>NC_133511.1:48575000-53575000 GCF_049354715.1 Callithrix jacchus | reverse complement strand
GTCACACAGGTAATTGATGACACAGCCAGGAAAAGAACGGTCTCCCCAACTCCCAGTCTGGTACTTCTTCTGTGACTAGAGGCTTTTTCTGTGGGTGTTTCTAGTCACCATTGATTGATTGATTGATTATGGATCTGTTTAAAATGAGTAATCATTGTTTCTGGCAAGACAAACTTCCTGCCCCAAATAAGAAATTCCTAATGCAGCCACCTGAAGGCCAGTTGTTGACTTATCAAGTTCAAGTTTTTCTTACTACTGATGGATATCTTCAGAAGAGTATTTGCAGGTTTGATGGGCCTGTGTTATTTGTTCTCCTTGCTCTTAAAACACAGGCAGATTTCAGCAGCAGTCATTCCTGGGATTACTGGCTTCCAGGACTCTGGACTGGCACATTCTGAAATCCATGTATGTGCATGTCCATGGCCTCATGTCAAGTGGTATATAGGGTTACCCTGCTGTGGGAACAAAGACTGAAGACTTACTAAACTTACATTTACCAATGTGCCCTGTCCCCCACACCCTACCATGACATTTTCCCTGGAGGTTTGTTTTCCAGGTTTTAATGGTGAAAAAAAGACAGAGGCTAAGTATTTACTGGATTTATATGTACCAAACTTCACTGGTGCCGAGATACTTTTACATAAATTAATTTTCCATCTGCCTGACCCTTAAAGTGCTTCCTTCCTGGATCAAGCTCTCTACCACAGTACTTAGAGTAAAAGATTGGTTCCATTAAAATAAAAAACTAAACATTAAAAGGCTGATGGTGATGGTGGTTGTGGTGGTGGTGGTGTGTGTATGTGTGTGTGTGTTTTGAATAGTGAATTAATTTGCTGAGGGTAATCCAAAGCAACTATGTATTGATTAATGTGTATAAACAGTTGATTTTAGCAAATTAATCAGGTGTGAACTGTTTATTAGATGAGTTAGTCAAGAAATATAAAATCTTAAATTGAAGTTATCATTTGCTCTCAAATTAATGTGGTATTTTCTTTGCACTGGTGTCAGAGACAAAATAAATTAATTTGAAATGTAAACCTTTCCCCCATCCTCCACCCAAGAAAGGATTATTGGTTGCTGGATCAGCTTCTAGTGGGAGGTAGGAGGGGAATTGGAGAGTGACAGAACAGATAAAAGAAAGGAACCAGAAAGATTGCATTGATAAATATCATAGAATTATGACAGAGACAAGAGAGGCAATATTAGAGCCTAAATAGACTGAACTGTGGGAAATTTTAGAGAACTTTGAGTGGGAGAGGAGAAATGCTTTAGACCAGGTACCACATACCTGTTAAAAGTGCATGGGATAGAAAATGAGAATAAGTCATTTTTGTTTCTCATTAGTGCTTCCCATTCAGTGCTTTTTAAGATACTTCAATAAAAATGTAGATTTGTTTTCAATTATTTTAGATGCAGGTCTAAACTTCTTTCAGTGTGAAACCATGCAAAGATGAAGTCAGTAGGTAGCAGAGACTTATATGTTATATATTGAATGGTAAATGACACAAGCATTTTCTTTCTTTCTTTCTTTCTTTCTTTCTTTCTTTCTTTCTTTCTTTCTTTCTTTCTTTTTTCTTTCTTTCTTTTATAAAGAAAAGAGGTTTAATTGACTCACAGTTCAGTATGGCTGGCAAGGCCTCAGGAAACTTACAATTATGGCAGAAGGGGAAGCAAACAGATCCTTCTTTACATGGCAGCAGCAAGAAGTATGAGTGAAGGAAGGGGAAATTCCCTTATAAAACCATCTGATCTCATGAGAACTCACTATCACCAGAATGGCATGAGGGTCACCACCCCTGTGATTCAATTACTTCCCACCAGGTTGCTCTCAGTACACATCGGGATTATGGGAACTACAATTCATGATGAGATTTGTGTAGAGACACAGACAAACCATAACACACCACACACACACACACACACACACACACACACACACAACTGGGAAAGGCTAAGTTTAAAAGGAAAGGCTGAACTTTGACCAGATAGGGAAAAAGTCTAGAAAATCATCTACACAATGGTTCCTGAAGTGCATCTGCACTTTGTCTATTGGATTCCTGTTAGTGGATTCCTGTTAGAGTAGCACCTCCCTGAACCATCATTTGGGGGAATGAAGTATTCTGTAATAATGAAAGCCGCTAACAAAAATTACCTCTTTTAATATTGTTCTAAAATTTGTACACTTTTGCATGAGAAATTTCTTGTAAGTGATATATCTGCCTTGCATCCTGATGGTAGTGGTGTTTACACAAATATATACAATTGTTAAAATTCTCAGAACTGTATATCATCCGTAATCAATTTTACTGTATGATATTTTTTTTGAGGTAAAGTGTCACTCACCTAGGCTGTGCAGTGGTGCCATCTCAGTGGGAGGTAGGAGGTAGGAAGGGAATTGGGGAGTGACAGAACAGATACCTCCACCTCCTGGGTTCAGGTAATTCTCCTGCCTCAGCCTCCTAAGCAGCTGGGAATACACGTGCATCACCACATCTGGCTAATTTTTGTATTTTTAGTAAAGACGGGGTTTCACTATGTTGGCCAGGATGGTCTCCTGACCTGACCTCAGGTGATCTGTCCATCTCAGCCTCCCAAAGTGCTGGAATTACAGGAGTCCACCACTGTGTCCAGCCCCGTATGATAATTTTTAAGCTGAAAAAATTTTAAGGAAAAAATTTCAGCATCTTTTGAGGAAAATATTGTAGGAATTTTTTTTTCTCTTTTTTAATTATACTTTAAGTTCTGGGTTACATGTGACGAACATGCAGGTTTGTTACATAGGTACACACGTGCCATGGTGGTTTGCTGCACTCATCAACCTGTCATCTACATTAGGTATTTCTCCTAATGCTATCCCTCCCCTAGATCCCCACCCCCAGACAGGCCATGGTGTGTGATGTTCCCCTCCCTGTGTCCACGTGTTCTCATTGTTCAACCCCCACTTATGAGTGAGAAAACACAGTGTTTGGTTTTCTGTTCCTGTGTTTGTTCACTGAAAATGATGATTTCTAGCTTCATCCATGTCCCTGCAAAGGACACAAACTCATCCTTTTTTATGGCTGTGTTGCATTCCATGGTGTATATGAGTAAAATGGCACACATGTCAACATTAGCTATCATGTATACACCCATGTGCTTTCATATACACATACTTCATGTAGCCTGATTAGTTATTACAGATGCTTTCTGATATTCAAGGGGAACTGACAAGTGAAAGTGATTGTATTGAAGCAAGTGCATCTTCTCTACTGGAAGAAAAAAATCAAAATACCACCTCTATACTAAATCTCAGTAAACAAAAGACAACCTTCTTACATAATATCAAGGGCATAGATAGAATTTTATGACAAATGGATAGACTTAGAGAACCTGAGAGAGAGAAGACATGTGAGTCACAAACAGGCCTTGTAACTCATTTCATACTCTTGAGAACAAGAAGTTGTGACAGTACATTTACCTATAATTACTACAATAAGAATTCTCTATTTCACATATTTGGTTACTTATGCCTTTAGAAAGTTCTACAGCAGTGCTCTTAATCATTGGTTTATTCAAGACATCTTTGAGACTCAGGTGAAAGCTATGGACCCATCCTAGATAAAAAGAATGTACATAACAAAAACATACCATTTGCAATTTTACAGGTTCATGGATCCTCCTGGAGCTGGCTAAAACCTCCTACATCTTTCTAGAACATCAATAGCCTGCAACAGAGATGCCCTTGTCCTGTCATGATAAGCTGGCAAAGCAAGGTGAATTTTCTTTCCTTATAATGTTACTATATACAAGACATAAAGGAAATTTCTTGGGTAAAAATACTGCTCACCCAGTTCTCACAAATGTTACTGTAACATGTAAAATATGGATCAGTTTTTCAGTGGTATAGCATATTAAGCCAAAAAAAAAAATAATTCTTTGCACTCCTAAATAACTGAAAAAGAAAAATATGCAGTCCTTCTTTAACCTTACATGCAAAGAGGAAGAAGGCCAAAAATCTTGAAATAACATTTGTGCATCTTTAGAGCTGCAATTAATTATTTCACTGAAGCCCTTAAATGCATATCTCTCTTTTCCATTGCCTTAGGGAACAGTTAAGCAAACTCTAGGGTTGTGGATTATACTACAAATCAGCAGCAGGATTAGATTTTTCCAACGTAAATTAACATAGAACTTTTCTAATGGAAAAATGTTTGTCTTCATAAAGTTGAAATTTAGAGTACTGTTTTTGGAATGTACTTGCTTATTGAGTTCAATCATGGAGTCATGACTATAATTTGTTGTGTTGTATATCTACTGGCTCTGCCACAAGAAAATATTTGTCATAGGCTTTAAATGGAATACTGTATGTAAGGCTTTTAGCACAGGATTTCTCATACAGAAAGAGCTTAATAAATGGCCATGTCAAAAAGCTCTCCTAAGGTGGCAATATTACAGGGCAGGCAAGCCCCAGAATTGGGCTCCACTTGGGAAGCTTGTTGGTTATACTCAGGGAGAAATTAAAGAGCGAGCAGGTGGTAGAAGAAACCAGTGTTACTGAAGCAGCAGTGTTAAAACTCCATGACTGCACTTACAGAGCAGGGCTACCCCACAGGCAATGTGTTGAGAGTAGCAGCTCAGGGGCAGTTCTGCAATCACGTTTATACCCACCTTTAATTACATGCAAATTAAGGGACAAGTTATTCAGAAATTTCTAGAAAAAGGGTGGTAACTTCCAGATCATCTCCACGAAAAGGGGTGGTAACTTCTGGGTATTGCCATGGCAAAGGTAAACTGTTACTGAGCTTGCGGGTGTGTCTTATAGAGAGGTGCTTTCCCCTCTTCCCTGTTTCTCAAGTCTTCAATCTCCTCCAGAAGGGAGCCCTTCCTCCTATCTTATCAGGGCTCTTTTGTTGCTGCTGCTCTGCAGATGATTTTGGGGGATCTGGCTCCACAGTACAGTCTCTGACCCATGGCTAAAGAGAAAAAAATCACTAGCATGTTATTGCTTAATTATTTGTTGTATCCAATTTTCAAATGCTGTTGTTGATACAGGCTGTTTGACATCCTTTCCCTCCCTTCTGGGATTACATCCCTTCCAGTAAGTCTTTTTCTGAGTTTCTGAGTCTGCCTAGTAATTCCTTTTCTTCACTGTGTCTTTTTTCACTATAAGATCATCTGGCTAGTCCTAGGGACCCTAGCCTAGCACCAGTTATATCTAGTACTCACTTAAAGTATTTTGTCCACCGTTGGCTTTTCCAGCATACATGTTGCTACCATTGTATATAATTGCCTATGTGTAATTTGGATGCCTATTTTTAATCCAGATGTGTTGCATTGTATAAGATAATGGTGTGTAGGTATAGATCATTTCTAAATATACCTTAGTCTAAGTGTGTTAAAGAACTTCCCAGAGTCACCCTTGGCAAATGTCTCAGGGGTTTCCTTTTGGTGCGTATGATCCCACCAGGTTACTCAGAGGTTCATGTTATTCTTGCTTTGCCATTAAGATTTTCCATGGTTGAATTATTTCAGCCCATTACATCTAATCAGAAGGTGGTTGAGTAAAACCTCTCTGACCTCACTCCATCATACACTCCCTTATCACCCTGTACTTTGCCTTCACAGCACTGTACCTACTTAAAGTCATTTAATTTGTTATTGTGTATATTAGTTCCAAGGACTTGGGGATTTTTTTTTAATTCCTCAAACCCAGCAGAAAACAGAAAAATAATGTATACCCCTTTGTCTTGGGCAAAACTGTGAAGTGGAAGAACTTTATTGTTGTTGCTTCTTCCTGACCCCACCCTGTCAGCCGTCTCCCTTTTCTGGGCTCACTCTGGCCACTTGGATCATCTTCTCCACTCACACCCTCAGATGACCAGCTTCCTTGCTCTAAACCTTGCCTCTGTCTTCTTTCCATATCCCCTATTTTAGTTCCTCATCTAGAGCTCCCTACTCCAGAGAATGCCAACATCCAGTGCTGTCCACAGCCACTAAGCATGTAGATGTTGCCCATCTCAGGGTGTCATCTTTGCAATTCTGTGAGGCCTCAGATGGACACAATTTAACCCAAACAACTAATTCCACTTGTTCGGTGTCAGGTTTTTTTCTAGGATAAAAGAAAATAGATATGGAGACAGTTGAGGCCCTGTGGGAATCAGGAGAGAATAAAGGAAACATCACACTTTCAAATGTGAAAACTGTGTCCAGCTGAATGTGATCCAGGGAACCCTCCCTGGTTTATAACCTGTCAGAGGCCACTGTGGCCTCAACATACTATTAAAACCCAACAGTAACAACACAGCAATTGTTTAGACATTTATAAATCAACAAAAGGGGGCAGAGTATTTTATCACTGACATTGTTTGGAATTTTCTAGACTTGACAATAATAAAATGCAGAACAACATTATTCAATTTTATTATTTTGAAATTCTCTACAGACCCTGCACCTTTCCTAGCTGGCACCCATAGCAGATTACTCCACCGTTGCACTGGATGTTCACTACAGATAAGTTCAGATCCACACGGTGTCATTTTCTGTGTAATTTTGAATGAATATTTTTTAAAGTTAATTTTGATAATTAGTGCTTACAATGTGTTGAAACAGCCACTTAATGCTTTGAGTGCTTTGTATACACTGCCTCATACAATCCTTACAATAACCTTATTAGGTGGACTATTTCATTCATTCTAGTGTGTAGTTGAGGAAATTGGGACTCAGAGAAGCTAAATAATTTGCTAAGTGTTGCCTCAATGAACAAGTTGTACACCTGAGACTGGAATTCAGGACTGTTTGATGTCAAATCATAGGCATTTGATTCAACGTGTTCAAGCATCACATTGGGGGATTTTAAAAAATTCCTCCAACCCAGCAGAACACAAAAAACAAATGTGTTCAAGCATCACGTTGTTTTCTGTGATGCAGATAATAATGTCTATCTGTGCATGCAGATAATGTCTATGTCATGTATGCTTCTCTCTTATCTGGCTCCAATTTTCACCGCAGCTTTTATTTCCAGATTATCCCCATCTACACTTGGCCCTCTCCTATTGACTTTTCAAGACTCAACATAGACATTATTCCCAGAAATCATTCTCCACCTCTTCTCTTGCCAGCACCCAAATTGGGCTAAGCTGCCCCCTATATTGTATTCCCACAGTGTCCTGCAAAAAACTCTGGTCCAGCACCTACAAGCCCAATGGAAATGATCTGTCTATGTGTCTGTCTCCCCAGCCATCCTGCATGCTTTTGGAGGCATTTTGTCTTTTTTTTTTTTTTCTTCAGAGTCTCTCTCTGTCGCTCAGGCTAGAATACAATGGCACAGTCTTGGCTCACTGCAACCTCTGCCTCCTGGGTTCAAGTGATTCTTCTGCCTCACCATCCTGAGTAGCTGGGATAATAGGCATCCACCGCCACACCCGGCTAATTTTTATATTTTTAGTAGAGACGGGGTTTCACCATGTTAGCCAGGCTGGTCTTGAACACCTGACCTCATGAACCACCCACTCCGACCTCCCGAAGTGCTGGGATTACAGGCATAAGCCACCATGCCCAGCCTTTGTCTTCATTTTTATGCCGCAAACACCTAACATTGTGCTTGGAACACAGAGAAAGCTCAAGAAATGTTTCAGAACAATTTAGAAAACCTGGATCTCAGAGCTGGCAGGACACCTGAAGATCAACTAGCTCACATACTCATCATATGTTTGGCTCCCGCTGTAACATGTTGCTCCTCTTCTCTTGGGGACTCATTACTTCTCAAGGCAGACCAATGGACGGGTAGAGCTATGAGACACAGTGATTTGTACATTGATCTTCACCTTGTCTCTTTGTACCCTACAGAATTAGCCTTTTTGTACTATTGACCATTCATCTGATGGGCATTTTCCAGTTTTGCCAACAAATGGATTTGACCAATTCCTGAATGATGCCATTTTCCATTTTAGTAAGTAGAAAACCAAGAAGATTGAGGATCCTCTTTCTTAACAACAAATTGGCAACACTCAAGATTTCAATATCAATTAATCAATAACCCACTGAAAAAGCCACCTGTGTATTATAAGATTTATTTGTTTGCATGGATGAGAAGATCATGGGAGTAGTGTATGTGGGTAAACAGGAGGAGAATTCCCTCTTCCTAATTTATAGAGCCCCTATTAGAGGTAATCTTTACCTAAGGAAGTGCCTTTAACAGTTGGTACCATGGAATTCCCCTGGGCCAAGTGGTCTCAAATTTTTATGAGTCCATTTTGCATTGCGCTGAGTTTTCCTTAGTCCAGGCCATTTGAGCATTGCCTGTGGGCCTTACATTTAGGAGTGCCTTAATTTGATATTTCTCTTTTTGTTTTTAACCCAGATGGGATGAATGACAACATTCAAGATATTTTCATTTAAGATGCCAAACTTAGATATGGACAAAGCCCTCTCCAAATGGCTTTCACTGGCCCAATTATAGGCTATGTCAAAATTAGTTCAAGTGTTTGAAGGAGGCAGATACGAGCCTCCCAGTTTCCTCCCTATACTTCTCTGGGAAACCAGATGTTCAGGCTGATAAACCTCTGGATCTGATCAGCAGATTTTCTCCAGTCTCATCTTCTTTCCCTTTCTCATTGTTATGTTTGCTTTGCTGTGTTTGCCATTAGAGCTCTGTATATTGAGCAAACTTTTTAGACTGTGTATGCCTACGGATGTATTTGCCCTGCTCTGTTTCATCCTGAAGGACTGTTTACATTCTAGCCTTCAGCACTTTTTGGAGACTAGAAAAGGATATAAGCCCTGAGCCTCTGAGCTGCAGAAGCTGGTATTTTCTGTGGTCAGGAAATACAGCAATTCTTATGGCTCAGAGCCAGAATAAGAACATCTCCTGGGTTTACAACATTGTCTTCTCCTAGAGGGCAGCAAGAAACCCTGAGACACTGGCATAAAATACTTTTTCCAAAATAACTGTAGTAAATAAGCCTCACCAATCCCAAAGTTAAAGAGCTCATCAAAGTTCATGGAACCTCTTCTGTTACCATGCAAGCTAGGCTCCTAGTTCTGCAGCTTACTTGCTGTGATTCCTGAGAAAGTTCCCGAATCTCTCTGTGCCTCAGTTTTTTTTTATCTCTAATATGGGACTGATGATACTCACTTTTTGGGCTGTTGCGATTAGCAAATAAACCAATAAATTTAAAGAACTTAGCAAAGACCCTGGCACACAGTAAATACTTAACAAAGTATAATCGCTATTATATTTTTATTGGCTGTGTTATTTCTAATTTGAAATCATTCATTCCTTCACATCAAAATTATTTTCTTTTTTCTTTCTGATATTCTCCTTCTATAGCAGTGATAAGCTGGCTATTTACAAAACAAAATCTTTATTGTACTGCAAACAACACTGGTGTTATAGTTTTGACAATTAGAAACTCTGGATACAATTCTTTTTAAAACAACTGTTTAAAGGTCCCAGGGAGTTAAAAAAAACAAACAACAACAAAACCTGGCATAAATTGCAGTAAGTTTGGCCCTTGAAAGAAGGAACCACACTGGGTGAGATCCAAACTTAGTGGTATTCCACCTGAAGACATTCCCTCGTTTGTACAGCATTCAGAGGATAGAGCTCCAGCAGAAAGGCATAGTCTTGTTGGCCTTAAAATCAGATGACAGAGTTCAGGGCTTCCAGAGTAGCAAGAAATTGAGGTCAGAAATCCTGGAAGGAAGGAGCCACAGAAATGGCTATGCAAATAAAATCCCCTCAAATCCCTGGCTCTCCTCCGATGTGAATGTTTAGAGAAAAGCACCCACTTGTGCAGGGGGCAAATAATAGCTGGAAAGCCAAAAGGGCTAAACAGAGGTTTTCACAACTGCTTGCCACAGGAAAGACAGATTTTGGAGTTTGAGTTCCACAACATTAAAGGGACACGGCAGAAAGCTTGGGCTGTCCATCAGAGTCTCAGAAAGGCAGTGGTCTGGAATAAAGTTCATGTGCTAAGACTAAAGGAATTGACCTAGGACTAAGTGCAGAACCAAAATGGACATGCTCTAACAAAGATTAAAAACAAACTTCTCAATACCAAGGTGAACTACAATTTAACTTTTTGCTAGAACCAAACACTTTTCCAAAGAAGATAATAAAGTCTGAGCACAGTGGCTCACACCTATAATCCCAGTGCTTTGGAGGGCCACGTCAGGAGAATCATTAATAAAAAAGAAATGATAAACAAATGGTTTAAAGTGTTTACTTAAACTCTTTAAAATTTATTTGCCAGTTTAAAGAGAAATAATACCAAGTATTGTGGGATTTAAAGCATGTATAGACATAGAATATATAACAACCATAGTAGAAAGACAAGAGAGGATATAAACAAAATTATACTGTTGTAAGTGTCTAATATGTGAAGTGAGACAGTATTAATTCAAGATAAAAAGTGACAAAATGCTGCATCTTGCAGTCTCTAGAGGAGTCATTAAAAAAAACAATAAGATCTCATGAGAACTCACTTGCTATCATGAGAAAAGCATGAGGGAACTTCCCCCATGATCTAACCACCTCCCATGAGGTCCCTACCCCAACAGGTAGAAATTACAATTCAAGATGAGATTTGGGAGGGGACACAGAGCCAGACCATATCAAACACCAACGATAAGATATTCAGTGTGACTATAGTACTATCAAAGTAAGTATTTGGACAAGGACATCAGCATCTGGATAATAATATCAGCATTAAAGAGGTCTTTTAATAAGAATGAAAGGATTTTATCTAATAACAAATTTTCAAACTACATGACTTAAAACCAACAGAACTAAGGGATAAATGAACAAATCCAAAATTATGGATTGAAATTTAAATATTTCACTTTGAGTAATTGATGAAGCAAGTAGACAAACCCATCTAAATCTAACAATTAATTCCACAATACACACACTTTTCAATAGGACAGGAAATTCACCAAAATAGGCTATATTCTGGGCTATAAAACAAGTCTCAATGAATTTCAAAAGACTTAAATCATACTGAGTATGTTATCTGACCACAATGGAATCAAAAGAATAAAATAAAAATTTAAAATATTGAGAAAACTCTCCAATTATTTGGAAATAAATTAATAGTCTTCTGAATAGCTCATGATTCAAAGGATAAATCACATGAGAATTTGGAAACATTTCAAAATGAATAATAAAAACGCAATCTATTCAGATTTATGAGACCCAGTTAAATCAGTACTCAGAGGGACATTTATAATTTAAATACCTTTTTTATAAGAGAAAAAGACAGAAAGAGAGAGAGAAGGAGGAATGCAGGAAGGAAGAAAAGTAATGCTATAACTTTTCCTCTTAAATGGCTGGCAAATTAAGAGCAAATTAAACCCAAAGTATGTGGAAGAAAGGAGATGATAAATATGAGTAGAAACAAAGTAGAAAAAAGGCCAAAGTTGGTTCTGTAAAAAGATTGATAAAAATCGCTAAACTTTTAGCTAGACTGGTTTTTAAAAAAAGTGGTGGGGGAGGAGGGCAAGCACAAATTACCAATTTCAATAATGAAAAAAGGAATAGATACAGGTACTAAAATTATTAAAGAAATATTACAAAAGCTTTCTGTCATTTAATTTGACAGTAGCTTAAATGGAAATTTTTCCTGGAAAGCATGATTTACCCAAAGGTACTTTTTCAAAAGGTAGAAAATTTTTATTAGCCCTATATCTGTCAAAAAATGCATAATTAAAAACCTTCTACAAGCGGGACTGGGTGACTTATGCCTGTAGTCCTAGCACTTTGGGGGGCCGAAGCAGGCAGATCACTTGAACCCAGAAGTTTGAGACCAGCTTGGACACAATGGTAAAACCCCATCTCCATTAAAAAAAAAAAAGTAACCAAAAATCTTCTACAAAGAAAATTTTAGATCCAAATTGCTTCACGAGTGAGTTCTATCAAATATTTAAAGGGAAATAATAGTAATCTTACACATTCTTTTTTAGAAAATAGAAGAGAAAAAAATTTCCAATTTGTTTTAGGAGGGCAGATGGCCGTGATACCAAAAAGATATTTCATTTCCAAAAAATTGAAAAATCAGTATACCTCATGAATGTACATAAAAACATTTATTTTCTTTTTTAAAAAAATTATACTTTAAGTTCTGGGGTACATGTGCAGATTGTACAGGATTGGTACATAGATATACACATGCCATGGTGGTTTGCTGCATCCACCCCCTGACCATCATCTACATTAGGTATTTCTCCTAATGTTATTCCTCCCCTCTCTCCCCAACCCCTGCTATCCCTCCCCTAGCCCCCAGTGTGTAATGTGCCCCTCCCTGTGTCCATGTGTTCTCATTGTTCAACACCCACTTATGAGTGAGAACATGTGGTGTTGGGTTTCCTGTTCGTGTTTCAGTTTGCTGAGGATGATGGTTTCCAGCTTCATCCATGACCCTGCAAAGGACATGAACTCATCATTTTTTATGGCTGCATAGTACTCCATAATGTATATGTGCCACATTTTCTTTATCCAGTCTGTCACTGATGGGCATTTGGGTTGGTTCCAAGTCTTTGCTATTGTAAACAGTGCTGCAATGAACATACGTGTGCATGTGTCTTTGTAATAGAATGATTTGTAATTTTTTGGGTATATACCAGTAGTGGGATTGCTGGGTCAAATGAAATTTCTATTTCTAGATCCTTGAGGAATCACTACACTGCCTTGCACAATGGTTGAACTAATTTACACTCCTACCAACAGTATGAAATCATTCCTATTTCTCCATATCCTCTCCAGCATCTGTGGTCTCCGGATTTTTTAATAATTGCCATTCTAACTGGGTATCTCAATGTGGTTTTGATTTGCATTTCTCTAATGACCAGTGATGATTAACATTTTTTCATATGTTTGCTGACTGCATAAATGTCTTCTTTTGAAAAGTGTCTTCATATCCTTCACCCACTTTTTGATGGGGCTGTTTTTTTCCTGTAAATTTGTTTAAGTTCCTTGTAGATTCTGGACATTAGCATTTTGTCAGATGGGTAGATTGCAAAAATTTTTTCCCATTCTGTCGGTTGCCAGTTCACTCTAATAATAGTTTCTTTTGCTGTGCAGAAGCTCTTAAGTTTAATTAGATCCCATTTATCTATTTTGGCTTTTGTTGCCATTGTTTTTGGTGTTTTGGTCATGAAGTTTTTGCCTATGCCTATGTCCTGAATGGTATTGCCTAGGTTTTCTTCTAGGGTTTTTATGGTGTTAGGTTTTATGTTTAAATATTTAATACATTTGGAGTTAATTTTTGTGTAAGGTGTAAGGAAGGGGTCCAGTTTCAGCTTTCTGCATATGGATAGCCAGTTTTCTCAACACCATTTATTAAATAGGGAATCCTTCTCCTGTTGCCTGTGTTTGTCAGGTTTGTCAAAGATCAGATGGTTGTAGATGTGTGGCATTTCTTCTGAGGCCTCTATTCTGTTTCATTGGTCTATGTTTCTGTTTTGGTACCAGTAACATGCTGTTTTGATTACTGTAGCCTTGCACTATAGTTTGAAGTCAGATAATACGATAACTCCAGCTTTGTTCTTCTTGCTTAGGATTTTCTTGACTATGCGGGGTCTCTTTTGGTTTCATATGAAGTTTAAGGTGTTTTTTTTCTAGTTCTGTGAAGAAGGTCAACGGTAGCTTGATGGGGATAGCATTGAATCTATAAATTACTTTGGGCAGTACAGTCATTTTCACAATATTGATTCTTCCTAACCATAAGCATGAAATGTTTTTCCATTTGTTTGTGTCCTCTCTTATTTTCTTGAGCAATGGTTTGTAGTTCTCCTTGAAGAGGTCCTTCACATCCTTTGCTGGTTGTATTCCTAGGTATTTTATTCTCTTTGTAGCAATTATAGGTCCACTTCCTTTAAATCTCTATACCTGTCCTCATTGAGTTGAGTAATGACAAATCATTTAAAAACTCCATATCGGGGAGGACTCAAGATGGTGCTGTGAGAACAACCCAGGATTGAAGCTCTCGCTGGATGCGCAGAGAGGATGAGTCAGGGACGCATTTCCAGACGGATCTTAGTTGCCCACAGAACGGGGAAATTCCCAGGTATAAAAGAGACGCGGGACACCAGGCAGAGGACTCAGCTGGTGTAGCTGGCAGCCGGTGCGGCTCCGGCCCGCGCCGGAGTGCAGAGGCACTCCACAGCGCTCCATACAACAGCGCACTGTTACGGGTGCCCTGTTGAACCGGCAAACTGAGACCTGGGAGGGCTAAACTTGAGACTGAACAGGACTTGGGCAGTGAGCCAGCCCAGGAAATCCCAGGGACAAAGCGTTTGGGCTAGTGCAGTGCGACAAACAAAATGGCGATTCCAAACGCTCCTGGTGAGGAGGTTTTCTTAAAGCGCAGCTACGCGGGGGAGGGGCATCAGCCATTACCGAGGCAATCAGCCCCCACTGAGGTACACGCCCATTGCTGATGTACCCTGCCATTACCGAAGCAACCCGGTACAACAAAGAGACGCCCCTGCAGGGCATAGCCCATGGCAACAGGGCGGAGACCGCAGCAGAAGGGCAGAGCCTGCAGCAACAGGGCGAACCTCACATCAGCAGGGAAGAGCCTCGGCAGGCAAATAGTGACTTGACTGCCTCCTAGCTGGGCAGGACAGCACAATGGACACTCACAAGGAAAGTCTCAAACCCCCACCCCAGATAGAGCATCTGAGAAAAAAAGGGTTTTTTTCCAGGCTATCAGACCTGAATGAACAACAGAGCTCACAGCTCAGCAATTGAGCTCCTATAAAGTACAGACTGTCTCCTCAAGCAGCTCCCTGACCCCTCTATATCCAAAAGACTAACATTTGGCAGGCATCATTCTGGGACAAAGATAGCAGAAAAAGAAACTGGTAGCATCCCTCGCTTTTCTGCAGATGCTATAGGTGCACCCCAGACAAGCAGGGCCTGGAGGGGAACTCAGCAATCATACAGCGAAGGGGCTAGATTGGTAGAAGAAAAACCAAGTAAGAGAAATACTTCATCACCAACAATCTGGGTGTCTACTCAGAGACCCAATCGAAAATTCAGCAACTACACAGACGACAGGTGGATAAATCCACAAAGATAGGAGGAAACCAGTGCAAAAAGGAGGAAAACATCCGAAACCAGAACACCTCGCCTCCTAGAAAGAACCAAAACTCCTCACCAGCAAGGGAACAAAGCTGGACGGAGAATGACTGTGATGAAATGACGGAAATAGACTTCAGAAGGTGGATAATGAGAAACTTTTGTTGAGCTAAAAGAACATATATTAAATCAATGCAAAGAAACTAAGAACCTTGAAAAAAGATATGAAAAAAGATTTGAGGAATGACAACAAGAACGGATAACTTAGAGAGGAATATGGATGATTTAAAGGAGTTGAAAAACACAATACGAGAACTTTGCGAAGCATGCACAAGTTTCAATAGCCGAACTAACCAAGCAGAAAAAACAATATCTGAAGTCGAAGAACAACTCAATGAAATAAAACGAGAAACCAAGATTAGAGAAAAAAAGCGCAAAAAGGAATGAACAAAGTCTCCAAGAAATGTGGGACTATGTGAAAAGACCTAACCTACGTTTGATAGGTGTACCAGAAGGGGATGAAGAGAATGAATCCAAGCTGGAAAATACTCTTCAGGACATCATCCAGGAAAATTTCCCCCACCTAGCAAGACAGGCCAACACTCAAATGCAGGAAATACAGAGAACACCACAAAGATATTCCGCAAGAAGAGCAACCCCAAGGCACATAATCGTCAGATTCAAATAGGTTGAAATAAAGGAGAAAATACTAAGGGCAGCCAGAGAGAAAGGTCGGGTCACCCACAAAGGGAAGCCCATCAGACTCACAGCAGATCTCTCGGCAGAAACACTACAGGCCAGAAGAGAGTGGGGGCCAATATTCAACATTCTTAAAGAAAAGAACTTTCAACCCAGAATTTCATATCCAGCCAAACTGAGCTTCAGAAGTGAAGGAAAAATAAAATCCTTTGCGAACAAGCAATTACTCAGAGATTTTGTCACCACCAGACCTGCTTTACAAGAGCTCCTGAAAGAGGCATTACACATAGAAAGGAACAACCAGCACCAGCCATTACAAAATCACACTAAATGCTAAAGAGCATCAACATAATGAAGAATCTACAACTAACAGGCAAAACAGCCACTTAGCATCAAAATGGCAGTATCAAATTCACACATAACAATATTAACCCTAAAGGTAAATGGACTAAATGCACCAATCAAAAGACACAGACTGGCAAATTGGATAATAATCCAAAACCCATCAGTGTGCTGTATCCAGGAAACCCATCTCACATGCAAGGATACACAAAGGCTCAAAATAAAAAGATGGAGGAAGATTTACCAAGCAAATGGAAAGCAAAAAAAAGCAGGAGTTGCAATTCTTATCTCTGATAAAATAGACTTTAAAACAACAAAGATCAAAAGAGACAAAGAAGGCCATTACATAATGCTAAAAGGATCGATACAACAAGAAGAGCTAATGATCCTAAACATATATGGACACAATGCAGGAGCACCCAGATACATAAGGCAAGTTCTTAATGACTTACAAAGAGACTTAGACTCCCACACAATAATAGTGGGAGACTTTAACACCCCACTGTCAATATTAGACAGATCTACCAGACAAAAAATCAACAAGGATATCCAGGGCTTGAACTCAGACCTGGAGCAAGCAAACCTGATAGACATTTACAGAACTCTCCACCCCAAATCCACAGAATACACATTCTTCTCAGCACCACATCACACCTACTCTAAAATTGACCACATAATTGGAAGTAAAGCACTGCTCAACAAATGCAAAACGACTGAAATCATAACAAACAGCCTCTCAGACCATAGTGCAATCAAGTTAGAACTCAGAATTCAGAAACAGACCCAGAACCGCACAGCTTCATGGAAACTGAACAACTGGCTCTTGAATGTTGACTGGGTAAACAACGAAATGAAGGCAGAAATAAAGAAGTTCTTCGAAACCAATGAGAACGAAGACACAACGTGCCAGAACCTCTGGGACACATTTAAAGCAGTCTCTAGAGGAAAGTATATAGCAATAAGTGCCCATATGAGGAGAATGGAGAGATCCAAAATTGACACCCTATCGTCAAAATTGAAAGAGCTAGAGGAGCAAGATCAAAATAACTCAAAACCCAGCAGAAGACAAGAAATAACTAAGATCAGAGCTGAACTGAAGGAGATTGAGACACGAAAAACCCTTCAAAAAATCAATAAATCCAAGAGCTGGTTTTTTGAAAAGATCAACAAAATAGACAGACCACTAGCCAGATTGATTAAAAATAAAAGAGAGAACAACCAAATAGATGCAATAAAAAATGATAAAGGGGAAATCACCACAGATTCCACAGAAATTCAAACCATCATCAGAGAATATTGCAAACAACTCTATGTGCATAAACTAGTAAACCTGGAAGAAATGGACAAATTCCTGGATTCCTGTGTCCTCCCAAGCCTAAACCACGAGGAAGCTGAAACTATGAATAGACCAATAACAAGGTCTGAAGTTGAGGCAGCAATTAAGAGCCTACCACACAAAAAAAGCCCAGGTCCAGACGGGTTCACAGCCGAATTCTACCAGACACACAAGGAAGAGCTGGCACCATTCCTTCTAAAACTATTTCAAACAATCCAAAAAGAGGGAATCCTTCCCAAATCATTTTATGAGACCAACATCATCCTGATACCAAAACCCGGCAGAGACCCAACGAGAAAAGAAAACTTCAGGCCAATATCCATGATGAACATAGATGCAAAAATCTTCAATAAAATATTGGCAAGCCAATTGCAAGAGCAAATCAAAAAACTTATTCATCATGATCAAGTAGGATTCATCCCGGGGATGCAAGGCTGGTTCAACATACGCAAGTCTATCAATGTAATTCACCACATAAACAGAACCAAAAACAAAAACCACATGATTATCTCAATTGACGCAGAGAAGGCATTTGACAAAATTCAACAGCCCTTTATGCTAAAAACCCTCAATAAACTCGGTATCGATGGAACGTATCTCAAAGTAATAAAAGCTATTTATGACAAACCAACAGCCAATATCATACTGAATGGGCAAAAACTGGAAGCATTCCCTTTGAAATCTGGCACTAGACAAGGATGCCCTCTCTCACCACTCCTATTCAATATAGTACTGGAAGTTCTAGCCAGAGCAATCAGGCAAGAAAAAGAAATAAAGGGTATTCAAATAGGAAAGGTGGAAGCCAAATTGTCTCTATTTGCAGACGACATGATAGTATACCTACAAGACCCCATTGCCTCAGCCCAAAAACTCCTGAAACTGATAAGCAACTTCAGCAGTCTCAGGATATAAAATCAATGTGCAAAAATCACAAGCATTCGTCTACACCAATAACAGACTTAAAGAAAGCCAAATCAAGAGCGAACTGCCATTCGCAATTGCTACAAAAAGAATAAAATACCTTGGAATACAACTCACAAGGAACGTAAGAGACCTCTTCAAGGAGAACTACAAACCACTGCTCAACGAAATCAGAGAGGACACAAACAGATGGAGAAACATTCCATGTTCATGGTTAGGAAGAATTAATATCGTGAAAATGGCTATACTGCCCAAAGTAATCTACAGAATCAATGCTATCCCCATCAAGCTACCATCGACTTTCTTCACAGAACTGGAAAAAACCAACATGAACTTCATATGGAACCAAAAGAGAGCCCGCATAGCCAAGTCAATTCTAAGCAAAAAGAACACAGCGGGGGGCATCACACTACCGGATTTCAAACTATACTACAAGGCTACAGTAATCAAAACAGCATGGTACTGGTACCAAAACAGAGATATAGACCAATGGAACAAAACAGAGGCACCGGAGGCAACACAACATACATACAACTATACAATCTTTGATAAACATGACAAAAACAAGCAATGGGGAAAGGATTCCATGTTTAACAAATGGTGTTGGGAAAACTGGCTAGCCATGTGCAGAAAGCAGAAACTGGACCCCTTCCTGACACCTTACACTAAAATTAACTCCAGATGGATTAAAGACTTAAACATAAGAGCTGGCACGATAAAAACCCTAGAAGGAAATCTAGGCAAAACTATCCAGGACATAGGAGTAGGCAAGGACTTCATGAACAAAACACCAAAAGCATTGGCAACAAAAGCCAAAATAGACAAATGGGACCTAATCAAACTCCACAGCTTCTGCACGGCAAAAGAAACAGTCACTAGAGTGAATCGGCAACCAACAGAATGGGAAAAAATTTTTGCAGTTTACCCATCTGACAAAGGGCTGATATCCAGAATTTACAAAGAACTCAAACAGATTTACAGGAAAAAAACAAACAAGCCCATTCAAAAGTGGGCAGATGATCTGAACAGACACTTTACAAAAGAAGACATACATGAGGCCAACAATCATATGAAAAAATGCTTATCGTCACTGGTCATCAGAGAGATGCAAATCAAAACCACATTGAGATACCATCTCACGCCAGTTAAAATGGCGATCATTAAAAAATTTGGAGACAACAGATGCTGGAGAGGATGTGGAGAAAAAGGAACACTTTTACACTGTTGGTGGGAGTGTAAATTAGTTCAACTATTGTGGAAGACGGTGTGGCGATTCCTCAAGGCCTTAGAAATAGAAATTCCATTTGACCCAGCAATCCCATTACTGGGTATATATCTAAAGGACTATAAATCGTTCTACTATAAGGACACATGTACACGAATGTTCATTGCAGCACTGTTTACAATAGCAAAGACCTGGAATCAACCCAAATGCCCATTGATGATAGACTGGATTGGAAAAGTGTGGCACATATACACCATGGAATATTATGCAGCAATCAGAAATGATGAGTTTGTGTCATTTGTAGGGACATGGATGAATCTGGAGAACATCATCCTCAGCAAACTGACACAAGAACAGAAAATGAAACACCGCATATTCTCACTCATAGGCGGGTGATGAAAAATGAGAACACATGGACACAGGGAGGGGAGTACTAAACACTGGGGTCTATTGGGGGGAAAAGGTGAGGGCCAGTGGGAGGGGGAGGTGGGGAGGGATAGCCGGGGGAGAAATGCCAAATGTGGGTGAAGGGGAGAAAGGAAGCAAAACACACTGCCATGTGTGTACCTACGCAACTGTCTTGCATGTTCTGCTCATGTACCCCAAAACCTAAAATGCAATAAAAAATTTTAAAAAAAGGAAAAAGAAAAACAAAACAAAAAAATAAATAAATAAAAGCTCCATATCTTCCTCTTAATTTATAAGAAGATTAATTTAGATTAGTGCTTTTCAAACTTCATCCAGATGTATGAATATTGTATGTCTTTTCTAGTATTGAGGTCTTCTTTTTTCTCTGCAATATTTTGTAGCTTTCAGTGTATCTATATTGTATAGTTTTCATTTATTACCAAGTATTTTGTATGTTTCATGCTGTTATAAATAAAACTTATAAAATATTTTCTTTATTGCTAGTATATAAGGTATATAAGTATATTGACTTTGTAACCTGAGGTCTTCGTAAATCCACTTATTATTTCAATACGTTATTGCAAATTCTTTACTTCTTTTTTTAAAAGAACTACATGTATGTTATCATGGAGCTCACTAAGAAATCCTTAAACAGACAACTAAGAATGGTATTTATTGGGTTGTAAGAGACAGTTCTACCTCCTGATAACTCAGGAAGTAATGAAAACCAATTCAACATGCAAAAATCAGAAATATTCTTATACACCAATAACAGACAAACAGAGATCCAAATCATAAGAGAACTCCCATTCACAATTGCTACAAAGGGAATAAATAAATAAATCTTAGACTGGCAAGAGGCAAGGGCAGGCAGCCCACCCACAGAGAAGGAGTTGCCAATCTTGAGCAACTCTAAAAGAGACATCTGAACACATCAGAACTCAAACTATCTCATAATGAACTGGTTTCCATTACTTCCTGAGTGATCAGGAGGTAGAATTTTCACTTACAACCCAATGCATATACCATTCTTAGTTGTCTATTTAAGGATTTCTTAGTGAGTTCCATGGTAAAATACATCCAGTTCTTCAAAAAAAAAAAAAAAAAGTAAAGACTCTGTAACAAGCTACTGAAATAATAAGTATATTTAGCAAGACCGCAGGTACCAAGTCAATTTACTTACATATTTTATATACTAGCAACAAACAAATATTTTATAAGTTTTATTTACAATAGCATGAAACATACAAAATACTTGAGAATAAATGAAAACTATACAATATAGATAAACTGAAAGTTATAAAATATTGCAGAGAAAAACAAAAGAAGACCCCAACACCTGAAAAGACGTAGAATATTCATACATTTGGATGAAGTTTGAAAAGTACTAATCTAAATTAATCTTCTTGTAGATTAAGAGAGTAAGATATGGAGCTTTTTTTTTTTTTAATTTTTTATTGGATTATAGGTTTTGGGGTACATGAGCAGAGCATGCAAGACAGTTGCGTAGGTACACACATGGCAGTGTGCTTTCTTTTCTTCTCCCCTTCACCCACATTTGGCTTTTCTCCCCAGGCTATCCCTCCCCACCTCCCCCTCCCACTGGCCCTCCCCTTTTCCCCCCAATAGACCCCACTGTTTAGTACTCCCCTTTCTGTGTCCATGTGTTCTCATTTTTCATCACCCACCTATGAGTGAGAATATGTGGTGTTTCATTTTCTGTTCTTGTGTCAGTTTGCTGAGGATGATGTTCTCCAGATTCATCCATGTCCCTACAAATGACACAAACTCATCATTTCTGATTGCTGCATAATATTCCATGGTGTATATGTGCCACATTTTTCCAATCCAGTCTATTATCAATGGGCATTTGGGTTGATTCCAGGTCTTTGCTATTGTAAACAGTGCTGCAATGAACATTCGTGTACATGTGTCCTTATAGTAGAACGATTTATAGTCTTTTGGATATATACCCAGTAATGGGATTGCTGGGTCAAATGGAATTTCTATTTCTAAGGCCTTGAGGAATCGCCACACCGTCTTCCACAATGGTTGAACTAATTTACACTCCCACCAACAGTGTAAAGTGTTCCTTTTTCTCCACATCCTCTCCAGCATCTGTTGTCTCCAGATTTTTTAATGATCGCCATTCTAACTGGCGTGAGATGGTATCTCAATGTGGTTTTGATTTGCATCTCTCTGATGACCAGTGACGATGAGCATTTTTTCATATGATTGTTGGCCTCATATATGTCTTCTTTTGTAAAGTATCTGTTCACATCCTTTGCCCACTTTTGAATGGGCTTGTTTGTTTTTTTCCTGTAAATCTGTTTGAGTTCTTTGTAAATTCTGGATATCAGCCCTTTGTCAGATGGGTAAACTGCAAAAATTTTTTCCCATTCTGTTGGTTGCCGATCCACTCTAATGACTGTTTCTTTTGCCGTGCAGAAGCTGTGGAGTTTGATTAGGTCTCAATTGTCTATTTTGGCTTTTGTTGCCAATGCTTTTGGTGTTTTGTTCATGAAGTCCTTGCCTACTCCTATGTCCTGGATAGTTTTGCCTAGATTTTCTTCTAGGGTTTTTATGGTGCCAGGTCTTATGTTTAAGTCTTTAATCCATCTGGAGTTAATTTTAGTGTAAGGTGTCAGGAAGGGGTCCAGTTTCTGCTTTCTGCACATGGCTAGCCAGTTTTCCCAACACCATTTGTTAAACATGGAATCCTTTCCCCATTGCTTGTTTTTGTCAGGTTTATCAAAGATTGTATAGTTGTATGTATGTTGTGTTGCCTCCGGTGCCTCTGTTTTGTTCCATTGGTCTATATCTCTGTTTTGGTACCAGTACCATGCTGTTTTGATTACTGTGGCCTTGTAGTATAGTTTGAAATCCGGTAGTGTGATGCCCCCCGCTGTGTTCTTTTTGCTTAGAATTGACTTGGCTATGCGGGCTCTCTTTTGGTTCCATATGAAGTTCATGGTGGTTTTTTCCAGTTCTGTGAAGAAAGTCAATGGTAGCTTCATGGGGATAGCATTGATTTTGTAAATTACTTTGGGCAGTATAGCCATTTTCACGATATTAATTCTTCCTAACCATGAACATGGAATGTTTCTCCATCTGTTTGTGTCCTCTCTGATTTCATTGAGCAGTGGTTTGTAGTTCTCCTTGAAGAGGTCTCTTACATTCCTTGTGAGTTGTATTCCAAGGTATTTTATTCTTTTTGTAGCAATTGCGAATGGCAGTTCGCTCTTGATTTGGCTTTCTTTAAGTCTGTTATTGGTGTAGACGAATGCTTGTGATTTTTGCACATTGATTTTATATTCTGAGACTTTGCTGAAGTTGCTTATCAGTTTCAGGAGTGTTTGGGCTGAGGCAATGGGGTCTTGTAGGTATACTATCATGTCGTCTGCAAATAGAGACAATTTGGCTTCCACCTTTTCTATTTGAATACCCTTTATTTCTTTTTCTTGCCTGATTGCTCTGGCTAGAACTTCCAGTACTATATTGAATAGGAGTGGTGAAAGAGGGCATCCTTGTCTAGTGCCAGATTTCAAAGGGAATGCTTCCAGTTTTTGCCCATTCAGTATGATATTGGCTGTTGGTTTGTCATAAATAGCTTTTATTACTTTGAGATATGTTCCATCGATACCGAGTTTATTGAGGGTTTTTAGCATAAAGGGCTGTTGAATTTTGTCAAATGCCTTCTCTGCGTCAATTGAGATAATCATGTGGTTTTTGTTTTTGGTTCTGTTTATGTGGTGAATTACATTTACAGACTTGCGTATGTTGAACCAGTCATGCATCACCGGGATGAATCCTACTTGATCATGATGAATAAGTTTTTTGATTTGCTGTTGCAATTGGCTTGCCAATATTTTATTGAAGATTTTTGCATCTATGTTCATCATGGATATTGGCCTGAAGTTTTCTTTTCTTGTTGGGTCTCTGCCGGGTTTTGGTATCAGAATGATGTTGGTCTCATAAAATGATTTGGGAAGGATTCCCTCTTTTTGGATTGTTTGAAATAGTTTTAGAAGGAATGGTGCCAGCTCTTCCTTGTGTGTCTGGTAGAATTCGGCTGTGAACCCGTCTGGACCTGGGCTTTTTTTGTGTGGTAGGCTCTTAATTGCTGCCTCGATTTCAGACCTTGTTATTGGTCTATTCATAGTTTCAGCTTCCTCCTGGTTTAGGCTTGGGAGGACACAGGAATCCAGGAATTTGTCCATTTCTTCCAGGTTTACTAGTTTATGCGCATAGAGTTGTTTGTAATATTCTCTGATGATGGTTTGAATTTCTGTGGAATCTGTGGTGATTTCCCCTTTATCATTTTTTATTGCATCTATTTGGTTGTTCTCTCTTTTATTTTTATTCAATCTGGCTAGTGGTCTGTCTATTTTGTTGATCTTTTCAAAAAACCAGCTCTTGGATTTATTGATTTTTTGAAGGGTTTTTCGTGTCTCAATCTCTTTCAGCTCAGCTCTGATCTTAGTTATTTCTTGTCTTCTGCTGGGTTTTGAGTTTTGTTGATCTTGCTCCTCTGGCTCTTTCAATTTTGACGATAGGGTATCAATTTTGGATCTCTCCATTCTCCTCATATGGGCACTTATTGCTATATACTTTCCTCTAGAGACTGCTTTAAATGTGTCCCAGAGGTTCTGGCACGTTGTGTCTTCGTTCTCATTGGTTTCGAAGAACTTCTTTATTTCTGCCTTCATTTCGTTGTTTACCCAGTCAACATTCAAGAGCCAGTTGTTCAGTTTCCATGAAGCTGTGCGGTTCTGGGTCTGTTTCTGAATTCTGAGTTCTAACTTGATTGCACTATGGTCTGAGAGGCTGTTTGTTATGATTTCAGTCGTTTTGCATTTGTTGAGCAGTGCTTTACTTCCAATTATGTGGTCAATTTTAGAGTAGGTGTGATGTGGTGCTGAGAAGAATGTGTATTCTGTGGATTTGGGGTGGAGAGTTCTGTAAATGTCTATCAGGTTTGCTTGCTCCAGGTCTGAGTTCAAGCCCTGGATATCCTTGTTGATTTTTTGTCTGGTAGATCTGTCTAGTATTGACAGTGGGGTGTTAAAGTCTCCCACTATTATTGTGTGGGAGTCTAAGTCCTTTTGTAAGTCCTTAAGAACTTGCCTTATGTATCTGGGTGCTCCTGCATTGTGTCCATATATGTTTAGGATCGTTAGCTCTTCTTGTTGTATCGATCCTTTTAGCATTATGTAATGGCCTTCTTTGTCTCTTTTGATCTTTGTTGCTTTAAAGTCTATTTTATCGGAGATGAGAATTGCAACTCCTGCTTTTTTTTGCTTTCCATTAGCTTGGTAAATCTTCCTCCATCCCTTTATTTTGAGCCTTTGTGTATCCTTGCATGTGAGATGGGTTTCCTGGATACAGCACACTGATGGGTTTTGGCTTTTTGTCCAATTTGCCAGTCTGTGTCTTTTGATTGGTGCATTTAGTCCATTTACATTTAGGGTTAATATTGTTATGTGTGAATTTGATACTGCCATTTTGATGCTAAGTGGCTGTTTTGCCTGTTAGTTGTTGTAGATTCTTCATTATGTTGATGCTCTTTAGCATTCAGTGTGATTTTGGAATGGCTGGTACTGGTTGATCCTTTCTATGTCTAGTGCCTCTTTTAGGAGCTCTTGTAAAGCAGGCCTGGTGGTGACAAAATCTCTGAGTACTTGCTTGTTCACAAAGGATTTTATTTTTCCTTCACTTCTGAAGCTCAGTTTGGCTGGATATGAAATTCTGGGTTGAAAGTTCTTTTCTTTAAGAATGTTGAATATTGGCCCCCACTCTCTTCTGGCTTGTAGTGTTTCTGCCGAGAGATCTGCTGTGAGTCTGATGGGCTTCCCTTTGTGGGTGACCCGACCTTTCTCTCTGGCTGCCCTTAGTATTCTCTCCTTTATTTCAACCCTATTGAATCTGACGATTATGTGCCTTGGGGTTGCTCTTCTTGCGGAATATCTTTGTGGTGTTCTCTGAATTTCCTACAATTGAATGTTGGCCTGTCTTGCTAGGTGGGGGAAATTTTCCTGGATGATGTCCCGAAGAGCATTTTCCAGCTTGGATTCATTCTCTTCGTCCCCTTCTGGTACATTTATCAAACGTAGGTTAGGTCTTTTCACATAGTCCCACATTTCTTGGAGACTTTGTTCATTCCTTTTTGCGGTTTTTTCTCTAATCTTGGTTTCTCGTTTTATTTCATTGAGTTGGTCTTCGACTTCAGATATTCTTTCTTCTGCTTGGTCAATTCGGCTATTGAACTTGTGCATGCTTTGTGAAGTTCTCGTATTGTGTTTCTCAGCTCCTTTAATTCATTCATATTCCTCTCTAAGTTATCCATTCTTGTTATCATTTCCTCAAATCTTTTTTCAAATCTTTTCTCAAGGTTCTTAGTTTCTTTGCATTGAGTTAATACATGATCTTTTAGCTCACCAAAGTTTCTTATTATCCATCTTCTGAAGTCTAATTCCGTCATTTCGTCGCAGTCATTCTCCGTCCAGCTTTGTTCCCTTGCTGGTGAGGAGTTTTGGTCCTTTCTAGGAGGTGAGGTGTTCTGGTTTCAGGTGTTTTCCTCCTTTTTGCGCTGGTTTCTTCCCATCTTTGTGGATTTGTCCGCTGGTCGTCTGCGTAGTTGCTGACTTTTCAATTGGGTCTCTGAGTGGACACCCTCTCCGCAGACACAACGAAAACTCCGATCCTGGGTTGTTCTCACAGCGCCATCTTGAGTCCTCCCCCGATATGGAGCTTTTAAATGATTTGCCATCACTCAACTCAATGAGGACAGGACTAGATGTTTAAAGGAAGTGAGTATAGGTGTAAAGGACATGGGGAGAGTTTAGGTGTCTCTTGTAAGAAAGCAGAAACACAGGAAAGCATTGCAGAGTGATACTGAGGCCCAGCTGAGGTCGGAGGTTGTGGACTTCTCATAGCACCAGCAAGCTTGGCTAAGGGATTTTCTCCAATGGCACCCAAGAGAGCAGAGAAGTTGATTATAGCATTAAGCTGAAGTTCAGGGTCTGTACAGATTGAATCACCAAATTGTAAGCCTGAGGGGATGTTGAAGGCACAGCAGGAGAGTTGTTAGTAATTCATCTGGAGGGATAGGTTTGCTCTGGGAAAGAATGAGGCTTTGAGGAGGGCTAGAAGGACTTGAGCTCCTGATAGGACCAAAGAGACAGTGTGGAGAAGAAAGAGGATGGGAAAACCAAAGGGATCGAGTGTTGTGGTCAGAGCTATGTCTAATAAAGAATCCATTATTACAACCGCTGTGTCTCATAAAACAAGATTCTTGATGATGACTGAAACTTTAAAGGATTTGATGCATAATTATATCTACCTGAATATTATAATAAGAGCGATTCTTTCTTTCTACTCTAGTTAGTAGATTTTTTATTTTTTTTTTTGCAGTGTGTGTAAGTGGTTCCAACTCAGAAGTACAGCGGATAGGAGCTAAAAGCACAGGACCTGAAGTTATGCTATCTAGAGCTGTATTCTTGTACCTCTTGTTGCTTGGACCTCTTATTTGTAAATGGGTGTAATGATGGTACCTGCCTCATAAGTTATTGTGAAGTTTAGATGGGTTAACACCATTAATGATACCAGGCTTTGCAGTGTGTTTGATTTAGATGCTAAAGACTATTTATTGGTCCCATGTTTCAATAATTCACTGAGAAGAAAAGTGAAGGAGGTAAACATAGAATATATATATATGTTCATATATATATATACGTATATATATATGTTCATATATATATACATATATATATATGTTCATATATATATACATATATATATATGTTCATATATATATATACATATATATACATATATACATATGTATATATATATGCTTCGGCATTTTTTTAATCCTCAGACTTCATTCCAAAGTTGAAATTGCTTGATACAAATCTAACAGACATTGTAGTTAAGCTTCCTTGTTTCTTGTAACTCCTGAATTCTTTCTGATAAACCTGGCATGACATTAGCTGAAGTCTGACTGGCATGTGAGGCTTGGGAATACAGGATTCCTTAATATATAAAAGACCTTTAGATCAATGGGTAGTTCCTAATATATGCCTGCTAATATTATTCTTATCTGACTTATAAATGATCCCTTATTAGCAATGAGAGATTATTTACACAAAGAGGAAAGAGGGAAATTTTTGTTTCTTTATTCTGTGTACTTCATTATTGAATACTAATGCATATTGAAAATATTTAAATAAAACATACAGCGTTTGCCTTCAAGAAGTTTTCATTTAGCTGGGCAATTACATACAATGATGAACATATTTTTCTTCCATGTTTTCAGAAATGGAAGGCAGGGAGAAAGACACCAAGAGAGCAATGTATGAGAAATTAATACAAAAGTTAGAGGAAAACCCCTACTTCTGTCCCCCAATATGCAGTGAGGGTAGAGAGACCCAGAAAGAAAAGTCCCAAGATAGGGAATCCATATTCAAGACTGCATTCTTCTCCTAGGTCTGATTCTAGGGCATGAACAAACTGAATGTATGCACTGAATCTATTTCTGTCATATTTGGGGCCACAGCATATGGAGAGTTGGCTTGTTTTTCTAACTTAACTGACTTTATTCAGAGACTATTACTCAGAGGGGAGTTGTCAATCAAGGTAGCCATGCTTCATTCCATATGGGAGGCCATCCATCCCTGAGCCTGAACTTGGAAAATGGCACCAGTTGACAAAAGGCTCTGCAAGTCCACTCCTGTGTTTTCAAGACAATGCCTGGGTGTTCAGTCCATTATGGGTGGGTAACTTAGGGGGTCTTCAGAATTTTACTATACACCTTGAATGGCATAAGGCAGGGCAGCCTTTCCAGCTCAGGTGTCATAACATAAGAGTGGACTGTGGTCACCACAATTAATTTATTAAAAATATTAGACAATGTTGGCAAGTTATTTTCTTTAAGCTATATTACAGTATTTAATGTGTACAGAGTCTCAGTTTTGCAAGATGAAAAGAGTTCTGGAGATGGATTGTGGTGATAGTTGCGTACAAATGTGAATGTCCTTGATACCATCACCAAACTGCTCATTTTAAAATGGTTAGGATGGTAAATTTTATGTTATGCATATCTTAACAGAATTTAATATATATAATAGTAGATTTAGTTTTTGATTATAATTTCACTGTCATGCAGTTGTCTACCGATGATAGGCTTTCTTGTGGGATTGTGTCTTAGTTAGCACGTGAGGAATTGTGTATAACCCCAGGCATACCCATGGGAGTGTAAGGGTGAAAAGGTACCTTCTTCTCATTCATCACAAGGGTCACAGTCAGCTTTCCTATAATGAAAGACAGATTAGCAAGGGAAAAGCATAACAAATATATATAGTCAACATTTTACATGACATGGGAACCTTCAGAAATGAAGCTGCAAAGACCCAGGGAAAACTGTATTTTATGCTTAGGTTAACACCGTGTAGAAATGTGATTGGACAAAAAGTACAAGCAAATGACAATAAACTGACGGGGTACCTAGCAAGGCCTGTTTGTTCAGATTCTTCTCAATCTCTCTGTGTAGCATTCCTTCCTCCTGGTGTAGGACAGGACACCTGCTACAAGGGGGTTTTCAGGGAAGAAGACAGAAGGTCAGAGAGTGACATTTCCAGGTTTTATGGCTTTCTTTTGAGAAGAGGAATTCTTGTTTCTAAGAACTGCTTTGAAGAAGAAATGGGTGAAGAAGAAAGGAGGGCAGAAGAAGGTCAGAGAGAACTTAACTCTGAGGCCCTCCCATTTTCCTTCAGTTCAAAGTACTCAGTATGCCGAAGCTTCATGCTTTGGGATATCATGGTCTGAGCCCCATTATGATTGTGTCGCAAATTGAGAATAATTCATTATGATCTTTGAATAAACAGATGTGACCTTGAGTAAGTCATTTGATCCGTTTTATCCCCTAATTACTCATTTGTTTGTTAAAAAAGAGAGAGAGAGAGAGAGACGCCTCATAGGATAACATGCAAACTAACAGTATGTGACTAAACCTAACATAGTACCTAATGAGGTACTTTGATGTTAGTTTTCTCCCTTCTGGAAGTATCACAGAAGGAGGTGAACAAGATAATTAGAATTCACAGGAGAACCACTAAATGGAAGAAATAGTCTTGCAAATATTTAAAACTTCGTGTAAGCCAAATGTCCTCAGTTCCACCAACCTGAGGGAATTAATGAGTTATTAGTACCCAAATTTTGCAACCTCACAGCCCCACCTGCAGGATCCAACTCTTCCTCAAAGATCTTCTTAATTATGTGGTGGAGTCCCTATGTCTTACCAGTACTCAGGAATTGGTCCAAACTTGTCCCACTGCCTCAGCCATTTTCTTAATGTTCACTGTTCCAAAGCACCCGAATTTCTCCACCACTGCCAATGCCGTCCCTGACAAATTGCTTCTCTGACTGGCTGTCCCTTCCCAAACCCCAAATCCCTGGTGTGTTGTTGTCTCACTGTACCAAAGTTATGCATTGTGGATTATACAGAAATGGAAAAAGAGCCCTTATGCCAGTAATTTTTCACATCTTGTTCATCCTCTGGATGACATGAAAACTAGTGGGACATAAAAACAGCTTCTGTCAAGACCAGATAAAACAACAGACCCTGTGCTAACCCCTCTACTTCACCACCATCACCCTGTCTCCATCCAAACATCCATCCAATCATCTACTGATCCATCCATCCATCCAACCATCCATCCACATATCCAACTATCTATCTATCTACCTATCTATCCCTCTATCCATCCATCCATCTATGCATCCATCCATCCATCCATCCTCACATCCATTCCAAAGTAGATCCTAGTCCCCTGCCATCCACACAAAAAATTTCCTTATCTTCCATTTCTCTGTGTTCCTTACCATTTATAAATCTTTTGCTACTCAAAATATTTTTAATATTGAATATATGTAACAGCTATTAATATTAATATGTGATTTACATTTATTATTTTTTATAACTGTACAACACTATGAGGTAAGTACTAGCCTTAGTCTCTCTGTTGGACAGATGAGGAAATGGGCACATAGATATTAAGCCCTTAGCTCAAGGTTACACTTGTGATTAGTAACAACTAGGATTTGAACCCAGATTTAATCCCATCCTCTCTAAATCTAAAGCCCTTAATTTAGGAAAGGATAAAAACAGTTATTACCTTGTAGAATAACTACATTTTTGTATTTTACTCTCCCCCAAGCCATGAGCTCATTTAATTTAACTCAATACTATCCATTTCTATAGGTCCTTATTAAAGATTCTATAGATCCTTAATGAAGGATTTTAGGGTCAGATTCTCTCCCGAAGACTCCCTATAATTCAGAACCTCTTTCTTGGGCTTCCATGTAGCCCCAACTCCCATCGGTGCCTGGAGCATGTATTCCACTGTGATTCATCAGTGTCTTTGATTATAAATGAGAAAATGACTAAGCACATACAATGCCAACCAAAATTCCTAGACAAAGAAGAAAGTCAAATAGGAGTGAAAATATCAAGTAAATTGGCAAATCACTATTTCCCACAAACATTCCTTTCCTGCCAGTCATGGGAGGTATCCTCCTTCTTAACAAGGATTAATCCTGTTTTCTTTGGTAAGTGAAAGAAACATGCTTTATATATATCAATGTTTTTCCTCTAAATTCAACAGAGTGTTGGATGCAAGTTGGCCATCTAAACTCCTGCAAGCACCAACAGCACAATCTGTTCTCAAGGTGAATCACTGCCTTTAAGCCAGAACTTGAGCTGATTAACACGACTGCATGTGAGGACATGCCTGACACCCCAAGGCAAAGCAGCTTACTCTGCACAGAAGGAAGACCTTGGAGACTTCTCTGGTGGCTCTGAAGGCTTGTGCAAGTCCACAGCTCTCACAGGCCATAAAAGGAGTGGTGGTGTTTTTCTGAGGACTAACAACCCTTCCAGAGAAGAGACATTCATCCCAAGGTTCCTGTAATACTCAAGAAGCATGTTTTTCTTAACCTCTTGCATGAATTCAAACTTTTGATATCCAAAAGGGTTGAATAAAATTGATGCTAAAGAATACCTGAATGGGCTGCATCCTGTGAAACATGCTAACAAATCAAATCCTAATGTCCTCACAGCACAGATACACATGAAGATCCCAAATGTTCCCCTCTCTCCACTGATGAAGCTCTGGTCAGAGTAGATTTATCAGGAAGCTAATAAAATACCAGGTCCAGGGACATTCACTCATATGGGCACATTCTAAGGTTCTACCTCTAGTTTCAATTTGTAACTTGTATGTATTCATTTTCTTTACAAGTTTCCCTCCTTCCCCTATCCCTGCCCCCAGTTGTAAAATCATCAGGCTCCATAGAACTTGGATCTGTTCTAGCTCTAGGCAGAATTTTTCTGCATAGAAATCAATATTGTACTTAGAGGACTGTGGCACCATCTCTCCAGGTGATCACAGAGTTAATTATTTAAATCCATCTCTTGCCTCCTGTATCTTTATTCTCTTTGGCGTCTGTGACACTGAATTCAGGAACCATCTACCAGTGCACCCCAAAGTAGAAATGAGTAAGGCTCTTTCCCACATTGAAAAGTCAGCTGAGGAATGAATTTCTTGTCATTTCCTCAGTAAATGGCCTTTCCTAAACTTCTCTTTGTCATCACCTGGCACCCTTAAGTCATCCAAGACATATTAGAAAAGAACCATGGTGGTAGAAAATAGAAAAGGATTTTGTACATACTTTTAACTCTGCCTGGAATTCCCTCCATTTATATAAAATTCCTACTGTTTATCCCTTAAGAACCAGCTTCTGTACCTTGTAGGGTGTGGGGCCTAGAAAGTAGGATACCTTTCTTCACCCACCATAAGGACCACAGCCATCACCACTGTAAAAAAAGAGAGGTTAAAAAGAAAAAGGCATAACAAATGTATCTAATCACTGTTTCATGTGTCATGGGAGCCTTCAGAAATGAAGACTCGGGAGGGAGGACTCAAGATGGCGCTGTGAGAACAACCCAGGATTGGAGTTCTCGTTGTGTCGGCGGAGAGGTGAGTCTGAGCTGCATTTTCAGACTGATCCTTGTTGCCTACGGAACGGGGAAATTCCCAAGTGAAGAGGAGACGCGGGACGCCAGGAAGATATTCCGCCTGGCAAAGCCGGCAGCTGGGGTGGCGGCGGCTGGCCCTACCCAGTGCTCCCCACAGGGCGCACTTGTCCGGGTGCCCCATTGAACCGGCAACCGGAGACGTGAGAGGGCTGGACTTGAGACTGAGCTAGACTTGAACAGTGGGCCAGCCCAGGGGATTGCAGGAACAGAGCGTTAGGATTGGCCCAGTGGGACGAACAAAACCGCGATTTCAAACAAGCCCTGTGCAGACGGCCCGAGACGCTCTGAGGGGGAGGGGCGGCCACCATTACCGAGGCAACCCGCCCCAACTGAGATACACGCCCACTGCTGACGCAGCCTGCCGTTGCCAAGGCAACCCGCTACAACAGAGAGACTCCACCAAAGGGCGTGGTGGAGAACAGCAGAACAGCTGAGCCAGGGTGAGCCTCACAACAGCAGGGCGGAGCCTCGGCAGGCAAACAGTGGCTAGTCTGCATCCTAGCTGGGCAGGACCTCAACGGACATCCAAAAATAAAGCCCAAACCCCTCAACACAGAGCATTTGAGAAAAAAAAGGGTTTTTTTTAATGAGCTCTGTTGCAGCAGAATCAAACATAGCAGCCTAACAGCCCTGAATGAACAACAGAGCTGACAGATAAGCACTTGAGCTCCTATAAAGTACAAACTGTCTCCTCAAGCAGCTCCCTGACCCTTCTATATACAAAAGACTGACATTAGGCAGGCACCATCCTGGGACAAAGATAGCAGAAAAAGAAACTGGTAGCATCCCTCGCTGTGCCACAGCTGCTAGAGGTGCACCCAAGACAAGCAGGGTCTGGAGCGGACCTCAGCACTCGTACAGCGAAGGGGCTAGACCGGTAGAAGGAAAACCAAGCAACAGAAATACTTCATCATCAACATTCAGCGTGTCCACTCAGAGACCCAATCGAAAAGTCAGCAACTACGCAGACGACCAGCGGACAAATCCACAAAGATGGGAAGAAACCAGCGCAAAAAGGAAAAAAACACCCGAAACCAGAACACCTCGCCTCCTAGAAAGGACCAAAACTCCTCACCAGCAAGGGAACAAAGCTGGACGGAGAATGACTGTGACGAAATGACGGAATTAGACTTCAGAAGATGGATAATGAGAAACTTTGGTGAGCTAAAAGATCATGTATTAAATCAATGCAAAGAAACTAAGAACATTGAGAAAAGATTTGAAAAAAGATTTGAGGAAATGATAACAAGAATGGACAACTTAGAGAGGAATATGAATGAATTAAAAGAGCTGAGAAACACAATACGAGAACTTCGCGAAGCATGCACAAGTTTCAATAGCCGAATTGACCAAGCAGTAGAAAGAATATCTGAAGTCGAAGACCAACTCAATGAAATAAAACGAGAAACCAAGATTAGAGAAAAAAACGCAAAACGGAATGAACAAAGTCTCCAAGAAATGTGGGACTACGTGAAAAGACCTAACCTACGTTTGATAGGTGTACCAGAAGGGGACGAAGAGAATGAATCCAAGCTGGAAAATACTCTTCAGGACATCATCCAGGAAAATTTCCCCCACCTAGCAAGACAGGCCAACACTCAATTGCAGGAAATTCAGAGAACACCACAAAGATATTCCGCAAGAAGAGCAACCCCAAGGCACATAATCGTCAGATTCAATAGGGTTGAAATAAAGGAGAGAATACTAAGGGCAGCCAGAGAGAAAGGTCGGGTCACCCACAAAGGGAAACCGATCAGACTCACAACAGATCTCTCGGCAGAAACACTACAGGCCAGAAGAGAGTGGGGGCCAATATTCAACATTCTTAAAGAAAAGAACTTTCAACCCAGAATTTCATATCCAGCCAAACTGAGCTTCAGAAGTGAAGGAAAAATAAAATCCTTTGCGAACAAGCAAGTACTCAGAGATTTTGTCACCACCAGGCCTGCTTTACAAGAGCTCCTGAAAGAGGCACTACACATAGAAAGGATCAACAAGTACCAGCCATTCCAAAATCACACTGAATGCTAAAGAGCATCAACATAATGAAGAATCTACAACAACTAACAGGCAAAACAGCCACTTAGCATCAAAATGGCAGTATCAAATTCACACATAACAATATTAACCCTAAATGTAAATGGACTAAATGCACCAATCAAAAGACACAGACTGGCAAATTGGATAAAAAGCCAAAACCCATCAGTGAGCTCTATCCAGGAAACCCATCTCACATGCAAGGATACACAAAGGCTCAAAATAAAGGGATGGAGGAAGATTTACCAAGCAAATGGAAAGCAAAAAAAAGCAGGAGTTGCAATTCTTATCTCCGATAAAATAGACTTTAAAGCAACAAAGATCAAAAGAGACAAAGAAGGCCATTACATAATGCTAAAAGGATCGATACAACAAGAAGAGCTAACGATCCTAAACATATATGGACCCAATGCAGGAGCACCCAGATACATAAGGCAAGTTCTTAATGACTTACAAAAGGACTTAGACTCCCACACAATAATAGTGGGAGACTTTAACACTCCACTGTCAATACTAGACAGATCTACCAGACAAAAAATCAACAAGGATATCCAGGGCTTGAACTCAGACCTGGAGCAAGCAAACCTGATAGACATTTACAGAACTCTCCACCCCAAATCCACAGAATACACATTCTTCTCAGCACCACATCACACCTACTCTAAAATTGACCACATAATTGGAAGTAAAGCACTGCTCAACAAATGCAAAACGACTGAAATCATAACAAACAGCCTCTCAGACCATAGTGCAATCAAGTTAGAACTCAGAATTCAGAAACAGACCCAGAACCGCACAGCTTCATGGAAACTGAACAACTGGCTCTTGAATGTTGACTGGGTAAACAACGAAATGAAGGCAGAAATAAAGAAGTTCTTCGAAACCAATGAGAACGAAGACACAACGTGCCAGAACCTCTGGGACACATTTAAAGCAGTCTCTAGAGGAAAGTATATAGCAATAAGTGCCCATATGAGGAGAATGGAGAGATCCAAAATTGACACCCTATCGTCAAAATTGAAAGAGCTAGAGGAGCAAGATCAAAAAAACTCAAAACCCAGCAGAAGACAAGAAATAACTAAGATCAGAGCTGAACTGAAGGAGATTGAGACACGAAAAACCCTTCAAAAAATCAATAAATCCAAGAGCTGGTTTTTTGAAAAGATCAACAAAATAGACAGACCACTAGCCAGATTGATTAAAAATAAAAGAGAGAACAACCAAATAGATGCAATAAAAAATGATAAAGGGGAAATCACCACAGATTCCACAGAAATTCAAACCATCATCAGAGAATATTACAAACAACTCTATGCGCATAAACTAGTAAACCTGGAAGAAATGGACAAATTCCTGGATTCCTGTGTCCTCCCAAGCCTAAACCAGGAGGAAGCTGAAACTATGAATAGACCAATAACAAGGTCTGAAGTTGAGGCAGCAATTAAGAGCCTACCACACAAAAAAAGCCCAGGTCCAGACGGGTTCACAGCCGAATTCTACCAGACACACAAGGAAGAGCTGGGACCATTCCTTCTAAAACTATTTCAAACAATCCAAAAAGAGGGAATCCTTCCCAAATCATTTTATGAGACCAACATCATCCTGATACCAAAACCCGGCAGAGACCCAACGAGAAAAGAAAACTTCAGGCCAATATCAATGATGAACATAGATGCAAAAATCTTCAATAAAATATTGGCAAGCCGATTGCAACAGCAAATCAAAAAACTTATTCATCATGATCAAGTAGGATTCATCCCGGGGATGCAAGGCTGGTTCAACATACGCAAGTCTATCAACGTAATTCACCACATAAACAGAACCAAAAACAAAAACCACATGATTATCTCAATTGACGCAGAGAAGGCATTTGACAAAATTCAACAGCCCTTTATGCTAAAAACCCTCAATAAACTCGGTATCGATGGAACATATCTCAAAGTAATAAAAGCTATTTATGACAAACCAACAGCCAATATCATACTGAATGGGCAAAAACTGGAAGCATTCCCTTTGAAATCTGGCACTAGACAAGGATGCCCTCTCTCACAACTCCTATTCAATATAGTACTGGAAGTTCTAGCCAGAGCAATCAGGCAAGAAAAAGAAATAAAGCGTATTCAAATAGGAAAGGTGGAAGCCAAATTGTCTCTATTTGCAGACGACATGATAGTATACCTACAAGACCCCATTGCCTCAGCCCAAAAACTCCTGAAACTGATAAGCAACTTCAGCAAAGTCTCAGGATATAAAATCAATGTGCAAAAATCACAAGCATTCGTCTACACCAATAACAGACTTAAAGAAAGCCAAATCAAGAGCGAACTGCCATTCGCAATTGCTACAAAAAGAATAAAATACCTTGGAATACAACTCACAAGGAACGTAAGAGACCTCTTCAAGGAGAACTACAAACCACTGCTCAACGAAATCAGAGAGGACACAAACAGATGGAGAAACATTCCATGTTCATGGTTAGGAAGAATTAATATCGTGAAAATGGCTATACTGCCCAAAGTAATCTACAGAATCAATGCTATCCCCATCAAGCTACCATCGACTTTCTTCACAGAACTGGAAAAAACCACCATGAACTTCATATGGAACCAAAAGAGAGCCCGCATAGCCAAGTCAATTCTAAGCAAAAAGAACACAGCGGGGGGCATCACACTACCGGATTTCAAACTATACTACAAGGCTATAGTAATCAAAACAGCATGGTACTGGTACCAAAACAGAGATATAGACCAATGGAACAAAACAGAGGCACCGGAGGCAACACAACATACATACAACTATACAGTCTTTGATAAACATGACAAAAACAAGCAATGGGGAAAGGATTCCATGTTTAACAAATGGTGTTGGGAAAACTGGCTAGCCATGTGCAGAAAGCAGAAACTGGACCCCTTCCTGACACCTTACACTAAAATTAACTCCAGATGGATTAAAGACTTAAACATAAGAGCTGGCACGATAAAAACCCTAGAAGGAAATCTAGGCAAAACTATCCAGGACATAGGAGTAGGCAAGGACTTCATGAACAAAACACCAAAAGCATTGGCAACAAAAGCCAAAATAGACAAATGGGACCTAATGAAACTCCACAGCTTCTGCACGGCAAAAGAAACAGTCACTAGAGTGGATCGGCAACCAACAGAATGGGAAAAAATTTTTGCAGTTTACCCATCTGACAAAGGGCTGATATCCAGAATTTACAAAGAACTCAAACAGATTTACAGGAAAAAAACAAACAAGCCCATTCAAAAGTGGGCAAAGGATATGAACAGATACTTTACGAAAGAAGACATATATGAGGCCAACAATCATATGAAAAAATGCTCATCGTCACTGATCATCAGAGAGATGCAAATCAAAACCACATTGAGATACCATCTCACGCTAGTTAGAATGGCGATCATTAAAAAATCTGGAGAGGGAGGGGGACTCAAGATGGCGCTGTGAGAACAACCCAGGATTGGAGCCCGCATTGAATCCGCAAACGGTGAGTCAGTGCTGCATTTCCAGACTGATTTTTGTTGCCCACAGAACGGGGAAACTCTCAAGTATAAAAAGACACAGGACGCCAGGCAGTAGGTCTGCCTGGCGAAGCCGGCAGCCGGGGCAGCGGCGGCCGGCCATACCCAGCAATCCCCACAGGGCGCGCTTGTCCGGGTGCCTTGTTGAACCTGCAACCTGAGACTTGAGAGGGCTGGACTTGAGACTGAATGAGACTTGCACAGTAGCCCAGCCCAGGGGATTGCAGGGACAGATCGTTTGGGATACCCAGTGGGACGAACAAAGCCGCGATTTCAAACTATCCCGGGCAGACAGTCTGAGACGCTCTGTGGGGGAGGGGCGTCCACCACTACAAAGACAACCTGCCCCAACTGATATACACGCCCACTGCTGAGGCAGCCAGCCATTGCCGAGGCAACCCGCCCCAACTGAGATACACGCCCACTGCTGACGCAGCCAGCCGTTGCCGAGGCAACCCGTCCCTACTGAGATACACGCCCACTGCTGACGCAGCCTGCCGTTGCTGAGGCAACATGCTACAACGAAGAGACTCCGCCGCAGGGCATGGCGGAGACCACAGCAGAGCCGGCAGGAACAGGGCGAATCACACAACAGCAGGGCGGAGCCTTGGCAGCCAAACAGTGGCTAGTCTGCCTTCGAGCTGGGCAGGACACCTGATCGGACATCCAAAAATAAAGCCCAAACCCCTCAACACAGAGCATTTGAGAAAAAAAAAAAGTGTTGTTTAATGAGCTGTGTTGCAGCAGAATCAAACATAGCAGCCTAACAGCCCTGAATGAACAACAGAGTGCACAGCTCAGCAATTAAACCCCTATAAAGTACAAACTGTCTCCTCAAGCAGCTCCCTGACCCCTCTATATCCAAAAGACTGTCATTAGGCAGGCATCATCCTGGGACAAAGAGAGCAGAAAAAGAAACTGGTAGCATCCCTCGCTGTGCCACGGCTACTAGAGGTGCACCCCAGACAAGCAGGGTCTGGAGCGGACCTCAACAGTCGTACAGTGAAGGGGCTAGACTGGTAGAAGGAAAACCAAGCAACAGAAATACTTCATCATCAACATTCTGGGTGTCCACTCAGAGACCCAAACGAAAAGTCAGCAACTACGTAGACGACCAGCGGACAAATCCACAAAGATGGGAAGAAACCAGCGCAAAAAGGAGGAAAACACCCGAAACCAGAACACATCGCCTCCTAGAAAGGACCAAAACTCCTCACCAGCAAGGGAACAAAGCTGGACGGAGAATGACTGTGACGAAATGACGGAATTAGACTTCAGAAGATGGATAATGAGAAACTTTGGTGAGCTAAAAGATCATGTATTAAATCAATGCAAAGAAACTAAGAACCTTGAAAAAAGATTTGAAAAAAGATTCGAGGAAATGATAACAAGAATGGATACATTAGAGAGGAATATGAATGAATTAAAGGAGCTGAAAAACACAATACGAGAACTTCGCGAAGCAAACGCAAGTTTCAATAGCCGAATTGACCAAGCAGAAGAAAGAATATCTGAAGTCGAAGACCAACTCAATGAAATAAAACGAGAAACCAAGATCAGAGAAAAAAGCGCAAAAAGGAATGAACAAAGTCTCCAAGAAATGTGGGACTATGTAAAAAGACCTAACCTACGTTTGATAGGTGTACCAGAAGGGGACGAAGAGAATGAATCCCAGCTGGAAAATACTCTTCAGGACATCATCCAGGAAAATTTCCCCCACCTAGCAAGACAGGCCAACACTCAATTGCAGGAAATACAGAGAACACCACAAAGATATTCCGCAAGAAGAGCAACCCCAAGGCACATAATCGTCAGATTCAACAGGGTTGAAATAAAGGAGAGAATACTAAGGGCAGCCAGAGAGAAAGGTCGGGTCACCCACAAAGGGAAGCCCATCAGACTCACAGCAGATCTCTCGGCAGAAACACTACAAGCCAGAAGAGAGTGGGGGCCAATATTCAACATTCTTAAAGAAAAGAACTTTCAACCCAGAATTTCATATCCAGCCAAACTGAGCTTCAGAAGTGAAGGAAGAATAAAATCCTTTGCGAACAAGCAAGTACTCAGAGATTTTGTCACCACCAGGCCTGCTTTACAAGAGCTCCTAAAAGAGGCACTAGACATAGAAAGGATCAACCAGTACCAGCCATTCCAAAATCACACTGAATGCTAAAGAGCTTCAACATAATGAAGAATCTACAACAACTAACAGGCAAAACAGCCACTTAGCATCAAAATGGCAGTATCAAATTCACACATAACAATATTAACCCTAAATGTAAATGGACTAAATGCACCAATCAAAAGACACAGACTGGCAAATTGGATAAAAAGCCAAAACCCATCAGTGTGCTCTATCCAGGAAACCCATCTCACATGCAAGGATACACAAAGGCTCAAAATAAAGGGATGGAGGAAGATTTACCAAGCTAATGGAAAGCAAAAAAAAGCAGGAGTTGCAATTCTCATCTCTGATAAAATAGACTTTAAAGCAACAAAGATCAAAAGAGACAAAGAAGGCCATTACATAATGCTAAAAGGATCGATACAACAAGAAGAACTAACGATCCTAAACATATATGGACCCAACACAGGAGCACCAAGATACATAAGGCAAGTTCTTAATGACTTACAGAAGGACTTAGACTCCCACACAATAATAGTGGGAGACTTTAACACTCCACTGTCAATACTAGACAGATCAACCAGACAGAAAATCAACAAGGATACCCAGGGCTTGAACTCAGACCTGGAGCAAGCAAACCTGGTGGACATTTACAGAACTCTCCACCCCAAATCCACAGAATACACATTCTTCTCAGCACCACATCACACCTACTCTAAAATTGACCACATAATTGGAAGTAAAGCACTGCTCAACAAATGCAAAACGACTGAAATCATAACAAACAGCCTCTCAGACCATAGTGCAATCAAGTTAGAACTCAGAATTCAGAAACCGACCCAGAACCGCACAGCTTCATGGAAACTGAACAACTGGCTCTTGAATGTTGACTGGGTAAACAACGAAATGAAGGCAGAAATAAAGAAGTTCTTCGAAACCAATGAGAACGAAGACACAACATGCCAGAATCTCTGGGACACATTTAAAGCAGTCTCTAGAGGAAAGTATATAGCAATAAGTGCCCATATGAGGAGAATGGAGAGATCCAAAATTGACACCCTATCGTCAAAATTGAAAGAGCTAGAGGAGCAAGATCAAAAAAACTCAAAACCCAGCAGAAGACAAGAAATTACTAAGATCAGAGCTGAGCTGAAGGAGATTGAGACACGAAAAACCCTCCAAAAAATCAATAAATCCAAGAGCTGGTTTTTTGAAAAGATCAACAAAATAGACAGACCACTAGCCAGATTGATTAAAAATAAAAGAGAGAACAACCAAATAGATGCAATAAAAAATGATAAAGGAGAAATCACCACAGATTCCACAGAAATTCAAACCATCATCAGAGAATATTACAAACAACTCTATGCACATAAACTAGTAAACCTGGAAGAAATGGATAAATTCCTGGACTCCTGTGTCCTCGCAAGCCTAAACCAGGAGGAAGCTGAAACTATGAATAGACCAATAACAAGGTCTGAAGTTGAGGCAGCAATTAAGAGCCTACCTCACAAAAAAAGCCCAGGTCCAGATGGGTTCACAGCCGAATTCTACCAGACACACAAGGAGGAGCTGGTACCATTCCTTCTAAAACTATTTCAAACAATCCAAAAAGAGGGAATCCTTCCCAAATCATTTTATGAGACCAACATCATCCTGATACCAAAACCCGGCAGAGACCCAACGAGAAAAGAAAACTTCAGGCCAATATCCATGATGAACATAGATGCAAAAATCTTCAATAAAATATTGGCAAGCCGATTGCAACAGCAAATCAAAAAACTTATTCATCATGATCAAGTAGGATTCATCCCAGGGATGCAAGGCTGGTTCAACATACGCAAGTCTATCAACGTAATTCACCACATAAACAGAACCAAAAACAAAAACCACATGATTATCTCAATTGACGCAGAGAAGGCATTTGACAAAATTCAACAGCCCTTTATGCTAAAAACCCTCAATAAACTCGGTATCGATGGAACGTATCTCAAAGTAATAAAAGCTATTTATGACGAACCAACAGCCAATATCATACTGAATGGACAAAAACTGGAAGCATTCCCTTTGAAATCTGGTACTAGACAAGGATGCCCTCTCTCACCACTCCTATTCAATATAGTACTGGAAGTTCTAGCCAGAGCAATCAGGCAAGAAAAAGAAATAAAGGGTATTCAAATAGGAAAGGTGGAAGCCAAATTGTCTCTATTTGCAGACGACATGATAGTATACCTACAAGACCCCATCGCCTCAGCCCAAAAACTCCTGAAACTGATAAACAACTTCAGCAAAGTCTCAGGATATAAAATCAATGTGCAAAAATCACAAGCATTCGTCTACACCAATAACAGACTTAAAGAAAGCCAAATCAAGAGCGAACTGCCATTCGCAATTGCTACAAAAAGAATAAAATACCTTGGAATACAACTCACAAGGAATGTAAGGGACCTCTTCAAGGAGAACTACAAACCACTGCTCAACGAAATCAGAGAGGACACAAACAAATGGAGAAACATTCCATGTTCATGGTTAGGAAGAATTAATATCGTGAAAATGGCTATACTGCCCAAAGTAATTTACAGAATCAACGCTATCCCCATCAAGCTACCATTGACTTTCTTCACAGAACTGGAAAAAACCACCATGAACTTCATATGGAACCAAAAGAGAGCCCGCATAGCCAAGTCAATTCTAAGCAAAAAGAACACAGCGGGGGGCATCACACTACCGGATTTCAAACTATACCACAAGGCTACAGTAATCAAAACAGCATGGTACTGGTACCAAAACAGAGATATAGACCAATGGAACAAAACGGAGGCACCGGAGGCAACACAACATACATACAACTATACAATCTTTGATAAACCTGACAAAAACAAGCAATGGGGCAAGGATTCCATGTTTAACAAATGGTGTTGGGAAAACTGGCTAGCCATGTGCAGAAAGCAGAAACTGGACCCCTTCCTGACACCTTACACTAAAATTAACTCCAGATGGATTAAAGACTTAAACATAAGAGCTGGCACGATAAAAACCCTAGAAGGAAATCTAGGCAAAACTATCTAGGACATAGGAGTAGGCAAGGACTTCATGAACAAAACACCAAGAGCATTGGCAACAAAAGCCAAAATAGACAAATGGGACCTAATGAAACTCCACAGCTTCTGCACGGCAAAAGAAACAGTCACTAGAGTGGATCGGCAACCAACAGAATGGGAAAAAATTTTCGCAGTCTACCCATCTGACAAAGGGCTGATATCCAGAATTTACAAACAACTCAAGCAGATTTACAGGAAAAAAACAAACAAGCCCATTCAAAAGTGGGCAAAGGATATGAACAGATACTTTACGAAAAAAGACATATATGAGGCCAACAATCATATGAAAAAATGCTCATCGTCACTGGTCATCAGAGAGATGCAAATCAAAACCACATTGAGATACCATCTCACGCCAGTTAGAATGGCGATCATTAAAAAATCTGGAGACAACAGATGCTGGAGAGGATGTGGAGAAAAAGGAACACTTTTACACTGTTGGTGGGAGTGTAAATTAGTTCAACCATTGTGGAAGACAGTGTGGCGATTCCTCAAGGCCTTAGAAATAGAAATTCCATTTGACCCAGCAATCCCATTACTGGGTATATATCCAAAAGACTATAAATCGTTCTACTATAAGGACACATGTACACGAATGTTCATTGCAGCACTGTTTACAATAGCAAAGACCTGGAATCAACCCAAATGCCCATTGATAATAGACTGGATTGGAAAAATGTGGCACATATACACCATGGAATATTATGCAGCAATCAGAAATGATGAGTTCGTGTCGTTTGTAGGGACATGGATGAATCTGGAAAACATCATCCTCAGCAAACTGACACAAGAACAGAAAATGAAACACCGCATATTCTCACTCATAGGTGGGTGATGAAAAATGAGAACACATGGACACAGAAAGGGGAGTACTAAACACTGGGGTCTATTGGGGGGAAAACGGGAGGGCCAGTGGGAGGGGGAGGTGGGGAGGGATAGCCTGGGGAGAAATGCCAAATGTGGGTGAAGGGGAGAAGAAAAGCAAAGCACACTGCCATGTGTGTACCTACGCAACTGTCTTGCATGCTCTGCTCATGTACCCCAAAACCTATAATCCAATAAAAAATTAAAAAAAAAAAAAAGAAAAGAAAAAAAAAATCTGGAGACAACAGATGCTGGAGAGAATGTGGAGAAATAGGAACACTTTTACACTGTTGGTGGGAGTGTAAATTAGTTCAACCATTGTGGAAGACGGTGTGGCGATTCCTCAAGGCCTTAGAAATAGAAATTCCATTTGACCCAGCAATCCCATTACTGGGTATATATCCAAAAGACTATAAATCGTTCTACTATAAGGACACATGTACACGAATGTTCATTGCAGCACTGTTTACAATAGCAAAGACCTGGAATCAACCCAAATGCCCATTGATAATAGACTGGATTGGAAAAATGTGGCACATATACACCATGGAATATTATGCAGCAATCAGAAATGATGAGTTTGTGTCGTTTGTAGGGACATGGATGAATCTGGAGAACATCATCCTCAGCAAACTGACACAAGAACAGAAAATGAAACACCGCATATTCTCACTCATAGGTGGGTGATGAAAAATGAGAACACATGGACACAGAAAGGGGAGTACTAAACAGTGGGGTCTATTGGGGGGAAAAGGGGAGGGCCAGTGGGAGGGGGAGGTGGGGAGGGATAGCCTGGGGAGAAATGCCAAATGTGGGTGAAGGGGAGAAGAAAAGAAAGCACACTGCCATGTGTGTACCTACGCAACTGTCTTGCATGCTCTGCTCATGTACCCCAAAACCTATAATCCAATAAAAAATTAAAAAAAAAAAAATCAATTATTTTGACAACTTAAGTGTCTATTTCAATGGACACTGCAGCTTGTTTGGAGGCAGTTATGAATTAAATGGATATCACATTAAAAAAAAAAAAAAAAAAAGAAATGAAGACTCAAAGACCCAGAGAAAACTATCCATTTTTATGCCTAGGTTTGATGAAGAATGGACAACCATGTAGAAATGTGATTGGACAAAAGTATATAATCGAATAGAAGTAGACTGAGAAGGAGGTAGGAAACTCAGCAAAAGCTATCCAGATCTTTCTTGGCCTCTCTGGGTAGCATTATTTTCTCTGTGGCATGGGGAAGGACCCCTCTAGAATGACAGTCGTTAAGGTAGAAGGGACAGAGTACCCTTTCCATTGTTTATAGCTTGCTTTGCAGAAGAGTAGTTCTAGTTTACATAACCCATCTTAGGGAAGAGGAATTCTGATTTCAATGACTTGCTTCAGAAGAGAAAGAAGAGTGAGAAGCAGAAGGGCAGGCAAAGGTCTTAAAGACGCTTCTGAGGACTTCCAATCTCCTTTAGTCCTAAGAACTCAGCATGCCAAAGCGCCATACTTTAGGGTACTGTTTTCCAGCCCTTAATGAGGGAAAAATGTACATTTTGTTCATCTATGTATCTTTAGTATCTGTCATTTTTATAGGCACTCAGTAAATCTTAACCACATAAATAAACAAATGAATTAATCAGTGAAATGTGAGATTAAATACTAGGAGAGGAGAATGAAGTGGATGTGAGTAGAGACAAAAAAGTAAAGAGCTAGGATATGTAAACATGATTTTGAGCTATGTAAACAAAATTAAAGCAACTGTTAAACAGATACAATTCCCTCTTTTTTTTTTTTTTTTTTTTTTTGAGACGGAGTTTTGCTCTTGTTACCCAGGCTGGAGTGCAATGGCGCGATCTCGGCTCACCGCAACCTCCGCCTCCTGGGTTCAGGCAATTCTCCTGCCTCAGCCTCCCAAGTAGCTGGGATTACAGGCACACACCACCGTGCCCAGCTAATTTTTTGTATTTTTAGTAGAGACGGGGTTTCACCATGTTGACCGGGATGGTCTCGATCTCTCGACCTCGTGATCCACCCGTCTCGGCCTCCCAAAGTGCTGGGATTACAGGCTTGAGCCACCGTGCCCGGCCAATTCCCTCTTTTGATTTATAAGAAATCACACAGATTTCTCATGAATATTGATTATGAAAGGTACTTGGAACCCTTAAGGGAGGCAGCCACACTGAGTCCTTTATCTTAATTTCTAGCTTTTTATGTGCTCAGAGGGCTTCAGTGAAGAAAGGAAACTTTGCAAATAGTAAAAATGTCAATATTAACCTAGAGATAGGCTTATGTGTTTATTTGTGCCTGGAATTTGTCCAATCACTTTTATAACTTTTGTCTAGCACATCCACGCTCTAGACACTATGAGGCCATTAGTCACTTAGTAGCTATCTTGGTCATCAGAACACAGAGCTGTGTTCAAGTAACCCTTATTTTTACTTAGTAATAGCCCCAATGCACAATAATAATGCTGCCAGTTCTGATAAACCAAAGAGAAACAGTGAAATGCTTCTTTAAGTCAAAAGATGAAAGTTTTTGAATTAAGGGGAGAGAAAAAAACTTTTTATTAACATATATCATTATAATTGTTCTATTTTATTATTAGTTATTATTCTTAATCTCTTACTGTGCCTGATTATAAATTAAACCTTATCTTATATACATATGTACAGAATAGGAAAAACATAGCATAGGTAGGGTTTGGTATTATTTATGGTTTCAGGCTTCCAGTGGAGGTCTTGGAATATATCCCAAGGATAAGTGAAGACTACCGCAGTTTGAAAGCAGCCATAGGCAATAAGCAACTGAATGAGAATGATTATGTTCTAATAAAACTTAATTTACAAAAACAGTGGCAAGCAGTATTAGGTCCAAGGGCCAGAGTTTTTCTGTCTTTTGTCTAGGGTATATATACTAAGGTAACAAAGAACCTGCACATCTTAGTTGCTTATACAAATAAGGATTTAGTTTTCATTCACCCCCAGGACTCTGTTCATAACAGTCATCCTCACTCTGGGACCCTACAGAGCAGGAATCACCTGAAACATTGCCAATAGTAGTGGCAAGAAAAAGTACAACTGGCTTATAAATTTCCACCTAGAAATGACACAATGTCTTCTCTTCTTGCATTTTATGGACCAAAACCAATTATATGGCTAAAGCCAACTTTAAAAGGGCAGGGAAATTTAATTCTCCCAAAGAAGAGAAACAGACATTAGTGAACAGTTATATTCTCTCCCATATGTTTGTATTAAAATAGTTCTTTTCTGAAGATTCCAATTTTATCTTCCCTTCTATTATGGGTTGAATTGTGTTCCCTCAAATTTTGTATGTTAAAGTCGTAACCTCAAGCACCTCAGAATGTGACCTTATTTGGAGACTGGGTCTTTACAGAGGTAATCAAGTTAAGGTGAGGTCATTAGGGTAGGCTTTGATCCAATTTGACTAGGGTCCTTATAAAAATGGAACATTTAGAAACAGAGACACACATAGAGGAAAGACAGTGTGACACGATTTAGGAAGATGACCATCTATAAACCAACAAGAGTGGCCTGGAACAGATCCTTCCCTCACAACCTTCAGAAGGATGCAACCCTGCCAACATCTTGATTTCTAGAGGACTTCTCCCCCCTAGAACTGTGAGAAAAATGTCTGTGGTTAAGCCACCCTCTGAGGTACTTTCCTACAGTAGCCCTAGCAAACTAATACGCCTTCCAAGCAAGACTCATGGGGTACCCTATACCTACTTCTTTGTTGGAGGCTGTCCTCTGGGAGTCCAAAGTGTTTTCTGATGATGATGCAAATAGCATAAGAATGATACAAGGGATTTTGGGGACTCGGGGAAAAAGTGAGAAGGGGATGAGGGGTAAAAGACTACAAATTGGGTTCAGTGTATCCTGCTTGAGTGATGGGTGCACCAAAATCTCACAAATCACCACTAAAGAACTTATGTAAACAAATTCTACCTGTTCCCCACAAACCTATGGAAATAAGAAATTTTTTTAAAAAACTGGTTTTATAGTAGTTTCTTTGCTCAGGAATGGGGAGAAAACATATCTTTGGTCTTTGGTGGACCATCCTGCTACTAAAGATGAGTCTAGCAGGAAAGTTAAGTCTTTGACTCAGGTAACATGGCTATGGTAGAGATAGGACTAGCACAGGAAGCCTTTGATCTCTGACAATGAACAAGCCTTTTAATGAGCACCCGTGAGTCACCACAGCTCTAACTGCTTTACAGGTGTTTTTTTCACTTAATCCTCATATCAACCCTATGCAGTAGATAGTATTACTTCACTTTCTTTCCATTTTAAGTCAAGCTATCTGAGACCAAGAGCTGCTAAGTAGCCCACTAAAGGTCCCAAAGCTAGGAAGCTGGAGATCAAGAATTCAAACCAGGTGATATGTGAACACTACACCAGAATGACAACCCCTTCTGAGATCCCATGTGCGCCTTACATTCTGGTTCTGCGTTTCACCATGCTCTTGTGGTTAGGTGTCCCTGTGGCTCTCCTAACCATAATGTTGCTTAGTCATCTGAATTCCCTGTGTCAGGTACATTGCCTTATACAGAATGGTCAGCCAACCAGTGTGTTAAATGAATGAAGAATGAATCGTGTCTTTATTGCAAGGATAGTGCGTTTGGTGGATAGTCAGATGGAGTCAGGTTGAAGGGCAGTTGAAGCTTAATCCCTGCCGGTGAATTCTTACATGCCTTTGGGCAAATCTCTTACTTTCTACGAGAAGTCTTTCTCCTTGGCATGAGTGAAATTTTCATATCTTCCCAGATGCATTATGGATTCTTATCTTTCCAGATGCATTATGGATTCATTCATGAATTAGTAGTGTGCATTAACACTGTAAGTGCTGTACTTCCACTTGGGATATACCCCACAGGCAACATAGAGATCCAGCCTTTTCATAGCAGTTTCCATTTCCAGGCTCCTCTGGGGTTTGTAAATCACTTTAAAGTGTCGGAATGTGTTGAAGAGTTAATAAAAGCACTAAAATAGGCAATCAGTGTGCCCTGCTGCCTGTGTTCTAGTACTTTTTTTTTTTCTTAGAGTTTTCCCAAGGTGCTTAAAAGGACAAATGTTTAACAGCCACATGTATAAGCAAGCGCTCCTGCTTAGGAACCAGGGACTCAGCTCCTTTTTGCCTGTGACTTGATGTATGACTTTGGGCAATGTGGTCTCCTTCCCTGGTCATCTGTTTCCTTACCTAGAAAATCACAAAATTGCCCTGCATTACTTTCTCTTTCACTGGACAAAATGCTATGTGCGGAGCTCTGCACTGAAAGCTACAGATACAGCAGTGAGTGGAGGATCAGTGTCTGGGTCTGTAAGCACTCAGAGCCAGAGCAGTGAGCCACTACTTTAATGAAGCTGGAGGCCTCATGGGTCCTGGCATAGCTATGATGGGTGAGTACTTTAGTGGGGTATGAGATGAAGGGCAGGAAACAAGGCTGAAAAAGGAGAAAGGGGGCTTCTGTACCTCAAGAGGAATTTAGACTCCATCCTGCATTTCTGTTAGCGCAACTTTGTTTCTTTTTGTCCCGCCATCACTGTTCTGGCCAACTCTGTGCTGTGGTGGTTAACGGCAGGGCCACCAGAGCTGCCAGTCTAGATTTGTATCTGAGCTGTGCTGCTTACTGGCAGTGTGACCTTGGGAAAATTACCTAACCTCTCTGTGCCTCAATTTTTTATTACAGAATGGAGATAATACCTCACATAAATTATATAAAGGCTCATTGTGTTAATACATGTCAAGCACTTACAACAGTGCCTGACACCTAAAAAGAATTCAAAAACTGTTGCCTGGTATCTTTATATCTGTGTACAATTGGAAGTGGTGTTTTAAGATATGGTGGTGTTTTAATACTGTACTTGAACATTTAGGATGTGAAGATCCGTACTAGCAATTTATATCATCTGCACGATGTATACCCCTGGACTGTAGAGGCAGAGATTTGGTTATTAAAGTTTTAAAAACTCACTGGGGGCCAGGCACAGTAGCTCACATCTATAATCCCAGTACTTTGGGAGGCCGAGGTGGGCAGATCATGTGGTCAGGAGTTCAAGACCAGCCTTACTAACATGGTAAAACTCCATCTCTACTAAAAATACAAAAATTAGCCGGGTGTGGTGCACATCTGTAATCCCAGCTACTCAGGAGGCTGAGGCAGGAGAATCCACTTGAACCCAGGATGTGGAGGTTGCAGTGAGCCAAGATGGCACTATTGCACTACCTGGGCAACAGAACAAGACTTTCTCAAAAAAAAAAAAAAAAAAAAAAAAAGCCAGGAGTGATGGCAAATGCCTGTAATTCCAACACTTTGGGATGCCAAAGAGGGTGAATGATGAAGTTAGGAGATCAAGACCATCCTGGCCAACATGGTGTAACCCCATCTCTACTAAAAATACAAAAAAATTAGCTAGGCATGGTGGTGCATGCCTGTAGTGCCAGCTACTCAGGAGGCTGAGGCAGGAGAATTGCTTGAACCCAGGAGGCAGAGATTGCAGTGAGCCGAGATCACGCCACTGCACTATAGCCTGGTTGACAGTGCAAGACTCCGTCTCAAAAATAAGAAAGAAAGAAATCATTGAGCATGGCTGGCTGAAAAATGCACCTGTAATTCATGTCAACTTTGTAAGATGAATTACCACAGGCATAACTACTTGAGTTTCCTTCTAAGAAAAAATATATTTGAAATCACTAATGTAATTGTAATAATTATACCTTAAAATAAATATTTACTATTAAAACTAAAATTGTTCAACCCTCTGCTTCCTAAAACTTGTTTATGTATAAAACCCTCATTTTATACAATAAAGAGACAGAAATGTTTTAAGCAGGGAGTGACATGCACAGATTTGTGTTTAAAAATTTATGGTAATATTGCCTCTTCTTTTTGTTCTTTTCCTTACCCTCAGTGTGGGTGCTTGTTAAGCAGAGTGGTAAACAAAACAGGCTTTTCAAAAGCTGGAATTAACTTGCCTTTTTCATATATTGTATTGTTTTCCTGTTCAGTTGTGTGTGACATCTCATATTGGTTTTGACTATAATGTTTTAAATGGAGTAAACAAAACACTTGGATTTCTCAAAGAGCTGAGGCCACAACAGAACATTTGCACAGGCTGTTATTTCTGTCTGGAATACTCTTTACCTGCTCTTCACTTAGCTCCTATTTACTTAACTTCAGAATTCTGTGAAGCAGTGCTTCATAGGGAAGCCTTACTCTGTCTAGCTTACCAGTCAGATTGCCTCATTATATACTCATCATGATGCAAGTCTACGTCCTACAGTTTATCACAGTTGTAACTATATGTTTATTGGTGTGACCAGTTGATTAGTAACTGTCTATCCCACTAGATGGTAAGAACCATGAGTAAAAAGATCATGTCTGATTTTGCTTACCGTTTATCACCAGTACTTGGCACAATGCCTGGCACATAATAGGCTCAATAAATATTTTTGAAAACATAAATGAATGAATGAATTAAACATCATTTTTAAGACACTCCATTTTATTGTCATTATAAATATGTAGACTAGAAAGAGCACAAAATTTGAAATTGCACACCTGGATTTATGTCTATAACCCACCTCTTTTGAATACTGGTCTGGCCACATGCTAACACTTTTGAGCTTCTGGATCCTGTAGTATCACTTAACAATAGGATTTTGGTGAAAATAAAATAGCACAATATAAGAGAACAGGTAATGAGTGTATTCTATAAGTGTATACATATGTTGAACTACTTATTGTTCTGAGTGGGGCACATACAGAAATTCACAGAATACTTTCTGCCCTCGAAGAATATGTTTTCCTTGAACTTGCAAAATACACTCACACACATACACACAATGATCACAATGGTTACAGAATAGTTTTTAAAATGTGGCATAAAAGGTGGTGCTACAATTTTTGAGGAGTATTTTAATTTTTCTAGAAGCAATGTAGCAAAGAGAAAATATAAGAATTTAAATTTTAATTCCTTGTTTCCCATTTAAAAGACTGATATTATCATTTCAATTCTGCCACTTACTGGCTATATAACTTTAAATATGTCATTTAGATTCTCCCAGTTTCCATACTGAAAATACAGATAATTCTACCCCTCTATAAGGTTGCAGCAAGAATTCAAGAGGGCTGTAAATTTAGATAATTTAAAAAAAAGAATAAAGATCAAAAAAAAAAAAGCTTCAAGTCAAGAACAAACTAAACCCACACAGGTAGAAGAAAGGAAATAATGAGGATCAGAATGAAAATAAAAAGAGAACAAAAAACTACTAGGAAAAATTAACAGAACAAAAAATTAGTTATTAGGAATGAGCTTTAAATGAGCAAATCCACAAACTTTTATTTAACTAGACTGACCAAGAAAACAAAGAGAGAGAGAGAGAAGACCCAAATTACTATAATCAGTAGTGAGAAACGAGGTATTGTTACCAACCTTAGAGAAATAGAAAGAATTGTAAAGAATACTATGAACAATTGTAAGTAAACAAATTATATAACCTAAATTAAATGGACAAATTCTTAGAAAGCCACAATCTATTGAAACTGATTCAGGAAGGAATGAAAATTTGAATAGGTCTGTAGCAAGAAAAGAGATTGAATTAGTAACCAAACACTTTACTCAAAGAATAGCTCAAAACTAGAGTTATTGGTGCAAAAACTTCCTTTAAGAAGAATTAACACTAATCCTTCACAAACTCTTCTAAAAAATAGGAAACATTTCCTAACTCATTTTTAAGGACAGACGGTATTACCTGATAGCAAAACTAAAGACATCATTAGAAAAGAAAATTACAGACAAACGTCTTTTATGAATATAGATGCAAGAATATTCAACAAAATATTACCAAACCAAATTTAGCAACATAAAAAGGTGATTATATACCATGACCTGAATTTATACCAGGAATGTAAGTTTGGTTTAATATACAAATATTAAACAATGTAATACATTATATCGATAGAACAAAGAATAAAGTAACATAATCATTTCAGTAGATGCAGAAAATATATGGACAAAATCCAACCACCCTTCATGAAAAAATATTCAACTGGGAATAGAAGGAAAGTTCCCCAACCTGATGAAGGATACCTATGAAAAACCCACAGCTATCATCATAATTAATGGTGAAAGACTCGGGACTTTCCCTCTAAAATCAAAAGCAAGACAAGAATGTCTACACTCTTGCCACTTCAATTCAACATTGTATTGAATTAGGCAAGAAAAAAAAATAAAAGCCATCCATATTGGAAAGGAAAAGGTAAAACTGTCTCCACTATCAAATGAAATAAACTTGTGTATAAAAATCCTAAGGAATATAAACAAGCAAAGAAACAAAGAGCTAAAAACCAAAACCAAAATAAAACTATAAGAGCCAGTAGCAAGCTTTCAGGATTTAAAAAAAAATCAGTTTTATTTGTATATACTAGCAATGAATCGTCTTAAAATTAAGAAAACAATTCCATTTATAACAGCATCGAAAAGAAAAAATGCCTAGGAAGGAATGTAACCAAAATACATATCTATATAGATATATATTTATACATTTTAACAGTCTCACTCTATTACGCAGGCTCCTGGAGTACAGTGGTGTGATCTCAGCTCACTACAACCTCCACCTCCCAGGTTCAAGTGATTCTCCAGCCTTAGCCTCCCAAGTAGCTAGGACTACAGGGCCCCACAACCACACCTAGCTAATGTTTGTATTTTTAGCAAAGACATAGTTTCACCATGTTGGCCTTGAACTCCTGACCTTGGTGATTCACCCACCTCAGCCTTCGGAAGTGCTGTGATTACAGGCATGAGCCATGGCACCTGGTCATAAGAAATATATATTAGAAATTACAAAACATTTATTTAAAGATCTAAATAAATGGAAAGACATCCCATGTTCATGGACTGGAAAACAATGTTATTAACATGGCAACACTTCTCAAATTGATCTACAGAATCAACACAATCCTAATAAAACCCTAGTTTTTTTTTTAAACAGAATTCAACAAACTGATCCTAAATTCAAATGGAAATGCAAAGATTCAGAAAAGGCAAAACAATTTTGAAAAAGAGCAAAATAACAAGACTCATTAAGTTTCTGATTTCGAAACTCACTACAAACCTACAGCAATCAAGACAGTATGATACTAGTATAAGACTATATATTTATATATATATATAGAGAGAGAGTAGCATTCAGACCAAGAAATAAAGAATAAAGCCTAAGCCATTGATTGTCAACAAGGGGACAACATGTTCAATAGAAAAAGGTTATTTTGACAAATGGTGCTGGGACAACTGGATATCCACATGCAAAATAAACTTGGACTCCTACTTTACACCATACACAAAAATTAACTTAAAATGGCTAAAAGACCAAAATGTAAGTGCTAAATATATGAAATTCTGAGAATAAAGCATAGGTGCAAATCTTTGTGAACTTGAATTAGGCAACAATTTATCAAATATAACACCAAAAGCACAAGCAACAACAAAAATATAGATAAATTATATTTTCACAGTTTAAAACTATGTTTTAAAGAATGCTATCAAGAAAGCAAGAAGTAACTCTCTAAATGGGGAAAAACATATTTGCAAATCACATATATGATAAGGGACTAATAAAGAACTATTACAATTCAACAATAAAAAGACAACCCAAATAAAAATGCACAAAAAAATTGTATTGACAATTCTCCAAAGATACACACACATTTCCGCTCACACTCCATTGTGAGAACTTATCTGTACAACCACACCTAATGCTAGAGGCCTAGGAGACGTAGCTCTTGCCTCCTAGAGAAACCACAACTCTATACAGTGAAAGAAAGAGCACAGATTTTTTTGTGTGGAGATTTATCCAGATGTACCTCAGTAGCAATTGTTAACCATATCACACTGTCATCATCCAAAGCAGAATATATGTAATGCCTTAAGAATCTGACTCTCAAAGTCCCTCCAGTTTGGTAAAGCTCACCTTTGGCCTTTTAGTGTCCACACTGTTATTTTATCCTGCAACTCTTCTCATCCAAGGCACTTGGTATGGTGGTGACACTTGGATTTCCTTTTATCCCATATGGGATATGTAAACTCAAAGCAAGAAAAATGTGCACATTTTTTATCATTTGTACATAAGGCATTTCCTTTCTTGGCATCTCTGAAGGTGATGAATGAGTTTTTTTTCTCCCTAAATACTCTTCATGCTTCATGAGCTATGATGAAAAGAAATGACATGCTCTGAATTCATCTGATTTAGGCACATACATATTGAATGTCTTGCCGATAAGTATACTTTCAATGTGTGGTATCCTTATGATCACATTATTTCCCTTTCAAGTGAGAAAGAAACACTTGGGGGAGGGAAGGAGAGCAATGCAAAAACTCCCAGCCCAATTTGGTTACATTGGGATGAGTTAGCTATGCAATGATGCCACTAACAAGAGTGACCCAAATCCCTAAGCAGGCAAGTGCTCAGAAAGTTATTTTATTTTCAGGGTGAGGTGACTGCAAACATATTTGATTTCTATCTCCCAGAAGTTATAAATCTGACTCTCTGGAGTCAACAAAAATATAATTATTATGGTTTCAAAGCTCTTTGCTTCTTTGTGAATAGCTTTCAGATTCCCTGTTGCAGTGTAGCAGGATACATAGCTTCATTCATTTATTTAATCTATATTTAGTGAGTACCTGCTATGTTCAGGCACTGACTTAGGTATTGGATTTCTATCTCCCTGTTATTTAGGAGAAAACTGAGGCTCAGAGCTGTAAAGTAGCATGCCCACTATCATGGTCAGTGGAATTAGGACATACTTTTTTTCTTTTTTTGAAACAGAGTCTTGCTCTCAATTTCTTGACCACATGATCTGCCTGCCTCGGCCTCCCAAAGTGCTGGGATTTAGAACATACTTTTTTTAAACCTGGTTCTGTTAAATCAACACTGGGTTACCATAGCAACTGTTGATTATTTACATGTGCCAGGCAAAGTGGTAAGAACTTTATATACTATAGCTCATCTGATCTTCTCATCAACCTTGTGAATAAGTATTGTTTCCCTCATTTTACATATGAAGAAACCAAGGATTAGAGAAGTCAGGAGCCTTGCCCAAAGTCACAGCATGTTTAAGTGGCAGGGCTGAAATCTTTACTAGCTAGCTCTGTCTGTCTGGAACCCTCCTCTGCCTATACTTTGCCTCTGCTTCTCTCCCTCCCTGCAGATTGGCTGTCCCCATGAATCCCTGTCCATGTGGCCACAGCTGATTGAACAGGAATTGAAACCTGCCACAGGGCAGCTTCCCTAAGGCCTGTGCTCTGTAGCACCCTGAGCAAGGCATACTTCAGGGCACAGCCCATATCGGGGGCGTCAACTATTGGTCCAGTCCTTATCCATTCAAGATGGAACCTCTGCCTCATTCTGTTATGTTCCAAAGTCACTTGATGGCTGTACTTGCCCTCTGTTCTGATAACCAAGAGTGGTCACTAGTTCATCCTTCTCTCATTCATTCTTCCAGCTTTAATTTCTGGAAATGAGTCTTTGGTTCAATTTTCCCTGGACAGGATTAGTAACATCATTTTTAGGGCCCAGTGCAAAATTAAAATGTAGAGTTTCTTGTTGAAACATTATTATAAATTTGAAGATAGCAGCAACAGAGCATTGAGTCAAGCATGAGGCTCTTCTGCATGTGGGACCCTTTGTGTTTAAACAAGTTACATGCACATGAAGCCAGCCCAGGCCCTGGCACAGTTTTTAATAAAATTTCTGGAATGGCCCAGATTCTTACTATAGATTCTCCTTCTGTTTTTGCATCACAACTCCCTGCTCAAACCTGGAACAGGCCAACTTTCACCATGGCTCTGTTAGCATTTGTTCTCCATCTGTTGGCCCTTTTACCCATTGTAACCTCATTCCCTAATTTCCTAAGTTCCCATTAGTCTGTTTGTCCCCAGACTAGTCCTAACTCCCTAACATTCTCATGGACATCTCACATGCTGAGCTTTCTAGCCAGTGACCTTGCACTGTATACAGATAGGAGACTGATCAGGAAAGAGAAAAGTCTGTGTATGTTTGGCGAAGTGTTTGTTTATAAGGATTTTTGGCATCTGGAGTAATTTTTGCTTTTTATTAAATATAGCTCTGCATTTTGTAGGTGGCTGTCAACTCGGCCTGAGCTTCTTGAGGAAAATTTTGGGATTTTTGCTAAACAATAACACATAGCTTCATATTTATGTTATAAAAGCCAGCAGTGTCATCATGGACAACTTCCTTCTTTTGTTGGAGCAATTTTCAAAAACACAGATCACAGCATTATTCAGTACAGTAAACCACACCCTCCACCCTTTTAGTGTTACTGACAACAGCAGGGCAGAGTGTGTAAGTCATATCCAAGTGGAAAACACTGGCTCCAATGCATCCTGTTGTGAAATCCTCAAGAATTTGTTGCAACACTGGCAACAAAGGAAAAGTTAAGAAACGTAAAGAGGGAGAAGAAAAAAGATACCAAATGGAGTAAAACAAAAGAGAGAGAAGTTCAAAAAGCAGTAGGCCAAGATATGCTATGAATGCCCAAGACTCTGGTTCTCTTAAATTAATACTAGTCAATGACAGCAAACATCTATTGAGTATTTGCTTATACAAGCGTGGGTTGATTTGATACATATTTATTGGGTCTTCTCAACAACCTTGAAATCACCCTTTGCAAACTTATGACAATAAGAGAAATCTAACATAGTTGGCTCCATCTTGCTTCTGACCTCCAATCTGGCCTTGGTCATTCCTGAGCATAGGCCAAGCCAACCTTGGGTGGAATTTAGTTTATAGTTTAACTTGAAAGCAAAGATGATAATAGTCCCTCCCTAAAATGAACTCCGTCCTTGCTCAGTGACTGAAAACTACCTTTGTGGGTTTCTTTTCTTTTTCTTTTTTTTTTTTAGCTACCTTTGTAAACTAGAATAGGATTATGGGAAGGACTCAAATTCTGCTAAAACGTGGGCATAGTTTCTATCATCCCTTACTGCTCAGGAGTCATGTGGCCAGAGGTTATAAGATTTGTGGTTTCCCTAATTGCTCCTATAGCTATCACAACTATTGTAGAACCTAAGATTGACTTTTTGAGATATCATTCAGACTGACCCCACCTGGACTCTGACTCATGACTTGGCTAATCCTGTGGCTCTACCCAGAAGCAGACTAAGTGCATGAAGACCATTTTCCATACCTCTATTCTTTCATCCCCAACCAGTAAGCAGCACTCATTTCCTAGCACCCTGCCCACCAACTTGTCCATAAAGCCCCTAAGCTCTGAACCTTCAGGGAGACTGAATTGAGTGAGAACTCCAGTTCTCCTTTACAGGCTGGCCTTGTGTTTATTAAACTCTTTCTCTACTGCAATGCCCCGGTCGCAGTGAACTGATTTTGGCTGTGCAAAGGGCAGGGAGAACCCATCAGGCAATTACAACCTTGTGAAGTTGGTATTATTTTACAGCTGAGAAAAAATACAAGGCTCAGAGAAGTAAGGAGCATTGACCGAAGTCACAGATTCTGTAAATGGCAGAGCTGGAATCCCTATTTCCATGGTCTAAACTGCTTTCATTCTGTACCGACAGGAATGTGGCCTGGAGATGCTACCCTTGCAGCCACAGATGATTGGACATTGACATAAAGCAGCTAATCCATTGAAGCGACCCGGATGCGTGTGGCCAGACTCAAACATGAGATCTGGGCCAATTTTGTTCCTCTCTTATGATTTTAGAATCTGGAAAAATCACAGCCAGTTAGTTATGCAGGTTGAGCCAAAGGCTAATGAGATGGACTCAATACAGGGGCAGCCATTCTGGGCTATGGGCAAACTACAGTGAGGAGCACTGCAGGCAGGAGAGAGGGGAAGACAAGACACCAAGAGACAGAGGGAGAGAGAGATCAAAGACAGAGACACAGAGCCAAAGAGAATGGAGTCTAGAGCTAGCCACCTTTTCTCCTGACAGAGTCCCGATTTTAGTCCCCAGGAGCCCTGGCTGCACTATAGCGCCTATCCTTGGCTTCCTGTTAAGTCCCTGTATTCTTACAATGATCCTTTCCACCTGAGCTCATGTGAATGGGCCTCTGTTGCAACTCCAAAAATTCTGATTTCAACAGCCTTGTGCAAGAGCCACCTTACTATCTGACTACAGGCTCCTCTCTTCATTTACAATAACAGCCACACCCACCATGTGCCCCAGAACAGCTGACGAGCCACAGTGTCCATTGGCCCAGTTCCTCTTCTCTGTTGCTTTGATTAACTTGCCACTGCCATCATCACTGAATAGAGAATCTTCAGCCTCCAGGCCACTCCCTTCCAGTCCCACCTTTCCTCTTATGGCCTATCTCCAGGTCTTCTGCCTCCGTGACTGCAGCAGCCACCATGTAAGGTCACTGGCCTGGAGCTCAAGGGTCACCAAGGAGCAGGTGTGAACATTGCCTTCCACTCTCATTCCTATAGCTCCCAGAACAATGACCCCCCTCCTCCAATACCCAGATGTGGGTTCTTATGGATTAATCTGCACATATAATAAAGAAAAACAGAGGCAGTCTAGTCAAGAGATTTAGACATGAGCAGACCCTGACTTCTTGTCTAGATTGTCTTCCTAACTGGCTGTGTTACCTCAGGCAAGTTGACCGATATCTCTGGGTCTTGGATTTCTTACCTATATAGTGACAGGGATGGGGGTGACATGTATTGAGGACCCTTCCTGCCCTGACATTCTAAGATTGAAATTTGAATGCCAATCCATTTGATTGACATTTAGAGAAGGAACCCTGGATTCTTTCTGAAACGTGTGCTTTATCATCACACCTGTTTGGTCAGTGAGTATCACGAAAGCACCTACAGCAGTGCAGACTAGATGTGGAAAAGAAACTAAATTATCACAGAAGATATAGCATACTAACTGAAGGTTGAGAAAAAGAGGGAGGTGAGTTTCACGTCTAAGAGAAGAAGGAAGGTGTGGACAACTGTACAAATAACAGAGGTGCAAGGGCATGTGCATTGCTGAATTTGCAAATTTCTAAGCATGTATCACAGCAGGCTGGGCTTGCAGGCTTTATTTAGGTAAAACTCCCATTGAGCTTCAGCTCCCAGTGCCCAGTCTGACTCAGAGCTTCAGAATTTTGGCCTGCAGTGCGATGAGTCATGGTGATGAAATTTCAAGAGAAAAGGACATTCTTAAAATTAGCTGTGAGACAGCAACTGGCTGTGCTTTTGCTCCGTAAGCACCTTTTCCAGGTTATTTGAGTGTTGCCTTTTTCCCGGGACCTGGAATGGTTGGGAATGGAGGCCCTGGAATGGGCCTTTCGTTTGCCTGCCCTTGGCCCCTCAGATTCCCAAAACTCCAGGGCCTCTCAGTGCTTGCTCTTTTCAAGGAAGCAAGCCAAGGACTGGGCCACTGACCCTCAGGCCTAGTCTGACCTTCACTCTTCCGCCTGATATCTTGTAGTTCTAAGAGAATTGAGTCCTCAGAGGAGCCCAAGGCTGAGGCTGGGCTCGGCTGGGTTGACCACCCCAGCTACAAGTTCCACCACTGAACAAAGATGGAGTGTGAGGGTGTCTTCTTACCCAACCTAATTCCTTTGACTGCACAGCCCACTTTGTGCCTTTTGACCATGCCTCCTCTCAGGGCAGGAAATCAAAGCTGACACTGGCTTTGCAGTTGGAATATTTCCATCAGGAATGAAATCTAAATGAACAATTTATCCACTGTTCCCTGTACAACAGAGAGTTCTGTTGAGATTGGACAGGCGTGGCTCAGTTCCCTTCTTTTATTTACCCTGATGGAGAGCTGGTTCTCAATGTTTCCATCCCTCCTCAGGGATGTGCTCTCTAATGAGTATAATTGGGATTCCCCTCAACAAATCCAAATATGCAAAGCGCTACCCAGGTCTTCAGGGAATGAGATTGGAACTACAAGTAGGAACTATGAGCCCAGTCCAGCTGGTGGGATTCAAGAAGCTTCAAAAGGCCTAAATATATCTCCCTTTTGCCAAGTTCTTCCTATCAACATGCATATATTCATTTAGTCATTCATTTAACAAGAATTGATTTCATACCAAATATATGCCATCACTGAGCTGGATACAGAGAATATTAGCAAAAATAAAATACAGCTGCTACCACAAGAAACACACCTTTTAATACGGGAATACGGGTAAGCAATCAGTTATAACGCAAGATGGTGTGCTATTATAGAAGCCTATACAAAGTATACAAAGCAGAAAGAAGGAATGGAAAGGTAGGGATGTGATCAGGCTCCGAGAGAAAAGTAAAGATGTATGTTAGTAATTAGGTCAACAAACCAAGAAAAACAGACAAAACCTTTTCCGGTTTGTATAACCAGTATGTTGAACAAGCATGACTCATGGCATAATACACGGTTGACTTCTCCTGTCTTGGATCTCCCCTGCCCCACTCTCTGCTGTTTCAGATCCATCACAGTCAAAGCCATGGGCAGGAGAGGAGGTAAAGGGATAGGACAGATTTAACTTGAGTCTGGTCTTTGGCCAAAGAATGCTTCCCCTGGGTGGGCCAGAGCAGGACTCTTCTCATGGGGGTCAAGCCATGGGTTGCTCCAAGGTTGCTTTATGGAACATTTGTCCTACAGTTGCCTTGACCTTGACAGATGTGTCTATTCTTGGAGCATTGAGGAGCAGCACATTTCCAGTCTTCCTGCCAAAATCTCTTCGCTCCTCTCACAGGCACTTTCAGACAAGATCTAAGATGATCCACAGAATGGTTCTCTTTCTGGTGTGGCCCACGTCTAGTGTGCAGGAAATTACTGCATTCATTACATTGAACAACTCTGGGAATGCAGTCCAGACCCACCCAGTACACCTTCTGGTTCCTAAACCTAGACAGCAATTCACTCCTCTCTCATCCTCTGCCCACAGTGGGCAGGAGCCAGGTCCCAGTCATGGTCTGATCTCCCAGATATTACTCAGGCACTAGTTCTCTGTGGTCCCGCAAGGAGTATATTTTGATGTTCTCCTGCAGTACCTCCATGCCTCCCTTTAAGGGAAAGGGTTGCAATAGTTCTTTCCAGAGGAATCTCTTCTCTAATCCTCTCTCCAAGCTGGTCCCTCTGATGCTTTCCTCTACTCTTGACGTGGCTGAGGGCCAAGACTGAAGGTAAATGACCCCTTTTCTTGAAAATCTGCATCTTGGGCTATGTTGTCATGCTCATTTTTTAATCTTGATATTGATCATATTTGGTATGTCAGGTGAACTAATGGCAAGAAATATCCCATTCCAAATATCTTATGTTCCATCATAGAAACAACCCATACTGGGAATGGTGTCTCCCAGGATGCTCACCTGACCTGTGTTCTGTTGTTCACAAGTAGGCAGAGGATGGGGACCTCTTGAAGACCTAATTGTTCCCAAGATGTAGTCTATGCTCCCCATCACATAAACTTCTGAGCTTCTTGGTCAAATCCCAGATTAATTTTTCATGCCAGAGTTTACCCAGAGGACTATGGAGGTGGGGTTGTGACCTGGATTGAGAACAGGAAGCTGTCTCAGTTTTCTCGGTGTAGCTCAGAAAGGGCAGGTTTGGAGTGAATGAATCCGTGTTTCTTCACACAGAAAATTTTTCCCTTTATAGAGTACTGGTTCAGTCTGACAGCCCATTGCCACAGGACACCACCCACAGAGCAGATGATCCACACTCAGTCTTACTCAGCATCAGCAGAAATGGAGGCTGACTCCCTTGGTGAGGCCACTTCAGTTCCCTTGTTCTTGGTTAAAGGATACTCTTACAAGCCAAAGGAGAGAAGGATAGCCCAGGATTCCCAGCTTCCCCACATATTCCTAGCCTTATATCAACTCCATATAAAGCCATCCCTGAGAGCCTAACAGTCAAACTCTGAGCCCTGCGTAGGCTGTGAAAACTGAGTCACAGATTGGTGACTCACTGGCTTGAGACCACACAATGAGTCAGGCAAAGAAGGCTGGGGACAAGCTTTTGTAATCTGAATTCTCCAGACTGCCTCTACAGAACTGCCCTTGACAAAGAGCTGGCTCTGGGGTAAATGGCTGGGAAGACTTGTTGAGACATCAAACCCCACATCAGAGAATAAAGACATACCTTGGCTTGTTACATGTCTCACTGAGAGCTTGCAGTTTTATGCAATAGATTCTAATGCTGTTTTGTAATCCCTAACGCCACTTACTGATAACAAATTCATCAATCACTTCCCATTTGCTGGCTGCCCTTAGTGACTCAGGGTCATTCATTATTTCCTAGCAACTGCTTATGCTTCAGTGTTTACGAAACACTCGTACAGAAAGGCTGTCCAGGGACAGGGAGGTGACATAGAGCAGTGGTTAAGTTCACAGGCTTGGTGATTACATAAACCTGGATTTAAAATCCGGTGTCAGATTTGATAGGATCTTAGGCAAGTCACTTGCTTCATTTTTTCCATTATTAACATAGAAATAGGCCAGGCACAATGGCTCAAGCCTGTAATCCCAGCACTTTGGGAGGCCGAGACAGGTGGATCATGAGGTCAAGAGATCGAGACCATCCTGGTCAACATGGTGAAACCCCATCTCTACTAAAAATACAAAAAATTAGCTGGGCATGGTGGCGCATGCCTGTAATCCCAGATACTCAGGAGGCTGAGGCAGGAGAATTGCCTGAACCCAGGAGGCGGAGGTTGCAGTGAGCCGAGATTGCGCCATTGCACTCCAGCCTGGGTAACAAGAACGAAACTCCGTCTCAAAAAAAAGAAATAGCAGTGCGCTTGAAGAGTTGCCTGGAGGAATAAATGAAATCCTGTTCATAAATAGCCTGGAATATAGGATATGCTCTACAATTGATTAAATATTATATTATTCATTAAGAATTTATTTCCATTAATGACTGCTCTTCTTCAAAATTTTGCTAATTGTTTACAATGTTAAATAATCATTTATGAAGGTACAGAAAAAAATTAAGTTTATGCCAATATACAAAAACAGCAGCAGGGATCTAAACCACCCTCAGCACACATAGCCCTTAAGAGAAGGGCTACAGTTGGTCCATTTTGTATCTTTGGACATGACACAAGTGCCCAAAAAGCGGTTATAAATAAATAAAAGACTAAATGGTGTGTATTTCCACACAAAACATTTTTGGAGTTTGTGTCATGCATATTTGGACACATTCATTTATCAGGTAAGAAACTTCAGCACATCTCTGCATTAGACATTATGTGAAAAACACAGTCTAGCCATCCACAAACAAAACAGTATAAATACAAGCACACTCCAGTGTGTGGAGGGGTTTCAAGGCCACAAAGTGTTGTTAGGCTTAGAATGGTCCTGGAAAACATTTTTGAGACAGAATTGATATTTGAGTCTGTTTGGGCTGCTATAACAATAACATCAGAAACTGGGTGGATTATGAATAACAGAAATTTATTCCTCACAGTTCTAGAGGCTCGGAAGTCCAAGATTAAGGAGCCAGAAGATTTGGTGTCTGGCAAGGGCCTGTAATCTTCTTCAAAGATAATGCCTCCTTTTGTGACCTCACATGTGGAAGAGGCAAATGAGCTCCCTCGAGACCCTTTCCCATGGGTATGAATCCCATTCATGAGGGCTTTGCCCTGTGACCTAGTCACTTCCCAAAGGCTTCACCACCTGACATCATCATCTGGTGATTAGGTTTCAACCTACAAATTTGGGGGTGGGAGGTGGGAGACACAAGCATTCAGACCATAACAACTCAGAACTGGGACTAGAGAGAATAGGGAGGATGAGGTGGAATATCGGGAAGGAGGAAAAGTTCTGGCAAAGTCTGGGAGAGGCAGAAAATGCTGAAAATATAGAGCTTAGTGAGGCAGTGGCCTGGCCAGACTTAATTGGAGCATTTGTGAGAGATGAGAGTTAATAGTAAAAGCCTTGGAGGGAGAACACCTCACCTACTGTAGACAGTTTCTTGCTCATGTGATGAGAGCCCTGTGGTCTTCACCACCTGGACCCTCCCAGGTGGGAGTAGCTTGCTCTGCATCTCGCTGCAGGGACGAGATACAGGATAGAGGAGGCTCTATTGACCACATGTTTTATGACATTGGCCCAATCACTTCCCCTCTCTCAGCTTGAATTCCTTCAGCCATGTAATAAGTGGATTGACCTGATCTGAGGTTCTACACTTCAGTATGCAGATGAATCACTGGGAGAGTGAACTAAAATAAAGATCCCTGGGCTTGACTGCTGGATACAGATTCCTAAACTTGGGTTGCATTTTACGGTGCTCCCTCCCCCACCTCAACAGGTAATTCTAGCAGGTGGAATTCTAGGAGGTAGAATTCTAGTGCAAAGTTTCACAAACTTTTCAAATATGAGGATGCATTTTTTACATCAAAAAATTTCCAGAAGCCCCTCTATGTAAATGTAGATGAATTTCTATGTTGGTTGTTTGAGAAAACACTTAACAACAACAAAAAGACCTACGTTTGATAGGTGTACCAGAATGTGACAAAGAGATGAATCCAAGCTGGAAAATACTCTTCAGGATATTATCCAGGAAAATTTCCCCAACCTAGCAAGGCAGGCCAATATTCAAGCCCAGGATACAGAGAACACCACAAAGATATTCCACAAGAAGAGCAATTCCAAAGCACATAATCGTCAGATTCACCAGGATTGAAATGAAGGAGAAAATACTAAGGGCAGCCAGAGAGAAAGGTCGGATCATGCACAAAGGGAAGCCCATCAGACTCACAGCAGATCTCTTGGCAGAAACTCTACAAGCCAGAAGACAGTGGGGCCCAATATTCAACATCCTTAAAGAAAAAAACCCAGATTTTCATATCCAGCCAAACTGAGCTTCAGAAGTGAAGGAAAAATAAAATCCTTTGCAAACAAGCAAGTACTCAGAGATTTTGTCACCACCAGGCCTGCTTTACAAGAGCTCCTGAAAGAGGCACTACACATAGAAAGGATCAACCAGTACCAGCCATTCCAAAAACATACCAAATGCTAAAGAGCATCAACAAAATGAAGAATCTGCATAAACTAACGAGCAAAACAACCAGCTAGCATCAAAATGGCAGTATCAAATTCACACATAACAATATTAACCCTAAATGTAAATGGACTAAATGCACCAATCAAAAGACACAGACTGGCAAATTGGATAAAAAACCAAATCCCATCAGTGTGCTGTATCCAGGAAACCCACCTCACATGAAAGAATACACAAAGGCTCAAAATAAAGGGATGGAGGAAGATTTACCAAGCAAATGGAGAGCAAAAAGAAGCAGGAGTTGCAATTCTCTTCTCTGATAAAATAGACTTTAAAGCAACAGAGATCAAAAGAGACAAACAAGGACATTACATAATGGTAAAAGAATCGATACAACAAAAAGAGCTAATGATCCTAAATGTATATAGACCCAATACAGGCGCACCCAGATATATAAGGCAAGTTCTTAGTTACTTACAAAGAGACTTCGACTCCCACACAATAATAGTGGGAGACTTTAACACTCCACTGTCAATATTAGATAGACCTACCCGACAGAAAATTAACAAGGATATCCAGGGCTTGAACTCAGACCTGAAACAAGCAAACCTGATAGACATGTACAGAACTCTCCACCCCAAATCCACAGAATATACATTCTTCTCAGCACCACATCACACCTACTCTAAAATTGACCACATAATTGGAAGTAAAGCACTCCTCAGCAAATGCAAAAGAACTGAAATCATAACAAACAGTCTCTCAGACCACAGTGCAATCAAGTTAGAACTCAGAATTCAGAAACTAACTCAGAACTGCACAGCTTCGTGGAGACTAAACAACTGGCTCTTGAATGTTGACTGGATAAACAGTGACATGAAGGCAGAAATAAAGAAGTTCTTTGAAACCAATGAGAATGAAGACACAACATACCAGAATCTCTGGGAAACATTTAAAGCAGTCACTAGAGGAAAATATATAGCAATAAGTGCCCACATGAGAAGAGTGAGAGATCCAAAATTGACACCTTATCATCAAAATTGATATAGCTAGAGGGACAAGATAAAAAAAACTCAAAACCTAGCAGAAGACAAGAAATAACTAAGATCAGAGCAGAACTGACGGAGATAGAAACACGAAAAACCCTTCAAAAAAACCAATAAATCCAAGAGCTGGTTTTTTGAAAAGATCAACAAAATAGACAGACCACTAGCCAGACTGATAAAAAAAAAACAAAAGAGAGAACAACCAAATAGATGCAATAAAAAAAACGATAAAGCAGAAATCACCACAGATTCCACAGAAATTCAAACCATCACCAGAGAACATTACAAACAACTCTATGCACATAAACTAGTAAACCTGGAAGAAATGGATAAATTCCTGGACACCTGTGTCCTCCCAAATCTAAACCAGGAGGAAGCCAAAACTATGAATAGACCAATAACAAGGTCTGAAGTTGAGGCAGCAATTAAGAGCCTACCACACACAAAAAAGCCCAGATCCAGATGGGTTCACAGCTGAATTCTACCAGACACACAAAGAGGAACTGTTACCATTACTTCTGAAACTATTCCAAATAATCCAAAAAGAGGGAATCCTTCCCAAATCATTTTATGAGACCAACATCATCCTGATACCAAAACCCGGCAGAGACTCAACAAGAAAAGAAAACTTCAGGCCAATATCCATGATGAACATAGATGCACAAATCTTCAATAAAATACTGGCAAACCGATGCAACAACACATCAAAAAACGTATCCATCATGATCAAGTAGGATTCATCCCGGGGATGCAAGGCTGGATCAACATACACAAGTCTATAAACATAATTCACCACATAAACCGAACCAAAAACAAAAACCATATGATTATCTCAATTGATGCAGAGAAGGCCTTTGACAGAATTCAACAGCCCTTTATGCTAAAAACCCTCAATAAACTAGGTATTGATGGAAAGTATCTCAAAGTAATAAAAGCTATTTACGACAAACCAACAGCCAATATCATACTGAATGGGAAAAAACTGGAAGCATTCCCTTTGAAATCTGGCACTAGACAAGGATGCCCTCTCTCACCACTCCTATTCAATATAGTACTTGAAGTTCTAGCCACAGCAATAAGGCAAGAAAAAGAAATAAAGGGTATTCAAATAGGAAAGGTGGAAGCCAAATTGTCTCTATTTGCAGACGACATGATAGTACCTAGAAGACCCCATCGCCTCAGCCCAAAAACTCCTGAAACTGATAAGCAACTTCAGCAAAGTCTCAGGATATAAAATCAATGTGCAAAAATCACAAGCATTCCTATACACCAATAACAGACTTAAAGAGAGCCAAATCAAGAACGAACTGCCATTCACAATTGCTACAAAGAGAATAAAATACCTAGGAATACAACTTAAAAGGAACATAAGGGACCTCTTCAAGGAGAACTACAAACCACTGCTCAATGAAATAAGAGAGGACACAAACAGATGGAGAAACATTCCATGTTCATGGTTAGGGAGAATCAATATCGTGAAAATGGCCATACTGCCCAAAGTAATTTACAGATTCAACGCTATCCCCATCAAGCTACCATTGACTTTCTTCTCAGAACTGGAAAAAACCACCATAACGTCATATGGAACCAAAAGAGAGACCACATAGCCAAGTCAATTCTAAGCAAAAAAAAACACAGTGGGAGGCATCACAGCACCGGACTTCAAACTATACTACAAGGCTACAGTAATCAAAACAGCATGGTACTGGTACCAAAACAGAGATATAGACCAATGGAACAAAACAGAGGAATTGGAGGCAACACACCATATCTACAACTATACAATCTTTGATAAACCTGACAAAAACAAGCAATGGGGAAAGGATTCCCTGTTTAATAAATGGTGTTGGGAAAACTGGCTAGCCATGTGCAGAAAGTAGAAACTGGACCCCTTCCTGACACCTTACACTAAAATTAACTCCAGATAGATTAAAGACTTAAACATAAGACCTGGCACCATAAAAATCCTAGAAGAAAATCTAGGCAAAACCATCCAGGACATAGGAGTAGGTAAGGACTTCATGACCAAAACACCAAAAGCATTGGCAACAAAAGCCAAAATAGACAAGTGGGACCTACACAGCTTCTGCACGGCAAAAGAAACAGTCACTAGAGTGAATCGGCAACCAACAGAATGGGAAAAAATTTTTGCAGTTTACCCATCTGACAAAGGGTTGATATCCAGAATTTACAAAGAACTCAAACAGATTTACAGGAAAAAAAACAAACAAGCCCATTCAAAAGTGGGCAAAGGATATGAACAGGCACTTTACAAAAGAAGACATACATGAGGCCAACAAACATATGAAAAAATGCTCATCATCATTGGTCATTAGAGAGATGCAAATCAAAACCACATTGAGATACCATCTCACGCCAGTTAGAATGGCAATCATTAAAAAATCTGGAGACAACAGATGCTGGAGAGGATGTGGAGAAATAGGAACACTTTTACACTGTTGGTGGGAGTGTAAATTAGTTCAACCATTGTGGAAGACAGTGTGGTGATTCCTCAAGGACCCAGAAATAGAAATTTCAATTGACCCAGCAATCCCATTACTGGGTATATATCCAAAGGACTATAAATTGTTCTGCTATAAGGACACATGCACACGAATGTTCATTGCAGCATTGTTTACAATAGCAAAGACCTGGAACCAACCCAAATGTCCATCGATGATAGACTGGACTGGGAAAATGTGGCACATATACGCCATGGAATATTATGCCACAATAAAAAATGATGAGTTCATGTCCTTTGTAGGGACATGGATGAATCTGGAGAACATCATTCTCAGCAAACTGACACAAGAACAGAAAATGAACTATCGCATGTTCTCACTCATAGGCAGGTGATGAAAAATGAGAACTCATGGACACATGGAAGGGAGTACTACACACTGGTGTCTATTGGGGGGAATAGGGGATGGACAGCAGTGTGGGGGGAACTGGGAAGGGATAGCCTGGGGAGAAATGCTAAATGTGGGTGAAGGGGAGGAAGGCAGCAAAACACACTGCCATGTATGTACCTATGCAACTGTCTTGCATGTTCTGCACATGTTCCCCAAAACCTAAAATGCAATATAAATAAAGAGAGAGAGAGAAAAAACACTTAATTTAAAATTATCATGAATGTGGTAACACTTTGAGATGCACTTGTAGTTTATTAATCTCAGCAGGGGCACATATCTTTGAGAAACATTATTCTATGCATGTGGAGTGGGGAGGATGTGCTACTTCTTCAGTCTAGGTGATGTTTGGCATCCTCTGCATTAGAGTATTGTAATCCACAGAATCCTGGGTATGTAGCTCATGAGGTGAAAATCACTGACCTAAATTAACTATAAGTTTCCACCTCAAAACTAATCTATGATTCTAATTAGGGGCCTATGGCTAGTTGGCTAAGCACTGGTTCTTTTGCCTGTTTTTGAAATCTAATAAAAAAAAAGTTCTGGCTGAGCAAGTACTGCTGCTTCACGTAATATTGCCCCACCTCCCAAAATAAGTGGCACTGCTCCTTTCCCCATGGATTCATTTTTATCCACTGATTTCCAAGAGGGCTGGGGAGTCCACTAGAACAGGAAATAAAAAAAAAGACTTAAATCTTTTTACCAGGGGAATTAAATACAACGCATGCAAACTGTCACTTAAGAGCTAGTTTTGCTAAAAGGGATTATGAATTCTCCTGTAATTGCATCCTCCATCAGAGAAAAGGGATCCAGCAGGCAGCCAGGCCCAGTACAAGCCAGGGCTAGAGGGGAGACATGTTTCCAGATCTAATCTGTTAGCTGCTATTAGACCATGCCTTTCCCAGTCATGACGTACAGCTTTAAACATAATATATGTATGAATTTAAATAGGTCTTTTAGAAAACATGTCAACTCTGGCTGAAGCTATGAACCCCTCACTGAAGGCGACATGTAAGAAACTCACTCTCCTAATTAGAGAGGTAGCAGCATGCAGCCTCAGGCAGCAGCTACTACACTTGGCAAGAAACCACCAGCACTGCTTCTCCGACACTGAAAGCATCCCTTGGGTTTCTCAGAAATGTTTTAAATGGGTTTCTGTCAAAGACCAGTCTCCTCCATTGACGTAGGTGAAGGCTCGATACCCTAAGGATTCCAGTACTACACTTACATGTTTGCCTTTGCAATGACTGAATGTTCATATTATAGAAACTGAAAGTTGGAAACAATATTCATCAAATAGATATTTATTGGCTGTTGCTTAATTCTTTAGGTTTCTTTGACTGTAATGGCTGTTCAGTATAATGGTAACTGGTCTTGAAAACAAAAGCCTCGTTCTCACCCCAGCCATTAAGGCACCCACAACTGTAATCTCAGGGTGGTGGGAAGCATATCCAAGTGAACCTTCTCTCCATCAAGTTCATGCTCTCTGCAGATGGCTTCTGGTTTCTCAGGAAATGGCTGGCACTTAGCTTTACAGTTGTAGGAAAGACCCTGGGGAATGACTGCAGTGAATTCCACTGGGCTCAGAGACATTCTTTCTTTTGCTCTGTCGACTGGAGTGTACCCAAGCTTTTGATGAGGGCAGCTTCAAAGTACATGAAGTGTCTGCACAGAGTATTCCTTTTTTTTGAGACAGAGTCTTACTCTGTCATCCAGTTTGGAGCTTACTATAACCTCCTCCTTTCAGGTTTAAGCAATTCTCCTGCCTAAACGTCGCAAGTAGCTGGAATTACAGGCCACCATACTTGGTTGATTTTTGTATTTTCTATAGAGATGGGGTTTTGGCCAGGCTGGCCTCGAACTCCTGAGCTCAAAGCAATCCATTCTCTCTGGCCATCCAAAGTGCTAGGATTACAGGCATGAGCTACCACACCCCACCCAGAGAATTCTTAAATTTCTGCCACAAAAATGTCAGGAAGGCAGTATGTAATTGTTAAAATAATGCAGGTTTTGGAACCTGAAAGATGTGACCTCTCTGAGCCTCAGTTCCATTGCCTGTAAAATGGAATTGAAACCACCCCCCGCCCCCTTATAGGGTGGTTATGAGGTTAAGCAATAGTGTATGTAAGGTCACCGGCACAGTCATTGCTCAGGCAGTTTAGTGGTATTCAGATAGAGAGAGGGAAGCTTATTTCACAGACTACATCATGGGAGTTTGTACTTCTTCCTTCCCAGTGCGCCAGACACCATCCTGGGCACCTGGTTATAAAGATGCATGAACTCACCTCCCTTCCCCTTTCACAGCACGAGCTCAGGCCAGGAAGAGTCCAGTTTCCTTTCCAGTGGCATAGACTGCCAAGCACTTACTGCCTCTGGAGGTGGAGGTCATTCTGGTTGCCTCTGGCTTGGGTTGTGCTGGGAATGGAAGTCGGGTGGCCACAGGACAAAGACAACAGACTGGCCCAGGGCTGAAAAGCTGTTGACAGGAATGTGAAACAAGATCTTGGTTGAATAGCCATGGCAAATATTCTGGGAATATTCCTCCTCTGTTCTTAGGGTGAGAAGGAGGAGATTTCACCCCAATTGTGGGGGTGGAAAAATCTGCTTTTCATTAGGGGGACATTGTGTGCAGAGGGACCAGCCCTTCCGGGAGGCTCAGCGATCACAGCCTGGGTGCTCACTGGCTGAGGCCAGCTCTTCCCAGCACCCAGAACCAGGCACCAGGCACTGGATGGGGCTGGTAATTGTCAATATAAATATTAGGTTGTCTCTACCCTTCTATTTCAGTTAAAAGCATCTTTCTCTTTCTACTCTTCAAAAGCAGAAGGGGACCAATCCTCCTCATCATAGCTTTCCTTTATTGAACACCTATTCACCAAACACCGGGCTATGAAGTCCCAACATCTCTAAGCAATCTTCTTCATATTCTCCTAATCTTTACCCGCTTTCTTTTTGCCTGGTATCTTGCCTAATCATTCACTGAGAAAATAAATCCCACCAGCCAAGTACATTTCACTCATTGCAGCAGACAGGGCCCAGCAAGGGAAACAGAACTGTCTTTAGTACTTAAAACAAAGAATTTAATACCAGAAAATGGGCCAGGTGTGGTGGCTCACGTCTGTAATCCCAACACTTTGGGAGGCTGAGGTGGGTGGTTTGCTTGAGGTCAGGAGTTCGAGACGAGCCTGACCAACATGGTGAAATCCTGTCTCTACTGAAAATACAAAAATTAGCTGGGTATGTGATCTATTGAATAGCTGTCATGATAGATGCAGGCACAGAACACTGAGTGAACAGTGAAGAGTGACATCAAATCCTCAAGTGTGTAGTGAAGAGGAACTTCAAAGTCACCTGTGATCCCAGCTACTCAGGAGGTTGAGGGAGGGGAATCACTTGAGCCCTGGAGGTAGAGGTTGCAGTGAGCTGAGATCATGCCACTGCACACCAGACTGGGTGACAAAGCGAGACTCTGTCTCAAAAATACAAAAACCCAGAAAACAGTTAAAGGAGAGACGGAAGATGGGAGAAGCCAAACAAGCAGTGATGAGACTGCCCAGAAGCTGTTGGCACCCTAGCCAGAGGAGGTAGCATGGTGTTCCTTGGGCAAAGATGCTGGGTTTACTTGCCAAAACCAGACCATGGTGGATATCCCTGCAAGAAGCTGGCCCCATGGAGGAGAGGCAGAGGCTGCTGGAGATTTCATCAAAAGAGGAGTAATGCTTTGCTGCTGCCATCCTCCCATTCTACAATCTTTCACCCTACAATCACCCACCAGTGCCTCCTGTTGACCACATTAAGGTGGAAGAGTTGAACCAGGAGCTGAGAGATACAGCTTGCAGCCTGTCACACACAGAGTCAAAAAGAAAGGCATGGAATATCTCCAAGGGAAGCAGGCCTGGGATGGAAATATTCATATTACCTTATTTAGTACACACACAAACAATCATATTCTCAGGTAGGAATTATTGTTATCCCATTTTTCTGATGAGAAAACCAAGTATTACAAGATTGTTTTTATTGCATTTTAGGTTTTGGGGTACATGTGCAGAACATGCAAGGTAGTTGCATAGGTACACATGTGGCAGTGTGATTTGCTGCCTTCCTCCCCTTTAACCAAATCTGGCATTTCTCCCCACGCTATCCCTCCCCAGATCCCCACCAATGTCCCTCCCCTACTCCCCGCAATAGACCCCAGTGTGTAGTGTTCCCCTCCCTGTGTCCATGTGTTCTCATTGTTCATCACCCGCCTATGAGTGAGAACATGAGGTATTTCGTTTTCTGTTCTTCTGTCAGTTTGCTGAGAATGATGTTCCCCAGATTCATCCATGTCCCTACAAAGGACATGAACTCATCGTTTTTGATTGCTGCATAATATTCCATGGTGTATATGTGCCACATTTTCCCAGTCCAGTCTATCATCGATGGACATTTGGGTTGGTTCCAGGTCTTTGCTATTGTAAACAGTGCTGCAATGAACATTTGTGTGCATGTGTCCTTATAGCAGAACGATTTATAGTCCTTTGGATATATACCCAGTAATGGGATTGCTGGGTCAATTGAAATTTTTATTTCTAGGTCCTTGAGGAATCTCCACACTGTCTTCCACAATGGTTGAACTAATTTACACTCCCACCAGCAGTGTAAAAGTGTTCCTATTTCTCCACATCCTCTCCAGCATCTGTTGTCTCCAGATTTTTTAATGATCATCATTCTAACTGGCATGAGCTGGTATCTCAATGTAGTTTTGATTTGCATTTTTCTGATGACCAGTGATGATGAGCATTTTTTTCATATGTTTGTTGGCCTCATGTATGTCTTCTTTTGTAAAGTGCCTGTTCATATCCTTTGCCCAGTTTGGAATGGGCTTGTTTTTTTTCCTGTAAATCTGTTTGAGTTCTTTGTAAATTCTGGATATCAGCCCTTTGTCAGATGGGTAAACTGCGAAAATTTTTTCCCATTCTGTTGGTTGCTGATTCACTCTAGTGACTGTTTCTTTTACCGTGCAGAAGCGGTGGAGTTTCATTAGGTCCCATTTGTCTATTTTGGCTTTTGTTGCCAATGCTTTTGGTGTTTTGGTCATGAAGTCCTTACCTATCCCTATGTCCTGAATGGTTTTGCCTAGATTTTCTTCTAGAATTTTTTATGGTGTTAGGTCTTATGTTTAAGTCATTAATCCATCTGGGGTTAATTTTAGTGTAAGGTGTCAGGAAGGGGTCCAGTTTCTACTTTCTGCACATGGCTAGCCAGTTTTCCCAACACCATTTATTAAACAGGGAATCCTTTCCCCATTGCTTGTTTTTGTCAGGTTTATCAAAAATTCTATGGTTGTGGATATGTTGTGTTGCCTCCGATGCTTCTGTTCTGTTCCATTGTCTCTATCTCTGTTTTTGGTACCAGTACCATGCTGTTTTGATTACTGTAGGCATGTGGTATAGTTTGAAGTCTGGTCATGTGATGCCTCCTGCTGTGTTCTTTTTACTTAGAATTGACTTGGCTATGCAGGCTCTCTTTTCATTTCATATAAAGTTTAACATGGCTTTTTCTAGTTCTGTGAAGAAGGTCATTGGTAGCTTGATGGGGATAGTGTTGAATCTGTAAATTACTTTGGGTAGTATGGCCATTTTCATGATATTGATTCTTCCTAACCATGAACATGGAATATTTCTCCATCTGTGACCTCTCTTATTTCATTGAGCAGTGGTTTGTAGTACTCCTTGAAGAAGTTCTTTATGTTCCTTGTAAGTTGTATTCCTAGGTATTTTCTTCTCTTTGTAGCAATTGTGAATGGTAGTTTGTTCTTGATTTGGCTCTCTTTAAGTCTGTTATTGGTGTATAGGAATGCTGTGATTTTTGCATATTGATTTTGTATCTTGAGACTTTGCTGAAGTTGCTTATCGATTTCAGAAGATTTTGGGCTGAGGCGATGGGGTCTTCTAGATATACTATCATGTCGTCTGCAAATAGAGACAATTTGGCTTCCTCCTTTCCTATTTGAATACACTTTATTTCTTCTTCTTGCCTGATTGCTCTGGCTAGAACTTCCAGAACTATATTGAATAGGAGTGGTGAGAGAGGGCATTTTTGTCTAGTACCAGATTTCAAAGGGAATGCTTCCAGGTTTTGCCCATTCAGTATGATATTGGCTGTTGGTTTGTTGTAAATAGCTTTCATTATTTTGAGATATGTTCCATCAGTACCGAGTTTATTGAGGGTTTTTAGCATAAAGGGCTGTTGAATTCTGTCAAAGACCTTCTCTGCGTCAATTGAGATAATCATGTGGTTTTTGTTTTTGGTTCTGTTTATTGGTGAATTACGTTTATAGACTTGCATATGTTGAACTAGCCTAGCATCCCTGGGATGAATCCTACTTGAACATGGTGGATAAGCTTTTTGATGTGCTGTTGCTATCAACTTGCCAGTATTTTATTGAAGATTTTTGCATCTATGTTCATCATGGATATTGGCCTGAAGTTTTCTTTTCTTGCTGAGTCTCTGCCAGGTTTTGGTATCAGGATGATGTTGGTCTCATAAAATGATTTGGGAAGGATTCCCTCTTTTTGTATTATTTGGAATAGTTTCAGAAGTAATGGTAACAGTTCCTCTTTGTGTGTCTGGTAGAATTCAGCTGTGAACCCATCTGGATCTGGGCTTTTTTTGTGTGGTAGGCTCTTAATTGCTGCCTCGACTTCAGACCTTGTTATTGGTCTATTCATAGTTTTGGCTTCCTCCTGGTTTAGATTTGGGAGGACACAGGTGTCCAGGAATTTATCCATTTCTTCCAGGTTTACTAGTTTATGTGCATAGAGTTGTTTGTAATATTCTCTGGTGATGGTTTGAATTTCTGTGGAATCTGTGGTGATTTCCCCTTTATCATTTCTTATTGCATCTATTTGGTTATTCTCTCTTTTCTTTTTTATTAATCTGGCTAGTGGTCTATTTTGTTGATCTTGTCAAAAAACCAGCTCTTGGATTTATTGATTTTTTGAAGGGTTTTTCGTGTTTCTATCTCCGTCAGTTCTGCTCTGATCTTAGTTATTTCTTGTCTTCTGCTAGGTTTTGAGTTTTTTTATCTTGCCCCTCTAGCTATTTCAATTTTGATGATAAGGTGTCAATTTTGGATCTCTCACTCTTCTCATGTGGGCACTTATTGCGATATATTTTCCTCTAGTGACTGCTTTAAATGTTTCCCAGAGATTCTGGTATGTTGTGTCTTCATTCTTATTGGTTTCAAAGAACTTCTTTATTTCTGCCTTCATGTCACTGTTTATCCAGTCAACATTCAAGAGCCAGTTGTTTAGTCTCCATGAAGCTGTGCAGTTTGAGTTAGTTTCTGAATTCAGAGTTCTAACTTGATTGCACTGTGGTCTGAGAGACTGTTTGTTATGATTTCAGTTCTTTTGCATTTGCTGAGGAGTGCTTTACTTCCAATTATGTGGTCACTTTTAGAGTAGGTGTGATGTGGTGCTGAGAAGAATGTATATTCTGTGGATTTGGGGTGGAGAGTTCTGTACATGTCTATCAGGTTTGCTTGTTTCAGGTCTGAGTTCAAGCCCTGGATATCCTTGTTAATTTTCTGTCGGGTAGGTCTATCTAATATTGACAGTGGAGTGTTAAAGTCTCCCACTATTATTGTGTGGGAGTCGAAGTCTCTTTGTAAGTAACTAAGAACTTGCCTTATATATCTGGGTGCTCCTGTATTGGGTTTATATATATTTAGGATCATTAGCTTTTTTTGTTGTATCGATTCTTTTACCATTATGTAATGTCCTTGTTTGTCTCTTTTGATCTCTGTTGCTTTAAAGTCTATTTTATCAGAGACGAGAGTTGCAACTCCTGCTTTTTTTTTTTCTGCTGTCCATTTGCTTGGTAAATCTTCCTTCATCCTTTTATTTTGAACCTTTGTGTATTTTTGCATGTGAGAAGAGTTTCCTGGATACAGCAGACCGATGGGATTTGGTTTTTTATCCAATTTGCCAGTCTGTGTCTTTTGATTGGTGCATTTAGTCCATTTACATTTAGGGTTAATATTGTTATGTGTGAATTTGATACTGCCATTTTGATGCTAGCTGGCTATTTTGCCGTTAGTTAATGCAGATTCTTCATTTTGTTGATGCTCTTTAGCATTTGGTATGTTTTGGAATGGCTGGTACTGGTTGTTCCTTTTTTTTCTCTTTTTTTTTTTTTGTGACGGAGTTTTGCTCTTGTTACCCAGGCTGGAGTGCAATGGCGCAATCTCAGCTCACTGCAACCTCCACCTCCTGGGTTCAGGCAATTCTCCTGCCTCAGCCTCCTGAGTAGCTGGGATTACAGGCATGCGCCACCATGCCCAGCTAATTTTTTTTTTTTGTATTTTTAGTAGAGACAGGGTTTCAGCATGTTGACCTGGATCGTCTCGATCTCTTGACCTCGTGATACACCCGCCTTGGCCTTCCAAAGTGCTGGGATTACAGGCGTGAGCCACCGTGCATGGCCTGGTTGTTCTTTTCTATGTGTAGTGCCTCTTTCAGGAGCTCCTGTAAAGCAGGCCTGGTGGTCACAAAATCTCTGAGTACTTGCTTATTCGCAAAGGATTTTTTTTTCCTTCACTTCTGAAGCTCAGTTTGGCTGGATATGAAATTCTGGGTTGAATGTTCTTTTCTTTAAGGTTGTTGAATATTGGCCCCCACTCTCTTCTGGCTTGTAGAGTTTCTGCCAAGAGATCTGCTGTGAGTCTGATGGTCTTCCCTTTGTGGGAGACCTGACCTTTCTCTCTGGCTGCCCTTAGCATTTTCTCCTTCATTTCAACCCTGGTGAATCTGAAGATTATGTGCCTTGGGGTTGCTCTTCTTGAGGAATATCTTTGTGGTGTTCTCTGTATTTCCTGCATTTGAGTGTTGGCCTGCCTTGCTAGGTTGGGGAAATTTTCCTGGATAATATCCTGAAGAGTATTTTCCAGCTTGGATTTATTCTCTTCATCACATTCAGTACACCTATCAAACATAGATTAGGTCTCTTCACATAGTCCCACATTTCTTGGAGACTTTGTTCATTCCTTTTTGCACTTTTTTCTCTAATCTTGGTTTCTCGTTTTATTTCATTGAGTTGATCTTCAACCTCTGATATTTTTTCTTCTGCTTGGTCAATCCGGCTGTTGAGACTTGTGCATGCTTTGCAAAGTTCTCATGTTGTGTTTTTCAGCTCCATTAATTCACTCATATTCCTCTCTAAGTTGTCCATTCTTGTTATTATTTCATCAAATCTTTTTTCAAGGTTCTTAGTTTCTTTGCATTGAGTTAGAACATGTTCTTTTAGCTCACAGAAGTTTCTCATTACCCACCTTCTGAAGTTTGATTCTGTCATTTCATTACACTCATTGTCCATTAAGCTTTGTTCCCTTGCTGGTGAGGGGTTGTGGTCCCTTGTAGGAGGTGAAGTGTTTTAGTTACGGGTGTTTTCCCCTTTTTTCACTGGTTTCTTCCCATCTTTGTGGATTTGTCCATCTGTCATCTGAGTAGTTGCTGACTTTCTGATTGGGCCTCTGAGTGGACGTCCAGATTGTTGATGATGAAGTATTTCTGTTTCTTAGTTTTCCTTCTAACAGTTTAGCCCCTCTGCTGTATGACTGCTGAGGTCCACTCCAGGCCCTGCTTGCCTGGGGAACACCTGTAGCAGCTGCGGAACAGTGAGGGTTGCCACCAGTTTCTTCTTCTGCTATCTTTGTTTCAGAATGATGCCTGCCAAATGTCAGTCTGATCAGTCCTTTGTGAAGTGCCTCTTTGGATATATGGGGGCCAAGGAGCTGCTTGAGGAGACAGTCTGTACTTTATAGGAGCTCAAGTGCTGAGCTGTGAGCTCCGTTGTAGGCAAGTACATTTAAGTCTGCTGCAGCAGAACTCATAAAGCCCCTTTTTTCCTCAGGTGCTCTGTCCTGGGGAGTTAGGGCTTTATTTATGAGTATCTGTTGCACTGTCCTGCCCAGCAAGGAGGCAGTCTAGTGACTGTCTGCTTGCAGAGGCTATGCCGCAGAGGCTACGCTGAGCTGCTCCGCCCTCCTTCCATGGGCTCCGCCCTACTGTCATGGGCTCTGCCCTGCTGCCATGGGCTCTGCCCTGCTGCCGTGTGTAATTCCCTGTAGTCCTGTTTACATGGGTGTGGTTAGAACTGCTGTGGTGATGTTGGCCTGCCTCTGTAATGGCGGACTCTTTCTGCTATGGCAGGTTGCCTCAGCAATGGCAGGCTGTGTCAGCAATGGCAGAGTACCTCCGTAGGGGTGGAGTGCCTCGGTAATGGCAGACGCCCCTCACCCACTGAGCTGCACCGTCCTTGGTTCAGCTATGCTTGCCATGAAACTCTCAACCCCGAGCATTTCCAATAGCTGTTCTGTTTGTTTTTGTGGGGGTGGGACCCGCTGAGCCTGATCTCTTTGCTCCCTGCCTCAGAGCCCTTTTTTTTTTTTTAAGTTGAATGGTTGACTCTCTCCCAGGTGTTCCAGTCACCTGCTGAAAGGGCACCAAAACCTGTGTTATTTCCCGTGCAGTGACCCACTGCGCTGGCTGAAACAACATCACTGCCCAGGACTCTTCTGCCCTGCCTTACTGTTTAAGTCCCATTTAATCAGATGAATGTGCTAATCTGCCTTCCCAAATCAAATTGCCAGTTTAACAGGGCAACCAGACCAGTGTATTTTGTACAGAGTGCCACTGTGCTGTGGTGCCGACCCAAACAGCTGTGCCAGCCCAAACAGCTGCATTGGTGGCCCGTGGGGCTCCTACACCTGGGAATCTCCTGATTTGTGGGCAATAAAGATCCGTCTGGAAATGCAGTGTCCACTCACCCTCTGCGCTTTCACTGGTAGCTGCAATCCTGAGTTGCTCCTATAGCACCATCTGCCCATTTCCAGGTCCATTTTAAAGCTGGATTCCTTGCCAGATAATATCAGGCTTGGAGATTTGGTGTTCATGTTTGCTCTGGCTCTTTTAATTGTTGACTTTGGATCAACTCTAGGTTGGCTTGGATATGAAAATTGCTTTCCCCAAATTAAGAGTTAACTTGAAAAGCACTTTTTGGTCTTCCTTCTATTCTTTAACTTTCTGGCTACTATTTTTTTTTTTCTTTTTTTTTTTGAGACAGAGATACTCTTGTCACCCAGGCTGGAGTGCAATGGCATGATCTCAGCTTATGGCAACCTCTGCCTCCCAGGTTCAAGTGATTCTCCTGCCTCAGCCTCCTGAGTAGCTAGGATTACAGATATGCACCACCACGCCTGGCTAACTTTTGTGTTTTTAGGAGAGACGGGGTTTCTCCATGTTGGTCAGGCTGGACTCGAACTCCCAAAGTGCTGGGATTACAGGCATAAGCCACTGCACCCAGCCCTTTCTCACTACTTCTGAAATCATGTGAAAATAAATGTTTCTCACCAGAAGGATGTGCAGGCTGTGGCCAAGGCGTTTTAGAGAGGGAAGTTTCTCTGGGAAGGTAGGACTGAGCTGATTGTATTCTGATTGAATTTGAGATGAGTAAGCTCCTATATAAATTGAACATTCCTAACATGCTCTGAAGTAAATGAAGATGAGCCTCGAATATTTTCAATGGGGAACAAGAGGTATTTTTATAGAAACTAACTCAAAAACCTTTTTAAAATTTAAGTTTATATGAAGCAGGTAAATCTTTGGCAAACACCACTTGTTGAATAATTTTGGTTTAATAAAAATACCTTTGTTTTCTGCAAGTTAGAATTAAGTATAAGTATACATTTTTATTCTATTTGAGTATGGTTTTCCTAAATTTATCTAGATATGCTAATAAAATAAGCTAGCATTACTTCCACTAAATATTTAAGATTTATGAAGAATGTAAATTTGTATTTAACCATATCTAATCATTATTCTGACAAACTTTATTTCAACAGTAATCCTGATTTTTAGTGTTCAGCTAGAAGATAATTTGCAAGATGTTTAGGTAACTTAAAACCTTGGACTGACACTATATTAATTAATGGATATTTATTAGATACATAGATCATTCTTTCACAGAATACTAAGTATAATTTAAGTTTATATATGTTTGCCTCTTATTTTTATACACTAAAGGAAGGTATATTCCCAGCACTTTGGGAGGCTGAGGCAGGTGGATCATGAGGTCAGGAGTTTGAGACCAGTCTGGCCAATATAGTGAAACCCCATCTATACTAAAAATACAAAAAATTAGCTGGGCATGGTGGCCTGTGCCTATAGTCCCAGCTGCTCGGGGGGCTGAGGCAGGAGAATTGTTTGAACCTGGGAGTCAGAGTTTGCAGTGAGCCAAGATCACACCACTGCATTCCAGCCGGGGTGACAGAGCAAGACTCTGTCTCAAACAAAATATATATAGAGAGAAGGTATGTATGTTTGGATTGTTTAAAAATGTGGTTATTTTTTGCCATTTTGAGAAGTTATGCTATAAAAGATGTGTAATGAAGATAGAATGCTGGGGAAGGGTTGTGAAAGGGGGATTTTATTTACCATAGCCAAGGCTAGCTAAGGTGTGATCAATTTATTTATGGATTTTCATGGTCTTTGAGCTATTTTATACCTCTTTGTAAACTGTAGGTGATGGATATGCAAACTTTGTCTTGTCTAGTAGAAATTAACTGACTTCCTACCTCCTTGTGGAAAATCCAGGTTGGTGCCTACTTGCAAGTAGGACTGGATCCTGTTACCTTGCCCAAATTTTCAATCTTTCCCAAATTTTAAATTCTTCTAGATTCCTTTGCTCTGTGGCTACAACTTTCCAAACTAACTTTTTTGGTGTATCACCCACCTGCCCAATGGCATTCCTGAGGACTAAAACCTCTGTGTCTATATCCCTCTTGAGACCTTAGGTTGCCATGCAGTTGGCCATTTTTCCTAGTATTTGAAGAAGCCCTGCAAACTGAAGCTGGACAACTTGATATAAATCTGGAAGGACTCGCCATCACTGCAGACCTGCATGAGCAGGAATGACATTTCCTGTGCCCAGGAATGTAGAGAGATCAATGAGAAAAAAGGCTGGCCTGTTATGTGTAGGCAGGTAGGACTTTAGAAAGCCTCCCAGAGTTTCCTGTATCTCTGTGCACCACTGAACTCACAGAATCATTCCTGAGAGATCAAAACTGGCACAGATGTAGGAATGAAACCCACAGGCCCAAAAGGAGATTTCAGATACGAATACCAAATAATTTAAAAACCTGGGGGGGGGTAGGCAATTGAGGGTCCAAAGAACCACTGGACATGACAGTGGATTCCAGTACAGGCACATAAGCTCACAGATCAAATGCACTATCCACTCACTGAGCACTTAGAAGCACCTCCAGGGAAAAGCGGGCATGACCAAATGGACATGCTCTGTTTTGAGCTCTGTTTTGACTTACCACCAGACAGGATAATAGCTCAAAACAGAAATTCCATACAGTTACAGAAAAGAAAGATATTTGTAGATTATTTGAACCCATTATACATGTCAAGTTGCTACCCTTCAGTTGTATGCAAAAGCAAAACGCAATACAACCCCAAATCTTTACACTATAGTGATCAAGGCTGAGGGATGTAAGAGATACAGTAATTAGTGGGCAGAGTGAGAACACAATTGTCCCAGCTTGAGGTTCTAGTGACCTATCCACTAACTAACGACCATACACCAGGAAGAGAATGTTATTGCTGGAAACACATGCCCATTGCTACTGCTATTGTCACTGTGAGCCTATGTTGGCAGAGTCCTGGTAGGCACAGCTAGTGTGGGCTCTGACTCTGGTGAGAGGTCAGGTCACCTGACCTTGGCCTTGACCTTTATGACAATTTGACATGACACATCAATTTTCTAGCTGGGGAGCAAAAAACTGACACAGGGCTGTATTAGTGCAATCTTTATGATGGAATGTGAAAATGAGCAAGAATTTGGGAAAAGTTTTATGACTTATTTCCTGTATATGAGACCACATTGCTTCAGAATTCATCTTTTCTGTTTCTTACTATATCTTCCAACCTATTAGTTTCCTTCTTCTTTCATGAAATACTTTTGGGTACTTTCCTAGCATCTCAAAGGATCATCTGCAAGTAAATTCCCAGCCCCTATTTTTTTTTTTTTCTGTGTGAGGGAGCAGGGGCAGGTGAAAAGAAAGAACACAGCTGGGTATTGGTCAAGGTTAAATCCAACATTCCTGCCAATGAAGTTCTGAGTTCCAAACCAGCTCTTCAGGCTGTGTTTCTGGACTCAGTGCCATGACTACTCCTGGGACTAAGAAAACTCCAGTGGGCTGACTTCATCACATCAGACTCCCATGGATCTCATGTATCTGATCTAGAGCCAGAGCAAGGTCCATAGGATTCAGGACCCACAGAAGCATGAAGGACACTTCCATCCCCTCCTCTCCCTCTTCCCCAACAGCCTACACCAGGTCCCACTTGAAGGAAAAGACATGCCAGATGACTGGGGTATTCAAAAGAGGTTTAAATCATAGGAGAAGGTAACTCAGCCTCCTCCAACTTAGAAAATGTCTGCAGAAAGCTTGACAAGGGAGAAAGAACCAAAAGAAGGCCAGAAAGATACCCTAATGGATTGTGCTTTCTCCATAGTGACCTGATGGAGAGAGCCACTCCACTCATCCTCATCCAAGAACATGAGTACACAACAAGGGACCTCACCAGATTGTTTTACAGACCAGTGAGATACAAAGTCCTCTTCCAGAACCCTTCAGGTCATTTCAACACAGAATCTATACCAAAGTCCCCACAATGTTGACCCCTAATCTCCTTTCCCAAGGGCCTCTGGTCTTTCCCCCAAAGGGTATTTCAAAAGGGTATCCATAACTATCTCCAAACTCATGAAGCAGGGTTTTGAAGATGATTCTCTAGAGTGCTGGTCTTCAAACTGAACTCCTTCAGTCTCTAGAGTTCCCAAGATAAACCTTACTGTCTCCATGTAAGCAACAGGGAGGTCAAATGGGATGGATAGGCTCCTGATCACCAGTCCCAAGCCAACTAGAGCCGTCTGTTTTATAGTTTGGGCTTTGGGGTAAAATTTTATCTGCAAAAAGCAGATGCATCTCAGTATCCCTATCCCATCCCCACAGTCAGGCAAACTTTGAGGGAGGAGGTTCATGGCAGAGGGTGGAATGGACACTGGACACACAAGTTCCAGGTACTTCGCTAACATTGTTAAAGGTCCAGAGAAAGATATAGCCTGTCTCAGCTTATAGCAGCTATGAAGAAATGGTTGTCTTGATAAGGAAATTTACTGTTACTTTCTCCCAATAAATAAAGCTCAGATCCTCCAAAATTTGGCCTGGAAGGAGAATCTCAGGTAGAGAACAGGAATTAGACCTAGAAACACTTTTTCTCTTCCTCTGGGTTCTATGTATCGTTTTCTTCTGGATTTTCTCAATTGCTTGGTGTTTCCACTCTGCAGCATTCCCCCACTATGCCTGGCAAGAGATGTGCTGCTCCCCAGCATCTATCTGTCTTCAACATCTTTCCTTTTCCTCCTAAAATGGCAACGAGTCACTTCCACAGATTCCTCAGCTGAGATAAGACTGGAATTTTCAAGAAGCAATTAAATATTAAGGGGAATCAAAATGGAAGGGGAGTACAAATCATTTAAATGATGCAACTTTCAAGCACATGGCTCTGATCCACCTGAACTTTCAAGCATGGGACTCTTGTCCCTCCTGAACTCTATCAGCAGTGAATATTTCAATATTTTAAATACTTCATTTAAAAATGAAATATTTCATACAACCTGGTAATAGCACAGCCACTGTAACTTAGGGGTGCAGCCTCAGAGTCCCATCTGCTTAGCTATATCCCCATCTTGACCTACTCGCTCTCAACCCTAGAAGAACCCTAGGGTTCCAGAGCATTGAGTAAAATCTACTGTCTTAAACCAGCATGCATGAGAGAGGCATACAACTGGCAGGATGTGAGATGATTTTAAGTGGCTAAAGACATAACATTACATAATACTGACACCAATAATTTTTTAAGTTATTCCCTCTTCAATTCTTTTTCAATTGTTCTGATTCTTATGGAGGGAAGTCTTAGTTTGGGATCAATACCTCTTTGATTTCCCTCTTTCTCCTCCTAGGGCTTCAGTATTAAAAGACAGCAAACCACAAGCTCAGAACCTTTAGCCAACAATAGTACCTAGCTAGAATTAATGCTATTGATCTGTGTAGTTTCCATCTCTACCTGTATCATATTCTGTATGATTGGACATATTATTTGACAACAAACTTCACTTCCTTCATTCCTGAGGATTAACCTGGATTTATTCTGAATTATCTATTGAGTGACTTCTATGTGTCAGGCAGCATGGTGGAATACAGTGGGGAACCAGGCAAATGAGATCTTCTCATGGATCTTCCAATATAGAGGAAGATATAGATCAACAAACAGACAATTCATTTATATAGTGTAATAAGTGCCACTGGGGGCATGCAGGATGCTGGGCAGACACTTTAGAGGGATGCCTACCTGGGACTTGGGTGAGGGGGTAGGCAAATAAATATTTTTTTTTAATTGCATCTCAGTTTAATTCTGAAGCAGTAGTATTTGATCAAGAATGAGAAGAGGAAACCATATGTACAAAGGTCTTGGTGGAAGGAACACTGAAATAAAGTATTGAGTTTCTAGTATATGTCTGGAACATAGCTGGTATTCAATAAATGGCAGCAGCCTTTAGAACTATTACAGATGAGTTCTGTAGACCCTATAGAACTTTTGCAATGTCCTTAGATTATTCTTGTTTGAAAGTCTGTCTGAATGACATCAATTTGTTAACCCAGAGACCCACAGAGTTTAGCAACTGGTAATATTGTGAAAACAACAACAGCAACAATAAAAGCCAAACAAAAAAAAGACAGTGGCTGCGGGGCTGCCTTATCTTCTGGAGCTGTGTCTGATTGTGGCTTATGGACAACTTAGCAGGTAGAAGATCATTAAGAACCTGAGAACCAGTTATAGGGAAGTCTGAAGCTAACAGTCATATATTAATGAGTTCATGAATTAATGGGTTATCATGGGAGTAGAACCAGGACTTTGAGAGAGACGTAGGTTAGCACGCTCAACCCCTTTGCCATGTGATCCCCTATAACACTTTGGGATTCTGCAGAGTTCCCACCAGCAAGAAGGCCCTCACCACATGTGGCCCCTTGACCTTGGACTTCTCTGCCTCCATAACTAGAAGAAATGAATTCTTCTCCTTTAAAAAATACCAGTTTCAGGTATTCTATTATAAGCAACAGATCATGGACTAAGACACTGGGCATTGTGCTAAGGGCTATATGTGCATTATTTCATCTAGCCCTCGCAAGGACCCTTAGGAATAAAGACTGATATTATTCACATTTTAGAGGTGAGAAAACTGAGGCTTGGAGAGTGATGCAAATTGCCAAGGTCACACTTTTAGACAGGCATAGCTGGGATCAAACCCATTCTGTGTAACAGCAGAGCTTGTACTCTTAACCTCTTAACTGCAGTGCCATAAGCAAAACAGCGGGGCAGCGGGGGGGTGGTGCGGGTTCAGCATACTGCCTTATTAGAACACTGAATAGACATTTATTCAGAAATCAGAGAAAAGATAAGAAACAGATTGAAGTAGAGCTAGCCACTCAACCAATCCCAATAATATAATCTTTTTTCTAATCCATTTTGAGACACATTGCCTCAGATTGTAGTGTGGCATTAACTATCAGTTTAGTCTCTTTTAATTTCCAGTTAAGTCAGGTGTCACTATGGCAACAAGGTCAGTCCCGAACAGCAGAGACTAAGTTGGGAGTTGTTTCTGCCTCTGGAATTATAAAATGGCCCCTTATTTTGCAAGTTCTTCCTATTTTGCCGTATGACTACTTCTTTCCAAATCTCAGCATCCACATGCTAGGGAACAATGTGCAAACTACTAATAAAATTTTTCTTTAGATTCACCTTCAAATTCCAATGTGGGATTAGCCTGCAGAACCATCACTACTCCCTCCAGGACTTGTTCCTTTGAAGTTAGGCCCCGAATATGTGCCTCCAAGATTCACCTTGAACAGGAATAATTTCTGTCGTTGATTAAGGACTAATCAATGTGTATGGAGCAGGCAGAATCAGGAGGTCCAGTGAGAGCCTCTGACCCAGAATCCAAATCCATGATACAACCAGGCACTCTCCGTTTCTCTCTGCTGGCTTTACTCTCCCTCCCCAAGCTGCTCAGTGTCCTGTCACTAGAAAAGGTCATGCAACTGCTATGATTAGCATGACTACAAATCTCTGTTATCTAATCTCAGCTGGGCCTTCAGTCACACTCGAAAGTCTTTATTAATCCTGAGTGACTCTCCATCACATTCCCCATGGCACATTTTCCACCTGGTTTCCTTTTGTTAAGCCCCAACCCACTCCAGCTCCCTCACCCACATCCCTTTCCTTGCTTACCAGATTGGGGTTGACTTTCTTCTCTCCCATTAAAAACTTTCTCATTTCTTCCCATCTTTCCTATCTCCTCCCTGCTCTTTCAGGGAGGCCCATCCCCCAGGCTTTATGAGATACTCTCCCCCATCCCTAACCCTGTCCTATAGATTATACTCTCTGTCTCTTCCCCATGATCTCAAGTCTTCTCCTTCAGCTTCCCAAGCCCATCACATCAGTTTACAAACAGCTTCCAGGGCTCCCCATGCAAATAAATACAGGAATGCATCAACAACTTTTTTTTTCAGTGCTTTCTTCCCAAAACACCATCTCAACTTTCCCTTTAATGGCTACTTTCTCTTCTTCACCTTTTGGACTTTATATTTCAAATTATATAAGTAATCTATGTTCATGGTAGAAAAGTTAGAAGCTGCACATTAGCAAAAGAAAAAAATCTGCCATAACCCCTCAGGAGTAAATTTGCTATCATCTTGAAGTATATCTTCTAAAGCGTTTTCCATGCATATATGTACAAAAATAGGTTAAACTGATTGTAAAATAAAGAGAAAACCACATTTGACATTGTATGCTGTGACTTGCTTTCCTTTAATTCACAGTCTACTCAACATCTTTGCTTTGGGGCCACCAGCATAATACAGGATAATCTCCCATCTCAAGATTCTTAATCTCATTTGTAAAGTCTGTTTTGCCATGTAAAGTAACAACATATTCACATGTTCCAGCAGGGATTAGAACAAAGACATCTCTGGGGGAGGGTGGCATTATTCTGCCTACCACAAGTCGTCTGTAGTCTAGGGGAGTAGTAGGGGGCAGAGTGGTAGTTGGGGGGATTCCAGGCACAGGGAATAGCAGAGTGTGATGGGACCTCATTCGCTCCCCACTCCCAAAGTCTCCATGCTGATAAATATAAATCAATACTCCCTTTAAAAAAAAAAGCCTGTAGCTATTATGGACATTTTGTGTGTGTGTGAACTCAGTCTTTCTTCTTCTTGGAAGATACGTTTTTTCCCACAGTGTGTGATTCTGGAAGGTTTGTCAAGGAAGAAAGGCACATGTGATTAGGCTGACCAGTCACAGTACTCCACTCCTTGAGACACAGTAACTGGGTGAAGGATGGGCAAGTGACCCAAACAGAGCCAATCTGACTCTTTGTGGGAGGGGCCTGATTTGGTTGCTGAGACAAGGAAGTTTTCTTGTTGATATTGTGAGCTACAGAAATGCTGGAACCACTGGGGGCTATCTTTCCTACATCTAGAGAGATCCTGTCTAAAATGGGAGCCATCCCAGAAGAGAGAATTGAGAGAAAGATCAGAGAACATCATCTGAACATTTATCCCAGCCTGCCTAAAGCCAGACAAGTTCTAGACTCTTCAATTGCATTGCATTAGCCAATATATTCTTTTTTTTTCCTTTCCTTGAACTAATTTGATTCAGGTTTCTGTTACTTAAAATAGAGTCCTCACTAATAAAATATTATGCCTTAATATGGATGCATTAACATAAAATTAACCAAATTCCCTAATGCTGAGTCTTTGGATTGTTTTGAACTTGCACTATTTTAATAATACCATAGTAAACATCCTTGTACATATATCCCTATGCATATTACTGATAATTTATAGCACATTTGAAGAAATATATTTAGAATACATTCTAATGTATTCTTTAGAATGCATCCAAAGAAACCCATCAATTAAGCCTACTTCAATCTGTCTGCAGCCCCACAGCTGTGCTTAAATTGTCCTCTGCTAGGGCACTGAACATTTCCTGATTGCAGCTTCCAGCAATTCTTTTCTCATTCTCATTCTGTTCAACCTAGTCATATTCCTTCTATCTGTAAAATCCTCTTGGGCTTCAATGAGTCTTTCTCTCATCTCCTGTTCCTACTTGCAGGGTTCAACTTGGGCACCCATTGTGAAGAACTGGTAGGACTACTGGGAGGAGTCCCAGTAGTTGTGAACAGTTTTTTAAATCACAACAAAGCTTGGCAGGAGAATGTGTGATCAATAATTAGCAGTGTTTCCCAATGTACTGATGCATGGTTGGTGGGGAAGGAGAATGTTAAAAACTGTAGCAAGAGAGCCAAACATTTGCCATTGCTATAACCAGAGTTTCTTAATCTGGAGCATATAGGTTAGGAGACGCCCTGGGAGTTTCAAAGTGACCCAGGGGCTTTATAAATACCCTGGAGTTAGAGGCAAATATTCTGTGATCACATCCTTAAAGCTATCTAGGAATTCAAGGAAGATTAAGAGCCATTTCGGTAGGACAGTCTCCTGACCTGCATTTTCCTCAAGTGGCCTTGGGGAACTTACAGTTTGGAGAAGGAGAAAGTCAAGTGTCCCAGTAATTACCCACCAACATGATGCATTAAATGACATCATGAAGATGTAGGTGGTCCTTGCAAAATTCTTTAGGGAGAAACACAAGATCCTCTTACACTGCCCTTTGGTCTGGCCCAGCATGACTTAGCTGAGTAGGGAGGGAACACTAGCAAGTTGAGAGAAGATACAGCTGCTCTCCATGATGTGCATTTCATTCTTTAATCCTGTTCTTCTAACCCACTCCTGGGCAGCTCTACTTCAGCTTCTCTCAAAACTGTTCCTAGCTCTCCAGTGCCCAAGAAGCCTGCACAGTGCCCTACCAGAAGCCTCCCTCCAGCTGTGCCCCAAAGTACAGAAGTTTGTGACATCTGGAAATTTGCACATTTGGGAAACAGTGCTCAGGTCAGCTACATTTGGTTTTGAATATGATTTGCTTCTGCCCTGTCTATTGTAGGTCTCTTTAATTATAGTGGCTCCATTTAGATCTCCTTATCTTGGTGACTATCAATGTTTTGAATTCCTTGCTTTTTTCCCCAAGTTTAATGGGAAATATTTCCTGTCGACATTTCTTCTGTCCTCTCTGGTGACTGTAACTTCAGCTGTTATGTTATCTTCAGTGAAATTCATTAAAAAGGATGAATATCTCATGTTCCAAGATCACTAGCAGAGATGTTAAGTGGAATAAGATTGAACCACAGGCTTCTTGACATCCCCTTGAGACCTCCCAGAATCCAGCCTGGAAATTGTTTCTGCTGGATTGAAGAATGGTCACAGTTCCTCACTGCACCTTGACAGACCTCTCTGGATCCCTTCCAAGAATATAATTTCTTGAGACCAATGTCTCATTAATATTTTAATCTGCCTCCTGTGACCCATGAAAATCTCTAACACGTGCTTTCCAAATACCATTCAGTCTTCCACAGAGCATCTATAGTTGAGATTTTCTCCCCACATGATTACATGGAGCATTGCTTTACACAATATTCTGGCATGCACACATCTGGCATTCAGAGCCCTACAGTTTGACATCCTTTCCTTCTAGAAGTAATGTGCATTTTATTCTTTAGCCCCTATGAGGATATGTGCTCTGGACTCAGATGACCTGAGTTCAGATTTTGATGCATACACTTCCTAACTATGTGACTTTGGAGAAGCTAATTAATATCTCAGAGCCTAAGTTTCTTCTGTCATAGAGTGACTGACAGAATTAAATTGTATAGCAGCATTAAGAGATTTAAATGAGATAATGCATGGAAAGCATTTAGCACAGTGCTCACCATTCTGGTGAGCAGAATGGCCCCTCTAAGAGATCCACACCTTAATCCCTGGAACCTGAGAAAGAAACAACTCAGATGTAATTAAGGCTAAGGACCTTCAAATGGGGAGATTCTCCTGGATTGCCTGAGTGGGCCAAATCTAATCACATGAATCCTTAAAGGCAGAGAACTTTCTCCCACTAGAGGCAGAAGGATGCAAAAGGAGAAGTTAGAAAGATTCAAAACATGAGAAAGACTCAGTGTTGTGGTCTGAAGAATGGAGTGGGCCATGGATGCGAGCTGCAGATAGACCTCTAAGGGGTAAGGTGGTCCCCAGCTGAAAGCCAGCATGAAAGCAGGGACTTCAGTCTTACAACTCTAATGAACCAGTTTGGCCAACAAATTTGGAAGCAGGTTTTCCTCCGAGCCTCCAGTAAGAAATGCAGGCCTGCTCACACCTTGATTTTAGCCTGGAGAGACCCATGTTAGACGTCTATCCTACAGAAACTGCGAGATCATAAATTTGTGTTATTTTAGCTATTAATTTGTGATGGCAACAACAGAAAATGAATCCATTGCTCAGCAATATTGGCTATAATTTGTCAGCCACACTGACCTACCTAAGCTTCCCCAGCTCACCTGTCTTCTTCCAGTTGTGGGAAAGTCCCTTTCCTCAAACAACTACCTTCAAAACCTTGTTCAAATCCACTTCTTTAGGTTATCTTTTATGACCCTTCTATGAGCATCAGTCAGCCTTGAGCTTCCAGAGAACAAAATTATATGTTTTCCTCTTTCCTAAATCAGCATTTTGCTCAAGCCACTTACTACCTGTTGTCTTTCCAACTCCATGGAAGGACTCATCTATATTTTACAGACTATATATTTATAAGGCTCCTTTCTCTGCTGGCTAGGAATGGAAAGGACAATTAATATTCATTGAGAGTTTTCTCTGTGTCAGGTGCTGTGCACATAAATTATGTTATTTTACTCTTAGAAGAACCCTATGGGGTAGAGAGACACTTTTTAATAGATAGCTCAGTGAGAAAAACTTATCCAACGTCCAACAGCCTCTAAGAGGAAAAGCTGTCATCTGGGGATACCTGGTGGATTCAGGTCTGCTTGATTCTAAATTTGTTGTTCTTTCCACTGTGTTGTGGTGTTTCTCATAAATATCACCTTTGTCATCATTACAATGAACATTCATATAGCCCTTTACAGAGTAGCTCACGCTCATGGCAACCTTTTGAGGAAGGTTTTACTATCCTAATTTTTAAAGTTCACACAGTCCCTGAGAGACACCATTAGGATTTGAGTTCAGGATTTCTGGCTGCAAAAACAGAGTGATTTTTCCACCATACCACAGGTAGTTCCTATCAATGTCAATGAATTAAATGTTACACAACTTCAGGCTTGTGTGCGCTTTCTCCCTCTCTTCTAAAATTACTGCAAGGCAGTATTTCTAGCACCTCTGAGTCAGTTGTTTCTCTGTCTTGGTTATATGTGCACATCTTCCAGTTCTGGGTCAACTGCAAATTGCTTTTGTGTCACGCTGACTTTTCCCAGATTATACACCCAGATAGGGAATGAAACAGATCATGACACCAGCTTCCAAAGCCTCTAGGCCCCTCCACCCACAGATAAACCAGATCAAATTCCCGTTTGCTTAGGAAATGTGGTCAATTTTAAACGGACATGACTTTTTAAAATGCTGTAAAGTATCCTTAGTATTTACCATCGTAACCATTTTTACGGGTAGTTCACTGGCATTAAATACCCTGTTGCACAACCGTCACCACTGTATATCTCTGGACCTTTTCATCTTCCCCAATTGGAAACCCACACTCATTAGCAATAACTCCCCATTTGCCCTCCTTCCAGCCTCTGGCAACCACCATTCCACTGTCTTTCTCTATGAATTTGACTACTTTCAGGTATTTCACGTAAGTGAAATCACACAATATTTGTCTTTTTATGACTGGCTTATTTCACTTGGCATAATGTCTTCAAGATTCATCTATGCTGTGTCAGTATTTCATTCCTTTTTAAGGCTGAATAATATTTCATTGTAGGCTGGGCACCGTGGCTCATGCCTGTAGTCCCAATACTTTGGGAGGCTGAGGCAGGCAGATCACAAGGTCAGAAGTTCAAGATTAGCCTAGCCAATATAGTGAAACCCCATCTCTACTACTAATACAAAAATGAGCTGGGTGCAGTGGCACTTGCCTGTATGCTATTTGGGAGTACCAGCTATTTGGGAGACTGAGGCAAAAGAATCACTTGAACCCAGGAGGTGTAGGTTGCAGTGAGCCAAGATCGCACCACTGCACTCCAGCCTGGGTGACAGAGTAAGGCGCCATCTCAAAAAATGAAATATATATATATATATATTTCATTGTATACATAGCACATATTGATTATTCATTCATCAATCAACGGACTTGAGGTGCTTTCACATTTTGGCTATTGTGAACAACAATGCTGCCATAAACATTGGTGTACACAAATCTCATCGAGTTTCTGCTCTCAATTCTTTGGGATGTATATTCCCAGAAGTAGACTTGCTGGATCACATAGTAAGTCTAAGGTTAGGTTTTTTTGTGTGGTTTTTTTTTTGAGACAGAGTCTTGCTCTGTCACCTTGGGTGGAGTGTAGTGGCACTATCTCGGCTCAATGCATCTATGTTTAATTTTTTATGGAACTCTCATACTATTTTCCACAGTGGCTGCAACATTTCCATTCCCATCAGCAGTACATAGGGCTCTAATTTCTCCTCATCCTTGCCAACACATTATTTTCTATCTTACTGATAATAGCTACCTAGTGAGTGTGAAGCAGTATCTCATTGTGGTTTTGATTTATAGCTCTACTGATTATTAGCCATTTGTATAACTTCTTTGGAGAAATGTCTATGTACGTCCTTTGCCCATTTTTCAATCAGTTGGGTTTTTTTGTTATTGTCAATGTTACTTTTCATAAGTAAACTTTCATTTTTTTATTTCAAGTGTTAACAAAGTAAGTTTAAAATCACATTTAATTCCACCACCAAGAAAACCGAAGGAAGTTACTTTTAAATTAAAACGTTCCTAGAAATATCTTAAAGACTTTATATCTAATACTATAAAATGAGTATATTAAATGCATTAGGGACCTACTACTTTATAAGCAATTTATCTGGTTTGATACATTTTCTTTGAAAAAAGAAAAAGAAAACCCTAATTACATTTTTCTTGTTATATTTTTAAGTCTCTTATTATCTTCATACTTGTTTCATTAAGTTTATTACCAGATCAAACAGGGTCTACATTTTCTCCTTGAATATAAATTAGTTTCCTAATTCTGTCCTCTAGAACTATCTTGATTTTTCTTTACTTTACACAAGTTAATGCAGATACTCACTTCCAACACCCCTGAGAACATACATCTATCTAGCTCTGCTGATTCTGCAAAGTTCTCATTTGCTAAGTGCTCCCCAGCCTGCTTTCTATCAACAGTTACAACAGTGTCTTCACTACCTCCTAATTATCCATACTACTGGGTTTTGGGTTCCTTGTGAGCAAAAGTAAATAATAATTGGTGCAATGGCATTTTTCTTTGTTTAGGTTACTATTCCTTTCTCTATAGAGTTAGACTTAATGCAGCATTTTCTATTTTTGTAATTGTGAATGCAAACATTTCCCCCCAAACTCTACATCTCATACTATTGACTCCTTCATTTCTCAGTAATTCCTGACCCTATGTCTGGGTGCCTTAATATAGGTTACTAGATTTTCTTGTGCTTCTCCTTTTCATAAAATGAGGACATTTATTTTTATTTTTATTTATTTATTTCTTCTGAGATGAAGTTTCACTCTTGTTGTTGCCCAGGCTGGAGTGCAATGGCACCATCTTGGCTCACTGCAACCTCTGCCTCCTGGGTTCAAGAGATTCTCTTGCATCAGCCTCCTGAGTAGCTGGGATTACAGGCATGCGCCACCATGCCTGGCTAATTTTTTAATTTTTAGTAGAGATGGGGTTTCTCCACATTGGTCAGCCTGGTCTAGAACTCCTGATCTCAGGTGATCCACCTGCCTCAGTCTCCCAAAGTGCTGGGATTACAGGCGTGAGTCACCGCGCCTGGCTGGGCATTGCTTTTTCTATACTAACTTCCCAGATATCCCACTTTAATTACCTAAAAAGTGAACCATTTAATCAAATTTTATTTGTAGAGGTTGTGCCTCACTGTTTAGTCACAGTAGAATCTACTGAATAGGCCAATTGCTACTTACTAATAATCCACTTTGGTGAGTTAATTATTACTTATTAAAGTGTTCCATGGATCTGTACTATATGTTTAATAATAATAACAAAAACAACTTTTTTGGAGTGTTTACTATGTGCTAAGCATTACTCTAAGCACTTGACATAAGTTAATTTATTCATCCCAACAAATATGTGATAACTTTATTGTCATCATTTTATGATGGCATTTACATATAGAAATATTAAGTATATTGCCCAGGATCACATAGCTAGTAAGAGACATGGCCACAGTTTGTACCTAGGTAGACTGGGTGTTGTGTTAGGTGTTGGTTCATGGGACATGTCCATGGCTGTCTAGATATATACATGAACTTTCAAATAAGTATGTATTCTCTCAGGAGTTACTGAATGTGTTCATTTATTCAAAGTGTACTTATTAAGCATTGACTCAATGCCTCCGTTATGATACACACCATGGAGAGAGATTCAGCAAACCAGTATCTACACTTGAAGGAACTTAAATCTAGCTTAGAAAACCTACATACACAGAAACAACACAATCTAGCTAAGGAGATCTAAGATGCAGACACAACACCATCAAACAATAGAATCAACATTTGAGTAAAAGATTGCATAGAACAGCTTCTCTGCGATACCAGAAATCACAAAATGGGAAAATAATTGTAGGATCCATTTTGTCAAGCCGTGCAATAGACTTGCATTGTAGCATGACTACACTTAAGAAGATAAAGAGGAAATCTCAATAGTATGAATTTATTTGATTAATTCAAAAAATACTTATTGAGCACCTACTGTGTGTCAGGCACTGTTCTTGGTACTAATTGTTAAATGAGGAAATGGATGCATTGTTGAGATAAATTACAAAATTACTTTCTCTTCAATAACTTTAAAAAATAAGACAATCTTTATTTAGCTATGCGCAGAGGCAGGGAGGTGAGACATGTGATGAAAATTGTACTTAATGATAACAGGATGACCTCGAAGGGATCATGGCATAGCCCCTTCTGTGCTGTCCCATTGAGCTACCCAGGAAGAAGTCATTAAGTCATCTCAGGAGCTCACAGAAGTTCAAGGCTGGTGCTGTGTGGATTATTCAGTCCAGTTTTTTATGCCTCCCTTTCCTCCCAAACTTTTTCCTAGAGCCCTCTGGAGCTAGGTCTGTGATCAACAAACTCCAGTAGATCCTCATTGCTCTGACCACTCCCTCTCCTGGCCTGTTGAAACTTGGTTATTCTTCAAGGCCACTACTCCCCTTAAATTTCTCAAGGCCATGCTCTCTCTTATACCAAAGGTATCTAAGGGCTAGGATGTGGGGTATTTTTTTTTGCTCTAATTACTGTTTTAAACCATTTTTCCTTCATTCTCTCTCAAAACTGAAGCTCATGCCTTGAGATTACAAGAATACCTTGTAGTTGTCAAATATCTACCTCCCCAGATGCCAGTCACTCATCCTTCCTCTTTCACTGAAGGCTTTGGTTATGAGTTCTAGGTCTCCCAACTAGACTGTGAGTTTCTTGAGAACAGAGACCTTCTTTCCTTTGGTCATTCCTGGATCTCCAGCATCCAGAACAATGCTTGGAAGAAAACAGGCACTCAGTCAACATCTGTTAAATAAATAAATGAGTTTTAAAATATATGTTATATGCTATGTTCTTTTTCTCTCATTTAATTCTCATAGCCATCTTACAAGGAATTATAACTATTATGTTATCTTCTTTTGACAGATCAGGAAACAGAGGTTCAGAAAAGTTATTTGCTCAGAGACACATAACTGATGCAAATTGTATTAGTCAGAATGGCTTGCTATAACAAAATTCCACAAAGTGGATTAAACAACAGAAATTTATTTTTTCCACAATTCTGGGGAAAGTTCAAGATCAGTGTGCACCAGGAGAGAGAAAGAGTTTGACCCTAATTACTTTCTTAAAGACACCATCTCCAAATACAGCCACAGTGGGAGTTTGGGATTCAAAATTAATTCAGGGAGTGGGAGGAACACAAATATTCAGTTCATAACACTGGCAGAGCCAGGATTCAAACCCAGACTTGTCCAGCTCCACTGGAGCTGCTGACTGCTGAATCAGGATGCCGTATTGCCTCTGAGTCCCTCACTCTGCCCCTGTCCTGAACCACTACAGGCCAGGCTTCATGCATTTCCAGGGTCACCTGTTTGGTTCTCTCACTGCACACATTCTCCTTGGAGTTGGGAGCCAATGGTGAAAGGCCTGACTTCGCATCTCTATGCCTTTGTGTCCTGGAGCAGATAACAGCTCTGGATGTGCTTCCATTTCCACCTCAGTAACAGAAGATGATTCTAGGAACTTCTTTCAGGTGTTGAGGGAAAAAAGAAAATAGTCTTCTGACAAGTCCACTGAATGCTTTAGGGCAAAAGCACCACATGATTCCAACGTCTTGTTTCTATGAGTATTTCCCTGAGTAGCATTAACAGCTGTGTGGATAAGCATGTGAGAAAGCTGCCTACATCCTAGCAGGGTGATGCAGCCTAGGGGAAAGGCCCTTAGAGGCTGTAACCAGTATTTTCTGCTTCTTTCTCATTTGAATCCTTGTGCTTTTGCTCTGTTCAAATGAAGTTTTTTGTTTGTTTTGTTTTTTGCTCATTTGCTCTACTTACAGACTGGGAAGGGTTATCTCAAGGGGATCATTCTAGTAGGTGGCCTCAGGATCCCACTGAGATAGATGTCACCCTGTCTGAAAGTTCTCAGGAACATTATTTATCCACTTGAAATCAATGGAAATCTGAAGTTAACTTAAATTATACTAACAGCTAACACACAGCACTAACTATGTAACAGGCATTGTTCTGAGCACTACTTAAATATTAATGTCCTTAATTTTCACAATAACCACAGCCTGAAGTAGATGATCCTCCTAGCTAGGTACTATAATGATCATTCCCATAGCTACTAAGCAGTTGAACTGGGACTGCAACCAAAAGACTTTGGCTCTAGAACCTGTGCTCTGAAAGATGACAACACAAGGCTTCTCCTTGCATCTGTTATTCCTCTCTGCCTGTCCCGTAGTCCCGAGTGCTGAGAGATGAGGCCATCCTAGAGGACAGGGAAAGGAAGCATGGGGCTTTATGGGTAGAGGTGAGTCAGGGAGCACCATTGTAGGAACAGAGGCAGAAGCCAGAAGTCTGTGGGACCTGCAGTCACCACCTAAGAGGACTGGGGCTAGTCCCTCTCCAGGGCTTCCAGATCACCCTGTGGGTTCCCAGAAACCTAACCAGCCTGCATTGTCAGTGTTAGCTCAATTATGTCCTTCAGCGGGCAGTGGGTTCCTCCAGGGCAGGGCTGCTGTCTAAGTCAGCTCAGGGGTCAGTGACAATAGGACAGGGACCTGCGCCATCACCTGGACTATTGTGGTCCTGGGCCCTAAAACAATGCACTCACAGCGTAAGTGCTCATGAATGAGTAGATGAAAGAGGTCAGAAACACCACAATAAGCATTTGTATAATGTTTCTTTAGTATTTCTAAATTCTTTACCTTTTATATGTTTCCACTTCGTGCAAAAGTCCTTAAACTTGAATCACCTGAGGAGTTTGGTAAGAAGCCATATTCTCAGGTTTGAAACCACTGAATCAGCTGGCTCATGTGGCTTTAAGAAACATTTTACTATAGGCCCTACATGATTGCTCACACCTGTAACTCCAGCACTTTGGGAGGCCAAGGCAGGTGGATCACTTGAGGTCAGGAGCTTGATGCCAGCCTGGCAAACATGGTGAAATCCCATCTCTCCTAAAAAAAAAAAAAAAAAGAAAGAAAGAAAGAAAGAAACGTTTTACTAGAATATAATATTCAAACAAAAAAGTGCTCCTAAGTGTATACCTTACTGAATCTTCACAAATTACATATACCTATGTACCCAGCACCTAGATCAAGAAACAGAATATTTTCAGAACAGTTTTTAAACCTTTAAACAAACACCATCCTTAAACAACACCCCAGTAATTCTCATGCAGGTCCCTTGAACACCGAGAAAAATCGCAGGAGTAATGAGCAGTGAAACTCAAAGTGGAAACCACGCATGTGTGCATCTTTGAGGATGACAAGGATGAGAGAATTAGAGATATTAGTTCCTTGGACACTGGAACCCCCCAGAAACAGAGTAGGTGGCATTGGTCTTGGGTTGGGGAGTGAAGAAGGCCAACTGAGTTGCCAACTGGCTTTTTGGATACACAAGAAGCAGAGCTCATCAACTTCCAACACCTGAACAGAGACCCTGAGGAGTCAAAAGTCCGTGAACGCCAAGCAAGGGCCTCAGGTTATTAAACAGCTAAAGCAAACAAGCTTTCAGAGCAAAAGCAGAGGGACCTCATGGGTCTTAGTCAGTAAGTCACCTGCTTAAAATGGATGTGCGTCCCTCCTTACAGGTTCCATCTGAACCAGAATGGATCAAGGCCTTCAGAGATTCATTCATTCTCTCTCTCTCTCTCTCTCTCTCACACACACACACACACACACACACACACACACACAGGGCCCAGGACTTGCTTTGGAATGTTCTTTCCCATGCTCCAGTTAGGGTCTTTTACTATGAATCAGACAAACTTGGATTCTTGAATTACCTCTGCTTTTTCCTCCTGCTTTCCCTTTCCTCAAAATTTTTTGATTCCTAATATTCAGACTTAATGACAAAACTGAAAGTTGAAACCTGACCCTCTACAAAAATTAAAATATTGAGTGGTGAGAACAGAAGAGATGGTGTTATCTTGATGAACAGTTGATCACACATCAGCAGATTTTCAGAACACTGAAATCAGCTTGACTGTCCCAAGCTGCATCTATATTTTCCCTCCTGTATTGCAAGTCCTTCAGAGCCTAGCTGTTTATCAAGTCTAGATATAGAAAGGGGAATAATGGGGAGTCATTTGGGCCCTGGACTTTAAACAGTTTCTCTAGTTTTCTAATGTTAAATTACTAACAATCCATCAAACTTCAAACTATTTGTTTTTTTGGGTTTTATATTCAACAGAGGGATGGAAATTTTTTGTTTGTTTGTTTACTGAGTTTGGCTCCTGAATTCTTTCCCTAGAATTTGTTTACTGTGGGAAAAGGGTTGAAAACATTTAAAAATAACTTTGGAAAGGAGTTATCCGGGCCCTGTACAGATTTAAGATGAGTAAACTGAGTTAGCTTTTTGCATAACCTTTTGCCTCCTAGCCAATCAGTAACAAAAAAAGGCAGTCTGCATCCGGTAGTCCTGTGGAGAATTCAAGTATAGTTCATGCCCAGAAACCTAACAGAGGGAGAACTTTTCACATCCCACTATTGATTTGTTCAATCATGCATTCATTTATTTATTCAACAAAATGTTATTGAGCATGAATGTGTCAGGCACTATGGTAGGTGCAGATCACCAAATGCAAACTCTCTTCCCTGGTCTCTCCTTTTTATATCTTTGTTGGGGCACTCAGATAAATGAAAGAAATACAGCTCTCTAAAACTGTCATCCTTTCCCTCCACCCATCCCCACCTTCCCAGTGCCCAGTTAGGAAGTTGCATAATTGAGAAAAAAGTGATTCCCTTCGAACCTGGATCTTCTATCAGTGTTGTTAACATCTGTGTTTTTTCAGGATGATTTTTATGAGTCTAATGAGGGTCAAGAGGCTTCCTGGGCTTCACAAATCCAGCTGACATATTACAGCAAGGCTGCAGCCTCCAGAGAACTGTTGATTACAAGACCTGTTGATTGTATTGTATTGAGACAACCAGCTCTGGCTGGACCAGTACAGCCGTCTGCTTTTGCAGCATCAAAAATCAAGTGTTCCACCCAGATTCTTTTCTAATTTTCAAACGTTTGATTTCATTCTGAATTATGTGTTACAGCAGTTTGCATCAGCAGGATGATAGTCATTCTGGAAAACTGAAGGAGTGGCTCTGCCATATATTTAAAACTATGCACACAGCAGTGTGGATTTTGGTATCAACTTGAGTCAAGCTGCATTTGTGCTTTTAACACTTTTTTAAAATTATTATTTTGAGTTTGAGTCTCTCTCTGTCACCCAGGCTGGAATGCAGTGGCACAATCTCGACTCACTGCAATCTCAGTCTTGCAGGTTCAAGTGATTCTCCTGCTTTAGCCTCCCAAGTAGCTGGGATTACAGACGTGTGCTACCACACCCAGCTAATTTTTGTATTTTTAGTAGAGATGGGATGTCACCATGTGAGCCAGGCTGGTCTCAGACTCACAACCTCAAGTGATCTGCCCACTTTGGCCTCTCAAAGTGCTGAGATTGCAGGCATAAGTCAAACACTTTTTCAAGTAGACATTTTCTTTTTAATAAAACAGAGCTTAAATGTAAAAGTCTTATAATGAGATTCGACATTTTCCCTTCATGCAGCTCAGGTGTGAGTATCTGGCTTTAAAGCAAATCCAGTATGTGAAAATGGGGATGTGCACCCATCAGATCCGGGGCAAGAGATTCACTTCTCAGAATGAATGATTCTTTTCTTTATCAGAGGAGTTTTCATAGTATTCTCTGGAAGGGATAAGCTTTCCTCATACACAAAAACACTTTGTAAACTTTTAATTTAAGTATACTTTTTAGATATCACAAGTGCTGTATAAAGAGAAGACTCAGATCAGGCAGATGGTGCATGTTATTTTTCAAGCCATTACCTTCTTTCAAATGAAATCCAAATGATTTGTTAACATCTGATTGGCATTTAGTGCCTTGCCTAGATTGTTCTTTTTAAGACATTTGATTTATTTTGTAGAAATGGGGTCTCACTATGCTGCACAGGCTGTGAACTCCTGGGCACAAATAATTCTCCCACCTCAGCCTCCTGAGTAGCTGGGACTACAGGTGTGCACCACCATGCCCTGCCTGGATTGTTCTGATGTAAAGCTCCTTCAAGTCTCAGGTTAATAGTTACTCCTTTGTCATCCCTCAGATAATCTATACCCCCTTCCCAGACTTGAAATATTTTTAGCATTTATATAGGTTTCTATGGTCCAATTTGAATATTGCCCTAGAAATAGTTTTGATTTTATTCATTTTATAAGGTTAGCCATGTGCCAGGCCCATAAGACACTTGCCTTTAAAAATATTACAGTTGATGAAATGGAATGAAAAGAGGCTGTCACTGTTCTGAATCATGTCTTTGGTTAGGAAGAATTCATCAGAATGATATCTGATCTTGGTCATACGGCAGCGTTTTATAGTGGCCTATACTTAGGCCATCTTCATGGGCAAATTATTAAAATAAGAATAAGAAACTGAGGACCAGATATGAGTCCAAGCCAATCAGCAATGATCTTTCATAGCCAGAGGGATTATGTCAGGAATGTGCAGGTGACCCTGCCTGGCCAATAAAAATCAGGTTCAGGATAGTTATTGGAACTGATAGGGAAAATAAACTTTTTTCTGCTGGATTAATTCTTGGAAAATATAAGTTAATAGTTTCTGGGGATTACCTTAAAGTAAAACCAGCACAGAAGAAAAACTGAGCATTAGAGAGCCCAAATCCTGATGACATTTCTTGAGCCCTGCAGTCCAGCAGTTCCGAGGCTAGACCTATTTTTGGAATATTTCAGTTACGTTAATAGGTAAATTTACTTTTTTTTTCTTAAGATGGAGTCTCCCTCTGTCATCCAGGCTGGAGTGCAATGGCACAATCTCAGCTCACTGCAACCTCCACCTCCCAGGTTCAAGCAATTCTCCTGCTCCTGCCTCCCCTAGTAGCTGGGATTACAGATGTGCACCACCATGCTATGCTAATTTTTTATTTTTAGTAGAGATGGGGTTTCAACATATTGGCTATGCTAGTGTTGAACTCGTGACCTCAGAAGATCCGCCTGCCTTGGCCTCCCGAAGTGCTGGGATTGCAGGCATGAGCCACTGCACCCAGCCAAATTTACTTCTTTATTTAGGCAACTTTGGGTGACTTTTTTATCACTTCCTCATGAAAGTTCCCTGACTTCCTCATTTCCCCACCTCATTTTTATATCAATTACCAAGACCTAAAGTTTCTCCTTCCAGAATATCACATATCCATTATGTCATCTCCATCTCAATGTCCATAATCTAGTTTGGGTTCTCATGAAGTCTTGCTTGAATGTGCAAACTCTTAGTTTGTCCCTCAGACTTCACTTTCTCCCCACGCACCTACCTTTCCACAAGCTGCCCAATTAATCCTCATAAAGTGCAGACATAATGAAGGCACACTGCCCAAAAGCTTTCGCTGACTTCCATTGCCTACCAAATAAAGTTCAAATTCTTGAGTCTGATATTCCAGCCCCTCTATATTCTACCTGCAATCTCTACCTTTCCAACTTTTATTTTCTGCTGTATTTCTCTCCAAAGCGCTTGGATTACAGGTGTGAGCCACCGTGCCCGGCCTACTGTATTTCTCAATGTAATTTATATTCAAGGATTATGCTTTGCAGTTGGGTATTCAAATTTTGGAAGCAAGTTTAATATACAGGAGCAGGTGAGCTTGTTATTTCCATATCCACATCTTTCAGCTTCTAACTCAGGTGACACCTTATCCATGAAGCCTTCCCGAACACCATACCTGAAAATTTTGTCTCCACCCTCTGAGCGGTTACAGCCCTTTGCCCCTTCATTACTGAGCTATTACTTCCTCTTCTCTTCCTACATTTTATTATAGCTACTTGTAGATATACCTTATCTAGTCTGATCTCTAGAATTTTTAACTACTGGACAGCCACTGTCCTTTCAGCAGGGTCTATTTCAGATTTACTTTTTTTGGGTAACCCACCCCTCCTCCCATGGTAATATTTCCTACATCTTTATTGAGTTGGTATAAATGAAGGGATGAGGAAAGCTGTATAATAGCTTCTTAGGAAACTTGCTTCTTAATGACTACTTTTAAATAACTTATAAATAACCAATTTTATTGAGCTAACCTAATTTATCTAAAGACTTTCTGTTGAAGTTCATCCAGTGCTTGAAAATTGGCTTTTTTAAGAACTAAATTTCATACTTCCCCCCATTTTATGCTATAAATTTTCCAGCATAAAGTAAAATTTAGATAAATCTTTGGCAAAACTCATACAAATTCTAAACTATCATCTTGATGAGATTTAGTACTACAGATGAGTTTAATTTAAAAAGTGTCTCATGATCAACAGTTCTCTTTGAATCATATTAATAGAAGCAATAATATGCATTTAAGTAGTGTGTAATGCTTCACAAAATGTTTCTACAGACATGACTTCATTCCTGTTTCACAACCTGGGGAGATCAGTATGGCGGGAATTGTTGGCCTTGTTTTGCCAATAAGGAAAAGGTAAGGTCTAAGAGAGGCTAACCAATTAGCAAGTTTCAGTAACTAAGTAGATGACAGAACTAGGACTAAAACCCCAGATCTCTGAGCCCCAGTCCAGAGCTCTTCTGATTATTCCACTCTACCTGCCTTAAGCTAACTAAGGTAACTTCATTCCCTTGTCAGTAACAGGTTTAGCAAAGAACATATTATGACTATTGACTTCCAGTCATTGCAATAAGAGGACAGGTCTGGGGAGTGGTATAAATTTGTTGCTCCTAAGAGACATAAGAACAGCCCCCATTTGATTGTATCCTGTATGTAATTATATATGATGTTTGCTTATTTCTTCCTCCACCTTGTCACAAGCCTGAGGGCTGAGCCAATACAGAAGAGGGGGCAAAAAGAGAAGCAGAGAGGGACCCTTGAGTGCCCCTCACCTGCAGCCACCCTGACCTTGATATGTGTGGTTATTCATTTCCTTATTATTGTTTAAGCTAGAGTGAATTGAGGTTTTTCCATTACTTGCATCTAAAAGTTTCTTAACAGAAAAAACATGGGAAACTTAATGATATAAGAATTTGGGATAGTGAGTCCTGGATTTTCATCTTCTCTCCAACACTCTGAACAGAGAATGTTACTAAACTGTTTGGAGCCTCAGGTTCTTGCCAGTTAAAAGAGGGATTCAAGTTACTACTGCTCATGGTTATCTGGTCAAATGCAATAAGGAATGGAAAGTATCTGGCACATAATCAATTATAAAGGATCATTAATATTAAGATGGACTCCAACTATAGCAATGTCATAAGTACTTTTTTTAAAAGTGCAAAAGTAATCTGGTGCAAAAGTATTTGCGGTTTGGGACTGTGAATTTTAAATCATTATAACTAAGCTCAAACACACCTTTATTAATCAAAATAGGAACCATTACAATCAACACATTTTTGCCAACATTGCTTCTATTAACATGATTCAAGAAGTAAGAAGTTTGTTTATTCCTGTAGTGTAAAAATCCATGCTTCAGGATTCAACGAACTCTTGGAAAGCATTTTCTAAATCCTGCTGGTTGAGGAAGCATTTTCCCTGCAAAATGTTGTCCAGATGCTTGAAGAAGCTGTAGTCGGTTGGTGAGAGGTCAGGTGAATATCACGGATGAGGCAATTGTAGCCCGTTTTGTTCAATTTTTGAAGCATTGGTTGTGCAACGTGCAGTCAGGCGTTGTTGTGGAGGAGAACTGAGCCCTTTCTGTTGACCAGTGCGGCTGCAGGTGTTTCAGTTTTTGGCATATCTCATCAATTTGTGGAGCTTACTTCTCAAATATAATGGTTTTGCCGGAATTCAGAAAGCTGTAGTGGAACAGACAGGCAGCAGACCACCAAATAGTGACCATGACCTTTTTATGGTGCAAGTTTGGCTTTGGGAAGTGCTTTGAAGCTGCTTCTAGTTCCAACCACTGAGCTGGTGGTCCCCGATTGTCATATGATATCCACTTTTGTTGCATGTCACAATCTGGTCAAGAAATGGTTCATTGCTGCATAGAATAAGACATGATGCTTCAAAATGACTTTTTTTTTTTTTGCTCAGCTCATGAGGCACACATGAGTGGATACTTAATGAGATGTTTTCCACCTTTCCAATTTGTTTCAAATGCCAAACAACCACAGAACAGTAGATTTTGAGTTCTTCAGCAACTTCTCCTGTCATTGTAAGAGGTTCAGCTTCAATAATTGCTCTCAACTGGTTGTTGTCAACTTCCAATGGCCCGCCACTATGCTCCTCATCTTCAAGGCTCTCCTCTCCTTTGCAAAACTTCTTGAACCACCACAACACTGTACCTTCGTTAGCAGTTTTTGAGCCAAATGTGTTGTTGATGTTGCAAATTGTCTCTGCTGCTTTACGACCCATTTTGAACTTGAATAAGAAAATTGCTCAATTTTGCTGTTTGTCTCACATCATTTTTATAGTCTAAAGTAAATATAAAATAACAGCAAGTAGTCAGTCAGCAAAAAAGAAAAATGAAGTGAGCAATGTGCATTAAAATGATACATAAGATTACATTTAAGAATGTATTCCAATATACAAATGAATTTTAAAAATGCAAAAACTGCAGTAACTTTTGCACCAACCTATACTATTTAAAACTATAACTACACAAAACCATTTTATTAGCTAACTCATCCTTTCTTCTCTTGTCAGGTAAGGATCAGAATAAACGCAAAGGTTAATAGCCATCATGCTTAAATCAAGAATACCCAACCTCTGAGTGAACTTCATTTCCCTGAAGCTTGGAGATCACTGGGCGGGGTTGGGCAGAGGATGAAAGAGCTGATAATAAAATTACAGATTGTAGTTGGGGTTGGGGGACTGCTACCAAGACTGGAATTTGCCTTGAAGTCAGCAATCAACCCTTCAAAGCTATGCTAACAAATCAAAGGCTTCTCATTTATTTGTTTTTAATTTTCCTGCAGGAAAATTTTTCCTGCAGGAAGGTTTTTAAGGATTTAAGAGTTCAATTTTACTGCACTGAGAAAGAGAAGGAGAGAGATTGCCACCTCTTATCTAGAAAGAGCAAATAGCTTGAATAACCTCATTTTCTAATATGCTATTTATACAACTGTGAGGTCATGATTATTTAAGTAGTTTAGACTTCCTGGTTCTTCCTGGATTGCAGCCAAGTGAATTTTTCATTTTTATATTAAAAGGAAAATTGTCATATCATCTTGGAGTGTCACATTGCTGGCAAGAGCCCATTTTATTGGCAGTATAATCCTCAAACAATTGTATTACCTGTCACCCTGCTGTTTGATGGAGTGGACCCACTTCTTGTCTGGAGAGTCTGTCCTCATCCTAACTGCACACAATTACCCAAATAGCAGCTCTGCCAGCCTTGAGTAAAGATAACAAATATCTGTGTGCTCCAGGAAAAGCCAGTGGACTCAAGATTGGCCCATTAAGAGCATGTGAGGCTTGTGGGAATAGGGACATCAGAGCCACTTATTAACAGTTTGAGTTTATGCCTTGATTTCCTAGGGGCAGGGACGATAATATGAGCAACTACTTACAGATCCCACAGGATCTAGGGTCTAACTTCTTCCCACTAATTTTAGTCTGCCGGAAACCTGGATAAAAAAGTCACCCCTCCTTGAGAAGTCCCTACCTGCAGCTGCTGGTGTCAGTACTGGAATCTTGTCCCAGCGTGACCTTCATTGCCTCTGTCAGTGTGACAGGTTCCACAGAGCTGTCACCCTGCAAACTCACCCTTCCTCCAGGAGCACAGACACAGAGCTGCAGTGGAGGGTACCCGTGTGACCTCCCTGTCTGACACAGATTTGCCTTCATGTGGTAAGTCCCACCTCACTCCCTTAGCTCCCAGAAAAGGGCTTTCTTAAACCAGCACAGCCCTGGAAGGGCCTTTCTTGGGTCAAGTGGGAGAATCAGCCCTTATGGCATTCTGCAGGGCTTTGAAGTGAAAAGAACACGGATGATTATTCTTGTGGTTTCCCTAATCTGTGTGCTGAGGGCAGAAGGAGCCAGGTGATCCTGTGTTTGAAAAGAAAACAGGTTACTCTTCTGAAAGAAGAGGAAGCAATTTGCTTCTATAGGTATAAATCCTCCCACTGAACCTCTGGGCCAACTACCTCTAGCTGGCTTTCCAATGTGACAAATTGCTGCCATTTCCAGTGATGGCTGTGTGGTGCTCTTCACAAGCTCACTTGTTTTCAGCAGCCCTCACCTCCACAAAGAGACAAAGGGAAACAAACATAGAGGCCCAGGCTGTAGGGAAGAAGTGCCAGAACAATCTGCTGAAAGTTAAAAATAAGTCAGCTCATTACTTTTTGTTTTCAAGGTCAGATTGACTGCAGATTACAGTCAAAACAGCCAAACTAGCCTCCTTGTGACCTCTGTTCAAAATGGCTCCCCATGGTATACCTGATGGCACCCATTCATGGCCCTGCTCCTCCTGGGGCCTGTGCTGCATGCATAAGAGCTGTAAAATGAGCAATGCATGACATCTCCCTCAATCAGCTTTTATACCAGTAGCTATTCATAGCATCGTTATAATGAGTAGCTAAAATAATTTGAGAATCAGGCTCTGTGCAATATGTTAATATTTGGATGCATTTTATAATGTAATTCCTATAATCTCCTTACAGACATGTGAGGAGGTACTGGTCACTACCCCTGTTTTGGTGTATGCAGACTTTCCCAGTGTGCTGGTTATTTTCTGTCTGCCTCCCTTCCATGAGTTCTCCACCCTTCACTACTCTGCACTGTGCCCAGAAGTCTGGTCCATACAGATTGCACAAGCCGGACTCCCTTGTGAGCTGACTTTGGTAGGCATCAGGAGATCAAAGTAGGAAGAGAAGTGGTCAGGGTGCTTCTTTCTACTCCCTCTGTCTTTGGAGAGCCATTTCTTGCAGGACCTGCAACTCTCCGTGGACTACTCTGCAATTGCAAGCCAGCTTCCCTCCAAGGTGCTTGTGCTTGCTGGGTTCTGGGACAGTATTTCCTCCTTTCTGCCTCCTGCCTGGAGGAGTGATGGCTTCCCACTGTTGCTAGACCCTGGATGCCTCTCTGGCTTGTTTGTTCCCTTTGTCCTGTCTTTACCTCCATAAGTAGCCACTTCATTGAAGTATCTTCATTTGAACTAATCTAGGGTGAATTGTGCTTTTGCCAAGACCCTGAAAAATACCCCCAGCCAAAAGAGGTGCAGGCCAGAGATGCAAACTCATAGTATTCAACAGTAGGGGAGAGAAACATAAACTCAAAATAAAACAAATAAAATTACAAGAGCCACGAGAAAGTTGTAGAAAGTGTTACGGGAAATCAAAAGCAAAAAAAAAGTACTTTGTAGATGTGACATTGTGTTAGGGTTTTGAAAAATGGTAGGATGTAAATGAATGGATATGAAAGAAAGAGTTTCAAATACAAACAAAGACAGCGAGGCAAAAAAAGCACCGACCACATCTTGGGAACAGAAATGGTTGAATTGTAGAAGTGGAGAAAATTTATGGATGATATTTCTCTAACTCCATTTTTTTTTTTAAGACAAGGTCTTACTTTGTCACCCAGGCTGAAGAGCAGTGGTGCAGTCCCAGCTCACTGCAACCTTGATCTCCCAGGCTCAACCCCTCCCCGCACCCAAGTAGCTGGGACTATAAGCACATGCCACTAGGCTTAGCTAATTTTTGTATTTTTTATAGAGATGGGGTTTCACCATGTTGCCCAAGCCGGTCTTGAGCTTTTGAGCTCAAATTGTGTTCTTTGGGAGGCTACTATACTATGAAATATTACTTCTGTATTGAAAACAAAATTCTCTGGTCAAATAAGATTGGGCACCTTTGAGATAAAGGAGCTTAACTAGATTTCTTTATGCAAGACTTCTCAGAGTATTTGAAATGATAATATGCATATTTAACTACCTTTTTTTACAGGCAGTTTATTGACATCTTCGAGATATGTGGAAGGGAATAGAGTCTGGGAAACACATATTGTCCAATGGCATTCTGTAATCCTGCGGGACTCCCTGGTAGAGCAACTCAGAACACCCTGTCAAATTCAGAGCATACTGCAAAGTGTTCTTCAGAAAGCCAGCTGAATGTCACAAATCATGGACAAATGGCACCTAAAGTACTACCATGTAGCCATAGTATGAGTAGTGAAATGTAATTAGCAGGCCACGTGGAAATTGAACTTGTTATCTAACATGACCTGTAAGGAAACGATGGTAAACAGACCTTGAATGGATGTTCATATTTATATTCTGGAGAGTGTGGGAGCCCCAGTGGTAAAATTTCGTGTACACTGTGTCCTGTTCCTAGTGGCTGGCACACCAAATTATTTCCGATCTAATATTTTTAACTGTTTTATTTTATTCATTAGAATTTTTTTCTTAGAATTTGAATTTTATTTATTAATTTATTTAATCATTGATTAAGTTAACTTTAAGCCTTTACAAGGAGCTACATTCTCTGCTAGACTATAGCAGAAAACTATAAAGACTATAAAGAAAAACAAGACAGATTTCCTACTCATAAGAAGCTCTGGACTGTTTGAGTTTCAACATGTAAATACATATAATTGCAACATGAGATACAATTTAATACAACTCTCTGAAAAACATAAATTAAACTTACAAATCTAGCCCTGAAGGGTTTGGAAGCCTTCAGAGAACAGCTGATATTTGAGCTTAAAGGATGAATAGAATCTTCTAAAAAGAAAAGGAGAAACCTCATAAAAGACCCAAATTCAAATATCCAGACCCCACATTGAGCCACATGGAAGCTTACTCCTTATAAAAGAGTAAAGAGAGAACCCAACATTTTTGGATAAATATAAACATAAATTGAAAACAAAAGAATTTTCCATAAAATATTTTTAAAGTTATAAAGATTTCAGAGAACATTTTCCAATATAAAATCTTCATTTTCTCTTTTGTTCTTGATGATAAGATCCAGTATGCAAGTTAGAGTATATCAGAGAAGCCCCATGCTGGTCACTGGAGACTTTTCAAATTTGACCAGAGAAAATGAGAAATACATAGTTATTCCAAAATGTTTCTAATGTTTCAGTTTACAGTAGTGCCCAGAGTATACAGGAAATTGCAAGTACTCAAGTCTATTTTTCTTTATGATAATTTTAGATCACCATTTCTAAGTAGGATTAAAGCTTCTCCTCACTGTGCAGCGTCTTTTTCTACCATATGTACCAATACGACAATTTAACCCTACAACGATTTTATATGTTGAGCTTTTATATATTACACCTTCACATATTTACACTCAGAGTGCCTGACCACCTATGTTTCCAAAGACTTAAAATGGGTAATCTATACTTAACAAAAATAGAAATTTTTAGAAAGTTTTGAATGTAATACAAATGTATTTGTTTTCTTGTATTAAGTGCTGTCGAGATTTTTGAGTGGTTTATCTTGTTAGATTTGTTTTTTATTACAGAAATTTTACTATGGGTTTTTTTTTAACCGCAAAAAAATTTAAATCCAACATTTATAAGAAAAAATGTGGTTTTTCCCTTAAAACACTGATAAATATATAAACTTTATAATAATCATGGTTCAATAGATAATTGTTAAATGAATGAACTGATGGTGCCATAGAGGAGATTGGAGGAGGAGACAAAAAATACAACCATGGCTCTCATTTGAGTCTATAATTCTTCTTAAATTCAATATTAAAACTCTCTTGCCTGTAGACCAGACTGAAGACAACAAGATTTGGGAGTGTCAAACAGGAGTCCTGGGATAAATTTTTCTTATAAAGTCGGGATTAAATTTGTTAGCATTGATAATATAACAGTTTGATTTATTCATTTATTTATTCATTCAGCAATTTTCTATAACATTTACTGAGCACTCACAGTAGTAATAGTAGTAGCAGTGATAGTAATGATAATAATAATACATAATGCCAGTTAGAATTTACTTTGTGCTGAGCTCAGTGCTATGGGTTTTTTACTGATTATCTCACTCAATCTTTACAACCCTACATCAGTCCCACTGTACATATGAGAAAAGTGAGGCCTAGAAGGTCATGTAGCTTGCCCACATTCAGCCAACAAATAAATGAATTCCAAGTTGATTCCAAGTCAGTCTGACCACAGAATTTTACATCCTTCGCTACTCTGGGATCCATGGTAGGCAACATGGGTGCCCAAGAATGTAAAAATGATGTGGATTATCTTCCCACAAGGATTACTATGTCATAAGTTCAAAGACTTTAACAGCAGGTTATCTAGGCTCTCTAATGAGAGACGAAAAATCAAGGCCAATGAGTGTGGTGATTTACCCAAGGTCACACAGCACCTCTATGGTTAAGACACATTTAGAATGCTCCACCTTGTGTTGACTATCATTCCAATTCTCTTTTCACTCACTACACAGAGCCGAAAACCCCCACTATCTGAGTAAACGACAAGATCCACATAACACTTCGTTATTATCATCAAAGAAATATGAAACCATATGGAAATGATTTCAAAATACGCCCATTTATCTCCTTAGAAATAATCCTTTTTGATAACTTTCAAACTGACTTAAATTGTTGAAGCTACAAATGGATCTTGGTCTCATGAAAAATAAGCACTAAAATTGAGTTGAGTTGTTGAGTTTAGAGTTGGTGCTGGGACACCTTCCTGCCACCCTGAGCTTGCAAGTACCATTCAGTCCCATCTTGTTTCCTGATTTGAGGTCATTTAACAGGTCATTAGTGAGTTATTGCATAACTGGAACAAAAGCAATACAGAATCAATAGGATACTCAGAGCTAGAGTGACATCAGAAACTGATGCAACCTCTGTATTGTCAGCATGGAAAAAGGCAAGTCTGGGAAGCAATATAACACAACGGAATCCAGCAAAGGAATGGGGCAGACTGGGGAGAGGTTACAGCCATGATCCTTAGTACTGTTGTATGGCACTGTTTTAAAACTTTGAACCTCAGAATCCTCATCTGCAGAATAAAGAAAATCATAGCTTCTCTATTTGTCTTAAAGATTACACATAATAAAATACATTCCACAGTACCTGGCATATAGTATACATTCATTAAGCATAGCTACAATTACAATTTAGTCATAGTTCTGCTCCCTTAATTTTTGCATTGATTTTCTCATCTATACAGAGGATATTTGCCTATTTGTCTGTTACAAAGTAGGTTTGTAAACACAGCAAGATAATTTCCAGATCTTTATGCTTCAAGCCTGTCAGCATCTACCAGAGTGGAAATTAACTATTCCCTCTTCCATGCTCTCTAACTCATGCCTGTATGAGCCTTTATCTTGCTTTCTCCTATATTTGATTTTGTTTATGTCTGTTGCATAAAATCCTTGAGGTAAAGGATATTTGCTTTCTCTACCCCACAGCCCAAATAACCTTATACAGAGTGAATGATCAGAAAATGTGTGGGCTTTGCCCTGAATGAATTTTTGACAAGTAGATTGCTATGCATTTAAAAAGTATTTGGGAATTACAATTACAGAGTTGAGTTGAACTGAGTTCTTAAGAAGCAGTGAGGATTTCAGGTTTAAGTTTGTTTGTTTTTTTCCCCGGGGGAGGAAAATGGGACAAGTGCAAAAAGAAAAGCAAACCTCTAGGCTTAGCCTGAAGACATCTGCTGTTTACATCAGCCATTTGTCTCAGAGGTCAAAATACAGATCTATCGTTGTCCTTATGGCAATCATGATGACAATCTAACAGCCAGGTAGTAGCCTCTCAATTTTACTCTTGGAAGCTCCAGGGAACAGCAAAAGCGGTGGTGCATGTTGAAGCCCTGAGCCCCCTGGGACATCTGCAGTTAGAGTCCTCCCTATTAGCTCTTTAGATAGTGAGCAGTACTCCCTGAGACCAGCTAAAGGACCATTGTGCTCTTGGACCCTTCTGTGCCTCAGTTTTTCTCTCTGAATAATGGGAATAATTATCTTGTTCTCCATTACTCTACCTTGAAACATTGCAACTACTAGGAAAAAATGAGCAATGAATGTCAAAGCTGGTTGAGGTGGCACTGGAGGACTGTGCTCTGAAGCAGAGCTACACATGATAAATATAACAATAGCTAATATTCACTAAGGGCTTGTTCCATGTAAGACATTGTCCCTAAGCACACTATGTATATTCATTCAATTCTTAGAAGAACTCTGTGAGATAGTCCTAGTTTTCCTCAGAGGAGGAATCTGAGGTACAGAAAGGTTCAGCAAAAAGCCACACAACTAGTAAGTGTCAGACCCTGGATTGGGTTGGTACCCTATAGTCAGATGCCACTGGCCACTCTTAATTATGTTGCTGTATGGTCCTCCTATAGCCATCTCTTTAATTTTGTGCCTAGTGCAATGTTTTCCAGGTAATAGCTGCCCAATATATATTTGCTGGATTGAAGTAAATCTAATACAACTTAAGCATGATTGATAAATCTCTCCCTTCTTCCCCTCCTTCCAGCTCCACCACCAGTTCCTCTATTAAGATACTTACCTTTTAATGGTGTTTCTTCAATTGGGAGCTACAGATCATTAGAAATCTTCAATTTAATTAAAAATTTTTATAACAAAAGATAAATCTAAACACATTCTGGATCACTGGGATGACCATCTCATACCAAGTACTGCCTCTTGATTGCAGCACCTGTGTGTACTAGTCTTTGGCAGCAAGTTACCACTTCACTTGCTATGCTAATAAGAAAGAAACAGCACAGAGTTAATACCTAAATAATGTATTAGAGTCAATAGAAAGCCATTGCAATGACATTGCACAGATGACACATTGCAATGACATATGGTGTGTGCAAAGGAGATGTGGTAGATGCAACGAAGGAAAGAAGTGAGATAATGAAGTCTGCATAGGGCACCTCATGCATCATGAGAGTGGTAGAGCCACAGAGAAGTCAAAGCCACTCCTCAGCCGTCAGTACATACGACACTGGTAGTAGTCCAGGAAATGTTACTAAATTCAATTTTATTATTCTGGAAGAAAATTTGTATAAGTCTGTTTTGGTTTTATTTGCAAGTTGTTCAAAAGCTGTAACATAGTTTATGTATGGGTGTGTGTGTGTGTGTGTTTGGAGACAGGGTCCTCCTCTGTTACCCAGGTTGGAGTGCAGTGGTGATCATAGCTCACTGCAACCTCCACCTCCTGAGCTTAAGCCATCCTCCCACCTCAGCCTCCCAAATAGCTGAGACCACAGGCGTGTGCCACCACAACTGGCTAGGTTTTTGTTTTTGTTTTTTTTTGTATTTTTTATAGAGATGGGTTTTTACCATGTTGCCCAGGTCTCAAACTCCTGAGCTCAAGGAGTCTGCCCATTTTGGCTTTCCAAAGTGCTAGGATTACAGGTGTGAGCTACTGAGCCTGGTCTAGATATCTCTCTCTCTCTCTCTCTCTCTCTCTCTCTCTCTCTCTCTCTCTGTGTGTGTGTGTGTGTGTGTGAATGCAACATTTTAAAAGAAAACAATGTAAGCCAAGACTGAAAAGGTCTAAGAAAAATTTGCCCTTAAAATGGTAGAAAATATCAGTTTCCCTTATATTTAAGAAACGCCAGGCCAGGAGCAGTGGTTCACGCCTGTAACCCTTGCTGACAAGGGAGGATGCAAGCCTGCAGCAAGCTATGATCCTGCTACTGCACTCCAGAAAGAGCTACAGAGGTAGACCGTCTCCAAAAGAAAAGAACAGACCGCATAATAATGTGTTCAGTGCTTTCTCATTTAAAAGTAATTGCAAACACCAACGCATTAAACATGTCATTAACACTTCGGTGTGAAATAGTACTTTAAACCCTCCCTTTCTGACAGCAGGCTTTGATAGGAGAAAGGAAAGCTAAGTAGCTTGATAGAAAGTGTGGCCTCAGTGCAAAAACTTGTCCTACCATTCAGTAGGTGTGTGACTTTGGGCAAGTCATTAAACCTCTCCAAACCTCCTGTTCCTTATAAAATTAGTGTAATAACTGCACCTTCTCCACCACATGGCCTATATGTAAAACTAGTTCACAGAAAACTCTCAATACATGGTAATCTATATTAAATACGAATGTATTTGGGAGACAATAAGAAGGCTCTAACACTAGAACCTTAAACCGCAAGGTCTCCAGCCTGTTTAGGAAAGGAATCCCCACACATCCCCCGTCCTGGCCCCCAAGCACCACCACCAAGATAACGGACCACTGGAGTGACTCAGGGAAGCAGGCCCACTGGGCGAGCAGGTGGCTCCACCAGCTGGTGCCCCGATGAAGAACTGAGGCCAGTGGGCTCGCCAGCCAACCTGCCGCTCAGAAGTTGTCAAGCCCCTGCGGTGTTTTGGGCCCCATGCAGCGCACTGGGTACTGTAAGGGAATGCAAAGCATTGGTAGCCCTGCCACGGGAACACAGGTTTCTGTTGTTTGGGGACACCAGAGAAACTAGGAGTTGGGTCACATCTTAAGGCACTCAAAGTATACGTGGGAGTGGGGAGCGCACAGGTTCTGAGCCAATGCTTCAGATTTGCCCAGGGCTCCCCATGCACCAGGTGTGGCCCGCATCCCTAGTTTTAGGCTGTTGGGAAATGGGTCGCCTTTTGGGGGGACCTGGTCTTTTTGCGAGCTGGCAGCGCGCGAAGGCCGTTGGCTCGCTCAGGAGGCCGCGGGATGCGCGCTGTTCAAGAGGCGACGCCGCCCGCGTCCCCGGCAGGATAGTCCTCCTGAGCCTGCGCTGCCCGGCGCCGAAAGGCCTAGACTAGCGAGTGCTGCCGCGCCACCGGGGCCCACCTGCGCGGGGCTGCTCGGCCTCAGGCTCTCTGGGCTGCCCTCCCCTGCTCCGTCCGCAGGCGGGCGGCGACGGGAGGGGGCGCGGGCTGTGTGCGGTGGGGCGGGCGGCGGCCGCGCGGCTTCCCCGAGGCAAGAGGCGGGGCGGGCGGGCCTCGTGTGGCGCAGGGGGCGGACCCGCCAGCTGCCTGCGCCGCTCGCGGCTCGCTCGCACTCGGCGGTGCGGCGGGGCAGGCATGGGAGCCGCGCGCGCCCTCCCGGCGCCCACACCTGTCTGAGCGGCGCAGCCAGCCGCGGCCCGGGCGGGCTGCTCGGTGCGGGTGAGTGCGGGCACCGACTGGGGCGACCGTCTGAGCGCGGGAGAGGCGAGGCGCCGGGAGGAGCGGGACAAAGGGCCGGTGTGCGCGGGGTGGGGTAACTGCGGGCTGCTAGAGGCGCAGGAGACCTGGCCCGGGCCGCCGTCGGGGTTCCAGGGCCAGGACTGGGGGCCCGAGGGAGCTCTGGGGAGACTCGGGGGATGCAGGGCATTTGGATTCATGCAGTGTCACCCATGAAACGGATGCGGAAAGAAGGTTTTGAGACTGCTGTCTTGGGTGCAGGATGTTGGTTGGGAAGTGAAGAGAGAGAGCCGGCTCTGGGCAAGCTGTCCTTCGGCAGGGGCGATGGCTACACCCCCGCGCAGCCCACACCCGCCACCACCACTACTTCTTTTCCTTGAGTTTTGCACATACCCGATTCCATCAAGTTCTGAACATTAATTTTTAACCCTGGGCACGTGATTGTGAACACACCTAAGCAAGCAAGAAAAGTGCAGCAAATACAGGCTGGGAAATAGAATCTTTTCTCTGTAGTCTTAGTGGATGCCCGTGCGTTCCAGGGGTGCTAACTGTAGACACTACAGTCTAAACAATAGTTGTTGGAAGCAAATAGTTCTGCCTGTAGGCATTCACGACAAGTTAACTTATAAATAAAAGTTTTAAAGTTTTAAAAGGAGCGGCAGAAGACTTGTTCAAATGAAGGAACACCATCACCCCCCTCCAGAATACAAATTAGGTTTGCTTTTCACCACCTCAGAAAAAGCAGCTGATAAAAATTCTGTTTGTTTTACTGCGCACTGAGCGACACCAATAAGAATTCAGAAACGGCCGTGGCTGGTGCAAACTCTCGGTGGTTCAGTGTAGGGCTTGCTTCTCTCAGCTCCTGAAACTAAACTTGAGGGCTCCCTGTGCCCTCCTTAGGAACAGATAGGCCAATTCCAGAATCCTCTTCACATGGCCATGTGAGAAAGAATTGAATTTATAGATGAAGTCATCTGTGACCAGAAGCCCTATGTCAAAGTAGTATCAGGATATTTATTACACATTGTTTCAAGATCCTACTTGGGCATGAGAGCATTTGCAACAGGTTTAGAACCGTGTCTTCCATGAAGTCTGTGAGGAGTGGAATGGAGGCGAAGTGGGGAGAAGGTACTTAGAAAATGCCCCCAGGGGGCCGGGCGCGGTGGCTCAAGCCTGTAATCCCAGCACTTTGGGAGGCCGAGGCGGGTGGATCACGAGGTCAAGAGATCGAGACCATCCTGGTCAGCATGGTGAAACCCCGTCTCTACTACAAATACAAAAAATTAGCTGAGCATGGTGGCGCGTGCCTGTAGTCCCAGCTACTCGGGAGGCTGAGGCAGGAGAATTGCCTGAATCCAGGAGGCGGAGGTTGCGGTGAGCTGAGATCGCGCCATTGCACTCCAGCCTGGGTAACAAGAGCGAAACTCCGTCTCAAAAAAAAAAAGAAAAAAGAAGAAGAAAATGCCCCCAGAAGCCACTGTATTTATTTGTGAAAGTGTTTATGATCATGTGCACACCATCTGCGTATGAAAAGGTTGTTTCACTTGCAGTTTTCCTAGTTAAATAAAGTCAAGAGGTAACTTGTACTTTCCTGTGCTTGAACTGGGAAGTAAGCCTTTTTCCAAGGTACCTAATGTGGATCTTATTTTTGTAACACTGATGACTTATTCAGGTGGATGGTGAATATGGATGCATTTTCTGGTTGTAGCATAAGTGTCCATTAATGTGATGTGTCAAAACATTTTTGTCCCCAGTCTGCAGTGGTTAATAGTCTCAGGTTCTCCCACATATCTCTTCTCTTAGATCCCTTAGGATTTCATCCACCAGGCATTATTCATGCATGACTCCCACAGACTCCAGGGAATTTGTTTCTCATGTTCTCAACATCGACAGTTTTATGCACTCTGTTCTTGTTCTGCTGCCAGGTTGTCCCAGGCTCAACTCAGTTTACCTAAAATCTGATAGAGAAGAAGCTAAAGTTCATTTGACCACAAGATTGTGTTTAGGGTTGCTGGACTTGTAAGTGCCCTGCAGTTTCCTGTACAAGACTATAATTCTTAAACTATTATGTGATTAGGTCTGTTTTGCCTTAACAGGTTCTGTGACTCAGGAAAATAAAAACAAGCCTGACTGCAGAGTATTCACAGAGCTTAGTTCATTTTTAGGCGTTTGCTTTAGGATTAGCATGGTTTCAAAGTTCCGTAGCCCTGACCACTGATTCCATGGAAGACCCTCCTTGGTCATCTTTCCAAATGGTGTCCAAAACCTGTATCTTTGCAAACTTTTTTGCCGTTTCTGTCATTACTGTTTATAGTGGCTGCAGGAATTCACAATGTGTACAATAGAGAATATATGGCCTAAGGATGAGGTTTTCCCTCCCAGCACTTTTTGCTGCAGGAGTTAAATCATTCTCTCAGTCAGTGGCCCTGGTGAGGAGACCTGTGTTGTTGCAGTTTTCAAGGCTAAGGTGCTGAGAAAGAGATAGTAGTCACTGTAGCCAGTCTCCAAAGAGATTGTTGTTTGCATATCTGTTAATCTGCAAAGTCCTGCCACCGAGGGCCTATGTGGTGGCAGCATCCTCAAAAAGTGTAAATATTTTCAGACAGTGGCTCATGTTGAGTGATGGAGGGTGGAATGTGTAACCCATTTATGAATCAGATACCCAAAGCCAAAAAAGGAATACAGTTTATGTATTACTAAGCATGGTGAAAAAATATTTTCTTACCTTTATTTTCCATTCTTCCCCTTCCAGTTAGGTGAAATGATACATGGAAATAGTTGGAAATCTTAACAGATAATTTATGTATATGAGGAATCTTTATGCAGCAAAAGCTTATTCCTAAACATTGTAGACCTAAATTTTCTTCATCCAGACTTAGGTAAAATGAGGATAAAATTTGAAAACCTTCATTCCTTTTTTAAGGGGTGAGTCTTCCAGGCAGCTCCACAAGGATAAGGTGATTTATTTATGAAGGTGAGAGAGAATTTAAAATTATGTAACTCATGAGTTACTTTTCCAGCTGTGAGATTATTAATGTTTTCGTTACATCTGTGTATACCTTAGATGAGTGTTTATGTTTAAATAAACAAGTATAGCACAGGCTTACCCCGGGTTTATAAAAATGGGAACAATAATTATTTGTCTCCTGAGAAATTACTCCATTATCATGTGAGTTGAGAAGTTAATGTGAAGCCACCAACCTAATTTTAAAGCATCACAGTTGTGCGTCATTGGTTGTGTCATTAATGAGGATGAGTTGGGACAGACTGCGAATGCCTTGGGAAAGACCATTAATGGACAGAAGGGTTGTTTCCCCTCAGGCTTTTCTTTGGGGCCTGTCCTAAGAACATGCACACCCAGCCATCCCTCCACTCAGTTCTTGAAAGCTGCCCTCTGCTGGAGTCACAATTTGTACAACAGAGAATGTATGACCTAAGGATTAGGTTTTCCCTCCCAGCATTTGTTTGCTATAGAAGTTAAATCATTCTCCAAACATGGCCCTCTTGCAGACTGATCAAGGAACTCTTGTCTGCCAGATAGGTGAGAGATTAGTGTGATACATTTTCCTTTTTCTTTCCCCCCCCCTCTTCCTCCAGCCTCCATAATTCCATGAATCAATGCTCATGAGAAGTAAATGACAGCACAGACACTGTAGTCAGCATCATCCCTGACCTGGACTTCTGTAATACTGGAAAATTATAAAATTAGGGAATCCTGGACTTGTAAAGACCAGAGCTGAAAAGACCAGCCAAAGAGATCATCTGGTTGAGGTTGCTATTCAGAAGAGTTTCTGAACCACCCTAAATATACATTTGGTAAAGGAGTAAACAACTTAAGAAGCTTGTAGTTTTAATATAGATATCAGTTTAAACCTATTTAAGGGCTTGAGAACCTACAGCTGTATCTTCTAATTTCTGATTAGATATTTAAAAAAATACCTAAGCATAATCAGTTTGAAATAATTTGATGGGCATTCGTTCCTGAAAGTCTGCATTCGTTTCTAAATCTGAATTAAAGAGTTTTTTAATGCAATTTTATAACTCTTAGGGTTACATAGAAGCTTTAAGCAAGATATATTATGCTGTCAGAACAAAGTCTTATCACACAAGTTAGTAAATAGGGTTTAATAATATAGAGAACTTGGAAGCAGAGTTGCAAACTAATAGAAATTATAACTTTTTAAGTCTCTGTAAAGTTTATTCTTCAAAGTTAAAGCTTCACCCTGTCCTGTTGGGTTAGCAGTTTGTTTTATTTTGTCTTTTTTCTTATAGATGGCTGGATTCTCCTTCACTCCTGGCTAAATGAACAGAATTTAAGTTGTAAGAACTCTGAATTAGTAATATTCTATCATATAGTAGACTCTTTAGCATTCTCTAACAGGATTCTGTGATTCATAACTGATCTCAAAGGTTATTAAGACATAATCATTCATCATTTTGCCAAAGAATACATTTGGTCCTGTATATTGAGAGGTGGGAGTGAGACTGTGGCTGATGAAAGAAGATATTGTAACTGCCATGTTCTTCACACACATTGAAAATATTCTCTGTAGCTGATAATAATATATAGTATAATACTACTTCATCTCCTACTCTCTCTCCCCCCAGAATCATATTTTAAAAATGAACACTTGGCAGCTTGGACCTCTGCATTCTGTGTTTTCTTTCTTTAAGATAAGCTGAAGTAAAACTTGGCTTACCATGTCTGCTGCTCAATGTAAGCCACACTAACATTCTCCACATTACTCAAAGGGAGGAGAGGATGGTACCCTGGGGCCCAAGATACAGCCATGTGGGAGATACATGACTCCTCCTAGTCTGTGTCACACTTGGCAGGGATTCTGGTGTAAGTGGGGCATTTAGTCACCTAGACAGTAACTTACATAGAGAAAAGGCTGCTGGAGTCCTAAATAAGCCCAAGGGCTGAGTCCTTGGCCAGTAGGTGGGAGTAATCATGCAGAACCATGCCCCACAGATCTCCTAATGGGTTGTCATCACCACACCCATCCTACTGCCAAGTTCTCCATTGGAGAGTAGGACTCTGCTAGCACTGGTATCCCCTTCCTAGTCCACTTAGAACCTTTAGTCTTGGCAGTACTCCCGACAAGCACATGCAAACACGTGCATGCACATATGCAAGCACCTCATGATTTCGAGAATTTAAAGAAATAAATGTATTTCCTTCCTACAAAAGGGAGCTGGGACCCTTCCTATTTGGAAAGATGGAGACAAGTAGAGTTTCAAGGCATCAGGGAGTCCCAAGGAACTGGCTTTTCCAGGACCTTATTTCTTTTCCTATCCCTATTCTCCCTGACAGAAGTGGAAGCCAAGAGGAAGAGTCAAGCAAAAAGATCCCAGAGGTGGGTGGAACACACATACAGTTTAGAAATGCAGAGTGTGGATATTGGGAATGAGGATGGGCATGCTCAGCTACACTACATCAGATCATTGGGGTTTTCCAGTTTCATGCAAAAGAAAGCAAAAGGCACCCAAAGTTGCCAGTAGATATGTACTCTCAAAGAGGAAAAGGATGAGAATAACAAAACAGTTTCTTCCTGACTCCTGCTGTGTTCCAAGTGCCTCTTGAGACCTATTCCTTCCTTGTCCTTGTTTGTGGATGCTTGATTGTGAATGAATTACCCTACCTGCTGAGTCAGCTTCTATTGAACCAAAAAAGTCAGAGCCCCTGAGAGCCAACTGATGCTTAAACGTTTATGAAAGTACTTTCAGTCTTCTTCATTGTTGTTTTTCTTGTGGGATGATTGATCTGGACATTTGAACATACCTTGGAGTATAATATCCAAACTCCTTCATTTATACACCAAGCCCTTCAGAATCCAGCTCTTGCCTGCTGCTTCCACCACTTCCTGTGCTCCACCCTTGCTGAGCTAAGTGTGATTCCCAAAATGACTCACACAGTTGCATATTGCTGTGCCCTTGCACAGACTCTTGTTCCCCTTCCCTGGGTATTTCCTTCTGTCTTATATTATCAGACTTCTTTTCAAATTCAGCACCCATCTGAAGCATCAGGTGATGTCTGGAAAGTTTCTAGGGCAATTTGTTCATTTAGAGGGTACATTTAAGTTACACAGCTGACTGAATGACCAAAGCATCAAAGCGGGACAGCTCCACAGTGTCACCCTTACTGGGACTCCTATTGCTTCTAAACGATGGGTGCATTTGCCAAATAATACATTTGGTCCTCTATATTGAGTGGTTGGAGTGAGGCTGTGGCATATAATTTCTCAAGTATCACTTCCCCAGCAAGGCCTCTCCTGTTCTTACTCCCCACAACTGGCCTCAAGCCCTTTCTCTGAGCTACCACATCATCCATGCCATTAGCAGTCAGCATGCACCATTCATTCACTTTTCCATTAATACAAGCATCCATTTAACAAATGTTTGTTGAGTGCTAAAATAGGCCCAAATTTAAGGCATTTAGCAGGGAATGCAAATACAAACAACTGAAAAAGTAACCAATGGTAACAGTCATAATGTTATACTGATACAATACTAAAGCTTTAGATATTGACAAAGATCCTGGTAGTGTACAACATAATCCAAGGAATGAGAAATATTTTATTAGAGAGGCCTAGCCACTCTGGAACTCTATAATAGTAAAGGTTGTTGTAAATTCAAAGCAAAAAACAAAAAAAGTCTCATACCTTTCTCAAATGCACCATCATTTAAAAACCGTAGGAGTGGTGGTAATTGTGACACCTTGGAGCTGCCTTTCTTTGATGTCTCAGTCACCCAGTAAGCCATGTAATTTAAATTGATCCTCTGAATGAGCAAGTTGCCCTGAAAATTTTCCAAGTACATGTTACAATGATAATGAGAGAGAAGAAGGAAGGAAAGGCAGGGGCATCAGGAAGATAGAAGAGGAGGTTTCGAATCAAGCACAAAGAGGGCTCAGAATTACATGGAAATTGGGGCTGGTCAGTCGACTGGCCAGGGGACTAATGACTGTGTGCATGCTGCTCTACAGTCTGCCACCGTTTGGGGCATCTTAAACATAGAAGGGAAGGAACACCCCATTTCACTTCAGGCACCCAGCCACAGGAACGTTCCCAAGGTCAAGCCCTTGCATTGTAAGTGAGACGTTATCTAAGGATTCCTCTCCACACCCTGATTCCTGAGGAGGGTTCACAGACTTAGAAACAATGACAGGCCTGCTGCTGGGCTTTGCTGTCTGCAGCAAATGAACGTTCAGCCCTTGCCCTCCTGACCTGCTTGTCTTTGTTTCTGCAGAACAGTGCTCAGCATGGCGGGGATTCCAGGGCTCCTCTTCCTTCTCTTCCTCCTTCTGCTCTGTGCTGTTGGGCAAGTGAGCCCTTACAGTGCCCCCTGGAAACCCACTTGGCCTGCGTACCGCCTCCCTGTCGTCTTGCCCCAGTCTACCCTCAATTTAGCCAAGCCAGACTTTGGAGCGGAAGCCAAATTAGAAGTATCCTCTTCATGTGGACCCCAATGTCGTAAGGGAACTCCACTTCCCACTTACGAAGAGGCCAAGCAGTATCTGTCTTATGAAACGCTCTATGCCAATGGCAGCCGCACGGAGACGCAGGTGGGCATCTACATCCTCAGCAGTAGTGGAGGTGGGGCCCAGCACCGAGACTCAGGGTCTTCAGGAAAGTCTCGGAGGAAGCGGCAGATTTATGGCTATGACAGCAGATTCAGCATTTTTGGGAAGGACTTCCTGCTGAACTACCCTTTCTCAACCTCAGTGAAGTTATCCACAGGCTGCACCGGCACCCTGGTGGCGGAGAAGCATGTCCTCACAGCTGCCCACTGCATACATGATGGAAAAACCTATGTGAAAGGAACCCAGAAGCTTCGAGTGGGCTTCCTGAAGCCCAAGTTTAAAGACGGTGGTCGAGGGGCCAACGACTCCACTTCAGCCATGCCTGAGAAGATGAAATTTCAGTGGATCCGGGTGAAACGCACCCATGTGCCCAAGGGCTGGATCAAGGGCAATGCCAATGACATTGGCATGGATTATGACTATGCCCTCCTGGAACTCAAAAAGCCCCACAAGAGAAAATTTATGAAGATTGGGGTGAGCCCTCCAGCTAAGCAGCTACCAGGGGGCAGAATCCACTTCTCTGGTTACGACAATGACCGACCAGGTAATTTGGTGTATCGCTTCTGCGATGTCAAAGATGAGACCTATGACCTGCTCTACCAGCAATGTGATGCCCAGCCAGGGGCCAGCGGGTCAGGGGTCTATGTGAGGATGTGGAAGAGACAGCAGCAGAAATGGGAGCGAAAAATTATTGGCATCTTTTCAGGACACCAGTGGGTGGACATGAATGGCTCCCCACAGGATTTCAATGTAGCTGTCAGAATCACCCCTCTCAAATATGCCCAGATTTGCTATTGGATTAAAGGAAACTACTTGGATTGTAGGGAGGGGTGACACAGCATTCCTTCCTGGCAGCACTTAAGGGTCTTCATGTACTTATTTTAGGAGAGGCTAAATTGTTTTTTGTCATTGGCGTGCACGTGTGTGTGTGTGTGTGTGTGTATGTGTGTGTAATGTGTCATATAATCTACCTAATTTCTTAAGATTGCAAGATGACTGGCTTTATCATTTGAAAACCGGTTTATGTATCATATCATATCGTTTAAGCAGTTTGAAGACCTACTTTCACATAGATTAAAAAAATACTGTATGTTTGGGGCAATGGAGAATATTTGACAATTAAGATTAAGTTAATCCTTCACATTTTTTAAAACTTTGATTTTTATTTCATCTGAACTTATTTCAAAGGTTTAAATTAAATATTTGGCATACAAGAGATATGAATTCTTATATGCGTATATGTGTGTTTTCTTCTGAGATTCATCTTGGTGGTGGTGTTTTGTTTTATTGTTTTGTTTTTTTCAGTGCCTGATCATTAATGCTTCCATATGGTAGTGTTTCCATTTAGGAACTTTGACAACATTTCTTAGGCAGATAGAATATTTTGGATTTGGAGGCATTTGCACAGTAGTGTTTGAACAGTAAAACAATGTGTTGACTATATTGATACACATATTAAACTATACCTTATAGTAAACCAGTATCTCAAGCTACTTTTAGTTCCAAAAATAGTTTTTCTTCCAAAGGCTGTTGCTCTACTTTGTAGGAAGTCTTTGCATATGGCTCTCCCAACCTTAACGTCATACCAGAGTGATCAAGAGTGTTTATCCCAGTCCTGCCATTTAACAGGATTTTACTCACATTTCTGGAACTAACTATTTTTCAGAAGACAATAATCAGGGCTTAATTAGAACAGGCTCTATTTCCTCCCAGCAAACAGTTGTGGTCACATTAAAAACAATCATAGTATTTTACCCCTGGATTATAGCACATCTCATGTTTTATCATTTGGATGGAGTAATTTAAAATGAATTAAATTCCAGAGAACAATGGAAGCATTGGTCGGCAGATGTCACAACAGAATAACCACTTGTTTGGAGCCTGGCACGGTCCTCCAGCCTGATAAAAAAAATTATTCTACATAGTTTTCAGTGTGCTTTCTGGGAGCTATGTACTTCTTCAATTTGGAAACTTTTCTCTCTCAGAGTAAAAATACTTGGAAGTTACTTTAAGAAAAGCAGTGTGGCCTTTTCCCCACTAGCTTTAAAAGGGCCACTTTTTCTGGAATGCTCTAGGTTATAGATAAATAATTAGGTATAATAGTAAAAATGAAAATTGGAAGATTTCAAAATGGATTGGCATCATGATTTCCAATAAAGGCCTTTACAAATGTTTTTATCAATATGATTATCAAATCACAGCATATAAAGAAAAGACTCGGACTTATTATATGTTTTTATTGTATGGCTCTCAGCCTAAGCACTTCTTTCTAAATGTATCAGGGAGAAAAAGCAAATGGACTAGAAGGCGCATGTTTTCTGTGCTTGCATGCCAGGTAAAACTGCATGGTAGCAATTTGTCTCTGAGGATATTCAGACGGAGCACTCTTGCTTAGACATTCTCTGGGGGATCTTTTTGCTTGTCTTTCTTGAGCTTTTTGAAAGGATAATTCTGATAAGGCACTCAAGAAATGTACAACCACAGTGCTTGCTTCAAATCATGTAAGAAATACAATCATAGCAAGGAAATGCAGAGCCGCCAGGAAAATTCTGAGTTCCAGCACAATTTGCTTTGGAATCTAACAGGAATCTAGCCTGAGGAAAAGAGAGGTCTCTATTTCTATGTCTGGTATTTGGGGGTTTTGTTTGTTTTTGCTTTAGCTTGGTGAAAAAAAGTTCACTAAACACCAAGATCAGAATGGATATTTTTTAAAAAAATAGATGCTCCTTTTATGAAGCACCTTGATTCCTTGTTTTTTTTTTTTGCAAAGTTAGACAATGGTACGAAGTCAAAATGAAATCAAAGTTTAGTTCACAAGTGAATGTAATTTACTAAAGAGTAATACAACCCATATGCTATATACAGCTTAACTCATAGAACCATAAAATAAAATTGTAAAATAATTCAACATGTCCATCTATTTAGTGATAATAAAAGAAAGCATGATATTAAACTATCATAGTTGACAGAAAAAGAAAAAAATGACTCATGGTATTATTAATCTAATTGGTACTTTACATGTATTAATTACCCATATCAGAAGTGTATTTGCCTAGTAAGGCTAGTAGAACCACGTTTCCCAAAGTGTGCTCCTTAAACACTCGTACCTTATGATTTTCTACCAAAAGTAAAAAGGGTCATATCACCAAGTCAGAGGAAGATGCCTCTCCATTCTCCCTCTCTTTATCAGAGGTTTGAATGCCTGTCTGTACATTAAAAGCTCTGGGAAGATCTGTTGTGAAGAGACAAGTTGAGGTTATAAAATCTGCATTTAAATAAACATCTTTGATCACAAAACCCTTATTTTCTCATATAATACCTATAAACAATCTGGTGTTCTAATAAATATATTCTAGGCATCTCTATAACAGCCTTTTGGTAGAGGTGATAATTAGAAAGAATGATGAGTCCCAGTGGGGTCAGATGTCAGTGCCTTTAGAGTTTAACCAGACCCTGTAATCAGGATTTGGAAATCCTCACAGTGTGAAATAAACAATAAATTTGAAAATTATCTGTCCCTGAGAATCAGAAGTATGTGGAAGAATTGGGGACACATATTTCACATAGACTTTACTCCAAATTTTGAATTTTGGGAAGGAGATAGTGTTTTTAAAAGGTGGGAAAATAACCTTAAAGAAAATAGCCTTAAAGAGGAAATATGAGCCAGTAAATGGCAGAGTTGTATGTGTATTCTTTCTTTTTACTGTTTTTGGACCAAAAAGGGATTGAAATACTAAGGTTATGCTCTCAATTCCCTATTTTTTGTGTAGCTCAGTCTACCTGCTTGAAGGGAAGGGAAGCCTGGAGCACGTATTCAAGGAATCACTCTCTCTAACAAACCCTACAGGAGGTCTTTAACTCAGAACTTGTTATGAATGACTAAGCCTGCCCTGGAATGACGGCTCTAGGCTACTGTCTGCTAACTGAAGGGTAAATGGCAGCCATCCAGGGTGTACAGAGGAATTCTGACAGTGATCCCCAACACTCACTGACGGCTTTCTTCTTACTTTGCCTGGGTTCTGCTGTTTGCGTCTGCACTTTTTCTTTGTTCTCGTCATGAACCAGCTCAAGTATGTCTTGAAGTTACCTCTGTCCGCTGATTTCTATGGATGTTTGATAAGGCAGCCATTTCATTTATCATTCAGAATGGGATTCTTTTGAGAATGCTATGAATAATGAGGCTGGGACAGCAGTTGTAAGCCAGGTATGTCTTGACCAACAAGCATGTTTGGTCACTTAGTGTTAACCTTTCAAAGCACTGTGCAGAGTGCAGACTGGCAGCCATTCTTTCTAATCAAGGAACAGAGGTGGGGCTGCAGCTCCCTGCATTTCTCCTCTCTGGGCTTCCATTGTGAATCCTGTGATACCTTCTCTGCCTGGCTCACCATTTTGAGGGCCTCCAATAGGGGAAGGGCATTTAAAAATCCTTTTGATGAGGTGGGGTCACAGTACATACATGGTAGACAGGAGGCCATTTCTGGAAGATGAATGACACATCTGTTTTTAGTCTGGGGTTCCCCTGAGGAGGAACAAGAGTAAACAGAGCGTGCCTGGGCATGGTGGCTCACGCCTGTAATCCTACCACTTTGGGAGGCCGAGGTGGATTGATCACTTAAGGTGAGGAATTCCAGACCAGCCCTGCTAACATGGTGAAACCCCTTCTCTACTAAAAATACAAAAATTAGCCGGGTGTGGTGGCACATGCCTGTAGTCCCAGCTGCTAGGGAAGTAAAGCAGGAGAATCACTTGAATCCAGGAGTCGGAGGATGCAGTGAGCCAAAATTGCACAACTGCTCTCCAGCCCAGGCAACAGAGAGAGACTCTGTCTCAAAAAAAAAAAAAAAAAGAGAGAAAAAGAAAAAAAATGAGTAAATAGGGCTGAGAGCTGAGATAGCAGCCTGGTATGGGAAGATAACGGCCTTGGAGTTGGGCAGACTAATGATTCCATAGTTGCCTACTTCTTTTTGGCAAATAAATCTCAGTGCAATATGATTTAAAATTTAAACCCTCCTGTATGATTTAAAGGTCCTCCCTCTTCTGGATTTCAGCTTCTCAGTGAGTCAGTTGAAGCAGAGGAAGAGAGAAAGGAGACAAGCATCTTTATCTTTATCACTGCGATGATGTTCTCTCTTCAGGTGTTGCTGCTTCTCAGATAATGCCAACTCTTCTACCCTCCTTAGCTCTTACCTCTGGTGATATAACCCTCTGTCTCCTGCTTTTGGGGCACCTTTATCTAACAGATAGCTCTCTCAAGTAGACAGCAGCAAGATGCTTCAAGCCTAGTCATCTTCTTTCCTATTTGCACAACCCATAAGAAACTCATAGGCTTGCTACACCTGTGTGTTAGTAGCTCATTGAGAATCTGGAAGGGAATGTATTCAAACCTGAATAAACTGAAGTGCAAGGGACCCTGGCAGGATCAAATTCATTCTGTTTAAAAGACAGATGGGTAAGAGTTCAAAAAGATAGATAGTTCAAAAAGATAGCCAGAATCTATTTTTTTCATATAGAATTTAAGGATTCTGGCAAGATCTTTTGAACTCATCCTACTTGCTAGGGGGATACAGTCAAAGGGCTTTAGGTAGGAGCCCTGGTGGGGTCTAATCAGGACTGCTTTATCTGTACAGGTACAGTAGGCACAGTGCCTAGGGCCCACAGCAGTTTTAGAGACACAGAAACATTTTAATTTGTTTTAAAATCAGAAGAAGAAAGTGAATTTTTAGAACTAATAAAATGTGTTAATATAATGCTAATATATTTGTCTATTCACACAGTCATAAAATAGAATTTTAAATATTTTTTAATGGAGGAGGAGACCGATGAAGGCAAAACTGCCTTGAGCCTACGAGAGTCACAGTGCAGCCCTGAAACTAATTCATATTTTACAATATCTCTTTGGATGCTGAATGGAAAATGGATTTTAGGCAGTGGGAATGGGAAAACTAGTAATCCAGGTAAGAAATGGCAGAAACTTTAACTGTGGAAGTAGAGCATACTGAATAGTGGTCATATCTGGAAGAGTATGTATTAGTATGTATTTGGAAGTAGAGCCAACATGAAAAGCTGTGGTAAAGGAGGAATCAAGAATGACTGCTAGGGATGGGGCCTGAGCAACCAGGCAGATTCCAGGTACCATTTGCTGAGATGGGAAAGACTAAGGGAAGAGGATCAGATTCTTCTGTGGAAATGAAAACCAAGAATTCCTGCGTCAGTCATGCTAGGTTTCAGTTGTCTAGTGGATACGCAAATGCCGGTTGTCAAATAAACTGTAGGATCTCTGATTGTGAAGCTCAGTAGAAATATCTCACATGCACTTGAAGATGGTATTTAAACCACAGACAGATAACATTACCTGGGGAGAAAATGTGGCTTGAGAAGAGGAGAGGGCTGAGGACAGAGTCCCAGGCCACCAACATCTAGATGCTGGGTTCAGTAGAAGAGGAGGAAGATGTAGTAAGGAAGCGGGTAAGAAGCCACCAATAAGACTGAGGACAACCAGGAAAATGTGGCCTCAAAGAAACCAAGAGAAAAAGGTTGGAAGCCAAGTTGAGAGAGGAAGAGACTAGGGGTAGGACAAGATCAGGTTGTGGTTTAGGTTGTGTTGAGAAATGTCCCTCTGGCTGTGGTGGAAAAGACCGGCAGAGGGCAGGAGACCAGGGAGGAGTCTGTCTAGTCCTCCAAGCCCCAGCTGTTTTCATGACAAGCAAAACCCTGCCTTACATATCTCTGTACGCTCACCACGAGAGCACGGGGCACTGTGCACCAGGCGTGCTTATCATGCTGTGAATGAATGATTGATTAACTGAATCCTCCAGGAACACTTGGGACAGCTCTGCCCACAACAAGAGCAAGAACCCAGGCATTAATGGGGTAGTGCACACGTGGGCTCAGGGTGGCCCACCCCTCCTGCCTGGGCTAACGTTTTCTGAGAGGCAGAAAGTACAGGGTGACTCTTCAGTGTGGTATTTGTCTATGTGTACATCAAGTGTGTAAAAATACCGAATGCTCTCTTAGTCTTGATTTATCACTGACCTTGTCTTTGCGCTATTAAAAGGACTCAGGCCCTCTCTTCCATAAAGAGCAAGAATAGCTTTGAGAAGCGTCAAGTTCCAATCCAATGAAGAAAGACTGAACTGTTTGCCTTAGAGAGAGTGAGAAGAGTCTGAGGAAATGAAATAAACAGAATAAGGGGCTAGAAACAGATCAGCAGTCATGGAAACAGCAGCTGGATCTTGCCATCCAATGAGCTGTCTTCTCAGGATGGCCTTCCCTGGCCATCTTCTCTGAAGTTCAATGCTTCTCAGCCCCTGGGTTGACAATTCTTATTGCCCGTCCCTGTTTTATTGTCTCTACTTTGCACTTATCACTAATGCTTTGTCATATTTAATTATTTGTCCTCTGCCACTAGAATGTAATTTCATGAGGGCAGGCATTTTTGTCTGTTGTGTCCCCACAATTAGAACAGTGCCTGGCACGTAGGTGCTCAACAAATAGTGCTACTCAAATGGATGGTTGGATTAATTATTCCAGATAGTTTATATAACCTAAAACATGATGACTTGGGATTACTTGAGCTTGGAGATTCCTTGGATCCCAAACGCATCCCAGAATAAAACTCCTGTGGTGTGTTGTATGTGTTCTGTTCTATTCTAGCATGTATTACAGTGCCGTTTTTATTTATGTGTCTGTCTTTCCTACTTGACTGAAAGCCTTGCAAGAGCAGGGGCTGAGTTCTGTTCTTCTCTGTTTTCCCTTTTCTGTCCCATGGTCTAGCACAGGAAATATTTGGTGAGGAAAATGAATTTCTGTCTCTCTGTCTGTCTGTCTGTCATGACTTAGCCTGTCATGACAGAGATCCTCTCCCACATCTCACAGGCAACAAGTTAGAGTTTTGTGCTGTCTATTGCCTCCTCTCCAGCTCCTCTGTCACTGCCCTGCTTTTACCTTGTTCTTTCTCCTTTAACTATGACAGCAGATTCCAAACTGGGTTCTGAGCCTCCCAGCTCACCCACACCTGCCCAAGACAAGTTTTGAAACAAAGACCTGATCAGGCCCCTCCCCTATGTTTCCTATTGACTAAATGTTGGTCACTAGAGGACCAAGTTTAGTTTTCTTAACCTTGAATCCATGAACCATCCAATGTAGTGATCAGACTTAACCCTTATTGCTTCCCAGAATCACACAATCTGGCATCTAGCCAGGTTGTACTGAACACATCCGTGTTTTCAACCTTCTATCATTACAACCCAAGCTCTCTTACACTCTAGCTAGGCTGCCCTTCCTCCAGCTCTTCAATTAGTGAATCATTCAGTTATTCATTCAGCAAATGTCCTCAAGCCCACCTTGGTGCCAGTCACTGTGCTGGGGCTGCAGAGATGATGGAGATGCATCCCTGTGCTCAGGGTGTTCATACGACTTCTCATTTTGAGGTCACTGTAATCATGACTTTTGCTGTACCTCCCAAAGTGATGAGGCTCAGTAACTACCCTCTCCACAAAAATATCTTGGTCTCAGTGCCATGGAATTGCCACTTTGTAAACTGATGGAGTTGAATTTTTTCCATACATTTTAACAAATCTTTGAGTTGCCATCCTGCCTGATTATTACATTTCCTTTCTTGGATTTATTAATACTTGCTCCATATCCAGTTCCCTGATGGAAAATGCCATGTTTGGTAAACTAATATAACCCCAAGCATGACTAATATCCTCTGTGGATAAGCCATTCTGGGACATAACGACAATGTCCTTTTAAAGTGACACATTTTACCACTCCGGAATAATTTCCAGACCAGCTGAACACAGAGTTGGAATAGAAATGCCACCATTTTGATTTTCTGTTCTCACAGGAAAGATGTGTTGTTGAATATAACATAATATCAGGAAGAATTCATTCAATTCTTTGGTTATATCTTTACCAATCAGCCTCTTTATGCTTTATTTTATTCTTTAAACTGTTGAAGTTCCCTAAATCTCTTCATTCTATTTGTCTGAGGTCTCAAAATTATAAAATCCCTATGAAGATTCATCTGCAAAAAAAAGTTTAACCTGAAAATCGAGTTATTTATAAGATTCACTTTTGTGAAAGAATAAAATATAATGGTCATGTTTGAGTCTATAAATCTGGACATTAACATCTGTGATCAGATTTATTTCCATTCTATATTTTTTTCAAAACGGCCTATTTTTGCTTGAAAATAAAGTTTTTGAGGGGCAAGAAAGATTTTATGTGATTTTTTTTTATTACCTTCTAACTGTGAGCTTCTGTTTCCCTCATGCTTTCTATTTCATGTATAGTATATCTTGGATCATGTTTTTCTTGACTTTGGAACTCCCTATAACTTTTTATATGGTGTTTCTTTTAGATGCTATTTTAAAAACCTTTTCTTTTGAAATGTGTCAGTTTGTTCACAGAGTTAACCAGGTGGCTACTTTTTTTTTTTTTTTTTGAGACGGAGTTTTGCTCTTGTTACCCAGACTAGAGTGCAGTGGCACGATCTTGGCTCACTGCAACCTCCGCCTCCTGGGTTCAGGCAATTCTCCTGCCTCAGCCTCCTGAGTAGCTGGGATTACAGGCACGCGCCCAGCTAATTTTTTTTGTATTTTTAGTATAGACGGGGTTTCACCATGTCAACCAGGATGGTCTCGATCTCTTGACCTCGTGATCCCCCCGCCTTGGCCTCCCAAAGTGCCATGTGGCTATTTTTAAACTCTTTAGATGGCTACAGTTGAAAAGATGAAAAGCAAAGCAAGAAATCCTGTGACTGCAGATAGAACTTTTCCAAATGACTAACTGGCATTTTTGAGACAAAACTGCACACTTTTATTGAAACGCCTATACTTCTGGCTCATGGATTGTCACCATATGCTAGAAGTAAGACAAAGAGGCTTGTCTGGTGGACCTGAACACCAATTAGAGTTTCTTTTCAAGAGTGTCACTATTCAGCTCTCCTGTTTGCCATGGGCCAGTTGACTTTTTAATAGCCAATGAAAATCCGTCCAGGCATCTTGCAGTTTCTTCATGAATTTGTTCTTGTAATGAATTTATATTATGTTCAGGCCAGTATCAGATTATTCATTTATGAAACCAAAAAGCATGTATTGAGTACCTGCTATATGCCAGACACTTTTACAAATGCTTTACATATATGAATTCATTCACCTCCCCCTACAAATCTATGATGTAGGCATTGAGTTTGTGTCCATGTCAGAGAGGGGCTAATCGAAGCAAGGTAACTTGCCAAAAAACACACAGCTCGAAATGGGATTAATATCTTAGCAGTCTGCCTTGGGAGTTCTGCTCTTATTCTACTAATAGCAAAGTGCCATGAGACTACCAAGAATGGAGCAACTAATCATGCCTCACGGAAGGCAAATACAGAAAAAGAGATGCTCGATCCTTGATGAAGATGCTTAGTCCTTGATTTAATCCCTGTTAGCAACTGGTTAGCACATACCAAGTTACCTGGAAAGAATATATACCAGAAAAAACATGTGCACATATCTGCAAAGCTGCATTACATGCCTAAAAACTTTGTATCATTAGTACAAGTGTGAAACAAATCATGTGTGATTTGATTCATTTATACATGCTAACCAAATATTCTCAAGTTTCCTTTATGGTGTACAACATCATATGTATCGTTAATTGAAATCTGTTTTTAATGGCCAACATTCAGAAATTTCTAGAATGCCTGGGGGGATCTAAATTTTTAGGATATACTGTTGTTCCAACCATTGTTTTTCATTATAACATGATCCTGATCAATTTGTATTTAATGTGTTTCTGACCATTTAGGAAGACCTTTCCTTTCTAAATCAACAATTAACTTGAAAAAAACAAATCAACAATTTGAAATATCACCTCGTTCTGTAGATTCAGACTAAACGATCTCAGATTTCTTTATGTGTTGGAAAATGTACTTAAAAAAAAATTTCTCTCCAAGGCATCTTTGCCAACTGGACTGACTTTTGCTCATTCTTAGATTGCCCCCTAGTGGTTTATTTAACTTATGACTATCTCCCAGATGCTCGTAGGCAATTCTTGGTTGCTTTGAATTTGTTTTTAGTTTGATCCTTTCCACACCTTCTCCCATTTGCACAGAGGGACCTCTGAAGACAGCATCTTTGAATGAGAGTGAGCAACGTGCAAAGTGGCCCAAACCGTTAGTGGTAATCAATAGATGCTATTGATGGTGGTGAAATCCTCCATTCAAGTTTGTTCTTTTCCTTTTTTCCTTTGTGTTCTTTAGAACTTTGCCCACTCCTTACTTTCTTCCCTTTTTTAGCATCCTACTGGAGTGGTGCCAGGTAATCCAATGGCACAGGATGACTTACAGGCAATGCTGCTTACAGGCAATACTGTTTCTTGAAAATGCCAATTAGGAATGCTGAATGCTGCTGGGCGGGAATCCCCTGCTCTCACCCATATAACAAGTCAGCACTCCATAGGCCTCAGTCAGTTCCAGACTTCTTGGCTCCTTCTGGGTAGCTGAGGCTATGACTTGCTGGCCCAGACACTTAGGCATCACCCAAATAGCAAGAAAAACCTTTGAGTTTCTGAAGAAAGCCACGGAGAGGCCCAGCCAGCATCACAAACCTGATTCTCTGAAGAACTCTGGGTCCAGGCCACCTGCACCAACTAGAGCAGAACCAAGAAACTCAGTGCAACATGCCTTATTAATCCAAAACCTTTTTCAATAAGGAAAAGGCCAACTATTGGTTCAATTTAATAAGTAAGAGTACCGGTAATTTTTTATAATTAAAATGGCTTTATTAAGGGATTTTTAAAGAAAAGGCACTTGCTTTTATCTGAATTTTAAAAGGAGAATTGACATGAAATGTTGAATGAAGATGAATACAGGAGCGAGGATCATAATTTACATGCAAAATAGTATCTATAAAATAGGACTAGTAATTTCTTCCTAGCAAGCTTGTGAGAACTAGAGATAGTGAATATAAAGTGACCAGTGAATTATCAAGCATATAATAGGGGTTCATTTATTTATTCATTCATTTGGCAGATATTTATTGAGCACCTACTCTGTGCAAGGCACCCATTTGGGTAAAACTAAAAAACATGTGTCTTTGAGAAATTTACATGGTAATTTCCCATCCCATATGCCAAAGAGATAACAGGGGAGAAATGACCACCATCTTTTAGAGACTTGTGGTATCATTTAGGAGACGAAATGTTATATTTTATGTGGCTATAGAAAGCAGAACTAGAGGCAGGTACGGTGGCTCACACCTATAATACCAGCATTTTAGGAGGCTAAGGCAAGAAAATGGCTTGAGCTCAGGAGTTTGAGACCAGCCTGGGCCACATAGTGAGACCTCATCTCAACAAAACATCAAAAAGTTAGCTGGGTACAGTGATGTGCGCCTATAGTCCCAGCTACTCTGGAGGCTGAGGTGGGAGGATAGCTTGAGCCCGGGAGGTCGAAGCTGCAGTGAGCTGTGATCACGCCTCTGCACTCCAGCCTGGGCGACAAGTGAGACCCTGACTCAAAAAGGAAAAAAGAAAAGCAGAACTGGAACCAATGGATGGTCTTTTAAGGGCAGTGGTTTTCATTCAATGAAAGGAAAACCCTGTTTACAAGCAGGACTGACCAGAAATGGGATGAGGCCACTTCTGAGAGCAGAGGGGCATGGGCTGGAGGTGATTCTGTTAGAGGAAGTATTTTGTAGGGAATTTGAGACCATCTACCAATTATCTCTGCAGTGTGGGCAAGGAGGGAGTATGAAATACATGTTTGCTTCTGCCTCTTAATTCCAAGAAGCTGAAACTGGGATGGGAAGCCAAAGCCATTGGCCACAACCAGGGCTACAAGTTGGGGGTGAGTGTGGGAGTTTAAATGCAGGGTCCACCCTGGCTACAGCTGAACTGGAGCCACAGATTCCAGTCACTGTCTGCCTCCAGGGATCAAGTACCATGGGACTCCACCTGACCAGCCTGAGGGTTAAGCAGGGTTGCCCTACGGGGGCAAGTTTCTTTCCCTAAAAGAATGAGGAGGCTATATCTGATGACCAGACACAAACAGAGAGGCAGAGGGTAATAATGATAATACATACAATTTATTCCGTTCCTATTTCTTTTACTTCAGTATTCCTAATTTGTAAAAACATCCTGGAAAAAATGTATGATTAATCTCATTTTACAGATGAGGAGACTGAGGGTCTGAGGTGTCCACTAGCTAACCTAATTTAATGTAAGCCAGGACTTGAACTTGCTGACTCTGTGCTTCATCTACTTCAGATGTCTTAGAATGAGACCTGTGTGCCCCCCTTGGCCTGGTCCTCATGCCCCCACAACTGTGAAGTGAGAGGGCTCAACAATTTCTAATTCAATTCAACCACCTCCTCCTGAATACTAACTAGGTTTCAGGACCTGGCTGGAAGCAGAGACATCAGGGTAGGGAAAACAGTATTCTGCTCTCATGGAGGTCAGAGAAGAGTCGAGGAGGTAAGTTCATATCTGATTATCGCAAAGCAGTGTGCTTACTGATACTTAAATCTTTTCATGTTTCCACATTTTCTAATGCATTTTAATGGAGCAAAACAATATCACATTGGTTTTATCAAGAATTCAGAGCAAGGAGCTTTGGAAGAGAAGTTGAAACCAAAAGAGGGCTCTGCCCTTTAGAAGAAGTGGAATCATCCTGCCTGGGCAATATGATGAAATCCCGTCTGTACAAAAAATTAAAAAATTAGCTGGGTGTGGCATACTGCCTGTGGGCTCAACTACTTGGGAGGCTGACATAGGAGGATCACTTGAGCCTGGGAGGTGGAGATTGCAGTGAGCCAAGATCACGCCCCTACACTTACTCCATTCTGGGCAATAGAGTGAGATCCTGTGTCAAAAAAAAAAAAGAAAGAAAGAAAGAAAGAAAAGAAAGGGAATTAAGAACAGTAGGGTGAGGCCTTTGAGCTCTGACACTGACAGAAACTACTCTTCCTCTTTTCTTTGGAGTTCCTAAGCCCACAAAGCCCAATGAGCAACAGCAAAGAACTGTTTTTGGCTATCTGACCATCTTTTAGGAGTGCCTACATTATCTACTTCATTGTGATTTAATCTTCTCCTTTTCTACCATATCTCTCCTCCCAAATCCTACATTGAATCCTAGCCCATGGTGGATGCTATATATGGACTGAGACAGAGATTTGGGTGCCAGGCCTACCAGGGTGTCGATTTGATTGGATATAGCTCCTTGATTCTGTGTATACATTGGGTATTGCTAACTTAATAAACCCATCTTTTTGAGCCTTTGCAAAGTGAGATAGTGGGAAGCCATCACTTCCTTCTATAGGCATAAGCAAATGAGGCTGAGATAGCAGTTAAATATCTACATCAACAGAGCAATTCTGCAAACAGATTGGCATAACCAACAAGATTGCAGAGTAGAAGAATGTACAAGTCTCTCTTCAGTCTCCATCAATTGTGGCCCATTTTTTTCTAGGGAGTAAGCGTCTATGGCATCATTGAATCTAGAATCCAAATATTTGCTTTAGGAGATTATGGAAGGCTGGTAAATCATAAATGATGTCCTGATTTTGTACTGCCAAGTACAGGTCATTCATTGTTTATTGAAATGGCGGGGGGGACATTATGTTTGTATCACTCTTTATTCCTTAAAATGTTTCTTCCAGCCTTCCCTTTCATTGTATTTATTTATTATTTTTCTTATTCTATATCTGAATTTTATAAAACACTTTACAATTAAGTATGTCTTGTGTTATCCTCCCATTATGATCCTGATCATCACCACAATTATATTTTCTTACAATTATGTATTGCTCTTCACAGTTCATAAAACATATATTCATGATCTCATAAGTCTCCCAAAAGCCCATAAGGCCAATAATGCAGTCATTACATGCATTTTGCAGGTGAGAAAACTGCAGGCTAAAGATGTTAAATCATTTGTTCCAGGCTCTAAACTCAGTATTTTAGCTTGAAAGTGAACCCAACCTCCTGATGCTGAACTCTGTTAACCACTATCCTAGATCAACCAGGTCCCACATTTGGGCTGTGATGGACTTTACTCAGATCTTGGATTCTTCTTTCATAATGTTTTTAAAAATTAAAATAAGTGACATAATTTACAAGACAAAATGTGTAATTTAAAAGAAAGTTACATGTTTGGATGGTAAATAAACTATTTATAGTGTAAAATGCCCCTTTCCCAAAAGTTCCAAGATAGATTAACATCACTAATAATTATTCAGCACTATGTGTTAAGTGCTTAATAAATATTCTGTTGATGGATAGATGGGTGGGTAGATGGATATCAGGCTAGCCATGTTCTGGGCCCTAAAGATACAGCAGTGAACAAGACAGGCAGGTGCACTGGTACACACCACTCACAGTCAAGTGAGCAGGACAAAGCTCACACAAGCTGTCTCAGTTATGTCTGATGACCATAATAATGTTAATAGAAGTAACAGCTCTAGAGGCAGAGCAATGGAACCTAATTTAGTGTAGAGGTTAGGGTGGACCTCCTTGAGGAAATACTGTTTATTCTGAGACCTAAAGACTGAGTAGGAGTTGTCCAGAGGAAGAAGACAGTGGAGCAGGCAGGCAGTGGTTTAAGCCGAGAGAATAGCTTTGATAACAAGCATGAAGCTCCAGAGATGAGCACAGTATGACATGTTTAAGGAATGTGGAGAATTTCGGTGTCAGTACAGAGTAACAGGTGGGTGTGGGGTGATGCCAAGTTGTTCTGGAGGCAGGCAAGGCCTTGTAGATCATGGTAAGAAGCCAGGACTATATACACAAACCATATCCTGTTTGTGTTTCGGAAGTCTCACTGCAGAGAACACATCAGAGAGGGGCAAGACTAAAGGATGGGAAACCACTAGATCAAATCATGGATCAACTTTTACAAGCAGGGGCTTTGGAATAACAGACCCAGGAAATGGGAGCAGGAAGAGCGAGGCCCTGGGCAGATAGAGCAGCAAAGGCCTGGAGGTTTCCAGAGCAATTCTGTGAGCAATTCACAGTGCTCAAATGTGGCTATTGTGGGGTGGAGTTTGAGCTGGAAAGGTCAACTGGGGTTACATCATGGGAGGTCTTGAATGCCAAGTTAGGCTTGTTTAGGCTTGCTCCTGTAGAACATAGGGAGTCACTGGAGCTATGAGACCTAGGAGGTAGCTCGGTCATATCTAAGGATGATAAAAGTCCAAGAAACACAATCATAGTTTCTGCTTATACAATACCACCCACCAAACTCTTTCACATACTTGGCCTCATATAAACCATGATATAATCTCATGTTGTTACTATTTTTGTAATTATTAAGTATAGTACTATGTATTAAGTGCTGAATATTTGTTTGACACAGGGCCAAGTAGTACATATGTTATCTCATACAATTCTCACATTCTTTCTTGTAGTATTTTTATCCCAGTTTAGAGGAGGAAGCTGAAACAGAGAGATAAGTGACTTATCCAGGAACACACAGGTGGTAAGAGCATAAAAGGACTCAAACTAGGCAGGATGTTCTGCCCATGTGGCCCATAGGTACAGTGCTTGAGGCTCCCAGGTTCCTTTCAGGTCTTTCAGGGGCGGGGGCTGGGGGACAATAAGAACATTTGAACCCCTTGCAAAACAACAATACAAAATGCAGTGACTTTAAAATATTGCAGATAATTTGTAAAAACTGAAAGAATAAGAATCTAAATATCTGTGAGCTATCTGAACTTTATTAAGTCAACTATATTGTTTCTTTATTATGTGCTGACATTTCCATTACATTTGAACACAATTTAAGGTTAGATTTTCTCACATCACAAGATTTCCAGAGAATGCACAGGATTTCCCAGAAATTGCAAGAAATCTAAAATAACTTAAAACCAAATAATTTCAAAAACATAATTATAAAAATATGTTCAAAACCTTACATGACACATGTGCATTTTAATATGTTTGATAGAACATACTATAGAATGTGAGAACGTCAGGGTTCTGTGATGGTTAAAACACACCCTGGCTGGCAAATCCAGCCTACTTGTGGGCTTTTCATTTCAGAGAACTGCTTGGATGTTATTATTCAGTTAAGATATTTATAGGATGGTCTTTTAGCTAAAATAACTAACAGGGAAAGGAGGAGGGAGAAAAGAAGAAAAAGAAAAAGAAGAAGAATGGGAGGAAGGAAAGGAAGGAGGGAGGAAGAAAAAAAATATTTAAGCTAACTTTGGTATGACTGCTGTCCTCAGTGACAGCACATGCCTTTGCCAAGTAGAAATAAATAAGCTTCTAAGAAATGGATTTGTTCCCATATAGGTTTGGGAAATACATAATTTACTTTTCTTAGCTCTAGTATATGATACCCTGGCCATTCAGACACCATATAGGCACTGACATTAATCAAATACTTTAATAGCATCCCCTCTGCAATGCCAGGGAAGGTCTTGCCCAGGAATATTTACTGATCTGAGTTATTTCTCTATGACTGAGAGCAGGGAAGCACGGCTGTAGCCAATAGAGCAATGGGATTGGTCCACAGCTCTGTGCAAACTCTAGATTAAAAGAGACTGAAGAAGTGACTGCTCAAGTTCATGCATAATCTTGGATTAGATCCTCACATTGGGGGAAAATAATCATAATGAACATAAGGCAATTGACGAAATTTGAATGTTAATTTACTTATTTTGATAGAGAATATCCTTGTTTCTAAGAAAGAGCTTTGAAGTATCTAGGGATAAAGAGACCTATTTGTTACTATAGTGATAATAGTAATAGTAGTTGTTAAAAGAAACTGGACACTCTCTTGCTGGAAGCTGGGGACATGGTTAATGTCTTTCTTTGTGCCCAGGGACTCTACACTTCCTGCACGCCCAAAGCATACCACATCCACAACTGCCAGGGAGTAAAGACTCAGCGGGTCCTAATTCATGTCATAGTATGACTTGCTGATGAGAAGAGTGGGTGGGGATGTTCCAGAATTCGAGGGGTGGTGGCCAGAAATTCTAACACTCAAGGCAGTGAAAGTAGGTCACTTGGCTCTAACAAGGCAGGATTTGTGAGCAGTAGAGAATTTTCTGAAAGTAGAAAGGCGGGACAGGACATTTTAGGGAACACCATTTGTAAGGACATCTCAGAGCCATCCAGCACTTCAAGTGAAAAATCTTTGTTAACTCACTCTGCTTAAAGGAGTGAGACATAAAGCAATTAACGTTTAACATTACCTCTGGCCAGGCATTGTGCTAAGCACTTCACATGCACGTCATTTAATCTTTACAACTCCCATTTTATAGATGAAGAGACAGGGGCACAGAGCTCTCATGTTACTCATCGAAGTTCACACAGCCAGTGAGTGGCCAAATAGTGCTCCAACTCAGCTGTCTAACTGAGTTAAACAATCAAACCTCTAGGTAGTTTATGTTCAGCAAAAAGCAAGAAGTGGCCAAATATGTATCTGTGAACTAGCCTTCAAGTACCATGGCAGGGATCCAGAAAGTCCTTGGAAGAAAAACAGAGCTGAGATTTCCTTTGCAGTTTTGAAAATTGTCTAGTACCGAAACTAGCAAACTGAGTCCACAGCAATTGTGTTCCGTAGGCAGAAAACAAACCCCAAACACTTGCTGAGACTCCAATGTGGTCACTGCTTGGAAAACTTTCAATCAAATAGAGTAAACAAGAGCTTGGTTGAGTCCTTTTGCTGTGAAAAACAATGTATGCATTGTCAAAAGCTCGAGGGCTCATTCTCCTACCTGCCCACCCTCCAAGAGCTAGTGAGGGTTACCCATCTGCAGCTCCTCAGCCAGAGAGCCAAGGACATCAGCCAGGAGAAAGTTCTCTGCAGTCTTACTAAATGGCCAGCACCTAACTCACCATCTCCTGTTCGTTAATATATTCACCAAACATGTGCGAAGTACCTACCTACTACTTAGCAGACAATGAGAAAGATACTGACATAGAGTGTGGCAATACTTAACATGCGGCTTCTGTGTGGGTTTGGGAGTTGGAGGGTAGTCATTACAGAACCACTACGTAAGAATCGGATTTAATCTGTGACACAGTGATAATAATGGCTATACTTCATTAAGAGCACACTATTGCCAAGCATGTTGTTAAGCCATCTATCTATCTATCTCATCTATGTATATATAATTAACTTACATTTCAACCACATATATATCCCCTGTATAACATTGAATTGATTAATATTTTATCATCTCTAATTTATAAATTTGGCACTTTAAAGTTACATGAGAGAACCTAAGTTATTTGTCCAAGGTTACATCATGCTAACCAACAAAACTAAGATTTAAAAGTAGATCTATTTCTCTCTAAAACCCAAGGCCTAGCACTCAGCACATGAGGGCTGATAGTTGGTGTAGAGAGTAGCTGAGAGCATGAATTCTTGAGTAAAACTAATTGGGTTTGAATGCCAGCTGTGTCATTTTCTAGTTGTGTGATCTGGGGCAAATTTCTAACCTCCCTGTGTCTCAGTTTCCTTGTCTGTAAGAGGAAGACAATAGTAGTATGTGCCCCATAAGCTGGATATGAGGTTGAAATGAGTCAATAAATGTAAGGTGTTTAAAAGTGTACATAAGGCCAGGTGTAGTGGCTCACGTCTGTAATCCCAACACTTTGGAGGGCAGAGGTGGGCAGATCACTTGAGGTCAGGAGTTCTAGATCATTCTAGCCGTCTCTACTTTAAAAATACAAAAAAATTAGCCAGGTATGGTGCTGCATGCCTGTAGTCCCAGCTACCTGGGAGGCTGAGACAGGAGAATTACTTGAACCTGGGAGACGGAGGTTGCAGAGAGCCAAGATGGCACCACTGCACTCCAGCCTGGGCGCCAGAGTGAGACCCCATATCAAAAAAAAAATTTTTTAAGTACTACATAAGCGTTTGCTATGTATAGAGAATAGGTAATCTGAACAGAAGACTTTAAAAGTTAAGCAGGACAGGGAACAGAGCTAAGAGGTAAACTAGGACCAGAAGAACAGAATAGGTATCTGGAAACAGGATACAGGCCACAGACATTGGGCAGCTCAACCTCAGATCAGGAAGCTCAAGACAAATTGGGATAAGGAGTTTGAGCTAAGACTGGTTTTAAGGTAATGAATTATATAAAAGTTGCCAGGCCTGGTGCAGTGGCTCACACCTGTAATCCCAGCGCTTTGGGAGGCCGAGGCAGGTGGATCACCTGAGGTCAGAAGTTCGAGGCCAGCCTGGCCAACATGGCAAAACCCCACTCCACTAGAAAATACAAAAATTAGCTGGGTGCAGTGGGAGACACTTGTAATCCCAGCTACTCAGGAGGCTGAGGCAGGACAATCACTTGAACCAGGGGGGTGGAGGTTGCAGTGAGCCAAGATTGCATCCTTGCACTCCAGTCTAGGAGACACAGCAAGACTCTGTCTCAAAAAATAAAATAAATAAATAAATAAATAAAAGTGCCAGAGAATATGTGCAAGTTCTTTCTCCATCATTCTGGGTATGTTCAAAAGGAGTACGTTTAGAAAGGAAGCCCATTTAGCCGAACAAAATGAAGCCATTCAGTTATGTGTGCAAATTTCTTCTTGGCCATGTTCCCCAGGATGGATGAACTGGCGATGGACTTGCATTCCCACCATAAAAAACTAGATAACCAGACACAATATATGAAACACATGTTTTAAGACATTGGATAATAGGCAGATAGGAATGTAACTTTATAAAAGAAACAGGTGAGGTGAGCCCACCTTTCCCTTGTTTTCAGCCTAGAGGTGCTCTCCAGACCATTGTATGGGTTGGGGAACCCAAGCAGAGCATGGCCATTTTGCTGAGTTGAGAAGGCAGAGATCATGGAAGCTGAGGTGGCTGGAATTTGTAAGGCAAAGTACCAGAGAGTTGGATGAAACGTAGAAAGGAATCACGGAAATTTCCTGTGAGCTGACGTGGAGTCATTTCCAGGATATACAGCTAAATTTTCAAAAGCTAAACAAAAGCAAAGGACTAAACCATATATATAGTAGGCTAATTTTGTGTAAGAAAGAAGGGAAAATAAAACGTAGATGTATCTCTTATTTAAAAAAAAATTTCGGGAGAAATCACCAGAAGTCTATATAAGATCCCTCTGAATTCATGGCTGAATAAGCCATGCATATGTAGGGAGAAACACCATGAGGCCAGGCGAAGAACAACCAGGGAGCTGTGAACCTAACAATTTCCAGAGCTAACAGCTGGGAGACATTTGAATTCCAACTGATTAGAGAGTTAAGACTGCGCTAAACATGGGGCTATTCAGTAGAGCCTATGACTAAGGTCATGCCTCAGTAGTAGCACTAAACTAGTCCTACAGTAAACAGCACTTCAGAACTGCTCTGATAAAACACACTCACAAGCATCAAAAGGATCAAGATAATCAACAGGTAACTCATCTGTCTGCCAGAACAAAACCAATACTGTTTAAAGGAAGATAAAAATCAAGCACTCAACATATAATATACACGATGGCAAGCATTAAATAAAAAATTAAATTCAAGGCTGCAGTGAGCTATGATCACACCACTGCACTCCAGCCTGGGCAACAGAGTGAATCCTATTCCTAAAATTAAAAAAAAAAAAGTACTGGACTCAATAAAACTGCTGCCGACGAAGGGTTGCAGGGAGGTGAAGAGGACAGAAGAAGGAGTGGCCCTTATCTGGATAGACTTTCACATACAGTTTTGACTTTTGGAAGCATGCTAATGTTTTACATATTAAAAAATAAAATAAAATAAATAAGAATGTGGAAAAACATATTCGAATACTGGGGAATACAAGAACGAATCCAAGTAACAATCCAAGGCTTCTTCACTGACCTCTCCAGCCCACAGCTGCCTCTCTTTGCTCTGAACTCCAAGAGCAAACTCTCTCTGTTGCATTTATTCATACTCTCTCCTGGTGACTGGCATATGGTGTGAACACAGACATGGAAATCAGACAATCTGGTTCCGGATCCTATGGGACGTGTGCAGAGGGCAGATGTGTGCAGTAAATAGATCATGAGGGGAAAATGCCTGGCACATAGCTTTCTTTTTATTTATTTATTTATTTATTTATTATCCTTTAAGTTCTGGGCTACACGTGTAGAACGTGCAGGTTTGTTACATAGGTATACATATGCCATGGTGGTTTCCTGCACCCATCAACCTGTCTTCTAGGTTTTAAGCCCTGCATGCATTAGGCATTTGTCCTAATGCCCTCCCTCCCCTTGCCCCCCATTCCCCGACAGGCCCTGGTGTGTGATATTCCCATCTCTGTGTCCATGTGTTCTCACTGTTCGACTCCCACTTATGAGTGAGAATATGCAGTATGTGGTTTTCTGTTTCTGTGTCAGTTCTCTGAGAATGATGGTTTCCAGCTTCATCCATGTCCCTGCAAAGGACATGAGCTCATTCTTTTTTATGGCTGCATAGTATTCTGTGGTGTATATGTGCCACATTTTGTTTATCCAGTCTATCATTGATGAGTTTTTGGGTTGGTTCCAAGTTTTTGCTATTGTGAATAGAGGCACATAGTTTTCAATGAATATTAAGGCCTATAGTAATCACCCAGTAGTGTTGCTAAGAATATAATTTCTGCCTTGTGACGTTTCTTTTGATGCTGTTCAATTATCCTGCCTTGATATAACCTTTTGCTTGCTAGATCAGTTCCTTGAGGAGAGAACTTCAGCTTTAACCATCCTAGTCCCTTCATGGCACACAGCAGGACACAGAAAATGCACCAGGTGCTCATAAGTGCCCAGTAGCAGGCTCCCCTCATCAGTGAGCCTGGAGTCAGGATGGGGGCCAAGGAGGAACTCAGTCTACTACATGCACTGCCTCAGAATGAGAACCCTTAGGGAGATTTGAATATTTGAGGTCAGAGATATTTTTCATATGGCAAAATCCTGACTTTCAGAATTTAGAGTTCCACACCAGCTTCAAATGCCTACAACACCAAATCCATTCTTTCTTTACTTACCACTTACCAGAATTTCCTAAACCTGTTTTCTGTTCTCCGAAATCCCTCCGAAGAGCCAAATGCTTCAGCAACCCACTAAAATATTTTTTAAATATTGACTTCCTAACAATTAACATACAAATATGTAAAATAAAGCTACAAGCTGTAGGTAGAGGAATATAAGTCCAAATTTAATTCTGTATTATAAAGCAAGGTTGCATTGTAATTCCCTAATTCTGTATTGCAGTGCAATGCCTGACACAGAGGAAGGGGTTGCCTTCTAAATACCCACACGACTATTAAATCTGAGCTCACTTGGGAGCTCGTGTCCATGACTAGTGTTTAAAATGTGTAGTCATCATAATAATCACAGTCATTTATTGAGAATGGCTTTGTGCCTCACGCTGCGCAGTATGTTCTATGTAAATCATTTTCTCCCCGCAACAACTCTGTAAAGTAAGTGATCCTACCTTCATTTTACAGATGATATTCCCCAGGCTGAGACACTGAGAGAACGGCCTTGAGTTTGTGATCCATAATGGTGATTATTTTAACTTCATTTTTTTTTCTCCAAAGACTGGCATTCCTGGCCTGACACAGGACTGACCAAAGGCAGACAGGCGGGGAGTAGTCGAGGCAGTGCTGGAAATCGGACAGTTGCAACAGGCTCACTCCTTATGGGAGAGGCAGGGTCACAGGAGGGAATCAAGCTGAATGCCAGCAGTTCCTGAAAGTTGTGTGGCAGAGGGGCTGATGCCATAGCACAGAGGAGGGACAGTGTAGTCATGCATGAGAAGCATGGCCAGTGGTGCCACCAATCCTGGCCAATGACCTCAGTCCCTCTGGAGCTGCCTTGAACAATCACCAGCTCTCATGGTGGCTCTTGCCCAGCAGTGACCTTAAGGACACCTCTCATCATCTGGCAATTAGCAATATTTTCCAGGGTGGATTAGTTTCCCATTGCTTCTATAACAAATTACCACACACTTAGTAGCTTATGCAAGACTGATTTATTATCTTGCAGATCTAGAGGTCAGAAATCCCAAAATAGTTCTAACGAACCATGATCAAGTTGTCAGCAGAGCTGTCTTGTTTCTGGAGGCTCTAGGAGAGCACCTTTTCCAGCTTCTAGAGGCTGACCTCATTGATTGGATGCTGGCCATGTCCTTCATCTTTAAAGCCAACAGCTAGCATCTCCCAGTCTCTCTGAGTCTGCTCCTATTATCACACTGCCTTCTCCAAGTGTGATCTTCCTGCCTACCTCTTAGAAGAACCCTGTTATTGCTTTGGGCCCACAGAGATAACTCAGGATTATTTTGCCATCTCAAAACAATCCACAATATAACTACATCTACGAAGTTCTTTTTTCCAGGCAAGGTTAAATATTCCCAGAGATTACTATGTGACCACCTTTAGTGGCAGTGGGAGGTGGGGACAGAGGCATTATTCTGACTACTACACAAGGGAGATAGCAAGAACCCAGTGGGTAATTTATCCTAGAGCTGGCCCTTCTGCTCTATGGAGGCATCATAGTACATTGGGGAGGCCACAGGCTTTGGAGCCAGGCAGCCGTGAATTTCGATCCCCAGCTCCACTATATGTGGTCTTGAGCAAGTTACTTAAGTCCTTAACTTCTTGGAGTTTTAGTTTGTGCTTGTAGGGATTACTGTAGTATGGCAAGGGTGATTATATAACTTGGACATAACATACGCAAAGTGCCTCATCCTTAATAGATGAGGGGCTATCATCACTGTCAGTCTGATGTTGTTTCAGCACATTCTGTGAGTGTGGTGATGGAAATGCTAAGTCCATGTTCTGTGAAGCAGAATGCCTCCCTTCTGGGCCTCAGTGGCAATGCCAACTGTAGACTTCTTTGCCAAAGGACAGGCAGGTGGAGCTGCAGGAGGGAGGAAGCAAGCTGTTGTACAAAGCTCACGATATAGCTGGGTTCTGTTTGATCATCACTTAGCAGGTGTATGCTCATGCACTTGCTGGCAGTTTTTACTCAGATGGTCAATTCCTGGCTTTGGTCCCACTGAGGACTTCATGGACAGTGCTGCCAGCTCAGGTGCCTACTCCTACCCACCTAATGCTGCCAAGGTGTTCTCATGCTCATTGGAAACATCAAGACCAGACCAGAGGACCGCTAATTGCAAATTCATTTTCAATGCATGCAACAAATGGAAAAAGCCAACAACTTACCCGCAGTCCTTTGAATTGAAGTTGCAAATCCTTTTCACAGAAGTCCACATTGTGTTTAATAACCACAGACGTGGGAGACTAGTCATAAGTAATCATTTTTTCCATTTTACAGGTCTGTCTGGGAGGCAGTCTTCATGTTGCTAGAACAAGAGAGAAGCCTAATCTCCTTACTTCTTGTACGGCCTCTTAGGTCTTAATTGAGCTGGGGTATTTTAAAGGTTGAGGTTCAGCCTGAACTTTTTCAATTTCTCTTTGCATTTAAAAACAGAGCCACTAAGGGGTGATGTCCAGCCCCTCAAAGTGGTAAGCTATCCTATGACCCAGCTTGATCATGCAGTGCAAACCTATAGAGTAAACCCATCACTACTGCCGATACCACCACCATCCTTCACCCAGAGAAGGACCTGACAAGGGACAATGCTCTAAGTACAGGGGTGGGGAGTTGTGGTCAATAAGAAGAATAGCAGGGTACAGGAGTGAGGGGATCAGTGCACACAGGGTAAAATGACATTAGGAGAGATTAGGCTCTTATAACTACATAGAGGACTACCTGCATAGTTAAGCAACATTGCCCTATGACTAAATTCATTTGTTTAAAATCCATTCATCATCTATTCATTCATGAATCAGCTTTTCAAGTCAGCATTTATTGAACACCGTCTATATGCCAGGCACTGCATTAGCTTCTGGTTATTTAAGGATGAGCAAGGTACCCATTGCTGTGATTCCAATATGGTTTGCTTGTCCCCAGCAAATCTCATGTTGAAATTTGATCCCAATATTGGAAATGGGACCTAATGAGAGGTGTTTGGGTCATGGGGTAGGATCCCTCAGGAACAGATTAATAACCTCTATTGGGGGTGAGTGAGTTCTCACTCTACTAGTTCCCATGAGAGCTGCTTGTTAAAAAGAGTCCCCCATCCCTCTCTCTTGCTTCCTCTTTCGCCACATGATCTCCACATACAACAGCTCCCCTTCACCTTCTGCTGTGAGCGGAAGCAGCCTGAGGCCCTTGCAAGGTGCAAATGCCCGATCTTGAACTTTCCACCCGTCAGAATCATAAGCCAATTAAGCCCTTTCCCTTATAAATCACCCAGCTTCAGGTATTCCTTTATAGCAACACAAAACAAATGAAGACACCCATGGTGCCCTAGAGAAAGAGACTCAGCACATCAGTGGTGTGGCAGATACGGAACCAGGGTATCTAATTTATCTTCGTCCCATAGCAGAAATGTCTGCACATGAACTAGTGAGTTTCTGTGTCTTTGTTTACCTCACTCTTGCCGTCTGGAATGCCCTCCTTCACAGCTTTTCTGGGTTATAACCACCTTCATCCTTAAGAGCCTGGCACAAGGCCTCCTTCTCCTTTAAAACCTCCCCAAGATGGCTCTCAAAACTATGCTCTCCTGCCTCTGTGCTCCCACAATGCCTTGCACTTGAAATTTAGGCTCTATCAGGGCTGATTTCTACGGGAACTGTAGTTTACAACTGTCTCCTCGATTAAACCCCCAGTATCTTAAGAACAGAGTGTCATAAGGACAGGGCCTTGCCTTCATCATCTTTGTTTTTTTTTTTTGTTTGTTGGATTTTTTTTTTTTTTTTTTTTTTGAGACGTAGTCTCGCTCTGTCACCCAGGCTGGAGTGCATGGCACAATCTCAGCTCACTGCAACCTCCTCCTCCCAGTTTCAAGCAATTCTCCAGCTTCAGCCTCCCAAGTAGCTAGGACTACTGCTCTAGAACTCCTGGAGTCAAGCGATCTGCCTGCCTTGGCCTCCCAAAGTGCTGGGATTACAGGCATGCACCATGGCATCCAGCTGATGTTTTTTTGTTTTGCTTTGCTTTTGTATTTTTAGTAGAGACAGGGTTTCACTGTGTTGGCCAGGCTAGTCTTGAACTCCTGACCTCAGGATCTGCCCACCTTGGCCTCCCAAAGTTCTGGATTACAGTCTTGAGCCACCACACCCGGTTGCCTTTATAATCTGTGTAGAGTGTACATACTGAGGAAGGGCTCAATAAATGAATGGCAAAATGCTTTACTTTTCCCCCAACTTTCTTTCAGGTATAACAACCAACCCCATCCTGAGGCCCTAGTATACACCACACTATGAAAATACAAGATAAGTGTCAGGCACAATGGCTCATGTCTGTAATCCCAGCACTTTGAGAGGCTGAGGCTGCAGTATTGCTTGAGCCCAGGAGTTTGAGACCAGCCTGGGCAACATAGTGAAACCCTGTTGCTACAAAAAATAAGATTAGTTGGGTGTGGTGGCACGTACTTGTAGTCCCAGCTACTTGGGAGGCTGAAGAAGGAGGATCACTTGAGCCCTGGAGGCTGAGGCTGCAGCGAGCTGAGGTTGCACCAGGTGACAGAGTGAGACCCTGCCTCAAAAAAAAGCAAGAGGATTTTGTAATGGATGGAGTTTTGCCATGTTGCCCTGGCTGCTCTAGAACTCCTGGAGTCAAGCAATCTGCCTGCCTCGGCCTCCCAAAGTGCTGGGATTACAAGCATGAGCCACTGCTCCCTGCCAATTTTTGATAAGTTTTTAATGACTGTGAAATTCATTTGGAGTGAAAAACAGACATAATGTGAGCTATGCAAATGACTGTTGTGAGAGAAAGGTAGGTAGACAGATTTGACAGTGCATTGCTTGGAATGTAGTCAGCATTTAATAAATGGTAGATTATAACGTGAAGGAGGCTAAATACCATGACGTATCTGGAAAGCAGCAGCCATAATACGTGAAGTTCATAGGAGTCATTTCTGGGTTCACATTTCATCTACATCTATATTCCTTCATCAGACATCAACTGGGCACATATCAAGGGTCAGACACTATTTTAGGAGCAGAGGCTATAGCTCTGCATGAGACAGGCATGGGCCCCGCCTTCGAGTTGCTCAGAGCCTAATGAGAGAGGCAAACAACCACTGCAATCTGCCATGGTAAGTACCAAAAATGGCCTTGTCCACAGGGAACCAAGGAGAAAGGCCTTGACTGTTTAGGGAAATGGGAAGAGGGGACAGACTCAAAGGAGTTAAATGACATGTCCAAGGTTACACAGCTGGACTAGCTTCTGCAATGCCTCTCAAATGTGATGGTTTAGCTGCCTCATCACGATGCTCACCACCACGAATTGCAACTGTCCCCAGGAATCTGCCAGATACTCACACAGCACCTCCCAGACTGATCCCTGTGAAATAAGCTCCATGTCTCCCAGATTAGGAGCACTTGGAGGGCAAGAGTTACATATCTTTCAGAGCCCAGCACAGGGTTTGAAACACAATGTGTCATCAATAAATATTGAATGTTGAATTAGTGAGTAAAGGGTGCTCATAGAGGTTAACTGATTTGCCCAAGATTACTTGGCTAATAAGCAGCAGGGCTGGTGCCAATATAAGTTATATGACTCCCCCTTCAACAGTGAATAAAGGGAATAAATGAACAGCCAAACAGTGAATGACTCTGCCTGGCCTGGAAGAGCACAGATTCAAATGATTTTTTCCCCCCAAATCATTTTCACAGATTATGATGTGGTTCCATCTGACCAGCAGAGGGCAGTCTTGGATGGAACTATCATCCCAGGCCCCCTGACCGGAGTCATCATCTGTGCCTTGGCTCTGCAGAGAAGGTGGATTTTTTTTTTTTAAGGGAGGTGGAAAAACAACAACAAAAACAACACCTACCAGAGCTGAAAGTCTTTTCCAAATTATCCCACCTGTATCAACATGCTGTCCTATTTATTGAATTATTGACAATAAGTTACTCTTTAGAATGTGAATAATAAAAGGAGGTGTTTAAGTGAACTAAGTTTCTTTCTTTGTAAAAGAATCTGAAACCTGAAGCCTAAGTAGTGACATCATTAACTAGATGGTACCAAGGAAAGATGGATTATATCTTCAATTTTAGAAATTAAAACTGGAAGGGACCTTAAAATGATTCTTTACTGCGAACTAGAAAAATTGCTGTTGCCTAGCAGCCACCTAGGTAATGTCAAAACTGAGACCAAACACATCATCAGAATTACTTCTTTTTTTCTATTTTTCCAACTTAAAAGCCAGTGTGATAGTACAGAATTACTTCTTTATAAATATATTGATGAGTTTAGGCAGAGGATTTTTTTTGAGTCAAAAATGGATCTGTAACTGTTGCTTCCATCTGCCTGATGGTAGAAAATTTGATCCAGTGACTTTCACGTAAATTGAGTCAAAGTTTCTGATTTCCCAGTCATGTCAGATTTAAATTTCCAAATTCAAGATTTCCACCTGCCCCTTTTCCCCAGGGCTGCATCTAAATTCTGAGGGAAGCTGTGGTCATGCTTTAGGATTTGGGGCAGGTCACGCTTTAGGATTTGGGGTTCTGGTTGTCGATGGTTGTTGTCTATTCCTTACTGGCATCCGCTGAGGAAGACAAAGTTTCTCAGGTGTCATTGTCCTTCCAAATGGGCATGATGTGAGCTGACAGTGGCCTATTGGCCTGCTCGTGTTTTGTGTTCCATGCTGCTGTCTGGCTGATTTCCCTCACCATCCCATGAAACCCCTCTTGAGCACTTCGTTTTTTCAGCTTTTGTGGGGAACAGAGGACATTGGGAGTTTTGAGTGCTGCTCCATACCACTCCCTCTGGGAACTTGGAAAACTCTGAAGGGGGGTCTGTCTCAGGTCTTTCCCTAACCTCATGGCGCATCTTGGTCTACCTGACAATCTCTACACCCCATGTTCTTGTGACTGAAATCACATATACGAAACTGCTGTCTCCAATAATTCCAAATGAAGAGCAGGATACAAGTTACTGCACTCATGTATCCCATAAAGGTGAGAATGTCATTCTCCCTCTTCCACGAATATGACCTAGGGATCAGGGACCTGGATAGAAATAGGGTTTCATACTGTGTTTAGTTCCCTGGATCTCTTGTAGCCTGTTGCCTTTCATTAGCCCAAAAGTAGCTTTAATCTCTTCCCCTTGGCAGAGTTAGGGGTGAGCTAGAACAGACATGGAAGGGGTAAATTAAGTCAGGAAAAGCTTTGCTTAGATGGTAACATTTACTTTGTGTCAAATTTGAAACATTTTTGACCTTTATATTTTCAAAAGTGTTTTTCAATCTTTCTCATATTCTTCAGCGATTCCAATTACATATACATAAATCACCTGAAATTGTCTTACAGGTCAATAAGATTCTGTTTATTTTTTAATCTTCTTTTCATATGTGCTTCAATCTTTTGTAATTTCTTTTGATTGGTCTTCAAGTTTTTCACTCCTTTCTTCTGCAGTGTCCAGTCTTCTCTTTAACCCATCCAGTACATTGTTCATTTCAAATCTTGTATTCTTCACTTCTAGAATTGTCATGTGGTTTTTACAGTTTTAATTTTTGAGCTAAAATTCCTCATCTCTGCATCATTATGCCCACTTTTCCTTTAAATTCTTAAACACATTTATAATAGCTGTTGTAAAGTCTTTGTCGGCTAACTCCTACATCCATATCATCTCTGAGACTATTTATATTGACAATTTTTTTTCCTGATTATGAATCAGATATTCTAGCTTTTTTCATATCTAGTACTTACTTATTACATGCTGGACCAGCTGAATTGGCGAGCCTAGACCATATTTTCCTCAGAAGAACATGGAGTTTTATTTTAGTACGCACCTGAGTTACTAGCAGATCATCCTGATCCTCTTGGGGCTTGGTTTTATACCTTTAGGGTGGGTCTAGAGCTGCCCTTACTTCAGGGAATGACCCTTAGTTCTGAAATGTGGTCTTGTAACGTCTCAATTAAATTCTCTGAGTTTTCAGTCAGATTGCTTCACTTTGAATGGTTAGAAAGCCAACATCCCCAAGCACCGTGTGACCTCTAGAATCATTGTTCAGTTCTCAGCTCCCCAGGAAGTCTTCTTTGTTAGGCCTTCGGTAATCTTACCCTTCGGTAATCATGCATGCAGCTTAGTATTCAGTCAAAGACCCAATGGGTTCTCTATGCATATTTCTTAAAGTTCCTGTTCTATACAGTATTCTTTTCTACAATACCCTGTACACATGCAGCAGGACTCTCATGGGAATTAAATTTGTGATTTGTCCCACAAATTCTGGCCATCTCAGTAGCCCCAAACTATTTCTATTTCTTCCACTCAACAAAACTTCAGAGAACTGCAGTCTCTCACCAAATCATTTTGTGAGTTTATCTTCTGTTAAGCCTCACAATCCTGTGACTTCTAACATCCAATGGCTGACAACAGTTGCCTCATATATTTCGTTCTGTTTTATTGTCATTGATGGTGAGAGGAGAACTCTGATCTTCATAACTCTACAATGGAAAATATAGAGAGTTAGGAGGTAACATTTAAGCTGAGGCCCATAAGATGACAAGAAGCCAACTATGCAGAAAGCCACAGGAATAGCGTGTTCAGGCAGAAGGGTCAACATGTGCACAGGCCAGATAGCAAAGCTTGCTATATTTATCTACAGAGAAAATATGTATATATGTGTGACTGTATTTGTGTACACACATAGGTGGGTAAACTTCTGTAGAAATAAAGCTATCTCAAATGACATAATAGTAAAAGCATGGGCTCTAGAATCAAACAGCCCAAGGGCAAATCCTGCCACTTACAATTAGCAGCAAGTTAACAATTCACTTAACTTTTAATTTCTACTCTTTCTTCTGTCAGATGAAGCTTGTTGTACACATGCAGCAGGACTCTCATGGGAATTAAATGTGATAATGTATGTTAAGTATCTAGCAAGATAATAGAATAAATACCATATAATGCCTTATTTCCTCTTCTGTAAGTTTTTAAATAATGTTCAAAGAGTGAAATATAATGTATAAATATTGGGGCAATGTATAAAATACAGAAACTATTTTCCAAATACAAATACCATTTTTCTGAGTTCTTTAAAGTTCTTGAATATCAAGTTACTCAACTAGGAACAAAGGAAAATTTCACACATATCCCACACTTAACACATTCTGATTCCAACATTCTCTCATTTGGGTTATTTATAAACATATCTGTACTCCGCCCATTCCTCCACCCTCAGGTCAGACTGTTAAGGTCATTTGAGTGCAGAGACAAGGTTTATTTATATTTGTCTCTCCTACAGACAGTGGCCCAGCACCTAGCACATAGCATGTTTATTCAAACATTATGAATTTTTCTTTGAAGGAGTAAATAAACGTAATTTTTCATACAAGAAAATAAAACTTGGAGTTGTGCATATACCACAGCAAAGCAATCAGTTATCATGGTGAAAATCCAGTTGTCCCATTGTGATTCCACTAAATACTGAACAACCCACTAGGAGTAGTAGAAAGATGTGGGAAAACAGAACCCCAATTGCTTTTGTTTGTTTGTTTTTGTTTTTGATTTTTTTGGAGACGGAGTTTCGCTTTTGTTGCCCAGGCTGGAGTGCAATAGCACAATCTTGGCTCACGGCAACCTCCGCCTCCCGGGTTCAAGTGATTCTCCTGCCTCAGCCTCCCAAGTAGCTGGGAATACAGGCCTGTGCCCCCGTACCCAGCTAATTTTGTATTTTTAGTAGAGATGGGGTTGCTTCATGTTGTTCAGACTGGTCTCGAACTGTCAACCTCAGGTGATCTGCCCACCTTGGCCTCCCAATGTGTTGGGTTTACAGGCCTGACCCACTGCGCCTGGCCCATAAGACCTGGTTTCAAAACCTAGCTCCCTCCTATTTACTAAATGACGTTGAGCAAGTTGCTTCATAGCCCGAATTTCAGTTTCCTTATCTATAACAAAGGAATAAAAACTACTTCTTGGGTCTGTTATAAAGATTATAAAGAAATAATATATCTAAAGACTCTACCCCAGAGCATCCATGCGGCATTGTAGGAACTCAGTTCTCATCATTCAATGGATTCAATTGACCATAAATTAACTCTGAATTTGTATGTACAACAGTAAGTCTGGCTGACCCTCCACAGTATTTCAGGGGCTATAGTGGACACTCACCTATGATATTGTCTATCCAACCCCTTCTGTCCATTTGAGAATAGTTCTTCCTTCGATTGCAACCATGTGATTTGCACAGGAAATTCTATATTCTTTTTTATTTTTATTTTTTCAGATGGAGTTTCTCTCTGTCACCCGGGCTGGAGTACAGTGGCGTGATCTCAGCTCACTACTATCTCAGTCTTCCGAGAAGCAATTCTCCTGCCTTGGCTTCTTGAGTAGCTGTGATTACAGGCACCCACCACCATGCCCAGCTAATTTTTTTGTGTGTTTATAGTAGAAATGGGGATTTGCTATATTGGCCAGGCTGGTCTTGAACTCTTGAACTCAAGTGATCTGCCCACCGTGGCCTCCCAAAGTGCTGGGATTATAGGGATGAGCCACCACACCCAGCCTATATTCTTAAAGATTCTACCCCTGGCCATAGCTATTGGTCCAGAGATGGGCATCTAACCCAAGCAAGGCCACTCAGACCCTTTCTCTCAATTTTTCAAACTGAAAGAGGGGAAATAAGTAAATGCCTCACAGACGGTGAATGTTGCAAGATGTGAAACTTGGGAGTTTTGACAACCGTGTTCCATTATCAGATGGAGGAAGCCAATCTGTAGAGCAAAAGAATGAACAGATGAATCATGAGAGGCATAACAGAGAAACAGAGAGGTAGTTATGGAAGCATTTGAGTTCCCGAAATTCCGTTGCCTCAGAGCTCTTTCTGGGATTTAGTTATCCAGACTATTCATGTGAGGCTCCTGTTATTCTGAGTCCTACGCACAGTTCTGAGATGGGATTAGAAGTGTAAGACATAGGGAAAATGTCTAATTGTATCTTGTGATAGAAAATGTGACAGAAAATATGGATGGAGACAAAGAAGTCAGGGAGAGTCATCAGAGCAAGAAGAGGGTATAATCTTTGTGAAGAGAAGAATAAGGGGGAAAGTTTGAGTAGAAGAGTCTAGGGCTGCAGTGCAATTCTAAGGAAGTTCACCAAGTCTGATGGAGAATCCTTGAGCCAAATCACCTACCAGAGGAGTACTATATTTCCCAAGAACAGCCCAGTACAGAATCTTGCCACATTCACTCACTGACTTGGAGCAACTTGTGTAGGGCTACCAGGTTACATATAGGACACCCAGTTAAATTTGAATTTGAATTTCAGATAAACGATCGATCATTTGTTAGTATAAATAGGTCCCAAATATTGCATGGGCATCCTGTATTTTTATTTGCTAAATCTGACACCCCAAAGCTTGTGGGGCACTTGTATTCAGTGTAACACTGTAATAGATTTGAGTGCAGCAGCTGGGACCATCGGCCAATCACGCTCTCACAATCAGGGATCTGTGAGGTGCAGCCCCGTGGCTGCCACTGTACACCTTCCAGTAGATTTCTCTTCTTCCTAAACTAGTCACAGTTTGACTTTTTCACTTGCAGTCTGAAGAATAACACACCATCCCCAACTTTGTCCTGTAAAACAAAAGCTATTTTATTATGCTGTGGGTTCTATGGGTCATGAATTGAGACATTTTATAGGGAGGATGGCTTATCTCTGCTCCACAATATCTGAGGTCTCATCTGGGATACAAAAAACAAAGGATGACACAAGTTGCCGAGGGATTGAGTCATCTGGAATCTTCTTCACTGGCATGCCTGGTGCCTAAACTGGGAGGACTTGAGGGCTGAGCCTAGCTGAGAATGTAAACCGGAATGCCTACACATGTCTTCTCCATGTGGCATGGGGTTCCTCACAACATGACTACCTCAGAGTAGTTGTATTTTTTTCCTTAGAGGCTTGAAAGAGTCAAACATGTATGACTGTTTCAGTAAACAAGGCAGGGACTGCATGGCCTTTAATGTCTTAGCCTCAGAAGCCACATAGCCTTACAACTGCTGTATCCTACCAGTCAAAGCAATCACAAGCCACCTACATTTAAGGGGAGGGGATCTAGACCCCACCTTATGATGAGAAAGAATTTATAGGCATATTTTTAAAGTCCAACAATTACCCAGATTATGATGGCAGGTGTCTGTAATCCCAGCTACTCAGGAGGCTGAGGCAGGAGAATCGCTTGAACCTAGGAGGTAGAGGTTGCAGTGAGCTGAGATCATGCCATTGCACTCCAGCCTGGGCAACAAGAGCAAAATTCCGTCTAAAAAAAAAATTAAAAAAATAAAGTGCCACATTAATTAGCTGACCAGGCTCAGCACACAATTTGTTTAAATTCCTCTTGCCTCTTAATGTCTATCAAAGATCCTGCTCTGGTAGGAATACTGGCTCTTTCAGAAAGCAATAACTCAAATGCTTTGAGCCTATGGCGTAAAGTTTTTTCCTAACATCTACTCAAGAGCATCCTCAGGGGCACCAGCAAGGCTGCTTTTTCTACGCTCTTTCTTGACTAACAACCCTTTGGTTAAAAATTTAAGCAACTGCATAATGTAGCAGGAACATCAGAACAAGCTTCTATTCTTTATAGACAGAGACCTCCAATCCCATCAATTATTCTGTCAATTGGTGTAAAGCTGCAGATAGATGTTACAACAGCTGCAATGATGTGCAGAAAGTGAGGACAGCCTTTTTTATCTTCAGAGACCTTGGGCAGACCAACTATCATTCTCATGATCAACTTTCTAAAGACTTTGACAACCTGGGTATCACTAACAAATAGTTGATTGAAAAGGACTTCTTCATTGTATCATCTGTGATGAATCCCTAATTAAAAATATAAAATAAAACACTATGGGTTCCTTTATAAGGCAGACATGGATTTAAATTCTACCTTTTCTCCTATTTTTATCTAGGAAGACTTGTACAAGTTATTTTATCTGTCTGAGACTTATTTTCCACACAGTGCAATGCCATTAATAACCCTGCCTGAAAGAGTGAGTGTGAGAATTAGAATAATAAATATAAAATAAAGCAGCCAGAACATTGCATAGTGATGGGTGGGATATAAAAAGAAATTTTGGAATAAACCGTCATCAGATGCTTGCCATATACCAAACACCACACTGGAAACTGCAGGGGACACACAGATGATCAAGGCACAGTTCTTGTCATCAGAAATAACATAGTTGATTAAAGGACTAGCATATCTGCTATGAAAGAATCAGACTGTGTGGGGCTGAGTTCCAAGTAAGGTGTGTTCTAGCATTCTCTGGCTAGCCATTATTGCCAGTTTCCTCATCTGTTATAATGGGAATAATAGTAACCACTTTGCCTACCTCACAGGGTTGTTCTAAATATTACCTAAATAGTAGGCATTAAAGTGCTTGGTAAATAGTAAAATATTAAAGGTGTAGTCTTGCCTCACTAACCAAAGAGTGGCCCATGGACCACCAGAATTGATATCACCTGGGAGCTGGTTAGAAATACAGACACTCAGGCCCCACCCCAGACCTACTGATTCAGAGATAATGGTTTAACAAGACTATACGTGATTCCTATGCTCATTAATGTTGGAAAGGCAGTGATCTATGTAACAGTACAACATTCTGGTGGAGAAAAAAAAAGAAGCAATTTAAGATTCATTACAAAGCAACCTAGGGGCCCATGCAAAATGATCTAATACAAATTAAAGCCTAATTTCTAAGAAAACCAATTAGAAAGACAAGTGGGCCCCTAAACAGGACAGGGCTAGTTATGGAGGCATTCCCAGAAGTTGTGGAATTTTGAAAACATGCTTTAGTCTCATCACCAATGTCAACTGAGTAAAGAGTCTCCTTTATAAGGAGGTGTATAACCTGTCTTCTACCTGCATGGCTGAGCCCTGGCCAAGCGGGTCATTTTAGCCATCTCAATGAGTGAGGCACTTCATGGTGCACTGGGCTCACTGTGGCAATTGCAATCAAGTCAGGACGGGTAATGTGCAGTATAGGTGTTTAGCCCTCACAGTGCCTCAGTCACTCTAGTATGGCCTTATCCATTGTACCCTATTATCCATGTTCAGGTCTGTCTCCTCCACTGCACTGTAAGCTCCTTGGGGGTCAAAGACAATGTCTCTGTTTTTTCTGTAACCCCTCAACTCAGCACAGTGCCACTGCAAAACTAATGGGACGAGTTAGTGGGGGGTTAAAGGAAAGGTCCCCACTTTGGTCAGATCCAATGTGGACACCTCTTTTTCTTACACAGTTCCCATTCATCTGATCCCCTCTGTGTACTTGTCTCAAAAGTTTGTATTCTTCACCTGTGCAGAGTCTTTGGATTCATTTTAAACAGAATTTTATGAACATATTTTTATTGAGTGTTTTTCTATTTTGAATTATTAATAACTTTTATATACAGTGGGAGATAAGGGAGGTGTTCAACTTTGTTGTTTGCATATGGATATCTAGTTGTCTCAGCACCATTTGTTGAAAAGACTATTCTTTGCCACCATTGAATTGTCTTGGTACCCTTGTCAGAAATCAATTTACTGTATATGAAACTGTCTCAGCTATTTTCCATCAATCTCTATGTCTGTCCTTATGCCACTGCCATACAGTCTTGATAATGGTACTGTTGTATTGCTTTGAAATCAGGAAGTGTGAGTTCTCCAACTTTCAAAATTGTTTTGGCTATTCAGGGTCCCTTGCTATTCCATATGAATTTTAGATCAGCCTTTCATTTCTGCAAAAAAAAAAGAAGAGGTAGGGTGAAGGGTGTGTAGCTAGGATTTTGATAATTATTGCATTGGCTCTGTGGGTCATTTTGTGGAGTATCACCATGTTGACAATATTAAGTTTTAACAATTCATGAACACAGGATGTCTTTCCATTTATTTAGATTTCTTCAAATTTCTTTCAGTAATGATTTGTAACTTTTGATACACACAGCTTTTTGTATCATCGCATCAAAATTGGAATTGTGTTATATTGGATATTACTGCATCCAAAAATAAAATTCTTTTTCAAGTTTCATTTTTACTTGTTCATTGGTAATATATAAAAATACGTTGTTTTTTTTTTTTTTTTTTAAGTTCCGGGATACATGTGCAGAATGTGCAGGTTTTCTACACAGGTATACATATGCCATGGTGGTTTGCTGCACCTATCAACCCATCATCTAGATTTTAAGCCCAACATTAGGTATGTGTCCTAATGCTCTCCCTCCCCTTGCCCTCCACCCCCAACAACCCCTGGTGTGTGTTGCTCTCCTCCCTTTGTCCATGTGTTCTCATTGTTCAACTCCCACTTATGAGTGAAATCATGAAGCATTTGGTTTTCTGTTCCTGTGTTAGTTTGCTGAGGATGATAGCTTCCAGCTTCATCCATGTCCCTGCAAAGGGCATGATCTCATTCTTTTTTTATGGCTGCACAGTATTCCATGGAAAAATACCCTTGATTTTTATATATCGATCTTGCAATCTTCAACCTTGCAGAATTTATTTATTAGCCATAGTAATGCTTTTGTGGATCCCATTAAATTTTATTTATGCAATATGATGTCATCTATTAACAGAGACAGTTTTACTTCTTCCTTTCCAATCTGGATGATTTCATTTCTTTTTGCATTCATAATTGCCCTGGCTAGAACCACCAGTGAAATGTTGAATTGACATAGCAAGATCAGACATTCTTGTCTTGTTGCTGATGTTAGGGGGAAAGCTTTCAGTCTTTCACCTATTAAGTACTATATTAACTGTGAGTTTTTGCTAAATACCCTTTTCGCGGTGAGGAAGTTCCCTCCAACTGTTGAGAGGACAGGTAGAAGAAACTTTGTTGGTTTTTTTCTTTTATTATGAAATGGTGTTGGTGTTTGTCAAATGCTTTTTTTTGCATCTATTTAGGTAATCATGTAGGGTGTTTCCCTTTATTCTATTAATATGGTGTATTACATTGATTAATTTGCATATATTGTAACAAACTTGCATTCCTAAGATACATCCCACTTCAGCTTGGTGTATATTTTTTAAAATATGTGGCTGAATTCAGTTTGCTAACATTTTGTTGAGGATTTTGCACCTATATTTATAAGAGACACTCCTCTATCATTTCCCTTTCTTGTGATGTCTTTACCTGATTTAAATATGCTGGCCACAAAGAATGTGTTAGCCTCATAAAAAGTATTCCCCTTCTATTTTTTGGAAGAATTTGTGGAAAATTGGTGTTAATTTTTCTTTAAATGTTTGGTAGAATTCATCAGTGAAATCATCTGGTCCTGGACTTTTCTTTGAGGAAAAAAATTACTGATTTCATTAGTAATTCAATCTCTTTCTTTGTTAAAGGTCTATGCAAATTTATTATATCTTCTTGAGTCAAATTCAATAGAGTGTGTCCTTCTAGCAATTTGTCAATTTCATCTAGGTTATCTATCTAATTTTTTGGCATATATATTAATTGTTCATAGTATTCCCCTGTAAACCTTTTTATTTTTACAACACTGGGAGTAATGTCCCCTCTTTCATTGCAGACTTCAGTGATGTGAATCTTCTCTCTTTGTTCATGGTCAGACCACCTAAATGTTTGTCAATTTGGTTGGTCATTTTAAAGAACCAAGTTTTTGTTTCACTGATTTTCTCTATTGTCTTACTATTATCTCTTTCATTATTTCTGCTCTAATATTTATTATTTACTGCTACCTGGTTTGGGATTAGTTTACTCTTCTTTTTCTAGTTTCTTAAAGTGGAAGCTTAGGTTATTAATTTGAGATCTTATCTTTTTTCAACTTTTAAATTAAGGGATACATATGCAGGATATGCAGGTTTGTTACATAGGTAAATGTGTGTCATGGGGGTTTCTTGTACTGATTATTTCATCACCCAGATATTAAGCCTAGTATTCATTAATTATTTTTACTGATCCTCTCCCTCCTCCCACTCTCCACCCTCTGATAGGCCCCAGTGTGTGTTGTTCCCCTCTATGTGTCCATGTGTTCTCATAATTTAACTCCCACTTGTAAGTAAGGACATGTGGTATTTAGTTTTCTGTGGCTGTGTTAGTTCGCTAAGGTAATGGCCTCCAGCTCCATCCATATCCCTACAAAGAATATGATCTCGTTCTTCTTAATGGCTTAATGATGTAAATGTACCACAATTTCTTTATCTAGTCTATCATCAATGGGCATTTAGGTTGATTCCATGTCTTTGCTATTGTGAATAGTGCTGCAGTGAACATACACGTGTATGTGTCTTTATAATAGAATGATTTGTATTTCTTTGGGTATATACCCAGTAATGAGATGACCGGGTCAAATGGTATTTCTGATTTTAGTTCTTTGAGAAATCGCCACATTGTCTTCCACAATGGTTGAACTAATTTACACTCCCACCCACAGTGTTCCTTTTTCTCTACCTCATCAGCATCTGTTATTTTTTGACTTTATTAATAGCCGTTCTGACTGGTGTGAGATGGTATCTCATTGTGGTTTTGATTTGCATTTCTCTAATGATCAGTGATGTTGAGCTTTTTTTCATATGCTTGTTGGCCACATGTATGCCTTCTTTTAAGAAGTACCTGTTCATGGCCTTTGCCCACTTTTTAATGGTGTTGTTTTTGTAAATTTGTTTAAGTTCCTTTTAGATGCTGGATATTAGACCTTTGTCAGATACACAGTTTGCAAAAATTTTCTCCCATTCTGTAGATTGTCTGTTTACTCTATTGAAAAAAGAGCCTGAATAGCCAAGGCAATCCTAAGCAAAAAGCTGAAAGCATCATGCTACCTGACTTCAAACTATACTACAGGGCTACAGTAATCAAAACAGCATGGTACTGGTACAAAAACAGACATATAGACCAATGGAACGGAATAGAGAATCCAGAAATAAGACCACATACTATCTGATTTTTTATAAACCTGAGAAAAGCAAGCAATAGGGAAAGGATTCCCTATTCAATAAATAGTGCTGGAATTGGCTATCCATTTGCAGAAAATTGAAACTGGATCCCTTCCTTACACTATATACAAAAATTATTGCAAGATGGATTAAAGACTTAAATGTGAAACCCTAAACTATAAAAACACTGGAAGACAACCTAGGTGATACCATTCAGGACATAGGCACAGGCCCTTCCTTACACTATATACAAAAATTATCACAAGATGGATTAAAGACTTAAATGTGAAACCCTAAACTATAAAAACACTGGAAGACAACTTAGGTGATACCATTCAGGACATAGGCACAGGCAAAGACTTCATGATGAAGACACCAAAAGCAACTGCAACAAAAGTAAAAATAGATAAATGGGATCTAATTAAACTAAAGAGCTTCTGCACAAAAGAAGAGGTATTAATCTATTTTTAAATATAGATGTTTACCTCTATAATTTCCTTCCAAGCATTGCTTTAGTATATCCTATATGTTTTGGTATGTTATGTTTTCATTTTCATTCTTTTCAAAGTGTTTTCTAATTTCCCTTGTGATTTTCTCTTTAGTCCACTGGTTATTGGGAATGTATGTTTGATTTCTACATATTTATGAATTGAAAGTACTTCCTAAGCACCTGAAATTTAGCAGCCCAAAACTGAACTAATTTTTTTGTCTCTTCTCTCTACCTCACCTTGCTTTTCATCCTACCTTTCTTAGCTTTAAGATATGCATCATTATTTACCCACTTCCCAAGACAGAAACCCTGTAGATATCCCATATTATCAATATTTAATTCTCTCTTATGGCTATAGCCAATAAATCATCTAATCTTATTGCCTCTCCATCCACTTCCTCCCCAGTTTTTGGCATGCATCATGTTCTCTGTCTTTACCTACACTACTCTATTCTAGGTACTGTCATTGTCTCTCTCCTTGACTATAACATCTGTTGCCTTTTGGCCTACAGTCTTCGACACTTCCAATTCACCCCCCATGTTGCCAACAAAATATTCTTGCACTCATATTTGTTTTTGTTTTGTTTTGTTTTGAGACAGACTCTGTCACCCAAGCTGGAGTGCAGTGGTGTCATGTCGGCTCACTGCAACCTCTGCCTCCCAGATTCAAGCCATTCTCCTGCCTCAGCCTCCTGAGTAGCTGGGATTACAGGCACACACCACAAAACCCAGCTAATTTTTGTATTTTTAGTAGAGACAGGGTTTCTGCATGTTGGCCAGGCTGGTCTCAAACTCCTAACCTGAGGTGATCTGCCTGCTATGGCCCCCCAAAGTGCTGGGATTACAGGCATGAGCCACCTCACTCAGCCTTGCACTCATATTTGATCATATTATTTTCTTGCTCAAAATCTTATTACTCATGGAACAATTTCCAAAATATCTTTGTATAACACATAAGCCATCAAGATATGGCCACTGTCTCCCTAACCGGCCTCATGTCCCACCATTCCCCTACTCTGTTCATCAAAAAAATGCATATATTATTGAAAATGCCATGTGTCTTTCATGCTACCATGACATTGAATGGTGTTACATTAGCTCCTAGGTATCTCCTACCAAACTTGGCATCCCTCCAACTGACATCTTTCATGTCAGCTGCAAAACTGTCACCTCTGGATATCATGCCATTTCCCCAAACAAATGTAGGTGCTTCTTTTATGCTCATAATATATCGTGTCTCTATCTTCAGTAAAGCAATTATTTTATTATATTCTGCTCATTGGAATGTTTGTATTCTAATTCGAACGTAGCTTCTTGAAGACAGGACATTAATTTTACTCATTTCTGTATTTCCAGTACTATAGTAAAGTTTGGCCCAAGATAAGTATTCAGTGATTAAATCTCTCATTGTTTGGTACCCAACCACATACTATATAACAGCATTACATTTCTATCACCATCAGTGACTCAAGAATTTTTTTGATTTAACTATATCATCCCAAGAACTTTTAGCAAAATTAGCAAAGGAAAGCACAGAAACCTGAAACCCTTTCCAAGTACTATGACTGAATAATATTATGCACACCATATGACCCTCTTTGTCGAATTTTCTGATTCCATAAATTAGAGATGAAGTCCCATATTCACTCCTGTGATGGTTAATTTTACATGTCGACTTGGCTAGGACACAGTGCCCAAATATTTGGCGAAACATTATTTTATATATTTCTGTGAGGGTATGTGGATGAGATTAACATTTGAATTAGTGGACTGTGAGCAAACAGATTACCCTCCATAATGTGCGTGGGCTTCATCCAATCAGTTGAAGGTCTTTATAGAACAGACTTATCTCCCTTGAGCAAGAAGAAATTCTGCCAGCCGACAACCTTCAGACTTGAACTGCAACATTAGTTCTTCCCTGCATCTCCAGCCTGCTGATCTACCTTGCAAATTTTGGACTTGACAGCCTTCATATTCATAATCACCTAAACCAATTGTTTAAAATCAATCTCTCTCTCTCTCTCTCTCTCTCTCTCTCTCTCTCTCTCTCTCCCCCTCTCTCTAAATTCACACATCCTGTCCTATTGGTCCTGTTGCCTTGGAGAACTCTGACTAATACACTGTGTAGGAATCTTTTCCATTGTCATGGGCATTAGGTCTTTCATTCTAAAAGAAGAATTCAGAAAATAGGTCTATCCACTTCTCTATAAGCAGAGCAATTTATTATGTTCTTGCTTGTAAGATGGCAAGTGTGCACTATCTGGTGATTAATGATGATGATGATAGCAGATAACATTTAGGAAGTGATTACTCTTTGACAATCATTGTGCTAAGTGTTCTACATATTATCTCACATAATTTCTGCAATAGGCCAGTGCAGGGGGGACTCACATCTGTAATCCTAGCACTTTGGGAAGCTGAAGTGGGAGAATCACTTGAGTCCAGGAAATTGAGACCAGCCTGGACAGCAGTGAGACTCCATCTCTAAAAATTATTATTTTTAATAATTTATGCAATGGATGCTTTTGGGCATATCACCCCACAGTTGGCAGCCCTTTCCAAAAATTGCCCACATCTGAAGAGAGCTACCTCATCTGAGGTCACACTCCCTTCAGGGAAAGGATAAACTGCTTCCCATGATGGATCATTGTAGGAATATAAAGATCTCAGCTATCCTCCCTGCATTGCAACACAATTCTGAAGAGCCATCCAGCTTTTTTTTTTTTTTTAAGTCAAAGAACAAATTTTATTTTTCATTTCCTCCAAACACTAAAATAGCACATGGCATAATTCGGCACACAATATAAACTGGTATATGCAATCAGTAATCCCCAAAATGGTTAAGTCTCACTTTGGGAGTCCTTAAAAACTTATGCCCTTAAATTATCTTTATTAAAGTTATCAGCAGACAACAAAAGGAGTCACCTGAAAAATCTGAGGGCACAAGATACTGCAATTCCTAGAATCTGGGAAACTTTTTAGAAGGGAAGTAACTTGATTTGCTTCTCTGTAATGGAACTACCTCTTTCTCAAGCTCTTTTTCGTTGAAGGTAACTGCTAGGGTTCCGAGTTTGAGAAGGGACTCCTCTAAAGGTAAGCTTAATATTTGCAACTTTCACCACAGGGCCTCTGTCTAAATCACATTTCACGTGGAATGAAAGGGGCGTGAGAAGGGAAATCGAATTCTGCTGCACACGAAAACCATCTACAAAATGCAGAAATGGTAACGGCTTACTACGAATTCAGCAAGGCTTAATGCCAAGTACAGCGGTGTAAACTTCACGAATATCCACTTCCATTGGGTGATCAGACAAGCCAAAGGAACACACAGGACTTCGGACAGTAGCCCTTTAGAATGAGTGTTGAAGACAGAATTTCATGGTAAATCTGTATGTTCTAATCTGATATTTATACAGGCTATGATCATCTCCTGAAATGTTTCCCAGTTCTTTATGTCTTTGAAAGCACAATTTAACATATGCTAAAAAAGTTTCTTCCACATCAACCAGCTTTGAATTTCAACTCAATTTACTTGAAGTCTGTCGAGTCATAAAAAACCACAGCAGGAACTGAAGGGCTGCACGGTTTGCATCCAGACTTAATGGGAAAGAAATCGTTCTAAGACAACTCTTAAAATTAACCTATTTTTATTGTTCTGCTTGGACCTTAACTATGGCATAATGAATTTGCTAATTCAAAAGGTTGCAGAACCAGTAACCCCAGTGTCATCTGGAGGTGCTTTTAAGCATTTTCTTGAATTCTATTGTTTGCTTTGAAAACATGGGCTTTAAACAGTCAAGGAAAACTCATTCTGTCTCATCATCCAGGAGCACTTCTAGACACACATGCAGCACTGCAGACAGGACGGAGTGCAGGCAAGAGGGTTCCAACTCAGAGCCCAGACCCTCGGGAAAAGCACTTGGTGGGTCATCCTGACAACTTCCCATTTCCAGCAGTTTTTGATGGTGTGGCAGTCTTGACACCTGAGGCTCTCCTTTGGGGCACTGTCCTCTGTGGCCGTCGGCCTCAGGCCCTCCTCCTTGCCAGTCCCACCTCAGAGCTTCAACACCACTGCAGGACACCCCGGCAAAACACTCTGTTGGAGCAGAGAACAAACCCATGGCTGCGCTCCGAGTGGCTACTGAGGCTAGATTTCTTCTTATTAATTCTTTCACATGTGGAAACACTGGGTCACCACTGTGAAGCCAGAGGCCAGCCCCACTAGGATCCTTTCTCATTTCCAGTGATAATGCAGCACTCTGTGACTTTCTGTCAACCACAGGCTTATTGATCCAGGAGGGTGCATCTGCAGGCCAGGGGCCCTCCTTCAGCATTCTTTTCTTAAGGCTGTGTAACAGTTTGTCCAAATCACCTCCTCCGGCCCGCTGCACTGGTGCCAGGCAGGTGCCAAGGGGCCCTCTTTTGTCCCTCATGCTTCGTGTTCTTGGATGGGATGGGCCTGAGGTCACGCCTGTGTCAGTCCAGGAGGGCCTTCAATGGATCTCAATATGAACCTGCAGGCGGACGTTGAGCATCATGGAAGCCACGATATAGAGGTAGGGGAAGTTGATGCGCAGCCGCCAGGCCAGGTCGAAGAAGATGAGCAGCGTGCGAGTCAGCCCCTTGCAGAAGACCCCATAGGAGCGGGCGGCGGCCGAGCGCGAGAGCCGGACAGCCAGGCCCGACAGAGCCGCCGCCTTATAGAGACCGGCGCTCCCACAGCTCGCCCGCCCGCCCGCCTGCCCGCCCTCTCCGCTCCGCGTAGCCCCAGCCGCTGGCCCTCGCAGGGCGCGCTCAGGGAGCGAGGGAGGGAGGCGGCGGCTAGGACGGCGGGCGGGCGGGCCGCGAGGGAGCGGAGTCCTCGCGTCACGCTAGGGTAAGCGCCTCCGTGAGCCGCCGCCTGGTCCCCAGCCATCCAGCTTTAAACTGTCCTGTGAGGTTGGCTGAAGCCTCTGTTAAAACTGTACTGCAGCTTAGCTTCTCTGTCTTCCCAATTCTGCTTCGTTTTCTCCCTCTTCACAGGTGTTAATGCTAAAACCACTCGCTAATAAATTTCCTGCATGCTAATCTGCATCTTAGAATTTGCCTGTCAGAGAACCCAACCTGCAACAATCTTGTGAAGATTAAATGTAATAGTCCCAAGACCTAACATTAAGCAAGTAGTCAAACAATGGAGTTATTATAATTTGCCACCTAAAAAAGGTGGGAATTATTGTTAGCCCCAGTTTACAGGTGAAGAAATTCAACTTTAAGGAGGTTAAATAACTCACCCAGTATCACTATACAGCAATATTCAAGGTAGCTATCAAGTACAAATATGACTGACTCCAAAACTGTGCTCGTTATTATCACACTCTTCTGTCTTCTTTAAAAAATCATTCTGGAGACCTTCCCCAAATGCAATTCTGGAGGAAGGTACGTGGTAGGTGGGGACTGGGTTCTTGAGGCAGTGTCAGTATCAGCTTGGCTTGGAAGTGAATTACACTCAGATGGCAACTCTGATCAAGATGTGAAATGGTAAATGAGAAACAACCAGGAGGGGTCACAAACACAGTCAGGAAAAAGAAAAAAAAAAAGAATAAAAAGCATGAACGTCCCAGCAGAAAAGCCAGGACTGTCTCAGGAGGAAAATTTCATAGTGAATCTGAGGGAATAGATGAAAAGATTCAGAAAATATTCCCTGCGAGCACTTGGAACACTCCTTTATGAAAGCACTTTTAAAAAAAGTCAAATAGTCCTGACACCACTGTGAAAGAATATTATAACTGTCCCAGGAATCACATTCAATATAATATTTACTGTGCACTTACATGATTTCTGTCTTCAAGGAGCTCATAGTCTGGTGTATTGGGAGTAGGGGGTGGGAGGGAAGAGAGGCAGACATATATACCAAACAACTAAATAATATTACACAATGTTGGCTGGGCGTGGTGGCTCACACCTGTAAACCCAGCACTTTGGAGGCTGAGGCAGGCTGATCACCTGAGTTCAGGAGTTCGAGACTGGCCTGACCAACATGGTGAAACACTGTCTCTACTAAAAATACAAAAATTAGCTGGGCGTGGTGGTGGGCATCTGTAATCCCAGCTATTTGGGAGGCTGAGGCAGGAGAATCGCTTGAACCCAGGAGGCAGAGATTGCAGTGAGCCGAGATTGTGCCATTGCACTCCAACGTGGGCAACAAGAGTGAAACTCCATCTCAAAACACACACACATACATACACAATGTCAATTTTTCCAATTTTACTGAGTGTCAAATTGGAAAAAAAAACAAAAAAACAAAAACTAAGTTGCCACATAAAGCATGGTTAATTCTGCTCAGGAAGACCCCAGAAGGCTTTACAGAAGAGGCGACATTTGAACAGGACCTTGAAGGATAACAAGCCTGTTTGCAGTCAAGGGGAACTTTAAAAGATTAGACTATTTTCTAAGAGGAAGAAAGGACACATGCTATTGTTGCTTTTCTCCAGAGTGTAGGGAGTACTCCGTAAGGAATAATCACTGTGTTGTCTTATAATAAATCGTGGACACTTGGTATTTGCCATATTTCAACAACTGTGGGTAAATCCTCTAGGAGAACCACTCTAAATCCAAGCACTTCACCCTCTGAAAGGCTTGTCAGGGGGCAAAAGAAATGGCCCTTTGAATTCACATGTCATACAATCCCCACCGGAAAAACGTGTGTATGGAGAAGGCAGCCTGTGCTTGGTGAAGTTACACATAAGAAACAGATGTTCTGCTGTATTCTGAGAGATTGTTGGTCATTCCTGAGAAATTGTTGAGAGATTGCATGATCATTTCTGAGCCATGCCCCTGAAGACTTAAAGGAGAGCCCCATCTGTAAATCCTAGTAGTAGGCATTTGTGTCTAGACCACAGGAATTCTAGCTTCAGATTCCAACACTGGGGTGTTTGAAACTGAGAAGGTAACTTCATGCTGACAGCATAGTTACCAACCAGATGCTTCAAAGCAGGAGGATCCAACTGAATTGCTTCAGAAGTTTTCTGGTTCCTAGCACTGCCTAGCAGATGGCAAGTTTGCACCTGGGAACTTGCTGCCAGGATGAAGTAACGTCTTTTTGCAGCTATGGTCTCATTGTTTTTAATGAGTGTTGATGTGATGCACAAAGGCGCCTTATAGAGCCCTGGTCACTACTCATGGTGGGGATGTGCCCTGTCCTAATCCTTGGGAGGGGCAGTTTTAAGAAATTAAAAGGAAGTGAAAATGATTGTCTGCCCATCTCTGTTAACAACTAGCAGTGGTTAAGCAGCCTTTGATGAGTCCTTTGGTTACTCAAACAAACCTGGTGTGGCGAATAGGCTCCGCCAGAGCCTCATGCCTTTTTGTATGGGAGTGGTGTACAGTTCCGCAGATAGGCACAGCACACTCCTTTTGCCATTCAGAGATGAGGCAGTTTGGACCCTGCCTTAGTCTGTTCCTATGGTAGTAACAAAATACCTGAGACTGGGTCATTTATAAAGAACGGAAATATATTTCTTATAGTTCTGGGGGCTGGAAGTCCAAAATCAAGGCACTAGCAGGTTTGGTGTCTTGTGAGGATATGGTCTCTGCATCCAAAATGGTGCTGTGTTGCTGCATCTTGCAGAGGGCATGCTGTGTTCTCACAAGGTGGAAGGAATGGAAGGAGCAAAAAAGGAGCTGAATGCACTCCCTCAAGTCCTTTTATAAGGTGCTGATCCCATCCATGAGGCCGAACCTTGATGGTCTAATAAGCTCCTAAAGGCCATACCTCTTGATACCGTTGCACTGGGAATTATGTTTCAACATGAATTCTGGAGGGACATGCATTCAAACCACCACAGATCTCTTGTGCCTAGAACTCTGGGGGAAGAGGCTGAAAACACTCAGATGAGACTTATCCATCAGACATGTCAAATCCTGGATATGACCAGTAACAGAAATCTCCTCCCCTTCTTTCTCTGATGTGCAGTGGTTCTGTTAGAATCATCTGGAGAACTTTTTAAAAATAACAATGTCAGGAGCTCAACCCTAGAGATTCAAATTTAACTAATCTGGTGTGAGGCCTGGAAATCCTCTATTTTTTAAAAGTTCCCCAATTGAGGCCGGGTACAGTGGCTCACACCTATAATCCCAGCACTTTGGGAAGATGAGGTGGGTGGATCACTTGAGGTCAGGAGTTCAAAACCAGCCTGGCCAACATGATGAAACCCTGCCTCTACTGAAAATACAAAAAATTAGCCAGATCAAGCTCACACCTGTAATCCCAGCTACTCAGGAGGCTGAGGAACGAGAATCCCTTGAACCTGGTAGGTGGACGTTGCAGTGAGCCGAGATTGCACCACTACACTCCAATGTGGATAACAGAGCAGGATTCCATCTCAAAAAAAAAAATGTTCTCCAGTTGAGTCTAATGGGCAGCTAACATTAAGAAGCATTGTCCTGGAATCTCATACCTCAACATAAAGCATAAAATTTCTAAACATCTTTATGCCAGAACAAAAGTTTACATCAGCTGTTGATAATACCAGTGAAAAAATATTAATAATAATAATTGCTTAAATTGTATCCATGTAGGGTAAATGCCCCTGCTAGCAATAACTTAAGCATACCCTTAGAATGCCCCTGTATCGGAGACATATCTGAATGTGTGTGCTCCAAGCTAGGACATTCAGGAGTGGCCAACCCAGAAATTATTCCATGTTTATGCGGAACATCTGAGCCCCTGGCCTGTCCCATGGAAGTGGAGCATTGAGTGTACATGAGATTGAGGCCCTAAGTTCTGGGTTAAATGAAGGTTGGGAGGTCATCAGGGGAAGGTGTTTAAGTGAAAATACTTATTAAACTGCATGCTGTTTGCAAGTGGTTGCAGTTTTCCTGCCCGGCCCAAAGCCACTGGGTCATGTGGTTGTGCTGTCCAGCTCACCACCAGTGGACTTTCTCCTCTGTGCGTAAGCCCCTAGTAAAACCCGTATCTCCTTTGCTGACTCTGGGTTTCTTCTTCAGCCCCCTGAGCCTGATGCACTCCCTATTAAAGTTAATCAGGATTCAGCACAAACCACCAGTTAGCAATTTGTAGTTCGCCATTTTCAAAATGCCCTTTGGTTCGGTGAAATAAAGTTGCTAACGAGTAGTAAACAGGTAGTATGTGCCAGGGCTTGGTCTAAAACACCTAATTATTTGGGCTCAACTCCTTCCACTGTTCTACCCTGGCTTCTCAATTGCCAAACCTGTTTTCTGTTATCAGACTGAGCCTGTGAGACATTTACAGCCACCCCTGCATCATTGGACTAAAGCGGAACAGCGAGGTAATTATCTGAATAATTCAGGTAATAGTTTATTTTCCCTGAATTACCTGGATAATTACCTCAAGCCTAATAAGAAGGAGAGAAGCCAGGGCCACATTCTGATGGTTTTATTGCCCCCTCAAGAATGTGTTCTTGTTTAAAGGTCCTCACTTGAAGAAATCATTTGTTGAAGCTTGTGTCTTCCTTATTTGCCACAGGATACTCCATAAATCATCGGAAAAGTTCCGGTGTGTAATTGTCCAGCTCCTGTGCCTGTTGAAAGCTCCTCCAGGCTGAGAAACACAGCTGGCCTGGATTCCTGTTGTGTTCTCTAGATTATGGGGAGTCATTAGCTCAGGTAATGAGGTGACAAAGAGGAAGTCTTCTAGGTGTTAGATATTTGTTTCTCCTTTTCTTTTTGTGTGCTTTCCCACATATCTTAAACTAAGTAACCAAACATTCTGCACTAGGTCTGATTTGGTTTGCCTGTGTCCCCACCCAAAATCTCATCTTGAATTGTAATCCTCATAATCCCCACATGTCAAGGGATGAGGTGGAGGTAATTGAATCATGGCAGCAGTTTCTTGTGATAGTGAGTGAGTTCTCACGAGATCTGATGGCTTTGTAAGTGTTTGGTAGTTCCTTCTGCATTCATTCTCCTTTCTGCTGCCTTATGAAGAAGGTATGCTTTCCATTTGCCTTCCACCATGACTGTAAGTTTCCTGAAGCCTCCCCAGCCATGCTGAACTGTGAGTCAATTAGACCTCTTTCCTTTATAAATTACCAATCTCAAGCAGTTCTCATAGCAGTGTGAAAACAGACTGATACAACATCCTATTTTCCTGTGCTGAACTTGATCTGTAAAATGAAGCAGCTTGTCCAGGAAACAAAGCCTGGGCTTTCACATCAAGCCTCATGGCTAGAAACTGGGGAACCCAAAGCCAGCTAACGGGACAGGAGCTTCCTGGTTCTGCTGCTATCACTATTTGCCTTGTTTAAAGAACCAATTGTCTCACAGGAAGAGGTGTCCATCTTTTTCTGAAAGAGAATTCCTCTGCTGGGGCACTTGGTCCTCTCTGTGAAGCCTTACTTCATTTTTACTCCCTCTCTTTTTTCTCTCTGTTGTCTTTGTTGTCTGCTGGCTCCTTCCAGACAGGGTTAAGTCTTCTCCATTCCTTTAAGTAGAAAGTGAGGAGTTGAGTAAAATTGGGTGAGAGCTGGCCATGGCTGAGAGTTGATGAAATAACAATATTAGGAGATGGAAAGAATAAAATAGAGGCCAGAAAATGCAGCCAGGTCAGATACATCCAGATCAATGCAGCAATACGGAAGCAAAGGGAGATGAAGTTCCAAATAAACATGATACGATGGAGAACCATGGGTTTGGAATTCAATCCTGGCTGCTTAGCTTTCTAACTGTGTGATAATCTTTAAAACTGACATATCATTAAAATCCACCTCCTAAGGCTTTAAATAGTGAATTATTTGTTGCATGTAATTTACTTGGATAAATTTTATACTCATTATTACTATTATTATTTCCAGAAAAGGAAATATAGCCAGCTATCTTAAATGCTTCTTGGAATCAAAGTGAAAAAGGTACTAGGGGTGTTCTGGTCCTATCCTTGAAAGATTTGAGACCTCTTCTCATAAGAAAAACAATTAACATATTGATCAAGAATGTATATATATATGTATGTAATGGGTTGAATAGTGCCCCCAAACTTTATGTCTACACTGAACCTTAGAATGTGGTCTAATCTGGAAATAGGGTCTTTGTAGATATAATTTGGTAAAGATCAAGATCAGATCACACTGGGTTAGAGTGGGGCCTAAATCCAATGGCTGTGTCCTCATAAGAGATAGAAAAGGGCACAGAGAAAAGATGATGTGGAGATGGAAACAGAGATTACAGTTATGCTAGTACCAGCCAGAGGATGCCAGGAGTCACTAGAAGCTAGAAGAGTCGAGAAGATTCTCCCCTAGAGCTTTCAAAGAATGCTTAGCCCTGCCACACCTTGATTGCAGACTTCTGGCCTCCAGAACTATGAGAGAATAAATTTCTAATGTCCTAAGCCACCCAGTTTGTGGTCATTTGTTATGGCAGCCCTAGTAAACTAATACAAATAAGTATCTGAACCCAAAGCTTCACAAATAATACTTACTGTGTGTGATGCACTATGATAAATCCTGAGAATGCTGGTTGTAAACCACTAAATTGATTTCTGACCCACTTATGGGTTGTGACTCATGATTGGGAGAAACTGTTTTACTATGTCTCTCATTAAAGGTGAATGATGACTAAGAAAAAAAATCTTTGGATTTGGTGATTAAGAGTCAATGCTGTTCCTCACAGAAATAATTAAGGTGAGATGGCAGAAGCTATGACTTAGCATAGAGATGTGATCATTATATGTAGATGGATATAAATAGATAGACATAGATATATACACACATTATATATTTTGTACCCAAAAGAGCAGTGGCTTAAATATCAGTATATTCTTCTTGTTAAAGAAAAATTTTAAATAAAGATAAATTCTTCACTTTCATACAAATATAAAATGAATGCATGTCAAAGATTTTAACTCATTAATGAGGAAACTAGTAAGATATTACTATCAGCTCAAAGGAGAATTTAAAATATCCCACTTGTGTCGGTCAATCAGGAATGCTGAAGCAAATTTACAAATAGATGTAAAACTGGCTTATTTCAAGTGGCAGAAAGAGAGAGGGAGGAAAGCCGGGAATCAGTTCTCTCCACTGGACATAATTTGTCTTGTGGGTTTTTTTCTGTTTTTTGGGGTTTTCTTTTTCTGTTCTTTGTGTTTAATTGAGATGTCTCACTCTGTCACCCAGGCAGTGGCACAATGTTCATTCACTGCAACCTCTGCCTCCCAGGCTTCTCCTGTCTCAGCCTTCCAAGTAGCTGGGTTTACAAACATGCACCACCAAGCCTGGCTAAATTTTGTGTTTTTAGTAGAAACGGGGCTTTACCATGTCAGCCACTTTCTGTGAAGTGGGTAAGGTGGGCATAGGTTTATGGCAGTAGCTGTACAACTTTTAAAATCTGCCTTTGTTTCCTACTTATTTTGAAATGGGGATCTTTTTAAACTTCTTAAAACTTGAAGTAAGTCTCAGAGACCCCCAACTAAAACTACCAATTAAGTTTGTACAGGAAACCTTTTTCTTTTCCAAATGTAATAACAGGGAAGATATTTCAGGATGTATATATGTGATAGTATTTTAATAATTTTGTTGAGCCTTAAAGTACAGTATCAAATATGCTCGTTCCTTCCAGTTTGGAGGGAAGGGGTGGAAATAATAGGGAAGCAGAACAGAAATGACTTATTCAACCTTCCCATTCTTCAATAAAGCATTGACCTTTGTGAAAGAAAATACATATACAGATGCACATAAACAAGGACTTCCATTTACCTTATTTTCTATTTTAAATTATAGTATCCGGTCATTCATCTTTGTCACAATCCACAAAAAAAGTTTTGCAAGAACATGTTTCATAAACAAGCTGTCCTTTCAGCATCCCCCAGGAAGGTTAAGGTTTAGATCCTGTGTGATAGAAACCCTTTTTGTAATTCTCCCCCAAACATCTGTTCAGTCACTCATCATTAACATCTGTCACCCATTTCTGGGCTCAACCCAGACAAAGCTATGTTTTTCTAACGAACTCCATTTCAAATTGTTACCAAGTGATTCCTACTCAGACTAATCTTACACAAGGATTGAGAAGATGTCTTATTGGATCAAATTCATTTTCCACTAATGCAGCATCTACCCTGAAGCATTGGCAAAAGCCCAATGGCTCAGAGGAAGGGAAATTCCTCATAACATGCTAACACTTTCCTGACCTGAATTGTTAACATTGAACACTTTTAATGCTCTTTAACTTTTCAGAGTTAGCAAAACATCATCCTGTACATCTTATGCATATGTATATCTTTAACATTGGCCCATCATTTACTCTACACAAGCCCCAGCAGGGTTGCTTTGCAAACCAGCTAAAATAAGAACATATGAAATGTTTTTTTTAAAATACTTGGCCCAATTATTTCTATAAAATGGCTAATAAATATTGATTCATTTGGAAAGGCAATGCAGTGGTTAAAAATATGTAGAGGGACCTGAACTGAGATCTTGGAAAATCACCTCTAAGTCAGGTAACCTTGGATATTTTAATTAATGGCCCTGGGCCCTCAACTACTTAAAGGAAACATAGGTTCCTTATAAAATTAAAGAGTTAACGTGCTTTTTAAAAATTTTTCTTAGAGAGAGACAGGGTCTCACTATATGGCTCAGGCTGTTCTCAAACTCCTGGCCTCAAGCAATCCTCCCAACTTGGCCTACTTTGAACATGCTGGAATTACAGGAGTGGGTCACCGTGCCTGGCCAAAATAAAGTACTTGACACAGTGCCTGGCATGGTAAACAACTCAGTTTATAGTAACTCTTTATTTATTTATGTTATTGAGATACGAAATCTTGCTCTGTCACTCAGGCTGGAGTACAGTGGGACAATCATAGCTCACTGCAGCCTCAAACTCCTGGGCTCAAGTAATCTTCCTGCATCAGCCTCCTGAGTAGCTAGAATTACAAGCATGTACCACCACACCTTGCTAGTTTTTTGTTTGTTTTTTATAGATACTGGGTCTTGCTGTGTTGCCCAAGCTAGTTTAAAACTCCTGGCCTCAAGTGATCCTCCCACCCTGGGCTTTGGTTGCTGGGATTATGGTGTGAACCACCACACCTGGCCAGTTTATGGCAACTCTTGCCATCATCATCATCTTCAAAGAAGAAAAAGACCAGAATGGCTTTACCTTGCTCTTTGCTCTCAGCATCTCCTTCTTCTCATTTCTGTTTAACCAGTATTTATTGAGAGCTTCTTAAGGGCTAAAAATGTGCCAAATAACATGAATGAGGCAAATTCCTTATTCTCAAGGAGCTCTCCCTAGAGAAGATAGATAAATCTAGACTCTTCTTCAAATCAGATGATAAGTGCTATAAATTTAAAAGTAACATTCCCCACAGATGACCTGAAGATTTTAACGCCAAATCTCGGATTTTCTTATTAGAAGTCTTTAATTGGAGGCTCATCTTACACAGTAAGTTAGGAATTTAAACCCCAGGGCAGATATTTCATTTCAATGAGAACCTAATGGTTATAATCTAGGTCAGTGTTCATAATGTCAATAGTGTGGTGAGGAAGAGATGGGTTTTCACCTCTAGTTCCATGAATTTTTAAAACAATAATAGTAAAGAAGACCCCCAAACTGAACCAGATGGGACAAGTGAATTATTATAACTTACTTATTTCCATCAAGAAGTATAGTATAAAGAGCATTTCAGAAAGCTCCCATAACCCATTAGAGCCTATTCGATATATAAGGATGCTAAACATTAATATCGATATTTTTTGTTGAGGCTCAGAATGCCAAGGACTCATTTTCTATTGAATACAGTCAATAGGGAAGGAGTCCCTTTTAGAATTTCATTATGACCGTAGCTAGGGGTCCCTTTCCTCATTGTCTGGGGAAAGGACACATGAAGCGGAGCACTTTGCAGAGCTACGGTTCTCTGCTGTTGTTCCTTCAGGGGTCCCTGTTCTGGGGGACATACGTCTTGTGAAGAAAATCAGTGTCACACTGAAGATGTGATAAATGTACTGAGACTACACAAAAAATCTGAGTCCATAAGCAAAGGGGGATGGGGTTAGCAGAGGTTTTTCCAGGCAGAGGGAACTTCGTGGGGTGGGGATATCACTTCTCTAAACCTTCATTTCCTGGCCTCTATGTGGAAAAAACAAGGCATTACCTTTCTGGGTACCCAGCAGCACTTATGTATACTATCCAGTAGTCATGGGCATTCATCTATGTTAGTTTATTTGTGGCCCAGAGTTACTGGACTAGGCAGTGATTAGAAACCAAGCCCAGAGCACTAGGTTATGCAGGTTCCAGGGCATCACTACCAGACACACCCAGCAGACAAAGTGTATATGCAAGGCCCAGCTGACCAGCTACCACGTTCACAGGGTAAAGTTGGGAAGTGTTTGTCCCTCAACCTTCAAACCTCCACCTGCTTCAACAAACCCTGGCCTGGCCAGCATGCATTCCTGTGCTGATCCCTTCCCCAACCCCACACCGCACCCATGGGATGCTGGTAGAGGACAATCAAGCTAACTCTTAACAAGTCAAGAAAAAAATACTACCCCGACCAGAAGTGGTGGCTCACGCCTGTAATCCTAGAAGTTTGGGTGGCCAAAGGGGGCAGATTGCATGAGCTAAGGAGTTTGAGACCAGCCTGGGCCACATGGCAAAACCCCATATCTATAAAAAATACAAAAATTAGTCAGGTGTGACAGCTCACTGCTACTTGAGGGGGCTGAGGCGGAAGAATAGCCTGAGCCTGGGAGATCAGGGCAGCAGTGAGCTGAGGTCACGCTAATGCACTCCAGCCTGGACAACAAAGTGAGACCCTATCTCTTAAAAAAAAACACCACCCCAAGGGAGGCCTCAGTCATGAAGTAAATTGGGAAGAGAAACTAATAACAAGTGACACTGAAAAGGCTGGATTTTAAAAGATGTTTTTAGTTGTCTTGAAAAAAAGAAACCCAAAGGCAACTCTGATAACCAAAGAATGCATGGTCTGTGATGGGGTAAAGTAGGAAATTGAGTTAGATGAGGGAAGGAACTGACTAAACACCTCTTTGAAAATAGAGATCCTTCTAAGTCAATGGGCCTTAAGAACGTGTTTCCTCAGATACTTATTGCCAAATGTGTTCTTTTCTCTTAAGACTGGCATCTTGTTCTCTAAGTTGTTGGGATCTTTAAAACTTGATTTGTTTCCTCCTTAATGCTTTCCTCTCATGCAATTGTAGATACTTTGTACTTGGTTTCATGATCTGTAAACCGCATTCTGCCTCCTAGGCAGGACATTTGGTAGGGGGAGGCAGGAGGAGAAGACGGCTCACATGTGCCCAGCACATGGTCAGGCTTTGTGCCCACCTTGTAATATACATGTGATGACCCAGGATGTGTACTGTTTTTCCTAAATGCATATCTGATATATTCTGCACCCAGAATTCAGAGATATTTCATAATATAAGCAGAGCATGCTACTTCTCTGCTTGCCACCTGCCTGTACCCAGAATAAAATCCACACTCTTTACCAGGTGCTATGGGGCCCTGCATAGTCTGGCTTTGAGCTACCTCACCATGCTCATTTTGTGCCACTCTTCCCCACCATGACTATGGCACACCTGTGTTTGCCTCTGACAGTGTATAGGCGACATTCCCTTCTTTTCAGCTCAGATCTACACATATGCTGCTCCCTCTCCCTGGAATCTCTTTCCCAGACTCTGCCTGGCTAGTGTCCACTCCTTCAAATTTCAGCATTACTGTCTCTTTTTTTTTTTCTTTCTTTTTTTTTTTGTAGAGACAGCTTCACTCCTGTAGCCCAGGCTGGAGTGCAGTGGCATAATCTTGGCTCACTGCAACCTCTGCCTTCCAGGTTCAAGCGATTTTCCTGCCTCAACCTCCCAAGTAGCTAGGATTACAGCCACTTACCACCACACCTGACTACCTTTTGTATTTTTTTAGTAGAGACAGGGTTTCACCATGTTGGCCAGGCTGGTCTTGAATGCCTGACCTGAGGTGGTCCGCCTGCCTCAGCCTCCCAAAGTGCTGGGATTACAGGCATGAGCCACTGTGCCTGGCCTACTGTCTTTTTCTTAAAGAGGTCTTATCTGTCTCCCAATCCAAATTAGGCCCACCACTATTGTACATTCATAAGAGCCTACTCTTTTTCTTATTACCACTTGTTATTTGTGAGGTTATTGGCCAAATGTCTGACACCCTACACCTGATGGAGAGTAAACCTCATGGAGACATTGACCAATATGCACCTATTTTACGTACACTGTATACCAAGACTGAACATAGCTCTTGTCACAGCACAGTGCATGATAAATGTTTAGCGAATGAATGAATGGCTAGCTTGAAAAAAACTACCGTCTTTTCTACTCCTGCTGTCAGAACTGAAAGAGTAGAGGTGGCCTCTATACCTTATCTCACAACAGAATACCAAATTATTAAAAGTACCTGAAACTGAAATTGAATTGACTGAAATTGAATTTGACTGAAATTGAATTACAGTCAAAATGGTAGGTTGGCTGACTGTCTTCTCCTTCTAGACAAGGAAGGAGAAAGGAGGTCACTGGTCTAAAAAGTTATGCAGGAACTTTGAGGGAGGAAAAAAAGCACATTTATCAAAACCAAGAAGGCTCTAATTCAAAGTCTTTTGAGAGGGCTGATCAGCTAAGTTTATAGTCATACAGTCACTTACATAAATGCCAAAGTGTCAGAAATTAAAGTTGGCATTTGCAAGAGAAGCAGCTGTACTTCCAGGGAAACCTGGCCCCTACAGACCTTGCTCACATGGTACAGTATTTTCCAGTGTTATCATGAGAAGCCCAGCTGTTCCCATAACTAAAGGCAATTTCCAGTCATTCCTTTGGTTTTCCACTAATTATACATTATTATTGTAATGGTATAGCATGTCAAGCCATGGTCATTTATGAAAATTAGGATACATCTGGGGGAAAATAGATAAAAAGGAAACTCATGTCTCTCTGTCTCTACTGAACCAGGCGTGGGTGTTCCTTCAAGGTAAAAGGTCGGTATTGCTCATCTTTGTTTACCTAGAGCCTAGAATGGTGCTGAGCACAGAGTAGATCATCAGTTAATGTCTACTGAATGTCTACATAAATGATAGTATGGATGGGAGAGTGTCTAAGCAATTTGTGGAGTTTTCTTTCACTGAAATAAAGTTGACCCTTAGAATATTCATTTAGGAAGATGATGTACTTATAAACTGACCCACCTGTGCTCAGAACCTATAGGAACATTCTCTACAACCCCCCCACCCCAAAACCTTATCTATTTGCTCCCAAATTCTACTGCTCCATTTAGACTCAGCATATCTTTTGACCTCTGGCAATATCTCCAAGCTGGAGTCTGCTCTCTCCTTGCACAAGGCATTGGTACTTATTTCTTTTCTTTCTTAACACCTGTTACTCAGATTATCTCACTCTCACCTTTGGCTGACCTAGATAAGGGTCCTCACTCACTTTAGGTATACTTGCCTTTCTGTCAGCCCAAACTTTCTGAAACAGATTTTAAAGAGAGATGTCCTAGAAATGGGATAATTGGTGAGCTGCCACCAGATGACAGGTAACAGGCATGATCTCATATAGTTAGCTATCAAACTACCTCCAGATGGGGATGGCTGAGGAGAAAAGATTAGTGTACATGATGCTACTACCTGTGTATTTTCTAGAAAGACAATTAAAAAACAAAAACCCAAAGCAAGACTTAAAATGACATCAAGACACAGATTGGTGCTTACTTTTTCTGCTCTCTGCTAATTCCACACCGCTTCATTCAACTACTTTGTATTCAGGTCTGATTTGAAAATATCTTTCCTTCCTCCCAAGGATCAAAGATGTATATAATGGTAGTTAAGATCTTGGACTGTGGACTCTGGAAGGCCAGTGTGGAAATTCTGGGTCTCCCACTGAATAGCATGAGCGAGCTATCTAACCTCTTCAAGCCTTAGTGTTCTTCTTGCCAAAATATGAAAAATAACAGCACAGAGGAAGACTGCTCACTGGGATGTCCAGGACCTCACCTATCCTGGATAAATGATATTTACAACATTTAAATTCTTCAAAAGAACTTTTCCTGTTACCCTTTGATCCAGCTCTTATATCTTCTGGATATATTTTTTCCTTCTTTCCTTCCTTCCTCCCTACCTTTCTTTTTTCTTTATCCTCCCTTCTACCCTTTGTTTATCTATATGTTCTTACCTATTATGTAAATTAAAGGATGGATACCTAATGTCAATTTCCATGATCACAGTTAAAAAGGTATAAAAATGTAATATCCAGCAAAATATAAACAAACAAGAATCATCCCAGCTTCTGTTTTACAAGCTACAGGTCACAAGGTCACTGCAGTCACCCGTAATGGTTCATATCCCACTAGCTATGTTGTATGGGCTGAGCCTCTGGCATGCCCACTGGTCATTTACAACCCAGCCCTATACACTACCACAACTCCAAGTTGTTCCTTAAGTATTGTAATTTTTAACATATAATCTTTTAAAATCTTTTTGAACAATTAAAATGCTTCCATACCCCTGGGTGAGTGATCTATATATTCTACCTCCCTCATGATCTTGAAGTGAGGATTAAGAGAGATAAAGTATGTAAACCACCTGGTGTATGACCTGACACAGGCAGGGTAAGCAATCATTTAGAATGTACTGAAATAGGACTGTTTCAATTGGTAGCTTTTGTTTCTGAAGACCTTTTTCTAATAGCTTTGGAGAAAAATCTAAAACTTTCTCATTATGGCTGATAATGAGATAGCATGTAGGTCTGACCTTGCATACTCACTCTGTTTGACAAATAGTAGCTACCTGGACTACAAATAAAGCTGCAGGAAAGAGTTCTGTGCTCAATCAGTGCTGGCCACTGTGGACCCAGGTTGAAGGAATGACAACATGGGTGCTGTGTATTTGCTGTCCTTGCTGTTGTGATAAGCACATAGGATTGCCAGTTACAAAACCTGGATTTTAGTCCTGCCCACCTAGACACATCACCTCCAGCAAATCACCCAAGTTGAGACTAATTTCCTCATCTGCCTCCATTCCCATCTTGCATGTTGTGTCCTAGTAATCATAAACTGCTTGTGATTCTCTCCATGTATCATTCTGTTGTCTAGTCCCTCGGCTTCCCTTTACCAGGAGTACCTTTCCTAACCTTCTAACTGCCACAACTCTTACCCTTCAGCTCCTAGCTCAAGCAAGCTAGGACATTAGGTATCCATCCCACTGAGTAGCTTTCACAGGAAGCCCTTCTCAACCCCCAGGTGGAACTAAGTACCCCAACTCTAAATGCCCACCCACCTGAGCATTATTCCTCTAACCTATGCGTTAGCAAACTTTCTATAGAGGTTTGTTAGTCAATGTTTTTGGCTCTATAGGCCAGATAGCCTCTGTCACAATTATTATACTAAACTCTGCTGTTGTAGCACAAAAGCATCCATGCACAACAGATAAATGAATGAATATAGTTGTGTCCTAGTAAAACTTTACCATTGGGCCAGATTTGGTAGCTCATTCCTAGAATCCCAGCATCTTGGGAGGCCAAGGCAGGAGCATCACTTGTGGCCAAAAGTTTAAGACTAGAGGGAACGATCCAAGATGGCCAATCGCTAACATCCCGGGATTGCAGCTCTCAGGGAAGGCGCGGAGAACTAGAGGACTCCACACTTTCGGACAAAGTCTGGTCGCTCATGGAGCAGATCACCCAGTGGTGGAAACACACGAGTCGCCAGCGTGACTCTCATGGTCGGCGCAGCGGTTCCGCCGGCACTTCGACGAGGCAGCGCTCAGCGCAGAGTAAACGGGACAGGTTCCCCTTCTGACCGAGGTTTGGAGCCCCGGGAAGGCAGAGTCACCTACTACAGAAACAAGAAGGAAGCCCGACAGGAGAATCATGGGCAGAAAAGCACCATCAGTTTTAACGCCGCTGCTCTGGCCCTGGGAACTAACAACCTGGACGTCCACTCACGAGACCTAATCTGAAAGTTGGTAATTTCAAAGACGACAGGAGGATAAATTTACAATGACGGGAAGAAACCAGCGTAAAAAAGCTGAGAATACTCAAAGTCAGAACGCCTCTCCCTCTAAAGATGATCACAGCTCCACATCAACAATGGAACAAGGCTTGATGGAGAACGAGCGCATCCCGATGACAGAATCACTCTTCAAGGAATGGATAATAACAAACTTCGGTGACTTAAAAGAACATGTTGTAGCCCAACGTAAAGAAACTAGGAACTTTGAAAAAAGGTTTGATGAAATCCTATTGAGAATAGACAACTTAGAGAGGAGTATGAGTGAATTAATGGAACTGAAGAATACAATACAGGAACTCCGAGAAGTATGCACAGGTTTAAACACTCAAATTGTTCAAGCAGAAGAAGGGATATCAGAAGTCAAAGTCCAACTTAATGAAATAAAATGTGAAGAAAAGATTAGAGAAAAAAGGATAAAAAGGAATGAGCAAAGTCTCCAAGAAATGTGGGACTATGTGAAAAGACCAAATTTAAGTTTGATAGGTGTACCTGAATGCGATGGAGAGAATGAATCCAAGCTGGAAAATACCCTTCAGGATATTATTCAGGAAAATTTTCCTAAACTAGCAAAGCAGGTCAACATTCAACCCCAGGTAATACAGAGGACACCACAAAGATATTCCTCAAGAAGAGCAACCCCAAGGCACATAATCGTTAGATTCACCAGGGATGAAACAAAGGAGAAAATACTAAGGGCAGTCAGAGAGAGAGGTCAGGTTACCCACAAAGGCAAGCCTATCAGACTTACAGCAGATCTCTCGGCAGAAACTCTACAGGCCAGAAGAGAGTGGGGGCCAATATTCAACATCTTCAAAGAACAGAACTTTCAGCCCAGAATTTCATATCCAGCCAAACTAAGCTTCACAACTGAAGGAAAAATAAAATCTTTTATGAACAAGCAAGAACTCAGAGATTTTATTACCACCAGGCCTGCTTTACAAGAGTTTCTGAAAGAAGCATTACACACAGAAAGAAACAACCAGTATCAGCCTTTCTAAAAATACACCAAAAAGTAAAGAGCACCAACATAAAGAAGAATTTACACCAACGAATGGATAAAACAGCCAGTCAACATCAAATGGCAGTAACCCTAAATTTAAATTGACTGAATTCCCAATCAAAAGACACAGCCAAAACCCAACGGCATGTTACATCCAGACCTGTTTCACATGCAAGGATACACAAAGACTCAAAACAAAGGGATGGAGAAAGATTTACCAACCAAATGGAGAGCAAAAATAAATAATAAATAAATAAAAAGCAGGAGTTGCAATTCTTGTATCGGATAAAATAGATTTTAAAGCAACAAAGATATAGTGGTAAAAGGATCAATGCAACAACAAGAGCTAACGATCCTAACACCCAGATAGGAGACATAGATTCAATGAGACAGAAAATTAATAAGGATATCAAGGACTCGAACTCAGATCCAGAACAAGTAAACTTAATAAATATTTATAGAGCTCTCCACTTCAAATACTCAAAATACACATTCTTGTCAATACCACATCACACCTACCCATTAGTTTAAATGAAACATTGATTGGCCATTATTAATACCCAATTTTTTTTAAAATAAAGCAATATTTCCATTTACTCTCCCTCTTTCTCTTCCTCTTTCTTCCTCTCCTTTACTTATTTTTTTTTCTTTCCTTCTCTCAAAAAAAAAAAGAAATCAACTTGTAAACCTCTAGATCCAGGTCAGCAATGTCTCTTTCATTGCTTGATTTCCTTTCTTCCCTTCCCTCCCTCCCTCCCTCCCTCCCTCCCTCCCTCCCCGCTTCCTCCCTTCCTTCCTTCCTTCATCCCTTCCTTCCTCTCTACCGTCCTTATTCCCTTCCTTTCTGCCTTCCTCCCCCACCCCAAAAAAAAAAAAAGTTTAAGACTAGCCTAGCAACATAGTGAGATCCCACTTCTACCAAAAAAAAATTTTTTTAATTAGTGGGGCATGGTGGTACATATCCGTAGTCCCAGCTACTTGGGAGGCTAAGGGAGGAAGGTCCCTTGAGCCCGAGTGTTAGAGGCTACAGTAAGCTATGGTCATATAACTGCACTTGAGTCTGGGAGACAGAGTTAGACCCTGTCTCAAAACAACAACAACAACAACAAAAACCTTTATTTTTAAAAACAGATGTTGGGCTGGATCTACCCTATCAGGTAACATGTCATTCTGAAATGATCTATGTGCATATTTTTCTCCTTCACTAGACTGTGAGCTAAAGGCAGAAGTAGACCTTATTTCTCTTTGTACCTCTAACATTCAGCACATAGTGGCTATTCCATACCTGAAGTAACAACACTGGAAAATTGGAATAATAATCTCTTTCTGGCTATTCCACAGGGCTATGGATTTTAAGCATGATAAAGCATGTGAAAGGATAGGACAGTGAAAATGCACCATACAAACACATGATGCTCTTCCTACGGGCACATCATTGATACTCCTGCTCTAGACACTTCAGGAGGTGGAGAGTCATATATGAACCTGGTATTTCCTGCCACAAGCAGACACAAAACGCCTGCTAAAAACCTCACCCCTTTCAGACTTAACTTCTAAGAAGAAATGAATCATTAGCTCATATGCTGAGTTGGAGCATATTAAACCATCCTGAAGTCCTGAAGCTACCCTGAAATGCATGAAAAGCCTAGCAATGTCTGTCTCCCTTTCTTTAAGCTTCTCTTTAACAAATTCCTTCACACTTTTTGAGAAAGTGTCAATATTTATACCTGTTGAGTTTGTTGTCAAGCTTAATAGAAGACAGAATAAATATCTGAGTTCCCAAGATGTGGACACAGAACTCAGAGTAAATCAGTGGAACGAAGTCCCCCTCAGCGAGGGTTTCCACTCACTATGCAATGCTGCTCTTACCTAAAAACATGACCCCTTTGCACCAACCTGCTGTGACCAACATAACAGTCAAAAATCTACAGATGTGAACAGAGAGAACAAGGAAGGGGAGGATGAAAGATGATCTTGCTGGTGCCCTCGGCCCTTCCCCAGTGATAACGTTCATTCACTCATTTATTCATTCATTCATTCAATTACCTTGAGAGCCTATCCCATGCCAAATTGTGCTGGGCATTTATTGTCTTTGCAGAGAGAACAAGGCACCACTGGGATTTCTCAGGTGTACTATTGCCACACAGGCAAGGGCTCTAGGGTCTATGTGGGGATTTGGGGGTCTGGGGGCACAGGCAAGAGGAAAGCTAATACCTCTAGTAATGTGTGCGAGTCAGAGGCCACGCCAGGATTGGAAGGGGAAAGTTTCCAGTGCCTACCTCCACCCTTGTCCCGAGGAAACCAAACCTTGCAGCTATTGTTTTCGTCAACGCCTTAAATCATGAGCTCAGCTGCGGCCTCCCAAAGGTCCCCACCAGCACCACCCTCCGCTTTTCACCAGGGATCCCCCAGAGCCTGTGCCCTCTGCCTGGTGCGCCACCCGCGAGCACCTTAGGGGTTGGCTGCCGGCTCAGTGGGCTCGGGGAGGTCATGGCCAGTACCATGAGGTTGCACCACCTGTAATCAGCCCCGTAGTGCCTCACCGACTCCGGAAGATTTCAAGGAGCGTGCATGGTAGTTTGCCGCGAATCTCCAAACGCTGAACTGCCACTTTCCTCCATGCCCTGCATTTCGCAGGGGGAGAGACGAGGTCCAGGGCAGCACTGTTACTCAAAAATAACACTGCTGGTTAGTGGCACAGTGAGGCCCAAACCCAGGGTCCTCTCTCCCTAGCACTCATTACGACAAAAGCAATGTCTATGTAGGGAGTGCTTGCCTTATGCCAGGCCCTGTGAACATTTTAGGTACGTTATTTTATTCATTCTTCTCAACCACCACCAGAGATGGCATTTGTATCTCTATATAAATTAAGGCACTGAGAAATTAAACAGTGCCTGAAGAGCAAGAAGCAGTAAGTAGCAGGGCGAGGTTTCCATCCACTTTACTTAGTGATAGATTCCTGCTGATGTCAGGAAACGTTGTTGTGTCCTGACTGGCTGTTACTAACTTTGGTGTATTTTAAGATGACTAAAAGGAATGTGCTGCATCGTTTTTCATTACTTGTGCATCCGGGGACAGAATACCATTGCTAGCCTACACTGGACCCAATTAATGATTTTTTTTTTCGTCTTGCCATTCACGTATATATACATATATATACGTACATGTATATTTTTGTATTGTATATACTTTTTGTTATATGGATGACTGATGGGTAATTTTGTACATATGCTTAGACAGGAAAACTGTTCACTGCAGCACACTGAACCTGGCACATTCTAAGTTTATAATAAGGGTTCATTGAACAAATTAATGATTGGGAAAAAAAACAATTAAAATGTTAGTAGTGGTGTTGGGGAAATTGTCATTTTAAAAATACTTTTCTATAAGGAATTTTTTTTTTTAATGCTGGTAAGAGCACTTAACATGAGATCTATCCTCTTAACAATTTTTTGTTTCTTTGAGACAGGGTATCACTGTCACCCAGGCTGGAGTGCACTGCATCATCATGGTTCACTTTACCCTCGACCTATTGGGCTCTAGCAATCCTCCCATCTCAGCCCCTGAGTAGCTGAGACTAGAGGCATGCACCACCACACCCAGATAATTTTTGTATTTTTTGTAGAGACAGAGTCCCTCTAAGTTGCACCCAGGCTGGTCTCAAACTCCTGGGCTCAAGGGATCTGCCTCCTTTAACATCTCAAAATGCTGGGATTTCAGGTGTGAGCCACCATGCCAGCCTTAGCAAATTTTTAAGTGCACAATGCAGTGTTTTTAACTCTAAAAACACTGCATTGTTTTTATAGTTAATACTGCATTATAGGTACAATGTTGTAGAGCAGATCTCTAGAATTTACTCAGCTGCATAACTGAAATTTTCTACCCAGTTGAATAGCAACTCTATTTTTTCCTCTCCCCCAGTGCCTGGCAACCACCATCCACTCTCTGCTTCTACAAGTTTGACTATTTCACATACCTCATGTCAGTGGGAATCATGTGGTACTTGTCCTGTGACTGACTTATGTTACTTAGAATAATGTCCTCAAGATTCATTCATGTTGTTGCGTATGACAGGATTTCCTTCCCTTTTAAGGCTGAAAAATATTCCATTGTATGTATGTGACACACTTTTCTTTATCTACTCCTTTATCAACAGACATTTAGGTTGTTTCCACATCTCAGCTATTGTGAATAATACTGCAATGAACATGGGAGTATAAGATCCTGACTTCAATTCTTTTTAGTAAATACCCAGAAGTGGGACTACTGATCACATGGTGATTCTATTTTTAATTTTTTGAGGAAAATCCATACTGTTTTCCATAGCAGCTGTACTATTTTGCATTCTTACCAACAGTGTACAAGGAAACATGTATTTTTAATAATCAAAATATGTACCTATCTATAATGTTAGCCTTTTGGAAAATAATAAGTCAAAAGAAACAGGAGTTCATGTAGATGTTCACAGTCTTGAGCCAGTTTACTCCTACAGACTGTTCCTAGGAAGGAATAGGAGGAAATAAGAACTGCCCTTGGGCTGTCCCAGAAACACACTGCTTCCTTTGCAGCCACTTCCTGGGACTCACTGGTCCAAAGCAAGGGAAGCAACTGGATAAATGATGCTATTTCAACACTATGGGATATTGTGTAGCTACTCAATGATACTTACAGAAACTTTGAGGAACATATAATCTGTAGAAACACAGAAAATGTTTATTAGGTAATGGTAACTGAAAAATATCAGACATGAAAGTAGTGTGAGGGTGGCAGAGTTTAGATAATTCATCATTATTTTCATTTTCAACTATTTTTATGGTTTCTATACTTGCTCATCTGAGTGTGGCCCACTCAAGCAGAGCAATATCAGCCAGACTCACCCTAAAGTTTATTAGAAATGCAGAATTTTTAGCCCCACTCCAGATCTACCAAATCAAAATGAGCATTTTATCAAGATTCCCAAGTGATTTATATGTACCTTACGGTTTATATTTTTTAAAAAAACGTATTTTTTGAATGAGTTCCTTAATTTGGTTTTTAAGCAATCTACAGATGAGGAGATAAGATTGGAGTTAAGTGACTTCACCAGAGATGTGCACCATTTAATATCAACTGTCGAGCCCAAGTCCCCTGATTCTGAGGCTGCAGCTAAATATGGATTAGCCACTAGTTTCTGTGCCAGGCCTTCATCCCTATGGCCTGAGGTGGACTACACACTGTCACCTTCCTTAGGCTAAACAGCATGGACAGTGACTACCATCAACAGGAGCCCTTATTTCACAAAGAAGGACAGGCTGAGGTTTCTGAAAACACTCCTGTCGCTCCCATGAGTTCCTGACGGCACTCACCTGAACCCAATCCAGGAAGCTAAGGATTCGTGTTTGTGAGACACCTTGGAGTCGTGGAGATGAAAGCAAGCAGGGCAGAGGGCCACCAAACATCAGTTGAAGCCACCCTGGCTCTCGCCTAGTTCAACCCCATCCATTTTTAGAAGAAGAAACATACCCAGAGAGGGAAGGGACTTGCCTCAAACAACAAAGCTAAATTAAAGGCCAGGAGAAGAGGTTGGCATAGAGGGCAACCCAGATATGGGAATTCAGGGTGGTATGGCTGGAAGCACCTATAAAGATACCTGCCAGGTGGGGAAGGAACAGGGATGTCCAGAGTACTCCCTGAAGAACAGGTGTGTATTATCCTCCCATAATGCTGTGATACTTTGTCACCTTTCTGAGCAAAAGTTTTTGGTTTTTTTTTGTTTTTTTTTTTTTTCACTTCTAGACATTAATTTTATTCATTGTAAAAATAATTTCAGTTCTCCGATGAAATTCTTTTTTTTTTTTTGCTTTTTTTTGTTTTTGTTTTTTCTTTTTATTGCATTTTAGGTTTGGGGGTACCTGTGCAGAGCATGCAATACAGTTGCATAGGTACACACAGGGCAGTGCGTTTTGTGAGCAAAAGTTTATCCTAGCGCTCCATACTGAGAAAAGCTTGCTCCCCTGTCCTGTGTGTTATGCATTCTCAAATGCCTTTGCCCTCTTCAACCACTGACAAAGCAGAATGAGAGTCATTTGAAGGGTGGAGTTAAATAAATAAAATTAACCCTTTAGTTAAGGTCTGCTAAAAAGGCACGGTTTTATTGCACACTCACAATATACCAGGTGCTGTGCTACTCATGAACACTTTTCAAAACAGGATTTGGAGACAGCCTTCTTCAAAAAAGAATTGCACATTCAACTAAAAATGTCCAAAAAAATTCAACTATTTTGAATTAGTCTCCAAGTCTACACAAATCACAGGAAATAGAGGATCATTAAAATACATGATTATACACAGACAAATGGACAAATGAAACAGTAATTAATATTGACCGAGGTCAGATTGCTCCTGCAAGATCTGCAAAACTCATATGACAGGGTAAGTTTTGTAGAACAGTATTTCATCACAAGATAATAGCAGTATCTCATTAGACTAAAAGGAGATGATAGATGCTAGAAGATTAGTTTTCATTACAGCTTTTCTCTGTCTATAATAATACTGTGCATCTTCTCCAAATGACAAAGAAAGTAAATTCATACTCCATCTAAATAACCTCAAAACATTAAGCCACTTCAGGGTTTTAAAAATTGGTCAAGAATTGTTTGGCCCCAGTAAAAAGACTCAGCCACAAAACTTAGATTGAATGTGGTAAAATATGTTTCAGTATTTTGCAGGTAAACAGTAATTTATAGTTAACTATAAATAATCTAAGTGGAAAACATTTATATCCTTAACATTTGCTGCTCAAAGGTAATTTCTAAAGTATCTAGAATGAGCTAAAGATTTTTTAATAAAGACATCCTGTAAGTGTCCACTTTTGGCATTCTAAATATTCTCTCTCTCATTCTGTTTTGTCCAGCAATACTGACTTTTATTTTCTTGAAATCATCATGTAGACTATTATATGTTTGTTTGTTTTCCTCTTGTGTGACTTATCTATTAGACTGAGAGAAAGGTTTTTGTTTTTTAAACGCTGTGCTTCCAGCAATAAGGATAGTCAATGGCACAAAATAGGTGTTCATTGAATAATTAATGCACAATGAATTATCTTACCTTTGCTCTCCTATATCTTGTAAATTTCCTATGTATGATTTTTGTAAGAAGTAAAAATAATGTTATTTTAAGAAGGAACAGAATCCCAAAGTGACCAATATGGACTGTTTAGAACCCAATATGATGGGTTCTAAAGGGTGACGATTTCCTTATTTGTCATTATGTCTTCAGTATCTGCCCCCAGGTAGGTGACTAAACAGGTTTCATGAATAAATTAATTAGGGAATGATCAAATTATCATAAATAAAAAAGGGCAGGAGAGTATTTTATATATAATTAGCTTATAAGAAATCCCATCTCTTTCCATCACATGACTTTTAAAAAAATTTTTAAAGAAATAATTTACTTTTTATTATACATGGGGCACATGTGCAGGTTTGTTACATGGGTATATTGCATAATGCTGGTGTTTGGGCTTCAAGTGAATACACCACCCAAATAGTGAACATAGTACCCCACAACTTCCAACAGCTAATTTGCAATCCTGACCTCCTTCCACCTTCCTCCCTTTTGGAGTCTCCAGTGTCTAATATTTCCATTTTTATGTGCATGTGTATCTGTTGATTAGCTTCTACTTGTAAGTGAAAACATGCAGGATCTGATACTCTGTTTCTGAGTTATTACACTTAAGATTATAGCCACCAGCTATATCCATGTGGCTATGACAACATGATTTCATTCTTTTCCACATCACATCCCTTTCAAACTTATTTTTGTAGTTTTAAAAGTATTGTTATAGAACTAACAATATTGCTTGCATCTATACACCATGATTGGAAAAGAAGTAGAGTGTGTGTGTGTGTCTGTGTGTGAAAGAGAGATACATGGTCTTGCTCTGTCACCCAGGCTGGAGTGCAGTGGCATGATCTCAGCTTACTACAGCCTCAACCTCCTAGGCCCAAGCAATCCTCCCATTTCAGCCTCCCAAGTAGCTCAGACCAAAAGCATGTGCCACCATGCCCAGCTAATTTTTTTTATTTTTGTAGAGATAGGGTCTCCCTATGTTGCCCAGACTGGTCTTGAACTCCTTGGCTCAAGTGCTCCTCCCACCTCGGCCTCTCAAAGTGTTGGGATTACAGGTGTGAGGCATTGCACCTGGCCAAAAAGTGGATTTTGAAATGTTTTTGTATATGCATCTCCAGATTGGTGAAAATAAGAAAGAGGGTAGTGATAAGCAGAAAAAGACAATGATCTTTGATTTTGCATCAAAAGTTTACAGACATAACCACAGGCTTTGTTGTTGTTGTCATTGTAGTTTACTACTGAGTTATGTGATGGTTATCTTTGTATTTATCCTGTTGGGGGATTCACTGAGCTTCTTAAATCTGTGAGCATATGGCTTTCATTAAATTTGGAAAGTTTTTAGACAAAATTTCTTCAAAAATGTTTTCTGCCCCATTTTCCAGCTCCTAGTCTTTGGGACTCCAATTGTACATATGATAGGCCTTTGATATTGGCCCACTTTCCCTGGGACTCTGTTCACTATTTTTTCCAATTTTTCTTCTCTATTCTGCAAGTCAGTGATTTCTAGTAACTGCTCTTTCACTGACCCTTTCTTCTGTCACCTACAATTTACTGTGAAGTTCACCAAGGGAATTTTTTATTTCTCATATTGCATTTTTGCATACGATTCAATTTCATTTGGTTCTTTTTTAAATTACTATTTTTCTAATGTAATTTCTTATTCATTAATTCATTAGAAGCCTAGTCTTCCTATGTCCTTAAGCACAGTTATAATGACTACTTTAAAATTCTTGCCAGCTAATTCTACCAAATGGTTCATCTCAGAGCTTGTCTCTGTTAGCCCGTTCTCTTAAGTGTGAGTCATGTTTCCCTGTTTCTTTATGATAATTTTGAATTGTATCTTGGACATTGTGAATGATATGTTATAGGGACTCTATCTTTTGTTATATTCATCCAAAAAGTGTAATTTTTTTGTTTTAGTCAGCAATTAACATGACTAAATGCAATCTCTATCTCTCACTAAAATAGATGCTAAATGAAATCTTTGTTTAGTTCTTTTGGCCTAAGTTGGGCTGCTTGAAGTCTGTTTCACATATTCATAGTTCAGAGAATAGGCAGAGACTTAGGCAGAGTTTTATAAACAAAATTTAGGGCTCCCTTTCAGTTGTCTTCTCCTTTCCTGGATCCTTCTGTCTTTGATCCCAATTTATAACTGCTATAGTTACCCTTAATGCTTTCCTCTGGTTCTTCTATTCGGTAAGACTGCATCTATCTGCATTTTAGCTGCCCTGCTTAGTACTGACTGGGGTCTGCCCTTGGCAAGAAAAAAAAAATCCCTTTCGTCCAAATGCTAACTCTTGTCTAGCATTTGTTTTTGGTTCTTCTCCATAGGCTTCAGGTTTGTATTGTTTTTTTTTCTCAATAGTCTATTGTTTTTAACTGTGGAAGTGTTGTTCTTACAGGAACTATTCTGCCAGTAGTAGAAGTAGAACTCAGATTTCCATGTTTTAGAAAGTATTCTAGAGGAGTGTGGAGAATGAATTTGAAATGAGACTAGGGATAGAGAAACCAGTCAGGATATATAGTAGTCATCCAGGGAAAGGGTTATGAGAATTCACAGAACAGCAGCAATCAAGCGCAATGAAAATTTGTATTTGCAAGCTCCAGACTCTTAAATTCCAGCTCTGCAGTAAAATAGCTGAACCAGGAGCTCAAGACTAGCCTGACCAATATAGTGAAATGCTGTCTCTACTAAAAAAAAAGAAAAAAAAAATATATATATTTTTTTAATTAGCCAGGTGTGGTGGCATGTGCCTATAATCCCAGCTAATCAGGAGGTCAAGGCAGGAGAATTGCTTGAACCCAGGAGGTAGAGGTTGCAGTGAGCTAAGATGGTGCCACTGCACTCCAGCCTGGGCGACAGAGTAAGACTCGTTCTCAAAAAACAAAACAAAACAAAAGTTGTAAAAGGAGTGCTATTGATATTGATTAATAATATCAAATGCCTCGAATTAATCAGGTAAGCTGAGGTCCAAAAAACTCCCATTGGATGTGCCGTTGGAAAGTCATTGGTGGCCTTTGTGAGAACAATCTCAGAGGATGGTAGAAAAGCCTGGTTGGAAAGGGTTAAAAAGTGAACGGAAGGTGAGAAAATGCACAACATTCTATGTCATAGATGCCTTCAAAGCATTTCAATTTCCCTTGTTCTTTTCCACATAAAATTTCTACAAATTTCATAATTGTGTATCACACAATTTTCCAAAAAATGTAATTAATCCATACTTTGTTCCAGTTTTTATGTGACTATCTTTGAAAAAAGTACTATCTGATTTTGCCTTCATATTGACAGAAATAAACAGTTGGAAAAGAGGAATATAAATGTAGCAGGACCTTTTTTCCCCTTTTCAGTTGGCATGTAATCATTGTACATATAAAAACTTTTAATAATTCTGATTTAAATGTGTTAAGTTTCAAAACATCTGAGTGGGTATCAAGTCTGGAATTTAGAAGAGGAAGCCTTATGTATTTTCTTAAAGTTTAATATCCTGTTTAGAATGTGCTGAGTTGCTGAGAACATCTCAGGTTTTGAAAAACTTGGGGGAATATGAATCGGAATTTGAATGGGGCACAAATAACTATGAGGGCTTTAGTGAGTGTATCAGGATTTAGTTTTACAGCATAGAGACGTGATTAACCACATAGCCTGCCTATCTGGGAACAGCTGAGAAGGAAGGAGGACCAGAGCACATGGCACAGCAGTTGAGAACCATCAGTCGCATCAGTCCAGCTGCCTGAGAACTTTAAAATGGAGAGTGTTTATTGGAAAGGCCAGAATCTTACTAAGAGGCCAAGGGATCCATAGGAACATGAAAGGAGTGAGACTAGGATTAAGTTTTTATACAAAGCAGAGTACAAGAAAACTCTTTCATCACAAGTAATGATGTTCTGGGACGACAGAAAACTCAAGGTGAGTCAGAGAGCACCAGGCATACCCAGGGTGTGACAATGGGTAGTGTTGGCTCAGGAGTTACAGAGACCTGGGTGCAAAACCTGGCTTTGACCTTTAGACAGTTTCTTATCCTCTTTGAATTCTGGTTCATTCATTTATGAAATAGTAAAAATACAATAATAGTGTCTCCTCTGGAGGCTTATGATAAGGAAATGAAATAATGTAAGGAAAGAGGCCAGTGGTGTCACTCAGTAAGACAAATATCTGCTAAAGTTGTAATAATAACATATATAACTAATATATATAGTATATAAAAGTATATAATATATAATAACATTATATATATAATATAAAATACATATATATATATATATATATATATATATATATATATATATATATTTTTTTTTTTTTTTTTTTACATGGAATCTCACCCTGTCACCCAGGCTGGAGTGCAGTGGCATGATCTCAGCTCACTGCAATCTCTGCCTCCTGGGTTCAAGCGATTCTTATGCTTCAGCCTCCCAAGTAGCTGGGATTATAGACACGCACCACCACACCCAGCTAATTTTTGTGTTTTAGTAGAGACAGGTTTTTACTATGCTGGCTATGTCTCTAACTCCTGACCTAAAGTGATTCTCCTGCCTCAGCCTCCCAAAGTGCTTGGATTATAGGCATGAGACACTGTGCCTGGCTAGAGTGGTAATAATATAATAACCAAAAGATAGGAGAAAATGTAAATGTCCAACAATAGATTAACCAACTAAATTATAGTGCAACTGTATAATGAAATAGTATAATTGTATATATATAAATATATATATAATTTGTATTTAAATTTATATTTGAAAGAGCATAATCGAGTGTGGTGGCTCACACCTGTAATCCCAGTGCTTTGGGAGGCTGAGGTGTGTGGATCACTTGAGGCCAGGAGTTCAAGACCAGCCTGACCAACATACTGAAACCCTGTCTCTACCAAAAAAATACAAAAAAGTTAGCTGGGTGTGGTGGCACACACTTGTAATCCCAGCTACTCAGGAGGCTGAGGCACAAGAATTGCTTGAACTCAGGAGGCAAAGGTTGCAGTGAGCCAAGATCACACTACTGCATTCCAGCCGGGGTGACAGAGTAGGGCTCTTGTCTCAAAAACAAAACAAAACAAAAAGAGCATAATATATAAGGAAGTATTAATCATAAAAAGTTTTACAACCAGACCAGAGCAAATAATGCATACAAATATAATATTTAAAAAGAAGGTATATATACATCAAAAGGTTAATAGTGGTTGTAGTGTGGACTGCGATATTTTGGTTTCCTTTTTACAAAAAATAAAACCCATAAACACAAATTTTAGTGCTTTCTGATGAGAACGAATTGCTTTTATAAGAATATAGAATTTGAATTGGAGATAATAAGTCGTACATGTTTTCATGCCAGAGGTGTTACCCTTATTAGTGTATTGTTCTTAATTGCTGTTCCTCAAATCCACCTTTGGCTTAGGCTCTGGGAAAATGGCAACAATCCAGCAAAAACCGAATCTATGAATCTAGAGGAATTAAAAGGATTTTTCTTCATTTACTTTGGGTAGTTTTGTCTGGCTGGGTGTGCCTCATTCTGACAGGAAGTATGTGTCACCAGAAAAGAATTTGATTCTTTGCAGCAAAAAGATGGTTAGTGGAAAGAGAAAAACACTCATGCGTGTTTCTCGTGTTTCTCGCAGATTCTGTTTCATTGTGTCAAACTGGCTCCCCTTCCTAGCTGGACCCACCCAGAGAGGAGGTGCCCCACTCAGGGCCCGCCCTGCTCTAACAGAGCAGGAATGTGTAGTGGCCTCCCAGTGCACCAAGAGGCCAGCTTCTTTGACCCCTGGTGTATAAACCTGGCTTTGCCTCTTGAAAGAGTTTCTTTGCCTCAGTTTCTCAACTGTAAAACCTAATACATCTCTTTGCCTCAGTTTCTCAACTGTAAAACCTAATACCTCTGTCACCACCAGTAAAAAGTGAGACCCTATGAACACAGGGACTGAGTTTTATACCTTTCTGTACCTGTACAGCCTCACCCAGTACTGAAGCTCAATGTCTATTGACTAAAATGACCAAGTTGTTTCAAGTGGCTTTTTAAATGTGCCATCCAGTGTTGGCAATTAAATTTGTGGGGCTGGGCATGGTGGCTCACGCCTGTAATCACAGCACTTTGGGAGGCCAAGGCAGGTGGCTCACCTGAGGTCAGGATTTGAGATCAGCCTGATTAACATGGCAAAACCTCATCTCTACTAAAATATACAAAAGTTAGCCAGGCGTGGTGGCATGCACCTGCAATCCCAGCTACTCAGAAGGCTACGGTAGGAGAATCACTTGAACCTGGGAGATGGAGGTTGCAGTGAGTTGAGACTGCGCCATTGCACTCCAGCCTGGGCAATAATAGAGTGAGATTCTGTCTCAATACATAAATTAATTAATCTGTGATCATGGCCCTCTGGAGTATATTTATACATGGTGTAATATTTCTGGGGAAAACAAGGCAAACATAGGGAAATGTTAAGATCTGATAAATCTGTATGGTAGACACATGAATGGATCTAACTAATATCCATGTTAATCATTGATTTTCAGTTTCCTTGTCCACAAAATATCTTCTTCATTGAGACTTTTGTGCCTTGAACAAGAAGTGTTATGTCAAGTGCTTAGCACGTTTGTGTCCTTACTAACTCTTAATTTTCTTTAGCAAGAGGAATGGAAGGTAGCTCTCATTAGTTGGTTTTTTAATTCTAATGCTTAAAATTGGACTATTTGATTTGTAGCATCTGACTACAGTCATTCTGGCTGTCATCCCACAGTGGCTGTATCCCATAGTGACATAGATATTTCAATGGAGAAAAGATTGGACCACATTAGGGCAGATGATTGATCTCAACCAATATCTCACCCAGTGTTGGAAGCCTTCTACAGTAATGTATGAAAGTATAATTGATTGCCTATTCATTTACCACACACCACATGATAGGCATTGCACCAAGAAGACGAAATTAAGAAATATGATGACATAATTTCCTGGCCACAAAAAATTCACTGTGTAGTAGCAGACAGACACAGAGGCAGAAACAAATTATTTCAGTAGAATTCAGTATATGCTAGATTATTAGCCCAAAGGAAGAAGTAAAACATTTACCCACACTTAGCAATCAAATGTAGCTGCTTCATTTTTAGTAATGAGGCCTATAGCTCATATACGTTTGAATTTTAGAAAATGTTAGAAGATTCTTTTTGCTAAAAACAAAAAGGTATCACCTTCCAAAAGGATGATCTCATTTATGTTAGAAAATAAAATAAAGCTATCGTGTGGCTATATACAGAAATGAATGCAAATGCAGAGACAAAGCTTGGGCAGAGCACGCACCACTGCCAAAGTGCTTATTGGGAGAGAGGAGAAGATAATAGGAGGGTGATGAGAAGGTCGTTCCTTTGTTTCTCATATATTTCCGTATTATTTGAAGATTTTAATTTATATGTAATAATTGCAATATTGTATATGTACAGAAAGAAAGGGTCTTCCCCCAGATATCTACATCTGCTTCAGATCTTTGTTCAAATGCCACTTTCTGAATATCCTATTTTTAAATTGCCACCTCACCACCATTAAAATCCCCATCCCCTTTTCTAGTTTATGTCTTCATAGAGTTTATTACAATCTGACATCTGACATATTTTAGTTTAAAAAATATATATTATTGTCTGTCTCTCCCAGACAACTAGAGCATAGGCTCTGTGAGAGCTGAGATTAGTGTGTGCTGGCTTTGCAGTTCTAAACCCAGGGCCGAGGACGCATGCCAGGTGTTCCACAGGCTGACAGCCTGAATCTATACAGCACTATGCTAACAGCCATTATTTCTGAATGGAGAGACTACAGACGTCTTTTATTTTCTTCATTCTGCTACTTGGCATCTGAATTTTTGTAATGAGCACATATTAATTCTATTACCTGAGAAAACAACAAAGCTCTTTGAAATTTTTTTTTTTAATGATAACCTTGGAGCTAAGAAAGAGGCTTCACTAGAAGCCACCATGGAAGGAATAAGGGCCCAGCAGGAGTCCCGCTAAAGAGCTGAGGAGAAACCTCCAGAGACATTTGGTGTGGTGAAGACAAAGCCCCTCCCTTATGACTCCTCCACTGCCTCGCACTTTCCAGACACCCGCACAAATGCCTGGTCTATGGGTCACTGGTTCACAAAGGGTCTTCTGCCCCATAGCTTCCCAACTCCAAGCAGTGGGGCCCAGAAATTTGCCCACGTCCTTCCATCCAGCAAAGGTTTTTATCTGGGTCCTTCTTAGGTTTCAGTCAATTCTTTGCTGAGCAACTTTGCTTCTTGTTTTCATTGGGAACTAGACTCAATTTAAGTTGGAGCCATAAAAAGGATGAAATCCTTTACCTGATACTTTTCTATTTGGGTATTCAGGCCTGCCACAGATGGAGGGCCTGTGGGCCACTCTCTCATTGTGGACACCGGCATCTTAGCCCAGAACTTTGAATAAGGCACATGTGAGAGTGAATGCTGAGCTTTTTTCATTCTTTTTTTACTCTACTTTTTTTTTCTGTTCTATTTCTAATTGAAAGCCATTGTCTTAAGTGAATGACTGTAGAGACGGCCTAATCCTCATCTCAAAGTGCCGTCATAGGATCAATGGGAGAAAGTGGTCCCGCCAGTCTGAAAGTTAAGGTTTCTCATCATTGTTCTGCCGCTAACTTGCTACATGATCTTAGTCACATCATGTTACCTCCCTGGGCCTCCATTTCTTTATCTGAAAAATAAAGATCTTTGCAGTGTTTCTGAAGTCCCTGCCCAAATCAGCGTTTGTTCAACTGAGGATCGACAGTGACACCTTGTGGTTCTCCTTGAGCCCTGTCTTCGCTTTTCCTAGCCCAAGTTTAAGGGAGCCAAGGATATCTTTGCCTGTTCCCCTGCCTAGCCCACCCACCCCATCAGCTTCACTTAGCACTGCCTTAACCTTGTCTCCTAGATTCGGAAACGTGCATCCACCCTTTGTTCACCAACTGCTTCCCAGACTCAACTTGAACAATGTTGCTAAGGTCAAACTACAAATAGACCGCAGACACCAGCGTGAAGGTCTGTGCTTCTGGTGAAGTCTACAGTTTGGTGTGAATGGAAGGGTGTCAGTCCCAGGTGTTTTTTAGGGCTAGTGGTGCAGTCCCAGGTGTTTTTTAGGGCTAGTGGTGCAGTCCCAGAGAGAGATCTGAGCAACAGCTCAAGGAGGAAGACTGAATATTTTATTCTTTGCCAGCACTCCTACTAATATGTAAAATTGTCAGATTCCAAATTGTTCTATGCCTCTGTTTTTCTGTTCACAAAATAAGAAAAACCTGCCATTAGCACTGCCTTCGAACTCACAGTCTGTTCATTCTTTTACTTATTTGTTCATTAAATATTTAATGAGCATCTTCCCAATGCCAAGTTCTCAGCACCTACCTGTACCAGTAGTCTAAACTTGAGAAGACATAGTCTCTACTCTTCCAGATCCTGTTCTTGTCTAATGAAGAAGAGAGCGAGAGGAAACCCTTCTATTGCCATGTAATAGGGAACGCCTTATGGCAGATAATGTATACACATAATGGCATGGGAGCCCGAGGACAGACATCGAACTAAGCCTGGGAAAAATGTTTGACAGAGAACAGGACACTTAAATATGGATTTTACAAAGTGGGTAGGAGTTTGCCAGAGAAGATTTTCCAGGCAGAGAGAACAGAGTGGGAATAGGCATGTAAATAAGATCTATCGAGATGGCCTGCCATAAAAACAAAACACAGATCTCTACTGACTCAATTCCCTCCCCTTCCAGATATTATCCCATTTCTCTACTTCTCATTGTGGCCAAACTTCCCAAAAATTTGTGTTCTGTCTTCACTTCCTCATGTTCAACCCACCCTGTCTTAGCTACCACTCCTCAGTCACTACCTAGCCTGGGCAGAAACAAATGCCAGCGTGATACTATATCAATGACCCTTTGTCACTGTTGTCACTGTCATCATTCCATGGCCTTCCTTTCCCTCTCAGTGGCATTTGCCACAGTGAGAAAATTTCTTTCTTGACTTCTTGTTTCTCTCTCAGCTTCAATGACACCCACTCTTCAACTCATGCTCCAGGTTCACTATCTGCTGCTTTCTGGTCTTCCTGCTCAGCTCCTCCTACTCCATTCAATATTAAATGTCAATATTCTCTTCTTATTTCTATCTAGGAAAACTCATTCATTCCCATGGTTTTAAATGTCATGTATCAGCTCCTAAATTTTGTATAACCAAACCTGACCTCTGAAATCCAGTCTTCGCAACCAGTGAGGTCTCCGCTTAAATGCTACCTGAAGGTTGGGTGATCTTCCCTGACATTTTTCTTCTTATCTGCTTCCCGCTAGATTGAGAGCCCCATGCAGGCAGATTCATCCTTACTGTCTTCAAACTTGCATGTTTAATGATTAGAACAGTTCCTAGGATACTCAAAAATTATTTGTTGACTAAATTTCTAAATGAAATATAAGTAAATTTAAGTATTTCAAATAGAACAAATCTGTGATTTTGATTGTTTTTAATAAATTATCCACTCAATTCAGTTCAAGATCAGCTAGGCAAGCCTCACAAAAGGGCATATGCTCAGTGTTTCAGGATGTGATCTAATTTTTAATTGTTTCTTGATGCAAAGTATCACCCTTTTCTTTTTTGATACAGAGTCTTGTACTGTCACCCAGGCTGTAGTGCAGTGGCGTGATCTCAGGTCACTGCAGTCTCCACCTCCTTGGTTCAAGAAATTCCCCTGCCTCAGCCACCAGAGTAGCTGGGACTACAGGCGTGTGCCACCACACCCAGCTATTTTTTTTTTTAATTTTTATTTTTTAGGAGACAGGATTTCACCTCATTGGCCAGGATGGTCTCAATCTCCTGATGTCGAGTATCACCCTTTTCTAGTGACTGTTTCTCCTCCTCCATCATCTACTCTTGCCCAGAGGGAGATTTCCCCATGAAATCCCACTGATGAGATCTCAGTCAGAACATTTCATTCTCCATGGTTATTTCAAGTTCACAGACTTCTTCATTTTTGGCCCTTGTGGCAGTTGATATTTTTTCAGGAAATACTATAGTTGCAGCAGGTACTGTTAGAGCTTAGTGGGTATTCATGTTGTGGATACTTTTTACCAAAACACATAATAACCAAATGTCCAGAAGCGGGAACCAGAAATACAGTGGTCCAGACCTGTAGAAAAGGGAATGCCACTCCTGGCAAAGGGAAGCTATAGGCAGTGCATTTTGTTCAGGGAAACAAGGTGAACACTGTTGGAGGCAAATTTGAGGCTGAGATCCATTTCGGCTTGAGGTTTCCAAGGCACAAAGCAGCTCTCGGTAGCTGAGAGGGACCAAGACATAGGATATCCTCATCTTTCCTTTGTAGCAAGAGCCTTCAGACAGGAGGACCACTGGTTGCCTGGAATGGAAAATTATTATTAAAATAAAGCTCCAGGCACCTTATTCAGGAAACTTTGGGAATGTTTATAAATAGGTAAAAAATCGTAATGGCCAAGGAACATCTTTAGGAGACAATACTGACCAAATTAAACATTACTTGGTCAAGCACGGTGGTTCATGCCTGTAATCCCATCACTTTGGAAGGCCGAGGTGGGTGGATCACAAGGTCAGCAGATCAAGACCATTCTAGCCAATATGGTTAAACCCCATCGCTACTAAAAATACGAAAATTAGCTGGGCATGGGGGTGCATGCCTGTAGTCCCAGCTACTCAGGAGGCTGAGGCAGGACAATCCCTTGAGCCTGGGAGGTGGAGGTTGCAGTGAGTCAGGATTATGCCACTGCACTCCAACCTGGTGACAGAGCAAGACTCCATCTCAAAAAAAAAAAGTCTTGTTTCTGAGATTGAGTCCCATGTCTACCTCTGATAAATCAGATGGCCCTTAGACAATTACTTAACCACTCTCAACTTTTATTTCCTTCTCTTTAAAATGGCCATAAAATGACCAGGTATGGTGGCTCTTGCCTGTAATCCCAGCACTTTGGGAGGCTGAGAAGGGAGGATTGCTTGAGCCCAGGAGTTAGAGACTAACCTGGGCAACATAGCAAGACCCTGTCTCTAAAAAAATAAAAATGAAATGGGCAAAATAATTATCTTATACTGTCACTATGAAGATTAAATGAGACAATACCTGTCAAGTGCAGATATGATACCTGGGACACAGTAGTAGCTCAGTAAAAATAAATACTTTTCATCCCTCAGTACCTAAGCAGGAGAAAATGCCCTGGAGATATAGATACTCTCTAGAGAAGTTTTTTCTACATTTGCTCAATCAAACATTTGAATGAATAATACAGCAGCCTAGCTAGGAAGGGACACCCAGCACTGAATTATGATTTGTGCTTTCCAGAGCTATCTGCCTATTATTCCAGTATGTTTGTTCACCTTCATATTCCTGCATCTAACAGACTGCCTGGCGTACAGGTGCACAAAATGTTTGCTGGCTTGAATTAAACTAGACCTGCACTGTAGGTGCTAGCCTCATGTGACTATTAAGCACTTGAAATGTGATTAGTCTGAATTGATTGTGCTATGAATGCAAAACACACACACCAGTTTTTGAAAACTTAGTAGCCCTTTTTTGGGGGCTACTAAATGTAAAATATTTCAGTATTATTTTTTTATATCCATTACATGTTAAAATGATAATATATCACATATATGAGTTTCAAGAATATATATTCTGAGAATTAATTTCACCTGTTACCATCTACTTTTTTTTTTTAAAGACAGGATCTGTGTTGCCCAGGCTGCAGTGCAATGATATGATCATTGCTCACTGCAACCTTGAACTCCTGAGCTTGTGAGCCTTACACCTCTGCTTTTCGAAAAACTAGAACTACAGGCAAACATTACTACGCCCAGCTAATTTAAAAAAAAAATTTTTTTTGTAGAGATGAGGTCTTGCTATGTTGCCTAAGGTGATCTCAAACTCAAGTGATCCTCCCACCTAAGCCTCCCAAGTTGCTGGGGTTACCAGCGTAAACCACCTTCTATTTCTTTAATGTGATTACTAAAAAATTTAAAATGACATGTATGGCTTATACATTATATTTCTAATGGACAGAGCAGAACTAGACTATAGGCTACCAATTGCCTGAAAGGTCGTTGAATATGTACATCCCAGACTTTTTTCTCTGGGCCTTCTCTCGTTAGTTATACAAGCTTTACGGGGCACTTTCTACTTCCAGCATTCTATGATCTTATGAACTTTAGACTGCATTTCTTATGTAAGAATATTAAGTTGCTAGTCTGGGCCAAACACTTCGGTACACATTGATTTAGAGGGAAGAATGACGCTCCTCATTTAATAAGTGTACAAGAGAAGATCCGGCCAGGCATGGTGGCTCATGCCTGTAATCCCAGCACTTTGGGAGGCCAAGGCAGGTGGATCGCCTGAGGTCAGGAGTTCGAGACCAGCCTGGCTAACAGGGTGAAACCCCATCTCTACTAAAAATACAAAAATTAGCTGGGAGTGGTGGTGCACACCTATAATCCCAGCTATTTGGGAGGCTGAGGCAGGAGAATCACTTGAACCCGGGAGGTGGTGGTTGCAGTGAGCCGAAATCATGCCATTGCACTCCAGCCTGGGTGACAAGAGCTAAACTCTGTCTCAAAAAAAAAAAAAAACACAGAAGTTAAGAAACTTGGCTAAAGTGACCTGGCTTGTGATAGAACTGGCCTGGAATCTTTGCCTGTTTTCTCCGGTTTTTTGTAAGAATTCCCAACAAAAACAGAAAACATGATTCAAAAGTCAATGTGGGTGCTTTGGCTCAGTTATTCCCTAAGATGTATTTCCTTGAGAACAATCATATATCATCAGAATCATTGTCAAAAGGTATGCAAGAGGCTCCTTAAAGAATGGAGAGGAAGCCCCAGTGCTTGTCAAGGTTGGTATATCATTGACACCTAGCAGTAAATATAAGGAGGCTTCTAAGGAGAGAAGATTGAGAACCAGAAAAGCAGGGGCTGCTCGTGGTTAATTGTTCACCAGCTTCAGGAGAGAGGCTGGGAGGACAGCGGGGGAGTGAAACATTGACCAGTTCTGATTTAGATGCAGGAATGTGTTAGGGAGGCACAGAAAGGCCGGCACCTGAGACAGCTCCCATGGGTAAAATTCCTCTCCCAAAGGCTGGGAAAGGAAAAGGGAATGTGCTCAGAGAAGAAAGGGCTGCTGGCCTCAGAGTGCACTTATTTTGCCAACTCCTACAGCCATTTCTAGGGCCTACAACAACAAAAACAAAATGATGAGCACATGTTTGACTTTTTCAACCCACCAAATTCTGTTACATTTTGGAGAGCTGGGACCAGGAAGTAAGGGATAGATAAAACAAAAATCAGTTAAATAAGTTACTGCCCTTGCCTTGGAGCCAAACTGGAAAATGCAAACTGGATTTGAAGGCTCTTAGACCTGTTTTCAAGTCTTGACTCCACCTAGGCACTTAATCCTAGGCAATTCAGTGACTCTCTGAGTCTCAGTGTACTCAGCTGGAAACGAAAACTAATAAAACTTATCTCCAAGAGCTGTTATAGTGATTACATGATAATGAGGAAGGTCCTGAGTCCCAGTGCAGTCATTGTTGGGTTGAAGAGTAGGAGAGACTACATTGTTTAAAATGGTCCAAGGGCTCCCCATAACCTTTAGGGAAATGTTCAGTATGACTTCCTTTCCTCTGAGAGCCTAGCTTATCTCCACAGCTTCCCTCCCACCCTCTGCCTCTTCACCCCTACCCAACCCAGCTCAGCTTCTGATTAGTGACACTTTTAGAACCAAAATCCTGAATGCTGAGGCTCAGTGTTTCATTCTTTAGCATTTTTTGAAGCCTTTAAGTCCCCCAGGGGAGTTGACCCTTCAAAGGCCTTTCTTTAGTACAACCCACCAAACTACCTTGGTCCTTTTCCTGGGTTAGCCCTTGGCTCTGTGGGGCTGAACTTGATCACCCCAGACATCACTTGACAAGGAGCATGTTGCATTTCTCTTGAAATGCAAAACAAAAATTTGCTGGCTGGCTGCCCAGTTTCTGTTATGTAGACCCAGATTAAATTTCTCTTGGACTGGTTTGTAGAGCCCCTAGATGCTGGAATGAAAAGTGATTTATGTTTTCTCTTGGCAGGGAATTACCCAAGTGAAAACTGCCTTGAAAAATAACTGTTTAGCTGGAGTGTGTGTGTGTGTGTGTGTGTGTGTGTTCATATACATTTATATGCATGCCCCCTGGTTTGGTCTGGTAGATAAGCTGCTTCTTACTGGTTGACAAGCTTCAGAAGTAGAAAATCAAGAGCCAGGGAAAGGGACTTACAAATATGCCAACGTTACTGGTATCAGGTTTGCCATGATTAAGTTTTAAATTTGACTCCAAACTCCCTGGCAATCCAGGCAAAAATGGAAACATAATCAGGCATGTAGCTCTCAATAACGGAAAGGAAGGCCCTCCTGACCTTTCTTGGGAGCACTGAGAATATTGCAGTAATAAAAGTCATTTAATGAGCACTCACTATGTACAAAGAGGACATTTTGTGCTTGTAACAACTACTCAAATTAGGTTTTTCTTTTATGGTTGAAAAATTAGGTTCACAGAGGTGATGACTTTTGTAAGACTTCCCAGTTAGTAGCAGTTGGAACCTGAATCACTATCCAAGTCTATCTGACAACAGCTACTAACCAACACTGTCTTTCCAGCCTGTGATAAACATGTCTTCAGCAATGGTTTCATAGCAAATGTGCTACTTTTAATGGCTGTTTGGCCTTCAAATAGAAATTTCAAAATTTGGGCGTTTCATGTCATATTTAAACGGGAAATGAGTTGAGTGACGGAGCCTCAGAGCTTTGCTCCATTCCCTTCTCCATCAAGAAGTAAAGAATAAAACTAAATACATATTGAGTCTACCATGCTAGGTGCCCTACATTTGTTTCTCTATTTAAACTTCACCCAAGGCCAGGTGCAGTGGCTCACACCTATAATCTCAGTACTTTGGGAGGCCGAGGCCGGCGGATCACCTGAGGTGAGTAAGACCAGCCTGAACAATATGGTGAAACCCCATCTCTACTAAAAATACAAAAATTATCCAGGCATGGTGCTGTGTATCTGTAGTCCCAGCTACTCAGGAGGCTGAGGCAGGAGAATTGCTTGAACCCGGGAGGCTGAGATTGCGCCACTGCACTCCAGACTAGGCAACAGGAACAAAACTGTGTCTCAAAAATAAATAAATAAACTTTACCCCACGGAAGTGTGACTTAGAGTCTTAATGAAGGGTTTTTGGTTACCAGTTGCAAGACCCACTTGCAGGAGTTTAAATGAAGGGGTACCCATAATTATAAATAATGTGTATCTGGGAGAACTCAAGGACAGGAAGTGTGGCTGGGCTTCATAAGAGACAAGAAGCAGAAACTGGGAAGTCAGACCCTGACTGGACCTACTTTTCCAGGGGGTATTGTTTCTTTTGACCCTGCTTCTCTATGCATCTCTATGTTGGGGTGAACCTTCTTGTTTCCAAGTATGAGAACCTCCATTAGCATTACACTCTTGAATTTTGGTTCATGAATTTGGGGAAGGGACCAAGCACTCATGGTTCAACTGTTTCCCCTCCCATTTTTCCCCTCCATCTACATGTGGCAGCCTGTGGCTATTCAGGGTTGTCTGTGAAAAGTCTGTCTCATATGTGTTCAGCATTACCACACTAAAACACGTTTATTTGCAGAAAGCTCATGCATTATTCTTCCTCTGCCATAATCTCATGCATCCCTTAATTGGTTTTGAAGTAAGGCAAGGAAAAATGGGCTACTTATTGGACCCCAAGAAACTCCAGCATATAGTCAGATAGGGTTACCCCGTCATGGTGTCACCCCTACTTCCCAGATTGAGAATGAATAGAACCTCTGGATTCTATTCTTAAATGTGTTTTAGATTCTGACTGACCTAATGAATCAGTCCACTATGGATACAATCAGCTCTGCCAGGGGCCTGGAGTCACATGGTACAAACAGAGAGGAGGAGAGTAGTCGTAGGGAAAGAATCAAGGGCTAAGCAGATACCTCAAGGTTTGTATTATAGGCAGGCATTGTCATCTCCTTTTCACCAGTGGAAAAATTGCATCTTAGGGAGAAGACAGTCAAACAGCCAATATCAGAGCTAAAATTCATACCGAGGTCTGATTGACTCTAAAGCTTTTGTTCCTAACACAGAGTTATAAGATCTCAGAAGCTGACCCTAAGCCCGCATTCTCTAGTTGGCATTGAATAGAATATCCAGCTTCATGTAAACTATTTCAACAGTAATACTGACAGAAAAACAGAGATAAGATTTTTACCTTCTTGCTTTAACTTTTTTTTTTTAATTTTAAAAATGAGATTCAGTCTCACTATATTGCCCAGTCTAGTCTTGAACTCCTGAGCTCAAGCAGTCCTCCCACCGTGACCTCCCAAAGTTCTGGGATTACAGGCATGAGCCACTGTGCCCGGCCTTCTCATTTTTAGCGACATCTTCTTTTCCTTTCTCCTTCTGAACTACCCTAGAAATATGAGCTGCAAAGACTAATAAAAAGTATACTGGACCAGACACAGTGTCTCACACCTGTAATATTAGCACTTTGGGAGGCCAAGGCAGGTGGTTCACCTGAGGTCAGGAGTTCAAGACCAGCCTGGCCAACATGGTGAAACCCCGTCTCTACTAAAAATATAAAAAGCAGCTGGGCGTGGTGGCAGGCACCTGTAGTCCCACCTACTTGGGAGGCTGAGGCAGGAGAATTGCTTGAACCTAGGGGGCAGAGGTTGCACTGAGCTGAGATTGTGCCATTGCACTCTGGCCTGGGTGACAAGAGTGAAACTCCATCTCAAAAAAAAAAGTATACTGTACTTGGTCCCAGAAAGTTTCCACTTACAAGCGCCATCTCCTTAAAACACACAGATTTAACCTTAAGCTCTTTGATCATCATTCAGTTTTTTTCACTTATTTAGCTTATATATATGTATGTATATGTATATATGTATGTTAATGTAATATATATTCATTATATATATAATGTGTATCTGTAGTCCCAGCTACTATATATGTACTATATACGTATATATGACTATAATATATGTATATGTTAATATAATATATATTAAGCATATGTCTTATAAATATTTTATACTTATAAGTATTATAATGTACATCATATGTACATATGTACATTATATGCTTAGCTTCTAATGTAAGAAATGCAAAATAAAACTAACTACACTGAAATAATGTTTTTCTGCTCTCAGATTGTCGAATGTCCAAACATTCTGCAATACATGTGGGTGAGGCCAAGGGGAAACGGGCACTTAAACATTGTGGGTGGGAATATAAAGTGGTACAATCCCATGGAAAGCAATTTGCTAAAAACTTATTAAAATACAAACTCCAGGCTGGGCGTGGTGGTTCACACCTGTAGTCTTAGCACTTTGGGAGGCCGAGGCAGGCAGATCACCTGAGGTTAGGAGTTCAAGACCAGCCTGGCCAACATGGCAAAACTCCATCTCTACTAAAAATATAAAAATTAGTCAGTGTTGTGGCGCATGCCTGTAATCCCAGGTACTTGGGAAGCTGAGGCAGGAGAATCGCTTGAATCTGGGAGGCAGAGGTTGCAGTGAGCTGAGATTATGCCACTGCACTCCAGCCTGGGTGACAAAGTGAGACTCCATCTCAAAAAAAATAATTTAAAATACAAACTCATATACAATTCATTATGCTTCAAGTGTTCTCATGCTCATAAGAAATAACATCTGTATATGGTTGTTATTGCAATATTGTTTATGATAGCAAAAGATTAAAAACAATTTAAATGGCCGTCAGCACAGGCCTAGATCCTCTATAGAGTAGAACTCTGGGCAACAATGACAGAGAATTTTGGAAAATTGCCAAAATAACAGTGAGTGGAAAAAGCAAGGTGCAGAACCGTGTGTAGACTGTGCATATGTGTAAAAGTTTTATACTTTAGTACTAGCAATACTAATAGTATAATATTAATAGTGTAAGTAATTAGTTATATGCTAACATATGCAGATACAATAGATAATAGTATTTGTTAGAATGGCATATATGTTTAATGCCTATACAAGATTTTACATACATACACATATGTATACAATCTTGTATAGGCATTAAAAAAATATCTGGAGAAAAAAACTGATACCAAGAAGTTCCTTTTAAAAAAAATTGGGGTAGGAAACCAGGCAAATGGGGATAGGGATGGGAATAAAACAACAGAATATCTTTCAAGAAATTTTGAACCAACATAAATGTTTAAGCTATTCAAAAATTGAAATAAGTATATGCAGCTGGTAAAGTGACAACAGTGCAGTGAATGTTAGGAGGGAGAAGCCCAGGGTCCCATAGGAACATGGAGCAGCGGATCTAACTTAGTCTGCAGGGCCTGGGGAAACTCCCTGAGGAAGCAGCTTTTAAACTGAGACTGGAAGAATAAATAGGCAAAGAAGGGAAGGGATGAAGAATGGCTGACCAGAAAAAGGGTTTCCACGTACAACAGCCCTGAGCAGGGAAACAGCTTCACAGTCAAGGCGTGGAAACATACCCGGTATGACTAGAGCACAGAAAACCAGGGGGCAGGGAGATGCAGGAAGGAGTAGCCAAAGCTGAAAGCAAAGTGGGGGCCAAATCATGCAGCCTACGTTAAAAATGCCTGGACTTGATCTGAAGGGCAATGGGAAGCCATTGAAGGAGTTTACCGGAAAGTGATGGGATCAAGGTTATCTTTTAAATGGATTGCTCTAGAGCCTATGAGGAGAAATGACTGGAGGAAGCAAGACTGGATGCTGACAACTGGTATCTGACAAACTACTTTGGAGAACTGTCTGGCAGTTTCTTACAAAGCTAAACATACACCTACCCTATGACCTAGCAGTTTCAATCTTGGGTATTTATCCAAGTTAAATGAAACATGTTCACAAAAATATTTGTACAAAATATGTTATAGCAGCTGTATTCATAGTAGTGAAAATGATACAGAATAAAGTCACTAATTTCTATCAAAAAAATGAATTGATACACAAATTGTGGTGTATTGATACAATGGAATACCACTCAGCAATACAATGGAAGGAATTCCTCATACACACAACATGAAAGAATCTTAAATCCAAGAATAAAAAGCACAGATATGTACATATTGTATGATTCCATTGATATGAACTGAAATCAATATACAGAAAAAATAGTCCCTAGTAATAGAAATCAGAAAGTAGTTGCCTAGGGGAAGGAGACATTGACTGGAAAGAAAAAAAATGAAAGATTATTCTGGGGCAATGGAAATGTTATATCTCTTGTTGTACATGGCAGTTACCCAATGTATACAATTGTCAAAACTCATCAAAGGGAACAACTGGACCTGTGCTTTTTATTATCTCAACTACTGAGCGCAAGCGATCTGCTCGCCTTGGCCTCCCAAAGTGCTGTGATTACAGGCGTGAGCCCATTCCCAGCACACTTTCTATTATCTACTAAGTATACCTCAAGTTTTAAAAAGAATGGACATTGAGGAAGCTAGGAGGCGACTTTAATAATCCAGGAGAGGTTGGGGGCGGTGGCTCATGCCTGTAATCCCAGCACTTTGGGAGGCCGAGGTGGTGGATCACGAGGTCAATCATCCTGGCCAACATGGTGAAACCGCATCTCTACTAAAAATACAAAAATTAGCTGGGCATGGTGGCGCGCACCTGTAGTCCCAGCTACTCAAGAGGCTGAGGCGGGAGAATATCTTGAACCTGGAAGGCTGAGATTTCAGTGAGCTGAGATTGCGCCACTGAACTCCAGCCTAGCAACAAAGCGAGACTCCGTCTCAAAAAAAAAAAAAAAAAAAAAAAAAATCCGGGAGAAAGGTGATGGCAGCCTGGTGCCCTATTATTGGGACCAAATAAAATAACATGTATAAGGGGCCAAACAATAAAGCTTCATGCAAACCATAAAGTTCTACGCAAACTGTGAACCTTTGTGAGAACGTGAGGACTGAGTCTAACTTAACCCCTATTAAATTTTGGAGGTGAGAGGGACTTCCAAAATTGCCCCCCAGACAGAACCATTGCTTCCAAGCAAAGGCTTGGGGATGACTAATCACGAGCATCTGGTTGGTTTGTCACAATTTGGCAGGAAGTGGGACGGTGGAGGGCTGAGAGTCATCAGAATACTTCACCTTGGGGCAAAAGCGGGGAAGGGGCAGGAGCTGCTTTTACCAGAAGTCGTTTTCTACTGAAAATTGGGCTTTCCCAAACAAGAAGTGTATTCAGCTGCTGGGCTGGAGTCTTGAATTTATTTTTTTGAAATAATTAGCGTTTGAAGGATACAGCAAAAAGGAAGCAGACTGTCAGTTCCTGAAGCAGGGGCCATCACCATCAGCTACTCGGCCACCAAGCCTTAGGAGAGTTTGCTGGGCGCTGGAGAGTGTGTGTGAAATACAGCGGGGCTGCTTGCAAGCATCTGCCTCTGAGTGCAGACAGGTTTGGAGAAACAGCTGTGTGGAAATCAGGCAAACACCATCTGAAGAACTGCTCACTCACCATTTAACTTAATTCAACCTTGTTTCCATGCCTTTGTTTTTTCAGTGTTAATAAATCTCTGATTATTTGCTTTAATTTAATATTGATTTCATTTTCTCAAAACCACTTGAAATGAGCAGACACAGCTGGATCCTCCCTATCCTCCCCAGTGGATGCTAAATGCCCTGGTGAAGAGGAGACATCCCCACACAAAGTAGAGCTGTAGATTCTGTGACCTCCTTGAAAACCCTCTTCTGAGCTGCAGTGGACACTTGTCATATTTTTATTAGTGGATATCTGTCATCAAATCTCTCTTTGTAAGGGTTGGTCACTATTGTGACTTCTCTTGATGTGAGGTCAGACTCACCTTCCATATCAAAAGTGGACAAAAATCACACTCACACTCTCTTGTTCACACATATATACACTCACTCACACCACCCTGGCACAATCTGAGGATCAGCAACTGATTTGGGTTCAGCCCACCAGGCGGTTTTGCCCTGAAGTGTGAATCACAGGGAAGCAATACAAAAATAGGCAGGGGTGGGTGGCTACCTCTGGAGACAGCTGGAGGTCATCCCTTCAAAAGCAGACTGGCCGGCATGCTGCCTTAACTACTCCCAAGACGCCATTGCTGTGCTTCCTCTGGCCTGGACTTGTGACTCTCTCCCAGTTTGTACTTGTTTCTAAGGTTAATTCTCTTGACTCTCCAATACATTCATTCCTTTTAAGTTCTGTAGAGTCTGTTTTCATTGCTGACACCTTATGATTATGCACCTAAGATGGTGCATAATCATAAGCCAGTGTGATTTTATTTCCTATCTGAAGCTTCAAATAAATGCTCTCAAGCAGTATCTCAGACACTTAAATCCAAGGCTTGAATTTGGTAGCAATGGAAAGACAGCTGAATGGGTGGGCACGGGAGTAGGGTAAGAGGAGTAGAAAAGAGGAAGGGAAAAGGGAAAGTACTGTATATTTCACTCCCACTATAGTCCAGGACTGAGGATACAGCAATGATCAACATAGGCAGAGGCTCTAACAGATGCCCGGAGCCAGCGGGGCATTTGTCCGGCTACCTTATGGTAACATCATTGGGAGGGAGGTACTCCCATGTCCCAAGTGGGAAGAGTGTGGTTCAGTGAGGCTGAGAAACTTGCCCTGGGTCACACAGTACATGATTACTGGAGCTGGAATCTGAACCAGATCTCATTCCTAACGATATATGCCCCTTCCACTACAATAAATTTGTTGGACAATGGTGGGTAAACCATGGACCTTTTTTTCTTTTTATATTTTGATTTCATTGTTGTATCCATGATTTTGAATGAGTCCAGCTGAGCCTAATGATGTAATGAGATCACTGGATTATATATGTATTTACTTTAAAAACACAAGGTAGAAAAATTTACTGAGTCTATGAAAATTATATATGTATTTACTTTAAAAACACAAGGTAGAAAAGTTTACTGCATCTATGAAAAGAAAAGCTGGAGGCACGTCAAAGCCTGTTTTGATTTAAGTGGAATAGATCCAGCTTGAGTGTAAATTTGAGACTGTGTTTGCTTGTGTCACACTCTATTTTTCAAATTACTTTCATATGTCCCGTTTCATTTATTTCCCCCAGTTCTGGATGGCAAAACTGAGGCCTGGGACTTGACATAACAGATGCATGTTTGCACAGCAAATTATCATGAGAGCCAAAACTCAAACCCATACTGTCTCACCAAAACCCCACTGCTTCTACCAGCACACAAGAATTATTACTGTACCAAAGAAGTTTAACAAGGTGACTTGGATCAATTCCTTCTGATGATTTGAGTTAGCTCCTGGGATCATTTGGGTAAATATTATGCCCATATCTCTTTCCAAACATATTCCAGCTCTCTCTCTGTTTTTTTCTTAATTTTTCTACATTTCCACCTCTTCTCCTTCATCATACCTCCCTCCTGTCTCTGTTAAACGTCTCCACTTCTCTTCTTTCCTCCCTTCCTCTCATCCTCTCACCCACAAAAACATTTGCTTGTCTTACATAGGGATAGTGTCATGTGACTGGGTGGCTGAAATGAGAAGTATTTTTTAAGCTCTTGGAAGCAGAATATTTTCTTGTGGATTTTTTATTGTTTGGATTATTTTGCCAGGCTAATGAAAAAAGATTCTGAGGCTCCCTTATCTCAGGCCAACTAGAGGATGCCTTCAAGTTTTTGTTTTTCTTCCCAAGCTGGTTGCTTACAAATGCATCCAGAAGGTCATTCCCAGGTCCCGAAGATAGTGGTAGGTAATCAATCACATCCAGGACATCAGGATCACAGCGATAAGCTCATGCGGGAGGATTTAGGAAAGGAGAGAGGGGAGCCTAAACTGTCCAGGAACATTGTGCTCCAGCAAAGGCCAGCTGAGGGATTGCGTTTTCTAGGAGATCACTGGGACAGTCGTAAGTATATTATATTCCAGCTCCAGTGAGCATTCTTCCCTTTTGATTTTTGACTCAAAACAAAAATATACATACATAAACTGCTTAAACATTTCCTGTATAATCTGATAATTGCAATTCAGCAAGCAATAAAGATTGTGTTTAACAGCTCCAAGGGCTGGATCCACTCAGGGCCCCCAGGCAATAACTAATCCTTTGAAACAAAGAGGACTCCAGGCTTGGCTTTGCCAAGGACAAGCTTTGTAAGCTTGATTAAGTCACCTAACTTCTCTAGGCCTCCGATTCCTCAGCTATAAAAGAATGAGCTAGTTTATTCTTTGAACCAATGCTTTTTAAACATCCACTTTGTGCAAGAAGCTGGAAGTATAGACACAATATCTGTTATCAGAGGGTCTCAAAGTTTAATGGGGGAAGAGATGTGTCATAAGGGAAAAGTGCTGTGGAAGGGCAAAGGTAAAATTAACTCAGCCCAAGAGCTTATCTTTAGGATTCTCTCCAACCCCAAAAGCCTACATGTATGGTATTTTTTGTCTATTCATTTTGTTTTGGTCTTCTTTTCACATGAATGTATATATTTCATTCTTTCTTGACTAGTTGTTCTCAAACATTGTTGTTATCAACCATTACCAATAACTAAACACATACTGTTTAATTACCCCAGCTACTGTAAAAGACATTATAATCACCTTTTTAAAATATAATTACACTGAAGCCCAGAGAGGTTAAGCAACTTACCCGAGCTCATATAGCTAGGAAGTTACAGAACTGAGATTTGAAACCCTGTCAACTCCAAAGCACATGCTCTTTCTACTACTTCGTGCTGCCTCAGGTGTATGTAGCCACTTGGGACAATAAATATCATTTGCAGGAGCAGGTGTGAATATGAGGTGCTTTGTTAAAATATTATTGAAAAATTCAAGATAGCAACAGCAAAGCATTAAACAAAGTGCAGGACTCTGCATGACTGCCCAGGTTGCACATCCGGGAAGCTGGTCCTGCCAGCCACAGTTCAGTTTGCAGTGGCATCTCCCACTGAAGCAGAAAAGCTTCATAGCAATTTGCAGGCCCGGATCCCAGTCGCAGAATGTTTCCATGATCATGCTTTGCATGTAGGATTTCTGGCATTACCCAGAGGGTTCATTGTGAAACACCTGGCAAGACTTGGGGGCTCTGTCTGGTAGCTTTTTCAGAGCAGCCCTGGTTCCTAACCTAAAGAATATTAATATCATTTCTGGTAATGCCAGTTACTTTTTTAAATGTGGGAAAAGGTACCTAATCTTGAGCTGAAAGAGTTTTGCTGGGTGCGATGGTTCATGCCTAGAATTCAAGCACTTTGGGAGGCTGAGGCATGAGGATGGCTTGATCCCAAGAGTTTGAGACCAGCCTGGGAAACAAAGCGAGATCCCCTTTGTTTTTTTTCTACAAAAAATACAAAAATTTAGTCAGGCATGGTGGTACATGCCTGTAGTTCTAGCTGCTCAGGAGGCTGAGCTGCAAGGATCACTTGAGCCCAGGAGCCTGAAGCCACAGTGAGACATTATCATGCCACTGCAGGCCAGCCTGGGTGACAGAGTGAAAAAAGAAAACAAAGAGTTCTGGTCACACCCTCGTCCCCTTACTCTTACATTTAGAACATGAGGAGGGGGAACACTAATGTGATGTAAATGGAACATGTCCAGAAGCTCTTAGAATGCAAGCCTCTTTTTAAATTGCAGACTGGAACCAGTACTTGTGCCCTAACAGAGGGTGGTAGGAAAAAAAGCAACAAGAGCTTTGCAGATGCTGGATTACAAACCTCTCTGCTGAGGAATTAACTCCTATTAAGGTGTTAGCTCCTACTGACCCAGCAGTAGTTAAGTAAAGATTGCCATTTTGGTCAATGATTGTTAATTGGTGATACTGAATCTTTTGAGATCACAGACCCTTTGAAAAGTATGAACCATCTCCCCAGAAAAAAGACAGGTGTACATAAAATATTTTTGCATTCAATTATAGACCCTCTGCCATAGCCCTCAATTTTTAAAAACCATATTTTAAAGCATGGCTCCCCTAATTATAGAATTGTCAGAGTGTTTGAACCACAGAAATTCCATCTTGAGTAGGGGCTGGGTAAAATAAGGCTGAGACCTACTGTGCTGCATTTTCAAACAGGTATTTTAAGTCACAGGATGAGATAGGAGGTCAGCCAAGTTACAGGTCATAAAGACCTTGCTGATAAAACAGGTTGCAGTAAAGAAGCTGGCTAAAACCCACCAAAACCAAAATGGCCATGAGAGTGACCTCTGGTCATCTTCACTGCTACACTCCCATCAGCACCATGACAGTTTACAAATGCCATGGCAATGTCAGGAAGTTACTCTCTATGGTCTAAAAGCAGAGGCATTAATAATATACTTTTTGTTTAGCATGTAATCAAGAAATAACCATAAAAACTGGCAACAGCAGCCTTCTGTCTGTTGAGTAGCCATTCTTTTATTCCTTTACTTTCTTAATAAACTTGCTTTCACTTTATGGATTTGTCTTTAATTCTTTTTTGTGCGAGATCCAAGAACCCTCTCTTGGGGTCTGGATTCGGACCCCTTTCTGGTAACACAATCTTCCAGTGTTAGAACTAGACAGAAACTTAGAGATTATTTTTGTGAAAGCACCTTATTTCTAGTGGTGTGAAGGCTGAGGTCACTTGGGATAGTAAATGGTTCTGCACATTTTCAAGAACCTAGTCCTCTGACTGCCAACTCTCCCTTGAACTAGTTGCCCCATTCCTAATTTTCTCCTGTCAAAACACTGCAGCCAAATGGAACAATCCAGTGCCACAAATGGCTGCTGACAGGATGTCAGTGAACATCTGTGGAGCACCCAAACCAGCCAGGGTATTGGGTGCAAGAACAACTCTTGTCCTTGAGAAGCTCAAAGACATCTAAAGGAGAAACAAACAAGAACAATATAATGTAATTTAACACATGCAATGATAGATGTTTGAACTAGGTTCCAAGGTGACCTAAGGAGGGTGCTACAGGCTCTGCTTGATTGGATCACGCAAGGCTCCCAGAAGAGGAAACTCGTGTGCAGGGACTTGAAGAGGAAGAGGAAACACTTATGCAGGGACTTGAAGAATGAGCAGAAGGGCCATGGGAGGAAAGAGTCTCCCATGGCTGAGTAGTTCAGCATGCACAAGCAGAGAAGGCTGAAACAGTCTGAGGACAGGAGGAGCTGGAAGTGGCTGGGATTGGCTGGAGCATAGAGTGTGTCTGAGGAAGAGGAGTGATATGGTTGGAAGACAGGGGAAAAGCCAGACATGAGGGTCTTGGATATCGCTCTCAGGAGTTTGGACGTAAAGAAGAATGTCAGCCTACATGATGGATTAATGAGCTCCTTCCTGGGGATGGTGCAAGGAGGCCAGTTAGTAATCTGTCCTGAATGGTCCTCTGAGAGCTGGAGGTGGGGGTGGGGTGGGGCTAGAGTCAGGGTAGCCTCTCTCAGATCCCTATCACCTCTCTCTTTAAAAATCCACTGAAAAACACTAGAGAATCTAAGAGGGCCCCTGTAAAGCATTCAGAAATGACAGGCAGGCAGCCTAGAGTATACCTTTAAGAAGTCAATAAGACATATACAGCTGAAAGGGACCACACTTCTTCATTAAAAGATGGCCAAATGGGAGGAGGCCTTCTCAAAAATACAGGGAAATTTCTCACTTGATGTATTGATGTTTTCCTCTGCAGAGCTTCACATTTTTCATTCATTCTTAAAATTGAGCCAGTTTAGCCCTAGGAGATGGGCAGGCTCTTAGGAAATATCAATCAAGAGAAAAGAACATCGCCAGAAACACATAAGAGAAACGTTTCCATGTCACTACTTCTCAGGATTCCTAGGCATTAAGGATATGTAAGAAGTGCTTGTAAGGAGTGTGTTTTCTCCCAAGCAAATGCATAAACAAAAAATCCTAATTACAGGGACCTGCATTGAGTCTGTTCTGAAGATGTTATGCCTCTATTCACCACTAGGTGTCATGAGAGCCCTCTTTTAAAAGAAACAAAGCTTCAAAAAACACCTCCAGGAATAATTTTCCCATAGTGTTCCTATTTCTTTGCAAAAATCTATGTATAAATATATGTATATATTTTTTTAACATGAGTAAACATTGAAAATGTTCAGACATTGCTCTTGAGTGGCTACTAAGGATTATGATTACTCAGACTAGCTGCAAATATGAGTCCTACAGAATCATAACAAATATATTTTTATTGAAATATCCATGGTAAATATACATCTTACAGGAAATTCCATTGCATTTACACTATTTATTTAATAGAAATAATCTCTTGGATTATTTGCATTTATTTCTGAAGGAGGATGTTTTTCCTTCCTCAGAATAAGTTCAGGAAATGGGTGAAATGTTCAGGAAGTTAGCTAAATGCTGATGTAAATCCAAAAGGAAGGTCTGTTGTTGTTTCTTTCTCTCTCTTTTTTTTTAAGGTGGGGGACACACACAAAAAAGCTAGGAAGTGGTTCTCTCATTCACTTATGGAAAATGTTATACTGAATTTCTGATTTAAAAGGAAAAGAATTAGAAAAAAATGTGTGGAACAATGGTATATTTTTCTGTAGATCTGGTTAGCAAAGAAAACTGTATCAAGAAACAAAATCTACATGGGAGACATGCCTTGGATTCAGTTTGTCCTAAATTAAATCTTCACTATGAAATTTGAATTGGCTACTCAAAGAAATAAGTGCTGTTAGAAAACTCTGAGTCCTGAAGAGCTGGTGGGGCCCCTAAGTACTACATAAACAACTAAACGCTACCCTCTTCTCCCAAGGACCCTGTCCCCTCCACTAACAAACAGTGTCAGGCTGACCCTCGGACTGCAAAGGGGAGTCTAAATGCGGTGAAATTCAAGATCTCCAGAGGTACTTGGTCAGTGTTGCAAGCTGCTGTGGCCTTTGGCGTTATTTATCTGTAGCTTGCAATGTAGGGGTGTGCTGTATCAGGTGTGCAGAGCAAACAGAAACTCCTTGCCTCTGAAACACTGGCATTTTAGAAGGCAAAGATTCGGCTCATTGACCAGAGTCACAGAGGACATAATTTGTTGTGGTTTCTCTGAAAAATCACCCCCTCCTTTCTATCTCTCTGCTACCACCTTCATTCAGGCCTTAGTTTCTCATCCAAACCAGTCTTCCTGTCTCCTGCTTGCCTTCTTCCCAGCCCATAGTCCACAGGGCAGACAGAACAAGCTATGTAAAAACACCAACAGGGACATGCACCTTCCTTGCTTCCAAACTCTTGCCGACTCCCCAGTGCTGAGCACAGGCAAGAATATGGCCTCCAAGGCCTTTCATAACTTGGCCTCAGCCCACCTTCCCTCCCACTCCAAGAATCTCAAGCTCCAGTTACACTGAGCCACTCACTGCCTTGCACCTCCCGCCAGGCAGCTCTCTGCCAAGTTTATTCACACATTTATCCTTTTCACTCTGGATAAATGAGGACTGACCATGTACTGTACTTCTTTTAACTTCTATAGAGCAATCTCTTTGTATATATACAATTATGACTTAACAGTCATAAGAGAAGAAGGTTCAGAGGACATAGGGTGACACACCCATGTAAACAACCAACTGGGTGCAAATATTGTAAATTAACATATGTCTAGAAAAGGTGATCAGACACTGAATCTTGATTAAATACCTCCAATGGCACATAATGAGTGAGTTTCAGTTTTTATATTTTACATACTGAATTCAGGGGGTGGTTCTGATGAGCAGACCAAGTTTTAAAAGAGTCTTTAAGATCCTCACTTCTGTCTTTCTCTTCTTCTCTGCACCTTCCCTACATATTTACATCAGCAGATGTGTCCTTTGAGGGGTCAAATGGTGAGAGGACAGCAGTTTAGGAACTGTTTGCCTATTACACTGGGTACTCAGCAGCTGTTCTATTCAAGCTAAACCACAAGACCTAGGGACTTAGGAAGAAATTACACAGGACATGTGATAGGACTAGTAGCATCGATCCTCTGTGGGGAGGAGGGTAGAGGGAGGCACGGAGTGGGCTGCTGCAAACTTCTAGAGGGAAAGCTTGTATCTTATTTGTCTGTGTCCCCTACGGTGCCTTCCCAGGACAGTGGCTAGCACATGATGGACCCTCATTCAGCTATTCAACGAATATTTACTAAGCAGTAGAGGATTTGTTTTTCCAGGTTTAGAATTTTAGGCTTGTTAATAACAGCTGAATTCTTTGTCTGTTTTGTCATCTGTACTTTTGGACTCCAAGTTGGACTTCGTATGTCACAATTTTTAAAAATCAACCCCTTTCCCTTCCCTAGCCCATGCCAATGTTCTATCCCAGCAAATATTTAAAAGAGACACCTTACAATAGGCAACACAGTAGGGTAGTCGATCATTCCCTAACCGATCTTTGATGCTAGAGAATTTTCTCTGAAGCTAGTGCCCTAGCATCTTTGCAGAAAATCCTGCCAACCTGATGGCTTTTTTTTTTTTTTTTTGAGATGGAGTTTCACTCTTTTTGCCCAGGTTGGAGTGCAATGGTGTGATCTCAGCACACCGCAACCTTCACCTCCCAGGTTCAAGTGATTCTCCTGCCTCAACCTCCTGAGTAGCTGGGATTATAGGCATGAACCACCAAACGCAGCTAATTTTTTGTATTTTTATGTTGGCCAGGCTGGTCTCGGAACTCCCGACCTCAAGTGATCCACCTGCTTCAACCTCCCAAAGTGCTGGGATTACAGGCGTGAGCCACCGCACCTGGCAACCTGATGGCTCTTGTTGTCACCTTTCTATCCTCACCACATCACCAGAGCCCTTTAGTTTCTCCACCTAACAAGGCTAAAACCCTCCATTCCTCCCCTCCTTCCTTACTCCATTTCTTTCCTTCCTCCCTTCCTTCCTTATACAAATACTTTTGAAACTTGTGCTCTGTGCCAGGCAGTGTGCCAAACTCTGACGGTACATGAATAGACAACTTTAGGCACTCAAAGTCACACTCAGGGAGCACAGTTTAGTAAGGAAAATGGATGCATGCACAGACCATTGCAGTCAATGCAAGGAAGGCTCCCAGAGTTGAATGCACAGAGGTTTAAACCTACCTATTAATAAAAGGAAAGGGAAGGAGGAAGTGGTAAGCAGGAGGATCAGGGTTCTCTTCCCAGGAAAGATGACACAAGACTTTAAAAAGGACAGACATAACCTAGGTGAAGAAAGATGGGAAGGAGATACTAGGCAAAAGGAAGCAATACATATACAAAGGCAAGAGGGTGAGAGGAAAACGATGAAAACAAGACAGGCTTTTCTGTGACTTATCTATTCCATCTCATTGCTTTATATTCTACCCATTTACCTCATAGCAAGTGGAATGATGCAATCCCCAGGCATTTCAGGAAATTTAGATAGCCAATCATTTAATCTCTTAAAGAGAAAGGCATTGTAATTTGGGCTTTCCATGAGATTAAGCACGTTCTTGAGTGAAAACAGAATTGGGTGCTTATAGGAAACCAGGTGGAAAGCTGATGAAAATCAGCCAGTTGATAGAAACTGCAATACATTTGATTTTCTGTTTTCCTTCCCTGGGATTTTGAGAAGTTGGAATCCTTGGCAATGAGGGTGAATAAATTTATGGGACCTCTTAGCCTAAAGATGAAATAGACTAAAGGAAGACAAAAACAGGGTAATTCCTTGAATTTCACGTAAGGCCAAGGTCCATTTTTGGACTAAACATTTGCAGGTCCAACACATTTTCAAAACATTTTGTGAGATCCTCCCAATCCTACGATACCAGCTTGCATTGTGAAGGAAAACGAAGGACAGAATAAAGCCCTTCTCCCAGTCTGGTTTATTTCTGTACACAGAACCTCTGAAAACAGGAGGCCAAGGCTGACCTCTTTAGTCAAGAGTCAGCTCAACTTTAAAATTATAATTGCATGTGAAAGCTAAAATGGGAAAGAGAAAAAATCAGTTCTCAGGACCGAAATACTAAAAACCCTTAGGTCACATTCCAGTTAGGGTCCTGGCCATGCACAGAGCTCCCATTGGGGGAAGGTGGGCAAGAGACCAGCCAAGACCAATTCAAAACCACAGAGGGTCAGGGATCATGGCATTTACTCTAGAGGTGTCTGGTTTACAGATAAAGAAATGTACTACGGTGATTATGCTATATAATCTTGTAGAGAACAGAAGCTTATGGTCAGTTCTCATTATTGAGAAACGTACCAAAGAATCTACCCACTCAAAGTGAACTATTTGCAGTAAATACATCAGAAGAGGCTGGGTGTGGTGGCTTACACCTGTAATCCCAGCACTTTGAGAGGCTGAGGTGGGTGGATCCCCTGAGGTCAGGAGTTCAAGATCAGCCTGACCAACATGGTGAAACCCTGTCTCCACGAAAATACAAAATTAGCTGGGCATGATGGCAGGTGCCTGTAATCCCAGCTACTCAGGAGACTGAGGCAGGAGAATCACTTGAACCCGGGAGGCAGGGATTGCAGTGAGCCGAGATGGGCCCATTGCACTCCAGCCTGGGTGACAGAGCAAGACTCCATCTCAAAAAAAAGAGAAAAGAAAAGAAATCAGAGGGATAGAGTCTGTATTAGTTTCCTTGGGCTGCTGTAACAAATTATCACAAACTGGGTGGCTAAAAACAACAGGAATTTATTTATTTGAGACAGTCTTGCTGCGATGCCCAGGCTCAGGCAACCTCTGCTTCCCAGGTTCAAGCAATTCTCCCTCAGCCTCACAAGTAGCTGGGACTACAGGCACATGTCACCATGTCTGGCTAAATTTTTGTATTTTTTTTGCTTGTTTGTTTGAGACGGAGTTTTGCTCTTGTTACCCAGGCTGGAGTGCAATGGCGCAATCTTGGCTCATGGCAACCTCCGCCTCCTGGGTTCAAGGCAATTCTCCTGCCTCAGCCTCCCGAGTAGCTGGGATTACAGGCATGCGCCACCATGCCCAGCTAATTTTTTGTATTTTTAGTAGAGACGGGGTTTCACCACGTTGACCAGGATGGTCTCGATCTCTTGACCTCATGATCCATCCACCTCGGCCTCCCAAAATGCTGGGATTACAGTAAATTTTTGTATTTTTAGTAGAGACAGGGTTTCACCATATTGGCCAGGCTGGTCTAAAACTCCTGATCTCAAGTGACCTGCCTGCCTTGGCCTCCCACAGGGCTGGGATTACAGGCATGAGCCACTGTGCCCGACCCATAGGAATTTATTCTTTCAGAGTTCTGGGGGTTAGAAATGCAAGATCAAGGTTGTTTTTTTCTGGAGAATCCAAGGAAGAATATTCCCTGCCTCTCTCCTGGGTGGTGGTTGCCAGCAATCCCTGGTGTGTCTTGCTTGGCTGGTAGCTGCATAACTCCAATCTCTGTGTCAGCCTTCCCATGGCATTCTCCTCTCTGTGTCCAAATTTCTTTTCTTTTTTTTTAAATAAGGATACTCGTTATTAGATTAGAACCCACCCTAATCTAGTAAGTATGAACTCATTTTGAATTTTATTTAATCTGCAAAGACCCTATTTCCTAATAAGGTCATGTTCACTGGTATCTGGGGTTAAGATTTCAACATATGTTGTCAGGGAGACACCATGCAACCCACAGGAGTATAAAACAAAAACAAAAGAAAACCCTGTGTAAAATAAAAATACAACCAAAACCCTGAGCTGGACAAGGGAAGACCTGCTGACCAACATTCTCCCTCCCCTTTGGGTTGCCCTCACCCTCTCTACGTATTGGCTTCTCCACTCTAAAGGAAGGTTGTCACGCCTGCCCTACTACTTCAGAAATGCCAGGAGAACAAAATCAAATCATGTAAGTGAAAGTATTTTCTATTCAGAAAATATTTCTTTAAGTGCAAGGAATTATTAAGAATTCATTCCAGATTGTGTTGACTTTCCTTAACTTTGTAACTACTTAATGACTAGGTAATGGAATGAGAAACACAGCCCTACTGGGAAAACAATTTAAATTACATACCTCCCTTCATTTAGGTTTGAGATAAATGCCCAATAGCAATCTGCAGATAGGGATAGTTGTATTGCTGATCCTTGTTCAATGGGCTTTTTACTCACACCAAAACAGGGTGGTATTCAAGTGAAGCTAAAGGGTGGCAAGTAACTTAAAAGCAAGTCAAGAGACCTAATGTTCACATCTGGGGCATCAACACACAGTCGTGGCTCTCCTGCCCTCTGTCTGTGTGGTCCATAATGTTACTGGCTCCCATAGCAATATCCTGATAATAGCTTTGAATTTGCTGTATTTGATGACTTCTCTGGATATGGGGACATAGATCACCCAATTTATAAAATTAGCTAAGGAAGTTACTTTCCTGACAAATGTTTCATATGCCCATGTCTATTACACAAACAAAACCACTGTGTAGCCAGAAAAATAAAATAAAAAAAGATAATCCGATTTTTTTAAAAAGCCCCTTTTCCTTTCCCTTTTTTAAGAGCCCAAAAGTTCTAACAATGATGGGATAACTTTTTTAGGCCACCAGATTAAGTCAATGGGACTTGGGAGGCAAAGATGGCCACATGTATTGAAAATGCCAAAAAGAGGGGTCATTGGGATAACAACTGGAGAACTATCGTTATATCCAAAGCATCATGTGACCTACTTGAGTGTTACTGATGACCACATTAGTGATCTATTCTGTTGACCTTGGACTGTGGGGGTTTGCTGACCCAGGAGAAATCCCACGGGGGAAAAATAGCACCAGCAAAAAAGAAACAAAGAGGCTCTCAGAAAGCAGTTCCCAATCTGCCCTGCAAACTGAATCCTCCATTTCTCACTGCTGGGTGTATAGGCTTCCCAGGGGCTGCTGTATACGTTCAGAAATATGCCAAAAGTCACACACAAGCTAACAAATGAAACTTTATTTTCCTTTAATATAAAAATTAAATAGCAAGGGGGTTTTCTTTGTACAGTGATAAATTAGAAATTTACAGTACAGACATCAATGCAGACATACTTTTGTACATCCTTAAAAGCAGGGTCCATTTCCTTTGAAATTTAGCAATTCATTCAGGGCATGTGTAGCAGGAAGTTTGCCTGGTACCTCTTTGTTAAACATCTGAAAGTCCCCCAGGTTGGCTTCAAGGTTCCTGGAGCTGTGGGGTGGCATGAGGATCCAAGAAAGGCCACAGAGCATCCAGCTCAACTGCTGCACAGAGCAGGGGGAGTCACATTTTATCTTTTTGCAGATTACGCCTGATATTTCATCCATCTTTCTTACAAAGAACTCAAGGGGCCTTCATTTTTTTTTTGCCTTTTCAAGCCTCACAACATCTCTGTGAGGTAGACTAAATTCAGAAACACCTCCATGCCTTACTGGGAGAGATCTAGAAAGCAGCTTACCCCTCCCAAAGCCCACAGCCAAGTCAGGGCCCCAGTCTATTAATATGATTTGAAAACTTTTACAACCTGGGAGAGAAGATGGACCCGACCTTTGTGGGGCAGAATGGCTCTTGCCCTCTTTTCAGAAGCCTTCTGGGATGACAGTGGTCATGTACTGAATACTATAGAAGAGCAAGGAGGTATAAAAGCTTTGAGGACATGGCTCATATAGGACCCCAAAAAGGTCCTCTACAAATTGCCTGGGTAAATTCTGGGAATTTGCTGATGCAAAGAAAAAGAGAAAAAAGGTACATCAGAAACAGAAACAGGTTACTATCAGGGCAACTGAGCTTGCCAAGGGGAAGAGGCATGGTGGGGAATCTCGAAGTCACTTGTCTCCTAGCACTGTCAGGTTTGTCATCACTGCACACGTGCATGACAAGAGACAGCAACCGAAAGCTCTATGTAGGCTAGACTGAAATGAAATCCATTATGTAAGGCTCTGGTATCTGATCCTTGGTAGGAGCAAAATGCTCTCAGAGGAGTTTCCAAGATCTATGACCTAACCCCAGAGGAAAGTGATAACCCAGGTCATCTGCCAGACATAATACAGACCCAGATCAGAACTCTGAACTCAAATAAAGGAACCATGTCTTGATATGACTGGCTGGAATAGCAACTCTCTCCGGTGCCCTCTATCACAGAACAAAATACAAGATGTAAACTGAATTTAAGAGGTTCCTTCCAGGCCAGGCATGGTGGCTCACGCCTGTAATCCCAGCACTTTTGGATGCTGAGGCGGGCAGATCACGAGGTCGGGAGTTTGAGACCAGCCTGGCCAACGAGATGAAACCCCATCTCTACTAAAAACACAAAAATTAGCCAGGTGTGGTGCAAGCCTGTAGTCTTAGCTACTTGGGAGGCTGAGGCAGGAGAACAGCTTAATCCGGGAGGCAGAGGTTGCAGTGAGCAGAGATTGTGCCAGTACATGCTCCAGCCTGGCAACAGAGTGAGACTATGCCTCAAAAAAAAAGAGGTTCCTTTCAAAGTCTGTGGCTCTCTTCCCTAACTGTAGCGGTGGCCATCTCACCAGAAATCAAACATTGCACCGGTCTGGTGAAATACCTGAGTCTGTCCCTCTAGGGCTGAATCTGTTGAGCTCATCTTTTTATCCTTAGGTCCCAGCTTGGTTCTCAACCCAATAAGCATTTAATTCGGTGACCATGAGGATGAGGAGCCAGAGGGTATAGAGCTAAAGGTGCTGGACAGAATCCCAATTCAAAATCTAGACACACAAGTTTCCCAGAACCTGAGTTTGGGGAGTGCAGGTGAGGGAGTGACCCGAGAGAGGAAAGTCAGAGAGCATCTCTGAAATTAAAAAAGTGTCACCCCTTTTCCAGTTTCAGGCCCAAGTAAGTTGCCAGCTTAAAAACAGTCTCAGAGATCAGGAAATGGGTCTCCATAAAGGAAAGAGGATGTGAATCAACCAAGTAGCTCGACCAGATGGTTCTGGCCAGCTCCATTCTACCCCATATTCCCTTGCCCTGAGGTTTGGCCTTTATGAAGCAGGAGAAAGGAGTCTTCCACAAAGTAGGTTGGACAGAGGTGCCATTGCACCATGTATAATCTCTGGAGCCCAAGGAATTTCTGAAAAAGCTACAATCATACCCATTTACTGTAGGTTTCAGAAAAAGAAAAACAACCCATGCGTTTTCTCTAGCAAGATGCTGTCCTCAAATATACCAACACAAGTCACATGGAGCACCCCAAGCCCTGAATTGCCGGCTCCCAGAGCCAAAGCAGATGTGTGAGCCCATGTCTTTGTGGCCTATTCTTAATAGTCTTCCTAAGGGATTCCTACAGAGATTGTCATGAAGCAGAGCTGATGCTTTCTATTAAAACCACCTGTAACTGACTTGGAAGGAATCCTGGGAAAGGGAAAAGAGATATGTTAAAGGTAGTGAGACCCAGGAAGAGATTTAAGGAATGGAGGCAGTGAAACAGATGGAATTCCAGAGGTCCCTGCTCCTTTCCCAAAGGAAAAGTACAGTTCGGCAGACTTGGGTGCATCCCCACCCTAGATCAGTTAGAACAGAGATTATCTATTTCAGGGCTTTATATACAGTTGGCACCCAATAAATATAATGATAACTTACTTTGTTAAAAACAAATACCGACTTAAGCAGTGACGAAGTTGATTGAAGGTCATTGGTAACTGACTCCTCAGCCACAGAGTTCTTTTCCTGAAACCATGAACACTCTCCATTGTCTGGAATGTGAAAGGAGAGGTCTATAACCCTGTAACATTGCTAAGGCTACTAATACAACTGGCCACTTCTGATCAAATATACTTTGCTCTGAAAAGGCAGGAGATTTATGGAACAGGCATGTCAAAACCCAAACACTGTCAAAACACTAGTTCCAGAACTCAAAACTCAGAAATCAGGGGCCCAGGTTCACCCAAGTGCTCTTTTATTGTTATTTAGTCATTGACAAGAATTGATCACCTACTCTGTGCCTGGCTTTCTGCCAGATGCTGCCTTGGTCACACAATCACTGAAGTGTTATGAAGAAAACTGCATTACAAACCCCTACGCTCTAATGGCAAGACCAGTCCCCTACCGCCTGGTCTTCCTTCCCCTGCCTGGGCTAGAGTCCCTGCACAACTCCCAAGACACCAGAGCAGAGCGTGAGTAAGGGCAGGCTCTGGCCCTGGGTGTGTGCTCCAGGGCCCTGGACAGTTATGGGAACTGTCTACAAGCAGCACAGGGAATTCACATTTTACATTTCATAGGCAAAGTAGTATCAGATGCAGTTAAAATGGTTCTTCTGGGGATCAATTCTCATGGTCCCGGAGCCTGACCCAGAGTCTAGCCAAGGTACTCACACTGGGCACACAGCAGCAGGGGCCACCTGTGCCCACCTAGCTTCCGTCTCAAAAACCAAGACCTTGCCTTCCAAAATACACAATGAACCTTACATGTATCTTGATGTCATATAGCTCAAAAACCACACAAAAACAATAAGGAAAGAAGAAAGGGAAATGTCAAACTATGGGCATAAGGCTCAAACCAAATCTGACAAAAGAAGAATGCTTATTTCCAGAATTTGACCACCTATTTTGAATTTTGAGCCCCTGGAAATGTTTTTCTACAAAGTGTGATTGAAAAAAAAAAAAAAAGAGCTTCCCTTCCTATTTAAAGGCATCAATTAATAAATAAATGAGTCATTGCAAAGCAGTTGCTGAAGCAGACAGGTATGAGTTACAAGGAGAGAAACCTGTGACACAGTCAACAATTTGTCCCTAAGATCTCATGATTAGAAGGCCTAAGGCAAGGTAAGAGAAAGGCCAGTTACAGTTTTAAGAGAAATGCAACTTTCGAGAGGCTGCTAGGGGGTACCCCCTTGTGAAAAATGTATAGGATAAATTTTAAAAGCTTTGGATACCTCCGTAAAAGGCAATTAAGACGTGTGCTATTAGAGTTTGTATTTCATTTCATATGGTCTACACTTTATTCCCTACTAACCAATCAAGCTAGCTTCTGGGCTGGCATTCTGGAGATTCATTAAGCACCATATAAATACTCCAGGCCACACTGCCTCCAATGAAATCTTACAAGGAGACTTTGCCAATTACTAGGAAACAATTACGCACCAAGTAGTTGGATTAGCTGTCCTCAGTTCCCTTTATAAAACTGAAAAAGTCTCCATTGTCCTAAGTAGACCAGACTCTGATAACATTCTTATGCTTAAAAAAAAAAAAAGGCACTATCACTCTGAGAATGCAAGTTGAAGCTGACCATAGTTTTAAAGTCAGTTGAGTATACTATGTCATGGTCCAAGAATGTGCTTTTAATTGTAATTGACACACACAAATTACACAGCTAATCTGTGTGAATGCAAAGTTGCCAAGAAACTTAACATTTCAGCTCTTCCAGACTGGCGTCTGCATAGATGCAATCACACAAGTAAAATATATTAAGTCCCCACTGCTCCATGCAATAGGTCTCTGGGGTCGGTCAGGTAAGTCAACTTAGTAAATCTCATTTTCCTCTGAATTAAGTGATTGTCAGAAAGTGAATCACCCTTCCTTTTCCCCTCTTTAAGCATGCTGCAGTGCAAAAATTCCTATAAAAATACCTTTTTTGAGTCATTAATGTAAAATTAAGAAAACAGCAGCAGCCCAAAACAGAGATGTTGAAATTTAAAAGAGGAAAGAGAGAAGAAAAATCCACTGGATACCTTATGTGAGTACAGTACTTTTGTTTGTTCAAACAATTCTGTTTTATGACAAAGGCACTGAAAGATTCTAACACCACCTCTTGGGAGTGCGGTCCACAAAGTTCCAAACAGCAGACAGGGCACCACAGAAGATGTTTATGTTAGATCAGCCAAACTATAAAACTCTTGTAACACTTCTCTGAACCCAGTGTTTCCAGTGTTTATAGATTGCTTTGCTATCTGAAAGACCCAGTTAGTATTTAAAATTGTAAAGGGTTAAAAAAGTTAATCTTTCTCCCTGCAAGTTACCAACTCACAGCTCAAAACCCATCCTGCAGGGGAAAACAGTATTGCCCTGGACTTCCTGGAATCTAGGCAGGACCTCCACGCTCCAAGCTGCGACCTGCTAAAGTGATCAACGTTTTGATTTTTCACAGCTTTGAAAGCCTCTAACTGGCTTTTCCATTTTGGATCATTCCAAAGTCTGCAGCAAAATCATTGTTTTTTTTTGTTTTGTTTTGTTTTTTGATGCTGGGGTCGGGATGGAAGGCAGTGGGTTGACGGGAGTCACTTAATTGTTGCTAGTTTGTTCCAACAGAAATTCACTGCATTCAACTTTTAGTAGAATTTCCAGCAAAATGCTGGCATTCCCCCCTCCTTCACAATGAAGACCGCTTGGAGGCTGGCTAGCCTTATACCACAGTCTCATTGCCTTTCCCAGGCTTCACCCAACCATTTCCTCTCTTCTCTCTCTTTACCTTGCCAGAATTCACCAATCTGTTGGAACACTTCTGCCACGTGTGAAGAGTTTTGGCAGACCAAATCCACATGCCTGAAGTGATGCCCACCAGCAAAGACATAAAAATTTTTAACATTTCAACAGCCATGTTGGAATCATCTGCAGAATACCGAAAGAGTGCCCAATTGGAGATTTCATAAAAATAACAGGCAATCACACACGTTGCAGGAACTGTGTACAGGACTGAGAAGACCCCAATCTTGACCATCAGTCTTTCTAATTTGTCTGTCTTTGTCCCATCCTTTTGGAGATTTGACCGAATTTTGAACAAAGCCACCAAACCTGCAGCAATGAACAAAGTTCCAATCACCAAATAAGTAAAGAGGGGAGCCACCACGAACCCGGTGAGGGCATCGAGATTTTGGTTTCCAACATAGCACAGGCCAGTCAGTTCATCTGCATCCACCAGTCTCATAATCAAGATAACAATGGTTTTCACTGCGGGGATGGCCCAGGCCGCAATGTGGAAATAAGAGCTGTGCATTTCAATGGCTTCATGACCCCATTTGAGTCCTGCTGCCAAAAACCAAGTGAGTGTCAGAATAACCCACCAAATGGAGCTGGCCATTCCAAAAAAGTACATCAGCAAGAAAATTATTGCACATCCTGTGTTCTTAAGTCCTTCTTGGATGAGAACGGGTTCTGCTGCCTCTTCAAAATCACAGGATATCCTTTCCCGGCCTACAGTCAGCCTGACAATATAAGCAATGCTATAAATATTATAGCACATACTGAGAAATATGATGGGGCGCTCAGGGTAGGAAAACCTAGAAGAATCGATCAGGAAGGTCAGTACTGTGAAGGCAGTGGAGATGAAGCACAGGCTGGCCCACACAGCCATCCAGATATCGGTGAACTCCTTGGCCGGGCGGCTGTATAAGCCAGCATCATAGCCACACTTGAGAACACAGTTCAGGCTTCTTTTCACCCAGATGTACTGATCAGAATTGGTTCCCACAGAGTGACACTCTTCCCCAGGCTGGATGGGGGTTTTGTGAGGTAAGGGCACCTCTTCATCACCTGGCCCTTCCATGCACATGTGGTTGTGGTCATTCTGTGGTGGGAATTTGCTGCAGTTCAGACTCTCTGGCCAGGCAAATCCAAATTCCTTCAAGACGGGTTCACAGCGCCTCTTGACTGAAAGACACATGCCACCACATGGGCCAATGGGGATGTTGATCTTCTCTGTGCACATTGGTACATAAACAGAACAAAGGAAGAACTGGAAGAGTAACAAATGAACAAAGAAAAAACAATGACTTGGAAGTTTGACCAAATGTTCCCACAAAGCTGAGCTGAATACTTCCAGGCAATGTACCTATCTACTTTTAAAGCAAACTATAGGGAGTCTGTCTGTTTACTCAGACCTTAAACAAGGGTGCCTGATAATCCATCACTTACACACTTTTCCTGGTTTGGCTCTAGTAATCCTTTCCAGAGGAATGTACATAAAAAAAAATAAAATAAATAGGGTCTGAAGAACTGCATAAGCCCTCTTTGCACAGCACTTGAAATAAACTGTAAAAAACTGGCTTTCCCATCTCCTTCCCTTTTAGATACTATTTGAAAAAGCTAAAGAAACTAATATGACTCAGTCATTTAGGGGGTTTATTTTTATCCCCATTTCTTTATCATTTTAAGAATAAAAGTTAAAAAAAATATAGATCTTGTTAGTATTCTCTTCTCCCTACTTTATCCCCTAAAAATTTGTTTAAACTAGTCCCATAAAGAAACAGAAAATGGCCCAATTGAGACACTGTTAGACTCAAGGATGGGATGCAGATTGAGGTCTATGGTCACTAGGGATTTGTTTGGCCAGGTTTCCTGAATGAATAATAATGAAGCACAATAGGAAAATGTAAATGTTAAGTCGCTGAAACTGCAATACCAGCAGGGGAGAGTCCAGTTGCTGTCCTCAATTCCTCCAGCATTGATAAACAGTCTGCTTGGCTCCTTACAGATGTTGTCTATGAAGTCTAGAGTTACAAGTAACTATTTTCCAGCATGTAAAGGGATCCAGTCTTGTCCTTCAAAACAGCCTGGCTGTCTCCCCAGGATACATGTAATTAAAAATATATATCCCTGCAAAAGCTGTTTCTCCAACAAATTGCCACTGATTCAGGATATGTGCTGTTTCCAAACTGAGAGCTGGAGGATCATTTCTTAAGCTTTTATAACCTACTTCTAAAGTTCTGAAACTTCCAAAGGGATATTTCACCAGGAACAGGTCTAATCCTGACCATCTTTCCAAAACCACAAACCAAGTTTTAAAATGACCTATGTAAAAACATGCACCTAATAAGTAAGCTGTATGTCTGTTTCTTATCTCTCAGAAGTTACAGCCAGAACAACAGATTTCTTTTCTCTTTTATTTTTTTTTAGATGGAGTCTCGTGCTGTTGCCCAGGCTGGATTGCAGTGGCGCTATCTCAGCTCACTGCAACCTCCCGGGTTCAAGCAATTCTCCCGCCTCAGCCTCCAGAGTAGCTGGGATTACAGGCATGCACCACCGTGCCTGGCTAATTTTTGTGTTTTTAGTAGAGAAAGGGTTTCACCACATTGGTCAGGCTGGTCTCGAACTCCTGACCTCATGATCTACCTGCCTTGGCCTCCCAAAGTACTGGGATAACAGGCGTGAGCCACAGCACTGGGCCACACCACAGATTTAGTCTGGACAATTAAGATCTACTTTTCCCCACAACTTCTCTCTTTTCTAAATTTCTAAAAATCACCCAGCCTCACCAATCAAAACATAACCCATGTTAACACTTTAAAAATGTTTCTTTCAGTCTTTTATTCCCCCAATGAATCTTCTTTTTTCTTTTTGCAGGATTATAATCACCATGTATATGAAAATTCTTACTACTGTTGAATAAACATTTTCCTTATCATTAAATAAGCTTTACATTTTTTAATGACTGCAAAAAAACTTCTAATACACCAACTACCTTCCTGCAGCTTCTTCTCACCCTTCAAGCATTGAATGTGACTTCAACTCTGAGGATAAGAAAGAACTCAAATCAATCCAACCACTCCTTCATGCATGACCTCTAAAACTCTGAGGGACACGGTGAGGAGGGGCAACTCAGCAGAAAACGGTGCAAGAGTGTTTTAATAACTCACCCCAAAAATAGTGGGGAGAGGGAAAGTCGGTGAGGGATGGTCTCCTTATCTCTCCCTCCAAGTCTTAGCTGCAGCTGGCTCTCTCCCACTTGCCCACCAACCAGTGGTGGGCAGAATCCTTGGCAGAGATAACCCTCAGCTCCACTGGGCTAGGGGTCTGGCCAGACATGGGTGGGCAAGAGAGAAAAACGGAAGGGCGGGGCGTAAGAGTGGGTTCTTTCCCAGGCCAGATGACTTACACAACGTTTTGGCTTCCAGTCCCTGACAAAGTGGGGGTGGGGATGGAAATCACTTTTCCAGGAGAGCTGTCCCCTTCGGGCTAGGATGATCAACTTGGCATGGGCTTTGCAAAGTTAGTTTGGAGCGTCCCTCCCCAAGGGGTCCTGCCAGGGGTAGGGATGGGGGCGCCCACCTGCAGCTGGCTGGAGCAGCCGTACTGGATAAGCGGTGTGAAAGTTGTCAGCTGCAGCTCGGCGTCCGTCTGCAGCTCGTGCCCCACCAGGTTGGGCATCTTGGTCACGTTGTAGCCGAGGTTCTGGCACATGGAGATGCGGATGGGGTCGCAGCGCCGTTCCTCCTCGTCTCCGAAGCCCCGCGCCGGCCCCACCAGCAGCAGCAACTGCAGCAGCCACCCCAGATTGAGCCCGACGCCCCCGGGGGTCCCCGGGACGCTCGGCCCTGCGCCCCGCCAGGCCATGGCCAGCGTCTGGGGCAGCAGTGGCGGCGGCGGGGGCTTCTCCAGCAGACACCCCCAGTTTGCACGGGGGCGCCGGCTGCCCGCGCTGCTCCCAGCTCCCAGGAAGGGAGTGCGATACGGCGACGAGGGGGCAGCGGTCGGCTCTCCGGCAGCTGCGCGCGTCTGTGTGGGATATCAGACGCCCCGGGCCGAGACCGAGGGAAGGACTGCGAGGGTCATGGCTGCAGGCGGCGAGCCCACAAGCCGGCGCCGGCCGCGTCCGCTCGGCGTCTCAGAGAAGCCAGCCAGCAGCTAGCGCTGCGCAGCTCTCACCGCCCGAGCCCAGCGCGGCGCTGCAGGCTCGCGGCGCGGCGGCGGGGCGGGACTGACAGCGCGCCTCTCCAATGGCCTAGCTCGGTGAGCAGCGAGGGGCGGAGTGGCGGGGCAAGGCCGCTCTCCCGCTGGAAGGGTCAGGCCCCCGCCCTCCGGCCCCTCCTCCGACCGCCCCTCCTTCTTTCCCTCCCTCCCTCCCTGAGAGCCCCGCCCGCCCGCTTCCCGGCTCTCGCTATCCTACCACCCCGATCGAGGCGCGCAGGGGCCAGGCGGGGCACCGAGCCCAGTGGCTCCATCCGTCCTGCCCTCTCCTCCCCCAGGTGAGAAGTGCGCCCTGTTCCATCTACCCTCTTTCCTTCCCGTCTCCTTCCAGCTGTCACCTAGGTCCGCAGCCACCTCCCCATCAGGGAAACGAACACAAAGAACACGGGATTTGGATGTACACCGAATGTGGCTTTCTGTCCCGCTGTGTGACCTTGAGCAAGTTGCTCAACCTCTCGGCGTCAGTCTCCTCCTTTGTGAAGTCACTTGGGAGGATTAGAGATAAAGCGTAGAAGGCTTAGCGCGGTGCCTGGTACTGCGCGGGTCCACAACTATTTTCACTACCGACTCGCGGCTATCCCGGCCCGGCCTCTCCCCGCCCCCAGACTCCGCCGACCTGCGCCGGGAACCGCCCTCCTCCAGCCGCCGGGGGGAGGCGCCCCGGAGCTGTGGAGCTGCAGACCCGCCGATGGTCTAGCGTTCCGATTTCCTCACCGCATGAAATGAAATTCCACAGGGGGATTCGAAAGGAAATGAGACCGGGACTCTCCGTGCTTCTCGGCCCGCCGCCCTTCCTGTCTCGGGGACACAGTTTCTAAATAAGGTTGGGAGGGTGAGAGGGCGGGAGGGGAGAGGCTTGACCTGTGCACTGGGGACGAGCAAGGCACACATCCACGAGGACTCCTTTCTCCCGGGCACCCCTTACCCACAAGCCTGCACCCTTTTTTTCCTTACTCTGCTTCTGCGTCGGTTCCTAGGATCTGAGGGTCATGTGACCCAGGTTTGAACCCAACATTCGTGTTTCATTCCCAGCAGCCCGGGCTTTGTGCTGGTCCGCAGACTCTCTCCTTTCCAGTCGGCTAGTGAAACTCCCAGCAGGTGGATTCCTCAACCATTTACTTGTTGCCTGTCTCTGGTTAAGCAATGATGCCTCGCTGAGCCTCAAAGTTGCCGGCTATAAAGTAGGGAAGTTCATATTCACCTCACACAGTTGTTCTAAGAGTTCAGTGAGATAATGCCTGTAAATCATTTAGCACAGTGTCTGACACACAGTAAATGCTGACGAACTAGGTGGTGGTGGTGGTGGGGTGTGTGTGTGTGTGTGTGTGTGTGTCTGTGTGTGTGTGTGTGTGTGTGTGTGTGTGTGTGTTTTCAAAACAGCTAGAGGAGATCAATTATGGGACAGCGTCCTACTTTCCATCCTGGTGCTAAAGACAGCTCCAACAGCCATGGACCAAACATCTGGGTAAAAGGCTTTACACCCTCTTCCTGAGATCTTTTTGTCCAACACTTGCCACTGTTTTCCTGGAACTGTTTTATGCAAGTTTTTATCCTCTCATTTCAACCAATTCTGTGGCATATGGCAGAGGCTAGATGCAAGTGGGAAGAATGTCTGTGCCACTCATGTGACACTCATATGCTGTCTTGTATTTTTAGTCTTCTTATATTGGCAACTAGACTTGGCCGAGAGCAAAAATGGAATCAACTTTTTTTTTTTTGGTATTTGGCTCTGTGCCTAGAACTGTGTTGGACACAGAGAAGCTGCATTGTCTCCAGTCATCATCGTAAACTCCCAGTGAAGAAGGTTATAGAGATTAGGAAACTGAGGCTAGAATCAAAATGACAGAAAATGACAAGATCAACCAAAGGAGGGCCCAGAAGAGGCTCTTCAAAGATGGAAGGCAGGGTTATTTTCCCAGAAAAAAATCCCAGCTGGAAATCAATGTACTCAGCAATAGGATTGAACCTGTGTGTGCCTGTGCTGAGTAATGCATGAAACCCTTGGCTTACAGAGATAAATAAAGGAGCAGATGAACAGATCAAATGATCAATTAATCATTTGGGTTACAGAGATGAATACATAATCAGATGAATAGATCAAATGAATACATAATCCTTATCCTTTAGGACCTCACAGGAGGAGACAAAGGATTAACAGACAACAATAACGTAGTGTGCTAAGTGCACAGATAGGGAATTATGGATGAATTGAAGGTAGAAGCAGCTGAGTCTGGAGGGCTCTGCAAAGGGGGATGACCTGCAAGATTCGGAGCTACTCAGCAAAGTGAAGTTAGTATGCATTTGGCCCTTCTCCTAGGGCAGAGTGTTGGTGCTGGGCTGGGGAGGGAGCGGGGAGTGTTTTGTGCTGAAGATAAACTTACATGGTTGATTAAATAGTTAACTCCCTTAGGTCAAGGAGGAGGACCTGTTCCTTATACAGAGCCTGGCACACAAGGAGCATCATTAGTGCTGGGTGCAGGAATACTGTTTTCAAATCAATAGCAAACCACTCACATAGAACTCTTACTCTTACTTTCAGACACTGTGATACATGCCTTATATTCTTTATTTTAGTTATTTTATATATTCTCAGAACTAAATATAATGCTCTGAGAGGCCAAGCAGTTTGCCCAAGATTGCACAGTGAGTCATGGAGAAGAACTCATGCATGCCTGCCTGGCCATAAACTCTGTGTGCACGGTACTGCTTTTCCAGAGGAAACTGCTTCATGCCCAGCCTAATCCATAGTTAGAGATGACCCTTTTGTGATCGGGACCTCTTATTCCTAGACCTGGCATCCTGCCTCAGCTTGCTTGAAGCAACTGTCTCTCTTGAGAACACATGAAGAAGCCCCTTCCCTATCAGAAGCCTTTCCTGTCAACGGCTTTTCTTTCTAGTCATGGAACTCATCACAGGTATTTTCCAAAAAAGAAAGCTAGGGGAATCACATTTCAGTCTGACTGTAGAAAGACAACAAAGACCATAACTCAGAGCTAAGTTTGAATGGCCGGGAGCCCCTCAGCCTCCCTCTCCTAGAGTGGTTTACACAGTCCACAATCTGCCCCTGGTGACAGGCATGGCATGTTTGTCTTTGTTACAGAAAACACTTCCCAAGGGAGTCCTAGGCAGAGGGATATCCACCCTGTGACATGCACAGCATTTCTGAGAGGAAAGGATAGGGATACCTGAATAAAGGGCAGGCCAAGGGCCCCTGCTAACTCTGTCTTGAGTGCCTGGGCAGTTTCCTTGGTCCAGCCTCTGAGCAGTAAAGATGCAACTACTTTGGAGCTGCAACAAACATGACTTCAACAGGCTGTTGTGTGGTTAGAGGGCTCTCCATTTGTATCTAATAAGAGTCTGAGTTCTTATTAACTCCGGTGATGTGTTAATTTTTCAACCTGACATTTTCTGCTCTAATAGATTCTTGGAATAATTACTAAATTAAAGGCTGCATTGGAAGACTAATGTTTAGGTTAAAATGCATCACCTAAGGGGCTGGGAGCAGTAAGCATCCCTTCCCTCCTACAGGAAAACCTCTCATTTGCAGTTCTTTGCTAACCCAATTAAGTGCTGAAGTAGTTACCCTAGAGCCTGCTTTTTATTTCCTATGAAACAATCCAACTAATCCATATTCAGTAGCTTCCAAGAAAAGTCTTATTCCAACCACTCATGAAGAAACCAGCTTCTTTGAATCTAGATAGAACATTTAGAACTCACAAAGAGCTGTCTTAATGGAAAATGCAAGAAAATAGTTCATTATTACCCTCCTTGGCTTTTGAGGGAAATAATTCACTGGGATAAAACCCTATAAGGATTGAGAATTTACTGTGGAACAACAGAAGTGAAGGAAGATGCTATGCCACATGCCATCTGTTTATAAATAGGGTGTTAGATCTCCCCTTGCACCTAAATTAGTTATAAAACAAAAATGCACCTACTGAGTAAGGTGGAAGAGGACACTGATTTTACTTGAGGAATCAAAGTTCCCAAGAGATTAAGTAACAGCTATTAAGTGGCAGAGCCAAACTCCCTTCTTAGTCCATTGCACCACTAGCTAGCAGAGAATTGTCACCACAGAGCTCTTGCATGTCAAGGAATAGAAGCTCCAAATTGTTCCTCCTACCCATAAATTCAGAAAGCATTAATTGGTATATCTTATTTATTGGTAGTGATGGGTTAATGCAAAGATGAACAACCAAGAACCTCCATGGAAAGCAAAAAATAATGCAAACACACTTTTACCTCCATAGCCTCATTTCATGTCAGTGAAATTGATTGGTCAAGCTATTAACAAAGTTTAGTGATAGGTTTTTGTGGACATGTCACTGAGCTGGGTAGTAGGGAGTATGCAGACATGTTAAAGGTATTTCTGCCTTCAGGGAGCTTACAGTCACATTGGGGGAGATTAAGACATGAGACCACAATCACATTGGGGGAGATTAAGACATGAGACCAAGAGTGAAACAAGTTTTTTATGATTAAGTCCATTTTGTGGAGCTCTCTTATTTCCAGTCTCCCCTTGTCGTTGTACATAAGGTTCTGTATTATAAACTTATCAGGTTGTTTTGTTTTTGTCCATTTCACTCTCCTCTGAAGTCAGAGGCTATGCCTTTTTCACCACTGTGCTCCTGAACAGCATAGAACAATATTACCTGAAGCATAGAAAGCACTCAGTAGTTATTTGTTTAATACATAAATGAATGGTACCAGCTATAAGTGATCTGATTATTCAGAAAAAGAGAGCCTGCATTGTGAGCTGGGTATAGGCAACCACCAAAATACTACCTAAGTGGTTCCAGAATGATAGTTAAGTCAAGATTATAAACCACTCCTCCAAGCCAGGCATGGTTCACACTTTCAGCTTTCTTCTCAAGTCAGATGTTTTGCCAATTATTTACCTTGCTTTTTATTTGGCTATGTCTGTGTCCATTCTTAAATCTTTTAAGGTAGAAAAATATTTCTTTTTTTGTTTTTTGAGATAGAGTGCAGTGGTGTGATCTTGGCTAACTTTAGTCTCTGCTTTCAGGGCTCAAGTGATCCTCCAACCTCAGCCTCCTGAGTAGCTGGGACCACACACATGAGCCAACATTCTGTGCTCATTTTTATATTTTTTTTGTAGAGACAGGGTTTCACCATATCTGGTCTCAAACTCTTGAACTCAAAGTGATCCGCCCACCTTGGATTCCCAAGTGCTGGGATTACAGGCATGAGCTACGACATCCGGCTTACAAAAATAACTTAACAAAAATTGTTTTTCAATGAAGAAGCAAATGTGTTTCTCTGTTTCATGAATCAGCCTAAGACATTTTTAAATTACTGTTTATTACTATAGCTAGTCGACCACTCATCTCATTATTGTGAGCTGAAGTCATTAGGAATCATATATGCCCTGAGACAATTGGTAAAAGCAGGGGTCTCAAGCCAAAGCATTTAAAGTCAAGGGATTATCTGTAATTGGTAAGTTTGTAAAAAAATTAGAATGTAAACTTAGCTTTGAAGGATGGGTAATTTTTTAAGAGACATTGGGAAGCATGGAAAGGAAGGCACTTTTTTTTATTGCGTTTTAGGTTTTGAGATACATGTGAAGAACATGCAGGATGGTTGCATAGGTACATACATGGCAATGTGGTTTGCTGCCTTCCTTCCCATCACCTATATCTGGCGTTTCTCCCCATGTTATCCCTCCCCAACTCCCCACCCCCTGCTGTCCCTTCCTTAGCTCCCCGCTGCAGACCTCAGTGTGTGATGTCCCCCTCCCTGTGTCCATGTGTTCTCATTGTTCAACACCCGCCTATAAGTGAGAACATGTGGTATTTGATTTTCTGTTCTTGTGTCAGTTTGCTGAGAATGATGGTTTCCAGGTTCATCCATGTCCCTACAATGGACACAAACTCATTGTGTTTTATGGCTGCATGGTATTCCATGGTGTATGTGTGCACATTTTCCCTGTCCAGTCTATCATCGATGGGCATTTGGGTTGGTTCCAAGTCCTTGCTATTGTAAACAGTGCTGCAATGAACATTCGTATGCATGTATCCTTATAATAGAATGATTTATAATCCTTTGGATATATACCCAGTAATGGGATTGCTGGGTCAAATGGAATTTCTATTGCTGGGTCCTTGAGGAATCGCCACACTGTCTTCCACAATGGTTGAACTAATTTACACTCCCACCAGCAGTGTAAAAGTGTTCCTATTTCTCCACATCCTCTCCAGCACCTGTTGTCTCCAGATTTTTTAATGATCGCCATTCTAACTGGCGTGAGATGGTATCTCAATGTGGTTTTGATTTGCATTTCTCTAATGACCAGTAATGATGAGCATTTTTTCATATGTTTCTTGGCCTCATATATGTCTTCTTTTGAAAAGTGTTTGTTCGTATCCTTTGTCCACTTTTGAATGGGTTTGTTTTTTTCTTGTAAATCTGGTTTAGTTCTTTGTAGATTCTGGATATTAGCCCTTTGTCAGATGGGTAGATTGCAAAATTTTTTTCCCATTCTGTTGGTTGCCGGTTCAATCTAATGATTGTTTCTTTTGCTATGAAGAAGCTCTGGAATTTAATTAGATCCCATTTGTCTATTTTGGCTTTTGTTACCAGTGCTTTTGGTGTTTTAGTCATGAAGTCCTTGTCTATGCCTATGACCTGAATGGTTTTGCCTAGGTTTTCTTCTAGGGTTTTTGTGGTGTTAGGTCTGTTTAAGTCTTTAATCCATCTGGAGTTAATTTTAGTGTAAGGTGTCAGGAAGGGGTCCAGTTTCTGCTTTCTGCACATGGCTAGCCAGTTTTCCCAATACCATTTATGAAACAGGGAATCCTTTCCCCATTGCTTGTTTTTGTGAGGTTTGTCAAAGATAAGATGGTTTTTAGATGTGTGGTATTGCCTCCGAGGCCTCTGTTGTGTTCCATTGGTCTGTATCTCTGTTTTGGTATCAGTACCATGCTGTTTTGATTACTGTAGCCTTGTAGTATAGTTTGAAATCAGGTAGCATGATGCCTCCAGCTTTGTTCTTTTTGCTTAGAATTGACTTGGCTATGCAGGCTTTCTTTTGGTTCCACATGATGTTTAAGTTGGTTTTTTTCAGATCTGTGAAGGTCATTGGTAGCTTGATGGGGATAGTGTTGAATCTATAAATTACTTTGGGCAGTATGGCCATTTTTACAATATTGATTCTTCCTAACCATGAGCGTGGAATGTTTCTCCATCTGTTTGTGTTCTCTCGTATTTTGTTGGGCAGTGCTTTGTAGTTCTCCTTGAAGAGTTCCTTTACATCCTTTGTTAGTTTTATTCCTAGGTATTTTATTCTCTTTGTAGCAATTGTGAATGGCAGTTCATTCTTGATTTGTCTCTCTTTAAGTCTATTATTGGTATATAGGAATGCTTGTGATTTTTGCACATTGATTTTGTATCCTGAGACTTTGCTGATGTTGCCTATCAGTTTCGGGAGATTTTGGGCTGAGACAATGGGGTCTTCTAAATATACAATCATGTCGTCTGCAAATAGAGACAGTTTGACTTCCTCCTTTCCTAATTGGATATTCTTTATTTCTTTTTCTTGCCTGATTGCTCTGGCTAGAACTTCCAATACTATATTGAATAGGAGTGGTGAGAGAGGGCATCCTTGTCTAGTGCAGGATTTCAAAGGGAATCCTTCCAGTTTTTGCGCATTCAGTATGATATTAGCTGTGGGTTTGTTGTAAATAGCTTTTATTATTTTGGGATACATTCCATCAATACCTAGTTTATCGATAGCATAAAGTGCTGTTGAGTTTTGTCAAAGGCCTACTCTGCACCTATTGAGATTATCGTGTGGTTTTTGTCTTTGGTTCTGTTTATGAGGTGAATTACATTTATAGACTTGTATATGTTGAACCAGCCTTGCATCCCCAGGATGAAGCGAACTACTTGATCGTGATGAATAAGCTTTTTGATGTGCTGTTGCAATCAGTTTGCCAGTATTTTATTGAATATTTTTGCGTCCATGTTCATCATGGATATTGGCCTGAAGTTTTCTTTTCTTGTTGAGTCTCTGCCAGGTTTTGGTATCAGGATGATGTTGGACTAATAAAATGATTTGGGGAGGAGTCCCTGTTTTTGGATTGTTCGGAATAGTTTCAGAAGGAGTGGTATCAGTTTCTCTTTGTATGTCTGGTAGAATTCGGCTATGAACCCTTCTGGACCTGGGCTTTTTTTGGTTGGTAGGCTATTAATTGCTGCCTCAATTTCAGCCCTTGTTATTGGTCTATTCAGAGTTTTGACTTCTTCCTCTTTTAGGCTTGAGAGGAAGCAAGTGCCCAGTAATTTCTCCGTTTCTTCCAGGTTTACTAGTTTGTGTGCATCAAGTTGTTTGTAGTAATCTCTGACGGTGGTTTGTATTTCTGTGGAATCTGTGGTGATATCCTCTTTATCGTTTTTTATTGCATCTATCTGGTTACTCTCTCTTTTCTTTTTTATTAATCTGGCTAGTGGTCTATTTTGTTGATAGTTTCAAAAAGCCAGCTCCTGGTTTTATTGATTTTTTTGAAGGGTTTTTTTGTGTCTCTAACTCCTTCACTTCTGCTCTGATTTTAGTTATTTCTTGTCTTCTGCTAGGTTTTGAGTTTTTTTGATCTTGCTCCTCTAGCTTTTTCAATTTTGACTATAGGGTGTCAATTTTAGATCTTTCCTTGCTTCTCATGTGGGCATTTGTTGCTATACATTTTCCTCTAGATTCACAGCTTTAAATGTGTCCTAGAGATTCTGGCACGTTGTGTCTTTGTTCTCGTTGGTTTCGAAGAACATCTTTATTTCTGCCGTCATTTCATTGTTTATCCAGTCAACATTCAAGAGCCAGTTGTTCAGTTTCTATGAAGTTGTGCAGTTCTGAGTTAGTTTGTGAGTTCTGAGTTCTAACTTAATTGCACTGTGGTCTGAGAGACTGTTTGTTATGATTTCTCTAGTTTGCATTTGCTGAGGAGTGATTTACTTCCAATTATGTGGTCAATTTTAGAGTAGGTGTGGTGTCGTGTGGTACTGAGAAGAATGTATATTCTGTCGATTTGGGGTGGGGAGTTCTGTAAATGTCTATTAGGTTTGCTTGGTCCAGGTCTGAGTTCAAGTACTGGATATCCTTGTTAATTTTCTGTCTTGTTGATCTGTCTAATATTAACAGTGGAGTGTTAAAGTCTCCCACTATTATTGTGTGGGAGTCTAAGTCTCTTTGTAAGTCATTAAGAACTTGCTTTATGTATCTGGGTACTCCTGTATTGGATGCGTCTATATTTAGGGTCGTTAGCTCTTCTTGTTGCATTGATCCTTTTACCATTATGTAATGTCCTTCTTTGTCTCTTTTGATCTTTGTTGGTTTAAAGTCTATTTTATCAGAGACTAGGATTGCAACTCCTGCTTTTTTTTGTTCTCCATTTTCTTGGTAAATCTTCCTCCATCCCTTTATTTTGAGCCTATGTGTATCCTTGCATGTGAGATGGGTTTCCTGGATACAGCACACTGATGGGTTTTGACTTTTTATCCAGTTTTCCAGTCTGTGTCTTTTGATAGGGGCATTTACTCCATTTACGTTTAGGATAAATATTGTTATGTGTGAATTTGATCCTGCCATTTTGATCCTAGCTGGTTGTTTTGCCCATTAGTTAATGTAGTTTCTTCATTGTGTTGATGCCCTTTACCATTTGGTATGTTTTTGGAGTGGCTGGTACTGGTTGTTCCCTTCTAGGTTTAGTGCTTTATTCAGGAGCTCTTGTAAAGCAGGCCTGGTGGTGATGAAATCTCTCAGCAATTGCTTGTTTGTAAAGGATTTTATTTCTCCCTCACCTTTGGCTGGATATGAAATTCTAGGCTGAAAGTTTTTTTCTTTAAGGATGTTGAATATTGGTCCCCACTCTTTTCTGGCTTGTAGGGTTTCTGCTGAGAGATCCACTCACTGTGAGTCTGATGGGCTTCCCTTTGTGGGTAACCCAACCTTTCTCTCTGGCTGCCCTTAGCATTTTTTCCTTCATTTCAGCCCTGGTGAATCTGACGATTATGTGCCTTGGGGTTGCTCTTCTTGAGGAATAACTTTGTGGTATTCTCTGTATTTCCTGGACTTGAGTATTGGCCTGCCTTGCTAGGTTGGGAAGGTTTTCCTGGATAATATCCTGAAGAATGTTTTCCAGCTTGGATTCATTCTCTGTTACATTCAGATACACCTATCAAATGTAGATTAGATATTTTCACATAATCCCATATTTCTTGGAAGCTTTGTTCATTTTCTTTTTTTTTCTAATCTTGCCTTCTCATTTTATTTCATTGAGTTGATCTTCAATCTCTGATATCTTTCTTCTGCTTGGTGGATTCAACTATTAAAACTTGTGTATGCTCCACGAAGTTCTCATGTTGCGTTTTTCATCTTCATCACTTCATTTATAGTCCTCTCTAAGCTGTTTATTCTCATTAGCATTTTGTCAAACCTTTTTTTCAAGGTTCTTAGTTTCTTTGCATTGGGTTAGAACATGTTCTTTTAGCTCAGAGAAGTTTCTTATTACCCACCTTCTGAAGCCTGTTTCTGTCAATTCATCAGACTCATTCTCCATCCAGTCTTGTTCCCTTGCTGGTGAGGATTTCTGATCCCTTGGAGGAGGAGAGGCTTTCGGGTTTTGGGTGTTTTCATCATTTTTTTATGCTGGTTTCTTCCCATCTTTGTGGATTTATCTACCTGTGGTCTTTGTAGTTGGTGACTTTCAAATGGGGTGTCTGAGTGGACGTCCTGTTTGTTGATGATGAAGTTATTTCTTTCTGTTTCTTAGTTTTCCTTCTAACAGTCAGGTCTCTCTGCTGTAGGACTGCTGGAGGTCCACTCCAGACCCTGCTTGCCTGTGGCTCACCTGCAGTGGCTGCAGAACAGTAAGGATTGCTGACAGTTTCTTTTTCTGCTATCTTTGTCCCAGAAGGATACCCGCCAGATGTCAGCCTGAGCTCTCCTTTATGAGGTGACTCTTTGGATATATGGGGGTTGGGGAGCTGCTTGAGGAAACAGTCTGTTTTTTATAGGCACTCAGGTGCTGAGCTGTGAGCTCTGTTGTTCTGTTCAGAGCTGCTGGGCAGGTACGCTTAAGTCTGCTGCAGCGGAACTCATAACCACCTTTTTTCCCCAGGTTCTCTGTCCTGGGTAGGTGGGGCTTTATTTCTAAGTTTCTGTCATGCTGCTACCTTTTTTTAGAGATGCCCTGCCCAGCGAGGAGGTAGCCTAGTCACAGTCTGCCAGCAGAGGTGTTGCTGAACTGCTGTGGGCTCTGCGCAGCTGCTGTGTGAACCTCCTTACAGTTTTGTTTATAGGAGTATAGTTAGAACTGCCTTGGTAATGGCAGTCTGCCTTAGTAATGGTGGACTGCCTCGGTAATGGCAGGCTGCCTTGGTAATTGCGGACTGCCTCAGTAATGGCAGACTGCCTGGGTAGTGGTGAACTGCCTTGGTAATGGCGGACGCCCTTACCCCACAGAGTTGGACTGTCCTGGGTCCAGTTGTGCTTGCTGTGAAACTCTCAATCCAGAGTGTTTCAGATTGCTGGTCTTTGTGGGGGTAGAACCGGCCAAGCCAGATCACCTGGCTCCCTGTTTCAGTCCCTTTTTTTTTTTCAGTTGCACGGACAACTCTGTCTCCCAGGCATTTCAATTACCAGTTGAAAAGGCACCAGGATTTGTGTGAGTTTTTGTGTGGAGACAGCGCCAGCTCAAGTGGCTGTGCTGGGGGCTCATGGTGCTTTTCTGCCCGGGAATCTCTTGGTCTGTGGGCAGTAAAAATTCATTTGGAAATGCGGTTGTCACTCATCCTCTACGTTTTTGCTGGGAACTGCAATCCAGAGATGCTTCTATTAGGCCATCTTGGATCCCATCCAAGAAAGGCACTTTTAATAATATTCTCACAGACAGCACTCATTAATTAATGGAGATCAGAAATGAATATGAATTTAAAAAATGCTAAATCTTGACCAAAGGGTGAACTAGCTACAACATATTGTGTATAAGCATGAACTAGACGAGATAAAGTCCCAGATGGTGGCTTGAAAATATGGCCTCAAATTCTTTGACACTTTTGTTGAAGGACAGAATTTATGTTCTCTCCCCTTGAATCAGGGAGAGGTTGTGATTTCTTCAACCCACAGAGTATGCTGTAAGTGTTGCTGTGTGACTTCCAAAGCTATGTCATGAAAGATCATGCAATTTCTACTTCATTTGCTGGAAAACTCACTTTTGAACTCTGAGTAGCCTTTTAAGTAGTTCAGCTACTCTAAGACTGCCATGCAGGAGAGGGTACATGCAGGTTCTCCAGTAGTCCCGGGTGAGGCTGTCCTTCAGCCTTCCCAAGCCAGGTACCCAAATTGTGAGGAAAGAAGCCATCTTGAAAGTGGATTATCTGACCCTGGCCATTACTAACCCCTACTGTTGAAGTCATCCCAACATCCTTGCTGTGCTTCTTCCAAATTCCTAACACATAAAATCCGTGATGGTCATTGTTTTATTCCTATAGGTTTAGGTTGGTTTGTTGTTTAGCAACAAATAACGAGGACAGGATTAAATAACAAGATATCAAAGGAGAGTGTGACTCAGCTAAGAAAAGAATGATTATCACCCAAAGATGAATAAAGGGACTTCATAGTCTCTCTTGGGGAGAGGGATGGCATGTTTTCAGTTGCATGAGGGACAATTGCATATTGTGAAGGGAAAGCATTATTTTGTTCTTGTCTTTATTTGGAAGTTAAGTATGGTTAAAAGAAGTGTGTATGCATCCCAGGCTGACAAGGAGTAGACTCTAGTAGTTTCATACCATGTTAATTTAGCTAAACCGGAATGACCTTTCCCAGGATCTCCTTCCTACATGGTTCCAGATTAGGATAAACTACAAGAAAAATTAATATAAAATTGGGGAAGTAGATGTGAAGCAGCATTTTTAAGCTCTGAACGTCAGTGCTGGGTATCAGGCATCATGGTGGCTCATGTACATTGTTATGGCTCTGCTGGCTCACCTGTTGGCATGGGGTAGCACCTGGCCCTGCAGCTCCTCCAACTCCTAATGATCTCCTTTATTTTCTTTGAGTCCTGAGAGGAGGCCAGGTGCTTGAGGAGTTCTGTTGCTAAGGGCCCCAGCTTCTGCAGGTCACCGGCATCATCAAGATTAGAGGTGATTAAAGACAGACATGGGATCTAATTTGTCCCTGTGGGTTCCACTTTGCCCCTGATTTCCCAAAATTCACACCTAGCTTTCCTTTTTTTTTTTTTTTTTAAAAAATAGCTTTTTAAAGGTTTTATTTTATTTTTAATTGATAAATAATAATTGTACATATTTATGAGGTACCTCATATATTTATGAGGTTATGTTTTAATACATGTATACTTATGGAATGATCAAATAAAATAAATTAGCGTGTAAATTACCTTAAATCTTAATGATTTATCTGTGATAAGAACATTTAAAATCCTCTCTTTTAGTGATTTTGAAACATACAGTATTTTTAACTATAGTTACTGTGTGTTGTGTAATAGAACACCAGAACTTATGCCTCCTGTTTAAATGAAACTTTTTTTTTTTTCCTCTGAGCTAGCTGAGATTTTATTTGGGACCAAAAAAAAAAAAAAAGCAATTGAATTGTTTTGCAGCTGGAGGCATGGGCAAGGGGGGGTCCCCAGGCAATAAATTCCCCTCCGGTGGGCTGAAGGCTAGGGCTGAGCGTTGGGTGGGTCTCCTGTTCCCTGTGCTCCCCTGCACAGCAGCCTCCCTCCTGGGCTCTGGGGCTGCCTCAGGAGGGGCAGGCTGGGAGGGGCTGTCGCAGTTGTTCACTTGGGCAGGATGTCAGAGCACTCGGACACCAGCTTCCCATCACGGGTCTCAATCTTCTTCACAACACAGCCTTGGTGGAGCTGGTACAGCTGAAGGAGCTGGAGCCCGTGACAGAGCCAAAGCTGGAGCCCAGGCCATAGCTGAGGCTGGGGCTTGTGAGGCCCCCATAGGCAGAGCTCAGACCACCTGCATAGCTGCTGGTGGTCTTCATGTGGATACTCATGTTCTGCATCCCGGATTCCAGCCGGCTCTCCTCGCCCTCCAGTAGCTTGCAGTAGGTGATGATCTTGATGTCCAGGGCCAGTTTGACATTCATCAGCTCCTGGTACTCATGCAGCTACTTTGCCATATCCTACTCGGCCCGTTGCAGGGCAGTCTCCAGCTCCTGCTGCTTGGCATGAGCATCCTTGAGTGCCTGCTCCCCGCGATGCACAGCATCTGCAATGGCGGCCTCCAGGGAAGCCTTCTGGCCTCTGAAGCCCTCGATCTCAGCCTGGAGCCGGCTGATGTTCCGGTTCATCTTGGAGATCTCAGTCTTCGTACGTAGCAGGTCATCCCTGTGCTTCCCAGTCAGCGTCTGCAGCTCCTCATACTTGATCTGGTATGTGCTCTCCGCCTCAGCCCGGCTGCGGTTGGCGATCTCCTCGTACTGCGCCTTGACCTCAGCGATGATACTGTCCATGTCCAGAGAGCGGCTGTTGCCCATGGACAGCACCACAGCCATGTCGGAGATCTGGGACGGCAGCTCCCGGATCTCCTCTTCATACAGCTGCCTGAGGAAGTTGATCTCATCAGTCAGTCCTTCCAGGCAAGACTCCAGTTCTACCTTGTTCATGTAAGCTTCATCCACATCCTTCTTGATGAGGACATATTCATTTTCCATCTCTGTAGCTTATTCATCTCTTCCTCATACTTGCTCTTGAAGTCCTCCACCAGCCCTTGCATGTTACCAAGCTCCGCCTCCAGCTTCAGCTTCTCCTGGCCCAGAGTCTTCAGCTACCGCCTCCGGTTGTTGATGTAGCTCTCAAACATGTTGCTCCTAGCCGTTTTCTGCTGCTGCAGGAGGCTCCATTTGGTCTCCAGCATCTTGTACTGCTGCTCCGGGAACCGCACCTTGTCGATGAAGGAAGCAAACTTGTTGTTGAGGGTCTTGATCTGCTCCTTCTCCTGGGTACGCACGGCCTGGATGTTGGGGTCCACATCCACCTTAATGGGGTTCAGCAGGCTCTGGTTGATGCTGATGGCGGTGATGCCTCCCATGCCTATGCCATGGGCCACCCAGGCCACCCTGGAAGCCACTGCTGCTCACTCAGGAGAAGCTCGAGGAGCTCAAGCAGGCACTGGGCCCACTCGTGAAGGAGTGGCTGCTGAAGGCCCCAAGGCCAGAGGTGGACACCTTGTAGGACTTCTGGGTCACCCTGATGGACATGGTGGAGGCAGGCGTGGAGGCAGGCAGGCTGAACCAGGGAGAGATTCCAGAAGGAGTGGAGAAGCCGCTTCTTTCTAAATGAAACTTTTAATGGGATCTATCAGTCAGGGTCTGATCAGAGAAGCAGACTCACTACGAGTATGGTAAAATAAATAATTTGTTATTTGTGTTAGATCTTAGAAACTGTGGAAGCTGGTAAAGTACTCTCTGCAATGTGTTGCCTCTCTGTCTGGGTTAGGCCTGAAATCAGTGTAGATCAGTCAGTCCTGCAATTAAGAAGGAGAGCTGACCTATCAAAATGCACACAAATTGAAAGTGGAGGGATAGAAAAAGATTTTCATGCAAATGAAAACCAAAAAAGAGCGGGATTATCTATGCTTATATCAGATAAAATAAAGTTTGTCAATACTGGAAAAAGAGATGAAGAGATCATTAAATGATGGTAAAGGGACAAGTCCAACAAAAGGATATAACAATAGCAAATATGTATTCACCCAGCACTGGAGCACTCAAATATATATGGCAAATATTGATAGACCTAAAGAGTGAGATAGACTGCAATATACAAATAGTAGGGGACTTCAACATCTCACTTTTAACAATGGATAGATTATCCAGGCAGAAAACAAATAAATGAACTTCAGAGTTACGCTGTACTCCACGTACCTGGAAGGGGGAAAAGAAAAACAAAAAAACGAAGTGAAGCTGTACTCTAGATCAATTGCATCTAACAGACATTTCCTCCAACTGCTGCAGAATATGCATTCTTTTCATCAGCACTTGAAATAGATCGTTTTTAGGCCACAAAACAAGTCTCAACAAATTTTAAGAAGTTGAAATCATATGAAGTATCTTGTCTGACCACAATGGAATAAAACTAGAAACCAATAACGAGAGGAACTTTGGAAACTGTACAAATACAGGGAAATTAAACAACATGCTCCTAAATACCAATGGGTCAACATTAAAAAATTTAAAAATCGATTGAAACAAATGAAAATGGAAACACTACATACCAAAACCTATGAGATACAGCAAAAGCAGTAGAGAGAGGAAAGTTTATAGCAATAAACACCTACATCAAAAAGACAGAAAAACTCCAAATAAACAGCCTAACTTCACCTCAAGGAACTACAAAAGCAAGAAGAAACCAAACCAAAAATTAGTAGAAAGAAAAAAATGACACAAAACATCAGAGCAGACATAAATGAAGTTGAGACTAATTAAAAAATTAAAAGTTGCTATTTTGAAAAAATAGAAGACCTTCTTCCATTAGGTCTTGTTTGAATGAGAGAAGATTCAAATAAATACATTCAGAATTGAAAAAGTAACATTGCAACTGACACCATAGAAATACAAAGGATTATCAGAGACTATTATGAATAATTATATGCCAATAAATTGGATAACCTAGAAGAAATGGATAAATTCCTGGACATGTAAAACCTACCAAGGTTTAACGATGAAGAAATAGAAAACCTGTAAAGAATAATATTAATTAGTAACAAGATTAAAGCAGTACTAAAAAGACTTTCATCAAAAAAAAAGCTCAGGACCTAATGCTTTACTGCTGAATTCTACCAAACATTTAAAGAAGAACTAATACCAGTTTTACTAAAACTGTTTCAAAAAATAGTTTAAAAGTATTCCTGTCTTCCTCTTCAGTTTTCTTGTTGTGTCTTTGAATAAACAACAACAAAAAACTACAGGCCAATATCTCTGATGAACTTAGATACAAGAATTCTCAACACAATATTAGCAACAAATTCAACACATTAGAAAGATAATTCACTAGGATCAAATGACATTCATCTCAGGGATGGAAGGATGGTTCAGTGAAATTAGCAGATCGTTAAGTCTCATATATGGTTCATGAAAAACTTTTTTTTTTTTTTTTTAATCTTTCAAGCTTTTATTTAAATGCCATGATCCAGGATGGATTTTAGATCTTGTTGAAAGCAGCCACATCCATGGACTGGACATAGTCCTCAAAAGCAGTGATCTGCTCCTCCAGCATATCTGTTCCAACTTTATCATCTTCAACTACACATTGTATTTGAAGTTTCTTAATTCCATATCCCACCGGAACTAGTTTAGATGAGCCCCAGACTAAGCCGTCTGCTTGAATGCTTCTGACACACTCTTCTAATTTTGCCATATCTATCTCATCATCCCAAGGTTTCACATCCAGTAAGATGGAAGACTTGGCAACAAGTGCAGGTTTTTTGGCTTTCTTTGATTCATATTGTGCAAGACGTTCTTCCCTTAGCCTCTTCGCTTCTTCACTTTCCTCCTCATCATCAGATCCGAAGAGATCAATGTCATCATCATCTTTACTATCTGTAGCTCCACTTCCTGTAGTGTCTTCCACATCCACAGGACCATACTTGCCCAAAGCTTTCTTCACTCCTGGCAGGCTGGCCTTTTCCTTTTCATAGGACTTGATGTGATTATACCAACGTAGGGCATGACACAAGTCGGCAGGCGGTGGGCCGGACACTGCTTCAAATACTGCCACATCTGCTTGTGATGGCACATACCCCTCGATGTAGCTCTTGTCCGCCAGGTAGTCGTTGAGCACCTGGAGGCCGGCGGGGCTTTTCAGGTCTCCGAAACCCATGACGTCTGCTGTATCAAGAGAGCTGGGGAGCACGAAAAACTTTTTAAAATAAAAGCAAATCAGTAATTATGATAAATTACAACAACAGAATCAAGGACAAAAACCAGATGATCTTTTCAGTAGATGCTGAAAAAACATGACATAAAATTTAGCAATCCTTTATGATGAAAACCCTCAACAAATTGGGTACAAAGGGCACATACCCAACACAATAAAGGCCATACATGGCAAGCCCACAGTTAATGTCACACTAAATGGGAAAAAGTAGAAGACCTTCCACTAACATCTGAATCCACACAGGAATGCCCACTTTTACCACTTCTGTTCAACATAGTACAAGTCCAACAGCACAATTAGGTAAGAGAAAGAAAGCAAGGGCATGCAGATTGGAAAGGAAGAAGTCAAACCAGCCTTGTTTGGAGATGGCATGATTTTATATTTAGAAAAATGGGACTACTCCACCAAAAAAAAAATTCTAAGGATTTATAAACAAATTCAGTAAATTTGCAGGATATAGAATAAACACATCAAATAAATAGTGTTTCCTTATGCTAACAGTGATCAATCTGAATAAGTAATCAAGACAACAATCCCATTTACAATAGCTACCAAAAAATACCAAGGAATAAATTTAACCAATAAAGCAAAAGATCTCTACAAGAAAAACTAGGAAACACTGATGAAACAAACTGAAGAAGACACACACAAAAAATCAAAGTATATCTCATGCTCATAGATTGGAATAATTAATATTTTTTAAATGTGTATACTACCCACAGTGATCTCTAGATTTAATGTAAAATACCAATCAAAATACCTATGACATTTTTCACAGAAATAGAAAAACATTTCTAAAATTTATGTGGAAGCACAAAATATCTAAAATAACTAAAGCATCCTGAGCAAAAAGAACAAAGCTGGAGGGATCACAGACCTGATTTCAAAATCATACTACCTGATTTACAAAGTTATAATAGTGAACAAAACAGTATGGTCCTGGCATACAAATAGACATATAAACTAGTGGAACAGAATAGAGAATACAGAAATAAGTCCATGCACTTATACCCATCTCATTTCAACAAAAGCACCAAGAACATACATTGGGGAAAGGATGATGTCTTCAATAAATGGTGCTGTGAGAGCTAGATATCCACATGTAAAAGAATGAAACTAGATCTCCATCTATCACCATATATAAAAATGAAAATGAATTGCAGAATTAAATTTAACACCTGAAATTATGAAACTACAAGAAGGAAACATTGGGGAAACACTACAGGATATTGGTCTGGGCAAATAATTTTGAATTAAGACCTAAAAAACACAGGCAGCAAAAGCTAAAAAGCTTCTGCAGAGAAAAAAAAAAAAGCTCAACATTAGGGAAATGCAAATTAAAACCACAACCCAATTAGAATGTCTATTATTAAAAAGGCAAAAAATGCTGGTGAGGATGTGGAGAAAGGGGAATGTTTGTGCACTGTTTCTGGGAATGTAAAGTAGTATAGACATTATGGAAAACAGTATGGAGGGTTCTCAAACAATTAAAAGTAGAACTACTATATGATCCACCAGTTCCACTGCTGGGTGTATAACCAAAAGAAAGGAAATCAGTATATCACAGAGATACCTGCCTTTACATGTTTATTGTGGCACTATTTTCAGTAGCCAGGATATGGAATCAACCTAAGTGTCCATTCATAGATTAACGGAAAAAGAAAATGTGGTATATCCACACAATGGAATATTATTCAGACATAAAAAAGAATGAAATCCTGTCATTTGCAGCAACATGGATGGAACTATAGGTTATTAGGTTAGCTGAAATAAGCCAGGCACAGAAAGACAAACATTACATGTCCTTGCTCATATGTGGGAGCTTAAAAAATTGAATTTCTGGCCAGGCTATGACTCATGTCTGTAATCCCAGCACTTTGGGAGGCCAAGGCAGGCAGATCACAAGGTCAGGAGTTCGAGATCAGCCTGGCCACCGTGGTGAAACCCCATCTCTACTAAAAACACAAAAATTAGCTGGGTGTGTACTATAATCCCAGATACTCAGGAGGCTCAGGCAGGAGAATCACTTGAACCTGGGAGGCAGAGGTTGCCATGAGCCAAGATTGCACCACTGCACTCCAGCCTGGGTGACAGAGCAGACTGCATCTCAAAAAAAAAAAAAATTGATCTCATAGAGGTAGTGAATAGAAGTGGTTACCAGGGGCTGGGAAGGAAAGAGGGAGAGGGTGATGAAGATAAACTGATTAATGGGTATAAAAATACAGTTAGATAGAAGGAGTAGGTTCTGATTATGCAAGCCTCCCGAGCACACATTGCAGCCAGCTCCCTCGCTGTCTGAATCACTGACCTCTCTCCACGCTGTATTTCCAAAATGTCTCTAACAAGGTGACGCTTGACAAGCAAGACGTGAAAGGGAAGCTGGTCGTTGTGAGAGTTGACTTCAATGTTCCCGTGAAGAACAACCAGATAACAACCAACCAGAGGATTAAGGCTGCTGTCCCAAGCATCAAATTCTGCTTGGACAATGGAGCCAAGTCAGTAGTCCTTAGGAGCCACCTAGGCTGGCCTGATGATGTCCCTATGCCTGACAAGTACTCCTTAGAGCCAGTTGCTATAGAACTCAGGTCTCTGCTGGGCAAGGATGTTCTGTTCTTGAAGGACTGTGTAGGCCCAGAAGTGTAGAAAGCCTGTGCCAACCCAGCTGCTGGTTCTGTCATCCTGCTGGAGAACCTCCGCTTTCATGTGGAGGAAGAAGGGAAGGTAAAAGATACTTCTGGGAACAAGGTTAAAGCCTAGCCAGCCAAAATAGAAGCTTTATGAGCGTCACTCTCCAAGCTAGGGGATGTCTATGTTAATGATGCTTTTGGAACTGCTCATACAGCCCACAGCTCCTTGGTAGGAGTCAATCTGCCACAGAAGGCTGATGAAGAAGGAGCTGAACTTCTTTGCCAAGGCCTTGGAAAGCCCAGAGAGGGCCTACGTGGCCATCCTGGGCAGAGCTGAAGTTGCAGACAAGATCTAGGTGATCAATAAAATGCTGGACAAAGTCAATGAGATGATTATTTGTAGTGAAGTGGCTTTTACCTTCCTTAAGGTGCTCAGCAACATGGAGATTGGGAATTCTCTGATGAAGAGGGAGCCAAGATTGTCAAAGACCTAATGTCCAAAGCTGAGAAGAATGGTGTGAAGATTACCTCGTTTGTTGACTTTGTCACTGCTGACAAGTTTGATGAGAAAGCCAAGACTGGTTAAGCCACTGTGGCTTCTGGCATACCTGCTGGCTAGGTGAGCTTGGACTGTGGTCCTGAAAGCAGCAAGAGTATGCTGAAGCTGTCACTCGGGCTAAGCAGATTGTGTGGAATGGTCCTGTAGGGTATTTGAATGGAAAGCTTTTGCCTGGGGAACCAAAGCCCTCATGGACGAGGTGGTAAAAGTCACTTCTAGGGCTGCATCACCATCATAGGTGGTGGAGACACTGCCACTTGCTGTGCCAAATGGAACGCAGAGGATAAAGTCAGTCATATGAGCACTTGGGGGTGGTGCCAGTTTAGAGCTCCTGGAAGGTAAAGTCCTTCTTGCAGTGGATGACCTCAGCAATATTTAGTACTTTCCTGCCTTTTAGTTCCTGTGCACAGCCCCTAAGTCAATTTAGTATTTTTTTTCATCTCCATGTGGCATTAGCCAAAACCTTCCATGTCAAGATTCAGCTAGTGGCCAAGAGATGCAGTGCCAGGAACCCTTAAACTGTTGCACAGCATCTCAGGTCATCTTTACTGCACCCTGGATATGCCTACATTCTTCAAGATCCCATTTGAATTTCTTAGTGACTAAACCATTGTGCTTTCTAGAGTGCATATTTATATTTTGCCTGTTAGTGAACTGTGTTAGCTTAGTTCTCTTTTTACATAGCTTATTCTGATTAGCTTTGTCAGTTTCACTACTCAGTGTGGAAACAAGATGCAATTCCATTTGTAGGTAGGGAGGTGAAATTGATGATCCATTAAATAAACAATGAAAGTGTCCATTGAAACTATGAAAAACAAAAGGAATAAGTTCTAGTATTTGATAGTACAGGAGGAAAATTATAGTTAATAATTGTTTGTTGTATATTTGAAAATACTAGAAGGGAAAGATTATAATGTTTTCAACACAAAGAAATGACAAATATTTGAGGTGATGGATATCCCAATTATCTTTATTTGAACATTATACATTGTATATATGCATCAAACTATCACTTGTATCCCCAAAATATGTACAACTTTTTATTTGAGATCTATCTATCTATATATATATATATTTTTTTTTTTTTTGATGCAAAGTTTTGATCTTGTTGCCCAGGCTGGAGTGCAAGGGCGCCATCTCAGCTGACTGCAACCTCTGCCTCCCAAGTTCAAGTGATTCTCCTGACTCAGCCTCCCAAGTAGCTGGGATTACAGGCACACACCACCACGCCCAACTAATTTGTGTATTTTAGTAGAGATGAGGTTTCATCATGTTGGCCATGCTGGTCTCGAACTCCTGACCTCAGGTGATCCACCTCCCTCAGCCTCCCAAAATGTTGGGATTACAGGCATGAGCCACCATGCCCAGCTGTGACTGCTTTTCTGATGGGACTCTAATAAATATATACCATAAAAGTGATTCATAAAAAGCTAGCAGTGGCAGCTACCTTAGAGTTCATCTTGTTTACTCCTCATTTAATGGATAGGGAAACTGAGGTCCCAAATGTGATTTATACAAGTGGCACATAAATGAGTGCTTGAACCAGTTTGCTAACCTACACATTAGGTCTATGACCTAAGTATTTGCCAGATTTCTCTGACCTATGGGATTGTGACCGGCCTGCTATATCAGATCATAATTGTCATTTAATTGAGCCCCTCTGTCAGGTACTGCACTACCCAACTGTGCTAAGTTTTACATAGATTATTTTACTTAATCCACATGTCCTCCGGAATAGATCCTAAATTTGAGTTACTTTTCCTCATTTCCACTACCATAAATGGTCTGGCTCTCTTTTGCTACCACTTGGATAAATGTCATTACTGGTCTCCCTGCTTCTGCCATTACTCACTGACAATCTCTTCTCTCCACAGCAAAGGGGATCTTTTAAAACCAGCACCATAGATCATATTTCTTTCTTGCTTAAAACCCATCAGTGGTTTCCCATTGCTGAGGGAATAAAATTTGTCAGAGCACAAAGACCTATGAGATCTGGCCCCACCTCTTCTCTTCAGTCATACTCTCTGTCTTGCTCACCACACTCCAGCCGCCTTGACCTTTCCTCTCTTTCTAAAACATGCCAAGCTAGTTCTTGTCAGAGGGTCTTTGCTCTCCTCTGCCTAGAATGCCTCTCGTAGATCTTCCTATGTTACTCCTTCCTGACAGATGTCGTTTCCTTTGAGAGGTCTTCCCAGAACATTCGTGTCTCATCCTTTCCTTCAGTTACTCATTCCTTAACCCCATTTTATTTTTTCTGAAGTATATAATAATGTACATCACTGTCCTGAGTATTTATCTACTTGTTAATTTTTTCTCTCTCCTAAGTAGAACATAAACTCCATGAAGATAGGGTATACAACTGGGCGCAGTGGCTCACACCTGTAATCTCAGCACTTTGGGAGGCTGAGGTGGGCAGATCACAAGGTCAGGAGATTGAGACTATCCTGGCCAACATGGTGAAACCCTGTCTCTACTAAAAATACAAAAATTATCTGGGCATGGTGGCACGTGCCTGTAATCCCCCCTACTCAGGAGACTGAGGCAGGGTAATTGCTTGAATCTGGGAGATGGAGATTGCAGTAAGCTGAAATCACAGCACTGCACTCCAGCCTGCGCAACAGAGTAAGACTCTGTCAAAAAAAAGAAAGAAAGAAAGAGAGAGAAAGAAAGAAGGAAAGAAAGAGAAAGAAAGACAAACAAAGAAAAACAAATGTCACACCAATGTAAAGAAACAGTAGCAGCTGATAGTATCCATTAGACTATCAGAGACCTAGAAGGAATCTTCCAGATCATCTGCTACTGAACACCACTTAACAGATAAAGCAGTTGAAACCCAGTGAGTGGAAATGACTTATATAACATAGGGTTCAAACTAGAGGTTCCTTACCCTGTTACCAGCACCCTTCTCACCATATCATTCTTTTCTCCACTTATCTTCTCTAGAAACTAGGATTTCTGTGGAAACCAGGTTATGGGGTAAATAGCAGCCCTTTCCTGTTCTCTATACTCCTGCCGCACATTGTCATTCACTCACTAAGAATGAATAGCCATTCCCTTCCTGCCTGTCCTTCAGAGTGGCCAATCACTCTTCTACCGCTGCCATCCCATTTCCCCTTCCTCCTTGTCAAAACATTTGTGTTCAGGAAGACATTGTGCTGAATGACTTTCTCATTTCTGCCCCTGTGACACAGTTTAAGCCTTCCTTGAGGGACAAGCTAATGAGGTCTGAATTATAGCATCCGCATGAGACCGGAGTGGTAGAGGCTGTGTGACTCAGAGAATGTCAAAAGTGGAAGATAACTTAGAGACCAAAAGGTCTACCTCAACACCTTACCTTGCAGATAAATCTAGATACCAAGAGAAAGGGAAATGTTAATTGACTGTCCATGCTGATATTGCTAGTTAGATGCAGAGCATGACTGGAACCTAGGCTTTCTGACTGCCCAGTTCAGTACTTACTAGTAATACATTTCACTGAAACCTTGGTAGTCAGAACACAAGGGACACAGGGAGCCCCCAGGAAAGGATGTTGACCAATTGATAATAATTTCCAGCAAGGAAATGAAGAAATTCTGTTTCTTCCTTAGAGGAATTCCCCACCACAGTAACCTTCTCCAGGAAAAACAAAAGCAAAAACAAAATTTCTTTATCATCCTAGGGATTTCGTGAAAATTGAAGAGATAAATATATGAAGGTTTTTACCACTGGGCTTGGAAAATACTGTTAGATGTCTTTTCCCTCCAGCTTTATTGAGGTGTTTTTGACAAATAAAACTTATATATATTTATGGCATATCATATTTTGATACATATATGTACCATGAAATGATTACCACGGTAAACCTAATTTACATTTCCATCACACTTCACATAGTTACCTTTTCTGTATATCTGTGGTGAGAACACTGAAGATCAAATCTCTTAGCAAATTTCAAGTGTACAGTACATTATTATAAACTGTAATCTTCATGCTACACATTAGGTCTCCAAAACTTACTCATTCTGCATATCTGAAACTTTGTTTCCTTTGCCCAACATCCTCTCATTTCCCCAATCCCTCAGCCCCTGGCAACCACCACTCTACTCTCTGTTTCTATGAGTCTGAGTTTTTTAGTTGCCATGCATAGGTGAGATTATGCAGTAATTGTCCATCTGTGTCTGGCTTATTTCACTTAGCATAACGTCCTCCAGATTCATACATGTTGTTAAAAATGAAAGGATTTTTCTTTTTTATAAGGCTGAATAATATTCCTGTGTGTGTGTGTGTGTGTGTGTGTGTGTGTGTGTGAAATTTTCTTTATCCTTTTACCTATCACTGATGGTAGTTTGATTCTTTATGTTGGCTACTGTGAATAGTGCTGCAGTGAACATAGAGGTAGAGATATCTGAGATACTGATTCCTTTTCCTTTGGATATATAGGCAGACTTGGGATTGTTGCAGCATATTATAGTTCTATTTTTAATTTTTTGAGGATATGCTGATTTCCTTTCTTTTGGTTATTATTTTGCATAATAGCTTTACCAGTATACATTCCCACCAACAGTGGACCAGGATTCCCTTTTCTCCACATCCTTACCAACACTTGTTATATTTTGTCTTCTTGATGATAGAGTCTAACAGATGTGAGGTAATATCTCGTGGTTTTGATTTGCATTTGTCTGATGCTTAATAATGTTGAACACCTTTTCATATACCTGTTGGCCATTTGTATGTCTTTTGAGAAACGTCCGTTTAGGACTGTTGCCCATTTAAAAAATTGGGTTGTTTTCTTCCTACTGAGTTGAGTTTCTTGTGTATTTTGGATTTAACCCCCTTATCAGATACATTGTATACAAATATTTTTATCCCATTATATAAGTTATCTTTTCATTTTGTTAATCGTTTCCTTCACTGTGCAGAAACTTTTTAGTTTGATGCCATTCCATTAGTTTATTTTTGCTTTTGTTGTCTGTTCTTTTAGGGTCATTTAAAAAAATTCAGCTGGGCACAGTGGCTCATACCTGTAATCCAAGCATGTTGAGAAGCAAGTAGGCAAGTAGATAATGTGAAGTCAGGAGTTCAAAACCAGCCTGGCTAATATGGCAAAACCCTATCTCTACTAAAAATGCAAAAATTAGCCGGGTGTGGTGGCAGGCACCTGTAATCCCAGCTACTTGGGAGACTGAGGCAGGAGAATTGCTTGAACCCAGGAGGCAGAGATTGCAGTGAGTTGAGATCGTGCCATTGCACTACAGCCTAGACGACAGAGCGACACACGGTCTCAACAAAAACACACAAAAAAAAACAAGAACAAAGAAAAAAAATGTATTGCCCAGACCAATGTCAAGAATATTTTCCCTATGTTTTCTTTTATAGTAGTTCAAGACTTACATTTAAGATTCTTTTGTTTTGTTTTGTTTGTTATTTTGTGGGGTTTTTTTGGTACAGATGGGGTGGGGAGGGAGAGTCTCATGATGCTGCCTAGGCTGGTCTTGAACTCCAGGCTTCAAACAGTCCTCCTTCCTGGCCTTCCAGCATACTGAGATTACAGGCATGAGCCACCATGCCCAACCACATTTAAGTCTGCAATTCATTTTGAGTTCGTTTTTCTATGTAGTTTAAGATATGGCCTAATTTCATTTTCTACATGTGCATATCCAGTTTTCCCAGGACCATTTATTAAAATAGAATTGCTACTTTAAAAAGTCTTTACAGAAATAGCCAGGTGTGGTGGTGGGCACCTGTGGTCCCAGCTACTCAGGAAGCTGAGGGTTAAGAATTGCAGGAGGCAGAGGTTACAGTGAGCCAGGATCACGCCACTGCACTCCAGCCTGGGCAATAGTCCTCAAGTAGCCGACCTGGTTCCTGAGCAAGATGCTGTCTCAAAAAAAAATTCTTAGTTATTGATGTTTGAGAATTTGATTATAATATCTTGGTGAAGATCTATTTGGGTTTTTTGGGGAGCTTCATGTGTCTGAATGTTCATTTCCTTCTCCAGATTTTAAGAGTTTTCTGTTATTTCTTTCTTTTCTTTCTTTCTTTTTTTTTTCTTTTTGAGATGGAGTTTCGCTCTTGTTACCCAGGCTGGAGTGCAATGGCATGATCTTGGCTCACTGCAACCTCTGCCTCCTGGGTTCAGGCAATTCTCCTGCCTCAGCCTCCTGAGTAGCTGAGATTACAGGCACATGCCACTGTGCCCAGCTAATTTTTTGTATTTTTAGTAGAGACAGGGTTTCACCATGTTGACCTGGATGGTCTCGATCTCCTGACCTCGTGATCCAACCGCTTTGGCCTCCCAAAGTGCTGGGATTATAGGCATGAGCCACCGCGCCCGGCCTAACACAATTATTTTTAATTGTTTGTTAGGCAGTTTATAGATATCCATTTCTTTAGAGTTGATTACTTGTGCTTTATTTTGTTCATTGTGGTCTTGTGTTGGTGTCTATACATTTGAAGAAGTAATACTTTTTCCCACCTTTGCAAACTGGTTTCAGCAGGGAAAGACCTTCGCTAGTCAGCCTATCCAGTGATATTGGGTGGACTAACTGGTGGGATTTATGGATGGGCTTGCTGTTGGAGTCCTCAAGTAGCTGACCTGGTTTCTGGGTCTGTGAATGCATGGCCTGGTGTCTGAGTCCACAGTGGCCAGCTTGGTTTCTGAGTCTGCAGGGTGGCCTGAAGGTCTACTTGGGCAAACCTGTAGCTCAGGTCTATATGAGTGAGCCTGGTACCTGGGTCTGCAAGAGCAGGCCTGAATCCTGAGTCTGCTAGAGTCTGCGCTATGGAAGATGGCTTGGAGCATGAATTTGTGGTTATCAACCTTGCACCTGGGGCTACAGGAGCCAGCCTGGCACTAGAGTGGGCCTCTGTTAGCTTTATTTCACATGCTTCTTGTGGCATTGAGTTTAAACTTGCCTGTGTTAAAGTATTTAAAGTTCAATAATTTTTCACTCTCGTTTTAAAGTTATCTTACAACTTTTAGACAAGGCGATGCTGTGGTAAAGCTCTAGGGACATACTTTGTTTTGTCCTTTTGGTGAATTGTACTCTTAAGAATTATACATTGTGTCATTCTTTATCCTATGATGGGGCAGCAAATAATAGCTCAAGTGCTTTACATGTACTAAGTTAATATGATATTCTAAAAGATAAGAACTATTGTTGTGTCTATTTATCAGAAAAGAAAATTTGTAGGGATCAAGGCATTGGCCCAAGGGGGCCAATCCGATCTATCTGTCAATATGGGGCCAAATCAGATCTATCAATAGCTACTACTAGCAAATTAAAGCGAGAGAGATGTTAGCAATTCTAACTTAGCATTGTATTAGTTATGTGCCATGTGTCAACTCAGTGTTCATGAGCCTCAGTGTTCATATATCTAAAATAGAGGATAATAAAAATTTGTGAGTGACTGGTGTAAGAATGGGTATATGACATAATTCTAGCCAATGAGATTGAAATGGATATGGGGGTGGCGAACTTAGAGGGATCACCTTTTGGGATATTTTCCCTAACTTTTAGAAAGGGTGTGGCACAAAGACCAGCCTCCTCCTTTTACTCCAGCTTTTGAATGTTGTGTAAAGAAGTGATGGCTGGAACTGTTGCTGCTTTTTTGCTACCAGAAAAGGTATAGGCCAAATGATAAAGATGACTGTAATGGTTAATTTTATGTCGACTTGACTGGGACAAATAGTACCCAGATATTTGGTTGAGCATTATTTGGGCATTTCTGTGAGGGTGTATTTGGATGAGTTTAACATTTAAATCAAGAGATAGACTGAGTAAGGCAGATTGCCTTCCCTGATGACTTAATCAGTTAAAGGCATGCATAGAACAAAATGGCTGACCCTCCTCAGAATAAAAGAGAATTTCTGCTCCCTGACTGCCTTCAAGCTGGGACATCAGTTTCTTTCCTACCTTTGGACTGGAACTTAAATGTCAGCTCTTTTTGGGTTTCATGCCTTCTGGCCTGCAGACTAGAACTACACTATTGGCTCTCCTGGTTCTTAGGCCTTCAGACTCAGACTATAACTATGCCATCAGCTCTCCTGGGTTTTCAGCTTTCCAGCTTACCCTGAAGAGCTTGGGACTATGCAGATTCCATGATCATGTGAGCCATTTCTTCATAATAAACACACACACATACACGATTTGTTTTGTTTTTCTGGAGAACCCTATATAACACAATGAGAGAACAGGAAATGGAAAGAACATGGTCCTTGCAGATGTGGTTGAGTTAGTGAATTAATCAACATAATAAACTCTATGTCCGGACACATGGTTAAATGAAATACTTTTTTATTCTTGCTATAGCTACTTTTAGTTGGTTTCCTTTTTCTTGCATCTGAAGGCATCACAATAGACCCAGAAATCAAACTAGTAGGACTGTTGTGAAAATTTAATGGTGGTCAATAAATATTAGTTCTCATCCCAGCATCTAAATGATAGCTCAAGGCATATTTCTTTATAATAATAATCTCTTGAGTGATATAGTCTTCTTTTTGTCACAGAGAGATTCCATAGACATTTTTCTACTAGACTGTGAGTTTCTTAAAACTAGAAACCATGTTAAATTTGTCTCTATTTCTAGTACAGGTATTGAATGTTTCTTAGACTACATCTTTTTGTTATTATTATTATGCTTTATGTTCTAAGATACATGTGCAGAACGTGCAGAGTTGTTACATAGGTATACACATGCCATGGTGGTTTGCTGCACCCATTAACCCCTCATCTACATTAGGTATTTGTCCTAATGCTATCCCTTCCCTAGTCCCCCACCCCTTGACAGGCCCCAGTGTGTGATGTTCCCCTCCTGGTGTCCATGTGTTCTTATTGTTCAACTCCCACTTATGAGTGAGAACACACGGTGTTTGTTTTTCTAAAAATATGAGACACTTCACGAATTTGTGTGTCATCCTTGCACAGGGGCCATGCTAATCTTCTCTGTATCATTCCAATTTTAGTGTATGTGCTGCCAAGGTAAGCACTAGACTACATCTTTTAATGGATTTGATCCTCAATAACATTGCTGCTCACTTGGAAGTAATGACCTAGGAGCTGGGCAAAGTTAGCTTGACACAACTGTAGAAGTATACCTCATAGTATACTTTTAGTATACTATGAGTTTTTTTTTTTTTTTTTTTTCCTTTTCAATCTAGTGTTTAAAGACATAACAGCAGGGTAAGCATTTTGGTTATTTTTAAAGAAAAACAGCCTTCTCCAAGGGCAACAAAATGAACTGAAGGTCAGAAGGTAGCTGGGTACGGGCTTCTCGCAAGTTCTTTCTCCAAAACCTGGAAGTGAGGCGAGAGGGCCCTCCCGGAGCTCTGGGGAAGGCCAGCACAGCACAGGGGTTCCTTTGGTTGGGGAGGAAGAGCCACCAGCCCACACATGGTCACTGGATTGGTCTGAGTGGGCTCCAAGGTGACTGTCACGTGCTAGTCTGCTAACATGATCGACATTAACATTCTTGGGGGGCATTAAATTAAGGAATGACACAGGGAGTCAGGAGAGTGGCCTATTCGGTTGGATTCTGAATCACAATCAGGAAATAGTCTTTATCTGGTGCAACCATAATCTCATTTTTCTTGGAGCGAATTTGAAGGAAGGTGTTGTTATAGAACAGTTACTTTGTTTCTTTGATTGGCAAACCTTGTGTTGACAAGGATGTGCTTACATGTTAACTGCTATTTTGCTATTATTTAAGGCCTATGCTATGTTAAAGGTACCAGTTTAACTTAATAACCAGGTGGCCTATAATTGAACCATTATGTAGAAACTCCGTGACTGTTAGGACTGCCACTAAGGACCGACTTAGGATTCTTGGAAGGGCTTGGTCTACCTCAGGGCTCTGGGAAAGCAACAGAAAATGCTAAATACGATTCTGAAAGGTAATCTAGAATTTCAAGGATAGTTATCCGTCACCTAGCTCCTTCTGCCTTCTGGAGTATATGTCCTTCTATATACTATAGGCCAGAAATAGAAAAGAGACGGGAAAAAAAGGATCCCTATAAGAAACAGGTTTGTGTATATATAAGGGGGAATAAGGTGGAGTAGGGGGAGGTTATCATGAGAAAGGAAGCCTATGGCTGTGTATCTTTTGGCTTCTTCCCAGAAGAGCCTTTCTAAGGAACTTTCAACTCTTTACCAAGAATCCCATGTAGACTTTGTGGATGAAGGGAATTCTTAACCAAGGAGCTTTTTTTCTGCTCAGCAAGCCTGTGACAACATGATTATTTCAGACAGTTGTTCCCTAGTTTAACCTCTAGAGGTTCTAGAATCTAGAAGGTCAGGTGCATGATACAGGAAATTGCATTTTCATTCAAGTATCCGGGGTGATGGTGTTAGTAATTTTTCAGACTTTACTTTGGGTATTACTAATACAGGAAACATCGGAGGTAGGCAATTTATTTTGAGAAGGCCCCTGACAGCTAATTACCATGACCTAAAATATCTTTGTTAGGGTCTGCCTGAGAGAGTAGAGAATGTAAGTGGAAATTGAGTCTAGAGACCATGATGCTTAAATGTTTTCTTTAGGAGTTTCTCATGGTCTCCTCTGCTCATAACAGGAATCTGAACCCTAAATAAAGGGTTGCTTCTAGCCCATTTTCTGTGAGAATTAGTAAAGCCATTTCCTCTAGGTAGATACCATCCTGTGGGGTTCATGGCTTAGAAAGGGAAGTAAGGCTAGATTTTAGTCCCACTTGCCCAAATCAGGGTATTCTTGTGCACTGTACAATCTGTACAACTGTACATGATGTTCTTATGAAATCCTTCTACTGGCTTTCACTGAGGACAGAGCATTTGAAGATTAATGAAATAAACAAAATGAGCTCTTTGGGGTACCCAATAGAGCCCTAGACAAACAGCATTATTTTCATTCCTGAGTTCAAAATAAATTAGTCAAAAATTTACCTTTATTAGTGAAAGAGGCTAGCCTCATCAGTGAATGCTGTAGCTCTAGTGATAGCTGCCCTTTGTAACCTAACTTGTATAGATATCAGGTACTGAATTTATATTATTTCTAAACCTCCTCCCCAAATTTTGGAGTTAAACATTGTGATCCCCATTTTGTAGATGGGGAAACTGAGTTAGTAAGTTAGAGAAGCAGGATTCAACCTACATCTGACTAGACCCAAAGCTCTCAGCTTCTTATTTGGCACTGCTGCTTGTTGGGAACCAGCTGGAACTTCTACAACCAAAACCCAATTAAATCAACCAACAATTCTGATGAGATTTCTGAAGTTGTATTCTGGCAGAGTTTTTCTCTTTCCCCAAGGTTCTCCTCTGGCACTGGCTGGAAGCCCTGGCTCCTCCAGAAGATGCAGAAATGTGTAAAGCCTCGGGCCCTTCCAATTCCAGGTTATTTTTCGTTGCCCCTGGGAGCACTAGGTCTAATGCCAGCACGGATGTACTATTTTGAAACTACATGCATTTCTCAGAAAACTCAGGCAGAGTGCCATTCAAGGTTATATTTTATATCATCACCCCACAGTGCTGTATCACTACGACTGTCCTTCATTCTGGGCCTTGCTGTCTATGGAGAAGAGTTGCTTTATTTAGTGTTTACCTCCCAAGCATGTTGGGAAAACCACAATCACAAAACCCAAAGGGATTGGCTGCTTTCATCATTGAAAATGGCTTTCATTATTGCAAAGATACATTTTTTTCATGTGATGGTTCTTGTCTTAGGTCACGTTCCTTAGAAACCAACCCTGAGATGGGGATTTGTGCTCAAGTGATTTATTTATTGAGTGTTTTTAAGAAGGGGAGTGAGAGAAACAGGGCAGAACAGAGAAAGGGGTTAAGCAAGAATTTGGCTTCTACTGACGTCTTGCTTCAGCCTGATCTCATGAGGAGCACCGAATCACAAATTGTACCACAGAGTTAAACCCACTTTAAGGTTGAGGGTGGCGGGGCTGACCTTTGTACTTCCCACAACAGTTAGTCATGGGCCACTGACTGCAGAGATCAGGTCTATGTGTGCATGTGTATGTAGCCATACACAGGTCAAGGTGGCTCCCATTGGCTCAAGGTCTCTTCCTCATGGCAAAGGGCAATTCTCCAGAGAAAGTGGTAGCTGTGAGTTGTATTAGCCAACTCTCCCAGCAGCTGGGGTAACTGCCTGGGTACACCGGCTGGTAAAGTGGATCTGGACAGGACGCCAATAACACTTCCCATCATAAGACATAAGAGTCATTTGAATATGACTTTTGGTTAATTAATCTCAGAGTTCCCAGAGACTATGCCTCATTATATATTTATTCCTTTCTATGCATTTAATTGGTGAGTAAACCAGAGTGAAAGTCACATAGCAAAATAGTCCTATGATTCCAAGTTGCTGTAAGTAAAGATAATATTCAAGTAACTTCACCCTATTTCAACATTCAGCCAGCCTGCAGAAACACATACCTTTGGATGTTACAGCATGTGCTCCATTTTATATGCATTTTCATGACCAACAATGTAGTTTAGTCTTATAGTATAACCAATAGGTGGCACCAGAAACACCCACAGTTATTCCAGCTACGTAGTGTGTATATGTTGCTAAAATTTTAGTCCCTCTCTACTTACTTTTTTCATGTTGAAAAGGAACTCATAATATCAAATCTAAACCCAAACTTGGTAACTTACAATTTCCCATTTGCGATTTGACCTCTTCCTTTTAGGGTTATGTGAGCATGAAAAAAATAGGGTGATAGGGGCAGTCGATTCAGAAAGAAAACATCTATTCATTAGCAAAAGGAAGGAAAAAAGACTGGAGCCCTGCATCCTTTTCCTTCAAGGTCTCTTGAGTGTATAAATGCCGAAGATTATTAGGAAATATTTGAATAACAGGATAAAAAAGTCAAGGATACTGCCTCCAAAACATGAACTTTATTCCCCACTGAAAACAGACTTGGATGGCAACCAAGTTGTTCAAGGATTGCCCTGGCCAATATCTGACCAGAGGGTTCCACTCCGGGAAAGGTTTTTGAGTCCAGCATTCACCATTTTCAAGTTTGTTTCTTTTGAAGTTTGTACTTTATTGTTGGTGAAGGGAAGTAAATGGGGGGAGGGGGTGCTACATCTTCCAATTTTTTTCCCAGCAATCCAGCATTGTGTTCTTTTTCTACATCAGACTATTCCAAGGAGCATAATGACTTAGAGGAAAAAGTACTGAACTGGAAACTAGGCTGCAATACACTTAATGTTTACCAAGTATTTTTGTAATCATTATTTGACCCTCCAACCATATTAAAAGTGGGTATATTGAATTTCAGAAGGTCCTTTAGCTAGCAAGGACCTTAACCCAGTTCATCTGACCCCCAAGGTCAAGACTAAATCTAGATGTGTTGTTATGAGCTCACCATACAAATTGGACAACTCATTTCACCTCACTGGCCTTTAGTTTCCTCTACAACATAAAGAGCTGGACTGTATGGCCCCAGCACATCTTCCAGCAAGATGTCTCCAGATCCTGAATAGTACGTGTGGAGTGGAGTGTCTTGTGTACTGATTGGGACTGGAGGTGTGGTTTGGCACATAGTCAGTAGGAAGGGAGGGTAAAGCTCACTTTGATAGTGTTCCAGAGTGGAAGGTGACAGGGCTATTATACAATGCATTCAATAGTCTGGTTCTTGCATTTTGGGGGGAAAATCAATGCCAGGTTTTGATTAGCCTTTCCTATACCTGTCATCAGCTTATTATGCAGTAAACATCATGCCTCTAGGAGCTTTCCTTTCCAAATGAAATGATCCTAAGGTTTGGAATTTCTCTTTACATGGCATGCTCTTCTGCCCTGCATACCACAAATTATTTTCACTGCCCTTCTCTGAACCATTGCTATTTTTGCTCTGCCTTTTTGATAGCAGGACTGATTAAAGAGTGATTTTATTCTTTTAAAGATTAACTACAAAGATAGGCAACAGGACTATTCAAGGATACATATAAATTTCTTGCTCATAAACCTTCATAATGTGAACAGAAAAGTCAGGAAAGGGGAAGAAAGGAAACTAACTTTAATTGAGTGTCTACAATAGATCAAGTTTTCTTCTAGGTCCATTTGATATCTTATTTCCCTTCATTCTCTCAGATGGGAGGCAGTACTGTGTACTGGTTACATGCCTAGTCACCTGAGTCAGATAGACCTGGCTTCTCTTCAAGGCCTGAGTGCTACCTTACCATGTAACTCTGAGAAATCTATGCAACTTTTCTAAGCTTTGGTTTCCTCAGTAAGACAGCATCCATCAAGTACTTAGTATTAGCCCAGAGTAAGTGCTCAATGAATGTTAACTATCTTCTTGACCACCCTAAAGAGTACACCTTATCTACTTCACACTAGATTTTTAAAAACCTAAGGTTCTGAGAAGCTAAGTGAAAAATTTTGAGACCTATATTGATCTGACACTGATGGGTGTCTGTTGTTTCTCTCTCTCTCTGTCTCTTTTTTTTTTTTCAAGACAGAGTTTCACTCTTGTCACCCAGGCTGGAGTGCAATGGTGCAATCTTGGCTCACTGCAACCTCTGCTTCCTGGGTTCCAGAGATTCTCCTGCCTCAGCCTCCTGAGTAGCTGAGATTACAGGTGCCCACCACCATGCTTGGCTAATTTTTTTATTTTGTATTTTCAATAGAGATGAGGTTTCACCATGTTGGCCAAGCTGGTCTTGAACTCCTGACCTCAGGTGATGCACCAGCCTTGGACTCCCAAAGTTCCGGGATTACAGGCATGAGTCACTGTGCTCAGCTGATATCTATTGTTTCTTTTTCCCAGAACCACTCTTTATTCAGGGAACCCATCCTCCTCCCATCCCTATTCTGTTTTGTTTTGCTAGAACAGATTTTATAAGGCTCAAGAGTGAACTCTGGAGCAGATAATATGGTTCAAATCTCAGCTCTGGCTGGGTGTGGTGGCTCATGCAGGTAATTCCAGCACTTTGGGAGGGTGAGGTGGGTGGATCACTTGAGGCCAGGCGTTCAAGACCAGCCTGGCCAACATGGTGAAACCCTGTCTCTACTCAAAATATAAAAATTAGCTGGGTGTGGTGGTAAATGCCTATAATCTCAGCTACTTGGTAGACTGAGGTGGGAGAATCACTTGAACCCCAGGAGGCAGAGGTTGCAATGAGCAAGATTGTGTCATTGTACTCTAGCAAGACTCCATCTAAAAAAAAAAAACAAAAATACCTCATCTCTACCACTTATTGGCTGTATAACGTTTGAAAGATTCCTTAACCTTTCTGTACCTTAGTTTCTTCATCTATCAAATGAGAGTGTCAAAAGGCTACCACTTGGATTCTTGTGAAGATTAAATAAGCTAGTAGGAATGAAGTGCTTATAGCAGTGCCTCATGCATGGTAAATGTTAGGGAGCTATAAAGCCTTTTTCTTCCCACCCTACCTGTCTCCCAGCAATAGGGCTGGGCACATGACTCAGATCTGACCATCAGAGTGTCTTTCCTATCTTCTTGTTTACCACAATTGGTCTAGGGCAATGTCAGCAACATTTTTTTGTAAAGAGAAGATAGCAAATATTTTAGGCTTTGTGGGCCATGTGGCCTCTGTCACCACTGCTCAACTTGCTATGACAGCGGAAAACCAACCATAGACAATACAGAAACAAATGGGTGTGATTGTGTTCCAATAAAACTGAAATTTATGGACCTTGACATTTGAATTTCATATAATTTTCAGGTGTTTTAAAATGTTACCCTTCTTTTATATTTTTTTCCCCAATCATTTAAAAATGGCAAAACTGGCCAGGTGCAGTGGCGCACACCTGTAATCCCAGCACTTTGGGAGGCTGAGGCGGGTGTATCACAAGGTCAAGAGTTTAAGACTAGTCTGGCCAACATGGTGAAACCCCATCTCTATGAAAAAAAAAAAAAATGACAAAACTATTTTTAATTCACATACTGCCCCAAAACAGGAGTCAGTCTGGATTTGGCTGTTGGGTCATAGTTTGTCTACTCCTGGTCTGGGTATGGGCATGCGACCCACAAAGGGCCAAAGTCCTGCCACAAGATTTAAGACATGGACTCTGGAAGAGAGTGTGTGCCTCTTCCTTTTGGATCGAGATTTCCGTGGCCATCTTCCTTCCCACAGGGAGAGTTGCTGTGTATGGCAGGAGGAATGAAGCCAACAGCAAAAAGAATCAGAGCTAAGCAGAGCCAGCTAAGAAGTAAAGACAGAGACACCAAGTCCTGAAAACTGTGTCTGAGCCTCTAGATCTAGCCGTGCTATTAGTTCCATGAGCCAGTGATTCCTTTTTGTTTTTTCTAATGTAGTTTGAGTCAGGTTTTGGTCATCTACAGTGGAGTTCTGATAGATATTTAAGGGCTTGTTTTTCTTACACAACATACCACTGTATGTAATTATTTTGAAAAACGGAACACTAGCCTCTATTGTGTAGTTACCATGTGCCAGGCAATTTGATAAGTGCTTTCACATGTGAGCTCTCATTGACTTCTTACAACACTCTGAGGTTGGCATTATTATCCTCACTTTACTAAGAACACAGACACATTTGATGCCAGTAGATTGCTTGCTGAGCTACAGTATTTGATGGCAGTATGAAGCAGCTAAAGGGATTGGGGGAGTGGACTGTTCAGGGCCCTTTTCTCACTCACCTCACTCCCTAAGAAAGAATGATGGCAGAGTATACTGTCAGGGCACACTTAATCCCTTTTCTGGGAAAGAGGACATGTACTGATCAGGAATCCCCACTGTTCCCTCTTCTGGGTAGTGGGGAGTGGCGGTCCTGGAGTTCTTGCCCAGCTGCCCAGCAGAGAGTGGATGAGCAGCTGAGGCACACTGATGAACAGCCTGGGTTAATCCGGGCTGCAGCTTGCAGCTCCTTTGCAGGACCCATCCAGGATTTCCTTCAGAAGTATCACATCACAGCAGCTGGCTGGCTTGACTTTGCCAACTGCTTGACCCCTAGCTGCACAGGAAACTTCAGCAGGTAGAACTTGGCCAGCCTCAGGAGCAGACACACCCTGAGCTCCTTAGGATAGAACAGAAAGGCTTGCACAAACAGGGCTTGCACAATAGAGGATGAGAAAGCAGCCAGGGAAAATAATCCTTCACATCCATTAACCCTCACCTTGACACATCAACCCTTTGAGTTGTGGATTGAAGACAACTACCATACTAATAGCTGCTACTTATTGGACAACTCCTGTATCTCATTCTATTTATTATAATAGCTCTTATTGTTTATCAATTGTTGTATGCCAGGTATTTTACCTAAATAATAATAATTATTATTATTATATTATATATATATATATTTTTTTTTTTTTTTGAGACAGTCTCACTTTATTGCCCAGGCTGCAGTGCAGTGACGTGGTTTCAGCTCACTATAACTTCTGCCTCCCAGCTCAAGCGATTCTCCCGCCTCAGCCTCCCAAGTAGCTGGGATTACAGGCACCCACCACCAAACCCAGTTAATTTTTGTGGTTTTGTTAGAGATATGGTTTTACCATATTGACCAGGCTGGTCTTGAACTCCTGACCTCAACTGATCTGCCTGCCTCGGTCTCCCAAAGTGCTGGGAATACAGGCATGAGCCATTGCACCAGCCCAAATTTATCTCAGAAGCCTTGCAAAGTAGACATGAAATATTACCTACTATTTTATAGACAAAGAAACCAAGATGACTAGAGGTTACAAAATGATGAACACCAGGAGGGAAGGGGAATTTGCCCCGGGTCTGTCTCTATTTCTATGCACTACCATGTGGGATGGGAGATGAAACAGGAGGAGAGGGGCAATATTTTTCCAGCCTTCAGTAGTTGGACAGGACAGGTCTAGCCACTGGAAATGGAAATGGAACATGAAGCTTGAATGCCTCTTCAGGCTTTTTGAAGGCAGGGAATTATGTTATTTTGTATTTACCTGGTATATACCATCAGCACAGAACTTATACTTGGCCTAGAGTAGGAGCTCATTAATGTTTGTAGAATGAATGAGTAAATGAGTCCCGGTGTCTCTTTCTTTTAGTAAAACAGGAAGAGACTGAGGAGGCACTGACTTGATTATGTCCTCTCTTTAAGTTGCTTCCTGGAACTTTTAGAAGTCATATGAACTCTTATGGGCATCTACCCTACCTTTTAATGCAATGGAGTAGAAGTTCACCCCATTTCATGGTAAATTTTATAGGATTGCTTTACCTAATGCCGCAATAGGGGTCTAAAACAGTTAATGCATGTTTCAAAAATTTGTCTCTACTGGACTTCTGGGGGGTAGCTTGAAGCAGGGAAAACATCTGATTTCACAAACTTACTTTAGGGTTACTTAACCAGGCAATAATAAGTGCTGGCTGCTGAGAAAGTTAAGCAGAGACCTTTAAAAGGCAAGTCTTTAAAGTGGGGATGGAGGGCAAGGAAGGAAAAATTGGGCACAAAGGTCAAAAGTTGGAGCTTTGCCTATTCTATTCCCTGGCCAGTAGGCAGGCCCTGAACTCAATTCCCTTTTGCTTGCTCTCTGGGGCAAGGCTGAGTTAGCGAGCTATAAATTCCACTAGTCTAAGTGTGAGGAATGTGGAGATGAATGTGGGGAAGTCTTCGTTCCAGAGGAAAGGGTACAACGTCAGGCCAGCTGGAGATGGAAGACAGAACATATCCCAAGTGTGAGCCAACAGAGATTTCAAATTAGAATCTGGGCTCAACCTGCATCTGGGTTTTAAGTACTCTGTGATTGTAAGTGGATAGGGCTGTCAAGTAGTTGGAAGAAAGTGTATAGAGACCTGAGGTGACATGGAGTTGATTTGCCAAGAAAAATTAGTAGCATATTTATCTGATGATTTGTGTCAATATGTCTTCTCTTGGCAAGGAGAAGCATTTGTGCAGGGAACTAGTGAAAGAGGAAGGTTAAAAGGGGGAGAGAGCCCCATGAGGTGAGCAGGAAGTCAAGTGGTACCCAGAGAAGCCCAGCTGGCTTTCCATCAAAGGCAGCTTGATGGAGATGGCGAACCTAAATGAGTGGCCACATTTCCCATGTGTTGTGGGTGACACCCTCTCCTAGAACCCAGCAACTGGGATCCACGCCTGGAGCTTTACTTTGGAACTTGCTGTGGAGGATCATTTTTATTGGGAAGTGTGGTTTGGAAGGTCAAACTGTTGAAGACTGTCTTTGAAGATCAGGGTTTGCTGGCACTCACTGAGGATTTCTGGATTCTTGGAAATCTAACAACTGCCTCTTTCCTCACCACAACTAAGTACAAACTATGAATATGTGGGAACTAAGAATTCAAGGATGAGGGCCCTCTTAAGGTTTGCTTTGAGTGCAAGGATTTAAAACTACAGATAGAGACAGGAAACAGCCAAGGGTCCTCGACAAAACCCACCTCCGAGCCTAAAAAAGCCTGAAAGCTGAAAAACTGGACTTCTGTCCCGGATGAAGTGTACCCTTTGCCGATTGATTGTCCCTGAAAAGGGCTTGGGAATCTGGGTTTAAATCCCAATTCTATGATTTACTACCTGTATAATCCTTTTTAAAAATTTTTTGAGACAGAGTCTCTCTCTGTTGCCTATGCTGGAGTGCAGTGGCAGGATCTTGCACACTGGGGGAATTGGGTGGAGGCAGGGAAAGTTTGTGCCATTTGCAGTGGGGAGGAGCCTGACCTCTTCAGTTCCTGTATGGTGGCCTGGGAATCAATCTGTGAGGCGGGAGATCTGTTAGCAGGACTCCATCTCACTTTGCTCAGAGATTCTCTTACATTTTTTTCCATTTCGTTTTACCCAATAAACCCTGCCCTACTCACCCTACAATTGTGTCTGTGTGCCTAAATTTTCCTGGTCTTGTAACAAGAACCCGATGTTCTACAACACTATGTCCTCTTAATGTGACTTCATTCAGTCATAGAGTACATGAATAGTTGAGAAGGTATTGCATTAATGGCCAGAAAGTAGGCATTTCAGGAAAATGCTCCTTTAATGTGTGAGGTTGGGCAAGCCATTTAACCTTTCTGTCTAATTTTCCTTTTACCTTTTAAATGGAGCTAATAGTATCTTGTCAAAGTAAAATAAAATGATAAGTGGCCAAGTGTTTTTAAGTATGCAAATTGAGCCAACTGTGTTACATGAAAAGGGCTTGGGAATCTGGGTTTAAATCCCAATTCTATGATTTACTACCTGTATAATCCTTTTTTTAATTTTGTTTGAGACAGAGTCTCTCTCTGTTGCCTATGCTGGAGTGCAGTGGCAGGATCTTGGCTCACCGCCACCTCCTCCTCCTAGGTTCAAGCGATTCTCCTGCCTCACCCTCCCAAGTAGCTGGGATTATAGACATGTGCAACCACGTCCTGCTAATTTTTGTATTTTTAGTAGATATGGGGTTTCACCATGTTGGCCAGGCTGGTCTCAAACTCCTGACCTCAAGTGATCTGTCTGCCTCAGCCTCCCTAAATGCTGGGATTACAGGTGTGAGCCACTGTGCCCAGCCTATAATCTTAGACATGTTTTCTAACTTGTCAGTGCTTCGATTTCCTGGTCTCTAAATACTTCTCTAAAATGTTGTAAAGATTAAAATAATCTTATGTAAATGACCTTGCCAAAGAAAAAGATAAACTTACATATGGGGCTTCATAAATTATACCAATTATGATAATGACTCTTATAAGCAAGAAATACATGTTATGTGCTTAAACTAATACTTAAGCTGGTGCCTGGTAAATGCTAATTATTATTATCATCATTAATGTTTCTACCAGATACGAAAAACCATAGAGGCAAAATTCCTCTCACCTCTGAGAAATGATTGAATAAAACAGGAGTGAATCCAATGTATGCAAAGCAATCTGGGCTTCATTGGATCTAGAAATTTTCCTGCCACCTCTGGAAATCCTGTTTCACTAGAGGTTTTTTTTTTTATTCAAATGGGAACTGTGAAGGAAATAAAACCACTAATAATCTTTAATGCATAGGCAAAATCCAAACTGAGGATAAGCTCTGGACATGATTCCTCAGCAATAACTCAATGGCAACCACAGCCCCACCAGAATAGTGTTCTGCCAGAAACCTCAGGGCTGGGGTGGTGTCCTTCCACCAGCTCACCGCAAGACATTGTACCAAAGCAGTACAAGGAGCCCACATTTTAAAAATTACAGGATAAAGAAGTGGAAGTCCAAAATACTCGTAGACAGAATGTATGATGAGATTCATCATAATGTCCATAACTGCTAAAAGAGAACTAACTTCACTGGATGGTTTATCTAGTAAAAACTTAGGAGATCAGGCATGGTGGCTCACACCTGCAATCCCAGCACTTTGGGAGGCCAAGGCAGATAGATCACCTGAAGTCAGGAGTTCGAGACCAGCCTGGCCAACATGGTGAAACCCTGTCTCTACTAAAATAATTAAAAATTAGCCGGGTGTGGTGGCATGTGCCTGTAGTCCCAGCTACTTGGGAGGCTCAGGCAAGAGAATCATTTGAACCTGGGAGGCAGAGGTTGCAGTGAGCCAAGATCGTGCCACTGCAGTCCAGCCTGGGGGACAGAGTGAGATTCCATTTCAAAAAACAACAACAACAAAAAACTTACAGGTTAACAAGATGGGTATAGGCTTCCTAGAAAACTAATATAATACCTGGATATCGGGCTGGGCTCAGAGGCTCACGCCTGTAACCCCAGCACTTTGGGAGGCCAAGGCGGGTGGATCACGAGGTCAAGAGATTGAGACCATCCTGGTCAACATGGTGAAACCCCGTCTCTATGAAAAATACAAAAAAAAAAAAAAAAAAAAAAAAATAGCTGGGCATGGTGGCGCTTGCCTGTAATCCCAGCTACTCAGTAGGCTGAGGCAGGAGAATTGCCTGAACCCAGGAGGTAGAGGTTGCAGTGAGCTGAGATCGCACCATTGCACTCCAACCTGGGTAACAAGAGCAAAACTCTGTCTCAAAAAAAAAAAAAAAACCTGGATATTTATTTTTCTAACCCAAGGATATAATGGTTACATCTAAATTATTTTCTTCCCATTACATCTTTTTGGATAAAGTTGTTTTTCTGTTTAATGATGTCCTGAAAATTTAAATGAAAAGTATATTATATAAAAATCAAGCAGTAACTTCACATGTTATGTGAAGAATTTTATCCCCAAGAGCTAAAAATAATATAAATTCCCTGGGATATATTATAAATATTTTAATCTTGAATTAAAAATAGAAACCCAAGTATTATACAATATATATGTGATTATTAAAAATGTTCAAAAGACAAACATTGAATACAGACAATAAAATTACTTATCTAAAGTAATTTCTGACCTCAAATTCTGGCTGTTAGCCAACTTATGTGACATTTTGTTGACATAAGACATTGATTTAGTGTTAGGAAGGAGGACTTTCTGATGGTGATTTTTCACTGGCTTGGGCAGGGTATTTTGCAGGGGAATGAGTGGACTGATCGAAAAATTATGATGCTAATTGAGATGGCTTATCGGCCTTTCACAAGTTTCTTTCTTGGATCAAGATGATGGAATGATCATGCAAGTCAGTCTTGCTTTTCCCAGCCCCCAAAGCCCTTAAATTTACATAAATGATTATTTTTAAAAGATTTAAAAATTTTTAAATTAGAAAATTTTTTACAGATTTTCAGACTTAGCAAAAATAAAAATAAAACAATACTGGACACAGTAAGTTAAATTTGAATTTCAGATGAACAATAATTGTTTTAGTATAATCATGTCCCAAATGCATTATTTTGGACATGCTGTATTTTATCTGGCAACCATAAAAATAATAAATTCATAACACTGTATCATCACTGGATTATAATTATGTAGAATTTTGTGATTGGATTAGATTGAGTTTGTCCTGCAATTCTACTTTTAGGAATTTATGAAATGAAAGATAATGTTCATAAACACATCTGTGTAAGAATGTTCACAGAAGCTTTACTTGTAATAGTCAAAAATCTAGAAACAGTCAAATGTTTATCAGCATTAGTATGTATGAACAATTTGCCTTTTTAACAAGCTCCAGGGTGCTGCTGATGCTTCATGTTCAGGCATTATACTTAGAGAACTACTGTTCCATAGCATAGAGTCAGGGTGACTACAAGTCAAAAGCAGGAGGGGGTCCTGAGACAAGTGTCAGGACAATTAATTGCATACCTGTATCCATAATAGCAAAGCTGATCCTTACCCGGATCTCCCATTACCACCACCACTGAGTAGCCAGCAGCAGCAGCCCTGGGCCCTGGGTTAAAACCCCAAGAGACTACCCCTCCAAATAATCTAAACTTTCTATTTGGGAAGGATAATGTATGGGGATAGAGGACTAAGAAAGACAAATAGAGACTTCCAAAATAGACCCAGGAGAAATAAAAAATATGTCATCTTTGCTTAGGAAAAAAATTTACTTAAGTCTTCTCATGCCAGAGACAAGTCCTACTTATTCTAGTAATGAGGTAGGGAAGGCAAAGGGTCTTCAGCCTGCTTGTCTGCCCTATGCCCATGCTCTCTAAAGTGACATCTTTTGATCAAGCTCCATCCATGTACATGCAGCCACAGCCACTATTTCTTTTAGGGGAGAGACCTGTTGGGAAAAACAACAGGTTTTTCTGCAGCTGCAGAAGAAGCTTATGCCAGATACCTAAAATCCAAACAGACAGCTAGTGATCACCCGACAGACATCAAGATTAAGAAGGAGAAAGAACAAACTGACCAGAGGAAGCAGAGATTTCTCCGAGAGCAGAGAACATGCAAGAAATACCAATTTGTGTACTAGGAGATATGTGAGAGGCTATCACGTTCATAAAACAAAAATAGGCCCAATCATAGCCTAAGACTGCCAAAGAAGTGTAATAGAAACTAAACATGACTGAGGACAGTTTCTCTCTTGTTTTCTCTGTAAATAATCATGGAAAGATGCAATAAAATATGCACAAAGACTGCTGAACAGAAAAAGATGTGGCCCTGCCAAAGTAGAGCAGAGCTGTGGGCTGGCAGGTGGTGCAGCCATGGGATACCTCAAATTGCTCATTAAACTGCAAGAGTATGAAATTCCAGATTTGGTGTGGGAAAGGCATTTTAGGGGTGGCATGTGTAATGTGTGAAAATCAGGCTGTATAAAAGTGGACTATGTGAAAGTTAAGAACCATCTGTGCCCACATTCCACTTGGCTTTCCCCAGAGCTTAGTAATATAAATCTGTCAACTTAAACTCAGGGTCACCATTACAATAACTATCTATATACCACCTCACTACTTATGGTTTACAAAACACTTTTACTGATTATTGTATTTAATCCTTATCTTGGAAGGTAGTTAATATATCATTATTTTACCCTTGAGGGAATAGAGGCAGCCAGCAATTTTTATCAATAACCTTCCAGGAAATATAGAGACTGGTCAGAAAGGTGTTTTTGCAAACTGCTTCCCAAAGAACGATCTGCAAATTATTGATTCCATAAGACAGTAGTTCTCAAACTTCAGTGTGCATCAGAATTGCCTGAGGACTTGTACACACACACACACACACACACACACACACACACATTGCTGTCTCTCCTTCCTCCCAGGTTTCTGGATTCAGTAGGAGCCTGAGAATTCACATTTTACCAAATTCCTAAGTGATGCTGGTGCTGCTGTTGCCGATCTAGGATCAACATTTCATGAACCACTATCATAAGATGCTAACTGAAGAAAGAGCTCCATGGTTAAATTGAGGCATATTTGTTGTATAATGGCATACAAATAGCACTAGCTCTGAAAGGGAAAGAGTAGGAAAAATGAAAATAGTTACACTAGAATAATAGGATTATGAATGATTTTTACTTGAAAAATCTTTTTATAGCCATGAGTTTATCTTTTAAACTAAAATGGTGAGGGAGGATATAATATACTGAAAAATAACTAAAATAAAAGATAATGCACAAAACAATAAAAAATTATTGATGATCTGGGAAAATGTTTATGATGCACAATATAATCTGACCATAGATATTAAAACAAATCTATCTTTTTCCATGGGAGAGAGGAAAGTAGAAGGAACTGCTCCAAAATGTGTGCAGTGATTGTCTTTGGACTTGTGGGTTTATGCATAATTTTAGTTTCTAGGAAAATACGCCTGTAATTTTTTTTTAAAGATGCTTAGAGTCTGTAGGAATTCCAGTTTTTAAAAGGAAAAGAAAATCTCAGCTTTTTAAAGCCCACCTTTAAAATTCCACCCCCTTTGTTTAAGCAATCTCTCAGACACAATTACACATTTCTTGTAACATAATTTGTATAAAAGGCAATTTGGGGCTATTTACCAGTGCAAAAAAGGATTATACCATTAAATCAACTAGTGTCAAATTACCACATTTCATCACATATAGACTATAATTAAGGCAAATCTAAACTAGACTAATCTCTTTTTTCCTGCTTCCCACAATAATCTAGTTTTGTCTACTTCCCTAGTACTGTGTGTGTGTGTGTGTGTGTGTGTGTGTGTGTGTGTGACAGACAGAGTCTCACTCTGTTGCCTAGGCTGGAGTGCAGTGGCACGATCTTGGCTCACTGCAACCTCCACCTCTCCACCTCCTGGATTCAAGCTATTCTCTTGCCTTAGCCTCCCAAATAGCTGGAATTAGAGGTGTGTGCCATTACGCCCAGCTAATTTTTGTATTTTTAGTAGAGACAGGGTTTCACTATGTTGGCCAGGCTGGTCTCGAACTTCTGTCCTCAAGTGAGTTACCTGCTTAAACCTCCCAAAGTTCAAGGATTACAGGCGTAAGCTGTCGCGCCCAGCCTTCCCTAATATTTTTACGAATTTTGCCCAACAGTGTTTGAAAACTGCCTCAAAGTAACAGGCCAGTCTCTGATATTTATACATAACAATGAATGTTTTATGTATTTCAGAAAAAGAAAATAAGTAAATCTGTATATCTTGTGGTTTGTTGATTGTGACAACTACATGCTAGAATGGATTCCCATGGCACAGGTTCATACTGTACAAGTTTCAATATAGAGAAAAATATTCTCCTTAGAGAATTAATGAATCAATAGTTAAAACATTGGGTGAATTTTTCCAGACACACAATATAACTTTTTTGCAATAGGTAGCTTAAATCAGACTGAGGCTGATTAAAATGAACCCAAATGGTTATTTCTATAATAATTTCATGAAAATACCCCTTCAAAAATTCAGTTAAGGCCAGGCCTGGTGGTTCATGCCTGTAATCCCAGCACTTTGGGAGGCCGAGGTGGGCAGATCACTTGAGGTCAAGAGTTTGAGACCAGCCTGGACAACATAGTGAAACCCTGACTTTACTACAAATACAAAAATTAACCAGGCATGGTGGCAGGTGCCTATAATCGCAGTTACTCGGGAGGCTGAGGCAGGATGATTGCTGGAGCCTGGGAGGCAGAGGTTGTAGTGGGCCCAGATCAAGCCCTGCACTCCAGCCTGGGCAACAGAGCAAGATCCCATCTCAAAAAAAGAAAAAGGCTAGGCGCGGTGACTCACACCTGTATTCCCAGCATTTCGGGAGGCTGAGGAAGGCAGATCACCTGAGGTTGGGAGTTCAAGACCAGCCTGATCAACATGGAGAAAGCGCATCTCTATAAAAATACAAAATTAGCCAGATGTAGTGGCACATGCCTTTTATCCCAGCTACTGGGTAGGCTGAGGCAGGAGAATTTCTTGAACCCAAGGGCGGAGGTAGCGGTGAGCAGAGATCACGCCATTGTACTCCAGCCTGGGCAACAAGAACAAAACCCTATCTCAAAAACAAAAACAAAACAAAAATTCAGTTCATAATGTGTATGTTGTATATCCATTAAGTGCCCAATTCTGTGAGATCTACGAGAAGTTTCCTGCTGTACAAGAGTTTCTGTCTAAATTAGTAAAGTTTGTACACATGAAACAATAAGAGACAAGTTAAAGTATAGATGAATGGCTCAGGGAAGTTAGCCCACTAAACAAGGGAACAAGATCTAATATGCATTCTAGGAGGCATTTTAGAGGTTATCACATTCATAAAACAAAAATAGGAACAATCATAGCTTAGGACTGCCAAAGAAATGTAATAGAAACCAGCCAGGCGCGGTGGCTCACACCTGTAATCCCAGCACTTTGGGAGGCCGATGCGGGTGGATTACAAGGTCAGGAGTTTAAGACCAGACTGGCCAACATGGTGAAACCCCGTCTCTACTAAAAATATAAAAATTAGCTGAATGTGGTGGTGCACACCTGTAATCCTAGCTACTCAGGAGGCTGAGGCAGGAGAATTGCTTGAACCCAGGAGGTAGAGGTTGCAGTGAGCTGAGATTGCACCACTGCACTCCAGCCTGGGCAACAGAGTGACACTGTGTCTCAGAAAAAAAAAAAAAAAAGAAATGTAATAGAAACCAAACATGGCTGAGGATAGTTTCTCTTGTTTTCTTTATAAATTATCATGGCAAGGTGCAATAAAATATCCACATCTTTCCCAATCATCTTCAAACCTCTTTAAACACTACTGTAGCGGATCAGTGATAGCTGAGAGTGTTTCATAGCTTCCAATTCTAGAAGGATTTTAAAGTTTACCAAATTAAAATGAATTCTTGCTCCGGGAAGTCTGCAGTAAGGAGGCATTTCTTTTCTTCCTTTTTTATCCGACTGTTACCAACCTTTAGTACATTTAACATTCCACTGCAAGCAAGTAAGGAAATAGACAAATGAGAGTATTTCCTCTTAGGGACATATGGCAGCAAGGATGCCCCTGGCTACAAGTAAAAGAAAAGGCCACTCAGAAGTAAATGAAGAGGAAATTTGATATCTCCCAAGATAAGAAGCACAAAGTGAGGGTGAGTTCTAGATGCATCAGGATTAGAAGCTTCTATCAAGGAACCAGCTCTTTTCTTTATTTGTAACTATCTTTCTCCATCCTCAGGCTGGTAGCAAAATAGCTGTTGTCAGGCCAGAAGACGCTCCCAGACTATATCCCAGTGGAATAGTACAGGGAAACGATGGGAAAACTATGACTATCGGGCAAATTTGGAGCACTACCTGATTTTTTTAAGTAGGTTTTACTGAAACACATCCATGTGCATTTCTTTTCAAATCATTTGTGGCTGCTTTCACATTATAGCAGCAGATTTGAGTAGTTGCAACAGAGAATTTGAATAATTCTCACAAAGCCAGGCCAAGACAAAGGAGCAGCCAATCACTGCTGTTCATTATTCACATTTTCCTTTCCTATTTCTAATGGCCCATCTATCTGTCCATCCACCAATTTACATGAAGAGAAAATATTCTCCTTAGAGAACTAGTGAATCAGTAATTCAAACATTAGGTGAATTTTAAAAACATTTTCCAGACACACAATATAATTTTTTTGCAATAGGTAGCTTAAATCATGATGAGGCTGATTAAAATGGCCCCAAATGATTATTATTTCTATAATATGTTCATGAAAATGTCTCTTCAAAAATTCAGTTTATAATGTATATGTTGGCATATACGTTAGTATTTAAATATATAATAGTATATAAGTAGCAGGGAGGTAGACAAAACTAGATTATTGTGGGAAGCAGAAAAAAAAATTAGTTTAGACTTGCCATAATTATAGCCAATACGTGATGAAATGTGGTAATATGACATTAGCTGATTTAATGGTATAATGCTTTTTACATTAGTAAATACATATACATAAATACATTTATCTTCACATCTGAAGTCAGACTTAGGCAGGCAAAAGAAACCTTGGGAAGCCACCCAGAAAAGGAATATAGAAGGAGACTTCCGTTGGTAGCTGCTAGAGAGAGTGTGTATCTCCAATTTGCTTGACCATCACCTCTGACCTTTTCATACTCAGGCTCCTGCCAAACTAGATATTAATTCTAGTCCTTCCCTTTCCTAGTCTTTCTGAGGTCTTAGAAACCTTAGAAATTAGGCTGGCCGTGGTGGCTCAGTCCTGTAATCCCAGGACAATAGACCGCCAAGGCAGGTGGCTCATTTAATGTCAGGAGTTCCAGACCATCCTGGCCAACATGGTGAAACTCCATCTTTGCTAAAAATACAAAAATTGGCTGGGCACAGTGCCTCATGCCTGTAATCCCAGCACTTTTGGAGGCCAAAGCAGGTGGATCACAAGGTAAGGAGTTCGAGACCAGGCTGGCTAATGTGATGAAACCCCATCTTTACTAAAAATACAAAAATTAGCTGGGCATGGTGATGGGCACCTGTAATCCCAGCTACTCGGAGGCTGAAACAGGAGAATGGCTTGAACTCGGGAGGCGGAGGTTGCAGTAAGCTGAGATCATGCCACTGCACTCCAACCTGGTGACAGAGTGAGACTCTGTCTCAAGGGAAAAAAAAGAAACTTAAAATTAGAGTGAAATTAGAGATAACCCTGAAAAAAATATACCAGCTAGGGGACTTAGTCTTTTTTCTTTTTTTGAGGCAGACTCTTACTCTGTAGTCAGACTGGAGTGCAGTGGTGCTATCTCCGCTTACTGCAAAACTCCACCTCCCAGGTTCAAGCGGTTCTCCTGCCTCAGCCTCCCAAATAGCTGGGACTATAAGCGTGTGCCACCATACCCAGCTAATTTTTGTATTTTTAGTAGAGACAGGGTTTCACCATGTTGGCCAGGATGGTCTCGATATGTTGACCTCGTGATCTGCCCACCTCGGCCTCCTAAAGTGCTGGGATTACATGAGCCACCTCACCTGGCCCAGCTGGGGTACTTGTTCTTTTTCTTTTTTTTTTTAGATGGAGTTTTGCTCTTGTTGCCTAGGCTGGAGTGCAATGGCACGATCTCCACCTCCTTGAGTTCAAGCGATTCTCCTGCCTCAGGCTCCCAAGTAGTTGAGATCACAGGCATCCACCACCATACCTGGCTAGTTTTGTATTTTAGTAGAGATGGGGGTTTCTCCGTGTTGTTCATGCTGGTCTCGAACTCCCGACCTCAGGTGATCCACCGGCCTCAACCACCCAAAGTGCTAGGATTACAGGCGTCAGCCACCACACCCAGCCGGGACTTAATTCTTAAAAGGAGCTTGTGCAAAATATTAATACTTATCATAATGGGAATGGTACCAATTTTTTGTGAAACAAAATGTGAAGAGAGCCATCATTTATTGAGCATCTGCTATATGCCATGTGATTTATATATTAATTTCAGTGAATATTCACAATAAGCCTGTGATATATTGAAATTCTTTGGTGATAGATCTGGCTAGAAAATGCAGAAAATCTGAGTACAGTGGATTAAAATTTTTGGGGTTAGTAGTCCACTAGGTGGTGCTGACACTGATGCAGCTTCTCAGTGATGATACTGCAAAACTAATCTCTATCTGCATTAGTATCCTTAGCAAGTTAACATGTAGCTTTATGCAGTTATGGGCTCATAATTGCAAGATGGCTACAGTAGCTCCAGATATCACATCCACATTCAAGGAAAAATTGAGGGAGGACTGGCGCAGTGGCCCACACTTGTAATCCCAGCACTTTGGGAGGCTGAGGCAGGTGGATCACATTAGGCCAGGAATTCGAGAACAGCCTGGCCAATATGGCAAAACCCTGTCTCTACTAAAAATACAAAAATCAGCCAGGTATGGCCTGGTGTGGTGGCTCACGCCTGTAATTCCAGCACTTTGGGAGGCCGAGGTGGGTGGATCACAAGGTCAGAAATTCGACCATCCTGGCCAACATGGTGAAACCCCATCTCTACTAAAAATAAAAAAATTGGCCAGGCAAGGTGGCTAATGCCTGAATCCCAGCACTTTGGGAAGCCAAGGTGAGTGAATCACAAAGTGAGGAGTTTGAGACCAGCCCGGCTAATATGGTGACACCCCATCTCTACGAAAAACACAAAAATTAGCCAGGTGTGGTGGCGTGCACCTGGAGTCCCAGCTACTCAGGAGGCTGAGGCAGAAGAATTGCTTGAACACAGGAAGGAGAGGTTGCAGTGAGCTCAGATCTTGCCACTGCACACAAGGCTGGGCGACAGAGGAAGACTCCTTTTCAAAAAAACAAACAAAACAAACAAACAAAAAATTAGCTGGGTGCGGTGGTGTGTGCCTGTAGTCCCAGCTACTCTGGGGCTGAGGCAGGAGAATCGCTTGAACCTGGGAGGCAGAAGTTGCACTGAGCGGAGATTGCGCCACGGCACTCCAGCCAGGGCAACAGAGCAAAAACAAAACAAGACAAAAAATTAGTCAAGTGAGGTGGTGCACATCTGTTATCCCAGCTACTCAGGAGGTGAGGCACAAGAATTGCCTGAGGCATGAGAATTGCTTGTACCCAGGAGGTGGAAGTTGCAGTGAGCTGAGATTGCACCACTGCCCTACTGCCTGGGTGACAGAGCAAGACTCTATCTAAAAAAAAAAAAAAAAAAAAAAAAAAAGATAGAATTGAGGGAGAAGGATAAGGTCACACAGTCTTCCTTTGGTTAAGAATGAAAAATTTTCCCAGAAACCCCATCATCAGACTTGTACTTAAGGTATTATAGACAACAGATGGGTCACATAGATACCCTTAGTTGGAAAAGAGTCAGAGAAAGTAAGGGATAGAATTGTCAGCATTGTGTTAGATTAGGGGTGGGTAAACAATAACCAAATCTAGACCACTGCCTGTTTTTGTAAATAAAGTTGTCTTGCACCATATCTATATCCACGCATTTACGTATTGTCAAGGTAGTAGTCACACTACAATGGCAAAGTTGTAACAGAGACTGAAAGGCCTGTGAAGTTTAAAATATTTACTATTTGGCATTTTTCAGGAAGATTTGCTGATCCTGGCCTTAAACCACTTGTGAGCCATCATCTAGGCTAGGTACTTTCCTCCCCCAAACAAAAGTGGGAGAGCTGATAGCAAAATGAGGGGACAGTGTCACTGAGTAGGTCACTGACATTGTCTGCCATATATAGCTGTTGTTTCCTCTGTTTCAGATGAGGAGGATCAGAAAAGTTAAGTAACTTGCCCAGGACACAGGTTGAACAAGGGCAGTCCTAAGTTCAAGTTCAGATTCAAAGTTGACTTCATGTCCTTTTGACCATATCATAATTTTATGAGTTTTGCCATCTGTGAAGGAGCTATAAGACAGCCATCTATTATTCAATGCAGCCCTTAAGTGAATTGTACAAAAGGACAGAAAGCTAATGAGTCTATCTACATAGGTTCACAAGACAATTATTTACTTTTTTATTTTTGAGATGGAGTCTCGCTTTGTCACCCAGGCTGGAGTCAGTGGCATGATCTCAGCTCACTGCAACTTCCGTCTCCCATGTTCAAGCAATTCTCCTGCCTCAGCCTCCTGAGTTGCTGGGACTACAGATTCACACCACCATGGCTGGCTAATTTTTGTATTTTTGGTTTGTGATGGGTTTCACCATATTGGCCAGGCTGGTCTTGAACTCCTGACATCGTGATCCACCCGCCTCGGCCTCCCAAAGTGCTGAGACTACAGGCGTAAGCCACTGCAGCCAGCCAGTATTTACTTTTAAACTGCATTTCAGTGTTCGACTTGTGAGTCAAATGGTATAAAATATTGAAGAGATTTTTTTCTGAGCCAAGTATGAATGACCATGGCCCAGGACACAACCCTCAGGAGGTTCTGAAAATATGTGCCCCACGTTGTCAGGGCACAGTTTCATTTTACACATGTTAGGGAGGCATGAGACATCCATCAGATACATTTAAGAAATCCGTTGGTTTGGTTTAGAAAGGTGAGACAAATCAAACTGGGTTGGTGGGGGGTGGGAACGAAGGTGTGGGGACTTGCAGGCTATAGGTAAATTTAAACATTTTCTGATTGACAATTGGTTGAGTTTACCTAAAGGCCTGGGATCATTAGAAAGAAATTGTTCTGGTTAAAAATAAAAGATTGTGAAGACCAAGGTTCTTTTGAAGTCTTATAGTGGCTGCCCTTAGAGATGATAGATGACAAATGTTTCCTATTCAGATCCTCTAAGGTGCTAGACTTTTAGTTAATCTCTTTAGGATTAAGAGGTCTTGAAAGAAAAAGATTTAGCTATTTTAATAGAGATTCTTTATAGATGCAAATTTCCCCCCACAAAGGACAGCTTTGCAGGGCTATTTCAAGATATGGCAAAGAAACATGTGTTGGGGTAAAATATTTTTATTTTCTTACTTGTCTAGTAATGTTATGCCACACTCAGGTTGGAAAGCAAGTAACTATATATAGGGTTAAATAAAACCCATCTTATGAGAATTTATGATTTGTAGGGCATGACTCCCCAGACCCCTTAGATAGGAATTTGAGCAAGATTAAAAAATCAGAGTTTAGTCCTCAGTTTCCCATTTGGTTCTCTTTTTGTTACATATAAACACAGGCTATATGTAAACCTGAGCTACTTTAGAATAGTTTTGTGTCTTTTTTTTTTTCTTTGGAGATGGAGCCTTTCTCTGTCACCCAGGCTGGAATGCAGTGGCACAATCTCAGTTTACTGCAACCTCTGCCTCTCGGGTTCAAGTGACTCTCCTGCCTCAGCATCCCAAGTAGCTATGACTACAGACACATGCCACCATGCCTGAATAACTTTTTGTATTTTTAGTAAAGACAGTGGTTTTACCATCTTGGACAGTCTGGTCTTGAACTCCTGACCTCGTGATCTGTCCGCTTCCACCTCCCAAACTGCTGGGATTATAGGCGTGAGCCACCATGCCCCTCTTAGAATAGGGTTTTTAAAAGTTCTTTTTCTCCCCAATACTTCACATATACCTAATACACAGGGCTCAAGAAAACTTTGTTATACCCCACACTTCACTATTGTCTCATATCAAGTAAATATATAACATTCATAATTTCATATATTATCTTCCCAATGAGGCTATGAATTGCATCCGTGGATATCCACTCTGCACTTAATATATGTAAAATGAATAAATGACAACTCCGTCCCTCACCATTGGCCCCTTAGAACTGAAAATGATGGCAGTTGCAGTGTTTAAGGGCAACATGAGTGGTCAGCCACCTTTGGCCTGCCTGGTCAATCTCATCTGTGTGTGATGGCAGCAGCATCTATATGCAGCTCAGGCCTGAACACTGGGCTGTCTCTGTCCCTTCATTTCCTCTGCAACCTTGAAAGAGCAGCAAGGTGGTAGGAGAGCTAAGAACAGCATGGTCGGCCGGGCACAGTGGCTCAAGCCTGTAATCCCAGCACTTTGGGAGGCCGAGACGGGTGGATCACGAGGTCGAGAGATCGAGACCATCCTGGTCAACATGGTGAAACCCCGTCTCTACTAAAAATACAAAAAATTAGCTGGGCACGGTGGTGCGTGCCTATAATCCCAGCTACTCGGGAGGCTGAGGCAGGAGAATTGCCAGCCTGGGTAACGAGCGAAACTCCGTCTCAAAAAAAAAAAAAGAAAAAAAAAAGAACAGCATGGTCAACACAAAGGAAAAGGGCAAAATTTTGAGAGGAGGAAGAGGAAAGCTTTAGAATATTCATTCTTCTTCTTTTTCGTCTCTCCATGCTCCATAACTCAATCCAAGGGGATCTGGAAGAAACCACTTCTCCTCTTCCTGCCTTCCATTTCAAGTTTCTGAAGCTTCTTCAAATTTGTCTCTCTCTCTCTTGCCTGTAGGTCTTAGCCATGCCTGGAAGAATCTTCTTTTCCACTCTGCTGCACCACGGTCAAGCTAACTTTTCTTCTAAGGTTTTACTTTAGAGTTAACATCTTCCAAAAAGCCTTCTGGAGGTGCCCCTGGTATCACAGCCATGGCATCCTGTACACTGGACCTAATTGTTTGTCTGCCTGTATGAGTTTATAAGCAAAACCTATAAGAAGCCACATCTGGCTGTTCTATGTACTAAAAAAATAACTTGCAAGCGAAAGAATGAGGAAGAGGAGAAAAAATTCAGAAGGCTCCTATCCCTTCCAATGGGTCATGTTAGGGATTTCCTACCTGCTTGTGATTCTGTATGCCCTAGAGGGTTTTACTTACTCCTGAGACCTTGGAAACTGTTAAGTAGAGTCTGTTTGGAGATCTTATCTGTGTGCTTCTCCATGGGTGTTGTTTTCCTCTATCTCTCCAGCCATGCATTCCTCAGCTCTTTAAGTGGTGGAGCCTGTCTGCCTGGATAGAGTGCAAAAGCTACAGTGTAATCTTGCTTTCTTTCAGGGCCACTGACCAGAGGAAACAAAAACTGGACTGATTGGGCTCTTCTGATATGGACCAGCTAGTGGCCCTGTAGTTTCCTTCTGTGTTTAAAATTCCTTATCTGACATTGCTAGCAGATCAGCAGGCCCACAGGTCAACTGAGGGCTTATCTCCAGAGCTGGAGCTTCAAAGAGATACATCCACACTACTCACTCTCCTGGGTCAGATGGGCTGTGTCAGTGAGTTGGGAGTAATTTGGGATCAGTCAACTGAACACACATAAAACAACCGATTATTTATTTATTTTTTAAAAAGCAAAGTTTACTTTTTCCCATTATGAAAGTCATCAATGCTCGTTGTAGAAAATTTGTCAAATAGCAGAAAGTAGAAAGAAAAAAAATTCCTTAAAATTTAGTATGCTTGATATATTTCTGTTTAATGTGTTACTATGTTATTTAATAGTTGTGATTATATATGTTTTGTAATAAATGTGTATTTGTGTTGTGGCTTTTTTAAAATTTAAAAACATAAAAAATATTTCCCCAAATTTATATATCATTTGCGTAAACAGAATTTTAATAGCTGCATAATTGTTTATATAATATATAGCATCCTTTATTTATGCTATATATTATATATAGTTATATATTATATATATATTTATGCTATATATTATATATTTGTAAACTCTGCCTCCCAGGTTCAAGCAATTCTCCTGTCTCAGCCTCCTGAGTAGCTGGGACTACAGGTGCCTGCCACTACAGCTGGCTAATTTTTGTATTTCCAGAACACAGCATGATTTATTACTGCATGGCTTATTACTGTCTGCATGGTATTTTCTCCCCCAGCTGAATCTTAACTCCAATCCTGCCATATTTCTTGCTCTCTCTCTTTTTTTTTTTTGAGACAGAGTCTGGCTCTGTCGCCCAGGCTGGAGTAAATATTTGTAAACCATATATTTGATAAGGGGTTAATGCAGTGGCACCATCTCGACTCACTGCAACCTCCGCTTGCCTCAACCTCCTGAGTAGCTGTGACTACAGGTGCCTGCCACTATGCCTGGCTAATTTTTATATTTATAGTAGAGACAGGGTTTCACCATATTGGTCAGGCTGGTCTCGAACTCCTGACCTCAGGTGATCCGCCTGCCCCGGCCTCCCAAAGTGCTGGGATTACAGGCATAAGCCACCATGCCTGGCTGAATCTGCTGTAATTTTTGAAAGTAGGTGTGGCGCTGAGATTATGCCATGGCACTCCAGCCTGGGTGACAGAGCAAAACTCCGTTCCCCCCCCCAAAAAAATGAAAAGTAAATTATTATTGCTTTTTTTTCCAAGCCAAACTGCTTTATTAAAGATACTTTACATAAACCATCATGGTATTTCAGGCAGGACATGGGCAGACAGTCGTTAACAGTATACAACACCTTTCAAACTCCGTTATTCGCTGGACTACCAATAATCAGAAAGCCACCATAAAACCCAACTCAGTTTTCATCTGATGCTCTGAACAGGGAAAGTTTAGAGTGAGGGTTGACATTTCACATTTAGCATGTTGTTTAAGAACTTTCACAAGCCAACCCTGACTTTCAGGAAGTGAAATGAAAATGGCAGAATTTATCTGAAGATCCACTATCTAGAAATGGAACCACTGCTCTTTTGACAGGTGCCATCTCAGTGGGATCACTGGAAAGTCCAGAGTGCCTGACGGGTCAGGTCCCAACAGATGTTTGGGCTTAAGGGTGGTAAGTCTGTGCTGAAAGATGGAAAGGGAGAAGAGGACATAAAAACAAGTTTGTTTTTCCATACCACAAGCCTTTTGTGTGCCAAGGTGGTCATGTGTGTCAAAGCCAGGGAATCTCTCCTCCTGAGAGCCAAGAGGAAGTCTCTCAAAACTAGAAGGGAAAAGTGTTTTTCCCACATCCATCTAGCTTTGGAGACATTATGTTAGTGAAATATGCCCCTTCCCCTAAAAACAACAATGAAGTGTTCTGTGTGCTAACCACATAGCTTAAAAAAAAAGTAAAACAAAATTCTGCATTTTTATAGCCCCACTCTGGTTCTGTCCCGTTTTGAAGATGAGGTCTGTAAAGGATTTTAGCTGATGAGTGTTATTGTATTTTATAAATACAAAATGTAGAATACTACTGCAATATTTGGGCAAGAGAAAATGATGGCTGAAATAAAGGTTCTGGCAGTGAGGACATAGAAGATAAGTTAGATTTGAGAGGTGTTTAGGAGTAGAATAAATAAAATGAGTGCATATTGATGGGAGTGGAGTGTGGAGCAGTGTGGTGAGAGAGAGGGAGAAGTTACAGATAACATCAGTTTACTTGGATGAATGTGGAAATAGTAATACCACTAACAGAAAACTGACTATGAATTAGGAGCTGGTTTGGGGTGGGAGAGGATATATTTTACTTTATATATCCCAGGTTTGAGGTTCCCAAGAGAAATCCAGGTGGAGATGTGAAGTAAGATGTCAAAAATACAGGTCTGGAGATTAACATAGAAGAATAAATATACATTTAAGAGTGGCTGGAATATGAATAACAATTGAAGTCAAGGTAGCAGTGTGCCAGGTGGAAAGGAAATACAGGTGAATAATTAAATCTGGGAGTAATAATACATAAGGTCTGGCTAACAGAAGAAGATGCCAAGTAAGAAAACAGAGAAGGGAGACATTGTGACTCATCAGGGAAATGAAGAGAATGGATTGCCATGGAAACAAAAAGGAGAGAATTCCAAAAAGAAGAGAGTTTTTAGTAATATCATATACCCCAAAGAAAGCAGTGGAAACAATGAAAAGTATTCATTGACCTTGGCAATAAGAAAGTCATTGAAGACCTTTAAAACAACATCAAAGTACACAAGCAACAAAAGCAAACAAAATGAGTTGGACTATAAACTAAGCATCTGCACAAGCAATGGAAACAATCAATGCAATGAAAAGGCAACCTATGGAATGGGAGAAAATATTTGTAAACCATATATCTGATAAGGGGTTAATATACAGAATACAGTTGTATAAGGAATTCATACAACTCAGTAGCCCCCCCCCGACAAAAATCCAATTAAAAAATGAACAAAGGGCCTCAGGAAACACTTTCCCAAAGCAGACCTACAGATGACCCACAGGTACATGAAAAGGTGCTTACATCACTAATCATCAGGGAATTGCAAATCAAAACCGCCATGAGATATAATCTAACACCACTTAGAAGGGCTATCATCAAAAAAACAAAATATATCGAGTGTCGGTAAGGATGCAGAGAAAAGGGAACCCTTCTCCACTCTTGGTGGAAATGTAAATTGGTATAGCCATTATGGAAAACATTGTGGAGGTTCCTCAAAAAATTAAAAACAGAACTACCACATGACCCAACAATCTCACTCCTGGGTATAGATGAAAGGAAATGAAATCAACATCTCAAAGAGAATCTGCATGCCCATGTTCACTCTAACATGATTCACAGTAGCCACAACATGGAAACAACCTGTCTATTGATAGATGAATGGGTAAAGAAACTGTGTTATGTATAGACAAACGGAATATTATTGAGCCTTCAATAGAAGGACATACAATAATTTGTAACATAAACGAATCTTGAATGCATTGTGCTAAGTAAAGTGAACCAGATAGACAAAGCCAAGTATTGTACTATCTCACTTACACATAGAATCTAAAAAAGCTGAACCCATAGAAACAAAGAGCAGAATGGTGGTCGCTAGGGGCTGGTGGCAGGGGAAATGGGGAAATGTTGGTCAAAGGGAACAAACTTTCAGATATAAGATGAATAAGTTCTGTGGACGTAACATACAGCCTAGTGACTGTAGTTGCCATGTAATACTACAACACTTGAAATTGTTGAGAGATCTTAAATGTTCTTACTCACCATCCAGCCCCCTGAACACACAGAGACGTGGAAGGTTCATGAGGTGAAGTGATAGGTGTGTTAACTTGATGTGTTAATCATTTCACAATATACATATATCAAATTGTCACATTTATACTTTATAAAATTTTGTCAGTTATACCTCAAAAAAGCTATAAAACTTTAAAAAAAAAGGAACTGTGAGGAGATGGATATATTAATTTGGTTGACTGTAGTAATCATTTCACTATGTATATGTATATTGAAGTATGTTATATCCCTTAAGTATATACAAAAAAAAGAACCATTTAACATGAGAAAAAAAAACCATTGAAGTGTGTAGGGTGTGGGTACTGGATGGCAGTAGATTCAAGTGTGAACACGGGGAAGGTGTAAGAGGATGCAGAGTGAGGCTGGGTGGGGTGGCTCACACCTGTAATCCCAACACTTTGAGAGGCCGAGGCAGATGGATCACTTGAGGTCAGGGATTTGAGACCAGCCTAGCCAACATGGCAAAATCCCATCTCAACTGAAAATTACAAAAAATTAACTGAGCATAATGGCGTGCGCCTTTAGTCCCAGCTGCTCAGGAGGCTGAGGCAGGAGAATTGCTTGAACCTGGAAGGCAGAGGTTGCAGTGAGCTGAGATCATGCCATTGCACTTCAGCTTGGGTAACAGAATAAGACTCCATCTCAAAAAATAATAACAATAAAAGGATGCAGAGTGGAGTTTGGTGTTGAAGGAAATAATGAATAGTGATAGCTAACATTTGCTAAGAGCTTATTTTGTGTCAGGCTTAGTGTCTGACATATAATATCTCATCTAATTTTATGATCCATATATAATTGTCCCTTTTTATATGTGAAAAACACACTTGGAACTTAAGTGAGTTGCTAAAGATCACAAAACAAATAGGTTGCAAATATGACTCAAACCTAGTGTTGACTCAAACCCAGACCGAAGATCTTGACAGACACACAGGGGCCAGAGAAGGTAGGGCTGGGAGTTTTCCTCTTTATATGGTTATACAATTATAAAAGGAAAGCTTTTTTTTTTTGAGGCGGAGTTTCGCTCTTGTTACCCAGGCTGGAGTGCAATGGCGCGATCTCGGCTCACCGCAACCTCCGCCTCCTGGGTTCCGGCAATTCTCCTGCCTCAGCCTCCTGAGTTGCTGGGACACCACCGTGCCCAGCTAATTTTTTGTATTTTTAGTAGAGATGGGTCATCCATGTTGACCAGGATGGTCTCGATCTCTTGACCTCGTGATCCACCCGCCTTGGCCTCCCAAAGTGCTGGAATTACAGGTGTGAGCCACCGCGCCCAGCCATAAGGAAAGCTTCTTAATGAAATGATAGATTTAGTGTTTTATTTTTTCTTTTTAGATGGAGTCTTGCTTGCTCAGCTGGCCAGGCTGGAGTGTAGTGGTGTGATCTTGGCTCACTGCAACCTCTGCCTCCTGGCTTCAAGTGATTCTTCTGCCTCAGCCTCCCGGGTAGCTGGGACTACAGGTGCTTTCCACCACATCTGGCTAAATTTTCTATTTTTAGTAGAAACGGGGTTTCACCATATTGACCAGGCTGGTCTCAAACTCCTGACCTTGTGATCTGTCCACTTTGGCCTCCCAAAGTCCTGGGATTACAGGCGAGAGCCACAGCACCAGAAGCTATTTTTTAAAAAATAAAATATATTTTCTGCTACTCCAGCTACCTCATTACACAAATAATAATAGTTATTTAATCAGCAGATGTGGTACTAATAATTTACATGCAATATTTTATCTCTGTTGCAGAAGAATTGAGTCTAATAGTGGAGCTACCAAATACAGAAATCATAGTACAAGGTGGAATGTGAAAAAAATCACGAGTGAGGTAAATGCAAAGCACCAAGGGAGCTCAGAGGAGTCGGGGGGATTATTTCCACCAGAGAAACTCATTCAGTCAACACTCAAAAAATAATTTTCATGTGCCTATTACATCTTGGTCTCAAGAATCTCACATTCCGTTGAGAAAAGGACGAGGAAACAGATCATCTCAATAGTGAGATGTCATTTGATAACTGCAATCAAGCCATCAAGGCAGGCTCCTTGGAAGAGGCAGTACATGAACTATAGGTACTGAAGGTTTGGGGCTTCTCAGTAGAACAGGATGGGGACCCCTGATATCTCAAGGGTTGCACCTGGATCTCATTACACCAGCTCCAACCTCTAGAAGAGAGAGAGAAATGAGGAGTTGTTAACTTCACCATTCATTTCTCCTCTGAGGTCATAATTTTGAAGTCTTTAATGGTAAGCAGTCCTTCCCCTCTGTGCAACTGGCTTTTCTCCCACTGCAGATTGCACTGCACTTTGCTTAAGTCCATTCAGTTTGTGACCTTCTCTCCAATTTACCAATTCTGATTCACATGCTCCATCTTTCTCCCACAGAGAAGAAACAGCTGGCTTTTGGACTTCCAAACCTCCTCCATAATATGATTGTGTGAATTAAAATGTTCACATGATATCAACCATGCAGTTACTCCAAAGTTTATTTTGGAAAATATTACATTTGGAAAATGGGAAGCATTCCAGAGCATTCCCTTACCTTGAAATATCAGTAGACACAAGGGTATTTTGAGATCATTTCTTGCATAAAAGTTAGCAAATAATCTGTACAATTAGACATGTAAAATTGCCTTAAATAACATTAGTTAAGGACTCTGGGGCTTAAAATTTTCTATAGAGTATTTGTTGAGAAATTTGGGACAAAAGGCTGTAATTTTTATCTCACTGAAGCAAACTTTCAAAATGCCTTTGAGTTAACTCCCAGTTGGCTTTTATTGCACATTTCACTTTCAATCACTGATGATTAGACCTAACTCAGTTACATATTTCCCAAAATCTTACGTGCTTCAAACTCTCTCCCTCTGGCTATAAGAGGCAAAAAGAGTCTGGTTCCTAGGGAGAACTGCATCTCAACCCTAACAGCCCCGGCATCCAAGGGCCCACGGGGCCTATACAGTTCTCCTCTACTTTCCTCTTCCATTCTTTTCTTTTCAGATTGGTTTTAGAGTGCTAAGGCCACAAAAGGAGGGGTTCTACAAGGTCACATGTCCTAGGGAGATCTTATTGATGCACCTCTTTCTTTAATGCATCTCAATTCCCAGTGCCTCTGGTGTGTTTGCAGTGGATACAATACAAATGAGATTGGAGGGCCTTGAGAAAAAAAGACCTAGAATGATAAACAGGTTACAGTCCTTGTGTCTTTATTCTGGCTTTGAAATTTGAAAAGGCCTGAAACTCAGTGTTGTCTATTATCTCATTTATGAAAAGAAAACCCAATGTGTGTGTGTGTGTGTGTGTGTGTGTGTGTGTGTATAAATGTATAAAGAAAATGGTTACCTCTGGGAAAGAAAGTGTAATTAGACAAAAGTAAAGGCAGACTGTTAAATGTAGATAGATATACTTTTTTTTTTTTTGAGACGGAGTTTCGCTCTTGTTACCCAGGCTGGAGTGCAATGGCGCAATCTCGGCTCACCGCAAACTCCGCCTCCTGGGTTCAGGCAATTCTCCTGCCTCAGCTTCCTGAGTAGCTGGAATTACAGGCATACGCCACCGTGCCCAGCTAATTTTTTTGTATTTTTAGTGGAGACGGGGTTTCACCATGTTGACCAGGATGGTCTCGATCTCTCGTGATCCACCCGCCTTGGCCTCCCAAAGTGCTGGCATTACAGGCTTGAGCCACCGCGCCTGGCCTGAACATCAAAATGAATAATGATAATAATGGAATTATAACCCACTGGATAAAATAGGAATACTTTTGTATACACTAATGTTAATAAGTGAATCAATTGAAATTTGATGAAGAACAGGGTAGTTACATAGTCTTAAGTATCTTCCCTGTAAAAAGCTTATTAATTATAGAGAGAAAAAAAATGACTCTGTACAAGACAGCAAATACCATTGTAATCAAATGATCAAAGTGCCCATTACCAGTAATGGGATGAATCAACACCATCCGAGAGGATGCAATGAGAAGACATGGCATCACTTCTATGTTACTCCTTTCAGAAATGCATAACAGAATCCCATCATGAGGAAACTTACCAAATTAAGGGTCGTTCTAAAAATGGCATGTAGCTGGGCGTGGTGGCTCATGCCTGTAATCACAGCACTTTGGGAGTCCGAGGCGGGCTGATCACCTGAGGTCAGGAGTTCGAGACCAGCTGGGCCACCATGGTGAAACCCTGTCTCTACTAAAAATACAAGGGAAAAAAAAAAGCCTGGCATGGTGGCGGGCTCCTGTAATCCCAGCTGCTCCAGAGGTTGAGGCAGGAGAATTGTTTGAACCTGGGGGTCGGAGGTTGCAGTGAGCTGAGATTGTGCCATTGCACTCCAGCCTGGTGACTCCATCTAAAAAAGAAAAAAAAAAGGCATGTAATTTTAAAAGGTCAAGGTCATGAAAATCAAGGAAAGACTAGAGAACTGGTTTCAGAGTAAAGGAGACTAAAGAGACATGATACAAATACAACACATGAATCTACTCTCTTTTTACTTTGAAGAACATGGAGGGAACAATCTGCAAAACTTAAATGGATTAAAGAGTAATGAAGTGTCGATGTTAATTTTCCTGAGTTTGATGGGTTTTCTTTTGTTATATAAGGGAATGAATGATCTTGTTTTTAGGAAATGCTAAATATTCAAGAGGGCTAGGGCATCACATCAACAACTAACAAATGGTTCAGAAAAGAAGGTACCTGTATTCTTCTTGCAGCTTTTCTGTAGCTTTGAGATTTGTTTTAATCAGGTCCAAAACATCTGTTGGCTTTTAAAGTTTCTCAGGTGATTCCAATGTCCAGGTTTGGAAAGTACTGAGTTAAACAGTGGAAATGGATTCTTACTCATTAACTTGGGTTTTTTCTTCTCATTTGAACTCCATCATATGAGGGTGCTTGGAAAAATTTAGATTCTTAGGGCTGACCTGAAATCCACTGAATTATAATATTCAGAAGTAAAGCATGGAGAGAGAGAGAGAGAGAGAGAGAGAGAGAGAGAGAGAGAGAGATATTTGTGTGTGTGTATATAATATTACATCTATAAATATATATAATATATATTTAAAATATTTATATTTACATATATTTATACATATAAATCTATATGTAAATATATATATATATTTTTTTTGAGATGGAGTCTCACTTTGTCACCCAGGCTAGAGTGCAGTGGCATGATTTCGGCTCACTGCAGCTTCTGCCTCTTGGGTTCAAGCGATTCTCCTGCTTCAGCCTCCTTAGTAGCTGGGAGTACAGGTGCACACCACTGAAAGCATGGATATTTTTATTTATAATAAGTAGCTCTTAAAATCAGAAAAGTTTGGGAGATAGTAATTCATCAAGAAGGTCACTGAATATTTTGTCCAAGGCAGCAAGAAGGGTTTGGTGATTAGAATCAAAATAGTGAATTATATCTGTGCACTGAGGAAGGAGAGATGACTAGAGCAGAGTCAGAGGACAAATACGGCATTCTCTTCCAACAACCCCTTCATAGCTGGTCTGCTGAATTTTTACTCATGTCCTTGGCAGCTCTGTGGAATGTAAACCAAGGGGTAAAACTGATCATTTTAAGGTCATTTCAGTTGTTACTATCTACTCAGGAATAAACAATGGCTAATTTTCTTGGTTTTTTTTTTTTTTTTTTTTTTGAGATGGAGTCTCACTCTGTTGCCAGGCTGGAGTGTGATGATGCGATCTCGGCTCACTGCAACCTCTACCTCCCATTTTCCAGCGATTCCTCTGCTTCAGCCTCTCAAGTAGCTGGGATTACAGGTGTGTGCCACCATGCCCAGCTAATTTTATATTTTTAGTAGAGATGGGTTTTGTCTTGTTGGTCAGACTGGTCTCGAACTCCTGACCTCAGATGATCCGCCTGCCTCAGCCTCCCAAACTGTTGGGATTACAGGCATGAGCCACTGTGCACCATGCCTGGTGGTTAAGTTTCTTAAACCACCAAGTCTCAATTTTTTCATCCATAAAATGATTTGTTATGTGAATTAGGGGCAAATGCTAATTAACATACGAAAACATCTAGAACAGTGTCTAATTCAATACAATGATAATTATTATTGATACTTTTATAATCATTATTGTTCTTTCTCCTCTTCTTACTTTTCTTTTTTTTTTTTTTGAGATGGAGCCTTGCTCTGTCACCCAGTGCAGTGGAGCAATCTTGGGTCACTCACTGCAACCTCTGCTTTCCACGTTCAAGAGATTCTGCTGCCTCAGCCTCCCGAGTAGGTGGGACTACAGGTATGCATGACTATGCCTGGCTAATATTTTGTAGTTTTAGTAGAGACAGGGTTTCACCATATTGGCCGGGCTGTCTCGAATTCCTGACCTTGCATGATCCACCTGCCTCAGCCTCCCAAAGCGCTAGGATTTCAGGCATGAGCCATAGCAGCTAGCCTCTTCTTACCTTCTTCTGTTGCTGTTTTCAAAACCCCTTCAAAATGCATTATCTTCTTGTGTTATCAATTCTTATCAGCTTCTAATCATCAATCACTTTATGGTAAGGATACAAAACACCTAAATAAAAATAATTTTTAAATTTAATTATACTTTCCCATTTTACAAAAAAAGTGTTATACACCATGTGTGCCTGCTGCGGTTGGTACTAGGATAGAACTTGAATTTTGTCTTTACCTGGAATGCAGAGATGATTATTGAAATGCAGGTTCCATGGAGCTCCTAGTCCAGTGGAAATGATAGATAACAAATATTGCTAAGCACATGTTCAGAGATGTCTGAAACTGCCTTTCTTTCTCATTGGTGTGTGGGAGACTGTTGGATTCCCTTATTAAGTATGGCATTTAGGCAGAAAACTTCAATTGGAAGTAAAACCCCCTGATTTCTGAGAGAAGTCAGAGGGTAGCTCCTGCCTGCCTTCCTAGCTAATTGCCTTCTATTACGATGGTGAGGGGGTACAGGACAGGGAAAGGAGACAAGTAACTAAACTTGAGGATGAGGCAGAGGGGCAGAGAATGCCAGGGAGTAAAGAGAAGGAAGCAGTGTAATTAAAAGAGGCAGTTGGGAGATGCTTGTTGGCAGGACTAAGCAGAATGGGTGAGAGTCCAGGCTCTGGAATCAAATTGCTTAGGTTCATATCCAGCTCCTTTGCCTATGATGTCTTTGACCCTAGACAGTCCTCTTGATCATGAGTGTCCCTGTTTTCTTCATCTGTTAAACGGGGGTCATAAATTATCGTCTTGATAGGGTTGTTGTGAGAATTAAATGAGATAATAGATACAGAACAGACAGAACCTGGGACCCAGTAAATGCTTAATAAATACTGGCCCACCTTATGTTGGTGGAAGATGTCTAGGGTGATGCTTGTTGTCTTGGGCATAGTTAGCCATGTAAGACTGCCTTCTGGGGGGACCTGTGTGACTCAACCACTTGGGGGACACAGACAACAAGCTGCTTGCATAGCTCTTTGCCTTCCACCTCCAAGAGAGCAGGAGAGTTGCTTGCTTTGCTTCTTGCTCTACCCACAGCAGCTAGAATAGTGTCACTCACTGTGTAGAGAGTTAGTAGATAGTCATTGAATTAATGATATATGAATGCATACTTAGAATATGTTTCAAGGCTTTATTCACCAGGAAAATTCCTACTATTTCTTCAAGGCATAATTCAAACTCTTTTGACTCCTGTGGTCTAACCCTCCAGAACCCCAAAATAGTTAGGCACTTCTGCCTCTGCCTTTATTTACTCATATATCTTACATTATCCTTCTATTTTAATTTCCATACATATCTTCCCTATTAGACAGGAGAAATCACAGAGGCATGGACTCTTTTAACCTTTGGCACAACGATGCCTTGCAAGGGACTAAACATAAGTTTTGTCTCCTCTGCTTTGGGAAGCTTTGGGCTTGGATTATTGAGACACAAAAGCTAATTCCTCTTAGGAGGTGATAGATAGGAATCTTGGAATTTGGAGTTTGAGATTCATGGCAAACTTTCTAATTCCTATTGCCGAGGGAGGACCTTTTGTGTTTAAGGGTCAGCAGAAAGCTGCTGCCAGGAGAGGTGGCCCTGGAGGCCACCTAGATCATCACTTTAGCTGAGGGCATGAAAGGGCCTTTTGTCTGTGAGATGTATGAATATAGCACTTCTGTATTTTTACAGTTGAAATGGAAAGTGGACTGGCCTCTGGTTTTTCAGTATGTGAGACTCTAACATTTCAGCCAGTTGAGTGAAGGTGGATTGATGGTGGGGATTGAAGGGGAATGGTTTTATGTTATGCAAAGGACTGAGCATTAAATGCTGCAGGCTGGGAGATCCAGCAAGGGAGATTCTCTGTTGATCATGGCATCAAAAGAATGGAGTCTCTCATGAAGACACCTCTCATCAAAATACCACTCTAGCTGTTGCAATAAACTGGGTCAGCAGCAGTGTCTGACAGTGAGCTGCTACAGGGCCTAGCTGACAGTGGAAGGCCAACTTTCAACAGTACACCACAAGGCATGCAGGAATAGTAGTGGGTGCTTGGATATGAGAACTTACCTTAACTTGAAGCAAAAGTCAAATGGACCTCTCATTTGGAATGTGTACACCCTCCAGGGTTCTCAGAAGATCTAGAAGGGAAAGGGGTCCCACGAAAGAGACAACAGTTTCCCTAGAAACCTGACCTGAGGAGACTCAAGTCATTTTTCATTTAAATAGGAAAACTGAATATGCTGTCATACTTCTACCTTGAGCATTGAGGAGTTGACACCAGTTACATGTCAGTGGATGTACTTTGGTTTCTATCATACTGCTTGGCACATGATGGGGTTCATTACAGGATTATAGTACTAAAAAATGGATAAATGGAATGTGACTATGAAATAATAAGACTTCCACAAATTCAATTGGGAAGCCATTTTTTTTTTATTCTGCAAACTCATGTTAAATAGGTTACTAAGATACAAAGACTGTGTTTATGGTATGCTCCATATACATATAGCCAGTCTACCTGGATGCACCAGACTGTGATTAAAGATGAGGTCAGATTTACCTTGTAATGTTCAAATTACTGTGGCTCAAACTTTGATCTCATCTAATGACAGAAAGTCCTGTCTTTTATGAGGTTTCTCTCCACAAGTAGGTCTTTTTACCTTCCATGTTCCACAAACCTATACTGCCCTAGCCACCCCTATGGTGGCAGATTGCTCACTGTAGCTCCACCACTGTCACCCCTCATCTCCTGCAACCCCAGGATTGATGCCACTGCAGCCATGCTGGCCTCAGGGAGATAAAGGCTTTTCTTCCCTTTTCTAGATGATACGGGGGTAGACATAGACCCTTTAATTTCCCACAGCATGATGAACACCACACTGCAAAATGCTTAGGGATATGAGAAAGGAATTATTAAACTGACAAACAAAAATGACTACTAATTCTGAATGTTCTCAGAGTCCACAAGCCAGAGCATAGGCTGCCTTGGGCTCTTAGAATGGCAGTCCCAACATTTTAGTATCAGGGACCAGTTTTGAAGAAAAAAATTTTTCCATAGATGGTAGTGGGAGATGGTTTTGGGATGAAGCCGTTCCACTTCAGATTATCAGGCATATTCTCATAAGGGTCATACAACCTAGATCCCTCTCACGCACAGTTCACAGTGGCCTCCATGCTCCTATGCTGCCGCTGATCTGACAGGTGGTGGAGCTCAGGAGGTAATGCTTACTTGCCTGCCCCTTACCTCCTGCTGTGTGGTCCAGTTCCTAACAGGCCATGACTGCTACTGATCTGTGGCCCAGGAGTTGGGGACCATGTTTAGACATGTACTTAAGGGAAAACAGATATTGAAAATTTTAGAGAGAGAAAAAATATAGGACCCATTATTTGAGTCTTCACATAAGAATGTTACTGTGGAGTGCTAACTATAGAGGTTTACCTATATAAGTGTATTTTGAAACTGCATTTTACTAATCTAACAAATGTTTGAGTGTGCCTGTATCGTAGATCCTGGGCTAGGCACTAAAAGCACTGCATTAATTTTGGAGGAAATTGCAGCTTTGGGGAATTTAATATATTTGATATGATCAATTCTCTGAATTACTTTTAATAAAAATGTGTCTCCGTTTTGTAAATGGGAAAATGGGACTATCAGTTGCAAAAGGCAAACAATAGCACTTATTTAAAAAGATTATATTGATAATATATTATTGATAATATAATATATTGATAATATAATATATTGATAATATAATATATTGATAATATAATATATTGATAATATATTATTGGTAGACACACTGCCTACTTGGACTGAAAGGAAATATGCATCTTTTAATACTACAGATTTGAATATTAAAGTTTATAATTTACATCTTAGAAACTCAATATTTTAAATAAATGACATAAGGAAAAATCTGAAGTTATGTTGCAACAAAAATTAGTAGAAAATCAGAATCATGTCTGGGCTTGGTGGCTCATGCCTCTAATCCTAGCACTTTGGGAGGCCGAGGTGGGAAGATAACCTAAGGTAGGGAGTTTGAGACCAGCCTGGCCTACATGGTGAAACCACGTCTCTACCAAAAGTACAAAAATAAGCTGGGTGTGGTGGTAGATGCCTGTAATCCCAGCTAGTTGGGAGGCTGAGGCGGAAGAATTGCTTGAGCCGGGGAGTGGAGGTTGCAGTGAGCTAAGATCGCGCCATTGCACTCCAGCCTGGGTGACAGAGCAAGACTCTGTCTCAAAAAAAAAAAAAAGAAATAGGAATTATATGTAGCTATTCTGAAAAGCTTGATTATTGAATGTTGCTGGAATCAAGAACTACTACAGTATCATATTTTGAGTGAGCCATACTTTGTCATTGTGCTTTTTTTTTTGCCTGATAAGTATTTCTACAATGACTGCATATAGAGCTAAACAAGTTTAGTGTTGTTAAATCCTCTGCATTAGATCTTTTTTTTTTTGGAAATGGAGATTCCATCTTGCTGCCCAGGCTGGAGCGCAATGGCGCGATCTCAGCTCACTGCAATCTCTGCCTCCCAGGTTCAAGTGATTCTCCTGCCTCAGTCTCCGGAGTAGCTGGGATTACAGGCGTCTGCCACCATGACTGGCTACTTTTCATATTTTTAGTAGAGATGGAGTTTCACCATATTGGCCAGGCTGGTTTTGAACTCATGACCTTGGGTGATCCACCAAGCTCGGCCTCCCAAAGTGCTGGGATTGCAGGTGTCAGCCACTGTGACCAGCCCATTTTAATTGTTTGGTAAATAAGATGCTATTTGTATAGGATTGTACATCCTAACATGATAATTTTTTGTTAATATTTGCTAGTATATTTTAATACTTAAGAATTTTTTGGTTGAAATTAATGCATTTTAATTTTTCCCATTTAAAACTAAGTTACTATTTAGCATTTTTTTGTGGAAGGATTATAGATTTTCAGGAATGGATTATTGAAGAAAAATAAGCCTGCATTGCTATTTCTATAATTTTTTGGACAAGTTTATGCTGTGGTTTTGATCCTCTTAGTTTCTGAATTGGAGATTTGAAAAAAATTGTGATTATCTTGTTCCTATTCTACCATTGCATATTGGATATGTTGAGGGGGAGGATAACTTTAACATGAGATCTGCATCTGGTACTGAGAAAATATTCTGGACTTTGGCTAGGATTCAGCAACTGCATGGGATTTTAGGTTGTCTCCCTTAAAAAAGCAAAGGTATGTCTATCTGTAGAAAGAATGATGTGCCCAGACATTTGGGTTGCCAGAGACATAGTACTATGGCAGACACTGCTAGTTGCCCCTCATCTCCTCAAATCTGTTTTTTTCTTCCCATTTTGCTCAGTAATAAAACCTCAGATGTTAGCTGGGCATTGGTCCAATTAATTAAAAAAGACTGTATTCCCCAGCCTCTCTTGCAATGAAGTATGGCCATGGGAGTAAGCTTTGTCCAAAGAATCTAAGTCCAAGTAGTTTGTATGGATCTTCTGGGAAGTTTTCTTTTCTTTTCTTTTTCTTTTGAGACAGAGTCTTGCTCTGTTGCCCAGGCTGGAGTGCAGTGGCCCAGTCTCGGCTCCTGGGTTCAAGGGATTCTCTTGCCTCAGCCTCCCAAGTAGCTGAGACTACAGGCGCCTACCACCATGCCCATCTAATTTTTGTATTTTTAGTCGAGTTGAGGTTTCACCACATTGGCAAGGCTGGGCTCAAACTCTTGACCTTGTGATCCACCCGCCTCAGCCTCCTAAAGTACTGGGATTACGAGCCACTGCAGCCCAGTCTAGAGAAGTTTTCTTAAAGAAAGAAAGTATGCCCTTCTCTTCCCCACCCATCCCCACCCCCTTTTTTTTCTGAATAACAGACGGAGTCTCTCTCTGTTGTCTAGGTTGGAGTGTAGTGGCGCGATTTTGACCAACCGCAACTTTCGCTTTCTGGGTTCAAGCGATTCTCCTGCATCAGCTCCAGAGTAGTAAGGTTAACAGGTGCATATCACCACTTTCAGCTAATTTTTGTATTTTTAGTAGAGACAGGCTTTCCCCATGTTGGCCAGGCTGGTCTCAAACCCCTGACCTCAAGGGATCCACCCGCCTCAGCCTCTCATAGTACTGGGATTACAGGTGTGAGCCACAGCACCTGGCCTCTCTTCCCTTTTTGCTGGTCTTCCTGGCTAGCATATTGATAACATGCTAGGTGACGGAATTATTTTATAAGTCAGGGTGGAAATCACAGGTAGCAGTTGGCATAGCAACCTGTCAGAAAGAGGCTGGGATCCCTAATCGTTATGGAGCCACCATTTTATCCTAGGACTGTCCTGTCTACCTTTACCTGAGAGAAAGAAACTTTTATCTTTTTGCCATTGTTGTTTTGGGCTTTTCAAATGAATATTCCTCTTTTATTTTCTTCTAACAACTACACCTATCTGATATTATCTTGTTCAGTTTTCTTATTTTCTGGCTTCTCCCTCTACAGTGCTAGTTTCATGAAAATAAATACCTTTCTGTCTCTCTTGTTTCTGTCTGTTTCCTTAGGGCAGTGCCTGGAAAATAGTAATGACTCAATAAATATTTGTAGATGAATGAATGAAGACCAGAAGATTAGCATGGAATTCTTCTAAAGGTAGTTCGTTTCTTCTTTAAGAGACTATGGAGTTTAGAATTCCAAAGAAACTGGTAGGTTGTTATATGCGAGGAAATTGACAGAGGGGTTATATGACTCAGGCAACACACGACCCTTGTCATGCTAATTGTCGGTCAATCCTAGCCAGGTGTGAGTTCTAACACACCAATGCTGCCTCTACAGTGTGTGCTATTTGGTTGAAAAGCACCTATAGAGGATGCTGTGGACAGGATTGCAACGTGGCGTAGAGTTTCAACAGAATGACCTATTGTCCTTCCCCATACGGTCGGGGTACGAACATAGCTGAGATTTTTCAAGCTTTTTCAGGTACCACATAGCTTGGAAAGCCCAGCAACTGGGGGCAGCTCAGTTGCAACTAGCAGGCAGCCCTGGCTGTTTATTACCTAGGACTCTTGGGAAGGCGAACTGGCAGTGCTAGGGAGGACGTTTCTCCCAGGCATTCCCCTGGCAACCCTCTTCCTCCACCAGGTCTCAACAAAGACATTTAATCCCTTTCTTCCTCTACCCTCTCTCCCTCCCTTCTACTTGGCTTGGTTTTGGAAGCTGAAGTACAATTTGACCCAAGCCACCTCACACTGCACTCCTGCCAGACGCCGCGCGTCCCAGAGCTGCTCTCCCTTGCGTACGGCCAGCGTTACGTGGGCGAAGCGTCCGCTCACCTCCAGGCACCGCGTTCTGAGCGACATCGCGCGCCGCCGCCGCGGGAGCGCGCTCCAGCGGAGGCCCTCTTGAGGGAGCGCGCACGCGCCGCCTCTCTCCGCCTCTCTGGTGCGCGTCCCGCCCCCTTGAACAGCGATACGCCGAGCGCTCAACATCCGAGGACTTTGGCCCAGAGTAACCCCGCTCTCGTGACCTTTCCCCTCCATTCCGCACCTCCGGCTGCAGGCGGGTACAGAGGCTGGCTGGCAGCTGGGCTCTCGCGCCCCTTTCTGCAGGGCGCAGGCTCTCCCCCTCCCGGCTCCTCCGCGCTGTTCCTCGTCATGGCGGCCCTCAGCAAGTCCATCCCTCATAACTGCTATGAGATCGGCCACACTTGGCACCCTTCCTGCCGGGTCTCCTTCCTGCAGATCACTGGGGGCGCCCTGGAGGAGTCCCTGAAGATCTATGCCCCTCTGTACTTGGTGAGACCCGTCAGCCCTCCCGCAGGGCGAGTTTAGTGTGGAGGATGGGCTGGGGGCTGCAGTTGGTGCTCCCGAGGGGCTCTGGGGGACTTGCCTTGTGTCGGGCTCTCTTTTAGAGGGGTCGGAGTGTTTTGGGGGCGGCTGGAGTATGGGGGAGTTGCAAGGGGAGGATATCCAGTTCTTGCACGGGAGAAGGAGGAGGGGAATTAGAGGTTGAGCTGTCATCTGAATGCCTGTTGCTAGGAAGAGGATAGGTTCCCAACTTTTAGGATTAAGTTTAGGACACTTAAAAACGTGAATTCAGAGGCAACCGTTATTTTCCTCTGGCCTGCCTTGTGATGGAGAGGTATTTATAGGTCAGCGAGGCTATGAGAAGTACCTGCAATCGTTCATCATCTGATTTCCCCGGTTTTATTTTGCCTTTTTTTTTTTTTTTTTAAGTGAAGAAGGCATATTTGACCCTAAATCCCTGTGGCCTCAGATCTTGACTCAGTTTTGAGATGACAGGATTGTGATTTGGGGGTTTTGCAAGCATTTTTGCAAGTTCGCAGAACAGACTCCTGGGATGAGATTGTTTGTGGTGATTTAAAGGGTGATGCCAGTCTTTGAGTCAGTGAACTTGATTAGGACATCTGACTTTGTGTCTCCTAGTTCCTTCTGTTACAGAACTTTATGTATAGGGCAATTAATGGGGACTATTTGGCAATATTTATATGTAAAACTGACGACTATTAAAGATGTTCTTAAATGTTCTTGCCAAAATCTTTTTTCAATAACCTTATCCTTGATATTAAAGATTTATTATTAATTGGGCCATTGAAGTGCATTCTCTCATTTTCTTGCCTTACAGAGTTTGTGTCCTAAGAAGACAGAAATCATATTTTTGTATGTCTTCTAAAAGTTTCAATATTTAGCGGATGATCAATTATTATTACTCATTGAAGTAATTTAGATTTATGCCCTAATGTTCCTGAAAGTGTGTCATGGCTGTATCTGTAATACTACTTGAAAAGTCGGATTATTTATTTCAGAGATAACACAGAAGAAGGTGATACTTTGTCTGTGGTTGCAGACACCCATTTCATTTTTACTGTGTGGACTCAAATGTTAATGTTTGTTAGGAATCCCCTGAGGATTATGTTAAAATGGGGGTTCTGATTCATTAGGTCCTGGTGGGGCCTGAGTCTCTGCTTTCCTAACAGACTCCCAGGTAATGCTGATAGTGGGGGCTGCACTTTGAATAATAAAGATCTAGAGTAGAGGCCAATAATTATTACTGGAGCTAGATTTTTTTTTTTTGAGATGGAGTCTTGCTCTGTTGCCCAGACTGGAGTGCAGTGGCGTGATCTCTCACTGCAACCTCCACCTCTCGGGTTCAAGCAGTTGTCCTGCCTCAGCCCCGCAAGTGGCAAGTGGCTGAAATTACAGGCGTGAGCCACTGCGCCCAGCTAATTGTTTTATATTTTTAGTAGAGACGGGGTTTCACCATGTTGGCCAGGCTGGTTTCGAAATCCTGACCTCAAGTAATCTGCCCACCTCTGCCTCCCAAAGTGTTGGGATTACAAGCCTGAGGCACTGCACTGAGTCAGGAGCTGGTAATTTTTTCCTCGATTTTCTTTGACAAAGATTCATCTTTATCTGCTTTTCCACATTCATTGTGGCCAGTCTGTTTTTTTTTGGAGACAGAGTCTTGTTGCATTGCCATTCAGGCTGGAGTGTAGTGGCACAATCACAGCTCACTCTATAAGGCTCAGATTTGTAAAAATTAAAACATCTACAAACATTGAGCTCTTGATATACAACTATACAAAAGATTGTTCCTGTCCTCAGAGGATTATGATATAGGTGGGGAGAGAGTTTATGCTATCCACTTCTCCCTCTGAAAATCCATAGCAATTTTCATTCATTAATTCATTCACTTAACAAATATTCATTGAATGCCTAATACTTGCTATATCTATAGGCTAGATAATTTATGGGTTATATTCTATGATAGGGAAGCTCAAGGCAGCAACAGGAATGTAGGTTCTCCTACTCCAACAAGATGGGTTGGAGAGGTGTTTAGGAAAAAGGGTTGTGTTTTACTGTTATATCCCCAACCAGATTAAGTACTTATTGAGGGTAAATTTTCCATCTCATGTGGCCTTGTATCCTTTCATCTGTGTATTTGAAACTTTGGGTTGCTACTCATCGGTAGTTGTGAAATAAAATTAGTGGGAACTGAATAGCATTTTATTTTATATTAAGTGAAAGTGAAGAAAATAGAAAATGTTAGAGCACATTGCACATAATAAGGATAAACATTGTTTCGTGACAGTTTTGTTTCAGTTATCCATGTAGGTGTGGGTGGGGCTATTGGAGTATATAGCTGTTCTCTTTATAAGTGTTTGATAGTTAATGAAATGTATACCCCATGTATTAAGATGCAAGGTGGGTGTGGTGGAAAGAAGTTGGACTTTAAAAAGGGATCAGGCCAGGCCTGGTGGCTCATGCCTGTAATCCCGAAACAGAGGCCAATGTAGGTAGATCACCTGAAGTCAGGAGTTCAAGACTAGCCAGCCTGATCAACATGGTGAAACCCTGTCCCTACTAAAAATATAAAAGTTGCCAGGTGTGGTGGCGCATGCCTGTAATCCCAGCTACTTGGGAGGATGAGGCAGGAGAATTGCTTGAAACTGGGAGGTGGACGTTATAGTGAGCTAAGATTACGAGATTGCACTCCAGCCTGGGCAATAATAGCAAAAGTCTGTCTCAAAAAAAAGAAAAAGGGGATCAGGGATATCAGGATTTGAATCTCATCTCAGCTCTATCAATTACCAGCTATTTGACTTGGTACATGTTACTTTATCTTTCTTTTTGAGAATTAGATGAAATAATGCATTGATGTATCACATATTTTCTAGTTTATCATAGGTTTTGAATAGTTAGGCATATTCTTCTTCCTCCCTTCTCCAGTGGCACTTAAGAGGGAAGTTCATGGAAGACGGGTAGGGAAGGCTCCTTGAGGTAAGTGGCCCTTGACTTGTGCCTTGAGGATAAGGTGGCACAGACATTTATTTATGCAGTAGATATTTATAGAGTACCTATTCTTAATGGAGAGGAGGGAGGATACTGTAAATTGAGGCAGGTTTTGTAAGAGAAGCAATGCACACATTGTCTGTAAAAGAAGGTTTGCGTACAGGAGTTGTGAGCAATAACAACTTATACTTACTATGCGCTTAGTCCTTTATGTATTTTATCTTTGTTTTAATCCTTATTAAAAAAGGATTAAAAGGATTAATCCATCTAATTATCCCCATTTTATAGATAAGACAACTGATGTTTAGAGACATTAAGTGAGTCACAAGATTTAGAGCTAGTAAGGAAAAAGACAGGATTCAGTTCTTGTGGGTTTTTTTTTTTTGACTCAAAGTCAGACTGAAGGGCAGGCTAAAGGAACTGCTGAGAATTTCTGTGTGTGGGTGTGTGTGTGTGCTATTGAGGTTTTTTTTGAGCATAGGGGTTACAAGTACTAAATGATGCTTTCACATGCTAAACCTAGTAGCACTGGGAAGACTGGAGAGGACAAATTTTTGAGAAATTGATGTAGTAGATTCACTAAGTGGTGGAAAGAGAACTCCTCTGGAATCTCACTCTGCAATTTACTATCAATGTGATCTTCAGAAAAATTACTGAATCACATGGAGCTTCAGTCCCCTTGCTTTGCAGAAGATGATTGTACCCATTTTTTAAGGGCTGTTGGGAGGAGTTAATAGGATAATAGTGCATTAATTATGATCTGTTTCTTCCTGTTAAAACAGTGGGTTGTATTTAGACTAGCATAGTACCTCATTAAGTGCTTAATACGTGTCAAAATGATCGAAGGTATGAATGAATGAACTCATGAATAGTGCAGGAGTGAAGAGATATTTGGCAGGTCTGCCAGAGAAAATGAAAGCGCAGTTCTAGAGGCACATGAGCAGGACTTGGAGGCTAAGGATATTGGGGCAGGATGAGGACTTGTTTATACTTGTAGGTTGTCAAGTCAGATTGTTGTAGTTGCCATTATTGCTAGAAATGGAGAAGTTCTAAAGGCAAGCTGGTGTAGGGACCAACGGAGAACTTTCCCCTTGACCCTCCTAAGGTTCACCAAAGATCACTGACAGGAGGCAGATTGATTAATAGGAGAAGAGGCATGTACAAATTTATTTAACATGTATACATGGGAGCCTTCAGAATGAAGACCCCAAAATACAGGGGAAATGATCTATTTTTTATGCTTAGGTTTAACGAAGAATAGACAACTATGTAGAAATGTGATTGGACATTAAGGATATGATCTAATGCTAATAGACTTGATTGAGCAAGGAAGGCCTGTCTGTCTAGATTCTTCTTGGCCTCTCTGAGCATGCATTCTTTTCTTCTGGGGCAGGACCCTCTCTGGAATGGGGGCTTATGACCTACAGTCAAACAAAGTAGGTCAGATAGTTTTTTTATGGCCAGTTTTTACATGGAAAAGCAAAGGGAAAGTTGGTATATTTTAAGGTTTTATGGCTGGCTTTGGGGAAAATGGATTCTGTTTTTTATGACCTGCCTTGGGGAAGATTCTAGTTTCTAGGGCTAGTTCAGGGGAGAATGGGCCTAGGGGACAGAAGAGCAGAAGATCAGAGAAAAATTTCTGCTTCTAAGGCTGTTTCTGAGGACTTCATTTTGGAGTATTGTATTCTGAGCCCCAACATGAAGGAAGATTTTTATACAGAATATTTTCTGGAGCCTGTAAAAAGGGTCTTCTATGTCTGCCTTTCATCTGAAACATTATCATGTGTGCTGTACTCAACTGATTTCTTCATATCACATTTACTTTCTTGTTCTATGCATCTGCCCTCTTGCTTCTTTTAATCTTTATATCTGCAGTTGTTCTTAGTATTCACCTTCTACTGTTTAAACCATTTCAAAATATACATGTATGATTCCTTTTATTATAATAGTGAATCTTTGTTTTCATAATTTGTAAAGAACATCAACTCTCACTCATCAATTATTTCTGTAGTTTTTTTAAAAAACAGATTCTTATATGTTTTGTAGTATACGGTAACAATGTATGAATGTACCAAAAATATATTTTAGGTATTTATTTATTTATCTATTTATCTATTTATTTATTCTGAGATGGAGTTTCACTTTTGTTGCCCAGGCTGGAGTGCAATGATGTGATCTTGGCTCACTGCAGCCTCCGCCTCCTGGGTTCAAGCAATTCTCCTACCTCAGCCTTTGAGTAGCTGGGATTATAGGTGTGTGCTACCACACCCAGCTAATTTTGTATTTTTTACTAGAGACGGGGTTTCTCCATGTTGGTCAGGCTGGTCTCGAACTCCCAACCGCAGGTGATCTGCCCACCTCAGCCTTCCAAAGTGCTGGGATTACAGGTGTGAACCACCGCGCTTGGACATTTTATTTCTTGAATGTTAATTATTGCCACGTATTCTAAATAGGTGGTACCCCTTGCCACACACACATATACATGAAACAGTTATTAAACTGTTTAAGCCCTAGACTACCACTAAGATTAAGGAAAGCATAATGCCCTTGTTTTGTGCCAAATTTAGAATATACAGTTGTCCACTTGGGAGTATGGATTCTATGCTATTAAGATTCTTGGGTACCTTCCCTAAGAAAGAAAACTTGTTCTCTAATCTCAGATGGTTCTAAGACTAAGACCTTTCTTTTCCTAGGTGGTTTTCTTCAGAACCTCTAGATTAAGGTACTGACATTTACCTTTAGCTGAGTCCTAAGTAAAATCTTTTGCATTTTTGGGAGGGGATGACTTAAACACCAGTATATTTGTTGACCTTCAGATGTTTAGGCTCTTCAGTGGATGAACATATTTACTCAATATTTACTCCCTTTGAACCATATAATCTAAGAAATCTCTTAGGTTACAAAGGATCAGTTAATCATCTCTAGGCTCTGAATAAACATTTAAGCCAGAGTTGGAATTTCTAGGAATAAAAAACAATTTATGAACAGTCTTATTGGTTGCTAAAGGCTTGAAAACCACTGATTGAAGAAATCAGTTCAGTGATACAGACTGAGTGTTTAAAGGCAGTGAGTGGTTTAGCAGGTTTTCTAGAGACTACAAGGCCAGCAATAAGAGTATAAAAAGTTTTTGGTAATAGGCATTTGTTTTTATTTTTGGCTTAAAAAAACAACAACAACAAGAAATCCTGAGGTCATTAAAGAATGCAAACTACTGAGATATCTGTCTGGATTGTCTGAGTTTGGAGACCATGGAATTGTAAATCTCTGCATAATCCCCCTTTGATTTTTGCTAGAGACCTTGTTTATGGGGTTATAAATAAGGGACTCACTTTATCTTTCTATTCAATAACTGAGTGATTTTTACATAATTTGTTATTATCCCTTTGGAGATACAAGTCATTCGGTCTTTTTTTCTTTTAAGCGAACAATTGAATGATGGATTTTCCTGTTTATTAATGTGACATTTTGGGTTTGTTGAAGTTGTTTTTACTTGTGACTTCTTGTTATTCTTCGGCTGCTCTCTTTTGAGTACAAATTACAGCTTCTAGCATATCACTTCCAGTTGAGAGGTGAGGACTTAATATTGCAGTAAACACTTTCTCAACTCACTGTTTTCTGTAGCAGCTAACTCTAAGTAGAGCAGGCTAAATCTGGTTTATCATTATTTGCCTCTTAGTTGTGGTGGATCAGGTTTAAAAATGCATATTGGTAGAAAGAGATCCACCTGGAGGAATGAGGGAAGTCAATTCTTTACTAATAATTCCTCTGGTAACAGATTTTTCATCAGATTGCTTTCATATCCAACTCATTAGTTGGTTTTATTGTGATACAGATTAGTTTGACTAATCAGGCCTTTTATTCATGTTTTAAAAAACTATATACAGCTGAACTTTTTGACTCTTAAAAAACTTTCAGTTGTATAGGAGAGCTTCGGAAAACAAAACAAAACAAGAAACAAAACAAAAAAAAACTTTCCGTTATTTGCCAATAAATACCGATGAAATATATGATGAAGGGGAGACTGTGAGATTTGATGAGATTAAGTAATATCTGAACCTAGACTATTGGTATTGGAATATTTGTCCCCTGTTTGTTTGCCAAGTATTTACTGAGTCTGCTATTTGCAAGGTGCTGTTATGGCAGCTGTGTGCTATGTGGTATGGTGAGGAATAAAATGAATGAGACATACCTCTTACATTGAGTTTATAATTTAGGAGGGGAGATTAGGCACATATACTCCTATAATACAAATTCATTGAGATAAACGCCATAAGGTACAGATAAAATAAAACTAAAAGTTGCCAACAGGGATCGTATGCTTTAAGTTGTTTTATAAAACTTAATCTGACAATGGCATATGGAACTGTTAGATTAGCAATGTAACTCAGGGCATGGTGGCTTCTGCCTGTAATCCCAGCATTTTGGGAACTGAGGCCAGAGGATCACTTGAGGTCAGGAGTTTGAGACCAACCTGGTCAACATGCTGAAATCCCTCCCTTATTACAAATACAGAAACTAGCCAGTGTAGTGGTGGGCATTTGTAATCCCAGCTACTTGGGAGATTGAGGTAGGAGAATCGCTTGAACCCCAGAGGCAGAAGTTGTACCTGGGAGGCAGAGGTTGCAATGAGCTGAGATCTTGGCTCTCCATCCTGGACGAGAGAGACTGTGTCTCTAAAAACAAACAAATAAACAAGCAACAACAACAAAATAACCCCAGTAACTCAGATGAAATGATGTAAGGTAGAAGAATGAAACAAAGCCGTAAGATTTTAAGCCTTGCTTATTGGGATACGTAGAAGGTACTGCTGTGGAAAAAATATTTTCCGTGAAACATACTGGCTTGCTTTGGGGCATATTGAATTTTAGTTACTAGTGCAATATAGAAGTGGAGAATGACCATGAGGCATTGAGAAATGCAGGGCTGCTGTTATAGAGAGAAACTGAGGCTAGATATTTAGATTTAGGTGTCATAATCATCAAGATGAAAGTTGAAGCTATGATTATGGGTTAGGTCAGCAAGAGAGAGAGTTTAGAAAGAGAAGACAACCTGGAAAATGCTTATAGTTGGAGCAGGGGAAAAGAAAGAAGCAGACAGAGCTGTATGAAGAGATTGAGGTGATAGTGTTACTGAGTCTTCAGGTAAATGAGTTTTGGGAGGTATTCTAAGAGATGGGAAGAGCATGGGCTTGAATCTTAGTCCTGCCACTTACCAGCTTTGTGACCTTGAGCAAAGTTCTTAACATTTGTGAACCTCAATGTACTCATCTATAAAATGAGGATAAAATACTTATCTATTATCCTTTAAAAATGCATATCAGCTTTTGTTATTCCTCTGCCCATAACTCTCCAAGGGCTTTTCAATGTAAGACAATGTGAAATCCTCACCATGGTCTTCAGAGCCTTATGTGGTCTGTCTGTTGCTTGTTGAATTACATTTCATGACATTTTCTTCTTTGCTTTTTCACCTCGATTCAAATTTAATCACACTATTTAATATTTTGAGTCTATGTTTTATGTAATTTACAACAGAGAGCTCTTGATTTCTAGGGAATATCTTAAATTGTACAACAGCCAGTGTGTTTAAAAAAATGAGTATTTTTATGGAATACATAAAAGGTAACTCATTTTATGAGTTATGATTTTGAGAAAAAAATTTGTGCCTCAATTTGTACATAAACAGTGTATATATGGATCCTCTCTTTTATTGATTATGGAAAAGACGACATGGATTGAAAGGCTGGAACGCAGACTTACTTTGTGTAAATCTTTATAAGCTTTGGAAATGAAAAATGTGGTAAGACCTTGACAATAGATTGATCATTTGCTTATTATCAGATTAGTTATTGAGTACTTAGGTGATAGGTGGTAATTAGGGAAGGGGAGTTAATTGAAGTGACTGCTTGACAAATAATAAAACATTTTAAAGAATGTCTTTTTAAAATGTCAGTACAATTTCTTATAAACAGTTACTTCCACTACTTTTATAGTACAGTGAATGTGAAATATCTTTTCATCCCCAAGGACTTAAACTGGGCGCATAGAAAGGCTAATAGTGGTTGAGCTTTGATGGTTAAGGGTCTTAGAATATTTTAGATTTTTTATTCTTCCATTATCATAGTATAGTAGATAATATAGTACTGTATTAAAGACTTAATTTGAATCTGTATTGACTAGGTTAAACTTTTAATTTGCCTTTTAATTAATCACTGATCTTAGTTTTTTTTCTACTCATTGATATGCTCTTAAGCAATGTTGTAATTGAGGTTTGTGTATTTTTTCCTTCATATAATAGATGAATCTGTTTTATCTTTGGATACTAGGAATATAGTTAATAAGTATTGTTAGTGAGTCTGAATAATTAATGAGTCAAGTTAGTATGGTGAATTGATCTTACATACCATATATGAGGCTCTGTCTTCCTCATAATTATACTTGAGAGGAATCAGTAATTGAAATAAATAGGCCAGGTGCGGTGGTACACGCCTGTAATCCCAGCACTTTGGGAGGCCAAGGTGAGTGGATCGCCTGAGGTTAGGAGTTTGAGACCAGCCTGGCCAACATGGTGAAACATTGTTTCTACTAAAAATATAAAAATTACCTGGGCATGGTGGTGGGCACCTGGAATCTCAGCTACTTGGGAGGCTGAGGCAGGAGAATTGCTTGAACCCAGGAGGTGGAGGTTGCAGTGAGCCGAAATCACACCGCTGTACTCCAGCCTGGGTGACAGAGCAAGCTCCATCTCAAAAAAAGAAAAGAAAAGAAAAGTATTTAGTAAAATGCACCTTAAATAATTTACATGTGAAAGAAAAGTATTAAAGAAGAGTGCTAAATCAAGTATCATCCGATTGGAGCAAGTTCCTTTTATAAGAATGCTGAATGTTTTCAACTTACGGTCATTTATTTTATATAGCCTTTTGACTCATTAGATTTGTCAGGTTGCTTTGGTTTCTTGATTCTTACTTGATCTTGGGGGTTTGGATTGTGATTAATTCACTTTGGGAGTTTCCTTAAAAGATTCTGCACCTATTGGCAGTGATGAAGGAAGGCTTGTTTTGATTAGCTTCAATTTTTAAGCCTTGAAAGAAATAGAAATAGACATGGGATCTGCTTTTTAGACCTGCATGTCAGACACTTGCAAGCACAGGAGGCACTGAATTAACCAGGACTAGCCTGAATTTCAGTGTGCCCCTGACTGCATTTAGAGCCCATGGAGTGTAGTATAACTGTTTTTACTCTGAATCTAAATTTCCTTTCATTGTCTCTTTTCTACCCTTATTTCGTTCATCAAATATTACATGTAACCTATAATAAGTGAGAAATACTGCAGTGAGGAGAACCTGGAAGTTAACAGCGCAGGGGGAAGATAAACTTAAATACACATGAAATTATCTGTGATAAGTGCTATTAAGAAGACATACAGAGTGTTACTAGGCTGTGTTACAAGAGGATCCATTCTGGTGTAGAAGGTTTGGGAAGCCTTTCCTAAGGAAGTGACATGGTGATTATATAAATATAATGAAGTGAACGTATGTTAGGTTTAACATTTATGGGACAAAAACCAAATTTTAATGTGAAGAAATCAAGAGAAATAAGGAGCAATTACTTTATAGAAAGAGAGTTTATTTGACAGTTTCACAAATCCAATACTGTGGTTGAGAATTTGGCCTTTACTTAACTTGAAGGCAAAAGCAGTAAGAAAACTTCACTGCCTACAAATACTTCAGTTAACAGATGCTCTGAATCTGAAGCTTCCTTTTAATAAAATCTATGTTTTAAATTATAGTAGTCAGAAATTTTCAATTACAAATGTTAGAAAAACTATTCTGAACAACTTCTCTTTGTCTTCCCCCACTTAAAGGTAAGTTGAGATTGTTTTAGACAAAATTGTGAAGTCTGAGAAGTTAAACATCTTTTTTTTTGAGATGGAGTTTTGCTCTTGTTGCCCAGACTGGAGTGCAACAGTGCAGTCTTGGCTCACGGCAGCCTCTGCCTCCTGGGTTCAAGTGATTTTTCCTGCCTAAGCCTCCCAAGTAGCTGGGATTACAAGTGTGAGCCACCGTGCTTTGCTAATTTTGTATTTTCATAAGAGACAGGATTTCACCATGTTGATAAGGCTATTCTTGAAGTCCTGATGTCACGTGATCCACCTGCTTCTGTTACAGGAAAGGGATCTGTATTTAGACCCCAAGAGAGAGCTCTTGGATTTCTTGCAAGAAAGAATTTAGTGCAAGTCCGCAGTGCAAAGCAAAAGCAAATTTATTAAGAAATTAAAGTGGTGAAAGAACAGCTACTCCATAGACAGAGTAGGATGCTCCTGAATGTAAGAAGAGAATCACTTCCACCCTAGGTATAATGCTTATATATATGGGGAGATGTGCTCTGCTACAAGGGTTTGTGATAAAGGATTAATTTTCTTAATTACAATATTTTGCAAGAATTGGTATTATAATTGTTAAAGCAAAATTAGGAATGCCTTTGTTATTCAGCCATCAGGATATCTGGGCATTCCCAAGTCTGGGTCTGTTTAGGAAACATTATTAATTTGTTCCCTTAACTGTAAACATCTAGAGGCTAGGAATGCCTAATTTTCTGAGAATGCAGCCCAGCACATCTCAGATTCATTTTCCTAGCTTTCACTCAAAATGGAATTTCTCTGGCTCACATATCTCTAACACCTTGGCCTCCCAAAGTGCTGGGATTACAGGCGTGAGTCACCACACTTGGCCAAGCATCCTTTTAAAGCTTTCTTTTTTTCCAATGGTTAAATTTCATGATTAGATTTCTGGTTCAAGTAGGTGGTTAGGGTTACCCTATCAAAGAATAGTAAAGGATTTTATATTCATCAAATGGTTGATGGACTGATTATTATACTTTAATATGAGTGAGTTGAAGTATACTTTAAATCTTTTAGCATTGGCTTAATCATCTTTTTAATGGAATTTATGTGTCAACAAATAGTGAGGCAGTTGTTATTTTTTAGTCAAGATAGTTACTGTTATCTGTGATTTCTTCTCTTTCTTAAATCATCCTTACTTTCTGGTCTTGAACTCTTAGTGTTCATGAGTTCTGTTGAAAGGGTTCAATTCATTGCCCATTATTCACTCGGTTTATCACCCAATATTCTTATGGGAGAGACTGCAACAAATATACGTACTTCCTATTTTTCATCTGAATATTCTTGTTCAATTAGAAATGTATTAGATTTTTTTCTATTAATTGAAGTATTTCACATTAGAGTCTATGATATTTGTACTTAAGTATGCAGAAGATGGCAGGTTATGAAAGAGTGTTTTGGTTTAAAGTTGTTGTGCTGCATGTAAGTTACATCACTGAAAGTTGAAGTGACAGGTATGTGTTTTCAAGACTGTCCCTATATTATAAAAATACTAGTATTACTCAGTTTTGAACATGGGTATAATGTTTGCAGGGTTCAGTCTGAGTCTTGTTCCTGATCATATTTTGTTTCAGTATTGTAACTTAAGTATATTTTTATGTTTATCTTGAAAGCCTGTCTCAACTATTACATAAAAATTTTTAAATGTAGGAGAGGAAGGCTATTTCAGGTAGGGTATGTAGTAAGGCTTAATGATCATCACTAAAGTTTGATGGTATGGTTTTCATTATAGGGAGGCTTTACAGTGTAATAGTTATGGAAAACTTTTGAAGATTGCCTGTATCTTCTCACATATATTATTAACAAGTTGCCCTAGTTTTTTGGCTTGTTTTGTTTTTAATAAGCTGGTTGGTTGTCTCTGTTGAGGCAGCATGGTGTAATGCACTGGGTGTGAGTAACAAGATCTGAGTTTTTGTTTTGCTTTCCGATTTATGATGCGATTTCTTCATTTATAAACAAAAGAGAATCTTGCCTTAACAACTTCATGGCTTTCTATGGTAATCATATGAGATAGTGCACATATAAAAACTGTAAGAAGATAGGTAAATATTGCTGTATGATACTGGTTTCTTGTCATTTTGTTAGAGTTATTTATATTTGCCTTTTGTAGCTTATGTTTCTAACATTAAAAATAAAGATGTTGGAAACAATTCAGATTTAGCTTATTAGAATTCTTCAAAGAAATGGAAGCCTCGTTTGTGTTTGTGTGTGTATGTGTGTGTGTGTAAAATAAGGAATTGATTCACAATTTTGGAGGCTTAATAAGTGCCAAGATCTGCAGTTGGCATGCTGGAGACCCAGAGAGCCAACGTGTAATTCCAGTCTGAGTCCAAAGGTCTGAGTACTAGAAGAGAAAAAGGTGTGAGTTCCAGTCCAAAAGCCAGCAGGCTGTAGACCAAGAACTGATGTTTCAGTCAGGTCTGAAGGTAGGAAAATACCAGTATCCTAGCTCAAGAAATCACACAGGAGGAGTTTGTATTTTGTTCTCTTCAAGTCTTTAACTGTGGGGATGAAGCCTACTCACATTAGGAAGGGCAATATGTTTTTCTCAGCCTACTGATTCAAATGTTAATCTCATCTAGAAGCACTCTCATAGACATACCCAGAATAATAATTTGACCAAATGTCTAGGCATTCATTGGCCCAGTCAGGTTAATACATAAAATTATACATGGTATGGTATGCAGGAAAATTTGTTTGTTGCAACAAGTAATTCTACTTCCTTTGTTATGCTATTTTTTTTAAGACAGTCTTGCACTGTCGCCCAGGCTGGAGTGCAGTGGCCCAATCTTGGTTTGCTGCAATCTCTGCTTTCTGAGTTCAAGTGATTCTCTTGCTTCAGCCTCCTGAGTTTCTGGAATTATAGAGTGTACCACCACACCCAGTTAATTTTTTATATTTTTAGTAGAGATAGGGTTTTGCTATGTTGGCCAGACTGGTCTTGAACTCCTGGTCTCAGGTGATCCACCTGCCTCAGCATCCCAAGGTGCTGGAATTATAGGCATGAGCCACCACACTTGACCTTTCCTGGATATTCTGATTCCCACAGACAGAAATCTCTTCTAAACACATAATGAATCAAACCTGCACAACACAAAAAGGAATTGGGGTTGGAGCAGGAAGCAATTATGCAGAGTGAAGGAAATGAGCATTTTCAAAGTGCCTACTATGTGCTGGTTACTCTGCTAAATACTTTATATTTGTTATCTGATTTATTAAAAAATACCTATAAATAGATCTTGGACAAGGAAGGAGGAGGGTAAAGTTAACTGCACAGCTGGTTGTTTTCTGCTCTCTTCTATTGGAATTAATTCTTTTATTTGCTGATTTAGTGTTGTGAATGCTGTGTTTCCATCTTTCCTCTTTATTTTTTTGTAGACTGGAAATGTAATTTCTAGCCCCTAAGTCATCATGGGTGCCTTGTGTAGTCTTTACGCAGGTTAGATCACCAAATTTCTGAATAGTCAGGTTATTTTTATATGATAGTTGTAGTTTCCCTGTGTTTTTGTGTTTTTCTCTGAGAATAGGCAATCTGAACTTCTGTGGGAGCTTGGAAATGACAGGTTTAAATTTATAACATGCAGCATAGATAAGTGATAATTCTCCTTATGTAGGATGTGTTTGGACTTCCACATCAATTTGTAGTTAAGAACCACTTGCCTGACTTCAATCCCTGCTCTTCCTCTGTCAGTTATGTCACTTTGGGTAACTTTATCTCTTTGTACTAAGTTTTTTCTGTCTCTAAAATGGGGATAATAAAATCATTCCCATGAAAATCATGTCCCATAAAACGAGGAGCTAGAAATCTAAAGAGCACCTAAACAAGGAGTTTTCAAAGAAATAGTTGTAGGGTTAAGATTGTTATGAAAATTAAATGAGTTGACATTTGTATGATGTATATGATGGTGGCTGGCACAAGTGCTATATAAGCACTTTTTGAAAATAAAATAAAAATTCTGGTACTAACATATTAAAAATATATAAATTCATTATGCTCTTTCCTTTAAAGCAGTTGTTCTTACTCAATAAGGGGCACAATTTTATCTCCTAGGAGATAAAATTTAACAATGTCTCTAGGCATTTTTGGTTATCACAGCTGGAGGGATTCTATTGGCATTTGGAAAGTAGAGGGCAGGGATGCTGCTAAACGTCCTACAGTGCATAGGACAGCCCTGGACAACAGATGATCTGGCCCAAAATGACAATAGTGCCAAGTTTGAGAAACCCTATTTTAAAGAAATCATTATTTCCTAGAGGTTACTTTAAGAAAGATTAAATAGATACAACATAAAATTGACCCTTACTGCAAACTATTTAATTTTCCAAAGAAACTAGATTTCTCATACTATCACACCCTTTAGAAATGTATTATTCACAGCTTCTAAGTGATAGAGTAAGGATACAATCTCCAAACCCATTCTCTTTGCACTGAGCTATATGGCATTCTAACTTCTTTTATGTGTGAAGGGATGGGGTCCTGATTTTCTTACATCTTTCCATTTCAAATAATAGTCAGTTATAAAAATATGAAATAATCTGATGCAAAATACATGGACCAGGAAAAAAATCAGGAGGAGCTTTATCCTTGGTGATTTAGACCTGATTCTTAGTGAAAATAATTTAGAGATAATCCAGAGGATATTTAATTCAAATGATAGAGTAACCAAACCATTAAATAAAAATATAGGTATGCTTAACATTGTGGTATAGTGTGATGAGAGCATCTGTGGACTCTGGCGCCAGCGCTCTCAGCTCCACCACTTACTCACTATAACACCTTGGACAAGCCACTTAACCTCTTTGTACCTCAACTTCCTCATCTAAAAACAGCAATGTAACACTCATACCTCCTCAGGTTATGGGGGTGGAGGAATTACCTGAGCTAAATAACTATACAGTTCTTAAAACAGATCTGACTCATAATAAGCACTGCTACTACTGTGCCATGATCTTGCAGTGATTATTTGGGATTGATATTGAAAAGATGGCATTTTATTCCCTTGAAAGAATATTATTCATAGTCTGTATTTACGTAATCTCAAGCCATGCCTAAACTTGTACAATCAGAAGTAGCCTACAGTCACCTAAAGTTGTATTATACATCTCCAATAAAGGAGACAAAATTCAACTAGTAACAAAATTATAGGCATGCTTCTTATAGTTCCATTTCAGGATCCCTTACCCTCCCTGATTCCGACGTTTCACAGCCAGTTGTCACACAGTCTCCTCTTCTATCCATGTCAGCCTAGGAGCGCCTCTCCCTGGTATGCTTGCTTCAGCTTCTCGTCTGTGTTTCACAAACAGCCCATGGGTCATTTCCTCATCTTTTTAAGATAAAAGAATGATAGTACTGTATATTCAAAGTTCACAAATACCCACCTTTAAGATTTTGGAATTGTCATTTTATTCCATTTTATATTCATATTAAAATTTATGTATATCTCTTAGACATTTTGCTAAATTAAATATTATGCAAAGTTGTCCATAATGTTCTCAATAATTGCTAATATGATAGTAATCTGTGTCATGTAAAGTTTGTTTGGCAGGTTATACAGATTTGTTTTTTATACCATCTCCTCGTAAAATAAAAGAAATTGATGATCTCTCTGGATTCACTGCGCAAAAAAAAAAAAAAAAAAGAAATGTATTATTCTAGAAGAGTTTAATGGTTGAGTTCTGAGGCTCACAATGACTACTAATTTAGAGTTTGGTACTAATAAGGCTAAGATCATAGACCAGCTCCTTTGAGGGCCAATTAGCTTTATTCTAATCCATGGCCATAAAGTGCAAACCCGATACAAGTCATCCATCTCTATGGCAAATGTATAGCATTAATCACATGGGGAAAGAGACGAGAATAACAAGGGAATGTATATAGAGGATTTTTGATAGTGACAACCTTATGAAGAGGTACTTCTAAATTGGATGTTCGACCGTATAATTTTGTATCACCTTCAGTCTATGCCTGTTGTATTAGTTAGGTTGGTCTCCATACTTGCATTTCATCACCTCGGCTTAATGCTACCTCTGCCTTTTGAATCATGGCTGGAATGTTTGTGAAGATATTCATATATATATTTCTTTACTGAGACGGAGTTTTGCTCTTGTTGCCCAGGCTAGAGTGCAATGACACTATCTCAGCTCACCACAACTTCTGCCTCCTGGGTTCAAGTGATTCTCCTGCCTCAGCCTCCCAAGTAGCTGGAATTATAGGGATGTACCATTATGCCCAGCTAAATTTGTATTTTTAGTAGAGACGGGGTTTCACCATGTTGCTTAGATTGGTCTTGAGCTTAGGTGATCCGCCTGCTTTGGTCTTCCAAAGGGCTGGGATTACAGGTGTGAGCCACCACGCCTGGCCTCGCTTTTTTTTCTTCCTGGATACTTTGTTGTTTTATAACTTTCAAATGTAGGTACATGATTTATTTCAAATTATTTTTTGTGTAGAGTTTGAGGTAGGTCAAAGTACATTCCCCTCCCCCCTGCACAGATGTCCAATTCTTTCAAAATCATTTATTTTTTAAAAATTACATAATTTAGAATAGAAAAAAATGAACGCTTTGTGTTATTTAATTTTACCTCTTTATTTAATAAATGAGGAGATTGAAATCTAAAGAGCATCTAAACAAGGATTTTTTCATACAAGTAGTTATAAGATTAAGATTAAAAGTAAAATCTCTTAATTATATTATGCTGATTGTGTCTATTCCCTGTTGAGATTTGTTTCTATGATAATTAATCCTTCTTTCTCACACTTGTTTTCCTCACCCCAATAGTGTAAATTGTAACATATATTTATTGTAGAAAGACTGGAACATATCCAAAAGTGAAAAGAAAATAATTAAAATAATCTATTATCAACCATTAAGAGATAACCAATGTATAACATTCTAGTGTTTGTTCTATAGAGAATATAGAGAAATATAGATTCATTACAAATTATATTTTTGTAATCTGTCTTTTCACTTTATATATTTTGATTCATTTTCCCAGGTCATTAAATAGTCTTCTAAAATCAGACAGATAACTGTAGTTGTATGATGTGCTTTTTTTTACCTAAATCTTTATATGCATGTTTGAAAAATTCATAAGAAATTAATGAATGGGGAATTATTTGGTCAAAGCATATGAACATTACAAAGTCTTTGATTATAAAATGTGATTTTCTGAAGGTATCTGATGATTTTATACATGAATGCAAGTGCTATTGTAATTACTACATGGCTAACACAATTACTGGTATGTTACTTGCTTAGATTAGTGCTTCCTAGCCTTTTTTATGCTGTAATATCCTGTGTTTTACATAGAAAATGATAAAAATATGTGGCACACTGGAGAAAACAGAGGTGTTGGTCACCCTGCCTTGTTACCTTGTGTCTGGCTTGGCAAACTAGACTACTGAGAGGGTCAGTATTTTAGCCACTTGTGAACCTTGGTTAGAAGCTCTGGGTTACAGCAAAGTGATGATAATAAGGTACTAGGTTATTTTCTGTGTCTTGCGTTGGATATTTCCCATTTCTCACAATATACTATACAGTTTGGTTTATCAATATGGTAAATATGTATAATTTATGTACTTTACTGTTAATGGGCATTTAGGTTGTTACAGTATTTGTAATTACCGACAATGCTATAAATGTCTTTTGGTAGATATAAGAACTTATTTCTTTTGAGTAAATACCTGGGAGTGGAATTGTTGGGTTATGGGGTAGGTACACATTTAATTAGATACTATCAAAACGATTTTCCAAAGTGACCACAATTTTACATTGTCATGAGCAATATATGAGAATCCTAAAGCTCCAGACTGTATCAGAATTGCAGTTGCTGTACATTCCCACCATCACTTACTATATTATCATGTTTTTGCATGTTAGCCATTATAATGTGTGCATAGTGGTATTTACTTCCTTAATGACTCATGGTGCTGGGAGCTTCTTATATGCCTGTTGGTTGTGTGAATATCTCCCTTTTTTTTAAAAAAATAAAACAAAGTATCAAACTATTTTATTTTGAGATAATTGTAGATTCCCATGCAGTTATAAGAAGTAATAGAGAGATTCAGCGAACTCTTTATCTAGTTTCACCTAATTGTTTCATCTTGCAAAATAGTAGTTTAATATCCCAACAACAATATTGCCATTGATACAGTCAAAATACACAACATTTCCATCACCTGAACTATCCGTAATGTTGCCAAGTATAGCTATACTCACATCTTTTCCACTTCCCCACTTTCCCATAATCCCTGACAACCACTAAGTTATTTATTTATATAATTTTGTAATTTCAAGAATGTTATTGAGACCGGGTGTGGTGGCTCATACCGCTAATCCCAGAGTCTGAGGCAGGCTAAGGTCAGGAGTTCAAGACCAGCCTGGCCATCATGGCGAAACCCCATCTCTACCAAAAATACAAAAAATTAGCTGGGCATGATGGTGGGTGCCTATAATACCAGCTACTTGGGATGCTGAGGAAGGGAGAATCCCTTGAACCCAGGAGGTGGAGGTTGTGTGAGTCTAGATTGCACCATTGCACTCCAGCCTAGGCAAGAGTGAGACTGTCTTAAAAAAAAAAAAAAAAAAGAATGTTATACAAATGGAATCAAACAGTGTGTGTAGCTTTAGGATTAGCTTCCCTGCGCCCCCCCCCCCACTCAGTATGATTCTGTGGAAATTCATCAAGGTTGTTTCATATGTCCTTTTGGTTGTTCATTTTTATTGCTGAATAGCATTCCATGTCATGGATATATCACAATTTGTTAAACCGTTTACTTGTTGAAGGACATCTAAATTGTTGCTCGTTTTTGACTATTATAGACAAAGCTGCTATAAACATTTCTTCACAGGTTTTTGTATACACACATATTTTTATTTCTGAGATAAATACCCCAGGACTACAATTTCTGGGAGATGTAGTTACTTGTTTAATTTTTCAAAAAAGTGCCACACTGTTTTCCAGAATTGCTCTATCATTTCATATTTTCACCAGTAATGCATGAGTGATCCAGGTTTTCTGAATCCTTGCCAACATTTGGTGTTGCCACAGTCTTTTATTTTAGCCATTCTGATAGTTGTAATGCCTCATTGTGGCATGAACTAGCATTTTCCTAATGGCTAATGTGCTTATTTGCTGTCTGTTTATCCTGTTCTGTGAAATGTCTGTTTATATATTTTCCTATTTTCTAATTGGATTATTTGCTTTTTTATTGTTGAGTTTTGGGACTTCTTTATGTATTCCAGATGCTAGTCCTTTATGAGATATGTGATTAGTAAATATTTTCTTCTAGTCTGTAGATTGCCTTTTTAATCTCCCAACAGGTCTTTAATAGAGAAAAGTTTGAATCTGGATGAAGTTCAGTTCATCCATTTTCTCTTTTATGAATTGTGCTTTTGGTGTCAAGTCTAAGAATGCATTGTCTAGCCTTGTAGCCATCAGATTTGCTCCATTTTTTCCCCTAGACATTTTGTAGTTTTATGTCTCACCTTTGTGCCTGTGATCCATTTTAACATAAAGTTGAGGTTTAGTTTTTCTTTTTCTTTTTTTTGAGACGGAGTCTTTCTCTGTCACCAGCCTTGAGCACAGTGGAATAGTCTCAGCTTACTGCAACCTCCGTCTCCCAGGTTCAAGTGATTCTTCCGCCTCAGCCTCCCAAGGGGCTGGGACTACAGGTGCGTGACAAACACCCACTAATATTTGTATTTTTAGTAGAGACAGGGTTTCACCATGTTGGCCAGGATGGTCTTGATCTCTTCACCTCGTGATCCACCTGCCTCAGCCTCCCAAAGTGCTGTGATTACAGGCGTGAGCCACTGTGCCTGGCCAGTTTTTCTTTTCTTTCTTTTTTTTTGGAGAGAAGGAAAGAAAGGAAAAAAAGTAGTGAAGAAGAGGAAGAAAGAGGGAGAGAGAACGGAAATGTTGCTTTATTCTAAAAATGGGTATTGAAAACCTCTTTTATGCCAGTAATCGTGCTTAATAATGGCCGATCAATATTTCATTTAAACCTATGAGTAGGTGTGATGTGGTACTGACAAAAATGTATATTTTGTGTATTTAAAGTGGAGAGCTCTATAAATGTTTATTAAGTTTACTTGTTCCGGATCTGAGTTCAAGTCCTTGATATCCTTATTAATTTTCTGTCTCGTTGATCTATCTAATATTGATGTTGAAGTCTCCCACTATTATTCTGTGGGAGTCTAGGGAGTCTAAGTCTCTTTATAGGTCTTATGTATCTGCGTGTTAGGATCATTAGCTCTTCTTGTTGCATTGATCCTTTTACCACTGTATCTTTGTTGCTTTAAAATCTATTTTATCAGATACGAGAATTGCAGCTCCTGCTATTTATTTATTTATTTATTTTTGCTCTCCGTTTGGTTGGTAAATCTTTCTCCAACCCTTTGTTTTGAGTCATTATGTATCCTTGCATGTGAAATGGATCTGGATGTAGCACACTGTTGGGTTTTGGCTGTATCATTTGATTGGGGGATTTAGTTGATTTAAATTTAGGATTACTGCCATTTGATGTTAACTGGCTGTTTTGTCCATTCGTTGATGTAAATTTTTCATTATGTTGATGCTCTTTACTTTTTGGTATATTTTTGGAAAGGCTAATACTGGTTGTTCCTTTCTATGTGTAATGCTTCTTTCAGAAGCTCTTGTAAAGCAGGCCTGGTGGTAATAAAATCTCTGTGTACTTGCTTGTTCATAAAAGATTTTATTTTTCCTTCAGTTGTGAAGCTTAGTTTGGCTGGATATGAAATTCTGGGTTGAAAGTTCTTTTCTTTAAGGATGTCGAATATTGGCCCCCACTCTCTTCTGACTTGTAGGGTTTCTGCTGAGAGTTCTGCTGTGAGTCTGATGGGCTTCCCTTTGTGGGTAACCTGACCTTTCTCTCTGGCTGCCCTTCGTATTTTCTTCTTCATTTCAACCTTGATGAATCTAATGATTATGTGCCTTGGGGTTGCTCTTCTTGAGGAATATCTTTGTGGTGTTCTCTGTATTACCTGGAGTTGAATTTTGTCCTGCTTTGCTAGGTTGGGAAAGTTTTCCTGAATAATATCCTGAAGAGTATTTTCCAGCTTCGATTCATTCTCTCCATCGCATTCAGGTACACCTATCAAACGTAAATTAGGTCTTTTCACATAGTCCCATATTTCTTGGAGACTTTGCTTATTCCTTTTTATCCTTTTTTCTCTATTCTTGTTTTCTTGTTTTATTTCATTAAGCTGGTCTTTGAGCTCTGATATCCTTTCTTCTGTTTGACCAATTCGGCTATTAAAACTTGTGCACATTTTGCGAAGTTCTTGTGTTTTTCAACTGTTAATTCATTTATATTACTCTCTATATTGTGTATTCTTGTTAGCATTTTGTCAATCCTTTTTTCAAAGTTCTTAGTTTCTTTACATTGGGTTAGAACAAGTTCTTTTAACTCCCAGAAGTTTCTTATCATCCACCTTCTGAAGCCTACTTCTGTTAATGCAACACAGTCCTTCTCCATCAGGCCGTGTTCTGTTGCTGATGAGGAACTGTAATCCTTGTAGAGGGAGAGGCACTCTGATTTTGGGTATTCTCAGCCTTTTAAGGCTGGTTTCTTCCCTTCATTATAAATTTATCCATCTGTCGTCTTTATAATTACTGCCTTTCTATTTAGGTTTCTGAGTGGACATCCAATTTATTGATTCCCAGTGCCAGAATCTGAGCAACCCACTGCACTGGTCAAAACAGTGGCGTTAAGACTGATGGTGCTCTTCTCCCTGGGAATTTCCGGTCTGGCTTCCTTCTTGAGTCTGTAATAGGTGACTCTGCCTTCCTGGAGCTCCAAACGTCAGAAGGGGAACCAGTCCTGTTTACTCTGCACCAAGAGCTGCGCACCAAGAACTGCGCGCCAAGGCACTGGCGAAACTGCTGCGCTGGTCACAAGAGTTGCGCTGGTGACCCATGGGGCTCCTCTGCTGGGAATCTTCTGATCTGTTAGCGACAAAAATTCGTCTGAAAGTGTGGCATCTCTCGTTCTCTGCGCTTTCACTGGGAGCTACAATCCCGAGCTGTTAGTGATCAGCCATCTTGGATCGCTCTCTTTTCTTTTCTTTTAACCTGTAGATGTCCACTTATTCTGGCATCATTTGTTGAAAAGGCTGTCTTTTCATTGTGGAATTGCTTTTGCATCTTTGTCGAAAATTCTGTTGGCTGTATTGTGTAGGTCTACTTCTGGGTTCTCTATTCTTTTTTATTGATCTATTTGTCTGTCCCTCTGCCAGTATCACATAGTCAGATATTGTAGCTATATAATACGTCTTGAACTCAGAATGATTCCTTTTACTTTGTTTTTAAGAGTTGTGTTTTAGCTATTGTAACTACTTTGCTTTTTTCTATAAATTTACAAATAATATTGTTTATATCTACAAAAAGCCTTCAGGGATTGTGATAGGAATTGTGTTAAACCTGCATATCACTTTGGAGAGAATTGACATATTTACTATGTTGGGTGTCCAGTCCATGAACATGGTATGCCTCCCCATATATTTATGTCTTCTTCAGTTTCTTTCATCAGCATTGTGTAGTTTTCATTAAGCAACTTTTTGTACATATGTTGTAGATTTATATCCAAGTATTTCATTTTCTTTTGAGAAGTTATGTATGCTGTTGTATTTTTTCAATTGTGGTGTCCATGTGTTGATTACCCTCATATAGAAGTTTAATAGATTTTTGTATGTTTATCTTGAGTCCTAATACCTTGCTCTGAACTGACTTACATTTTCTGTGTTCCTCTTTTTATTTTTATTTTTTTTGATTTGGAGTCTCTTGCTCTGTTACCAGGCTGGAGAGCAGTAGTGCAATCTTGACTCACTGCAGTCTCTGCCTCCTGGGTTCGAGCGATTCCCCTGCTTCAGCCTCCCAAGTAGCTGGGACTACAGGCACACACCACCATGCCCTGCTAATTTTTTGTATTTTAGTAAAGACAGGGTTTCAGCATGTTGGCCAGGATGGTCTCAATCTCCTGACCTCATGATCCTCCCACCTTGGCCTCCCAGAGTGCTGGGTTTACAAGCGTGAGCCATCACACACAGCCTCCTTAAATTTTCTACATAGACAATCAGGTTAACTGAAAATAGGGTTAGCTTTGTTTTCTTCTTTGCAGGAATGGAGAATAATGGTTTTTTTTGTTTTTTTTCTGTAACTACTTGAATATATAACAGTACTAGATCCTGCCCATTGTTAAGTCAAAAATGAAATAGACATTATGTTCCAAATCTTGAAAATACTGGGAGACCATAAGAACTTATGAGGTGGTTGAGGATCAGAGTGGAATTGAAAATGGCACTTAGATTTTTGTTTCTAATTGGATAGATGAGTTGCTGTTATTTGAGGTAGGGAACTCAGAAGTAAAAGGATATTTGGGAAATACAGTGGTATCTACTTTGGACATGTTGGTTTTTTCCAGTGCCTATGGGACATCTACGTTGACATGTCCAATAGACATTTGAACTTTGAACTTAGAATTGGGAGACAGGTTAGGGTTATGTTAGGAATTCCTACATTGAGATGGTAGTTGATGCTGTGGGAGAAAATACATGTAGAATGAATAGAGAGATCTGATGAAAAAATGCTTACAATGGAATAGCATTAGAAATTGGAGAATGAAAAGAATGCATTGTCACAAAAAGCATAGAAACTTCTCCCTTGTCAAAATTCTACCTGTTTGTCAACATGCATCTTAGACGGTTCAGTGAAATCTTCCTGACATCATCACCTGCCTACTCCCTTTAATAATTTCCTAATATGTGTTTTCTATAGCAATTTATTCTTTTTCTAGTCTAGCATTTACCTAACACAGCCATGTTATACCTTATTGCTTTTGTTTGTGTCTACTTCCCTGTCAAGATTTTATGTTCTTTGAAGGCAAGGGTTGGGTCTTATCCATCATTGTTTTTCCTTTGTATGACAGTTGAAGTAATAGATGGTCAGTTTCAGAGGCTTGAAGAGGAAGGGGGTAACAGAAAAATTGAGAATATACCATTAGATTTCTTGGTCACTGACTTTAAAGAAAGTGTTATCTCTAGAAAAGTGGGGAATAAATGGAGAGTTTTATAGTGTTTTTGCTCTCAAGTTAGTTTTTTCCTTTTTTACACTCCCTTACTCCTTCTCTAATAATGTTCTAAATTTTTTTTGATATATTGTTTCATTATGATGGGGAAGTACTCTTTTCCACAAAAAAGACTAGTAAGGCATCTGCTATTCTTCCTAATTCAGCTCGTATCCCTTTCTCCATGCAATTCCTGCCTTCACCTGTATTAAACTCACTATGCTAAACTTCTGTGTTACTTTCTATTATTACTAACCATCAGTCCTTAGTATCTATATTTCTTGTGCATATTATGATTTATATTGCTTTATTTCATGGAATGTTAATAGTTTGCTCAATAAATACTTAGATGTCATGTCTATCCATATAATTGCTGAATTGTTTCAGGGCTTTTTTGGTTTTAATCTAGAAATCTTCTTTTTATATTCAGAGTTCACACAAAAAACGTTTTCAATCTAAATATAAAAGCTAAGTCATGAAAAAATAGGTTGATATTTTTTATAAAACATTCCTGTGATAAACTTCTGCAGTCTTTTGTATTGAAACTTGTTCCTGTTTCTGTGTTCTGGTAGAATGTGATACTTACTTGTGTTGTTAAGTAGATTCTTAGTATTATTTTTTCAGGCCTTTTTTAATAGACTCCAGGAGGACAGAAATCATTACTTTTTAAATTTACTTTTTGTGTTACCCACCCCCCCCCCTTTTTTTTGCCACACAGTTGTCGTGTTTGAATAACTGAATGAATTTCTCTGGTTTCTATTAGTGAAGCTCTCTGACAGTAAAAGGCTGATAAAATCTTTAATGTAGTTTTATTATAGCATCAAATTTTTATTTGAATTGCAATTTTTATTGTTTAAAAGTATATTCCATTTTTTAGTTTAAATCTGTTTTAAGGCATTACAAATATTTATCTCAATATATGGAAATTATTCAACAAATGACTCATGTTGTGATTTCTTGTTGTATATTTTACCCTTAATAAATTCAGCTTTCTAAAATAAATAAATAAGTAAATTCAGCTTTCTTCCTTTCTATCCTGAACATTGTATTTTTATAGAGGAACTAGTAAAATGCCAGCATTTTTACTTTAATTTTTAAATATATGCTTTTATTCAGTAGCTTCCACATACAAGCTAATTTAAGTGTGAAATGTTGGTTGGATTAAACAAAAAATTCTTCCTCTTTCCAGATTGCAGCAATTCTCCGGAAACGGAAATTAGACTATTACTTACACAAACTACTCCCTGAGATCCTACAGTCTGCTTCGTTTCTGACTGCTAATGGGGCCTTGTATATGGCTTTCTTTTGCATTTTAAGGTTGGTACTCATAATCACTATAGATATTAACATAGGTTCTTTTGTTGAAATGAAAACAAGTATGTGTTTACATAAATATTATTTGGGTTACTGTCCCCGTCCCCGTTTTTCCTTTAATCTGTGAAGTGACATTTATGTCAATGAAAGCTTATAAAACCAGAAACTGTGGGCCTCTTGACCTCAAGATGTGATATAAACTTCAAATTATTAGTGTAATTATATAGCAAAAATGCTTTAAGATGTTATACATATTCTGAGGCCTGTTATAGTTACCAGGTTGTTGAATAGGGTTTCTTAGCTTTTCATCTTCATAGATCAGGAATTCGAAGTAACTGTCTATGATACAGGTTAGGGCCACCTGAAGTGAATAAACTTCAAAAAGACTATAAAGTATACATTTCTATGTATAAAACAGTAAGTTAACTTTTGGTATATTCTATTGTTGGAACTTTTGGTCCTGATTCAGTCTTATATATATTACCTGTGCTGCATCTTTATACATTATAGTGATGCAGATAGAATTTAGTTTTTTGAATGCTCTTATCTGACATATTTGTTAGTGCTTTACTTCTTTTTATTTTTTTCCTGTTGATTGCTGAAAACTCAAACTTACAGTGTTTTTTTTTTTTTATAGCTTCCTATTAGTGTTGCACAAAGTAGTTGTGCAGGTATATTTTAACTGCAATTAAAAATACAATTTCCAAATGTCTTTTACATATTTTTCCCTCAGATCATTAATATTTATAAGCTTTCAGATTATGCAGAAATTAATTGATAAAGCCTTTATAGTGTTGAACAAATCGTGCCTTTAAATTGACATGAAAATCTATGTAAGGAACTCTTTTTATCATGTGCTCTCTAGAAAGTTTCTATGACTTGTTAATACTATAATAATAATGAAATACTATAATAATAATGACTAGATTTTTAAAAAATCGCAGTAAGTATACCTTCTATTGCAGCATCTTTCTTTATGTTCTATGAACCTGTTTGGTTAGGTTGTTAGAGCATGTATCTTAAAAACACTAGGAGACCGTAAAAACTTATGAGGTCATTGAGGATCAGGGTGGAATTGAAAATGACACATTTTGTTCCCAATTGAGTAGATAAGATGCTGTTACTTGAGGTAGCAAAATCAGAAGTAAAAGCATATTTGAGAAATACAGTGAGATCTGCTTTGGACATGTTGGTTTTTCTGGTACCTAAGGAACATCTATGTTGACATGTCCAGTAGACATTTAAAGTTAGAACTTAGACTATATTTAAGGTAACATCCATGTTTTCCTTGTAACTGATTGACGAGTCTGTTTTTCTTAAGATTTTATGTTCAATAACTTAAGTCATTTATGAATTTCATATTGGAGGGAAAACCACTCCAGTCTTCCTGGGTGGAAGGTTTCTGATGTCCGTTTCAAAAAATACCCAAGTTATGTGTCCTTGATAGCTTTTCTAATCTTTTTAAATCTGAGCTTCAATTTAAGAAATTATTTCAGACTTGGTATGGTGGCTCATGCCTGTTACCTGAGCACTTTGGGAGGCCAAGGTGGGAAGACTGCTTGAGGCTGGCAGTTCAAGACCAGCCTGGGCAACATGATGAGACTCTGCCTCTTAAAAAAGAAAATTAACCAGCCTTGGTGGTATGCCTGTAGTCCCAGCTAACTTGGGAGGCTGAGGCAGAGGATCCCTTGAACCCAGGAATTCTGGGTTACAATGAATTATGATTGCAGCACTGCATTCCAGCCTGGGTGACAGGGCAAGACCTTATTTCTAAAAAATGAAAAATCTTGATTCTTCTATATATATATAATTTTCATAATGTATAATTTAGCAGTTGACCAGCTTTGTTCAGATAATTTCTTGTAATATTTACTTGCTATTTCTCCCTTTCTTAGGAACAGATTATTTTGAAAGGAAAAAAAAAATCTTCCTCATGTCTCCAGATATTTTCTTTTCCTCTTAAAAGACCCAGACAGCTACTAGTAATTTGTAATTTATGAGGCACTTTGCAGATGCCTACTTTCAAGGAACATACTCTAGTAAATGAAAAATGATGTACACATAAAACTAAAATATTTAAAATACTTCAGTAAGTGCTGTAAGAAAAAGTTTTCAAGGGTTGTGGAAGCAAAGAAGGGAAAACATTTATTGAATATCTACCATATGTTGAAAAATAGTCATAATAATGGTAATAACAGCTAACACTTTATGTGTCCTGCATGGCGCTGGGAAATATCTCATATGGTTCTCTTAATGGCTATATGAGATAGGTAATATTATTCTCATTTGATAAATACAGGAAACTGAGAAGCCAGAGGGTTTGTATAGCCGGCAGGTTTGGAGCCAGGGAGTGCCTAAATGATTGTGGCGGGCTATTATTGAAAGGAGTGTTACCCATTAGTTGTTATTGTAGTAGCTTTAACAAGAGTTGGTAAGGGACCTCACTATGGCAGGGACAGTAGTTTGGAGGAGAATTTGAAAGAGAAATTGCATCTGTAATAATTTAAGGGAGTCACTTAATATGTGGGATAAGGGAAAAAGAAAGTTAATGATGACGTGTGTCAAACATAAGTGGATAGGTGGATGTTGATGCCATTAACCTAGGAAAATAGAGGAGAGAGAACAAGTTCATGGGGATAGGGGAGAGAGATAATGAGTTTGATTTTGGATATGTTTATTTTGAGGTACTGTGGTACATTTAAATAGAGGATGGATGGAGATGGGAAACTTCCATTCATAATAACTGAAATGACCAACTAGGAATTTGATACAAAAATTCCAAATTTGAATTTCAGGAAGATACTTGGAAAATTCTACTCATGGACTCCTGGCTTTGGTGCCGCTTTGCCAGCATCTTACGTGGCCATTCTCATTGAACGAAAAAGCAGGTAAAATTTTACACATCTATTTGATAGAACTGATTACCTGTCCCCAACCCCAGCTAGAATTTTTTTTTTTTTAACTTATCACTTACAGCGATGAGAAATATTTCTAGATACATTTTTTCGGTTCTGCAGGTATTTGACTGAAAATTAATTTTATATGTATTAATTATGTATTTTGTTATCTATAAAATATAAAAATTAACATTATGGAGCAATAATAGTCTCTTTTTACTGAAAGATTAGAGAGTTCTGTGATGTGATTTAACTAAAATATGGCATATGCAAGCCCTGGGCCAGGTGGCTGTAATCCTAGCACCTTGGGAGGCTGAGGTGAGTAGATCGCTTGAGCCTTGAATTTGAGACCAGCCTGGCCAGCATTGCAAAACCCCATCTCTTCAAAAAAATACTAAGAAAATTAGCTGGATGTGATAATGTACTTGTGTAGTCCCTGCTATTCAGGAAGCTGAGGTGGGAGGATCACCTGAGCCCTGGGAGGTCAAGGCAGCAGTGAGCCATGATCATGTGCTACACTTCAGTCTGGGTGACAGAGTGAGACTCTTGTCTCAAAAGACAAGCAAATAAACAAACAAATTCTAATCAAAGGTCTTTTCCATAGCCATAAGAGCGTTTTATTAAGCATAAGTACATAAGAACATTAGTAATAGTTTTTTATTATTGTCTAGATCTGTACTTTGTTTAATTTGCTTCAGACTCATTGAATGATCTCAAATCAATTATTGTTACTATTATTATTTTTTGAGATGGAGTCTTGCTCTGTTGCCCAGGCTGGAGTGCAGTGGTACCATCTTAGCCTGCTTCAACCTCTGTCTCCCACATTCAAGCCATTCTCCTGCCTCAGGCTCCCACGTAGCTGGGATTACAGGTGCCTGCCACCACGCCTGACTAACTTTTGTATTTTTAGTATAGAAGGGGTTTTACCATGTTGGCCAGGCTTGTCTTGAACTACTGGCTTCAAGTGATCCACCCACCTTGGCCTTCTAAAGTGTCGGGATTACAGGCGTGAGCCACCACGCCCAACCACGAAGCCACTCTTAATACATTTTTTTAAGTGTCATAGTATCTACATTTTTGTGGTTCTCAGTTTGATTATATGAATGACTATAATACTTATATGTCTGGATTATTAGAATGATTAAACTCAAAGGATTGGTGGATGTTATAACCTCAGCAAAATCAAATCAGCAATTCCAGAAACATAAGGTTTCGACCTGAAAAGAGAGCACATCATGATTGTTGAAGCATGGATTTTGGAGCCGTGCTATCTGGCTGAAGAGCCCAGCTCTGCCACTTGCTGTGTGATATTCATTACTTGAAAAATGAAAATAGTGATAATCTATTGGTAGGATTAAATTAAATTAATTTATTTATTTTGAGATGGATTCTTGCTCTGTTGTCTAGGCTGGAGTCAGTGGCGTGATCTTGGCTCACTGCAACCTCTGCCTCCTGAGTTCAAGCGATTCTCCTGCCTCAACTTTCTGATTAGCTGGGATTACAGGCGCCTGCCACTGCACTTGGCTAATTTTTGTATTTTTAGTAGAGACGGGGCTTTACCATGCTGGTCAGGCTGGTCTAGAACTCCCCACCTCAGGCGATCTGCCCACTTTGGCCTCCCAAAGTGCTGGGATTACAGGCATGAGCCACCACGCCTGGCCTTATTTTATTGTTTTTTTGAGACAGAGTCTCCCTCTGTCATCCAGGCTGGAGTGCAGTGGCTTGATCTCGGTTCACTGCAACCTCTGTCTTCTGGTTCAACCAATTCTCCTGATTCAGCCTCCCAAGTAGATGGGACCACAGGCGTGAACCACCACACCGTCCCTGGCTAAATTTTTGTATTTTTATGGAGATGGGGTTTTGCCATGTTGGCCAGGCTGGTCTCAAACTCCTGACCTCAGGTGATCTCCTTGCCTCAACCTCCCAAAATTTTGGGATTACATGCATGAGCCACTGTACCTGGCCTTTGGGATTGTTTAGATACTTAAGTGAATTAATAGATGTTAAAATGCTTAGAACAGTGTCTGACACATAGTAAGAGTTATAGATGTGTTGAGTATTATTTTTGCTTTTTTTGCCCATAAGTAATGAGAGAGTTATTCTGGTGATGGTAATTTCCTAATCAATTAAAAATTGTGAATATGGATTTTGATAATATATTTTTGAAATATGTCACATATTTGAAACTAAAGATACTTTAAACAAGGTAGCTACTATTTACTCATATTTAGCACTCGAATAATAGCAATTTTGTAGTTACGTACCTACTTTTCAACACAAACTGTTGAACACCTTTGTAACAATCAACTAGAATCAATAGTTATTAACATTTTGCCATTTTACTTTGTGTGTGAATGTATGTGAATGTATGTGTTTTCTGTGTGTGTGAACCATATGGAAACATGTTAGAGACATCATGCCACTTCACTCGAGAATACCTTAGCATTATCTCTTAAAATAAAGATAGTTTCCTCCAGAATCGCAACACTGTTATCGCACACAAAACAATTAGCAATGATTTTTTCATACCATCCAGTTAATATTGTCCTAAAATGGCTTTTAATGCTATTCTTTGAACCATAATCTAGTCAAAGTTTATGTGTGTTGATATATTTCTTTTGTTTCCCTATTCTTTTCTTTTCTTTTTTTTTTTTTTGAGATGGAGTCTTGTTCTGTTGCCCAGTCTAGAGTGCAGTGACGTGATATTGGCTTACCACAACCTCCGCCTCCTGGGTTCAAGCCGTTCTCCTGCATCAGCCTCCTGAGCAGCTAGGATTACAGGCATGCACCACTATGCCCGGCTAATTTTTGTATTTTTAGTAGAGATGGGGTTGCTCCATGTTGAACAGGCTGGTCTCGAACTCCTAACCTCATGATTCTCCTGCCTCGGCCTCCCAAAGTGCTGGGATTACAGGCGTGAGCCACTGTGCCTGGCCTCCTTTTTCTAAAAGTACTTTTTCTTGAGATAGGATCTTCATTTGTCACCCAGGCTGGAATGCAGTGGTGTGATCATAGCTCACTGGAACCTCAATCTCCTAGGCTCAAGGGATCTTCTTGCCTCAGCACCACCCTCCCACCACTCCCCTGAGCCCCTAGCCGGTGGCCAGGACTACAGGTGCACACCACCACGCTTGGCTAATTTTTTATTTTTATGTTAGGGAGAGATGAGGTCTCACTATGTTGCCCAAGCTGGTCTGGTCCTGAGCTCAAGTGATCCTTCTGCCTTGGCCTCCCAAACTGTTGGGATTACAGGTGCTCCTGACCTATTTTCTTTTAATCTAAGATAGTGTCCCCACTTTTTCCCTCTGCAGCATTGCTTTATTGACCAGGACAGTTGTCTTGTTGTATGTAATACATTTCTGATTTGTCTGAGTTATTTCTTTTTTTTTGTTTTTTATTGTATTTTAGGTTTTAGTGTACACATGAAGAACATGCAAGATTGTTGCATAGGTACACACATGGCAGTATGATTAGCTGCCTTCCTCTCATTCACCTATATCTGGCATTTCTCCCCATGCTTTCTCTCCCCAACTACCTATGCCTCACTGTCCCTCCCCTATTTTCCCCCAACAGACCCCAGTGTGTGATGCTCTACTCCCTGTGTCCAGGTGTTCTCATTGTTCAACACCCACCTATGAGTGAGAACATGTGGTGTTTTATTTTCTGTTCTTGTGTCAGTTTGCTGAGAATGATGATTTCCAGGTTCATCCATGTCCCTACAAAGGACATGAACTCATCGTTTTTGATTGCTGCATAATATTGCGTGGTGTATATGTGCCACAGTTTCCCTGTCCAATCTATCATCTATGGGCATTTGGGTTGGTTCCAGGTCTTTGCTTTTGTAAACAGTGCTGCAGTGAACATTCGTGTGCATGTGTCCTTATAGTAGAATGATTTATAATCCCTTGGATATATAGCCAGTAATGGGAGTAATGGGATTGCTGGGTCAAATGGAATTTCTATTTCTAGGTCCTTGAGGAATTGCCACACTGTCTTCCACAATGGTTGAACTAATTTACACTCCCACCAGCAGTGTAAAAGTGTTCCTATTTCTCCATATCCTCTCCAGCATCTGTTGTCTCCAGATTTTTTAATGATCGCCATTCTGACTGGCGTGAGATGGTATCTCTGTGTAGTTTTGATTTACATTTCTCTAATGACCCGTGATGATGAGCATTTCTTCATATGTTTGTTGGCCTCATGTATGTCTTCTTTTGTAAAGTGTCTGTTCATGTTCTTTGCCCACTTTTGAATGGGCTTGTTTGTTTTTTTCTTGTAAATCTGTTTTAGTTCTTTGTAAATTCTGGATATCAGCCCTTTGTCAGTTGGGTAAACAGCAAAAATGTTTTCCCATTCTGTTTGTTGCTGATTCACTCTAATGACTGTTTCTTTTGCTGTGCAGAAGCTGTGGAGTTTGATTAGGTCCCATTTGTCTATTTTGTCTTTTGTTGCCAATGCTTTTGGTATTTTGGTCATGAAGTCCTAGCCTATGCCTTTGTCCTGAATGGTTTTGCCTAGATTTTCTTCTAGGGTTTTTATGGTGTTAGGTCTTATGTTTAAGTCTTTAATCCATCTGGAGTTAATTTTAGTGTAAGGTGTCAAGAAGGGGTCCAGCTTCTGCTTTCTGCACATGGCTAGCCAGTTTTCCCATTACCATTTATTAAATAGGGAATCCTTTCCCTATTGCTTGTTTTTGTCAGGTTTGTCAAAGATTGGATGATTGTAGATATGTTGTGTTGCCTCCGAGGCCTCTGTTTTGTTCCATTGGTCTATATCTCTGTTTTGGTACCAGTATCATGCTGTTTTGATTACTGTAGTCTTGTAGTATAGTTTGAAGTCCGGTAGTGTGAGGCCTCCCACTTCGTTCTTTTTGCTTAGAATTGGCTTGGCTATGATGTGGGCTCTCTTTTGGTTCCATATGAAGTTTAAGGTGGTTTTTTCCAGTTCTGTGAAGAAGGTCATTGGTAGCTTGATGGGGATAGCATTGAATCTGTAAATTACTTTGGGCAGTATGGGCATTTTCACAATATTGATTCTTCCTAACCATGAACATGGAATGTTTCTCCATCTGTTTGTGTCCTCTCTAATTTCGTTGAGCAGTGCTTTCTAGTTCTCCTTGAAGAGGTCCTTTAGGTTCTTTGTTAGTTGTATTCTTAGGTATTTTATTCTCTTTGTAGCAATTGTGAATGGCAGTTCATTCTTGATTTGGCTCTCTTTAAGTCTGTTATTGGTGTATAGGAATACTTGTGATTTTTGCACACTGATTTTGTATCCTGAGACTTTGCTGAATTTGCTTATCAGTTTCAGGAGATTTTGGGCTGAGATGATGGGATCTTCTAGATATACAATCATGTTGTCTGCAAATAGAGACGGTTTGACTTCCTCCTTTCCTATTTTAATACCCCTTATTTCCTTTTCTTGCCTGATTGCTCTGGCTAGAACTTCCAGTACTATATTGAATAAGAGTGGTGAGAGAGGGTATCCTTGTTGAGTGCCAGATTTCAAAGGGAATGCTTCCAGTTTTTGCCCATTCAGTATGATATTGGCTGTTGGTTTGAGATATGTTTCGTCAGTACCTGGTTTATTAAGGGTTTTTAGCATAAAGGGCTGTGGAATTTTGTCAAAGGCCTTCTCTGCATCAATTGAGATAATCATGTGGTTTTTTTTCTTTGGTTCTGTTTATGTGGTGAATTATGTTTATAGACTTGTGTATATTGAAGCAGCCTTGCATCCCCAGTATGAATCCTACTTGATCATGGTGGATAAGCTTTTTGATGTGCTGTTACAATTGGCTTTCCAGTATTTTATTGAAGATTTTTGCATCTATGTTCATCCTAGATATTGGCCTAAAGTTTTCTTTTCTTGTTGGGTCTCTGCCGGGTTTTGGTATCAGGATGATGTTGGTCTCATAAAATGATTTGGGAAGGATTCCCTCTTTTTGGATTATTTGGAATAGTTTCAGAAGGAATGGTACCAACTCTTCTTTGTATGTCTGGTAAAATTTGGCTGTGAACCCATCTGGACCTGGGCTTTTTTTGGTTGGTAGGCTGTTAATTGCTGCCTCAACTTCAGACCTTGTTACTGGTCTATTCAGGGTTTTGACTTCTTCCTGTTTTAGGCTTGGGAGGAGGCAAATGTCCAGGAATTTATCCATTTCTTCCAGGTTTACTAGTTTATGTGCATAGAGTTGTTTGTAATGATCTCTGATGATGGTTTGAATTTCTATGGAATCTGTGGTGATATCCCCTTTATCGTTTTTTTATTGCATCTATTTGGTTATTCTCTCTTTTCTTTTTTATTAATCTGGCTAGTGGTCTATTTTGTTGATCTTTTCAAAAAGCCAGCTCCTGGATTTATTGATTTTGTGAAGGGTTTTTTGTGTCTCTATCTCCTTCAGTTCTTCTCTGATCTTAGTTATTTCTAGTCTTCTGCTAGCTTTTGAGTTTTTTTTAATCTTGTTCCTCTAGCTCTTTCAATTTAGACGATAGGGTGTCAATTTTAGATCTTTCCTTGCTTCTCACGTGGGCATTTATTGCTATATATTTTCCTCTAGAGACTGCTTTAAATGTGTCCCAGAGATTCTGTTATGTTGTGTCTTCGTTCTCGTTGGTTTCAAAGAACATCTTTATTTCTGCCTTCATTTCATTGTTTATCCAGTCAACATTCAAGATCCAGTTGTTCAGTATCCATGAAGCTGTGCGATTCTTAGTTAGTTTCTGAATTCTGAGTTCTAACTTGATTGCACTATGGTCTGAGAGACTGTTTGTTATGATTTCCGTTCTTTTACATTTGCTGAGGAGTGATTTACTTCTAATTATGTGGTCAATTTTAGAGTAGGTGTGATGTGGTGCTGAGAAGAATGTATATTCTGTCGATTTGGGGTGGAGAGTTCTGTAAATGTCTGTTAGGTTTGCTTGTTCCAGCTCTGAGTTCAAGTCCTGGATATCCTTGTTAATATTCTTTCTGGTTGATCAGTCTAATATTGACGATGGGGTGTTAATGTCTCCCACTATTATTGTGTGGGAGTCTAAGTCTCTTTGTAAGTCATTAAGAACTTGCTTTATGTATCTGGGTGCCCCTGTATTGGGTCCGTATATGTTTAGGATTGTTAGCTTTTCTTGTTGCATCGATCCTTTTACCATTATGTAATGTCCTTCTTTGTCTCTTTTGATCTTTGCTGGTTTAAAGTCTATTTTATCAGAGACGAGAATTGCAACTTCTGCTTTTTTTTGCTCTCCATTTGCTTGGTAAATCTTCCTCCACCCCTTTATTTTCAGCTTTTGTGTATGTTTGCATGTGATACAGCACACTGATGGGTTTTGACTTTTTATCCAATTTGCCAGTCTGTGTCTTTTGACTGGGGCATTTAGTCCATTTACTTTTAGGGTTAATATTGTTATGTGTGAATTCGATACCGCCAATTTGATGCTAGCTGGCTGTTTTGCCCATTAGTTGATGCAGATTCTTCATTGTGTTGGTGCTCTTTACCATTTGGTATGTTTTTGGAGTGGCTGGTACTGGTTGTTCCTTTCTATGTGTAGTGCCTCTTTCAGGAGCTCTTGTAAAGCAGGCCTGGTGGTGACAAAATCTCTGAGTACTTGCTTGTTTGCAAAGGATTTTATTTTTCCTTCACTTATGAAGCTCAGTTTGGCTGGATATGAAATTCTGGGTTGAAAGTTCTTTTCTTGAAGGATGTTGAATATTGGCCCCCACTCTCTTCTGGCTTGTAGTGTTTCTGCCAAGAGATCTGCTGTGAGTCTGATGGGCTTCCCTTTGTCGGTGACCCAACCTTTCTCTCTGGCTGCCCTTGTATTTTCTCCTTCATTTCAACCCTGGTGAATCGGTTGCTCTTCTTGCGGAATATCTTTGTGGTGTTCTCTGTATTTCCTGGACTTGAATATTGGCCTGCCTTGCTGGGTTGGGGAAGCTTTCCTGGATAATATCCTGAAGAGTATTTTCCAGCTTGGATTCATTCTCTTCGTCACATTCAGGTACGCCTATCAACCGTAGATTGGGTCTTTTCACATAGTCCCATATTTCTTGGAGACTTTGTTTATTCCTTTTTACCCTTTTTTCTTTAATGTTGCCTTCTTGTTTTATTTCATTGAGTTGATCTTCGACCTCTGATAGCGTTTCTTCTCCTTGGTCAATTTGGCTGTTGAAACTTGTGCATGGTTCGCAAAGTTCTCGTGTTGTATTTTTTAGGTCCATCAATTCAGTTGTATTCCTCTCTAAATTGTCCATTCTCGTTTGCATTTTGTCTAATATTTTTTCAAGGTTCTTAGTTTCTTTGTATTCGGTTAGAACATGTTCTTTTAGCTCAGAGAAGTTTCTTATTACCTACCTTCTGAAGCCTGATTCTGTCAATTTATCACATTCATTCCCCATCCAACCTTGTTCCCTTGCTGTTGAGGAGTTGTGATTCCTTGTAGGAGGAGAGGCATTCTGGTTTCGGGTGTTGTCATCCTTTCTGTGCTGGTTTCTTTTCATCTTTGTGGATTTATCTACCTGTCATCTTTGTAGTTGCTGACTTTCAGATTGGGTCGCTGAGATTTGTGGTGCTTTTTTGCCCAGGAATCTCCTGGCCTTGCTCCCTGTTTCAGTCCCCTTTTTAATCAGAGGAATGGGAGACTCTGCCTTCCCAGAGCTCCAATCGCCAGCTAAAAGGGCACCCAGACCCGTGTATTTTGTATGGAGAACTGCTGTGCCGAGGCGCTAGCAAAACAGCTGTGCTGGTCAAACCAGTTGCGCTGGCAACCCTTGGGGCTCCTCTGCCTGGGAATCTCCTGGTCTGTGGCAATAAAAATCTGTCTGGAAATGCAGCGTCCACTCACCCTCTGTGCTTTCACTGGGAGCTGCAATCCTGAGCTGCTCCTAATCGGCCATCTTGGATCTTCCCCCTGTCTGAGTTATTTCTTCATGGAATTGGTGAATTGGTTCAACAATTGGTCCCCAAGCCCAATATCATTGTGGGTTTGCTGACTGGTAGAGGTTCATACTGCCTTGATGGTCTTGGATAAAATTTGGAAGAATTCTTTGGATTAAAGCAGAGACTCTTATTCTTTTCCCTTACTTTCTCCCAAATAAACAGGGTCTCTCTCTCTCTCTCTCTCTCTGTGTGTGTGTGTCTGTGCTGAGCTGCTTAGAATTGGGAATGAGGTGACACAAACATCCCTGTGGCCACCATCGCTGGGACTGTGCTGGGTCAGACTTGAAGCCATCATAGTAGTGGGTCTTGCCCAAGGCTTGCTGTAACCATTACCTGGCACCACCTGTGTTCACTCACATCCCTAAAGCTCTATAGTCAACAGGTGGCAAAGCCAGCCAGGTTTGTTTCCTTCCCTCTGGGTGCCTAGTTTCTCCAGACCCTGCAGTCCAAAGATGCTATCTGGGAGCCTTGGATTGGAGTAAGAAAAATTTGACTGATGTTTTTTTCTACTGTGGCTAAACTGGTGCTCAAACCACAATATAAAGTCCTTCCCACTCTTCCCTCTCCTTTCCATAGACAGAGGAGCCTCTACATGTGGGCACCACGACCACCAGCCCATAGCAGGCTTCTGCCTGACCACCGCTGATGTTCATTTAAATACCATGGGCTCATCAGTCAGCTAGTGGTAAATGCTGCCAGGCCTGGGACTCACCCTTCAGGGCAGTGGGCTCCCTTCTGGCCTGCGGTAGGTTCAGAACTGCTATCCAAGAGCCTAGACATGAACTTGGGGACTCCAGGAGTCTGCTTGTTGCTCCACTGTGTCTGAGCTGGTACCTAAGTGCAAGATAAAGTCCCCTTTGGTTTTCCTTCTGTTTTTCTCAGATGGAAGGAGTCTTGCTGTAGCCACCACAGTTGGGAATGTGCTAGGACACATCCATAGTCAGCATTTTTCAGAGCATAAGGCTTATGATGTACTCCTTCCTGGGCATTGCTCCTGGTTATTCAGGGTCCAAGGGCTTGTCAGTCTGCAGTTGATGAATCCTGTCAGGACTGGTGCTTTCCTTCAAGGCAGAAGGTTCCCTTTTGGCCCAAGGTATGTCTAGAAATGTCATCCAGGAGCAAGGCTTGGAATGGGGCCTTCATGACTCTGCCCATTGCTTTATCCTACTGTGGCTGAGCTGGTGTCCAAGATGTAAGACAAAGTCCTTTTTACTCTCTGTTCTCATCCCCTTAAGCAGAAGGAAGGAGATATTTCTATTGCTGTGAGCTTTACTGCCTGAGGTTGGGGGAGGAATAGCATAAACATTCCTTTAGCCACCCTTACTGGTGTTATTCTAGGTCATATGCGACCCTAGTCCTCTGCCTCTGAGCTTTGGCCAGCCCTAGGGATTGTTTGGGAATTGCAGTCCTTGTGTCCTAGACTGCTTTTCAGGCTTACCCAGGACGTCAGAGTACTTTGGTTTACAGTGGCAAGTCTTGCTGAGAAACTTTTGAGTTCTGACCGCTGTGATAGGTGATTCCTCTCTGGCTAGGTCTGGTCCAAAGGCTCCTTTTGTGCACAGGCACTGGTTGAGCCCAGCATGGCTTTGCTTTCCATGATGACAGGGCAACACCGAGTTCCATGTGAAGTCTCTCAGTCACTGCACTTTTCCCTCCCCAAGTGCACAGACTGTCTGCACTGCATTAGTGCTGCTGGGGGATGGGGGAGGAGTGGTGTCAGTGATTTAAGATTGTCTCTTTGATCTTCCTCAATGCCTCTCAACAATATGAAGTTAAAACTAGAAACAGTGATTGCTCTCCTGATTTTTGGTTCTTGTGATGGTATGTTTCTGTGCGCAGATCATTTTTAACATTTGGTATTCGTGCAGAGAGCATGAACAGGGGAGGCTTCTATTCTGCTATCTTGCACCATGCTTTGTTTTTCTTTCTTGATGTCTAAAAAATCCACAACTCAAGCCAAAGGGCATTAATGCTTACTTAATGCTTAATGCCTTTTGGCTTTTGTTCTATGTTTTTTAGATATCAAGATTACAACTCTAGCTTTCTTTTTACTTGTATTTTCCTACTATATTTTACCTTTCTGTAATAATTTGTGTCTGTTTGTACACAAAGTAAAGTAGGGTTTTATTTGGTTAATCAATCTGAAAGTCCATTTATTTTAATGTTAGTTAAACCTGTATACATTTACTGATACCACTGATATCACTTGTGATACCACTAATACCATTCATCAATACCTCTAATATGTGTGTTTTCAGTTCTGCTACATTATTTTACATTATTTTTACCATGCCTGTCACTATGTTTTTTTAACTTTTAATTTTAAATGATTACACACTCATAGAAAGTTGAACAAATATTACATAGAGTCATTTGAACCCTTAACCCATCTTGTTCCAATGATGGCGTCTTAAGTAACTGTAGTATAATATAAAACCAGGAAGTTGACATTACTGTCAACTACACTACAGACTTCATTCAGTGTTCACCAATTTTTATGCACACTCATTTGTGTACGTGTATGTATCCGTGCTGTTTGTTCTCATGTATAGATTTGTTTACCCACCACCACAATCAATGTCCAAAACTGTTCCATTATTTCCAAGGATTGCCCTTGGACTATCCCTTTGTAGTTGCACCCTTCTTCATCAATTCCTGTCTCCTGGTAACAACTAATATACTTTCCATTTCTATATTTATATCATTTTGAGGAAGTTATATAAATGGAGTCATGCAATGTATAACCTTTGGACGTAGGCTTTTCCTTTTTTAAACTAAGCATGATGCCCTTGAGATCCCTCTAAGATACTGCTTCTATTACTAGTTTTTTCCTTTTTATTGCCTGGTAGCATTCTACTATATGGATGTACCAGAGTTTGTTAAACATTCATCTGTTGAAGGCCATTTATGTTGTTTTCAGTTTTTGGCTATTTCATTCATAAACATCGTATATTTCTCCATTTAGTTAGATCTTTTATTTCTTTCATCAGTTTTTATAATTTGCAGAATACATTTCATACACAAATTGGATTTACACCTGTTTCCCTTTTTGGGAACAATTGTAAATGATTTTTTTTCCCGTTTTTTAAAACAGCTTTATTGAGTCATAATTTATATTCCATACAGTTTACCCTTTTGAAAACTAAACAATTCATTGTTTTTTAAATATATTCATAAAGTTGTTTAACCACCATCACAAACAATTTTAGAACATTGTATTCACCTCAAATAGAAACCCCTTTAACTGTCACCTCTAATCTCTCATCCTCCTTATCCAGCCCTAGGGAATCACTAATTTCTGTCTCTATAGATTGCCTATTCTGGACATTTTATATAAATGGAGTCATACAATATGTGTCATTGGAGACTGGCTTCTTTTACTTAGTGTAATGGTTTCAAAGTTTAATGTCATACATGTCATTTCATTACTTTTTATTGTCAAATAATGATTAATTATATGGATATGTCACACTTTATCTAGTCATAAGTTAATGGAAATTTGGATTATTCCACTTCCTGGTTATGAATGATGCTACTATAAACATTTGTGGACACATTTTTGTGTGGACATATGTTTTTATTTTTCAGGATTATGTACTCAGGAATGGAATTGGTGGTTTAATATGGTATCTCTGTTTAGCTTTTTGAGGAACTGCCAAGCTATTTACCAAATATATAAAGGATCTAATTTCTTCATTTCTTCACATTCTGGCTGTCACTGTTATTATGTCTTTCTGATGATAGTCATTGTAGTGATTGTAAAGTATTTCATTATGGCTTTGATTTTCATTTCTCAGATAACTAATGATATGATATTGAGCATTTTTTCATATAGTGTTTGACCATTTATGTATCTTATTTGGAGAAATGTCAATTCAAATCCTTTGCCCATCTTTTAATTGGGTTATTTATATTTTAATTGTTGAGTTTTAAGGGTTCTTTAGATATTCTATATATGTTTTTCTTACCAGATACATAATTTGCAAATATTTTCACCCAGAGTGTTGTGTTTTTACCTCATTGATCTTGTCTTTGAAACACAAACTTACAAACTTAAAAAAATTTTTTTTTTTTGAGACAGAGTCTTGCTCTGCCACCCAAGTTAGAGTGCAGTGGTGTGATCTTGGCTCACTGCAACTTCCACCTGCTGGGTTCAACCAATTCTCCTACCTCAGCCTACTGAGTAGCTGGGATTACAGGCATGTGCCACCATGCCCAGCTAATTTTTTTGTATATTTAGCAGAGACAGGGTTTCTCCATGTTGATAAGGCTGGGGTCATACATCTGACCTTGTGATATGCCCACCTTGGCCTCCCAAAGTGCTGGGATTACAGGTGTGAGCCACCGTGCATGGCAAAAATTTTTAATTTTGATGAAGAAGTTCAAGTTATCTATTTTTCCCTCTGTGTGTGTGTGTGTGTGTGTGTTTTGTTTGTTTTTTGGGACAGAGTCTAGCTCTGTCATCCAGGCTGGAGTGCTGTGGTGCAGTCTCTGCTTACTACAACCTTTGCCTCCTGGGTTCAAGCAATTCTCCTGCCTCAGCCTGTTAAGTAGCTGGGACTACAGGCATATGCCACTACACCTGCTAATTTTTGTATTTTTTAGTAGTGATGAGGTTTGCCATGTTGTCCAGGTTGGTCTCGAGCTCCTGACCTCAGGGTATTTGTCCACCTCCGCCTCCCTAAGTGCTCAGATTACAGGCCTGAGCCACTGTTCCTAGCCTGTTGTGTTTCTGGTGTTGTATTTAAGAAATTATTACCAGCATGAATATTTAGCTCCATGTTTTATTTTATTATTTATTTATTTGTTTATTTTTTGAAGTGGAGTCTTGGTCCATCACCCAGGCTGGAGTGCAGTGGCATGATACTCATTGCTCTGGTTCAAGCGATTCTCTTGCCTCAGGCTCCCAGGTAGCTGGGACTATAGGTGCGTGCCACTATGCCCAGCTAATTTTTGTATTTTTAGTATTGATGGGGTTTCACCATACTGGCCGTGCTGGTCTCAAACTCCTGACTTCAGGTGATCCACCCTCCTTGGCCTCCCAAAGTGCTGGGATTACAGGTGGGAGCCACTGCACCCAGCCATGTTTTCTTTTAAAAGTTGTATAGTTTAGTTCTTTTAAGTCTTTCATCCATTTTGAATTCATTTTTGTATATAGTGTGAAGTAGAGTGTTATGTTTTCAATTTTATTTTTCATGTTTGTTGCCACAACATTTAAATATAATTTTTTTTGTGTGTGGTTTATCCTGACTTCTGTAACCTTGCTGAACTTATTAGTTTTGAGTTTTTGGTACATTCCTTGAGATTTTCGACATAGACAATTATGTTGTCTGCAAATAGGTATGGTTTCATTTCTTTTCCAATCCGTATATTCTTTATTCTCTTTTCTTGCCTTGTTGTACTGGCATATTTTTACCGTGTACCTGCTCTTAGGGGAAGGCATTCAGGTTTTCATCATTAAGTATATTATTAGCTGTGGGATGGTTTTTCAGATGCTGTTTGTCAGTGTTAGGATGTTTACATTCATTTTTAGTTTGCTGTGAACCTTTATCATGAATGGATGTAATTTTTGTTGTATGTCTTTTCTGCATCAATTGATAATCTTTAGCCTCTTTGTACGTTTTTTTTTTTGTTGTTGTTTTTTATCAGCAAGGACAAGCTCTTTGATAGTGTTGTTTGTCTACAGCTGGATTTCTCAACTTTGGGACTGTTGACATGTTTTGGGCCAGGTGATCTTTATTGGGAGGGCTCTCTTGTGCAGTGTACCTGTATAGGCCATTAGCACTGCCTTCCCCTCACTACCAAGTTGAGATAACCAAAAATTTCTCCAGTCAGTGCTACATGTCCACGTGGGACAAATCTCTTCTTATTGAGAACTACTTACCTATTTTTACTAATTTTCTTAGTCTAGTTTTATCATTTGCCAAGAGAAAAGTGTAATATCTCCAACTGTGATTCTGGAATTGTCTGTTTCTCTTTTTAGTGCTGTCAATTTCTGTGAGGATTTTATTGGTGTATACACTTTTTTTGTTGCCATTTCTTCATGATGTCATGATGAATTAAACCTCTTATCAATATGGAATGTCCTTCTGTAGCTCAGATATTATTTGCTCTGAAGTTTATTTTTTATGTTTTTTTGAGACAGAGCTACACTCTGTTGCCTTCCGCTGGAGTACAGTGGCATGATGTCGGCTCCCTGCAACCTCCACCCACTGAGTTCAAGTGATTCTTCTGGCTTAGCCTGTTGAGTAGCTGGGATTACAGGCACATGCCACCACGCCCTGCTTATTTGTGTATTTTTAGGTAGAGACAGGTTTTCACCATGTTGGCCAGGCTGGTCTTAAACTCCTGACCTCAAGTGATCCACCTGCCTTGGCCTCCCAAAGTGCTGGGATTACAGGCATGAGCCACCTCACCTGGCCTATTTTTATTTGATATTGATATAGCTATTCCAACCTTGTTATGTTTACATTTTGCATAGTCTGTATCTTTCTTTCCACTTAATTTCAGACATCTGTGTCTTTCTATGTAAAGTATGTTGTTAGCAGATAGCATATAGTGGGGTCTTTTAAAAAAATCTATTCTGCTAATATTAGCTTTTAAATTAGATTATTTAGTTCATTAACATTTGATGCATTTATTGATTATTTATTGGTATGGCTAGGTTGAGTCTGCCATTTTATAATTTTTTTTCTGTTTTTCAGTTATCTGCCTTCTTACTTCCTTTGCATAATTTGTTTTTTATTTTTTTTAGAATTCCACTTTAATATTAATTATTTTTTTTTGTTATTTTCTTTTAGTGCTTGATCTGTGGACTTCAGTGTAACTCTTCAAAGTTTCTCGATGTTACTATTTTACTACCTCTCAAAATGTGGCAGTCTGTCTAGGCCCATCTTAGGACAGCTTACCATTCAATTTGTTTTTTGTTTGTTGGTTTGTTAGTTGGCTTTTTTTCTTTTTTGAACACTAACATTTGTTCAAATAGAGTAATACCAAAGTAAAAGAGTGTTACTATTATTAAGAGCAGTACCTTCTTAGGGTGTAAAGAGAGGTTTCCTGGATGTGAGGTGATAGCATGGATTTGGGTTGCTGATTTATTTTCTGTTTTACTTTCATTTTTGATAGGTTAGGGTTTTTTCTTTTTTTAAGCTTTCTGTTTTTATTTCCTGTAAATGAGCTTTTGCAATAGTGTTTCATTCTTAGATACTGGTTGTTCAAAGAAACTTTTTAGATATTACAGATTATGACCTATTAGCTGAAGTGTTTTTATTGTTTTAAAGACTTAACAAGAAATTTAAGTCTGGCTTTGTTTAGCTTCCTTATAACTGTTACCACATTGTTGCTGAAGAAAAATTGATCCTTCCCTTGATCTGATTGTTATATTATTGAACTCTTTGTGTATGTGTTGATTTAGTTCTTTTGTTTATTAGGTGATGCCGATAACAATACTGGGAAATAGCTCTGTAGTTTTTTCTGTTGTGAGTTATGTATATCTGTGCATATCAATCACAATTCCTGGTTGGGTTTAATTAAAAACTTTAATTTTTGTTTTTTAGTGTTGTTCACAAGCCTAGTGACTTAAAAAAAAATCAGGTTTTGTATTTTTTTTTCCTTTGGAGTTAAACTTTAAAACAGAGGAAAGCATCTTTTTGCTTTATCTCTTGACAAGTTGCCTTATAATGTGTCTTGTTTTAAGTAAATGTGTCTGTGCTTTATCTGGAATTTGCAAGAGTTAACTTAGTAGCTTAATCTGCTCTGAAAAAGTATTCTTTACCCTCCATGAATTTATGTAAGATTTCATTAAATATCAAGATCCATTAAAGCTTGTAAGTAATTTGCTATCATTGGAGTTATGCATATTTAAAAATTATTACATCTAGCACCAAAAATGAAACACGTAGTATTGTAGTTCTTGTTTGGTAAGGAAAAAGAATTATAATTATGCCCTTAATTCACAGAGAAAATCAATGATATGCTGGTGGAAATAGCCAGCAGGCAGCCGGAAATGTGAGCCTAGGTTCAGGGGAAAGATGGTAGTTAGAGAAATAAAAATGGGAAGTTTTCCTCTGATAGGTGGTCGTTGAAACTATGGAAGTAGATTAGTGTGTGAAAGTCGAGTATGAGAAGAGGTCTAAGGTTGAACGGTTGGAGAAGCAGCCGTTTAAGGAGCCAGTTGGCAACTGAAATGTGTACAGTTCAGTCTTTAAATTTAATGCCAGCAATATACTAGAAAGAGTGGAAGAAACATATTGTGATGACTAACAATTTCTTTTTTTGAAATAGTAAATAAATACTGGTAGTCCTAATTTTAAATCTTTAAAGTTTTAATTGTGCAATCTTTACTTTGAGATTTTACATTCAGTTGTATAATCAATTTTTCTAAAAGTATTTAATGAGGTGAGAATGTATAATATGCACCTCTCTGTCTGGATATAGATATAAATACATAGATAAAGATCTATCTGTAAATGTCTTCATCTATATTGGTTTATAAATGTCTTTATTTATATTGGTTTAAGTTTCCTTCTTCCTAACTCTTTTTTTCTTCTCTCTAATCCATCCATCTATTACCCCCTTCCTTTCGAGTAGTATTAAGCATGCTTTGCTTGCTAGTTTCTGACACCTAGTAAGAGGGCAGCTTACTTAAATCTTAATCTCATCATTGTGGGGTTATGAGAAAGCTTTGAAGTTGTTTCCAGGGTTGCTTAAAAAATTTGTGCCACAAAGGATTCTGATCATAGTAACTCAGCAGGCAGCACTGGTAACATCTAGTTTATCTGTAGGAGGGCTGTTAAGAACTACTCTTCTTTTTCTTTTTCTAGGAAGTGCTTTGTTTGTGGTTTGGAAAGAAGTTGTTCTGATGGATTTTGTTTTGTAGAATTGCTGTGGAATTTGCTTTGATATTTAGTATTAGTTTAGATAAGTTAAGAATAGGAAAGCTCAGCAAATAAGCAGTCTAGTATTTCTTTACAACATATCAGCTTTTTTCATTGTTTCTTTCTTTTATTTATTTATTTTGGTTGGAGAAGGGGCTGAATCTCTCAAAGTTGCAACATACAAAATTTAAATGGGTGTGCACTTCCAGGGGTGTTATCTAAAAAAGCACTAAGAACCAATGCTGGGTCAGGCACAGTGCCTCACACATGTAAAGCTGATATGAGTTAAGTGTGTTCACACATGAACATGGATTAAAATGTCAACAATTGCATATTTATTGCAAGCATACTCATTGGTTGAATTATTAAATTATACTATAGTACTTATGAAACTCCAAACCAGGTGTGACCAGAATAAATGAACTATATAATATGTGAATAAAAAAATATAAATTTGGTCTGTAAGTTCTTGGTATCTTCATATTTCATTGGCAAGTTAACTTCACCAGAAGCTTAAACACTTTGTAACCTTCTATAAAGTTTACTCTTTATGTACTATGTAAAATAGAACATGATCATAGATTCGTGCTGTAGATTAGAAATTTATTCTATTAATTCCTATACCTTAAGGAAGTATTTTTATATCTTCTAAAACATTCTGACAGATAGAACCCAATTATGCTTTAAAAGATTTTCCAAGATGATTAAACAGCATTTCTTAGTAAACCATTACAATGTTTAGGAATTTTCACTTTCTTTTATTTCTGATATCTCCTTATTTATAGAACATATAATTATTTTTATATGTATATTTCATATGCATATATAGGATATACAAATATTTAGAATTTAGAATTTGCATTGTTCCTACTGTATTCCTCAGTGGCCTGTTATAAAATGTGATATGTAATATCATTTAAAACTTTGAGAAGGTTTGCTAAATAATATATACATCAAAGTTTCTGGAAAAAATCCCATTATTGATTACACATCTAATTAGAACTGATAATGCTGTTAGATGATAACAATACTTGGAATTTCAGCAGGATGCGTGGATTCTTTTTAATCTACTAAGATGGTATAGAGCATTTATTTATTTTAGTTAATATTTTCCTATAAGAATGATCAAACTTTGACTACACAGTTTCTGTAGCAGTGTTGTTTTATTTTTAAATTTTTTTTTTTTTGAGACAGAGTCTCACCTGTCATGTAGGCTAGAGTATAGTGGTACAGTACTAGCTCACTGCAGTTTCGATCTCTTGGGCTCAGGTGATCCTCCTGCCTCAGTCTCCCTAGTAGCTGGGACCACAGGCATGTGCCACTGTGATCAGCTCAGTTATTTAGTTTTGGTAGAGATGAGATATCGCTATGTTTCCCAGGCTATCTCAAACTCACGGTCTTAAGAGATCCTTCTATCTTGGCCTGGCACAGTGCTCGGATTACATGTGTGAGGCACTGTGCCTGACCCAGCATTGGTTCTTAGTACTTTTTTAGATAACACCCCTGGACGTGCACACCGATTTAAATTTTGTATGTTGCAACTTTGAGAGATTCAGCCCCTTCTCCAACCAAAATAAATAAATAAAAGAAAGAAACAATGAAAAAAGCTGATATGTTGTAAAGAAATACTAGACTGCTTATTTGCTGAGCTTTCCTAGCCTTCTAATCTAGTGACTCTCAGTAGAATGGGAGTATAGGATATGGGTATCAGAATCTCCTGTGAAGTTTAACAAGTTATTTATTGTGCTTGCTGGCCCCAGCGTCTCCTCTTTAGACCTATGCCATCATCTAGTCTAACTGGCATTTTTCCCTCTCCATCACTGTGTTAGCCATGTTTTAATAGGTAACTTGGTTTCCAGAGAGGATTTACTCACAAAAAAGGGAGTGGCCTATTTGTCTTCAGATTTAGGTGAAATACAGTCAAGTGTAAAACAATAAAATGGCATTTAGCTAACATCTCAGTTTTGTAGTGCTTAACATAACTGAAGTAGTGGTAAATTATTGTTCTCATATCATACAGTTATAAGGTTGACATTGGAACAGAGGTTGAAGACATTGTGTGAAGGAAATCCTGTCAAAGATTGTGGCCCTATAATCCAGCATATCATGCCCTTCACAGATAATGGTCTCTCTGGGTGTGAATTCAGCAAAAGCTATTAAGGAGGTGATTTGGGGAAAGATAAATTGAAGTTTTGAGAACAGAATAGGACTTAATCTAATAGCAATACATTCTCTGTTTTTTCATAATAGTAACAGTAGGTGAAAGCTTTAGTCTTCCTCAAAGAATAGAAGCCTGTTAGGATGCCATGTTAAACAAGTCAGTGAATTACAGAACTTAAAAATAATTTACAGCCAGGTACAGTGGCTCAAGCCTGTTATTCTAGCATGTTGGGAGGCTGAAGCAGGCAGATCGCTTGAGCTCAGGAGTTTGAGACCAGCCTGGCCAACATGGCAAAATATTGTCTCTACCCCAGATACAAAAAATTAGCTGGGTATGGTGGTATGTGCCTATTGTGCCAGCTACTCGGGAGGCTGGGGTTGGAGGATCCCTTGAGCCTGGGAGGTGGACGTTTTAGTGAGCTGAGATTGCACTACTGCACTCCAGCCTGGGTGACAGAGCAAGACTGTCTCAGAAGCAAACAAACAACAATAAAAAAAAAATTTAGTAGTACAAAGATTTTTTGAGGAAGTAGTGCACTGGACAGAACCTGAAACTGGAGTCAGATGAACTGACTCTGAGTTCCAGCTTGTCTTTTTCTTACTTTTACCTTTTTAGGGAAACCACTTCACTTCTGATTATTGATCTTCAATAGAGTAAGGATAATGGTATCTGTGTTAACTTCATGGTACTGTTGGGTGGATAAAATTGGATTTCCTAATATTGATTCTACCTTGCGTATTGTTAAGTTCTAATGCAACTGTAAGGAGGTCTTGAACACTTCTTTGCTTGCTAATAAATTAGTATCATTAATTGGCCCATCTTTGTTCTAATGGTTATCTTTGGTGATTATGTGTCTGTAATATACTTTTTTCTGTAAGGCTGTGCTCTTAGAAATATGTTGTTGGCTATGTCTAGTAATTCCATAATCATTTGTTTAGTGCCTCATATGCCTTACGTGTGAGGTATTGATGAAGGATTTTTCTTGGCCACTCTGCCAACCAGGACCTCCATGGCTGGTGATGTCCCCTTGCCCTGCACCCAGGCCTTGCTTAGCCTTGGGCCTGCCATTGAAGGCACCCTGCCTGTTTGGCCTGCCTGTGTTATGGCTTGTACCCACATTTGGTGGTTCCCAGGCTCTTGTACCATGTCCAAGAAAAATTAGGATATGCTGACATATTTGAAGGGTGAGGAGGGCAGAGAAGAATTTTACTGACTGGCAGAGCAGCTCAGCAGAGAGGGGATGCGAGTGTGGTCCCCCACCCCTGCAGTTTGGTGGTTTTTTTTTTTTTTTCTCAATGTGGCTGGGTCTGGGGCTTTTATGGGCTCAGAATAGGGAAGTGTGTGCTGATTGGTTTGTGAGTGTGCAAAAAAAAAAATTAAACCAGAGACTCCATTCAAAGGTTGGCACGACAGTGTAGAAAACCAATTAGGAAAGGGTAGGTATATGTAAAATAGGTGAAGGATGGGGATCAGTTGGAGGAAAGTGTGTCAAACAGGAAGACTTGTTCTCAATCCAGTCTGTGGATTTGACTTGTAGCTTGGCTTTCAGGCTTTAAACTGTCTTCAGGGTGGATGTCAGATTTCACCAGGGACCCACCCAGGCATTTGACTGCCAAGGCATTTGACTGCCTCTTGTCACTATCAATTTCCCCCGCTCCGAAGAGGTACATCTAACTGCCTTTGGGTTAAGGATGATGACCAATCTTAACTGCTTCCTACTGACAGGGATGCTGTTTTGGGAAAACAGCAGTCAGAACTCCCTCAGAGGCCTATCTAAGGGTCCCTGGTAAAAGGGAGCCATCGGTCGAGGCTCCGGTTGCATGGCCTGAAGGTGAGAAGAGACAAACCAGGTTATTAGAAGACATGTATCAAAACAAAACATGGGGTTAAGGACAGCTCACAAATCCTGAGGCTGCTGACCTGCCCAGATAACTGGCGGCTGTAGTTATGCCTGCTAAGACTTGGGTGCACGGGGCTTGGTTTGGTTAGCTGCTTTGGTCTTATTTTTCAAAACAAAAAGAAACTGTTGGGTTATGGGCACCCCATTTATTCCCACCACCTGGTAGGATTTGCAGGATAATTGCCCAGAATTGGAATATTGATCCAGATTTTTACATTAGCCATCTCTTTTGTTTCTTCTGAGCTGTGGCCAGAGATCAATGATTGGTTCATAGAAATAATCAGGGTTAACCTAAAATACAGACAAAAGTTAAAAACAACTAAGGAGACTAGAAGTTAATGACAAGTGTATGATAAGTTTTGAAACTTATTTCTTTCTCTCCAGTCTTATTTTGTTACAAACAAATCATGATAGGACTGAGTTGTTTGTAAAATAAATTTTAGTCTTATACTTGGCCTAGTCATTTGCATAAAGTGCAGCAAGAATAATTATTTTCACAAAAGCTTTTAAAATTGGCTCTGATGGAGCTCTGTTCCATATAGAATCTCAGATAAGACTTTTAAAAGCTGAGCCCAACTATGGGTTTGTACTCTCAAATACCTGTTAATTGAGTAAATTCCCCTCTTTTTGAGGTCTCAAAATAATTTGGGGCTCCAGGGCCTGATAGAAAGCAGCATTCTTTATTCACCACAAGTTAGGAACCCTGTACAGGAACTGTGTAGACATGGCGTGAGGCCAGTTTCCTGAAGTGGCTTTTATTGGCTCTGCAAGTCAAGCTTAATTCCTTAAAGGGAAGCATATGCTTCCAGTCAAAGCCTTGGTGAAACAACCAGTCTCTCCAGTTGTGCCCGGTTGCAAAAGAAAATGGATTTTTATTGCAACCACTATATTGCCATACGTCAAAAATACTTAAAAAGTTTCCAAATTCTGGAGAAACCAAGCAGAAAGAAACAGATATTCTCCCAACTTTGTTCATAGGAATATACCTTACTCAATTGTTAAAAACTTTAGATAGCTCAAAAGAAAAGTTTCCTTGACTCTGAAAAATAAAACAAGGTTCATCAGTGTTTTAAGCAAAAAAGTTAGAAGAGATTACTTAAGATTTCTATTAGTTCTGTCCATTCAGTTAACTCTTGTTCTGCTTGACATTCATGAACATTTCATCTCTTTGTGAGTCCTGAATGGTTTCCCTTTATTCCAATGCCACAATTGCCAAAGATATCAGAAACCTGCATTTAAGACCGCCTGTCAAAGTCCTATGGCTGATTATAAATGCATTAGAGGATCAAGACAACTGTCTGTGAGTGACAAAATGTCCAAGGTAATTACAGTCAAAAACACAATTGACAAAAAGATTTGTTTCTGTGACTTACAATAAGAACATAATAACATTAATTGTGATTTAGCACCAGCATGATGCCATAAGTGGAAAATTTCACAGATAAGTACTGAACACAAACTGTATTTCATGCACAAAATTACTAAAAATGTTGTGTAAAATTACCTTAGGTTATATGTAGTTAGGTCGCTGCAAAAGTAATTGCAGTTTTTGCCAAGTGTAAGGTGTATAAGAAACATAAATGAATTTTATGTTTAGACTTGGGCCTCATTCCCAAGTTATTTCATTATGTATGTGCAATACTACAAAATAAAAAAAAAACAAAAAACAAAAAACCAAAATGGGAGACACTTCTAGTCCCAAACATTTTTGGATAAGAGATACTCAGCTTTGAAACGCATTTATCAGTGGGTGCAGTGTCTCATGCCTGTAATCCCAGCACGTTGGGAGGCCAGGGCAGGAGGATTGCTTGAACCCAGAAGCTCAAACCAGCTTGAACAACACAGTGAAACTGTGTCTCTACAGAAAATTAAATATTATTGGGCATGGTGGTGTGTGTCTGTAGTTTCAGCTATTTGGGAGGCTGAGGCAGTAAGATTACTTCAGCCCAGGAGTTTCAGGCTGCAGTGAGCTATGATTGTCCTACTACACACCAGCCTGGGTGATATGGTGAGATACTATCTCAAAAAAAAAAAAAAAATTATCAGGCTTTTTCACAGAAAGTAAAGAAACATTTTAATTTTGGAATTTGTAATGCTTTTTTTTCTTCATATGTAACCAGCTTTTGGTAAAAATAGGTATCCTTTGAGAAACACTTAACTTTTCTTTCTTCTGTGTATGCAAGACTCTTGGATGTTAATGTTACCGTAGTTTTTATTGGTGAAACTTATTTATTTAAAAGAAGCAATATTAGAGTATTTTTGGTGAGAACTAGTAAGAACACTTAATCCATATATAAAAATTATAGAAAAAAGGACATTAAAAAAACTTACAATCTTACAAGTGATTTTTATTTAATTTTTTTCCATAACTTTTAAGTTCAGAAGTACATGTGCAGAATGTGCAGGTTTGTATCATGGTGGTTTGCTGCTTAGATCATCCCATCACCTTTACCAGGGTTTTTTAAAAACTCTTTTTGTAAGGGCAATTGGATTCTCTTGTTCTGTTTAAATGCATTAGGATCTGAGGAAGGAGATTGCCAGGAGAGTATGGCACTGTGTGTACGGCACTGTGGGTCCTATAACCCCTGCCTCTTTCAACCATGGTGGATCCAATGTTATATTTTATATATTGGTGATAATGTAAATTTTTTCTTTAATCATTTTTATGTTTAAAAATATATAAGTAGATTTAATCAGTAGATAACTAGTCCCTCAAATGTTCCCTAATTTTGATGACTAAATTACAGAGTCCCAGAGTACCTGACTTGACTTTAGCACTGCTCAGTTAAATCATACTGCCTCCATGTGGCTTTAGGAATATTAAAAATCTTAGCAAACTATTTAAAATAATGAACATTGAAGACTGTGTATGAATCAGGGATCAAGAAGATTTCATTGACAGTATCGCTGTGAAGATGTGATATATTTAAATGAAAATGATTTGACATTGGTACTTTTTATATATACTTTATTTTCTTTGAGTACTGAAAATGTTCATAACTGAAACTAAAATAAATTTTTGTAATTTTCAGAGGTTGAACTCTGTCCTTGAACTCTTAAAACCTGTTGAAGACATTTCCTAGAGAATAGAATGTGCTTCATTCATTTCTTATATGTAGTATAAGATAAACAGACTGATTAACTGCAGAAAAAGGTTTTTATGTTTGACTCTCTACCTGAATTTTTATTAAATACATTTGGTAAATAAATACACAATTTTTCTATAAAGTGTTTATAGAACTTTTGTTTGTCCATTGGCATTAGAAAGTTCCCTTTGTCCATTGTCATTAGAAAGTGCCTGACTTTTTATTTAACAATGAAATTAAAACCAATGTGATTTAGTATGATTTGTAATATCATTTAATGAAACAAACAATAATGTTGTTGTGAAACAGAAAGAAGTCCTGTTTTATTTATTTATTTTTTTGTTCAATTTTTATTTGGTTAGAATTGTTCTGTACTTTTTGGCAAGATGAATTAGGATTCTTTATTATGAAATTTAGGTTTTTCTAGCATAAACATAGACGAGTAAGGAACTATACCTCTCTTGCCAATAAGAAGTAACAGTGGGGAAATAGTAATTTAAAAAATTTAATTACCACTAAGAATATTTAATGACAATGAACTGAATGATTTTATAGAATTTATTCAGATGCAGCTAATTTTAGGGCACAGAAAAATTAGTTCAACACAATTTATCTTTTTTTAAATTATCAGTATGTTTCTCAATTCCTGATAATTATTTATAGGATTCTAATAAATAATAAAGTGATTATTAAGTCAAATTGAAGTTTAATATCTTCCTTTTAAAATTATTTGCAGGAGAGGGCTGCTCACAATTTATATGGCCAACTTGGTAAGTATTTATTTTTAACCTTTGATATTTTCCCATGAGCTATATATTTTTTACAATCACATTTTCTTAAAAAATGTAAAAAAGGAAAGCCACTTGTATTTGAGGATAATCTTCTCTGTTTTAATGGATAGATTTAAATGTTCAAAAACGCCTTGATACCATCTGGTTTGTTCCTGTTATATAGGATTGAATTTCACTTATTTTAGAAGGAAATCACTGTCTTGTGCCCTTCATTGCCCTTTTTTTTTGTTTAAGTTTACATCTTCATCTTTGATAGGCTATACATCTATATGTATATATCTATTTCTTTATATCTCTTTATGTATATAATTTCATATTCTGCCTCTGTTGCTATTTCTTATGGGAAAAATGATTTAAAGATGGGTTTTTATGATGTATGTTCTTCTTGGATGTAAAAACAACATTGGTACTATCTATAGACACTCAATGCATTTAATAATATAATTAGCTAGGCTTCCAAATTTCTACATTTACATAAATGAAGTTAATGAAATTTGATATTTTTAAATATATAATCAAGGTTATGTAAATTTTATTGCCAAGAAAAACATTTGCATTAAAATATTTTAAGGTGGTTTAATAGACTTGATAGGCAACATTAAAAAATTTAACTAGGAAAGATTAATAATTATGTATTTACCTGAGGTTAAGTTCCTGAATTCTGTAACAAGGGAGTATACTTCAGAGTTATATTTAGCAATTCATTTTAGTTATAAAATATTCACTTTTTGCTCTGTAATTTTGCGTTTCTGTGCTAGATGGTGGTAAAAAGAGATAGCTTTTGCATTCATGGAGTTTTACTCTCTAGTGGGAGTAGTCACAGTAGAAATAATAATGTATGAAAAGGACTGAAAGATGATTTATAGGGTCCTGTGGAAATCATATAGCACCAAACTATTCTGGGTGTGTGGGGTTGGGTCAGAGAAAAGTGGGTAGAACCCTTTTTTAGTCATAGACCTCTTTGAGAATCTGATGACAGATATGGACATTCTGCACAGAAAACTGCTCATGTAAGGAGCAGTTCCCAAATTTTCATTTCAGAGTTTTTATGAACCACCAGTTAAGAAAGCTTAGGATATGCCATCAGGTAAATTTATTTAAAAATACTCCAGGAAAATTAGGAGTTCCAATCTCTTTTAATTGTAATGAAATAGAAATTTCAGGACAGCAGGAGAGCAGGATTTCTTTTTTGGCATTATTCTTACTAGAAAGAATTCTTACTAGAACATAAGCTCTGGAACATTTAAATAGAGTCTGTCATGTAGTAGAAATTTGATAAATACTTGTTGAATTAATAACAATCTTGCTGTGTATAGATTTTAGATTTACAATGATTTAAAGATAATAATCCTTTATCTTTGTTCTCTATAGATACTTTTTGGAGTCTGTTGTCAGCCTGTTTTTACTTTTTAGGTAATTTCTCTTTTTTTCTCAATTGTTTTGAAGATTTACTTTTAAAGAATTTATTTTTGGCATATTGGGTTTACTAGTATATAGATTTATTTTTATTTAGTTTTATCAGAACTCAGCTTTTGCAGTCCAAGAATTAATAGTTCTGGAATTAAATTCTTATCCAACCCCTTTTTGAATCTTGCTTTTCTGCATTCTCTATATTTTATTATTTTGGAACATACTTTGAGATGCATGTTAAATGTTCTTATGTTCCTCTTTGTGTTTTCTTAATCACTCTTCAACATTTTCCTACTTTTTCAGCTGTTTGTGCTGAATTCTGGTTAGCTTTTCAGATTTGTCTTCAAGTTAACTCATCTATTTACCTTTTTTTTTAAAAAATTTTAGTTTTTTGGTATCATTGTGTTGCCCAGGCTGGAGTAAAGTGGAATGATCACAGCTCACTGCAGCTCGAACTCCTGGGCTCAAGCAGTCCTCCTCCTTCAGCTTCCCAAGTAGCTGGGACCATAGGCATATACCACCATGCCCAGCTATTACTTTTTACTTTTTATTTTTGTTGCCTACACTGGTCTTAAAGTCCTGGGCTCCAGTGATTTTTCTTGCCTTGGCCTCCCAAAGTGCTGTGATTATAGGCAAGAGCCACTGTGCCCAGCCAATTTACCTGTTTTTAGAGCTTAACCTGTCCAGCAAATATTCAGTTTGAGTGATGATATTTTAATTTTAAAAAGATAAACAGCAGACATAACAAAATTCAGAAAATTGCATAATATTTTAATTAAATAATCATCTAATGTATCTCCACAATACTTTTTTCCATCCTGTATTGGTTATAAACTCCATTCATTTCTTCATATGATTTTATAATATTATTTTCTCTTGAAAAAATTGTTATCTAAGACCATACTAAATTTATACAAAGAATTTCCATCACAATCTTACATTTATTTCTAAAATAGTAGACTCTGGGTTTTTAATTTGTCATGAAACTTTGATTGGTTTCCTGTCACCAGCATTAGTTGGAGACTACCTGGAATATTTAAATATCAATGTAAACTTTGCTCCCCAAAAGCCAAATTACATGTGGCTGGACTTCCTTTTTAGTTCCTATATAATACTTTTCTGAAACCCTCACTTTATAGGTTCTTATTATTTGTGTTTCATTTTCTTCTTATAGCCTAGCACCAAATCTGTGTTTGATATATTTCACATTTTGTGAATAATTTCTCAGTAATTTAGAGGTTTTGGAATCACTTCTTGCTATTACTGGCAGATTCCGGATCTGGAGCACCTCATTACTTCTTTTCCCTTTTTTTCTTTTGATAATACTTCCTTCAATTTCCTCCATCCAATTTTTCCTCTGGCTCATTAGAAATTAGAGTATAGGCTGGGTATGGTGGTATGGGCCTTTAGTCCCAGCTACTTGGGAGGCTGAGGTGGGAGGATTGTTTGAGGGTAGTTAGTTCAAGACCAACCTAGGCAATATAATGAGACCACCCTGTCTCTTTTTGCAGTGAAGTCTGACTTGATTCATCTTGTATCTTTCTGAGCACTCAATAAATCTGCAACCAGAACCTCAAGTGATTTACAGTTGCTCCCAGATGCCTGAATTTTTTTCTTCCATTATTTTCTTAATGTCCTTGAAACAGAATCCCATTGGGATAGCTTCTTGGTCATCCCATTAGTATAGCTTCTTGAAAGATGGTGTAATCTGTTCTTCTGGTTAGTAATGATATTTTTTTGAGCACTTCTCACCAGAGATTCCTCAAGTGAATGGGTTAAATGGATATTACTTATATATTCTTGGTCTTTCTCCTGTAATAGATATTTACATCTTGGATACCACTTAGGATGCTATTCTTAAGGGTGTTCACTGGGCTTCCAATCAGTTAGCCCTCCTCCACAGCAAAAGCATTTTACTTTATCACCTTAACCTAAAGCATAAAATTCAGCTCTTGCAAGCTACTGCTTGTTAACTTGAGTACATCCACATCCCCAGAGTAATAATCCATGCTTCATAATCTGCCATGGATGGATTTTTTTCAGAGGATTTGTTGAATTGGGGAAATTCCTGTTAGAACTCACAACGTCAAATTCACTTCAAATATTAATGTTCTGGCCCCAAACAAAGAAGAAGTTAAGTAAGTATTGCCCGTGTTCTTCTGCCACCAGCCACCACTATAAGGTTCCCAGTTTTTCAGTTTTCTACCACAATAAAAGCACTGCACTTGGTCATCAATAGTCATTCAAAAGATTTCAGCTCTAACTAACTCTCTTGGGGGTAAGTGGACATAGTTTGGCCAGTCCTGAAATGACTATATTTGAGCTCTTCACTATACATGTTGGGTTTCTTGAGTATATGGTATCTGACACATCGAGAGCCTGTCCAGTTATCAAAACATAATCTGCATGAATTTCAGATGGCCTCAAACGATCTGCCTGCCTTGGCCTCCCAAAGTGCTGGGATTACAGGTGTGATCCACTGTGCCTGGCTGCCACTTAAGGAGCCACTAGGAATTAATTTTCTATACGTAGAAGCAACTGGAAAGTATATTAATGAATATATCATGCTAAAGCAAAAAACTCAATATATCTTGCTAAACTCTACTAGTAACCTGGATCCCAAAACCTAATGTTGTTCACCGCAAGGGGAAGTGTGACAGAGAAATCAGAATATAAAGTGATAGTGATCTTAACTATCTGTGGTTAAAATACTATACTTTTGCAGATATTACCAAAATGTGACTATGCAAACAGATTTTGTAGGGCTTTTTTCAAGGCTTGGAAGAAGCCTGTGGTTATGAAGGGTCTGCGCTTCTCTGGCTTCCTCTTAACACCACAATCTCCTTCCTCATTCTCCACTTTAGCCACACTGCCCTCTCTGGTGTTCATTGAGCATGACAAGCATGCTTCCTCTTTAGGACTTTGGTACTTGCTGTTGGCTCTGTTTTGAACTCTTACCATCAGCTATCTGCATGGCTTGCTGGTTTTATTTCACTGAGACTGTTGTGAGGCCTTCCATATCTATTTCACGTGAAGTTACAGTCATTCTTCATGTCACCTACACCCTTGCAGTCCCAAACCCCTGTATCTTTTTTTTTTCCCCCATGGAATTGATCAACATCTAACATGTATCTCTTTTGCTTATTATTTTATTGTCTGTCTTCCTGCCTTGGAGTTTAAGCTTCAGGAATGTAGAGTTTTTATATGTTTTATACATTGCTATATGATGCTTAGAGCAGTACCTAATGTGTACTTTGTGCCATAATTTGTTAAATGAATTATAGATGAATGTGTTTATTAACCCATTTATGCTGGAGGTTGCAAATATTTTTTTGTGTGTGAAAAATTAGGCTTTGGTGATGACCTTGAGCAGTAGGATATAAATAACTCGCACAGGCTTAGCATTCCAATAATGGAACACTAGGCATAAATGGGTTAAAGAGAAGGATTTATAGGAGACATACCAAATTATACCTAGGTGTTTATTTAAAAGCTTGTTTTAAATATTTTAGGTTTGTGCAAAAGTAATTTTGTTTTTTGCCATAATATTATTTACTTTATAAGTAAAACTTTGCTTTATTTAACTGCACTAATGTATTTTAGATTAAAAGATACAAAGATTAAAAGTCTGTGGTTGTGGTACTTAGATGAAGCATATGATTTTATTTTGAACTGAGTGTGAACACTCCTGTTTTGCCAGCTTGTGGTGGTGTAATCAGAATCCAGAAAAATAAATGACTGCATAAAATCATCTGCTTTAAAACAATAAACTTAAAGTATTAAGTGATAATAAATACTACAACTTGAAAAAATTTAAAACAGTTGATGGATCTTAGTTATAGATTATTTTTATTGTATAACAAGGTGTCTTAAATTTTCTTAATGGCTTTGTTATTGTGCTGCTTTTCTTTCTTATGTTTTCAAGAAAACTTTAAAATATTATGTCTGCATGCTAGAATAGATTTGAGCGTTTTTTTGTTTGTTTTTTGGAGATGGAGTTTTGCTCTTGTTGCCCAGGCTAGAGTGCAATGGCGTGATCTCAGCTCACCGAAACCTCTGCCTTCCAAGTTCAAGCAATTCTCTTGCCTCAGCCTCCTGAGTAGCTGGGATTAGAGGCATGTGCTACCATGCCTGGCTAATTTTGTATTTTCAGTAGAGATGGGATTTCTCCATGTTGGTCAGGCTGGTCTTGAACCCCTGACCTCAGGTGATCTGCCTACCTCAGCCTCCCAAAGTGCTGGGATTAAAAGGTGTGAGCCACCGCTCTTGGCCCAGATTTGAGTTGTACTGTAATTTTTTTTTCCCACTCATGTTTTTCTATAGTAACACACAGCATATACTTCAATACCCAAATACTGTACGTATTCATACACTTATTTTTAAATTATAAGTAAACTTTCTAAAACTTTGTGTGTTGCCTGTTTTAGATTGCAAATTCCTGGGAAGGAGATCTTTGACTTTGATATTATCAGTGTTGGAGAGCACACTTAAAATACTGTATTTAAAAAAAATTAAAACTTTTATTTGGAAATAATTATAGATTCATATGCAATTATAAAAAATAACATAGTGATCTCATGTTCTCTTTAGCCAGTTTCCCCCATTAGTAGTGTCTCACAAAACTATAATATAATATCAAAACCAGGATATTTGATTGATACAGTCAAGATACAGAGCATGTTCATCACCATACGGATTCCTCATGCTGCCCTTTTATAGCCACACCCACTTCTCTCTTGTTCTCACCCCTTCTTAAACCCCATTCATGGTTTTTAGCTATTATGAATAAAGCTGCTATAAATATTCATCTACAGGTTTTTATGTTTTTATTGGTCTGTGATAAATGTCCATTAATGCAGTTGCTCAGTTTATATTATGGTTACATGTTTAGTTTCTGAAGAAACTGTCAACTGTATTCCTGAGTGGTGGCTGTACCATTTTGTTAGGGTTTGCAATCTAGAAGAAACCTTTGAATTTCTAGTCCTTTAAAATGGAAAACATTTTTTGGGGGGGTACATTTGTCGGTAAATTTTAGTGTTAGAAAAGTTTCTGGGGAAAATACAAACTATGAATTGGTGGTTTTTGCCACTTGCTTGTAAATGCCCATTCATTCAAAACGTTAATGAGATTGAAGACTTGACATATAGATTTTGACTATGTCTAAGGGAAAGTGAGTTTGAACATGATCATAATATTTTCTGGGTACTAATAATAATCTGATACGCTTCATCTTCCTTTTTATCTAAACAGAGCCATTTATTTATTACTACATAACTTTTACTACATGAAGAGGGTGCTTGGTTCAGAACAGGTAGGGATTTAAACATTCAGGGAGAACTGAATTCAATCTAAAGAAATAACTTTTTCTTGCAACTTGATTATATTGCTTATGAGACAAAGTTGAAATTATTGGCTTATAACATCCAACAGTAAAGTTTCTGAATGTTGGGAGGTTTTATTTAAACCAAATATTTCCTATTTTTTGGTATGTGTTTCTGATTTGGAAAATAAAGAGGAAACTAAAAATTACTTGTGATTTTACCACTTAGTGATTACTAACATTTAATTATTATTTTTTATCCCTTTTTCTCCAAAGTATGTAAACATACATATATATTGCATTTTAGATAATAATTTTTTTAAAAAATTGGGGGCATATTGTTTTATGACATAAATTTTGATTGCTGTGCTGTATATTTTTTATTGCTAATAAGAGTAATAATCATTTTGGGCAGAGGATTTAATCCTGCATTTCCATTTGCTTCTTAGCTTTATCTTCCTTACAGTGGGTTGGTTTTATACATACACACATGTATACAGCCCCACTCAAATTTTTGGGAAATGATGAAATAATAGTTATTTGGTTAGTAATAATATTTTGTTAGTTTTGGCTGTGAGTTATCCATTTCTTAATTATTTTGATTAGAAAGTTTCAAAGACATTGCCATGTCTTTGAGTGAATACGTGATAGAAGAATATATAGAACTAATTCCATATTGTCTTACTTATCTTTATCTTCATTTTCCGCAGTGAACATTTATTTAGCACGAAGAGATATGTTAGGTGTTGGTACACAAGCCATTATTCTGCCCTTGCACTTGATTTAGTTGAAGAAACAAGGTATATTTACATATGGATTTTAAATAAATGGATAATTAGCATTCCAGGATAGTATATTCATGAGAAATATGTGATTAGGTCATTGAGAACTTTAAGAAAGAGAGGGCCGGGGCAGTGGCTCATACCTGTAATCCCAGCACTTTGAGAGGCCAAGGAGTTTGAGACCAGCTTGACCAGCATGTTAAAACCTTGTCTCTACTAAAAATACAAAAATTAGACAGGTGTGGTGGCGTTCACCTGTAATCCTACCTACTAGGGAGGCAGAGGCAGGAGAACTGCTTGAACTCAGGAGGCGGAGGTTGCAGTGATTCAAGATCATGCCACTGTACTCCAGCCTGGGCAACAGAGTAAGACTCTGTCTCAAAAAAAAGAGAGAACTTTAAGAAAAAGAGCTACCAGATATAAGTAAGTTTTCCTAAGTTGCAGTTATTAGACTACTAGTTTATAGCCTTAATGATTAGCACTTAAAAACATACAAATTGAAGGCAATTGTATTAATACCCATCTGAAAATGTTGCTTTCTTATTATATGTTAGTTAGCATGTATTAGAATGAAAAGTACCCAATTAAAAAAAAAATAGTAGTTTTCTAGATTTTAAAAATTGATAGCAAATTAGTTATTAAAGGTCAGAATGAATGAAATGTATATAGAAAGAAGCATAAAGAGTTAAATATTTTCTCTGGGTAAGATATGTCTATAAAATTATGGAAAAATTTTTCTGGGGCTAATATGCCAGAACCAATTACCTATAAAAACACCTGCTGTTAGGATTCAACTTTGCCACAGTATGATTTAAAAGGGAACGCATAAGCAAAATGTGCATTTACATGATTTTCCTTTATTATATTAGTTGTGACAATGGCTAAGTTTTACAGTCTTTCAAACTTTATCATATGCTGCTAACAGTTATTTAAAATGTGATGTCAAATGTAATTAGTTCACTTACATTTAATTGTAAGAAAAAAATTTAAGACATTTAAAAATCCTTCTGTTTAAATCCTTTTGAAAACTTCTCTGTAATTGTATTTATACCACCAAACATTTTAACAGTGTATACATTTTAAAATTGTAAACATACATCTACTGGGCTTGCCTTTAGCGTTTGCTTTTTAATGTTAAACATGCAATGTCTTATATTAAAACATCTGTATTTAATTTTTCAAATGTAAGGTTTGAAAATCACCATTAGGTGGAGCACGGGGACACAAGCCTGTAATTCCAGCACTTCAGGAGGCTAAGAGGGGCAGATCACCTGAGGTTGGGAGTTCGAGACCAGCCTGACGAACATGGAGAAACCTCATCTCTACTAAAAATACAAAATTAGCTGGGCATGATGGTGCTTGCCTGTAATCCCAGCTACTCAGAGGCTGAGGGGAGGAGAATTGCTTGAACTGGGACTCGGATGTTGTGGTGAGCTGCAATTGCACTGTTGCACTCCAGCCTGGGTAACCAGAGCGAAACTCTTGTCTCAAAAAAAAGAAAGAAAATTGTGATTCTTATGTTTTCTTGTAAGGTTACTTCAATTTAATTGGATTTAGCAGGTATTTATTATGTATATCAGTGCTTGTGCTGGGCACATGAGGATACAAAGGAAATAGAAAATGGATTGTAAACTAGTTGGATAAATTTGACAGATGAACTTGAAAGAAATAAAATAAGAGTATTAAATTTAAAAAACAATTATAAACGCTCTCAGATTGCTCCTCTAAGCCTTCTCTAGGTAGCACATGGCATCAACCATCCATCTATTTTTTTCAGGCCAGAAACTTAGGATTTTTAATTCTTTTCTTCTCTTTATATTTTGAATTCAATCCATTAGAACATTTTATTCTGCTTCTAAAATGTGTTCTGAATCTTTAAGCGTCTTCCAGCTCCACTGTTGTAATGATAGTCTAAGCTCTGACGTCTCTTGCTTCAGTTATCTCAATGCCTAACTGGTCTACATCTTGCCACTCTTGTCTCTGTAGTATGTCTTCCATGCACTATTCAGAGCTATTAGAAATACAAATTTAGAGTATGTTGAGCCTTTGCCTAAGACTTAGAAAAGGCTTTCCTTCCCACTGTAACCCAAATAAAACCAAAAGCCTTACTGCTACTTACAGGGCTCTGTATCATAACCTCTACCCCTCTGACCTCACTCTTCTTGTTCCTTACTCTGGCTTTCTTTCTGTCTGTCAAACATCCAAAGCCTGTTATTCTGTTACATATTTAGCACTTGCTTTTCTTTTTGCTTGGAAATATTTTTCCGTGGATTTTTCTTGGCTAGCATCTTATTTACCTCTCAGATCAGTGTCAACTTCTGAGGGAGCCCTTCCTTACTATATTAGAGATGTTTTCCCTCATCTCTCTAATTCGTGATCTTATTTTATCTTTTAATCGCATGTGTAAATACTGTAGTTTCTTGTTTGTTACAATTTTTGTTTCTGTCACTATGTATAAGCTGTTTGAGGGCAAGGACCCTATCTTGTTCATTGACATATCCAACGTACCCACAACAGTGCTTAACATATAATATATACTCAATAACTAGTGAATGAACGTAGCTTGGGAGCAAATACTCCTAAAATGACAAAAAGGAGAGAGAATGATCCTATGATCCTTTTTCTTCTAACTTGGTGACTCTAATATCCATTCTTACTCTTTATCCCCTTCCATTTGCCCCAAGAGCCAAGATCTTTTTTTTTTTTGAGGCGGAGTTTCACTCTTGTTACCCAGGCTGGAGTGCAATGGCGCGATCTCGGCTCACCGCAACCTCCGCCTCCTGGGTTCAGGCAATTCTCCTGCCTCAGCCTCCTAAGTAGCTGGGATTACAGGCACGCGCCACCATGCCCAGCTAATTTTTTGTATTTTTAGTAGAGACGGGTTTCACCATGTTGACCAGGATGGTCTCAATCGCGACCTTGTGATCCACCCGCCTCGGCCTCCCAAAGTGCCTGGATCTTTAAGCCAACCAAATGATCTTTTTTTCTCCCCACAGGAAGGTAAGCAAATGAGTAAGTGGACCTGACCTCTGCTGAATTCCTCAACTAGTAGATTCCTTCCTTGGAAGCTTTCTAGAACTACCAGAATTGGGAATGATATTCTTCTCTCTGTTCTTACTTTGATTCTTTTAATCACACTGAGAAATGTAAGTTTTTAGTACTCATTATAACATTAAGTAATGTTGAGCTCTTATCTGTGCTTTGAAGATGGTGAATTACTTTGCTATCCAAGATGAATAGGTTTCTTAAAGTTTCCATGGCTCATTTGATCACAAAGTCAGGCAGAGAGAATATTCTAGAGACTTGCTAAGCTTGTGAGCATGAAAAGGGACATTATTAAAGACTAGCAATAATTTCTTAAATTGAGTGTTAGTGGAAACATTCTTTTTTCCCAGTTGAGGCAGTTTCTATGATGACAGTCACAACTTTTAAAAATAATTATAGATACATTAAGAGGGGAACATGCTTAACTTTTAGATAGAGACCTCCCACAAGAATTTATGAATATTACATGGTATATTATCTTACTATATATAAAAAGGTTTAATCTATCTTCTGGAAAAGGGACCCAAAGAGTTTTGCAGTAACTTGTTGAAGAATAGTGGCACAGTTTGGTGACCTCATTTATTACCAGCAGTAACAAGACTTGTCAAGTGATGTTAAAGAATCCATGACAGTGAGGGATTTTCCAATGGGTCTGTTTTTTAACTAAGATGAGGCTTAATGACATTGTCTAAAGAAAGTGTCTTTTTCATGTTTAATTTTGAAGAGCTAGGCCCTGAAGGGTGTTGTATTTTTGTTCTTAACAATTTCTCTTTTGTATTACAAATTGGGTGAAAAATATAAAACTACTTTAAGGAGCTAGTTCACAAACTTGACCTTTTTTAGAAGCACTGGGGTAGCTTTTAATCACACGAATTCTGAGGCCCAACCCCAGATGTACTGAGTCAGAATCCTTTGACATTTAGGACTATCTCTCCCTCTCTGTCATTGTCTCCCTTCTTCCCATTTCTTCTCCTTCCCTCCTTCCCTCTGCTTCTCTTCCACTAAATCTTTTCAAGCAATTCTGATGGAAATTTGCTACCTGCTATTTGAGAATTACTGCTTCAAGAGAATCCTCTTGAAGCCTTATTTGCAAAGAAAGTGAATACATTTTGTGGTCATTAAGATGGAGGCAGTTGATGTTAAAAGATATTCCCTGTGAGACTTGTTCTAAGGAGCTTTATTGAGAGGTTTAAGACCAGTTAATATTAATATTTTAAAATAAACTATGATGTCATATTCTATGTTTTTTTCCATAACAGAATTTTAGATTTACCCTCTTATTGGATTCTGTTTCTACATTTCTCAAATAACTAATAACTGTAATAAATTATTAGATGATTTAATAATGTGCTTTCAAGATATAGCCACATTATTGTATTTACTTTTAACTTGACACCATGGTTTCAAGACCTATGCATATTGTTTTATATACTTACAGTACATTGCAGTACATGTTTGTCCCCTCTAAAACTCATAAACTTGAAACCTTATTTGGAAAGAAAGTAAATGAATTTAGTGTCCAAAATTTTATGTTCAGAATCTTGTATTTGAAATCTAATTGCCATTTTAATGGTATTAAGAGGTAGGACCTTTAAGAGATGTTTAGGTTATGAAGACCCCACCTTTGGGAATGGACTATTGGTGGTATGGTGGGAGTGGGTTCATGATGATGAAAGTGAGTTTGCTCCTTCTTGTTCTCTCTCCATCTTTCTTTGTCCTCAGCCATGTGATACCTTCTACCATGTTTTGACATAGCAAGAAGTCTCTTGCCAAATGCTGCCACCTTGATATTTGACTTTTTAGTCTCTAGAACTGTGAGCCGGTAGATTTCTGTTCCGTATCAGAACTGTGAGCCCATAAATTTCTGTTCACTATCAATTACCCAGTCTCAGATACTCTGTTACGGCAGCACAAAATGGACTAAGAGGGCATCGTTCCTCATTTCTGTGAGTGGGAATGAGAGTCCAGTTTTCTAGGTGATCTCTGTTGACACCCTTGGAGGTAGGAGAAAGTAGAGGCATTGTTACCAGCTGGTGGGGATGAAAGTCCTTGGAGGTAGGAGAAAGCAGAGGAGGTGTTACCAGATGGTAGGGATGAAAGTCCCAGCTGCCTAGTTGGTCTTCTCTGATGTATCCTATTGTGGATTTTTTTTTGAGACAGGGTCTTGCTCTGTCATCCAGGCTGTAGTGCAGTGGTGCTATCTTGGTTCACTGCAACCTCTGCCTCCCAGGTTCAAATGATTCTTGTACCTCAGCCTTCTGAGTAGCTGGGACTTCAGGTGAGTGTTACCATGCCCGGCTTTTGTTTTTTTTTGAGATGGAGCCTAGCTGTGTTGCCAGGCAGAGCTCACTGCAACCTTGGCCTCCTGAGTTCAAATGATTCTCAGCTCACTGCAACATCTACCTCCTGAGTTCAAATTATTCTCCTGCCTTAGCCTCCCAAGTAGCTGGGATTACAGGTACATGCCACCACATCTGGCTAATTTTTGTATTTTTAGCAGAGGTGGGGTTTCACAATGTTGGCCGGGATGGTCTCGATCTCTTAACCTCGTGATCAGCCCACCTCAGCCTCCCAAACTGTTGGAATTACAGGCGTGAGCCACCATGCCTGCCCATTTTTTTTTTTTTTAAGGATTGGGGTTTCACCATGTTGGCCAGGCTGGTCTTGAATTCCTGGCCTCACATGATATACCTGCCTTGGCCTCCCAAAGTGCTGGGATTACAGGTGCGAGCCACTGTGCCTGACCCCATTGGGGAATTTGAGGTGCCTTGTTACAGCCTCATGAAGATGAAAGTCTAGGTTTCCTTCCTGGCCCTTGCAACTGGATGGTGGAGCCACAGCTTTTATTTTTTTCCTATGGTAGTTGGCTGGAAGAGAACAGTTATTGTCAAAAGTTTCTGTTTTGATAGGCTGCCCTTCTGGTCATTTGGTAAGACAGAGCAGGTTTTTGTCTGAGCCTGTTAGCACTTCTGGGTTGTCAGCTTCTTCAGAGCCATAACTGGGATGTATGAGGCAAAAGAAAACCTCGGAAATCACCATCATGTCATCCCTGTATCCCAGGGTCCCTAAGGGTCTGCCTTTTTCCTTTCACACCTTTCAGAGTCTTTTTTTTTTAAAGCTTTTCTTTTTTGAGATGGAGTCTTATTCTGTCACTCAGACTGGAGTGCAGTGGTGCATTTGTAGGTCACTGTACCCTGGATCTCCTGGGCTTAAATGATCCTCCTACCTTAGCCTCCTAAGTAGCTGGCCTATAGGGATATATATGCTGGGCTAATTGATTTTTATTTAGTAAAGATGAGGTCTCGTTGTGTTGCCCAGGCTGGCAGAATCTTTTAATATTTTCTTTATATATAATGCCTAGGGTTTTTAGTTGTAATTAGTGGCAAGAATAGGAAAGTGTGTGTGTGTGTGTTTGTGTGTGTGTATGTATGTATATACATGTGTGTGTGTGTATATATATATGTATATATATATATGTCTAATTTTCTTGGACATGGGAACATTTTGTACAGAGGAACAGAGATTATGATAATAGCAAACTTCTCATTGGCAATAATACAGGCCTGAAGACAGTCAAGCAACATCTTTACAGTATTGAAGAAAAAGACTGTCAACCTAAAACTCTGTGACCAGCAAAATGCCTTTAAAAAAACAAAGGCAAAATGAAGACTTTTTCAGGCATACAAAAGATAAAAAATTTATCACCCACAGACCTGTACCACAAGAAATGTTAAAGTTTGGTAGGTAGGAAGTTTTCAGGAAAATGATACCAGCTGAAAATCTAGGTCTAGGCCAGGCGTGGTGGCTCACGCCTATAATCCCAGCACTTTGGGAGGCCGAGGCGGGTGGATCACGAGGTCAAGAGATCAAGACCATCCTGGTCAAAAAAAGGTGAAACCCCGTCTCTACTAAAAATACAAAAATTAGCTGGGCATGGTGGTGCGCGCCTGTAGTCCCAGCTACTCGGGAGGCTGAGGCAGGAGAATTGCTTGAACCCAGAAGGTGGAGGTTGCGGTGAGCCGAGATTGTGCCATTGCACTCTAGTCTGGGTAACAACAGTGAAACTCCATCTAAAAAAAAAAAAAAGAAAATCTAGGTCTATCCAAAGAAGTAAAGAGTACTGGAAATGGTAACCACATGGCTAAATATAAAATATACTTTTCATATATATATATATATTTTAATGTATAATTGTCTGTAAAAATAATAGCAATGTCATTTATAAGGGGTATAACATGTAAAGGTAAAGTGTATTATAACAATATTGTAAAAAGGCCAGGAACGGAGACATGGAAATGTAATATAAGGTTTTTGTACTATATGTGGTATGGTATAATATCATTTAAAGGTAGATTGATCATTTTAAGATGTATATTGTAAATCTCAAATTAACCACTACATAACACAACAAATAGTATGCCAATAAGCCAATACATGGAATAAAATAGAATCATGAAAAATATTTAATTATTTGAAATAATATAGCAAAAGAGTAAACAAGTAAGAAAGAACAAGTGGGACAAGAAGGAAACAAGTAGCAAAATGGTAGACTTAAACCCAGTGATATTAATAATCACATTAAATGTCGCTGTTTTATGGATCCCAATTAAAAGCAGATTTGTCAGATTGGATTAAAACAAGATCCAATAGTATATGCATCTTGTAAGAAGTCATTTTAAAAGTAAGGGAAAAATAAACTAAAACAAATAGATTAAAAGTAAAAGATTGAAGAAAAGATATGCCACGTTCTCTCTAATCAAAAGTAAGCTGGAATAATGGGTATGTTAACATTAGAAGAGTAGATTTCAAGCAGGCCTGTAATCCCAACACTTTGGGAGGCTGAGATGGGCTGATCACTTCAGATCAGGAGTTCAAGACCAGCCTGGCCAACTTGACCAAACCCCATCTCTAATAAAAAAATATAAAAATTAGCTGGACATGGTGGTGCATGCCTGTAGTTTCAGTTACTTGGGGGATTGAAGCAGAAGAATCACTTGTACCCAGGAGGTGGAGGGTGCAGTGAGCCGGGATGACACCACTGGACTCAAGCCTGGGTGACACAGTGACAATCCATCTCAAAAAAAAAAAAAAAAGAATAGTGGATTTCAGAGCAAAGCATATTATTGGAGAGAAAGAGGATCACGTAATAACAGTAAAGGAGTAAATGAGTTTAGAGAACATAATAGTCCTGAATGTTTATGTACCTAATAACAGAGCTTCAAAATACATGAAGCAAAAATGGATAGAATTCAATAAGAAATAGATATATTCACAACTTCACTTGGAGGTTCCATCATCTTTCTTTGAATAACTGATAGAAAATGTAAACAGAAGATCAGTGAGAATACAGAAGCCTTGAATAACACTGTTAACTAAATTGACCTAGTTGACATTTATAGAATATTCTGCTGAACAACAGTAGAATGCGTATCATTTTCAAGCACCATCAAGATACACAATATTCTGGGTAATAAAAAAGTCTCGATAAATTTCAAAAAATTTAAATCATACAGTTAACTTTTTAGATACAGTAGAATTAAATTAGGACAAATAACTAAAAGATACCTGGAAAATCCCCATGTATTTGGAAACTAGCATGCTTCAAAAGTTATCACAGAGAAACTAGACAGTATTTTGAACTGAATGAAAATAGAACACAGTATATCAAAAATTGTGATATATGTTTACTGCCTATGAGAAGAGAGAATATACAAATTACTGATATCAAGAATGAGAGAGGCGCAGGAATATGATAGTTCTAGTTCCTGTACATCCACACCAACATTTGAATGTGGTTTGGTAGTTTCTATCTGTCAGGGTTAAATGCCGGTTGGTCAAGGTGAATGATCAAACAGGAGCATTTTTCATTTTTTAATTACCGAAGACGTCTGTAGTGTTAGGAACATCTTCAATCTTTTCTTTTAGCTGTTTTAAAATATACAATATGTTGTTAACTATAGTCACTCACCCTACTGTGCACTAGACAGTATTTAGTATTCTACTGAACACTGGAACTCATTTCTTATATCTAACTGTATGTTTGTAGTCATTCACCAACCTTTCTTTATCTCTGCTTCCCCTACACAGCTTCTAGTATTTATCATTCTGCTGTCTACCTCCATGAGATCAACTTTTTTAGCTCTCACATATGAATGAGAATATGTGATATTTATCTTTTGTGCCTGGCTTTTTTCACTTAATATAACTTCCAGTTCCATCTGTGTTGCTGCAACTGACAGTATTTCTTTTCTTTCTTTCTTTTTTTTTTGAGATGGAATCTCTCTCTGCTGCCCAGGCTGGAGTATAGTGGCGTGATCTTGGCTCACTGCAACTTCTGCCTCCTGGGTTCAAGTGGTTTTCCTGCCTCAGACTCTCTAGTAGCTGGGATTACAGGTGCCCGCCATCATGCCTGACTAATTTTTGTGTTTTTGGTAAAGATGGGGTTCACTATGTTGGCTAGGCTGGTCTTGAACTCCTGATCTCAGGTGATCCAGCTGCCTCAGTCTCTCAAAGGGTTGGGATTACCAGCGTGAGCCACTGCAACCGGCTAACTGACAATATTTCAAGTGAAAGATTCTTTTAACTTATTATTGGATTCAGTTTACTAGTATTTTGTTAAGGATTTTTGCATCTATGTTCATCAGGGATATTGGCCTGTAATTTTCTTTTCTTGAAGAGTCCTTGTCTGGCCTTGGTATCAGTGTAATACTGGCTTTGTAACATGAGTTTGGGCATATTCCTTCTATTTCAGTTTTTTGGGAAGAGTTTGAGAAAGATTGGGCATTAGTTTTTCTTTAAACGTTTATTAGAGTTCAGCAGGTCCTTTGATTTTCTTTGATGGGAAACTTTTTGTTATTTATTCTATTTGCTTACTCATTATTGGTTGTATAAGGTCATTCTTGCATTGCTTTAAAGAAATACTGGTATCAGATGCTGGATAATTTATAAATAAAAGAGGTTTAATTGGCTCATGGTTCTGCAGACTGTACCAGAAGCATAATCCTGGCATCAGCTTCTGCGGAGTCCTCAGGAAATTTGCAATCATGTCAGAAGGTGTGAAGTGGTAGCTAGCATGTAACATGGTGAAAGCAAGAGCAAGGGCAGGGATTGGGGAGTGCTGCACACTTTTGAATAACCCAATCTAACAATAACTCACTATCCCTAGGGCAGCACCAGGCCATGAAGGATCTGCCCCCATGATCCAAATACTTCCCAGTAGGCCCTACTTCCAGCATTGAGGATTGCCATTCCACATGAGATTTCAGTGGGGCAAATATACAAACTAATCATTGGTCTACTTAGATTTTTTTTTATTTCTTCATGACTCAGTCTTGGTAGGTTGTATGTGTCTTAAGAATTTCCTTTACATCATATAATTTGTTGTCATATAATTGTTCATAGTTGTTTCTTATGATCTTTTCTATTTCTGAGGTTTGAGTTGTAAAGTGTCCTCTTAAATTTTTTTTCTCTTACACTAGCTAAGGGTTTGTCAATTTTTTTTTTTTAAAACCAACTCGTTTTGTTGATTTTTTTTCTAGTGTTTTTTTAGTCTCTATTTTATTTACTTCTGCTTTGACCTCTGTTATTTCCTTCATTTGTTTACTTTGGGCTTAGTTTGTCTTTTTATAGTTCCTTAAGTTGTAACATTAGATTGGTTATTTGAAATCTTTTTTTTTAATCTAGGCGTTTAGTGCCATAAATTTCTATTTTAGTACTGCTTTTGCTGCATCTCATAAATTTTAATTGTTGTACTTCCATTTTTCTTTGTCTTAGGCACGTGAATTCTTATTTCTCTAAAGACTTGTATATGAATATTATTAGAACCTTTGGTTGTTTGCCAAAATCTAGAAGCAAGCAAAAGTTCATTAATAGGTGATTTGATAAGCATATTGTGCTATGTTCTAACAGTGGTATACTGAGTTTTCATCTATAAAAGGGAAAGAGCTGTGACACACTGACCAATATGGATGGATCTCAAAATCATTAGGACTGAAAGAGGCTAGAAAAAAAAGGATCATGTAATGTATAGTAATAGAAAGCAGATATGTGGTGGGAGAGTAGAGAGTGAAGGGATTGGGTGAGAGAGAGATAGTACAAAGAAACACAAGAAAACTTTGAAGGTGATAGATATGTTAATTATTTTGATCATGATGATCATTTTAGAGTGTATACATACGTAAAAGCTTTTCAGAATGTCCTCTGTAAATTTTTGGTGTTTATTGTAAAGTTGTCCCCCTTTATCTGCTGCTTCTATGTTCTAAGACCTCCAGTAGATGCCTGAAACCATGAAGAGCAGTGAAACCTAGATACATGATGTTTTTTCTTATGTATGTATCTTGGATAAATTTAATTTTTAAATTTGGCACAGTAAAAGATTAATAACGATAGCTACAATAAAAGAGAACAATTATAATAATATAATAAAAGTTATGTGAATGTGGCATCTCTCTGTCTCTTGAAAATACCTTCGTGTACTGTGCTTATCCTTCCTCTTGTAATTTTGTGAGATAATAAAATGGCAGCATGATGAGATGAAGTCAGGCTGATGATGTAGGCATTGTGATATAGCATTTAAAATTTATGAGCTATTTTCTTTTGGAATCTTCTATTATATATTTTGGGACTACAGCATTTATTGTTAGTAACTAAAACCATGGAAAGCAAAACCATGGATAAAGGGGGACTACTGTATGTCAGTTTTACCTCAATAAAGATGTTAAAAAATTACGTTTGCAGCATCGAAAACCCTTCAAATATCCTAGAGTTATACTTGTTCCTGCAGTATATTGACATCAATCAGCTTTTGCTAACATACTTTTGAAATAATTTGAAAATACCAAGTCTTTTTTTTGCCATTGTTGTACTGTATGTCAGCATATTGGTGGATTTTAATTTTTTTATGTGTTAATTAGATAGAGGAGTAAACCATATATGAAGAAATTTTATTGACTAGCAAACAAGTTATCTTCCTATACTGGAATGGATAATAGAATGGCTTTCTCTGAGTTCTTCCTTCTTCGCTGCCTGGCTTTTTTGAGTCACTCTAGATTTCTTGTTGAGAGAACTTAGTTAAAGTGTTCATCCCTAAAGCAGTCATTTCTGACCTGAGGAGCAGTATACTCACTTTGGAGGTATGGCTGGTTGGGGCAGTGTAGAACTTCCTCAAGGAGAGGGCAGTTCTCAGTCGTATTATTTTTGGGCTGCATACCACTTATGCAGAAGGATATAGCATAGTAAAGTGGTTAAGAACACAGGCCTATAGAGTTAGATGGATTTAAATTTGAATCCTTGGAAGGCCAGGTGTGGTGGCTCCAATCTATAGACCTAGCTACTTGGGAAGCTGAGGTAGGAGAATTGCTCGAGCCCAAAAGTTTGAGATTATAGTAAGCTATGCTTGCACTCCAGCCTGGGGAAAGAGTGAGACCCTGTCCCTGAATTAAAAAAAAAAAAAAATGGAATCTTGGTGTACCATATAATAGCTTTGTGACTATAACTGCAAATCTAAATTTCCTCATCTGTCAAATGGAATAATTCATGCATCATTTTTTGGTGATTATTGTGAAGACTAAGTCAATATGACCCAAGAGGAAAAAATGCTATTAAACCTAGCATTTCTACATAGTGATAATGCATTATTCCACTAGGTAAGAGATGAGTAATTTAAAGAAATGTTTGATTGTTTTGAAACATTCTTTGATAAAGAAACATAGAACATAGAAGCGGTTTTTGACTGCTTCTTTTAGGAGTGTGAGTGTGAGAGAGAGAGTATGTGTGTGTGATGAATAATGTATAATGTAAAGATTATACACATTATATTAAGGAGTAAGTAATATTTAGGTTATTAGCTTTGCACAGTCCTATTAATTATGTGTGATTAGTTTCCTGAAATACTTGACTGGAGCCGACATGAAAGTAAGTTCTGGGACTTAGCCCTGCCACAGATGCCTTATATACTTCAACCTAGATGTTTCCTTTTCTAGTTCTGCATTCTTTTACTAACTCCAGACTAAATAGGCCATTGTTGATGTCTTATATGTAGTTTCCTAAACATAGCTATACAGTATGTGTAGAAGCTTAGGACTCCTTAGCAAAGAAGGCCTAGTTATTTCTCTCTTCTCTCTACTTTCTTTAATTAATCCTGGGAGTTTTTGTTGATGGCCTATGTTTTTGGTTGTGAATTTAAAGGGATTTTTTTTTTAACATATTTTAGATATTTAATATATGGGTTTTCTATATTTTTATTTTTTTTTTCTGAAATAAGCTCTTCCATGTCTGAGATTTGTATTCTATGTTTGTCTTTGAAATTTCCTGTAGTAATAACCTGAATTCTTTGTATTCAGTGAATTTTACCCACATAGAAATATGGCTCATGTTTGTTTATTGCTTTATAATGTGCTTCCATACATTTTTACATTTGACCTATCAAAATTACCCTGTTAAATAGGCCTGGCAGCTTTTATTGTCCCATTTATAGATGAGCAAAACTGAATTTAGAAGGATATATGACTTCTCTGTACTCAAACTAAAAATATATAAAATAATATTGAAAACTCAGGATTTGATTCTGGGTTTAGTGCTTTTACTCTGCTATTGTAGCCTATCTAAATGTTATTAATTGATGACCTTCTAGAACTTGAGGCTTTTTAAATGAATGATACCAGGAAACAAACCTTATATGTGGCAATAGTTGCATTCTAGAGGATGATTGTTTTATTTACAGCCTTTTAATTAACATTGAATCTAAAGGGCTGGATATAATAGCAATGTTTATAAAAATTTAGTGTTACTGGGACAGCCTCAGGCAGCCTTAGCATGGGTATTAACTCTGTACACTTCTGTGTTAAATCATTTTATGTGACTTTGATCTAGAAGATAAGTATTACTTATCTTATCGAATAAATAAAGTATTACTTATATTACCGAATAAAAAATAACTTATTTAATTTATATTTATTCAGTTGACTATTTCAGCCCTAAAAAATTGCTTACTGTTGTTCTGTAGCACTCTGGTCATCTAGGCATATTTCACAGAGTTTTTATCATTTGTATGTGTTTCTTTCATTGTTGTATCCATGGCTATGGTTTATTATAATATTTAGTGATTTTCAAAACCAGAAGCAAAGAACTATGTCTTTCCTTGTGTGATATTTATTAAACTAATTCCTCTTGTAAGACATAGTTTGAGTATCATCAGCTAGATAAGTATCATCTTTACAATATTGTTTGTAAATTATTATAATACTAAAATGTAAAGGTAAATGGTAAAAACACATTTACTAATTTAAGAGTTTAAGTACTTTAGTTTTAAAACAATGCATTATATGTTGAATTTTTGGAAGGAAATTGTGTAGTACTGATTCCTAGTGTGATGTGGGATCTTATCATTTGTTAAATTATATGGCTGAATGGCGTGTGATGTGGCATCTTATCATTTGTTAAATTATATGGCTGAATGGCATGTGATAAGGAAGTTTTTTTCTGCTGGTAATGAATTATATCATTTAGTGGTACCTCTCAGCAGACGTTCATGAAAATAACATAAGTTTAACACTTAATTGTACCACTTATCAGAAATGATCAATTGAGGAATTATGCCTAGTTGTATCTTATCATGCATAGATTCTGGAATTTTTTATACTTTGGAGTATAAAATATTGGTAATTGTTTTAATAAAGTGAGCTGTAGAATGCAGAAATTTAAGAGATTATAAACGTCTTAAATGTGTAGGAAAAAGTATCTCATTTAGAATATGTCTCTAAGGCATGCCCTTTGCATCTCTAGTAGTGATTAGCAAATAGTAGATGAAAAGTCATGGCCCAACTTATAAATGCCAGTTGATGAAAGATAGTTCACATTGCAATTTCCATTTTTGCTATAAATCTATAGCAGTCAGACAAGAATTACTTTTCTTGAGACTTGATCTTGTGTTTGTGAGGAACTATTTATTTAAAGAAAAACAGAGAAAGGAAACAAAGAAAAGCGAAAAGGAAAGAAAAACCTGTTTTCTCTAAAATGCACCTTGACAATGTGGGCCTGAATCTTTTAGTTCTGGGATGTACTATTTTACCTCTGCAGTTATTTTCATTGTTAGATGATTGGTGAGAATAATAATTTAATAAAGATATTTTAAATATTTAACTCTTTCATAACACCAAACACTTGTAACAGGATCTAATTTATTGTATTGGTTAATATTTAAGTTGGCTTTCTATTGCGAATGTGGCAGCAACCTGGTAAACATGAAGAGACAGAAAGAGAAAGCATGGAAGATTGAAAAGAAAACTGTCATAGAATATGGAGACCTAAATTTTGGTATTAGTTTTCACACTAATTATTGTCCATTTGTCTCCTAGGCCCCTGATTTACTAACCTGGGAATGCTGAGATCTTTTCAGTACTGTTTCAGGATGTTGTTTTGTCACTAAGAAAGATTTCCCAGACATTGTCTCTTATTGATTGTATGATGATCTTGGTGAAACCATTTTTCTCAGTGTGAGATATAGGGATCATAATACCTACTCCATAGAGTAATATTGTGAAAAATAATACATACAAAAGATGTACTAGTGTATAGGAAGATCTCAATCAGTGTTTGTTTTTATTATTGCTATTGTCATTGTCACTGTGATTATGATCATGTCTGTGATCTTCACAATTCTGAAAGAAAATGATTTGGATCTATGTCCAACCAAATGGTGAATCAGAATCAAGTAAAGGCAAAATATAGACATTTTCAGCTATTTGAGGACTCAGAGTTTACCTCTCATCTAGTCTCTCTTGAAAGAAAATTGAGAATGTATTCCAGAAAAAAGGAATCCAAGCAACTGAAAAATAACAGATCCTAGAAACAGTGAAACCAACCCAAGAATGCAACACAAAGAAATTTCAAGATAACAGCTATTCAGCACATCTTGCAGGGTATTCATCCAAGTTTAAATAGGAAGTCAGAGTAGGCTGGGCATGGTGGCTCACACCTGTAATCCCAGCACCTTGGAAGGCCAAGGCAAGCAGAACATGAGGTCAGGAGTTCGAGTCTACGCTGGCCAATATGGTGAAACCCCATCTCTACTAAAAATACAAAAGTTAGGCTGGACATGGTGGCTCACACCTATAATCCCAGCATTTTGGGAGGCCGAGGTGAACAGATCACCTGTGGTTGGGAGTTTGAGACCAGCCTAGCCAACGTAGTGAAACCTCATCTCTACTAAAAATACAAAAAATTAGCCAAGCAGGGTGGCACATGTCTGTAATCACAGCTACTTGGGAGAATGAGGCAGGAGAATTGCTTTGAGTCCATGAGGCGGAGGTTGCAGTGAGCTGAGATCATGCCACTGTTCTCCAGCCTAGATGACAGAGTGAGACTCAGTCTCAAAAAAAAAAAAAATTGCTTGAAACTGGGAGGTAGAGATTTCAGTGAGCCGAGATTGCGCCACTGCAGTCTAGCCTGGACAACAGAGCAAGACTCTGTCTTAAAAAAAAAAAAAAAGGAAGTCAGAGGCTCTAAGAATGTAGACATCATTTGAAAATATTGAGTAAGGAAGTGGAAAATTCAGTGATGTACTAAAACCATGTTTCTTCCAACAATGAGAAAAGGAAAACAGTTACAATCGCCATAAAAAACAAAAAGCTATACAGGAAAGTGATAGACCAAATATGAAACAGTAGGACATGATTTTGAACAACTGATGGAGGATTGACCTTAACTTTTGGAAAACACTTATAGAGCACTACAGTTTTAGTTCCTGTCATTACATTGATATTCAATTAAATGAGTTCCATCACAATAATTGATTATGGACTTTATTTATTTAGTACTTTAAACATTTATTCATTTTTAACTTTTGGGTTTTCTGAACTCATTGAGCTGTATATGTTAGAAAAATGGACTGCTTTATTAACAGTTCAGCTGCTTTTGTATGTGTTAGCAAACCATTGCAAACATGGTGGCCGAAAGAACATAGTATTGGCAATGCTTGAGAACTGGGGAGTATAGATGTATAGGGCTTGGAAATGATTTTGCACACTAGTTAACCAAGGATGCAGTACCTGTAATAGCATGCTTCTTTTATAACAAAGGGCTTTGACAGACAAGTTAGTCTTGTAAGTAGCTAGGAAAACAGAAGTCTAGACTAGACGGCTGACCATATTCCAGTATATTCATGCATAGTTACCATTATTGATTATCTTTAAACCTAAATGAAAGCAATATATACAAAGTTTTGGAGGAACGTTGAATGTTGAATTTTATAAGAGAAGCTCTGGTCAAAGATGGGGGATGATTAAGCATTTAATAGTGTAATGCATAGGGTAGATTTAAAAATACATCAAGTAAATTTATTTCCTTTTATTTAAGAAATTTGTGTAGGCCAGACCTTAAGAAACATCTCTGTGCTGTCCATTATTTTGTTAAAAAACTGTGCCATAATGCTCAAATCCTATAGCATATTATTAATATCTCTTTAATAATTAAACCTAAATTCTAGATCATTTTAGTTTATAAGCGTTTTGTCTCTGCATTGGAAATGACTAGTGAATTTAATCTTAAAATATCTCTATTTTTATATTTCAAGTAGAGCATTTAAAAAAAGTAAAATAAAGTGATTCTATTTGGCATCAGAGCTGTGATTTACTCCTATGCCACCTAATACCAGACCCTCTTTAAGTAAATACTTTTGTAATTATCTTGCCTTTTATACTTCTGCAGCTGAGCTGTGTTTACATTGAATTTACAACCTTTGAGGTTTATAAATTGTTCAGTATAATGGTTTAATTGGCTTTGACTTTTCTATTAGTTTTTATATCTAGTTGATTTTAAATAGCTAAATTTAGAAATATTTACTCTTGACTAGAATATTCATGATTCAACTTTTTAGAGAGTATTTATATGAGAATTTTACTTATAACATCATTTTTCTTTTTAAATGAAAAGGAAGTTTAATACACATAGCATTTTGAATTTAATGTCACAAAGAGGAAAAGTAAATCCCGTGATATTTAAATTCATTATTGGGCTGATCATGTTTGGACCTCAATACAAGATCTTAGGGAAACCTGTAGCATAGTCTTAGAAATTTATTAAACATTAAATTGATTTATGTAGTATTTAGTTTATTTAACCTATCAGTGAAATAGAATAAAAATATTGATGTATTTTTAAGATTATAGATTAATGGTAAATTTTAGTTACATTACCAAATCATAGGATCAAAAAATAGATTTATAGAATAATTCTTCATTTGTTACTCTTGAAGAATATAAATTAACATTCATTCGGTTACTGCTTTATAGTTTCTACCCCACTTTGGCCAATGATATGTGTATATATGAGAGTAAGTATTTATTAATGTGCCATAAGTGCATGTATTGCCATAGTTTCTAGATCTGGAATTGACAATTTATCTGAATAATTGTAGCCTTTATAAACACAGTTTTATTGTGCCTAAGACAAGAAAGCAATGATATTGAAAACCTATGCTTTTCAACATATGGCTTCAATTTGCATTTCAATCAGAATATGGAAGTCATTACCCTGACATCTGAAACCGAGGTAGCAATAAAAAATTATCACTAACAGGACAGCAGACACAATTTATTTTGTGTTTATTACTGGGTGGCCTACTTGAAACTTTTCAAAAACTTAATTGATTCCAGATATTAGAAAATTAAAATTAAATTATGATACTGATTTTTGATGCATTTAAATTAGCTGTCTTAATAGGATTGGTATATGTTGGTTATCAGTATCTATTAAGATTTATAGCTTATATGTACGTACACACACACACACACACATACATAAACACACACACACACATAAACACACACATAGTATAGGCATACCTCAAAGATACCATGGGTTTGAATCTAGACCACTGCAATAAAGTGAATACTGCAATGAAATGAGTCACATGAATTCTCTTTTTGCTTTTCCAGTGCATATAAAAATGTTTATATTATACTACTGTGTCTTATGTGCAAAGAATTATTATTATTATTATTATTTGAGATGGAGTCTCGCTCCTGTTGTCCAGTCTGGAGTGCAGTGGCGTGATCTCGGCTCACTGCAACCTCCACCTTCTGGGTTCAAGCAATTCTCCTGCCTCAGCCTCCTGAGTAGCTGGAATTACAGGCATGTGGCACCATGCCTGGCTAATTTTTGTATTTTTAGTAGAGATGAGGTTTAACCATGTTGGTCAGGCTGGTCTCGAACTCCTGACCTCATAATCTGCCTGCCTTGGCCTCCTAATGTGCTTGGATTTCAGGCATGAGTCACTGTGCCCGGCCAAAGCATTATGTTTTAAACAAAGTAAACAAAGTACACACTTTAATTTAAAAATATAGCTAAAAGTTGATAATGATCATCTGAGCCTTCAGCAAATCATAATCTTTGGAAGGCCTTGCTCCAATGTTGATGATTGCTAATTAGGGTGGTGGTTGCTGAAGGTTGGCCAACAGTGAAGTTTGGCAAACAATAAAGTTTGCCATATTGATTGACTCTGACTCTTTGATGAAAGATCTCTCTGTAGCATGCAATGATGTTTGATAGCATTTCATGCATAGTACAATGTCTTTTAAAATTGGAGTTGTTCTCTAAAGCTCTGCTACTGCTTTCTCAATTAAGTTTATGTAATACTCTAAATTCTTTGTTGCCACTTCAATAATGTCCACAGCATCATCACCAGGAGTAAATTTCATTTCAAGAAACCTCTTCTTTGCTCATTCATAAGAAAAAAACAGAACTCCTCATCTGTTCAGGTTTTATCATGAGTTTTGAGGCATTCAGTCACATCTTCCAGCTTCACTTCTAATTCTAGTTCTGTTTCTCTTTCTACCACATTTGCAGTTACTTCCTTCACTGAAGTCTTGATCCCCTCAAAGTCATGAGGGTGAGAATCAACATCTTCAAAACTTCTGTTAATGTGGATATTTAGATTTCCTCCCATGAATCGCTAATGTCCTTAATGGCATCTAGAATGATGAATCCTTTCTAGAAGGTTTGCAATTTGCTTTGCCCTGATCTGTCAGAGGAATCACTCTCTGTGGCAATTATAGCTCTTTGAAATAGTTGTAAGTAATAAGATTTGCAAGTTTAAACTGCTCCTTGATCCACGGGCTGCAGAATGGATATTGTATTAGCAGGCATGAGAACAACATTAATCTTCTTGTATATCCGAGCTCTTGGGTAACCTTGTTTGCTGTCAATGAGTAGTAATATTTTGAAAGGAATCTTTTTTTTTTTGAGTAGCAGGTCTCAACAGTGGGCTTAAAATATTCAGTAAACCATGCTATAAACAGATGTGTGCTTTGATGTTCCATTTATAGAACATGGGCACAGTAGATTTAGCATAATTCTTAAGGGCCTTAGTATCGTCAGAATGGTAAATGATCATTGGCTTCAACTTAAAGCCACCAGTTGTATGGAAAGTCAGTCTGTTCTCTGAAGCTTGAAGCCAGGCATTGAGTTCTTCTCTTGAGCTACGAAAGTCCTAGATGACATCTTCTTCTAATATAAGGCAGCTTTGTCTAAAATTTGTTGTTTAGCCACCTTCATCAATCTTGGCTAGATCTTCTGGAGAACTTCCTGTAGCTGCTATGTCAGCACTTGCTGCTTCACCTTGCATTTTTATGTTGTGGAGATGGCTTCTTCCCTTAAATCTCATGAACCCACCTCTGCAAGCTTCATACTTATCCAGTTTCCTCACCTTTCTTAGTTTTCATAGAATTGAAGAGAGTTAGGGCCTTGCTCTCGATTAGGTTTTGGTTAGGGAATGTTGTGGTTGGTTTGATCTTCTATTCAGACTGCTAAAACTTTCTCCATATCAGCAAAAAGGCTGTTTTGCTTTCTTATCATTCATGTATTCACTGGGATAGCTAGCACTTTTTAATTTCCTCTGAGAACTTTTCCTTTGCATTTACAACTTGGCTAACTGGAAGAAGAAGCCTAGCTCTGGCCTGTCTTGGCTTTCAACATGCTTCCTCACTAAGCTTAATTATTTCTAGCTTTTGATTTAAAGTGAAAGACATACAACTCTTCTTTTAGCTTGAACACTTAGAATTGCAGGGTTATTAATTGGCCTAATTTCAATACTATTGTGTTTCAGGGATTAGGGAGGCCTGAGTAGAGGGAGTGAGATGGGTAAACAGCCAGTTGGTGAAGCAGTCAAAACACACACACACATTTATCAATGAAGTTTGCTGTCTCACATGATTTGCAATTTGTGGCACTCAGTCTTGAAAGCAATTATAATGGTAACATTAACGATAACAGGCCAGGTGTGGTGGCTCATGTGTGTAATCCCAGCACTTTGGGAGGTGAAGGCGGACAGATCACTTGAGGCCGGGAGATTGACACTGGCCTGGCCAACATGGTGAAACCATGTCTTTACTAAAAATACAAAAATTAGCTGTTCATGCGGATGCATGCCTATAATCCCAGCTACTTGGGTATCTGAGGCATGAATCACTTGAACCTGGGAGGTGGAGGTTACAGTGAGCCGAGATTATGTCATTGCACTCCAGCAGAGTGAGACTCTGTCTCAAAAACAGAACAAAACGAAAACATTAAAGATTCCTGATTCTATTATCATAACCAATATGGTAATAATTAGAAAGTTGGAAATGCTAGGAGAATTACCAAAATGTGATTCAGAGATAAAGTAAGCACATTTTCTTGGAAAAATGTCATGGATAGACTTGCTCCGTTCAGGTTGCTGCAAATCTTTAATCTGTAAAAAACACAGTGTCTGTGAAGTGCAATCAAATGAGATTGCCTACATATGCACACATAGTCATTGTATGTATGTAGTCGTTTGTGTGACAAAGGACTGAAAAGATTCATTTGAAAGTGCTGAATGGATTAACAATTATAGTTAACATTTCTGAATGGGGATCATTGGTGGAAAAAGGATTTCTTGTTATATAAATAAGCTTATTAGACTTTTTTTTTTTTTTGAGATAGTCTCACTGTGTCATCCAAACTAGAGTGCAGTGGTGCAATCACAGCTCACTTCAGCCTCGATCTCTGGGGTCAAACCATCCTCCTGGGTACCACAGGCATGTACCAGCACCACAGGCATGCTGGGACCACAGGCAGGCACCAATATGACCAGCTAATTTTTTAATTTTTAATTTTTGTAGAGATAGCATCTCACTATGTTGCCTAGGGTGGTCTTGAACTCCTGGACTTAAGTGATTCTCCCACTTTGCCCTCCCAAAACTCTGGGATTTAGAGCCATGGATCACTTTTTAGTCTTATAGTGGGGATATATTATTTGTTTAATAAAATATAGCATGACATAAAATTTCATTAATTTCTTTTCTTTTTTTTTTTTTTGAGGTGGAGTCTTGCTCTATCACCCAGGCTGAATTGCAATGGCACAATCTTGGCTCACTGCAACCTCTGTCTCCTGGGTTCAAGAGATTTTCCTGTCTCAGCCTCCTGAGTAGCTGGTACTACAGGTGCCCACAACCATCGCTGGCTAATTTTTGTATTTTTAGGGGTTTTCCCCACGTTGGCCAGGATGGTTTCAATCCCCTAACCTTGTGATCCTCCTGCCTTGGCCTCCCGAAGTGCTGGAATTACAGGCGTGAATTTCATTAATTTCTAAATTTTGTTTGAACTAAAATATTAATCACAATCATTTAAAGCACTTCAGTGTATTGTTAAAGCAAATTAATTTCTAAGAGTGAAAAATACATGATCTAGAACTTTATTTGTTGTCTTGAATTCAGTTTTCAAGATAATGTTAATTAATTTACCCAGCAAATTTTGACTCTTCATACGTTCCTTACATTGAATTAAGTGTTGTGGAAACAATGATGAATTGAGAAGCTCAAGGTTTAGTGAGATGTAGGTACCAGTAAATATGTATATTACTTTATGATATGATAAATACTATTTTAGCAAAGTGGAAGAAGGACAGAAAAACTGAGAAAGTGTAGGGACAGATTTTCTGTGGAGTCTGCATTCTTGAAGCATGAGTAAGAATTTTCTGGATAGGTAAGCTAAGCAAAGCAAAGAGAATTCTCACCTGAGGGAGCATTGTGTGCGAACAGGGAGAACAGAGTTGATGGGATGTATTTATTCATCCTTTCTTTGTCATTTATTTATTCTTTATTCAACTAATATTTATTGTACACCTGTGTACCAGTTTGGGTGCTGTGGATATCATAGTGAACCTGACAGTCATACTCCTATCATAAAATGCAGTATAATGTAGAAGAATAAATAATTAAAAATTTGATGAGTGTTGCAAAAGAGAAAGCATGGGATGTTACAGATTTATGTAACAATGTTAAATATAGGAGAAGTTTCTGGAATATTGAGGAGTGGTATGAGATGGGACTGGAAGGAGGGATTTGGTCCAATTTTAAAAGGTATTATATACTGAGCACAGGAGTTTAAATAACATTTTATTAATTAAAAAAAATTAGCTATAGAAGTTCCACAGTATGATTAAAGTTTCTACTTTACAACAATCATTTTGAATGTACAGTATTTTTTTTTTTTCCTTTTGAGATGGAGTCTTGCTCTACTGCCCAGGCCAGAGTATAGTGACATGATCTTGGCACACTGCAACCTCTGCCTCCTGGGTTGAAGTGATTCTCCTGCCTCAGCCTCCTGAGTAGCTGGGACTACAGGTACATGTCATCACACCTGGCTAATTTTTGTATTTTTAGTAGAGATGGGGTTTTACCATGTTGGCCAGGCTGGACTCAAACTCCTGACTTCAGGTGATCCATGTGCCTTGGCCTCCCAAAGTGTTGGGATTATAGGTGTAAGCCACTGTGCCTCACCTGAATGTCCTCTTAAGGGTAGATTATAGTAGGACTGGATTGATGACATGGCCGGTTAGGTTCTTACGGGGTTCAATTAGTAAAATATTTTAATTGCTTAGACATGAACATAGACAGCAAAGAGAAGATTTTGGGTGCCAATCTACATTTGAATTTTTAAATCTTTTTTTTTTTCAATTCCATTTTGTACTATTTTCAGGAGATCTCTGCTAGATATGTTCTGCCTAAGTTATATATACTAAAGCAAATTAATAGTTTTATTGTGCACTCTTTCATTATGTCCAGCTTCCCCATAACAATGACTGTTAGCATCTAAGTTATTTCACAAAGACAACAGACTATTCTTGACTGGTAGCTTTATCTTTTGCTAGGTGTTGTGTTTTATTCTTTTCTTTTTTCTTTTTGGTCAAATCCTGATTTATTTTAAAACTTTAAGCCATTTGTTATCATAAAAATCTCCAGTTTTAATTTATTCATTGAGTTTTTAAATCTATTCAGCCATTGCTTAGTCATATCTCATTGGTACTATGCAGTACTCATCAGTACTCAGTACTGTACCTGAACCCTCTCTCAGGTATTCATTCCTCTCTTAGGCATTAATGTTCAAGTCTAGAAGTTGATTAACTATTTCTATTTAGAGCTACATAGTAAATTTTGCCAGCTTTGTGGGTCATATGGCCCCCTGTGCCAACTATTTAACTTTGCTAGCATAGGATGAAAACATACATAGACAATGTATAAACAAATGAATGTGGCTGTCTTTCAAGAAAACTTTATTTATGGATACTGAAATTTGGATATCATATTATTTTCCCATGTCAAGAAATAGTATTCTTTTGATCTCTTGAAACTGTTTATTTGAGTCTTCTAGGGCTGCTGTAACAAATTAGTCTTCTAGGTTTGCTGTAACAAACATGGTGGCTTTAGGCAACAGAAATTTATTCTCTCTCAGTTCAATGGCTGGAAACCTGAAAGCAAGGTATTGGCAGAGCTGTGCTCCCTCTCAAGTTTCTGGGGAAGAATCCTTTCCTTGCCTCTTCAGGCTTCTGGTGGATTCTGGGAATCCTTGGTGTTCCTTGGTTTATAGTTGCATAATTCTAATCTTTGGTTCTGTCATCACATGGCCTTCTTCTCTGTATGTCTGTGTGACTTTATATTCAGATTCCCTCTTCTTTCTCTTATAAAGACACCTGTCGTTGGATTTGGTGCTTTCTCTAATACAGTATGACTTTACATTAGCTTGATTACATCTGCAAAGACCCCATTTCCAAATAAGGTCACATTCACATGAACCAGGATACAATTTATCATTTGTGGGGACAATATTCAACCTACTACTCTATGAAAAAATATAAAAATAATTGTTATTTTGCGGTCCATACAAAACAGGTGGTGGGGTGGATTTAGCCATGTGCTATATTTGCTGATTCCTGCTTTAGCCAGAGTTGCCTTTTTATTTATTCTCCCAATAAATGCCTTATTCTTACTGGGAAACAAGGTAAGAATTAATATTTATTGAACCTTTACTACCTTCCAGACATTTTGCTGGGTTTATTGACATCTTTTCTCTTGTTTATTCTTCAAACAATCCTATAAGGCACATATTATTATCAGTAACTCATGAAACAAACTGAGAACATTATTATATTTACTTGCTCAAGCTTACATAATATAGCTAAGAAATAGTGACTCTAGGATTTGAATCTGCACCTGAAACTAAGTGATGATAAAGTTTTTCTCCTTCTACTTTATCACCATAGTTTCTGTGTGTATAGTGACTTCACATTGCTCTTTGGAATATAATCCTTAATCTATAATCTATAATCTTAATCTCTATAATCCTTAATCTCTTGTTTTAGCTCTTCATTAGGATGATTTCACTTGCACAGTGTTTCATATCTAATTTAGTTTCTTGACTTTATAAAAAGAAACTACTATGGTTAGCTTAAGATAAAAATAGGAATTAAGGGGAAGGACACTTTGATGGCTCAGAGAATTGAAACAAGTTCTAAAGAGTCAAGTCTCAGGAAAAACTGGAACTAGGGCATCTACGGGAACTTGGCACTAAGACCTTTTTATATGACACTGCCATTAAAGTTACTCAGCTCTAACATTCCTTCCTTCCACTTTGCCTTTAACCTCGTTTTAATCTTTTAGAGGGAGCATCTGATTGGCCTAGTTATGTATTATCTTACGCTGAATCGAACCACCTTAGCAGGTGGGAGGCAGCAAGGGAATGGGGCATGGCTCAAATGTGACCTGGGTAGCATTCTTCCTGAATTAAAGTACAACTCAGTTTTTTTTTTTAATGACATTTTTTGAGTCAAGTGACCTTCATGAGGCTTATCTGTGGCACAGAGGGTCACGTGGAATAATCTTCATTTAATACATGAGCATGTATTGTAATATCCTGGATATATACTGATGACAGTGATAAATCTGAATTTAGAAATCTTTCCCCTACAGTAGGTTATATTCTCTTCTGTTCTTCCATGTTCGTTAATTATTCTGTAGAAGTAATTTTCCTTCCTTGCTCCTCCTTCCCTTCATTTATTCCTTCCTCCCTCTTTTTCCCCTTTATGCCTTTCTCTCTTACTTCTGTTCTCTCATTACACTGATAAGCTTTTTCAGAGCTGAGATTTTATTTAGTCATATTTATCTGTTAATGCTTGAAATAGAAAATGCTGTTAAGTACTAGTTTTGCTTCCTTGCTTTAGTATTCTTCTCTTGGTTTCTGATTATAAAGCCAAAGCAACTAAGTTAGATATGAAACACTGTACATGTATATTGTGTTTGAGGCCAGGCCACAAGTAGCCAATGCATCTGCCTTTGTAGACCTTACATAATAGAAGGAAATTGGAACAATAATCCAATAAGTAAATAAATTAAAATTGTAAATGTCAGAGGTGGAAGTTCTAGGTAGAAAATAAGCAGGTTAAGAGTGGTTGGTGGGGAGTGGAGGTGCTTTTGGTCTGAAAAGACCTTTCTGAAGAGATGACATTGAGTACACTCTGAATTATGTAAAGTAGCTATTAATAGATCTTGAGAAAATCTTATGCAAGAGTGTAATGAATAATAGGTAAACAGGTCCCAAGATGGGAACAAGTTTGATTTATGCGATTTATAGCTAAGGAGTCTGTTATGCCTGGACAGAATGGTATGAAATGAGGTTAGAAAGACAGACAAAAAGTAGATTGTATTTAGGACACTGTCGGCTGTGGTAAAGAGTTCAGACTTTAAGTGTAGTAGAAAACCATTGGAGACTCTTAAGAAGTCAAAATGTGATGTGATGGATTTGCATTTTTACAATTGTTACTCCAGCTGATTTGGGAAAGAGTAATTAATTGTAAAGGAGATGGACAGCAGTTTTGGAAGATGCGGAGCAGTTCTCAGACTACTGCAGCAAATTAGGAGAGCTCTAGAAAATTTACATATAAATGCTTTACAAAATTCATTTAATCAATATTTACAGAATTAAATTGAAGATGAATTTTATTTAACTCCTAAAATTTATACTGATTTTACTCTTTTTAACAAAGCATATTTTGTACTCAGTACCTGGAACTGAGTACCTTTTAGTTCCCTGCCATTCTCACTCACCCTTTTTTGTTTATTTTCAACAGTGATATCAAGAAACAGTGTTGTATTGTATTGGGATCTGCTGTATGGCCAGGCTGGTCTTGAATTCCTGACCTCAAGTTGTCCACCTGCCTTGGCCTCCCAAAATGTTGGGATTACAGGCATGAGCCACTGTACCTGGCTTAGAGTACCTGTGTTTTAATTCACAAAATCAATGTAAATCTTTATTGATCATTTTGAAAAATAATTAAATAATCTTCATCAGTAGGATCTTTCAACTTAATTTTTGTGACTCTTTAGAAGTTAATACTATTATGCCTATGTGCATAAATATATATGTATATAATAGTGTCAAAAACATTAAAATTACTTTTATCAAATATTTTATAATATTAAATTAAACATTTACTAATAATTATCCTTTCAACAAGCAACAGTTTAAAAATGACTATAATTAAAACAATTACATTAACTTTCTAGTAAAAACCTTAGTATACTATATTCTACTTTTTTTGGAAGGAAGTTTAGTTTTTGCTAAAAATGTATAATTAAAAAGTGCTAAGGGTTTTGTTTTGCTTTGCTTTTTAAAATATATAGACTATATATACTTACTTTGCAGGAGAAAGGACTCATTGTATGGTTAGAATGGGATTTTTTTAATAAACATGTTTTTCATTATTTGTGTTAAAAATTGCTAATAAAGTCCCCATGAAGTATAAGCCAATGCATATTTAGAAATACTGTAAGGAAGCATTACCCTTAATGAAGGCTGACTTTAATTATTAAGTAGGCATATGTACTATATGTGTTTATAAAATTTATGTTTGGATTCTGAATTCTTATTAGAGTAATTTATGATGGAAATAAAAGTCAACAACAGGTAAACTAGTACATGAAATGGTGAGAAATTATGGAATAAGGGGGAAAATTAGAATAGGAATCTGTTACATCCTTTTCAAGAATACACATATAAGTGTAGATAAAAAAGTCTGAGCTTATTTACAATATATTTATTAACAGCCTTAGGCTGGTAAAAAGCAAAATCGATTTGAACAGTTTTGGATATTTTCCAGCTCCTGCTTACTTTGTTAAAACCATAAAAGGTTCCTTTTGACTTAAATAAGACAAAGAATTCAATACCAAGGCCCTGTTTATAGGTTGTTAAACATTTCACTTTGGTGTCGGAGGATAATGTTTAGCATTGTGTTCAATTAGTGTGAACTAATCTAAGTTGAAGTGTCAGATTCGTAAATGTTTTACTTCAATTAATACAAAATACTAAGGGCTCCATTCATTCCAAATTATTGCACCATGGGTGCCAGCCACACAGTCTCCATAGCAGGCCTTTCTGTGGACTAATCAAGATTCATGGCCTCCAGGTTTTGTAGCACTGGCATTTTAATATCTGGAATGTCACTTTCTTTTTGTGAGCTTCTCTGTTTTGATCCCAAGTTCTTTCTCCCATTCTTAATTATGTATGGAATTGAGCTTGTACAATACCCTGATGTAGTAAGAAATAAGTGTCATTTGGTACAGTATACTGGAACTCCATTAACTTACATAAATTCAAACAAAACTATATGCCAATTTAGGATATTGGTCTTCAGTAGACTAAGTTTTTATAGAGGTCAGTTAAAGACAACAGCATCTTTGTTTCTTCCTACCAGTGTTAGGGCTAGGTGTTAAGTGGTGAAGTGGGCACATTTTTTGTTTGGTACTTTGACCCCTTTTTCAGGATGTCTCTTCCTAGTTTTGATTTTATTGTTTTTTTCAGTTGCCTATCTTTTTAAGTTTCCTGTGTCCATAGATATTTGTAACTTAATACAAATATTTGTTATTGAATGAAGAAAAATACTGAATGTCCAGCAGAATACAATAATGTACATGTGCCTTTAGGCACTGTGAGAGGAAATATTTCCTTTGGAGGTGGGAGGAACTTAGTACGTTTCTTAAATTCAAATAGGCAAATAAGTGCTCTATCTCATCGGTCTTGATCTGAATCTTACTTTGGCTTTTTGTTTCTAACTCTAGTTATTCTCTGAAGTGGTTGCACAGCCAATAGAGACACTACTATAGATAATAGTAATATGGTAAAGTAAAACTCTTGGTTTCTAACCTTCCTTAAATTTCTGTTAAGGATATTAGAGCTGGAAAACAAAACTACAGCGCCTCTATACTTTGATTACTCCCTTTTGCCTAGTCTTAATTGTATCTGTGTGTACATGTATGTTAGCATGTATGATTAGCATGTATGCATGCACATATATGTGTACATACTTGCTTCAAATCTCTTATTGATTTTCTTCCTACTAATAGAAGTTTCAGGAAATGGTTTTGGTTACTGAGTTACTACCATATGTATGGTACCATTAAGCAGGTAGTCAGTAAATACTTGTTGAACAAATAATTGTGCTTTGAAGTATCTTTAGATACTTTCAGGATACTTGGTGAACTGTTTTGTTAACTCTAAGAAAAATACTAGTAGGAAATGAACTCTTATCTGTTAATGGTAGCAATCCCAATTAGTGCAGCCACTTTGGGAAATAGTTTGTTACTTTTCAATAAAACGGAACATATACACAACAATCCATTCTTTATATTCTAGAGAAATTTCTAACTATATGTAGAAAAAAGGAGAAACCAGCAAAAATATTTAGAGTGGCATGTTCATAATTATGAAAATTCAGTTCAACTGGAGAGTCTATTAGTAGTTAAATGATTAAGTAAATTATATAATTATGTGATGGAATATAGCATGTAAGCTTAAGTTGATTCTAAGAAAGGCCAATGAATTATTTCTTCCAAATGCCCTTGCTGCTTTCTATTTGGAAATTAAGCATCTTTAAGGTGATTTTTTTTTTTTTTTAATCTGGAGCTTCTAACTATTTGATTTTAAAATTTAAAACCTCTACTTTCCTTGTAAAGAGAAAACTTAGTAGCAGTGTAGGTATGTAGAGTTTAACAGCAAGGTTGGTATTATTAGCAGAGTTTGCTTTTTGTTATAGGTGTTCCTTATTCTTTCTTTCTTTATTTTTTTTTGAGACGGAATCTCCTTCTGTCACCAGGCTGGAGTGCAGAGGTACGATCTCAGCTCACTGTAACCTTCGCCTCCCGGGTTCAAGCAGTTCTCCTGGCTCAGCCTTGCTAGTAGTTGGGATTACAGGCATGAGCTACCATGCATGGCTAATTTTTGTGTATTTTTAGTAGAGATGGGGTTTTGCCATGTAAGTCATGCTTGTATTGAACTCCTCAGGGCTCGGGTGATCTTCCCTCTTTAACCTCCCAAAGTACTGGGATTACAGGTGTGAGTCATCGTGCCTGGCCATTATTGCTTAATGTTTTTGCCATGAATACTATAAAACTGCTTACATTTTGTCTAGGGAAAAAATGAACACTAAATTAATAGAATGTAAATATTCAGGATATGATTTCATAATTCTCCAGACATCTAGAACAAAGATTATAGGAATGCAGAGTGTATACTCCAAGATAATGATTTCATTTTAGTAAGTTGAGGCAACTTCTTCAGTGGGCTTCTGGAATTCTTTGGATGCAAATAGCAGGACACGTACTATAAGTGACTTGCAGTATAAGTGCATTTTTTTTTAAGTAAATTACAAGGAGTTTTGAGAGTACCAGTTCCAGGATTCAGTGATATCAAGGGCCCAGGCTCTTTCTATCCTCTACTCTGCTGATCTTGGTTCATTGGCTTTTTGCTTTCAAGCTTATCAATAAATTCTGTGATAATGGTGATAGTAAGGATAGTAAAGGACATAAAATTTCATCTTTCTGCTGTTTTCCTAAGAGGACCTGGACGAACCAACTGAAAGTTAGGACATACCTCTTTGAAAGTGATGTTCTATTGATATCATGTTAGAAATCATATGACTGAATTCCTGACGTGGAAAGGGAGTGGCCTTTCATATTCCTCCTTCTGTCCTACCATTCCCTCTTCTTTCCCTACTGTCCTTTTCATGGGTTATAGAGATTAGACTGTGAATCTGGGTATCACCATGATTATCAATGACTCTTGGGACTATAGTATGGGATGAAGCTGTTAAACCTTTTATAATTTTAGTTTCTTTTTATTTTTTATTTAATTGTAGAGACTGGGTCTCATTATGTTGCCCAGCCTGGTTTTGATTGAGCTCCTGGCCTCAAGCGTTCCTCCTATCTTGGCCTACCAAAGTGCTGAGTTTATAGGAGTGAGACACTGCACCTGGCTCATTAGATGTTTTAAAATGAGTTAGTCAAATTGTTAGAGTGATCTAATTTCACCCATTTTTTTATATTGATTAAAAAGACTGAGTAGTATAAAAGGTGCTAATTCTAATCTATGTATTTTGTTATAGTTTTGTGTTTTTTTTTCTCTTTTCCTTTTTTTAACCTTGGGATATGATCTTTCGGTTTCTTCTTTCTTTTTAAATTGTACATATATCTTTTTAAAAATTAGGCTTTATCTGTAATCCCAGTACTTTGGGAGGCCGAGGCGGGTGGATCACGAGGTCAAGAGATCGAGACCATCTTGGTCAACATAGTGAAACCCCGTCTCTACTAAAAATACAGAAAAAATTAGCTGGGCATGGTGGCGCGTGCCTGTAATCCCAGCTACTCAGGAGGCTGAGGCAGGAGAATTGCCTGAACCCAGGAGGCAGAGGTTGCGATGAGCCGAGATTGCGCCATTGCACTCCAGCCTGGGTAACAAGAGCGAAACTCCGTCTCAAAAAAAAAAAAAGAAAAAAAATTAGGCTTTATTTATTTATACGTTTCCTATTTTGCTGTTAAGCTTTTTTGTTGTTGTTGTTTTCTAAACCAGTTTTTGCTTTATAGAAACCTTGAGTGGAAAGTACAGAAAGTTATAGCCTAACTCTATATATCTGGAGCTTTTGCATCTTCTAACTATTTGATTTTAAAATTTAAAACCTCTACTTTCCTTGTCAAAAAACTTAGTAGTAGTATAGGTATGTAGAGTTGAAAGGGACAGCAAGGTTGCTATTATTAGCAGAGCTTGCTTTTTGCTATACATGTTCCTTATTCCTTAAGTTTTTTTTTTTGAGACAGTCTCCTTCTATCACTCAGGCTGGAGTACAGTGGCACAATCTCAGTTTTTAAAAGGATATATGTACAACCGCCTCCCAGGCTTAAGCAGTCCTCCTGGCTCAGCCTCACTAGTAGCTGGAAGTACAGTCGTACTCCACCACGACCAGCTAATTTTTGTATTTTTAGTAGAGACTAGGTTTTACCATATTGATCAGACTGGTCTTGAACTCCTGACCTCCGGTGATTTGTCCACATTGGCTTCCTAAAGTGCTGGGATTACAGGTGTGAGCCACTGTGCCCGGCCAGTTTTTTTTTTTTTTTTTTTGAGATAGTCTTTCAACTTAATTACCTCAGTAAAAATCCTATCTCCAAATAGTTACATTCTGGGATATTGGGTGTTAGGTCTGTAACATCTGTAGTTTTGGGGGGATGGGAGGTGCACAGTAAAGCCCATAATGGAGGTTATATAGAAGGCACATGTCTAGTATTTTAAAATTTTGTTTAGTTTTGTTTTTAGAGAAAGGGTCTTGCTCTATCATCTGGGCTGGAGTGCAATAATATGATCACATCTCACTGCAGCTGCAAACTCTTGGGCTCAGATGATCCTTCCACCTCAGCCTACTGAGTAGCTGGGACTGTAGGCATATGCCACCATGCCTGGCTAATTAATATATTTATTTTTGTAGAGATGGGGGTCTCACTCTGTTGCCTCAGCTGAGCCTGAACTCCTGAGGTCAAATGACCCAACCACCTTGGCCTCTTGAGCAGCTGGGACTATAGGTGTGCGTGACTGCACCCAGCTGTACATCTTTAGTATTTTAAGAAGTAACCAGCCTGTTTTCCAAAGTGATCATACCATTTTGCATTCATACTGGCCCTGTGTGAGAGTTCTAGTTGCTCTACATCTGTGCTAACACTTGAAATGACCAGTCTTTTAAAGTTTAGCCATTCAGATAGATATACAGTCATAGCTTTAATTTGAACTGTTCTGATGACAATGGTGATGAATAAAAAATTAAATTTTTATGTTATTAAGTGTCAGGTTGTTCTCAGTGAACTGTCTTTTAAAATCTATTGCATATTTTAAAATTCAGTTGTTTTACTTAATATGGGGCTTTGAGAGGATACATGTCCTTTGTACCTATATTTTGTAAAAAAAAAAAAAAAGTTTCCATATTGTGGCTTCTTTTTCATTCTCTAAACAATGTCTTTTAAGGAGCAGAAGTTTAAAATTTGAATTTAATCTAATTTATGAATTTTTTCTTTATTGATTCACTTTTGATGTATATCTAAAAAATTTTTGCCTAATCTAAGGTCATAAGAATTCATCTTATGTTTTCTTACTTTATGGTTCTAGATTTTATATTTAACTCTAGGAGTTTGCCCTAACTTTTATATTTGGTGTAAGATATCAATCACAGTTCATTTAATGTCATTATTTTTGCATATAGTTATACAAATGTTCAAGCACCATTTGTTGAAGAGTTCATCCTTTTTTTTTTTTACAGAATAACATTTGTACTATTGTTGAAAAATCAGTTTTACACATACATGTAGGTCTCTTTCTGGACTGTCATCATTTTCATTGGTCTATTAGTCTATGTTTAAACCCAAACCATACTGTTTTGATAACTGTAGGTATATGATAACTTTAGTAGTCATGTAGTATTAGTCTTCCAATTATATTCTCTTTAGAGTTGTTTTGATTGTTGTAGGTCCTTTGCATTTCAATGTAAATTTTAGAACAGCTTTAAAATTTTTGTATAAAAAGCCTTTGAGATAACTGTTAGAATTATATTTAATTTCTAGATCGATTTTGGCAGAATTAATATCTTGACAGTATTGAGCATTTTCACCCGTGAAAGTGGAATAGTTATGTGTTTATTTATGTTTTCTTTAATTTTTCTCAGTAGTGTTTTTACTTTTCAGTGTACAGGTCTTACATATTTTTGTTAACCACAAGTATTTAATATTTTTTAATGCTGTTGTCAATAGTGTTGTTTTATTAGGTTGAATTTTCAGTCATTCATTGCTATTGATTTGGTATATTGATCTTATATCCTGCAACTTTGCTAAAGTCAATTTTTAGTTCTAGTAGCTTCTTTTTGGCATGTTTCATAGCATCGTCTACCTAGATGAACATGTCATCTGAGAAAAAGAGAAAATTTTACTTCTTTTAAAATCCATACGCCTTATGAAAGTTTAAAAAAATTTTTGGAATGGAAGTTTGATTATGTCAGGTGCTTTTTCTGTATCTATAGAGATAGTCATATGTTTTTTCTTTTTGGGCTTAATATAGTGAATTACGCTGCCTGATGTGTGGCCTTGTATTCTAGAATAAATCCCATTTGGTGTATTATTATTCTTACATATTGTTGGATTCAGTGTGCTCAAATTTTCTTAAGAACATTTATAACTGTGTTCATGGGGGATATGGGTCTGTAGTTTTCTTGTTAATGTCTGTGTTTAGTTTTGCTGTCTAGGCAACACTGCCCTCATAGAATGAGTTAAGTAGAATTTTCTTCTTTTAAAATTCTCAGGTGAGTTTTGAAAATAGGTATTATTTCTTCCTTAAATATTTGGTAGAATTTACTAGTGAAGCAATCTTGTCTTTTTTTCTTTGGCAAGATATTTTACTACTATTTCAATTAAAAAAAAACACATTAGCGTTATTTAGGCTATGTATTTCTTCTTGTGAGAGCTGTAATAGTTTGTGTCTTCCAAGCAGTTTGTCCATTTTCCATTTCATTTAAGTCATCAAATTAATAGAAACAAAATTGTACATAATATTTCCTCATTATCCTTTTCATTTCTGAAGAATTTATAGTTTATGTCACCTCATTCCTGATAATGGTAATTTGAGGCTTCTCTCTTCTAGATTACAACCTATTTTAGGAAATGTTTTGTGCGGCTCTGAAAAGAGTATTCTACATTTGTTTAGTACAATGCTGTGTAAACATATTAGATCAGATTGATTAATAGCATTCTTTACCAGGCTTGTATCTTTACTGATTTTCTCTCTACTTTTTCTGTCAAGTTTTATAGAAGGATGTTGAAATCTCTGAGTATAGTTATGGATTTGATTGTGAAGTTGTATCAGTTTTTGATTCATGTATTTTAGATGCATAAACATTTAAGTTTATTGTGTCCTCTTGATAATTTGTCCCTTTTATTGTTATGTAAAAACCTTTTTTTAATCTCTGGTATTATATGCCTATATCTAAAAAAAATCATTGACCTGAGGAATGGGATTACTATTATTGACTTAGTTAAGTGAATGTCTTTGTAAAAGAAGATGAATCATCTAAATGAAAACAGCTTTCTCTGAGAACAGAGGAAGGAACTGGAGGAAGGAAGAGGAATGTTGTATAGTCATCCAACAATTATTTATCACATATGCTAAGTTTGCCTACTTAAAAAAATTATGATAATCAAATGAAGGGTCAAATTTAGATATAATTCTTGATTCCTCATTCTCAAATTTGAAGTTAAACAGTCAATTATTATAATATTTGGCGTTATCCTCATTTAATGGTTGAGAAAACTCAGTTCTGATAGGAAGAGGGACCCTATTTTGTTTTGAAACAGAGTGGAAGTATAACTCGAAATCTCAGCATTTAAAAAAATTATCTTTTGTTTGTTTGTTTTAAGTGTAAGAAGATAGCATTGTAGGGAAAAAACTTTGTGCTTTTTTTAAGTTTTATTATATTAAAAGAAGCAAGCAGGACATAACATAGTATGTTATTACATCATGTCACATTGAATAAAACATGACAGAACATATATTTACAAAAGTACACTCTTCTTTAGAGCCAGGTGACAGCTCTCAATTTGGAAACAAACCATCTGCTTATCATTTAAATTCCTGAATTACTTACCAACCCACATCTCTAAACAGAAGTAACATACTGTTACTTCTTAAAACTGCTGTTAAGGTCCACTGTCTCCATATGTAATGCATATTTCCTGTGTACTGAATGAAAACAGATTAGACATTTATGATGTTTAAAAAGACCAAGTTGATTTCTTCTTCTTTTTTTTTTTTTCTTTTAGACGGAGTCTCGCTCAGTTACCCAGGCTGGAGTGCAGTGGCGCGATCTCAGCCCACTGCAACCTCTGCCTCCTGGGGTCAAGTGATTCTCCTGCCTCAGCCTCCTGAGTAGCTGGGAATACAGGTGCCTGTCACTATGCTGGCTAATTTTTGTATTTTTAGTAGAGATGGTTTCACCATGTTGGAATCAGGCTGGTCTCAAACTCCTTACCTCAGGTGATCCATCCACCCCAGCCTCCCAAAATGCTGGGATTATAGGCATGATCCACTGTGCCCAGCCCCAGGTTGATTTCATTAACATGAAAAGCTGATGAATTATTCTTTCAGCATTTGAAATTGCTTTAAGGTAGTTAAGGACATATTTGTTCACACTGTGCTAAACCACATACCCCAAAATAATCAGTAAATAAGCACTTACTTGACATATGATATGTAGTTAAGGACATATAATATAGTTAAGCGCATATTTGCTCATGCTTTACTAAACGACATGCCCCAAAATAATCAGTAAATAAGCACTTATTTGACATACTTACTTAACGAGTAAGTCCAAACAATGACTTACTCATTAGCTGTTACATCTTGCATTTATTCTGTGTTTATTGAGTATTTATCAGGTGTAAGTGGTAGAGGTATATTAGTGAGTGAAACACAATCTATATTCTAGTGAGAATTGTAAATGAATAAGTAGTTACTATATAGTATGATAAACTGTGGCCAAAGGATTCAGGTCTGACTCTTAACTTATTGCTGGGACAAATGGTGGATGGAAACACAGGTATGAGACCACTCACCTGCAAGTAAAGGTGAGTTTGGCAATGTTTGTTTGCCAACTTGCTGGTTTTTATCAGCACATATTTTTCTTCATCGAAGTAAAGTGTATACTAGAGCAATGGCTCTTAATTGGTGACATGTGTAGAATTTTGTATGGAATGAAGGGTATCTCCAGCCTACCTCTGAATATGACATGCAGGCTCTGTTTTATCTTTCCTGGATTATTCATTTCTAGCATTTATTACTGACTTTAGTATTTCTGTTACTTTGGGCAGCTTCCACCTCTGTTCCCAGTTTATATGAATTTAAGAAGTTTATATGAATTTAAGATGAAATCTATCTGTTAAGCAATCTCTGTCTAAAGCATATGTGTACTTCCTAAAAAAAATTTCCATTAATGTAGTACCCAGGTTTTCCCCAATGATTAGTGGGAATTGAATTACCACTGACTTGAGAACTACTTTTGGGTGGAACTGGGGAGGAGGGACAGGTAGTCTTTTGAGAATATAGCTTTGTTTATATTTAATGAACATCATGTATTTTAAGTTTACAGTTTGATGAGTTTTGGATAATGTTTATAGTCGTGTGACTATAAGCACAATCAAGATATAGAATATTTATCTCTTCCTTAAAAAGTCCCTCTTTCCGCTTTGCAGCTTTCTCTCCCTATGTCCTAGATCTCAAGCAATCACTTGTCTTCTCTCTGTCACTATAGTTTTGGCTTTTCTACAGTTTATATAAATGGATATATGTTTTCATTTATCTTGGGTAGATAACTAGGGATAGAATTGCTGGGCCTTATGTTAAGTATATGTTTAAATTGATAAGAAACTGACAAATTGTTTTCTAAATTGAATGTACCATTTTGCCTTCCCACCAGCAATATACGAGAGTTCCACTGTCTCCGTATTCCCTTTATCACTTGGTATTGTCATTGATTTTACTTGTTAGCCATTCTAGTTCATGTAGAGTGGTATCTCATTTTGGTTTTAAGTTGCATTTTCCTAAAAACTAATGGCATTGAACATCTTTTTGTTGACTTTGGCTACTCATAAATATTTGTATGTGTGTGTATACATATGTACATACATATATATGTACATACTGATATATGTATGTACATATGTATATACATAAGTAGTTTTTTTGGTGAAGTACCTGTTGAAATCTTTTGGTCATTTTAATTTTTTGGATTGTGTAGCTTATTTTTAACTTTAGTAAGAGTTATTTATATATTTTGGATGTAAGTGCTTTGCCATATATATATTTGCAAATATTTTCTCTGAGTTTGTGGTTGACATTTTCATTTTTTAAATTAAGTAATGAGCTATCACGGGCAAACGATTTCACTGCAGGGAGCGAAAGGTTTTTAATTTTGATTAGGCACATTTTATTAATCTATTAGTCATCTGGTGTTGTGTCACAGACCACTAAAAAAAAATGTAGTGGCTAAAAATAACAGCAGTATTATTTTTGCAGGAATCGGTAGTCAAATTGTTTGCCCATGATAGCTCATTACAGCTTGACTTGACTTTGGCTGGTGTAGTTTGACAGCTAAGGTCTGGAATCATCTGAAGACTCACTTACCTGACTAGCACCTGAGTCTGAGATATTTAAATAGCTGTATTTTGAAACAGAGGGGACACCTCTCTGTTTCTGTGTAGTTTCTCTTGGCATGGTGGCTTCAAGGTAATCGGATGTACCATGATGACTTCAGTGCTCCAAAGGTATGATGTCTGAAGAGAGTGAGAACAGCATGCAGAAGTCATGTTGCTTATTATGACTTAATCAGCATCACTTTTCTGTCTCCTTCTATTTATGTTATTGTTACAAGGATATTTTTTAAAGGTTCCTGGTTCAAGGAGAGGGAACATGTATGGAGGAGAGTCAGTGTCTCATTTTAAGAAACACATGTGGGATAGGATATATATTTTGGTGTGGGCATCTTTGGATGGTACAATTTGCAGTGGTGAATTTTTTCTAATGTTTGTTTTTTTATCCCCTAATGTAGTATATCTTTGCCCAAATCAAGATCATAAATGTTTTCTTCAGTGTTTTTTTTGCAGAAGTTTTATGTTTTGAGTTTCAACATTTAAGTCTGTGATTTATTTTGAGTTAGTTTTTGTGTATGGAGTGAGGTATGGGTTGAGTTTCATATATTTCCATTTGGAAATTTTGTTGTTTCATTTTCTTAGTTGAAGAAACGATTGGTTCTCCATTGAATTCCATTGATATCTTTGTAGAAAATCAATTGGACATACAGTGTTGGGTCTATTTTTGAATTCTAACTTTATTAGAATACCACACTGTCTTGATTACTTGAATCTTTGTAGTAAGTCTTCAAATGATAAGTCTGCCAACTTTGTTCTTTTTTTTTTTTTAACATTGTTATGACTATCTTGTAGCCTTTGCATTTTTTTTTGAAAAAAATCAAGTTGTAAACTTTTATTACAAATTAAAAATGAAGTTCTTAAAATGTCAACTTGACCAGATCTGAAACAATTTAAAAACCTTTAAAGGCGTATTGAGAAAAACCAGGCTTTTTTAAAAAACGTATTTGTTATTACCAAAAAGAGACATCTTTAGGTAAAAATAATAAAAACCCCATGCTGCATAGATAATGCAGATATTTCTATTTATCTGGTCAACAGGCAAAAGCAAGCACTTAAGGTCTTCAGCTCCAATCTTTTGTTCATTTCTTATTGCTGGAATTTCTTATTTCTTCTTGTTTGATGACTAAACCGGATGATGGTAGAGATGGTAAGCCAGCATTTACTCAGCCCTACCCTGCTCAGCCTTGGAAGCGGACGAATTCTCAGCTGGTGGATTGGCTGCTTTTGTCTCTTTGCCAGTTTGTGGTTTAGGGTTTTCTGGGCGTCTGCTTCGGTAATTGAAGTTGTGGCGGTACCGACATTGAGGTGGCTGCTGACCTTGGGTCTCATCGCCTTGATTTTCTTTATCCTCTTCATTGCGGTCCTCTCTATGCTGTCTTTGGCGAGGAGGGCCCCTGTGGAATCGTGGTCTATATCCCCGATACATATTCTGCCTCACTGGTCTACCTTGTTCTCCTGCACCCTGGTTGTCAGCACCCTCCATCACTTCTCCCTGCACAGGAGGGTTGGAATATTGTGGTCGACGCCCATAGGGTCTCCTCCTGTAGTAAGGTGGGAACCTTCACCTGCGGTAGGGCCGGTGTCGTTGGGCCTGGCCTTCGGGAGCACTCTCTGATCCCTCGTTCTTTTCCCCACTCTCACTATTCTGGTAATTTTGCTGGTAATTGCGTGGAGGACCCCTACGATGTGGACAGCGTCTATAATGTTTACGGTCTGCTGCATATTTACTGCCTTGAACTGGAATGCCACCAGGACCTGTAACATTTGCTGCTTCTGCACCCTTTTCTCCTTCAACAACATCAAACTCCAGTCTCTCCATCTCCTACATTGTGAAGGTACTTCCTGGGGTTATTCTTCTTTATGGCAGTCTGGTGTACAAATACATCTTCCTTGGTGTCATTCCTGTTGATGAAACCATATCCGTTCCTTACATTGAACCATTTTACTGTTCCCAAAACCTTCGTTGCGATGACCTTCTTGTCCCTGCCAGCAGGCGCCACTGATGTGAGGGCGCCCGAGCCGCCGCTGCCGGTAGTGGGCTTGGTGTCATCGGTGGTGAAGGCGGGGGCGGGGGTGGCGGGCGGCTACTGGGTCTAGGCCTCGCTGCTCGTGGTTGTGTGACTGGGGCTGGCTGCAGCAGCTACGGCTCCTCCCGGGATGTGATGGTAACTAGGCCGGCGGTGGCGGTGGGGCTGCTCAGGGCTCTCTGGGGTCCACTCTCCGCTCCTGCTACCGATGGAACTCTGTATTTTTTGATATAAATTTTATGCTCAGATTATCATTTTCTATAAGAATGACTGTTAGGTTTCGATTGAGATTGCTTTGACTTTATGATAATTTGAGGAGATTTGATATTATTCAATCTTTCTGTTTATGTACATAGCATATTTCTACATTTGGTTAGGTTTTTAATTTCTTGCAGCATTATTTTTCAGTTTTTAGTGTTTAGATTTTATACTTCTTTTGTTAAATTTATCCCTAAATGTTTAACATATTTGTATTCTAATATACTGGAAATGTTTTCTAAAATTTCATTTTCCAGGTTTTTTTGGTAGGATGCAGAAAACGGTTGTGTGTTAAATATGTACATTGTTTTTAATAAGTTTGCTAAACTTACAACTAGATCACTTTCTTATACATTTCTTAGGATTTTTCTACCTGCAGAGTCAAATCCTATGTATATTTGGAAAGATTTACTGCTTCTTTCCCAACATGTGTTCTTAAAATATCTTTTTCATTTTTTTTTTCACTGGGGTAGGGCATCCAGAAGAATAGCAAATAGAAGTGGCAAGAGTGGCCATCCTGACCTTATTTCTCAGTTAGGTAGAAAGTTGTTTACATATAAGTCTGATGTTAGTTGTCCTTTGTCAGATGAAGAAGATTCATTTCATAGCAGTGTCTACTCTGCCAACAGAAACTATTAGTTATTAGAACAGGAAAAATTTTTAAATTTTAAAATAAAAACGTAAAAATTTTAAATTTTTTAAAAACAAAATTTAACAAGAGAGTAAAAAATCACAGTTTTTACATTATACAGCAGCAGTCTTTTATGTTTTAATATAAAGGAAGATTAGCTATTGAAAGGTATCTTAATTACTAGAAGGGGTACAAGAGGAATTTAAGGAATCTCATAGTAGCAGGTAAAAGCTAGGGGAGGTTAGCAAATGGTGGAACCAAGGACTTGAGAGAGGTTCCTCCTTCCCAAATCCCCTCAGACTTTGCTTTAGATCTCTTTGAAGAGAGTTTGTAACTCATGATTTGCTGGTAGTGTAGAAACTTGTTAGAGGTCATGGGCCACAGTGGTCTGTAGAAGAGTCTACTCTTGCCAGAGTATGGATGAGCTAGAGCAGGTCTGTAAAAAATTCCCGCTGTTTTGGTAGACAGTTACCTAGGGGTGCAGCTCAAGCTACTGTGGAAGTCATCTGCAGGAGATTCTCAGATACAGCAACTAGTTTAGGAGAGCCTGAGCTGAGGGCATGGATGGAATACTGTGGAAGCAGCCCCATGTAGCTGTATTGTAAGTGCTGCTGGAAAAAGCTGATCTGTGTGCAAAAGATTCTTTTGTATTTTCCCTGTTTCAATATTCTTTATTTCATTTGCATTTTTGAAAAATAGTTATTTTGGATGTAGAATTCTGGGTTGACAATCTGGCATCTACTGTTTGTGTCAAGTCTGCCATTAAGTGTATTTTCTCTCCCTAAGTACAAGGTGTCTTTTTTAAAGATTATTTTCTTCATCTTTGGTTTTCAGAAATTTGAATATGATGGATCGATGTGCAGATTGCTTTGTGTTTTTCCTTTTTGGAGTCCTTTTAGCTTTCACATTTCTTTTTCCTCCTCCTTCTTTCCTCCTTTATCCTCCCTTCTCCCTCCTTCACCATTGCCTCTCCTCTCCCTCCAGTCTTCCTTTTTTCCCTCCTTTTACTTTTCCTTCTGCTACTTTTTGCTCTTCCTCCGCCTCCTTTCTTCTTCTTTTCTTCCACTTTTTTCTTCAATAGTTAGGAGGTTTTTGACAATTATTTTTTTGATTTTTTTTTTCTGCCTTGTTTTCTATCTTCTTTCCTATTGGGGCCTCAATTACGTGCTGTTGCACTGTTTGATACTTTCTTCTTGGTCTCTGAGTCTTTCATTTCTCTTCAGTATTTTTTTCTCTGTCTTTTTCAAATTGGAAATTTCTGGTATCTATCTTCAAGCTCACTGATTGTTTTTCTCTGCCATCTCAACTCTTCTGTTGAGCTCATCTATTACATTGTTATTTCAGTGATTATACTTTTTTAGCTCAGTTATTTCCATTTGGTTCTTTTTTCTAGTTTTATTTTTCTGTTGAAATTCCTTATTTATCCATCTATTAAAAAACATATTGCCAAGAACTTTTTGAATATTATTTTATAACTTTTGAGCATATTTATAACAGGTATTTTGACATCTTTGTTTTTGAAGTGCAACACCTGGACTTATTTGGAGTCAGTCTTCATTGACTTCTTTTCTCTCTCTCTCTCTCACACACACTCTCTCTCTCTCTCTCTCTCTCTCTCTTTTTAACTTGACTATGGAGCACACTTATGTGGTGTTTTTTGTTTGTGTGTCTAGTTATTTTTTATTAGGAATTAGACAATTTATGCTATATATTTCCAATTGTCCCTCCAACCTGAAGTTCTGTCCTCTGAAACTTCAAGCCAGTAGGCGTTCGCTTTCTTTCACCTGAGCTGTTTGCAGTTGCAGAACACACTTAGTGAAAGGTGCAGCAAACACAGAGCATCTTTGTCTTTTAGGTATAGAACCCTTTCTAGTTTTTGCCTGACTTATTGTCAGGCTCCTGAGTATTTCCCATATGTATGTAAAATTAGGCAGTCAGTCAAGCATTTGAGTATAATTTATATTCAGAATTTGTGTCTCAGTCTTTCTGTGGATTTTTCCCTTCCAGAATTTCCTTCTTAAACTATAGTGGCTACAATTTTTAAACTTTGACATGTAACCTTTTTGTGGTAACGGGATAGTTTTCTGCTGTTGGAACCTCTGGGGAGTTTGGTGAGCATTCCTTGGCAAGAAAGACAAAAACTCAGTCCTTAGATTATGCAGTAGCAGCCTGTCATGAGTAAGTTCTGCTTGCATTTTGTTGTTTTTCCAATGTTGCTTTAAATACTTTTGTCCAGATTTTATATTGTTTTCTGTGAAATGAATGATGTGACTTTTATATCACCATTACTAGTTGTTCCTGATAAATTTCTTTTAAAATTTCAAAACTAATATATGCACCTGGTTAAAAAAATTGGGAAAATAGTATAGTATAAAATAAAAAATCTACAAAAGTTATCAATAGAACTGTAAATTTTATTTGCTAAGTTATTGCTTATAAAAAATTATTAACAACAATCGTAAGTAAATATTTACAATGAATTATCCTGATGAATGCATACCTGTCTGAGTAGATAAATATGGTGTTACTGTATTAAATTAAATCAGTGTTTAGCATACTTTTTTTTCTAAAGGGCCAGTAAGTATATTTGGCTATGCTTGCCATACAGTCTTAGTTGCACCTATTCAATTCTCCTATTGTAGTTTAAAAGCAGCCATAGACAACAGGTAAACAAATGGGCATGGTAGTGTGCCAGTAATACTTCATTTATATAAACAAGTGGCAGGCTGGATTTTGCTGCAGGCCTTGCTTTTCTGAAGGAAGAAAGCCATTCCTTTCATGGGAAATGTTTGGTAATGTGAACTGCTGTTTCTCATCCTGAGGGATTACTCCAAGTGTCAGTTTTTCATTTGTGATGAAGAAAGTGTTACCTCTAATCTTCTAGTTGGGAATATACTTTGGAATTCACTCTAACCATAAGTTTTACTATATGTAATTTGTGTGGGAAAGTGTGTATGTGTGTTTTCTGGCTACTTTCAAGAGTTTTTTCTTTATATTTATTTTTTATGATTTTGTTTATGATGTATCTGGGGATGGTTTTTATTTTTTTATTATAAATTCACAGTTCATAATTGTATACATTTATGGGAAAAAGTGATATTATGATCTATGACTACAATGTGGAATAATTAAATAAAGCTATTTAACATATCCATCACCTCAATTACTTAACTTTTTTTGTGGCAAGAACTTTTGAAATTTACTCTCTTAGCAATTTGGAAATGTGCTATACTCTATTCTCATCTATATTCACCATGCAGTGAGGTAGAACTTAAAAGAAGAAAAAAAGAGCCATATTTTTCCTGAGATTTTGTACCCTTCAATCACATCTCCTCATTTCCCCCACCTCCAGCCTCTGTAACAACAATTCTACTTTCTGCTATGGGTTTGATTGTGTTGAATTCCATATAAGTGAGAACATGTGGTATTTGTCCTTCTGGGTACAATTGGTACAGCATAATGTTCTCCAGTTTCATCCATATTGTCTCAAATGACAGAATTTCCTTAATTTTAAAGGCTGAATAGTATTCCATTGTGTAAATACTCCATCTTTTCTTTATCCATTCATATGTTGATGGACACTTAGGTTGATTTCATAACTTAGCTATTGTAAATATTTGCTGCAGTGAACATAGGGGTGGAGACATCTCTTCAACAAACTGATTTCAAATCTTTTGGGTAAATACCCAGCAGTGGGATTGCTGCATCATATGGCAGTTCTATTTTTAGTTTTTTTGAGAAACTTCTATATATTTTTTTCATAATGCCTGAATTAATTTATTATATTCCCTCCAAGATTATATAAAGGTTCCCTTTTCTCCATATCCTTTCCAATACTTATCTTTCATCTTTTTGATAAAAGCCATTCATAGGTATGAGATGGTACATCGTTGTGTTTTTAATTTGCATTTCCCTAATGATTTCTGATGTTGATTTTTTTTTTCATATATCTGTTGGCCATTTGTATGTCTTCCTTTGAGAAATGTCTGTTCGGGTCACTTATTCATTTTTTCAATTGAGTTTTTTGTTTTCTTGTTATTGAATTGTTTGTGCCCCTTACATATTTGGGATATTAATTCATTATTGGATGGGTGGTTTGCAACAATTTTCTCCTAATCCATGGGTTGTCTTTCTACTCTGTTGTTTTCTTTGGTGTGTAGAAGCTTTTTAGTTTGATGTAATTTCCATTTGTCTTTTTTTTCTTCGTTGCCTCCACTTTTGGGATCGAATTAAAAAAATAATCTAGACCAATGTTGTTTAGTCTTTATTCTGTGCTTTCTTTTATAAGTTTTAGAGTTTTAGGCCTATATTTAAGTCTTTAATCCATTTTGCACTGATTTTTGTATGTGGTGTAAGACAAGACTCTAATTTCAGTCTCCTGTATGTGGAAATCCAGTTTTGCCAGCACTATTTCTTGAAGACACTGTTCTTTTCTCATTGTATATTTGTGGTACTTCGTTAAAAATCGATTAAAGCCATGTGTGGTGGCATATGCCTGTAATCCCAGCTACTTTAGAAGGCTGAGGCAGGAGGATTACTTGTACTGATGAGTTTGAGATCAGCCTGGGCACTATAGTGAGACTCAGTCTAAAAAAAAAATTGGTTGATTATATATGAACCTGCTTTAGTCTCCAGGGTATTTGGGAGTAGTGCACCACCATGTCAGGCTAATTGTTTTATTTTTATTTTTTAGAAAATAAAACTGGCCTCCGAATGGGTGTGGTGGCTCACGCCTGTAATCTCAGCACTTTGGGAGGCTGAGGCAGGTCGATTACAAGGTCAGGAGTTCAAGACCAGCCTGGTCAACATGGTGAAACCCCATCTCTACTTAAAAAGAAAAATTAGTCAGGCATGGTGACGGGTACCTGTAATCTCAGCTACTCAAGAGGCTGAGGCAGAGAATTGCTTGAACCTAGAAGGCGGAGGGTGCTATGAGCCGAGATTGTGCCACTGAACTCCAACCTGGGCAACTGAGCAAGACAATGTCTCAAAACATAGAAAAGAAAATAAAACTGGCCTTAAGCAATCTTCCTACTTTAGGTTCCCAAGTAGCTGGGAGGCTACTTAAATGTGAGAGCCACTCTACCAGGTGATTTTTGCTTTTTATATTCACAACAGTTATTAGCGTTTCCTTGTTTTTGGTTTTTCGTTAATCCAGCCCATATCTTTATATTTGAAAAGTCAAAATTAGTATTTGTCAAACATCTATTAATCTCAAAAAGTGCTGTACTAAACTAGACTTTGGATTCCATGTTTTACGCCATCTAACTCTTTACGGAGTGTTTTCACATATGTTAACATCTGCATTGACCACTTTCAGACAGATTGATATTAACTGTGACCATCTTACAGACAAGATCAGTGTGCAGAGAGTTTAAATGACCTGCCTAAGGTTGCCCAAGTAGTGAATAGTTGGAAGTGAGATAACTAGAAATATAGTTGCCTGACTAATAGAAAATAAATATCTGCTAAATACAACTAATTTTGTTTTTATATTTATAAATTTCATGTTAAATTGCCCCACTGAAATATTTCTATAAGATGATGCCTACATGATTAAAGATATTGTAAGATGATGCTGTAAATGCATTATAATCATACTACTCATGCCTGTAATCCCAGCACTCTGGGAGGCGGAGGCTAGGAGATCATCTGAGGACACGAGTTTGAGACCAGTCTGACTAACATGGCGAAACGCTGGCTTTACTAAAAAATGCAAAAATTAGCCTGGTATGGTGGTGTATGCCTGTAGTCCCAGCTACTTGGGAGGCCGAGGCACGAGAATCGCTTGAACCCAGGAGGTGAAGATTTCAGTGAGTTGAAATCCCGCCACTGCACTCCAGCCTGGGAGACAGAGCAAGACTCTATCTTAAAAAAAAAAAAAAAAGTAACTGTAAATGAAGCATATATTTGTTGTTTATTTTACTTACTGTGTGTTGGTTTGATGAATTAAAAAGTATTGGACTACAGAAACATGAGTCTGTTGAATTTTAAATATTTTCACTTTAGGAGCTACTCAAACTACCTCTGCTTATAACAGTTTATATTGTTCCAAAATTCTGCTTTAATCTTTTATCTTGGCCAGGCACGGTGGCTCATGCCTGTAATCCCAGAACTTTGGGAGGCCAAGGTGGATTGATCACCTGAGGTCAGGAGTTTGAGACCAGCCTGGCCAATACGGTGAAACCTGATCTCTACCAAAAATACAAAAATTAGCCAGGCGTGGTGATAGGTGTCTGTAATCCCAGCTACTCAGGAGACTGAGGCAGGAGACTCACTTGAACCTGGGAGGCAGAGATTGTAGCTAGCCGAGATCGTGCCACTGCACTCCAGCTGGGTGACAGAGCAGGACTATCTCAAAACAAAAAACAAAAAACAAAACACACACACACACACACACACCTTTTATCTGTTAGTGTAACAAAAATCATTACTTCTCTTTTAAGAGAAGAAGTCTCTGTACATTTCCCAGTCTGGCCTCTAACTCCTGGACTCAAAGGATCCTCCTGCCTCAGCCTCCTGAGTAGTTGGGTAGGCATGGCCACTGTGCCTAGCTTACTGTTATTGTTACTTTTTATTATTACCAAACCATATGTGTACATGCAGAACACAGAAAATAATTAAAGCAGACATTTACCCAGAGATTGCTACAGTTAACCCGTCAGGGTACAGCTGTATAGATCTTTTTGATTCATTCACATATATACACAAACAAACACATGAAAGTCGAATCCAGAAGTTTGCAGTTATTACATCTAGGTTTTATGTCTCTTAAGTCTTTTATTTAGCACTGTTCTTAAAAACAGTCTCCTCTTATTAGTTAATTTATTATTGTTTTTATTTTTTGAGACGAACTTACTCTGCCCAAGCTGGAATGCAGTGGTACGATGTCAGCTCACTGCAGCCTCCACCTTCTGGCTTCAGTGATTCTCCTGCTTCAGTCTCCCAAGAGTAGCTGGGACTACAGGCGTGCGCCACCATGCCTGGCTAATTTTTGTGTTTTTAGTAGAGACGGGCTTTCACTATGTTGGCCAGGCTGGTCTTGAACTCGTGACCTCGTGATCCGCCCACCTTGGCCTCCCAAAGTGCTGGGATTACAGGTGTGAGCCACCTCATCTGGCTGTTAACTTGTTTTTAAAAAAGGACATTGTAGACAGTTATTCCCCCCTGCCACTGACATAGAAAATATTGATTGAATGTTTTTAGTATTAACTTAGATGTAATAAAAACTCAAAGGAAAGGGATATTTCAATCAAGAATTTGCTATAGGTTTATTTACAAATGCTGAGAATTTGCTCTGTATTCATTATTTTTGACCCTTGTTAGTGGTTGTTTAGGTACAAAGAAATAAAAAGTGGTCTCTTTAGCAGAAGTCAAAAGAAAGTTGTATACTTCATTGCTTTCCTATAGAAACAAAGGAAGCTTAACTGAATTGGCAGAATGCTATTAGAATGAGATATCCTTAAAAATGTTGGTGGGAAGAGCTGATGAAATAGATCAGTTGGGAACAAAGGACTGAGTTTGGTATTATTCTTCTACTGGAGAAGGTACTGAAAAAGAATTTGATCCTCAAATTGCCTAGCTAGGGTTTTGAGACATGACAAAGTAATTTGGCCTGGTTTTGAGAAATTACTGCATACTTTTTTTAAGTGCTTGCTGCCTCTGCCTTTCCCCTTTTGCTCCACAAATATGTAAAGCAAGTAGCCTGACCTACATGAGAACTGGTAAAAATCATATCACTAGATTAAACAGATTTAAAAAAGAAACAAAGATTGAAGGTATATTTAATATATGCATCATTAAGAATAGAATAAATCCAAGAACAGAATAGGTGAGAAATTTTTTTCTTAATAAAAATTTCTGAGACTAGATAGACCTTTCAACAATTAATTACACATGCTTTAATAAAAATCTATCATAGTAAATTTATAATTTTTGTTTGAGTATGTAAATAACCCTTCTCCTCCCATTATTGGTCTGTTATAAATCTTTCAGTAAATTATGGTTTGGGTTTATATTCATATTGTGCTGAATTTACAGAATTTAACAGTTTGCTTTAAAAGATTTAAAAATTTTCTAACTTAGCATTTAGATACCAACTCCCCCATACCTTTGTGTGTGTGTACATGTGTGTGTGTATGTGTGTATACGTAGAAATGTTCTAAATATTTTTACCTCTCATTTTTAAAAAGTTGGAAAACTTTTTGCTCTTACTTATAAATTACATGCTGCATTTTATTTATGAAGTCTATAGCCTCACTTAACTTTGTCTTGACAATTTCTAAACTGTGAATCTTTCTATTTTTCTAATGCCATAACTGTGGATTTGCAGCAACAAAGATTTCTGTTTTAGCTGGGCTTAAGTGCTACTTAGCAATTCTGTGTTCTGTTTACTTCTGTGTTCCTATACTCTCACCCCTGTCCTTCTGTTAGCGTCTTTGTCATTCTAAGAGGTTTATTCTCCTAAGTCAGAGAGGGAGAGGGAAGGGGAAGAAAAAAGGGGGAAAGTTACACAGCGGGAGAGGGACAGGGAAAGGGAGAGGAAGAGAGTTTAGTTATATTTGGACTTTCTTCCTTTTAACATAGATAAAGATTGCTATGTATGTTCTTAATCCTATCTTAAATAGTTATCTTTCTTAGTAATAGCCATTTTTCTTCTTGTATCTGTAACTTCTTACACCTTACTGACTACTGATTTCTACTTAGCTAGTAAAAATGTGTTTAAATCTCTTCTATCCTAAAAATATCCTGTTACCATTTGCTGTCAACTATGATTCTCTTCCTAGCCACAACTCAATCTCCTTCCTTATCTTTAGTGTCAAACTTTTCAAGATTACTTATACTTTACTTCTCTTTCAGTGCTCAACTATACTCTCATCTGTATTGCTCTATTAAAATTGTAAAATATTTGAAGTATTGCAAGCTGTTGATTACTTCTATAAAGTTTTTTTCAAAATTTAATTAAATATTTATGTGTAGTTTAGAAGGGAAATGGTGGCCCGGTGCAATGGCGCATGCCTGTAATCCCAGCACTCTAGGAAGCGGAAGTGGGTGGATCACCTGAGGTGAAGATTTCACGACTAGCCTAACAAGGTGAAACCCCGTCTCTACTAAATACAAAACAATTAGCTGCGCATGGTGGCACATACCTGTAATCCCAGCTACTCGGGAGGCTGAGACAGGAGAATTGCTTCTACATCGGAGGCTTGTTGTAGTGAGCTGAGATTGCACCACTGCACTCCCGCCTGAGCAGTAAGAGTGAAACTCTGTCTTAAAGAAAAAAAAAAAGTGAAATAGTACACTGCAAAGGTTGTAGAAAAACATTAGTATTCTTCTCCACCCCTTCTAACACCTGAATTCCACAATGCAGAGGCAACCACTTGCAGTCTTTGTCTTATTTCCTCTGTTGATTTGTTATATCTAAATTAACTTGCCTACACTGCTATTCTTGTTTTGGTTTACACATTACTGACTTCCTACTACAGAAGATGGGGATTTTGATTTTCTTTATATTCTGGAGTAGTAGTGGGGATGTTCACAATATGGCAATACATAAATTTTGTTTAAAATAGTATTTAATGTTTAACATATTCTGTTCAAACTGTGTAACAATTATTCGTAGCTGGGCCGTTGTACAACTTTTCTTGCTACCTTAAGTTTCTTTCATAGTTAATAATTGCCTCACTTTTTATTTGTTTAGTTTCTTTGTACCTATTACTAATTTACTTCCTAACTTTGTGACATAAGATTCTTTTTGATATTGTCAAGGACACCTGGTAATTTTTCAGTTATATTTCTCCCTCCATGGAGCTACATCATTTGCGTAAGTTTATCATCTTGTTCTGGTCTTGTCTGACTGCTTGGGACTTACATTTACCTCTGTAATTTGTTGAAGCCCAGTTGTCTTTCTGGATTTACTTTGTATTTTACTGATTGTGACTAGGAGGTAGGTATTTTTAGATCTTGCACATCTGGAAATATTTTTATATTATCTTCAGAATTAAGAGTTTGATTAATACAGAATTCTGTGTGGGAAATTCCTTACCTTCCAAATTTGAAAGCATTATTTTATTTTATTGTCTTCTAGTTACAAGTATTACTGTTGAGTAGTCCAGGGTTGTTTTGTTCTTGTTTTTTTGTTTAATGAAATTTCAGGATGTGGTTCAATGTGGGTCTCTGAAAAATCACTGTGCTAAGTATGAGTACTTAGCAGGCTTGGGCTGTCTGCCCCCGCCCCGGAGAGGGATCCTCTTATTGCCTGTCTTGAGAATGGAAAGTGATTGGGGTATAAGCATAGTTCCACTGTTTTTGGATCAATGGAAAGAAATACAGTAGGTGGTGAGTTGGGATGGGTGGTGGCCTAACATTTGCTATGTACAGTTTGACTTAATATCCCATAGTTATTACTGTCTCACTCCTACCCTAATTCTCCTAACTCTGGTTTATTCCCTTTAGAGAATCTTCTCTTGGTATAAGAGCGAGGTGATCAGTGTCTAACTGGGCAGGCAAGAAGAGAAGAGTCTAACTCCTTTTTAGACTGCTTTGCCGCCAGTCCACCAGTTCTCAGTCTTACCTGTACGCTGGCCTTTTGGTGCCTTTCTGTTGAGCTTCCAATTCCTAAAGTTCTGCTGAACATATTAGTATGTCTTCTGACTCTTCAGAGAGTGAAGTTATAGCTACCTTTGTACTGTTAAGTCGGTTACTCTCTTGTTCGTGCTCCTAAGTTTTGTTGACATTTTTTGTGTTCCGACAACTCCCTTATTGTGTTCTTTTTTTCTTTGTGGTTTATACTCTTTTATTTTTCCTTCTTTCATTTTTGTAGTATTACTGAAGGGAGTGAAGTTAAGTCTATATGTTCATTGGAGTATATTTAACCTAATGGCTTTTCTTTATTTTGAAACTCTTTACTCTTCACTTCTAGGATTTTATTTTTCTGGAATGCCTTCTGATTCTCATGTTACTTTTTGTTTTGAGATGGATTTTCACTCTTGACCCCCAGACTGGAGTGCAGTGGTACGATCTTGGCTTACTGTAACCTTTGCCTCCCAGGTTCAAGCGATTCTTCGGCCTCAGCCTTCCAAGTAGCTGGGATTACAGGCGTGCTCCACTATGCCTGGCTGATTTTTTGTATTTTTAGTAGAGATGTGGTTTCACCATGTTGGTCAAGGTGGTCTTGAACTCCTGACCTCAGGTGATGCACCTGCCTCGGCCTCCCAAAGTGCTGGGATTACAAGCGGGAGCCACCACCTGGCCCTCCTGTTGCTTTTTAGCCTTCCCTGCTGTATCCTTTTCTTTTGCCTCACTTTATATATTGTTATTTCCTATTATTTTTTTCTTCAGCTTTTGTAATTTGTCTTATCAAGTTTTCTGGTTACAGTCAACCCTTTATACACTGATGACGCCAAAATGATATTGATAGTTCTTACCTATACTCTGAGGTGCAGTTCTATAATATCTGTTAGGCATCTTTTTATATACATCTCCCACATATATCAGTTTCCTTACCTCTTCTCCAATTCTTTACCTCTTGTACCCTTTGATTTTATTAGATATATATTTAGTTTTTAAATTTAAAATTCTGTAATGTTTCTAGTTTATGTATAAATTCTTAAAATTTATGTTTGGTAGAGTATCCTTCAAATTACATATTTTTGATTATTAAAGGTTAGAAATGCATTCCTTTTATACCAGGTTAGAAAAATAAAAGCACATATTGAACAGAGGAACATGCATCCTCTTCTTGTCTCAACCATCATGCTGTCTGAGCCATCTCATTCATTCTTTTTCCTTCAGCCCCAATGGCCGTCTTACTTGTCCTCAAACATGCCAAGCCTGATCCTACCTATAGGCTCTTGTGGCCTTCTGACTGGAACCTTCTTTCCTCCAATTTTCAAATTAGTTGATATACTGAAATCTTGTAGGGGGGTTTTTGCAAATAGTAAGTATTGAGTTAGTGTCAGCAATTATTACTGTCGTGATCATTGTCATATTCATACTGGCTGTTCACTTTCTCGTTTCACTTAGTTTCCACTGAAATTACCATCTCCTAAAAGAGGCTACCCTTGATTTAGTCTATTTAAAATATCCCTTCTACCTCATTGTTCTTTATATACTTATCATGTTTATTTTTTTCATTGTACATATTTACATGCATATGACTTATTTATTTTTGTATTTATTTGCTTCCACTGTCCCCTAGATGTAAACTTCTTTTTTTAATTGCATTTTAGGTTTTGGGGTACATGTGAAGAGCATGCAAGATTGTTGCATAGGTACCCACATGGAAGTGTGATTTGCTGCCTTCCTCCCCTTCACCTATATCTGGCATTTCTCCCCATGCTCTCTCTCCCCAAATCCCCACCCCCCACTGCCCCTCTCCTGTTTCCCCCCATAGGATGTAAACTTCTTAAAACTAAAGGAGTTGTCAAATTGACCCTATCACTAATTCCTTCAGTTTGCCCTTTACAGTGCTTATGAAATAATTGTTCAATAAATTCTAAACAAATCAATATCCTTTTCTTCCTGTATATTATAGTGTTCTACACGGTATCAATGGAGTTTCCATTTTTTGGATACAGTTCTAAGGAGTGTTTTACTAGTGTCTGAATCCTTGGCAATTATAAGATGGGGAAGCATTGGAAATAGCAATAACTATTTTATTTTAATTGTGGTAAAATATATGCAATGTTAAATTTACCATTTTAGCCATTTTTCCATGTACAGTTCACTGGCATTAAATAAATTCACATTATTGTCCAGCCACTATTACTATCCATCTCCAGAACTTTGTCATCAAACTGAAACTCTGTCCATCATGTAGTACCTCCCCATTTCTCCTCTCTCAGCCTCTGGTAACCACTGTTCTGCTTTCTGTTTCAATGAATTTGACTACTCTAGGTACTTCATATAAGTAAAATCATTCAGTATTTGCTGTTTTGCCTCTGGCTCGGTTCACTTAGCATAATATCTTCAGTTCACCCATGTTGTATCATATATCAGAATTTCATTCTTTTTAAAATGTGAATAATATTCCATTGTATGTAAATATCATATTTTGTTTATTCATTTATTCATTGATAGACACCTGGGTTGCATCTACATTTACGCTGTTATAAATAATACTATTATGAACATGGGTGTGCAAATATCTCTTTGAGAGCCTACATTCAGCCTACCAAGAAGCAGGGTTGCTGGGTCGTATGGTAATTCTGTGTGTAATTTTAAAAGCAACTGCCTTACTCTTTTCTGCAGTGGCGGTGCCACTTTTCATTCCTATCAGCAGTGCACAAGGGTTCCAATTAGTCCACATCCTTCTCAACATGATATTTTCTATCTTTCTGTTAATAACCATTCTGATGGGTGTGAAGTGGTGTCTCATTGTGGTTTTGATTTGCATTTCCCTAATGATTAGTGATGTGGAGCATCATTTCAATGTGCTTATTGGCTATTTGTATATGTTCTTTTGATAAATTTCTGTTCAAGTCCTTTGCCCATTTTTATATTAGCTTGTTTAGTATTTGTGAGTTGTAGAAGTTCTTAATATACTCTGGATATTAACTCCTCATCAGATGTGCAATTTGCAGATGTTTTCTATTTTATGAGTTATTTTTTCATTTTGTTGATAGAGTCCTTTGATGCACCGAAGTTTTTAATTTTTGGTGAAATCCAGTATCTATTTTTAGTTAGTTAGTTTGTTTTTTTTGAGACTGAGTTTCGTTCTTATTGACCAGGCTGGAGTGCAATGGCGTGATCTCTGCTGACTGCAACTTCTGCCTCCCGGGTTCAAGTGATTCTCCTGCCTCAACCTCCCTGGTAGCTGAAATTACAAGCGTGTGCCACCGTGCCCCGCAAATTTTTTGTACTTTTAGTAGAGACAGTGTTTTACCATGTTGGCCAGGCTGGTCTCGAACTCCTGACCTGAGGTGATCCACCTGCCTCTGTCTCCCAAAGTGCTGGGATTACCAGCGTTAGCCACCATGCCGGCTTATTTTTAGTTTTGTTACTTGTGCTGTTGGTGTCATATCCAAGGAATTATTGTCAAATCTAATGTCATCAAGCTTTTTTCTTATGCTTTCTTTTAAAAGTTTTATAGTTTTAGATCTTAAATTTATGTCTTTGATTTATTTTTAGTTGATTTTTGTATATGGTAGAGGTAGAGATCAAACTTCATTCTTTTACATGTGGATGTAACTGTAATAGGTCTGTTTTCTAATGTGTACAGCAAGTCAGCATACCAAGACACCAGATTGCTGCAGAGATAGATGTTTATTTGTAGGGCTGCTCAACTACGAGAAGAGAGGAAACCTCAAATCCATCTCTCTGTGGAGTTTGGGGCGAGAGTTTTGAAGGGAGTTTTGGAGTGTGTCAGAATTTGGAGATGGTTGGTTGGTCCAAGAGTACAGGGTGAGGTCATGGGACAGGGAGATGAAGAAACTGTATTCTCATGCTGATTTGGTTTCTCTTTGAGCATCTTGAAGTTGGTTGGTGTCAGCTGTTCTACTGAAATTCAGGATCTGATTAAGAATTCCGGATCTTGAATAAGCAAAAGCCTTATGATTCTAATGTCAGAGATCCTATCTATCTTAAACAAAAGTCTTACAGCCCTAGTGTCAGAAATCCTATTTGTAGTGACAATGGGGATTCAAATGGAAAGTATGTACTGTTTTTAGACTTTTGGTTACAAGGAAGTGGGTCAAAGTGCAGCTGATTTATGCTTAATTATAACTATATTTCTATTCAGAATTCTTGTTAACCCTGTGAGGACAGCTTCATGGATATCCAGTTTTTTAAGTTCCATTTTTGAAAAAATTGTCCTTTGCCCATATATGCAAAGATTTATTTTTGGGTTCTCTATTCTGTTCCATTGTCTTAGATGTCCATCTTTATGATAGTACCAAATATTTTTGATTACTATAGGTTTGTAGTAAGTTTTGAATCAGAAAGTGAATTCTTCAACTTTCTTCTTCTTTTTTTTTCAAGTTTGTTTAGTCTATTTGGGGTCCCTTAAAGTTCTAAATGAATTTCAGGATGGGTTTTTCTATTTCTGCAAAAAGTGCCATTGGGATTTTAACAGGGATTGCATTGCATCTGTGGATCACTTGGGTTGTATTATCTTAATAATAAGTATTCCAAACCATGAGCATAGGATCTTTTTATTTATTTGTGTCTTCTTCAGTTTCTTTCAGCAATATTTTATTGTTTTCAGATTAAAGTCTTTCACTTTTTTCCCCACTAGGAATTTTTTTTTTGATGCTATTGTAAATGGAACTGTTTTCTTAATTTCCTTTTCTGATTGTTCATTGTTAGTGTATAGTGAGCAATAACTATTTTGGGGTGAGCAATAACTATTTATAGTGAGCAATAACTATTTTGTCACTTAATATATGACGTTACTAAATTACTTCATTTCGTTTCTGTTCCTTAGTAACAGATAAGTGATTTGAACTAAATTCAAATGGAAACTAAAATTCAAAATAAATGATAACTTCTGAATAGAATTTAAATGCTTAATTTTAACTTAAGTTTTGTTCATTAAACTAAGGTTTAAACTTGTCTAAGCAAAGTACTTTGAAACTGTAGTCCTGGAAGAATACCAGATTATCAGAATAACCATTTGAAACAATTAAGTTTGAGCTCTTAAAAGATTGTGATAATGATATTTCTGGGGTATAATTTCGAATTTCTAGGTCTTATTGTCCCTTGTAGATAGTTCTCTAATTGCCTCTTTTCTACTTTTTTTGGTTGTTGTTGACAGGGTCACACTCTGTCATCCAGGCTGGAGCGCAGTGGCTGAATCATAGCTCACTACAGCCTTGAACGCCTGGACTCAAGTGATCTTCCTGTCTGAGTAACTCAGACTATAGGCATACACCACTTATTGATGGTTCTCTAGGGGTTGCTCTCTGGGTATATAATAGTATTGAATATTTTTCACATTTAGGGCATGGGATATACAATTGAGGAGAAATTATAGATTATATATATATATTTTTAATTTACAGGCCACAGAAACACTATTCAGAATGGCTGTAGCAAGAGGAACCATCACAACATTAAGAAATGGAGAAGTAAGATGAGAATTTCGATATAGTTATTAGTTGTTAATTTATAGTTTGTGATTTTTTAAAATATAAAATGTTATAAAATCTATGATGCTTTGTCTAAGAAATAGAGAGATATCTGATGTATATATTATTGAATGTACCTGATGAACAAATCTGTTTTAATTCACAGTCATATTGGAACTAGATCTTAGGTTGAAAACAAATTGCTGTCTTTTAATCTTTAGTTATCAAATGTCATTACTCTTGAAAAATGACATTTTATTAATAACTTCTACAAATTTTTTTAATGTAAAAAGAATCCCTTACCTTTTGCCTTCTTTCTATTTTGTGTTATACAGAATTGATACTTATTTCATAAGATAAAATAATTGGAAATGTTGACATTTACCACATGTGGAAAGAAGGGAAGGAAGAAGGAGAGGGAAAGGGAGAAAAAAAGCTGGAGAGAATTTTGTCTGCAGTGCTAAGTTTTGACTTTTTAAAATGCTTCTGTCAGTCCTTTAAAAGATTTTTCTATCACCTCAAATTTTTATTTTAAAATTATTACCAGCTTGATTACTGTTTGCTCTTTCTTTATTTTCTTTTTTACTAAGAAAAATTTAGGTTGAGGTCGAATGTAATACCACATTATTATGTTCTTTTTCTATTCTGTTGGCAGGTACTTAAGAACTCCATGTTTTTGGGGAGATGGAGTCTTGCTATGTTGCCTAGGCTGGTCTTTAACTCCTGGCCTCAAGCGATTCTCCTGCCTCAGCCTCACAAAGTACTGGGATTACAGGCATGAGCCACCATGCCTAATCCTTAGAATTCTCTATTATTGAATTAAATTTTATGTTATTTAGTGTAATATTTATAATTCAGAAACTTTAATATTTAATAGTAAAAGTGAGTAAATATCTATGGAGTTAAATAGAATTGTATTACTTCATGACTGTAAATGTATTGGTTGATGTATTTGCTCATCAGGCAAAAATGTGCCAACATTTGAAAAGTATGTACATTCTAAATATTTAATTGTATACTGGCAAGTCACCTTGGTATAATTTGTAACATATATTTTGTCTATGCAGAGAGACTTAATTGATCCCTTTGTATTCTCAAACATTGAAGCATGTGGTGTCATTTTGAAAAAAGAAAACTTACAGAAATAAGGTCATAGTAATCTGCCTTTAATGTGTGAATATGAGTTTCAGATTTTAGTAATTAATATATATTTTTTTCATAGGGTGGGCAATGAACTGTTGAACTTACCTTCTTTTATAGGATGGTTAGGGAAATGTATACAGCACAGTGCTATAAGTAATCATCTGAGCATATCAACACATGGATATATACTTTACTTATTAAGGGGGAAATAGTTAAAATAGCTGGCTTTTGATCCATTTCTCTACTAATTATTGGATGTTGTTCCATGTGGTAAACCTGGTTAACAATTATTAATGTCAGCCAAAGTGTTTAAGCATTCTCTGACCTTCAGTTTCTATAATGAGGTTAAAGTATAAAATGCACATTTTTATCTTACATTTTAAGAGCTCCAAGTGTGGAATGTGTCTTCTAGTTAATGGCACCTCATAGTTACCATCTGCTATTTTTTACATTTTAATGTCTCTAAAATTAGGAAATTTCTTTTTTTTCCCCACTGACATTTTTGGTTCTCAGGAAATTTGTCTGTGGTATGTTAGGGTTGATAAAATAATATTTTATGGTTTAAAAAGTACAGAGTGATGTGTAGCAGGCATTCAGTAAATGGTAGTTAGGATAAGCCACTAATTAGTTTTAATTTAATGATTTGATTTTTGGAAGTAGAGGAGACAAAACAAAACAAAGATATTACTGAATACACACACACACACACACACACACACACACACACACACACACACACACATTTCCATAGATGGTGGGCTAAATGCTATGGAAATGGGTGCTATGATTCCTGACTTCAGAGGCGCTTACTCACTGGTGGGGGAAACAGTTCCATCAGTAATTGGAAAAAGGAAAATGTTTGGGAGAGAGTGGAAATACTTAGTTTACGTTGAGTCTGAAACTAACCAGTGTCCATATACCACTTGGATTGTGCTAAATTGAAAGTGTGTTTTAGTATGGGGACAATAGTAGAGAATGTGTTTGAGAGTAAGAGATAAACTAAAAGGTTAATTTTAAGGGATTATTTAAAACACAAGCTGAAATCATTATATTTATCAGCATCAGAAATTTGTAATATGCTAAGAGAGGAGAGTGGCAAGGAGTTTATTTATTTGTCCTAGGACATTTAAAAAAATGTGCTAGGCCAGTACTGCAAAAATATTTGTTAAGCAGGGATTCATAGGTAACCTCATGACAAGTGTAGCAGGTCAGAGAAAAATAACTGGTATATCCAAATTACAAAAATAACAGTCTTTCAGTGAATTTATCCAGATGCATGATGACAGTAAACTTTGCATGTGTTTCGTCTTCCTTGTTCTGGCTTTAATGCTGTATTTTGTCTATTTACTGGACATTTCTGGTTGTATATTTGAAGAAATTTTAAAACGGGAAAACATTTTCCCCAACTAAGATAGTCTTTGAAGGTGTTTGAAACTTACTTTTTAGGTTGTAATGTATTATAGGAGGTCTTAAGCAGAAGAGTTATGCTTTGTCTTTTAAAAATCCTCCTCTTAACTCTCCAAGGGAGAAATTACACTGGTCATCTTATAGATAAACTGAGGCTTAGATAAGTTAAACATTTTGCCTATGGTCAAATAGCTAGAAACCTGGAGAGCTAGAATTTGAACCTTGTCTCCAAAATTCATTGATTCTCTATGCAATATAATTGCTCTCAATGTATAATAATTCACTTACTTAGGCTAGAGCTTTCTAATCTTCATTAGCCATAGGTAATAAAATTCTAAGATTATGTAATCGGCAATGATTTTTATGCATTCTAATTATTACTGTTATCCTTCCATGCTCATGGGATAATATATGGCTTAAAATGAAAAGGAAAAAAATATCCTTCACAAATCTGTTACCTCATTGAATATTTAACATGATGGTCTTCTTTATAAAGTCCTATATGGGGAGTAGCTGGATCTTTGTGTCTTAAGTGACTTACATAAGCTGAAAAGCAGATCAATTTTCTGGGTTGATTTTTTTTTTGGGGGGAGGGGGTTTGTTTAGATGGAGTCTTACTCTATTGCCCAGGTTGGAGTGCAGTGGTGTGATCTTGGCTAACTGCAACCTCTGCCTCTGGGATTCAAGTGATTCTCCTGCCTCAGCCTCCTGAGTAGCTGGGACTACAGGTGCCTGCCACCATACCTGGCTAATTTTTGTATTTTTAGTGGAGATGGGGTTTCACCATTTTGACCAGGATGGTCTTTGATCACTTGACCTCGGGTTCTGTCCTTCTGGGCCTCCTGAAGTGTTAGGATTACAGGTGTGAGCCACTTTGCCTGGCCTAGGTTGAATTTCTTAAATGGGTTTCTCTATTTGAGGGGCTTTTAAAATAATCACTGTCTATCAGTAGTTATTGAATGTGCTTGGCTCCAAAGTGATATTTTTCTACTTCTAATGGAAAGATGTGGTCCTGTCTTCTGCCTTCTGGGTGTTTATGTTTAGGAAGAAACAAGTACTTTGTTAGAAGATAAGGTTACTCTCTTAAATTTATTATTTTAAAAATTATCTGATTTATTTTAAATATAATGAGACTAGAGTAAAGCAGAAATTGGTGTGTTTTTCATTTGGTTTTTCTTAATCTTAAGTTTCGAAGGAGAACCAAGTTGAACAATTCTTCACCATAGGAGGGCAGAATTTCAAACCTTCCTTCTTCATTAAATCATTTACTTTGTTTTTATAAGCTGATACTATATATCCTTCTTACAGTAGTGACAGAGAGTCACTGGGAATGTGTAATGAACAAGCTAAGAGACTTCTGTAGCCAGTGAGTTAATTAATCTATTGTGGCTCTATTAACTTGTTTGAATTTTTTAAGTTTTCAAAATTATCTGGCATATCTATTTTCATTTACTCAGGCATTTAAAATTTTCATATATGTGTGTTTAGCATTATATGTGGAGTTCATAGAAATTCATGAATGGAAAGAGAAATATACCTGCCTGTTAATTCAGCAAGTATTTATTGAACAGTTCTATATTCCTGACATTGTTTTAGATGCCTGTAATCCATCAGTGAATAAAATTGACAGGTATCCCTAGCCTTGGGGAGCTTATAATCTAGCCTATTAATAGCTTATGCTCTAATTATGAAAGAAAATAAAAAATATACATAACAATTAGGAAGTAATTGCAGTTATTATGCTTCAAAAGAATATCTAAACAAGTATATGGGTTAAAAGTACAGATAATTTAAATGATAAAGGAAGAAATAAGTAATTAAAATGGGGTTCAGTTAATTCAGAAGATTTCTTAAAGGAGGTACATCTCTTTTTATTTTTTTGGAGAGTTACTATTTATTTTTTTAATTATACTTTTAGTTCTGGGATACATGTGCAGAATGTGCAGGTTTATTACGTTAAGTATGTACACGTACATGCCATGATGCTTTACTGCACCCATTAACCCGTCATCTGCATTAGCTATTTCACCTAATAATATCCCTCCCTTCATCCCCCAGCCTCCAACAGGCCCCGGTCTGTGATGTTCCCTTCTTGTGTCTATGTGTTCTTATTGTTCAATTCCCACTTATGAGTGAGAACATGTGGTGTTTGGTTTTCTGTTCCTCTGTTAGTTTGCTGAGAATGATGGTTTCCAGCTTCATTTATCTCCCTGCAAAGGATATGAACTCATCTTTTTTATGACTGCATAGTACTCCATGGTGTATATGTGCCACATTGTCTTTATTTAGTCTATCACTGATCAGCATTTGGGTTGATTCCAAGTCTTTGCTATTGTGAACTGTGCTTCAATAAACATATATGTGCATATGCCTTTATAGCAGAATGATTTATAATCTTTTGGGTATGTACACAGTAATGGGATTGCTGGGTCAAATGGTATTTCTGGTTCTAGATCCTTGAGGAATCGCCATACTGTCTTCCACAATGGTTGAACTAATTTACACTCCCACCAACAGTGTAAAAACATTCCTATTTCTCTACATCTGTCCAGCATCTGTTGTTTCCTGACTTTTTAATGATTACCATTCTAACTGGTACAAGATGGTATCTCAATGTAGTTTTGATTTGCATTCCTCTAATGACCAGTGATGATGAGTTTTTTTTCATGTTTATTGGCCGCATAAATGTCTTCTTTTGAGAAGTGTCTGTTCATATCCTTCGCCCACTTTTTGATGGAGTTGTTTGTTTTTTTCTTGTAAATTTATTTAAGTTCCTTGTAGATTCTGGGTATTAACCCTTTGTCAGATGGATAGATTGAAAATATTTTCTCCTATTCTGTAGGTTGCCTGTTCACTCTGATGACAGATTTTTTTTGCTATGCAAAAGCTCTTTAATCAGATCCTATTTGTTCATTTTGGCTGCTGTTGCCATTGTTTTTGGTTTTTTAACATGAAGTCTTTGCCCATACTTATGTCCTGAATGATATTGCCTAGTTTTCTTTCATAGTTTTTATGGTTTTAGGTCTTACATTTAAGTCTTTAATCCATCTTGAATTAATGTTTGTAAAAGATGTAAGGAAGGTATCCAGTTTCAGTTTTCTGCATATGGCTAGCCAGTGTTCCCAACACCATTTATTAAATAGGGAATCCTTGCCCCATTGCTTGTTTTTGTCAGGTTTGTCAAAGATCAGATGTTTGTAGATGTGTGGCATTATTTTCTGTTCTGTTCCATTGGTCTGCATATCTGCTTTGGTACCAATACCAAGCTGTTTTAGTTACCGTAGCCATGTAGTACAGTTTGAAGTCAGCAGCATGATACCCAGCATTGTTCTTTTTGCTTAAGATTGTGTTGGCTATATGGGCTCTTTTTTGGTTCCATATGAAATTTAAAGTAGTTTTTTTTTTTTTTTTTTTAATTCTGTGAAGAAAGAAAGTCAATGGTAGCTTGATGGGGATAGCCTTGAATCTATAAATTACTTTGGGCAGTGTGGCTATTTTCACGATATGGATTCTTCTTATCTATGAGTATAGAATGTTTTTCCATCTGTTTGTGTCCTCTCTTATTTCCTTCAGCAGTGGCTTGAAGTTTTCCTTGAAGAGGTCTTTCACATCCCTTGTGAGTTGTATTCCTAAGTATTTTATTCTCTTTGTGGCAATTGTAAATAGGAGTTCACTCCCAGTCGGGTGGCATGGGGGTCAAGGACCCACTTGAAGGGGCAGTCTGTCCCTTAGCAGAGCTCCTGTGCTGTGCTGGGAGATCTGCTGTTCTCTTCAGACCTGGCAGGCAGGAGCGTTTAAGTCTGCTGAAGGGGTGCCCACAGCCGCCCCTTCCTCCAGGTTCTTTGTCCTAAGGAGATGGGAGTTTTATTGATAAGCCCCTGACTGGAGCTGCTGCCTTTCTTTCAGAGATGCCCTGCCTAGAGAGCAAAGGTGGTACATCTTTAAATGGAGCTTTGAAGAAATTGATGAGTATTATTAAAGGGGAAGAGGCCAAAAGGCTTTGCTAATTAGGAGAAACAATATGAAAAGGGGCATAATTGAGGATTAAAGTGAGGTACTAGGGACAGCTAACTTTAATTGCAGAATCAAAAAGGACAGTAGGGTGAGTGGTGTCATGTTGAAGGGAAGTAACATTTGTTGAGTGCCTGTACATACTCTAGGTGCATTATAATTACCCAGCTTCATTCATACATCAGAACAACTTTCCATTTTTCATACTCTTACCAGTATTTTTCCAAAGGAAGTATTTGAGGTTCAAGAAAGGGTAGTGTTTTCTTTTAATCACATTTCCCTGCGAATTTATGTTGTGAATGCTTAGGGTTTTGATTAAACTTGTGGTGGAATCAAGAATTAGTATGCTGTCTCTCAAGCAGAGTAGCCAGTGTCCTGTGCTAAGCCAGTACTGTAAGGATATTTCTCAAGTGGGGATTCATGAGTAACCTCATGATAAAAGTACCAGGTAAGAGAAATAATGAAAAAATACTGGTCTGCATGTCAGCAGACTTTCCTATCTGAAACCTTGGTCAGTTTACTGAACTCCTCACAACTTCAGCTTTGTACTTCAGAAAATGAGCTCCGTAGATGATGTTTAACATCCTATATGGCTTTAATGTTTTCTACTTACAGGCAGCTTTGTATCCCTTTTCTCCCTAGGCAGCAGTTTTCAATGCTTTTGGCATGAGGGACTGACTTCATGGAAGACAGTTTTTCCACCGGGGGCTTGGTTTTGGGATGAAACTGCTGCTCTACCTCAGATCATCAGGCATTAGATTATCATAAGGAGCATGCTGCCTAGATCCGTCCCATGTGCAGTTCACAATCCTATGAGAATCTCCTGCCATGGCTTATCTGATAGGAGGCCAAGCTCAGGCGATAATGCTCTCTCACTTCCTGCTCACCTCCTGCTGTGTGGCCTGGTTCCTAACAGGCCAGAGACTAATACCTGTCCATGGCACAGGGGTTGGGGACCTCTGTGCTTAGGCCTTTAAAGTTGTGGTTATCAACCTTGACTGAGCTTGAGAATTGCCGATGGAGCTCTGCAAAACTATAGGTTCCTGGGCTCCATCACCAAACACTTTGTCTATGAGGTCTAGTTTGGGGCTCCAGTATCTGTATTTTTTAAAAGATCCACTGATTTTAATACTCAGCTGCTATTGTAAACCACTGTTTTAGAAGCATTTTTAAAATTCTTCTTTCTTCTTTGAACCCAAGGAAAGTACAGTCTGTATGAGACAAAACAGATTAAAAAATAGCAAAGAAATTTAAAGTATATTTAGAGATTTTTTTATGTAAAGTAGATTTATGTATTAAGGTTTGCTGCTGTTTTGGTAAGAAGGAAAAGTAGGTAATTTTTTTTAACCTGCTTTTGTTTTATATTATGGCATGGTATTAGATATTCTGAATGATTTATTAGAATGGATTTTTTTTACCCTTCCAGGAGCATGCTATACATAAGTAATATAGAATATTTAATTTTAGACTGATTGCTGCAATGAGGGCAGGAACTCTTTGTTAGGGATTTTTGTTTCTTAAAGTACAACAACTGGCTGGCATAATAAAGATCTCAATATATGTCTGATGAATAAGTAGAAGATTTATTTAGACAGAACTCAAGTGGCAAATACTACTTTAATTTAATCAGCTTTCAGTTTAAGATAAGTATATCTTTATAGGTTTTTGTGGATAAATATAAATATTGGTGTTATTTTAAAATCATATTTATAATACAGTAATAATTACTTTTGGCATTAATTTTTCATCAATTAAAGAATATTCATGAATTAAATAAGTAGACTAAAGAATATAATTTATATGTTTGATATTTCTTATGCACAAAGATGCTTGATTATTCAGATATTGAGATATATTTCCAACATTACTGAAATTATTATACTTAATTTTAATATTATATTTAAGGAAACCAAGCATTTTCTTATTTTTGAATGTGAGTTCTTTATATAAGGCAACCTAGAAGTAAACTCTCAAATTTATATTTTTAATGTTGGATCTAGTTTTTCTTAAATATTTTTGTTATCATTTTTTTCTTTACTGCTTCTCTTCTAGCACTACCTCAGGAAAAAGTTTAAGTCTTTAATAAGCAAAGTATTAGTTCAAGTAGTGAAAGCTCTGAGACCTGCTGCCTAGTAGAATACCAGGAACTAGCGGCTTGTAAAATCTAATCAAATAAACAAATATTCATTGATAGTGTCCTAAAGGCCAGTGTGACGTGAGGCACTGAAATCAACTCTAGTGTTCCTTCTTTTTCCTTTCTTCCCCTGAATAATTATTGTGAGGTAGATTACTAGGTGCTGGGTTTTAATTGTAAACTAAAACAAATGGTTTCTAAAGTTTTATAGTCTAGTGGCTGAGTTATAACCTGCTACTTAGAAACTTGCCAGTGTTGTCTTCTGTAAATAGAACAACAGCAAGCTCGTATATTGCTTTGTGAGAAACAAATTAGATAATTTGTATAAGGCAGTTAGCACAATATCTGATACAAAATAAGTATATTAGAATTAACTTGTTCTAAGTCTTAACTTATTTTTATACATAAGTTGTTTTATATTCTATATTGGGATGAGTAAATGGAGATCTTATGTTTATTTATAACAGTGTGTGAACTGGTAGCTGATAGTAAAAGACAGAGTTTAGATATTTTGATCCACAGGTATACTAATAGCAGTGTTATTGGCACTTTTGAGTGGTTATTTCCTTCCTGTGTGAGTCATGGTATTTGGGTTGGCATATGTTGCCAGTGCCCTCTGCTGTCGAGTGCCAGTATCTCAGTAATACAAAACTTGTTTAGTCACAAACTTGCTGTGTACTACTTAGCCAAATTCTGCTGATGATGTTTTTGTTTCTATGCATAGAGTAAATATAACAAGGGAAGTGAAATAGTAGAAAAAACTGACTTGTACAAACATAAACATAAGACTCCTATTAGCCAAACAGGGTAAAGTTGTTACATGGTGGAAACTTAGTTCTAACAATTGCAAGTCTTAGTTGGGCAGAAGTGCCACTGAGATTAATGAGACACTGGCCTTCCAGAAATGCAGACTAAGGCTTAGTTGATCCTGTGAAAGAAAATTGGACTATCACTTCGAGAATAAGACCTCTGATTTATGTATCGTATTTTAATGGGAAGAAAATATTAAGAAACCTTGCACAGTCTATTGCCATTGTAATATACATTTTATTAACATGATTTGCTTCTGCCCCATATCATGTAAGAAAGAAAATAATTCTGACCACTCTGGAATATTCCTGAATAACTTTTTCAAGTTTATTCTTTTATTCTCCTGTTGTTGGTTTTCAAAGTGGATATTTAATAAGCTCTACATAATCTATTAGAATATAGCTTAGAAAAGTTAGAATTTTTTTTTTTGTTGTTCCTTTTTAAGCAGCAGTTCAAATACAACAGTTTTAAAAAGCATGTGGGGAGAATGGATAGCATCTAGAGAAGGAAAGAGGAAATAAGTATGGAAAAGAATCTTGAGAAAAGGGAAAGAGATGTGATATAGCCTAGGGAGTATTTATTTCAAGCAAGGTACAGTAAGTCCTCACATCATGTTGTGGATAGCTCCTTGGAAACTGTGACTTTAAGTGAAGTACCTTATAGCAGGTCCTCTAATCTCATCCCTTTGTTCAATGTCCTTTTCTTATAACATTAATGAGCGAAAAAATAGTTTCGTTTGTCATATATTGTTTCACTTAAAATAGCAGTTGCCAAGAATCTATCAAGGGCATTTTATGCCGAATTAGTGTATATATAGACATCCCTGTCCTATCTCTAATGTGGTGGGTAGAAATGAGTTTTGAACATGGAACAGAAAGTTTGAGATAACCCAGGCTACTGGTCATCACTCTCAGGGTGATAAACCATTAAAAGAGGCTTTCAAGGAGATTGTGGAGTTACTATTAATATCTTGTTCAAGTAGAAAAGATGTATCTTTTAGTAGCCATTAGTCGGATGGTACAGATATTGAACTGCCAGAGTCAGAAGACTGGACTAAGTATAATAATATCTTGGTATTTATTTCAGTTCTCCAATTTTGTGAATCAAAGCAACATATTGTATTTTGGCAGGTTCTTAGAAAATTTATAGTTAATGCCAGAATCACATCATAAAACATTAAGCTTCAGAACTTGCTGGATTATTTTATCCTTGTCACTAAATCTACTTTAAATAGTTCACCATGTTATGTGTATTATTGCATACTCCTGATGAACAAATAGTTTATTTTGAAAATTTTGGTATAAGCCAAGAAAGCCAAGGGTCAAACCAAGTTTTTAAAAAATATCAGGTCTCAGTGTTTAAGTTTGTTGGCTTTGTCTTTGCCAATTCTGTGTGTGCCTTTCTACACAGAGATGATTATCTTTTGAAATTCCCTTATTTTCTTCATAATAGTAACTCTGCTTTTGATTTAAATACAAAAATAAAAGTGTCATAATTTTGCCTTAAAACAAACAATGTCTGTTTAAGTATGGAACATTTAGGTTTTATTTTTCAAAAATTAGAAGAGTTCTTAAGATAACATAAGTTTGTTTTGATTCTAATGGGAAGAGCTTTAGGTCAAGAAAGCAATTATTTCCACATGGGTAAGGCCAAGCCTAACTACCTCCCCTACACCAACCACCCACTAAACTTAAATTTGTCTACTTTGGTTGTATAGCTAGATGTGGTTGAATGCATTAAAAGACACAGGATTTATTTAAGAAATAAAGATTTTAGATATATAGAAAATGTTCCTTTGTACAAACATATCAAAAAAATTTTGCATATAATATTGGGTAAGTTCAGCAGCAAGTAACTTAAACTTTTTGAATTAGCAGATAAATTTAACTTTATACATATGTGTATGGCCAAATGTCATTTTTAACATTTTGTTTGTACATCATTTTTCTTTTTAATTGACTCTTGTTCTCCATAGGTAAGTGCTATAGTTTGGATAGTTGATCCTCCAAACGTCATATTGAAATTTGATCCCCAGCGATGAAGGTGGGCCTAATGGGCGGTGTTTGGGTCATGGGGGCAGATTCCTCATCAATGACTTGGTGCCTTCCTTGGGGTAATGAGTGAGTTCCAGTTCTGTTAATGCCCATAAGAGCTGGTTGTTAGAAAGAGGCTGGCACCTCCCTGCCCTTTCTTTTTACCCCATTTGATGTCTGCACATGCCGGCTCCCCTTTGCCTTCTGCCATGAAGAGAAGCGGCTTGAGGCCCTCACCATATGCATATGTTAGACCCATGCTTCTTATACAGGCTGCAAAACGATGAGCCAAATGAATCTCTTTTTAAAAACATGAATTACCCAATCTCAGGTATTCCTTTTTAGTAACACAAGTGGACTAAGATAGTGAGTTTGCTATATAGTGGCAAGTATTGTTTGAGTTGGTTCATCAGGGATGTGGCAGGTCAGAAGAGAAGATTTGTATTTAATGATAAAGATATGTCATTAACTTCCAGTAGGAGATTGCACAAATTTTCATATACCTTTGAATTTTAGATGATTGATGTCCATGGAAAAGATTTTTTTTTTTTTTTTTGAGACGGAGTTTCGCTCTTGTTACCCAGGCTGGAGTGCAATGGCGCGATCTCGGCTCACCGCAACCTCCGCCTCCTGGGTTCAGGCAATTCTCCTGACTCAGCCTCCTGAGTAGCTGGGATTACAGGCACGCACCACCATGCCCAGCTAATTTTTGTATTTTTAGTAGAGATGGGGTTTCACCATATCGACCAGTATGGTCTCGATCTCTTGACCTCGTGATCCACCCGCCTTGGCCTCCCAAAGTGCTGGGATTACAGGCGTGCGCCACCGCGCCTGGCCGGGAAAGATTGTTAAGGTAGGATGAAGAATTAAATGAATTTGATAAAAATCTGTTTTAGTGATTTTCACTGTAGTGGTTTTAGCCTAATGGTTGGGACTGAAGTCAGATTATAGTAGGGTAGGGAATGAGTGAATGAGAGGGGAGGATGAATAGATTTAACGCATGTATACCTCTTTTTTCAGGGAGGTGGATTCAAGAAGGGAATTGAAGGACAGTTTCAAGAGGGAAAGCTCAGGGGTTAAAAAACAGTGTATCTCATGCATATAACAACTTCCTTTCTCTCTTATTGTTTAAGGTGTCCCATTAGCCAGTGCTGAATGCAAATCTGGCTTTAATATTAATATAATATACATGATAACAGTACTTTTGATATAATTTGCCATAATGAATTATAAAATCATCAAGTGAAAGAACATTTAATAGGCAGAATCACAATTGACTTTAAAATCTCTGGGGCTAATAAGAGCACACAGGGCATTGGCTAACCCCAGATTGCTGCAATTTAAAGCACTTTAGCATTGCTTCACATCTTCATTTTAAGATCTTTTCCATAAAATGTGGATCTAATCCATCCTACGTGTGTGAGATTTTTAACCTCATTTACCAGTGCTGACTTTGATAGAGTTCTTCTCTATATCTAGTGGAATGCTCTAATGGCAGTTGAAACCCTTCATTTCTTGTTGTTTTTTTTGCTGACTGTTGCATTTGGTAAGTATTTGGTGTTCATTATGAGAATACAGAATGAAAAATATGTGATTATTGTAACTTTGAAAGCCTTTTATAATTTTGGAAACTTATTGATTAGATTTTACAAGCCATTTTATTCCAGTATAATATCCATAAGTTATACTCATTGAAAGTGTACAATTCAATGATTTTTAAGTAAGTTTGTGGAGTGGCACAGCCATCATCAAATCTAGATTTTGAATATTTCTATCACTCTAAAAAATACTTGTTTCTATCACTTCCCATTGCTAGTCCCAGCCCCAGGTAACCACTAATCTTTTTGCCCCTTTTCCATTTCTGCCCCCTGTGGGTATATTATAATACAGTTTTGACACCAGCTGCCCATCAATTAGCATCTGACTCCACAGGTTTAAGAGTTTAGCCCTCCAGAAGATTGTTCTTAATTCAGATGCTAGCCACAAATGCAGAACATTCCTATTTCTGACAACTGACTATAAAATTGGAGATTCCCAAATTTATAGGTTCAGTAATTCTCTGGAAGGACTCACAGAGCTCACTAAAAATGTTATACAGTTTTATTATAAAGGGTACACATAAGGTTTGGAAGGGACCTGGACATAAAGCTTCCATGCCCTCTCCTGTGGAGTCAGGGTTCATTAACCTTTCTGCTTATCAGTGTGTCCACCAAGCCTCAGTATTCAGAGCTTATATTGGGATTTGAGTATATGGATGTAATTGATTACATTACTGGCCATGTGACTGAACTATCTCCAGCTCCCCTTCTGTCCTTGGAGGTACTGTTGGCCTAGAGTTCCAACCCTCTAATCATGTGTTTGGTTTTTTTGGTGACCAGTCTCTACCTGGAAGCTATCACCACGAGTCACTTCATTAGCATAACAAAGACAATGCAGTTACCTATGAGATTCTAAGGGTTTTTGAAGCCCTGTGTCAGGAACAAAGTTCAGATAAACTTTTATTATACTACAGTCTGAACTTGCTTTTTCTGAAAATGTTATATACATGGAATTATACAATTTGTGTCCTCTTGAGTCTGCCTTTCTTGCCTTAACATAATGTATTTTTTTTTTTTTTTTTTTTTAGAAAGAGTCTCACTCTTTTGCCCAGGCTGGAGTGCAGTGGTGCAATCTTGGCTTACTACAACCTCTGCCACCTGGTTCAAGTGATTCTCCTGCCTCAGCCTCCTGAGTAGCTGGGATTACAGGCACCCACCGCCACACCTGGCTCATTTTGGTATTTTTAGTAGAGATGGGGTTTTGCCATCTTGTCTAGGCTGGTCTTGAATTCCTGACCTCAGGTCATCCACCCACCTTGGCTTCCCAAAGTGCTGGGATTACAGGTGTGAGCCAACGAGTTCAGCCTGTTGGTTTTGAGACTGAGTCTCACTCTCTCACCCAAACTGGAGTGCAGTGGAGTGATCTTGGCTCACTGTAGCCTCTGCCTCCTAGGTTCAGACAATTGTCCTGCCTCAGTCTCCTGAGTAGCTGGGACTATAGGGGCGCACCACCATACCTGGCTAATTTTTGTATTTTTAGTAGAGATGGGATTTTACCATGTTGGCCAGGCTGGTCTCAAACTCCTGATCTTAAGTGATCTGTCCATCTTGGCCTCCCAAATTGCTGGGATTACAGATGTGAGCCACCATGTCTGACCAGCATAATGTTTTTGAGGTCCATTTATATCGGTAGGTTTTTTTTTTCCTTTTTATGACTGAATAGTATTCCATTATATGGATAACATTTTGTTACGGATATGCTAATGGACCATTTGGATTATTTCCAGTTTTCATTTATTATGAAAATACTCTGTGACTATTTGAAGAGAAGTCTTTGGGTTGACATATGTTTTAATTTCTGTAAGCTTGATACCTAAATGTAGAATTGTTAGGTCTTAAGAATAACTCTTAAAGAAAAAAGTAGTTGTTCCATTTTACGTTCCCTCTTGGCAGTGTATGAGGGGTCCAGTTAGTTTATCAGCATCCTTGCTAGCATTTTGCATGACCAGGCTTTTATTATAGCCATTCTAGAAATGTATAGTGGTATCTTTTATGGTAATTTTCATTTCCCTAATGACAGTAGTGTTGGACTTCCTTTCATAGTACTTATTGGACATTTGTATATATTTTGTGAAATGTCTGCTAAATTTTTTTTTGCCATTTTTTCATGGGGTTTATTTTCTTATTACTGAGTTGCAAGAGGTGACTTCAAAAAAAATTATTTTGGATCGAATCTTTTATTAAATATAAGATTTGAATATGTTTTTTCCCAGTTTATGGTCTGTCTTTTCAGTTTCTAAATAGTGCTTTTTGAAGAGAAAATCTTCTAAATTTTGATGATGTTTCATTTATTAATTTTTTTCTCTTATGAGCTATACTTTTGCTATCATATCCAATAAATCTTTACCTAGTTGGGGGTCACAAAGATTTTCTCCTGTGTTTTTCATTTAGGTCTGTGATCTGTTTTTAGTTTACTTTTGAATACGGTGTGAGATACTCTGGTTTCTGTTCAGATCATATAAATCTTTTGCCTTTTAAATACAGTGTGAGGTGGAAATCCAAGTTCTTTTTTTTTTTTTTTTTTGCCTATGTATATTCAGTTGTACCAGCAGCATTGTTGGAAAACCTATCTTCTCCCATTGAATTGCTTTGGCATCTTTGTTAAAAAGCAGTTCACCATAAATGTCAGGGTTTATGTCTGGAATTTTTGTGGTTCTGATTCTGCTAAGATGGAGGAAGCACAGACTCTCTCCCATATATTCCAACTAAAGACTCTAGACAGAATACACAGCACAATTATTTGAGGTCTCTGAAGAGTAAATAATAGCAGAAGTTTGGGTTACAGTTCCAAACTGGAGGTGCAACTGACACTGTCAAGTTTTCTTTTTTGTTGTTGTTGTTTTATCACCCCTTTCTTTATCTCCCAGCTTGGACTCCAGGGCATCTTATTCTTGGTCTACACAACAGATGCAGACAGAAAAATCTTCTTTTTCTGTATATGGTCAGAGTACTGGAAAGAAGGGCCTCTATGTGGAGGAGTCTGTTTGGAAAATCAGTTTTCTTTGTGTTTTGTATTCTGGTTTGTTTTACTTTTCTGGTGGGACCCCAGGTAAGCCTTAATCATGAGGCTGTTATCCTGCAATGGTGGTGGTAGTGGTAGTGGCAGTGGCAACCGTGCAGGCGTTTAAAACTCTGAAAGATAATCTTTTTCTTTGACCAGATACAATGGAAAAACGGGCCCCAGTAGCCCAAAGAATGAGGGGAGAATATCTGTTGATTTTTGCTTTTTTCCCTACTTCTTGGCACTTCTACCCAAGGCAGATGCAGTTGCAGAAAGTACATGACTGTATGTGGAGGCAAAAACACCAATTTTGTATCCAGAAAATCAAGAAAAGGGGTCTAGCAGACAGACAGTGTTAGGGAAATTATGGAGAGGAAGTAGGTACAGAAAAAGATGACCTAAATCTGTGCGTGAAGACCCAGACTCCTCCCTAAATTGAGCATATGTGGAATATTTTCAAGGAGACTAAATGAAAAGTTTGATAACTGAACTACCTTGTAGACCACCATCTTTGTCCTAGATTGGCCTTTAGGTGACACATAGGAGGATAGAGTGAATATCACTAAAAAGACTTGAGAAACAGAATTGACATTGAAGTCACAGCCCACCAGGTAGGTTGGGCCTTGAGGTTTAAACCTAACAGCGTTGATTGCCAGCAACACCAAAAATATTAAAAACAAAAGCAAAAACAAATTCATTCTCTAGAGGACCAGGAGGCTTTAGCATGACCGAGAGTGTCAAAATGCAATATTCGAAATCTCCCTTCCCTTTGTGGGATACACTTCAGCATTATTGTATATAACCAAGACTCAGGGAAATCAACAACTGTTATAGGAAAAATAGCAATTAACAATTGCTATTCCTAAGATGACGTGGAGGCTGGAATTATAAGACAGAGTTCTTAGAGCAGATATTATAACTCTATTCTGTTGAAGTCATAGCGAACACTTCTGAGGTGAAGAGAAAGAATGAAGTTCTCAGCAAGGAAAGTAGGAAAAGAACCAAAAGAAAATTTAGGGTGGGAAGTAGCAATAACCCAAATATATTAAAATACGAAGATACCTAAAACTTTACTAGATGAGTTCAGTAGCAGAACGGAGATGACAGAAAAAAGACTAAGTGAAATTGAAGAAGGGGCAATAGAAATTATAGTATCTGAACAATAAAGATTAAAAAGACAATACAATGAGCAGAGAGTAGAGATCTATGGAATGATAGAAAAGGTCTAACATTTGTGTCATAAGAGACCCAGAGGGAAGGACAAAGAGATTGGTACAGAAAAAATACTGAAGAAATAATGGCTGAAAACTTGCATCTTTGGTGAAAGACACATTTACAGATTCATAATATTCAGGAAATTCCAAAAATGCTAAATATCATATGATTCAATTTTTATGACATTCTGCAAAAGCAGAAACTCTAGACATGGAGACCACAGCAGTGTTTGCCAGAGATTGGAGGTGCAGGGAAGGGTTGATTACAAAGACAGAATGGAAGAATTTTCTAATTGATGAAACTCTTCTGCATAATAATACTAATAATGGTTACATGACTCCATGCATTTGTTAAAACCTATAGAGTAAATTATATGTGAAAACATATGAAGTAAATTTTATTGTAATTAAATTAAAATATTCAAAAAATTCTTAAGATAAAAAAATGTATTGAGAGCACTAGTGCTCAGAACACTTTGGTTCTAATGATTTCACCTGGAGTATTGAAGATTAAGGAGCACAATTACAGAGGCTAGTTCTACAGATTCATTTATGAGAATTGAATCATTGTAGTTTGTATTTCTGTATGATGATAAATGATTCAATTTCCTTTTGAATGAGAGTGCTTCTTTTTTTTAAAGAGACAATTGTTTTCATGGAGTGTATTTGAAATAAGGGTAAGCTCCAATATTCTTATTAAAGTGTAAGAAACAGATTTTGAAAAGCATTTGCCATAACTAAAAACACAGAACAGTATTTTTATATGTAATATCTACTAGTATTAAAATGAAATTTCTAGCCTTTTCATGAAAACCTTTTTAGTGTATTTCTATTTCAATTGAAATATACATGTTTTTAATTTTCTATTAATATGAGGAGTGAAGAGTGTACATTTTGTGACCTACATGTTCTTTTAAGCAAATTTTGCACTCAAATTAAGATAAAGAAACAAAAGCTCTCTTTTGGTTGTGTTGATTTAAGTTATGTTTTCTTGTCCATTACCCAGACTTGTAGTACTGGATTTTCTTCATCTATTACAGGTTATTGAATATAATCTGTAATAATTGCATAGACCTGGTTATGATAAAATAATTTAAATGGTGGCACCTTAACTAAGGTGTTGTGAGTCATAGATGGTGAGAAATATGTGTTTGTGATCAGAAATTTGAATCTCCTTGGATCACCAACATCTGAGTATATGGCAAATACAGCTTCTATTTGCTTTTCTTCTTTTGCAGTGTTTGATTATTAAAACAATTGACTTTACTGTTAATATTATGGCGATGTCTGAAAGTACTTTCTGTCATTTACTACTTTTTATTTTACTTCATAGAAAATAGGATATCCTTTATGAAAATTTCTTTTCTCTAGAAAATTATTATGTTTTAAATTGTGTTCTAGACACAGGTAAATGTAATAATAAATAAGCTGTGGTTCCTGATTTCATAGATCTCACTTTTAAAGTTGTTTTGTGTTTTTAAATTTTTCTCTTGAATATTTACTGCCATATATATATATATATATGTTTTTTATATTTATTTATTTTTAAGATGGAGTCTTGCTCTGTCACACAGGTTAGAGTGCAGTGGTTCACTGCAACCTCTCACTCTCGGGTTCAAGAAATTATCCTGCCTCAGCCTCTTGAGCACCTGGGATGACAGGTGCACACCACCATGCCCAGCTAATTTTTTGTATTTTTAGTAGAGATGGGGTTTCACCATACTAGCCAGGCTGGTCTCAAACTCCTGACCTTGTGGTTCACCTACCTTGGCCTCCCAAAGTGCTGGGATTACAGGCTTGAGCCACCGAGCCGGGCCACTGCTAAATATTTTAAATGTGTTTTTCTCTGTGTAATGGCCTACTTACAGAGAATATAACTAAAATTGCATTTATCTTATGATCATACTATGGTATTAGATGGAGTTTTAATCATATGCATATAATCTGTTAGAATTTAATTACTTTTAATTTTAGTAAAACATATTGTCAAGAGTTGAGAGAAAGCTGTTGATTGAAGCTAAAAGCTCAACTGTATCTGCATTGTAGCTGTCTAAATTACTGATTTTTTAAAATTAGCATGAGTCAGTAATCAATAAAATTTTTTTGTTATTTGTTTTCTTATAATCAATAGCAATGTTAAAGGTAAGTAAAATTTAGCCTTTAATGTTCTAATTTCTGAAACACTTTTTCAAAAAGGACATTACAGTTGAATTGTCTGATAAAAGTAAGGTGGATTTCTTAGGATAATTGAAATGTATGCATTAACATTAAAACTTGCGATTGGACTTACTTTCTATATGCTATTAATTCTGACCGGGTGCGGTGCCTCATGTTTGCAATCCCAGCACTTTGGGAGACCGAGGTAGGTGGATAACCTGAGGTCAGGAGACTGAGACCAGCCTGGCCAACATGGTGAAACTCCATCTCTACTAAAAATACAAAAATCAGCCAGGCATTGTGGTGGGCGTCTGTAATCCCAGCTAGTTGGGAGGCTGAGGCAATCACTTAAACTGGGGAGGCGGAGGTTGCAGTGAGCCAGGATTGTACTATTGCACTCTAGCCTGGGCAACAGTGAGACTCTGTCTCAAAAAAAAAAATCCCAAGAGTTAAATGAATCTTTACCTTTTTTGTTCTAAGAGCATGTTCAGTGAACATTTTTCTACATAAAAAATTTTGCAATGTATCTTTCAAGTGTTGTAGAATTTTTTAAGTTCAAAAAGTACTTAGTCTCATAGTTGTTTTGTTTGTTCTTTTAGAATATTATTTTATGAGAAATTAAAACTTTGTTTCTAATTTGTTTGTAAATTATCTCTGATCCAAAGAATTCATCAAAATAATTAAATAATGGGTATGTGAATGTTACGTATTTATTGCACAAGAACTGTTTTATTTTCGATAGCCTTTCTCTTTGAGATTATCTGAATATTGGATTAATTATTTTATTTAACATAGTTTTCAGTCTTTAGTAGTAATAGAGTATGACTTTTAATGTTGGTCTGGGAAAAACGCATTATGAGGCATTAATCTGTAATTTAGACTAAGAAAATGGCTTTTGGGTAAACAAACCTAATAGAATGAAGGATCTGACATTTATTTTAGGTTTTTAAAAACAAAGACAATACATAGTGAATTTTAGAATATTACTGCTTAGCTCATATAATAAATGAAGGAGTTTCGAGTGCCAAATACGTTTGGGAAACTATAGACGCAACAAATTGTGTGGCCTTTAAGTATATTTCGTAGCATGTGTTAGATGCTCTTCTCTTTTTTTTCCATAAAATAGTATCGTGTTATGTAAGAGACTCTAAATATAATGAAATAATTGTCTTTATTCTGAATATATTACTTTTTGTATTGAATGCCTGTAGCCTCTAGCACAATGCCTGGAATGTTGATGTTGTTACATACTCTTATAAGTTAACATTGATTTATAAGAATTTAATATACCCAAGATGAAAGTATTAGCACACACTGGTTTACCTCCATGAAAACCCAGTATGGCAGACATCCTCTTTGCTAAACAAAAATTTAGGTTGCCATTTTGTATATTATAAAATAATTTTTCAGTTAAAATTTTTCATTTTAGAAAATTTTAAACTTATACAAAAGTAAAGAGGATAATAATCCCCCAGTGTAGCCGTCATCCAATTTTAATAATTATTCACTGATTGCCAGTCTTCTTTATATCCCTAATCACTACTACCTTTCTTTAATAATTTTGAAGCAAATTTCAGACATCATATCACCCTATGTAAATATTTCAGTATGTATCCTTAAGAGATAAGGACTCTCCTTTTAAAAGTATAAACACAATGCTATTTCTCTCACTGAAAATTTTTTTCTTATTATTGCATTTAATCAGTGTTCACATTTTCCCAGTCATCTCTCTCTCACTTGTTAAAGTCCAAATCCAGATAAGAGCTATACATTCCAGTTGGTTAAGATCTTACATTTATTTGAATTGGTTGGTTCCCCTTTCATCCCTCTCTCTGTGGTTTCCTAGAAATTTATTTATTGAAGAAACCAGACTATAAAGTTTCTCACAGTCTGTTTTTTGCTGATCCTCATGGTATTTTTTTATGGTTCTCTGTATTTTCTGCAAATCAGTAATACATCTAGAGGTTTGATTAGATTCATATGTGATTTTTTTTCCCTCCTCTCAAAAATACATTGTCACAGGTTTTGTGTATTTCTACCAAGAGATATATAATATCTGGTTGGCTTTGTTTGTGTGTCTTGTTAGTAATCATTGGTGACCAATTCCTATCATTGCTTATGTTTATTAAACTTGAAATGGAGATACTCTTAGCAGTTAGAATACTTGTATAAAGAGAAACTTATATGCTTCAACTATTTTGTTGCCTTTCATATGGGAAAGATAAAAGTCTTCTCTATTTAACATTATTCAAAATGGTACATTAGTTTATAAAATCCTCAAAAGATGAGTAGTAAGTTTTTATAAATGATTATTAGCAAATCATAGATTTAAACAAATTTTGTGTGTTTCAATTCATTATAGTTATCCTTCTTGAAAGTAAAGTTTTCTGTTCTTTGGCCAGTGGAAGCCTCTACAGATTGGCTTCTGAAACCTTTGGATATAACCCTAGTAGTAGTTTGGTAAGGTAAGATGTTCTGGGTTCATCTTATGTAGCTCCTGGCCCTAGCTGCAATCAGCCATCCTCAAGGGACCGTAGTTAGTTTACAAAAAGATTTTTATCTTATAAAATGTTTTATTATTTAAGAATTACTCATCCCCCATGAATTAAAATTTTCATTTGATGTAGTTTGATTGTATAGCATATGTGAGTGGATGATTTTAAAAGATTTGTCCACTATTGAAGTTAGTAGTGTGGGATTTAGTTTTCCCTCTGAGGAATCTGTTACCTGTAATAAAGTTCTTTTTTTTTTTTTTTTTTAAATAAAGTTTATCTTTAAAGTTGATTAAGTTTTTCACATGGGAGATTTGGATAATTCACATTGTAATACTCATTAAGCCTCATATTTATTAAAATTATATCCATTTAATATTAAGAAAATGTAAAGATTTATAAATTATGATTTTTGTGAAACATTTTGAAACTCAGTAATTAGAGTCACCTGATTTATGGCCTGATAATTTTACTCTGTGATAGCCCAAATTTTGATTTAAAATTGGTGGAATGAACAGAAAGTGTTTTGTAAAACAAGAGAGGGGAAATACTAAGGATAATAAAACAATGTATATAGGGGATGTACTAAAAAATGTAATTTTTTATTGTGTAGTTAATAGTATGGGTATTTTGATTTTATAATTTATAATCAAATGAGTCTTATCTAAAATAATAGTTTGAGCAAATGCTTATGATTAGCTAAGAATATTTTATCTTAATAGGGTCTCAAACTTATTTTGACTTTGAGATTTTTAAGTGTTTAGTGCTTGCTTTGTGTCTCATGGGGAGATACGTCAAACCAAGTTAAGAATTCATTAATAAAACTCTTACAATTTATTTCTCTCAGAGGGTTAGCTTGAACTTACGTGCCAGAGGTTACATAGCAATACTTCACAGAAAGTCTCTGAGGTAAAGAACAATAAGTTAGAGGGGCCAGCAGGCAAAGTATGTATACCAAGTTTACCAAGTGGAATACCTGAGGCCAGATTCTGGTTAATGTGTTCATGTGAGATGAAAACAGGGAATGGAAAAATAATTACTGTCTGTCATAAAGTTATGTGGTTGGGTTGGAACACTAACTGCCAAACCTAATAGATCCCATTGAACTCAATATAACCCTCCCATGGGCTTTGGGGATCTTGCAGATCTTGACCTTAACTGCCATGGATCCTCAAACCACACTGTCTTTGTGCCCTAACAGAATGTAGGGCAATCATTGTTGTAATGATTGTATGGTAAGATGACCTGAAACATGCTGTGCATGTATTTGTCTGTGTACACTTGTGTGTGCATGTAGTTACCATTAAATTTACTTAGTGCTTGTAGTACTTTGACTATTGAGAATCTTTTGATTGTATGTTATAACTTCAGATCTTAAAGATTGAAACATTTTTCAACCAAACTGTAAAATGGTAAAGAAAATGTCTAGCCACCATCTAATCACAATAGCTTCTTGTTTGTGGTAAAATAAGCAAAATCAGATTCTTTTACTGTTCATTCATCTAGTACAGAATATTACTCTTGCCTGGCTAGGGGCTGTATCTGCCAGTCTTTCAAAATTAAATCTTCTTAGACTATATTATACTTTGAGACCCAGTTAACGTTGTCTTTATCTGTCTTTGTTTAGAAAGAGTGTTTTGTGTTTATGCTACAGGATATTTTGCTGAAGATTATTCAGAATTCCCACTTACAAGTTCAGTCTTGAACAATGAGAGAGCTCTTTTACCCCTCTTTTACCCCTCTTTGTTGTGATGGTGAAATTCTGATGCTTGTTTCTTTAGAGTGTTGCAGAGGAAACCAATGTAGTTTGTACAGTCATCTTTTTGTTCATACTCCACCCCTCAATCTCATACAGAGGGTTTTATGAAAAAAAAAAATTAAGTCTTGGAGTTTCTTTGGATTAATTGAATTGAGCTGATTTGAATTCAAGTCTGAAAAAATAAGAAGTTACAGCCTAGCATTCTGTATTTTGTTTTGTTTTATTCACCCTGTTTTTACCCTCATCTTGTCTTTTAAAGTTTCCACTGGGTTGCTAAAAAATTATAGAAGCAGGTTGGGCACGGTGGCTTATGCCATTAATCCCAGCACTTTGGGTGACCAAAGTGGGTGGATCACCTCAGGCTAGGAGTTTGAGATCAGCCTGGCCAACATGGAGAAACCCTATCTCTACTAAAAATAGAAAAATTAGGAGGGTATGGCGGTTGGCGCCTGTAATCTCAGACACTCAATAGGCTGAGGAAGGAAAATTGCTGGAACCCAGGAGGCGGAGGTTGCAATGAGCCAAGATTGTGACGTTGAACTCCAGCCTTGGTAACAACAGTGAAACTCCATCTCAAAAAAAAAAATTATAGAAGTAATATATACTGTTAATGCTTGACAAAATTTTAAAATATGTAAAAATGTATAAAGTAAGCCAGGCATGGTGGCTCACGCCTGTAATCTGCACTTTGGGAGGCTGAGGCAGGCGGATCACCTGATGTCGGGAGTTCGAGACCAGCATGACCAACATGGAGAAACTTCGTTTCTACTGAAAATACAAAATTACCTAGGTGTGGTGGTGCGTACCTGTAATCCCAGCTACTTGGGAGGCTGAGGCAGGAGAATCTCTTGAACCTGTGAGGTGGAGATTGCAGTGAGCTGAGATCTCACCACTGCACTCCAGCCTGGGCAACAGAGTGAGGCTTTGTTTAAAAAAAAAAAAAAACATAAAATAAATATGCATTAAGCTTGTTATGTTCATGTTTAAGCATCCAAAAAGCATCTCTTTTGCTAACATTCAAATTTTTATCATTTATACGGAATTTGAGGTTTTAGAGATTAGTGATGAAAAAAGATCACACATAGCACATTTTAAAAACTTCTCAATGGATACAATTTAAAATGTTGTAAATCATGTCCTAATTAAAGAATTTTTCCAAACACATGGTTAACTCTATATTATATGTTATATAATATATATTAAAGAACATATGTGTTCTTTAAGTGAACATTTAAAGACTTAAATCTGAACTAAAGAAAAATTTTAGAAACCTAATTGAGTTCTTAATTCTCTATTTTTGATTATATATTAAAAAGAGAAGTCAGATATTCTTAATTACACGAGCCACAAAATTAAGAGCTTAACAATTATTCCCTGGGTACTTAGAAGCAATTAAGAGTTATTCCCCGCCCCCCCCCCACCGAAAAAAAGGACTTTCAATTCTTATTATGGAATTGAAATAATTTCATAACTGGGGTCTCATCAATATTTAGTGCTGGGGAAAAATATACGGGAAAATAAATCAGAAGAACCTGAAAAATTTGTAGATTATAAGGAAAGTGAATAAAAATCAGCAGATGCTGAATTAAATAATAATCTGTATCTCAATCTCAATGAAAACTCTAAGTGATTACATAAATTTGTCTTAACAATTTTCACATATCTCCTAAATATTTCTTGAATCAGATCTCACCACTACCCCCTCTTTTAGAATCGGCTAGACACAAGCTCCTCAAACAGGAACCCTGTGATCTCCACTGCTGTGTATCACTCAGTCTTAACTTAATGATCACCTATTATATGTGATGAAAAAAGAAATGAATACACAAAAAATTATAACTAATTTTTTTTTTTTTTGAGATGGAGTCATCCAGGCTGGAGTGCAGTGACACGATCTCGGCTCACTGAAACCTTTGCCTTCCAGTGTCAAGTGATTCTCCTGCCTCAGTCTCCCAAGTAGCTTGGAAAGCCAGGACTACAGGTGGGTGCCATTACGCCTGGTTATTTTTTATACTTTTAGTAGAAACAAGGTTTTGCCATTTTGGCCAGGCTGGTCTCGAACTCCTGACCTCAAGTGATCTGCCTATCTCGGCCTCCCAAAGTGCTGGGATTACTGCCCAGCCAACCAAAATATTTATTAAAAACAGAATATAGAGCTCACCCATACATATCATCACAGTCTTATAAGTATGCAAACTGCTTTTATTAAAAATGAATTTAAGCCATCCTGTATAAACAGGAATAGATCTAAAAACAAAAATTCAAATTACTACATCAAATTACAAGAAATAAAAATGAATTTAAGCCATCCTGTATAAACAGGAATAGATCTAAAAACAAAAATTCAAATTACTACATCAAATTACTTCTCTTATTTATAAGTGAAATAATAGCTGATATCTTTCTCATCCTCATCACTGTACAAACTTGGCGTGTTTCTATCAATTAAGAAACGTTTGAGAGGTGGGGCACAGTGGATCATGCCTGTAATCCCAGCACTTTGGGAGGCTGAGGCAGGTGTATCTCTTGGGGTCAGGAGTTTGAGACCAGCCTGACCAACAGGTGAAACCCCATCTATACTAAAAAATATAAAAATTAGCCAGGCCTGGTGGTACACGCCTGTGATCCCAGCTACTCAGGAAGCTGAGGCAGGAGACTCACCTGAACCCGGGAAGCAGGGATTGCAGTGAGCCGACGTCATGGCACTGCACTCCAGCCTGGGCGACAGAATTAGACTTTGTCTCAAAAAAAAAAAAAAAAAGGAAGAAAGAAGAAAAGAAAAAAAGGAAGATAAAAAGATCTGAGAATACTTGGGATTCCTAGAAGGGAAGTGTGAAAAACATTATGAGTACAGCTGGTATATAAGAGAAAATAGTCCTATGCATGGCATTGGTTAAGCCTTTAAAAAATATGACACTAATCCAATAAAAGAGGTGTTTCTTTTTTAATGTTTTTACTTTATACAGTCATGTAGAGAATACACTGCATTTGGGAAGGTTCAAATTTGTGTATAATTCGAAGAATGACAAAGACAGTCCCTGTCCTCTGGGAATGTATGATGTGGCTAAAGAGAATATAAGGAAAACAAAAACCGCTGCAAAATCAAGACAAAATGACCAGTTTGTGATAAAATACTTAGGAAGAAACATGCATTCAAAAGCCAGAACTTAAGCTAGAAAGCATATAAAACATAGGTGTGTCTTTTGCATTAGAAATTATTTTGTTAGGATGCTTTTTGCTAAAGATGTATAGTCCTAATATATTTTCCACAGAATCTTAGTAAGATTAGCTTGAATTCCCAAGCATATTACAAAGGCATCAGAAAATAATATCGAAGAAAAATATTTCAAAGATAAGAGTAGCAAAGGGTTGTAGCTGACCAAGACTCAAAACTGACCATAAAAACATTGCACAAAATTAACAATTTATCCTCCCAGGAAGAAGTTATATATCATATATGTTTATACGTGAAGTCATATATTTGTTTCGAATTTTTTAATAGGCCTAGGATCATGCTAGGATATAGTAGATATACAATACATTTATTTAATTTGTGTGCATTGAAGTGTTGCTGTGGACTATGATAAAACGTTTTTGTGGTAAGGCATAGTCTTGTTATCTTTGCTTTTTTCACTTACTGGCAGAGAAGATTAATGTAGTAATATTCATGACATTCATGCTTATTCTTTAAAATCTTTATAAACTGTTTTGAATCAGCTAAACACATTTCGAAGAGTTTGTTCCTGTGTGAATTTTAAGCCTTTTAATGTTTTTTACTTCCATTTCGTTTAATGAAAATGGGACTGTGGTTCCACACCAAAGGCAATGTATTTTTCTGCTCAAGTTAAAAAAAAAATTGGTAAATGTAGATCTTTGTTGATTGAAGTGCTGGGAAAACTGTTATTTCTTGCACATATTCTTTAAATCAACAGAATACCTCCCCACAAGACAACTGGCAGCTGTGTTTGAACTTAAAAAGCACTATTACTCATGCTGAAGTCTGCAGTATCATAGTCTAGCTAACTGTATGCTATTCTGCAAAGTAAAACATCTCTAATCGTTTAATAGGCAAAGACTTTTGAAATTCTCTTGTACTATCCTGTGTGAGAGCTTCACTACTATTTACTTATACAGTATAGTTTATTCTACATTTTATAGTTCCACCTAAAGAACTGTTATACGTGTGTGTGTGTGTGTGTGTGTGTGTGTGTGTGTTTTGTGTATGTATGCATGGTGTATATACAGTGGAAAACTTGATTATCATAAATATACAAATTAAAGCTTTCATAAAAACTCTGGTTAAAATATTTGCCTTCTTCTTCCTAATAGGTTATATGCTCTTCATATTCTCTGTTCATCTTCCATAATTCTCTTCGAAGTCAGTGGTTGCTGTGAGTGTGGAAATAGAGAAGGGAAAACCTAACTAAATGCAGTGTACTTAGAGCTCTCATGAAAGTCAATGTTGTGGCATTTTTTTAAGGGAAATTATAGGTATATTGCCAATTTCTTGAGACTATGTCATGATGTTATCTTTTGCATAAACTCATAAATGGATGAATCGTATCTTCTTACTAAAATGATGCACGTATATGGTATTTAATGAATGCTTATTTCTTTTTAAATTTTAAAACATATCAGAATTATACATTTACTTTTTGGAAACAAAGTATCCCTTTTATTAAAGTGTGAAACATAAATTAAAAATTTAGTCTTTTTTATGTGTTATTTGAAGAAGGCTTATTCAAATCTGAATCATGTTTGTTTTTCCAAGAAACATGTGTATTCTTTGCAAGATACCAAATGCAAATCTAACCATCCAAATTTAGGTAATTTATTTACTGTCAGATATCTTTCTTTCCTTCCTCTCTTTCTTCTTCATCTTATTTTTTTGAATATGATTCTGCCAAGAATGATGAATTTTAATCTGTATGATTGAAGAAGTCATTTTCTTTCCTTTTTTTTTTTTTGAGACAGAGTTTCGCTTTTGTTGCCCAGGCTGGAGTGCAATGGCACTATCTTGGCTCACCACAACCTCTGCCTCCTGGGTTCAAGCGATTCTCATGCCTCAGCCTCCTGAGTAGCTGGGATTACAGGTATGTGCCACCACACATGGCTAATTTTTTTTTTTCATAGAGGCAGGGTTTCTCCATGTTGGTCGGGCTGGTCTCGAACTCCTAACCTCAGGTGATCTGCCCATCTCGGCCTCCCAAAGTGCTGGGATTACAGGCGTGAGCCACTGCGCCCAGCCGAAAAAGTCATTTTCTTACTTCATGTGAGTAAAAATTATTTTTGCATGCCTGTGATTTTCAGTCTACATTTGCTTGGAGTATGCCTCTCAATGTTGATGTTTGATGTTATTAATAATGAGTAAAATTTGAAGACATTTAAAAAAATTTATTTGGTTAACATTTTATGGTTTTTTTTTTTTTAAAAACAGTATACAGTATCTGTGCAAGGCTATTTTATGGCAGTTATAAACTTGTATGGAATAATACCATTATGTTTGCTAGACGTATTACCTAAGAAAACAAACCAGTTTTTAAAATCTTCCTTTATTATTTTAGTGAGAGAATAAAATTATATTAAAATAATATTTGTGACAGATTTTGGGGGAAATGTTTTAGGACTTTGTGCAAAAAAAGTGGATTGTAACATTCATTATCCTTTGCAGTGGTGAAATATCTTCAAATTCTTAAATAGTTGATTAAATAATTCAGGTATAGTCATATTATTATAATTTGATATGCTTAAAATGAAGATTATTAAAGTTACATTATCAACAGATTTTTTTTTAAAGGTTTCTAAGTAATTAACCTAGTTTGGTACAAATGCCAAGGAAACACAATTTAAAAATGATTAAGTTTCAAAAATTTACCTGTTTATTTTAAGATATGCAAATCTTTGTCCTAGTAATTGTTGTAATTTTTCTACATCAGGTTTAGATGCCTGGCTGGTAGACTGTTTTCTTTTTCTCTTATGTATAGTTGGGACCGTTATTTTTAGGGAATTTGATGGGGGGAACCTGAAATTGAGGCTTAGTTTTACAGGAAGATCGTTTTAGAATTGTCAGGAAGTAGACTTTAAATATAATTGTGTACATTCTAGCCGTTTATTTAGAATTTCTTGATTTTCTGATAAGATAGAGACCAGAGTCAGTGAAATTTTCAATGAAACCTGAACTTTTAGACTTCAGTGCATAATCTTCCAAGTGAGTTAATGTACTGTGTATGTTCTGTGGGTTATATTTTGGATTTTTAAAAAATTTACTGTTTGAAAGGAATTTAAATTACTTTAAGAATGGATACATGTTTTGGATCTCTTAACCTTCGCTAAAGTTAAATGTTGGTTTTATAAATTAGCAGTTTAGAGCATTGGGGGGGGATACTGATGAAGCATAGTTACCTTTTTCCTAATGAAAACAAATTAGCAAAATGTATAGTACCAAAATAAAGGAAATTGAGATTTAGGCTATTTTTGTCTTTAATCATTAACCTTTTTACTTTTTTTCCTTTAGAAGTTTCCTCATATAAATAGAAGATACAATAGCTACGCGAGTACATATTCTTTTAATTTAGTGCAAGAAATTCTAATTTGGCATAAATGGTAAAACACATCAGACTCTCATACAGACTACAGTGATGTAGAATAAAAGGAAAAACACTAGATTCTTTTGTGTTGTCCCATAAAACAGGAAGCATCTTAAGCTATTGGATGCCTAAATATTTGTATATCAGAATCAAGAAAGGAGATGGTAACCTGTAATTGGATATTAGATACAGAATTGTCCGTGAAGTTACTAAGTGCAATTCGCTAAACTTCTTCTATTGATAAATTTCTTCATGATGGGACTTTCCAATTCCATTAAAATTGGTAGTTTTTTTATTATTGTCATGGTTTACTTATGGCCAGTATAGTTTTATGTGTGGTTTGGGAAAAAAAGTCACTTGAGGCTGTGAGTTGGCATGAGTCTAAGCTTAAATCCTAATTTCATATTTAATTATTTGATGTGTTTTTTGCAAATTCATTTATTAGGGATGTCATATAAATACAGTACTACTTAGAATGAAAAAGTGGCTAAAAAGTTTTTCTTATTTGTGTATTATCAGAAAAGAAAATTTATATTTTATTTGTTGGGAAAGCAGTAAAAGCACAAATTAATTCCATCTCAAAATCCATTTAGAAAATGTTTATCGATTTTTATTTTTTATTTTTATCTTCTGAGTACATAATAGTTATAAATCTTTATGGACTACATGTGAGTATTTCTTACATGTAATGATCAAGTTAGAATATTTCGGGTATCCATCACCTTGAGTGTTTAGCATTTTTATGTGTTGGTGTCATTTCAAGCCCTCTCTTCTTATTTTTAAGTATATATAATATTGTTGCTAAGTATAGTTACTCTAGTCTGCTATCAGACATCCTCCCAACCACCCTCCTCAGTTCTGTTCTTTATGTCCACGAGATTAAAGTTTTTTAGTTCCCACATTTGAGTAAGAATGCATGCCAAAATCCATTTAAAATTTACTTTATTATGCATTTCTAGTAGGATACCTCTTTTAGATCTATTGTTTCTGGATGGAGGGTTGTGGTATTTCAAGAGCAGAAACCTTGGAAACCCTTTAAAACCTTTAGAGTATTCTAGGGAAAACCAAAACAGAACGAAACAAAATCAGCAACAAGAAAGTTAATAAGGGTACTTTCTGAGCTGCAAATGTCTGTTGCCTGAGTTTTTTTTTTTTTTTTTTTGTTAGTGGGTCCTTCCTTTCCTCCCCTCGCTTCTCCTCTATTCCATCTCCTCTCCTTCCATCTTCCCTCCCCTTTCCCCTTCCCTCTTCTCCTCTCTCTCATCTCTCTTCCTCTCCCTTTCCCTCTCTTCTTTGTCTCTTCTCCCTCTCCTTTCTTTTCCATGTTTTCTCCCTCTCTCTTACTTACTTCCTCCATCATCCACTTTCTTCCCTCCCTCTCTTTTCTGTTTTTGCAACGAATGAACAAGTGCTGATTGAACATGTACCATATAAAGGTACTATACCATGTGTTAGACACAAGTATAAATAGTAGAAACAGCAGTTTAAAAAGATGCTTAGAAATGAAGAACATTTGACTGAGTTCCTAGCTTTATAAATTTATTAAACAAACATTGTCTTTTTTTTTGTTTTGTTAGGCACCAGGGATTTTCTTGCTCTTGAGAGACTTATATTTTAAATCTATGCAGTGCTAGAATAGGATTATGTACAAATTGCCATGGGAATTTAGGGAAAGAAGCATCTTAGCCTTAGAAAATATTCTTTATACTCTGAATTGGAAGCCTAGTACAGACACCTTGTATGATGAATAGTTATCTAGTTAATATAAGAAATTACGAATTTGAAGCCTACATTGTGGCACACCCAGCTTTACTACCATCACATTTGTCAGAGCAAAGTCAAAGACAGTATTTTAAGAATGAATGTAGAAGTTGAAATTATTTAAAGGTTTAGAAGCCAAAACACATTAAGACTTTTATGTGGACCTTCCAATTCCTACATTTGGTAATACACCAAAGTATATTTTATTCTGTGCTGTATTTGTTCATTCTCACGTTACTATAAAGAACCTGAGACTGGGTAATTTATAAAGAAAAGAGGTTTAATTGGCACATGGTTTGGCAGACTGTACAGCAAGCATGGCTCCAAGGCCTCAGGAAACTTACAATAATAGCAGAAGGCAAAGAGGAAGCAAACAGGCCCTACATGGCTGGAGTAGGAGGAAGAGAGTGAAGAGGGAGGTGCTACACACTTTTAAACAACCAGCATTCGTGGTAACTGTATCACAAGACAGCACTAGGGGCATGGTGCTGAACCATTACAAGCTACCCCCATAATGCAATCACCTCCCACCAGACCCAGCCTCCAACACTGGGAATTATAATTCAATATGAGATTTGGTTGGGGACACAGAGCCAAACCGTATCATGTACTAAACTCTATATACAAATTAATGATTGTTTCTGCCTTCAAGTTATTTACTGGATTGACTTCTTGGGGTATCTGGACTCAGTACAGGTTTTCTCAAATAACTTTTATTAATATTATTTAGCATAACTTTCTGTGTCTCACAAATGGAGCACTCTTGTTTCCCTTCTTTTTCCCTCCTCTCCTTTTCTTAGTGAATAGTGGGTTTGCCAGTTTCGATTGTTGATATAATAACAGACTAAATATTTTAAGAAATCTCTCCATAAGAGGAAAATTATTTGTTAAAGCACTCTGTAATATGGCATATAAATGTAAAATATTAAAGTACTACAGCTATATATGTCAATGCAAAAATATGGTTAGTAAGCCATTGTTCCTCTTCTTCCAGAATCTTAATTCTAGTTGGAATGCCAAAAAGTATTCAAGAAATTCTAATACAATGCAGATTGTAATTAGTGCAATAATAAAGTAGCTTCTAGGTTTAGGGATAGAGTGAGAAATTTGTTTTTTTAAATTCTAAACTTTTTGCTTTTCTCAGTGCTTTGGAGGAATTTGGAATTAAAGAAGAAAAGAAGATTGGAAACTTTAAGAAATCTATTTACTGGCAGTTGTGTAGCAGTGTACTAGCAAGCAAAGTTTGAAGATTGACATTAGAGTTGGCAAGGCTTTAAATACCTTACAATAAACTCCAATTGGTGTGTCATTACCCATTGGTGTGTCATTCATAAATAGACAAATTAGTGAACTAAACACTGATCAGATGTTTATATATTATAATGGATTGCTCTAGGATCTAAGCTTGGATCTCTTAAATACCTTACAATAAACTCCAGTTGGTATGTCATTCCCTTTGGTATGTCATTCATAAATAGACAAATAAGTGAACTAACACTGATCAAACGTTCATATATTATAATGGATCGCTCTAGGATATACAAGCTTGGATCTCTGCTAGTAGTTTTTGTAGATCAATGTTTGTGTGTGTATATATCATTACTTCTGGATAAGCTGCTTTTGTTGCCTTTTCAGAGTAAATAATATTATATATTTACTCTTTCACTTCAGAGACCTTGGAGAAAACACAGTTGTTCAGTATAAAGGAAATTAATATGGGCATTAATTTCTTGCTAGTAATAATTTTAAAACACAATTCTCTGTATGATCAGTCATAAGAATGTTTTATTTATTTATTTTTTTGAGACAGAATCTTGCTCTGTCACCCAGACTGGGGTGCAGTGGCTCAATTTTGGCTCATTGCAACCTCCACCTCCTGGGTTCAAGTGATTCTTGTGCCTCAGCCTCCTGAGCTGGGATCACAGGTGCCTGCCACCACGCCCAGCTAATTTTTGTATTTTTTTTTTTTTTTTAGTAGAAACCAGGTTTCGCCATGTTACCCAGGCCAGTCTTGAACTCCTGAGCTCAGGTGATCCACCTGCCTCGACCTCCCAAAGTGCTGGGATTACAGCGGGAGCCTCTGCACCCAGCCTATAAGAATGTTTTAATAGATGACATGCATGGCCAATACTGCGAACGTAGGAAACCTCTTCACTTAAATAACTGAGAAGGGAAATCCTAGTGAAGCACTATGGTTTGCATTTAATCTAACTTATCTGATCATTTCACAACAGAATTGTAACTTTGAATATATTTTACTTTCTCAGCTTTTGCATTTCTTTAGCTATTATCTCATTTTCCTTGACCAAAAGATTCACAATTTTGGAAGAAAATTTAAATGAAGACTTTAACTTCATTTTTGGGGAGACAGTGAAGATACATCCTTTTATTTTTTCAAATCCTAACTTCTATTAAGTATATGTTCCACAATATTTATTAAGGATATATTCTAGCTTCTATTGTGTTTTCAGTTATCTTTATAAATGGGTTTGTAGTACCTGACTGTGAGAAGTATAAAGACTTAATTGGTGACATTTTAATCATATGGTAGAAGAAAGACTGATAAGTTAAAGTCTTTTGGTTATTTTATAATAAATTAAGAATTACTTAATACATGGGTATAAGACAAATGATAAACTTGTAAGATGGCCTTGTGAATTATGATGTTTCAAATAATAGCAATATATGTCTTCTTTAAACACCTTTAATAGTTATAATTTTTTTATTCACAACTTCATTTCAAAAATCAGTTTTCGGAGTTAATAACACTGTTAGTAGTTCTTATAATGACATCATCATATTAAAAAGTGGACCAACAGTAAAGACTTTCTAAAATCTGTCAAATACAGTGTTTGGGGATAAGTTTGGTTTACTAATAGTGTTAGTAATCAGTTGTTAAAAACTTATCAAGTCTATGCAGTATGTTGCTCCCCCAGTGGACTGTTTCCACTAAAAGCCTACACCAATGGAATGGAAGGCATATGGCAATTTTTATAGATTCTGAAATAAGGACATTTGGCAAGATGTTGTCAATTAATGAGATTACTTAAAGTCATGCCATATTTGAAAACAAAAGTGGAGACATAGACATGAAAGTGTCCTTATTTACTTGGTAAAACATAAAGTTGTGTTTTTAAATTAATTTGTTTTTTAACTGTAGAAGTGTCTTCAAGCTACTGTTTTTTAAGCCACAGAAACAAGCTTTTCTCTGCAATTAGGCATGTCTTACCTATGAGCATGCACTTATGCTGCATTATGAACAGACTGATTTCATGAGAGGAGTATAACTTATACATGTAGGTTTTCTCTATGTTTAAGGAGAGTTTTTTCCCCCCATTTTAAGTGTTACTCTGTAATGTGATACTTTTCCTATACTATTTTGTTAGATAGGAACATCAGTTTATACAAGTCATGGTGTAAAAACAAGTATTTGCTTGAAGTGCATTTTTTCCCTATGTTTGGAAATAATTGTGAAATAGTATAGGAATTACTTTTTGAGGAAATTCATAATCAGGTACTCTAGTGACTTCGAATTCACGTAATATTTTTCTTGTATTCATCCATATCTTTGATATACTATTGATATAAATGACATTTTATCACAGTTTAGACTTTAATAAATTATTAATTTATATTTTGAAGGAAAATAATTTTAAATCTTAGCAATTATTCTTTCAGCTCTATTTTTGATGAAATAGTATGACATCACATTGGAAATGTGGACTATTACTTGATGATAAACTCTTAATTGTTTTTTCAAAAAGCTATTCATAAAGAAGGGAACATATTCAGACTGCCTTTTGTAGTCTGAATAATGTAGCACCAAAGATAGAGAACTTTCTTAGAATCTCGACACTGGGAACTCCTTGTGCATGCTTTTACAAGTGGTTCATGTTTCTGAAGAGGGTAGGTTAGAGGGAGTGTTAAGAAGATGGAAACCTCCTTGTATTGACCTCTGTGAGAGAATGCCTTCATGTCAAATACCAATAAAGAGCAGCTGCAAGATTAATTGTGTGAGGAAGCTGTAAATATAGAATGCTATGGCCTCTACTCAGAGCTCTGGTTTGTGTACAAGCATTTCCTTTAGAACTACTGTCTGTGAATCTGAGTGAGCATTTGCTCACTTGAGCATATAGTGGTAGTATTTAAAAATTACTGAGCTTGTAGAGCATGAGGTAGATACATACAGATTTCTAGTTGAGGCATTTGAGGAAACTAGAGTAAGGTCTGAGTGATGGAGAAGATGGAATAAAATAATTTGGGTTTGTAAAGCCATGAGAGAAATTTGCCATTATTAACCTTTGAATCTTTTAGCACTGTAAACTAAATGAAATTTCAGTTTAGTCTTCAGTATGGTTTGTTTCCTTCTCTAAGTTTCATTAATAATTGTTAAAAAGTTCACATTGAAATTATACTTATTAGTAATTTTCACTAAAAATTATTTTAGATAAATAAAATAATATTTTTAAATTATGGGGTGATAGTTAATTTTGAATTTTAATAGGAAATAGCTTTCTCACCTAAATATTTATAATTAATATGAACATTCACAGGTTTTAGACTTTTCTAAATACATCCAAAAATGTAATAAGAAAATAACCTAACTGAATAATTGATTTATCTTGTTAGGATTTTGGTAATCTTGGAATTTAAGATGGTCAAAGTTATAAAATGATTTCTCTGTAAAGTATATAGGTAATTTTGTGATTTCCATTATTGTAATCTTTTCTTCTTGATTAACAGACATTATTTTTAGAGAAGTTTTAGGTTCACAGCAAAATTAGGTGGAAAATAGAGAAACTTCCCATGTAGAGTTCCAAATACAGAAAGGGTACCCTGCTCCCCAGTGTGCACAGACTCTTCCATGATCAACATTCATTGTGATGGACACAAAGAATGTTACACTTTGGTACAATCAAAGAACTTACACTGATACATCATAATCATTCAATGTCTATAGTTTACATTAGGATTCATTCTTGGTATTGTATCTTCTGTGGGCTTTGACAAATGTGTAATGTCATGTATCTACCATTATAGCGTAGTACAGAATAGTTTCACTGCTCTAAAAATCCCATGTGCTCTACTCATTTATCCTTTGCTCTGCCCAAATCCCTGATAACCATTGATCTTTTTACTGTCTCCATATTTTTGCCTTTTCCAAAGTAACTTATAGATGGAAATGTATGGTATGTAGCCTTTTCTGGTTGGCTTCTTTTACTTTAATATGCATTTAAGACATTTGAGTATTTAATAATATGCATTCTTTCATGTCTTATCCTAGTTTGATTGCTCATTTCTTTTTGGTGCCAAATAATGTTCTATGGCATTCTTTTAACTTTTAGGAAGGAAAGAAAGCTTATATATATTAGCACTGCCAAGTTTTTAAATCTCAATTTCCATTTCTGCTAAGTACAGTTATTACTGTTTGTATGTGAGGAAGATGAGGTACAGAGAAGTTATTTAACTTTCCCAAGATCATATTGGTAGGAATGATAAATTCAGGATTTGAAACTGGAAGATCTTGCTCCTGATATATCATTTTGTGTTGGAGAAGGAATATGTAAAACATACATAAAATCTTATGTATTATAATTTTAAGTACAACTTAATTTTCATTAGAAATACTGTCTTTTTACATCCTTCATGTTCCATGAATTTTTTTTGTATGAAAAATAAATAAGTGGCTTTTGGAAAATCAAATGATTTTGTATAGCAGATACTACTATTTCACTGAAGTTTTAATTAAGGTCTCAATAGATGCAGTTTAAATTTCAACAACTTTAAGTTTTCATTCAGTACAAAGTAACCTTGGCTTTCATCCTTCAGTAATCTTGTGATTATACATCTTTCTTGAGGCAGTCAGTGAATAAAACATGGCAATTATTGAGGTCATTGTTAAGACGCCCGCTAGTTGGAGGAATTAATTTTATCATATGACAGTTAATGTTAGCTCTACATTATGAAAGCCCCTGCTTTGGGAAATGTGAGAAGTGAATTTGAATCATGTTTAACACATTTATTTTTCTACTTCATATTCTTGGAAAACTGACATGAAAAATTACCTATGTAATCAGTAGATTGAAAAAATCTCACTTAGTTTGCTAACACATATTAATACTTACTCTGCACTAAGCCATCCAGAACTTTGTTTTAATGTTCAGTACAGAGGCATTTCATACATGCCATTTTTAATGAAATCTCTTATGATGGAGATTAAAAACACACATACACACATCCATATATGCATTCACTTTTGGTTTTTATTTTATTTTATTTTGGAGATGGAGTCTGGCTATGTCAGCCAGGCTAGAGTGCAATGGCATGGTCTCGGCTCACTGCAACCTCCACCTCCCTGATTCAAGTGATTCTCCTGCCTCAGCCCCCCAGGTAGCTGGGGCCATAGGAGGGCACTACCACTCCTGGCTAACTTTTGTATTTTTAGTAGAGACGGAGTTTTGCCCTCTTGGCCAGGTTGGTCTCGAACTCCTGACCTCAAGTGATTGACCTGCCTTGGCCTCCCAAAGTGCTGGGATTACAGGCATGAGCTGCCATGCCCAGACTGCTTTATCTTATTTTTTGAGACAAGGTCTGGCTCTATCACCCAGGTTGGAGTGCAGTGGCGCAAGCTCAGCTTACTGCAATCTCTCCCTCCTGGGCTCAAACCATCCTCCCACCTCAGCCTCCCGAATAGCTGGGACTACAGGCATGCACCACTATGCCTAGCTAATATTTGTATTTTTTATAGAAATGAGGTTTTGCCAGGTTGCCCAGGCTGGTCCTGAACTCATAGTTTGCATTTTTATAACCTGTGTAACTGTTGAGAGACAAGTGACAAATCATATGTGTGTGTATGTAAAATATATTTTTATATTATGTAGATGTGTATGTTTAACACTGCATGTAAATAACGATTGACATTTGTTGTCAAGCACTGTCTGTCAAATGAATTTTTTTAAACAACTTTTTTTTTTTACAGCAGTTTTAGGTTATGAGCAAAATTGAGAAAGTCTAGAGATTTCTCATATACCCAATGGCCCCACACATGCGTACCCTCCCCCATGATTAACATCTGCACCAGACTGGACACTTGTTACGATTGATAAACACATTATCATCACTCAAAGTGCATAGTTTACATTAGGGCTTACTCTTAATGTTGTACATTCTATGGATTTGGACCAATGTATAATGACATGTATCCATCATTATAGTCTCATATAGAGAATTTTTGCTGTCTGAAAAATCCTCTGTGCTTTCTCTGTTCATCTTTCTTTTCCCCATGAAACCCCTGGCAATCACGAATCTTACTGTCTCCCTAGTTTTACCTTTTCCAGAGTGTCATATAGTTGAAACCATACAATATATAGCCTTTTCAGATGGGCTTCTTTTGTTTGGCAGTATGCATTTCAGCTTCCTCCATGTCTTTCCATGGCTTGTTTCTTTTTGTGGCTCATTTCTTTTTAAGAGCCAAATAATATTCCATTTTCTGGATGTACCAGTTTGTTTATTTAGTCACCTACTGGAGAACATCTTGGTTGCTTCTAAGTTTTGACAATTAGGAATAGAGCTCTAATAAACATTTGTTTGCTGGCCTTTGTGTAGTTGTAAGTTTTAAACTCTGTTGTATAAGTACCAAGGAGCACAACTGCTGGATTGTATGGTAAGAGTATGTTTAATTTTGTAAGAAACTACCAAACTGTCTTCCAAAGTAGCTGTACCATTCATATTTTCATCGGCAATGAATGAGAGTTCTGGTTGTTTCACATCTTTAACAGTATTTGGTGCTGCCAGTGTTCTGAATTATGGCCATTCTAGTAAGTGTGTACTTACTAAGTGGTATCTTATCATTGGTTTTCTAAGTGAAATATTTTTGACTTTATCGTTTCTTTTTCTTTTCTCCTCTACTCAGTTTTTACTAGGTTCTTGTCAATCATGCACCATAATTCTTAGAATTATCATTTTATTTCCAACTTGACTGACCCTACACAATTCAGTACCCCATTCCTCTTTTGGCCCATTTACTTTCGGTAACCTAGGAAATCTTTTCTGTTGGATTTCATCTCCCACTCATTCATTTTTTTTTTTAAATCTAAAAAGTCCCTTATGAATCTGAAAGTCCCTTATGAATCTCTGATGGATTTATGTAACCGATATTTGTTCAAGGAATGAATGAATTGAATATTAATATAAAAATTTTTACCAAACTCAAGCTGCTTTGCCTAGTTTGCAAGGCCATCTACAGTTTGATTTTTTTCTTATCCAATTTTTGTTTTCTGCTTTTTCCCTGGAGAGTTCCTTTTGTCCCATTAATGCAGTTATGCAATCCAGTTGACCTTTGAACAACACTAGGATTAGGAGTGTTGATCCCTTACACAGTTACAAATTTGAGAATAATTTTTATCTCCTCAGTAATTTAGCTACTAGTAGCCTACCGTGGACCATAAGCCTTACCTATAGCATAAACAGTTGATTAATATGTTTTGTGTCATATATATTATATACTGTATTCTTAGAATAAGTTAAGTTACAGTAAAGAAAATGTTACTAAGAAACTCATAAGGGAGAGGAAATATGTTTATAGTTCTTTAAGTGGAAGTCGGTTATCATAAAGATCTTTTTCTTCATCATCTTCAAATTGAGGAGGTTGAGGAGGGGGAAGAGGAAGAGGAGAGGTTGGTCTTGTTTTCTTAGGGGTGGCAGAGGTAGAAGAATGTCAACATACAAATGGATCTGCACAGTTCGAATTCATGTTGTTCTAGGGTCAACTTAAATTACTTGTTTTATGACTATTCTTTAATTATTTCTTCTATCAAAAATTCCTTTTGTATTCTTTTTCTAAATTCTACATTCTGCTTTACCTTCTCCATGAGAACGCTGAATATTACCATTTTGTAAACTATGCAATTTTAAAATTAATGCTTTATTGTTTACTACTAATTATTCTTTAACTGAAATCATTTTTTTGCCATTTTACCTCTGGCAAAAGTCAGAGACTTTGTCATCTATGTTCTTTGTTTATCTGCTGCTGAAAGAAGTGTTTAACTTCAGAAGAAGAAATGAGAAGTTACATAGATGGAAAATAATGGAGATCTGAACAAAACTCATAGTTGAGCAGGATCAGAGGATGGAGTAGGGTCGAAGCTTTCCCATATTTGTAGAGAGACATAATTATACAGTTTATGTGAAACTTTGGTATTCTTTGAAAGTTTGATGCAGCAAGCTATGTTATAGCCAGCTTTTAAAAATTATTAATCATTTACATTTGTGGTGTTAATGTTGTAGGCACTAGAGACATATAAATAAGACAATATCTCCTCATACTTTTTCTAGCCTAACATAGAACTTGGCTGAATATAGTATTTTAAGTTTTTTTTCTTGCTCTGTATCCCCTCATTTTGAATCTGTGCCACATTCTTTGCCTCTCACTGTTTCCCAACATGCTGCTGGTCAGAGGATAGGGAATTGGGACTTGGGAGAAACAGTGAGTACCCAAGTGACTGTTAGTTCTCCCTGAGTTCACAGAGAACACCTCTTTTGGAAGATAATCTTGATAGACTGAATATGAGGTTTCACTTTCTTACTAATTATTATAAATCTTTGTTTTTCTTATATCTGTAGGTCTTACCTGCTTTATCTGCGTTAGTGATTGTGAACTACTGCTCTAGTCATTTAAAGTGTGATTTATTTGCAATGTGTTTATTGAAATCCAACTTTGTAATAACATTTTATAAAGTGAAGAAATGATGTGCATCTGGCTTGAAACTCTGTTTCAGACTGTTGGAAAAACTTCAGAAATAGCATTTGAGACTAACTAATATGCAATTTGTGAACTGTTGTGATTTAGTGTTCAGTAATACTAGTAATACAGGTATGTATCTAGTTGGTAGAAATTGAAGATTGTTGTATTGTTTATTTCATATGTAACATGTTATAATTGAAGAAGATTGTTGTATTTCATCTGAAATTATTCTAGGACTACAGGAAGGCAAATGATGGTACATGTAACTCATTCAGAAATTTCTGGATGTTCTAATATTTTCCTCCTATTATGTGGTACAAATTACTTCTATAGTTGTTCAGAGTTGAGGATATATTGAAAAAACAGTATAAAAATAAGTCTAACAGTGAAGGCAAATTTTTATGAAGTATCAATAATATAACTTGTGGCAGTATTGCTAAGAGGTTAATCAGAAACATCTGTTAAGAATATGAACATTTAATGTTAGCTTAAGAATATTATATACACATAGAACAGATAGCTAAAACAAAAAATGTAGTATACACAAGTTTAATATTTAAATATATTTTGTCAGGATACTAATAGTTTTTAAACTATTATAGTAGGAACTATTAATGTGGGCATTTTATTTTCAGTTTTACTTTGCAGTCTTGTGCATACATTTGGTAATTTCATTAGTCATTTGAACTTGAAACTATCTCTGTGCCTAGATGCTTTATTTTTAATATGTAGCTTTAGTTTGGTATGTATGTTAGAACCTGTATTGGTCCAAATAACCTGCTTAAGAGTAAGATTTTAAAAAATTCTTCCCAGCTTTTTATGATGCCTAAAATCGTGAAAATGTGCATTTTATCTACTTGCAACATGATTAGGCAGGATAGCTAAGCTACCAAAGTGGTAGCTAGTTACTACTATAATCCGATATTTTTCTGATTAAACTCACTGATGATTAGTATAGAACAGAATGCTAGGAGAATAGGACAAAAGATGGGAGAAGAGAGGTAGAAAACTTTTTAAAACATGTAACTCACATATATTTTACTTGGGAGCTTTGGGCTATTTGCTTTCAGACTTTGGGTTCTTGGGAAGGATTCTGAAAGCCACAACAAGGATAAACTTTCCTTACAGAGTTTTCCTAGGGGTGGCAAAATCAATAATTCTCCCTTTTCTTGACTTTGGAAGTTCTGCTGAGACTCTCTTACCTTATGGCTCCTTTTCTGTTATTCCCTGTGGTCTCTGCGGTACTTGAAATCATTTTAGTAGAGTTTTCAGATGTTCTTTGGATCTCCTTTTGGGATTCAAGGACTGCATATTTTCACTTTAATGATTTGTTATTAAACAACACTGTTTACTTAATTAAAGGCATAAAATTTCTCAGATATGATAATAATCATCACCATTCATTGAACCTCATCAGTGTGCTAAGTAATATGCTAAATGCATGATATACATTTATTATTAAGTTCTGTAAACAGCTGTACAAAGTATGTATTCTTAGTCCCTTTAAATAAATTTAACACTGTCATTTTCTGTTGCTATAATAGAATACTACAGGCTGAGTAATTTATAAAGAAAATTTATGCATCCCTACTGGAGCACCTTATACCTGTGGTGCCCTCACTGCCTCCACTGGAGCACTTATGCTCATGGCTCCCCTGCCATCTGCATGGAGTGCTCTTGCCTGTATTCTGGGAGCACCTTGTCCCCTCCAGCCCAGCTGAGGCTCGACCTTGAAGGACCAGAGGACAAAACTGTGAACCCAGTCTCAGTCTTGTAGGTTTAGAGTATGCAGCCCAGGTGTGTGGAGCTCAGCCTTGCTTCCTAAAAGCATCAAGAAACAAAGCCATTCAGCTATACCCAACTTGTACCACAGTGAAAGCCCATAGTCTAAAGGTAATAAAGATCTTCAAATAAAAAAGCCCCATCCAAAGGACAGCAACTTCAGAGGGTAAAGGAACATCAGAACTCACAGATGAGAAAGAACCAGCACAAGAATTCTGGAAACTCTAAAACCAGAGTGTCTTTTCACCTCCAAACTATCACAGTAGCTCCCTAGCAATGGACCCAGGTTGAAATGGCTGAAATGTCAGACAGAATTCAGAATCTGTATGGCAAGGAAGCATATCAGGATACAAGAATTGATTCAAACGCAATCCACAGAAAACACTGAAATGACCCAAGAGTTGAAGACTACATAACCATTAAAACAAAAAAAACCCACTGAACTTCTATAAATGAAAAACTCACTACAGGAATTTCAAAATACAATTGGAAGCATTAATGATAGAATAGACCAAGCTGAGGAAAGAATTGAAGAGCTTGAAGACCACTCCTTTATGCACACATGCAGATAAAAATAAATTAAAAAAAAATAATAAACAACACCTTTGAGAAATATGGGATTAGGTAAAGAGACCAAATCTACAACTAACTCATTGACATTCCAGAAAGAGAAGTAGAGAGAGAGCAAGCAACTTGGAAGACATATTTCAGGATATATTTCATGAAAATTTCCCAGTCTCACTAGAGAGGTTGACATGCAAATTCAGGAAATTCCAAGAACTCCTGTGAAATGGTATGTAAGGCAACCATCCCCAAGATATATAGTTATCAGATTCTCCAAGCTAAACACAAAAGGAGCCCCATCAGGCTAACAGTGGACCTTTCAGCAGGACCATTACAGGCTAGAAGAGATAGGGGTTTTATTTTCAATATCCTTAAAGAAAATCAATTGCAACCAATAATTTCATATTTCTCCAATCTAAGCTTCATAAAGCAAAAGAGGAATGAAATCCTTTTCAGACAAGCAAATGCTCAGGGACTTTGTTACAACTAGACCTGCATGATCTCTTAGAGGGAGTACTAAACATGGAAAGGAAAGAAAGATACGAAAGCATATTTAAGGATATAACCTCATTGACACTATAAAACAACTGTATAATCAAGTCTCCATAACAACCAGCTAACAGCAAAATGACAGGATCAAATTCTTCCATATCAATATTGATCCTTAATGTAAATGGGCTGAATGCCCCAATATTAAAGGCATAGAGGGGCAAGTTGGATAAATAAGCCAAGACCTGCTTTCTTCAAGAGACCCATATCACAAGCAATGACACCCGTAGGCACAAAGTAAAGAGATGAAGAAAAGTCTTTTAGGCAAATGGAAAGCAAGAGCAGGGATAGCTATTCTTCTATCAGAAAAAGACAAACTTTAAACCAGTAATGACCAGAAAGGACAAAGAATGACATTACATAATGATTAAGAGCTCAATCTAACAAGAAGACCTAACTTAAATATATATGCACCCAACATTGGAGGACCCAGATTCATAAAACAAGTTCTTATAGATCAACAAAGAGATTTATATAACCATACAATAATAGTGGGAGACTTTAGTACCCTGCTAGACAGATCATTGAGGCAGAAAACTAACGAAGCTATTCTGGACTTTAACTCCACACATGACCAATTGGACCCAACAGAGATCTACAGAACACCCAAGAACACCAGAATATACATTCTTCTCATCTACATATGTTACATACTCTAAAATTGACCACATGCTTGGCCATAAAGCTGATATTTTTAGACAAATTTAAAAAAATTGTAACACCAGTCACATTCTTGGACCACAGTGCAATAAAAATTACCAAGAAGATCTGTCAAAACCGTACAATTACATGGAAGTTAAACAACCTGCTCTTGAATGAGTTTTGGCTAAAGAACAAAATTAAAGCAGAAATAAAAAAATTATTTGAAACGAATGAAAACAAAGACACAACATACCAGAATCTTTGGGACACAGCTAAAGCAACATTAACGGGAAAGTTTATAGTGCCACTCACTCACAAGAAGGATCTCAAATTAACAACATAGCGTTGCACCTAGAGGAACTAGAAAAACAAGAGTACACCAACCCCAAAGCTAGCAGAAGAAAATAAATAATCAAAATTAGAGCTGAACTGAATGAAATTGAGATAGGAAAATCTGTACAAAAGATCCGTGGAATCAAAAGTTGTTCTTTGAAAGATTAAACAAGGTTGTTAGGCTACTAGCTAGATTAATAAAGAAACAGTCAGAAGATCCCAATAAACACAATCGGAAATGAAAGTAATATTACCACCAACTCCACAGAAATACAAAAAAAAAAAAATTCTCAGACTATTACAAATGCCTTTAGGCAAACAAACTAGGAAACTTAGAAGAAATGAATAAATACTTGGAAGCACACCCCCTCCAAAGATTCAACCAGGAAGAAATTAAAATGCTGAACAGACTAATAATGAGTTACCAAAATTGAATTAGTAATAAAAGCTTACCAACCAAAAAGCAAGCCTTGGACCAGATGGACTCACAGGCAAATTGTATTAGATGTACAAAGAAATGCTAGTACTAATTCTACTGAAATTATTTAAGAAAACGAGGAGGAACTCCTCCCTAACTCATTCTATGAAGCCAGCATCATTCTGAGAGAGCAATGAAAAAGGACAACTTAAGGCCAGCATCCCTGATGAATATAGATGCAGAAATCCTCAATAAAATACTAGTGAAATGAATCCAGCACAACATCAAGGAGTTAACTCACCATGATTAAGTAGGCTCCTGCCTCAGATGCAAGGTTGATTTAACTTGCAAATCAGTAAATGCAATTCACCACATAAATAGAAATAAAAATGAAAACAGTATGATCATTTTAATAGATGCAGAAAAGGCCTTTGATAAAACACACTATCACCTCATGCTAAAAGCCTCAACAAATTAGGCATTGAAAGAATATACCTTAAAGTGATAAGAGCTATATATGACAAACCCATAGCCAAGGTCATACTGAACTGGCAACAGCTGAAGCATTCCTGAGAACTGGAACAAGATAGGGGTACCCACTATCACCACTGCTATTCAACATAGTTCCATTTTATAAATTTAAAACCGAGGACTCTGAGAGGCTACCTAATTTGCTTCAGGTCATACACAGTAAGGACTTGAACTTCAAGTCTTTATGTCTTAGGTATACACACTATGTCTTAGAATATGAATAACACACTATGTCTTAGAATATGAACTTTTTTTTAAATTATATTTTTATTTTTTTAATTGCATTTTGGGTTTTGGGAGAATATGAACTTTTAATGAAGTTGGATTCTGTTATTTCATGTGAATAGACTCATAATTACCCTTATACAACTTCATACTTTTTTGTTGTTGTTGTTAATCAATGAGAGCTTGTAACATTGCCCAGGTTGGCCTTGAACTCATGGCCTCGCCTCCTCAAGCACCAGGACATCTGGCCGGAGCCACTGTGGCCCCCAACTTCATACTTTTTATGTATCTTTGGTTCATAAAGTATTTTAATAGCAGAGCTATCATTGTGAACTTGTATATCCTTGGCCTTATATGGCATCCTATTTTCATGGACTCAGTGAGATTCACAGAGTAAAAAGTATATTGGAGAGAATCAGGGAAAGAACATAGAAGGTAAGGAAATACTGTAGAATTGAGGAAGCCACAAGGACCATTGCAGACTTTGGTGACTTTGGCCAATTTACTCTCTTGAATTGGTGTACATTGTCTTTCTATGTCTTTTAAACATTAGTTAGCTGACTGGGAGGAAGAAAGTAGAAAGAGAGCAGCTAAACAGATCTGTTTTTCAACCACTCTTTTCTGTTGAGCCCTTATTTTTAAAGATTGTTAGTAAAATATCATTGAAATTCTCTTGGGACAGAATAGCAGGATAGTCCATTGTTTAAGAAAAGGCTCATTGACCTTATACCTTTGAGATCTTGGGCTTGTTTTTCAACTTTTCTGAGTATTTTTTCTCATATGTAAAACAAATATAATAACTACTAATATGATTATTTAGAGGAGATACTATGCATCTGTCTATCCATTTGTAAAGGGTAAGACTTGATGCATAGCAAATGCCCAGTAGCTGGTAATGAATGTTACCAGGTAGTACAATTGATGTGCATAGAAGTTGTTAGATTTTGAATTAAAATATGTAGACCTCTTTTTGTTTTCTACCCACATTAGTTCTTCTGCTTTTTTTTCCCTCGTGAATGGTAGTAACTGTTAATCCCTCTTTTCCCAGTTGTGAGAGTCATAAATAGATTAAATAGAGATATTTAGTGTAGTTACTCTAAAGGGTTAGAATTGTTCCCAGGTCAAAATAAAACTTGGCTGAAATACAGTTGAATACATTAATAATTCTAAAGGATAACTTTGTAAATTACAGAAGGTATTGGTCATTCAAGAAAGAGGAGAACAAAGAGTTGCAGATCAAAGCAGTGCCCGAGGAGAGTGGCACTGAGGCTCAAGTATATAAATATTATGGCTGGGTGTGGTGGCTCACTCCTGTAACCCCAGGACTGTGGGAGTCCAAGGTGGGTGAATCACCTGAGCTCAGGAGTTCAAGACCAGCCTGGGTGACATGGCGAAACCCTGTCTCTACCAAAAATACAAAAAATTATCTCGGCATGGTGGCATGTGCCTGTGGTCCCAGCTACTTAGGAGATGAGGTGAGAGAATCACTTGAGCCTGAGAATTGGAGGTTGCAGTGAACTGAGATAGCACCATTGCACTCCAACTTGGGTGACAGAGTGAGATCTGATTTAAAAAAAAGAAAAAGAAAAAAAAAGAATACAAATATTATATAAGAATGGGTATGTTTTTACTGATTTAGTAAAAATCTACAAATTTATAGAAATTACTATTTATAAATTAGTAATTACTAATAGAAATGATTGGCTTTCTTATTTTGACATCACTATGTAATAGTTAAACTTTAACTCATCTTTCTCTGGTCTCATGTTCACAAATAAATCTTGTGATTATAATCTGGCTTCTTATGGAGGTTACATTCCAAAGAGAGTATGCGTTGATAAGAGTCTGAGAATGTATAGTCCTTTTACAATTAAATTTTATAGCAAAAATTTATAAATTGCACTTCTGCTGGATCTGTTTCTCACAGCTTAGTATAATGAAGTGTCCGTAAAATGGTCTCTGTGCATATTAAGAAATCAGATTCCTTTGTCTTCTAAGAGTCAATTTGCAGCTACTCTACCAGTATCCTATGGAAGGAGTACCACAAAATTTTAATAAATATAACTTCTATTATTGCTGCAACTATATGATTCTGTTTTGGCAGTGTATGGCAGAACATCAAGCTGAGTAAGTCATAAAAAATGATGGAACCTAGGATGCCTAGAGTGTAATGAGAAGTAAGCACCAAAGAAAGATTTCTGGACCATTTGCATCTAGAGTCAGTGATGGAGCACAATTAAAGCAGTATCTATTTCTGCTCAGAGATCATCTGCAGAAGATGAACTTTCAAGCTTTCATATTACTAGGTTTCTATTTTGTTCTTTCTTACTATATATAATAGGTAGTTTCTGTTTTGCTCTCTACTGAATCTCCAGAATGGTAGTAGGTGTTCAGTTAATTTTTGTACAGTGAATGAGTGAATAAAATAAATATTCAATCAGTGTTGAATAGAAGGGCAATTGTGGACATATTAGATCCTAGAACATACTTTTTAATAACCTAATAAAGATGCAGAATTTGACTGGTAACATATCCATCATCTCGTTCTCAATGTAGGCTGAAAACAATAATATAACTGTTCAGTTTAGCAGTAGAAAATCTGAATAAGGGAACCATAACTTCAGCCTTTGCTTCATTAACATTCCGCAGTGATGTGATGTATGAAAAAAAGTTTTAAATATGTAAAATAAGACTGTTTGATTAAAAATGGATCTTTTTATGGGTACTGTGAGACATTTCTCTATGGTGGTGTGGTAGTAGTATTTGCTATAATCATTGCTGACTTTAGTGTTTTTCTGAATCTTAATTCTTTAATTCCAAAGTGCTCTGAGACCACAAGAGGATGAGATCCCTGTTCTAAAAAATAAAATTAAGTTAAAAATAAAATAAAAAGAGATTCCTTTTTTAGAGTGGGGTGTATCCTCAAGGTAATGTAATACTTCTAGGGACTTATAGTGCCACCAGGTGATCCTCTCCTGGTACCTTGCCAGTGCAGAGCAGCCTTTTTTTCAAAGTTCCATGCACTCAAAATCACTCTTTACTATTATAGCAGTGCAGTACAGTTTTTCTGGTGAACAAGAGAAGTGAGTGGTAGGATTAGTTGTAGGCATGCTAACATTTTATTAGCAGAAGACCTACCTGTATTGGGAAGTTACATCTTTTCAGGCTATTGTATAGATTATCATGTGAATGAGAGTTTTCTTTAAGGAAAACACCTTACTTATGTAGCTCAGACTCCGTAACACTTACTTTTTTGTATTTTCTTTTGGCACCAGGTTATGAGGCAAAATATATATAAACTAATAATTACAGTGTTTGCTTAGTTAAATGGTTTTATTTTGAGTATTTAAAACTTTTTCCCACTGTATCACATCACTATGGAATGTTATGGGAAGGAAAAAATGGTTAACTTATGTAGAGTTTTTTTTCTGTAACAACTGATTAATTACAAGATCTTTTCTGCCAAAGTTCTTAATATAGAGTCAAGTTGTGTTAGCAGCCAAAGTATGCATATTATTAAATCATTTTAAAGTACATTCTAGAGTTTATATATCCATAATTGACCTTCTATTTTATTTAACACTGATGGAATATTTAATAAAGTATGGTAGCTAAAGAATTTTACTGATTATGTTGAATGTTTAAGATCAATAGAATTTGTTATTTGGTAATGCAAAAATCCAAGTTTTCTATGACTTTGGGATTTAAAAAATATTTTTAGGTGTATTAAATTGTTTCTAGAAGATGTCACATATTTCTTTTTCTTATTTAGAACATAAATAAATTGTATCATTATTAGTTATTATTAATGTGAAATATTTTATAATACAATAATATATACACATTTAGGACCTACTGAATTGGATAGGGTTCTTTGTTCTACCATAAGTGATTTCCAGATAACTATTAATTTGGAGTTTTGGTTACTTATTATCTATTACTATATAATGAACTACCCAAAAACTTACTGGCTTTAAAACAGCAAGTTTTATTTACTCATGATTCTGTGAGTCAGCAATTTGGTCAGGGTTTAGCTGGACAGCTCTTTTGCTGGTATCTCGTGGGATTAGTCATGCAGCTACAGTCATTTGGGACCTTGACTGGGACTGCATGGTCTTAACATGGTATCACATGTTAAGTTTGTCATTGTCTTCTCTGTCAGTGTTGCCTCTCATCCTTAGGGTGGCTAGTTCAGTTTTATGTAATGCCTTCAAGATTCCAAGAAAGGAAAGTTGGGCACTGGACTTGGAAGTTACACAGAGTTACTTTTGCCATATTCTGCTGGTCAAAGTGAGTAATAAGGGCTAATCCAGGAGGGATGGGGAACTTATCTCTCTATCTCTGTCTCTAGTAGTGGAACAGCAAAGTCAGATAGGAAGAAAAGTATGCATACAGGGTGGGGAGAAATTGTTGTGGCCAGCTTTGCAAACAGTATATCATTCTTATTGATGCTTTACTTTTCCTTTGCTTTAAATTATAATAACTTCATTATTATTTATATGTCTCCCTCTAGTATATCCTCTTTTCCCTTTCCCTTCTATGCTGAATTTCTTGGTATCTAGTGGTCTCCCCTTAACCATAGTATCAACAGTTTTGCTTTTCCTGGTTTTAGTTGCCTGTGGTACAGTGCAAGAAGATGAGAGAGAGAGAGAGAAAGACAGAGAGAGAGAGAGAGAGAGAGACTATTCATATGACTTTTGTTATAGTATATTGTGCTTGTTCTATTTTTTATTATTGTGCTAATTTCTTACTGTTCATAATTTATAAATTACATTTTATCATAGGTATGTATGTATAGGAAAAAACATAGTATATATAGGGTTTGGTGTTGTAAGCAGTTTAGACATCCACTGGGGGTCTTGGAATGGATTCCCTGAGGGTAAGGGAGGACTGTAGTCTATTTGAAAACCTCTCAACTTATATTGCTATAACAATACGTAAACTGAGAACACACTTACCTTGAGAGAGTACCTAAGATATTCTACTACAAATGAAGTACATGGTGGGTGTGAATTTCTCTCTCCTGTTTCTGAACTTTTTTTTTTTTTTTTTGAAGAGGGAGTTCAGGGGAGAGGGTACAGTGGCTTACTCTACTCTGTTGTTTGACTATGTGTGACATAGGATTTTCCAAGTTATTCTTAATGTATTCCCAGAGTTTTGCAGAGCCTACCAGGAACTACTGTGTAACATAGTATGAGACGCAAAGCAGGAGTTTATGGTACCTTCCCTCTCAGGCAGAGCATTTCTGCATTTATTTGTTTTACTCAAAATTTTTGCAGGTCTGATTTTGTTTGAGCAGAGTTTGTTTGCTTAAAAAACAAAACTTTAAAACTACTGTTTTAGATAATTAGACTTATTGGCTAAGTTTTAGATATGTGATGTTAATTATACAGTTAAACCATAAGCACTTTAAGGTTTTATAAAAATGTATTTGTCTTAAGCTATTTCTAAAATATATTTTTCAAATGAGGGATTTAAATGCTTTGATTTTATTAATTACTTTAAAATCAGGCTTTAAAAACACATTCTAGAACTTAGCAATCCAAAATTTAGAGCATCAATTACACAAAAAGTAAAATTTTACAAAATTAAGGGCTTACTTATATTTAAGTATGTAGTATATGTAATAAAATAACATAATAAAAAGGCTCTGAGTATATTGATGGAGGCATATCATTTGGTCCATAAATGAGGGAATATCTTTTTAAAAATTAACAATCTTTTTTTTTAAAAATATTTTATTGCACTTTAGGTTCTGAGGTACATGTGAAGAGCATGCAGGATTGTTGCATAGGTACATACATGGCAATGTGGTTTTCTGCCTCCATCCCCATCACCTATATCTGGCATTTCTCCCCATGTTATCCTTCCTCAACTCCCTATCCCCCCACTGTCCCTTCTCTAGTCCCCCCAACAGACCCCAGTGTGTGATGCTCCCCTCCCTCTGTCCATGTGTTCTCATTGTTCAATACCTACCTATGAGTGAGAACATGTGGTGCTTGATTTTCTGTTCTTGTGTCAGTTTGCTGAGAATGATGGTTTCCAGGTTCATCCATGTCTCTACAAAGGACACAAACTCATCGTTTTTTATGGCTGCATAGTATTCCATGGTGTATATGTGCCACATTTTCACTGTCTAGTCTATCATCGCTGGGCATTTGGGTTGGTTCCAGGTCTTTGCTATTGTAAACAGTGCCTCAGTGAACATACTGTGCATGTGTCTTTATAATAGAATGATTTATAATCTTTGAATATATACCCAGTAATGGGATTGCTGGGTCAAATGGAATTTCTATTTCTAGGTCCTTGAGGAATCGCCACACTGTCTTCCACAATGGTTGAACTAATTTACACTCCCACCAACAGTGTAAAACTGTTCCTATTTCTCCACATCCTCTCCAGCTTTTTTAGTGATCGTCATTCTAATTGGCATGAGATCGTATCTCAATGTAGTTTTGATTTGCATCTCTCTAATGACCAGTGATGATGAACATTTTTTCATATGTTTGTTGGCCTCATATATGTCTTCCTAACCATGAGCATGGAATGTTTCTCCATCTGTTTGTGCCCTCTCTTATTTCCTTGAGCAGCAGTTTGTAGTTCTCTTTGAAGAGGTCCTTTACATCCTTTGTTAGTTGTATTCCTAGGTCTTTTATTCTCCTTGTAGCAATTGTGAATGGCAGTTTGTTCTTGATTTGGCTCTCTTTAAGTCTGTTATTGGTATATAGGAATGCTTGTGATTTTTGCACATTGATTTTGTATCCTGAGACTTTGCTGAAGTTGCTTATCAGTTTCAGGAGATTTCGGGCTGAGACGATGGGGTCTTCTAAATATACAGTCATGCCGTCTCCAAATAGAGGCAATTTGACTTCCTCCTTTCTTACTTGAATACCCTTTATTTCTTTTTGTTGCCTGATTGCTCTGGCTAGAACTTCCAATACTATATTGAATAGGAGAGGTGAGAGAGAGCATCCTTTTCTAGTGCCAGATTTCAAAGGGAATGCTTCCAGTTTTTTGCCCATTCAGTACGATATTGGCTGTGGTACTGTCATAAATAGCTTTTATTATTTTGAGATACGTTCTGTTGATACCTAGTTTATTGAGAGTTTTTAACATAAAGGGCTGTTGAATATTGTCAAAGGCCTTCTCTGGGTCAATTGAGATAATCATGTGGGTTTTGTCTTTGGTTCTGTTTATGTGGTGAATTACATTTATAGACTTGTGTATGTTGAACCAGCCTTGCATCCCTGGGATGAATCCTACTTGATCGTGATGGATAAGCTTTTGATGTGCTGTTCCAATCAGTTTGCCAGTGTTTTATTGAAGACTTTTGCATCTATGTTGCTCATGGATATTGGCTTGAAGTTTTCTTTCTTTGTTGAGTCTCTGCCTGGTTTTGGTATCAGGATGATGTAGGTCTCATAAAATGATTTGGGGAGGATTCCTGTTTTTGGATTATTTGGAATACTTTCAGAAGTAGTGGTACCAACTCCTCTTTGTATATCTGGTAGAATTCAGCTGTGAACCCATCTGGACCTGGGTGTTTTTTTGGTTGGTAGGCTATTAATTGCTGCCTCAACTTTAGCCCTTGTTATTGGTCTATTCAGGGTTTCAACATTCTTCCTGGTTTATGCTTGGAAGGGTGCAAGTGTCCAGGAATTTATCCATTTCTTCCAGGTTTACTGGTTTATGTGCATCGAGTTGTTTGTAGTAATCTCTGATGGTAGTTTGTATTTCTCTGGAATCGGTGGTGATATCCCCTTTATTGTTTTTTATTGCATGTATTTGATTCTTCTCTCTTTTCTTTTTTATCAGTCTGGCTAGAGGTCTGTCTGTTTTGCTGATCTCTTCAGAAAACTAGCTCCTGGATTTATTGATCTTTTGCATTTGCTGAGGAGTGATTTACTTCCAATTATGTGATCAATTTTAGAGGAGCTGTGATGTGGTGCTGAGAAGAATGTATATTCTGTGGATTTGAGGTGAAGAGTTCTGTAAATGTCTATTAGGTTTGCTTGGTCCTGATCTGAGTTCAAGTCCTGAATATCCTTGTTAATTTTCTGTCTCATTGATCTGTCTAATATTGACAGTAGAGTGTTAAAGTCTCTCACTCTTACTATGTGGGAGCTGAATTCTCTTCGTAGGTCATTAAGAACTTGCCTTATGTATCTGGGTGCTCCTGTATTGGGTGCATATATATTTAGGATAGTTAGCCCTTCTTGTTGCATTGATCCTTTTACCATTATATAATGCCCTTGTGTCTTTTGATGTTTGTTGGTTTAAAGTCTATTTTATCAGAGACTAGGATTGCAACTCCTGCTTTTTTTTTTGCTCTCCATTTGCTTGATAAATCTTCCTCCTTCCTTTATTTTGAGCTTATGCATATCCTTGCATGTGAGATGGGTTTCCTGGATACAGCACGCCGATGGGTTTTGACTTTTCATCCAAATTGCCAGTCTATGTCTTTTGATTGGGGCATTTAGCCCATTTACATTTAAGGTTAATATTGTTATGTGTAAATTTGACCCTGCCATTTTGATGCTAGCTGGTTGTTTTGCTCATTAGTTAACACAGTTTCTTCATTGTGTTGATGCTCTTTACCATTTGGCACGTTTTTGGAGTGGCTGGTACTGGTTGTTCCTTTCTATGTTTAGTGCTTCCTTCAGGAACTCTTGTAAGGCAGGCCTGATGATGATGAAATCTCTGAGTAATTGCTTGTTTGTAAGGATTTAATTTCTCCTTTGCTTATGAAGCTTAGTTTGGCTGAATATGAAATTCTAGTTTGAAAGTTCTTTTTTTAAGGTTGTTGAATATTGGCCCCCACTCTCTTCTGGCCTGTAGGGTTTCTGTGAAGAGATCTGCTGTGAGTCTGATGGGCTTCACTTTGTGGGTAACGCGACCTTTCTCTCTGGCTGCCCTTAGCATTTTTTCCTTCATTTCAACCCCAGTGAGTCTGGCAATTATGTGCCTTGGGGTTGCTCTTCTTGAGGAATATCTTTATGGTATTCTCTGTATTTCTTGGACTTGAGTATTGGCCTGCCTTGCTAGGTTGTGGAAGTTCTCCTGGATGATATCCTGAAGAATGTTTTCCAGCTTGTATTCATTCTCTCCGTCACATTCAGGTACACCTATCAAATGTAGATTAGGTCTTTTCACATAATTCCATATTTCTTGGAGGCTTTGTTCATTTGTTTTTACTCTTTTTTTCTCTTATCTTGCCTTCTCGTTTTATTTAATTGAGTTGATCTTCAGTCTCTGATATCCTTTCTTCTGCTTGGTCGATTCAGCTATTGAAACTTGTGTATGCTTCATGAAGTTCTTGTGTTGTGTTTTTTAGCTCCATCAATTCATTTATATTCTTTTCTAAGCTGTTTATTCTCGTTAGCATTTTGTCAAACCTTATTTCAAGGTTCTTAGTTTCTTTGCATTTGGTTAGAACTTGTTCTTTTAGCTCAGAGTTTCTGTCAATTCATCAGACTCATTCTCCATCCAGCCTTCCTCCCTTGCTGGTGAGGAGTCGTGATCCCTTAGTGGAGGAGAGGCATTTTGTTTTGGTTGTTTTCATCCTTTTGCACTGGTTTCTTCCCATCTTTGTGAATTTATCTACCTGTGGTCTTAGTAGTTAGTGCCTTTAGGATGGGGTCTCTGAGTGAACATCCTTTTTGTTGATGATGAAGTTATATCTTTCTGTTTTTTAGTTTTCGTTCTAACAGTCAGGCTCCTCTGCTTTAAGACTGCTGGAGGTCCACTCCAGACCCTGCTTTCCCGGGGATCATCTGCAGTGACCTCTGTGTTCTCACTGGGAACTGCACTCCAGAGCTGTTCCTATTTGGCAATCTTGGATCTCTTTCGAAGTTGGTTAATTACATAATATCATCAGTGCTGTGTAGGGACAAAGCTATAATCTGTCAAAATCTGCACCATCCTTGCCAGGTTTGAGAGTTCTGTAGTTACCACTGCCAGGTCTGACTGCCATAGCTCAGGAAAAGGGTGCAGTCATTTCTCTTTGCATAGAATAATCTTGAGAAGATGTTTAAGGAAGCACAAGAAAATTCTCACAAGGTTGGACAAACAGGCTTCCAACTCTTAAGGGTAAGTCAGTCAGATCACACAGGGTGGGCAGAGAGGCAAGCAGGGAGAGGGGGAGGTTGGAAAAGGCAGTGCTTGATTCAATTCCACATTCCCTGCGCCACTTACCAAGCGCCAGAAAAAGAAAGAAAGAAAGAAAAAAAGCCACTGAGCTGGGCATTATTTGGTGTATGGGACCCTGCAGGTGGGCAAGAGCCTGTGGTTGGGGACCCTGCACCCAGGAGGGAAGGGGCTGGCTCAGAGACGCTTGCTGGGTGGGGATATCAGCTGGGTGGGGATGACCACCCAGGGCCGGGCCTCCAGTGCTTTGTACACACACACTTGCCAGCCCAGCTGCCCTCATGCCAGCCAGCCACTGCTGCTTACCAGTGGCGCCTCGCTGAATCCCTGGGGAGTTCCCCTGTCAGAGCACCACCCTGCCGTGGGGTACGTCCAGCCCGTCCGAAGCTCTCGATACCCAACAACTTAATCTATCAGAAATTGCCTGTTTAAGTGAAAGGGAAATAATTTTAAAAGAAAAAAGTAATAAGCAGAGGATAGGTTTTTGAGGATATAAAAGTTTAAATATTAAAGTATTTATAAATACTAGTATAAATGCATATGTGATCTAAGGCTGAGCTCATCTGGGACTAGGAGGTAGGCCAATTTCTCTATACCCCATGGATGGCTTGGGTGACTCCTTGACCATTGGGTATGGAGAATGTTAATTGATATTGTTTGTGTGTCTCTTGTAGTTCTTTTGACCTACAAAAAATCAAGGTGTAGAAGTTATCCTGTATTTGAAGGGCTAGATTTGTGGAAGAATTAGTTTTTTATAAATATAGGAATTATGAATATGATTTAGAGAAAGGCAAATTTCAGTATAATAATGAGAACTGACCAAAAATGGATTTCAGAACTGTTCTAAAAAGGGGTTTGGTTGCCTGGTAAAGTTAAGAATTTTCTGTTCTAGGCGATGTTTAAGCAAAAGCTAGACAGTGATCTTTTAGGATCATTGCAGAAGGGATTAATGTCACAGAGAAGAAGATGGATTAGATGATTCTCAAGCCTTTTTTAGTGCTTAAGATTGTATGAATATTCAAAGTCTCTAGCTGGAGGCAATTTATACGTCTTCCAAAATACATCTAGCTATGTTTGGAGGCATTTTTGGTTGTCATCATTGGTGGGGATGGCAGAGGGGTGCTGTCTACTAGGTAGAGGCCAGCGATGCTACCAAATATCCTATAATACAAGATGGCCTTTCTCCCTGCCATGAGCCTCACTCAGAAGACAAAGAATTTATCCACCCCCAAATCTCACTAGTGTCAATGTTAAAAAACTCTAGGGATTTAACTTAGATGTGGTCCATTTGATCTTTAAAAGTTATCTGGGCCTGAAGTTATTAGGCCAGCAAATACCTGCCTTTGGCAAAGGTGTGAAGTAGGAAACACTTAATTTGAACAAATTCTTGCCATGTTTGTAAACATCATCACTTTATTACTCTCATACTCTGTGCCACCCTTCTAGACCTATCCTTGTTAATGATTTGTGGTCTCATCAGGCTTAGCTCTCTTGGGCCCTATTTCTTTAACATCTGCTGTCTGTTACCTAGATAATCTGAACAATGAATTCATCAGCTGATACCATTTTAGTACTTTTTTCTTATGGCGATAATATCTAAATCTCTTTTTCTCTCCCAGTGATTTATGGTAGTTCTGCTGAAGCCATTCATAATGCCAAGCTGTCAACTCACAGGACCATAAAAATGTGCTGTCAGCTGGGTGCAGTGGCTCATGCTTGTAATCCCAGCACTTTGGGAGGCCAAGGCGGGTGGATTACGTGAGGTCAGGAGTTCGAGACCAGCCTGGCCAACATGGTGAAATCCCATCTCTACTAAAAATACAAAAATTAGTCAGGCGTGGTGGCATGTGCCTGTAATTCCAGCTACTCGGAAGGCTGAGGCAGGAGAATCACTTGAACCCAGGAGGCAGAGGTTGCAGTGAGCTGAGATCATACCACTGCCCTCAAGCCTGGGCAACAGAGCGAGACTTCATCTAAAAAAAAAAAATGTGCTGTAAAATTTGCAAGTTGTCATTCATGCAAAAAATATATACATACTTAATTAAAGCAAGACAGTGTGATTCTTGTCTAATATCTATTCAAAATTAAATAAAATTAAAGTAAAATATTAGAAATATTTACATGGATTTATATGTAGCTAATTAGAGCTAGCAACTAAGGTAGATTAGAATTTCAGTAGAAGCAGTTTGAGTACTGGGAATTATCAACACTAAGAATGGTCTACAATTACCTGGGTAGAAATCTCCTAACTTTTGGAGGTTGAATTATTAATATACCAGGGCTACCATAACAAAATACTACTGACTAGATAGCTTAATCAATCGAAATTTGTTTTCTCAAAGTTCTAGAGGCTAGAAGTCTAAGATCAAGGAGCTGTCAGGGTTGGTTTCTGGTGAGGGCTCTCTGTTTATGGACAGCAGCCTTCTCGGTGTTTCCTAACGTGGACTTTCTTCCGTGCATGTGGTCGGGCGTGGGAGGGGTCTGGGAGGAGAGAGCCTGAGAGAGTGAGAGACCAAGAGAGCAAGAGTGAAGCATGTGAGCAAGTGAGAGCTCTCTTTGGTGTTGCTTCCTCTTCTTAAACAGACACCAGTCGTATTGGATTAGGGCCCAACCCTTAAGACCTCATTTAACCTGAGTTATTTCCCTGACAGCCATCTCTTCAAATACAGGTGCATTGGTGATTAGGGCTTCAACATAAGAATTTTTTGGGGACACAATCAGTATATAACATGAGGTAATTGACCATAAGTTTTATATGAAATAATCAGACAATAGTTTTCTGTTGAAAGTTAATTGGTACAAGTAAACTGCTCTTATGTGTTTTGTAGTTTAGTGTCATAACAATCCAAGGTGAAATTCATGTCACTATATTATTATAGATAATTTGCAAACTTTTCTTCTAGTCATTCATGCTGTACTCACTACTGAGTGTATAAAATTAGAGAATTTATTTTTGCTCAGATAGGTCTCAATAAAAATTCATGTAAAGGTCTAGGTTCTAGTGAAATTTTTGAAGCAGAGTAATTACCAATACCTTAACGTTTGGTTTTCATTAACAACTGGTCATTTTACCCACTTTCCTTTATATAAAAATGAAATCATGCTCTACAAATGATGGTTTATGATTTGGCTCTTAACTTGATTAAGATGAAGGAATATATGCTTAGGATAGCTCAGACACTGAGATATTGTATACCAGGAACCACCTGCTTTCCTTAGGGCATTTTCTGTTAAAATATTAATCAAACTATTTGTTATTAAAGACAGAATTTCTGTGTGAAGATTTTGGCAAAATATATAAACATACCTCATTTTTGCCGTGTCCTGTATTTAACACACTAAAAAGAGTACATTTAGAAATACTCTTCAGAATTTATAGCTTCCACCCCAAATTAGTCTGGCTTATTGTTACTAATTAAATTTTGAAGACTGAGAAGGCCAAGTCATAGCAGTTTCAAAGTGCTTTGGATATGGCAAAGAGTCAGTATTGAGGTTATTACCCTGTTTCACTCTAGATCTTCCTGGCATGACAATATGGAGTTGTTCTGCTCTGCTAAGATGATGCTTGTTCAACTCATTCTAACTGTGTTTAGAGACAATAATGGTATTTAGACATGGTGTTTTACAAATATCCCAGGGAGCGGTTTCTATATGTTTTGGTTTGTTGAATTTTATTTCGATAAGGCTCTGGCTTTCTTTCTAAACTGTAAGATATTTTTAAAAGTAGACACTTAAAAAACCTGAGAGTTGGATAAGAGATATGCCTATAATTTATATGGGTGATTAAAATGAATTTTTAAAGATCTTAACCATGAAATCAATGTCCAATATGTCCATATGTTTAATAACCTGCATTTTCAAGGTAGATCTTTAGAATAAAGCCTAGAATAAATATACATTCATGTTACTACTATTTTAAAATAGTAATCATTGTGGATGTATTCACGAAATAAAACAGAAGTAAGCTAAATCTCGTTGCTATGCTATTGCTTCTTGAAATAAGGCTGGAAACATTAAGGATGCTATGATTAAAGAAGATGACCTTTGCTCAGTTCTTCCCATGCCTTTTAATGACATATTCTGAAGAAAAATGATTGGGAAGAAAAAACAAAACTGGTTTTGCTTTTTGTGACAATTTCTACCAGAATTGAGGATTATCAGGTTGTGAACATAATTGAGAGACTAAAATACCATATGAGGATTGCATTCTTCATTCTGAAACCTCTTAGTCTTCTTAGTCAGCTAAGGTAGAGCCTATACTCAGATTTTTATAGTACATTGTTCTGGGTTTATTTAGAAAATTCAGTGAATACTTCCTTTGGTAGGAGGATTCCAAAGGGGAATTGTGCATATAAACCTATTTATTTATACATACATGCTAAATAGGGACACCATTGTTGTAAGAGTAATGTTATTTTAGGGGTTAAAGTTTGTACAAACATTTCCAGATTTTAATTTCTAAAATTATGATTTTGGCTTTAGACAGACACTGATTGCCTGTTGCATTTTAGGTCATATGGACCAGATTCATCCTTGAAACTCTCTGTACACAAATTTTATATAAGATCTTAATCATATGCAACTAGAACACAAAATAAAAAACATTTCCTTAATAGAGGTAGCATCTGGTCTATAAATCTCTTTCTCCTCTTTCATCACTTTGGAATTCATAACTAAGTACTGATCCTAGATAAATGTGATTTTACAGTTGCACTGGATTTTCATTCTTATGTTTATTCTTAAAATCATTTTTGCTGTTGAAACAAAGCTGGCTAAGCATTTAAGTTTTTACTAATTGCTCTAGGTTCACTGGATATTGAACAAAGTTGACTGAATTTTTAAAAATATTACTGGGCTGGGCATGGTGGCTCATGCCTGTAATCCCAGGACTTTGGGAGACCGAGGTGGGCAGATAACTTGAGGTCAGGAGTTCAAGACCAGCCTGACCAACATGGTGAAACTCCATCTCTACTGAAAATACAAAAATTATCTGGGTGTGGTGGCAGATGCCTGTAATCCCAACTACTCAGGAGGTTGAGGCAGGAAAATCACTTGAACCCGGGAGGTGGAGGTTTCAGTGAACTGAGATCACACCATTGCATTCCAGTGTGGACAACAACAGTGAAACAATGTCTTTTAAAAAAAAAAAAAAAGACTGTTGATTGTTGGTATCTCACTCTCTAATCTATAAACTGTTAAAATACTTTTTTAGGCATTTTGCAAAACTATTCACTATCATTACATCTTGCAGTGATAAACAGGATTGCTGAATTTGTCATGGTAATTGGGGAGGGGAAAAAAAAGCACAGAAAGTGAAGTTTCTTAAGGTTACATGGCACAACTGACAGGTTGTTAATTGTTTCCTTGCTATAATAAGCATGGGAAGCTTGAAAGGAAAAAATCTTGTGTATATCATTGAAAAGTCTTTATTCTGCAGTAATATGAGTTGAAAAGCACTTCTGCAGTTCATCTGATTCAGAATTAAGTGCATACATTCATTGTGCTTTAAGAATTATTTTAACCTCAGAAAAAACTCCCTAAAAGGCTGGGTGCCATGGCTCACACCTTTAATCCCAGAAATTTGAGAGGCCAAGGTGGTTGGATCACCTGAATTCAGGAGTTCGAGACCAGCCTGGCCAACACGGTGAAACTCTGTCTCTACTAAAAATACAAAAAAAATTTAGCTGGGCATGGCACATGCCTGTGATTCCAGCTACTCAGGAGGTTGAGGCAGGAGAATCGCTTGAACCTGGGAGGCAGAGGTTGCAGTGAGCTGAGATTACACCGCTGCACTACAGCCTGGGTGAGAGAGCAAGATTCCGTCTCAATAAATAATTAATAAACCCCAAAACATTGGTTCAGGACCTTTTCTGACTGAAGAAATGATAGTGGGAACTGAATATGAACAGAGGAATCTGTAGCTGGATAAGAATGGTCGGAACCAAACCAGATATGAGCAATACCATGCCTAATTTAGGAAGGATTTTCTCAAATAAGTTTTAGAATGACTATATGCCCAAGGAACTGGTAGATGGCTTGAGGATGGGCAACAGGACACACTATTTGGGAGAACTAAGTGTTACTCTTTTATGCTAGTATATGAGTAACACACTCATGTGCTGTGTTTAAAATAACAGTAAAGAGATTATATGTCCTACTTATTGCTGATGGGTGCTTTTTCTTGAATTATGTATTGGGATTAAATTGGCTATTAGTTTACATTTTAAAAAAAGTGGAACTCAGCTAGAGGGTTGCTGTTGGCCTTTTGTCCACAAAACATTGTAGTTTAGTGAAGTAGTAAGTGAGTGTTATCGTATTGGCCACCTTAGTGAGCAATAATCTTCATTCTAGTGATCTTTCTTAGCCTTTATCAAATGACAAAAATGTGCATGGCCATATCAGTATGTGCTGTTTGTTATGCGGCCTTGCTGTGACCTTCCTAAAGTAATCTAGACACTCTTAATTATTTTTTTAATGTCTTAGAAGGAAAAGCATATCACCTTAAGGCTCATTCTTATTCTTACTTGAGGTTAAAGGGAATACCACCCTTTGGATGAAAATAATGAACTTACTACAAATTGTCCATTCATAGCAAGTAGGCTTCACGTAGGTGACCTGTCTACTTTGCCCTACTGAAAACATAATATTTTTTCAGCTGTAACTTTGCCTTGAGTTCATATAGCACCTTTCTTCTTCTCCTTCTCCATATGCTGAATGACATGTGAGTTTTTTTTTTTCTGAATTGAAAAAGTAACATGTTTGGTAGCATTAGGATAAAGAATGGTCTCTTATAAGTTATATAAACATATTGAAAACCTTACTCATGCAATTTATCCTCTCATCTTACTAGATATGTAAACAAGTGAGGTTTTAGTTTTTGTTCGTAATATTTAGATTATTTATTTTGGAAATTAAAATATTATGGTTCTTACATCTGCTGTTCTTCACTAGAATAAATAAGGATTATGGAATCGTCTTGTCACCTTTTATTAAATCTGGTTCATTGTATAGATAATGAGCTTCTTAACACAGACATATTTTAACTTACTGTTTCATCTGCGATACACGAAAATAGTAGTGTTTCATGATTAAGTTGAATGAAATTTGTAAATGCTGTAAATCTTTAATGGGATTTTAAAAAGTACTTGAGAGAAATCCATGACAGCTCATGGGCTTTGGAATCTTGCCTGGTTTCAAAGCCTGACTTCACCGTGTAACTATCTGTGTCTCTCTAAATCTCACCTCTGAATTAGGGGTAATGATCTCTATATTGCAGAGCAGTTTTAAGCATTACATAAAACAGTGTATGTTAAGGACTTCATATAACATGGAGCATATGGCAATCATTCAATAACATCTGCAATTTATGATGTTACAGTATAATTTTAATTATTATTATACTGAATTCTGAGATTCTCCTTACTCCCTTTTTTAAAAGGACGGACACATATTGTAAAAAAAAGTATCAGAAGCATTATGGGGATCACTCCTACTTTGGAAGCACAGTAGTCACTAAAGCAACATTAATAAGAATAAACTACTTTTTAGAGGCAGAGGGGTATAATTGAAAGCTTCAGTTTGAAGTCAGACCGTCCTGGCTTTGAGTCTTGGTTCAGTGCTTAAACATTCTGTGATTTTAGGCTAGTAGCTTAACTTTTGAGTCCAATTGCCTCATCTTTAAAATAGGAATGGTAAAAATTTATCCAGTGCCTAGTACCATTAAGAAATAGTTTATTATTATTTTATTCTTCCTCTTTTCTTTTCCTCCATGTTCATTGGTCACTTTGTAAAAAAACTTATCTTCACTAACTATCCATCTTCAATAACTATCCTCTTCAGTAACTATCCATCTTTAAACTCTCCCATGCCTCCTTTTTGTTCCTTGCTCTTTCTGTTCACATTCATTGTTTTCTTTCTTGTTTATTTTGAATTGCCTTTTTAATGATAATGACTTAAAATGAGCAATTAATTGACCATAAAATAGAGGAATGAGTGTGGGAAAGAAAAGAAGCAGCTGAATATCTTGGTAAATTTTAAATATGAGCCATTAGCTAATCTTTACTTCCAGTAAATTGCATTTCCTGTACATGGTAAATAGACATGTGAATAAGATGTTGTGGGTGTTTGATGATGGTGCCTTTTGGCTTTTATAGACCCAGCTCTGAGAGTATACTTGAATTAGTATTCTGTTTAATGAATGATTTCATGTCTTGATTATCATTTGACCATTGAATTTTCTTTTATATTTTAAATAAAGACTGGATTTTTCTATATGTGAATCTCTATCTGTAATCTTTCAAGTAGCAAGTTGTTTTAAACTGTTTATTTTTAAAAATCTGTCAGAGGAATTAGAATTTTGTTGTAATAAGGACTGTAACTTCCAGTATGTATTTATTATTACTGAGTATTGAAAACTTTAAATTGTCTTATTTTTGCAGAAGATAAGATGCAACTACAACTAATCTACTTACCACAAAACTATCATATAGGCTGTACTTCACCCAGCCACTCTCTAACATTTCTGCTTCTACAAATGGAATATTTCAAGGTTAATGTGTTACCAGACTCTGTTTAGTGGCCTTGAAGGTATAAATCAAGAATGGTGGGGCAGGCATGATGGTGGTTCATACCTGTAATCCTAGCACTTTGGGAGTCTGAGGCAGGTGGATCACCTGAGGTTAGGAGTTTGGTACCAGCCTGCCTGGCCCTGTCTACTAAAAATACAAAATTTAGCTGGGTGTGGTGGCGCATGCCTGTAGTCCCAGCTACTAGGGAGGCTGAGGCATGAGAATCAGTTGAACCCAGGAGGTGGAGGTTGCAGTGAGCTGACATTGCACCATTGCAGTCAGCCTGGGCAATAGAGTGAGACTCCATCTGAAAAATAAAATAAAATAAAATAATAGTGAACAGTGCAAGGAAGAGACTAGACCTAAGTTTCTGGCATTATTTACTGTGATTTTCCAAACTCAATTAAGTAATTTTATATTCTAGGTGCATACATAAATTCTGAGACTTGGCTTATTCTATATTATTATGGTATTGTATATTAGTCACAATGTGCATTGGAATGTTTATTGTACACTGAAAAAATTGACTCATGATATGATAGAACTTTGAAGTTCTGAAGTATCCTAGAGATTAATGTAACTTCTTTTTATGGATGAAAAAATAAGGCTTAAAGAATAACAATGATTTCCTCAAGTTTACAGTTTTAACCTGGAGACCTAAGATTGCTTTCTTACTTCTAGTCTGGCAATTTTTGGCTCTAAATTCTTTTTAAGATTTTTATGCTTTCTCTGTATTTGTTTTATTAAGGAATAGAAACTTAAAAAAAAAACAGTAAGTAAAGCTGCTAATCCAAAACAAATAAACCAGTTAAAAGAATGGACTGTATATTATGGGATACTTTAATTAAACAATGATTTAAAATTTTTATTATATAGCAGCACATAGCTATTTAACTTGAAGATAGTGTTGCTCAAAACTACACATAAGACAAATAAATATTATGATGATAGGTTGCATATATTTTGACTTTGAACGCACATTGTAAATTATAATAATACTTGTCCAGTACAAGTTGTATTCTCAAGAGACCATTCAATAGTCTGTTTTCAGAAAAGTTGAAGATGCTTACAGAGACTCAAGTTTAGTCTTTTAAAAAAGTGTATGAGTGGGAGTACTATTTAGTTTCTTGAAAGATTGTTTCTCTAAATAGAACTAACATTATAAAAACTCTTGTTGTCAATAATGTATCTAAGCATGTAGTTATATAAAGACTCCACCTTCTGGGACTTTGTGTTCTAATTCATTTCTTGTAGAGACCTAAAGTATACAAACTTTATTAGGTTAAACAAATTTAACCAAAACCGTTGCTTAAATATATTGAATAATTAAGATGACAATATAATCAGATGTTTTGGTGAGTATCACCTATAGGATGAAGTATAAATGTTTCTGTTCAATTGTACTGAAATGAGCTGTTAATATGCCTGTATTTCCACTAAACTGTGTTCCTTAGGGCAACAAGAATCAAGTATTATTAGGTAGTTATTTTCCCCTAGTGAGTTGGGACTATAGCAGATATTGAATAAATAAATGAAAGAGGGTGAGAACTTGTTGTTCCTTGTCTTTTCTGTTTTATTAAAAATCATGAAGGCTCCTGAATCTGGAGTTACCCTTCTACATCTGTCTTCTTTCAAGTTGATGAGTTATAAAATATTAGAAACACATGACCCCAGATTAAGTTTTGTTGAATGGATAGGTAGATACTTGGCTAAAATATGAATGAAGTAAAGATGGAGCAAGAGGAAATTTATTGAGAAGAGCAATGAGTTTCAGTATGTATTTGAGTCATGGAAGGAAAAGGATCTTACTGAACACTGGGGGGAGATGAGCTTGGTGAATAGTGAAGGCTAGATTCATTACTGTGATCAGCGGCAAAAGAAAAAAAAATTAAATACACTAAAGAAAAGCAGAAGAGTTCTGTGGTAGGAAATAGTTAAATGTACCATCTGTTCAGGTCTCTAGGAGAGTTCAAAATGGCTCCAAGATATATGTTTTAACCACTTTCAGGCTTAAATAGTAAAAGCAGCTTTCTTTACCAGGCTGTGTTTACATTTGGCCATATTCACATTGTTGATATTTCTGATTATTTTAAGCACTTTGTATATTGTGATTTTGTTCCTTTGCTACTGCTTGCAAGGCATAGTTTTCATGTAATTCTACATGACATAATGATGACGGCAATAGTTCTGTTTTTTGAAAGTTTTGTAAGTCCTGTAACAGGAAGCAATATATTGTAAATCTGTCATTTCCTACAAAGGCTTTCCGGAGAGAAAATACTATTTTCCAGCTGAATGAACTTTATTTGCACATCATTTGTTATACTTTTTGTACCTTCATGTTATATTGGCTTAATACTTTTTGAAGTTTCTTTTATGTGATTGCTTTTATTTAACCACTCATATTTTTGGTGATAATAATGAAATTAATTCCATCTTTTCATATAAATATATTGTTTCAAAAAACAAAGTGGTTTCTAAAAGGCCATTAACCCAACCTAAAATAAGCAAAGCATATGAAAAAGTAGTTCAACCAGCCAACCAAAAAACAAACAAAAGGATTATGAGCCAGGGAGGCTCAGCTTCACTAATAAAGGGGATGTAATTATAATATGAGAAATAGTATTTCTTTCACCCATCAGACTGGCAAGGATAAAACAATTTGATAAAACACAGATTTGTGGACATAGGAAAATAATTAGTGTAAGGAAATAGCTACTTTTGTATGCTATTGTGGGGAGTATTTCTTGATATGGCCTTCTTTGGAGGGCAATTTGGCAGTATTTGTCAAAATTCAAAACGTACTTGTCCTTTGACAAGAATTTGACTCCAGGGATATGTTTACACAGTATACTTTGGTATTTAGAAATGCTAATTGCATCCGCTTTAAGTATTCCTAGGAGACTTTAAATAAACTTTAGCATATCCATCTATGTATATGCTTTGTGTACATAAAATAGAAAAGTGTATGTCTTTAAAACAACGTCTTTATTTGACGTGCATCTATGTACAAAGAGTATGTGCATACTCATACAAAATTCTATAAAAGCCTGAAGACGTTAGAAGGGAATTTTATTTTCTTCACATATTTGTTATTCTGTTTGAATTTTTGTTTTTTTCGTGTACATGTATTCCTTTTTTTGTATCAGTTTAACAGCTTTTTGAGGTGTAGTTTATGTGCCGTAAATTTACCAGTTTAATGTATCAATTTCATAAATTTTTTGTGTATTTACTGAGTTGTATGTGCATCCAACTTTATAATATAATTTTAGAACATTTTCATTGCTCCAAAAGAATTCTTGTACCTATTAGCAGTCTTTTCCCATCATTCCTTAGTAGTTCCTCTCCATCACCCCTTCCTCCTCCAACTCTAGGCCACCACTGTTTTACTTTCTGTAGATGGACTTGCCTGTTCTGGAATTTTATATTAACAATATCATATGTAATTGGTCTTTGTGATTGGACTCTTTCACTTAGCGTAATGTATTTGAGTTTCATCTGTGTTTTAATATGACAAATTATTTTTTGAATTTAAAAATATTTTTAAAAATCAAAGAGAAAACAGCAATTTTAGAATTATTTATCCTGCTGAAGTATATTGTCCAACGTCTGTGAAATGGTAATGAATTACAGAGAAATTTTTTCAAGTTAAAAGTCATCATGTATTGAGCATCCATGATGTGCTAGTCACACTATTAGACTATATGTATGTTATATATAAATCCTTATAGCATATGTAATAGGTAGTATTATTTTATTTCTACAAATGAACAAATTAAATGATATGATCATTAATTTTTTGTGTCAATTTACACATGAAAATATAAAGTATATATGTGTGCAGATGTATAGTTTGCAGCTAAAGTTAAAATATGTAAACTGCTAAAACATTGCTGTAATACACACTGAAAATGTCATTTACTGGCTAGAGATGTACAATAGAACTTTTTACAGTAATGGGAATGATATATATCTGTTCTGTCTGTTATGGTATCCACTATCACATATGGCTTTTGATTACTTGAGATATGGCTAAGGTGAATGAGAAAACAAATTTTAATATTATTTAATTTTAATTAATTTAAATTTAAATAACCACACTCTAATTTGGTCATGATTTGATATCAGTGATAGATTTACTTTTCTGATTGGACACTGGAAACAACTGGATCAAAAACATGAACAAAATATATGAGAAAATGGTATGCAGATCCTGGATAGTAAGCATTGAAGGACAGTGTTCTCTGAGATACAGGAAACAAATGTGCTCTACAATTACCCAAGCTTACTGTCTAGAGAGAATTTCCAGGAATGGATCAAAGAGGAATCACTCAGACAAAACCTAGAGGACTTTTTGAGTTGAGGAAATAAAGCTGAAAGTGTAGGCGAACCGTACTGGATAGAGTTCACAGTACAGAGGACTCCAGAGGAAAGTACTCAGCTGATTACTGAGTGGGGCTTGCATGTGAGGAAACAGCTCCAGGCCAAAGAAAGAACAGCCTGAAAAATTAGACATTTTTAACTGGGTATTTAGCACTCAAACAGGAATAGGAATATTGTCTGTTTCTATTAGCCAGACTGGAAAATCTCCAAGATTCGTGTGGCATTGGGTAAAGTATGTGTAAGGTTTTACCCTAGTAATGGGGAATAATTAGCCCTGGATTTCACTTCTTATTAAAAATCTTAAAAGCAAATCCTTAAAAGATCAAACTGTTTCCAAGTAACTTAACTGTATCCCACAACAAAGCTCAAGAAACTTTATGGGATTACAAACATAGGCAACACCCATTAAGGTCAAATGTAGAATGGCTGACAGCCAGTAAAAAATTACCACCATGGAATAAGAAGCAGGAAAATTTGACCCATAATGAGATAAATCAGCAAATGAATGCCAACCAAGAACTTGTAAATATGTTAAATTAGCAGGCAAAGATATTAAAAAGAGTTATCATAACTGAATTTTATAATTTCAAAAAGTTAGAGATATAGAAGTGGGAGAAAAGGAAAAATGAAACTTCTAGAGATGAAAATTACAAGTTGTGAGATGAAAAGTTTACTGGATGATATTAATGGCAGATTATACATTACAGAATAAATATTAGTGAACCTGAAGGCATAAGAATGGAAACCATCTAAAATAAAAAACTGATAGAAAAGAGACTTTATTTTGAGGCAGAGTCTCACTCCATCAACCAGGCTGGAGTACAGTGGCACAGTCTCAGCTCACTGCAACTTCCGTCTCCTGGGTTCAGGCAATTGTCATGTCTCAGTCTTGCAAGTAGCTGGAATTACAGATGTGCTCCACCATGCCTGACTAAATTTTGTATTTTTAGTAGAAACGGGGTTTCACCATGTTGGACAGGCTGGTTATGAACTCCTGACTTTAAGTGATCTGACAACCTTGGCCTCCCAAAGTGATGGGATTACAGGAATGAGCCACTGTGCCTGGCCAAGATTTTTTTTTTTTAATCACCAAATAAAGATAACATCTGTGAGCTGTGGGTGACATATTCATGTAATTGGAGTTCTTGAAGGAGAGGAGAAGGGAGAAGAAAAAATATTTGAGAAATAATGACTGAAAATTACTGAAATTTGATAGAAACTGTAAACCTACAGATCCAAGTAGCCTAATAAATCCTACTACAAGAAATAAGTTAAAGACTACTCAAGGTACATCATAATCAAATTGTGAAAAGACAATGGAATAACATTTGTAAACCACTGAAACAAAATGATCCATCAACCTAGAATTCTATACCTAGCAAAAGTATGTTTCAAAACAAAATGAAAACACTTTTTGCAGACCTACGTTTTTAAGTCAAAGTAATTAAAATATAATAATGAGTTTAGATATATCTGTACATACACGCATGCAGTATGGATGACAACAGCCCAAAGGTCAAGAGGGGAGAAATGGAAATATATTATTGGAAGATTTTTATTCTGTATGTTAAGTTGTATAATGTCATTTGAATATAGACCACAATGTAAAGATGTGTATTATAAACCCTAAAACACTAAAATAAGTCAACAAAGGGAAGAAATGGAATCACTGAAAAACAGTTGTTGGGTACAGTGGCTCACACCTGTAATGCCAGTACTTGAGGCTGAGGTGGGTGGATCACCTGAGGTCAGTAGTTTGAGACCAGCCTGGGTCATATGGTGAAACCCCATCTCTATTAAAAGTAGAAAAATTAGTTGGGTGTGGTGGCATGTGCCTGTAATCCCAGCTACTGGGGAGGTTAGGGCAGTACAGTTACTTTAATCTGCGAGGCGGGGTGCAGTGAGCCAAGATCATACCTCTGTACTTCAGCCTGGGTGACAGAGTGAGACTGAGTCTCAAAAAAAAAAAAAATGAAAAAACAAATACCTTAGTTAATCTAAAAGGGGCAGAAAGGAGGGGAAAAAACAGTAAGAAAGAAGTAGAGAAATAAATATCAAGATGATAGATTTAAATATAAGCAGACCAATAATTACATTAAATGTAAAAAGTCCATCTCAATTAAGAGACAACTTTTCAGATAGGATAAAAAATCAAGAAACTATTATATGCTGCCTACAAGCAATGCACTTCAAATATAAAGACCCCAATCAGTTAAAATTATAAGAGAGCTAACATGCCAAAGAAAGCTGGAGTTACCATCAAACAAATAATGGGAGAATGCTATATGCAGCTTTTTGGGTGTGATGAATATGTTTATTATTTTGCTTATAATGATTATTTTACAGGTATATAGCTATGTAAAAACTTATACAATTGTACACTTTAAATATGTGCAATTTATATTAATTATACCTCAATAAAGCTATTAAATCATTTAAATAGCCACAAGTGTCCAGTAACTACAGTACTGGACTGCAGTATCCTGTAAGGTCCTTGAGGGTCAGAATTGTATTCAAATAACCTCTCTATCTAGCAGGTACAGAGTAACCACTTGGTCAATATTTGCTTAATGAAGGAATACAAGATACAGCCAGCTCATTGTGTATGGGCATATCACTTACCTTCTCAGGATCTGAGTTTCCTGATATGAAAATATATGATAGTCTATTTCAAAGTTTCTTTTAGCTTTAAAATTCTGTAAAATCAAACACAGAGGAAATATTCTTCATTCGTTAACTGTGGATTTAGATTTTTTTTGGGAAAAATACTTTGTGAAAGTCACAGTGATAAACTAGCACAGTTTAAAAAATTTGAAAAAAACTTAGCTTAAAAATAAAATGTTATTTTTAGCCTCTTTAACTAAAATAATAAAAACATATTTTGCATTAAGTTCCCATCTTTCTTGATAAAATCCAAAATCCTTCCAGTGGCTCTATTCATATGGTCCCCTGGCTTTTCTCTTACAGTGTCTCTGCTAACAAATCTCTTCTTCTTTGACCACTTTGTATAATAATCTCATCTCCTTTATTTCTCTTTCCTTATTCTGCTTTATTTATCTCCAAAACTCCTACTGCTAACATATATCTTTTAAAAAATCTCTCACCTGGCTAGAAGGTAAGTTCCATGAGGGCAAGAACTTTGTCCATTTTGTGTATTGTAAGTTTTAGAACAGTGCCTGGCACATAGTAGGAATTCAATAAATATTTATTTAATGACTCAGTCAGTTGCACTGTAATATCCTTTTGATTTATTCTTTAATTTTTGGTGATATTAAAGATTTCAAAAGGCAGCCCTTTTGAGTAAAGAAAATAATTTCTTTCCAGATTTATGTCTATGGGTTAGGTTTTTACATATAGATCACTTATCTCAGTAACAAAACAAGATAAAAACAATCTGCTGAATGCCTCCACTTTTATAAGCATCATCTCACTAATTCTTCCAAATAAGTCAAAGTATGATAATATTATTCTCAGTTTATAGATAAGGGAATCTGTGGTTTAGGGAAATTATATGAAGTGTCTAGAGTTTCACAGAACTGGTATTCAAGCCTAGATCTGTCTTACTCTAAAGCTTGAATTCTTAAACATTGTACTTTTTCTCAGTTTCAAGTGTATTAATTGTAAAGATAATTATCATTTTAATGTGAACACATTTAGGTTAGCATATTAGGATAGAACATAGCAATATTTCGAGGGAAGGGAAACTTTGAATATTTAGAGAGGATGAAGAGTGTGGGAAAGATTTGTGGGATACTTCTAGAGAAGTTTCTAGTGTGATCTGTAAGGGGGACACTGATGGGTGCAGGAAAAGCCTGAAGTTTTGAATCTCTGAGAAGGATGGCATTGTCCAATGGTGACTGAATGATAGAGAAGTTTAAAAAAATTGAATATTATGACTGGGTTTTGTTAGGCAAATTATAACCAGTAAATAAACTCACTTAGACTTTAATTTATAATTAATTAGAAACAATTAAATTATTTTACATGCTTTAAGTTATTCTTCTAAAAACAGTGAAATGGTGAAATTAACCTTATGCCTCATGAATAGGATATTTTAAGTCAATGGAGAAGAGAGGTGGATGGTGAGAGGAAGGAAGGAGGGAATGAGGCAAAGAGGAAGGGGAGAAGAGTCTGTGTGTTTAGCACAGAAAGAAATTTTATAGCTATAATACATAATGTTACATAAATCTATATAATATTTTCTTCATATTAATTGATTCCAATCCTCTTTTGGTTGATATGTTAATATATTTCTAAGTCATTCAGGCTATATTTATAATGCTTATCTTAGGCTAAGACAGCAAACTTATCAAGCTTGATTTGTAATGGCAAAACTACCATGCTTTCCTCAGGTTGACTAGAAATTATTTGTGCTAGAAATAGCAAGCCATTTTTTTGTGCTGCTTTCATTTCTGTTTTTGTGGTCAGCCTTTCACAATCGAAGGAAAGTTCAATTATTATTTGTCTGTGATGTGAGGCCACTGACGATTCTTATGCTTAATTTGTACTGTTGTTTTTTTATCATAAGAATGCATTTTACAACTTTAAGTTTTGTGGTTTAAAATAACCTTTCCAATCTGTTTTTTTTTTTTTTTTTTTTTTGGCATAACTAAGACGTTAGTCACGACTGGAGTTCTGGGTTCCTTCCACATACCATCTTAGTATGTTGTGCTTGCTATGTTGTTTTTGATATCTTCATTTCAGATTTATTACATGTCCTTATGCCTGCTTCTAGGGGAATTACTTTAATAGCTAGTCTGTATTCCACAAAGGAGTATTGTATTTTTATGAGGTTTTCTTGTTGGTTAGAACTGGTGGACAACTGGACTGTATTTTACATTAGAAAATCTGGTCATCTTCATATCATAGTTAATAAGCTTTCTGATTTATTCACCGACTTGATTATACAAAAGCTGTTGTCCTTGTTTTTGTGTTAAACTTGCTTCTTTAAGCATTGTAACAGAAAGTTAATGTAATAGAAAGTTAAAAATTAGCTGTTCCCTTTTTTTTGATAGAAGCTGTTACCCTTCTATCCAGTCTATATAACTTGAGTGTTGGTATATATATGTATAATATATATAATTATGTACATGATGATAGTTACATATAAGTATTACAACTTATTATTGTCCTAATATGGGTTATATAAGGGGTGTCCAATTTTTTGCCTTTTCTGGGCCACATTGGAAGATGAAAAATTCTCTTGAGCCATACTTAAAATACACTGACACTAATGATAGTTGATGAGCTAAAAAAATTTGCAAAAAAATCATAATGTTTAAAGAAAGTTTACAAATTTGTGTTGGGCCACATTCAAAGCCGTCTTGGGGCTCATGTGGCCTGTGGGCCTCAGGTTGAACAAGCTTGGAGTATATGAAAGGTAGAGAATATGAAATGTGTGTGACTAGTATATCCTTTTATTGTTTCAAGTACAAGATTTAATAGTATTTTGCTTTTATGAATCTCAAATGGTGATGTCAGTATTTCTTTGCAAGTAATGTATTTTCTCCTCATTACAGGTCCTTTTGTTTTGCATCACAGCTGCCATGTACATGTTCTTTTTCAGGTATGTTCTGTTATACCTATTTACTTTAATGTCCCAAACAGTATCCCTTTGTAATTTCATCAACCGTGAAACTAAAGTATTCCCCAAATAATTATCCCCTACAAGGAGCATACTTTTTTCCCCTCTAAAGTGGTCAGAGATAAATCATTGCTCCTTGAGTACAGAAAAGAGAAAGAGAGGAAAGATTTACTTCCCTCTCCCCACTATTCTACTTATAAGTTCATCTAGAAAGTTGAATATGTCAATTAATAAAACTCAAATCCTGATAAGTGAATTTTTATCTTTTGTGGATCTGATTTTAGGTATTTTTCACTCCCCTTGTAAAACAGTTAACATTTTACATTTAGGTAAGAAAAAGTGACAGTAGGGCTCTATCTCAGCCTTATGCAAAGATAATCTAGCACACTAACAATAGTCTGTAAAATATTGTTTCTTATAATGTCTAAGTTGTACTTTTCATTGACACTGGTCTCAGGTTTGTGGGGGGGCTACAGGGATGAGTGTTAGGATGGCCCAAGATTTAAATGACAGTAGGTGGGATGTCTGTCATCTTCATATAATCCCAGCAGTGTGCCATATGATATTTGATTAGGGAGAGTCCCCTCCTTTATAATCTTTATTTCTTTATTTTTAGTGATACCAATTAATTTTCATTTGTTTTACTCTTATTGCCCTCATTTGAATAGATCTTTCTTGATATTTATGAATCTAGCAAAATTCAACCATGGCAGACGGGAACAGGCTTTTAAAATTAAAAATTGCCCTTAATAAACAAAGAGAGCTGTGGATTTTTAATAGGATATATTTGGTAGATATATTTCTTTTTTAAGAATAAAACAATCCAACCATACTAGAATTTTTTAAAATTTATTTTTAATTTTTGTGGGGACATAGTAGTTGTACATGAGATGTTTGATACAGGGATATGACTCATAATAATCAAATCATAGAGAGTAGGCTATTTGTCTCCTCAAGCTTTTATCCTATGTGTTACAAACAATCCAATTTACACTCTTAGTTATTTAAAAATGTATAATTTATTATTGACTATAGTCACCCAACTATAATAATAGATATCAGTTGGGTATTCAGAGATCAGGTGATAAATCTGGGCCAGGGATAGAAATTTAGAGGTTATTAGCATGTAGATAATAGTTTAAACCGTGCCGGTTGATAGTGATCTGTAGTGAGAATATGGAGAGTATGAAAAAAGGGTTCCATGTATGGACTGGTGAATCTTGATGTTCAAAGCATAGGCAGTAGGAAAGGAGTCAGTAAAGTAGAGGCGGTAGCAGTGGCAAGAGGCATTATAAATATCTTATTAAATTTAGGGGCTACTATTAGCTGTCACACTGGCTCTCTGACACTTGACAAATTACATAACTTTGCTACACCTCATTTTCTTCATTATGAAAAGTGTAAATTAACATATGGACCTAATAGGGCTGTGAGGATTCAATATGACACAGTATCTTTCAAATGTTTTTGATGTGACCCAAAATGAGAACTGTATTTTATATACTATGACTATATGACCATATATACATGTATATATATGTATATAAATTTTCCAGAAAAATACTTATCCTTTCTACATGTAATATAGTTGGATATTTTCTATTCTAATTTATTTATTTAAAAAGCTGTGGCTGGTCGGGGTGGCTCATACCTGTAATCCCAACACTTGGGGAGGCAGAGGTGGGTAGATCACAAGGTCAGGAGTTCAAGAGCAACCTGGACAACATGGTGAAACCCCGTCTCTAGTAAAAATACAAAAATTAGCAAGGTGTGGTGGCACATGCCTGTAATCCTAGCTACTCGGGAGGCTGAGGCAAGAGAATCACTTGAACATGGGAAGTGGACGTTGCAGTGAGTTAAGATCACACCATTGCACTTGAGCCTGGGTGACGAGTGAGACTCTGTCTCAAAAAATAAATAAATAAAAAGCTGCTTTGACTCACTGGTGGATAACAGCCAGTAATGAGAACACTGAACTAAAATGTGTCAACACCTATAACAGTGACTGATTCCTTAGCAAAAGCAGAGTTAAGAGTAGTGAGTGTTGTTTTTAAACCTAGAGTAAGTTGACTAAAATATAGAATTTCAGCAATGATGGTATTATCTTTATTGTTATTGTTCTAGATGTATCCAATAATGTAAGGGTTAAAGGGTATTCATCTGCAATCTGATGGTCTGTGGTAAACTGCTAGAGAAATTTCTGTACTTGGGTTTGGGTAGTCGATTAAGAAGCAAATGTGAAATGAGGAGGAGAGTGAGTTTAGTAAACTCAAAAAGCTTGAGAGAAAAACATAAGGCCAGTTGTTAGAGGATTAAGGGTTTTTCTTTTCTTTCTTGTCCCCTTCCTGCCCTCCTTTTCTCTCTTTCTTAGACTGGAGAGACTAGACTATAGAAAGTTAAAGTGAATAAGAGAAGACTGAAGAAGCAAGGATTGATAAACTGGGGAATGGGAAAGAGAACAGAGTTTAAACTTGGGTCTAAAATGTCAACCTGTATGGGTAGATTATTAAAATTGTCTGGGATAAATGATTAGGAGGCAAGTAAAACTTTGGAAGCCCTGCACACGTGTTTAAAGTGAAAGAAGACTGAAAAAAGTAGGAAATAGATTCGAAGTTCTAGCCAGAACAATCAGGCAAGAAAAAGAAATAAAGGGTATTCAAATAGGAGAGGAGGAAGTTAAATTGTCTCTACTTGCAGATGACATGATTGTATATCTAGAAGATCCCATCGTCTCAGCCCAAAGTCTCCTGAAACTGATAAGCAACTTCAGCAAAGTCTCAGGATACAAAATCAATGTGCAAAAATCACAAGCATTCCTATACATCAATAACAGACTTATCAAGAGCCACATTAAGAATGAACTGCCATTCACAATTGCTACAAAGAGAATAAAATACCTAGGAATACAACTAACAAAGGATGTAAAGGACCTCTTCAAGGAGAACTACAAACCACTGCTTAAGGAAATAAGAGAGGACACAAACAGATAGAGAAACATTCCATGTTCATGGTTAGGAAGAATTATCATGAAAATTGCCATACTGCCCAAAGTTATTTACAGATTCAATGTTATCCCCATCAAGGTACCAATGACCTTCTTCACAGAACTGGAAAAAACTACCTTAAACTTCATATGGAACCAAAAGAGAGCCCACATAGCCAACTCGGTTCTAAGCAAAAAAAAGAAAAACACACACAGTGGGAGGAGGCATCACACTACCAGACTTCAAACTATACTACAAGGCTACAGCAATCAAAACAGCATGGTACTGGTACCAAAACAGAGATATAGACCAATGGAACAGAACAGAGGCCTCGGAGGCAACAGCACACATCTACAACCATCTGATCTTTGACAGATATGACAAAAACAAGCAATGGGGAAAGGATTCCCTGTTTAAAAATGGGGTTGGGAAAACTGAGTAGCCATGTGCAGAAAGCAGAAACTGGACCCCTTCCTGACACCTTACAGTAAAATTAACTCCAAATGGATTAAAGATTTAAACATAAGACCTAACACCATAAAAACCCCAGAAGAAAACCAGGCAAAACCATTCAGGACATAGGCGTAGGCAAGGACTTCATGACTAAAACACCAAAAACATTGGCAACAAAAGCCGAAATAGACAAATGGGACCTATTCAAACTCCACAGCTTCTGCATGGCAAAAGAAACAGTCATTGGAGTGAATCGGCAACCAACAGAATGGGAAAAAATTTTCGCAATCTACCCATCTAACAAAGGGCTGATATCCAGAATTTACAAAGAACTCAAACAGATTTACAGGAAAAAACAAACAAGCTCATTCAAAAGTGAGCAAAGGACATGAACAGACACTTTACAAAAGAAGACATACATGAAACCAACAAAAATATGAAAAAATGCTCATCATCACTGGTCATCAGAAAGATGCAAATCAAAACTACATTGAGATACCACCTCACATCAGATAGAATGGTGATCATTAAAAAATCTGGAGACAACAGATGCTGGAGAAGATGTGGAGAAATAGGAACACTTTTACACTGCTGGTGGGAGTGTAAATTAGTTCAACCATTGTGGAAGACAGTGGGGCTATTCCTCAAGGACCTAGACATAGAAATTCCATTTAACCCGGCAATCCATTACTGGGTATATATCCAAAGGATTATAAATCGTTCTACTATAAAGATACATACACGCAAATGTTCATTGTAGCACTGTTTACAATAGCAAAGACCTGGAACCAACCCAAATGCCCATCAATGATAGACTGGGCAGGGAAAATATGGCACATATACACCATGGAATACTATGCAGCCATCAAAAACGATGAGTTTGTGTCCTTTGTAGGGACGTGGATGAACCTGGAAAGCATCATTCTCAGCAAACTGACACAAGAACAGAAAATCAAACACCACATGTTCTCACTCATAGGTGGGTGTTGAACAATGAGAACACCTGGACATAGGGAGAGGAGCATCACACACTGGAGTCTGTAGGGGGGAAATAGGGGAGGGAGAACAGGGGTGGGGGGTTGGGGAGAGATGCCAGATATAGGTGATGGGGAGTAAGGCAGCACATCACACTGCCATGTGTGTACCTATGCAGCAGTCTTGCTTGTTCTTCACATGTACACCAAAACCTAAAATGCAATAAAAAAAAATTGAAAAAAAAGTAGGAAATAGAAAAATCTAATGCTTGTGGCTTTCTAAATACATGGTCTTTCTTGAAAGGTAATTTAACTTCTTAGAAAAACAGACATGGACATACATGAAGCCATTATTCCTCAGAGCATATATACAGATCAAATGAGGCTTTTCTATTATTGGCAACCAAACCTGTTAATTTACAAAAAATGCATTTTTCAATGAAAAGAGTATTGAGATTGTTAGTACTGTTCCTTTCCTCAAAACAAATGGAAAAGACGAGAACACATAGGTTCATAGATGTTGTAACTCATTTCCTGTGAGAATACAAAGCTTATTACCAAGTCACATGACTGTGATCTGACTTCCTTTATTGGTAGAAAAAAATTAGCCTGGCTCCTTTGTTGAGTGTATTCCAGCTAAGAACGGGAAACTAGTGGCAAATCTGTTGTCATTTTTCACCTGTCAGTCTTTCAGGTAATTGTGCCCAGATAAAGAAATTACTTCAACATTTTATAACAAATATAAATTGTTTTAGTAGAAGGTAAAGAGAAATATTGTATGGAAAATAGTATAAACCTAAAATGCAACCATCTAAGGTAAGAACTTAATGGGACACAATCATGTTAAAAATGGCCAGTTGCCTTTCAAAAACTTGCAAGAAAAATGACATTCTTAGGTGGTTTTTTAAATGTGAATATTTTGTTTGTTATTTTCATTGGTGTCAAGGTTCAAAAGTAGATGACATTCATATGTTATTAAATCAGTCGAAAACTCACACCACTAGTATGTTATCATTCGTTGCCAGTTGGCTTATTGTAGTTTTACAATAGTTCTCAGAGGTTCCACTGGATATAGCAACCTCTTTGTCAATCAAGATGGTTGTTTGAAGTTAAAATAAAATTTTATAAATATATATAAATATATATTTATATTTATGAGCCATAAATATAAATATATAGCCTGATGTACACTTCTAACCTTATGTAATTTTATCAGGTTGGCACTATATAATCTTATTTCTCTCTAAGTTACAATTTACCTAAAATCTATTAGTAACAATCGTTGTCTTATGAAAAGTAAATTTGTTTCATATTTTACAAATTCCTTTTATATTATTGACAATAAATAATAATTCTTATAAATTCAGTTTACTCTTTAGAAGTTATGAGAAATGAAAATAAATTATTGTTGTTTTAAAAATGACCATCCACAAATTTAAAAAAAGAATTTTTCAATGAAGCATTTCTGTTTTGAGCAAGAAGTGTGCCTTATATATAACAATCTGTTACCTTTGCAGAAGTCTCAGCACATCAAACCTTCATGGCTAAAAGAAATAAAAATCATGATAAATTTCTAATAACAGTGATGAGTCTTTAAAATAATTTGAGTATTTATTTCCTTGACAATGTCAGTAATAGTTTATTAGTATTGGTGATTATTGGAGGGAGTTTTAGTTAAACAGTACCTAGTAAATGTTTGAATGAATGATAGTTAAAAAAAAATTAAGCATTAGAAGTAAAATTTTTAGCCCTTCAGCGTTTTCGTTGACTTAATTAAAAACATACTCATGTTTTAGGAGATTCCATGGTAGAATAGAAATTATACAGTCTTCAATGCTACACATAACAGGCCCCTCTTTAGGTTTTGGCTCTACCACTTACAAACTTGTGGCCTTCAGTAAGATACTTGGCTTCTTTCATCTTAAATTTGTCATTGATAAAATGATCCCTGTGGCTATGAAAACTTAGAACAAATAATCCTACAAGAACATAATATTTCAAAAAATTATGTTTCCAAGCCCATCTTTAAAAGTTATTCAACCTATAAATGAATCTATAAAATATAGTTGAAGTACAGTGCCAATGGTATTATAGAAACAAATAATACTTAAGATAATATTTCTTTGGGAGAATACATTAATGTCCAGCATGTTAGCACTAAAGCAGAAGGACTGGGAATTACCCAGATTTGAATTACTCCACATAGTACCATATTTTGAGAGCCGAGGCAGGAGGATTACTTGAGCCCAGGTCAAGACCAGCCTAGACAACATAGGTAGACTCCCATCTCTACAAAATATAAAATAACAAAACTAAATGGGTTAATACTACAAATTGAGGAGCCAAAGGATTGGGTTTATGATTTAAAGTGGGGCTTTCCCTTTCATTCCTCTTCCTTCCCTTCTCCATTTCTTCCCCATTCTGACACCACTTACTAGAGAGCTTTGGGACAGCACTATAAAAAGGACTGAACAAAAAGGGATCTTGGAGTATAGAGTGGAGATCAGCACTTTAGGGCAGGGAGTGGGTGGGAGGAAAAGGGCACGTCAAAGTTACAAATGTGTTGGTTCTGAATTTGCAGAGCAGCAAAATTCTGCCATCCTTCTCTCTATTGCCAGCCTCACTCTCAACTAATTGTTAGTCTATCCATTGAAAACTGGATTTCAAAAGCTAGAAAGATTAAAATGAGTGATGAATGAAGCCAAACAAGGTATCTCTTATTCTTCATGATTCAGATCTTTCTGGACATCGTGTTTTATTATAACTCAATAAAGCCACAGGTGACTCTCAAAATATCTGCAAGAACTGAGCATGGTGGCAAATGTCTGCATTCCCAGTTACACAGGAAGCTGAGACAGGAAGATTGCTGGAGCCCAGGAATTCAGGGCTGTAGTATACTGCGATTGTGCCTGTGAGTAGCCACTTTACTTCAGCCTGAGCAACATAAGGAGAATCTTGTTTGTGTCTTGGGGAAAAAGAAAGTATCTACAAGCACTTTTAAAAATTATTGTAGCCAAACAGTTGTCATGCAGTTGGCCTTCTTTCTTTATAGTTGACTGTTTCTCTTCCTGCTGTAAGGGAGGAAGTGAAGGTGAAGAGGAAGGAGGGTTAAGAGGAAATTTTTTGCTAGAAGCAGTAACGTAAGAGGAGGTCTTCAGTATTTATCTGGAGTAGCCCTTTGTATTTAAAGGACGTACATTCATTTTGTTTGTATCTTCAACATAGTTATAAGACATTTTCCCAGAATTTGCTAGTATATCATCTGCTTGATAAATGACAAAACTGGGAATAACTCTTCAACTTTATAATGAAATACGTTGATGTTTCTATTAAAAACATTGGGCTCTATTAAAAACATTGACCTCAAGACCTGCTTATTACCCCAGGTGTAGGTTATTCCCTGTCTCCATGTAAGGACAGTCTTTTAATGGATTTCTTTTAAAATGAGGTTTAAAGTTATAAACTTACTTTAATTTACTTTTAAATTAAATATCACTTTATGTTTAAATATTATTAGAGGATCCATTATATTAGCCAAAATAAGTGATTCCAACTATATAAACTTATACACCTTTACACCTCAGATATAATTACAACTAATTCCATCTCATTTAGGCTTGAGATATAAATATAATCTGATTTTGAAAATATGAGATTAAAGTTATTTGGAATAAAATATAATTTGCAAATTATAAATATATAAGTTGGAAGCTATTTGCTATGAAAAGATGATAAAATGCAGATACCTTAAAGAATTAACTTTTGCGTTTGTTTACTTAAATTATGTTGTAATATGTAATATGATGGCTCAAAAGATTTTTTTAATTTGGGAATTTATGATGAATATAAAAAGATTCATTGAGAATGAGGAAATGTCATATTAAGGCATGATGCCCAGTGAACTAAAGTCAATAACTGGAGTTTTGTAGAGCATTTTAGAGGGTAATAGCCTCAAATTAAGATCATATTAAAATGACTTTTTAGAGGCAAAAACATGTCTTTAGCTCATTATGGAAAAATGAGCAAATATGACTAAACAAAATAATAATTATTATCACCCATAATTTCTTCATTAAGAGATAAATAACTACCAACTTTGTCTTTTATTCTGTTGGCTATGCTTCTCTCTGTCTGTCGGGCCTGCTTGCCCTCCCTCTTCCTTTTTCCCTCCCTCCTTTGCCCGTTTCCTTCCTTCTGCCTTCACTTCTTTCCTCTCTCCTTCCACACATTTATGTGGATGTGTATATGTCTTTCAGCTTCTCAGATGACAATATATCATGTAGGCCATATGTTTATATGCCTTTGTATTTCCATATAAGCCACAGAAATAGATTCTGATACTAATCTTCAATTCTTCACTAAGAAACTGGTGATAACTCTTATCAATGTGTGTGTGACTAAATATCCAAACATTATGTCTTTTCGAGTTCTGGAATCCTCTTTGGCATGCTAAGATGCTGCTTCTTGTTTAAGGAGGATTATTACTAATCACAGAAAGTTCTTAGATGAGATTTTGCTGATACAGATTCTCAAAGTTGAAGCAGTTAAATTTAACTGTTTGTTTACCACTTGCGAGGTGTTATAACTCACTGTGCTATGCTGTAACTCACTGTGTCTTTCTCAAACCTCTTTCTTTCTGTTATTTTTTATTGTTTTAAGTTCTGTGTCAGAGATAATCAAAGGACACTGTAGGGTAGTTGAGAGGGAACTCTGGAGTCCAGCTGTGTTTAAATCCATTCTCCATGTTACTTGTTTTGTGACCTTGGGTAAGTTGCATAGTCTCTCTGTGCCTCACATTTCTCATCTTCAGTGGGATAATGATAGTACTTACCTCGTGGGGTTATTATATTGAATGTCTACTGCATAGTAAGCACTCAATAAATGTTAGTTGTTTCTGTTTTTTAAATCTGAGCTGCAGAGACCACATATTATATAATAATATTTATTGAAAATTTCCAGAATAGAAAATTCTGTAGAAATAAAGATTAGATTGGTGGCCTAGGGGCGTTGAGGGGTATAGGAATGACTACTAATGTGTATGGGTTTTCTTAGGGGTGATGAAAATGTTCTAAAAGTAATTGTGGTGATAGCTGCACAAGTCTGAATATACCAGAAACCACTGACTGATACACTTTAGGCAGTGAATTGTATAATATGTCAATGGTATCTCAATAAAACAGTGGATATATTTTTAAATATAAGTCGGGCACATTCCTGATCAATATTAAGTCACAGATTGCCAGATACAAATTGTGACCACAATCACATACTTCCTATATCATATGGACTTCTAGGTCCCTTGCTAAGAATAAATTCCAATTTAGTTTGACTAGAAATTGCATTTATAGTCTTTAGAAATATAATCAGTTAATAACTTGATTATATTTGGAGCATATATTATATATGACATTTGATTACATATTGATATTGATTATATTTTGCAGAACAATTCTTTTGCGTGTTTTGTGTTTATTTTGGGGAAAAGGCTTTTTTTTTCAGTTGGAATCACTTTTAATATATAAATACAAAAAGCGAGCACTGGCTTATGTTTTTTTAAACACCCACACAAGCCTAACAGCCAAAATGTACAGAGGAAATGAGCCCCTGCTCTGTCTTCCACAGTCCTTATCCTGTGGCGGAAGCGGCAGCCAGTCTCTTTCCTCTTATGCGCAGGGATTCATAGTAGCCACTTTACACTACAGCTGTAATGCATTTTGTCTTTTTCACATTGTGTGCATGTCCCCCCCCAACAGCTCCATTCTTTAAGAAAGAAAAAAAAAAAGAAAGCAGTCATTAATGGTCAGGGGCACATCCCTCCCACTGGCATCAGTTCCTACCCCACAAGGGGAAAGTGAGATCTTCCAGTTAGAGAAAGTTTGTGAAAGGAGTGTGCGGCCAGATCTGGAATAACCGTGACTGTACTCTGGTATCAGATCGAAGACAGAAGTCAGTCAGGATGGTGTGGAGGCTACAGTTGCAAGTCTCTCCATGAGACAATGTGGGGAGAATTCCCCCCACCAGGTTTAGATAGATGAATGTGCCAAAGTTAAAAAAAATCCAAAGAATCAGCAGTTCAAACACTATTGATTTTCAAACTTCTCCCACTGAGACAGCTCATATACAGTAGTAACAATCTAGATCTTTCCAGGAGGTGAAGGTAGAGGCCCTGGTATTCCTCCTGAGAGCCCTGTCTTAGGGACTGCTGCAGTTGCTGCTGTTGATCCATTTGCAATGGGAATAACCAGGATTATAAAGGAAGTGGTACCAATCCACAACGCTGCCCTGGAAAACCTGTACATTTTCTGAACCACAAAGAGGGAGAGATCAAAAGTGGCTCCGGCTCCCGACCAGACCATTTTCTGAAACATCTCCATCAGGCCCCATAGTCTCTCCAAAAAGATCTCACCCAGCTCCTCTTCAAGCTCCTCCTCAGTCTTCTCTGCATCGCCTTTTCGGAGCAATTCGTCTGGGAACAGGGGTTCCCCTGGAACGGCAGTAACCATGGCTGTAGGGGACACCGGAAGCAGGAAAAAGGATAGGGAAAAGGTATTTCAAAACCACTGCACTTGCCATGGATAATTTTTGAAATGAATGGTAACATAGAAGAAAATGTTATGTGTGTGTGTGTGTGTGTGTGTGTGTGTGTATAGAGAGAATACACACACACACGCACACATACACAGTATATATATCATGTCACTTTTTCTCCTTTTCCATGGTCTATTTTAGACATTTTAAGAATTGTCATAGATAGCACAAATGGGAATTATTTGGCCTCATTATAGTCTACATCCATAAAACTTCAAATAAAATATCCATATTTGGAGGCTTCTTTTTCATATTGCATAGTTTCAGTGAATGGATTCACTGGGAGAGAACGTACACCATCTACATACAAGCTCAGCTAAAATTCACAGCAAAACAGAATATTTTTCCACCATTATCAATTTTCAGCAGATTTTGTTTCAGATGTGTGACAGAGTCACTGAGCCAGGGAAGTGTTTACCTGCAAAGTGAGCTAATAGAAATGGGAGAAGCTTTTAAGTTCTAAAATTTCAGTCATTTCTGTCTAGCTTCTTCCCTAGAGGAAGGAAAAAATGGGTCTCTTCCCTTTTTTATTTTCCTTTGTTAATCACAAAGCCTCTTTGTACTTGATGTTGGGTGAGTGTTGGCTGTTTATCATGTTCCTGTCATCCTCAAATGCAGAATAAAAAGAGGAAGAGAACACAGCTTTGGGTTTTCAAGCTTTGTGACAGCTTGGGACCTCTGAATCTCAGCTGCTCTCAAATGCTTTCTAAAGTGGTTTGATTACTGAAATGGATTATGCAATTTTATGGTTTTGAGCTCTTTGGGCATATTCAGAACAAGAATTATATTAAAAATCAGACAATGGAAAACAATTGAGCTTATTGGGTTAGATTTCTTTTATTATCACAAAAGCATCAAATTCTACTGTTGGAAACAGAATTATTATCTGAACTTCTGTTTCTTCCTTGAATGTTAAAAAATGTTTGTTGTATTTGATAATTCCAAATTCTAATAATGTGGATGAAACTTCCTTGCAGGGTGTCATTGTAAGATATTTCAGGGATTCTTATGAAAGATAAAGCTTTCCTTATCTCATTTTGAAAACCACCAGCAACTTTTACTGGTATGAAACACATAGAGACATTTATTATAGCAAGCATCACTTGCTGAAATTACTTGAATGCTAAGAAGTTTATAATCATTAAAGTTTTTGGTCAGTTTCCTGAATTTATTATCTATTTCTTTTGGATTTGTATTACATCTCTTATAATTTTTGATTACATTGTAATGATTAATAAAAACTGTGAGAAAATATGAGTTGGACTGATGGAGCTTTTACCTTCTTAAACGAAATAGGCCTAATAAAATAGGGCATTAATTTTTTACTATTCTTTGAAAAAATAAATAGTACTGATAAGGATGAAAAAGAAAGGTTTTCTGATCAAATGAGGTATTTCTCTTTATTGATTCTTAATACCTAGTTGTTGTTAATAAACTGTTACAAATTTAAATGTCTGATATAAGGGCTATAAGGCAGTTCCCGAACTTTAACATGCATCTTTAAAAAATTCAGATTATGATTCAGGAGGTCTGGGGTGAGATGTGAGCTTCTGTAGTTCCAGCATGCTCCCAGGTGATGCTAGTCCTGGTCCTCATATGACACTCTGAATAGCAGAGCTGTAAGTCACATCAAGAAATAACTTATGTAATTGTCTTTAAAATCTGTACTTTTCTTTTGAGATGGAGTTTCGCTTTTGTTACCTAGACTGGAGTGCAATGGCATGATCTCAGCTCACTGCAACCTCCGCCTCCTGGGTTCAAGCAATTCTCCTGCCTCAGCCTCCCAAAAGTAGCTGGGCCTACAGGCGCGCACCACCATGCCCAGCTATTTTTTGTATTTTTAGTAGAGACGGGGTTTCACCTTGTTGACCAGGATGGTCTCGATCTCTTGACCTCGTGATCCACCCGCCTCAGCCTCCCAAAGTGCTGGGATTATAGGTGTGAGCCACCGCGCCTGGCTTAAAATCTGTCCTTTTAAGACATTCCAGAGAATTTAATTCCACTGCTCCTCTTGGTACCCTATTCTAGTAGTTCACAAGTAGAGAGAGTAACACATTTTTCTCAACATTTTCAATTTCTGTAATGAGGGAATTTTCTCAGTCAAAACAGAAAACAGCTATTCATACAATTGCTGTAGAAGGTCAAAGATTATCAGGTCTCTTTTCCCTCCCTCTTACTTTCTTCTCAGTGCCAACTTCCTTTAATATTTCCATATGTATATTTTGCCAAAATACATATTCTGCCTTGATTTATTACCCAGTTTTAAATACAAATCATCTATGTTAGATGTTAGACATTACGAGTCTGCTATACTAGATGAATTGATAAAACGAGACTTTCCTTATCCAAAATTTCTCATTAATTAATGTGTGAAACAAAAAATTAGAAGTATCCTTAGTTTCTTTTTAAAAATTTTGTAAGTTGTTTAAATAATGCAGTTTCATTGAAAAATTCAAACACTGCAAAAGTATAAATAATAAAAATGGAAAATTTCCACCCCTTTATCTACCTCCCTCTTTGTACTTCTCTTTTTTTAGTTGAAACCCTATTAACAGTTTACATATATTCTTCCAGAATTTTTTATTTATTTTTTTGAGATTCTTTCATTTATGCTAGATTGCAGTATCATGGCTCACTGCAGCCTCCAACTTCTCACCTTAAGCAATCCTCCCACCTCAGCCTCCCAGGTAGTTGGGACCACATGTGTATGCACCACCATGCCTGTCTCATTTTTTATTTTTTAGAGGTGGGATCTCCCTGTTTTGCTTGGGGTGATCTCGAACTCTTGGGCTTAAGGAAATGGACTGCCTTGACCTGCCAAAATGTTGAGACTGTAGATGTAAGCCACCAAGTCCAACACAGAATTCTTTCTATACATACCTATGTACCTATGTTTATATTTTAAAAAATGAGATCACACATTTTATATTGCTCTGTAGTGTTTTTCTATTTAATAATGCATCTTAAGATTTTATCTAAATGTCAGTACATATAGATTTGCTTCATTGTTTTTAGGGGCTGCAAAAAAAAATTTATAAATAAATCTTAAACCTTCTCAACAGACATTTTTGCTATTTGCAGGTTTTCATTACTGCAAACTGTACAACCATGAACATTGTTTTTAAATGGTTAACTTTGTGCTCCTGTTCCAGTATTTCTATAGGTTAGATATTTAGCTACAAATGGATTCTCTGGGTCAAATGTACTAGACATATTTAACTTTAATTGATTTTGCCAGGGCCTCCAAAAAAGGCAATATCCATGTATTTTCCGCCATGAACTAGGATGTGGGAATCAATAAGCACATTGATTGATTCCCACATCCTAGTTCATGGTGGCAATTTTTACCTTTTTGTCAAATGATCTAAAAGGTAGGTAAAACCCGTTTTTGTTGTACTTTGTATTTCTTTGTATAACTAGTGGGGGGTTCCACCTTTTTGTTGGTTTATTAGCCATTTTGATTTCCTACTCTCTACCCATTTTTTAAATTTGTTGCTCTGATTTGTATGAGCTCCTTATGTGCTATTAATATTTGTTCTTTCCTGTTATGTTCTTGTATCAGTCAGCTAGTATAAACACAACCACAAAATTTGAGTGGCGTATAACAGTAAGCCAATTGTCTGGCCAACTCTGTTTCATGCTGTAGGTCTCTGGGGGCAATTGGAGCAGTTCAGCTCCCCATATCTTCATTTTGAGCCCTAAGCTGAGAGGACAGCAGGGAAGGCTGTCCTCATAGCAGTAATGAGATTTGTTTCCATTAACATTTTATACAAAATATGGATACATTTATATATGAAGTACTTTATTTCAACTTAGCACACAGAAATATCTGCTCATTTATCAAGAGGGTTTTTGTGAGTATGAGTTGTCTAGGTAGAGTTCTGAGTTGTTTTTGTTGTAAGATACTGTCTTTCCAAAGCATTCAACTCAGTTTTCATGGAAAAAAAAAAAACTTTCTTTTTGTTTTATGTAATATGGAAGTCAGTTATATAATTACATTAAGAGGTACAACTGACAAGAACACATTTGGGGACAAATACAGCTGAGTCTTGACAAGCATTAACAACTAATATGAACAGAAGAGTATGTGGTCCTTTTGGATTGGTGTTTTATTTTTGAGCAGTCAATGTGCACATAGAATATTTACAGAGAAAATATGGAAACTAAGATAAATTTGTCCTATTTAGTCTCTTAAATGGAGATTGGATACAATAACTTTTACTCTAAAGAGCACATTTTGAAAATATTTGCTAAATTCTGATTCTTCATGTTATGTGACTGCAATATCATCATCACGGTCTTCTCTATTCCTTTATAATTTTTTCCATGCCTTAAACCTGTTGAGATTTGGCTTCTACCATTTTTGTTTTGGCTCATTATTCTAGTAGAGCTAGATTTCACTCATATTTTTACTGTAGGAACTGGTTGACGTATTTGACATATATCTTAATTTTTATATAGTAAAAGTAACTGAAGTTCAAAAATTCATAAACTGTAGGCTGATTTAGTGTTCTTTTTTGTCCAGTATGTTGCAACATTTCGTAAATAAAAGTGTTATTCTCTGTGGTGAATAATACCGATACTTAATGTTTCAGAGGATCAGAGGGTTTTAGAGTATGAAGCGAATTAGAGATTATGTAATACAGCATTGTCGACTTTCTGGTGAAGAAAACGAGTCTTGAAAAATTTTTGTAGCTTATCCTAGATCACACAGCAGTTAGTGGCAGAGACAGAAGTAGAATTTTTGTGTGATTTACTTTCAAATACCAGTAATTATTCTAAAACAATTGAATATTTTGAAAGTTATGTGAGGGACATGGCAAAAAACCCAGAATTGCTTTTGTACTTGTAAAGACCACATTGTGATGGCAAGCCTTTTAGAAAGGAAATATGAAATTAAATGAAGGACCTAGAAGTTAAGAAAGATAGAAGTTTGGTGAAAATTTTCTCAATGTATATTTTAGATTTTATGTATGACATAGTTTAAGCTATGGTGGAAATATTATACCATGTCATGGAGCGCTTTATCTTTCTATTTGAAAGTAAATATTTCTAATTAATGTAGTTAAAAAATTTTGAAATTCCTTTATTGTGACTAGGTTTTAAACAAGAAGAGGATAAAAGCTACTTTGTAGTCAGATGTCTGTGATCTCTATGTTTCAGTCTCTCTCTTTCTCTCTTTTTTCTCCTCTCCTCCCTCCCCCATCTTACTTACTTTACTTATTTTGTTGCTGTTGTTGTTTTCTGCTTTTGCTTTAATTTATAATGTCAAGGAAATAACTAGTAATCCATTAGTTATGGCACCTAACATTATTAGTCATATCATTTTAAGTATGACAAATATGTGGATGAGTGGTATTTTAGATACAAATTAAGTTTATGTTACTGTTTATATATTATTGATAGTTTCTTTTTAATAGGAAGGAACTATATGTTGTATTAGCATATGTTTATAATCTATTCTTATCTTCTATCCTGAATTCATCACATTTTCTTATGAAATGTATTCAGATATGTGTTGAAGACTTACTTGAATGCAGCCTGTACATTTTAAGAATTTCAGCTGTTTAATCTCTGCAATGTAGTTCTAGCCTTAAGCTCACTGTATATTGTCAGTTGTCATTTAAATTCAGTCTTCCAAATCTATAATAGGTTAATTTTATCAGTGAAGTCAGAAAAATCTTAAGCTTTATTCTTTATTTATTAGCTTTGAAAGCAATATCTTGCTTATAATATTAAAGTTCTTTTTTTTTTAGAATAATTGACTAGATTATCAAAGAGACTTACAAGAAGAGATTATATGTTACTTTAAGGTTATGAATTACTTGAAATTTCATTAGATGAGTCTAATATTAGTTGTAGAGTATAGTTATAGGTTTTACATTCTTATTTTCTAGAGTAAATTGGCCACAGTAATAATGAGCTACAATTGCAACATGAAACTTTGACATAAAGAAGAAGTTGGAATGTTATTAAGAGCTGTTGTCATAAAAGAGAGTGACTAGAAATTTATTGTCTATTCACACTTAGATCAGCTCTTTTGGAAGGAAGAAATTTTGAGCTAGAACAAATAATGTTTATTGCTCATTTTATAAACTGATAGTGAGAAATATAGCAAGAAGCCAAGATTTTTAGTCCTACACATCTGGTTGTGATGATTTTGGAATCTTTATACTCTGATAATATGTCTTTGTTACAGTTTTAGAATATTTTCTGGCCAACTCATTAAGCAGATATGAAAGCAAGTCCTGAGTCATACCAAGTTCCTGTCATCCATGAAGAATACTGGACTCTTTTCGTTCTGAAAGAGAACAATTCTTTGGATGGTTTCAGGGAGTCATTTTACCATATTGCATATAAATGTAGTCAATTACTTCTCAATGTTTTCTATTCTCTTCTTCCTCTCTTCCTCCAAATTTGTTTCCTTTAAATACTGTGTCACACCAAATTTTAATAAGGATCTAAACACTTCTGAAAAATAATTGGTATGGACATGTTATGAAATATTTGAACATTCTCTTAAAGATGAATTTAACCCAATCAGCCACCATTTCATAGCATATTTAAATAAAATAAAAGACACACTTAACTTTAAAATGGTGTTTAGGTGGATTGTATAGTATGCCAAATCATCTCTGAGATAAAAACAGGTACACAAGGTATTTTGTATTTCATTTCATCCTTTAGGTCACAGCTTATTATTAAACATTGTATAGAAAATATCATGATCATTGTATGCACGGAGTCAATTTATTTCTTCTTAGTTTACTCAGAGGGTTCCTTGAAATACTGAGAAAGTCATTTAAGATCTCTTTACATGCATATAATTTGTAGTAGTATACTGAACTCTCTATTAGACTTACAGTTAAAAGGTTTCCTTAAAATCCTTTCTATTTTTGAACAAATATTAAATGTTTTTCATAACTCAGAGTAATGAAAAAGGAAATATTTATTTTGAGGATAAGCCAATTTATATATTATTGGACATTGCATAGACCACCCAAGCCTAAAGCCTACTGTTTATAGTTAAGGATTTTAAATCTACATATGCTTTTGAGGAGCCAAAGTTATCTATGTTCCAACTAGAAAGTTTTGTGTCTGCAAAGGGTAATAATTTCATGTTCTCCACCGCTAAATCCCTCACCCTTGGCTGGTAAAATTCCTGTCAAGATTATTTTATTTCCACAGGGGTAAAGGCTTCTTTGGACCTCAGTAATAATAACATTGCAAAATTTCATCTATCAAAGGACTGTTTTAATATTGTTGGAAAACACTACAATTATATTTGTCTTCACAATCAGTTTGTTTGAATGTATATGTATGTATGTATAGCAGAATATGGATGACTTGTTTTTAGTGCAGGTTGCGGTGAGCCGAGATCACGCCATTGCACTCCAGCCTGGGTAACAAGAGCGAAACTCTGTCTCAAAAAAAAAAAAGAAAAACAAAAACAAAAGTGTTTTCGTGCAAAAAAAAAAACAGGACATTTCATTGGAAAGGTATTTTTGTCCATGGAAGATAGTAGTAAACATTAGTTATTTAAGCTTATTTCTTGTTTTATTCAAAGCTTGGATTTTGTGATTGTTTTTTGTGATGCAGTATCTAGAAACTTTTCATGAAAGTGGAGAATTGTATACATGATACACTTTTCAAAAACTAATACATGAAACTAAATGTCATGATCAGTATTCTTACTTTCTTATAAAACGGTGTGCCCTGGAGTACAGGATAACTAAACAAAGTCCTGTTGACTTGTTCACTTTCAGGGGAGATTAAGTACCTACTCTTTTGTGTCCTGCCCTGCTGCCCCTCCCCCTCTCTTCCCTCCCTGCCCTTCCCTTCCTTCCCTCTTCCTTTATTTTCTTTCATTCTTTTTAATTATTTCTTGAGACTAGGTCTCACTCTGTCTCCCAGGCAGGCACCCAGCCCAACACCTAGAGAAATTTTCTTTCTTTTTTTGTAGGGATTGGGTCTCCCTGTGTTGCCCAAGCTGGTCTGGAATTCCTGGGCTCATGCAATTCCCCCACTGTGGCCTCCCAAACTGTTGGGATAACAGGTGTGAACCACCATGCCAGGCCCTTGATCCTTTCTAAAGATGGTCTGAATACGAATATTTACATGTCTTACTCATTGTACCCCCTTTGTCTATCAATGATCACATTTTAGATGACTTAAATTTCCTATAAATGATTTAAGAATTTAAACTGGGATGAGATAACCTTCTTAATCTTTAAGAGTGTATTAAGAACAAAATTAAATTTTAAAGGTCAACAATATTGAATGGATGCTTATAGATTTCACAAAACATTCTATTCTGTCTTCTATTTGCTATTATTGTTATTATTTTGCTTCGCAATTAGTAAACTCAATTTACTAATGTTGTTAATGTTCTTTGTTTTGTATGTTTTCTTGCTTGTAGAAACCTGATTAGAGCTTTTGAGAATGTATTTCAGTCAGAAGTGATTTATTTTGTGTATTTAAGATGGATGCCAGCTGTTTGAGGTTTTTCTCTTAGAAGCCTAAGTTTCAGATAGCATCTAGATTGAAAAGACAGTTCTGCTTAAGATGCCTATCCTAGTCTTTCTTAAATAGTTTAAATTCTTTCTTTTTCTAAATTTCTCATGTTTATTTTGACGTTTTTACCTTAAAAATCACAATTTATGCTTTAATTTGTTATAGAGGTAGGATTATAGATTTTCAAATTCGCTTTTAAAAATAGCTGGTTTTAAGGAATGTGTTAAACATTTTTTGTACTTTAAGAATTTTAATTAGCTAAATTCAGAGCATTCAGTAGGTTGTCTGTTAGAAGTCCTATAATATATAACAAAAGAACATTTCCTTAGTGTTCTAATTCAGAGGTTACATCCTCTATTAATATGAAGAAAATGAAATTATTCCCACCATGTGACTTGTCATATTTACTTTTTCCTCTGAAAGTAAGACCTTTTTGTATCTCTTCTGTACTGCAGAGCATACTGTTCTTATGGAGAAATAAAAATATTGATCATGACATTTAGTTTCCATAAACTATTGCCTTTTTATTTTAGTCACCAAAATATAAGCAATTTTATATGTAATTTTGACTTACAAGACTTGTCAGACTTTTCCTGTTTATTATTAAAATTGAGTTTTTAAAATAATTACAGTGTCATAAATTTAAAAAATTGTATAAAACAATATTTTCTAGTCAGACACGAGGCGTTATTATTCTTAGGCTACAGATTCCAGTGTATTTTCTTTCACAATTTCTTTCTTTTTTTTTTTTTTTTAAGAAACTTTTTCAGGTTCAGATAATATATACCTGAAGGAACATCTGAATAAATCATAATTCTTTCTGTCTCATGTGACTCACAGTGTTAAAATACTTTTTATGAAACTTGCTGTATCAGGTTACCTATCAGGTAACCATAATTGCTTCCTCCTTAACTATAATCTTTAGAAGCAAGACCTTCTTGAAAACTATATACCACCACTGAAAAAATGTCTGAAATCATTGTCTTATTTGGTTTAGGAGCTGTTCAGTTTGATAAATAACCAGCACCCAGGATCTACAGTATGGTCACGTTAACATACTATGAATTTCTATGATGTTTTTAAGATTCCATTATCAATGAAGAGAAAACAGTTGTGTCATGTATCTCATTACCACCCTATGAACTTTAATCTTTAGAAAGTCACTTGATAGCTGCAGGCTGCAGTGACTTTCATGATTATGTTAAACAGCATTGTCCAATATGGTAGCCACTAGCACATATGACTGTTGAGCCCTTGAAATGTGGCTAGTCAAATGTAGATTGCTGTAAGTATAAAGCATACACCAGACTTCAAAGACTTTGTATGGATAAAGAATGTAAATATCTCATTAATAATACTTTTATATTGATTGTTGACATGAAAATATCTTGGATATACTGAGTTAAGTGAAATGTATTATTAAAATTAAAGGCTGGGTGCAGTGGCTCATGCCTGTAATTCTGCATTTTGGGAGGCTGAGGTGGGCAGACTGCTTGAGCCTAGGAGATTCAAGATTAGCTGAGTCAACATGGCAAAACTCCCTCTCTACAAAAAATACAAAAAAATCAGCTGAGCTTGGCAGCATATGCCTGTTGTCCCAGCTACTTGGGAGGCTGAGGTGGGGGAGTTTCCTGAGCTCAAGAAGTCGAGGCTGCAGTGAGCAGAGATCAGGCCACTGCACTTTAGTCTGGATCACAGAGTGAGATACCTGTCTCAAAAGACAATTAAATTAGTTTTGTTTACTTTTTACTTTTAAAAATATGGCTACTAGAACATTTTAAATTACACATATAGCTTGCGTTATATTTCTACCGGACGGCTGTGCTCTAGAATGTACAAGATGATCTTTATGAACCTTTGTAGTCTCAGCACTGTAATGATTCTTAATTTTTTTTTTAATTTTTATTTTTTGAGATGGGATCTTGTTCTTTCACCCAGGCTGGAGTACAGTGGCATGATCACAGCTCATTGCAGCCTTGACCTCCCAGGCTCAAGTGAGCCTCCTACCTTAGTCTCCTGAGTAGCTGAGACTATAGGTGTGTACCATGATGCTTCTCTAATTTAGAAAATCTTTTTGTAGAGATGGGGTCTTGTTATGTTACCAGGCTGGTCTTGAACGCCTGGGCTCAAACAATTCTCCTGTCTCAGCCTTCCAAAGTTTTGGAACTACAGGTATGATCCATCATACCCAGCGTCCAGCCCTGAAATGATTCTGATTGATGCTCTGATTAATTCTGGAACTATCCTTTTATTTTTAATTGTTATGATGTTGAAGTCTCTATTAAGGATTTTTACAGTATGTTAATTTGGAATGTACAGCTCTTGGAAACTTCTTTTTTTTTATGTCTTAGTACATTAACCAAACTCTGAAAGAATTTGGCCTATAAGTTTTTAGACTATGTCCTATGAGCCTAGTCTTCTCATTTTGAAGCTGGACTATTGTACCTTGTTAACAGCATTTATCCTGCCTGTCTTCAATCTTTTTATTGTTAAAAAAACCCTCAAATTTATTAATTTAATCTCAGTGATTTTATTTATTCTATCCAAAGCTTTTGACTTCTTTCTTCACTTGGGCTAGGATAGTATAGCAGAAGTAGAATGTAGGGTTTATATTAAAGACTTAGATTCTAAATCTGTTTTTTTTTTTAAATTAGCTGAGCAATTCTGGACAAGACACTTACTTTGCTAAGCCTCCTTCTTTTTAATCTGTAAATCTGATATTATGAGGATTAAATAAAATACCATAGAGATATTGTTATTACCTACCCATGTTTATCAGAGATCTTTTCAGACTTCTTGACAATATTTGACTTCAAGGATACTATACTTTTCTAGTATCTTTTTTTATTGGCCATTTTTTATCATTTTGATCTTTCCTTTATCCATTGATATTTTTGGTTCTACCAATCTTTAGTCCTTCCATCAGACTATGGTTATAAAGAAAAATAGACCACATACTGTATTGCTCACAGAATGAAAATCATCACTTGGAACCTGCACCTAGATTTGTAAAAACCAAATAAATAGATTCAGAAAAAAATCTCAAACACCAAGTGGGAGAAAGCAGAGTAAGACAAACTGTTGGAAATCAGATGCAGGAGAAAGAGAGAAAGGAACTTAACATATATTGAATATTTGTAATATTCCTGGCATTGTTGTTGATAGATGATTGATATATTATTTTATGTTATGCACAGCAAAATCTTTTATTAATAAATCTTTCAAGGAAAGTCCCACCTATTTTATAGAGGAGGAAATTGAGTAACAGACATATTAAATAACATGCTCTTAGGCCATTTGGGTCCTTCCTTACTGTTTATTTGCATTTTCCCCCCAAGACCATTGTTCTGATAAACGTTGTTAACTTTGAACAGTTGAATTTTTTACTAATTATGTAACTGGAGTTGGTCTCAAGTACACTAGCAAAGATAAATGAAACTTGAGTATTTTTAAACAAGGATACCAGATATGAGATTTATGAAATATATTTTGTACTATTTGTGGGAATGTAGTTCTCCTGACCCGTCTTTAGGGTGGGTTGAGCAGGTAGTAGTAGTGAATCAGGAAGCCAAGCCGTTTCTTCCTGATCTAGGTGTATCAACAAAACTTTCAGGTCTGAAAGCTGCTCAACACTAAAAAACTCTAAATAAATTAAATAACTAAATAACTCTAGCTATTCTGCATCTATGTAGGCAAAGCTAAATTGGTGACTGTAAATCTGCGAATTATGCCATGACTTTCAGGGCTACATCCAGACTTACTTCAAATGTCTTCACAAATGTGGCTTATAACAATCTCCGCCCACTTCCCTCAAAGGTTTTCTCTCTGTCTATACTTTTCTGCTTATAAACCCTTAATGCCCTATTTTCATACATGTCTTTCTTGGGTTCTGCCAGTACATTCCTCCTTTCTGAGTTTGTTTTTCGGAAAGACTAAAGTATGCTAATATCTTATTGTGCTTTAGAAGTCTTAAAGCAAAAATTCTATACTGACTCTGTAGAATAGTTAGTAGGAGTGAATGAACTCTTGAAAAATAAATATTGTATCTTCAACTCCATATCCTCATATTAAAGAAGATTAAACAAGATTATTTATAAAATATTATATGAGCCAGATGTGGTGGCTGATGCCTGTAATCCCAGCAACTCAGGAGACTGAGGGAAGAGGACTGCTTGAGGTTAGGACTTCGAAACCATCCTGCACAACATAGCAAGACCCTGTCTCTTTGTGTGTGTGTGTGTTTATATATTTATATATGTGTGTGTGTGTGTATATGCATATATATTTATATATAAATTAGATAAATAAAATGATTTGTAAGTGAACTGGTTTCTGAAGAACTCTTTACCTCCTAAGGAGTTCTGAGAGACGTCTTTTGTATTTCTAGGGCACATAAACCTTTACTTCTTTTGTTGTTGTTGTTTTATTATTAAATGAATATTTTGCTATAATATGAAATGAATATTTGAGATGCCTTGTCCTTATGTTCAGACCCCTGCAATTTTTCTGTTAAAATAAAAGAGCAATGTGAAGTGTTACAATGACATTCAGCAATTTTATTTCAAAGAACTAGATACCAGAATGTTATTTTCTTCTCTGCTCTATGATTGTCTTTTGTGTTTTCAGTTGATTTTCCCCTTTATCCTCTTGGAATTTAGACTCTGAAGCTTGAATTTCCTTCCTTTTGTTCAACAAAGTGAGATGCAGAACAAGGCATGGCATGAAGTCAAAAGTAAATTCCTGTACTTAAGGGCTAGTAACCATTACAGGTTTTTTGAGGCCAAAGCCTGCCTATCAGACGCTTATTGATTGGTTGACCATATGTTCTAAGACAAGGGCACTTGACTAACTTTAAAATGGTTTGATAAACTGTTGCCAAAACTTTTTTAATAAAACAACAACAACCAAATACATTACCCTGTGTATTAAGTATTTGTCTGGCAGGATACTGAAAACCTAAAATATAGCCCACACATGCAAACTTGTTGGAAGAGAAAGTGCATATTTGAGCAAGTCAAGAGTTTCAGAGTAAGAAAAGCCACACTAGTCTGGATTTTAACATTGTCCTTCTACCTTCCTCTACTGCAAAGCTCCAGACAGACCCCAACCATGTGGCATGGAAGAGAAAGTTATTTTTTGCCTTTTAAAATAATAGTGTTGCTTTTGACTCAGCAGCATTTCAATTTACATATGCAAAGGAAAATATAAAATTATAAGGACTGGACACTAACTCAAGTAAATCCTACATTGAGTGAGTAGTTCTGAGATTTTTATAACTCTTATTATGAGCATTTAATCCTCAATGCATTGTTCTTAAGCATTTTCTGTTTCAGACTGTATAATCTTTAATTTTCATAACAATCTTTTATAGTAAGTAATAGTATCTGATTTTACATTTGAGGAAACTGAAGCTCTATGATTTCAAGTACTTAACTAAGACTGGCCAGTTTTTAGAACTTGAGTTATAACTGCATCAGAATTTGATTTCTGAGGGCATCAGAACTCTGATCAGGTCTTACTTTAATCTTAGACTTTTAGCCAATTTTGTTACTCTAGTATATTACTATCAAAAGTTTATATATATACATACAGACATATATATGTTTATGTAAGAGTGTTTATGTATATGTGTGTGCATATTTAGTGGAATAGTTTGCATTGAATGTAACACATAGAATTTTATATTCATAAGTTATATAAAACTTCTTTATTTTTAGGATGTTTGTGATTTTTTTTTTTTTGAGACAGTCTTATTTGTCGCCCAGGCTGGAGTGCGGTGGCGCAATCTCAGCTCACTGCAACCTCTGCTTCCCTGGTTCCAGTGATTTTCCTGCTTTAGCCTCCCTAGTAGCTGGGATTACTGGCACATGAGGCTACCATGCCTGGCTAATTTTTGTATTTTTTTGTAGTAACAGAATGTCACCATGTTGGCCAGGCTGGTCTCAAACTCCTAACTTCAGGTGATTTGCCTGCCTCGGCCTCCCAAAGTGCTGGTTTACAGGTGTGTCACTGCATTTGGCTTTTTAAAAAAAAAAATTAATATTTATGGAACTTTGGAGTAGAAGAATTTAAAAAAACTACAGAATTTATATATGAATTTTTAAGATTAATAAAATTTTGAAGGTTTCAATATATGTATTTTTTACCCAACATTTCTTACCCAGAAGTATTGCTAAAAGTATGTAAACATAAGTTTTTTTGAGACTTAGTCTCACTTTGTTGCCCAGGCTGGTGTGATCTTACCTCACTACAACCTCCACCTTCTGGGTTCAAGTGATTCTTGTTCCTCACCCATCTGAGGAGCTGGGATTACAGGTCTGTGCCACCATACCTGGCTAATTTTTGTATTTTTTTAGAGACTGGATTTTTACCATGTAAGCCAGGCTGGTCTCCAACTCTTGGCCTCAAGTGATCTGCCTGCCTTGGCCTCCCAAAGTGCTGGGATTATAGGTGTGAGCCACTGTGCCTGGCCCAAAAACAAGATTTTAAAAAATGTGAAACTACCATATTGGATCACAGTTGCTGTACTCTGAGAATAAGGAGTAGTAAACAACTCTTTTTTTTTTTTTTTGAGACAGAGTTTTCCTCTTGTCACCCAGGCTGAAGTTCAATGGCGTGATCTCGGCTCACTGCAACCTCCACCTCCTGGGTTCAACTAATTATCCTGCCTCAGCATCCCTAGTAGTTGGGATTACAGGCACCCACCACCATGCCTGGCTAATTTTTGTATTTTTAGTAGAGATGGGGTTTCACCATGTTGGCCAGGCTGGTCTTGAACACTTAACCTTAGGGAGGTCAGAATCCCTCCTCAGCCTCCCAAAGTACTGGGATTGGGATTACAGGTTCACACCACCATGCCTGGCCAACAACTCTTAATATAAAATGTTACTTTCATAAATTAGAAAGACTTAATTGTCTACCCCCATGACCTAAACTTGCTTCTTAATGATACTCTGGAGTCCTTCACTCTCTGATAGATCTATAGATGATTTAAAACATTTTATCCATTTTTTCCTTGTAATGCATGGCTATGATTATGTCATTCTGTTCAGAAATCCTCTGTGATTTCCTGTTGCCATCAGGACAGGCTTAATTCTTGGACCAAGGCCTTCCATTTTCTATCCTTGCCCTACCTTTCTAGAATTCTCTTCACTCAACCCAAGCTGTGGTGCTTTTCCTTAGGCTTTTACCTTGTACCTTTTGCTAGCTTTTGCACCCTTACTCTGTTACCTCTATATTAAAAAATGCAGTCTGCACAAATGATATTGTTTCCCTAAAACCATCTTTGATTCTTTAGTTTTGAGCAATTTGTTTTTTGAATTTCGTAAGTTGTAACATGTTTCATAACACTTAAACATTTGTAATCTCTAAAATATATGATTTCATACCTCTATTTAGTTCTGTTACTGATTCAGGCAAACTTTCAATCTTTTAAAATTAACTTTGAGTTATAATTTACATACGATAAAAATGTACACATTTGAAGAGTATACTCTATGAGTTCTATTGAGTTTTGACAAATGTACACCTAAGGGTAACCACCCCCATGGTCAAATTCAGAATATTTTCATTATCCTTTAAAAGTTTTTTCTACTGTTTTGCAGTCAGTTTCTATTTTTTCTCCCATCCCTGGTAGCAGGAAAAGATGGATCTGCTCTCTGTCACTTTAGGTGATGAAACTTTTTTCTAGAATTTCATATCTGTGGAATCATATAGTGTCTACATTTGTGTCTGGCTGCTTCTCAGCATTTTTTCTTTTTTGAGATTCATCTGTTTTGTTGAGTGTATCAGTAGTTTGTTCTTTTTTTTTTTTTTATAGCTGAGCAGTATTCTATTATATGAATATGCCACAGTTTGTTTATGCATTCACATGTCGATGGACTCATTTCTAGTTCAGGTCAATTTTTTTGCTTGGCAATTTATATCACATGTACTATTATCCTCAATTGGTAAATGATTGTGTACTAGTATGATTATATCAGTTTGTATCTTTGGAGGGAGGCCTGTAATGTATCTTTTAGATAATTATGTCAATTTCAGGGGAGATGTTGTATCTACTTCTTTTTTCTGTCTGTGGCTATTTCCCCTCAGGATTTAAGACTATGAGCTTGATACAGGTAGAGAGTGTAAATTTTTCTTACGGTCTCAGTGCATAAGACAGCAACTGTTATGTCCTCATCTTTGTAGTTGTGTTTGTTTTAGTAATAGCAGCAGCAGTAGTAATAATAAATAACATTTATTGAGCACTTAGTGCAATAATCATATGATGTACGTTCTATTATTTGCATTTTACAGATGGAGAAACGGTCTCAGAATGTAAACAACTTGCTTCTCTGAATCTGTAGCTCTCCCTCTTAACTCTACTGCCTTAGCCCCTAATATTGGTTGTTGAACAAACATACGACTGTGTAAATGAATAGTATTTGCTTCATAGATCTTTGGACATAGTGTTAATTACTCAACAGCATATTGCTTACTCCACCTCATGTGACTTATTAGTATAGTCTTGGGTTTCATAATCCTTCCCTGTCCCCACAATACATTAATGATGTGACCTTATTCACATCGACACAGAACAATATCTAGAACAATGTTATAGTTGACTGAAATGAGGTTACTCTTTGTGTCAGAGACAGCCTGGATGAATGCCTGAGTAGATAGTGATAAATAAAGAAATGGACCTTTATTATATTAAGGCATTGAGTTTTTTTATTAGTTTGTTAAAACAACTAGAATTAATTACCTGACTTTTATAGTTTGATTACGTTTGATATTATATGTAGATATCTTTATATAGTTGTAGTTTTGAAAGTTATTTTTAAACTAATTTATTAATCTATCAAAAAGTTATTAAAATCTATTTTAAAGTTAATGTGTGATTCAATCTTTTAAAAATAAAGAACAAAGTATGTGTTTAGATGGCTTTAATATCAGTTGCTTTCAACAGAATTCAGCTTATAGGGTGTCATTTAAAAAGTTTAAATAAATGGTACTGAATGAGATTATAGTTAAAAAAAAAAGCAATGGAGTAAGATTTGGTAATAGGTCATAAATGTTAAACCTGGGATATCTTTGAAACACAGGTCTGGTTATGTCATTCCTCTGGGTAGTGGCATTTTTTGCCTTGGAAGTGTAAAGTTCATATTCATTTTTGGCCTGGTGTGACAGTCTTTCTCCATTTGACTTCATATCTCTATGTTACAGTCATATTAAATCTCTTCAGTTTTCAGAATATCTAGTGTTTTCTTTTTGCTAAGTCTTATACGTATTTTTCCTTCCTATACTTCTTTTTCATAGCATCTTATATGTCTCTTCTTCTGAACAGCCTTCATGACACCAAAGTCAGTGTTAGATACACTTCCTTTGTGTTCCTAAAGCACTGTGTACTTTATATTAAAGTACTTTCTATAATGTAGTGTCATTATCTACTTGTATGTATACCCTCTGGATTGTGAATTCCTGAAGCCATCAACAATGGCTATTCTCAGCACTTGGCATCCTGCCTGGCACATTGTCAACTCTTTGTAAATACTTCTGAAACACTTAACTGTATGAATGAGTGAATAAATGATATGAAGGTGAACAACACTCCAACCTATAAACTTCATGGTCTCACCTCTTCTGCTGGATTTCAGTTTCTAGTAACGGGATTAACATGCCTATCAGCCATATCTCCATTCCTGCCTTTCGGACTTGATAACTTCATATTATAATCACTGTTATGTTTCATTTGTGGTATTAAAAATAGCTCCTAATTAAGAAAAGACTGGAAACTCCTATTTATAATATGCATATTTATGTCTAAATGTAAATTCATAGCACATTATCAATGTAAAGAAACTAATGGAACTTTCTATTTAGGATGATCCCTGAAAGTTGTTATATGAGTATAGAGGTAGTTGATTTAAAAATAAATTTCTTTAGAAATGGAAAATTAAAACAGAAAATCACAATAACAAAAAACTCCTGCAATTCCTGTCAAAGAAACAACTATAAGAATCTTGGCACCCAAATGGAAATAGTTACTATAAAAATGCAGTGTTTTTCAGTGACTACACTGACAAAAATTTCTTTCAGCATATACTTCTTAAGTGACTCCTGTACTATGCACAGTACTAGGCACTGGGGATACATAATCAAACAATGAGAAAATCCTGAATGCTTTGGTAACTAGAAAAAAATAATGAAGCTCAGAGGATACATGCACACACACACACACACACAAACATGTTTATGTATTCACATATACTGTGAAATAGTAACTGATGTAGATTATCCTATTTCTGAAACCAGTGCCAAAAAGATCTTAAACATTATCATACTTAAAGTGAAAGGAGTTATTGTGAAAAAGACTAGTGATAGTATTTTTGGAAGAAATGGAAATTGTGCTTTGAATTTTCTTAAATATAAACAAATACAGTTGCTCTTCAACAATTATATGCTTGGCCTGTATGGTAGACTGTGTTATTGTTCAAAAACCCTTGCAGCCCCTCCCTGGAGAAGTATTATACTTCCCTTCCCTGTTGACATCATGCCTGGAGTTATGACTTGCTTTGGCTAAAGAAATATGAGTGGAAATCATTTGTGTATATTTATGAGCAAAATCTTTAAGTCAGAATGCAGTTTCCTATGTTCTCTTTTTTTCCTCTGCTCTGACAATCAGCATTTGCAGATAAAGTTTCTCTATTACTCTAAGGTACAAAATGAAGATTTCCTGTAGTTAAGCCACAGCCAACTGCTGTTTTACATGTAGTGTGAGCAAAAAGTAAACTTTTTGTTGATAAAAGGCATTGAGATTTTGTTACTGCAACATAACTTAGCTCAGTGGTTTTCAAGCTTTAGCGTTTTCAAGAATCATGTGGAGATTTTGTTAAAACAGATTCCAGAGATTGTTCGGCCCCACACTTAGGATTTCTGAATTCAGGAGGTCTCGAGTGAGGACCAAGAATTGTATTTCTGATGTGAAAAGTTTTGTGAAAGAGAGGTGGATAAGAGAAGCCAGCATAAAGTCTTGACCAAAGGAACACTTCTAGGCAATCACCTTTAGATAGGAGAACATGTGGAAGTGAGAAACTGGACATTGGTTCTTTCTTTTTTCCTTCCTTCCTTCCTTCCTTCCTTCCTTCCTTCCTTCCTTCCTTCCTTCCTTCCTTCCTTCCTTCCTTCCTTCCTTTCTCTTTCCTTCCTTCCTTTCTTTCTCCTTCCTTCCTTCCTTCCTTCCTTCCTTCCTTCCTTCCTTCCTTCCTTCCTTCCTTCCTTCTCTCTCTCTCTCTCTCTCGCTCGCTCTCTCTTTCTTTCTTCTTTTTAAGACAGAGTTTCGCTCTTGTGGTCCTCGCTGGAATGCAATGGCTTGATCTCGGCTCCTACTGGGTTCAAGCAATTCTCCTGCCCCAGCCTCCCAAGTAGCTGAGATTACAAGTGCAAGCTGCAACACCCGGCTAATTTTTTTATTTTTAGTGGAGATGGGGTTTCACCATGTTGGCCAGGCTGGTCTTGGACTCCTGACCTCAGGTGATCCACCTGCCTCAGCCTCCAAAAGGGATGGAATTACAGGTGTGAACCACTGTACCTGGGCAACACTGGTTTCTTTAAAACTATCCATGCCCTTGTAAAGTATTTGCATGATACCAGTTGGAAGACCATTGTTTTCTAACTTTAGGTGATTTGTGTTTTCTTTTATATAGTCCAGTATCCCTTTACTTGCCTGGAATATTTTGTTTTCACAGTTGAGACCTCAGGAGACAGAGTTAGTTGATTGGGATGAATTTACAGTTTGATCACCTAACCTCCTTGGGCCTTGGGTTTCTTAATCTGTATAATTCTTTCATGTTACCTTAGTTCAAATATTTTATTTTTCTAATACCATTCTGTAGGCTAGCAAAATTCCATTATGTGTTGACTCTCCCAATTTCTATTATTTATACCACAGATTAAGTTACAAAATCTTTGAGAGAAAGTAAGGTGGAGTATTTGAAATTAATATTTCTCTTTCTTGGGAGTCAGGATATGCTAAGTCCTCAGTTAATCAGAAAATAGTAGTTTCTGACCAGGAGTGGTGGTTCACGCCTGTAATCCCAGCACTTTGGGAGGCCGAGGCGGGTGGATCACGAGGTGAGGAGTTCAAAACCAGCCTGGCCAAGATGGTGAAATCCCGTCTCTACTAAAATTACAAAAATCAGCTGGGTGGTGGTGGCGCCTGTAATCCCAGCTACTCGGGAGGCTGAGGCAGAGAAATGCTTGAACCCGGGAGGTAGAAGTTGCAGTGAGCTGAGATCACGCCACTGCATTCCAGCCTGGGTGACAGAGTGAGACTCCATCTCAAAAAAAAAAAAGAAAGAAATTAATGTTGATTGGAAGATTGTGTTTAATTGAAAACATTTGTTTTCATATTTTTCACTACAATTGTAGAAGGGAAAAACTGAAAGTATTTGCTTGTCTTGAAGTCTTTAAAAATAGATTGTTTCAGAATTATGATTATAATTTTGTTTAATGTAAGTAATTTTGGTTCATAGCAATGTCATAATTTTCAGATGCTTTCTAAGTTTTTCCTGGATTTCTGTGAGACACTGTTTTGATATTTTTTGGTTGTTGCCTTTAGTTAATTAAGTCTACACTCACGCCATTCCTTGGGACCTGCAAACAGGCCTTTTTTAGGTCTAGTGAAACCACAATCTGCTTTTACAACTATTTTAAAGGTAATAGTCTAGTGTTACTATTACCAGTTCATTTTGAGAAGGAAATTTATCCTAATTAACATTTCTTTTAGATACAGTCTGACGGCGATTCTTGGTTTCTTAGCAATTTAAGGCTGCTTGAAACATGACCTTTCTAGTTTGGATTTTAAAGCAGAAAAAGTTCCAGCTTCTCCAAGTTTAAGGAGAAATCTGATTCTATTGGAGTTATTACTGTAAGTTTAAGTCCAACTGTTTTCAATTTATAGTTGGGCCACACCAGAAAAAAATGCACAATAATCATCTGGGGACTTACAATCTCACTTGATTACCCATAACTGCAGCCTGCTTCAGCAGCTTTGCTTGGTGTCTTGAAGACAAAGCCAAGTGTCAGTGTTCCATTCTGTATGAAATAAATGTACTGTGAAATGTTTATCAGAATAGAAAATAATGTTTTTAATACACTGGGGAATTTCACTATCTAAAGGAATTCTATTGAAAGTTATTGAAGATATAGAGAGAGATCCAAGATGGCTGATTACTAGCAGCTCAGGATTGTAGCTCCCAGTGAAAGGGCAGAGAACGAGAGGACACCACACTTTCAGATGAATTTTTGTTGCTCACGGACCAGGAGATTCCCAGCGGAGGAGCCCCACAGGTTGCCAGCGTGACTCTTGTGGCCAGCACAGTGGTTCTCGGTGCAGAGTAAATGGGACTGGGTTCCCTTTTGGTTGATGTTTGGAGTTCTGGGAAGGCAGAGTCTCCCATTTAGCTCATTGAAAAAGGGACTCAAGAGGGAAGCCAGACCGGAGATTCCCGGGCAGAAAAGCACCCTGAATCTTGATGCCGCTGTTTTGGCCAGTACAGTGGGTTGCTCAGATTCCAGCACTGGGAATCAACAAGTTGGACATCCACTCAGAGACCTAATTTGATAGTCGGTAATTACAAAAACGACAGGTGGATAAATTTACAATGATAGGAAAAAACCAGCTTAAGAAGGCTGAGAATACCCAAAATCAGAATGCTTCTCCCTCTACAGGGGATCACAGTTCCTCCTCAATAGGGGAACAAGGCCTGATGGAGAACGAGTGCATTCCATTAACAGAATTAGGCTTCAGAAAGTGGATAATAAGAAACTTCTGTGAGTAAAAAGAACATGTTCTAGCCGAATGTAAAGAAACTAAGAACCTTGAAAAAAGGTTTGATAAAATCCTAACGAGAATAGACAATCTAGAGAGGAATATAAGTGAATTAATGGAACTGAAGAATACAATACGAGAACTCCGCAAAGTATGCACAGGTTTTAACAGTTGAATTGATCAAGCAGAAGAAGGGATATCAGAGGTCGAAGACCAACTTAGTGAAATGAAACAAGAAGACAAGACTAGAGAAGAAAGAGTCAAAAGGAATGAGCAAAATCTCCAAGAAATATGGGACTATGTGAAAAGACCTAATTTATGTTTGATAGGTGTACCTGAATGTCATGAAGAGAATGAATCCAAGCTGGAAAATATTCTTCAGGATATTATTCAGGAAAACTTTCCTAACCTAGTAAGGCAGGACAATACTCAACTCCAGGTAATACAGAGACCAGAGTTGAAATAAAGGAGAAAATTCTAAGGGCAGCTAGAGAGAAATGTCAGATTACCCATAAAGGGAAGCCTATCAGACTCACAGCAGATCTCTCAGCAGAAACCCTGCAAACTAGAAGAGATTTTGGTTTGCAATATTCAATATCCTCAAAGAAAAGAATTTTCAACCCAGAATCTCATATCCAGCCAAACTAAGCTTCATAAATGAAGGAAAAATAAAATTTTTCACAAACAAGCAAGCACTCAGAAATTTCATCACCACCAGGCCTGCTTTACAAGAGCTTCTGAAAGAAGCATTACACACACAAAGGAACAACCAGTATCACTCATCCCAAAAACTTACCAAAAGGTAAAGAGTATCTCCATAATGAAGAATCTATATCAACTAAAGGGCAAAATAGCCAGATAGCATTAAATGACAATATTAAATTCACAAATATCAATATTAATCCTAAATTTAAATGGATTAAATGCCCCAATAAAAGCCACAGAAAGGCAAATTGAATAAAAAGTCAAAACCCATCAGTACACTGTATCCACACCTATCTCATAAGCAAGGACACACGAAGACTCAAAGGATTTGAGGAAGACTCACCAATCAAATGGAGAGAAAAAAAAAAACACAGGAGTTGTAACTTTCGTCTCTGACAAAATAGACTTTAATAGTAACAAAGACTAAAAGAAACAAAGAAGGACATTACATAATGGTAAAAGGATCAATGCAACAACAGGAGTCAATGATGATAAATATATATGCACCCAATATAGGAGCACCCAGATACATAAGACAAGTTCTTAATGACTTATAAAGAGACTTGGACTCCTGCACAATAATAGTGGGAAACTTTGACACCACATTGTTAATATTCGACGGATGAACGAGATAGAAAATTAACAGGGACATCTATGATTAGAACTCAGACTTGGAACAAGTAAACTCAGTCAATATTTATAGAATTCTTCACCCCAGGTCCACAGAACATACATTTTTCTCAGTATCACATTACACCTATTTTGAAAGTGACCACATAATTGGAAGTAAAGCACTCTTCAGCATTTGCATAGCATTTCACAGACTTAAATGAAATATTGGTTGGCTGTTTGTTTATTTTCTTCCCTTATTCCTTCCTGTCTCCACTGTTAAGCACAATTATCGGCATAAAAGAGGTTTTTAATACCTATTTTTAGATTGCATTCCAGCCTGGGCAATAGAGCAAGACTCCTGTTCTCTCTCCCCCTTTCTCTTTCTTTCTTTCAAAAAAATAAAAAGGAAAGAAAAAGAAAGTTATTGAAGATATAACGTGTTCATGAAGGGAACAAAATAATCTTCCCCGAATTTCTTAATTTCATGCTGTTCCAACTTTGAATGTTTGTATGTGAGGTTTCTTAAAATAGGAATACAGCATTAGTAGTTCAATTTTCTCATGCTAACTGCATTATGAAGGCTGAAACTGAACTCTTTTAGTCCGTTTTATTACTCAAACAAAAAAATTCAACAAAAAAACCTGTGGTACATATGTAAGCAATGTAATGTATTTTAACTATACATCACAAGTTTTGCATAGTAAATTGCAATAATCAATTTAACCTATTGGAATATACTTATGTGATTAGAATATTGAACATTTTTTAAAACAAAACAAAAATAAGAGTGTGAAAGTAATTTCATGTCAGTATTTTCTTGGTGATCTTATGATAAGCATGCATCAATCAAAATGTACAATTGTTGATCATTTGTACTAAATTATAATTTAGTACTAAGGTAAGCTTGTATACTCGAAAATGGGTTGGAAAATTAATTACAAAATCTAGTGTATTTTATGTGTTTTTTTTTTAAAAAAAACAAAATAAGAAAAATTTAATTAAAACTACATAAAATTGCCTGTATTCCCAGCACTTTGAAAGGCTGATGTGGGTGGATCACAAGGTCAAGAGATCAAGATCATCTTGGCCAATGTGGTAAAACCCCATCTCTACGAAAAATACAAAAATTAGCCGGGCATGGTGTCACACACCTGTAGTCCCAGCTACTTGGGAGGCTGAGGCAGGAGAATTGCTTGAACCCTGGAGGCAGAGATTTCAGTGAGCTGAGATTACACCACTGCACTCCAGCCTGGTGACAAAGCGAGACTCTGTCCAAAACAAACAAAACAAAACAAAACAAATGACATAAAATTGCATGATTTTCGATAATTGAATTGGGAGTCACAAACTAGAGTCATTTAAATAAGCATTCTGGTTCCTTTTTAATTTTCAAATTAAACTTTTCAATTCACTTGATTATATTTGTGCTTACAGTAATTAGACTAATCAAAAATTTGAAGTTCAGGCTATTGTCTGTAACTGTAATTTATAGTCAATTTTATATGTCATACTTTTCATAAATACAATATAAATGTTTACACTTGAACTTTCAGCATTTTTTAAAAATAATTTTGTTCAAATAAAATAATATAACAATTTTGATACTGGGTGACTTAGATGGCTAATGTACTCAGAATAGAATAGAATATTTTAAGAATTATCAATGTGCACAACATTTTTAATCCAATTTGTCTTTATTGTTTGCTAATTGAATCTTTTCACGTATTTCATTGTGCTTTAGCAATAATATAATGTAACACTTTACTCCAATTGAGTAATTTAAAGAAGTAGATTATGTAAAATGCTGAATTAATGAAATTTAGAACTGAACTCATGATGTACAAAGAGTAGCTCCTAAAAAGCTACCTTTGCATTCTTCAAGTGATCAACAGCACTATGTCTTCTCTATATTAGATGCAAAGTTAATGTTGAGTGAATAAAGACAGATCATGTAATTATTTAATTAATTTAATGAGTTTCCTTCTAATTTAATGAGTAAAAGAACTCTGAAGTGTCCCAATTGATGCTTAATAAATGATTATTTTTTTATCATTATGGCTACCTAATTATCAGTGTTCATTGGGATCATAGTGTTCATCATATTTCAGCCTAAGTCATTTATTTAAGATAGTTGTTTTATGCCTCTTTCTAACAAAACTTTTACAACCTTTTTAATTAGTAAAGTTGACTAGTTTGAGTTTTATATTCTTTGCCATTGTGTTGGTGGAAGATGAATAATTTTACACTGTTCAATCTGTTCCTAAATGATGAAAAATGGGCTTTTATGATAAAATTATATAAATAATGTATAAATTTATGCTTATTGTAAAAATTCAAAGTGATATATAGCCCCACAGAAAGTAAAAAGTTATATTTTCCTGCGTGCCTCTTAATTCACCCAACTTCAATAGGTAGTGCAATATAGAAATAATATATTTTATCATTAATGAGGTTATGTCTATGGAATTGCTTCTTTACTTAACTAAAAGTGTTTCATGCACATCTTCCTATAGCAGTGTATGGCTATCCCAGCAGTTGATCACGAAAGACCAAGTTTGAAACTTGGAAAGTTTCTTTTTGAACCCTTGGGTGAATCCCCAATAAGTTTTATAAATGATAAGCAAGTACAATACTCTTAGTAGCAACTAGTAATCTAAAGAGATCGAGTTTTGTTTGTATGTTTGGTTTTATTCTTGGGGCTAGTGAGATCATTTCTCTTCTTACACCATAAGTGATTTAGAAGAATTCATTATATTTTTCCATTATGATTTAAATAATAAATTAATGGTGAAATTAAATAAAATGATGAAATTTCAGAATTGAAAACCATTTAATCAGCCAGTTATGGTAGTCATTTACTTTCATTTTCTTTTTAATATACAAGGATGTTGAGTCCTAAAGTTAAGTGATTTACTCGATTGTAGAGAAGTTATGATTAGCATCTGTATCCTTTCTCATGTCAAGATTTTTTCACTACACCATGCATTGCCTCTGAAGAAATATTTTTTTCCTTTTTGTTTTTAGGTGTTTATTTAATATGTGTAATGCAAGCACAGTGGCACATGCCTTTAATCCAAGCTACTTGGGAAGTTGAGGTGGGAGGATTGTTTGAGTCCAGGAGTTCAAGACCAGCTTGGACATCATAGGGAGACCTTGTCTTGGGGAGTGAGGAGGAAGAAGTAATAAATAAGTAAATAAAACATGTAGTATTGCTTTATTTATATTTCTTATGTAAAAATTGACACATTACGTTTATTGCGAAAATATTACAATCACAGACAAGCAGTGGAAGAAATCCCACATTGTCTGCACCTTCTTCTGAGACCACATTTTGTGTATATGAAATGTATTTTATCTTGTAAAAAATTGACAAATAATAATTGTACATATTCATGGGAGTACATAGTGATGTTCTAATACATATATAGTTTTAAAATCAGGGAAATTAGCATATCTATAATCTCAAATATTTATCATGTCTTTGTATTGGGAATATTCAATATTCTCCTTCTAGCTATTTGAAACTATGTATTACTGTTAACTGTGGTCATCCTACAGTGACATAGAATTACTAGAACTTATTCCTACTACATAGCTGTCACTTTGTATGCTTTAACAGATCTCTCTATGTCTTCACCTTCCCACCACTGTTTCCAGCCTCTAGTATTTTCTGTTCTACTTTCTACTTTTTACTTCTATTAGATAAACTGTTTTTAGTTTCCATATATGAGAACATACAGTGTTTAACTTTTCTATTCATGGCTTATTTCCCTGAACATAGCATCTTCCAGTCCATCCATGTTGCTGCAAATGACGGAATTTCATCCTTTATGTGGCCATATAGTATTCCATGGATATTTTCTGGATATTGATCCCCTCTAGGATGTATAGTTTGTAGATAATTTCTTCCATTCTGTAGATCATGAGAAATATTTTAAAGGAGATTTATAAAGTACATCTTTTACAACTTTTATATTACCAATGAGTGAAAACTGAGTAGACAATAAAAAAATTTTAGAAATCAAAATAGTTTTTTTCATTCCTTTCAGCTCATTAGAGAGCCCACAATGAAGCAGCACATTTACATTATCAAATTTTATGTTGGTGCCAAACAACAGGGTGTCTTAAACATTTTATAATGGATGGATTATAGGAACGTCACACAGCATTAAAATTTTAATATGATATTTACTTGGGAGAACTTATTGCACTTTAATTAAGATTGGTAACATTTTTGCATCCCTATAAATGTGTTTTTAGAGGAAAACCTGCAGTAAAATGTTTGCAATAGAAGTCACACTAATCAACTACAAATTCTTCCAAAAACAGTTTTCTAGTGACATCTAGTGGTAGAATGTAATAAAGATGACTATCTCGTGAGAGTAATTTCATGGAAGAAAATATCTTTGTGGGTAGAATATTTTAGTATCATCTACATTTCTAATTGAAAATCTGGACATTTGATCAAGTGTATTATCCTGATAATGATAACACTGAGCTTCTTTATACTTTCCTGTATATAGTATGCAATTCCAACCCGAACCTCTACAATTATTTGTGTATTGACTAGATTGTTTGATATTATTTTGCAGCATATTTCTTTTCCTCCTTGTCTTTTTGTGTCTGTGTTTTATGTCATAATTTGCCTTAGCATAGAACCTTGCAAGTAGAGATTCAGTAAATATAGATTGATTTATAGTGTTTATTTTGTCATTTGCGTAGATTAAGTTGAAAAGTCTACATATAATGTGCACTTGAAAATAAAAATGAGTCTTTGTACTAGAAAAGAATTTGATTAGGATAAATGGATTTTTATTTTTCTTCCTTTGAAGCGATTTTCTGTATTATAAGTTGTGGAGAAGTAAAATATATTTAGTCCTTGGATATTTTCTTTACAATTATTTCCTGTATGATTGTATCTAGTATCATGCATTTAAATACTACATATAAACAAATCAGACCTCTTCCTTGATCCTTAGACTTGTGCAACCAGTTGCTTGTTTCCTCAGCATTTCCATTTAATTAGTTAATACACATCTCAAACTTAACATATCCAAAACAAAAGTTTTGATTTTCTTTTTGAAACTTCCTGCCGTAGTATTCCCTACTTTGGTGAGTGACCATATTATTCTGCCGTTTGATCAAACCAAAAATTAATTTAGTAATTTGTCTCTTTTACTCCATGTTTAAACCATTGAGAATTTCAGCCAGCTGTACTTCTCTCCACCTTCTACCTCTATGATCTAGTTAACCATAATCATCTTCCCCCTCCTAATTAACTTCCTTGCTTCTAACCTTGCCCTCCTGTAAGTCTGCCTAGCAGCCAGTGATTTTTTGTTTTTGAAACAGAGTCTAGCTCTGCTGCCCACACTGGAGTGCAATGGCATGATCTTGGTTCACTGCAACCTCCACCCCTCCGCATTCAAGCCATACTCCCTGCTACAGCCTCCGGAGTAGCTGGGATTACAGGCAACTGCCATCCTGCCCGGCTAATTTTTGTATTTTTAGTAGAGATGGAGTTTCGCTGTGTTGGCCAGGCTGGTCTCGAACTCCTGATCTCAGATGATCCGCCTGATTACAAGCCTGAGCCAGTGCGTCAGGCCAGAATTGATCCTTTTTTTTTTTTGAGATGGAGTTTAGCTCTTGTTACCCAGACTGGGGTGCAATGGCACGATCTCGGCTCACCGCAACCTCCGCCTTCTGGGCTCAAGCAATTCTCCTGCCTCAGCCTCCCGAGTAGCTGGGACTACAGCTACTCCATGCTAATTTTTTGTATTTTTAGTAGAGATGGGGTTTCACCATGTTGACCAGGATGGTCTCGATCTCTTGACCTCGTGATCCACCCGCCTTGGCCTCCCAAAGTGCTGGAATTATAGGCGTGAGCCACCGCGCCTGGCCGATTCTTTTAAAATTTAAGATAGATCTTGCCACTTTGTTGAGACCCTCCCAAAATTCTTACCTTGCCTAAAGGGCTTGTGTGAATTGTAGACCACTCCCTCTCTCCACCCATTGCTAGAATCTCATTCCCTACTACTTCCCTCTCCTATTTTGCTCCAGCTACAGTCATCTACTTGCTTCTCCTTACATGCCAAGCTGACTCCGCATCTTGGGCTGTGTACTTGATTACCTCAAAGGGAAATGGTCCCCTCTACTCACTAATGTTTCTGGTCAGATTACCAAATTTTACCTCTCAGGGAGGCTTTCTGTATGTAAATAATTAAGCCTGACTACATCACTGTTTCTCCCCTTATCTTGCAGCTTTTTTTTTTTCATACCAATTATGACTATGTGACATATTTACTTTTTTATGTATCTCTTTCCCAACTACAATGCCAACACTTTGAAACCAGGGATTCTTTATTGTTCACAGTTACTTCCTCAGAACCTAAGGCCATTTAGTTAATATTTATCGAATAAGTTGGTGAGCCTTAATATTTAAATGGAGAATATGATTTGATTTACATTATAATAACGGAATCAACAGAATAATGAGGAACCTTCTAATGGAGTCTGTTTTGTTTAAATCTTTATGTCATATTTTCAACATTCAACACAGATTACAGTTGTGTTTCGGAGTTAGGTTAATGCTGATAATACTCTTGGTGTCAAAATGCGGGGCCATATTACTAGCTTAAAGATTCTTTTTATGGAAATAATTACTTTTTTGTTCTTTTGACATAGACACCTGACCCTCAATTACATTAACAAACCTTATACACATGAATGGAAAGAAGAATAGCCCCTTTTGAGTTCATGCTAAGACTTTATCAATATGAAGTGCTTCCCACAGAGTTCCTCTGAAAGAACTGAACTTCCATAATAATGAAACTGCAAATTCATTTGTATATGTTCCTTTTATATTTGAAAGCTACTTTTTGATGTTTTGGTCTGCAATTAAATTTATTGATTAAGGTCACAAATATGCAATTGTGACTAGACCAAGTTGCTAGAATTCTTTTTCCTTTCAGCATAGCACAAAGATAAATGGCTGTCTTTTAACAATAACATACCAAAGCCAGAATTTGTTCCCAGATGTACATAATCTTTTATTCAATCTACTTCCTTCTGTTTTCCAGTCGATAGACCCCTCAACCTGCTTCCTTACCATCTTACCTATCTAGACTATGGGTTTTTTAAATTACTGCAAAACACTTTCATCAGATGGAAAAAGATAAGTTTAAACATTTTAATGCTGTAATTTTTCCATGCACATTTTATCTTTCCTTCTGAGTTATTTTGCCTTTACCCCTAGTCCGTGTAAGGTAGATAATTATGTTGTATGTTAGCTGAATTCTGTGGTTACATTTCTCACTGGTAACATGACCAGGAGGTAGATCACGTTGCTTAACTGAAATGAGTTTGTAAGTGTTTTTTTTTCTTCTTATAACAAAAATGGGATACATGTGCAGAAAGTACCGGTTTGTTACATAAGTATACGTGTGCCCTGGTGGTTTGCTGCACCTATTGACTTGTCCTCTAAGTTCCCTCCGCTCACCCCCCACACCCCAACAGGCCCTTATGTGTGTTGTTCCCCTCTCTGTGTCCATGTGTTTTCAATTTTCAACTCCTACTTATGAGTGAGAACATGTGGTGTTTGGTTTTCTGTTCCTATGTTAGTTTGCTAAGGATGATGGCTTCCAGCTTCATCCCTGTCCCTGCCAAAGGACATGATCTCATTCCTTTTTATGGCTGCAGAGTATTTCATGGTGTGTATGTACCACATTTTCTTTATCCAGTCTATCATTTATGGGCATTTGGGTTGTTCCAAGTCTTTGCTATTGTGAATAGTGCTGCAATAAACATATGTGTGCATGTGTCTTTTTAGTAGAATGATTTATATTCCTTTGAGTATATACCCAGTAATGGGATTGCTGTCAAGTAGTATTTCTAGTTCTAGATCCTTGAGGAATCACCATACTGTCTTCCATAATGGTTGAGCTAACTTACATTCCCCAACAGTGTAAAAGCATTTCTATTGCTCCACAGCCTTGTCAGCATCTATTGTTTCCTGACTTTTTAATAATTGCCATTCTTACTGGCATGAGATGATATCTCATTGTAGTTTTGAATTGCATTTCTCTGATGATCAGTGATGTTGAACTTTTTAAAATATGTTTGTTGGCTGCCTAAATGTCTTCTTTTGAGAAGTGTCTGTTATATACTTTTCCCACTTTTTGATGTAGTTGTTTTAAAACATCTCTAGGGATGTGGATTAACTTATTTTCTCAGATTCTATGCTGCCTCTAATACAAATATATATAATTTTGATTAAAATAGATTTCTTAAATTTTTATGCATTTCTTTTGTGACCTTTCATACAAAAGACATAGAGGAGGAATTGTCCTATTATATTTGAGGCCTAACCCTGTAACTAAGAATATCCAGTGTCTTTATAGATTTATTTCAAGGGATTTTGATAATAGATACTCAACACCGCCCCCCCCCGCCTTTTTTTTGATATGGAGTCTCGCTCTGTCACCATGCCTGGAGTGCAATGATGTGATCTCGAATTGCTGCAATCTCCACCTTCCGGGTTCAAGTGATTCTTCTGCCTCAGCCTCCCACATAGCTGGGATTACAGGTGCCCGCCACCACATCCAGCTAATTTTTTTTTTATTTTTAGTAGAGACAGGGTTTCACCATATTGACCTGGCTGATCTTGAACTCCTGACTTCGTGATCCACCCTCCTCAGCCTCCCAAAGTGTTGGGATTACAGGTGTGAGCCACCGCACCTGGACTTCAAAAGCTCTTTGTTTAAGTTGATCATTCCTATAAAGAAAAACAAAGACATTGAAAAACAGCTGCTGGATGTTGTAAAGCCAGTACAGTAATGTCCCCATTTTAAGATCTTGTTTATATATATTTTTTGCAAATCTGAGAATCTTTTGTTTTCTTAATTACCATGTAATTTGAATCTTCCCCAGCTGAAGAAAGAAGACTGTTTCAGGAGGATGTATAAGAAAAAAACATAACTTTTAAAGTCAGACATTCCCCTCCAGCCCCTGAATTCTGGAATTCTGGCTGTTATTACTTTTGTGACCTAAGTTATTGCATTTTTTTGAGCCTCTACGTAGCAATGGAATAGAGAAAAACCTCTATTCATAGAGTTTAGTGATATGATTAAATGAGACAACACATATAAAGAGCTGGAAACAGTGCCCAGCAATAGTAAGCACTCAGTAAATACCATTTGGAATCCTCTCTTTCTGCTCTCCGCACCCCTTCATGCTCTGTGATCTGTTCTAATTGAGCTTAATCAGAAATTAAAACTGTTGAACTAAACTTGAAACCTTTTTGTGTCTGTCAACTCTATATTGTGAATAGTGTTCATTGACTGATTTAATAGGTAGGATGAAGTCAGGCCTTGAATTGATCTATATATAACACCCAACAGGTGTATTTCTTCTCAGCAAATTGGTCCCCCAGGGATTTGTAGACTGGAGAATGCTCTACTCCCAGCCCTCATTTTAAGTCCAGATGCAGATCTTAGATTTACTTGAGGCTCTCTTCAACCTGCCTGAGAGCTGAGCTCTAAGTACTGTTACTGTGACATAGGAAGGCATTATCATATTAATCATTTTTGTAAGGTAACTTGCTTCATTGCTTGTTGCTCTTTTGACCATTCATAATGTTTCAATTTTTGCCTTAAGAATTTCATCTTTTAAAACATTATTTTCAGAAAAAAAATCTAATAGTTATATAATATACTACTTATATCTAAAAATATGTTATTTTATGATCATAAATTCTTATTGTTTTAGATGCAAAGATGGTTTGAAAGGATTTACATTTTCAGCACTTAGGTAAGTAACATTTATTTTCATGTTGAGAGAGAATTTACAAGCTAACTTTAAAAATTATATATAATTAACAGTGACTATTTACCAACTCAACTTTTAAACTGAAAATAATTTTAGATTTAACAAAGATATTTCCAAGCCTGCAGATAGATAGCTCACTGAAAGAGTAATTTGTCAGACTTTTTTCCCCCTAAAAATTAATTAACTACTTCTTTTGGACCTATTGTGTGCTTTCTACTGTGGGTGTTAGAAAAGAAATGCAAGAACCCACTTCAGGGAGCTTGGAAGGACAGAGCTGCACTTGAACAATTATCGCAAAGTCAAGTATTTAATTGTGTGGTACCAGATTATGGATTTGCTTTAGGGCAGGACTCCGTGCACTGTCAAACAGATTCAATTTTAAGCATCACTAGAATCTTTTTTTTTTTAAACCTCATAGCTCATCTCTTAGCATAGCAATGGGCATATGGTATATACACTGTAGAAATATTGGTTAGCATTAGCATTATATTTTATAGTTCACCAAGAATTTTCACATAGATAAGAAAATTGAATTTTTGCGACAGTTCTGTGAGATGTGTATTTTTATGCCCATATAAGATGATCAAAAAGCCAAGGCTTAGAATATTTGACTAGTTTAACATCACACATGTTAACTACATATACTGACTCCCTACCCAGTGTTTGTCTAGTTTATATCATGAATGTGGCCTGTTTTGTAATCTATAAATTCTTTGGATTAGATGCTTGGTGAGATTAGTAGTATGGTTTTTACTACAAGTATTGGAGGGAAAAATTAGGGAAAGCTTCAGTACTTGCAAAAGTTTTTATATAATTGTCTTAAGGTCATTTTGAGGATCAGATGAGTTAATACGTGAAAAATATTTCAAACAGTGGCTGGCATATAGTAAGTACTCAGTAAATGTTGGCTATTATTTTTGTTACTATTCTCATAGATGATATGCCTTTAACTGTACTTTAAGGATAGCTCTCGGTAACTACAGGGAAGAGGAAGTGTGCTCTGGGTGGAAGTGAATAATATTAGCAAGAGAGTGAAAATTGTAAACATGAAGTACGAGGTAACAGTGAGAAAATGGACTTAATTGGTATGGAAAGTTTCTATTAGGAAATATATATTTTTATAATGTAGAATAGGGCCAGATCATGGAAGACCTAGGGATAAAGAAAGACAAACGTGGATTTGATAATGTCAGCAGTAGGGAGATACTAACACTTTTTGAGCAGGGTAGTTGACAGTGTTTCAGAAAGATTAGTCTGGCTGCAGTATTTGGGACATTAAGAGGAGAGAACCAGAAGATAGAAAGACAATAAGGACTAGAATTTGGGTGACAGTGGAAGGAAAAGAGAAGGAGAAAAAGGTTAAGACTTGCAATGAATGAAAATGACAACTAAAGTGCCTGGAAGAAGGTGCTATTCACAAAATCACATGGATGCAAGAACACTGGCTTGGGAGGGAACAAATGGAGTCTACTGTATGATATCTTTGGTTGTAAGAACTCTGTGGGAACAATAACTTTCTAACTCATAATACACAACAGTATTTTTTTTACTGTTATTTTGTGGTAATAGATCATGAAATTTATTAGAAAATAAAGTTTTTGTTATTGTTGTTACATTGACTAGAAAGCATTTTGTATTAAGTTTAAAATTGATAACAAAAACAAAAGTTAGGTTTTCAAAAGAAAAGGAAAAACTTAGTCTTGTTTTCCTGCATCTCCTTAGACTCCCAGAATTCTTACAAAAACTTAAAATATGTCAGATGGTTTTGTGTCTCTTCTTCAAATCCGCTTTTAACAAAGGGCTAGTTTGGACTATTTGCGCTTAAATTTTCTCAATATTATGGAAATATATTCTGGAAAAAAGTTTAAATTCTTCCTAATATTCTTGTTGCTAAAGCAAGAAAATTGTTAAATATCGTGAATTGTCATATATTTATTTGTATATCTCCTTCCACTAAGCAAATTCTGTTTCATTTTAGTTCTGTTTCATAACCAATCTGCAGTGTGGTGAATATGGATTCAAGAAATGTGGCTATTTCTTGAATTTATGGTGAATATGAACTCACCACATTGCAGATTAATTAATCTCAGACTTACAAAGTTGATTCTCAGAAGAATGTTACTAAAAGCCAAATGTATTTTTTATTGTTAAGTTTCATTGTCCAAAAATAATCTGAGTTAATGTATGTCCTTCTTGTGGGCTTTCAAAAAGTATTATCTGACATGTCTTTCCTGCTACCTCTTTGCAGTCCTGGCTGTCCTGATTTTTATTGCAGACATATGCTATAAATTTATAGCATGTCAAAAGTGCAAAATTTAATATTAATTACAAAGGGAAGTGGAAAGAAAAATGCCTATTGCAGTACAATTTCATATGACTTCCTGACAGTATTAAACTTTGGTGAGAAAAAGATACTCAGTGCTTGATACATTTGAGAATGGTGAGATTTAAATGAATACAGTCATAAAATGGCTTAACGAAGTTCTCATCTCATACAGATCATAATTGCTGTATCATGAAAACATACATTGTTCACGCAGAGGAAAACTGTCCTTTATCCACAAAGGACAAATATTTACAAAGTACACCGGTTTAATGTCTCCTAATTAGACATAGATTAAAAAGCTTTAAAATATTAAACTTTACTTCAGGCCAGGCACAGTGGCTCACACCTGTAATCCCAGCACTTTGGGAGGCCAAGGCAGACGAATCACCTGAGGTCAGGAGTTAGAGACCAGCCTGGCCAACATGGTGAAACCCCATCTCTATTAAAAATACAAAAATTAGCTAGGTGTGGTAGTGGGCACCTGTAATCCCAGCTACTTGGGAGACTGAGGCAGAAGAATTGCTTGAACCTGGGAGGCGAAGGTTGCAATGAGCTGAGATCACACTGCGCTCCAACCTGGTGACAGGGTAGGATACTGTCTCAAAAAAAAAAAAAACAAAGAAAAAAACCACTTCAGTTTAGCACCCTTTTAAAAATCACGTGTGTTAGTCTGATTCTCACACTGCTATAAAGATACTACTCAAGACTAGTTAATGTATAAACAAAGAGGTTTAATTGACTCAGTTCTGCTTGATAAGGGAGGCCTCAGGAAACGTACAATTATGGTGGAAAGCCAAGGGGAAGTTGTCTTCTTCACAAGTTGGCAGGAGAGAGAGAGAGCTAGCATGAGGAAGTGCCACACTTTAAAACCATCAGCTTTCCTGAGAACTAATTCACTATCATGAGAACAGCATGAGGGAAACTGCACTCATGATCCAGTCACACCCTACCAGGTCCCTCCCTCAACGTGTGGGGATTACAGTTTGAGATGAGATTTGGTTGGGAACACAGAGCCTAACCGTATCAGCACTCCTCAACAAGTGTGAGGTAATACAGGAGCTACAAAGCTAACATTCATTGATAGATATATTAGTATACATTTATTCTGCCCTGGGTCTTGTACTGTGTTGAGAATACACTGGGGAATGAGTCAGATATAGTCTCTGTCCTCAGAGAGGCCTTATGGTCTAGTGGGGAAGACAGTATTAATTATAATTGTCCCGAATGTTGCAAAAGACAAGGGTAGGTTATCTCAAGAATGTATTTTAGGCAGACCTAACCTAGTATTTTTCCCTAAGCGGTGGGTAGGAACAAATGGAGAGAAGAAAGCAGGAAAGCTGTACAAAATTACTTATAGACTAGAAAAACCCAAATGTAATAATAGAAGTTAAGGGTTCTACAATTCACAACTTAGTAATACTTTTTTGTCGTCGTGGGAATGGGCGGGAAGGACACGGTGGAAGGAAGGAGCATTTAAGATGAAATTTTAAAAGACAAGGGCCGGGCGCGGTGGCTCACGCCTGTAATCCCAGCACTTTGGGCGGCTGAGGCGGGTGGATCACCAGGTCAAGAGATCGAGACCATCCTGGTCAACATGGTGAAACCCCATCTCCACTAAAAACACAAAAAATTAGCTGAGCATGGTTGGCACGTGCCTGTAATCCCAGCTACTCAGGAGGCTGAGGCAGGAGGATTGCCTGAACCTAGGAGGAGGAGGTTGTGGTGAGCCAAGATTGTACTCCAGCCTGGGTAACAAGAGCGAAATTCTGTCTCAAAAATAATAATAATAATAAAATAAAAAATAAAAGACAAATAAGATTTTTAGTAAAGATATAGGGAAGAATGATTCAGATAAGAAGAGCAATACAAATGCATGGTTTATTTGGAGAATGTCAAGTAGTTCATTTAATTGTACATAATAATCGCTCCTATAGTGAGTATTTACACTTTGATATTATGTGCACTCACTCTGCAGCTGATACAGCTTTAAGCGTGAAGTTTGTATTTAATTCAGTAGGCCATAAGCCCTTGAAATTCTTTAAGGATATTTGTCGTCAGTTCAGATAGGCACTTTGGGAAACTTCCTCTGGAAGTTGTATGTAGGATGATTTGAAAATTATCTGTGTATATAGATAACAGTAAAAGTCATGAGAATAGTGTCAAGGCCACAACCACGGGAGAAAAGCCAGTGTCAGACTCTGAAGGGGGTGCTAGCCTGATTCATCATAGTTTAAAACATAGTTAGAAATATATGTAGTTTAGTGATTAGGAAACCAGACTTTAGGTCAGACAATTCTGGGTTCAAATAATTAATGATAATTTATTGGTTGTAGACAAGATACTTAACCTCTCATGGGAATTGTTACACCTATAGTGTTGTGATGAGGATTAATGATTCAATTAATATTTGTAAAAGGCTCAGTTGGCACTGTGCCTGTCATGTAAGATATGCTCAGAAACTGCTAGCTGTTATGATATTCATTCATTCAGTATGTATTAATTAAGTATTTACCATGTGCCAGACACTGTTCTAGTTGCTGGGATATAGCAAAGAAGATGTACATGGTCTCACAGACCTCACAGTTGAGTAGGGGTAGGCTGTTAAAATGGCACATACTTTACTGTACTGGGGGTTAATTGGGGTCTTCTAGCACAAAAGAAAAATCACTCACTTAATCTGGCCTAGGACAGGGTCAGCTTCTCCAGGGAAGGAACCTTTAATCTGAAATAGTCTCCTGGCCAAAATAGCAACAGTATTATGAAAGGTATAAGAGGAACTGTTGTATTTTTTCTGGCATAGTTCTACGCTTGTTGCTGGTAACAGCAGTATGGATCTTAAACTCTTTATGTACAAAAAACAGCTTCATTTGAACTGACAGCTACCAAAGATGCACAGCTGCCATCTGGTGACAGACAAACCCCTTGCATATCCCTTACGATTTGATAAGTTAGATATTTTACCAAAGTTGTCTGAACAGGATAGGTTGCAGTTGTTGGTAGTAACAGCTTTGTCTTTCTTTCTGAGTATTTACAATTCCATATTCTGTTTGTCACAGGTCTCAAATTACAGATTATTTTTTTTTTAAAGAGACAGGCACTTACTGTACTTGTTTTATTGCCTAGGCTGGAGTGCAGTGGCATGATCATAGCTCACTGCAGCCTTTAACTCCTGAGCTCAAGCAATCCTCCCACCTCAGCCTCCCGAGTAGCTGGGACTACAGGCCTACACCACCATGCCCAGCTGATTTTTAATTTTTTTGCTAAGGTGATGGTCTCATTCTGGTGACCAGGCTGTTCTTGAACTCCTGGCCTCAAGTGATCATCCTGTCTCGACTCCCATGATGCTGGGGTTACGGCTCCTCACTGTGCCTGGCTCAAGTTCCAGAATTTTAGTGTATTATTATTGATCCTGTTCTATCTGTATTTTACTATATTTTCTGAAACCTTGGAAGGTAGTATTGCCTTGGGAAAGCTTAGTTATTCTTTACATGAGCCTTGACTCTTACAGGATAGGTGTAAACAGTGACAGTGCAAACTCTGAGAAAGGATACTTCTTGAGGGATATCTAATGGTGATAGTATTTTCTATTCATTGACTTTGGAAAAATATAGTCTAGTTTTGATGAAATAGGAATGATATTCTTTTCTAGATACTTTGTTTTTCCAAAGAAAGTAAGTAGATTAGAATAACATTGACTTTCAGATTTTCTAGTGAAATAATATGAGGACTTAGGGAATCTTGACTGTTTTCTGATTCCTGTTCTATAGTGGCCTCTATTTGCATGTGTGTATACAGATGACCTAGTGTGCTCCAGCTGTTGATGACTCAAAGTGACATTAGGTATAAATGTTGAGTTTTACTGTAAATGAGAAACTCATTCAATTGTAACTATTAGCCAAATATAAGAAAAAATATATAATTTTTGTGATTTAATAATATCCCCAAGTCCACCTGTTTCTTTTGAAAAACTCTAAGCCATATGTTTAAAGAGCAGTGTCTTAAGTTCACGGGTACTTCAGCAAAGTGCTGTGCTATATTTTACTTGGTCAATTTGATTTTAAAATAACTGTGTTATCAACAAATGACTATTAAATTTTTTTGAGTATTAAGATTTTGAAAGTTATTTTTCTTCATAGGATGATTACATTTTATGTAAATTGTGAAAATACTATTTCAAATGATAAGATACTTGCAAAGTGTGTTTGTTTATAAGCGAAGTCTTTTTCTTTTTTCCATCACTGATTTTTTTTTTTTTTAAGTGAAAAATGCCTCACACTGTGCTCTTTTCTTTAGGTTCATTGTAGGGAAGGAAGAAATTCCCACACATTCTTTTTCACCAGAGGCAGCATATGCAAAAGTGGAACAAAAGAGAGAGCAACTCGAGGAAAAACCCAGAAGAATGAATATGATTGGTCTACTCAGGAAACTTGTGGATTCAATGTGAGCTTTTCATCTTGATATTTTCACCCACTTTGTCACTGTTTCATATGATATTTGTACCATGCCAAGGTATTTTTGTTTTCTCTTCAGGTGAGGATGATCATTTTTCACCAGAAACTGTGGGTAGAATTTTGTAAAAGGCACACAATTGCAAGTGAATATTATTTATTATTTCTGGCAAGACTGTAGACCATCATATGCCTTTAAAATAGGCTTGAATGAAATTGGAATACTTTTGTATTTCAAACCAGGCAAAATTGCAGGAGGCTGTGATGGAGAATTTCAGGAAACTGATAAATATGTGCTGATTTAATGTGCCAAGTATGGAAAGAAGAAAGCAAAATTCCTGAGAAAAATTCAAGATTAAAGAAAAATAAGGAGCAAACCTTAAGTAAAGGATATTTTGTAAGAGTGACCATTTTTAGGCTTCTCAAACTGAAATGTTTTTATTTGTATATTATAAAAAGAAGTTTTCATACAAATTTTCATTTATGTTTCTAGTATAGATATTGAAGAAAATTAATAGTTTGAAATTAGATTATCTGCCAATAAATAAGATCTTGGTAGTGATATTTTAGAGAGGGTGGAATGAGTAGGCAATAAAGAAAGTTAGGGGATCAATTACAGCAAGGGTGTCCAACCCCTGGGCCATGGACCAGTACTGGTCCGTGGCCTGATGGAACCCAGCTGCACAGCAGGAGATGAGCATCAGGTCAGCGAGCATTACCGTTTGAGCTCCTCCTCCTATCTCATCAGCAGTGGCATGAGATTCTCATAGGAGCACAAACCCCATTGTGAACGGCATGTGTGAGGGATCTAAGTTGTGTGTTTCCTATGAGCATCTAATGCTTGATGATGTGGGGTGGAATAGTTTCATCGCAAACCTCCCCCTCCCCCACCACCAAGTCTGTGCAAAAATTGTCTTCCATGAAACCTATCCCTGGTGCCAAAATGATTGGGGATCATTGAATTATAGGAAACTGAGTTCCTTTAAGAAATTAGAGGCCAGGTGTGGTGGCTCAAGCCTGTAATCCCAGCACTTTGGGAGGCCGAGGTGGGTGGATCACGAGGTCAAGAGATCGAGACCATCCTGGTCAACATGGTGAAACCCCGTCTCTACTAAAAATACAAAAAATTAGCTGGGCATGGTGGCACGTGCCTGTAATCCCAGCTTCTCGGGAGGCTGAGGCAGGAGAATTGCCTGAACCCAGGAGGCGGAGGTTGCGGTGAGCCGAGATCACGCCATTGCACTCCAGCCTGGGTAACAAGAGCGAAACTCCGTCTCAAAAAACAAAAGAAATTAGAAAACGTATGTTTCACTCTTATTTTCCCTCTACCAGCATCGTAACTTTGGACCAGAGATTTAACCAATGTGCATTTCCAAGTTCTTATCTGTTAACTGGGGTTAATGATCTCTATTAAGGATTGCTGTGAGCATTAAATGAAATAACATCTATGAACTTGCCTGACATAAAATATGAGCACAGAGTGGGTACTGAAATTTTTATTGAATTTAAAGATTTTGTCTTCATCTTAACATATACCACATCTGGAAGATAACAGGGATAATTATGGTAGTTGAATTTAATAAACTAGTTCAAAAATAGGTATGGGTTACCTCAGTGGAGAAAAGAGAGAAAGGATCCTATTAATGGAAATAATTTCAACAGGGATCAGAGGGTAATGCAAAGAATGAATTACATGGGTGAATGATGCCTTGGGCATCTGAATTGATCATGTCATGGCAGAACATATCAGAGTAGCCTCAGTGGGCCCATTGGTATGAAAGCAGATGCAGAGTAATACAGAAGCAAAGCAAATAATACAGGAGACAGGCAGTCCATGACCTGGGAATCCATTTATATGAAGTGACTAAGAAAGCAGATGCAGTGTAATACAGAAGCATAGCAGATAATACAGGAGACAGGGAATCCATGACCTGGGAATCCATTTATACGAAGTGACTAAGAAAGACTAATTGACGGTACAGTTGATTGCAGGATTTAACTTCACTAGCAAAGAAAGTTTAGGCCAGGCATGGTGGCTTACGCCTATAAAACTTAACACTTTGGGAAGCTGAGGTTGGAGAATCACTTGAGGCCAGGAGTTTAAGACCAGCCTGGGCAATATAGCAAGACCATAAAAAATTTAAAAATTAGCTAGGTGTGGTGGCATGTGCCTGAAGTCCTAGCTATTCAGGAGGCTGAGGTGGGAGGATTGCTTGAGCTAGGAGTTTGAGGCTGCGGTGATCTATGATCATTATCATGCCACTGCCCTTCAGCTTGTGTGACAGAGTGAGACCCCATCTCTGGAAAAAAAAAAAAAAAAAAAAAAAAAAAAAACAACCAAAAAACCAAAAGCAAAGGAAGCTTAGTGATTTCAGTATAGTTCTGGTAGCAATGGCTGAGAAATGTCTTTGAAGGGGACACTTAGAAGTGTGAAGAGTGATGGCTTGCATGAGGCAGTCCTTCTCTTATTTGCTGCTTTTCAGGCCTCCAGCTTTAATCACTCAGCAACTTCACATGGCCAGATATGCCTTATCATTCTTATGATAGAAGGGCTATGGCCAGTATGAACTGAATTGCCGCTGTCATCCTTGACTAGGAAAGGCTGTATGCTCCAGCTGTTGTGCAGAATTGGATTTCTGTAAAGGTCTTGCTAATCAGTTTGCGAATGGGATTGGAGAGGTGCAGAGCAAGAACACTGCTCTACAAGTTATTGTTATAAACCGGAAAACATTCATGTGGTTCAACCATGAAAATAATTAGCTACAGTATGAAAGAAATTATAAAGACTGCTTATTTTGGAGCATGAACGCTCAGAGAGCTAGACGCATGTTAGATATTCTTAGATATTCTCTTACTTTTTTATGCCTAGGGGGAATAAATAATCTTGGATTCAACATATTAAATAATTAAAATGAGTGCATCTTGAACAGTAGTCCTCACAGCAGAAATATTTATTAAATACTAGAGGGTTAAGTGGTTTACAATTAAATCACAAATTACCTACTTTTGAATTACCATATGATCTCTATTTCTATATTTATTTCAACTGAATTTTGAATATTAATACTATATCATGTTTCTTTTCCAGATGTTTTCTCTCAAACTGAATTAAGTATAAATTCCTGTAACCTGAGCGTATTCTCATTATGACTTTTGCTCAAGTACTGACTTCATGGATGATTTATTACCATTTTACTCTATAATAAGCAATTTAAAGTTTCCAAAAGACTTGGCAGAGTATATACATAATACATACATTTTTTTCATATTTAATCACAAATACTTAAGAGTGTGGTCTCTCTATTCTACATTCAAGTATTTTGACTGCAGTCAGATATTTTATACAATGTGTCAAATGGTAAGCAGCAAATTTAAAAAAGCAAAAATATCTATTATTCTTGCTTCTGTATGTCCTAAAACATCAAAAGTGACACACGTTTAGAAGTAAGTGAGTAATGTTTTCTTTTCTTTTTCTTTCTTCTTTATTTCTGGTTAGAAAGCTTTAGACACATCTACAAACATATACAAACATATGCATATATACACTTTAATTATAATTAGTTTAAATTTTTTTGGTTCAATTTCAGATGCAAACATGGACCAAGGCATAGATGTTGCAAACATTATGAAGATAATTGCATCTCTTATTGCATTAAAGTAAGTATAATAAAGTATGTACTTTCTTAACAATAGGGAATGGGTATAGAAATAACTTATTTATTTAGAAATAATTCAAAAATAAATGGAAAAGTTGACAATAATTGCTGTCATTCTTTGAATTTGACTCCAAGAGTGAGAAATTTATGACAATAAGTGACAATTTAGCTTTCAATATTCACTTATCAGATCCTTAAATAATTTAAAAATTAGCTTGTTTAAAAATTGGCTTATTTAAAACCTATGATATAGAAGATAAGATGGGATAACAACAAGGAAACATAAAATCATTAAAATTTGTACTTTGTAATGTGTCCTCATTAGAACTACATCCTAGAACAAGACCCCCAGACTGTACTGTGTGCTAGCTGGATCAGCACTCACACACATACACTGTATACAATGTGGCACAGCAGCATTTAGATTTGGACTTGTAAAGCTATTACTTTTTTTTTTTAAGACATTGAGGTAAACTGGAGAATGTCCACAGTTGTTCTGCATTAAGAGAGCTAGCTATGCCCACTGGTATGAATTCCCGACTCCCTAGTGGATCTGTGTACTAGTATGTCTCTCCCTCCTCCCTGCTGTTGTGCTGTCCCTCCTCCCTTCCCCCATCACCACCACTTCTGCCAAGAAAGTTATTTTCTTTGCAGTTAGCATGCCACAGGTGGCACCACCTGCTGCAGGTTCCTTAGTTGTTTTTTTTTTAAGACAGTCTCACTCAGCTGTCCAAGCTGTAGTGCAGTGGTGCGATCTCAGCTCACTGCAACCACCATCTCCTGGGTTCAAGCAATTCTCCCATCTCAGCCTCCCAAGTGGCTGGGATTACAGGCACCTGCCATCATTCCTGGCTTATTTTTGTATGTTCGTAGAGATGAGGTTTCACCATGATTGGCCAGGCTTGTTTTAAATTCCTGACCTCAGGTGATCCACCTGCCTTGGCCCCCAAAGTGCTAAGATTACAGGCATGAGCCACCACATCCAGACAAGTTCCATAGTTTTGAATGGTGCTCTAACAGTTCAATGCTGTAGAAAGTTTATGTTCTTACAAGTTTTAGTCTCTACTTAGGTGATAACAAGAAGAGCAGGACAGCCCCTTTATGGTTACTCTAGAAGGAGGAACTGTCCCACATTGCTGTTCATGAGGGTAAACATCTGTGGCCCAGTGTTGTTGGTGCTATTTGCCCAGACCACGCTTAGCTTCACAGTTCCCCAAAATGACCAAGGATAAAGCAGTAGAGTTTTGTTTTGTTTTGTTTTATTCAGTGTGCAATACTTTCTGGTACACTCTTTCCAAATTTGATTTTCTGCCTCAGTTTAAAGTGCCCCCCTGCCCCCACAAAAAAAGTAACATTGCTGGCAGTTCAAGTCAGCTGGTACCTGGATTTATTATTTCTTCCAACTGAACATGATTGTAGTTCTAAGGAAAGCTTTAGATGGGGAACTAATAGAAGTATTTAGATTAAATCAGAGGTATTTGGGAACTTTGGAGTAGGGGGAGTGATATTAAAAAAATTATTTGAGAAAGTGAGAATTTCCAAGCAGTAAAAAAACTAGTGATTCTTTCAAATGTGTACCAGTACTGTAAACTTGGCAATTATGTATAAATTGGAGTACTGTATTATACCATGAATATAAAACTATCTGGAGACCCGTGGGTGAGGAATTTATACCATAAACATGGTAATGAAATTTCTTGACAGTGCACCTCATTATTCCACAGGCTTAATTACACTATGTGTTAAATTTACATCCCTGAGTAAATATTCATGTTAATGACATTGCCCTCAACATGCTGTGCTTTATTCACACTAACATTTTCTTGGTTCCTTATACCTGCCAACCTCTATATTGGCTTTATGTTTTCTGTCTGGGCTGTCTGAAATGTTTTTCTCATGCTACTTCTTCTTTTGGGTTTATTTAAATGTCACATCATTTACATGTCTGCCATTAACATTTAATCTAATATAGATTGCCCTATTATGTCTATCCTAGTGTCTTACTTCCTTCATAACACTTATTATAATTTTTTATGTTTGTTTACTTAGTTATTTTCTTTTCCACTAATGAGCATGAAAGCTCCATGAAGGCAAGGACTCTGTGTCCTCCTCTTCTCTGTTATCCCCAACATCTAGTGTAATGTTTGCCACATAACATTCAGCAAATATTTCCTGAGTGCATTAATGAGTGGATGAATAGTTCTCTTGAAAATAGCATGAAAAAGATTGTAATGTAATTCTAATCCCTAAATCCTTAGATTATCATTATAAAGTTATCAATGGCAACATTAAAGTGTGACCATTTCATGCATTTACAAATACTAGGCAATTTCAGTTAAGTAAGTGCTTGAGAATTCACAGTAATTGATTGGACAATTTGATTTTATGTTTTAATAAGGTATTAGATATTTTCAGGTAAATTAACCAATGTTTCCTCATAGTAATTAAATTATTTCTAGAAAAGAAAACTGCAGTCCAGAAAATACAAACCTGACTTTTGGGCATGTGCTGCTAAGAACAGATATTTTCCCATTCCAGTCAGGGTAGAGTGGAGGAGGATGGGACACCAGTATTAACAATGTATTGGTTGGATTGTATAGAAAATACTATTTTTTTGGGTTAATGTTTTGTGCTAATTGGAATTTTTCACTCTCAATATTAATGTTTAATTTTTAGTGTCTCATACATCTAAAATTCATCTTTGTAAATATGGAAATGAAATTGACCAATAATAGTCATCCTCCCTAGATCTCTTTTGCACTATGGACAGTTGATAGAGAAATGTTGACAGCAAATATAGATTTGTAGTGGGTTAGGTTTTTCAAGTTTAGTTTAATATACCTTAAAGCTACTATTATCTAGAGATGTTTTAGCCTGATGTTTAGTGGAGCACAGGAATGAAAACCTAGGTATAATTCCGTACCCCTCGCCCCCTGGAAGTTCTTCTTACCTGACTATTTAAAAGTTAGCACCAAAGGTCTGAACAAATAATGAAAATATTTTTCTGCGAAAATAATCCCTACTCATGCTAATCCTTAAAAACAGTCTTCTGTTAAAATTTTCAAGAGCATTTGGTTTAAGTAGTTTTTGTAATGTTAGTGCTTTTTGTATCTAAAACTCATTCGTGGTTTAGGAAGTGCTTTTGTATCTAAAACTCATTTGTGGTTTAGGAATTTAAAATCCTGGTTATTGTCAACAAAATGTCAAGAAATGGAATTTTGGTGCATAGGCAAGCTTGGACAGTGCTTGTGAGACTTTTTAAGTCTTTGTAAATCAAAGAAAGTAAACTCACTCCAAGATTTCACCCTTATTTTTAAGGTAATTGTTTTAAAATTATGCTTGAGGTTTTAAGGCTTTATTTTGAAAATTGCTGTGCTATAAACTTAGATTAAATTTGTTTTGTCTTGTTTGTGTTTTGAGATGGCAAAATTCATATTCTATCAGAAACTTCAAAATTTGTTTGTAAATCAGATTTTCCTCCCAATTTCCTCTAGGGTTTCATCAGAATGTTTAGTGTGGGGTACTTGATCCAGTGCTGCCTCCGAATCCCCTCTGCATTTAGGCATCTGTTTACACAGCCATCCCGGCTAATTTCTCTCTTCTACAATAAAGAAAACTTCCAGCTTGGAGCTTTTCTTGGCTCTTTTGTTAGTATATACAAGGTAAGGCTTTTAGAAGAGGAAAGAAAAATGGGAAATAAATAACATGGCTATTGTTAGAATTAGAGATAGCCTTAGTTCACTTATTTTTTAATGCTTCTTTCTGAACATTCATAAATATTTTGACATAACCAAATATATACAATATATTGGGAAGTAAGGATGGAGAAATTTCTTCTTTTAAAATATTATTCAATATACTTGAATGCATGGAGATGTTTGCATTTATGTATAGTATTAAACATTGTCAGACTCGTTCAATACATAGACACTCAGGAAATATGAATTTTTTTGATATTTCCAACATCAAAAATGATATAAGTATGCCTGGTTTATTTTTTTTTTTATCATATTTACTGCCTGGTTATTAATGTAAGCATATTTCAGACCTTTGTAGTGGAAGTCAACACTTGATAGAATCTGTGAGCATTTGCTGTTGTAACTTACATAAGTAATGACTTATGTTCCTTCTTCCACCCACTCACATTTCTTACTACACTGTCTCACATAACCAGAATTCACAGTCTTCTACCCCATTCTGTATGTTCCTATAAAAGTGCCCACACGTATGTAAGCCCACACCTAAATATATATGTAGAGATCAATTTTAACCTACTACTCTGCAACTTTAAGAGACTGGCTTTTGTATAATGGAATCACTAATATGTAAATTATATTTTATTAAATGTTTAAAAGATTCTACATCTAAATATAGTTTCTAAATGGTAAAGTGTGTTAATTAAAGTTGACCTAACACATGGACATAAAGATGACAACAGAAATCACTGGGGCTTACTAGAGGAGGGAGGGAGGGAGCAAGGTAAGGACTGAAGAACTAGTGCCTGGGTAATGGCATCAGTCATACCCCAAACCTCAACACCACACAATGAACCCCTGTAACAAATGTATTCCTCGAATCTAAAATGAAGGTTGAAATAAAAAAAAGAGGAGATTAGAACACAGGCACACACAAAAGAATGACCATATGAGGACACAGGGAGAAGGTGGCCATCCGCTAGCTGTGGAGAGAGGACTCAGGAGGAGGGAACCTTGAGCATGCCTTGATCTTTGAACTCCCAACCTGTACGACTGTGAAAAAAACAGATTTCTGTTTTTGTTTTTAATCTACAATCACAAATTGCTCACTTTTGCCTTAATTTTACTCTATAAAAGATATGTGTTTTGAGCACTGGGATTGTGTCTCATTTTGCAGGAACATGCAGCAGGTATTCCAATATGTCTGACTAATAAATTAGGGATATTAAAGGGGTGTGCATTTTTTTGTGTGTACAGTGTGTACCCTGTAATGAGATTTATCTAATCTTCCCTCTGTCTACAAAATAATTATAAATATATTTTTTATTCACACTTTATTTCTTTGACTGAGCTTTGATATATATTTTAATAAATATATTGAAAGACGAATATATATTCTGTGTGTATATATGTATATATATACCTACACAATACACACTCTTTGTTGTTAAACTCAAAGAAAATCAATGGGAAAACTGAATTCTGGAGTTATTTAGGGTAACGTGGTCAGTGTCATTTTCTGTACAAATTTACTCATAAAAGGTAGGTATGGATAAAGTATTTGGAAATGGAAAGGAGGAGTCATAAACTATAGATAATGAATCACTTGTTATGAAATATTACTAATATTAAAAACATGTTCAATATGGCTTGACTAGGAAGCATTACTAACATATTTGAATATACAAGAGTTAAGGGCAGATTATTGGTAGTTGCATGTTTATATTCACATTTTAAAAAATGTCTCATGTTATAGTGTTTGTATTTATTCTTCACATAAACTCCTAACTGTTCAGATGTGGATTATCGCCAACATTTTTAGCCCCAAGTTGGTTATTCTCCACCATCTAGCATAGCTCAGAGTGTGTTTTGTTTTGCTTTTTAATTTTTCATTTCTGTTACTATTTATGTAGGTAATACAAACAAATGGTATTAAACTAAGGAAAATACTACTGGGTCAAAATATTTCAGAAAATATTCATGTGGTGTGTTCAAAAGCTGTATGTGATTTTTCAGAAACAAATTATCCATGCCATAGTATCTTTGTAAGAACGTTGAGAGAAGGGAGGGCAAACACACCTTGTTTTTTCTGTTTCTTGGTGAACTGACCCCTTTAAAAAAATTTGTAAGGTTCCTCTTTATCCCTGTTAATATTCCTTGTTTTATAGTCCATGTTTAATATTAATATAGTTACTTTAACTTTTTTTGATTAGCATTTGATGTCATAATGTTTCTATTCTTTTACTTTTTCTGTTTTCATTAGAAAAACTGGATTCTTTTAGGCTGCATGTAGTTGGCCCTTTCTTATAGAATCTGATAATCTCTGTCTTTTAATTGGCATGTTTTTACTGTTTACATATAATGTATTATACTTATGATGTGGCTGAGTTTAAACCTACTTTTATGCTAGTTGTTTTGTATTTGTTCCTTTTCTTTTCTTCCTCCTTTTTTATTTTCGGCCTTTTGGTTTGATCATGTGTTTTACTATGACTCCCTTTCAGTCTTCACTATTGCTTCATTATTTATACGTGTTCTAATTTAGTGCTTTCCTTAACATTTTATAATATACATTTTCAATGTATTGGCCAATCTTCAAGTAATGTTATATTACTTCACATATAATATAAAAGCTTACAACACTATACTTTCAATTTCTCCTTCCCATCCTTTGTTATAGGATTTAACATTTATTATTTACCTTTATGTATGTTATACACTCCACAATATATTGTTGCTATTTTTATTTTAGATCAGGGGTCAACACACTTTTTCTGTGAAGAGCCAGATCATGACTATTTTAGTCTTTGTGACCATATGGTCTCTGTCATAACTACCCAGCTCTTCTGTTACAGTGTGAAAGCAGCTATAGACAATATATAAATGAATGAGTGTGGCTGCATTTCAGTAAAACTTTATCACACTAAAGTTAGAATTTTATATAATTATTACATCACTAAATGTTGTTATTCTTTTGATTTATTTAGGACTGTAAAATTACTATTAGCTCCTGAGCCATATAAAAACAGGTGGCAGGCCAGATTTGGCTAGTGAGCCATAGTTTGCTGACCCCAGTTTTAGATAGTTAATTCACTTTTAGTGCAAGTAAAGATAAGAAAAATATGTCTTCTGAATTTACTTTCACTTTTCTATTTCCAGAACTCTGCATTTCTCTTTATAGTTATAAATTTTATAAGTTTTTGTCTGGTGTCATATTCCTTCTGTATTTAAAATTTCTGTGAGCTCAGATCTGCTGTTGATGGATTTTCTCATATCTGGAAAAAGTCTGTTTCACCTTCAGTTTTGAGAAATCTTTTCTCTGCCAGATTTGTAGTTTAGCCAGCTTTTTTTCTTGTTAAAATGGGATGGTTTTCCCAGCATTTGATAGCTAGGCAAAAGTGAAATTATGGATTTGTTTTGAAAAATCAGTACAATAAAAATATTATGTGTTATTTCTTAATAGAGTCTATACAGAGTAACAACTGTATAAAATATTACTGTTCACAATTTTTCCAGTCATGTATTCAGTTTTATTTAGATAAGATCACTAATTGGCCTGCAAGGTAATTTGATGAATTTATTCATTGTAGCTTTTTTATTTTTTGTATTGTGCTATTTTTCTAGAAATAAAATAACTGAAATCATTGTATTTTCTCCTTAACTAGGGTACTAGTTGTTTCCTGCGCTGGATCAGAAACTTAGATGATGAACTACATGCTATTATAGCTGGTAAAGCAATAATAAAAAATAAATGGTTTTTATTGTATTAATCAGTGGTAGGAATGAATCAGAAATACCATCCAATTCATCCAATTTCTATGAATCTTCCTTTCTCTATTGTAATAGAATCCCAGTTGAGGCACTTGTCGAAATACTTTGTGATGTTTAACATATCAAGGCACTGTTGCCATATGGTGTTTTGAGTTGGCAGTATAATGACTTAGGTATCTGTCATGCCATAGACCATAAATCCTAGTGAATGTATCTCAAAAGACATCTAGTGAATGTGTCACAAAAGAACGTAAACCCTTATAATACCATATAAGTGATTAATGAAGTTTAGGTAGATTTCATTGAAAATTCTATTTTTACCACTGAAAAATGACATATATTTTCATAATAACTTTTTAAGGGAACTTAATCATTTTATTTAAAAATCTAAATATTATTTTCTATAAGTGCAATATATGTATTAAATTAAGTAGATAACATATCAGGCATTTATTAGGAATAATCTTAGTTATTTGTATGTGACACCTCCCCTCTTCTCCCTGCCTTGGTTTTCCATTTATAGAATAAAAGCTGTGCTATGGAGAGAAGTATTATCATAGCACTAAAAATTATTGGAGCTATTTAATATTAGAAGAATAGATGAATAAATATTTCTGCTTAAAATCAGAAATAACCAAGAGCCTTTGAAAAGTTGTTTTTTAAAAATTGTATTTGGTAAGACCACTCCTTTTTTTAAAGTTAAAATATAAATGTAAAAGTTCTTGTTATACATAAATCAGAACTGTTTATTTCTAACTCTGAAGATCAATTTTTAAAATGTAAAAATATGCAATAATAACTCACCCCATTTTAACATCATCTAGTGTAGTACTGTCCTTGATTGTGTTGTAACAAGAGGTAGTGCTGATTCTTTCTATATAAGTGAATTAATATTTCTGATAACAAAATAACAAAGAAATACTTTGCCATCTGATCAGTTATTTCTTGTTTCAGGATTTTTGGCAGGTATATCAATGATGTTTTATAAAAGCACAACAATATCCATGTATTTAGCATCCAAATTGGTGGAGGTAAGTGAAATTTTTATGCATGAACAGTTCCAAAGAACATAAAGATTTTAACTGCTGTTTTAGCAGCAAATATATATCCCAATGGCAAACATAAAATTTCATTCTCTAAAAGTATTTCTAAAGTCAATTCCCCTGTTTTTCTTTCTTTGTGTGTGTATTTTCAAATATACATTAAGTGTAGAAAGAATAGTGTAATTAATCCTCATGCACCCATCATGCAGCTTCAACAGTTATCAGCATTTGGCCAATCTCCTTCCATCTATGCTCCTTAACCCCACAGGTACTGAGTTATTTTAAAGCAAATCCCAGACATTATGTCATTTCATCCTTTAAAAAACTCAGCATAAAGACTCCTTAAAGAGTAATGACTAAAGGCTTCTTAAAAACAAACAAATCAACGATACCACCAAAATTTAACCACAGTATCATTATCATACATTAAAACCGTCCCAATAATTCCATAGCAATGTAATATATCCAATTCATTGATTATCTTGTAATCTTTTTGCAATCACTTTATTTTAATCAAGTTCTAAACGAAGTTTCTTTTAGTTTATAATAGTTATCCCCCTACTACTGCTGCTGCTGCTGCTATGGCTTTTCCTCCTCCTCCTCCTCCTCTTCCTCCTCCTCCTCCTCCTTCTCCTCCTCTTCCTCCTCCTCCTCCTCCTTCTCCTCCTCTTCCTCCTCCTCCTCCTCCTCCTTCTCCTCCTCCTCCTCCTCCTCCTCCTCCTCCTCCTCCTCCTTCTCCTCCTTCTCCTCCTTCTCCTCCTCCTCCTCCTCCTCCTCCTCTTCCTCCTCCTCCTCCGTCTTTCTCCTCCTTCTTCCTTGACAGTAATATTTGTTGAAGATATAGGTCATGAGTTCATGGAATTTTCCAAGTTCTGGATTTTGCTGATTGCATCCTCACTGTTGTTATTAATCATGTTTCTTTAAATCATGAATTTCTTAAATTGTTAACTAGATCTTGAGGCCTAAGTGAATTCAGGTTTAAATTTTTTTGGGGAGGTAACAGACAGACTTGACATTTACTGTGTATGTGAACTTCCAATTGCATCACATGATGAAGCACAAAAATGTCTGGTTGTCTTTCTGTAATGCTAAGATTGATCAGTGGGCTTAGATGATAGAGCCAGCCTAAGGTTCCCCAGTAGCCTTTTAGCTAGTGGTTTGAGCTGCTGTTAATGATTATCACTGGGATTCATTATCTCATTAAGGGTTGAAAAATGATGAAAATACTATTATTGTTTATTCTGCATTTATTAGCTGAAATTGTTCAAAAGGTGTTTTTCCTTTTCAGCTATTTGGTTACTCTGAAATACGTTGTTCCAGAAAGTCAAAATAAAATGTTTGATTGCTTCATTTTAATTATTAGTGTTTAAAATGAGTTAGTACCTTAGCATCCTGCAAAGTTGACTTATGAGTCTTTATTTTTAAAGTATTTAAAAATTTAAATTTAATATATTTAATTTATCTTAACTCATTGCAATTATTATACTCAAATTGTTCCCATCTTTGTCCATGAGCGCTTCCTTAAGTTGACTCCTGCTTGTTTTAACATAACACCATTATCTTTGATAGCTTTCTTGCTATAAAACAATATATTCCAGGCTCATCTGGGACATTTTCTGCCTCAGACATAGAATCAGTGTTCTCTATAATGGCTGCTAGTTTGTTTTAGTGGAAAATGGTATTTTAAGATTTCAGTTCAGGTGCTAGAGATTCTTTGCTCCCAGGCTAGTTATTGATTCTTGGCTTTCCCAGTGAATGCAGCTAGAGAATCTCCCTCCCCTTTCTTTTTAGAGAGACAGAAAATACATTTGAAGCATATTGATGTTTGTAATTCAAAGTTAAGAGTATACATTTTATTTAACTTGTTTAATTACTTGCTTTACCCAAATGTGTGTGTGTGAGAGAGAAAGAGAGAGAGATTGAGAGAATGTATACATCAGGAAATCAGGAAGAGAGGCAGGAGCTGGATCATGTAGGATTTTAAAAGCTGGGGTAAAGATTTTTTTTTTTCTCAGTGCACTGGAAACCACTGAAGAGTTTTAAGCATGGAAGTGACAGGATTTAATTCACATTTAAGAAGAACATTCTAGCCATTATATAGAGGGAGGCAGGACCAAAGCTGAGAGAACAGTTAGTTTCTGTCAGGAGATGGTGGCTTACACTAGGATGGTAGCAGTAGAGGTGAGAGAACTACACAGATTTGGTGTGTGTTTAGGAGCAGGGTTGATAAGACTTGCTAATGGAGGGGAAAGGGAAGTGAGAGAAAGAAAATAATCCTTAGGTGGCAAAAATATATTCTTTAACACAGAAGAAACCAATATTGAGATCTAGTTTATTAAAAGTCTTTTACAGGCCATGCGTGGTGGCTCACGCCTGTAATCGCAGCACTTTGGGAGGCCAAGGTGGGCAGATCGCAAGGTCAGGAGTTTGAGACCAGCCTGACCAACATGGTGAAACCCCATCTCTACTAAAAATACAAAAATTAGCCTGGTGTGGTGGCATGTGCGTAATTCCAGCTACTCAGGAGCCTGAGGCAGGAGAATCTCTTGAACCAGGGAGACGGAGGTTGCAGTGAGCCGAGATTGCGCCACTGAACTCTAGCCTGGGTGACAGAGCGAAACTCCGCCTCAAAATAAAAAGGTGTTTTACAGCTAAGTGGCCAGAGTTTTTTAAGGCAAGCAATGGTATCTCTCTGTTTCTTGTGTCATCAGGTCATATCTGATCCTGGCACACAAAAAAAAATTGACATATAAACTGTGCTGATACAGACTGTTTTTTTTTTTTTTAAAAAATAGGAATATTAGAAATTTGAGCATGCTATGTTCTTTTATGGAATTCATTGCTCTATTGCTCTATGATTGAAGTTTTATATTAAAATGCTCTATTACTGTCCAGGGAAAATGATATAAAATTAAGCTGTATAGGCCATTGTTTTCTGGGAATCTATGAGCCAAATGCATGTATTTATTTAGTATATATTATGTTCTCATTACTGTGCTTGGTACTGGAAAGAATATAGAAGCATAGGATATGGTGTCTATCCTTCGTTAACTTAGAATCTGGTTTGTTAAATAAATTTTATAATAAATAATTAGAAACACAGTTATTCTATCTATTGGGAAATAGCTGTTTCACATAACATTTCTGTGATGCAGTTCTGCCACAATCTGAATTAAATGTTCTTCAACATGAATATATCTGCACAATATATCTGTATCTTGCAATATGCTGTTATATTTTTATCAAAATAATGGCCAATGCATAATTGTTTATCTTGTTTCCAAAATAGTTTATAACTCAGTACATACCTTACAGTTCTCATAAATCCCACTCTCATATACATTATGTACATTTACTCCTTAATATATACTTTTGAGTCGATTTGTATGTAAAGTATTCACCTTATCATTTTCTTTGTTTGCTCTTTGGTTATGGCAGCTTATATAGATCATGAGGATTCTTTTTATGGCAACTCAGTTGGGATACAATTTAAAAAGAGTCAGATTTACTTAGCAAATATTTTAATGCCATGGTCTAGGGTAGGCACTGAAGACCATGCAAAGTTGAAGAACAGAAGGTTGTTGCCACCTGCCAGTGACTTCCTTTTAGTTCTCATCCTCTTTATGTTCTTTTTTTTGTGAAGAATAGTGCCCAGCATGTCGTTGACACCATTAAATCTTTCCTGAATAAATTAATGAAGGACAACAGATCTAACAGGGAAGGGAGTACATGAGCACTGTACAGAAAGCATGGAAGAATAAGTGACATTTAAAAAGCAGAAATAAAATGCTATTGAATTTACAGAAAAGTATTACTACTTGCAGTAGGGATTTGGAGCGAAACAATGAGGGAAAAGGAAGGGTTGACCCTTAACATCATTATGAAAAATGTGACATGTTTTGAGCTCTGAAGGCAGTATTAGGATTCAGAACGGTGGAAAACATAGTTGTAGGCAGGGAGCACAATGCTCAACTATGTTTTTAATGCTGAAGTTTTTATAACTCTTGTCTAATGCTTGTTTTGCAGACAATGTATTTCAAAGGCATTGAAGCAGGGAAGGTTCCCTATTTTCCTCATGCAGATACTATCATCTATTCCATCTCTACAGCAATTTGCTTCCAGGCAGTAAGTATAGCTTTTTCAAATGAGAAATTGAATGATTCCTGTTTCTGATGTACATTAATCAAATGCGGGAAAAACAAACTCTGGGAACATTTCAGTTTACAGTATTGCATTTTAAGCTTCCTTTTGTTTTTGTGTTTTTGGTTTCTTCAGCAAGATACCTTACAAGCTTCTAATGTTTAAACATGTTAACTTAATGGGCTAGGTCCTTTTTATGAGTACCCCAATTTTTAGGTTTTAATACAGTACAATTTATAAGTAAATTATTATTCCAATCCCTTGGGAAGAATGTCCCAATTTAATTATCCTTCCTTTTGATTACAAAAAGGATAGTAGGCATATGCTGATAATAGGCATAAATATAAATAATTGCATTTCTCCAATATTATTCAGAAGGAGGATGAGGGATAACTAGTTTCATATAAGCATCATTCAATCTCTCTAAGTTCTGTAACCATTATTATTGACATTAAAGGTGTTAGGACTGTTGTAAAATTTTTGGAAAAACTTTTATTTGCTCTTTCTCACAAAATGCTGCCAGGTTGAAAAACTAATTAAAATTAATAAAATGTGAATATCTCAGTAAATGCTTCCTGATAATGACTGTTCACTTAATTATTATTTCAAAAGCAACATTTTTATTTGAAGGCATATTTACAAAGATTCTTGATGGTTACTTAAGCATCAATACACTTTCGCGTATTTCATCACTTTCAGTTTTAAAATGCAATGAGCAATAAAGATACAGGTAAAACTATTCTATTGCCTGAGACTGCTGATAATGTTTGTATTTACTAAAAGAATTCTCAAATTGAATAATCATAGGCTGTCATGGAAGTTCAGACCTTGAGACCTTCTTACTGGAAGTTCCTTTTAAGACTCACCAAGGGCAAGTAAGTGACTAAGCAGTTTTTTTGAAAATATTACGAGTGGTTTTATCCTTTTGAGGGAATATTCTTTCAGTGGTAAAGTAGGTATTTATGTATAAATCAAATATGAGCAACTTAAAGAATAATATGGGGTATTTTTTGAGTGAGCATTATTCTGACTATACTTTTCCCTATAATATTATAGATATTTTAGATAGTCTAGATTAATATCATGTTGATTTGCCAACTACTAATTAGTTGCTACATAAATATTAAGTCTAACTTTTTGAATCATTGGCCATTTCTTTTTGATTAAAAATATTAAACAGATTCATTAAAAATCATCTCTACACAATTAACCGATTTCCATTTTGGAAAAAGTTATATTGTGTTGCCTCTTGTTATAAGCATACTTTCCTCTGCCTTATATATCATTTTTGCTTTGTTTTGTTTTCTTACCTGATCTTCATCTAATTTTTTGAGAGGCATGAGCTTTGGAGTCAGACCTAAGTTTGATTCCAGTTCTGGTACCTTCAGCTGTGTTACTGTCGAAAATTATTTACCCTCCTGAGCCTAAGTTTTTTTCTCTCTACAGTGAAACAATAATACATACATTCTATGATTGTAGGAAAATTAAAATGCTTATAGTAGCACTGGGTAAATTGCACATATTACTATCATTACTAAGAATAATAGCAAATACTTGTATAGTGCTTACAGGTCCCAAGATACGGTTTTAAGAGGCACATGTAAAATATACATGTATACATAAATATACACTTAATCCTTAATATAACTCTATGAGTTAGGTACTATTATTATCCCTGTTTTGCACACGAGGAAACTAAAATGCACAAAGGGATTAGATGGCTTGCCAGAGTCACCCAGGTGGTAAATGAAGTCGCTGGAATATAAACCAGGCAGTCTGGCTTCAGAATCTTCCCTCTTATCCATGTCACTGTAGATCCTTTAGATTATTATTGTTAAATCATTTTTTTGTCACTTAGTTTTTTACACATTAATGAGTTTTACTAGTTGATTATTTTGGAAGGGAACTTACTTTGGAAAAGTACTAAAAGTCACATTTATAGGCTCTTAGGATAACTGCTGGCCAGTGATTTCAAAACTAATTTCATTCAGCTGTTTTCTCCAGAGAGAAAATTCTTGTGAATAGGCACAGAAACACAGAAGGTCTATCCTGTACATTAGCTAAATTTGTGTCTTTAAAAAGTGTTACATAACTTAGGTTAGGTGATAGATTAACATTAGGGTATGTTTTTACTGTGTTGTGTCTATTAGACATTTGAAAACCTACATGCAATTTGCCTTTTAGTCATTAAATGTTTGCACATTTGAATGTGTTTTCTTTTGATTGTGAGACATTAAGATGTCGATTACGAGAGAAATTACATGTAATGCTTTTGCCTCATCGGTAATGTTAGCTCATTCATAGTTTAGTTTCCAGTGAATTCATTCATTGTAAAAATCATAATGAACCTGATTTTCTATTTGATACAGTTTAGTGGAAAGAACTCTGGAAGGGTTTGAAATCATGATTGTAATCTATGATTTCAGATCTGTGGATTATCTCTTTAAATAAAATATGAGACAGTTTATCTCAAAGAAGAACATTCATGTGACTTGAATCTGCCATTGAATTTAGATCCTTTGCCATGTTAGTCTTTCCCATCCCACAAAAGATAAGTCAACTAAAGTGAATTACTTTATTTTATAAACTAATTAACATTTGTTTACTATATTCTCTGTTTTATAGATTTGCTGTCATGAATCGAAAAGTCCTTGATGTTTTTGGTACTGATGCATCTAAACACTTTAAGGATTTCATCCCCAGGTTGGATCCAAGATACACAACAGTAACACCAGAGTTGCCCACAGAGTTTTCTTGAAGATGATTGTAATTTATTAATGTGACTAAATGTTTCCTAATTATCTTGGAGAGTTAATTATGTTGAACACAAAGAAGGGGGCCCAAGCTTGAACCTCAGTGTTATTTCAGTGAGAGATACTCTTTTCCTTTGTTTTGTTTTCCTTATGACTCAGAAATTCAGAAGCTTTTTAGGAAGGTGTTGCTTAATAATTAAGCTTCCTCCATAGCTAGAATAAGATTCTGGATCTACATAAGATTCTACACTGTAGTGATTGACATTATGATATATTATTGATCAAATTATGTCCACAAGCAATATTATATAATCTATGTAGAAGTTTAATAACAAGAGGACACTTAAAATTATTTTAAAAGGTGTCTTTAGTTCATTCCAATATAATTCTTGATTAAAACTAGGATTATTTCTACATTTTAGGATTTACAAAGGATCACGGGTACATGGATTTGGTCTGTATATTTTTTTAATGGTTGAATTGGTATCTGTAGTAGTGGAATGTTATAGATTTGAAGCAACTCTCCACGGACAGTGCTGCTTTCATGTGGAGCAATTTAATTGGAGAAGTGGCCATTCTTACTTCAGGGATGCAAAGATGGGTCTCATACCATTTGGATAAATGTCGTGGTATCCAGCTTGTTTTTAAACTAATAACATCATCTCTCTTCGTGACCAGTTAGTTGGGCTATTTGGCTGCTCAGTGAACCTGTGTACTGATGGCAATTAAGGGGCAAATGGAAATGGACACATCTGATAGAGTTGAAATGTATGTTTTAATCTTTTACAGGAGTATTACACTTGAATATTTAAAAACAAAACTTTTAAAGTTCCTATAGGTTTATTATGTTTGTTTTCATTTATATGGACATAATTCTTCATAGCACAGTTTATATGCCATTGTTATATTAGAAGGGATCAAAAGCCTATGGAACAAAGTCATCTTGCCAAGTTGGCAGTTTGTGTCCTCTCAGCTGTTTAGCTTATGTAATAGATGTTTTGCACCTGAAAACAATATAAAAATCCAGTGGTTGTTTAAAAAGTCCATTTTGTCACTAATTGGATTCCAGTTCTCCAGCCTTCTTTTTGAAAATCATTGTCACCATTTTTACTGTTAGCACAAAGAGGTTCTGCTGATAATTAGAAATTCAGGACAGCTGTGATTGAAATATGGTCACTATTTACAGTTTTTCAAGGAAAAGTTACACTTTTCTATGTTAATAAAAGACTGACGTCGTCTATAGTTGACGTAACATGTAGGGATGATGGTATTTTTAAAATATAATTTTGTCGCTAAAAAGTTTTTAGGCCAATGTGAATTATGCAGTAGAACTTGTGTTGCAAAAGGAATTATAACCCAGACTTTAAAAATGCTGAATCCCCATATTCAGTGTCATTAAGCCTTGTATACTTCTGTTTAAATGTAATTCAGTCCTTGGTTGTTATGGCAAATAGAAACCCAACGTAAAAACAGACTCTGGTACATGGTAATAGAACCACTTTTAATTCGGTCAAAATTTGGCATTATGATTAGCTTTTTAGAATTGACCTGTTCATTTGGCAATGCAGTTAAAGGATCATTTTGGTTTCAGACTTCAAAATTGATTAATAAATTTAATCTTCATTTTTATTCACTGGAATCAAAATGATGATTGGTACTGTTTACTGTATAAAATGAAGTATTAAAGCACTGCTAACTGCACCTCATTTGCTCAGTCCAGAAAGTATGTTTATATATTTTCCTGTCAGGTTAAAAAATATGTTTTAATTCATAAATTATTGTTTTCATTGACATTAAAAGACTCTGATATTAAAAGACGAATTACGAAATTTGCTGAGATTGTTTAGTAAAATGTTGCTGGTCAAAAAGGTGTATATCTACAATTTACTTTTTTGTTTTTTATAAATTGCAGTCATTTTAAAAATTTTATATAAAATGCAAAATGAAATAACTGTCGTGAAGCAGAATACAATGGTGAATGTATAGCTTGAGTGAATAGTTAACCAATTTGCAGTGGTGGGTTGAGAAGTCCAGTTTGATTTCACTGGGACAGACTGCAAAGTGTAGTTGTTTGAACAAACACAAAGACAATTTGTGTTTTTGAAGACAATCAGAATGATTACCTTTCTACCTCTAACTAATCAGGTATTGATTGATGACTTTTTGCCATTATAAATAAAGTTAAATAGATCCTGCATTCCAAAATATGTTTTTTAGTTTATTTATATCCTGAAGAAATAGTAAGTTTTCACTGGAACTGATTACAGTAAATAATAATATGTCCCCTTAGTCTTTCTGACATTTTTATGTAGATGGAGATTGAAAAACAGTGCATTTGGGGCAATATTATTATGGTCATTTCATTGCTATTTTCTGTATTAATAAAATCCTAGAACTAGTACCAACTGAGTGAAGATTGAGTTTGCAAGATGACAGATTGTCTCAGATCTATTCAATTCTTAACAGTTTTTCATTAGATAATTCCAGCGTCCATTTTATTACTCGTTTTTGAAGTAACACCTTTGGTTCATAAATTCTGCATTTGCTTCTGTAACTTTTTTCTTGAACTATAAATGTAGTCGTCACTCAGTTGATACCTAGTTTATATTTTGCCTTCATTTGTTGTTTAATCAGTTGTTATTTAATTTAGAATTTTATCTTTTTATTTTTTGCTCTCAGATTTTATAATGAACTTTTGTTAGAATGGACATGTCTTTTTTTTGATGGAATCCAAATTGAGCAAATGTCACACAGTATTTTCTTGCTGTGCTCAAGTTCATCTCCTTGTAGTTTGTATCTGGGCTAACATTTTATTTAGTTGTCAATGCTGATGGAATTGTTTCCTGCTTGTATTTTATCATATCTCTGAGCAGCTAAGTGTTCTACATTTCATAGGTAATGAAAATCAATGTCCTTTACTCTCAATGAGCTTTGTCCACTTGTCTGTGTCACAACTTCTACCTTGGTGCTAACTAGGAACTTCTTGTGGGGGCTGAAGGGAACTGACCACTGGAGCAATGGCCCAAGTGTTGTTTTTGGAGCAGAGAAATCATTAGCTCAGAGATTCTCCATGTGATTTATTCTTTATTTTTTGAGAGGGGGTCTCACTCTGTTCCCCAGGTTGGAGTACAGTGGTACAATCATAGCTCACTGAAACCTCAAATTCCTTGGCTCAAGCGGTCCTTTCCCCTCAGTCTCTAATAGCGGGGACAACAAGCATGTGTCACCATGCCTGGCTAATTAAAAACATTTTTTTTGTAGAAACAAGTTGTTGCTATGTTGTCCAGGTTGGTCTCGAACTCCTGGCCTCAAGAAATCCTCTTTGCTTGGCCTCCTAAGACTCTGGGATTCCAGTTGTGAGCCACCGTACCTAGCCATATTTTTATTTGTATGAGTAATAAGTTGTTTGACACAGCAACAGCGTTGCCCTTGGTTTCTCGAAGCCAAAAGTATACATTCCTTGCTAAGATATAAACATTCTCTCTCCTAACACCTTGACCTGTTGCTGCGTCTCCCCCGGTAATCATGTTCACATAGAGAATTTATTTACTTCGCACAGCTGAAAACAGTGACCAAGAAAAAATACAAGAAAAGGAATAACAAATGAATATTTTCTTTAGGGCTACACTTTGAATGTGATGAGTAATAAGGTTACCTTCATTGTGAAAGCGATGTTTACAGTTGCCTCAAGTCCTTTACTGTTGGTGCTAAAGCCACTGTTGCTGCCAGCTCTATCATTTCTTCTTAGCAAGGAATTAACAAAGAAAGGAGTGTCAAGGACAAAGATGACCCTGAGATTGGGGTGCTGTCTGGGATTCTAGGACTGTGTGGTACTGTTTCTGTTTAGTAGCCTCAGGTGCCTTTGTAGTTTCAAAATGGGTAACTATAAAGAAATGAAAATGACTCTGGTGTGTGACTTCTAGGAGCAGAAGAGGGTAGTAACTTGGCCATGATGTAGCTTGTGTCCTATGACTGTAGCAGGGTAGTGAGTGCATGGCCTTAAGCTTACAGCTATGGTAAATAAGAATGCGTGTGGTTTTACACACAGAGAAAAATGAGTGACTTTTGGTTGGAGGAAAGAATATCTGATCTTTGGAAATGATTCTGTTGTTGTTTTATGTGGTCTCTCTCTCTGTCTCTCTGTCTCTGTCTCTCTCTGTCTCTGTCTGTCTCTGTTTCTCTCTCTGTCTGTCTCTCTCTCTCTCTCGCTCTCTCTCGCTCGCTCTCGCTGTCGCTCTCGCTCTCGCTCTCGCTGCCCCCCGCCCCCAACCTTGTCCATTCTCTGCTTGCTGGTGTTACTTTATGCTAACTATTCTCCTTGGACTTCATTGCACCCTCTTACGCCAGCCGTTCAAATGAGGGGCTCTGGAGAGATCATAACAGTGATAACAATGGAGTAAACATTTCCAGGTACAGTGATTTTTTTGTATGCTCTGTATTTCTTAGGCAGGATGATGTAGAAGATAATTGCACAGATACGGAAAGATGTTTCTCTATGTGAGGCCTTTAAATCCAGAACAATTAATTTCTTCCCTTCTTAGAACCCCGTAACACCACTTGACTCTGGACTTTCCTATTTCCTTTTATTTTCTCCATTTTTTTTTCCATCTGTCCATCCTACGAATGTGTTTTACATGAAATAATGTATTGGGTTTTATCTTTTGTTGCAGCAGACGTGGAAATCCCAGTAATGACCACAGACACATGTACCATCTGGTCAACATCAGGGCCGTCAGGGCCAAGTGCAGTTCACACTTCTTTCTTTAGCTCACAAACTGCTGTAGCTTGCCTGTTCAGTTTTTTTTTTAAATAATGTTCAGTTTTGTGCCATACTCTCCCCAACCCCCAGCCTGCTGCCTCCACACAGCATAACATTCTAATCTTGTCAGACTGTGGGTTATAGGATGTTCCCTGGTCTTGGGATAGAGGCCACAGGCATATAACATGCCTTGCTCACACTCAGCATCCCTCTCTGTCTTGAGAGGTTTAGCCTTCCACAAAGTAGACCTGTAGACCTGTGTTGGCTGAAGTCACCCTGCATTACTACTTTCTTCCATCCCTGAACTTAGACCAGTTAATTTTGAAGTCTAGTTCCTCCATGTCTTAAACTTTTTTCAGTAGTTAGTTGATCTTTTAAATTAATTTTTTTTCAAATTATTTTTGGTCACCTAAGAGGACCCTGAAGCTATAGAGAAAGATTAGTGCCAAAGGTTTAACGCATGAAGTACATCCTGTGGTTTGTTATTATGGGATTGATGCCAAAAGGCATGGGAGAGAAGAGACTAGAAAGACATTTCAAGCCTCATCTCTTTTCTCCTAGTCCTTTCTTTACCTTCCCTGGCCTGTGCTTTCCTGCCATATCTTTGCTGTGTATTTCTTCATCTTGAGTTCTCAAGGGAAAAAAACAAAAGTACTCATTTTTCTGTTTATTTCAGGGAAAACTGAAGGTAGATAATATCTGCAGGAAGAAATAATCTTCAGGAAGAAATTCGTTTGCATCTAAATCTGAGTCTGCAGTTTTGGTAGCCTGTCATTTCTCAGGGATAGTACTAAGGCTCTCTTCAGACCCAAAAGGGCAGGATATATGAATCTGTAAAACTAGAGGCATAACTGAATCATCTGAGGATTTTTTTTTTCACTAGAAAAAAACATTCCTATAACTTGGATTAAAATTCAAAAATGGATTGCAGTCATTGTTAATTGCTCAACTCATAGCAATTTTTGCTTGCTGAGAGAACACTGATGTTTAAGAAAGTTACATGCCTAGCCCCAGGGCTGAATCATAATTGTTCTAGGCCTTTTGTGTCATTCCTTTCTTCTTGTCCAGATACTTTTCCAACCAGTAACATGGTCATGGCTGACTGCAGCCTCAGTGTCCCAGGCTGAAGTAATCCTTCCACCTCAGCTTTCCTAGTAGCTTGGGACTACAGGCACATGCCAACTTACCTAATTTTTTTTTTAGTAGAGACAGGGGTCTCACTGTGTTGCCTTGGCTGGTTTTAAATTCTTGGGCTAAAGCAGTTCTCCCTCCTCAGCCTCCCAAAGTGCTCCGATTATAGGAGTGAGCCATTGTGCCTGGCCTTATAAGTATCATTTTAAAAACATCAGTTTATTAACTATGTAGGAATAAATCTGAAAAGAGCCTGCAAAACAAAACATCCTTTAAACATGTTTAAGTAGATAAAATATCTGAAATTCTGGATTTTTTCAGTCACTTTGTTATTATTCTATGGCAGCCAAGTAATCCTTAACTTCAGTTGGATGAAATAAACTTTCTAAATCCAGCTTCGTCGAAGATTCCAACTTCTAGGTTATCTTCAGTCATTTGCCTTTTAACACTTTCCTTTAGGGTTAAGATGGCTATATGAATAGCATCTTAAGTTTCAGATCTTCATTGTATCTTCTCTCAAAGAAAGTTTTCCCATTCACACAGTTCTTTCCCATTGCTGTGGCATTAAAAAAAGCTCCCAGTGGATCTGCCTGAATAAATATGTCTGTCCCCCACAACCACAAATAAGTAGAAAGACTCCAAATGAACAAATACCACCTGATTGGGTGTATTCTTGCATCTCAGGAGCTAATTTCTGTACCAGCTGCGTTGTGGGAATGGACTCTTGGTAAACAAGATAGTATTGCTGAGCTAGCTTTTGAGCTCTATGCACAAGCACTCTGTAATCCGCACCCATGCCAATATACACCAAACCTGTGTGTTTGGCAGTTGGTTCCACTCTGTATACACTTTGCTCATCATTTAGAATAGATTTCTACTCTCCTCAGTTGCTAATACTATGCCATTGGTTGCTTTAATTCCCACTAAAAGGGCTTCTCCAGCTAGAGCAGCCAAAGTCTATTCAATATGGACAAATTTACTAGGCAGACTCAATGTAGTCAGTGAAAAGCTGTAACTATGTTCCTCCGTCTTTATCCAGATAACCCTTTTCTCATCTTTTATCTCTGTCCTAGTGCAGCAGTTTGCTGATACCCCTAATAAAGCACATTTCATTTGATTCTGATTCGCTATGTATTCACCTGTTGCTTTTTTAGTGTGGTATCATATTTGAAGAGCAAAGACCACAGCTTATCCTCCATCTGAGTATATGTCAGGCCTTTATTATAGGGAGTGGTGTTGGGATGGGAGGTGGTCTTCTCAGCAGCTGCCTGTTGGATGCCTGCTAACTTTATAGAGTCTGCAGACCAAAAATTCACACTTAATTGTCCCCATAAAAGTCTGGAAAATATTACTCTTATAAATGATTTTGTAAATACTGCAGGAAATTGGCTCCTACTACTATTCTAGCAGCTATTGAAGCCAGTTTGGCTTCAGGTCCTAGATAAATGATTTGTCATATGTTTCATTTGTTTGTTTTTTTTCCTGACAGAGCTGGAATTCTGGATTGTTCCCCACTTTAAAAACTTTTTAATCAAAACCAGAAGTAGACAGGGCAGCATAAAAGCTCCCACGCCCACTTAGTTTCATGGAGTGAAGAATCACAGGCAGTTTGCCCAGAATTACGTTTTATACCTGGCTTTTCAGTGGCATCTTATGGAAAAAAATTGTTGTTTTCTTGTTTTTCTGTAACAGACAGGATCCTAGATATTTGAGAGAGGAAAAGTGCTGGAATTACTCTTTTCAATATAGGTATACTCATTTTTAGAGGAAAGAGAAGGAAACTAAAATTTAAGAGGCGAATCTATATGCGGTAAATTGTTTATATCATGAAACTCAATCCTCACACCTTATCAGGTGGGTATTACTAGTTCTGTTTTTGACCTAGGGAACTGGGAATCAAAAAGTTTAAAAACAATACTTTCAGCATTGGGTATTCAGAGATATAAAGATGGCGACAATAGAAACTGGGAACAACTGAGGAGGAGGAAGAGAGAGGGGCAAGGATCCAAACTGTTAGGTACTGTGCTCAGTGCCTGGGTGATGGGATCATTCATATGCCAAACTTCAGCATGTTACAGTATACTGACCTAACAAACATGCACCCCCTGAAACTAAAATAAAAGTTGAAAAAAAATTTAAATAAATAAGTGAACACAAATTATTTCTGTGACTTCATCTTAGCATTACCTCTTATTAACTGAGAGTTTCTAAAATGTGCCCAATTTGGGGGTAAGAATAATTGAACTAACTTAACTTCCAGCAAGAGTACATTAAAAAGTATGGTAATTTACCCAAGGTCATAATACTGGAATTTGAACTCAGAGCTGTAAGAGTTGAAAGTTTAAGTAGCATCTTTGTTCACCTTCCTTAAAATTAATTTTAAAACACTGAAATAAAAAACTAAAAAACCTTGCCTCCCAAAGTGGTTGATGTTTACTTTCAGCTTAACTTAAAAGAATAGGAACAAGATTTGCCTTTTCATCTGAAACAACTAGAAGACTGGACAATACTATATGTAATAAAACAATAGTTTCAGACACTAGGCATGAAGCAGTGAAGAGCTACAATCCTGGAAGAAGGAACACAAATGAGTTGAGTTTTATGATTGCCCTAACTGATACCTGGAGATAGATTACAGACTGCAGCCAAAGGAAAGAAAACTAAGAAACCAGAGGTTTCTCTGAGTTGAGCAAACAGAAGTGGGAGTCCAGAGAGGCCTAAAGTAGATGAAATTCATAAGGCAGAGCACAAAAGAGGAGAGAGCTACACAGAAAGAAGGCTTGCATATCTAAAGAGGGTCCCCTTGAGACAAGCTGAGTACTTCGACGTGTGGGAAAGTTACTAAGGCTGGAGAAAGAACCACCTGAAAACAGCAGAGGGAGCAATCATTAGAGTTCACACAAGGAAGTGAGTAGTTCGTGTTCCTGCTAACCAGTTGAGTAGGACAATTCATTTTTCAATGGGCACTAGATCGAGCAGTCAGGAAAATACAGTCTTTTAGGGGAGCAAAATTAATCCTAGACTAAACCTGTTGAAGTTTAAAAGCCTCAAATGGTTTCCAAATAACTGTCTTCTAGAACAAAGTACAAAAACTGAAAAATACAGCCTGCAAGAGGAAGAAAGAAGTGATAGAAATAGACTCAGAAATGACACAAATAGTAGAATAACTGCAAAATAATATCATAACTATATGCCCTATGGTCAAGAAAGCAGTTTAACATTTAAGTAGAGATTTAGAAGATATAAAAGGACCAGAAAATAACTTGTAAGCAATGAAAATACAATGTATTTTTTAAAAAACCTTTTTGTTATTTTTAAATCAATTTAAAAGATAATTGATTGCTTTAAGCAAAAATAGTAACAGTTTATAGTGGAGTTTATAACGTTGAAATAAAACAGTCACACAAAGTTCAGGATGTAGCAAATGGAATTATATCATTGTTACGTTTCATATGAGCTATGAAATAAGCATGTTCATTACATGAAGGAAAACTGCATGTTACAGATGCATAATATAAACCCTAAAGTAATTTCTTTCCCCACATAAATAAAATTATAGCTGATAAGCTAACAAAGGAAATACATTGGACTCATTAAAAACAATTTAGTTAATAGAAAAGAAGGAAGAAAAAGGAAGTGGTGAAGGGAGAACAAGGGGACAAAAATATTTGGAAAATCCCCAAGTACTTAAAAATGACACGATTCTAATGAAGAAATGAAAATAAGTTAAGGCCAGCCACAGTGGCTGACACCTGTAATCCCAGCACTTTGTGAGGCCAAGGAGGGTGGATCATTTGAGGTCAAGAGTTCAAGACCAGACTGACCAATGTGGTAAAACCCTGTCTCTAATAAAAATACAAAAAAATGATCTGGGCATGGTGGTGGGCACCTGTAATCCCAGCTGCTTAGGAGGCTGATGCACGAAAATGACTTGAACCCAGGAGATGGAGGTTGCAGTGAGCTGAGATCATGGCACTGCACCCCAGCCTGGGGTGACAGAGTGAGACCCTGCCCCCCCCATAAGTTAAAAAGTAGATTGACCAGATTGAAAAAAAAAATATGATATATTGACATTTTTGATACAAGTAATGCAATCTTTAATTTTTCTTAAAGGAAAAGGTGGTAATAATGGTAAAATCAGAAGTCAAAGAAATAAAATAATGGAAAAACCGTGGAGAAAAGTTAATAAAACCACAAGTTTGTTTTTTGAGAAAAATCAATAAAATTGATAAACCTCTAGCCAAACAGATTGGAGGGGGAAAAAAAGAGAAAAGGCATAGGAATGTTAGGAATAAAGAGAGGCAATGTCACTGTAGCTTCTCAGAAACTGAAAGTATAATCAGGTACCACTGAAAACAACTTTATGCCAAAAAATTCGGCAACTTTGATGAAATGGACAGGTACCTTAAAAGATGCTACAGTGGTTTGAATGCGTCCTTCAAAGTTCATGTGTTGGAAACTTGATCCCCAATGCAGAAATGTTGGGCGGTGGCACCTTAAAGAGGTGTTTACATCATGAGAAATGTGTCTTTATAAATGGATTAATGCCATTATTGCAGGAATGGTTTTGTTATCATGGGAAGGAGTCTTTATAAAAAGACAATTTTGGCCTCTTCTTGTTTTCTCTTGCCCTCTTTTGCCCTTCTGCCATGGATTGACACAAGAAGAAGGCCGTCACCAGATGCTAGCACATCAGTCTTGGATTTCCCAGCCTCCAGAACGCTGAGCCAATACATTCCTGTTTGTTATAAATTACCCCGTCTTTGTATTTTGTTATAGCAGTGCAAAACAGCCTAAGACGTACACAAACTAACAAAGCTCATGCAAGAACTAGATAATCTGAACAACACTATTTATTAAGGAAATGATACTTTTATTTAAACAACATGTTTTTTGCTTAGTCAAATAAAACTCTAGGCCCAGCTGGGTTCACTGATGCGTTCTATAAAACATCTAAGGAAAAAAAAATACATCAATTCTCCACATTATTTCAGAAAATAATGAGGAGAGAAGACCTCTCATCTCATTGTCTAAGGCCAGAATTTATCTGAAACCAAAACCAGGTAAGGAGGTTACAAGAAAATAAAGCTAAAGCCCAACATCCATCCTGAACATACAGACAAAAAATTTAAACAAAATTTTAGCAAACTGAACAATAAATAAAAAGGGTAATATAACATGACCAAGTGAGGTTATCTTAGGAAGTCAAGGTTATCAAATCAATCATTGCAATCCATTATATTTACAAAAAAACAAAACACCATGTGATTATCTCAGTAGAATCAGGAAATACATATGGCACAACTTAAATTCATTTCTCATAACTTTCAGTAAACTAGGAATAGAAGGGAATTTCCTCAAATGAGGAATATTAAAGATTTTATAATAAAGGTCATCAACAAAAACTCTGTAGCTAATGTTATACTTAACTGTGAAAGACCAAATTCCTCTAAGATTATCAACAAGGCAAGAATGCCTGCTTTTACCACTACTTAACATTGTACTAGAGGTTCTAGTCATTGCAGTAAGACATAAAGAAGGAATAAACCCATACAAATTGGAAAGTAAGAAATAATTCTGCCTTCATTTAATTTTTAAATTGTTATTATTAATTTTTTGAGTCTTCCTATCATGCAGGCTGGAGTGCAGTGGTACAGTCATGGCTCGCGGCAACATCAACCTTCCAGGCTCAAATGATCTTCCTGCCTCAGCCTCCCAAGTATCGAGTAGGTGGGACTACAGCTGTGTGTGTGTGTGTGTGTGTGTGTGTGTGTGTGTGTAATGTATACACACACACATATATTCTCTCTATATATATGAGTATGTATCTGTCTCTCTCTCTCCCTATATATATATATACACACACACAAACACATATACTGAGAGAGAGAGAGATTCCCACTGTGATCCCTAGGCTGGTTTTGAATTCCTGGGCTCAAGTGATCCTCCCACCTTGGCCTCCCAAAGTGCTGGGATTACAGGTGTGAGCCACCATGCCTGGCATAATTCTGCCTTTAAAGGCAGACAACCTGATCATCTACTTAGAAAATTCAATGAAATATACAAAACTATTAGAATTGATGAATGAATTTTGCAAGATGATTCTAAAATGTGTACGGAAATGGAAAAGGTATAAATAAATAATTCATAAAGTAATTTTATGAAGCCAAAATTACTTCATAAAAGAACAAAGTTAAGGGACTTATGTTAACTGATTTGGAGACTTAATCTAAAGCTATCATAAGCAAGACATTTTAGTATTGGTGTAAAGATAGACAGGTAAATGGAACATCGTAGTGACTTGAGAAATCAACTCAGACATATTTGGTTAACTGATTTTTGGCAAAGGTGCAATGGTGATTAAGAATAATCTTTTAAACATGCTGGAAGAACTGGGCTGGCATTTTTTTTTAAAGGGAAATAAAAATGGCAAAAAAGATTAGCTTCTATTGCAAATTATTACAAAACTAACTTATGCCATATATATAAATTTAATTGAAATGTATCATTTTGAGACCTAAATGTAACATGTAAAATTATAAAATTTCTGGAAGAAAAGAGAAAATATTTGTGATCTTCATTTAGGTAAAGATTTTTTTTAGATATGACACCAAAAATACAGTCCATAAAAGAAAATTTTGGTAAGTTGGAGTGCCTCAAAACATAAAGCTTTGGTTTCCTCAAAAGACAGGATTAAGAGAATGAAAAGACAACTTACATACTGGTAGAAAATATTGCAAATCACTGTCCAGTAGAGAGCTTTATCTGCAATATATAAAGAACTGTTGAAACTCAATAGGAAGATTGACTTCTTGCATAACAGCATGAAGAGTTCTATTGATACATTCCCTGGTAAAACTGGTGAAGATTATTTTTTCCATCTCTGCTGCTTGAAGGAAAAAAAAATTAGTAGAATCTCCAACTATTTAAAGTCTCTGGAAGTGGTCCTGAGGACAAACAGCAAATGAAGAAACATCTCTTTTAGAAAATTTAGTAAGAAAGGTGAGATTCTGTGGTATTTGAACAAGACTGCTTCCACCCTCTCCCCTCACAGCTTGGCAAGGTAGGCTCCACTCCAGACAACTGCAGCCAAGAACATAAGACTCTTTCCCTCCTTCGCTTCCAATCAGAGGCTTTTTTTTCCAGGAGAGACAAGACCTTAACAACTCTCATTCTGCCCCTTGTTGCCTGTTGCTGAGGTTAAATCACAGGTGAATGTTACTGAGAGGTGGAAGCTCCCCTCTTCTACTCAACTCTTACTCTTGGAATGGAGGTTCTACCTTGGGCATAGCATACAGAGAATACTGGGTTCTTACAACCCTTCCCCCATGCAGAGAGTATTGGGTCCTTATTGAGGTGGTAGTTCCATGCCAGAAGAGGAAAGCTAAGAGGACCAGACTACAGCCCCTCCCTATTCCCACTGAATTCTCAGCTCACAGTATGTGAGAATCACTTGGAGAGAAGCTTGCCATTTTCCTTACTCTCCAGATCCAAAGTCAGGGAAAGATGGCAAGGAGCCCTACCAGTACCAATCTCATCCCAAGGTGACTGCAGGCATGTCCAAAGCTGTACCATCCTGAAGAGCAGCATCAGAGGCTGGACACTCTAGGGGAGAAGTAGACTTTACTAAAATAATTTAGTCATTAGACAAGCAGATAAGCAGCAATGAGACTGAGAATGGGATATTCAGTATCTAGAGTTGCTACAGTATATTATCTAAAATATTCAGTTTCCACCAAAATTTTTTTTGAGTCATGTAAGGAAACAGGAAAGTATGACCTAGGCACTGGAAAAAACAAAAACATAAAAATAACCGGACAACAGAAACTGCCCATAAGAGTGGTCAGATGTTGGCTTTAATAGGAAATTATTTTTAAAGTAACTGTTATAAATATGTTCACAGAAATAAAGAAAAGCTTGACTAAAAAAGGTAAGAGAAGGTATAGTGACAATGTTGCATCAGATAGAGAATATCATTAAAGACAGATATTTTAATGGAAATTCTGGAGTTTAAAGTACAATAACTAAAATGTAAAAATTTATTAGAAGGGCTTGACAATAGGTTTGAATTGGCAGAAGAAAGAATTTCTGAGCTTAAGGATATAGGTCAATAGAGATTATTCATTCCTGAGCAGGAGAAAAGAATGAAGAGAAGTAAACAGAACTTTAGAGAAAGATGAGTTACCATTAAGTACACCAATATACATGTAATGTGAGTATCAGGAGGGGAGGGGAGGGAAGGAGAGGGGAAAGGTAAGGAGAAAAAATACTGAAAGAAATAATGGCTGAAAACGTTCCCAATTTATTGAAAAACAATAACCTACACATGCAGGAAACTCAGTGAACTCTGAGTTAGGTAAACACAAAGAGAGCCATAGAATATTAAAGGAAAAATGCGGAAAAATCCAAGACAGATAATTTTGAAAGAAGAGAAAAATAATATATCACTTGCAAAGGAACCTCAAAGATTAACAGCTGACTTCCTAGCAGAAACAATGAAGGCCAGAAGGCAGTGGTGTAAGTCAATGTGCTCAAAACCCAATAATAGAAAAACAATCTGACTTTTAATATGGGCAAAATATTTGAACACATTTTACATGAGAAGGAAGATGCATGGATAGCAGATAAGCACATTAAATGATGCTCTATATCACTGCAAGTTAAAACCAGTTGCAGATTAAATGTCAATTAGAACCAGAATGAGATACCACTATACACTCACTAAAATGACTAATTACAAAACTGACTATACTAACTGCTACCAAGGATGTGGAGAAGCTTAACTGTCATCTACTGCTAAGGGGCATATAAATAAGAGCAACCTAATTGAAAACAATTTGTTCATCTCTGAAAAAGCTAAACATGTAGTAGCATATGACTCAGGCATTTCAATCATAGCCATAGCTACCCAAGAGAAATGAAAGTCTTATATATGAATGTTCACAGCAGCTCTATTTATAATAGCCAAAAAGTTGAAAGAACCTAAATGTATTTCAATAGGTGAATGGATAAACAAATTTTGTATATCATATAATAAAACGCTTTGCAGAAATGAAAAGAATGAATCAGTGACATGTAATGTGCGAATTGTTTTTAAAACCTTTTATTGTGAAATATACATATAAAAAAATTATACGCCAAAATCAAGAAATAGAATGTTGCCAACACCCCCAGAAGCCTATTTTGTACGCTCTTGTAATCACAACCCTTACCACTCCCAAAGATAAGCTTTGTTCTTTTTATAATAATCATGTCTACCTTAATGGGCATTCCCAAACACTAGAGATTATTTCCTTGACTAGTACCTTATGTAAATGGAATTATACATGGTTTGTCAGTTTTGTTGTTGTTGTTGTTGTTGTTTTGTTTGTTTGTTTTTCGAGATAGAGTCTTGCTCTGCTGCTCAGGTTGAATGGCAGTGGTGCGATCTTGGCTCACTGCAACCTCTGCCTCTTGAGTTAAAGCAGTTCTCATACTTCAGCCTCTTGATTAGCTGGGACTACAGGCGTGCACCACCACACCTGGCTAATTTTTGTATTTCGTTAGTAGAGATGGGGTTTTGCCATGCTGGCCAGGCTTGTCTTGAATTCCTGATCTCAAATGATCCACCTGCCTTGGCCTCCTGGGATTGCAGATGTGAACCACCACACCTGGCCACAGTATGCTCTTTTGTATTTGATTTCTTTCACTCAGCTTTATATTTATTATTGTGTATAGCTATGTTTATTTTCATTTTGTTCAGTATTCTAAATAGGCCATAGACATGAATTCTCCTGTTTAGGGCTATTATAAAAATGTCATTGTTAGCCTTCTCATGAATGCCTCTGGGTGCATTGCATAACTTTTCTATGAATTATACACCTAGGAGTGGAGTCCCCAGGGATAAGGTGTATTATATCTTTAAGTTTATTAGATGTCATATTTTCCAAAGTGGTTGTTCCCCAGTGTACACTACTGCAGAGTTCTGTGGTGGCCACAGCTTTGTCCAGCCTCACAGTCTCTCAGCTAAAGCAACCCCAAGTGTTGGATGCACCTTTCTGGGCTTGACTTTTCTCTGGAAACTGGCTCATTAATTCATTTTCTTGTTAGCTCTCTAATACCTTTAAAAAGTTGTTTCTTGTATCTTTTGTCCGTCTTTGATGTTGTCTTTATTTGGAGAGTTAGTCTGAATTGTACAGTCCACCATTACTAGTAGCAGAACTTCTACTATTTATGAAAACATTTATTGTATGCTCAGGGTCTACAGACACTACTGGGTACTAAGGAATCTTTTTCAATCTTAAAAGAGTAATTCTTATGATTACTGGGGAGTGTAGGCCTGAGATGTTCTCATTTATCCTGAATGTAGGCTTTGCATTGGGATAACATGAGTTTTTAAGGACCAGAAATTAGCTAGACAAAGAGGTATGAATGGCTTCTGGTGAAAGGTATTCTGGTCCTGCTCTAGTGATGAATCTGTTTTTTTCTAGGGGACTTTAGCTCATTATTCATACTATTTGGATCATATTCCTGAGAGACACCATCCTGAATGCCATAATCCTGAATGTTGAAATCTCAAAAGATCAAAATCCCAGAAGGTCAAACTCTCTAAACTCTAAAATATTGAACTGCTCAAATACTGAAAATCACAGTCACCCTGTTAGATGGAACTGTTACCTTGTCATTGTCTTTATCTGGAAATTAAGTGGCTTAAGGACATGCTTGTGGATACCAATTTGACAAGGGGTAGAATTGTGGATTTAAATATAGGTGCCAACTTGACTGGATGAAGAAATGCCTAGAGCTCTGGTAGAGCATTATTTGGGGTGTGTCTGTGGGGTGTGTTCCAGAGGAGATGAGTGAGTCTGAGTGGACTAGATGGGAAGATCTGTCCTCAGTGTTGGTGGATGTTATCCAGTCAGCTGGGGCCTACAGAGAACAAATACAGAAGGCAATTTGGTCTCTCTCTGGGAGTTGAGACAGACTTTTCTTCTGCTGGCTTGGACGTCAGAACAGCATGTTCTCCAGCCTTGGGACTCCATGACTTAACACCAGCAGACCCCTGGGTACCTTACAACGTCAGCTTCCCTGGTTCTGAGGCCTTCACACTTGGACTGAGTCATGCTACCAGCATCCCAAAGTGACTCCAGCTTACAGACAGCCTCTTGTGGGACTTTTCAGCCACTATAACTGCATGAACCAAAACTTCTAGTAAATCCCTCTCCTATCTGTATACATATCCTATTGGTTCTGTCTCTCTGGAGAACCCTAACTAATACAGATGTGGTATTGGAGAAGCCAGATATCATTCCTTCTCACTAAATTCCTTCTGACACAATGGAAGAGATCCATGAGATTGTTCACTCACAGGAAGCATATGAGCTTACTTAATGGTGAAAGATAAAGAGTCTCAAAGCTAATTATTATTGGTGCTTCAGAAGCAGAAAACTGCTTAATTGCAATGGCTGAGCAGTAACTAGACTTTCAGATGGACAGTGTATACTTAGAAATTTGTAGACAACAACCACCAGACAGATTGCAAGTGTGGGTATTGTTCTGAAGATCATAGAAGAAGTGAAAATGCAGATGAAAAATACACACCTCCCCTGCCAGATTATTTACTCATGTACAACTTCTGCCTCTTCACAAATATTGCCAGTTCACTACGCTATGTGGTTTATTTTCACATCACTTCTAATACTGGAGGTTTAAATTGTGTACGTTCTTTTAGTGAGTTCTACTTTGTGCATTTTTTTTCAGATTTGACTCCATGCCAGTACATTATCACAACATTGACTTTGTGTGTAAGCGTTGTGCATGTATGTAAAAACACTGAAACTTCCTCAATAAGAGATGTCCTTTTTGTACGTGAGCATTTGTGAAAGATAAAATTTCTCGATATCTCAGCTTTTTGGGTGACTGCATATGTGGTGGTGACCCATCACAGTTCTGAATTAAACTTGTCAAGAGCCTTAGGTCGTCTATGATGGGATTTCAGACAACTGCAGTTATAAAGCTTGGTGATATGTGTTTACACATTTCCCTTTTTTGACCTATTTCTTTATGAATATAGTTTGTCTGTCGTAACCATTGTACTTCTGCGACTTTCATTAGCATACCTGAATGTTTGTGCTTGTACAACTATGGACTTTGCTATTGCCTAGTTTACTGTGAAAAGGTGGCCTATTAAGTGTTCTATCGGTTTTTTCTATGTTTCTCAAACCTCTTTAAAAAATACAAATATCTTTTAAAGAATTAACGAACTCTTTTGTCAGAGTTATATTTTCAGAATTTCTATCTTTTGAGATTTCAACATTTGGGATTATGGCGTTCAAGATTGTGTCTTGGGGATTATGACCAGCTTTTTCATAGGTAGGTCATCATTCCTCTTTGGATCTTGAATGTTTCAGTTTCTCTCCAAGAGAAATCTCTTTTTCTGTTTATAGATATTTGCATTTGACAACTAATTCAACGCAGTTTTAATTTCTAATGGCAGTACACTTAGTCTGAATTTTCATGGGATGTTGATTTTATGGACCCAGAGTTTTTGCTTTGACATTGCTTGTTGAATTTACTGATTACCGAAGCAGACTCGTTTCTTTTCCCCACAGACCTGCCCTTTTCTTTCTGTTCCAGCATTGGGTGGCTTCATCTCTCTCTCTTTCCCTCTCTCATTTAGGCAACATCTTTTACTCCTTCTTCTTTCTTCCACTTTGGACATCAGAGTCCTGGAGATTCAACTTCTGCAGTATCTTGCATCTGTATCCTCTCTATCCCTCCTTTCCACTCCCTCATCAAACTCCAGCATGTAGGTTTCACGAGAGAAGAGATTTTTGTATGAACAGTGCCTGGCTCATAACAGGCTGTTGGATGTTGAGTGAATTATCTTTTAACAAATGCTGCAGCCATTTTTCCTAACCAAACTCTGCACGCTTGCCTCTTAAATAGATCTTTAAGAAATAACCAATATTCTTGCTTCAAACCTTTCAGTAGCTTATCTTAGCCCTCAGGAGAAAAGTTAAAACCCAGAAACCGGCTTACATCACAAATGATCATAACTTCATGTTCCAACTGTTTCTGGGGCCTGGTGAACCCCGCCCCCCCCACCCCCACACATAGACAACACACACAATATTCAGCAGCTACACTTGCTGTTTCCTGGACCCATTGTGTTTTCACTGTTCCATTCCTTTGCTTGGAATGCTTTCCCTTTTGTCACCTGCTGAAATCTTACTCATCCTTTGCATCCTTCATGACACCTAAAAACCAGCTCCTAATATTCAATGACCTATCACCTCATCTGAGCCCACACAGCTTGTTGAATATTTTGCCACCGTGTCTTATATTTTGGTTAATTGCAAATATCTGAGCATATGGGTCTTATGAAGGAAAGGACCGTAGCTTGGTAATTTCTAACCCCGTGTGCCTGGCTCAGTGTATGGCGCAAAGTAAGTGCCCAATACATGGTGGAGAGTCTTGTTCTTTCGGATGGAGATGCTACTCGTTATTGTAACTAATAGGGTTATGATGACAGAGGGATCAGCCTGAACAAAGGCTGAAGGCAGAGGGCAGGATGGCTGGAAAGACAGGTGGTGTTGATGTAGTGTTGACGTCATTACTGTCATGCAGTGGTGGCCATCATGATCTCTGCTGCACAGGCAGTTCCCTGGGATCCCTGGGCGCTAGTCATGCCAGATCTGGCCACCAGGTGGCACCCGTGTTCCATGAGCGCTAGTCGGCGAGCAGCCCGACTCAGTGCAGGATCTGGCTTGATGGCGCCTGCCTGGCCAGGTTTGCATTCAGCCCTGCCCCATGTTAGCACCCTAGGCTGGGCAGGATCTCTCCACTGGCCACAAACCAGGCTTCTGCAGGCTCGACCCCAGTCAGGCCGCACTAACATTGGTTTGTAATTACTGTTTCCTGCAGATTGGGCGATACCCCCTCTCCTAGGCAGCCCATCTGGCCATTAGTCGGGTTGGCAGGATGTGCTGAGAAGGCCTGAGTCCCAGATCGGATGGGCACAATTGAATTATCAGCTCTCTCAGTCATTTAGTCAGCCCTTCAGTTGTGTATACCCAGAGCCCCAGATCCGAAAAAAAATTTTCTCTAGGCAGCCTCCCACTGCCCTGCCTCCCTGAACCCAGCCTAGCACCTCAGAAATGTTACATATCTACCTGTCTTTGTCATTATGACCCAACCACTGTCTAGTGTTTCCTCTGAGCAACAGATGACTGGCAAGAAATGGTGTCACAGGGTGTTGGAGGGAGAATCAGAGTAGACTTCTGCAAAGAGGATGCCCGGATGAGCTCAGGCAGGTGAGCTGGTCCCTTTTGGGGCCCATCCTAGCCACATGTGCTGTCTTACTTCTGCAGCTGTCTCAGGCTCATTTGCCCAGCAGAGGCTTCCTTCTCCTGGACACCTAGGCTCTGTGGACTCCCAGACCTTGTCTCTAAACTGTCAGTGGGTAATAGCTCTTGGCACGGTCTGTTTTGAAGTAAAACGCTGTTAAGGGCTGTTAGTTCTCATTTGGAAGCTGGAATTCTTAACACTTATTGTGCATGAGCTCATGGAAATAGATGGGTTTAGTTTGTCTGTTTCATATTCAAGCACAAAAGGGGATATGATGAGACCCGTCATGTACTCAGGTACTTAGGCATGATATGAGTCACATCTGTGCAGGGTTTTGGAACAGATGATAACTTTGAGGTGTTTATGTGGCCTATGACACATCCGCACATGCACAGGGGGGAATGTGTTACCCAGGAAGAGCCAAGCTAGGAAGGATTCTGCCTGGTCTGGTATGTGGAGGCAGGGAGGGACTGGGGGAAAGGCAGGGTATAGGAAGCCATTTAGAGCCTGGATTGCAACTAGGAAATTACTCCTCTGCTCCAGAAAAGCTTAAAATACCTTCTCTTCCACCAAGGAAAACTCACAGGATGAAAATACATCCAAGAGAGGAACCCAACAGAGCATGAAACAGAGGTAAAGTTTTTTCTGCTCAAAGGGTTTTGGGCCTTGGGCCCCAAAGGAAGTGCACTGCCCCAGCAGGTGTGAGGACAAGACAGTGTTTGGCTTGTCAGGTAAACCCTGAGAAAGGGTATATAACTGCCAGGTAAACCCTGAGAAGGGAAAGAATTCCTTCTGTGAATGCCACCTAAGGCCCTAGTGCTGAAGAATAGGAGGACAGCCTGGAGCACAGGAAAGAAGACTAGCAGAGTTGAGGGCCTGCGGTGGCTCACACCTGTAATTCCAGCACTTTCGGAGGCTGGGGCAGGTGGATCAATTGAGGTCAGGAGTTCTAGACCAGTTTGGCCAACAAGGTGAAACCCCTGTTTCTACTAAAAATACAAAATTTAGCCAGGCAGTAGTGGTGCGCGCCTGTAATCCCACCTACTCAGGAGGCTGAGGCAGGAGAATCGCTTGAGCCTGAGAGGCGGAGGTTGTAGTGAACCAAGATGGTGCCACTGCGCTCCAGCCTGGGCGAGAGAATGAGACCCTGTCTTAAAAAAAAATATATAGGGCCTGCTGGGGAGACATGAAAATAAAGCAGATTTGAGGACTTTTGTCTTGGACACAGGAACATTAGAGGCTTTCACTAGCCCTTGGTGAGTAGATTGGAGCTGAGATCAGGATGTCAGAACCCACTGTTCACTGGGGACACTTGATCCAGGTGATACCAAAATGCATGGTCAGAAACCACAGAAGCAGTGGATGCATTTTTTCAGTTTTTCAAGCTACGAGCAGAACAAAAACACTTCAGACAAATCACCCCTCCATCCACCTTCCCCTCTCATGGTGCTGATCTTCCAGGTTTAGCAAAACAAGCTTTCTGGCTCCTACTCCTGGTGAGCTTTCAAGGAGAATTCCATCTTCCTCAGAGAGTTCAGGCCTGAAAGGGCATGGAAAGAGGGCATCTTTTTGCACCTATACAATAGGCAGCAGCCTCCCCATCCAGGCTGCCTTCCAGAGGTAGTATGGGATCAAATGAGGCAACACTTGAGAAAGCACTTTGCAGAGCATGGAGTAGTGGTGTTGCTCCTAGGGCAGGGTTCTATCAAGTTAGGTTTTGTCCCCGCACCCCTAGTCACTTGGTTTGATGAATTGCTTTGCCTTTATTTAGTTCACACATCGATCCCTCCTCAAACTACAGTTCTTTTCTGCAGAAGTCCAACGTAGTCCCAAGACTTCTGCAAGTTCCCAGGGCACTTCTGCCTTGTGACATTGATCCAGACGAGAAGCTCAGCCCCTTCTTCAAGGCCTTAAAAAAGTTCCGCTTGTACAGTGTTCATGAGTGTCACAGAGTTTGCTTAAACTTTGGAGGGAGATGAGTGACTTTGTACTTCATAGCAATGAACTTTCATATGGAACATTTCGCAGCCGCATCTCACAATTTGCTGGCACTAAATTATCTCTGGGGTCAGGGTCTAGACTCCACCCTACTCTGGGGGCCTGCCAGTGACTTGGACTTCATCTTAACATCTAGACTTCTCTTAATCTTAATTCTCCTTCTTCCTCTCCTTTCAGTCTCCATCCCTCCGTTTCTGCTCCCTCTCCAGAGCAAAACAAATTCCTTTCTTATATTCTAGGTCCGTTTCAGCCACTGGTTTTGTAGCTGAGGTTCCTGTAGGTCTCACTTTCTACCCCAAGGTGTTTGTCAAGGTATTTTCCCAAAACAAAGGTGGTTCCCTCCCTAGGGAGAACTCCAGGGCCAGCTGTTCAGATAACAACGTTTTCACCCCAGGCGTTTATCATAACAGAATCCAAAAATGTTTTCAACAGTTTTGATATTGGGAACAGATTTAAGCTGAGAAAAGTAACATATAGTTAAAAGTGAAATTATAAAGGAAATTCAGAATGACCTGGAGGGAAAGGGATAAAATTCCCCAGAAATTCAAGCAGCCCTTTCCAACAGCAAATATTAAAATGGAAGCAAGTGTGCACCTTCTCAATGTAGCACCTAATTCCAAAATCCCCCCCAGGGCCTAGTGGTGTGGGGTGGCCTTCTGGCTCTGAACCTCTGCATACAAAGGCTCCTGGAGGAAATGGAGGCTGGGGCTCACCCTGGATGTCTAGGAACACTGGGAGTAGTGGGGAAGCTGGTATTGGGAGCCGTGACAGTGACATGCCTGGCAAAGCCCAGAGTGATTCCTAGTTCCCCGGGGCAGGCTGAAGTTGGGGGCCCTCTGCTGCCTCTCCATACCTCACTGGCTATCCACCACACCACCACACAGCACTGTCACCGTCACAGGGTGACCGCCTGTTGGCTGGCCTCCCCCTCCCTCAGACTGCATCTTTGTGCCAGCAGACACCAGGTGCAGTTTATTGCTGTGTACCTGGCACACAGAAGGTATGTAATACATGTGGTGAGAGGGAAGGAGAGAAGGTTTGGATGCCCGGCTAGGGGGTTCTGAGCCTGATTTCTCACTTATCCACTGACTTGCTCTGAGGCCTCTAGCAAGCCTACAAACCACTGTGAAACTTCACTTTTTGAATGGAGTGGGAATAGATGCCTGTCTTGAGGGGAAGATGTGTTGGTCTAATGAAGAGCTGTGCAAGTACTTGGGAGTCAAAAACAAGGAGCAATGGTGACCAGGTCAGAGGCTCACAGGCCTGGCACACAGGCTTGGCACCGATGCCCGCGATGTCCCCACATGCAGAGTTTGATTCAGTGTTCTCCAGATCCCTGAGGGAACAGCTGCACCCGCTGGCTGACTTGACTTGGGATAAATGGAGTCCCGGTGGGTGAGTCTTGTCCAAAGTTCTCTCCTGACAGATCTGAAGTAGAACCAGGCCTTGTAACTCCCTGCTCCTTCCTAGCTGGAGCAGGGCTCTGGAAATGTGGGTGGTGCTGGAGAAGGGCAGGTATTGTTAATAAGGAGAGCATGTTGCAGAAACTGCAGGGCTGTGCGTGCTAATTTTAGAAGGCATTTCGAACATCATAAACTCTAAGGTTCTGAAATTCAATCATGGAGAGCCTGAATGTAAAGAAAAGAAAGCTTGGGATGTATTCACAATTTAAATTCTGCCCACTCTCTCTAGTTTCCCTTCCTTCACTCACTTCCCACTTGGGTCAGTTTCGCCCTGTGAGTGCCACTCATGAGTACCCAGGCCTCTCACCTTGTTTCTCCCACACACAGTCAAGGTCAGCTGGTCTGACATGCAAGAGAGACCAAATCCAAGTTTGATATGGAATAAATGAAAATGAATGAATGAATGAATAAATTGGAAAGTGCATGAATAGGAGGCAGGAGCATGAAATGGACAAATGGGCGTAACTTCTTGATGTAGGTGGTGCTGTCTCCCCTCCCTTTTCCTCCATTTGCACAGGCCTGGTGTAGAAAGCCCAGCATTGTGGTTCCTTTGTGCAGGATGTTCTTTCTAGCTGGAATCAACCTGTCTGTGCTTCAGTCCCTTCAACTGAGAAACAGAAGCAATATGAATCCCTACCTTATAAACTTTTGTGAGGCCCAAATGAGCACATGGACAGGAAGGTGCTTGGTAAAGGAGAAATGCTCACAGTATTAGCTACTCCATTATGGAGAGGCAGCCCTTTGCCACTCTACTCACTGCTTCCCCCCACACCCTCACAGTCCACACACAGCAGGTACCTGCATATGCACAGATGTATGTACACATTTACACTGCACACATCGCACAAACTCACCACACACACATACAGACCATGACATACTCACATATACATGCATTATTACTCAGACCCAACACATCTGAAAACATGGCTATTTCCTGGCTGCCACCTTGCCTGAGAGATAGATATCTCCAATATTTCATCCGGGGTCATTTCTTGATAAAATATTTTCAGTAGTAGTAACTGGTTCATCCCCTACTCCTCCTTTTTGAGACAGGGTCTCGCTCTGTTGCTCAGGCTGGAATGCAGTGACACAATTATGGCTCGCTGCAGCCTTGACCTCCCAGGCCCAAGTGAGCCTCCTGCTTTAGCATCTTCAGTAACTGGAGCTACAAGCACGTGCCACCATGCCTGGTTCATTTTTTTACTTTTGTAGAGACAGGGTCTTTCTTTGTTGCCTGGGCTGATCTCAAACTCCTGGGCTCAGGTGATCCTCCTGCCTCAGCCTCTCAAAGTGCTGGGAATACAGGTGTAAGCCATCACACTCGGCTTCGGATCATACTTCTAACACTCTCATAAAAAACACCTGGGACTTCCTGAGAGCCAGCTTGGGCTTTCGTTACTGCTTCCCCTGTTCATGATGGGTATTTACATATCATTAGACCCTCAGTTTAGAAGAAGTTGCACCTGTGATGAATCTCTGGTGGAGTTTTGGTCCAGGAAAGGCCCCGATCTGTGGCTGGGAGTCCTTCTTCCCTTAACACCAAGTGGGCAGTTGTGATACATGTCCCTCTTCTTAAGTCCCAGAGCTCGTTGCTTGTCAGCTCTTTGTTCCTTATCCACCACCTCTTAAGCTGAGGAACAGACTCAGTGGGAGATGGAGGGTTGGGGTGGGCAACGTGATAATGAGTTTGATTTCTAGAATGTTGCCATTGAGGCAGCTGGCACATCCAGCAAGAGGACAGCTCTGGAATTATTAGGAGAGATCTGAACTATTGATAAAGAAATATGAGGATCTGATACATATTCGTAGTGTGTTTGTTAGAAATTACATTTAGTTACTAGAAGAAACTTTATTGTCAAAGACCAGAAGCAACAATGGCTGAAACAAAACGGAAATATATTGAGCTTCGCCTTAATGGGCCTGTGCGTGGGTATCGTGGTGTTTTCCGGGACCTATCTATCTTTCTACCCCACAGTTTTAGTATGTATCCTCCACCTTGGGTTTGTCTTATAATCAAATATTGCTGTTAGAGCACCAGTCATCATCTTTACATTTCAGGCGGAAAGCAGGAAAAAAGGTGGAAGGTTTTTTTTAAAAAAAGAAAAGTGCTATGCTTGCAGCTGTCTACCTTCCTTTTAAGTCCTACCCAATGACTTCTATTTACACAATGTAACAGAAATGACTGCACTTGAGTGAGGAATAGGCGAAGCGGCATCGCGGGATTCAGTGGGCTTGGAGCTCAGGTGAGCAACTCCGCACATTATGTCACCACACCATGTGAGGCGCATTAGGTGACCAGTCACGTGAGCTCGTGCTTCACTCAGAGCCAGTATTGTCTACAAAAGGTTTAATTACCCTGCTAACGCTGGGCCTAGGGGTTGCGCCCAGAAGGGGAACAGAGCTATGTCAAAGCTGCCTACAATTCCTCCAGTGTTTTTCCAGCTACCCGCCACCCGCCCACCGACTTCCCTTGGACCTCAGTTTGGTATAGAACCTGATAACTGGTGTCATGAACAGGATCCTGAGGTGAGTGAGCCTTTGGCCCTGCTGATGCCCGGCTGGCTATGTGATTGCAAAGTGGGTTTTAGTGGCAGCTGTGCTGCTCGGATGGGCTTCGATGGAAACCAGGGTGTGGGTAGACGGGTCTCCGGCAAACATGGAGACGGTGCTGAAGCCACTGGAAGCACGCAGCACTGAGAAGGAGGGAGGCTTTGCCGGCAGAATTGGATGGGTGTTTTTGACTGTGCTACGAAAAGTACACCCTCTGTCCCTGAGGAAAGCAGCACAGCTGAGGGACCTCTAGGCGCAGGCAGGGTGCCTGGAGGTCTGGCTACACAGATCAGGAAAAGAGTTAGAGGCTGCAGTGAATGGGGACCTCCAGGTTCAGGTGGGGCACTTGGAGGCCCGGCTTTAGAGCTTGGAAAAAGAATTAGAGGCTGCCATGAATGCAGGACTGGGTCATCGTCGACTCAGCCAGAGACCCCCTACTCGGTCTGATACCGAGGAGGGGTCACCCAGTGATCCATCAGAAGGGTGGGGGACCCCCAAGGGTGGGCTCGCCCAGTGATCCATCAGAAGGGATCATGTATGTGGCACCCTCCACTAGCGGGGTCGCTCAGTGATCCATCAGAAGGGTGGGGGACCCCCAAGGGTGGGCTCAGGGATGGCCCACCGTAACACAACACATTTCATGTGGTGCCTCTGCCACAACTGAGTTGCAGGAATTAGGCAAGCAGGGCCAGCAGCGTCCAGGGGAACCCTGCCTGCCTGATTGCTTCATTTGTGAAATGAGGGAGCAGATAGTATTTCTTGTTCTGCCTCTGAGATGGAAAAGCTGGCCACCATCCAGACTCATCCCTCGCTCTGTCAGTGGTTGCAAGTGAGGCGGCAGTTAAGGGCAGGGCAAGGTGACCACACCCTGATTGAGTGGCTGTGGGCAGCCATACCGACTATGTGAAACTGTGAGTAAGTGGCAGTCATATGCCAGTTTGGTGCAAGTCATCTGGGAGATGGCTATGCGTCAGGCTATGTTTGACATGAATACCTGGGGGCAATGATGAATGTTTCACCTCCAGTTGAGGGATTTTGTGTTGAGATCTGTGCCCCCGAGTGCCTCTGGATCCTTGGCTGCTGTCTTCACCCTTTATGTAGGGTGCCACATACATGAAATGACTACTGCTATAGTGGCTCTCAGGGAAGCAGAAGGCCATTGGTGGGACCTAGATTCTTCTGTGCCATAAAGAAGGGGAAGCTGCCCCACCTGCAGGGGGCTCCCCCATGGGAAAAAAGGGGGCCCCAGTGAGTAACATGTTTACTGGTGTGAAGAGATTTGGTTTTGGCCAGGGTTGACTGAGAGAAAATCAATAAGCAGCCCAGTGAAATAGTCTTAACTTTGTGGAGAAGGTTATCTCTGGGGCAGCAATTTCAGAAAATGTCCAAGAGGTAGAAGGACATTGCTGCACAGCCCTGTCCTGCCTGGGCATTGATTCCAACTCAGAAGTTACTCACTGCAGCCAGGTGGGAATGCTGAGCCTCTTCTGTTTAATTAGGTAACTGGCTGAGATGCCTGGCTTGGGAAGACATGGGAGGACTGGAGGCCACATGTGGAATTAGCAATCCACTGGTCCCTCACCAGGGTACAGTGGGTATTGGTGCTGGTAGATACTGACACAGCTTGTAGCCTTGTTAGTGGGAACTCAGATAAGTTTCCCTGGGCAAAGCTGCAAACATTGATGCTTATGGAGGCCGGCCAGTGAAAGTGAGACCTGTATGTGCCTCAGCATTGGCCACTTGGCTCCCCGTTTATATACTGTATATGTCTCTCCCATACCAGAATACATTCTGGGGGTGTACATTTTACATGGCCTGGCATTACAAACCATGGCCGGGGAGTTCAGACTCCCAGTGCATGTGGTGAAGCTGGCACTGTGCGGACATATGCGTCACCAGCCTCAGGTTGTGCTACAGCCCCAACAGGTTACTTCCACACATCAATACCATTTGGTGGGTGGGCATATGGCGATAACTGAGACAATTAAAAAGCTGGAGGAGGTGCAGATAGTATGTGGTCTTCACAGCCCCTACAATTCTCCAGTGTGGCCAATTTGAAAGCCTGATGGAACTTGGCAGACGATGGTGGACTGTTGGGAACTGAGTAAAGTAACATCCCCTTTGCATGCAGCTGTACTGTCAATCGTGCATTTAATGGATCATTTGACCATGAAACTGGCACAATATCATTATGTAGTGGACTTGACCAATGCACTTCTCTCCACGAACATCACTCCAGAGAGCCAGGAACGGTTCGCCTTCACGTGGGAAAGGCGACAATGGACTTTGACAGTGTTGCTGCAGGGGTGTGTGCCTACGCCCACCATATGTCTTGTCTTGTTTCCGTAGATTTAGCCTCCTGGCAGTGTCCAGAAAGGGTCTGCCTATTCTGTTATATTAATGATGTTATGTTAACCTCTGATTCTCTTGCAGATTTAGAAGACGTGGCGCCCCTCTCGCGGCAACATTTGGCAGCATGTGGTTGGGCCGTCAGCAAATCCAAGGTTCAAGGGCCTGGATTATCTGCCAGATTATTTGGAGTTATCTGGTCAGGTAAGATAAAGGCCATATCAGAAGCCATTATTGACAAAATTCAGGCATATCCCCAGTCCACTGCACTGAGACAGCTGCAAACTTTAGTGAGCCTCCCGGGATATTGGTGGACATTTGTGTCCCATTTAGCTCAAAGGATAAAATTGCTGTATCGGTTAACAAAGAAGGAGCTACCTGGGATTGGGATGATATGGCTGAGACTGCCTTCCTGGCAGCCAGGCAGTCCGTTCATCGGCACAAACCCTACAGGTCATGGACCAGGGGTGCCCATTTGAGCTGGATGTGTATATGACCACAGATGGTTTCTGTTGGGGCCAGAGGCAGCGGACAAAGCACCGGAGAATGCCAGTAGGCTTTTGGTCCCAACTATGGAAGGCATCTGAGCTCCTCTGAAACAATGATCAGTCCTCTTGATAGGGTTTCTGAAGACTGCTTGACATTATAGAGGACTAAGTTTCTCTGTCAGCCCCTAGTTCTGCTTTCCCTAAGTATTTCCCTTATCCATTGTTTCTTGGGTTCCCAGGGCCACTGTTGGTCCATTCCTCATTTTTATATAATTTAGAAAAGGGTAACCCTCTGGGTGGTCATTGTTCTGCTGGTGCAAGGCTTTGGCAAGCAGTCTTTGTGCTTATAAGGAAACAACAACCCTTCTCCCGGGTGCATGCAGTGCTGCAGCAGAGGGCGTGGTGAGCAGATGACAGGTTGGATTTCAGCCTGAGCTTGCCATTCCTCTAGGTGGTCTCGTGCAGTGCTCAGCACGCACATCTGTAGGTGGCTGTGGTGGTCCCTGGTTCTCCTTTCAGGGGAGGTCGTCTTTGTTCATAATCTTCTGTGGACATATTTGAAGTCTGTTCAGAGGAAAGGATTCCCTTCTTGTATTGAACAGCTTTAGCGGCCCCCATCCTAGAAGTGTGGATTTAGGACCCTGAAATCATATTAGGAACTTACCAGTCATGGGCTTTTGCAGAGCCCGTAAATGAATGACATGGCCAAGGAAAGTGTATGGTAGGAAGAGAGCCTTTGATCCCTGAGAAAAATGAAGATTTAAGAGGTTGGTTTGAAATGAGGTATCACTGAAGAACACTGAGAAGGTAGGAACAAGAAGTAAGGAGAGAGGGAGACAGTGACAGCACTGAAACAGAGAGAAGAGACTCATCAACATGGTGAGAAGGACTCATCAACATGATGAGAGACAGTTAGGTGTCAAGTAAGATGGAAGCAGAAATGGCCAGAGAATTTGGCCTTTGGCTGCCAATTACACTTTGACTCATCTTATAGCAATTTCTTACTCTACCCTTATAGCCCTGACATGAGTGATGAGGGAAAGGGGTGTTTTCCCAATTTTCCTAAAACATGATAATTTCTTTCCCTTTTCTGTGGTGTTTGGCCCTGCTGAGCAATCTCTTCTTTGATGCAATCCTCCTTCAGCAATGGCATAAACTCTTTCCTTATTTTCCCTCTGCGTCTTTGATGGCTCTTTCTCAGTCACATTGCCTGAGTTCCCCTTGCTGTTCTCCCTACAGGCCTGGTTATGTATGGTGTACCCCACAAAGGGCAGGCTTACCACTTTTTTATCCATATACCTGCCATTGACCATGACATTCACTCCTGAGATTCAATTCCCATGATGGCATCTCCAAATTTGATACCTCCTGACAGTCTTTTGAGCGCTACAGGCATATTTTGGATACACCTTGAATTTAGACAAGAAAATGAAATTATTGGTTTATGTAATTGAAAATCCCAGGATGTATAATTCTAAATTGCAGGCATGCCTGGGTCTAGGCTTCAAGCCGTGTCCTTCCCGTGCTCTTTCTGTCCCTGTTTCTTTCCAGGTGTCTCTGTGTCTCCTTCACTTTGGCTTGAGTCACAAACAGGCCTTCTTGACATGGTGGCAAATGCCCTTGCAGCCTCCACTCACATGCTGTCAATTTAGCAACCTTAGCTGAATGAAGGTTTAGAAAAACAGATTTGGAAGAAGTCTTGGAAGATTATTGTTGGTCCACCAAGGGTAATATTCCTGCTCCTGACCCATTTCCTTTGGTTGAGGTCAGCAGGAATATTACCTTCCTGACAGTGGCTGGAATTTCTGAGTTGCGGATGGCAGCCCCTGTGAAGCACTGAGTGGAAGGGAAAGGTTAGGCCCCCTGAGCCATGCGCTATGGGTTCTTACCACTTCCCTTTAGCTGAACACAATCATTTGTTTTCCTCTGTTTCCTTAAAGGTCCTACCCATTCTTTCTTTTCCCATTGAGTCACCTCCTTTGGAAAGCCTTCCTTCATGCATTAATTAACTGATCCATAGGTCTTTATTTGTAACATTAGAATAAGTAACATCTACATCTTATAGTTGTTATCAGAATTAAACGAGAGAAGGAAGATGTAAATGGCTGGTAGAATGTCACACGGAAGCTCAACACATGTATGTCCTCTGCTTCTCCTTTAGATAGGTGGCTGTCCTCCTTGGGGCTGTCTTGGGTTCCAGCTCTTGCATTATTTTATTGTAGTTACCAGCAGCATATTCTTTAAACGATGTCCTGATTGGGGTGATAAATTATGTTGTTACTCTGTTAATAAGCTATCTAAACTGTTGCCAATCATGCGACCTGACATTTGATAAAATGACAACTGGGAGCCATCCCAAATTAGATGACTCAAGGTAGGGAGCAAAAGCAGCTAGAAGCCAGTCTCCAGGTGGATGCGTCTGTACACAGTAGCGACCACAGCAGCCATCTTGGCACTTAAACACTGAGGGGTAACTCCTAGTGTCACCAGCAGTACGCAGTGTTCAGAAGCTTTGCTTTCCTAAATGGGACAGAGAGACTTGTAGTTTAAAAAATTATTAGAACCAACTGGCTTTAAAAGACCAATTCCATTTTCTTTTCCCCAAACCTCTTCTTTCAGAACCTCACCTGTCTGCTGGATGTTTCCTTCCTGGAAATAAAATTACCTCTATTCGACAGTCGACCTCGAGTCACTTGGCTTTTATTAATAGTTATATTTTTATAACAGCACTTAGGTTAAAATACCATTTGACACTAAAAGAAGCATCCTTCTATGATTACAATGTTAGCATTTGTTGTTACCTTAGAATAGCTGAGTTCCTCAAGGATAGGGACCATGGCTTGCTGCCATCATGTCTCTATATATTTAACACAAGTGGATTGAATGGATGGGTAATCCATATGAATGAGATGGCCCAACTGCCCTTGGTTTTGAGTGAATTTGCCAGGCCAGAGTGGGCTTTGTGTGACTCTTCCATGGCCCCCGTGGATGCTGGGGGCTGGATTCATCTGCAAGAGATCCCAGGAAATAGGGTTCCTATGCTAGAGATGTCTCAATGACTTGGTAAGGATTTCCTTTAGGCTTATTGCAGGACATGGGCTGCCACTGCCAGGAAACCAAACTGTTAATTTGCCCAAATGAGATTCTCCTGGGGAGAATCAATATTTATTAGCATTAATTAAAAAAAAAGCCTGTGCATGATTTTCTTAGCTTTTCTAATGGCAGAGAGGCAGACACTTTTGAGAAAGAAGCTTAAATGAGTGAGGCAAGGATTGAGGGGATAGTTAAATGACGTCAGCAGGAAGGACAGTTATTCATCCACACATAAGTAATCCACTCATCTGGTTGGTTCATCTGGCTCAGAATGGACCCCCACATGATTCAGACTTTGCCAGCATTCCTATTCCTTGTGGAATAGCAGGGTCCACTCAGTCTTGCAGTTCATTATATGCAGTCCATATTAGGATTTGGTTAGAACAGAAGCTACTCTAGGTATTTCAAGTAGGAAGAGGCTTAATACAGGGAATTTGAGATTTCCATGGCCACTGGAAGATGGAGATTTCTGCTTTCAGAAAACTACTAAGTACAGAGGTCTCAGCGAAGCTGTTCTACTGATCTCAGCAGCCACCTCTCCAAGGTGAGTAATTCTCAGGAGGCTACCCAGAGGTGATAAGAGATATAATTGGTGATTCAACATTCTGCACCACCAAAAAGGGTGATTCTCAGGGTGATAGTCTAAACATCTGCCTTCCACCAATGCCCACATGCCTGCAAACAGCTGTCCCTGGGAAGTAACGACTTCACTTTGGACTTCCAAAGCTCTTTCAAGAGCCTCTCCTTGACAGAACTGACCCAGAACCATACTAGAAAGAGAGTCTTGGAAAAGAAGTTCCAGACTATTCCCTTGAGTAGATGGAAGGAGGATGCTGACAATCCTGCACATGAACCTATCTTCATTCATGCAATGAGTTATTTAAGGGAGATCTACTGTACACCAGACTCTGCACTTGTGCCAATCTTATTTCTCTAAGATTTTTGAGTACAGTTCTGTATCTTCTATTTTTTTTCTATATTCTATAGTATGTGGCACGATGGTGGGCACATAGGTAGATAGATGCACACTGATTGCCCATTGGCTTAGCTGACCTTAAACATAGCTAGTCTGCTCTTTTCAATGAAAGAGCATGAAACGAGAAATATAATTTACATGCCTTTTTCTATACATAGTGATTTATGAATATATGTTGAGTATAACTTAGTATTATACAGGTATAATAAGCTAGTTAAAGATAATTTGAAAAAGCTAATTAAAGTTTTAAAATCACTTTTATCATTATTTAGAAAAACAGCCATTTACCAACATTTTTGGTTTGTTTTTACTGGTTTTTATTCTATTTTTGCCTTTTAGCTAGTATTAATATATTTTTAATGGTTGATGTCTCATTTTATTATTATTTAATAGGTATTTTAATGTTACTACATTTGTAAAAAATTTGATAGCTGAGGAACACTCAATTGAATGGATTTTTTATTATTTATTTAATCACTTGGCTAGTATTGGATACTTAGATTGGTCCCAATAGGAAGTATTGTTTAAGCCTCTCCTTTTCCTTTGGAAGTTGGTTGGCAGTTTGGGTCCTGAGTGAGTCTGGGCTTGCGTTCCAACCTTTCTCTGTCTCCCAGGCCTTGATATGAACAAAAGGTCTAGAGGGTATTGTTGACTCAGGGCTGTTAGTGCACAGTACAACTCCCAGTTTGTTGGCCTGACTGAATGTCTTTGCCGCGGGGACCCTTGCTTTAGTGCAGAGGAAGGAATCCAGGCCCAAGTGGTAAAGAGGAAATCTGGTTTCCAGTCCTGGCTCTGTCACTTAGGGCTGTGTAATACTGAGTATGTGTCCTTACCTCTCTGATTCCAAGTTCTTCCTCATTTGAGAGAATGACCAGTTAGTTTATGGACCCCTCCGGCTCTGCCATTCCTTGGATTTATCTCATTCCTAACCTTCCTGGGCATGAAACTCTCTCGCTACTCTTCCTCCCATTCTGATTTGCAAGGTGACTTTTCATTTTGGGGATGTTTTATGGCCCAGCTCAGGTGGAGGTCACCTTCCACACCTCTCTGCATTTGCCTACACTGCTTTTCCACTTGCATTGCCTTTCTTCTTGACTCAGAGATGATGCTTATGTGATGCCAAGCTCTGAATGCCCATGTTGCCTTTTCTTCTCCTACTATTAGTATCATTTACAGCTCAAATGCTCCCGGTCAAAGTCTCCACTATGTCGGGGCTGCTGCAGCTCAGCGTACTGCCCCCAAGGCCCTTACTACACCACACCACACTGTGCTGTCTCCCCTCACCCTTGCGAATTCCTCGAGGTTTACATCATGTCTCCCTCATCTGCAGCAAGGTGCCTGGCACATAGTGGGTGTTCCCTGACGGTGTTGAATCAGCAAACAAAGTGCCCTGTCCGGAGCAAGCCTGCATTTCCCTGACAAGTCTGGAGCTGGCGCAATCAGCGCAAGCCACCCTTCCTCAGTTGAAAAACAGGAAAGTGATTTGTGAAGGTTTCCTTTCTTTGCTTGTCAGAGCAGGATGCACATTTTTAGTGCAGCGTTCTGGGTGGCAAGGTTTTACCTTATCAGCAATATGCATTTCCAGCATCTCTTTAAATGCTAATTAGTCTCTCCCCAGGGAGATCTGGCAGAATGATTCAGCTTCACCCTGAATAATCGTCTCCTCTGTGCAGACAGAAGCAGTATGGAGTGAGGGTGTTGCCTGCCTGCCTCTAAGTCCTCTGATCTGCTCTCATGTTTGTCTCACTGCCTTGGCAGCTCCTCCTCTGGCTTCGAGAAAAGGCTGCTCATAGACACCTCTTTATGGGGAAGTGGAGACAGAAGTAAAAGTGAATCGCATTAACTAATTTAATCTCCATGACCACCTTTTCCAGTAGGTTTTATTATCCCCATTTGAACATTTGAGGAAACTGAGACCCAGAGAATTTTATTAACTTCATTTACAAAGTCACAAAGACTAAATAGTAGAGTTGGGATTCAAACCTGAGCCTGGGTCCAAATTCCCTGGCAGTCTTCCATTACTGAGGACTTCTCGGGGCCAGGTTTTGTACTAAATAATGCTTTATATGTACTAACTTATTTACTTTAAATTAATCCTCACAAAATCCTATGAGGCAGGTCTGTTAGTCCCAGTTTGCAGTAAGGTGAAGAAACTGGTGCACACGAGGGTAGCAGCTGTGCAAGGTCACGGGCTCACACATGGCTTCATCTTAGTGTCTGACTCTAACTTCTCTCTCTGCTCATGCCTCTTCCTCCTCTGCCCACTGTCTCTTCACTCACTGAAAGGCAAGAGCTGTGTTCAACTCACTGGGCAGTGTCTGCCCTGCCGGTAGTGACTGGAGACAGCCTGTAGCTGGCTACCCAAGCCCTAACAGGGGGATTCTGTGGAGACTGGGTCTCCAGAATGGAGGTTGACTCCGGAAACTCTGTCAGCTGGTCACTTAGCTCTGGTCTAATAGGCAGCATGGAGCTCCTCCCCAAGTAGTTCCTGAAGCTCTAGTAGGAAGAGTCGAGTTGAATTGAATTTTCCTCCCACAGGTGGAAGAGTTATCAGTTTTTCAAAAGATTTCAACAGTTGAATAGTGTTTTCCTTCGATGGCCTGGTGCTTGGGAGCACATGTAGATTATTCTCCTAGATTACAGCAATGCCTCCTAGCTGGCCTCCCGGAAACCTCTCTTGCTTCTCTCCAGCCTATTCACCACACAGTAGCCAAAATGATCATTTAAAAAATACAAAGTTAGGCTGGGCGTGGTGGCTCATGGCTATAATTCCAGCACTTTAGGAGGCCGAGGTGGGTGAATCATTTGAGGTTAAGAGTGCAAGAACAGCCTGGCCAACATGGTGAAACCCCGTCTCTACTAAAAATACAAAAATTAGCCAGGTGTAGTGGCACGCACCTGTAGTCCCAGCTACTCAGGAGGCTGAGGCAGGAGAATCGCTTGAACCCAGGAGGCAGAGGTTGCAGTGAGCTGAGATTGCACCATTGTACTCCAGCCTGGTTGACAGAGGGAGACTCTGTCTCAAAATAAACTAACGAAACCCAAAGCTAATGATGCTGCTCATTCCCTGGAAGCCCTTTCACGGTTTCCCATTGCTTTTAGGATAAGGGCCCAAATCCCTAATGTCACCACTGCATGGGAGTGACTGTCTGCCCTCATTCTGCTTTAGCCACACTGATCTTCTGGCCCTGGATTTGTTCATTTCTACCTTAGGAATGCCACCTTTTGCTCACAGTATTCTTTTATTCTAAAGCATCTTCTATGCCACGTCAGCCCAATACCTCCTCATCTTTTAAATCCTAATTTGAATGTCTCTTCCTTGAATTACTATCCCTAATCATGCAGAGCTAAACCAATTTCTCTTGTATTCCTTGTTCTTTTTTTCACGATATTTATCATAATTTCTTATCATAATTTATTAGTGTAAACAATGTTTTAGTGTTGCTTCTTAATTGAAATATAAGCTCCCTCATGGAGCAGGGTCCTGCTTGCCCTGTGCTCTCATAACCCAGCGTGGTGCCATCTGCATAATAGGCTTTGACTAATACTTGTTGACTAAAAGGTGTATATGTTAAGGATGGGGCTACTCATACCTCAGAAGGGATTTCCTGCAAACACCTCAGTTTTTTCCAAGCCTGATTTTTCAGAAGCTTCTCTTGAAAATATTTGAAAATAAAGTTATCCTTACATGCTAAACATCAAGGGCTATGGGAAACACACAACTGGAAAGAATTTCTGCCCATAATTAAATTACAGCTGAATGAAGTAAGTGACATGTTGATCTGTCTCACTGCGTGCATATCTGGACTTTGTGTTGAATACCAATTTCTCATCTAAATCAATTAAAATCCTATGGAGAAAACTCTTTCTCTCTTTAGAACAGAAGTAAGATAATGCTTCGAGAATCATGGGAGACAGTTAGGCTCTAAGAGGGTGGAAACCTGCAGGTCCCTCATGGCTGCTTTCAATCAGCCTTGACTGAGAGAAAGGCAGATGAATGAAATGTAGGTTTCAAAACCTTAATCAACTTGGACTATGGAACTCCAACTCACAATCCACTGTGATTCTTCTTAGCCCTCAGGAGAGGCAAATGACAAGAAAATAATAGAATTTCAGGGCTTTAGTCTAAACAGCATTCAGAGCTATCCCATGGTTAATACAGCTTCAGTGCGGTTTTCTTCTCTGGTGACCTTATCAGGCAGGGAGAACTGCTGTTGATAATGAGACCCTGGTGGTTCTGTGTCATCCTCACACACTTCAGATGGCTTGATCAGATACAGAATGCTCCACTTAGGCAGGAAAGTAAATTCTTTATTAAGATTCATAAATATTTTACCTTTTTTTTCCCCTGGCTAATTGCAACCTCAATTGCTATACCAGTATTTTTGGAAAAAATGATACATAAAGGAGAAGCAGACACAGTGTCTGTCCTTGAGGCCTGTGTCCAGTAAATAGGGTGGGAAGTGTTCTAGACCAAGCATGATTATGGGCTGGGAGGTGCTGTAATAAAACGTACCCTATCTATGTGTGTCTCTTTTGTGCTAAGTGGGCCTTATTGGTTCATATCCTGAAAGGAGAAGTCAATTTAATATATAGGAAATGGTCCAGTATGTAGATGAGTGTTCTCTGAATATATTCTCACTGTCTGTCATTCATGGAAGAGGCAGGGTTCTCAGACAGAGGCTTTCAGTAAGAAGGACGGAGAACTCCTGTTTCTCTCAGGGCCTCTCTGGGTTCTACTTTAAGGCAGTAAGATGTCTGACTCACCTGTGGACACTCATTAGGTATCAGACATTCTCAATATGATATTTCCTTTAATATTCTCAGTCCCAAAATGGAAAGAGTTATTATCTCCATTTTTACAGAAGGGTAAACTGAGACTCTGATAGATGAAGAATTTTATAACTAGTAAGAGACGATCCAAGGTCCCGGGATCAGGTCTGCTTTAGCACATAGTCTTCACTCTTAGCCTGTTAAGGAGCTGGGTGAAAAGTTGATGGTTACTTAGTTAAAGGTTCTCTTTTTCTGTGTTTTCTAGAAGTCTTTACTGAAGTCCAGAATGAATGCCTCTTTTTTCCCAGGTTTACTAAAAGGAATTAAAACATAGGAGAAAATCTCTCTTATACGCATCCCCACTGGTCTATGTTGGTAGCAGAGATGGCAAGTGAGACATCCCGAGGGAACAAGGAACCTTAGAAGATTTGGGGTTGTGACTGTGTCACCTCTCTTGAAATTCTTCTTCCATGTCCATCTTTGATACTTTAGGAAGATGGCAATTTTCCCCTAAAGAGGCTTTGAAAATGTCCTTTGATATGACTGAGCTCTCCCACTTTTCCATCCTTGTTTGTGGCCATGAAAGTCATCATCACCCTTGTTTCTCTATTTCTGTTGGTTTCCCTTTTCATGTGTGATTCTTAGACTGCCTGTATCGGAATCACCTATGATGCTTAAGGAAAATGAGGATTTCAGGCCCAGGGTCCGCATTTAACCAGGTCTTCACTTGATGATTGTGCTCAGTGTTTGAGAGCGTTTTCACTAAACTACATTTTCCAAAATGTCTCTAGCAGACTCAGAGATTATGGGATGTTAACAAGCATATGTAAAAAAGGGCACGTGAAAAAGGAGTCTTTGGCAGGTGATCTGTAAAGAGCTCAAAATCTAGCTGTGGCCTGTTTCTGTATAGCCCTTAAGCCAAGAATGGTTTTGATATTTTTAAAGTGTTATACTAAAAGAATAGTATACAATATCAGATTTATATCTGATGGCTCCTCACTAGCCACACATGCCAGAGACCATACACCGTGAGAAAAGCTGAAATACTCACTATCTGATCCTTTACAGAAAAATTTTGCTGACCTCCTCTCTATGGTCAAATGAATTTCAGAAAGTGTTGAAAAAAATTAATGCAACAGCACCCAGAAGTGTTTCTCTAAATGCTGGGTGTGTTCAGTTTGTGAAAGTTAATTAAGTAGTACCATTATGTATATCATAATTTAATCAGAAGTTTAAAAAACATTGCAGAAGCTTCTTGATTGCAGGAAGACTTGGCACCTTTAACACATACACCAATGTGCACTGGGAGGGTGTGTGATATTTCTCAATCTTGTTTGAATACAGAATTCCCCGTCTTTTTAACTTTTTAAAATAGAGCATGTTGTGAAACTAGTTCTCTGTGAAATATGTTCTGAGCAATACTTTTCTAAACAAGTTCACGTAATTCAGATGTGACAGTCCGTTTCCCTCAAATCATTCATCATCATATTTTCCTTTATCTTGGTCAGGAACACCATTCCTTCTCCTCATACTCCACGGATCCGAATCTTTCTGTTCAAGCCTTCTCTCTTCCAAAATCCACTTACCATCTCCTACATCAATCACAGGGACAGAAAACTTTGAACTGTATGGAATAATTTGCTGACTAATTTTAAGGACAGTACTGAACCTAACTGAACCTTATTTTCATGACATGGCGTGGAGGGAAAATCATTTAATGGAAATATGAGAAAAGTTGTGTTTCTGGCTCAGGTCAACCACTAACGAAGTGGGAGGCCTGAGTAATTCACTTTTCTACCCTGGCCTTTGATAACATTAGTTCGTTGGTCTAGATATTTACTTCAAGTTTCCTTGCAGATCCAACATTCTGCAATGTTCTGGGATTGTAGAATTCCAGGAAAGGGAGTGAGATGAGGCAAGTCCATTCAACTTGATATTTGATTTATATCTGCTGATTTCTCACTAGCCACACAGCCAGTTGGTATTGCTAAATTGTGGTTATGATACAGACTTTAAAAGCATTCTGACTGATACTTAATTCTATTTGGTGAACAAAAGTCATATTTTTATACAGCGGCAGATTAAAAATCAAAGATTTTCTTAATCTTGTTAAGTGGATTTTCTTCTTCATGAGTGAGTCTGGCAAGCCTTTGATCATGGACTTGGACAAAGTGTTGGTATTTTTATGCCTTCTAGAAAGCCCCAGCTGTCTGAGACATTCTGCCCCCAGGGTCTCATAAATCTGATTTGATCACTTTTATTTCCCGGATAAAGCCATTGACGGTGGGAGTGAAAAGAGTTACTTTTTACTCTACAGAAAGGTCATGAACTTCAATTTGTGGGCTTTTATTTTTTCATTTGATACCACTGGCCTGGGATTTCAGCCATATCCTCATTGTGCCTCCTAACCCTATCATCTCTGGCTGACTTCCCACTGAATACCCAATAGAGGCTTCTCCAGACAGTTCTCTCTTCTCCTCAAGCATCAGCCCCTCCAGCCCTCTTAGCCCTGCAAGGGAGCAAATTTTTCCTCTTTGCCATCTCAACGCTCCTAGAGTATCCAATGACCTCTCTCATCCTCACTCATTCAGTCACTTAACACTTCACTAATGTTCAGTCTGCCAGGTACTATGAACCAGGCACAGTTCTTTCCCTTAAGGGACCCCCACTCTGGTGGAGATTGTGAACCCCAAATATCTGAGACAGGTCTCAGTCTATTTAGAAAGTTTCATTTGCCAAGGTGGGGGACTCAAACCCATGACACAGCCTTGGTAGGTCCTGGCAACATTTGCCCAAGGTGGTTGGGGACAGCTTGGTTTTATACATTTTAGGGAGACATGAGACATCGATCAATATATGTTAGATGTATATTGGTTCTGTCCAGAAAAGAGGGACAACTTGAAGCAGGGAGGGAGCTTCCAGGTTACAGGCAGATGGGTGACCAATAGTTGCATTCTTTTGAGTTTCTGATTAGCCCTTCCAAAAGAGGCAATCAGATATGCATCTATCTCACTGAGCAGAGGGATGACTTTGAATAGAATGCAGCTTTGCCCTCAGCAGTTCCCAGCTTGACTTTTCCCTTTAGGTTAGTGATTTTTGGGGTCCAAGAAATATTTTCCTTTCACAGGAGTCAGAAAGGATAAAAACACCAGTAAGAGTATAATTAGAAGTCTGTGAGTACCAGAGAGGAAGCATTTACTTTGCTTAAATAGGAGGGTCAAGGAAGTTTCCCTGTAAAGGAGATCTATGAGTTGTGTCTGAAAAGGGTAATTCAGAGTTCACTAGAGACAATGGGGGACTGACACTCCAGGTGGAGGGAAAAATGTGTGCAAAACCTCGAAAGCATGAGAAAAGTATGGCATAATCAGAGAGAGTAGGAGGGGGTTAGAAGGAGAATGTGTTGGGGAAGTATTGGGAGATGAGCTGGAAAATCTGGTAGGGGTGCCCTCATCTGGGAGGAGGAAGGCCTTCCCTCCCCTGGGCTCCTGGCCACACTCTCTTCAGTCTCAACAGTATCCTTTCTGAGTTCTTGTCTTCTCTTTCAACCCACAGATAGGCTTAAAACACACACACACACACAGACACACACACACACCACTTTCACTCCATTCTGATTTAACATCGCACTTCCTGGTTCTCAGTATCTAGTTTACAAAGTCCTTGAAAGAACAGTCTGTCTTACTTTTTTTTTTACTTTGTTCCCTCCTATTCTTTTCATGTTATTGTAATCTGGTTTGAGAAGCAATGAGAAGGAGTGCCTTTAGGTATACCAACTGCTGTGGTCTGAATATGTTCCCCTAAATTAATATGTTGAAACCTAATTCCCAGTGTGAGAGTATTAGGAGATGGAGTCTCCAGGAGGTGACAGTCACGAGGGTGAAGCCCTCATAAATGGGATTCATGCCCTTAAAAAAAGGAATCCACAGAGCTCCCTGTATTTTTCCATCATGCAGCCTATGTAGATTTGTTTCCTCCCTGAATATATTTTAATTTACTTAAAATGAGTCTGTCATCTTTTTCTGAACAATTCTATAAGGCTGATGGGTGCTTTAATTCCAAGACCATGGTGGGAGGTAACCAAAGGCCATGAGAATGCTAATTTGACACAAAGACTGAAGCAGAAATGAATTTTCCCTTATCCCCACTCCAAGAGGAAATGTGCAATACTGGGAAAGCAGTAGAAGACAATGAGACTGAGAAAGAGGATTCACACTGTCAAGGAAAAATGCTATCAGGGCTGTGTGTTACCTTTGCAGAAGGTGTGCAACTGTTCCAGCTAGTTACAAACATTTAATAGGCGTTACTATGCCTAGCCATTGGAATACTGAGTTGCAAACACATTTTCTGAATTCATAGTGTCACAGTCTGGCAAGACAAGCCACTAGAAACAGAAATTTAGTAGTTTTCTAGACACCTAGATGAAGGAATGCACAGATTGCCAAGTGACAAGTGTATGTCACTTTGGATGGATAAAGTGTCTTGAACTGTGTCTTGAAAAACAAATGGAAGCCCAGGCAGCTGATGGAGGGAGGATATTCCAGGATGAGGAAATAGGTAACATCACAGAGGAGATGTGAGAAGGTGGTGCATCCAAGGAACTGTAGTTAGTCTTATTGCTTGTTGTGGCAGAAGCTTAAGGTAGAGAAGTGGCCAGAGGCTGTATAATGAAGAGCTTTAAGGTCCATGCATAATAGATTGGATTTTTATCTTTTAGTAATAGCCACTGAGGGGGTGTTAATTTGGGAAGTAATACTGATGCAGGATTTTTTTCACTCCCTTTGCTGGACTCCCAGTGGAGGTGCCTTGTCTATTTGGCTCACTGTGCTCAGCCCCCTGAGGTAGGGAGCACATCAGCAAGTGAGTGTGGGATCCGGCTGGCTGCTCTAGGCACTGACACAGGAACAGGCTCCACACAGGGCCTGTTGTCAGGCCACGTGTGTTACCATGAGAGGAACACAGTGGTACCCATGCAAGGGTCCCCATGACCCTGAAGCCCCAGAGTGGGTGTTAGTGTCCTAATTAGTTTTTTTAGTTCTGCTGTCCACAGTCTGATGGATGGCAGTGTGTTAGCAGCTCAGTTGGCCTCTGGCCCCCTTGTGTGGGGTGGCTGCCTTCCTCTGGCCGAGGGCAAAGGGCCAGTGTGACAGCCTTTCTGTGTACCCACACTTGGTGGGTCCCAAGCTTTTGTTCAGAGTCCGAGGAGAATGAGGTCACATTAACAATTGAAGGATGCTGGGAGCAAAGAATTTTATTGAGCCATGAAAACAGCTCTCAGTGGAGAGGGGAGGTGAAGAGAGGATGGGAAGTACCGGTTGTCTTTCCCAAAGTCAGGTCATCTCTCTCTGTCTTCTGACTGAGTCTGGGGCCTTTATAGGCACAGGATTGGGACAGGGCAGGCCCCAGGTAGTATTGGAAAGGCAACATTGAATTGGCCAAAAGGCATTATTCAAAAAGAACCAACTGGGAAAGAGTGGGCAAACAGGAATGGAAGTTCTTATTCTGGTCTAAGGTTTTACCTGGGACTGTCTTTGGCTTGTAGGTTGGGTTTCACAGGGGACCCACCCCTGAGTGCCTAGGATTTCTCTGTCTCCTGCCTCTATCAATATAACTAGAAATGTGTTTGTAACTGATCATTATGAGCCATCTTTTTCCTACCTTACTTTGATATTTCTCTATAATCTTTATACAAATGGTCCTCGACTTATGATCAAGCTACATCCCAATAAACCCATCATCATTTGAAAATATTTAAGTCAAAAATGCATTTAATATACCTACCTAACCTACTTCCTCTGGTTAGTAAGAAAAAAAATAATCTAACCTACCAAGCATCATAGCTCAGCTGAGCCTACCTTAAACATGCTCAGAAAACTTACATTAACCTACAGTTGGGCAAAATAATCTAACACAACACCTGTTTTATAATAAAGTATTAAATTTCTCATGCTATTTATTGAATACTATATTGAAAGTGAAAAATAGCATAGCTTGCTGCTGCTACTCAGCAGTATCAGTCTGGTACTGTGTAGCACTAGGATAGGAAAAGAGCAAAATGAAAGTTTGAAGTATGCTTTCTACTAAATTCATATCACTTTTGCACCATTGTGGAGTTAAAAAAAGCATTAAGAATCCGTGCTCAGATCGCTGTTCTTTGTTGAAATATGATACCTTTATTCACTCTGGTCCTATCCCCGACCCCACCCAAACTTGCCGTTTTGCTTAGTTCTTTTGTTCAGTGACTGGTTCTGTCAACCCTCTCTCTCTAGACCAGAAATCTTCTCTGTTTCTCATCCCCACATTGAATTTCATGATTCTAATTCTTTTTTTTTTTTTTTGCGATGGAGCCTTGGTCTGTCACCAGGCTGGAGTGCAGTGGCATGATCTTGGCTCATTGCAATGCCTGCTTCCTGGGTTCAAGTGATTCCCCTGCCTCCACTTCCTGAGTATCTGGGACTATAGGCAGGAACCACCACACCCAGCTAATTTTTTTTTTGTATTTTAGTAGAGATGGTATTTCAACATGTTGGCCAGGATGGTCTTGATCTCCTGACTTAGTGATCCGCCTGCCTCAGCCTCCCAAGTGCTGGGATTACAGGTGTGAGCCACCATGCCTGGCTGATTCTAATTCTTTCATAGGTCTCACATTCATTTTCGTATTGTCTCCCTGACAGATTTTCAGATTTTAAGTTCTCATCGTTTCTTTTCTGGTGAAGGCAACACACCTGAACTGTTCTCTTGGCCTTGGGTATTCTTTATACTTCTGCCCATGTGAGCCTTATGAAGTGGAATCGGATCATTTTATGTCACTGGTTAAAGTCATCACTCTTCAGAAAGTAGGTTGCTGCAGCCCCTGCTGAGTGGGTAGACAGGGGCCACTGGTGGAGTGTGTGGGGGAGAATCAAATCCCACCTTCCAGGAAATTGGGAATAATCTTGAGAACTGTGAGCCAGCCTCTGTGAGTAACTGGACTGAGCAGTAAGAAAATAGGATCTGGCAGCCCCATTTGGCCTCTTTACATGTGAAATAAGAAAATTGCTCTGTATAGAGACATGCAGAGAGAAGAGGGGTGAGAGACCATGAGTGTACAGAGAGCGAGGAACTCAGTAATGTGTGGGTCGGTGGCCTTGTTTGGAGGAAGTGGGTTTAGTTGCTGGAACCAGCCTTTCTGGGGGTCTGTCTACACTCCCTGACTTTGAGTTTGTTTTGACATCTCTCTTTAAAAAAACTATTTTTGCTTAAAGTTGCTCAAGTAAGTTCTGTTTCTTACATCCAAAGACTCTTAAAGGGAGACCAATGGAACTCACTTTGTATTTAGGGTCCCCTATCCCCAAAATCTGTGGTTTCCCTATAGCCCAGTAGTTTGCCCAAGATAATGCTGATTCCAGGGCTACCTTGAATTGAAGCAGATTCTGGCACACTTCTCATTGCACACTATTGCCTTTCCAGGATTGTGGCCAAGAACTGAACCTCACAATTTGGGGCAGGCTTTTAATGTGCCGGTAGCTCTTTTTCATCATAATTGTTGGCTGTTACTGTTAGGCAGAGCTGTTGATGATATTAGAGTTTTTGGATATCTCTATGGAAGTCACAATTTCACAGAACCTTGGAGATTCATTTGTTTATTTAAGATTAATCTAATGCTACTATTTGAAAGAACTGTGTTTGGCATAGGAGATACAAAGAAAATGAAATACAATCCCTGACCTCAAAGGACTCTTAGGCTTTTAGGGAATAAATAAATGTAAAAAAGTAGAAAAAAGAGAGAGAGATTATATTATCAGTAATGAATCGGAAGCTTAGAATAAGGGATGTGATTTAATCAAAGATTTAATTGTAATCTCTCTGTTCTTCCCATGCTGAATATATATCCTATTTGGGCACTAAATCATTCTATATTCTTTGGCTCAATTGGAATAGACAATGGTGGAAAATTAGAGGTTTGCGTTATTCTCTTTTAAGAGAATATGGAATCCAGCATTTTTGGAAACTGCGCAAGCATTAAGATTGCCAGCCGTTAGGCCTGCTTTGGGGAATAAGCATTTCAGTTCTACAAGGTCACCCTACTTAGTGAAAATGAAAAAAACGGATGCAAAATACTCACTAAATTGCCTAATCAGTTGATTTCTGGTAACCGTGAAATGCAACTAGGTCAACAGCAACATGGTTTCAGTCTTAGGGAGGCCACATGAGACTGCTGTTATCCTGGACTCATTGCTTTTTGTGAAATTTGGACAAAGTATATTGTAAAATAGAAGTAAAATGTCAGCAGAGAGGCAGTAAGAGATAGTGAGAAAACAATTTGAAAGTTCTGACAGTAGCTAGGCTGGATAGTGAGATGGCAAGGGTAGCATGGACAGACAGGAAGAAGGCATTTTGAAGAGGTGTTATCTTTGCTGTGGGAACTCCTAGTGAAACTGGTGGCAGCTCTACCCATGCCTTAGGACTTGGAAGGGATGTCCTGAGTGGAAGGGATAACCTAGGTGGAGAAATTAAATGACCCCCTGAGAGGAGACAAGGTCAAAATGGAGAGAGCAACTGGGTATGTTGGACGTGAAGAAGGCAATAGCAGATATGCATGATGTAGAAAAAGAGGCGATAATGTTAGTAATGTCAAGAGCTCCTTGGGATTATTCAGGGCTGAGTTTGGAAGTATTGTATGCATTCAGTAGATGGGACTTAGAGAAGTCATGTGCTGGACATCAGGCAGGGAAACACTAAATAATAATTTGGAAACAAAGATGCAGTGCTTAAGATTCTGTTTCTGAATATATGCTAAATGTATAGGAATTGTATTTTGTCTGTGTTATTTGCATAGAATTAACACAGGATTTCTTTGAATTGCACAGGATATTCTGAGATGAGCTGAAATCCTGAAACATAATATTTCAGCCATCACATCTGGACCCTCTGTTATTTTTTCTAGCCACCAGACTCCGTGTTCTCCATAGGCAATTTCATTTAATCTTGACAACAATTTTATACTGATTGGATCCTTAATGTGAGAAACAGGGATATATTCAGTTTGCTGGTAAATGGGAGTTAAACATTTAGTATAAAAAATTCAAACTTCGACTTGTAGAGAGACTAGAATAAAGCTCCTGTACCTATCATAATTTCTTCGTCAATTCTCTGCTGCTGTAGTTTTATCTACACCCTTTCTCATGTGTCCTATCATACAATATGATTCTTCTGAAGCAAATCCCAGATATCTTGTCTTATCAAGAATTTAAAAGATAAACCTAAACATTTATTTAATAACATGAAGTATCCATTCAGGGTTCAAATTTCTCCCTCTTTCTCTGTCCCTAACCCCTTTCTCTCTCTCTCTCTCTCTCGCTCTCTCCCACACACACACACATACACACACTTTGTCTCTCTCTTTCTCTGTTTCTCTCTCTCTCTCTCTCTCAGAGTTTGATTGGATCACCATCTAAAGAAGGTTCCTATATTGCATTTGGATGATATATCTATTAAGTATCTTTTGATTTATAGCTTCCACTTCTTTGTATGATTTCCTTAAAATATATTTGTTGATAAAACAATCATTTTTTCCTATGAAATTTTTCATCCTCTGAATTTTGCTGGTTGCTCCCCATGGTACCATGAAACATGTTCCTCTGTCCTTCCATTCCCATGTGGTTTCATGTAATTAGTACTTAGAGCTAAATCTTGATGTGATTCAGATTCATAATTTTTTATAAATAATATCGCCTCATAGGTGGTTGTCTATATGTCCGTAAGAAAATAACAGTGTCTGGTCTCTCTTTTGATGATGTCAGTGTATTAGCTTCCTTGGACTACCAAAGCAGAATACCAAAGACTGTGTGGCTTAAACAATAGAAATTTATTTTCTCACAGTTCTAGAGGTTCAAAGTCTTAGACCAAGATGCCAACAAGGTTTGTTTCTGGTAAGACCTCTTCCTGGCTTCTAGGTGACTACTTTCTCATTGTTCCCTCATGTGGCCTTTTCTCTGTGTGTGCATGAAGATGGTGGTGTCATTTCCTTTTCTCATAAGGACACTCTTTTTATTGGATTAGGGTTCCATGCATGTGACCTTATTTGATCTTAATTGACTCCTTAATGTAATCAAGGCCTGTCATGGTTTGAATGTCCCTTCCAAAATTCATGTTGAGATGTAACTACTGTTGTAAAGTGATTAGATCATAAGGAATTTGCCCTCATGAATGGATTAATTCTGTTATCATGGGAATTTTCCCCCTTTATGTCTTTCTATCTTAGGCTCATGCCTCTAGCTCTAGCATGTGGTGCTTTCCACCATGTTATGACACAGCAAGAAGGCCCTCACCAGATGTGGCTAATTAATCTTGGACTTCTCAGCCTTCAGAACTGTGAGCCATATACATCTCTCATTTCTTTTTCTAAATAAATTACTCAATCTGTGGTATCCTGTTACAGCAGCAGATAATGGATTAAGACAGACCCTATCTCCAAATACAGTCACATTGGGATCTAGAGCTTCAATATACAAGATTTGTGGGGATGAAATTTTGGCTATAGCAATTAATAAGCCTATATCCCTATAAGGAGTTTGCAAGAAGGTGACATTCTTATTCCTTCTTTATTTGTAATCTGAAATACCTCTATAGAAAAAAAAAATTCTTCAGTACCTACTTGATTGCTTTAAGGCCCAGTTCATATTAAAAGGCAGGTCCCCCCACCGCCGACCCAAGATGGCAGATTAGAAGCTTTTAGCATGCCCTAGCTACTTAGAAATAGCAGGATAGTTCATAAAGGTCTACTCTATGAGCTTTAATTCAAGAACAAAAATGGGAATCCATTGAAATTCCGAAGGGCGTCACTAATTCCAAGGAGGAGAATGCCAGCAAACAGCTCCAATGATGGTGTCTGGCTGATGATGATGAGTGAAGCCTAAGTACGTGAGAGAGGGAGACAGCCTTATCTGTGACTCGTCTTTCCTCTGAGAATCCAAGTGTTCTCACACTGCTATCACAAACTCCCTGAGACTGGGTAATTTATGAAGAAAAGAGGTTTAATTGATTCACAGTTTCACAGGCTGTACAGAAAGCATGGCTAGGAGGTCTCAGGAAACTTACAATCATGGCAGAAGGTGAAGGGGAAACAAGCATGTCTTACCATGGTAGAGAAAGAAAGAAAGAGAGCAAAGTGAAGTGTGCTATGTACTTTTATTATTATTATTACTATTATTGAGACAGAATCTTGCTCTATTACCCAGGCTAAAGTGCAGTGGCATGGTCGCGGCTCACTCCAACATCTGCCACCCAGGTTCTAGTGATTCTCCTGCCTCAGCCTCCCTAGTGGCTGGGACTACAGACATGTGTGATCATGCTTGGCTAAATTTTTGCACATTTAATAGAGATGGAGTTTCACCCTGTTGACCAGGCTGGTCTCGAACTCCTGACCTCAAGTGATCTTCCTGCCTCAGCCTCCCAAAGTGCTAGGATTACAGGCATGATTACACCCAGCCTTGCTATGTACTTTTAAACAACCAGATCTCATGAGAACTTACTATCATGAGAACAACAAGGGGGAAATCTGCCCTCATGATCCAATCTCTTCCCACCAGGTCCCTCCCCCAATACTGGGAATTATAATTCGACATGAGATTTGGGTGAGGATAATGCAGAGTTAAGCCATATCACCCAGCAACTCAGGCTGAGATATAGCACTATGTTACTCGCAAGCCCTGTAGCTATCAGGGAGAGGCTTGAATATGTTGTGAGGGAAAGACACAGGGAAAAGTTGCAGACACATTCCCAGACCCAGGACTGAGATCAGGATGCAATTTTTAATCTGGGCTCATACAAAGTCAGCCATTTCTTTTTTTTGAGACACAGAGTCTCACTCTGTCACCCAGGCTGGAGTGTTGCACGATCTTGGCTCACTGCAACCTCCATCTCCTCAGGGGATTCTCCTGTTTCAGACTCTCGAGTAGCTGGGACTGCAGGCACCCACCACCATGCTTGGCTCATTTTTTGTATTTTTAGTAGGGATGAGGTTTCACAGTGTTAGCCAGGATGGTCTCAATCTCCTGATCTCATGATCTGCCTGTCTCAGCCTCCCAAAGTGCTGGGATTATAGATGTGTGCCACCACGCCCAGCCAAGTCAGCCATTCTTTGACAACCCAGCAGCATGGCCACACAAACAATATAATGTCAGGCCAGAGATTGGAGCACTCACTCTGGAGTGGGATAGGAGCTTCCATAGCCAGAACTGTGGAAGGCACTTGGGCAGCAGGCATTAGAATTGTGCTGTCCCTCATTGCAAGCCAGCGCTGGAGGAGAAATGCTACAGCAGTAGTTTCTTCTGGGAGGTGAAACTTGCAGCCAGGGACAGCTTGGAAACCTGGAACTGGTCTGTGTGCATCTTTGCTGGGCACCCTCAGCCTGCTCCCCTGAGATTGTGGTGCAGTAGAACCCTCTGTGCTCCACCCCAGGCAGAAATCCAGACATTTGTAGCACTCTGGGCCAGCAGCATAAGCTGTGTCACTCTTCATGGACATAGATCATGGTGAGCTGGGGCTCTCCATGCTCCACAGCCAGGCATTCAGAGCATCTTCTCACCTAGATCAGCAGCTTGATACACCCTACCCTTCTTGGGCAGAATTCCTGGTGCAGGGACGCCTTCTCTGCTTCATGCTCAGACAGATCTTTAGGCATTTGTAGCATCTGATTCAGCAGCCTGAGCTACCCCACTTTTCCCGGATAGAGATCATGGTGCACCCGAGCTTTCTCTGATGCATGCCCAGGCAGATCTCCAAGTATTCAGAGCACCTGCTTGCCTGGCATTAGTCTGAGTCACCCCATCCCTCCTGTGCAGACATCTTGGTGTAGTGGGGGCACTCTCTGCTATATGCTTAAACAGATCTCCAAGCATCTAGAGTGCCCGCTTTCCCAGATTAGGAGTTTAGGCCATATTCCATCCCCATGCAGAGAACTTGAAATGCTAAGTAAGTTTCCCAGCTCCATGCCTGGGCACATTTCTAGGTGCTTGGTGGCTGCCCAGCAGATTCTCTCTTGGCACTGGTGCTTATGCCTGGCATTAGGGAACTGTAGGTGGACTCCCTGGTCTAGCCCTACCCATCATGGTCCCAAGCTACCAGTAGTTGAACATGGAGCTCAGACTACTATGCCTTCCATGAATCAGCACATTGCCTGAGGAAACAGCTTCTGCTAGTAAACAAGGATCAAGTATATACCCAGCAATGTTGGCCACAGATAACTTAGTTATAAGTACCATCTACTGGTGTGTAGGTCAAAGTGCACAGCCCAATATAAAACCTGCTTTAAAAAAAGTGTGTAGGGCTATAGAAGCAAGGCCAAAATACTGTATCCAGCATTCTCTACAGTCACTTTCCCTAGGGAGTGGGGGAAAAGGAAAAGGAAGGGAGAAAATAATGATATAGGGAAAGAAAGAAAAATAAAAGGTTCTACTTGTATAAAAAAAAACTACAAAAGTTAGAAGTGCAAGTCTCTCCAGGTGATAAGGAACCAGCACAGGAGTTCTGCACCATGAAAAATCTGAATGTGGGGACAAAACAAAGAGATCACATTAATTGGCCCAGCAAGGGTCCCTAACCAAAATGGAAATTCAGAAAGGACAGATAAAGAATTCAAAGCATTGATTGCAGGGAAGGTCTGTGAAATCCAAGCCAAAGTTGAACATCAACACAAAGAAACTTCTAAAGCAATTCAGGAAATGAAGAAAGAGACATCTTAAAAATAAATCAACCAGAGCTTCTGGAATTGAAAAACTCAATGAATTTCAAAATACAATTAACTGAAAGCTTTAGCAACAGACTGAATCAATCAGAGAAAAGAATTTCAGAGCTTGAAGACCAGTCTTTCAAACTAACCCAGTCAGACAAAAAATAAAAATAAAAATAAAAATAAACAAGTCTTCAAGATATATGGTATTATGTAAAGCAACCAAAGCTATGAATTATTTGGCATTCCTGAGAGAGAAGCAGGTAAAGTAAACAACCTGGAAAACATATTGAGGAAATAATTCAATAAAAATTTTCTAATCTTGCTAGAGAGGTAGACCTTCAGGTGCAAGAAATCTGGAGAACATGTGGGAGGTACTATATAAAACTAACACCACCAAGGCATATAGTTGCCAGATGCTCAAGGTCAGTGCTGAAGAAAACATGTTGAAAGCAGCTAAAGAAATAGGTCAGATTTTGTGCAAAGGGAGCTCCATCAGTTTAACAGTGGACTTCTCAGCAGAAACTTTACAAGCGAGGAGATATTAGAGGACTATTTTTAGCATTCTTAAGGATAAGAAATTACAACCAAAAATTTCATATCTCATCAAACTAAGTTTCATAAGCAAAGGAGAAATAATATCTTTTCCAGGCAAGCAAGTGCAAAGGGAATTTGCTACCACTAGACCCTTATAAGATATCCATAAGGGAGTTCCATGCAACAAACATGGAAACAAGAATGATACCCGCTAGCACAAAAACACATTCAAGTATATAGCCCACAGGTCCTATAAAGCAACTACACAATAGAAACTACAAAGCAACCAGACAACATCTTCATGGTAGAATCAAAACGTCACATATCATTATTAAACTTGAGTGTAAATGGTCTAAACACTCTGCTTAAAAGGTACAGAAGGGTGAGTTGGGTAAAAAGAGCAAGACCAATCCATCTACTTCCTCCAAGAGAAACATCTTGCATGTAGTAATACACATAGGCTCAAAATAAAGCCCTGGAGAAACATCTACCATGCAAACAGAAAACCAAAAAAAGCAGGAATCACGATTCTTACATCAGATAAAATGGACTTTAAACCAACTGCAGTAGGTTTAAAGGACAAAAAGGGCATTATATAATGATAAAGCGTTCAGTTTAAGAAGAACACATAAGCGAGGCGCGGTGGCTCACGCCTGTAATCCCAGCACTTTGGGAGGCTGAGGCGGGTGGATCACGAGGTCAAGAGATCGAGACCATCCTGGTCAAGATGGTGAAACCCTGTCTCTACTAAAAAAAAAAAAAAATACAAAAATTAGCTGGGCGAGATGACTTGTGCCTGTAATCCCAGCTACTCGGGAGGCTGAGGCAGGGGAATTGCCCGAACCCAGGAGGTGGAGGTTGCGATGAGCCGAGATCGCACCATTGCACTCCAGCCTGGGTAACAAGAGCGAAACTCCATCTTAAAAAAAAAAAAAAAAAAAGAAGAAGAACACATAACTATCTTAAATAGATACACATGCAACTTTGGAACCCAAATCTATAATACAAGTACTTCTAGACCTACAAAAAGACTTAGACAGCTACACAATAATAGTGAAGACTTTCAATACCCCACTAACAGCATTAGACAGATTATTGAGGCGGAAAACTAACAAAGAAATTCTGGACTTAAACTCAACACTTGACCAGTTGGACCTAATAGACATCTACAGAATATACTACCCATCAACCAAGATATATACATTCTTCTCATCTGCACTCCAAGATTGACCACACACTTTGTCATAAAACGAGTCTTAAATGAATTTTAAAAATTGAGTTAATATCAACTATACTCTTCAACAACAATGGAATTAAAAATATAAAGTGATACACAGAAGCTCTCTCAAAAACCACACAATTACAAAGAAATTAAACATTCTTCTGAATGACTTTGGGTAAACAATAAAATTAAGGCAAAAATAAAAATATTTGAAATAAAGAATATAAGTCCACAGCGTATAAAATTCTCTGGTATGCAGCAAAAGAAATGTTAAAAGAAAAGGTTATTAACAGTATTAAATGCCTATCTCAAAAAGAAAGACCTCAAATTAACAATCTAACATTAAAACCTAGAGGAACTAGAAAAACAAGAACAAATTAGCCCCAATGCTAGCACTAGAAAAAAAATTCGGAGAAGAGAATGAAATTGCAGAACAGAATGTAATTGAAACCCCAAAATCCATACAAAAATAAAAAAACAAAAACTTGGTATTTTGAAAGGATAAACAAGATTGATTAACAACTAGTTAGATTAACAGAAAAAGTTCAAATGAGCCCAATAAAACAAAAAAGGTGGCATGACAGACAATCCCACAGAAATACACAAGATTCTCAGAAATGATTCTGATCACCTCTATGTATGCAAACTAGAAAATACAGAAAAAATAGATAAATTACTAGGAACACATGATTTCCCAATATTGAATGAGGAAGAAATTGAAACTCAGAACAAAACAATATTGAGTTCCAAAACTGAATCAGTAAAAAATCCTACCAACAAAAAAGCCCCAGACCAGTTGGTTTTACAACCAGATATACAAAGAGCTGGTGCCAATTCTACTGAAACTATTCTCAAACATTGAGGAGGAGAGATCCCTCCCTAACTCATTCTATAAAGCCAGCATCATAGATGCCAAAACTTTGCAAAGATACAACAAAAAGAGAAAACCACAGGCTAATATTCCTGATAAACATAGCCACACAAATCCTCAACAGAACTTTAACAAACCAAATCCAAAAGCACATCAAAAAGTTAATTTACCGTGATCAAGTAGTCTTCACTGCCTAAAGATGGCAACAATAACTACTACTAGATAGGGGAAGGAGTTGGGGGAGGGCAAGTGTTGAAAAACTATTGGGACTAATCTCAGTATGTGGGTGATAGGATCATTTGTATTCCAATCCTCAGTTTCACACAATATTTCTAGGTAGCAAACCTGCATATATACCCCATGAATCTAAAATAAGAGTTGAAAACAAAGAACAAAGGGCAAGAAAAATGTTTTATTATTTTCGTTTAATTAGCAATATTCAGAATAGGGGACTAGTTCCTAGCATCCTCTAAAGTGAACAATGAGGTGTGTGTGTGTGATTATGAACTCAAATATATTAGGGGTGTGTGTGTGTGTTTTGAGACAGAGTCTCGCTCTGTCACCCAGGCTGGAGTGCAGTGGTGCAATCTCTGCTCACTGCAATTTCTGACTCCCAGGTTCAAGCAATTCTCCCTCCTCAGCCTCCCAAGTAGCTAGGATTACCATTATGCATCACCACATCCAGCTAATTTTTGTATTTTTTGTCGAGATAGGGTTTCACTGTGTTGGCCAGTATGGTCTCGATCTCCTCACCTTGTGATCTGTCCAAACTTGGCCTCCCAAAATGCTGGGATTATAGGTGTGAGCCACCAGGCCCAGCCAGATATGTTTTTATACATTGCAGTTATTATTCTAATTGGTATGCACATTATTTCACATTTAGCCAATGGGATCCTTTGAAATTGTCTCCTGAGTCCTTCTGACATCACCTTAACAATCTTTGTTAATGTCCTTGCTTTTGATAATGTAAAAATATTTTAGTGTTAATTTGTACATTTCTAGCTGCAGATTTAGAATCACCAATTTCCACAAAAGGGCTGGCTTCTTTTAGTGAGAAATGACATTTAGATAACATAATCTAGTTATGAGGGACCTCAGTGCTACTGGGTTGATTATTATTTCTAGGTCTTTTCAATGAGAAAGACCTAGAGACAATAATCAGTATTTTTAAAAAGAAAGTATTTGATGAAGTCATAATATTTCCAATCCAAATTTAGAGATTGCCTTTAATTTCATTTTGGTTTAATTTTACTTTATAATTTTATAAAACTTTTACATGGTTCAAAATCAAATTATGAAACAAAGAAAATGTAGAGAAGTTTGTCTTCTATTTCTCTGCCTCCATCCTGTTTTCTTCTCCCAATTTTGTTTATACGCATACCTTGTTTTATCATATATTACTTTATTGTGTTTTTCAAATACTGTGTTTTGGCTTTCTTTTTTTTTTTTAATTAAAGGCTTGAGGCAATCCTGTGGTTGGCACCATTTTTCCAATAGTGTATGCTAAGTTGTGTCTCTGTGTCATATTTAGTAAGTCTTATAATTTTTCAGATTTATTTGTTATTATTGCATCTGTTATGGTGATCTGTGATCTTTGATGTTACTATTATGGTTTTTCTGGGGTCCCATGAACCATGTCCACATAAGATAGTGAACTTGATGGATAAAATATATGTGTTCTGACTGCTCCATTGACCAGCCATTCTTTCATCTCTCTCTTCAGTTCTCCCTATTTCTTAAGACATAATTAGGCTAATTAGTTACCCTCCAGTGGCCTCCTAAGTGTTCAAGTGAAAGGAAGAATCACATATCTCTCCCTTTACATCAAAAGCTAAAGATGATTAAGTTTAGTAAGGAAGGCACATGAAAAGACATGATTAGCCTAATTATGTCTTAAGAAATAGGGAACTATAGCAAGGCCTATTGTGCCAAACAGTTAGCCAAGTTGTGAATGTAAGGGAAAATTTATTTAAAGAAATTAAAAGTTATACTCTAGTAAATACATAAAATAAGAAAGTGAAATCCCCTTATTGCTCATATGGAGAAAATTTTGGTGGTTTACAGAGAAGATCAAGCCAGCCACATCATTTCCTTAATCTAAAGCCTAATCCAGAGTAAGTTCCTAACTCTCTTCAATTATATGAAGGCTGAGAGAGGTGAGGAAACTGCAGAAGAAATGTTTAAAGCTAGAAAAGATTAGTACATGAGATTTAAGGAAATAAGCTGTGTCATAACTCAAAAGTACAAGGTGGAGCAGCAAGTGCTGATGGAAAAGCTGAAGCAGGTTATTCAGAATATCTAGCTAAAGTAATTGATGAAGGTAGCTATACTATACAGATTTTTATTTTTGTTTTTTATTTATTTTATTGCATTTTAGGTTTTGGGGTACATGTGCAGAATGTGCAAGATAGTTGCATAGGTACACACATGGCAGTGTGTTTTGCTGCCTTCCTCCCCTTCACCCACATTTGGCATTTCTCCCCAGGCTATCCCTCCCCAAATCCCCCCCGCTGTCCCTCCCTTATTCCCCCAATAGACCCCAGTGTGTAGTACCCCCTTCCCTGTGTCCATGTGTTCTCATTTTTCCTCACCTGACTATGAGTGAGAATATGCGGTATTTCATTTTTCTGTTCTTGTGTCAGTTTGCTGAGAATGATGTTCTTGAGATTCATCCATGTCCCTACAAAGGACACGAACTCATCATTTCTGATTGCTGCATAATATTCCATGGTGTATATGTGCCACATTTTCCCAGTCCAGTCTATCATCGATGGGCATTTGGGTTGGTTCCAGGTCTTTGCTATTGTAAACAGTGCTGCAATGAACATTTGTGTGCATGTGTCCTTATAGTAGAATGATTTATAGTCCTTTGGATATATAGCCAGTAATGGGATTGCTGGGTCAAATGGGATTTCTATTTCTAAGGCCTTGAGGTATGGCCACACTCTCTTCCACAATGGTTGAACTAATTTACACTCCCACCAGCAGTGTAAAAGTGTTCCTATTTCTCCACATCCTCTCCAGCATCTGTTGTCTCCAGATTTTTTAATGATCACTATTCTAACAGGCGTGAGATGGTATCTCAATGTGGTTTTGATTTGCATCTCTCTAATGACCAGTGATGATGAGCATTTTTTCATGTTTGTTGGCCTCACGTATGTCTTCTTTTGTAAAGTGTCTGTTCATATCCTTTGCCCATTTTTGAATGGGCTTGTTTTTTTCCTGTAAATCTGTTTGAGTTCTTTGTAAATTCTGGATATCAGCCCTTTGTCAGATGGGTAAACTGCAAAAATGTTTTCCTATTCTATTGGTTGCCGATTCACTCTAGTGACTGTTTCTTTTGCCATGCAGAAGCTGTGGAGTTTGATTAGGTCCCATTTGTCTATTTCTTTTGTTGCCAATGCTTTTGGTGTTTTGGTCATGAATTCCTTGCCTACTCCTATGTCCTGAATGGTTCTGCCTAGATTTTCTTCTAGGGTTTTTATGGTACCAGGTCTTATGTTTAAGTCTTTAATCCATCTGGAGTTAATTTTAGTGTAAGGTTTCAGGAAGGGGTTCAGTTTCTGCTTTCTGCACACGGCTACCCCATTTCCCCAACACCATTTCACACCTACTCTAAAATTGACCACATAATTGGAAGTAAAGCACTCCTCAGCAAATGCAAAACAACTGAAGTCATAACAAACAGTCTCTCAGACCACAGTGCAATTAAGTTAGAACTCAGAATTCAGAAACTAACTCAGAACCACACAGCTTCATGGAAACTGAACAACTGGCTCTTGAATGTTGATTGGATTGGCAGAAATAAAGAAGTTCTTTGAAACCAAGGCGAACAAAGACACAACATATCAGAATCTTGGGACACATTTAAAGCAGTCGCCAGAGGAAAACATATAACAATAAGTGCCCACATGAGAAGAGTGGAGAGTTCCAAAAAATTGACACCCTATCATCAAAACTGAAAGAGCTAGAGGAGCAAGATCAAAAAAACTCAAAACCTAGCAGAAGACAAGAAGTAACTAAAATCAGAGCAGAACTGAAGGAGATAGAGACACAAAAAGCCCTTCAAAAAATCAATAAATCCAAGAGCTGGTTTTTTGAAAAGATCAACAAAATAGACAGACCATTAGCCAGATTCATAAAAAAGAAAAGAGAGAACAGCCAAATAGATGCAATAAAAAACGATAAAGGGAAAATCACCACAGATTCTACAGAAATTCAAACCATCATCAGAGAATACTACAAACAACTCTATGCACATAAACTAGTAAACCTGGAAGAAATGGATAAATTCCTGGACACCTGTGTCCTCCCAAGCCTAAACCAGGAGGAAGCTGAAACTATGAATAGACCAATAACACAGTCTGAAGTCAAGGCAGCAATTAACAGCCTACCACACAAAAAGAGCCCAGGTCCAGATGGGTTCACAGCCGAATTCTACCAGACACACAAAGAGGAGCTGGTACCATTCCTCCTCAAACTAATCCAAATGATCCAAAAAGAGGGAATCCTTCCCAAATCATTTTATGAGACCAACATCATCCTGATACCAAAACCCGGCAGAGACTCAAAAAGAAAAGAAAACTTCAGGCCAATATTCATGATGAACATAGATGCAAAAATCTTCAATAAAATACTGGCAAACTGATTGCAACAGCACATCAAAAAGCTTATCCACCATGATCAAGTAGGATACATCCCGGGGATGCAAGGTTGGTTCAACATACGCAAGTCTATAAATGTAATTCACCACATAAACAGAACCAAAAATAAAAACCACATGATTATCTCAATTGATGGAAAGAAGGCTTTTGACAAAATTCAACAGCTCTTTATGCTAAAAACCCTCAATAAACTAGGTATTGATGGAACGTATCTCAAAGTAATAAAAGCTATTTATGACAAACCAACAGCCAATATCATACTGAATGGGCAAAAACTGGAAGCATTCCCTTTGAAATCCGGCACTAGACAAGGATGCCCTCTCTCACCACTCCTATTCAATATAGTACTGAAAGTTCTAGCCAGAGCAATCAGGCAAGAAAAATAAATAAATAAATAAATAAATAAATAAATAAATAAATAAATAAATAAATAAAGGGTATTCAAATAGGAAAGGAGGAAGCCAAATTGTCTCTATTTGCAGACGACATGATAGTATACCTAGAAGACCCCATTGCCTCAGCCCAAAAACTCCTGAAACTGATAAGCAATTTCAGCAAAGTCTCAGGATACAATATCAATGTGCAAAAACCACAAGCATTCCTATACACCAATAACAGACTTAAAGAGAGCCAAATCAAGAACAAACTGCCATTCACAATTGCTACAAAGAGAATAAAATACCTAGGAATACAATTAACAAAGAACATAAAGTACCTCTTCAAGGAAAACTATAAACCACTGCTCAATGAAATAAGAGAGGACACAAACAGATGGAGAAACATTCCATGGTTTTTTTTATCCAATTTGCTAGTCTGTGTCTTTTGATTGGTGCATTTAGCCCATTTACATTTAGGGTTAATATTGTTATGTGTGAATTTCATACTGTCATTTTGATGCTAGCTGGGTGTTTTGCCTGTTAATGCAGATTCTTCATTTTGAATCTGAATCACATCAAGATTTAGCTCTAAGTACTAATTACATGAAACCACATGGGAATGGAAGGACAGAGGAACATGTTTCATTTTGTTGATGCTCTTTTGATATGTTTTTGGAGTGGCTGGTACTGGTTGTTCCTTTCTATGTGTAGGGCCTCTTTCAGGAGATCTTGTAAAGCAGGCCTGGTGGTGACAAAATCTCTGAGTACTTGCTTGTTCGCAAAGGATTTTATTTTTCCTTCACTTATGAAGCTTAGTTTGGCTGGATATTAAATTCTGGGTTGAAAGTTCTTTTCTTTAAGAATGTTGAATATTGGCCCCCACTCTCTTCTGGCTTGTAGGGTTTCTGCCAAGAGATCTGCTGTGAGTCTGATGGGCTTCCCTTTGTGGGTGACCCGACCTTTCTCTCTGGCTGCCCTTAGCATTTTCTCCTTCATTTCAACCCTGGTGAATCTGACGATTATGTGCCTTGGGGTTGCTCTTCATGAGGATTTTCTTTGTTGTGCTCTCTGTATTTCCTGGACTTGAATATTGGCCTGCCTTGCTATGTTGGGGAAGTTTTCCTGGATAATATTTTGAAGAGTATTTTCTAGATTGGATTCATTCTCTTTGTCACATTCAGGTACACCTATCAAATGTAGATTAGGTCTCTTCACATAGTCCCACATTTCTTGGAGACTTTGTTCATTCCTTTTTGCGCTTTTTTTCTCTAATCTTGCCTTCTCGTTTTATTTCATTGAGTTGATCTTCAACCTCTGATATCCTTTCTTCTGCTTGGTCAATTCGGCTGTTGAAACTTGTGCATGCTTCACAAAGTTCTCGTGTTGTGTTTTTCAGCTCCATCAATTCACTCATATTTCTTTCTAAGTTGTCCGTTCTTGTTATCATTTTATGAAATCTTTTTTCAAGGTTCTTAGTTTCTTTGCATTGAGTTAGAATATATTCTTTTAGCTCACAGAAGTTTCTCATTACCCACCTTCTGAAGTCTGATTCTGTCATTTCATCACACTCCTTCTCCATGTAGCTTTGTTCCCTTGCTGGTGAGGAGTTGTCATCCCTTGTAGGAGGAGAGGTGTTCTGGTTTCAGGCATTTTCCTCCTTTTTGCACTGGTTTCTTTTCATCTTCATGGATTTATCCACCTGTCGTCTGTGTAGTTGCTGATTTTCAGATTGGGTCTCTGAGTGGATGTCCAGATTTTTGATGATGAAGTTATTTCTGTTTTTTAGTTTTCCTTCTAACAGTCTGGCCCCTCTGCTGTAGGACTGCTGAGGTCCACTCCAGGCCCTGCTTGCCTGGGGATCACCTGCAGCAGCTGCAGAACAGTAAGGGTTGCTACCAGTTTCTTCTTCTGCTATCTTTGTCCCAGAATGATGCCTGCCAAATTTCAGTCTGATCAGTCCTTTGTGAGGTGACTCTTTGGATATACGGGGGGTCAGGGAGCTGCTTGAGTAGATAGTCTGTTCTTTATAGGAGCTCAAGTGCTGAGCTGTGAGCTTTGTTGTTCATTCAGAGCTGCTAGGCAGGTACATTTAAGTATGCTTCAGCAGAACTCATAATCCCCTTTTTTTTCCCCAGGTGCTCTGTCCTGGGGAGTTAGGTCTTTATTTATAAGTATCCGTTGTGCTGCTGCCTTTTTTTTTTTTTTAGGGCTGCCCTGCCCAGCAAGGAGACAGCCTAGTCACTGTCTGACTGCAGAGTCTTTGCTGAGCTGCCATGGGCTCCGCCCTGCTGCCCTGTGGACTTCCCTGCAGTCCTGTTTATATAGGCGTGGTTAGAACTGCCTTGGCAATGGTGGCCTGCCTCTGTAATTGCGGACTCTCTCTGTTATGGCAGGTTGCCTCGGCAACGGCAGGCCACCTCAGCAATGGCGGACTACCTCCATATGGGTGGCGTGCCTTGGTAATGGTGGATGCCTCTCCGCCACCGAGCTGCACTGTCCCGGGTTCAGCTGTGCTTGCCGTGAAACTCTCAACGCCTAGCGTTTCCAATTGCTTTTTTGTTTGTTTGTTTGGGTGGGACCCATTGAGCCTGATCACCTGGCTCCCTGCCTCAGAGCCTTTTTTTTTTAAGTTGAATGGTTGACTCTCCCCCAGGTGTTCCAGTCGCCTGCTGAAAGGGCACCGGGATCTGTGTTATTTCCTGTGTGACGACACACGGCACTGGCTGAAACAGCGGTGCTGCCCGGGAATCTCCTGGCTTGGCTCCCTGTTTCAGACCTGTTTAATCAGATGAATGGGCGACTCTGCCTGCTCAGAGCTCCAGTTGCCAGCTTAAAAGGGCAACCCAACCAGTGTATTTTGTACGTAGAGCTGCTGCACCGGGGTGCCCCAAAACAGCTACGCCAGTCAAAACAGCCATGCTGATGACCCGTGGGGCTCCTTCACCCAGGAATCTGCTGGTCTGTGGGCAATAAAGATCTGTCTGGAAATGCAGCATCCACTCACCCTCTGCACTTTCACTGGGAGCTGCAGTCCTGAGCTGCTCCTGAAGGGTCATCTTGGATCTTCTCCAGTGCTCTTCTTTCTTAAACGATAGCATACTATGTATACTCTTTTCTGCCTTGATTTTTTTTAACTCAACATTAAATCCTAGAGATAATTTCATGGTAGTACACAGAAAAAATCCTTATTCTTCAAGACAGCTATATACCATTGTGTGGAGTACCACAGTTACTCAACCCATCCCTATTGATAGATATTTAAGTTATTTTTTAGTTATAATTTTTACTACTTCATTTTGTGCATACATACAGGTTAGATATTGCCAAATTCCTAAATTCCCCTTCCCAGGGTTGTACCATTTTGTTTTGCCACCAGCAGAGAAGTACCCATTTTCCCATATCCTTGATTAAACGGTATCTTATCAAACTTTTGAATATTTGCCAATCCAGTAGAGAAATCAAAATATCAAATTTCAGTTTAGTTTTAATTTTCCTTTCTCCTATGATGAGTGAGGGTGAATGTCTTTCTCTTTACTGAAGGATCATTTGTTTTTGTTGTTATCACTCACCTGGAGGTTTATTTCAAGGATGACTGGGAAAGTTAGAAACATTGCACAATAAGATCTTCGGAGATCTGGAACATTGTTTGTCACCATATATAATTCAGCAGCAGCATCTTGAGTCTGTCAGAGACTCTGGACCCCAATAACAATTTGAGATGTCTTCTGAGTTCATGACTGCGGTGGTTAACTTTATATATCAACTTGATTGAGTTAAGGGATAGCCAGAGAGCTGGCAAAACATTATTTCTGGTGAATATTTGAGGGTATTTCCAGATGAGATTTGCATTTGGATCAGTAGACTGAGTAAAAACAATCCACCTTTACCTGTTTGAGTGGGCACCATCCAGTCTGTGGAGGGGCCTACCTGACTAGAACAAAAAGGTGGAAGAAGAGAACATTCACTCTCTTCTTGAGCTGAGAAATCTGTCTTCTAATGCTCTTAGACAGAGGCATTCCAGGTTCTTGGGCTTTAGGACCTTGGACTTATAGCAGCAGTATTCCTCATTGTCAGGCCTTATCACACCACTGACTTTCTTGGTTCTATAGCTTGCCAATGGCATTTTTGGGACTTCTTGGCTTCCATGATCATGTGAGCCAATTCCTATATTCTATATATTTATGTATATCCTATTGGTTCTGTTTCTCTGTATAATGCTCACTATTGCAAAGATGCAGCAATTTCAGCTCTATTTTTCTCTCCACAAGCTTCTTCCTATTCATTCCTGACAATTCTTTCTTCTTTTCCCAGCCTATTTACTTTTAGCTGACTCATGGCTTTTACTTGCCCATGGTACATCATGGCTTCTGCCTATTTACTATTTTCCTCTCTGGTTCTGCCAGTCCTACTCTCTGCTCATTTTTTTTTTTTTTTTCACATTTGACATTAAAATTTCCCCAGAGTGAACCTAATGGATTGGATTAGCCAGTAACCATTGAGTATAAAGTTGTAGGACAGTGCTTTTGGCAGGTTGCTGGTCGATCTAAATATAGCTGTCTTTGGGTCAGATACTTATCCTTAGTTGAGGTCATGATTAGAGTTTGGGGTTATAAAACACAAAGTGTGAAAACCTAGGGATAAGGAGGTTCTCGGAAGAAAGATGTGTGCAAGACTTCTCAAGGTTTTACTTCTCATGGATAGTAGCCCAATATAAACACCAAGAGGAGAGGTATTATGAAATTAACATGTACATTTTACGTATGAGGCAGTGGAAACTTTCCAAGTAACTTTCCAAAAGTCCTATGGCTTACTGGTATCAAAAACATGTGTTTCAGAGTCAAGATTCAATCCTTGGAGTTGAACTCAGGCATTTAAATCCTGTGGTATTGATTCTTACGTGGAGTCTGTGAGTGCTTTTACCTGACTGTTTTGGGCTTGAATGTACTTAATGTCTACGTTAAAAAAATAAATCTCTAAATCTGGATTATGCTTTAGTGAATAAATGTCCATGGGAAAAGCATTTTTCTTTTGGAGTATTCTATACTGATTTAACTTAATTCCTTGATCATTTCCAATCCTGTGCAGTTATAATTATACTTTTATTTTACTGATATTGGGCTAGGTTAATTCTTTATGTGTACTTTTTATAATAAATGTTAATGTACTCATCAGTTTTGTTATCATTTTTTATTGTCAAATTTTATCATATGTTCTTTTTTAGCCTTTATAGTTACTAAATTCGATTTTTTTAGATAAAATATTTTAGATGCAAATTTTGCAAGTTTTTTTTTTGCTAATTTTTTGAGTGTGGTTTTAGTTGTTGATAGTTTTATTTTGTTGCTGTTATTCATTATTTCTTCTAAATATGCTTCTTCTAAGATCATTTTTTTTTTTTTTGCATTTTACTATATGCCTAGCAATGCATAATTCTTCAGTTAGTTTTCACCTATAAAAATTTTAGCCTGTGGAGTTTCATTATCTTCAGTTTCACTATAATATTGTGTGGTAATTTTTTCTATCAGTAGTGCTTGCTATAAATTAGAACAAGTGAAAAAGTATTGATAATTTGTATTACTTTCTTGGAACAAAGCAAAGAGCTCATGAAGGACAAAGACAAAAGATTTAGGTGAGTGGCGAGTTAAAGTCTTGCACATATCCAGGGGTCTAGATTACACAGGGAATGCTCTTTCTTCTCAACCAGAGATACTTTCATGATACTTGGCATTTTTCCCTTTTCCCAGGAGTTGTTTGGGCCTATCAGGCTAAGAATCATGGCATTTTTCCCTTTTCCCAGGAGTTGTTTGGGCCTATCAGGCTAAGAATCAGGTCCTTTGCCCTACAAGGCTGCTAATAAAGAGGAGGGAAGGTCATCCTGAATTTGTGGGTAAGGATTGAAAAAATAAAATATCCACTCAATATAAACATAACAGCTCCCCAGGTCCTACTTAACTCTGCTGAGGGGACAAGCTGTTCCTTTCCTGAACTTGGTTTCCCAAATCCCCATGCTGTCTTGGGACTGGGGTTGGAGCTGGAAAGGAATGACCTTTCATCATCTTCCAGATCCATCCAAGTTCCTTCAGGCTTGGAAAGGCTCCCAGGCCATTTATCAGTATCTCTACATAAAAAAGCCGCCCTACAGGCCTGTCTTGTCAGAATTCCAGGGCTGTATGTCAAAGCACTTGGAAGTCCCAATCAGTTGTCTTTCTCGTGCCTCTAATTTCAACTCTCCAAACGATTGCATTATGTACAACCTAGTCCAGGAGTAGTTATTAAGTCATGATATCTACTGAGATTTCTATTATTATCAAGACCATATAGTAATAGAGCCAAGAACTGGACAAAACAAATAAAAATGACCATAGAGTTGCTGTCAAACTTTGTTATAAACTGAGTGTCAAATCCCATCTGATCCCAGCCTTAGGATTCTCGGGAGATAAAGTGCTCCATGGCCTTGACCTGAAATGACTCTCCCTGTGTCTGTTTGTGGGTCATAGTCAGTAAAATACCAGTGTATAATGGTCATGATGATGCCCCACATGATCAGCCTGAAGGACTCACAGGTGGCCAGTATTTACTGTAAAACAACCCATCTTTTTTGTACCAGTATCCTCAGAAACATGGTAGTTAATATGTTGATTAAAAAAATCAACAGAAATTTTTTGGCTGCTGACTTTCTGAAGGTGAATTTGTCAAGAGTCTGCTTTCTGAGACTTTTGACCTCCCTTTCCAACTGCTTCTGATTGAAGCTCAAGATCTCCTGCTCTGTATTTGGGGTTGATCCTGTTTCTCAGGCACTGATGTTTGCTTTACCAATAGCTACAACTCAGATGATCCCATTGGATTTTGGGCTTGAGATGGCTTCTAGTAAAGGTCTGTCTTACTTCTGTCAAGCTCCTCTTACACATGAAGGCCATGGCCACTACTGGGTTTGCCTCAGCTTTTGAATCGGAACCAAAGAGAATGGAAGAAATGTTTCCTCCTTATTTACCTGTTTGTCTTCCACAAGTGGTTCTCTGGTTTAGCTTTCAGATGTAACTAGGTGAGTATCTTTCTGAATCCCTCAGTCTCAGAGAAAATAGGATCAAGGGATCATTAGGTCTAGTTGAATCCTACAGTCTTGGAATGGACTGTTTTCTATTCTTATGCTCAATACCATTGAGGGATCTATTCAAAGTCACCCAGCAATAGAATTTTCCATTTTTAAGGAACGATGATGTTAAATGTTATAAATCTAAATTGAGGACTGGTGTCATATATGCCATTGCTAAGAAAATGTGCTAGGTCAATTGAAGCAAGAATTGAGTCTTACTTATGTCTCTTACCACCGCAGAACCTAGGAGGTGCTCAGTATTATTTAAATTTAACTGGATATGAATTTTGATTGTAAATTAATAATCATATGACCTCATCAATAATACATGGTTTTCCAATTCTTTTCTATCTAATATGTATCTGACATCTCTTAATTTTTCCACTGTCCTTTGTGGCCAGAGTATTGCAGATTGGAAAGTATGTGGACTTTGGGATCAGAAAGACATATGTCTGAATCTCTCTCTACCACATACTAGCTGTGTGCTTACATGTCTATCTGCCAAAGTAAAATAAAGGTAGTAAAATATATCCTGCAGAACAGTTATGAAGATTGAGTATAATACTGTGGGGTGTTTCTCTTCTCTGGCATAAACACTGCCATTTTCTCATTTGTTCTTCACCCTGTGTGCTTCAAAGAAGTAAGGAATAAACATGAGCAGGTAAAAGTGATTACTGCCATCACTTAGCTTTTGAGGACAGGAGACAAGACTAGGACCCAGACTGACTGACTTCTAATTGCATGCTTTATAGCAAACGCAATTCAAGCCTGTGGAGAGGAGCCTGGGTTCCCAGCCAAACCTCTCAGCAGCTGTATGGTTGTGCAAATAGCTCTTCATGTTTTTGAGTCATTTTCCCTAATCCTTAAAACTGGAATAACAATAAGATTTACTTTATGAGATAGTTTTGAGAACCAACTTTAGCCCTTTGAAGCAGTGTTTCTTACTCTGGAAATACGTGGAAATCATCTGAGAAACTTTCTGAACATGCATAGGCCTTACTCCTGGAGGTTTGGAGGTGCAAATAGGCATATACATTTTCATAAAGCTTCCCCAGGTGACTCTCATGGACCCAAGCCACTCTAAACTGCGGCCTGCTTCTAACTGTAAAAAGCCATGTAAATGTGAATATTAGTATTCTTGACAAGTTTACGTTACACTGAGACTTTAAAATGCTTGTAAAACTATGATGGTGTTGAGGAAAGAACAATAATCTCTTGGGTCAAAAGATATAGAATGAATTCAAGCTGTAAATTTATAGCTGTGAGGCCCTGAGCAGATTATATAACTTCTTTGAAAGTTATATACATCCTCAGTAGTAAACAGGATGGAATAGTACTCATAATTAAATAAGGAAGCTGATGCAGTGACACTTTTTAAGCCAGAAGGACTTCGTTAGGTTGAGAAATGGAAGCAAGGAGGGCTCAAGACATGTTTCCAAGATCATAAAGCTAGTTGAGGGCAAAGCTGGGGTTTGAACCCAGGTCTAGCTGACTCCAGAGCTCGGACTCTGATACTCTGTACCATCTTTTAATCATGCAACAACTACTTTTGAGTGCTTACTATGTACTAGATACTGTTCTATAAGTTTGAAATATACTAAGGAATAAAACAAACATACAAAAATTCCTATCCTGTAGAGCTTTTACATTAGAAGATGATAAGTGCTATGGAAAGAAATCATGCCTGTAATCGCAGAACTTTGGGAGGCTGAAGTGGGTGGATCACCTGAGGTCAGGAGTTTGAGACCAGCCTAGCCAACATGGTGAAACCCTGTCTCTACTAAAAATATAAAAGTTAGCCTGGCATGGTGGTGCACACCTGTAATCCCAGCTACTTGGGAGGCTGAGGTAGGAGAATCGCTTGAACCTGGGAGGTGGAAGTTGCAGTGAGCCAAGACTGTGTCACTGCACTCCAGCCTGGGTGACAGAGTGAGACAGTCTCAAAAAAGAAAAAACAAAACAAAGCAACAACAACAAAATTAACAAAGAGAAAAAAAAAGAAAAACCAAGCATAGATGGGGATCAGTAAAGGGGAGGAGAAGGTAAGGGCCAGAATGCAGTTTTAATTCAGGTGGTCTGTCTGGGTCTCATTGAGAAAGTGACTGTTAAGCAAAGACTTGAAGAAGGTGAAGGAAATAACCAGGCAGTTATATGGAGGAAACTTGCAAGCAGAAGGACAACCCATATGATGATGGTCCTGAGGTGTGGGCAGGCCTGGCAGGTTCAAGGAATAGCAAAGAAGCCAGTGTGGCTAGGGTGATGTGAGCATGAGAAGTAGTAGATGATGTCACGGAGGTCACAGGTGCAGAGTGCAGGGTACTGCAGGGCGCTCTAGGTTCTTTAGTTTTTTTTCTGGAGTTAAATAGGAGCCACTCAAAGTTTCTGAACAGGAGATTGATTTGATGACACTTATGCTAAGTGAAATAAGCCAGTCACAGGAGGACAAGCACTGCATGAGGTATTTCGCTTATATAAGGAATCTGAAATAGTCTAACTCATAGAAGTAGAGAGAAGAATGGGAGTTACCAGGGCCTAGGAGAGGGAGAAATGGGGAATTGCTAATTAACAGGCATACATTTTAAGTTAAGGGAGATGAGTAAGTTCTAGAGGACTGCTATACAACATTGTGCATATAGTTAAAAATACAGTGCTGTGCACTTAAAAATCTGTGAAGAGGGTACGTAGGTAGAGCTCATGTTAAGCTTTTTCACCACAATAAAAAATATTCTGGCTACTGTATTGAGGAAACACTGTAGTGGGACACAGACAGACTCGGCGAGGAGGTCTGTGAGGAGGTATTCCAGCAATCCAGGAAGAGTAATGAAGGTTCAATAGTGGGGTTGCAGTAGAGTGAGAAGTACGTATGGACGGGAGATGACCTGAGCCTGTTGCTGACGTCTGCACTCCTTTGGATTGTGGGGTCTATTGAGCTACAATCTGAAGTGTTTACCCTACGGAATCCAGAAGAAAGACAACTAGCTTGGTGGTAGAGGTGAGGTTCTCCCTGAAGGAAGTGACATTTCTCTTCTTATTCATTTAGGATGAAGGCTGGTCGTGAGCAGCAGATCAGACCTTGGAAAGCAGGCCACAGCCAGGCAAAGGAAGCTCATGGGCCTTGTTTTCTGAGTTTTGATTATAAAGTGTGTAGATGTATTCCAGGAGGCCATATCTGGATGTCTAAATACCTGTCATACAGTTTGACAAGTAGGGGCCCCAAGCTGAAGATAGCTCAGCAAACATTGTAATAAGGATACCCAGTTGTGTTTAACTCTCTGTGTTTTCTCTCTTAATCCATGACCTTTAGTGCAGTACAATTTAAATGTTGCAGCCTAGCCTCAGTGGGCCTCTGGAGGGAAGTAGGGGAAGATTTTGTTCCCACTTCTGTCCTGGAGTATAGAGTGGAGTACTTTGAAGCCTCTGAGGTCATGACAGTAGGGATGAAGAAAAGATCTTCTTGGGGATAAGGAGTTGGGGTGGGGCCAGGCCCCTTTCCTCCTTTGCTTACATTGGAAAAGGGTTTTGGATACACTGGATCATAGGTTTCCTTAATGTTCAGTCATCTTGTGTGGGCCTCACTTTATACACAGCCTCGTGTGAGGCATGAGGTCCCTGCTGAACATCAGCTGCACATCACCCAAGGGTCAGGTGGAGGCAGTTGGATCCCACAGCAATAGAGCTTTGCATCTTGGATGTAACAAGACTGTATAATCTTTGAAGGTTGGGGTTTACCATTAGATATGTTGATATGTAAGACTGAAAGAGACCTGAGCCCCTGTGCCTCGCTTCCGAGAAAGTCTTGGGAATGCAGCAGAACATGATGGCTCAGTGCCCAGCCTTTGCAGCTGGACTGGATTTGAGTTCTGGATGTACTCGTTTCTGGTTGGGCAACATTTTAAACCTCTCTAATGCTTAGTTCTTTTATTCATAAAATGTAGATGGCTATGATAGTGTCTTAGTCCATTTGTGCTGCTATAAAAATAGAACACCTAGGCTGGGTAATTTATAAAGGAAAGAGGTTTATTTGGCTCTCGGTTCTGCAGGCTGTAAGAGAAGCATGCACCAACACCTGCTTCAGATGAGGGCCTCAGGCTGCTTCTACTTACGGCAGAATGTGAAGGGGAGCTGGAATGTGCAGATCACATGGTGAGAGAGGAAGCAAAGGAAGGGGAAATGCCACGTAGGAGAACTCTCACAGGAACTGACAGAGTGAGAACTCACTCATGACCACTAGGACAGTACCAAGCCATTAATGAGAGATCTGCCTCCATGACCCAACACCTCACATTAGGCCCCACCTCCAACATTGGAGATCACATTTCAACATGAGATATGGTGGGGTCAAACATCCAAGCTATAACAGATAACATGTATCATGTAGGGCTCCTCTGGAGATGAAAATAAGTAATATGTTTAGCTGACCACAATACCTGGCATAAAGCAAGTGCTCTATGTAGCCATTATGATGACTAGTTATGGAAGCTTGTAGAGATAGTGCCTCATTTAGGGTGTGTGATTAGAGGATGAGATTGGGAGAGCATCACAGGCAGGAATTTAGTTACGGTTCTACTCTCTGGGACACTTTCTAGACTTCTTTGATTTTCACTTTGACAAAAATGGAAATAATGGGAAACTATCCTGGGCTATATTGGCAAGCAAATGGGAATATAATGAAACGTCATCAACATAAAAATGACAGCAAACTGTCGTGGCATCTGGGCATTTGGTGTGCGTGTGTAGTATGTGTTTAACGTGGATCATTGGTGTTGTATCAGTGTTGCAAAGCAGGAGGAAGTTTATACAAAACTTGGTTTAGATGTCAAGCCTGAGGACCTCTTATACACCAAGAGAATTTGAGACACAGCTTATTATTCACACAGACGAGAGCTGAGCAGTCACAAGCAGGTCCAGGTTGGTTTGGGCAAAGCACAGGAGTGGGTTTGGGCCTTTACATTGGCTGAGATGTGTGACTGGGAAAAGTTCCGGCATGTGGACAGTTTATATTTCCCAATGGTACCAAAGGAGGAGATGAGGTCCTGGGCCTTCTTATCAGCCTGCCCAGATGCAGGGCCAAAAAGGAAGAGAGGCCAAGGCCTGAAAGGAATTATCAATCCAGCATCGAAATTGAAGTCTGACTCTCTGTTACAGTTGATTATAAAGGGAATAAGAAATAAATACCATGAAAAACTACTTTAAAATAGTGAATCTCTACCATAGCAAATTGTTACTAATATATGAATGAATCAACAAAGGCACAGATGCACCATAACCTCAGTGACTGGTATGGGGGTAGCCAGCACTTCTTTCACGCCTTCGGCCTGAGAGATTTATTGTCCCATAAAGAAGACTGAAGATGTGAATGGCTCTCGACTAGGGCTTTCAAAATACTCAAGGCGAGACATGGCATGGGCCTGAACCAAGTGGTTTTGGATATAGACGAAGGTAGGTTTCATTCATTCATCACCCTGAGTGCCTATGAGTGCCAGCCCTGTCCTAGGGACCTGTGACAGACATTGAATAAAAGAGAAACAGGCCCAATTCTTGCAGAATACTCAGGCAAGCAACTATATTGTTATTATATATTACGTAATGTGACCGAGTGTTTTTCTTAGAGAAGTACAGGGGTGTGAAAGCCCATACCCAGAATGGTGGTGGAGGAAATAAAGAGGGAGAGAAGTGGTAGTGAAGAGAACTCAGTGAGGAGATAGATGTGACAGAATGTGGTGGAGGAATAAATGTGGGACAGAGGCATCTGTGTGGAGGAGGTACCACTCTCTGAAGTAGGTAATTCCCAAGGAGAAGACTGGTGGGGAAGGTGTGGATTTAGTTTTGGATATGCTGTGTTTGAGATGCCTGTAAGATAGTTGATTTGAAATGCCCCCACAGCTGCTGCAGAGAGAGACCTGGACTAGCAATATGGTCCTGCGGGTAATAAGAAGGGCTGCTGCAATTTGAGTACCTGGCTGGGCATTGAGTTTTGCAGGGAGGGACTGCAGGGCATGACAGTGGCCCTGGACAGCACACTGAGGAACATCAAGGCTGGGGACTGGCACAGAAAGGAAGCTCCGTTGAGCAAAGGCACCGATAGCTCTTAGCCCAGATTTTAAGCACTGGCACAGGTGGTTTGCTGAGATGGCCTCAGCAGCACAGAAGGAGGCCAGAGTCAGGAAGGAGCAATCTAAGAGGACACACTTGTGGGTTGTCCCTGTGGAATCTAAGAAGTAGTGGGACAGTAGTGGCTACCAGGATTTTGAAGGAGGCCTGGTCTCCCAGCTTTTATCCTTAGTGGAGCAAGATCAAAGAACTACTGGGTAATGTGACCCCATGAGCTCACTGTGGTGTAGTTCAAGGACACTAGGGTTATCTTTGTGATTTGGTGCTGTCTACCCTGCACAGATGGCTTCGTTCTCAGCTGAGATCAAGAAGAACTATTTTGTGTTTGTGGAGAAGTAAGTGACAGACCTGGATTAAAGGAATTTGTTTTCATCTGCTTACTTTGGTTGGCAGCAGATCATGACCAGCTGACCGCTAGACAGGTGTGGAGCCAAGGGGCAAGGATGCCCATTGACATGGCAATCATTCACCTGATTGGAAGTGTGGTGCCCAAGTGTGTCTGAGTTCCAGCCAAGTTCCAGTGGAAAAACCACTCCTGGAGAACTGGAGATGGATGGGCTTTGGGGCAGAGCAGATCTGATATTGCAAGTTGTGACTGTTTGCTATGAGCTCTGTGAGACTCGGCAAATGACCTCTGAGTTTCTATTTCCTTGTCCTCAGAAAAATGAGAATCATGCATGTGGATAAAGACAAATGCAGATATGAGTGACTGGCATAACTAAAGTGCTCAGGAAGACTTAGCCTGCACTTCCAGTATGCATTTTATGCCACGTCTTTACCTCCTGTGGCATACTTGAGTCTGAGATTCCTTTGAGCCTAGAATTCGAGTACCGATTGGAATTTGAATTCTTCTGTTCAGACTCAGGGCCTGGAGGGAGGATATGGGAAATGTGCCATAAACCCTGTTGAATTTCTAGAAACTTGAATTTGAATGGTTCCTCTGAGTTTTAAAAATATTCTACCATACTGTATTTCTGCCTCCCAAAAATAATTGTTTAAGGATTTATCTAATGCTCTAAGGCTCTCCAAGGACAACATCATGGAGAAGGAAAACCACTGGCTTTGAATCCTGGCTCTGTCATTTTCTTATACTGTGGCCTTGGCTAAGACCTTTCTTGAGGGTGTTTAGCCACCTGCAAAATGGGCAAGAGCAGGGCAGGTTTCGGGTTTTGTGAGGCCCAAAATTTATACAATTTGGGGCTCTCTTTAAGAGAAGGAACACAAAATTATGAATATAAACTTGGCTCCAATACTTACCTTTAGAATAAGAAAATAAATCAACATAAATTACAAATTTAAAAAATGCCACAAACATTATATAATTTAGAAAAATAGTTTACTCAGAAAATTATTTAACTACCTGATAGATCTCTAGAATGCTTTCTCTCCTTACCTCTTTTAGCTGATTACTCTCTGATTATTTTTTTATAGGACAATAATGTTGGAACATCCTTGTCTACAGAGAATATAGAAGGATACTCTATTCTTCTTCTGTGCTGATCAAAATTTGTATTATTGTGAGGTTTTTTTTTAGCTTTATTATTGTGTAATTTTTTTTTTTTTTGAGTCTGAGTTTCACTCTGTTGCTTAGGCTGGAGTGCAGTGGCACAATCTTGGCTCACTGCAACCTCCGCCTCCCAGGTTCAAGTGATTCTCATGCCTCAGCCTCCTGAGTAGCTGGAACTACATGCCACTATGCCCGGCTAATTTTTGTATTTTTAGTAGAGACGGGTTTCACCATGTTGGCTAGGCTAGTCTCGAACTCCTGACCTCAAGTGATCTGCCTGCCTCAGCCTCCCAAAATGCTAGGATTACAGGTGTGAGCCACCACGCCTGCCATAAATTTTTAGAAGGGTCTATTTTGGGGAATGTTCTATCATTTTATATATTTAGTAAGACATAAAATATTCTTGTATAGTACTTGTATTAAACCCTCTGAAATGACCATATTCTTTGCTGAGTTTATCAGTGTCCTATGTTGTCATTGTCAAAGTGTCAATTAGCAGAAAATGTTCTAATGCATTCTTGTGGTTCCCTCCTCTTCATTAATTGGATTATCAGGTAATTCAGGAGCCTGTCTATTACTTATATTTGAAATTTATCTCATCCTTTGAAGAATTAACTACATTTTTCTATGATCTGAATTTTGCTTTTGTTATAATTGCATCTCAATGTCAGAATAATTTCTGTTGATTTCATAGCTCATTTATTTCATTGATATATTTGACTGTTCTTCCAGTTCTTTAATAAATCAGTGATCTGCATTGATCCTACTACCTAAGGAGTTGCTCCAGAGACTCCTATGGAGTAATGTAAGTGAACAGGCTTTGTAAATGTCCAAAGGTTGTCTTAGTAATTGATATAATTCTCTCCTATCCCCGCCTCCTGCCCCTCAGCACACCCCAGTACACTTCAGAGTGTGTCTCTCATTGTAAGTATGCAGGAAAGATCTATGAGTTGACTTCTTGGTTCCCTTACTAAAAGCCAGGAGGAAAGAAAAGGAGAGAAGTAGAGGAATAATTCTTTTTGGTTAGCGTCAGTTTGTATCATGTTTCACTCTAAGATAAATATGATGAAATATTACACGCAACTTTATATAAAGCCTGTTTTAGGAAAAATAATCTCAGAATTTCCTAATTTCTGATAAGGAGTATTTGACCAGAGCTTCAGGAATGTGCTCTATTTCTGGAGCTTGGGCCGTAGACACAAATGGAGGCTACTGCTGCTTCCTAGCCCTTCCCTGCGTCCCCCATTAATCCTCAGAATGTGTCCCTGATAAGATACCTAGGCTGGGCAGGCGTACTCACGCCATATTTTATCTGCCTGTTGTCTCCTCCTGCCGGCGTTCCCGTTCCCTGAAATCTCTTCAAGTACACCTGAAGGGCAGGCTTCCTGCACAGCACCAACACTTCTGCAGTTTGGAAGTAAATGCCAAATCTGAAGCAATCTACCTTTAAAGAAACATTTTCTTGTTTGAAAACACACCCCTCCCATTAAGGAAATTAATTGCACTTGATAATTCTCTTAAAATGAATGATGGAGTAGGTGTAGCCTTAAAAATGTACTGCTGGTATTTTTGTTTTACTTAGTGCAGTTAATTAAACTCTGGTGATTCCAGTGGGCTGTCTGTGGAACAGTTATTACTTCCTCTTGAATGTCTCCCTGATTTCCCAGGCAGAGTTAGAGCTTCTTCCTTTTTCTCCTGCCACCCCTCACAATGCTGTGTGTTCCCTCCCATGTAAGACTTATCCTGTTACTACTATTAATCTACTTCTCTGCTTCCTATACTAAATGTCAGTGCCTTCAGGATAAGGACTATAGTTTTTTTTTTTTTTTTGTCATTAGGTCTCACTATTTGCTAATTGAATCTTCCTACCTTGACTTCCCCTTGTAGTGGGTCCCTGGCATGTTCCAACACAGATGGCTATGAGGGTCCTTTGTATACTGCCTTGGAAGCTCAGCTGTACCCAGGTAGATCATCCCTAGTGTTGGCACATTTTATCCTGCCCCCACAAATCTAGGTCCATGCCTGCTTATCTCTTCTGGCCTGGATAACAATGGCCTTGAGATATTGGCTGGAGCCCTTTGAACACAGGACAGTTTCCACCCATGGCAATGAAGGCAGATGCACTGATTTTACTTGTGAGTTCAGGCTCTTTGGTGCTGGCATGCCCCCTTGAAAGTGGGCTCATCAGGGTTCCTCTGGAAGGAGAGGTCTTGGCTGTCACCCAACTAGTTGTTAATGCTGGGGCTCACCTTGGGGTTAAGGATGCCTTACTCTCAGAAGGTTTTGACAGGCTCAACAGTAAGGCTTTCCAGGGAGAAGATTCAAAGACCTTGGCTGTGACTGCTCTTGGTCAGCCTGACTTCAGAAAGAATTGGCATTGAACTGAGATGGTGATGAATGGCTCTTGAAAACATAGGAAATTGGGTTTTGTGACAAGTCATTTATTTTCTTCCATGCCTCTCTCCCCACAGCCACAAATAAATAAATAAATAAATACATAAATAAATACCACTTGATATTTCAACCAATTGAAGAAGCAGCAAAAAATCCAATTGCAATGCAGGAAAAGATACCTACCTATGATGTGCATGGCTCTTCTCCAATAGAAATGCTAGGCAGAGAAAGTGGGTGTTGATTTCTGATAAACTGCAACTCTAGGCAGTTGTTCAGGTGAAGATATTTGCTCTCCCAAAGTGTCTTAGGCAGTGCCCATCCCTGGAAGTGCCTATACTCTGTTACAGAGGGCAGAACCTCATTCTGTCTCCACTGTTCTATCTCCACTGTTATCTGGTCCCATCTCCACTGTTATCCTGCAGGCCAGGTCACCACCATTTGCCTGCTGGGCCAGGAAATTTTCCTTTTCATAGATCTCTCACTTCTGCTTGTGATTCTTCAACTCATCATTCACACGACAGACAGAATGATCTTTTCAAAAATAAATTGGATCACATCGCATGCAGCCACACATCCTTTTTTTTTTTTTTTTGCCACTTGATGACGCCAGTCTCTTTCTCACACAAGAGCTTTTTACACATTTTCTTCCTTCCCCTCTGTCTTCACTGAACTAACTTCTATGCCTCCTTCAGGCCTCAACCCAGATATCATTTCTATAGACGGTCACCCTCTGCCTTTCCCACCTAAAATTTGTCTTTTCCATTAGCGCTTGTAGTACCCTATCGTTTTCCTTCATGGCGTGTATTAGCATTTGTAATTATAGATTTATTTGTTTATTGTTTGTTCTTCTTCCATACTGTAAGCTTCATGAGGGCAGGGGCATTGTCTGTTTGGTTAATCATTGTATATCTAGTGTCTAGTAATGTGCCTGCTACGCAGTAGGTGCTCATTAAATATTTGTTGAATGAAAAACTATGCAATGACTTACTTTCCATATAATAGCTCAAACAAGCAGGGGCTAAAGCTTAGAAGCTTCAGGTAAAAGAGTTAGGAAAGATCCTCAATACATCATCATCATTATTATTGCTATTTTTGTTATTTTAATTGTACTTTAAATTCTGGAGTACATGGGTCGAACATGCAGGTTTGTTACATAGGTATACATATGCCATGGTGGTTTGCTGCATCCATCACCCTGTTGTCTACATTAGGTATTTTTCCTAATGCTATCCCTCTCTTAGTCCCAACTCCCTGACAGTCTGCAGTGTGTGATGTTCCCCTCCCTGTGTCCATATGTTCTCGTTTAACTCCCACTTATGAGTGAGAACATGAAGTGTTTTGTTTTCTGTTTCTATGTTAGTTTGCTGAGAATGATGGTTTCCAGCTTCATCCATGTTCCTGCAAAAGACATGAACTCATCCTTTTTCATGGCTGCTTAGTGTTCTATGGTGTATATGTGCCATATTTGCTTTATCCAGTCTATCATTGATGGGTATTTGGGTTGATTCCAAGTCTTTGCTATAATGCATGATTATTTTTATCTGCTGAGTTACATAAGGGTCAAGGACAGGGACTAATAATTAAGTTCTATCTTATCTATCTTGGTGTTTAGACATAAAGAAACTTGCTTATAGACAAGAATGAATTCCTTAGAGGCCAAATCAGGAGAGACAACAGGGTTCCTGAGAAATAAATCACCCTCTGATAGCATTTCTGAGCATTAGCATTGTTGATATTTTGGGCTAGATAATTCTTTGATGCAGGGGGATGTCTTGTGCATTATGATTTTAGCAGTATCCCTGGCCTCTACCCACTAAATTCCAGGAGCACCCTCCTTACAGGTGAGAGAACCAAAAAATGTCTCCAGACAAGGCCAAATGTACCCTGGGGGCAAACTTTTCCCCACTACTGCCCTAAGATAAGAAGTAATTCCAGGACAGTTCTGAATGCTGGAAGGGAGAGCTGGTTCTGGATGCATGGAGGTAGCTAATGTCAGCATTGATCCTATTCCTACCACCCTGTGGGCTTGTATGAATCCTGGAAGGTAGGCGTTAGGTCACTAATGATTGAGATGCTTTGGGTTCAAACATTTTTGTTTTGGGAACTCTCCCTGCCAGCTAAGCATAATGTTGCAGGAACTATTTCCTCTGGGAGTTAAGGGGCAGTGGTATTGTCTTATATCAACTATGGCATTCCAGACACAGATTCAGTGCTGTCAAAGACCCTCTGTTGAACTGTCAGGGTCTTAGGGTAGTGCTGGCTGCAGAATGGGATAGTGATCTTCACTGATTCTGAGATAAGAGGATAAAATATTCCCAGGAATTCTCCATAAATATTTTGGAAGGAGAATTTTATAAAATGGGTATACTACCTAAAACAATCTACAAATTAAATGCAATCCGTATCAATATTTCAATATCATTTTTCACAGAACTAAAACAAAATTCCTAAAATTTGTATGGAAACAAAAAAAGAGCCTGAATACCCAAATCAATCCTATGCAAAAATAATAAAGCTAGGTAGGAGGACAAGATGACTGAACAGATGCAGCCAGTGAACCAGCTACCACTGAGGGACTCAGATGACTGGTGTGGTTTTAACAGATATTCAGAGGGAAGGTGCCAAGAATGAATGGAGGGAAGACACAGGAGCTTGGTTGAAGAGAGAAAAAGCTGGGAACCCTACACACACACACAGTAGCAATGGGACTTATTTTTGGACCACAACAGCTCTGAGGCAATGGATGAGTTGAACTGGCAAGGAGCAACCCACTCTCACCACAGGCCTCTGGAACTGTAGCAGCAGGAGACTCCTTGACCACCATGCACACTCGAGTTGGCAGAGAGAGCTGCTTAGAGAAGTGGTAGGGGCAGCATGCCATCTGATGTGGAGCGAAGAGGGTTGAATGTTGTAACATCTGTCACAGAGTACAGCCAGGGATGGCCATCCCTCTAGGCTCGACTTGGTCCCATAAGAAACTTTAGTCCTAGGAGAACTATTGAACCTGATCTCTGCAGGGAAATCTTGCCCATCAGACCAGGCTGGTCCAACCTGTACACACCTTGTTCTTCTGGCTTCTCCCAGAGCCCCAGCCTGACCATGCCTGCTGACAGGGTAGTCTTGGGTACTTTGGGGGCCTGCACCATAGCTTCTGTGCTGGCTGACCATGTATGACTGCTGGAGAGCTCCAATGAGGCAGCCCCTGTGGCCACACACCAGCCCGCCCGCTCCCTCCCCATACTGCAGCTTCAACTTAGGCCTGTGGCAACCCCCCATGTCACTTTCTTGTATGTGTCTGCATGGGTGCATTTTGCTTTCCTTGCCCCATCAGCATGGAGGAGTGCAGTCAACCTCCTCTTCCCTTGCCAACCACCCCTGCCAGCACTCTGCCCTTGCACTAACATTGTACAGAGAACAGCAGATCCTCCCCTATCTTGAGCAACCACTCCTGCTTGTGAGACACAGCAAAGACACCCAGCTTCTACCTGCCAGCACCCCCCCCTGCAAGTGAATACCATGTCTGGTGTGACTGTACATACAATCTCTAGCAGAGACCTCCAGGGCCCCTCTCCTTAGCTGTGTTGCCTCACCACTAGATTAATGCTTGCAGGGAGGCAGGCACCCTGGCACCTACTAGCACTCTGCTGTAGCTGCTGCCCTTTTGCCCCCATAGCACAGTGCATTCCAAACCTCAAGGAGCCACAGAACAAAATCAGGGCCAACACGAGTCCCCCAGAGTTAGAGCATACAGTCTAGGAGTTGGGATCTGAGCATCAGCCCCCTAAAATCTTACAGAAATGAAGCCAGTTGGCTGAGTCTACCTTATACCACAATCAAACCCTCAAGGTCATCAAATAGGATGAAAGAAAAATAACCCATCCAAAGTTTAGCAATCTCAAAGATTGAAGGTAGACAAGCTCACAAAGATGAGAAAGAATCAGTTACACAAACCCTGAAAACTCAAAAAGCCTTCTTTACTCTAAATGTCTGCATCACCTTTCTAGAAAGGGTTCTGAACTGAGCTGAGATGGCTGAAATAACAGAAATAGAATTTGGAATATGGGTAAAAATGAAGATCATTGAGCTATAGGAGTATGTTAAAATACAATTCAAGGAAGCTAAAAATCATGATAAAACAGTGGAGGAGCTGACAGACAAAATAGTATGAGAAGAATGTAATCAACCTGATAGAGCTGAAAAACATACTATAAGAATTTCATAATGCAATCACAAGTATTAATAGCATAACAGACCAAGTGAAGGAAAGAGTCTCAAAGCTTGAAGACTGGCTTTCTGAAATGAGACAGTCAGAAAAGAATAGAAGGAATGAACAAAACCTCTGAGAAATATGGGATTATGTAAATAGGCTAAATCTATGACTCATTAGTGTCCCTGAAACAGATAGGGAGAATGGAACCAATCTGGAAAACATATTTCAGGATATCATCCATGAGAAAGTCCCCAACCTAGCTAGAGAGGCCAACATTTAAATTCCCAAAATGCAGATAACTGCAGTAATAAGCATCACAAGATAATCCCCAAGACACAGACTCATCAGATTTTCCAAGGTTGAAATTAAAGTAAAAATGTTAAAGAAAGCTAAAGAGAAAGGTCAGGTAACCTGGAAAGGGAAGCTCATCAGACTAACAGCAGACCTCTCAGTGGAAACCCTAAAAGCCAGAAGAGATTGAAGGCCAATATTCAACATTCTTAAAAGAAATTCCAACCAAGAATTTCATATCCAGCCAAACTAAGCTTCCTAAGTGAAGAAGAAATAAGATCCTTTTTCAGACAAACAAAGGCTTGTCTTCAATTTGTTACCACCAGACCTGCCTTATAAGAGCCCCTGAAGGAAGCACTAAATATGGAATGAACATTACAAGCCACTACAATACCAGACTGAAGTACACAGACCAGTGACACAATAAAGCAACCACATAAACAAGTCTGCATAATAACCAGCTGACATCATGATGACAGGATCAAATCCATACATATCAATGCTAACCTTGAATGTAAATTGGCTAAATGTCTCAATTAAAAGACACTGAGTGATAAGCTAGATAAAGAACCAAGATCCATTAATGTGCTCTCTTCAAAAGACCCATCTTACATCAGTGAGACACATAGGCTCAAAATAAAAAGATGGAGAAAAATCTTCCAAGCAATTGGAAAACAGAAAAAAACAGGGGTTGCAATCCTAATTTCAGATGAAACAGACTTTAAACCAAGAAAGATAAAAAAAGACAAGAAGACCATTACATAATGGTGAAGGTTTCAATTCAGCAATGAGATCTAAGTGCCAGGTCTGTGCTGCAGAACGTGGCAGACCAATGAATGAAATGAGTACTCAGACATAGGTGTACAGTGTAAGAGCAGCTAGGGGACTGCTCAGCTCTAGTGACTAAAGTGCAGCAGCCCTGAGAAGCTGGAGCTACTTGCTTTTATTCAGTGCAGACATAATGCCAAAAGCCTAGAGCAAACACAGTCTGCAGGTAATTAACATTTGTCATTCCCCCTTTTAGGGACTGTCATGCACAGATGGTCAAAGGTCAGTTTCTGGACAACATAAATAAACAAGCCTGTTTGCAGATAAATATCCCTTCGCTCCCTTGTACCTACTCCTTGCTTTCTGCCTTAGGGTTAGAGAACAGCTGCCTTCAGCTATTCTCTCTTGAAGCTTTGCAGAGCCTTCTGACCTTTCAGAAGGCCTGCTTCTTTCCATATAGTTTCTCCCACCACTCTGACCGATCTCCTACACCTATATATCCCAAATATATATGCACCCAGCACAGGAGCACCCAGATTCATAAAGTAAGTTCTTAGAGACCTACGTAGAAATAGAGACTCCCATAAAATAATAGTGGGAGACTTTAACACCCCACTGACAATATGAGACAGATTATCAAGACAAAAATTAACAAAGATATTAAGGACCTGAACTCAGCACTGGCTCAAATGGACCTGATAGATATCTACAGAACTCTCCACCCCAAATCAACAGAATATACATTCTTCTCATTGCCACATGGCACGTACTCTATATCTGATCACATAATCAAAAGTAAAACAGTCTTCCGAAAATGTGAAAGAACTGAAATCATAACAAACAATCTCTTGGACCATAGCACAATAAAATTAGAAGTTAAGACCAAGGAATTCGCTCAAAACTATACAATAACCTAGAAGTTGAGTAACCTGCTCCTGAATGACTTTTGGGTAAATAATGAAATTAAGTAAGAAATCAAGAAGTTTTTTGAAACTATTCAGAATAAAGATAAAACATGCCTCGGGGACACAGTTAAACCATTGTTAAGAGGGAAATTTATAGCGCTAAATGCCTACCTCAAACAGTTATAAAGATCTCAAGTTAATATCTTAACATCACAACTAGAAGAACAAGAGAACCAAGTGCAAATGCATCCCAAGGCTAGCAGAATTCAAGAAATAACCAAAATCAGAGCTGAACTGAAGGAGATTGAGACATGAAAAACAATGCAAAAGATCAATGAATCCAGTAGCTAGTTTTTGAAAAAAGTAATTAAATAGACAGCTATACTAGTAAAGAAGAAAAGAAAGAAGATTCAAATAAATACAATCAGAAACGACAAGGGGGAATTTACCACTTACCCCACTGGAATACAGACAACCATCAGAGAATATTATGAATACTTGTGTGCACATAAACTAGAAAATCTAGAAGAAATGAATGAATTGCTGAACACATGCAGCCTCTCAAGACTGAGCCAGGAAGAAAGTGAATTCCTGAACAGACCAATAATGAGCTTTGAAATGGAGTCAGTAATAAATAGCCTACCAACCAAAAAAAGCCCAGGACCAGATGGATTTGCAGCTGAATTCTACCAGTTATAAAAGGAAGAGCTGGTACCACTCCTGCTGAAACTGTTCCAAAAATTGAGAAGGGGCTCATCCTTAACTCATTCTGTGAGGCCAGAATCATCCTGATCCCAAAACCTGGCAGAGATACAATAAAAAAACATAGCTTCATGCCAACATCCTCAATAAACATAAATGTAAAAATTCTCAATAAAATACTAGTAGACCAAACCCAACAACACATCAAAAATCTTATTCACCATAATTGAGTAGGCTTTGGGTTGCAAGGTTGGTTCAGCATATGAAAATCAATAAATGTGATTCAACACATAAACAGAACTAAAAACAAAAACCATATGATAATTTCAATAGATTTAGAAAAGCCTTTTGATATCACTTCTTCACATTAAAAACTCTCAATAAACTAGATATTGAAGAAACATACCTCAAAATAATAAGAGCCATTCATGACAAACCCACAGTCAATATCATACTAACTGGGAAAAAGCTGAAAGCGTTCTCCTTGAAAACCAGCACAAGAAAAGGATGCCCTCTCTCACCACTCCTATTCAATGTAGTATTGGAAGTTCTGGCCAGGGCAATCAGGCAAGAGAAAGAAATAAAGTGCATCCAAATAGGAAGAGAGGAAATCAAACTATTTTTATTTGCAGATGATATGGTCCTCTATCTAGAAAACCCCATAGTTTTGGCCCAGAAGTTCCTTCAGCTAATAAATAACTTCAGTAAAGTCTCAGGATACAAAATCAATGTGCAAAAATTATCAACATTTCTATACACCAACAATAGTCAAGTGGAGAGCCAAATCAGGAATGTAATCCATTCACAATTGCCACTAAAAGAACAAAATACTTAGGAATTCAGCTAACCAGGGACATAAAAGATCTCTGCAAGGAGAACTATCAAACACTGCTCAAAGAAATCAGAGATGACACAAACAAATGGAAAAACATTCCATGTTCATGGATAACAAGAATCAATATCATAAAAATGGTCATTGAAGCAATTTATAGATTCAATGCTCTTCCTATTAAACTACCATTGAGATTCTTCACAGAACTAGAAAAAGCTATTTTAAAATTCATATAGAACCAACACAGAGCTCAAATAGCCAAGATATGCCTAAGCAAAAACAACAAAGCTGGAGGCATCATGTTACCCCACTTGAAACTATACTACAGGGCTACAGGGACCAAAACAGCCTGGTTGGTACAAAAACAGGCACACAGACCATTGGAACATAATAGAGAACCCGTAGGTAAGGCCACATACCTACAACTATCTGATATTTGACAAACTTTTCAAAAGCAATGGGGAAAGAATCCTCTATTTAATAAATGGCGCTGGGGCCGGGTGTGGTGGCTCAAGCCTGTAATCCCAGCACTTTGGGAGGCCGAGGTGGGTGGATCACGAGGTCAGGAGATCGAGACCATCTTGGTCAACATGGTGAAACCCCGTCTCTACTAAAAATACAAAAAATTAGCTGGGCACGGTGGTGCGTGCCTGTAATCCCAGCTACTCAGGAGGCTGAGGCAGGAGAATTGCCTGGACCCAGGAGGCGGAGGTTGTGGTGAGCCGAGATCACGCCATTGCATTCCAGCCTGCGTAACAAGAGCGAAACTCCATCTCAAAAATAAATAAATAAATAAATAAATAAATAAATAAATGGTGCTGGGATAACTGGGTAGCAGTATACAAAAGTTTGAAACTGAACCCCTTCCTTATACCATATATAAAAATTAAAGATATATTAAAGACTTAAATGTAAAGTCCAAAACTATAAAAACTCTAGACGATTACCTAGGCAATACCATTCAGCACATAGGCACAGGCAAAGATTTCATGATGTTTTGCCAAAAATTTCATGAATTGCCAAAAGCAATGCCAAGAAAAGCAAAAATTGACAAATGGGATCTGATTAAACTGAAGAGCTTCTGTGCAGCAAATGAAACTGTCAGCAAAGTAAGCCAACAACCTACAGAATTGGAGGAAATTTTTGCAAACTCTGCATCCAACATAGGTCTAATATTCAGTATCTATAAGGAATTTAAAGTTATGAGAAAGAAGCCAAACGACTCCATTAAAAACTGGGCCAAAGACATTAACAGACACTTTGAAAAGAAGACCATACATGTGGCCAGAAATCATAAGAAAGAAATCTCAACATCATTGATCATTAGAGAAATGCAAATCAAAACCACAGTCAGGTACCATCTCACACCAGTCAGAATGGCTATTTTAAAAAGCCAAACAATGACAGATGCTAGAGAGATTGTGGAGAAAAAGGAACACTTACATGCTGTTGGAGGGAGTGTAAATTAATTCATGCATTGTGGAAGACAGTGTCGCAATTCCTCAAAGACCTAAAAACAGAAATACCATCTGACAACACAGCAATCCCATTACTGGATTTATACCCAATAAAATATAAATTGTTCCATTATAAAGACATATCTATGTGTATGTTCATTGCAGCACTATTCATAACAGCAATGACATGAAGTCAACCTAAAAACCCATCAGTGATAGACTGGAAATGTGGTACATGTACACATGGAATACTATGTAGCCATTCAAAGGAATGAGATCATGTCCTTAAAGAGACATGGATGGAGGTGGAGGTCATTATCCTTAGCAAACTAGTTTAGGAACAGAAAACCAAATACCCCATGTTCTTACTTGCTAAGTGGGACCTAAATGATGAAAACACATAGACACTTAGAGGAGAACAACACACTCTGGAGCAGGTAGTGGGGGATGGGGAAGAGGGAGAGAGCATGAAAATAACTAATGGATACTAGGCTTAATACTGATATGATGAAATAATTTGTACAATAAACCCCTGTGACACAAGTTTACCTATATAACAAACCTGTACACGTACCCCAAACATAAAATTAAAAAAAATCAAGCTGAGGGCATCACATTACATTGACCTCAAAATATATTACAAGGCTGTAGTGTAATATACAATATAATATAATGTATTTCAAGGTTACAAGGTAACCAAAACAGCATGATATTGGTTAAAAAATGCACACACAGACCAATGGAACAGAATACAGAACCCAGAAATAAATCCACCAAGAAATAAAGCCAAGTGATTTTTGACCAAATTGCCAAAAACATACACTGGGGAAAGGGCACCTGCTTCAATAAATGATGCTGGGAAAACTGGATATCCATATGTAAAAGAATATAACTAACTATCATATAAAAACGAACTTATATAAAAATATAAATTAATGACTAAGACTTCAAAAGCACAGGCAAAAAAAATAAACAAATGGGACTATATGAAACTAAAGACTTCTGCAAAGCAAAGAGAACAATCAGGAGTGAAGAGACAATTTGTTTAATGGGAAAAATATTTGCAAACTATTCATCCGATGAGGGACTAATATCCAAAATATACAAGGAAGTCAACACAGCAGTAAAATACCAAATAATCACATTAAAAAGTGAATAAAGGACATGAATAGACATTTCTCAAAAGAAGATTTACAAATGGCTAACAGATATGTGAAGAAAACCACTTTATATCATTAATTATCAGGGAAATGCAAGTCAAAACCACAATGAGGAATCATCTTACCCTAGTTAGAATGGTTGTTATTAAAAAGAAAAAATAACAGATGCTAATGAGAACAAGGAGAAAAGTGAACTCTTGTATTACACTGTTGGTGGGAATGTAAATTAGCATAGTTGCTATGGAAAACAGTATGAAGATTTCCCAAAAAACTAAGAATAAAAATATGTATGATCCAGCAATCCCACCACTGAATATCCAATAGAAAGAAAGTCAGTATATCAAAGGGATATCGGCACTTGCATGTCTATTACTGCACTATTCTCAATAGCTAATGTGTGGAATCAACCAGAGTCCGCCAATGAATGAATGGATAAAGAAACTGTGGTATATACACAATGGAATACTACTCAACCATGTAAACAAAGATTAAAACCCTGTCGTTTACAGAAACATGGATGAAACTGAAGGTCATTATGTTAAGTGACATCAGTCAGGCACAGAAAGACAAATATAGCATGTTCTCATTCATGTATGGGAGCTAAAATAGTTGATCTCATGGAGGTAAAGAGAATGATAATTACCAGAGGGCTGGAAAGGGTGTGTTTGTGTGTGTGTGTGTGTGTGTGTGTCTCTGTTTGTGTAGGGGTGAGGGAGTGGGGGTAAGAGTATAAAGAGAGGTTAGTTAATAAGTACAAATATACAGTTAAATAGAAGGAATAAGTTCTAATATGCAATAGCACAGTAGGGTAACTATAGTTAAGAACAATGTATTATGTATTTCAAAACAGCTAGAAGAGAGAACTTGAAATGTTTCCAACACATAGAAATTATAAACACTAAGGTGATGTACACCCTAAATACCTTGACTTGATCATTAACATTTTATGCATTTAACAATGTATCACAGGCACCTCACAAAAATGTACAAATATTATCACTAAATTTTTTTTTTTAGAACACCACTGTATTCAAGTCTTTAAAAACTGGTTGCCTTTGTGTCACCATGCCAGAAGCAGAACATGCCCACCTTTAGGAATTTCTAATAAAGTTAATCAGACTGTGATATAGCTCACAGACTGTTAAAGCCTAAGATGCTAACATTTCCTGTATGCTTTTAAATTTACAAAGCCTTCTTATCCACTTTGTTTCATTTGGTCTTCATAAAAATTTTGCCAAGTGGCACCAGTATTGTTTTCAGTCCCTTTTTTATAGATAAACCAACCACTCAGAGCACCATCATCTGGACTAGAGCCAGGTTCTTGGGCTCCAGTGCAAACATGATGCTTCCTTTCAAGAAAATTCTTTATCATCTTCTGCCCCATTAGAGGAATAGTTTTATTCATTCATCTAAGGTTGAACAATGGAAACACAGACTCATGTTTTTGCTAGCTCTTTTTCCAACTAATGGACAGAGAAAAGGTAAGACAATACGCCCATGTTTGTCCATTACTGTATTTTTGGTGTCTAGTTCTTTATGTATATGTTCATGAAATTGAACAAATGGATTAATGAATAAATATTATAAATATATGCCTTGAGCTGCTACTGGTCCATCCTAGTAGTGGCTTGTGGCCATAGTGCAGGGTAGCCAACTGTCCTGGTTTACCTGAGACAGATGGCTTTTCAAGGACTCAGGACTGTCAGTACCTACCCTGGTATGAGTTGGTTGTCTGACCATAATGATCCTTTTTATGTAACTGTCTAACCTTCCTTTTAGCTTGTAGTCTAGTTAGTAACTGACAAAAGCATTGAAATATCCAATGTAAATAACAGGAGAAAGTGATGTGTTTCAGAAAAAAAGTAGTTGTAATTATTGGGTTGGAAATGGGGCAGGGGAGGCAAGAAGGGCAGCCAGCTACTCTAGGATGCCTGGGCTAACTTCTGAGCCCTTATTTTTTCCTCTTCTCTAAGCCTGGATAATCCTACTTATCTTTTTATCCTGGATTAAAGGTTTTTTTTTCCCCTGGGAAACCTTCCCTGAACTTCTTAAGACTAGATTAGGTTCTCTGTTTGCTCTTCACCCTTTATGTATTTATTAATTTTATATTTATTTTATGTCTATTCCTCAGGCTGTCCACTCCAAAAATTAAAGGTTGGAATTGTCTTATTCACTGCCATAGCTCTGATGGTAGCATACTGCCTGGTATATAGTAGATACTAAGTAAAACCCTATTGAAGAGATTTTTTTTTTGGACCTCCACTTCTGTAAAAGGGAAGTATTGCAATGGGAGACTTGTTCAGAGAGCAGGGGTTATACCTGGACATATGAGATATGCTTTTAGCACAGGTAGCTAGGAGCTCAGATATGGAAAAGACTAGATTCACAAAGTGGGTGATCCTTTCAATTAACCAGACAAAATTAACCAGAAGAAGCCAAGTTGTACTAAATCTTGGAAATTAATTGACAAATATTTATTCTGCATTGTCCCTCCATACTCTCATGTATTAGTTCAACCAGCATGTGTTGAAGTCTTTCTCCATGCCAAGCCATGGTCAAGGGATTGGAGACACAAAGATAAACATACGGTCTCTGTCCTTGAGAACTCTATTGCTAAATATTAATTATCTAGCATATGTTAAGTTTTATGCCGGAGCTGGTGCTCTGACAGATCAGAAACATGTCACCTATCCGTCTTTAAAAGACAGGCTCAAGTTCAGCTAATAATTTCTCAGCAGAGTCATAAGCGTTATAATAATTGCTTGTGCAAGATAAGAGTCTCCAAGCTCAACTGTGGATGTGATCAGGGAAGGCTTCTAAGAAGAGAAATGTTGAAAGTTAAAGAGGAGCTTGCCAATTAAAGAAGGAAAGGAAATATGGCATGAGAGCACAGATCATCTGGAAATGTGAATGCTTGATGAGGTGTTCCTGTAAGCAGATCCCTAGGAGCTGATCCCGTGGGGGAGCTGGGTCCCAATGGACCCTTCTGCTGAGGAGGCATGGGCCCATTCAGCTGGAGTGGGAGGCAAGCAATGAAAGTACTGGGAGCAAAGGTTGAAAGACGGGTCAGGGCTAGGCCATAGTGGCCATAAATGCTGGGCTAAGGAGTTTGGGCTTTATTCTACTGGAAATGGGGCTCTCTATGGAAGAATTTTGGCGAAGACAGGACACAAGCACTCTCTGACTCAGAATTTATTTCTGCCTGCCTTGACTTCCTTCCTCCCACACCCACAACCAAACTTTCCACAGCCAGTATTAATAACATTCTGCTCAGAGTCAGTTATTCTGTTGTCCCTTTACATTTCCCTTCCTGTCCTTGACATTCTACTCCTCCCCTCACCCGTGGCATATAGTATACTCTTTCAGTATCAAATCTCCTAATAGGTTTTGGCAGAAACAAATACTTGATAGTGATTTTTCTGGGAGGAAAAAAAAAATCACTTCTTCTGTCAAAGTCTAAAAGGTCTATATTGTGAGATTAGCATATAGATGACCTTGCTCTCTGCTCTTGATTCAGCTTTGGTGAGAACACAGAGCTCATTACATTTTTAGTTTCTTGTGTCTTCCAGAGCAGTGTTCATGAAAGAAGCATAGGGAGAATCCCTGGAAACAAAATGGTGCAGCCAATTCTCCGATCCCAAGAAACCTGCAGATCCATTTACCTGGAAGAAGGGAATCAGCTTGTGCAGGCTCTGCAAGGAGCCCCTGGTGGGAACCAGGAGGCATGCGTGGCTCTCCTACTGGTGGGCCCATGCTTCAGTTTCCCCTCTGAAAAAGATCTCTTCAAAATCTGATGGTCTTGTAGTGGCTTAGCTTAGCTGGTAAGGTGAATTATTCATTCACTCAAAATATATATTGTACAACTTCAATTGTGGTCAATTTTGAGGATACAAAAAACACAAGTAACATCTCTGCTCCTCAGTGTCAGACAGAAAATGGTGATAGTATCTAAGAATGGAGCAGGACCCTCATTTTCTTGTGTACGAGGTAATTGGGCCTAAATTGATTTTAATATGGTTTATATTTAAATAGGAAAAACCTACTTTAAGCTTAGTAGCCTGGCTTATTTGCCTATGCTGTTCTGTTTTCCTGGGATACTCTGTCCCAGTGATTTACCCAACAAGATCCATGCATTTTTCAAGTCTCCTCCCAAATGCTACCACCCTTCTGTAGCTTCCCCACCTACCCAAGGCAGGCCTGATGGCTCCTTCATCTGTATGCTCATGACATGGAGTCCTTAATTTCAGCACTTCTTCACTGGGTTATAGTAATAGCAACGTGTCTATAATAGCATGTGGACTTGAGCCTGTGAACAGGAGAGTCACATCCTCTCTACCTGGAGAATGGAAATAGGGCAGGATGGAGCCCCCTGGAGAAGCCTCTCCACCTCTTCATGCCATGTGGCACCTGTGTCCTCCTCGCCGACCACTTAGGGCCAAGTGCAATTGTTAGTTTCCCCGCCTGAAGGACTGATTAGATGGTGTGCACTAAAGATACGTTGCAAATGATTCTCAGTAAGGGCAAGAACAGAAAGTCTGGGATGTATTAGAATCATCTGAGGGGCTCAGGAGACTGTCTCACTCTCTGCTGCCAAGACTGCCACAGTGGGAGGAACTGGGCCTTGTGGAATGGAATAGCAGCCATGTGGTTATTACTCTGGAGGACAGGCAGTACACTTTTCTTCTTTGAGTCTTCACCTCTTAGCATGGGACCTGGAATATGGCAAGTGTTTATTAAATTCATGACTGAAGGAGAATAAGTGAAAAGGACTAGGCTCATTAGCTTGGGTAGCTAACAGCTGACATATTCCGTGTCAGTGGTCAGGTCCAGAGAGCCGGCAGGCAGGGAAGTGAAATAGGGAGACACACGTGAATAACTGTGTTGACTCTTGGCGAAAGGGTCCAGAAAGGTAGATGCAAACTAGATCCAAGTGCCAAGAATCCAAGAAAGCTTTGAGTCACTGCTTACTCTGATGGATAATCTAAAGACGGATGTTTAAGGTAGGACAGTGACACCTAGTGGTGAAAGAAGGACCTGCTAGATCCTTCCCCATGAAGCACCCCATCCAGTTTATTATCTCTTTCCTCCTGTCCCTTGGCAGATTGAGACCCTGCTGATGCCGGGGGGTACCTACAGCAGGAAGTGTGCTGTCTCAGGCTCCCACGGGATGCCACGGTCTGCTGGTGTCCAGGGTAGATGGATGAGTGGATGATCTGAAAACACAAACATTGTGCCTATAGTTAATGATACTATATTGTACATTTAAAATTTTGTTAAAATGTTGTATCTCATATGAAATGTCTTTACAACAATTACCGCCCCCCCCACAGGAAAAATAAATAAATAAATAAAACTAATCAATCACATAAAAAAAACTCAACAAACCAATTCTGATTCTGTTACAGAGCCAGGCTAGATGATTGTAGAGGTTCCCTGGTCAACCCTCTCGGAGCTTAGAGAGGGAAAAGCACCATTCCAAAGACACATAGCAAATTAGTCACAGAGCCAGGGCCAGAGGCCAGGTTTCCTGCTGCTCAGAAAGAAGCCCTCTCTATCAGCCTTCCTCTACTGACTTTGACAAGGTGGAATTATGCCACAGTGAATAGAAAGGTACTAAGAGAGGAGCCAATCAATGGGAGGGGAAGCTTGAGAATGTAAAGAAGGGGGTCATATCGTCTCTCCTTAAAGAATGGAAGTCGGGGCAGAATGGAGCCCCCTGGGGAGCCCACCTCTTCATGCCAACCTGGCATCTCCATTCTCCTCCCTGACCAATCAGGTCCAAGTGCACTTGTTGGTTTCTCCACCTGAAGGACTGATCTGATGGTCCACAGTAACGATATGTTGCAAATGATTCTCAGTCAGGGCAATAATGGAAAGCTGGGATATATTAGAATCATCTGAGGGGCTCAGGAGACCGTCCCATTCTCTGCTGTCAAGACTGCCACAGTGGGAGAAAATGGGCCTTGTGTAATGCAGAGGAGCCTGGGCAAGGTACTGGAGGCATTCACCATGGGCTCTGGCTAGGAAAGCCTGTTTTCTGTCATGTTATGCTGCCCAGTGGAGTTTTCCCAGCAGAGTTGTCTCCAGTGACGTCCTGGCTGCCTGGCACGGAGATCCAGTCTCTCCTGGAAAGTCTGGACGACTCTCCTTTCTCACTCCAGCTTTCCATGCATATTTCCCCTCTCAGCCTAGGTGCTTTGTCTGCCTGACTTTTCAATTGACTTCTTGTGGAGACACAAATTTCCCAGCTCCTCCTTCACCATAGACTATCCCAGGTTCCACCATAGCTGGGATGGGCAGGAAGCAGCTATCTCTCCCATGAAGCAAAATTTGTCAAACACAGAATGGACACAGAACTTGCTATCAACTTGCTGAAAGTGCTTGTTGCTGGATAAAAAACGTGATATCAAGATACTCAGAGATCTGCCCTTGCTGCTTCTCTAGAGTCCTTCTCTTCAGGTGATGTTTGGTTATTCATTTTAGCAGTTAAAAAATTCTTAACTTTATTTAGTGACTTTTAAAATGTCTCTGAAAGCGTAAGTATTTCAAAGACAAATGAAGCCATGAGGAAAATGACTAAATGCAAAATGACTTGTTAGTCATTGTAATTAGCAAATGTCTATTTTTGGCTAATTTGTACAGCATTAGTTGCAAATACTTAGGCGACATTTACTGGGCCCTGTGGGCTTTGCAGACCTTGGCTTGTGCTAAGCGCTTCATGCGCATTTTATGGTTTAATCCTCACAATAACACTCCAAGGTAGACAATTTTATTATCTCAATTTGCAGTTGTAAAAACAAACTTGGTGACTTGCCTGGAATCACATAGCTGGCTGTCAGGTCCTTGCCTTATCTCCTGTTGACCTCCATTTGCCTGGTACAGAATCCTAGAAATAACAGGGCCAAAGAGCTGCTGGTGAATGATGATGGTGCCGATGATAACAAATGATGACTTCCCACTAAGATGCAGGATCTCTCCTGCTCCACCAGTGACTTCCTTACTCTGTTCCTATATGTAATCTGGTCAAAGATCCTCCTATCAGAGACTGGAAAATATCTCACCTTCCCTCCAAGTTTGGGAAAGGTGAGAATGCCTCGATTCTTTTGTTGCTTTTGTTTTTCATCTGTAAAATGGGGATAAAAATATGACTTTGGGGGAACTGAGACATAAATGTACATCAGAGATATGACAACACTTTTTAAGTTGTTAATCATTAAATGTGAGAGAGGTTTTTCTATGAATACTTTGCTCTTCAATAATAATAATGTGCACACCCAGCTGAAAGCTGGGCTACCTTCTCCTGACTCTGCATAAAGCAAAATTGTGATCTCATCTTTCATGCTTGCATCTTGGTATTTCAAAAGTAGAAAGAGACAATGGGAACTACTCATTCCTCCTCTTGACTTTCAAGTCTATTTTTCTGGCTGTGAATGGAAAAAAACCCCGATTCTGAATGCCAGAGCTGAATACTGTATTTTTAATATTGCAACCCCAATCACCCATCAGCCCACAGATAGATGCCTTGGGCTGCAAACTCTTCCATTACACATTAAACTGTTGTTAATCCAAATGTAGTGTTAGCCTAGGAGCATGCCCACAAACCTTTTATTACTAGCCTATAAAAAGATACATTTAGCAACTAATGGTAAACATTTAGAAATGTTTTTCACAGTAACTTTAAAGAGTTATTTTTTCATATCTGTTGAAATAGACTAAAAAATAGTGGCTTGCATTTTGTTTGTCATTTTAATTTTTTTTTTTTTTCAGATGGAGTTTTGCTCTTGTTACCCAGGCTGGAGTGCAATGGCGCGATCTTGGCTCACCGCAACCTCTGCCTCCTGGGAACAGGCAATTCTCTTGCCTCAGCCTCCTGAGTAGCTGGGATTACAGGCACGTGCCACCATGCCCAGCTAATTTTTTGTATTTTTAGTAGAAACGGGGTTTCACCTTGTTGACCAGGATGGTCTTGATCTCTTGACCTCGTGATCCACCCGCCTCGACCTCCCAAAGTGCTGGGATTACAGGCATGAGCCGCGCCCAGCCTGTCCTTTTAATTTTTAACAATGCATTTTTATTTCATTTTCCAAGAGTATAAGTCTATGGTTGATTGAAAATTTTAAAAAAATATCATTCCCTACTGGTAGTTTGAGAAGTCCTGCTTTATACCTGAAAAGTAGGGAGTGGATGATTTTTAGCCTTTTATGCTAAGGATCCTTCCTCACCTTATGAAATTGTGTTAACCTCCTTCTCAGGGACCACACCATGGGTATGATGAAGGACCTGACTATGACCAGCCATAGACGGGCTCGTACACTCTTCCTCCAGGGAATTAGGTGATGGCTCGCTTTCTGTCTATAAGCTCAAGAAAGCCACTAAAGTGATTATTTTCCCACCAACATCAGAATTTGCTCTTTGGTGACTCCTGGCTCTCACTGGCTACAGAAATAACTGGCAACATTTTAAATATGTGACTCACCAAGCACATCTTTACCATAAAATGAGAAAATGGGCTCAGAGGGGTTAAGTAACTTGTCCTAGGCGTGCAGCTAGTATAGCTTAGAATCCAGATTTAAACCCAGGTCTGTTTTCTGCAAAAGCTCATGATCCTCCCAGTTTATCACAGTTAGTTTGGTGGGATGAGGCACACAGTCTCTGCAAAAAGTGTTGAGGAGTCTGGAGAAGGGGAAATGTGAGGGCAGTCAGGCACACTCAGGAAGTGGAGAAGTGAGGGGAAACTGACAGAGTGGGACAGAAGTGTCAGACATTGCTATGGGGTGAAGTGAGCCCCCCGACCCCAGTTCATATGTTGAAGCCCTAACCTTTAGTACCTCAGAATGTGAGCTTAGGGGAGATAGGGTCTTTACACAGGTAATCAACTTAAAATGAGATCGTTAGGATGGGCCCTAATCTAATATGATGGCATCCTTCTAGAAAGGGGACATTTGGAGACAGACATGTATAGAAGGAAGATGATGTGACGAGACATAGGGAGAAGATGACTTTTCACAGCCAAGGAGAGAGGCCTTAACAGATCCTTTCCTTACAACCCTCAGAAGAATCCAAGCCTGCTGGCACCTTGATTTGGACTTCCAGCCTCCAGGACTGTGAGATGAGAAGTTTCTGTTCAGGACACCCAGCGTGTGGTACTTTGTTACAGTAGTCCTACAAAAGCATGCAGACATCCTGGACTGAAAGGAGCTCTGATAGAGCCTTAGCTTTCAGAATGCGATAGCATCATTAAAGATTCCAGAGAAGGCTGGTTTCCCCCAGTGGGAGGGAGAGGACCTCATGCCGGCTCCATCACTGATAGTGCCTTATTCTGTTAACATGTACTTACTAGGCTGTCAGGGCAAAGGGAATGAGGATGTTCTCTGAAAGCCTGTCAACTTTCTAATCCATTTCCACACGCACTGTCCTACCTCCTGATGAATTTCTGACCATCAGTCATTCTTTCAGGCCTGAACTGCATAGCCCTGTTACAGAGGGATTTTCACTAAACCCAACTCGACTAGCCTTAAATGTATAGTAAATATTGTGCTAGGCGGTGCACACTTTTGAAATAACTAGTCCAGGCCTTTATTTGCTTCCTTCAGGGGGCAAGCAGACATTCTAGATCTACCACCTCAGAATTTCTCTGAGTTCTGTTGAAAAGACAGGCTACTGAGAATGTTCAGGCCACCTGAGAAGGGAGCCCTTTGTGTTTTATGGAGGAACAGGGCTCTGCTGGCCATGGGGTGGCCATGGGAATAGGAAGTCAAAGAAGATTCAAATACTCCCCTTCACAAAGGAATATTTTCATAAATGCCACGGCCATTCTTATGGGAGGGTCCCTTTGACTATATGTAGAGGCTCTCTGAGTCTTTTCTGGAGGCTTCTTGAGTATTTCCTTACCTTTTGAAACAGCCAATTTATACTTTGGGAGCAGAGGGATTTCTTTGGAGGAATATTTCACATTTTTGGCAGTGACGGAAGTGGGCATTGTCAGATGGTCTGCAAAGACAGTGAAAATTGGTTGCCATGATTTTGTCTATGAATGGTTGTCTCATGGATCATTGTCATGGATTGTTTTTCCTGTGGGCCGGCTGCATGACAGTCACCCTGCAGTTTAAACAGTAAACATTCCTGCGTTCCTACTCCCTGAGATCCTTATTCAGAAGTTTAGGCACATATCCAGGAATTTAGGGGTATGTGTGAGAATGAAGTTATGGCATTGGTTTTCAACTGGGGTTGGTTTTGCTCTGAGGAGATATTTGGTAAAGTCTGGAGACATTTTTGGTTGTCAGAAATTGTGAAGGATGCTTCTAGATATGTTAAAAAAAAATTCCCAGGTGATTGTAACATGCAGATAGATTTAAGAAACACATTTTCTCACTTGTACATTGCCATTATGTACACACACACACATACACACACACACACACCCCTTTAACAAATATTCATTGGGTACTTTCCCTGTTCTAGAAAGTGGGCAGAGACCTAGGCATATAGGGACCAAAGGCACAATTTTTGTCCTCAGATAGTCAGGTTAGTGGAAAAGACAGACTGGGATCAGACGTTGACCATACAGCATCATGAATGTTTGAGTAGAGTTAGGTGTAGGAGGTCTAAGAACATTGAATCTGCTTTTGGGGGTGCATGTGGGAATGGAGTTATGGCATTGGTTTTCATCTGGGGGTGATTTTGCTCCAGGAGATATGGGGTAAAATCTGGAGACATTTTTGGCTGTCAAAAGTTGGAAGGGTGCTTCTCCAATCTAGTGGGTAGAGGCCAGCAAGGGATGCCGCTAAATTTCCTGTATACACAGAAAAGCACCCTACAACAAAAAATTATCTGGCCCCAAACGTCAATATTGATGAGATTGAGAAGCCTGGGGGTAGGAAAGTCTTCCTAGGGGTTGAAACTGACCAGGCACACAAGGTGGAGAGTTGGTCATGGGATGCTTTCTCTAGTCCAGAGGAAACAGTGGAGACCCTGAGCAGGCACACCTTGAGGCTGTGTGATAATATGCAAGTTGGCACAGGTGATGAGGGAAGAGGCCAGAGAGGTTGCACGGGACTTGCTTTCCTTCCATTAGAGAGTGGATTTCTTCCTTAAGGCTAGAGGAAACCCCGAAGTCAAGTCAACTGCCAAAGTAAACTTGCATTTGAAAAATAATTACTCTGATAGAAGGTTGAGGGATGCCTGAGATGGAAGGGCTGGCGCAGGGGACACTCAGGGCTCTGAACAAAGAGATAAAGACAGACCTTTTCAAACCCAGATTGAGTCCAAGACCCAAGGGAATGTGCCTGATAGGAAAGTTGCAGAAGATGGAGGGGCATGCGGGAAACCTGGAGAGGTTAAGTGACTTGTATAAAGATGTGTAGTAATTTTTGGCAGACATGGAAATTTTGGCAGATGGTCTTAAAGAGGAACATCTACTATAACAATCGTTTTATATTATGGGGCTGCAGAAACGACTGCTGACATTCCCAGACTTTACCTGTAGTTGAGTTTCCTTCCTGATAGTAAGGATTGGGCTGTTATCGTACCTGGGATTAGTGTTATTTTATTGCCTGAAATAGTTCTGTGGAGGTGGTATTATTCCCAACATTTATAAATTTTAAAACTGAGATGCGATGAGGTTAATCTCCTAGATAATATCTCAGTTAGCTATTGCTGCATAAGAAAATACCCACTCCCTAAATCAGTGACTTGGCTTTGCTGATCTCTGCTGGGATCTCTCACAAGACTGGAGACTTGGCAGAGAAAATGCACCTCTGTCCTCATGGTCTTTTCAGGCTAAACTTAAACATGTTCTCACAGCGATGGCAGAGAAGCAATGGAGGAAGCAGAAACATGAATACTTTTTCAAGTCTCTGCTTCAAGCTTGCTACTGCCAAATTAGTCAAGTCACATTACTGAGGCCAGAGTCAGAGTGGGAGGGGACTAATTGTTACAGGGGAAAATGCACAGATACAGGAGGCTATTAATAAGGGCCACTTAGTCACTCTCCTCCTCAGCAAATAGTGGCAGAGACAGAATTTGAGCTGGATTCTTCAGATTCCACAGTATATAATTTTTCTACCAGACTCTCCTGCTTTGTTAATAAGAATATAATGAAAAACAATATACATTAGTTCATTAGTTAGGACTTTGCATCAATAAAGACACTTTCACATGTATCTTTTTTTTCTTTTGAGACAGACTCTCACTCTGTTGGCCCGGCTGGAGTATGGTGGTACCATCTTGGCTCACTGCAACTTCTGTCTCCCAGGTTCAAGCAATTCTCATGCATCAGCTTCCTGAGTAGCTGGGTTTACAGATGCTGGCCACCATGCTCGGCTAATTGTATTTTTAGTAGAGATGGGCTTTTGCCAAGTTGGCCAGGCTGGTCCTGAACTCCTGGCCTTGAGTGATCCACCTGCTTTGGCCTCTGAAAGTGCTGGAATTACAAGCATGAACCACTGTGCCCAGCCCATATATATTATCTTCACTAAGGCTGAGAGCAACCCTGTGATGCTGGCAGGACAGACATCTTTGTTCAAAGAAAAAAAAGCAAAAGCAAATAAATATTCAGATTCATAGGAGCTAATTTCCTTAGTAAGCAAAGAGTGCTTATGCACAAATAAGAACAAGATAATAGGATAGTGGGCAAGGGCCACAAATAGGCAATCCACTGAAAGAGAAACATCAATGGACAGCAAACGTGAGAAAATGCATAATGTCCTTCCAAATAAAAAGAATGCGAAATGTAAAAATGAGATATCATTTTATCCTATTGGATTGATGAAGACTTTTAGCTTGCATGATTCCCAGTGTTACTTAGGGACGGGAGTATGGGCCAGAAATAGGAAGCCTTCCATGCTGATGGTGGGAGAATGAATTGGTGTGATGTATTTGGAGGATAAATTTGGCAATAGTGATAAAAATATGCATATGAAATTTGACTTAACTATTTTTATTTTTAGGAATTTGCCCTAAAGATAGACCTAAAAAGGTCTGCAAAGCTATCCACAGAGATATTCGTTGCAGCCTTCTTTGCGATAGCCAAACAATGGAAACACTCAAAGTCAATTCAGAGGTTGGGTTATACAGATTTTCTTTTAACTTTGCCCAGACTAGGTGTCAAGGAGAATGAAGTAGATCTTTATGTCCTGACATGGAAAGATTTCTAGACATATTGTGAGAGAGGGGAGAAAAATGTCATGTCTGTGAACAAGATATACAATTTTCATCTGTTTAAAAGAGACATGATATACATGCCTGTGTCAACATAGAAAATATCTCAAAGGACATCTATGAAGCAGTTAATAGTAGCTCATTCTGAGGAATATTCATATATTCTCATTTTCTTCCTCACTATCTCAATTCTCTCCCCATGAAAATGTACTACTTTTATCTTAGAGAACAGAAAAGAACAGAGCAGAAAACAGATTGGAAAGAGGTTATTGTATTTGAGTATCTTTTTTTTTGTTGGCATATCTTGCTTTTATAGTTGGTCAGTTTGCCCAGTTAGCAATCTTTTTTTATGGTCCTCATCTGCATCTATTAAGAAGGCTTTATTCCTGCTCAGTGTTAACACTTAAGAATGCCTAGGAATTGTTTCCAAGGAAACCCATCTATAGCCAGATGTTAATGGCATAAGCTCCTATGGCTACAGATAGGGTCTTGTTTCTTAGCAACTCACTCAAATGTTCTCATTTTAATTAAAATCATACATTTCCTTAAAATGAAAAAAATTCCTTCCTATTCATAGCAAAGATATGGAAGGTCATTTATCCTTGTTCTTGAAATTCACCTTTGAAAAAAGGCTTTCGTGTATACGAAGTGAAATTTAAAGACATCTCCTCACCTAAGGGTGCCTTCTTTATCAAGTGCATAAATCAGTTACTACTTTCTGTTTCTAAATATTTTTATTTATTTATTTATTTATAGAGACAAGGTCTCACTATGTTATCCAGGCTGACCACAAACTCCTGGGCTCAAGTGATCCTTCCATTTCAGCCTCCTGAGTAGCTGGGGTTACAGTGACCCACCCACACCCCTAGCTCTCCATCACTGCTTTCTACTCAGCTTCAGTCACCCTAATTTGGGTCTCTGCCTTTGGTATCTTCAGGTAAAGTGTGTGAGAGGTGAACACCATTTCCTAACCTATCTAGCCCTTAGGCTTCTTATCAAGACTAGGGACAGCAGATTCAAATGCCAGCAGCACCTTTCTGATGACCTGCACTTAAGGCAGATGGTACTGGCCCTTTTCCCACCAAGTATTTACAGGGCCCCAAGGTCCTGTCCACGGCTCTGCTTTGGGCAGCCATGGTGCTATGCTGAAGCTGTCCCATTGGAGGAAGCTTGTCATCCTGCCCTGGGTGAAAAGCTGTGAAAACATATACACCATGATAAGTATAAAAAGTTATCCAAATGCCAACATTGTGTATTTCCTGAAATGGTCCACTGAGAAGGACAAATATTTCTCTGTATTCCTGAAAAAAAAAAGTATGTTCTAAGTACAATCATGAGGAAACATCAGGCAAACGTGAACTGAGGAACAGTCTACAAAATAACTTTAAAGCGGTCATGGCCATGCATGGCAGTAAAGACTGAAGAGCTGAGCATAGAGATTGATGAAAATAGTCTCATATCTCTACAACGTTTCTTTCTTCGTGGAAATATTTCTGGATGGCAACATTTTTGCTATCAGTTACTGGAGCCCTCTACAAATTCATGTCTTGGATTCTTTTCTAGATTGTGAGATATGCACCTGGGGGTTGCTGGGGACATGACTGTCACCCTAAGGAAGGCCTCTATAGGTCACCTTGGGATCTCTGGGAAGACAGAGAGTCCTGTGAGGACTTTGTCACTGTGGCGGAGGGAGTCAGGATCCCTTCCATTGGACGGAAAGGCTGTGACTCAATGTCACCCACTGAGTCCTAAGTGCCAGTTTCCCTGGGCGACTTGAGCAGATTGCTGCCTAGTCATGCAGCTAGTGTTCACTGGATGCCTTTCAAGTGGCAGCTGCAGTCCTAGGTTCTGGGGCTGCACCTGTGAGCAGGACTAATAGTCCCATTCTTGGGAACTTCAAGTATAATGGCGAGGGCAGCATGCAGATAAAAAGGTAGAACGTTAGGGAGGTTGCAGGCACTATGGGCATACACACCAAAAGATTCCATCCTAATTTGGTGGGAGTCAGAGAAGGTATTCTGAAGGATGCGGCCATGTCTACACTGAGATCTAAAGGCTGGATATGGGTTCAACAAGTCATAGGAAGGGGAGCCTCCCTGTCTGCAAAATAACAGGTTGGAGTGACAATGCTCTCGCTTCCCTAGCTCTCAGTCTTTGTTGTGTATTGCACAACTCAACTCAGGGACACATGCTGAGCAGACAGACTAGTGTCAGTCTCTCTCCTTGACCAAACTCTACCCAGGCTCCTCTGAGCTTTCTTCTCCATCAGGTCTCAACCTTGTTCTATACAGAACTGAGCAAACACTAACATTATTTCTAACAGCTCAAAGTGCCTGCCGAAGAAAACTCAAGGCTGCCCGCCCACAAAATATATACTGTTTGTTTCAGCCAACACCTAAGGATAGGACTTCTGTCTCCCAGTTTCTGTGGGAGAATGGAATCCTAACTCTGATAACTGTCAGCTAGCAGACATGGCTGGTTTGATCACACATAAATAAAACAGATGCAATAAATAGGGTAGGTGCAAATACTCCCTAAAGAAGTCATGAGGAAAAATAAGCATTGGCCTGGAAAAAAGGGAGAGGTGGGGAGCTGAGAAGGAAAGCAGTACATAAAGCCCCAGACCAAGAGGAGGATGGTGCATTGTGGAATCTGCTAGTACAGTGGAAGCTCTTCCACACACCTTTGCTTAAATAGCTGGCTGTTCTTTGTGTTCTTCAACCACTGCTCTTTATTCCCTGCAGAAATGCACTGACCGGCTTATCCTTCATTGTAAGTTTTCACTTCCCTAACTCCACTCACCTCCTGCTCACCTCACTCCCCATTCTCTCATTCTCGCTTTAAAATAATCAATCCCCTCTGTATAAATTGAAGCTGAGTGCAGTTCAGGCTAGACTATTCTCTGGAGTAATAGTTTTTGCTACTTAAAATCTGTCCTCACTTTAACTTGTGTCTGGCTTTATCTTTGACGCTGGAGAGTAGCCTGCTAGCCCTGGGCCCATCTGAGTGCTGTGGATATCAGTCAGTTTCTACAGGGAATAAAGAGCACTGGCTCAAGAACACAAAGGGCAATTAGTCAGTTAAGCAAAGCTCTTTGGAAGAGCTTCTATTGTCCTTGCAGATTCCGCAATGCACCATCCTTCCTCTTGGTCTGGGGCTTTCTGTACTGTTTTCTTTATCATCTCTTTCCGCCTCTCCCTTTTTTCCCCAGGCCAATACTTACTTTTCTTCTTGACTCCTGTAGGGAGTATTTTCATCTACCCTATCTATCTCTAACTTGCATTATTCTCTGTGAATTTTTATGCTAGACCTCTCTTCCTTTCTTGTCTCTTCTGCCGCCCTGTGAAGATGGCTGAGCCACAGGATGAAAGGAGCCTGGGTTCCCTTCTCTCTGCCTCCCACTTTTACAAGAGCACACATTGCTCTCTGATGTATTTTTTGATGACTTCTCTGCCCCTCCCACTAGCATTCAAGCATCTTGATGGCAGGGCCTGTCATATTCAACTTTGTTTTCTCAGCACAAAGCCCAGTCTGACACATAGTAGTTTTCCACTAAAGGTTTGGAGAATGATTTGAAATCATTTAGAAACTATTAGAGATATGGTCTAATCTCACAGTAGGTAGCAGATAAAGAGTCATAGTCCAATAATGAAAATAGCCTGAGATACCTATTTGCATTTCTCAAACGCAGCAAATATAACCACATTGCCCAAAGTCTCTTTTTTTAAGTTTTTATGTGCTCAAGTTTTTCAGTATCTGGTTTTCACAGACATTACCTTGGGGGAAAGAGTGTGCAGAATCACATATGGAAGGTTTTTCTGGACCAGTCCTGGAAAGGGCACATATTAGTACTTACATTTTTCAAGCCAGAACTCAGGAGTTCCTCCCTCTTCCAGTCACAAAGGAGGCTGGGAAAGTCCTGTAACTGTATCTTAGGCAAAGTAAATTGCTGGGTCCTGGGGCTGTGCATTAGCAGTGAATTACCCAGAGCCTCGATAAGTGTGACATGGGTAGGAGGGATGGTGACTGAGTCCAGAGGGCCAGGGAGTGTCAAAGGAGGAAGCAGGAGGGCGAACGATAGGTGGAGTGGACAGACAGGCCCAGCTCAGACTGTGAAAAACTTGAAGCGTATGCAAGCAACTTGGGATTCTCTCTCTTTCTCACGGTAACAGGGAGCTCCTGATAGTTCTTAAGCAGAGAAGCGACTTGGTCATGTCTGCTTTAGAACAATGACTCAAGCAGGCAGGTAGAAAAAGAAATGGAGAGAAAACCCTGAAAGGAGGAAAGCTATTCAGGAGGCTGTGACAATGGTCATCACTATTCTCCTCCCCTTCTTCCCCCCAAAAGCCTGAAGTAAACGCTAAGGCTATGGCCCGAGAATGAAGAGAAGAGGGCTGGCTGACACGGTCTTCTGTTCAGCTGATGCTGAGGAAGAGGAGGGAGGAATCTAGGGTGGTCTTGGGACTGGCCTGTGTGGCCTGGTAAGCGTGTGCTTTGTTGTGAATGCAGAGGGTGAGAGACAGCTCTGATTTGTGTTTGGTGAAACATTGTTGAAGGAGAAGTGAGGACCTCCCCGCCCAGCACCTGAAGTATGTAAAAGCTGGCTAACCTGACTGAAGTTTTGAGTCTCCTAGACTCTGACAGAGTCACAGTTCCCAAGTAGTGTCACATTTCTTCTGTAGGAAAATGATTGAGCAACCTTGTGACGATACCTGAAAGTCTTCCTTTCCCAGCATATGACCCCATGCACTTGAACACCCAGTTTGCAGCCATCCAATCCATGGTCGCATCATCTTTCAGTGTGAGCACATCATGCAGGGGGTTGAAAAATCAGACCCATCCTCTCTGAGAGAAAGTCCTACCAAAATTACCGGTTGGATACATTGAGGAATAGTTACGCATGTTCCTTGGTGACCTTGCTGTGTTGTGCTGTCTAAATTTCTCCCATTTGCACACTCTCTGTGAACCAGGGACTGTGTCCCCAGATCTCATTTTTGATGAGAAATTTTGTCCACTGCTTGAGTGTTTACATCTTAACTCCCCTAACTCAGTGATTAAATATCACTGTGCAAAAAGTTTCCATTAATCACCGCAGATATCATGTCATGGAAGGCAATGACAGACTCTTCTGCAGACTCCTGGGCCTTTATTTGCCATCCTCATCCTTTTTATTCCCCTGCCAAATGCAAACATTTATCTTCCTGTGGCTAGACTGGAACCATTCCCTAGTACCCACAAATTCATCACTGGCTGTCTCACAGACAAGTATATTTCTTACATGAGATTTATTTCCACCTCCAATATTTTTGCTCTCTATCTAAACTAAGAAAACAACACATTTACTGTACTTAACAAAAATCCTTTGAAAAAGTGATGAGGCAGGAAAGAAAGGAAAGGGAGCTTTCCGGATTTTTAAAACTTGGTTTTGAACCTTTCTTACTTGGGCAAATTTCTTAACATCTCAAAGCCGCAGTTTGCTAATTAGGTTAGCTAATTTATAAATTCTGGTGGTTTTAATAGTAATCATAGCCTTGCCTTCCCACCCCATGGGGTGGTTGGATCAACTACAATAATATTTGGGAAGACACTTTATAAGTTGTAAAGGACTATATAAATGCCGTGCATCAGAATTATTCAATGACATAGTATAAATTTTAGTCTTGAGGGCCTAATGTCTATCTTTTTCTATTCTTTCTTACTTTTTATTTTTTTGAGACAGAGTCTTGCTCTGTCACCCAGGATGGAGTACAGTGGTGCGATCTCTGCTCACTACAACCTCTGTCTCCCGGGTTCAAGCAATTCTCCTGCCTCAGCCTCCCAAGTAGCTAGGATTATGGGTGCCCATTGCCACACCTGGCTTTTGTATCTTTAGTAGAGATGGGGTTTTGCCATCTTTTCCAGGCTGGTCTTGAACTTCTGATCTCAGGTTCTCCACCCACCCCGGCCTCCCAAAGTGCTAGGATTATAGGTGTGAGCCACTATACCCAGCTATATTCTATTATGCATATCTTTTCTTCATTGACTTTAAATATTTATTGAGTTCCTATTTTGATGACAGTTTTATGCTAGAATCAGGATTTACAGTAGATAACAGACTGTCAATGTCAACTTTAAGATCAAAAACAGAGGTGAGAAAATGGCATTAACATCTCATTAGAAAATAAACATAGCTTGATGTAGCATGTGTGAAAAGCAAGGGTGTATGGAAGTGATTCTCACTGTTTGGGCAGGGGACCCACCTGGGGAGCCCACAGAAAGTACAGGTTCTAATTAAATCAGCATATTCGGGAATACACTGAGAGACTAGTGGTTTGTTTGTGCTTTTCTTTTTTAGAAAGCTTTCTTGAAGAATTCTCAGACAGCCAGCTGCGCCAATTCCTTCCTGGAACCATCATCATGGATCACGTGAGTGGAGGAGTACAATGGAGAGTGCTCAGTGAGGGCCAAAGCAGCTGGGGAGACTGAGGCTGGCTTCCTGAAGAAGGCGGGCCTTGAAGTGGGATGGGTCGGAAGGGTGACAGGAAGGGCATGCTCCCAAGACTCTTTTCACTACACTGTCAGGGCACAGCGACAATGCCGCCTCCTCTGGTGAGGGTTTTCCAACCTCATGAGTTAGGGATGGGGTATCTTTGGGTTTCCACAACACCCTGTGTTTGCTTATCACATCACCACTCATCATGCCAATTTATAATTCTTTGCTCATTAACATGCCTTTGCTCTAAGCTATGGGAGAGGAGGGAAGTGTTTTGCCTATCCTTGGCACAGTGTCTGGCACACAGTGGGCATTCAAAAATGTTTGTTGAAAGAATAAGAGGTGAGGGCATTCCAGGAAGGAAACCTCACGAGCCAGGGTTAGGCAGTGGGATCAACGTTGCTGTGTTTGAGGGTGTGGAAGCAGGCTATGCAAGGATGGTCCAGTTGGAGAATAGAGAGGAATAAGGTTAGCTCTATTCCTTCACTACATACAGATTGAGCACCTCCAATGAACCAGGCATTTACTGATAGGAAAAAACCATCCTCTCCCTAGTGAAGAAATAGATTTGTAAACAAAAAATTATGGGCCAGCTCCTGCCAAGAAATAGCACAAGGGAAAGAAACAGCAGTGAACAGACCAGAGAGCCATAGCAACCCAGAGCATGGATGACAGACACTGCTGAGAACAGTCAGGATGGTGTGACTGAGGACAGGACATTTGAACCTGCTCCTGATAGAAGGAGTAGGATTTTGTCAGGCATCAGAAAGGGGTAAAGGGCAGGATACTTGCATTTTGACTTCTCTGCCTGTGATCAGTAAACCTTCAATAATGGGGAACTTGACACCCCCAAGGCAGAAGCCCATTCTGTTTTGGTTGATTCAAAGTATTAGAGAGAAGGCTTGTCAGGCAGGCTGTGACTGTGCTATGGGGTGTATGTTGATGTATTTGAGGCAGGTTCTGACCCAATACTCTCCGCATTTGCATGTGAACTCTGTCAACTTGCACTAGATTTTTGACCTTAGCCTTTGTGAAGGGCTATTTATCTTTCTCACTACTGTATACCCAAGGCTGGCCCATTGCCTCACCAGAGCAGACACCCATAAAGATTTGGTGAATGAACAGATACATCCCAAGAAAGAAAGGCAGTGTTCCTAGAATGCTCTTCCACTGCAGGAGTGACCTGAAAGCTTAGTGAACGGAAAAGCAAAGGTGGGTTTTCTGAGATGGATTTAAGCATCCTTAAGCCACGAGCACTGTGGTTATGGTCCCACTTGTCCCCATAATCTATTTTAATACTGCCCATGACTTCATCCCTTGTTTTACTGGGAATGTGGGAGGATAGGTGTTACAACGTGGAAGAGACTGGCCAGAGCCTCACCCGGGTCAGTGAGCATCTCATGGTAGCTGATTCCAGGTCCTCATCTCTTTGTTGGTTGTAAAATAACAATATCAAAGAAATAATCCTCTGTTCTATTTTTAACAGGTAGGGGAGAGTTGAGTAAGTGAAAAGCTCTTGTAATTGAATGTATGTTCTAAGGGGGAATTGTATACTATTATGATTTCAGAAATAAATACAAGAGATGTGTTTCTGTGATCTGGGCTGGCAGTGGAAGGGGCAGTAAATTGAAAGACAGGAACCTGAGTTCTTTCAGACTTACACCTCACTTGATTAACAAACTTGGCCAAGTTAGGTCACCTCTCTGGAACTTAGATTACTCATTGAAAAGTGATGGAATTTATTTAGATTCTTAAAATGTAGAGAGCCTGGAAGTCACTAATGTGTTTTATGAGGGGAAATAACATGGGTCTTTTTTTCTTCCCCCCTTTTTTTTTGACACGGATCTTAAGTCAATCCAGCAACCGTGTGTGTGTGTGTGTGTGTGTGTGTGTGTGTGTGTGTGTATTCTAACCCTGAGACAAGTAATATATTTAATCGATTCCTCTGGAATTATTAATTGCAGGGTTTTTTTATCTTTTGCTTATATTTTTATGATCCTATTTTTTGAAACCTCTTTAGCTTAATTTAAAAACTATTTTAGTATTTATATCAGCCTCATAGTCAAACTCATCAGGTATTCTACCAGTCTGCTTTTTGTTTTCTTTTTAGGAAGTCTCTTTTTCTGGAATTCTTTGTCTTTCTGATACAGTCTGGACTAGTGGCTCTCCAGGGCTCCCTGCACAGCTGTCATCTTGGGACTTCCCTTTACCCTTTTCCTAGGTTAGCTCTCCTGTTTTCTAGATCCTATTTTTAAAAATTCTTGATGTATGTCCTCACTTTGGTGGAGAATAACGTGGTGGTTCCCAGAAAAGGAATTTAAAGAAAGTCTTTTTTTTTTTTTGAAAAGTCACATATATAAAAATGTATTTTCCCAATACTTACGCTTAAATGACAGTGTGTCTGGTTATGACTCTGGGTTAGAACCCTCAGAATTGGGAAGGCTTTGTTGCATTGATTTTTGGCTTCCAGTGTTGCCTTAAATAATAGAATACTGATTCTTAGTCTTTAGTACACCACTTCTGTTTTTTTTGTTGTTGTTGTTGGTTTTAGAGTCTTCTTTTTATTCCCTGAGTTCTCAAATGTGACAATAGTATGCCTTTTCCCATTAATTTTGCCAAGCAATGAGTGATAACACTCAATTTGGAAACTCAGATCCTTTTGCTGTGGAAAATTTTCTAATATTATTTCTAGTCTCATTTCCTCCCACCTCTTTTTCTTTTTCTGGTTCTAGAATATAATATATTGAATCTCCTGGGTTGGTCTTCTAATTGCCTTGTCTTTTTTTTTCTTCATATATTCCATCACTTGGTCCACTCTCCTGACACTATCCCCAACTTCCTCTTTCAACCATTCTATTGAATTAGTATTTCTGCTGTTATACTTAGAATTGACAAGAGTTCCATCTTTTTCTATAAATGTTTTGTTACAACAAGTATTTTGTAAAAATGCACCTATTATTTCCCTTGATATATGAGGATATCAACTATAATTTTCCAATTTTTTTCTGTATTTTATTTTTTTGTTTCTGGGTTGCATTACTTTAAAAAAATCTTTATTTTGGTCTTTTGTTGTAGACTTCACACAAATGTCTGGTAATCCTTAGAAATTCACTTACGGTTAAGAGTGGCATTCTAAACAGAAGACTGGAAGTCCTAAGTACTCATGGGAGAGGGTAAAAATTGGTACATGCATTACACTGTGTATTAATTTGGTGGGAACTAGGCCTTTCTGTTGGGACACACTCTATCTATGCCTGTAAGTCTTTTTAGCAGGCAGTTTAGTTTCTCTAGGAAACTGGTCTCTTGCCTAGAAGAACACACTGTCAAGTATTCCTGGAGCCAGCTGATACTAGCAGAATGGGGAATCTCAAATTTTGGTATGTAAACTTTCACTTAATTTTCTTGTTTTCAGCATAGCCCTTTTCTATGATACTTACTTACCCCACATTAGCAGCTGCTCCTTGTCAATTTCTCACATCATAATCCTCCAGTTTTTCCCTGAGTGGGAAAGGTAGTTGGCTTCAGGAGTGGGGAGGGGTCCTGGGAGTACACTGCTTTTTAGGGATATTTTGATTAATCCCCCACCTCACACTTACCTGTGGTGGAAGCGGACTCCTCCAGCTGCCAGCCTCTCCAGAGCTGTGCAGCATGAATGAGCTATGTCTTCTTGGCATACTTTTCTGCAGCACCTGGTATTGAGCTTTCTCAGGCTCACGAATGTCTTCTTCTACCCTCTGTCTTCCAAAAATTTGTTGATTCCTATCTCTTTTTCTTGTCTCTTTCTCATTCATTGCCCTTGTAGATTTATACTTTTTGAATTTTTGTTATATCGTTTTAGAAAGGTTTGGAGGAAGAGAACAGTGACAAACATATGGTTTCAATCTATCATTTTAAACCAGAAGCCCAGATGGACATTTTATTAAAACGATTTTATCCTGTCATGCCTGAGATATTTTCAACTACATGTCACTTTACAACAAATATAATGCTAAAATAGAACTGTTTCCTTTGATAACTAAATTTCTCTTTCTGGAGATTTTATATTGAAAGGCAAATCTTGAATTTGAAATAGAGTTCCCACTGATTTAATTTGAGGTGCTGAAACTTGGTTGATCCAAAAATATTTTCTAATTCTGGGAGTCTATTGCTACTCTATTGACTATGATTAGAAATTTTCTTTCACCCACGACATTTTTGTTCATTTGAGATAGGCCAGTTCTGCACTGATCTTCATAATGTTGCCTCCTTTTTCCAGATGTTGGTTTTAATCCTGTGGCCCATTAGAGATGACTTGAGAAGTCTGTTGTCCTCTGTAAGTGACTGCACATCAAATATGAGTTTGGAAACAGAATGAAAAAGAGCTCAAATTATCCATGTGTTCAGAGCACATGAGTTGGAGGTGTGCTTTAAATGCCAGACTCCAGGAAAGACTGAGCTGCATTGCAGAAGGCTAGAAGCAGAATTAGAATAGCTGTTAGAAGGTCATCTCCTCCAGCCCTTGCTTCACTGGATGAATTCCATAAACAAGGCATTTTTGCTCTTTCCATTGCTGTAGGAGTCTGTGTGTTTGAACATTTCTTCTGATTGAACTTCATTCTATAAATACTGAATGTGTACTGAATATTGGAATATAGGTAAATAATGTATTCTCTCCCTGAAGAACTTCATGGTTTTCTGCCATCTTCATATAGACAAATTCAGTGTGATCTTTGTTTCGACAAAAGCCAAGCTTATTTAGGGGCCCAAGAGAGACTTTTCTATGGAGATTAAGGGGTATTTCCCAGGGCCTGCCTCTTACTTACAGATTTGTCTCGTGACTCTTTGTTATAGGCCTTGATGTAAAACAGAATCAAACTTTCTCACTCATTACAGCTCTCTTAAATATAAAGATATTTATTTTATTTTTTCCTGTAACCCAGGTCAGTGCTGATCTTCAGATATTTAAAGAATATATATCCCTGCTAAATCTCGTCTTTTTTGGGCCACCCATCTCAGATCCTTTGATAACTCCGTATCCGTCATAGTTCAAGTTCCTCTAGCATCTTAGTATTCTCCACTGGCTATGCTCTCATCACCAAAGCCTGGTGCTTTTGGTGTGTCCTCTGTGGCATACAGGACTATTCATTTCCTTGATTTCTCAATACCACATTTTTATGAGTGCAGATTATCAGTGAGTTTGGACTTTTTGTTAGCCAAAGTACAATATTGATTCTTTTAGAGGTCATAGGTCAAAGACCTTTTCACTTATGAATTGCTATTGATTTCTGAAATTTAAGTATAGGAAATTACATCAGCACTCTCAAATTCTATTTTGTTAGATGCATTTATCCCTTAATACCAATTTGTGGCAATGCTTTTCATCCTGAATTGGTCTTCCATTATATTGATTATCTTTCTAAACTTTTTTAAATATTAGATTTTTGTTAGTATGAGAGTCATTTAGGATAGACTCTACTATATTGACAGATAATCAAGTCCTTGATCCCAGAGGTAATAAAATCCAAAGGATTGTTTCTTGCTTATGTTACATGTCCATTGCGGATTGGCTGACACTCTGCTCCTTGTCTTTTCCCTCCAGGAGTCAGGCTGAGTGAAACCCTCACCTGCAATATTGCTGGTAAACATGGCAGAAGGAAGAAGACTCTGGAAGGTTTTACACTAGCAGTTAGATGCTCCAGGGTGGAAGTAACACATCACTTTTGTTGTTTAGCTGGAATTAGTTTCGTGGCCTAACCAACCACATGGAAATCAGAAATTGCAATTCTATCATGTGTTCAAGGATAGTTCATGAGCAGGGACACTGACTATCACAGCATGATCTTTATGTTCCTGACATAGTAATTAATAAAAAATGTTGGTGAAGATAAGACTTAGAGAGTATTCCTTTAGTATAGTCCTAGAGACCTCCTTGAATTGGGTATGGACACATTAATCAGCACTCTGGGTATATTCTTTCAACAAGGTACTGTTCCATTCAAGTGTATTATCATCTGGGCCACATTTCCTTATCTTCTTCACAGCACATTATGAGAGATAAAGGCAAAACCTTTGCTGAAGTTTGTCTGCAACAGGTTAGGTGGCTTGGGGGTGATGAAAAAGGCCTGATTTAAAAAAAAAATCTGATTTTTGGTTTTTGCCTATTATCTCTAGCTTTGTGAGGACTGGCAAATAAATATACCTCTCTGGCCCTTATAGCAGTTGCTTTGTTTTTAATTTACAAAATTAAGATAGTTTTAACAATTATTTATAATTCCTTCTAGCTCAAAAATTCTAAGAAATCTAATCCTGCTTTTTATTGCTTCGGGTAACTCCTCACAAAATAAATAAGGTACTTCTGCTATGAATAGCCTTTGGGGAACCCTTGCAGGTGCCAGTGATCATTCATTCTGCTTCTAGACTACCACTCCCAGATTACAAAGGGGAGGGAAAAGACCAAGACACAGGACTGGGTGGGCTTCTGAGGCACAAATGGAGGGGGACATGGTTTTTGGTGTTGAGAACACATACAAGAAAGAAAATGGAGTATTGCTTTTAGGGAGCACTGCAAACTCCTCAGCAGTGAATATGTGCAAGGCATTCCAAGCGTAGTAAATTATATACCGTTTCCAATTTGCTATCTTTCCTGTGAGAATGTTACACTTCTGTGTCCCTTCAACATTAGGCTGGACTTTTTGATTTCTGTTGGCCAGCAAACTGTGGGAAGAAGGCATGTATGCTGAACAGACTCACTGAGAGATATCACATGGTTCTGTCATTGCTTCTTTCCCCACTACACAGAATGGCATGTCTCCAATAGATATTTTTTCCTTCAGTCTGGGCTCAAGAAAGAAGACCTATGGAGTAGAGCTACAGCCAACCTACGGCTGAAATGTAATATGATGGAGAAATGAACTTTTGTTAGAAGCCACTGGGATAGTGGGATTGTTTCACTGTGTGAACCTAGTGAAAGTGACGGATACACTAGACTGCCCAAGAGGTGGGTGGAATGAGCCTTGGATCCCAAAATCAGGAACTACTGAACAGCTCTAAGAGAAGAGGAATTTTAATTAAGAAATACATTAACTGAGGGGACATTTGGTTTGGGGTGAAAGAGTTTTCTAAATAGTAAAAGAGCTATGTAATGATGGGACATTAATTAAGTTAATTCATTGTTGGTGACAGAAATAGGAATATCTGTGAACTAGCAAGATGAACACTAAATCAAGGAGATAAAGAAGAAAGCAGGCGTTAAAAAATGAAGATATCCAGTTGAGGGACTTAGCGGAGAATTCTTCTCTGAGATAAATAGCTTTGTTGATGTAAGTCTTTGTGTTGAGCTTTGAAGAGGCAGGATATCTTGATTCCAGAAAGAGTCCGAAGCAGTCTCTGGCTGCTTTATCACAGAAAGGAATACTGAAATCTTGCTCTTAATAAATGGTCCTGGCATATAAGGATTCTTTCTTACTTACAAGGAGAAGACAGACAGAGATCGGCCATCCAGAATTCAAGCACCATCTCCCTGATTGATTGCAAACTACTCACTGACACAGTGGCAGAATGCACTGATAGAGTAGGGGAGCAGGCTTTCTCTTTCTGATAATAAGACAAGCTGATAAAATATGTTCCACCAAGTGTCTTGGTATTTCCCTTTATCAGAAAAAGAAATCCTTCACAGCTTCCATCTCTCCTTTATCACATTTCTCTGTGTAATTGGAGCCACAGGGTTGGACTACATTAATCTCCACTCTGTTAGGCAAGACTGGGTCCTCATCAATATCTGAGACTGAAAGTAACAGAAATCTCAAAACGGATGTTGGGAGGAATATTGTCAATGAATGTGTGTAGAAAGAAATGGAGTGATCCAGGTTGGTATAAAGGATTTGACTTATCGAGAAAATAAGTATGACCCTGTTACTCTCTTGTGAGGGCTCCCGTATCTTTTAGGATAAAGGCCAAGGTGCCCACTTTACTTCATTGGAATCATTCTGATCAACCTGCAGTTTCCCAAATACGCTGTTCCATTTCATGCTGTATGCACGCTTTCTCTTCTCACCTTCTCAAACTCTTGCCTGTTTTCCAAAGTGCAGTCCAAGAACTCTGCCTCAGACTTTCCTCACCTGCAGTGTGATTTCACACATCACTCTCAATGTTAATCAGTGAGTGGGTTTGTCGTTCTCCTCCACTAGCATTTAGCTGTGCCAGGACAGGGACCACATGGTATTCCACATCGCTTCCTCAGTGTCTGGTACTATGTCTGGCACTTGGCAGATGCTCAATGAATGTTGAATGAATGATTGTTCATTTGTTCTACAATCTCCTTTCCCTTTCTTTTAATTTCGGGGAAGGTTCTGGCCACAGAATCATGTCCTCCATCTCTTATTTTGCTCTTCTGCTACCTCCAGGTGCTGTCATGGCTCCAAGATAGGAATGATAACCTCTGGCATAAAATAGAGCTGGAGAGAGGGACAGAAAAGTTTTCACAGAGGGTCTGGGCCCCAGGCTTCGTTCTTAAAGGATAAAAAGGAGTTTGTGAGGTGTATGGGGTAGTGGGAAGACGTGTACAAAGACATAGAGATATAATACAGAATATCAAAATATCAATTTTATAATTTACTGAGCACATATTTTATGATACTCTTGTTGAGTATTTATGTACAACATCTGGAAGTCTGGCAACAGATTTACAGTGACATACAACCTTTTCAGGATTCCAAAGGGAATATCATTGAAACAACAAATTTTTGCTCAGGACAACTCAGTGATATGCCCAAGGTTACATAGCTCTCGAGGGGCAGAGCTGGAATTCCAACCCTCTAAGCTTCTTTCACCACTCAGAGTTGTAGATGTGTAATAGTTTGGAATTGCTTTGTGACTCATATTCATCATTATTAAAATATGTATGTTTGACTCTACAGATGTCTATGTTTTTTTCCAAATCTAAATTTTATGTTTGCTGAGCTCTCCTCTAAAAAAGCCACAAGGCATCATGATTAAGACAGTGGTCGCAGCAAGAGAGTCCTGATGCCAGTCTCAGCTCTGCCGTTTATTTCAGATGCGGCCTGGAGTAGTGTTTTACAGACAGGAATGACATGACTGATATTTGTTAGGCTATTCACAGTTGATGAACATGTGTCGTTTTCATGGTGCTAACTGCAATTAAAGGTCCTGCATGCTGATTTCAACTCAAATAAGTGGGCTTGAAATAGTTAAGTTGCAAAACCCAACTTGGGGATGTTGGAAAATTGTATAATGTAAAGCGAATCGAATGAGTTGTCTTCTTGGAGGAACTAGCTAGTGTGGAAGTTGTTCTCTGCCCTACAGGGCGCACTGTGGTCTGCAGTTCCATGGAGTGTTACAGTATTGCATGGTGTGAGGGCAGTGAGAGAACAAAAGGAGAAGGGACTCAAGAGGGCAAATGGTAGCTGCCTGGGTATTGACCAGAAGGCACGCTTGGGTGAAGGCTTTCGCAGAACAGAAGGGCCCACATGGAGAAGGAGCAGCAGACTCTGGAATGCACGCCCACTCCAATATAGCAAATGGCCTGCACTGCATTTCTGCTGGGACACTGTGCTTTGGCTTGATGTAATATCACATGATAACATTACATGAATTTTCAACTGTAAATAACTCATTCATTTCTAATTTGGGGGCCTTTTCCACTTATTTACTCATTTTTAATAAATTTCCACATTAATTTAGAAAAACCAAAACAAAGAAAGTAATAACAATGTGTATTGTCAATAAATAACTAATAAATTTCAAGTAGGCCATCATTTAAAGGAATTGTATTTGGCTTTCAAATAATCTCTGAAAATGCCCACTCCTCAGACCATAGTCCCTTGTGGTACAATTTCAAAGGGATCCTTTAGCAATATTGAACAACAATACTAGCTGCAACTTATTGATGGCCACATGTCCTTCCCCATCTCTTATCTCACTGGTCGCAATAGTAAAATTCCCATTACTGTAGATGAAGAAATGGAGTCTCGTATATTTAAGATAATACCATGTTATTCCTGGACTCTTAAGACAGAGCTTGGAGTCAGGCAGATCTTTGTTCATGCTCAGTTTTGTTGCATACTAGCAAAGTTCTTCATGCCTCAGTTTCCTCTTCTGTAAAATGGGGATAATAATATATACCTCATAGGGCTGTTGTGAAGAGTCAAGGAGATGGTTTGTGTAAGAGGCCTAGCACATGGTATGTGGATTTATTGGATTTATTAGTAGGACTCTACAGGTGGAAGCAAGCAAGGCATGATAACCTGTACCCACCTCCACACTTGCTGCAGACTTGGAATAGAGCCAGCCCTTGGGTGTGTGCACCAAACATATTTGTCTTTCTGACCATGCCCCAGCTGGGATGATTGCTTTCCAGAAAGGCAAGAACTTTTCTTCTTTATTCTGGTGTACCTGGCTGACATGCCTTGCCAGCTGCCTTCGTTTTGGAGAGTGCCCCTTCTCTAGTCAACTGCATCTGCGGTACTGTGGGCTGGGAATTTGTGGTTATGGTGACTCTGTCTGTCTGATTGCCTGGAGAAGTGCTTCTGCTTTCAATTGTTTGTAAGTTCTCACTAGGGGCTTCTTATCAGCATTGACAGATGAGTGACTAATATATGCCCATGTTTGATAAATTTTACCTCAAGAGATTCTGCTTCAGCACCATCCAGAATTTGTATTTTGAAAAACCTTTACTCATTGATTTGGATGCACAGCCTATTTGAGAATTACTGAGAGATACATCTGGTCCAAGGAGAATTGAGTGTGTCTATCAGATACCCTCTTCAGTGTGACTCTCAGAGGGCTTTTTTAGTCCCATACCGTGCATCTGTAAATAGTGACTTTAATAGTGATTGAAATTTTACGTATGCTAGGCCACTGAATTTTCTCCACAACCCAAAAGGCAGTCAATATTGTTTCCATTCTACAGATACAGAAACTGAAATCCAGAAAGATGCTGTAATTTGCACAGCCATTCAGCAAACCTAGTGCTCTTACATAGATTTCCCTGGCTTCAACCCCAGGACTGGGTTCTTTCTCCTACAATACAGGGAGATGAAACAGGTGAAACAAAGGTCTATTCATTTCACTGAGGTCATGAGCTGAATTAAATTACCCTAAAAGTCATACTTTAAAGTGCCACAGTAAGGATGTCTTGATAAGTTCAGATCAATGCCTTGTAAATGTGAGTAGGCTTTATGGAGGAGGTGATTTCTGGCAAGAGCTTTGAAAGAAGGACCCCATTTAAATTGGAGGTGAGGAGGTGGGTGTATGGTGCATGGGCATGAGGTGAGGGAAAGTGGAATGAAAAAAGCCTCCAACACACATGGCTAATGCTTTTGGGAAAGGGAGTCAGAGATGGCAGAGAATCTTTGAGAAGGTGTCAGGGAACCAGCTTATCTTTGAAATTATTTGAAACCCCCCTTGAAATAGGAAGCCCTTAAAAAATATTCAAGTAACTTCTCTGCATTCTCTGGTTGATGGGCTTATGGATATGACATCTCCTCTAGCAATTTGACTATTAGAGCAGAAAAAAATGCAAAATTAAATAGAATGATTGAATTGAATTCACCTCTGTTGATATGGAGGGGGATTTCTTCCCTTGCATTTATTCAAGTACTAGTTGGATGGCAGGATATAATTAAAAGCTAATATTAACCTCCTTAAGAGAATCAGCTCAATCACAAGAAAATTGAACCTGAGTCGAATATGTATGTATATTATAATCTTCAATGATATTGGTGGTAAAGTTATGAGAATTTCTAAAACAAGATTTTAAAATATAATTTCAAAGATATTCAAACTGAAGTTTCTCAGTATACTCATTCATTTCTTCATTCAGTAAACATTTCTGACTACCTGCTCTGTGTTCCAGACACTGGATTAGTTATGGAGAAGACAGACCGTCCTTCTCTGCTTTCATTGAGTAGGAGAAGGCAGAAATGAAAACAGAAATTTTTAAACTGTGTTTTTTTTTTTTGTTTTTGCTACAGCAGAGTTGTGCTTAGAGGCTAAGTTTGCACAGAGAAGAGAATTCACTCTAGGAGGAGCTTTATATAAGATCAATATAACTTAGCTAAGCAGATCAATGCCTCGTATGTGCAATGCAGATAAAAGAGAGAATGGTGAAGTCAGTGTGTCAGCAACAGTAACAACAATTGCAATAGCAATATCAACAACAACCAAACACAGCTCAGTATAAATGCAGCCTTGAACTTAGAATGTGACCATGGAGCATGGTGAGATGAGATAAGGTTGGGAGGCAGAGGTATGCTGTCAAGGGCTGAGTTTGCTGGGTTCATAAACTTGGATTTCACCCTAATGGGGAGTCAGTGAAGATCCAGGAATGGACATTGTTTTCTGTTTGCTTTAAGTACAAAAGTAATTTACTGGTGTCTACAGTTGATAGAGATACAGGGGTAAATGTAAGGAATTAGCTCAAGGATGAGAACTAAGGATTTGACATTTCCAGGACTCTCCATCGCTCATCCCTCCCCTTCTCTCTGAATGTCAGCCTTAGCCTTTTCCATTGCAGTCAGCCTTTCTCACATGGCTGAAGACATGATAAAGAGTTTATTTTCTCACCATCTGTGGCACAGTTCTAGAGAAAGACTCCGGTTGGCCTTGCGTGGTGAACCATTCTTGATAGTGATAGAAGATACTTGACAGACTGGATATTAAAAAGCTCATGTCAGAGGATAGATGGGAGAGCAGCAAGAACAGAGGCAGGGAAGAGAGAGGTGATGAGTCCTGAATTGATGCAGTGACAAAGAGAATGGTGAGGAGGGGTGGGATCATGGATATGAAGGAGGCAGAAGTCATAGAACTTGAGGATGGCATGACGGGGAGAGGGAAGGGAATGAGGAGTGTGAGGAATATGGTGTTGCCTCAGTTTCCTACTTGATCAAGTGGGTAAATGGTTGTCCTATTTACTGAGATATGGAAGAGAAGCATGTATAATGGGAAAGAAAACATTCATTCTTTCTATTTTATTTACTATTATTATTTAAATGATTTTCTCTGATTAATTTTTACCTTTGATTTAAAAACCTGTAATTAAATGAAAACTTCATTTACATTATCTGAAATGGGTGACATCTTACTAATGTGGGCTTTATTAGCAGATTAACAGATGTAGCAACCTTTCAGTAATTAGTCTGGGAAAAGCAGCTGGGAGAATTTCAAGAGAAGAAGGTGATGTAATATCTAATATTACAGCGTAGGAATGGTTGGGGTCCATTTCCTGATGTCCATGCGGCAAAACTAAACAGGCAGATCTCTTGACAAGTTTTTTCCCCAGAAATTTTGTATGTTTGTAAGCTTTCTGAACATGTTTAGTAACAGTGTTTTCTTTTGCTTATAAATCAACATAGTTTGGACCTTTTACTAATTCAGGCTGTCTCTACTAGTTTGAGCTGGTAAGATTGATTGGACTTTGACTTGAGACATTGAACACTAACATTTTACCTACATATTGTATCTTCGTACATCGTCTTTCCTCTGCCTCAAATGTTCTTTATCATATTTCCTGCTGAGAAACTTCTAACTTATCCTTAATGACTGAATTCAAATGTTACCTTTTCACTGTGACGATATCCCCTAGAAAAAACTAATCCCTTTTCCCCTAAGTCTTACCAAGTGGTAGCCCAGTGGTTAAGAACATGGAGTTTGGCTTGACTTGTGTTCAAGTCCATTTCTGTGAAACATTAGGCAAATTACTTAACCTCTCTGAGCCTCAGTTTGCTTACTGTGCAATGGGATTAATACAGTGCTTTTTAAGGTTGTGAAAACTGAATGATACGATAGACGTGAGATGCTTAGCACAGTGTCTAAGAGAACGCTCAATAAGTGATGAATGGGTAAATGAATGAAATGATAAACATATGCTAAAAACACTCAATAAGTGATGAATGGGTAAATGAATGAAATGATAAGCATATGCTAAAAGAATGGCCCAAAATAAAATACATGCTCTATTTGGTTGCTACATGGTTGTTACAATATTTGACAGTGGAAATCCCGACATTCAGACTAATGTCTTCATGTTTATTGAGCAGTTTGAAGTCTCAAGGGGGTTTTTGTTTCTCAGTACTGTATTTATTCTTTTTTTTTTTTAACTTGTAACAGAATTCATTTAATATATGTCAATACTTTTCTTTTTTTTTTTTAATTTTTTATTGCATTTTAGGTTTGGGGGTACATGTGCAGAACATGCAATACAGTTGCATAGGTACACACATGGCAGTGTGTTTTGCTTCCTTTCTCCCCTTCACCCACATTTGGCATTTCTCCCCAGGCTATCCCTCCCCACCTCCCCCTCCCACTGGCCCTCCCCATTTCCCCCCAATAGACCCCAGTGTTTAGTACTCCCCTCTCTGTGTTTATGTGTTCTCATTTTTTATCACCCACCTATGAGTGAGAATATGCGGTGTTTCATTTTCTGTTCTTGTGTCAGTTTGCTGAGGATGATGTTCTCCAGATTCATCCATGTCCCTACAAACGACACAAACTCATCATTTCTGATTGCTGCATAATATTCCATGGTGTGTATGTGCCACATTTTTCCAATCCAGTCTATCATCAATGGGCATTTGGGTTGAGTCCAGGTCTTTGCTATTGTAAACAGTGCTGCAATGAATATTCGTGTACATGTGTCCTTATAGTAGAATTACTTATAGTCTTTTGGATATATACCCAGTAATGGGATTGCTGGGTCAAATGGAATTTCTATTTCTAAGGCCTTGAGGAATCGCCACACTGTCTTCCACAGTGGTTGAACTAATTTACACTCCCACCAACAGTGTAAAAGTGTTCCTTTTTCTCCACATCCTCTCTAGCATCTGTTGTCTCCAGATTTTTTTAATGATCGCCATTCTAACTGGTGTGAGATGGTATCTCAATGTGGTTTTGATTTGCATCTCTCTGATGACCAGTGACGATAAGCATTTTTTCATATGATTGTTGGCCTCATATATGTCTTCTTTCATAAAGTGTCTGTTCATATCCTTTGCCCACTTTTGAATGGGCTTGTTTTTTTCCTGTAAATCTGTTTGAGTTCTTTGTAAATTCTGGATATCAGCCCTTGGTCAGATGGGTAAACTGCAAAAATTTTTTCCCATTCTGTTGGTTGCCGATTCACTCTATTGACTGTTTCTTTTGCCGTGCAGAAGCTGTGGAGTTTAATTAGGTCCCATTTGTCTATTTTGGCTTTTGTTGTCAATGCTTTTGGTGTTTTGTTCCTGAAGTCCTTGCCTACTCCTATGTCCTGGATAGTTTTGCCTAGATTTCCTTCTAGGGTTTTTATTGTGCCAGGTCTTATGCTTAAATCTTTAATCCATCTGGAGTTATTTTAGTGTAAGGTGTCAGGAAGGGGTCCAGTTTCTGCTTTCTACACATGGCTAGCCAGTTTTCCCAACACCATTTGTTGAACAGGGAATCCTTTCCCCATTGCTTGTTTTTGACAGGTTTATCAAAGATTGTATGGTTGTAGATATGTTGTATTGCCTCTGTTGCCTCTGTTCTGTTCCATTGGTCTATATCTCTGTTTTGGTACCAGTACCATGCTGTTTTGATTACTGTAGCCTTGTAGTATAGTTTGAAATCCAGTAGTGTGATGCCCCCCGCTGTGTTTTTTTTGCTTAGAATTGACTTGGCTATGCGGGCTCTCTTTTGGTTCCATATGAAGTTCGTGGTGGTTTTTTCCAGTTCTGTGAAGAAAGTCAATGGTAGCTTGATGGGGATAGCGTTGATTCTGTAAATTACTTTGGGCAGTATAGCCATTTTTACGATATTAATTCTTCCTAACCATGAACATGGAATGTTTCTCCATCTGTTTGTGTCCTCTCTGATTTCATTGAGCAGTGGTTTGTAGTTCTCCTTGAAGAGGTCCCTTACATTCCTTGTGAGTTGTATTCCAAGGTATTTTATTATTTTTGTAGCAATTGTGAATGGCAGTTTGTTCTTGATTTGGCTTTCTTTAAGTCTATTATTGGTGTAGAGGAAGGCTTGTGATTTTTGCACATTGATTTTATATCCTGAGACTTTGCTGAAGTTGCTTATCAGTTTCAGGAGTTTTTGGGCTGAGGCGATGGGGTCTTCTAGGTATACTATCATGTCGTCTGCAAATGGAGACAATTTGGCTTCCTCCTTTCCTATTTGAATACCCTTTATTTCTGTTTCTTGCCTGATTGCTATGGCTAGAACTTCCAGTACTATATTGAATAGGAGTGGTGAAAGAGGGCATCCTTGTCTAGTGCCAGATTTCAAAGGGAATGCTTCCAGTTTTTGCCCATTCAGTATGATATTGTATGTTGGTTGTCATAAATAGCTTTTATTACTTTGAGATACGTTCCATCGATACCGAGTTTATTGAGGGTTTTTAGCATAAAGGGCTGTTGAATGTTGTCAAATGCCTTCTCTGCATCAATTGAGATAATTATATGGTTTTTGTTTATGGTTCTGTTTATGTGGTGAATTACATTTATAGACTTGCGTATGTTGAACCAGCCTTGCATCCCCGGGATAAATCCTACTTGATCATGATGAATAAGTTTCTTGATTTGCTGTTGCAATCGGCTTGCCAATATTTTATTGAAGATTTTTGCATCTATGTTCATCATGGATATTGGCCTGAAGTTTTCTTTTCTTGTTGGGTCTCTGCTGGGTTTTGGTATCAGGATGATATTGGTTTCATAGAATGATTTGGGAAGGATTCCTTCTTTTTGGAGTATTTGGAATAGTTTCAGAAGGAATGGTACCAGGTCCTCTTTGTGTGTCTGGTAGAATTTGGCTGTGAACCCATCTGGACCTGGGCTTTTTTTGTGTGGTAGGCTCTTAATTGCTGCCTTGACTTCTGCCCTTGTTATTGGTCTATTCATAGTTTCAGCTTCCTCCTGGTTTAAGCTTGGGAGGATATAGGAGTCCAGGAATTTATCCATTTCTTCCAGGTTTGCTAGCTTATGTGCGTAGAGTTGTTTGTAATATTCTCTGATGATGGTTTGAATTTCTGTGGAATCTGTGGTGATTTCCCCTTTATCGTTTTTTATTGCATCTGTTTGGTTGTTCTCTCTTTTCTTTTTAATCAGTCTAGCTAGTGGTCTGTCTATTTTGTTGATCTTTTCAAAAAACCAGCTATTGGATTTATTGATTTTTTGGAGGGTTTTTCGTGTCTCAATCTCCTTCAGTTCAGCTCTGATCCTAGTTATTTCTTGTCTTCTTCTGGGTTTTGAGTTTTTTGATCTTGCTCCTCTAGCTCTTTCAATTTTGATGATAGGGTGTCAATTTTGGATCTCTCCATTCTTCTCATATGGGCACTTATTGCTATATACTTTCCTCTAGAGACTGCTTTAAATGTGTCCCAGAGATTCTGGCATGTTGTGTCTTCGTTCTCGTTGGTTTCGAAGAACTTCTTTATTTCTGCCTTCATTTCGTTGTTTATCCAGTCAACATTCAAGAGCCAGTTGTTCAGTTTCCATCAAGCTGTGCAGTTCTGGGTTGGTTTCTGAATTCTGAGTTCTAACTTGATTGCACTATGGTCTGAGAGGGTGTTTGTTATGATTTCAGTTGTTTTGCATTTGCTGAGCAGTGCTTTACTTCCAATTATGTGGTCAATTTTAGAGTAGGTGTGATGTGGTGCTGAGAAGAATGTATATTCTGTGGATTTGTGGTGGAGAGTTCCGTAGATGTCTATCAGGTTTGCTTGCTCCAGGTCTGAGTTCAAGCCCTGGATATTCTTGTTGATTTTCTGTCTGGTTGATCTGTCTAATATTGACAGTGGGGTGTTAAAGTCTCCCACTATTATTGTGTGGGAGTCTAAGTCTCTTTGTAAGTCATTAAGAACTTGCCTTATGTATCTGGGTGCTCCTGTGTTGGGTCCATATATGTTTAGGATCGTTAGCTCTTCTTGTTGTATTGATCCTTTTAGCATTATGTAATGGCCTTCTTTGTGTCTTTTGATCTTTGTTGCTTTAAAGTCTATTTTATCAGAGATGAGAATTGCAACTCCTGCTTTTTTTTGCTCTCCATTTGCTTGGTAAATCTTCCTCCATCCCTTTATTTTGAGCCTTTGTGTATCCTTGCATGTGAGATGGGTTTCCTGGATACAGCACACTGATGGGTTTTGGATTTTTATCCAATTTGCCAGTCTGTGTCTTTTGATTGGTGCATTTAGTCCATTTACATTTAGGGTTAATATTGTTATGTGTGAATTTGATACTGCCATTTTAATGCTAGCTTGCTGTTTTGCCTGTTATTTGTTGTAGATTCTTCATTATGTTGATGCTCTTTAGCAATTAGTGTGATTTTGGAATGGCTGGTACTGGTTGTTCCTTTCTATGTGTAGTGCCTCTTTCAGGAGCTCTTGTAAAGCAGGCCTGGTGGTGACAAAATCTCTGAGTACTTGCTTGTTCACAAAGGATTTTATTTTTCCTTCACTTCTGAAGCTCAGTTTGGCTGGATATGAAATTCTGGGTTGAAAGTTCTTTTCTTTAAGGATGTTGAATATTGGCCCCCACTCTCTTCTGGTTTGCAGAGTTTCTCCCAAGAGATCTGCTGTGAGTCTGATGGGCTTCCCTTTGTGGGTGACCCGACCTTTCTCTCTGGCTGCCCTTAGTATTTTCTCCTTTATTTCAACCTTGTTGAATCTGACGATTATGTGCCTTTGGGTTGCTCTTCTTGTGGAATATCTTTGTGGTGTTCTCTGTATTTCCTGCAATTGAGTGTTGGCCTGTCTTGCTAGGTGGGGGAAATTTTCCTGGATAATGTCCTGAAGAGTTTCCAGCTTGGATTCATTCTCTTCGTCACATTCAGGTACGCCTATGAAACGTAGGTTAGGTCTTTTCACATAGTCCCACATTTCTTGGAGACTTTGTTCATTCCTTTTTGAGCTTTTTTCTCTGGTCTTGGTTTCTCGTTTTATTTCATTGAGTTGATCTTCGACTTCTGAAATTCTTTCTTCTGCTTGGTCAATTCGGCTATGGAAACTTGTGCATGCTTCGCGAAGTTCTCGTATTGTGTTTTTCATCTCCTTTAATTCATTCATATTCCTCTCTCAGTTATCCATTCTTGTTATCATTTCCTTGAATCTTTTTTCAAGATTCTTAGTTTCTTTGCATTGATTTGAAACCTGTTCTTTTAGCTCACAAAAGTTTCTCATTATCCACCTTCTGAAGTCTAATTCCGTCATTTTGTCACAGTCATTCTCCATCCAGCTTTGTTCCCTTGCTGGTGAGGGGTTTTGGTCCTTTCTAGGAGGTGAGGTGTTCTGGCTTCGGGTGTTTTCCTCCTTTTTGCGCTGGTTTCTTCCCATCTTTGTGGATTTATCCACCTGTCGTCTGTGTAGTTGCTGACTTTTTGATTGGGTCTCTGGATGGACACCCAGATTGTTGATGATGAAGTATTTCTGTTACTTGGTTTTCCTTCTACCAGTCTAGCCCCTTTGCTGTATGACTGCAGAGGTCCACTCCAGGTCCTGCTTGTCTGGGGTGCTCCTATTGAAGCTGAGGAACAGTAGGGATGCTACCAGTTTCTTTTTCTGCTATCTTTATCCCAGAATGATGCCTGTCAAATGTCAGTCTTTTGGATATAGAGGGGTCAGGGAGCTGTTGAGGAGACAGTCTGTACTTTTTAGGAGCTCAAGTGCTGAGCTGTGAGCTCTGATGTTCATTCAGGGCTGTTAGGTTGCTGTGTTTAATTCTGCTGCAACAGAACTCATAAAAAAGCCCTTTTTTTCTCAGCTGCTCTTTCTGAAGGGGTTGGGGCTTTATTTTTGAGTGTCCGCTGGGTTGTCCTGCCGAGGCCCCGCCCTGCTGGTGTGAGGTTCGCCCTGTTTCTGCAGACTCTGCGCTGCTGCTGCGGGCTCCGCCCTGCAGTGGAGTCTCTCTGTTGTACTGGGTTGCCTCGGCAATGGCAGGCTGCGTCAGCAATGGGAGTGTACCTCAGTAGGGGCTGATTGCCTCAGTAATGGCGGACGCCCCTCCCGCACGGAGCTGCATTTTAAGGGAACCTCCTAACAGCAAGCGTTTGGAATTGCCGTTTTGTTTGTCGCACTGTGCTACCCCTAACGCTTTGTCCTGGGCTGGCTCACTGTTCAAGTCCCATTCAGTCTCAAGTTCAGCCCTCTCAGGTCTCAGGTTGCCAGTTCAACAGGGCACCCGGAACAGTGCGCTTTTGTGCGGAACTCTGTGGAGCGCCTCTGCACTCCGGCGTGGGCCGCAGCCGCACCGGCTGCTGGCTACACCAGTCAAGATCTCTGGCTGGCGTCCCGCAATTGTTTTATATCTGGGAGTTTCCCCATTCTGTGGGCAACAAAGGTCCGTCTGAAAATGCGTCCCCGACTCACCTTCTCTGCGTATCCAGCGAGAGCCTTAATCCTGGGTTGTTCTCACAGCGCCATCTTGAGTCCTCCTATGTGTACTGTATTTATTCTTGTCTCAATGTGATGATAATTCCCCTTTCCAAATAATTGAAGTATCTTGTGTACCCCATAAGTATACATACCTGTTATATATCCAAAGAAATAATTAAAAAGAGAGAGAATAAGGGATTAATGGATTGTGCTGATATAGAGAACCCATGCTCCTACCTTCAGGGTGTATTTGAGGCTCAGCTTAGCTCATTTTAGTGCCCTACAGGAATGGACACAGGATCCAAGCTGGACCAAGCAAGGTTCATTCCTGGAATCTTATATGTGAGGCTGAGGGAGAGAGGCTGTCTGTGCTGGGCGCTCATCAACCTGTGCTACCTCTCACTGTTGCATGGAGGAAAGCAATCTGCAGTGGGACAAAATGAGGTGAACACACAGAAAAAAACAGTCTTGATGATGTTTGAGTCCCTGAGGCCTAGTCTTCCCTTGGTCATCCTTGTTAGGTGATCTATACATTCTTTTTTTTTTAGTTTTTGCTTCACATAGTTGGTGTTGGGCTTTTTGATTCAAGACTGTTGACTTAAATGAATTCTTTATGATCCGTGCCAGCACCCTATGAGGGTGCTGAAAGAGGTAGCTATTGCACCTCTTTTTTTTTTTTTTCCAAATGTAAAACCCAGGCACAGAGAGAGAGGCTACATGACCTATGCAAGAATACACAGCTAGGTGGCAAAACTGGGGTCCAAATTCAGGTCCACTTGATTTTAGGACCTTTGCTGACTTGATTGCTTCTGTTGACAAGTGGCTCTTATACCTGCCAGGGGCCTTGATCTTCCAAAATACCACTCTGTGGCTGGGGTGGTGCTGTCTCTTTCCTGGGTAGCTCATCACTCTGTCCTCCCAGATTCAAGGTTGAGAGCACATTTGTGTAGTCAGCTTCTATTTTTGTCTGTCTCTACATTATTTGCAGATTTTTATATTTAAACTCTTGCTCACTCCCTTTCTAAGCAACTCAGGGACTGTGAAGAGCCTCTTTGCCAGGCTGCCTCTGACCTGCCCTGCAATGGGTCCATTAATCTCCCAGACTGCGAGGGAGGATATGACTGCCCCAGACAGCATTCTTTAAGAGACAGTAAAGACAGCCAGAAGGACATGACTGGAATTTAAACTGCAGTGGCCTGCTTAGGGCAGGAGGGTTTGGTCTAGGAGGAAAAGCAAGCTGGCAGCTTTATTTAGTTTATTGATTCATTATATGCAGAGTTATATCTAATGGCCTGATTTGATAATTCATGAAATAAGAATGCTTATTGCCAACTATAGGAGAAATTCTAGGAACAGAAAAGAATAAATCCAAGAGATAGTGTGTATATCTGCCTACATGCATGTTTTATATTCTTATTAATGATTTAAATTACATTCAATTGTGTTTATAGGTGTACCTTTACCTATTATAATTTTCTACTATTTTCCTTAACCATTGTAAAGACTACAAATTACAATAGTATTTCTTTAGGATTTTAGTTGTCAGTTTTAATCCTAAAATGGTTTTTCAAATATTAAGAATGAGCTAGAATTGTATTCTCAATCTGCACCATAAGGGGTTCTACGTTGGCTTAGCCATCTTGATGTATAAGTTGTATGGATTGTAATATTGGGCAGGCCTCTTTATTTCAATTACACGCCTTTAAAGCTCTTCATTCCCTTCCCTGAATTAACGTTTCTTCTGTCTTGGTCTCATATGCTTCAAAAGTTTTTGACTTTTTGGCTTCAACATCTCTGCTTTCTGATATATAATGTACTTAGAATTTTTTTTTTTTTTTTTTTTTTTTTGATACAGAGTTTCACTCTTGTTACCCAGGCTGGAGTACAATGGTGCGATCTTGGCTCACCGCAATCTCCGCCTCCTGGGTTTGGCCAATTCTTCTGCCTCAGCCTCCCGAGTAGCTGGGATTACAGGCACGCGCCACCATGCCCAGCTAATTTTTTTGTATTTTTAGTAGAGACGGGTTTCACCTTGTTGACCAGGATGGTCTCGATCTCTTGACCTCGTGATCCACCCACCTTGGCCTCCCAAAGCACTGGGATTACAGGCATGAGCCACTGCACCCCGCCCATAATTTTTTGTTAAATATTGTCTTTCTGGCTGTATTGCAAACTCTTTGCATCCCCTGAAACAGACTTTTGTACATTTGTGTTGAACAGATATTTGTTGAAAGAAGCAATGAGCTATAACCTCCTATAGCATGTCTTCAGGGTCACTCAGGTCATTTGGGCTGACTGGGAAGTAGGGAATGGGGCTTAAGTGGCCTCCCATTTCCTCCACTGTAATAGATATCAATAATGCCCCTCCTGTGGTGAGCCATGCTCTCGTATCTTTATGGGAGTAGACGGAAGGTTGTAAACTGCTGCGTATCGGGATTTCTAGTATCCACCCTCTTGTATTATGGTTATATGTCATCATATCTGCTTCCTCCATTAAACCATAAGTTTCTAAGGTTTGGGGATAAGGTCTTATTCATTGCCCAGTGTCTTCATTGGCAGCTAGTTTTTGGTAAAATTGCTAATATTTGTTGAGTGCTGACTATGTGCCACATATTGTAGTAAGCACATTCCATATGATTTGTTATTCCTCCCAACATCATGTAAGGTAAGACTATTATTATACCCACTTAAAGATGAGAAAACTGGAGGCAACAACAGGGATTGTAAGTACCTGTTAAAAATGAGGCCTATAAAACCATAAATGATAAGGCACGGATTCAAATTCAGGCTGTGCAGCTCCATTCTTAACCAATATTACCACTCATATATGTTTTGATCAAATTAGGTTTGAGGTTCACAAGTAAGCCCTGTCTGAGATCTCAAGAGAAAGAAATGCAAGTCATTTGAGACAAGGTAAGAGAGTTAGACAAGCACACCCAGAGACAGGCCAAGTAGGCATATGTTGTTTTGCCTTAGAATGCGGGCATCTGGAAGGGTAAAGAGGGATGTTCCCAGTTCCTCCTTGATGCAAGTGTTTAGACCCACGTAGGCTGCCTTTTTCTTGGGGAATCAATGAGTACCTAGTAGACAGTAGTGGCAGTTGGGTGACAGTCCTATGTCACATGAAGCTAGTTTATCATAATGCTTAACAGCAGGTGTTGTAAAGGCAGATAGCTTGGCTTAGCATGATGCCTGACATGGCAAATGCTCAATACATGACAGCTATCCATATCACCATTTGAGAGTATTTCAATTATTCAGAGCAAACACAGTATGTCCACAAAGATCAGGATGTTAGTGCATTCTCATGGAGCCGAAGTTCTACAGAGGCAGCGCCCCCCCAACAGAAGAATGATTTTATCTCAGAGTTAACTGCTCCCCACAGCCTAGGATGTATAGTTGCCATGCTTGTGAAATATCTGGACCTCAAAGAAGGAGGAATGTAGCCTGGCCCAGTGCTGAGTTCTTCCCATCCTGCTTGTGGCCATTTCTGTGAAGAAGTTATGTCTGTTTTCATTCCTCTTATCCATTAACTCATGCAAGGCATTTTCCAGTTAATTGAATTCACTGGAAGCCTGCCTTCTGTGATTAGGTGTCCTGCAGCCTGAGCTGAGAGGAAGAAGGGAACAGGCAGAGAGGCAAACATCTTGGTGAGTGCGATTCAATCTGCTGCTAAATTTAATCTGTACATTTCTGGCTTCTGTTCTCATTCACCACCTGCAGTGATATGTTTAAAATGCTCCTGACACATCAGCAAGGTGGGCAGTGTGCCAAGACCAAGGCTATGCATTTTCACTTCATTTTGTATATATCTCTAGTAAATATCAGGTAGCATTCTTCCTCTTCTCTCTACAATGCAATTCCATATTGGAAAAAGACAGGACTGCAGTATCTGCCCCAAATTCATCTCTGAAATAGGTTTTAATGACTTCAGCCCTCCTCAAATTTTCCTCTGTCCAGAAGAAAACTGGCAGACCTAGGAGCTCTTAGCTTTGGAGCTATCATTTTACATTATATCAAACACATTCATACATCTAAATCTTGCGTGATAGAAAACTGATTTAAAGTTTCACCTGGTAAGTTGTAGTCAAGTCAAAGATTTGGAAACATATAATCAAGCATGTATTCATTTTCAGTTTTTTTTCTGTATTCTGCGGTCAATATTTTTTATTGTCAGGCTTTACATCTCTTTTGTAGGCCTCTGAAAAGCTCATAGACCCCAGGTCCTATATCCATAGTGGCTGACAGATTACATTGGTCATGCCTGGGCCACACTGGAAGCTAAGAAGATCTGGATGTTTTATTGTCTGTCCACCATGATGAAATTTCCTAAAGTGGGAGAAGAAATTGCTGCTGTGTGACAGCTCAGAGCACAGGCTTTGGCATCAGTTTGGAGTCTCTATGACCAGAGCCTCAGCTTCTGCTTTCATTAAAATTTGAATGATGATAGTACATGCTCATTACTGCTGCTTGATTAGTATCTGGGATGGCTTGCAATGTGCTGACTTGGGGAAGCTGAAGTATTTTTCCCAGAATTCTCTTCCTTATATGTTTCTGGTTGGAGTGGGTGAGCCACCACAGCAGTTGCCGTGGGAGATGTGCAAGCTGCAGGTGAAGCAGCAGCTCTTGTTGTTCATGCACACTGTTGCCTGTCTCCTGGCTCACCTGGTCGCTGGGGGGTAGGGACCAGGCCTGCAACAGTCCTCTGGATCCTTCTTCAGCTTCTCTTCTCTGGCTCCTGGGCCAGCTGTATGCAGGAGGAAGTGTACTTGCTTATGTAGGACACTTACACCACCAAGATCAGAATAAAAATATAACTGGCCATCCTTGTGGGTTCCAGCTTAGTCTTGCTCTCCCCTGCTTTACATCCATCTTCCCTCCTTGACTTCCTCCTCTCAGAACTGCACAGGCCAGCATGAGATGTGATGACAACCAGCTCCCACAACTGTGTAAGATTAAATCCCTGTAGCAAACCACTTTCCATATTTGCTGGGGTCTGTTTCTCTCATTAAGCCTCGACTGAAACACTATCTACTCATCACTGTTGTTTAAATGAGATAAGGCCTATATAGTGCATAGTTCAGGACCTGGGTTGTGTTAAGTGACTGATAAACAACTCCATTACAATCCCGAAAGACATTATTTGACTAACACAAATCTCAGTCCAGCACCTAACACAGAGCCTGGCACATAGCAGATGCTCACTCAATAAACTTGTTGAATGTTTTTCATCACAAGAAAGAAATGGAACTATATGTGGCAACACATGGGAGTTGAGTGGGACGTGGTGGAATCAGTTGAGTAATAGGGCATCTATATTTAAGAATATTATTTTGAAGAAATGCAATTTATCATTTCAAATTTATAGGGCAGTCACCTAGGGCAACATCATACACTCCAAATTTAAATAGTTGCTAAGTATGTTCCTTGGGCTCAGTTTGTACGTTAGATACTAACAAGTATATTCAAATACAAATAGATGTTTCTATGGTACCTGAAAGTAAAACTAATCTCTTAAGAGGTTTGCACATTCTGGCAAGTTTCATCACCTTTCTCTGCTCTGGTGTCCTCTTCATCCTGAGTGAGGGTTCCTTTTCCCCACATGGCCCTCTTGACACCAGAGAGTTCCACTTTGATCTTCTTCAGCTACCTGTATCATCACAGCCCTTCCCTGGCTCTTGCCTTCACCCTAAATCAAGCCATCTCTGAAAGCTTACCTCCAGTTTTATAATAAACCACCCCAAACAGCAATCATTTATTTTGCTCATAAATCTACAAGGTTGTCACGATGCAGCAAGGACAACAGCAAGGATAAGGTCTCTGCTCTATGACATCTGGGGCCTTGGCTGGGATCATTCAAATAACTGGGCCTGGAATAGTGGAGGGTTGTCCAGTCATCTCTTTCTTCTCATAGTCCCAGGACCTCTCTTTATGGCCTCCCCACCTGGTGTATCCAGCATTGGTAGCCTCAGAATAGCTGGACTTCTTATAAGGCTGCTCAGAAGTCTGGATGGAAGCTACAAGGCTTCTTTCTCATCCCCCAAGCTATATACCGTCAGATAATCATTTGTATCATTTTATTAATAAAGGTAATCCTTATACCCAGATTCAGCTCAGATTCAAGTATATGAAAATTATATACTTGAATATAATTTAAATGGGAGGAATATCAAAGAATCTGTGGCCCCTTTAAGGAAATGGCTTATGTGATTGTGGAGGCTGAGAAGTCCCACAAGCTGGAGGCTCGGGAAACCCATGTTGTAATTCAGTTTGATTCTGAAAACCTAAGAACCAGGGGAGCTGGAGGGCAGAACATGAGGTGAGATGTCTCAGTGCAAACAGTGAGGCAGGAAAAAGGGATGAATTCCTCCTTCCTCTGCTTTTTGTTTTATTCAGGTCCTCAGTGGACTAAATAATGCTCCTGTACACAGGGAAGGAAATCTACTTTACTGAGTCCCCCAATGCAATGCTACTCTCTCCTGGAAACTCACTCACAGACACACACAGAAATAGTGTTTAAACCCGCTATCTGAGCATCTGGTGGCCCAGTCAAGTTCACATATAACGTTAACCATCACATACATTGTTTTTGACTCCTTTGGTCACCAGCTCCTTTTCCCCCATCTGTTATTCTCTTATTTCAGTGCGCTTATTCATGGAGACCTTGGGTCGTTTGATGTCTCTGTTTTCTTCCTCCCCTAGCTTTATATTCTCCCTGTTCCAGTGTGGACTTCCTGGTCCACCACTTTACAACTTTTGAGTGTCCTTGTCCCTTTAACTTTCTGTCACAGCCTCTCAGCAAAGTCTCAGCCATGGCACCATCCAAACAATAGTCTCAGCACTCCTTCAGAGGATGTTGAGAGTGCCAAGGAAATGCATGCGTTGGCGACCTGGGAATCTCAGACCCTCCTTAGAACCACTTCTCAGCCCAGGATGCTCCATCTCCACTCTCTATAGCAGCAATCTCAGACCTTCCCCACTCTGACTTTAACGCTGGTGCCGTGTCATACTTCCTTCTTCATTCTCAGCAGATGGCCTTGTTTCTTACTTCACACAGAAAAATAAAGGCTCTCTCAACTTCCTGTACCCTGCTTCTCTAAGACAAATACGTCTGCATCTGCACCTCTCTAGTGCTTTCCTCTTTCTCTTACTGGCAGGAAGGCAGGTGGTCCCTCCTGGCTAAGGCTGAGCTCTCTCAGTACTCTGCTCCATCTCTCTCAGCTTTCTCAGGAGCTTTGCTCCATCACAAATTCTTTATCTCACCTGTATCTTCAGTATCTTCCTTTTAGTGGCAGTTTCCTTTGATCGACTAGGAATATCAATAGCAGGAGAAGCTAATATTTATCAAGTGTTTATGATGGGTCGGGCACCACCTAAGCACATGACATCTCATAACTTACTTAATATTCACCACGTATGTAGTTGGTATTGTTATTATCTCCATCTTACAGATGAGCAAAATGGGATCCTGAGAAGTCAGGGAACAGCCTCTAGATTACACAGCTTCTGTATGGTGCTGCAGCTTGAACTCAGAGAGTCTGGCTCTAGCACTCTGAGTGCTTGACTGCTACAGTATACTGCCTTGCTGCTTGCCGCTTCATTTCATATACAAATGTTCAAGGAATAACAATACACAACATTTTCTTTCTACCATTAGCTACTGCCATGCTATCTCTCTTACACCAATTTCTTGAGTTACCTTCACAAAATACCATCTTTACGTCATCACTTCATCTTCAACTGCTCCCACAAGTTCACTGAAAACGCCCAGGCACCCACACTCCCACATTTAGATTTCAGTCCTGATTTTTCTTGATATCTTTGTGGCACTTGATGTCCCTGACCAGTGATTGTCCAATTCCCTTCTTTCTTGAATTTCTCGTTTTTTTCCCTATTTCTCTTGACAGCTCCTCACTCACCTAGGCTAGCTCTTCTACCCCTGTGTTGCTTTTCTCCTTATAGTTCTTGTTCCTTAGGCTTCCACCTGTGCCTGAATCTTACCTCTCACAGTCTCCTCAGGGGAGTGCATCTGTTCTCAATGCTATCGTTATGCACACTCTATGCTGATTACTCTCAAATGCATACTTCTGGCTCAGATCTCTGCTCTGAGCTCCAGCTCCATTTATAAAACTGCTGGCTGGAGACTTGGCTGTTTAATAGTGTGCATCACCCCCTTGGAGGGGTTGGTAGGCCGTGGAAAGCTACGGAAGGTAGGTAACTCGATGAGGTGGCAAAATCCAAGGGAAGCTGAGGAGAAACAATGGCAGTTGTGGATCACTCTGTAGTTATCAGAAATGGAAAGACACAGATTTGGGATGACCGCATAAACCTCCATGTGGTCTGTGAATGAAGAAATGATGTATAATATAGTATTACGGAATAGGATTGTTATGGTCTTCATAGAAACCGCAAATAAGGTATGCACAAAACTATGCTGGCTCTTTTCCTTTGCAAACCTGCTATTCTTGTTATCTTTGAATCAGTGACTTGGTTCATAAATCACCTCATCACCCAAACCAAATTCTAGACCGTTTGCTCTTTTTTTGCTTCTCATATCAAATTAGTCTATAAGTCCTGTTAATTGTACTTCCTAATTGCATTTTGATTTCACTCAGGTTTCTCTCTCATCACTCTGATTGAATTAAGCCAGTCCATTACTATTGCTTGTCTGGACTCTTTTTTTTTTTTTTTTTTTTGGAGATGCAGTCTTGCTCTGTCGCCCAGGCTAGAGTGCAATGGCATGATCTCGGCTCACTGCAACCTCTGCTTCCCGGGTTCAAGGGGTTCTCCTGCCTCAGCCTCCCAGGTAGCTGGTATTACAGGCGCCTGCCACCATGCCTGGCTAATTTTTTGTATTTTTTTTAGTAGAGGGGGGTTTCACCACGTTTGCCAGGCTGATCTTGAATTCCTAACCTCAGGTGATCCACCTTCCTTGGCCTCCCAAAGTGCTGGGATTACAGGCGTGAGCCACTGCACCCAGCCCCCTGTCTGGCTCTTTCAATAGCCTCTTGACTATTCTTCTAGCTGTCCTCTCACTGTCCTTTTAGAATGACTTATCTAAAATGCAAATGTGATTATATTATCCCTTCCCACCTTTTTGCAATTGTTCAACAACTCTTTAGCCTTTTGAATGAAATCCAAATCCCTTAGCAAGACCTGTAGGACTCTTCATTATCTAGCTCCTGTCTTCTTTCTCCAGCTCCATTCTTTCCAATCCTGTGTATATACCCAAAGCCTCAACTAAATGGAACACTTTGTATTTCCTCAGCATTCCTACTCTTACCTTCTATTCCTTTTGCCTGAGAGGTCCTTTGGGGTTAACTTTTCACTGTTCTCCCATCCCTATGCCATGTCACCTCCTCCAGGAAGCCTTCCCTGACCTGGCATTCTGGATTAGGCTCTACTCTTCTTGCACCAAAAGGACACTGTAGAAGAATACGTTCCTCTCTATGGGGCTGTAAGTTCCTGAAGGGCAGGGACTGAGTTGTATTTATCTGTATATACCTACTACTGAGCATGAAGCTTTTCATTTTGTAGAAGGCAATAAGTTTTTTCAGTTGATGGAGTGTGCTCGGCTACCTCCTTTCATTCTTTAAAATCATGTTCATTCATTCCTCCCCTAGGCAAGGCCTTCTGTGTTCAAGGTAAAATTAGTTGCTACCTTTTCTATATTACTCCTAAGCACTGTAGTTACTTCATTTATATTATTTATACTAACAATAATAACATCAATTGAATACTTAGCTATGTGCTTGGCCTTAGGACAATTGCTTTAGTGCTGACTTGGAGACATGATCAACTTTAGTGTCTACAACACATTATGGAGACGTTACTGTGATTATTTGTTATTTGCATTTTATAAAGGAAAACACTAGGTTTCAAGTACTGTGCTAAGCGCAGGGGATATGGCCTGAGAAAAATGGCTGGAGCTTCTGCCTTCTTGAAGTCTGGTGGAAGAGATGAACATTAAATTAAACATGTCACAAATGATAGTAAAAGCTAACACTTCCTGAGAATTTACTTTCTGATAGGCACTCTTCTAGGTGTTTTACATGTGCCATTTTATTTAATCTTTATGAAAACCCTGGGAAGTATGTACTGTCAGCTCTACGTTGCAGGAAAGGATACCACAGTTTGGTGGAACTTGGAAATTTGCCTGTGGTCCCACAGTCAGTGAGAGGAGTGCTAGGATTTGAACATTCAGTCACCTGCCTCCAGTCTAGTGCTGTCCTATGCTTGTGAGAACTGTGGAATGTTCTCTGAGAGTGTCACAGGGGGCCTGGCTTGACTAGGGTGAGGGCGAAAGTAGGGCTTTCCAGAAGAAGTGACATGAGGGCTGAGAATCGAAGGATGAGCTGATGGGGGAAGAGTTTCAGGCAAAGAGAACAGGATTCTTTGAGTCGACAAAAAAAAAAAAAAAAAAAAGAAGTCAAACTCTAAAATATCTGGAGAGATTTATTCTGAGCCAAATATGAGTGACCATGGCCCGTGACACAGCCCTCAGGAGATCCTGAGAACATGTGTCCAAGGTGATTGGGGTGCAGCTTGGTTTTGTACATTTTAAGGAGGCATGAGATGTCAATCAAGTACATTACATTGGTAAGAAATACATTGGTTTGGTCCAGAAAGGTGGGATAACTCAAAGTGGGGGCTTCCAGCTTGTAGGTAGATTTAAAACTTTTCTGGTTGACAGTTGGTTCAGTTTATCTAAAGACATGGGATTGATAGAAAGGAATGTTTGAGTTAAGATAAAGGTTTGTGGAGACCAAAGTTCTTATTTGCAGAGGAAGCCTTCAGGTAGTAGGCTTCAGAAAGAAGAGCTTGTAAACCGTTTCTTCATCAGACTTAAAGTCTGTTGATGTTAATGCCAGAGAGGTCTAATGAGGCATGTCTGACCCCTACTTCCCGTTATGGCCTGAACCAGTCTTTTAGGTTAAATTTGAAGAGTGCCCTGGCTGAGGAGGAAGTCCATTCAGCTAGTCAGGGGACCTTAGAGTTTTATTTTTTGCTTACATTTGGTTTACATGTATGTCTTTTTCTAGATTGGAATTGTGGCTTACTCACTGTTGTGTTAACACTACTATATATATTTATGTTCCTATGGACAGGTATATATCACCAGAAGTATGGTAGTTTGCACACAGCAGATACTTAAATGCTTGTTCAAAAACACAAAAACACATTTGTTGCTTCAACAAGGCTGTCTTCTTTGATTCCTTACATATAAACTCTAAGGTCGATACAACAAGGGTAACACATTCTTGTTGTTGATTACCTTTGAAAAGATAATCAACAACAAAGATGTCAACAAAATAGAAGAAGTGATTTGCTTAAGGTCTTCAAAGAGACACAGGCAGACCAGAAATCAAATATCTGAACTTGGGCCGTTCTCTGTGACACCTTCTTATCACAGTGGCTTGTCCTCTGGTTACTTCCATTGTCCTTCCAGACAACTGTGGTCATGGGAAACGGAATCTGGGCACGGCCACAGAACCTGAAAGATGCATAATATCTCACTAGCAAAGAACCCAATCCATCTGGGAGACATTTGCAACATGCTAGCCCCCGAGAACTTTTTACCAAAGTGAAGTATGGATTTTCTCCATTGTGAGCCAGTAGGTGTCACAATTTACCCAAGAAGAGCACAACCAGGTCTGTATGGCAGCCTCTGACATGTCCCAGGTATTCTACCTGAAAGGCTGATGTGGACAGTTCTCTCATCCTTCACTGCTTATCTGGTCAGCTGGCAGACAGTTGACACCTCCACCCATCCTGAGAGGTGTGGCAGGTGGGGACAAAGTCTTCCAAAGCTTTGGTCAATTCAGTTTCTTTTCTCTTTGTCCAGAGACCTTGTGGCGCTTCTGATGCTGCCATCTGCATTGCCCTTCCTGTCTTTGTTTTCTCTATTCCCTGGATGTCTCTTCTCATCACCTTTAAGGTAGCTCCTGGGTGATTTTGGGTCTCCAGCTTTTTTGTTTTCCTGACTACCAGGGTCAAAGTGAAGCCCTGATGGTTGCTCTGCATCTGCTTTTTAGAGCTTTTTTTTTTTTTTTGATTTAAATATATTGATGATAAAATCTCTGTATCCCTTACTCCCAAGCTTTCCCTGGACTAGACATGCTTTTCTGTCTTCCCATCACCGTTGCCAAATAGGGCATCCAAGTTTGTGCCACACAGCTCTCTTTTCTCTCCTGGCTGTTCCTCAGGTCCAGGAAAATAAGTATTAAGTTTTTCCAGCCTCTAAGGTGAAAGACGTCACAGGATAATAAGATTGAGAGTGGCAACCAACTAGGTCTGCCACAATTACTTTAAAAAAAAAAACTCTCACACTAAAACTAGACAGATGTTAATATTATTTTACTACTACATGGAAGAAAATGGAGATTTCATTAAGTAACTAAATTAATCGAGGTGAAACAACTAGTATCTTGGAGAGTTAGAATTGAAATCTTGGTCATTTTGATTCTATAGTCCTTGTCCTTCATGTGAGCCCTGAGAGGCTCAACCCTGACCTCGGACATGTACATCTCCAGGCTGTGTGTGGGGAGCTGTGTCTGCCAGCCTTAAAAGCAGGCTCCTGAAAAATCCTGTAAGTGTGAGAGAGAGAATGTTGGAACCTCAGAAAATCACTTGCTTCTATTTAGGAAGCCTGGGTTTCCTGTAGTGCTGCTGGGTGGAGGAGGTGGATAGAGGAGATGTGGAGAGAGAAAAGCAGAAAATTAAGCCCTTACTCTTTGTTCTAAATGGTTCCTAAATAGGGTTGGACATGCAGCTCTGGGAAGGATATCTTTTATTGGCAAGAGAACAAAGAGCCTGGAAATGTAATATGTTAGGCTGGAAGAATTGCTCTATGAAAAATACCACAGGACACTCAGGCTCTCTGCTGTTTCTCAAATGGGCAGCTGACAGGTCCCAATTTATAAAGGAGCAAATATAGGAAATAAAAGGCTTAGTTAAGTTTGACTGAATCACATTTCCCATGGAGCCGGAAATGACAAGTAGTGATTTCCTATCAATCACACCTCAGGTGACTATTCTAAAAGAATACTGTCCCTGTTGCTATTTAAAAAAAAAAAAAAAAAAAAAGGAAAGAACATTTCTTTCTGGGTGTGGGTTTTTGCCCTTAACCTAACTCTGCTTGTGGCTGTTTGGAAGACTTTAGATGCAGAAATACCAGGTCCTAGGAGGAAAGTAGGTAGAGGAAAGTTTGGCTTAAGGTTAGTTGAACCTCCTGGCTCCTGGAGGGAAGTTTTTGGAGACGTCCAGCCTCTTGTGTTTGGCAGGGAGACAAAACAGCTCTTGGACCTCAGCTAACACAGAAATGATGACCCTGGCTAAGGCACTCCCCTGTTAGTGCAGTCTTTCTAGAGATGACAGAGAGTAGATTCCTTTCTCCTTAGCCTCACTTCTTCTCTGTGGAAGACAGCTCTGGGATCTGACAGATCTCCGGATGGTTTTCAATTCTCCTTCTCATGAGTGGCATTTGATATAACTAGCCCTCTGTCTCTGTTGTGTTTCAACAGTTTTGTTGGATTAGCAGTGACTTCGAGATTCTAGAGGCCTTTCAGGGGCCAGGGTAGTAGCAGGAAAAGTGAATTCTAGAGAAAAAGTTATTAAAGCAATATACACGTCAGAGAAACTCTTCAAAGACCTCTTGAACATGTTATATCTTTCAGCCTGGCACACTTGGCCCTTTCCAGTTTGGCTCCAGTCACAAATGCTGTTGCTCTTTCTATAATTGTCCTATATTACAATTGGATGAGTGTATGCTCTGTTTCCCCAGAGCCTGTTACAAGTTTCATCCTTTTGGGGTTTTGCTTTTCCTTCGGCTTGGAGTTCTTTTATTATCATTCTTTTCTTGGTACACACGTTTGACACTCAACTCAAATATCACTCCTTGGGGAAGTCTTTATGCATGGCCTCAGTTGTGACACTTCTCATGAGATAAAGCAGTGTTTCTCAAACATTGCCCTCTTTAGATTACCTGGGCGATTGTAATATGTATTCCTGGCTTCCAACCCCAGAGCTTCTGATGTAGCACATCTAGGGTGAGACCTAGAGGTCTGCATTTTAAGCAGGAACCTAGGAGATTCAGATGCTTTTCTACTGGAGTTCCCTTGTTCTGTCATATGATACGGAAAGTCACCTGACCATACATTGAAAAGCTCTGTGGTAGAACAATTATTTGTTTTAATGGGTCTATTTTCCCCGCAATTATACTAGTTCTTGGGGCACAGATTAAGTCTTTCGAACTGGGCACAAAGCATGGCAAATAGCACAATTCCAGGGAGGAGGGGGAAAGGCTATCACATTATGGATTTTAGGAACCCTGCTTTTACTGATAAAGTGCTGGAGGCCAGTGATATGCAGCTGGCACTTAGACCCAGGGGTAAGTCTGAGAGTTGTGGAGTAAGACCTGTATTTCATATGAAAAGACAGAACAGTCATAGAAGATAAACATTTGATGGGATATTTTAGAATTTATCTTTTCTGTTCTATCTGTGCTCCCATGGAGTTTTAAGCTAGAATCTATCTTAGCTATTTCCACTACCATTTCTTCAGGCATGTAGTAGATATATTTTAGAAGTCAGCTAAGGGCATGCTCCTTTCTTTGGAAGTGCCTCCTCAAACCTGACTGCTACCCCAGACTCCAGAAAGGATAGAATGATGTTTGTACAAGGTGACTTCAACTCTCAGTCATAATTGACCCTGAACTGAATATCAAATTCTCTCTTTAGAATTTGAACCAAGAGCTCCACGTTGTCAGATGGTAATGGGCAGAGGAGCTGTACAGTCATGTTGCAACTAGAGTCAGTACCATAGCAATGCAGAGCTCCATTCTATGAGGAAGGGCCTTACAGAGAAAGTGTGTGTGTGTGTGTGTGTGTGTGTGTGTGTGTGTGTGTGTGTGTGTGTATATATCAGAGAGACAGAGAGAGGAGAAGTGTAGCAAATTTTCTAGCAGAGACAAGAAGCCATGTGTTTCCAGGAAGAGAGAGCTGGATAGGCAAAGGGGCCAGCAGCCCACAGGTTTTCCAGGTTTTATGTGGCTTATCTGTATTTCCTGTTGTCACATCCTGTGAAATACTCCTGATTACTTAAAATCAGCCCTCCTTATCTCAAGCTAGCTTGAATCTGCACCTTGAAACTCAAAACAGTGAGCGAATGAAAGATCCACACACAATCTGAGTGTAAATAAGGGCATCTGCTGCCCCAGTTTCTCCTTGCCATTGGGAGGTCCCACAACAAGCTGCCATCTTGCATTTAACTTTTGTTAACTCCTGACTTGTTTTCTTTTCTTTAACACACACACACACACACACACACACACACACACACACACACACACACATATTTGCATTTTACCTTACCTTTTGGGGTACATGTGAAGAACATTTGAGATTGTTGCATAGGTACATACATGGCAATGTGGTTTGCTGCCTTCCTCCCCATCACCCATATCTGGCATTTCTCCCCATGTTATCCCTCCCTGAATACCCACCCCCTGCTGTTCCTTCCCTAGTTCCCCCACTACAGACCCCAGTGTGTGATGCTCCCCTACCTGTGTCCATGTGTTCTCATTGTTCAACACCAGCCTATGAGTAAGAACATGTGGTGTTTGATTTTCTGTTCTTGTGTCAGTTTGCTGAGAATGATGGTTTCCAGGTTAATCCACGTCCCTACAAAGGACATGAACTCATTGTTTTTTATGGCCTCATAGTATTCCATGGTGTATATGTGCTACATTTTCCCTGTCCAGGGAAATGCCATTGATGGGCATTTGGGTTGGTTCCAAGTCTTTGCTGTTGTAAACAGTGCCACAGTGAATATTCGTGTCCATGTGTCCTTATAATAGAACAATATACAGTCATTTGGAGATATACCCAGTAATGGGATTGCTGGGTCAAATGGAATTTCTATTTCTAAGGCCTTGAGGAATCACCACACTGTCTTCCACAATGGTTGAACTAATTGACACTCCCACCAACAGTGTAAAATGTTCCTATTTCTCCACATCCTCTCCAGCATCTGTTGTCTCCAGATTTTTTAATGATCACCATTCTAACTGGCATAAGATGGTATCCCAATGTAGTTTGATTTGCATTTCTCTAATGGCCAGTGATGATGAGCATTTTTTCATGTTTGTTGGCCTCATATATGTTTTCTTTTGTAAAGTGTCTGTTCATATCCTTCACCCACTTTTGAATGGGCTTGTTTTCTTATAAATCTGTTTTAGTTCTTTATAGATTCTGGATATTAGCCCTTTGTCAGATGGGTTGATTGCAAAACTTGTTTCCCATTCTGTTGGTTGCTGATTCACTGTAATGATTGTTTCTTTTGCTGTGCAGAAGCTCTGGAGTTTGATTAGGTCCCATTTGTCTATTTCAGCTTTTGTTGCCAATGCTTTTGGTGTTTTGGTCATGAAGTCCTTGCCTAATCCTATGTCCTGAGTGGTTTTGCCTAGATTTTCTTCTAGGGTTTTTATGGTGCCAGGTCTTATGTTTAAGTCTTTAATCCATCTGGAGTTAATTTTAGTGTAAGGTGTCAGGAAGGGGTCCAGTTTCTGCTTTCTGCACATGGCTAGCCAGTTTTTCCAACACCATTTATTAAACAGGGAATCCTTTGCCCACTGCTTGACTTTGTCATGTTTGTCAAAGATTAGATGGTTGTAGATGTGTGGTGTTGCCTCAGATATGGACCAATGTGTTCCATTGGTCTATATCTCTGTTTTGGTACCAGTACCATGCTGTTTTGCTTACTGTAGCCTTGTAGTATAGTTTGAAGTCAGGTAGTGTGATGCCTCTAGCTTTGTTCTTTTTGCTTAGAATTGACTTGGCTATGCGGGCTCTCTTTTGGTTCCATATCAAGTTTAAGGTGGTTTTTTCCTTCTTCTGTGGAGAAGGTCATTGGTGCTTGATGGGGATAATGTTGAATCTGCAAATTACTTTGGGCAGTATGACCATTTTCATGATATTGATTCTTTCTAACCATGAGTGTGGAATGTTTCTCCATCTGTTTGTATCCTCTCTTATCTCATTGAGCAGTGGTTTGTAGTTCTCCTTGAAGAGTTCCTTTACATTCTTTGTTAGTTGCATTATTAGGTATTTATTATTAGGTATTTGTAGCAATTGTAAATGGCAGTTCTTTCTTGATTTGGCTCTCTTTAAGTCTGTTATTCGTGTATAGGAATGCTTGTGATTTTTGCACACTGATTTTGTATCCTGAGACTCTGCTGAAGTTGCTTATCAGTTTCAGGAGATTTTAGGCTGAGACGATGCTGACTTGTTTTCTAATCAATTTTGGGCTAAAGTTGTTTTTTCCCCCTTTGCTGGTTTGTATGTCAACATCTAGCCTTAGTCTCTAGTGAGAATATAGTGACACTTAAGTTCAGAATTAAAAAGAACTCAAATTAATTTGAATTCCAAGGCTCACAATACCTACAGGTTTTCTCCCTTTAAGCAGAATTTCTGTCTGCAGTAGCCAAGGGCAACAAGCAAGACCATCTTAGCAGAGTTTCAAGCAGCACAATCCAGTGAAATATAGGTTCTGAGTACAGTTCTCCTATTGAAGAAACTGGCCTGAAAGCAGAAGTCACATCAATTATAGGCAGAATTGAACTTATGGAAGTCAGCTGCGAAACTGTGGACTGACTTTGGCTAAATGTTACATTGACCTCTGCAGCACTATCAACTAACCCATCAAATCTACACAAGTTCACTGACTGACTAGCACATCAATAAAATACTATGCCTGGAAAACAGAGGTGCTAAGGGGGAAACTAGTTTTAGTGTCAGACACACCCACCTTGAAGGCTGCTCTATTACTTCTTTTGGGGAGTGTTTGAGCGAATTTAATGAACTTCTCTGAGCCTCACTTTCTTTATCTGTAAAATGAGGTTAATAGTGAATCCTCAGTATGTGTTTCCCCCACTGCCCTACTCTCCCATCAATATCTAAGTCTATGTAAGAGAGCAGAGTTGAGTCTCTCCTACTTTCTCATTGAAATTTATTTTTCTGGCTTAGTGTAGTGGCTCATACCTGTAAGCCCAGCACTTTGGGAGGCTGATGTGGGCCAGTTGCTTGAACTCAGGAGTTTGAGACTAACCTTGTCAACATGGCAAAACCCCATCTCTATAAATAATTGAAAATTTAGTCAGGTATGGTGGCATATGCTTGTGGTCCCAGCTACTTGGGAGGCTGAGGTGGGAGGATTTCTTGAGCCCAGGAGGTTTAGGCTGCAGTGAGCTGCAGTCACACCACTGCCCTCTGCCCAGGCAATAGAGTTAGACTCTGTCTAAATATAGATGGATTTCAAATTGCTGCCTATCAATAGGCCAGTTAACACTTGGACCAGGTATGGCATAGTGACACTAAGTGGTTGTACCCCTGCAGTAAACTGATGTCTGCTAGCCTGAAGTTAGAAGATTTGGATTCTAGTGCTACATTTAAACCTCTCCCGTCAGCTATGAAAGAACAGAATCATTCCTTCTCACAGATTGTTATGAAGATGGCATGAGAAAACGACTGGGGACAAAAGATCAGGCAACTGCAGGGCTTTCACCAGAGAAGGCTGATGGTGGAAAGGACTCTGTAGTCAGCCAAGGGAGCTGCCCTTGCAGGGAGGTATGGCCTGAATCTAGCAGCCATCAGCCATGCTCCACTAACCTGGGGGAAGTTGAGGATGGATTAATACAGAGTAGGGAGGCGGAATTATTTATTGAGTAATTAGTACTATCCTCTCACAATTTCTTTTTTTTTTTTTTTTAATTTTTTATTGGATTATAGGTTTTGGGGTACATGAGCAGAGCATGCAAGACAGTTGCGTAGGTACACACATGGCAGTGTGCTTTGCTTTTCTTCTCCCCTTCACCCACATTTGGCATTTCTCCCCAGGCTATCCCTCCCCACCTCCCCCTCCCACTGGCCCTCCCCTTTTCCCCCCAATAGACCCCAGTGTTTAGTACTCCCCTTTCTGTGTCCATGTGTTCTCATTTTTCATCACCCACCTATGAGTGAGAATATGCGGTGTTTCATTTTCTGTTCTTGTGTCAGTTTGCTGAGGATGATGTTCTCCAGATTCATCCATGTCCCTACAAACGACACAAACTCATCATTTCTGATTGCTGCATAATATTCCATGGTGTATATGTGCCACATTTTTCCAATCCAGTCTATTATCAATGGGCATTTGGGTTGATTCCAGGTCTTTGCTATTGTAAACAGTGCTGCAATGAACATTCGTGTACATGTGTCCTTATAGTAGAACGATTTATAGTCTTTTGGATATATACCCAGCAATGGGATTGCTGGGTCAAATGGAATTTCTATTTCTAAGGCCTTGAGGAATCACCACACTGTCTTCCACAATGGTTGAACTAATTTACACTCCCACCAACAGTGTAAAAGTGTTCCTTTTTCTCCACATCCTCTCCAGCATCTGTTGTCTCCAGATTTTTTAATGATCGCCATTCTAACTGGTGTGAGATGGTATCTCAATGTGGTTTTGATTTGCATCTCTCTGATGACCAGTGACGATGAGCATTTTTTCATATGACTGTTGGCCTCATATATGTCTTCTTTCGTAAAGTATCTGTTCATATCCTTTGCCCACTTTTGAATGGGCTTGTTTGTTTTTTTCCTGTAAATCTGTTTGAGTTCTTTGTAAATTCTGGATATCAGCCCTTTGTCAGATGGGTAAACTGCAAAAATTTTTTCCCATTCTGTTGGTTGCCGATCCACTCTAGTGACTGTTTCTTTTGCCATGCAGAAGCTGTGGAGTTTCATTAGGTCCCATTTGTCTATTTTGGCTTTTGTTGCCAATGCTTTTGGTGTTTTGTTCATGAAGTCCTTGCCTACTCCTATGTCCTGGATAGTTTTGCCTAGATTTCCTTCTAGGGTTTTTATGGTGCCAGGTCTTATGTTTAAGTCTTTAATCCATCTAGAGTTAATTTTAGTGTAAGGTGTCAGGAAGGGGTCCAGTTTCTGCTTTCTGCACATGGCTAGCCAGTTTTCCCAACACTATTTGTTAAACATGGAATCCTTTCCCCATTGCTTGTTTTTGTCAGGTTTATCAAAGATTGTATAGTTGTATGTATGTTGTGTTGCCTCCGGTGCCTCTGTTTTGTTCCATTGGTCTATATCTCTGTTTTGGTACCAGTACCATGCTGTTTTGATTACTGTAGCCTTGTAGTATAGTTTGAAATCCGGTAGTGTGATGCCCCCCGCTGTGTTCTTTTTGCTTAGAATTGACTTGGCTATGTGGGCTCTCTTTTGGTTCCATATGAAGTTCATGGTGGTTTTTTCCAGTTCTGTGAAGAAAGTCAATGGTAGCTTGATGGGGATAGCGTTGATTCTGTAAATTACTTTGGGCAGTATAGCCATTTTCACGATATTAATTCTTCCTAACCATGAACATGGAATGTTTCTCCATCTGTTTGTGTCCTCTCTGATTTCGTTGAGCAGTGGTTTGTAGTTCTCCTTGAAGAGGTCCCTTACGTTCCTTGTGAGTTGTATTCCAAGGTATTTTATTCTTTTTGTAGCAATTGCGAATGGCAGTTCGCTCTTGATTTGGCTTTCTTTAAGTCTGTTATTGGTGTAGATGAATGCTTGTGATTTTTGCACATTGATTTTATATCCTGAGACTTTGCTGAAGTTGTTTATCAGTTTCAGGAGTTTTTGGGCTGAGGCAATGGGGTCTTCTAGGTATACTATCATGTCATCTGCAATTAGAGACAATTTGGCTTCCAACTTTCCTATTTGAATACCCTTTATTTCTTTTTCTTGCCTGATTGCTCTGGCTAGAACTTCCAGTACTATATTAAATAGGAGTGGTGAGAGAGGGCATCCTTGTCTAGTGCCAGATTTCAACGGGAATGCTTCTAGTTTTTGCCCATTCAGTATGATATTGGCTGTTGGTTTGTCATAAATAGCTTTTATTACTTTGAGATACGTTCCATCGATACCGAGTTTATTGAGGGTTTTTAGCATAAAGGGCTGTTGAATTTTGTCAAATGCCTTCTCTGCGTCAATTGAGATAATCATGTGGTTTTTGTTTTTGGTTCTGTTTATGTGGTGAATTACGTTGATAGACTTGTGTATGTTGAACCAGCCTTGCATCCCCGGGATGAATCCTACTTGATCATGATGAATAAGTTTTTTGATTTGCTGTTGCATTCGGCTTGCCAATATTTTATTGAAGAGTTTTGCATCTATGTTCATCATGGATATTGGCCTGAAGTTTTCTTTTCTCGTTGGGTCTCTGCCGGGTTTTGGTATCAGGATGATGTTGGTCTCATAAAATGATTTGGGAAGGATTCCCTCTTTTTGGATTGTTTGAAATAGTTTTAGAAGGAATGGTACCAGCTCCTCCTTGTGTGTCTGGTAGAATTCGGCTGTGAACCCGTCTGGACCTGGGCTTTTTTTGTGTGGTAGGCTCTTAATTGCTGCCTCAACTTCAGACCTTGTTATTGGTCTATTCATAGTTTCAGCTTCCTCCTGGTTTAGGCTTGGGAGGACACAGGAGTCCAGGAATTTATCCATTTCTTCCAGGTTTACTAGTTTATGTGCATATAGTTGTTTGTAATATTCTCTGATGATGGTTTGAATTTCTGTGGAATCTGTGGTGATTTCCCCTTTATCATTTTTTATTGCATCTATTTGGTTCTTCTCTCTTTTATTTTTAATCAATCTGGCTAGTGGTCTGTCTATTTTGTTGATCTTTTCAAAAAACCAGCTCTTGGATTTATTGATTTTTTGAAGGGTTTTTCGTGTCTCAATCTCCTTCAGCTCAGCTCTGATCTTAGTAATTTCTTGTCTTCTGCTGGGTTTTGAGTTTTTTTGATCTTGCTCCTCTAGCTCTTTCAATTTTGATGATAGGGTGTCAATTTTGGATCTCTCCATTCTCCTCATATGGGCACTTATTGCTATATACTTTCCTCTAGAGACTGCTTTAAATGTGTCCCAGAGGTTCTGGCACGTTGTGTCTTCGTTCTCATTGGTTTCGAAGAACTTCTTTATTTCTGCTTTCATTTCGTTGTTTACCCAGTCAACATTCAAGAGCCAGTTGTTCAGTTTCCATGAAGCTGTGTGTTTCTGGGTCGGTTTCTGAATTCTGAGTTCTAACTTGATTGCACTATGGTCTGAGAGGCTGTTTGTTATGATTTCTGTTGTTTTGCATTTGTTGAGCAGTGCTTTACTTCCAATTATGTGATCAATTTTAGAGTAGGTGTGATGTGGTGCTGAGAAGAATGTGTATTCTGTGGATTTGGGGTGGAGAGTTCTGTAAATGTCCACCAGGTTTGCTTGCTCCAGGTCTGAGTTCAAGCCCTGGGTATCCTTGTTGATTTTCTGTCTGGTTGATCTGTCTAGTATTGACAGTGGAGTGTTAAAGTCTCCCACTATTATTGTGTGGGAGTCTAAGTCCTTTTGTAAGTCATTAAGAACTTGCCTTATGTATCTGGGTGCTCCTGTGTTGGGTCCATATATGTTTAGGATCGTTAGCTCTTCTTGTTGTATCGATCCTTTTACCATTATGTAATGGCCTTCTTTGTCTCTTTTGATCTTTGTTGCTTTAAAGTCTATTTTATCAGAGATGAGAATTGCAACTCCTGCTTTTTTTTGCTTTCCATTAGCTTGGTAAATCTTCCTCCATCCCTTTATTTTGAGCCTTTGTGTATCCTTGCATGTGAGATGGGTTTCCTGTATACAGCACACTGATGGGTTTTGGATTTTTATCCAATTTGCCAGTGTGTCTTTTGATTGGTGCATTTAGTCCATTTACATTTACAGTTAATATTGTTATGTGTGAATTTGATACTGCCATTTTGATGCTAAGTGGCTGTTTTGCCTGTTAGTTGTTGTAGATTCTTCATTATGTTGAAGCTCTTTAGCATTCAGTGTGATTTTGGAATGGCTGGTACTGGTTGATCCTTTCTATGTCTAGTGCCTCTTTTAGGAGCTCTTGTAAAGCAGGCCTGGTGGTGACAAAATCTCTGAGTACTTGCTTGTTCGCAAAGGATTTTATTCTTCCTTCACTTCTGAAGCTCAGTTTGGCTGGATATGAAATTCTGGGTTGAAAGTTCTTTTCTTTAAGAATGTTGAATATTGGCCCCCACTCTCTTCTGGCTTGTAGTGTTTCTGCCGAGAGATCTGCTGTGAGTCTGATGGGCTTCCCTTTGTGGGTGACCTGACCTTTCTCTCTGGCTGCCCTTAGTATTCTCCCCTTTATTTCAACCCTGTTGAATCTGACGATTATGTGCCTTGGGGTTGCTCTTCTTGCGGAAAATCTTTGTGGTGTTCTCTGTATTTCCTGCAATTGAGTGTTTGCTTGTCTTGCTAGGTGGGGGAAATTTTCCTGGAGGATGTCCTGAAGAGTATTTTCCAGCTTGGATTCATTCTCTTCGTCCCCTTCTGGTACACCTATCAAACGTAGGTTAGGTCTTTTCACATAGTCCCACATTTCTTGGAGACTTTGTTCATTCCTTTTTGCACTTTTTTCTCTGATCTTGGTTTCTCGTTTTATTTCATTGAGTTGGTCTTCGACTTCAGATATTCTTTCTTCTGCTTGGTCAATTCGGCTATTGAAACTTGTGTTTGCTTCGCGAAGTTCTCGTATTGTGTTTTTCAGCTCCTTTAATTCATTCATATTCCTCTTAACGTATCCATTCTTATTATCATTTCCTCGAATCTTTTTTCAAATCTTTTTTCAAGGTTCTTAGTTTCTTTGCATTGATTTAATACATGATCTTTTAGCTCACAACAGTTTCTCATTATCCATCTTCTGAAGTCTAATTCCGTCATTTCGTCACAGTCATTCTCCGTCCAGCTTTGCTCCCTTGCTGGTGAGGAGTTTTGGTCCTTTCTAGGAGGCGAGGTGTTCTGGTTTCTGGTGTTTTCCTCCTTTTTGCGCTGGTTTCTTCCCATCTTTGTGGATTTGTCCGCTGGTCGTCTGCGTAGTTGCTGACTTTTCGTTTGGGTCTCTGAGTGGACACCCAGAATGTTGATGATGAAGTATTTCTGTTGCTTTGTTTTCCTTCTACAAGTCTAGCCCCTTCGCTGTACGACTGCTGAGGTCCGCTCCAGACCCTGCTTGTCTGGGGTGCACCTCTAGTCGCTGTGGCACAGCGAGGGATGCTACCAGTTTCTTATTCTGCTCTCTTTGTCCCAGGATGATGCCTGCCTAATGTCAGTCTTTTGGATATAGAGGGGTCAGGGAGCTGCTTGAGGAGACAGTTTGTACTTTATAGGGGTTTAATTGCTGAGCTGTGCACTCTGTTGTTCATTCAGGGCTGTTATGCTGCTATGTTTGATTCTGCTGCAACTGAGCTCATTAAAAACCCCCCCTTTTTTTTTTTTTTTTTTTTCCTCAAATGCTCTGTGTTGTGGGGTTTGGGCTTTATTTTTGGATGTCCGATCAGGTGTCCTGCCCAGCTAGAAGGCAGACTAGCCACTGTTTGGCTGCCGAGGCTCCGCCCTGCTGTTGTGTGATTCGTGCTGTTCCTGCCGGCTCTGCTGTGGTCTCCGCCACGCCCTGCTGCGGAGTCTCTTTGTTGTAGCGTGTTGCCTCAGCAATGGCTGGCTGCGTCAGCAGTGGGCGTGTATCTCAGTAGGGACGGGTTGCCTCGGCAACGGCTGGCTGCGTCAGCAATGGGCGTGTATCTCCGTTGGGGCGGGTTGCCTCGGCAATGGCTGGCTGCGTCAGCAGTGGGCGTGTATCTCAGTTGGGGCGGGTTGCCTCGGTAGTGGTGGATGCCCCTCCCCCACAGAGCGTCTCGGACCGTCTACTCGGGATGGTTTGAAATCGCGGTTTTGTTCGTCCCACTGGGTATCCCAATTCCTGCAATCCCCTGGGCTGGGCTACTGTCCAAGTCTCATTCAGTCTCAAGTCCAGCCCTCTCAAGTCTCAGGTTGCCGGTTCAACAGGGCACCCGGACAAGCGCGCCCTGTGGGGATTGCTGGGTAGGGCCGGCCGCCGCCCCTGCTGCCGGCTTCGCCAGGCAGACCTACTGCCTGGCGTCCCGAGTCTTTTTTATACTTGGGAGTTTCCCCGTTCTGTGGGCAACAAAGATCGGTCTGGAAATGCAGCACTGACTCACCGTTTGCAGATTCAACGAGAAGAGCTCCAATCCTGGGTTGTTCTCACAGCCTCTCACAATTTCTTTTAGGACCTTGCTGCTCAGAGTGTTGGTGAAAACTTGTCTGAAATTTTTGACTCACACAATTTATTGGCATAATAAAGTGGGATTTTTAAGGTTCTAAGTTTTTCATTAATTTGTAGATAGCAATAGTAACTGGAACAAATAATAGGATGTAGAATGGACATCACCTGAGAGCTCATTAGAAATGAAGGAGCTCAGGCTTCACCCAGGACCCACTGAATAAAAATCTGCATTTTAATAAGATCCCCAGGTGATCCATATGTGTGCTGAAATTAGAAAAGCACTAAAATCTAGTAGAGAACATGGAAGACTGGCTTTTTCCTGGCTTCTAATTAGAATAATGATGCAAAGTGTAAAACTGACCAATTTTCTCTTGTCAGTTGGCTAGGATGGGGAAAAGAAGAAAAATGTCTTTATTTTTTTAGTTCTCTTTTGCAAGGCATTCCCTTCAGATGCTTTTTCTTTATATACAAAATAAGGTTTTGGACGGAAAATAATATATTTGCTTTATTAGCTCAATTGATAGCAATTGGGTCATCAACTGGGAATAGGGAAGAGTGGTAGAGGAGAAAGGCAACAAACACTTATGGGAGGAACACTTTTTTGTTATTGTTACAGATCAGTTGATTCCTCACAAAGAGCTTTTGCTCTGTAAGAAATCTTATTTCCACTATTTTAGAGATCGGCAATAGGCTCATAAAGGTTGAGTAGCTTGTTAACCTCCTGTGAGGGGTAGAGCTAGAATTTAAAAGCAGGCCTGTTTGACTTTAAACATTATACCCCACTATTTGTTTTAGTTACTGCTATGGTTTGGCTGCACCCACACCTTAATCTCATCTTGAATTGTAGCTCCCATAATTCTCACATGTTCTTGGAAGGAGCAGGTGGGAGATAATTGAATCACATGGTGATTTCCCCAATACTGTTCTCATGGTGGCGAATAAGTCTCACGAGATCTGATGGTTTTATCAGGGGAAACACCTGCACTTGGCCCTCATTCTCTCTCTTGCCTGGTGCTGTGTAAGATGTGATTTTCACTTTCTGCCATGATTGTGAGGCCTCCCCAGCCACATGGAACTGAGTCCATGAAGCCTCTTTTTCTTTATAAATTACCCAGTCTCAGGTATGTCTTTATCAATAGCATGAAAATAGACTAATACAATTACTATTTCTGCTACTAATTAATAACAAAACTTAGAAGTTTTAAACAACCATTTTATTATGCCAGTAAATTCCACGGGTGAGGAATTCCAGACTAGGTACAATGGGAATGCTTTGTCTTGTCTCTTAATGGATGGGGTGACTTTATGGCTGGGGTTGGACTCATAGGAATGCACCTTCACTTATACATAAGGCAGCTGATACTGACCATCAGCTTGGACCTTAGTTGATGAGAAGCATCTCATCAGAATACCGACACATGGCCTGTCCATGTGACCTGGACTTTTTAGCAGCATGATGGCCTCAAAGAACTTGGACTTTTTCATGGTGTCTCGACATTCCAAATGTGAGTGTCCCAGTGAATAAGACAAAAGCTTTATCACCTTTTCTGACTAAGCCTTAAAAGTCTTATAGTTCCTATTCTACCACATTCTATTGGAGTTACAGGTTAAGTAACTACAAATCTGCCCAGATTCAAGGGGAGGTGACAAAGATCCCACTTCTGATGGGAGGATCATCAAAGGCCATGTAGTTATTTTTCTGTAATTTCCTTAGAGTTTGATAGGATACCTTTGGGGTCTACTTTGATGGGAGATGGTAGGTCAATCAAAATTTTTGCTTCACTGTTGCATAGGACCTGCTATATGTAGTCATAAAGCAGCAGATACAACCATAGGCGAGTTCACATCTGAGGGCACCAACTGACTTGTTGACATCTTCCAGTTATCTTTGTAGGTCTTGCTAAAGTAAGTAGAACTTTCAAGCTCTGCTATAGAATTCCCAATTAAAACTTCCAATGGAGATTGAAAAAAGCAAGGTGGAGTCTTTGTGTCACCCGGAAGAAAGTTTAATGTGTGGGAGGTGGACACTGGGCTGGTCATTTCTGGCGCAGATGTTGAAAGGCACTCGCATTTCTCCATCACTTTCAGGGTTCGCTTGCTTTTTGTACTTTCTTGACCTGATTTACTTGGACAAGAAAGACTTCTATTTTCCAAGATATTTTGCTTCTCTGTGTATTTGACTCAAATGTCAAGAGGAAATAGAAGAGAGAATGTGGGAAGTGTTAGGAAATCCAAGGGAAAAAAGCTCTAGGTAGGTTTAAAAATCAAGTCTCCTTAGCTTGATTCTGATGGATTCCTGAAAATCTTGTTGAGAATACCTGAAGAAAAATTTCTAAATGGTTCAGAGAGTCTGGAGGGAAGTATTTCATCTAACATCATTTAATATTGTAAAGATCATTGCTGTCTAACTTATAGGAGAATAATCCATGCCTAAGAAGAGAACAGAGAAAATCACAAGCAGAGCTGACAATGATAGTAGTGAATGTAATACTCATAAAATGATCTAAACTGGGGAGCAGCTCCTATGTGGTCACAATCTGCCTGGATGCTCATTCTGCAGCTACTAGGACATTTCCCACTGCATGAAGATGGTCATACAGCAGATTGATTGGTCAAATGACTGACAATATAGAATTTGGGTGAGATGTAACTGTGTCTGTAATGCAAATTGTCACACTGCAGATGTAAGTAAATGCCTAATCTCAAAATCTGCTTCTCAACCTCACTCCCACTGAAAATCATCAAGCTAAAGTCAAACAATTAACAGAGTCATCCTGTTTCCATCACAGAGTTTTCTAGAATAGGATGCTGTAACAGCCCAGAGACTGATTTTAAGCTGCCATCCGAAGAGGAGAAAGGAAAGTAAAATTTAGTCCCCATATACTAGGCTCCATGGCTTTGCAGGTGAGAAAATTAGGAAAACATGGCTTTGCAGGTGAGAAAATTAGGGTGGGTACAGAATTTGTTGAGAGCTTTCTGGCTACAACTTAAGGCAGGAAGATCAAGTTGGGGGGTGAGCTAACCCATGAGTGCTGAGGTTAAAAAGATAGTGGCCTTCAAAGCCTGTGTCTGCCACAAAATTTTGCCCCATAGGAGCATGTTCTGAATTACCAAAGACCTGAAATATTCTGACACAGCAGCCACAAGAAACTGCAGCAGAGGCAAAACGGTCTTCTGTCTGAAGCAGACTTGATGCAAATGCTCTGCTCTGGTGAGCTGCCCATTGGCCTCTGTGCTGATGGAGATGATTTCCCTGCATCAAGTTGCTCTAGTTGTCAAAAATGAGCAAGAGGGTGCTGCTAACTTTGAAGTGAGTGTGGCACAAGTGCTTGCTGGTGAATCATAGTTTTAGATTTCAAGGACAGGGAGTGGGTGCTGTTCCAAGTGTTAGCTCAAGATGAAACTGGACAAGGTCTCCAGTTATCCTAGGTCCCTTATTTTTTCTCTTTTCTGGATACAGAGAAGTGATGATTGACCTGTTTTCTTCAAGTAATGAGTAACATATTCATCTACATAGTGATTGTCCTCAGAAAGTGGTCAGGAACTTTTTTGGGGACATGGTGAACACAGGTTGAAAATCTTACATAAGTCTTTCTAATTCTAGTTTTGTTTTTTCCTGGAGGTATGGCATTGTAATATGTTTGGCATTTTTCTTTTTCTGGTCTCAGTTGTCCTTTTCCATGTTAGTTGGGACATACTAGAGGTCCTGGGCTTTCTAAGTGGAACTTTTGAATCTAGTGAGCTATTCCATCAGGCTGAGAGGCCAGAATGGTGCGTGGCATCCCCTGTCACAGATGGCTGCCAGCCTCCTAGAATTTCTTGCCATAAGGGAAAAGTGAGAGTGTTGATGGATGAGCATAGATTCCTGCCCACTCACTGTGGATGGAATTTGATTTGATTCAATTCAATTCAAGGTCATCAGATCCCTTCTTGTGCTCTCCTGTTCCATCCTAACTCAGCCCATCCCCATTTATTCCATCTGTCTCAAATTTTGTAAAGTTCCATTTCATTTATGCAGATATAGAATTCTATTCTGCTTAATGAGCTCCCTCTATGGACATTACCCTGCTAGCCATCGCAGGGCAGTTATAGGTAACCCCTTGTAAAAGTGACTTAGGAGATTTGTCAAGCTGCCCTTGATTTCACCCATTCCAAGGCCCTGCTGTTGCTATTCCTGGTCTTCCTCTTGAAAGCACCCTCTCCACTTCTCTGAGGCATGTGAGGAGGAAGGAGCATCCAGGGGAAGACTGGCATCTGAGCTGTTACTAGTTCTTACCTCAGAATTTCAATTCGTGTGCCCAATATGAGGCACATATTAGGTTGGTGCGAACATAATCGCAGTTTTTGCCATTAAAAATAAAAGTAATGGCAAAAACCGTGATTACATTTGCACCAACCTAATATATATATAACATATCTTTGTTAACTACATCTGTGTTGCTTGAATAAATAATAAGCTCTGTGGCCTTGAGCAAGACACTTGCCCTCTCTAGGTTTCAGTTTCCCTCTCTTGCAGAACAGGCAAATTGACTAGGTCAGTGGTTCTTAGACTCTGGTAGGAAATCTGATTCAGGAAGTCAGTCCCAGTAAAATCAGATTCCAAGAGAGTCAGAATAGCACAGTAATTAAGAGCTTTCCATTTGTAGCTCTACCACTTACTAGCTCTGTGATCCCGGACAAGTGACTTAGTTTCTCGAATCTGTTTCCTCATGTTTAAAGGGATATAGTACTCACGTCATATAGTTTCTATGGGAGTGAAATGAGTAATATGTGCAAAGTGCTCCCTGCAGTTCCTGGCATGTAAAGGGTGCATGTGACTGTTGGCCATCATCACTTGAGTGGGCCTCTATTGTACATCAGGAGCTGGCCGTTTGCTATGAAGAAAAAGACGACTAGAATACTTTCCTTGTCATCAGAAAGTTTATAATCAGTGAAAAGATAGGTTATAAACTTGGTGAAATGTAAATATATGCATAGGAAAAAATAAAAAGTATAGTGATATATTACTGGAAGCCATCTGTAGAGTAGTACTATTGATCACATAGTTTTAAAAAATTTATATTTTTCTGAATGTTTACATTTTCTAAAATGAGCTTGTATTGAATCTTTGCTTAAGGACAAATAAACGTTTATAACAGAACAGTAGAGGTTAACACGGGAGACACTTGGAATTATAATAAAAAAAACTCAAGATGATTCTTTTCTTTTGTACTATCCCCCTTCATTCAGGATAAAGCAAAGAAAAAAAAATGACATGATGAAGCCCTTCAGGGTCTGCTCTTCAGCTTCATTTCTTTCCATTTCCCCTCTCACACTCTGTGGTACAGCCATTCTGAATTATTTCATGTTCTCTGAAACAGGTTCAGTCTTAATGTTCTGCTCAGTCATTCAATCAACCAAAATTTACTGAGGACTTACAATGACCCCTTGGGAGAAGAGAAAAATGGAGCAGGCAACTGACTCTGGGAGATTTTCTCAGAGGATAGTTTGTGATGAACCCCTTTGCCTAAGAAAAAGTAGAAGTCATATTAGATATTTATAGTATATTGTTTTGAATGAATGAATAAAAATAATTTTTCCTTGGTCAGTGAGAATTATACACAAAAACATTTTAATTCTCAAGTATTACATGTTGTTAGGGAAGATACGGTTACTGGGACTAAAAATTAATTTCTCCATTTTCTCCATGGGTCTTGGGATGAATTCTCTTTACTTCTGTAGCTGCACGGTAGAGGGCCAGCTTCTAGTAAGTGTGCTGTTGGGAGTTTTTGAGAAGCCTCCAGCTGCTGGGTAAAAGCCAGGACTGAAAACTAATCCTTTTCTAGCCCAGAGGCCACAAAAGAATAGAAATAGGTAGTTAGTACATTCCCCGTGTTTGTATCCTTGATTCAGCAAACAGAATTTTTCTTTTCATTTTATTGCCAGCCAGTAAATAGAGTGTATTAATTGAGAATCTATTACGTACCAGGAAGTGGTGGTGAATAAGAGAGATAGAAACCCTGTCCTCAATAACAATAATTATTTGTTAATGTTCATTACATGATGGGCACTAAATACTTTGCATGTATTAACTCACATGATCCTTATAATAATCTTGGAAGGAAGGTAGGCTCATCATCTCCATTTTAGAGATATAAAAATAGAGGCGTTGGGAAAACAAATACTTGCCTAAGCTGTCACAAGTACTAAACAGGAGTGGAGGTGTTGCTCGGTTTTGAATCCAATCTTCCTGTCTCCAGAGCCCAAGTCTTAAACACTTGTTATACTATAACAGAGCATACATGCATATATTCTAGTGAGGCTGCTGAGAGCCTTTTGTTGACATGAAAATTCAGTCAAATTTTCATGAGTAGGATAGAGAGGATTAAAATAGACTATTAAGCATCCAACAGGTAGTTTATTGACCACCTTGCACCACTTTCCTTTTCCCTTCTGAGGCTTTGCAGAGGCTGTCCCACTGCCCAAATAGCCTTTCTTTCTTCCCACAGATTGGTGCATTTTAAGAACACTTACATATAATTTACATAAGATGATACACCCACATCTTAAGTATATAGTTAAATAAGTTTTGACAAATGAATACGTTGGTGTAGCTACCACCCTAATCAAGAACATTTTTGTCACATAGAAAAGTCCTCTATATACTCAACCACCCCACCCTTGACTCTTTTTTTTTTTTGTCCAGCGGGATCTGTTAACATAGCTTAGTCTTGTCTGTGTTCTAGAACTTTGTATTACTGAAATCATACAGTATGTACTCTTTTGTTTTGGCATCTTTCACTTACAATAATGTTTCTGAGATTTTTTCATGATGTTGTGTTTGTTTTGTTTTCTTTATTTTTTGTTTTATTACTGAGTCCATTGCATGAGTGTATCATACTTTTAACATTTATTTAACCTGTTGAAAGAGGTATCTGGAGTGTTTCTAGTTTTTGGCTATTATGAATAAAGGTTCTATGAAATTTTTTGTACTTTTTGTGAACACATGGCTTTATTTCTTTTGAGTAAATACCCAGGAGTAGAATGGCTGGGTCATCCAACAGGTGTATACTTAATTATTTTCTAAAGTGGTTGCATCTTTTTGCATTCTTACCAGTGGTGGAGGAGATTTCAGTGGCTCCATATCATCACCAACATTTTGCATTGTTAGTCTTTAATTTTACTTGTTCTCGTGTCTGTGAAGTGATATCTCATTTTAGTTTTGATCTGCATTTCCCTGATGACTGATGGTGTTAAATATATTTTCATGTGCTTCTTGACCATTCATATATCTTCTTTTAAGAAGATATATGGCTACTTTAATTTGTCTGACTTTAAAATATTAAGTTATAGAAATTCTTTGTATATTCTGAATTTAAGTTTTTAAAAAAACATTATTGTTGATTTAGCCTCAAAAACATTTCCACATTCTAAACATACAAAAATAAATAGAATGTTGCAAATTATGTTTAAGTACAGAAGGTTTTTGAACTTTCATTGATACAGGGGTTCTTCAATTTGCTGACAATGAAGAGTTCTACAGTTTGTTTAAAAACAGTTTAAAAACTACTGCACTTAACTAAAAAAAAAAAAACTGAACACTGCTCATGTACGCTGATCCCACTTTGTCCACAGTTAAGAATGTCAGCAGAATGTTATGTTACTATATACAGGAACAAGACAACCCAAAACTAAACAGATGCACTGCAGAGTCAACAGGTCCAGCTTCACAGTACATGCCCTGAGCTTGGGCCCCTTTCTCCACAGCCTCAGCACCAAACAAGGAACATCAATAGTTTGCCTTTGTTCTGTTCTTTTTAGAAACTATAAATACATGTGGTTAATAACTCATGGTTTCTAGCTCATATAATTAACCACATAATTAACACCATCTTGCAAATAAAAAAATGCCAGAAACATCTTTAAATGTCTTGTCACACCAACAGCAAAGTGCACAGAGTGAGGAAAATACAAAAGTGCCTTTTCATTTTGAATATACTTGGAAATGTGTACAACTCTTGTGGAGTTTCATGGTTCTCCAGACACCCATGGCCACTTCATATAAACCACTGACAATTTCTAGAGTACTTTGAGAGACTACTATATGATTGTGATTAAATTTTGCAATTAAAGCTAATGAAGGTGACATTGTTTGGCTGTGTCTCCACCCAAATCTCATATTGAATTGTAGCTCCCATAATTCCCAAGTGTTATGAGAGAGACTTGGTGGGAGATAATGAATCATGGGGGTGGGTCTCTCTGTACTGTTCTCATGATAGTGAATAAGTCTCACGAGATCCGACGGTTTTATCAAGAGGAGCTCCCTCTTGCCTGCTGCCATGTAATATATGCCTTTCTCCTCCTTTGCCTTCCACCATGATTGTGAGGTCTCCCCTGTCGGTGACACTGTGAGTCAATTAATTCTCTTTTTTTTTAATAAATTACCTAGTCTCAGGTATGTGTTTATTAGCAGCATGAGAACTAACACAGTAAACAGGTAGCGGGGCACTGCTGTAAAGATATCCGAAAATAAAGAAGCAACTTTGGAACTGAGTAACAGGTAGAGGTTGGAACAGTTTGGAGGCCTCAGGAGAAGATAGGAAAATGTAGGAAGTTTGAAACTTCCTAGAGACTTGGAGGGTTCTGAAGACAGGAAGATGTGGGAAAGCTTGGAACTTTCTAGAGACTTGTTGAATGGCTTTGACTAAAATGCTGATAGTGTTGTGGACAATAAGGTCCAGACTAAGGAGGTCTCAGATGGAGATGAGAAACTTGTTGGGAAATGGAGTAAAGGTAACTCTTTCTATGCAAAGAGACTGGTGGCATTTTGCCCATGCCCTAGAGATCTGTGAAACTTTGAACTTGAGAGAGATGATTTAGGGTATCTGGTGGAAGAAATTTCCAAGTGGCAAAGTGTTCAGGAGGAAGCAGAGCATAAACATTTGAAAAATTTGCAACCTGATGATGCAATAGAAAAGAAAAACCCATTTTCTTGGGAGATGTTCAAGTATGCTTTAGAAATTTGCATAAGTAACAAGGAACAAAATGTTAATCATCAAGACAACAGGGAAAATGTCTCAAGGGCATGTCAGAGACTATTGCCACAGCCCTCCCATCACAGACCTGGAGGCATAGGAGGAAAAAATGGTTTACTGAGCCCAAGCCCACCCTGCTGTGTGCAGTCTTAAGACTTGGTGCCCTCTGTCCCAGCCACTCCAGCTCTGGCTAAAAGGGACTAAGGTACAGCTTGGGCCATGGCCTCAGAAGTTGCAAGCCCCAAGCCTTGGCAGCTTCCACATGGTGTTGAGTCTGTGGGTATACAGAAGTCAAGAATTGAGGTTTGGGAACCTCCACCTAGATTTCAGAGGATGTATGGAAACTCATGGATGTTAAAGCAAAAGTTTGCTACCGGGGTGGGGCCCTCATGGAGAACCTCTACTAGGGCAGTGTAAAAGGGATATGTGGAGTCAGAGTCCCCATGTAGTGTCCCCACCAGGGCACTGCCTAGTGGAGTTGTGAGAAGAGGGCCACCATCCTGCAGACCCCAGAATGGTGAATCCACTAAAAGATTTTCATGCACTTGGAAAAACCACAAACACTCAATGCCAGCCGGTGAAAACAGCCAGGAGGGGAGCTGTACCATGCAAAGCCACAGAGGTGGAGCAGGGCGAGACTGTGGGAATTGCACCTTTTGCATGAGCACACCTTGGATGTGAGACATGGACTAAAAGGAGATTTTTAAAATTGTACTTTAAGTTCTGGGGTACATGTGCAGATCTTGCAGGATTGTTGCACATGCTATGGTGGTTTGCTGTCTCCATCCCCCTGTCATACATCAGACATTTCTCCCAGTGTTACCTGTCCCCAGCCTCACCCCCACTGCTGTCCCTCCCCTAGGCCCCCACCCCCAGCAGTCCCTAGTGTGTGATGTTCCCCTCCCTGTGCCCATGAGTCCTCACTGTTCAATACCCATCTATGAGTGAGAACATGCAGTGTTTGGTTTTCTGTTCTTGTGTCAGTTTGCTGAGAATGATTGTTTCCAGATTCATCCATGTCCCTACAAAGGACATGAATTCATTTTTTACGGCTGCATACTATTCCATGGTGTATATGTGCCACATTTTCTTTGTCCAGTCTATCATTGATGGCTCTTTGGAATGGTTTCAGGTCTTTGCTTTGTAAAAAGTGCTGCAATGAACATACATGTGCATGCGTCTTTATAATAGAATGATTTATAATCCTTTAAGTATATACCTAGTAATGGAATTGCTGGGTCAAATGGAATTTCTATTTCTAGATTCTTGAGGAATTGCCACACTGTCTTCCAAAATGGTTGAACTAGTTTACACTCCCACCAACAGTGTAAAAGTGTTCCTATTTCTCCATGTCCTCTCCAGCATCTGTTTTCTCCAGATTTTTTAATGATTGCCATTCTAACTGGCGCAAGATGGTATCTCAATCTGGTTTTGATTTGCGTTTCTCTAATGACCAGCGATGATGAGCATTTTTTAATAGGTTTCTTGGCCTCATAAATGTCTTCTTTTGAAAAGTGTTAGTTCATATCCTTTGCCTACTTTTGAATGGGTTTGTTTTTTCTTGTAAATCTGCTTTAGTTCTTTGAAGATTCTGGATATTAGTCCTTTGTCAGATGGGTAGATTGCAAAAAATTTTCCCCATTCTGTTGGCTGCCAGTTCACTCTAATTATTGTTTCTTTTGCTGTACAGAAGCTCTTAAGTTTAATTAGATCCCATTTGTCTATTTTGGCTTTTGTTGCGTTGCTTTTGGTGTTGTAGTCATGAAGTCCTTGCCTATGCCTATGTCCTGAATGGTTTTGCTTAGGTTTTCTTCTAGGGTTTTTATGGTGTTAGGCCTTAGGTTTAAATCTTTAATCCATCTGGAGTTAATTTTAGTGTAAAGTGAGGTCAACATCAATAAAGGATTCCCTCTTTTTATATTGTTTGGACTAGTTTCAGAAGGAATGGTACCACCTCCTCTTTGTACATCTGGTAGAATTCAGCTATGAACCCGTCTGGACCTGGACTTGGTTTGGTTGGTAGGGTATTAATTGCTGCCTCAACTTCAGACCCTGTTATTGGTCTATTCAGGGTTTCAAGTTCTTCCTGGTTCAGTCGTGGGAGGGTGCAAGTGTCTAGGAATTTATCCATTTCTTGTAGACTTACTGGTTTATGTGCATAAAGTTGTTTGTAGTGATCTCTGATGGTAGTTTGTATTTCTGTGGAATTGGTGGTGATATCCCCTTTATCTTTTTTTTGCGTCTATTAGATTCTCCTCTCTTTTCTTTTTTATTAATCTGGCTAGTGGTCTATTTTGTTGATCTTTTCAAGAAACCAGCTCCTGGATTCATTGATTTTTTTGACATTTTTTGTGTCTCTATCTCCTTCAGTACTGCTCTGATCTTAGTTATTTCTTGTCTTCTGCTAGCTTTTGAGCAGTTTTTGATCTTGCTCCTCACTCTTTCAATTTTGATGATAGGGTGTTGATTTCTGATCTTTCCTTGCTTCTCATGTGGGCACTGATTGCTATAAATTTTCCTCTAGACACTGCTTTAAATGTGTCCCAGAGATTCTAGTATGTTATGTCTTCATTGTTTATCCAGTCATCGTTCAGGAGCAAGTTGTTCAGTTTCTACATAGTTTTGTGGTTTTGAGTGAGTTTCTTAATCCTGAGTTCTAATTTGATTGTGCTGTGGTCTGAGAGACTGTTAGGATTTCCATTCTTTTGCATTTTCTGAGGAGTGATTTACTTCCAATTACGTTGTCAATTTTAGAGTAAATGCAGTGTGGTGCTGAGAAGAATGTATATTCTGTGGATTTGGGGTGGAGAGTTCTGTAAATGTCTTTTAGGCCCTCTTGGTACAGATCTGCATTCACATCCTGGATATTCTTGTTGATTTTCTCTCTCACTGATCTGTCTGCTACTGAAGTGGAGTGTTAAAATCTCCCACTATTATTGTGTGGGAGTCTAAGTCTCTTTGTAGGTCATTAAGAACTTGCTTTATCTGTCTGGGTGCTCCTGTGTTCGTTGCATAAATATTTAGTATTGTTAGCTCTTCTTGTTGCATTGATCCTTTTGCCATTATGTAATGCCCTTTTTTGTGTCTTTTGATCTTTGTTCGTTTAAAGTCTGTTTTATCAGAGACTAAGATTGCAACTCCTTTTTTTTTTTCATTTTTGCTATTTACTTGGTAAATCTTCTTCCATCCCTTTTGTTTTGAGTCTACGTGTGTCTTTGCACATTAGATGGGTCTCCTGAATACAGCACACCAATGGGTCTTGACTTTTTATCCAGTTTGCTAGTCTGTGTCTTTTGATTGGGTTAGAACATGTTCCTTTAGCTCAGAGAAGTTTGTTATTACCCACCTTCTGAAGCCTGCTTTTGTCAGTTCATCAAACGCATTTTCCATCCTGTTTTGTTCCTTGTTGGTGTGGAGTTGTGATCCCTTGGAGGAGGAGAGGCATTGTGGTCTTTGATGATTTCATCCTTTTCATGCTGGTTTCTTCCCATCTTCGTGGATTTATCTGTCCTTGATCTTTGAAGTTGGTGATTTTGGATGGGGTCTCCGAGTGGATGCCCTTTGTGTTGATGTGGAAGCTATTTCTTTTTGTTTTTTAGTTTTCCTTCTAACAATCAAGCCCATCTGCTATAGAACTGCTGGAGGTCCACTCCAGACCTTGCTTGCCTGGGAGTCACCTGTGGAGGGTGTGGAGCAGTGAGGATTGCTGCCTGATCTTTCCTGTTGTAGCTTCATGCCAGAAGAGTACCCCCCAGGTGTCAGCCAGATCTCTACTCTATGAGGTGTTTTTTTGGTTATTCAAGGGTCAGGGAGCCACTTGAGGAGGTAGTCTGTCCCTCGTATGCCTGCAGAGGCATTGCTGGACTGCCTCCGATTCAGCCCTGCTGCTGTGTAGGCTTCCTCTTGCTTTTGTTTACACAGATGTGATTAGACCCACTTTTGCAATGGCAGACGCCCTTCCCCCCACCAAGCTCGATCATCCTGGGTCAAGCTTGGACTGATGTGCTGGCTATAGAACTCTCAAGCAAGGGGGCTTCAGTTTGCTAGTCTTTGTGGGGGTGGGAACTGTCAAGCTGTATCACCTGACTCCCTTCTTTCAGCTCTCCCTGTTTCTGGGGGGTGGGTAGATCCATCCTGCAGGTGCTCTTGGTGCTAGTCACTCTAGAAGGAGATTATTTTGGAGCTTTAAGACTGGATTGCCCCACTGGATTTTGGATTTGCATGGGGCCTGTAGGCCCTTTGTTTTGACCAATCTTTCCCATTTGGAATGGGTGTATTTACTCAATGCTTGTACCCCATTGTACCTAGGAAGTAACTAACTTCTTTTCGATATTACTGGCTCATGGGCTGAAGGGACTTGCCTTGTTTTGAATGAGACTTTAGACTGTGAACTTTTGAGTTTATGCTGAAATGAGTTAAGATTTTGGGGAACTGTTGGCAAGGCATGATTGATCTTGAAATATGAGGACATGAGATTTGGGAGGAGTCAGGGGTGAAATAATATGGTTTGGCTGTGTCCCCACCCAAATCTTAGCTTTAATTCTAGCTCCCATAATTCCCACATGTCATAGGAATGATCTGGTGGGAGGTAGTTGAATCATGGGGGTGGGTCTTTTTTATGCTTTTCTCATGATAGTGAATAGGTCTTAGGAGACCTGATGGTTTTATAAAGAGGAGTTCTTCACACGCCCTCTTGCCTGCCACCATGTAATACATACCTTTCTCCTCCTTTCCCTTTTGCCATGATTGTGAGGCCTCCCTAGACATGTGGAACTGTGAATCTGTTAAACCTCTTTTTCTTTATAAATTACCCAGTTTTACGTATGACTTTATTAGCAGCATGAGAACTGATTAATACAGAAGGCAACAGACACCTCTCGAATAAGAGATGTGTCAGTTATGGTACTCCCCTACTCTAAGGCATTCACAAGAAGACAGATAAACAGTTCTTTAATTCATAATCCTCCTCCTCTTCTTCCTTCTCTTCTTCATCTTTCTCTTCCTACTTTTATGGATAACTTTAGTGGGATTCTTTGCATCATCAAACTTTCCTTTAGACTTAAGAGTCAGCAACATCCTTCTCTTGCTTCTCCCTGAGCTTCACTGCCTTAGTGATGCAAGGTTGCATTTCACTGTTACTTAGTTATTCCACGTCTTACCCAGATTTTTTGCCACATCTCCAATAGAGATGTCAGGATATGTGGATTTGATCTTGGGGTAGGCATCTGAAAAGAACTGGAAGAATCCAGACAGTGGCCTTTTGAGGGCATTAGAGTCCTTGTTGCCTCCCTTAGCTTCTCTATAATCCTTCATTTCCTGAACATAGAGTACTTTATCCACCTTTATCACTTCTTTGAATTTAGACTTCTCTCTCTTAGACATTGTCTACCACTTCTCAAAGTACTGTGTAAAAGTTTTTGCAAAATTGACAGGGACCTCTGGGTTTTTCTTATGTTCTTCTCTGTGCATCACCACAAAGAAGGCATTATGCAGACTCTTTGGTTTCTTGGGATCACCTTTAGGCAACCTGACTGTATTGTTAGCTAGTCTAATTTGAGATTTTTGTCCATGTATTGTGGATTTTTTTTCCCAATCTGGCTTATCTTTCATTTTCTTTATAGTGCATTTTGAAGAATGGAAGCTTTAAGTTTGGATGAAGTCTAATTCATTAATCTTATTTTGTGACTGAGGCCTTTTGTATCCTAAGAAACCTTGCTGGCTGGGTGCAATGGCTCATGCCTGTAATCCCAGCATGCTGGGAGACTGAGGTGGGTGGATCCCTTGAGGTCAGTAGTTCGAGACCAGCCTGGCCAACATGGTGAAACCCTGTCTCTAATAAAAATACAAAAATTGGCTGGGCATGGTGGTGGGTGCCTGTAATTGCAGCTACTTAGGAAGCTGAGGCAGGAGAATTGCTTGAACCTGGGAGGTGGAGGTTGCAGTGAGCTGAGATGATGCCATTGACTCCAGCCCTCCAGTCTGGGTGACAAGAGCACTCTGTCTCAAAAAAAGAAAAAAAAAAAGAAAAAGAAAAAAAGAAACCATGCTTACACTAGGATATGGAGATAGTTTCTGTTGTTTTCTTCTAGTAGTTTTATATTTTAGCTTGCATCCCTACATCTGCAATCTACCTTGAATAAATTTTTGTGAATTGTGTGAGGGGTAAGAGTGAAGAATTAACTTGTCCTCCATTATGATTATGTCAAGGTTTTCCAATAGAATTTCTTGAAAACCATTTTCCTATGAAATTACTTCAGCAGTCTTGTTAATTTTGAAGTAAATTAATTGAAAATAAATTAATTGCTTATATTTGGATGTATCTCTGATCTATTTTCTTTCTATTTAACTATCTGTGTATACTTCATGTATACTATACTGAATTGATTATTAAATGCTTATAGTAAATCTTGAAAGCATGTTGTCTAATTTATTCAGCTTATTCTTTTTTTCAAAATTTTTTTGGCTATTTAAAGTAATTTGTATTTCCAAGTACATTTTAGAATTAGCTTGTTATTCCTGCAGAGATTTTGACAGGATACATTTGGGTAGACTTGCCAATTTTATAGTACTGAATCTTCCAATTGATAAATAAGGTTTTATTTTTTTTCTAGATTTTTAGTCTTGTTTAGTTTCTCACTGTGATGTCTTATACTTATAGTGTAGTAGTCTTATACACTTTTGTTACATTTGTTCCAAAGTATTTTACATTTTCAGATGCCATTATAAATGACATTGTTTAATTTTCCAATTATTTTTCTCTTTTATACGCATATGATTGCAATTGATTTTGCACATAAATAAAATTGATATTGGATTTGTATCCCGTGTCCTTGCTAAATTTCCTTATTGATAGTGGGATTTTTGGGGATAGATTCTTTAGTGGATCCTATGTAAGCAATCATATTTTTCATAATGAAGATAGTTTTACTTATTTTATTCTAATCTTATTGTACTAGTTAGAACCTCTACTATTAACTATTATGTTGAACAGAAATGTGAAAAACTGATTAACTTTTCCTATTTCCAATTATAAAAAAGCCATTTAATATTTAATTGTTAAGTATGATGTTAGCTATAGAATTTTTGTAGAAGCTCTTGATCAGATTGAAAAAACAATCCCCCAATTTTTTTTTTTGCTGAGAGATATTTTTAATATGAATACATGTTAAATTCTGTCTAATAACTTTTCTGCATCTCGTAATGTGATCATATGTCTTTTTGCTTTATTAATGTGATGTATTAAATTCATTGATTTATGAATGTTGCATCAACCCTGCATTCCTAGGATAAGGATCATTTGGTCATGATACATTATCCTTTTATTGCTAGATTTACTGAGACTTTCTTTTTGTTTAAGAATTTTTGCATCTATATTTATGAAGGACATTGATCTGTAAGTTTCTTTTTTGTTACATCCTCTTAAAGATGTGCTGTCAAGATTATGTTAGCCTTATAAAATGAATTGGGAAGTGACCATTTTCTAAAAGCATATAAAACTGGTCTTATTTTATTCTTATGTATTTCAGAGAAGTCACCAGGAAATTATTCAGAAATGAGAGAGACATTTAAACACCACCACCACAATGGCTATTTGAACCTTAAGTTTTCTTTGTGAGATTTTGTTATGAGTTTAGTTTTAAAATATAAATAGGGTTATTAAGATATTTTTGTTTCTTCTTGTTTTGGTAGGAATTGAAGGAATTTTTTCCAGTTTAAGCATTCAAGTTATTTCATATGAAGTTGTTCATGTGTATCTTTATTATCCTTTAATGACCACAGAATCTATGGAGATGCAGATAATTTGTGTTCTCTATTCTATCTCTCTCTCAATAGCATAGCCCTAGATTTATTTATTCTACTAACCTATGTAAAAACAGTTTTCTTGTCTTACTGATTTATTCTATTATTTGTTACTAATTGTACTGATATCTCCTATTATCTGTATCATTTCCACTATTTTATTTTAGTTTTTATTTGTTCTTTTTTCCTCTGGCTTCCTAAGATTGAAGAATATATTACTTATTTTATGCCTTTCTTTTTACCTAATATAAGCATTAAGAATATAAATTTTTCTTTGATGGCTCTCACACATTTTCTTTTATATGTCATAATTATCCAGTTAAAAATGCTTTCTAATTTTACTTGTGATTTCTTTTCTGACTCATGGATATTAGATGTCTATTATATAGTTTAAAAATATTTGTTTATTTTGCTACATTATTATTGTTAATTTCTAATTAAAGTAGTTATGGTCAGAGAAAATTATGTAATTTCAATCCTTCAAATTTATTGAGGCTTTTTTTAGTGACTCAGCATATGTTCTATCTTTCTGAATGTTTTACATGCATTTAAAAAGAGTATGCATTGTACAGTTGTTGAGGATAGAGTTCTATAAATACCAATTTTGTCAAATTGGTTGATATTGTTCAAATCTTCCCTATTCACACTGAAACTTTTTTCTAATTATTTCATCACTAAGATAGAGGCAGTGTAGTCTCTAACCATAAGTATTGCTCTGTTCCTTACATTTAAATGTATCAAGTATTGCTTTGCATAATTTAAACCTATGTTATTCATTAAGAAATCATTTAGGATTATTATGTCTCTCAGATGAGTTACTCTTTCAATCAATATGAAAAATCCTTCTTTCTTTCTGGTAATATTCTTGAAGCCAATATTGTTTGATTTAAGATAGTCACTCTAGCTTTCTTAAGCTTAGTGTTTGCATGATATATCTTTTCAAATGTTTTAATTTCAATCGGAGGGTATATTTTTATTTAAAGTGCAATTCTTATAAACAACATATAGTTGAGTCTTGTTTTTTTTTCCTACTAGTCTGACAATTTCTGGGTGGTTTTGTGATTTCACGTTGTTTGGCTGAAGTGATGTTTTTCACGTGCTTCTATACCTTAGCAGTAGCAGAACTCAGATTGACTATTAATTTTGATTTAACTCTTAACTTAGGCATTGTCTTCACAAGGCCAGGAATGGTGGCTCATTCCTGTAATCCCAGCATTTCTGGAGGCCAAGGTGGGTAGATCACCTGAGCTCAGTTTGAGACCTGCCTTGGCAATATGGCGAAACCCCATTTCTACAAAAAATAAAAAAACTTAGCTGGTCATGGTGGTGCATACCTCTAGTCCCAGCTACTTGTGAGGCTGACGTGAAAAAAATCACTGGAGCCTGGGAGGCAGAGTTTGCAGTGAGCCGAGATGGCACCACTGCACTCCAGCCTGGATGACAGGGTGAGACCCCACCTCCAAAAAAACAATGCCATAGTTTTTTTTTTTTTTGAGACAGAGTTTTGCTGTTGTTACCCAGACTGGAGTGCAATGGCATGATCTCGGCTCACTGCAACCTCCACCTCCTGGGTTCAAGCAATCCTCCTGCCTCAGCCTCCCGAGTAGCTGGGACTACAGGAGTGCACCACTATGCCCAGCTAATTTTTGTATTTTTAGTAGACAGGGTTTCACCTTGTTGACCAGGATGGTCTCAATCTCTTGACCTCATGATCCACCCGCCTCGGCCTCCCAAAGTGCTGGGTTTATAGGCGTGAGCCACCACGCCCAGCTAAAATGCCATAGTTTTTCAAAAGCTGTTCTAGGCTTCATGAAGGTGGAACCCAAGTCTCTGTTTATTGCTGGTCTAGCACAATGTGAGTTTATTTTTCTCTCTGTAATCCTGTTTATCTGCTTAAGAAACATATGTATATATATAAGTATAAATATATGTAATTTTAAAAATCAAAACATGTTAGAGATATAAGGTCTACAATCATCATACATTTTTCAGTAGGAAAGTGATGTTTGGAGAGGTAAGGTCACTTTCCAAGGCCACACAGCTAGTTAGTAGTGGGAACAGGACTTGTGAACTCCTAGATCAGTGCTTGTCTCACTTCAGCATATATATCTCTTCTCATGAGTTTTACCAGAGTAGTTCTGCAACCCTAATATATTAATATTGCCTTTGGGTTTCACTTATGGTTTTGATGAATTAACAGAAACTGGATTTATCCTTTCATTTGAAACAACCAGAAAAATTGGATAAAATAAATTTAACTATGGCTTTTAAGGTATTGAACACTGAAAAAATGGAAAACAAATGAGGTTTGCCCTACAATTGCTCCAGCTTACTGCTATGAGAGTGCTTCCAGAATATGGAATAGAGATGTGAAAATCAGGCAGAGGCATGTATAGGGTGACGCAAAGAGCTGAGAAGACAGAGTTTCAAATATGAAGTACCTAAGATATCCAGAGTTCACAGGACAAAGGACTAAAGAGGAGAGAGATACATGGACAGTTCCAAAGTTCTGCAGAGGGTCACACTTGACCATTCAGCAGAGTACTGATTAAAATGTGTGTGAGGAAACCAAACTTCCTGAGGTAGTGAAAGACCATCCAAAAAGGTTAAAAAGAAAAAAGCACCAGTTGTCCACAAAAGTATCAGAAAGAGTGCTTGCTCCTACCAGTCAGACTGGAAAACCTACAATTCATGGGACTTGAGTAGAGTATATAGGTGAGGTATGCCTTAGTGCTGGGGAAAAATCAGTTCTACCTAGTACTGCTGTAGCCTTGCCTAGTAAATCTTATAAACAAGACTGAAAAGGAGCGGATTGATTCCAAGTAACTGTATCATAGAATAAAGGTAATAAAAATTTATATGAATACAAAAGTCTTCATCACTTAACAAGGTAAAACTTATAATGTCTAGGATCCAGTAGGAAATGACCACACAATTGAAAAAGGAGGAAAATACAGCCTATAAAAGGAGAAAAATCCATAAATAAAAACTGACTTACTCCTGACACAGATGTTAGAATTAGCAGATCAGGACATTGAAACAATTATAATTGTATTCCACACATTCAAAAATTCAGTTATGACATGGAAGATATAAAGAAGATTGAAATTCAATATCTAAAGATGAAAATCATAACGTGTGTAGTGAAAATACACAAGACAGAAAAATTACAGGTTAGACATTGCAGAAGAAAAGATTAATGAACTTGACATAAGAATAGAAACTCTCCCAAATTAAAGTGAGTGAGGAAAAATTACTTTAAATAATGAACAGAGTGTCAGGGAGCTGAGGCATCCAATTTGCCTAGTATATGGGTAATTGTAATTCTTGAAGAAAAAAACTGAGAAAGATATAGAAAAAATTTTGAAGAATAATGGCCAAAACATCCCCAAATTTAATGAAAACAATAAGCTGATCAATCCAAGAACTCCAAGCATAAAAAACATAAAGAAAACTGCACAAATTCAATATATGATCAATTTGTTCAAAACCAATGATGAAGAGAAAAATCTTAAAAGCAGGCAGAGAAAATAAGACACACTCATAGGGGCAAAGGAAAAAAAAAACAGCAGACTTATCTTCATAAACAATGCAAATAAGAAGAAGATAGTGGAACAACATCTTCAGAATAATAAAAGAAAAAAACCCCTCAATCTAGAATTCTACATCCAGAGAAAATATTTTTTAAAAATAAAAGTGTGACCAGTTAAGTGGCTCATGCCTATAATCCCAGCACTTTGGGAGGCAGAGAAGGGCTGATTGCCTGAGCTCAGGAGTTCAAGACCAGTCTGGGAAACATGGTGAAACCCCATCCTTACCAAAATATATAAAAATTAACCAGGCATGGTTGCATGCACCTGTAGTTCCAGCTACTTGGGAGGGTGAGGCAGGAGAATTGCTTGAACCCAGGAGGTGGGGGCTGCAGTGAGCTGAGATCAGCCTGGGTGACAGAATGAGACTTTGTCCCAGTCCAAAAAAAGGGAGATAATGGTGGCTTCAGCTATTTAAAACTAAAAATAATTCATTACCAGCAGACTTGAATTATAGGAAATATCAAAGAAAGCTCTTCAGTCAGAAAGTAAATGATATTGAATGAAAATATGGATATACACAAAGGATTGAAGGACATCAGATATGATAACTACGTAGATATAATGTAAGACTTTAATTATTTGGATTCCTTTAGAAAGTAATTAATGATTAGAATTAAAATAAAAATTATGTAGAATGAGATTTCTAACATATAAAAGCAAAATATATAACAACAATAACACAAAGGCCTAGAGAAGAGAAATGGAAGCTTACTATATGTGAAGTGGTATAATATTATTTGAAGGTAGACTGGTAAGTAAAAGATGTATGCTATTATCCCTAAAATAATTACTAAAAAAACCCTATAAAATAAAAACAAAAGTTATAGTTGACAAAAATCCAGCAATGTAGATTAAATGTAATCATAGAAATACCCCCTAAAAGACAGAGAAAACTATTAATAAGGAATAGATCAAACAAATAGCAAGATAAAAAAATTGAACATAACCATATTGATAATCATGTTAAATGTAAATGATCTAACCAAACCAGTTGTGGGGCAGAGATTCTCGGGAAAAAGCAAGACCAAATCGTATTTTGTGAATAAAAATGTGTTTTAAATATCAAGACAAAAACTGGTTAATAGTAAAAGACTGGGAAAGATAATGCAGAAGAACAAAGCTTGTAAAGATTGAAAAATAGATCAATGGAATAGAATAGTGAGTCTAAAAACAGACTCACATGTATAGGGACAAGTAATTTTTGACAGACGTGCAAAATAAGTTCAGGGTAGAAAGAATAGCTGTTTCAACAAATAGTGATTGAACAGTTGACTATCAAGATGCAAGGAAACAAACTTTAATTTATATTTTATACCATATACAAAAATAACTCAAAATGCATCATAGATATAAATGTAAAATCTAAAGGTATACAACTTCCAGAATAAAGTTTTGTAGCTTTAGGTTAGGTAAAAGTTGCTTAGATGTAACAACAAAAGCACTATTTATATTTTAAAATTAAGTTGAACTTTCTCAACTTAAAACCTTTCGCTTTTTGAAAGGCACTGTTAGAAAAATGAAAAGACCAGCCACAGACTGGTCTTCTTATATTTGCAAATATATGATATTTTCAAATCATATATCTTATATAAATTTGTATCAAGCATATGTAAAGTACATTCTGAACTCAATAATGAGAATGGTTAAAATTAAAAACACTGGCCACACCAATTGTTGGCAAGGATGTAGAGAACTAAGACTTCCATACATTGCTGATGGTAATGTAAACCCATTAGGAAACCAGTTTGGCTGTTACTAAAAAGTTATGCCCAAGCTTGCCTCATGATTCAGTCATTTCACTTCTAAGTATTTACTCAAGGGAAATGAAAGCATAAACCCATACAAAAACTTCTGCATGAGTGTCCAGAGAAGTTTTATTGTTGTTAGCCCTCAATTGGAAACAAGCTAATTGTTAATATATAACTGAATGAATAAACAACTAGTGGCATATACATAAAATGGAATACTATTCAGAAGTTAAAAGGAATTAACTCTTTCTGTGCATGACATGTAACATGAATGAATTCCAGAAATAAGTGTGCTGAGTAAAACAAGCCTGACCAAAAAATAGTACATAATGTATGATTCTATTTGTATAAACATAGATAATACCAATTAATCTAGAGTGACAGAAAACAGATGAATGGTTGCCAGGAATGAGAAAGGGTAGAAGGTGAGATTACAAAGGTACACAGTTCAGTGGGGGTAATAAATATGTTTATTAGTTAGATTGTGGCCATGATTTCACAGGTATGCGTCTATGATGAAATTTATCAAATTTTACACTGTACATATGTATCATTTTTCATATGCTAATTACATCTCAGTAAGACTTTTAAAGAAACCGTTGATACAGTGCAACTGTCATGAGACACTCATTAGTTATATCCCTGCTTAAGATGAGAGATTTATGCTAGGCAAAAGAGAAATATAACCATGTCAAGAAATATTTTCGTTGTTTAAATATATGCATAGAAATAAGTCTAAGTTATATGGCCAAAAGATGAAAAAACAGAAAAATGTTGGTTCAAGAAGCTGAAGCCTTGGCTCCTATTGGCGCTTTGTTAGTATGTATAGTTGAAACCATGCATTTTCATAATGTTAGAGATGAACAAAATTGTGGAGTTGAATTTTAAGTCTTGAAACTAAAATAGCTATCACTGGGAGCTGTGTGGAGCCCAATTATAAAGGAATTGGACTGTAATCGTAAACTGCTGAATATGGTAATTATTGTGGCAGATGTACAGTAATTAGTTTGTAACACTGAGACTTTTATTTTGTGATTTTTGTAATATCTTCCAAAAGAGGAGAAGTAGCTATGGCCGGGCAGACTTTGATTTGGACTCTGCAGTGTTTTTAGGATTTATTTTTCTGCAGCAAGCCAGGGCTTGTATGTCAGCAAGCAAGGCTGGTGACAAGGTTTTGGCTCACGAATCAAAGAGAGTGCATGGTAATGAAAGAGCTAAGATGATATAATTGGGCAATAAAACTTATGATTTTTGAGTGGAATGTCAATATGCAAAGGAACAATATTGCTGATTTACTGGTAATAGCCAACATGCAAGTTATCATTGCAATTAAGTAAAACTTTAAATCAAGTTCTCTCAGAGTGTTCATGGTCTCAAAAAATAGATAATGGAGTAGTTTCAAAAAGAGGAATTTGGGATTTGGGCAAATATGAGTTGAAATCCCTAGTTCACATACCAGCTATGTGATCATTAGTAAGTTACTTGGGTTTTTTTTTTTTAACTTACAAATGAAAATGATATAACAAATAACTTCGTAGGGGAGTAGAGATAATGTATGTGAAATTCCTAGTATTCCAGGGCATTTACTCTAAAAAGGGGATTTGCTCTATGCTGTAAAAAGGTTCTGAAAGGTGATTAACACCACATTTGCAACTTCTATTCTGAATGGTTCCTGTAAGAATTAAAGATACCCTCTGTAAAATGTTCTTGTATAATGCCTTGCACATAGTAGATGCTTGATAAATTGTAGCTAGTAACCATATTATTTAAGAAATGGGTAAGAATCTTGAAGTAGGAGTCAGAAAACCTGGTCTTAGTTGCAGTTTTGACACCAAATAGTTGTATGCCTTCATACAACTCATTTGTTACTTCTCCTTTCTGAGCAAATGACTTCTATCTTTGCAACACTAGGACATTTTTTTTTTTCTGTTTTTAACTGTCGGCCTTAGTACCATTTTCTTCGAAACCTCTGCACCATGATAGCCAAGTGGAAGAAGCAGCGAATGCGCAGGCTGAAGCGCAAAAGAAGAAAGATGAGGCAGAGGTCCAGGTAAACTGTTAGCTTATTGCACGGTGGAGGCCGCAGGAGCAGAAACATGGAATGCCAGACGCTGGGGATGCAGGTACAAGTCGTGAGCATGCTGCTGGCTAGAGCTTGTCTCAATGGATCTAGAACTTCATCGCCATCTGATCGCTGATCACTCTGAGACCCACCTTGCTCATAACCAAAACTGCCCATGTTGTTCCTTTGCCCTGGATCTGTGACGTTTTGGATTATTTCTGTGTTTACTTGTGGCCAAGTATAACCACCATACAATAAATCACCTCTTTGTTGTTTTAGCTGAAAAAAAAAAGGAGAAAAGAAGAAAAAGAAAACGATACACACCCAGAATAAAAATTCCAACAGTGAGTTGAGAAGGAAGAGTGGAGCTTATGCAGTGGCAATATTTTAGCCAATGAGGTTTTTCTAAGGTGTAATTATTGCTAATTGAGAAGGAAGTGTGGGTCTCCTCCGTTCAGATCCTTAGTTTATTACTATGTTTATCACTGTAAAATATTTCTTATCTATTCTTTCAGGAATCTTCCATACTATCACTGTGTGTGTGTTTACTTTTATACAATAAGATACAATATTATTGTAAACATACTGTTCTATATCTTAACTGATTTTCCCCCAAGTACAAATTTATCTCGAAGAGCTTTCTACATTGGCACATATGCATCTGCTTTATTTGGTTCATAACTATGATAATAGTAATAGTTATAGCTGTATTATATTCCAAATAAATAAAATAGCTGTGTTATATTCCAAATAAATGAAAGTAATATTTAATTAGCTCACTAGTAATACACATATAGTTTATTTTTCTTTGGTTTTAGAAATAATGCAACAAAAATTTATCTGTGCACATTTCTTGTTTGTATTTTGTTAAGATTATCTGTAAGATGAATTTTCAGAAGTTAAATTGATAAATCAAAGGGTGTGTATAATGTCCAGAAGCAGTGGCTCATACCTGTAATCCTAGCACTTTGGGAAGCCAAGGCAGGTGGATTACTTGAGCCTAAGAGTTTGAGACCAGCTTGAGCAAGATGTCAAAACCTGTTTCTATAAAAATACAAACATTAGCCAGGCATGGTAACAGGCTCCTGTAGTCCCAGCTATTCAAGAGGGAACCCTTGAGTCCTGGATGCAGTGGTTGCAGTGAGAAAAGGAAAAAGAGAAAATGTGTGCATAGGAAACATTTAATCAAAATTCCCAAATTGTTCTCCTATGAGGATGAAAACATTAATATGACTGGTAACCGTGTAGGTCTAATTATTTTCCCATACACTAACACTGTAATAACTTTTTTTTTTTTTGCAGAGAGTAAAATTATTATTGACAATATTCAGTTCATTCTCCATTGGCCACTCTTATTTTTTTAAATAGAAATGACTTGATTCACCAAGTATTTCATCTCATAATTCTGTCTGAAGTATGGTATTAGATGTTTGAAGAAGTCAAAATTCATTTGATACAGTCTCTGCCCCTGACTACTGACTAACACTATTGAGGGAGGTTTACATACATTACCTTTCCCACCTTATCTATTTGTAATAATTTTTGTGACCACTGTAGAACCAAAAATGAGAACGTTTCATGAATATTTTAAGGGAGTCTTGAAGTTGCATGAATATGTAGGTATGAGAATTTCCATGAATATAAGCAGGAGAATTGTTAGTGTGGACACTACAACTGCAGATCATAAACCCCTGCCTCATAGGCAATTGTTTACCACCATCTGTATTCTTTTCACTGATGCGGGCTAGTGCAGATAAATACAATTGGGAATTAATAATGTATTATGCCTCTTTCACAGCTTACCGAGAGTGGCTGACCCACTATTTCAGCTGTGTACAACTTGATTATAGCATTTCTGCATCATTATGGAAAGACATTCCTGCAGAAGACAACGGTATTACAATGAGGAGATATGTGCCATAATTGGGACAATAAGGAAACTAGTAAACACAGATGAAGCTTCTGGAAGAGAGAAATGGATGACAGGAGGAGTAGGAAGGGGTGATGGGAACTGGAGGAGATGAGTTTGTTTGCTGAAAGCTGACATCCATGTGGGAGAGATAACAGCAGTAGTAATTATCAAAGAAAACAAATATGAGACTAAAGAGTGGCTACACTGAAGTTCTTATAGGCCATGTGTTAGGTTTATGTTCATTACTTTTGGCTTGAATGTGCCACATGAAGTGTCTGGATGAGAACCAGTGCTTTATTAAACACCTCCCAGTGAATATTAAGAGAAGCAGCCTCCCCTCGGCCCCAACTCTTGCCCCTAGGGTGACATGATGATAATCAGGCCAGTTGTCTTACACAGGCAGCAGAATAACCCAAAGGTGAGGGAGGAAGAAAAAGGATTTTTCTCTGCTTGTAAAGGGGAAGCAGGTGGTTATCCCCTGTTGCTCCTGAAAGAGTTTCCTCTTGACTCAACTCCTTTGGTATGCAAATACAATCTCTGTAGGAGTTTGATAGCCCCTTGCCATTAAGCTTTGTGAGTTAGAGCTCTGGCTCCTTCCTCCTAGAAATGGAAATACTTAGGAATACCTCCCTCTCCAGTCACCTTCTGAGCTAATCCATATCTTGGAAGGTAACAGTTCAATTTTTGAGTAATAAGAGAAGTTTTAAGCAAATGGCTACAGATCTAATTTTTATGCCATGTGGAAATGTTTGCAGGAGAAGTAAAAGCAAGCTTTCTTACACTTTATAGTATATTTTTGTAGCTCAGGAGGCTGTGTGTTCTTACAAGAACACTGAGAAGTTTTAGTCTCCACACAGGAAACTGTAGGACTGTTTCCTGGCCTGCTGTGGCTGAGGAACCATTCTGTTATCCAAGACATCTCTTTAAGAAGGTGCACTGTTTTGTGGATGAGCAGGGATTGGGAGTTGGCAAGCCTATTTAAGCCTAGCAGCAGCTTATAGTCATTATATGCCTTGGGGTAAAGGAAGGGAGTCTTTCTAATTTGAAAGGATTTGGAAGGGTTTGTAGAAGAAATAGTTCTGGAGTTGGCTCTTAAGAATGGGCAGGAATTATCCAGGAAGATGGGAAACTTTTCACCTAAAGCAGTACTTCTTAAAAATTTTCAATAGAGGCCTCCTGATGGCAAAAAGGATTGCCCACAAATCTCTGGGGGAGCTGCTGCTACTAGTAGTGGTAGTAGACAGAATAATTAGAACCATGCCTATCATTTTTTTGAAGTTTCATTTAAATTTTGCATTGAACTTCAAATTTAGCGAATGAAGTTTTACCCATATATCTTTATGATAGAAGTTAAGCAGTACCCTGGTATCTCCCTCTTTCTCATGTACTCCAGGAAGAATACTTCCTTGCTTTAAGAAACTGGAACCTAGATGGACCATCAAAGCAGAGCCATGGGGATAGTACATTTAGGGCAAATTTAGAGAAATGTGACTCCATGTTGAGTTGGAATGAAATTGGGTATGAGGGCTTGTGTAGTTGGCAGTGATGTTGGAAAGGTAGATTGGCAGGGCAGCACCTTGGACAGGTCCTTCAATGCCTTGGTAAGGAATTGGAATTTTACTCTTAGGGCATTGAAAATCCATTAAAACTTTGGAAAGAAAATTATGGAATCACTTCAATCAAAGGAGGCAGAGAGTGGCTTAGAGGCAAAAGATTTCTCAGGAAGCTACTGAGGGTGAGAGAAATGTGGACCTGAATTAGGACCTTGACTTTTGTGGGAAGAAAAATGTAGGTGCGGATCTGAGATGAATTGTGGGATAACCCACCTTGGATATAAGACATCAGGACAAACTGAGTAGAAGAGAATGTCCAGGTTTCTACCCAGAGCAACTGAGAAGATGGTAAGTCTTCAGCAGAAATAGGCAGCAGAGTAGGTTTAGGGAGATAAAGAGGTGTATTCTGGGTGTGTTAGAAATGAGAAAGTGGTAGAATAAGCAGTTGCCTGCAAGCAATCTGTGCATGTGTGGAAAGGGACACTCGAACTCAGTGGGTAGGTTGGTAGTTTCCTATCCAAGTGACAGTCAAATGCGATGTAGTTAAGGTGTATGGATTTAGAGAATGATTTCTGTTCTTGGTATGGGGAAATGATCACCACTAACATTTATTTCATATGGACATATACACTTTCTAGTGGTGACTCTAAAAATTCTACTGTGGGTGAAAAATAGCTGATGGAGCTGGCTTGTAGACAAAAAAACATGTTAATTTGTCCAAGTCATCACTTACAGATAGTCAACAAGTGAATAAAGGACAGAGACTGTATTCCTGATGATGCTTCTCTTTCAGTAAGGACCCAAATTGAGATGCTAGCTCCTGCCAGCTTACATATTGGCTTCATTCCTCAGATACATCCCATCCTCAGGTTGCATTGTTTCCATCCTCGTATTTGGAAACTGGTGGGAGAAAGGGAAAACTGGAGAACACGAAAATTTTAGCTTCTTGAAGACTCTTGACCTCCTGCCCTTGATGCAGTATATTTCACTGCAAGAGTATTTTTTCTTTGCCCCTTTTGCTTCCCCTCACCTTGATGTTTAAAGATACCAATTAGTATAAATTATATTCATGAGATATTTCTATTTCTAAATTTACAAGGTCAATCTTATAAGATCTTAAAGGTAGAGGTAAAAATTACCATTCCCTCCCATCCCTCTCAGATGTTTTTCATGGGTTTGAAATCTGTAAAATAATTTCCTTAGTAAATAGTAAAAATGCCTATTAATTCTAAAGGAGTGTTATCTTCACTTTCATTTTGGCATGATTGCAATAGTAATATCTTCTCACTGTAATAAAATCTAAGTTGAAATTTTTATGTTGTGAATCCTCCCATTCCTTGTTAACAAATCTACTCTTTCTAGGTTAAGACTGCTCATAGCCCTTTGGTGCTTATCTCTCCAGATCTTTTGTATTTGACCACTTACATTGATATGGTTTGGTTCTGTATCCCCACCAAATCTCAGGTTGAATGGTAATTCCCACCGTTGGAGGTGGGGGCCGGTGGGAGGTGATTGGATCATGAAGGTGGATCTTTTGTGAGTGGTTTAGCACCATCCCCTTGATGCTGTTCTCCCGAGATCTGGTTGCTGAAAAGTCTGTAGCATCTCCTGCCTCACTCTCTCTTGCTCCTACTCCTGTCATGTGATGTGTGGGTTCCCCTTTGCTTTCTGTCATGATTGTGATTTTCCGAGAACTCCCCAGAAGCTGAGCAGATGTCCCCATGCTTCCAGTACAGCCTGCAGAACCATGAGCCAATTAGGCCTTTTTTTCCTTATAAATTACCCAGTCTCTGGCATTTCTTCATAGCAGTGTGAGGATGGACTAATACACATGTATGATGTGTAAAAACATGTATTATTTCTAAAAAGAAGCATGGATAATATACATATTTTTCTACCTCTAGCCTTTTTAAAGAAATAAATACCCATGGATATTCTTCACGTCAGAACATACAAATATCCCTTAGTCTTATTATTGCTTACGTATTGTTCCACAGTAATGATAGATCATCATTTATTTAACAGTGTACTTTTTGATAGATGTTTAGGTTGTTTACAGGCAACTCTGCATTTAAAATAAGCAACTACTGGAATGCTAGTCATGGTGTAAACTAAGTCAGCTGGTAAGTGAAAAATGAAAGAATTTTACATTTCCACTTAAGAAAATTTGCTTAAATTTTTTGTATAAAACATTTGTGGCCAGGCTCAGTGGTTCACACCTATAATCCCAGCAAAAAGAGGACAAATCTCCGCCTGGGCAACATAGTGAGACTCTGTTTCTACAAAAAACATGCAAATGAGCCAGGCTTGGTGGTGTGCATCTGTAGTCCCAGGTACTCTGAGGCTGAAGTGGGAGGATGGCTTGAGCCCAGGAGGTTCAGGCTGCGGTGAGCTAAGAGTGTACCACTGCTCTCCAGTTTTGGCAACAGAGGGAGACCCTGTCTCAAAATTTTTTTTCACATCATACTGGTAGCAAAGATGAGGGGAAAACAGTTACTCTTACATTCTGCTAGTAAGAGTGAAAATTAATGCATCTTTGCTAGCAAGAAATTGGGCAGTATGTACCAAGAGTTTTAAAATGATTTCTTTCCTTTGATCTAGAAATTCCATTTCTAGTGATTTATCCCAAAGTAATAATCAAAGTTGTAGAGAAGAGTTATGGATATGGATATTTAACATTCTTTCTTATAATAGAAAAAATATGGAAATAAATACTGAACAACAGAGATCAAATAAATTATGGTACATTAATATAACTAAATTATAGTTGCAGCCAATATAATCATACTTTCAAACATTTAATTGCATAAAAAATGCCTATAATAAAGTAGCAAATAAAAAAGCTGATCTATGTTATCATCTCATGAATTTTTTTATATTGTGTGTATTTTTATGTTTTCCATAGGAAACATACATTTTTAATATAAAGAATAAGTATTATAATAATAATTTGTGCTAGGAAAGATAACACAGAGGAATATCTTTAGCTCCTTCCTGCTGACATAGAAATTAATAAGATGTCTAGAGGTGTCTTCAAACAGGAGTAGGATGATTTTATTTCAGTTCTTGTGGTGAATTGGGACAGCATGTACTGGATATGCCCCCAGGGGAAGGGAGATCTCACTCTAGATAGGAAGATGAAGGCTCTTTTAGATGAATGTAGTGCATAAGGTGATGGTCATTGAATTGGGGTTTGTCTTGCATTTTTCTTTCATTCTTCCGCTCTCTCTTTTTTTTTTTTTTTGAGACACAGTTTTACTCTGTTGCCAGGCTGGAGTGCAATGGCACAATCTCAGCCTACTGCAACCTCTGCCTCCCAGGCTCAAGCAGTCCTCCGACTATAGCCTCCTGCATAGCTGAGATTGTAGGTGTTCACCACCATGCCCAGATAATTTTTTTATTTTTAGTAGGAAGAAAGTTTTGCCACGTTGGCCAGGCTGGTCTTGAACTCCTGGCCTCAAGTGATCCACCAGCCTCGGCCTCCCGAAGTGCTGGGATTACAGGTGCAAACCGCCATGCCCAGCCTTTTTGGCATTTTTCAAATACAAAGGATGCCCTTCTCCAATCTCCTGACAGCATTCTCAGACAACTGAGACAGATGGAAGAGAAAGCCTCATCCACCACTTTGAAGATGATTTTATAGATTTATACTCTAGGTGCAAGCACATTTGGGAAAATGACTCTTCAAACTCCAAAGTTTTGAGACTTAATAAATAAGAGAGAGGCTGTTTTGTGCTCTGAAATTAAAAATTCAAAGAAGGCAGAAGCCTCATATTTGTAGTAACTAGGAAGTAGTGAGGGAGCATAAAACTTAACATAGGGGTTATTTTATTTGAAATGTAAATTCTGTATATTATCTATATCATATTATTTTTTAAAGATAAGAACATTTTGATCTATGGTTCAAATAAAATTGTCAGTAGTTGATGTTTTTAGACTCTGCAATCAAGACACCGACCGTTACTGATGGCAGCATGCTCACATATCAGTGTTAACTTTTTGTGGTGGTCAAAATGTGGAGTAAGCAAATCTAAACATATGAATAATGTTAGTGAATTCTGAAAACATAGTTATCAATAGAGTGTGAGACTGATGAGTGTAGTAGATGTTTTAGGATTTCCAATCTTCATCTAGCGGTGGCATATGTCCTAACCTCCTTCCCCTTCCCCTCTTTTTTCTTTTCTTTTTTTCTTTCTCCTCCTCCTTTTTCTCCCCACTTTCTTCAACCCAACTGTGATTTGTGTGGACTGAATTCCTAACACCTCAGTTTTGGGGCAGAGGAATCAAAATCCTTTCTTGGCATCTTTTGAGTAGAAGTTTGTCAGAAAGCTTTCTTGCTTTACTGGTCATTAGCTGAAGGAAATAAACCTCAAGTTTCTTATGGCTATATTCACAGGATTGTAGAAAAAGCCTCCTATGTAATAGAGAAGAAGAGGCCAAAACACAGGGGCCAAAAAACATCTATGCTTATAGATGATGCACTTTCTCTCTCTCAATCTCTCTCTCTCTCTCTCTCTCTCTCTCTCTCTCTCTCTCTCTCTCTCTCTCTCTCTCTCTCTCACTCTCTCTCACACACACACACACACACACACACACACACACACCCTCTGAGTAGGGTAAGGGGTGGGGGCTGAATTCAACTATTCCTGAGACCTGTCCTGCCACCCTTTTTCTTTCTGTAGTTTTAGTGGATTTATGTCACTTGCAATCAGAGTTCTGACTTTTCGACGAACACGTTAGGTTAGCAGTCAGAATCAGATACAGTGGTAGGTATATGGAGTTATCCTGAAATACAGTAACTTTACTGCTTTTTTATTGAATTCCAAAGTAAATATGAGCATGTAAGGAGTGAAGCAGTAGGCGCTCTGCAAATGAAATGCCAAACTTCAGTTTCTTTGAAACAGTTTAGCTTTGGGGAAGAGCTGGAGATGATTAGGACAGGGAGTTTGACTTATAAATAAGAAATGAGAGGGAGCAGTGGTACCCTTTTACAGCACAGAAGCTATGTCTTGAAAATGAATAAAAAGAATTCATTTAGAATCCCAAGCATCCCACTTTTCATCTGCTCTCAGAAATGGAAATGTGATTGAATATATTATAAAGTGATAATACAGAATTTGCCCTTTTCAGATTGTAAGCAAGATGAGTTTATGGATAGATTTCTTATCTATCAATTTAGGTAAAGAAAAATATCTTTCTTTCTTCTGTATCTCTTATCAGGAGGGTCTGTCGATGCTGTGGTTACCACTCTCCTTTGTTCCACAAATATCAGTCGATTTATTTTCATCTTTCTTAACAGCATGAGAATGTCACTATACAAATAAACCCTCCTATCTTTGTGTCACTTAGGTAGACTTCTGTATTTTAAAAACACATTGAATGTATTTGAGATTAATATGTCTCATTTCAAAATCTAAGTGCTATTATATTTTTGCTTTTATTATTTTTAAGTGACACATGGGAATTGTACACATTTATTGGGTACATTGTGATATTTCAATACATGTGAGTGCTGTCAGTTTTAAAAGTCAGTAATTTGGGAGAAATCAAGACAAGTGATGGTCCTGTGTAGACTCAGTGGAATTCTGAATTTTTGGCATGATCAATGTCTCAGTTTCTAGTTTGAGAGCTTGGTCTGATTTTCCCCTGACTAATGTACAAGTAGTAACAATTAACTCATCACCTGGAGGTGTGTCGACTATGCCTCCTATGTGTAATTGGTATAGAATGTGGCAGCAATAGCTATTACCTAATAAGTTTTCCAGATTTCACATAGAAGGAAGCAGAGATAAGGGATTTATTTTGGAGCAAATATATCTATAATCTTAGTCTAATTCCTTAATTTGTATACTACCCTTCTTTTCATTGGAAAGTAGACTGATAAAAAATTTAAATGATTTTGGGTTATATTGTTGGCATATATTTTTTAAAGACCCTCTCCCTACCTCCATATGGATATGGCCAAAATGACTGCATGGAGAAAAAGCCTTTATATAATCTGTGTCAATCAGAGGTTGGCAACTTTTCAAACTGTGGATACCTCTTCTTCCCCCAGTGTTTGTTCATATTTGATGTTGGCAGAGAGAGTTGCCCTGAAAGATGGTAGTTGGTGAAAAGTACTTTCTCCTATGCACTCCTGAGATGAAGGGAAGAACAGTTGAGTATGACCTTGAAGGAAGCAAAATTGTGTTTCGAATGAAGACTCACTCTGTCCTCCTGGGAGGGGACAGTGAGAGGCACCAGGAATTGTACAGAGTGATTGCATCTGTGCTTCTCTTCAGACAAAGCAGTGGTACACTGTGATTCTCTCATGTCACCTTTGGCTGACCTTAACATAAGACTAGTGATTTTTTCCTAACATCTTATATATTTTTAAAGAATTTTATTGAGATGTGTTTGATGTATGATCAACTATATGTAAAATGTAAAATTTGGTAAATTTTGACAAAAGCACCTATCCTTGAAACTGTCACCACAATCAAGATAATGAGTATCGGAAACAGACGTTTTCAGCATTGAGACAATGGATCTCTCAGCAAAACAGTTTTTACTTCTTGAACTCTAGGAAGGGTACTCTTGCTAGCTATCTTGCCAGAGAGTACAATAAACAAAGGAAAAGCAGACATATTTATCCCTTACATATTTTGGGTCATCCTTACTGCTGTGTCTGATCTCCATTGGCTGGAGCCAGATGTCACAATCTAAACTAAAACTCAATTGACTAACAATGTAAAACTTTTCTAAACAGGTAAGGGGCATAGGCTGCCAGCTGGGATATGCCTGTGAGCATGTCCAGCACAGATATCTTGGTTAAAGTACAAGGACATAGAATATACTATGTGCTTCTAAGCATGGCATGTCTAACAGCTACATAGGATAGGGCTTAACAAAGTTATTACCACACTTCTGATTTATTCTTTAACAAGAAATGAAACTTTAAAGAGGAACTTTTCTACTTCCCACAGTGAGCACAAGCATAAGCCCTTTTATAAACCCTCTCATTAGCTCCTCCCTGCTTCCCCCTACCTCCATCCCTAAGCAACCACTCATCTACTTCGTGTCCTTGTAAGATTAATTTTTATTTAATAGAATTTTATGTAAATGGAATCATACAGTATGTAGTCTTTTTTTGTCTGTTTTCTTTTACTTAAGCATAACTCTTTTGACATCTCTCCATAAGTCAGCATGTATCCATAGTTGAGTCTTTTTCATTGCTGATTAGTATTCCACTGTATGTCTATGTCATAGTCTGTGTATCCATTCACCTATTGATGGACGTTTAGGTTGTTTCCAGTTTTTATTTATTACAGATAAAGCTGCAATGAATACTTGTGTACAAGCCATTGTATGGACACATACTTTTATTTCTCTTGAATAAATACGTAGGAGTGGAACGTTGGGTATCTAACTTTTTCAGTAATTGCCAACCTGTTTTCCACAACTGTACCATTTTACATTCCCACCAATAGCATATGAGGGTTCCAGTTCCTGCACCTCCTCGTCAGCCCTTTTAAATTATAAAATTAATCAATTTTATAGTTTAAGCTTTCTAATAGGTGTTTAGTGATATCTTGTAGTTTTAATTTGCATTTCCCAAATGCTCCAATTAAACAACTCTTCCCTGCTGCAGTCAAGCTGAAGGTAGCCTTTGAAAGATGCATTAAATGCCACTCTAGGGAAGGTTCCTACCTTGGAAACTAGAGAAGTAGAGAGGAATGGTCTCAGAAAGAAAGTAGGTTAAGGAGCAGATGGCCCTTGGTTCTCCTAAGTGACCTTGGGCAAGTTAATTCCTAGCTTATTTCTTCTTCTTTGAAGCTGTGCCACAACCTTCAATGGATTTTAGTAGTGCTCCCTCCTTCTCTCCTTGGGTTCATCTCTCTCTCCCTCTCTCTCTTTCTTTCTTTTTTGAGATGGAGTCTCACTCTCTCACCCAGGCTGAAGTACAGTGGTGCAATCTTGGCTCACTGCAACCTCTGTCTCCTGGGTTCAAGCAGTTTTCCCACATCAGCCTCCTGAGTAGCTGGAATTAGAGGCCCCCGCCACCAAACTTGGCCAATTTTGTACTTTTAGTAGAAACAGGGTTTCACCATGTTTGCCATGCTGGTCTGGAACTCCTGACTTCAGGGGATCCACCTGCCTTGGCCTCCCAAAGTGCTGATTACAGGCATAAGCCACCGTGCCCGGCCCCCGCTCTTTCTCTCTTTTGGTTATAATACCAGCTTGTAAGGCGTATGAGATTGTGGTAGCCTCATTACTTCCTACTTCGACAGAATCACAACCAGCTCACAGCTGCCTGAATGAGAATTAGAATGCAAACAAAGTTGCCATTGACTTCCTCTTCTCTAGAGAAGCAGTCCTCTCCTCTCCTAACATTCAATGGTTCTCAAGGGTGAATTCAGAGATATATAAAGCGGTGTCACTAATATGGTTTGGGTTTAGACTCTGCTCCAACCCTGCCTTTTTCTGGAATGTTTTCCCTGTATCATTGCAGTATTTAGCAAGGTATTCGGGAAATACCCTGCCAGGCTGGGGTGCTGCAGCCCGGTGATGAATCTCTTGCTGTTTGTCATCTGCCCATTGTCAATTCCAGATTCTAGGAAGATGAAACACACATTCCTCTTGCCAAGTTCTTGGTAATCTAATCTAAGTAGAAGACTTTGAAAAGCTCGGTAACAATAATCATGTCATCTCTGTTAATTAGGAATGAGCCATCAGGCTGACAAAGGCCTAGCCTGAAATTTACTCCTGCTTTAAAAAGTCCTTTTCATACACAGTGAAAATTAATTGGGTAAGCAGAATGTCAGGGGAATGAATGGGGAAAAAAGCTGAAAAAAAGAGGCATTTAATTACTCTCATGATAAAAACAGCCTTTTACAAACAAATAAGAGCAATCTCAGAGAAGTGGAGAATGGTAAGGACTGCATGTTTAGAGCCCTGAGTGCCCATTCTGGCTTTTTTCTAACAAATCTGTCATTGACGCACACTACTATTCCTTCCTGGGCCTCAGCTGGTTCTTCTATAAAATCAGAAGTTGTTCTTTGTAGCCTTTTCTAACTTAATACCGTGATATCAATTGATGTGTTCAATTGAAAATAAACCCTGGGCCTTCATTGTCAGGCATCCCATCCAAATACTGTAGTAGAAAGCCCTGTTCCCTTCTAGGATATCTATTGTAACCCCAGAATGTCAGCCTGTCTGTCTCTTCCAGGTCAGTCTGCTCTACTCACTTTGCCAGTGATCTTTCCAAAAGTCCATTCTGACCTTGGCTCTTCCCTTTGGGTAGCTCTCAAGCCCATAGGATAAAGTTCAAACTTTTTAGAAAAACAAATAAGAGCTTTCACAGTATCATCCGACTTGGCCTTGCTCATCCTCCACATAGATGGTGGGTGGCAACCATGATGGAGGATATGCGGTTCCCAGGATGATTGCTGCCCCATCAGACTCGGTATGTTTGCATATGCTATGCCTGTTTACTCGGGAACAGCTACCAGTCCTCCAAATCATAGCTCAAGCCACGGCCCTTCTGTAAAGCCTCCCTTGAGCTCCCGAGGGATGCCGATTCCCTCATCCACTGCTTCTGTCCATGGCGGTCACGAGGTGGCATGTTTGCCTCCTCTAACAGATTGTGGATTCCCTAAGCACAGGGATGTTTGTCATGATCATCTTTGTATTTCTGTAGTCTGGTATGGGGATACAAAAGTGTTACATGAATGAAAGAAAATAGCATTTGAAAGTACTACAAAGACAATTCTATAACTATTTCAAAATTGTGAAATACCCTCATTTGAGGTTGGCTTTCCCCTGATAATTTGAATTAGTGAAGGGTAAGATACTTCAGATTTTCTAAGAACCATTCATCAGGAAGAGTCTGCTTGAAAATTGCATTTAGGGTAAAGAAAGGGTTTAGTCAGGGAGCCTCTGAGACTCGATGTAAAGAAAAATCATTTCGAAAATGCCACTGGCAATTTTTAAAAATAGTGTTTTTGTTTCAACATGATGATAGAGGCTGGTTGGTTTCATGTTTTATTATCCAGAATCACAGCCATGTTTCTATGTGCTTATTATGAATTATAACTGATGCTTCTGGAAGTGAATGGGCTTCCTCAGAGTCTGTAAGTTTTTGGCCTCTGACAGTGTTTAGAAGAGGCTAGAGCCATCTGATACCATTGCCAAAAAGGGAATTTATGCATTGGGTTGGGGGTCCTTTCAAGTTAAAGGTGTATTTTGATCAGGTGAATTACCAGATTTATAGATGAGAAGAGTGAGGCTAAGAAAGGTACTATGTGTTTATTGAATGAATTCAGGATTTCTCAATCTAGGCACTACTGATGTCTTGGATGGGCAATCCTTTGTTGTCATGAGCCAGCCTGTGTATTTAGGACAGTTAGCATAATCCCTGGCCTGTACCTAGTAGATGCCAGTAACATCCCCATGTTCCGTTGTGACAAAGGTCTCCTGATATCAACAAATATCCCCTGGGAGGCACAATTGCCCTAGTGAAAGCTACTGAATTAAATGGAAGAATTAATAAACATGTGAGGAAAGCTGAAAGGCTGGATTAATTCCATGCTTGAGTTTTCATTTTTGATTTTGGTGTTACAATCAGTTAGATTTAATAAACATACATTGCATATCTGCCTATGAAGCAACACAAAACAATGTGCTTCTACTGTGGAATGATGAAAAGGTGAGAAGACATCCCCTGTCTCTTTAAAACTCATGCAGACATCTTAGACAGAAAAGCTGTGTGGGTAAAGCTAATGCAGCACAGTGGCAAAGAGTATAACACTAAGAAGTGGAATGTAGTTCAGGTCACAGAGTCTGGAACCAGAAAGCTGGAATTTCAAGCCCTATCCTCCATACATTCTAGTTGTTTAACAGGGGGGCAAGTTATTTAATAGCCCCATGCTTCAGTCTTCTTATCTGTAGGATGGAAGTGGTAATCATAACTACATCACTGTTGTAGTGAGGATTAGATGAATTAATAGATGGAAAGTGGCTGGGCACAGTGGCTCAGGCCTGTAATCACAGCACTTTGGGAGGCGGAGGTGGGCAGACCACCTGAGGTCAGGAGTTTGAGACCAGCCTGCCTAACATGGAAAAACTCCAGCTCTACTAAAAACATAAAAATTAGCCAGGTGTAATGGCGGGCACCTGTAATCCCAGCTACTCTGGAGGCTGAGGCAGGAGAATCGCTTGAACCCGGGAGGTGGAGGTTGCGGTGAGCCGAGATCATGCCATTGCATTCTGGCCTGGGAGACAGAGCGAGACTCCGCCTCAAAAAAGAAATTGATGGAATGTGTTTGGAATGATGCCTGCTGCATAAAACCTGCTATTAATATATTTTTGGTGAGTCAAAGATACTGTTGACTGAGAAATGTACTATCTTTTCTAACCCACTAATGTAGAAAAAATGTTAATTGCAATTTAAAAAAGAGACTAATCAGTTATGACTCATCCTGATTTCAGAGATGTAAAAATATGAACAAAGTGGATCTTAGATTTGATGTAAAACAAGTGTTTAGTAGTATCATGGCTTTATAGTAAGACACTGTATTTGAATTCTTTTTTTTTTTTTTTTTTTTTTGAGACAGAGTCTTGCTCTGTTACCAGGCACCAGGCTGGAGTGCAGTGGCACAATCTCGGCTCACTGCAATCTCCACCTCCTGGGTTCAAGCAATTCTCCTGCCTCAGCCTCCTGAGTAGCTGGGACTACAGGCGTGAATCATCATGCCCAGTGAATTTTTTTTAATTTTTTTTAGTAGAGACGGGGTTTCACCATGTTGGCCAGAATGGTCTTGATCTCTTGACCTCATGATTTGTCCACCTTGGCCTCCCAAAGTCCTGGGATTACAGGTGTGAGCCACAACACCTGGCTTGAATTCTTTTGGTGCCACTTTCTAACTATGAGCACATTTTTGAACTTATTTAAGCTTGTTTTCTTATCTGTAAAATGGAAATAATCATAGCAGTCTCATTGGGTTGTAGCAAATATGCAAGGAGATCATATGTATAGACTGTCTTAGCAAAAACTATATGCTCAATACTTGGTAGCTATAACTATGGATGTGGAGGTGAGGGAAACTGGAAACCCAGTGCTTGGCATGTGAAGTGTTTAATAGGAGCTGCTAGTAGATAAGAGAATGGTGTCATCACGAAAGGCATGAATGTCTTCTGTCAGTACTAGACAAGAGGAAAGACTTCTTTCTCCCCCTTATTTCTTGAGTTTGAGTTCTTCCTTAATTTATGTGCTACTCTGAGTATGAGGTGTTTGAGCTATAAGTGTCAACTGAGGTCAGCCAAGCCAAAGACTTACCTTTCTTTGCTTGTGCAGACAAGGTGAGGCAGACCAACATTTATTTAGTGCCTTTGACATGTCAGAAATCAGACTAAGTGCATTGTTTGTTCCTCACAATATGTGTAAGGTGAGTCTCATATTTGCCATTTGCAGATGAGGTAACTGAGTTTCACAGAGGTTACACATCTAGGAAGAGGCACAACTGGATTTTCCACTCAAGTTTTTCTTTTGATGCCCAAATCTTTCCGTGGGTGAGTAAAATGTTTCTATTAGAAGACAGTAGCTAATTAAATGCTATGACGTGACATAGGAAGTCAGAAGAGGGAGAGAGTACTCTGAGTTGAGCTGGCAGAGCTACAATGAGGAGAGCACTTTGAAGAAAATATATGGTTTAATTAGGCAGAAGAGAGAATCCTAACTTGTTCCTAAGGATTCCCAGTAGAGAATGTTTTGAACAAAGGTCAAGATAAACATGACGTATTAAAGGGTAGCAAGGAGGCTGAGCTGGCTGGACCAGAGGAACTGTTAGTTTAGGGAGTCCAAGGAGCATGTGTCTCATGTTCTCTATACCTCCAGCACCTAATACAATGATTAGCACATAGTAAGAGCTCTATAGTGATTGGCTAGGAAATATTACTAAATTAATAGTGGGAAATAAAGCTGGAAATGTGATTTAGAAACTCAGAATGTCAAGCTGACAAATTTGGACCTAGCCAATTGGTGTTGATAAGTCATTGCATGTTTTTGCACAAGGGAGTGGAATGATATTTGTACTTATACAGTGCTGATTATTTACCAGGTGTTTTTCCAAGTACCTTAACCACAGTACTTTATTTACTCTTCACAGTAAGCCTTATGAGCTAGATACTGTTAGATTCTATACCATTTCTTCAGATGGGAAACTGAGGTACAGGGAAGTTTAAAAACGTGACCAAGTTCATAGAGCTAGTAGGTGTCAGAGCTGGGATTTGATACTAGGAAGTGGTCTGGTTTCTGGGTTCATACTCTTAACCACATACTACACACCTTCTCAGTAAAAATGGTTTCCTTAAGTTGTCTTTCTCCAGGATCTATTTTCCAGGTCTTGTTCTCAGCCTATCAATCTATAAGTCAGTGGCATGAATGAGCACTTACATAAAGACCTGTGGTTTAAAATTTAAAAGTTCCTAATTTCTGTCTCCAAAATGTTTTTCCCACTCCCTACCTCTGCCATGAGTTTTCCTTTTTTCCTGACAAAAACAGGAAGAATACAGTAGTAACTATCATTTTCTTAAGCATGTTAGCACTTTTATTAGATAATGAGTGCTCACAGATACTATCTAAAATCAGAGAAGCTTCCACCACAAATGCCAAATTTGTTATCATCTCTTATGCTGATATTTAAATATCGCTGAATTTCTGAGTCCAAATGGAAACTGAATTCTGAGGTCACACATTATCTTGAAGGTGTGGGAACTAGGCATTGAGTCCTTATTTGAATAAAATGATACTTTAGAAAACCCAGAGCTCCCAGAAGGTATATGATGAGCAGAGCTGTAGCTGGCACGTAGCAGGTACCTCATCATACTCGTGTTAGATGAATGAGTACTATCATAGTATCATAAAAGAAGCAGGAATTTAGACTTAGCTGTAGATTTCAAAGCTATACCCTGACTCTATAGGCTGTGTGACCTTGGGCGAGTTATGTCATCCTTCTGCATCTTGGTTTTCTCATCTGGTCAATGGAGAGAAAAATAACTACCTTACAGAGTGGTGGGTAAGGATTTAATTAATGAAAATCAGATCATTGTATACAAGTCACCCAATAAACTGGTATAGAAACATTCCAATTTTTTTAGCTCTCGGTCAGAGCAAACCTCAGTACCTCTCTTTTTTTCTTGTATAGCCAGTGCCAAAACAATAGTTGCCACTCTATTATTGCAGCTTAGTAATCTACCATATAATATTCTACGTGCCATAATAAACTGACTAGGTGTGTAAGGGGTATACACCTAATTGTTACTACTACTGTTTGTTATTCTTTGGGAAAACATTATATTATATCAACATATGACAGAAGTTTTGTTTTCATTGATGCATGGTAAAAATAGATTCCATTTCTAATCTTTGGAAATTTTGACAAATCCTGTGCTTAAACCGAAGGGAAGAGGCAGAGTGTAAAAATAGGGAATGGACAGTCATTTCATCTATAGCTGGTAGAGCCAAGGCAATTGGAAGACACCATCAAGTGTAAGATGGTTCAGGTGTTCAAATCCCAGCTCTGCTGTTTATTAGCCATGAGGCCCAAGCTCAACCTTTTGGAGAATGGATGTAAAAATTAAGCAGCTTCTGTAATGGTTGACACATGGTGGGAAACTCTAAATGGCAGTTCCAGTTTTCTCTTAAATCAGAACACATGTAGTAATTTAATCTTTCGCTCAAGGTGGAGACTCCACAGATACCTGTCAATGAAGAGGCCAACATGTTGTATGAAATGGGCTAGAAGTACAGGCACAGAGGCCAGGTCATTGTCATCCCTGACAAGCATGATTTTCTGGGGGTAATGGGTGTAACTGAAGGATTTTAAAGGATGGAATGATAAAGAATTATTAATTTTTTCAACTTATTTACATGGTAATTACCATTATTCCTCTCTCTCCCCTCCTGTCTTTTCTCACACTTTCCCTTTCTCACATTTTTATAGTATTCTATAAATTTGTTAAACTTTAATTTTCATTAATTTGATCCCCAAAGCAACATACTGGTGTATATATTATTACTACCCTCATTTTATCAATCTAAAAACAGAGGCTTGGGCCAGGCGCGGTGGCTCAAGCCTGTAATCCCAGCACTTTGGGAGGCCAAGGCGGGTGGATCACAAGGTCAAGAGATCGAGACCATCCTGATCAACATGGTGAAACCCCGTCTCTACTAAAAATACAAAAATTTGGCAGGGCATGGTGGCGTGTGCCTGTAATCCCAGCTACTCGGGAGGCTGAGGCAGGAGAATTGCCTGAACCCAGGAGGCGGAGGTTGCGGTGAGCCGAGATCGTGCCATTGCACTCCAGCCTGGGTAACAAGGGCAAAAAACTCCATCTCAAAAATAAAAAAACCAAAAATCAAAAAACAGGTTTGTACAGTTTGCCAAGACAGCACAGCTAGGGCACACTGTGCAAGGCTATGGTTTTTGTTTCTGAGGCAGTCTCACTCTGTCTCCCAGAATGGAGGGTGGTGGTGCGATATCAGCTCACTGCAACCTCTGCCTCCCGGGGTCGAGTAATTCTACTACCTCAGTCTCCCAAGTAGCTGGAACTACAGGCATGTGCCACCATGCCTGGCTAATCTTTATATTTTTAGTAGAGACAGGGTTTCTCCATGATTGACCAGGCTAGTCTCAAACTCCTGACCTCAGATGATCCACCTGCCTCAGCCTCCCAAAGTGCTGGGATTACAGGCATGAGCCACAGCGCCCAGCTTAGCCTGTGGTTTTTTTTTGAGACGGAGTTTCGCTCTTGTTACCCAGGCTGGAGTGCAATGGCGCGATCTCGGCTCACTGCAACCTCCGCCTCCTGGGTTCAGGCAACTCTCCTGCCTCAGCCTCCTGAGTAGCTGGGATTACAGGCATGCGCCACCGTGCCCAGCTAATTTTTTGTATCTTTAGTGGAGACGGGGTTTCACCATGTTGACCAGGATGGTCTCAATCTCTCGTGATCCACCCGTCTCGGCCTCCCAAAGTGCTGGGATTACAGGCTTGAGCCACTGCGCCGGGCCGCCTGTGGTTTTTAATTGGTAAAATGAGGGCAACAGAGCCAGACCCTGTCTCAAAACCAACAACAACAAAACCCTGACAAAAACCAAAGATGACACAGCTAGTAAGAGGCAGAGCATAGACTTGAACAAAAATCATAGTTCTGTCCTGTTTTTTCTCTATTCCACCATCATAATAGGAAAATAAAAGCCAATATGGAACCTGTGTGTCATCTACTCACCAGGGAAGAATATAGAATAGCTTGCTTCCAGGACATAAAAATAACCATTAGACTTGGAATAGCTTTATTTTTGAGTTTTTTTTCAATAGTATTTATTCAGTGATTATTCTCTAAGTGTCGTCCTGATGGCTATAATTTGATTTACAGACCCACTGAGAAAATAAGTCATTTCAAGCTGTTATTATTTTGGAAAACATCACTGTATTTTAACCTTACCAATTTTGCCCCCAGCCCAATGCCTTTAAGGATGCGTATGTTCTAGAACTATACCTTTTGTAGACAGTTCCTGCTCAGTTTAGCATCACTACTAAATCCTGGTTAGTTTTTCATAGGGTTTATTGTACAGAAATGATTTATACCTTGGTACCTAGAGTTCAGTTTCATCCCTCCATCTATATTATTAGAACTGAATAAAAACCTCTGGAATTGTTGAGTCCAGTCACCTCATTTTACAGTTGGAAACACTGACGCTTAAACGAGGGAGTAGAATAACTCGGGGACTGAAGGGAGGTTGTGGTAGAGTTGAGAATCTAATGCAGATGACTTGGTTCCTGGTTACCCTTGTTACCCTAAGTATGGGTTAGGAGGCAGCAGCAACAGTGAAACCTGGGAGTTGTTAGAAATGCAGAATTTGGGGTCTCACTCCAGATTTCTGAATCATAATCTGAATTGTAGCAAGATACTCAGGTGATTTGTATGCACATTGAAATTTAAGAAGCACTGTTTTAAATTACATTGAGTTTTTTTGTGTGTGTAGGTGTTTGCAGGTGTGTGTGTGTGCATTCCAGGTGAGGGCAAAAGGGATTCAGGGTGGGAGAAGAAGATGAGGGAGGGAAAGAGAGGGAGAGAGGAGGAAGTATGGGCTGGAGGTAATGAAATGCTCATATGATGTTCTTTAAACACTTGACAAAGGAGACTGGAATTCAGGAGTGAGGTTTAGGAGTGACAACCATCTACAGGACGTCTCTACATAGAAGGTAAATAAAGCATGGAGGGGACTATCCAGAGAGTAGGAGGTAAATACTATTATAATATTTAGAAGCTGACTGATCCAGTTTAAAGGGTCATCAAAGAAAGGCCAGAAATTAGCCTGAGGACCTCAGAATCCCAGAAGCCAGGGAGAAGTGTTTTAAGTTCTTTGGCTAATGCTGTCAGATAACAAAGAAAGATTAAGAGATAAAACCTGAAAATTCTCTCTTAGGTTTGATAGCCAATAGGCCACTGACTGTTTGGCTAGGAGCCACAGCTAAGAACTGTGTCCTCCTTCATGAACCTTTCAGTGGGCAACTGTCAAATACAAACCTCAGGCCATTCTTGATGTTGATGGTAGAACCTCCTGCCAGCAAATACCTCATCTGCCATATTTTGCCACATCCTACTCCTGGCCTCTGTCCTGCCTCTCTCAGTCTCTGACTTCTTAGCTCTTGACTTTTTGTTTGCTGGACACTACTTCCCATCTGAGTCTTTACTTGCTCATTTGTGTGTTCCCTCCTTCAGACCACAGTGCCTCCTAGCTTATGTATTGCTTGGACTAATGTCTGTTTCACGATTGTTTCTATTCCTCTCAACTCCTAGCACATATTCCTAGAGTCAAAATTGATCTAGCTGTTTAATTACAACACAAGATAACTGGGGGCACCAAACTATTTACATCTCAGTTTAATGTTATAACGTCTTTCTTCTTAGATTAAGTAGTTTATGATTTAAAATCAGCCCTGGGGAGCTGACGAGCTTCAAGAAAGAAGTCTAGATTTGCCCTTGGTGCCAATGCTTAGCTGATGTATCAGGAAGGAAGTATTAAAAGTTTAAGCTATTTACTTCAACACAATTGTCTATGCAGAATTTTTAATATGATTTTTCGATATCAGCACAATTCTGGAAAGAAATATAAAACATTTTACAACTTTTAAAAACAGCTGGTAGAATTTAGACTTCTATTTAATACTTTAAAAACAGAATTATTGAAAGTTATGGTATAAAGTTTCCAACTGCTGACTTCCTTGCCTTTCTTAGGCTAGATTGCCTGGAATTGGAGATACTAGTGATTTATTGATGTCAAAAACATTACAGAGCTATGAAAAGTCAGAAGGAGGAAAGATGCTCAAGAACATGTGATAATAACCAAATAAAGCCACATTCATTGGTGCCCACTAAAAACAATACATCTTTGTGCCAGGCACTTACTGGGTTCATTCACAAGGAAGGAAACCAAAATATTTCACTGAAACTACCTTTGCAAAAATTATGACAGTGAGAGAAATGTAACATATCTGGCTCTATTTTGCTTCTAACCTCACAAGCGAACTGTCTTTGGTATGGGAGGAATTGAGTTTATAGTTTAAAGCAAAGATAATAGTCTCTTCCCCAAACCAGTCTCCTCTAGGATTAAAACTGCTTTTGTAAGACTACTGAAAGTCCATAAGGTTAGGATTATGGGAGGGGTCTGAATTCTGCTAAGATGTAGGCATAAAGATAGGCAGTGATTGTTCCCTAGCTTGCTTTTCTATAATTCTTTATGGCTCAGGAGTCATGTCCATGGAGTTCGCAAGTTTGGTAACTTCTTCAATTGCTTTTATAAATAATATCACTATTGTCAAAACCTACAATTGGTCTTTGAGATATTTTTCAGACTTTTACATTCAAGTAGTTCAACTGATGCCATCCAGGCCTGTGACTTATATCCAGAGACTGACTCAGCATGCAAAGACAGTTTGAAAATTCTATGATTTCTTCCCCCCAAATCAGCAGTACCCATTCCCTAGCCCCTTCCCTGACAAATTATCCTTAAAAATCCTAGCCTTGGAGCTCTCAAGAAAATGGATTTGAGAAATGTGTCCTGTCCGTCTGCTCAGCTGCCTAGCAATAATTAAACTTTTTCTCTGCTGCAATATCACTGTCTCGGTGCATTGACTATTTGTGCAGCAGGCAAGAAGAACCCAGCTGGGCAATCACATGACTCCAAAATATTTTTCCTTGACATAACTCAAGATGGCTATTTAGGAGGGCTATAAATAAAAGACTAGTTAAGAAACTGTCTTTTGTCATGGGAGATTTGCATCTGTAGAGAAAATCTGCATTGATATAGCCAGGTTTCTCAGGGTCTTGTTGGATCTAGGAAAGATTAACTGAGAGTCTGACACCTTTAAATATCTGAAAGAAACATTCACCACCTATTACCTCTGAGGGCTTTTATCTGTGATGTTTCATCTTTATAATAAGATCACCTTTGCTAGCCAGGCCTCCTTTTTTTCCTCCTTCCCATAACCCGTTTTTCCACCATAACCTGTTTTGCCATGATACAAGTCCCATTCTTTCTGTAATCTGTTGTCCAAAGGACCCCCAGGATGGCTAAGTAGTAGAAAGAAGAGATTTACTGGTGATAATAGTTTCAAACTTAGAAAAGATAGCCTCTAGAATGGACTGAAGGTGCTCTTTCTTTGAAGAGGGGAAGGACAGGTTGAGTTTTATGCATCACAGGGCCTGTATCACAGTAGAGTCATAAATATTCAGCATGTTTGGAAGGAATATTACACATATTTACTGGGGAGAATGTCAAGCACATTTGCAAAGGGTAAACATATGTAACATACATCCCATGTTCACTTTGGAGTCGGGGAGGGGATAGTTTAGCATTAAAATGAGATTGAATTTGCCTATTTACATCAAAAGGTGAACTATAGGACACAAAGACAGTTTGTACACAGCCTCTATAAGTTACCTCAAACTGGCTTAAGGTTTGCAGTTGCTTATCAATAAAGAATGTTCATAGGGCTGGCCCTCAGTTCAGTCAGACTTGTAGTGGTCTGGGTTGTAAATCAGGTCTGATGACTTGTCTTGATAGTTCCTATTGTTAGAGAATTTAGAAGGAATGTAGTTTTTCTTATAGCCCTAGAAATTTAAGGAGTTGCTATGCTAGCTGCCCTGAACCTGGATCTGTAGGTAACTTTTGTTTCTTTAACCTTAGGGTCTGTCTTAGTTGACAAAGGGGCATCTATTTTTGTTTCTGTGATAACAAAACTCAAGATGGCACTTAAGCTTCTAAACCCCATTGAAGAGTAGGCTGGGCCCAGTGGCTCACACCTATAATCCCAGCACTTTGGGAGGCCGAGGCAGGTGGATCATGAGGTCAAGAGATCGAGACCATCCTGGTCAACAAGGTGAAACCCCGTCTCTACTAAAAACATAAAAATTAGCTGGGCATGGTGGTGCGCTCCTGTAGTCCCAGCTACTCGGGAGGCTGAGGCAGGAGAATTACGTGAACCCAGGAGGCGGAGGTTGCGGTGAGCTGAGATCGTGCCATTGCATTCCACTATGGGTAACAACAGCGAAACTCTGTCTCAAAAAAATAAAAAAAGTAGGCTAATTACTCTGCAGGTCTCCCCATACATAGTAAGTTTCTATGCCTTTGCTCCCATTAATCAGCCTTTTGTCAGTTCATTTTCAGCAAACCTTCAGAGAGTGAAGGGGAAGTTTTCCCTTGGTCCCTACAACACATTAAATTACCTCTTTTAGTTCTCCTGACAACTGTAAGGAGTGGATATTATTATCTCCACTTTGGAGATAAGTCTCAGCAAAGTTATTATATTTATTTGTAGCAACAGACAAGATGGAAACTCAGTGTGTATTGATTCTGCATATAACGGGAAATTTTAAAACCTGGCTTAGAGTTAGTGAAAAAAAGTATTATAAAAGAGTATTTTCTATATTTCCTTTATAAAATGTTATAAAGCAGATGCCTATTATATTTCACCAGAGGTAAAATAGTTCTAAATCTGTTATTGAAAGAAAAAGCTACAAGATTGAGCCTTGAAGCTACAAAGTTGTTGGTGACAAAAGAGAATTTCTAGCTCCCAGGTGAGCTGGGTCTGCTCTCACTTCTGTACTTTTGCTTATGCTTAAATAGCTGTTCAATAAACCTGAAATGTTTCTCTGCCCTGCTCTCCACCTGTACATCAGTCACCATTAGCAATGACTGGCCTTCTCAAGGTCATCTGTGAGGGCACTTAGGTGCCATAGGCCTTAGCTTCTCCATCAGTCATTTAGGAATAATAGAACTAACTCATAAGATCCTTCAGTGTTTGAATGACATAAAGCTACAAGTTATATGGTAATTTTGATAATGAGTGAAGGAAAAATATAAAACATTGAAGATAGTGGCTGACCTTGAAATCCCACCAGAAAACTAGCTCATTTTTTAAAACTAAATATTGTTTTACTAAATGAAAACACATTTATAAGTGTCAAGCTAATTCAGAAACCAAAAATGAAAAGAAAGTAGCTGAAACTAAAGGAAAACTGGCTTTCTAAAAGACATACAAAAAGGTCTATTTAAAACTGTTTTACAAATGGCTAAGAAATTCATTGAGTTTCATAACTGTTTGTCTTATTTGTGCAGATGGCTCCTAGTATAAGTGAGTGTAAATGACAGAACTCAATAATGTGGGACATTTGAGATATTTTTGGTTACCCAACTAACATTTTAGATCTTATCATCTACTCTCTTATCCAGTTAACTTATGTTTCTCTTGAAGCAGTAATTATAATGAGCATTTTAACAGAACGTCTTCCTGTGATATTGTAAAATCTACCTTAGGTTTTTGAAACTATTTCCTGGCATACAACTCCAAAATCCTCAGGAACTCCAAAGTGATGTCTTTTTATATGCTAATGCTAGACTGATGGCTGACAGCCCATAGGTAGATTCAGGATGGGGGCTGGTTACCTGAGAAACCAAGGCATGATTAGAGGGTTGGGACTTTCAGCCCCATCCCTGCTACCTCCATTGAGTGAAAAGAGTTTGAAGGTTGAATTGATCACCAATGACCAACAATTTAATCACTCTCATCTAAATAATAATTCTTACATAAAAAATCCCAAAGGGATGGGGTTTGGAGAGCTTCCTGATAGCTAAACACTTAAGAGGATTATGGAGGGTAGTACCTTGGAGAGAGCGTGTAAACTTTGAAACTCTTCCCCCATGCCTCACTTTATGCAGATCTTCATCTACATTCTTTGTAATATCTTATTAAGAAGCCAGTAAATGTGTTTCCTTGAGTTCTGTGCACTTTAGCAAATTAATCAAACCCAGAGAGGGGGTTGTGGTTTCAGAGGTGTTCAAACCAGAGCAACTCCATCTTGAATAGGGGTTGGTTAAATAAGGCTGAGACCTACTGGGCTGCATTTGCAGGACATTGGCATTCTCCTTAGAATGTGATAGGAGGTCAGCACATGATACAGGTCGTAAAGACCTTGCTGACAAAACAGGTTGCAGTTAAGAAGCAAGCCAAAACCCACCAAAACAAAATGGCGATGAAAGTGAAGTTTGGTTGTCCTCACTGCTCATTATATGCTAATTATAATACATTTGCATGCTAACGGACCTCTCACCAATGCCATGACAGTTTACAAATGCCATGGCAATGTCAGGAAGTTATGCTCTATGGTCTAAAAAGGGGAGTGTGATGGTTAATATTGAGTGTCAACTTGACTGGATTGAAGGATGCAAAGCGTTGTTCCTGGATGTGTCTGTGAGAGTGTTGCTGTCACAAGATCTTTGAGGTATCACTTCACCAGCTGGAAAACTCTGTGGCCAGCAGCACCTTCTGCCTGAGTATTGCTCATACCCACTGGGCTCATTCTGCCCATTTGTTCAGGCAGGATGTACTCAGCTTGGCCCGGAATCCACACTTGCCAAAGACCACCCAGGTGTGGAGCAGTGAGAGGTGTGTGTATGAGTGAGTATGGGGTCTGGCCATTGTGCATGGCCAGGAATGCCAGCTGCTGTGGTGGGGCAGGCAGCTCCAGGTGTCAGCACAGGTGCTGGCTCTGTGCAAGGTTGTAGCTGGACCAGGTGTACCACACATGACTTCTGCTGTGGGCACCTGCATTTGGAAAAGGGAAGGGCAGCAGCTCCCAAAAACTTGAAAATGCCAGGAACCACAAAGCCCCAAAGAAGGTGTCATAGCCCTGGCTCAGGGAGCCTCTAAGTTTGTACTCCTTGAAGGGCTGCAGCTCTTCTTTTTCCTTATTGCCCCCTGCCTGGTGAGTGGTTGGGAGTGGGGGCATGTTTCGGCCCTGTTTGTGTTACAACTATTTCAGTCCCACTTGGTGGGTTCCAAATTCTTGTTTTGTGTCCAGAAAGAATGAGGTATGTGGACATAACTCATTCTTTCTGGACACAAGACAAGAGGTTGAGCAAGATGTAGAGGAACTTCATTGAGTGACAGAAAAGCTCTCAGGAGACCCACAGTGGGTAGCTCCTTTCTGCAGGCAGGTCATCCTGTGAGTGTCTATCTCTCAGTAGAGAGGAAACCCACCTTGGGTAGCTCTTTCCACAGGCAGATTGTCTTGAGGAGTCAAGGAGACCCGAAGTGGGTAGCTCCTTCCCACAGCTGTTAGTTCCAATGTCTGCTTGAGTCTGGCTGAGTCCAGCGTTTTTATGGGCTCAGAAGGGAGAAGGTGTGTGCTGATTGGTCCATGGGTAGCCATGGGTAGGCCTGAAAAAAGAACCACAAATTCTTACTCACAGCCACGAACTTTACTCGGAACTGACAGCCCAGTCCCCAGGCTGTCCCCCTGTCTTGAAGATGGGATTTCACCAGGGATCCACTCCTGTCTGCCTCCTGCCATCAACATGCTGTCCACTGTGCCCAGGTTGTGCCAAGAGGCTATAGGCATGTGCTGAACCACCCTCAGCCCCTCCTAGCTTCTTTCCTGTGCTTATGGGCACCCAAAGTCCAGAGAGGGCTAAGTTGTCAGGGGGCAGGCATGTCAGCATAGCCCTGAACTTGCACACACCCAGCCGAGGTTCTGACAGTGCCATACCTTCACTCCATCCCAGAGTGGGCTCTGGGAGTAGAAAGAGGCCAGAGAGTGGGAACAGGCACTTTTAAGCCTGCGGGGGCCTCCAAGAGTACAGAGATGTCAGGGTACAGAGCTACAACTGGGTGGCTTCAGCTGCACCTGGGAACATGGGGCTCCTGCCCCTCCAACTAGGGACAAGACTCTTGGCTGTTCTCAGCTCCTGTAGGCCAGCAGAGCATGCAGCCTCAGCCACATCTCCATCACTACCATCACTGCCAAAGGAGATGAAAATTTGAGTCAGTGGACTGGCAGAGGCAGAGCTGCCCTGAATCTGGGTGGGCACCATCTAATCAGCTGCCAGTATGGGCAGAATAAAGCAGGCAGAAGAAGGAAAGAGCACACTTGCTGAGTCATCTGGCCTTCATTTGCTCCTGGGTTGGATGCTTCCTGCCTCAAACATCAGATGCTAAGTTTTTCAGCTTTTGGACTCTTAGACTTATACCAGTGGTTTGCCAGGAGTGCTCAGGCCTTCAGCCATAGACTAAAGACTGCACTGTTAGCTTCCCTGCTTTTGATGTTTGGGGACTCAGCCTGGCTTCCTTGCTCCTCAGCTTGCAGATGGCCTACTGTGGAACTGCATCTTGTGATCATGTGAGTCAATAATAAACTCCCCTTTTTATAGTCATCTATCCTGTTAGTTCTGTCCTTCTAGAGAATCCTGACTAGTACAGGGAGGAGCCCTATAAGGTCTGAAAAAGGGAATTGTAGGAATTGCCCACTCCTTTCCTGGAAAACTCATGAATAGTCCACCCCTCGTTTAGCATATAATCAAGAAATAACTGTAAGTGCACTTAGTTGAGCAGCCTATGCTGTTCTTGCTCTGCCTATGGAGTAGCCATTATTTTACTCCTTTACTTTCTTAATAAACTTGCTCATACTTTATAGATTTACCTCAAATTCTTTCTTGTGTGAGATCCAAGAACCCTCTCTTGGTGTCTGCATTGGGACCCATTTCTGGTAATAGTGGGAACCCCAACTTGAACCTAGTAAGTCAGAAGTTCCAGAAGCCTGGACTTAGAACTGATAAAGAGAGGGTGGTCTTAGGGCACTAAGCCCTCAACCTTTGGGATCTGAGACCATCTCTACGTAGGTAGTGTTGGAATTGTATTGGAAGACACCTAGCTGTTGTTTGCAGAAGAATTGATTTCTTGCTTCGTGCATGGGGACCTGTACACATTTAGTCACAGAAGTCATGTATGTTGATTGTTGTGAGAATAGAGAAGAAAAAATTCGAGATTTTTACTGTCACTTTGTTTGACTCTATGATTACAATTTATTTACCAAATAGTTATTTGGTGCTTAGTAAATATAGTGCCTAATATTCAGAACTGTGTACACTATGATAATTCTTATCGTGAAATTAAATAATTCTAACTTTATTGAATAATTCAAACTTGAAGCATTTGAAACATTAAATTATTCTGGTCCTTGGGAGGAATGCAGCTATGCAGGCTGAGTTTTGCAGCATGAAGCTGCAACTTCTGTCTTTTTTTTCTGTAAATAATTGGGAAGACCAAATGGCACCAGAGATAAAACCTCCTTAAATTACTACCTCTCCTCATGGAATAATAGAGTAATTTTTCTTGGAATGTGGTAATCTGTAACTAATCAAATTGCTTAAGGTATTGTGGTCTCACATGAGAAAAAGTAATCCTAATAAAATTTCTTTGTTTATGCCTATGTAAGTGAAGTTTTAGCTTCCCCACTTTGGGATGCTGACCTCATTCATTTGGAGTCAGTGTTTCCCAGATGGCAATTTTCAAGCTTTGTGCTTGAATAAACTCTATATGTATCATATTTTCTGACCCTCAGTCTATAAAGTTAACAACACAAAATTTGTCTTTTACATGGGCTCAGTTTCATATCTAAGTCTCATGAGGGCAGAGAGTGTGTCTTATCCAAGTTTTTCATATGTGGACAACAGAGGGAGTGGTGGCTTAAGAAGCAAAAAATAATACAAGTAATTTTGGGTTTCTTAGAGACTCTGTGTTAAGTAAGCCATAAATGACAAATTAGGCAAGGCCTGAGCTATTTTTGTGTTCTTTGAGGTACTGTGTGTCAAATGGAGAAAGTTGTTAGCACATGATGGATATGGGAGATTTAAATTTCCCTCCAGGGCCACAGGAGACTCTGGCTTTAATTGCTGCTAAAATAGGTGAAAGTTTTTGGCCTTCTCACTATGTAGACACACTCTTGCCTTGGTTAAAGCTTCACAACTAGGCCATAACAAGTAGGCAATGAATAAGGAAGACAGCTAAAAGAGGATATGATGGAAAGGCAGAGGAGGAAGGCTGATATAAGAAACAGACTTGGGGAAGTAATAGGCAGGTGGGGCTCAAAAACTGATACCCCAAAATATGATGCTTTGACATTTTAAAACTAAAGAAGTCTCCAGATGCCTCTGATCCCCCCAGCATCTCTCGAGAAGGACAGAACAAAATTGTTCTCTGAAGTTTCTTTACCTGCCTAAAGTCCAGATCCCCCAAGGAGAACAATCATTTTTCTTCCCCTTCCTGTTATGTCATTGCCTGTTGCACAAAAGAAGACCAAGAATGTAACCACACTTGAACGGACCCTTTCAGGAGATGGTGTCTGTCTCCCAAGATCGTTCAAATTCCAAAGAGAACCATTTATAAGTTAATCTCTGTTCCCTTATCCAGTTTATTCTCCCTAGTAATCATTTGTTGATCCTCAAGAGAGTTCCTCACTTTACCCCCTTCCATAACCTATTTTTCCAGGATCTAAGCCCCCATTCTTTCTGTAACCTTCAGATGGTATATAAGCTTCTGTTCCCCTTTGGGGGTTGAGTAATCACTTTGTGATTTTCCCCTGTGTACATAGTAAAATTTGCCTTTCCTCTCATTAATCTGCCTTTTGTGAGCTGATTCTCAAAAAACCTTCGGAGGGTGAAGGGGACATTTCTCTCTTAGCCACCACAGTTTTGATGCCGTGAGCAGGATACTAGATCTCTACTCTTCTGGAAGCTGCAATGAAGGAAACCCAGGACCTGACCAGTCAGCATAAGTGTAAGACTTTCTTACCAACCAGGTTCCTGACCTCTTTCTCTGTTATGCCTCGTCAAGCAGATAGTAAAAACTCCTGCCCCTTTTTCCTCTGCAAGTTTTAGATAATGGGAGAAAAGTATTTATGTAACAAGTCTGGGTGTAGTGATGCTGCTGTATTTTTTGGTACTTTTGGTGTGAATATTCATAATATTTGATTCCTTTCTTCCTAGAAACACTCCTTTCCTCTGCCTTTGTCTTTCTGTGTTGTTCTGTCGTGAAAAGGAATACTGAATGGGGCTCCCCCTCGTCTTGTTTCATGTCCATGGGAACTTGACTTGTGACCAAGTGGAAGCATTCTCTCTCGGTCTCTGTCATCTGGAAAGTGTGGTTTTTATTTTTTTATTTCTTATCCCTAATGTTGAGCAATTCAAGGGGTGTGATTTTTAGATCATGCCAGGTGATCAGTCTGAAAATGACCGGGAACCTGAGACACATAAATACACTTTTCGTTGTGAAGGTGTTAAGCTCCTGGGAGAGTTTGTTTTGCTAAGAAGTCCCATCTGTAAAAGGCTTTTGTTGTCTCAGTACTCTTGTTGTCTGCTAAGTCTGTGGCAACAGGAGTCTTGCTATCTTAGCCTAGTCTTGGGGGTAATTGTTGTTGGGAAGATCTTTGAGATTGACTCTTCTATACTCTCTCTAGGAAATACTTCTAAACCTAGAAAATTATATCCTGGACTTTCCATGAGGAGGCTAATAGATTGAGTCACTGTTGGAGTAAGCACACCATTAACATTTCTAATGATCAGTGGCCAGAAGATAGATCATTTAAATTAAAAACACTCCTCAATTGAAAAAGAAAATAATTTAAGAAGCTCTTATTCTAAATAATTGCCTTATCTATAGTTACTAAAAATCAAATGAAAGAAGATAGACATAATCATGTCATGGCTAGCTTTAGAAATTGTCTTGACTAAATTAAAGAACAAAAATCTGACCTGAAACAAAGTTAAAATCCTTCATAAGCTCAAGCTGCCTACTTTCAATAGAGATTCACAATGTGGGCTGCTCCATCCTGTGCTCCACTAGTTAAAGCTCTGTGCATTCACAACTGTGGCCTGGGTTTGATTAGCGATCAGGAAATTCGGCTTTTTAAGTTTTATATTTCTATAACTTTTGACTTTTTGGGGCACTCTAATAATTAAATTATTGATCCTTTTCCCTTCTGTGGGCAGTTTTTACTTCCCTGTTTCCTTCTCTCTGTAGGGACATAAAAGGCTTTTGGTCCTTTGTGTGTAGATGGTCAGCTAAGAAGCTGAGACCATAGAACATATGGCCAGACAGATGGGGTCATATCCCATTTGCAGCTGGTGAAACTTTCCTTTCTTCAAGCCATCTTCAGATGGTTCTGTATCTTGTGAGGACTGCCTGACACCTGTTTGGTGATGACTTGTGCATCTTTAGTTAAATCATAATCTTGGATAAGACATTTTGGTTTTACTTGGGGAAGTAACTTAAGTAAAAAAGTTCAAAAGCCAGGAATATGTCTTGTTTGTCTAGACTAAAATCTAATAATAAGAGAATTAAAGGTTTTTTTTTTTTTTTTAAAAAAAAGAACTTTGTGGTCAGACATTAGCTTAATTAAATGCTGGTATTCAAGCTATGTACGCGTATGCACACACACACACACACACACACACGCACACTTTAAAGACCTTTCTGCTTTTTTCTTTTTAGATACTGTTAAAAATTATTTTTCAGTCAACTAAACTCCCCCAACTTTTAAAATTATGTGCTTGATTCCTCTATTTACTTTCTTAAACATTGTTCTCCCATTTACTTCTACTCCTTCCTACTCTTTTCCTTTTTTCTGTCTTAAATATTACGTGAAGGATAATATAATATAATGTATAAATATAATATGAATATAATATTTCAGATCCTTTACAGTGGTTGATGCCTGCAATCCCAGTGACTTAGGTGGCCGAGGCAGGAGGATTATTTGAGCCCACAAAATCAGAGTCTGTGAGACTGTCTCTACAAAAACCACAAAAATTAGCCAGGTGTAGTGGTGCATGCCTTTAGTCCCAGATACTTGGGAGGCTGAGGTGAAAGAATCACTTGAGCCTGTGAAGTTGAGCCTGTGAAGCTGAGCTGTGATCACACCATTGCACTCTAGCCCGAGTGACAGAGTGAGATCCTGTCTCCAAAAAACAAAACAACAAAACAAAACAAAAAACAAGAACACAGAAAAAAATGCCACTCACTTTTTTTGCAGTCTTCTATCTTGCTGTGGAGTCTAAATGTCATGGACAGATTCTTCTCAGGCCTGACACTCTCCTGTCTTTCATATTGCATTACCTAATCTCTTTGGCTTCTGGAGGTACCACATATTACACTGTTTACACTGTGGAAAACACTTTAACTCTATGTGTGCAATAACTGGTGAATCACTGGCAAGAGCTATGGTTTTAGAGGTGGCTGACAACAATTATTTACGGTAAAGGGTTACTACTGCATGGGGCTACTTCTTTCTGTGTGTGTTTAGATTTTAAAAGGTGCAGTTGGAATGCTTAAAAATGTCTTTATAACAAAGTGCACTACAAAAGCATTGCAGAACCTTTTCTCATGTCATTTCCCTCTTTTTGGGAATCTGAGGTTCAGTGTAAAAGTAGATTTTTTAATATTTAAAGATCTAGATGCTCTAGATACTTTGTCTTTCAACTTTACCGGCTTTTCATGTTTAAATTATTAGGCCCTAATAACTACAAATGTTTTGTTGACCGTTTTCCTTATTGCGTTCTGCCCGGAGCTCAGTGCTCCAGTTAAAAAAACAGAGACTAAATTAAAAGTGACCTATCTAAATAAAATTAGTCTCCTTATAGAATCCTGTGGTTGATTCCTATTATTTTTTAATTACTTTAACATTCATACTTGATTATTCTTAACTAACCCACCCAAGCTCCTTTAAAAAGCTAAAATCTTCTCTCTGTGCAGCCATGTAAGATAGATAAACTTAGCCTTTTTCATTTATGAAGACACAGTTTAAATCCCACTACCCTTTAAAGCTAGTTAGCTTTAGTGATTGTGTATCTAAAATTTAAAAATCAAAATGATAAAGTCTTTGTGTCTGTCTGTATCTTTATGAGAAAGTGTATATGTCTGTACATGGTAACTTGGTAACCAGGTGACTTATGTGTAAATGAATCCACATGAATTATATAACTAGCCCAAATACTTTTCAAGTTCATGTAGCTTTAATAATTTTTGGTAAGTAAAAATAGTTTTAAACTTGTTAATAAAAACATCTTCAAAATGTAATTTAGATATTTTATTTGCCTAAGTCTGTTAGACAGGTTTATAGGATCTCTATTAGTTTTTTTAAGGTCATAAAACTGTTACTTCTATAATCTTTTTGATGCTTAATTTGTCTGTAAGATAATGTCATTAAACTTGAGACTCTAAATTCTGAGTTCTAGGTAAGTGGCCATGATAAGGTCTGGGGATGGCACCCGGATCCTATCTTCCTTGGGCCAAATGTACCTTCTGGCTATGCTGGGAGACAATTTCTCTGTAGCTCTGCCCTTTCTCCTGTGCTCTACATGTAATACAAAATTAATATTACTTCCTAGGTTTTTTACTAAAAATTAAGGCTACGAAGAGTTAACATAATTAACATATAGGCATTAAAACTACTAAATATAAAAAAATCCATATACAAAGTATACTTAAAAATTAAGATGTATAAAAAACTTTGTAAATTGTACAGTTTTGAACTTGGTTGGAGGTATACTCTTGCTGAGTACCCTAGAAGAGCAAGTTATAAAAGGTGCTATTATTTGAATGTATCTTCCGGAATGCACGTGTTAGAGACTTAATCCCCAATGTGATAGCATTGGGAGTTTGAGCTTAACAAGAAATGTTAAAGTCACCTAAGTGGAACCCTCGTGAATGGATTAATGCCATTATAAAAAAAGCTTGTGGGAGTGGGTTCACTTTCTTACACTCTTGCCTTTGCACCTTCTGCCATGTGATGATGCAGCAGGAATAATTTTGTGAAATGCCAGTACTTCATTCTTAGCCTTCACTCCAGAACAGTGACCCAGTATATTTATGTCCATTGTAAATTACCCAATCTCAGTTATGCTATTATAGCAGCACAAAATGGACTAAAACAGAAGATGATAATGGAAAATATGTGCTTAGCTAACCTTTCTCATATTTGAGTTGTGATGGGGCAATTGGCATAATTCTCCTTACTCGTGGTGCCAAAGGTCAGAGACCAGTGAGGGGTTCCTTCAGACTCTTCTTGGGTGACTGGTATAGTTAGATGCTTAGCTTTTGTGGAATGAATGACAGTAAACATCAGTTTGAGGAACAGCAGAAAGAGAATTGCCAGAAGTCAGAAAAGAGAAAACTGATTATTAGAGGCCTGACTCTATCATTAAGTAGTATGTGATCTTGTGGAAATAATGCTGAACTCAGCTTCCTTGTCATTGAAATGAAGTCTTACCTGCCTAATGCAAGAATCACAGAAGATGATTTCTGTGAAAGCACCCTATGAACCTATAATTGTCCTATAAAGTTAGTAATCTGTATTTGTGACTAGGTGGGCATCATTAGAGGGTGAGGTAGAGTGAGGTTATTTTATTACTGTTTATATTTCTTTTAAAACATGGAATTATGTCTACCAGTAATTAGGCAGTAGATCCTTTTTAACATTTTCAATGAAATGACCCTATACTTTCCTGAAGTCTTATCTAAGTGTGATCTAAAGTTCTTCATAAACTCTGAAGGCTAATTTGTCAGAGCTGTATTATATATATATGATGGTGTACTATAATTTGTTTTTTTATAATCCCACATCTTTTTGATGTTATTATGTTGGTTGACTATTAAAAATGGATACTGCTCTTGTCATACCTATTAAGAAACAGCAAAAGGGCATCATAGAGCAAACAGTAGACACTGGGATAAACCTTCTTTCCCAGATTTCTAGGTGTCTCTGATGGGTTAATTAAAAGTTGATCATAGCGATAATAAGTAAGAAAATGGAGGTTTAAGATGGAGAGATGGGGAGGACTATTTAGGAAGCTCTTAATTATCAGTTGGGCTAGAAGAGTCTGTTAAGTTTTGGAAATTTGCTTAACAAGGCACTTAAAATGGAGAATGTGAAGAGTTACCTAGAAAGAAGTTCATTGCAGTAATACAGGATGAAAATGCCTTGCCCAGTAAAGTGAGAAATGTCTGTAACAAAATGAACTCCTCAAGAAGATACAAAGAATGATTTTGTTATGCTTCTAGTATTATGGGAAAGAATTCATTGACAAAGCAGAATTTGTAACTTAAACTGATTATGGAAACCAGCTCTAAATATTAGAGACCAGACAAAAGTGTGCATACTAAAAGTTAACAAGCTATACTGATCCCTGTGTCTATGCGGGGTTGTTATGAAACAGTGACATTGTGTAAAGTTGTGAATCTGCTTGTCATTGAAGTACTGAAAGTCTTCTATCTAAGTCAGCTTTGTGCTTGCAAAGATAAAGCCAAATCATTGGAACAGGTGTTCTTCCCTATTTTGCCTCCTCTGCTTGTTTCCTAATTGGCAGATAGACAGATGTGTGAGTATAAATTAAAACTACTCTGACAGCTATTGTAGAGAAAAAGTAGTTTATGATAATAAAGTATTTTCTGATCTCTCTGCAGGTATAGGGATTTTATATACAACCATGCCTTATTCTGTAATGATATCAAGTTTTTTTTTGGTGGGGTGCAGAATCTTGTCTCCTACAGTTATTTCCTTTCTAAAACCTCTCATATTATCCACAGAAGTTAACAATAATTTTTCATCTTTTAAAAAGATTTAAAAAAAATCTTTTTCCACTATTGGCAACTTTATACCACAATCATAGTTTTATGCCCTTTTGAGCAAAGAAATTGAGAAGGGGGGTGCATCCCGGGATGGCCAAGGGATCATATAACACACTACGATCCTTTAATTACTGTTTAAATATCTATCTGAAACCTTGACATTTCAGGAGCCAGCAACAACAGCAACAAAAACAGGAAAGCAGATTACCTCCTAGATGAAAGGGTGCAGTTTCACCTTTCTGCCCTCTCCTAATTAGTTTCAAGGTGAAACCCAAAGGACCATGAAAAGATGGAATAAAAATAAGACACTTCAAGCCCATTCTAGTTTTGTTTACCAAATTCAGTTATCTCTCAAAATGGAAAGGCCGAATCCAGGTGTTAGCATGTATTACCCTGGGGAGAAGTGAGGGTGGAGGTCATGCCGTGGAAGGCACTAAAGCTTGCATACTGCATGAGGGATTAATTGCCAGGAGCATATGAGAAGAATCATGGCACTTAATACCCGGAGCCTGGACAAACACCAGTATGAGAAAATAGTCACATATCTGCAAACACAGGAGGGCTTTAAATCAATACATAAAGAAGAGATTAGCTTATTTTTTCATAAATGATACAAGATGCTATTGGAGAAGATCATCTAAGATAAGCTGCCTTGTGTAGCTTGACCTAAATATTTTCAGGTTTAAATTCTGAACAATGTTCATGGTAATTGAGACCCTGTTAAAAAAGTAGGGAAGGGGTACCTTGTGGTGTTTTCAGATTTTGTAATATACCTTCCAGTCAAGTTTGCTTGTTTTGTGAATCTGTAGCTATAATGTTGTATATTGAAGATTTAAGTTCATCATCCAGAGCCCTAGGCTTATTCAATCCTAAGCACTAAATGGGAATTCAATTAGGTTCTTTCTATCCTATTTACTAAAGCAGAAAATTGAAATCGTTAGTCTTAGAACAGTGTTTCTCACTTGTGGGTGGGGAGGGGGCAGAGGCAGCCTTTCTCCAGGAAAACATCTCACTCTCCCAGTGGGTATATGAAAATTCATATTTAAAATTATAAAATTTTAAAATTGAAATAGCACAAAAATCATTAGTTTGTAATAAAAACTACATCAGAAAAGCTAAAGGAAACTTCTTGGTTGCTGAGAATACGTAGAAAATAAACTCTCCTTTGCCTCTCAGTAATTCCATTATGGAGATGAGAACACGGCTCCTGGACATATGCAAAAGAGCAGAATCTCTGGGGAAGAGAGGATATTTTTACATTTACCAAGAGAAGGCATCAGTTAAAACATTGAGAAGCATGGTCCTATAACAGGGTCCAATGCAGCAGGTTCTATAACAAGGATGTTATGCTTCTGCTTCACTTAACTGGAAAATTCAATTTAATAGAGACATTCTGAGCATTTTGATTAATAGAAGAGCAACTGTCACCCGTTTGGCTTTTTTCTTCTTTTGCAATAACTACCTTTGGCAATGTATAGACCCTACCTTCATGGAAAGGTCTGTTTGAAGCCTGAGGTATTCCTTACAGTACTACCGAATTCTTCCAGTGCCAAGGGCATTTTACTGGTACAGAAGAAAGAGGAATTACTGAGAACAGATGGCCCTTTTGATTTAATTTTTAGCAAAATGGGGTAATAGTGTGCTCACTAATGCATGAAATCTGTTACATCTATTCTCTTGCTTTGCTTGGAGGAAGCATACAAGTAAGAAATATCTTTTCCTTCATTTTTTCATTTCTCACTAAGCTTGTTAGGAGAATAAATGACATTAGGAATTCTGTGCAAGTGTTAAATTTGTTCCTACTTTCTAATCTAGCACTTTTTAATGTTAAAAAACCATCAAGGAATTTTGAGAAAATGAAGTAAAGGATATAAGCCATGTAATTATCAGATAGTTTGAAGAACAATGGTTTCAACCATGTTTTTCATAATTCCTCAATATCTCCTGCCAAAATAAAAATGGAGATTTCTTAATATAGGGTTAATTATTCAAGAGTTTATATCAGGCGAATTTACAGGCAAAATGCAGCATTAGCTTTAAAAAGCATATTTTTCTTTTCCATTTACCTTTTTTAACTTGAAGAGTATGCTTTTAATAAAAAAAAAAACGACATTTGTGAATGTCCTTTCAATGATTGTATCTGCTATAATTGGTAGAAATGTTCACTCTGAGGTACATGTAGACCATAGGGTAATCCTTTTATATGTAGCAGGGACACTATATTTAGGAGGGCTCTGTGCCGATTGCTGGATTTCCCAACTAGAAATAATTTGGAGAACTATGGAAGAGACCAAAAATACCAATGCAGAAGTTAAGGAATCTAAATTCAAAAGCTGGCCAAAATATTATATTATACACACATTCAGGAGAGAACAAGAGGCCCAAGTTACCATTTGGGTGATCTAGAGCAATATTTGTCACTAGTGTCTAAGGGATGCTAATAGCTCTTTTATGAAAAAGCCTACTTCTATGAAGAGTCAAGTAACTGTTATCTTTCCTGGCATAGAAATGTCTTCCAGTAATATTCCTAATACTTACAGTGTCAGCCATCATGACATGAAGATGCAGGAATAGATGTCACATTCCGGTATGAATGGATTTTACTGGCCCTGAAATTATATGGGCAAGGCTAACTAGAAGGAGCTAGAAGCTACTCTATAGAATATTCTTCTAATCATCAGACATGTAACAGTGTTAAGAAGGGGAGTCAGTTGTCATTGATGTCTATTCAAAACCATCATAATGTAAAACACCATTTGATCCACCATCATAGAAAAAGGGCTCTTACTATTTTTCTACGCAGCGTAATATTACAAAATTGTCATATGAAGAGGTAGTCAAAGAGTAAGCAGCAAAACCATTTTTCCCTCCTAGGCCTCCAGGCCTCTGTTGGGAAGGGCTGCTGTGAAGATCTCTGATAGGCCCTGGAGACATTTTCCCCATTGTCTTGGTAACTAACATTTGGCTCCTCATTACTCATGCAAATTTTTGCTGCCAGCTTGAATTTGTCTCCCCAAAATAAGTTTTTCTTTTCTACTGCATTGTCAGGCTGCAAAATTTCCAAACTTTTATGCTCTGTCATCTCTTGAATGCTTTCTGCTTAGAAATATCTTCCATCGGATAGCTTAAATCATTCTCTCAAGTTCAAGGTCCACAGATCTCTGTGGCAGGGGCAAAATGCCACCAGTCTCTTTAGCAAAGGATAGCAAGTGGGACCTTTACCTCAGTTCCCATCAAATATCTCATCTCCATTTTAGACCACCTCAGCATGGACTTCATTATCCATATCACTGTCAACATTTTGGTCAAGGCCATTTAACAAGTCTCTAGGAAGTTCCAAACTTTCCCACATCTTCCTCTCTTCTTCTGAGTCCTTCAAACTGTTTCAACCCCTGCCCATTGCCCAGTTCCATAGTTGCTTCTACATTCTCATGTATTTTATAACAATGCCCTACTACCTTGGTACCAATTTACTGTATTAGTCTGTTCTCACTGCTATAAAGAAATATCAGAGACTGGGTAATTTATAAAGAAAAGACATTTAATTGACTCACAGTTCCACATTGCTGGGAACATCTCCGGAAATGTACAATCATGGAAGAAGGCAAAGGAGAAGTAGGCCCCTTCTTCACTGGGTGTCAGGTCAGAGTGAGCGCCAACAAGGGAAATACCAGTTGCTTTAAAACCATCAGATCTTGTGAGAACTCACTCATGATCAAGAGAACAGAATGGGGGAACTGCCCCCATGATCCAAGTATGTTCACCTGCTCCTACCGTTGACACCTGGGGATTATAATTCAAAGTGAGATTTGGGTGGGACACAGACACAAACTATATCACTTAGTTACTTTGAAATGTACAAAAAATTATTGTTGACTGTAGTCACCCTGTTGTGCTATCAAATACTAGATCTTATTATATCTAAGTATGTTTTTGTACCCATTAACTATCCCCACTCCACCCTGCCCCACTATGCTTCCCAAATTCTGGTAACCATGATTCTACACTCTATCTCTGTATTAGGCTGTTCTTGCATTGCTATAAAGAAATACCAAAAGAAGACATATTTGGAGAACAACCCAGGATTGGAGCCCGCGTTGAATTCGCAAACGGTGAGTCAGTGCTGCATTTCCAGACTGATCTTTGTTGCCCACAGAACGGGGAAACTCCCAAGTATAAAAAGACACGGGACGCCAGGCAGTAGGTCTGCCTGGCGAAGCCGGCAGCCGGGGCGGCGGCGGCCGGCCCTACCCAGCAATCCCCACAGGGCGCGCTTGTCCGGGTGCCTTGTTGAACCGGCAACCTGAGACTTGAGAGGGCTGGACTTGAGACTGAACGAGACTTGCACAGTAGCCCAGACAGGGGATTGCAGGGACAGATCGCTTGGGATACCCAGTGGGACGAACAAAACTGCGATTTCAAACTATCCCGGGCAGACGGTCCGAGACGCTCTGTGGGGGAGGGGCGTCCACCACTACGGAGGCAACCTGCCCCAACTGATATACACGCCCACTGCTGAGGCAGCCAGCCGTTGCCGAGGCAACCCGCCCCAACTGAGATACATGCCCACTGCTGACGCAGCCAGCCGTTGCCGAGGCAACCCGTCCCTACTGAGATACACGCCCACTGCTGACGCAGCCTGCCGTTGCTGAGGCAACACGATACAACGAAGAGACTCCGCCGCAGGGTGTGGCGGAGACCACAGCAGAGCCAGCAGGAACAGCGCGAATCACACAACAGCAGGGCGGAGCCTCGGCAGCCAAACAGTGGCTAGTCTGCCTTTGAGCTGGGCAGGACACCTGAGTGGACATCCAAAAATAAAGCCCAAACCCCTCAACACAGAGCATTTGAGAAAAAAAAAAAGGGTTGTTTAATGAGCTGTGTTGCAGCAGAATCAAACATAGCAGCCTAACAGCCCTGAATGAACAACAGAGTCCACAGCTCAGCAATTAAACCCCTATAAAATACAAACTGTCTCCTCAAGCAGCTCCCTGACCCCTCTATATCCAAAAGACTGTCATTAGGCAGGCATCATCCTGGGACAAAGAGAGCAGAAAAAGAAACTGGTAGCATCCCTCGCTGTGCGACGGCTACTAGAGGTGCACCCCAGACAAGCAGGGTCTGGAGCAGACCTCAACAGTCATACAGCGAAGGGGCTAGACTGGTAGAAGGAAAACCAAGCAACAGAAATACTTCATCATCAACATTCTGGGTGTCCACTCAGAGACCCAAACGAAAAGTCAGCAACTACACAGACGACCAGCGGACAAATCCACAAAGATGGGAAGAAACCAGCGCAAAAAGGAGGAAAACACCAGAAACCAGAACACATCGCCTCCTAGAAAGGACCAAAACTCCTCACCAGCAAGGGAACAAAGCTGGACGGAGAATGACTGTGACGAAATGACGGAATTGGCTTCAGAAGATGGATAATGAGAAACTGTTGTGAGCTAAAAGATCATGTATTAAATCAATGCAAAGAAACTAAGAACCTTGAAAAAAGATTTGAAAAAAGATTCGAGGAAATGATAACAAGAATGGATACCTTAGAGAGGAATATGAATGAATTAAAGGAGCTGAAAAACACAATACGAGAACTTCGCGAAGCAAACGCAAGTTTCAATAGCCGAATTGACCAAGCAGAAGAAAGAATATCTGAAGTCGAAGACCAACTCAATGAAATAAAACGAGAAACCAAGATCAGAGAAAAAAGTGCAAAAAGGAATGAACAAAGTCTCCAAGAAATGTGGGACTATGTGAAAAGACCTAACCTACGTTTGATAGGTGTACCAGAAGGGGACGAAGAGAATGAATCCAAGCTGGAAAATACTCTTCAGGACATCATCCAGGAAAATTTCCCCCACCTAGCAAGACAAGCCAACACTCAATTGCAGGAAATACAGAGAACACCACAAACATATTCCGCAAGAAGAGCAACCCCAAGGCACATAATCGTCAGATTCAACAGGGTTGAAATAAAGGAGAGAATACTAAGGGCAGCCAGAGAGAAAGGTCAGGTCACCCACAAAGGGAAGCCCATCAGACTCACAGCAGATCTCTCGGCAGAAACACTACAAGCCAGAAGAGAGTGGGGGCCAATATTCAACATTCTTAAAGAAAAGAACTTTCAACCCAGAATTTCATATCCAGCCAAACTGAGCTTCAGAAGTGAAGGAAGAATAAAATCCTTTGCGAACAAGCAAGTACTCAGAGATTTTGTCACCACCAGGCCTGCTTTACAAGAGCTCCTAAAAGAGGCACTACACATAGAAAGGATCAATCAGTACCAGCCATTCCAAAATCACACTGAATGCTAAAGAGCTTCAACATAATGAAGAATCTACAACAACTAACAGGCAAAACAGCCACTTAGAATCAAAATGGCAGTATCAAATTCACACATAACAATATTAACCCTAAATGTAAATGGACTAAATGCACCAATCAAAAGACACAGACTGGCAAATTGGATAAAAATCCAAAACCCATCAGTGTGCTGTATACAGGAAACCCATCTCACATGCAAGGATACACAAAGGCTCAAAATAAAGGGATGGAGGAAGATTTACCAAGCTAATGGAAAGCAAAAAAAAGCAGGAGTTGCAATTCTCATCTCTGATAAAATAGACTTTAAAGCAACAAAGATCAAAAGAGACAAAGAAGGCCATTACATAATGGTAAAAGGATCGATACAACAAGAAGAGCTAACGATCCTAAACATATATGGACCCAACACAGGAGCACCCAGATACATAAGGCAAGTTCTTAATGACTTACAGAAGGACTTAGACTCCCACACAATAATAGTGGGAGACTTTAACACTCCACTGTCAATACTAGACAGATCAACCAGACAGAAAATCAACAAGGATACCCAGGGCTTGAACTCAGACCTGGAGCAAGCAAACCCGGTGGACATTTACAGAACTCTCCACCCCAAATCCACAGAATACACATTCTTCTCAGCACCACATCACACCTACTCTAAAATTGACCACATAATTGGAAGTAAAGCACTGCTCAACAAATGCAAAACAACTGAAATCATAACAAACAGCCTCTCAGACCATAGTGCAATCAAGTTAGAACTCAGAATTCAGAAACCGACCCAGAACCGCACAGCTTCATGGAAACTGAACAACTGGCTCTTGAATGTTGACTGGGTAAACAACGAAATGAAGGCAGAAATAAAGAAGTTCTTCGAAACCAATGAGAATAAAGACACAACGTGCCAGAACCTCTGGGACACATTTAAAGCAGTCTCCAGAGGAAAGTATATAGCAATAAGTGCCCATATGAGGAGAATGGAGAGATCCAAAATTGACACCCTATCGTCAAAATTGAAAGAGCTAGAGGAGCAAGATCAAAAAAACTCAAAACCCAGCAGAAGACAAGAAATTACTAAGATCAGAGCTGAGCTGAAGGAGATTGAGACACGAAAAACCCTTCAAAAAATCAAGAAATCCAAGAGCTGGTTTTTTGAAAAGATCAACAAAATAGACAGACCACTAGCCAGATTGATTAAAAATAAAAGAGAGAACAATCAAATAGATGCAATAAAAAATGATAAAGGGGAAATCACCACAGATCCCACAGAAATTCAAACCATCATCAGAGAATATTACAAACAACTCTATGCACATAAACTAGTAAACCTGGAAGAAATGGATAAATTCCTGGACTCCTGTGTCCTCCCAAGCCTAAACCGGGAGGAAGCTGAAACTATGAATAGACCAATAACAAGGTCTGAAGTTGAGGCAGCAATTAAGAGCCTACCTCACAAAAAAAGCCCAGGTCCAGATGGGTTCACAGCCGAATTCTACCAGACACACATGGAGGAGCTGGTACCATTCCTTCTAAAACTATTTCAAACAATCCAAAAAGAGGGAATCCTTCCCAAATCATTTTATGAGACCAACATCACCCTGATACCAAAACCCGGCAGAGACCCAACGAGAAAAGAAAACTTCAGGCCAATATCCATGATGAACATAGATGCAAAAATCTTCAATAAAATATTGGCAAGCCGATTGCAACAGCAAATCAAAAAACTTATTCATCATGATCAAGTAGGATTCATCCCAGGGATGCAAGGCTGGTTCAACATACGCAAGTCTATAAACGTAATTCACCACATAAACAGAACCAAAAACAAAAACCACATGATTATCTCAATTGACGCAGAGAAGGCATTTGACAACATTCAACAGCCCTTTATGCTAAAAACCCTCAATAAACTCGGTATCAATGGAACGTATCTCAAAGTAATAAAAGCTATTTATGACAAACCAACAGCCAATATCATACTGAATGGGCAAAAACTGGAAGCAATCCCTTTGAAATCTGGTATTAGACAAGGATGCCCTCTCTCACCACTCCTATTCAATATAGTACTGGAAGTTCTAGCCAGAGCAATCAGGCAAGAAAAAGAAATAAAGGGTATTCAAATAGGAAAGGTGGAAGCCAAATTGTCTCTATTTGCAGACGACATGATAGTATACCTAGAAGACCCCATCGCCTCAGCCCAAAAACTCCTGAAACTGATAAACAACTTCAGCAAAGTCTCAGGATATAAAATCAATGTGCAAAAATCACAAGCATTCGTCTACACCAATAACAGACTTAAAGAAAGCCAAATCAAGAGCGAACTGCCATTCGCAATTGCTACAAAAAGAATAAAATACCTTGGAATACAACTCACAAGGAACGTAAGGGACCTCTTCAAGGAGAACTACAAACCACTGCTCAATGAAATCAGAGAGGACACAAACAGATGGAGAAACATTCCATGTTCATGGTTAGGAAGAATTAATATCGTGAAAATGGCTATACTGCCCAAAGTAATTTACAGAATCAACGCTATCCCCATCAAGCTACCATTGACTTTCTTCACAGAACTGGAAAAAACCACCATGAACTTCATATGGAACCAAAAGAGAGCCCGCATAGCCAAGTCAATTCTAAGCAAAAAGAACACAGCGGGGGGCATCACACTACCGGATTTCAAACTATACTACAAGGCTACAGTAATCAAAACAGCATGGTACTGGTACCAAAACAGAGATATAGACCAATGGAACAAAACAGAGGCACCGGAGGCAACACAACATACATACAACTATACAATCTTTGATAAACCTGACAAAAACAAGCAATGGGGCAAGGATTCCATGTTTAACAAATGGTGTTGGGAAAACTGGCTAGCCATGTGCAGAAAGCAGAAACTGGACCCCTTCCTGACACCTTACACTAAAATTAACTCCAGATGGATTAAAGACTTAAACATAAGACCTGGCACCATAAAAACCCTAGAAGGAAATCTAGGCAAAACTATCCAGGACATAGGAATAGGCAAGGACTTCATGAACAAAACACCAAGAGCATTGGCAACAAAAGCCAAAATAGACAAATGGGACCTAATGAAACTCCACAGCTTCTGCACGGCAAAAGAAACAGTCACTAGAGTGGATCGGCAACCAACAGAATGGGAAAAAATTTTCGCAGTCTACCCATCTGACAAAGGGCTGATATCCAGAATTTACAAACAACTCAAGCAGATTTACAGGAAAAAAACAAACAAGCCCATTCAAAAGTGGGCAAAGGATATGAACAGATACTTTACGAAAGAAGACATATATGAGGCCAACAATCATATGAAAAAATGCTCATCGTCACTGGTCATCAGAGAGATGCAAATCAAAACCACATTGAGATACCATCTCACGCCAGTTAGAATGGCGATCATTAAAAAATCTGGAGACAACAGATACTGGAGAGGATGTGGAGAAAAAGGAACACTTTTACACTGTTGGTGGGAGTGTAAATTAGTTCAACCATTGTGGAAGACAGTGTGGCGATTCCTCAAGGCCTTAGAAATAGAAATTCCATTTGACCCAGCAATCCCATTACTGGGTATATATCCAAAAGACTATAAATCGTTCTACTATAAGGACACATGTACACGAATGTTCATTGCAGCACTGTTTACAATAGCAAAGACCTGGAATCAACCCAAATGCCCATTGATAATAGACTGGATTGGAAAAATGTGGCACATATACACCATGGAATATTATGCAGCAATCAGAAATGATGAGTTCGTGTCGTTTGTAGGGACATGGATGAATCTGGAAAACATCATCCTCAGCAAACTGACACAAGAACAGAAAATGAAACACCGCATATTCTCACTCATAGGTGGGTGATGAAAAATGAGAACACATGGACACAGAAAGGGGAGTACTAAACACTGGGGTCTATTGGGGGGAAAAGGGGAGGGCCAGTGGGAGGGGGAGGTGGGGAGGGATAGCCTGGGGAGAAATGCCAAATGTGGGTGAAGGGGAGAAGAAAAGCAAAGCACACTGCCATGTGTGTACCTATGCAACTGTCTTGCATGCTCTGCTCATGTACCCCAAAACCTATAATCCAATAAAAAATTAAAAAAAAAAAAAAAAAAAACAAAAAGAAGACATATTTGAGGCCAAGAAACATATGAAAAAATGCTCATCATCACTGGTCATTAGAGAAGTGCAAATCAAAACCACATTGAGATACCATCGGACACCAGTTAGAATGGCGATCATTAAATCATCTGGAGACAATAGATGCTGGAGAGGATGTGGAGAAATAGAAACACTTTTACACTGTTGGTGGGAGTGTAAATTAGTTCAACCATTGTGGAAGACAGTGTGGCGATTCCTGAAGGACCTAGAAATAAAAATTCCATTTGATCCAGCAATTTCGTTACTGGGTATATACTTAAAGGATTATAAATCTTTCTGTTATAAAGACACATGCTCACATATGTTCATTGTGGACTGTTTGCAATAGCAAAGACCTGGAACCAACCCAAATGACCATGAATGATAGATTGGACAAGGAAAATATGGCACATATACACCATGGAATACTATGTATCCATAAAAAACGATGAGTTCATGTCCTTTGTAGGGACATGGATGAATCTGGAAACCATCATTCTCAACAAACTGACACAAGAACAGAAAATCAAACACCACATGTTCTCACTCATAGGTGGGTGTTGAACAATGAGAACCCATGGACACAGGGAGGGGAGCATTACACACTGGGGTCTGTTTGGGGGCCTAGGGGAGGGACAGTGGTGGGTAGGGAGTTAGGGAGGGATAACATGGGGAGAAATGCCAGATATAGGTGACGGGGATGGAGGCAGCAAACCACATTTCCATGTATGTACCTATGCAACAATCCTGCATGTTCTACACATGTACCCTAGAACCTAAAGTGTAATAAAATATATTTTAAAAAAATACCTGAGCCTGGGCAATTTATAATGGAAAGAGGTTTATTTGGCTCATGGTTCTACAGACTGTGCAGGAAACATGGCACCAACCTCTACGTGGCTTTTGGGGAAGCCTCGGGGAGATTTACTTATGGCAGAAGTTGAAGTGGCAAGTCACATGGTGAGAGCTTGAGTGAGAGTGGAAGAGGACATAGCACACATTTAAACAACCAGAGCTCCTGAGAACTCACTCAATATCATGAGGACAGCACCAAGCCCTGAGGTATCTATCACCATAACCCAAACACCTCCCACCAGACCCCACCTCTAATTTTGGGGGTTACAGTTCATTATGAGATTTGATGTGAATGCATATTCAAACTATATCTGTTTTGAGTTTTAGCTTCTACAAATAAGTGAGAATATGAGAAGTTTGTCTTTTTGTGCCTTAAAATATAATAAAATTAATTCCCTTAAAATAATTACCTCCAGTTCCATCCATGTTGCAAATGACAGGATCTCACTAATGAATAGTACTCCGTTGTATACATGTATCAAATTATCTTTAGCCATTCATATGTTGATGGACATAGGTTGCTTCCAAATTTTGACTATCATGAATAGTGCTACAATAAACATAACAGTGAACATATCTCTTCAATATACTGATTTGCTTTCTTTTGAGTATATACCTAGCAGTGGGATTGCTGGATCATATGGTAGTTCTATTTTTAGCTTTCTGAGGAAGCTCCAAACTTCTCCATGGTGGTTGTACTAATTTGTATTCACAGCAACAGAATGTAAAGTTTCCCCTTTTCCCACATCCTTACCGGCATTTGTTATTGTCTGTCTTCTGACAGTTTTTTTGTTAGTAAGTCTGGGGTGAGTTTGGGCTCTTACAAGGCTTATGATTAAGTAGTTCATCCAATATTTGGTCCTCAGTGCAGTAGAAAAGAAGGATGAATTCAGTGTAACTTATCAAGAAGGAAATAAATCTTTTTAATACAAATGAGGCTATGTAAAAGTAAATCTTTCTTGTTCTTAGAGACAATAACTGAATAAAATAAAATGGAAAAAGATATAAGGACTCGCATTCATTAATAAAAAGACTAGTCTCATTTGCATTGGTTACTGATGTGTTTCAGCTGAGTCTAATCTTAACTATCATTTGAAATATGTTTAACTACAGCAACAACAACAAAAAAAGAGAGTACACAATTCATCACTCAGCTGCTGCTTGCCCTCAGAACATAATAGAGCCATAGTACTTTGGTTCACAGTGAGTGATTTCTCTTTGGGGCTTGGTGAGGACTCAGATTCTCTTAGTACAGATATCAATCTTAATTGAAAGTACATAATGACAAAACACAGATAACAGAACAAAGAAGAAGGGTACCTAAATAGCTCTGCTTGAGTGAATTATAACTCAACAGTTTCTGGAGGGGAGATGCCAGTAAAACAACAATGCTGCCATTGTCACGAATCCCAGGGTGATGGGAGGTGTTCTACTTCTATTAATGACAGGCTCAGGAAGTCATAACCTCACATCAGGATTCTGAGTTCTCTCTCCCATGTTGTGACTGCACTCAAGGACTGAGCACCAATGAGCCCCACTGTGCTGTGAACTCAATATTGAAGCTGCTGCTTCTGCTTCACTTCTGTATGCAAAGCCTATTCAAAGCCTCCATTTAGCCTCCCCTACTTTTATCTCTGCTAAACAATTCAACTTTATTCTTTTTAACCATTTATATGTTTTTTGCTTGTGTTGTATTGATTATCACAGTGCCTGGCACTGAGTAGGTACTCAAACATTTGAATCAATGATCATGATAATTTACATTAATGATAGCATATGAATTAAAGAAAGCAAATGTTAAATGATATCAAATGTTATTGAAAAAAACAATGAAAATGATGTAACAAGGAGCAACAATAACAGCTACCATATATTAAATGCTGGAACTTTTCACATGTCTTTTTTGAGTCTTCACAGAAACTTTTAAAGGTAGTTGTAATTGCTTCTATTTAACGCTTCAGAAAAATTAGAAGCAGAGAATTTAAGGAATGTATCAAATATTATACAGGTAAGATTATCTAGATAACATCTTGTTTTGGTGAAGAAGTGGACCTAAGTACTGCTTATTTCTATATTCATTTTCTGTAGAATAAAATTATGCTCTATATAACATGTAAGTAACCACATTTAATATACTATATGTGTATGTGTGTATATATGTATATAAATCTATTATCTCTCTCTCTTAACATAATATGAGCTCAAGAGGGCAGAGATGACTCTTACTTTATTTTTTCCCTCCACCCCTGATGACTCTTATATTTTTACTTCAAAATCCTTGCAGAATCTACTAGTTTAATGAATTTACCAATAAATCTTTGTTTGTTTCTTCTCTGAAAAGTCTAGGCATTTTGCCTGTTTCTTGATACTAGCAGAATGTGCAGCTGCTTTGATTTAAGCCATATTAGTTCAATTGTATTTAAAGTGTTTAATGTCAAGCACTTAATGTCCTGTACAGCGCAGAAAGAAATCACATTGGAAATGGCGAGACTCTTATTTTCAATACAAAAATGGGAATACATTAACTCTGTAATTGGAAAGAAATGGACTCATTAAATTGGCTACATCTTTGAAATCAAATGTCAGTTCATGCGCCCAATGGTTAAGCTTTTTATCTTAGCATAAGTTTCTTCAAAAACACAATATGAGTTAAAAGCTTAAAGGCAGTGGGTTTATTTAGGGATAAATCCTAGGAGCAGAAGTGAGAGGGGGAAGGAAATGACTGGGGAAGAAGAGAAGCCAAGACAATGATGTCAATACAAGGCCACTGTAATGAGGGACTGGTTGCTTAATCCTGTGGGGAAAAATATTAATATGTCTAATAACCATCAGTCTGAGGGAAGAAAGGAAAACATTTATTCACCAATTCCTCTTTCCATTGGTCAGGGATGGCCTCATATGGTATTAAACATTTTACACTTCTGGATTATGGAAATGTGAGCAAACTGAGGTAGGAAATGGGACTCTGGGTAACCAAAATTTGCAGAAACATGGTTGTTGGGGCAGTCAGAATGACAGAGGAAGCCAAGATGGCTTTCATGGTTTTCAAGAAGTGTCAGATACACTTGGGTAATTAAAAATGCTTTTATCAAGATAGATTAACACTTAAGAAATAAAGAAAAAGCAGGATATATTGAGCAGAATAAAAGCATTCTTTTTTATCATCACATTAACATGAAGGGCATATTACCACCAGCTTTTGAGGAAGAAGTAATTACAAAACATTATTATGAAACAAAATAGTTTCTTATAATGTCCAGGTGATCCAGAAGACAATAGTGTGAATATATTAGCTATGCCATTTTCTTCTATATTAAAATAATTGCATATGAAGTTTTTGTCATAATCAATGATGATCTGAACATAATGCTTTTGTTAACGTTGATATTATTGCCTGTTATTTTTTCACCAATGCAAGATGTTAACTTGGTGTGGGCAACATCTTTACTTTTTTAATTGAAGTAAAAGTTGACAGATAGTTGCTGCTTCTTTATGCCTACAATATTAACTGTTTTCCAGTCTAATATTTTAACTTAAAAACTAATATTTTAAACTAGTACATTAAAATAAAACCCTTGACATACATGTGAGTTTATAGAGTATAATCTCTGTGCATTTGAACAATGCAGTGATTTGAAAATTGAGAATACTTTTGAAGATCAAGGTATTACCTTGCATCATGCTATGTCAGTGCTAAATTGGTTTTATTTAACGACCTAACTGCTTTCTTGAGCAACCCTGCTTTCTAATATAGGCTAGTGATTGAAATAATCTGTCTGGACTTTTGATTACCGGATGTGAGATCTCTACAATATCATCTTTGGTAGGAAGCCTGAACTACCATTGTAAGATCTTAAGTATGGTGCCCTGGAGGACTGGGTGAAGCTTAACATAAAACTGTTATGTCTGGAAAGGTTTTCATAGAAGGAAAGAGAAGATAAAAACAGTAACAAAAGAAACAGCAACCTCATATGAATGATGGAGAAGATAACATCTGAAAAATAAAAACATGAATTTTCAGATCATAACATATAGTATCATGTAGAATCAATATAAATACCTCAATATCTAGTCATAGTAGTGTAAATCAATGTCAAGGAAAAGAAATAATATCAAAAGCTATCAAACGGGAAGCAAAGATTGTCTTTAAAGAAACAGAAATTAGACAAAGGATAGATATTAGATAAGGAAGAATGGATTTGGAAAGAAAATATAATAATATTGTCTAAGTGCTGTGGGAAACTCATTCTTAGCCTGGAATTTTATACCCAGTTAAATTATCATTACAGAGTGAATGAAAGTGAAGGCATTTTTAGGCATACAAAGATGAAACTCACAATCTCTCAGTTAAATAATTATTAGAGGATAACTGAACTATTGACCATAAAAATGTTAACTACTTGAGCCTTTCTTTTTTACATTGAAAGATAAGTATAAAACTCTAAGCAAAGGCTGGGCACCATGGCTCACACCTGTAATCCCAGCACTTTGGGAGGCCAAAGTGGGTGGATCACAAGGTCAGGAGTTCAAGACCAGCCTGGCCAACATGGTAAAACCCCATCTCTACTAAAAATGCAAAAGTCAGCTGGGCATGGTGGCACATGCCTGTAATCCCAGCTACTCAGGAGGCTGAGGCAGGAGAATTGCTTGAACTGGGACTTGGGAGGTGGAGGTTGCAGTGAGCTGAGATTGTGTCACTGCACTCTGGTCTGCTACAGATTGAGTCTCCATCTCAAAAAACAAAAAACAATCTCTAAGCAAAAGTAGACTAGGGGTGTGGAAACATGCTGTTGTTCTTGTAATATTTGGAAGAAGGATAGAAATACTGAATAACTTTAACTTTTGTAAGAAAAACTAGATAATGTAGGTAACATATGTTAAAATTGAAAGTCAGTCTTGTGGATAAAAACATTTTAGTTACCCATACACGAGCATATATCGACTATACTTTATATCTGTGTGTTTTTACTTTGTGACCATAATTAATTTCACAATACTATTTATCATTCGAATTGGAAGATTTTTGAGAATGACAGGTGGTATAGTGAATAACAAAGCTAGGAAACAGGCATAAACTTGTCACATCCCAAGCACATTAAGACATACAATCACGTGAACTGTGATAAATATAATTATTTTTCCTCCATAAAAATAATGAAGTGTCTTAACCGTCACGTAAACTGATGCCCTCTTCTTCCTTAGGCCCTAATCTTTCTATAACCCCTCTTATTCTTTTTAAAATGTTAAGTAACCATATTAGAAAGATTGACTAGTTCTGTAGATAGACATGTGTATGACAATTTTTCTTAACTTTTATTTTAAGATCAGGGTACATGTGCAGGTTTGTTATATAGGTAAACTCGTATTATGGGGGTATGCTGTATAGATTATTTTGTTGTCCAGGTATTAAGTCGAGTCACCATTCATTATTTTTTTTTTCCTTCTCCCACTGTCCAAACTCTGATAGGCCCTAGTATCTGTTCCCTTCTATGTGTTCCTGTGTTTTCATTATTTAGCTCCCATTTGTAAGTGAGAACATGTGGTATTTGGTTTTCTGTTCTTGTGTTAGTTTGCTAAAGATAATCACCTTTAGTTTCAGCCATGTTCTTGCAAAAGACATATCTGTTCTTTCTAGTGGTTGCAAAGTATTCCATAGTGTATATGTACCACATTTTCTTTATTCACTCCACTATCAGTGGGCATTTAGGTTGATTCCATGCCTTTGATATTGTGAATAGTGTTGCAGTGAACATATGTGTGTATTTGTCTTTATGTTAGAATGATTTATATTTCTTTGGGTATATACCCAGTGAAGGGGTTGCTGGGTTAAATGACATTTTTGTTTTTAGGTCTTTGAGGAATCACCACACTGTTTTCTGCAATGGCTGACCTAATTTACATTTCCACTAACAGTATGTAAGCATTCTTTTTTTTCTGCAACCTCACAAGCATCTGTTAGTTTTGATTTTTTAATAATAACCATTCCCACTGGTGTGAGATGGTATCTCATTGTGGTTTTGATTTGCATTTCTCCAATGACCAGTGATGTTGAGCTTTTTGTCATATGCTTCTTGGCCACATGTTTGCCTTCTTTTGGAAAAGTGTCTGTTCATGTCTTTGGCCCACTATAAGTTCCTCATAGATGCTGGATATTAGACTGTCATATGCCTAGATTGCAAAACATTTCTCCAATTCTGTAGGTTGTCTGTTTACCCTGTTGATAGTTTCTTTTGTTGTGCAGAAGCTCTTTAGTTTAATTAGATCCCATTTGTCAGTTTTTGCTTTCCTTGCAGTTGCTTTTGGTGTCCCTATCATGAAATCTTTTCCCATTCTTATGTCCAGAATAGTATTGCTTTAGTTGTTTTCCAAGGTTTTTATAGTTTTGGGTTTTAAATTTAAGCTTTTAATCCATCTTGAGTTAAATTTTGTATATGGTATAAGAAAGGGGTCCAGTGTCAATCTTCTGCATAAGGCTAACCAGTTATTTCATCACCATTTATTGAATAGGTAGTCCTTTTCCACATTGCTTTTGTCTGCATTGTCTAAGATCACATGCTTGTAGGTGCATGGACCCATTTCTGTGTTCTCTATTCTGTTCCGTTAGTCTATATATCTTTTTTGTACAAGTACCATGCTGTTTCAGTTTCTGTAGCACTGTAGTATAGTTTGCAGTTGCATAGTGTAATGCCTCCAGCTTTGTTCTTTTTGTTTAGTATTGCCTTGGCTATTTGGGCTCTTTTTGGTTTCATATAAATTTTAAACTAGGCCGGGCGCGGTGGCTCAAGCCTGTAATCCCAGCACTTTGGGAGGCCGAGGTGGGTGGATCACGAGGTCAGGAGATCGAGACCATCCTGGTCAATATGGTGGAACCCCATCTCTACTAAAAGTACAAAAAATTAGCTGGGCATGGTGATGCACACCTGTAATCCCAGCTACTCAGGAGGCTGAGGCAGGAGAATTGCCTGAATCCAGGAGGCGGAGGTTGTGGTGAGTCGAGATTGCGCCATTGCACTCCAGGCTGGGTAACAGCAGCAAAACTCTGTCTCAAAGAAAAAAAAATATTAAACTAGTTTTTTTCTCATTCTGTGAAGAGTGTCATTGATAGTTTAATAGGAATAGCATTGAATCTGTAAATTTCTTTGTGCAATATGATCGTTTTTATGATATTGGTTCTTCTTATACATGAGGATGGAATATTTTTCCATTTGTGTCATCCCTAATTTCTTTGAGCAGTGTTTTATAGTTCTCCTTGTAGAGATCTTTTACCTTTCTGGTTAGCTGCACGCCTACATATTTTATTCTTTTTGAGGCAGTTGTGAGTAGGATTGCATTTCTTATTTGGCTTTTGGTTTGACTGTGTAGGAATGCTAGTGAGTTTTGTACATTGATTTTGTATCCTGAGACTTTGCCGAAGTTGTTTATCAGCTGAAGGAACTTTTGTGTTGAGACTATAGGGTTTTCTAAGATCCTGTTGTCTGAAAACAGGGATCATTTGACTTCCTCTCTATCTATTTAGATGCCCTTTTATTACTTTCTCTTGCCTGATTGCTGTGGCCAGGACTTCTAATACTATGTTGAATGGAAGTGGTGAGAGAGGGCATCCCAGTCTTATGCCAGTTTTCAAGGAGAATCCTTTCAGCTTTTGCCCATTCAGTATGATGTTGGTTGTGGGTTTAGCATGGATGGCTCTTATTATTTTGAGGTATATTCCTTCAAAACCTAGTTTACTGAGAGTTTTTATATGAAGTGGTGTTAAATTTTATTGAAGGCCTTTTTTGCATCTATTGTGATTATTATGTGGTTTTTGTCTTTAGTTCTGTTTACATGATGAATCACTATTATTGATTTGCATAAGTTGAAGTAAGTTTGCAACAGTGGTTTTCAAACATTTTCTAGGCAACAGCCTTATCTATACAAATGAAAATGTGCTGTTTCAATGAACATAATTTGATAATGACCTCGTAACATTTGTGTTCCTCATATTTTCCTTAGCCCCACTTATCTCTTAATTCAAATAACAACAAAATAAAGGACTGAACTGGTTACTGACAAGCAAATAAATGTATTGCTTTGAGTCCATTCCTTCATAGTGAGTCAGCTTTGGTCAGGTTGGGGATAGGGCCAACGTAGGAGAGTGAGGGTTGTTAACACAGCTCATTCTCCATTCAGAAGTTGACTTACATATCTGCAATCATCTTTCTGTAAAAGACTTAGACTTATTTTCTTTGTTCCTGAACGTTGGATCTGGTTTACATGATACAAATTCAACTTGGAGTGAGATCTTAAGTTATTTAGCCTGTTAAATATAGGGAGTTTGGAATTATTTCACACCTGATTCCTCATTTTGAGCCATAAAAGTCAAATCACGTGATTGACAATAGTGCTGCAATAGCACACCAGCTACTTGAATAATTTTTTTCTTCCTTTCAGTGTGAGTTAAATAATAATAATACAATAATAATAGTCATACATTTATCCTTGTAGGTAAGGATTTTGAGCCATGTGGTTTTTGTACACTGTCTTCCACTTCTGCATATACTGGAATAGGCTTTTATCTTCTCTTATCTTAAGTTTCCAAGTTTCTATGGTTTAGAGAGGAGACACATTTCTTTGTGTTAATGCAATAAAGACAAAATTACTTTTATAGTCCACCATGTTATCATTTCATAATTTAGTTTGGCAAATTCCCAACATTTCTAGGACTTTCTGAGCCCAATTGAGCATATATTCATGGTGGATAATAACTATTTTCTCAGTTCAAGTAAAAGCGTTATTATTTCACATCTCTGCTGAAGCACTTCCAAGGAATGAATGAAGCTTCTTGACTTTCCTCCTTTTTCTTTGTCTTTAGGCTCTAGTAAGTAGTTGCTGCCTAGAAGATGAAGGAAATTTCACAAGAAAGACATAAAAAGCCAAGAACTGGTAATTTATCATTCAGGAGGCAGCAGTAAGGGATAGTTACAACATGAGACAAAATTAATGTGGTTTCATAACACCTTAATAGTATACATGGTTGGAAAAATTTTGCTTTTAGTAGCATATCAGTGGTTATGTGCTCATTCTGCAGTAAATGAAGTACTCCTTGGAAGAACATGAAGCAGAAATGTTCACCAACTTGTTTTGGTTGCTGTAAGGACAGACATCCTTATAACAGACAGAGTCTTTAGAAATCAAGGTCTAGAGTGAAGAAGATAATCAGATGTTCTATACTCTGAGAAGGAAGGAAGGAGGGAAGGAAGAAAGGAAGGAAAGAAAGAAGGAAGGAATGGAGGGAGGGAGAGAAGGAAGGAAAGGGAAAGAAAGAGAAAGAAAGAAGGAAAAGAAAGAGAGAGCGAGCAAGCAAGCCTGAAGGTATCATTTCTTTGTCTGTGCAAATAACAGAGATACTGGAGAGAGGGGCTAAAGAAAATAGGGCACCTATCAGGTATTGCTCCCTCCCAGGTGGTAGGAGTCAGAGCTGCTGGGCTGGGCCTTTGATCTAGGAGTGTAGGCAGGAAAATCTCTTCTGGGAATTCACCTCATCTCCTAATGACCTTTCAGCTCCAATGCTGCTGTGTTGGATCTAATAACACCTGGAAACTCTCCACCCTCAGAGAACCTTCTAGGGGCTGCTCTTGCTCCAGGGGACATTCTACCTGACTAGGCTAGAGCCAAAGGTGAGGGCAAGAGATTCTCCTTGCCTTGAAACTAGGAAGCAGCATCTCAAAATACAAACTCTCATTTATTAAGTACTCATTATCTTCCATGACTGTATTCAGTGTTTTATGTTGTTTATTAGTTATGTTGTCTTATTGTGTTCTGATAACTCTGTGAGTTAGTAATGTCTTATCCATTGTATAGATGATAAAATTCAGAAGACTCAGAAATGTTTTATACCTTATTTATGGTCTGTTAGTAGAAATCAGCCAAGCTGGCATTTGTAGCTTGGTCTGGCTTTACCAATGGTACAGATTAACCACTACTTGTAACTGTTCCATCACATGTCAGCTAACAGAAGGTGGGGGAGCTAGTATATTTAGGCCCCAGGGCCTGACCATTTGCTTATCTCTTCTCTGCCTATACAGTTCCTAAATTTATTTCAGTCTGTTTCATGATATGTACTTTTGGTCTGGTCTTTTCCTGGGCTCTAGATTCAAATCCCATTTTACAGAGGGGTTGAATAAGTTGGCCTAATTGTTGCAGGTGTTTAGAAATGGAGCTTGAACTCAAGTCAAGGATTATCTGATATTCAAATTAGTTCTGTTTATACTGCTCTAAATTCCTTCCAGGGGTCAATATCACATTTTAAAAGTTGTATACAGGATCTAGCACTATGCTCAAAACTCAGTTGGCTAAATTATAATGGTTGAATGAACGAAAGAAGGAATGAATGAAGAAATAAGCTTAAGATTGAGGAAGTTCATTAGCCAAAAAGGAGGGACATGAGTGATGCTTTTTTCTCATATACTCCATTATTTTGTCCACGAAGCAGCCGTGTCTTATGGGTAGCCCTTGCACATATTGAGAATAGTAGCTTCTGTGCTTCTTGAGCTGAATTCACCACCAGAGATCTGACCACATTTACTGAGTTCCAGCATCACCCATCTGGTTCTTGGCTGGCAGTCTTCACCTCTGTCTCTGGCCTATGCAGTGTAATCTGTCCTAAACTGAATTCTTTGTCTTCTCAAGCCCCTGCCTGTCACTGATTTTCTCCAATGACATCAGTCCGTTAGCTCAAAGTCTTGCGTAATTTTGGGGACTTCTCCCTTTTCCTTGACTTCCATATCAATCACTTGCTAGGCCCTAGTGAGTCCTTTCTGAATGATGTATTCCTTTCACTATTCCATTCCTATTGTCTCTTTTCTCACTCTGGTTTCATTATCTCTTACTTGAAGAACTCTCAGTGATGAGCTATTCCTTATAGAATAAAAAACAAAAATGTTACTTCCAACTCTGGGCCCTTCCCCATTTGACTCAAACCTCTTATTTTCTGCAGCTCTATTGTACACCCTTTGCCTTATCTAAAGTAGCACTTTAGGTAAACTGCATTCCAGAGAACAATAAGATTCACAGATTATTTCTCTCTGACTCCATACTTTGAGGTTGTTGACAAGGGGAGGAAGCTGCGTAGATGGGCCTCTGGACTCCTATCCCTGTTCCAAACGGAGCAGCTCCATTGTGCTTATTGGGATTCCACATAAGATTTTATTTAAACTAAGGGTTTCATGAATTTATCAAGTTTGAAAACCATTGATCTTTCAGAAAAATTGAGTTTCCTGTTATTTGCAGTCCGTGTTCCATGTCTCCTGATGTCTGGGTGCTTGTGTTTGTTCCCCAGCATAGTTTCCACACATGGAGACTTGGGAGTCTTTATTACTGAGGAGGAAGCAAAGCCATCAAAGCAAGGTAGAGCTGCTGTGCACCAAGGACATTCACCTAGAGAGGGATGGGAGCATTCTGAGGGTAGAGCTGTGAAGGGCCTTCACAACTGCCCTTGCCATCTTCTCGTAACTGCCTTCCCAGCCTTATTTTTCACAACTTTCTTCATGAAAACACATGTTGGCCATACAGAGCTTATTTCTTTTCCGCATAGGTGTTCTTTCATCTCATTTATGTGTGTTGGCTAATGTGGTGCCCTGTTCCTGGAGTGCTCAGCCTTCCATCTCCACATAGCCAAAGTGTGCTTATCCTTCCTGGCCCCGCTTAAATTCCGTCCCACAGAAAGCCTTCTCAAGCCATGGCTGAATGTAATCTTTCTCTCTAGCCATATCTTTTTATATCTCCCTCTGTCATTTTACTTAGCACTGCCCACATGGAGTTGCCTGTTCAGTTACTTATGTTCACGGCTAAGTCCCTCAACAATACTGTGACCTCTGGAAAGCATCATCTAATTTTGAGTTTGTAGATCTGCACCAGTTGTTATGGCCATCTTCAGATTGGCCAATTTAAATAGCCAAATTTGATAAATCCTTTCACTAGTAGCTCAACATATTGAACTGCCTACATCAATGGTGACACATAACATGGACACAATAGCATATTTCAACCTTTTGAGAACTCCCGGAGCTGCTAATTTAATTTCCTGTGGTTATCAGAATAACATTTTGCAGTAAGCCACACAGTCATTCAGAGGCAATAAAACTCCCTCTCCTGCCAGCTATATTTATAGCATGGTCAGAGAAGAGCATTCTTCCCCTAGTGTCTAGAAGGTTTCAAGGAAGATGTGGGCATTATTAATAAGCCTTGTCAAGGTCTATGCCAGCTCCCTTTTAAAGACAATGATTTGTACTTTATTCTAAACATGAAGTTTTTCCTTTCAATTTTTTGGTAAGATTTATATCTGACTCTATTTAGTAAATTATCTTTGCCAGGCATAGATTTTTCTCACTCTGCGAAGGGTTTAGAATATTTGTAACATAACTCTTATTTTCCAGTTTAAAAAAGAAACCTGATGTGCATATTGGTGTTCTTATTGGTATCTGTGAGACAGAGACTGTGCTAGAACCTGTTTGATGAACAAAAATGAATACAAGGTGTAAGGCTGACAATAATTGAATAAATATATTACCAGTGTAACATGAATGACATAACTTTGAATAATCATGATAAATTATTATCATTATTATATGATAATATATAAATTATGAGAAAAATTAACTAGAGGGATGACTTTTCTGTTTGAAACTCTAATCATTAAAGGGAAGATAGTAAAGAGTCACTATTACAATGTTTGCTTTAATAATACAGGGTGGTGATTTAGTTGAGGAAAATTTATTATTTGTGTTGGGTTTTTATATCTGCTATGCTTTGAAATCAGTCAGCAGATACCGAATGGATGTCTACTAAGTGTGAGGCACTGAGCAAGCCTAGATGGTGGACCTTTGTATGAGCAGCAAAATCTCATAAACCTGTGAGTTTCATAAAAGAAGACTATAATCACTCATTCAACAAATATTTATAAAATATCTCCTACATGCCAAACACTGTCTCGGTGCTAGTTTGCAGGTCTTTGTAAAAGAAGAAATTATTAGATTGTGTGTTTTGGGGGAAGATGCCTAGTCTTTAGACAAAACTTAACTCTCTTAGCTATTGTTGACTAAGGAATCCCTAAAAACCGCCAATGACTTGTAAGCTACCACTTCAAGATGTCATTTTTGGGCTAAACCAATACATATCTTCCATGTATTGATTTATGATTTTACCTGTAATTTCGGTCTCTCTGAAATGTATAAAATGTATAAAATTCCCATCTCTCTGAAATTATAAAACCAAACTATAGCCCAATCTCTTTGGCACACTTTCTTACCATCTAAGGACCTTTTGAGACTGTGTAAACCCTGACCTCCATCACTCATACTGGCTTAGAACAAACTTCTTTAAATATTTTGGCAGAATTTGGCTTTTTCCATCATCAATGCTGTAGTGGTAAGTGCTCTGTTGATTCTATTTTTAAACTCCTTACGCTTAAGTATCTGATCAGAGCAGGCCACAGAGTAAGCTAGCTTCTCACCAAATGTTTGTGGGAAAAATGATGAATGAACAAACTGTTGAAAGATACTTTCCTAAAAAGAGTAAAATCATTAGTCTCATACAGATAAAAATGAATATGTGTTAAAGATTTTTGTTTAACTCATGAGGGGACTAGGTGATAACTGATACAAAACAGTACAGTAAACGACACACTTATTTATTAGAAATATTTAAATGAATAAATAGTGGCAATACTAATTTTTCCTCAGAGTGGGAAGGAAGACAATGGACCTTTAATGTAAAGAACAGAATTTGCATGTCTGTAAACAAGAATTTATCTTGCAAAGCTATCAGTTACTTACAGTTTACACAGTTGCTCAAAGATGAAGAGGAAGTACAATCAGATATCTTGGAGGAGTGTCCTCTAGACAATGCATAGGTTTCCTTGGAAATACAATTTTTTTTTCTACAGGATGGATTGAGTAGGGTGCGATTTCCATAGCTTCACAAGTGACAGGGAACCTGTGAGTAATCTGTCACTAATCGTTGAATACCAAACTTCTGTTCTTACGTAGAGTCCACCATATTAAAACTTTTGTTTTCTTTATAAAGAATGAATTTTACTTTCCTATGAGATAATGTGATAAGCTAATTGACATTATTTTTGTCATTATTATAAAACATCTACATGTAGATGATTAAAATCTTCTAACAACTCTGTGAAGTAGTTATGGAGAGGATAACAATTTGTTTTGTAATGAGCATAATGAAGCAGGAAGTGGTGGTCCTGGGACTCAAATCCCCATGTTCTGAACAAACCTCTTGCTGTTTCTATCACAAAAAGCCAAGATGACATCAGCAATAAAGTGTGAACAAATCCTTTATGTTTATTTATGTTGCAGACTTTGGCCTAGAATTTAATGGGGAACAGAAAAATCATCACGTCTCTTTATCTTCTGGATAGGCACACACAAAAAGTGCATTTTCTAATGTCTTTATTCTAAATCTTCCTTAAAGTGACCCTGGATAGAAAATGCTTGAATGTCATCATTCTTCCATAATTATTCTATATGACAAAAGCCAGTAGTTATTGAGGACTTTCCAACACTGAGTACTAAACCCCTTCTAATTTTATTTTCTAGTTCTGGGAACTAGGAAGTGTTTTGTATTTTCTAAATCTGGTCTCTCTCTAATCCTTAATATCTTGTGCTGTATCTTTCATTTTCATCATCATCATTATTATTAACATTTGTTAAGAGGCTTTATGCTATATCTCTTCCAGGTACTGCATTAACTAAAGCTTATTATCTCATTCTTTTCAATAGTCTTAAAGAAATGTATTAGTCCAGTCTCATATTACTATAAAGAACTACCTGAGACTGGATAATTTATGAAGAAAAGAGGTTTAATTGACTCACAGTTCTGCAGGCTTAACAGGAAGCATGACTGGCAGGCCTTAGGAAACTTAAAATCATGGCAGAAGGGAAGAAAGTAAGCACCTTCCCTAAATGGCAGGAGAGATAGAGAGTGAAGGGGGAAATGCTATATACTTTCAAACAGCCACATCTTATGAGAACTCAGTTTGCTATCATGAGAACAGCAAGGGAGAAGACTGTCCCCATGATTCAGTTACCTTCCACCAGGCCCCTCCTGCAACATGTGGGGATTACAATTTGACATGAGATTTGGGTGGGGACACAGAGCCAAACCATATCAAGGAGAGATATTTTTACAGTCATTTTATAGATGTCAAAACTAGATCTTAAGAGAGGATTATTAACTTGGTCAAGATGACACTAAGTGAGAGGTTAGATGTCAGTTATGACTGTTCTTAATCATTGTTATATGCAATGCAAATCATTGTAAGTTCTTTAGGCTGTGTCCAGCGATATGCTGTTACTGTGTGAATGATTATCCATGATAAGAGATATGAAATGCTGACACAGTGATAAATATCTGTTAAACTCAAATATCCACAACAAAAGTCCAGGATATTGATGCTTAAATCACATGGGTACCATTGGAGAGAACAAGAGGACACTGCATTTGCATTTTAGACTCAGTGAAACATCAGTGGTAAAGCTGGATAATGTTTTATTCCTAATAAACCTGTGCTCAGGCAAGGCTTTTTCCTCCTTCATGAGTTTTCATGAGAAAGCTTAGGATCCTCATATATACATTTCTATTCTTCCTCCATCACCTCATGTGTGCTCCCTAAAGCACGATTGTGGTTTAATTACTCAAGCAACGGGGTTCCTCTAATTTCTCCTAGAAGATTGTTTGCCAATCTAATTGTCTTCTATGCTTGCCATTTCCCTTGATGGGCAGCGGCATTCTCCTAGGCTTAATTTTTTTGTGGGAGCTCCTTTCCTTTCTGTTATAATTATCCCCATTTGGGCAATAGCATTTCTTGCTTAAAGTTCTTTTTTTCTTTTTTCTCTCCAAACCAGGAGTTATCAAACTGACTCTGGTATTTTTCACTTGGCTGAACAAGCATCATCCTCTTTAACTCAGTCTCACCCTTTGAAGTCAGTTTTCCCATTTCTCCCTTACCCTTTCCTTACTTTCCTTTTACCCACATGGAAAAGTAAAGATAACAAACCTCTGAGCAATCGTGTTGAAGTGCATTAGAAACAACAAAGCATGGTGGCTCATGCCTGTAATACCAGCTACTTAGGAGGGGGAGACAGGAGGATCACTTGAGCCCAGGAGTTCGAGCAGCCTGAATAATGTGGTGAGACCCTTGTCTCAACATAAAACAAACAAATTACCAAGCAGAAAGCCAACAAAACCTTCAAATTGCTATATTTTTTAGACTTTGGATTATGAAGTTATGAAATAAAACTCTACTTCTCTGTCTCCTTTTTTTCTGGGGTCTCATTCAGAAGGCAGAAGGGTTTAATTTAAAAATCTACTATATGCTTTGCTTTATTCTTTTTGTAAATTTTAGACTGTTAAGATGAAGACTCAAAAGACTCAAAGTAATTGTGCGCTGTTCCCCATGTGTTCTATTCTTTGATGAGAAATAGGTTCCTAAACCCCACTGTATCTCAGTGGGAGGTACAAAAGAAAAAGAGGAGAAAAAAGCAAAAAAGAACTTCAAGCAAGTAACAATATGTCCTTTAACTTAACATGGAAAAACCCTGTCATTCTTGGGTTAGCTCTTCTGGCCTCTGGGGAGCTTCCTGTCTTCACACAAGACATATCTTTAGCCACGTTTAGGTCAGAACTTTGGTTTTCTGATTGCTCTGCGCATGGACTTCTGCTCCCCTACTGATTTGAAAACAGATTCTTGGATCCATGCCCAGGCTCATACTGCTTTTCACATAGGTTTTTCTAACTAATTCCTCTGGCATCTATCACAGTTGACCTGCTTCATCTGCTCTGGATCAATAGCAACTGGACACAAATCATTTTGTGTAGGGTCCAGAATAAAATCTTTTATTAATGCAATTGCTCCTGAGGACAAGGGAAGTTGTCTTCATTTGGAGCTGGGAGACATGGATTCAAGCTTATGTCTTGGGTTATCAAAGCAACTTTCTAGTTTCTAGGAAGCTCCGTTTCTGTTTAAGTAAAATGGGAGTTATAATAGCAATTATTTAACAGTTAATTGGAACACAATTCATGCCAAAATATTATCTATTGAAGTGTTTGATATGGTTTGGCCGTGTCCCCACCCAAATTTCATCTTGAATGGTAGCTTCCATAATTCCCACATGTTGTGGGTGGGACCCAGTGGGATATAATTGAATCATAGGGGTGGTTTCCCCCATATTCTTCTGATGGTAGTGAATAAGTCTTGTGTGATCTGATGGTTTTATAAGAGAACACCCCTTTCACTTAGTTCTCATTCTCTCTCTCACCTGCTGCCAACATAATATGTTCCTTTCACCTTCTACCATGATTGTGAAGCTTCCCCAGTGACATGGAACTGTGAGTCTGTTACACCTCTTTTTCTTTATAAATTACCCACTCTTGGGTATGTCTTAATCAGCAGTTTGAAAACGGACTAATACAGTGTTTTACAATTATATGGAAGTTTATTTTCTGGGAAAAAGACCATTAACCTATTCCAGATGACATATAAATAATTCCTTACTGTCTGGAACACATTCTGAATACTAGGGGTTACACAGGGGCTTAGAGCCAAAATTACCTGAGGGTATATAGTATTCTGATCTTGGTAGTCACTAACTCAGGATTCTAGTTGTTTCTTCCTCAGATACTTTTTTAACAAAAAATATGTTTTAATTTATTAAAACATATTTCTTATTCCAGATATTTTGATTTTTCTTCCTGTCACATTGCTACACATTCCGAAATGAGACAGGTATTCAACAGGAAAATTTATGGTTGGTTTGTTTCTGTGAAGATACACAATTATGACAACTAGATATTTTTTCACTTCTTCATTAATGGGTATATAAACCAAACCATAGCAAACTTACTCCATTACTTACTCCATTAGTACTCAGGTGAAGATTTGCAAAGGATTCTTTGCAAATCTCCGGAAGTCTTCCTGTTACTCTCTTCTCTCTGGTTCCCTGAATTGTAAATTCTTTCCACATTGGCCTCCCTGAGTTCTGAACTCCCTGAATGTCTTTGCAAATGACTGAGATTGCTGAACTCTGCTTGAGTACACCTTCCCTGTGCTAAAGTCTGAATACTCTCTCTAGGCAGCAAATCTGATGATCACAGGGTTCACCTAGTGGTTTCCCCTCTTTTAAGAATTAATATCCTGCCTAACCCATTGTTCAATGTCTAAAACTGTTGTTTCATAAATTTTGCCTTTTTTTTTTGAGATGGAGTTTCGCTCTTGTTACCCAGGCTGGAGTGTAATGGCACGATCTCGGTTCACCACAACCTTCACCTCCTGGGTTCAGGCAATTCTCCTGCCTCATCCTCCTGAGTAGCTGGGATTACAGGCACACACCACCGTGCCAGCTAATTTTTTTTTGGTATTTTTAGTAGAGACGGGGTTTCACCATGTTGACCAGGATGGTCTCAATTTCTTGACCTTGTGATCCAACCTCCTCGGCCTCCCAAAGTGCTGGGATTACAGGCGTGAGCCACCGTGCCCGACCAAAATTTTGCCTTTTTAAAAAGAGGTGTGAGGACATAGTCTCTGTTACTCCATCACATTAATATGTGAACACGTCTGAGTTGTGACTGTCAATACTAACTCTCCTACAATAAGGCACTGGAGGCAGAATGGTGGAGACAGCTCCAGTGTTATTCTTTTCTGTGCTCCTTGAAAGTTCTGTTTTCAGGTGTCTCCTTTCTGTGGACACTTATGTTTTTCCACATCATTGCTCTGACTGTGTCTTTTCAGGCCCTCTTTCCTGGTTCCTACTTCTTTCTGCCAACTCGTCCATGTTTATTTGAATAGCTTAAAGGAAACTGAAATAAAAAGCAATGCTCCAAGTTTAACTTATCATCTTTAAGGCTTATGTTGGTTTCATTTTCTTTGTTCAATAAAAGTACTATTTCTATGTTAGAGTCATCTTTATCTCTAGCCCCTCACTCTCTATATCTAATTATAACCAACTCAGTTATTCATTCAGCAACTATTTATTGAGCACTGATTATGTATTAAATACCCCTTTAGGCAGTGAAGATGCCCAATGAACAATATAGATAAAATCCCTGATCTCTTGTCGTTTATCTTCTTAGGGGGGAAGGCAGACCATAATGAAAACAAATTATGTAATATACCTGAAGCTAATATCTACTATGGAGAAATATAAGGGTAAGGGAAGGATAAGGAATAGAAGGGATGGAGAGTGAGGGATGTTAATTTAAAGTAGTATAATGAGGAAAGTCTCATTGAAAAGATGACATGTGTGAAAAGATTTGAAGGAGCTATGAGAGGTAGCCAGAGAAATATTTAAGGGAAAATTAAGATAGAGGACAGCTGGAGAGAAGCCCTCAGTTGGGAATATGCTTATAATATTTCTAGAACAGTAACACTGAAGTGGAGGGAATTAGAAAATATAGACAAGCAAGTAATAGAGTGTATTCAGTAGCAAAGACATGGAATCAACCTTAATGCCCATCAACGGAAGACTAGATAAAGAAAATGTGGTACATATACACTATGGGTAGGAGCTAAATAATGAGAACCAATGAACATGAAGAGGGGAACAACAGATACTGTGGTCAACTTGAGGGAGGAGGGTGGGAGGAGGGAGAGGATAAGAAAAAAATAACTATCAGGTACTATGCTTAGTACTTGAGTGATGAAAAATAATCTGTACACCAAACCCCCATGTTATGAGCTTTACCTATATAATATATCTATACATGTATCCCTGAATCTAAAATAAAAGTTAAAAAAGATAGAGAGCATATTTTAGAGGTTTAGAGCCATTGTAAGTTCTTTGGCTTTTACTCTGAATGGGCCAGGGAACGATGTGAGTCTTTTGAGCCCAGGAGTGACATTATCTGACTTATGTCTTGATAGGGCCACTCTGACTACTGTGTTGAAACTATGCTGAAGGTGGCCAAGAGTGAAAACAGTAAAACAGATTGGGAGGTTGTTGCAAAAATCCAGATGAGGGATGATGATCCCTTCGACTAGGGGAGTAACTGTGGAATTGAAAAGTAGTTTTCTGGGATAGTTCAGAGGTAGAACTGAAAGAATTTCCTGATGGTTTGAATATGTGTATGGAAGAAAAAGATGAATCAAAAATCACTCTGAGGTTTATGTTTTGAGGAACTCAAAGAATCAAGTTGTAATTGAGTTGGGGAAAACCATGAGTAGAGCAGGTATAGGGTAGAAAATTAGGTCCTTGTTTTGGGCTGTGTTAGGTTAGACATGTTTATTAGATACCCAAGTGGATATGTAGAGAAAGAAATTGGATATGTAAGTCTGGAATTCAATGGAGAGATCTGATCAAGAGACAAAAACTTAAGAGTTATCAACACATAGGTGAAGTGTAATGCCATGAGATTTGAGGGAATACCAAGGAGTTGAGTATAGTTCAGACTTGAAGATACAGTCCTAGTGCTAAGCCAAGGTTAAGAGGACAGAACAAAGAAAACCAATCACTAGTAATACTGAGAAGGAGCTACCACGAATGCAGGAAGAAAAATACAAGTGTGGTATCCTAGAATACAAGAGAAGAAAGTGTTTCAAAGATGGAAGAGTGATCAACTCTACGCAGAATGCTGCTGATAGATTAAGGTGTGGACTGAGAATTGAACATGTTCAATAGTAGCAACCTGCTACATAGCTCTAGCTTTTTTCTTCTTTTCATTTCTGCTGTCAGTATTCTTCATACTTTCAAGATATTATGCCTAGAATTCTATATAAAAATTCCAAACAGGTCTTCCTGTGTTGAACTACTACCATGAAAATCAGGTCATTGAATAATGTTTCATTCAATGTTATTTAGTTATAACACTGATGAGAAAAAATATAGATTTCCAGCTGGGGGATTCTGTGGAGTTCGCACATTCTCCCCACATCCAAAAAGAACCCCATGTGGGTGTTCTTCAGATATTCTGGTCTTCTCCCAATTCCCAAAGATTTGCACAGTAGGTGAATGTAAGAGATGAACACTAAAAAGTTATCAACCTGTAGGTAAAATGTAATGCCATGAGACTGTTGAGATGCAGGTGTGTGTATATGAGTGTGCCCTGTGATGGAATGGCAGCCTATGCAGGCCTGGTTTCTGCCTTGCCTCTGAGCTCATGAAATAGGCTCTGGCCACCTGAGACCCTGAACTGGAATAACTGGGTAAATAAATATCTTATTTGTTTTTGTTAATCTTTCAGAAATACATGTATAGCTCACACTAATGTCAAAGTTTAGTATTAGAAATGTTTTGGCCTTTATTTAGAAGTTTAGTGATGTTTTTGGGACAAGAAATATGCTATAGGAACTTAACTCTTGTTTATACTAATTAGCCTATGGTAAAATTGGTTTTTCTTATATGTTGTTTCCTTCAAGGCATGGTTTCCAAGGACCTATCAATGATATTAAGTGAGGGCTCACTGTGTATATGCAAGTGAATCCAACACTAATCTATGTGAAACATATATTCCACATTGTCATCAGAGTGATCTTCCTTAATAATGCTCCCATCACATATCTCACAAGACATTGTGTTTGTTTTCCTCTGTCTCCTCCACTGGAGTTAGAACTTCTCCCACTATGTTTAGGACATGAATATAGAAATGAAGAAAAGCTTTCCCTGATCACTGCAGCTGTCATGAATCTTCTGACCCCAGTCCACTCATGTTCATTTAAACCTTGACAGTCATTTATTCTCGTTTCACATATATTTTTTGTCAGATGGTATTTAATTATAAAAGTTAAGATTTATTAAGCATTATCTATTATGTTCTAAACACTACTGTAAGCATCTTTATCCTCAATTTTTCTTTTCTTTTTTTTTTTTTTTAGGGAAAAAGAGAAAAAGAAGGGGAAAAAAGAAAAAGAGGGAAAAAGGAATATTACTTCATTCCTAAAATGGGTTTCAATAATGGCCAATCAATATTTTGAGTGTTTAAAGTGGTTAATTCATATTTTATGTGTTTAAAATGGAGACCTCTATTGTGTTTATTTGTTCTGGCTCTGAGTTCAAGTCCTGGATATCGTTATCAATTTGTTGTCTTGTTGAATCTAAATCTCATTATGTGTCTTATGTATCTGGGTGTTAAGATCTCTTATTGTTACATTAATCCTTTTACCCTTGCATCCTTGTAGCTTTGAAATCTATTTTATTAAGTGTGAGAATTGCAACTCCTGCTTTTTATTTATTTATTTTTGCTCTCCATTTGGTTGGTGAGTTTTTTTCCATCCCCTTGTTTTGAGTCTTTGTATATCTTTAGATATATCGTTAGATTTTGTGGATAATGTATATTTTGTGTGTTTAAAATGGAGAGCTCTATTGAGTTTGTTCTGGATCTTAGTTCCAATCCCGGATATCGTTATCAATTTTCTGTCTCGTTGAATCTAAATCTCATTATGGGTCTTATGTATCTGGGTGTTAAGATCTCTTATTATTACATTAATCCTTTTACCCTTGTATCCTTGTAGCTTTGAAATCTATTTTGTCAAATGTGAAAATTGCAACTCCTGCTTTTTATTTATTTATTTTTGCTCTCCATTTGGTTGGTACTTTTTTTTTTTCCCCAACCCTTTATTTTGAGTCTATGTATATCTTTAAATATACCGTTAGATTTTGTCTGTATCTTTTGATTGGGAGTTTGGTCGATTTAAATTTAGGGTTGCTGCCATTTGATATTAACTGGCTATTTTGTCCTTTCGTTGATGAAAATTCTTCTTTATGTTAATGCTCTTTACTTTTTGGTGTATTTTTAGAAAGGGTCATACTGGTTGTTCCTTTCTGTATATAATGCTTCTTTTAGAAGTTCTTGTAAAGCAGGCCTGGTGGTAATAAAATCTCTGAGTACTTGCTTGCTCCTAAAAGATTTTATTTTTCCTTCAAATGTAAAGCTTAAATTGGCAGGATATGAAATTCTAGGCTGAAAGTTCTGTTGATTAAGTATATTGAATATTGGCCCCCACTCTCTTCTAGCTTGTAGGGTTTCCATTGAGAGATCTGCTGTAAGCCTAATAGGCTTACCTTTATGGGTAACTTGATCTTTCTCTCTGGCTGCCCTTAATATTTTCTCCTTCATTTCGATCTTGGTGGATCTAACGATTATGTGCCTTGGGGTTGGTCTTCTTGAGGAATATCTTTGTGGTGTTCTCTGTATTGCCTGGGGTTGAATAGTGTCCTGCTTTGCTAAATTAGGAAAATTTTCCTGGATAATGTCCTGGAGAGTATTTTCCAGCTTGAATTCATTCTCTCCGTCACATTCAGGTACACCAATTAAGCGTATATTAGGTCTTTTCACATAGTCCCATATTGCTTGGAGACTTTGCTCATTCCTTTTTATTCTTTTTTCTCTATTCTTGTCTTGTCGTTTTGTTTCATTAAGTTGGTCTTCGACCTCTGATACCCTTTCTTCTGCTTGATCCATTCGGCTGTTTAAGCTTGTACATATTTCACTAAGTTCTCGTGTTGTATTTTTCAACTCCATAAGTTCATTTGTATTCCTCTCTATATTGTCTATTCTTTTCAACATTTCATCTAACCTTTTTTCCAAGTTCTTAGTTTCTTTACATTGGGTTAGAACAAGTTCCTTTAACTCCCAGAAGTTTCTTATCATCCACCTTTTAAAGCCTTCTTCAGATAATGGAACACAGTCCTTTTCCATCAGGGCTTGTTCGGTTGCTGATGAGTCCTTTTCCATCAGGTCTTGTTCCGTTGCTGATGGGTTCTGATTTTGCGTATACTTGGCCTTCTTAGGCTGTTTTTTCCCCTTCATTGTAGATGAACCGCCTTTCTAATTAGGTTTCTGAGTCGACGTCCGACTTATTGATTCCCAGTGCTGGGATCCGAGCAACCCACTGTGGCAGCCTAAAGAGCAGTGATAAGACTGATGGTGCTCTTATGCCCGGGAATCTCTGGTCTGGCTTCCCTCTTGGGTCCGCAACAAGCGGCTCTGACTTCCTGGAGCTCCAAACTACGGTCAGTAGGGAAAGCAGTCCCGTTGGCTCTGCATGAAGAGCTGCTGCGCCGAGACGCCGGCAAAACCGCTGTGGCAGCCACAAGAGTCACGCTGGCGACCCGTGGCTCCTCCACTGGGAATCGGCTAATCGGTGAGTGACGAAAATTTGTCTAAAGATGTGGCATCGTCTCGTTCTCTGAGCTTTCACTGGGAGCTACAATCCTGAGCTGTTAGTGGTTGGCCATCTTGGATCAATCTCTCCTATAATGTCTATCCTCAATTTTTCTAAGGATCATTTTCTCTCACAGCAATCTTATAAGGTAATATTATCATCTTTTTCTTTTTTTACCTCAAGTGAGTAATTCAAGGCTAAAGAAGTTAAGGCAATTGGGTAAAGTTACACAGGGCTATTAAGTGGTGAACTGTGATTCAAACACAAGCATTCTACCATATTAAACTATATTTGAAACCATCATGTATCTGACACTCCTTGAAGCTACTGGTCTGTCTACGTTTTTGTTTTCTGTACCCCTCTGGCCCTTTTGCTCTCCCCAGCATATTGAGCACAGAAGAAGGCACATGGTAGAATTTTAAGAAATATAAATGTCTAATGATTGTGGGATGGCCAAGACTGCCCTCAGGAAGCTAGATCTCCAGGGTGGTTAGTTTTTCTTACCTAGTCACCACCAATATGGTAAAATTGGCAAAAAGCCCAGCATGGGCAGAATCACTCTCCAGAAAATCTGTCACACAGGAAAGGTACATGCTGTACATGAGAAAAATACGTGTCATCCAAAACGAAAAGAGCTTTGTTAGGGAGATAAAACTTTGCAAATAAAACATATATTTTTTGAAAAGTTCTTCAGATTCTGTTTTTGAGTATACCATGTGGTTTTCAGCAATATATGCTAAGCATTATAAAAGCACCTATATATATCCATGCATTTAACCTCAACTTATTGAGTAGCTATTGTGAGCTAATATGCTTTCTAGGCATCTAAGATATATCAGTGAATAAAACAGACAAATATTTCTGCCCCCATAAAAAGGGAAGGCAGATAATGAATGAATGAGCAATAAACATAATGTATCACTAAATTATATGGTGTGTTAAAAAGTGATAAATTCTATGTAGAAAAGAAATGGAATTGGTGACAGTGGTTCCAGGGATGCCAAAGTGAGGGAAAGGGCAGATGTAACTTTCTGATCATTGTTGGCTTCCTTCAAAGGTGACATTTGTGCAAAACTTGAAGAAGCTGAATGAATTAGCTATATACAAGGTGGGGGGATCTGCCAGCACCAATGCGGACCAAGTGGGATCACTTAGGACCATAGCAGCCCTTGTAATCATGTGATTTCATGTGATTTCAATTATTATCTCTGACTGAGAGATGAAGAAACTGCAGCCCAGAGAGGGTCTAAGTGATCTGTTTACAGTTATATGCTATGCAGTTTGGGAAACTGGAATCCTGATTTCAGAATCAGATGTGAGTCATCTCAAAAAGCAGGTTTTTTTAAAAAAAATCTCTATCATCTAGAATGGTTCCCGACATATAGAAATTGTTTACTGAATGTTGATGAATGAATAAGTAAATCTTTTAAACATTCTTTCACATGGCAATCTTTTATGCTTAGGTCCTTTTCTCATATTCACTTTATAAGAGTCTTGTATTTCAAAGCTAACATTGAGCTTTTCCTCCTGCTCCAGCCATGAAAGATGTGTCTGAAGGCTTCCTCTTTAAATTCAGATGTGATTGTTCCATGGTTTCTATCTCCCTAAAGTCCCAGAAGCAGAATTGAGAGGTACACACACACACACACACACACACACACACATTATATACGTATAATTTATTATTTTTTTTTTTTAATTTTTTTTATTGCATTTTAAGTTTTGGGGTACATGTTCAGAGCATGCAATACAGTTGCATAGGTACACACAGGACAGTGTGTTTTGTTTGCTTTCTCCCCTTCACCCACATTTGGTATTTCTCCCCTGGCAATCACTCCCCACCTCGCCCTCCCACTGGCCCTCCCCTTTTCCCCCTATAGACCCCAGTGTTTAGTACTCCACTCCCTGTGTCCATGTGTTCTCATTTTTCATCACCCGCCTATGAGTGAGAATATGCGGTGTTTCATTTTCTGTTCTTGTGTTAGTTTGCTGAGAATGATGTTCTCCAGATTCATCCATGTCCCTATAAACGACACGAACTCATCATTTCTGATTGCTGCATAATATTCCATGGTGTATATGTGCCACATTTTCCCAATCCAGTCTATCATTGATGGGCATTTGGGTTGATTCCAGGTCTTTGCTATTGTAAACAGTGCTGCAATGAACATTCGTGTGCATGTGTCCTTGTAGTAGAACGATTTATAGTCCTTTGGATATATAACCAGTAATGGGATTGCTGGGTCAAATGGGATTTCTATTTCTAAGGCCTTGAGGAATCGCCACACTGTCTTCCAAAATGGTTGGACTAATTTACACTCCCACCAACAGTGTAAAAGTGTTCCTTTTTCTCCACATCCTCTCCAGCATCTGTTGTCTCCAGATTTTTTAATGATCGCCATTCTAACTGGTGTGAGATGGTATCTCAATGTGGTTTTGATTTGCATCTCTCTGATGACCAGTGATGATGAGCATTTTTTCATATGATTGTTGGCCTCATATGGCCACTTTTGAATGGGCTTGTTTGTTTTTTTTTCTGTAAATCTGTTTGAGTTCTTTGTATATTCTGGATATCAGCCCTTTGTCAGATGGGTAAACTGCAAAAATTTTTTCCCATTCTGTTGGTTGCCGATTCACACTAGAGACTGTTTCTTTTGCTGTGCAGAAGCTGTGGAGCTTCATTAGGTCCCATTTGTCTATTTTGGCTTTTGTTTCCAATGCTTTTGGTGTTTTGTTCATGAAGTCCTTGCCTACTCCTATGTCCTGGATGGTTTTGCCTAGATTTCCTTCTAGGGTTTTTATGGTGCCGGGTCTTATGTTTAAGTCTTTAATCCATCTGGAGTTAATTTTGGTGTAAGGTATCAGGAAGGGGTCCAGTTTCTGCTTTCTACACATGGCTAGCCAGTTTTCCCAACACCATTTTTTGAACAGGGAGTCTTTTCCCCATTGCTTGTTTTTGTCAGGTTTATCAAAGATTGTATGGTTGTAGCTATGTTGTGTTGCCTCTGATGCCTCTGTTCTGTTCCATTGATCTATATCTCTGTTTTGGTACCAGTACCATGCTGTTTTGATTACTGTAGCCTTATAGTATAGTTTGAAATCCAGTAGTGTGATGCCCCCCGCTGTGTTCTTTTTGCTTAGAATTGACTTGGCTATGCAGGCTCTCTTTTGGTTCCATATGAAGTTCAAGGTGGTTTTTTCCAGTTCTGTGAAGAAAGTCAATAGTAGCTTGATGGGGATAGTGTTGATTCTGTAAATTACTTTGGGCAGTATAGCCATTTTCACGATATTAATTCTTCCTAACCATGAACATGGAATGTTTCTCCATCTGTTTGTGTCCTCTCTGATTTCGTTGAGCAGTGGTTTGTAGTTTTCCTTGAAGAGGTCCCTTACATTCCTTGTGAGTTGTATTCCAAGGTATTTTATTCTTTTTGTAGCAATTGTGAATGGCAGTTCATTCTTGATTTGGCTCTCTTTAAGTCTGTTATTGGTGTAGAGGAAGGCTTGTGATTTTTGCACATTGATTTTATATCCTGAGATTTGCTGAAGTTGCTTATCAGTTTCAGGAGTTTTTGGGCTGAGGCGATGGGGTCTTCTAGGTATACTATCATGTCGTCTGCAAATAGAGACAATTTGGCTTCCACCTTTCCTATTTGAATATCCTTTATTTCTTTTTCTTGCCTGATTGCTATGGCTAGAACTTCCAGTACTATATTGAATAGGAGTGGTGAAAGAGGGCATCCTTGTCTCATGCCGGATTTCAAAGGGAATGCTTCCAGTTTTTGCCCATTCAGTATGATATTGGCTGTTGGTTTGTCATAAATAGCTTTTATTACTTTGAGATACGTTCCATCGAAACCGAGTTTATTGCGGGTTTTTAGCATAAAGGGCTGTTGAATGTTGTCAAATGCCTTCTCTGCATCAATTGAGATAATCATGTGGTTTTTGTTTTTGGTTCTGTTTATGTGGTGAATTACGTTTATAGACTTACGTATGTTGAACCAGCCTTGCATCCCTGGGATGAATCCTACTTGATCATGATGAATAAGTTTTTTGATTTGCTGTTGCAATCGGCTTGCCAATATTTTATTGAAGATTTTTGCATCTATGTTCATCATGGATATTGGCCTGAAGTTTTCTTTTCTTGTTGGGTCTCTGCCGGGTTTTGGTATCAGGATGATATTGGTCTCGTAGAATGATTTGGGTAGGATTCCTTCTTTTTGGATTATTTGGAATAGTTTCAGAAGAAATGGTACCAGCTCCTCTTTGTGTGTCTGGTAGAATTCGGCTGTGAACCCATATGGACCTGGGCTTTTTTTGTGTGGTAGGCTCTTAATTGCTGCCTCGACTTCTGCCCTTGTTATTGGTCTATTCATAGTTTCAGGTCCTCCCGGTTTAGGCTTGGGAGGACACTGGAGTTCAGGAATTTATCCATTTCTTCCAGGTTTACTAGTTTATGTGCATAGAGTTGTTTGTAATATTCTCTGATGATGGTTTGAATTTATGTGGAATCTGTGGTGATTTCCCCTTTATCGTTTTTTATTGCATCTATTTGGTTGTTCTCTTTTATTTTTAATCAATCTGGCTAGTGGTCTGTCTATTTTGTTGATCTTTTCAAAAAACCAGCTCTTGGATTTATTGATTTTTTTGGAGGGTTTTTCGTGTCTCAATCTCCTTCAGTTCAGCTCTGATCTTAGTTATTTCTTGTCTTCTGCTGGGTTTTGAGTTTTTTTGATCTTGCTCCTCTAGCTCTTTCAATTTTGGCGATAGGGTGTCAATTTTGGATCTCTCCATTCTTCTCATATGGGCACTTATTGCTATATACTTTCCTCTAGAGACTGCTTTAAATGTGTCCCAGAGATTCTGGCATGTTGTGTCTTCGTTCTCATTGGTTTCGAAGAACTTCTTTATTTCTGCCTTCATTTTGTTGTTTATCCAGTCAACATTCAGGAGCCAGTTGTTCAGTTTCCATGAAGCTGTGCGGTTCTGGGTCGGTTTCTGAATTCTGAGTTCTAACTTGATTGTACTATGGTCTGAGAGGCTGTTTGTTATGATTTCAGTTGTTTTGCATTTGCTGAGCAGTGCTTTACTTCCAATTATGTGGTCAATTTTAGAGTAGGTATGATGTGGTGCTGAGAAGAATGTATATTCTGTGGATTTGGGGTGGAGAATTTTGTAAATGTCTATCAGGTTTGCTTGCTCCAGGTCTGAGTTCAAGCCCTGGATATCCTTGTTGATTTTCTGTCTGGTTGATCTGTCTAATATTGACAGTGGAGTGTTAAAGTCTCCCACTATTATTGTGTGGGAGTCTAAGTCTCTTTGTAAGTCATTAAGAACTTGCCTTACGTATCTGGGTGCTCCTGCATTGGGTCCATATATGTTTAGGATCGTTAGCTCTTCTTGTTGTATCGATCCTTTTACCATTATGTAATGGCCTTCTTTGTCTCTTTTGATCTTTGTTGCTTTAAAGTCTATTTTATCAGAGATGAGGATTGCAACTCCTGCTTTCTTTTGCTCTCCATTTGCTTGGTAAATCTTCCTCCATCCCTTTATTTTGAGTCTTTGTGTATCCTTGCATGTGCGATGGGTTTCCTGGATACAGCACACTGCTGGGGTTTGGCTTTTTATCCAATTTGCCAGTCTGTGTCTTTTGATTGGTGCATTTAGTCCATTTACATTTAGGGTTAATATTGTTATGTGTGAGTTTGACACTGCCATTTGATGCTAGGTGGCTGTTTTGCCTGTTAGTTGTTGTAGATTCTTCATTATGTTGATGCTCTTTAGCATTTAGTGTGATTTTGGAATGGCTGGTACTGGTTGTTCCTTTCTATGTGTAGTGCCTCTTTTAGGAGCTCTTGTAAAGCAGGGCTGGTGGTGACAAAATCTCTGAGTGCTTTCTTGTTTGCAAAGGATTTTATTTTTCCTTCACTTCTGAAGCTCAGTTTGGCTGGATATGAAATTCTGGGTTGAAAGTTCTTTTCTTTAAGGATGTTGAATATTGGCCCCCACTCTCTTCTGGCTTGTAGGGTTTCTGCCCGGAGATCTGCTGTGAGTCTGATGGGCTTCCCTTTGTGGGTGACCCAACCTTTCTCTCTCGCTGCCCTTAGTATTTTCTCCTTTATTTCAACCTTGTTGAATCTGACGATTATGTGCCTTGGGGTTGCTCTTCTTGCGGAATATCTCTGTGGTGTTCTCTGTATTTCCTGCATTTGAGTGTTGGCCTGTCTTGCTAGGTGGGGGAAATTTTCCTGGATAATGTCCTGAAGAGTATTTTCCAGCTTGGATTCATTCTCTTCATCACATTCTGGTATGCCTATCAAACGTAGGTTAGGTCTCTTTACATAGTCCCACATTTCTTGGAGACTTTGTTCATTCCTTTTTGTGCTTTTTTCTCTGATCTTGGTTTCTCGTTTTATTTCATTGAGTTGATCCTCGACTTCTGATATTCTTTCTTCTGCTTGGTCAATTCGGCTATTGAAACTTGTGCATGTTTCACGAAGTTCTCATATTGTGTTTTTCAGCTCCTTTAATTCATTCATATTCCTCTCTAAGGTATCCATTCTTGTTATCATATCCTCAAATCTTTTTTCAAATCTTTTTTCAAGGTTCTTAGTTTCTTTACATTGATTTAAAACATGTTCTTTTAGCTCACAAAAGTTTCTCATTATCCACCTCCTAAAGTCTAATTCCATCATTTCGTCACAGTCATTCTCCGTCCAGCTTTGTTCCCTTGCTGGTGAGGAGTTTTGGTCCTTTCTAGGTGGCGAGGTGTTCTGGTTTCGGGTGTTTTCCTCCTTTTTGCGCTGGTTTCTTCCCATCTTTGTGGATTTATCCACCTGTCGTCTGTGTAGTTACTGACTTTTTGATTGGATCTCTGAGTGGACACCCAGATTGTTGATGATGGAGTATTTCTGTTACTTGGTTTTCCTTCTACCAGTCTAGCCCCTTCGCTGTACGACCGCTGAGGTCCACACCAGGCCCTGCTTGTCTGGGGTGCACCTGTAGCGGCTGCGGAACAGCGAGGGATGCTACCAGTTTCTTTTTCTGCTATCTTTGTCCCAGGATGATGTCTGCCGAATGTCAGTCTTATGGATATAGAGGGGTCAGGCAGTTGCTTGAGGAGACAGTCTGTAGGAGCTCAAGTGCTGAGCTGTGAGCTCTGTTGTTCATTCAGGGCTGCTAGGCTGCTATGTTTAGTTCTGCTGCAACCTACCTCGTAAGAAAACCCCCTTTTTTCCCTCAGATGCTCTGTCTGGGGGGGGGTTGGGGCTTTCCTTGTGAGTGTCCGCCTCACTGTCCTGCCCCCAGCTAGAAGGCAGTCTAGTCACTTTTTGCCCGCCGAGGCTCCGCCCTGCTGGTGTGAGGTTCGCCCTTTTCCTGCAGGCTCCGCCCTTCTGCTGTGGTCTCCGCCCTGTTGCCTCGGGCTACGCCCTGCGGAGTCTCTCTGTTGTACCGGGTTGCCTCGGCAGCGGCAGGCTGAGTCAGCAATGGGCGTGTACCTCAGTAGGGGCTGATTGCCTCGGTAATGACTGACGCCCCGCCCCCGCGGAGCTCCACTTTAAAAAAAAAACCTATTCACCAGGAGCGTTTGGAATCGCCGTTTTGTTTGTCGCACTGCGCTCCCCCAAACGCTGAGTCCCTGGGATTTCCTGGGCTGGGTCACAGTTCAAGACCCGTTCAGTCTCAAGTTCAGCCCTCTCGGGTCTTAGTTTGCCAGTTCAACAGGGCACCCGTAACAGTGCGCTTTTGTATGGAGCGCTGTGGAGAGCCTCTGCGCTCCGGCGCGGACCGGAGCTGCACCGGCTGCCGGCTACGCCAGCGGAGACCTCTGCCTGGCGTCCCGTGTCTCTTTTATACCTGGGAATTTCCCTGTTCTGTGGGCAACTAAGATCCGTCTGGAAATGCTTCCCCGACTCACCCTCTCGGTGCGTCCAGCGAGAGCTTCAATCCTGGGTTGTTCTCACAGCGCCATCTTGAGTCCTCCCCCTATAATTTATTTTAAAATTAGAAGATAGTAGACAGGAGACTGGAGACAAGGTTGCTATGCTGCTCCCACTTGAATGGACAGACCAGTGTGTGGAGGCTCACAATATGGACTTTTGCTCCAGGAAACTACTGCAGTAGTGTACCAGGAAAACTGAAATAATTCAAAGAGATTATTTGAAAGAAGCAGCAGGCTGCTGCAAATTCTGTGAGACAGGCAAAAAACTATGAGTTCTCAAAGTGTGAGAGGGGAAAAACCTGCCTCCAAACATACATCCCCATTGGGGAACTTGAAATTCCAGATTTGTGAGAAAGATTTAAACTTAACTAGAGCTGAAATGGATTTAGTGTGAAATATAAAAGTAGAAACAGCAGTGGGAAGAGGCTTTTCGGCATTCCCATTCTCCCTCTTGAGCCCAGGGAAGACATCCCTGACTATATCTCACAGGGGCTGTTGAGGAAGGCAGCCAGCAGAATATGGGAGGGGTCACAGGGTGAAAGATGCTTCCAACTCAACCTTGTAATAATTGTGACTGGGTGCAAACTTTCTTGAGCAGAATAGGGCTGAACAGAAATTGTTGCAGAAAGAAAGCAGGAGTTGTCACCGACAGTGTGGGCAGACAAGGAAGGGTGTGGCCTGAAAGCCCTGCTTGCTTTCTCAGTGGGGAAACTTACAGCGTGGGGGTAGGTTTGAGTCCCACATACAGGCTGCCTGAATATAAACTTGGCACCATTAGAGGGGCACAGTACAGCCTCACCAACTGCATGGTAGCTAGGTGAGGCCTATTACTGAGCTTTCCCCCTCTTCCCTGGTGACAGGAAAGCCATAATTTCCTCTAGAACATGACCCCATTGACCCAAGAACCACCCCTCTCTATTCTTTACAGTGGTTGCAGCAAACCCTGCCCAAGGAGAGTCTGAGTTCAGACTCGCCTGCCCCTACCCCACCTGATGGTATTCCTCTACCCACCCCTGTAGCAGATCACAAATAACCTATACTCTTGGGAACTTTATGACCCTGCCCATCGCCTGAGAAACCCAAATACTTAGGCTGGCCAACTTAGGGCAAGCTTATATCTCCCTTCTACTAATGCACCTGATGCTCTCTTGAAATTGCCACCTCTTGGCTGCAGGCTGACCAACTCAGGACATTATAGCAACTCTTGACAGAATAACTCTGCTCCAAGGAAGGGGAAAACAACAGCTAATTCCACTGCCTGCAACATCCTGGCTAACCAGTGGTCCTGAGTCTGTCCATGAAAAAACTTAACTACCAGCATAACCAGCATTCAAGAACACCAGTACATTAAACCTATCTACAACCGAGTACTCTCACTACAACCAAATCTACTTCACTCCCACAGCATATGCTGCTATTCATGGCTTAGAGACCTGAAGATGGATTACATCACAGGACCCCTTGCAGACATTCCCCAGTACCAGCCCAGGGCCTGGTTATCCCACTTGGTGGCTAGATCCAGAAGAGAAATACTAATCACTGCAGTCTGGCTCACAGGAAGCTCCATCCTTAGGGGAATGGGGAATACATGACATCAGTGGAGCACCCTGTGGGACCAAAGAATCTAAACAGCAGCGCTTGAGTTTCAGATTTTTCCACTGAAATAGTTTACCCATATGAGAAAGAATCAGAAGAGTAATCCTGGTAATATGACAAAACAAGGTTCTATAACATTCCCCAAAGGCCATATTAACTCCCCAGCAGTAATAGATGCGAACCGAGAAGAAATCTCCGAATTGCCAGATAAAGAATTTAGAAGGTTGACTATTAAGCTACTCAAGGAGATATCAAAGAAAGGTGAAAAACAAAGAAACTAAGAAAAATACAGATTATTGATGAAAAATGTTCCAGATAAATAGATATCTCAAAGAAAGAGCAATCATCTTTTTGATATCAATGACACACTTAGAAAAATACAAAACGCAGTGGAAAGTTTCAACAACAAACTCAAACAAGTAGAAGAAAGAACTTCAGAGCTCTAAGACAAGGCTTTTGAATTAACCCAATCAGAGAAATACAAAGAAAAATAATCAGAAAAATAAACAAAGCCTCCAAGAAATCTGGGAGTATGTTAAACAAGGAAATTGGGATTATTCTTCTAAGAATAATTGGCCTACCTGAGAGAGAAGATAAATCTAAAACTTTGGAAAACATATTTGAGGGAATAATTGAGGAAAAGCTTTCCTGGCCTTGCAAGAGATCTAGGCATCCAAATACAAGAAGCTCAAAGAATACCAGGGAAACTCACCAAAAAAATCACCCAGGCACATAGCCATCAGATTATCTAAAATCAAGACAAAGAGAAAAAAATTTTAAAGTGGTGAGACAATAGCATCAGGTAACCTATCGGATTAGCAACACATTACTCAGCACAAACCCTACAAACCAGGAGGGACTGGAGGTCCTATCTTTAGCTTCCTTAAACAAAATAATTGCCAGATAAAAATTTCGTATCCAGCAAAACTAAGCTTCATAAACAAAGGAGAGATAAAGTCTTTTTCAGATAAAAAATGCTGAGGGAATTCACCACCACCAAGCCAGTATTTCAAGAAATGCTAAAAGGAGTTCTAAATCTTGAAACAAAACCTGAAAATACAGCAAAATAGAATATCCTCAAAGCATAAATCTCACAGGGCCTATAAAACAATAACACAATGAAAAAACAACAAGAAGTGAACAGGAGTAGCTATTTGCATATCAGACAAAACAGACTTTAAAGCAACAACAGTTAAAAAAGAGAAAGGGAGACATTATGTAATAATAAAAGGATCAGTCCAACAGGAAAATATCACAATTCTAAATATGTATGCACATAACATGTAAGCTTTCAAATTTATAAAACAATTATTACTAGATATAATAAATCAGATAGATGGCATCAAAATAATAGTGGAAGCTTTCAGTACTCCACTGACAGCACTAGACAGGTTATTAAGACAAAGTCAACAGCACTAGACAGGTCATTAAGACAGAAAGTCATCAAAGAAACAATAGGCTTAAACTATACCCTAGAACAAATTTATTTAACAGGTATTTATAGAACAACTATCCAAAGACTGCAAAATAGACGTTCTTTTCATCAGCACATGGAACATACTCCAAGATAGACCATTTGGTAGGCCACAAAAGAAGTCTCAATAAATTTAAGAAAACTGAAATTATATCAAGTACCCTTTCAGACTGTTACAGGAAAGGTATCTGGATCCAGACCCTAAGAGAAGGTTCTTGAATCTTACACAAGAAGGAATTTAGGGTGAGTCTGCAGTGCAAAGTGAAAGAAAGTTTATTAAGAAAGTAAAGAAATAGAAGAATGACTACTCCATAACAAAGCAGCCCTGAGGGCTGCTGGTTTCCCATTTTTATGGTTATTTCTTGTAATATGCTAGGATATACTAAACAAGGGGTGAATTATTCATACCCCCCCTTTTTAGACCATATAGGGTAACTTCCTGACATTGCCATGGCATTTGTAAACTGTCATGGCACTGGTGGGAGTGTAGCAGTGAGGACAACCAGAGGTAACCATTTTGATTCTGGTGGGCTTTGGCCTGCTCCTTTACTGCAAACTCTTTTATCAGCAAGATCTTAATGACTTGTATTTTGTGCTGACCTCCTGTCTCATCCTGTGACTTAGAAAGCCTTAACCGTCTGGGAATGCATCCCAGTAGGTTTAGCTTCATTTTACCCAGCTCCTATTTAAGATGGAGTTGCTCTGGTTCACATGCATCTAAGACTACAGGGAAATAGAATTGGAAATTAACTCCAAAAGGAACTCTCAAAACCATAAGAATACAGAGAAATTAAATAATCTGTACATGAATGAACTTTGGGTCAACAACAAAATCAAGATGGAAATTTAAATATTTCTTTAACTGAATGATAATAGTGACACAACTTATCAAAACCTTTGAGACATAGCAAAAGTGGTGCTAAGAGAAAAGTTCCTAGCATTAAATGCCTACATCAGAAAGTCTAAAAGAGTACAAATAAACAATCTTAGGTTACACCTCAAGGAACTAGAGAAACAAGAACAAACCACACCTAAACCCAGCAGAAGAAAAGAAATAAAGATTTGAGAAGAACTAAATGAAATTGAAACAGCAACAACAAAAAACAATATAAGATATAAATGAAACAAAAAGCTAGTTCTTTGGAAAGACAAACAAAAAAGACAGATCATTAGTGACATTCCCAAGAAAAGAAGAGAGAAGAATCATATAAGCTAAATTAGAAACAAAATGGGAGAGATTACAGCTGATACCACAGAAATACAAAAGACCATACAAGGCTACTATGAATTCCTTTAGATGCAAAAGTCTAGAGGAGATGGATAAGTTCCTGGAAATATACAATCCTCATAGATTAAAAGAAAGAAATAGAAACTCTGATCAGACCAATAACAAGTAGTGAGTCTGAAACAGTAATAAAAAATTGCCAATGAAAGAAAAGTCCAGGATCAGACGGACTGGGTACAGTATACACTGCTTGGGTGATGGGTGCACCAAAATCTCAGAAATCAACATTAAAGAACTTTTCCATGCAACCAAACACTACACATTTTCCCCAAACTACTGAAATTTCAAAAAATAAAATTAAAAAAAACCCCAAACAAAAAACTAACACTGAGGCTGGGTGTGGTGGCTCATGCTGGTAATCCCAGAATTTGGGGAGGTCAAATTGGGAGAATTGCTTGAGGTCAGAAATTTGAGACCAGATTGGGTGATGCAGGAAGACCCTATCTCTACAAAAAATACACAATATTAGCTGGGGGTGTTGTGTGCCTATAGTCCCAGCTACTCAGTAGGCAGAGGTGAGAGGTTTGTCTGAGTCCAGGAGTTCAAGGTTGCAGTGAGCTAAGATTATACTGCATTCTAGCTTGGGTGACAGAGCAAGACATTGACTCAAAAACTGAAAAACAAAAGCAAAAAAAACGCTACAAAAATCCTAACATTGATCCAGGAAGGAAAAAAAAATTTCAATTTAGATATATTAGGCAAGGAAGGTAGATTTGAATCCATATGGTTTCAAATTTTGATTGTATTATTTATAAGCTGTGTGGCATAGGGTAATTTTTTCACCTGAAAAATGGTGGTCAAAAATATATGCATATAAAATAATGTACATATACCTAAATGTATATATATATAAATTGTATGTGTGTATATATTATAGAGTTATTAATTACAACAAAACACTTATAACAGTAAGTGGCACGTAACAGGCACTTAAATGATGATGGTGATAATGATGATCATGATGCATGGTTGGAAGAGAGACAGGAAGATTCTTTGTTATCAGATATAAAATCAAGCTAATTTTAATTTTTTTGAGAGCATCTGGCTCTCTTACCCAGGCTGGAATGCAGTGGTGTGATTACTGCTCACTGCAGCCTTGAACTCCTAGGCTCAAGCGAGTCTCCCATCTAGTCTCCTGAAAAGCTGGAACAACAGGTATAAGCCCCCTAATTTTTAAAATTTTGGTAGAGTTGGGGGTCTTGCTATGTTGACTAGGGTGATTTTGAACTTCTGGTTTCAAGAGATCCTCCCTCTTTGGTTTCTTAAAGTGTTGGAATTTCAGGTGTGAGCCACTGCAACCGGTCTGAAAGTAATCCATATATAACTATTATTAAGGTCTGACCCTTTTGTTGGGCAAAAAATTTAGCAAGGGAAGTGTTACCTTTTTGGGCAAAATATTCAGCAAGGGAAGTGTTACCTTGACGGTTGCTGTTTCAGCTCAAAGCTTACCAATTAGGTCTAGGGCTCAAAGGTGGGGTCGTGGTGAGGAATTTCCATGGGGTTGCTGCTCATTGCTTTAATTATGCCTCTAGGGTTGTCAGCTTTCTGCCATTTGGTGATTTTATGATTCCTATGAAGCAAAAGAAAGTAAAGGAAGGAAAGATTAAGGGCAGGTGAGATACAGAGCTGGTCTCAGAAACATAGAAGTGAGAGTTTTATCTGAGATTTCACTGAAGCGTGAACTAAGGTAGGATAGAAAATGGATTTAGGAATATTCATGAAATATTTATGTGGTACTGAGCCTTGCCAGTCCCTATGTTGGGCTGTAGTTATAGAGACTAATATAATGACATTCTTGTTTTCAACAAACTCATAATCCCATAGTGGAGATAAGCACATAAACAAATAATTATAATTTGGAGGGCTGAGATTGAGCATGTTCCCCTTGGACAATGAACAAGGCTTGTTGTGTTCAGCTTTATTGGGGTCAATCGAAGGTCATCAAGAGTGCTTCTCATCTGGAACTCTCAGACACCACCGTTTTTACTAATGGTTTTAGTTTTAGGGAAGAAACTCAAGTTTTACTATTTATTATTTAAATAGTAAAATGTACTTGATACTTTTAGGCTTTTCAGAGTTGATACTTCTAGAACCTTCTGGATTTACAATCTAGGTTTGAGCAAGGCCCTTTCAGCTTACAGCTTGAATCTGTGTATTTGGAACATGGGACAAGCGCAAAGCCAGCTTCTGTCATTACAAAAGGATCAGCCTCTTAGCAGTGTGATTCTAAGAGTGTAAATCACTTTGCTTTTCTACATGAGTCTACTAACTTCATAGACAAAGAAAGCAACAAGTTCTCAGTAAAACAAAGAGGTAACTCAGACACCCAGTTTGGCTTTGAGAATTGTATTCAGAAAGTCAGTAATTAATCCCATAAACATTTATTGAATTTTTCCTCTGGTCCAGACACAAGGTTAGATGGTGGGAACACAATGTCTCTGAGCGGTTTCATAGACAGTTTGGTTTTACTTTCCTTACTGCATGCTTCAAGCAAATTAAGCTTTTTAAACTCCAGGTATTAAAGAAAGAAAAGAGGCAACTAACTGTAAATGTCATAAAATAGGACAGTGGGACCAACTTCTTCCTACCCAAACCAATATTCTTGGTCCCAACAACGGTAATATCATGACCTAGTTCTTTCCCTTGGCACACTGTGACTAATAACAGACACTGTCTTGTGGTTCCTGTCTCGAATTTGCTGTCCTCTGTTGGAGTTATACATCTGGAGATATATATCCATATCTATCTATCTATCTATCTATCTATCTATCTATCTATCTATCTATCTATCTATGGTGGAGATCTGTAATATCAGGCATATATCCAAATTGGGAGCTATATTTTCCTTACATAGCAACAAATCGACTTTTCCTATTGAATTGGGATTGCTGCAACCTCAGGTTTATGACTAACAATCAAGAGGACATATCCTCTTTTTAATTTAGAAGTTGAACAAGTTGGCATTTTTTGCTGATGTTCTACTGGTTTAAATTTCTGTTTGTGGGAAGATTCATTATACATAATCATTTCTTTCAAGAAAATATGTGGATCTCATATATGGTCAAAATTTAATCTCTAATTTGTGCCTATAATAGCCACAGTCACATCAACTAAAGCTCTTTTGTTTTGAAAAACTTGCATTTTGACGTGACCCTTGTTCTAAGGACAATTGTACTCCTACCAAGCTACTGTTATTGAATGCTGTCCTTGGGCTAGCTTTACATTATGTTAAATTGTGTCACAACCACTGTGGTTCCAAGAATGAGGGCTTCTTTTTTGTGTAAAAAAATATCAGGTTTCTATACTGTAATTAGTGTCAGGAAGCCAATGAATATAATACCACTTTGAAATTAATATTTTGTTTATCACATGTATGACAGGCATGCATGTGAGATACTTAAGCAGGCTATGACAATGATTGGTGCACAGAAGATGGATTATGCGGCCCCTGCAATAATTCTACAGCTCCTTGAATTCCTTAGCCTGCAAGCTAGGAGCTGCAGCACCATTGCAAGCCTGCTCCCCAGCTTTGTTTGACTCTCCTGTCTTTTTAGGTCTTTTTAATAACCAACTGGACCCATAATATGATAGTTACAGATTCTATGCCAAGAAAAGCATGCCTAGCCATTAGAGGAAATAAAAAATCCAATAAAGCGAGAAATGCAACTTGACGCTTTGGTACAAGCCAAAGCAATAACCATTTAATGTCCAGTAAATTTAATTGCGAAGATGACTTTTTTTTTTCCAGTTGCAGTAAATGTGATGATATGTTAGTTCTATGTTTCTGTGGCCAGCTGTGAAAAGCTATTTGTTGCCTGGCTGGCTGGCTGGGCTTCCTGTTCTGTTTTGCTGTCTAAGGCACTGCTGACCAGTCCAGAAGCAAACATTCAATTGACCCCAGTGAAGTTCTAGCAGATCACCTTCTTTGTAATCGCCTTCTGGGGAGAGAAGAACATAAAACTTATTTAAACTTTGGGTACTTTAGGTTTCACTGATTTAGAAAGTAATACCTGACTTAATTTAAAGTCATATGAAGTCTTGACTATATTTTTAGGTTGGGATGCGGGTGGCCTCAAGGTAGCTGAGTTAGCTAGACATTAGTCGCTACCCTCATGTTTAAAATCCCAGAGTAAGGATTTTCTTTTAGACAACCTGGAGATATAGTTTTATCAGACTGTGAATCTTCTTGTTCTGGATTGTGTATTCAGGGTAGCCATTCACTTCTATTTTAGTTTGAAGGAGTTGCAGGGCTTTTTGCTGAGAGCAGTGTTTAATTGGGGACAGAGGCATGAGCACAGAGACTGTAAAGAGGTGTAGAGAGGGAGGGGACTCGAAGACAAGGGGGCAGGATTAACAAGGAGGTAGACTCAGCCGGTGACACCTAGGCATGTTACATTTCTATGGATACTGCTTTACCACTGCCAGAGCCATTTGGTTATATCTTTGGGCTGAGTGAATCTTTCTTCCTTTTTAGAGGAAGCAATAGGACTGTGGAAGCAATAACACCTAAGTTTGAATACTGCTCTGCTATTTGATACATGTGTGATTCCACATGGGTAAAATGATGACAGTGCCATTTCATAAGGGTGTGTGTGTACAAATGGCCATCATTTTCTGAGTTCTGAGAACTGATTATGTTTAATGTTTTCTAAATGTGGCAAGATAGAATTTTCTGTTGCTCTCATTCCCTTTTGTTCTTTCTTCATAGCCCAGGTAGAGAGAAGACCTTTTAGCATAATAGCACAGGGAGATTATGTGATTAGAGGCATTCAGTATAAGCAGGATAAAGGTTTTCTTGTTTTGTAGGTGTCCTACTATAAAGATGTTACAAGAGCTGAGCCTACCTGAGTAGGTAGTGTGGTATTTAAGGGACTGGATTTTTGTGTCAGGTTACCGGGTTTGGGTCCTGGTTTCATTACTTACTAGCCATGTGTCGTGACGTTGGGTCAGCTACTTACTCTCTGGACCTCAATTTCCATAAAATGAAGATAACAATAGTATGTCTGTCTCCTAGAGTCAGGCCTATTTTCTTGATAAAGGCTGAAGCCATATGGAACTAGTCCTTGGAAAGAGAGAAGACGGAGAAAGATGAAAGAGAAAGGGACTCTGACTGGCCTGCTGTACCTAATTTGATGGGAATACAAAGGCATGTATATACCATCTTCTATAGTCTTTGTGGCCACAATGGGAGCTCTATTTGGGGTGACTTGGGCAAATGTTGACCTTGCTAGTTGAGTGCTTGTGGTGTGAGAGGTTGTTCCGTGTTACTCTCTCCACGCTCCAGTGATATGTTCTTTCTGCTCTTTGAACACAGCGTGACTCCCTCAGGTGTCTGCACTGTCTCTTCTCTCTTCCAGGGATATTTTCCCATCAATTCCTTAAAATAAGTTTATTTCTCTCATCACTCACAACTTACCTCATATGTTAGTCCCTCTCAGAAGCCCTTTTCCAAATAACTGTTAGGGCAAAAATGAAGTCAACTGATTTAACAATGAGATTTTGAAATACAACGTCCCTTTGTTGATAGCAGTCAAGGCCTGTGGAACATTTTGACTCCCTGAGGTCATTCAGAAGCCTGGCTTCCTCCATCTTGTTTCTCTGCCATTTCTAGGACATTGTCCTAATCCATACTCAAAGCTAGAAAAGCATCTTCAAGCGACTGAAGCAGAAGTTGCACATTTCATTTTCACTCACATCTCCTTGGGAAGAACTTAATCACATTACCACACCCAGATGCAAAGAGGCTTCAGCTGGACAAGTATACTTTCATTTAGATATTATCACATGAGCCTCAGATGGCCATACTCCATACCAAAGGATACTTCAATGTGTCAGAAGCATGAACTTCATCTGCCGTCTTATTTCCCTCATTTCCCAGGAATAATGCCTTACTGGGCTTCTGTATTATCTAGATTTATTTTCTAATTTTAATTAACATTCACAGAAAGGTTTCTGGCTTTGCCTTTCTGGAATATCATTCGACACATTAGACTTCAAAGTCAAATGAGCTGTATATCGTTAACCTGGAAATCTGGTCAGGTCTTGTAAAACCCCAAGAGCCACTCACTTGCCTTTGTCTTCCAGATTTCTGTCTCTTTAGTTAGTTATAGCTGTAACCAAGATTTCAATTCTACTACCTGTGTGTTACTTTTCTGTGTTCCCTCCTATATCCAAGCACAGAAGTGGCCACACAGTCCTTTTAAAACTGCTGCTTCCAGTAGCCTTTACAAACTGATCTGATTGGCTGTTTGCAACCTGGCTCTAACAATTTAAGGTTTTGGTGACATTTCACCAAGACTATGTTCCTTTGGGCAGGTAGATACCTTGTTCATTCAGAAGGATTTCAATGTCTGGAATTATAAACCTCTTTTAGGTTTGCAGGGGTTGAGATCAGCTTCAGTTATTTTAGATAACTTACATGCAATGCACACACCGCAAATAATTACATAAATACTGGCTTAACACCTTCTATATTGTCTGGAATATAATAGGAGCTCTATAAATATTTGTTGAATGAATTAATACATGAACAAGCTTCATAGACACATTCCTTCCAACAATATTTTTGACTATATATATATATTTTAAAGTATTGGAAAAAGATGGTACTTATGGGATATTTGTGAAGACATCAAAACAGTACCACAAACAAAGCCCTGAATTAGAAAAAAAAATATATCGAATTAAAGATTTTTTTCAAAAGATTGAATTGTATATGCAAGGATTACAGCATTTATCAACAAACTTACTAAATACAGACAATTCATTTAAATTATACCAATACTATAGTATTCATATGTATCATCTGGAAAGATAGGGACACAGGCTCTGCATTTTGAAAATCCCACTAGATGGTTCTGGAACATGGGGCCTAAATAGGCATGAAAATGGATTTAATCTACAGAGCCTTTTTTTTTTAAATTCTAGAATTTTTTTTTTTTTAATTACATTTTAGGTTTGGGGGTACATGTGAAGAACATGCAAGATTGTTGCATAGGTACATACATGGCAGCGTGATTTGCTGCCTTCCTCCCCTTCACGTATGTCTGGCATTTCTCCCCATGCTCTCTCTCCCCAACTCCCAACCCCCGCTGTCCCTCCCCTATTTCCCCCCAACAGAACCTAGTGTGTGATGCTCCCCTTTGACAATGTTTATATTTTACAACTGCCTTGGTCACAATGATAGGAGAGCTGTATAGTAGTCACCTATATAACAAACTGCCTTGGCAAAAATCATTAAGTAACATTCAGGGCTATTCGGAACCATTAAATGCTGGCCTGGTCTTCCGAACAGCAGGGCAAATAGTTTTCCTCACAAGAGGATTCTGTAATTTCTCCTCTTTGCTGCTCCTCTAATTCATTAAAATTAAAACCTGAATATCTCCCAGTGGCATACTAATGGTTCTTGATATTTTGTGTGATTTCTTTGTTCAGAACACAGGTTATTTCATGCTATGAATGGTGTGAATGCTCTTTTAAATAGAGTAGCACTTGGTTAAGTTTAGAGTGACCTTTAATATTTCCTCTGTCTTTGAATGGGAACAATTGGTGCACTTGCCTCTAATTTCAAATAAAACCTGAACCAATGTATACAAAGACAGAGGCTGTCTGAATCTATGATTACAATTCAGGAACAATTGCTGAGTGCTTATAAAGGGTCACATGCAAGTTACATAGTACCAGAAACTTTCTCGTATACTCTCTAGTGTACGTCACAGACAATTTCAGTGTCTTTCTTCTATAAATTATCTAACTTTTGTATAAAATTTGTAGTACTGACCTTTTATTTTGGTGTTGTATAAACCTGTTTAAAAACATACTTATAATTCCAGCAATTACTTAATTGCTTATTTATAAGCAATTGCTTTCCATGAAGAACTTGTTGAGGATTGTCTTATTCATATCATCTATTGCTTTAGGGCCTGACACAGGGCATAAACATGTCTTTTGTTCCCTCTTTTTCTATTTTTTAAATTATATTGATGCAAGAAAGCTCTTTTTTTTTTTTTTTTTTTGAGATGTCTCGCTCTGTCATCCAGACTAGAGTGCAGTGGCACAATCAATCATAGCTTACTGCAGCCTTGAACTACTGGGCTCAAATAATCCTCCCACCTCAGCCTCCCAAATAGCTAAGGCTACAAGGATGTATGTACTACCATGCCTGTCTTGGGTTCAAAGTCTAATTATTTTATTTTATTTAGTAGAGATGGTCTTACTATGTAGCCTAGCCTGAAAAATATGTGTCTCTTGAAAGAATGAATGTGTGAAAAATACAAGAAAACATCCTATACTTCATGGTTTCTCTTTATTCCACTAAATTTTGGGTGTACCATGTGTTCCCTTATGATGCCATCTGTTAGGATTTTACTGTACTTAAATATGTTTGACAGCGGAGAAAAGGTCTAGAAGGAGGAAACTGCATAGTTAACAAACTAGTCTCAAATAGTTGCTTGAGTCTTGATAGAAAACACAAGACTCCTGGGTCAGAGATAAAGGGCATTTTTATTCACTGTTAAGTCAGTAGCATAGAGTCAGTATAGTTGCACCAGTTCTAACAGCCCTAATAGCTCTAAATTCTATAGGGCAACAAGGAGGACTAGGTGGGGACTTTATGGTCAGTTGGTATGTATCACATGAGAGGAGCCCTGAGATTAAGGAATCCACTGCTTTTATAACAAACAGCAAGAAAACTTTTTTTTTTTTTAAAGACAGGATCTTGCTCTGTTGTCCAGGCTGGAAGTGCAGTGGTACAATCATGGCTCACTGCAGCCTTAATCTCCTGGGCTCAATTGAGTCTCTTGTCTCAGCCTTCCAAGCAGTTGGGACTACAGGTGCATAACACCAGGCCTGGTCAATTTTTGTATTTTTTGTAGAGGTGGGGTTTACCTAGCTATGTTGCTCAGGCTCATCTTGAATGTCTGGGCTCAAGCAATCCACCCACCTCAACCTCCCAAAGTGCAGGGATTATAGGCATGAACTACTGCACCTGGCAAACTTTTTTTTTTTTTTGGACCAGAGGGAAAACACATCACAGTATAGTTCCATGTACAGCATTCCTTACTTTTCAGAATTGCTGACTGCACAAAATTCCTAAGAAGTGGCACCATGGCACTTTCACAGAAGTGAAAGAATGGTCAAGACCTTGTAATTTGGCCTATGCAGCAAGACATGTAGGGAGTGCAAGGTGCCCATGGCTCATTGACCTCACCACCAAGGAGCTGGAACTATTGACATAGTTACATTGTAGAGAAGATTGAGGTTCTGACAGGTAAAGTGACTTGTCTAAGTTTACACTGATGACTTGCCCAGGACAGAAACTCATTTTTTATGGATTCTAAGGCTAACATTTTTTCCATAATACCACACTTGCCTCTTTATACTACTTTTGTTATTTATTTACTCACAGCTGTCCCTCAATTTTCAATTGCTAAACAAGGTTTCTTCAGTGGTTTACTTTATACCTTTAAAATTATTGTTACAATCTCAAGGTAGGTACAGCACTTCACAAAGCATTTGTTGAATACATGCAGCAAAAAGACTATGCAAAAGTGTTTAGTCCTTAGATATGTCTAGGAAACTAATGCATTCTCTGTTGAAGAGTCACAGTATAGGAGTTTAAGAGCAAAGGCTCTGGAGTCAGAGAAGTTTGTGTTCAAAATCTGCCTATTGGATTTATGATCCTGGGTAAGGTATTTAAATTTTATGAGACTCAGTTTGCTCAGAAATGTAGCTGATAATAATATCTAGTTTCAAATTAGATGAAAAAATTAAGTAAATTAACACATTTAAAGTATTGGAAACATTGTGTGACATATGGCCCAATAAGGTAGCCATAATTAATGCAGAGTGAAGGCTCTGAGAAATCTAACATGAAGAAAAACACCTAATATTACATCAGAAGATTTGACTGTGGAACAGTAAATTATTTTTTTGGCATTACTCATTTAACATTTTATGAAACAAAGGGCTCTGCTTCACTTAGAGATTGTTAGCCCAAGGAATTAATATTTAATTCCTCTGTGTAGAGGAGCTAAATTTCATTAATAAATCCCCTGATGTTCTTGAATTGTCATATTAAACAAAACATGTTTGGCTTTTGTGATGTCCTTAAATGTGGGTGAGGTATCTTGGGCAGTTTCTGAGATGTGTTAAAACATCAGCACTTATGGATTTAACTGTATTCCACCAAAGAGGTTGATTTTATTCTGCTACCGCAGGGGAAATTCTTCTGACAGTAGGTTCACTGAATCTTTATTCAGAGGGTGTGCAGCTGATAATCTGAGCAAACATACCACTCCGGAATGCGAAATACTCTTCCCAGACACAGGTAAACATAGGTGGAGTCAACAGTTAGGCAAGTCTCCCCTCAATGGCAAAACAGCACTCTGAGCTCAGGTTGGTACACACTCCCTGCCTGAAATTTAATAAATATTGCGGACTCTGTGCTCCCCAGCATTTTAGGAAAATCTTTTTGTTTAGAAAACAGTTGAAGGTGAAACACACAGGAAAGGCTTTGTTGGTGCTTCAGAGCTGGCCTTTACTAAGTCTAATTGCTTTCAGTATTGGCTTACAAGAGCTAATTATTCATACCTCTTCCAAAGACTGTGTTTAAATGATGCCTTTTTAGTAGCTTGAAATCAGCCCTGATGGAAGTTTATCTACACAGAAATCAGCAAATGTGACAAATCATTTTGTTTCCTCCACTCTCAGAGCCGCCTCATGCCCTCAAATATGTTTGGATGTTTTCACAGTACGTCCTGTCACTGGATCACAAGTTGTTTGGCCCACTAGACTTGAGAGCAAAACCTTTATTTTCATTTCTGGCATATGTTTTGCAACTAGCACATTAGTGCTTACATCCATAAATGAATTAATGATACTGTCAATCAGTCACTTATATGGGATAAGTTTTCAATGAGATATGGGAAAAATCATGTAGGTATACGTGCTACATTATTAAACAATGTGGTCAGCTCAGTTGATGTACTTATTCTTGGATTGCTTTAGAGTGTCTGGAATGACTCCAAGGATAATTAGTATGCATCTTTATCACCAGAGCAGAATTTGCCTGATTGCTATGGCATCACCCTGTGTGGCCATTTGTTGGGATGAAATCAGAGCTAAGTCTAATTGCTTTCCCAGGTCACTAACCCCTCCTTTTCTCTCCAGGATCTGGATGAAAATTCTTTCCTCCTTAGAAAGAAATCGAGATTACAGCTTTTAATAGAATCACATATTGTTCACTTGGGTAGAGTATCCCGTGTCCGTACAATCTAAACCAGAATCACCTGTTGAAGACTTTGTGATCAAGAATTACTATTTCTAAGGTTTAAAGAGGCTACTGTTGACACTAACTATCTTTAGGAATTGGTATTTTAAACTCAGAGCTGAACATAAAACCCATTGTTTGCTCTATCAATACGTTTTATTTATAGATTAAAAAACACAGGACCAAAGAAGGAAATGACTTATCCAATTATACCATTAGGGTGGATGGATGACCTTATGATTGTGGTTTATGGTCCTTTACATGCTGCATGCCAATAATTATGGCCATTACTCTCTGTGATAGTACCTCTGAAAGAAGCTTAAACAATTCTGATGACAACAGAAGAATTTCTGATAATTTACAAGTAATAAAATCAACCTTTTATTCGGTGCTCACTATGGTCCCAGGCCTGTGCTCAGTGGTTTACATACATTATTTAATCAGTACAACAACCCTATAAGGAATAATTGCCCTTTTTTGACAGATGAGAAAATTGAATTCCAGATTGAATTGGATGTCCATAATTGCATAGTTATTGAGAGGCAGATTGATGTTTGCATCCAAGTGTATTTCCCTTCAAAGTTAAAGCTGTTAAGCACTGTAGTATATGATTTTGTTTTTTACAAGATATGTGAATGACAAATTACATATGCATATACATGTATGTTATTATGTATGTTTTTATAATATTTTATTAAATATATGCATATTACATATATAGTTTTATTCATTTTTTAAAAAGACGAAGTTTAAGTTAAACCATACTAACATTATAGAGAAGTCCTTTTGGAAATTACCATTTTCTTCCAGTTTAGAATTTTCCTTCTTTCTATTGTTTTTGTCAAATATCCTAAAAGTGTATGGTGTATACATTTTGGAGGTAATGTAGGCAATAAAGAAAACATTAAGATCACTAAAATTCACGTTGAAAGGTTGATGTTTTAGCTCTTTGTTATTTGTTATCTCTGTGTGACTTTGGTCTTGTTACAGGAAGTATAGACCAATTTGTATGGATTTAACATGCATAGTGAGAGCAAAGCTTTTTGGACTCAGACCTAAATTCAAATCCTAGGGCTTGTATTTACTTGTTATGTGACTTTATGCAAATTATTTAACTTCTCTGATTTTTAGTTTCCTCATCTATAATAAGGAAACAATACTATCTATCTCACAGTTTGTTGTGCGGATTAAATGGGATCATGTATATGAATCCTAAAAGTAACAGATTAGTGTCAATTCAAATGAGGTATTTTTTCCTATAAAAAATAGTTTAACATGGTGTCCTCCAGGTTCATCCAGGTTGTTTCAAATGACAGGATTTCATTATTTTTAATGGATAAATAGTATTCTATTTTGTGTAGATACCCAATTTTCTTTATCCCGTCATCCACTGTTGAATGCTTCGGTTGATTTTACATCTTAGATATTGTGAATAGTACTTCAATAAACATTGGAATGCAGATACTCTTCAGCATACTGATTTCCATTTTCTTTGGATATGTAACCAGTAGGGGATTACTGGATGGTATGAGAGTGTTGTTTTTAATTTCTTGAGGAATCTTTATACTGTTTTTCAAAATGGATGTACTAATTTACATTCCCACCAGCAGTGTGTAAGTGTTCCCTTTTCTCCACATCCATGCCAACACTAGCTATTTTTTTATTTTTCAATCATCACCGTTCTAACTAGAGTAAGATGATATCTCCTTGCGGTTTTGGTTTGTATTTCCCTCATGATTAGTGATATGAGAACCTTTCAAATCTCTGTTGGCCATTTGTATGTCTTCTTTCAAGAAATGTCCATTCAAGTCATTTGCCCATTTTTAAATTGGGCTTTTTTGTTGTTGCTGTTGAGTTATATGAGTTTCTTATATATTTTGGACACTAACCCCTTATCAAACATATAGTTTGAAAATACATTCTCCCATTCTGTAGGTTGTCTCTTTGCTCTGTTGATTGTTTCCTTTGCTGTGCAGAAGCTTTTTAGTTTGATGTAATTCCATTTGTCTATATTTGCTTTCATTGCCTATAATTTTCAGGTTTTCTTTAAAGAAAACCCTTGCCTAAGCTCATGTTATGGAGCTTTTGCACTGTTTTGTTTTTTTTTTCCTAACAGTTCTGAGTCTTACATTTAAGAATGTAACCATTTTTGGCTGAGCGGGGTGGCTCATGCCTGTAATCCCAGCACTTTGGGAGGCCAAAGCAGGTGGATCATGAGATCAAGAGATTGAGACCATCCCCACCAGTGTGGTGAAATCCTGTCTCTACTAAAAATACAAAAATTAGCTGGGTGTGGTGGTGCACACCTATAGTCCCAGCTACTTGGAAGGATGAGCCAGGAGAATTGCTTGAACCTGGGACGCAGAGTTTGTAGTGAGCCAGGATGGCGCTGCTGCACTCCAGCCTGGCAACAGAGAGAGACTCTGTCCCAAACAAAATAAAAAAGAAGAAGAATTTAACTATTTTGATTTGATTTTTGTAAATGGTGAGAAGTAGGGATCTAATTTCATTCTTCTGCACATGAATATCCAGTTTTTTCCAGTACCATTTGTTGAAGAGGCTGTCCTTTCTCCATTATGTTAAGGAAAATAAGCCAGGCACAGAAAGACAAATATTGCATGATCTACTCATATGTGGAATCTAAAATTTTGTTCTCATAGGTAAAAGGTAGAATAATGGTTATCAGAGGTTAGGAAAGGTACTAAAGAGGAAGAGAGGGTGAGAGATTTTTGTCACTGATTACAAACCGAAAGCAAGATAGGAGGAATAAGTTATGGTGTCTTATTGCTCAATAAGATGATTATAGTCAACAGTAACATATTGTGTATTTCAAAATAACTAGAAGACACGTTTCTGAAAGTACTCATCACAAACTCTGATGTGATCATTATACAATTTATGTGTGTATTGAAATATCACATTGTACCCTATAAATATGTTTAATAATTGTCAATCATAAAATATAGAATTTAAAGAAATTCAGAATTAATCTATGCTTCTCAAACATAACCCTCCTCCCCATAAGTGTTAGAGTGGTGGTGAAGTATAATACCTTAAAAATCCCTTTCATTGCTGACACTGTCAAAATCTACCGCCTAACAAATAGCTGTTCCTCAAAATTCTCTCTCTTAATACTAAAGAATTTTTTTTTACCTTTTTCTCCTGAGAGCTTCCTCTTTTTTTTAGTGTCATATTCCTTCCTATTTCTTCCCTGCACACTGCTTTAGTCTGAATCCTTCTCATAACAAAAACTCACTTTCCCATTATCTGGATCAGCAAGACAAGGCAGCATAGCTGAGTAGTCAAGAGCAAAAACTCTGGAACTGTTAAATTAATAATTTCTGTATTTAATTCCAAATCCTGTAAGCTAACAGCTATGCCTCATTTTTTCCTCTCTGCAATGGAAAATAGCACCTACCACAAAGGGCTATGGCAAAAATTCATATGTTGAAAGTGACTGAGACCCAAACTTTTCATGTAGTGGGAACCAATTAGGTATTATTTTTATTTTTCAAAGGTGCCTACTAATAATAAAAGATAAAGAAAAATTTCAAAACATTTACTGTGGTATAGAAATATAAAATATAAAGGACACCAGACATGGTGTCTTTACATCTCTGGGACCCTGTGTTAGAGTGCAAAGCCTGTAATGGGATCTGAGCAGTGTTTCCTTCTTCGTCCCACAATGTAATAAGTGAGTAATAGCTTATGCCAAGGAGATGGAGGTCAGTCTTTTGTCCTTATTCTCTTATACAGCAGGCACAGTAATTCAACAATCTATCCAACAATTTGGCATATCTCACATCCTTTCCTGTATTCACTTAAATACATTTTACCTCTTAATCATGTAGCAATTAGTAGTCACTAATCTATCTTCTGAAAGAAACTTCAGGAAAATCCTCAGACAACTTCAGCCCTGACATTTCCAAGCTCTGTACTCACAGTATAGGAAAAACAGAAAAATTTACTTCTGCCTTCTGCCATGTTATTCAACTTATTCATTTATTAATTAATTCATTCACATACATTTATTGAGTACCTACAATGTACAAGGCGTTAAAGATACATGAAAGAGCAAAATCAACACTGCTGTTACTTTATGGAGTTGATAGGGTTTAGGACACATTTTCCCCAAACATGGTACATTGGCGTATTGAGCATTTTAAACTGAAGGAATCTGAGAAAATGGCAGAAGCAGAACGGTCACTTAGACCTTTTCCCTGCCCTTCTTCCCAGCTGGTCATAAAACCTAGAAAGGTTTTCTTACTCTCACCTGAAGTAGCTCTTAAAATACTAATGTGAGAGGTACCCTCCCTCTTAGAACAAAAGGAAGATCTTTATCTCTGAAGACACAGGAACACAGAGTAGAACCTGAACAAACAGTCCTTGCTAAGTTTCCCCAGTTTATTACCATTACGTCATACTTTTTCCCTACTATATTTCTCCATGACTGGTCACCCTTCATCAAACCTACCATTAAAAGCACCAAGGTTTAACAGTTTCTTCAAGTCTTCATTTCCTTGTGAAGCCTCCTGGGTCCACATAAAACTTAAATAAAATAGAATGCTTTTGTTTTTTGCATTTATTTTTATTTATTATTTTTACTTTTTATTTTTCCATATGTTATTGGGGTACATACAGGTGGTTTTAGCAGTGATTTGTGAGATTTTGGTGCACCCATTACCTGAGCAGTATACACTGCACCCTATTTGTAGTCTTTTATCCTTCACTCCCACTTCTACCTTTTCCCATGTTCCCAAAGTCCATTGTATCATTCTTGTACCTTTGTATCCTCATAGTTTAGCTCCCACAAATTAGTGAGAATATACAATGTTTGGTTTTCCATTCCTGAGTCACTTCACTTAGAATAATAGTCACCAGGCCAGGCATGGTGGCACACTCCTGTAATCCCAGCACTTTGGGAGGCTGAAGTGGGCGAATCATAAGGTCAAGAGATCGAGATCATCGTGGCCAACATGGTGAAACCCAATCTCTACTAAAATACAAAAATTAGCTGGGTGTGGTGGCGCATGCCTCTAGTCCCAGCTGCTTGGGAGGCTGAGGCAGGAGAATTGCTTGAATGCCGGAGGTGGAGGTTGCAGTGAACCAGGATTGTGCCACTGTACTCCAGCCTGGTGCCTGGCAACAGAGCAAGACTCCACCTCAAAATAATAATAATAAAAAGAATGACAATCACCAATCTCATCCAGGTAACTGGATGCCATTAATTAATTCCTTTTTATGGCTGAGTAGCATTTCATCATATATCCATCTCTCTCTCTCTATATATATATATGTATCTCTCTATATATATATTGCACAATTTCATCATATATTTCATATTTATATACACACAAACACACCACAATTTCTTTATCCACTTATCAATTGATGGGCATTTGGGTTGGTTCCATGATTTTGAAATTGTGAGTTGTGCTGCTATAAACGTGTGTGCAAGTATCTTTTTCATTTAATGACTTCTTTTCCTCTGGGTAGATACACATTAGTGGGATTGCTGGATCAAATGGTAGTTCTCTTTTTAGTTGTTTGAGGAATCTCCACATTGTTTTCCATAGTGACTCTAATAGTTCACATTCTCACCAGCAGTGTAGAAGTATTCCCTGATCATTGCATCCACTCCAATGGCTATTTTTTGATTTTTTATTATGGGCATTCTTGCAGGAGTAATGTGGTATCACATGGTGGTTTTCATTTGAGCATTTTTTCATATGTTTGTTGGACATCTGTATATATTCTTTTGAGAATTGTTTACTAATATTCTTATTCCACTTTTTGATGGGATTCCTTGTTTCTTCTTGCTGATTTTTTGTCTGTTGTAGATTCTGGATATTAGTCCTTTGTCAGAGGTATAGATTGTGACCTTTTTTCCCCACTCTGTGGGTTGTCTGTTTACTTTGCTGATCATTCCTTTTGCCATGCAAAAGCTCTTTAGTTTAATTAAGTCCCAGCTATTTATCTTTGCTTTTATTGCATTTGCTTTTGGGATCTTGGTCATGAAACCTTGCCTAAGCCAGTGTCTAGAAGGGTTTTTCCAATGTGATTTTCTAGAAGTTTTATAGTTTCAGGTCTTAGCTTTATGTCCTTAATCCATCTTCTGTTGATTTTTGTTCGTTTGTTTGTTTGAGCTGGATTCTCATTCTGTCACCCAGGTTGGAGTGCAGTGGTGTGACTTTGGCTCACTCCAACCTATGCCTCTCAGGTTTAAGCAGTTCTCCTGCCTCAGCCTCCTGAGTAGCTGGGATTACAGGTACCCACCACATTGCCAGGCAAATTTTTCTATTTTTTTTTTTTTCAGTAGAGATGAAATTTAACCATGTTGGCCAGGATAGTCTTGAACTTCTGACTGCAGGTGATTTGCCTGCCTTGGCCTCCCAAAGTTCTGGGATTTCAGGTATGAGCCCTAGTGCCCAGCTTGAGTTGATTTTTGTGTAAGGTGAGAGATGGGGATCCAGTTTCATTCTCCTTCATGTGGCTAGCCAATTAACTCAGCACCATTTGTTGAAAAGGGCATCTTTTCCACACTATGTTTTTGTTTGTTTTGTCAAAGATCAGTTGGCTATAAGTGTTTGGATTTATTTCTGAGTTCTCTATTCTGTTCCATTGGTCTATGTGCCTGTTTTTATACCAGTACCATGTTATTTTGATGACTGTAGCCTTATAGTATAGTTTGAAATCAGGTAATGTGATGCCTCCAGATTTTTTTTTTTTTTTTTTTTTTTGCTTAGTCTTTCTTTGGCTATGCAGGCTCTTTTTTTGGTTCCATATGTATTTTAGAATTGTTTTTTCTAATTCTATGGAGATTGATGATGGTATTTTGATGGGGATTGAATTGAATTTATAGATTGCTTTTGGCAGTACGGTCATTTTCACAATTTTGGGTCTAACCATCCGTGAGAATGTGATGTGTTTCCATTTGATTGTGTCCTCTGTGATTTCTTCCAGCAGTGTTTGATAGGTTTCCTTGTAGAGGTCTTTTGCCTTCTTGGTTAGGTAGATTCCAAAGCATTTCTTTTTTTTTTTTTTTTTTTTTGCAGCTATCATAAAAGGAGTTGAGTTCTTGATTTGATTCTCAGCTTGGTAGCTGTTAATGTATAAAAAAGCTACTGATTTGTGTACATTAATCTTGTATCCAGAAACATTGCTGAATTCTTTTATCAGTTCTAAAAGCTTTCTGGAGGAGTCTTTAGGGTTTTCAAGGTAAACAATCACAATCATATATCATCAGCAAACAGTGACAGTTTGACTTCCTCTGTACTGATTTCGATGCCCTTTATTTCTTTCTCTTGTCTGATTGCTCTGGCTAGGACATCTATTACTACATTGAAGAGAAGTTTTGAGAGTTGGCATCCCTATGTTGTTCCAGTTCTCAGAGGGAATGCTTTCAACTTTTCCCCATTCAGTATTATATTGACTGTGTGTTTATGATAGACAGCTTTTATTCCACTGAGGTATGTCACTTGTATGCCGATTTTGTTAAGAGTTTTAATCATAAAGGGATGCTAAATTTTGTTGAATGCTTTTGTTTTGTATTGTTAGTCTGTCTTTTGGTATAAGAGCCAGTTATAAGTCCAGGATACGTAAAGGGGAAGACGTTTTTTTCTCCCCTATGAGTTTATACTGTGGAGAAGGGGATAATACATTAACTAAATTATCTCCCCAAAATAAATATATATTTACAATTTTGATTAAAAGCTGATAAGACAAAAACTATGTGATAAATGAATGTCATTATTAAGAGGACCTGAGCCACAGATATGGTGGTAGTAGAGTCTGACCTTTAAACTGAGCTGGGAAGAAAGACTGGTCCTGGGGTCCAAGGTGAGGTTTGGTGCTCCTTTCTGGGCTATTTTGGGGTTTCCTAGTGATGGAGCAATACATATAAGGAATAGTAGCCACATGGTGGATGACATTCCACTTCTGCTGGTCACTGGACACTTACCCAGTACTCCCCAGTGTAGGACTTCTCTGGTGCACTGTGTTATAGCACAAAGCTTATGAGGGAAAATCTGAGCAGAGCTTCCCTTTTCTTTCTCCAGTATAATATATAAGTTATGGCAAATACTGTCTTCACTACCCAAGTTAGACATATATGTGAGCTTCTAGAACTGGGAGCCTAAATGAGGCACAAGCAGCCTCTGGAAGACAGACCTTACTCACAAACGCTGATGCCATGTGCTTGGTAGCAGAAAAAGAAGTAGGAATGAGTCTGCTGTACTCAGATGCAGTGAGTAAAAGAGGAAAATAGCAGTCTCTGCTACAGTCAAATGCAGGAAGTGAAATGGAAGGCAGTATGTTCACATCATCGGTTTCCCTACCTCCCTCAAAGAAACATGGCCACTTGCACCTTATCAGTCAGATTGGCCATGTCTCTGGGGTGGGGCTCTAAGAGCAATAAGTAGGAGTAGAAATGTGGGCAGTCTTCTGTATCCTAAGATGAGAAAATCTTTACTTTCCTCTCTAGCAACTAGAAGTTAACAAGGTAAAGTGGGAAGGGGGTCAAGGGAGCACTCTAGGGTGCTAGGCAGAAGGAGCACATGAAAAAGGCTGAGATGAAGAATGTACGGACATTTACGGAATGGAGAGAAAGCCAGTACACCTTGAGTGCAAAAGATGAGAGTGAGTGACAGTGGTGGACACAGGGCTGGAGAATAGACAGGGTTAGACCATGTGGGGCCTTCATGGCCAAGCTAAGGAAGATAGTGTCCTATCAACAATGGGAATCTCTGCATAGATTTAACTCAGTTTTCTCATCGTATACAAGCAGGCAAAAATGTCTATGATTCATATATGCTCTTAAAGACTATTAAAAAGGCAGTAGAGCGGCAGGGCTATAGTGGCTGACTAGAAGCCGTGCCGTTTGTAGGCTCCCATAAAAAAAAATCCATAATAAGCATGTGAACACTTCACCAACAACCAAGGTATCCAGGTTCTTTCATCAAAATTGACTAGAAGGCTGGCCTGGCATGACCCATGGAGAGAAGGAAGAGCAGTGTGGTGCAGCGGCCACCTGAGAGCCACACAGGGGAGGGGAATCCCTTCTCCCCAGCCAATGGAGATGGTGAGTGAGTGCACTACCCAGCCAGGGGAACTGTTTTTTCCACGGAACTGTGCAACCCATGGATGGAAGATGTCACTTGTGAATCCACACCACTAAGGCCTCTAGTCCCAACCTTGCAATACATGGATTCTTACAGCCTCTCAGCTGGAATCTGCTTAAGCCTACAAAACTCCTGGGGGAAGGAGTGACCAGCACCAGCCACTGCCACCTGCTGTCTAAGCCTTTTGAGCTTCTTGGGGAAGGTGGCAAGCAGCACTGGGACTGTCTAACAGGCTAATTCCCTGGGTAGGGGACAGGCAGCACCCATTTCTATAGCTCCAAGCTGTCCTTTTCCCCTGCTGGAGCCAGGAAGGCTGGAGGGCTTGGTCCCAAGACTTGTCCCTACAGCCCAGCACACTGGCTGTGGCAGTCTGTGGCCAGAGTGTCTCTTCGTGCCGAACCCTGACCCATCCTTCCTCAGTGGGTGGGGCTTCCCTGCAGGATGTCCAATAACTACAGCCAGAGGCTCCAGGATAGAATTTTGATCCCTCTGGATCTGAGCCCTTAGTGGGAGGTGTGGCCACAGTCTCTGTGGACCAGCAGACTTAGCCTCTCCTCTTGGTAGTTCTGAGGAATCTGGACAGCCCAGACACTGGATTTCCCTCCAGTGAAACACACCCTCTCCATGAAGGGACAAAGTTCTTTGTTAAATGGGTCCTGTTCCCCATGCCGTCCAACTGGGTAAGACCCTTCAACAGGGGTTGTCAGGCATCAGGAGTGATCCTACTGGCAGCAGGTTGGTGCCCCTTGAGGTCAGAGGTCTCAGAAGAAGGAGCAGGCATCTTTGCTGCTCTCCAGCCTACTTGAGTGACATCTCCAGGCACAGGAGTGAATCAGGTGAATAAGTGAATCCCAGCAAACTGAAGTGAACCCCAGCAAACTGCAGCAGCCCTACAGGAGAGGGACCTGACTATTGAAAGAAAAACAAGCAGAAAGTGACACCAACAGCATTAACAACAACAACAACAACAACAAAAAGGCATCCACAAAAACCCTGTCCAAGGGTCAGCAGTCTCAAAGACCATAACTAGACAAACTCAAAAAGATGAGAAAGAATCAATGAAAATATGCTAAAAACCCAAAAAGCCAGAGCGCCCCTTCTCCAAATGATCTCCATCAAGGGTGCAGAACTGGACGGAGGATCAGATGGACAAATTGATAGCAGTAGCTTCAGAAAATAGGTAGTAAAAAACTATGGTGAGCTAAAGGAACATGTTTTAAACCAATGCAAAGAAGCAAAGAACCTTGATAAAGGGTTAAAGAATTGCTAACTAGAATAAAGAGTTTAGAGAGGGACATAAATGATCTGAGGGAGCTGAAAAACACAGCATGAGAACTTCGTGAAGTATACATACATGTCAACAGCTGAATGGACCAAGCTGAAAAACGGATATCAGAGTTTGAAGAGCATCTAACTGAAATAAGACATGCAGACAAGAATAGAGAAAAAAGAATGAAAAGGAGTGAACAAAGCCTCCAAGAAATATGGGACTATGTGAAAAGACCAAACCTACATTTAATTGTTGTGTCTGAAAGTGACCGAGAATGGAACCAAGTTGGAAAACACACTTCGGGATATTATCTGAGAGAACTTCCCCACCCTAGCAAGACAGGCCAACATGCAAATTCAGGAAATACAGAGAACATCATTGAGATACTCCATGAGAAGATCAACCCCAAGACACACAGTTGTCAGATTCTCAGGTTGAAATGAAGGAAAAACTGTTAAGGGCAACCAGAGAGATAAGTCAGGTCACCTACAAAGGGAAGCCCATCAGACCAACAGCGAACCTTTCAGCAGAAACACTACAAGCCAGAAGACATTGAGGACAATATTCAACATTATTAAAGAAAAGAATTTTCAACCCAGAATTTCATATCCACCCAAACTGTGCTTCATAAGCAAAGGATAAATAAAATCATTTCCAGACAAGCAAATCCTGAGGAATTTCTTTACTTCCAAGCCTGCCCTGCAAGAGCTCCTGAAAGAAACACTAAATAAGGAAAGGAAGAGCTGGTACCAGCCACTGCAAAAACACACCAAATTATAAAGACCAATGACACTACAAAGAAACTGTATCAACTAGTGTGCAAAATAACCAAATAGATCATGATGACAGGATCAGATTCACACATAACAATATGAATCTTAAATTTAAATGGGTTAAATGCCCCAATTAAAAAACACAGACTGGCAAGTTGAATAAGGAGTCTAGACCCATCAGTGTGCTTTATTCAGAGACCCACCTCAAATGCAAAGATATACAGAGACTCAAAATAAATGGATGGAGGAATATTTACCGAGCAAATGGGAAGGAAAAAAAAGCAGGAGTTGCAATCCTAGTATCTGACAAATTTAAACCAACAAAGATCAAAAAAGACAAAGAAAGGCATTACATAATGGTAAAGGGAACAATTCATCAAGAAGAGCTAGCTATTCTGAATATATATGCACCCAATACAGAAGCACCCAGATTCATAATATAAGTTCTTAGAGACCTACAAAGTGACTTAGACTCCCACTCAATAATAGTGGGGGGCATTAATACCCCACTGTCAGTATTAGACAGATCAACAAGACAGAAAATTAACAAGAAAATTCAGGACTTGAACTCATCTCTGGATTAAGTGGGACTAGTAGATGTCTGCAGAACTCTCTACTGCAAATCAGCTGAATATACATTCTTCTCAGTGCCAAATGGCCCTTATTCTAAAATTGACCACATAATTATAAATAAAACACTATTCAGCAAATGCAAAAGAACTAAAATAATAACTAGTCTCTCAGACCACAGCACAATCAAATTAGTACTCAGGATTAAGAAACTCATTAGAAACCATACAATTTTATAGAAATTGAACAAGTTGCTCCTGAATGACTCCTGGGTAAATAATGAAATTAAGGCAGAAATCAAGAAATTATTTAAAACCAATGAGAACAAAGAAACAACATACCAGGATCTCTGGGACACAGCTATAGCAATGTTGAAATGGAAATTTATAGCACTAAATGCCCAAATCAAAAAGCTAGAAAGATCTCAAATCAACATCCTTACATCACAATTAAAAGAGTTAGAGAAGCAAGAGTGAACTAATCAAAGCTAGCAGAAGACAAGAAATAAATAAGATCAGAGAAGAATTAGGAGATAGAGACATGACAAACCCTCCAAAAAAACCAGCAAATCCAGGAGCTGTTTTTTTGAAAAAAAAAACCAAAAAACAAAAAACAAAATAGACAACTAGATAGACTAATAAAGAAGAACAGAGAAGAATCAAATATGAACACACAAAAAAAATGATAAAGGGAATATCATCACTTACCCTATGGAAATACAAACTACCATCAGAGAATAATATAAACACTTCTATGCAAATAAACTAGAAAATTGACCAGACAGATTCATAACTGAATTATACCATAAATACAAAGGAGAGCTGGTACCATTCCTTCTGAAACTCTTCCAAACAATTGAAAATGAGGAACTTCTCCCTAACTCATTATTTGAAGCCAGCATCATCTTGATACCTAAAGTAGGAAGAGACACAACAAAAAAGGAAACTTCAGACTAACATCCCTGATTAATGTCTATGCAAAAATCCTCAATAAAATACTGGCAAACTGAATTGAGCCACACATACAAACTTATTTACTATGATCCCGTCAGCTTCATCTCTGGGATGCAAGACTGGTTCAACATATGCAAATTGATAATGTAATTCATCACATAAACAGAACCAAAGATAAAAACCACATGATTATTTCAATAGATGCAGAAAACACCTTCAATAAAATTCAACATCCCTTCCTTCATGTTTCTCAATAAACTAGGTATTGATGAAACATATCTCAAAATAATCAGAACTATTTATGACAAACCCACAGTCAATATCATACTGAATGGGCAAAAGCTGGAATCACTCCCCTTGAAAACTGGTGCAAGACAAGGATGCCCTCTCTTACCACTCCTATTCAACATAATACTGGAAGTTCTGGCCAGGGCGATCAGGCAAGAGAAAGAAATAAAGGGTATTCAAATAGGCAGAGAGGAAGTCAGGTTGTCTCTGTTAACAGAAGACATGATTTTATATTTAGAAAACCCCATCATCTCAGCCCAAAAACTTCTTAAAGTGATAAGCAAATTCGGCAAAGTCTCAGGATACAAAATTAATATGCAAAAATCACAGGCATTCATTCACACCAACAATAGGCAAGAAGAAAGCCAAATCATAAATGAATTGTCATTCATAATTGCTACCAAGAGAATGAAATACCTAGGAATACAGCTAATAAGGGATGTGAAGGTTCTCTTCAAGGAGAACTACAAACCATTGCTCAAGGAAATAAGACAGGACACAAACAAATGGAAAAACATTCCATCCGCATGGATAGGAAGAATCAATATTGTGAAAATGGCCATACTGCCCAAAGTAATTTATAGATTCAGTGCTATTCCCATCAAACTAACATTGACATTCTTCACAGAATTAGAAAAAAAATTCAAATTTCATGTGGATTCAAAGAAGACTGTGTATGGCCAAGACAATCCTAAGCAACAAGACCAAGCTGGAGGCATCAAGCTACCTGACTTGAAACTATACTATAAGGCTACAGTAACCAAAACAGCATGGTACTGGTACAAAAACAGACATGTAGATCAATGGAGCAGAACAGAGACCTCAGAAATAACATCACACATCTACAATAATCTGATCTTTGACAAACCTGACAAAAACAGGCCATAGGGAAAGGTCTATTTAGTAAATGGTGCTGGGAAAACTGGCTAGCCATATGCAGAAAACAGAAGCTGGACCCCTTCCTTACACCTTATATAAAAATTAAGATGGATTAAAGCTTAAATGTGAAACCTGAACCATAAAAACCCTAGAAGAAAACCTAGGCAAGACCATTCAGGACATAGTCATGGGTGAACAAAGAGTTGATGACAAAAATGCCAAAAGCAATCGCAACAAAAGTCACAATTGACAAATGGGATCTAATTAAACTAAAGAGCTTCTATACAACAAAATAAACTGTTATTAGAGTGAACAGGCAGCCTACATAATGGGAGAACAATTTTGCAATCTACCTATCTGACAAGGGTCTAATAACCAGAATTTACAAGGAACTTTACAAGAAAAAGACAAGCAACTGCATCAAAAAGTACTGACAGTTCTCAAAAGAAGACATTTACGTGGCCAACAATCATGTGGAAAAAAGCTCAACATCACTGAGCATCAGAGAAATGCAAATTAAAACCACAATGAGATACCATTCACCCCAGTCAGATTGGCTATTATTAAAAAGGAAACCATAGATGCTGGAGAGGCTGTGGAAAAATAGAAACGCTTTTGTACTGTGGCTGGGAATGTAAATTAGTTCAGCTATTGTGGAAGACAGTATGGCAATTCCTCAAAGAGCTAGAACCAGAAATACCATTTGACCCAGCAATCCCATTACTGGGTATATACCCAAAGGAATATAAATCAGTCTACTATAAAGACACAGGCACACATATGTTTATTGCAGCACTGTTTACAATAGCAAAGATGGAACCAACCGCAGTGCCCATCAGTGATAGACTGGGTAAAGAAAATGTGGTACATATACCTCATGGAGTACTATGCAACCATAAAAGGGAATGAGATCATGTCCTTTGCAGGCACATGGATGAAGCTGGAAACCATCATTCTCAGCAAACTGACACAAGAACAGAAAACCAAATACTACATGTTCTCACTCATAAGTGGGAGTTAAATGAGAACACATGGATACGGAAGGGAAACAACATACACTAAGGTCTGTTGAAGGGTGGTGGATGAGGGGAGGGAACTTAGAGGATGGGTCAATAGGTGCAGCAAACCACCATGGCGCATGTATACCCATGTAGCATGTTCTGCACATCTATCTGGATTTTCTTTTCTTTCTTTCTTTCTTTTTTTTTTTAGAAGAAATTAGAAAAAAAAAAAAAAAAAAGGTAATAGATCTAGGATGACCACATGTCCTGATTTGCCTAGGAACAATCAGGGTTTCTGCCTGTTTTCCTAGCTTGAAAATATCTTGGTTTGGATGCTAAGTTGTGTGACCACTACCTGTCCCTCAGTGTAGTGATTGAAACCTTTTAGATTTGTGGCCTTTATATCTGGAACTACATTGACTGAGTCAATATCCAACTCTGACATTTCTTAGTGGTGTGACCTTGGGAAACCATTCTGTTCTTTAGTTACATCATCTCTAAAATGAGTTAATACTAAACCAACATTTACAGTTGTATAAAAATTGAATTATTGATATATAGAAAACAGTGCCTGGAATACCATAGGTGTTTAATAAATGTTAACTGTCATTGTATTTGTGGCACGTTTCTTTACTTTCTCTGATTCTAATGATGTTTTGAAAAGTATTTAGAAAATTCTTATTGCATTCCACTGAGTTTGCATGTTACAATGGAATGGCAGGGTTGGTTCAGATGCCCCACAGTTATAATGTGGGATGTCGATTAATAGAAGCTGTACCACTTCAGTGCATACTGGGTGTCAGGCCCTGTGCTAAGTAGTTTACAGAGGTTCTTTTTACTTACTTTTCCCCAACATTCTCTGAGGGGTAATGCATCATAGGTCTGCTTTATAGATGGGAAACTGGGTTCAGGGAGGTTAAGAATTTTTCCAGCTGAACAAAGTGGCAAAGTAGAGATTTGATTCCATCTTTCAGATCTGTGATTTAGACTCAAAACCATTACATTCCATGCCCCTCTGATGCCAACCTTAGAGGCAAGGCAGTGTTTAGCTCTTCATAGGAGCCAGCCAACACTCCTAATCCAGTTGTCCAAACTTTCCCACATTCAGACATATTTATATTTTTAGTCTGTAGCATTCCCTGGGGCAAGAAGGGAGAAATACATTCTTTAAGTCTGCTATTCACTATTTTACAGTAGGAAAGGGCTAGCTTAACTGACTCAAAACTACTTACTTTCACTTCCCTAAGGGGTCTTCTTGTCCTTTTTAATGAGAATTTGGTGGACCAGTTTGAGCTCTGTTTATGCAAAATGGTCACAAGGTTATTGGTTTTGAGCATATCCTCTGTCGACCTCCTCCTTTCCTTCCTTACTGAAGTGCTGAAGCCTTTTCCTTCTGTCCTTACATGCCAGTCCCAGATTCTCAGTTCTACTTGCGTTCATGCTGGGAGTATAAAGTTTGTAGTTTAGAAAGTACCAGACTGAACAGATGCACTTTGTTTTATACTTGAAAGGTTATGTATATGAGAGTATTAAAAGGTTATGTCTAATGAACTCAGCTTGAGAATCACAAAATCACATTTCTTTTGCAGCAGCTCTTTAATCCATTTCCACTGAATAATGGCGTCATTGTCCTTGGATCCAGGCAGACCTGGAGTGAAACCTTGGTTCTACCATTTACTTACTGTGTGTACTTTGGCAAACCTATTCTCAGAGCCCTGATTTCCCCATCTGCTCACCCGCAAATAGGAAAGGGATGCCTTCTACCTGTGAAGTATCATTTAAAGCCACATCATAGCCACGCTGTCAGTAGTCCTGAGCTGTTGGGTAGAGAACTGAGAAGCTAACTCAGAGTTTCTGTTCCCATGTCCAGAAGCAGCTGGTACAAAGAGCACAGGTCTTGCAAGACCAACCTAAATTTGGAACCCATCTCTAGCATTTTTTTAGCTTTTTGTAACCATTCCAAGTCAATTCCTTAGTGTAAAATCTCCTTTCAAATACATTAGTCTTCAGAATAATGTTCCCCAAAATACATCCACATCTTCATTCCTAAAACCTGTGAATATGTTAACTTACATGGCAAAAGCAACTTTGCAGATGTGATTAAGGGAAGGATCTTGAGATGGGAAGATCACTGTGAATTACTCTGTTGGGTCTGATAGAAATCAGAAGGGTTCTTATAAGAAGGGGGCGAGGAGGTCAGAGTCAGAAGAGAGGATGTGATAATGGAAGCAGAAATTAGAGTGATGCATGGAAGGGGCATGAGCCAAAGAATGTAGGTGGAAAACACAAGGAAACAAATCCTCCCTGGGGCTCCCTGAAGGAAAGCAACTCTGCTACCTTAAGACTTGAGTCCAGAGCTGTAAGACAATCAGTCTGTGCTGTTTTAAGCCACTAAGTTACAGTAGCAATAGGAAACTAATACATGTCATTTATAGTAATGATAATGACAGTCATAATTAATGATACTTCATATGGTATATATGTCCTAGGAATTTTTCTAAATTGTATAGATACATGTTTTACATATTATATACTATATATTATACATATTTATGTTTTATATATTTATATTTTACTTTGATATATATTTCATATGTGTGTATATATATATGTATATATATATATATGCAATTCTCATAACAATTTTCACAAAACAAACACTTTGCAGATGAGAAAACAGGCACAGAGAGTCTAAGTAACATTTTCAAGGCCACATAGCCAGGAATGGACAAAGCTGGCATTTGGATCTCATCAATGTATAAAGCACTACAGAAGGCCTGGCACATAGTGCTTCCCAATAAATGGAGGGCACCATTATTGTTATTCCTACTACATGACATTGCTTCTATTTCTGTAAGACTGTGCGTATTGCAGCAATGACTGGCTGTGCTAAAGCTTTCTTTTCATGCTTACAGACACAGACTCGAGCTATGTGTCTTTCTGATCCTAGGCTCAGATGAAACCAGTCCTGCCCTTTTCTCTGTGAGGGCCCAGCCAGAATAGAGGAGACGTGGGAAGAGAGTTGCTGTCATCCTATGCCAGCTATTGTATTGTACTTTTATTCCTACCTCTGCATTCTTCCTCCTTTGGAAACCACAAATTACCCAGCAGAGTCCTAGTGACAGAATGATGGAACTGGGCTGGTGCCTGCAGCTGGGCTAAGTCAATAAAGGTGATAATGAACACTAAGCAGAATTTGAAGAATGACTTGGAAAATTGCTGCTATTGATATTTCTGGCAACCATCTGCTGTAAAACCAGACTGAAGTGGGCTGTTCCACATGGCAAATCCCTTTGAGACCAATGATGGCAGTAATGATGAGAGTTCATATTTGTGCAGCTCCTAAAAGTGTTTTAATATATATTACCTAATTTTGTTTCTCAAAAACCCAGTGAAGTAGGACCCATTTCATGGACTTTTTAAAAAAGATAGGTTAATTTCATTGACCCTGTCTGCCTGGCCTGGTTGTGACTGCAGGAATAGAGTGAGCAATTTTTGAATTTTTAAGTAAGGACATACTTGGGGTAACCATTGTCAATGTGCTTGGCTTGGGACTGTGTGGCCAGCAGACGTTCCCTTAACCCTTAACCAGGAGAGAGGCCAAGGTGGCTTTGGCTCCACTTCTGACAGCCCCAGGTCAGAGCAGAACAGAGCTGTGTTTATTGGGAATTGTCTCTTCTCATAAAATTAGATACCAACAGCCTACTCTGCACCTTTAACCTCCTCTCACTGCTCAGCTTACTTGTGCTGGCTCCACGTTCAAGTCCTCTGCTGCACGTAGCTGTGGATGCCCTACACTCTTCACAGTCCTCCCGCTGCTGGCTTTGTGCCCTGGCTGCCTCACCAGCTTCCAGACCTGTGCTCCACATGTAGTAGATACATGATAAACATCTTCTGAATGACCAAATGGTCTGGAAGAAAAAGGCTCCAGAGACACAGTTTTCTATTTATGATCCTGTTTAACATTTTAATGGAGAGCTATTTTCAAATCACTGCCCCTTTGTTTTAGTCCTGATTTGTAAAGTTTTATTTCACAGTTGCATAAGAAACTTGAATTAGTTATCAGCCTCATGATAGAGACACGACGTTCATCCTTTTAAAATCATAACTTGTTGTAAGAGAAGGAAATCACACACTCAGGTTAGAAGACAAGCTCAGAAAAGGCAAGTTCAAGGTCACACAATTAGTTATTGGTAGAGCCAGGATAAGAGGTAATACATATTTCTTAGAAAAGAAACTACCTTTACAGATCATATACTCATATGATTTTGTTTAATCCTCGACAAGCCTGTGAAGCTTAGAGAAGTTAAGTACTTTGTCTACAATGCACAGTGCATAAGAGGAAGACAAAGTGGGAACTAGACTTGAGTCTTCGTGAGCTCGGAGTCTCATTCTTTGGGGAACCAGCTCTACTGACTTTTCCTTAGGCTTTCAATTATGTGTAATTTGTTCTAGTTTCCCCTACATCTTTAGGAATCACTCTTTAATTTACACATCCTGTTGTCACGGAACCACTGTCTTACTGTTTTTGTAAAAATAAATCTGATTTTTGGCTAGCTAATATGATTTTGAGCTACTTCCCCCCATATATTCAGAAGTTTAAAATTAATTGCCAAAATATTTGTCTGAGGTAATACATAGAAAGAGTGAGTTTTGAAAACTTCTACCATCAGAGCCTTGCTACACTTGTTATCACTTGCTAGTTTATCTGTTTGTTTCGTACTTTACATTATAGGAAACACTTCTTATATATTGCACTCTTGGATCCTTGTAACAGCCCTTACAGGTAAGTATCATATTATTATTCCTGTTGTCCAGATAATAACACTGAGGTCCAAAGAACTTCATTGGCCAAGGCCACAATGCCTAAGGTCATGATGCTAGGAAAATGCAGGGCCAGGGCCCTATACCAGAGTTCCACGCTCTGTCCTTCCCTGGGATGCTTGTGTTTTTGCACTGGCTCCTGATGCAGGTGTGTGCCAGGGAGGGTAGCAAGTGTACATTCTAGGTATGGAGAAATGGTATATGCATGCCAGGAATCTGCATCTTGGTGCCTCAGTTTACCCCAATGTGGAAAGAAGAGATGCTATATTCTCTCCAAGCCCTTTAGGAAACACCATAGCACAGTGCTCCACAAAGGGTACTGGGTGGGTGGGTATATTAGTTACAGCTTGGGTTGTCATAACAAAATCCCACAGACCAGATGACGTAAACAACAGAAATGCATTTCCTCATAGTTCTGGAGGCTGGAAGTCCTAGATCAAGGTTTTGGTAAGTTTAATTTTTCCTGAGGCCTCTCTTCTTCACTTCTCATTGTGTCTTTATGTGGTCTTTTCTCTGTGCATGAACAATACTTGTCTCTTCTTCTTCTTATAAGGACATCAGTGCTAGCTCCAAATATAGGCACATTCTGGCTTAAGGCTGACCAGAGTGAGCAGTGAATTTTGAGGGGACACAGTCAGTCCATAACAGTGGCCACACATGGTTGAAATGCATGATGTTCAGAAAGAGTACATCCTTCTTTGTCAACGCCTGTTTAAACATCTACAGCTGCCAAATTTATGGGCTTGGATAGTTGTTTTTGAAACTTCTAAGTCATATTGCTTTTCCTCCCCAAATATTGTGCTTAAAAGCTTACTATTTTCAAATTGAAATGAGAGAGCAAGAAGAAAGAAATGTTGCCATAAATCTCAAAGCAAAGGAAAAAAAAAAGTCGGGAGAAATGAAAATAAGTAAACTGAGAATTCTCTCAGAGCTGGAAAAATCAATTGTTACCACATCGTCCCTGACAGTGATCGAGTTGAGATCAACTCAGTTAAAGTTAATAACACCTGCACAAGTTCCGCTATAGCAGGTTGTCAATTTTATTAGCAGGCCTGTGAGCTATGGGTGCCAACTTCCAAGATGAATATAAATGAATGCTGAGATTTCAACCATTACAAGGGGATTTGTTAAAAAGACAATTCTCAAGTTCTTTAAAGCGCCCAAGACAATAGTCAGCTTCATGAGTCAAATCGCTCCCAGAGGCAGCTTATTAGAGTCCACATGGGATGTACTGCTTCCCCAGAGGTTAAACACACAGCATGAAGGAGCCCGCATGGACACTGTCTGACTTCGATGAATGACTCCAGCATGATTTCACTGTCGTCTTTTATTTTATGGGCTTGGGTGAGTTGTTTTTGAGGCTTCTAAGTCACGTTGCTTTTCCTACCCAAATATTGTGCTTAGACGTTTACTAAGGACATGTTCCAAGTGGCAGAACTTTTGCTGGGCCTATTTGGGCAGGTGTTTTAGTTGTGCTCTTGTACCCAAAGTTTAAGGCCAATGTTCCAGATTAGGCTCCCGCACACATGGGGAAGGGAAGCGTCCTAACTTTTGTTCATTTCTTACTATACATAGAGTGCTAGTTGCTTAACAAAATTCACATTCTCTTCTTCTTGGGAAACAGACTGCACTTTCCAGCTTCCTTTGTAGCTTAATTTTATGTAGGTCTGCAATTGAGTTTTAACCAATGGGTTGTACCTATAGGGTTGCCAGATAAAATACAGGATACCCAGTTAAATTTAAGTTTTAGATAAATAACCTATTTCTAGTATAAGTGTGTCCCAAGTACTGCATGAGACATACTTATGCTAAAAAGAAATTGTGTTGTTTATCTGGAATTCTGTATTAATTGGTCAAAATACAGGCAGAGTTAGGGAGGCCTTTTCCTGTGCCCCCACTGAGTGTTCTACAAACCTTTCCTCAGCAACTGTCTTACAGGGTTGTCTTTGTAACCAGAAAGCAGAAGAGCACATGGGAGTTGAAGTCAGACAGACAAGGGTTCAAATGCCCATTCCAGCATTTAGTAGCCTTTATTTCCTTGGGAAAACAACTTAATCTGTAGAATTTACTCATTGCCACAGTGTAAAGTCAGAGTGAAGATTAAATGACATGATGCAGAGTGCTTGACACTTAGTAGGCCTTCAGTAAACAGGAGCTATTCTGGTTTGCAGTCTCATCTCCCTAGCTGACTGAATTGGTTGGGGCAAGTACAGTCTCATTGCATGTTGGTAGTCTGCCTCTATTAAGCATCTGTCACAAAGGATATGTACGGTAGTACTTGTGGAATGACTCCTTAAATCAGATTCAGCGTTTAGAAAGATCAGTCATGGCTTTGGATAATAGATTTTTGGGATATAAGTTTAGAAGTTAGTTACCCCTCCCCTCCCAAAAAAGAAAAAATAATCACACTTTATTTTAAGCAAAAAGACTAGTTTGCTAATTTTATGTTTAAACTTGGCTAAGCTACAATGCCCAGATATTTGGTCAGACACTGGTCTAGATGTTGCTGTGAAGATATATTTTAGATATAATTAACATTTAAATCAGTAGATATTGAATAAAGCAGATCACCCTTCATAATGTGGGTAGACTCATCCCATCAGTTGAAGTTGTTAAGAGAAGAAGACCAAGGTCCCCCAAGGAAGCAGACAATCTGCCCCTAGACCACCTTCAGACTTGAGTTCCAACATCAAGTCTTCTTTGGGTCTCCAGCCCATCTACCTGCCCTGTGTATTTTAGACTTGCTAGTCCACACAATCACATGAGCCAATTCCTTAAAATAAATCTTTCTCTCTGTGTATATGCACATCATTTAGGTACATCCTATTGGTTCTGTTCCTCTGAAGAACTCTGGCTAATGCAGATATTATTACCCCATTTACAGACAAAGAAACAGAAGCTTCAGGTCTCTTGGCTAACAAAGAGGAGAGCTTACATCTCAAAATTGTTTCTTTTTGATTTCAAATCTAGAACATATCACTGATTCTTTTTTTTTTTTTTGAGATGGAGTTTCACTGTTGTTACCCAGGCTGGAGTGCAATGGCAAGATCTCAGCTCACTGCAACCTTCGCCTCCTGGGTTCAAGCAATTCTCCTGCCTCAGCCTCCCGAGTAGCTGGGACTACAGGCGTGCACCACCATGCCCAGCTAATTTTTGTATTTTGAGTAGAGACGGGGTTTCGCCTTGACCAGGATGGTCTCGATCTCTTGACCTCGTGATCCACCTGCCTCGGCTTCCCAAAGTGCTGGGATTATAGGCGTGAGCCACCGCGCCTGGCCTCACTGATTCTTATATGATACTCCTTTGCCTCCTCCACTTAGTTTTGGAAGAAAAAAAAGAAGGGAGACGTTAATAAAGGAACATTATAAAGAGAAGAGGCCGGTAGGACTCATTCTCTGAACCAGGCTGAAGACAGACCAAAATCAGCAAGTAGTGCTGAAGGCAGCTTCTAGTTGCCCTTGCTGCTCATCTGTGCAAGATGCTCCCACAGTGCTGATGTCATTTGGCTCTGTGTCCCCACCCAAATGTAATTCCAAATGGTAATCCTCGTGTTGGGGGAGGGGCCTGTTGGGAGGTGATTGAATCATGGGTGTGGACTTCTTGCTGTTCTCATGATAGTGAGTGAGTTCTCATGAGATCTACTTGTTCAAAAGTGTGTGGCACTTCTCCCTTCGTCCTCTTTCTCCTGCTCCACCATGGTAAGACGTGCTTGTTTCCCCTTTGCCTTCCGCCATCATTGAAGGTTTCCTGCAGCCTCCCAGTCATGCTTCCTGTTAAGCCTGCAAAACTGTGAGTCAAGCAAACCTTTTTTCTTCATAAATTATCCAGTCTCAGGTAGTTCTTTATAGCAGTGTGAACCCAGATTAATACAAGCACCATGACAGTTTGCAAATGCCGTGGCAATGCAAATTACTACCCATTTCCATTGTGACAACCAGAAGTTACCATACATTTTCCACCGATTTCTGAATATCCTGCCCCTTTATTTGCATGTCATCAAACGTATGTTTAAATACAACTGCCAACCACCCATAGGCTGCTACTCAGCACACTGCCTATGGGTTTGCCCTGCTCTGCAAGGAACAGTCGCAGAGCTGTAACTCTGCTGCCTCAATAAAGCTGCTCTGTTCTACCACCTGCTCACTGCTGAATTATTTCCTAAACAAAGCCAAGAACTTGCCCTGCATTATTAGTGGAGAAGGAGAAAGAATCATGAGGTAAAAGAAAGAAGGTAGGGAATACAGATAGCCTTAAAATGAGCAACCTCAGTTTCCTAAAGATGTCAAAGTAATCTGCCTGACCTTCTAGGGTGACTAAAATTTGTCACGTCCGTTACACATTACATGGAGATCCATAGGTCCTCTGTAATCCTATAGACATAGCTCCTTCCAGGCCACATTCTAGTTTTTACCCATCATATCACCTTGCTTATTTGCTTTATAGTGTTTATAATGACTTCTTATGATCTTACAATCTTACTTAATTACTTGGTTTATTTGCTTTATTGTCTTTCTACCCATCTATAATGTACATTCCATGAAGGCAGGGATCTTTTCTATTTTCACCTGCTGCTTATCTTCAGCATCTAACACATTGCAGAAACTGAATGATTGAATACTGTGTTCATCCTTATTTTCCTGTCTTCAGCCTCTGTTTTTTTCCTTCCCTTCCTAATCTTACTCATTCTTCAAAACCCACCCTAAACTCCTGTATCGCTCAAAGCCTTCCTTGTTTATGCTCTGTTCCAGCCACACCTGCCTTCTTTTGGTGCCTACAGCATACATACTCTTCATGATTCTGAGCTTTTATTGACACTCTTCCCTTTGCCTAAAATGCTCTCCAACTTCTGTCCTTTCCATGTCCTTCATCAACTTGAACATATATTCTTTTCCAGGAAGCCTTTCCTGAATTTTAATATTAAGTTAATTGCCCTGGTTACACACTGTCGTAGATATCTTGCCACTCCTTTCTCGGTCTCCCTGATCCGTTCCCCTCTGCAATAGCTGATACGCTTAAGATAACTTTCTATTGCTCATCACTTTAAAATAACTTGTTCATTGTACAACGCACCCACTATATTTTAAATTCCATAAAGTAGTTCTGTTTTCTTTTGCTGCTATATCAACAGTAACAATTCTCAGTGCCTGTAATAAAGATGATGTAAAGAAATATTTATTGGTTGAATAACTGGAGAATGTTCATTGATGTCACCATTACAGAACTCTAAGAACTATGTGCTTGGTGATTCAATGTAAAAATAGCTATCAGTTATTCAGTGGTTACGCTGTACCACTTTCTACATGTTTTTTGTGTCCCAGTTTATTTTATAATCATGAATATTGTTGCCATCCTTATCTCACAGAGGAGGAAACTGAGTGATGAGAAGTGTGAAGCTTGCACAACATTGCCATTGTGAATGGCAGGGCTAGGAGTCCAGCACAGACATCCGCTCCAGAACGTAACCGTAACCCCATGCACTAGTGCTTATAATCTTGGGAGGCAGGCAAGAGATTAAGGAGATAATTTACAGTCTGAAGACTCACTATCTTAGTTCGTATATTCACTCAACAAATATTTGTTAAATGCTGTGTTAGGCACCTGAGATACAGTGGTAAAACAATCTGATGTGGTTCTTACCTGCACTGGTACCTGCACTGGTATAGTTCATTAGCACTTGCTTGGTTCTCAAATTTGGCTCACATTAGAACCACCTGGGGAGCTCTAAGTGACTTTATTTAATTAGCTGGCCTGGAGCCTGAGCCCCTGTGTTTTATAAACTTTGTGATGAAATATAACGTGCAGCCAGTGCTGAGAACAACTGCTTTAGTACTTTGTGCCAAACCAAGCCAATATACAGTCATCTTGGAAAGTCCAGAGTCTTGTCGTGCCCCTACCTCCTCTTCCTTTACTGACCAAATGACTGGAGAGCCTCTGAGGGTAGGTCCTGGGAATCTGCATTTTAAAAGCTCCCTTTGTTATTCTGGTGCAGCTGGCCAGCAGATCCACATTTCAGGATTATTAGAACAGTTGCTAAAAATAAGACAAATGTGTTTAGAGGAAAGAGCTTACAGAGAGCTATTGTGCTCTGGGCTGTATTTATAAACCACATCACTTGAACCGGTCTTGAAAGAAAAGTAGGATTTAGGTATGTGGAAAGAGATAGAAGCTTTCACTCATGGTAAGTATCATACATATAACTATTACATGGTGTTTTATTTTAGACATGTTTGTCTTATAGCCTTTCTACTCAAAATGTCATCTGAGGACCAGTAGCATCTGCTTTATATTCTATCCCAGAAGCTGCATTTTTAACAAGATATTCAGGTGATTTGTATGTATATTAAAATTGGTGACTCATGATTCTCTATGTGTATCCCACCCACACAATAAACTCTATAGTTCTTGAGGGCTGCAACATGACTAATTAGAAGATTTATAGAAATAGTACCCTGGGAAGTACACTATTGTTATCCCCATTTTTCAGGAATGGAAACTGAGGTTTATGGAAGTCAAATAATACTTGTTGCTTCAAGTCTGGTGCTCTTTCTACTATGAGATATGGATTTCTTTTATTCTTCACTATTCTCCGTAACATCCAACATTTTGATAAACATAAGATTTCAGGTTCAGAAAATTCCTGAAAATCATAGATTCTTGAAATAAGTTGGAAGTAATATTAGAAGAAATATTGCCATACTCTGTCACTTAAAGTTGAAGACATTCTGGACTAGAAGTTTAAGGACCCTGTTTGAGGTCATAGAACTATTTTCTGAATAATGTAATGAAACTAGTGTTCAGATCTCCTGACCTGAACCTTAGTGCCTTCCATCTCATCATTTTTACTCCTGCTAGTGCTTTGTATTTCCTGTTATACAGGTAGTTTCTTAGAATAGCCTGATTTTCAAACCCATTCTGAGACAGAGCCAAATAAGCACTTTGGGTGGAAAACAGTTTTAAAACATATCTGGGTGGGAAATTACCTTCAAATGAACTGTACTTAGAGTCACTGTATGGTTTCTAGTTATTCCACAAATGCAAGAAGACAGGGACTCCCTTATATAAGTATGTCCTATTCTGAGCTTCCTGCTTAGACCATCTGTTTGATGAACCCAGCCACCTGGATTCTTTCTGGCCTTTTCACTTTTCATCAGAATGTCTTCCAGCCCTAAACATGTGGCAAGTCTTTGGCCTCTTGCTAGCATGTAGAAAATTGTGGTAGTGACTATTTTTTTGGAAAACAGACAGTGCTGTCATTTTTGTTCACCTTTGAATCTGAGCTGTCAACATCACATATGCATCAAAGAGGGTAAATTGCCTGTTATAACAAAGGCTGCTCTAGCTGGCTCTACAAAGTCAAGTGTCAGATCCAGTCTTCAAAACTGTTAAAGGTGTCCTTCAAATCAGAGCCCGATTCTCAGCTTATAAGAACTCTTTCATGCCAAATTTTGTTTCTCCATCTTCCTTGCTTTTCCTTAATGCATTTTGAAAGCATGCAGTCAACTTGAAAGGGCTAAGTGCTCAAATTCAAGATAGAAATGAGAGCTGTTGCTCTCTTGTTTGCTTTGCCCTTGTGAAATTTCCTATACAAGTGTCTTATTTGCTTTGGTGTTCCTCCACAGTGAGTGAAACTCTTCCTAGGTTTACAATGAGTAGTTTGATGCCCCAGTGCTTCCCTTTAACCAAAGGTGAAAGCAATTAATATTAATCTAATTGGATAAAATGTTTAAAAATGGGAGAATATCTTTGTGAGTAAGCAAGGAACAAGGTCATTACCAGTGAACCCAGGCTTGACTGATCTGCTAACAGTGCCATTCAACTCCTTGATGCCTTTGGTATCAGTCTTTTCAGAATAAAATTCCATTTATTCAAAGAAGTCTTCTCTAGTTCTCTTGTTCTGCTGTATAGAACAAAGAGAGAAGTAGATACTTGCATATATTACTGACTACCTAAAATAGTGAAAATTAACAAGGATGTTGAAACACTAAAGATTAGGTCCACCGTTTTGGTGGGTTGGCTGCTCAAGGAAAGGAAGGAAAATTTCTCTTAGCTGGTAAGTCCATAGAATATCAGTCTTCACAAAAAAAAAAAAAAGATGGAGGAGGAGAAAAAAAGGGAGAAAAGGAAAAAAAGAAGCAAAGCAGTGGGCGGAAGTGGGATAATGGTGTTTGGTCTCAGTGTTCTAACTTAGAACAATCCTCTGGGGCTTACTTGGCACATGTCAGTCTGACTTGACATTCATTCCAAACAGCTTGGTTATCTGGTTTCCCAGTCTTCAGAATATTTCAAGGAACAGATTAGAAAGGATAAAAGAGGCTGTTAGAGGCAGGAACACTGACAGTAGCCAGAAAGGACACTGCCTACTCTACAGGCAGAAAGTAGAAATCTGTGGCTTGCAGGCTGAGGAATTGAAAAAGCACAAAAGTTGAAAGTCAGCCAGCATTAAAAGAAAATACAATAACTAAGGTTCTTAATAATGATCCACAGTCTTCTATAAATACTGAATTATTTCCAGTATACTTTAAGACAGAGAAAAATGTAATATTTTAAGAAATGTTTAAAAAATGAAGTATTTTGATGCCTAATGGAAGCTTCTTTATTGATTTGGAGAAGTCACTGTTGTTTTTTCTTACTGACATTTAATTTCCATCTTTAGCACATATTTTTTGAGCTCATAGTCCATGCCAGGTGGTAGGCAAGTGAATATGTAGAGAGACATTGTAATTCAAGTGAGCAATGGTAGTAGTTTGTACAAGATCATGGGTAAGACTGAAAGAACTGGACAGATTCTAAGGATACCATACAAGAAAATGTGTGATTGATTTTGTATGAGGAATAAGGGTGAGAGAGAGCCTAAGGATGACTCCTGGGTTTGCAGGCCTCCCCAAGGAAGAACTCTTAGAAGCCTAAGTTTGCAGATTTGAGCCTCTTGAGTTTGAGAGGTCTTTGACACACCCTTCTCAGCCCTCAGGTCTCAGATCATTTGTCACCAGTTTGCCTTCTTTTTGTTTTTAGACTTTGAGAATCAGAATTTATTTAAATTTATATATTTATTTATTTTTATTATTTAAAAAATAATTTCAACTTTTAGATTCAGAGGGCAGTCACCACTTCTTAAATTCTTTCTCTAAGTGCTCGCCATCCTTGTTCCAGCCCAAATGTTGCAGGTTTCCTATATCTTTATTTCAGTTTTTTACGTAATATGAAGACATGGTAAACGCTTTTAATTTTTTCTTTTTTCTTTTTTTTTTTTGCTGCACAAAGTGGAGGCTTAACAAGTATGCCATGAATGCATAATGAGGAGCAAATAACTGCTGTTGAACTCTTCTAGTGATGTTTCAGAGATGAGGTTCTGATAACCCCTCTCAGGATGATAATGGGATTTGAACCTTGAGTCTGTCAAATCAACTCTAATAATCTTGATCAAATTCACAGGCAGGGCCACGTCAGCCAGGGTCCAAACAGGAGAGGAACACATTTAAATTAGGGTTTAAATAGGAACTATTTACAAAGATGTGGGAGAATGTAGGAAAGCACAAAGGACAGAGCATGAAGCAGCAAGCAGCAGTAGAGCTGTTTCTCTCTTGGCTCTGAAGGGTGGTGGAGAGTATAGCACAGATGCTCACCTTGAGGAGAATCCTGATCTTTGTTGGTGGGAATAACTGGCCTGAGGTAACCTTATAGCAAGGGAGTCAGTTGCCCTGACCTCAATCTTTCTTCTTTTTCTGCTTTCCTATTGGAGCTCCCCACTTAGCTGAATCCAATAGGAAGCGAGAGGGACTTCTTGCTGTAATCCCTACACATTGGCCTTCAGGATGGAGAAGGCTGGAGAGTGACTTAGGGGGAAAATTGAGGATGTCTAGTGCAGCACAAAAGGTGGCATTTAGGCTTGACCTGAGGACTGAATATAATGTTGCCTAGTGGGTCCAGATAAGATATTGAGTTTAATAAGCTTATATTAATAGACAATACTAGGGAGTTTTGATGAATAATTCCTAAATGAGAGACAAGAAGGTGTTAGGGATAGAGCACTAGAGTAAGAATATATATATTTTTTTTGGTGACTCATTGCCTATGGACTACAATCTCTTTTCATAGCAAATGGGAATACTATTTTCTTCCTTCATAGAAAATATGCATAAAAATCTCTTCTAAGTTGTAAAGCATTATGTACAATTCATTATGGTAAAATAGAAAAGACGCCAAAAGTGCTAGTTACTAGCTGATCATGTAAGTAATTTTCTTTGCCTCAGTTTACTTATCAGCAAAATAAGGATGGTAATACATACATCATGAAGCTTTTAAAGATGATTAAGTGAGATAATACATATGACACAAACTCTAACATATAATACCTGATAAAAAGAATATTATTATTTTGTGCCCATTCTCTTTTTCACCCCTTCTGTCACTAAGTTCCCTGAATGTAACTCTAATATACACATCTCTGTATTTCCTCTAGCAATAGTTAAGGTTAGAGCACTAGAGTAAGAAAATACTCTTCTGGCGACTCAGTGGCTATGGACCACAATCTCTTTTCATAGCAAATGAGAATACTATTTTCTTACTTCATAGGGCTGGAGAAAGGATCAAAGTTCAAGTTCCCTGAATGTAACTATAATATACACATCTCTGTAGTTCCCCTATTATAAGGCTCCCTTCACCCATCATGGCCTTTAGGAAAAACATTGACCTTATTTGGCACTTACAAAATGTTGGGACCTAGGGGACACTTGGATTGTATTTGTAAGCACCCTAGACATTGTGGAAATATTCCACCCTAGACATTGTGGAAATACCCTAGACATTGTAGGAAACTTCTAAGACCTCTTACTACTCAAGTCAACTAGGGCAAGACCATTAAGGTTTGAGATATTCCTATAAATGACATCATGTCTGTAATTAATGAATTATATAGATTCATTATATATAATGAATTATAAGAATTCTTCAGGCTAAGTAGAGAAGAAGGTAGCAAAGGAGTTTGGCAGGGGTAAAGAGGAGAGAGATCGCATGAGTTTTTCTCACTGAAATTGAAAAAGGTAAGTAATAAATTACTGTAAAATAGTGAAGCAGAATCAGAACCTGGACCAGATGAGTAAGAAATTCATTTTAGGTACAAAATTTAGCATCTCCAAAAACCTCAGTATAAATATAAAGAATATTTTAATGCAATATTTTAAAGAATGAAGTCAACACACTATGACCCAGTGGCCGGCTCCTGCATTTGTAAATAAAATTCTTCTGGAAGCAGGGCCAGGATTAGAATGAGGCAAGTGAGCCAGGGTTGTAAAGTACAGGGCAGACTCCGCCTTTATTTAAGATTTTGATATTTTTGTCTATCATATAGTTGTCTGCATTAATAATTTTTAAAGTATTATTTATCTTGATTACTGGGTTTTTGGTGCCCCTTAAATTTTGTACCCATGGTGAGTGCCTCCCATGCTTCACCCTAGTTCTGGTCCAGAGCAGAACAGAACTATCCGTTATTGAGTGTCTTTTCTATGCCAGGAATTTAACATACACTATCTTATTTAGCCCTCTCTGTATCCCCATGTGATACCTAGTGTTATCTTCATTCTCTACATGAGAAAACAAGCCATGAGACTACTCATGTGAGTCGCTTGCCAAAGGCTTCACAGCTAAAATGGCATGTCTGTCTCCAAAGCTCATTCTGTCTCCACTCCTAAAGCATGATTGCCTCTAAATGCTTCTCTTACATTGAAACCACTCACACCCAAGCTTGGTTCTCTGCTTAGGTGGTATCTGTAACCGACAACTTTCACTCTTTTCCTTGTGTGCCTCTGCCAGACAACACCACATGGTCAGAGAAGACTTTATATGGTTTTCACCCTTTCCTACGTTTCAGCAGCTAGAAGGAAAATACCAGACCCGTTTAGCTGCAATATTCTGCCTGCCAAAGGAGGAAAAGGGAGGCAGCTGTTCCTGCAAGTACATGCTGTGTCTGTTATCCCAAAGGGCATTAGCAGGTTCTGTGCTGGAGCTCAACAGGAATATGGGTTTTATGGTTTGAAAGCAGATTAGACTCTGAAGAGACCTATCTTATTGTTGGCCCATTTAACTTTTTCAGAGTTTAATCATACTTCAGTGGCACTTTAGTCCCAATGGTTAGAAAATGGCTGAAGGATCTTTGCCCAGGGATATACCAAACTCCCTGCAGTGGCAATAGTATGAAAAGCATGGATGGCTTCCAGTTTAAAATTTATTTAATTATTCTCTTAAGAAAAATAACAAAGGTGCTGGAAAAACAAAGTGTGTGAGAGGGTGAGAAATGTCTTATGGTAAGAATCTAGGAGCAGTTTTAATTTGTACTACTTTTCAGATTGATGAACTGATTAATAATTGTCATAATTATCTGTCACCTCATAAAACAGAACAGTGCCAGTGATTTGAAAGAGGTGGAATCCTAATTTATTTTCTGTTTTCATTCTGGATTAGAGATCTAGGTCTCTATGAACCATAAAATTATGTCCTGCCCTTCTTCTATATCTTCTATGTGGTTGCTATTTTGAGGTAGTGCGAAGACTATCCCTTTCTGCTCTCATTTTTTGACCACTCTTTCTAAACTAACAGTATTCAAAAAATATTTTCTAGAAAAGGAGAGAATAATGCTGAAAGCAATGCACACATTAGGTATTCATAAGTATTTATTGAATGAATGAATAAATGATTCCAAGAGAGGATGTTAGCCTTGCAGTAAAGCACAGCAGATGGAGGTAGGGACTGGCAGGACACTCATGGTAACACAAGTTGTACACACACACACACACACACACACACACACACATACATATTCCAGGTGACAAGTATAGAAGGAATATAGATTTGATCCCATCTCAGTTCAACGGAATTCTCGAATTAAGCATACCAAAAACAAGAACTGTGATTGGATCTGCATTCCTGATAACAGTGTAAGTAGATTCCACTGGCACTTAAGTGGTTGTGAATGAAGCCAAACACCATTCAGGCATCTTGTCCAAAGACAAACACAACTCTGTGCAAAAAGCAACAACGAAAACCAAGCAACAAACAAGCAACCCTCCCTCCAAGTTTATAAAAGCAGGGAAAGGGGCAATTAACCCAAGTACTCAGAGAAAGAGTACACCGCTGTAAATGACGGTTGTGGAAACGCCTAAAATGTTTGCAAAACTTGAAAATGTCCATGTGATATAATAAGACAAGACCTTTATGAAACAGAAGCAGAAAGCAGACAGGAAGAATCAGTTAGGATGCTACATCAGATGAGAATGAATTGTAATGGCAATGGAGAGGGATGAAGAAGGTAAAGAATAAAAATAAAAGGAATATTAGGTAGAAAAATTAAAGTGCACACTGGTGGGCTATATATTTCTTAAAGAAATATGAAAGAAAGATATAAGCAAGAATTAAGAAATTGCATAAGAAAACAGAAAGAATTAAGCCTAATAAATATTTTTAAAAATACTTAAAGTTAAACTTTTCAAAGTCTGAAAAGCAAAAGGGAGAACCCAAATGGACAAAACTTGAAATGGAAATGAGTTTTTAATGACAAAGAGAGAAGGGTTCGAATTTTGGGGGGAAAAAAACACTATATAAAACTTCATGACGAAAAATTGGAAAATATTGGTGAAATGGATGAATTTTACCTGAGAAAAATGTATTGTCTTTGCTCAAAAACAAGTAGAAAACTTGAGTAGATCATTAACCAAGATCTAAATGAACAAGAGTTATCAAAAAAAAAATCCAAAAAGGATTATTAAAACTTTGAAAAAAATACTCTTTTGCAATATGCTTTTGTTAGATAAATTGTTTAAAAGCTTAAAAAAAATATGAGAAGGGTCAGGCATTGTGGCTCATGCCTGTAATCCCAGCACTTTGGGAGACTGAGGCAGGAAGATCATGAGGTCAAGAGATCGAGACCATCCTGACCAACATGGTGAAACCCCGTCTCTACTAAAAATAGAAAAATTAGCTGTGCATGGTGGTGCATGCCTGTAGACCCATCTACTTGGGAGGCTGAGGCAGGATAATTGCTTGAACCCGGGAGGCAGAGGTTCCAGTCAGCTGAGATCAGCCACTGCACTCCAGCCTGGTACCTGGGGAAAAAGTAAGACTCTGTTTCAAAAAAAAAAAAAAAGAAAGGAAAAAATATGAGAAGATATCCAAATCATTTTATAAAGGTAGCATATGCTTTCACAAGCCTGGCAAATAGCACATGTGAAAAAGAGAAAAACTTTTTTGAAAGAACTGAATAAAGGCTAACCAGTTGAATTTGAATGCATATTTAGCAAATAATCTGTCAGTAGCATTATCTAAAAAATGCAAGATGATTTAATTGCAGACCATTTATAAGTAAATTCTTCATATTAATATTTGATAGAACAAAGTAATGTCATAATTTCAATAAATGCAGAGATGGCATTGATAAAAATTATATCCAAAACTTTTAGAAAACAGAGGATGTCAGAAAACTGCCAGCAATAAACAAAATTACCTACCTGAAACCAACAATCAGTATCACTTTTTGACTGATTTATTAAGCAATTGCTTACTGAGCAGCTACTATGTACCAGTAGTTTTTAGCTGCTGAGGACATATCAGTGAAAATAACAGATAAAAACTCTGTCTTAAAGTGAAACCTAAACTGGAATGAGATAACATTTAATACAAAAGAAAAATCAGTAAAACATATAGCATGTTGACATTTTAAGTGTAAGAGTAAAAGGAAAACATGAAAGGTGGAATTGGGAATGTCTGGAGCAGGGGACACTGCAATTTTAGATCTGGTGGCTGAGGAAGGCCTCACTGAAAGCTTTATTGGAGTAAAACTTACAAGAGGTGAAGGAGTGAGCCTTGTGGGCATCTGGGGAAAATGCCTTTAAGGCAGAAGGAATAAAATATGTGATAACTTGAGCTGAGCAAGCTGGGATGACAGCAGAATGAAATGACATCAGAAAAGTAATGGAGATGGTAAGGAACAGATTATGTGTGGTCTTATAGACCATCGGAATGATTTTGACTCCTACTTCCAGTTAAATTGGCTGCTGCAGAAGGCTGAGATAGGGTAACTCTGACAGTTGTGTGGAGGTTAGACTAATGGGGTCATGGGCAAAAACAGGGCAACTCACAGGGACTTTTGCAGAGATCCAGGAAATGTATGATATTGACTTGGACTAGGTAGCAGGTGGTAGCGATGGTGATGGTGAGAAGCCATTAGATTTGAGATATATTTCAAAGAGAAGACCAAAAATAATTCCTGAAGGTTGGGGTATGGAGTAGAGGAGGTATTGAGAATGACTGTAAGGTTTGTACAACTAGAGGGCTGGAATTAATTGTTGTTTTCTAATACAAGGAAAGCAATGGGTGGAGCTTGTTTAGGGGAGAATATCCAGAACTCCATTTTGGAAACCATAGGTATGCTATAGTTATTAGACCTCAAGAAGAGACATGTGTAGTCAGTCGATCATACACATCTGGAGTTCAGAAGACAGGGTGGGTTAGAGGTTAAAAAATTTAAATTATTGGCATATTGGTGTCACTTAAGTTATGACATGATATGGTCAAAATAAGATGAAACTTTAGAGAAATATTCATTTCACTTCTGATTTTACAGAGACAAAATTAGCATGTCCTTCCAACTTTGTTAGTATGATTTTGGAAGTAGTCTTGAAAGACATTAAAGGTATAATTATCGGTTAGCGATAAAAAATTCTAAACAATACAATTTGTTTCTGTGACAGTCTATACTCTTGGACTCTTTTTTTAACCTCTTGACTGTATCTCTCCAATCTCCTTTGAGGCTCTTCTCATTGGTGTATTGCATATGTATACAACAGTTTCTCAGGATTATCTTTCAATCTTCTTTAGTTTTTGGAGATATATAGTAGTGTGGCATTGAGGCAGTGGATTCATCAATACTGTTTTCACACAAGGAACTGTGAGCTTTAAAATTCGGCAGTTTGAGGTCCAAACTCCAACTCTGCAATTTGTGAGTCTTCAGCTTAGTTATTCTCTTAGCTCTATTTTCCTTATCTGAACTATAATACATCTGTAGTGGCAGTAATGCTATATGCTTCTCATTTAATCTTCAAAACATCTCTCAGGGGTGTTTTGAAGACTAAATGAGACAGTGTATGGAAAGTACATAGGTAGGCTCTGGGTAAAAGATCTGTACGTGTTTATTAAGCAAGTGTATAAATGACAAATTGTCCAAGACTTGAAGGAGACCATCCTATTGATATACACTGATGTGTTGTTCACAGGATGATAACAGAGTATATTACTTAAGATATAATGTGGAAAATCTCCAACCTGTGTTCTCTATTTAAAATTGAAGCTTTTTTCTTTCTCCTAGAGCATCTGCCTTCCTTTTGTGAAGTTCAGCGATTGCATTCTTAGTGAGGGTTTCCTAGACATCTCCCTTTCCTGGGACAGATAGTCAAAGCCTGAAAACAAAAGAAATCTCTGGAGAGAAAAGGAGCTGTCGAGCCTGCTGCCTGAGGAAAACCTTGCCTTTTTCTTGACATGTTGTGGTTAACAATGCCTGTGAGTCTCATTTCACATTGTGAGTCTCCTGAGCAGAAGCAGTTTCTCTTAGTCTTTCAGGATTTAAATTAGGCTGTCTGCATCACATGGTTTATAGATGCGTCCATTTGTGTTATATGGTTTGTAACACAAATACATAATTGGAAACAGAACATTCTGAATCTTATTCATTGGCTTGTTGCCCAGGCTCTGATAGTGTTGAGGATGAAGGGAGATAGCAAAGTCTCACGGGATATGGAGGCTGCACATTCATTTTTTCATTCAACAAACACCAGCAGGCTAAGAGCAGGTTACCAAACTATTACTCTCAGTACAGTCTGGGCTTTAAAGGCTTTAGAAGACAGATTTCCTTTGGCACATTCAAGCTGAGCCTTATGGTTGGGGACAGCAGAAGTATTTGCTGTTCTCTGGCATTGCTGTCCCATTCCTGCATGAACGCTGACAATGGCATAGTAAGTGCTTACCCCTTGCCCTCATTCCTACAACTCTAGGTAGACATGTTAGGAAGTTCATCAGTATACAGTGTTCTTGCTCTTCAGCCCACATTACAAATTGCATAGTGGTGTCCCTATCTTAGTACTCATTCCACGTGCTAATGTTAGTGACTTGGATTTGTTGCAGTGATGAATTTGGAGCAGTGATAAAGACAAATGGGCACTTAGCTCCGTAAGTGTGAATCTCTGTGCATAATTTTGCTTGTTTCTATCTTTTTAGGTTTTCACATATGAATATCTCTGTAATCTCAAGTAGATAGATGCTTTTCATGAACCTGGGTCAAATTCTTAGAATTGTCGGTACTTCCTATAGTTACCTACTGTTTGAAGTACCTTCAGCTGCATGCTTCATACATGGTATATACAAAAATGCCCATTTAATGAACAGATCAAAGATTGATTAAATAAGAAAAGAGAAAAGGGAAAGAGAGAGAAGGAAATAAGATGGGTATATGGAGTTAGGTGGATGGGATGGGAGGAAGTGATGGCAGAAACTCTCAAGTAGTGCGTGAGTGGGTAGAGAAGGAGATTGATTCTCCTAGTGTTTCTAAGTCATATCTCAGACTGCTAAGGTTATGAAATTCAGTACTATGGAAAAGAAGTATATTTTTCAAGGAGCTGAGATTCTTAAACACCAAACACTTCTGCTCAAAGTTTAGTATTCTAAGATTCTTCGATATTAAGAGGCCACGTTACATAATTTTAAGATGAGACTTTCAAGAGGACGTTGTCCCCATTAATGTTCCAATAATGGTGTTCTGAGCATCTAAAATGGTCTACATCCCCTGTGGGGTTTTGAGCATCTGGAGTGGTCTATATCCCCTGGTATATGAATGATGTTCAGTAGTTCTTTTTGGATGGGTGGTCAGGGGTGGTGGTGGATGTGAAAATGCTTTAAAATAACTTTAAGTGTTACAGTGAACCAGGTGACTTAGGCAGTTACTAGTAACTAATGATAGCCCACTATTTTCTGAGCACCCACCATTACGTGCCAAACACTACTTATCACACAATCGTTCCATGAAAATGCTACAACAACCTGATCTGCTCAGACAGTTCAGGCAGTTTCTAGATGAGGAATGTGAGGTTTAGTAAAGTTAAGTAGCCAATGTCAGAAAAGCAATAAATTATAGTGCTAGGAATACTCTCTCTTCTATATTTTGCTGCCTGTTATGTTTACTTAGCCTGGGAATCACATCAAGCTGCCTCTGTGCTTGTTAATAAACCAGAATGGACTGTGGGTTAGGGCAGATTTAAGGAAATTTCCATGCACACTTACATTGTCATTCTGCTGCATTAAACTGGCTATCATTGATGTACTAGACAGTGTGCTAAGCACCTAATATGAATTATTCCATTTTATCCTTATAAATGCCACCCCTACCTTCATTATATGGGGAAGAAAAACCTACAACTTTATGCTGAGAGGGAGGTAAAATTTGATTTTTAATTATAGCTAAAAAGTGAATAAAACCTGTTGGGAAATAATTCTCCTTTGGGCTTATGTTTCTGTTCATATAGTAAGCAGAGGCATGGTTGCCTTTGTTCTGCATCATCTTGTCAAGGATGTTTGATAGTGAACAGCTTTGGAAGATAGAGATAGTATTTACCTCTAGAGCAAAGGGCAGGAATACTTAGCGTCCCTTTGGAGCATAGAGCAGGCATGCTTACTATGTAAAAGATTTGGGTTTCCCAAGCTTAGAGTTCCTCTCCTGAGGAACGCAACCCACTGTATGTACATGTGTCAACAGACCTCAGACCTTGGCATTGGCATTTGGCAAAATGACAAAAAATTTTGATATTCTGTCTACTGCTATAGCTGTAATAAACTATCCTGGGTCTCTGATCCTTTATCTTATATATTATGCCAACATCCATAATCCTGGCAAGCTAACTTATTGGCTTGCAAGTAAGATAAAAATCTCAGCTCCTTTATAGCTCCTGACAGAAGCTAGAATCAAATCCAAGTCAGTCTGACTCCCAAACCCATATTCTTTACTACTGTACTTTTGTGCTAGAAGTTGTATATTTGGAGGTAAACTTATAGAAGGGGAATAAAATCATCTTGCCTATTCCTTCCTCATGGAATTTTCTTTAAATTTAAAGTATTTTTTTGACTGGGGTGGTGGGGAGACAGGCAGTTTAAACTTTTATCTTGAAGCCATCTCTGTTTCTGTTTTTCTGCCTTTTTGCATTTATAGGTGTTTTGGACTCTGACAGTGAGCTCTCCCTTGAATAACTAGATGAGGTGGGGAGAAAGGAGTCTATGTGTCTGCTTGCTCTGTATAGATAAGATAGGGACTTTATCTGGGGTCAGGGCAGAAAAATAATAGGCAAACTTTCACTTTGTTGTCAGTTTCACTTTTCTTCATAACACAAAGGGAGGGATGAGTCTAAATAACAGTCATTGGCTTCTCATACCTGTTACTTTACAGTCTGATCAGCCAGTGGTTGAAGTCTGAACTTGTCCTGTTAGCTGAATTTACCAGTGATAACTTTCATATGCATAGTATTTATTTTACAATTTACAAATTACAAAAAAGCAATAGTTGTCTACTTAATCATAGAGAAATAGAAAAATGATACTCTAAGATTAAGTAACTTGCCCAGAGTTATACAGTGCCAGAATTTAGAACTTATGTCCAAATCTGCTGAATTTCTGCTTAGTGTCTTCTCTGCAACAATTTCTCTTACTGAATTCTTTAATACTGGCCCTCATGCCCTTTATAAGGTTTCCCATGCTTTACTAGGAAATCAGCCCTCAGCCAACCTCAAACGAGTAGCAATGAAGATAATTTTATTCTAAAGGGAATTGATTGAAACCTCACCTCTTCAATGACCCAAACTAAAGGAAAGCATGGAGGTGCCACTTAGAGGTCAGGGACCACACAGTAAGCACTGCATATATACTGATGGGAGCACATATTAATTATATTTCTGTCTATAGAGTGATATATACAATTTCTGTCTCCCATCTTCATATGATTAAGATTGGCAGATATTTTACAGGCAATTTTATTGCTGCCACATTAGAATGTTGTCATAATTTTCAGAACAACAGTATCTCTAGATGTACATCTGAAGATATTTTCTTTTTTCCTCTCTAGTTTCCTCAAACATTTACTTTATATGATGTGAAAAGTAATGTGCTAGTTGTTGAGGGAACTGTAATGATGAATAACAAGTAATCCTTTTTCTTGAATATTTTACATTTCAAAGGCAATTTCAGATATATACTCAACCAGCAACAACTCAAAAAAGAATGAAATAGTGTTGTAGAGAAAAGTGTAAATCACTGTATCTGAGCAGAGAAATGTTAAATGATGTCCAATTAGTGCTACTGGTAACAGCTTTGTGAAGCAGATGCTTTTGAACTGGGTTTTCTTGGATGAGTAGAATATTGGTAATTACAGAAAGAAAAGAGCCTATTCCTGGCAGAAGAAGCAGCATGGATGTGTGGATGGAAAATGAAAGTGAATGTTATGTTTCAGGGAAAAGCAGATGTACAGGATTCATGGGAAAATATAATGGGTAATGAAGATGGCAGAGTAGGAGAGGACTAGAGTGAAGAGCGTTGTTGTTGTTGATGGTTGTTTGTTTATTTTGAGACAGAGTCTCGCTCTTTCGCTCAGGCTGGAATCCAGTAGTGCGATGATGGCTCACAGCAGCTTAACCTCCTGGGTTCAAGTGTTCTTACCACCTCAGCATCCCAAGTAGTTGAGACTACAGATGTGCACCACCATGCCTAAGTTTTTTTTATTTTGTATGTTTCGTAGATACAGAGTCTCCCTATGATGCCCAAGCTGGTCTTTAACTCCGGACTTCAAGCAGTTCTCCTGCATTGGCCTCCCAAAATGCTGGGATGACAGGTGTGAGCCACCATACCTGGAGTTAGAATGAAGAGCTTTGAATGTCATTTAAAGATGCTAGATACTAACTTGTAGGCTCTGAGGAGTCATTGAATTCTTTTTGGAAGAGGTACAGAATGATTCACACTCTTTATTTTATGTCTCCCTCTTAACTCTGTGTCACTATTAATTGTATAAATTGGCCTCTTTTTGCAGAAGCAGAAACTGAAACTTAGAAAACATAAGTTATTTTTCTCATGTCATAATAGTGGTGACAAAGCTAAGCTTCTAGCCCAAGTCTTCCTCCTACCCTGCAGTTACCCAGCATAGGAAATGACCACCCTAATAGGGCTTTTCATTATTATTAAAACATAAAAACAGAGTGTTTAAGATAAGTGACTTAGTATCATTGCAGTAGGGATTATTAGCAGTCTCTTTTCATTTTCTAATGCAGGTTTCTGAAATTTTAGGGTGCATACAAAACTTAGGGATTTTGATTCAGTAGGTCTGGAAAGGCACCTGGGATTCGGAATTTCTAATAAGCTTCCTAGTGATCCTGATGCCTTTGATCTTTGAACCAAGTTTTTGCAGCAAGGTTTTATAAAATGTTTTTTGTCTCTTAGCCCTGCTTTAAAGATGTACATGAACTTAAAATTTAACATATTGTCCTCAAATACACTCAATATCATCTCCCTTTTGCGTGTTACTCCAGCTGGCTTGTGTCTCTGAATTTTGAAGGATAATCGAAATTGAGTATTTTGGAAAAGGAACTAACAGACTAACGGTGTCTGACCCATTCCAGGGACACAAGCAGGCTGGCTAACTGTGTTCTTACTTATAAACATTCTTTTCCTCTACAACTTCTATAACTCACTCTCTTCTCTCACTGACTCTTTCACATTGGAAATATGACTTAAGTATTTTAGAAACAAAAGCAGTAAAAAATTAGGATTCCTTTTTCTTTAAAGTAAGTTAAAATTTAAAGAGCCTTATGAATTGCCATTTCTAAGCTAAGCTCAGTTGGTGATTTGGAAGTTCAAAAATTAAACTGTGATGCTTCAGGCAGTTTCTACCCTGTAAACTCTACAGGTTTCTTCTCCCTGTATCATCTCTATGAATTCTGATGGGCGGGGCTGTCAGCTGACAGTGCTGACAACATGGCAGCTCTCAGCCTAGTGTGCTTTTTACCACTAGCTTTCAGTTGTTTTCCATTCCCCTTTCTCCTCCTTTTTCTCTTTGTGCTTTGAAGCCTGCCTCGTTATTTTTCTTTGATCTCTTGTTTCCCTAACTTCTTTCTGTTGCCTTTTTGTTAGTTGTCATGGGAATACTATAAGCTGGGAGGACTGAGTCTGTGAGGTTGTAGGCAGACCTAGTTAGTATTCACAGACCTATAGAATGTTTGTTGTACTTGAAGAAATCTGAGTGATCTCTTGGTCAATCCCTCATGAGACAAAGAACAAAAAACTCTGAGACTGAGAGAGAGGCAGACTTTTCCAGAGAATCCAAGCCTCCTGATTTTATTAGACACATGAACCTTTCCCTACTCATAGCCATTTTTACTCACTGGAGTAAAAAGAACCCATGACCTTAGAGACCTTATGATGGTTCACAAAACTAAATATTTTACATTTGCCATTCTAAGCTTCACAAAAACCCTATAAAAGTAAATTATTGCTTCTATTTCACAGATGAAGAAACTAAGTTTCAGAGAGGGTAAATAAATTTTTAAAGCCAATTCAGCTAATCATTGGAGAACCAAAATTGAACGCAATGTTATGCAATAGAAAGTCCATGTCCTTTCACCTTGGTGTACTATAAAGCAGGTTGTAATATTATTTTCTCTAGCCTAATCTTTTTTGCTTAATATATTAAAATAAATAATTCTTTTCAATTCTGTATTCTTCTGGGACATTAGGCTAAAGGTTTTGGTGTGTTTCGTTTTTGGCACCTGTCAAGATGTACTGATATTCAAATCCTTAGAACTTATTACTCTCATTCCTCTGTCACATTACACCCCAAGCCAACACATTTTGGCAAGGCAAACTTACCTGAGCCTAGCAGGAGGTATTGTGCTGAACAAGGACTTGGTGTTTGTCAGAGAAGGCCTCGGCTCTCAAACATTATGTACTCTAGTTGAGTCAAGGAAATTAAAACACAAGAGAATGTATGTTTATGTACACTTTCCTGTAACCCTTATATAATTTGATGAAGAATGTTTGTGCCTGGGAAGCAACAAGATCTGTGTGTTTGGCCTTAATGATCTCCTAATTAGTCTTTCTCCTGGTCAGCATGAGACTGTGAGTCCTGACAGAGAACTGGTACTAGGCGGCTAACAGCCAAATGAAGATTCAATAGACCAAACAATGCTGGTAGGATTACTGCCAGATACTCAGCTGGGACCCTACAGAAGGTACACCTTATAAATAGACTTAAAACTCGAACTACTACAGACCTGCCCTAACAAAGCCTACAAGTAAGACTTTCTAGGACAAAACTGATCAGGCAGTGAAATAACTACTTTCTAAAACAAAACTCAGCACTCTACAGAAAGACAAACGAACGAACGAACAAAATGCAGATTCTTAGCACTGTAGCATCAGTGTCCTGCAAACAACAACAAATTACTATGTATGTGAAGAATAAGGAAATGTGTCCCAGGATTAGGAGAAAAAAGGTTAATGTAAAGATACTCAGGTATGACACATATTTAAAAGCATGAACAAGAACTTAAAAATAACTATTAGAAATATATTCAAGGACTTAAAATATAGACAAAGTGTGTGAATTGTGGGACTTTCCATAGAGCCATATCTGGAAATTAAAAATCCCTAAGTGAGTGAAATAGTCTGAATAGTACCAAAGGGTGAAAAAAAATGTATTAAAGAGAAAATTAAATCCAAAATGTGTGAAAGAGGGAAATGGTAACGGTAAGAGTGGAGATTAATAAAGAAGAAACTGAATGAACCGTAGAAAATATCAACAGAAGCAAAGTTGAACCATTAAAAAGAGCAATAAAATTGACAAGTTTCCAGCTAGCTGAATCATCATAAAATGAGAAAATAAACAAATTTGGTAATCTAGTACATCTAAATGGTACATCTAAATGAAAGTGTAGGCACTAGAAATTCTATACAGGCAATGAGTATATAGTAAGGTACTAACATAAAAAGAATGAACAACTGTAGGCCAATAACTGGATAACTTGGATGAAATTGATAAATCCTTGAAAGACACAAAATTCATGACTGGCACAAAAAGAAATTGAAAACTTGCCCTATTTATCATTAAATAAGAAGATTTCTAGTTAATAAACCTCCCACCAAGGTAATTCTAGGGTGATATAGATTCACTGGTAAGCTCTATCAAATATATTATAAAAAATAACACCAATCTTTAATATTAATCAGTTATTTAAAATATTCAGCATCTAGTAATGATAAAACTAGCAAACTAGAAACTAAAGGAAGCTTCCTGAATTAGATAAAAGTTATGCATATAAAACCCTCAGCAAATATAATATTTAATGATGAAATATGTAAAATTTTGAAAATGTAATGTTTACTATTTTATTGTTATGTAGCAATTATACATATTTTGATACATGCATATAATGCATAATGTTTGAATCAGGATAATTAGGATATCCATCATCTCAAACATTATCATCTCATGCTGGGAACATTTCAAATATTCTAATCTAGTTATTTTGAAATATACACTAAATTATAATTAACTATAGTTGCCCTACTGTGCTATTGAATACTAGAACTTATTCCTTTTTTTTTTTTGATATTTTTAAACTCTATTTTCTGTTAACATCACTTTTACCTTCTTCATGGAGATCCAACTTTCTGACCCATATAGCATTTTTTTCTGTCTCAATTGTTTTTTTTTTTTTTAGCTTTATTGAATAACTGACAAATAAATATCTTCTTTTGACATTTCTTTTAGATCAGGTCTGCTGGTAATGAAATCACACAGTTTCTGTTTTTGAGAAAGGTTCATTACTCTTTAACTTTTCAAAGAGTATTTTTCTGAATATAGAATTCCAGGTTGATTTTTTTTCTTTCAATACTTTATGAATACTTTGTTCTCTTCTTGCTTGAATAATTCCAGACCAGAAATCTCCTGTGATTCTGATCATCGTTTCAGTACAGATAAGGTGTTGTCCCACATCACCTTCCCAACCCTCCAGCTTCTTTCAAGATTTTCTCTTAGTCTTTATGCAGTTTGAATCTGATATTTCTATGTAGAGACTTTTTTGTCTTTATCTTGCTTCATGCTCTCTAAACCTCCTGGATCTATGATTTGGTGTCTGTCATTAATTTTGTCATATTTTCAATCATAGTGACTTCAAATACGTTCTTCTGCTCCATCCTTTCTTCTCTTTCCAGTATTACAACTGTATATATGTTACACTTTTGAAATTATCTCACAGTTCCCAAATATTCTGCTTCTTTTTCTTATTTTCATTCTTTTTTTTCTCTCTTTGCATTCTGGTTTTGGAAGTTTCTATAAACGTTTCTTTCTTTTTTTTTTTTTTATTTTTTATTGGATTATAGGTTTTGGGGTACATGAGCACAGCATGCACGACATTTGCGTAGGTACACACATGGCAGTGTGCTTTGCTTTTCTTCTCCCCTTCACCCACATTTGGCATTTCTCCCCAGGCTATCCCTCCCCACCTCTCCCTCCCACTGGCCCTCCTCTTTTCCCCCCAATAGACCCCACTGTTTAGTACTCCCCTTTCTGTGTCCATGTGTTCTCATTTTTCATCACCCACCTATGAGTGAGAATATGCGGTGTTTTATTTTCTGTTCTTGTGTCAGTTTGCTGAGGATGATGTTTTCCAGATTCATCCATGTCCCTACAAACGACACGAACTCATCATTTCTGATTGCTGCATAATATTCCATGGTGTATATGTGCCACATTTTTCCAATCCAGTCTATTATCAGTGGGCATTTGGGTTGATTCCAGGTCTTTGCTATTGTAAACAGTGCTGCAATGAACATTCGTGTACATGTGTCCTTATAGTAGAACGATTTATAGTCTTTTGGATATATACCCAGTAATGGGATTGCTGGGTCAAATGGAATTTCTATTTCTAAGGCCTTGAGGAATCGCCACACTGTCTTCCACAATGGTTGAACTAATTTACACTCCCACCAACAGTGTAAAAGTGTTCCTTTTTCTCCACATCCTCTCCAGCATCTGTTGTCTCCAGATTTTTTAATGATCGCCATTCTAACTGGCGTGAGATGGTATCTCAATGTGGTTTTGATTTGCATCTCTCTGATGACCAGTGACAATGAGCATTTTTTCATATGATTGTTGGCCTCATATATGTCTTCTTTCATAAAGTATCTGTTCATATCCTTTGCCCACTTTTGAATGGGCTTGTTTGTTTTTTTCCTGTAAATCTGCTTGAGTTGTTTGTAAATTCTGGATATCAGCCCTTTGTCAGATGGGTAGACTGCAAAAATTTTTTCCCATTCTGTTGGTTGCCGATCCACTCTAGTGACTGTTTCTTTTGCCGTGCAGAAGCTGTGGAGTTTCATTAGGTCCCATTTGTCTATTTTGGCTTTTGTTGCCAATGCTCTTGGTGTTTTGTTCATGAAGTCCTTGCCTACTCCTATGTCCTGGATAGTTTTGCCTAGATTTCCTTCTAGGGTTTTTATGGTGCCAGGTCTTATGTTTAAGTCTTTAATCCATCTGGAGTTAATTTTAGTGTAAGGTGTCAGGAAGGGGTCCAGTTTCTGCTTTCTGCACATGGCTAGCCAGTTTTCCCAACACCATTTGTTAAACATGGAATCCTTGCCCCATTGCTTGTTTTTGTCAGGTTTATCAAAGATTGTATAGTCGTATGTATGTTGTGTTGCCTCCAGTGCCTCTGTTTTGTTCCATTGGTCTATATCTCTGTTTTGGTACCAGTACCATGCTGTTTTGATTACTGTAGCCTTGTAGTATAGTTTGAAATCTGGTAGTGTGATGCCCCCCGCTGTGTTCTTTTTGCTTAGAATTGACTTGGCTATGCGGGCTCTCTTTTGGTTCCATATGAAGTTCATGGTGGTTTTTTCCAGTTCTGTGAAGAAAGTCAATGGTAGTTTGATGGGGATAGCGTTGATTCTGTAAATTACTTTGGGCAGTATAGCCATTTTCACGATGTTAATTCTTCCTAACCATGAACATGGAATGTTTCTCCATCTGTTTGTGTCCTCTCTGATTTCGTTGAGCAGTGGTTTGTAGTTCTCCTTGAAGAGGTCCCTTACGTTCCTTGTGAGTTGTATTCCAAGGTATTTTATTCTTTTTGTAGCAATTGCGAATGGCAGTTCTTGATTTGTAGCAATCGCTCTTGATTTGGCTTTCTTTAAGTCTGTTATTGGTGTAGACGAATGCTTGTGATTTTTGCACATTGATTTTATATCCTGAGACTTTGCTGAAGTTGCTTATCAGTTTCAGGAGTTTTGGGCTGAGGCAATGAGGTCTTCTAGGTATACTATCATGTCGTCTGCAAATAGAGACAATTTGGCTTCCACCTTTCCTATTTGAATACCCTTTATTTCTTTTTCTTGCCTGATTGCTCTGGCTAGAACTTCCAGTACTATATTGAATAGGAGTGGTGAGAGAAGGCATCCTTGTCTAGTGCCAGATTTTAAAGGGAATGCTTCCAGTTTTTGCCCATTCAGTATGATATTGGCTGTTGGTTTGTCATAAATAGCTTTTATTACTTTGAGATACGTTCCATCGATACCGAGTTTATTGAGGGTTTTTAGCATAAAGGGCTGTTGAATGTTGTCAAATGCCTTCTCTGCGTCAATTGAGATAATCATGTGGTTTTTGTTTTTGGTTCTGTTTATGTGGTGAATTACATTTATAGACTTACGTATGTTGAACCAGCCTTGCATCCCTGGGATGAATCCTACTTGATCATGATGAATAAGTTTTTTGATTTGCTGTTGCAATCAGCTTGCCAATATTTTATTGAAGAGTTTTGCATCTATGTTCATCATGGATATTGGCCTGAAGTTTTCTTTTCTCGTTGGGTCTCTGCCGGGTTTTGGTATCAGGATGATGTTGGTCTCATAAAATGATTTGGGAAGGATTCCCTCTTTTTGGATTGTTTGAAATAGTTTTAGAAGGAATGGTACCAGCTCCTCCTTGTGTGTCTGGTAGAATTCGGCTGTGAACCCGTCTGGACCTAGGCTTTTTTTGTGTGGTAGGCTCTTAATTGCTGCCCCAACTTCAGACCTTGTTATTGGTCTATTCATAGTTTCAGCTTCCTCCCGGTTTAGGCTTGGGAGGACACAGGAATCCAGGAATTTATCCATTTCTTCCAGGTTTACTAGTTTATGCGCATAGAGTTGTTTGTAATATTCTCTGATGATGGTTTGAATTTCTGTGGAATCTGTGGTGATTTCCCCTTTATCATTTTTTATTGCATCTATTTGGTTGTTCTCTCTTTTCTTTTTAATCAATCTGGCTAGTGGTCTGTCTATTTTGTTGATCTTTTCAAAAAACCAGCTCTTGTATTTATTGATTTTTTGAAGGGTTTTTCGTGTCTCAATCTCCTTCAGCTCAGCTCTGATCTTAGTTATTTCTTGTCTTCTGCTGGGTTTTGAGTTTTGTTGATCTTGCTCCTCTAGCTCTTTCAATTTTGATGATAGGGTGTCAATTTTGGATCTCTCCATTCTCCTCATATGGGCACTTATTGCTATATACTTTCCTCTAGAGACTGCTTTAAATGTGTCCCAGAGGTTCTGGCACGTTGTGTCTTCGTTCTCGTTGGTTTCGAAGAACTTCTTTATTTCTGCCTTCATTTCGTTGTTTACCCAGTCAACATTCAAGAGCCAGTTGTTCAGTTTCCATGAAGCTGTGCGGTTCTGGGTCGGTTTCTGAATTCTGAGTTCTAGCTTGATTGCACTATGGTCTGAGAGGCTGTTTGTTATGATTTCAGTTGCTTTGCATTTGTTGAGCAGTGCTTTACTTCCAATTATGTGGTCAGTTTTAGAGTAGGTGTGATGTGGTGCTGAGAAGAATGTGTATTCTGTGGATTTGGGGTGGAGAGTTCTGTAAATGTCTATCAGGTTTGCTTGCTCCAGGTCTGAGTTCAAGCCCTGGATATCCTTGTTGATTTTCTGTCTGGTTGATCTGTCTAGTATTGACAGTGGAGTGTTAAAGTCTCCCACTATTATTGTGTGGGAGTCTAAGTCTCTTTGTAAGTCATTAAGAACTTGCCTTATGTATCTGGGTGCTCCTGCATTGGGTCCATATATGTTTAGGATCATTAGCTCTTCTTGTTGTATCGATCCTTTTACCATTATGTAATGGCCTTCTTTGTCTCTTTTGATCTTTGTTGCTTTAAAGTCTATTTTATCAGAGATGAGAATTGCAACTCCTGCTTTTTTTTGCTTTCCATTAGCTTGGTATATCTTCCTCCATCCCTTTATTTTGAGCCTTTGTGTATCCTTGCATGTGAGATGGGTTTCCTGGATACAGCACACTGATGGGTTTTGGCTTTTTATCCAATTTGCCAGTCTGTGTCTTTTGATTGGTGCATTTATTCCATTTACATTTAGGGTTAATATTGTTATGTGTGAATTTGATACTGCCATTTTGATGCTAAGTGGCTGTTTTTCCTGTTAGTTGTTGTAGATTCTTCATTATGTTGAAGCCCTTTAGCATTCAGTATGATTTTGGAATGGCTGGTACTGGTTGATCCTTTCTATGTGTAGTGCCTCTTTTAGGAGCTCTTGTAAAGCAGGCCTGGTGGTGACAAAATCTCTGAGTACTTGCTTGTTCATAAAGGATTTTATTTTTCCTTCACTTCTGAAGCTCAGTTTGGCTGGATATGAAATTCTGGGTTGAAAGTTCTTTTCTTTAAGAATGTTGAATATTGGCCCCCACTCTCTTCTGGCTTGTAGTGTTTCTGCTGAGAGATCTGCTGTGAGTCTGATGGGCTTCCCTTTGTGTGTGACCCAACCTTTCTCTCTGGCTGCCCTTAGTATTCTCTCCTTTATTTCAACCCTGTTGAATCTGACGATTATGTGCCTTGGGGTTGCTCTTCTTGCGGAATATCTTTGTGGTGTTCTCTGTATTTCCTGCAATTGAGTGTTGGCCTGTCTTGCTAGGTGGGGGAAATTTTCCTGGATGATGTCCTGAAGAGTATTTTCCAGCTTGGATTCATTCTCTTCTTCCCCTTCTGGTACACCTATCAAACGTAGGTTAGGTCTTTTCACATAGTCCCACATTTCTTGGAGACTTTGTTCATTCCTTTTTGTGCTTTTTTCTCTGATCTTGGTTTCTCGTTTTATTTCATTGAGTTGGTCTTCGACTTCAGATATTCTTTCTTCTGCTTGGTCCATTCGGCTATTGAAACTTGTGTTTGCTTTGCGAAGTTCTCGTATTGTGTTTTTCAGCTCCTTTAATTCATTCATATTCCTCTCTAAGGTATCCATTCTTGTTATCATTTCCTCGAATCGTTTTTCAAATCTTTTTCAAGGTTCTTAGTTTCTTTGCATTGATTTAATACATGGTCTTTTAGCTCACCAAAGTTTCTCATTATCCATCTTCTGAAGTCTAATTCCGTCATTTCGTCGCAGTCATTCTCCGTCCAGCTTTGTTCCCTTGCTGGTGAGGAGTTTTGGTCCTTTCTAGGAGGCGAGGTGTTCCGGTTTCGGGTGTTTTCCTCCTTTTTGCGCTGGTTTCTTCCCATCTTTGTGGATTTGTCCGCTGGTCGTTTGCGTAGTTGCTGACTTTTCGATAGGTCTCTGAGTGGACACCCAGAGTGTTGATGATGAAGTATTTCTGTTGCTTGGTTTTCCTTCTACCAGTGTAGCCCCTTCGCTGTATGACTGCTGAGGTCCGCTCCAGACCCTGCTTGTCTGGGGTGCACTTCTAGCAGCTGTGGCACAGCGAGGGATGCTACCAGTTTCTTTTTCTGCTATCTTTTTCCCAGGATGATGCCTGCCTAATGTCAGTCTTTTGGATATAGAGGGGTCAGGGAGCTGCTTGAGGAAACAGTTTGTACTTTATACGGGCTTAATTGCTGAGCTGTGCACTCTGTTGTTCATTCAGGGCTGTTAGGCTGCTATGTTTGATTCTGCTGCAACAGAGCTCATTAAAAAACCCTTTTTTTTTTCTCAAATGCTCTGTGTTGAGGGGTTTGGGCTTTATTTTTGGATGTTCGATGAGGTGTCCTGCCCAGCTAGAAGGCAGAGTAGCCACTGTTTGGCTGCCGAGGCTCCGCCCTGCTGTTGTGTGATTCGCCCTGTTCCTGCAGGCTCTGCTGTGGTCTCCGCCACGCCCTGCGCGGAGTCTCTTCGTTGTAGCGTGTTGCCTCAGCAACGGCAGGCTGCTCAGCAGTGGGCGTGTATCTCAGTAGGGACGGGTTGCCTCGACAGCGGCTGGCTGTGTCAGCAGTGGGCGTGTATCTCAGTTGGGGTGGGTTGCCTCGGCAACGGCTGGCTGCGTCAGCAGTGGGCGTGTATCTCAGTTGGGGCGGGTTGCCTCGGCAATGGCTGGCTGCGTCAGCAGTGGGCGTGTATCTCAGTTGGGGCAGGTTGCCTCGGTAGTGGTGGATGCCCCTCCCCCACAGAGCGTCTCGGACCGTCTGCTCAGGATAGTTTGAAATCGCGGTTTTGTTCGTCCCACTGGGTATCCCAAACGATCTGTCCCTGCAATCCCCTGGGCTGGGCTACTGTCTAAGTCTCGTTCAGTCTCAAGTCCAGCCCTCTCAAGTCTCAGGTTGCCGGTTCAACAGGGCACGCGGACATGCGTGCCCTGTGGGGATTGCTGGGTAGGGCCGGCCACCGCCGCCCCGGCTGCCGGCTTCGCCAGGCAGACCTACTGCCTGGCGTCCTCCCATGTCTTTTTATATTTGGGAGTTTCCCCGTTCTGTGGGCAACAAAGATCAGTCTGTAAATGCAGCTCAGACTCACCGTTTGCGGATTCAACGCGAGCTCCAATCCTGGGTTGTTCTCACAGCGCCATCTTGAGTCCTCTATCGAACTTATTCCTTTTAACTGACTTTATGCTTGCTCCTGTCAACCCATCTCTTTTAATTTCCACCCCTCCTTCTCAGCCCCCTGTACCCATCAATCTCTACCTCCATGAGATCGAGTTTGTTATCTTCCTCATGTGAGCAAAATCATGTGATATTTGTCTTTCTGTGCCTGACTTATTTAACTTAGCATAATGACCTCCAGTTCCAAACATGTTGCTGCAAATGACAGGTTTTCACTATTTTTTATGGTTGAATAGTATTCCACTGTGTATATCTACCATTTTCTTATTCATTTATCCATTGATGAACACTTAGGTTGGTTCCTTATCTTGGCAAAAGTGCCATAACAAACATGGGCTTGCAGATATCTCTTTGATATATTAATTTTCTTTCTTTTGGATATATACCCGGCAGGGGAATTGCTAGATCATATGGTGAACCTACTTTTAGCTTTTTGAAGACTCTCCATACTGTTTTTCATAGTAGCTGTGCTAATTTATATTTCTACCAGTAGTGTACAAGTGTTCCCCTTTCTTTGCATATTCACCAGCATCTGTTATTTATTTGTCTTTTTAGTGGTGGTCGTTTTGTCTGAGATGAGATATTTCATTGTGATTTCGATTTGTGTTTCTCTGATGATTAGTGATATTGAGCACTTTTGTTTCATGTGGCTGTTGATGATCTGTATACCTTCTTTTAAAAAATGGTTATTTAGATATTTGCCCATTTAAAATTCAGATTATTATTATTATTTGCTATTTAGTGTGAATTCCTTATATATTCTGGTTATTAACCCCTTGTTAGATAGATAGTTTGCAAATATTTTCTCCCATTCTGTAGGATGTCTCTTCACTCTGTCAATTGTCTTTTTTGTTGTATAGAAGCTTTTTGGCTTGATATGATCTCATTTATCTATTTTTTTTTTGATGCCTATGCTTTTGAAGTTTTACTTCACAAATCTTTGCCCAGATCAATATCATGTAGTATTTCCCAGAGTTTTTTTTTTTTTAGTATTTTTGTGTAATACATTTAAGTCTTTAATCCATTTTTATTTGATTTTTGTGTATTGTGGAAGATAGGGATCTAGTTTCACTATTTTGTATATGGATATCCAGTTTTGCCAGAACTATTTAATAAAGAGACCATTCTTTCCTCACTGAATATTTTTGTGTTTTTGGTCAGTCCGTATGTCTTTAAAGGTGAAGTGAGTCTCTGTTGGGCAGCATACAGTTAGATTATTTAAAAAAATTATTCAGCTAGTCTATATCTTTTATTGAGGCATTTAATCTGTTTATATTTGTTATTGATAGTGAGGATGTACTCTCGTCATTTTGTTGTTTTCTTGTTGTGGCTGTCTTCTTCTCTTGTTTATCTTTTTGATTTGCTAGTTTTCTGTAGTGATGAGGTTTGATTCTTTCCTCTGTACCATTTGTGTGTCTGCTTTACCAGTGAGTTTTATACTTTTGTGTGTTATCATGATGGTGATTATCATCTTTTTGCTTTCAGATGCAGAACTTTCTTAAGCATTTTTTATAAGGCCAGTCTAGTGGTGACAATTTCCCTAAGTTTTTGCTTGCTTGACAAAGACTTTATTTCTTTCTCGATTTTGAAGGATAGCTTTTCTAGGTATGGTATTTTTGGCATGCAATTGTTTTCTTTTAGTACTTTTATTATAGCATCCCATTGTCTTTTTGTCTGTAAGGTTTCTACTGAGAAATCTGTTGCTAGTTTAATGGGGATTCCTTTATATTTACTTAATACCTTTCTCTTGCTCTGTTTTGAAATTCTCTTTGCCTTTGAGTTTTGACAGTTTGATTATAATGTGCCTCAGGGAGGACCCTTTTTGGGTTGAATCTATCTGGGGCTTTTCAGCTTCTTCGATCTGGATGTCCATATTTCTTCTCAGAACTGGAAAGATTTCAGCTATTATTTCAGTAAATAGATCTTCTATGCCTTTGCCTATCTCTTTTTCTTTTGGTATTACTATAATATGAATGTTTGTTGTTTAATGGTGTACCACAATGCTTGTAGGTTTCCTTTACTTTTTTAAATTTTTTTTCTCACTGAATAATTTTAAATGACCTATCTTCAAGTTTGGGGATTCTTTCTTCTGCTTTATCAAGTATGCTTTTGAAGGTCTTGATTGTATTTTTAAGTTTTATTTATTGATTTCTTTAACTGCATGATTTCTCTTTGGTTCTTCTTTATGGTATCTATCTTTTGTGGAGTTTTACATTTATTTAAAAATACAGGATGCTTTTCAAATTTGCTTGTCATTCTCATGCAAGATCCATGTTAATCTGCTAATCTGCTCTTTGTTATTACAGTTTTAATATTTGTGTTGCTGAAGTGAGCATAGGATGTTAATCTTACTATGACAATTCAGTGTTTTACTAAAGGTAGTTGCCAATGCTATAAGTCACAGAAAAATACATAAAAGGCATGTGGAGGAAAATGGCAAAGAAAAATTTGGGCAAGATGCTTGTGTTTATTAAAAATTCTAAGGGTTGAAGAAATGTGCACCAGAACTAATAAAGAAATTTAGCAATGTCACGATACATAAAATAAATAGACAAAATTAATTATTTTATAAACTATAAATAGTTTGAATATTAAATAAAAATAATACAATGTGTCATAAAAATATAAAATATTTAGTAAAAGACATGCAATAATGCTACATTTAAAACTATAGAGCACTGCTTAAAAAATTAAGAAAGACCTAAAAATGTGGAATAATGTACTGCACTAGGATTGGGAGACCTAGCACTACCATTGTTAAGGTGATAATTCCTCCTAAACTGATCTATAGATCCGCTGTGATCACAATCAAAATTTCATGTTGCTGTTTTGGCAGGAATTGCTGATCCTATTTTGTAATTTATATGCAATACAAATAATCCAGAATAGACAAAACAATTTTGAAACAGAAGAACAAAAGTGGATAACTTGAATTTATTGACTTTAAGATTAACCCTAAAGTTACAGTAATCAGAGTTTAGAAATACATGATTCACACTCATATGGTCATATAATTTTTTGACAAAGTTACCAAGGTAATTCAATAGGGGTAGAGGCAGTCTTTTTAACAAATGGTGCTGAAATAACTGGATATTTATATAGATAAAATAAACCTTGTCTTTTGCTTTGTATAGCACATAGTAATTTATATAAAATTAATTGTAAATTTTAATGTAAATATAAAAACTATGAAATCTCTAGAAGAAAATATAGAAAAATGTTATTATAACCTTGGGATGGACATACATTTCTTATCTAGTACTCAAGAAACATAAAAAAGTAAATAATTCTAGTAAATTGTACTTTATCAAAGTTAAAAATTCTATTCTTAAACAGCACCACTAAGTAAATAAAAACATGAGTTTCAGGCAGGTAAAATATATTCTTAATTCATACTACTGAAAAATGACTTATCTCCCTAATTTACAAAAAATCCTATAACTAAATAATAATTTAAAAATTAAAGTCAAGAAAATTGCATAAAAGAATTAGATATTTCACATAGGAATATTTTAAAATGGAAAATATACTCATGATAATGTGCTTGACATTGTCATCTAAGATATGCAAAGTGAAACTATAATGAGAAACCAATAAACATCTATTATGATGGCTAAAATTACAAGAGGTGATAGCACCAGGTATTAATGGTGATATAGAGCAATCAGAACTTTCATACATTGCTATTTGGAAGTGTATTAGTCTGTTTTCACGCTGCTTATAAAGACATACCCAAGACTGGGCAATTTACAAAATCAAGAGGTTTAATTGAACTTACAGTTTCACGTGGCCAGGGAAGCCTCACAATAATGGCCGAAGAGAAGGAGGAGCAAGTCATATCTTACTTGGATGGTGGCAGGCAAAGAGAGGAGCACTTGAGCAGGGAAACTCTTCTTTTTATAGTCATCAGATCTTGTGAGACTTGTTTACTATCACCAGAACAGCATGGGAAAAACCTGCCCCCCATGATTCACTTACCTCCCACAGGGTCTCTCCCACAGTATGTGGGAATTTAAGATGCAATTTGTGTGGGGACACAGCCACACCATATCAAGAGGGTAAAATCATTCAGTTACTTTGGAAAAGCTAGACAATTTCTTTCTTTTTTTTTTTTCCAATTTGAAATGACAGTCTTTATTTTATTTTTAATAAAAAAGACAGGGTTTCACCATGTTGATCAGGCTGGTCTTGAACTCCCAATCTAAGGTGATCGGCCCGCCTTGGCCTCCAAAGTGCTTGGATTACAGGCATGAGCCACCACGCCCGGCCGAGACAATTTTCTATAAAGTTAGACCTAGGCATGCTCTATCACTCTGCAATTCCACTCCTAGGTGCTTACCCAAGAAAAATAAAAACACATGATAAACCTCCCTTTCCCCCAACAGAAGACAAAAGACTTACATACACACAAAATATTTGCATATATATGTTAAAAAATAGCTTCATTCATAATAGCTGAAATCTGAAAAACACCTAAATGTTCATCAGTAACTGAACAGATAAGCAAAATTAGGGCATAGTCTTACAATAAAACACTGCTCAGCAATAGAATAAAGTAAGTTTTGATAAATTAAATGAGTGAATCTCAAAATATCCTGATAAAGAAGAGCCAGACAAAATATGTAAAAATTGTACATTAGTGTAAAATTTCTGAGTAGACAAAAACAATAAATGTTGACAGAAACAAGACCAGTGGTTGCTTCTGGAAAGGTATAGTGATTTGCTTTCAAGAGATCATTTTGAGGTAATGAAAATGTTCTATGTCTTGATAGGTATGTATGACACACAAATGTATATTTCTATCAAAACCTTTCTGTTCATATATTTCAGATCAGTATATTTCACTATAGGTAATTTATACCTCAATAAAAATCAGTCATGTTAGTGTCAGCTAAAACATCTCACTAGTTAGGCAGAAAGTTTCAAACCTGCTAGAGAATTCTTTAGTTGTTTCAGGGATGTAATATGAAATATAATCACTGTTACTCAGTTCAATCTAGACTACTACTTGCAAAGTTGTAAGTAATGTAGATAAAAGGAAGGGATTAAGAGAGTCAGGAGGAGTTAGACATGGACAGAGGGAGAGGAAAAGATGGCAAGTGTGATTTAGTGAGGGTAAACATAGCTCTGGTGGAATTTAATATTCCTCCCAGCGTGTTTATTTTCTTCTCTTTAGGGATTCGTGTCCTTTCCGTAAAAATAGAATGCTGAACTGGATGAACTTTCTGTCTCTCCCAACTATCTCATGGTGAGGAAGGAAAGGGATGATTCATGGAATGCCTCTTGCTTTATAGGCTTGGAGGATCCTTCTCCAACATTTTGTTCAGTTGTCAATGTACATTACTTAGGAGAACATGTATTAATGTAATAGATATCTGTTGTGCTGCTGTTACATGCACTGGCTCATTTTTTGTTCTAAGGATACAAATCAGGCAAAGTCCTGAGTCCCTTGAAGTTTAAACTCCATCGCAAATCTAAAGACAACAATGAGCAAACATGCTAATATATACTATGTATGTGATGTCAGTGCTGGCAGAAAATAAACTAGAATGAGAGGAATAGGAAGTGCTGGGATGGGGAAAGTGACTTTTTAATCCAAGGTGGTCAAGATGACTTTGCTTAATACATGTCTTTTGAGAAGAGGTCTTAAGTAAATGAGGGAGTATATGACATGGCCTCTGATGGGAAGAATACCAGGAACAGAGAAAAGCAAGTGCAAAGACCATGAGGTGGGAATAATTTGGTGGTCGGAGGAATACCAAAGTGATCAGTGTGGCTGGTGAAGAGTGAATAAAAGAAAGAGTGGTAGGAGGTGAGGTCATTGGCAGGACTTTGGAGGAGCATTTGCTTTGTTTTTTAGCTGATAAGATTTGACTTGGGTTTTAATGAATAAATCTAGCTACACAGAGCAAGGATAGAATTAGGGAGACCAGTTAGAAGATTCCTGCTTCTCTAGACAGATGGTGATGGTGTCTCTGGCCAGGCTGGGACTTGGGCTTGTGAAGGATGTCTAAAGTATGCTTGTCTACATGCTGAGTCATCACCTACTAGGCACCTTGTTGAGAGCCATCTTGCTCCAACTATTTCCCTTCCCAAAGCAATCTCTCCTTCTCATAGCTTACGTCTAGCAATGAAATTTCCATTGCAGGCAGACTGCTGAGGACCTACCTCAGTTTCTCCTGAGGGCTCACAAAATAATGGCCATGCACAGCACAAGGATATAATTCAGGAGCTGGGGAAGACAGCCAGACATCAGGACACATGCTTTCCCTGGTCTGTCCTTCCTCCCACTAGCCTGGGTTTCTGCTTTGTCACTTGATGGCACTCACACTGTCAAAATTTCTTAATATTCTCTGAAATAAATGTGATAAACTCTCATGAAAGTTCAGCCTCATCTCTGAAGGAGGACAGTTAGCATGAAAGAAAGGTAAAAAGATCCACAAAAGATTCATCCCTTCTCTGGAGCATAATAGATGAACAACTCCTGAGGGGGCCTGTGGGATTGAAATATAACATGAATATTAAACAATCAGAGCGTGGCAAGATAAAAGCAGAGAATAGCTTTATGTTTCACTCAGCGCTGCCTTAAGTATACTCTGGCTCATCTTTCTCTCCAACCTCTTGATACCATCTTGAGAGGGTATGAAGTTTCTTGATCACATTCAACTCCAAGAACAGGCCCACTTTGGTTATTAAGCCTCATTCTGTTGTAAAGAGATCCTGCCTCGTCTAAATAAAACTTTCACTCTCATACCCAGTTCAGATCTTCTCTTTTTCCATCCTCCTTTTTTCCCACTCCAGCTCAGGCCTGATCTGTGGCTCAGCTGCAGCAGTGTGTTGGAGATGAATCAAAGTCTCAGCAAGAGCCAACTGTTAGCATCTCTTTGCAATTCCAAGTTCAGTGTTGTCAGGTTGGTGGATTAAATCAGCTACGGTGGGAGTATTTGCACCATGGAAATTGGCAACCACTACAAACCAGGGTGTTTTCCTCCAAGAGAGCCAGCAACATACCACTGCTCAGAGGCGAGTAGTGAGGAAAGAACATTTTAAAAAATGTTCCTTTCCATCTTTCTCCTTCTCTGGCTCTTTCTTATCTGGGTAGGAAGGGAATGAGATTTAAAACATGAAGAAGATGTCATTTAACTGGTGCTACTGCAGTCTGGCTGTTGATGCTCTCTGAATAGCAGATGTCCATTGCTGGCTTTCTCTTAGAGAACCAGTGTGAGCTTTTAGAAGGAACTTTCAGGATCTCCACATACATAGTTCTCTGGCATGGATGATGGGCTTGGCTAAAGGTCCTTGGCTGACCTTTAGAGACTCTCCTCAGCTTTTGACCCCCTGCAGTAAAAAATGTAGCCTCTTTCTAAGAGAGTTTCTTCACCTAAAAGGTCTTCCTAATTGTATAGATTATATGTAAGATAGCCTACGTTCTGCTTCTCTTTTACCAGTCTGGTCTGTAAGAAATACATGCCTCCTGGTTACAAGACAGGACAGGAGCCAAGGCTACCTCACTGCTGCCCTCTCTATTTTCTTCCTGACATCCAGAACCACCTCCACCATCTTCTTATGCTTAAGATTCTCTGGGTCGCAAGCAGGCAGCATCTCTATGTTCCCATATATCCCAGGTGATCGGGCTTTGTTGTGCTCCTGTGACCTTTCTCACTGTGATCCTGTCTGCTCTGATGGCAGTCCCAGGCTGCACCCACAGATCCTGCATCTCAGTGGGCCTCTAGCCGGGCAGTGAGAGCAGTCTCCCCTCTTCACGCACCTCCATGTCTATAGATGATTGTCTTAGAGCTGACCTCACACTTGGCCTGGGACATATGGAATGTCACAGCTTTTACAACCCTCTAATCCAGCAACACACATTCAAATTCCTTTTCCATTTCTTATTATTCCTGTTGTATATTGGCTCCAGAAGCTTTCTGCATGTTTACCATGAAGGACCATATTTCAAACCAAAAACCAAAAACAAAATAAATCTACCCTCCCCCAAAGTAAAGCTAAGAGTTATCTACTGTCAGTGAAACGGTGGCTCTAGAGTAAATCTGGCTGACCCCAGGTATATGCTTGCTCCTCAGGCAGCCTTGCATCTCAGGCTGACTTTGGCAGCTATGCTTGAGGTGAGCAGAACAGCTTGTCATAACTTAAATAACCCAGAGAGGTTCAACTTTAAGGTATCCTGGAATTTCAAGGGCCCAGATAGGGGGAAAAGAAGAAAGGCTGAACAAGGGCAGGAGGAGCACATTCCTTCTGGACTGTGCCTGGGGTCTGGCAGCAGTCCCCAGTGTGCTGGTAATAGTAGCAACAGCAGACTTACCTGTCATCCACAGATTTATGGAATACCTTGCCATGCTTCAGGCAGTGGATTAAGCTCTTTTCTGCCTTATATCATTTACCTTTCTCACAATCTCCTTGAATCACGTACTATTACTTTCTCCGTTTTACAGATGAGGAAACAAAGGGCCAGAAAATTTAGGTAATGTGTACAAGGTTACACAGCTATTACATGGCACTACTGTGGCACAATGTGGGCTCCTTCCACTGTTCATGCTCTTACCCAGTCCCCTTGATTGGTCCTCTGGGTAAGTGGTTAGAAACATACGTTTTGAGTTCAGGTATGATTTGAGTTTCCATGTGATCACAGATGAGTTACTTAAAGTATAAATATTAGTAATAATTATTAACTGCACAGGGGAAAAAAGAGTGGTAACTCACCTTAGGTCTTATGCTATACTGTTTATTTATCCATTCATTTATCTATTTATCTTGATATTTACATGTTAGTTTATTTACTCAGCCATTATATTTATTGAGCACTTACTGTGGCCCAGCACTGAGTACTTTGCATATCATCTCATTAGAAATCACAATTCTGCGATGTATCATCTATTGCTCCCTTAATTTTATAGCTAAGAAAATGCAGTGGTTGTATTTTTATCTTTGTTCAGTTCCAAAGCCAATGTGCTTCTTTATTATAGTATGATGTTTGAATGCAAAGCTTTGATTTGTTCGTTTATTTTTGTTGCCGTTATTATTCTAGGCGGTTGTGTTGGGCAGAGAGCAGAAAAAGGAAGATATCTCTAACAGGTAAGGGCTCTATTAGCACAGACAAGATAGGAAACCATCCAGGGAGTCTGTCCAGAATGCAGAAGGTGAGTAGGATAGATGACAAGCTCCAAAGCTTTTGCCAAGCACTGTTGAGAGGTGGCTGCAGAAGTGAGGGGAAGGTGAGTTCCCCAAGCCATCCCTGTCGCTGCTAAATCAATACCTGTCAGGGCCCAGCAAGAGGGAGAGAAAGGCTGCAAGGAGGTCAGACTTCTTAGGGTTCTCTGAAGTCTGCATGCGGAGCTCTCAACTGGCAGGCATGCATTTTGCAAGATTCTGTGGATGCTGAGAGGGGAGCATCAGGCAGAATTATGACTCCTTTTCTAGGTGGAGAGAAATGGAAAAAGTGTCCAGGACAGTTGCCCTTCCTGGCACCTAAAGTCCAGACTGGAAACTTGTTTGGAGACTAGAGGTTTATGTTTGCTGTAAGGATATTTCTCAAAGTCTCAGGTTCTCAGGCAAGATGAGGAGGCTTTATCATAGCACAGGAGAATACATTAGCTAAAACTCTTGTTGTCAGAGGAGCTGGGCCCCTCAGCCAGAGTGCCACAGGGAAAACAACTTCTCTGCTGCCTTCCCACCGCCTTTCACTCAGTTTTCTCCTGTGGTGCCTGGCCCAGTGAAGCCCTTCTCAACAGAGCATTGTTTTTCCAACTGTGCTCTGGGCATTTCCCAAAATTGTCTCCATGGCCACAGGAGTGACAATTGAAGGGAGGGGAGAGGAGCCAACAGGGCCCAGCCAACACCTATAGCTCAGCAGAAACACTCCATTCTTTTGGTTTATATATTACGAGCTTTAGTCTAAGGTTTTGTTGAAGGAAAGCCTTTTATTATCCAACACTCCCCACCACCAGTAAACCTAGACCAAAAATGTGTGTTTTTCTGTGCCTTTCTTAGGGCATGATACATAGCAAGTCTAGTCATGTACCACATAATGACGTTTTAGTCGACAATGGACCATACATACAATGATGGTCCCATAAGATGATGGTGCCATGTTTTTACTGAACGTTTTCTAGGTTTAGATACACAAATACTTAAGTATTAACATTGTGGTACAATTACCTACAGTATTCAGTTAAAAAACATGCTTGTAGTCTAGGAGCAATAGGCTATCCCATGTAGCCTGGGTGTGTAGTGGGCTATACCATCTGTGTTTGTGTAAGTACACTGTGTGATGTTCACACAATGATGAAATCACCTAATGGTAAAGCTCTTGTAACGTACCCCTGTTGTTAACTTACATGACCGCACTTGCTAAATTGTACCCATCGTTAATAGTGGTACTACATGATACCTACCCTCAAGGAGCTTACAGATGTTAGAGGGTACAGATGTGTTCCTCTTGTTCTTTCATGAGAAGCATGCTAGGCTGTGTTTGCTCCTCACACTATTCTCCTTCCAGAAGTTGTAATTCATTTCTGCTTGCCCTCTGCAAACTGGAATCCAAATGGAGTCTCTCCTATTCAAGTAACTGACAGCCTGTGATAATTCAAAGATGAGACCATGGATGGCAGAGTTCTTGGTGAATTGTAAAAGGCTGTAAAAATATTTGATATTGTTATCCCTATTGTATTTTCAAGAGGATATCAAGTCACAGTGAATACTTCTGGTAGAAATTTGGAAGAATTCCTTGGAGCTGAAGGACTGTAGTCCTCAAAAGCAGTACCCATTCCTCAAGCATTTAGCCTGGGACACTGAAGGAGATGCTAAGAGTCTGTGTGGTGAGGTCTTTGCCTAAAGAGGGTGTATTAGTTTGTTCTCGCATTACTGTAAAAGTATCTGAGGCTGGGTAATTAATAAAGAAAAGAGGAGTCATTGGCTCATGATATTGCAGGATCTAAAGGAAGCATAGTTTCTTCTGTTTCTGGGAAGGCTTCAGGAGCCTTCCACTCATGGCAGAGGGCAAACTAGGAGCAAGTGTCCTACATGGCAGGAGGGTGAGCAAGAGAGAAAGAGTGGGAGGGAGGAGGTTCTACACATATTTACATGACCAGATCTTGTGAGAACTCACTCACCATCACAAGAACAGCACCAGGGGGATGGTGCTAAACCATTCATGAGAATCCACTCCTGTGATCCAGTCACCTTCCACCAGGCCCCATCTCCAATGCTGGAGATTATAATTTTATAATTTGACAGGAGATCTAGTGGAGGGGAAGCAGGGACACAGATCCAAAGCTTATCAGGGAGCTTGCCATGAAGACTTAAATCAACCAACCCTACTTGCTCATGGTTCAGCTCAATAGAATGACTTCTTTTTTTTCCTGTTACACTTCTATGAGAAGGATAAATGGTAAAAAGACAAGATTACATCAAACATTTACTTATTATTTTCATTTTTCCAAACACTTATTTTGCCAGCTTAGTTTTAGAATATGCCTCATGATAGTTCATTTGGTACACATTTGTGAGATGGTGCCAGCTTCTGTCCAGGCCACGGGATGGATGCTGGAGGAAGATGAAAGGGGAAAGTCAGCTCAGACCCAGGCACAGTTATAGCAGCAACCGCAAACATACAGGAGGATGACTCCAGTGCAAAGGGATAGCCAGTGACACATGGGAAGTACAGAGCTCCCAGGGAAGCCAAAGGAAGTAGCTTCCTCTTGGCTGGGAAATGTCAGAGCATTTATAGACTCCTGATGGAAAGCATATTTTCCCTGGTACCAGTTGCAGCCCCAGGCAAAATTGTGAGATGAGAAAAGTTTTATTTATTATTTATTTAAATCCCTTCTCCCTTCCCTCTTTTTCATTGCTTACAATTGCCAGTGCCCTTGTGCTTTCTCTCCATTCCCCTCTAACTCAAAGATACTCTCAGGTCCTTTGGGCACATGCCATTTATTAATTAATTAAATCAACAAACAACCATCAAGTGCCTGCTCTGTGCTGGGTACGGGATACTGTTCTCACTCACCATGTAGGAAACAGCAGTGAATGGGATAAACAAGTTTCTCTACAGGAGAGTGAGATAGAAAATAAACTAATAAAAACCAAATTAAATTGCATACTAACAATTTTTAAGTAGGAGTGAAGGCCACACTGAGCATGACTGCAGGATGTCGCAGCAGTGAGAGAGGAAATGGCCACTTCAGACAGAATGGTCAGGTAAGGACTCTCTGAAGAGGGAACATCTGAGCAAAGATCTGAATACAAGGATCTAGGAACTCACTGTTCTAGAAACAGAGGATGTATAAAGACTCTGAGGCAGAAGTGAGTTTTCAGTGTTTGACTAATAGAAAAGAGTGTGTTACAGAGAAAGAAAGCACAAAAGGATGAAATTAGAGAGGCAGACAGTAATTTGAATGACATAAAGTGCAGTGAAAAGCCATTGGAGGGTTCAGTGCCTGTGGCAGTGCAGTGTTTCCCCTCTGAGGACATTTGCACTTGTGTATTTGTGCATCTTACTTCATTAACAAAGTGTGCCTGAGTACCTGCTGAGTGCTACCCCAGATCCCAGTGCAGTGCCAAGGACATGGCAAACGCTCATTGATTGAGCAAAGATCAGACCATAAGCTAAAACCACAAATCCCTGAGGGTGGAATGTCAGGCATTTCACCCAAGATAGAATACCTGCGGGGATTGTAGTCCTCCAGGTGTCTCTGTGAAGGCTCTTGCCCGTGGTTCACAAAAGCTTGGCTCCCCTTTCCTTTTTTCACAGGCCTTAGGCATTCAGCCTTCTCTTTGTTCTCTTTCTAGCTGTCCCATCATTTGGGGGCACCCTCCTTACAACCGTGGCTGCACAGTCTCCCCTGCTTCTGCTAACCTGAAAGACATAGGCCTGCCTCATTGAATAGCAGAACCATGAAGAACTGAAAGGAAAATAACACAAACAGCAAACATGGGAGCGTGTTGTGGGAAGTCTTTCCAAAACTTTCCTTCTCATTTCTCTGGGTAGATTTGGGGAGCCTGTCTTCATTCCTTCTTTCTGCAATTGTCCTGGTTACAGAAGGATGATAAACTGGAGAAACTTTTGTCTTTTTAATTGGAATGCCATTTTTCATTAAATTGTCCCCGAGGGAGATTGACAAAGGGCTTAGGCTGTTCTTGACCCTATATTCTGCAGGCTTGGGCTAAACGTGCTGCAAAAGCTTGTCTGTTATGTGGTTGTATGAGAACAATTCATTCTTCCCTCCCTCTAAACCAGAGAAAGTTCAGCCTTCCATCTGGATTCCAAATAGTTGTCAAAAATTCACTCTTCAATTCTCCTGTTTTTGTCAGCAGGAAAATGGTGGGAAATATTGAAGAAATATATATTAAAAAAATCTGAACCCAACACAGAAAACCTTTTGACAAAGGTAAAAGAGAAATAAAAGTTTTATTATTGAATAAGCATTAGAACAGAAAGTGATACACACCATAGGCATTTGCTGAAGAGATTGCAGAGACAGAAAGAAATTTCACTCTTTTATATAGCCAAGTGGATACAACCATTCCATTTATGTTCTCGAGATAAATAGGTGAATTTTCTCCTATGTTTATAACTGCAGGTAGGTTTTGCAATTTGAAGTCAATTGATTACATTTCAAAGAGATGGCTCTCATGTCTTTATTTCTGAGTTGTAAGATTGGCAAGATCTTTTGCCTTATAGTAGGCATTTGGGAGCCTTATGAGGCCAATCTTGGTAGGTTCAAGAATAGGTCCCTTAGACATATTCCAGAATTGGGTGCTGGTTCAAAAGTGTGATCTTTCTACCTTGCCAGAAATTCAAAATTTCAGTGTTCTCACAGAGTTCTTACTACAAGTTTCCCAGCCACTCACACACGATCCCTTTTAGAACTGTTTTTAGAAAGTATATTGAAAAGTAATATTTGCTTAATTTGCTAAAATAAAGATGACAAAATATCTTTCCTTATCATTTCTCTCATCTGATTTAGGAGAATAATCTCAGTACTATTTCTCCCAGGATATTTCCTTCTTTCAACTATACAGGACTAAACAGGTAAACAGGACTCTGAATCTCAGATGGGAATCCCTGAGTGCTTGGACTTTTGAGGACGAAGATCTGGCTCTGAATCCTGACTCTTCTCTCACTAGCAGAATAATTAATATATTGGGGCTTCACTTGTATCGTCTGTGAAAGGAGGATAATAATTGTTCTGCCCCTCATACGTTTTCTATCTTTGCCTAGATAATTTCTATTCTTTGTACAGGTTTCAGCTGAATGCTTTCTTTTATAATACTTTACACTTCATTTTAAGCTGATCGTGCCTATAGCTGTTAACTTGCCTGTCTTGCGATGCTGTTAGGACAGAGGACTTATTCACCGCTTATTTTTAGGGGCTGCTTATAAATGGGATCTAAATAACTTGTGAGAGCCTGAATGAACCTGCCTGTTTGTGTGGTCATAAGATAAAATGTTATACCCAAGTAAAGTTCCTGGCACACATGGGGCCTCCTCTGCCTTTCTTTGGCACTAAGACCCTTTGAGCTGTGCTTCTTTCCTCTACAAAAACATCTTTGAGCATTTCCTCACCCTCCACTGGTGCTCTTAGTCCTTAGATTATGAAGAGCCTAAGATGAAGTAGCTTCTTCCAAAACATTCATCATTGATTCAAATGCTATTTGCAGCCAGGAAATTAGCCTCTCTTCTTCCAGAAGGTTTTCTTTCAGCCAGGAGCCTGAAGAGTTAGGTTTTCCTGCTTATTCATCTATTAGCAAAACAATCAAATTGATATCTAATTCCAGGAACATTTCATTTAGTCAAAGTATTGATTTGGTTTGGAAAAGGAGAAAAAAGCACCAGGAGAGAGTCTGGGCAAGTTCTTTTCTCAGCCTGCAAGAGTTCACTGCATGGGATTGCTCCCTATCACCAGCTTGCTGGGGCAGTGGAGAGGAGGGCTCAGTGAGGTGATGCTGACACTTGCAAGGCCCACAAGAACCATGTTTCCACCATGAGATTTGCTGTTTGGAAATAGAGTTACTGATTGTTCTGATATTGTAAACACTGTTTGCTAGCTTCCTCCTGTACTACAGGTAAGTGCACCCTTACTTTAAACATTAGTAGGAATATTTAAGAGTTTCTGGTCCCACAGGATGTTCAAGGCTTCACAGGAACAGATAACAATTGCATAACCTTCCAGGTAGAAGACAGCAGTCAGAGTTAATTTTTAATTTATTTCCCTCCGGAGAAAATATCTGCTGGTAACTGTTGATCCAGCAGATAGTGAGGTTCAGTAAAATCATTTAGAAGCTTGAAGGGAAAAAAAATCCAAAGTTTCTGATGGTAAAGGAAAAGTAAACATCTAAGAAAGGACCTTTTTTTGAAAAAATTCCGAACTTAGGTGAATGAATGGTATAGAATAGAAGGTTTCCATTGTAGACATCACCAAATAGTGCAATTGAGTTATTGATGTTGTCTCTTCTACTTTGGTATAACCCTGTTCCATAAATCATTAAATTTAAAAATTCAAGAATGGGTCTTTAATTACTTGAGAAGATATTGCTGATGACTTTTCCTATCTCTAGTTATAGAAATTCTTTCATAGTTTAAAAAATAGAATAAATTTGACATAGGACTATTCCAAAATTTTGGCTGTTGTGTCTGTACAAATGACTTTTGTGGAGAAGAGCTATTAAACTCTAGCCTTTTTCTTTCTTTTAAAACTTTTTTTGTGTGTGTATATTTGAGATTTACCAACATGATGTTATAGGATACATATAGTTAAATGGTTACTAGAGAGAAGCACATTAACATATCCATCATCTCACATGGTTACTATTTGTTCTGGCAAGAACAGCTAAGGTCTACTTATTTAACAAAGATTCCTAATGTAATGTGATTTTTATTAATTCTGTTCCTCATATTATACTTTAGATACAGAGATAGCAAATGAAACACTGGTTACTAGGGATGAGGAAGTGAGAGGACAGGAAATGAAGAGATGTAGTTCAAAGACTATCATAGCTTTTATCCTAGAAAATTTCAGTCTCCTGTTATTTCATGGTCAACAGGACCATGCAAATATTAACAACTAATATTTGCAGAATGCTTTATCATTTAGAATATATATTTACATATTTATTTTATCTAGCCCTCTCAGCAGCACTGAAAGAAAAGTATTATTCTTCATTGAGGGATTAATAATAATAATGATAATGATAATAACAACAAGAAGAAAATAAGAAGATAATGATTTTCCCAAAGTCATGGGCAATACCCATGGAAAGAACTGGGCTATAAACCCCTTCTTAATGTTCTTTCCATTGTGTTTTATTTTCTTTTAGAGTTTAAGCACAAATGGGTGAGACTAATCCAATGGGAAAACTTTCAGAATTCTTAATTTCAGAGTTTTAAGAAAGTTTAGAAATCATCTAACCACAACTCTCTTGGAAAGCTAAAGATGAAAATAATTGCTACATCCACACATAGATAGTTAATGGAATAGTCTGGTCTTTAAGCAAAAAGTTCTGTCATCTGATTTCTCCTTCCTTCCTTCCTTCCTTCCTTCCTTCCTTCCTTCCTTCCTTCCTTCCTTCCTTCCTTCCTTCCTTTCTTTTTCTTTTGAGATGGAGTCTTTCTCTGTCACCAGGCTGGAGTGCAGTGGCGCAATCTCGGCTCACTGCAACCACCGCTTCCTGGGTTCAAGTGATTCTCCCGCCTCAGCCTCCCGAGTAGCTGGGACCACAGGCGTGTGCCACCACGCCCGGCTGATTTTTTTGTATTTTTAGTAGAGACGAGGTTTCATCGTGTTGGCCGGGATGGTCTCGATCTCTTGACCTTGTGATCCACCCGCCTCAGCCTCCCAAAGTGCTGGGATTACAGGCATGAGCCACCACACCCGGCTGTTCTTTCTTATTATACCGACTCTCCTGCTCCCAATGTACATGCATGGTAAAACATGTGGTGCATCTGTATGTATTTAGTATTTATTTTTAATCTTGCAGTTTTACTTATCCATCAGGAATATCCTAGGAAGCCAAGAGGACATTTTCCAATAGAAGGGAACACCTAGAAAATTTGTACCTTACCTACTTAGAATGCTGTAACTTAAGTTTTATATTGGGACGAACATCATTTTTCTATTTTGCTGAAGAAATGAGGTGCCTGGGTTCTCAATACATTATACACACACTTTTCTCCTTTGCCTTTGTTCCTCCTGCTTCCCTTCTCAACTTTTTAACTTTCATTCTGCTGATGCTTTCAGTATTTTCACATAAACTGTGCTGAGTATCAGATGTGGGTCAGTGGATATTATTGTGAAAAAGATATCTATATGAGCACTCCAATTTGTGGGCGAAACAAACAATAAAATGCCTTCTTTTTTATTTTTATTTTTGTGGTTGGGTCAGCTTGACTCCACTCTAATACTGTCCCTGACCTTTTTCTAGCCAAGTGAATCCATAAATTAGTCAAGGTGGGAACACTGATCTATTGGAGGGGATATGCTTCAACATCAGTTTGAATTTAGAACATGTTGCTGCCCTGTGCTGTCACAAAACACATTGTATACATTATTAAACTGGATCCTGCAGAGGTTTGAAAGATGTATAAGATGAGGCAGTGGTTTCTCCCAAAGGCTGTGGGTCCTTGGGGTGCTGAAGAGTTACATAAATCCTTAACATTTCCACAAACTGAAAAAACCAGTGGCCACACATTATTGAATGGACTCAAAATATATGCCTGCAGCTTTGCCCTACCCCGGTTTTCTCAGGTAAGAATTCTTTCATTTTCGGTAGTTGAACCCCGGGCCTCTGTGGTGCTGGTCAGAAGAGTGGGTAGAGCTTTAGTCTGGAAGGGGACAATTCAGAGAATGAGTGGGAGAAAGGGAGAGAGGCAGACAGTGACAGTGATCCAGGGACAAGCAGAGAAACAGAAACAGCACCTTAGGCTGAGTTTGGAACAAGTACAGGGGAGTTTACACGATAAGACTATACAGTTAAGGCCACAGCAGGATATAAAGGCAACAGTAGGATATGTTTTTTTTCCTCTATGGAAAAAACTGAGGAGAATTTTAAGAAAGGTTTGCTGAGTGTTCCCACTTTGACTCCTCTAGTGGAGACTTAATATATTATTTAAATCGTTTTCAACAGGTTTTGGCTTTTTCCAGATAGAACACTTAGGTTTTTAATCTGGCATTGTTCTTAGGTCACTAAATATACAGGTGATGAAACACCCAACCAGTTATCAAAAGTATGTAGATACTTTTGTAATTAATAAAATAAAATCTATGTAAAAGTGGTATTAAAACCGTCATAGTTTGACATTATTATGTATCTGCTAAATCAATATATACCATATTTCTATCATGAGGAAAAGCTCAACGATTAAAGTTTTTATTTTAAAATCTTTCTAAATTTTAAGTTCTGGGGTGCATGTGCAGGATGTGCAGGTTTGTTACATAGGTGAACGTGTGCCATGGTGGTTTGCTGCACCTTTCAACCCATGACCTAGGTATTAAGGTCACTATGCATTCACTATTTTTCCTAATGCACTCCCTCCCTCCACTGCACCCCCGACAGGCCCCCGTGTGTATTGTTTCCCTCCCTGTGTCCATTTGTTCTCATTGTTCAGCTCCCACTTATAAGTGAGAACATGTGGTATTCAGTTTTCTGTTCCTGCATTAGTTTGCTGAGGATAATGGCTTCCATGTCCACTTATGTCCCTGCAAAGTACATTATCTCATTCCTTTTTATGTTTGCATAGTATTCCATGGTATATATGTAACTCATTTTCTTTATCCAGTCTATCAATGATGGGCATTTGGGTGGATTCTGCATCTTTGCTATTGTGAATAGTACTGCAATGAACTTATGTGTGCATTTATCTTTATAATAGAATGATTTATATTTCTTTGAGTATATGCCAAGTAATGGGATTGCTGGGTCAAATGGTATTTCTGGTTCTAGATCTTTGAGGAATCAACACAGTCTCTTCCACAATGGTTGAACTAATTTACATTCCCACTAACAGTGTAAAAGTGTTTCTTTCTCTCTGCAATCTTGCCAGCATCTTTTGTTTCTTGAATTTTTAATAATTGCCAGTTTGACTGGCATGAGATGGTATCTCATTGTGGCTTTGATTTGCATTTCTCTAATGATCATTTATGATGAGCTTTTTTTCATATGTTTGTTGGCTTCATGAATGTCTTCTTTTGAGAAGTGTCTGTTTATGTCCTTAGCCCACTTTTTAATGGGGTCATTTGTTTTTTCTCTTGTGTATTTGTTCAAGTTCCTTGCAGATTCTGGATATCAAGCCTTTGATGGATAGATTGCCAAAAGTGATCCAGGGACAAGGCGAGAAACAGAAACAGCACTTTAGGCTGAGTTTGGAGCAAGCGCAGGGGAGTTTACACAATAAGACTATAGTAACCTTCAGAGTGGGAGAAAATGATGATAGTTTCTTTAGTTGTGAATAGGTTTTTCTTTATGTTTAAAGAGAGTCCTCATACTCAAAAAGGGCTAAAAGCAACTGTGTTAATGCCTGTGAACAAAGTTTGTAAATCTGCAAAGCCCTGTGTAAATGCAAAGGCTTCTTATTGTCAGTCTTTGATAATATGAGGCTTGATTAGAGTAAATTCAAGTGATAGGACATGTACTTAAGAAAAGTGGTCTCATTAATCCCAGATAGCAAACAATGATTATAAAAGGGGAATAGAGTCCTAAGGAAGGAGAGAGTATTTCTGTGAGAAGTGGTCAAGGCTACCTTCAGAGAGAACATGAGCATGGAGTTTGGTCTTCAAGTATGTGGTAGACAGAGTGAGAGTGGGGCAATCTAGGAAGACAGGTGGGAGCAAAGGTGGAGAAGTTTACACAGAAGGAGCATCATTATTGCCATTTGGGTTACTTGTGCCTGAATAAAGGTGTAACATCCTCAGCAGAAGTGATTTTCATAATGAGACCGATGTAAGTCTTTACTCCTGAAAAATCGCAGCTCTCAAAAATATAACCCACAACTTTGGTAAAGATTGGAACAACTGGATCTCATTCACTTATTGGAGAAGATGTGAGTCGGTGAAATCACTGGAACACTCATTTGGCTATATCTAGTAAAGTGTGACATATTCAGGTCTTGTGCTGTGTAATTCCACGCCCCCCCACCTTTTCAAGGGGACATGCATTAAAATGTTGTATTGTTGGTAATACTGAAAAGCTGGAAGCAATTACAATGTCCATCAACAAGGAGAGAAATATGTAAATTGCATTATCTTTTTTTAATGGAATACATGCAGCAGTTAATGAACGAAGCTACTCATCACCATGATTAATTAAATTTCAGGAACACAGTGTGCAGTAAAAAAAGCAAATGCAAAATGACATATACTCTATGAGGCTGATTCTATAAAGTTTGAAAGTGTGGAAACAGGGCAACATTGTATGTAGAGGTAAACCTAGAAAGCCAGGGTCTAAAAGTGTGCAAGTGCTTGAAACACAGCAACTTCTCCAGGGACAGAGTAGTATTTCAGGAAGGAGTACCAAGGAAACCTACTTTATTCCTAAAAAGAAATCTACTACAGATATGTGAATTTGATATGTATGGTTTAATTTATAATACAAAATTAGAAAAATAATACCAGATGGTTATTACAAATGAGTGGTCCTTTGTTTCTCAGTTTCATACTTCTTTTTTTCTATTCCCTAGAGGCAACTGTGCTGAAATTCTTTTGATATTTGTGGCCATATTTTTAAATAACATACATTTACTCTTACTTTTTTCTTTATAAATTTACACATTATCTATTGTCATTCTAACTTTAGCCTCTAAGAGCAGACTCCTACCCCATGTCTGCTCTTCTTTTCCTTTTAAAATAGATCTCACAATTTGGGATTAAATAAATATTGCGTTTGCTTTATTATGACCATATAAATATATTTTATGGCTGGGTCCAGTACTATTTTTTGTGGAATACTATCTTTTTTATTTCCCTATTTTTTATTTTGTCTCTAGTTACTCATTGCTTTATGTTTTCATTTATTGATTTTCTATATACCTATTGGAAATTTTCTCAGGTTTGTAGAATGTCTGTTCAGAAAAATTTTTTAAATGCTCTAACTGACCGAATAATCAGTTTCTTTATTTCCCTGGAGACCACCTCCTGCAAGTCTGTATCTTCCTGCTCCCATACAAATTAGTGCCTCCTTAAGCCAGGTTTGTACTTCTCTTCTGGGGGCATTCTCCTGCCAAAAGTTTGTGTTAGAACTTTTATTTCCTGGATTCTCTGCCTTCCTTCTTCTATATTTATAGTGCTGATTTGATAGAAAAATCTTTAATAACTTCCTAAGAAAAGATACTTGGGAAGTGAAATTGCTGAGATCTTACTCATTTGATTGATGGGTTGGCTGGATAGAGAATTCTAATGGAAATCATTTTCCTCTGAGTTTTTGAACTTGTAGCTCAATGATATTATTGTTTCCATGTTAATTCCTGAAATATCTGTTGCAATTTTGATTTCTGATTTGTATCAGTGTGTGAATTGTTTTTCCTTTTTGAAAGTTTTTAGGATATGTTCCTTATCCCTGGATCTCTGAACTTTCCTAGTGATGCAAGTTGATGGGAACACATTTCATTTATGTGCTGAGTGCTTTGGAACTCCTTTTGTTGTAGACAAGGGAAACTTGCTTGTAGTAATTATTTTTGGTAAGTTTTTTTTCCCCTCATTTTTCTTTCCTTACTTTCTGGTACTTCTATTGTCTGGATATTGATAGCCTGGATAAATGCTGTGATTTTCTTAACTTTTTTTTTCTATTGTATATTACTTTTAATTTTCTCTTCCAAGAGATTGTCTTATTTTTAATGTTCCAATACTTTTGTTTAATTGTTATTTCTGATATTATTATTATTTCCATGAGGTATCTTTTGTTCTGTGACATTGTTGTGGTATCTTTTAATTGATGTAAAAGATGTAGTATCTTATTTTCTCTCTCTAAAGAAAGCAATTTTTTTACATTCTTCCATATTATCTTCTTTTCCTATGACTTCAGTATATTTTTCTTTTTTCCCTTTAATTTTCATTTTAATGACTGGTGGTATCAACATTAATGTTCCTATTTAAGAGCGAGGCGCTCAAAGGCTGATTAGTTCTCTGCTGGAAGGCTTGTAACCAGTAGTCTTCACAAATGCAATGGTTAGATAGCAAGGCAGCCATCTCAGCTGGAAGCCCCCAAATATAAGTCTCTGGAGATTTTTTCCTTGGATTGCACAGTTTCTGTACTCTCTTGCTTAAATGATATAGTCTGGTTTCAAACACTGTGGGATGAGGACATTGGAGGGAGCCGTGTGTGGAGTTGCTTTTAATCCTCTGTTTCAGTCCATTTTCAGGTTTGCTTCTTGCTTATGTCTGCAAGTCGAGTCACTGTGGTCCGGTTCCTCTGGACCCTGAGACCTGTTTCCATTCTTGGTTTGGGATACTTATGTGCCTAGCTGAGAAAAGGTAGGAAGGGGTTCTGTGTGTCTTGTTTTCAGCTTTATGCCCTACCACAGGCCTTCACTGGGATTTCTGGAGGGAATAGAAATCAATTTACATTTGAATAGTAGATGTGAGTAGGGGTAGAGCAAGTTGCCTAACCTCTCTTTTCTTCATTTGCAAAATAGGAATAATAATGATACCTGCCTCATAGAGTTATTGTGAGCATTAAATGAGTTATCTGTAAAGCACTTATAACAGTATTAGAATAGAGGGAGTTCTCAGTAAATATTCCCCATTGTTATTTATTAATATTACTGTTCAGAATGCCAACAACTTCCTACTTGAGTGTTGGTACCTCTCTTGGTTAAAACAAAACCAAACAACACACCTTGGATCAAAGCACTGAGCAAGAAACTACAACCATGTAAGACACAGAGTAGGCTCTCAATAAATGTCGTCTAATTTTTAATCTGTGTCCTTATATTCTCTCCCCAATTAGATTCCAAGTACTTCTGTACACCCTGAGGGTCTGATTTAGTGCTTATACATACTATTCTCACAAGTATATGGACTGGACCAAACTGAATTTATATTGGAAACTTTTTTGCAAAACAGAGACACTACAAATCTGGATTTAGATACTAACAAATTGAGTTAACATATAGAATATTTTGACCAAAATTTTAGCAGTGCTTCTTCAAAGTAAAAATATTTTGAAGGAATTTTTTCTTTTTATTACTTTCTTTCCCTTCTATTAATGCCATAAAACAGTTCAGTTGGCAAACATTCAACTGTATATGCTGTGATTCTTCAGGTTTCATGCATTTCTTGGGATGAATTTGTTTTAGTGGTGCCTGTTCATTAGGATGCTGAATTTTCTTTCTTATATTTAACCTTCTTAGCAAATTTGAGTCTGTGACAATGTCACAATGTTTAAGTTTTCTTGATTTGAGATATTAAATGAGAATTTATTCTTCGTTTATTCTTAAGCAATGGATACTATTTTCAATCCTGGCTCAGTACCTAGAAAGATGGTTATTTTGTTTTGAGTGTTCTGCAGGCTAAGCCATGTAGGTATGTAAGAAGAATTTGGCATTGGTAGGTAGATTGTTGCATCCCAGGGGTAAGGTAGATACTACTTTGAAGACTCCCACCAGGAACCCTGTGACATAAAATTAGACAGCTCAAGGATATGAGCTCTGCAGTCTCAAGAACCCACAAAGGAATGGAATCTGAGACTGTCTGCTGGTGCACGTGGGGGTCTCCATAAGGGAATCGGGAAGATCCTGGACTGAACACTGTGCATGATATGCCTTTTGTTTCCTCATTCCAGTGTATGTAAAACACAGATGAAGAAATATAATTATATATCTATAGTCAATTTCAAAACATTTGGACAAACTTGTACAAACAACCCTTCCCCCATCAGCTGCCTGTTATCCTGTGGAACGGTATTTGAAGGTTATTTTAAATTGCTTTTAGATATAATGTTCTTGTCTTGACTGCATTCCATGTCAAGTAAGGTTCAGGGCAGCTCAACTGATACTGTGAGGGCTCACATTTGGGAGAGAATTAAAGACTCTAGAGGCTAAATTTATTCAAATACCTCAATCCAGTCCTTATCCCACCATCCTTTGAAAGTTTTGCCAAGCTATGTGTGCTCTACTTCGTGGATGTTCTGTTTCTGCACTTAAATCTGCCTGAGCAACCTGTCTGTATGATATAAGAAGCCCTGCCATCTTAGATAATTTTGGAACATACTTATACATGAATTGCCCTTTCTCCTACTCTAAGGGTATCTTTTGGCAAGGAGGAAATAAATCTTGAAACCATTTAAAACATTGGTCATGGGACTCTTTGATCTAGGCAAACGCATTCTGAGTCTAATAAAATAACTTAGGCTGATTTTACATTAGAGGAGCTTAATTCTTCTCACAAGTCTGTAACTCTTACCCACCCTGAATCATAAGACACTAGAAATACTTCTTTCTTTGACTTTGAGTTTCTGGAACCAATCTTGACTTAGGACATGGTGTCTGCACTGTAGAGAGCTGGCAAAGAGTTAATGTGCTTGTAATTTCCTGACACTTTGCCTGTGGACTTGGTTGGCAACTTTAAGAGAGTAAACTATCCTTTGTCAGATGGGTAGATTGCAAAAATTTTTTCCCATTCTGTTGGTTGCCAATTAACTCTAATGATTGTTTCTTTTGCTCTACAGAAGCTATGGAGTTTAATTAGGTCCCATTTGTCTATTTTGGCTTTTGTTGCCAATGCTTTTGGTGTTTTAGTCATGGAGTCCTTGCCTGTGCCTGTGTCCTGAGTGGTTTTGCCTAGATTTTCTTCTAGGGCTTTTATGGTGTTAGGTGTTATGTTTAAGTCTTTAATCCATCTGGAGTTAATTTTACTGTAAGGTGTCAGGAAGGGGTCCAGTTTCTGCTTTCTGCACATGGCTAGCCAGTTTTCTCAACCCATTTATTAAACAGGGAATCCTTTTCCCATTGCTTGTTTTTGTCAAGTTTGCCAAAGATCAGATGGTTGTAGATGTGTTATGTTGCCTCCGAGGCCTCAGTTCAGTTCCATTGGTCTATATCTCTGATTTGGTACCAGCACCATGCTGTTTTGATTACTGTAACCTTGTAGTGTAGTTTGAGGTCAGGTAGTGTGATGCCGCCTGCTTTGTTCTTTTTTTTTTTTAATTTTTTATTGGATTTTAGGTTTTGGGGTACATGAGCAGAGCATGCAAGACAGTTGCGTAGGTACCCACATGGCAGTGTGCTTTGCTTTTCTTCTCCCCTTCACCCACATTTGGCATTTCTCCCCAGGCTATCCCTCCCCACCACCCCGTCCCACTGGCCCTCGCCTTTTCCCCCCAATAGACCCCAGTGCTTAGTACTCCCCTTTCTGTGTCCATGTGTTCTCATTTTTCATCACCCACCTATGAGTGAGAATATGCGGTGTTTCATTTTCTGTTCTTGTGTCAGTTTGCTGAGAATGATGTTCTCCAGATTCATCCATGTCCCTACAAACGACACAAACTCATCATTTCAGATTGCTGCATAATATTCCATGGTGTATATGTGCCACATTTTTCCAATCCAGTCTATTATCAATGGGCATTTGGGTTGATTCCAGGTCTTTGCTATTGTAAACAGTGCTGCAATGAACATTCGTGTACATGTGTCCTTATAGTAGAACGATTTATAGTCTTTTGGATATATACCCAGCAATGGGATTGCTGGGTCAAATGGAATTTCTATTTCTAAGGCCTTGAGGAATCGCCACACTGTCTTCCACAATGGTTGAACTAATTTACACTCCCACCAACAGTGTAAAAGTGTTCCTTTTTCTCCACATCCTCTCCAGCATCTGTTGTCTCCAGATTTTTTAATGATTGCCATTCTAACTGGCGTGAGATGGTATCTCAATGTGGTTTTGATTTGCATCTCTCTGATGACCAGTGACGATGAGCATTTTTTCATATGATTGTTGGCCTCATATATGTCTTCTTTCATAAAGTATCTGTTCATATCCTTTGCCCACTTTTGAATGGGCTTGTTTGTTTTTTTCCTGTAAATCTGTTTGAGTTCTTTGTAAATTCTGGATATCAGCCCTTTGTCAGATGGGTAGACTGCGAAAATTTTTTCCCATTCTGTTGGTTGCCGATCCACTCTAGTGACTGTTTCTTTTGCCGTGCAGAAGCTGTGGAGTTTCATTAGGTCCCATTTGTCTATTTTGGCTTTTGTTGCCAATGCTTTTGGTGTTTTGTTCATGAAGTCCTTGCCTACTCCTATGTCCTGGATAGTTTTGCCTAGATTTCCTTCTAGGGTTTTTATCGTGCCAGGTCTTATGTTTAAGTCTTTAATCCATCTGGAGTTAATTTTAGTGTACGGTGTCAGGAAGGGGTCCAGTTTCTGCTTTCTGCACATGGCTAGCCAGTTTTCCCAACACCATTTGTTAAACATGGAATCCTTTCCCCATTGCTTGTTTTTGTCAGGTTTATCAAAGATTGTATAGTTGTATGTATGTTGTGTTGCCTCCGGTGCCTCTGTTTTGTTCCATTGGTCTATATCTCTGTTTTGGTACCAGTACCATGCTGTTTTGATTACTGTAGCCTTGTAGTATAGTTTGAAATCCGGTAGTGTGATGCCCCCCGCTGTGTTCTTTTTGCTTAGAATTGACTTGGCTATGCGGGCTCTCTTTTGGTTCCATATGAAGTTCATGGTGGTTTTTTCCAGTTCTGTGAAGAAAGTCAATGGTAGCTTGATGGGGATAGCATTGATTCTGTAAATTACTTTGGGCAGTATAGCCATTTTCACGATATTAATTCTTCCTAACCATGAACATGGAATGTTTCTCCATCTGTTTGTGTCCTCTCTGATTTCGTTGAGCAGTGGTTTGTAGTTCTCCTTGAAGAGGTCTCTTACGTTCCTTGTGAGTTGTATTCCAAGGTATTTTATTATTTTTGTAGCAATTGTGAATGGCAGTTCGTTCTTGATTTGGCTTTCTTTAAGTCTGTTATTGGTGTAGACGAATGCTTGTGAATTTTGCACATTGATTTTATATCCTGAGACTTTGCTGAAGTTGCTTATCAGTTTCAGGAGTTTTTGGGCTGAGGTAATGGGGTCCTCTAGGTATACTATCATGTCGTCTGCAAATAGAGACAATTTGGCTTCCACCTTTCCTATTTAAATACCCTTTATTTCTTTTTCTTGCCTGATTGCTCTGGCTAGAACTTCCAGTACTATATTGAATAGGAGTGGTGAGAGAGGGCATCCTTGTCTAGTGCCAGATTTCAAAGGGAATGCTTCCAGTTTTTGCCCATTCAGTATGATATTGGCTGTTGGTTTGTCATAAATAGCTTTTATTACTTTGAGATACGTTCCATCGATACTGAGTTTATTGAGGGTTTTTAGCATAAAGGGCTGTTGAATTTTGTCAAATGCCTTCCCTGCATCAATTGAGATAATCATGTGGTTTTTGTTTTTGGTTCTGTTTATGTGGTGAATTACGTTTATAGACTTGCGTATGTTGAACCAGCCTTGCATCCCTGGGATGAATCCTACTTGATCATGATGAATAAGTTTTTTGATTTGCTGTTGCAATCGGCTTGCCAATATTTTATTGAAGATTTTTGCATCTATGTTCATCATGGATATTGGACAGAAGTTTTCTTTTCTTGTTGGGTCTCTGCCGGGTTCTGGTATCAGAATGATGTTGGTCTCATAAAATGATTTGGGAAGGATTCTCTCTTTTTGGATTGTTTGAAATAGTTTTAGAAGAAATGGTACCAGCTCCTCCTTGTGTGTCTGGTAGAATTCGGCTGTGAACCCATCTGGACCTGGGCTTTTTTTGTGTGGTAGGCTCTTAATTGCTGCCTCAACTTCAGACCTTGTTATTGGTCTATTCATAGTTTCAGCTTCCTCCCGGTTTAGGCTTGGGAGGACACAGGAGTCCCGGAATTTATCCATTTCTTCCAGGTTTACTAGTTTATGCGCATATAGTTGTTTGTAATATTCTCTGATGATGGTTTGAATTTCTGTGGAATCTGTGGTGATTTCCCCTTTATCATTTTTTATTGCATCTATTTGGTTGTTCTCTCTTTTCTTTTTAATCAATCTTGCTAGTGGTCTGTCTATTTTGTTGATCTTTTCAAAAAACCAGCTCTTGGATTTATTGATTTTTTGAAGGGTTTTTCGTGTCTCAATCTCCTTCAGTTCAGCTCTGATCTTAGTTATTTCTTGTCTTCTGCTAGGTTTTGAGTTTTGTTGATCTTGCTCCTCTAGCTCTTTCAATTTTGACGATAGGGTGTCAATTTTGGATATCTCCATTCTCCTCATATGGGCACTTATTGCTATATACTTTCCTCTAGAGACTGCTTTAAATGTGTCCCAGAGGTTCTGGCACGTTGTGTCTTCGTTCTCATTGGTTTCGAAGAACTTCTTTATTTCTGCCTTCATTTCATTGTTTACCCAGTCAACATTCAAGAGCCAGTTGTTCTGTTTCCATGAAGCTGTGCGGTTCTGGGTCAGTTTCTGAATTCTGAGTTCTAGCTTGATTGCACTATGGTCTGAGAGGCTGTTTGTTATAATTTCAGTTTTTTTGCATTTGTTGAGCAGTGCTTTACTTCCAATTATGTGGTCAATTTTAGAGTAGGTGTGATGTGGTGCTGAGAAGAATGTGTATTCTGTGGATTTGGGGTGGAGAGTTCTGTAAATGTCTATCAGGTTTGCTTGCTCCAGGTCTGAGTTCAAGCCCTGGATATCCTTGTTGATTTTCTGTCTGGTTGATCTGTCTAATATTGACAGTGGAGTGTTAAAGTCTCCCACTATTATTGTGTGGGAGTCTAAGTCCTTTTGTAAGTCATTAAGAACTTGCCTTATGTATCTGGGTGCTCCTGCATTGGGTCCATATATGTTTAGGATCGTTAGCTCTTGTTGTATCGATCCTTTTACCATTATGTAATGGCCTTCTTTGTCTCTTTTGATCTTTGTTGCTTTAAAGTCTATTTTATCAGAGATGAGAATTGCAACTCCTGCTTTTTTTTGCTTTCCATTTGCTTGGTAAATCTTCCTCCATCCCGTTATTTTGAGCCTTTGTGTATCCTTGCATGTGAGATGGGTTTCCTGGATACAGCACACTGATGGGTTTTGGATTTTTATCCAATTTGCCAGTCTGTATCTTTTGATTGGTGCATTTAGTCCATTTACATTTAGGGTTAATATTGTTATGTGTGAATTTGATACTGCCATTTTGATGCTAAGTTGCTGTTTTGCCTGTCAGTTGTTGTAGATTCTTCATTATGTTGATGCTCTTTAGCATTCAGTGTGATTTTGGAATGGCTGGTACTGGTTGATCCTTTCTATGTGTAGTGCCTCTTTTAGGAGCTCTTGTAAAGCAGGCCTGGTGGTGACAAAATCTCTGAGTACTTGCTTGTTCGCAAAGGATTTTATTTTTCCTTCACTTCTGAAGCTCAGTTTGTCTGGATATGAAATTCTGGGTTGAAAGTTCTTTTCTTTAAGGATGTTGAATATTGGCCCCCACTCTCTTCTGGCTTGTAGTGTTGCTGCCGAGAGATCTGCTGTGAGTCTGATGGGCTTCCCTTTGTGGGTGATCCGACCTTTCTCTCTGGCTGCCCTTAGTATTCTCTCCTTTATTTCAATCCTGTTGAAACTGACGATTATGTGCCTTGGGGTTCCTCTTCTTGCGGAATATCTTTGTGGTGTTCTCTGTATTTCCTGAAATTGAGTGTTGGCCTGTCTTGCTAGGTGGGGGAAATTTTCCTGGATGATGTCCTGAAGAGTATTTTCCAGCTTGGATTCATTCTCTTCGTCCCCTTCTGGTACAGCTATCAAACGTAGGTTAGGTCTTTTCACATAGTCCCACATTTCTTGGAGACTTTCTTCATTCTTTTTGCGCTTTTTTCTCTAATCTTGGTTTCTCATTTTATTTCATTGAGTTGGTCTTTGACTTCAGATATTCTTTCTTCTGCTTGGTCAATTCGGCTATTGAAACTTGTGTTTGCTTCGCGAAGTTCTCGTATTGTGTTTTTCAGCTCCTTTAATTCATTCATATTCCTCTCTAAGTTATCCATTCTTGTTATCATTTCCTCGAATCTTTTTTTAAATCTTTTTTCAAGGTTCTTAGTTTCTTTGCATTGATTTAATACATGATCTTTTAGCTCACAAAAGTTTCTCATTATCCATCTTCTGAAGTCTAATTCCGTCATTTCGTCGCAGTCATTCTGCGTCCAGCTTTGTTCCCTTGCTGGTGAGGAGTTTTGGTCCTTTCTAGGAGGCGAGGTCTTCTGGTTTCGGGTGTTTTCCTCCTTTTTGTGCTGGTTTCTTCCCATCTTTGTGGGTTTATCCACTTGTCGTCTGCGTAGTTGCTGACTTTTAGATTGGGTCTCTGAGTGGACACCCAGAATGTTGATGATGAAGTATTTCTGTTGCTTGGTTTTCCTTCTACCAGTCTAGCCCCTTTGCTGTACAACTGCTGAAGTACGCTCCAGACCCTGCTTCTCTGGGGTGCACCTCTAGCAGCTGTGGCACAGCAAGGGATGCTACCAGTTTCTTTTTCTGCTATCTTTTTCCCAGGATGATGCCTGCCTAATGTCAGTCTTTTGGATATAGAGGGGTCAGGGAGCTGCTTGAGGAGACAGTTTGTACTTTATAGGAGCTTAATTGCTGAGCTGTGAGCTCTGTTGTTCATTCAGGGCTGTTAGGCTGCTATGTTTGATTCTGCTGCAACAGAGGTCATTAAAAAACCCTTTATTTTTTTCTCAAATGCTCTGTGTTGAGGGGTTTGGGCTTTATTTTTGGATGTCCGTTGAGGTCCTGCCCAGCTAGGAAGCACACTAGCCACTGTTTGCCTGCCGAGACTCCGCCCTGCTTTTGTGAGGCTCGCCCTGGCTCTGCTGTTCTGCTGTGTTCTCCGCTACACCCTGTGGCGGAGTCTCTCTGTTGTAGCGGGTTGCCTCGGCAATGGCAGGCTGCGTCAGCAGTGGGCGTGTATCTCAGTTGGGGCGGGTTGCCTCGGTAATGGTGGACGCCCCTCCCCCTCAGAGCGTCTCGGGCCGTCTGCACAGGGCTTGTTTGAAATCGTGGTTTTGTTTGTCCCACTGGGCCACCCCTAACGCTCTGTCCCTGCAATCCCCTGGGCTGGCCCACTGTCCAAGTCTAGCTCAGTCTCAAGTCCAGCACTCTCACGTCTCCGGTTTCCGGTTCAACGGGGCACCGGGACAAGCACGCCCTGTGGGGAGCGCTGGGTAGGGCCGGCCGCCGCCACCCCGGCTGCCGGCTTCACCAGGCGGAGGTTCTGCCTGGCGTCCCGCGTCTCCTCTTCACTTGGGAATTTCCCCGTTCCGTGGGCAACAAAGATCAGTCTGGAAATGCAGCTCAGACTCACCTCTCCACGGACACAACGAGAGCTCCAATCCTGGGTTGTTCTCACAGTGCCATCTTGAGTCTGCTTTGTTCTTTTTGTGTCATCACTGGTCATTAGAGAAATGCAAATCAAAACTACATTGAGATACCATCTCACGCCAGTTAGAATGGTGATCATTAAAAAATCTGGAGACAACAGATGCTGGAGAGGATGTGGAGAAATGGGAACCCTTTTACACTGTTGGTGGGAGTGTAAATTAGTTCAACCTTTGTGGAAGACAGGGTGGTGATTCCTCAAGGACCTAGAAATAGAAATTTCATTTGACCCGGCAATACCATTGCTGGGTATATATCCAAAGGATTATAAATCATTCTGTTGTAAGGATACATGCATACACATGTTCATTGGTGCACTGTTTACACTAGCAAACACTTGGAACCAACTCAAATGCCCATCGATGATAGACTGGACAGGGAAATGTGGCACATATACACCATGGAATACTATGCAGCCATAAAAAACGATGAGTTTGTATCCTTTGTAGGGACATGGATGAACCTGGAAACCATCATTCTCAGCAAACTGACACAAGAACAGAAAATCAAACACTGCATGTTCTCACTCATAGGTGGGTGTTGAACAATGAGAACACATGGACACAGGGAGGGGAGCATCACACACTGGGGTCTGTGGGGGAGGGATTAGAGGAGAGACAGTGTGGGGTGGGGAGTTGGGGAGGAATAACATGGGGAGAAATGCCAGATATAGGTGATGAGGAGGAAGGCAGCAAACCACATTGCCATGTGTGGACCTATGCAAAAATCTTGCATATTCTTCACATGTACCCCAAAACCTAAAATGCAATAAAATATATATTTTTAAAAAAGAGAGTAAACTAAAAACTCAAGCAACAAAGCTAAGTGAATGAACTCACGAAGTTATAAATATTTATATGTGTTGGCAGTTATGCAAATATTTGACACATACTTTTTCCACAATAGGCATAAAAAATAAGTCATGCCACTTTAAAAAAAAACTGTGCATCCCTATGTCACTAACAGGGCGGTGGAGATGGAACACAAGAAGACACTTCTACCCATCATGAAGGCAACTGAGTATAATTGGCAGAGTTCATATGCCCAAAGGGAAGGCTGGCTTGCTTTATTTTTGCTGAGAGTAAAAGATTATTACCTTTTGCCGATGCAAGTTTGAGGGGAGCAATAAACCAAGTTATGGTGGCAGAGGCAACATTTCACATTAGTAAAGGATAAAGTCAAATGTATTCTCATTTATTTTCTGACTTTGGTTTCTCCAGAGATTACAAATTATAAATTACTTTAATAGTCTTGACAAGGGTAAGAAATACTGGTATGTGAGACTTGCATATATTTTCTTATCATCTAAAGGAGTTGAGCACTCCATGTTAAGTACAAACTACTAAAAAAAAAAAAAAAGAAAGAGAATTATCCAAACAATATAATGTCTAAGGAGGAATATCCAGTACATTTCAGATTAAAATTGAGGTCTGTGCAACCAATGTATAGGTCTGCAATATTTGAGAGTCCCTTTAAATGCTAAGTAACACCCTACTCTCTAGAATGTCTGAACTTTCTTCTTATTTACCATATTTTCAGGAAGAAGTATTTCATTCTTCAGGCTTCAAACAATCATGGATGATTATGGAAAAAAAAGACACTCTTTGGATTTCTATTGATGAGAATTTTACTCTGTAACTGAAGGAAAGGCTAGCCACATCGTTCTTCCTCTGAAAAGGTTTTTTAATGCCAATGTCCAAAGATTACCGAGTGATTCCATGGGTATTTCAAGCACTGGAAGCATATGTGCATCTGCTCAATACCCCTAATCAATATGACATGTGAATTAAGCTAATTTATTCAGTGCAAACTTGACCTTGAATTATAGAGTAATATTTTAAAGTTGTGACAAGGAACTCTACCAACTTGGAAGAATTCTCATTAGCAGGTGATGAGAAAAGGCACTTAATTTGGCTCATTGACTTGTCATTGTTCAGAAAATAATGACTCTGTTTGGAAGTCGCATAGAGGGTTTCATACTACATAATCATTTGGACAAATGGATAACCAGGTAAATTTTGCAGTGGGAGTAAGTGAGGGCTGAAATTCCTAGTTGCCTTGCTCATCCATGAATGAAATTAAACAATGCTGAAGATTTAAATGCCACCTACTTGAAAGCACACCTTTGGTAGAAATCCAAATTCTTTCATTTTTTTCCCTCCATCATTATCTGGACATTTGCATGCAATAAGCAGCTATTTAAAAAGAAGTCCAGTCGTCTCACTGTTAATTTTCATCCATCCATCCATTTAAAAACATTTATTTAGTTTACCAACAGCTTAGTGGGGTTTGATGTTTGAAACACAGAAGTTAATAGGGCATACTTCTGTTTTCTAGAGGCTTTTAGACAGACATATAAACAGGCAATTAAAATGTAGTGTCACAATTGGAAGGACAGGTAAGCCAGAATTCTGTGGTCCCAAATGAGTATCCAAGGTTGTTACAAATAACTCATTTATTGTGTTTTTATAATTATAAAACTATGATTATTATATAATGTAAGTATAAGAATATATTGGAACTACAGTAACTTTACATAATCTATATAAATTTAACCATCTACTTTTAATGTTCCTTTTAGTCCTTTCAAATATTTTCATTTACTTCTAATCTAAGGAGAAAGAAAAAAAGACCTTCTTCAAAGTTCCACTCACAACACTGACAACTCTTCTTCAGAGTTCTTGTTACTAAGACAATTCCACATTAGTCTGTGAGATTATTTGGTTAATGTTTGTCCCCACACTATGTTATAAATTCTGTCAGATCAGAGCTCTAGTCTCCTTTTAATTCATTTTTGCATCCAGAGCACCTTGCAGAGTGCTCTTCTCACAGCAGATATTTAATCAATGTTTGGATGGATGGATGGATGGATGGATGGATGGGTAAATGAAAGGATGAATACAGGAAACTGGAATACCAGGAGATAGAACATTCTTAAAGAAATGATGTGGCCTGGAGAGGGAAGTGACAATGGGGTTGCAGAAAAGCAGATGGATTTAAGAGTTAGGAAAGTAAGGCATGACTTGTTTTTGATGAAGTTTGTGAAGTGAGGGACGTAAAGGAGACAAAGATGACACCCAGATATAGGGTCTCAAGGACGGTAATGCCTTTCCTTGAGATGGACTAATAAATTGTCTCCTCGTACAATAAATAAACTTACAGAGGTAAAGAGCAATGGTTAGTAACTGGCAAGAAATGACAGAGAATGAGAGAGGCTCTAAAACATGAGGATCAGGTGTATTCTGAAGTCTTCAGGATAATTACTAAGAAACTTTGCACTTTGATTTAGTGATGCATTTAGCAAAACCATTTGTATTTGCTTCCTATCATTGTTATAACAAATTGCCAGAAACTGAGTGGCTTAAAACAGCTTGTTCCAAACTTCTAGAGTCTAGAAGTCTGAACTCAAGGTGCTGGCAGGGCCACACTCACTCTGAAGTTTCTAGGAGAGGATACTTCCTTACTTTTTCCTGCTCCTGGTGCCTCCTGATATTCTTTGACCATGGCAGAGTAATTCTAATCTTTGGTTCCATCTTTATATACAGATAATCTTTGACTTACAATGGATTTATTTTCAAATAATTCCATCACAAGTAGAAAATATTGTAAGTTAAGATGCATTTTAAACCCTTAACCTACTGAATATCATAGCTTAGCATTGCCTACCTTAAATGTACTCTGACTACTTACAGTAGCCTATGGTTGGTCAAAATAATCTGTCAAAAACCTGTATTATGATAAAGTATTAAATGTTTTATGTAATTTATTGAATACCATTCTGAAAGTTTAAAACAGAGTGGTCATATGGGTACTCAAAGTACAGTTTCTACTGAATGTGTATCACTTTTGCATCAGTGTAAAAGCTGAAAAGTCATTAAGTCGAACCATTTTAAGTTGGAGACCATCTGTAAAGTCTCCTTTTATTGCTGTGTTTTCTTAGAAGGAGGTATCTTTATAAGTCATTGGACTTTGTGCCAATCCTAATTCAGTATGCCTTCATTTTAACATTATTACATCTGCAAAGACCCTATTTCCAAATAAAGTCACATTCAGAGGTTTTGGGTAGAAATAAATTTTTTTTTTTGGGGGGGGACCTTGTTGAACCTGCTATACTGTTTACCATATTCTTGTGAACAAGATAAAAAAATATGAGCTGAATGAAAAGCTTTGCCAAAAGTTTTGACTGATAGATGTGTGTCAGTTATTTTTTAGTGAAATTTTGAAGAACCTTTGGATCCCAGTTGTACATATTTCATCTATAACTTGGATGTGGAGAAATAATTAGTATGGCAGAAAGTAAGGAAACCCCTTAATAGTCCTGACTCAGCCACTTACTGTCTATGTGGCTTGAGCAAGACACACATCCATGCTTCAAACTAGGTAATTCTAAATCTCTGGGTTCAAATACTAAGTGATTCTGACTTAAATGTAACACAGTTCCTTTTAACTACATAGCTGAATTAATAAGAAGGATAAATTGTGAGAGGCAAAAAATGAAAAGGGAAGCGCATAGAGGTTTAGAATGTGAAAGTAGGAGGTCAGGATATGACTGACTTGGGTTGAGTGAAGCAGGTATCAGGCTTGGTAACTAGAGGGCTTGGAGACAGAAGATGAGGCATTATGAGGCGGAGCATTGGGACTGAGTCCTCTCCCTAGTCACACACATCTCAGGCCATCAGAGCTACTACATCTTAAGTGAAAAGATGGATAAAAAAAATCCCCCAACAAGGAAGCTAGTCTCATACCCTTAAGGAGTCCATTCCCTTATATATATATATCAATCAGCTATCACATGGCAGAGTGCAGCATGTAGGATTCGGCATGACTCAATGCTGGGTTAGACTTGTGACTTCTCTCCCCTAAGTCAATAGTAAGAAAGAAGTCTCCCTCTGAATTCACAATAATGATGCTTGGAATTGTCTGTGAAATTGGCACAAAAATGGTCAGTGATTTCTCTGAGGTACCTAAAAGAAGCAATGTAAAAATGATTCTGAAGAGATACTATTTCAACACAGGCTATAAAAAAGACCCTGACATAAAGTCTTAGTGAAAATGAATTCATAAAAAAATGTAAAGCTCCCCAAAAAACCATCTACCATGAACAAGAATTAACAGCAAACATACACATACAAATGGCAGCATTAGATTACTAAACCCATTAGATAATGATACAATGCAATAGAAGCTATAAAATACATATTTTATAAATAGTGTTTATATTTTAAAGCAATATTAGATTGACAGAAAAATTTTAACTATATTACAGAGAGTTTAAAAATGTTAACTATATTACAGAAAGTCCATACTATAAGACAAGGATGCCCTCTCTTACCACTCCTATTCAACATAGTATTGGAAGTTCTGGCCAGGACAATCAGGCAAGAGAAAGAAAGAAAAGGTATTCAAATAGTAAAGGAGGAAGTCAAATTTCTTTTTTCACAGATGACATAATTGTATATTTAGAAAACTCATGCATCTCAGCCCAAAAGCTTCCTAAGCTGATAAACAACTTCAGCAAAGTCTCATGATACAAAGTCAACAGGCAAGCAGAGAGCCAAATTATGAATGAACTTCTATTCACAATTGCTACAAAGAGAATAAAATACCTAGAAATACAGTTAACAAGGGAAGTGAAGGACCTCTTCAAGGAGAACTACAAACCTCTTTTCAAGGAAGCCAGGGAGGAATGACACAGACAATGAAAAATATTTCATGCTGTGGATAAGAAGAATCAATATCCTGAAAATGACCATACTGCCCAAAGTGATTTATAGATTAATGCTATTCCCATTAAACTACTATTAAAATTCATTGTAGAATTACAAAAAACATTTTAAAATTCATATGGAACCAAAAAGGAGCCAGTACAGCCAAGACAATCCTAAGCAAAAAGAACAAAGCTGGAGACATTACCCTACCAGTCTTCAAATATACTGTAAGGCTACAATAACCAAAACAGCATGTACTGGTATGAAAACAGTCACATAGACCAATGGAACAGAATAGAGAACTTAGAAATAAGATCACACATCTACAACCATCTTATCATTGACAAACCTGACCAAGAAAAAAAAAAAAAAAAGCAATGGGGAAAGAATTCCTTTTATTTTATTGTATTTATTTTAATTTTATCTTAATTTTGTGAGACAGTCTTGCTCTGTTGCTCAGGCCAGAATGCAGTGGCTTGATCCTGGCTCACTGCAACCTCTGCCTTCCAGGTTGAAGCAATTCTCCTGCTTCAGTCTTTCAAGTAGCTGGAATTACAGATGCCTGCCACCATACCTGGCTAATATTTGTATTTTTAGTGGAGACAGGCTTTCACCATGTTGGCCAGGCTAGTCTCAAACTCCTCACTTCAGGTGATCTGTCCACCTTCACCTCCCAAAGTGCTGGGATTACAGATGTGAACCACCATGCCTAATCAGGATTTTCCATTTAATAAATGGTTCTGGGAGAATTGGCTATCCATTTGCAGAAAATTGAAACCAGACCTCTTCCTCACATCTTATAGAAAAATTTACTCAAGATGGATTAAAGACTTAAATGTAAAACAAAAAACTATAAAAACACTAGAAGAAAATCTAGGCAATACTATTCAGGACATAGGAACACACAAAGATTTCATGATGTAATTGCCAAAAGCAATTGCAACAAAAGCAAACATTGACAAATAGGATCTAATTAAACTAAAGAGCTTCTGCACAGCAAAAGAAACTAACATCAGAGGGAACAGGCAACCTTCAGTGTAGGAGAAAAATTGTTGCAATTTATCCATCTGACAAAGGTCTAATATCTGGAATATACAAGGAACACAGACAAGTTTACAAGAAAAAAACAAACCCATGAAAAATTGGACAAAGGACACGAACAGACACTTCTCAAAAGAAGACATTTATGCAGCAGCCAACAAACGTATGAAAGAAAGCTCAACATCACTGGTAATTACAGAAATGCAAATAAAAACCACCATGAGATACTATCTCACACCAGCCAGAATGGTCATTATTAAGAAGTCAAGAAACAACAGATGTTGATGAGGTTGTAGAGAAACATGAATGCTTTTATACTGTTGGTGGGAATGTAAATTAGTTCAACCATTGTGGAAGACAGTAAGGCAATTCCTCAAAGATTTAGAACCAGAAATATCATTTGATCCAGAAATCCCATTACTGACATATATACTGTAGATTGTCTGTTCACTGATTATTTGTTGATTATTTGTTTTGCTTTACAAATTTTTTTTTTTTTTAATAATTAGGTCCCATTTACTTATTTTTGTTTTTGTTGCACTTGCTTTGGGGGTTTTGGTAATAAATTTATCTCGAGGCCAATGTCTAGCATAGTTTTTCCTAGGGTTTCTTCTGGAATTGTTATGGTTTCAAGTATTAGGTTTAAGTCTTTAATCCATCTTGAGTCAATTTTCTATGCAGTGAAAATTATGTGTCTAGTTTCATTCTTCTGCATATAGTTTGCCTGTTATCTCAGTACCATTATTATACAGAAAGTCCTCTCCTCATGCTTGTTTTTGTCAACCCTGTCAAAGATCAAATGGTTGTAGGTGGACACCTTTATTTCTTGGTTCTCTATGCTGTTCTATTAGTCTAGGGGCCTATTTTTGTGTCAGTACCATGCTGTTTTGTTTACTAGCCTTATAGTATAGTTTGAGGTTGGGTAGTACAATGGCTTTAAGAATAGCAACTAATCTGTAAATTGCTTTGCAAAACATGTTCATTTTAATAATATTAATTCTTCCAATACATGACAATGGACTATTTTTCCATTTATTTGTGTCATCTCTGATTTCTCCAAGCAGTTGTTTGTAGTTCTTCTTACAGTGGTTTTTCACTTACTTGGTTGATGTCTTCCGGATATTTCATTGTTTTTTGTGTGTCTATTTTAAATGGGATTGTATTCTTGATTTGATTTTCAGCTTGAACATTTTTGGTGTATAGAAACATTACTAATTTTTGTACATTATTTTTGTATATTGAAACTTTACTAAAGTTGTTTATAAGTTCTAGGAGCATTTTGGCAAAGTCTTTAGGATTTTCTAAGTATAGAATTGTATTGTCAGCAAAGATAGACACTTAGTTTTACTTTTCTTATGTGCATGCCTTTTATTTATTTCTCTTGCCTGATTGCTCTGGATAGGACTTCCAGTGCTATGTTGAATAAGAGTGATGAGAGTGACCATCTTTGTATTGTTCCAGTTCTCAAGGGGAATGGTTCCATCTTTTGCCTGTTCAGTATGATGTCAGCTGGGAGTTCGTGACAGATGGCTTTCATTGTTTTGGGGTGTATTCCCGTGATGCTTAGTCTGTTGAGGCTTTTTATCATGAAGGGTTGTTGGGCTTCTATCAAAGGCCTTTTCTGCAGTGATTGAGATGATCATATAGTTTTGCTTTTAATTCTGTTAATGTGGTGAATCACATTTATTGATTTGCATTTGTTGAACCAGGCTGCATCCCAGGAATGAAGCCTATGTGATTGCAATGTATTAACTTTTCTATGTGCTGCTAGATTCAGTTTGCCAGTATTTTGTTGAGGATGTTTGCCTCTATGTTCACTAGGGATATTAGACTGGAGTTTTCTTTTTTAATTTTTATTTATTGTGTTTCTGCTAGATTTTGGTATCAGTCTGATGCCGGCTTCATAGAAGCAGTTAGGGAAGAGCCCCTCCTCCTCGATATTTTGGAATAGTTTTAGTAGAATTAGTACCAGTACATCTTGTAGATCTTACAGAATTTGTCTGTGACTCCATCTGGTTCAGAGCTTTTTCTTTTTTATAGGTTTTTATATTTATTACTGCTTCAGTTTTTTAAAACTTATAATTGGTCTGTTCAAGTTTTCATTTTCTTCCTGTTTCAGTATTGGGTAGCCAAATGTTTCCAGGGATTTATCCATTTCCTCTAGATTTTCTAACTTGTGTGCATACAATTGTACATAATAGTTTCTGATGATATTTTGTATTGCTGTGGAATCTGTTGTAATGTCATTTTAATAATTTCTGATTATATTTATTTGGACATTCTCTTTTTTGTGTGTTAATCTAGCAAGTAGTCTATCAGTCTTATTATTTTGAAAACAAAATTCTTCATTAGTGGTCTTTTGTAGGTATTTTTATGTCTCAATTTTATTTTATTTATTTATTTATTGGAAATTTTTTTAATTGCATTTGAGGCTTTGGGGCTCATGTACAGAACATGCAAGATAGTTGCATAGGTACACACATGGCAGTGTGATTTGCTGTCTTCCTCCCCTTCACCCACATCTGGCATTTCTCCCCATGCTATCCCTCCCCCGCCTCCCCCACCGCTGTGCCTCCCCTATACCCTACAATAGACACGATGTGTAGTATTCCCCTCCCTGTGTCCATGTGTTCTCATTGTTCATCACCCACCTATGAGTGAGGATATGCAGTATTTCATTTTCTGTTCTTGTGTCAGTTTGCTGAGAATGATGTTCTCCAGATTCATCCATGTCCCTACAAAGGACATGAACTCATCGTTTTCTATTGCTGCATAATATTCCATGGTGTATATGTGCCACATTTTTCCAGTCCAGTCTATCATCGATGGGCATTTGGGTTGATGCCAGGTCTTTGCTATTGTAAACAGTGCTGCAATGAACATTCGTGTGCATGTGTCCTTATAGTAGAATGATTTATAGTCCTTTGGATATATACCCAGTAATGGGACTGCTGGGTCAAATGGAATTTCTATTTCTAGGTCTTTGAGGAATCACCACACTGTCTTCCACAATGGTTGAACTAATTTACACTCCCACCAGCAGTGTAAAAGTGTTCCTATTTCTCCACATCCTCTCTAGCATCTGTTGTCTCCAGATTTTTTAATGATCGCCATTCTAACTGGTGTGAGATGATATCTCAATGTAGTTTTGATTTGCATCTCTCTGATGACCAGTGATGATGAGCATTTTTTCATATGTTTGTTGGCCTCATGTATGTCTTCTTTTGTAAAGTGTCTGTTCATATCCTTTGCCCATTTTTGAATGGGCTTGTTTGTTTTTTTCCTGTAAATCTGTTTGAGTTCTTTGTAAATTCTGGATATCAGCCCTTTGTCAGATGGGAAAACTGCAGAAATGTTTTCCCATTCTGTTGGTTGCCAATTCACTCGAGTGACTGTTTCTTTTGCCGGGCAGAAGCTGTGGAGTTTGATTAGGTCCCATTTGTCTATTTTGGCTTTTGATGCCAATGCTTTTGGTGTTTTGGTCATGAAGTCCTTGCCTACTCCTGTGTCCTGAATGGTTTTGCCTAGATTTTCTTCTAGGGTTTTTATGGTGCCAGGTCTTATGTTTAAGCCTTTAATCCATCTGGAGTTAATTTTAGTGAAGGAGTTAGGAAGGGGTCCAGTTTCTGCGTTCTGCACATGGCTAGCCAGTTTTCCCAACACCATTTATTAAACAGGGAATCCTTTCCTCATTGCTTTGTCAGGTTTATCCAAGATTGTATGGTTGTAGATATGTTATGTTGCCTCTGATGCCTCTGTTCTGTTCCATTGGTCTATATCTCTGTTTTGGTACCAGTACCATGCTGTTTTGATTACTGTAGCCTTGTAGTATAGTTTGAAGTCCGGTAGTGTGATGCCTCCTGCTGTGTTCTTTTTGCTTAGAATTGACTTGGCTATGTGGGCTCTCTTTTGGTTCCATATGAAGTTCAAGGTGGTTTTTGCCAGTTCTGTGAAGAAAGTCAATGCTAGCTTAATGGGGATAGTGTTGAGTCTATAAATTACTTTGGGCATTATGGCCATTTTCACAATAGTGATTCTTCCTAACCATGAACATGGAATATTTCTCCATCTGTTTGTGTCCTCTCTTATTTCGTTGAGCAGTGGTTTGTAGTTCTCCTTGAAGAGGTCCCTTACATTCCTTGTTAGTTGTATTCCTAGGCATTTTATTCTCTTTGTAGCAATTCTGAATGGCAGTTCGTTCTTAATTTGGCACTCTTTAAGTCTGTTATTGGTGTATAGGAATGCTTGTGATTTTTGTACATTGATTTTATATCCTGAGACTTTGCTGAAGTTGCTTATCAGTGTCAGGAGTTTTTGGGCTAAGATGATGGGGTCTTCTAGATATCCTATCATGTCGTCTGCAAATAGAGACAATTTGGCTTCCTCCTTTCCTATTTGAATACCTTTATTTTTTTTTCTTTCCTGATTGCTCTGACTAGAACTTCCAGTACTATGTTGAATAGAAGTGGTGAGAGAGGGCATCCTTGTCTAGTGCCAGATTTCAAAGGGAATGCTTCCAGTTTTTGCTCATTCAATATGATATTGGCTGTTGGTTTGTCGTAAATAGCTTTTATTACTTTGAGATACGTTCCATCAATACCGAGTTTACTGAGGGTTTTTAGCATAAAGGGCTGTTGAATTTTCTCAAAGGCCTTCTCTGCATCAGTTGAGATAATCATGTGGTTTTTTTTTTGGTTATGTTTATGTGGTGAACTATGTTTATAGACTTGTGTATGTTGAACCAGCCTTGCATCCCTGGGATGAATCCTACTTGATCATGATGAATAAGTTTTTTGATTTGCTGTTGCAATTGGCTTGCCAATATTTTATTGAAGATTTTTGCATCTATGTTCATCATGGATATTGGCCTGAAGTTTTCTTTTCTTGTTGAGTCTCTGCTGGGTTTTGGTATTAGGATGATGTTGGTCTCATAAAATGATTTGGGAAGGATTCCCTCTTTTTGGATTATTTGGAATAGTTTCAGAAGGAATGGTCACAGTTCCTCTTTGTGTGTCTGGTAGAATTCGGCTGTGAACCCATCTGGACCTGGGCTTTTTTTATGTGGTAGGCTCTTAATTGCTGCCTCAACTTCAGACCTTGTTATTGATCTGTTCATAGTTTCAGCTTCCTCCTGGTTTAGGCTTGGAAGGACACAAGTGTCCAGGAATTCATCCATTTCTTCCAGGTGTACTAGTTTATGTGCAAAGAGTTGTTTGTAATATTCTCTGATGATGGTTTGAATTTCTTTGGAATCTGTGGTGATTTCCTCTTTATCATTTTTTATTGCATCTATTTGGTTATTCTCTCTTTTCTTTTTTATCAATCTGGCGAGTGGTCTGTCTATTTTGTTGATCGTTTCAAAAAACCAGCTCTTGGATTTATTGATTTTTTGAAGGGTGTTTTGTGTCTCTATCTCCTTCAGTTCTGCTCTGATCTTAGTTACTTCTTATCTTCTGCTAGGTTTTGAGTTTTTTTTATCTTGCTCCTCCAGCTCTTTCAATTTTGACGTTAGGGTGTCAATTTTGGTTCTCTCCACTCTTCTCGTGTGGGCACTTATAGCTAAATGTATAGAGACTGCTTTAAATGTGTCCCAGAGATTCTGGTATGTTGTATCTTCATTCTTGTTGGTTTTGAAGAACTTCTTTATTTCTGCCTTCATTTCATTGTTTATCCAGTCAACATTCAATAGCCAGTTGTTCAGTTTCCATGAAGCTGTGCAGTTCTGAGTTAGTTTCTGAATTCTGAGTTCTAACTTGATTGCACTGTGGTGTGAGAGACTGTTTGTTATGATATCAGTTGTTTTGCATTTGCTGAGGAGTGATTTATTTCCAATTATGTGGTCAGTTTTAGAGTAGGTTTTATGTGGTGCTGAGAAGAATGTATATTCTGTGGATTTGGGGTGGAGAGTTCTGTAAATGTCTTTCAGGTTTGCTTGTTCCAGGTCTGAGTTTAAGTCCTGGATATTCTTACTAATTTTCTGTCTGGTTGATCTGTCTAATATTGACAGTGGAGTGTTAAAGTCTCCCACTATTATTGTGTTGGAGTCTAAGTCTCTTTTTAAGTCATTAAGAACTTGCCTTATATATCTGGGTGCTTCTGTATTGGGTTCATATATATTTAGGATCATTAGCTCTTCTTGTTTTATTGATTCTTTTACCATTAGGTAATGTCCTTCTTTGTCTCTTTTGATCTTTGTTGCTTTAAAGTCTATTTTATCAGAAACGAGAATTGCAACTCCTGCTTTTTTTTTTTGCTCTCCATTTGCTTGGTAAATCTTCCTCCATCCCTTTATTTTGAGCCTTTGTATATCCTTGCATGTGAGATGGGTTTCCTGGATATAGCACACTGATGGGTTTTGGCTTTTTATCCGATTTGCCAGTCTGTGTCTTTTGATTGGTGCATTTAGCCCATTTACATTTAGGGTTAATATTGTTATGCATGAATTTGATACTGCCATTTTGATGCTAGCTGGCTGTTTTGCCTGTTAGTTGATGCAGATTCTTCATTTTGTGCTCTTTAGCATTTGGTATGTTTTTGGAATGGCTGGTACTGGTTGTTCCTTTCCATGTGTAGTGCCTCTTTCAGGAGCTCTTATAAAGCAGGGCTGGTGGTGACAAAATCTCTGAGTACTTGCTTGTTTGAAAAGGATTTTACTTTTCCTTCACTTATGAAGCTCAGTTTGGCTGGATATGAAATTGCGGGTTGAAAGTTCTTTTCCTTAAGGATGTTGATTATTGGCCCCTACTCTCTTCTGACTTGTAGTGTTTCTGCCGAGAGATCTGCTGTGAGTCTGATGGGCTTCCCTTTGTGGGTGACCTGACCTTTCTCTCTGGCTGCCCTTAGCATTTTCTCCTTCATTTCAATCCTCGTGAATTTGGCGATTATGTGCCTTGGGGTTGCTCTTCTTGCGGAATATCTTTGTGGCATTCTCTGTATTTCCTGGACTTGAATATTGGCCTGCCTTGCTATGTTTGGGAAATTCTCCTGGATAATATCCTGAAGAGTATTTTCCAGCTTGGATTTATTCTCTTCGTCACATTCAGGTACACCTATCAAACATAGATTGGGTCTCTTCACATAGTCCCACACTTCTTGGAGACTTTGTTCATTCCTTTTTTCACTATTTTCTCTAATCTTGGCTTTTTATTTTATTTCATTGAGTTGATCTTCGACTTCTGATATACTTTCTTCTGCTTGGTCAATTTGGCTGTTGAAACTTGTACGTGTTTCACGAACTTCTCATGTTGTATTTTTCAGCTCCTTCAATTCACTCATATTCCTCTCTAAGTTGTCCATTCTTGTTATCATTTTCTCAAATCTTTTTTCAAGGCCCTTAGTTTTTCTGCATTTAGTTAGAACATGTTCTTTTAGCTCACAGAAATTTCTCATTACCCACCTTTTGAAGTCTGATTCTGTCATTTCATCATGCTCATTCTCTGTCCAGCTTTGTTCCCTTGCTGGTGAGGAGTTGTGGTTTCTTGTAGGAGGTCAGGTGTTCTGGTTTTGGGTGTTTTCCTCCTTTTTGCACTGGTTACTTCCCATCCTTGTGGATTTATCCTCCTGTCATCTGAGTAGCTGCTGATTTTCCAATTGGGTCTCTGAGTGGACGTCCAGATTGTTGATGATGAAGTATTTCTTTTTCTCAGTTTTCCTTCTAACAGTCTGGCCCCTCTGCTATAGGACTACTGAGGTCCACTCCAGGCCCTGCTTGCCTGGGGTACACCTGTAGCAGCTGCAGAAACGTGAGGGTTGCTAACCATTTCTTCTTCTGCTATCTTTGTCCCAGAATGATGCCCGCCAAGTGTCAGTCTGATCAGTCCTTTGTGAGGTGACTTTTTGGATATGTAGGGGTCAGGGAGCTGCTTGAGGAGACTGTCTGTACTTTATACTTGAGGTGACAGTCTGTACTTTATAGGAGCTCAAGTGCTGAGCTGTGAGCTCCATTGTTTATTCAGGGCTGCTAGGCAGGTACGTTTAAATCTGCTGCAGCAGAACTCATAGAGCCCCCTTTTTTTCCTCAGGTGCTCTGTCCTGGGGAGTTAGGGCTTTATTTATGAGTATCTGTTGCACTTCCCTGCCCAGCAAGGAGGCAGTCTAATCACTGCCTGCCTGTAGTGGTTATGCTGAGCTGCCGTGGGCTCTGCTCTGTTGCCGTGGGCTCTGCTCTGCTCCTCTGGGCTCTGCCCTGCTGCCGTGTGTAATTCCCTGTAGTCCTGTTTATATGGGTGTGGTTAGAGCTGCCGTGGTGATGATGGCCTACCTCTGTAGTGGCGAACTCTCTCTGTTATGGCAGGTTGCCTTGGCAACAGTGGGTTGCCTCAGCAATGGCAGGCTGCGTCAGCAATGGCAGTGTACCTCTGTAGGGGTCGAGTGCCTCGGTAATGGTGGAGGCCCCTCCCCCTCTGAGCTGCACCATCCTGGGTTCAGCTGTGCTTGCCATGAAACTCTCAACCCTGAGCATTTCCAATTGCTGTTTTGTTTGTTTTTGAGGGGGTGGGACCTGTGGAGCCTGATCACCTAGCTCCCTGCCTCAGAGCCCCCTTTTTTTTTTTTTTTTTTTAAGTTGAACAGTTGACTCTCTTTCAGGTGTTCCAGTCACCTGCTGAAAGGGCGCCGGGATCTGTGTGATTTCCTGTGCAGTGACCCACTGCACTGGCTGGAACCACTTTGCTGCCCGGGAATGTCCTGGCCTGGCTTTCTGTTTAAGTCCCGTTTAATCAGATGAATGTGCTAATCTGCCTTCTGAAATCTCCAATTGCTGGTTTAACAGGGCAATCAAACCAGTGAATTTTGTATGGAGTGCCGCTGCGCTGCGGCCCCAGCCCAAACAGCTGCACCGGCCCAAACAGCTGTGCTGGTGGCCCATGCTATTCCTACTCCTGGGAATCTCCTGGTCTGTGGGCAATAAAGATCCATCTGGAAATGTGGTATCCACTCACCATCTATGGTTTCACTGGGAGCTGCAATCCTGAGTTGGTCCTACAGTGCCATCTTCTCTCTCTCTCCCATGTCTCAATTTTATTTAGTTATTCTCTAATTTTAGTTATTTCCTTTCTTCTGCTAGCTTTGGGGTATGTTTCTTCTTTTTTCTCTGGATCCTAAAGGTGAAACATTAGATTGTTAATTTTAGATCTTCCTAACTTCTTAATGAGGTATTTAGCATTACAAAACATTCCTCTTAACACTGCTTTAGATGTATCCCTAATATTTTGTAATCTGTATTCTTATTTTTATTAATTTTAATTTTTAAAAATTTCTACTTACATTTCATTGTTCATCCAGTAGTGAATTGTTTAGTTTCCATGTATTTGTGTAGTTTTGAAAGATCTTTTTGATGTTGACTTTATATTTAATACACTGTGGTCTGAGTGTGTGCTTGGTATAATTTTAACTTTTTAGAATTTATTGAGCCTTGCTTTATAACTGAGCATGTCATTAATCTTAGGCTATGTGCTATGTGCTGATGAGAAGAATGTATACTCTGTGGTTTTTGGATGTAGTATTCTACAGATGTCTTATTAGGTCCATTTGGTCAAGTGTTGTATCTAATTCAAGAATTGTTTTGTTAGTTTTCTTTCTTGATGACATGTCTTATGCTGTCAGTGAGGTGTTTAAATCTTCCAATATTATTGTGTGACTATCTAAATGTTTTCATAGGTCAAGAAATACTTGCTTTATGAATTGGGTATCACATTGCTTGGCACATTTTTATTTAGGATGGCCAAGTCTTCTTGTTGAACAGAGCCTTTTATCATGTAATGTTTTCCTTTGTCTCTTCTGATTGTTGTTGATTGAAAGGCTACTTTATCTGATATAAGAATAGCAGCTCCTGTCCTTTCGTATTTTGTTTGCTGGCAGATCTTTCTCCATCCCTTTACTTTGAGCCTGTGGGTGTTGTTACATGTGAGATATGTCTCTTGAAGACAGAAGGCAGTTGAGTCTTGTCTTTTTATGCATCTTGCCATTCAATGACATTTGATTGGAGAATTTAGACCATTTACACTCAGGGTTAGTATTGATATGTGAGATTTTGATCCTGTCATTATGTTGTTAGTGTGTTGTTTTGCAGACTTGATGGTGTAGTTGCTTTATTGTGTCTTAGGGCTATGTGTTTAAGGGTATTTTTTGGCTATGTGATAGCAGGTGTCATTCTTTCATTTCCACATTTATGACTCCCTGAAGTACCTTTTGAATGTTTGCCTGAGAAGGATATTGTTCCTATTTTGCTTATGCAATTTAGTTTGGTGAGATATGAAATTCTTGGTGGGAATTTCATTTCTTTTAGAATGCTGGTAATAAGATGCTAATCTCTCCTTGTATATAAGATTTCTGCTGAGAGGTCCACTGCTAGCCTGATGGGATCCCATTTTATATAAGTAGATCCTTCTCTCCAGCTCTCTGTATGAGTTTTTCTTTCCCATCGACCATGATGACTGTGTCTATTGGTGATGGTTGTCTCATGCCTTAGGATGGTCTGATGACTATGTGCCTTGGGAATGGTCTATTGGTGTCTTCTGTATTTCTTGAATATTCATGTCAACCTCTCAAGTGAGAGTAGGGAAAATTTCATGGGCTATATCCTCATATATTTTCTGCGATACTTACTCTTCTCTCTCAGGAATGCAAATGAACCATAGATTTGTCTCTTAAAATAAACCCATATTTCTTGAATGTTCTGTACATTTAAAAAATTGTTTTTTCTTTAATTTTATCTGATTGAGTTTGTTCAAAGAACCACTCTTGGAGTTCTGAGATTCTTTTATTGGCTTGGTTTATTCTGCTGTTGAAACTTCCAATTGCATTATATAGTGTTTGTAGTAAATTTTTCAGTTCCAGAAGTTCAGTTTGGTCCTTTCTTAAAATGGCTATTTTGTGTTTAGCTTTTAGATCACTTTGCTGGATTCCTTTAATTGGGTTTCAGCTTTCTCCTTAATCTTGATGAGCTTCCTTGTTATCCATATTCTAAATTCTATGTCTGTTATTTCAATCATTTCAGTCTGATTAAGGATCATTGCTGGAAAGCTAGTGTGTTCATTTGAAGGTAATGGAACACTGGCGTTTTGAATAGCCAGGGTTCTTGTGCTGAGTCTTTCTAATCTAGGAGTGCTGGTGTTCTTTTAATTGTGCTATAATTTGAGTGTAGTCAGTTGTCTTCAATTCTAGATGCTTCCAGAGGGTCAAGGGCTTGTATAAGATTTTTATTTGTTACTAAATTTATGCCCTTAATATCACAGGGGTGCATATTAGCATTTTTCTGGTGTTGTAGTTTGAGTTTCCATCCAATAGATGGCACTTAGGACTAGTGGCCAATAGATAGATAGGGTCTTCTTAGCTTCATGGCTCTTTTATATATCCTCACATTCACAGGCCTGCTTTGTATTGGAGGTGGGAGTGAGTTGACCCTCTCACCAGGCTCCTAGACCTTGGAAGAGGCCACTCTGAATACTGGTTATCAGCACTTCTTTAGTTAGGTGTTTTAGACTGTGGGCTCCCTCAGGCAGAGGCCCTTGCAGAGAGATCGGGTAGATCCTTTCTAGACTGGCCCTGTGGATGGTAGGCTATGAACCTGTTTATCTTACCCCTGTCAGTACTCTTTAAGAATGGGGACTCCTCCTCTGCTCAAGTATCAGCAACAAATATTGGCTTGGCACTCCTGAGCTGTGCAACATAGCCATGGGGTGCTGGGACTGACCTGCAGCTTGGGGTCAGGCTCCAGCTATGTGGGGGCATCTAAAGTGCTCTCAGGTCACTGGGAAAGTACTCAGATGGTGCAAAGCATCCAGGCTGGACAATTGAGGCTGCACTGTGCACATGCTCCTGTGATGGCCAGGAGGGAGCCCTAGGATGGGCTGACCAACAGAAGGGCCTGTAGAACAGACTTGCTTCAGTCCCAAGGGGATGCTGATCCCACTGTCTCCCAACCTGGCAGTCAGTTGGGGCTAGAGCTTCTCAGAGGGAGGGGAAAGCTCTGGGGGATGGGTACTAATGACTGTACTTCCCTAAAACTGTCCACATGCCAAAGCCCATGGACTCTTGGCTGGCTGAAGCCCTGTCTCTGCCTACTCTCTGGGAGAATCCCCTGCCAGCTTAGATGCTCATAGGTCATGTGGTGTTCCCTGTAGCTAGGATCCCAGAGGTCTGTAGTGACAGTGGGCTGTGCCTCAGTTCTTTCACTCACCCCTTCCCCAGGAGCCATTCAGGTACCCTGTGCAGGGTTCCCTTTCTCTTTATCTTTAGAGTCCGCATCACCTCTCCATCCACTAAGTATTTTCTCTCTGAAGATTTGCTCAAATGATCTTGTGGTTTACCTAATATTTTGGTCTTTCTCAGTGCAGGTGGCACTTCTTGGCTGTGTCTAGTTGGCCATCTTGTCCCCCGCCTCCTTATATGGCTTTCATTATTTTGAGGTTATCTTCCTTCTGTGACTAGTTTGTTGAGGGTTTTGGTCATAAAACGATGCCAGATTTTATTGAATGCTTTTCCTGTATCTGTTGAAATGATCATATTATTTTTGTTTTAACTCTGTTTATGTTGTGAATCACATTTATTGACTTGTGTATGTTGAACCATCCCTATACCTCTGGGATGTAACCCACTTGATCATGGTAAATTATCTTTTTAATGTGAAATTCAATTTGGTTTGCTCATATTTTGTTGAGGATTTTTACATCTATGTTCATCAGGGATATTGGCCTATAGTTTTCTTTTTTTGCTATGCCCTTTTCTGGTTTTAAAAAAAATCAGGATGATAACGGCTTTGAAGAATGAGGGAGAATTCACTTCTTCTCAATCTTTTGGAGTAGTTTCAGCAGGATTGGTACCAATTCTTCTCTGAATGTCTGGTAGAATTTGGCAGTGAATCCATCTCGTTGGACTATATTTTGGTTTAGAATCATTGCATGTGTGCACATGGGTACCTGTATGAGGATATTCATTGCATAATCATTTGTAAGAATAAAATATCGGAGGGAATTTAAGTATCTATTACAAAAAAATAAAAAAGCAAATTGAAGTATCATATAAATTGTTAAACTATTAAATATTAAAATAAATATACCAGAGTTACATATATTAACATAGAAAAAAGTATTTCTTTCTTTTTTTTTTTTTTTTTTTGAGACGGAGTTTCGCTCTTGTTACCCAGGCTGGAGTGCAATGGCACGATCTCGGCTCACCGCAACCTCCGCCTCCTGGGTTCAGGCAATTCTCCTGCCTCAGCCTCCCGAGTAGCTGGGATTAAAGGCACGCACCACCGTGCCCAGCAAATTTTTTGTATTTTTAGTGGAGACGGGGTTTCACCATGTTGACCAGGGTGGTCTGGATCTCTTGACCTCGTGATCCACCCGCCTCGGCCTCCCAAAGTGCTGGGATTACAGGCATGAGCCACTGCGCCCGGCCGAAAAATGTATTTCAAAGGTCCAATGTTTAGTGAATAAAAGAAAGTTGCTGAATGATACGATAATACATAGTTTGAAATGTTTAAAACTCACTCTATATTGTCCATTATACATTATAAATTATATAAACTTGCCTAGCAATAATAAAAACCACATTTAAGATACTGACTCTCTGAGATAGGATGAAAGAGAAGAGTGGATTTAGTGGGCCTGAACTGAACCTGTTACCTTTTATTTTGAAAGATTATATCTCAGGCAAATATATCAACCTGTTAAGTTCTGACAGAGCTCTCAGGTTGGCACAGAAGTAATTGTGGTTTTTGCCATTGAGAGTTTGTGTTTATTGAGTATAAAAATGAATAACAAAAGTGTGGATGGGATTTTAAAAGGTTAAGAGAAGAAAATAATTCCAGATTAGAACTTCGACAATGGGAGAGGCATGAGGTCATGATGTGTAAGGCATGTAGAGAAGTCAGGAGAAAATTACATGCTCTCAGAGACAGCATGGTTCAGAGGAAAGCCAGTCAGAGAGAAAGCTTAGATCTAGGTTCAGCTTTACTTTTTCTTAGCAGTAGTTAACCTCAGGCCTCATGGTCCTCATCTTCGAAATGATGATAGTAAAAGTGTTTACCTTTCAGGGTAGTTTGGAAATTTAATAAGAAGTGCAGCGGAAGTCTGCACAGTACTCATTCCTTGAATTTCCTCCACAAATGCCTGCCCTTAGTGTTGGGTAGTAGCCGTGGGAAGGAGAGGGAGCATAGAAGCATAAAAAGGCAGCCTGACTCCAGATCTTTGGAGATCTTAAGTCTTCAGACTGTATTCTGAAGACAGGGAAAACCACTGGTGGTATTTTAGTAAGAAAACAATGTAAGGAGGCCCCAGCAAAACGGCAGGTGTGAGGGCTAAGGGTCTATGTGAGAGAACCTTCCTAGAGGAGCCCAGTCAGAATTTCATGACAAATTACATAAAGGGAGGGAGATGACAAAGGGAGCAGATGACATTGGACATTCAAGTATAAGTGAATTTAAGGGAAAGGTACTAATAGCATAAATAGAAAAGGGAGCGTACAGTTATTTTGGCCACAAAATAACTCTAGCTAGGATTTTCAATACTGTGTTAAATAACAGTGGTGAAGTTGGACGTTGCTGTCATGTTCCAGATCTTAAAGGAAAGGCTTTCAGTTTTTGTTCCTATTCAGTATGATGCTGGCTGTGGATCTGTTGTATAAAGCTTTTATTATGTTGGGGTATGTTCCTTCTATCTCCAGTTTTTTGAGGGTTATTATCATGAAAAGATGTTGAATTTTATCAAATGTGTTTTGAGCATCAATTGAAATGATAGCATGGTTTTTGTTCTTCATTCTGTTGACATGATGTATTTCATTGATTGATTTGTATATATTGAACCATCCTTGCATCACAGGGATGAATCCCACTTGGCCATGATAAATGATTTTTTTTTTTTTTTTTTGAGACTGAGTTTCGCTCTTGTTACCCAGGCTGGAGTGCAATGGCGCCATCTTGGCTCACCGCAACCTCTGCCTCCTGGGTTCAGGCAATTCTCCTGCCTCAGCCTCCTGAGTAGCTGGGAGATAAATGATATTTTTTAATGTATTGTTGAATCTGGTTGGCTAACAGTTTGTGGAGGATTTTTGCATCAATATTCATCAGGGATATTGGCTGACAGTTTTCTTTTTTTGGATGTGTTTTTGCCTGGTTTTGTTATCAGGGTATTACTAGTCACATAGAATGAGTTTGGAAGTATTCCCTCCTCTTTGAGTTTTGTTGTTGTTGTTTGTTTGCTTGTTTGTTTGTTTAGAATAGTTTAAGTAGGATATGTATTAGTCTTTAACTGGTAGAATCAACAGTGCAGCCATTGGGTCCCAGGCTTTTCTTTACTCAGAGAAGGTTTTTATTTACAGCTTCAATTTCATTGATTGTTATTAGTCTGTTCAGGTTTTGTATTTCATTGTGATTCAACATTGGCACATTGTATGTGTCTAGGAATCTGTCCATTTTTTCTAGATTTTCATATTTATTGGCATCTAGTTGTTCACAGTAGCCACTAATGATCCTTGAAATTTTTGTGGTGTCAGTTGTAATGTTTCCTTTTTCATCTCTGATTGTATTTATTTGGATCTTCCCTCTTTTTTTTCTTAATATGGGTAAAGGTTTGTCTATTTTGTATAACTTTTGAAGAAACTGACTTTTTGTTTCATTGATATTTTGTATTGTTTTCTTTATTTTAATTTTATTTATTTCTTCTTCAGCCATTACTATTTCCTTTCTTCTACTAATTGTGGGTTTGGTTTGCTCTTGCTTTTCTAGTTCTTTAAGCTGCATTGTTAGTTTGTTTATTTGAAGTTTTTCTTCTTTATTTGATGTAGGCATTTACAGCTATAACCTTTCCTCTTAGTACTGCTTTTTCTGTATCCCATAGCCTTGGTAGGTTGTGTTTCCATTATCATTTATTTCAAGGAACTTTTCAATTTTTTTGGTCACTCATGAGTATATTATTTAAATTCCAAATATTTATATCATTTCCCAAATTCCTCTTGTTATTGATGTCTAGTTTTAATCAATTGTGGTCAGAGAACATGCTTGTTACTTTGAAGTTTTTGGAATGTGTTAACACTCATGTGTGACCTAACACATTGTCTATTCTTGAGAACGATTCATGTTTGAAGAAGAAAAATGTGTATTCTGCAGCTGTTGGATAAAATGCTATGTAAATATCTATAAGATCCATTTAGTTTACAGTGCAGATCAAGTCCAGTGTTTCTTTGTTGATTTTCTGTCTGAAAGATCTGTCCATTGCTTAAAGTAGAATGTTGAAGTCTGTAGCTATTGTTGTGTTGGAGTTTATCTCTCTCTTTAGCTTTAATAATATTTGTTTTATATATCTGAGTGCTCCAGTGTTAGGTGCAGTTTTAAAAACAATTTTAAATAAATTGTTTTATCCTATTGCTGAATTGATTGCTTTATAATTATATCATGATCTTCTTTGTCTCTTCTTACAGTTTTTGTCTTAAAGTCTATTTTGTATGATATAATTATAGCTACTCTTGTTCTTCTTTGGTTTCCATTGGCATGGGGTATCTTTTTCCATTCCTTTATTTTCCATATATATGTGTCTTTAAAGGTGAAGCATTTCTTGTAAGCAACAGAACCATGTGTGTGTATTGTTTTAAGTGTTTTCGTCTTTTGGATGTTGAATTATTTAATCTTTTCAGCCACTCTATGTCTTTTGATTGAAGAGTTCAGTTTCCAACTCATCTGTTTTAGGCAACAGATCAATGGGTCTTGTGTTTTTTTTCGTCCATTTATCCACTCTGTGTCTTTTAAATGAACAATTTAGTTCGTTTACATCCAATGTTATTGTTGATAAATAAAGACTTGCTCCTGCCATTTTGTTATTTGCTGTCTGGTTGTTTTGTGGTTTTCTCTTCTTTCTTTCTTTCTTTCTTTCTTCTTTCTTGCTTCTTTCTTTCTTTCTTTCTTTCTTTCTTTCTTTCTTTCTTTCTTTCTTTCATTCTTTCTTTCTTTCCTATCTTCCTTTTAGTGAATGTGATATTCTCTGGTGATATGATTTAGATTCTTCCTTTTTATTTTTTATGTATCTGTTGCATGTTTTTTGGTTTGAAATTACCATGAGCCTTCCAAAACTATCTTATGACTCATTATTTTAAGCTGATAATAACACTTTGCAAAAACAAAAAAAGCAAAAAGAAAACTAATAAATACTCTAGTTCTTAACTTTTCCACTCCTCAGTGTTTTAGCTGTTTGTTGTTACTATTTATATCTGATTATACTGGCTATGCTTTGAAAAATTGTAGCTATTATTTTTGATTGGTTTATTATTTCATTTCTTAAGTCACAATATTATAATATTTTGTGTTTTCCTGTGTACTTAGTATTAACAGTGAGTTTTTACCTTCAGATAATTTTTTTACTGCTCATTAATGTCCTTTTTTTTTCTTATGGAAGTACTCCCTTTAGCATTTCTTGTAAGACAGGTCTGGTGCTGATGAAATCCCTCAGCATTTATTTGTCTAAGGAAGTCTTTATTTCTCCTTCATGTTTGAAGGACAGTTTAGCCAGATATACCATTTTAGGGTAAATTTTTTTCTTTGCTTTTGTACTTTAAATCTGTCATGCCACTTTCTTCTGTCCTTTAAGGTGTTCACTGAAAAGTCTGACACCAGATGTATGGAATCTCCATTATATACTATTTGTTTGTTTTCTCTTGCTGCTTTTAAGATCCTTTCTTTATCATTGACTTTTGGATGTTTGATTATTAAATGCCTTGAGGTACTCTGATTTGAATTACATCTGCTTGGTGTTCTATAATCATTCTGTACTTGGGTATTTTTATCTTTCTCTAGATTTGGGAAGTCCTTTGTTATTATTCCTTTGAATAAATATTTTTACCTCTGCTTCTCTTTAATGCAGAGGTAATAACTTTTTAAAGTTAAATAAAACTCTTTAAAGTGATATTCCTTCTTTAAAGCCAATAACTCTTAGATTTGCCATTTTTAGGCTATTTTCTAGATCCTGTAAGCATGCTTCATTGTTTTTTATTCTTTTTTTTCTTTTTTGTACTCTTACTGTGTATTTGCAAATAGCCTGTCTTCGCACTCACTAATTCTTTCTTCTGCTTGATTAATTATGCTATTAAGAGACTCTAATGCATGCCAATTGCATTTCTTAATTTCAGAATTTTTGCTTGATTATTTTTAATTATTTCAATCTCTTTGTTAAATTTATCTGATAAATTTCTGAATCCCTTCTCTGTTTTTTTTTTTTAATATCCTCAACTACTTTGAATTCAGCTACTTTGAATTAAATTCAGCTACTTTGAATTCTTCATTTAAGTCATACATCTCTGTTTCTCCAGGACTGGTCCCTGACATCTCACTTAGTTCATTTGGTGAGGTCATGTTTTCACGAATGTTCTTGATACTTGTAGATGTTCTTCGCATTGAAGAGTTAGGTATTCATTTTAGTCTTCACAATCTTGGCTTGTTTGTGTCTGTCCTTCTTGGGAAGGCTTTTAGATACTTGAAAGTATTTGGGTGTTGTGATCTAAGCAGTATCTGCTTTAAGAGGGACATCAAGCCAGGCTATGCTATATTTTTTGTGGACTCTTAGAGGTGCCACCTTCATGATCTTAGACAAGATTTGAAAGCATTCTCTGGATTACTAGGCAGAGATTCTTGTGCTCTTCCCATACTTTCTTCCAAACAAATAGAGTGTCTGTGTTTTGATCAACCTAAAGCTGTGGGTGAAGTCATGCAAAAATTCCTGTGGCCACCACTTTTAGTACTAGATCAGACCTGGAGCCAGCAAAGCACTGGGTTTCATCAAAGGCCTGCTGTAATTACTCCCTGGCTTCTGCCTATATTTTCTCAAAACCCTGGAGCTCTACAATTTAACAGGTGGTAAAGCCAGCCAGGCCTATGTCATCCCTTTAGAGTGGCAAGTTCCCTCATGCCCTAAGCAGATCCTAGCTCCCAGACATTTCTAGATATACCCTGGGCCAGAAGGAAACTTGCTGCTTTGAAGAGAAGGACCCAGTCCTGGCAGGATTTATCACCTGCTAACTGAAGAGCACTTGGGCCCTGAAAAACCAGCAGCAATACCCAGGAACTATGTTAAGGGCTTTGGTGAGCCTCTCAGACTTGCTGGTTTCAAGTGAGACTCAGCACATTTCCAATTATGATGGCTATGGGGTGAGACTACATCTGGTTGAGAAAAGTGGAGGGAAAAGTGGAGGGAAAAGTAAAGGGAATTTGTCTTGCACCTTAAATACCAGCCTGGCCACAGAGAGGTAGAGCAACAAGCAGGCTCTTGAGGTCCCCAATTTCAGGACTTAGTTCTTAGACAGTATTTCTGGACTGAGTCTAGTGTAAATGTTTCCTGTGAACACTGGGGGTTTATGAATAGCTTTGTAAATGAGGATCACAGAAAATGAACTCTAGATTCTCCAGTGCTGTCGCAGAGTGGATAGCCAGACAGAAGCCTACTGTCCTGAAGACTACCTGAAGGGTAAGTCTCAGGCCAGGCAGCATTCACCACCAATTGATTGAAGAGTCCCTGGGCCTTAATGGAACATCTGCGGTAGTCTGGCAGTACGGTCCATGAGCCTGGGGTGGCAGTGGCAATAGAATGAGGCTCTACTGCCTTTGGAAAGGGGAGGGAAGAGTGGGAAGGGCTGCAGTTTGTTATTTGAGTACCAGATCAGTGGCAATACAACAGAATACCAGGTAGACTTCTGAGGCTTTTGACTATAGTTCCTGACTCCCTCTGGACCTGCCCAGGGCATGAGCGAACTTGCCACCCTCAAGGGAAGGGCATAGGCTTGCCTAACTTTGCCACCAGCTAAGAGCAACAAGCAGGCTCTTGAGGTCCAATTTCTGGACCAAGTCCAGTATGAATGTTTCCTGCACACAGTGGGGAGTCATGAATACCTTTGTGAATGAGGATCATAGAAAATGAACTCTAGGTTCTCCAGTGCTGTTCCAGGGTGGCGAGCAGTCTGCCATTACATGTACTCCCTAGTCTGACACCAAATATGCAGCAGTCCTGTACAATTGCACCACTATGATCAAAATAAGCAAAGCCATAGAAAGGGGCTGCCTGCAACCCTGACATCTATAAAGCTGTGGAGTCCTGTGGTGCTTGGAAAGTAATCACGCTGATGTTAATTGATGTCAATTGGAGAGCATTTTTAGTGGTTTGGAAGATCAAAAGAAAATCCTTTAATAGTAATTTTCAAGATTAGACCACATGGAAGCTGTAAGGAATGAAGAAGCCAGTGCCAGTGGACTCACTTATTACTGTACGAGTCCACTGGTCATCAAGTTCATGTCCATTTGGATGTGTCCAGTCAGCAGGCAGACACAGTTCATCTGTTGTCCCTCCAAGGGCAACTCCAAGCCCGAAACCTGTCACAGGGAGTCAGAGAATCAGAGAAGGCTAGTGCTGATGAGTGCTCAGAAGCCTTTATTTGTCCCTGCTTCTGGCAAATAGAGGATCAGAGTCACAGACTGCAAAGCAGAGAAGACTTAATCATGGCACCTAGGAGCCTGTGATGACAGCTGAGCACTGTAAGGGACAGAGAATTGAAGCCTAAGTTTCTACACTCTGTCACCATATTTTCCAAACAAAAAAGCCAAGGCATGTACTCTGACAAAGGATATATTCTTACTTGTGATTAATTTTCATGGAAAGACAAAGGGAGAAAACATTTACAGTGTGAACCATCCCGGAAAAGTCACATGGAAAATGGATGCGCAGTCTCAGAGACAAACTGTAGGAGGACAGGGAATCAGTTGGCTGCAGCAGTTTGAGAGGAAGCCGTTTCAAGTTGCAGTTCTGTGTTTGAAAGGATTAGAGTCCCAGCTACAGCAGGACAAAAGAGAGAAAATGTGACATTGCCTAAAGTATGCCTGTCAGAGGGTATGCATTTAATAAATATTTATTACTGAATAAATGAATGAATAAATTAATAGCCACAAACTGCACATTTACAGGAGTATCAGCTATACTAGAGGCAATTAAACAGTGATGTTCCCAGACTATAGAAAGAATTGCAGTCATTCCCCAGGCTTCCTGTTCAAAGTATGGTAACTGAGCAGCAGCAGTGGCATCACCAGGGAGCTTGTCAGAAACGCAAAAATCTGGACTCCACCTGTGACCTACTGAGTTAGAGCTTACATTGTGATCAGCACTCCAGGTGATCAAGTACACTTTAAAATTTGAGAAGCACTGCTTTAAGGGTCTGCCTGGTTAAAGAAAGTAGGAAAGACAGATGCATAGGTATATGGGTGTATGGGAACAATCTGAGTATTGGGTAATCGGAGAGATAAACAATCAAGTTTAAGAGCTGTGAAGAAAGGTGGTTAAAAAAAATCACAGGTTTCCTGAAGGATAAACCCACAGAATGAAGTATAAACAGACAACCACAGGCTGCGAGAGGATTATAGTCAGAGGTTGTGTGAGAAACAGACCAGGCACAGGAATCGAATAAATGAGAACTGGCTCATGTAAGGGTCAATACACATCTAACTAAATAAATTAAAATTGAATTTAAAAATGTCCCTGGTGCCAAACATAAAAGAGAACTTTTCCCTTCTTCATTTTCTTCTTTTTTAAGCATTCCTTTGGAGAACTTGGAATTATAAACTTGCTTTCTGTGACCCTTTGAGCTGCATGTAAATCTTTTTGAAATCTAAATAATCCTCTTAACAGTTTTGCTTCCCAGGAATGCCTTTCTTGGGGGCATTGAAATGTGAACATCAGGGAGGGTGCTGCCCTGTCTCCCTGCCTCTGGGAAAGTTCACCTTAGGTGCCAGCTCCAAGCTGAAACTAACTGCTCGCCATAAAATTTAAGTTTTATTTTTCTTATGGTTAGATACAGTTAACCTGTATGTAATGAATTGTGTGTATCTAGAAATATAAGTGGTGAGATTTCTTTCTGTTTTTCAGTCTTGTTAGCGGATTGTCTATGACCCACATTGCAGTCTGGTTTAAATGCTTGATTATTAATAAGACTTCACTCATTTTTTGCATTTTGTGGAGATGATCGTTTTGGGTTGGCAGGATATTTTACTTTTAATTATTTCCCCAACACCAGTAATGGGGACAAGGATTGGCCAGTCTTTGTTACTATATGTAGGTAAAATGATTCATCTTACAACTGTTGAAGGACAGCAGAGTCAAAGTGGATGGTGGTTTGATTTGTATCTGAGAGTTCATGATATAGAGTAATAGGCATTCATTGCATCTCTTAAAATGGAATTAAAACATTTTGATGGTATAAAAGCAGGAATTGTTTTTTAGGTAGAAGAGACCCAGTTCTGAGAGTCTAAATCTCTTGAGACGTCTCCCTTCTGTGGGAGCCAAGGTCCTAAAGGTTTGCTGAAAAACTACTGACATAAGTCAGATTGATTAATAGGAGACAAAGCATACAAATCTGTTTAATGTGTATACATAGTAACCTTCAGAATAAAAACCCAAAGGTACAGGGAAAATTGTCAGTTTTTATGCTTAGGTTCGAGAAAGCATGGACAGCCATGTAGAAGTATAGCTGGACAAAGAGGGTGTGATCTAATGTTAACAGACACGGTGGGGAAACTCAGCAAGTCCTGTCTGTCTGGATTCTTCTTGGCCTCTCTGAGCATGCATCTCTTCTTTCTGGGTATGGGGCAGGACCCTCTCTAGAATGGGGATTTTATGACCTGCAGTCAAATAAGGTAGGTCAGATAATTTTCTTAGGGTCAGTTTTTACACAGAAAGGCAGAAGAAAAATTAGAGCAATATTTTTAGGTTTTATGACTAGCTTTGAGAAAAAGGAGTTCCATTCTCTATGATCTGCCTTAGGGATGGGGGATTCTAGTTTCTACAGCTGCCTTGAAAGACAATGGGACTGAGACAGAAGGCCAGAAGACAGTCAGAGATAAACTTTTACATTAGAGGTTTTCATTTGAGGATTTAGTTTTCTGAGCCCCAACATCTCAAACTGGCAATAACAGTGGTCTGTCTGGTTCTCACAGTCCCAGATGATGGCCCTGTGCAAAGCAAGTCTGAGCAGCCTACCCTTGCCATCACAAGAACCCTGCCTTGAAGGGCCTGGACACAATCAGATGCCTGGCTCACTGATTTTGCAAAAGGGGATTATAGCTTAGGGCAGTAGGATGACCTATGTAGCTGGTATCTCTCCTCCAGAAGATACCTACAAGTGTTTGTTTGTCCTCTCAAACAGTTACTAAATATCCTGTGGTACCAGACTCAGTACTAGGTACTAGCTATATATGCTAAAAAAAGTTCAGGTCTTAATCTCAAAGTGCTCATAATTTCTTGAGAAAGAAAAACCTATTAATGATTATGGCAGAGGGTTGTAAGTGCTATTATGTGTTCTGCACAAAAAAATGGTAAAAATTCTGAGGGCAACTGACAGCCTGGGGAAGGACCAGGGAAGCCTTCTAAAAGGGACAGCTGAGCCCTGTCTTGAAGCTGGAAATCCAATCTCTCTAGCCTTGACTCTCACATTTCTTCTCTGTTTCCCGGCTAATTCCTAAGATTTAAACTTTCCAAGTCTTAGCTTATGTAACCTCCACCAGGACGCCTTCAATGGCCCTGCAAAGCTAGGATAGGTGATGCTTTTGTGTGCCTCATGAAGCCCTGCCAGTCAGCCTCACAATACATTGTGAGCTCTTCTAGGGCAGGGATATTTTTCTACTTACCTCTATATCTTCGGCACTGACCACGTTGCCTGGCACACATGTAGTAAGTACTTAATACATATCTGTGAAATGACTGAAGTTTGGGTGAAAAGTAGCTATTGAGGTGTGTGAAAGAGGAGGCTTGGGAGGAAAGTGGCATTAATGACATTATCAATAGAAGGAACAGCATAAACATATAAAGGCAAAAAGCAGTTAAGTATTCTGCGTAATGAATTACAAATACTTCCAAGTTGCCAGAGCATACATGGCAAGTGAGAAAGTGGCAGGAGATAATATTGGGAAATTAAGCAGAGAGTGTGCTTCAGTCTAATGGTAAATGAAGTTATGTACCCTCCTCCATTGATCTCTGTTTCCCTTTGGGAGTTTCTGGAGGATTGCCCATTAAAATTGACATCTGCTTAATGTGTACATGGTACAGATGAGTCTCCCATGTGATGCACAGAGATGCAATATTTCCAGAGGTGGAATTAGAAAATAAATATGTTGGTCTTAAGTGTAGCCCATTGTGAACCTCTGGGTGGCCTTCCCCAGAAAGTATTCATCTCAGAGGGGATCTTCATGCAAATTGGATTTGGGAATTTGGAATAACATGCAACCACAGATATATAATTAGCACCTAGTTATGTTGCAGAATGGCTGACAAGACCCTGCTTGGCTAATAGGAGTTTCCAGTGAAAGTGTGTTTATGGACAAGGCCCATGATGGAAGATACACAGACACTAAATCATTTACAGTATAGTGTCTGTGTATCCGGATCTAACCCAGTTTTGAGACTTAGTAGAGTATAATCTTTAGTGGGGCAAGAGCTGACCTCAGTGATGATATTGGGAGAAACCATAGAAATCAGGCAGGTTGGTGCATTGGGATAGATCCGGATGAGGTTGTCAGAGGATCTGAATTCAGTTCCTTGCTCTGTCTGAAATGATTTCCGTGTTCACTAAAAAGTCATATACCTCTCTGACCCCCAGATGCTTTATCACAAATCGAGTTGTCACTGAGTTGTTTTGAGAATAAAATGAGATCGTGGATGTGGAACTCTAAAATAATAAAGAACTGTGGTGTTTTCAAACTAATAAAAATTAGTGCTGAAACTTATGAAGCAATCACTTAGGAGTGTAGCCCAGTGCCAGGGGAAGTAGGGAATACAGAGAAATAAAGCTTCCTGTTCCCACCTTCGTCTCTTTTGTTTTACTCTTACAGTAAAGACAAACCAATATGTACATATAATAAAGAATAATTAAGCACTCACATTTAATGAAATCTGAGTTCAAATAAGAGAGTAATTATTGAGAGATGGAGTTGCTGAGGAAGGCTGCAAGCTGAATGAGTTTACCTTTTCTTTTTTCCTCCCTTTTCTTATCTTTCTCTATTCTCACTTTCAGAAAAAATCATCACAAGTCTCTACACTTACTCATCATAAAAACTCTCAGCAAGTCAGGACTAAAAGAGAACTACTTTAATTTGACAAAATGTACTTGTGGAAAAACCTACAACCAATGTAATATTTAATGGTTAAATTCAAGGCTGTCTGATCTCCCACATTAATTCAACACTTTACTGGAGGCTCTGACAATCCAATGAGGCATGAAAAATTAATAAATGTCATTAACTTTAGAAAAAAATATGCAGCTGTCTCATTGCCGGGAACATTATTGTCTGTAGAAAATGCTAAGGAGACTACAAAGATTAATAGAACTAATAGGTGAGTGTATCAAGGCTGCAAGATACAAAGTCAATATACAAAATTATTGTAGTTTTGTATATTAGCAGAAAATTTCAAAAATAAACATATTTACAGTATCATTAAAAGATAAGTATAGAACACTTAGGTATAAATTCAACAAAATATACTCAATACCTGTATGCTTAAAACTACTAAAGTTGCTAAAAGAAATTAAGAAGACCTAAATAAATGCAAGATATACCATGTTCATGAGTTGAAAGACTCAATAGAAAATTATCTTCAGATTATATAAAATTTTAGAATAAGCCAAAGTAATCTAGAATGGAAAAAATTTAGGACACTCTAGAGGAACAGAATTGCTGATTGATCAAGGAAAGGGCAGATGTATGCATTTGCTAAAACTCATGAAGTTTTATATTTAAGAATTTTATGTTTCATTGAATGTAAATTTTATCTAAGTAAAGAATATAAATTGTATTGATCATCTATCTATTTCTCCATCTATCTATCTATACATACATTTGTGTGATTGTATTTTAAATATACATATATTTTTTAGATATGACCATCGAGAGGGTCTAAAAGCCAGGACACACTAGTAGCAATGAGCACATTTTGAGCCCAGATTTTGATTTCTAAATATCATTCTCTGGTATAAAGAACTAAATCTCTTTGGAGAAACGAGTGACTCCAGACCTGAGGCAGAGGATCTATGAGCTAATCTTGGACATTTTATTGTTCTAGAAAGCAAGGACTCTACATACATACACATTTATAATAAAGCAAAAGATCAAAATGTACATAAATGGTAAATCTGGGTAAAAGTTACAAAATATTTTCTTGCACTTTTCTGGCAACTTTTGTGTAAACTTGAAATTATATTACAATAAAAATTACCAAAAATGTTGAAGGGTAAATAAAACAAAAGTCATAATAATGGTTACATCTTTAGGGAAGACAAGACAGAAAGAAACTGTGGGGAAAGAGCATATAGGAGCATATAAAGACTTCTGAGGTGTTGGAAATTTTTATTACTTAACCTCAGTATTATATACACAATTATTTATCTTATTACTGACACAATCAATTTATACATATTTCCATATACATAATTACCTTTATAAAATAAAAAGAGACACCAATAGGACAACAAGATAGCATCCAACATGACATTATTTACTTGTGATGAAGTCAGAGCTAAAGCCCAAATCCATCAAGTCTGTTTCTCTGCCAGGTGATAATATGGGTGGTGATAACAAAGTTAATATGTGGTTAGCTGGAGACCTCCAAACCCTGAACCATCCATCTTTCTCTACATGGTCCTAAAGGGAAACACATGCACAGAAAAATGCCCTGTTGACTGAGAAGGCAAAACTTTAATGCTTACCAGGTTCTTGATCTCTAAACAAGTAAGCTAGGCTAGGTGGAGACCTTTCCTAGACTAGAGACAGCCAGGTCTGACAATCACAGCAAGCGAAATGGTCTTCTCCAGCCCAGTCTCCCTAACTCTATCAAAGTTTTGAATTGTGTGTGATTCTAATGATGACAACAGGTTTTCACCAGAGTTCCCCAGCTAGCAAGAGGAACAAAAAGTCTCTGTCTGTCTAGGCTTATTTATATTCTGCTAAAGTTTTTTTCATTTCTTAGTACAGGCTGTCCAATTAGGGTTCTGGCCTTCAACCAAGTAAAAATGATACTTAAAACCTTGAGAATGGAGTAGAAAGTGAGTTGTGAGCCTGTTCTGGCCAATAGACAGTATTGTCTGTTTTTATTTGTAAGCTATCCTAAGCAGCCAACAATGAGACCACAGAGGTGGGTGTGCAACTAGCGATTCACCAGTAGTGTGAATATGAGAAGTTTGATCAATTAGAGTCTGTGCTATCTCGTGAATAAGTCCAATCATAACATTTCTTTGTCTGCTTTCTTTTTATGTGACTATAAAAAGATGTCAACAGTGCATTTAAAGTTTCCTGCAGAGAGGAAATATGCAGATCACAATGAAGGTAAGAATATGCTCACAACCATATGTTTGTTCTCACAAAAATATGTGCCAATATCAGAAATGTTCCGTTTTGAAGTTTTTGGCACCATGTGGTGGTAGTGGGTTGAAACTTCCATGGTGGGTTCTTTTGTTTGTTTTTCTCTTTTCATATAATTGCTTTACATTTTTCAATCTAAAGGTTTCTTTACTACCACCTCCTCCCTTACCTCCTCCCTGCTCCCCAACCTTGTTCCTTTGTATTAAGCAGATTACAAACAATGTCATATTTCATATACTTAGAGACAAAGAACATGGTTGCTTAGCAACAAGGTCCCGGTTAAAATTTTAAGAATTCTTTTGCTTTTACTTTCCATTTAGGGCAATGCTCAGGAAGCTGTTTTCAAGGAGATCCAGGGCTAGGAGAAAAAGTCTTCAAAAAATGTCTACCTAAAACAAAGTGAGTAGTAGGAGGAAGACATTAATTAAGGGCTTGTGTCACAATGCAAGTGGTATTCTCAGTGGCAATCAGAATGGAGAGAAGGGATTGGAGAGACTTGGCCTAGGGTGGGACAGAGAGCTTCACCTTTCCATTTTCCATCTGGTTCCTCTCACTTCTCCAAGATTTAACATGGGATTCAAATCAATTAGCTGAGAATGAAAGGCACAAAGACCCACACTGTATCAGTCACTTGAAGTGATCTTGTTTTGAGGGTTTTAGTTATAGAATAGGAGTGGCAGAAGCTGAAAGCTTATTTTGTCTGTTATGAGGTCTCCCTAAAATATCTATCTCACCTTTATAGGATGACTATAACTATATTTCAACTGACTTTTTAAATCAAGGACATTTTCCCACCTTATTAAATATTACATGAAAATCTGGCTTTTCAGAACCTTATACTATGGGTATTGCAGGAATGTCTTACCTATTCCTAGTTATACATTTAGTTTATTCTGAGAAATTTGTTTCTATTAATGTTACTTCTATGAATTTACTCTTATAAAACTCTCAGAAATTTTCCATAGAAGATGTGGCTAATAGCAGAATTGATAGATCTGAAAAAGTCTTTTGTTCCCAGCTTTTAAAATATTCTTGATATCTGTAGACTAATTGTTTCCAGAAAATTTGTACTAATATGTGAGTGAATATTTCCTGATTTGGTGGGAAATAACATGTTGATTTATTTAGCTATTATTTGGTTACTAGTAAGATTGTGTGTGTGTGTGTGTGTATATATATATGTTTATATGCCATTTATTTTTAATGAAGTTTCTGATCATGTTATTGCCCATTTAGTTTCCATTTGAGTATTGTCTTTTTATTGATTTATAAAGCTTATTACACAAACACACATACACACTTAATCCACACCCAGGAAGTATCTTTTATAAAATGACAAATGAAGGAAGAAGGTGGGGGCATAAAAGGAGGAACTAATATAAAGGATTTATATTTAGGTCATATTTGTTGAAAATATTTTTCTCAATTTATTATTCATCTTTTACTTTATGGCTTTTATTCTGTTTTATTTTTGATGTGCAGATGTTTTGTGTGTTTTTATAGCAGACTAAAGAGCACAGTAGTGAAGAACAGAGACTGGCATCTCTGTGATGCATTTGCATCTTGGCTCTGACATCTCTGTGATGTGTGATTTTTACCAAATTACTTTAATCTTTTTCTGTCTTAATGTTCTTCTCTATAAAATGGGCGTTTTAATAGCTTATGGGGATGACGAAATTTCGTCAAATTAAGACATACAGAAAGCATATAGAATTATGCCTGGCACACTGCCAATGATGCCTAACACAGCACACCAAGCACTCAATAAGTTAAAGTAGCCAGCATTGTGTAGCAAATATACCGACCTATTGCATTGTGATTTCTCCTATATCTTTTATGTTCAGAAAGTCCAAATCTGTAGGAAAACTATAAAATGTGTATTAATCTCTTGTCTATTTTCGTCATAAAGTACTTATTTATTTAGTTTAATTCTGTAATGCACTAGCATTATTGTTGTTCTATGGTAAGAAGTGAGTTAATTTTTCCCCCAAATGTGAATTTTTTTTTGTCAATTAAACTTTCACTTCTCATTTATTTGTATAATTCCTTTATCATTTACAAGTTTTTAAATACACTTAGATCTGTTTCTGAATTATCTGTTCTGTTGTTTTGCCTTTTGATTTCTATTCTAGTGACTTATTGGAAAAAAAAATTAGTACAAGTCCACGTGAATTCTGATCTCATGACTGTTAAGATTCTCTTAGCTATTTTTAACTGTGAAATAGTTCAGGTGGTTATCTGAACCATTTTAATATACTAAAAATGTGACTGAGATTTTTGAATAGGATTATTCTTATCTATTAATTGATTTAGTGAGAGTGACAGTTTTAAAATACCTTGAAAAGCATTTAATTTTTTTCTTGCAAAATCCTCACATCTCTCAATAGATTTTTTTAGTGTTTTCATAAAGCTTTCTACACATTTCTTGATATTATTAGAAGTTAATATTTTTTTTTCAATTGTAAAAATAATTTTCTCTTTTTGTACATCTAACTAGATGTAGGAGGAAGCAAGTAACAGTCAAAGTTCTCAACTCGATCTGAGCTTTCTTCACTTCCAGTGCCTTTGTGTGGTATTTTTGTAAGATGTTTGGATTCTGAATCAGGGAATACTTGCCACATATCATTGAACCTTGAAATGGGGATACTCTTTATGAAAAGTTGTTTTTACTAATTAAACACATTTTTATGTTGTCTCAGCTAAATGCTGGCTTGCTTGGTGGTGATAGAAATGGTTCCTGCTCTACAGCACTTACATTAGAAAACTGATTTAATGACAGTGTGGTAAATATTAGGGAGAATGGCTGGTGCACAAGTTGAGGGTCTAACTTGGGATTCACCCTCATGCAAGGTTAGAACAGGTCATCTCTAGGAAGATCTGACATTTGAACTGAGCTTTGAGGGATCAATAGGAATTAACTAGGATGTTCCTGACAGAGCAGTTGCCAGAACACAGGCGGCTGAAGGAATCAAGACAGGGCCTTTGCCGGTTAATGCAGAAATAGGGAGAGAGGAGGGATATGGCATTGGGTGAGACAAGTCATTGATGGGAGGGTCATTAGGGTTTTTATCCTTAAAAGAAAAACAAAAGTCACCTTGAAAAAAGTTAAAAATAGATAAACTATCAAAGTATCTAGTACAATGTACGTATACATTTTTTTTTTCTTGGAAACTGGGGTAGTTCCCATGATTATTTTGCCATGGCTCTTGAATAAATAGTTCTGTGAAAGTTAACTTTTATTAGCCTAGAGGGAGGAAAGTCTAGTTTCTCCTCCAGATTTCTTGACAGAGGAATTTGTTGCTCTAATCAAAGCCCAACCAGGCCAGTATCTGCCACGAGATGGAAAAGTATTGAAGGAGTCCTGTTTGCTTTTCTCCCGTCAGTACTGTCGGGAGCAAACCACAGCGCCTTTTGTAAAAGTGGCTGTGAAACACAGTTCTTCCTGGAAGTTCAAGGGTGATGGATCCCAAAAGAGCTTATAGAATGTCAAATTGCCAGCACAGCCCGAAGGATGGCACATTCTCTAATTGAGGCAAGAGAATTAGTTAGAGTAAGGTTTCCCAATTTTGGCTTTTTGAGCCAAGTAATTCTTTCTCTTTCTTCTTTTTTTCCCCCCATTTTTTTCCTTTTTTTTTTATTGCATTTTAGGTTTTGGGGTACATGTGAAGAACACGCCAGATTGTTGCATAGGTACACACATGGCCGTGTGATTTTCTGCCTTCCTCCCCATCACCTGTATCTGGCATTTCTCCCCATGCTCTCTTTCCCCAACTCCCACCCCCCGCTGTCCCTTCTGTTTCCGCCTGACAGACCCCAGTGTGTGATGCTCCCCTCCCTGTGTCCATGTGTTCTCATTGTTCAACACCCACCTATGAGTGAGAACATGCGGTGTTTAATTTTCTGTTCTTGTATCAGCGAGCCAATAATTCTTTATTGTGGCTGTCCTGTGCATTGAACGGTTTTTCAACAGCAGCAGCAGCTCTGGCCTCTACCCACTAGATGGCAGTAGCACCCTCGCCCGGTTGTGGCAACCAACTGTTGTACCCCCGGGAAACAAAATCACCATGGGTTGAAAAACGCTGAGTTACAGATATAAAAGTTCTTTCTTTCACAATTAAAACTATTATACTTTTTTTTTTGTCATAAATTCACTTACATACTGCCACATTTAGCAAATCAGATTCCTAATTATCAAGGCTAACTTTCCTACAGTATACAAAGCACTGCCATTTGTGTTTGCTATCCATTTATTTATGGAAACATGTATTAAACACCTGCTTTATGTAGGCACTACACAAATTGCTAGTGTTATAATCAAGGGAGACAGCATCGCAAGGGGCCTAAACTACAGGGGGAGATAAAAACATGAGTATATCATACGGGCCTGGTAGAAGTCTACTGAGAGGTGAAAAGAAGAACGGAGTTAGAAGAAGTTAGAATCTTAGGGGCGGAGCTCCCAGGAAATATGAGGTCGAAATGAAGCTCAGTGTGGAAACCTGAAACATGACCAAGTATTTTTCAGCTGATAGATTTGGGGAGTGGTTGGGAAGCTTAAAACTTACAACCAACCAAACATATATTATTTATATTATATATATATATATATATATATAATATTCCTCTCTTCTAGATTCAGTGGGTTGGTCACTAAGTCCCATCACAGCTCTCTTTTGGGAGGCATTTCAAAACTATCCCTTAATTTCTCTGTCTGTTCTCGTTGCATTTGCTCAAACTCCTGTCACCTCACCTCTGGCATTAGTGTCCCAACTAGTCTGTTTTCTCCATGTCTTTCCATTATATCTTGAGCAGTATATTCAAGCTAAAATTTAAAAACTTATTAATATAATATATATTATATATAATATTACATACATAATCTTCTTTTCAGGGCGGGGGATGGAGTCTTGCTCAGGCGCTCAGGCTGGAATGCCGTGGCGTGATCTCAGCTCACTGCAACCTCTACCTCCCAGGTTCAAGCAATTCTCCTGCCTCAGCCTCCAGAGTAGCTGGGATTATAGGTGCCTGCTACCACACCTGGCTAATTTTTGTATTTTTAGTGGAAACGGGCTTTCACCGTGTTGAGCAGGCTTCTCTCAAACTCCTGGGTTCCAGTGATCTGTCTGCCTCAGCCTCCCAAAGTGCTAGTACAGGCATGAGCCACTGTGCCTGGCCACAACCATATTTTAAGACATGTATTATAATCATCTGTATCAAGGATGGGAAAACTGAAAGGTTAAACATTGAGCTTAGGGTCACTTGGCCAACACCAAAGTTAATTTGTCAATTTATTCCCTGGGTTAACATTGTTTGCCTTTTCTAGTCAAACTTAGTGGTAGCATAAGAAAAACTCAGGGAATACTCTTAACAAATAATTTTAAAAGACAACCTCCAATGATAAAAATAATGCTTTCTTATTTTTGTATATTTCAAAGTGTGCATTCACAAACATTATCTCTTGTCATTCTTCTACAAATCCTATCAGTTAGAAAGGGAAAGCATTAATATCTCTGCTTCATGGAGAAAAAGAGCACTCTCAGGGAGTGTGTTTAGGTAGAGTGCTCACAAAGCATGCCTGCCTTTCTCAGCATGGATATATAGTTCCCAGAGGGCAATGTAATGGTTCCTTGTATTTTAGCTTGTCATTGTATTTTAGCACCAGGATACTGCCATCATTTTCCTATCCTTGAAAGCAGTTCAATTTCTGCATTTAGAACTGAAATTACAGTGTCTCAAAGCTAAATTTAAAAGAACAATTTACTGCTGTCCCCATGAAGAAACAGAACAAATCAACGTAATAAAAAAATTTAAGATCATTCTGTACTTTGTACAGTTACTCTTGCAGTCATGTGACTCATGGGGAGCAGCACACTGCCTGTCATTATGGAATATTTAGAAAGCAGCACAGCGTTTGGTCTTAAGTAGGCATGCAAGAAATGCATGTTGGTTAGATGAATGGATAGAAAAGTGAGTGGAAAGATGGGAAGAAGGATGGAAGGGTGCTTGCTTTGAGGAAGGACAGACAGTGGCCTGTTTCTCAGTATCCTGCCCCTTATTGCTTTCCTGTTTTCTGTCAAAAACAAGTTCCTTGTCATTGATTTATACAGGGTTTCTACTTCCCTTTATTATCTGAAAGAAGGACAAGAGGAGGTGGAAAATGCCGAATTGAACACTTTAGTTTAGAAATCTTCTTCCAGAGAGAGAGGTGCTCAAAACCCAATGTGTTTGCCATGGATACTCTAATGATCAGACTCACACTTGGCCTCTCCCACTTCCTCTCTGCCAGATTCAGCAGGTTAGTCACTAAGTCCCATCATACCTCTCTCTAGGGAGGCATTTCAAAACTGTCCCTTCATTTCCCTCTCTGTTCTCGTTGCATTTGCTCAAACTCCTGTCACCTCACCTCTGGCATTGGTGTCTCAACTAGTCTGTTTTCTCCATGTCTTTCCATTATCTCTTGAGCAGTATATTCAAGATAAAATTTAAAAACTTATTTTGTTGTTTCTTATGTTCTCCAAAGTTTCCAATGTCTGTTCATAATAAAGGCTAAGTTTCTTACTCTACCAGCTAGGCCTTCCATAATGAGGCCCTTCATATTTATTTCTGCACAGGCATACTCAAAGCCGAATGGTCTCTGCACTTCATTGAGAACATGTTTTACACATCACCATATCACATCCCACGACTTATTCTTGTGTTCAGTATTTACTGAGAACCTGTTATGTAGACTGTAAGTCAGACCACGAGCATCAGAAAAAGACAGAATGTGAAAAGACAAACTCCTGTCCTCAGGGAGCTCAGTTTCCCAGAATATACAGATAAGCTCTTTTATTAGAGAGTAAATGTGCTCCAGCTGGATAGGAACAGGATACTGGATGAGCTCAGCAGAGAGCACCCCCAGATTAAATTGAGTGCTTCCTTTTTTGGATCACCTCTGTATCTCTAGCTCAGTACTTCCTGTATTATAATTTTACATGTATACTGTATTGTAATTATTGATTACCCCTGAAGTTGGAGATGGAGTCTTATTCTACTTTGGCTCTTAAAAACCCAGTTCAGTGCCAGGCCAACACCCATTGACACATATAACAGTGAGCAGTTGCTGCCATGGTAAGTGCTTATGTGCATTTTCCCAATTGATTTTCACAATGCAGTGGACATTATTAATGTATTAATAGTATCACTATTTTATATAATGATATGAAATACCTTGACCAATAACTGTTAAGTGGAAGAGCCAGGATTAGAACTTAGGTCAGTGTGATGGCAAAGATTGAATTCCTTCTGTTAATATATAAATCATTAAGTAACAAATGAATGAAGTTTCTCTTTCTCTGTGGGTGTATATTCTTTCCCTAGGACCTCATAAAGCCTTGGAAGAAGTCAGGCACATTCAAAGTTTATTTTTGCTTTAAAATGACATTTGTTCAAGTTGAATTGATAGAAGTGAAAATTAGAGAGAAGCCACAGGCTCCAGGCACATGCAAGGTGTTTGGACACATAAGTGTGATGAGTACTGTATGTTGATGTTGAAAGGGCTGGGAATGGAGCCCACACAGTTTTGTAGAGGGAATAACATTATGTGTTAGGTTGCATGTGACTGATAAAATAATGGGACCAGGGGAAGCAGCTAGTTCCTCTTTGAAGGGCTTCACCAAATTTCCTTCCTACCCTAGCCAATCAAGTTTCCTCTCTTTGTCCTCTGCAGAGAAGTGACTTTTCATTCTTCTCCAGGAGCAAGGCAACAAAGAAATGGAATCATATGGGAGGAAGCCTGCCCATGTAGAGGGAAAATGAGCTGCACTGAGTTTGGCAGTACTTGGTGGCTGTTTCATGTTGGCTATTGTAATAAGTTAAGGGAAGGGGAATTATGCTAATGAACAATACTAGTCAATTGGCTCATTTCTTTTCCCTCATCTGAATAAATTATTGGGCTCAGAATAAGTTTTGTAGTCTTGAGGGCTTTTAAAATCCTCCTGTGATGCTGGCTCCGCTGAAGGAGCCCTTGAAGATACACTTTTGGTCAGAGCTTTTCAGAGGAAGGGACTACGATAAAGTGGAAAGAATATGGAATCTGACTACAGGAAGTTTACGTTCTGACTGTGGCTTGGCCTCTTACCAGCTAAGTGAACCTTCCTGAGATTTAGCTTATTGTCTGTTAATGGAGATAAAATACCTGCAAAGGGGTTTTGAGGATTATAAACAATATTACTTGTGAAGGAGTCTAAAACAAGAGACATTTTATATGTTTTCTTGTCTAAATGTCCAAGGTGCAGACTCCTTCCACCCTCATTCCTGACCCAGTGGATTTTAGTGAAAACTGGTCTTTGCTGGTTTTTTTTTGAGACGGAGTTTTGCTCTTGTTGCCCAGGCTGGAGTGCAATGGCATGATCTCGGCTCACCGCAACCTCCGCCTCCTGGGTTCAGGCCAATTCTCCTGCCTCAGCCTCCTGAGTAGCTGGGATTACAGGCACGCGCCACCATGCCCAGCTAATTTTTTGTATTTTTAGTAGAGCCGGGGTTTCACCATGTTGACCAGGATGGTCTCGATCTCTTGACCTCGTGATCCACCCACCAATAAATTCAGCATTTTCTGCTCTTCTGAGATATGCTTGGTCAAATCTCTCCGTAGAATCTGCCTTTATGGGTCTGCGGATCTGGAATTGGCCAAATACTTAAAATTTTTTCTCTTTCTGTAGTAACTCTATAATTCTTATTGATTGTACTTATTTAACATACACTAAGAACTGAAATCTTGTCTCAAACTAACAAAGGATATATAATGTATTCATAGATGAAGAATGATATCAAAATACTATGAGAATAGTCTCTATCCAATAACTATTGGCTTTCTGTTTGAATAATAAAAGAGATTTACTCATAGAATCTGCCTCAAATCAGCCAAGAGATTTGCCATCTTATTTTGCCACAGTCCACCACTTGTGCCTAGGTGATATAATAAAAGACGGGACTAAGCTCGCCTGAAGGAACGTTTGTGCAGGTTGCTTATTCTAGGCGGAGGCAGCCTAGGGACCTGATGAGTAGAGTACAGACCTGTACAAACAAATATCCTGGCAGAATTTTAACTTGAAGGCTTTTTCCAGTCATATCCTCTTTTATAGAATTATGCTGCTTTAAAACATTCTGTGTGTGTGATGTCAAATTTTCTTTATTTCAAGGCTTCTCACACATTACAGTGTAGTTGGTCTACAGATGATCCCTCCATGGCAAATTTATGGGAGATTAGATTGTATAGTATGGTTTAATTTGGATAACTTCTTTTTTTATTTTCTTGATTGATTATATCTTTATTTGTCAGTGAAGTTAAATTGTCAGAGAAAATGAACACTGATCCATTTGACCTAGCAGCAACCATTAGGCAATGTGTCTATTAAGAAATTTACTCATTTATTTGTTCAATCATTAATTCAACACATAAACATTTATTGATGCCTTGTTAGACTTGACTGGGTACCATTCCATTCAAAGTTTCAAAGATAAAAAAATGGGACTCCAAAAAAGAATTAAGCTCAAGAGGGGGAATACAGTCATGTAAACAAATAATTATGATACCCGTCCTTCAAAACTCTGCAAAGATGTTGTTATCTCTAGAATTCATCTTGGGTTTTGCTAGACTCTCATCCTTTTGTTACCATGGCACACCGCATGTACTGCTTTGTTAGCATTTAGCTGTAAAATATTGAAATTTTCTTGCTATTTTTTCTCTTCCAAATGGAAGGTGTGCTACTCATGGGCAAAGACTTTCTTTTTTCTTTATACTTCCATCTTTTATCCTAGGTCTGTCAAATATTTGTGTTTACAAAAACAGAGTGATGTACCAGCTTCAATAGGAGAATAATGAACTAAGATCTCCCTAAAGAGCTGGGGGAAATTCTCAGAGGAAGAGAAAAGGATAGTCAACAAGTATTAAAATGGATACTTGAAAGTAAGTATGAAGGAGCAGAAAAAGACAAAAGAGATGCGGCCACAATGTATAGCATGAGCAAAGAGAGCCATGGAGTTATAAATGTGCCTGGTGTGCTAAGGAAATAGTGAATGATTGAGAGCTAGAAATTAAATGTAATTAAACACAAATAGGAAAGAGATGGCACAGTGTAGGGACAGTGAGGACGGATTTTGTTAAAGGAGTTGCATAGAAGGATTAGTTTGAGCCATGTTTTGTGGGCAATGCAGGGCTATACAACACTTCCTAGGAAGGGGCCTGACACATTAGAAAGATATTACTATTTTTGAAAGATCTCTGAGGTTTTAGTAAACCTCTTTTACATACATTTTCTTGTCCTTTGGATTTTCTTGATAGGATGATAGGATGATACTAGGGAAATTGAGTTGCAAGGAGGCAGCCATGATAGGGATATTGAAAGGATCCCCATCTAGGCATATATTTTTATTCTGTTTATGTTAAACGTATTTCTTTGCTTCCCTAACTTCTTAAATAATTGTTGAAAAAATAACAACCAAACACACACAAAAAATCTCCCTTCATTGTACACCAACTAGTTTGGGTTGGGCAATTCTCCTGCTCCTCTTTCCTTGTCCCTGGACCTTGCTATAACTCTGTGCAAATTCATTTTCCTGTGAGTTTTGTTGCTTGTGTCACATGTCAAATCACTGTATAATTATTGGTTCATATCCCCTTCTTGGCAGCATTAAATTATAAAAGTAATATGGAGTTGGCTTATACACAACATACGATTTTATAAAATTGTGCTTATGTAACTGGAGCTGGCCACTGCTATCGTTAGAGCTTAGCATTAGGTACAGCAGGATAATGCTGTGTAACAAGTCTTAATGAAAGTCAGAACACCTGTTAGAGTTCTGGCTCTACCGGTTTATCTACAACATGGAAATTATGCTAACTTCACTTTCTTTTCAGAGTGTTTCTCTCTGAAACACATGAATAGATGAGAAAGTTTTTTTAATTGCAAAGCAGCACATTATATTCTTAGCATTTACTGAGTAAGTGCATGAGCATGGACTCAGAAAATGGATTCAAATCCTGGTTCTGCCATCTACTAGCTACATGATCTCAGGCAGGTTCCTTAATGTCTTTGTGTGTGATTTTTCATATCTGTAAAAATTCTTTAGCCTGTCTCACAGGGTTGTGAAGATTAAATATAATGATGTGTGGTGGTTATATAACATAGCTGCATATTATTAGACATACTCCCTATTGAGGTATATGCTCTTTGCCCCCTTACTTTGAATCTGAACGGGCTTATGGCTGTTCAACCAACAGAACTTCAGCCAAGAGAGTACAGTGGAAATGATACGGTGTCATTTCTGAGGCTGAGTCATAAAAGGCCATATGGAGTCTCCCTTGATCCTAGATATCTGAGTTATCTGATAAGGATTTTAAAACAGCATCACAAAAGAATCCTCAATGAGTGATTATGTATACACTTGAAACAAATAAAAGAGTAGATACTTTATATTTTCTGAAAGAGTAGATTTTTAACGTTCTCACCACACACACACAAACCCACACACACCCCAGTCACTATATAAGCTATATAACATGAAGGATATGTTAATTAGCTTGAATATGCTAATTATTTCACAATGTATACATATATCAAAACATCACATTGTACAACTTAAATATATACAATTTTTATTTGTCAATTCTATCTTGATGCTGAAAGAAAAATAAAAAAATAGGAAGTTTCAGAAATGAAATAGAAGATATAAAGGATATCTAACTGGAAAATTTAGAATGGAAAAATAGAATAATAGCAGAATGAAAAGGTCAGAAGAAAATGTTAGTGAATTTGAATATAGAACAATGACAGTGTGGCAATTCCTCAAGGATCTAGAACTAGAAATACAATTTGACCCAGCAATCCCATTACTAGGTATATACCAAAAGGGTTATAAAACATCAATTATAAAGACACATGCACATGTATGTTTATTGTGGCATTGTTTACAATAGAAAAGACTTGGAACCAGCCCAAATGCCCATCAATGATAGACTAAAGAAAATGTGGCACATGTACACCATGGAATACTATGCAGCTATAAAAAAGGGTGAGTTCATGTCCTTTGCAGGGACGTGGATAAAGCTGGAAACTATCATGCTCAGCAAACTGACACAAGAAGAGAAAACTAAACACCACATGTTCTCACTCATAAGTGGGTGTTGAACAATGAGAACACATGGACATAGGAAGGGGAACATCACACACCAGGGCCTGTCAGGGTGTGGGGTAACTAAGGGAGGGATAGCAGGGGTGGGGGGATTGGGGAGGAATAACATTAGGAGAAATACCTAATGTAGATGACAGGGGGATGGATGCAGCAAACCACCATGGCATGTGTATACCTATGAAACAAACCTGCATGATCTGCACATGTACCCCAGAATTTAAAAGTTTAATCAACAACAACAGCAAAAAAGAAATTACCCAATCTGAAAAACAGAGACAATAGATTTTAAAATACAGAATTTCTGGAAATTGTCAGAATATAACACAAGATTTAATGTTTGAATCATCAGGGTCACAGAGGAGAGGAGAAAGCGTATAGAGCTGAATAAATATATGAAGAAGTAATGGCTGAAATTTTCCCAAATTTGGCAAAAGACACAAAGGTAAAGATTCAGGAAGTTAAGTGAGTTTCACATGGGATAAACCCCCCAAAATCCATGTAAGATACATTATAATCAAACTCTAAAAACTAAACAAGAATATCGGAAGCAGCAAGAGACAAGTAAATGACATACCATTTTCCAGTGCTGAAAGAAAAGAACTGTGAACCTACAATTTTATATTTAGCAAAAATATAATTCAGAAATGAAGAAAAAATTGAGTGATTCTTAGATGATGGGAAATTAAGAAAATTTGTCACAAGTAGTCCTGCCATAAAAGACTTGATAACAGAAACTCACTGCATAGAAAATAAATTATAACAAAGAACTTATTGAATGTAAGAAAGAAAGAAAAAAATATGAAGAGTGAAAACATATGAGTAAATACAATAAGCTCTCCTTCTCTTGAACTTTTCAAATTCCACCTGAGAGTTGAAGCAAAAATTATAACACCATTTGATATGATTATCAATGTATATAGAAGAAATATTTAAGAAAATTAAATAAGGAAGAATAATGAGGCATAGAGGTAAGTTTTTTTTTGTACTTCTCTTGAATTAGTAAAATGTCAAATAGTAGACTGATAAGTTATAAACATATAATACTTAAAGCAACCACTAAAAAAGCAATGTGAAGTGATATACTCAAAAAACTATAGACAAGTCAAAATAAAATTTAAAAAGATGTTTAAATAACTCATAGAAAGGCAAGGCAGGGAAAGAATAAATGAACAAACAGAGTACCAACAAAAAGCATAAAATGAATTATATATGCATAAAACATTCTTAAAATGGCAACATTATACAAATGAACACATTAGTAGTTGCTAGCATTTAGGGATGGCAGGAGGGAGGTCTTGGTGATGTGATAGAATAGTTCTGTATCTTGATTGAGGTGATAATTACACAAATCTACATATGTAATAAAATGGCACAGAACTATACACAGTTGGGGGAAACTGGATAAAGAATACATGGCATCTCTTGGTAAAATCTGTGCAATTTTCTGAGAATCTATAATTATTTCAAATTTAAAAGTTTTAAAAACTAGTAAGTATTAGAATGAAAATAAGACGTGTTTCCAGTGCTCTTCCCTTGTGTCACATGGCTAGTGAAACAGGTAGTTGTAAAATATTAAGGATATACAGAAAGTACCATACATCTTAAATACTAATTTTCTTTTTTCTTTAAATTACCTGGCAACTTTGTCAGCATTCCTGTACTATAATGTTTATGGTTGCAACATTAGAACTCTCCTTTTCTCAACTATTCTATGAATATTTTCCTAATTCTACCAACCTCCCACTTGTATTAAGAAGTTCTTTCTTTTTTTTCTAACTTTTATTTTAGGTTTAGGGGTACATGTGAGGGATTGTTATATAGGTAAACTGCATGTCCGAGGGGTGTATTTAGTCATCCAGGTAATAAGCATAGTATTCAATAGGTATTTTTAAAATATTTTCTCCCCTCTCCAACCCTCCACCCTCAAGTACGCCTCAGTGTCTTGTGTTCCCTCTGTGTGTCCATGTGTTCTCATTGTTTAGATCCCACTCATAAGTGAGAACATAAGATGTTTGGTTTTCTGTTCCTGCACTAGTTTGCTTAAGATAATGGTCTCTAGCTCCATCCATGTTGTTGCAAAGGACATGATCTCATTCTTTTTAATGGCTATTATTCCATAGTGTATATGTGCCACATTTAAATCCATTCTACTATTGATGGCCATTTAGGTTGATGTCTTTGCTCTTGTGAATGGTGCTGCAATGAACATATGCACACAGGGTGTTTAAGTTAGAATGATTTATATTCCTCTGAGTCTATACCCGGTAATGGGATTGGTGAGTCAAATAGTAATTCTGTTTTAAATTCTTTGAGAAATTGCTACACTGCTTTTTGTAATGGCTAAACAAATTTACAGTCCCATCAACAGTGTATAAGTGTTCCTTTTTCTCTGAAACCTTGCCAGAATCTGTTTTTTCTTCTTTTTTTGGCTTTTTAATAATGGAAATTCTGACTAATGTGAGATGATGGCTCATTGTGGTTTTGATTTGCATTTCTCTTAAGGTCTGTTATACTGAGAATTTTTTTCATATGCTTATGGGATAAATATATGTCTTCTTTTGAAAAGTGTCTGTTCATGTTTTTTGACCACTTTTTAATAGGGTCATTTTGGTTTTTTCTTGTAAATGTGTTTTCCTTATAGATGCTGGATATTAAACCTTAGTCAGATGCATAGTTTGCAAATTATTTTCTCCCATTCTGTAGGTTGTCTGCTTATTCTGCTGATAGTTTCTTTTGCTGTGCGGAGTCACTTTAGTTGAACTAGGTCTCATTTTTCAATTTTTGTTTTTGTTGCAATTGCTTATGGCATTTTCGTGATGAAATCTTTGCCAAGTTCTATGTTAATAATGGCATTTCTTAGGTTTTCTCCCCAGAGGTTTACAGTTTAGGTTTTATATTTAAGTCTATAATCCATCTTGAGTTGATTTTGTATATGATATAAGGAAAGGGTCCAGTTTAAATCTTCTGCATATGGCTAAGGAGTTACCCTAGCACCATTTCTTGAGCAGGGATTCCTTTCGCCATTGCTTGTTTTTGTTAGCTTTGTCCAAGATCAGGTGATTGTAGGTATACATCATTATTTCTGGGCTCTACATTCTGTTCAATTGGTGTATGTGTCCGTTTTTGTATCATTAGCCTCCTGTTGGCACTATTATAGTCTTTTAATATAGTTTAAAGTTGGGTAATATAATGCCTTCACTTTTGTTCTTTTTGCTTAGGATTGCCTTGGCTATTCGAGTTCTTTTTTGGTTCCGTATGAATTTTAAAATAGTTTTTATTCTAATTTTGTGAAGAATATCATTGGTAGTTTGATAGGAGGAACTCAGCTCTGAATTCCTCTCATTTAAGAGCATGAATTGTTTTAATTTGTTTGTGTCCTCTGATTTCTTTGAGCAGGGTTTTGTAATTCTCATTGGGGAGATCTTTCGCCTCCCTGGTTATCTGTATTCTTAGGTATTTTATTCCTTCTTGTGGCAATTGTGAATGGGATTGCATTCCTGATTTCCCTTTCTGCTTGGATGTTGTTGGTGTATAGGAATTTTTTGTACATTGATTTTGTATACTGAAACTTTGCTGAAGTTGTTTGTCAGCTAAAAGAACTTTTAGGCAGAGACTGTGGGGGTTTTCTAGGTATAGAATTATGTCATCTGCAACAGGGATAGTTTGACATCCTCTCTTCCATCTGGGTACCTCTTCTCTCTGTTGTCTGATTGCTCTGGCTGGGACTTCCAGTACTGTGTTGAATAGGAGTGGTGAGAGAGGGCATCTTTGTCTTGTTCCGGTTTTTTGGGGGAATGCTTTCAGCTTTTGCCCATTCAGTATGAAGTTGTCTGTGGTTATCCAAATGGGTCTTATTTTGATATATGTTCCTCCAATGCCCAGTTTATTAAGGGTTTTTAACATGGAGGGATATTGATTTTACTTGAAAGCCTTTTCTGCATCTATTGAAATAATCATGTGGTTTTCTTTTTTTTAGTTCTATTTAGGTGATCACATCTATTGATTTGCATATGTTGAACCAATATTGTATCCCTGTGATGAAGCCTACTTGATCATGGTGGATCAGCTTTTTGATCCATGCATGTTGCTGCATATATTCTGTGAAGGATTTTTGCATCTATGTTCATCAAGAATGTTGGCCTGAAGTTTTCTTTTTTGTTGTGTCTCTGCCAGGTTTTGATATCAAGATGATGTTGGTTTCACAAAATGAGTTAGAGAGAGTCCCTTCTCTTCAAATTTTTGGAATAATTTCAGCAGGAATGATGCCAGCTCTTCTTTGTACATTTGGAGAATTCAGCTGTGAATTATCTGATCCTGTGTTTTTTTGCTTTTTGAGTTTTTTTGTTTTTGTTTTGGATTTTAGGCTTTTTTTTTTACTGATTCAATTTCAGAACTTGGCATTGGTCATTCAGTGATTCAATTTCTTTCTGTTTCAGTCTTTGGAGGTTGTATGTGTCCAGAAATTTATCTATTTCTGCTAGCTTTACTAGTTTGTATGCATTAAGAATTTCTACAGAATCTCAAATTTCCCCTATAACACTTAATATAATCATATAATCTAGTGCTTTTCACTATATCCCATATGCTAGTCCTATTCACTAAACTAGTTTATAAGCTCCTTAAGATCAAGCATAAGTTTTATGTTTTTCTTTCTATAGGACTGATTCAAGATTTTGTTAAATCCTTTATAGGTTGGTGGAATTATAGGTGCATCCATTAGAAGGTTGTTTGCAAAGTTTTGAAAAGCAAATCATTTTCAAAATTGACTTAAAATGGTATTTTAGAGGCATATTTCCCAAGGGTTTCAAATGCTGATCTCAAAAATATCTGTTTTCTACTGCCAAAAGTTTAGCCACAGCATTTAACATAGCTTTTTATGTTTCAAGAAAAGAAAATACAATTCAAATTGGCTTGAACAATAAAGAAAATTCATTAGTGAATGTAACTGAAAGTTTAGAGATAATTCAATACAAGCCTGATTCAGGGCCTATGGTGCCAGCAAGAACCTGACTTTCCAATCTCTGCAAACGGCTACTCCAGTTCTAGTCTTGTCATATGTATGCCACACCCACTGGAGGAAGAGTTTTTAAAATGACAAACAAAAAAAATGAGGAATCAGTGCTTTCTCAGATTACCCAGTAAAAGTCACTTTGCTTTTCTTTGAATCTGACTGGGTCCTGTGCCTGTTTCCAAAATCTATTTTCCAAGTCGGGGGATTAAATACAAGATTTATTTTGGACAAGTCTGACAGTACCTGTGAATCTGATGTGGCACACTAGTACCCACAGTGGCTGAGACTATATGGTTAATGATTCCCATAATGCAAAACTGTGGGTACTACTGATGGATAGAATGGGATGTGGATGTTAAAAACATAACCAACAATATATACAAAAAAATAAATAAATAAACTTGGAAAAGCATTTATAGACAGCAGAGACTCTGGGGAAACCTTCAGAATCCCTTTCATTTGGAATTCTGGGTCTAGAGCCAGAAGATTAGATTTTTAGGTTTCACTTTGTCTTTTTGTAGCATTGGTCAAATAATTAATTTTCAGTTTCAGCTTTAAAATTTTATTTAGGTGGAGATAATGCTGCTTTACTCAGTGATAGTGAAGATCAAACAATCACTGCAGAAATGCTTTAAAATCTTTAATTAGATTTGAATAAAGATGACTTTGTATATCTTCCATATATACAAAGCCTATGATACTTACTATGTATTTATTCTATCATGTGTTGTTTTCTATTTCCTAGAGTTTGTTGTATTACCATTTTTACCTTGGGAAACAGAAAATAATATGTGTGACAAAACATGTACTATACTATATTCTCTTCAGCTATAAGTACAGAATAATTTTACTGTTTGTCAGTAAAGAAAGGGCTTTAGGGAGTGTAAGTTATTTTATATGTTCTATTTCACTAAATTTCCCTCTACATTCCATAAAGCAAGTGCTATTAACACACCTTTACAGATGAGAAAACAGTTGAAATATCTCATCATACATTAGAAAACAGCAAACCTAGATTCAAACTTAGGTCAGCCTGACACCAATCCAATACACAAAAAAATGTATTTGTTTTAAGGAAAATCTAAATCACCTGGAGCAAAAAATATTTAAGTTTTGAACAAATATTGCCCCCAAATTCAGAATTTATGAAAGGATATTTTCAGTGTCCTTAGCTGTTGAATAGATGTTTATATTCTAGTATTTAAGATTTCAGAGTTTAGCCTAATCATCTTGCCATCTGCTATGAAACGATGAGCCCATCTGTCATAATATTCAATATAGTATCAGATTCCATTTATTCTATGAGAAGACAATGCCTTTTGAAATACCAAATTTGAATGTGCCTGATTACAACATTGTGTTATGGAGAAATTGCAAAGCTAGTTCCATACAATTTTGAATGATAGCTAAAGTCCTAGCATTGATACAATGGTGATGAGGGCAGCCAAACTGGGAAAATCTAGACTCTCAAAAGCTGACTTGGAGATTTTTCAGATCTGGTATAATAGTTCTTGTCTTAATGATTCCTGTATTATGTTCAATAATATACATTATATAGGGGTTTTGGAAGTAATATTTTTATTCTTAATTACATAGCATTTTATAAAGTGCTTTTAATTCCATTACTAATATAGTGCTCATTTAATTATTATTACCTTTATTATCATCTCATTTTTATCCTTATTCTTTTTATGCTCTTGCATTCTAAGAATGTTTTTTTTCTATTTATTTTAGAAATAAGCAAGCAACATTCTAAGTGGAGTTATCTGTCATTTGTTTCTAAAAGGGAAACACATGGACAATAGAAATGCCCAGGCTGGAAACCAAACATGAGATATTACGGAGGAAAATGGAGAATAGAGCTTTATTAAATATTATTGTTATTTTTGGGCATACGAGTTTAAATAAATGGGTTATTGGGTTTTGAGATGAGTCGGCTCATGAATGTATTTTAGGCTGGATTGGTAGCACCAATCTTGCTTTACTTTAGTTAACTTTAGGGTCATCTAGGTTATAAACACAAATAAAAATCCCCCAAATAATACCTCCTCAGTTTTCAATGCAAATTCCACTCCCCAAATACGTACAAAACATCTCCTGTCTCCCTACCCTCCTTTTCTTTTATTCTGTTCCATTTGAGAAAAGTACTAAGTTCTCAATAACTATTGTCAAGCAAGTTTGATTCTGTGTTGTAGTAACTTAGGATCTCAAGGCACCAAATATATGTTAGTGTACAGGTACATGGCCTAAGTATAGAATTCAGAACTATTATATGGTTATAACCAGCCTACGTTATAAGGTTCATGGCTTAACTCTTGGAATTCAGTCCAGTTACAGGGTTTAGTTTAACAGACAAGTCTGGCTATCTTGTGTTTACCTTTCTTCTACTCCTATCCCCACTCCTACAAGGATTCCTTGCTTCAGAAAGGGCTCTTTCTTTACCCTCAGGTGCTAAGGGAAAATGTCCTTACTGAATAACACCAAGCTGATGCACTGTGACCTATATTTCCAGGCAGATCCTGGCATTCTGTGCAAGAAACCTTATCTTTTACTCCTTTACCTGCTGAGCACCTATATTTGTGTTTTCTCAATCCTTGTCTTCTTCTTTGATAGTTTGTATTAGTTCTTGCTAAAGGAGTCAACCTAAATATCTGTATTTGTATAAGCTGACCAAGACTGACTGCAGCTGAACCAGATGAACCCTTCCTCCCTCCTTTCCTTCCTCCTTTCCTGGCTCCTTTCTTCCCTCCCTCCCTCACTCCCTTCCTTCCTCCCTTCCTCCCTGCCTTCCTCCTGCCCTCCCTTTCTCTCTTTTTGTCTTCGTTTCCTTTTTCCTGTCCTGTCTCACTTGCATTTAAAATAAGAGCAACAAATTGTTCCCGTGTGGATTTGGATACCAACTAAGTTAACTTCAATTAGAGTTTGGGGTGAGGAAATGAGCAGAAAGGCTCTGAGTTTGACATCCTGACTCTTGTAGGAAAGTCACAGCCCTGATTGAGGTGAGTCTGTAGCCAAAACTTCCAGCTCCTGACAACTTTTCAAAGGTGGAGAGTAATAACCTAGACATGAGCTGTAACCACTTCTCAACCCAGAGAATTGGGCTTCCCATTCCTCTTTCGTTGTCCCTGCTTTCCTTCATCAACTCAAGAAAAATTGAGAAGTGTTGAGGATAAAACAAAAATTATAATTAGAAAAACTGGTAGTAATAGTAGTGTTGTGGCACAGGTGGGGAGAGGTTTATGAGTTTTCCATCCTTCCAGAAGTAAACTTCATTACAAAGGGCATATTTTACCTGAGCAGAAAATGAGAAGCAAGAGATGATGCTATTACATCAATGATGTAACCCTAAACACTGAGTGAGGTGGACCTGGAGTTAGGGCCAGGCACTTAGGGACCATGGTCCTGTCCATATCCAGCCAGCACTTGCTGTTATGATGGACCAAGTCTTGCCCTTGGAGATCCTAGGTTGAGTGTGTATGTATTATGTGATCTTGGGTAAAGTCACTTGACTTGTAAAACTATCAGTTTCATTCTTTTTAAGTGGGGGATATAACATCTGTCTCTTTTTCATGATCAAATTCATGAGTATCAATAGAAATAGTGGAAAGTAATGGGCAGAGTAATGTAAACATTGAGTTGTTTATCTTAAGAAACAAAGGAACCACCTGGGAGGCAAAGGGAGAATATGTGAAGCTGCATTCTGAGGAAACAGGCTGCTGTGCCTAAGAATATAGGAAAACGTGACAGGAAGATGAAAAGATATTAAATGCACCCCATGCTTTGTACCATGAAGTACTACAAAGGCCATTAAAACCCCAGAGTAGTTACTTCTAAATAACTAGGTGACACTCTTTTGTCTTCACTTCATAGAACAAATTTCTTTTGCAAGTCCTCAGTCCAAAAGAAAGACATGGCAATAAAATGTAGGATTTTTACCTTGAATGATTCTACAGTAAATTAAAGTTTTTAGTATTTTATGCTTAAAATGCTGATCCTTTTTGATATTGTTGCTCTTCTAAAAGGAAAAGAGTGGAGGGAAGAAAGGAGGATGAGGGAGGTATATTATATATACATGAGAGTGAGAGAGAACTAGCCTCATTCAAAACTTAAAATTTTTCTTATTCCTCCAGTACCAGTTTCAAAGGGCAGTATTATTCTTTTAAGTTTCATGTCCCAAATTCTTTTCCTTTGAGCTCAAGTACTTTTTTTATTGAGTCACTTTCCAAAAAGGAGATGAACACTCTACTTCTGTATCTGATTTTGAAATCTTGAGATTGCATTTTGGATTTCCTCAAGTTTCACATTAAGGATAAGAATCTTTGCCAAGTGCACACAATTGCATCCTTTTGTATTTCACAGTAAAAGAGCAAGGTAGTCAGAAAAAGTTTGTGTGACTCATTTCTTTCTGTAACTCCAATATTTGAAAAAAAATCTCTCTTTTAATAATTTTTTTTCTGTTAACACACTTCCACCTCCAGCATCCTGATAACCTTTACCTTGAACTCCAGGTAAGGGTTGTACATTTATAGCAGTTCTATCATGTGCCACATACTTAATAAAAATGACCTCATATAAGTCTAAAGAAAAACTTAAAATGTAAATATTCTCCCCTATTTTCCAGATGAGGAAGCTGAGGATCTACAAAGTTTAGAATTGTACATTTACAGGTAGTAAGTGACAGTTAGTATTCAAGCCCAAATAGTTCTTCCTTTAAAAAAAGTTATAATTCAATAATCTCTCTTTACCCGGGAATAAAAATTAGAGAGAGTAAATTCTAACTGATGGCAGTGCTGGTGAGAAAATGCTGGGAGTACAAAGATTAACACTTCACATTCCTTTCCCTTGGGGCATTTTTATAGTCTAGAAGTGAAGATATATGCAGTAATAGACTGATAAACTGCCAAATTCTGTGACAAAACATTATATCATATAACATTCATTGAGTGTATTCTATTTGCAAAGCACTACTTATGGCAACTCATATGTTAAATGATAAAGAAATTTATGAGGAGTATGTTGGCCAAGGATAGGGAGGAAGCAGTTCTGTTGAGGGGATTTATGTCATTATAATAACAGGAGGATACATTAGAGCAGGCATTGAAGGGTGGGTAAGAATCCCCATCCCACTAGCATCATAGGTATGTTTTGGGTGGGAATCTTGCAAGCAAAATGAATTATATGTGTAAAGGGAAAGAGATATGGAAAAGTTTGGGCACACAGTTTGCCAAAGTAGAGGGCGTAGATGAGGGAGCAGTACTGGATCAGTGTGAATATATAGGCAGGGTTCAGATTCACAAAAGCCATGCAATCCACGCTGCACTGTGGATTTTATCTTACCGGGAGTAGAAGGCCATCAAAAGGTATTAAGTTGGTGAATGACATGAAACCTCAACTCCCTAATTATACCAAAGGGTATAAGTGTCTTTTCCAAACACAAATGCAGAGGTCCTAAAACAGAGCTAGAGGCCAATATTATTTTCAGGTCATGAAATGAAACTACAATACTTGGACTTCAGCCCTTGAATATATCTGTGCAAGGGCTGGTGATTCTCTAGTCATGCAACCTAAAAGTCCCAAGAACGAAGGGTCATGGTCTGCCTCCAAGAGTCTGATGTCAGGCCAGCTAGATGCCTGTGTACTGCCCCAGATGGTGATGGTAGCAAAAATCCACACACTTGCAACTTTTCCTGTCTTCAGAATTTTCCCCAGTAAATGGAGGGAAAAGCTTGGGATCCACTGTTATTTGCCTGTCAGGTAAATACTTGTATAAACTGTTTCCTACAAGGCTTAGTGGAACTCCTTTGCTGTAAGTAAGGCATAGCCCAATTTTCACCTGTGTTGGATTAGGTGTCATTCGTCCTGAAAGAAAGGGACTAGAACAAAGGAGCTTTGGATAGTTCCTCTTGACCCCATTTCTACAACAGGCCGCTCTCTATTCTGAGGTACACTCATCACTTAATTCAAAGCAAAATTGTTTATCTGGCTCCAATTTACTCTTATCATTTACTCAACTTCAATCAGCAGTCGCTTCAGAGCTTGCAATCTCAGGCAGATGTGGGATCCTGGTGTCATGAACAGAAGTGGCTTGATTATAATCACGTTCCTCTAATGATCTCATTCTAACTAGGCAGCAGCTTGATGCCCCTTATTCCCTTCACAGATCTGCCTTGGGAGCTCAGTTCTAACTTCATGGATGCCTTTCTTTCTATTTTTGCTTCCTTGCTATTCAATAAATCTATGGTTTCCTAGTTATTTGGCATCTACTACTTACGAAGCACCCAGCCCATCAAGGGAGAAAATAAGTCCTTCATTCCCTTCTTCAAGAAACAATTGATTAGTTAGCTGTTCTTGCCTCCATCCTAATTTGTTACTGAGCTCTCTAAGGCACAGCATCTCCTATAAGAATTATTTTGGCCAGGCACTTACTTTTCTCTACACCAGTGACACTGAAAATTTGCCTCCTTCATTCCTTCTGAAGCCCATCTCATATCATTATTTCACCATCATCACTTTCCAAGCCAATTAGGATCCCATTATCTCCACTAACTTGCTATTTGATATACATGTACATTGTTGGTGAAGAGATTACAATCTTAATATTGAATTGCTTTTTTGCAGCGTGGTGTTTGTTTGGAAATGAAACTCTGATGAGGCATTTCTCTATTTTTACTCTCCAGTGACAATCACTTAACTGCAAAACAAAGCAAAACAAAATCTTCATTGTGATTTTCAGGAAGAAAAGGGCATTTCTGTGTAAACCCAGATTACTGATACTCAGCTGCTTGAAATAAGTGTGGAACACGAGGACCTTAAAGAGAAACATTACCTCAGAGCAGTAGTAAACAGTCTTCCGCTGATGAGAATAAAGCAAAACTGAGGGGAAAAATTTATTTCTCATCAATGTAAATACTACATATACTATAGATGTGTAGGTCAAAATCATATATTCAGGTCACTCATTTATTGTCATTTATCCCATTCAGGCATAAATCAACTTACTCAGTCATCTACTAAAATATTTATTGAGCATCACACTTGTATGCTAGGCACTGGAAGTTCAGGTTAAACAAGACATAGCCAACCACTCTGCCTTTACGATCTCACATAGTAATAGAGGTGGCAGAATAATGAAGAAGGGACACTTTAGGAGAGAGCTTCTCCAAAGTGAGGAAACCTGTGGTCGGAGAAAGCATTGACCAAGTTGAGTACAGTAGCTCCTCTTATCCACAGTTTTGATTTCCACTGTTTCAGTTACCTGTGGTCAACCATAGCCTAAAATAGGTGGGTATAGTAAGATACTTGTAGAGAGAAGGACAGAGGCCACATTCACACTACTTTTATTACAGTATATTGTTATAGTTTTTCTATTTTACTATTGTTTTAATCTCTTACTGCACCTAATTTAGAGATTAAACTTTATCATGGGTATGTACGTATAGGAAAAGAACATAGTGAACATAGAGTTCTGTACTATCATCTGCAGCTTCAGCCATCCACTGAAGGTCTTTGAATGTATCCCTTGCAGACGAGGGGGCCACTACTGAATTAGAATTAATTGGATTGAGGGAGACAAAGAAGGGAATCGAGATATTGCTGATAGATGAAACAGTATATAGGGAAACACAATCAAGGCTTGTTATCTGCTTGCTTGCAATTGGAATAGTTCTTCAAAGCAGTCTGAGTTCAGCACAGTGTTCTAAATTTGGGTTTAATTTTTTATGCACTGCTCCCTATTACCTTACACATGGGTGTTATACATGCTACATTATCTGTTCAATCTATAAATATATTTATTTTTTGAACCTTGGCATAGAGACAGGAAACAGAATGAGGCATTAGAGAAGCTTCAAGTAGCGCAGTATGACAGAACAAAAGATGAATGTAGGGAAAGAGAAGAAAGAAATCTGCAGAAGTGTATGGAAATACAGTTATGAAAATCCTTGCATGCAATGATAAAGAATGTAAATTTCATTCAGAAAATTAAAGGAAGCAATTAAAGTAGCTCAAGCAGAAAGTACCAGCGTCAGATTTGTCTTATAGAAAGATCACGGTGGGTGGTATGAAGAATGGATTGGAGGAGAGAAAAAACAGAGATGAAGATAAAAGCTCTAAAGGTATTGATTAAACCAGGCTGTATATTATAAAGGTCTCATCACTAATAATAAAAATAAACGAGTAAGGCACATTTATTTGAAATTGGAAAGAAGTTAAAAGAAGATTGAGTGGGGAAATTTAAAGGGAAATATCTTGGATGAAGACAATTTTTCTGTCTTAGATGGCTGAGTTCATGGTGATGCCATTTGCCAAAACAAGGAAAGAAGGTTAATTTGCAGGAATTTAAAACCCTCTTTTGTCCTCACTCGTTATCCCTTTGCCTAGAGATGAGTGCTCTGCTTATGTCTATCGTTCTGCATTTTTAAACAGGATACCAAGGATTAGATCATAGTTTAGAGAGCAGAGCGTTAGACTTATAATCAGGAAACTCAGTTTTGCACTATCTCTTTATGCAATCTTAGATGTATTATTTTCACTGTGCTTCAGGTATCTCATGTGTAAATAGAGATATCAAGAATTTTCTGCTTAACTCAAGATTTGTTTGAAGATAAAATGTGCTGAAAGAAGTGAATGTACTTTGGGGACTGCAATGTGCAAGGAAATATCTAAGCAGTTAATTAACTCTCCTGGCACACTTATGTCAAGAGAGTCAGCATTGATCCAGAATAAGGTACAGGCAGATTAAAAAGCATTGAAGGCTATGACAAGCTCACTGTGTCAAAACAAGGAGCAGATGAACCTGAAATAAACAAAATGTAAACTGGTGAGATGGAATGAAACTTTGAAAGTCAGGTCAGATTGAGAGGAAAAGGATCTCTCTGGGGGGTCTGGAAAGGTAACACTGAGGAGGGAGGTCCAATTGGTTTGATAGTTCTTCCTCTGGAGATGTGCAGGCTGAGAGGTTCATTGTGAAGGTCCAGCTGCCAGCTCTATAACTCCTCCACATCTGGGGTGTTATATTGATGAGGATGCCTGTGGGCCATACAGAGTACCTGGGGCTATGATCTACCCTGTGTTAGCTCTCAAAGCTGCTGCCTTGTTTGGGGCTGAAGGTTCCTCTGTGGGTGATGAGGATTTCATGTGACAGTGATGTCTTCACCAGATTTTTCTGTAATCTTCTCAAGCAGATGTTAGTGGGTTCCCAAAACAAGGTCCTACAGAAGGTGCCTAAAATGTATGGTGGCTGTATTAATCAGGACATAGCAAACTATAACAAACGACTCCCCAAATACAATAGTGTAAATGAGAGAATTTTATTTCTTTCTCCTTTAGAAGTCTTGGTAGGTGGTCTCTGCCTGTGTTGGTGACTTGAAAGGGTGAGAACCCAAGCTCCCTTTATCTTAAGGCTCCATCATTGTCAAATCCACATGTCTGAAACTGGCTGAACATCATATCTGCTAGGAGTACATCTAGGTCGCAGAGAAGAGAAAAGGGGAGAAGAAATCACTCTCCTTGCCTGTTAAGGATATAACCTAGAAGTTGCGTATTACTGTCGATTAGACAGAACTTAATCATATACCCACATCTAGATTCAAGACAGTTTTGGGAGTGTGGTCTTCAGCTGGTGGTCCATTTGCCCAGCTAAACTTTGGAGTTACAGAAACAGAGGAATGATTGGATATTAGAGTATAATTATTAACCAGTATCAGTATCTGCCATACAGGTAAAAGCAGTTAGGGCTGGGACTTAAGCAGTAAAAATAGAATTAGTTTTTATGGCTATTCATAAAACTAATCTTCAATCTAAAGAGATAAAAGTAAAATACTAGTCTGATTTAAAAAACTTAATTACAGCTCCTGCTGTGTTTTCCTTTTCATCAGTCAGTATAATTTATATACAGTATAATGTATAGATCGTAACTGTTGCAATTAAGATTTGACAATATATATTCCCATCTAACCCACACTGTATTTAAAGAGTGAGCATTTCTATCACCCCAGAATATTTCTCTATATCCCCTAAACTGAGGCAACAACTGTTTTGAATGCCATCACCATAGAACAGGTGTGCCTAATCTAGAGCTTTATGGGAATGAAATCAGAGCATATACTGTTTTACTTCTGCCAGTCAGAAAAATGAGGTTTAGGATTCATCTCTTTTGTTGTGAACAATATTCCACTAGACAAGTTTACCACAGCTTTTGTCCACTTTTCTATTTATGAACATTTGAATTGTGTATGTTTGGACTGCTATGAATAAAGTGATGATGAATATTCACATGTATTTTTTATGGACATTTATTTTTACTTCTTTTGGGTAAATGCCTAGAAGTGGAATTACTGGGTCATAGGATTGATAAATATTCAGAAGAATTTGCTAGTTTCCCTACTAGCAATTTATTTATGAGCATTTCAGTTGCTCTAAATCCTCACCAATATTTGCTGTTGGCAGAATTTTCCATAGAAGCTATTCTAATGGATTTTTTGGGTTTTAAAAGAAGAAAAATAAAATTTTGTCTCTGACTACTCACATATGTTTTTCAATAAATTTCTTTTAAAGGCAGTAAATAAACAAGAGAATGTGTATAACATTTTGAAATATAAAATATTATACAGAAAAAAATGATCCTATGTTGAGTTTTTAATAAGTAGAACTCTTTGGAACAGTTTATGGTGTAATGGAATGCTTGGAATCAGTGGACCATGGTATCGCCTCTGAGACCCAACATTTTCCTCTGGAAAGAGGAGATAGCAATAGTCTTTACAATGTTTTTGTGAAATCTAAATAAAGTGCCTAACTCTAGCATGGTGCCGAACATAAAGCAAATGTATAATATGTTTAAATGGAATTTAAGATGAGGTAGTCATTCAAATAATCATGATCATGACCATTGAAATCACCATCCTCATCATCACTACTATCATCGTTAAATAATACCACTAACTTTAACTGAAATTATACCATACTGCAAGAACACTTATATTTTCTAGTTAAATTCTTAAAACAAGCCTTAACTTTGATATTTAAAATTTTCATGCAACTTCTGAACCTTCTATCAACAAGTTATAGCTTGCAGCAAGAAATGCTTTTTGTACCGGGCCATTTGTTTGCTAAAGGAGATGCTATTATCAGGAGCTTGGACTAACACGGAGGTGTTACCTAGTGCTGACTGGAACTCATGGGCAGAATGCCGCCATGGCACAGACGCTCCATTTCCTCAGCATCTTGTGGAGAGGGGACCTTCTCCCAGTGTGTAACTCCGTGGTATGTTTAGCAGTGGCTCATTCCATTCATGCTCTCTGCAGTATTTTAAGGGAATTAGGGACTTGAGCATTTGCTCATTCTCTGGTTGTAGTTTTCTCGTCTGTTTCAAGGGGCACTGTGTTTGTTTAAATATATTTCGTGTACCCATATAATATATGATAAACTTGAACTCAGAAAGGGTACATGATTTGCCCAGGGTTGTAGAGTTAGCAAGTTGAAGAACCAAAATTCAGCTCTGGGCTGTGTGACTCAAAGCCTCTATTCTGAATTGCTGTGATGCATGGAATTAACTGGAATTTTATTCATCATTTATACTAAAACCTGACCCCAAGTTTCTTTTTAGTACACAATCCAAAACATCCCTCATGCTGCACAAATGAGAAATCAAACACATAATAAATCTGTACATGTAGTGACATGGTAACAGAAAATGATGACATTGATCCAACTATAATCATTTGGGTATCTAAGTCATTTCAAAGCAAATCTCTGGAACACAATTTTGTCTCAAAGACTGGAGAGAACAAAACTCTGAGTCAGAATTGTAGTTCTCCATTTAATAGCCCTGTAACTTGAGACATGTTACTTAACATTTTAAGACTGTTTTATTATATGTCAAATAAAGATACTGGACTGGAATAAATTAAAGAGTTATACTGTCCAATGTAGGGACTCTAGTTAATAACAATATATTGTATTCTTCTTTTTTTTTTTTTGAGTCAGTGTCTTGCTCTGTTGCCCAGGCTGGAGTGCAGTGGTGTGATCTCAGCTCACTGCAACCTCCACCTCCTGGGTCAAGCGATTCTTATGCCTCAGCCTCCCAAGCAGCTGGAATTACAGGTGCGTGCCACCATGCCTGGATAATTTTTGTATTTTTAGTAGAAATGAGGTTTCACCCTGTTGGCCAGCTGTTCTCAAACTCCTAACATCAAGTGATCTGCCTGCCTTACCCTCCCAAAATGCTGGGATTATAGTGGTGAGCTACCATGCCGGGCCTAAATGTATTGTATTCTTGAAAATTGCTAAGGGAGTACATTGTGTTTCCAGCACAATCAAATGATTAGTATGTGAGAGAATGCATAAATTAATTTGCTTAACTTAGCCATTCCACAATGTATACATAATTAAGAACAACACATTGTATACAATAAATACATACAATTTTTATTTGTCAGGCAAAAAGCTATATTAGAACTTCTTCACAAGTTTGTGTAAAGATTAAACAAAATTTATGTTTTGTATTTTGTTGATTCTAAGAAATCATTGATTATAAATAGCATGAATTATTTTATTTGTAGTGGAGAAAAAATACCAATAGTTGTAAACTGTCATTGATTATGAGACACATCTGAATTTCAGAGATGTTAAAGTGCAAAAGATGTATGTCTTAAACATCAATAGAATGCTTAGTGGCTGCTACATAGGCTCCTACTAAATGATTATCTTTCCTTGAGATTTTTGTTATTATTGCTATTATTATCACTGTGCAAACCCATAAGAAACTGGCACAGAGAAAAGTTCCTAAAATAAGATGTCTCAAAACATAATAGAAAAATGATTCCCTGAGGCCGCTTGGTGTCGACAACTCTATCTATTGGTATATCAATCACTGTGATACCAGGACCTCACTCATTTACCAACTACAATATCTGCTTTATTTTATTTAAATTGTGTTACATTAAGCCACTATTGGTGAGAGGATTTTCCAGAGAGAATTCTGAAAAGGACAGGAGAAAATTCTCTTAGTGATGCAAATAAAACGAAGTCCCCTCTTGGTTATGTATACTGATCAATACAAGTCGCATGTTTGAAAGTTAAGTATTTTCTTCCATTATCATCCAAAAATATGGAAAAAAAATCCCTGAGACAGAAAAGTATCTCTCTTTTTATTTTTAAAGGTAATGTACTAATGATGGATGAATAGTGCTTTTTAAAATATATATTCTATAGGGAAGATAACTCCTTAGGAAAAAAGATTATTTGGGTTCAAATCAAATCAAGATTCAGTCTTTTCTAGTGTGTGATCTTAAGCAAGCTATTTACTCTCTCTAAGCCTGTGTCCTTAGTTGTAAAATGGCATAACAACACTTGCATTTCAGAGTTCTTTTAATATCCTTCCCATGTGCAATTCCTTCTGTTCTTGCTTTTCTCCTGGTAACCTCCACTTGTACTTTGTATCTTAGTTCAAGTACCTTCTCCAGAAAAAATTATAGCAGTACCCCAAGTAACTCTCTTTTTTGACATTATAAGTTTAATTTGAAAAATTACTTTGATAAAAACATTTTAAATTTGTGTCTTCTACTAGATTATGACTTCAGTGTTGTTAAAAACCATGTATATCATTGTTTTATTCCAAGTCCCTCCTGTAGCACCTGGAATACTGTACCTGCTTCATTATTGTTTTCAAATGAACATATGAATAAATGGATAGATGAAAAAAGTGAGGTAGAATGCCTAGCTTAACTCTTGGCATTGAACAAGCCCTCAAACGGTAGCCATTGTAATTTCTCCAACAGTTCAATGCCATTTTTTATGAAAACCTTTGGAAATTCCATTTTATCTTCTTCCTGTGATGCTATGTTGCAGTCATTTTACTTGCACTATGCCTTCCTGTCTGGGTCTTAGCCCTATTTTCACAGATTGTTTGGACCCAAAGGCTGAAAGATGGTTTTTGAGTATGTTTGTCATTGCATGGTGGGTTGCAACAATCTATATCCATCTGACTGGACTTCGGTGAAGATTTGTTTCTTTACAAATTTTGGCATTTCCTTCTACTGTGAGTGAGAGCAAATCAACAGCTGCTATAGAAGTGCCAGCACCTACACAGGCATTCCAATTATCCATGAAGCCCAAGTAACAGAAGAGCAATAGCCTTTGCTTGAGAAGTTGCCTTGGGGAGAAGCATAGCCATTTTTAAGTGTGCTGAACAAGTGGATTGGAAAGAATAAGTGAGAGCACCTGAATGGACCCACAGTAAGGCAGAATGTTTTCATCATGATAATCTCTGTTAGGCCCAGTCCATCATTCTTAGGTACCCTAAGAAGATCCCTATTTCTGCATGGCAAAAGTTGTACAGAATGAGCTGGGTAGATACTCTTAGAGATTTCTGAAAAATAGTGCAGCTTATTTCCATGTATATGAATTGAGTGTGCAGAGACCATTGACCAAAACTGTGGCATTGATCTGGTTTTAATCTAACAATGGAGTTTTTCTACTTCACTTGATTCTGAAGTCAGACCGTGTGAGTTTGAATCCCCATTCCATCGCTTATTGGATGTGTCTAATGCTCCATCCACTATCCGTGTTATTTGAGTGGTTATTATAATCATGTAATGCAACCCCACTTTAAAGAAATGTCACAGGTACTAATGCTAAGAATAGAATTTTAACCCAGTTATATCTGGTTGGAAAGTTCATGTTCTTTCCACTATACAGTGATAGTCACTCTAACAATATTACTAATTAAAGTGTGCTTAAGTGCCACTCATCACAAACATAATATCATGAGGTATTTTTGACAGAGATTTCACTGTTTAAATCCACAGTATTTGGATTCTGAGGATGAGTGGTTGGAAGCTCCAGGGGCTAGGGTCAGAGACCAGGCCCTAATAAATAACCTTTATTTCTCCAGTGCCCACCACAAGGCATGGTAGATGATGGGGACTTAGTATATGTTATAATGATACTGTCAGAGGAGGAAATGAGAAGTCAGAAAGAAGAACAAACTGAGTGGGAAAATGTTCAATGGTCTTGAACATCCTTTGCTGCTTATATTGTTTTGTGATATGTTTTCCAAGTCACTTAGTATTTTTCTCATCCCTGCTTTGTGTAATCTCTATTTACTCAACATTTCAGATGTGAACACACCATCCGGATATTTATTATGTGCTCATTGCCACATGATTGATGCCACATATAAAATGACTATTGTTTTTGCTAGATTAGTATTCTTTTGTTAAAGCAACTTAAGACTAAGCGAGTTTTTTGGCAACTGCATCCCATTTACCGAGGTCTATTCTCAGTTTGTTGTTAACTGAAACCCAGGAACTTTTTGACTTAAACTCTAATCTCTTGCACATATGTTTTTGAGCTAAAACTCAGTTCTGTTGGGCTGAAGAACAAAAAACACTCATTGGGAAGTGTTTTTTTTGTTTGTTTGTTTTTCTTTTTGAAAGAAGTAGAGTTGTAGGAATTGTTTAGATGATGGAAATGGGTAGGTTGAACTTAAATGCAGGTAAAAGAAGTTTGCCTGGTCGACGGTATGTCCTGGAATGGCTAAAGAGATTGGTAGTTCTAAGTTCCAAGGGATGGCCTGGCAAAGGAAGGAAGATGGCTTGAGAGAACATCCTGCAGCAGAGGAGGAAGGACCTAGAGCTAACAAGTGCTGTAACGAAAAAAATGGCTGTAAAGCCTGGTGAGGGCTAGGAAAATGTGAGCTCTGGGGAGCATGGAGTCTTTCATCTTTCCCATCACCTTGAACCCCTTTGAGAAGACTTCCTGTACTTCAAAATACCAAACAGTGGCTAAAGCAATAGCTTTTCTATGCCCAGCAAATTGGAATGTCTACCTCCACTGGTAAGATAAGGGTAAAAATAGCTTGAGCAATGCAAGCTTGATTTGAGGGCAGCATTTCTTCTATAAGTCCCATATATCGAGATGATTCATAATTACAGTGGATACTAGAAATAGAAATTCTATTGTGGCACTGCAGAGTATTCGAACATTCAATTATTGCCTTTTGCATACTATGCCTAATGACTCTCAGCAGTTAATAGCTAATATGAAAAGCACAAAGCCATTTATCACATTTAAAAAATATTCAATTTCTGGCTGCTTCTGTGGCTTTCTACTCTGAAAGCCAAGATTTATCTTCACCACCCTTTCATTCCTTCTCTTTCTACCCATTCTAAAGAACTAATTTTCTTCCTGCCCTGACATCATTTCTGCTTGAACTTCATTCTGGACACAGTTTACAAAGTATTTGTTTCATAGCCTTAAGATTTGGGTAGAGACACTGTCAATAAGTGAATTAAAAGTAGGAGTGCAACCTAATATGTTTAAAAGAAGAGTTATTGAGCCAATCTGCCTTCAGCCATCATAAGCAGAAGCTATTCTTGCTTTCAATAGCTTAGAATATTATTACTACAAAATATAATTAAAGCATTTAGTGATTTAAGAAAGACTAAAGAAATGGAGTTCCTAACATGTTTCCATTAACAGATCTTTGGAGAACAACATACCTTTATAAAAGCTACCCTGGACAACAAAAATGATGTAATTATTCAGGTTTTGTCAGTCATTGGTCTCTAGAGCAGTGGGTGGGGAGGAGGATACTGGCCTACTCACTGATATACCCCCAGGGGCCACAAAGAGCTTGTTCCCAGTTACCTGTAAGGTTGTCTTTAGAATAGGGTTGTCTTTATAGAATTGCCTCATTAACCTCAAGAAACCTAAGATCGTCATTTCAAAGATAATATATAGAATATATAGAATATCTTCTTGGAAGCCACGGCCTACTCTTTCAACTAAGGTGCCAGGTTGTGTATTATTCTCTTCTTTCCCCCTAATTTTACCATCTCCCTAAGTTGTTGTTGTTGTTTTGAGATGGGGCTTTGGTATATCACATAGGCTGGCAGGCTGCTCTTAAACTTCTGGGCTCATGCTATCCTGTCTGTGCTTCCCAAATGATTGGGATTACAAGCATGAGTCACAGTAGACTTTTCCTTCTTTCTTTCTTGCAGGAAATAACCTCTATTTTCCCATCTGCAAAATTTCGTGGATAACCATTATATCACCTGATTCACAGTGTAGATGGATTTTTACAGAAAGTGGTAATCACACATGACATGTGCGGTTTGTGCACTCTGTATGAGTCAAGGGTAATTATCTTATTTGTGTAGATGCAAAGAAGTTCCTCCTATCACACAGCTCCTGTTCAACCATAGCATCCCATCTCAGATTGTCTGTCACCAAAAATAGGTTTTCTGCTCTGCTGTTCCATAACTGTACCTCTTATACCCAGAAAATTAAGATCTTAGGAGGCTAAAAATTGGCCAAGTCAACATTACTGGGCAGATCTGTATCTGTAATGAAGTAAGCAGTTTCCTTTATATTGTCTTATCTGGAAGTGTGAATGGAAAGACATATAGCATCAACAGGGCTATGCAGATAAATCCTGGGATATCTGCAATAATTTAGCTAAGATCCTGCTACTGGAATTCAGCAAATTTTGAAAGGAGTTTAGGTGTTAGGAAGAAGGTATGTCTTGACCTGGCAGTTGGAGAGGGCCTGTTTTGTGATCCAACATAGGAGGGCATCCTGAGAGATTGAAGGGCCAGCTGAGAAGTTTGAAAGGTCTGGAGACAGGCAGGTAATGTTTTACTTACACATGAGCTTAACCGTTAGTTCTGTTATTCTCAAGAGATTTTGAATAATGATGTGTGTGTCAAAACATATTCTTTTCATTAGGAGAGCCATGGCTATAAATAGAAAAGATAAAGAATAAAATCCATAAATCACACAAAAGGGAAGAGTAGTATATATGACTAGGGTAAAACTATTCTCAGTGGCATCTGGGATAGGGTCCAAGAGGAATGAATTTACACTATTCAAAGAAGTTTAGGTTAGACTGGAGAAAGCATCTTTTCTGGGATAATTATATGATATTAGAAAATTTCATCAGTTGTGGAATCTCTGGTGAAATGTCCAGTCATTTCCATTTATGTGTCTCATTTTTGTTCCCTTAAACTTTCTTTAGAGACTATTTGAATTAGAAAAGTGATTTACTTTGTTTTATTTTCGAGAGTAACAACACTTCAGTCATGAATTAAATTAGATTTGAGAAAGAATTAGAAGGACATTTCATTTCTATTCTTGTTAAACTCTTTCAGTGGTCTCTTTGAACCTACTGCCTCTGTCTAACCAAGTCAAATCTAGTGAATATTGGTGAAACTGCTGATTCCAGATAATGATTATAGTGACATACTTTTCACTCGAGTCAAGTGAGCATTCACAAGTGGGCCTAGTGCCTCGGTAATGCCTGGTCACAAGTGAGATGGATAAACAAATTATAAACATAAAGACTCAGACTCTGCCTTTAGGGTTGTTACATATATATGCCATATCATAATATAATATCTTATATTATATATATAATATATATATATATATATGAGCTTAGTGCGAACTTTTGTGGGAAGAGACAATGCTCTAATGAAGAAGAGTGATCTCATGTTCAAAGCGAGGGAAGAGGGAGAACAATAAACATAGGGCCTAGTCTTAGAAATGAAATTGTGCTACCAACTAACCCAAGGAAAACTAGTAGGAGTTGCTATTTAAATAGTCCCTTCATTAGCTTTTCTGTTTCAAAATGAGAATAAAATGTTGACAAACCAATGCTGAAAACTGCCTGGTATCCTTGGGTATGTACTGCTATGGGGAAACTAGTGGAGTGTAGTTTGGATTTAATTTCAGGACATTTTCTTACTTAAAGTTTCAGCTTATATCTGATTAGCAAAGATGAAACAATTTAGCATATTTCATATTCCTTAATTTTTCAATTTTTAAGGTTTTAAAAAACATTCTTCTATATCCTGCTCATTTTTCCTGTGAGAGCTTCATTGTTAGGAGAGCTGCTGATATAAATGTAAGAGTCATGAATCAGAATGCTGCTTAGAAAATTATTCTCTCTTTATGGGGTAAATTTTTTTAGTTCACATGCATTGCCAACACCTCATCTCCATTTATTTCTTAATTATATCTGGGAGATGTTGTGTCAGTCTGACCAGATTCATTAAAGTAACTCACAGGAACAATTTCTTGAGGGAGTGGCTTCATGCCTGATCCCTGAAGGGCTTGTGGAATCACTGACCTATTAAAGCTCTCTTGAAGCCACGTTCAAGGTAAGGCTTCAGAAAAGGAGGGGCTGGCTTTCATTACTTGTTTTTAGGATAATTTCCTTCCTTCCTTCCTTCCTTCCTTCCTTCCTTCCTTCCTTCCTTCCTTCCTCCCTCCCTCCCTCCCTCCCTCCCTCCCTCCCTCCCTCCCTCCCTTCCTTCCTTCCTTCCTTCCTTCCTTCCTTCCTTCCCTCTCCTCCCTCCCTCCCTCCCTCCCTCCCTCCCTCCCTCCCTCCCTTCCTTCCTTCCTTCCTTCCTTCCTTCCTTCCTTCCTTCCTTCCTTCCTGTTTTTCTTCCTCTTAGAGAAAGGCAGATAGATGTACACTGGCTAAGTAAATTTGACTAAGAAAAATCTAGAACGAGTTAAGTGCTGCACATCTGATGGCTCCTGGTAACTCCTGGCATGAAAGGAAATTGAAGGGGAAACTAAACACAGAGACTGACTAGCAGAAATTGATTCCATTTCCTCTTCCTCTTCCAGCCCCCACACACCTATCTTCTCTACTCTGCACACATATATCTTTTCTGAACCTTGGTGGAGAAAAAATTGGGAGATTCTGGTTTTCAAAAACTTTTATTTCATATTAGACTTCATCCTTGTGGCTCATGCCCATTATCTATCACCAGAATACTTGACAATTTTTCCCACAAGGCCGGTTTGAGAGCTTCCTCTTTGGTATCTTCAATGCACAGACCAATCTTATATTAAAACACTGATCACACTGAATTGCAGTGTGTTGATTATATCGCTTTCTTTCCTAGCATAGTGTGGGCTACTTGATAGAAATAGAAATATGATACTTCATATTTGTATCCCCAGTGACTAGCAGAGTATCTAAACATAGTAGCTCATCATGAATTGCAAATGAATATCAAATTCATGGATAATTGCATGGATTCATAGATGGATGGTTGGATGATATATGGATAGACAGATAGATGGACATCTGAGTTTTGAATGCCTATTGTCTAGAACCTTAATATTTCTCCTCTAAAATAATGAAGTTTTAATGAATACCTGTAACAATTTTCCTAATATTCTGTGAATCATTGACTAAAGCTCCTGCCTCTGGATTCTGACCTTTTTATTTTGTTCTCCTGGTGAGAATTCCTGAATCCTGTTGCCTTAACAACCTGGAGTCTGAATCCTATTCTGCCTAGTGCATTCTCCTGTTTATTTCTAGCTTTGTGGCTTATCTGAGTTTGGACCTCCTGTATTTAAGTCTCCTGTCTCTTCCTGGTGTCTCTCCCAGAAAAGTAAGAAAGCCCTTATCCTGTGAAATGGTACACTAGACTTTCTTAATAATCCATATGTCACAGAGGCCCCAATGTACATGCTAGGGGAAAGCATAGTTATAGTGCTTCTATCCATCCATCACTTACCCACCTTTTCCATATAACTTTTTGAGTAAATATTTTTTACTGGCTCTTTCCACAGGACTTTAGACCTTCTCATAGTGTATATGTGTATACAGAAGCACATATGTTCCAGATACACTATGTGTATTTGTATGCTTAGAATAAATGATGAATAAACTGAGTGCCTGATTTCAAGAAGCTTAACATTTACTAGAAATAGGCATGTCAATCATTAAGTATAATAATGTGTTACAATTTGGATGTGATGATAGAAGAGGGTATAGTCAATATTGCCTAAATGAGATGGCAGGAAAGCTTGAGCTGAGCTAATGAGGAACTGCAAGTAGATTATGACTGAAGATTAGAACACTAGAGAAGGGAAATACACTGAGGCTGGTATGTTGAAGGTGAGTGTAGGATACCTGGATAAAGATGGCCAGGACATGCAGGGTGGGTCTGAATTTCAACAGTGAGGGTTGGACTGGGAAAAGGAAATGTGGCTTTCAGTATCCTCTGCGTGCAGGCAAATGAAGGGAAGGAGATGAGCTCATTCAGGGAAGATATTTAGCGAGAAGAGAAGGGTATGGACAGAACTCTGGAGAACAACACTTAAGAAGTAGGCAGAAAGGAACCAATGAAAGGGACTGAGGAGGAATCCTCAGAGTTGTAGCTGAAGGACAGGCATTTGCAAAGAAATGCGCAACAGTGTAGAATAAACTTTAAAGTTACTTGGATTTACAATGATCATTTACCATGGTCAACCATTTATTCGTCATTTACCATGTTCTAGGCAGTCTGCAGTCTGTGAAGTATAGGATATTTAAGACAGAATATTGCTAGGTCCTGCCTTACAGTAACAGCAGTACACTCAAAAATAAATACAAATAAACAATTTCTGGGAATTGGGATAAGAGCTTTGCTGAGGGTGCTTACACAATGACAGGGAAAAAAACGAGTGAGTGGGGAGAGTTACTGAGCCAATCCAGTCTTTCTGGAGCAAGAGACATTGGCTCAGCAACTCTCCCCACTCACTTGGTTTAATAGATAAAAAAGTTTGGGGAAGTGAATAGGCTTTGCTAGGAGAAAAGTGGAGATGCATTCAGGGAAGGATCAGAATTATGAAAAGGTCTATTTCAACATCACAACTCATTCTTTATCTAATGGCTGAAAATGAAAGAATGTCGTTGAGTATTTAAAGCAGATTCTAAAGTTGCAGTGAGCTAGACACAACTCTCTACGGCTTCCCTTCATTCTCCTCTGAAGGTTTACATTCAGTGCCATTTATTTTCCAAAATCAAATCACAAGAGTCACATCTCACGCCAGAGAGAGGTCCAAACAGTAGAGGGCTTTTCAATGTTTATTGGCTGAAGCTGCCACTTCCTCTGGGGCCCCATAAGTAAAATTTTATTTCTAACTAATGTAGCCTTTAGTTTTCTGCAGCCCAGGGACCAGAATTTTGAATTTGAAAAATAATAGTCTTTCACTGATTAGATTTTCAATGGTATTTGTTCACCTACTTTAAAAAAAACACAGCATTTCTTTTTGTGTGTGTGTTTTTTTTAGACAGGAATCTTGCTCTGTCACCCAGGCTGGAGTGCAGTGGCATGATGACAGCTCACTGCAGCATCTACCTCCCTAGGCTAAGGTGATCCTCCCACCTAGCTACAGGTGTGTGCCAACAGACCCAGCTAATTTTCTAGAGACAAAGCTTTGCTACATTGCACAGGATCATTTTGTTTCTGATTTTATGGTCGTGCCCTTTGACACATGAAGGAAAAAGAATAGACATCCATAGTTCCAGCACCTAGAGATGAGTAGTTTTAACAATTTGAAGAATTCCTTCCAGTATTTACTCTATGTGTATGTTCTGTCATATTAAAATTGCATTTACTGTTTTGTGTCTTGCTTTTTTCTTTATAGAACCATTCTCCTATGATGGTAACCTTCTGATTTCTCAATAATTGACATGATTCTTCCATTCAGTGATGTCTCTACATCATATATACCCCTGTATTTCGTCTGTTACCTGTTCTCAGAAACCTTTTCTGAATGCCCCAATTCCCTCTGGAATTGAAGGTTTGCCACTTTCCATCCTGCCCTGTATTTTTTATTGGCTCTCTTCATTGAATGTTAGACCTCTTCATAGTGTATATGAGGTGCTTTAGGGCAAGAGTTATGTCTCATTCATTTTTGTTTTGTGACATATGACAGACTTTTATTATATATCGGTTGACTTAATGATCCTAATGATATAAAAATAAGTAGCATTTCTGAAAGCCTAGGTGGAATGCATCGTGCCTTGAATTTTATCTATTTTATTGCTAATTTGCATCAGAGTTTTCAGTTTCACAAGTATTATTATCCCATTTTTCAGATGAAGGACTCTATGTTAAATTTAATTGATTCCAAGTTATGAGCCTTCCAGTAACATGTCATTATATGTTTGCATTCTCGTTCCTAAACACGTTGAACACATTTACTCTTTGATAATGATATGAATAATAGCTTCAATTTATTAAGTGCTTTGAACTAGACATTAATTTATATAAATTACCTCATTTATTCTAAGAGCAACTATCTTAGTAAATAAAAATAATCTCTATAAAATAGATACTAAGTAGGGGGCCGAGCCATTTAATGCCAAAATCTTTTTGAGCCCCAGGCCATATAACACAAAAATCGTTGCTCTTTCTATTTTGTCAAGCCCCTTCTTTTTGACCTCCCAAGTTTTTGCTTGAGGCAAGCATTCTGCTTGTCCAACATCTATTCCCATTTTTCCTACTGAAAGCATCTGTTTTCGTCCATTGGAAAATTGCATTTTTTTCCATTAGATACATTCATAGTAAGTCTGTAAAGTGCATCATTCTTGAAATAACAGTGACCCAAACTAGACCAATCGAGTACTCTGTTTCTAGATTCTGTTTTTTGAGCAGCATGTCATAGTAACTGGCCATTGATACAATTTATTTCTCTCTAAGCAAAGCCCTAAGGAGATTCTTCATTAGTTTCTGCTGTCTAAATCCCAGAGTTGTCCTAGGTCTGATCTTTTCTGAGCCTTGTTATTCTAATTTTTCCTTAATTCTATGAGTGAACCCACAGTTTTCCAATAAATTACTTTTTGGCATACATTAACCAAAGTTGATTACTAGATGTCTGTTGCCTGCCACTAAACACCCCTCCTCCCCAAAAAGGGTCATGTCCTGTGCTTTGTCTGCTGAAAACCAAACAAAACACAAACAAAAAATTAACTATTCATATGAGACACTTTGTTTTATGCTGCACCCTTTTCCTGATTTCTTGTTTTGGAACAAGCCAATGGTGAGGATTGGAAATTTCAGTTGGTTTCTGTAGAGATATAAAGAGAGCAGAATATCATGGGGAGTCTCAGATAAACTGCACACTTACAGAAGCTCATCGTACAGATGTGGAAACTGAGAAATGGACGAGTAAAAGATCTGGTCACTCATCTTTCAGGGTGAGTTAATGGGCATCTTGGGACCAAGTGTTACTTATCTGCCATAAGTATAAATTTTATATCTTTTGGGCCACATAATTGTGTCATTTTAAATGTCTCTTTACAATATAAAGATTTCCACACTTTGGCTAATTATCCAGAAAATTGTTTTATAGACAAATCTCAGTTTGAAAAGTAATTTATAAGTGAGTATAGTTTTGTTGTTGTTTTTGTTGTTTATTTTAGGAATTGGAGAGGCGTCTTCATTTGTGACATTATAGGACATAGAAAAATTGGCTAAGGGAAGCTCTCTCTCTCTTTCAAGATACCTGAGCATTAAATGACTCAGATGCCTGGTCTAAGGAGCAGTTATGATTCTAATCAACATGCAGAAGGTGAATTCGTTTTTGGCCAGAGTCCCAGTATTGTTAAGGTGTTTGTTACCTTGAGAGTATTTCATTTATTATTCTGCAACAAACTTCCTTTCCAATGGACTGAAAATAAAACAGTGTGCAGAATAGTTCATTTATTCAGCTGTTCATATGTGTGCATATTCATTCATTCAGGACAGAACTATTGAGTGTTTTGAAGGTGAGATCAACGATGACAAATGTAAATAGCATTTATCATCTCAAGGAGCTATAATGAAGATAAGACATGTGAAACGAGTCATTTCCCAAAGTAGAGTATGCTGTTTGTAGTTGAAAAAGATACCAAAAGTTCACTTTCCACCCCAAATAATTTTATATAACCTGATTTATTATTCTTAATACAGTCTTAACTACTTTGAATTATATATAATGTTATGTTTATTATTTTTGTTATATTGACCTACACTAGAATGCCAAATAAATGAGGGTAGGGACTTTGTCTAGTTCATCTGTATTCCTGGCAGTGAGAACAATGCTTGACACATAGAAGGTGCTTAATAGGTATTGACTGAATGAATGAATGAGTAATGAATCTTTCCTAGAAATTCTTGAGAAGGTTTCAAAGTCAAAGAGATTATTGAATTGCATGTTAAAGCATCAATTTAAGTTTCATAGTAAATTTAGTAGGGGAAAAAGTAAATTGAGTAGGAGAAAAACAACATTTCAGGCGGCAATGAATTTCAGAGAATAACCTATGCAAATACATGGCAGAGAGAGAAAGACTTCAGTTTGATGAAGAAACACTCATAGTTCAGGTTAGCAAAAACTTAAGAGTGTTTGGATGAGTGTAACAGGTGATGAGACTTGAGAGGTTTCTTAGGTCTGATTCATGAATTTTAAATTTTAATCTCTCAGAAACAGGATTGTCCATGAAAGGTGTTGATATGGTTTGGCTGTGTTTCCACCCAGATCTCATCTTGAATTCCCACCTGTTGTGGGAAGTACCTAGTGCGAGGTAATTGAATCGTGGGGGCAGGTGTTTCCCATGTTGTTCTTGCGATAGTGAGTAAGTCTTAGGAGATCTGAGGGTTATAAAAAGGGGAGTTTCCCTGAATGAGTGCTCTTCACTTTGCCTGCTGCCGTCCATCCGTGTAAGATGTGACTTGTTCTTTCTTGCCTTCTGCCATAATTGTGAGGCTTTCCCAGCCATGTGGAACTGAAGTTCAATTAAGCTTCTTTCTTTTGTAAATTGTCCAGTTTCTGGTATGTCTTTATCAGCAGTGTGAAAACAGACTAATACAGGTGTTACGAAAGGGAGTGACAGGATTCTGTTTGTTGTGGAATCACTCAGTACTAAAAATATTGACTGGAAAAGCCTTTGAGTTGGGTCAGAGAAACCAGTTAGGGGGTTATTGCTATATGCAGGAAAGAGATCATAAAAGTTCAAATCATGGCTCCTTTGAAAGTGAGGAAGGGAAAATAAAAATTAATGGTTCTGCATTCACTGAAGCTCACTTTACATGGGCTATCTCATTTGTAACACTTTACTCACTGAAGGCATTAAATACTACCAAGCACACCTGCTTCTTAACTTGAGCATTACTCAGGAATAGAACTCAAGCCAAGTAAAACACAATTTTCTCAGTATGGAACTTCAGCTGAAAACAAGTGAGCACAGCAGTTTCTAATTGCTAAACTGGTGACTTTTCACCAAAGTGGGAGATCAATTTGAAATAACAACAAAACAGGTTGTATTCTGCAGCAGACATCTCTCCAAAGACAATCTGGCCAAGGGGAGGTCTGCAAAATCTAAACCTCTTACAGATAGGAAGTTCCAAAAGAAAGCTTCCAAGTGCTTAGGAATGGAATGAGAACAAGGTATGAATGGCCTTACCTTTCTAATGTTTCAGTAATATTCTGACTTGGAGATGAGATGGTAATTGCTGGCTTTTATGAAGGTCCTAAAATATATAACTGGCTATATGACTCCACTGCTAGAGATTATATAAACTTCCCAAAACCACAGTTCAACCATAAAGTTGAGACATAACAGTTTTGGGGAGAGGAGGCTGTAAGGGTTATCACAATGATAAACTCCCAAGAACCACAGTTCAATCATGATATTGGGACATAACAGTTTGGGGAAGGGAGGCTGTAAAAGATGTCACAGATCATTATGAAAAAGTATCGATGTATGGAAGCTTGAGAATACTTATTTTTTCTTATTATGGCTGATTCAGGAATATGTCTAAAATAAGATCACACTCACCCAGTATCATTACACCATGCTTTCTTTTCTTCTTATTCTCTTTCTTTATTGTTTTATTGTCACCCAGGCTGGAGTGCAGTGGCACCATCTCAGCTCACTGTAACCCCTGCCTTTCAGGTTCAAGGGATTCTCCTCCTCTAGTCTCAGCCTCCAGAGAAAGTGGGACTATAGGCATGCACCACTACACCTGGCTAATTTTCATATTTTTAGTAGATATGGAGTTTCACCATGTTAGCTAGGCTGATCTTGAACTCCTGACTTCAACTGATCTGCCCACCTTGGCCTCTGAAAGTGCTGGGATTACAGGTGTGAGCCATCACGGCTGGCCCTCACACTATGCTTTTTTGACTGTAAATGAAGGAGTCGAAATGCCAAGTCATTAGGGATTTGTATTATCTTGGGTGTGCCCACGAGAGGAAGGTCCAAATGTGAAGATTGCAGTTAAAAAAAAAAGTTGATTATCACCGACTGCAAGAAGCCACTCTTTTAGTAATATTCAAAATCTTTAGAACCTGGCCCCAGACTCCTCTCCTTCCTTCATGATCTCTGCCTAGGACAGACTTGATATTTGCCGGTCTTAGAACATGTTGTACCTCTTTACCTCTGTTCTTTAGTCTGGAGTGTTCTCCCTTTTCTTCCACACTCCAGTCTCTTTGGAGTACTTTCTGACTCTCCAATTGAGAGTCATGCCACATACAACATCCTCACACACCTCTAACTGCAATACCTACCTTGCTTTATAAGATTGATGTGTTAGGGGGCTGTCTCCCTTAAAAGACTGCCAACCCTCAATTAGGGCAGATATTCTGTCTTAGTCTGTAAAATGCTTGACTCATAGCAGTGCTCAATCAATGTTTAGTAAATATCGAGGCAGTAACATTAGGAAGTATTAGATTTGTAGTAATTTTCTATATCACAAGCCTAATGAAAATTTAAGAATACCTATTTTGATGTGTCCTTTTTTCCTGTGGAAAATGAAATTACTTTACATCTTGGTTATGTTAATTTAGTAAATATTTCTTGAACATTTCTGGGGCTAAATTTTGTGGTGATGTCATGATCAAAGATTAAAAAACATTGTCCTTCCCCTAATGTTGCTCACAAGATAATGAGACACATTTAACTTCAACCTTACCTTTGAATATGTGTATGTGAACATAAATGCACCTCACAATGAACTGCAGAATAATTATGAGACATTAGGTTGCACTAAAATGAGGCCATAAGGTCAATACTATCCTCACAGAGCAGAGCTGAGGGAAGTAGACATTAATTCTGATATTATTTTTGCTTACAAAGTAGAGTCTGGGGGCTTCATGATTTAGGAAGCTAGTGGCTTAAACTCGCTTCCCTGTAGACTTGAGTCATACTCTATTACAGACTTGAAAAAATCCCCAAGTTTTCTAATAAATAAAAAATGGAAGTCCTCAATCCTGTATAGTCTTCTTTTTCCTTCCCAATTAAATTGAAACACTTGACAGCCCAGCCTTTAGGAGACTGCTTGCAGGCTGAGCTTTCTCATCCTGAATCTGAAGCTCAATATTTGGGATTTAGTCAGCAGTACAAGATGGGCTCTTAAGAAAGTGAGTGAATGTTTCTAATGATTGCCCTAGAAAAGTGAAATGCATGATGGGAAGAAGAAGAAATAAATGGCACTGATAAGAACATTATTTAGAGTCTCAGAGCCTTGGTCTGAGATGCTTGTCCTATATACGGCCAGTTTCCAGGTGCTCTTACAGGGTAGGAGGAGAGACATCTGGGTCTAGTGATGCCACAGCAAGAAATAGGATTTCTTAATACTGGTTTGGAATACAGACAGAAACTGGGCGCATTAATCAGAATGTTTCAAATATTCAAGCAGGAAGCATATTGGAGGATTCTGAGGGTTGTTCTTTGACCCTAATTAACATACCATGAATTCAATATGAGAGGCTGTCTATGGAGCAATAAGAAAAGCATTAACTTTGGAGTCTGCAGACGTGGGTTCATTTCTAACTATACCACTATGTGCTTTTGGATGAGTCATTTAATTTCCCTGAAGCTCAGTTTCCCTATCAATAAAATGGATATAATAGTAACTCATCATGCTGTTGTCTAAATACTACCTTAAGCTCAGTAAATGGTGATTGTTATTGTTAATATCACAGTAGCAGAGATTAAGGTCAAGCTCTGAACCAGGTATGCCCAGAACCAAATCTTGGTCTTCAGTAATTTAAAAGATTTGTGATCTTGGAGTAGTTCTTAAATCTCTTTGTGATTCAGTTTCCTAATTTGTAAATGAGTGTAATCATAATTATAAGAATTCTAGCCTCATAGGTTTGTGGTGAAGATCAAATGAGATGATACACTTAACCGTTTTACAATACCTACCACCTGGGAAGCATGCTATAAGCTGTCATCATCATCATCACCATCACCAGGGGCAAGCAGAAGTAGACTCATCATAATGAAAATCACATTTACTGACTAGTGTCTATGAGTCAGACACTGTATACTTCCTGTGCATCATCTGATGTTGTTAATCTGCACTCTCCTAGGGTATGGCAGGAGGGAAATGAGCAAAAAAATGGCACAGACTCCTGGGACCTGTGAAGAAGGCCTTGATCTTGGAATATGTTCTACATTGTATCAGTTTCGTGCTTTTGTTCCAGTGTTTTTCTCCTCTTACAGGAATTTCTTTTCCACCTAGAAATATCCCAACTGTGCTTCAACGCCCTATCTAAACAGCATCTTATCCATATTATTGGTCACTCAGCATCCTCAGTGAGTTAGCTGCTCTCCTCCGTGCAACCCCACCACCTGCCCATGGTGTTTTTGTAGAGGTTACCACCAGTATTGTACCATGGTATTGTTCATTACATTGCTTACCTTCCCCACGAGCCAGAACTTCATGAGAAGAATGTCTTACTCGTCTTATTCATGTCTGTATCCTCAGTAACCAGCACAGTGCTAGGCACACAGTAAGTGCAAATAATATTTTATTTTTTAAAGTAAGCAAGTTTATCTTTGAGACATTTCTATTAACTGTGTCAGGACCCTTTCCTGGTACAAACACTCTACTATCTCAGACTTGAGTCTCTTTGGCAAAAAGCCAACTACAGTAAATCCTCACTTAATGTCATCAGTAGGTTCTTGGAAACTGATTTTAAGCCAAGCAATATGTGAGAAAACCAATAGGTTAATTGATGTAAACAAGAGTTAAGCTCCTATGGCATAGTTTTGGTCACAGAACATCACCAAACTTCTAAATAAAGAAACAAAACATCTCTAATATTAAACATTGTAATAAATGTGACCTATACATCTATTTAAGAACAATAAAAACAAGTAGGATAATTATTTATGTTTTGGTGAATCAGTGAGTGACAGCAGTTGTAGTGGTGGTGGATTAAATCAAGGAATAAATGTTTACAAAGCAAAAATGGTCAGGAGCACCTCTTATCACCGCAGTCAAAACATAAGCAATTAGAAATACAGTGGACTCCCAGAGCACTTTTGTACCATATTACTTATTGTTGTGCATTTGTATTATTGTCTTATACTTTAAGAATTTTTATTTGGCAATCATTTGTATTAATTCATTCATTTCTCAACATGCTTATTCATGTTTCTTACCTTTGGTAGCCACAGCCTATCCCAGCACCACAAGGCAGATGGTATAGGGTGGAACTGGGCAGAACACCTTAGTCCATTGCAGGGAGCACCCACCCTTACTCAAATGGAGACCGTTTAGACATACCAATTTATCCAATGTGCACAATTCTGGGGTATGAGAGGGAGCTGGAGAACCCAAAGAAAATGCACGTAGACATGGGAAGAATGTGCAAACACAGAGACAGTGGCTCTGGCTAAGAATGAATTTTTTTCCTCTTCAAAGTTATAACAAAACTAGGTTGAACAAAATGACATTATTCAAGGAATTGCAAAAATCCCCCCTTTGTATGTAAACAAATGCCAGGAACTGCTGAGGTTTATTAAATAGTATTTTGTTGAATTATTTAAATAACAACTGGATATGCAATTGATGGATTTGATCTGTGAGTGGAAATTAAGTCTAGTGCCTTGCGATCTCTATTATCCAAATTCATTTTTTTATATGAAGCTAAACTCACCACAGTATGCATTAGATTCCAGTGCCCAGCCAGGAAAAGCCACCACAGAACTCCCTGGGGAGATGGCTCTTAGTCTTAAAACTGGAGAAAAGGTTGTTTTTCTTTTAACAGACTGGTAGTTTATTCTCCTTCCCCTTTTGATGTAGTGTATCCCTCAGATCTGGCTGTTACCCATATGACTAGCAGTGTTTGTAATAGGAAAGGAAACTGTGAGGCAGACCAAAGACAGAGTCAGAGGCAACTGAATTCCAAGATATTCTTGTGTTTTGCAGCCTTGCTTCCTCCATATTGTCAAAAGAAATAAACAATTATCTGCAAACAAAGGGCATCACTGTAAGCAAAGCTTAACTTTATTCCTGAGCACTGCAGATGTTCACTAGAACAGATAAATGCAAGGAATAAATGCCACCTTGAAGGTTGCTCTCAGGCTCCGAGAGCATGGCACTGGCACTGGTCAGGGTTATCCCACTTCAGAAAGTCTGAATGCTGCTGTGAGCACAACAAAGCCTGCTGCACTAGCCCAGGCATTTCGAAACTGTCATCTGAAATCAAGGCAGCCAGGGGCTGTGGTTTATGGAACAATTAATGTATACTAGTGTTTATAATTCTTTATCTCTTTGATCCATGTGACAGCCCAGTGAGATAAGCACTATTACTATAACTCCTTCACATATGTGGATGAAATTTAGCCTTTTTTATATATTCTCTAGCCTTGAGTCCTCAGACTTTGGAATTTCAGAGTATAAAATTTCCTTTAAAATTTTGAATATTTTAATTTTACTAATAATTGGGTTTTAAAAAATAAATCAGCAACCACAATCTATAATGAGTGTTATTTAAGTATCAAGAACATTTATTTATCTACATGGAAAACTTGCATACTCTACCATCCAGCAATCCTACCTCTAGATTTTTTAGAATGACTTTTGTCAATGTACGTCAGAGACCTTCTACAGGAAAAGGGATAAATGAATGCTTGTGCTTGGTATGTTTACATATTGCAAATATATATAGCAGTTAGGAAAGTGAATGAGAGCTGCTTGTAAAAATATAAATCTTAAAGACTGAGTGGTAAAAATGTCCAAAAGATTACCTCAAACAAAATATGTTCTGTATAAAGTTAAAACTTTAGAATATACTTTTTAAGAACATACAGAAATATCTGTGCATATATAACTGGCATCTACTGAGGGTCATTTCATGGTGAAAGATGGAATATGGAAGCTAGCACATGAGACAGAGAGAGAAATGGGATGATTTCATCCTTTTTATTAGGAATCTACTCCCATAATCATGAATTCCCTCCTGTTATGGTTTGATCTGTGCCCCTGCCCAAATCTCATGTTGTATGTGTGTGTGTGTATAATTTTTTCAAAGTTGAGAGTAACACAAAATTCAAAATAAGAGATACCTCAAGTGATGGAAGTATGAGAATGAGATGAATGGGAACTGCATGCAGAGATTTAAATTACAGTCACTGTTCCAGTTTTTGTGTTAGGTAGGTGATATACCTGTGTTAATTGTTTCAAACTAACAAGTAAAGTTATTGTTTCAAACTAATAAGTAAAGAAATAAGGGTTTTCATGGACCAATGATAGAAAGGTGTCATGAACCAAGAATTATTCATTCATTTTTCTTAAGATCCAAATGCAAACCTAACACAACACACACAAAAAAAGCATCAAATCCCTCAGTGCATTGTCTTTTTCCTCCATTTTCTCAAGAAGCAGTTTTAAAGTATGTTTTAGAATAGTACTGTAAAGTGTGGAGATCCATGTTTTGGAATGGTAATCTAAACCAACCAATTCCTTTTTTTAAGAAGTTAAGAGTTGTAAAGCCAACCTTAGAACTTGGCTTGGTACTAAAACCTCTACTGGGGAGTGTGAATGAGAGAAAGAGAGAAAGAAAGAAATGCACAAAGGAAAAGGAACAGACTATTGCTTGAGAAATGTGTAGCCAGACTGTATAGAAGATGGAGACACTAGGTAAGAAATAGATTCAGGGAAGTTGGAAAGCACTTTAACCATCTGTGAAAAGTGCTGCGGTGATAATTGCTCATTAACTCATATTTCCTTCCTGTTTGAAATAATAGGAAATTTACTCAGATGTATATGGAAGACTTAATGGGGAATGATAGTTCTCACAGAATTCTCTTTAGTGGTGTAGCAGGGAAAGGTGCCACTTACTCTACTAACCAGCAGAACTTGTATGGGTATACCAGAAGATTATAATCCAGTTTACAAAAATGCTACAATGATTAGTCTGCCTAACTCTCTGTTCAGTGATTAATCTCAAAATCTCACTACCTTACTTAAACTGCTTCTGTCATCCTCCATGGATTATAAAGTTTAAGCTTCTTGCAAAACACTCTATGGATTTGGCCTTTTCTTTCTGCCCAGATTCATTGACCACACCTCCCTAGTGGTCACTTTACATAAGAATCTTAGTTCATTTCTGATGCTGTAACAGAATACCAATACCACATACTGGGTAATTTATAAAGGAAAGAAATGTATTTCGCACAGTTCCGGAGGCTGGACGGTCCAAGAGCATGGCACTGGCATCTGGTGAGGGTCCTCTCATGGTTGAAGATGAAAGATGGAATATGGAAGCAAGCATATGAGATAGAGAGATAAATGGGATAATTTCATCCTTTTTATTAGGAAGCTACTCCCTCGATAATGAAACTTCTTCTACTTATATGATTTGGATCTGTACCCCTACCCAAATCTCATGTTCAGTTGTAATCCCCAGTGTTGGCGGTGGGGCCTGGTGGGCAGTAATTAGATTATGGAGGTGATTTCTCATGGTTTAACACCATCCCCCTAGTACTGTTCTTGTGATAGAGATCTCATGAGATCTGGTTGTTTAAAAGTGTGCATATCCGCATCTCTCCCTCCTCCTGCTCTGGCAACATGAAGTGTTTCTCTTTGCCTTCTACCACTATGTTTCCTGAGGCTTCCCCAGAAGCTGAGCGATGGCCAGAATGATGCTTTCTGTGCAACCTGTGGAATTGTGAGCCAATTAAATCTTTTATGTATAAATCACCCAGTCTCAGGCATTTCTTTGTAGCAGTGTGAGAACATACTAACACAACTACCATAATAGCATTAACCCATTCATGAGGGTGGAGCCCTTATGATCTAATCACCTGTGAAAGGCCTTACTTTGTAACATTGTATACTATAATAAATACTGGTAATACTGGCAAGTTTCCAACACGTGAACTTTGGAAGACACATTCAAACCATTAGCAGCCAGTCTTCCTGATTTGGTTGTCATTTCTTGACTATATTCTGCATTCCCCACCTTATACACATTGTTCTGCCTGAAAGGCTGTTTCCCCCTTTCTAGATGATCCCTATAAATCCTCTTGTACTCAGCTCGCAAATTTCACCTCCATGAAGCCTTTCTAAATTACCCAACTGGATAGGTTCTCTCTCTCTCTTTCTCTATCATGATATTTGTAGTAACCATTTATTTACATTTGGTTTTTTACTCCATACTGAAAGTTCTTTCAAGGAGGGAGTTATGTTATTTAGTTACAGAAGGTTCAAATACTGTAAGAAACAAGGCAAGATATATATAAGCATACAGTCATCTTTATACTCTCACTGATATGAGACCAACATATGTTGTTTTCAATAAGTATTTGTTGAATGGATTAAAAGTCAATGGTAATGCTATACCAAAAAGTAATGTTCAGCAAGTAAAGGAGGTTCCCTTTAATTGGGACACAGCAGATTCAGTATTTAATTCAGCTAGCAGATGAGTTCAGAGAGGGTCTAGGTGTCTGTGTGTCAGGAAGGCTATGGAAGGGATTCAGGCATTACATTTTTAATGGAGAGATTGTATTGTACCTCATACTCTCTAGCTGTCCTTCTGAGTCAGAGTTTCCAGGACCTTTCAACAGTGGGCTCTGTTGTTCAGCTCTGAGCCACGCTGATATGCGCCTAGACCCTGGAACAAGGCTAGTACAAGGCATGTTCCTAGACCCTGAACCACAGGCATATCTATCACAGCTCAGTCTCTGAAGTCACTGATACAGCTTACCAAAATTCCATTCCATGTGGACTTTTTCAGGTGCTGCAAAGGGACTCGTCATTAGATAAGTGATATGTTTTCAATATACAGCAGTTTTAAGCATCCTTTTTGAGTTTTTTTTTTTCTGGGGAACAGTTGCAACAGTGCCTTGAAAATGCCAGTGAATCATCTCTAAATACAGCCTATGATGAAGCCATCTGTATTGCACTGGGAAAATATCATGTGGCATAATTAATTCATTGGATGTGATGATTACTTAGAATTATAGAAATACAGTATTGGAAGGGCTCTCATGAGGTTTTGTAAAAAATTCTCAGATTCCTCCATAGACCTGTATTTAAACATACCAGAAACATAATTACTCCATTCTTTGGATAATCTAGTAAAAACTTAAATATTTGCCATTAATGAGCTTGCAAAATTGGTTAAGTAACTTAATCTCTCCAGGCATCAGTGTCTCATATTTAAAAGTCAGGGCAGGAATGTATTGTCTTTATTCAAACTCTACCACTGTGATACTAAAGGTCTATATAGAGCCTCTCTTCTGGGTTACTGGGGAATAAAGGGCTGCCTTGAGTGGATAGCATTCCCCTCCCACATTATTGTTTATGTAGAACCATCTGCTATTTTTTTTAATGTTTCTGCCTCTGATTTTACTCTGAAAAAAAAAAAAGAGACCTGACAAACAAAAAGTTATGGTCACTAGGACAGACAGTGTCCAAGCTCTCCCTGCATTCATAGGCAATGAATTTACCAACTTCATTGAGAAGTGATCCAGTGGAGAGAGTACAGGGTTTTGAGTCAGAAGATATGATTAAGATGATGGCTCAGACCATCACCATCTGTGAGACTCTAGGTAAGGCACTGAGTTATTTAACATCTGGGCTGTAGGCCTAATAGCTTTCTCATAGTGCACTTAGCTTGGGCTCCCTAGGAATCAGAGCCTGAGACAAAGGCTTATATGCAACAACTTTATATGGGAGTGTCATTCCAGTAGCAGCCATGAGCAATGGGGAGCAAGGCATAAAAGGAGAAAGAACCAGTACAAAAATGTGTTGTTGACTTGTTGCTTGATCCCAAAAGATCATCTGAGAAGTGTGTAATACGTCAGGGCGACAGAGGAGAAAACGTTTGTCTGTTGGTTTCCATTCCCCATTGGTAAACTATTCACCCTGTGGCTGAAACTGTTTTATATTTCTAATTTGTGCATGTGTGAGTATCAAGTGACTCTCACAAGTGACCTGCTTCCTGATTTCAAACAAACTGTGGAGTGAGGCCAGAGATGTGCAGTATTATCCTGACAAGTCCATTTATAACTGCATGAAGCTGCTTGGAACCTATGCCAAACTGGTTAAGCAACTGTGGCTGGAATAAGAAGTTCATCTGAGAAGATTTCTAACAGTTCATTAGAGATTTTTGTTATATTTCACCCCTTGCACCACTCTGTTCTACTCGTGCCCTCATTTAAATTCAGTCTGTTACAGAGGTTCCTTCTAGGTGATGAATGGATTAGGAAAACAGTATTCCCAATGGCTGCAACAGCTCACATGGCTCTAACTAGTATTCACCATTTCCTCCTTAATCATCATTATAGAAATTGTTCACCTTTGGTTAGCACTTTAGTTGGTCTGAGTAGTTGTCTGATGGGGTGACCCAGTTTTATATTCCCAAGTTACCTGAGTTCTTAATTGCTTTGCCTTTGTCAGGATTTGCTTGCAACTATTTCCTATTGATCACTGGGCACAGAAGGTAAATAGGCCTCTCAGTAAACCCCCCGATGCCATTGTCATTCCTGCTCCATTCTATTTTGTGGCAGCAGCTCCAGCTCATCATGGTAATCAGCCTTGGTTATCCCTAACATAAGTAATTTTATTTGCCTGCTAGTTCTTGGATATTAAGAGACCAAAGTGACCATGTTGTTGTAGTCATAGCTTCAAGTTCAAAGCATTACTGACTCTCTAGTAGAAACATTTAGTTATTGGGAACCATGACTCTAATCTAGCAGACCTAAGATTTCAGGAATAGAAAACAAATTTTGGCAAGTAGATCACTTGAAATGGTGGTGACCAAAGCCAATGCCATTTTCACTCCTTGATTTCTGGAACTGTGTATCCTAGCCATTAGAGACATAGCACCATGGCTATAGGTTTACTGTATGCACTGTATCCTAAAGTACAATCTCTATTCCTGAGCTGACATATTAACTGAGAATTAACAGACTGTCTGCTCATGGGTTTAGTCTACGTGATAAAATGAGCAGATACTATGGTCAGACACCAATTTTTTCACATCCTTTGCTTATTACAATGACATATAAAACCCTCAGATAGTCATTCTGGCAGAGGTAATATGGATAAGAAAGACTTGAGATAATGGACCCCATTTGCTGATGTGATTATTATGCAATGCATGCCTTTACTGAAATGCTCCATATATCCTATAACTATATATTACCTACTATCTACCCAAAAAAATAAAAATAAGAAATGAAACTAGAAAAAAGAAAAAAGCAAACTAAAGCCAGGATAAACAGTACAGTGAAAAATAATAAGATTAGGGTTGAAATGCATCAATTAGAAAGCAGAAAAAAAAATAGAGAAAATAAATAAAAACAAAATTGACAAACTTTTAGCTAGAATGACCAAAAAAAGAAAAGAGAAGACAAATTAGTAAGTAAGTGTAAGACGAGACTCACTATTGATCCTACATAAATTAAAAGAATTATAAGGGAATACTATGAACAACTTATGCTTCAGATGACATAGAAACATTCTTAAAAAGGTAAACATGAACAACATGAACTCAAGAAGATACAGAATATTTCACTGATGAATTATACTATATATTTAAGGAAGAAAGAATATAAATAATTTACAAACTCTTAGACTACAAAGATGGAGGGAACATTTCCTAAAACATTCTATGGTAGCAAGTGTTACTTTGACCACAAAGCTGTTCAAAAACATCAAAAAGTGAACCCAACAACGTAAAGAGATGATTATACACCATGACCTAGTAGAATTATACAGAAATGCAAGATCGGTTTAATATTTAAAAACTCTTCAATGTATTCACCATGTTCAAAGAATAAAGAACAAAAATCATATAATTTCAAGAAATACAGAAAGCATTTTAAAAAATCAACACCAATTCATGACATAAACTGTCAGTAAACCAAAATAGAAAGGATTTTCCTCAACTAAATAAAGGGCATCTACAAAAATCCTACACTTGCCATCATATTTAATAATAAAAGATCAAGTGCTTTTTCACCAGAATCAGGGACAATTTAAGAATGTCAGCTGTCAACACTTCTATTCAACATCAGACTCTGTATTCTAGTTCTAGCCTGTATAACAACTTCCTTCTCTTCTCAAACAAAAGGCAAGGAGGAAAGGGAAGGAAGAAAGAAGAGAGGGGAGAAGGGAGAAGGAAAGAAAGCTGGGGTGGGGGGAGAAGTGAAGGCAAGAGTGTGTGAGTGCATGTGCCAGTGAAGTGAGAACATTCAGCACCACGGCCCTCTAGCCTGGCGACAGAGCAAGTTTCTGTCTCAAAAAAAGAAAAAGAATCTAAGCCATCCACATATAAAAAAGTTCTAGAATTAATAAGTTTAGCAACATTGCAGAGTAACAGATAATTAACAGAGCAACAAATTATTAAAAAATGGCATCAAGGCAGTGACTTCACTTACAATTAAAAGGTCTAAATCAGAAAGGTAAGTAAAGAACACTCAATAGAATCAACTGTGGCATAAATAAGAAAAAAACAGATTTAACAAGGTAGATAGATACAATATAAAAATACAAAACACAGTGTTTTTCTCCTATTCCAGAAATAAGTAATTCAGAAATACAAAAGAAAATATTTATTTGACTATAGCAAAATCAAATAGAAAGGACCAAAAAGAAGCTTTCTTGTATAAAATTTAAACAAGGCCAAAAATAAAATTTAATGTTTTTTAAACTACTTTTTACACCAGTTATTAAAAATTAAAAAATGATACAAGATCAACATTTAAATAATTTTGGGTGAGATTGTCAAAGCAATTCTAAAACTCATCTGGAAAAATGAATAAATGAAAGCTACTAAAATATTTCAAAAGTAGAGAGAGGAGCTTTGCTTTACTAGATACAAATGTTTCTTATAACATCTCAATAACTGAAATAAAATGGTAAGCAATAGTCAACAGGTAGATCAGTGGAGCAGAAAAGGTAGTTCCAAAACAGATTATGAATATATATATATAATAATTAGCAATATTTCTTTGAGTTAATTTTAGCAGAGTTATAATGGTTGTCCACTTGGCAAACAATGTTAGATATGCATTCTGTAGAACAAAGGCCATTTCAGATGAAACAAAGTTGAATGCCAAAAATAAAAATAAAATAAATCCCAAACAAAAAACATACAACCATACAAATAGAAGAAATATGAGTGAATATCTGATTATGGAGGGGAAAAGCTTTATGACAAATAGTGAAAGATATCTTCAAGGAAGAAGTGAAATTAAGCTCATTAATTAACAATAAAAGACATTCTTTAAAGATCTTAAAAGAGAGGAGACTCTTAAATGTTCACTGGAGATATGACAGAAGAAAACTTGATACAAGCAAATAAACTCAATTGGAGGAACAAAAACAACAGAATCTGTCACTCTACCTAAAAGAGTATGTATGAACGAATAGCAGCATACGAATATTAAATAAAGATGAATGTAGTTATCAGTACAATGCAAATTAAATTTTAGCTTTCCTTGTGAAACTGGCTGAAAATCAGATTTTTAAGTGGTAAATACAGAAGTTATCCAGGAAGCAGTAAAGGAATAAAGGGACACAATCTTCTGCTAGATAAGTTGACATCTAACAAAAAATCTAAAGAAATTTGTATCTTTTGACCAGATTTTTTTGTGTGAGGGAGGGGAATACTGAGTAAGATACATGTAACAAATTCAGTGACACATCATAGTTCCAATGGCCCATAAACTCTTTATAATAAAATCTTTCTTCCTTCTGTAACCTCTGATTCATTATCCACAGTTCTAGTGATGTTTCTGCAATAAAAATCCGAGTGTTATTTTCTGTCTTAAAATCCTTTTGTGGCTAGTCTGCTTATCTGTTATTGTATAACACATTACTCTAAAACTTGGTGGCTTACAACCAAAATGAATAAAATAATATTTTACAATTTTGTTGGTTAGGAATTGGGTAGAGCTTGCCTGGGTGTTTTCATTATATCATGAAGCATCAATGCTGTCAACGGAGGTCATTTGTTAGTATTTTGCTGGAAAAGGTGCATGTCTCGAGTCCCCCAAATAGCTTCCTTTTCACATCTGGGCCCTTGGATGGAATGGCTGAAAAGATTGGGCTAAGCTATCAAGTGGAGCAGCTACATGTAACTTCTGCTTATGGTCATAAAATCTAGAAATATTGCAAAATAAAACAGAAACAGGGCTTTCCTCTTTGGAGAGGGGTTAGCAGGGCTAGAGAGAACTTTGTGGGAGAGTGGGGAAATTGTGTAGGGCTGAGCACATGGCATGACCAAACAGTTTAGCAAGAAATATTTTGTTTTCTTTTTCTCAGTAGTTAGCTGATTTTCAGAATAATTCATTAAAGGAGATTGTGCACCTCAGTGCTTGTTTAGGCCCAGAGTGAGCCAAAGTTTAGGGGCCTGTAGAGGAAGACTGACATTTGGTTAAGCAAGTCAAAAAGTAAGTAAATGGAAAAAAGTATATCCATTATCTCACATGATATGCAAAAGTTAACTTAAAAAGAATTACAGACATAAATTAAAATGTAAATACAACTCCAGAATAAAACATAATAGAAAATTTATCTGTGACCTTGAGGTAGGCAAGCTTTCTTGGAACAAAAAGAAGCATGAAACATGAAAAAAAAAAAATAAATGAACGTCAAAACCAAAAAATTGGGCTCTTTGAAAAACAGATAAGGAAATGAAAAGGCAAGCCACAGACTGAGAGAATGTATTTCAGCTGACAAAGACTTGTATTCTAAAAGCATAAATCCTTAATAATAGTGGCTGCCTATTGTCTGCCTTGAGGATAAGAACTTTGTTTCCCTTAGGACTGACCTGAGGCAACAGCACTGAAGCTTTAGGATGACTTAGGGCCATATCCTGGGGAGAAAACAGCTCCTGTCAGTGGCCCTGACGGCTGAGGAGGGAGCTTAGGGTTAGGGCTAGGCGGTTGTAATTTGTGGTGTTATTTCTGAGGCCTCTGTTCTATTCCATTGGTCCATATATGTGTTTTGGTACCAGTACCATGCTGTTTTGGTTACTGTAGCCTTGTAGTTTAGTTTGAAGTCAGGCAGTGTGATGCTTCCTGCTTTGCTCTTTTTTCTTAGGATTGTCTTGGCTATATGGACTCTTTTTTGTTTCCACGTGAAATTTAAAGTAGATTTTTCTAATTCTGTGAAGAAACGCAATGGTAGCTTGATGGTGATAGTGTTAAATCTATAAATTATTTGGTCCAGTATGTTCATTTTCATAATATTGATCCTTTTTACCATGAGCATGGAATGTTTTCCATTTGTTTGTGTCCTCTATTATTTCCTTGAGCAGTGGTTTGTAGCTTTCCTTGATGAGGTCCTTCACATACCTTGTTAGTTGTATTCCTAGGTATTTTATTCTCTTTTTAGCAAATGTGAATGGGAGTTTCACTCATAATTTGGCTCTCTGTCTAGTGTTGATGTATAGGAATGCTTTTGATTTTTGCACATGGATTTTATATCCTAAGACTTTGCAGAAATTGCTTATCTGCTTAAGGAGATTTGGAGCTGAGATGATGGAGTTTCCTAAATACACAATCACGTCACCTGCAAACAGAGAAAATTTAACTTCTTCTCTTCCTATTTGACTATGCTTTATTTCTTTCTCTTGCCTGATTGCCCTGGCCAGAACCTTCAATACTATGGAGTGGTGAGAGAGGGCATCCTTGTCCTGTGGCAGTTTTCAAAGCAAATGCTTCCAGCTTTTGCTCATTCAGTATGATATTGGCTGTGGGTTTTTCATAAATCGCTCTCACTATTTTGAGATATGTGCCATCAATACCTAGTTTATTGAGAGTCTTTAGCATGATTGTGTGTTGAATTTTATCTAAGGTCTTTTCCACATTTATTGAGATAATCATGTCATTGTTGTCATTGGTTCTGTTTATGTGATGGATTACATTTATTGATTTACATATGTTAAGACAGCCTTGCATTCCAGGGATGAAGCCAACTTAATCATGGTGGATAAGATTTTTGATGTGTGGCTGGATTTGGTTTGCCAGTATTTTATTGAGGATTTTTGCATTAATGCTCATTAGGGATATTGGCCTGAAATTTTCTTTTCTTTTCTTTTCTTTTCTTTTCTTTTCTTTTTTATTGTGCCTCTGCTTGATTTTGCTATCAGAATAACGCTGGTCTCATAAACTGAGTTATGGAGAATTTCCTCTTTTTCTAATGTTTAGAATAGTTTCAGAAGGAATGGTACCAGCTTGTCTTTGTACCTCTGGTAGAATTTGGCTGTGAAACGTCTTGTCCTGGGCTTTTTTGTTGGTAGGCTATTAATTACTGCCTTAATTTCAGAACTTGTTATTGGTCTATTGAGGGATTTAACTTCTTCCTGGTTTAGTCTTGGGAAACTGTATGTGTCCAGGACTTTGCTGATTTCTCGAGATTTTCTAGTTTATTTGCATAGAGGTGTGTATAGTATTCCCTGATAGTAGTTTGTATTTCTGTGGGATCAGTGGTGATATCCCCTTTATCATGTTTTATTATGTCTATTTGATTGTTCTCTCTTTTCTTCTTTATTAATCTTGCTAGCAGTCTATTTTGTTAATCTTTTCAAAAAATCAGCTCCTAGATTCATTGATTTTTTTGAAGGGTTTTTTCTGTCTCTGTCTTCCTCAGTTCTGCCCTGATCTTAGTTAATTCTTGTCTTCTGCTAGCTTTTAAATTTGTTTTCTCTTGCTTCTCTGGTTATTTTAATTGTGATTTTACAGTGTCAATTTTAGATCTTTCTCCTGAGGGCATTGAGTGCTATAAATTTCCCTCTAAATACTGTTTTAGCTGTGTCCCAGAAATTCTGGTATGTTGTGTCTTTGTTCTCATTGGTTTCAAAGAACTTGCTTTTTTTCTGCCTTAATTTCATTATTTATCCAGTAGTCATTCAGGAGGAGCAAGTTGTTGTGCAGTTTTGAGTGATTTTCTTAATAATGAGTTCTAATTCCATTGCACTGTGGTCTGAGAGACTGTTTTGACTTCTGTTCCTTGTATTTGCTGAGGGCTGAGGAGTGTTTTACTTTCAATTATGAGGTCAATTTTAGAATAAGTGTGATGTGGTGCTGAGAAGAATGTATATTCTGTTTGGCGTGAAGAGTTCTGTAGATCTCTACTAAGTCTGCTTGGTCCAGAGCTCTTAGTTCAAGCCCTGAATATCCTTTTAATTTTCTGTCTCATTGATCTGCCTGATATTGACAGTGGGATGTTGAAGTCTCCCACTATTACTGTGTGGGAATCTAAGAACCTTTGTAGGTCTCTAAGAATTGGCCTTATGAATCTGGGTGCTCCTCTATTGGGTGCATATATATTTAGGATAGTTAGCTTTTCTAGTTGCATTGATTTCTTTACCATTACATTATGCCCTTCTTTGTCTTTTTTGATCTTTGCTGGTTTAAAGCCTGTTTTAGCAGAGACTAAGATTACAACCCCTGCTTTTTTTTTGCTTTCTATTTATTTGGTAAATCTTCCCCCATCCCTTTATTTTGAGTATATGTGTGTCTTTGCATGTGAGATGGGTCTTCTGAACATAGCACACTGATGGGTCTTGACTCTATCCAATTTGCCAGTCTGTGTCTTTTAATTAGGGATTTAGCCCATTTACATTTAAGGTTAATATTGTTATGTATGAATTTGATCCTGTCATTATGATGCTAGCTGGTTATTTTGCCAGTTAGTTGCTGCAGTTTCTTCATAGTGTTGATGGTCTTTATAATTTGGTATGTTTTTGCAGTGGCTAGTACTGGTTGTTCCTTTCTATAACTCTCGTAAGGCAGGCCTGATGGTGACAAAATCTCTCAGTATTTTCTTGTGAAGCCTAGTTTGGCTAGATAGGAAATTCTAGGTTGAAAATTATTTTCTGTAAGAATTTTGACTATTGACGCCCATTCTTTTCTGGCTTATAGAGTTTCTGGAGAGACATCTGGTATTAGTCTAATCTGCTTCCCTTTGTAGGTAACCCAGCCTTTCTCTCTGGCTGCCCTTAACGTTTTTTTCATTCATTTCAACCTTGGTGAATCTAATGATTATGTGTTTTGTGGTTGCTCTTCTTGAGTATCGTTTTGGTGTTCTCTGTATTTTTTGAATTTGAATATGGGCCTGTCATGCTAGGGTGGGGAAGTTCTCCTGGAAAATATCCTGAAGAGTGTTTTCCAGGAAAACCACCTACTCAAGCCTCAATAATGGCAGGCACCTCTTGCCCCTCCAAGCTTGAGTGTCCCATGTCAACTTCAGACTGCTGTGTTGGCAGCAAGAGTTTCAAGCCAATGGATCTTAGTTTGCTGGGCTCCGTGGGGGTGGGATCCACTAAGCTAGATCACTTGGCTCCCTGGCTTCAGCCTGCATTACAGGGCAGTGAATGGTTCTGTCTCACTAGCATTCCAGACACCACTGGGGTATGAAGGAAAAAAAAAAAAACAATTCCTGCAGCTAGCTCGATGTTTGCCCAAACGGCCATCCAATTTTGTGCTTGAAACCCAGGGCCCTGGTTGTGTAGGCACTTGAGGGAATCTCCTGAACTGCAGGTTGTGAAGTGTAGTATCTGGGCTGGAATATACTGTTCCTCACAGCACAGTTAGGGCTTCCCTTGGCTATAGGAGGGAGTTTCCTGACCCCTTGAGCTTTTCAGGCGAAGTCATGCCCTACCCTGCTTTGGCTCATCCTTTGTTGGCTGCACCCACTGCCTAACCAGTCCCAGTGAGATGGGCCCGATACCTCAGTTAGAAATGCAGAAATCACCTACCTTCTGTGTTTATCTTGCTAGGAACTGCAGACTGGAGCTATTCCTATTCGGCCATCTTGCCAGTCACCCCAGAGAAAATATTCTTAAACTATGCATCTGACAAAGGTCTAATATCCAGAATCTATAAGGAACTTAAATCAACAAGTAAAAAACAAACAACCTCATTAAAAAATGGACCAAGGACAAAAACAGACAATTCTTAAAAGAAGACATACTTTCAGCCAATTAATGTAGAAAAAATTCTTCAAATCACTAATCATCAGTGAAATGTAAATCAAAACCGCAATGAAATACCACCTCACACCAGTCAGGTTGGCTACTATCAAAAAGTAAAAACAAAAAACAGAAAAAAACAGTTGTTAATGGGGCTTGTACACTGTTGGTGGGAATGTAAATTAGTCACTGTGGGAAATAGTTCAGAGATTTCTCAAAGAATATAAAACCCAACTACCATTTGATCCAGCAATCTCATTACTGGTTATATGCCCAAAGGAAAATAAACATTATACACATACATATATCTCTCATACATATATGTAGGTATATATGTGTATATACACACACACATATCCTTCATTATGCAACTACATCTCTCATAATACATGTATGTATATGTGTGGATATACATATATCCTTCACTGTATACATACATGTATCTCATACATACATGTATGTACATGTATATACATGCACATATACATGTATGTATATGTGTATGTGTATAAATATGTATATACACACATACATACATATATATATATTCCTCTGTGTATATAGGAATTGGCTTACACATTTGTAGAAATAGGCTAGCCTGAAATCTGTGGGGTAGACTAGCAGGTTGGAGACCCAGGATAGAAACCCAAGAAAGAATTGATGCTGTGGCTCAGGTCAAAATCAGTCTAGAAGTAGATTTTCTTCTTTAGGGATCTCACTCTGTTTCTCTTAAAGCTTTCAACTGGTTTAATGGGGCCTATCCACATTATTGGAGATAATTTATACAATGTCTACTAATTGAAATGTTATTCAAATCTAAAAAAAATAACCATCACAGTAACATATAGACTGATGTTTGATTAAAAAAAACCGGGTACAGTAGCCTTGCCAAGTTGACATTTAAAATTAACCATCAGAGCAAGTAAACAAAAAATTAAAGTTTGATAACAGATAAATTCTTAGAGAGTAGTGAATATATTTTTTTGACAGGATCTTCTCTTAAAAAACAGAAACTTCATGATATGTGGCTTAGTCCATTCAGGCTGTTCTAAAAAATACCATAAACTTCATGGCTTGTAAATGGCAGAAACTTATCTTTGATAGTTCTAGAAGCTAAGACATCCAAGATCAAGGCACCAGCAGATTCAGTGTCTGGTGAGGGCCTGTTTTTGTTTCATAGATGGTACCTTCTTACTGCATCCTCATGTGGTGAGATAGCTCTCTGAGGGCATTACTCTTATTAATGAGGACAGAGCCCTTACAACCTAATCATCTCTCAGAGGAACCATTCTCCAATACTATTACATTGGGAATACCTGGTTCAACATAGGAATTTTGGGGGCCTATAAACATTCAGACAATAAAAACATGCTCTTATATCAGTGCCAGAAATCAGGGAAAAAAATCCTAAACATTTGTTTCCTGTTTCATTTGTATTAATTTTTTGTTTTTATTTTTGAAATATTTTAAAATACTACCAGATATAACTGAAAAAAAAATATGGGCAGAGTAAGGTAAAATATTTAAATCAAGACAATAAGCATTTTATTGTTTATTAATCAATGTTGCACTGAGTTTATCAAAGATTTACAGAGAAAACAAGTGAATGGAGAATGTACTGCTAACAGTGAGATATTTTCAGTCCTGAACTCTCTCAGGTATTCCACTTCCCCTAATGGCTGGCTAGATATTTGAGACAAATGAGATCCTGGGTCTGGACTGGTACCAGTTCATGCCTGTTGAGAACCAGGCTGCATAGAAAGAGGTGAGTGGCAAGTGAGCATTACTGCCTGAGCTTCATCTCCTGTCAGATCAGTGGAGGTATTAGATTCTTATAGGAGTGAAAACCCTATTGTGAACTGCGCAACCCAGAGATCTAGGTTTCATGGTTCTTAGGAAAATCTAATGTCTGATTATCTAAGCTGGAATAATTTCATCCCAAAACCATCCCCCACAAAAGTCCATGGAAAAATTGTCTTCCACGAAACCAGTCCCTAGTGCCAAAAAGATTGGGGACTGCTGATATATAGAAAACACTTTCTTCAAAACTCCAAAATGCTAATACAAACAAGTTTAAAGTTTAAAATTTTCCACATGACACAGATGACCTAGTACAAGGAGTAATTTACTTATAGGACATCCCTAAGTCCCAGACTAAAGTGGATGATTTTAGCAGAGTTCCAAACTTTGATGGGCTTAGTGCTCTGTTCTTTATGGCTGGAAAAAACACAGCACAGAGCACAGCTACATATGCTGTCTTTACTGGATCTACAAATATCCCAAGAGTAAAAGTAGTTCTGTAGAATTACCAAAAATAATCAATTTAATAGAAAGAAATATGAGAGAGGAAAAGGAACATAGAGTTGTCCTGACATACAGAAAGGATGTAATAAGATCCTAGATTTAAATCCACATATGTAAGTAATTTCATTTAAAACAAGTGAAGTGAATGATCTAATTTAAAGAAAAACATTGCCAAGTTGGATAAAACAGGAACAAAATTCAGCTACATGTTTTTCAGAAGAGCCACATCTAAAATATAAGGATATAGAAGTTTTGAAAGAAAGGATACAAGAGATCTGCCAAGAAATTCTAACAAAAGATGCCACAACTACTGATTTGCCCAGACTACAAAAGAATCTACATGCCTAGTCCTAGATATGAAAAACGACTTTCAAATGTGATAGACAGGAAACTTTTCTTTTATCTTGCCAGAGCTGCATTCTGGGGTGCTGCTAACTTATATTTCCAGCGACACAAAGGTGAGTCATGGTCTCTGACTTCTGCTTTTCACCACTTTGTGTAGCCTGAGTTAGAAGTGATACGAATCTGGACTTATGATACTAAATCAGACAGACATTCACATGGGAAAAGCTAGAACATCATTACTCAACCTGGGCAACTTTTCCATTGTCTGAATCCCAAAGATAGTACTTCTGTTTTTAAAAGAATAATCAGAGGAAGCAGAAGTTACTTCCAGTTGAAAGCTCTGAAAAAAATAAGTTTTAGGAAGGGTAATGGTTTATTCACCAAGGTAATTTTATTCTTCTGTTATTTTATCCTCAATTTCTGTTTTCTGCTTAATGATTTGGAGGTCATTAAATCTAGAAAATAAAATAACTTCGGTTATCATGTTAGTAGTTCCTTTTTTCAAGTTCTTTCCTATTCTTTATAACCTAGAAAAGATATTAGATTTATCCAGTTTCAATATACTATATCTCTTTTGAATTTGAAAGTAATAAAAAACATTCAGATATTAATTGAAATTGCTGTCTGAATAAGCTATTCTTAAATTGTATGTATTTCAGTATCTGTCAGTTCTCAAACATGTAAAAAGAGGAAGGGAAACATTTTTCTAACAATACTTCAAAATTTCTGAAAAAATTAGATTCTCTATTATCATATAGATACAGAGGAGATATAAGGGGAAAGTAGACTTTACTCTCTTTTTTTACTTCTATTTTTCTATTTTGTACTGAAAATATCCCCAGACACCTACAGTTGCTCTGTCACTATAAACTTGCTTCAGTTATCTAGATTTTTATTATTTTTATTTTGAGATAGGGTCTTACTATGTTGACTAAGCTTGACTTGAACTCCTGGGCATAAGTGATCTTTTCCTCTCAGCTTCCTGAGTAGCGGGGACTACAGGCACACACTACCATGTCTAGTCCTAGAGTTTTTATAAAACCGAATCATAGAGTGTGAACTAGTCTTTGGCTTCTTTCTTTAAAGATAATTATTTTGAGATTCATCTGTGTTGTATGTACCAATAATCCCTATTATTTTGTGTTATTCAAAATGTCATATACATGATATGCAGTACAAAAATAAAAAGAATATGGACGATATATTTAAAGTTAGCCAGTAATCAAAAAGTGAAGAAAAACTAGTCCTAATGGGTGTGACTTCACTGTTAATAATTCTGTAAACCAGTGGTTATATTCTTTTCACTGTGGTAGGGGCAAAGTTCTGTTAGCATACATGTGGATAGCAAATAGAGTTTACTCATAAATCTTTCTTTCTGAAATGTAAATAAGATCATACACCTACCTGCTTAAAATTTTCAACAGCACAACGCTGAAAAGAGAAAAAACAAAACAAAACAAAAATAACAAATTTGTTACCGGTGGGAGGAATGTCCAGGTTGCTCTGAGTTACCAGCAGGGTATCGGTACAGGTCTGCAGCAACTTCAGTTCTTGCCTCAGGAGAAAGAATTCAACTGAGGGGCATAAGGCAGCAGAGACTGAGGCGAGTTTTAGAATAAGAGTAGAAGTTTATTTTTAAATGCTTTAGAACAGCAAAGAAAGGAGAATCGCTTGAGGAAACACCTGTGGGTACCTGAATGTTTAACGAGAACATTAAAGAGAGCATTTACCGCTGATCTAGGACGTCATAGACTCTCCTTCCCATGTTTCTCCCTTACAATGGGCTTCCTGCCTGTGCAGTGCCCTCCTTACTCTTGGGAACTGAGCACACGCAGTGTGTCTATGAATTTGCACACATGCCCATCTCAGGCTTTTTCTAGTGGAGTGTCCCTGGAAGTCACACCTCACCATTTTTTTCTTCTTAGAGGGCGTCCCAAGAAGTTTCTTCTCCCTGGCATTTGCATTCGGTTTACACTTGAATGTTAATAGTTGTGGAACATCAAGAGATGGTCTCTCCAGGGTGCCCTGGCACCCGTTGCAGAATTATCATTGTTAGAAAGGCAGTGTCATAGTTGTGGAACCACGTTCATGTCTGTCTAACTACCTGTAACAAATTCATGAACATAAAATACCTACACAGTTGGCCTCTTCTTACCCCTTCAGGCCTGGTTTCCAACCCTATTTTTAAGGACCACATTATGGTCCATACCTCTTTTACTTTCAGAACCTCTATTTGGAATGTTTACTCCTTTATCTACTTTCTTTGCTGTAGAATCTTTTAGGAGCTGCTGGTCTCGGTTGTACTGTGAACATTTATTTTTCCTCTTCTTTCTCCATAATTGTTCCCTCATTGTGGTTGTCTTAATCAAGTCTTTTATTTTGCTGCTTTTTAAATTCCAGGGGAAAGAAAAAGTCACCAGGGATTACATTTATTATTTAAAAAATCTAACAACTTCTTTTAAATAAATATTACTCACATTTTATACATTAAGTACATAAGAGTTATAAAAATATAAGAAATTTGGTGGTGATATTTTGTGGTTGAAAAGTGATTGAAATTGGGGAGAAAATGGAATGTGTACAATTTCAAATAGTAGCTTCTTCAGGTAGTGATTTTAACGAGCCATCTGAATTTCTGTTGTTTATACTTACACAATGAATATACTTTGTATCCGTGTGGAAATTCAGATCCATCTGGCTCCAAAAAGCTTTGCCAGAGGTCATACTATGAGCCTGGAGGTTGGCAGAGAACTTCAAATCGGTTAAGATGCTGTTCACTCTAAAGCAGGGAAAACTGGACATTTAGGAATCAGTATCTCCACTTCACCACCACTGGCCTTGGGCAAATAACTTCATTTCATCATTTGTAAAATGAGTAGATTTGACCTGCCCAGTGACATTCTTTTTTTAAAGTCTCTTTTTCTTTTGCTAAATACAAAACCCTGCTTGTCATTCTTGAGGATGCTCTGATTGCCCTTAGGCCCATCTCACCCCTCTGTAATTGAAGATTAAATCACCTCTGAAGCTGTGTTGAACACTGGGCTGAGCCCACTTTCACTTTATTGTCTCTATAAATATATAACAATTCAGGCTATAAAAAATTAATACAATTTCAGCTTCTAAGGCTGAAGGAGACATGTAGTCACATATTTTGGTTGAGGAAATAGGGTTTGTACACCTGTGGTTTATATTCAATCTGAATTATATGAAGAGTCTTTTGGGATTTCTTAGTAAATGGGTCCTGTGTAATGGTTTCCCAGCTGAGACAAGCACATTCCTGACTGCAGGCACGGCTGTGTGCTTGACTCTTAAGCAGCTTTGCTGGTCTTGCAGAGGTCCAATGCTGCTCATCGTGTATCTTCCATTCAACGGATCAGCAGAATAGATTTTTGGCTTTTGTGCAAAATGCTGAAAGACTGAATCCTCATGTCAGTAATTTCTGGTTGCTTGGAAACAATTCTCCTTTAGCCACTGTGAAGGAATTTAGGTCAGCAGCGAATTAATCCCTTATAAATTAGAGAAATACAGCCAATCATAAATTCTAAATTGGCCTGTCGACGATGGGAACTATTACACTGATTCCACCTTTTTTAATAAATGAAAAACAGGGGTGAAAGCAAACAGAACACACTGCCATGTGTGTACCTATGCAACTGTATTGCATGCTCTGCACATGTACCCCAAAACCTAAAATGCAATAAAAAAATAAGAAAAAAAAAAAAAAAAGAAAAACAAATTGAAAGGCAACGTTCCAAAAAAAAATTCTCTGAAAATGAACAATGTTATTTTACAGCAAGAAGTGCTTGTTTTTATCAATAAAGATCCAATGATTCTTATGACCCAGGCCAAATAGAGGTTTTACCACCTCACTTTAGTACCATATAGCAATGAAGAGACAGGGAATAAAGTGAATTGTGTCGCTGGGAGGGACCCTAATTCTGAAAGAATGCAGATGGTATTTTATATCCTTCAGTCTGATAAGAACAGCAGAAATAACCATTTGAGACACCTCACAGGAATTCATTTCAAGTCATAAATTTTGGAAGGAGATAAGGAGAAAGAAGATTCCCAAGTTCTTTTCATATTCTACCCAGGCATTAAGATAGTACAGTATGTTGATAAACAACTGTGCCAGTTCCAGGGTGAAATCAACTGGGCATGTTCAAGGTTAAGATTACTTTTTCTCCCTTTTCAGGAGGTAGATAACCAAGACAGGGAAAGTAGAGAAAAATAAGCAGATAAAAAGCCCCAGTTCATTTTCCTTGACCCAGAAAATGAAGGCACACATACATGTGCACGCACGCACGCACACACACACACACATCTCTGTCAGAGAGAGATTCTGTGGATTCAATCTCCCTTTCTCTCTCATATATATGTGATATATAGGATCTCTCTCTCTCCTCGCTGCTATATGCTACTAATGTGTGGTGGTAAAAAGCTCTCTCTATATATGAGTATCCTTTTGCCATTGTGAAGGAATTTGGTCTAGATACATATACATTGTGTGTGTGTATAGAGAGAGAAAGAGAGATCCTATATCCTGTAGGTTTTATTTTTCTGAAGAATCCTTAATAATCCATAAAATATTCCGTGTTTGAAATACCTTAAGAGCTTGTACAAATGCAGATATGAAGGACCCACTTTGTTTCTGGAATGAAAGCTAAGAATCTGTATTTTTAGCAGGTACCAGATGATTCTAATACATACAAAGTCTGAAGACCACTGTGCTAGAACAGTAACAGTATTGTTATTTAACTCTATATGAATCAAATATTAGATTTATTATCAGCTGTAACCTTATGCCATCCTTAAATTAATTTTATAAGGTAGGCAATATTAATAGAGCTTTAAATCACATGAAAATATTTAGGTAGGTAAGCTAACACCTTCAACCTAATTAGAATGTTTCAGCTGTTCAAATGAAAAGCTTCTACCTAACTAGGAAATGCTATAAGGCAAACAAATTGGTAGTTTTATAGAAATCTCACAAATTCTTGCTCAAAACTTTTAAACTTTTACCTAGTCAGAGCTGGTTCCACTCTAGAAAGACTCCTGAAGGATTTAAACATTTTATTCCTCAATGTAAATGATGCTTTTCAGTGTATTCATTGAACCATTTTTTTTTCTTATAGTTAGAAGAATCCTAAGAGATCAATTGAAACAATCCCGTAGTTGTATAGGTTTTATAGATCAAGGAGAGACTTAAGGAGGTTAAAACTCATTTAAACAATTAAAGTAGTATCATTTGTTTAAAATATTGATAAAATGATAATTTTTTTTCTTGAAACAGCTTAACATACATTCTTATGAGCTTCCTGCACTGAAGCTGCCTTATCTGAAAGCTTGTTAGTATGTCACTTTCTATTTATGAACCTTAATAAATGGTGTAAAGCGTAAGATAAAATAAAGCCTTTAAAAGTTCACATATTTCTCAATTGGAAAGACTTCATTAATTCTTACTATTTTCATGCAGAAATAGATACTAGTCTGCTTTTAGGGACATTTCAAATGGCCTGTCAGCATCAACTCTGAAGAAATTCCAGTAGTATCTTCTAATGGCTCTGATAATCACATTGTTTTATCTCATTCCATACAAGAGGACATTATTATGAAGTAATTGATTATCTTAAATGAAGTCAAGACAAAAATATTAACTATTAATCAAGAATCTTAGTGACTAGATGGGCTGAAAGGAACAAAGTGATTACAACATCCATTTGAAGTATGAGAATTAATTCTAGAAAAATCACAGTGCCCCAGGATTGGTTCTAAAAGCATCTTTTGGGCACAGTTGTCCTTGTGTAAAACTAGGAAAGATACAGAATCTTTTATCTCAGATTATGTCTCAAGCTTTGTATTTGTCAGAATCACCTGGAGGTCTTCTTATAATGCAGATAGCTGGGAGCTCCATTTCCAGAGTTTCTTATTCAGTAGATATGGGAAAAGGCTTGATAATTTTCTTTTCTTCTTTCTTTTTTTTGGGGAAAACTTGAAAGCTTTTTATTTGATAACTGGTACTGGATAATGATGCCTACTTATTATTCTTTTTTTTTTCTTTTTTTAAATTGTACTTTAGGTTCTGGGGTACATGTGCAGATCATTCAGGATTGTTGCATAGGTACACACATGGCAATGTGGTTTGCTGCCTCTATTCCCCCGTCACCTACGTCTGGCATTTCTCCCCATGTTATCCCTCCCCAACCTCCCCAACCCCCCACTGTCCCTCCCTTGGCCCCCCCACAACAGACCCCAGTGTATGATGCTCCCCTTGCTGTGTTCCTGTGTTCTCAGAGTTCAACACCCACCTATGAGTGAGAACATGCAGTGTTTGATTTTCTATTCTTATGTCAGTTTGCTGAGAATGATGGTTTCCAGATTCATCCATGTCTCTACAAAGGACACAAACTCATCATTTTTTTATGGCCGTGTAGTATTCCATGGTTTATATGTGCCACATTTTCCTTGTCCAGTCTATCGTCGATGGGCATTTGGGTTGGTTCCAGGTCTTTGCTATTGTAAACAGTGCCGCTATGAACATACATGTCCATGTGTCTTTGTAACAGAACAATTTATAATCCTTTGGGTATATACCCAGTAATGGGATTGCTGGGTCAAATGGAATTCTATTTCTAGGTCCTTGAGGAATCTCCACACTGTCTTCCACAATGGTCGAACTAATTTACACTCCTTCCAACAGTGTAAAAGTGTTCCTATGTCTCCACATCCTCTCCAGCATCTGTTGTCTCCAGATTTTTAAATGATCGCCATTTTAACTGGTGTGAGGTGGTATCTCAATGTGGTTTTGATTTGCATTTCTCTAATAAGAAGTGATGAGCATTTTTTCATGTGTTTCTTGGCCTCATATACGTCTTCTTTTGAAAAGTGTCTGTTCATATCCTTTGTCCACTTTTGGGTGGTTTGTTTTTTTCTTGTAAATCTGTTTTAGTTCTTTGTAGATTCTGGATATTTGCCCTTTGTCAGATGGGTAAACTGCAAAAATTTTTTCCCATACTGTTGGTTGCCAGTTCACTCTAATGATTGTTTCTTTTGCTGTGGAGAAGCTGTGGAGTTTGATTAGGTCCCATTTGTCTATTTTGGCTTTTGTTACCAATGCTTTTGGTGTTTTAGTCATGAAGTCCTTGCCTGTGCCTATGTCCTGAATGGTTTTGCCTAGATTTTCATCTAGGATTTTTATGGTGTTAGGCCTAATGTTTAAGTCTTTAATCCATCTGGAGGCAGTTTTAGTGTAAAGTGTCAGGAAGGGGTCCAGTTTCTGCTTTCTGCACGTTGCTAGCCAGTTTTCCCAATGTGATTTATTAAACAGGGAATCCTTTCCCCATTGCTTGTTTTTGTTGGGTTTGTCAAAGATCAGATGGTTGTAGATTTGTCACATTGCCTCCAAGGCCTCTGTTCTGTTCCATTGGTCTATATCTCTGTTTTGGTACCAGTACCATGCTATATTGATTACTGTAGCCTTGTAGTGTAGTTTGAAATCAGGTAGCATGATGCCTCTGGCTTTGTTCTTTTTGCTTAGGATTGTCTTGGCTATGTAGGCTCTCTTTTGGTTCCATATAATTTGCTTTTCTAACAAATTCCTAGCTACTAATGCTGCTACTAGCTTGGGAACCACAGTTTAGGAACTACTGCCCTAATAAACATGCTGCCCTAAAAGAAAAGGAAAACAATTTACAATATTTATATACCTCAAACTAGTTTGCCATATTTTAAAATAAATGAATGAACATGATAGTAATAATTAACACTATTGAGATTTATTTGGCACTTACTTGGTCCTGTGCAGTAGGTCATTTAGTTCTCTCAAGAATCCTCCTAGGTAAGTATTTCTATTACTACCATTTTAGAGGTGAGAAAACTGAACAGAAGAGTAGTTAAGTAAATATCCTGAAGTTACATGGATAATCAAAGACAGAGATAAAATTTGGATCAGGCACTTTGACTCCAGAGCATAGCTTGATGCTTGATCTATGCATACACTTCTAAAATAGAAATTTTTATTGTGGCAATAAAACAAGCATCAGGATCAGATAGACCTGAATGAAACCCAAATTTCACAACACTTTTATAGACTGTAAGTGATAGACATACAATTTTTTTAAAATTTTATTGTCTTTATCAGTCAGATGGAGCTAATAACACATTTTTGTAGAAATGTTAAAAAATAAAATCAAATAATATATATAAAACAGTTAGATAAAGGTATAGCATGTATGTGTGGTCTACAAATTGGATCCAATATCTGCTCATACCAACTGTAACTTCAGACACATCAAGAATTAACTTCCCAATTGACGATATACCATCTATCTATTCATTTAATTTTCACATGTGAAATAATTCTGATGAAACAATGATACTTTTCAAGAGCTAAAGGTAAAAATTACAAATTTATAAACTAGTAGCATCCTATAATACTAGCGATGAACTGGATTTAATTGAAGATCAGACACCTCTGATAGGTAGAGACTATGTTTGCCAGTTTAGGCTTGAGGATTTCTATTAGAGCTCTATTCACAGCAGCCCCTTTGCCTATCCATTTCAATTGACAGCTCAGGACCTGTGTATCCAGTCTTTTAGGAAAAATCCTTTCTGAATTTTGGTCTTGCTGAGAAATAGGCAGTGTAACCTATTGAACAGTTGTCTCAACCTTTGAAGCGCTGAATCCATCTGTGGAGAGAGTTTTTACTTGCCTCCTTTGGCTGCATAAATTTTCCATATGGTTCACTGCAGCACTGCAGATGTAGTGCTACCAAGTGTGTGATTCATATCTGCAGATAGTATGGGAAGATTTCCATAGCAACAGACCACTAAAAAATGAGAAAATGAGGAGTCAATGTTGTATAACAGGATTTTAAAAAATTGCTTTGTTTTGTTCTTTTGCTGAAATGGCAATTGGTTTGTATTTCTCAAGAATTTTAATGAGGTAATATACCAAATTTAATAATTACATAAAAAATTAATTTCCCCTGTAGATCATGCCACAAGAAAAGAACACAAACTCTCAAAAGTATCTGAACTTTTGTTTCTCAGTTAATCAGATTTCAAGTTGAGATCTCTATCTTGTCCATGTTATAATTCTAGCAATGTGCTTTATAAGTAATCTATAAAGGATCAAGAAAATGGGATTTCATATAGAATCTACTAAGATTCCTTTATTGTATATTAATATGTATTACACACACACACACACACACACACCCTGCCCTGAAATGAAAAACAGTCTGTATTTTTGAGAAGCTTCAAGCCTACTATGGAAGAAAGAAACACAGGCAAATATATTCAGCATTGATAGATACTGTGTTATGGGCAGCAGCAGGACTGAGCCTGTTGGTTGGTTATATAGGAGGCTAATTTAATGAATCAACCCTCCTGCTGAAATATCCTAAGAAGTTCTGGGTAAGATATTACAAATAAGTTTAAAGTATTAATAAGCTCTCAGGGAAGAGAGCAATTCTCAGATCAGGCACTGATAAAGAATGGTAATTCAAAGACCTAATTGCCATTCTTAGTGCTCTGCAGCAAGCATTCAGTCTAAGGACAATTGCCAAACCATGTAAACCTGCATTTTGGCTTTCATGGATTCATGGAGTGATAGAGACCAAACCTAGCGTCTACCAAAGGCAGGAAACCAAGTAGATTTCTCTGGCAAAACTAGATCCTCAGGGTTATTATGACCTCTTCAGTATAAGGATGAGCCAAAACAAAACCAATAAAATCTTTCTTAGTGTACTGAAGAATCAATTGTTTTTTAATAACAATGAAATGAGCTCCAAATGAAAAATGACAGAGTGAGAATTGAGAAACATAACATAGTACTTGCCCAGATTTTCAATCTATAACCTTACCATCTGGTTCAAAAGAAACACAGCCACATATTCAAATCAGAGTCGTTCAATATTGGCAACACTTGGCAGATCAAAGCCAATCGAACTCTGCAGTATTCGCCTTTTCCCAGGTCTCAGATAATTTTCATGCATAAAACTCTAAGAAAAATAAGCTTATGAAAGTGGACTAAATTTACTAGGAAATGAGGTACTGTGAATAAGAACCATTAAAGAATGGCAAACAAAGTTTTATATCACATGTAATAAAATAATCAGATCCAAATTATAAAATTAATATGCTTAAAGAAAAAAATAAGTTTAAAAACTTGTATATTGAATAAGGAAATAGAATCAATGACCATATTGACAACAGTTTAAATAGCACAGGAGTCTGCAGCATATTAGAGAAGAATAAAAAACTAGTAAAGTAGAATATGGTTCTGAAGAAATTATCTGGAATTACTATGAAGCAATGCGATGGAATATTTAAAAGGGAAGCAAGGAGACACTGATATTGGAGTAAGATGACCCAACATACATGTTCATCAAGGTTCTAAGAGGGGAGCAAGGAGGAACTGAAGCAATATTGCAATGAGTTTAGGCTGTGAATTTTCCAGCAGAAATAAAAGACCATTCCACATTTTTTAAGCCCAATAAATCACAAGTAGGACTTTAAAAAAGTCTAGAACATTATAAACAGCAATAAAGAAAAAAGCATTTTAAAATCAGGCAAGCAGAAATGATAGGCTGCTTCCAAAGTAGTGATACAGGAAGAGTTAATTTTCCAGAAGCAACCACAGAAGGTAGAACAATTTATTGAGAGAAAGTAACTGTTGGCCTAGAATTCTACATACATTACATGTCTCTCTGAAAAACAAGAGCAGAACAGAGAAATTTTCAGATGAACAAAACTTAAGGAATTTACCAGCAATAACTCTCTTTAAAATATTTCTTAAGGATATATTTAAGGAAGAAGAAAATTCTTCTCAAATGTAACTGCAAGAAACAAAAGCAAAGTAGAAAATTTGTGACTACGTCTAAACAAGCACTGATTATAAAGGCCGGGCACCGTGACTCACATTTGTAATTCTAGCAATTTGAGAGGCTGAGGCAGGTAGATTACCCGAGGTCAGGAGTTTGAGACCAGCCTGGCCAACATGACAAAACCCCATCTTTACTAAAAATATATAAAATTAGCTGGATATGGTGGTGGGCAGTTGTGATCTCAGCTACTTGGGAGGCTAAGGCAGGAGAATCGCTTGAACCTGGGGGGTGGAGGTTGCAGTGAGTTGAGATTGCGCCACTGCACTCCAGCCTAGGCAAAAGAGTGAGACTGAATCTCAAAAAAAAAAGTATAATAAAATATTGGGGATTCCAAAATAAAGTGAAGTACAGGATAATAATATATAAGTTGGAGAAATTATAAATGGAGTTAGTGTTTTATGGCTTTTGTACTTCTTAAGAGGTGAAAAAAGAAACTGATTTTAAACTTTGAGAAGTATACCTCTTCTAATTATTACAGTAGCCATTTAAAACACAAAGTAGAAATAAAATATATTACTTCCAAATTAAAAGAGGGACTAAAATAAGAAAAATATACCAGAATTCAAGAGAAACCAAAAAATATGAGATTAAAAAAAATCCAGGTGAGATAAGTAGAAAGCACAAAATAGAATAGCAGAAATAAATCCAAAACATATACAAAATGTTATTCTATAAAATTGAACAAAATATTACAGTTTAAAGCAAAAAATTATCAGAGTGGATTAAAATAACCCAAGTACAAGCTTGTATTAGACAATGATTGCTACATAACAACTGCCCAAAAACTTATTGGCTAAAAACAACATACATATTTACTTTACAGTTTCTGTGGGTCGAGAATCTGGGAATGTCTTAGCAGGTGGTTCTTGGTCAAGGTCTCTCAAAAGACTTCAGTCCCTATGTTGACAGGGCTGCAGTCAGCTCAAGGCTCAACTGAAAATGAATCCTTTTTGAAGCTTACCCTTGTGGTTTTTTGGGAGGGCTCAGAAGATCTTTCAGCTCACTCAAGTGAACCTCTTGCAGTGGTATCTTACCATAAACATCTGGCTTTCCCTGGAGCAAGCAATCCAAAAGAGTCAGAACACTTAAGACACAAGCCACAGTGTTTTTGTAACCTAATCACTTCCTTCATGTTTGGTTCATTAGAAGTGAGTCAGTTTAAGTCCAGTCTATATTCAAGGGGAAGAAATTACATAAGAGAGGAATATCAGGAGACAGAGAACATTGGAGGTTGCCTACCCACATGATTTGTTAACAGGACACATCTAAAACATAAGGAGATTGAAAAAATGAAAAAAGCAAAACCGGAAAGGTAACTAGTGCAGTTATAGTAAAGTCAGGTAAAATAGAAATTATTACAAAAAAAATTACCAAAGTTAGGGAATTACTTTATAATCTTAAAAAATTAATCATAACAGAAAGACAAAAAATATTAAAGTTTTGTTAAATGACATCATAGCCTCAAGGTATGTATTGCAAAACTTGATGAACCTACAAGGAAAAACAGACAAATCTCCAATCATTATAGACAAAAGAGTTAATAGATAGATTTGAGTCATGTAATTAACAACTTGATTAGCAGGCATAATACAAACTATAAATACCTTCCTTAAACTCATGTGAAAGATTTACAAAATATGTGAGACTTGTATACTGAAAAGCCGAACACATTGGCCAATTAAATTTTTGAAAAATCTAATTAGAGATATAAATTAATATATATAGTTTTTCATAGATTAATATATATATTCATAGTTTTTCATAAAGAACTGAATATTATTAAAATAATAATTTTCCCCAAATTCAACCATAGATCAAATATAAGCCCAATCAAATTTCTAGTAGCTCTTTTTTTTTTTTTTTTGGTAAAAGTTGAGTTGTTTCTAAAATATATATGAAAATTCAATGGATGTAGAATTGCTAAAACACATTTTTAAAAGAACAAACTTCTTTTTACACTAATCTATTTCAAGGATTAGTAAAAAACTTTAGTAATTGAGACAGTGTGGTATTATGTGACATAAGAATAGACATATGGATCAAAGGAACAGAATAAAAACTTCAGAAATATATCCACATGTCAATTGATATTTGACAAAGTTGCTGATATCATTCAATTTGGAAAATAAAGTTTTTTTCAACAAATGGAACTCAAGTGGTCATAGTAACTTTATTCATAGTAGCCAAATGAAATACTAAAAACCACCCAAATGCTCACCAATAAGTAAATTGACAAACAAAATGTGATATGTTCACACAATGGAATACTATTTGACAATAAAAAGGAACACAGATGAAATTTTCAAGAAGAATATATAGAGTGAAAGAGGCTAGATGCAAAAAAGTGCATATTATATAATATCAGAGAAAGCTAGTACACAATACCTGTGAAGATATGCCAATAAGACGCATTCAATTTCACATTGCTATATTTAAACAGCTCACGAAATTAAAGGCTTCGGTTTTTGTTTTATTTTAGAAAACAATGTTGAAGTTTTCGTTGAAAGATGAGGATTAGTTAAAAGCATGTAAAAAGAGCAACTTGCCTCTAAAATCCTCCTCTCCATCTCTGTGCAGACAGATTGCCATCTCTTCCCCGTCATGGTGGGAGGGATGTTTATAACTGCATTGGTGAAGATGAATCACTACATTAGGATTAAGAGAAAAGTCAACATGTTGAGCAGTGAGAGACTATCAACTGCCTTCCCTCTGAGCAGTTTCTCTTAAGAAACTGGCCCACTATAAAATATCTACAGATGCTTATTTGGAGGCTTTCCAGAAAACATTTGGGTCTCTCCCTTATTACTCCACATATCACATGCGCCAAGGTACAAATCAATTATTTAAGGCCTCCCTTTTAAATCTAAATCAATAATAAAGAAACCCAATCCATGTGTGTAATTGTAGATACTAAAATAAAAGAAAAATGAACATAAAATTTACTTGGAAGAAACATACAAAGTTAGAAAATAAGAAAGCCTAAAATAAAAACTAATTGACACTTCAGAGACAGAAGGAAGCTATTGAGTCCATTTAAAAAATCATGTCAATATCCAAAATGACACTAAGAGATTAAGAAAGAGCTTTTGGAATCCCCCCCCATTTTTAAAATCGTACTTTAAGTTCTGAGGTACATGTGCAGATCGTACAGGTTTGTTACATAAGTATACACATGCCATGGTGGTTTGCCGCATCCATCACACCGTCATCTACATTAGGTATTTCTCCTAATGCTATCCTTCCCCTATTTCCCCACCCCCTGCTATCCCTTCTCTAGGCCCCCACACCCCGACAGGCCCCAGTGTGTGATGTTGTCCTCCCTGTGTCCATGTGCTCTCATTGTTCAACACCCACTTATGAGTGAGAACAAGCAGTGTTTGTTTTTCTGTTCTTTTGTCAGTTTGCAGATAATGATAGTTTCCAGCTTTATCCATGTCCCTGCAAAGGACATGAACTCATCCTTTTTATGGCTGCATAGTATTCCATGGTATATATGTAACACATTTTCTTTATACAGTCTATCACTGATGGGCACTTGGGTCGGTTCCAAGTCTTTACTCTTGTGAACAGTGCCACAATAAATATACATGTGCATGTATCTTTATAATAGAATGATTTATAATCCTTTGGATATATAGCGGTGATGGGATTGCTGAGTCAAATAGTATTCTGATTCTAGATCCTTGAGGAATTGCCACATTGTCTTCCACAATGGTTGAACTAATTTACACTCCCACAAACAGTGTAAAAGTGTTCCTATTTCTCCAATTCTCTCCAGCATCTGTAGTCTCCCGATATTTTAATGATTGCCATTTTAACTGGTGTGAGATGGTATCTCAATGTGGTTTTGATTTGCATTTCTCTAATGACCAGTGATGATGAGCTTGTTTTCTTATGTTTGTTGACTGCATAAATGTCTTCTTTTGTGAAGTGTCAGCTCATATTCTTTGCCCACTTTTTGATGGGATTTTTTCTTGTAAATTTGTTTAAGTTCTTTGTAGATTCTGGATATTAGCCCTTTGTTAGATGGGTAGATTGCAAAAACTTTTCCCCATTCTGTTGGTTGCTGGTTCACTCTAATGATAGATTTTTTTTTTTTGCTGTGCAGAAGCTCTTTAGTTTAATTAGATCCCATTTGTTAATTTTGATTTTTGTTGCCATTGCTTTTGGTATTTTAGTCATGAAGTCCTTGGCTATGCCTATGACCTGAATGGTATTGCCTATGTTTTCTTCTAGGGTTTTTATGGTGTTGGACTTGACTTACATTTAAATCTTTACTCCATTTGGAGTTAATTTTTGTATACGGTGTAAGGAAGGGATCCAGCTTCAGCTTTCTGCATATGGCTAGCCAGTTTTCCCAACACCACTTATTAAATAAAGAATCCTTTCCCCATTGCTTATTTTTGTCAAGTTTGTCAAAGATCGTATGCTTGTAGATGTGTGGTGTCATTTCTATGGCCTCTGTTTAGTTCCATTGGTCTATATCTCTGTTTTGGTACCTGTGCCATACTGTTTTGATTACTGTAGACTTGTAGTACAGTTTGAAGTCAGATAGCATGATGCCTCCATCTTTGTTTTTTTTTTTTCCTAAGATTGTCTTGGCTATGCAGGCTCTTTTTTGGTTCCATAGGAAGCTTAAGGTGGTTTTTTCCAATTCTGTGTAGAAAGTCAATGGTAGCTTGATGGAATATCATTGAATCTATAAATTACTTCGGACAGTATTGCCATTTTCACAATATTGATTGCTCCTAACCATGAGCATGGGATGTTTTTTCCTAGTGTCCTCCCTTATTTCCTTGAGCAGTGGACTACAGTTCTCCTTGAAGAGGTTCTTCACATCCCTTGTTAGTTGTATTCCTAGGTATTTAATTCTCTTTGTAGCAATTGTGAATGAGAGTTCACTCATGGTTTGACTCTGTTTGTCTACTACTGGTGTATAGGAATGCCTGTGATTTATGCACATTGATTTTGTGTCCTGAGACTTTGCTGAAGTTGCTTATCAGCTTAAGGAGATTTTGGGCTGAGAGGATGGGATCTTCTAAATATACAATCATGTCGTCTGCAAATAGAGACAATTTGACCTCCTCTTTTCCTAATCGAACATACTTTATTTCTTTTTCTTGCCTGATTGCCCTGGCCAGAACCTCCAATGCTGTGTTGAATAGGAGTGGTGAGAGAAGGCATCCTTGTCTCGTGCCTGTTTTCAAGGGAATGCTTCAAGTTATTGCCTATTCAGTATGATATTGGCTGTGGGTTTGTCATAAATAGCTCTTATTATTTTGAGATATGTTTCTTTGATACCTATTTTATTGATAGTTTTTAGCATTTAGGGTTGTTGAATTTTGTTGAAGGCCTTCTCTGCATCTATTGAGATTATCATGTGATTTTTGTCTTTGGTTATGTTAATGTGATGGATTACATTTATAGATTTGTGTATGTTGAACCAGCAGCCTTGCATCCTAGGGATGAAGCCGAATTGACCCTGATGGATAAGCTTTTTGTTGTGATGTGGTATTCAGTTTGCCAGTATTTTATTGAGGATTTTCCCCTCAATGTTCATCATGGATGTTGGCCTGAAATTTTCCTTTTTAGTTGTGTCTTTGCCAGGTTTTGGTATCAGGATGATGTTGGTCTCATAAAATGAGTTAGGGAGGATTCCCTCTTTTTATATTGTTTGGACTAGTTTTAGAAAGAATGGTACCAGCTCCTCTTTGTACCTCTGGTAAAATTCCTCTGTGAACCTGTCTGGTCCTGAACTTTTTTTGGTTTGTAGGCTACTAATTGCTGCCTCAATTTCAGACCTTGTAATTGGTCTATTCAGGGATTCAATTTCTTCCTGGTTTAGTCTTGGTAGAGTGTAAGTGTCCAGGAATTTATCCACTTCTTCTAGAATTACTGGTTTATTTGCATAGAGGTGTTTGTAGTATTCTCTGATGGTAGTTTGTATTTCTATGGTGGTGATATCACCTTTATCATTTTTTATTGCATCTATTTGATTCTTCTCTCTTTTCTTCTTTATTAGTCTGGCTAGCTGTCTATCTAATAATTGCCTAGAAGGAATGAAAGAGAAAGTTGAATAAAATGACCAATGAAGAACTAACAAACAAATAGAAAACAGGCAGAAAATAGAACTCAACTGGAGGATCATTCCAGGAGGTCCAAAATGCAGGAGCGTTCTAGATAGAAGCCCAGAGACACTAGAGGTGAGGACTGGGGAAAAAGAAAGTTAGTTTCTTAGTAATCAAGGACATGTATTTCCAAATTAAAAGAACCCATCAAGTACCTGTCACAGTAAAAGATGAAGGATCACCAGTAAGGCAGATATATCATTGTGAAATTTCAGAACACCTGGAATAAAGAATGCATTGGAGAGACACAGAGAGAGAGAGAGAGAGAGAGAGAGTGTGTGTGTGTGTGTGTGTGTGAGTGAGTGTGAGTGAGAGACAGAGGGAGAGACAGAGAAAGAGAGAGAGAATGAATCAAGAATAGCATGGAACTTCTCAACATCAACAACTGACAACTGAAAGACAGAAGGCAATGGAGCCTTCCTGAACACCAGTTGTTTCCATCTGTAATCCTACATCTAGTCACTCAGTTAAATTACATAGTTAAATAAAGGAATTTTCAGGCATGCATTATCTCCTGTGCTCCTGTTATTAGAAAACAATCCAAATAGTAGTAAAAATGAAGGAATAAATTAAAAAGAAAGGAAAGAGTTCAGAAAACAAGAGTCCTCATTGACTATTAAGGAGGTGGTGTTACTTTTCTAGGGCTGCCATAACAAAATAACATACACTGGGTGACTTAAACAGCAGAAAAACATTTTCTCACAGTTTTAGAGGTGGGAAGTCCTCAAGGTGCCAGCAAGGTTGGCTTTCCCAGAAGCCCTTCTTCTTGCCTCTTCACTTGGCTGTTCCTTTATGCATGTGTGGCCCTCGTGTCTGCTTGTATGTGCTTATCTCATTCTCTTGGAAGGACACCAGTGAGATTGGATTAGGGATACCCTTATTGCCTCATTTTAATTTAATTACCTCTTGAAAGATGCTATCTCCAAATAAAGTCATATATTGAAGAATCTGGGGTTAGGGCTTCAACGTACGAATTTTTGGTGAACATAATTCAGTCTATAACAAAGGCGTAAAGAGGGAAGCAGTCCAGAGAAAGGCTGGAGGACAAGGAGTTTGGAATGACGTGGAGAAAAAGTAGAGAGATTATTGGTAATATTTGCTACCAAGAGGTGATTGACTCTTTTATGAGAGATTTGAGAAAAAGCATTAATAGGGACACAATTTTTAAAATGTTAAACAGTTAACTTCAGGGGAATAAATGTGTATAACATAGTCATCCTAAACTACATAGTTCACCTACAAGTTATATTTACATTGTTTCAATAATATAAAATAAATGATGCTTTAATTAAACATTTTATAATGTAACTATTTTGGGAAGACAAAGAAAAATATTGTGAAATTTGGTAGTGGTGCAAGAATAAAGCTTTATCTTCCATAGTAGAAAAACAATGGATGTTTAAAATGGTAAACGTGAGTGATAGATAACATAGTCATGTTATTTAGAAATATGAAGGTATGTAATAAGAGAATCAATTGAAAGTTTTGAAAATGACAGCCCCTAGGGATGAGGATTCAGTGGTAGGAGTGACAGGAAATAGGACTACATGCATATTGTTGTTGGATAAAATGAATTTAATGTGGATTGTTAGAACAATACATTGTTTTTGTTATTTTAGATTATAAGATTAATGCATATTTGTTACAGGTGCAAAAAGAAAATGTCTCGTCAGTGTAGTTAATGCACACCCATGCTACACTTGTTGTTTTATAATCTTTTATTACTTAAAGGGATACAGTGATTTTCCCATGAGTTTGCTTTATATATCTATTTTTTAAACAATAAAAATGCAAAGAAACCCAAAGAAGAAAAATACGAACTCTCCTTGGAAAAGAGAGGAAGTGACATTTGAACTGGCTCTTAACATATAATAGTGAAATCATTGAGCTCTTATTCAGTCAATTCGCTAACTGCTTTACATGCATCATACCATTTAGTTCTCATAATAAATGTGAAATTTCAATTATAAATCTCAATTGTACAGAGTAGGAAACTACAGCTTAGCCAGGTTTTTGTTTAAGGTCATTTGGCTAATAAATGGCAATGCTAGAACTTCAAATACTACAACCACATGGTAAAAAGTGCTGTGGGTATTGGTCTAGAATGGACCCAGATAAGCAGCCTCCTGGATTCCAAGGTCACTAACCTCTTCACCATGCTCAGTAGCTGGGTAAGTGAAGGAAGAGGGGAGGACATTGTTGACATAAGAAACTTTATATAGAATAGAAGCATGAGGACTTAAGGCCTGGTTTGAGCCTGACGTTTCTTTTTCCTGTGTGGATACCATGGTATTTGTGGACTGGGATTCGGCTAAAAAGGTTAATTGAGGTAACAATAAGGGGTACCTTGCCTAACATGGACTTCCATCAATAGGCCTCTGGTTGTCAAATAGTGACATCCACACCAGTGATGATCATCAGTGTGAAGGGAGATTCATAAAGACACAGATCATAAACAGTCTTATTACTTACCAACCAGTCATCAGTCCTAAGTGGTTGGTAAGTAATTTTAAACATTAATTTTATATGAAAACAAATGTAACTGCTCCATTTGGAGTAGAATGAAAAACTTACAAATTTTTAAGTTGAAGCTGAAGACTTCAAAGTTTTTAAAACTTTTATTTATTTATTTTTGTGTTTGTTTTTGACTGGCTTTTATGACAATCTCCTGGATCCCAAGGGTGTAGGTGTGATTCTCTCTCATTAGGAGCTCTTTATTGAAAATTTTTAAAGGCATACTGTATGAAAAATAAGAATCTAATTGAGAATAACATCAGACTTGTCTAAAATGTTATTTCCCCCTAAGGAAATATCATAACACATAACCAAAATAACAACAAAAATAAATCATGACTTTTCTTTTACTGGCTCTAGACTAAAAATATATTAAATTTCACTGATGGTGTTGATTTAGGAAGAATATTAATGAGTGAGAGCCATAAAAATAAAAAGTCTCCAGATCCATATTACTATAATATAAACTGACCATTCTCAGAATACTTCTTGACACCATTAGTCTGTTTTCCCAATACTAAAATGATCAGTTCACCTGGAGATGAGAATTACTTGGTGGACTTCAGACAGAACTCATCAGCACACTGAATTGATCTCTTCTCAAACAGAAATTCTGGAAACCTATAGAAGCTGCTTGAAACTGTACCTCACGAAATAGTGAAGGAAGGTGTCTGATGTAGTTAGATTTCTAGAGGGAAAAAGATGATTAAAACCTGACAGCTTCTAAATGCAATGGAGTATTCTGGATTGGCTCTTAGAACACAAAAAGGATATTAGTGGAAAACTGGTGAAATTCAAATACAGCCAGGAGTTTAATAGTAATTTCCCAATGTTGGTTTCTTAGTTTTGACAAATGTATATGGTAATACAAGATTATTTTTAGCTGAAAGTGGATGAAAGGTATATGGGAATTCTATGTGCTATCTTTGCAATGTTTTTGTAAATAAAATTATTCCAAAATAGATCATTTATTAGAAATATTTTTAAATAATTGACTTCAATGTTATGAAAACAAAAATATTTATTTGATGTCAAGTCCCTGAATAATTTTTAAAACTATTTAAGTTATGCTTAAAATTTTAACAAAATTCAGCTTCTTGCTTAGACTATTGTGAATGTTTATCATTACTCTTTTTTTTTTTTTTTTTTTTGAGTCAGAGTCTGGCTCTGTCTCCCAGGCTGGAGTTCAGTGGTGCAATCTCGACTTACTGCCACCTCTGCCTCCCAGGTTCAAGCAATTCTCTTGCCTCAGCCTCCTGAGTAGCTAGGACTACAGATGTGCACCACCATGCCCCGCTAATTTTTTGTATCATTTTTGTAGAGATGAGGTTTCATGGTGTTGCCGAGGCTGGTGGCGAACTCCTGAGCTGGGAGGCCCCCCTCCACCTCCCAAAGTGCTGGATTACAGGCGTGAGCCACCGCACCAGGCCCATCAAGATATTTTAAGTTTGATATTTGTTTTTAAATCTCCATTATATTATGTTTGGCAGTTAAAAATGTTTAAAGGGTAAGAGAATCTCTAATCTGTACTTCAGACAGTGGGTTTGCATCCTTTCCTGCTGTTATAAAGAGTATGCGATTATGACAGGAAAATGGTGGTGAGAAGAGATGTTTTCTGTCTGTTGTATATTGCCAGTGAATAAGGATGCCAGGGAAGATAACTAGGTTGTTCTTGCTCAGAGGGCAAGTTCTGGACAATGACACTGCAGAGGCCCATCCAGTGCACAGAGGTATGGTCTCCATGCAGTACTTTCTAATCTACCTCTTTTTGGGTTATTTATTGTGTAGTAATTGCTTATTCATTGACTTTTGCCATAATTACTTTTTTTCAATTTGTTCATCAGCTTTTCTTATTGCCAAACAGTGTGCTTTAAATTTGATGAGCTGACTCTGTGATGAATGAGTATAAATGCATATATTATTTTTTATTAAATATTTTTAAAAGCTAATTTATCCATAACTTCCTGTTTGAACATTGCAGTCGTTTAAATAGATTTAGGAAAAGGCAAACTATAACAATCTTTAGTTAAGGATACATTTGGGACTTAAAAACTTCAGGGGAATTAATCTCTGATTCACCTTGAAAATATTCTGACAAATATCTGCTCTTTTGCTTCCATGACTACAAAATTCTGCTGTTTACAGATTAATCTAGGCTAAAAGTATTGTGGCTTTAAAAATTATAGAACAGTCCTGCAAAGGAGTTGGTATTTCCTAAGATGAGGAGAATGGAGGATTAGAAAGGCAGGTAACTACACTCAGAAAATTTAGGGCAAATCATTAACTCTTGGGTACTATGAGTACTACCTGGCTGAAACGTTAGCATCATGCAATATTCCCATTAGACAAACCTGCATATGTGCCCTGTTGTATCAGTCCATTTTCCCACTGTTATAAAGACATATCTGAGACTGGGTAATTGATAAAAGAGGTTTAGCCAGGTGCAGTGGCTCAAGCCTGTAATCCCAGCACTTTGGGAGGCCGAGGTGGGCAGAACATGAGGTCAGGAGATTGAGACAATTCTGGCCATGGTGAAACCCCGTCTCTACTAATATACAAAAAATTAGCCGGGTGCGGTGGCACACACCTGTAGTCTCAGCTACTCAGGAGGCTGAGGCAGGAGAATTGCTTGAATCTGGGACACCGAGGTTGCAGTGAGCCGGGATCCCGCCACTGCACTCCAGCCTGGTGAAAAAAGAAAAGAGGTTTAATTGACTCACAGTTCCCCATGGCTAGAGAGGGCTCAGGAAACTTACAATCATGGCAGAAGGGGAAGAGGCAAGTCTTACATGGTGGCAGGTGAGAGAGAGTGACAAAGATCAGGGAAAACTGCTTTATAAAACCATCAGATCTTGGAAGAACTCACTATCATGAGAATAGCATGGGGGAAAATGCTCCTATGATCTAATCACCTCAACACCTAGGGATTACAACTAAAGATGAGATTTGTGTGGGGACACAAGACTTAACCATATTGCCTCTGAATCTAAAATAAAATAAAAGTTTAAATTATTTTTTAAAACAAATCAATTTAGGGAATATCATGCAAGAAACTTTGCATAGGAGGTACCTCTCAGCAGTGTGGGTAGTGAGGTATAAGGGTAGAGGTGATATTATCTCCCCTTACTTCTGAAATTTCAAATTCACTAATAGCACATGTTAATTTAATAATCAAATATTTTCAGGAAGCAAAATAAAATTACCTAATAATTTTGACTTTGCTGTTTCTTATGTTGTTTGATCTATATACAGTGGAATAATTTGGGGAGTGTCTTTGCTTCTCAAATTATTTCCTAATTTCTGTCAATTGAATATTCAGTTTGGACAACACTCATTTGAATCAATTTTCTGATTTTACTCTGCCAGATTAGTCATCTAATATTATTATATTTCAATGCTATTCAGACAAGAATATTTTTCAAATCCCTACTTTGTGTCTAGCATTGTATTAGACATTGTGGAAGGTGCAGAATAGTAGTAGGAATAAAAACTAATAATCTGCCAGGTGAAGTGGCTCATGCTGTAATCCCAGAACAGGGAGGCTGAGGCAGGAGGATCTCTTGAGCTCAGGAGTTTGAGACCAGTCTAGGCAACTGGTGAGACCTCCATCTCTACAAAAAATTAAAAATTAGCTGAACATGGTGCCACATACCTGTGGTCCTGGCTACTTGGGAGGCTGAGATGGAAGGATGGCTTGAACTCTGGAGGTTGAGTCTGTAGTGAGCCATGATCATGCCACTGTACTGCAGCCTGGGTGATGGAACAAGGCACTGCCTCAAAAAGAAAAAAAAAAAACTCCCCAAAGCCTAATAATGAATAACATTTATTGAGCACTTATATACTGAGAGCATTTTAAAAATCATACATGAATTACCTTATTTTATTTCCCATAACAACTCAATGAAGTAAACTATTATAATCTACCATTATATATTATACATTGTACCCTATTATATCATAATATTTCAATATAGCATAAAATTTAATATTATAATATAAAATTGATGGATTGTAATGATATGCTATCATAATATTAAATGTATTACATATTATATATAATTTTATTGATAAGAAAATTTAATAAATAAAATTTAATTTCTTTGTCTATGAAATTTTGAGACAGGGTCTCTCTCTGCTGCCCAGGCTGGGGTGCAATGTTATGATCTCAGCTCACTGCAACCTCTATCTCCAGGGCTCAAGTGATCTTCCCACCTCAGCCTCCCAAGTACCTGGGACTCTAGACATGTGCCAATCTTCCTGGCTAATTTTTGTATACATGTATTTTTGATTGAGATAGGGCTTTGCCATGTTGCCCAGGCTGGTCTCAAACTTCTGATCTCAAGTGATCCACCAGCCTTGGCCTCCCAAAGCGCTGGGACTGCAGGAGTGAGTTACCATGCCTGGCTGGAAATTAAGTTTTAGAGAAATTAAGTAAATTGCTCAAGGTAAAATTACTTGTAAGCGACAGACAGGATTTGAATCCAGCATACTAGTCTCCAGAGCTTAGCTGTTTAATCTTTTAGATGGCTTTCTGAGGGGTTTACTACACAGCTGGAAAGAGACAAGCTGCACACACCACACCCCAACACTCCACCAACAGCCATACAAAATTGTAGTGGACATATAGTTTATGTATATGCAAATAATTTATGCTTAGCGCCATGTCTGTCACATCAAAGGCATGCTTTTTAGGGTTGTAGAATAGACTAAGAGCCAAAGAACATGGATCAGGGTCTCAGTGCTGTAGTAATTCAGATGACATCAATGAGATATAGTGTTGCTAAGAAAGGCTTTGTGGATTTTCTGGCTACGGAATGACAACGTTTAGATGGGAAAGCCCAAAAAAGTGTGAGCAAGACCCAAAGGTAACAGTGAGTCATGGATGCGTCTCCATCAGATAGGAGATCATTTGGCTTATGCAATGAATGTATGCCGAGAAAGGTGAGAAATATTTCAGAGAGTACAGGAAAGTAGACCTGAGACTGGTACCTTGGATGCTTGGCTCAGCAGTCTAGGTTTAATGTGAGTGATGTTGATAATGGTGACAGTAACAACACATAAGCTTTATAGTTGGCCTATGCTTTCAAAGACATTATCTTAATGTATGTGTTTGTAGCATATTAATGTGGCAGAAAATGGATTGCAGTAGAGAATGCTTAGATTCAGTGAGGCTCATTAGGACATTATTATCAGCCAGAAGTGTAACAAGGAGAGTTGGAGCTAGGGTCAAGGTAATTAAGGGGACCCAGAGGATGTAATAGCTATTAAATGTCTACTATGTGCCAAAGACATTAAATATGCTGTGTTAATGTTCAAAAGAATTATATGTTATATATGGTATTCTGACATGAGTTCAAGGCCTGGTTCCAACACTTACTAATTATGTGACATTAGGTAAGCTATTTAAATGTTCACTGACTCATTTTCGCAACAAAAATACTTGTTGAGCATCTATCAAATGCCAGCATCTGACTAAGTCTAGGAAGAGAATGGTGGAATAAACATACACTCTCCTTGTACTTACGAAGCTTATAGTCTATGAGAGAATCTGTTATTAATATGTAAATATATTAGTTTTCTATTGCTGCATTATTATCACTAATTTAGTGGCTTAAAACAATCAATCAGTCACTTTAAAAAAATCCCACTAGTTTATTTCTCATAGGTCTGTAGTTCCGAAGCCCAGACTGGCTCAGCTGGTTTCTCTGCTCCTGATTTCACAAGACAGAAATCAAAGTACCTATTACCTGGGCTCTTCTTGAAGAGCTTTGAGAAGAATTGGCTTCTAAGCTCATTCAGAGTGTTGGCAGAAACTAGTTCCTTATGGTCACTGGACTGAGTCCCCTGTTTTCTTACTGGCTGTCAACTGGGCACTTCCCTTAGCTCTGACAGGACTCAGTATAGTCCAAGCACCCAGGTCCCTATTATCTCAGAGACATCACAACATGTCAAATTCTTCTCACACTTGGAATATCTGACTTCTCTTTATGCCACAATTCTCTGACATCCTCTTTTACTTCCATCTAGAGAGTGTACTCTCCTTTTAAGAACCCCTGTGATTAGACTGGATCCACCTAGATAACTCAGGATACACTTCTTATTTTAAGGTTCATAACCTTAATTCCGCCTGCAAAGTTCCTTTTACCATGTGACATAACGTATCACATGTTTCATACATTAGAACATCTTAGAGTGGGGGATGGAAGGTGGGGGTGGTGGCGGGGGGTGTTGGAGGAAGTTATTCAGGTTACTCAAACTTCCAAAACATATCACAAATAGATTTATTTCTCTTTATTTCCACAGCCCCAGACAAGTCTTTCACATGAACTGTTACCGTAGACCAAATTAGTCTTCCATTTAGACTGTTCCCACGTACTTCTAAACAGTGTATCTGCTTTTGTTTGCCCCTGGGTAATCTCTTCCCACAGGGCAGCCAGATTGATCCTCTAAAATGTGTTGCTCAGGTCCTGTCCACAGTTTCCATTGTTTTAACAGTCAAGTTCCTTACTCTGGCTACACAGACTTGTCGGACTGATATCTTGTTTCTTCTTCAGCCTTTTTTTGTTTCACTCTACCTTCACCTCATCAAGCTGGAGTAACAATAACCTACTTGTGGTTTCTTGTATAGACCAAGTGTTTTCTCACTCTTGAGTCTTTGCCCATCTAGAATTCTATGTCCATGGTGCTTTCTCCGCTATCCTCTCTCCTCCCCACACCTGGTTTTAGCTGTCTCCCTTTTTTTTTTTCTGTCAGTTCTGAGCTTAAAAAATCTTTCTGTCGGTCCCCACGTGTTTCTTATAGCATACTCTCCCACTACGTATATCAATTTGAAATAACAGAAAATTAAACACAGCACTTTATACTAGGCATTGTTCTAAAAACTTTAAATATAGTAACTCATTTAATTTTCTCAAGAATCTTATGAGGTAAATACTATTATTACCTTCATTTTACAGGTGAAGAAATTGAAGCACAGAGTTGTTAAATAACTTGTTTTAAATAATAGCTAATAGGTAGAAGAACCCAAAGAATCCAGCTCCATAGTCTACCCTCCTACTAATACATAACATTGCTATTATCTCTAATGAAGTGTGCTTGTGTTTTCTTACTGTGGTTAGTAGAATAAGGTCCTCCCAATCTGCTGTGAATATGTGACACAGCATGACAAAATGAATTTTGCAGATGCAATTAAGGTTATTACTCAGCTGGCTTTAAGGAAAAGTACACTGAATTGTCCAGACAAGTCCAGTCTAATTACATAGACCCTTCAAAAGCAGAGAGCTGTGTCCAGCTGGAAGGTAAGAGATACAAGAGAAAAGGAAATCAGAGAGATTCAAGCCATGAGAGAGACTAGAGTCATGGTTGTTGGAGGGTCCATTTGGAAAGCATGTGAAGGAACGCTGTGTCCAGGAGCAAAGACTAGCCACCAAAGCTAACAAAAACTGTGACCTCAGTCCTACAACCACAAGGAACTGAACTCAGCCATCACTTAAAATGAACTTGGAAAAGGATTCATCCCCAAAGCTTCCAGAAGAAAACACATCCTTTCTAACATCTTCATTTTAGTCTTTTGAGACTCTAAGTTGAGAACTAGTTGAGTCGTGTTGTACCCAGATTTCTCACCTTCAAAACTGTAAGGTAATAAATGGGTGTTGTTTAAGCTGTGGCAATTGTTTTGATTAGCTGTGTTAGCCATAGAACACTAATGCAGTGGTTAAATAATCAGGGCATAGTTATGACTGGATGTGGGAGAGATGAAGAAATGGGGAGTGCTAATAGTCAAGGTTTTAAGATTGAGAAATTGAGAAACTTGGATGTTATTATTTAGTCAACAGAATCTGGGGGGAAATTCAGTTGAGGGAAGGATTTAGAGCCCAAAAGTTCTTTGTTAAATATATTGTTTGAAATATGTAAAACTGGTTGTAAGATATATCAGTTTAGAGCTTATGGACGGGTCCTGGGTTTAGAATATGCATTTGAGAGTCATTGACATGCAGCCTTGTTGCTTAATCTGTAAACCTGACAGTAGTACTGGTTATGGTGAAGGGTCACCATGAAACACAAACTCTAGAGCAGAGCCTGGAATTTGATAAGTTCCCAATAAATGTTTGATATTACAATTTCAAATTTCTTTATGAGGAAACTGATGCTAAGAAAGTTTCAGAAACTTGCCAATGTGTCTGGAAAATGGTGGAGAAAGACTTCAACATGGATCTGCCCATGGTGCAGTTTATTCTCTTTCTCCTGTGCCGTAGGCTATAGTTTTAATTCCAACATGCAGAATAAGCATCTCTAGGTGTTTGATTTAGTTGTCAGGGTTCTTGGTTAGAAATGTGAGAAACCAAATTTGACTAATTGAAATGAAGAAAATAATGTATTAGGTGCCTTGTAGAATCCTAGAAAAGCTGGGGAACTGTGCTAAGAAAATGAGCAGAAACCAAGGGAAGCCAAGTGGCAGGGACCAGCCAGAAGAACTGTTGGGTGCATACACCTCTGCCCCCACCTGGAACTAGGCTGCATGGTGGGTACTGTCACCACCAAATCCTGGTTATACTTGTGGTCACTGACAGTCTTGATCTTGGATGTTGTAGCTATCATCTCTGAAGCTTTTGGAATAAACTCCCTACTGTCTGTACTTTCTTTGATTCACTCCTTCCATATTAATTCCAGGCTTAGGGCATTTTAGCAAAGATATAGTTATGTGCCAAATTGTGTGTCCTCGCTTCCTCCTACAGAAGTTCTAACCCTTAGTACATCATAATGTGATCTGTTTTAGACATAGGGTCTTTACAGAAGGAATTGAGTTAAAATAAACTTGTTAGGGTGGGCCCTAATTCAGTATGACTGTTATCCTTATAAGAAATAAAATTTTATCACAGTCATATACACAGGGAAGACCACGTGAAGACAGAGGGAGATGTTCGTTTACAATCTGAAGAAACAGACCTGGAGTTGCTCCTTCCTTCATAGCCCTCAGATGGAACCAAAACCTCTGCCAACACTTTTATTTTAGACTTCCATTTTCTACAACTATAGGAAAATAAATTTCTGCTGTTTAAGTCACCCAGTATATGGTATTTATTATGGCAGATCTAGCAAACTAATACAAACATGAAGGAGATTCACATAGTAATGTTCTGTTTTTTCTGAGTCTTTAATTTTACCTACTGACATCAAGACATCTATTCTTCTCAGCATTAGAATCAGGTCCAGGACACCAAAAACAGCTTTTAACATATATTTTCTTCTTCAACAAGTCTCAAAATAGCTACATAATATACAGCCATAATAATGTGGGGAAGCTTTCTAAAATAATGCAATTTACCCTATGTAGGGAATGCCAATGAGCAGTTTCTTCATACTGTAAAACTGGTAATTGTACTCGTTATGGTAAAGTCTTTATGAAAGACTTGAGACAATTTTGCCCCTGAAACACTCCACTGAAAACTAACTTTGGGTTTTGTACAAACAATTGTGTAGTTAGATAACTAAATATATTTCTGTTTAATCTGTCCTTTCTCTGGCACTCCTTTTTCTGGCAATTAAAAGTTCTATCCACCTGATTTCTCAGTCCAGAAACCTGAGTAATTTGTTTTTACTAATTTCTGATTCACCTTCCCCATTCAATTAATCATTGTGTGCTGTTGACACAAGTACCTAAAGCAGTAGTTTACTTCATCCGCTTTTCTCATGCCCTTTGCTACTGTCTGAGTATCATCTCTCCCCAAAATTACTACCACAAGATCCCATTTGTTCTCCTTGATTCCAGGGCTTCATTCCTCCAATCTTTTCTGCATACTCTAGCTAGTCTTCTATGCTGCAGGTTATTTCCGGAGAACATTTATATCCTTCTCTGGTTTTCCATGGACCTTAGGATAAAGCATAGAAACTTTGTGGCATAGTTTACTCAGTTCTTGATGATCTCTTTAGCCTTTGTCTCCTTCTGTGATCTTACCTCTTCTCTTTCCCCTAGTCCTATGCTCTGCTCTGGCCATAACACCAAAATTAAATTTCTTTTTATGTTCATTGTCTTCGGTATTTTGTGCTTTAAATTCCCACTGTCTGGAAGTTATCATCTACTCTTTTTTCCTAGAACTCCATTTAACAAAAGGTTTTAATTTTGATGTGAGATCTCAGTGCCTCACTTACCAGGTGAACCATACCATACAAATTACTTAGTCTTAGGCTTCAACTTTCTTATCTGTAAAGTGGGTATATTAAATATTTCTCTTCAATGAGCCATTGTGCAGAATAACAAAGTTTTATAAAATGCTTATAATAGCCAAGTGACCATTGTGAGCACTTAATAAAGGTTAGTTATTACTATTTTTAATGTCATTCTCTTTAAGATTTCCTTATCCCACTGCTGAACTCAAAACTGAGTTTGGAATGCTTCCTGTCTACTTACATAGCTCCCTATATTTTCCCCATGTTAGCACATATATATTGTTTAAAGTGTTGGGTCATTGTCGGTGAGCTCCATGAGGGTACATTTGTATTCCTTATGTACAGAACAATGTGGATACCTAATGCATTTTTCTTAAATGAAGGGGATTCTTCTATTATCAGTTCTTCCAGAAGAGGCATCAAATTTGATCTGTAATCTACTCTGGTAGGCAACATCTAGGGCTCTAGAATGTTTTTCTAAGCTTCTAGACCTGCATAAGCCATAAGTATTAAGCTAAAGTTAGAGAGATACAGTAGTGTTATGGTATACATGTCATAAATGATAGTTTAACAATTGGGAAAAATTAAACTAACATTTACTGAGAATCAGATTGGTGCTAGACAGTTATTATCATTCAGTCTTCACAAACATTAAATGAGTCAAGCATCAGTTTGCTTGTTTTATACATAGGCAATAAAACTAAGGTTTTTTTTCTTTTGCTCAAAGTCACACAAATAGCATTTATTTGAAGCTAATTCTTGACTAAAGGCTTTGCATTTTCCATCTTGCCAGGATGGATAGCCATTCACCTAAGGGAAAGGCAGTGATGACAACATGAAATATAAAACATATATATAATAATATTTGAAGATCTTCTTGACATACAAGATTCCAAATTTCTTGTCTTCTTGTGAAATGATCTTTCTGAAAATTACCTGCTCTTAAGCAATCAGAGTTTAACACTTAGTAAGTTTTCAATAAATACTTGGTGACTGTTTCATGTGTGAATTTTGCTTAATACGTTGTCATACATGAGCAGCACTTCCCAGTAAAATAATATAGGAAGAAATGCTTACATTCATTTTTATGCAACAACCAGACTCAGGAATCAGCAGCTACTTTTTAAGAGAAGTCATTCTTCACTAATGAGTTCAAATCCATGAAAAATCTTTCTCCAGTTGGTATTGAGGTGGTTTTGTGAGATCTGCCTTTTTGGGAGATGGAATTATACCTCTTTTGGAGAGGGAATTGAGCTCTCTTGAGAAAGCTGGGTGGTCTTGCTGCCTTTATTAAGGAGAAGCATTCAGCTTGCACAAATCTTTTCTGGGATAAATAAAACACCAGTGATGTGGGTGTATTTTAACCCCATAGTGGGCATTTGTCACTTCATATTTCTATGTTTTAATTCAAATCCTACACTGTGGAAACAACATATGACGTGCTGAAATAGTTCTGCCAGCTCATCCTCTGTTAACTTTAAAAATATCTAACATTTACTGAATGCTTACTATGTGCTGACACTGTGTAAAACTCATTACTGTCATCATCTTACTTAATGCTCATAACAACCCTGGTGAATTTGAATATGTTCTCCATTTCACAGGTAACTTGTTCAAACTTCCTCATCCAATAAGAGGCATAGGTGAGAATCTAATCCAGGCTGTATCATTGCAAAGCCCATATTCCTAATCACTGTGCTATGTTACTTTAGTAAATTGTGCTACTATCCATCAGACATTATAGAGATGTTGGACTGGAATAATTTTATCCTAGTCAACAGCCTAGTGAGAGATCCTCCATTTAATGGTTTTTGTAAATTTTGCTGTGACAGAGTAAATTCCTAATGCTTTTATTGTACCTACCTTTTGCTGCTAAATGTGTTTAGTAGATTTTAGTCTTGTGTTCTTTGATCAGGGACAATCTTTTATACTTTATGGTTTAAAAATAATACAGTTCTTTGTGGTTGCAAACATACATTAATACCTTGTTAATTAAAGTATATGATCAGAGATGTTGCAGAAAGTCAGGATTCAGACAGTGGTCTTCAGGAGTCTGGGCTTGGACCTGTGTTTATCAAATGCACAGGACTATACATAGGCTATATTTGGCTGCTTTCTCTTACAGGTTGCCTGACTTTCCAGTTGTTCTTTTTCAGTGACATAGGATGAACAAATCAATCAAGCTATGCTTCTTTAGTTACAGTATACCAAGACCAACTGGGGTAGAGTGAACAAAATTATATGATTTAGTTTACTTTATAGAACATCAAAGAAAAAACATGTGTATTACATTTCTAACTGCCAATCTTACCAGCAGAAGCAGAGTAATTTTTGTGTACTTAAGAAATAGCTGAATGAACTCTCTTGATATGATGTATTGGAAAAGCAATGAAGTAGGAGATAGAGATTTATCTAACTTGGATGCTAACAAATTTAGGGAAAATTTCTCCAGCACTATCCATTTATATTAACTTACTGGTAACTGGTATACCAGAAACTGGACCAAACTCTGAGTATAATAAGAATTAACCTTCATTTGGCCAGTAAGGAGAAATCTTTGTATCTGCCCTAAATATCAGTAGGTTTCTGTCAGGTTGATTGTGGCAATGTATGTGATAGTGGCTTCAAAAGCACAGAGGATGAAAACAAAAGAACACGACTAGATCTTGTTAGGTAGACCAGTGAGCCCACGTAATGTCATTAGTGAAACTGAGTCCTAGGCAACAGCAAAATAATGCAAATTCTTTTGTACAAAAAGGGCTCTACTTGTGGCTACTATTTTGTAGAAAGGAGAGAGAAAGGAGACATAGCAAAAGAAGAGAGGGAAGAGAAGTGATGACAAATAAAAGGAAGAGTTGAGAAGGTGTTGAAGTTACAAATGAAAATTAATGGTCAGTGCCTGATGGCTTACTGAAGTTTTTGGAGTTTGAGCTAGAGGAGAGAATTAAATTCCCTATTTTCTTGGTGAAATTAAGAAACATAAGAAGTCACCATGGATCTTGGATTTCAGAGTAAGCAAATAGCACAGACCTAAGGTGCCGAAGTGGTAACCAATTTGTCCTGATTATCTCTGAGAGTTGGTGATTGGGATTTTGCTAAGTGATCAACAAGAAGACAGTAAATACTGTGTTCAGTGGAATGATGGACTACCTGCTCATCCAGGGTAACACAGGTCCTACACACATGGAATCAATTGCTTCCTTGTAGCTTGCAAAGCTTACTTTGTAACATTTTTATACTATTGCTAAATTAAGGTAATATTTGTTATAGTTTAACCCAGTGATACAAGTCTATTTTAAGAGTTCCTGTCTTATAATACTGAACTTTGTAGGAGTTCCCAAAGAGGAAAGTGTGTTGAAATGACATTACCTTAAAAAGTAATGTAAAATACTGATGTATATGGATATTTCTAATTTGTAAGACATGTGGAAGTCTGACTTTTAGCTTTATAGACACACCTCTACATAGAGTGGTTCAAATTAAAGTACAAATGTGTATTTGTACACATTTTCATTTTATTACACTTTTTTTTTTTTGAGACGGAGTTTCGCTCTTGTTACCCAGGCTGGAGTGCAATGGCGTGATCTCAGCTCACCACAACCTCCACCTCCTGGGTTCAGGCAATTCTCCTGCCTCAGCCTCCCAAGTAGCTGGGATTACAGGCATGCGCCACCATGCCCAGCTAATTTTTTGTATTTTTAGTAGAGACGGGGTTTCACCATGTTGACCGGGATGGTCTCGATCTCATGACCTCATGATCCACCCACCTCGGCCTCCCAAAGTGCTGGGATTACAGGCTTGAGCCACCACGCCCAGCCTTTATTACAGTTTTTTTTAAACTGATATTTATAATGTATTTTGCTTGCTCACCAGGGAACAGCTGTAGAGCACAGTGATTAAGGATCTTGTTACAGGTGTTAAGCATGACAACTCTGAAACCAGACTGTCTGGGTCTAATCCAAATTCCATCATTCCTAGCCCCTTAGTAACTCTGAGCCTCATGTTCATTGCCTGCAAAATAGTAACAAAACAGTTGTTCATCTTTTTGGTATTCTTGTGAGGACTAAATGAGTTAACATTAAGTATTTAGAATGGTGCCTGGTACATATATTTTTAAAATATCAGTGATATGGTTCGGCTGTGTCCCTACTCAAATTTCATCTTGAATTAAAGTTCCCATAAATCTACACATTTCAAGACAGGAACCCAGTGGGAGATAATTTAATCATGAGGGCAGTTACACTCATGCTGTTGTCATGATAGCGAGTGAGTTCTCATGATATCTAATGGTTTTATAAGGGACTTTTCTCCCTTTGATCGGCACTTCTTCCTTCCTTCCACCGTGATTCAGCATGAAAATGGACTAATATAATCAGCTAACATGACTATTGTGCTCAAGCGATTATACTTCCTGCTAATTATAATTTCTAACAGGTTCATCTTTGTCCCAATTTTATTTGCCTACCACTCATCTGCTGGTGTCCCTTCCAGTAGAAGAATGTGTATTCTCTGTTTATTACACATTTTCTGGATGAATGTTTCTGAGTTTGGATGTTTGTCTGAAGACCAGTCCACCCACAGACCAGAAACAGTCTTCAGTTGCAGAAAGTCTGTGCCTATTTCTCAGAATGTGCAACGCGATCTGGGCATGAAAAAAACTTTATTTATAGGTGAACACATCTAGATATGTTGGAGAATCAAAAGCATTACTAATGATTGGATATAAAGACAAAAAATACAAACCAGAATGTCCTAGGCAGCATGGAATGTATCATCACTCCACCTGTAGTTTACACCTACTTTCTTTGAGGGGACATTTGGAGTAGTTTTATATTCTCTGAGATTCACTTGGCTGAGAGTTATCTATTCCTTCCTTCCCTCCCTCCCTCCCTCTCTTCCTCCCTCCCTCTCTTCCTCCCTCCCTCCCTCCCTCCCTCCCTCCCTCCCTCCCTCCCTCCCTCCCTCCCTCCCTTCCTTCCTTCCTTCCTTCCTTCCTTCCTTCCTTCCTTCCTTCCTTCCTTCTTTCCTTTTTCTTTTCTGCTTTCTGCTTTCTATTATTTTCTTCTATTTTTCTTTGAAACACTTTGTCACAGGAAGGGAAGAACATAAGTTTCAGAGGCTGAAAGATGCAATTATCTTTGTATAACCTGACATTTTTGCCATTAAAGTAGAATTTGAGAAGTGTCATGGATGAATAAAGAAGAACATGTTAGAGAGGCTATTCAGAAAAAGAAAAAGGAATTTCAGCAGCTTACTAGACCAGAATAAACAATGTGTAGGGAGACGATGACATGGAAATCTTCAGCACTAGTGTAGGTCAAGGATTATCCTAGGGAAGAGACATCATTAATGGAGCATCATTAAGCTGTGTCAATGAGAGACAAAGATATAAAGAAGAAAAAGTAAGATTTTAAATTGTATGTGCTGAGTTTGCGAGGAGAGTTGCAGGAGACAAGTTGAAATTCTGGAGTCCAAGTAAAGTTATGCAAATGGCTTCAAGGCCCTCCTCATCTGATGTCATCAAAAGCCCGAAGGTACCTCTTACACGGTTGGAGAGGGGCCTTCATTGTACTTGAACATCTCAACAACTACTAATTAGTGTCTTGGAAATGAATTTGTTCCATACATACTTTTTAAATTCTGCTTATTCAAAATCTGTAATGGTCTGTGAACTACACAAACAAGTGTACTCTTTAATCACCCCTTAACAAAAATTAGATTGTTCATTATTTTCTACTTGACATTTGCATATTTCTCCACTTTATGCTGACTTTCCTGGAAAGATCACCTCATAATACAAAAGTACTCCTCACTAGTGTAGTGAAAATAAAATCCCCCCAATGCATGCGTTTGCACACACATACACCCTTTTATAAAAAATGTTTGAAGATGAAAAACATTTTTTATAAAAGGTGTGAGATTTGTCTCAATAAGAAGTGCATAATTGGCCAGGTTGTGCTTTGTAGCTATGGAAACAAGCTGTAGGGGAAAGTGTTGGCTGAAATAAGCAGAATGGGGGCTCTAGTGAGGGGCTATATTAATCCAGTCCCTCCCACAGGTTCTAGACATATTTTATTTTCTCAACTTCCAGATTTGTTGTTTAGGCAGCTCTTTGCACCCTGTTGAGAAGCACTGAGAGAGGGGCAGCACAAACCATGTGTTGATGCCCATGTGTTTGGTTTGCATCCGCTTATGTCTACCTCTCTGAATACCATGCTGGTCGGAGGTGAGGTGAGCTTTCAATGAAAGCCTGGTATACATATGTTCCAAACAGCTACACCCTGACACTTTTCTCCTTATATAGATTTTTACTGGTTAATCTTCTGATAGAATCACCTTTTTTCCTTTTTTCTTCAGTTTTTCTTGTTGGAGGTTATGATGGGCAGGTAAAGTACTAAGAGGTTCTACATATCTGTCTAGATAATCAGGAATCATGTGTTAGTGTTGTTGCATAGTTACCTATCAGTTACTCAGAAGTTGAACATTCACTGTTTCTGCTACCTCACCAAAGTCAGGGGGTTGCACCTGTAAATGCTTCTAAAATTTTAATTGACTAGCATGTACATCAACAGTTTGTACTAGGAAAAGGGAAGCACTACTCTTGGAATCAAAAGACCCAGGTTGAAATCGCAGCTCCATAGCTTACTTATGAGATAATTTTGTATGTGTTACTTAAACACTGTAAGCCTAAATTTGCTTGTACACGTGAAGTAACATCTACACTACTTTGCAAGGCTGTTATGAAGATGAAATGAGAAAATACTTTAGAAACTGCAAAACATCATATGAAAATAAAGTATAGTTCTAAACAAGGTTTCTAAGTCAAAGGTCTAAATGACTAAAAGAAAATCTATATTACAGGGTTCTGATTAATGTAAATTCTCTGTTCTTTCTCTCATGAAATATTCAGTTTATTATAAGTAACTCCTTCATTGCACTCTTTACCTTTTAACTTAAAAAACCAGGCAATCCTAGAAATAATATCATGTTTTTAATTCATCTAGACTTTTGATAAAGTCTTTCCTCATCTCTTAGTTTTAATCTTCCCTGTATGCTTTAATTAACTATATTTTCTATTCTCTGCTCATGACCTTTGTATAATGTCTCCTTAGATTCAAAGCTACAACTACTACTTTGCATTTTGCATGGTACGCTACAGTCTTAAAAAAAAAATTTCCCATGGGTTATTGTATTTGATCCCCAAAATAATCCTGTGAAATAGAGATTTCTCTTTTTAAACTTGACTTGTGTGTAAACTAAAACATACAAGGATAGTAATTTGAATATTTTTAACTCAGTTTTTCTTTAACCCATGAGAATGCCATTATTTCACGCTGTTTTGGGCCTGCCTTGAATATCTTCTTCTTTTATATTGAAATCTCAACATATGCCAGGTCTTATGCTGAGCAGTTTGCACAATTAATGTTTAATTATTATAAGAACCTTATGAGAGAAATCATTTTTCCTGCTGCAGTTGAGTACATTGAGGCACAGGTAGGTTAAGTAATTTCCCTAAAGGCACAGAGCTAGATTGTAGGAGAACTAAAGCCTTCTTCTGGTTCAATCTCATTCCAGAGTCTACTATTAGCTGTTATGTTCAATTTCCTCTCTAATTTATCTCAGGTTTCTTACTTTTCTCAAAGTAGGCCTTATTAACTTCCTGAGTCCACTCTTACCACTTTTGTCACTGAGCCTGCTACAACTGCATCAATAATGACTAATTTATGACCAAGTCTGAAGAAAAAGTTCACTTTTAACCTAATCAGTCTCACTTGTACATATGGAAAAACTTAAAGGTAATAGGTAAGCCATAGCATAAACCCTGAACAAATATGCATGGGACAGACCCAAACCAACATGACACAGGCCTACAAGACTGAACTGAGATTTGAGCTACTAGCACAAGACTGAGCCTAACCTCTGAAACACACGTGTGGGCACATTCAAACTAGCATAGCAAAGGTTTAGAAAACTAAAATGAGATCTGAATTACCTGTATATATCTGAACATAATCTCCAAATTATGCATACCTATAATGGTCATAATCAAGAGTAGTAATGATTTAGAGCACTGAACTGAAATTTGAACCATCATCTACAAAAAGTAAAATACAATTTGTTTATTTCTTGCTAATATAAAAATACTAACATCCTGCAGCTTGTAATAGGTAACAAAGTCTAAGATACAACCCCAAATTACTTGACATACAAAGAACCAGGCAAATGTAGCACAATTGAAAGAAAATAAAAGCAATGGATACCAACACTAGGATGACACAGATGGGATAGATCTTTCAAAGACTTTAAGGAAGCTATTTTTATTAGGTCCTTTATAAAGTGTAAAAAATAAAAAACATCAAAAATATAAAACAACCTCCCACATATGAAATGAATTAGAAGGTAAGAAAAACTCAACAAGAAATTAAAACAATAACTAAATTAAAGTTTTAGAACTGAAAATACAACATCTGAAACAAAGAATGCACTGGATAGACTCCAAAGCAAAATGGATATAATAGTGAAAATATGAGGAGGGATTTAAAAAATAACCAGCCTCTGGAACATATGGGATGATATCAAAGGTTGAATACGTGCATATTTGAAGTTCCAAAAAAAGGGGTGGGGTGTGGAGAGATTGCTGTAGGAAAAATATTCAAAATATATGACTGAACGCTTTCAAGCTTTCATAGAAGACTTACATTTACAAATTCAGAATGCTCAGTGAATCCCAAAAATAATCAACTCGAAGGTAGCAATGCTAGACACAGACAAACTGCTGAATTTAAATATAAAGAAAGGTCTTGAAAGCATTTAGAGAAAGTGGCATATTACTTATAGGGAGACAACAATTAGACTGTTGATTTCTCATCAGAAACTGCTACAGCCAAAGACTACATCTTGAAAGTACTGAAAGAAATTCAAAAAATTCTTTCAAAGCATAATTCTATATCCAATGCAAATCTCTTTCAGTATTGAAGGTGAGATAAATTTTTACATGATATAAAACTGAGAGCATGTGTCACTAACAGATATTTACTATAGAAATGATAAAAAATATTCTAAGTAGACTGTGAAAAGTTAGGTGTCTATATTGTACTCCCTAAAGAACCACTTAAGTCAAATCAAAACAAAACACAAATACAGCACTTAAAAATCAGATAATAAATCAAAATGGAGGACTAAAAGTATTTAAAGGAAAATCAGGAAGGGGAAGATAGGTAAACAAAAACCAAGGAAGACAAACAGAAAACAAATAGGAGAACGTTAGGTCTAAATCCAACTATATCAATAATTACCAATGAAAACCAATAGTTACTAGTTTTGTTACTCCAATTTACAGACAGAGATGACCAAAGTGGATAAAAACAAGACTGAACTATATGCTGCTATAAGAGCTACACTTAATATATAAAGACACAAATATGTTTAAAGTAAACGTATGGGTAGAATAGATATGAAATGCAAATAGTAAGCATAGGAAGGCTATAGTGGCTATGCTATATCAGGTAAAATAAGCTGTAAGAAAAATAAGATTACAAAGAATGTATTTTATGATAATAGAAGTAAATTATTAAGAAAAGCCTCGATATGCAGTACATAAATTAAAAATATACAGAATTAAAGAAGTACTTTTTTTCTCATAGATTTTAACAACTCTCAGTAATTGATAGACTGATCAAACAAAGTCAATAAAGACAAAGAGGATCTCAATAATAATAACAAACCACTTCATTTATATTTGTAGAGCAGTCTATCCAATGACTGAAGAATACATATTGTTCTCAAGTACATGAAATACATACACTGAGACTATAATCTGGAGTACAAAACAAAGCAGTCAATGTTTAAAAATCTGGGCCGGGTGCAGTGGCTCACACCTACAATCCCATCACTTTGGGAGGCTGAGGCGGGTGGATCGTGAGGTCAAGAGATCGAGACCATCCTGGTCAACATGATGAAACCCCATCTCTACTAAAAATACAAAATTAGTCGAGCATGGTGGTGCACACCTGTAGAACTAGCTACTTGGGAGGCTGAGGCAGGAGAATTGCTTGAACCCAGGAGGCAGAGATTACAGTGAGCCAAGATCATGCCATTGCACTCCAGCTGGATAATAAGAGCGAAACTCCATCTCAAAAAAATATATATATCTGAGTAATACAAAGTTCATTCTCTTACATGAAGGGAAGTACATTAGAACCATATAGCATTAACTATAAAGTTAAACTTCATTTAAATAAAAGTAAACTATACAATAAACAACTTCGGACTAAGAAATTTGACACTTTACATTAAATAGACAGAATTCTTAAGATATAATGTATGAAAACTGACACAAAAAGAAGCAGAAAAGCTGAATAGTCTTAGGTCAGTTAACAAAACTGAATTTGTTACCAAAGTCCTCTCTCTCTTTCAAAACAAAACAAAACTCCTACAGGACTTGAGTTTCACTGTGGGGTTGGTATTGACTTCTGTGAATATGCTTTCCTTGGGGACATCACTGTATGCTCCCTGTGTGGAGTGAGTAGGGGTGAGATGGTGGGAGGGTAGAGCAGGTACACAGGAGGCTGCAACAGAGCAAGACTCATGCATAGGATGCTTGGATTTGTGACCAAAAACATTCTTCTTTCTTGTTACATCAATCCATTTAACCTCAGCAGCCACAATCAAGAGAGAGAAAGAAAGAATCAAAGGACTGAAAGATGGGATAAGTCTTTTCACTGACTCTCAATAAATAATGTCAGTGTCCTGGGCCAAATATGTCTATACTCTTCCCTCTTAGGAATATAATATAGGGCAGAATAAAAGAGCTAAGAGAATACAAACCTTGAAATTCTTAACTCGAGACCAACAATTTCCAATTAAATAACTTTCCAAACATCAAGGTATACAATGAAAGTCTACTAGTAGAGTTTTATCCTATTAAACCATTCCCTAGTTGTGCTGTATTATTTCTAAAAATTTTTTAAAGGGTAACTAATTCTAATGTATATCTACCTGTAGTTCTAATCTAACTTTGCTCCATCACCTTCTCAAAACCATCTGCTTGATAATTTATGATTTTATTTTTGCTTATAACTTAACTCTATTTTGCTGTCATTCAAAGTAACAAAATATGTTCACATGCTTGCATTTTCCACAACAAACCAGCCAATAAAAAGACCAAGGAGACACCAAATTTAAAGATGTCTTTCTTCTGTATTCTAGTAATGTCCAATACATAATAACATTTTGTGTTTATACAGCTTTGAAGTTCCTTATCTCTCTGAGCTGTCAGATAAACAGTAAAGCTTTCCAAAAGCATCAACACATCAGGTCCACACCTGAAAATTTTAAAAAGCTGAGACTTAATTAATAAACAAATTGCCAGAAAATCAGTATATACCTGAGAGAGAAAATTAGTTATTTATAACATGTAATTATTAATTTAATCATTTATTCCCATAGTCACACATTAATGCCAACCTCAATGTGGCCATATTTTCAGTTTTAGGTCCCATTTCATACTAATAAAAATGGCCTTTTGTCCCTAGCCTGCTTGTTACAAGACATATATTTTTCTCTTTCTGGGCTTAGTAATAAGTTCTAGATTCTCACAGGACTTACTTAAGTTTAAACAGTACCATGGATTCCTCCCAGCAAACCAAAGGGCCCTGATAAACATGACTTTTGCCACCATAAAACGTTGCTTCTGAAATCAGAAGTTGGCGCATTGGTACAAAACTATGCACCACAGGAATTGCTACAGCAGTAAGGGGTAATAACCTACTCGTCGGACCCAAGTTTCTTTGGATTTGTACCCCAGTTTGCTCAGGATAATGCTAGTTTATGCCTCTTTTTCTGGTTTGATTATTAATCAAACCTTCCCTCATCCTTCTGCTTTTAAACTGCTCTTAATCTGGGCTATGAGTTATGTGGTCACCACATATAGAATTGGCAGATGAGATCTGCTTAATCAGCTCCGACTGCTCCATTCACAAGTACTCCATATAAAAATAGACTAGAGCTTTTGGTGGGTATCTTGTCACACAGACAGAACTGTTCCCCAGGTCCTGCCAATAGTGTTAGTGTGGCAGCATCAGTGACACAGTTTCAGCATCAGTCGTACTCTCTGTACCTCCCTAAAACAGTATGGGTTTTGAAGTTGAGCCCAGATATCTCACCCCTCCTTACTGTGAATATCTTTGGATGTTGTCCTTTTCTGTCAGCTGGACACAGTGTTTAATACCTTTAATCTTCAAAGGGAAATAATTGTTAGGCCATCTTCATCCAGAAACTTCCCTGAATAAAATTAGTGACTCAAGGAATACGTAAATATCATAGAACTTGACTTGCAAACAAAATTTAACCTTGGAATCCCATGGAACAAAACAATGATCTTGTTTCTTACCTCCTTGAACAACGTGTAGGTGTTTGCTTTGACTTTTATAATTGAAGTGTCATTATGATGATCTAAAACTAGTTATATTGTGGTTCAAGGTGGCTTCATAATATCTTCATCAGCAACAGAAATAGCAGCTTTTAAGTGGCTGTTCTTTTGTCCTAATAATAATCATAAAAGCTACGCCTCATGGGGCACTTCATTGTAAGTACACATATACTCTGACACATGTCCACATACATACACACACTCTACATTAAAATCTTTATAAGTTGACACAAGGACTCACTCAACCTGTCAGTTTAGTCATTTCGTCTGTAAAGGCACCAAGTCTTTATAAAATAACCATAACTAAGGTATCAAAACATTGATTCAACAAAGTAATATCTGTTTTGCTGCAGCATCTTTCCCAGGGACACCATTCAATAGTTGATTTGTCCTAGTAATAAAAAATGTCATTCTTCTTTCTTTCTTCTTCTTTTAACATACACACATACATACACTTCATAACTGTACAGGTTACAATTTGAAAACTGATCTTCCCTCATTTCCCTATAACTTTGACACTGTTGCTTTTTGCAATATTTCCCTATCTCCACAAATAATCTAATTTCCCTTTTTAATCAGTGTGTGTGTGTGTGTGTGTGCGCGCGCTCATGTGCGCTCTTGCATTTTGGGGGTGGTAATGGGTAGACAAAACCCTGTCGGGAACTGCTCTCTTTCATTGGCTAATGGTTTCATTCACTTTTTCACTCTTTATATTGCTAGCCAGTATATTTTAGGCACAATATCTACCTTCTTTGTGTTTTCTTCCCAAGTATAGGAATGGAAGACTGGTTGAAGCATTAGCTTTTGAGGATCCAACCCTGTCAAACTCTCTCTCTCTCTCTCTCTCTCTCACACACACACACACACACACACACCCTAGTAGACACACAAACAATGCCTGCACTCTACCCATCAAAGTGTTAAAAGTTTTTTATATTTAACTTGAGGAATTTTAGCTTAGTGCTACACCGTTCTCTAACTCATTTATATAGCAGATCCCACTGAATGGAACATCAAAACACAAGTCCTTTTCATTGACCAGTGTGGCAATTTATCAGTATTGGGAAAATTTGAACATGCATACTAAAACTGATGCAGTTATAAGAGCCTGCTTTCATGGTTATGCCAGTGAGTTTCAGGTCTGGGTGTGGTCCCCCCTTCCCCTCAAGGAGAGGGGCATTCACACAGAATGCTGTCCTTGGCCTTCCCTCTGAAAAAAGTATAGACAGTCTTTTATAGGAGTTACCTATCCCTCCTTCAAATGAAAATAACAATTAGACACCTCTTACTGAGCCTAACTTTAGCATGTTAGCCCAAAGAACATTTATCTGTTTGCCTTCTCTGACCCCTTCCCCAGCTAAACTGTAGACTCCTTAAATACAGAGGCTGTGTCTGGCTCACTTCAATGTCTTCAGGATGTAACATGGCAGTTAATAAAAATGTATTGAACTGATTTCGACATCATAGAAGTCATACCACTTAAAATAAAAATGAGTCACAAGTTATTTTTCCCACCATTTCAGAGCGCTTAGACTACTTAAAGGCAGTATTTAGAATGGCATTTCATGCCTAAAAGACTGGGAATGTTGAAAGATAAACTGTTTCCATTGTTGTCTGTTTGGCTGAATCATCTGGGAAACATGCTAACTTTACCTTTTTCCCAGTTATTACACCTGTATGTACTCATGCTGAACCTAATGGCATTAAAAGAAAAGGTTAAAAAAAAAAAAACCAGATAGTATATTGCTGGGGAGAGAAGGTAGTTTCCACTTAATAAATTCTAAAAACTCATATGAGGTTGAAGTTGCTGTATCTCTTCAATCCTTAGATTAAACCCTGCCATGTGTAGCTTTGCACAGAGCCTGGGTTTTTCTGAGAACTCTACTACCTGGAAGTGGCTGGCTGAGCTCTGAAATTCACAGGAGTGCCCTTGTAGTGACAGAAGGTTTTCCTGGACACTTTTAGGGTCTCTAGCTGGGTCTGAAAATCAAACTAACAAAAACAAATTAACAGGAAAAAAGCCTACAAATTTATTTAATAAGGCTTACTTAACACAGGAGACTCCTAAGGAAATGAAGACCAAAAGAAACAGTTAAACTGTATATTTTTTTATGCTAAGTTTGATGAAAAAGTGAACAGTCATGGAGAAGTACGATTGGATAAACATGTACAGTCAAATGGTAATAAACTGGAGGAAACTTAGAAGGGTCTTTTTGTTCACCTTCTCTGTGTCCCTGTGTCTTCAGAGACAAGGATATTCCTTTCCTCCGGGTATTAAGAGAGCACCTTTCACATGAAGGTTTTATGACCTACTTCAGGGAAAGATGAGAAAATTATTCTGAGATTGTATGACCTACTTTAGGGGAGAAGGGCAGAGGAAAAGTGAAAATGACCTTTCTGCTTTGGCTGCTTCTTCAAATGCCAAGGTGTTGAGATTTTGGAGTAGCATGTCCTAAATCCCATCACCCTTCTAGTCATTTCACTGTTCTTCCCGCTTCACAACTGACTGTTGAAAATTATGTCAAAGGCACATTTCTTGCTGCAAAGAAATTGTGTTTGAAAATATTCTGAGCAAAGTATTCTTAAGAAAATGGTGTTTGTTTCTGGCCATAATGTATCTTTCTTAATATTCATCTAATAAAATGCCCTGAATTGAGAAATTAATGGCATGCCATGGTTCAAATGCTAGGCAACAGATTCAAATTTTAATGGAACGTTTCAACATAACAATAAAATGTTCTTTCTTCATCCCTGCAATAAATATCATTTATATATTCACCACAGGATTAAAATTGAATGATGCTGGGAATAGGATGGTTTACTTACATAACCAGGCAGGAACCACTAAGGGCTAAGAGAACGAGCATACAGCAGCACAGAACATAATCTTGTTTTGTTCCCCTCTCCCCCTGCCCTGGTCTTTTCTCCCCTCTTTCCAAATTCCTATGGGCCTCTCAGAAATGCTTCCTATATTATTCAAATAAGCCTTTTCTTTTCTCTAAAACCTTGACCCTAGCTGAAGCCCAGATCCTGGTGGCTTAACATCTACCTTAAGTTGACTAAGAAAGACATATTTCACTACAAAATGGGATGCCTCTTGACAAAAATATGTGTGATAACTGCTAGGGAGAATTTTAAAGTCTGAATCCTATTATTAATTATGTGTTATAGTTGTGATATCACAGATGGAGTAGAATATCTATTTGGGTTAAAAGAGAGGGTATGGTCAGCTACATCTGGAAACGTTTGTGGCCATACAAAGCACATGGCATTTTCATTTAAGGCAGAAATAACATGGACCAATGAGTAAGTTATAGACAGAATGTTTGTATCCTCCAAAATTCAGCCCTAACTCCCAATATTACGGATGTAGAGGTAGAGCCTTTGGGAGGCAATAAGGTTTAGATGAATTCATGAGGGTGAGGCCTCCATGTTAAGCTTAGTGTTTTTATAAGAAGAGGAAGAGATAAGAGGTCTCTGTTTCTCCACCATGGGAGAACACAGTGAGAAGGTGGCTTCTGAAAGCCAGGAAGGAGGTCCTCAAAAGGAACCAAGTATCCTGGCACCTTGACCTTGAACTTCCCAGCTCCTAGATCTGTGAGAAATGACTATTGTTTAGGCTACTCAGTCTATAGTACTTTGTTATGGGACAGCCCAAGCTGACAAATACAGAGCAGAAGCAGTTAAAAAAAAAATATGTCCTGGGAACTGAAAGCTAAACTGAAGCAGATGTTCGTGACAATGGCATTCATAGAAGATTGGGCTAGAGAGAAAACTAAAATTCTAATCTTCAGTTCAGAAAAGTCTTGAATTTGACAGAAATGCTGGTGTATTCGTTTTCTGTTGCTACTATGACAAATCCTCACAAACAGTGGTTTTACATAACAAAAATTCTCTTACAGTTCTGGAGGCCAAAAATCTGACATGTGTCATCAGCCTATAATCAAGCTGTTCGTAAGGTTATGTGTTTTTCTGGAAGGTCTAAGGAAGATCTAATTCTGATTATTCAGCTACTGACCATCAACTGAGGGTCTTTGCAGTTTCTAGAGGCCATCTGGGATCCATGCCCCCCTCTATCTTCAAAGCCAGCAATGAGAGGTCTAGTTCTTCTACTATTGCATCTCTCTATAGGTTTGTTTGTTAGATTGGGCCCACCTGGATGATCTAGGATAATGACTTAACTCTAATTTCTCAACCTTAATCATATCTACAAAGGTTATTTATTTATTTTTGTCATATAAGGTGACAAATTTATAGGTTCTATGGAGTAGGGCATGGACATCTTTAGACCACCATTCTGCCTGCTGAAACTGGTAAATAAAGAATTTCTAGTGATGTGATATCAGATAAATTGGCTGATTTTCTATACAATTCAACTAGAAATTTGGTGTCCTATTAATATTTAAGCCAGTTTGTTCATTGCGCACATAAAGAATGCAGGCTATGAAATTCTACAAAAGTGTATAGATCTTTTTATTTCTCTTCTCATGTTCTTCTCTTACATTCTCTTTTCCTTAGAACAAACTTAACATTTGGTAGTTAATAGAAAAATAATCCACTCTCAGCACATAAAGATTTAGAATATGGATTTTGAGAGAACTAAATATCCAGTAGGAAGTGATTTATGTTTCCTTTTAACTACAAGTAAAGACATAGTAAGTAAAATGTTTTCTTCCTAGAAACCAAAATTTAGAATTGGAGTTCTGTTTATAAAAATTCATTTTTCTACCATGAAAACACCAGAATTGATAAAATGTTAACAATGAAACATCTTTAAGAAAACAGTTCTTAATTATGTAAAAACCAGATAGTACAGAAAGCTATAGGGTAAATTTTATTCTAAAGACATTTTATGCATTGGAGGGACTATTTATGATTCCTTAGTATATGAGCCTATTGAAGTTCTGATAAAAGTTTCCCTACTTTTTTTCTAAGAAAAATTTTCTATTAGTAAGCTAAGGAAATTTATTTTCCTGGATTTCTCTGAGTACTGTCAGATTTTTAAAAAATTAAAGTCACTGCTTTTCAAACTTTTTATGATTTGTTCCACAAAGTGCTTCCATGAAGTCATCAGATACCATAACCAGGAAGAAGCATAGTTTTCATGGTGATCTCCTTTTCTTCAATAATCTCTTGCTCTTCCATTTCTTCAGACCTCTGTGGACCTCTATTGGTTTACTGAGGTTATATATCAATTCAGAACAGTGGCCATGTAAGAATTATGCACAATTCCTGGGGAGTAAAAAAATGTTTTGATCGTTATGCTGGAAATTTTATATAATCTAAATCACGGTTTCAAGTTGATCATTCTATTATTAAAGTTAGGGGAGAGAATAGAAAAAATACTCTGAAGTAGAAATTTTAAATATACTTTGCAAATAATGGTTTATAATTATTTATAAACATGATAATAGGAAAGAAATTACATAAAACTCTCTTGTAGAATAAACACCTAATCTGTGGAATGCAAATCAGAATGAAAGGGTTAGAATTCAGTTTTTTCCTACATAAAAATATTCTATGCCTTCTAATTGTAAAAGATTTTCATTTCATTTCTTTTTTATTGCATTTTAGGTTTGGGGGTACATGCGAAGAACATATAAGCTTGTTGCATAGGTACACATATGGCAATGTAGTTTGCTGCCTTCCTCTCCATCACCTATATCTGGCATTTATTTCTCCCCATGTTATCCCTCCCCAACTCCCCACCCCATGATGTCCCTCCCCTATTTGCCCCCTACAGACCCCAGTGTGTTATGCTCCCCTCCCTGTATCCATGTGTTCTCATTGTTCAACTCCCACTTATGAATGAGAACATGCAGTGTTTGGTTTTCTGTTCTTGTGTTAGTTTGCTGAGAATGATGGTTTCCAGCTTCATCCATATCCCTGCAAAGGACATGAACTCATGCTTTTTATGGCTGTATAGTATTCCATGGTATATATGTGCCACATTTTCTTAATCCAGTCTATCACTAATGGGCATTTGGGTTGGTTCCAAGTCTTTGCTATTGTGAACAGTGCTGCAATAAGCATACATATGCATGTATCTTTATAGGAGAATGATTTATAACCCTTTGGGTACATACCCATTAATAGGATTGCTGGGTCAAATGGTATTTCTGGTTCTAGATGCTTGAGGAATCGCCACACTGTCTTCCACAATGGTTGAACTGTAACTTACACTCCCACCAACAGTGTAAAAGCATTTCTGTTTCTCCACATCCTCTCCATCTGTTGTTTTCTGACTTTTTAATGATCATCAGTATCTTTTTATGCTTCCTATAGGGCAAAATGTAATCTGGGGTACAACACTCACAGAACTTTCCAACATTTAGTTCATTGTTCCTTTATCTTTTTTTTTAAATTTTTTATTGGATTTTAGGTTTTGGGGTACATGAGCAGAGCATGCAAGACAGTTGCGTAGGTACACACATGGCAGTGTGCTTTGCTTTCCTTCTCCGCTTCATCCACATTTGGCATTTCTCCCCAGGCTATTCCTCCCCACCTCCCCCTCCCACTGGCCCTCCCCTTTTCCCCCCAATAGACCCCAGTGTTTAGTACTCCCCTTTCTGTGTCCATGTGTTCTCATTTTTCATCACCCACCTATGAGTGAGAATATGCGGTGTTTCATTTTCTGTTCTTGTGTCAGTTTGCTGAGGATGATGTTCTCCAGATTCATCCATGTCCCTACAAACGAAACAAACTCATCATTTCTGATTGCTCCATAATATTCCATGGTGTATATGTGCCACATTTTTCCAATCCAGTCTATTATCAATGGGCATTTGGGTTGATTCCAGGTCTTTGGTGGGAGTGTAAATTAGTTCAACCATTGTGGAAGACAGTGTGGCGATTCCTCAAGGATCTAGAAATAGAAATTCCATTTGACCCAGCAATCCCATTACTGGGCATATATCCAAAGGACTATAAATCGTTCTACTATAAGGACACATGTACACAAATGTTCATTGCAGCACTGTTCCTTAATCTTTTTTATACTAGTGAATTTCTTAAAAGTCACAATAATTTTGGAACATACCACAATATACTCAATTTCAAACTTAAAACAATTAAAGGTACATATTTTGGTAAGGGATCATCTGTGGTAGAGACAGTGCTATAAATTCTCCAAATTTATATCATTTTCTTCTTAGATATATGGGAGGATTATATGTCCTGATATTTATAAATAAATTTGGAGCAATGAACTGCATTCTGACCAGTGTAATTGAGTGGAAGCAATGTGGTTCACTTCCATGGCTGGTTGATAAAACCATTTGAGTGATTCCCATATACTCTTTTCATATACTTTTATATACTCTCTGTCCTATTGGGATCTTTTATTAAATATGGAGGCAACACAAGATGGAAAGATTCTTAGTCTCTGAATAATTACGTGGAGCATAATTCCATTAATCTACATTGAATTGTGACAAGAGAAAAAGGCATATATTTATTAATGTAAGCCACGAAAATTTGTTGTTTATTGCTGCAACTAGCCCCACTTATCTTAATACAATGTTTTTTATACATTTTAGTATGTAAACATAATGAAAGAGCACCACAAGTTTTTGATAAATGTATCATCAAAATTTTCCTATCATTTCCCATCAAGCTGGGGAATAACAGAAATAATTCAAATTTATCTGCAGAGTGCCTTGGTCCCAGTAGAGCATAGCTTGAGAACCACTGCTGCTGCTTTTTTAAAATTTTCCTTTAAGTTCTGGGATACATGTGCAGAATATGGACCATTGTTTGTAAATGAACTAGTTAAAATATGTCTCGACATCTAGATTATCAAGGCTTATCTGTACGTGTTTGAGGCAGGTGAACTTCTTTACAATTTTCTTAATTCCCCTCCAATGCCTGGAACCAGCATTGGCCTACAATGCAATCTAGGTGGAGCTCTCTGATCCCAGACCAGAAACTTTGGGCTCAGGTTGCCATTTCTTTTCTTTGAGGCCCTCTTTGATCCTCTACTCTGTGATAGAGTTGACCAAATGCTCCAAGGAGCTCTGGACTCATGCCTGTGTGTTCTTCCAAGAACCCAGTGGTTCCAGGAGGATAGCCTGTCAAGCAGATTGCTTCTGAAGACCAGAAAAGTATTTCATTAATGGGATCACATTAAATTAGAAAGCCATTATGGTTCTAGCATAGCTTATTTGGAGTGACTCAAATGATTTACACACAAAACATTTTTTCAAAAATAGGAAAAAAATAAAAATTTAAAAATGTTTATATGCTATTGAGAAGATTCTCTAAAGACAAAAATTAATCTGTCAATTACAAAGAAAATAATTAGCAGATGTCCCTAGATTTTAACAATTTAAAATTTTATTTAAAACTTTCATATGATTACTTATAAATAATGTGTCAAGAAAAAGAGTGGTTTGAAAGGAAATGTATTTACTCTATGTAATAAAGGGGAACATTTATAGGATATATGAAGATAATCTGAAAAATCATAAATAATCTAATAGGAGAAATGTATGCAGAGTTAAGACACTTGATGGTTGGAAGTTTGTGATTGTTTAAATTGGTAGCATCTGTGGAAGTGCAATTTGCCAATATATATATAATAATTTTAATCGCACATACATTTAAATGGCCTGAAAATTATGCTTGTAGGTCTCTATCAGCGTCAGTAAGATTTTTTTTTTTTTTTTTTTGGCTGTGATTGAGAGAAAAGCTAACAAAGTGGCTTAGGCAGCAAAAGGAAATTTGTTGGCTCACATTTTAAAGACCAGAGCTAGTTCTTGCTGGCATCAGAAACATCTTGTTTCAGGGATTAACAATAGGTCAACAGGACTTACTTCTTTTTCTGCTTCTTGGCTCTGCTTCCACTATTTTGGCTCCATTCCCAGACAGGTTCATTCATGGTAGTGGCAGAAAGATTGTAGTTCTTTCAACATTGTATTGTAACAAAGTTAGAGTCAGCAGAAAATATTGTTTCTCTTTCTTTCAAATTAAAAGAAAGCCATGGTGTGTATAGGTCAAATGGGTCACGTGTCCATCTGTAAACCCATCTATGTGTCTGTGGTATGGAATACTTTAATTGGCATCAGTCTAAAGCTCATACTCTACCCTAACTGGGTAAGATCTTCCCTGAATTACTTAGAAGGGAGATGGAGGAAATTCTAACAAAGGTGATTTAGGTTCCATTACTAAAAAATAGATGCTTGATGGGCCAATGTCTAAAAGTACTATACTACAAAAAGGAATCATAAGGATTTTCATCACATAATTATAGTAATTATAAATAAGAACAATACTGCCAGGCATGGTGGCTCACACCTGTAATCCCAGCAGTTTGGGAGGCTGAGGTGGGTGGATCATGAGGTCAAGAGATAGATACCATCCTGCCCAACATGGTGAAACCTCGTCTCTACTAAAAATGCAAAAATTAGCTGGGCGTGATGGCATGCCCCTGTAGTCTCAGCTACCTGGGAGGCTGAGGCAGGAGAATTGCTTGAACCTGGGAGGCAGAGGTTGCAGTGAGCCAAGATTGTGCCACTGCACTCCAGCCTGCTGCCTGGCAACAGAATGAGACTCTTGTCTCAAAGAAAAAAAAAAAAAAAGAACAATACTAAATGTGCATCAATAAAGCAACATGACTATAGTTTAACCCAATGAAATCTAATTATATTGCCTTAGAAAAACTCTTAAAACACATAATTAAGTGAAAGGATAATATTATCAAATAACATAAACAAAATGACCCTATTTCTGTAAAAATTATAACTTGTAAAGTTACACTTATATGCAATGTATGTAAAGTTTACAGAGTAATAGATATCAAACTCTTAACACTAATTACTTCTAGGGAAGAGGGTGGCCAACTGAGAGGATAAGATAAAGTGAGGCATCTACTTTTCATTGTGTATACGTCTATATTGTATTTAAGTTTGTAAGGAAGTATATAAATAAAATTCTTACATAATTATTAAAATGAATTCAAATCTTTGTAAATAGAATATGGAGTTATCTGCTGAGTGATTAAATTTGGACTAAGCTGATTTAAAATAATGCACAGAAATAGTACAAATGAAGAAAAACACAATTATTTTGATAGAGATACTAAAATAAGTAACATCTGGACTTTTTATTTTCTGAGTCAAGTGTGAAAGCTTTGTTTTTAAAAATGTTTATTTTACAAGTCAGAGCTGTTTCCATAATAAGTTGGAATTTTTTGAAGAAAGGAGCTATATGTTATAATTTAAAGTAAGGATCTCACTTTATATATCATATATGTTTTATAAAGCCAAGACATTAGTTCAAAAGGAGCCCCCACCTAAGCAACATAAATTATGCTAAAATTAAACCAAGAACAAAAATTAAATTTATGGTGAAGCTGTGGTGGAAGAAAGGTAAAATTTTTCACACTTTATACAAAGTTTAGGAGAATTATGCCCCAAAAAATCAGCAGTTTACAAATGGATAAATTGTTTTAAGAAGGGACAAGACAATCTTGAAAATAAAGTCCACAGCAGCAGACTATCCACATTCATTTGCATGGAAAAAAGTCATCTTGTTCATGCTTGCACTATAGACGTCTCAGTTGGCTTAGCTTATACAATGCTGACTGAAAGATTAAAGTTGAAAAAACTATGCCCTCAAAGAGCACCAAAATGGTTTCACTCAGATCAGCCTGCAGAGAGAAGCAGAGCTTTCAATGAAAATTTTTAATATGTGAAAAATCAAGATACTGAAGCATTTTTTCAGAAATGAAACATAGCGTTACCAGTACAGTACTGAAGCCAAAGAACGATCAAAGCAATGGCTACCAACAGGTGAAAGTGGTCTAGTCAAAAAAACCGGACAGAACAAAGGTCATGGCAACAGTTTTTTGACATGCTCAGGGCATTTTGCTTGTCAACTTTCTCGAGGGCCAAAGAGTGATAATATCTGATTATTATGAGAGTGTTCTTAAAAAGTCAAAATTTTAGCAGAAAAGGACCCAGGACAACTTCATAGAGAGTCCTCTACCACAACAATGCTGCTGCTCATTCCTCTCACCAAACATGAGAAAGTTTGAAAAAGTTTCAATGGGAAATCATTAGGCACCCACCTTACTAAAAATCTTTATCTTTTTAGTCTTGAAAAGAAGGAAACGAGAGGCATTTACATATGCACTCAATAAATTTGGCTCATTTGACTTGTTTTTCTTTCCTAGTTGTAAAAGGGCATCAATTTTTCTTCAGTTAATAATGTACAACAGACTGTACTGATACAGTTAAATTCCCAGGACCTTCATCATATGAAAACAATCTCAACATCACTAATTATTAGAGGAATGCAAGTCAAAACCACAGTGAGATACCATCTCACACCAGTCAGAATGGCTATTAGTAAAAAGTAAAAAACTAACAGTGGCTGGCAAGGTTGGGGAGAAAAAGGAATGCTTATACTTATAAATCAGTTCAACCTTTGTGGAAGACAGTGTGGCAATTCCTCAAAGACCTAAAGAGAAATACCATTTGACCCAGCAATACCATTACATTACAAAGAAATACAAATTGTTCTGTTATACAGACACATGCACGCATATATTCATTGCAGCACTAATCACAATAGCAAAGACATAGAATTAACCTAAATGCCCATCAATAATAGACTGGATGTAGCAAATGTGGTACAAACATACCACGGAATACTATGCAATGATAAAAAGGAAGGAGATCTTGTCCTTTGTGGGGACATGGATGGAGATGGAGGCTGTTATCCTTAGCAAATTAACACTGGTACAGCAAACCAAATATGGGATGTTTTTACTTACAGGTCAGAGCTAAATGATGAGAACTCATGGACACATAGAAAGGAACAACACACACTGGAACCTATCAGAGGGTGGAGGGTGGGAGAAAAGAGAGGATCAGGAAAAACAACTAATGGGTACTAGGCTTAATACCTGAGTGATGAACTAATCCCTAAAACAAACCCTACAACACAAGTTTACCTATGTAACAAACCTGCACATGTACCCCTCAACTTAAAAGTTAAATAAAAACTAAAAATAAGATTAATAATACTGATCTTCAAATAACTGTACAGGGATTCAGTATACCATATGTAAACCTTGACACAATATACTCAGTAAATGTTTACAATTTTTTAAAGAAGATAGACTAAATGGCTGCTATCATCAATTTAAAAAGTGTCTTAAACTTGAAGGAGCTAATATTGATAAATAAAATTTACTTTAAAATAAGTCTTTATCTTGATTAATGAATAAACTATTACTTGTAAAGCACATATTTTTAAGTAGCACTCACTCTAATATAGTAATTCATTTATAACCAGTCCATCTGGACTGAACACTGAGCTTCTCTAGGACACAGGCTGAATGTTGTTTATTATACATCTTTAGTTGTCTTGAACACAGCCTGGTGTATAGAAAATGTTTGATATTGATGGGTGGATGAATGAATAGGAAGGAGTGAGAAAAGAATGGAGAGTAGAGGAGTGGGACTAGAATGAGCTTCCAGTGTTAAAAAGATCTGAAATCAAATATCAGTTCGGTAAATGTAAAAGCTGTGTGACTTTAGGTAAATTATTTCTCTGATTCTTATTTCCTCATCTTCAAAATAGAAAATAATCTTGCTTTTATAAGGGAGAAAGAAGGATTAAAAAGAATAACTTACTGAAAGTGTCAAGTACCCCAGAAGTACCCAACTCCTGGCAAATGATAATACACGTTAGTTTCCTTTCTTCCCTCTGTACTCTTTTCAGAAACCCACCACAGAGTATTGTGTCTCACACTTCACCAGCAAGTATGAAACAAGTAGTGAGCTGGAGAGGCAGGTTTCAATTACTGGGTGGGGAATGTGCAACCTGAAGTTCCAAGTTTCAGACCTAGGACAGAATTTGCAGAAATAGATGAAAATATTAGAAAAAGAAGGCAGGACTCTGTTTGATGCATGATCGTGTAAACAAGGCAGTGCTCTAAATAAAAACCTAGAGACCTAAAACTCGATTTTTAGGCCTCCTCATAGTTTATAACACATTGCTTAAGAGAATCACTTTCCAATTGATCCTGTATTTTTAAACCATCTTTCTATCTATATTAAAGGTACGCGTAAAGTGTATAACTCTTAAATCTTTAGATAAGTATAGTACTATGTGACCTACCCTCACTGACTTCACTCACCTAAAATCCTTGTAGAATTTATTAAAAATATCTAAGCATAATATGAAAACCCTTTACATTAAATGATACGGTGATTTTTCCTATAAATGGGTGTTGCCCCATGGGATAGCTTCATATTCAGTGCAAAGTGGTTACCACTCCCTCTGCTACCAAGGCTGAGCAAACAAACTTAGTAGAGCTTTGGAGAGTGCGGTGGTCGTGATCATGCTAAAAATATTCCCTTTATCTTTCCCACATGCAACAATACATGTAGGCTTTGAGAGAGTAACTCTTGCTCCAAAGATAAAGCTAATTCTTCTTTTTTTTTTTTTTTTGAAACGGAGTTTCGCTCTTGTTACCCTTGCTGGAGTGCAATGGCGCGATCTTGGCTCACTGCAACCTCCGTCTCGTGGGTTCAGGCAATTCTCCTGCCTCAGCCTCCCGAGTAGCTGGGATTACAGCCACGCGCCACCATGCCCAGCTAATTTTTTGTACTTTTAGTAGAGACAGAGTTTCACCATATTGACCAGGATGGTCTCGATCTCTTGACCTTGTGATCAACCCGCCTCAGCCTCTCAAAGTGCTGGAATTACAGGCTTGAGACACCGCGCCCGGCTCAAAGCTAGTTATTCTTAACCAAAGATTCTACAAAAGTCTCTCACAAGTAGATATGTGGAAAGTTTGAAAATGACACCCTACTGAGAAAACACATGCAAAAGTTCTTTCTTAGTTGTGTTGGTCCCCTCATTACTCCACTCTCAAGGCTGGTGAAATCACAATGCTCATATAATTAATATACCATATGTTACTTACATAATTTCATATCATATATAATGTTACAACTCTCTCTCTACTGGGCCTATTCAATACATGTAAGTTATTACTACTGTTATTAATAGCAGTAGTAGCAGTATTTTACCTCCTAATTTACATACATCATTTAATTTAGCCCCTGCAACAATCTTATCAGAAAGCCTCAAATATAATATTCTTGTTTCCCATTTTCTTGGGACATCATGGTTTTCAGGTATTAGATGAATTATTTTACTTTTTTGTCAGGAAATGAAATATTTCATCCTTTAATTAGGTGAGGGGACTGAGGCTCAAAGAAATAAAATAATTTGCCCAAAGCCACATAGCTAGTGAGTTTCAGCCTAGAATATGATACTAGTTATTTGGAATTCTAATCTATAGTCTTTTCTCAACACTAGATGGCTGAAAGAATAGTGGAAGACTTTCCAATATTGAAAGAAATTAGTGAGACAAAGTATGAAAAATTGTTAGATGGTAGCAAGAGAAAAACATAATTTAATTTAAGTAATATCACAGATAAGCAGTTCACAGTGTGGTTGATCATCACCTAAACAAACTTCCAGAGATAACGTAGAAGAACATCCATCCAGTGGTGTATTTGAAAGTTTAGATATTCTTCCTATCATTTAATTGAGTAAACATGACCATTCGCTTCATCTACACTTTGTGATTTGTTTTTAAAGTCACTAATTTTTACTGCACATAATAAGAGGGTAGACTTATGTGTTCCTATAAGAGTATCACCAGGGGGCCGGGCGCGGTGGCTCAAGCCTGTAATCCCAGCACTTTGGGAGGCCGAGGCGGGTGGATCACGAGGTCAAGAGATCGAGACCATCCTGGTCAACATGGTGAAACCCCGTCTCTACTAAAAATACAAAAAATTAGCTGGGAATGGTGGTGCGTGCCTGTAATCCCAGCTACTTGGGAGGCTGAGGCAGGAGAATTGCCTGAACCCGGGAGGCGGAGGTTGCGGTGAGCCGAGATCGCGCCATTGCACTCCAGCCTGGGTAACAAGAGTGAAACTCCGTCTCAAAAAAAAAAAAAAAAAAAACAAAAAAGAGTGTCACCAGGAAGGAAGACCAGGGAAGGTTAGAGGAAATGGGAGAAAAGGGAAGGTAAGATGAATGTGAAGAATTGGAGTATGATGGACTGAATAACATCCACCAAAGATGTCCATGTCCTCATCTCTGGAACCTGTAAATGTGTTACTTAATGAAAGGATTTTGTAGATATGACTAAGGTAAGGATCCTGAAGTGTGGATATTATGCTAGATTATCCAGGTGGTCTCAAGATAATCACAAGGTTCTTTATAAACGGGAAGCAGAAGAATCAGAAGGAAAAAATATAAGAAACTAAGCAAAGGTCATAGAGGAGAGAAGATGCTATACTGCTGGCTTTGGAGATGGAGGAAGGGGCCACAGTCAAAGAATGCATTCTGAGAAGTTAGAAAAGGCAAAGTAAGGGTGTTTCCCTCCCTAGAGTCTCCAAAGGAACACAGACACTTAATTTTAGCCAGTGAAACTGATTTTGGACTTCTGGCTTCAAAATCATAAGATGAAATATGTTGCCTTAAGCCACAAAGTTTGTGGTAATTTGTTAGATCAGCAATGGGAATCTAGTACATGATCAAGAAAGGAGGACATGAAGAAAAGGAAAAGTAGAGGGAATAAAAGGAAAAGAGAAGGAAGGAAGAAAAATGGAGAGAGATTAAGAAATTGTGAGAGTCAGCAGACTTGGAAAACCAATCAGGGTAAATGTACAACAAAAAGAGTAAAGGGATTTGTAGTCACTAGAATTTCTCTCAGGAGAATATTGTATGTGTCAGGTTATATCTCAAAGACGAGGTTGGTGCAACAGCAGATGGCCTCTAATCTTTATCTTTTTATTCTTGGAAAGAAGGAAACAAGGGGCATTTATAAATATTCACAATAAATTAGTTGTTAACCTTTACAATAGAAAATATTCTTACTTTTATAGAAGAGAAATCTGAGTGTCAGAAAGTATGAATGAACAATGGAGTCAGTATTTAAAACCAGATTGATCTTCCTCTAGAATGAAGAATTAAAGTAACTGAAAAGGAGAAAATAGGAAGAATAAGGATATCCAGAGCAGGAAGAATATGGGGCACAGGGTATCAGGGTGGGAAGAAAAAAAGAGAAAATGGCTTAGAGTTACTGATGTGCTTGCAAGAATTTTGAGGAAAGAAGAGTTGAGCAGCAAACAAATATCAAGATTTCTAGGCCTCTGTGTGTACATTAATTTGTGGCAAGTTCTTCAGAAAGCACTAATATTACTCCATGAGCAATGTCTTTTCAGTAGAGACTCTTCCAATATCATTGCTTTCTATATCATTGCTTTCTATGGCATTGCTTTATTCTTGATCCACTTCTCTTTATAAACATGTTTATCAGGCACAAATAAGTTAATCCTACTTAGAATCTATTTCTACGTTTCTATCATAACTGAAATGAGCTAAATTTGATTACTGATTTTAGCTGCTTTCTGGAATCTTCACTCAGTGATATATACTCATTGAGAGAATTGCCCTCTACCAAACATCCTTTTCATTTTTTCTTGTCTCTGTTCATTCTATTTCAGTAAATCTGTACTGAACTCCTACCACGAGCCATATAGTGGGCAAAGTGGTGGACCTTACACTAATAGGAGTAATAGTTATGCAAGCTCCCCCTCCCCCATACCAAAATGTGAAAAGCTAATCTGCGCTCACAGAATGTCATTGAAATGCCCCAGATGGAAGAGAGTCAGAGCAAGGAACATTCAGCTGAACACGGAGAGTCATGAAAACTTCTGGCATGGGCTGAATTTTGCCATGGAGACTTGGTTAAGTTGGGGGCTATGTTTTTCTTAATACCTTTCCCGTAGAGTTCTCAGGTAGCATTGTATAAATGAGAAACATGAAAAACATATGGGAGGCAGAAAGAAATATGTGGCCATTGCCTTGGAAGGTATTTGAAGTCAGTTGTGATGCTGGTTGAATTGCAGAATCTAGGGAGCAAAAGTATAAAACAAACCATTTTAAATGTCACTATCATGATCACTTATATTTTCGTGGCAAACTGTCCTTTACTGCTGTCTGCTGAATGATCTTCTCCCTTCTCATCAACGAAATCACAAGGTCAGCTACTACTTTTTAGATTATTTATTCTACTTCAGGGACTGGGATAAACCTTTAACACCTGTCTCATTTAATCTTTCTAACACTCATGTGGTGAGTATTTTCATTCTAAACTTAAATATTGCCATGTGTGTACCCATGCAACAATCCTGCATGATCTGCACATGTACCCCAGAACCTAAAGTACAATAAATTAAAAAAAAAAAAAGAAAACTGAGATTCAGAGAGACTAAATGAGCACTCATAGTTACTTGGCCAGTACAGCTTGAGAGCCTGAATAAGAACCCAGCTCACTCACCTCAAATTACTGCTTTGCTTACTCTACTACAATGCATCTGTATCCTGTAAACAGGTCTGCACTAACAGAAGTTTAAAATCATTTTGGAAAATGCAATAACTTTATGGTTACTGGATAAATCACAGCAGCAGGTAGAGTGTTATTGTTTAAAAAGTATTTTTCAGGTCTGTAGCCCTTGTTTTTGCTATATTCAAGTGCCTGTGAAGTTTTGAAGTGAACAAAATAACCTTAGGGTTCTTTCAAGGGTATCCCAATAATAACATTGTAATTGTTTGTTTGTATTCCCTTAGGTTTTTTTCAATTGGAGGCATCTGTCTAAGCAATATAGCCCAACCGATCAGCTGCATTCCTGCGGAGCCGTATCTTCCGCATATATAAATGAGGGAGTGAGCAGTATGTTTCTATTACTAAATTCACAAAAGGGTGTGCCTGTTGCCAATCAAAGCAACTCTACTGAGCTAACACTTAAAAAGTTCTATAGATATGTTAAAAGTCAGAAAATTCTAAAATTCATTATAATGTATCTAATTTATAAAATCCATTATAATTCTTATAATAAATTATGTTCATACTTATGCTTCAATGATGTAATATTGTTCATTTTAATATTACCTGTAGAATAGAAGTCTGGAAAAATATCAGACCTTTTAAACATTAATACTATTTAGTCATAATATTATTTAGCCTTTTAAAGTAAATACTTATTTGGGACTGATTTTATTCATATGCCCACAACAAATCTTTTTCTATGAGTGCCTCATTAAAGAGAAAATATTCCTGTGGGGATGTTTACTTCCTTGCAAAAGCTTTTACTGTTCTGTGACAATATCTGTATATGCCCAGAATGTCAGACACACAGATATCATCCACTATGAGTCATGGTGAAAATGGCTCAGAATCACTGAAACAGACTTAAACCAAAACTGATACAGGTCTTATGTTTGTGATGCAGCTATTCATGCTCATTTTTATTCTTAATTCAAATTTTAAGAAACCCTTTTTGTCAAATTGAAAAAAAATTATTACATGGTCTAGACACATTTGTCATCAGGGATTCATAATTTTTCCTTTAGTATGGCTTTTTTGGCCATACTAAACTTGTTTCTTTGTTCTTGTTTTTAATTTGGTGTTTCTGAGCTAAGATAGCTCCTATTTGTATTATAAACTAACGTATGACATTAAGAAGATGCTCACATAAATTGGAGCAGGAAAGTGGTAACTCAAGCAAGGATATAACAATTGCTCCTGTCCTCTGCCCAAGCCAAATTTTAATAGAAATAGACCTACATTCTGGGAGTGGAAGTCCCAGGTGGGGGTTGAAAGTGACAACCTTATAATCATGTGGGACTGATCTCGGTCTGATGTTTGTATATGGAATAACTATCATTGTATATTTGAGCTTTAGGTTCAGACCAGATGAAAACTGTAGTTTTTCATTTGTAGTGCAATGATTTAATCCTGCATTTTATTCAGTAGATTTTTTATATCACTGATAGCATTTTATGTTTTAGTATATCATGCAAAATGTTAAAATATTTTTATAACCATATTTTATGTACAAACTATTCCATTTGTTTCAAACTTTAATCTGGATGTAGACCCTGGGTTTAATATGAAGTATGTAAAAATTAAAACAAACAATTTTGAGAAAATCATTTTGATGTTTAGTTGATTTCACCTGAGGGTCTAAACATGATTCAAGTTTGTTGTTAGTCTGTTTGTCAAAGCCTGTCGTTGTATATTCTGATTGCCTCTAGGACAAGCTGTGAAATGTCTAGATTCCAGAGCAGCAGACTGTGATTCATTCCCAACAACCCCTCCCTACCGTCTGCCACAAGCTCCCATAAAGCAGGGATCAGAGCTAGGCTGGCTCAACTTAGGTAAGCAGTGAGGCTTCATGTGAAAAAGACTACATCCACAAAACAAACTCTCAAATATATGAAATGAGCTAAGATGTTGAACTGGACTCAGAAGTTTGTGGTGTATACAAAATACATACACACATGCACATGATCATATACATACGTTTAAAATTCTTTTTAGTGCTTTTCAATGTAAAGCATAAATTAGTCCTTAAAAAGTTTGCATATTTTAAAGTATAATTTTATAAAATATACATACAGAAAAGTAGATGTGTATAAGTATGTATCTAAATGATTTTACACAAAATATTATGGAACATTGTCAGTATCCTGGAAAAGTATCTTATTCTCTCTCCTAGCCACTATATTTTCCCTACGGCTAGCAAATATTCTAACTGCTAACACCATCAATTAGGGTTGACTGTTTTTGAAATTTATATAAGTAGAAGTAGATAATATATGCTGGATTTTTGTAGCATAACATTGTGTGAATTTTATCCATGACTCTTGTGTAGCGGTGGTTTACCTATTTTCACTACGTTGCACTGAATGAACATATCCCAATTTAACTATTATATTGATGGGCATGTGGTTTGTTTCCACCATTGACTACTACAAATAGCGCTACATGTATTTTAGTGAATGTAAGTACATATTTTTGTTGGATATATATATATATATCAAAGAATACAACTCCAGAGTCACAGGCTCAGCTTTATAATATAGTGCTTAATACTTTATCAAATTGGTTGCATGAATTTACATTTCTACCAACAGTATCTGAGAGTTCTATTTGCCTGGTGTCTTCACTGATACTTGTTTGTCAATCATTTTTGCCATTCTGGTGTGCATTTAGTAGTAAGGCATTAAATACCTTACCATATACATATTGGCCATTGAAATATTCTTTTCATTTTCCCATGAAGAGACTATTCAAGTTTCATCCATTTTTAAATTGGATTTTTTCCTACAGACTTTTTAAAAAGCAGTTTTAGGTACACAGTACAATTGAGTGGAAAGCATGAATAGTTCGCATATGCTTCCTCATGTCACATACGCATAGCCTCCCCCACCATCAACATCCTGCACCTGAGTGGTACATTTGTTACAACTGATAATCAACAATGACATGTCACTATAAATTCAAAACCAAAGTTTACGTTAGCTTTCAGTCTTAATTTACATTCTATGGGTTTTGACAAATGTGTAGTGATAAATATCCACTATTATAGTATCAGAATAGTTTCACTGCCCTAAAAATCCCCTGTGCTATGCCTATTTATTCCTCCCTGTCCTCTAACCCTGGAAACTACTGGTCTTTTAAATCTCCATACTTTTGCCTTTTCCAGGATATCATATGGTTGGAATCTTTTATTTCATTTTACTTAATGGTATTTAGCCTTTTCAAATTGGCTTCTTCTGCTTAGCAGTATGCATTTAAGGTTGTTCCACATGTTTTTGTGGTTTGATGGCTCAGAACTTTTAATGCTGGATAATATTCTGTTATATGAATATATACAAGATTATCCATTCACACTCTAAAGGACATATTGTTTACTTCCAAGTTTTGGCAATTATGAATGAGACTGCTATAAACATCTATGTGCAGGTTTGTGTATGAATGTAAATTTTCAACTCTTTTCCATAAATAATTTGGAACAATTACTGAATAGCGTGGCAAAAATATGATTAGTTTTGTAAGAACCTCCAGACTGTATTATCACAGTTGTGCAATTTTGCATTCCCTCAATAAATGAGAGTTCCTGTTCCTCCACATTCTCATTAGCATCTACTGTCAGTGTTTTCTATTTTAGACAGTCTAACAGGTATGTAATGATCTCACGGTTGTATCAATTTGCAATCCCCTAGTAATATGTGGTGTTGAGCATCTTTTCATAGGCTTACTTATTATCTGTAGTCTACTTTAGTGAAGTGTCTATTCAGATATTTTACCCACTTTTTAATATTTGTTTTCTTATTATTGAGTCAAAACTCAGGGCTTCTTTGCATATTTTGGATAACAGTCCCTCATTAAATATGTCTTTTGCAAATATTTTCTTTCAGTCCCTAATTTGCTTTCTTATTCTCTTGTATTTTTTTTTTACAGAGCAGTTTTTACTATTTAGTAATGAGGTTCAACTTATCAATGATTTCATTCATGGATCATGCCACTGGTGTTGTATCTAAAAAGTAGTCACCAAATCCAACCCAAAGACATCAAGATTTTCTCCTATGTTATGTTCTGGGAGTTTTACAATTTTGCATTTACATTTAAGGCTGCAATCCATTTTGAGTTTATTTTCTGTGAAGGGAGTAAACTCTGTGTCTAGATTTCGTTTGTTTGTTGTTTTTTGCATGTGGACATCCAATTTTCCCAGCGCCATTTATGGATAAATTTATATGCTTTCTCCATTCAATTGTTTTTGCTTCTTTGTCAAAGACAGGTAGACTCAATTTGTATTATATTTCTAATGAACTCTGTTATAAATTTGTTTTAAAATTGAATTTGTTTACATTTTTTCGCATTGATTTGCCAGTATATAGGTGTGTGTGTGTGTATTCTGCACAATAGTTATTTGTCAGATCTACATATGACAAATACCTTAATCTGTGGTTTCCCTTTTTATTTTCTTTATGTTTCTTTTTGATGAACATAATTTACAAATATAATTAAATTCAATTTGACAACATTCTTTATGTTAATGCTTCTCGGTCCTGTTTAATGAATCTTTTCCTACTCATTGTTCATAGAGAATTTTTCAATGTTTACTTCTAATTTATTGTTTTACCATTTACATTGTGATCTATGACCCATCTAGAATTAATTATTGAATATTGTGTGTATCATGTAAAGTTCAATTGTTTCACTTATTAAAATACTCGTATTAACAACAAAGGAAACAGCAAAGTGAAGAGGCAGTCAACAAATGGGAGAAAATATGTGCAAGCCATGTATCTGATAATACCCAAAATATGTAAAGCACCCAAACAACTCAGTATCAAGAAAACAAATAACCCAATTAAAAAATGGGCAAAGGACCTGAGCAGATACCTTTTAAAGACATAGAAATGGCTTAAGAGGTAAAGCTCAGCATCCCTAATCATTAGGGAAAAGCAAAGTAAAACTGCAGTGAGTTTTACATCTGTTAAATGCCTTTTATCAAAAGGATGAAAGTAAGCATTGGTGAGGATGAGGAGAAAAGGGGGAACCCTAGCAGGTGGTTGGTGGAAATGTGATTTAGTACAAACATTGTGGGAAATGGTATGGAGGTTTCTCAAAAAATTTAAGATAGAACTACCATATGGTCCAGTAATCCCACTTCTGGGTATATTTTCAAAGGAATTGAAATCAATATGTTGAAAGGATACTTACACTGCCATACTCATTTCGGCATACTTATACTGTCATACTTATTTCAGCATTATTTGTAATAGCCAGGATATGTATCTGTTGTTGATCAAAAGATACAAAGTTTCAGATAGACAGGAGAAATAATCTTTCAGATCTATTGTACTGTAGGGTGACTTTAGTCAATAATAATGCATATTTTAAAATAATTCAAAGAGTAAATTTTAAATGTCTTATGATAAAAAAGTGATAGGTAAGTTAAGTGGTGGATTTGTTAATTAGCTTGATTTAATCGTGTGTGTGTATATACACACACACACTATATACACACATATAACATTATATTGTACTCCACAAATATATGCAATTATTATTTGTCAATTAAAAATAAAATCATAACTAAATCTGAAAAAAAAATCCAATCAATCAAACACCATTTATTGAAATATCTTTTTTCCATTCCACTTTAATGTCATAAATGAAGGGACTGTAAATGTTAATTATCTTTTGTATTTCCATATAAATTTTAGATTCAATGTATCAATTTACCCAAAATTGCTACTAAGTTTTGATTTGGACTTAGTCAAATCTATAGGTCAACTGGGGATAATTTATATCTTTGTAGTTTTGAGTATTATAGTTGATGAATATAGCATTTTTTATTACATTTTCTTCAATTTTTCTAATAATTTAATAGTTTTCACTGTAGTTTCAAGTTTTAATTTCTTTAGATTTTTTTCTCTAGGAATGTAATGTTTTGATATTGCAGTAAGCATTATCTCAATAAAATTTTATTTTTTTAAATTTTTGTTGTTGACTATCTCAGTACAGTACAGTTGATTGTTACATACTGACTCCTGTACAACAACCTTGCTAAAATTTACAGGTTAGTTTTAATAATTTGCAGATTCTTTAATTGTCTATACCCATAATCCTGTTATAAATTGTAACAGATTTTTCTCCCCATTCTTTACATTTATTTTTTATATTGCTTTTGCCAGGGTCTTCAGTACATTGTTAAATGGTGATATCAGGAATCTTTGTTTTTTTCCCAGCCAAGTGGTGAAGTTAAGAATTGAACTTACAAAGTTTGTCTCAAACCCTACATTTAATTATTACTCTATAATTTTTTCTAATATTTCAATATAGATCTCTGGAGATAGATTTTGAAATTGCCATGAAAATATGCTGCTAAGATCTCTAGCTGCAGGTAAGAGAAATGAGTGATGGTCTTAGCTGATACCCTTCAACTACCACAGTCATTCCAATGACTGAACAAAGTTGGTCTATTTTAGAGACAGAAACCTTCTCCAGAGGGTATCTGGGCATGATGATGACTCCTTACCAGCCATTTTTCTACCATAGTCCTTTTTCCTTCTACTTTTCTACAGATGTTAGACCAGTGTCGTGGTCCAAAAGCTCTCTCCATCTCCTCTTTCTTCCTCCCTCAAAAACCTTTTGCATATCTAATTCTGTCTTGGCTTCTCCTCACCAAATCCAAACTAACACAGCTTTGAAATAGTAAAAAAGTCTTAATTTTTCACCTAATGAATATATTAGAATGAAGGGATTATGAAGACAGGAGACTTAGAAAGCTTCTAGTCTATGTAACTTCTTGATAGGTGATTTCTTTAGGGTTCATGCACATCTTGGACTTCCCATTGTCTTTAAGTTTGAAATTTCCTTTCTTAGAAGTCACTCTGGATTAGGAAATTCTAGTGAGGCCTATGTGAGACTACTCTTCATACAAGACTTTGGTAAAAGAGAGAAGGAAAGGGTGCTTTTCAATGTCATTTAGACCTGCTTACTTGGTAGCAGATGGGCAGTGATACTGGGCACATTTTCTTCTTTGCCATTCAGCTGAAGTGTTCTTATAGAATTTCTTAGGAAATTAAACACATGATATAGTTTCAATAGAGAATCCCAAAATAGCAAATGGGCATTAGAAGAAATCTTAATTGTCAAATCAATGTTTATTTTTACCATCAACAAAAATGAAGTACCCATCAACAGCAAATAACATGAGAATATTCATGAGTGGACGTGTGTACAAACACTATAAACAGAACAGATAGGTATCATCTTTTTATACCTAAGGAAAACAATATCATGCATGGGAGAACCGTAAGTGCTGAAGACTTTATCCATGAAACAGGACCTCTTTATGTACTGCTTCTTTTGTACTGATTCTGTAAAGCCGTAATGGAAAGGGACTATAATTTAGAAGGTAGATAAAACTATTTGAATCCCAGCTTCTTTATGCTCTGATGCATGTCATTAAGTGTCATTAACAAGAGACTTTTCTGTGACCCAATTTTCTCATCTAGAATATGGAAATAATAAAGTATACGTTGCAAGATTATCACGAGGAATAAAGGAAAATTATTTCTATTAGTTGATCCCAAGTAACTATGAATTTCCTCCCTCCTCCCACACCTACCTATCTCCTTTTCTTGCCAACTCTGACTCCTATTCATCCATGGAATATGACCACTATCATCCTTCCAGCATATCGAGAATGGAATTTTCTTTCTTTTATGTCCTGTATCCAATTTATTACCAAATTATTCACATTCAACTTCCACCATGACTGCTGACTGTGTCTATCTTCTGCTGAGTATTGGTGCCTCCCTAGTTATTTCCATCTTCCCTTTCATCCTCAACTATGGCACTAACTCTCCTAGCTGTTCTTTCTTTCTCTAGTCTCTGCCCCCCTTAACTCAATGGTCTCCACATGGCCACTAAAGCAGTATCATTTTCATGGCTGAAATTCTCATTTAAGCCTGCTTTACTATCTGGTTTTCTCAACAATCTCTCCCTCTGTTACATAATTGCCAGATTCCCCACTTGCCTTATCTTCTTGTAGAGTGCATGACTAATCTATAATAGCTTCATACCATGGTGTCTTCTCTGTTTTAGGCAGTAAGCATGCCTGACTTATCCTTGTAACTTGATGCAAATAAGTATTAGTATTCTTATTTTGTATGTAGGGAAACTGAGCCTTGAGCCAGAGAGGATTTCAATTATCTATAGCCTTACAACTAGAGCCATTGGTGGGGTTAGGATGAGGACTCATTTTGCCTGACTGTAAAATCTATGCTTTGCCCATTTGCTGCTTTTTGAAAATTGCTCTTATATCTTGGATGACTAATATGTGTGCATATATACATATATATGTGTATAAAATAAAATGAACTCAGTGTAGGTGTATATATGTGTGTGCATGTATGTGTGTGTGTATATATATATGTGTGTGTGTGTGTATATATAGAGAGAGAATATTAAATGAACGTCTTTTGTGAACATCCTGGTTATGCAGCTCAGATAACAGCAGAGGGCAGTGCAAAAGCTTCACAACATTAAATCAAAGTAGACAATAAAATGCTATAAAACTGCAAAATAAAGAGGAAGCCATCTATGGTTTCTGGAAGAATTCAACCCAAGGCAATGTTGAGAATGTCGGAGGATGTTTTCATCAAAGCTACTCCCAGTTTTAAAAAAGCAATTCCTATTGCTGACAGTGAGGCTGTGCTAAAAATTACATTTCCCCGCCCTGGTTTCAGCTTCTCTTTATTTCATGTACTACCACATATGGGTAAGCAAATTATAGCTTTTAAAGCCAGCTGTGTGCCACTTACATCTGCAAAAGTAGTGTGCTCACCAGGTGAGTTTTTTGCTCAATCCACCTCTTTAATTTATCCTGTGGAGAGAAAAGTGTGACTTTGGCTCAAGGATGAAATTTTTACTTTACCTCGTTATACCATTCTCATTCATCCTCTTATTCACATGTTATTACAGTGGAAAATATCCAAGTTAAGTACCCTATCCTAGCTGGCTTCTCTAATTTTCAGAATAATTATTTAATTTTTTTTTTTTTTTGCCTCAGTGGAAAATATATATTGCCTAGGAATTTGAATTCTGGCAGAAGTGTTGAGGAGAGGGTAGGTCTTGTTAAAGCTAGGCAAAAACTCCAGTCATTTTGCTTTGCATTTTCATTGTGGAAAGATAATTGCTTTTGTATTAGGCATATCATAAATATAAATTTCATTGTTTATTTCTACATCAATTACCAACACAATAAATGGCTTAAGCTGAGCATAAAATTTTCATTTACATGGATAGGGACTGTATACACTCATAAATATTTTCTTATGTGTTGATGTGAATAAGTAACCACATTGAGAAAACATGATTCATCCTAGCACTGGGCATAAGGGACAAATTTGGAAGGGACCACCTACTTTTCAACGTGTTGGGGGCTGAGGCTGGGGAGTGTATTCTGTAAGTGAGAATTTTTTTTTTTTCAGTTGAGAGTATGAAAAGACAACAAAGAAATTATTTTAAAAGGCAAGACCCACCCTCTGGAATGGGAAGTCTGAGCTTTACTTTCAGAGCTTATACAGTGGACTAAGGGCATGTGGAGTGAGTTCTGCTGTCACCTTAGTTCTTCCTCCCTAAGAACCTAGTAAGAACCTCTGTGTGCTCATGGAATAACCTCTATGCTTGTTTCATGTGGGCTCTCTTCTGGAGTTTTACGTTCTTTTCATTCTACATGACCTAATCTGGGGTAAAACTACCAGTTCTTGTTCAGTAACTTTCATGAACAATGTTAATCATTGCTTATTCAGGTACTTTAGGTGCAGTAATTATTGTGAGTTCTTGAGCAAGTGGCTGTTTTTACCATAAACAACAACAATAATAGTATCTCCTCCCATTGTAAGGGAATAAATGCAAAATATCTATAAAGTACCTAATACTCAAAATATTAGTAATTATATTTTAAATATTATTATAGATTTCCTATAATATGCTATTCTTTATCAAAGCACTCATCTTCATTAAATGGTTCACTTGTCTTCCTTTCTAGACTATAAGCTCTAAGAGAGTGAGAATAGTAGTACGTAGTAATAAGTTCAGATATAAAATGAATGAATGAATGAATACCTGATTCTTAAATCTTTATTAAAGGATTTTCACAGAATATTTTGCTTCCTATCTGTATTTTCTGTACTTGTTGGCTATGACTTGAAATACTATTGTGCTTTTTAATTTTAAACCTAATGTTGAAAGTATAATATTGAGACAATGCCATGTATTCACCAAACCATTTCATTTTCCTTCTTGGCATGCAAAATGACTATGTTTTGTAGCCCTCTTACAACTCAGTGAGACTCTGCAACTGGAATGTGGATGGAAGTAATGTACATCTCTTTGAGTCCTGGCCACAACACACTCCACATATCTTTCGTGCTCTCTCTATCCCAATTTTAAAGCCTAGAAAACAAAGAGTTTAAGATGGTAGAGCCACAATATGGAAACAGTCTAGATCTCCAAGTCACAGCTTATAGAAGAGCCACTCAAAGGACAGTAATATGAAAGAGAAATCATATTGTGTTAAGTTACTGAAATTGTGGAGTTTATTGTTTTGCCACTTTCAGCCTAAAATACACTGACTAATACACTGTTTTCAGTTGAGAAAGTTTATATTACATTTTGCGGAAAAGAGTCACTTTGTATTTGCAGAGAGGGCAGAAAGAATATATACGGATCTACAACATTGCTTTTTCTACATTATATACTTGAAAAAGTAGCTTCCAAGATAGTAGTTCAAAAGAAGTGACTTTGCTGTTTAATCACTTAATGGTCAATATTATTCACTCACTCAATGATTCATTCATTTATTCATTTATTTCACAAATAGTTAATAAGTGGGGCCTATAAAGGGTGTTGGGCATAGAGTGGTGATAAGGACAAGTCCTTTATTTCATGAACCATATTCATATGTGTAATACATACTACATACACTTAAATTTACAATTATCAACTAGTGCTGAGTGCTGTAGTGAAAAATAAAGAAGGTATTTCATTTTGTTTTAGCAACAGGGTCTTGCTCTGTTGCTTAGGCTGAAGTGAAGTGGCATGGTCATAGCTCACTGTAGCCTTGAGCTCCTGGTCTCAAGCAGTCTTCCCACCTTTGACTCCCAGATTGCTGGGATGAAGCCATGAGCCATCATGCCTGGACCATTTTGCTTTGTTTCAATAGCATCCCCAATGCCTAACAGCACCTGGCACATAGAATATACTAAAGAGAATGGAATAACATAGGCTGTTTGGAAAATACACTGCCCCTGCTGCCCTCATGTTCAGAGCCCAGGATGTTTGTTGATTCATATTTTATCCATGGGTTATTGAATTAAAAGAAAGATTCTAGATTAGGCACTAGGGTATTGAATGCTTATCCAATTGTTAACAAAACAGTTCTGACTTTTCCTTTGTCTTCTCTTTTACTTTCTACTGTTATTTTTTATTAGGTTCACATGATTTTCATTTTTACCCATATCTTCTGGGTCTGAACTCATAAATGTGGAAACTGCATCATGTCACATAGTGATCTGTTATTTTTTTCTCTACATTCATTTGTTATTCTCAGTGTTTCATTGTTATAAAACCAATGTGTCCTTTGCCACACTACACTAGCCTGTGAGTAAGAATAGGACTGTAAAGATAATATGATCTTTCTCTAGTTCCAGCTACTTAAGATTATTATGGGTTTGTCTCATATGAGCTTCATAAATTGGTTCTTTTTAGCCACTAAGTGTTTTTTTCTCAGGTTTACCCCATTTCCTGATCTGGCTCTGTAGTCACATTCTTGTATCTTCAATACCAAAAGTTACAGCCATATTCTTTCCCCTGCTAAAAGCACAATGGACCGACCTGTGAATGGTATTCAGTGTCCATGCCAAGATCACTGATGCTTAGTGAGCAAAGGGCTGGCTGGTGGCTGGCTGGTGGCTGGCTGGTGGCTGTCAGAGGGCCCTGTATTCAATAGTAACCAGTGCCATTCTTCCTTTCCCGCCATAGTTATACATTGTCCTTGATGCAAATTAATGCCACTTACATCTCCCCCTTTAGCACAGTTACTATGACAAGTCTCCTTAGCTCCTTACTATTGCTCCCAAAATATTGCAGACTAACCTGAATCTTAAGGATTTCCCTGGTGTTCTAATACAATTTTACATTGTGTGGAAATGGAGCTCATCATTCTCATATCCTTGACTTCCTCTGGCCCATATTTGGCCACGTTAATAGGCCCATCATTAGTGAAATAAGTTCTTTCATGCTTTTGCATAGCGAGGTATTAATTCAAGGTTGGCTTTTGGCAAAAGTGAATCTAGCATGTTGCCTATGAATTTGTATATGAGGCTAAGTAGCGTTTCTAAACTATGGTGCATATTGGAAGCCCCTAAAGGGTTTTAAAGAAATGCAAGTGGCTGTGCCCAACAGACCTTATACTTGACAATTTCTAAGATAAATATAGAGAATCTATATTTTTATTTCTTCTCAGATGATTCTAGGTCAGTCAATCTGCAGATTATATTTGAGAACCACTGTAGTAGGTAATGTAATATTCAATTGTATCTATCAATTTTTATGAATCATTTGCTTCCTGTTAGACACGTGTTAAATAATGTGGATACAAACTGAATAAGTTAGTTCCTGTCCTCAAAATACAAGAGGGAGTGATGTCTGACATGTAAAGAAATAATTAGAATAGCATATGATAATGAAACAAGCAGTCTCTATAGCTACACTCATTTTGGTCTCGCTGTCATTGTCACTTTTTGTTGTCAGCAGTAAAATTTTGGCATTAGAAACCATTCCCATGGAAACTGAGGTAACCTATTTTCTTAAGGAGAATTTCAGTATTTTTCAGGAAACGGCTTATGATGCATGGTCTTTGTGAGCTTTCTCCTTTCTCCCAAAGAAAAATAAATAAGTTTGGCCGAGATTAAAATAGAATGTCCTCTGTTTTCCCCATTTTTATTGGTCTAAAAGACAGCTCTGAGTTCCAACACAACTATGTTGGAGATGATTCATTGAATTTTCACGGATTTATTTTTACATTTTTTTAGTCTTGTGTGTGATTTGTGATTGTGGTCAACAAAGCTTGGTGGAATCAGCCTAACTAAAGTATATAAAATACTCTTGGTGGATTTTTCTCTTCTTATTGCAGGAGGCCACTGCTGACAGCACATGCCATCCAGAGCAAATTTTATTTGCATCATCAACTCTAGATCACTCCATATATCTCCAAATAAACCTCCATCCCTCACCACTACAGCAAGCCAACTGTTGCCTTGGAAATTCTCTGTTAAATCAGGGATTTGGCTTACTGAATCTTTGATAGGGGAGATAGCAGAAGGAGGTGAATATGAGGATAGGCTTGAGAATTATAGGACTTCAGTTCAAACCTCATGTTTGAAATTTCCCAGCTATGTCACCTTACCAAATTTGTTTTTCTGAGCCATGGTTTCTTTATCTGCAAAATGCAGATAAGAATCTCTATATAGGCCGGGAGTGGTGGTTCACACCTGTAATCCTAGCACTTTGGGAGGCCAAGGTGGGTGGATCACAAGGTCAAGATATCAAGACCATGGTGAAAGCCAGTCTCTACTAAAAAATACAAAAATTAGCTGGGTGTGGTGGTGCACACCTGTAGTCCCAGGTACTTGGGAGGCTGAGACAGGAGAATTGCTTGAACCTGGGAGGCGGAGGTTGCAGTGAGCCAAGATCATGCCACTGCACTCCAACCTGGCACCTGGTGACACAGTGAGACTCTGACTCAAAAAAAAAAAAAAGAAAAAAGAAAAAAGAATCTCTATATAATGGTGTTGTTGAGAAAATGAAGTATTCACAAAATGCATTATAATTGGCAGTCATTTCTGATAGGTAGAAAAATGTTCCACGAAAGATGGGGACCTGTGAATATTTTGCCTTCCATGACAATGGGAACTTTGCACAAGTGATTAAATTTAAGGACCTTGAGATGGGAAAGAGTTGCCTGGATTTTCTAGGTGTGCCCAACTTAATCACTTGTATTCTTAACAACAGAGACCCTTTCCAGCTTATGACTATGAAGAGAGCTGTGACAATGGAAGACAAGTCAGAGAGATGCATTATTGCTGGCTGTGAAGATAATGTGAGTGATGACCTAAGAAATGTAGTTGGCTTACAGAAGCTGAGAAAGGCAAGAGAACTGTTTCTTCTTAGATCTTCCAGAAAAGACCTCAGCGCTGCTGACACCTTAATTTTAGACCAGTGAAACTCATTTTAGACTTCTAATATCCCAAGCTGTAGGATAATTTTATGTTGTTTTAAGCCACTGAGTTTGTGGTGATCTGTTATGGCAGAAATAGAAAAAATATATACTGTTCTTATTATGAAGCATGATGATCGCACTTGAAAAAGAAGTGTTTTACTCTTCTAGATGATTGACCTAAGGATGATGACCTTGAATTTCTGACATAAATTGTCTCTATAAACCATCATCTGTCCTTATCTTTAGATTAGATACCTGTAGGTCACCAATAAATAAAATGGTAATAACTAATGAAACAAAAACCCTAGGATTAATATCTGATGACATTATTTGAGGTTTATTTTAGTCCTAGGAGTAGGAATACATGCCAGAATGAAGAAAAAAGGAAAAGCTCCCTGGAGTAATGGAAAGCAGGATTCCTTGAGGAGGAAGATAATAGTTGTTTCCTTGAAGTAGGGTAGATTAACAAAGGGAAAGTTCAACTACTAGTCAGATAGCCTGGCCTGGGAAATGGGGCAATGCCTCACCTGGAGCAGTACCAGGAAAATGACAAGATGGTTCATAGCAGACGAAGATGTGCCCTTTCCTGGAGAAAGAATGCTCTCGGCCTTCACATGGCAGTGGGATGGGACTGGTACATTACTTCCTTAGTAAGCAGGAAAACCCTATGCTCACAAGTAATTTGAGAGGTACCGAATTATTACTGAGGGAAACTAAGCACTGAAATAAATGGAAGCTGAAGACAATATCCCATATATCCCTACTTTAGTCTCTATGACGAGATGGGCAAAAAGGGATATCAAAATCAATCAAGAAACTCCTTTAATTCTCATTAGAATAATAAGCAACTAAGGCCCTACACTTCTATTTTATTATGACATTGCCTGGATGTCATTTGGAATGCAGACTTTCCTACCTCTAACTGTATCAAGAATCTACAGTTCAGCAGAATCCCCAGATCATGTGAGTGTTGATTATCTGATCATTTTGGCCCTGCATCAGGTAGAACATTTAACCATGGTTTTGCTGTAAGTCAGTGGTTTCCTTACTAATTTAAAGTAGTGTATCTACTTTAAATTAGATACATCTAGAAAACTTCAAAAAATACAGACCTGCAGGTCCCATCTCAGAACAATCAGATCATCTGCAGGCAAGTGTGTTTTCAAAATTTCTTTATGATGATTTCAATATGTAATCAGAATTGAGAACTACTATTTTAAGAGAAGACATTCATCCTATCACCTAACCAAAATGATACTTGATACTTCAGATGTACTGGGTCTGTCATGTATGATCCTTAGTTGCTTTTTTGCTACACTTCCCACCGTGAACATTCCTCCTTCTGCTCTCTCTGCTTTGGAGTTATCCTATGTGACATCTGAACCATGCAGCATAGGCAGGAAATGAGAGACAAGGCCAGTAGTGTACTGCAAGTAAACATATACAAATGCCTGAAACTGGAACCATGCTTATTCCTTTGTAAAATCCAAGTTCTGCTGTACTGAAGTTACTCTTCAAAATACTTCTGTACCTCGCCCTGACACTGGCCGATATAAGAAGATGTCATGATTATTCCTCTAATCATCAGCAAGTGAGTTTGGAGTAATGAATCTAATGTTTGTTTCTTCTTAAAGCAGTGTTACCTTAAAGGTAAAATTGGGGACCAATTGCCATCTGGCCTTGACCCCTAGCATGGGAATTTAAAAAAATGAGGTGCCAGCAATTTGCAATTACTTGTATCAATCAAGAAATAAATAGGGATGAAAGCAAAAATTATACTAAAATATATAATAATCTATTGAAGTATTGTCTCATAATTCCTTAAAGCAAATCCATGGTCATTTTCCTGAAAATGGAAGATAACGGAATGGGTAAGCTTTCTTTTCTGGTATTCAGGAGGAAAAAAGTGTCTATGCTGAGAATGAGTGAGTGTGTGTCTGCGTGTGCATGAGAGAGATCTAATACAACCTTCCTGATGATTCCAGTCTCTCCCCTGGTGAGGCGGCACTTTGTTAGACAGAGTAAGATAAATAGCTGTCAAGGCTGGGATCAAATTTCCTGGAAGAATTTACACCATGAAAATCATCAAATGCTACAAACTGGGATTTTTTTTCTTCCAGAAAGCCTGTGGTTAAGCATTTACCAGCACACTAGCAGTTGGTTGGTTAATTTGCAATTAATCAAGTATCCTGATTCTACCCCTGGCTATCAAGGTCAGGGGAAATAGCTATTACATTAACCCTTCCTTAGTACAAACACTTTTACTTAAATTATCTCCTCTAATCATCATAGCTGTCCTGGAAAAGAGATACCGTTATTCACTTTCAATAAACAAGGTAAGATTAACAAAGATGAGTTGATTGTCCAAACTGATAGCACTTGATGAAGCCAGTCTCATGAAGATGTCCTGATGCTGAAACACTTGTTTCTTTTTTTTTTTTATTTTTATGCTGATGCCAGCCCAATTTCTGATGCATCACTATCTGTGTTCATTGGATATGTGTTGCATCAATAAAAGGTTATATGCATCACCCAAACAGAGAACAATTTCCATCAGCCAGTATAACTTTCATGAAGTAAAAGCCTGGGAGTAAAAGCAGCCTGATATATTCAGCTCCAAACTAACCGCATGTAATGGGAAAACAACTTTCTTCCCTTGGGGGACTTTGTGCTATGTGGTGTGACAAAATCACCTTGATTAATTCCTTTAAGTCAACTAAAAGCCCAGCAGGTTTAAGACTGTCATCCTCTTAGATGCAAATGAGTCTCTGAGCGGCTAAGTAACTTTTCCAGTTCTTACAGTCAGTGAGTGGTTTATCTGATATTAAAACTCAGTTATATTTTACTCCAAAGTCTGCCTGACCTCACTGTGCTGTAGCAAGAAAAGGCTACACATCTTTAGCAACTTACTGCTGCCCTGATCATCCTTGCCCTCTTCTTCCTTCAGTGGCCAACACAGGAGTTTGTTACTTAATTCTCCAGAAACTGACTAATACCTACCATATGCTCTGCAGAGTGCTGTATCTCTGGTGTGATGTACAGAAAATATTTGAAAATTGATACAATATGATATTTTACACTAAGATGGTAAAGTCTAAGCACCCTGGGTTAAAACTCTCTCTTCCACAGTGTATTGATTCCTCAAGGACCTACAACTAGAAAAACCATTTGACCCAGTAATCCCATTGCTGAGTATATACTCAAGATTTATAAATTGTTCTGTTATAAAGACAAATGCACACATGTTTGTTGCAGCACTGTTCACAGTAGCAAAAACTTGGAACCAACCAAAATGCCCATCAGTGATAGACTGGATCAAGAAAATGTGGCAAATACATACTATGGAATACTATATAGCCATAAAAAGGATGAGTTCATGTCCTTTGCAGGGATGTGATAAAGCTGGAAACCATCATTCTCAGCAAACTAACACTAGAACAGAAAACCAACACCACATATTCTCATTCATAAGTGGGAGTTGATCAATGAGAACACGTGGATACAGGGAAGGGATCATCACACACTGGGGTCTGTGAGGGTAAAATAGGGGAGGGACAGCATGGGGTAGGCAGTTGGGGAGGGATAACATGGGGCTAGGCGAGGGACAGCAGGGTGTTGGGGGCCAGTAGAGGGATAACATTAGGAGAAATACCTATGTAGATGACGGGGTGATGGATGCAGCCAACCACCATGGCATATGTATACCTGTGTCACAAACCTGCATGTTCTGTACACGTACTCAAGAACTTAAAGTACAATTTAAAAAAATGTTGAATAGGAGTGGTGAAACAATAGATGCCCTCTGTCACCACTCCTATTCAATACAGAGCTGGGAGTTCTAGCCAGAGCAATCAGGCAAGAAAAAGAAATAAAGGGTATTCAAATAGGAAAGGTGGAAGCCAAATTGTCTCTATTTGCAGATGACATGATAGTATACCTAGAAGACCCCATCACCTCAGCCCCAAAACTCCTGAAACTGATAAGCAACTTCAGTTAAGTCTCAGGATATAAAATCAATGTGTAAAAATCACAAGCATTCCTATACACCAAAAACAGACTTAAAGAGAGCCAAATCAACGACAAACTGCCATTCACAATTGCTACAAAGAGAATAAAATACCTAGGAATACAACTTACAAGGAATGTAAGGGACCTCTTCAGGGAGAAGTACAAACCACTGCTCAACAAAATAAGAGAGGAAACAAACAGATGGAGAAACATTCCATGTTCATGGTTAGGAAGAATCAATATTGTGAAAATGGCTATAGTGCCCAAAGTAATTTACAGAATCAACACTATCCCCATCAAGCTACCAATGACCTTCTTCACAGAACTGGAAAAAACCACCATGAACTTCATATGGAACCAAAAGAGAGCCTGCATAGCCAAGTCAATTCTAAGCAAAAAGAACGCAGCGGGAGGCATTACACTACCAGACTTCAAACTATACTACAAGGTTACAGTAATCAAAACTGCATGGTACTGGTACCAAAACAGAGATATAGACCAATGGAACAGAATAGAGGCATTGGAGGCAACACAACCTATCTACAACCATACAATCTTTGATAAACCTGACAAAAACAAGCAATGGGGAAAGGATTCCCTGTTTAATAAATGGTGTTGGGAAAACTGGCTAGCCATGTGCAGAAAGCAGAAACTGGACCCCTTCCTGACACCTTACACTAAAATTAACTCCAGATGGATTAAAGACTTAAACATAAGACCTGGCACCATAAAAACCCTAGAAGAAAATCTAGGCAAAACCATCCAGGACATAGGAGTAGGCAAGGACTTTATGACCAAAACAGCAAAAGCATTGGCAACAAAAGCCAAAATAGACAAATGGGACCTAATGAAACTCCACAGCTTCTGCACGGCAAAAGAAACAGTCACTAGAGTGAAACGGCAACCAACAGAATGGGAAAACATTTCTGCAGTTTACCCATCTGACAAAGGGCTGATATCCAGAATTTACAAAGAACTCAAACAGATTTACAGGAAAAAAACAAACAAGCCCATTGAAAAATGGGCAAAGGATATGAACAGACACTTTACAAAAGAAGACATACATGAGGCCAACAAACATATGAAAAAATGCTCATCATCACTGGTCATTAGAGAGATGCAAATCAAAACCACATTGAGATACCATCTGACGCCAGTTAGAATGGCGATCATTAAAAAATCTGGAGACAACAGATGCTGGAGAGGATGTGGAGAAAAAGGAACACTTTTACACTGCTGGTGGGAGTGTAAATTAGTTCAACCATTGTGGACGACAGTGTGGCAATTCCTCAAGGCCTTAGAAATAGAAATTCCATTTGACCCAGCAATCCCATTACTGGGTATATATCCAAAGGACTATAAATCATTCTACTATAAGGACACATGCACACGAATGTTCATTGCAGCACTGTTTACAATAGCAAAGACCTGGAACCAACCCAAATGCCCATTGATGATAGACTGGATTGGGAAAATGTGGCACATATACACCATGGAATATTATGCAGCAATCAGAAATGATGAGTTCGTGTCATTTGTCGGGACATAGATGAATCTGGAGAACATTATTCTCAGCAAACTGACACAAGAGCAGAAAATGAAATACCACATATTCTTACTCATAGGCGGGTGATGAAAAATGAGAACACATGGACACAGGGGAGCACTACACACTGGGGTCTATTGGGGGGAATAGGGGAGGGACAGCGGGGAGGGGGAGCTGGGGAGGGATAGCCTGGGGAGAAATGCCAAATGTGGGTGAAGGGGAGGAAGGCAGCAGAACACACTGCCATGTGTGTACCTATGCAAATGTCTTGCATGTTCTGCACATGTTCCACAAAACCTAAAATGCAATTAAAAAAAAATGTTAAGAAAGCAACAAAACAAAACAAAATCCTCTCTTGCTAGTAGTATGAATTTGGGAAAATTATTTAATATCTTTAAGCCTCATTTCCTTATCTGTAAGATGGGAAAAGTAATAGCTACTTGACAGGATTGTTGTTTGAATTAAAAAATACAATATATGCCATAACATAAAATTTGGAAGATGATATGATCTCAAAAACATGATGTTATTCATGTCAAGGCCAGACCTTGCTCTTTGAAACATACATCCGGCTAAAGGAAGGGGGTAAATTCATGGAGGATCCCAGAATTATGTGGGACATTGTGAACATGGAGTTTTAAAATCACCTATCAATATAATGTAAAAGTAAAATGTAAGCCAATGTAATACAGCAAAATGTAATAACAATATAAGAGAAACCAGTTTAACTATCCTGAGTAAGCTTTGCTATAAGAATCTTCTAGTTGGTGCATTTTTATACAGCATTCTCCTCTATACCATCCAGGGCATTAGTGATGCAGCATTTTTGAGAAGGGCTCTACTCTTTTCTTAAAGATACTTTACCAAGCTCCAGACTCTTGTTCTGTATATTTTAGTGGTGTTGCTTTCTTGATTTTACCATGTAGCAAAGGAAGATTTTTCAGAAGACTGCTAGGACACATAATCCTTCTTCAAATGTGTCCTAAGTGGTTTGTTGACACCGACATCAAGTGACTACAATTATCAAATCATGACTCCAAGAATAACACCCAGGTTTGTGCACACAGAGACAATGACAAATAGCTACAATTCTCTCTTGGCTAATAGCAGTTGTAAAGCACTATGTATTTCCATTTCAGATATGCTCACAATGTGGAAAAAATATATCTTGGAATTGATGCAATACAGTAAATTATGAACAGACAGAAGAAGTGAGAGCATGTGATAACGAAAAGAACACCAGATTTGGAGTTAGACAACATGGGTCTAAATCCCAGTTCTATCACTCTTTATCTGTGAGATCTGGAACATTCGTACTTTCTATCTCTGAGCCTCAGTTCTCTCATTTTATGATAAAGATAATAATTTGAGCCTTGAAAGAATGTTGGAAATCAGATTATATATGTAGAAGCATAATTTATGTAATAATTTGTACCTTTCCTCCTCCTTCAGCTGCTCTTCTGGTAAACATTCAAGAACAAGGGTGTTAGAAGGGACCTCCCTGCCTGCTCCTTCCACACTGCTGGAAACATGGGAGAAACCAGGTTTAGCGCTGCTCTCAGGGGATGAGGAGCAATAAGCTTGGTTTACATCAAGGATTATTTTATCGTTGTTGTAATATATTAGAGCCAGTTTCTCACACATATAGCCCAGTGGATTGGTTGTCCAAAAGGTGAAATGAAGTTCTGCACTGTTGACCTTCAAAGGGAAAATGGAGGCATAGGCTACTTCTGAGGAGACACCACTGGCAATTAGTGCTGTCTGCAAGTGGTTCATTGTGGTGCTTAGACAAAGCACTTAATACTGCTTCAAGGAAAAGATTTTTGCCTAATTAGTGCTCATGTAACTCTTAAGGGAAAAACATACAGAACAGAACACTCATTAATAATGTTGTTTTCCTCTTATCAGCAATAGTTTTTGAAGTTTGAAAACATGAATGTGAAAAAGTATGATCTTATGTTTTTCTTCAAACGGAGGAACTCCTTGATTATTAGGCCAGGAAACTACTCATGTGTTCTCTGCCCAGGAAGTACAGAGAAAGAAGGCAAGAAGGTGTGAGCAGAGGAGCCCCTTACCTTCCCCTCTTCTCCACCTCCCTCTGACTGATTATACCATGTAGAGTTTTCTGGGGCCAAATGAGAATGCTTGCAGTGAGCACCTATGAATTCCTAAATCCAAACCACATGTGCTCTTCCCTTTTCCCTGGATAAATTATATGCTCTTTTGGGCCTAGTTTATTTATTCTGATCTTTCAAGAATCTGCTCAAGATCACCTCATTGAAAAAGCTTTTCCTAACTCGTTGGCTGGACGACTTTTTTCATTATTATGTTATCAATAATGATAATCAAGAATAAGTGTGATCAGTAATATTAATGATAGTTGTAATTTTTGAGTAGCTACCATATGTGAGGTTGTTTGCATATATTATGTGTTATAATCCTCTTAACTTTTTTACAGCAAAGGTAGTATCTCCAATTTTGTAAAGGAAGCACACAGAAGCCAAGTTAGATTCCCAATCTCACAGAGTAGCTAAATAGAAGTGTCAGGTTTGAATCCAGAGTTTTCTTGACTTCAAAGCTCATATTCTTTCTCTTTCATCATACTTTTCTTATACATGACATTTAGTGTTCTATATAACATGTAGATGTGTGTGTGTATTTATGTGGGGTTTTTTGGTTGTTATTTTTGCAACTAGAACGTGTCCTTCTTGAGGTCAGATATCGTACCTCTCCTCTATATTCTCAATATCTAATAGAACTTCCTTATATCAGAGGGACACTAAATGTTCGTTGATGATATTAACAGTATAAAAATCTATACATTATAAATGATAGAATATTGTATTTTTTATTTATTTAACAAATATTTGTGAAAAACCTATGTACAGGACACTATTCTATTAATCAGATATACAGAGGTGGAGAAGAAAAAATATCTGTTTTCTAGGAGCACACAATCTAGTGAAGTTACAGAATCACCTCTGTATTTTTAATAAAACCTGAAACTATAAAATCACAGATTTTAAGCCTGGAAAACACTTCAGTGATCACGTGATCCAGGCTATTTATAATATGTATGAAGAAGTAGGTCTGGGGAGATTAAGTATGTTGCCTAAGATCAAAAGTATTTTAAAGTTCAAACACATTCACTTTGTGATTACTTTCAACTTCTGTTTTTTTCCAGGAGAGACGTGCCTTCCCTCTTTCCAGCAGCCAGCTCGGCCTGTGTTCCTCTGCTGCTTAAGTATCCCATGACTCATACCAAGCCCTTGGTTCATCCCTCACCTTTCAGAGTGACTGTCTAAAGTTCATATCCAGTCCTTGTTACTTTCATGTTTAATGGACTTCTGTGGATTCCTTTAGGCCGTAGAATAAAGTCTAAGCTGTTTAGAATGGCATCTAAAGCTTTCAAAATTTTTATCCACTGCTTTATTTTTTTCCAATTTCATCTCTCCCATAACTGACTCCAAACAGGCTGGGCTCTAGCCATAATCTAAACTTCCTGCCACTTCCCAAATCACAGAAGTTCTTTTTATCCTCTGTGTTTTGCATGAATTTTTCTTGTACTAGTTCTTTCCCCCTTCGACTTGGAAATCACCAACTTATTTTTCAAGAAAAACTTGATTCATTTGTGAATTCATTCACTTATTGAGTAGTCATTATGCTAGATATTACACTAGTATACCCATTTCAGGACTAGTCTGGTGCAAACTGAAAACATGGAACACTTGTTAAAAAAAAAATGGTGTGAATGTCAAGACAGCAACAGCAGCACATTAAACCAAGATTAAGTCTCTTCTAAGTCTAAGGCCATGTGCACCTGCATAGGTCACACTCTCATGAAACCAGCTTTGATCTACCCTCTCTCATCTGGATTAGGTTGGTTCACAATACATTCCATGAGAGACAGCAAAACCCCTCAACTTTTACTGTCTTTAAAGAAAAATAATTACACATGAATGTGAAGAGTACTGGTAAAGACAGGTCTTCATTTGGGGTGGCCTTACCAAGTCTGCTTTTCAGTTCTTCCCTCATTTTCTTGGTTTTTCATCATTGCTAAGATGCCAGACATCTAACAGACATCCCAAAGAATGTGACAGAAAAGGAACCGTATCATCTTCTACTTTGGTATCAAGGAAAAAATGTATATCTAATCCCTGACCCTGCATCTAATGTTTTATGTATGTCATATTTATCATTACGCACAGAGGAAAAATAAATACCACTGAAGAGGTTGCGTATTTGTTCATTAATCAGTCAGATTTTGTGACTGGACTGTGTCTCCAGTGGTGAGCAAGCTGAAAGGGGTTTTGCTCTTTCCTCCATTTACTGGCAGAAACTAGGTGAGATTTAATGATCATCTAAAGAACAGAGCTTCTGGACATCAGAATGACCCTGTTCATTAAAATATATATATAAACTATGAATTGGAAAGGTTTTTCTGGTTACAAAATTCTTCTCATTAGCCCAGTGAATAGGCCCCCGAGGAGTTCAAATGACTTACACCAAGATTTTGAATCTGTATGTTATAAGTATTAAGAATTTGAAACGTGTTGTAGAACACTACAGGTAGGCCATGAGGAATCAGGAGTAAACACAAAGAATGCAGATCTTGCCCTTCTGGAGCTTTGAATGTAGGTATCAAATACCCTTTCATTTCCATAGCCTTCTTTATTTATTTATTTTTTTTCGAGATGGAGTTTCGCTTTTGTTACCTGGACTGGAGTGCAATGGCATGATCTCGGCTCACCGCAACCTCCGCCTCCTGGGTTCAGGCAATTCCCCTGCCTCAGCCTCCTGAGTAGCTGGGATTACAGGCACGCATGACCGTGCCCAGCTAATTTTTTGTATTTTTAGTAGAGCCGGGGTTTCACCATGTTGACCAGGATGGTCTCAATCTCTCGACCTCGTGATCCACCCGCCTAGGCCTCCCAAAGTGCTGGGTTCCATAGCCTTTATAAGACAATAATGCATTGAGTTTCTCTCTTGTTTTTTCTCTTCCCACAGCCCAATGTACACAGCTGAATGAAACCCTCCATCACATGATATGATAATTATTTGCCTGCCCGTTTACCTTACTTGAGTCTTTTAATCATAAGAGGCATAATTGACACCTTTTATCCCTCGTACCTAGCACAATACATGTTCAGTGTCTCTTCAATGAGGAATGTATGAATGAAGGAAAAGCAGTAGAAACGGGCATAAAAGAAATGCTCAAACTGTCAGGGGCTGTCTGACAGCCCTAGTGGGTATTAACCTGGAAATTTGAAGGCTCAAGTTCTGGTCCCAACTCACTTACCAAGGAGGCAGCAGAATCTTGACCCAAACTTGGCAACATCATGAATGTTACTTTTCCACTTCCTTGGTATTACTCCCCATATACATCTAACTAATTACCGAGTCCTAAAATTTTGCTTGAAAAATATAGATCCTCTCAATCTTCACTATCACTGTGTTATTTACAGGGCTGTCCATCTTTCTCCTGGATGGTTGTAATAGCTGTATAACTGGATTTCCTTTTCATCTCCTTCAAATTCATCCTCCATAATGATGCTAGTGTAATCTAATTAAAATGTAAATCCAACATGTCATTCTCCTGCTCAAAGCTTTTTCAGGGATTGCGATTACTAGCAGGATTTAGGCAGGGCCTGGCAAATCAAGCTCTAGTTGACTAGCCCTTCTTGACTTCAGTTCCTACTATTCTCACTCCCCACTGCAATCTCTGGTAATCCTAAACACCTAAAGTCTCTGCAACCACACCTGAGGAACTGATTTTTGACTTCTTACATTATCTAATGGTATGATACATCCCCATTTCTTTGCTTAACTCAATTATATCCATTCTTTAAGATTTAGCTCAGGTACCATTTCTTTCAAGAAAGGCTTGTGTATTCTCTTCACTTTGATTAGTACCATTTCTCATTTTTGATTAGTATTATATAGCTCTTATTCAAATCATTTAATTATTGAAATTGTTAGACCTTATTATTGCAATGGTGTTGTTCATATTATTGAAATTCTCTGTGTACTTGATCATGCTGGTAGACTATACACTTTACAGATATCAGAGACCTAATATAAGATTTGTAACTTTACAACTCAAGACAATAAAGGTAAAACATTTAGTATGTTGATCTCTAAATACTTCATGTATCAGTTGTTGTTTCCATAATGTTGATGGTAATATTAGCGGCTTAGTTATAGCTAACACTCAGATGCTGGGATACTTTATCTTCATCTTTCATTGGTATGTTTCTCTCACCAAAGACCAGTTCTCTCATAAGGCAGGAAATATCACACTGGCAGCTTCCAAACATTGTAACTCAGAGTTTTAGTTATCAAAAATGACTGAGTTCTTTTTCCAGGTTTTCCTCTTATATATATATAATATATTTTTACAAATGTATAAAATTCATTCATATATATGTATGTGTATATATGGATACATACACATATTTCACACATGTAATATTTATACCTATATATTTCACATATTATTTTTACATAGATATTTGAGTGGCAGACCTTAGGTCAAGAGCCCACTTCTGGACCCATCAACTATGTTCAGAAGGAAGGAAGATACTTTGTTTTCTTTATTTTTCCTTTTTAAAAAATCATAGGAAAAAGCAAAACATTAAATTTACCATTTTAACTGTTTTTAAGTGTGTGGTTCAGTAGTGTTATTTGCATTGTTGTGTGACAGAGCTCTAGAACCTTTTCATCTTATAAATCTGCAGCTGTATACCCACTAAAAACTATTTTTTCCAGTCCTCTTCCTCTCTCTCACCACCTCTAGCAACCACCTTTCTGGTTTTTTTCTATGATTTTGACTACTTTAGCTGCGTTGCAAGAGTGGAATCATACAGCATTTGTCCTTTTGTGACCAGTTTATTTGCTTAGAATGAACTTTGGGATTCATTTCTTTTGTAGTACATAACAGAATTTCTCTCTTTTTAAGGCTGTGTAATATATTATGATATGTATATACCACATTTTGTTTATTTGTTAGTCAATGGACATTTGAGTTGCTTCCACCTCTTTGTTACTATGAATAATGCTGCAGTAAACATAGGCATGCAAATATTGCTTAGAGATTCTTGGAATTCTTTTGGATATATATCCAGAAGTGAGATTACTGGATCATATGATAATTTTATTTTTAGTTTTTTTTAGTAACCTCCCTACTATTTTTCACAGTGGCTGTATCGTTTTACATTCCTGTCAACTGTGCACGAGGGCTCCAATTTTTCCCTTGCATCATCACCAACACCTATTCTCTCTTCTTTGATAGTGGTTATCCTAATGGGTGTGAGGTGATATTGTTGTTTCAATTTGCATTTGTTTATAATTAGTGACATTGAGCATCTTTTCATGTGCTTGTTTGCGATTAGTATCTTTTCTTCAGATAATTGTCTTTTCAAGTCTTTTGCCTATTTTCAATTGAAGTGTTTTTTGTTTGTGTTTGAGCTGGAGAAGTTTCTTATAAATCTGTGTATTAGCCAATTCTCACATTGCTGTAACAAGCGACCTGAGACTGAGTAACTTACCTAGAAAAGAGGTTTAATTGGCTTATGGTTCTGCAGGTTGTACAGGAAGTGTGGCTGTGGAGGCCTCAGGAAACTTTCCATCATGGCAGAAGGTGAAGAAGAAGGAAGCATGTTTTACATAGTGGGAACAGGAAAGAGAGAGTGTGAATGGGGAGGTGCCACACACTTTTTTTTTTTATTATTGCATTTTAGGTTTTGGGGTACATGTGCAGAGCATGCAATACAGTTGCATAGGTACACACATGGCAGTGTGTTTTGTTTGCTCTCTCCCCTTCACCCACATTTGGCATTTCTCCCCAGGCTATCCCTCCCCACCTCCCCCTCCCACTGGCCCTCCCCTTTTCCCCCCAATAGACCCTGGTGTTTAGTACTCCCCTCTCTGTGTCAATGTGTTCTCATCTTTCATCACCCGCCTATGAGTGAGAATACGTGATGTTTCATTTTCTGTTCTTGTGTCAGTTTGCTGAGAATGATGTTCTCCAGATTCATCCATATCCCTAAAAACGACATGAACTCATCATTTCTGATTGCTGCATAATATTCCATGGTGTATATGTGCCACATTTTCCCAATCCAGTCTATCATCGATGGGCATTTGGGTTGATTCCAGATCTTTGCTATTGTAAACAGTGCTGCAATAAACATTCATGTGCATGTGTCCTTATAGTAGAACGATTTATAGTCCTTTGGGTATATACCCAGTAATGGGATTGCTGGGTCAAATGGAATTTCTATTTCTAAGGCCTTGAGGAATCGCCACACTGTCTTCCACAATGGTTGGACTAATTTACACTCCCACCAACAGTGTAAAAGTGTTCCTTTTCCTCCACATCCTCTCCAGCATCTGTTGTCTCCAGATTTTTTAATGATCACCATTCTAACTGGCGTGAGATGGTATCTCAATGTGGTTTTGATTTGCATCTCTCTGATGACCAGTGACGATGAGCATTTTTTCATATGATTGTTGGCCTCATATATGTCTTCTTTCATAAAGTATCTGTTCATATCCTTTGCCAACTTTTGAATGGGCTTGTTTGTTTTTTTCCTGTAAATCTGTTTGAGTTCTTTGTAAATTCCGGATATCAGCCCTTTGTCAGATGGGTAAACTGCAAAAATTTTTTCCCATTCTGTTGGTTGCCAATCCACTCTAGTGACTGTTTCTTTTGCCGTGCAGAAGCTGTGGAGTTTCATTAGGTCCCATTTTTCTATTTTGGCATTTGTTGCCAGTGCTTTTGGTGTTTTGTTCATGAAGTCCTTGCCTACTCCTATGTCCTGGATAGTTTTGCCTAGATTTCCTTCTAGGGTTTTTATGGTGCCAGGTCTTATGTTTAAGTCTTTAATCCATCTGGAGTTAATTTTAGTGTAAGGTGTCAGGAACGGGTCCAGTTTCTGCTTCCTGCACATGGCTAGCCAGTTTTCCCAACACCATTTGTTAAACAGGGAATCCTTTCCCCATTGCTTGTTTTTGTCAGGTTTATCAAAGATTGTATAGTTGTAGATATGTTGTGTTGCCTCCGGTGCCTCTGTTTTGTTCCATTGGTCTATATCTCTGTTTTGATACCAGTACCATGCTGTTTTGATTACTGTAGCCTTGTAGTATAGTTTGAAATCCGGTAGTGTGATGCCCCCCGCTGTGTTCTTTTTGCTTAGAATTGACTTGGCTATGCGGGCTCTCTTTTGGTTCCATATGAAGTTCATGGTGGTTTTTTCCAGTTCTGTGAAGAAAGTCAATGGTAGCTTGATGGGGATAGCATTGATTCTGTAAATTACTTTGGGCAGTATAGCCATTTTCACGATATTAATTCTTCCTAACCATGAACATGGAATGTTTCTCCATCTGTTTGTGTCCTCTCTGATTTCGTTGAGCAGTGGTTTGTAGTTCTCCTTGAAGAGGTCTCTTACGTTCCTTGTGAGTTGTATTCCAAGGTATTTTATTCTTTTTGTAGCAATTGCGAATGGCAGTTCGCTCTTGATTTGGCTTTCTTTAAGTCTGTTATTGGTGTAGATGAATGCTTGTGATTTTTGCACATTGATTTTATGTCCTGAGACTTTGCTGAAGTTGCTTATCAGTTTCAGGAGTTTTTGGGCTGAGGCGATGGGGTCTTCTAGGTATACTATCATGTCGTCTGCAAATAGAGAAAATTTGGCTTCCACCTTTCCTATTTGAATACCCTTTATTTCTTTTTCTTGCCTGATTGCTCTGGCTAGAACTTCCAGTACTATATTGAATAGGAGTGGTGACAGAGGGCATCCTTGTCTAGTGCCGGATTTCAAAGGGAATGCTTCCAGTTTTTGCCCATTCAGTATGATATTGGCTGTTGGTTTGTCATAAATAGCTTTTATTACTTTGAAATAGGTTCCATCGATACTGAGTTTATTGAGGGTTTTTAGCATAAAGGGCTGTGGAATTTTGTCAAATGCCTTCTCTGCATCAATTGAGATAATCATGTGGTTTTTGTTTTTGGTTCTGTTTATGTGGTGAATTACGTTTATAGACTTACGTATGTTGAACCAGCCTTGCATCCCCGGGATGAATCCTGCTTGAACATGATGAATAAGTTTTTTGATTTGCTGTTGCAATCGGCTTGCCAATATTTTATTGAAGATTTTTGCATCTATGTTCATCATGGATATTGGCCGGAAGTTTTCTTTTCTTGTTTGGTCTCTGCTGGGTTTTGGTATCAGGATGATGTTGGTCTCATAAAATGATTTGGGAAGGATTCCCTCTTTTTGGATTATTTGGAATAGTTTTAGAAGGAATGGTACCAGCTCCTCTTTGTGTGTCTGGTAGAATTCGGCTGTGAACCCGTCTGGACCTGGGCTTTTTTTGTGTGGTAGGCTCTTAATTGCTGCCTCGACTTCTGACCTTGTTATTGGTCTATTCATAGTTTCAGCTTCCTCCTGGTTTAGGCTTGGGAGGACACAGGAGTCCAGGAATTTATCCATTTCTTCCAGGTTTACTAGTTTATGTGCATAGAGTTGTTTGTAATATTCTCTGATGATGGGTTGAATTTCTGTGGAGTCTGTGGTGATTTCCCCTTTATCATTTTTTATTGCATCTATTTGGTTGTTCTCTCTTTTCTTTTTAATCAATCTGGCCAGTTGTCTGTGTATTTTGTTGATCTTTTCCAAAAACCAGCTCTTGGATTTATCACTTTTAAACAACCAGATCTCGTGAGAACTTTATCATGAGACAGCACAAGGGCAATTGTGCTAAACCATTAGAAATCGCCTCCAGGATCCAATCACTTCCCACCAGGCTTCACCTCTAACACTGGGGATTACAATTCCACATGATATTTGGATAGGGACACAGAGCCAAACCACATCAATCTGTATTAACCTCCTTATCAAATATATGGTTTGCACATACTTTATATGATTCCATAGGTTGCCTTTTTACTCTATTGATTATTTCCTTAGATTTGCAGAAGTTTTAAAGTTTGACGTAATTCCATTTGCTGACTGCTTTGATTACCTGTGCTTTTGGTATTATATCCAAGAAATTATTGTCAAATTCATGTTTTGAACTTTTCTCCCATGTTTTCTTCTAGAAATTTTATAGTCTTAAGTATTGCATTTAAGTCCTTAATCCATTTTGAGTTAATTTTTGTATATCATATTAGGTAAGGATTCAATTTAATTTTTTTGCAGGCAGATAACCTGTTTCCTCAACACCCTTGGTTGAAAAGATTGGCTTTTTATTCCGCATTACATAATCTTGGCCTCATTGTCAAAAATCATATGGCTATATATGCAGGGGCTTATTTTTGGTATCTCTATTATTTAATTTCACTGTGTACCTGTCTTTATGCCAGTACCACACTGTTTTGATTATTGTTGCCTGCAACTTGTTTTCTTTTTCAAGTCTGTTTTGGCTGTTCAGTGGTCCCTTGAAATTCCATATGAATCTTAGGATTTTTTTTTTTTACTATTTGTGAAAATAAAATGCTGTTGGGATTTTGATAGGGACTGCATGGTACCTGCAGATCACTTTGGGTAATAGGGGCATTTACCAGTATTGAATCTTCCAATTCAGAAACCTGGAATGTTTTACCATTTATTTGTATCTTATTTGATTTCTTTCAGCAACATTTTGTAGTTGTCAATGTACAAATCTTTTATTTCCTTAGATTCATTGCTAAGTATTTTATCCTATTTGATGCTATAGTAAATGGGATTGTTTTCTTTTGGAGGTAGAATTTTGATAATAGGACAGCCACAGCACTAAATAAGAGGGCCAATCAGTAAGGGAGAGGCAGGGCATGAGAGAGGAATAAATAATTTCTGCAGAGAAAGGATATGCTATTCCCCAGTGTAGAGGAGTTTTGTTAGACAGCCAAAAACAATATATATTTACAATAGTAGACTTTTAAAGGATAATAGTGATTGATGATGATAATCATGTTAATAATGTGTCATATGCCACAGATTCCCTGGGAGCAGTTCCAACATACTGTAGAGTAATGGCAAAAATATGATACTAAACGTACTTCCTTTTAAAGAGATCATTTTGTGATAGGTGTAGTAAAATTATCTGAACATATGAATTCTTCTGTGCATTTTAAAAAAAAACAGCACTTTAAAGTCTTAGCTGATAGTGATGCTATTCATTTCTAAATTTGAGACAATAGTATTGAAATAACATCAAGTATGCCTACTGTTGTGTGGGGCATAATGCTGCCTATATTATATATGAAATAATATATACACATATTCTAGAAGTTTTATAGTCTTAGGTATTACATAAGTCCTTTATATTACTTACCATAACATCTTTATTACGGGAGGAGATAATACAGGCAAAATGTGTAGTATTGTGGGGGACCTAGAACTGCAGATATATTGAATTTATTTTCCTTGGGAAGAAGAAAGGATTAAGTAGCTCTGATTACAAACGAGACTCCTGGAACAGCTACCAGCTATCCATATAGTAAGTCATTTCAATTTCTGTAAAAGAAATGTGCTGTTGTTCCAGCACCCCCCGGCCCCATTTTGTAGGGTTGATGGAGTTCAACTAAAATGCTTGCTTGACAATCAGCTTGAATTTGTTTAAAAGGAAGAAGAAAAGCACCCCCAGGTGTGAAATGAGGGTGAATTGCTCTAGTGGGGGCTCTGGAAAGAAAACAGCTTGTCTGGCTTATGAAGGTGTTTGCTAAGTTGAATACCATTTAACATTCTTGCCCATATCATGTGAGTCAAACACAGCACAGATGATGGAGGAAATAAACACTTAAAAATAGCTTTTCTGTTGGTGTCCAATACTGTACATAATTTGGAAAATGAACAGGAGTTGTAGGAATATAGGACTGAGATCCTTGTGCTGCATACTGAGGGAGGGAGATTTGGCTCACTAACCGTGAGACTCCTTAAGCCTTTGCTTTGGAGAGCAAAAGAAGAAAGAATGGCAGACTCCTGACATTTGTTTCATTTTGAGCATGGAATGGGCAAATTAACTAAGTAATTTAGTTCTCTTATCTTCCCAACTAAGTATTATTAGCCTCATTTTACAGATTAGCAACTAAGGCAAATCTCTAGTTAATTAAGCTAGATAATGGAGAATCTCTTTGGCTTCATAGATTATACTTCTTCCACTGCACTGCCGCTTTAAGGGGAGGAGAGTCTGTACTGTCTCTGCTTTGGGATATGTTTGTAATTCCATGCCATGAAGTAAGCAAAACTCGAAAGCCCACTTTGTGCTGGCAACTGAGCCACAAAAAATGAGACACGGGCTATGTCTCACTGACATAGTTAATGTAGCTGAGAAGATAGACATTATTCTAAATGCAAAGCTGATTGTGATGAGTGCTATAAACGAGGGTACAAAAGTCTTCCACAAATATTTTCTGAAATGATTTCTTCACATATATATTGGCTTTGTACATGTTATTTTCCCCCCTATTTCTTCTAAATTATTTAAGCCTGCTTATTATTCTGAATCAGTTATAATTCAGATGCCCCTTAAAATGTTATTTATTTGGATTGATATGATGTAATAAAAACTATACCAGGTATTGACGAAGATATAGCAACGTATAAGAATGAGTCCTATTCATTAGTAACTGGTAAAAGGGAATGAGAGATGGAAGTCAGACAGAGCCGAATTAAAATTCTTTAGCTGTTCAGCAGCTGTCTGACCATAGCCAAGTTGCAAGCCCCCGACCTTCCATTTCCACTTGTACATTTAGAAGGAGACCATGCCAGGGGGCCATTCAGCCTTCCCCAGCCATCTGTGGTAAGAATCTCCCACATTCTAGACAGCAAGATATCTGTACCAAAAGTGGTACATTATAGGGAAGTGAACCATCCAGTTTGAAATCAGGAGAGACCGTGCTTGCTGGAATCTAGGGCAACACATCTAGGAGAAAGAAAACTGTTTTGAATTTGGATGCAGACACATTACAACAAATACATTGCTCTCTGCTGAAATTTATGACAGAATAGAGTCAGAAACTTCAACTCTCTATTAATCTCAAAACACGGCTGCTGAAAATTTTCCAAAGCAACCATCTCCTATGGTTGTTGAGCTAGGGAGCAGAGAAAAAAAACAAAAACAAACAAACAAAAAACACAGAGAATTGGTTGTCTTTTAGACTAATATTTCCAGAGAGAGGAAAACAGAGGAGGTATCTCTGAGTCAGACATGGGTTAAGGTCCCAATGTGTTTGCTGTGCAAGTTACTAATCCTGTTGACCCTCAGTTTCCTCCTTTGCAATCCTGGCTGGTCTTACCTATAAGTTTCTTTGTGAATATTCAGGTGCTTCGTATGTGTGCAGTATGTAGAAAGCAGTTTGGCATATATTAGGCACCAAAAGAGCTAGTATCTTCCTCCACTCTGCATTCAGGTTAGTTTTACCCTACTGTAATTTCTTCAGGCACTGGAGTATTTCATTAATAGTTTACTTCTTGGTAGAAATATTCCTTATACATTTTTTTACTAAAGCCAGTCTTATTGATCTGCCTTTTAAGTGTAGACATCTGAGGAACTCTATACCTTAGAAGTCTACATGTATCTCATTAATTAGGAAGTTAGGTACTTTTAGAGTAAATAGATTAAAAAACATGTAAACATGCATTTAAAATAACTCTTCAGATTTAGCGTCCCAAATCAATATGACTCATAAATGAAAATCTGTATCCTTCTCGGTAACCTCTCCTATATGTCTAAAATAATGAATCAGCCGATATGTTACAGATTTTGTGGCAAAGCCCTACTTGCTGATACTTTGATTAACATTCCATTTGAAAAATTGTAAATACTATTATAGGTTTTGAAAACCCTGGTTTTTTATGCCTCCAGCAATCCCTAGCTTCTAAATATTTTATCTTGGGTAGCATGCAGTATGTGAAATGACGTTCTGCTGTCATAGTTCCCAGATCTTAAAAACCTAAAGGTCCTTAAGTTAATATTGAACAGTGTTAAGGGGGTATTTTAAAATTTCTTCTGTGGATTTGTTGTTCTTTTTAAATGAAACTGAAAAGCAGTGGAAATGTTTTAATTGGAAGGATTTTCCCTGAAATTTCCAGAGCAGATACACATATTTGCCTAAATTTTGCATGGATTTAAAAAACAGCACATATAAAATTGTTTTTAAGAGCTGAGAAAGAAAGAATGGCTTTAGAATCCATTTAAAGGCAAAACCATCAGGCCAGGATAAATGAGATGAATACTTTCCTCTTCCATTTTTAATGCTCAGTGTACTTTTCACCTCCAGGAGAAAATAGCTTTTCTTACTTTCTGAGACAAAGACAAGTGAAATGACCAGAACACTAGAATTGAGCTAGAGACTAACCACAGGAGAAGGAGCATATGGGCTTAAGCAAAGACGTGACTCAGAATCTGCACAATTATCAATTCTCTAGTGCTCTGACTGCAAATTCCTTATATTATGTCCAAACTTTGATCTTTGTCTCCTAAGCTTAGCCAGATACCTGTGCGCTTCTGGCTCTTCAGTTCCAAGTGTTATGGGTGCCTCTGAGCTGAAAGCCAGGCAGTCACGGGGCTCACCGCATTTATTCTCCTTATCTTGGAGGTCATGTTTCTGTTCTGAAAATATTTTTCTTTGCATATACTTTGTCTAGTTTTATAGATATTTATAACAAAATGGCTAGATTTTTACCAGCTACTGTAACATGTGAGAATCAGGAGTCCACTCTCCCACCCATGAGCATTAAAAATCAAATAAAAAAATAAAGCTTCAAGAAGACAGCCAACTATTCCCATTTACAACAATGTGCTAGGTGCTGGCATTGGTCCTTAAAAACCCAAACTTATAACCATTTGGTTAGTGAAAGTTTTAGTTGGAGTAAATTTAGCACTCATCAGTTATGTGAAGTTTTACAAGTCATTTAATGTTTCTGAGTTTTGCTCTGTCATCTTTAAAATGGAGACAGAAATATTACTAATTATAATTGTGAGATTTAGAAGAGTGTTTAGAAGACATATAACAGTGTTTTACACGTTTAGCACTCAACCAAATACTATTATTCTGAAGTTAAAAGTTAAAATCTTTACAACAGTGATGTTTAAAAAGTATTTCCATTATAAAAACAGAGTATATGTATAATTTAAAAATCCAAGTAGTACAAGAAATTACACAATAAGAATGATCTACCTATCACCTTGGAGCTCCAATCTTAATTCTGAGCACAGTTTTTATATGGGCACTTCCAAAAGTTTGCCCTGGCTCTACAAATATCAGTTTCTACAGCTTCTTCATGTTTATGGAAATGGGAGTATTTTATATAGTTTTCTCTAGCTTGCTTTTATTTACCCATTGATATATCGTCAGTTTTTTCCTTTTTACACCTATTAATAGAATTCATCCTTTAATAACTGCATTCTGTTCTTTGGCATAAATGTTACATAATTTATGTTTATTGACTTAATAACATTTATTTATGGTATTAAGGTATTTTCAAATTTTTGCTTTTATTAATAATGCTGTAAGAATCATTTTTGTACATATATGTTTGTGTGTTTCTGAATATGACTAGGTAAATTTCTACAGCAAAGATTGTTAGATTAAATAGTTATTATGGTATGACATTTTGGTCAATATAGCTGAGTATTCTTCTAAAGAGTTTCTCAATTGATATTTCCATAAAGAGCACTGATAACTTAGCACTGTTCCCAATACTGTGTGTTATCAAACAAAAATTTTGTGATTTGATACATGAAACACAGAATTCTAATATTTTAATTTTACTGCTTTTGCTATAACTTGATGGAATTTTTTTTCTTTTTCTTTTTTTTATTTAGTCAGTGCAAAAGTAAGCAATGGAACATTTTTATCTGGTTATGAGCTCTTTGTATTTCTCTCTGTCTAAATATGTATGCTAAATATTTGCCCTTTTCCTATTTCTTTTAAATTGGTTTATCTTTTTGCAAGATTTTTAAAGTAGAATCAAGAGACTAGCTTTTTGGCACATACAACAAAAAATTATTTTTTTTCACATAGGGGTTTATTTTTGTTCAGTTTGTTCTTTTATCTTAGTTGCAAAAAATTTATATAAACTATTTTCAGTTATTTCTAGCACAGATTTTACTCTTTCTGTTCTTTTTTCCTATTCCAATATTATATAAAAATTAAACTTCTGTTATTTAAATCTTTTAGTCACATGCAATAGATTTTTAAACTTAGAACTGAATAATTTGTTTTTTTAAAATGCTAGTCATTTGTTGAAAAATATTTGCTTAGTAACTCATAGAAAATTCAATCCAATGATTTGTTTGTTTGTTTGTTTGTTTTGAGACGGAGTTTCGCTCCTGTTACCCAGGCTGGAGTGCAATGGCGCGATCTCGGCTCACTGCAACCTCTGCCCCCTGGGTTCAGGCAATTCTCCTGCCTCAGCCTCCTGAGTAGCTGGGATTACAGGCACATGCCACCGTGCCCAGCTAATTTTTTTGTAATTTTTAGTAGAGACGGGGTTTCACCATGTTGACCAGGATGGTCTCGATCTGTTGACCTCGTGATCCACCCGCCTCGGCCTTCCAAAGTGCTGGGATTACAGGCTTGAGCCACCGCGCCCGGCCATGTTTTTGTTTTTGATTTTACATAAGCTATTTCTTTTTTGCTATAATCTGGAAACCTTTACATATATTATACAGTGGGATAAATTTGCTATACTTAGTTTTTTGTGGAAATTTTAATATATATAAAAACACATACATTTTATATATAGTATAAATACACTATTAGAAAATGGTATCTGATTTACTAATTCTAATGATCAATAAAAATTGATCTCAACATTTATAATATTAATCATATTCTTTCCTCTCCCCTTTTAAGACTAAAATGCATTTTGTAACAATTAGTCTGAGTCATAAGACCTAACATGATTCTCTCAAAGATAGTTTTGGCCTGGCCATATAGCAGTTCAGAGGGATGCCTAGCTCATAAGAGAGAATGAGATCTGTGTGCTCAACTGCAAATGTGATTGGATTTTCAGATTAGCAAAATGGGACTGATCAAAGCCCTGTTATGAAGCAGACCTACAAGCCTACAGCTTGCTCTTGTGAGAAAAAATTGTTCTTTCCCACTAATCTTTCTAATCTTGACCTCACAGAAGGAGTTTTGTACTTAAGACAATGTTATCAGGATGCTAAATTCAATCTCAGACCACATTTCACTTTCTCTTAATGTGGCTGAGTGCTCCCTTGGTGAATAAATTGGTAACTATGGAAATTTAAGGCTTCAAACAGAATTTCTAATTCCGTTAAACTGATGTTCAACAGAGCCGTTGGGTTTTGGGGAAACTATGGAGGCCTGCACACTTACTCTGAATTAATCACAGTTCATTTTTTCTCAAATAGTAAGACTTTATTTCTCTCATATTTGTGACTTCAGTGGCTAGCACTGTGCCTGTCACACAGCAATTTGCAAGTTGAGTCTTTTTTTTAGACTCAGGAAAATTTACTATTTGTGCAATTTTAAAATTCTAAACCCATAAACCTGTATTATTTACAGCTGAACAGAAATGCTTGGGAAGTTTTGAAATTGACAGTATGTGGGCAGGTAAGGAGGTTCTCACCTTCCTGTCTCATGTGTTCAGTAACAACATAATGTTAAGGTGGTGAGCTTTTTCTTATCCTGAATGTTAAGAAGATTGGAGCATTTCAGAATGCTTGTTTTATTAAAAGTTTTTCCACATATTGCTTTCTATCTTGGAACAAAATGGAATGCATCAAAAATTCTCAAAATTGAAACTGTAATGGAAACAATATAATTGAAGCAGAGGATACTTCAGTGTATTCCAGGAGTTACTCAGGGTCATGATAATATTATCATGGATCTATGTACTCACATATATGCTCTTGCCCCTACCATTATATGCTTTTTAAGAATCATTTATAGTATCTCAAATTCCTGAAATAATCATTTTCTTCTTTACCTTTGGGTCTTTGCTTATGCGAAACCCCTACTGGGAAAATTTCATGAACTTTTTTTCTCTTTTAATTTAGCTACTTGTATTAGCGTTTAATAGTCAATGTAAGTACAATATCTCTAGGATAATGTCTTGACTTGCCAAAGCCTGGTTCCATGCCCTTCCTATGTGCCACAGTACCTATGCTTACTTATGTTTTGCAGGAGTTGAGAAGGGCATTCCTCATCTGTGAAGCAAATTGATTGGATTCTTTCTCAACTGAATTTAGGTGGAGCCCCAGAATTCTGTCTCTCTTTCTCTCTCTCTTTTTAAGCAATCTTATTAAGGTATAATTGACATACTATATATAGTTAAAGTGTGTAATTTCATATATTTTTACAAATGCATGCATCCATAAAATCATAATCAAAATCAATGTTATAAACATATTCATCAAACTCAAATGTTTCTCCATGCCCCTTGTAGTCCTTCTCTCTTGTGCCTCCCTACCCATCCTTTACCCAGGATTCATATAGTATATATTCTTTTTGTTTGTTTGTTTGTTTGTTTATTCATCACACTTATTTTAAAATGCATTCTTATTGTTGTGTGTTACCAATTGTTCCTTGCTTTTTGTTGCTAAGTAGTATTCCATTGTATGAATATGTACAACAATTGTCTTATCCATTACACTGTTGATAGACATTTGAGTTGATTTTAGTTTTGGGCTACTGCAATTAAAGTTTCCATGAACATTCATTTACAAATCTTTGTATAAACATATGCATTAATTTATCTTAAGTAAATACCGAGGAGTGAAATAGCTGATTAATGTGGTAGGTATACATTAAGCTTTCTAAGAAACTATCAAAGTGTTTTTCTGCATATTAGACCCTTATTTCTACCAGTAATGAAAGTCTCATTTACTCAGCACCCTTGCCAACACTTGATATAGTCATTTCTATTTAATTTTAGACATTCTAATAGATGTGTAGTGATATCTGATTATAGTTTCAATGTTCATTTTCCTACTGACCAATGATGTTGAGCAAGTTTTCATATATGAATTACCACTTATATGTCTTTTTTAGTAGAATGTATTATCAAATCTTTTGTCCATGTTTTTCACTGGAGTTGCATGTTTTCTTTTTGTTGAATGTTAAGATTTCTTTATATATTCTTGATAGTCTTTAGCAGACTATATATTACTTGAAAATAGTTTTCCTAGTCTTTTTTTTATTCTTTTAACAGCGATTTTGGAAAATCATTCATTTCTTCTTTCGATAAAGTAAAAATTATTAATTCCTTCTTTTATGAATTAATTCTTTTAATAAAATATCCAAGAAATATTTGTCTAACCCAAAGTTACAAACATCTTGTCCTATGTTTACTTCTAGAAGTTGTGAAGTGTTAGGTCTTACACATAAATCTATGATCCTTTTCAAAATTCTTTTATATGGTATGGGTTCCAGTTCTCTATATATATATATATTTTTTTTTTTGCATGTGGATATCTAATGTTTCAGTATTCATTGTTGAAAAGTATCTTTTCTCATCTGACTTGCATTTGCATCTTTGTCTAAAGTCAACTGACTATATGTGTATAGATTGTTTACATTTGTATTCTATTCCACTGATGGGTTATCTTGATGCCACTACCACAGAGACTTGTCCATAGTAACTACACTATAGTCTTAAAAGTTGCTGGTGAATGAAAATCAATATTCAAATGTGTTTCTTTTTTACAAAGTTATTTTGACTCCTCTAGGCCCTTTGAATTTCCATGTTAATTTTCAATTCAATTTGTCAATCTCTATAAAAAGCCTATTGAGATTTTGATGAAATTGAATCTATGAATCAATTTAGAGAGAAATAACATTTGGGTTTTTTCAAAAATTTTTTTATTATACTTTAAGTTTTGGGTGACACATACACATTGTGCAGAATTGTTACATAGGTATACACATGCCATGGTGGTTTGCTGCATCCATTCCCCTGTCGTCTACATTAGGTGTTTCTCCTGATATTATTCCTCCCCCATCCCCTCAAACCCTGCTATCTCTCCCCAACCCCTCTACCCCTCAACAGGCCCTGGTATGTGATGTTCCTCTCCCTGTGTCCATATGTTCTCATTGTTCAACACCCACTTATGGGTGAGAACATGTGGTGTTTGGTTTGCTGCTCTTATGTCAGTTTGCTGAGAATGATGGTTTCCGGTTTTATCCATGTCCCTGCAAAAGACACGAATTCATCCTTTTTTGCAGCTGCATAGTTTTCCATGGTGTATATGTGCTACATTTTCTTTATCCAAACTATCATTGATGGGCATTTGGGTTGGTTCCAAGTCTTTGTCATTGTATACAGCGCCTCAGTGAACATACATGTGCATGTGTCTTTATAATAGAACAATTTATAATCCTTTGGGTATATACATAGTAATGGGATTTTCGGGTCAAATGGTATATCTATTTCTAGATCCTGGAGGAATTGCCACACTGTCTTCCACAATGGTTGAACTAATTTACACTCCCACCAATAGTGTGAAAGCATTGCTATTGAGAGAAATAACAAGTTAAACTTTTTGAGTCTCCCAGTTCTTGAACATGATATATAGCATCATATATTAGGTCTTTGTAAGTTTCTTTCAGAAATCTTTTTATAGTCTTTATTTTATAGGACTTGTACATCTTTTGCCATATTTATATATGTTTTATATTTTTGATGGTTCTGATTCTTCATTTAATTTCAACTTCCAGCTTTCTTTGCTAGTATATAGAAACATGATTGATTTTTTTTTGTAAATTGTAGAATGTTTTGAAGATTCCATAGGATTTTCAGTGTGAAGGATCATACTATCTGGTAATAGATATCCTTATATCTTTCTTTCTAATATGGATGTCATTTATTTCCTTTTCCTGATTTGTGGTACTGGCTAGTATCATAATTATAGTAGTTAATATAAGTAATGAGAATATGTATGCTTGCTATATTTCTTTTATTAAAGATACACCATTATGTTTCATTAATAACTGTAATGCTAGGGGAAAGTTGTTTATGGATGCCATTTATCAGTTGGAATAAATTCCCTTCTATGTCTGGTATGCTGAGAATCTTTATTGGGAAAGAATATGAATTTTGGCAAATGATTTTTTTTAATCTATCAAGTTGATCTTTTCTTTTGTATTCTCTTACTGTGATTAATTAAATGAATTGATTTTCAAATATTAAAACCTATCTCACGTTTCTGGGATAAAGTTAATCATGATGAATTAATTGTATTATATGTAGTTTGATTCAATTTTCTAAAATATTAAGAAGTTTTGCATTTATTTTCATGAGAAATAGTGGTCTGTAATTTTCATTTTATTTAATATATTAGTCTGGTTTTAGAGTAATACTGGTCTCATAGAATAAATTGGGAGGCATTTTCTCCTTTTCAGTTTTCTGAAATAGTTTGTTTAGAAGTTGTATTTTTTTTCCTCTTTGTTTAGTAGAATTCCCCAGTGAAGAAATTTCGGACTGGAGTTTTCCTTGTGCTAAGATTTTTAACAAACCAAATTCTGTTAATTGATATAGGGCTATTCAGGTCACCCATTTCTTTTTGCATGAGCTTCTTACAGCTTGTGTCTCAAAGTACTAGTCCATTTTATCTAAGTGTCCAGTGTATTACATAAAGTTAATCATAAGATTCACTTATTCTTTTAATATGTGTAGAATCTATAGTTATTACCTCCTTTATTCTTGACATTGTTAACTTATGTTGTCTTTTTGCTTTCTTTCTGTTTTACCCTAATCCTTCCAGCTAGATGTTTATCAGTCTCATTGATCTCTTTAAAGAATCAGTTTTTGGTTTCAATAATTTTCTCTATTGCTTTCCTGTTTTCTGTTTAATTGATACCTGCTTTGATATTCATTACCTCCTTTTTCTATTTTGGGTTTTTTCTTTTTAGTTTCTTCAGGTAAACGTTGAGGTCACTAATTTGGGAGCATTTTTTCTTTTACACTGTAGGGATTTAGTACTATAGTATTTTTCCTTACTACTTTTGGCACATCTCTATATTTTATTTTACTTTAAGTTCTAGGATACATGTAGGCACAGCTCTTAAATGTTGATATGTAGTGTTTTCATTTTTGTCTAATTCACAATGTTTTGAAATCCCACTTTAGATTTCTTCTTTTACTCATAGCTTCCTTAAAAGTGTGATATTTAGTTTCCAAATATTTGAGGATTTTCTAGTTATCTTTCTATGATTGAATTTATTGAAACTTGCTTTTTGGCCAGCATACAATCTATCTTGGTAAATGTTTCATGTGTACTTGAAAATAATGCATTTTCTACTATTGTTGGGTGGAATGTTCTATAAATGTCAAGTAGTTCAAGTTGGTTTAAGTTTTTTCATGTCTTCTGTGTCTTTCCTAAAGATAGAGATTTTCTGTCTACTTTTTCTATCATTTATCATGGAGGAATGTTAACATCTTCCATTTTAATTGTGAATTTGCTTATTACTCCTTGCAATTTTGTTAGGGGTTTTCATTCTGGTATTTTGAAGTTCTGTTATTAGGCATAGAAATATTTTGAAATATTAGATGTAGGAATATTTTGAATTTTGTAATGCATTTGATTAATCCTTGTAAATTATAAAATAAACCTGTATATCTTTGGTAATATTTTTTCTATGAATTGTCTGATATAAATATAGTCATTCTAACTTTCTCTGATAGCCTGGCACTGGAGTTTGGAAATGACTTGCCTCCACCAAAACTCACGTGCAATTTGATCCCCAATGTGGTGGTATTGGGAGGTGGGCCCTAGTGGGGGATGTTTGGGTCATGAAGGTGAATCTCTTGTGAATGGCTCTGTGCTGTTCTCACGGAAGTGAATTCTGACTTTGCAAGACTGAATTTGTTCTTCTGGGACTGATGCTTTGAGAGTAGGTTGTTATAAAGCCTGGATGCCCCGACAGGTTTTGCCTCTTTTCTTATATCTACTTCCCCTTTGTCTTTCTCCACCATGTTGTGATGTAGCATGCACAGCCCCCTTTGTGTGATGTTCTGTGTTACCTCAGGACTCTACAGAGACTTTCACCAGCAAGAGGCCCTGTCTTGGAACTCTCAGACTCCCTAACTGTAAGATTTTTTTTTTAGAGATTACCTAGTTTTGAGTATTCTGTTATAAGAAACAGAAAATAGACTAAGGTAGAAAACTGGTGCTAGGAATGGAGTGTTGCTGTAAAAATACCTGAATAACTGGAAGTGGCTTTCAAATTGGGTAATAAGCAGAGATTGAAAGAGTTTGGAGGATTAGGCTTGGAAAGGGCTGTATTTCTATGAACAGAGCATTAAGGGTGATTGTGATGTGGGCTCGGAAGAAGATTTAAAAAAATAAGGGAACATTTGAAATATTTTAGAGATTAAATGGTTGTGACTAAAACATTGATAGAAACATAGATAGTAAAGGCCATTTTGATGAAGTTTTAGGTAGAATTGAGAAGTATATTTTTGGGAACTGAAGCAAAGGTCACCCTTGTTACATCATTGCAAAAATTTTTGGCTGCCCTGTGTTCATGTTATAAGCCTTGTGAAGGACTGAACTTAAGAGTGATGTACTAGGATATCTGGAGGAAGAAATTTCCAATCAGCCAAGTGTCCAAGAAGTGGTATGGTTACTTTTCGCTGCTCATAGTCAGTCATGGGAGCAAAGAATTGACTTAAAGGTGAAATTTATAATTAAAAGTGAAGCAGAGCATAAAAATCTGAGAAATCTGTAGCCTAGCTATGTGGTAGAGAATGAGAAAGCATTTTCAGAAGAGAAGTGCAAGGGTGCAGTCAAGTGACTGCTTACATGAAAGGAAGCCAGTTGCTAATGGTGAGATCAGTGAGAGAAAGGCCCTGACAGCATTTTAAAAATCTTCCAGACTGCCCCTCCCATCACAGGCCCTCACAAAATAGTTCTGGAGGATAGGCCTGAGGGACTGCTGCCCTGCCCTGTTTCAGGACACTGCTTCCTGCATCCTAGCTGCTTGGCTGGAGCAGCCATGGCTCCAGTGGCTGCAAGTGTGACCTAATCCTCCACTTTGGAGTGGCCAGGTGGTAATCTTTGGTAGCACTTTGCTGCAGGTGCCCAGAATGCAAGAGCCATAAAGGCTTGGCAGCTTCCACCTAGATTTTAGAGGTTGTATCAGAAAACTTGGAAGACTAGGCCGAAACCTGCCTGAGAGGTAGAGCAACTACAGAGATCCCTGCTAGGAGAATGCCTACGGAGCCATAGGTGTAGGCCACTACCAGACCCCAGGATGGTCCAGCCAGAGGCAGTGTGTAACCCCAAGCTGAAAAGTGATAGGCATTTGATTCCAACTTATGGCAGCAGTCATGTGAGCTGTGCCTAGCAAAACTGTCAGAGGCAGTTGAACCAGAATGACTTCCTCTTGAATAGGGGATGGATAAATAAGGCTGAGACCTATGAAGTTGCATTTCCTGGAACTTAAGGCATTCTGAGTCACACAATGAGACAGCACGTTGACATGAGATACAGACCTTACTGATAAAACAGGTTGCAGTAAAGAAGCTGGCTAAGGCCCGCCAAAACCAATGTGACAAAACCGACCCCTGGTCATTCTCACTGCTCATTATATGTGAATTATAATGCATTAGCATGCTACGAGACACTCCCACCAGTGCCATGTCAGTTTACAGATATCATGGCAATGTCAGGAAGTAGCCCTATGTGGTTTAAAAAGAGGAGGAACCCTCAGATCTGGGAATTGCCCAACCCTTTCCTGGAAAACTCAGGAATAATCCTCCCCTTGTTTAGTATATAATGAAGAAGGAACCATAAAAATAGTCAATCAACAGGCCATGCCACTGCTCTGCCTATGGAGTAGCCATTTTTTTTTTTAATTGCTTTACTTTCCTAATAAACTTGCTTTCACTTTACTCTGTGGAGTCCCCTAAAATTCTTTCTTATGTGAGAACCAAGAATCTTGTCTTGGGACCTATATCAGGATCCTTTTCTGCTAACAAAGCCATGAGGTGGGACTGACTGCACGAGGCTTTGGGAGTTCACCCCTCATACCAGTGCACTCAGGATGTGGGACATGGAGTCAAAGAAGATTATTTTGGAACTTTAAGATTTAATGTCTGCTCCATCAGTTTTTTTATTTGCTTGGGGCCTGTCATTACTTTCTTTTAGATAATTTTTTTTTCCATCTGGAATGGGAATATTTACCAAATGTCTGTCTCACAATTGTGCCTTGGAAGTAAATTGTTTTTGATGTTACAGACTCAAAACTGGAAGAAGCTTGTCCTGAATCTCAGATGGGACTGAATTTTTGCCTTTTGTTTTGGTGCTAAAACAAATTAAGACTCTGGGGGACTGTTGGGGAAGAATGATTGTATCTTATATGACAGATGGACATCAGTATTTGTGGGGCCAGGAGTGGAATGCAATGGTTTGTATATGGTTTTTCATCATTAAACTCAGGTTGAAATTTGATCCCCAATGTGATAGTGTTGACAGGTGGGGCCTAGTGGGAGGCATTTGAATCATGGGGGCCGATACTTCATAAATGTCTCATTGCAGTTCTTGTGGTAGTGACTGAGTTCTTGCTCTGGGACATTGGATTAGTTCTCACAGAAATGGATTAGTTCCGCTGAGCATGTTTTCTTATAAAGTGAGGATGCCCCTTAATTTTGTTTTTCCAGTATGTCTGCTTCACCTGTGACAACCTCTGCCATGACTTGACCTAGCACATGGCCCTCAGTAGATACCAACACTGTGCTTCTCATACTTGCCAGCCTGCAGAACTGTGAGCTAAATAAACCCCTTTTCTTTATGAATTACCCAGTCTCAAGTATTCTGTTATAGCAGTACAGAACAGACTAAGATAATTGTTCTGTCTCTCTCCTTACTTTAAATCTGTTTTTGTCCTTATATTTAAATTGGGTTTGTTGTACGCAATGTATGGTTGAACTTGCTTATTTTGTTGTTTTTAAAATCTAATCTGTTGACTTCTAACTTTTTTGAAGTGATAAAAATTTACATATCTATTATATGCAGCATAATGCTTTGTGTACATTGTGGAATGGCTAAATAAAGCTATTTAACATGCATATTATCTCATATACTTACAATTTTTTTAGTGGTGAAAACATGTAAAATCTATATAAATTTAATCTTAGCAATTTTCAAATATTTAATATATTGTGTTGTACTTTTCTCTAATTGGTCTTGAGTTCCCTCTCTGAAGAATGGCAACAAATTTTCATCCTGCCCTGATTGGGCTCCAGGAGAAATGGTCTTAGATGTTTACAGTGTGTCTTTCACAGGATACTTCTTTATCTTGGCAGATGGTTGAATACCTAAGTGTCTGATCAGTGACCAAGTGTCCTTCTCTCAGGAAACTTGTTTATACTGACTGACAATCTGTCTTGTCTGACCAGTATCTAGTTTATTCATAGCAAGATAGCCACTCTCTAGGAGAGCCCTGATCAGGAAAGAAAAGTATGTTCAGATATGCTGTTCAGGTGAGGCACAGAAAGTACAACACAACAAAACACGTGAAAAAACAGAAGCACTGTATTACAAATCCCAGAGAGAAGGGGTTAGCATACCTCACAGGATCAGTGGGAAGTGGGGAGTCATCCAGAACATGGGCAAATTTAACCAGTGGCTGGGAAGCAGGAGAGGGAGAGCAAGGGACCTGAGGGCCTACATTTTTATTGGGGTCTAGGGCATTGCCCAAGCAGATTTCTTTTTTTTTTTTTTTTTTTGAGACAGAGTTCAAGCAATTCTCCTGCCTCAGCCTCCCACGTAGCTGGGACTACAGGCACATGCCACTACGCCCAGCTAATTTTTTATTTTTAGTAGAGACAGGGTTTCACCATGTTGGCCAGGATAGTCTTGATCTTTTGACCTCATGATCCTCCCACCTTGGCCTCCCAAAGTGCTGGGATTACAGGAGTGAGCCACCGCACCGGCCTACTTATGGGGAGTCTAATTAGTGGGTTCAGAGAAAGTAGGCACAAAGTTTCATGGAGGCATGCTGAGACTTAGAGGTAGTCACAGTGGCATGTCTATACTGTGCATGGGATATTGCGGGGGTCAGCAAGGTGAGTCAAGTGTGAGTCAATATGACCCATAGGGAGAGGGTCATCAGGAGGTGGTGGTATAAGGCAGATATTTGCTTCTAACACACTGAAAAACTGGGAGGGGCTGGAGAACTGGAAAATGTGTCAAGAATGACTAATTCTTGCTTTCTGTATGAGAAAGCTCAACATACTCAAAATGAATGTACAATAAATATAAAATTATGATAATACATTATTATTGACTCTATCACCATCGTGCCTTACAATATATCTATTGAACTTATTTCACTTGTCTCACGTAAGTTGTTTTTTTTTTTTTTATTTTTCCCAGGGAGGGAAAGACAAACGTATTTATTTCAGGCCAGGTCTTAAAATGCACACTGCACTGTTCCCTATTGTTATCAGCAGCAACAAGGAGAAAACATGCCTTCACGGCAGCTCCACCCAGAGCTTGCCACGTGGCTTCTGTGAGGCTCCCCGTGAGTCCACGTAGCCTTTTTCTCATTGGTGCAGTCAGTGATGTTTTCCACCCTTATAGCAAAGGCATCCTTAACTATAAATTCACTGTGTGCAGAGAAGAGGACAGAATCTGACGTATTGATTGTTCTGAATTTAAACCATGACTTAATCCCTATCTCAGGATTTAACTATCCTCGTTTTCTGGTTAAAAATTTTTTTTAAAAGTAAGGGGCAATAGCAATAAAGATTACACTCTGCTGACACAGAGACTTTAAAGTCTAGTCAAAGTGAAGACCCATATGTAGGGTCGACTGAAGTTTTGTGTCCTCTGACAAACATCTGCCCACTCCTCATGCCCCCCAGCCTCAGGTTACTACCATTTTATTATCAGTTCAACTTTTTTATACTCCATATATAAGTGAGATAACGTGGTACTTTTTGTGTGTGTGTCTGACTTAACACACTTAACACATCCTCCAGGTCTATTCATGTCGTCACAATGACAGAAATTCGTTCTTTGAATGACTGAATAGTATTCCATCTTGTATATATGCCACATATTCTTTATCCATTCATTCACTGACAGGCATTTAGATTTATTTCATATCATGGCTGTTGTGAATAATGCTACAGTGAACGTGGGATTGCAGATCTCTCTTCTACATATTGATTTCAATTTATTTAGTTTTATAACCAGTAGTGAAATTACTGGATCATTTAGTAGTTCTCATTTTTGAGGAACTTCCATACTGTTTCCTACAATGACTGTTTTAATTTACATTCCCACCAGCAATGTACAAGGATTCCCTTTTCTCCACATCTTTGCCAGTACTTCTTGTCATTTGTAACATAAGACAAAAGGCATTTTACAGGTATTAGATGATGTCTCACTGTGGTTGTCATTTGTATTTCCCTGATGATTACTGGTGATCATTTTTTTCATATACTTGTTGGCTGTTTCTACACCTCTTAAGAAATGTCTATTCAGGTATTTTTCCCATTTTTAAATCAAGTTGTTTGTTTGTTTAAGTTCCAAATATGTTTAGAATATTAAGCCCTTATCAGATGTATGGTTTGCAAATATTTTCTTCCATTCCACAGGTTGTCTTCTTACTCTCTTAATTGCTTCTTTTGTTGTACAAAAGCCTGTTAGTTTGGTGTGATCCCATTTGTCTGTGTTTGCTTTTGTTGCCTTTGCTTTTTGGGTCATACAAAAAAAAAAAAAAAAAGTCATTGCCCAAAACCATGCCATGTAGCTTTCCCCATATGTTTTCTTGTACTGTATATACAGTTTAGATCTTTAATCCATTTTTATTTTTGTAAGCGATGTGGGATAAGGGTCTAATTTCATTCTCCTATGTGTAGATATCTAGTTTCCCAACACCATTTTTAAAATAGATTGCCTTTTCTTCAATGTGTTTCCTTAACAAAAATTTCATTGTCAAAAATGAGGTGGCTGTAAATGTGTGGATTTATTTCTAAGTTTTCTATACCATTTTATTGGTCTGTGCATCTTTTGAGTATGAGTTTGGCTATGAATTTTTTATTTGGCCTTTATTGTATTGTGGAACATTTCTTCTACTTAATTTGTTGTGAGTTAAATTTTTTGGATTTCTTTTCTTCATCTATTGAGATTATCATAGTTTTTGTTTTTTATTTTATTAATGTGACATACGGAATTTATTGATTTGCCGATATTAAAATATTCTTAAATTCTAGAAATCAACCCAACTTGGTCATAGTGAATTATCCTTTTAATGACCTGTTGAATTTGGTTTGCTAGTATTTTGTTAAGAATTTTTAATCTACTATTAGAGCAATGCTGACTTTATAAAATGAGCTTGAAAGTGTTCTTTCCTCTTCCATTTTTCAGAAAAGTTTGAGAAAGACTGGTATTAGTTCTTCTTTAAACATTTGCTAGAATTAAGCATTGAAGCCATCTGGTCCTGAGATTTTTCTGTGATGGGAGAATTTTTATTACTGATTTAATAGATTCTTAACAATTATTAGTCTGTTCAGATTTACTGTTTCTTCTTGATTCAGTCATGCTGGATTGTATATGTCTAGGAATTTATTCATTTAATTTAAGTTAAATTTGTTGGCATATAATTGTTTTAGTGGTCTCTTACGATCCTTTAATAAAATTCATGTACTATAAGTCTGACAGATGTATGTCTGTGGCATGGGTTGTAATGTCATTTATTTTATTTGTATTTATTTGAGTCTTCTCCCTTTTTTTCTTAGTCTAGTTATGGGTTTGCCAATTTTATTTATTTTTTTAAAAAAATCCTTAGTTTTTTTTATCTTGTCTATTGTTTCATAATCTCCATTTTTTATTTCTGCTCTGATCTTTATTGTTTTCTTCCTGCTAATTTTGGGCTTAGTTTATTCTTCTGTTTCTCTAAGGTTTAATGTTAGCTTATTTGGGATCTTTCTTCTTTTTTGATGTAGGTATTTATTATTATAATCTTTCCTGTTAGGACTGTTAGTTTTACACATCCCATAAGTTTAAATGTTGTGTTTCCATTTTCTTCTGAAGATTTTTTTAAAATTCTTTTTTAATTTATTAATTGACCCATTGGTTGTTTAGGAACATATTGTTTAATTTTCACACATTTGTGACTTTTTCTGATATTTCTCCCATTATTGAATTCTAGTTTTAAACCATTGAGATCAGAAAAGATACTTGCTATGATTTCAGTCTTCTTCAATTTGTTAAGACTTATTTTGTGGCTTAATTTATAATCTATTATGGAGAATCATCTCTGTGCAGTTGAATAGAATATGTATTTTGCAGCTGTTGAATGGATTATTTGTATATGTCTATTAGGTCCATTTGGACTAAAGTATAGCTTAAGTTTAATGTTTTCCTACAGACTTTCTCTCTGGATGATCTGTCCGTTACTGAACATGGGGTATTGAATTACCCCATATTATTGTATTATAGTCTGTCTCCTCCTTCAGATCTGTTAATCATTGCTTTTCATATTTTGGTACTTCCATGTTGGATGAATATGTATTTGCAGTTGTTGCATTTTCTTGATGAATTGATTTGTTTATCATTGTTTTAGTACAAATTACATTAATATAACAGAATACCATGTATTGGGCAATTTATAATAGAGATTTACTGGCTCTCATTTCTGGTGTCTGTGAAGTCCAAGATCAAGGGGCTGGCATCTGGCAAGGACCTTCTTGCAGCATCATAACATGACAGAAGTTATCACATGGTGAAAAGGCAGCGAGAACAAGAGGAGGTAAAGCCATTCTGACAATGGAGAAGCCAATCCTGTGATAATGGCATTAATGTGTTCATGAGGACTGTTACATATAACTATAGACAGTTTCTGACTTATGATGGTTTTACTTTAAAATGTCTGAACTTTATGATGGTGTGAAAGCAATACATATTAAGTAGAAACCATCTTTTGAATTTTGATCATTTCTTGGGTGATACTCTCTTGTGTTGCTGGGGAGTGGCAATGAGCCATAGCTCCCAATCAGTTAGCCATGGGATCACAAGGGTAAAGAGCCAATACTCTACAGCGTACTGTGTTACCAGGTGATTTCACCCAACCGTAGGTTTATGTAAGTGTTATGAGCATGTTCAAGGTAGGCTTGGCAAAGCTATGATATCTAGTGCATTAGGTATATTAAATGCATTTTTTAAATGATGTTTTCAACTAATGATGGGTTTATTGAGAAATAACTTCATTTTAAGTCTCTCTCTCTCTCTCTCTCTCTCTCTCTATATATATATATATATATATATATAGTGTCTATATGTAGACATATATATGTCTCTATGTGTCTCACATATATGTCTGTCTCCCTTTATACATATATAAAAATACACACACACACATGCACACATATATGACAACACTACTCTCTCTCTACTTCAAGTACCTTTTGACCCTTTTCTGTTGATTCTTTTCAGCTGTAAACTCCTTGAGCTTGGAGATTGGTATTATTCATCCTTGCATCCCCAGGTCCTAGTACCTGCCTGGCACATAGTAAGCTCTGAGAAATATTTTCAAATGAGTAACTGAGTAAAAAAATTGATTAGTAGAGCCTTCTTTTTCTCAGATAGCAGCTAGTTTATTTCAGCATACTGTAAGTCCTATTTCGAAGCAGCAAATTGGATACAAATGATTAAAGAGGTGATCTAGTCTTCTAGGTCACTGAAGAACATGAGCATAGGACTGTACCTGAGCGAAGTCAGCATTCTGCCAACCACAAGGAAGGAGAGAAATGGTAGACAGGTAGACAGATAAGTGATGAGTATTCTCAAAAGCACCTGTACCCTTTGTTATGAAGAGACTATTTTAAACATAGTCCAAGTAAGAATTTTAAATAGTGTTTTAGACTGGTTTCATGACAACATCTAACTTATATGACTGTAAATATTTCCAGAACACAATAAACTCCACTTCCATTCCAAGATGCTTCATGCAGTGTGTCACTGTGGATGGTAATTACATTGCATTAGGGAGACAGATTGTACAGCTTCAAAAGTGGAAAGACTATACTGGTAAATCTGTCATCCACCCCCGCAATCCACACCCTCTAACAAGGAGAAATCTATTACTTTTGGGACCATCTTTATTTCACATTTGTTATTTATGAAATGTAAGCTACCTATTATAAATATTAAGTAGCAGAGTAACTCCTAAGTAGAAATTACTGTTTTTGTTTCAATCATAGAGATCTAGGATTTTTTTCCTCTGTGGGAATATTTTTAAATACAGAATTTTCTTACTTCTTTTCACCCTTTTAAGAAAAGGTAAGGCTTACTTACCTGTCATAACCTTATTTGACAAGTCATTCAAATTTTCTAAGCCTCATTTTTCTCACCTGAAAAAAATATATGATTGAGTCATCCTATGGAGATTTCTTTCACTCTTAAAATAAAGGAGCCAAAGTATTTCTATACTGCAAAACACTGAGCACATTTTCAATATGAGGTTCATGGTATATGGAAATGTAATAGTTATTTATCTTTTTTATCCCAACAACCTTAGATGGTGGCTGGAACATGTTCACACTCAGTGCATATTTTAAAGGTATAAAAAATAAGAAATGAAGAAAGATGGAAGTAAGAGTAAGAGAAAAGTAGGGAAGGAAACGAGAGGGAACAAAGGAGGAATAAAGGAAGAAATAAGGATAGGAGATGGAAGGGAGAAAGAAAGGAAGGGAGGGAGAGAAAAAGAAAAGGGAACCAGAAGAAGAGAGAGAAGGGAAAGGAAAAGAAGGAAGGAAGGAGGAAATAAAAATAGAGGAAGAAGAAAAGGGAGTAATAGATATGACTATTATGTGATTAGTTGATTAATTTTGACTTTGACCAGTATATGACAACAACTGATTTAATCATGGTAGCTGTTCTGTGCTCCTCCAAATAAGATAAGTAAATTTTCCAAAGCGACTAACGTTGCATGAAGTTTAGACATGATGGTCCTATGTTGGAGTGGTTGAAGTAGTGATATTTGCTACTTTGTTAGTATTAATATTAATATTACTCCCTTTGAAGATGAACCAGAAAGAGATGGTTTCATTTCCAAATGCAGAAGCTAAGTGGAAATGCTAAAGGAGACTCATACATTAAAGGGATTGACCTTTTTTTCTACTTTTTAGAGGATTTATTAAAAAAACAGCAGGATACTTTTTAAATCTTCTTAGATTCTCAGTCTTAAGTTAGAAATAATTTATTCATTTATTTTGTCCGTAAGCCTAAATTTGATTCATTAGTAGGGACACACAGTACTAGAGAATATAAGAAATTTGTATCTTGCTTCAATGCAATGGTTAATGTGTGTGTGTGTGTGTGTGTGTGCGCACACGCATGTTGTGTTAGCTTTTTTAGAACCTAATGCAGATACATTTTTAAAAAGATGGTGTTATTACTCCTAATGTAAACCAGTAATTCTGACGTTGTTTTAGGATGGAAGTGAGTCTGTGCTTTGGATGCATTTAATGATAGCATTAATCATCATCACTACCATTAATTAAGCACCTGCTCTGAGCAAGGCACGGCACAGATGCTGCCTCATTTAATTCTCATGGGAACACTGTGAAGGTAGCATTTGCATAGTTTTGTTGTTGAGGAATTGTAGACTCAGAATAGTTAACTTTTCAGAAATACTAGCTGATGGCTCTCCTCATTATATCCACCTCTCCAAGATCAGAGAGTGACTGCAGATCAAAGAGAAAAATTAAAAAGAATAAAAACGAACATATTCCTAAGGCTTTTTTCATCTCAGAGAAACAAAAACAACAAAAAGCTAAGGTAAATACAGACACACACACACACACACACACACACACACACAAACATACAATGGTTTAAATGAGACACTTAGCATTGCTCTAAGTTCTTTGCTAAAGTATTTTTGTGATTCCCCTAACACGCTTATAAGGACACTGTTTTCCTTATTTAACTGATAAGAGAAGGAAAGTTTGGGAAGTTAACTTGCCTCCCCAAGTTGTCAAGTGATGGAATCTGTATTCGAACTTAAAATGCACATGCCTTGGAAGGCTGTGCCCCTTTCTCAGGTCCTGTTGACCTTCACCGGTGGTACAAAAACACTTTATAGGCAGAGGACACTTAAAGTGATACAAAGACAAATAAGACATATCCTTGGACTCAGCAAAGTCTCAGAAAATATCTCAGTTGATGCAACATTTATGAGGAAGTGTAAAATGGTTTGCAAAATAGTCCTTTGAGGTCATAAACTGAAACATTAACTGTGGCCTTTGTCCCGTTGAGTAAATTTTTGATAGAGAAAGGACCTTCTAGCACCTTGGTGAGAGAGGACTTTACTGTGATGAAGGAGACACTATTTCACCAGGCAACAGATTTTGAAAGGTGAAAGCAAGCCTTCCTCTATTTTGCAGGAAAGGGTCATTTTGCATACATACTTTCAAATAGCTCTTGTAAGAGCTCTGTGGGATGAGAACTCTATTTTCTTTTTTACTAATGAGAAAACTGAGGCTTGAGAAGATGAAGGAATCACCTTGGATCAAACAGGTAGTAAGTGGTGGAGGCAAGACTCAAACCAATGCCTACCTGATTCCAAAGATCTAGTTTTTCCACTGGATCACCTTGCTCCTTATTGTGTATACAAATGTGTGCTGTGTGTGATATGTATGTGTGTGGGTGTGCATGTGCAAACAAACGGATGTATCTTGTGGCTCCTGCAGCCTTCTTTTATATTTGTATTTCTTGTCTCCTTTCGCACTCCCAGGATAGCATGTGCACACTGGATAAATGAGGGATGGATTGAGGGAGGTTGGTGTGCTCAGTGGTAGGGATGATGAGGTGCTGAGCCAAGGAGAGTAAAAAGGCCTGTGGTCAGTAGAAGCTCTTCTCTGTCACTGGCAATACTAGAAAACCAGAGCAAGTGCCATAGTTCCTGCCTTGAGCATCCACCAAACCTGACTTCACTATTTCCTAGATCTGAGTATACTGAGAAGAAAAAAATTGAGTTCAGCTTAGAACCTCTTATTTGATGTAGGTCACAAGTACTTAGTTTTCAAAGACTTAATTCAAATGCCAATTCTTCTAAAAAGTTTCTTTTATCGCCTGTCCACTTAATGCTAACTTCAGGAATTTATTTTTCTATGAATATTTATCAAGTAGCTACCATGTACCAGGAATTGTGCTAAGCACTTGTGTTCATTCCTTTGTTTATATTTCCGTTTTATAAGACACATCAATGATCATGTTATGCTAGAATTGTTTTTCAAAATATCTGTACCATAAACCAACAAGGACGGTCTTTTATCTGTTTAATATTCTTAGATTTTGGCATGGTTTGGACATAGAGTAAGTATATAATAAATGTATATTTAATGATGGTATTCAGGAAAGGACTGATGATTTCAAGTGGAAACCATCTTGGCTGGTTATAGGGTGAGGGAAATCAAAGGTTGAGCTGATCAGTTTACTAGTCCCATGAGGTAGTCTCATCCTTCCTTGGGGGAACTAGTGGGCAAATATTATAGAAGGCAGTTATATGACTGCACAAATAAAAGTAGTACTTTCTTTCTACTAAGTTATCCATACAAAATGGGCTGTCTGTTGAGATAATGTGTTTCTTATAACTGCCGTTTAAGCAAAATATAAAGCATTTGTCAATCTGGAGTGATATGGAAGGGTTTTCCACACTGATTTTGACACAAACTTACCTAAGGCTTCTAACACTGATGTCTGCCATCCTGTGATCAGAAAGTCTTTATGGAGGGAACAGCAATGTCTTAGTAAAGTAGGAGAGGACAGTTCATGTCAGAATGCCCCTCTACCTCTACCAATTCAAATCCTACTCATTTATCCTTAGTGCAGCATTGAGAGAAGTCACTCTGTTAATGGCCTAGTTAGTTCATGAGTTAGTTCATAATTCATGGATAATGAGCAGAAAGTTCCAACCAACGAAAGAATCACCACTACCCTCTTTGACTGACGTAATTGTCAACCCTACGTTTTCACCCTCAGGTCCTTTTTGGCCTAGTTTCTCTTTCACACCTGTTTTAAAAACTTCAAACCTGTGTTCCTGACTGAACTTCAGAAAAGTGATTACATTCTCTAAAATTAAAAAAAAATTAAAAATTACCAAACTATTGTCAGTTAAAATGTAGCAGTAAAGTTCTGACACTAGAGCTAAATCACTTCACTCAGCCATGAACTTTAGGAAAGTGAGCTTACCTTTCTGTGACTCATCTGTAAAACAAGAATACTGATCTAGCAACCACTGAAGAATTTCTTTAGTTTAATTCTAAGTAAGTCAAATCGAGGTTTGGTTTGGTTTGGTTTTGGAATTCTCAGTCCCAAAGAATTTACCCGTTGAAAATGGTAATATAAGGAAGCTTGAGTCCCCAAGAGAGTTACTATGTCATTATAGATTATTCTAAATGAAGATGAAGAGAGGCAAACTAAGCTGGCAGGTGACAGCCTGGGACTGCTGCTGCTAAGGAATTCTGCCTTATTACTCAGGGACAAGCAAGAGCAGACTTTCCCCACAGGGCCTGACCTGCTAATCTGTGAAGGATGACTCATTCATCAGTGCTGAAGATAACTGCAGCACTGAGCTGCAGCTTTGTCTTCCTTTGCACAACCTCACCCAATTCCCTGGGGAACCTTGGCTGGGTTAGTTTGTTTTGAAGCATTCAGGAATAGAAGCAATGGTAGAAACAGTGGAGGAGACGGATCCAACAGTACAGAGAGTCAACTCGGAGGAGACAAGGAACATAATGACATGTGGACTTGCATCTGTATGACAAAGTAAGGATTTTGGCTGTACTGTTCCAACTGCTGTTCTTCATATTCGTTTATCCCAGGAGGCTTATAAAGAACAACTGCAGGTGGTGGTTGCTCAGAAAGAGGTTTCCCACTAAAAATACAATTTGGGATGTGAATATACTTACGTCTGTATAATAGACTTGCAATGTTCTCAATGATCCATATGTGGATTGTGAGCTACCTGCAGGTAGGGATTATATTAAAACTATTCCTCCACCCCAGTATTCAGATGGGAGCATGAACAGAGCTGGTGCTCAATATAGAAATATGGAGCTCAAAATAGAAAAATGGAGAATCATTTTTGTTTTAAGGAAATTAGATTATAAATGATTTTCTTTCTTTTCAGAAGTAGCAATAACATTGTATATTGCTTTCTACCTGGAGGTGAGTTATCTTCAGTGTGCCTTATCCTCCTGAACAGAGTTCTCTAAATAGAACCTTTTCCTTTGTTAAATTGCCAGTCCACATACTCATCTCTTAGTCATACTATATACATGACATAGGAAAGCATACCATCCAATCTAAGAAGCCTTCCTGCTATCCCTGGGGAAATCATCGTTTCTCTTCCTTAATTTCTAGAATACCCTGATTTATAAATCTGTGAGCTCATAGATTTATAGAGGGAAATGAAAAAATAGCTGAGTGTGCTGGTACATACCTGTAAGCTACTCAAGAGGCTGAGGCATGAGAATCTCTTGAAGCCAGGAAGTCGAAGTCTCAGTGAGCTCATAGATTTATATAAACCAGGGTGTACTAGAAATTAAGGAAGTATACTAGATTTAAATTGTCTTTAAATCCCTTTCTTACACTCACTTACTATCAGGCTTAGGCAAGTTGCTTAACTTTTCTGTGCTTGTTTTCTCATCTGCAACATAAGGATAATAACAAAAGCTATTAGCTGAGCAAGATGGCTCATGCCTACAATCCCAGCACTTTAGGAGGCTGAGGCAAGAGGATCACTTGAGCCCAGGAGTTCCAGACTAGCCTGGGCAACATGGGGAGAACTGTCTCTACAAAACATTAAAAAAAAATTTAAAAAGAAATAGCCAGGTGTGGTTGTACACACCTGTAGTTTCAGCTACTCAGGAGGCTGAGGTCGGAGGATTGTTTAAGCCTGGGAGGTGGAGGCTGCAGTGAGTTATGATTGCATTGCTGCGTTCCAGCCTATGCAACAGAGTAAGACCCTGTCTCAAAAACAAAAAACAAAAAGAGAAACTATCATTGTTTTGTAGTTGGGCTAAATGAGTCAGTACATGTACTTATTAAATGATAAGTGTTCAAAAGTTTTAACTATTAACATTAGTAGTATTTTTCCCTCTTTTATGTTGTACTTCTAATAAAAAATTACTTCTTCATTTCTGATTGAGTTCGTGTCATTTGTAGGGACATGGATGAATCTGGAGAACATCATTCTCAGCAAACTGACACAAGAACAGAAAATGAAACACTGCATATTCTCACTCATAGGCGGGTGATGAAAAATGAGAACACATGGACACAGAAAGGGGAGTACTAAACACTGGGGTCTATTGGGGGGAAAAGGGGAGGGCCAGTGGGAGGGGGAGGTGGGGAGGGATAGCCTGCAGAGAAACACCAAATATGGGTGAAGGGGTGAAAGCAAACAGAACACACTGCCACGTGTGTACCTATGCAACTGTATTGCATGCTTTGCACATGTACCCCAAAACTTAAAATGCAATAAAAAAATAAGAAAAAAAAATTACTTCTTGTATTTTAATAAAACTATCAATTCATTCTAAGACTAGTTATATAAAATAATGGGGGGCAGTCTGCATATCTGATCATGTGTTCTTAAAATAAATGAAAAAATGAAAAATTCTTCTAAATTCAGTCTTCCTATGATACACACCTCTTATAACAAGCTGATACTCAGTTCAGCATTATTGTGTATGACTTTTGTAACTATTAAAGATATCTTAAAATACATTTAAATGTAATTAAGCCGAATTAAAATTTTAAGTAAAATGCTGAGACAAACTGCCTAGTTTTTTTTAAGTGAACAAAAGTAGATCAGAGGGTAAAAATACCCAAAGATACAAAAAAATTCCTGTTTGTGAAAACACTGTCAACATGATGGTTAATAGAAACATCAAAGTGAGCAGGAGGAACTTTAGATGATTTGCTTTAAAAAAGCAAAGGATCCTATTTTCAAATAGAACCACAAATAATTGTATAAACACTCAGTTTCTTAATATGAAAACAAAAAGAATGAGTAACACTAAGTAACACAATTTACTCATTATTCTACTATTTTTTTTGAATTAGATAAGATAAAAAGTAGGCCGGGCAAGGTGGGTCACACCTCTAATTCCAAACTTTGAGAGGCCAAGGTGGGCGGATCATTTGTGGTCAGAAGTTCAAGACCAGCCTGACCAACATGACGAAACCCTATCACTATGAAAAATAAAAAAATAGCTGAGTGTGCTGGCATGTACCTGTAATTTCAGCTGCTCAAGAGGTTGAGGCATGAGAATCTCTTGAACCCAGTAAGTGGAGGTCACAGTGAGACAAGATCACACCACTGTACCCCAGCCTGGGTGACAAAGCAAGACTCTATCTCAAAAAGACAACCAAAAAGTAGAAGCTCTTCATCCCTATTCGTTCAAGTCTATCCTATAGAGGTAAATACTGTTAACAATTTGGTAGGCTTTCTTCCAGATCTTTTACTCACTCATATTAATCTGTTACATTTAGTTAACTAGTTAGTAAAAGCAGCGCTACGTGTAACATATTGTAACCTCCTCTTTCCTTTTAACAATTTAGCATGGACAACTTTTCATGTACATATGTTTATCTAATTGTTCTTTTTTACAGCCCAATATTCCCATAGAAAGTAAATTACATTCTTATTAAAGGCTACATTTTTTATCTTGATTCTTAAAACCATCAAATGGATAATAAATCCGAGATAATCTTTAAAGACAGAAATAATGTTAAAAGATAATTTATGCTATTATGGAAAGAAGGAGGATAGATGCAAGTTTTTGGCTTGTCTATTTTGGTTTGAGGTCCTTTCATTGTACCTGCTGTCATCCTTACTTTTAAGTATAAGAAGAAAGAATTCCATACAAGATGGGAAGGAGTAGACAGCGCCACTCAGGCTGGTGCTTTGCACTGGGTTGGGAAATGTGTCTACTCATCCCTACTCATGCCTGGGAAGGATCCAGAGCAGGGAGGCATTTACCAGGAGCAAGATTGAGAAATCATTTGTTCTTTCAGAGTCCACTGGCCACCAGGTACCATATAGCTACTTACATGTTGTGAATTCCCTGAACACCAGGCACACTAGTATTCAAATGTCAGAACAGAACAACTTTCAAAACCAACCAGAAATTATATTTTGGTTACCCATAATATCAGTTCCTTCTGTTAGCTTTGATGAATCAGGGAGAATGTATTTGTTAAATTAACAAGTTTATTAAGAACTTTTGACGTCTGTAACCTTTTCCTTAGCTGGTACACCAAACGCATCTATAATTCTTGCCTACGATCTGTGTGTTGAACTGTGGACAAGAACAAAATGGGATGGATGTGTGTTCTCTGATTAAAGAAGCAGCACCTCCACTTACCGTAAGCAGAAGGGGCTGAAAAGTAAAGGACGAAGGAGGGTATTTGGACAGTGCACAGGAAGGGTGGGGCGGGGCAGTGAGGGAGAATGGCAACCTCCTGGATCACCAAGAAAATCTGAACAAGAAGGCCTGTGTCTATTCGACCTTTTGCTGCTGCTTCTCAGGGTAAAATTGTTTGCTGTCTCCATGTCCCAGTTCCATGTTCCTAGGTTTGAATATTATGTCTGCCCCATGCCGACCAGCTATAGCCAGGGAAATTTGTCAAATAAGAGATTCAGGGAGGCAAGGGGAGAGAGAGCATTAGGACAAATACCTAATGCATGCAGGGCTTAAAACCTAGATGATGGATTACATCATCTATTAAAGGCATTTTTTTTTTTTTTTGGCTCTATGCAAACTGAAAAATCTAGGCTTAAGTCTTTTTAAAGTACAAATTGATTCCCAGCTCAGACAATGTTACCCCTCTCTTAGCTCTGCTTCCTCAGAACTGCTTCAGCTTTCATTCCTGCCCAGAACACCAAGGAACCTTCACACTTACAGAATCTCATTCCTGTCTAGCAGTTGGGAGAGCTTGTTCTTTTCTGAGACCTTAAGTAGAAGGCTTCAGGTTGTGTCTTCTCTGGTAGACCTGCTTTGGGACATATGCCCATTTTTAAACTGCATTCAGTCAAGCAGGATAGAATTAGGTAACTAGGTTGGACCTCACTGAATACAAGGGCAGAACAGAACACATATTCTGCTCTTGTATTCTGTGAGTGAAATCAACTTTACCTGAAAAACATGAGATGGAAGTAGGCAAGGAGTGGCTCAGAGGACAATGAGGACAGCAGCGCTACAAAAATAAATGGATTTGGGGAAACGATAACAACAAAAACCCACTATATGTTATTTCTGTTACAAAGCCATGTTGTACAAAGCCTCTCTACCTCAGTACTGATTTCTTTTCACATCTCTGATTTGGCTTCTCTGCTTTCAAAATATCCAGCAACTGCCTGGCTAATCTGGAACTTGAGTCAGCTTATTTCTTGTTGTATTCACTGAGGATTCATCTTTGTTCTAAGATGAACCTCCATACGTGATATTGTGCATGGTGCACAACAAATGGTGCTGTTGTCTTGTTACTCTTGTATTCTGTACTCTTTTCTTTCTTTTTTTTTTTTTTTTTTTTTGAGATAGAGTTTCGCTCGTTACCCAGGCTGGAGTGCAATGGCGCGATCTCGGCTCACTGCAACCTCCGCCTCCTGGGTTCAGGCAATTCTCCTGCCTCAGCCTCCCAAATAGTTGGGATTACAGGCACGCGCCACTATGCCCAGCTAATTTTTTGTATTTTTAGTAGAGACGGTGTTTCACCATGTTGACCAGGATGGTCTCGATCTCTTGACCTCGTGATCCACTCGCCTCGGACTCCCAAAGTGCTGGGATTACAGGCTTGAACCACCGCGCCCGGCCTTCTGTACTCTTTTCATGGTGGTACAGCAAACCACCATGGGGCATGTATACCTATGTAACAAATCTGAACGTTCTGCACATGGATCTAGAACTTAGAGTAAAATAAAAAAAGATTCAGGCTGAGAAGCAACAAACTTAAGAGTTCTTGAAAATAAGAGTTTGGTGCCACCAGAAGGGAGAGAAAAATGTGGAACATGGCAAAAAGGCATATTGAAGAGAAGTTTGTGCAGGGGTTTCTACCACGTCTGGGTAGGGTGGAGGTCCCGCGTACTTAGTCCTCTGTATGCATAACCAAGCTGTCACAACAGGCTCCTTCTATCATCTCGCCAAATCTCTTCTGAACTTCCTTTAGTTCTTCTAATAAATTTTTGCCCAGAAAAGTAAGATACATCTCACTTAGATGGTGGTGTAATCGGCCTCCTCTGAAAACCCCAACAAAGCAGTATCTCAAAGTTTGCTCTCTGCTGTGTTAGATAAGCCTTTCAATCCCCTCTATAAGCATCCTCTTCTCCCCATCCTTCTGTGTAAGTAGAGTGACAGCTAGTTGTCCACTGTGTAGGCAAAAACTGCCTGACTCATCTAGTCATACCTTAATGACAGCTGTGCTTCAGGCTTCAAACTCTACTGGTTACTCAGATCATCTAAATTGGACATTCCTAATTCTAGAATCAGCAGCAAAGTGCCTAGGGACTGGTCATCTTACTGACTTTTTATTTTCTTAATTTAGAGTCAAGGCATCTTGGTTGCATTTATGAGAACACAGAATCCACAGTCTGCTAAATTGTATTTTCTCAAGAGCCCTATCAATGCCCTTAAAAAGACAACAGCACCATTTGTTGTGCACCATGCACAGTATCACGTATGGAGGTTCATCTTAGAACAAAGATGAATCCTCAGTGAATACAACAAGAAATAAGCTGACTCAAATTCCAGATTAGCCAGGCAGTTGCTGGATATTTTGAAAGCAGAGAAGCCAAATCAGAGATGTGAAAAGAAATCAGTACTGAGGTAGAGAGGCTTTGTACAACATGGCTTTGTAACAGAAATAACATATAGTGGGTTTTTGTTGTTATCGTTTCCCCAAATCCATTTATTTTTGTAGCGCTGCTGTCCTCATTGTCCTCTGAGCCACTCCTTGCCTACTTCCATCTCATGTTTTTCAGGTAAAGTTGATTTCACTCACAGAATACAAGAGCAGAATATGTGTTCTGTTCTGCCCTTGTATTCAGTGAGGTCCAGCCTAGTTACCTAATTCTATCCTGCTTGACTGAATGCAGTTTAAAAATGGGCATATGTCCCAAAGCAGGTCTACCAGAGAAGACACAACCTGAAGCCTTCTACTTAAGGTCTCAGAAGAGAACAAGCTCTCCCAACTGCTAGACAGGAATGAGATTCTGTAAGTGTGAAGGTTCCTTGGTGTTCTGGGCAGGAATGAAAGCTGAAGCAGTTCTGAGGAAGCAGAGCTAAGAGAGGGGTAACATTGTCTGAGCTGGGAATCAATTTGTACTTTAAAAAGACTTAAGCCTAGATTTTTCAGTTTGCATAGAGCCAAAAAAAAAAATTCTTTACTGCAAGCTAATCCACCAGTGGTAAGACAGAAAGTCCTATTTAGATTGGCATTTTCTAATTTAGGAAATATTAGCTGAAACACCTTTCGCCATCCAAGCTTCTCTGCCTCTCATCCAAGACTTTCCTTACACAGCCAGTAATGTTCCAGCATGTCTCCAAATTAATCCATGATTGTCCGGGACCACTCAGTAAGCACCTGAGTAAATTTAGCCTTTTTATAGAGGTCTTTCAAATTAAACTGAAATCTGGATGTGTATCTCAATTATAAATAACATGCCTGTGTGCTTCAGACAGACACTGCAATGACTAAGGGGTAAATTCATGAAACAGTGGCCTATTTATTACCTACAAAAACACTATTTAAGACACAATTGAGGTTTCAACTTGATTCTTTCTAACATTCGACCCTTTGTGGTATGATAATTGTGGATTTTCTAGTAAAATTATTTCTTCCATGTCATAATGGATTGAATTAAAAGACAAATGAATTACGTGCTAACCTCATAGGTAGCTTGGTGGAAAATCCACACAAAAGTGATATTTTATGCCTAGTGGCAAAAGGCTGACCCAACTGAATTTATTATTTGGGAAAATATAAATATCATATTAACATAAAAGGATATTGATTTGAGGCAGTACTCTCATGCAATGCGAAATTACTTTCCTAGTTCAGCCTGTGGTCAGTGAGCCTCAAAGGAAGTGAAGCTTTCAGTCTGTACATCTTCAGAGTTCACTACGTGTTTCCATCTGTGTTTATAAAAATCTTGCATTCATGAATATTATTTACATGAGTTTAATATTAAAGTCTGGTCAGGAAAAAAGAAACCATACATGGTATTTAACTGAAAAGAAAATAATATGAAGGTTTGGCTTAAAATAAATTAAGGAATCAAAAAGATGAAAAAGGAATTAAGGTAACACAGAGGTAGCAGTTGCAGCAAACAGCTACAATGGGAAGAGATGGAGCAACAATAAGATGGGATCACAAAGGGAAGAGTTTGGGGATACCAGAATGTAGAAGCTTGAGGAAGAGGCCATGTAGAGCCTGGAAACAGTCTCCTACAGCCATGGTGTACAGCCCTTGCAGGGCAATGCTGACAGAAACAGCAAGCACGTGGGGAAGGGTAGGTCTCTCCTCCTTTTTGTCTTCCAGTCTTCTTCAAGGAAACATAAACCAAAAAGCTGTTCTAGAAGATTTGGAGAAATGAAGGGTTGCTGGCTGACAAATTACCAAAAATTGAATATTGGATAACGTTTTTAAAAACATCTCAGTCATTTCATCCGTGTGAAAATCCTCCTTGGCCTTATTTATTTTGGGGGACTCTCCCAATATGCTCCTGATCCTCTGATTTTGAACTTCCACGCATATTCCGCCTTTTCTTAATTTTCTGATGCCTTTACTGTTTCTCTACTGGGATTCCCCTAACAATTCAAAATTATTTATTATTCTCAATAATTCAACCCTCTTTACCCCCATCATTTCTCATTTCAGGCCATGCCCTTGGGAAAACTTTTTTTTCATACAGATTTCTGTGGAGTTTGTTTTTCTGTCCTGAGATTAATTTTGGTACTTCTTTGGAATAAAAAACAGCTACAATTAATTATTTTATTAATATTTTTATTTTGAAATAATTATAGATTCACATGAAGTTGTAGAAATAATGCCAATAGGTCCAGTGTACCATTTACCATTTTCTCCAATGATAACTTCTTGAAAAACTATAGTACAGTACAATCAGGATGTTGACATGGATAGAGTCAAGATTTAGAACATTTTCATTACCACAAGGATCTCTCTTGTTGTACTTTTACGGTCACGCCCACTCCCCACCCCTACTCCCTGCATCCACTAACCTGTTGTTCGTTTTATAATTTTGTCATTTGACGAATGTATGTAAATTGAATGAAACATTTTGTACCCCACTTAGAATTAATTTTTGTTCACTCAGACAGGTTTTAAATTACACTTATTTAATGGCTAATGATGTTGAATATCTTTCCTGTGCTTATTTGCTATCTGTATATTGGCGAAACATCTTGTTTTGTCTTAGGCCCATGTTCTAATTGTATTGTTTGCTGTTTGGTTTATTTGCTGTTGAGTTTTGAAAATTTATTATTATAATCTAAATACTAGTTCTTTGTAGGTTGCAAATATATTTTCCTCTGTAGTTTATCTTTTCGTCCTCTCAGCAGGTTCTTTTGAAGAACAAATTTTAAAAATCTTTATGAAGTTCGGTTTATCATTTTTTTATTTTATGGATCATGCTTTTGGTGTCAAATCTATAAATTCTTTGTGTAGCTTTAGACTTATAAGAATTTTGCTTACTTTTTATTCTAAAAGCTTGATAGTTACGTATTTTATATTTAAGTTCATGTTTCAATTTGAATTAATGTAGAAAGTGTGAGACAGGTCAAGCTTTATATTTATTTATTTATTGCCTGTAGATGTCCAGTTACTTCGTTATTTATTGAAAAAGCAATCTTTCCTCCATTAAATTGTTTTTGCACCTTTGTCAGAATATCAGTTGGGTATATTTGTATGGAAATACTCCTGGATTATTCTGTTCCATTCATTTATGTGTCCATCCATCAAGCCCTGTCACACTCCATCCATACCACACAGCAGTACTGCACACACAGTCTTAATGAGTGTACCTAAAAAGTGAGTTTTGAAATTTGGGTAGATGAATTCCTTTCAGCTTCTTCTTCCTTGTTAAAATAGTTTTAGGTATTCTAGCTAATTAGCCTTCCAATATAAATTTTAGAATAGTTTTGTATATATCCACAACAAATCTTGGTGAGATTGTGATAGAAATTACTTTAAACCTGAATATCAATTTGGGGAGAACTGAAGTATGTACTGTATGGAATTATAATTGTTGTATGTTTATTTTATATTATGCAATCTAACTAAACTGACTTATTATTTCTAGGAAGTTTTGTGTTTTGTCTTTGTAAACCACTGAGTAATTCCTATGTACACAATCATGCCATTGCATTTATTTCTTCCTTTTAGATTTGTATGCATTTTTGTTTCTTTCCTTGCCTTATTACAATTGCTAGAACTTTTAGCAACATGTTGAATAAGAGTAGCTAGAATGGATATCCTTGCCTTATTATTTTAGGGGAAAAATATTCAGTCTTCATTAAGTATAATGTTAGATACAAGCTTTGTTGTAGATGGTCTTTCTTAACCGAGTACTTTTCTGAAATTATTATCATGAATGAGTATTGAATTAGGACAAATGCCTTTTCTGCATTCATTGATGTGATCAGATAACTGTTCTTCTTTAGCTCATAAATACAGTGATTGCATTAATCGACTTAGAGTATAGAACCAGCCTTGCACCCATCAAATAAATTCCACTTGGTCATGGTATATATATGTATGTGTATATGTACACATACATATACATATATATACCATATGTACATACATACAAACACACGTACATATATATACACATACATACACACACGCATACATATACAAACATACATATATATATATATACATACACACACACACATACCATGAATGATATATATATATATATATGCCAGAATTCTATTTGCTAGTATTTTTAAGTATATTATGAGGATATAGGTTTGTAGTTTTTTATTTGTTTTGTACTGTCTTTGGTTGGTTTTATATTGGAGTATTATCAGTTTCATAAAATGTACTGGGAAGTATTTCATCTTCTTCTATTTTCTGGAAGACATTGTGTCAAATTGGTTTGAATTCCTCTAGAATTATCTAATGAAACCATCTGTGCCTGGAGATATTTTAGAAGGAGTTTCTAAAATTATAAATCCAATTTAATGAATAGTTATGACTATATAAATAATCTATTTTGTATTAAGTGAGTGGTGGTAGTTTGTGTTTTTGAAGAATTGATCCATTTTGAGAAATTCTTCTGTTAAGCCCATCTACTAAGTGTTTTTACTTATTTTAGTTTTAGACTTAAAATGTCCATTTGGTTCTTCATTTCTTCTATTACTTCACTGGCAGTTTTTATTGTTTGGCTGACGCTTTCTATCTTTTCATTTGTTTCAAGTATGTTTGTAACTTCTCATTAAAGTATTTTTTAAATAGCAGATGCTTTACAATCTTGTCAGGTAATTCTAACATTTCTGGAATTTTGGTGTTTGTATCTGTGGAATATCTTTTTTCTTCACTTTCATATCTTTCTGGTTCTGCATATAAGTGACTTGAATTGAAAAACTGGATGTTTTCACAATATGTATTGAGATTCTGGGACCTTATGAACCTGTTTTAGCTAGCTTTCTCTGTCATCTTGTTACCTGTAAGTGAAGGTTAAGGTTCAGATTCCTCATTTGGCTTCTTTAACACCTGAAATGAGGACTCCCTGTTATTTCTCGCTGGGGATGGGAATTCCAGCTTTTCATGGGATCTTTCCTGACACTATGGTGGGGGTGGCCTCATTACTGCTGCGCAGTTGTTAAAGTCTTGACTTTGTACTAGGTTGTCTTTGACACCATCTTGGTGTGAGGTTGGAAACTCAGCCTCCCTGTCTGGTATACATTGACACCACAAGGGGTAGGGGAAGACTCATCACTGGCTGGTGGGATGAACGTCTTAACTTCCCTAGCCCTCTCTGGCACTACGGCAGCAGGGTTGTCGTGCTTCTTTGCAGCCTTGCAAAGATAGGAGTCCAATCTCCCCATTTGCCTTAGCTGCTTGTGTAGGGGTGAGGCCACACTTTTCAGTGCCATTAGGTTGCAGTAAAAGGGTTATTGTTTGAAAGAGTGTTTTTGTTTTTGTTTTTGTTTTTGGTCTTTCTTTCTTTCTCTGTTGCTCTTATCCTGGTTTTTTGTTTGTTTGTTTGTTTGTTTGTTTGTTTTGTTTTGTTTTTTGGCCAGAAATAAAAATCCCCCAGTATTTTGTGGGGGGTTTTAAGTTGTTTGTGACCATTGGCATTTACAGAATGCTGGCTTCTTCAACTCCAGTATAAGTATATGTAAGGCAAAATGAAAACCCTAGAATTCACCACTTTGTAGCTCCTTGAGTACTGAGGTCCCTAGCTTGTCTGTTTTCTTTTCTCTACCTTTCAGAGTATCATTATATTTATTTTATAGAAAATACAAGGTTTTCAGTAGTACTTAGTGGGATGAATAGAGAAATGTATTTCTAATGCATGTTCCCCAAAACAGAAGTCCTTCATTATTTTTTTAAAGTTGTCCTTCACTATATGAGTTTATTTTTAGTACCTGCCAGATACCAAATACTATCCATTTTAGAGTATGTAGCATTGCTTTTTGTGATCAAGTGTGTATTTGTCACTCCGTTCCCAACCAAACTTAGCTTGAAATGTATTTCTTTGAGGGTCTCCTTCATTAGAGTTCCCATTAAGTTGCTAGTTATTAGTTAGATATTTAGAATGTTGACTGTAGGATGAGTATGGTTCTCATTGATGTCTCTTCAATTATGAGTACTGTGAATCCAGAGTTTGAATAGATAAAATCCATTGATACACACACACACACACACACACACTCACACACAATAATCCGCAATTATGTGACCTCCAGGAATCTGCACAATTACTTCATTGGGGTAACACACACACACCGCTTGACATCAATACAGAAATAAAGAAGTTGAAACAAACTGAGACAGTATAAAGACTGCTTGATATTTCTCAACTTAAATGACTACAACGGTTTAGTGGCATATTTTGTTCTTCTCAAACTTTAAAACAGAATTAAAGTGATCTTAAATAGCAGTACATTTGGCCAAGCATGGTGGCTCACACCTGTAATCTCAGTACTTTGGGAGGCGTAAGGAGCGAAAATAACCTAAGTCCAGGAGTTCAAGACCAGCCTGGGCAACATGGTAAGACCCTGTCTGTACCAACGAAAAAAAAAATACAAAAATTAGTTAGGCATTATGGCACATGACTGTAGTCTCACCTATTCAGGAGGCTGAGATGGGAGGATCACTTGAGCCGGGGAGGCAGAGGATACAGTGAGCCACGTGCATGCCACTGTACCCCAGCTACACCTCACCCTGGGTGAGACAGTCAGGCCTTATCTCAAAAAAACAAAGCTGTCAAGTCAATAATTTATAGTTTCATCTTAATAAACTAGAAAAAGAAGAGCAAGCTAAATCCAAAGAAGCAGAGGGGAAGAAATGTTAAAGAGAGGAGCAAAAGGGAATAAAAAAAAGTAGAGAAAAATCAAAACAAAAAAAATCAGTGCTTTCATCAGATGAATAATACAGATAAATCTCTTGTCATACTAATAAGAAAAAAATATAGGAGGACAGAAGATGGGACATTTGCCCAGATAATACAAAAAAAAGAAAGCAGCATAGTTGGTTGGAGTTAATGTCACATTGGGGCTCTGTTTACAAATCAGCCAGCATAAATTGTGTCATGGTCTTAGACTAGACTGCTGCCTAGTTTACCTTGTATGAAGAATGAGAGAGACACTCACATATCTCTGCCCAGACATAGTGAGATGATGAGTGAAATAATACAAGTGCTGACTTCCCTCAATATTTGTTACTAAAATGATCATTTGGAATAGGTCTCATACAGAATATTGCTAGACAACTCCACAGAACAGGAAAGCAAGGGAGTTAATAGGATATGGAAATTGATATGTATCTGCCTGCATTTGATGCAAAAATCGAGAGTTCCTGCTTGTCATATATATGGGGGGTGGGGGAGAGAGAGAGAGAGTCTTACTTTGTCACCTAGACTAGAGTGTAGTGGTGTCATCTTCACTGAAACCTCTGCCTCCCGGGATCAAGTGATTCTCCTGAGAGTAGCTGGGATTACAGGTGCATGCCACCATACCTGGCTAATTTTTAGATTTTTAGTAAAGACAGAATTTCACCATATTGGCCAGGCTGGTCTTGAACTCGTGACCTCAAGTAATCTGCCTGCCTTGGCCTCCCAAAGTGCTGGAATTATAGGCATGAGCCACCACACTCAGCCCAGAAGGGTTATACATGCTTCCTTGGTGAATAAAAATTTACTGAACACTCCTATGGTTCGAGAAGCAGATATTTATTTAGTACCTCTTTTGCATGTACCTGTCACTGTGATAGCTGTCATGGTGAACCTAGAACTAAAGACAGATTCTTGCTCTTAAAAGAATCTGAAGTTTAGATGTGAAGGTGTATTAGACACTAATTATTTGCTATAAATAGTACCTTCCAACACTCTTTATCACATATATGATAAATATATTTTGGTAGCTTCTCTTTTCTCACTCCAAATATGGAAATGGCCTAGTAGCCCAAACTGGCCCAGAATTTTTCATCCTCTGACCACAGGGATACGTGTGCAACTTAAACTCATCACAGTCTGTCTGGATGTCATCTGGCTGGAGTGAGTTAGAACATTTTCTTTTCTCTTCACTCAGAAAATGTTAAGGAGTTTCTTAAAAAGTCAAAACGCACATGCCTTCCTGAGGTAAAATGAAGTAAGATGGTATGATTTTGCTAAAATTACCCCACTACTTGATTCTCTTCCTCATTGCACCAGAAGGACAGAATCTATGTCTTTCATTTTCATTTCTCAAGCACTGAGCATTCAGAAAATACTCAGCAAGTGCTTATAGAATAAAGAAATGAAGAAAGGAATGGACACTTCTGACATCACATATTTTCAGTAAGTAACAGCTATCAGGAAAAGGTATGAGATTAACAGGGAAAATTTCAAGTGTTCTCTTTTTAAAAAATTACCGAGGCTTATCAAGGCCAACTAAAGAATATGCTTAATTACAGGTTGTATGAGGTCACATTTCCAGTTCTTCCCTTCTGTTTCTCTGTAGGAATAAAACTCAAGGTCAGACCTGAGAGACACACAGTCCCCCTCACCTGTCAGCAGAAAGAAGCTCTGCTCTCACTATCATCCCTGATGGGAATGCTTCGTTACCCCTGCTCCTCTGTCTTGCTCTTTGTCTGGGTGTTTGGTGATGAGGCTGCTGACAGCCCTGACTCCTTGTCTGTTGCCTGTAACTTTCTCACCAAAAAAATGGTGCTCAACCTGACTGTTGATTTACTGGCTGCAATCATATTTCTCCTTACAAATAATCTCTTCATTTTCTGATGGGTTTTCTTACCATGAGCTGTGCTTGATGTAGGAGTTTTGGAAAATCACATAATTGAGTGCTTCCCAAATGTACCAGAAAATCACCTAGGGATCTTGTTAAAGTCCAGATTTTGTCCGATAGGACTAATGTGAACCTGAAATTCTGCATTTCTAAAAATTTTCTAGCTGATGTGCTGGTTTACTCACCAAACTGTGAAGGAAAAAAAAACATGGCCATTTTGAGTCTCATAATTTTTTATTGTAAACCTGAAATGATAACCCTCTTCCCTGATGAATTCTATGGTTCTAAAGAGGATTGAGGCATATAATAAAAATAAAAGGCTTTAAGAATTAGCAACTCGCTGTACAAACCTAAAGTTTATGCTTAGGTTGCCTGCTCTCATGATCACCTTAGTTCAGCCATTCTCAACATCAAGAGTTATTCTCACAATGGAAATGTAAAGGTTAAGGTTTGAAGGGCACTCTCTCAAACTTCCCTGCTGGTATCTGGAGCTGAAATTCTCAATTGTATTATCATTTACAATAGACTAGAAGGAACACTAGGGAGTACCTACAGGAGTGAGTGGATTTCAAACCTTGCTGAAAGTCTGAATTGTCCGATGACTGCTGAAGATACCAGGACCCACCCTGAGCACAGTTACAGTTCTCACTTAGAGGAATGAATGTCAAGTCTGTGTATCAAGTATGTCCTCCAGATGATTCTGACACAGCCATTCTCACTTTCATATAAAAGAATTTATATCATTTGAGCTCTAACTCTGATTTTGTAAATGAGAGGACCATGACTTGCTGAGTTGGCTATGTCTTTTATTCCTTAAATGCAGGGAACCTAAGAACTAGTCCAAAAGTGGTACTCTAAAATCCAGAAAACTGGAATGGGGAATTCTCACATAAGCCAAAAGGAAGTCCTAAAATGGAATAAAATGAAAAAGTCAAATAGATTCAAAGCAACCAAGATCTAAGAGATCAGGATAGGGGAAATTTACCATACCCCATGGGAACAGAATAAGAGATAACCAACATTCATAGAATTCATCATTTTTCCTATTTTGGAGATGTCTCTGAATTTAATTAGGGAAATGAAAGACCAGATACTGGCTCTTCTTTGGGAGAAGATTTCTTTAATGTTGACCACTGAGTGAAGTAAAGACAAATAGCTAAATTAAATAATTTTTATTGTTATTATAAGTGGATTTATGGGTTGATGATATATGGCTAGGTTGAGGTTTTTTTGTAATTATTTTTATTTTCATTATACTTTAAGTTCTGGTGTACATGTGCAGAATGTGCAGGTTTGTTACATAGATATACATGTACCTTGGTGGTTTGCTGCATCCATCACCCCATCATCTACATTACGTATTTCTCCTAATTCTGTCCCTCCCCTCCCCTACCCCCTGCTTTCTCTCCCCATGCCCCCACCCCTTGCTATTCCTCCCCAGCCCTCCACCCCCCAACAGGCCCATGTGTGTGATGTTCCCCTTGTGTCCATGTATTTTCATTGTTCAACACCCACTTATGAGTGAGAACATGCAGTGTCTGGTTTTCTGTTCTTGTGTCAGTTTGCTGAGAATGATGGTTTCCAGCTTTATCCATGTCCCTGCAAAGAACATGAACTCATCCTTTTTCATGGCTGCATAGTGTTCCATGGTGTATATGCGCCACATTTTCTTTATCCAGTCTATCATTGATGGCCATTTGGATTGGTTCCAAGTCTTTGCAATTGTGAACAGTGCCAAAATAAACATACGTGTGCATGTGTCTTTATAAGAGAATGATTTATAATTTTTTGGTTATATACCCAATAATGGCCTTGATGGGTTTTTCTATTTCCAGATCTTTGAGGAATCGCCATACTGTCATCTTCCACAATGGCTGAACTAATTTACATTCCCACCAACAGTGTAAAAGCATACCTGTTTCTCCACATCCTCTCCAGCATCTGTCATCTCCTGGTATTTTAATGATCACCAACCTAACTGGTATGAGACAGTATCGCAATGTGGTTTTGATTTGCATTTCTCTAATGATCAGTGATGATAAGCTTTTTTTCATATGCTTGTGGGCTGCATAAATGTCTTCTTTTGAGAAGTGTCTGTTCATATCTTTCACCCACATTTGATGGGATTTTTTTTCTTGTAAGTTTGTTTAAGTTGTTTGTAGATTCTGGATATTAGCACTGTGTCCGATGGGTAGATTGAAAAATTTTTTCCCATTCTGTTGGTTGCCAGATCACTCTAATGATAGCTGCTTTTGCTCTGCAGAAGTTTTGGAGTATAATTAGATCCCATGTGTCTATTTTGGCTTTTGTGGCCATTGCTTTTGGTGTTTTAGTCATGAAGTCCTTGCCCATGCCTATGTCCTGAATGGTATTGCCTAGGTTTTCTTCTAGAGTTTTTATGATGTTAGGTCTTATGTTTAAATCTTTAATCCATCTGGAGTTAATTTTTGTATAAGGTGTAAGGAAGGGGTCCAATTTCAGCTTTCTTCATCTGGGAAATGAAAACTGGCTAGCCAGTTTTCCCAATACCATTTATTAAATAGGGAATTCTTTCCCCATTGTTTTTTTTTTTTTTTGTCTGGTTTGTCAAAGATCAGATGGTTATAGATGTGTGGTGTTATTTGCAAGGTTTCTGTTCTGTTCCATTTGTCTACATCTCTGTTTTGGTACCAGTACCATGCTGTTATGATTACTATAGACTTGTAGTATAGTTTGAAGTCAGGTAGCATGATGCTTCCAGCTTTGGCTTTTTTTTTTTTTTTTTTTTGGCTTAGGATTGTCTTGGCTATGTGGGCTCTTTTTTGGTTCCATTTGAAGTTTAAGGCATATTTTTTTTCCAATTCTGTGAAGAAAGTCAATGGTAGCATGATGGGGAGAGCACTGAATCTATAAATTACCTGGACAGTATAGCCATTTTGTTGATATTGATTCTTCCTAACTATGAGCATGCAATGTTTTTCCATTTGTTTGCATTCTCTCTTATTTCCTTAGGCAGTTGCTTGTAGTTCTCCTTGAAGAGGTCCTTCACATTCCATGCTAGTTGTATATATTCCTAGGTATTTAATTCTCTTTGTAGCAGTTGCGAATGGGAGTTTATTCATGATTTGATTCTGTTTGTCTATTACTGGTGTATAGGAATGCTTGTTATTTCTGCACGTTGATTTTGTAACCTGAGATTTTGCAGAAGTTGCTTATCAGCTTAAGGAGATTTTGGGCTGAGACAATGGGGTCTTCTAAATATACAATCATGTCGTCTGCAAACAGAGACAATTTGACTTCTTTTCTGAATTGAATACATTTTATTTTTTGTGCCTGATTGTCCTGCCCAGAACTTCCAATACTATGTTGAAAAGTAGTGATGAGAGAAGGCATCCTTGTCTTGTGCCAGATTTCAAAGGGAATGCTTCCAGTTTTTGCCCATTCAGTATGATATTGACTATGCATTTGTCATAAATAGCTCTTATTATTTTAAGATATGTTTTGTCGATACCCAGTTTTTTTAGAGTGTTTAGTATAAATGGCTGTTGAATGTTGAAGGCCTCCTCCTTATCTATTGAGATAATCATGTGGTTTTTGACTTTGGTTTTGTTTATGTGATGGATTATGTTTATTGATTTGCATATGTTGAACCAGCCTTGTATCCCAGAGATGAAGCCTACTTGATTGTGATGGATAAGCTTTTTTGATGTGCTATTGGAATTGGTTCGCCAGTATTTTATTTAGAATTTTTGCATCAATGTTTATCACGCATATTGGCCTGAAATTTTCTTTTTTAGTTGTGTCTCTGCCAGGTTTTGGTATCAGGATGATGTTGGTCTCATAAATGAGTTAGGGAGTATATCCTCTTTTCTATTGTTTGAAATAGCTTCAGAAGGAATGGTATTAGCTCCTCTTTGTACCTCTGGTAGGATATGGCTGTGAACCCATCTGGTCCTGGACTTTTTTTTGGTTGGCAGGCTATTAATTGCTGCCTCAGTTTCACATCTTGTATTGGTCTATTCAGGGATTCAACTTCTTCCTGGTTTAGACTTGGGAGGGTGTAAGTGTCCAGGAATTTATCAGTTTCTTCCACATTTACTGGTTTACTTGCATAGAGTTGTTTGTAGTATTCTCTGATGGTAGTTTGTATTTCTGTGGGATTGGTGGTGATATCCCCTTTATCATTCTTAATTTAATCTATTTGATTCTTCTCTCTTCTTTATTAGTCTGGCTAGCAATCTATATATTTTGTTGATCTTTTCAAAAAAACAGCTCCAGGATTCATTGATTGTTTTGAAGGGGTTTTTGTGTCTGTATCTCCTTCAGTTCTTCTGCTAGTTTTTGATATATTTGATCTTGCTCCTCTAGTTCTTTTAATCATGACGTTAGGGTGTTGATTTTAGCTCTTTCCTCGTTCCTGTTATGGGCATTTACTGCTATAAATTTCTCTCTGCATACTGCTTTCAATGTGTCTCAGGATTCTGGTACATTACGTCTTCATTCTCATTGGTTTTGAAGAACATCTTTCTTTCTGCCTTCATTTCATTATTTATCCAGTTGCCATTCAGGAGTAGTTTGTTCAGTTTCCAGGTAGTTGTGTGGTTTTGAGTGAGTTTCTTAATCCTAGGTTGCAATTTGGTTGCACTGTTGTCTGAGAGACTGGTTGTTATGATTTCCATTCTTTTGCATTTGCTGAGGAGTGTTTTACTTTCAATTATGTCATCAATTTTAGAATATGTGTGATGTGGAGCTGAGAAGAATGTATATTCTGTGGATTTGGGGTGGAGAGTTCTGTAGATGTCTATTAGGTCCACTTGGTCCAGGGCTCAGTTCACATCCTGGATATTCCTGTTAGTTTTCTGTTTCACTGATGTAATATTGACAGTGGGGTGGTAAAGTCTCCCACTATAATTGTGCAGGAGTCTAAGCCTCTTTGTAGGTTACTAAGAACTTGCTTTGTGTATCTGCTTGCTCCTGTATTTGGTTCATATATATTTAGGATAGTTAGCTCTTCTTGTTGCGTTGATCCATTTACCATTATGGAATGCCTTTCTTTGTCTCTTCTGATCTTTGTTCATTTAAAGTCTGTTTTATCAGAGACTAGGATTGCAACCTCTGCTGTTTTTTGTTCTCCATTTGCTTGGTAAATCTTCCTCCATTCCTTTAAGTCTGTGTGTCTCTTTGCATGTGAGATGGATCTCCTGGATACAGCCTACTGATGAGCCTTGACTCTTTATCCAATTTTCCAGTCTGTGTCTTTTGATTGGGGTATTTAGCCCATTTACATTTAAGGTTAATATTGTTATGTGTGAATTTGATCCTGCCATTTTGATGGTAGCTGGTTGTTTTGCTTGTCAGTTGATGCAGTTTCTTCATAGAGCCGATGATCTTTACAATTTGTTATGGTTTTGCAGTGGCTGGTACTGGTCGCTCCTTTCCAGGTTTAGTGCTTCCTTCAGGAGGTCTTGTAAGGCAGGCCTGGTGGTGACAAAATCTCTCAGCAATTGCTAGTCTGTTAAATATTTTATTTCTCCTACACTTTTGAAGCTTAGTTTGGCTGGATATGAAATTCTGGTTTGAAAGTTGTTTTCTTTAAGGATATTCAATATGGCCCCCACTTTCTTCTGGCTTGTAGGGTTTCTACCAAGAGATCCACTGTGAGTTTGATGGGCTTTCCTTCGTGAGTAACCCAACCTTTCTCTCTGGCTGCCCTTAGCCTTTCTTCCTTCATTTCAACCCTGGTGAATCTGAAAATTATGTCCCTTGGGGTTGCTCTTCTCAAGGAATATCTTTGTGGTGTTCTCTGTATTTCCTGAATTTGAATGTTGACCTGCCTTGCTAGATTGGGGAAGTTCTCCTGGATACTATCTGGAAAACTGTTTTCCAACTTGGTTTCATTCTCTCCATCACTTTCAGGTACACCAATCAAACGTATATTTAGTCTTTTCACATAATTCCACATTTCTTGGAGGCTTTGTTCATTTCTTTTCACATCTTTTCCTCTAATCTTGCCTTATCATTTCATTTCATTGAGTTGATCTTCAATCTCAGATATCCTTTCTTCTGCTTGGTCAATTCTGCTATTGAAGCTTGTGTATGCTTCGCAAAGTTCTCGTGCTGTGTTTTTCAGCTTCATTAAGTTGTTTATGTTCTTCTCTAAGCTAGTTATTCTAGTTAACATTTTATCTAGCCTTTCTTCAAGATTCTTAGCTTCCTTGCATTGGGTTAGGACATGCTTATTTAGCTCAGAGAAGTTTATTAATACCCACCTTCTGAAGCCTGCTTCTGTCAATTGTCAAACTCATTCTCCATCCAGTTTTGTTCCCTCGCTGGGGAGGAGTTGTGATCCCTTGGAGGAGAAGAGGCATCCTGTTTTTTGGAGATTTCAGCCTTTTTTCACTGGTTGCTTTCCATCTTTGTGGATTTATCTGCCTTTGGCCTTTGAAGTTGGTAACTTTTTGATGGGGTCTCTGAGGGGACATTCTTTCTGTTGATGTTGAAACTATCTTTCTGTTAGTTTTCCTTCTAACAGTCAGGGCCCTCTGTTTCAGGTCTGCTGGAGTTAGTTGGAGGTCCACTCCAGACTCTGCTTGCCTGGGAATCAACTGTGGGTTCTGCAGAACAGCTGAGATTGCTGCCTGTTTCTTCCTCTGGTAGCTTCATCCCAGAAGGGTATCTGCCAGATGCTGGCCAGAGCTCTCCTGAATGAGGTGTCTTCCAGTCAGGATACACAGGGTTAGGGAGCCACTTGAGGAGGCAGTCTGTCCTTTATCAGCACTTGAGCACTGTGCTGGGAGATCCGTTGCTCCCTTCAGAGCTGCCAGGCATAGATGTTTAAATCTGCTGAAGCTGAACACACACTGACCCTTTTCCCAGGTGCTCTGTTCCAGAAAAGTGGGTGCTTTATTTATAAGTCCCTGATGGGATGCTGCTTTTTTTCAGAGATGTCCTGCTCAACAAGAAGGGAGTCTAGTGACAGGCTAACTGCGGAGGCCTTGCTGAGCTGCCATGGGCGCTACCCAGTTGCTGTGTAATCTTCGTGGTCACTCTCTTTACAAAGGTGAGGTTCATACTGCCTACTGGAGCCTCAGCAATGGCAGACGCCCCTCCCCACACTGATCTTGAATGTCCCAGGTCAAGCTCAGACTGCTGTGCTGGCTGTGAGAATTTCAAGCCAGTGGATCTTAGCTTACTTGTTTTTATGGCAGTGGGATCTGCCAAGCCAAATCACTTGCCTCTCTGGCTTCAGCCCTGTTTTTTAGGGGAATGAACGGTTCTCTCATGGCATTCCAGGAGCCACTAGGGTATGAGAGGAAAAAAACTAAAAAACTGCTGCAGCTAAAATGGCTGCCCAGTTTTGTGCTGGAAACCAGGGACACTGGTGTTGTAGACACCAGAGGGAATCTCCTGGTCTGTGAGTTGTGAAGACTGTGGGAAAAGTGCAGTATCTAAGTCAGAGTGCCAGAGTGTCAGGAAAAGTCCCTAATGGCTTCCCTTGGCTAGAAGAGGGGGTTCTCTGGTCCGTTGCACTTCCTGGTTGAGGTGATGCCCCACCCTGCTTTGGCTTGTTCTCCTTGGGCTGTACCCACTGTCTAACCAGTCCCAATGAAATGAACCTGGTACCTCAGTTGGAAATGCAGAGATCACCTGTCTTCTGCATCATTCTCACTGGGAACTACATACTGGAGCTGTTCCTATTTGGCCATCTTGGTGAAAATCTGGCTAAATTGTTTTTTAAAAATCAAGATGACTTGCACTCTACATCTTTCTGCTCATTATTGCCTCTCTGATTCTTCCACTCTGGTATCATCTCAGGTCACCCTCCTTCAATTAATTTATTCAACAAACATACATTGAGTTCTGCAAGATGGCAAGGTGTTGTGCTAAGCTCTGAGAAACAAAGGAAGGAAGATAAGGTCTCATTTTCTTACCAATGTTGGTTTAGTTAAATACATATAATAATCATGGTTTGAATGGGGAGTTTGTGTAGTGTAAGAGAATTCATCATACTTAGGGGATTCAAGAGAGGCCTAGAAAAGGGAAAATCATTGTATTTAGAGAGGTCTTAAAGACAGAGTAGATATTTTTAAGTGAAGAAAATGGAGGATGTAGCAGTATTTCAGACAGAGGCAACTGAACTAATTGTGTCCTACATTAAAGGCATGAGCATTTTAGAGACCACTAAGTTTAAGAAAAAGAACTATAGTTCTACAGTTCTATGAATCTCAGTCCACAGACTTGAGTATGCAAAAGTGTAACTTATTTTTCTAGTTTTGATTTCCTGTTTGACCAATTGGTAGAAATGAAATTGTATTCAATTCAAAAAGTTTTTCTTTCATATACAGACATACCTTGCATTCTACGTTATACTTTAATGCAGAGTGTTAACATAGGAAGTCAGAACTTCTCATACTTCCATAGCTAGACCCATTGAGCCTCCTGTCATCCCCTATGCCACAGGACTTCTCTTCTAGTAGGGTTTGGGGGTGTTTTTGTGTGCTTGTTTTCAAAAGAAGGGTATTGGAGCAGAACAGAGGTAGAATATCTCACAAATTATTCACTTCTTCTAAATAATATTTTTTCATATGCTTAATTATTTGAACCTTTGCTTTCTGTTTGCATTACATTTTAATGGCTCTTTTGGAGCAATAGATAGCTCTGATCTAGCTAGACAAATATAAGAGAGTCACAAAGTATCTTGAAAGGACACATGGGTAAATTTTACAATTTTCATCTGACCACAGGTATAAATTGATATAAAACTAGAATAATGCACAGCACTTTGCTGGTTTTCTTTCGAGAGTCAAATTAGGAATTGTTTTGAACTTCTGGTTTTGTATTCTAACTGATTGTCACCTGTATTTCCTACTTTTTTTGCAATTAGCATTACTTTTATTTTTGTTTAAAGCCATAGGCATTAAAATATTAGTTGCATTAAATATATTTAAAAATATGGACAGAGGCTGACTCTGAAGCACTTTAAATGTCACTCTAACAAATAAGAGGTTTGGTCTGTGAATGGAAAAAAGGGATTGAGACTTTAAGCAATTCAGTAACATTAACAAATTGGAGCTTCCAAGAACTCCCTTTGACAATAGGGTTGTCAGTGGATTGGAAGGGTAGAAAACAGAAAAGGAGAATAGGAATGAAGTCAGTGCTGTGGTTGATTAAGGAAAGAGTAGTAAGGACATAGAAGAGTGAAGGAAAAGAAAGAAAGGTTTCTACTAAGGCCAATGCCAATTAATTCATTCATAGTACCATAAACATAGGATGTCAGAGCTTAAAATGCCTTAGAAATCAACCAGTATAAGCTGATCATATTTCAGATGAAATGAAGGAAGCAGAAGGAAACAACCATTCACTTAAGGTTATAAAAACATCCAGGAACCTCAACCAAGTTTTGTGCTCCTAAATGTAAAAGCCACCTTGTACACTTGGCATCTTTTCTGACATAATGAATATAACTGAGTGAAGATATTAAGTTAGTTTTTATTGAAAATCTTTGATGTGGCAGGCACTATGACACCCTCTTCATATTTATTATTTCAAATTTTCACAATTATTATTCATTAGAAGTCAGATAACCCACCGTGATGGCCCATTTCACAGATGCAGAAGCTGAGGCACAGAGAAATTAAGTAACTTGCCTGAGTTCACATATGCCAAAGCTAGAATTTAAACTTTGATTTATCCGATTTTATTAGCAATCTCAGTTCAATAGTAGGGCAATATATACAAGGTTGAGACAGGGAAAGAATGTTTGTTTAGTGCCCTTCAGAACCATGTTCAGTTATTCAGCTCTTTGATGATACATCCTCACCTCTAAGCCTCATGGGGGAGCCTTAGATCCTCTTTGATGTATGAGAACACCTGGAATTCAGTATTTGATTTGAAAACCATAGTTGTTCTCAGAGTCTCTAATTCCCATATTGTTACATGCATTAAAGGCAGTTCTTTTATTTTTTAAGTTCCGGGATACATGTACAGAGCTTGCACGTTTGTTACATAGGTATACATGTGCCATGGTGGTTTGCTGCACCTATCAACCTGAAAGACAGCTCTTTTTGAGGGAAGGTATTGGGAGAATCAAATGTACTACTCTTCAACCTTTGTGTGCATACACACATTTACATCCACATGCACTCACACCTGTACAAATACATTCCCACAGCAACACATACATATGTACCCAAATTGCAGTTCAGCCTGAGCCATTGTAGAGGAGATGGAAGTCTTCAAATGCTACTTGGAAATCTCTTTTTCTCTCTCTCTCTTTACCCCTCCCTGCCTCTCCCACAAAATACTGATTTAGCACTTATTCTGAAAGACTAAAGGGCATCCCTGTTACAAGGTATTACTCCTGACATATTTGAGGCAAGTAAAGCCATACAACTCTCCTTACTTGGCTTCCTTAGTTTTGGGGAACACATGTCCAGTCACCTAGGCATGTGGGCTCTATAATGCCCTGCTACTGCTGTACCTAGGAGACGTCCACTTAGAGACAGGACTTCTGGGGTCTACTGCACAAAATTGTCTACTAATAAAATTGCCATTAGTCACTGGGTACAATGAGAAAAAGGAAATCAACACAAGTAATTTTTCACAATAAAAATTTAAATTAAACATATTTAATTTAAAGAACCATTTTTTTCCTGAGATTACATCCTTCTTGTTGTCATTAAAAAGTCTTTCTATGGAGTGATGGCAATAGGATTTGGATATTTTACCCCAAAATAACCTTACATTGCAAAGGAAACAGCTAATGCTCTCTTAGTTCTCCATTAAAATAATATTATGGGTTCATGGAATACAAGTGTCTGGGAATCCAAGTTTCACCTACCCATGAGGAGGAGAAGGAAAAAGAGAAGGAATAGAAGGAGTGTAGAGACCTTGTTTTAGAATAGCAGAACTATGTCTGTGAAAGGATTATGAAGAAGGGAAGAACGTTGGTAGCAAAGATTCACAGTGTTGTGGGAGCACCCATATATTTATTTCCTCAGCTCGTTTGTATAGAAACTTCTAAGGAAGATAGAATTATCTCTGCCATAAAAATAAGCTAAAATTCAAGAGTTAAAATGAGTTAAGTAACTCATTAAGACACAGCTGATAGTGACAAAATCATAACTTGTACCCAAGAGCAAGCATTTAAGTTTCCTCTCCTGAAGATTGTGAGCTTTTCAAGTCAAGTCCATCAAATTCCAGCAGCCTGGCCAAACAGCATGCTACAGTGCTCATACATTGCTACAGTATGTGACAAGAACACTGTACTATAACCCCTTTGAGATGTTTTCATATATTCATATTTGAGTATCTCTGATCTTAGAACATTGAACAGCTTTGTAAAGAAAATCTCAGCAACTATAATTTACTTAGGTTTTTTTTTTTTTTTGGCAAGTGTATTGTCTGATTTTTAATTCCAAGAGAAGAGTCCTCAGTTACCTGTATCTTTGCCATTGCTTGAGTTAATGAAAGGGAATATTTCAGAGAAAATAAATAGTAGCAATTAGAATTCACAGGAACATGGAATAGTTAGAGGTGATAAATATCACAACTAAATTTCATTCTAATTGTTTATAATCACAGTTGGGAGACCTCCAGAGAATTAGATTTCTGAGCATTTAGAATTTTTAGGTTGGAAGATGTGACTTTGACATTAATTCTCATTTAAAAAATAATTGCATTGACATTGTGCTATTTTGCTAAGAAAAGAGAATCGTGGCATCATGAAGCAAAATTTATTTTTCACACTGATGTAAAGTAAAAAGCCTTGGTCTCTTTAGAGATACAGGATGGCTTTATTAACACTAAATGCAAAGGAATTTATATAACTCAGTTTTCAGTCATTTATTTTTTGAGTTATCTGTTCAATTAATTTATGTTAAGCGCAGTTGAGCTGTTATTATGTTGTTTCAGAGCCCGGATAAAGGAAAATTTATCCAATTTGTAGTTGGAGGATAGCAGAGGAGGTTGCCTGGGGAAGGTAACAGTTTATTTAATCACAAAAACATAAGGAGTGAGTTGGAATGAGGGACGGCATTTCCAACAGAGGGAATACAGAGAGATGCAGAACAGCAGGTTGTAGGAATGCCAACAAAGTAAACATGACACAAACCATAGCTGGTCTATCTGGTGGGGACTCAGGGCAAGCTGGCAATGTGATGTCCCTTCCTCAAATCCATACTTCTCATTTATTTATTGGTTACAGGACGAAAATAATTGTGATTATTAAATCATTCATATCCCTGCTAAAAAATTGAGAGAGCTAGTGGTAAGAAGTTGCACAGCAGCGTAGTGAGGTACCTCTGATGAAATTATGACCAGGTGAGCACGAGTTAGTACCGCATATAACAAGAGACCCTTGCCTGCAACATCATGGGAGAACATGAAGAAGGGATCCTTTGAGGGAAGGAGCCAAAACCTACTAAAGCATAAACAACTTGAAGCCAATATGCTATCCCTTAAAAATGATGCACCCCAAGCAAAACACAAAAACCACAAAAAGAAAAATGAGTACTTAAATGAAGATGTGAATGGAACCATGGAATACCTAAGACAGAATACACAAATGGTTCACAATGGGCAAATTATAGCAACAGACAGTAAGGAAGTAAAGGAAGAAATTGCAGTTTCTCTAAAGAAACACAGTTGACAAGAAGGAAGAAGACTGAAAAGACAAGTGGTAGAGAAAAATGCAATGGTGTGTTTCCCTTGTAGAAAACCTAGTCATGGAATTGCAGATTACCCTGCAGCCCTTGAAAAATCAAGATAGGGGCACTGAAATATGTTACAAGTGTGGGTCTATAGGGCATTAAATAACCAAGTGTAAGGCTCAGGTATACCCCGCTCTTGGTGAATTTCCTTTGGAAAATGTTTTGTTTATTGAGAAATAGGGCACTTGTCTAGCTCTTGTCCTGGTAGTCCCAAAGGACTCTACACTAATGGTGGTGGTGGCAAACTTTGTAGCTCTGTGAAACATTTAAAGAAAGATTGCCCTGAAAGTCAGATTTCAGATCAAATGGTCACAGTTGGTCCCTGGGCAGAGGGAATGAGTGCAGACTATGAAGAAATTTTGGATGAACCTAAACCACAGAAATCCACAACAAAAATACCTAAAGTTGTTAATTTTTTGGTAACAAGTAGCACTATCATTAGTTACCACCTCATTGTTGTTTTCTAAACTAGGTATCAGTATGATCTGGGTGTGGTCAAAAACATTTTTCCTTTATTCTGTCCATCAAATAGTACTTCTACCACTGTTCAGAGAAAATTGAAGAAAATAATAATATGATTAAATGGATTCTCTAAAAGAACATATTTTAATGTAACTAAGTGGTTGTATACTTAATTGTGACTAAGTGGTTGTATACTTAATTGTAACAATCATCTTTTATAAAAGCAGTATTATACATAAATGTGAAACACTCCTACACAAAGGGATGTTTTGGTTATATTGTTAAAAAAATAGGTATTTACTTATATGTATATAAGTAACAAAGTATTTTAATTCATATGAATTTGATAGTAAAACATCTTTGTCTCCATTGATAGATATTATTGAATTTGATAAGAGCAATACCAATAATTATGTGTTCAGTTACACTGAATTATTTGTTCATTTTGCCCAGATTAACTGGCACCATTATTTTCTCATTTATTCTTGTAATGCATAATAATTCTTTACATACTGGCAATGTGTCCCAGTATTTAGTTGTTTTTCTCCTTCTGACTACAGTGTAGACTTTTTGGAGAGATTACTTTGCTCCCCAAAGAACTAAATTGTTACAGACTCTTTTCTTTAGAACTCATCTTTAGTCATTGAAATGCAATAAAAAAATGGACTTTAGATTCCAGCTCTGCCACTAATCTTTGGGGCCTTGAGAGTTACTCAAATGAACTTTAACTTTTAGGTCTGTAAATCAGAGAAAATGATGTTCTTTGAGGTTAGCTGAGAAGACTGAATAAAATATCTAATACCACAGAAAGCAAATTCTAGTTCCTGTCCTGCTTTGTATACTTCACAAAATATCCAGAATATTTGATTTCCTTCTTTTCTGTCGGAAGTAATAAGGCTCAATCATATTCACCAGTGTTTTGAATAATATTTTTGCCTATTCTGAAAGGTTAAATACAAATATAAACATACAAAACCTGAGGCTATGAGCAGATCTCAAGAATAGCTCCAAAATTGCATGGTGCAATAATACCATCTTGGAATCTGTGTGCTGTCTGTGTGAGGGTCTGTATTGAAGTCCAGTTCCCATTTGGGTAATTGATTTTACATATTTATTGAAAGACATTCAGGGGATCTTTATACAGGCTGCTGTGACTCCTCCCTAGGTCCTACCAAAGTTGCATTACATAGAGGCCAGAAGGAAGTGCAGAGTGAAAATAGGTTAAAGACTGATTAGCCCATTTGGGAGCTGGGGTTTTAATTCTGTTTTCAGTGTGGTTATTCATCTCTTATTTCTTTACCTGTGTTACCTTTCCATAGGCCTGTTTTGTATCTCTCAAACTCTTGAACTTAATCCTGAGAATTTATGGAACTCATTTAAAAGTGTGCTTCAATGACCTCAAATGCATCCAGCAGTAAATTCTAGGACATTCTCTTGAAGCTAAAGGTCACACCATTTTCAAGTGAAAAATACCTTTTTGCAGTAATTTTTAGAAACTAAACAGAATCTTGTTTCTGATTTTCTCCTGATATTCTGGTATATCCACATTTCTCCTCTTCACTACTTATCTTCTCCCTATTTATCTTCCTATTGCTCCACCTTCTTCAGAATGCCATATTCCTCCATGCCACCTTGGGCAGGACAGTGGGAGCAAAAGATGTTGGTCCAAGCGCAGCACAGCTAAATGACACAAATAGGTTGTACCCACAAATCCAACATCACAGTATTGTAGTCTTTACAGGGTTCAATACTATGCATGATTCCAGACAAGAACACTATGTCCTGAGGACTATAGAGGACAACATCCCCAGGGATTGGAGAGTTCAGGAAATATTTAATGGAAGAGGTTGCATTTGAGCTGGACTTCCAGAACTTTTTGTCTTTTATATGTTTATTTGATTCGAACAATAGCACATGTTTATTGATAAGTATGTGGAAAATGCAGATGCATATAAAAAAGGAAATGAAAACTACCATTAAGCTCATCAGTCCAAGATAACCAGTTTATTTGTGTATTATAGACAATTTTTATGTTTTAAATGTTTTTAATTTTAAAACATTAAAACATTTAAACAAAATATTTAAAACATTAAAATTAAAATTTTAAAAGCATTTAAACTTTAATTTCAAAAACATTTAAAAATTTCTATAAGGCTGATCAGTATGTAAATATGTCAATCTTAATTTACATAGTCTCCTGATGATTACTTCACGTATTCAACTAACAAATATTTATTATGTGACCACCTATGTGTTAGACATTCTAGGACTGGAGGCATAATAATATACAAGCCAAGTCCTTGTCCTTGTGGAGCTTACTTTCTCTGGGGAGAACAATAGCAAGCAAGCAAAGAGTTCATGTGTTTGCAAAGGAGGTAGTATGTGTGCATGTGTGTGTATCAAGTAGAGATGAATATATAAGAAATAGGGGTTAGAGTGATAAGAGATACTTTAATTCTTTCCAGCATTTTAGTAATAAAATAAGTGTTTGGATATCTACTCTTAGAAATAGTATGGTATCCCCCTTTATTGGCAGTTTCACTTTCTAAGTTTTAGTTACCTGTATTTGACTGTGGTCCGAAAATAGATGAGTACAGCACAAAAGGTATTTTGAAGGATAGAGAAATAGAGCCTGCATTCACAAAACTTTTATTACAGCACATTGCTATAATTGTTTATTATCAGTTGCTGTTGTTAATCTGTTACTGTGCATAATTTGTAAATTGAACTTTATCAGAGGTAGGTATGTGTAGGAAAAAGCAGAGTATCGCAGTCTACACAGGGGTCAGTACTGTCTGTGGTTTCAGGTACCCAGTGAGAGTCTTGTAACATAACCCCTAAAAATAAGGGGGAACTACAGTAAATGAAGATACTGTTTCCCCCTGAACAATACCGTATGTTTCTGTTTAAATCCTTGCCTATTTTTAGGCCCAAGATGGAATGGTTTTTTTCCCCACTTACTATTTGTCAGGTTGAACAGTTTCCACAGCTATTTGTATTTATTTATTTTTGAATTTTCTATTACTGTTCTGATAAAAATCTACAAAATTTCAACAGGTGAATATGGAGGAAAGACATTCCAGTAGGAGGAAAAGCTATGAGCAAAGAAACAGAGGTGGGTCCTCCTAAAGTGTGCTGAAGAATGCTAGATAGGGGTGCCCGTGTTCATGTAAATATGCACAAAAGCTGAGATGAACAAGACTATCCAGTGATTCTGAGGTATAATGTGTGTGTGTGTTTCTTTCTCTCTCTATATATAAAATATATACATATATGTAAATTTATTTCTCTCAATATAAATATAAAAACATCATGGCACGTGTATACCTATGTAACATACCTGCACATTCTGCACATGTATCCCAAAACTTAAAGTATATAATGAAAAATATATATTTACATATTTTTTACTTTATACTTTAAGTTCTGGGGTACTTGTGGAATGTGCAAGTATGCTACATAGGCATACACATGCCATGGTGGTTTGCTATATCTACCACCCTGTCATCTATATTAGGTATTTCTCTAATGCTATCACTTCCCTAGCCCCCTACCCACTGCTTATCCACCCCCTAGACCCCATCCCATGACGGGCAACAGTGTGTGATGTTCCCCTTCCTGTATCCATGTGTTCTCATTGTTGAACACACATTTATGAATGAGAATATGCAGTGTTTTGTTTTCTGTTGTTGTGTCAGTTTGCTGAGAATGATGGTTTCCAGCTTTATCCATGTCCCTGCAAAGAACACGAACTCATCCTTTTTTATGGTGGCGTAGTGTTCCATAGTATATATGTCCCACATTGTCCTTATCCAATATATCATTAATGAGTTTTTGGGTTGGTTCCAAGTCTTTACAATTGTGAACAGTGATACATACGTGTGCATGTGTCTTTATAATAGAATGATGTATAATTCTTTGGTATATACCCAGTAATGGGATTACAGAGTCAAATGATATTTCTAGTTCTAGATCCTTGAGTAATCTCCACACTGTCTTCCACAATGGTTCAACTAATTTACACTCCCACCAACAGTGTAAGTGTTCCTATTTCTCCACATCCTCTCCAGCATCTGTTGTCTCTTGATTTTTTAATGATCACCATTCTAACTGGTGTGAGATGATATCTCAATGTGGTTTTGATTTGCATTTCTCTAATGACCAGTGATGATGAGCATTTTTTCATATGTTTGTTGGCTGCATAAATGTCTTCTTTTGAGCAGTGTCTGTTATCCTTTACCCACTTTTGGTGGAGTTTTTTTCTTATAAATTTAAATTCTTTGCAGATTCTGGATATTAGCCTTTTGTCAGACAAGTAGATTGCAAAAACATTTTCTCATTCTGTTGGTTGCTGGTTCACTCTAATGATACTTTTTTTTGCTGTGCAGAAACTCTTTAGTTTAATTAGATCCTATGTGTCTATTTTGGTTTTTGTTGCCATTGCTTTTGGTGTTTTAGTCATGAAGTCCTTGCCCATGCCTATGTCCTGAATGGTATTGCCTCGGTTTTTTTCTAGGGTTTTTATGGTGTTAGGTCTTATGTTTAAATCTTTAATCCATCTGGAGATAATTTTTGTTTAAGGTGTAAGGAAGGGATCCAGTTTCAGCTTTCTTCATATGGCTAGCCAGTTTTCACACACCATTTATTAAATAGGGAATCCTTTCCTCATTGCTTATTTTAGTCAGGTTTGTCAAAAATCAGATGGTTGTAGATGTGTGGTGTTATTTCAGAGGCCTCTGTTCTGTTCTATTGGCCTATATCTCTGTTTTGGTACCAGTACCAGGCTGTTTTGGTTACTGTAGGCTTGTAGTATAGTTTGAAGTCAGGTAGCATGATGTCTTTAGCTTTGTTTTTTTTGCTTAGGATCATCTTGGCTATGCAGTGTCTTTTGTGATTCCATATAAAGCTTAAAGTGGTTTTTTCCAGTTCTGTGAAGAAGGTCAATGGTAGCTTGATGGGGATAGGGTTGAATCTATAGATTACTTTGGGCAGTATGGCTATTTTCACGATACTGATTATTCCTAAACATGAGCATGGAATGTTTCTCCATCTGTTTGTGTCCCCTCATTTCGTCAAGCAGTGGTTTGTAGTTCTCCTTGAAGAGGTCCTTTACATCCTTTGTTAGTTGTATTCCTAGGTATTTTATTCTCTTTGTAGCAATTGTGATTTGGCTCTAAGTCTGTTATTGGTGTATAGGAATGCTCGTGATTTGTGCACATTGATTTTGTATCCGGAGACTTTGCTGAAGTTGCTTATCAGCTTAAGGAGATTTTGGACTGAGATGATGGGGTCTTCTAAATATACAATTATGTTGTCTGCAAATAGAGACAATTTGACTTCCTCTTTTCCTAACTGACTACCTTTTATTTTTCTTGCCTGATTGCCCTGGCCAGAACTTCCAATACTATGTTAAATAGGAGTGGTGAGGTAGGGCATCTTTTTCTTGTGCCAGTTTTGAAAGAGAATGCTTTCAGTTTTTGTCCATTCAGTATGATATTAGCTGTGGGTTTGTCATAAATAGCATTATTTTGGGATACATTCTAATGATACCTAGTTTATTGAGAGTTTTTTTATAAAGGGTGTTGAATTTTGTCGAAGGCCTTCTCTGCATCTATTGAGATAATCATGTGGTTTTTGTATTCAGTTCTGTTTATGTGATGGATTATGTTTATTGATTTGCATATGTTGCACCAGCCTTGCATCCCAGGGATGAAGACTACTTGATTGTGATGGATAAGCTTCTTTATGTGTTACTGGATTCAGCTTGTCAGTGTTTTATTGGGGATTTTTGCATCAATGTTCATCATGGATAATGACCTTAAATTTTCTTTAGCTGTGTCTCTGCCAGGTTTTAGTATCAAGATGATGTTGGTCTCATAAAATGAGTTAGTGAGGACTCCCTCTTTTTGTATTGTTTGAAATAGTTTCAGAAGGAAGGGTACCAGTTCTCTTTGTACCTCTGGTAGAATCTGACTGAGAACCTGTCTGGTCCTGCACTTTTTTTTAGTTGGTAGGCTATTAAATGCTGCCTCAATTTCAGAACTTGTTATTGGTTTATTCAGGGATTCAGTTTCCTGGTTTAGTCTTGAGAGGTTGTAAGTGTCCAGGAATTTATTCATTTATTCTAGATGTACTGGTTTATGTGCATTGAAATGTCAGTAATAATCTCTAGTGGTAGTTTGTATTTCTGTGGAATGTTTGTATTTCTATGAAATCAGTGGTGATATCCCCTTTATCACTTTTTATTGTGTTTATTTGCTTCTTCTCTTTTCTTCTATATTAGTCTGGCTAGCAGTGTATCTATTTTGTTGATCTTTTCAAAAAACGAACTCCTGGGTGCATTAGTTTTTTGAAAGGATTTTTTTGTGTCCCTATCTCCTTCAGTTCTGCTCTGTTCTTAGTTATTTCTTGTCTTCTGCTAGCTTTTGAACTTGTTTGATCTTGCTCATCTAATTTTTTAAATCATTACATTAGGGTGTTGATTTTAGATCTATCCTGGTTTCTCTTGTGGACATTCAGTGCCATAAATCTCCCTATAGACGCAGGTTTTAATGTGTCCCAGAGATTCTGGTATGTTGTGCATTCATTCTCTTTGGTTTTAAAGAACATCTTTCTTTCTGCCTTCATTTCTTTCTTTATTCAGTAGTCATTCAGGAGCAGGTTGTTCAGTTCCCCAGTAGTTGTGCAGTTTTGAATGAGTTTCTTAGTTCTGAGTTCTAATTTTATTGCAATGTGGTCTCAGAGACTGTTATGATTTCCGTTCTTTTGCGTTTGCTGAGGATTGAGTTATTTCCAATTATGTGGTCAGTTTTAGAGTAGGTGTGATGTGGTGCTGCGAAGAATGTATATTCTGTGGATTTGGGGTGGAGAGTTCTGTAGATGTCTGTTAGGTCCACTTGGTCCAGGTCTGAGTTCAAGTCCTGGATATCCTTGTTAATTTTCTGTCTTGTTGATCTGTCTAATATTGACGGTGGAGTGCTAAAGTCTCCCACTATTATTATGTGGGAGTCTAAGTCTCTTTGTAGGTCATTAAGAACTTGTTTTATGTATCTGGGTGCTCCTGTATTGGGTGCATATATATTTAGGATAGTTAGCTCTTCTTGTTGCATTAATCCCGTACCATTAGGTAATGCCCTTCTTTGTCTCTTTTGATCCTTGTTGGTTTAAAGTCTGTTTTATCAGAGACTAGGATTGCAAACCCTACTTTTCTTTTGCTCTCCAGTTGCTTGGTAAATCTTCTTTCATCCCTTTATTTTGAGCCTATGTGTGTCTTTGCCTGAGATGGGTCTCCTAAATACAGTACATCAATTGTTCTTGACTCTATCCAATTTTCCAGTCTGTGTCTTTTGATTGGGGCATTTAGCCCATTTACATTTAAGGTTAATATTGTTCTGTATGAATTTGATCCTGCCATTTTTATGCTAGCTGGTCGTTTTGCTCATTAGTTTATGCAGTTTCTTCATAGTGTAAATGTTCCTAACAATTCAATATGTTTTTGCAGTGGCTGGTAGTGATTGTTCATTTCCATGTTTATTGCTTCCTTCAGGAGCTCTTCTAAGTCAGGTCTGGTGGTGATAACATCTTTCAGCAGTAGTTTGGCCCTAAAGGTCTTTATTTCTTCTTCACTTATGAAACTTAGTTTGACTGGATATGAAATTCTGGTTGAAAATTCTTCTCTTTACTCTTGACCCCCACTGTCTTTTGGCTTGCAGGGTTTTTGCCAAGAGATCCATTGTGAGTATGACTGGCTTCCCTTTGTGGGTACCAACCTTTCTCTCTGGCTGCCCTTAGTATTTTTCCTTCATTTGAACCCTGGTGAATCTGACAATTATGTGTCTTGGGGTTCTCAAGGAATATCTTTGTGGTGTTCTCTGTATTTCCTCAATCTGAATGTTGTCCTGGCTTGCTAGGTTGTGGAAGTTCTCCTGGATAATATTCTAAAGAGTGTTTGCAAACTTGGTTTCACTCTCCTCATCATGTTCAGATACACTGATCAAAGGTAAATTTCATCTTTTCACATAATCCCATATTTCTTAGAGGCTTTGTTCATTTTTCACTCTTTTTTCTCAAAGCTTGCCTTCTTGCTTTATTTCATTGAGTTGATCTTCAATCTCTGATATCCTTTCTTCTGCTTAATTGATTCAGCTGTTGAAACTTGTATATGCTTCACAAAGTTCTCATGCTGTGTTTCTGCTGCATCAAGTCATTTAGATTCTTCTCAGTGCTGCTTATTGTAGTCAGCATTTTGTCTAAACTATTTTCAAAGTTCGTATCTTCCTTGCATTGGATTAGAACATACTCCTTTAGCTCAGAGAAGTTTGCTTCTGAAGTCAGACCCACCTTTTAAAGCCTGCTTCTGTCAATTTGTCAAACTCATTCTCCATCTGGTTTTGTTCCCTTGTTGGTGAGGAGTTGCAATCCCTTGGAGAATAGGTGTTCTGGTTTTTGTCGATTTCTGTCTTTTTGTGCTTGTTTCTTCCCATCTCTCTGGATTTATCTACTTCTGGTCTCTGAAGTTGGTCACTTTTGGATGGGGTCTGTGAGTGGATGTGCATTATGTTGAAACTATTTGTTTGTTAGTTTTTCTTTTACCAGTCAGGCCTCCCTGCTGCAGGTTTGCTGGAGGTCTACTCTAGACCCTGCTTGTGTGGGAATCACCAGTGGGGAGCTGCAGAATAGCTAAGATTGCTGCCTGTTCCTTCCTCTGGTAGCTTTGTCCCAGAAGGATACCTGCCAGAGCTCTCCTGTATGAGATGTCCCCCAGTCAGGATACACAGGGGACAGGGAGCCACTTGAGGAGGCAGTCTGTCTGTTATTGGAGTGCGAGCACTGTGCTGGGAGATCTGTTGCTTCCTTTAGAGGTGCTGGGCAGTGAAATTGAAGTCTGCTGGAGCTGAACCTACAACTGCCCCTTTTCCCAGGTTCTCTGTCCCAGGAACGTGGGGCTTTATTTATAAGTCCCTGCTGGCCTGCTGCCTTTCTTCAGAGATGCCATGCCCAGAAAGAAGGGAATGTAGTGACAATCTGCCTGCAGAGGCCTTCCTGAGTTGCCATGGCTCAGCCTGGTTGCTGTGTAAGGTTCCCAGCAACTTTATTTACACAAGCAAGGTTAAAACTGCCTATCCAAGCCTCAGCAATGGCTGATGCCCCTCCCCGCACTGAGCTCTAACATCCCAGGTCAAGGTCAGAATATAGTGCTGGCTGTGAAAATTTCAAGCCAGTGGATCTTAGCTTGCTGGTCTTCCTGGGGGTGGGACCTGCTGTGCCAGATCTCTTTGGCTGCCTGGATTCAGTGGTTCCAGGTGCCACTGGTTTATAAGGAAAAAAATAAACTGCTGCCGCTAAAATGGTAACCCAGTTTTGTGCTGGACACCTGGAGCACTGGTGTTGTAGGCACTGGAGGTGAGCTCCTGGTCTGCAGGCTGTGAAGACCACGGGAAAAACATGCACAGTGTCTGAGCCAGAGTGTCAGGAAAAGTCTCTACTGGCTTCCCTTGACTAGGGGAAGGAGTTCTCAGGACCCTTGTACTTCCTGGGTGAGATGATGCCCTACCCTGCTTTGGCTTACCCTTTTTGGCCTGGATCCCTGTCTAATCAGTCCCAATGAGATGAACCTACTACCTCAGTTGGACATGTGGAGATCACTTACCTTCTGCATTGCTCATGCTAGGAACTGTGGACTAGAACTGTTCCTAGTATTCGGCCATCTTTGCAGAAATCCCATACAATGTAGTTGTGTATTTGGTTGTTGATCAGTAGCATTGATGATTGCTAAATATTCTGGATCCCTTCCTTGGTCCTTCTTTTGAGAGGATGATGCATCCACCCTCTTGAACTCTGGGGTAAGCCTGTGAACTCTGACCAATGGCATGATGGTGGAAACAACAGCCAGAACTTTGAGATCCATCACGTAATTCCCCATGTCCTCTCTGTCTCTGCCTTGAGTTTAGAAATGTTCCAGATAAAGACAAATTTTTCAGCCGTCTCTGGATAAAGGTTACTAATTTGTCTTCAGATAGTTTGTGTGCTATGTTGTCACAGAAAGATAGAAAAAGATTTTACACATATGCAAGTCTCAATACCTACTGAAAGACTACATAAATGCATGCTTGAGAAGGAACAGCCTTGTTGAGAAATTTCTGTGTCTTAACAGTTCTTTCTCTGTTTCCTGTGAGCACTCAAAAAGCCATGACTAACTTTCAGGAAGTGACCACTTGCCATCAAAAGGATCAGCTGCTCAGGAAGGCAGGGCAAGATAAGGTACAGACAAGCCTGGGAACAGGCTTCATCCACAGTGGCAGGAGGAAGTGGATTTGGTGCACTGCAGAAGGCAAGGACACTTTTAGCTAAAACGTCATGGGCACCTACTGTGCTATATACATTATCTCATTAAAGAGTCACCCTTTCATCTGGGATGAAAAGCATTATCCTATGTTTAGGAAAGAGGAAACAAGTGTCAGCTCCACATCTAGAATGTCTAAAGGCAATATTCAAAATAAGTAGAGGAAAGTATTTTTGAAAATTAGCAATACTGAATCATGTATGCTAAGTAGCAGGTTGGAATAAATTTGGTAAAAATATTTTTGCTGAACAGACTGTAGGAGCAGAGTGGGAGCTGCAAAGCAGCTGTGGATAAAGGAGTGTCCACTGGCCCATAAGTGCCCTGTCTGACTCCCCCAGGAAGTTCATCAAAACCACACTGGTGCACCACATTGGTGCACTCTTCCACATACTCACATAATTTGTTCCTCTTCTTGCTCTTCTCTTTTCTTATTCTTTAATCCTGCAAAATCAAATTATAAAGAAAATATATTTTGTCTGTAGTCTCCAACTAGGATATTTATCAAAACTTCAGGTCCTGAAAAAATGTATATATATATATATATATATATATATATATATATATATATATATGTGTGTGTGTGTGTGTGTGTGTGTGTGTGTGTGTGTGTGTGTCAACAATAGACGCTGGGGGTAGAGGGTAAGAGTTGAAAAACTGTTAGGTACCTTGCTCACTACTGGGGCTACAGGAGCATTCAGATCCCAAACCTCAGTATCATGTAGTATACCCATATAACAAACCTGCACCTGTACTCCTTGAATCTAAAATAAAAGTTAAAATTATTTACAGTATCAGTAGATAATATGATTTATCCTGTAGACTCTTTGAACTAATAAAATAAGCATCACATTTAGGTCTTATTTGATATAATCTATCAATCATCCATTGAACTAGGGATTCATGAGGCTTTAGATGACTCTTGTCATTTAAAAGTGAATATTTTCTATGAAATATTGGTTATCTAGGCCACCTTTTGCACACTGTGGGGTCATGCCACATAATTCATTAGTGAGTGATAAAATCAGTAATGGGTAGCAAACAATATGCACACACACAAATAAGATGGAAAATATTGTATTTTGTCTTTTAAGAACATATATCAAAAGAGAAAATACAGTTTTATAAAATAGTTGCATCCATTTGTTAGGTTTGTCTGCTAATTTAGTAAGTGCTAAACCAAAACTCTTTAAAAATCCTCATTCTACAGTAAGGGTCATATATTTTCTGAGCTAATAAAGTAATTTTTTGAAATGTGCATGCATGCATAATTGTGTAAGTAAATTATTTAACTCATCTCAAAATGTTTACTCATAAGTAAATATCAATGATACCAAGTCATTATAAAGGACTGTTATAAAGAATAAAATGAGAACATATTGCAAAAGTCTCTTAAACTTCAGCCAGCAAATAGCAGATAAATTGTAGCAGTTATTATAAAATTACATAGAGCATAAGATTAGAATCAAAAAGTTGTGACAAGAATAAAAAATATATCTTTTAATCATCTGCATTGGAGACCATTCCTGTGCAAGCTTAAATTCTTTGGGCCTCACCTCTTCACCATTCTCTGCTGCAGAGATTTGCTTGGACAGGCTTGTATCAGCTGCACCATGGCCTCCCTCTCCTGCCACATGGTCTCTCAGATGCCATAGTAGATGTCTGTACAAACCAAAAGGCAGCAGAATTAACCCCTTTGTGGCCAACGTTGTCCACTGGGGTCTGGAAACTGATAAATTGTGGGAGCTCAGAACATACCTCAAAACATGGCAGTTAGCAATTTAAAAAGCTATGGGGCAAGGTCACTCTGACCACCCTCACTTTTCTGTATTAAGCATAGTTATAAACTATTTTTTGATCTACTGTGCTTCAAAGTCAGTCGGAAGACCCTTGTTCCAGAGGAGTACTGCTCCATACCTCAAGAGAAGGAATGACACACAGAGAAGCAAAGAAGAATTTGAACCTTTCAAGGCCTTTCTGGGTTCCCTCCCCGCACCTTCAGTTTATTACCATGAAGTTGCACCCCCTTTTGTGTACAGTGACATTTCTACAGGACTGTCTATTCTTCATTGAACCTAACTATAAAAATACAGTGTTTGAGAGGTCTTTGGGTCATTTCTAAAGGCTTTCATGTCACATAAAACATTGTTAAATAAATTGTGCTTTTCTCTTGTGAATCTGTTGTTATAGCACTCACTGTAAGTAATGACTTACAGTGGGTGAGGAAAATATTTACTTTTTCACTCCTACAAATTGATTCCCTCTTTGTCTCTTAGGTAGTCAGTTCTGAGATTTATGTCATAAGTTTCCTTAAAAGTTCCCTCTGAATCAAAATTCTTTGTCAGAGAAGACAATGTGATCACACACCTTTAGATTGGCTTTCCCTTCTCTCATCCAGTGTAGGGGCAATAAGGAAATAACTTTTTCTCACTCAACATAAGGGGCATGGATGACATTCCTATAATAAAAGACAGATTAACAATAACAACAAAAATAAGTTTATTTAACCCAGAGTTTTATGTGACCCCTATATAAGGTCTTTTAGGCTGGCTAACTGCACTGTGGACCACATGGTAACCTTTGTGACCTGCACAGATGAGTTCCTGGAACTAGAAAGTCTGAAGTAACTGGAAAACCACAAAAAGGAGAATGATCAACCCCTGCAGTGCCTAATTAACTTTGAGGCATTCTTCTGTTGTTCCTTATTCCCACCTCAACTGATAAGGCAATTGGACCTAGGTCAGCCCGGTGACTTCAGACTCTATGACCCCCTCCCAGCTTGCAAAAACCACCCTGAATGTAATTTCTGTAACTTTCCACTGCCTACCCCAAACCTATAAAACCAACTCCTATCCCACTACCCTCTGCCGACTCTCTTTTTGGACTCAGCCTACCCACACCTGGGTGAATAAATAGCCATGTTGCTCACACAAAGCATGTTTAGGGAGTCTTTTCATTCAGAGCATGGGTAATATTTGGTGCCAAAACCAGGGGCAGGAGACTGATCCTCTTTCCCTGCTCCCTTTCTAAGAAGAGACCTTTCTGGGACATCAACACATCAGACCAGCAGCTAATGCTTAGTTTGCCAAAGAGCTCTTGCCATCTTCAGATCGGGTAAACAGTCTGTCTCTCTTTCTCTCTCTTCTCCTTTCAAGAAAAAGAGACAAGTTTCTCCTTTTTTGTTTTTTGTTTTTTTTGAAATCTTTCTCCTAGGTAGAGAAAATGAGGCAAATATCTCCCTCTTTCTTTCTTTTAAATCCTTCTCCTTCTAGATACAGAAAATAAGACAAGTGTCTCCCTCTCTTTTCCTTTAAATCTTTCTCCTTTCAGTAGGGACAAAGGAGACACTCTTGATCCATGTAGAGACAGAGGAGACAAGTCTTTCCTTCTTGCTCAAAAATTCCAACATTGGTCACAGACTGGGGAAGTCAGTCTTCCCTTGGTGTCTGGTCCATAGTGGGGATGCCTGCCTTGATCACTCACTCACACTACAGCCCAGGACTCAGTCAGGGACACTTCCTGAAAGCCCTGGTAGCTGCTTGTTCCTTCTCCTCATTTCTTTTTTTTTTTTTTTTTTTTTTTTGGGAAAAAGAGAAAAAGAAGGGGAAAAAAAGAAAAAGAGGGAAAAAGGAATATTACTTCATTCCTAAAATGGGTTTCAATAATGGCCGATCAATATTTTGAGTGTTTAAAGTGGTTAATGCATATTTTATGTGTTTAAAATGGAGACCTCTGTTGTGTTTATTTGTTCTGGTGCTGAGTTCAAGTCCTGGATATCTTATCAATTTGTTGTCTCGTTGAATCTAAATCTCATTATGTGTCTTATGTATCTGGGTGTTAATATCTCTTATTGTTGTATTAATCCTTTTACCCTTGCATCCTTGTAACTTTGAAATCTATTTTATTAAGTGTGAGAATTGCAACTCCTGCTTTTTATTTATTTATTTTTGCTCTCCATTTGGTTGGTGAGCTTTTTTCCATCCCCTTGTTTTGAGTCTTTGTATATCTTTAGATATATCGTTAGATTTTGTGGATAATGAATATTTTGTGTGTTTAAAATGGAGAGCCCTATTGAGTTTATTTGTTCTGGATCTTAGTTCCAGTCCCAGATATCGTTATCAATTTTCTGTCTCGTTGAATCTAAATCTCATTATGGGTCTTATGTATCTGGGTGTTAAGATCTCTTATTATTACATTAATCCTTTTATCCTTGTATCCTTGTAGCTTTGAAATCTATTTTGTCAAATGTGAAAATTGCAACTCCTGCTTATTTATTTATTTTTGCTCTCCATTTGGTTGGTACGTTTTTTTTTTTTTCCCAACCCTTTATTTTGAGTCTATGTATATCTTTGGATATACCGTTAGATTTTGTCTGTATCTTTTGATTGGGAGATTTGGTCGATTTAAATTTAGGGTTGCTGCCGTTTGATATTAACTGGCTATTTTGTCCTTTCATTGATAAAAATTCTTCTTTATGTTAATGCTCTTTACTTTTTGGTGTATTTTTAGAAAGGGTCATACTGGTTGTTCCTTTCTGTGTATAGTGCTTCTTTTAGAAGTTCTTGTAAAGCAGGCCTGGTGGTAATAAAATCTCTGAGTACTTGCTTGTTCCTAAAAAATTTTATTTTTCCTTCAAATGTAAAGCTTAAATTGGCAGGATATGAAATTCTGGGCTGAAAGTTCTGTTGATTAAGTATATTGAATATTGGCCCCCACTCTCTTCTAGCTTGTAGGGTTTCCGTTGAGAGATCTGCTGTAAGCCTAATAGGCTTACCTTTATGGGTAACTTGATCTTTCTCTCTGGCTGCCCTTAATATTTTCTCCTTCGTTTCGATCTTGGTGAATCTAACGATTATGTGCCTTGGGGTTGGTCTTCTTGAGGAATATCTTTGTGGTGTTTTCTGTATTGCCTGGGGTTGAATAGTGTCCTGCTTTGCTAAATTAGGAAAATTTTCCTGGATAATGTCCTGGAGAGTATTTTCCAGCTTGAATTCATTCTCTCCGTCACATTCAGGTACACCAATCAAGCGTATATTAGGTCTTTTCACATAGTCCCATATTGCTTGGAGACTTTGCTCATTCCTTTTTATCCTTTTTTCTCTATTCTTGTCTTGTTGTGTTGTTTCATTAAGTTGATCTTCGACCTCTGATACCCTTTCTTCTGCTTGATCCATTCGGCTGTTTAAGCTTGTACATGTTTCACTAAGTTCTCGTGTTGTATTTTTCAACTCCATAAGTTCATTTGTATTCCTCTCTATATTGTCTATTCTTTTCAACATTTCATCTAATCTTTTTTCCAAGTTCTTAGTTTCTTTACATTGGGTTAGAACAAGTTCCTTTAACTCCCAGAAGTTTCTTATCATCCACCTTTTAAAGCCTACTTCAGATAATGGGAGACAGTCCTTTTCCATCAGGGCTTGTTCCGTTACTGATGAGTCCTTTTCCATCAGGGCTTGTTCTGCTGCTGATGAGTCCTTTTCCATCAGGGCTTGTTCTGTTGCTGATGGGTTCTGATTTTGAGTATACTCGGCCTTCTTAGGCTGTTTTTTTCCCTTCATTGTAGATAAACCGCCTTTCTAATTAGTTTTCTGAGTCGACGTCTGACTTATTGATTCCCAGTGTTGGGATCCGAGCAACCCACTGTGGCAGCCTAAATAGCAGCGGTAAGACTGATGGTGCTCTTCTGCCCGGGAATCTCTGGTCTGGCTTCCTTCTTGAGTCCGCAACAAGCGGCTCTGACTTCCCGGAGCTCCAAACTCCGGTCAGTAGGGGAAGCAGTCCCGTTGGCTCTGCATGAAGAGCTGCTGCGCTGAGACGCCGGCAAAACCACTGCGGCAGCCACAAGAGTCGCGCTGGCGACCCGTGGGGCTCCTCCACTGGGAATCGGCTGATCGGTGAGTGACGAAAATTCGTCTAAAAGTGTGGCGTCGTCTCGTTCTCTGGGCTTTCACTGGGAGCTACAATCCTGAGCTGTTAGTGGTCGGCCATCTTGGATCAATCTCTCTTTTTTTTGCTCCTTCTCCTCATTTCTACTCTACTTCTCTCCTTAAAACTTATCTCCTTCCCCAGGGCAATATTCCACCCTCTATTCCTCTGTCTTTGCTTCTAGCCTAGCCTGCATCCTAAAAAAAACCTAAAACCTCTTCAACTGCCACCCTATGTGAAACCTAAACATCTCATTTTTTTCTTTTCTGTAACAGGGCATAGCCTCAATACAAATTAGACAATGGTTCCAAATGGCCAGAAAACGGCACATTTAATTTTTCTATTCTGCAAGACCTAGAAAATTTTGTCAACAAATGGGTGAATTGTCTGAGGTGGCCAACATTCAGGCATTTTTTTTTAATACTCCAATCCCTCCTTAATGTCTGCTCTCAAGGCAACCTGTCTCAAATTTTCCTTCTCTCCCTTCTGTTTGCCCCACCTGTGCCTCCGCCAGTAACTTAGAATCTTCTTTGTCCATCAACCCTTCCAAACTTTCTCCCCACCTGTCTGAACCAGACCCTAATCCAGGCCCTAACACCTCCTCCAGAGCCTTCCTCCTCTTTCTCTGCCCACAACCCACCTCCTTATGCCCCTCCTGTCACCTCTCCACCTCATACCTATTCGGGCTTACAGTTTAGTCTTGTGGCTACCTCCTCTACCCCTGCCCAATAATTCTCCTAAGAGGTGGCTGGTGCCAAAGGCATAGTTAGGATGAACATTCCTTTTTCTTTATCTGAACTTTCCCAAATGGGTCAATGGTTAGGCTTCTTTTCATCAGATTCTACTAAATATATACAGAAATTCCAATACTTAACCCAGTCCTATACTCTCACCTGGAGTGACTTAAATTTCACTCTCTACTCTCACCCCTGAAGAATGCTTAATATGCATTTTATCACCCAATCAGCCCCTGACATTACAAAAAGCTACAGAAATTAGAATCTGGCCCTTCCCCCGCCCCACAACAGGAATTAATCAACCTTGCCTTTAAGGTGTTCAATAATAGGGAAGAAGCTGCCCAGTGGCAGCGCATCTCCAAACTACAGATGTTTGCCTCTGCTGTAAGACAAACCCCAGTTATACCACTGGCTCACAAAAACTTCAAAGTGCCTAGACTACAACGTCCAGCCACCCCTCATGGACCTTGCTTCAAATATCAGAAACCTGGCCACTGGGCTGAGGAATGCCCGCAGCCCAGGATTCCTCCTCAGCCCTGCTCGTCTGTGTGGGCCCCCACTGGAAGTCAAACTGTCTGAATCATGTCACTGCTCCTAGGCTTGGTAGCTGAAGACTAATGCTGCCCAAACATCATGGAGGCCCCTTGGACTGTCATGGATGCCAAGCTTCAGGTAACTCTTACAGTGGAGGGTAAGTTATCCCCCTCTTAATTAACGTGGGGGGCCACTCTTTCCACACCACCTAATTTTCAAGGATCTATCTCCCTAGCCTCCATAATTGTTGTGGGAACTGATGGCAAGGCTTCCAGGCCTCTCCAAACTCCCCAAGTCTGGTGTCAATTAGGCCAACACTCCTTTCCACATTCTTTCCTAAGCATCCCCACTTGTCCAGTTGCCCTGTTAGGCTGAGATATCCTAGCAAAATTGCCTCCTTAACTATTCCTGGACTATAGCAATACCTCATTGCCTCCCTCCTCCCCCAACCCATACCTCCCTCAATAGCTCACCTCATGTCCCCCTACCTTAAACCTAGGGTGTGGGACACCACCTCCCCATCCCTTGCTACAAGTCACTTACCCCTCATCATCCCCTTAAAACCTAACCACCCTTATCCCACTGAACACCAGTACCCCATCCCAGCACAAGTGTTAAAAGACCTAAAGCCTGTTTATTACTTGCGGACTACAACCTAGCCTTTTAGTTTCCAGTGACTTTCCTTACAATTCACCTATCCTACCTGTCCAAAAATCAGACATATCCTACAGGCTAGTCCAAGATGTCTGCCTCATTAATCAGATTGTACCTTCTATCCACTCACTTGTACCAAACCCCTTTACCTTCTTATGTTTCATACCTCCTTCCACAACTCACTATTCTGTTCTTGACCTCAAAAACGCTTTTTCCACCACCCCCTTATGCCCCTCCTCTCAGCATCTTTTCACCTTCACTTAGACTAACCCCAACACCCACCAATCTCAACAATTCACCTGGACCATTCTGCCCCAAGGTTTCAGAGACAGCCCACACTACTTTAGTTCAGCCCTTTCCCAGGACCTACTCTCCTTCTGTCCATCCACTTTGTACCTCATTCAATATGTCAACAATCTTCTTTGCAGTCTCTCTTATAATCTTCCCAGCAAAATAATACTCTCTTGTTTCTTCAACTACTATACTCAAATGGATATCATGTATCCCCTTCTAAAGTCAAAATGTCTTCCCCATCCATTACCTATTTTAGTGTAATCCTTTGCCAGCATACACATGCTCTCCCTGCCAACCATATCCAGTTAATTTCCTAAACCCGAACCCCATCCACTAAACAACAGCTTCTCTCCTTCCTAGGTGTTGTTGGATACTTTTGCCTCTGGATACCAGGTTTTTACCTCCTAACCAAACCACTTTATAAACTTACAAAAGGAAACTTAGCTGACCCATAGACCCCAATCCTTCCCCTATTCTTCCTTTCAGTCCTTAAGGAGGCCTTAGAAACAGCCCCTACACTGGTGCTCCCCCACTCCTCCCAAACCTTCTCCCTTCACAGGCAGAAGAAAAAGGCTGTGCAGTTAGGATTCTTACAGAAGAGCCAGGCCTACCACCAGTCACCTTCTTGTCTAAACAGCTAGACCTCACAGTTCTTGGCTGGCCGTCATGTTTATGTGCCGTGGCTGCTGCAGCTGTAATATTCCCAGAATCCCTTAAAAGTACAGGCTCTGTCCCACTTACCCTCTACAACTCTCACAAGCTCCAAAGTTTAATTTCCTCTTCATACCTTACACACTACTATCCACCCCTGCCTCCTCCAACTCTATTTACTATTCATTGAAACACCCACAGTAACCATTGCTCTTGGTCCTGACTTCAACCCAGCCTGTCACTTAGTACCTAACACAAACCCTGAATCCCATGACTGTATCTCCCTAATCCATGCATGGAGCATCCTCCCCATTTCCCCATATTTCTCTTTTTCTGATTCCAGTCTCAGACCACACATGGTTTATTGATGGCAGTTCTTCAAAGCCCAGTTGGTTGGCACCAGCCAAAGCTGGCTATGCTGTTATATCCCATTCATCTATTATCAAGGCTGCCACACTCCTTCTACCACTTCTCAGCAAGCTAAGCTAACTGCCTTAACCCATGCTCTTACTCTTGCCAAAGTACTACATGTCAATATCCATACTTACTCTAAACATGCCTTCTACATCCTACACCACCACGCTGCCATATGGGCAAAAAGACGTTTTCTTACTTCACAAGGGTCCTCTATTATGAATGCCTCACTTAAGCCTGCTGTCCTCTCAGCCAAGGCCAGAGTTTTCTGCTTCAGGGGATTCAGGATTTGAGCCACTCCTAAAGAAACCACAGGGTATAGCCCCTTTGAACTCCTATATGGCCGCACCTTTCTTCTTGGGCCTAACTTTATTCCAGACACCAGTTGTCTTGGTGACTAACTTCCAGTTCTCCAGCAGGCCAGACATGAACTTTCAAGGCTGCTAATTTCCTCTTACCCACTCCAGATACCAGCCTATATGAAAACACCCTAGCTGGAAGGTCAGTCCTAGTTAAAAGCCTAACCCCTCAGTCTGGAACTCTCTAGCTCTTCTACTCCGATGAATTCCTCTTCTTTTCTGTTATACTCACTCTTAATCTCACTCCTTTTCTCCCACTACCCTTACCTCTCCCTGATTACCTCCAACATACCATAAACCTAACACACTCTCCTAGCCAACACAATCCTTTTTATAGCCAGAGATTGCTGGCCATTCATTTCCCTCTCTTCATCCCACTACATGGCCATTCCTGCCCTAGTGACCAACTGAATGAAATCTGTTTCTCTACACCTCCAGCTTTCCTTCAACACCCCCAACCTGTACCCCCTGGAACTCCTCTATCTCCTAGTGTCGACAGAGACACCCCAGATGTCTCATCCCAACAGGCCACTGCTCTTCTATGTACCTACCTATGTAATTTTTTCACCTATGTCAATTCAACATCCCCCATTATTGGACCTCTAATCACACAAACAAATACTCCTGTCACCACTCCCTTATGAATTTCCCAACAATCACCCACTAGAATTCCTGTAGGAGACCTTGCACCCCCTTTGTGTTCCTTTAAATTTATTTCCAAGGCCCTGTGACCCATGTTAACAAAGAACTAGGAACATACAAGCTTTGCATTATGGAAAGGCCCTCCTTCATTACTATAGCAAGTTTTGGCAAGGTAGGCATTTACCCTGTCTCTCACTCCATCCTCTGCTGCCCTCCCCTTGTTCATCAGATTCTCCTCTAAACCCCTCCCATAGATACCAGATGCTTTCTCCACACAATTACCTTATAAAACCCTACTACAACATTTAACAGCTGTGGACCTTGCTGGTTCCTTTGATATTTGGGTCCAAAGCCCCAGCCCCCTCAGAACACTTTCTCACCTTTTCAGTTTACACTTTCAGTTCTGTCTAAGCCAAGGACATTTTTTCCTCTGTGTTTCTTCTTCTTACCTTCCTACCAACTGGACAGGAACTTATATGCTAGTTTTCCTTATTCCCAAAATTCAGTTTGCCAGTGGAGATGAAGGCCCCCTTGTTCCCCTTGTGATCCTGACACAACACAAGCAGGTCATTCCATTGATCCCCTTACTTGTAGGGTTAGGAATTACTACTGCATTCCACACAGGCATACCAGGCCTTACCACTTCAATCCTCACCTTCTGTAGCTTCTCTAATGATTTGTCTGTCAGCACTGCAGAATTAATCACTATCCCTTCTTCAAGCCCAAGTAAATGCACTCCCTGCAGTTGTCCTCCAAAACTGTAGAGGTCTTGATTTACTGACTGCTGAAAAAGGAGGTCTTTGCCTATTTCTAAATGAAGAATGTTGGTTTTATGTAAACCAGTCCAGTGTCGTATATGATGCCATCAATAGATTAAGAGCACATAAGCTTGCTCATCAGGCAAATGGTTATTCTGAACCTATCTGGACTCTAACTGGGTGTCATGGCTTCTTCCAATCTCTAGTCTTCTGCTACCTATCCTTCTCCTTCTCTTATTTGGACCTTATGTTTTCCAATTAATTTCTCTTTTGTACACAAAATTGTGTACAAGCCAAAACCAGTCAGTCTGACTCCTTCTAACAACCCCACAGTGTCACCCCTTGCCCTGAACTCTCCCAGCAGTCTAAATTCTTTCCAATTTTTAGGTGTCTGTGCTGCCCCCAGTCTTGCTCGAAGAAGTGCCGAGAAATATCGCCTCATCACTCCTCTGTGCTGGACTTCCTAATATTCCACTACCCTCCACTCTTCATTTTTTTTTTCTTTATATTTTTAATATAAAAGGACAGGAATGTAAGGTGTTTTAGGCCAACTGACAGTGCTATGGACTGCATGGTCACCTCTGTGACCTGCATGTACGCTCCAGATGAGTTCCTGGAACTAGAAAGTCTGAAGTAACTAAAAACACAAAAAGGAGAAGAATGATCAACCTTGCAGTGCCTAATTAACTTTGGGATATTCTTCTATTGTTCCTTACGCCCACCTTAACTGATAAGGCAACTGGACTTTGTAACCAACCTTGCTCAACCGATAGGTCGACTTTGTGACTACAGACTCTACAACCCCTCCCAGCTTGCAAAAAACACTCTGAACTGTAACTTCTGTAACTTTCCACTGCCTACCCCAAACCTATAAAACCAACTTCTATCTCACTGCCCTCTGCTGACTCTCTTTTTGGGCTCAGCCTACCCACAACTGGGTGAATAAATAATCATATTGCCCACACAAAGCCTGTTTAGGGGATCTCTTCATTCAGAGCACATATAACACCCCATACCCAGAGAAAATTGTATGCTTCTATTCTAAGTCTCATGAAGGAAGTGAAAAGCTGTGGAGAAGCATGATTGGACAAAGAAAGTAGGCTCTCATAGTGATCAACTGAAGGAAGACCCAGCAAGTCCTGTTTGTTCAGATTATTTTTGGACTCTCTATGAGGCATTTTTTTCCTCAGGATGTGGGGCAGGAACTCTCTAGAATAAGACCCTTATGACCTACTTTCAGGGAAGGTGGGTCAGAGAGTGACACTTCTAGGTTTTATGATTTGCTGTGGGGGAGAGGAGTTCTAATTTCTATAATCTTAGGTGGGGAGAGAAATTCTTGACACACCTTGGAGGAGCATGAGGAGAGGAAGAAAAGAGAGCATAAGAAGGTCAGAGTGATCTTTCTTCTGAGACCTTTCCAGTCTCTTTCTGTTCAAAATACTTGGCATGCCATGACACCATATATTAAGATATCGTGTTCTGATCCTTGGTACATTCATTTTTCTTCCCTAGAATCACTTTCCAAATAGAACACAGGTGGTCCCAGACTTAGAATGATTCGACTTATAGTTTTTAACTTTATGGTGGTTTGAAAGCCATATGCATTCTGTAAAAACTATACCTCAAATTTTGAATTTTGATCTCTTCCCAGGCTGGCAATATACTGTATTATACTCTCTCTTACTGAGAGCTACTGCTTCTAGTCAGTCATGCAATTTTGAGGAAAAAAAACCAGCACTCTACAGGGCACCTAATTGTTAGATGATTTTGCCCACCTATAGGCCTTTGTAAGTAAGTATTGTGAGCACATATAAGTAGGCTCAGCAAAGCTATAGCATTCTGTAGGTTAGGTGTGTAAGATGCATTTCTTTCTTACTTATTTTCAACATATGATGGGCTTATCTAGACATATCCACATAGTTAAGAAGTATCTAAGAATTATTATGTATTAATACTGCAGTTTTCAATAAAGATTGACTTGTGTTGCCAAAAAAAAAGAAGCATCTATACCTGCATGGAAGCCTCTGTCTCAGGCTCTGCTCTTAAGGAGATCTAAGCTAAAAAAGTCTCCAACCTCCTTTTTTCTGACCTATTTTCTTCTTTCCACTGCTAGTGTTGTTCTTAGTAATTGAAGAAAATGAACCCCAGGAAGCGAGACTCTTAGCAATGTTATGATATACCTAAAATTCTGTGGTTTCCATTTCCAGTCTCTACTGTCTTTTGTGATGGAAGGAAGTAGACAGCAGGGAACCTAAAGATGTCTTTGACCTTATTATTTTGGAGATTTCAGAAAACACTGTTTTCTTTTTTTCTAAAAGAGAAAACTTAACAGACAAATAGGTATCAAAAAGAGTTTTTGATATCAAGACAAATAGGACTAGCTTCAATAAGAAGCACTATTCTTGAACAGGGCACACATTTGCCTTGTTTGTAAACACAAGGCTGCGCTTCTCCACCAGAGTAAGTGACATATGCAAATCCTGTTTAATATCCCCTTTTTAAGAGGGCTTCTTTTTGCTTTTTATGTTTGTCCCTGTAAATTGATTAGAGAGAAATTTGTTTATACCCCAAATAAGACAATAGAGAATTGTAATTATATTTCATCACAGGCCTGCAATTTCTGCCCCAGAGAATATAATGAAATGAGGGAAACACCTCCTCCTTCTTTGGAACTGAAAGTGTGCTTTAGGCTATTGGCACGATCTATGCCATGCACACCCGCCAATCATCAAATGGGTCCTAGGATTAAAATCCCTACCTTCAGGCTGAGGGCCCAAAGCTGCACAGTAATTGCAGCTTAGATGTTTTTGCCCAGCTGTAGGCCAACTGTTGCCTGCAGTTGTATTTGATAAGGAATTAATGACATGTGAAATATTCCAACAAATTTGGGGTATCTCCTGCCTCACTGTAATGCAGGAAATCAAAATACATTCTGATCTAGAATTGAAAGTAGCCTAAACCCTCCATTCTAAAAGCTACACAGTAAGTTAAGGTTATTACTTTATGTAATTTCTATCTTAGAAAATAAGGACATTGAATCTCAAAGAAGAAATCATCTTCCCAACGTCAAATACTAAGTTGGTACCAGAACACATTCATACTCATGTCTGTCTGACTCTTCTATACACTATTCCATCTCACATTAGCATTTGTGGAGTGCTTCCTACCTGCTGAGCATTGTACTATGTATTTCTATGAGTATCTATTTTATAAGCATCAGAATACCAACAGCTCCTGAATTTGTATAAGGTAGCTGGTCAGTCAGCTCACAGACAGAGTCTCCAGTCTCCCACTAGTTATAGCCAAATATCTAGGTTCTCACCAAGGGAATATGAACAGAAGTAATATGAGCAGCTTTGCTTACATCTTTAAAATAAACTTACTTGTTTTTGTTTCTCTTTCTGTTTTCCCTTAGGCAAGAAGCTTGACACATAGCATCAGTGAGCCCAAGTCAACCATAAGAACAAAACCATGTCCCAGGAGAGGGCAGGGTATCAAGTCAGAAGAATCCTGCATCCTTAGATGACCTTGTAGAAAAGGGCCACAAACTCACTCTGGGTTACCTTCGTACCTCTGAACTATTATGTATAGAGAAATAAATGTATTCAAATCACTGTTTTCGGGTTTTTTTTTCATTCATGTAGCTTAGCTTATAACCTAAATAATGAAACTCCAGTGAATACTGTACATGTTACGAAGGAAAAGCCAGAGTCAAAGAGGTAAAATAATTTGATGACGTTTACGTAACCCATGAGTGTTCAGAGCTAGGATTGGAACTTGAATCTTGTCTCTATTTTCCTGGCTTTTAAATCAAATTGTGTAATTTGATTGTAATATACTTAGAAAAGTGCTTCTCAAAGTTTAGCAAACATTAGAACCAACTGGAAAGCTTATTAAAATGCAGATTCCTAAGCGCCTTCCCTAAAGATTCTGATCAAGGTGGTCTTCGGCCAAGCTTAAGAATTGGCAGTTCTAACAAGCCCCAGTATGATGCTGAGATTGCCTGTCTAGCAACCACATTTTGAGTATCAGTGACAACGATTCTTCACACAAAGATGGAAGACCAAAAAAAAAAAAAGAGAGAGAGAGAGAAACAAATAAAACTTTATTTGGGAGGCTGAGGCAGGGACATCATCTGAGGTCAGGAGTTTGAGACCAGCCTGGCTAACGTGGTGAAACCTTGTTTCTACTAAAAATACAAAAATTTGTCAGGCATGATGGTGCATGCCTTTAATTCCAGCTACTTGGGAGCCTGAGGGAGGAGAATCACTTGAACCAGGGAAGTGGAGGTTGCAGTGAGCCAAGGTTGTGCCATTGTACTCTGGCTTGGGCCAAGAGGAAAACTTCATCTCAAAAAAAAAAAAAAAACAACACAATATGACTTTAAGGTTCAAAGAACAGAAGCCCTGGGCATGACTGAAACCAAAGGGAGGAAGAACTGGATCATTGTGACAATGCTGATAATGATGATAATAAGAGCTAGCATTTATTGAGTACCATGCATTATCAGATTTAATCCTTGCATTCTATGAGGGTACTTTAAATAATGCTTCTCATACATGAGGAAACTGAGGCTTAAAGAGATTAGTTCCTGTTCTCCTGACTGCCCACTCTCTAACTTCTTACCTTTAGAAATGCAAATACAGGCTTTTACCTCCCCTTCACCAGACACTCTCTACAGGGCAAGTACATCTAACTATATGAGGAGGAGCTCCAGAAAGGGACTCTGACACGCCAGGAGGTTGCCTCAGGAGGTAACAGCCAATTTCTATGAAACCCTCTCCCAGCCGGAGACTACTTCCAGAGATACAAGACTTTCTCCCTCCTGGGGAGTTTCTGGCCTAGCTTAGTCCTGCCCAGAAAGGTACCAGTAGTCACCAGCTCGACTACCCAGTAGATAAGGCACCCGACCCCTCTCCTTGCTCACTTCCTCCCCTGTCTTTTAAAAGTCCCTGTGTTCTGTTCCAAAAGCAAACTGGTACCCTTAAATCAGGAAGTATATGTTCTTTTGCCAGCTAGCTTTGGAATAAATGACTTTCTTTATATCAGACCTCATTCTTGTTAACTGTGCTCTCCAAGAGGTGAGCGACTAACTTGCATTTTGGTTACATAACTTCAACATAATAGCTCTTTGATACCTACTATAAAGTAAACACTGTTCATAAAGGAGTGCCTGAAAGCTATTCACTAACTCTTTTCCCTAGATTTGCTAAAACCTAACCTCCTATTGAGCCAGAACAGCCAAAATCTACCCAGATGTCTCTAAGCCTGTTTTGCCCATTTGTAGCATAGTAATGCCTTGTAGACACATTGTAAAAACTAAAGCTGTCACGTGAAGATGGATTCAGTAAATAGGAGCGATTACTCACATTTAGAAAGAACAGTCTAAGGAAGGGAATGAAGACAAATCATTCCTGAACGGAGAAGTTTCACACAATGAAGGGAAGTAAAAGTCAACTTTAAACCTAACGTTTTCAATTATTGCATTTCAGTGTCTCTTTTCATGCTGTGCCTATTAGAATAAAACAAAATTTTCGAGTCTTTCTGACCCCCTTCTACCTGCTCCAAAACCTAAGGCATTTGTGGTGTTGGTCCTCCTTTCAGCTAGAATGCTGGGCTGAAGAACTTGTGGAGAACATTGTGATCCCAGCCAGAGCAAATTGGAGGACATTTAGGAGTAATTTGTCTCATCTAATAATTTGAAATTGCCTGCAGACTAACATCAGAACATCAAGACCCCAGTAAATGCTTTACAATAACAAGTTTAAGGAGAGATTGTGCGATCCACATAATGCTGAGATGAAGTGATTGCCATCAGTGCCCTGAGCTGGCTGGAGGACAGGTGGAGGTGCCAGACTATTTTCTACAGAGTATCACAGCCATGCACGTGGCCAGCCATAGCATTCTGCATGTTGGAAGAACCCAGGATGCTGACAGTATTCATCCCCTAACATCAGGATCTCCATAAACCCATCTGAGGCCCACATCTAAAATCAAAGACAACTCCAACCGGATTTGACTTTCTCCTAAAAAGCCAATCTCTTCTTTTTACATTAATGCTGATTCTGATATATCCTGAAGAGAGGGATGGTTCTACACCCAGGAACTAAAGTCCTAGAAACTAAGCCTGGATGCCAACAGTAGCAGGAACTTCATACCATGAGCTGAAGAATCACTGTTGGGTAGCCACAGACCGAATATCACACTCTTTAGAATTGTCTTTAGCTCTAACATAAAATGTGTCATGGGTTCTCTAAATAGTGGGGCTGCATTATTTTTCCAAGAAGACTTGAGATTTAGTTAACTATTGTATAAAATGAGACACTGAGGATAAAAGAGGACCAAGACTTTAGTGAGTAAGAACTATCTTTTCATTCAGAAAGCTTTCGTACCTGTCCTGGTTGTCTGATCTTAGCAATGTTATCCATGTCTATTTCCTTATCTGTAAAAAATGCTACCTAATTACCAATTTTCATTTGTTAGTAAGACTATCTTATGAAGTAAGGACGAAAGTTCTCTATCAATTGATTTATCCTCCCTTCCTCACTCAGAAAAAAGGAATGCCTTAAGATTTCCAGTCTTGCCAGTTTTCCCAAAGAAGGCATCTTGGTGTGAAGGAGTAGAAACAAAAAGCATCTTTTAAAAAAAAAAATCCCCAATTTGGCATGTACTACCTGGAGCACGAAAGCCATCCAGACTCCTTTTCCTCGTCTATACAATGGAATTTAAAGAAAGAAATTTTGTCACGTGTGACTGCATGAATGAACCTGCAGGACATTATGCTAAGTAAAATAAACCAGGCACAAAAGGACACATACCACATGATCTCACTTATATTAAGTGAAATCTAAAAAAATTGAACTGAAGCTGAGTTCAGGCAAGGAGTGGAGTGGTGGTCACCAGAGGCTGGGAGTGGGGGAAGGAGGATGCACTGATCAAAAGATATCAAGATGGAAGTTCTCTATAAATGGATATATTATCAGTTTCTCTCTCAGAAAAGAAATGCCTTAAGATTTCAACTAAGATATAGTATTCCAATTCAAGGAAACATATTGAAATACAAAAGTGAATGAGAAAGCTGTTAACATATGGATAGCATTGAAGCTTCCCTGAAATATTGTTCAGACAGGAGAAATTCGTTTTTTGAGATTTATTGCACAGCATGCTGACTATTGTACTGCATATTTCAAAATTGCTAAGAGTATATTTTAGACTTCACCACAAAAAATGTTACGTATTTGAAGTGATGGATATATTGACTAGCTTGATTTAAACATTCTACATTATAGACATATAACATCACTTTGTTCCCCCAAAATATGTACAATTATAATTTGTTGACAAATTTTTTGAGACGGAGTTTCGCTCTTGTTACCCAGGCTGGAGTGCAATGGCGTGATCTTGGCTCACCGCAACCTCTGCCTCCTGGTTTCAGGCAATTCTCCTGCCTCAGCCTCCTGAGTAGCTGGGATTACAGGCATGTACCACCATGCCCAGCTAATTTTTGTATTTTTAGTAGAGACGGGGTTTCGCCATGTTGACCAGGATGGTCTCGATCTCTTGACCTCCTGATCCACCCGCCTCAGTCTCCCAAAGTGCTGGGGTTACAGGCATGAGCCACCACACCCGGCTCCGACAAATTTTTAAAAATTAATAAATAGTACCTGTATCTGAGGGGTGCCACGAAGACTAAAGATGAGACTGTTGATATAAAAGTCCTTGATAAAATGCAGAACTATTTATGAATCACAGTGTTATTATGTTAACTATTTATAACAATTCGATATAAGTAGCAGTAAGCATCCTGGGAATATATTAGTGTGATAAAAACTGTAACAGAATATTAATTCTCATATTTTCCTACCAACTCACACATATAATACACACATACATATAAGCAATCACATGCTGACCCATGCCCAAAACAGAAATAAACATAGCTACAGATTCCTCTGTTTAGATGCTTCGTTGATCCCTTGGAGAGGCCTGAGCAACATTCCTAACCTTCATAATTCCAAGGTAGGAATTATGAACAAGTGATTCATAATCAGTTGTGAGTAAGACACAGATAATGTGATTCTTAAAAAATGCGTGGGCATTTCTGGTGCCTATAACACAACATATATATGCAGTTCTAAGAAACCTTAAATTCTACAAAATCACAAATTAATAGAACTAAATAAACCTAGGAGTGGGACAGACTACTATGCAACATTTTAATCATAGCACTAGCAAAAATAATGGTGAAATATGTACTAAAAACACAAGCAGAGTTTAAACATCATGTTAAATTCCTAGTATGTAAAGAGATAAATATGACTGAAGGTGACCTGATGGAAGAAAGTTTAAGTAATAGTAGATTCTACTAAGTTTGGAGATAAGAGAAAAACACACAAAAATCAAAGGTAACTGTGCAATAAGTCCTCCAAAAATAGAGCATGTGGCAAAAATAAGCCAAGAAGAAATTACAGTTTTTATATTAGTGTGTCTACAGTGTGACTGGCTTTACTGACTTGGACCAGGCTTGACTGATCTCAGCAATAGATGCAAGGACCCTTGCATCTGTGATCAGTTAGCAGGTCAGCAGTAACCTGGCTAATCAGGAAAGAACTCAGGTACAATATTCTCTGCCCAAAGGAATTTTTAGGTCTTTAGCAGATTAGTCTGGACTTATTCACAAAGTGGTCATACAGTTCAAATTGAACAAATAGAATTGTAGAAGGTCTCTTGAGGCCTAGGCTTGAAACTGGTAGACCATTAATTCTGCCCCAGTTGATTGGCCAAAGCAAGTCACAAAGCCATCTCATATGGGGTGTGGAAAGAGACTTCAGTTCATCATGATAGGAGCTGCAAAATACAAAACGACATTGTAAAAAGGTATCAATAGAGGATGGGAGAAGATAATTGAGCCCATTTAACAACCAATCAATTAACGAGAAACAAGCCTTGCATACAATACTATCTTCTTCCTCCTTCTGGGTTCCACTGTGGCCACTTGGTGGTATAAAACACTAAAGAGCTAGGAAATAAAATTTTTCTTAAATTACTTCCACATTTTCCTGGCATTATTCCTCTATTTACAAGCACAGATGGACTAATTCAGATTACAAAAACATATGTTGTAGCAGAACAGACCACCATAATTTATAAATGATTTATTTTACTAAAAAAAATTTTCAGGAGAGTGTCAATGTTATCTATATATTAACAGCTTTCTCTCTCACTTGTATTTCAATATGTTTTCTTGATTTAGAAACAAACAAGTGAAGTTATATCTACAGCAGAGTTTATCAACCTTAGTATTGTTAATGTTTTCAGCCAGATAATTTTTTATTGTATGGGATTGTTTTGTGCATTATAAGATGTTTAGCAGCATCTTTGGCCTCTACCCAGTAGCATGGCCCTCAGGTTTTGACAACCAAAAATGTCTCCAGATATATCCCATGTCCCCTAGAAGAAGGCATAATCACGTTCAGTTGAAAACCACTGTACAAGAGAATCAGAGGTGTGCATAACTTTTGGCCTATTACAACTGTGCCACAACTCTTAGTCAATTTCAAGATCTCAGGTAAACATCATCTGTTAACGTGTCTCAATTTAAAAAAAGGAGGATTACTGTGCTTGGGAAGGGCAGACTGTTTTTAGAGGAGAATGGTAATTCTCCACCTGGAGATTGTCTTTCATAAATAGGGAACACTCCTGACGCCCCTGGCCTTTGTTCACACTATCGCTCTTCCATGATTACTAAAGTTGAGAGAGGAATCCTGTACATGTTCCCAGTTCATGTTCATTTACTTTTCCTCAAGAGCCAACTGCTCACCCGTTTTGCTCAACTCCTTCAGTCTTTAGGGTTTATAGGGTCAGGCTCTATTCCTGCAGTATATGGAGAGGTGAAAGACAGTTATTACAAAGAAGTACTATAATATAGTACATTGATTAGGACAACTGGGACATAGATGGTGACATTTGGTTTGGGGCAAAAAACACACAACTACCGGGGCATTTTGATATGGCCAAGGCAAAAGACTTCAGTGGCCTGCAGGAAACAATGCAACCAGTTTTTACAGGTTGGGTTTAACTTTTAAGTGTTGTAACCAGGGCAGATGCTGTTAGGCCTAAGGTAAATGCAGGTGGGAATTCATCCATTATGGGATAAGACAGTTTAAGGCAGATTTGACCTCAAGAAAGTGGCTTCTGCTTTTATAGATGGAACTAAACATGCTATGCCTTAGAAAACAATGCACCTATATGCCTATTTTAAGGAAAAGCAAGCACCCAGCAAAGGTGTGTGTTGTGGGCCTCAGCAACTCATGAAATACATAGACCTCAAGCCCAGGGAAGATATAGGCAAAGGACCTCAAAAAAACATTTCAGACCTCAGGTTCAGCAAAGACAGAGGGTAAGGGCACTCAGACATCCAGAAAGGCACCAGCCACAATTACCAAAGATATAGGCCAGAGGAACCTCAACCAGATGACAGTGGCCTGAGAAAATGTGGATCAGGATAGGTTAATTTCATATAAAGGAGAATCCCTGCCCTTTATAGGGGGAAGGCTTTTAAGCCTAAGCAATCCTGTGCCACAAGAACATTGGATCAAGTCTGAAACTACAATATTTACATGTAGAGGTGTGTTGGTGCCATATCACTAGACACAGCCCATACCCATTTCAGCACTAGGAGACGGAAACACTGGGCTCCAAGGGAAAAGAGAAATGTCAATAAAGAGGTTTTCCAAGGTACTCAGATGGTGAGGAAAATGCATCTCCATTAGGACAGGGGATAAAAATGTGCATTTCTAAATTCTCAAGAAAGCAACAATGCCTGAAATGCCACAGGTAAGAGAGGAGACAGTTTGTCTTGGTGATTTCATCCTACCCCATATAGTAAATCAATATTGCTAAAATTAACTCCATTTTTGAATTTACAAAGGACAGGTCATAGATTTTGGACAAGGCATCAGATGACTGGTATTGTCTAGCCCAAAACAAAAAAGCTTTTCTCCATTTTTTCCTCCTTTATATAGACTCCCTCAAGTCCCTGCTATAATTCTTGGCAACATTAAGTACATAATTTTATTGGGATAGTTTCTCTAGGGGCTGGGAATTGGATCATTTTCAAAATTTATTGGGTGTGTGCCAGTGCTGTGATAATCATGTATGTTCTGTTACCTCTTTGGATATTTCAAAAGAGAGGCTTATAAGAGCTTTGCATTGAACAAATAAAGCTTCTAAGGTCCTGAAGGACTCACAACTGTTCCTGTGGAAGCCTATCTGGCTTCAGCTACTGAAGGAATCCTAACTCCAGCCAGGCATGGAAAATCCCTCTGGCTGAGATTAAGCTGAATATTAACTTGGAGAGGAAATAATGAAGGCAGTCAAAGACTTTGATTTTCAAATTTAATTCCTTTGAACTTTAATGTAATTGGACTTCAACCTACAAAGATATTTATATTTTCACCTTTATTTTTCACCCTATATTGAGAAGCATTTGTATCTAACTTTGTAGCACTTCTATCTTGGCATTATTAAATTATTGTAATATTGTTATTTTATCTCTTTAACCCATGAATTGACTATGCTGAGCAAAACAGCTGAATATATTTGAGTGGAAAATAATTGCCTTGAAATGAAATCAATTAATGTGTGGTTTGGACCAATTTCAGAGCCTTCTGGTGTCATTAGCTGTACTGCCCACCAGTGGGTCTAGGATAATATATTTTTTTTAAATGGTGGTTAATTTTAAAATATCTTCATGACAGCGAAAACAAGACTATCCTTAGAAATGGTGAATCTGTGTGCATGAAGAAATAGTGATTCCACAGATTGGTCATCAGCTTAATGGTTAGGCCAAGTGCAATACATTAAAAGAATGAAAAGCTGGACAATGTGAGACATGAGGAATGCCTCTTCTTCACTTCTAGTGTTTCCTTCTAGGTGGAGGGAGTTGTTAGTTTAACACTACTGACTTTCTTCCTGGCTCTCAAGCGGTCCTCTCCAAAGAGGAGGAAGTGACTGATTTCATTGGAAAACTGAGAAGGAGTAAAATGAATGAGCTCATTTCAGCTTCTTCCTTTCTCTTTTGAAAATAATCTTGTCCTCAGAGATTATGTGCTGAAGTCTGCTCAGTCTTTCAATAGGCATATTAGGAAATACCCTGTGAGGGGTGGGATGGTCGGGGATCGCATGGGGGAGGTGTTGAATGTGTATGGAATACTACATTTATTTATTTAAATCAGAATTAGACTCACCTATCAGTGAGTCCACCCATGCCTCTCATAGGTAAGTCTTATTGTGAGGTTCTTTATTGAAAGTACATTTGCCTGCAAATAAAGTCACATTCTCCAATATATACTATTTCAGTAATAAAGTTGATATATGGCCCCTGTTTGCATTATTTGGCTTATTTTCAAATGGCTTACAACTTTGGAAGAATAAAGAGAGATGTTATTTATTGTACCTTCTTAATTTCCCCCAAACTGACATTTTTTTCTATTGCACATTTTAATTTTACTTTTTATGTTATAAATTTGGTTTCCAGATCCTTACTGGTTTCAGCCATTTCATGGCCCCACAGTATGGGTGCAAAATGTGGTATCTCAGAGGCCATTATTTGTCCTCAATATCCATTTTTATTTCTTTCACTATTAGGACTCAAGTTTTGGCGGGGCACATAGCACCTCACTAGAGACTACATTTTACAGCTTGCCTTGCTTCTAGGTGTTGCAGTGTGACTAAATTATGGTCAAAGAGAAGTGATCAGAAGTAATATAGGCACTTCTGAGGCTCTCAGAAGTAATTTTTGTGCCACAAACATCTTCTTTCCATAGACTGGAACACAGATATAGTGGTGAGTCAGCTTCAAGCATACAGATACAGACAGTAATTCTAGCAGTATTACTCAAAGTTGCAATACACAAGGAGATAAGGAGCTTCCACTCTACTAGAGTTCAAAATACTGCTTTCTTAATTGAGAAAATCTAAGAAAAATAACTAGCTGGACTAAGCAGTGTGCTTAGTTGTGTTACTAGCTTACATACTAAACCAAGTTTCTTATTTCATTGCAGACTTGTAACAAAGTTGATATTTTGAGCAGAATTGCTTAAGAAAATGACATGGTAATTTAACCAAAAAATATGGGCCCCCTAAGCTAAATAATGTGTATACCTGGACATGGAGTTTAGAATAATAAGACATTGGAGATTCAGACGGGTAGGAGGGTTGGGGGCAGGTGAGGAATGGGAAATTACTTCAGGGATACAATGTACATTATTTGGGTGAAGGTTACACTAAAAGATTAGACTTCCTTGCTGTGTAGTATGTCCTTGTCTTTACACTTTGAATAACCAGTGTCTAAGGATATGTATTAAACAGACTCTTTGACTCCCTCTTGATACTTTTTCCTATGGTCTTTGACATGAGTCTTTGAGGACAAGGAAGAAGATAAAAGGTACATTACATTCAAATTATATTAATATTACAAAAAGTATGCTGTAAAGGCCTTTTCCAACTTGATATTACTCAATTGTAATAGAAGATCCTCATCTTCCATAACCATCATCATCCTTTGGCATAGTTGGCCAATCCTTCTCCAAGCCAAATGACCATCCACATTCCCACACACACAGAGTATGTGAATGAACACTGCTACATCCAAACGTGTCCTTAATTCCTAAATATTCATTGAAAACAAATTATCGCGATGAAGTTGGCAGTAGCTTAGCCATTTTAAAAAATGTAATCTTCAAATGTTGCATGCTATGTGGCTGTATTACCTAAAGGAATGTTAGACATGAAGAATGAAGTCTAGGGCATTGAGCAAAAATGATGTGAGAAAGTCCTTAACTCATAATTTAACTATTATTACTCGATCATCAAAATTTTCTAACATCCAAAAAGGCAAGTCAACGTAATACAACTTGCAGATCAAGGAGTCTGGAAATAGACCTCAGACCTACAATGTATCAGGCCTGCTGGGAGATTATATTTATCTAAAATAAACTAGAATTTCAGTATAGAACAGATGCATTTCTAACACATATCTTACTGTCTGTAATATGTTTGGTTTTCTTTTTCTTTACCCCATCCCATTAGTTAGTATAGCCTAGCAGAAAGGTAACAGCTTTTAGAATTGGCAATTTTGTTTTTCTGTCTGTGGTGGCACTACAATGGATTCTGGAGATTTTAAGCTCATATATTGCAGTGACCAGAGAAGCAGAAAGAGCCCCAGATTTGAGGAGAGGTAGTGTTCAGGAAGCAGGTGGCCAAGCCATATAGAAACCTGTATAACCAAGTTCCAAATAAGGAAATCAGGTTCAGTGGGAAGAGTGAAAATTGTGAGACCAGTGAAGCCAGAATCAAAAGATTCAAAGTGAGAAGGCTGACATGGAAGAGTCAGGCAAAATGGGCTCAGTCAGAGCACTAGTTTGAGAATCAGGAACAGAGCTAGGGGTAATCTAAAGCAAGTTAGCCCTCAACTGGGGAGCAGAATTGAAGGGGACACAAACAATCTCTGTAATCTAGACAAATGATATTTTCATGTGGTATTTAAAAATTAAAATGCAAAATAAATTCATAATGAATGAAATAACAAAATTTTAAGTAAAATCAGGGTCCAAGCCTGTTACTTGTGCAGGCCTGCCTCACTTACCTTCCCCTAATCTTAGCCCTGTTGGATTCTGTCTTTATTTAACATTATGATATTTTGTTCTTCAAAGAATGTTTTATACTAATTTTGCTTTTTAAAAAATATTCCACTAAAATATTAGTTGTCTTAATTTCTGGGTTTATTTGTTCTCTCTTACATTTTGTGCCTGAGTGCCTCACATACTTCACCCAAGTTCTCACCCTGGGCATGGATTGCACATTCCTACCTTAGCCAGAGCATAGACTTGCTATGCTATCCTAGAAAAGTCATTTATTGTATTTTCTCTAATTCTTCAAAATGAAGGACTTAAACTAATGATCTTCAATATCCATTCCACCTCTGACACTCTCCAAGTAGTTTGAGAAGGGCACTGGGGTGAAGGAGTGATAGTCGGGGCACTGTATAAATATGACAGTATAGTTAAGCTGGAACTTGCAGAGGAAGCAGAGCTGATGGGTGAAGGGTTAGGGAGCTGCAAGCTGACAGCTGACATCAGATGGTACATTGAGCCTTACATTTGGGGCTTTTGTTACTCTTTTTCCTTTTGCATGCTGACACAAACGTTTACACAATGCTGGTGTGAGATAGCAAGGGACAAATGGAGTCCCTGAGCAGCAGCTTAATGTCACTCTGGAGCTCTGGTATTTAAAAAACAAACAGAGCACCCGAGTATAGGAAGTCATGACTGCTCTCAGATGGGTACTAAAAAGGGTCACTTTACATCTAGGGCCATGTTCCAATGGGGCAGTCTTTAGCATTGCATAGTTCTTCCATAATTTCTCACTCCAGTGATGATTTCTGCCTGGGTTATCAGTTTGGCTTTTCAGCTGAGTAGAATTCAAGCTATTGAAAAGCAGTAAAGGAGCAAAGACTAGGCCTCAGAGCTGAGCTACAGTGGATTTAATTGACTATGAAACGCTCTGGCAGAGAAGGGGGAGCCAGGCAGGGCAGTCCCAGAATGCTGAAGTGCTGATGTAGCTGTAATGAGGCAGGAAGAACATTGCTTCAAGGGTGTTTCCAGATGGGTTTATTTTGTTGAAATACAGTCAGGAAAGACAAGAAAGAGCCCTGAAAATTGTGTTTTAATGTTTGGAAATGGCAAGGCTGCCACTGATATGTCTGCAAATCGGAGGGAGACTGGACTAAGGTGCAGCTCGGAATGTGCAGGGAAAATGACCTTGCTTCCCGGCACAACTGTTCACTTTTTCTCTCCCTGATGCTCCCACGCTTGCCTTTATGACCAGGTAACAGAGATACAACGGGTTTGTTTAAGGAAGCTACCAGCTTCTTTTTACTAAAGTTCTATAGATACAGAGTGAAAGACAAGAGATGCTGATGCAAGACAGAGGCATAACCAGGTTCTAACATGTGGAGCAGTGAGTGTGGGAATAAGATATTGTTGGAAGAATAAGGTTAAATAAAAATTTTAAAGAACCACCTTTTGATTACCTCCTTCTCTGTCTATGCCTCACAGTCTTACTTTCACTCTACTCAAAAACAGTAATGTTGTTTTTGCTGAATGTGGTAGACAAAACGTACATGTTCACTGCTATGCCCTCTTGAAATCTCACTAAAATATATGTAAAAGGTTTTTGTGTTTAAGCTATTTAAAAAGAAGGTAACAATCCACCTGAATTAACTCCACTGTTCTAGTAGATGGAATGTAGACATGAATAGTTTTTGATGTAGCTGTACACAGAGGATGGAAACTTTTCTTCAGAGAAAGTTCAGTAAGAAAGATGATTCACCTCTCTGCATTACAGAATGCCTTGGAAATAGGAAGAGCCAGTTATGTCAGATGGCTTGAAACCAGTATGGAACTAAAAGTAAAAGAAATGATTGAAAATATTTATAAGGTGCTCCACACCTCAGGACACCTTTCCTAGCCCACATAGCAAGGTGAGTATACCTCCCTACCTTTGCCAAAAATAAGAAGTTTGTTATCTAAACAATTTGAACACAAGAGGTTCTGTCAGTCATAGTTTATTGCAGAAGTGAAACACATTATTGAACATGGGGAGAAGTAAGTGAAATTTTTCAGTCGAACAGTGGGGAGAATTGAAGTATACTCACTGATTTCCCAGAGCACTGACATCCAAGTTTATAAGCCCTGGTATTAAGTATGATAGAGACTATGCTGAATGAACAGATATAAACATATACATGCTCCAATTAGATAGCAGTTCAAGTTTATTTTTCCCACATTAACAGATGTAAAAGAATCCTCTCTAAGATAAAATAGAATACGTACTGACCTCTGGAAGCTCCCCAGTAAGCAGCTAATTCACGTAGTCAATCACTTTACAGTGAGTTATATCATTGAACAACTTCTGTCTTTGCAAAGAAGTTTCCAAACAGCTTTCTGCATAATTTTTACCTATATATTTGAGGTAGCCTCTTAGGTCAGAGGCAAAAATAATTTTTTTAAGTAAATGGAAATACCAATGTGATATGGTTTGGACTTGTGTCCCCATTTCAACCTAGTGTCAAATTGTAATCCCCAATGTTGGAGGATGGGCCTGGTAGGCAGTGATTGGATCGTGGAGTCAGGTTTCCCCCTTGCTCTTCTGATGATAATGAGTAAATTCTTATGAGATCTGGTTGTTTAAAAGTGTGTAGCAACTCACTCTTCCCTCTCTTCCTTTTGCTCTGCTCATGTAAGACGTGCCTGTTTCCCTTCCACCATGATTGTAAGTTTCCTGAGGCCTCCCCAGCCATGCTTCTTGTATAGCCCATGGAACTGTGAGCCAATTAAACTTCTTTTATTTATAAATCAACCAGTCTCAGGTATTTCTGTATAACAGTTGGGAATGGACTAATACACAAGGAAAGAAAAAATGCAGGGAGCTAAATAAACAAGCAAATGATCATTTATACCTCCACAGAAATAAGAGAACATATTTTGTCAATTAAAGAAAAGACTACTATAATAATTATCAGAGAAAAAAATAAAAATTTTAGTTCTCTAGATTCTTTCCATGAAGGAATAGTTGCATAAGACTTGCCCCCCTGATGCAAATAACTCTGAAGTGGACACAACACATGAAGCAGTTGTCTTCAGGAATCGGACCATTGGCAGCTCAGTATTGTGAGCTGTGAAATGAGAGAAGCACAGAGGGAGAGCACATTACCAATGCTCTAGGTCTGGGAGTACACTCCAGTCCACAGTGCTGGAGACCAGGCAGAGTATAGCAGTCTTGCTGAGCCAAAGAATCAGTTAGTGAAGAGGGCTTCTGAAATGGTTGGAATTTGGGGTAGGTTACCAGATAGGACAAAGCTGCAGTGTGAAGGGTACTCAGAAGCCTGTCTGCTTTCCCCACGAGACCTTATCAAAGACTGGTTACACACACAGAAAATGAGATCCTGTGAATACCAAAAGAGAGAAGCTGATGCAGGGCAGAGACCTAAATGTAAATGTCATAGGGCATTCAGTGCCAGAACATATTGGAGGACCAATCCAGGTTGGAGTGAAGAAGTCTTGGTAAACACTTTGCTCATTCATCTGAGATCTCAGAAAGGCTCCACGTTAAGAATAATCCCATGCCCTATTTTGAGGGATTTTCCCCTATGTTTAAAATTAAAATAGATCTTCCCAAATGAAGAATAAATGCAAGCCTGATATGATCAATAAAACCCATCATTATTTAACTGTATTCTAAAAGAAACAAACAGTTTTTAAAAACATAACTCAATACTCCTGCAATGTATCATAAATAATAGACCAAAAAAAAAATAAAAATTTGCAAGACAGTCAAATCAGTAGGCAAATGAGATTCATAATCAAGCACAAGAAGTCAGTAGAAACAATTATCAAAATGATCTGGTTATTAGAATTTGCAGAAAATGAAACAAGCTGATGCAAATATGTTCTTAAGTACTTAAAGATGCTACAGTGAGAAAAGATATGGTGAATCTCAGCAGAAAAATAGAAAGTAAAATAACAAAAGAACAAACTGGAACTGAAAACTATAACTTTGAAAGAATTGAAAACCATAGCTTTGGCAGGAAAAAAATCATCAGTTGGGTTTAATAGCAGATTGGATATCAAAAAATAAAGCAGCATGAATTTCTTTAGAACAATCAGAAGTATCCAATCTCAAGAAGAGATAAAATAAGACTTTTTAAAAAACAAAAGTCTCAATGACTGTGAGGTATAAAAAATAATGTAATATGCTGCAATCAAATCTCAGGAAAAGATAAGATACAAAATAGTTCAGGAGAAAAATTTTTTGAGAAAATAATTTCTAAATTTTCCCTCAAATTTAGCAAAAATTATAAACCTACAGGCTGAAGCAGCTCAGAAAATTCCAAAAAATATAAATAGAAAAAAAATCGCAGTAGGATTTTCTTTTTTAAACCTGCTGAAAACCAAGCCTGCTGAAAAGCAACCAAAGGAAAACGATATTTTATATACGGAGGGATTATTATATAAATCACAGATGTCTTTAAATCAGAAACAATAGTGATCAGAAAAATAAAAGAGTTAGCCATTTAAAAGCACTCAGAGGCGAAACAAACAAATAAAACTCTCTAGAGCAATGAATTCATTTCCTAGGACTACCATAACAAACTACCACAAACTGGGTGGCTTAAAAAAAAAAAACTTCATACAGTAAAGAAAGCAATGAACAGAGCAAGGAGACTACCTACAGAATAGGCAAATATATGCACATATTACGATGTAATTTTAATTTAAAAATTCCTCCATGTAGTTTGACATAGGAGTGAGGCTCATTGCTTATTTATTTTTAAAATGGGTTTCCAGTTATAGGATTTTTTTTTTTTGTGGTTTTTATTTCTTTCATTGAATTGCCTTGTCACTTTTGTTGAAAAGCTTTTGACCGCATATGTATGATTTTATTTCTGGACTCTATTTGTTTCTTTCCACTAATCTGTATGTCTATCTTGTACCAAATTCCCACTGTCTTCATTGGTTTTACAGTAATCCACGTAATCTGGTAGTGTAAATTCTCTGAGTTTACTCACAGTTCTGGAAGCAGAAGTCTCAAACCAAGGTGTTGGCAGGGATGGTTTCTTTTGGAGGCAATAATGGAAAGGCCATTCTATGCCCCTCTCCTAGCTCTAGGTGATTGCCAGCAATCCTTGGCATTCCTTAGCTTATGGACACATCACTCCAATGTCTGCCACCATATTCAGGTGGTGTTTTCCTGTGTATTTTATTTCATCCCCTCCTCTTCTGATAGGGAAACCAGTCATAGGCTTTGGGGCTCATCTTAAATCCAAGATGATTTTATCTGCAGATCCCCAATTAATTGCATCAGCAAAGAAACTATTCTCAAAGAAAATCACATTCTGAGGTTCCAGTTCACATAAATTTTGGGAGGATACAACTCAGCCCACTGCAAAACAGAATTCTATATTCAGCCAAAATGTGTTTCAGAGATGAGACAAAATTAAAGACATTTTCAGGCAATAAAATGGAAATAAGTCTTCACCAGCACAAAACGTGTACTATGAGAAATAAGGGAAGTTTTTCAGATAGAATGAAAATAGTACCAGATAAAAAATCAGAACAACAAGAAATGGAGATGACGGACATGGTAAATATGTGGGTAACTATGCAAGCCTATGTATTTTGCTTCTTTCGCCATTCTTTAATAGACAACTCCCTCTTTGCTGACATTTTATTGTGAGGTTAATAACACATGCAGAAATAAAATAAATGAAAAAAGGCATGAATTAAATAAAATTATCCAGAGAGTCTTTCATTTTCTATGAATCCTTAATTCTAAATATGCTGTAATAAATTAATGAACTATGTTATAATTCTTAGAGCAGCCAACAAAAATGTAGTAAGAGGTATTACAAAAAAGCCAATAGCCTCTCAAAAGAGGTGTATTAATAAATTGATACACCCATATCAAAAGGCTGATCAAAGAAAAAAGAGAAATAACACAAATTAGCAATGTTATGAATAAAATAGGGTATCTCAGTAGTGATTAAAATGACATTTAAAAGATTAAAACAAATGTTGCAAGAAAAATCTCTTGAATAAAATTAATCAATTCATCGAAAAACACATATACTAAAGTTGGCAAAAAACAAAATAGACTCCAAATAACCCTACTGCTGTAAAAGAAATAGAATTAACAGCAAAAAAATTTCCCCCCAAAAAGTCTGGTATCAGAATTCTATCATTTGAGGAAGAAAACAAATGCCATATATATAAGAAAACAAACGGCATATACATAAAAATATATATGCGAAGGTATATATATATATATACATATATATATTATAAACATAATAAAATAAATAGAAAATCAAAAAATCAGTTTTTTACTCACTTTATGAAACCTTGTTTTATCAGTTATAAAAATACTGATAAAATATTACTTATAGACTAATTGCCTCAAAATTGTAGACACACATTCTTCGTGAGTACAAATGAAAAAAAGTCTTCATTAAAATAGCAAATTGATTATAGTAATTTGCATAAAGAATGATATATTTTGACCAAATGAGATTTATTCTAAAAATGCAATTTTGATATAACATTTGGAAATCAATGTAATTCACCACATTAACAAAATCAAGAACAACATGATCACCACACACAAAAAAACATTTTACAAATTCAGTATAAACTCATGAAAAAAAACCTCTCAAAAAACTAGAAATGTTAGGGAAATTTCTCAGTATCATAAAGACAACTATGAAAAGCCTACAACAAACATTAGACTTGTATCACACTTAATGGTGAAAGAGCGAACATCATGAGCAGAGCAAGGATTATTGGTACTCACACCTTCAAGAAAACATGGTTGAAGATCCTAGTCAGTCATTGCATAAAATAAGAAAAATATGTAAAAAGTACAGAGATTGAACACAAAGAAACAAAATCATCTTTATTTACATACAACATGATCATTCACATAAAAATTTCTAAGTAAACTCAAAGGAAATAAAACTAATAAATGAATTTAGTCAGGTCTCAGGATAAGAGTTAATAAACAAAAATCTGTTTCATTTATATATTCATGCAACAAACAATTGAAAAAGTAAGTTTTATATGCATTTTGAATGTGATCAAAAATACTAAACCTACAGAGATACATTGAATTAAAATGTTCAAGACCTTTGCAGACAAAACAACAAAATATTCCTGAGAAATTAAAGTATACCTAAATAAATAAGGATTTGCAAAATTTTCATGAATTGGAAGAGATAATTTTGTAAAGATGTAAATTTTCCCCAAAGAAATGGATAAACTTTATGTAATTCTAAACAAGATTCAGTAAGCTTTTTATTTGGCGGCGGGTGGGGGCGGTGAGGGAATAAAAATCAACAACTTAGTTATAACACTTTTATGGAAAAGGACAAAAAAGCTCAGAATAACAAAACATTTTTGGAAAATAAGAATAAACTCAGAGAATTTACACTACCATACTACATGGATTACTGTAAAGCCAATGAAGACGGTGGGAATTTGATACAAGATAGACATACAGATTAGTGGAAAGAAACAAATAGAGTCCAGAAATAAAATCATGCATATGTGGTCAAAAGCTTTTCAACAAAAGTGACAAGGCAATGCAGTGAAAGAAATAAAAACCACTTCAAAAAAAAAATAATCCTACAACTAGAAACCCATTTTAAAAATAAACAATGAGCCTCACTGCTATGTCAAACTACATATAGAATTTTTTAATTACAATTACATCATAATATCTGCATATATTTGCCTATCCTATAGGTTGTCTCCTTCCTCTGTTCATTGCTTTCTTTGCTGTGTAACAGCTTTTTTTTAAGTTTGATATAATACCATTTGTCTGTATTTGTTTTTCTTGACTGTGCATGGAGGTTTTATTTTTAAAATCCTTGCCTAGAGCAATGTCATGGAGCTTTTCCTTGTTTTCTGCAAGTAGTTTTGTACTTTGGGATCTTACATTTAAGTCTTTGATACATGTTGAGTAGTTAATTTCTGTATATCATGAGATATAAGGGTCTATTTCTGTTCCTCTGCATGTGAGTAACCAGTCTTCCCAGCACTGTTTTGGGAAACTGTCATGTCCCCATTGCATGCACTTGACATCTTTGTTGTTTATCAGTTGTCTACAGTTGTATGGGTTTGTTTCTGGGTTTTATATTCTGTTCCATTGGTCTGTGTTTCCATTTTTATGACAGAGCCATGCTGTTTTGGAGATAACTGACAGCATAGGAGAATATATTTGCAAACTATCCATCTGATAAGAGGCTAACATCTAAAATATATAAGAAACTCGAACAGCTCAACAACAAAATGTTCAAACAAAAATGTACAAAGGACCTGAATAGAAATTCTTCCAGAGAAGACAAATGATCAATAGAAATTTCAAAAAAAAAAAAAAATGCTCAACATTACTAAGCTTCAGGGAAATGCAACTCAAAACTACAATGGGATATCAACTCACTCCAGTCAGAATGCCAACTTTTAAAAAATCAAAAGATAACAGATGTCAGCAAAAATGTGGTGAAAAGGGAACTCTAACACGCTGCTGGTGGGAATGGAAATTAGCACAGCCATTATGAAAAACAGTATGGAGTTTCTTCAAAAAATTAAAAATGGAACCACCACAAGATCCAGAAATCTCATTACAACTGCGTATGTAGTCAAAGAAAATAAAATCAGTATGTTGAAAAGATATTTGCACATCCATGTTTATTGCTGCAGTATTCACAATAGCCAAGATATGTAATCAACCTAAATATCCGTCAACAAATAATTAAATACACACACACAGAGAGAGAGACAATGAAATACTATTCAGCCACAAAAAGAATGAAATCCTGTCATTTGTGGCAACGTGGATAAACTTGAATGATATATGTTAAGTCAAACAAGCCAGTCACAGAAAGACAAATATTACATGATCTCACTAATGTGTGGAATCTAAAAAGTTGTTCTCACTGAAGTAGAGAGTAGAATAATGGTTACCAGAGGATGGTAAGGGTTAGGGTGAGGGTGGGTGATAGTTAGAGATTGGCCAATGGGTACAAAGCTACAATTAGATAGAAAAAATAAGTTCTATTGGTCTGTTGCATAATCAGATATATTGCATATTTCAAAATACTTAAAGGAGAGGTTTTTGAATGGTGTTACAAAGAAATAGTAAATGTTAACAAACTTCTCAACAAAGAAATAAATGTTTAATGTAATGGATATGCTAATTACCCTGATGTGATGATTGCACAATTTATACATGTATCAAAACATCATGTTGTACCCCATAAATATGTACAATTATGTAAAAATAAATAAAAAGATAAAATTACACTACAGAACTAAATATGAGAACTAAGAAAATAAACCACCCAAATAAAAGTTTAGAATAATGTCTACAATTTGTGTACAAAGATTTCTTAGTGTACAGAAAGCAATACACAGAATTATTTTTTCCCATTCTGTCAAAATTTAAAACTTTTATCCAAGACACACTTAACAATAAAAAGACAATTCATAGTCTGAGAAAAAGTACTTGCAATACTTATATTTGAAAGATAATTTTTATCTTAAATAGTTAAAGAATTTCTACTAATCAGCAAGTTGGCACAAATTTTGACAAATACTTCATCAAATAAGATATTTAAATGGTCAAAAATTACATGAGAAAAAATTTTTAATTATAAATTATTAGGCAAATTCAAATTAAAATAACAATGCAATACCACTTCACAATAACTAGAAATGCTAAACATTAAAATAATAAAAACATCAAATGTCAGATACAAAACAAAAAGAATTCTTATAGATTGCCTGTGAAAGCATAAGGTGATACAACTACTTTAGGAAACTCATTGGCAGTTTCTTTTTAGTTTGAATATACTCCTAACCCAACAAGCCTGAAATTCTAGTCTAACTAGAAATAAAAATGTCCACAAGGTATATGTACAATATTGCTTATAAAAGCCCTATTTATCATAGCCAAAAACTAGGGACAGGGGTAGTTAATTTCTGTATATCATAATATACAAATGTATCAACTAGAAAAATAGATAAATTGTATTATATTTATATAATGGAATACTACTCTCAATGCAAAGAATGAACCACTATAAATGCAACATCGATGAACCTCAAAAATATGTTCAGTAAAGAAGTCAGACACAAAAGAGATCATAATACATGTTTCCATGTATATGAAATTCACATACAAACTAATTTATGGTTACGTAAATCAGGACAGTTGTGACATGTTGGCATCAAGAATGACTGGAAGTGGGCACAGGGAAACATCCAGGAGAAAAAAAAAATTCTATGCTGTGATCAGGATGTTGGTTAGATATATACATAACTGTATTATACAATTGATATCTACATTTACTGTATGTAAATTTTACTTCTTTTTAAAAAGTATTGTATTATATTCTTAATCATAAAACACAAAAGAAAGAACTTTAGGAAATATATTATAGCTAAAATTTAAATCTGACCAAAAATTGAGACAATAATGAGTAGGTATTAATTCAGAGGAGAATAAAAAGAAAATGAATATGATAAACAGACGATGTCAGAATAAGAAAATTAGAACACTGGTTCTCAAAGGATATCTAGCAGGAGTAAGCTATAAACTTGCTAGAAAAGGGAATTGTCAAGCATCATCCCAACTTAATCAGTGATTGGAAGTGAGGCCAGCAATCTGTGTGAATCACAAGCCTCCATGTGATTCTAATGCATGATAAAGTTTGAAAAGCACTGAATTTGAGATTCAACCTATGAAATCTATCATCTGACTAATATACCTTCCAGAAAGAAAAAAGAGAGACTATTGGGAAGGATATTATCAAGAAATGAAATTACAGTTTCTAAATCAACAAACATGGTCTCTAACAAAAAAATGCAAAACAATAAAAATACAAAAACAAAAACTCAGGTCAAGACATATCATCATGAAAATTTTGAACATCAAATACAAAGGAAATATGTACTACCTTCCATAGAGAAATAACAGCACTGAAACTGAAATTAAATAACTTTAAATGCTCAATATTAACACCAAAAGCTTGACAGAAGTGGAACAATACTACAAGATTCTATGGGAAAATAATTTCTTATCTATGATTCTATATCTCAACCGCTAAAAAGTAAAGCATAAAGATATAATAGACGCATTGCTATTTAAGCAGTCTCAGAAGTGTCATTCTTTCATCTCTCTTTCTCAAAACATTATTAGAAGATATACTCCTCCTGAAGGAAAACAGAAGCTGACAGAAGGGAAAATATTCCATCTATAAACAAGATATAAAAGAGAGAAAGAGATAATCCTCAGGATGATTCTAGAGAAAAGTTTCAGGGTAAATCTTCCACCTATCTTGCGTAGAAGCTGTGTGGAAGGCATAGGCAGCAACCCTTTAAGATAGTAACATTATGAGAGAGGATTCCAGGAGTTAGGCAGTGAATTTAAAAATATGATAAATAGTACTGAGAGGTTTAGATAATTCTGTTGAAGTGCTTGGGGAAAATTAATAAAGGAGATAAAAATATCAAAGGAATAAAACAAGTAGGAAATTGTCAACTCTAGGAAAACAATCAAAGTTTATAAAGGAGAAGAGATTCAATCTCCCACACTGATACATAGTAAGACTAATGTCTTGAGACGAGTCGTACTGACCTAAGGTTTTAGAGCAAGGTTGTTTCAGATTAGGACCAGAATTCAAGTATCTTTTGTTTTTTTGTCTGGTGATTACACAACACTAGCTTTGTGGGTGCCACAGTGCCAGTGAGATCAGCTCTTTGGGGTTCTGTTGTGGCTGATATTTTGGACCATAATAAAGGATTTTATCTATGCTCTTTATATTCAGGTTCAGTATCTCTTATTAGAAATGCATAGAACCATTGGATTCAGATCCTTATGGATTTTGGAATATTTGCATATACATAACTGATATATCTTAAAAATGGGACCCAAATCTAAACATGGAATTCATTTATGTTTCAAATACACCACATGCAGACAGACTGAAGGTAATTTTATACAATATTTTTATTAATTTTGTGCATGAAACAATGTTCTGTGTTTTGACTAACTCATCACATAAGATTAGGTGTGAAATTTTCCACCTGTGTCACTATGTTGCCATCAAAGAGTTGTGAATTTTGAAGCCGTACGGATTGTGAGTTTTTAGACTAGGGATGCTTTATATGTAGTACAGACTTGATTTATGCTCTATGTTGTCTACCAAATAATTGGCAACATACTTCATTCTTAGTTCAAATATATATTTATTTTTTCTACAGTCATTTAATGAGGGTTTCTTAAAGCACCAGAATTCCAGTTTAAGTTCTTCAAGAGATAATAGATAACAAATGTAGTCAAGAGGAAAGAGAAGTTTAAGGTGATGTGGTAGCCAGATGTATGAGTAATTGACTGCCGAGGTAGTCAGGGAGGGTTTCAGAGAATTAAAAATATACTTTGTTCAAAACAGATAAAATTAATATTTGCAGTATTGATATGAATTCTATTTTGTCCATAAAATCCAGAGAATACTAATGACATAAGATGGAAATCTAAATAGGTTTGGTCAACGTGGACCAAATCAGGATTCTGAGTTAAATAGAATCATGAAGAAAGCTAAGTTCCATCTTCAAGGGATAACTCCTTATTTTGGTTCAGAGTTTTGCAAATCACTTTTATATCCACTCTCTCATTTAATTTTCACAATAATCCTGCAAAGTACTGTTATTCCTGTTTTATAAATGGGGCAACTGAGACCAAAACGACGTGATTCTTCCAGGTTTCAAGGTAGAATTTAAGGCCAGGCACTCATAATCTCAACGCTTTTACCTTCCTCATAGTCACCTGTTTCATGCAAGCTCCCATCCTTCAGTATCATCTCTTCTCACCTACCCGCTAAGCATTCTCGAATGTCAGAACGTATTCTGTCCAGTCTGGAGGTCTCTACAAGAGGCTCAGAATCAGCTGTTAATTTCTTCTACCTCTACCTTCTCTGAAATTTGTCTCTCTGGCATTTATTTATTAAGAATAGTCAGAGTCATTTATGGAGACGTCTTGGTAGTCTGAGAGGCCATTCCATTAGATGTCTATTGCAAGAAATATTTAATGGCTCTACACTTTTGTTTCCCCCTCATATACTTTAACTGGTATGTGACAGATATATTTTCCACTTAATATATGCAAGACACTGTATTACAAGCTTGTATTCATGTATTATTAATTGTTTCCTTTAACAACTATCTATTGAGCACTAATTCCATGCAAGACACATTGCTAGATGCAAGGAACACCATGTTGTACAAGATAGGGTCCTTGCTTTTATTAAAATTTATAGTCTCATTTAATCTAATTCAATCTTCTAACTAGGCCCATCTCTATTGAGATATATGGGTATTATTCCTGTTTTGCAAGTTCAAAAACTGAGCTTTGTAAAGGTAGATTGACCTGCATAGAGTAGCATAAATTGTAAACATTGGAGTCCAAACTCAAACCTAGCTGTATCTGATTCAAAACCATGTGATCTTAAGAGCTAATCCTTGAAAAGGCATCCCAAAATGATGACTGAAATAGCAAGGTTTTCAGAAAACTAAAAAGGGCAAATAAGGGTGAGAATTCAGTAGGGCTCATCTTGATAGTAATAATTACCCTCTTGTCCTGTGCATATTAGGTATTCATCTAGGTCTTTTATACACATTACGTCATCTAGTTCTTCAAGACAACCTTAAGGTGTAGGTATCATAGATTTCATCCACAGGTTAGAAAATTAAGTTTCAGTGGGGTTAAACAATGTTTCCAGGCCCAACAGTGGGTAAGAAGCACATCTGGGTCTCAGATACAGGCCTCCTTAACTTCAAATCCTTTGTTCTTAATTACTAAGGCACGTTGTCTTTTGAGTAAGAGATTTTGCTCCAATCGTGTTCTTCTGCTTGACCAGATTAAAACTACCAGGGGGCACACTCACTCTCTCTACTTCCCTTAAGTTGTCTCAAGCAGTGTAACATTCACCTGAGAAATAGGACAGGAAAGTCCCACCTTAATCCTGGCCTGCCATGAGCAGGGTCCAGTCACTGGTTGAGTCACTTTTGCCCTCTGGGCCTCATCAGATGTTCAATCTGGTCACCAAGAGTTACGGCACCAGTGAGGAGAAATGCTTAGACTATGACCTACTGATTAACGAAGCTGACAATCACACAGCCCAGAAGCTTCTCACTCTTCAACTGAAGCAGGTAAAGACAGAGTCACCGTATCATTCAGATACTTGGAAGGACACTGGAGGAGGTGACTTTCAGCATTTGTGTCAGGAGGTAAGGCCAGCAGCAGGAGAAGCCACCACATGGGAAGGGAAGCCACCACAGGATTGCTGGTAGGTAACGGAGAAACATGGTGGGAACCAAGATCGAAGGAGTGTATAGAACTTACTGGATTATTTTTCCTAATAAAGTTTCTATAAATATAGTTTCAAGCTTGAGCAGCTAGCATACCTGGTAGTAAATTTTTCTGGCTTCTGGGTGGGGGCTAGAATGAAGAAGAATTATTAACAATTAACAAGGCTCCCAACAGCAATGTGTGCTTTTTGTCTGGTGAACAGCTCCTGACACAGAAATTACATGCTTAGCAAATTACAACCAGCCAGGTAGGACAGCAATAAGGCTCTGAAAAGCTCCTTTGTACCGAGGAAAGAGGATTATTCCTCAATTATATTTAGTCAAAGTTTTCCACTGTACTTCCTGTCCTTCCTCAATGTCTCAGTGGGTGCTGAAATAAACAAGCCAAATCTGATAATAGTAGTGTCTCTTTACTACACTAGTGGAAAAATTTGATTTTTTAAAAACCTCAAATGTAACTTCTTACTCAGGATACACAATTTAAAAAGAATGTCAAAGGACTATGTATACAGAAAGTATTGTGTTACAAAGAGGGTCCCCTCTGAACTCTCAGACACACACATCTCAGGGGACTCTGTTTCCTCAGCTGCAAAATGAGATGGTTGCCCCAGAAAAAATCTCATCTTCATGCTTTTCAGGTCTGACATTCTGTCGGGAGAGTAATACATTAAAGTTTATTTACCTCCAAAGGCTTGCAAGTAATAAACTTTCAGTAAAACCCCAAAATAATCCAGAATGAAACTTTAATAGTTATCTAATCTCAGATACCTTAGAGAATATCAATTAGGAACAGGGATAGAAAATTGGAACAAAGAAATAACAGCCTTGATATTAATTGTCCTTGCTTATCTGTCTAACGCAGGGCTGAGAAACATTTTTGTTTGTTTTAGTTCATCAATTTTTTTTGTTTAGAGTAAGTACATGTTCAACAGAATAGAAGTGAATGTCGTTTTATTTTCTCCTAACAACATTCAAGGATGTGGCTTCATGATTGCTTTTCTGTTTCTTTGTTTTTTGCCAATTATAATGACTGAGACAAAAGGAAAAGAACCAATTGAGAATGACTAACAGCATAAAAAGCAATGCTGAGATTTTGTTCTAGCCGATTCAAAATTTGAAGATTTGGAGATTTATGCTTGCCTGCAAAATGCTGCAGTGAAACACTAAGAACTCAGAACAGTTAGGATGACGAACTGTGAAATCACTCAGAGAGAGACTCATCAGCAGGTGCTGAGGCTTAGATGGATAAAAAGAAAAGATACACAGACCGAGTCCTATTACTCACACCTTCTAGAGTTTATGGTTTACTAATGAAAGCTTCTTGCATTAACCCTGGCCTGCAAAAACCCAGGACTGGAATGGAATGGCTATTTTTCAAGGCCATGCAATAAAAACTTGATTGAAAGCAGGCATACTGAGATTAAAATCAATAACACGGTAAAGAGCACATTGAAGTACCCTTTACATATTGCTACATAGTCTGTGCTCAATAAATAATACCAGAATAGCAGCACCAGCAGCACTAGTGGTAAAAGCAGTCATATTAGAAGTGGTGAGCATAGCAGTAGCTATTATTATGTTATTAAGTGGGAGATAGAAGACAAGGGCACTACTGGGGACAATCTCCTCTTGCCCTCTTGCTCTCCAGTATCAAAGAGTCAAGAATAATGGGAGCTTTAGTAGGAGAAATAAAGGGATTTGGAATCTGTATACCAGATCTTACTGCAGTTACTTATATATACATTCTTATTTCTATACTCCATATGGTAGGTAGCTTCAACTGCATGTTACAGATGAGGAAACAGGGTCAAGAAGTTGAGAAAAATTCTTCAAATTTGCACAGTTGCTAAGTGGAGAAAGTTAGGATGTGAAGCCTGATATGCCTGGTCTCAACCATCACAGGGTCCCTTATCTGTATATCCTAAAATTTTAAGGACAGTATGACCTGTTACTTGTTTTACCACTCAACAAGGGTATTAGGTAGATATTATTATCCTCATTTTAGAGACCAGAAAAATGAAGTTCTGATTGGCAAATGACTTTCTCAACATCACACAGACCAGAAGTGGCAGAGTTGAGACTGGAAGACAAATCTGTCCTCCACTATTGTTACAACGGCCACACTCTGGTTGTAACAAGCCATATTAATGGTGGCGGTCATTGCCAATTTCTCCCATCACCCATACCTACCCTACCTAGCCTGCTTTGTACCCTGACAGCCATGCATTTTGGGAAGATCCTTCCTCAATCCTTTTTACTGATGGGCCTTATTCCGTGCATATTGATTGGGATAAGAATGGGTGTGGACAAATTTGAGCCTCTCTTAAAGTGCAGTAAGGCCAGGTGGTGGAGACAAGGGCAACAAGAGGTACAACCCTCAGGTCAACACTGAAAATGCTATTAGAAATAGTACTGAGCAGTAAAGGATGGCAGGGCTTCTGTGGGAAAGAAAACAGGCAGAGATGGATGTGGCAACCTCTGGAAAGCTGTGGAGACACAACATCCAGGAATTTCTCAAAGTGAAATTGACAATCAAAGCAAATTAGCAACCAAAAGATCAACCTTAAAATCAAAGCACCGGCTGGGCGCGGTGGCTCAAGCCTGTAATCCCAGCACTTTGGGAGGCCGAGACGGGTGGATCACGAGGTCGAGAGATCGAGACCAACCTGGTCAACATGGTGAAACCCGGTCTCTACTAAAAATACAAAAAAAAAAAAAAATTAGCTGGGCATGGTGGCGCGTGCCTGTAATCCCAGCTACTCGGGAGGCTGAGGCAGGAGAATTGCCTGAACTCAGGAGGCAGAGGTTGCAGTGAGCCGAGATCGCGCCATTGCACTCCAGCCTGGGTCACAAGAGCAAAACTCTGTCTCAAAAAAAAAAAAAAAAAAAAAAAAAAAATCAAAGCACCAAACACACCCAGTCGTCTGTATTTTTTTTTTTTTTTTTACAAATTTTTTCAGTTATAAAATCTCTCTGCAATGTTATCTCTCAGTGGTAATTTTAATCGCTATTATTTTCTTAAGGAATACGTGGCTGGCTAGATCATGGGCTAGTACTCATCCATCTAACCAGCCATACAGCGAGGGAAAGGAGAGGCTTTAGCTTTCCTCTTTCTTCTATGGTTCTCAAATGTGCTGAGCAACTGAGGGAGCAGGCTTAGAGGTGGAGACTTAGTTCCTCAGGTATTCAGGGAGATGAACTTTTTTATTTTTAGTTCATTGGGTAACGTGGTATGGGGTCAGATTGTTTACTTTTACTCTTAGATACACCGACTACTCATTGTAACATTGGCAAGTTTTCTCAAATTGTCTTGGTCACTACAATATGCTTTGCTATAAGGATTAAATGAGATAATCGGGAAGGTAAAGCACCTATCATACAGTAAATAATTGATAGGTGTTAGCTGTTATTTTGATCGTTGCCTTGCAGGGGTTAAGGATATGGAAATGTGTTAATCATGCTCTTGTGGTGATTTAGGTGTTTGTTAGATCTAAGGGGGATGAGACTAGAGGAGAAGAAACTGAGTTATGAAAACATTACAAAGCAAAGCTGATATTTACCTATGCCAGTAAAGACAGTATCCAATCATCCTAAAAGATCCCTATTGGTTGCGGCATCTTCCCAATCTCTTGCCTTGGTTAAAAAAAAGTCTTAAGTCTTAGATAAGAAAAATGCTTCAGGCTGGGCTTTGGAGCCTTTGTGTGAGGATAGTCTGAAGACTTTTCCTTTCTCCTCCAAGCTCTGTTCCAAACACTGCCCACTTGGGAGGTCTGAGCTTGTGCATCAGACAGAGAAATCCTTGTACCTTCAGCCATACTTCCACCATATCCACCACCTCCCAGGGGGAGAGTCCTTGTCTTCAGCTAATATTTTAGCAACTTGCAATCTCCATATAGAAAAATGCAACAGGAAAAAAGCAGCTTTGAGTTCTGCACCTGAGCTTTCCACTGAAAGCCAACTTCCTTTGCTTACTTGGTAGCTAACAGAATTCTGACAAGAATCGCTAGCTTGTTTTTCAGCAACCCAAATGTTTATTGTCTAAACAGGCAGAGTATGGTAGAAAGCATGCAGCCAAGAGGACTTCAAAGACAAGTGTTTCAGGCTGTCCACCCTTGCCAGGATTACTTTAACATCCTGAACCTCAGCTGCCTTACCTGGTAACATTAGAATGAGACAACCTATTTCAACAGGTTATAATGAGGACTTATATTCTCAATAATGTAAGTGACAATATTTGCCTAAGAACCTACTCAGATGCCTGTGGAATCTAATGAAAATGACTGAAGACTTGAAATAAAGGTAATTTTTTGCTTGTGGTGGAAGGAAACATCTTCTGATTAACTTCTTCCTGGGGGAACACAGGTCAGGGCACTGTTATTCTCTCCCAGCTAAAGATCCATCTTGCTTCTTAACAGACCTTGAGGAGTCCACGGTCACTTTCACCTCCACCTTCCTGAGATGCCACAAGGGGGAATACTGATCCTTATAGATGACCTTTCAATGTGCACTTGAGTCCATTTTTGCCCCACTAGCCGTTTCCTGGTGTATAAATGTTTTCTTCCTTAAAAGCAGATAGATGCAAGAGGAATAAAGAGAAACTTAAACTGAGCAAGGAAAATACCATACTTTTGGCTTTGTTCTGACACTGACTTGCTTAAGTCCCCTAACCTCTTTTAGGACTCACTTTTCTTTATTTGCAAAATTTATTCAGAACTTGCCAGGCACTCATTTAGGTAATAATGATTCAGACATGAAGAGATTTAGTCCTGCCTTCAAATAATCCACAGCAGGATGGATTAAGCAGACTTGCAAACCCACAGTTACAAAGCAAAGTGATGAGTGTTAGCAGAGAATGATCAGACGTTAATAGGAAGAAGGTGCCCCTAGGGTTTCTTAAGAATCATAAAAAGCTTCATAGACAGGGGAAAGCTTAACTTCAAATTTGAAGGAGGAGCAGCAGCTTGGTAGATGAGAAAATGAAGATAAGCATTGCAAGCAGAGAGGATAAAACACACAACCATGAGAGAGGAAAGTTCAGTTTACTCAGAATACATTCAGGCGTAGGATCAGAATTCTTATCCATTGGCCTGTGAATACTTCATGTATGATATTGTACATATGTGCATGTATGCACTTTTCAGTGGAGAAAATCCAGTTTGTGATCTGATCATATACTCAAATTGGTTGGTGACAAGGGATATGTAAGTACACAGACACACACACACACGCACACACACGCACGAGTTACATGATTTCTAAAGTCGTATAATCCACTCTGTCATTCTATTATATTTATTCACAATGTTAAAAATGTGCATATAAAGCTACTATTCATGCATCCCAAGGGCATCTTCTCCAGTTCTTTTCTTATTTATGCCATGATTCATATTTGGCTGATTAACTATTACATACCCTAGTCTTATACTGGCTCCTTTGTAACCTCCCTTGAAATCTGCTTTTGTTTTAAGACCCCTGCTTTCAAAAGCCTCGGACAATTCAGCTCTGTCTCTATATGTTACCCAAATCTTTTTAAAAAAATTGATTTTATATATATACTGAATTGTCCAGTGATTTAAAAAATAGATCTAAATAGCAGACAGGAACATAACCACAATTTCATGTGATTTCCTCATTTTCAGACTGATATGGTTTGGCTGTGTCCCTATCCAAATCTCATCTTGAATTGTAGCTCCCATAATTCTCACTTGGTGTGGGAGGACCTGGTGGGAGGTAACTGAACCATAGGGGCATATTTTTCCTGTGCTATTCTTGTAATGGTGAGTAAGTCTCACAAGATCTCATGGTTTTATAAATGGGAGTTTTCCTGCACAAGCTCTCTTCTCTTGTTGCTGCCATGTGAGACGTGCCTTTCACCTTCCACCATGATTATGAGGCCTCCCCAGCCACATAGAACTGTGAGTCTATTACACCTCTTTTTTTTTGTAAATTGCCCAGTCTTGGGTATATCTTTATCAGCAGCATAAACACAGACCTTCACCTTCCCCTATCAGCTTTTTTTCTGCAAGCTAATCATCCTGCTTTTTATTTCAGAGTCAGTCTGTTCCTGTATATACTTACTCTGCTAGCCTTCCTGTAACTATCAAGTAAATTCTTAAATTTTAGTACTGCAGCATTAAGGATATTTCTCCAGCACTGTCCACTCTTTTCCCACATCATCTTGATTCACTACTGAATTCCTCCCACTACCATTCAACTATAGTGAAATATTTCTGATTTTAAAAGAAAATCTTCCCTTTATCTTCCATCTGTCTTCTACAGTAACCCCATTTATTTGTTTTCCTTTATGGCAAAACTTCTCAAAAGAGTTATCTCCATTTCTCACCTCTATTTCTCATGTTGAATCTACTCCAGACATGTCTGTCCCTAGCAGAAACCAGGTACAATAGCAAATTCTCTGTTCTCTTATTAGAAGCATCCCTTGGTATCCACGGGGAATTGGTTCTATGACCTGCAGCTACCAAAATCTATCAAGTTGAAGTCTCTTATATAACCTCCCACATATATACTTTAAATCACCTCTAGATTACTTATAATATCTAATGCAATGTAAATGCTATGTAAATAGTTGTTGTAACCTTAGAATTTGCATTTTTATTGTTAAATTATTATTTTTTATTTAAATATTTCAATCAGAGATAGGAATCTGAGGATGAGGAACCCCAATAGATAAAGGAATGACTGCATTTCATTCAACAGCAGCACTGTTATACTCAATTATTCCCATCCTTTAAAACACTTTTCATTTTGGGGAGGACAGTTCATTTTTCCCATTTCTCTCTCACTGACCACTTCCTATTTTCTTTGATGGATTATTTTTATCTTCACCTCTAAAAGATGAAGTACCCCACAATTCATAACTTTTTACTCTTCTCTAACTACACTATACTCTTTTTCTGAGTGATTTCCATAAATTATAAATACTTTATCTTCAGTAATGTTCCTAAATTTTTATCAGAACCTTGGACTTTCGCCATGAACTTCAGAATCATGAGGCCAAGTTCTTACTTAACACTTTCACTTAGATGATTAACAGGTAACTTAGTTTAAAAAATTTTTCTATCTATACCACAAACCTGCTCCATCGTCTATCTTTGTATATGGTACCATAACTGACCAAGTTCCACAGATCAAATAAATATCTTAGAATCATCTATGACTTCTTTCTTCTTTCACAGAAACGCACATACAATCTATCAGCACATCCTCTCAGCTTTCCCTTTGAAATATACCCAAAGTCCAACTCATTCTCACCATTTCTGTTACCACCACACTGCTCTAAGGCATAATGGTCACCAGGACCCCTGCAACCCACAATAACCTTCTAGCTGTTCTGTTTCTACCCTTTTCTCCTTAATCCCAAGCAATGAATGGAATCCTTTATAATGTAAATCATGTAATATCATTCCTCACTATCGACACTCAAAATGCCGCCCATCTAAAATTCTTACAATGACTCACAGGGAAAAATATAGACCCTACGTACTTCTCTGAACTCATATTCTATCAGCCTCCCTGTTTCTCCTATTAAAATACTTCCAAATGCACTCCTACTTCAGTCTCTTTATGTTATAGCCTTCTCTACTAAGGTGATATTTAACAGAAAATTTATGGCACTTATTTTCACTTCTTTCAGTCTCTGCCCAAATATAATCTTTCTTATGAGTCTTGCATGACCCATCTAAAATAGCACCTCAATTTTCTCTTTTTTTATTCCTAGAATCATCTATATGATAGTATCTAAAATAAATGTTTGTGGTCTATCTCCTCCAAATACACAAGTCTTTGAGAATAAACTTCTCTCTAATTCAGCACTGTATACATATACATACACCAGTGCCCGGTGTATGGTTACCAGTTAGTGAGTATATATGAAATTGATTAGAGAGAGCAGAGGTGAATGAGTCTTTGAGACAACCTGAATTTAGGTCTTATCCTCAAAGGGTCTTTAACTGAAGACATTGACAAGTCACTTTGGCCATTTGTATCAGAGTACATAAAATCAAAAGACATAGAGGAGCTGAATGGATCAAAAAAAACAAGACCCAATGATCTTTCATCTACAAAAAAACACATGTTATTAATAAAGACACATAGACTGAAAGTAAAGGCATGGAAAAAGATGTTCCATGCCAAAAACAAACAAACAAACAAACAAAAAGAGCAGAAGTAGCTATATATATATATATATCAGACAAAACCTGTAGAAAGAGACAAAGAAGGTCACTATATAATGATAAAGGGGTCAATTCAGCAAGATGATGTAATAATTATAATTTCTCCCAATATATATAATAATTATATATGCTCCCAACACTGGAGCATATACATAAAGCAAATATTATTAGAGCTAAAGAGAAATAAACCTCAATACAATAATACCTGGAGACTTCAGCATCCCACTTTTATCACTGAACAGATCTCCAAGACAGAAACTCAACAACAACAACAAAACCAGGCTTTATTTGCACTATAAAGCAGATGGACCGAATAGATATTTACAGAACATTTCATCCTATGGCTGCAGAACACACATTTTTCTCCTCAGGACATGGATTATTCCCTTGGACAGACCATATAGTAGGTTGCAAAATGTGTTAAAACATTAAAAAATTGTAATGATATAAAGCATCTTCTCTGAACACAATGGAATAAAACTAGAAATTAGCAACAATAGAAATTTTAAAAACTATACAAACATGGAAATTAAACAATATGCTCCCAAATGTCCATGGGGCCAATGAAGAAATTAAGATGAAAATTGACAAAAATTTCTTGAAACAAATGATAATGAAAACAGAACATACAAAAACCTGAGGGATACAACAAAAGCAGTATTAAGAGGGAAATTTATAGTGGTAATTGCCTACATTTAAAAAAAGGAAAAACTTCAAAGAAATAACCTAATGATGCGTCTTAAAGAACTAGAAAACCAAACCCAAAATTAGTAGAGGGAAATAAATAAGATCAAGAAATAAGTAAATTTGAAATGAAGAAAATACCAAAGATCGATGAAACAAAACATTAGTTTATTGAAAAAGTAAAATTGACAAACCTTTAGCCACGCTAAGAAAAAAGAGAGAAGACCCAATTAAGTAAAATCAGAGATGAAAATGGAGACATTACAATTGGTATCACAGAAATTCCAATGATCACTAATGGCTACTGTGAGCAACTATATGCCAAAAAATAGAAAAATCTAGAAGAAACAGATAAATTCCTAGACACATGCAGTGTACCAAGACGGAACCATAAAGAAATTAAAAACCTAAACAAACCAATAACAAGGAATAAAAATTGAGGCCATAATAAAAAGTCTTCCAGTAAAGAAATCCCTGGACCCAGATGGCTTCACTGTTGAATTCTACAAACATTTAAAGAAGAATTAATACTAATTCTACTCAAACTGTTCCTAAAAATAGAGAAAAATAATTTTTTTTTAAACAGAGTTTTGCTGTCACTTCAGTTGAGGTACAATGGCACAACCTAGGCTCACTGCATCCTCTGCCTCTCGGGTTCAAGTGACTCTTGTGCCTCAGCCTCCCAAGAGATAGGACTACAGACCTACCCCCAGCAATTTTTGTATGTTTAGTAGAGGCAGGGTTTCACCATGTTGGCTGAGGTTGGAGTGAGCCGATATCATGTCACTGCACTCCAGCCTGGGTGACAGAGCAAAACTCCATCTCAAAAAAAAAAAAAAAAAAAAAAAAAACGATTCTTTCTCTGTTTTCACATTCCTTACATGAAGTGATCTACCCACCTTGGCCTCCCAAAGTACTGGGATTACAGCATGAACCACTGCACCTGGCCAAGAAAGAGTGAATACTTTCTTTTTTTCTTTTTTTCTTTTTACTTCTAAAGTGTTTATTTTTTTAATTGCATTTTAGGTTTTGGGGTACATGTGCAGAACATGCAGGATGGTTGCATAGGTACACACGTGGCAGTGTGTTTTGCTGCCTTCCTCCCCTTCACCCACATTTGGCATTTCTCCCCAGGCTATCCCTCCCCAACTCCCGCCCCCCACCATCCCTTCCATATTCCCCCAATAGATCCCAGTGTGTAGTGCTCCCTTCCCTGTGTCCATGTGCTCTCATTGTTCATCACCCACCTATGAGTGAGAATATGCGGTATTTCATTTTCTGTTCTTCTGTCAGTTTGCTGAGAATGATGGTCTCCAGATTCATCCATGTCCCTACAAAGGACACGAACTCATCATTTTTGACTGCTGCATAATATTCCATGGTATATATGTGCCACATTTTCCCAGTCCAGTCTATCATCGATGGGAATTTGGGTTGCTTCCAGGTCTTTGCTATTGTAAACAGTGCTGCAATGAACATTCTTGTGCATGTATCCTTATAGTAGAGTGATTTATAGTTCTTTGGATATGTACCCAGTAATGGGATTGCTGGGTCAAATGGAATTTCTATTTCTAGATCCTTGAGGAATCGCCACACTGTCTTCCACAATGGTTGAACTAATTTACACTCCCACCAACAGCATAAATATGTTCCTATTTCTCCACATCCTCTCCAGCATCTGTCATCTCCAGATTTTTTAGTGATCACCATTCTAACTGGTATGAGGTGGTATCTCAATGTTGTTTTGATTTGCATCTCTCTAATGACCAGTGATGATGAGCATTTTTTCATATGTTTGTTGACCTCATGTATGTCTTCTTTTGTAAAGTGTCTGTTCATATCCTTTGCCCATTTTTGAATGGGCTTGTTTGTTTTTTTTTTCCTGTAAATCTCTTTGAGTTCCTTATAAATTCTGGATATCAGCCCTTGGTCAGATGGGTAAACTGCAAACATTTTTTCCCATTCTGTTGGTTGCCGATCCACTCTAGTGACTGTTTCTTTTGCCGTGCAGAAGCTGTGGAGTTTGATTAGGTCCCATTTGTCTATTTTGGCTTTTGTTGCCAGTGCTTTTGGTGTTTTGGTCATGAAATCCTTGCCTACTCCTATGTCCTGAATGGTTTTGCCTAGATTTTCTTCTAGGGTTTTTATGGTGCCAGGTCTTATGTTTAAGTCTTTAATCCATCTGGAGTTAATTTTAGTGTAAGGTGTCAGGAAGGGGTCCAGTTTCTGCTTTCTGCACATGGCTAGCCAGTTTTCCCAACACCATTTCTTAAATAGGGAATCCTTTCCCCATTGCTTGTTTTTGTCAGGTTTATCAAAGATTGTATGGTTGTAGATATGTTGTGTTGCCTCCGATGCCTCTGTTTTGTTCCATTGGTCTATATCTCTGTTTTGGTACCAGTACCATGCTGTTTTGATTACTGTAGCCTTGTAGTATAGTTTGAAATCCGGTAGTGTGATGACCCCCGCTGTGTTCTTTTTACTTAGAATTGACTTGGCTATGCGGGCTCTCTTTTGGTTCCATAAGAAGTTCATGGTGGTTTTTTCCAGTTCTGTGAAGAAAGTCAATGGTAGCTTGATGGGGATAGCATTGAGCCTATAAATTACTTTGGGCAGTATGGTCATTTTCACGATACTGATTCTTCCTAACCATGAACATGGAATATTTCTCCATCTGTTTGTGTCCTCTTTTATTTCGTTGAGCAGTGGTTTGTAGTTTTCCTTGAAGAGGTTCCTTACGTTCCTTGTAAGTTGTATTTCTAGGTATTTTATTCTTTTTGTAGCAATTGTGAATGGCAGTTCATTCTTGATTTGGCTCTCTTTAAGTGTGTTATTGGTGTATAGAAATGCTTGTGATTTTTTTTGCACATTGATTTTATATCCTGAGACTTTGCTGAAGTTGCTTATTAGTTTCAGGAGTTTTTGAGCTGAGATGATGGGATCTTCTAGATATACTATCATGTCGTCTGCAAATAGAGACAATTTGGCTTCCACCTTTCCTATTTGAATACCCTTTATTTCTTTTTCTTGCCTGATTGCTCTGGCTAGAACTTCCAGTACTATATTAAATAGGAGTGGTGAGAGAGGGCATCCTTGTCTAGTGCCAGATTTCAAAGGGAATGCTTCCAGGTGTTGCCCATTCAGTATGATATTGGCTGTTGGTTTGTCATAAATAGCTTTTATTATTTTGAGTTACGTTCCATCAATACCGAGTTTATTGAGGGTTTTTAGCATAAAGGGCTGTTGAATTTTCTCAAAGCCCTTCTCTGCATCGAGATAATCATGTGGTTTTTGTTTTTGGTTCTGCTTATGTGGTGAATTACGTTGATAGACATGCATATGTTGAACTAGCCTTGCATCCCCGGGATGAATCCTACTTGATCATGATGGATAAGCTTTTGGATGTGCTGTTGCAATCGGCTTGCCAGTATTTTATTGAAGATTTTTGCATTTGTGTTCATCATGGATATTGGCCTGAAGTTTTCTTTTCTTGTTGGATCTCTGCTGGGTTTTGATATCAGGATGATGTTGGTCTCATAAAATGATTCAGGAAAAATTCTCTCTTTTTGGATTATTTGGAATAGTTTCAGAAGGAATGGTACCAGCTCCTCTTTGTGTGTCTGGTAGAATTTGGCTGTGAACCCATCCGGACCTGGGCTTTTTTTGTGTGGTAGGCTCTTAATTGCTGACTCAACTTCAGACCTTTTTATTGGTCTGTTCATAGTTTCGGCTCATCCTGGTTTAGGCTTGGGAGGACATGAGTGTCCAGGAATTCATCCATTTCTTCCAGGTTTACTAGTTTTTGTGCATAGAGTTGTTTGTAATATTCTCTGATGATGGTTTGAATTTCTGTGGAATCTGTGGTGATTTCCCCTTTATCGTTTTTTATTGCATCTATTTGGTTGTTCTCTCATTTCTTTTTTATCATTCTGGCTAGTGGTCTGTCTATTTTGTTGATCTTTTCAAAAAACCAGCTCTTGGATTTATTGATTTTTTGAAGGGTTTTTCGTGTCTCTATCTTCTTCAGTTCAGCTCTGATCTTAGTTATTTCTTGTCTTCTGCTGGGTTTTGAGTTTTTTTGATCTTGCTCCTCTAGCTCTTTCAATTTTGATGATAGGGTGTCAATTTTGGATCTCTCCACTCTTCTCATGTGGGCACTTATTGCTATATATTTTCCTCTAGAGACTGCTTTAAATGTGTCCCAGAGATTCTGGTATGTTGTGTCTTCATTCTCATTGGTTTCAAAGAACTTCTTTATTTCTGCCTTCATTTCATTGTTTATCCAATCAACATTCAAGAGCCAGTTGTTCAGTTTCCAGGAAGCTATGCAGTTCTCAGTTAGTTTCTGAATTCTGAGTTCTAACTTGATTGCACTATGGTCTGAGAGACTGTTTGTTATGATTTCAGTTGTTATGCATTTGGTGAGGAGTGCTTTACTTCCAATTATGTGGTCAATTTTAGAGTAGGTGTGATGTGGTGCTGAGAAGAATGTATATTCTGTGGATTTGGGGTGGAGAGTTCTGTAAATGTCTATCAGGTTTGCTTGTTCCAGGTCTGAGTTCAAGTCCTGGATATCCTTGTTAATTTTCTGTCTGGTTGATCTGTCTAATATTGACAGTGGAGTGTTAAAGTCTCCCTCTATTATTGTGTGGGAGTCTAAGTCTCTTTGTAAGTCATTAAGAACTTGCCTTATATATCTTGGTGCTCCTGTATTGGGTCCATATATATTTAGGATCGTTAGCTCTTTTTGTTGTATCGATCTTTTTACTATTATGTAATGTCCTTCCTTGTCTTTTTTGATCTTTGTTGCTTTAAAGTCTATTTTATCAGAGACAAGAATTGCAACTCCTGCATTTTTTTTTTTTTTTGCTCTCCATTTGCTTGGTAATTCTTCCTCCATCCCTTTATTTTGAGCCTTTGTGTATCCTTGCATGTGAGATGGGTTTTGGTTTTTTATCCAATTTGCCAGTCTGTGTCTTTTGATTGGAGCATTTAGCCCATTTACATTTAGGGCTAATATTGTTATGTGTGAATTTGATACTGCCATTTTGATGCTAGCTGGCTGTTTTGCCCATTAGTTGATGCAGATTCTTCATTTTGTTGATGCTCTTTAGCATTTGGTATGTTTTTGGAATGGCTGGTACTGGTTGTCCCTTTCTATGTGTAGTGCCTCTTTCAGGAGCTCTTGTAAAGCACGTCTGGTGGTGACAAAATCTCTGAGCACTTGCTTGTTTGCAAAGGATTTTATTTTTCCTTCACTTATGAAGCTCAGTTTGGCTGGATGTGAAATTCTGGGTTGAAAGTTCTTTTCTTTAAGGATGTTGAATATTGGCCCTCACTCTCTTCTGGCATGTAGGGTTTCTGCTGAGAGATCTGCCGTTAGTCTGACGGGCTTCTCTTTGTTGGTGACCCAACCTTGCTCTCTGGCTGCCCTTAGCATTTTCTCCTTCATTTCAACCCTGGTGAATCTGGCGATTATGTCCCTTGGGGTTGCTCTTCTTGTGAAATATCTTTGTGGTGTTCTCTGTTTCCTGGACTTGAATATTTGCCTGCCTTGCTAGGTTGGAGAAATTTTCCTGGATAATATCCTGAAGAGTATTTTCCAGCTTGGATTCATTCTCTTCATCACATTCAGGTACACCTATCAAACGTAGATTAGGTCTCTTCACATAGTCCCACATTTCTTAGAGACTTTGTTCATTTCTTTTTGCACTTTTTTCTCTAATCTTGGCTTCCTGTTTTTTTCATTGAGTTGATCATTGACTTCTGATGTCCTTTCGTCTGTTTTGTCAATTCAGCTGTTGAAACTTGTGCATCCTTCGCGAAGTTCTCATGTTGTGTTTTTCAGCTTTTTCAGTTCACTCATATTCCTCTCTAGATTGTCCATTCTTGTTTTCATGTCCTCAAATCTTTTTTCAAGGTTCTTAGTTTCTTTGCATTGATTTAGAACATGTTCTTTTAGCTCACGGAAGTTTCTCATTACCCACCTTCTGAAGTCTGAGTCCATCATTTCATCACAGTCATTCCTCATCCAGCTTTGTTCCCTTGCTGGTGAGGAGTTTTGTTCCTTTGTAAGAGGTGAGGTGTTTTGGTTTCATGTGTTTTTCTCCTTTTTGTGCTGGTTTCTTCCCTACTTTGTGGATTTATCCACCTGTCTCCTGAGTGGTTGCTGATTTTCCAATTGGGTCTCTGAGTGGACATCCAGATTGTTGATGATGAAGTATTTCTGTTTCTTAGTTTACCTTCTAACAGTCTAGCCTCTCTGCTGTAGGACTGCTGAGGTCCACTCCAGGCCCTGCTTGTCTGGGGAACTCCTGTAGAAGCTGTGGAACCATGAGGGTTGCTACCAGATTCTTCTTCTGCTATCTTTGTCCCTGAATGATGCCCACCAAATGTCAGTCTGATCAGTCCTTTTTGAGGTGATTCTTTGGGTATACGGGGGTCAGGTTGCTGCTTGAGGAGACTGTCTGTACTTTATAGGAGCTCAAGTGCTGAGCTGTGAGCTCCGTTGTTCATTCAGGGCAGCTAGGCAGGAACGTTTAAGTCTGCTGCAGCAGAACTCATAAAGCCCCCTTTTTTTTTTTCCTCAGGTGCTCTGTCCTGGGGAGTTAGTTCTCCATTTATGAGTATCCGTTGCACTGTCCTGTCCAGCAAGGGGGCAGTCTAATCACTGCTTGCCTGCAGTGGCTATGCTGAGCTACTGTGGGCTCCGCCCTGTTGCTGTGGGCTCTGCTCTGTTGCTGTGTGCTCCGCTCTGCTGCCATATGTAATTCCCTGTAGTCCTGTTTATATGAGTGTGCTAACCTCTGTAGTGGCAGACTCTCTCTGTTATTGCGGGTTTCCCCAGCAATGGCAGGCTGCATCAGCAATGGCAGTGTAGCTCCATAGGGGTCGAGTGCCTTGGTAATGGCGGATGCCCCTCCCACTCCGAGCTGCACCATCCTGGGTTTCGCTGTGCTTGCCATGAAACTCTCAACCCCGAGTGTTTCCAATTGCTGTTTTGTTTGTTTTTGTAGGGGTGGGACCTGCCAAGCCTGATCACCTGGCTCCCTGCCTCAGAGCCCTTTTTTTTTTTTTTTAATTGAGCAGTTGACTCTCTCCCAGGTGTTCCAGTCGCCTGCTGCAAGGGCACCGGGATCTGTGTGATTTCCCGTGCAGCGACCCACTGCACTGGCTCAAACCACATTGCTGCCCAGGAATCTCCTGGGCTGGCTTTCTGTTTAAGTCTCATTTAATCAGCTGAATGTGCTAATCTGCCTTCTGAAATCTCCAATTGCTGGTTTAACAGGGCAACCAAACCTGCATATTTTGTACGGAGTGTCGCTGCACTGTGGCCTCGGCCCAAACAGCTGCGCCGGCCCAAAATGCCACCATGGGGTTCTTACAGCTGGGAATCTCCTAGTCTGTGGCCAATAAAGATCCATATGGAAATGCGGCATCTACTCACCCTCTGCAGATTGACTGGGAGCTGCAATCCTGAGTTGGTCCTACAGCGCCATCTTCCTAAGTCCTCGGCATATTTTTTAGTTCTTCAGATAGGATGAAATAGGAGCACATATGATAAATACTTCTATTCAGGGGCTGAGTTTGAATGTACCCCTCGAAAGAGCAAAAACTTTCAAACTCATTCTATGAAGCCACTATTACATGGATACCAAAACCAGACAAAGACACATTTAAAAAAAAGATCATAAAGGGATCTTTATGAAAAAAACTACAGGCCAATTTATCTGTCGAATAATGGTGCAAAAATCCTCAACAATTACTAGCAAACTGAATTCAACAGCATGTTGAAAAGATCATTTGCTGTGACCAGGTGATATCCCAGGGATATAAGGATGGTTCAACATGTAAATCAATCAATGTAATATACCAAAAGAAGGAAGGATAAAAATCATAAGATTATTTCAAGATGCTCAAAAAGCATTTGAACAGATTTAACAACACTTTGTGATAAAACTCTCAAAAAACAAAGTACAGAAGGAATATATCTTAATGTCATAAAAGCTGTATATGACAGACCCACAGCTTGTATTGGATTTAATGAGGAAAAACTGAAAACCTTTCCTCTTAAATCTGGAACACAACAAGATGCCCACTTTCACCACTGTTATTCAATATGGTGTTGGAAATCCTGGCTAGAGCAATCACAGAAGAAAAAGAAACAAAGCATATCCAAACTGGAAAGGAAAAGGCCAAACTATTCTTGTTTGTAATGATATAATCTTTTATTTAGAAAAACCTAAAGATCCTACCCAAAAATATATATATAACTGATAACCAAATTCAGTAAACTTTGCTCAGGATAGTGGCCTCCAGTTCCATTCATGTTCCTACAAAGAACATGATATTACTGATAACCAAATTCAGTAAACTTTGCTCAGGATAGTGGCCTCCAGTTCCATTCATGTTCCTACAAAGAACATGATATTATGCTTTTGTATGGCTGCATAGTATTCCATGGTATATGTGTACCACCTTTTCTTTATCCAGTCTATAACTGATGGTCATTTAGGTTGATTCCATGTCTTTGCAGTTGTGAATAGTGCTGCAATGAGCATATGCATGCCTGTGTTGTTATAATAGAATGATTTATATTTTGGGGGGAACATAAAACCAAATACTCCATGTCCTCAGTTATAAGTGGGAGTTGGCTGGGCGTGGTGGCTCATACCTATAATCCCAGCACTTTGGGAGGCCAAGGCAGGTGGATCATGAGGTCAAGAGATCGAGACCATCCTGATCAATAAGGTGAAACCCTGTCTCTACTAAAAATGCAAAAATTAGCTGGGCATGGTGGCATGTGCCTGTAATCCCAGCTACTCAGGAGGGTGAGGCAGGAGAATTGCTTGAACCCAGAAGGTGGAGGTTGCAGTGAGCCGAGATTGCGCCATTGAACTCCAGCCTGGGTAACAAGAGCGAAACTCTGTCTCAAAAATAAATAAATAAATAAGTGGGAGTTAAATGATGAGAACCCATGGACACACACAGGAGCACAACACTCATTGGGCCTTCTGGAGGGTAGAGAGTGGGAGGAGGGAGAGGATCAGGAAAATGACTAATAAGTGTTAGGTTTAATACCTGAATGATGATATAATCTGTACAATAAACCCCCATGACATAAGCCTACCTATGTAATAAATCTGAGCTTGTACCACTAAACATAAAAGTTAAAAAAATAAAGATAAAAGAAAAAAGAAAAAATAAAGGTTAGTATTTTTTAAAATTTGGTAGGGTTTTAAGGATACAAAATCAACATACAAAAATCAGTAACATTTCTATATCTCAACAGCAAAAATCTGAAAAGTAATAAAAAACTAATCCCATTTATAACAGTGACAAATAAAATTAATAGCTAGGAATAAAAGAAGTGAAATATCTCTTCAATAAAAACTATAAAACACTGATAAAAATGGAAAGGAACACAAAAAATGGAAGGATATTCCATGTTAATGGATTGGAAGAATCAGTTTTGTTAAACTGTCTGTATTACCCACAGAAATACACAGATTCAATTAAATCCCCATCAAAACAGCAATGACATACTTCACAGAAATAGAAAAAAAATCCTAAAATTTCTACAGAATCACAAAAAAACCAGAATAGCCAAAATTATCCTAGGCAAAAAGAACAAAATTGAACGAATTACATTACCTGACTTCAAATTATACTACAGAGCTATACCAAAGCAGCATGGTTCTGGCTTAAAAACAGACACATAGAACAAAGGAACAGAATAAAGAACCCGGAAACAAATCTAAACACCTACAGTAGACTCATTTTTGACAAAGGTGCTAAGAACATACATCAGAGAAAAGACAGTATCTTCAATAAATGAGAGTGGAAAAATGGGATATCCCTACATAAAAGAATGAAACTTGATCCATCTTCTCACCTTATACAAAAATCAAATTAAAATGAATTAAATACTTAAATCCAAGACCTCAAACTACGAAACTACTATGAGAAAACTCTACAGGACACTGATCTGGGCAAAAAATTTTTAGGCAATACCCTATATGCACAGGCTACTAAAGCAAACCTGAAACTGAAAAACTTTTGCATCGTAAAGGAAACAATCAACAAAGTGAAGAGACAACCAACAGAATGGGGGAAAATATTTACAAATTACCCATCTGATAAGGGATTAATAACCAGAAAATAAAGGAGCTCAAATCACTCTAATAATCTGATTTTTAAAAATGGGCAAAATATTTAAATAGACATTTCTCAAAAGAAGATCTACAAATGGCAAACAGGCATATGAAACGTGCTCAACATCATTAATCATTAGAGAAATGAAAATCAAAACTATAATGAGCTATCCCCTCACTCCAATTAAAATGGATTTTATCCAAAAGTCAGGAAATAACAAATGCTGGGGAGGATATGAAGAAAAAGAAACCCCCATACTCTTTTGATGAAAATGTATATTAGTACAACCCTTACAGAGAACAGTTTGGAGATTCCTCAAAAACTGAAAATAGAGCTACCACGTGATCCAGCAATCCTGCTGCTGGTTATATACCCAAAAGGAACAAAATCATTTTATAAAAGATATATCAACATGACTATGTTTGTTACAACTCTGTACACAATAGGCAAGATTTGGAAGCAACCTCAGAGTCCATTAGCAGATAAATGGATACAGAAAGTGTGGGACCTATCCACAATGAAGCACTGTTCAGCTATAAAAAAAAAATGAGATTCTGTCATTTACAACAACATGGAAGGAAATGGAGGTCATTATGAAAAATAAAATAAACCAGGCACAGAAAGAGAAACATCTCAAGTTCTCACTTACCTGTGGGATCTAAAAATCAAAACAGTTGAACTGATGGACATACTGAATAAAAAGATGGTTATCAGAGACTGTGAAGTGTAGTATGGAATGGGGTGGAGGTGGAGATGCTTAATGGGTACAAAAAAATAGAAGGAATGAATAAAACCTAGTATTTGCAGCACAACAAGGAGACTAGACTCAAAAATAATTTAATTGTACATTTATAAAAAACTAAAAGAGTATAATTGGATTGTTTATAACACAAAGTATAAGTGCTTGAGGGAATGAATATCCAATTTTTCATATGATTATTACACAGTGCATGCTGCTACCAAAAGATCACATATACCAATAAATATTTACACCTACAATGTACCCATACAATTAAAAATACAATTTTAGAATTGATAAATTAGACCTTACTAAAATAAAAATTTTTTGTTCTGTGAAAGAACTGATTAAGAGAATAAGAAGATAAGCTGCAAATGGGAAGAAAATATATGCAAAATACACAAATCCAACAAATAATTGTATTTAGAACATATGCAAAGAACTCTTGAAACCTAACAGTAACAGAAAAAAATCCAATTAGAAAACAGACAGAAGGCATGAATGGGGACATTCCGTCGAAGAGCATAAATAGGCGGCAAATAAACAGATGATAATATGTTCAACATCAGTAGCGACTAGTGACACACAAATTTAAACCACAATAAGATACCATGACATAACTGTCATAATGGCTAAAATTTGTTTATGATGTCATCAAATACAAGAATTGAGAAAGACTAAACTCAAACATTGCTGTTGAGAATGTAAAATGTTACAGCCACTCTTGAAAATAGTTGGCAGTTCATTCTAAAATTAAACATACAGCCACTGTAAAACCCAGCATTTGGGTTCTTGGGCACTCTCACTACTCTTATTCAATATAGTATTGGCAGTTCTAGCCAGAGCAATTAGGCAAGAAAAAAAAATAAAGCGTATTCAGTTAGGAAAGGAAGAAGTCAAATTGTTTCTATTTGCAGATGACATGATTGTATATCTAGAAGACCCCATCGTCTCAGTCCAAAATCTCCTGAATTGATAAGCAACATCAGCAAAGTTTCAGGATACAAAATCAATATACAAAAATCAAAAGCATTCCTATACACCAATAACAGACTTAAAGAGAGCCAAATCAAGAACAAACTGCCATTCACAATTGCCACTAAGAGAATAAAATACCTAGGAATACAACTAACAAAGAATGTAAAGAACCTCTTCAAGGAGAACTACAAACCACTGCTCAATGAAATAAGAGAGGACACAAACAGATGGAGAAATATTCCATGTTCATGGTTAAGAAGAATAAATATCGTCAAAATGGTCATACTGCCCAAAGTAATTTACAGATTCAATACTATCCCCATCAAGCTACCAATGACCTTCTTCACAGAACTGGAAAAAACCACCTTGAACTTCATATGGAACCAAAAGAGAGCCCACACAGCCAAGTCAATTCTAAGCAAAAAGAAGAAAGCTGGAGGCATCACACTACCTGACTTCAAACTATACTACAAAACTACAGTAATCAAAACAGCATGGTACTGGTACCAAAACAGAGATATAGACCAATAGAGCAGAACAGAGGCCTCAGAGGCAAAGCCACACATCTACAACCATCTGATTTTGACAAACCTAACAAAAACAAGCAATGGGGAAAGGAGTCCCTGTTCAATAATTGGTGTTGGGAAAACTGGCTAGCTATGTGCAGAAAGCAGAAACTGGACCTGTTCCTGACACCTTACACTAAAATTAACTCCAGATGGATTAAAGACTTAAACATAAGACCTAACACCATAAAAACCCTAGAAAATAATCTAGGCAAAACCATTTAGGACACTGGCACAGGCAAGGACTTCATGACCAAAACACCAAAAGCATTGGCAACAAAAGCCAAATTAGACAAATGGGACCTAATTAAACTCCAGAGCTTCTAGACAGCAAAAGAAATAATCATTAGAGTGAACCAGTAACCAACAGAATGGGAAAAAATTTTTACACTCTACCAATCTGACAAAGGGCTAATATCCAGAATCTACAAAGAACTAAAACAGATTTACAAGAAAAACACAAACAGGCCCATTCAAAAGTGGGTGAAGGATATGAACAGACACTTTACAAAAGAAAACATATATGAGGCCAACAAACATATGAAAAAATGCTCATCATCACTGATCATTAGAGAAATGCAAATCAAAATAACATTGAGATACCATCTCATGCCAGTTAGAATGGTAATCATTAAAAAATCTAGAGACAACAGATGCTGGAGAGCATGTGGAGAAATAGGAACATTTTTATGCTGTTGGTGGGAGTGTAAATTAGTTCAACCATTGTGGAAGACAGTGTGGCAATTCCTCAAGGACCTAGAAATAGAAATTCCATTTTGCCCATCAATCCCATTACTGGGTTTATATGCAAAGGATTATAAATCATTCTATTATAAGGACACATGCATATGAATGCTCATTGCAGCACTGTTTCCAAGGAAGGACTTGGAAACAACCCAAATGCCCATCGATGATAGACTGGAAAGGGAAAATGTGGCACATATACAACATGGAATACTATGCAGCCACCAAAAATGATGAGTTCATGCAAGTATGAGGAATAAATTATTTCTGATCAGCCTTATTGGTCACCTTCTCAGAAATCCATTTTTGTATTTGTATTTATTTATTTAATTGTAAATTCTTTTATTTACATTTATTATAAATCCTTTATTGTAAATCCATTGACCACGTGAATCTAATACAAGTAAGATGAAAGAACTAATTTATACACTAGTAGTTTACTTATCATGCTTTCATTATTTGTCACAAAAATTATCTGTTAAATAAATTATTTAAGGTTTTATTGGATGACTAATATACTGTAGGAGTAAACCAGTTCAACCCTCCCCATTTTCCTGACCTCTCCTCTGCATTTTGAAGGTCACTATTAACGTTACTGTCTTCAGCGCCTCTGATGTTCTAGACATTCACAAGGCATATCACCACCTCTTCTGCCAAACATGATTATAGCTTTCAAGTCAATGAGAGTTTTAGAGAAAAACTTCTAAAAGTGTCATAGACTTTTTTTTCAGAATTTGTTACCAAGGAACTATAAAGAAGAAATGTAGCTCACCATGCAAAATTTGCTAAATTCTAGCCAAAGCTTCCTTATGCAATATGAACCAACCCAAATGCCCATCAGTGATAGACTGGACAGTGAAAATGTGGCACATATACACCATGGAATACTATGCCACCATAAAAAACTATGAGTTCATGTCCTTTGTAGGGACATGGATGAACCTGGATACTATCATTCTCAGCAAACTGACACGAGAACAGAAAATCAAACACATGTTCTCACTCATAGGTGGGTGTTGAACAATGAGAACACATGGACACAGGGAGGGGAGCATCACACACTGTGGTTTGTTGGGGGTAACTAGGGGAGGGACAGCAGATTGTGGAGATTTGGGGAGGAATAACATGGGGAGAAATGCCAGATATAGGTGATGGGGAGGAAGGCAGCAAACCACATTGCCATGTATGTACCTATGCAACAATCTCATATGTTCTTCACATGTACCCCCAAACCTAAAATGCAATAATATATATATATATTTTTTAAAAAATAAAAACTTATGCTCACATAAAATCCTATACATATTCATATCTCTTATGTGTAATAACCCAAAACTGTAAACAAACTGAAAATTGTTAATTGGGCAAATGACTGACAGTGATATATCCTTACCATGGAATATTACTCAGCAATAAAAAGGAAAAAATACTGAGTGAAAAAAAGCCAATCCCAAAAGGCTACATACTGTATAATTCCATTTATGTAACATTATTGAATTGACAAAATCAAAGATATGGAAAACAGGTTATAAAATGGTGATTGCCATGTGTTGGGGATGTAGAAGGTAGATGTGGCTATAAAAATGCAACATAACAGATCCTTGGGTGAGAGAAATGTTCATTACTGTAATGATGGATACACAAACTTGACATAACAAAATTACAGTAACTAAAGACACACACACACACGCACACACACACACGCACAACTGGAAACGTTGAGTAAGATTGGTGGATTATTTCAGTATCAATTCTCCGTGAAGAAACCAGGTAAAAGGTATGCAGAACCTCTCTGTATTACTTTTTACAAGAGCAAATCAAAGCCAACAATATATAAAATAGATAATTAATCATGAAAAAACTGGGTTTTATACCAGGAATGAAAGGTTAATCAATTTGTTTCACCATGTTAATCAAATACTTTCTTAATAGATGCAAAAAAATAATTAGACAAAATATGCACCATGATTTTTAAAAACCTCAGAAAAAAGAAATAGAGGGAAACTTTCTCAAACTCATAAAGAGTATGTATAAAATCTTCATTTATTTTATTTAATGGTCTACTTGTGATCAAAAATATTTTTAATTAATGCATGAATTTAGCAAGCTCAATATCAGTTTAAAAAGTGTAAGTTAATTGCACAAAAATCAATTCTATTTTATACATAAACATTGAACTGAAAAATGAGTATCCAAGCCAATTATATAAAATATCTCACAATTTAGATTTGCCATATTTGTTATCTCGAGATTTGATTCAGATTATATATTTTGACAACCACCTCAATATCCTATTCCCCTATTAACTTTTACCTGCTAATTTTACTACCAGTTAATGATTTCTCTGAATCAATTATTACTGTTGTAAAATGGCTTTTGAAAACTTCTACCTTTACTAGTTGTCATCCTTCTGCAAAGAAGAATTTTCCTATAAGAATTTTAAAAGAAAACATAGAAAACGCCATTCTGTGCATTGGCCTTCGGAAATCATTTAAGACTAAGTCCTCAAAATCAATTGCAACAAAAAAGTTGACAAATGGGATCTAATTAAGTGAAAGAGCTTCTGCACAGCAAAATAAACCATCATCAGAGTAAACAGAACACCAACAGCATGGAAGAAAATATTAGCAAACTATGCATCTGACAAATGTCTAATGTCTAGACTCTATAAGGAGTTTAAATTGAACAAGCAAAAAATATGTAGCTTCATTTAAAAAAAATGGGCAAAAGACATGAACAGACATTTTTCAAAAGAAGACATGCAAGTAGCAAACATAGATATGGAAAAAATGCTCCACATCACTTATCATCAGAAAAATGCAAATCCATACCACAGTGAGATACCATCTTACACCAGTCAGAATAGCTATTATTAGAAAGTCAAAAACAGCAGAAACTGGCAAGACTGCAGAGAAAAGGGAATACATACACTGTTGGTGAGGATGTAGATTAGTTTAGCCACTATGGAAAGCAGGTTAGAAATTTCTCAAAGAACATTAAGCACAGCTACCATTTGACCTAGCAATCCCATTACTGGGTATATACCCAAAGGAAACTAGATCATTCTATCAAAAAGACACATGCACTCACATGTTCATGGATGTGATATTCACAGTAGCAAAGACATGAAATTGAGCTAGTCCATCAGTGATGGGTTGGATTTTAAAAAGTGATTTTATGTATAAAACAAATATATTTATATATCTCACATATTTGATGGAATGCTATACAGCCATACTATACTGCCATAATAAAGAATGAAATCAGGTCCTTTGCAGTAACACAGATGCAGCTCAAGACCATTACCCTGAGAAAACTATTGCAGGAACAGAAAACCAAATACGGTACGTTCTCACTTGTAAGTGGAACTCAACATTGAGTACTCATGGACATAAAGAGGATAAAGATATACGCTGGAGACTAGATATACACTAGAGTTGGTGGGAGGGAGGGGGACAAGGCTTGAAAAACTATTGGGTATATGCTCAGCACTTGGGTGATTTGAATCCCAAACCTCAGCATCATGGAATATACCCAGGTAACAAACCTGCACATCTACCCCTGAATCTAAAATAATAGCTGGGAAAAAATACTTCTCTATCATTTTCTGTTATATCTGGGTATCACTACTTATCTTTATTATTACTATTCATGGGCTTTCAGTAATTTTAACTTTTATTCTTTATTTTTTTCTCTTTTAATTACAGTAACATTTTCTAAGTATTACATTCATACACTAAGTACACAAACATTAAATATACAAACCAATAATTTTTTTAAAATTATGCACAGCCAAGTATTTACCACTCAAATCAATATAAAGACTGTTTCCAGCCCTCTAGAAGTGTAGTCATGATTCTGCCCAGTCTTCAGCAGTGTCCCTCCCCACCAACAAAAGTAACTACTATCCTGAATTCTAACATGATAGATTTGTTTTGCTTATTTTTGAACTTGATATGGATGAAACATGAGTATTCTTTTGCATCTAGACTTTTCCATTCAACATTGTATCTGTAAAATTTATCCATTTTGCCATATACAGCAATAGATCATTTTTTTACACCACAATTATTCGTCCATTTTACTGTGATAGTATACCTATGATGTTTCTGGTGTGAGGCAATATTGCCTTATTCTGTGAACATTCTTATTCATGTGTTTATTGCGTATAAATTTACATTTGTGTTAGTATACACCTAAGAGTGGAATTGTGAATCATAGATCTGCATGTGTCTAGCATTGATACATTTTGATAAATAGTTTCTAAGTGGTTAGCTGTGTATGAGAGCTCTTGGACAACCTTGTTGATGTCACTTTTTAAGTACAACACATTCTCTGGATGTGTAGTGTATCTCACTAGTTTTTAATTTTTATTTCCCTGCTTATTAACAATGTTGAGGAGTTTTCTCTCTTTTTTTTGGTCAAATGGAGAGTCATCTTGTAAACTCCCTCAAAAATATTTGCTCATATATTTTTAAAACGTGCAATATCTTCTCTACTCTATGGTTAACCTGTTCATCCTTTTAATGATTTCTTTCAATAAACAGTGTTTTAATTTTTTTTTTTTTTTGAGTTGGAGTCTCACTCTTGTTGCCCAGGCTGGAGTGCCGTGGCACTATCTAGGCTCACTGCAACCTCCACCTCCTGAGTTCAGTGATTCTCCTGCCTCAGCCTCCTGAGTAGCTGGGAGTACAGGTGCCTGCCACAACACTCAGTTAATTTTTGTACTTTAAGTAGAGACAGCGTTTCGCCATGTTGGCCAGGATGGTCTGGAACAATGTTTTTAAATTTTAATGAAGTAAATTTTATCAGTCTTCTTATACAGTTAATGCTTTTTCTTCACAGACAGTTTTGTAGTTGCTTCCTTGAAAGTAATGTGTTCTCATTCTCTAACAACTTTAAAGATTTTTCTCGGAATGATTGACTAACACCAAAATCTGTATTAGTCAGAGGTCTCTAGAGGGATCGAACTAATAGGATAGATGTATACATAAAGGAGAGTTTATTAAGGAGTATTAACTCACACGGTCACAACGTGAGGTCCCACAATATGCCGTCTGCAAGCTGAAGAGCAAGGAAGCCAGTCCCAGTCTTAAAGCTGAAGAACTTGAAGTCCAATATTCGAGGGCAGGAAGAGTCCAGCACAGGAGAATGACATAGACCAGAAGTCTAAACCAGTCTTAGTGACATTAGACATTTCTTGTGTTTTCTTTCTGCAATTTTCTTTATACAAAGATCTGAATACCTCAAATTTGCTTGACAAAGTGTCGCAAACTCCAATTTTGGGGGCATCCCAAGCTAGTAAAACTGCTGCAACTTCTCCTCAGGCTTTATGCCCTGAAGCAAATTCACAAATTTTGAAGAGAAAAAACAGTGGTGCTGATCTATGACTAACCTTGATACCTTTTTTTTTTTAAGGATCATAGCTTCTTAAATCCAGTTTGCCTTGATTTCCCTCTAATGATTTCAAGCCACTGTTTTAAAAAATCCAGGTTTGACAGTTGTTATGGGTTCAGTTCCCATATGGGCCAAAAAAATAATATAATAAAATAAAAACCCAGGTTTAATAGTTGTTCTTAATTGTAATACTAGCCAGATACAAACTATTCTTTCATAGCTAGAAGATTATGATTATTAGTGTTAATAATCAAAACATCCTAAATTTTAATAATTGGAGTCCAATTAAGCTGGATTCTGGAACATTTTGATATATACCCTCAATTCACGATATTCCTTTACTCTCTGCCACAAGATGTTGCAAGGTCACTTTGTACTTACTCTGCCGAAGACACAAATTCATTTACATCTCTAAGGATTCCAGTTATTTGTAGTGAAAAATATTTAGAAGCCAATATGTGAGTAAAAAGTATATTACTCATGGCTACCAGGGTGACATTGCTTCTGAATCTTTCCATGGCTTAATTGCATATATTTAATCATTAATTCTAATAAAAATTCAAATACAATATCACAGTGTTTGTCCTTGCCTTTTCCTATTCCATATTCACCCTTTCTTTTAACCTACAATACATAAACTAGTTTTAAAATATCTATACCAATGTCACCACCAATACAACTTAATAAAGTTCACAATTTCTGTGCATTTCCTTTTATTCTTAGCACATTTTATCAACAGTGTACATTCAAAATATGATTAAGTTTCTCAGATTAATTTTTTCCATATAAATATGTTGTCAATGATCATAGAGTTAGGGTCCTTTGTTTCCCTTTTGTGTTGAATTTTGAACAGATCAATGGAAACAAATGATTATTTACTTGAGAACCATTAATATAAACACTTATGGATCTCCTAATATTGATTCTTTCTTTAATCTCCTGAACAAATATGATTTGGTGATGATGTATTATTTCCTTGATATGTTGTTGGCATGTTTCATTTGCAAATATTTAGAATTCTTGAATAAATATTCATAAGGGTCATGATCTCCTAGTTCTTTCTGTTTGTGTTTATCAGGTTTAGTTATCAATATTACATTCGTTTCAAACAAATGTTTTATTCTATTTTATTTCTATGTTCTGGAACAATTTAAATAAGAATGGTCTTTAAAGAATTGGTCAAGTTTTCTATATAATCATCTAGTTTGAGTGATTTTGAGCAGGTAGGTCTTTGAATTCTTTATTATTTTATATGGCAATCAGTTTGTTGAAGTATACTATTACAACCAGGGTCAATTATAATAAACAGTATTTTTGCATAGGATTTCAAATATGTTTCCATAGACTTACCTGTAATAAGCTCATTTTTTTTCATTTTATTTTTATTTTCCCTCTGCAGTATTTCATTTTGTACGCAATTAAATACTTTTGCCTTTTATTCTTTGAAGAATTACATAATAGTGGTTTATTTGGTAATTTTACCCAAAGAGCCATAATTGTATTACTTTGACTTTTTTTTTTTTTTTTTTTTTTTTTTTTTTTTTTTGAGACAAGAGTTTCGCTCTTGTTACCCAGGCTGGAGTGCAATGGCGCGATCTCGGCTCACTGCAACCTCCGCCCCCTGGGTTCAGGCAATTCTCCTGCCTCAGCCTCCTGAGTAGCTGGGATTACAGGCACACGCCACCGTGCCCAGCTAATTTTTTGTAATTTTTAGTAGAGACGGGGTTTCACCATGTTGACCAGGATGGTCTCGATCTGCCGACCTCGTGATCCACCCGCCTCGGCCTCCCAAAGTGCTGGGATTACAGGCTTGAGCCACCACGCCCGGCCTACTTTGACTTTTTAATATTCTTTATTGCTTTATAATTTGAGTACAATAAAGTGGATCCATTCTAAGGTCACAGTTTGAGCACCTGAAGAAGTTCAATTTTGTAAACATGTCATAATCAGGACATGGGACATTCTCACCTCCACTAAAACTTTTAGGCACATTTTAAATAAATCTCCACTACTATTTCTGTCACCAGAAAATGACTAATCTCCTTTCTATCACAACAGGTTTGTTTTGCTATTCTAGAATGTCATATAAATAAAATGATACGATATATGGTCTTTTGTGGCTGCCTTCTTTCACTTAATATAATGCTTTGACATTCATCCAAGTTACTGTTTCTATTAGTTCATATCTTATTATTGCTCAGTAGTCCATTGTAGAAATATAACTTGTATATACTTTTACTGTATATTTTATGTATCTTCTTTGGGAAGTCTGTTTCAATCTTGTGTTATTGCTATTGGGTTGTTTGCTTTCTTATTAACGAGTTGTAAGACTCATTCCAAAAGGTATAAACAATCACAAAGATACATAAAATATGTGGTGACAGTATAAATTGTCTTACAGTTATATAATTTGGTGTTGTGTGTATATTATATATGTATATAGAGAAGATATAAATACTTTGTACTAGTCTGTGAGTTGCCCTTTTATTATATTAATGGCTTTTTTTTTTTTTTTTTTTGAGACGGAGTTTCACTCTTGTTACCCAGGCTGGAGTACGATGGCGCGATCTCGGCTCACCGCAACCTCCGCCTCCTGGGTTCAGGCAATTCTCCTGCCTCAGCCTCCCGAGTAGCTGAGATTACAGGCACGCGCCACCATGCCCAGCTAATTTTTTGTATTTTTAGTAGAGATGGGGTTTCGCCATGTTGACCAGGATGGTCTCGACCTCTTGACCTAGTGATCCATCCGCCTCGGCCTCCCAAAGTGCTAGGATTACAGGCTTGAGCCACCGCGGCCCGGCCGGCATTTTTTTTAAGAGTCTTACATGATACTTATGTAAGACTCTTGTGTTCTACCTCTGTATTCTGTTGTCTCTGGCAAATGGCCCAAGACATTTCCCTGCAAAACCCAGTATGAGCTAGGGTTTGGCCCAGCAGAAAGAATCCTGAAAAATGTCTAGTGAGCTCAAGGCAATTTATCAACAGTTTTCCTAGTGTCAAGATGTTAAACCAACAAAACTATTAACTACCATTTCAGAACCCAAGCTCAGAGCAGTGGAGCAGCTGGTTCCAGACCACGTAGAATTGCAATATTTTTATTTCCCTTTAGGATGTAAATGATATGTTTTTCTCCATAATGTTTGCTTCTTATAATTTATTGATTTTATATTTTTCTAAGCCATTGACCAATTTTGTCAATTTAGATGCATGTCTTCACTTCTAACTAGACCGAGTTCCTCAATGGCAAAGCATATTTCCTCACACTTAGTAGATACTGGAAAAAAATCTGAGTCCCTTAAACTGACTGGTTTTCTTATGTTCTATTAGAAATGAAACACACAACTTTACCTCAATTTTCCGTAAACTCATTTGGTAATCATTTTATTTTCTTCATACTGTCTTTTTACCAATCAAATACCAAGTCTTACCAATTATTTATCTGCGAAATCTACAATTCTTCATCCTCACTATTATTTCTTTAGTCCAGACACATCATTTCTTGCTTAAATGGCTTATCATTTTTACTTTGATTCTCTGCTTTTGGGGGGTGAAACTTTAAAGACACATCTAAGATACAGTTCACATTGCTATCAGCAATACTTTACAAATATCTATTCATTTATTTATTTGCTATGTGCCAGCACTCTGCTATGCTTTGTGGTTAAGATGAAAAAAGAGCTCCTGGCTTTCCTTTGGTAAGTATTCTTCAGAAAAATAATAAGGAATAAAAGAAGCAAGTATGAGTCAATTTATTTCAGCATATACTTGAGCTGAACCTTGAAGGAGGATTAGAAATTTGTTTGCTATGTTTCTTTATTTTCAGTTGGAGCCAAGTGGAGAAATAATTTAAATTGTGTTCTGTAAGAAATAAAAAAGAAAGCTGGCCATTATTTTTATTTTTAAAACATAATGTTATTGGCAATTTAAAGACTGATTGCAATTAGGAAGTTTTGCTCATGTCACTCTTTTTGTTTTGTATGACTATATTGATTATTTGGAATTTAAGCAATAAAATTTGCCATTTAAAAAACTTCAGATTCCTTTTTTTATATAAAATGTAACAGCACCATAAATCAGATTTATGCTGTAGAGATTTGTTTAACAGGTTCCTTAGGCAAATGTAAATCAGATAGGCACGTAATACCCTGGATAAGCAGAACTGTGGTATGGGGAAAATGCAGAAACCTGTGCACGGGGATTTAGAAACCTCTTGAGAGGGAGGGATTAAGAGCTGTCTTCATTTAGCCAGGTGCAGTGGCTCGGGCCTATAATCCCAGCACTTTGGGAGGTGGAGGCGGGTAGATCACTAGGTCTGAGACCAGCCTGGCCAACATGGTGAAATCCCGTCTCTACTAAAAAACACAAAAAATAGCCTGGGGTGGTGGCATGCACCTGTAATCCCAGCTAGGTGGGAGGCTAAGGTAGGAGAATTGCTTGAACCGGGGAGGTGGAAGTTGCAGTGAGCCAAGATGGCAGCGCTACACTCCACTGCACTCCAGCTTGGGTAACAAGAGCGAAACTCCGTCTAAAATAAATAAATAAATAAAATAAAAATAAACTGTCTCCTTCTTGTGGTTCAAGTTTTACTCATTAATTGATTAGTTTTCACAAAAGACCCACCTATTGAGAAAGGATGGAAGGAGAGTGTACCAAGACCGGAAGGAGAGCCTGACTGGCGAGGTAGGCTCAACAATAGGACCTAAATAGACATGAGAATGGGCATGCGGCTGACACTATCAACTGCTCCTTAGCCTACAGAAAAACTTTAGGCATAGTTACTGGGCCTTAAATGTAAACTGAAGAACTACAACCTTTTAAGTCTAATCTAGAGCATCTTTAAACAAGAGGAATGCTCGTGGGAGTGGGATCCAGACCAGTAAAGGTGTCTTTGCTGCAACTGACCAGGAAATGTTCAGTGTGCAGCACCAGTCCTTAACTGCACCACTGATAGTAAAAGAGACCAGGCCAACAAAAAAGTGGCATCTGCTTGTGACCAGATCTGATGCTTGCATTCTTGTTTAGCCAAGAAGCAGTTGCAGCTGTTTTGAAAATGAATGATTCCCAGAGGTTCTTAGACAATTGCTGGGTATTGAGAAAGCCCCAAAAGAGTCACTCTACAACTTTTTCTGTGTTAATTTTCTAGGGGTGCCATAACAAATTATTACTGTTTATTAAACAATAAAAATGTATCTTCTCACAGTTCTGGGAAGTTGGAGATCAGAGTCTCAGCAGAACTGATTTACTCTGTGGCCTTTCTCCTTCACTTGTAGATAGCCGTCCTCTCTCTGTGTCATTACATGGCTCTGCAGATATTTGTGACTTCATATCCTCCTTTTATAAAGCCACCAGTCATACTGAATTACAGTGAACCATACTGACCTCATTTTACCTTAGTTACACCTTTAAACAGTTAATCTCCAGGCCAGGTGAGGTGGCTCACACCTATATTCCCAGCACTTTGGGAAGCCAAGGCAGGCACATTACTTGAGCCCAGAAATTAGAGACCAGCCTGGACAATGTGGCAGAACCCCATCTCCACAGAAAATACAAAAATTAGCTGGATGTGGTGATGCATAGTTCCATGTAGTCCAAGCTACTCAGGAAGATCATCTGAGCTCTGGGGGGCTGAGGCTGCAGTGAGCCGTGACTACCACTGCACTCCAGCCTGGGCAACAGAAGGAGACCCAGTCTCAACAACAACAACAACAAACAACGAGACTATTTCCAAATACAGTTGCATTCTTAGGTACCAGGGGGTGAGAAGGTAAAATTCAGCCTGTAACACTTGCCATCTTGCACCAGTGGAGACCTGAGTGAATTTGAATGTTACAAAGATGTAACCTTATTATTTTTGAAAATTATTTTATTGTCACATCTTTACTCATCACCATTTTAATCAAATCTAATGCTGTACTAACTTGCTTCAGAACTCTGTGTTAAAAAAAACAAATAAATACAGAAGACACAATTGTGCTCCCTGTGTGTTCCTGTCCATTCCCACTCATGTCTGTTTCTTCACAGAAGTTTCCAGGATGTATCCTAAAACATTGCTAGGATATTTTTATTATTTTGTTATAATCTTATCTGTACTTCAAGATGGTGAAGTAGATCATACCAGTTACATCTGCTTACTACTGTTATATAAATGTTAACTTCAGAATAAATCCATACTCTGTAGCATGGCATGTTCCTTAAATATCTGTCCTCACCTGCCTTTTCAGGCCCACTCACTGCCCTTCCATCCGTAATAGTGAGCTGAACATGCCATTTGCACATATGCATCTCCATTCCTTTCCACGTGCTCCTTTCTTTGCCTGGAAAGACCTTGCCTCCTTCCATCTGTTTTGTTAAATAATAATTAACGTCTCCGTTACAATACACATTATATTAATTACAATAAGTTTGTTACATGTTTTACCCAAAGGATTCAGAGTACCTTGAATGTAAAAGTAAACTTTTTATAGGGCAATGTCTAGAGTTTGCCATATAGAACCTTATTAGCTCAACTAAGGCTAGTTAAAAAAAAATGATGAATTTATCGATCAGTCAGTTGCTGATGATGCTGGTGAGGATGCTGCTTGGCAGCAGGTGCTTATCCCATGAAATTGAGAAAAATTGTAGTTACTGAATAAATCTGCAAATCATGTGTCTCTGAGTCTTTGTTTCAACAGAGGAAGCACCCAGATAAGGGAACAATATAAATGTAATTTCTAAAAGTTGTTTCTCCCACTGAGACTTGCATGCTGCTGCTGCCTACCCTCTGTGACTGTGGTATGTATGACTGATAGGCTTCAGGATACCTAAGTGCAACCTACATTTGAAACCTGGCAGCCCAGCCTTTCTTCATCCTGCTGGGAGCTGTTGCAAGCTATGAGGTGCCAGGTGCTTTTATTCCTGCCTAATTAGAATGAGAAACTGGACCCTGAAAACTAAAGCTGCCAAAACCCATAGCTCAGAAAAGGAAATTGGGGTTTAGGGAGACATCCAATAGATTTCTTCACACAAATTCTAAAATTTAAAGGCCATTTTATTACAACAATATTCAAAATCTGCCATAAACGAAACTCCTTCCTCTGAAGAAAAAAAAAAATACCATTTCTAACAAATCATAGGTCACAGACTTCCCAGGAGAAGGCAGAAGTCTGCTTCTCTCCAGGTAATAATTCTCCAAAATACAGCTATATCTACAGGGGAGGCAGCCCCACCTCTCATTTGCTAAATTGGTCAGCACACAGCCTTGCTACTCCACCACCTACCAGTGCTAATTGCTTCTCTAAAATGTGTTGAGAAGCTGGAGTGGGAGGAGTTGGAAAGCATCCTGAGGTAATTCCTGAGGGCTCTCTTCCTGTACTCATGATTTCTCTCCGACACTGTCAGCCTCTAAGTTTCCTCAGAGCACCCCAGGTCACTCATGCCAGAAGACGGCATCATGAGGCACCTCCTTTCTGAATGATATAACAGGAGGTTAATTCCCAGGCACAGTGCCTGAGGAAGCCAGAGAACGTGCAAGGGAGACTGGCAATTCCCAAGTAGATCTGTGTCAGCTGTCTTGCCCTAATTACCGAAAGCAGACAGAAGCTTTCTAGGTGAGCAGACCCAATGGGAGGCTGGCTGCCTAAGAGATTTTTCACTAGAGATCAAACCAGACGAGAGTGCAGAGACCTCTTGAGAAGCTTTGCCTGGAATGAAGCAAGGATTCATAAAATAGGCCACTGGGTAGGTTTCCGTTTGTGACCCTCAGAATGAATGCCTGGCTCAAGGTTTATTCAGCAATCAGACAGTGTCACCTGACTTGGCTCACAGTCTAAGAATAGAAATGTCTTTACAGAGGGTAATGTAAGAAAATTTGACTTGCTAAAGCAATAGCTAAGGGTAGCAAGAAGCACCTGAAACACACATAATATATGCATTTTTAAATATAAGATACACAAATACACACTCACAGAGCAATAAACTAATTTGTTTACTGGAAAAGAGAAAGCCTATGCAAACGTAAGGAATGTGAGACACAATGATTCGCTAAAGAGATCAGAAATAATCTAGAAAGACCATTTCTATGAGACATTTCTTCACTGGAATGTACATTGTTCCGAGTCTGTTTTATGTCTTTCATGTGATTATGCCTGTTTCCTCAAATAAATGGCAGTGTTCCCAGCGAGATCATTATTTATCTCATCTGCTTTTGCATTGTCCACAGTGTCCAGTAAAGTGACAGGCAAAATAAGGTGCCAAGTCAGTGTTTCTGGAGAGGAAGGAAATAAGGGGGTGAAGAAAACAAAGGCAGGATGGACGAAGAGAAGGAGACAGGGAGGAACATTAGAGGGGATGTTTTAGAGTTTTCCAGATTTACAGAAGAATTCACTAGGCCAAACAGAGTTACAATTTGGTTTTTACTGCAATGAACTCAAAGGTCCAGAGATCACAAAGTTAAAAAGCAGTCAACAGCTTTTGTACACAGTTCTTTTTCTCCAGTCAAATTCAAATAGTATTTAAATACATTATGCCCTGCTTTTCTAACCTTCCATCTAACACTGGCCATATTCAATAAACAAAGCAGTTCTGGGTCCAGGAGCAAACAATCCAAAATCCCAAACTACATTCTTCAAATAGTACATTTGAATACGTTTTTCATATTTTTAAGGTACTTATGCAGATAGCTAAAGGAATGGCAGTATTGACCTCCTTGCTTGACCTCCCTTGCTTAAAACAATGAATTGCCCTTTACGTAAGTATCCTCCTTTTTATAAATGAAAAGAACTGTGACATTGCCAATGGTAGCAAATATTGTACCCATGAGAGAGGTTTGTACCTTTGATGATTTCCTCAAAATAGGAAGGAAAAAAAAATCCATATAGGACCTGGTAAGTTCTTTATTCTCACATTTTAATCTTTCCCTAATGGTGGAGGAAACACTCACTGGAGAAGTTCAACCTAAATCTACAGCATCCTTTTCTAAGTCCCTCCCCACTTTGATTCTATTTCTGTTTCTGTCTTTCTCTGGGGCATGACTGTACACATACCTACTCATGCACACATACACGCATGTACACATGAACTTTCCCCAGGGAGACAAAGGAAAGCAGAAGAGTATAATGTATAATTCCTGGAAAGCTAATTTTCTTTTTAAGAATACAAAGTTTCACTAGAAATAATAAGGTGATAGAATTGCTTTTTGAAATATTTATTACTTTTTCCCCTAGAATTTACTTTTTTTGTCAATTTTTTCACCTAGCTCCTTGTAGCAGTCTAAGAATATTCTTCTCTGGTTCTTGTTCCTGTTAGGACAAAATAACCACCCTCTACTCTGTCTTTCTCATTGAGTGTAGCTGCAAAACCTGGATAGAATCCATAGATCAACTACTTGAAGGCTCAAATATAAATAGTAGTAGAAAGGTTGAGGACGAAGACCAGAATTCAAAGTATGACCAAACTAGTGACATTTTTTTCCCACCTGTCTTCCTGCTTGCCTGGCTCCAGGTGGAGGTGCAGTTGTAGAAGGACACAGCAAAGTAGGGTTGGAATTAGGGTGAGGAAGTGAAGCAGGGTAGTAAAGTGCGGAGCTGGATCCTCTCTTTACTTAAATTGCAACATTTTGTTCATTATCAGTTTTCACATTAATTTCTTTTTTTAAAATATTGCATTAAAATTTTATGTATCTTGATTATTGAATTTTTAGGAGCCCTCTTAAATTTTGTACCCAAGAAATGTGCCTAACTTGTTTTACCCCGGTGTTAGCCCTGCAATGGAGTTGGGTAACTAAAGCCCCCCCAGCTTTCCTACTGGAGGGACAAATAAGTGATCCCCAGGGAATTGGAAACTGACGAGATTAAGAATAAAGAGTAGCTGAGAAATATGAGCCTACGCAAATTATATATGCAGTAAGCTTATGAATAGATCTGATTCTAATCAGCATGTCCAAATCTTTGACAACGGTGTGGTGACATATACATCACCATCTAGTTCGACCATACTAGGTGGAGCACAAGCAGGATGGATAGAAGTAAAGGCTTTGAAAACTCAACTGACATTGGAATCAGACAATCCCACAAAAGGTGAAATTGAACTTGCAGCCAGAACCTAAACAAAACATCAACATTTTCTATGATTTTTAAACAGGATACAATCCAAAATTAGTCATCATGTGAAAAACAAGGAGAATCTCAACTCCCACAAGAAAAAGCAATCAACAGGTGCCAAGACTGAGAGAGCACAGATGTGGAAATTTTCTGACAAAGTCTACAAAGCAGGCATTATAGAATTGTCCCCATACAGAACTTTGAAACATTTTGAAACAAATAAAAAATAGAAAGTTTCAGTAAAGTATTAGAAATATGGGAAGAACTAAATGACAGCTGAGAATTAAAAAATATAACTAAATAAAAGGCTAGGTGTTGTGGCTTATGCCTGTAACCCCAGCCACTTTGGGAAGCCCGAGGAGGGTAGATCACTTGAGATCAGGAGTTTGAGACCAACCTGATCAACATGGTGAAACCCCATCTCTACTAAAAACAAAAAATTAATTGGGCATGGTGGCCCATGCCTTTAATCTCAGCTACTTGGGAAGCTAAGGCAGGAGAATTGCTTGAACCAGAGAGGTAGACTTTGCAATGAGCTGAGACTGCACCATTGCTCTCCAGCCTGGGCAACAAGAGCAAAACTCCATCTCTAAATAAATAAATAAATAATTTACCTATTGGGATTGAAAGTGAAATGGAGACAAATAGAGAAGAGTCAAAAAAACCTGTAGATAGATCAGTAGAACTTCTCCAGCCTGAATGACAGAAAAAAAAAAAAAAAGAGGTTAAAAAATTTAATAGTCTCAGAGATCTGAAGGAGAAAAACAAGATGTCGAATATTTTTCCTGTCAGTCACAAAAAGTGAAGAGAAAGAGTTTGGTACTGAAAATATAGTTGAATAAATAATGCCTGAAAACCTTCCAAATTTTTTGTTATAAGGCTTTATGAAATTTAATGTATGTATTGAATCATACAACCATCACTACAAAAAGATAACAATAGAATTGGATTTCAATCCTAGGTCTTTTTTACTCAAAAGCTTACTTAGGTCCTGTTCGTATGTTTCCTTAGGTCTGCATTTGAATTTTAACAAATAGATACTCTATTTTTTTAAAATGTGAAGAAGAAAGTATCTCATAATTTCCCCCATTCTCAAAAGTTCCTGACAGTAAACTATGAATGCTGTATTAATGACTATGCTCCTGGTAGTTTCTCTCAAGGCTGTTTTCTAATAGATGAAAACCCTCAGTGACCTAGAAGAAACTGGGGCCACCTTTGAAAATCAGCATGGAATCTTTCAGTTTGTGGAATCTCTTTTCTTGCTAACCATTGGGCTGACCAAAAATAAAAAGTGGGGTGGAGGTTAATATAAACTTTTTTTTTTTTTACTTTTCAGCTATTTTTTTATTGCATTTTAGGTTTTGGGGTACATGTGCAGAACATGCAAGACATTTGCATAGGTACACACATGGCAGTGTGTTTTGCTACCTTCCTCCCCTTCACCCACATTTGGCATTTCTCCCAGGCTATCCCTCCCCAGCTGCCCTCCCCGCTGTCCCTCCCCTCTTCCCCCCAATAGAACCCAGTGTTTGGTACTCCCTTCCCTGTGTCCATGTGTTCTCATTTTTCATCACCCACCTATGAGTGAGAATACGCAGTATTTCATTTTCTGTTCTTGTGTCAGTTTGCTGAGAATGATGTTCTCCAGATTCATCCATGTCACTACAAATGACATGAACTCATCATTTTTTATTGCTACATAATATTCCATGGTGTATATGTGCCACATTTTCCCTTTCCAGTCTATCATCGATGAGCATTTGGGTTGGTTCCAGGTCTTTGCTATTTTAAACAGTGTTGCAATGAACATTCGTGTGCATGTGTCCTTATAGTAGAACGATTTATAGTCCTTTGGATATATACCCAATAATGGGATTGCTGGGTCAAATGGAATTTCTATTTCTAAGGCCTTGAGGAATCGCCACACTGTCTTCCACAATGGTTGAACTAGTTTACACTCCCACCAACAGTGTAAAAGTGTTCCTATTTCTCCACATCCTCTCCATCATCTGTTGTCTCCAGATTTTTTAATGATCGCCATTCTAACTGGCGTGAGATGGTATCTCAATGTGGTTTTGATTTGCATCTCTCTAATGACCAGTGATGATGAGCATTTTTTCATATGTTTGTTGGCCTCTTGTATGTCTTCTTTTGTAAAGTGTCTGTTCATATCCTTTGCCCATTTTTGAATGGGCTTGTTTGTTTTTTCCTGTAAATCTGTTTGAGTTCTTTGTAAATTCTGGATATCAGCCCTTTGTCAGATGGGTAGACTGCAAAAATTTTTTCCCATTCTGTTGGTTGCCGATTCACTCTAGTAATTTTCTTTTGCTGTGCAGAAGCTGTGGAGTTTGATTAGGTCCCATTTGTCTAATTTGGCTTTTGTTGCCAATGCTTTTGGTGTTTTGATCATGAAGACCTTGCCTACTCCTATGTCCTGAATGGTTTTGCCTAGATTTTCTTCTAGGGTTTTTATGGTGCCAGGTCTTATGTTTAAGTCTTTAATCCATCTGGAGTTAATTTTAGTGCAAGGTGTCAGGAAGAGGTCCAGTTTCTGCTTTCTGCACATGGCTAGCCAGTTTTCCCAACATCATTTATTAAACAGGGAATCCTTTCCCCATTGCTTGTTTTTGTCAGGTTTATCAAAGATAGTATGGCTGTAGATATGTTGTGTTGCCTCCAATGCCTCTGTTTTGGTACCAGTACCATGCTGTTTTGATTACTGTAGCCTTGTAGTATAGTTTGAAATCCAGTAGTGTGATGCCCCCCGCTGTGTTTTTTTTGCTTAGAATTGACTTGGCTATGCGGGCTCTCTTTTGTTTCCATATGAAATTCATGGTGGTTTTTTCCAGTTCTGTGAAGAAGGTCATTGGTAGCTTGATGGGGATAGCGTTGATTCTGTAAATTACTTTGGGCACTATAGCCATTTTCATGATACTGATTCTTCCTAACCATGAACATGAAATGTTTCTCCATCTGTTTGTGTCTTCTTTTATTTCGTTGAGCAGTGCTTTGTAGTTTTCTTTGAAGAGGTCTCTTACGTTCCTTGTGAGTTGTATTCCTAGGTATTTTATTCTTTTTGTAGCAATTGAGAATGGCAGTTCATTCTTGATTTGGCTTTCTTTAAGTCTGTTATTGGTGTATAGGAATGCTTGTGATTTTTGCACATTGATTTTATATCCTGAGACTTTGCTGAAGTTGCTTATCAGTTTTAGGAGTTTTTGGGCTGAGGCAATGGGGTCTTCTAGGTATACTATCATGTCATCTGCAAATAGTGACAATTTGGCTTCCACCTTTCCTATTTAAATATGCTTTATTTCTTTTTCTTGCCTGATTGCTCTGGCTACAACTTCCAGAACTATATTGAATAGGAGTGGTGAAAGAGGGCATTCTTGTCTAGTGCTGGATGTCAAAGGGAATGCTTCCAATTTTTGCCCATTCAGTATGATATTGGCTGTTGGTTTGTCATAAATAGCTTTTATTACTTTGAGATACGTTCCACCGATACTGAGTTTATTGAGGGTTTTTAGCATAAAGGGCTGTTGAATTTTTTCAAATGCCTTCTCTGCGTCAATTGAGATAATCGTGTGGTTTTTGTTTTTGGTTCTGTTTATGTGGTGAATTACGTTTATAGACTTGCATATGTTGAACCAGACTTGCATCCCCAGGATGAATCCTACTTGATCATGATGGATAAGTTTTTTAATGTGCTGTTGCAATCGGCTTGCCAGTATTTTATTGAAAATTTTTGCATCTATGTTCATCATGGATATTGGCCTGAAGTTTTCTTTTCTTGTTGGGTCTCTGCCGGGTTTTGGTAACAGGATGATGTTGGTCTCATGAAATAATTTGGGAAGAATTCCCTCTTTTTAAATTATTTGGAATCATTTCAGAAGGAATGGTACCAGCTCCTCTTTGTGTGTCTGGTAGAATTTGGCTGTGAACCCATGGACCTGGGCTTTTTTTGTCTGGTAGGCTCTTAATTGTTGCCTCGACTTCAGACCTTGTTATCGGTCTATTCATACTTTCGGCTTCCTCCTGGTTTAGGCTTGGGAGGACACAGGTGTCCAGGAATTTATGCATTTCTTCCAGGTTTACTAGTTTATGTGCATAGAGTTGTTTGAATTATTCTCTGATGATGGTTTGAATTTCTGTGGAATCTGTGGTGATTTCCCCTCTATCGATTTTTATTGCATCTATTTGGTTTTTCTCTCTTTTCTTTTTTATCAGTCTGGCTAGTGGTCTGTCTATTTTGTTGATCTTTTCAAAAAACCAGCTCTTGGATTTATTGATTTTTTGAAGTGTTTTTCGTGTCTCTATCTCCTTCAGTTCTGCTCTGATCTTAGTTATTTCTTGTCTTCTGCTAGGTTTTGAGTTTTTTTTTATCTTGCTCCTCTAGCTCTTTCAATTTTGACAATAGGTGTCAATTTTGGATCTCTCACTATTCTCATATTGGCACTTATTGCTATATATTTTCCTCTAGAGACTGCTTTAAATGTGTCCCAGAGATTCTGGTATGTTGTGTCTTCGTTCTCATTCGTTTCAAAGAACTTCTTTATTTCTGCCTTCATTTCATTGTTTATCCAGTCAACATTCAAGAGCCAGTTGTTCCATTTCCATGAAGCTATGCAGTTCTCAGTTAGTTTCTGAATTCTGAGTTCTAACTTGATTGCACTATGGTCTGAGAGACTGTTGGTTATGATTTCAGTTGTTTTGCATTTGCTGAGGAGTGCTTTACTTCCAATTATGTGGTCAGTTTTAGAGTAGGTGTGATGTAGTGCTGAGAAAAATGTATATTCTGTGGATTTGGGGTGGAGAGTTCTGTAAATGTCTATCAGGTTTGCTTGTTCCATGTCTGAGTTCAAGTCCTGGATATCCTTGTTAATTTTCTGTCTGGTTGATCTGTCTAATGTTGACAGTGGAGTGTTAAAGTCTCCCTCTATTATTGTGTGGGAGTCTAAGTCTCTTTGTAAGTCATTAAGAACTTGCCTTATATATCTGGGTGCTCCTGTATTGGGTCCATATACATTTAGGATCGTTAGCTCTTCTTGTTGTATCAATCGTTTTACCATTATGTAATGACTTTCTTTGTCTCTTTTGATCTTTGTTGCTTTAAAGTCTATTTTATCAGTGATGAGAATTGCAACTCCTCCTTTTTTTTGGCTCTCCATTTGCTTGGTAAATCTTCCTCCATCCCTTTATTTTGAGCCTTTGTGTATCCTTGCATGTGAGATGGGTTTTGGTTTTTTATCCAATTTGCCAGTCTGTTTCTTTTGATTGGTGCATTTAGCCCATTTACATTTAGGGTTAATATTGTTATGTGTCAATTTGATACTGCCATTTTTATGCTAGCTGGCCATTTTGCCTGTTAGTTGATGAAGATTCATCATTTTGTTGATGCTCTTTAGCATTTAGTGTGTTTTTGGAATGGCTGGTACTGGTTGTTCCTTTCTATGTGTAGTGCCTCTTTCAGGAGCTCTTGTAAAGCAGGCCTGGTGGTGACAAAATCTCTGAGTACTTGCTTGTTCACAAAGGATTTTATTTTTCCTTCACTTATGAAGCTCAGTTTGGCTGTATATGTAATTCTGGGTTGAAAGTTCTCTTCTTTAAGGATGTTGAATATTAGTGCCCTGTCTCTTCTGGCTTGTAGAGTTTCTGCCGGGAGATCTGCTGTGAGTCTGGTGGGCTTCCCTTTGTGGGTGACCCAACCTTTCTCTCTGGCTACCTTTAGTATTTTCTCCTTCATTTCAACCCTGGTGACTCTGACGATTATGTGCCTTGGGGTTGCTCTTCTTGCAGAGTATCTTTGTGGTGTTCTCTGTATTTCCTGGATTTGAGTGTTGGCCTGCCTTGATAGGTGGGGGAAATTTTCCTGGATAATATCCTGAAGAGTATTTTCCAGCTTGAATTCGTTCTCTTCGTCCCCTTCTGGTACACCTATCAAACGTAGGTTAGGTCTCCTCACATACTCCCACATTTCTTGGAGACTTTGTTCATTCCTTTTTGTGTTTTTTTTTTTCTCTAATCTTGGTTTCTCGTTTTATTTCATTGAGTTGATCTTCGACTTCTGATATTCTTTCTTCTGCTTGGTCAATTCGGCTTTTGAAACTTGTGCATGCTTCGCAAAGTTCTCGTGTTGTGTTTTTCAGCTCCTTCAATTCATTCATATTCCTCTCTAAGTTATCCATTCTTGTTATCATTTCCTCGAATCTTTTTTCAAGGTTCTTAGTTTCTTTGCATTGATTTAGAACATGTTCTTTTAGCTCACAGAAGTTTCTCATTACCTACCTTCTGAAGTCTGATTCCATCATTTCATCACAGTCATTCTCCGTCCAGCTTTGTTCCCTTGCTGGTGAGTAGTTTTGGTCCTTTGTAGCAGGTGAGGTCTTCTGGTTTCGGGTGTTTTTCTCCTTTTTGTGCTGGTTTCTTCCCATTTTTGTGGATTTATCCCTCTGTCGTCTGAGTAGTTGCTGAGTTTTTGATTGGGTCTCTGAGTGGACATCCAGATTGTTGATGATGAGGTATTTCTGTTACTTGGCTTTCCTTCTACCAGACTAGCCCCTCCACTGTATGACTGCTGAGGTCCACTCCAGGCCCTGCTTGTCTGAGGTATACCTGTAGCAGCTGCAGAACAGTGAGGGATGCTACCAGTTTCTTCTTCTGCTATCTTTGTCTCAGAATGATGCCCACCTAATATTAGTCTTATCAGTCCTTTTTGAGGTGACTCTGGATATACAGAGGTCAGGGAGCTGCTTAAGGTGACGATCTTAAGAGCTCAAGTGCTGAGCAGTGATCTCTGTTTTTCATTCAGGGCTGTTAGGCTGCTACGTTTATTTCTGATGGAGCAGACCTCTTAAAACTCCTTTTTTTTCTCAGATGCTCTGTCTCAGGGAGTTGGGGCTTTCTTTATGAGTGTCTGTTGCACTATCCTGTCCAGCTAGGAGGCGGTCTAGTCACTATTTGCCTGCCGAGGCCCGCATTGCTGATGTGGGGTCCACCCTGTTGCTGTGGACTCTGCCCTGCAGCTGCTGGCTCCACTGCGTGCTCCGCCCTGCTGCCACAGGCTCCACCCTGCGGCAGAGTCTGTTATGGTGGGTTACCTCGGCAACGGCAGGTGGCGTCAGAAATGGGAGTGTACCTCAGTAGGGGCAGATTGCCTCGGTAATGGTGGAAGACCCTTCTCCACGAAGCTGCACCATCCTGGGTTCAGCTGTGCCTGCAGTGAAACTCTCCACCCGGAGCATTTCGAATTGCCATTTTGTTTGTCCCTGTGGGGGTGAAACCCACCAAGCTTGTTCGCCTGGATCCCTGCCTCAGAGTGCCTTTCTTTTCTTTTTTTTTTTAAGTTTAACGGATGGCTCTCTCTCAGGTATTTCAGTCACCTGCTGTTAGGGCACCGGGATCTGTGTGATTTCCCATGCAGTGAGCCACTGCACTGGCTCAAACGCCACTTCCCAGGAATCTCCTGGTCTGGCTCACTGTCCAAGTCCCATTTAATCAGATGGATATGCTAATCTGCCCTCCCAAATCTCAGATTGCCGGTTTAGCAGGGCACCCAAACCAGTGTGTTTTGAGCAGTGTGTTGCAGAGTGCCGCTGTGCTGCAGCGCCAGCCAAAGTGGCCGCACCAGCCAAAACAGCTGCACTTGCATCCCGTGTCTCTCCTACACCTGGGAATTTCCCCGTACTGTGGACAACAAAGATCCATCTGGTAATGCACCTTTGACTCACCCTCTTCACGTTCACTGAGAGCTGCGATCCTGAGTTGTTCTTACCACACCATCTTGAATCCTCTCTCAATCATTATGATTTTTTATATATATATATGATTTTTTTCTTCTGTCCTGGGAGGAAGTAGTGGGAAGTATAAAAGTTTATATATATATATAAAATATAATTATATATATAATGTATATAGTCACATTTATATATTATATATGCCTTCTGTTCATATTCCAGAAAATTATCAAATGAACATGAAAGTCATCAGAAAGCTGTGTGTCTGGTGAAAAAGGTGCATTTACAAAAACCAATAGGAGCTTCACTCATACTGGGAAAGAAAAGTTAAAACCAAATAATATTCAAGAGGTTGGGACAATGAGACCAAAGCAGAAAATTTAAATGAATTTTATCAAAAGTCTTAACTACACAGTGATTTGCCAAGGACAAACAGCTACTTTAGTTCTCAATCTGGTGCACTGTTAAAAGAAAGGATTTAAGCTCATTTTTTTTTCTTTTTCCTCATAGCAAAGTCACCAGCCAGGTGGAAAAGAAAACGTTTGAATGAATAAGATGAAGAAGGCATTCTTCTTTATGTCATGGCTGCTCTTACAGCAAGAAAAGGTCATGCAGCATGTAAAGAGTACACATTTTGAAACCAGATAGAATTTTTTGCACATTGCACGTTTTCCCTTTAACTTGTATGTGAACTTGGCAAGTCATTAAACCTGCCTTGATCTCATGTGCATAAACAGTGAAGAATGATGTTATTCCTGCATCACATGACTATTGTAAGGATTAATGCATATAAAGCACACACACAGCCACATCTCTAAAAACTTAGATATTGTGAAGAATGAGAGGTAGAAACTTGACAGATAACATTTTTCTTGCATGTAGAGTACAACAGTCCCTCTAATTGGCCTTCCATTTTCATCTTGTTTTTTAAAGATTGAAGGATGAGATTAGGATGGTTTCCTTCAATTGACCACATTTCTGGGTAGTTTTTTGTATTCTAACAGCATCAACTTTTATGTGTAAGATGGAAAAATAGAACATGTAATACTTTAATCAAGTTTGACAGACCTCAGTGAAGTAATTAAGTAAGTTGGTATTAGTATGAATTTTAGCAAAAAATCCAAAAAGCAGCAAACATTCCCAGGTAATGTGCCCAACATAGTTTTAATGCTTTAAATTGTATAGCTAATTCAGCTCAACTGGGATTTACTAAGCATCTACTGGATGTGACATAATCTCTGTCTTCCAAGTGCCTAAGGCAAACCCGAGGAGACAGAAATCCCACTGTACTCCAGTGTAATAAATCCAGTAATAGAAAGATATACAAGGAACATAAGGGAGGCCACTAACTTTGTTCAGGGTGATAGATGTGCTTCTCAGGGAAAGTGACATCTGAGCACAAAGATATAAAGAGTTTTCATATTTGAGGTGGGAACAGGTTTCCCAAGAAAGAACAGCTTGTACAAAGATACAGAACCCAGTAATTTCACAGCATTATCAGATCTCCTTAAGTCTATGATGGTCTTAAGACAAAGCCTTGGGGATAAGAATCCATTTTTGTAGAGTCAGAGTTGAGAGGTTCTAAATTTCACACAAGTGGATACAATGGAGGGAATAATATGTAGACAAAAAAAATCTAGGTAGATTATTTGATCTTGGGCAAACCAACCAGGACATTAGTTTCCCCATCTGTAAGTAACCTACACTGGCTGTTGAGAATTTACTAATATTAAGTTACCCTTTAGCATGATATGATGGCGTGTGCCTGCAGTACTACTACTTGGCTTAAGTAAAAGGCTGGCTTGAGCCCAGGAGTTCAAGGTTCTAGTGCACTATCATCATGCCTGTGAATAGCCACTGCACTCCAACACAGGCAATATAGTAAGATGCCCATCTCTTTAACAAGATAATTAAATAAACAGTATTTAAACTGTAAGTCAATATAGATGTTGTTAAGTTTGTTTCTTTTGATATAATTTATAAATCAACATTAGATTACTCTTAAGTAGCAATATTCATAAAGTAACAGATACACAGTGCCATGAATCAGATTAGTATGTAATGCATGGCTGCCACGAAAATGTTCTTGGAGTTGAGATAGGTATGAAAAGATCTGGAGACTTTTGAATCACTTTCAAAATGTTTAGTGACTAGGAAGAGAAAATCAGTCACTTACATTATTACTTTCTATCTGCAAAGTGTAGAGGAAAAGCTGTATCATGAAAGAGGTACTGTCATAGGAAAAACTAAAACAAGTCAACAGAGTACTGTGCTTGAATACACGGTCTACTTTAAAAACATAAAATTATAAAGCAGTTTTCAAGCTGAGAAACTTGGCCAAAGGATTGTGTGGAATAAGAAGTAAAAACCATGCAGCTTCCCAGGAAGAATGAAAGAAGACAAAAGATGAACAAGGTAGAAAATCTTCAACATGAGGAATTTAATACTTAAACTGCAGCAATTCAGAGTAGCAGGCACCAGAAGTTTTAAAAGAATGAACTACTGCAGTGAGACAATTAGAAGGAGGCCCTGGTGATCTAATAATGAATTCAACTTGTTTAGTTTCAGTTTGTTTTTTATTTTGCTTTGCTTTGCTTTTATAGGGCCCTCATACTGCTACTTAGGTGCCATTTTATAATGCATGTATTTTTCTTTTGTGTGTTGGGGGGAGGCACAGTTTATATATAATAATTTGCTTTTGTGTAATTATTCTTATCTCTTCTCTGGATTATGACTCCCCTACCAAAGCATATTCATCATGTGTTTAGCATGGTAATCAAGAATAACTAAATATTGTACTCATTGATTGATTAGTTCTTTCATTCAAACCAATCAAGCCTACTTTATGCCAGGCTGGATATTACAGACACAAAGGTGACTAAGGGAGCCACACTGTCTTCAGGATGCTTACATGGGAATGAAAGAAGATGTCTAAATGAGAAGATGATTCTAAAAATGTTAATAGGTGCTCTGACAGGAGACGTATAGAAGTCATGTGGCAGAATTTCGTGTGTGGTTTGGCATAGGTGTAAGTCAAATTGAGGATTGTCAGGGAAGTATTCCCCAACTAAATGCAGTTCTAAATGGTGGGGTGTTTTTCAATTCAAAACATTTGTTGAGCACCTAAAATTGTCATGAGGACTTAGGGGATACAGAAACTACCAAATCACCAAACCTAATATATTAACACTTATCTTCAAGTTCCTTCAGTGATTCCTGGATTGCTGTGTTCACCAAGTCATTGATATATAATGAGTATCAATGGCTTCTATGGCCAGGTACTAGGTATGAGTCCTGAGTAAGACTGATCTGATCCCTTTCTTCATCCAGTTTAAATGTAACTCACCTAAAAACTTCACTGTACCACTGGAGAGACACTTAAACTAAAAGGAACACTGATCAAAATTTAGAAGTGGAGATGTTTTCTTCCCTGAGACAAGCATGCACAGAAAATAAGCTAGAAAATCCTGAAATATAATTTTGCCCTTTCCTCTGCCTGCACAAAGGACACAAACATTCAACCAGATATTCCTGGGTGGAATTTGCCTTCCCAATTCCCAGAACCATGCACCCTCATTTGAAGACCTCATGAGATCTGAATAGTCCTAATGCATGAAGGAACAAGGAAGGTTGAAGACAAACAGGTCTAGGTTGAAATCCCAGCCTCGAAGTGCCATACCTGTGCCACCCTGAGTAAATGCTTGATTTTTCCTGGGCCTTACTTTCATTGTCTAACAAAAAAAATGAGAGAAAATGCAGCTATCTTGTGCAGTTACCATTATTCAGCTAGCTAATCTAAATAAAGAAGCACAGAGCATACAGTGTTCAATAAACGTTGTTTCTTTATTCCGCAAGGTCCTGTCCAACTGTCAACTCCTGAGTTAAAACTTGCTTAATTCCCTTGACAGAGTAGGGAACTTGAAGGTCTCGTCTAGTGTTCTCATCCTCACATAAATGCAATTTTAAAAAACTGTGTGTTACAAAATTTTTTAACTTTTGCGTTTCCTCCATTAAGCCGGAAACTCTTTGAGAGTGGGGAATTTGTCATCTGTATCTGTGTAGCCCCAACCCTAGTTAATTGCTTAGAACCTTTTAGCTGTTCTTCACCTCTACCCCATGTAAAATTACCCTGACTTTCCCCATTAATGGGAGTTAAAATTAACAGGGGGTAAGGGAATCCCTTGTAACATCCTCACAAATGAAAAAAAGAAAAAAAAAAGGCTTGGAAAATCTCTGCCTCAGATAGAGGTACTTACCTGCAGTGCAAGTTCCTTTAAATCTGCGGGTAAGTGGCCATGCATTTTTGGCAGCCAAAACAAAGAAGGAAACGTGAATATTTACATGGTCTGATGTCCAAGAGGAAAAGATAAACCAAAGGCATTAGGGAAGCACAATTATCTTTGCGATTAAAACCAGAGAATCATTTCTCTGGGCCTCACACAGAGGACACTGTTTAAGTAACAATGCCGACAAGAGCAACTTTACTTTAAATAGGACACACAACAAAAAGACCATAACCATGAAATCTAGGGATATTCCTGCTGGTCATTCACAATGTAGAGGTAGATTTTATAATAGCTACAGCATAGAGGGTGCACAGCAACAGATTCACGCTTATGTACATGGCATTTGAGATCAGGCATGGAAAAATACTGAGGCACTGTGTATGTTATTTGTACATGAGAATGAAACCCCTTTACTCTGAAAACAGGACAGGGAGTAAGTAATGTGTGTGGTGTGATAAGGAATGCTGAAAACAGCCTCCTGAGAATGCAGTTTGAGTGTGTACAAGGTCACAGGTGCCTCAGCAACCCACCTTAAATGACCATCTAGTGGATATTTGTAGTTAATAGAAGCCATTTCAATAAATACTTGGCAGACTGATGCTGGGGCGGACTCTCTCGGAAGAGCTATCCCCTAGCCCTGCTCTAAGCTCTGCAACTGGTGCCCCCGACATGATTGACTTGAATTTATGTGTGAAGGAGAAGAGCTCATCAATTTTCAGGGAATCCCGTAAGGGACAGTTCTGACTCCCATCAGGAGGATGGGATGCATGTGTAAAACATCAGGGGCTAGATTATCATGTGTCAAGAAATGATCAAAAAGCAGAAAGTATTTTTTTAAAAAGTGCAACAGCTACTTAAGGCTGTCCAGTGCACTATAGAGCCTGGAGCTCTACACACGCTTATGCTCTTAATTCCGCAGGAATGCCCTTGGTTTCCTGATCAAGGAACCTTAGATTTAGAGTTATGGGAGCAGGTAGGTCGTTGCCTGAAAAGAGGACATAAGCAAGGTCATTTTACTAATGCTACTATTTTGACCACCTGGGTGCTGGTAGGCTCTGCATTGTATCCTCTATCTGTTAGCTTGCGATGTGTCAAAGGGCCCATCTTCTCCACCTGAAGGGAATTCAGGAGATTTAAAGGAGAAGGAAAAGCAGAAATCAGAACAACAGGGAGAGACTTCTCTCCCCACTTTATTCCCTTCTATAGGGAGTAAGGAAGAGTTTTTTTCTAGTGAGGATAAGGATGAACCGGAGCCTTTTCCTCTCCTAACAGAAAAGCTATTGCCCTCTTTTCTTCTACCCTTAACGGGACCTGCATTCATTGGCCCCATTCAGACAACAGTGCCTCCCATCCCCCTTGAGGAGACTAGAGGCCGCCCAAGGGACAGTCCTTGGATAAGACTCCTCGTCAGTGAACATCTATGTGATTGGGTGGCCGTGTCTCCTTAACAAACTTCCCTGCTGGAGGGGTGCCTCCAGGAGGGAAGGAAAGTGGCTGATTACGATTGTCTTTCTAATATGCAAGTTCTCACTTCCTCACTTTCCTATTTCCAGCATCAGCCCACCTGGCCTTGACTTTTTTCTGTTTCCCTGGAGTATAATGGAAAGTTACATGCTGCCTCCTGGGTTTTATCCAAGAAAACTCTGGCTTTCTTGCTGTCCACAGAGGCCTGGGGCAGGAGAGTTGCTATGATGCTATGGAGTGCCCATTTGGTCTCTGGCAGTCTAGACAAGTTGCCCTTGTCTGGGTTTGTGGTGATGGAGGGGAGGCCAAGAGGTACAGACCGAGTCCCCGGGTGACTGCAGGCAGCTCCAGCCCAGTCCTGAGAATCCTCTTTACCATGGTCACATGCCTTAGTAACTGTGCCCAGAAAGTGGCCTGCTGCCTGCTGCGCTGCTGCTTTTCCTACTTCTGCCCTTCCCTGCCACTCCCCAAATGTCTCAGCTGATAAGCAATTCTTTGTCTTCCCTGGCTCTCTATGGAAAGGGCTAAGAAACAGTCCATGTACACCCCAAACTTACTAGCCCAAGGTGGGCAGAGGAGTGTGGGGCAGCCTGGAGTATAGAGCTCTGGAAGAGAAGCCCGCTTGTAAGGGGCGCTGTCCCATCGCCATGTTAAATGCTAACAGCTGCTGTCATCTTCAGACGACAGCCACAGCAGTAAGGAATGTTTTTTTATAACATGTTTAAAAACACTATGGCTAGGAAATTTCAAGCAGACCCTGTGCTGCATGTCTGCTCCTCCTCTGAGCCTCTTTGCTTGGGGGTAGTAAAAATAATAAAAAGCCCAGTATGTTTTCAGTACCTTACCTAACAGCGTTGGTTCCAAGCTTAGGTGGTCTGGAGGATGAGGGGAGCAGTCTTCTCCCAGCTGTTACCCTCCTGACTCCTGCCTCCGCACTTACGCACTTTACCATCTGGTCATTCTCTGGCCTCTTGCTGCCACGTGTCGTCTTCCTTCCTTCCTCTCGGGGTAAGGGGAGCAACAGGTGGCAGGTTGTTAAAAAGAGAGGCTCTCTAAGGAGTCCGGAGCAGGTGAAAAGAAACCAACCACAGCCTTACTTTTCCAAGCTTACTTCTAGAGCATTCCAGCTAATGCAGGGAAATGGCCAGCTCCTAAAGACATTTTAAAAAGTTTTTTGAGTTGTTTTATTTTTTTTACACACTTAAGCTAACTCAGTGCAGGTTTATTATCCTGATGACTTGCAGTCACATTCTAATCACTTTCAAGGGCCAAAATATGGTAAAAATAACTTAGATCTCCATCCCTTGCATGGCTTAGTTTAGCAGATAGGGTTTGCCTTTTGCCAGTTCTGTATTTATGTGCTATTTACCTGTCTCACAATCCCTCTAAACACTACAAAAGACCACAGATTTAATAGCTTCTCTTCTCATAGAGGGGTGCTGATGTTGCCTCCAGTTATTAAGATACAACCCTGTTACTCTTTTCCTACAATTAAGCAGGAAAAATAACTTCCTGAGAATGCAGTTTGAGTGTGTACAAGGTAACGTGTCTCAGCAACCCACTTCAAATGACCACCTAGTGAATGTTTGTAGTTAGACAAGCCCTTTTAATAAATATCTGGTGGATGGATGCTGGGGCGGACTCTCTCGGAAGAGCTACCCCCAGGCCCGCTCAGCCGGAACTGTCTGAGTATTTCATTCTTGGCGTTCAATGAAAGCTGTAAGCTCTGCATAGAGGAACAAATTAACAGCATCATCTTCAGACAGTCTTCCGTAAACATTGTTTTCTCAGAGTCAGTTCAACGTGTATAGAGGGAGCATCTGCGACTTTAAGAATCTACTCCCTGAAGAGTAGAGCTTAGTGGTGGTTTCCTCTTACAAAAAACATGTGGCCTGTGTAGAGGTTTTTGATCTGCATAATTCATGACTATTTAGAAACATTCCTGAAGAATACTACCTTCTCCAAGAAGTGAGGCTTAAGACATTACATAAAAGGGTTAACTGCAGAATCAGTGGATCCCATCCCTCACGTTAACAAGAGGTTTTAAAATAATTTCAAGGCATTCAAATAATTTCAGTCATTTCATGGGTCTAGCCTTTTTGTTGCGCATCATCTTCATAGTCAAGATTCTTTTAGGCATTGTTATTTATATTAAACATTATCCTCTGTTGTGCCCCAGAGAAATGATTCTCTGGTTTTAATAGCAGAGATAATTGTGTTTCTCTAATACGTCTGGCTTGCCTTTCTCTTTTGCACATCAAATCATTAAATATTCACATTTTCTTCTTTGTTTTGGCTGCCAAAAATACGTGGCCACTCATCTGCCGATTTATAGGACCTGACACTGCAGGTAAATACCACTGGCTCAGGCAGAAATTTTTCCAAGCAATTTTTCCCATTTGTGAGGATGCTCCAAGGGATTCTCTAAGCGTGTTGCTTAATGTGTAAGAACTCAGGCTCTGGACTCATACTGACCTTAACTACTATTCTGTGACTTTGGGAAAATAACTTAACCTCTCTAAGCCTCAATGTTCTCGTCTGTAGAATGTGGATAACAACAGAATCTATGTCATAAGTTGATGTGTGCAGAAAATAAGGATATGTGTGAAAAGTGCTTAGTTCAATGGGTGGGAAGTGGCAAGCATTTAATAAAATGCTAATTATTAACACATGTTTTGAATGGTAAACTCATTAACTCTCCTAAGTAGTTATTTCTTCAACTGAATTTTATTATACTTCCCTCTGACTTATAATATATCAGGGTATATTTCAATAGCTCTTGCTAATGTGAGGGATGGGATCCACCTGATTCTGCAGTGATGCCTTTTATGTAAGGTTTTATGCCTCACTCCTTAGAGGAGGTATTATTCTTCAGGAATGCTTCTAAATGATTGTGAATCACCCAGCTCAAAGCCCTCCACACAGGCGACTTTGGCTTCTTCCCAGAGTGTTTCCCTCAGGTTTCAGAGTCAAATGTTACTGTTTCAGTGTTTCTGTGAGACTATTCAATAATCATTATTAAACACCTGTGTTCCAGGCACGTGTTTGGTCCTGCATCTGTTACATTAAACAGGATGACATACCTGCTTGCATAGCATCAGGACAGGCTCTCCTGGAGCTCCCTGACACCTATCTACTAGTGCTTCAACACAAAGATGGTGAACACTGGAGCATTCTAAAACTCTGGTATGGCTCACTGTCAGCCTTGGGCCCAGGCCTGGAGGAAGGCCAGCTGGTTGCAGCAGGTGCAGATGCATTTTCCTGCCTGCCGTGTTGGTGCCCAATTCTCTGGATGCTCACAGTCTCCTTTGGAGGCTCTAGACTGCCTAGAACAATCTTGATAAAAGTAAGTCTTTGTGATTCTATGAAACCAATTAAGCAAACATTCAATTTTATGAAAGCTGACTGAGCTCAGGAAGCAACTGGAATTCACATGTCTGTTAGGGCCTTGGCATATTCAGTTCCTCTTAAAGTGATCTGTGTTTGGGAAGCAAAGACAAAAGTAACCCAGAGTGGCCTAGCTACCAACAGGACACATGAGATTTCTTTGCATTCTCTTTCTGTAACACATTTTTCATCAGAACTGCCCCTCTTTGTGTCTCCAGAGAACAGCCTACATCTTATTCAAATTCCTTATTAAGACAAGGATTCCTGCTTGCATCTTTCTACCTCTCTGTGTCTAGATTCTTATAACATTTTATGCCAGACAGATTTTTAAGGAGTGCAAGGAAAATGTATATATATTTGCATAACGTCTATGTATTAAGCACTGACTACTTTACAATTATTATTTTTTAATTCCCAAAGTAAAAGGAAATGATAGCTTTATTTTACATTAAAATATAATATACTGACTATATACAGGTTAAAAACCAAGATGTAATCCCAGCACTTTGGGAAGCCAAGGTGGGTGGATTACGTGGTCAACAGATCGAGACCATCCTGGTCAACATGGTGAAACCCTATCTCTACTGAAAATACAAAAAATTAGCTGGGCATGGTGGCATGTGCCTGTAATCCCAGCTACTCAGGAGGCTGAGGCAGGAGAATTGCCTGAACCCAGGAGGCGGAGGTTGCAGTGAGCCGAGATCACGCCATTGCACTCCAGCCTGGGTAACAAGAGCGAAACTCCGTCTCAATTTAAAAAAAAAAAAAAAAAAACAACCAAGATGTAAAGAAGCCAAGCAACTCGCCCAAGATCATAAAGCAAGTGTACAACTGAGTTGGGACTGGAACCTAGGTCTGACTCTAAAGCCATATTTTCCACTATAGTAGGGTTTCTCAATCTTGGCACATTTGGAGCCAGATAATTTTTTGTTGTTTGTATACCCTATATATTCGAGAATATTTAGCAGCATCCTTGACTTATACCAACTGCCAGAAGCACCACCACCAGTTGTAACAGCCAAAATTTTCTCCAGACATCTTTCCATTAAAAACTACTGACTAAAGCTAGGCTAAGAAAAACCATCTATCAGGAAAAATTACAAAAATGTCAAATTATGTAAGGTGATATGTTAGCAACTGTGGGGATGCAAATTTGTATGAAACATTCTACCTTTAAGGAGTTTAATAAAAAGACTTTGGAATCAGAGGAAAGATGTCTAGTTTACCTGAAAGGTCAATAATTTATTTTTTGGGTCAGAAAATTATTAATGAACTGCTGTCCATTTACTAATCTGACAAACATTATCAGTACCCTACAATGATATGATGGTAATGTGACTAGTAATCATCACTGATATAACAATAATCATGTAATATTGACAGACTCTTGCTGATTTTGCCAGTGAGGAAATTGAGGCTGAGAGAAATAATGTATTCTGCTTTGGATTATACAGCTGTGAATAGGAAAGACCAGGATGGGCATCATTTCTGTCCAGTTCCAACAGTGTTCCAGGGGATCACAAATGGTGAGCAGTCACAGATGCTACAAAAGACCCAAGTGCAAGCAATTGGCAGAAGCCTCAGAAGTAAAGGGAAAACAAGAAATTAGTCATGAGTTTCAGTTCTGAAAAAATAAGAATATTAATCAAACAAGTTTGGAAAAGACATCCCAGATGTCTAGAGGCATTAGACTGTGTATGTAACATAAATGAAGATGTCACTTTGTTCAATGATCATTTAAGAATCACATTGCAATACGTGTTTGCCTCAAAAATAGACATCTGATTCTAACTGCTGATAGATTATAATAGAGCAATTTAGAAAAAATGAGGCAATGGAAAGAAATGGTTTTTTTAAAATTACCTTTATTGCTTATAGGAGGAGAAATTAAAATAACATTTTTTTCCCCATAGGCCCTAGAGAAGTGCCTGGAACTCAGTTCAGCACAGGTGTGAGGCCTGATTTCTCCTTGTGATCCTCACAGTGTGCTGGCAAGACCTGCTGATCCGCTCCCCTGGGAGCCCATCTGTCAATATGCAGAGGTGTCACTACAAGAAAATGGTCAGGCTGACGTTTTATTGTCTTCCTACGACTGCATGTCTTTTCTTTAGTGAGTGCAAGAAGACTTGATTCAGTCCAGCCTGAAACAGGGTCTTTGGTTTTTTTTAATGCTGTCTTCAATTTTGCTGTTCAATAAAATTTCAAATTGCAACTTCCTTGGAATTTGCAGATACATATATCACCATTTTTTCCCCACTAATTGTAGAGAAATGAAGACCAGTTTAATAAAGGCAAAAATAAAAGTAAGAATATTTGAAGAAATAGATTTGGAGATTAAATACTGATATGGTTAGGCTCTGTGTCCCCACCCAAATCTCATCTCAAATTGTAATCCCCATAATCCCCACGTGCTAAGGGAGGGACCTGGTGGGAAGTGATTGGATCATGGGGATAGCTTTCTCCATTCTGTTCTCATGATAGTGAGTTCTCACCAAGATCCAATGGTTTTTATAAGCATTTGACAGTTCCTCCTTCACACACACTCTTCTCTCTTGCCTGGCACCATGTAAAACATGCCTGCTTCACCTTTCACCATGATTGCACGTTTTCTGAGGCCTCCCCACCCATGTAGAACTGTGAGTCAATTAAACCTCTTTTCTTTATTAATTACCTGGTCTTGGGTATTTCTTTATAGCAGTGAGAGAATGGACTAATACAAATACTATCTTAACAATGCTCTAGTTTTCTACTTTCTAATTATTTCTGTTTTCTAAATTTTATTACTTAAGGAGTATCACTAAGCTCCTCATAAAAGGTAGCACTTGTTTTTCCTAAAAAGTGATAAGCACAGTGGCTGCTTAAATTATTGTGACTGCCTTTAATTAATCTGGACAATACTAAAGAGCAACATGGAAAAAGAATTAGATTAAGAATCAAGAGACTTCATTTCTAGTCCCAGGTTTCCCACTAACTAATTTTGTAATCTTCAGCAAGTCACTGAATGTCTCTGGATAGTGTTTGCTTCAATTTTACAACCCTATATATAATCTATTTCTCCTAAGTCTACAGTAATGTAAAGACTATATAGTCACACAGATTTGTCAAATTCCAGCTGTTAAACTCTATTTAAACTTATTTAACTTCATTCATTGAAAATTGTTGAAACCGGATGATGGGATTAGGGTGGTTCATTATGCACTCCACCTTTTTATATGTTGGAAATTTTCCAAAATGATTTTTAAGGCTTTGAGTGAAAAATGTTCTGTAAAATGTCTCAATTGAATAAACTGTCTCAAGGGATAGATCCATTCATGCTCTGCCTAAACTTGACTCCACTTATATTAAGAGAGAGTCATGGTGGGGGTAGCAAGAAAACAAAATAAAACAGACTTTAGAACTAGGTAATAGAACTTTATGATTAAAAGAAAATGGAATAATATGGAAACTAATATTATCAGAATCACTAAGTTTTTGAGGTAATTGTATTGACACAGAAACTCTTTTACTTCCCCATGTACATCCCCACACAAAAAACATTTTTTAAGCTTTGAAATTACCCTTTAGGTTTCCACTTTCCACAAGTAGAAAGTTGTTTTGGAAGTTTCTATAGTCTTCAAGGAGAGTACCATTCCTATGCTCTCTTTAGAATAGGCTAGGAGAAAAATGAATGAAGAGAAACTTCTTTTTCAGTAGGGACACAGAGAATAGTGGTCAAAGGAACAAAAGAGCCTCTGTCAGAAAGTATAGCCAAGGCTTAAGCAAGGACCTTACCCTACACATAAGATAGGGTATTGATATGATTTGGCTCTGTCCCTACCAAATCTCATCTTGAATTATATTAATCCCCACATGTCAAGGGCAGGGCCAGGTGGAGATAATTGAATCATGAGGGGTGGTTTCACCCATACCATTTTCATGATATTTGCTGGTTTTATAAAGGAGAGTTCCCCAGCACATGCTCTCTTGCCTGCCACCATGTAAGATATGCCTTCGCTTCTCCTGTGCCTTCTGCCATAATTGTGAGGCCTCCCCAGACACTTTGAACTGTGATTCAATTAAACCTCTTTCCTTTATAAATTACCCAGTCTCAGGTATGTCTTTATTGGCAGCATGAGAACAGACTAATACCAGGGTCTTCCCAAGCATGTGCTTAGTGGGGTTTCACTTTTGCTATGAACCAGTGACTTCTATGTCCCATTTGAAATGAGATAGTCTACTTCAGTTATTCTGGGCATGTTCCACCATTTTAAATGGCTGTATTGAACAGATAACTAGAAGGAACCACAACAAGGACTCAGAGAGGAAACTGTCATCTATGGAGATTCCAAAATTTGAGATGGGTGGAGGGCAATGAGTGACTACATGGGACACTGGGTTATCCCCTTATAGAGATGGTGAATGTGTTCATGGTGTGAGAGAAAGAGTATAATAAAAATTTAATGCTCAAAAAGATGGAATGGAGTAGAGAATATCCAAATGTTTACAAGTTCCAGTTCCTCTTAATGGACAAACAGGAAGAGAACATTTCCAACCCCTCTTCTAGTTAAGTTGAAGCCATATTTCTGGCTTCTGCCTAATGGCATGTGGAGGGAAGTAATGAATGCCATTCCCAAGATTGGCCTGCTCTTACCTATGTTATCTTGTATATATTCCGTCTCTCTCACCAATGCAATTGTAAGTGAAGTATAATACTCTGAAATGAAAGGAGCCTGGATACTTGAGTTGCCTCATGGGAGACAGCTGCCCACATCAGACTATAATATGTGATAAACAGGCCTTACTCTGTTAAGCCATTAAGATTTAAAGGTTGTCTGTTGAAGCAATTAGCATTAATTACCTTAGATTTACACATATGACTCCAAACAGCTTTCCAAGTAATAATACAACAATGTCATATACTTTAAGCTATTATGTACATGAAATTTTCTTTGAATTGACAGTTTGGGGAATTCATTAATTATATTCCTTTGCCTTTTTTCTCCACTTTTCATTCAAAAGATACTTAACAAAAATTTTTTGAATGCCTGCTATTTGTCAAATATTATTCTCCTTGCTAGGAATTCCTTAGGAAATAAACAGTATTTCTGTCCACATGGTGCTTACAATCTTGTGAAAACATCGTCTAGTTCTTGTAAAAAATCATTTTCAGAGATCTGTATTTCTAAAAAGATCTAGCCTTATGCTGTGTCTTTTCCTGGGCCCCATGATTCTTGACTTTTCATTTTATCTTCTCTTAAGTGATCTTTATATGGGCAGAACTCTGTCAATGCCAGCATTTAACAGGCTTGCAGCATTTCCTCCACAGATCCAAATATGAAGGGAAAGCTTTGCGTTTATCTTCTAGCTCCATATGTGATGCTCAGGTGCAGGTTTGCTTTACAAGTATTCACTCTCCTCTAACCAATGCCACAATAATGAGCTTTGTAACTTTAATAGAAACTAATATTTCATTTACAATTCATTGATCACACAGTACAAGAGAAACCATACATCCTAGCATCTAATTTTCCTAATAGTCTCTGTCCCTTAAACCCCAATTTTAATGTACTCACTTCAATTTGCAATGCCCCAAGATGCTGAGCTTGGAAAAGGTGTTTAAGGGTGAGGAAGTGCTGAAAGCAGCACAGAAAATGTCTAGCTGTAATTCCAAGATTAGTTGACCTGGGTAAGTGCATCCCCAGATATAGGCAGTAAAGCAGATAAACATGTTTTAACCTTTCCTTTTGGGAAGGGTTGCAGTATTTCATAGTAGGGAATAGAGGTAGCTAAAGAGACCTGAATATTGGCTCTCCCACTCAGAATTATGGGATGTGTATCCTCAGACAAACCAACACAGCTAACATGTTTTATTACTCTACGAATGTGCATATTAGTATTAAAGTCCTCATAGGGTTGCTGTGAGGATTAAATGAGTATATAAAGTGCTTCACATTAATACTGAATTTCAGAGGGTAAACTCACAGTTCATAGCACAAGAAGGCATTTCTCAGTTTATGTTCATCATGGCACAGAGGAAAAGGTCCCTTCGATTTGGTCAACTGTCCTTTTAAAATTTGGATTTCAGATTCAGATTTCTGAATTTATGTGGACTTTTTGATAGAAGTTGGGAGAGAACACATCAGGCAAGGTTTTGATAAGTTTAGAAACTTCTGCCTCTTTAAGGCAGAAATAACCTTAAAGTGACACTAATTCTGCAAAGGCACTGCAGATTGCTTTGTTTCATAGTCACCAAAGTATCAAGGGATCTTTGCTGACATATTTGATTTGAAATTTAAATGTATGCATTGTAAAAGAAGGTTAGATAACAAATTCAGTTGGTTGTTAAAGCCTTGTCTTAAAGATACTCCTAACTCCTTGAGGGTCCATTGCATGGCAGACATTGGTAGTGAATTTGCCACCAGAGGACTCACTGAGGTACTGTTTGAATATGCTACCTGAGGTTATCACAGCTGAAACATTACTTCCAAACATTTCCAGTGTTCTTGCAAATGCATAGCGATTCAAAGGATAGAATATATCCTGGGTCTCATCACCCTAGCTAAACATTTTGGGATATATGTTTTCTGCATAGAGGTTTGTCCAAACTATGCAATTCTATCTCTAATAAGACTATTTCAATAATATAAACAATAATGCAAATATAAATATGGTTCTCTGCCTCAAACTATGTTATACATTTACTAAGGATAAAATAACAAAGTATAAATATGAAAACATGGGTCAGCATACACAGATCTCACTAGAGGCAGTGGAGCCTAGTGGTTAGGTGCAGGAGCCATGCACTAAAATATATCTAGATTTGACTGGCACAGCCACCAGCAAGTGTGAGCTTGAATATATTATCCGGACAGTCTTCTTTAAAAAGTAGGCATAAAATGTTCCACTCCATGGATATTTTTACCAGTAGGTTTTTCCTCTCAATTTCTCATTCAGGGATAATTTACCAACAGTAAAATACCCACATTTTGTGTGTATAATTTGATGAGTTTTTCAAATGCTTACAAACCCCTATCGTGATTTAGCACATTTTTCATTACCTCAGGAGTTCCTTGGGGCCCTCTTCCAGTTAATCCCTGCTGGTTCTACTCCACTGATTTCTTTCATTATAAATTAGTTTTCCTTTCAAAAAAGACCAAGTTTTAAATGAAATAATGTACCTACAGTGTTTAGAATACTTCTTGGTATTTAGTAAGTACAAAAAATGACTTTGGTCATCAGTAGTATTTCTGCACAGTTAGAGCTCAGATGACAGATACACTGCAGCCACTAGAGAGGAATATGAGGGCAAGTTCAAACTGACAGAAAATGAGATGCATGTAAAACATTAAGAAAGTAAAAAGGAAGATTAGAATATTTAAGAAAAAGCAAGATATTATTTAAAGTTCATTGAATTCCTTCTAGATGTTGGCATTATGCCACAAGTTTATGTCATTTAATCTTTATAATAATCTAACATAGGTATTATTCCCTCCCACCTGTTTTACAAATTAAAAAAAAACACAAGACTAGAGAAGTTAAGTAGCTTTCTAATATCGCATAGCATCATTAAGTAATAAAGCTGGGATTCAAGTATCTTTTTCCAGCTCTGAAGCTCCATCCATTCTAATAGACCATCATGACCTCCATATTAAAAAAGCATAAAGGGAAAGAAAAATAACATTGATTGGGCCTTAAAATTGAAAGATATTAAACTTGGTGATTTTCACATATTATTTCATTCAATTTTCAGTGATGTTATTTTTTTCTCCCCATTTTACTCTGTGGAATATGCAATAAAAAGATGTTGAGCATCAGAGTTAAGATTTTAGACTAATTTCAAATGGCAATACTCTTCACACTATCGAAAAAGAAAAGAGAGAAAGAACACATGGACACAGGAGGGGGAACAACATAGGGTGCTGGGGGCAAGGGGAAGGAGAGCATTAGGACAAATACCTAAAGGATGCAGGGCTTAAAACCTAGATGATGATTGATACGTGAAGCAAACCACCATGGCACATGTATACCTATGTAACAAATCTGCACATTCTCCACATGTATCCCAGAACTTAAAGTAAAACAATATATTTTTTTGTTATATACACATATACATATACAAAAGAACATTTAGCTTAACCCATAATTCAGTTTGCAAAAACTCAAATTCTACAAAACATTCCACAAAAAGACCTACTGAAATCTCAGTATTTACACTTGAAGTTAAACGATGTGATCAAGGACTGAAGTTGAAAAACATTCACGGTGTGAATTAGGACTAGACAAGTGTACCCTTACTCCTGGCATACACATGTCAAATAACGTGTAGATTTATGTAAAATACCTCACTGGTAATTGAGTTATCTTTACTTTAGCTAATACATCACCTGTCATCTGAGTTTTTTTGTTAACTACTTGTAAAATTATTGTATTTTCTTCCTATAAGAAGACATTGCCTAATCTTTGATTATAAAAAAATAATAAATATAAACTTATGCAATCTTTTAAAATAAACCCATTTAAACACAGTAAATTTCCTGGCACTTGTGCAAGCTAAGAATTGAAACCGAGAAAATTTAGGATTTCTGAGCCCTGTGAGAAATCATTACATTGACACTATAAATTTCTTCTTTTCATTCAACTGTATTTGATTAAAACCAAATACCATGGCACTTTTTATAATACAAATCAATGTTTAATGAAGCTATTATAAAAATTAAATGACACAAGTAAGTATTTTATATTATTATGAGCTCATACTTTCCCTAACAAGACAACTTTCTGAATCTGGCTGTTCTAAATAACTATTACTGGTTGCACAAGAGAATTGTGAAATCAAAGGTTTTCTAACCAGTTAACACTGAAGGTTCTTCAATTCTGGCACCAATGCATCCTCATTTGATGAAAATAATATTTTAAGGCAATTTGTGAGGTTTATCTGAAGCTCTGCTGGGTATGGCTCCAGGAAGCAGAATGAGTCTAAACTATTTTCTGAATTTTCCCAGCAATTAAAAACATAAATGCCATCAGTCTGACAGGCAATGCTTCCTGAGTTTAAATTTCATGCACATGTGAAAAAGAGAAAATCTGGCGGGGTGGTTAGGGGAGGGTGGGAAGAAGAAAGAAAAAAAGAAAATGCTCAGAGGTCTTCTTAGGTCAAAAATGATATTCTAATCATCTCTGGTTGCCAGACATCAGCATTTAAGATAAGAATAGTGGGAAAAAAAATCCACTGTCACAAAGAATGAAGAAAACTGAAAGAAAATGTTCTCACCCAAACAACAGGAAAACAACAAGCAATCCACAAAATTACAGCTTATTTTGATCCCATCACGCAACTGAGATTGCAAGACAGTGAGAACTACCTAAATTACCAAGAGCGATAAGCTCATTTAAGAAGAAAGAGGACACATGAACTGTTTATAGAATGTTGAGATTCACTCAGGGAGGTTGGCAAAATATTACAGAAAATAGTAAAGATATATTAGGGAAAGTTGTAGATTAGTCTCAAGCCTTTTGGAAGGCCAAAAGGTTTTACTGTGGCAGGCTGAAGGTGAAGGTGGCCATCCAGTCCATTAAGTTAGGGAGAGATAGGGATAATCAAAAGCCTTACCCTGCACCCGTTGGTCTCTACTCTATTTACTCATGTCGATTTTGTGCTGGGTGGTCTCTCTGAGGAAGATCAAAGGGCAATTACCTGTTAATAGCATTTACTCTGGGCCTGGGAACTTAAAGCTTTTATTAATCTTAAAACCATTCGCTTAACCATGTTAATTATCCACAGGTGTGTTACCTTAGAACCTGTTATGAATAAAAGTGTGGACAGACAGAGGGTCTGGGTTGATTGGTTGCATTTCGCCTTCTGAAAGCAGTCAATAGCCCACTTAAAACATTGTAATGGTGTGAGAGTGCATTAATTCATTCATTGTTGAGTCAGGGTCTGCGGGTCAGACTTCCAGGACAGTGGAACCCACGTCTCAATAGAACATGAGAGAAGGAAATGGCTGTCATAATATTTGGTAAGAGAACATCAGTTAAAATATTAATAAATTTTTAAAAGCCAAGTATGGGCTATTACGAAAGTTTAAAATAACTGGGAGCCTAAGACTTGAAAGGGATTCACAAATATATACTCAAAAACCCTTTATCATGGGCTTCAACTAGATGATCAAAAGAAAAACTAGAGTCAGGGAAAGAGTGGAAACACTACAAGGTGGTATAAACATGCAGGTTCTGATCGCTATCCCACAGAGATGAGCAAGAACCCTTACCTGCTTTCCAGGATACTTCCCTCATAGAAAATAAAAGCCTTTAATACATTGGGGGAGGACACACACACACACACACACACACACACACACACGGGCAAGCAGAGGTTTACTACTTCTGGGGAGGAACAGAAACAAAATCCACCTTTCTATGGTGTACAGTGGAGGAATGGAAAACTCTCATATGCACATGGTCCAACAAGCTGCTGTTTTGGGGAGAGTGGCAGAAGCAATGGCTAGCTAACTCTGAGATAAAAGGAGGAAATTATCTGGAGCTTAAAATTCTGCACGAATATAAGACAGAGCTCTGGTCTCACTAGAGGAGCATTAGGAAACCCTTAGCCACCTAAGACACACCACAAATTAAAGGCAATATTTTACTGCCATATATACAGGGCATAAATTCAGAGAAAGACCAAACCCATGCCCAGAGGCTCATAAGAATTACCTAAATCTGACACTGGATAAGGAGATTTGATAATGACTAATCAAATCCACCATAACCCAAGCACCAAATAACAAGCAATGACAATCTACTGCTAATGGCAGCAAGGGAATGATTAAAGAACCTCTTTATTATACGCAAATGCGGAGACTGATGAAAGTTGGGGATGAATAAGGAACATCAGAAACAATCCTCTGATACTCCAGGCCCCATACTAGACAAACACTGGAGGATTTGATAGCTTTGGTGCATTGAGACTAATGGTAGCAACAAAACCCAAGACAGCTCAATTCCTGGATAGAATCACTTAACCTCTGACATTATAGCCTGACAGAAGAAGCATGCCCATTGTAAGGCATAAGTACAAATTACCTACAAGTCTGCCTTTCATACATTCACAATGTCCAATATTCAATTTAAAAAAAATTGCACAACCCACCAAAATACAAGAAAAAAAATCTCATTGTCAAGAGATAAACAATCTATATTACTGGAATCAGAAATCAGCAATAATTCACATGCTGGAAATACCAGACAGTAACTTCAAAATAATATGATTAATATATTAAAGGTCTATGGGAAAACTTTTGAAAAAAGAGGAAGCTTATAGAGTCAAATGGAATTTGCTAAAAATAATAAATGCAATACCAGAAGTGAAACAGGTCCTCACTGCATTCATCAGCAGACTGAGCTAAAGCAGTGCTTAAAAGGAAAAATTATAGCAGTATACACTTACATTAGAAAAGAAAAAATATTCAAATCAGTAATGTGTACTTCTTTTTTCAGAAAGTAGAAAAAAAGACCTCTGGTTCCAAAATGTTGGTGCAGAAGCTAGCTGGCTTCACTGCCTCAACCACCCGTTAATATACAACATTAAGGTTATAGGCAGGAAATTCTCAGAACTCAAGTCTGAGGAAAAGATAGTTCCTAGGGCCATAAAGAACACAGAAAACTCAGAGCAAACCGTAAGAGAATTGGGCTTGTATATCTGTGATATCACTGCCTCCAATCTGCTTGGCACCAAACACAGAAAATCTCCCTTTGACGCCTGGTTTATACACTAGTAAAAGTGAGATCAAGGTGAACAATCAACTTCCCCACCATCTTGGTTTTCTTGGCAGGATACCTTTCAACACACCATAAGAAGTGTTGAAAGTACCTAGAGAGAGATATATCTCTGAATATGGCCAGAAAAAAGTGGGGACGTCCATCTGCAGCCCTGGAAACTCTGCTCTGTGACTCAGCCAAAGGAGGCATCAAAGTGGATGTTCAACAGAACCATGCTATAGGAGGTTTGTTCCACAGTTCTCCTGGGCACAAACTCCTAGTCAGTCTTCCCACACTACTGGGATATCCTCCTTGGAACCTCCCTCTTTGGTGACTGAAGGCACTGTGATTGTTTATTAGAATTTAGGCAAACCTGGGCTTAGGGTGTCATCTAATAGCAAAACGAAGACAGAGATTTAGTAGGGAAAAAGAAAAGAGAGAGAGAGAGAAAATCAACAGGTAAATTACAAAGAACCTCTAAGCAAATGTATCTAATAAAAATCAAAGCAAGCCAGAGAGATTATTGGAATAAATAACTAATCCTTCAGTGAAAAGACATAGACATAAATCCACAAAAAACAACAGCAAGCAAGAAATTATGATCTTCTCAAATGCACAAAGTAAGGAACCAACGATTGACCCTAACAAGACAGTGATATGTGAGCTTTCTGACAAAGAATTCAAAATAGTAGTTAAAAAAAAAAAACAAACAAAAAAACTCAGTGACCTCCAAGGTAACACAGAAAAACAATTCAGTATTTTATCAAGGAGAATTTATTAATGAGATTAAAAAATTTTTAAAAAATCAAACAAATTTTAGAACTGAGGAATATATTTGTCAAAGTAGAAAATTGATTAGAGAGTCTTGACAGCAGAATGGATAAAGAAGAGAGAAAAATCAGTGAGCTTGAAGATAGACTATTTGACAATACCACAGTCAAAAGAGAAAAAAAGAAAAATAATTAAAAGAAATAAAGATCACCTACAATATATAGAAAAAAATACCTTAAAATCTAATGACTAGTGTTTAAGAAAGAGTTGAGCAAGAGCTGTAAAGCTTATATAAAAAAAATAGTAACAGATGTTTTCAAAGCTTGAGAAAGAGATAATTAAATAATGAAAATTCATTGCTAAAAGAAAATGCTAAGAGGAGATAAAATTTTACAGATATAAAACTCACTGTTAAGATAGGTGGATAAGCCCAGAATACTGTAATACTGTAAGTGTTATGTACAATACATACATAACTCTACTGTGAAACCCAAAAGACTAATCAAAAACAATAATAGCTACAGCAGCCTGTTAAGTATAGGCAATATAAAAATATGTAAATGAATTCAACACAAAGATTAACTATGGGGAAGTGGAGTTAAAGTATAGAGTTTTAACACTATCTTTTGTTGATTTTCTTTTTGGTCTAAAATAGATTGTCATCTCTTTAAATAACTTGTTATAACTGTAAGATCCTTTATGTAAGCTTCATGGTTACCACAATGCAAATACCTATAACACAGTTACTAAAAATAAAAAGCAACAAATTAAAACATACTACCGAGAAAATCACTTGACAACAAATGATGACAATAAGAAAGGAAGGGAGGGAGAGAAAAGTTACAAAACAATCAGAAAACAAACAACAAAATGTCAGTAACAAGTTTTTTTTTTTTTTACAGAAAACATGGAACCATATGCTTCTGGAGAGGCTTTGAGGAGTTTTCACATGCCAGAGAAAGAGAGAGGAAGGGTGCATAGGTGCTGCACATTTTTTTTTTTTTTTTTTTTTTTTGAGACGGAGTTTCGCTCTTCTTATCCAGGCTGGAGTGCAATGGCGCGATCTCGGCTCACGGCAACCTCCGCCTCCTGGGTTCAGGCAATTCTCCTGCCTCAGCCTCCTGAGTAGCTGGGATTACAGGCATGCGCCACCATGCCCAGCTAATTTTTTGTATTTTTAGTAGAGACGGGGTTTCACCATGTTGACCAGGTTGGTCTCGATCTCTCTACCTCGTGATTCACCCGCCTCGGCCTCCCAAAGTGCTGGGATTACAGGCTTGAGCCACCGCGCCCGGCCGGTGCTGAACATTTTTTAAAAATCAGCTATCATTCAGTCATGAGAATAGCATTAGTGGGATGGTGCTAAACAATTAGAAACTTCCCCAGTGATTGAATCTCCTCTCACCAGTCCTCACCTCAAGTATTGAGGATTACAACCTGATACGAAAGTTGGGTGGGGATACAGATCCAAACCATATCACCCAGGAAGTGCTAAATTAAATTTGGCCTAAAACTGCTTCTGTACATAGTGAAATGCAACCTAACTCAGTATATACACACAACACAACCTAACTTAAGAGTACATTTTTGTAACAAATAGTTGAATTTCAGTAATCACAGAAGCTGAACATCAGCAAATTACAGGCTGCCAACTGCTCAGACCATGTCCATGTAAGGCAAATGCTGGAGCTATAACCAATCAAGCTGCTTCCCTATGTCACTTCCCTTTTCCATTTATAAATACTACCAGCCCACAATCCAAATGGAGCTATGTGGACCTCTGCTTGGTTAGGGTGCTGCCCAATTTATAAGTAGTTATTTGCTCAAATAAGCTCTGCTAAATTTTGTCTAAAGTTTTTTAGTTAACAGAAGTAATCAGAAACACTGACATAATTATGACACAGATGTTGGAAGGGAACTAATTAAACTGTGTGGATTGGGAATGGTGTTCATTATGCATGTTTGGTAAATGATGATAACAATACAATAAAAGTTAAATTTAGAGATATAGGAGGAGATGAAAAATTAATATAGTAAAAATATAAGTAAATAGTGCCAGTACCAAAACTGTAACAAAGAAAGATCATGTTTGCAAATGTATTCAGCCTATTAAAATACAAATAACAGACATGAACAATTTGTATTTAGTGTCATAATCATACAACTTTTGAACTCTAGAGTTTTATATAGTTTAACAACTCTACTGTAATTTTGTTATAAAAGTCTTAGAGATATGAGTTATTAAATTGGGTTTTAAATGTTAGATGTGAAGGACAAAATTGTTCATATTTCTCTTAAAGTATTAGCTTTCTTATTTAGTAAGGCAGGAGTAATGTGGTTTGCCTAGATAAAAGAAATATTGGTGCTTGACAATTTTAGCAACTGTCAGAAATTTAACTAGATATAGAAAAGTATGAATATTTGCAATGAAATATTAGATTATTTCAATATCATCTAATTTTTTATTATGTTTAAACCATCACAAACACAAAGATTCTTATAATTCCTTTTAGCTTCTGATAGTACTTTTAATTTGAGATTTATCACTGTTGTTATATTCATAGTAACTGGTAATTAGTGGGAATTAAGTTTCTTGATAATATTTGAAGAAGAACTTTGAGTTGGCTTTTAAAACACAATATGGCTAAGATACACTATTTAAAAGCATATGGCAGGCTGTCTAGGAGACAGCTACAACCATGCCTGTTGTCACTGGTTATGGGTTCTTGTCTTACTTTTCTGGGGCTGCTATAACAAAATACCACAAAATGGGAGGCTTGTAAACCACAGGAATTTATGTATGTATGTATTTATTTATTTTTTAGGAAAGAAAGAAAAAAAAGGAGTGAAGGAGAGGAAGAAAAAGAGGGAGAGAGAATGGGAACGTTGCTTTAGTCTAAAAATGGGTATTGAAAACCTCTTTTATGCCAATAATCATGCTTAATCATGGCCGATTAATATTTCATTTAAACCTATGAGTAGGTGTGATGTGGTACTGACAAAAATGTATATTTTATGTATTTAAAGTGGAGAGCTCTATAAATGTTTATTAAGATTACTTGTTCCAGATCTGAGTTCAAGTCCTGGATATCCTTATTAATTTTCTATCTCGCTGATCTATCTAATATTGATGTTGAAGTCTCCCACTATTATTGTGTGGGAGTCTAGGGAGTCTAAGTCTCTTTATAGGTCTTATGTATCTGGGTGTTAAGATTGTTAGCTCTTATTGTTGCATTGATCCTTTTACCACTATATCTTTGTTGCTTTAAAATCTATTTTATCAGAGGTAAGAATTGCAACTCCTGCTTTTTATTTATTTATTTATCTCCATTTGGTTGGTAAATCTTTCTCCATCCCTTTGTTTTGAGTCTTTGTGAATCCTTGCATGTGAAATGGGTCTGGATATAGCATACCGTTGGGTTTTGGCTGTATCTTTTGATTGGGGGATTTAGTCTATTTAAATTTAGGATTATTGCCATTTGATGTTAACTGGCTGTTTTGTCCATTCGTTGATGTAAATTCTTCATTATGTTGATGCTCTTTACTTTTTGGTATATTTTTAGAAAGACTAATACTGGTTGTTCCTTTCTATGTGTAATGCTTCTTTCAGAAGCTCTTGTAAAGCAGGCCTGGTGGTAATACAGTCTCTGAGTACTTGCTTGTTCATAAAAGATTTTAATTTTCCTTCAGTTGTGAAGCTTAGTTTGGCTAGATATGAAATTTTGGGCTGAAAGTTCTTTTCTTTAAGGATGTTGAATATTGGCCCCCACTCTCTTCTGGCCTGTAGGGTTTCTGCTGGAGATCTGCTGTAAGTTTAATAGGCTTCCCTTTGTGGGTAACCCAACCTTTCTCTCTGGCTGCCCTTGGTATTTTCTCCTTCATTTCAACCCTGGTGAATCTAACAATTATGTGCCTTGGGGATGCTCTTCTTGAGGAATATCTTTGTGGTGTTCTCTGTATTACTTGGAGTTGAGTATTGTCCTGCCTTGCTAGGTTGGGAAAGTTTTCCTGGATAATATTCTGAAGAATATTTTCCAGCTTGGATTCATTCTCTTCATCACATTCAGGTACACCTATCATATATAAATTAGGTCTTTTCACATAGTCCCGTATTTCTTGGAGACTGCTCATTCCTTTTTATCCTTTTTTTCTCTATTCTTGTCTTCTTGTTTTATTTCATTAAGCTGGTCTTCAAGCTCTGATATGCTTTCTTCTGCTTGATCAATTCAGCTATTAAAACTTGTGCATATTTTGCAAAGTTCTCGTGTTGTGTTTTTGAACTTTGTTAATTCATTTATATTCCTATTAGCATTTCATCAGACATTTTTTCAAAGTTCTTAGTTTCTTTACATTGGGTTAGAACAAGTTCCTTTAACTCCCAGAAGTTTCTTATCATCCACCTTCTGAAGCCTACTTCTGTTAATGGAACATAGTCCTTCTCCATCATCCCTTGTTCCGTTGCTGATGCGGAACGGTAATCCCCTGTAGAAGGAGAGGCGTTCTGATTTTGTGTATTCTCAGCCTTTTTAGGCTGGTTTATTCTCTTCATTATAAATTTATCCATCTGTCATCTTTACAATTACCACCTTTCTAATTAGGTTTCTGAGTGGACATCCAATTTATTGATTCCCAGCGCCGGAATCTGAGCAACCCACTGTGCCGGCCAAAACAGCGGCATTAAGACTGATGGTGCTCTTCTGCTCAGGAATCTCTGGTCTGGCTTCCTTCTTGAGTCCCTAATAGGTGACTCTGCCTTCCTGGAACTCCAAACGTAGGTCAGAAGGGGAACCAGTCCCATTTACTCTGCACCAAGGGCCGCCACGCCAAGGCGCCAGCAAAACCACCCTGCTGGCCACAAGAGTCGTGCTGGCGACCTGTGGAGCTCCTCTGCTGGGGATCTTCTGGTCCATGAGTGACAAGAATTTGTCTGAAAGTGTGGCATCCTCTCATTCTCTGTGCTTTCACTGGGAGCTACAATCCCGAGCTGTTAGTGATCAGCCATCTTGGATCTCTCTCTCTCCAGGTCTTTACTTATCAAAAACACTGAATCTAAATTGATTCAATTCTTCAATTAAAAGGCACAGCATAGCTGAATGAATTTTTTAAAAGACTCAATTATAAGCTGCCTAGAAGAAACACATTTCACTTATAAAGGATTACATAAACTGAGAGTCAAGAGGTGGAAAGTCAGTCCATGCAACTAGAAAAGAAATATAAGTAGGAGTACCTAGACTTATATCAAATAAAATAGACTGCAAATGATAGACTATAAGAAGAGACAAAGAATGATACTACATAGTGATAAAGGAGTCAATTCAGCAAAAGGATGTATCAATTGTAAATATTTATGTACTCAACCCTGGAGCACCCAGATATATAAAGTAATTACTATTAAAGAGAGAGTTAGACACCAATGCAGTAATACTGGAGACTTCAACACCATTCTGAGCAATGGACAGATCATTCAGACAGAAAGTCAATGAAGAAACATTGGAGTTAAACTGCACACCAGACCAAATAGACCTAACTGACATTTATAAAACATTTCACTCCACTCCTGCAGAATACAGTCTTTTCATAAGCACATGGAACATTCTTTAGAATACACAATATCTTAGGCCACAAAACAAGTCTCAACAAATTTTAAAAAGTAGAAATCACATCAAGTATCTTTTCTGATAACAATGGAATAAAACCAGAAATCATTAAAAAAAAAAAAAAGAGGAAGCTCAGAAGATATACAAAAACATGGAAATTAAACACCCTGTTCCTGGATGATCAATGAAGATATTAAGAAGAAAATATAAAAGTTTCTGAAACAAATGAAAATGGGAATACAACATACCAAAGTCTTTGGGATACAGCAAAAGTAGTACTAATAGGAATACTTATAGCAATAACCACCTATATCAAAAAGGCAGAAAAGCTTCCAACCAGGTACAGTGGCTCACACCTGTAATCCTAACACTTTGGGAGTCTGAGCCAGGCAGATCGCTTGAGCTGAGGGGTTCAAGACTGGCCTGGACAACATGGTGAAACTCTGCCTCTACAAAAAATACAAAAATTAGCCAGGCATAGTGATGCGTGCCTGTAGTCCCAGATACTCAGGAGGCTGAGGTTGGAGGGTGGCTTGAGCGTGAGAGTAGGAGTGAGATCATACCACTGCACTGCAGCCTGAGCAATTGAGTGAGACTTTGTCTCAAAAAAAAAACCTTCAAACAACCTAATGACGCACCTAAAGGAACTAGAAAGGAACAAAACAAACTCAAAAACAGTAGAAGAAATAAAATAGTAAATGTCAGAGAAAAATAATTAAAATTGAAAATAATGAAATAAAAAGATAAAAATAACCAAAATATTTTGTTCCAGACCAACTAAAAAAGAGAGAGAAGATACAAATAAATAAAATCAGAAATGAAAAAAGAGATAGAAGAATGTGACCACAGAAATAGAAAGCATCATTAAAGACTGTTATGAACAACTATATGCCAATAAATTAGAAAACCTAGAAGAAATGAATAAATTCCTGGATTCATATAACAGAATAGTATAGAAAAAAATGCACCTCCAATAATAAAGACCATATATAAAAAATCCACAGCTAATATTGTACTGAACAAAAAATGTTTGATGGCCTTGGCCTTTCCTCTAACTCCTAGAACATGACAAAGATACCTACTTTCACCATTGTTATTCAGTGTAATAATGGAAGTCCTGGCCAGAGCAGCTAGTCAAGAGAAATAAATAAAGGGCATCCAAATTGGAAAAGAAGTCAAATTACCTTTGTTTAAAGAGGACATGATGTTAAACTTAGAAAAACTTAAAGCCTCCATCAGAAAACTGATAAAGCCACTAAATGAATTCTGTAACATTGCAGGATATAAATTCAACAATCATTATACATGAATGCCAACAGCAAATAACTCTTTTTAAAAGCAAGAAACAAATCCTATTTAAAATAGCTATAAAGAATATAGGGAAGGCACAGTGGCTCATGCCTGTAATCCCAGCACTGTGGGAGGCCAAGGCAGGTGGATCACCTGAGGTCTGGAGTTCAAGACCAGCCTGTCCAACATGGCAAAATCCTATCTCTACTAAAAATACCAAAAAAAAAAAAAAAAAAAAAAAGGAGCTGGGCCTGGTGGTGCATGCCTGTAATCCCAGGTACCCGGGAGGCTGAGGCAGGAGAATCACTTGAACTCAGGCAGAGGTTGCAGTAAGCCAAGATTATACCACTGGGCAACACAGTGAGACTCCATCTCACATAAATAGATAGATGAATAATAAATAAATAAATCCTGCAGACATTATCAGAATAATAAGCAAGTATTATTTTAAAACATGTAAAAAGGAAATGGCCAGATGAAATGGACAGATTGCTTGAATCACACAAAGTATCACAGCTCGTGTTAGAAAAATGATATTCTCAATAGTTCTATATCATTTAAAAACTCCACTTTTAAGTAAAAATCTACCCATGAGGAACTCTTCTAACCCAAATAAACTCACTAGCAAATTACACCAAAATTTTAGTGCCAATAGCACATAAACTCTTCTAAGAATTTGAAGAGGATGGAACACTGGTCAACTGATGTTATGAGGCCATCATTTCCCTGATATCAAAACTATTACAAAAAAAGAAAACTACTACTGATGTTGCACATGGAAATAGATGGAATAATCTTAAGGAAATATGGACAAACCAAATCTAGCAATACAAACATTGTAATACATCATTAGCAAACGGAGTTTATCCCAGGAATGCAAAGCTAGTTCAACATGTGCAACTCAATCTAAGTAATTCACCACATAAACATCATGAAACAGAAAAAATACATGGCAATCTCAATAGATGCACAAAATTATTAGACAGAATTAAATTCTCATTTAATATAAAAACACTTAACACACTTGGAGTAATGAGTTATTCCTAAATCTGATGGCAGGCATCTAACAAAAAACTTTACCCAGTATCATATTTAATGGAAACAAAGCAAATACTTTTTCTCTAAGACTGAGAACAAGATAGGAATATATGCCCTTATCATTTCTATTTAACATTTTACACTGAGGTATTAGACAGTTGAATACAATTTAAAAAACAGAAATGAATATATATAGATAGGAAATGGACAGACAAAACAAAAAATGGACAAATAATATATATAGATAGGAAATGGTCCTTATCATCTGATGGCATTTCCATACATAGAAAAATCAAGGAATCTCTCAAAAGTTTGTACAAGTAAGGAGTGAGCTTATCAGTATTTCAGGACACAAGGTCAGTATATAAGAACAAAACAAAACAAAATTTATTTACTAGCTATACACAATTAGAAATTTAACTTTTAAAATACTATAATGGTTTAAAAGGCAAAGATAATTCCAATAATAAATATGCAACACTTATAAGTCCCCAAACTACTATAGGAAGAAAAATATTGATGAAAAAAACGTTTAAAATATCAAAATAAAAGGTAATACATACTATAGTTTTTCACTGGACTACTCAACATTGTTAGGTTATCAGTTCTTCTGAAGTCCAGTCAAAATTGTTGCACATGGTTTTAGAAATTGGCAAATGGATTCTAAAACTTAAGTAGAAAAAAGGGTCCAGAATACTCAAAACAATTTTTAAATAGGAAAATGAAGTTGGAACATCCACATAACCTGTTTTTTTTTTAACTAAATAGCAGGCTTTATTCAGATTTCACTAGTTTTTACATGTACAATTTTTGAGAGTGTGTATTTGACATTTTGTTGCATGTATAGTTCCTGTAATTGCCATCAGAATCAGAATACAGAACCGATCCATTAATACTAAGAAACAATTTCTTTCCTCTTTTTTTAAAATATATATTTTATTGTACTTTAGGTTCTGGGGTACATGTGTAGAACATGCGGGATTATTGCATAGGTACATGCATGGCAATGTGGTTTGCTGCTTCCATCCTCCCATCACCTATATCTGGCATTTCTTCCCATATAATGCCTCCCCAACCTCCCTACCCCCTGCTGTCCCTCCCCTAGTACCCCCGAAGAGACCCCAGTGTGTGATGCTCACCTCCCTCTGTCCACGTGTTCTCATTGTTCAACACCTGCCTATGAGTGAGAACATGTGGTGTTTGATTTTCTGTTCTTGTGTCAGTTTGCTGAGAATGATGGTTTCCAGATGCATTCATGTCCCTACAAAGGACACAAAGGAAGGGAGGGAGGAAGAAAAGAAGGGAGGGAGAGGGGAGGGATGGAAGGAAGGAAGGAAAAAAGGAAGGAAGGAAGGAAGGAAGGAAGGAAGGAAGGAAGGAAGGAAGGAAGGAAGGAAGGAAGGAAGGAAGGGGAGAAGGAAGGAAGGAAGGAGGGAAGGAAGAGAGGGAGGGAGGGAAGGGGAAAGAAAGTAAGAAGAAAAAGGCCTGGCGCGGTGGCTCAAGCCTGTAATCCCAGCACTTTGGGAGGCCTAGGCAGGTGGATCACGAGGTCAAGAGATCGAGACCATCCTGGTCTACATGGTGAAACCCCGTCTCTACTAAAAATACGTAAAATTAGCTGGGCATGGTGGCGTGTGCCTGCAATCCCAGTTACTCAGGAGGCTAAGGCAGGAGAATTGCCTGAACCGAGGAGGAAGAGGTTGCGGTGAGCCAAGATCACGCCATTGCACTCCAGCCTGGGTAACAAGAGCAAAACTTAGTCTAAAAAAAAAAAAAGAAAGAAAGTAAGAAGAAAATAAAATAATAAAGAAGAAATGAAAGAAAGATAACAAAACCACCTTAACCCCTGTCTGCCAACATACTTACAACTCAATAGGAACCAAACAACAAATAAAAGTTGGACAAAACATTTTAAGACACTATGTAAAAATACTAGTTTAAAGATTTAAAGATTCTCATAATTAATCATTAGAAAAACAGAAAATAAGACCACTACACATTAACTGCAATGGCTAAAACAAAGTAAAAGACACACAAAATTTACAATACCAAGTGATGACAAATATGCAAAAGCAATTGGAACTGTCACATATTATTGGTTGAAATAAAAAGCAGTATAATCAGTATGGAAAAAGAGTTTGGAAGTTTCTTAGAAATTGAAACATATCTTTGTTATACTACCCAGAAATCTCACTGTAAGTATTTATACAAGAGAAACAAAAATGTATGTCCACACAAAGACCTGTATATTAATGTTTATAGAAGCTGTGTTAGTTTTCTACAGCTGACATAACAAATACTCCAAACTTGACAACTTAAAATAGCAGAAGTTTTTTTGTCTCACAGTTATGGACACTAGAAGTTATGGATTGCAAGGTGCTGACAGGGCTGGCTCCTCCTGGAAGCTCTAAAAAAGAATCCCTTCCATTCCTCTCTACTGGCTTCTGGTGGCTATTGGTAATCCTTAGTTAGCATTCCTTGACTTGCGACACATTATTGAATGTCTGCATCCATCTTTACATAGTCTTCTCCCCTCTGTGTCACTGTGTGTTTGTTTCTTCTGTATTTTATAAAAGGACATCGTCATTAATTCACGACCCACCCTAATTCAACATGATCTTATTTCAAGATTCTTATCTTAATTATGTCTGCAAAGGCCTTATTTGAAATAAGGTGAAGTTCCAGGTGGACATATCTTTTGGAAGGCCATCATTCAACCCTCTATAGAGGGTTTGCTCATAATAACCAAAATCTGGAAAAGCCCAATATTCTTCAACTGGTGTATGTATAAAAAGTAGTTACAGAACACCTTATTAGTTGGCAATAAAGCAGAATGAACTACTAATACATGTAACAAAAACGATATATCAGAAAGGCCTTATGCTAAGTGAAAAATTCCAGATACGAAAACCTACGTATGCTATGATTTCATTTATATTACATCTGAAAAGGCTAAAAAATTGATTTTTTAAGAAAAAAATTAGATCAGTAGTTGTCAGGGATTGGGGTGAGGAATGAAAATTGAAGAGCAAACTTTCTGGGGTGATGAAAATACCAATAATGTAATTGTTTTTGTAGTTACATATGTATATATTTGCCAATGTTCATAATAGTTTAGGCCAATCAATACTCAAGCTGAGGATCTACCAAATTAAGTAAGCAACGAGAAGATACTGAAATTTTGAGCAAAACTGTTAATCATCTTAATATTAGAAAGAAGATTGTATTCATAGGATGATTCAGGACTTGGCAAAGCCAAAAGGCAAGGAGATCAGTTTTAGGAGTCTGAGCACAAAATGTCAGCCTCAGGGCCTCTTCTGGCAGAGGCATTGGGAACTAAACACTGTCAGGAGAGACAGCCACTCAGATATCTAATAGGATATCAAATTTAACATAGCCAAAACAAATGCCTAATCTCTCTCAAATGTGTTTCTCCCACAGTCTATCCCATCTCAAGAAAGAGCAGCACCACTGTTCCAGTTGCTCTGATACAAAACATAAGCGTCATCTTTGATTTTTATCTCTCAATCCCACATCTCCATTCATCAGAAAATCCTGCAAGCTCCATCTTTAACATTTATTCAGTCTCACTTCTCAATAACTTCATTGAAGGCATCCAGGTCCAAGATTCCAGCAACACTCTCCTAATTTTTGCAATTGCTCACTAACTGATCTTCTGCTCCTGTCCTTATCCTCTCCAGTTTTTCCTCCATTTATCACCACAGTCATCCTTTTAAAACATAAATCAGATTATTTAACTTTTCTGTGCAAAGGCCTCCAATAGTTTTCTGTCTTTCTCATAAAATCCAAAGTCTTACAATAGCCTAAAGGACCCTCGATAATTTGGACTTCTAGTTCTCCTGACCCTTTCTCTTACTACTCTTCTACTTTAATCTCTTTCAGCCATACTGGTCACTTAATTGTTCCTTGAGCATAAATAGAAATGCTCCTGTTTCAAGGCTTTTGTACCTACTATTCTCTGGGTTGGTCTAGCTATTCTTCTAGAGAGATGCAAGGCTTACTTCCTCACTTCCTTTAGTGTTTATTAAAATATTATCTCTACTTGACTACCCTATTTAAAATTGCACTCCTCATCCCAAGCTCTCTTTACTCTTTTTCCCAACTTATTTTTTCTTAATATTTTCTTTTATCTAACATAACATATTATATACATAATAATAATGTGCATTATAGGTTATTGAATTTCATTGATTCAAAGATGCAGTAATTTAAATTTATGAAACATTTTAATATCTCTGAAATGAAAATGACTCACAATGGATGGAGTCTTATTTTAACTGGTAGCATTTTTTATGATGATACTTGAAATAATTATGTATTTAAAAATCACTGTCATCTTAAATTAAACATTCAACAAAGTATGGCAAAATCTTTATTGTTTATTTCTCCACATGATAATATAAATTCTCATGGCGGTGCCATGATTTAAATGTGTCCCTTTCAAAATTCAAACTTAATCCCCATTTTGATGGTATTGAGATGGGTTCTTTTGAGAAGTGATTAAGTCATGAGATCTCTGCCTTCACGAATGAACTAGTGCATTCTGAAAGGGCCGGAGGAACTAGCTCAGGCTTCGTTGCTCTTCTGCCTTCTGCCATACAAGAAAAAGGTCACAGAATGAGCAAAGAGGCACCATCTTGGAAGCAGAGAACAGGGCCCTCACCAGACACTTAACCCACCCAACGGCTAGATTTTGAACTCCCCTGCCTTCAAAACTGTGAGAAATGAATTTCTATTATTTATAAATTACCCAGTTTTTGATATCCTGTTATGGCATTGCAAATGAACTAAGAATGAAAGATATTTGTCTCTCTTGTTTACTGCTATATCCCAATATCCTAGGATTGTGCCTGGATAATAGTAAGTGTTCAATAAATGTTCATCCAATAGATATTGAGTAGGAATATTAAATGAATGAATAGTGACTATTAAAAAGAAAGGCACAGAGGATGTATGTGGTAATGGCTTGGATGGAGGGAGTAATAATATGTGTGACAATGAGGCTTAATGCAAGTCCTGAAGCCTAGACATTGGAATATAGGGTCAAACAGTTAACAATAATAGGGAAATTGGGAGAAAAAGCTTCCCTGTGGTTGAACGAGGAGAAAAGAATTTTGTGAGGATAGTGTTGCATTGAAAATCTGAGGCTAGAATTCAAACAAAAAGTAAAGTTATGAGGATCAATGTCATCTTCTCTGAAAGGAGATGAAATGTAGAAGTGAATGGAGCTCCAGGAAGTGTATAGCAAAGAGAAAAAAGGAAGGACATAAAATCATGCCAAATATCCACTGTTATTACAAGAAGAAATGGAAATGACCTGGTGAATAATTCAGATTGATCAGAAAAGAAGGAATAGGATGAAGTGAGATAAGGTAAAATCTTACTTTGTCAAAAGATCTCTGCATTACTAATTCCATTTTGATTAATAAGTGCCTGCTTACCCTTCAAAGCCAGACTTCATAATTATGCCCTTTTTGGATCCTTGGTCATAAACTTGGACTGTTCTGGTGTATGTCCTCCTTGCTGAGGTCTCCTTTTTTATGCAATTCCCATGTTTTCTGAAAGAATCCCAACAGTTGTCATGCCAATCCAAGAAAAGTCATTAATACTATATCATCCATCACAAGCCAAACCCTACTGAGGAAATAAAATCATCTTATCATTGTCCAAGGAGACTATGTGATATGACCACATAGTCTCCTTGGACAAGGACATTAATATAACCACTTTCTCTTCTATCCCTAGACAAGGCAATTGGTCCCCTGCTTAAGAGCTTATGTGTTAAGGCTTTATTATCTTTTTCTAATTAAGCTGTTGATGGATTGAGGAGACCTGGCATATGCTATTCCAATTACTGGTCACTGAACCCTTTCAAAGAGCTGGACATTAGGGTAGGAGGTAAACTTGGGCAAGTCACAGAGTTCAGATCAATCAATCAAGTGACCAATACTGTGTTTGAACTCCTTCAAGACACCAGTAAACGACTAGCATATGAATTTGCTGTCAAGTAATAGGCAAGCAGAAAAACAAGAATGGTTAGATAGATAGAGGATTTCTTTTGGCCATTCAATTATCTCCTCTAGGAATGTCTCTGTGTTAAGTCCAATGCTCTTTGAATTACAGAGACAGAGTACTTTCTTATTTCTAGCTGAGCTTTCTAGAGATGTAAAATGCTTATAACAGTGCCAGTACTTAGAAAAGACTAAACTTTCAATACATTGTACCAATTATCTTGACAGAGAAAGCTAAAGATATTAAAAAGCAGCCTAGACAATGCTATGCGGACAATAGGAGGGAGGAAAAAATGTTCTATGATGAGAAATCCTGTATTGGAACTTTCAGTACAACTAAGAATTAGCAGGTAAAGGAGATAGAGAAAGAGAGGAAGGATATTTGTTGGTTCTGTTTTGCTGCTGAAAGGCATTATATAACTTGCTGAGAAGAATGTGCCCTGAATAGAATACCTAATGCTTAATCCTCATATCTGAGATTATCTGTCCAAGCAGTGAACACTCAACAAAGACCTTACCTCCTACTTATTCCCAGAAGAGCCACTCAGGGAAGAGATGGCATTTAGCCAATTACTACATTGTTTTATTTATTTAAAATACTTTATTATAGAAAAGTGTGTTAATCCATTTGCATTGCTGTAAAGGAATATCGGAGACTGGGTAATTTATAAAGAAAATCAGTTCATTTGACTCACTGTTCTGCAGGCTGTACAGGCATGGCAGTGAGGCAAAATAGGTGAGTCCCAACATTGTAGATTTGTCAAGGAGGGTTCTTGGTTTTGCCCAGGAAAGAATTCAAGGGCAAATCAATAGTATTAGGCAGTAATCTTTTATTGAATGGCACTGCTCCATGAGAAGCAGGTCTAATTCATAGGCAATATTACAGAGTCAGGAACATGTTGGCTCTTGGCAACTGTATGGGTTCTTGGTAAATCCACTTTAAATTGCATGCACATTAAGGGGTATGTCAATACAAATACAAATAGCAATTGCAAACTGTCATGGTACTGATGAAAGCGTCTTATGTCAGTGAGCAATGAGGGTAGTTAGGGATTGCTTTCATCACCATTTTCTGGTTCCTGATGGTTTCTTCACTGTTCTGTCTGGACCAGATCCTGTTTTGGTCAACAGGGGTGTGACTATAAAAAGTCCTTATGATCTCCCACCTCATTTCCCACTTGGTTATTAGATATTTCTCCTTCCTATTACAGGAGCTGAAAAAGGGTGGTGGTCCATCTCCTGTAACAGCTTCTTGCCGATTTTATGGATGTAGGCCCTGCCTAACACTGGAGGTTGTAAGAATCTTTAGATATCTGATCTAAGGGACCAACAGTAGGATGTTTTCATTTCCCAGGTCAGCAGACAACATGGATTGGAAGCCTTGTGCTAGCATCATCTTTATGTAGAATCTAGAAGATATAAAATTTACTAGGAGGTTAAACAAGTAAATTATAATTAGACAGAAGAAAAGAATTAATGCTACTATGTCCACCCACAGCATCAATTATTTAACTAAGAATTTGTAAAACAACAAACTTAAGTTTCTCTGAGTTTTCAATTGCAGGTTGTGGTGTTCTTCTTTTATGCTTGTGGGCACTCATAAGAAACATTTTAACCCTGGACAGTTGTACTCAATTAATGATGTCCTGAAGCTTACAGTAGCAGGGGTACTTAACAATATCTGATAAGGACTCTTTTCTTTTGGTTGTAATTCTTATCAGGAGATTTTTCTAAAAGATTTTATTAAGACTAAGTCTTCTGGTTGAAGAGGAGAGCTATGTTTTCACTTATGTGAAAGGGCAATACTTCAATTTCATAATTTTTGAAAGGCATTAAATTTCAAGGGGGAACATGGTGAGGTGCGTCTGATCCCTGGTTTCCTGTCAAGACCTGAGTTCATTGTTTGTTTTTTTTTAGTTTCCCTGGCATTCTCTTTGGCCAATTAAACATTTTAGGCCAGATGAGAATGAAGGTGGGTAGACATCATGAGCCCTTAAACTTATTTTAAGCAATGTGAGAGTAAAAATCTAAAAGCCAAAACTAAGGTTACACATCAAGAAAAACCAAGAACATAGACTCAAGCTATATTGGGATAAAATATGTCTCTCAAAGACCTACAAGACAAAACACTTCAGCATCAGGCCACAATAAGAGTCAGAGTTGGAGGAGAAAAACTCACAGGAGCTTACAAAAACAAAACAAAACAAAACCCTGAAGGATAGAGACATCATCCCAGTCCTTATAAGGAACAAGAGATGAAAGCAGCGAGACACAGCAACAGTTAAGTCTCTGAGATACAAATCCAAGAAGTTTCAAAAGAAACTATTTTTAACATTACCAGAAAAATTTCTGATAATTTAACAAATAAATAACTTAAGGAAATCTGCTTTCCATATATACACATCCTAGTGGTGAGTCCTCTGGGACGTCAGTCATTGTCCCCATGTCTAACGGGATTGTTTCTGGACACAGAAGCTTTTTCTAAGTATAGCAAGAGGGAAAGCAACTGAACCTTTGCCATTTTTCCCTTTTAGATTCTCATTTCCTAGCAAGTCATTACAAAAGTGGATTATAAGTGTTTGCCAGTGAATGAAACATCACAAAAAAAGTATTTTTATTAAGCAAAAGTGGAAGTAAAAGTGTAAATAAAATGACAATAAAAAAAATCTGTTACAGAAAATAACTTTAGGGCAGAAAGTAAGAAAAGGCGAGACCAAGATTACACTAGGGTAGGCCCACAGTTTTCCAGAACCCACAGTTATGGGGAAATGCCAGTGCCAAAAACCTGGTAGCACTCAGATGGCAGCCAAAAATATCAAATGCCAAAAATCCCACGGTGCTCAACTATCAGCCAAGGAGGATCCTGACACTTAATGCCAAAATCTCTGGAGCATCTGAGGAGCAGCCAATAGTGAACTCCAAAGGTCTGGTTAGTACCATAGAACAACATGACTCTGGCATCACAGAGTCAGCATAACAAGGGCCTTTCACAACCCTGTGTCCTGCCTTAAACAATTGCCCAAATACAGTTAACTGGAAGTCAAAGAAGAAAAACAAAACTGCAAACAAAACATATATTTTAGAACTGAAAATACAATGGCTGGTGGAGCAATAAAATGAAGTCTAAGAAAAAGGACCAGGGGAAGAGGTGAGAAAGACAGGCTTCAGGTTATTCAAATCATGTAAGAATTTAAACAGACCATCTAGCCAGAAGCTTTATTCCCTGGCTCACCCAATATTGGGAGCAGGGGATGAAGGGACATTCACCCATCCACAGGAGCCAAAATGGTGCCAAGCAATCTTCTATGTGGAACCTGGATGAAGGGTTCTCTAGGTTCCCTCAGCCCAGGTGGGCTTCATTGCAATGCAGGGACCTGATAACCTGCTGGCTGGATTGACAGGTCCCACATGAGGCAATGGCACTATGGCCACATGCCCATCCTCTCAGCTCTGCTACCTGCCAGGATAGATGATGGCTCCTGAAAGAGCCTTTGGCTAATGTTACAGCTTGGTAACACTAACCACCATCTCACCATCTCTCACCAATTGCCACCTATTGCTGTCTTTCCATCTCATCAATCACCACCTCTTGCTGTCTCACCATGTCACAGACTTGATTGCCACCTCTCACCTCCTCTCTGATTGCCATTTGACTGTGTCTCACTGTCTGTTATTGTCTTCCTCTTTGCCAATTGCCACCATTTTGCTGTTTTACCACCACATCAGTTACAGCCTCTCATTTGCTTTCTTCATTCATTTGTGGTCACCAAACGTTGCAGGACAGGCAAGCCCCAGAATCGGGAGGATTCTTGACTTTAACCGGGAAAAATGTCAAGTATGAGCTGATAGTGTTAGACAGCAATCTTTTATTGAATTATACTATTCCTTATGGCCAGTTAACTCACGGGTAGTATGCCCAGAGCAAATTTATGGGCTCCTGACAATGTATAGGCTCTTGGTAAACCCACTTTCAATTATATGCAAATTAAGGGGCAGGTCAATGCAAATTGAGGGGCAGGTTATTTAGAACTTTCTAGGAAAAGGCAGTAATTTTTGGGTCATTGCCACAGAAAGCAGTGTAAACTGTCATGGTACTGTTGGGAATATCATATGCCAACGAGCAATGAGGAGAGTAGGGATCACTTTGTTGTCATCTGCTGGTTCCTTCCTGCTGAATTTCTTTACTTTATCCTGTCTGGACCAGATCCTGTTTTGGTCACCAGAGTCGTGACTAAAAAACAAGTCCTGCCAGTCTCTTACCTCAGCACTAGAATCTACTCAACTTGTGGTGAGGCCTCAGGGAGCTTACAATCATGGAAAATAGGTGAAGGTGGGGCCAGTGCATCACATGGGAAGAGGGAGGCTGAGAGAGAGAGGATATAAATGCCAGGCTCTTTTAACAACTCTGAGAACTCACTCATTACCACTATGAGGACAGCACCAAGCCATTCATGAGGGATTCAATTCTAGGACCCAAACACCTCCCACTAGACCCATCTCCAGCATTTGAGGTCATATTTCAACATGAAATGTAAAGGATTTGAAACAGTTGAACATGTCAGAGTATGTTATCTATATGGATTAACTAGTATATATATATAATGTTACATATATTTTCTTATATATATATATATTCCCCTTAGATACGGTAAATTAATATAAGTAACTTAATCATGAATACACGTTTCAAAAGAAAATAGTTAACATCTGAAAGACTATTCAGAAGCCTACTTCAGATGTAGTATAAAAATGAATAAAGTTTGGGAATCAGATGCCTAGAGTCATGAGAGTTCATTCTAAGATACATAAGATCACAAAAGAAAACAGGGATTTCTTTCCCACAGCCAGATATCTTAAAGAGTGGAAAAATTCTGTAACTAGATGCTCATACAAGGTATAAGGCATCTGGTGATGGCTGCTATGGGCTTCATTGCCACCGTGGTCAACCACATAATTTCAATACCTTTGTTCCAAGCACAACTAATTAACCATCTTTCTCTTTATGTTTCTCAAGATTATTACACTCCTTCAGAGAAAATCTGATTGGCTTATTGAGAAAGCATACAGATTGCTGAGTCCCCTTGTGTCCATATGGCCAGAATTTTCTCACTAGGCAACTTCACAGACTTTCGGCCAGCCTATATTGACTGAGTGACTTTGGGTAAGAAGATTACCTCTGATCTAATTGGCAAGAAACATGATTTGATTTATGTGAAATGTCCAGAATAGATAATTCCATAGAGAAAAATGTAGATTAATGCTTGTCAGGCATTGGAAGGGTGGCAATTCAAAGCGACTGTCTTTTTCATCTGGCTTCTAGAGAGTCATTCTGTTTTCCTCCTCCTGACTGGCTACTCCTTACCCTTGTATGCTATTCCTTCTTATTTTCCAAACTTTGAATGTTAAGTACCCCAGAAACTAATCCTTAAGTTGTTTCTTTTTTCTCTTTAAATTTACTTTCTGAATTATCCATAACTTTAAATACTATCTATAAGCTGATGGAGTCCAGAGTTGTAACTAAACCTGATGTTTCTTCACAGCTCTAGTATTATAGATCATATCTCCAATTACCTATCTCCAATTGGTATCTCAAATGTGACAAGCCCTAAATTTGACTCTTGATCTCCCTACTGTCACCACTACACTGCCTACTCTATTCACAGCTTTTGCAGTTACTCACGACAAAAACTTTCTATTGCCCTTAGTTCCTCTCACACCTCACGTCCAATCCATCAGGAAATCCCTTTGGTTCTGCTTTCAAATCAACACTCATAGACTTCCTGCACCTCATCCACTACCACCTTGGTTCAAGCCAGCATCACCGTTTGCTTGGATTATTGCAATAGTCTCCTATCTGGCATTTCTGATTCTACCTTTGAACCCTGTAAACTCTTCTTGACACAACATCCACAACGGCCCTCTTAAAATTTCAGGTATATAATGCCACTCCTCTTCTCAGTGTCTTCTAATGCTTCCCCATATTTATTCCAGTCAAAGACCAAAATAAGAAGTCCTACATCACCTTTACCCTCCCCAATACCTTTCTTATTTCATTCACCTTTATTCTCCCGGGCTCAGTGTCTTCAAGTGACACTGGCCACTCTACAGTTTCTTGGAAACTCCAAGCATGTTCCTCCCTCAGGGCCTTTGCATTTCTTGTTCTGTTTATAATTTTTTTCTTTCTCCCAGATATTTTCACATCTTGGTTACTCAATTCCCACTGTTCTCTGCTCAATTGTCACCTCGTCATAGAAGACTCCTTGGGCTATTCTGCATAAAACAGCACTCTAATAATCATTGTTTCTCCATCTTACGTGTCTTTATCTTTCTCTGTGAAACTCATTAATACCTGACATATAATCTATTTTTATCTGTAGATTGGTCACTTGGACCAGTGAAACCTACATGAGAGTGGAGCCTTTGCTTTATTCACTGCTTTATCTCAAGCAATTTCAACAGTGCTAAGAAGTTGTGGAAGAAATGAATTGTATTTAAAGAAATAATTCTTTAACAAAAAAAGAAAAAAGAAATGAACAAAAAGAAAGGAAGTAGGAATGAAGGAACAAAAGGAAGAAGTAAAGGGGCCAGTGTATTTTTATTAAAATGTTCTGTATGTAGAAAATATTCTATATGGTGTAACAATGCATATATAATTTTACACCATGTTTTTAAATTTTAAAAACATGAGCATAGAAAATATTCTAGAACCGTATATCAAAATGTCAATGGACTAAATATTTCAGGGGTGTGGTCATGGCAGAGGCAAGGGGAGCTCTTTTTCCCATATCTGTTTTTTCTTTTTCAATAAAGAACACATTTCTTTATGCATTCATCTGTTGATGGACACATCTACCTGTGAACATTTTTAAATAGAAAAAACAATTCTTAAAAGAAATTATCTAAGAAAAAAAGAGATCTGTATCCCCATATGTTTTTATTTTCTACACAGCAAGCGCAGATACTGGAGTGTCTAAATTAAAATAGGCCTTGTTTTGCACATAGGCAAGAGACTTTTCCTTCTATTCCCATTTCTCAGGGCTTTCCAGGATATCCCAAAATATCCCATGAAGTGCTAGTTACTTTATAGGGAATGGAAGGTTTCAAGTCCAACTTGATGGACAGCTTGGGCAAATTCAATCAGACAACCAGCAAGCATTTAGCATCTACCTGATTGTGAGCTAAGTACAGAGGAAACAAAGCACTCCATCTGTGCACCAAAGAGTTTATAAACTGTCAGGGAGAAATTCCTAAGTCTGCATTCAGAGCCTAAAACAATCTTTGATTGTGAGTAATACCTGTGCCTAGTGCTGCAGAAACACAGAGGAAAGAGTAACCAAGAATAAAGAGTTGAACCCTCCCAAGATACAGCCAGGATGCTTCAGGGATGCTTTGATCCCTTATAGTATTGTGTGCCATGTGGTGGCCTCTGCTTTGTGACTCACCAAGGAGCTCTAGTAGGAGCTGTATGTTGAGGATATCAGGATCAAATCCATTCAATACTGAAGCAATAATTTAAGTTCCTTCATCCCTTAATTTTCTCTGCTAGCATTACGTTTTCATATTCAACCTGTCCCACCTCCACATATAAAGAAATTCCTACATAAGTAGAAGTCATAAAAAACTAGAAAAGAACAAGATAGTGATTCTGATAAAGGAGAATATCTCTGATTGTGTCTCTGGAAAACAGGGGTCTTAATTCACTAATATCACAAAATCTCGGTTTTCTTATCAGTAAAATAGATGGATTTCAGAATCAAATATAAATACATACTTAACAATTTATAGGAGTATCACTTTATCAATACTTCACTGCTCATGCTTCTCTTCTTTCCAAAGTCAGGCTCTCTAGGAAGCCTTTCTTTGTAATTTTATTTATCAATGGGAATGGTTAAATATTGAAATTGCTTCATATTCTCTTCTGAACCAGTATAGATCAGCTGTGGTAGAGATATAGTAATACATAACTACCTAAATAGAATCTTATTTGGTGGTGGCTGCTTGGCTTCTTGTCAGAAATTTGGTACACAGCAAACAGGACAAAGACACATATTTCAACACTAGAGAGCATGATGGAATAGAGAGCCTACGATGAATGAGGTAGGGCAGGGCACCAGAAAAACAAATACTATGGTCAGAACAGGATTTGAATTCATCCTTACTGTGTGTGACCTTGTGCAAGTAACTTAACCTCTCTAAATTTCTGTTTATTTGTCAAGTAAAAACTTAGGTTCACATTTTAGGTTTGTTATGTCAACTAAATAAAGTAATGTAAGTAGAATGCCCAGTACCCAACATTCTCTCAGTAACAGGACACATTAGTATAGTGGAGAGATAGCTTTTAGCCAATATTCTCTGTCTTAGCTAGTTGCCTGACCTCATAGACACACTGAACATTCTTGGACTTCAGTTTCATTTGTATGATGAATGGCTGGAATATCTTTCCATTATGTTTTTATGCAACGTAACTTTTTGTTTTGTTTTGTTTTTTTTTTTTTTTTAGAACAACTCAGCAAAATAAAATTCCTGTTTATTGTTGGACAACATTGTTTCATACATACATCAAACAGGCCAAAACAAATAAACAGCAACTTCATAGACAAAAAAGGAAAAAAAGGAAACCTTTTAATCTTTGGCCTTTTAACCATCTCATACAAACCAACTACTTATAGTACAGCTAAGTACATACACAACAAAGGTACTGGAATGCTTGGAATACGATTGTTTTTCTGTTGTCGTTTTCGCTTTTTTTTACAAGGTTTTTTTTTTTCCTTTGAGATTATAATGAACATGGTCACACCACAAGTAAAGTCGGAAGTAGGACAGAGAACGCTCCGAAGGCTGGTTTGGACATCCGAGATCATTAAAAATGGCTGACCCTAACAATATGTACAAAAATATAAAATGTAAATAAAAAATACAAACAAATTTCCTTTTTAAAGTACTTTTAAGAAAAAAAGCAAGGCCTTGGAAGTTTTGGTTCTTTTTTCCTCCCCTGTTGCAAGTTCTCATGGTTTGGGTTGGGTAGTGGAGAGCGCGTCGTTCGTCTGCGGGTGGCACTGCCCGCGTTGGGCGGGCGGGCCGGCCTCTCTACTCGAAGGCAACGTAACTTTTTGAAAGAACATGTAAAATAGGTTGGATTTTTCTGTTTTACTAAAGCCTTGCAGAAGCACCTCTAAGACACAACAAGTGAATCAAATCCAAGGCCAGGCTGTAAGTGTGCTTCACATCTTACTTCAGATTGCCGTTCTTATTGGAATCTTGACTTATTAGGTAACGGCTAAGGCCAACCTATATGTTGCTTATCCTTGTGGTCTCTCCTCCAGGTACAGAAAAAACAAACAAACCCTACATTGTTTAAAAATAGTCCATCTTCATTTTGTGTCTTCTTACCAGGCATGACACTTAAAAAAATTTTTTTGTTTTATTTTTGTTGCTATTGTTTTTTGGTAAGAAAAGTAGATTCTTTTTTACAAAAACTAATTATATCCCGACTCTTATATATTTTTAATAGGACATAGAGTGAACCAAAGGAAATAAAAATGTGTCCCTATATGGTTTTTTGCTTCATATAAATCTCTTTAATTATTTGTTTGTTTTAAAAATTATTAAAAAGCTACAGAACTATACTTGATCTTAGAAATCAAAGTAATTGAAATAGAGTTAGAAATCTATACTGTTTTCTCTTATGCAAACTGATTATGTATAATATATAAAAAATGCAATAAAATGGCGAAAACGAACTCGGGATATAAATCAAGCCTGATGTGATTTAAATACTGCATGACTTTTATGCCCTAGAGCTCAAGTAAATCCTTTTTTTTGTTATGTTATTTGTTTTTTAATTTCCACAGCATTCGTCACCTCTTCTTAAGTCTCGTAGGTTTTCTTGGTATGACACTCCAAAAATCAAAAGGAGGGGAGAGAAAAAGAACTTCAAATAGACACAAGTGGAAATTATTTTTAAGTCACATTACCATTCCATTGTTATCAATTAGAATTTCCTAAGGAGAGTAAATCAATCCAAAATACAAGCATAGTTGAATTAAAACACAACATGAGGGCACTTGTGGTCATGTGCATACCTCCTCACCCAAACATAAAGCCCTACTCATGAGAGCCTAGTGAGTAGGAGAATATGTTAAGAGGTCCCAGCTAAGCCACCTCCAACACAATTAAGGTTTAATATTCTCTTAGGACAAGAGTATTGGGTCAAAACTTTCTAAATAGACATATGTGGATGTTACAGAGCACACTCTTAGTACAAGGGGTCAAGGCATGCCTTTTGCTTGGTGATATTTAAATTTCAATTTATGTTAAAATAATATTTTGATAATATAATAATTTATTACCATAATAATAATATTTTCTCAGTTCAAGATGTCAAGGACTCTTCTAAATACTTCAAATAGGTTGTCTCATTTAACTTATTTAACAATTCCATGACTAGGACCTTCATTCTTCCAGTTTCATCAGAAAATGTTTAGGTAGATCTAAAGGTAATGAGTTGTTTTAACTGTTCACAGTCAGTTACAGATCAAACTTCTTGTTTTACTCTCCTCCTTCTTACTACTGCACTTGACTCATCTTTAAAAAAAGTCATTAATCATGAGTCATTTCTGATGGCTTTCCTTAATAGCAATAAAACACATACATGGACGAACAATAAACAAACATTTTTTAAAACACCTAAAAAGTTGAAAAGTCACCCTGTCTGTTAGCCCAAATCCAAAGAAAAAGAATAGTGTAATACTGACAAATATCATCAATTCTGATTCAAGGTCAGCCAACATAAATCAAAAACATTTGTGGAATGACCCTTTTACGGGAGCCTAGCTAGCATTTCGCAAGAGTCCCAGAAAGAGGAGGGAATGGTGAGATTATGTGGAGCTGTAAAACTGTAAGAAAATCATGTAAGAAAGTGTATGATGGCATGTTAAAATTATAATTCATAGTCTAATTGTCCTTGATATTTCATATTTTATATTCCACTAATCCAATACATCAAAGAATCTGGCTCCCTGTTATGATTAAAATAGATTAATAAACATTTCTGGGGGTAATTTTCATGGCTATATTTATTCTGTTATTGGAATTATAGTTTATGCAAACAAAGTTAAGGTGTAAACCTCAATAGTATTTCAGAAAGTACATTTTATTGCCGTGGATTTAAAACAAATGAAGGCGATCCTATTACTAGTTAAACATTGTAATAATTCTTTGGTAGAATAAATGTCTTTTTAAAACTGTAAGACACAAAGACTTGACATTAATTTTAGTAATATTATGGGCAAGCAGGTTTTGCAGAAGCCTGGAGGTTATAATTTCAAGTAGACAACATAGTTCTTAGGAAACCCTATCATTTACTTACTTTTTACTTTACCTTTTTTCTTGACTGTCACAGTCCTTCTCCCCAGCTACTAGAAGATAAGGTGATCTTACTCAAGGGCACTGGACAAAAGGAGAAAGTTGACTAAAATATAAATTTAATCTGTTCTCCTATTGAAGGTGACATTGCTGTAATCTGACATCAGATTTTTGGTGTCTGCAAATGTTTTCCTTCTCATTTACCACTCCCTCCCCAACACACACATGAAAAGGCCTTCTGCTGGGTGTCTGCAATGGTAACAAGTATGTGTAGGAGAAATGATCTTAAATTGTTGTGCTCTTTGGGTATTTTTAAACATCATTGATGGAAGTGGAAATTGATATATCAGCTTTCTTAAAATAATTTTTAGATGGCTTAAATTTTTTTTATACTCTTCGATTTAGCAATTTAACTTCTAGGAATCTATTCTAAGTAATGAATTAAATAAAATATTTACCTTTGAAACAGCATTTAAAGGCAAATTATTTATTACATAGATATCCAGCATTAGTGATTTGGTTAAATAAACCACAGTATACATTAATATGATATGATTTCTATTCATCTTCAAAATTTATGCTGTATAAAAATATTTGATGAATTAGAAAGATGTTCATTACAAAGAGAAAAAAAATAGGTCCCCAAACATCGTGTTAAATACGATTCCATTTAGGTAGACAAAAAGGCAGGTTAATTTGAATAGTGTATCACTCGTGAATTTTGTATTCATTTTACTTACTTTATTTAATAGGTATGTTTTATATTTGTTGTAAGAGGAAATATTTTATAAAGACATAGTTTCTGTTTCACACCATAAAAGAAAGTTTTTGATTTCCATGACCACAAGCTTGATAATATTATCAACAGTTGGTTTTTAAGTAACCAACAAATAAAAGTAATAATATACATAATTATGTTATTTAAATTATGTAATCTCTATAGTTATACTATTATATCGATATATTATTAACATATTTATACTGTTTTCCATATAGAAATAATAAGATTTTCTGAATATTAATTTCAATTCTAATGGCATTTAGTGAAGATAGAGTGAAAGCTGAATTGGAATGCTTACCTGGGGATCATGGAGAAAGTGGAAAAACGATGATAGCAAACATCTGTATAGTATTTACAAGTAAACTTCTTAGAACTGTGCCAGGCACAGAGTGTCGGGGTCCGGCACGTCTGCCGGGGGACTACTGACCCGCAGGAGTCCCCGAGACCGCCAACGTAGATGTCTCGTTCAACCTGAGAGAGAGAGTGCGCGGAAAAGAAAGAATATAGAAAAGTAGAGTCTGGAGGGCTGCGTGAAGATTATGGCCAAAACGCAGCAAATTTATTTTTGTGGGTTACAGCTTTTATACCTTTTGTCTTGTTTACATTTACGTCATCTCAGCAGAAAGAAACAAAGGGGAAAACAGAAAGGAAACAAAAACTCCATAAAATAGATATCCGGGGCTTGATATCCTGCTCAGGAAGCAGTTTAAGGGGGCTAGTGGTAGTAGTTTACATTTCAATGATTTTACATTCTAAAGATACAATGGCGCCCTTAAGGTGGCTGGTTAAACCTGTTTTGCATCAGGAGCTAAAACAAAGGCTTGGCTCCAGGGAAAATATGGGCAGAGGTCTCTGCTCCTCTTAGACATTTCAATTGCAGCAAGTTTATTGCTTACACAGAGACTGAAGGGGGACATGGAAGCAGACAGCACAATGTCCTCATAAACTGCAGGCCTTTGCTTTGCATTCTGTTGTTGCTTTTAGTGAGTCAGCTTACGGCCCTGTCTCACTCGACAGCCCTCGAGGTGAGGAAATGCAGTACAGGTCCAGCAGCCAAACTGAGACGAATCAACTAACTGTCTCGAGCCTTTGGCGCGAACACCACAACAGAGTGAGGACTACATGAGCATCTGATATTTTTACTGTTATCCTTGTTGTCAATCTTCACAAGAACCAGGTTATATGACACTATTATTAATATTTCAAGTTTGCAGATTATAAAACCAGAGGATTAGTATGTTTTGCCCAGGATACATGCTAGGCTAAATCAGACACCTTCAATACTGTAGCTTCAACAGGACATAATTTATATTCTCTATCCTAAAATACCCAAGCAGGTAGTCCGCTGTTGGTAGGGCAACTCACCATTATCTGGGACCTGAACCCTTTTATTTTTTCACTCTTTCATTCTCAATGAGACTTCTACTTTGCAATTTGAGATGACTGTTCCAGCTCTCAGCTTCACATCTACATTCCAAAGGGACAGGGGCAATACCTTCTTTTCATTGAAGGAAAAAGCTCAGGAGTTGCACACAATTTCTGTTCATTTCACACTGACCACAATTTAATCACATGACTATACTCTTCTGCAAGGGAGGTGGAAATGTACTATTTAGCTGAGAGTTCAAATACCCAGATAAAAAGTATATATTCATGTAAGGAGAGAAATTTATTAGATGGCAACCAGAAGTCTCTGCCACAGAGATGTTAAGTAGATTGCTCAAGAACACATGAATATTAAGTAATAATGCTAGGATTTGAATGTAGGTAGTGTTATTTTAGACAAACTCCCATGCTCTGAAACTTCCTCTCCAGCATGAGTTAAGTCAAATAAGCATGACGACGGTACAGTCTTGCACGCATCTCAGGCAAGTATCTAACAAGCATTTATGGCAGTTTCTCAACCTTTGTTAACCCACATCTGTTCTAATAAATATAACATTTTTACTCCCTTCTCCCAACTTTCCTCTTTTAGTTTCACAAACACTAGATTCTGATATGTCATTCCACATCGTGCCCTTTCCACTTCCTCCTATATATAATCTAATCTGCCATGCTCTTCCCTTTGTAAATGCATGCTGTAAATTTAACCTCTAAATATCCTAATATAGAAGATCTTTAAATCTTCTAAGATGTCAATTGCCAAAATATTGATATTCTGGTTTTCCAAATATAAAAGTATAAGACTGAATATTTTCCCTATTATCACCATTTCTGTGAGATTTTGATATATATCCCATTTCTTTTTCCACCCTTGATAATTACCAATATAGGAAATTTAATATTTACTGAATGTCTAAGTATGTAGTGGCCCTGTTGTTTAATTCTTTATACAATATTTCTTTAAGTACCATAGTATTATTTTGAAGTAGATATCTTATTTTTTATATTAGAGATGAATTAATTAAGACTGAGACATATGATAACTTACTCAAATTATTAACAGACAAGCATTTGAAATCTAGTGTTTCAGAGATAAGGCTACATGTTTACTGTCTATTCCATTTTTCTCTAGTTCATTTCCCAGCTTCTCATAAAAGTAGAGTCTTCTGACTATGTTCTGGTCAGCACAATGTGGGCAAATGTTATATATATCCCTTCTAGGACTGGCTTTAAACTATGGCTCTAATCTTATATATTCTCTCTCTCCTGTTTGTATGCAGAAACAGAGGACTCCAAGGTAGTGTAGCCATACAAGACAAGGCGTCTAAATAGTGGAGTTTCTATTTCTAAAACAGTAGCTTTATAGAGTCACCTGACTAGCACCAGATCATGTTTTAAGTGAGAAGGAATCAGCCGCCAAGTGAGGGCTTTTCCCGGCATTTGCTATTCCTGTATTCTTTAGAGTTCTCTTTAACCAATCCTTAATTGATCTCCTTATACTAGCTAGTTTCTTAGATTAAATGTCCCGTATTCAGGTTATTATGTCTGTCCCTTACTGAAACTTAACTGATGCTTACGCAAAATAAATATTCAATCTTAAAAAGTGATGCCATCTAAACTATGGTCATAGGAAAATATGGTCAGATAGAGGCAGATTGAAAATGAGTTTTTTGAGTCATGGTAAAACAAAACCTTTTGAGTCAGCCAGTGTTGAGTTTGAGTACTGGCTCAGTCACTTTATGGCTATATGAACCTTGGAGTAGTCACTAAAGATCTCTGAGCTTTATCGTTTCTTCATCTCTAAAATCTGGTTAATAATGATTATCTTGTGGTGTTGCTGTGAAGACTAAGCAGTGTGTGTACAGTAGTTGGCACAATGTGGGCACTAAATGAACAGTGTTTTAAATACCAACTCACTATGATAATTTTTCAGTGCCTGTGACTGAGCACTACTTCATTTACTTGCCATATTCAAATGATTACATCTCTCCATAAACTCACTGTAATTCTTTGTGTGGTTAGGGCCAAACAAAGCATTTGTGAATCTTGCTTATTTTTTGTCCTCTCAATATTTGTTTCATTTGCCAAAGAGAATAGCTGAATACCACTCTTTTTAAAAGTAGCCAGTATTTGAGGCAATTATCAAATCCCTTCTCACTTCTTCTGGGAGACTCCATGGCCCATATTATTTTTGCACTGTCACAAAATTTGTATTTTCCATCCTTCTTTGATTCCTCTCAATATTCTCTCTTCTCTAAAGACTTCCAGACCTTCCTTTATAGATATTTAATAATATCTACCTTCTGGTTCTTGTATGCAAACACACTCTGATAAAAGCATGTTCATGTTAATTTTAAATATTGACTTATATACAACACTTGATGTTATGTCTATTATACCTTCCTCTATAGTAATTTAACAACATTATTTATTCCAAAAAAGTATTTATATGCTTAATTTTTATTCTATAAGCCACTTGCCACTATTTACCTTTTCATTTTGGGGCTGCTGACTGTTTCACTTGCATTAGTATCCGTTCTTCCATCGGCCACGTCCTTATAAACTTTCTACTAGCAGAATATTTGAAGTAAAGCTTCCAATACACATAAAAATCTATGGCTATATTAGGAATGTTTTACTTATAGAAAAATCAGTGCAGTCTGTTCTGAACAAATGAACAACAAGAACACCAAAGAGGAATTTGCTGCCTCTTCTAACTGGGAAGTTAAAGGTTAAATCATGATTCATACACAGGTAAACTAAGCCACTCAGATTGAATCTTCATTCCTCCCTGCCTTTCTTTATCTCCGTTTAATTCTTGATGCTCTATGCATTTTTCACACCAGCTGTCACAAGGGGTGAAAAAATCATGGCCATTTCCTACAGGCCTCTTTTCTAAAGACTTGGGGAAAAGGCATAGCAGAAGACCCTCATAGTTCAGTTTGGATCACAAACACACCTCTAGACCTGTCACTTGAGCCCAAAAGAATGAAGTTCTCTGATTAGCCCATTGTGGCCAGAAGAGCACATGCACTGACTAGAAATCTTGCCAGAATCACATGATCCATGTACATCTTTTTCTTCTAACAATCTGTTTTCTTATCTATAAAATGTGTAATCGCACCTCCCAATAGAGATAGTAATGATGATTAAATGACATGTTTGGAAAACATATAATATCTGATCTGAACAATAAATTATAGCTTCCTACATTTATTATAATGATAAAATAAAATGCAGAATGGCATGTAGTAGAAACAGAAACAGTCTTCTTTTCTTGATCTTTCGCCTCTTATTAACCCACTCTCCCTTCCCCGAAGGAAATTGTAGACTTAAAGAGCAGAGAGCCATGACTTTTTATTTCTCGTTTCCATGACAACAGCTATCACAGAGAAAAAAAAAGAAACTATATTAACATATATTAAGCACTATGGATTTTGTTAGAGCTCTTGACAAGTGACCTATTTAATGCACCAAACAGAGCAACTTGCTCAGAGCAGCCACTTGATAGCTATTTGATAAAGGAGCCCCACGAATACGAATTGATTGATGTTACACATCTGGCATAAGGTGACTTTTTAAAAGCTCAGTTCAAGACAAAACAGAAAATGCTGTATTTTATTACAAGTAATAGCAACTTTCTTGTATTTAATATTTACCAAATAAAAAACACTTTCATAAAGTTTCTTTGAGCTCTTTTGAAAGACAATTTTGTTCTAACAGAAAGCATGACCCAGGCCATCTGGAATTTTAAATTCCAGAGTTTTATGTCTACCATTATAGTTTCAGTGAGTACATTGCATTTAGGTATATACTGCCTGTGCCTGGAGGTTCATATTCTAAAAGTCAATCTAATTGAAGAAAATAAGTTGGCTTGATGATATGGAAATTTTCAGACTCATCAATGCAGTAAAACAGTTTCAGACACACGTTTCAGAGGCATTTTACCCTTGTCTTCGAGACTTATCTTGTTTAGTTTATCAGCATTTCTGACCATTTTTATTAGGATTTTTCATGATCTTTCCTGTTCCAGTATTGAGAAATTTTCTGGTACTTGGGAATTCCAGGAAGCCAATGATGTTTTAAGACAGAAACAGCTCAGATGCAGCTGAATTTAAATCCATACAAAATGCTAGTTCCAACATCTGATAGCAAGTCATGAATTCAGCAGTGATGCAGTACTAGGCAGATAAAAGCAGTGCTAAAGAGGCACATTCTAAAATTCGCTCTCATGGAATAACAAACACCAGCACTACACGCCATGGTTAAGCTAAAATGATGCATCAGGGGAAACAATCGTTTTATACTGCTTTTTCCTGTGGCTCCACTTTTTTTCTTATCACAGCTTTATTTCTTATTTGCATACCATAGATTTTACCCATTTAAAGTATAGCATTCAGTGGATTTCAGTACATTCATGTTATGTAACTATCACCACAATTAATTTGAGAACATTTTCCTCAGCCCCAAAGAAAACCCATATGTTTTACCTGTCATCTATGAAACCCTCCAAAGCCTAGGTGACTACTAGTCAACTTTCTGTTTGTACTGATTTACCCCCCAGGGTCAATTATTGACACATCCTAAAATATCTATGGTTTTTACCTAATAGCTTTCCTTATACTACTACTTCAATTTTAAAATAAGCAGACTAAGTAGTATCATAATATCTGCATGTATTAATTACTTGCTATGTTTTAGGCACTATACTAAGTGTTACACATATTATTTCAAGGCAACACTACCTTTCACTGTTAAGAGAAGTGTTAATTATCTTCAAAACAAAAACCTCAGCTTTTGGATTCATTGATTTTTTGAAGAGTTTGTTGTGTCTCTATCTCCTTCAGTTCTTCTCTAATCTTAGTTATTTCTTGTCTTCTGCCAGCTTTGGAATTAGTTTGCTCTTCCTTCTCTAGTTCTTTTAATCATGATGTTGGGATGTCGATTTTAAATCTTTCCTGCATTCCCCTGTGGGCATTTAGTGCTATACATTTCCCCCTAAACACTGCTTTAGCTGTGTGTTAGAGATTCTGGTACATTGTGTCTTTGTTCTCATTGGTTTCAAAGAACTTACTTATTTCTGCCTTAATTTCATTATTTACCCAGTAGTCAGTTCAGGAGTAGGTTGTTCAGTTTCCATGTAGTTGTGAGATTTTGACTGAGTTTCTTTATCCTGAGGTCTAATTTGCTGGCACTGTGGTCTGAGAGATTGTATCTTAACGATTTCCATTCTTTTGCATTTGCTGAGGAGTGTTTTACTTCCAATTATGTGATCAATTTTAGAATAAGTGTGATGTGGTGCTGAGAAGAAAGTATATTCTGTTGATTTGGGGTGGAGAGTTCTGTAGAAGTCTCAGGTCTGCTTGGTCCAGACCTGAGTTCAAGTCCTGAATATCCTTGTTAATTTTCTGTCTCATTGATCTCTCTAATATTGACATTAGGATGTTAAAGTCTTCCACTATTATTGTGGGGGAGTATAAGTCTCTTTGTAGGTCTCTAAGAATTGGCTTTATGAATCCAGGTGCTCCTGTATTTGGTGCATATTTATTTAGGATAGTTAGCTCTTCTTGTTGCATTGATCCCTTTACCATTATGTAATGCCCGTCTTTGTCTTTTTTGATCTTTGTTGGTTTAAAGTCTGTTTTTTATCAGAGACTAGGAATACAACCCCTGTTTTGTTTTGTTCTGCTTTCCATTTGCTTGGTAAATCTTCCTTCATCCCTTTATTTTGAGCTTATGTGTATCTTTGCATGTGAGGTGGGTCTTCTGAATACAGTAAACCAATGGGTCTTGACTCTTTATCCAATTTGCCAGTCCATGTCTTTTAACTGGGGCATTTAGCCCATTAACATTGAAGGTTAATATTATTATGTGTGAATTTGATCCTGCCATTATGATGCTAGCTGATTATTTTACCCGTTAGCTGATATAGTTTCTTCATAGTGTCAATGGTCTTTACAACTTGGTATGTTTTTGCAGTAGCTGGTACCGGTTGTTCCTTTCTATGTTTAGTGCTTCTTTCAGAAGCTCTTGTAAGGCAGGCCCGATGGTGACAAAAATCTCACAGCATTTGCTTGTCTGTAAAGGATTTTATTTCTCCTTCACTTATGAAGCTTAGCTTGGCTGCATATGAAATTCTGGGTTGAAAATTCTTTTCTTTAAGAATGTTGAATATTGTTCCCCCACTCTCTCCTGGCTTGTAGGGTTTCTTCAGAAATATACACCGTTAGTCTGATGGGCTTCCCCTTGTGGGTAACCCGACCTTTCTCTCTGGTTGCCCTTAACATTTTTCCTTCATTTCAACCTTGGTGAATCTGATGATTATTTGTCTTGGGGTTGCTCTTCAAACTATACTACAAAACTACAGTAACCAAAACATCATGGTACTGGTTCCAAAACAGAGATATAGACCAATGAAACAGAACAGAGGCCTCAAAAACAATGCTACACATCAACAACCATCTGATCTTTGACAAACCTGACAAAAACAAGCAATGGGGAAAGGATTCCCTATTTAATAAATGGTGGTGGAAAAACTGGCTAGCCATATTCAGAAAACTGAAACTAGACCTCTTTCTTAAAACTTATACTGTTAACTCAAAAATTAATTCAAGATGGATAAAGACTTAAACATAATCCATAAAAACCCTACAAGAAAACCAGGCAATATCATTTAGGACATAGGCATGGGCAAAGATTTCATGACTAAAACTCCAAAAGCAATGGCAACAAGAGCCAAAATTGGCCAATGGGATCTAATTAAATTGAAGAGCTTCTGCACAGCAAAAGAAACTATCATCAGAGTGAACAAGCAACCTGCAGAACAGGAGAAAATTTTTGCAATCTATCCATCTGACAAAGGGCTAATACACAGAATCTACAAGGAACTTAAACAAATTTACAAGAAAACAACAAACAACCCCATCAAAAAGTGGATGAAGGATATGAACAGACACTTCTCAAAAGACATTCATGTAGCTAACAAACATATGAAAAAAAGCTCATCATCACTGGTCATTACAGAAATGCAAATCAAAACCACAATGAGATACCACTCATGCCAATTAGATTGGCCAACATTAAAAAGTCAGGAGACAACAGATGCTGAAGAGGATGTGGAGAAAGAGAAACACTTTTACAATGTTGGTGGGAGTGTACATTAGTTCAATCATTGTGGAAGACAGTGTTGGTGATTTCTCAAGGATCTAGAACCAGATATACCATTTGACCCAGCAATCCCATTACTGGGTATATGCCCAAAGTATTAAAGGATTATAAGTCATTTACTATAAAGATATATGCATATATATGTTTATTGTGGCACTGTTCACAATAACAAAGACTTGAAACCAACCTAAATGCCCATCAATGATAGACTGGATAGAGAAAATGTGGCACATATACACCATGGAATACTATGCAGCCATAAAAAGGAATGAGTTTATGTCCTTTGCTGGCACATAGATGAAGCAGAAAACCATTATTCTCAGCAAACTAACACAGGAAAAGAAAACCAAACACTGCATATTCTTACTTATAAATGGATGTTTAACAATGAGTACACATGGACACAGGGAGGGGAACATCACATACCAGGGCCTGTCAGGGGGTGGAGGGCTAGAGGAGGGATAGCATTAAGAGAAATACGTAATGTAGATAACAGGTTGATGGGTGCAGCAAACCCCCATGGCATATGTATACCTATGCAATGAACCCACACATTCTGTACATGTATCCCAGAACCTAAAGCATAATTTTCAAAAAGTGTGTTTAGGCTGGGTGTGGTGGCTGATGCCTGTAAACCTACCACTTTGGGAGGCCAAATCAGGTGGATCACTTGAGGCAGAAGTTTGAGACCAGGCTAGTTAATGTGATGAAATGCTGTCTCTACTAAAAATGAAAAAAAAAAAAGCCTGGCATGGTGCCACACACCTGTAGTCCCAGCTACTTGGGAGGCTGAGGAAATCATTTGTACCTGGAAGGCAGAGGTTGTAGTGAGCTAAGATAATGCCATTGCACTCCAGCATGGGCAATAGAGTAAGACTCTTTCTCCATAAAAGAGAAATTGTTGAGCAGTGTCTGGCAGAGAGTAAGCTCAAATATTTCCTGGGCAGAGTATTGTGCTCTGCATTCAGAATATTATCACTTCCAGAAATCTGAGAGGAGATAGCTTGGCATAATGGTTAGGAACTTGGACATTGGAATCAGGCTGTCTTAGTCTGAATCCTTGCTTTGCCAGTCGGTAGCTGTGTGAGTTTTGGCAATGTGCTCAATGTCTCTATACCTCAATTTTTTTTCATATATAAAATAGGAGATTAGTTGATATATCTGTTGTAGGGGGTTAAATACATAATAAAGGTAAAGTTACATATCTGTGCCTGTCTCATAAGATATGTTCAATAAATAGAAGTTGATGCATAACTTTAATGCAGCAGGTGAGTGTCTGATAATCAAATCATTCAAGAGTTATATGAACCTGGAAAAAATGTAAATTGCCTACAGAGCTGGGCAAAGCTATAAGGCTGTGCCATGGTGCTGATCATTTAGGATGGGTAAGATTTCCAGGCAAAAAAGGAAAAGAATATTCCAAACTGCAGAAAGAGTTAGCTGAACAAAACAGTTTGGTGTGTCTATATCCCAGTATTCAAGGAAGAGAATGGTAGGAACATATATTCTATTTCCTTAAGCATGATTGACTGAAGTCCCTCCATATAGAAGTAAATTCCATGTTCAGATGAGATATATTGGTTTAGACATTTGACTTCTCTCATAAAACATGGTGAATTTTTTATATGTTTGAGTCTCCTAACTTATCATAGCACCTTAAAATCTGGGACCATGACTTGGCTATTTGTATCTCCACAACAGTACCCAGGCCAAGTATTGGGAATACAGTAATTGTTTGATAAATTTTTGTTGTGAGAATGAGTGGACTGATGAATCAATATATATTCATTTTGAAGACTATATGTGCAATAATTTTCTATGGTGGAAGAGGGTTAGAAGATACTTAGTTCTGACTTCACTACATATTTCTCAAATACATCATTTCAGTGGATCTTTAGAAGGAAAAGCAATGGATTCAAGATTCCATGTTACTGCCTGGGTACTGTGATGTGCAAGTGCCATCTACCAGTACTTCCAAGGATGGCCTCCAGAGTAATGTATTTTCATTTTTTGTTGAAGCTCAATAAAAAGTGAAAATACCTTAATCGGGAGGTCATCCTTGGGTGCACTGGTAGGGGAATAGATAGATATATGAGACAGAGAAGGGAGGGAGACCAAAATGGTTGTGATTATGAAGTTACCACTGTATGAAACTTTGCTTCTGTCCCACTGGTGACCTCTTAGGGAGAGTGCAGAGTAAGCTTCAGGTTTATTGCACCTGATGGGTCAGGAAGCTAGAGTATTTACCTACCAATTTATGTCAGTCTTGATGAGGCTGCTTCCAGAGGTGTTAACTCTGCAGCACTCTAGCCTGTCCAGTATGGAAGACAAATGTGCTGCACACATTCAGGGAAAACTTTTAGGCAGAGATACAGAGGATTGTAATAGGAGGCCATATGCTGAGGGGATATGGATATTTTCTCTGCTATTGTCCATACATTGCCCACACCTTGCACACTCAGGTTCATCCCCACTGCATGCTGAGTTCACTCTGTCCTTTCACTGATTTTCCGAGGAAGTCACTGGCCACAATTCCATGGAGACAGAAAGACAGAGAGAGTTAAAAAATACTAACAGGAAGGTTGGTGGGATAAGCTACTTTCTCCAGTGTTATAGTTAATCCTGAGACCATAAGTGATGCCATAATTAATATTCATCATTTCCCTCCCCTAACATTTTCATTCCCTTGACCAAACTGCTTCTAATCAAGGTTCATTTCATAGCGCAATAACTCAGACATCTATCCCTGAGAGTATGAGTCCCTGACTTCTTGTCCTCATCAAGACGTTGCTGCCCTTTCAGATGTCACCAGGCATGGGGCATCAAGAGGCACCCCAGTGAATCCCATGAGTTCCAGACACACTACTTTCTGCTCCACTATCTAGTAGCAAGCCCATTTTCTTTTGATCATTACTGTGAATAACCCTTGTCTGTCTAGTAACTACTTTCTCTAACTGCTGGTCTATAGACCAGAGGAGCCAAAAATAATCAGACCGCAGCTGAAGCTAAAGATTTATTGTGACCCTTACTGTGTCTTCTGGTAGGAGTATTAAGATCTCTAATTATGGACAACCTGAAGTTGTGGCAAGGAGAAACTCATTTTCTTAGGAGGATTATTAAAAGTAACAGTGAGAGGCTGTACTCCTACTTAGCTGTCTAAGACACAGAATCAAATATATTAGCACCATTTAATAGCCTGACACATAATGACCCTTAACCATGGAGGAAAACATTCCCATAAAAACACAGCAACATCTCTATAATCTCAAGCTTGGTCAACACAGATGGTCACTCCTGAGCTTCATTGATGCCGGTATCCCTCTTTCGAGAACACTTCTTGCTTTAGTCAAGTGATTGTCTTCTAGGCTTTCCTGGAGAACATGATCAGCCGGCAGGTTCTCCAACCTTTCCAAATAAGTATATTCTAACATTCCCGCTTCTATCAGATCGTGGATCTCTTCTCCAGTATTTTGCCAATGTAGTTCTTGCATGTCCACATCATTTATTTCAGGCCGGTATCATTTTTAAGCTTCAAGGAACCAAGCCATTCTAATAGCGTATCAAGATCAACACCAGGTAGACTTGCCAGAATGTTAAAAATTAACTCATGAAAGCATTTCCTCATATAAGTAGAGTATCTATTATCTGGCCTTATCGCCATGATCCACTATCTCAGTATCTCGAGACCAATTCTTTGGAATATTCTCTATTCCTCCTAATACTTATTAGCCAGATCCTGTAGTTCATCTGATGAATAATTCATTTCATCCTGCAACACAGATCATCCTTTTCCACTCAGATCATGCCGAGATTTAGCCATAGTTATTTATCCAGAAGCAATGAGGGGAAATGGGGCAGAACTTAATATGGGCAACCCTCACCTTAAAACTTCCTACTGAGGCAGGGCTTTTATGTAGCAATTAACTGTTCTCCCACTGAAAAGAGTAAAAGCCCTGTTTTTCTAGATCAGAGTTTCAGAAGAATTTGTGGGTTCAAAACTCTTAAGAATATGTACCCACATATCTCATCCTCTATCTCAGAATCCTGCTACTTTCCTATGAGGGCCTTGACTTTAGTAGAGAAAACTTGGTAGCTCTGTTAACCTGGCATCTTTTACAACTCTGCCTCTCTTAAAATCAAATCTTGGGCATAATTTTCAGCAGTCTATCTCATAGCTAAAGGAAATGAGGGTCATTGTGATTGTTGCTTGGAGCTGTTCAGTTTTCACATCACATGCAAATTAAATGTTGGTTGATCTGAGCCCCTGTTTTTAAAGCAGCATTCCTATAGCCATTAACTCCACAACTTCATGTCTTTCAAATGCACAAGTAACTGCATTTCCCTCCATCTATATTCTATCCACCTGATGACAACCTTTGTAAGTATGGCACTACAGCTTGCCAGAGATTAGCTCCACTCCATTGTCCCTGCTATCACCTGAATGGTGAATGATTCAATTCAGAAAGCTGATACCAAGGATCTGTTTTGAAGGTCCATCTCTGTGCCAAATAATTTAGGTTGGGTCACCTCATAAGGAGACCCTGAGACAAGGATTTCTGTGAAAGTAGTTTATTTAGGAAGTGAAGCCAAGAAGCACCAGTAGAGGAAAATGGAGAAATGAGGGAAGGAAAAGAAGTCAATAAATAGTGAGTCAACTGAGAAGGATACCTGTGGGAACCAGGAGCTGAATCCCACTAGGGACCTCTGAGAGACCGCACGGAGCATGCCTTGGAATTGTCCTTCCTGAGGGACAAGGAAGCTAGGGTATTTATTCCCCAATCCTTGCTAGCAGTACTTCAGAGCTTCTCCTAGAGACATGAACTTCCTGGTACTTCGAAGTGCAATCCTGCCTCATGAAAACTGCTCCCAAGGCCAGAGATTGCCCTCGGGGAAAGGATCACAAACATTTACAAGAGGATGCCACATGGTTGGTGCTTAAGGAAACACTGAATGTCACAAGAATATGGGTAGGATGTCAAAACACATCCTATACAAAAGATACGATCCTTGGACTGGGTGCAGTGGCTCGCGCCTGTAATCCCAGCATTTTGAGAGGCCAAGGTGGGCAGATCACAAGGTCAAGAGATTGAGACCATCTTGGACAACATGGTAAAACCCCATCTCTACTAAAAATACAAAAATTAGCTGGGCATGGTGGCAGGTGCCTGTAGTCCCAGCTACCTGGGAGGCTGAGGCAGGAGAATTGCTTGAACACAGGAGGTGGAAGTTTCAGTTAGCCAAGATCATGCCACTGCACCCCAGCCTGGGTAACAGAGCAAGACTCCATCTCAAAAATCAAACAAAAAAATGACTCCTGTCAGTGTATTACAAAAATTGACATAAATTAATGACGTTAAAAAATAATAGCTACCTGCATATAACAGCACCGCAGCCATTGTGTAAAGTGTCACAACGCATGTTTTGTTGTTTCTTCTTATGTTGATTAATCTGGCACCTTTCTTTACCAGAATGTATAAGGACATATTCCTCTGACTAACCAAAAGAAATGCATATGCACTGTATACTCTCTGGCCTAAATGTCAATATGAACAGTAAATTCAGATGGCATAGACTCATTCCAGTTTTAATAGTGCCCAGCAGTTTATTTAAGCATACATTTCTCATTTCCTTCTTTAAATAAGATTTTGGAAACGGATCTTGAGAACCTTGTTCACTTTGTCAAAAAAAAAAAAAAACCCCTTCACAATAGTAAGAAACTTAAAGCACTTTCATAAATAGGGAAACAGCAACTTTTAATGTTTTATTGTTCGCTTGTGAAATATATATATAATATATATTACATGTACAGAAGAGTCCCACATCTGAGTCAGAGAAAACTAACAGAAAGGCACATAAGAAGGCATGTGTTTTCATACAATTTTCATTAAGCGAACATTCAGGCCATGGCAAGTGAGAGTTAAGACAAGGAATATATAGCACACTTGTGTTCATGACTCCAAGGGGCTAACTCAGAGGCAACTCTTAGGTCTGCCAAGTATGGAGATCATCTTGGGAGAAAATAGCACTTCTATTTAATAGGCCTGTCAGACCATCAGAAAATATATTGAAAACTGGACAAAGGCACCAGGGAAAGGTGAAAGCCGATGCTTAACTTGACAGCTAGTTTGCTCTTCTCCCCTTCCATTTTAAGACCTGAGGCCTTTGCTGATTAAAATAAGCAAATAACAGGGCTGACTGCAGCCCTGCAGAATTTTGGTCAGCTACATGACAGAAGTTTGTAACACGCTAAATACTTTTCAAAGCTTGTAAACACTGTGATGATGATGAGGAAAGCATAAAGAGAACATTTGCTATTTCTCTCTCATTGAAAAGGTAGAGGCTTAGATCTCTGGCTTGCCACATGTGGTTTCTCTATCCTGACGTTTACTCAAAAAGTTATAGGCAGAATTCATGGAATGATGAGGTCATTCCTATCAGACACCAGAAAAGGTGCCTACTAGGATTTGGCACAGCCAGAGCAGCTGGCAACCTTGGCTGATGTGAGATGGGGCTTCACGACGTCCGGCTCAATAGACTCCATTAGGTCACACTCATTTGCAAGTATGTGTTTCACCAGGCATCTGGAGGCTTCATCAATGTTTATATTTTCCTATGAGGGAAAAAATAAAACAGATTTTCTTATTCAGTACTCTGAAGTAATGCTAGAGCAGAGACTTATATGTGATAAATCACTTAAATATTGCATCCTATATGTGACATGTACATCCCCCTACTGTTCCCCTTGCTCTTACTTGTTCCTTCAAAGAACTCTCTTTCAAAGAACTTTTTGGTTCCTCACAAAAAAATTATTTATTTTGCTGTGTCATATAAGAGGAATGGGGTTTGGTGAATTTACTTAGTAGGTTAAATTTCAGTTAGAAGGCACTTTTCTTATTTTCACATTGTCCCATACTCAAACTATAATAATATTGTCGAAGAAACATAAGCATTTAATCTGACTTAGATGTATAATTGCCATCTGCTACATATTATTTTTGTGACCTTGATTTAAAATAAGAATGACAAGACTTTTTATTGCATTCAGTAACGGTTTCACACATATTTTTGGGTTTCTGTCCTCCAGTTAAATGGGGAAGAGTGTGCCCTGTTCTGACCTCTTTGAACTTGGGCATGGACAAGTGATTTTCTGGCCATCAAAATGTGATAAGTAATGTGTGTCACTTGCATACAAAAGCAATAAGAGCCAGTGCTCAATTTCCCATGCTTTTTCTCTCTGTGTCTTCTTGTGCAAGCACAGCAATGGAAACTCTTTCGGATAAGGTCTGTGAGTGAGAATCAAGGAGAGGCAAGTATCCCGACCAGCCCATGCTGTGTCGTGTGCATGAGAATGATGACCTTGTTATTTTAACCCGCCCAGATTTGGGAGTTTTACCCCAAATAAACCCTGAAATTATCTAGACTTTCCAGATGGATATAACTTTTCAAAGAAAAAAGTAAAATTGGAAATATAAGTTTAGTTTCAAAAATGAAACTTGAATTTGGAAAACATATGGAATAAACATTTGAATCTAAAATATATCAGTAGTATAAGTTAAACTGACTTTTTTTCCCTGCTGGTTAGGAACCTTAGAAATACAGAATATATACTACCAGTGTACTACAATAAATATCTTTGCTTAGGTAAAAAGTGGTTAAATGAAGATCTCTAGTAAAGTTAAATTTGAATGTTTCTAATCACAATTTGTAGAACTTATCTATTTCTTCATATTTAATGTAAAGAAACAAGACTTTCTCATTGTTAAACTGTTGTACTACAGAACCTTGTTGTCCAATCTGAAGTAGAAGTACTTATCCCTAAGTTTCGAACGTATGTCAAAGTTGTTGATATATTTTGAGATCACTGATTGAAATCATATTACTTGGAAAATATACGAAGTGGTGTTGATTTCTAAATGGCATCCATGACTAATGACCTCAGTTGTAAATGTTCATTAGCAGGTTCCCCATCCTTCAAGCCTGACACTGAGTTGACCAGCTATGAAAGCTTAAGGTAACTTTGGAGTTGCCGACAAATAGCCTGATTATTTATCTCTCGAGAGCCTTAAAGAAAATGCTTCCCAGGGTTCCTAAATCCAAAACACAAGGTAAAGGCGTGGTTGTCTTTTTGCTTATAAAATTATCATTGTTGCTCTTTACCAGACCAGTCTTCGTTTCTCTAAGCCTCCCTTTCCTCAACTGTAAAATGGTCTTGATGATAACACTTACCTAATAAAAATTTGCTTCCCTTGACAGAGTGTAGCAGACATTACTGCTTTCACAGTGTGAACTTGCCAGGGACTTCAACAGTAAATAAGTAATCTTATTTAATCCCATTTAAAACCCTGTAAGATAAAGATTAGTTTTTGTCCTCATGAATTTTGTTGTTATTGTTGACGTAGGGTTGGGGATGGCATTTCTTCCCTCAGCTCAAGTATCTTCTTCACTCCATAGAATCCAGTCCTGAGAGAAGAGCAATACTTCTGCCCCATCGCCTGTTGGGCAACTTCACGTGCCTTAAAGTCATTGCCTGTGCTTAGCATGCCCTCTGCCACTCTTCCTCTTCCTAGTGTCATGTCCAAGGGTCACACTTGAGCTCCCTGCTCCCAGGCAACCAGTGACCTAGGCAAGGCCTTGCTCTTTGGAACAGACCCAGCTCAACACTTTTCTCTGGAGCCCTGCCACTTGCTATGTGACTGAGCGGAAGCCTGTCCAGTGAATGGTCCCCTACTCTCTCCCATTCGGGAAGGTAAAAATCGGTCAGCTCACCCAGCCTTCCAGGTCTTTGCCTTAAGGACCACCACATGTCATTAAAGAAGCCCTATTTGGATGGTTTTAAGGTACTTGTCTGGACATTCATAAGCCAGTACTTTGATTCCCATTTGGCTATTGCTTGTGTGTTGGAGAAGGAGGCAACAAAATTCTACCCCAAATACCAAACATGAGATATTGCCATATATGTTTATAGACAAGGAAGCTTATCTGTAAGGGGTTAAGAGGCTTCCCCAGGATCACACAGCAAGGAGGTTGGGAGGCCAGAGCTTATAGTGGGTCTTTCTGACATCAAAGCCCAACTTTTGCTAAGCTGCATTCCTTTTCCAGATTGTTCAAAAAATCAGGAACAATCAAAAATAAAAGTTAGTTCTTTAGTGTTAGACCCAGTATATGTTAAATAGATGCTAGTTTCTTTCTCTTCCATATATTATAATAAAAACATTTTTATATGGCAGAAAAAAACATTTAAACATTAGAAAGGGCCTTCTTCATATATGATGAAAGTTAGATTTGCCAGTAGTATTTTTTAATCCTCTGCTCATATATTAACATGCCAGTTAAATAGGGTTTTCCTTCATTAATTGGCAAATTGACAAAATCTACTAATGAGGAGAATTCAATGCTAGTGTGGAAAAATCAATGAAAATCCTTAATCATTATGAGAAGAAGAACTAAGATCTAAGCCCAAATTAGTGGCAACTTAGCAGGGTCATTTCAGTAAAAATATAAGATGATGCTGTTTAAATTGTGAGTTTTAACACAGCAAGTAAAGTCTAGATGGTATTAGGCCTAGGAGAGCAGGACCATGAAGGATGGGCTCTAGAGAAAGGAAACAGGCTTACAGACTGCAGATACGAAGAGTAGCAGCTCACGGTGACTGAGTCAGTTTCATTCATCCAATTAATAGTATTTACATTACCACTAAGTAAAGTACTAGGCATACACAAAGATAATACATCTCATTCCTGACTGAGCTGACCCACAAGCTGGGTTTATGTAAATAGCAAAAGCATAAAAAGGTTGGAAAGGGCACCTGGGTGCCAGATCCCTGTAGAGCCTTGAATACTAAATTTGCCAAGTAGCTTGAGCCATTGAGGGTTTTTTGCAGGTGAAATGTCAATAACCACAATACTCTAAAAGTCCATTACTAGACAAGCGTGTATCGATCCTCAGCACTTTAACAACTAACCTATCAGTAAGTATTTAGTGAATACCTATCATATGTACCCAGGTGCTGGCTGTCATGGCATACCTATTTCACATTAGAAATTTTAAGAGAAAACGAGGAAGAATTGCAAACGCTTTCCACTATATTTACCACAAGCACACTATAAAAAGACAAGAGGTATAGTGTCTGGATTACAGGCCTGGAGACAAGCCCTTATCTAATTCCCCTAGTTTCTGGTTATATGACCTTGGGAAAGTTACTTTAACCACTTCATTCCTCAGTTTTCTCATCTGTAAGAGAATTAAAAATTTACCTCACAACTGATTGTAAGTTAATATATGTTAATACTTGAAACATGAAATACTCAGAACAGTGAAGGGCATACAGTACATACTCAATAAATGCTATCTGTATATTCTCCTCACATAATTTAATCATCAGAAGAATACAATGTGTGTTTTCCATTCCTTCATTTTCCAGTGAAGGATTCTGAGGTTCAGAAAGCGAAAGTGACTCACCCCAAGTCACCCCCTAGTAATTGGGATGGCCAGCTGTTAGCTCAGGGAGAATAATAAATACTAGTATTTACCATGTGTTATATCTATACTGCAAGATGTATACTGTTTAAAGCACAAACTTGAAGCCAAACCTGTATCTCACCTCCCCTAAAATATTTCCCAGAATAAAAAAAGGGGCAGAATGAGCAGAACACCTGATTCCAGCATGCAAGGCAGGAGCATGCAACCAGGAATCAGCAAGGCTGATTTTATCACTGGTACACTTCCAAGCACATCTGGTCTTTCTGACTTTCTATACACCATTGAGCTCACAGCCAAAGGGCCTATACTAGAAGAAGTAGTAACAATATAGAACAAACATCCCTCTCCCCCTTAACCCGAGGTCAGCATGGATAGTCAGAGCCTCCTTGACAGAACTGCAGGTTCAGACCCTTTGGGCAATTAGATTTCACTATAATTGATTGAGCTACTTGGCATTCAAATAGACACAGTCAAGCCCACATTTTCTGGGTGATTTTAGAGACACAGAGTTGGTGGCTCAAGTGAAAAACACTACGTGGAAATTTTTATTTGCATTTATTATAGGGAGTAGTCACAACATCTCCAGGAGCATCTACTGCTAGAAAGGAAATGTATATACTCTGTGACTTCCAGAACATGTACATTTGGACTGCATCTCACTGCTATTTATTTCTATATCTGCAGTATGACAAGATGGTGTATTATGCTGAATGCTTTAAGGTGGTGTATGTTCTTTATTGTGCCACTGCTCAGAATCTTTTGTTTATACTGATAAGCAAGTCTCAGAAACAGGCTTAAAATTCCTAATGAAGAATTTTACTAAAAACAAATGGAGTTAACTAAGCACGTGCTTTATTCATGAAATAATGCTCACATCCAATATTCACAAACATCTATGGAGAGTTAATAGTCATATTTTAAAGGTAAGGGAGCTAGAAAAAAGCTTAAGTAACTTATCCAGAGCATAACATAATCTTAGCCAATCTATCATTTCAACCAAGACAATCCCAACTCCAGTTCCCATCCTACTCCTTACACATAACATTACAATGTCTCCTAGAATTAAAATAGATCCTAGAATATTATTTATAAATTATACCTTCTCAATTCTAGCTGTATATTCATATCCCTTATAGCATTAAAACAAATATGCTGGCCAGGCGCGGTGGCTCAGCCTATAATCCCAGCACTTTGGGAGGCTGAGGCGGGTGGATCACGAGGTCAAGAGATCAAGACCATCCTGGTCAACAAGGTGAAACCCCGTCTCTACTAAAAATACAAAAATTAGCTGGGTATGGTGGCGCACGCCTGTAGTCCCAGCTACTCGGGAGGCTGAGGCAGGAGAATTGCTTGAACCCAGAAGGCGGAGGTTGCAGTGAGCCGAGATCATGCCATTGCACTCCAGTCTGGGTAACAACAGCAAAACTCCATCTCAAAAAAAAAAAAATGCTACCAGGTCCCTCCTTCCAGACATTAATCTAATTGGTCTGATATGGGGCCCCAGCATGAGCATTAAAAAATAAAAATCCATTAGATACCGTGATGGGACCCATACTCCTAACCACTGCTTCACACAAGATATCCATGTAACAAATCTGCACATGTACCCCTGTATTTAAAAGTTGAAATTAAAACAAAATTTAATTTAATTTAAAAATACAGTTATTCATAACTTTTAAAAAAGATTCTCAACTTAAAATGTGCAACCAATTGTGAGACATGCTCATATAATTAAGAACGTCTTCAAAGACACTGTTCTATTTATTCCAATTGTGAACTTTCTGAAAACATAATTTAATATTATCATTCTAAACCGCAGTGATTCTGATCTTTCGGTGGAGGAAGGCACATACAACTAATCATCAGGGGTCCTGGGTACTTGTCAGTTTTTTAATTAGCTCTTCAGAACATCTGTCTTGTGGCAAAGTATTTAATCTTTGACCCCCCACCCCAGAGAGCCAGAAGAAAAAAAAATCTAGCAGAAAATGTTTACATCTGCCTAGTTAGAAGCTGGCAAAAATTCATCCTCCCATAATCTTTCCAAATACATCAACCTCAAACAAAACACCAACTGTACCCGAGACTCCAAGGTTAGGGCACTAAATTCCTCGGCTCTGTGAAATTTTAATTAGAGCAGATGGCCTGCTGGATAATAACACCACTGTAAAAAGCATTACACAAAACAAGTTTAAAAATCCTTTCTCTGTGAAGATTTAGCACTTGTTTATTGAGCACATAAGTTTAAGGATTTTGCTAGCTTTCTACTCATCTTCATTAATACCTAACCCAGGTGCTAGTGTAGTGGACACCTATATTTTTGTCTATTAAGCACTTCTGACCTCCCTCATCCCCTATATCAACCTCCAATTCCTTTGGGTACATGCTTTCTTCCACTGCAATCATGAGCTTCTACCGGGGCTCCCCCAAACTGACCTTATATTTCAGACATTATTCTCAGAATGTGGCATTTCACTTAATCACCGCAGTAACACTGAGGTGGGAGCTACTGCCCTCCTTTAACAGATGACGAAAGTGAAGCTCAGAGAAGCTAAATGATGTGTGCAAGGTCTCAGGGACAGTAAGGGTCAGAACCTGGCTTCTGTCTGTATTTTCTCTTTATCTTCTCCTTGCTGTCTTCTTAGAGTCTGTGGCCTACATTTTCTTAGCACCCAAGTCAATGTCTATTTGAATCCAAAGTCCACAGTTTTGTACTTTGCCATGATACCTCCATGAAGAGAAGGTATACGTGGTGAGTGTGACACAGAGAAATCAGGTCTCAATGATGCCCTACTGTATGAAAGTTACCAGAGTTTGGTCTAACAGGCATTGCAAAGGACAGATTGAGCCATAGTGTTACTTATTTTAACACAGGACAGAGTCACATTCTGAGCATGGAGAAATGGGGTATAGAAAAAAGAAAAGTTCCCAAAGGCAGCTCCAAAGATTGTGTCTCTCTGAAAATGCCTCCCTTATCCCCACCATGGCCTTCCCTCAGCCTCTGTCCTTTATTCTTTAGATGTCAAAGTATATTTCAAATATTTCTTGCCTCCTTTCTGCAGCTCCAGGACCATAAATCTTCTAGGTCTCCCTGCTTATGTACCTAGAGATCTCCCTCCCACCACCCTAGCCACCTCTGGTGCTCTGTTTCAGGAATGAAGCATCCCTAAGCTCACAGAGAATCACCAAAAATTAAGGAGGAAGGGAACTTAGGTATCACTAATTCACCTTGCTTTCTTTGACACACCAAGAAATTGGGGCAAAGAGAGGGAAAGTGATCTGCCTAGCATCACACAGGCTACTGAACCTCACAGGGAACATGCACCTCATCTCTTAGCTCAGGCTGCCTGCATCTTTCCTTGTTTTTGGAAATATCTCTTCTAAGTAGCCTTCTCTTAGCACCATGAAACATTATCTTCAGTGTTACCTGGTACTTGGTACCCACCTCCATTGACACCACTACATCCTAACTGCCTGCTGTCTGTGTCCTTAGAGACAAGGATCATCTCCTATTATATTTGTGTTCCTAGATCCCAGCACAATGCCAAATGCTTACAAGGTGTTTAAACAATATTACCAAAAATAGCTGATGCTATGCACAACTTATTATAAGCCTGGTAGCACGTAAGTATTTTACTGGTACTAAGTTTGGTACTCACAAAAATCCAGGTGAGGAAACTGAGCTAGAGAGAGGTTAAACAACTTTCCTAGGGTCACACACCCAGCAAGTCAAACTTCTGGCAGCTGGTTTTGCAGCCCATGTTCAGACATTCATAATATGATCCTGACAGTTTCACAACTGTCAAATAGCAAAGCCAGACTCAAGAACAGAGCCCCTGCACTTAACCCACTGCTCCTTACAAATGTTTGTTGGAGGAATGAGGACCCAGGTTTTCTAAGCTTTTAGCTACTGCTTCTTTCTAAATCGCAAAAGCTATGAAAAAACAGTTCATAATGTGTTACATGTGGTCCACAGTTATTAATTGATCAATTTACACTTATTTGTAATGTGCAAATATCTTTAAATGTGCATTTCTGTTAAATTCCTGGCCCCTGAAAATAATCTGGATTCAACATCCTTGACTTTTCTGCACCAGACCCCATAACTTTAACACTAGGCAGACACAGTGCATGGGTCCTTTTGATATTTCCTATTCCTGAGATATATTTCCCAAATCCAATATGTAATATATGACTTACCACTAATGGACATTAAGAACCAGGAGGTTCAGAGATATTGTCTATATCAACAGTTTGTTTTTAATTGTTCTCACTGTGAGTCTTTTACTGAAACAGTGCTAGAGTACCCAATAATCAGTCTTGAAAAGAAAGAATAAAGATAAGCATAAAGACTATTGTTTAGCCAGACTTAACAAACCCCATTCATGAAAAACAGCAGCCTTTAGTTAAAATACTTTCTCATTAATCAGCTTAAAAAGATAAATGGTCCACCAGACACAAAATATTAATTGTAATGATTGCTAACAATTATTGAATACTTACTATTGAACATTTTGGCACTACGCCATGTATGTTACATACATAATCTCATTTAACACTTACTATACCCTGAGAGGTGAATAAACTATTAAGCCTATTTTACAGATGAGGAGACTGAGACACATATAGGATAAACTACTTAGCCATAGTATTTTGCTGGACTTATTCAATTCAAAGTGTTATTTGTTGAGTACTATCTATGGTAGAAATAGCAGAAATTATGCGTTTCACAATTTACTTTTATGATAATTTAATGCTTTTATTCTGGCACCCTCTGTGGCAAGGCTGAGGACTGAGACTGGAAGACTGTTACACCAGGAAACAGCAGGATAAAATGGAAAAAGAAACATGTTGGAGTCAAGCTTTAAAACTTGGTTTTGCCACTTACTGTTAAACGAAGGACAAGTGAAAAGCCTCAGCCTCTACTCTTTAACTTAAATGAGGCCAATCATCCGTATATTTCATGAGATTTTATTAGAGTTAAATGACAAATCAGATGAAACGCCTAAACATTACATAGTTGGTCCTCCAATAAATGCAATCTTCTGTCTCCTTCCCTCAGGTTATTCTTCAGTGATCACCTCCCATGGGAAATCTCCCCTGACTCCCACAGGCTGAGCAGGAATCCCTCTATTCTGGCACTTATCATGGCTCAATATGTAATGCTTTGTGTATCTTCTACTGGACTGGGAGCTTTCAGGAGCTTCATTGCCCCATCCTGGTGTCTAGCACAGTGCCTGAAAACAGTAGGCACCCAGAAGACACACAGACTAAGTGAATGACTGACTGAATACATAGATGAACAAGTACTTCCGAAGAGTGGTAAGTTCAGCTTCCACTGAAAATAATTTTAGATGTGGGTGATTTCTGCAGAAAGTAAGAAAGAAAACATGTTCACAAGAAATTTTACTGTACAGGTCCAACTGCCTGTGCTTACTTTGCTTTCCAGTTACTACCTGACACCATTCCTTTTAGTAGAAATGAAAAGAAGACTGAATGAATCAGTTTACAAAAGTTGAGCTGAATTACTATAGGCTTTGCAGTAAAGCAGACAGGTTGGAGTCTTGATTTTTTTTTTTTTTTTAATAATTCTTTTTAAAATTCCGATGCTCTAAAAGTGATTTCAGGTGACTTCTGCTACTTACTAATTAAATGTACTTAGGCAAAATATTTAATTTTCTTTGGTCTTACCTATAAGGCAGAGATAATACCCATCTGGCAGAATTATGAAGATCAGAAATATTTTACTAGGGGCAAAATTAGAAGTTGAGTAATATTATGTATTTTTATGACTATACAGTACATATAATTATTTTAACATTATCTTCCTAAGCACTGTCATGGCTGAGAGCCAATTCTAGCTTAACAAATTCATTTCTCTCTCACACTAGAGAGTTATTTTTCTTATATCGATTCTTATGTTCTATCCCTTAATTCTTATAGTAGAGAGTTTGAAGCTCTTGCTTCTCCTGATAGCATAAAATGAAACTATTCTTGCCAGCACTGTTAGAATAATGTTAGCTTGGGTGAAAACAAATAAGGACCAGAACTATGTGTAAAAATGAATGTGTTTATAAAGCTAAAAAAATTAATAGTCAATGATACTAGCTAACTACCAAAATGCTATTCTCACCCACAGAACCTATCTACCCAACCCTTGCAAATTCCTGTTGTGTAACTACTAAATTCCACAGTCAGATAATAACTCATTCTTAGCCTGGGCAACCTCCCTGAGGCAGCACTTAGCATGTGATATACAAATTTCTACTTTCAGATATGGAATAAAACATTATTTTTCCTCATTCCACAAACTTGTAATTGAAAATAAAAAAGAGGAGATACATCAATTTGAAGTTCTTCTGCAGTACTTGAAATATCTTGTAACTAGATAAAATGATTTATTATTCAGCAAACAATCATTGAATACTTTCTGTGGACCAGCATTATCCCTCAAAGGCCTTCTACTTTGTGCTTTGATTTGCAGTGCAGTCAGTTATGTGATTGTCTTGTTAGTCCAGGACACTTCAACTTCTGCATAGAGATGATGATGGACATGACATGCTCTCTTCTCACAGTCACTGTAACATTTTACCCCAATTCATGTCCTATGTAGGCTCCTCTCTGCTTACATGCTTCTAGTTTCTTTGCATTGCAATCATCCTCCATATTCTTTCCAGATTGTCTCTTTACTCCAATTAAAGTGTAGCTATATTCATACGTCATCCAAAAAATACTTTGTTTGCTCACATTGCCTACTCAGAGTAAGTCCAGACTGCAAAACTGGTGGCCGAACAACATGGCTACAACTGCTCTCTTGTTTCATCTCTACTGACATCCCTTACTTAGCTAGATTCCAAATGAACTGGACCATAAACTGCTCCCTCAATGTGTTCTTTGCTTGAGTTAGTCTTATTCCCGTCTCTAACTGTAGATCCCCTGCCCCTCCAGAACAAACGTAACTTTTTTTTGGAAGTATTTAGCTGATAACCTCTAACTAATTCACATTCTGCTTTGAACTTTTGGATAAAGTTCAGGTATATTCTCTAGCTTCAGAATTTTCTGGTATCTTGAATTTTTATTATTTCTCTCTATTTATTTAATGTGAAGGGAAAAAGTGTCATACAAAGACTCAGAACTATTCCAGCTCTGTCAATTGCCACTTGTGTAACCTCCAGGAAGTCACCATAACCTCTCTCTCAGCCTCAGTTTCTTTACCTTTAATCTATGATGAAAATAATGCTAACTTCACAAGGTTATTGAGGATGTGTATCAAGTGAGAGGAGATATATGAAAGAACTTAGCAATAGTCCTGGCATGCAATGAGCACTGAAAAGAAAACACTTGGAAAACAATACAACACTGCCCAAATATCATTGTTAAGTCATATATGAGAATGTCGGGGGGCAAACAAACTTTTTCTTCAGCATAAGATGTTTCAAAGTGTGTTCTGAAGTTTCATAGGATGATATGTGGAAAAAGGCATCATATGGTTAAATGATTTTAGATGTTAAGTTAAAAATAATTCAAAAGTGCTTCTTAATCATAGGGTTTCTCAGAGTCTTTTAGAAGATCACGGAATGTGCCATGTGTTCAACCTTTCTATATGGAACAGAAAAGCAGTTTCTCATTCTGGGTTGGAAGGCATGAGAGGAACTGAAGTGACTTAAAAGAACTGGGAGCAGAGGGGAAAGGATGTATCAATCATATGTGAATGGGAAAAGGGCAGATTCAAGTTGGGATGGGAGGACAGGCTTTCTCTTTCTCCCTCCCATCTCAAAGAAGGGAACGGTTGTACAGTGGTCATACTTACTTCACTACAGAACTCTTATCTAATGCTATATCTCAGAGGGCTAGTGTTCCTCTTCACACAGTTTAGCAACCACTAATCTGGAAATAGTGGTGGTATATGTGGGAGTGGTTGTGGGTAGAGGGGTTTGTGGATAGAGACATTCATTAACCGATTTTGTATTACCCTGTGTGTTTTTTATGCCCTCACCTACGTAGTGCTACCCCCATTTTTACCTTTCTCTATTTTTCCTGAGACTAGCCCAAAATGAAATACAGATATTTTTGAAAATATGATTTTAACAGAGTAGATGATATAATGCAAAGTTGGAAACAATTGATCTGATTGGTTATGAAAGGAATTATGGTCTCTGATAGACCGATGTTCCCCAATCCAGAACCCCAGGTAGGTTGGCTACATCTCCTAGGTGGTTCCTAGCCATCCCTTATGGTATCTATTGTCACATACATGTACAATTTCTTTTTAAAACTTACTTTCTCTCTAGATAATAAAGTTCTTGAGAGCAGAAGTGACACACACTTGCAGTGTCTATCTTGCCAGCAGCTATCATAGAGCCTGTTGGCATGTATTGCTCAAGCGTAATTTATGAATGAACTGTTCTATAGAAGGGAAAGAAAAATAAGCTGATTCCAATTTAAAATGAACAAAAGAAATTGTGACTTTTCTATGCCAATATCCATTACACGGAATCCCTTTATACTTAGGACAGTTTAAGACAGGGAATTAGGAGACTTGAGTCCTCACCCTGATGTTGCTACAAACTATCTTTTTGTCACTATGAGAAGATCAAGCCCTCTCTCTGGGATCAGTGTCACCGGCTGTGAAAGGAGATAATTTATATGCTCCCTTTTTCCAAACAGAATTGAAGGTGACCCTTGAGACATCTCAAGCTCTTGAGTAATGTAGTTAAACTTGTGGGAGAGCTGAGAATAATGCTCCCTTAATGGGAAAGATTTCTCCAATTAAGAGTTTAAATATAAGGCATTTGTTAAGCAATCATTATCTAGAGCAAGTGCACTCTAACAACTTGATTAGCCATAAGTTATTGGCTGCAAAAATCAGAAACCCATTGAATCGTCTAGGCCATTTCGAGGGTAGCTCCTGGGAGTGACAGAATTGCTGAAAGACTGAGGCTATTCTAGGAACTTTAGAAAATAGAATCAGTCTCTCAAATACTATCAGGTCAGCTTAATTTTTTTCTTCTGTCCTCAGGTTTTGGCAAATAAAGAAGCTCAGAGCTTCTGGGTTCATATGCTTATAGTTTTGCCACTAAAGGGAAAAGGCTTGCTACCCTCAACCTCTGTTAGAGAAATCCTGAGGAAGGACTCTGATGACTGCAGCTTCAGACACATGTTCATACTCAAGACAAGTACAACTCCAAGTCCCAGAAACAGTGGTACCGTAAGTGGACACACTTGGGTAATGTGGACACTATCGGCCAGTTACAGTGACTTGAGAGACAGTATGTAGGAGTGGCAACTTGTACTGGGACAACTTGTAGCAGGAGAGGAAGAGGAATGATTGGGAGGAGGGGCTCAAATCTCGCATGGCTCAATGATTCTGAATCTGGAAAACCTCAGTTGTATTTGCTGTATCACTATATGGACAGTTGTACATCTACACCAACGTAGATGCATGCATTTACATTTTAGGTAGATATAAGCAATGTGTAACTTTAAAAAGAAATAAAAAATACTTTTCCATAAAGTTACACATTATCAAACAGATCAAATCTAGTGGCATCTTAGTACCTTAACATATACAGAATAAACGGCATCTGAGTACCTTAACATATACAGAATAACCTATACAGTACAATAGCCTCAATTGGAGGCTATTATACTGGACATGCAATAAGGCAAGGTGAGGAAAGTAGAGAGGAAACATAAATGACCCGAAGAAAGGCACCCGTCATCAGAAAGGTATAAAGTAGTTGCTCAATAAATTTGAGAGAAAAATAAATAAAAGGTATTTCTTATAGTTTAAGAACTGGTAAGGTGTGGTGGCTCACACCCGTAATCCCAGCCCTTTGGGAGGCCGAGGTGGGAGGATTACTTGAGGTCAAGAGTCCCAACATGTTGAAACCCTGTCTCTACTAAAAATTTAAAAATTAGCTGGGCATGGTGGCATGTACCTGTAATCTCAGCTACTCAGGAGGCTAAGACATGAGAATCGCTTGAACCCAGGAGGCGGAGGCTGCAGTGAGCCAAGATCAAACCACTGCACTCCAGCCTAAACAACAGAGCAAGAATCCACCTCAGGAAAAAAAAAAAAAAAAAAGAACTCCCTCAGTTTCAATCTTGTGGTTGTTTTTACAGAATTCTGATTCAAATAGATTCAAAAGGACAACACCTCTGCCACAGAAAAGATGTTTTTGCTTCCACTGTGAACTTTAAAAATGTTAATTTTGTTGCTGAGAATCACTTATGATTTAGTACATGCTTTCTTGCATTCTAAAACATTATTCAGAAGACAATATGGCTTTTCTTACAGATCCTGGGTGCCTTTTATTTTTTCTCTTTTGCCTCTAGTTGTTATTATGTATATGTAATTATGGCTGTATAATTAATGAGCCAATTTATAGGCTGACATTTTAAGAAAAAATATGGCTTAAAATGAATAAGATGAAGTTCTTTTTAATACACAAATACATACCTATTTTTTATATAATGAACAGAACAAAAATGTTAACAGTTAAATGAATTAGTGGTTTGATTACAAATAATTTTAATCCTATATTTTATAATTGTGACCATTTTCTAAGTTCCCTATAAAGTGCATATACTATTCTAATATTCATATTCAAAGGTGTGGAACAAAGAAAGTAACAGCAATAAATTTTGAACCAAGAATTGTGTAGGAAGTTCTAATATCTTTATTTTACCTTTGAAGCCCAGAAAATAGGAAGGGAGCAGCACATTTGGAAATACTCCCCAAACTGAAAAATAAAAATATATAAGAATGAATTTAAAACTAACTAGGTTATTCTCACAGATGGGAAACAGTCCACAAAATTGAATCTAGAAAAAAAAATAAAGACAGGAAGCTCAGAAACAGAAATTCTAACTATATAGTCATGAGTAATCCAACGAAGAAGAAAAAGGAAATCCATCTAAAAAAAGCTAGTTTGACTACAGAACATCTCAGGTAAAATCAAGTTTTAAAATAACATGTACAAAAGACAGAAGGAGGAGGGAAGCGAAGGCAGAACAGACTCAATTGGTGTCTGAACTCATCCACATGGGCTCAGGAAGCTAAAGTGAAATCTAAGGACAAACTTGAAGAAAATTCTAAAGGCTGAAAAAGACAGTTTTGGAGTTTATTCAGAGCAAAAGTATTATCACTGAAGAAACAGACTAGCACTACAAGTTTAGCAGACGACACAGAGAAAGGAGACCTAAACACAATAAACTAACTTCATTTTCTTCCATAATGAAGATTTCAGACTGAGCAATCAGGAGACTGCTTTGCTCATCTGATCTTTAGTATAATGCCCCCCTTAATGTCCCTGCTGACAAGGTGACTATGGATTGGTTCCAAGGTAAAATGGCTAGCTTTGTATGGGCTCAAACTGTGCCTGAAGACTATTAATTATTTAATTACATTAAACAATAATTGTTTCTCAGGTGGTAGTACAAGGCTCAAACCTCTGTCCAGAACTAACCTCATTTTTATCTGAAGATTAGATACAGTCATAAAAGGCATACTTATCATGCTTTTGTTAGACCTGATGGCAAGAAGTGGAACTGACATGAGGGATGAAATTGGAATTTTAGAATGGTCTCAGTGTGATAACTACTTCAGTTCATTGTTGATCAGTATAAATTAGTTCATAATTTTTGAAAATCTATATGAAAATATGTGACAAGAACATAAAAATGTCCATTCCCTTTGATCTAGTAAATCTACTAAGAATAAGCCATAATCAAATAATATTAGATGTATAAAATAATTCACATATACCCATCATGATATTATTTTAAACAGTAAAAACCAGAAATGCATTATAAGAAAAGGAGAGTTAATAACAGGGGATATTATGAATATCTTTATAATATGATATTCAGTTATTAAAAATTATTTTTACAAATAGTTCACCACGGAAGTGCTCATAATATATTTTTAAGTTGTACACGATATGATATAATTAAGAAGTATGACAATGTTAGCAGTGATTAATTCTATATAGGAATTTCTGTGTGATATTTTTTCCCATTATTAATTTCCATGTTTTCTAAACTAAACAAATGTATTTTCTCTACTTTGGCATTTGAATATTTACCCTGGCTATCAATTTGCAATATCTCCTCTTACTTTTTAACAGAACACTGACTTCTGCATAGGTAACTAAAATTTTATTTCCCTGGCTTCCTTGTGCTAATGGTAGTTACGACTAATGAAATGTAAATACAAGTCTACTGAGTGGGGTTTCTGATAAAACTATTGATTTCTGAACTTTAATCTATGGCCATACCACTTTGAATGTGCTTCATTTCATCTGATTTCTAAACTTTAAAAAAGGGGCAGGCAGATGTAGTTTTTACATGCCTTTTACTTTTAACCTTTCCAGAATACTTAACCTGCCCAGAAAATAATATGGCAGACAGAATTCTAATTCTAGTGTTCCCAAGATGCTCAACTCCTAGGGTCATACCTATTGAGTAATGGTGGGACCTATTAATATGATGGCTCTCTTGATTACCTTCCATAAGACTCCATTGTAGCAAACTAGAGAGAGATTCTCTTTCTAACCTTGAAGAGGTAAGCTGTCACGCTGTAAAAAGGCCACATGGTTAAGAACTCAGATCAGCCTCTAGGAGCTAAGAACAATCTCCAGGCAACAGCCAGCAAGAAAATAGAAACCTCAGTCCTACAACCAAAAGGAACTGAGTTTTGACAACAACCTGAATGAGCATGGAAGAGGATCCCAAGGTTTAGATGAGAACACAGGTATGGCCAACATCTTGGTTTTAGCATGATGAGAATCTGAGTAGAGGCCCAGCCAACCTGTGCTAGGACTACTGACCCATGAAAGTTGTGAAATCGTAAATGTGTGTTATTTTAAGCTGCCAAGTTTATGACAATGCATTACATAGGAAAAGAAAACAGAAACAAATATCCTCATCTTATAACCGTAAGGAAGAAAGTCTTGTGCTGAGGCTGGTAATCCAGAAAGTTGAGCCATTCATGATGTCCATGAACTGCAGCTCCAGCCCTGAGTACGTACCTCAAGACTTGTTTCATGTTATAAATGAGCTCTTCTTCAGTTAAATCACTATGTTTAGGGTCTCTTTCAAATGTATATGGACACAACTCTAACTGAAATAGATGTTTTACCTTTAAGGTTAAAAGTAATTGATTAAAAATAAAATTGGAATTACAGATTGAAACCACAGAATATATTTAATAGGTATTAATAATAAAATTCTGCATGTGAGTTCAAGCTATTAATAGTTTAAATGCACAAGATTTCATTTATTATTTAGAAACATAAGGGACTTTTACTTGACCATAAGTACAACATGTGTCTAACAGTTTGATACAACCGTTGAAAAGAAATTAATGTGATAATCTACTACATAAAATAAAAATACTGTAGCCCAGGCAAGGTAGGTTAGAGTCCCATTAACCCATACTCTGTTCAGTCTATATCTAGTATATTGTCAACAGATCTGGTCATTCCACTTAAAATGGCATATGGACAGATTACAGTGTCCAGGAAAGACAGCCAGAATGGTAAGGGTTCCCAAAGCCATTTCACTTGAACAACAGCGGAGTTCTTAACAAACAAGCCTTATCAAAGAGTGAAAAGTCATCCCGTGGTGGGAATTTGTGAAAGCCAAGTAAGAAATAGATGTTGGAAACTTTCAGAATTTGAAAGTTTTATACAAATGTTATATATTAACATTTTGAACATTCTTGGCAAATAACAAAAGCTGCTCAACCTAGAGGATGAACTCATTCACAAAGTTGTTGAATATTTTGGCCCTTTTGTAGACCTGAAATTTAGGCTTGCTATTATGCTCTTTAAATTAGATTTAAAAATCTCTAACTATTATAACGTCTGGTCAAAGCTTGCTCCTCCTATACCCTAGACACCTCTGACCCATGCTAGACCTTCCAGTGACTTAAAAGAAAACACACTGCTGACAGAATAGAGGGGGATAATCATTTAATAACCTCATCTTCCTACTTTAATTTTAGACCCACTAACTGGCAGCAACACAGTAAATAAATCTAAGTTTTGATTAATTAAAGAGAAAATCAATGCTGTATAATCTTACTTTTTTTCTTGTCAACATCTTCCCAGTTTACTACTCAGAATAGCACAGGAAAAAAAAAGTGAAAAGTCAGGCTACTCAAAAGTAATCTTATTAGGGTTGTCTATTGAGGAGAGTCCACTGATCTCTGGTCTTAGCTCTTTTGGAAAACACCTATACTACCTCTACTACTGCCCCTCTCTGGGGCCTCATTTTTTCATCTAAATATGGAAGTGCCAAGAGATCAGTCCTTAGTCCTTTTCTCTTTTCTGTCTATACTCATTCCCAAGGGATCTTTAAAAATCACCCACATATTCACAGCAACCAAACATATCTGCAGCCTGGACTTCTCTCCTGAACTGCAAAATCATACATAACTACTTATTTTACATCTGCTCTTAGTTGTATAGTAATCTTCTAGCCTTTAACACATAAAAAAACAAATCTTGTTGTCTCCTCCCCCTTGATCCCTCTACATCTCAAGACCCCATTCAAAAACTGCCAATTCTAGTTTTTTTTGTTTTTAAGATAGAATCTTGCTCTGTCATCTTGGCTGCAGTACAGTAGCACATTCTAGGCTCATTAAAACCTCTGCCTTTTGGGTTCAAGCAATTCTCCTGCCTCAGCCTCCTGAATACCTGAGATTACAGGTGTCCACCACCAACCCTGGCTAATTTTTTTTTTTGTATTTTTAGGAGAAATGGGGTTTCACCATGTTGACCAGGCTGGTCATGAACTCCTGACCTTAATTGATCCCCTCACTCTGGCCTCCCAAAGTGCTGGGATTACAGGCATGAGCCCCCTCACCCAGCCGCCAACTCTGTTCTTACAGTTGCTTAGGACAAAAACTGTTGAGTCATCCTTCAATCCTCTTTCTGTCATGACCTTTTTCAAATTGATAGGATGCCCAGTGTCTATGGAACGTTCATAAATACAGTGTACAATTTGAGCACTTCTCACAATTTCTCTTTCTTAGATATTGCAATAGCATCCCAGCTGATCTCCTGCTTCCAACCTTTCTCACTATAATCCAGGGTCAACAAAACCACTGGAATGATCCTATGGATCAAATCATATCACAGCTCAGATCAAACTCAATGGCTTTTTGCACAGAAAATTCTCACAGAAAAATCCAAAGTTCTTACAATTATCTAAAAACTCAACAGGACCCCATCACCTCTCTGACCTCATCTCTATCACTCTACCATTGCTCACTCTGTCCCATCTTCACTGGCTGCATTGCTGCTGCAAAAATACAGTTGTCAGTTCCTGCCACAGCACCTCTGCCCATGCTATTCCCATTTCCTGGAGCATTCTCCTTCTGTGAATTTACAGGGCTCAATAGTACTCATCTTTCAAATCTTTAACTTTAAAAAAATGAAAACAAAAAAACACCTCCTCAATGAAATCTTCCCTGGTCAGCTGTCTAAAACTGCTTTCTTCCCTTTGTACTCCTCGTCTCACATGTTACATATGCCACACAAGCGCCTCTGCTTTCATGTTCTGCTTAGCACTTATCTCCATCTGACAAACTATATATTACACTTGTTTGCCATTTTATAACTTGTCTCTATTGACTATAATGCAAGTTCCAAGGTGGGAGGAATTTTATCTATTTTGTCCGCTGGTATACTCGTAATGTCTAAAATACTACCTGTAACATAGACGTGCTCAATAATTATCTGAAGAATAAATGAATAAATAAAATCATAAAATAAGTAGTTAGACTATAGGTTAATTTAAAGTGCTCCCGAAATCTAATATTCTTGTGTTTCCATGCAAATGGTAGAAGAAGACATATAATGGCATGCTACTTTGAAGGTTAAATATGGGTTTCATCTACTGTGGTAATGCTAGATCTCTTTCAACTCTAATAGTTTACGTTTACTGCTCATGACTGTCCTTCTTTACAAAAATCTGACAAAAACTAAACTTACAAACAGATGAAACAGAAGGTGATAATAGTATTCCAAAGAAACTCTTCCTTTTTAAAGAGACTCATCCAGGAAGACCTGCCCATAATAAGTCTTTTGGGGCAGCATTTAAAAATAGGATTTACAACATAATGTTTCAGAAACATATTGTATCCTGGCATCCCAATGCTCTCATTCCTCTTTCATTTTGAGAACCCCAGGGGCAATGAAAGCTAAATAATTTGTCTTACACCTAACCAACAATTTTCCTTACATTCAAAGTGACCAGGAATTATGAAAGTTCTCAAGAGACAACTTCCATCCTCTGGAGCAACTTTTGACAAGCAAAATTACTAACAAAAAGTGACTTCACTTCATTCAGTTCAAGGAAATGGATTTATAAATCTGGAGAATTCTGTCATTGGCTTTTCTACATTATCCCTAGGGCAATTCAATCACTTTAGGGTATCTCTGGACACCACAGGCTTACCCAGCCTTTGAGCACTCCCCTAGTATGTTAGGTCTGCAGTCAGGCTACAGAGGCGCTGCTGCTGCTCCTCACTTTTGTCTAATGAGATATTGATTTTCCCCCAATCTCAGTAGCCTTTCTCAAGAAATCAATACCTTGGTAAGCAGTGAAGTAGATGGAGATGAAACAGAAGGCCTTGGGAGGGTAGGGCTGTCAGCCACAAATTTAAGGGCGCTTCAAATGCAGCAAACAAGACACATCAAAGAAGGCAAAGGACCACAAAACAGAGGTCAGATGAAATCAATACGAAAAACATAAAATAACAGAGAAGGAGAGGGCAAACACGTCTTAGTAACATAACCCCTTCTAAAACAAGGAGGCTACTCTGCCAGGTTTGAAGAGAAAGAAAGTTAATATTGGTTCTGACAGAAGAGACGGCCTTCGTCTATTGATTTTCTTTTAAAAGTAGAAAACTGGAAAGAATGAGAACATGTGGATCAGCATTCAAAAGATTTGCATACATTTTTAGAAATCTGAAAGTAATAGAGAAGTAGTAATAAGTTTAGCAGGGTGTAGGTAGCATGGTATAAAGGATGTACAGAGGGAGATATGAACATTAGCAGGGCTAATTCATTCCCTGAAAATCCAAGAACCTCAATACTTACATAGTAATTGTAGTTGAAATCAGGGAGACTGGCTGAAAGTCCAAGGGGCCATCAACCCCATCTCTTTTCCATTCTTCTGTATAGGATACCAGCAGCCAGATATTACACTACAACCAAATTCTGGTTTATCCTCTGAATAAACTAAAGAAAGAAGATCTGAGACTCAAGAGACACCAACTAGTGTACCCCTGTAGGTGGTACGGAGATGGCAAAAATAATGAACAAAAAGTCTGCAAATATGGCAACTGGACTGCTCCTTTCCTCTACAAAGAACCTGATATCACCCTTAGTGGGAAAGAAGAGTTTTTCTATAGAAAAAAGGCCTCCAAAAACTGACATGTAATCCCCAGTGAAAAGCAACCCAAAGCAAAACCCACAAATGGACAATCACCATAGCCAATAATCAACATGCCTACCTAGACACACAGAGCTCAGTATCTGCTTTTGATGATTTTGCTCTCAAAATTTTTAAAAAGGACCACCAACATAAATAGAAGAACAAAAGTGTACTGAAAAAATAATTTGAATGAAATAGTAAATGCAAGAAGCATAATAAACTTCAGAAAAATAAATCAGTATCTTCACAAATACAATAAACTATTACATTCTTAAATTAAGAATAGAATTTTTTTTAAAAAGAAAAATCAGGATAGGATGAGTTGTTTAAAATTAAAACTATAATTGCCGAAATTAAAAATTATAATAAAAGACTGGAAAATTACAACAAACTACTAAACAGAATAAAACAAAAATTGCAAAAGTGCTGAAAATATGTGAAAAAACCTTAGGTTCACAGACTTAGTCCAAGAGATTACACCAAACCAGGAGTTCATAAAGAAAGAACAAAAAAAAAAATGGGAAAAATTATTAAAGAAATAGTATCTTTCAGAACATGAGTTTCTAAGTTGAAAGAACTTACAGAGGGCCCAGAACAACAAATGAACAAAGGTTTATATAGAACGTAGGATTGTGGACTTTCAGATTACCAGGGTTAAAGAGATGATTCTAAAAACTACCAGACAAAAGAAAACAGCTTATGCACAAAGCTTTAAGAATGAGAATGAATGGTATAAGACTTCTGAAGAGTCATGCTAAATGCTGTTACAATGAAGCAATGCCTTCAAGTTATAAGGAGAAATCATTTTAAATTAAGGAATCTATACCCATTTAGAGAGTTGAAGTTGTGTGAGGGCTTGAAAATATATATTTGAAGATATCAAGTACCCAGAAATATAGTGCAGCTTTTTCTAAGCTGTAGCAGGAAGCTCTGTTCCAGCAAAACAGGAAAAATAATTGGAATCCAGGGAGCAGGCAATCTCTCACACACAAGAATGTCAAAGTGAAGTCCCAGGATTATAGCCATGCGCTGGCCCTACAGGACATTCAAAATAAACTACATGAGGAAAGCAGAGGATTCTGGGATGAAGATCTCCAAGACAAAACAAGTCTTAACAAAACAAATAATATAATGGAAATTTTAAAAAAACATTAAGGAATAAAGATTCATTGAAAGTAAACATAGACAACAAATTACGTGAGTGAATAATTTTTTCTATCTAATGGTATAAACCACGATTTTTGTCATGATTCAACTAAAAGCAGTGATAGAACTTTACCAAAAAGATGGCACAGTGGTGAAGTAGTCAGATAAGAAAGTTAAATTCTCATCTAGAAAAGCAAATTATTAATGGGTATGTAGAAACCTAGTCAATCAAGAAATAGCAATATAAGACTATCATTTAGACACAGGGAAGTAAAAAAAAATAGGGAGGAAGGGATTTGAATAGAGAGATTTGGGTTCCAATTTGATTCTGCCACCTGCTAACCATAGCATCTTGGGTAAATTGTTTAACTTCTTTAAGTCTCAGGTCCTTAATATATAATGTGGGCATAGTAATAGCATCTATATCATAAGGGTTTATGAGAAGTAAATGAAATAATTAAATAAAGCACATACACACAACCTGTTAAACATGCATTTTACAAATATAATTTTTATTATTCCTAATATTAAGATTATGTGTGGTCTTGTTTTGCCAATTTTCTGATGACTGATCCTGCGTGATAGGTAACTGCAGTAACAACATGTTCTTGATAGCTTAGAAAAGAGATGAGAAGCTTGTTTTTGCTTTCTAAAAATGAAATACCCGGGAATTCCTAAAGGTGGGTTCCTAGTGCTACACTGCACAATATGCATTAGAAAGGAGTTCTCAGTGCTTCCCTTCAGTTTTCCTTTGAGGCCTTTCTTATTCTTGGCAACCCAGATTAAACATCAAAGAAGCTGCGTCACTCACAGGTGGAGGTAACAGTTTTTTCTTTAGCTGCTCTTACTGCTCTTGTAAAAGCCATCAAATTATCTGGAACTTCAAACTATATTGTAATTATTTGTTTATTTGGGTGTCTTCCAGGAGATGTATCTAATAAGAAGAAACTGTGCCCTCTATTATCAGTGGCCCAGTGCTTAGCAAAGCGCCTACTGAGTATAGAGTAGGTATTCAAAGAATACTTCGAGAATGATTCAGTGAATGAATTAATAAGTTAACAAATTCCAACACATTACATCTTAATCAGGGTGCAAATCAAAATCACCGAAGGAATGTTTTCCAAAAATATATATTCTAAGCTCCTTCAGACTTCTCTGAGAATAGGGCCAAGGCATCTGCAATCTTACTAAGTTTTCACGTGTCTCTGATGCACAACGTTTTCAAGAATCACTGTCATGGAATAGATAGAGTGCTAGACTGGATCTGAAGTCTAGAACTGGTCTCAACAATAAAAATCACTGAAAATCCTTCCCAGAATTCTGTTTCTTTCTGAGTAAAGACAAATATGACAGCCATTGCAGATGGCTCAAAAGACAGTAGCCAAAACACAAATGAGAGATAGATGCAAAACAAGATTATAAGAATTTCAGTGAAGAAAACTGCTATATTCTTGTCCTGAAGTGTGAAGAAGGAATGACTGGTATAATTGAGTGCACAAGCTAATGTTAGATTCTTATGGAATGTTATGTGGCATTCCCAAGCAAAGAATTTGCAAATCTCAGTTGAGGGCCCAAGGCAAGGCATTAAATGGGGGCAGCTTCCCTCACTTTCATTTTTCTTCTTTACTTCCCCCATCCACTGCAGGGCACTACAAACTCCCTGCCGTGCAGTATCTAAAGAGCTTTCTGGATGAAAGGAGTTACACAATGTGAAGTCCTCCTGGGAACTATGGCAGTAAATTAATTTTTCTGCTTCTACACAGTTATCTAAGGCCCCACATGGGCAGGGCCAAGAGTAATAGAGTAAAATAATCATAAAGAGTCCTTAAAAGGCAGTGCATCAAAATATTCTTTTCCATCCAATAAACACTGACCAAGTTATCATCACTGTGTGTGTGCATGCCATTGTGCCGGGTGATGACCAGGAGGACTCACAATGCAGTGCAGGGGCCAGCCCATAAGGAAATCACATTAACATATCATGGTAAGGTATAGGAGAGACTGTAACAGGTAATGCTATAGCCAAGTCCTGAAGGAAGACTGAGAGACAGGTGCATAAAGCTAGGAAGCATTTTCCAGGGAGGAGAAATACCAAGGCATGATGGGAGACTTGGTGCAGTTTAGCATGACCATGGAATAAACAGAAGGAGTAGAGATAGGCTTGGAGAAGCAGAAAAAATTCACTATTGGGGTCTTCTGTGCTCAAGAATGAGGGGTTTCTGAAGAATGTGTGACCTAATTATATGGTGTCTCATTTGGGTACCTGTGTGGATGTGAGGTTTCCAAATTGGATAATTATGCTTGCAGAAAAGTTGATGAATTCACTTTCAGATATTTTGGGTTTGAGGAGTTCTCTGAGTGATATCCAAGTAGAGATCCAGAAGAATACAGAAGTCTGAAGTGTGGGAAAGAAGTACCCGGCTGGAGATAGGGATCCAGGAAGAGAGATCCAGGCTCAAAGGTAATACATCTTACTTTCTAGATGTTTTCATCCTCCCACGGAAAACATCTACAAGGATTCTTTTTTCTTAGAGAATCAAGGCAGACCTTACTCTGTCCCCACCCTCTAGAAAAGAGCAGGACTAACTGGGCAAAAGACATATTTTTGATGATTATTTAATTGTGGTTTCACTGGGGAGTAATTTTGATTCTTCAACCCGAGGACATTTGGCAACGTCTGGAGATAGGTTTGATTATCACAACTGATTAGGGTATTGGGTACTACTGATCTTAAGTGGGTAGAGACAAGGGATGCTTCTAAATATCCTACTTTGCACAGCACACACTCTCCCCTCCCAATCCCAGCTAAGAATTATTTGGCCCAAAATGCAACAGTGCTGATGCTGAAAAGCCCTATGCCTTTTATTAGCATTTTCTAAATTTTTGTAAAGAAAAGACACTAATTGAATAAGAGTTCTATTTAGTTGGCATTAGTCTTTTAACAAAAATCAAGTATGGTCATCCTTTGATTTTTGGACTTAACTAAGAAACTGTTGAATGTTTGAGTTCAGACTTGTGTAATCCATGAAGGATTCTCAACCTGAAAGGTTTATGCTAAGAAACATGGTTTGACGCACTGCACAGCTTTGCTCTCTGTTTCCCTCCACCTTATACTTCAGCCTTATTGAACTTCAGCATTTTCAGCACTTTCTCAGCTCCATGCCTTTCACACACTGTTTCCTCTGCCTAGAATATCTTTCTCCTTCCATCTCTGTCTTTGGCAATGCTACACATTTTACAAGTCCATGTTCCCCTCCTATCTTCCTATCCTCATATATCATATATGATGGCCTCTACATATGGTGTCTACAGGTTTCCTCAAGAGGTGTCATCTCTCTAACCCACATGACTGGCACCACCTAAGAGAAATATATATGCCAGGGCAGCCCATATAGTGCAGTTTAGCCCTCTCTTCTGATGGATGGTCCTTGCCTAGAGAGATAAGGCTGCAGTGTACAGAGCTTTCTGAGTGACTGCATCCTTCTGACCTCAGAAAAAGAGGCCTTTCCTCAACTAGACCCAGCTCTAGGTTCACCAGGAATTCTGAATTTGAGAAAGACTGCTGAGAAGCATGGAAGGCACTTTCACAGATCACGGAAAGTGTGGGCTTTGACTAGATAGCTAGGGGTCAGAATCATGACACAAGGCTGCATGGCTTTGGACAAGTCCCGTAATCATGCCATGACTTCTCCTCTCCATGAAAAATGGGGATAAAGCTTTATTATTGTAAGAATTAGTGATAATAGCTGTGAAAATGCCTGAAAGGTTCTTAGTATACAATAAATGATCACCATGGGCACGAAAAAGTGGCACATGTAATTTTGAGAGATTCTAGGAGAATCCTGTGCACTGAAACATGGATCCTCTTTTACAGCCAGCCCATGGTGCCTTGATTTGCTTAAGTCCCTTTCCATAGGTATCTGCAGAAAAATGTGTTGAAGTCAGGCAATTCCTGAAGAAAGAGTTAATACTTAGCCAGAGCAAGAAGTATTTGTTGGGGAGAGTATCAGAATCAGAGATTCTAATTTGAGTTCTGAAGACTCCTTACTACTAAAGCCGGGGTATTTTTCTATGTTTCTTCTCTCATATCCAGAGCTGGACTTTGTGAGCAAAATGAAATACAGACAAAGAATGTCTACTGCCTTATAATCAATCCCATACAGAGTGACCATCATGGACTAAAGCACAAAGGTGAGAAAAAGATAGGTGTCTGACAATGGCTAGAAGAAAAGTACACGTGAGAAAGGACCCTCCCTTATCTAACTCACCCAACAATTCCATGTGAATTATTCCATTTTGTCACATTTCTTGGAAAACGTATTTACACATTTGTGTATCTGTCATTAGACTTTAAACTCCTAGAGATCAGGACTACATTTTACTCATGTTGCTATCCCAGTCCCTGGTCTACCATGTATCAATTGTTCTATAAATAGTTATTACATAAGGTCAGGCTGGAAAAGGTTATAAGGTAGATCCACACGGTGGTTAGGTAGCTAAGCTGTTCCGTCAGTACATCTAGCTTGAAATCCTGACTCTTCCACATACCACTATGAGATCTTTAGCTGGTCACTCTCTAATTTAAACTTTAATTTCTTCACCTGTAAACCGGAAAAGTAACAATACTTACCATACAAGGTTATTTCAAGCATAAACTAAAATGCATGCAAAGCCACTAGCACAGCGCTTGGTTAAAGAGAAGCTATTCTTATTTTGAGACATCAGTGGTAAATTGTGAAGTGTAAAGGGACAGATGGTAAATAATTGAAGCTTTGCAGGCTACAAGGTCTCTGCTGCAACTGCTCAACTTTGTAGCTGTAACATGAAAGTAGCCATTGTTAACATGTAAACCAATGGGCTGAGTTCCAACAAAACTTTATTTACAATACAGAGCAGGCCATATTTGGCCTACAGGCCATAGTTTGCTCATGCATGTTCTAAGATATCTAAATTTAAATCATTAAGCAGTAGAACATACAAAAGATTCTTCAATCAGGCAATGAAAAAATCAAAATCATCCCTTGAGCAAGTTAAGTTTTTATCAGCATGCAAAACAGACTACTGTTAGCAAAATCTGGAGTCAGGTTATTATGATTGTCCAAGCATGAAACAGGAAAGATCTGAGCTCGAAGTAATGAAAATGTGAACCATGCAGGATAGAATGACATATGCAACACCCTGTCTTCCACAAACCAAACGATGGTTATAGCCTCTGATGGTCCATTTCTACTGCATCTTAGTCACAGTTGGATCTCAGATTATCCAGTAAATTATAAGCATTGACTTAACCTCCAGAGAATTAATTAGCTAAAGATAAAATATTGTTATTAATTTATATTGATCCTTAAATAGATAACTAGGTTAAGTTGGAGACTCATACACTTCAACTATTCCCAACTTTAGAAAAAAATTTTCATTTTTTACGTAGGGCATTAATATTCTTTCAGAGGTAATTATTCAAATAGTTGTACTACAGTCTGGTGGTCATTATGTGAAATCACTATGAAACACAGCCATCATTTCCTGTATATTATAATTCTAAGTTTGCCCAGATTTTAGATTTCAAATCAGGGTCTTCCTTTTATGTCCCTAAGTATAACCAGCTCAAATCAGATCAAGCAAAACTATAGGGTTAAATGTGCTGTGACAAATTAAGTCAGTGGAGGTTTATCTTATAACTTCATTTGCATTATTTGGAGATGGATGCCTACAACCTACAATTGGTGGAATCTAGGTCATCTGCTTGTGTCTAGTTACAAAGGAAGCAAAAGAAGAAAGTTTTATGAGTTCTTCCTGGCGAGGTGAGCTTCCTAGGGCTGAAAATTCTCCAAAGATAGCAAATGTACTTAACAGTTGTTAGAAAGCCAGAAAACACGAAAAATATCCACTATACTATGGAACATCTGCTCTTCTCCCTAAAAGAAACTAATACCATCTTACAGAGAACAGTATTAGATATATTCTTTTTCTCAGCAGAAGGATACACATTAACATTTTTATTTTTAGCTTCAGAGAAGAGGCTAAAATTGAATATAATTTAACAAAGGAAAGTTTCTTCCCAGGGCACCTGTTGCTCTTAGAACATTCTGGGAGAGAGGGTGAGTCCAAAAAATCACTATAAATAGCACAGAAAGAACCAGGGATATCTGTCAGGAGTAGGACTGCCGTAGGGGGAGCAAGAGCAGGAGGCACTGGACATTCTTTCTGTGCATTTGACTTTTGTCCCCACTATTGTATATATACAACTTGCTCCATCCTTTCCCACCTACATTCGTGTTTGTGGTGGTGTATTTCTGAACATAGCCGCACCTGATCCATTCCATTCTGTGAGCAAAATAGAGCAGGCTGGAAAGGGCTAAGATACAGAAACAAACCTTACACCAGAGTGCAACTGTCATGTGCATCACAGCCAGATCGGCATATGGACCGTGGGGAGAGACAGTAGGAATGGTGTAGTGTGTGTGAAGTGTGTGTCTACATGTGGTGGGATCTGATATTATGCATCTGGACCCCACATACATCATCTCTTAACACTCACAGCAGCTCTAGAAGGTGAGTGGGTGTGATTAGAGATTTAATTAAAAAAACAGCATCTGATGGAGAGTCAGGTAATGGGCACCAAGAACATACCAGGTAATTTGTTCAGCAGGTAACAGAGTTCGGTCAGCCTCTGAGATGGGCGCTGAATATATACTAACAAGAGAAGGGCAGGGTCCTTATCCTAAATAAACAGAACTGCCAAAGCAGATTATAAAAATGGGATATGGGCACAGGAATACTAAAATATCCATTATTAGAGCTAAAGTATGATGTATAGAGTAAAATGAATTGAGCTCATGATCTACAGGAGGCCATGCAAATTTAAATTACAGATTAAAAATGAAGGTATTATTAATAATTATGCTGAAACACCAGGTATAAACCAGGAATTTGGGGGACAAAGTGGGACACATGATTACCCCAATTATATATCACCTAGAGAATCCACAGGGAGAAGTCAAGGAAATACAGCCAAGAAAGCAAAAAATACATATATATACAAAGGTTGAAAACCAAGGAATATCTGACTTAGAATAGACTATTTTCTTTCCTTGGGTTTAACATTGGAAGAGATAACGTGAAAAACCAGAGACACCAATATTTATTTAATTTTTATTTTTTCTCTCTTAATTCACTTGCCAGCCAGGGACTACCATGCATTGCTCCAGCAACAGCATTAGCCATAAAACTCTCATCGAAAGTTATTGTATAGGATTGAAAAGCAAGGGGGTAAATTTGCCTCAGCAGTGGGGTCAGTGGTAAGATGGAGGCTGGTTCAATGATTAACTTATAAAAACCTTGAAAGTTTCAGTTGCAGAGATTTCCAAGCTGATGATGATACCCAAAGAATTTCTGCAGGATGTGCCCATGGGGACAAAGCCAGAAGTCTGACTCAGAAATTTCAGTGATGTGAAGAAAGGAAATCACATGTTTATCACCAGACATTATGTCACCACTCAAAAGGACTCTAATTGTTAGTAGATTGACTGTATAAGAGAAAGATACCAATGGGAAATACTCTTTGATCTCAGAATGAAGGAAAGAATTCATAGCTGTCCCCAAAAACTGGCATCTCTGCTTCAGGCAGACAGTTTGATCTAGGCTTCAGTTTTGCAAATGTTGTAATACTGTACTCAGAAAGTTAGCAGAGCTTTATGAGATATCTTTAAAAAGATTTTTGAAACAGTTTGACACTCCAGTTTGTCAGCGCTGCAGGACTGTTCCTGAGCTTCTAAGCGTTGACTTTGAGTACTAACCTGGGACAGGCAAGCCATTTTCATTAAGACATTCAAAAGGACAACCTCAATAGCATTATGTTTGAAAGGAAAAGAGATGTTGAACATGGCTTCTGTATTTTACAATTAGGCCTTGTATCCCCTTGATTATATTAGCTTGTGAAATCCCATGTCCCTTCTCCCCAACACTGTACAAAGCTTCTCTTCAAAGTGCACACTTACAGAGATTTGGAGGATTAGAAATCCAGTACCTAAGTAATGTGGGTCAGCCAGACCTAGAGGTAAAAAACATTGTGTCCTTAAGCAGACAGTTTAACACTCTAGTGGTTGAGCAAGGAATGTCCAAGTGAGGTGAAAAATGTGTTCAGAGGTCTTTGGCCCAGAAGTAATTTCAAGCCTCCCTACAGATTCATAGGCCTCTTTCTTTCTTTCCCTTTTTTCTTATTAGCACTTAATCCCTATCACACACTGTATATTTTATTTGTTTTATGGTGGTTGTTATCCATGAAGGCAAAGTTCTGTTTCATAATTTCTATATTCTCAGTGCCTAAAACATTTGTTTGGCATATAACAGGTATTTGATAATATCTATTGATTGACTGACTGAATGAATAAAAGATTCCTCTCCTCATTTAAATATGGGTCATTTAGCCTAGTTTACACTTATAATGTAATGTAATCAACTGAGAAAAGGAGTACTCCAAAGCCCTATTCTTTTTCCCCTGTGCCTGGAGGCTTCTGGGCTGGGGAGTGACACTTTTTGAAAGAAAGCAATTTGAAAGATTACACTGGAAATTTGGAGTGAAATTAAGTGTGGAGCTAAAAGGAAATGAAAATAAGTGAATTCACCCACATTTTGAAATTTAAAAAAAACAGGCTAACATTCCAAAAAGAAGATAGACTACAAAAAGATACCACGCTTGTTAAATTTCTGTAACTTAATCATGCCTTTCAGTTGTGCTCTACTTATCTCCCTTTACAGCAAGAAATCCCTCAACCACATAAACTAAAAAGGTTCAATGACAGTCAAGAAATATAAAATGATGGGGAATGTACCCTGAACCAAAGAAGAGTCCCAAGAAACAGCGAAACAGAAATTTTAAATAGAATGAAGGGGGAAAGCACACCAGCAAACTGGGGCCTCGAAAGGAAAACAAGAACTCTGGGAACTGAGAATAACAACTTAACAAACAGAAAAGTAGCTAGTGACAGAAGAGCGAGGAGACAGGCATCAGGGCTCTCCACAGGAAGGATCGAGAGAAAAGAACATCCCACTGTGACAGAAAAAGTGGGACCACCAGGCTCTTCTTCCCTGCCATCATCTCCAATCCCAGTGCTTGCTTAATTGTGCTGCTCTTTATAATTCAGGGTATTCTCAAATCCAGGTTTTCTTTCCAGCGTCTACAGCCACAACTCCCGTTTAAAGTCTCATAATGTTCACACAGAACATGGTAATTACCATGCCACTCTGTCTCCTGGCTCACCACCCTTCAATCCTTCTTCCTAGTTTTTCCAAGGCAAAGTGAACCATTCTACTTTCCCGCAGAAAACGCATTAGAGGTTCCTCCTCAGCCTATTGGAATGATGACAATTCCAGTAATATTTTCAAACCGTTTGGTAATGAGGTGCACAAATGTTCACTATAAGGCCCAAGCGTGAACTCTGTAAGTACGGAGCCCATGGCTGTCTTATTCACGGCTGAATCCCAAAAAACTAGCACAGTGCCTGTGCTCCACAAACATTTAACATTTGAATAAAAGTGGAACGATCATGATGTAAAATCATGTAAAATGGAATTCTAATAATGTAATTATATGCACACAAACAAAAATCAGAAAACACAGCAAAAATAGTTATTTTTTAAATTTTAGTTATGGTTTTTTATGGGTTTTCAAATTCTGCCATGAAAGCTTTTTTTCCTGTGATACTGAGATTTTTAAAATACAGGCACAAACAAAAAGAGAGCAGAACAAAAATCAGGCACCTGACACACCAGTTGACAACGTGAAGGTGCTATGAGAAGTACATTATCCTCATCCACTACACAGGATCCTTCATCTTCCAGCCCTGCCTCAGCTCTGCCTCTGGTCACTTCTCTGCCACCCAGGGGAATCAGCATGGCCAAGCTATGCTGTGCTCTTCACATTTGTGTTTGCTGTCTATTCTCTGTTACCCCACTATTCCAGGATGCCCAATGTGGTGTTTGCCATCTTTTCTTTCATTGGAGCAAGCACAATTCTTGACATACAGGTGAACATATTAAATATTGATTGTGTAAATTAACTAACACACGAATAAGGCATTTACTGTAAACTAGTACTCACTTAATGAAGTTTCTGTCAGGACTAAACAGTAAAATGTATGCAAATATGTCTGGCTTGGAGGCCAGGCACATGGCTCATGCCTGTAATCCCAGCACTTTGGGAGGCTGAGGCAGGTGCATCACCTGAGGTTGGGAGTTCAGGACCAGCCAGACCAACACGGAGAAACCCTCTTTCTACCAAAAATACAAAATTAGCCAGATGCAGTGACACATGCCTATAATCCCAGCTACTCAAGAGGTTGAGGTGGGAGAATCACTTGAACCTGGGAGGCAGAGGTTGCAGTGAGCAGAGATTGCACCATTGAACTCCAGCCTGGGCAACAAGAGTGAAACTTTGTTTCATAAAAAAAAAAAAAAAAAAGAAGAATGGAAAATATGCCTGGCTCATACTAAGACCTCAAAAAGCAAACACAGTTACCAACTATTATTATTATAACCTTGTACAAGTTGCTTTGCTCCTTTTGCCACGATGATCTTAAATTGCAGATGATAATTCCTGCCTTGCCTACTCATCACCTTGAAATGAGAAAGAATGTAAAGCAGTTGGGAAACCATAAATCACTAAAAAACATATTATTATCATTATGATGATGTTGATGATTATGTGCCATTTTCTTTGTTAATCTTGCCTATACTAAGCTTATTATTTAAAGTCACATTACCTTTGCTGATGTTTCAAACCATCCTACAAAACCATGCTCCTTGCAGAACTGGTCCATCTTGAGGCCGTTGTTCATGAGCACATCTTTCCCCTGGTCACATTTGTTGGCCAACAAAACCACTGAAACTGGTTTGCCATTAGGGAGAGTTAACTTAGAGTCCAAATCATTTTTCCACTTTGCCACTGCTTCAAATGTGGCTGGCCTGGTGACATCGAAGACAATAAATGCACCCATAGCTTCTCGGTAATAGACTCTTGTCATGTTTCCAAATCTTTCTTGACCTGACACCAAAAAGAAATCAAAATGAAAAACATATTACAATTGTAAACCAAATCATATTAGAACTTCATGCAGCCTCCAAGATGAGGAAGTCACTCCGTAAAGTCCTTCATCTTAATTGTTGATCTTTAAGAGTGAACCAAATATGCAATCATGCAGCTTTGTTCTTGATTTTTTAGTTCAGAAGGGAATTCATTCATTTAACGAATAGGTGCTAAGAAACTTCTGTGTACCATGTAATATTCTAGACCTGTGCTAATACAGTATTCCAGTAGCCACATATGGATATTTAAATTAAATGAACAAAAACTAAATAAAATTTTTAATGCAAGTACTCTGTCACTCTAGCTAGCTACATTTCAAGTGTTCAGTCACCGCATGTTGCTAATGACTACTGTATTAGACTATGCCAATATAAAACATTTCTATCAGTACAGAGCATTCGATTAGGGTAACACTGTTTTAAACATCTGGGATACTCTGATTCAAACATGAGAATCCCTGACACCATGGAGATTATATTTTAATGGGAAGACAGATTTTAAACAATAAACATAATAAATAAATTATGTAGTATGTTTAAAAGGGATCCACAATCTAGTCCAATTAAAGGTTATAATAATAGCTACTATTCATTGCCTGTTTACTAACAATGAGAAATGTGATTTACGTAGCAATCATGAAGGTAAAATTATTACCCCCATCTTAAAGTAAAAAAATTGAAACTTAGTCTAAGTAACATTCTCAAATTATACGGATGGTAAGCTTGAGAAATCATAATACAAAACTGAGCCATTTGAATCTAGAGCTCACAGTCTTTTACCAACATTGAATACTCTCAACTACTAAACTATAGACTGTACTCTCTCTTCCACGGGCTTATGTACCAGTACCATCCCACTGAATTTGAGTGAATGGATATTATTGGATATCTATTGTATTGGTGCCAGTTTCTGGACTAGCTGCTCAGAGTACAACCGTAAACTAGACGGTCTCTACCCTTAAATACTCTACAACCTACTGGATAAGAAAAGTCCTCCTAGAGCAAAACACTAAATAACTTTTTTTTTTTTTTTTTTTTTTGAGACGGAGTTTCGCTCTTGTTACCCAGGCTGGAGTGCAATGGCACGATCTCGGCTCACCGCAACCTCCGCCCCCTGGGTTCAGGCAATTCTCCTGCCTCAGCCTCCTGAGTAGCTGGGATTACAGGCACGCGCTACTGTGCCCAGCTAATTTTTTTTGTAATTTTAAGTAGAGACGGGGTTTCACCATGTTGACCAGGTTGGTCTCGATCTGCCGACCTCGTGATCCACCCGCCTCGGCCTCCCAAAGTGCTGGGATTACAGGCTTGAGCCACCGCGCCCGGCCCACTAAATAACTTTTGTTTTTTGTTTTTATTTAAGGATAAAAATTGGTTTTAGAATTAGTTAGAAACAGCTGGAATCAATTTTGCTCTGATGCTTAATTTTCTGATTGAATATTGCCAAGTTTCTTAAGCACTCTAAGTTCATTCTTCCTCATCTGCAAAATGGCAATAATAATTTGTACTGCACAGTGTTGTCATGTGGACAAAGTGAATTCATATTTGCAAGGCACCCAGATAGTACATTAGAACTAGTCAATACTTGAGTTTTCCTTCTCTTTTGGCAGTATGCTAAAAAAAATATGAAAGACAATATGGTACAAGTTCTGAAATCAGAGTTTCAGATCAGAGTTTATGACAAAAAAAATATAAGTATTTCAGCTGAATAACAAAAATAAACAAAATCCTATTACTTCTAACTCTGTCGATTAATAGTTGCTGAAGATAGGAGCTAATGAAGACTGGCTTATATTTTCTGAACTCAAAATACCAAAAGTATGTGACCAGATGAAGTCTTTTTATTCTGATTTGGGAATTTATTTATGTTAAGAGTCTTATAAAGTTACATAAATTAAAACAAAGTCAGTGTGTATTTAACAAGTCAACTTTTCTTGGAAAGAGTAAAATGCTTAAAGTGGGTTGTATCTAAGAAAAGACAGATCAACATATCTCTAAGAACACTTTATCCTTAATTTTAAGCTCAAAGTTTTATAATGGTAAGTTTTAATTCAAGTTAGCAAGCTGTTTTGTAGATTGTTATATTTACATTGGTAGTAGCACTGAAATTGTAAGAGAAGGCTCCCTAAGCACTTAGTGAAAATGAATGAAGGTCAAGGGCTCTGGTCCCATTGTGTAAGCATGTGCGCAGAAGCAAGAATCACTGGAAAAAACAGTATTTTGTCAGGGCCAGCATATGACAATCTTACAATATTTTTTACATGGGTTACACCAGAGAAGCATTTTTTTTAATATCCCACAGTTGCCTAATCAATGAAATAAAGGGGCAAAATACTCTCCACATGACACATAATCCACAGATGAACTTTCAGTTTTCCCAAATAAGTTTAACATTTCTTTTCTTTTTAAATTCCTGATGCAAACAGTGATCTTCTTTGATACTGCCCAGGGTGGCCATGATGTTTCAGAAAAATAGGGGAAAAAAGCTTTCTGTGATTATTCAGAACTTCCAAGGCCTTAAGGCTTTTAAAGGATGTCTTATGATATCTTTCAAGGATCTAATCAGATGAAGAGCCAAGTCATGGCTTATTTAATAATCTGCTTGTCCAGAGGTTTTCATCGTAGAATACGGTAGTTCTCAAGAATAAAGATTTGCATTTTAAATATATAATAAAGAGTTATTTTGAGACCATACAAAAAAGCAATACGTAGGCTATACCTTCACAGAGAATCAAAAAAGAAAATGTGTGTGTGTGTGTGTGTGTGTGTGTGTTTGAGTTTGTGAATGTATGTGTGTCAGATCAGAAACAAGAAGACAGACAGTTTGTTTCTAGAAAGAAAAGACATTTGTATGTTGAGGTCACTGGGCCAGCTCACTTGGAAAGTTTTTATTTTTGACATTCCAGCAAGGGGTCACATTTAGATCAGAGCATTTCTGATGCTGACATTGTTTCCTTCCTTTGTCAGCTGATAGTGCTCTTGGCTGTTTCTTATTCAAAGAATGAGAACCATGTGACTCAGAGTGAGTGCGTACTTTTGGACAAAGTAGAGACCTGATGAATTCATTACAGTTAAATTTCCTTTTAAAAAATGACTATAATTCAAAAACTTCCCTTGGCTTTAGATCACTTATTCAACATACATTTACAGAGTGGCTAATGTGGCTAAAGCTCTATGCTTGGTGCAGGAAATGTATAGTTTTTGCCTAGCAGGAACTTCTAAACTAAGTTGTGTCACACTGGATTACTGCACTGAAAATAATCAACTTCACCACGTAAGTCCCCAATGCTCTTAAACACACACTTCATAGTAGTGTAGATGGGGTTCATGATTCAGCTTTCAGCTATGAGGGGTGTTAAATGGCAAAGCAATCAATCAGTTCACAAAAGTTAATATAACAGATGTAAGAACTATTTAGATGATTTAACAGCAGAAGACATTAGCTTGAAAAGTCAGAAGACGGGGGTCTTAATTTTACTCACTAGTTACCAAAACAGACTTAGACAAATATATTTCTCTCCCTGAGACTCAGTTTTCTTATCTATAAAATGAACCTGGTGTGGCTGATTTCAAAGGCCCCTTCCTCATGACTTAGATTAAATCAAACCTTGGCCCTCTGTCCCAATAGCCTGAAATGGTCCATTTGGTGTCACAGACTCAGCTAAAAATACACACAAGCATCACAGGCATAATGTGTGTCTAGCAATATTTTTACTTCAAGTCATCTTCTAGCTCTCTCCTCACTCCTTCAACCAAAAAGGCTCCAGTATCCAACTAACACTTCTGTTTTAGAGGTAGCCCTTAACTCTGCCCCTCCTCTCCCCTGGCACTGCTCCTGCTCCATCTCAGCCCCTCATCACTTCTCAGCTGGATGTCTGGGAGCCCCTTAACTGGGGAACTCAGCATCTAGGCTCTCATAACTGTCTCTCTCCCTAAATATAAACATAAATTTAAGCACAGGTCTTCAGTCAGTTGACATTCTGGCAGCATAAGAAATCATCTGAGGTGCTTATTGAATACCCATCCCCAGGTTGCATGTCTCAGAGATTCTTTTATTTTTTTTATTTTTGGGGGTTTCAGTGGGACGGGAGAATCACAAGGAATCAGGTGTTCAGAGGAATGTATTGAGTAGAGGTGAGAAACTAGGATGTTGAAAAGTAAAAAAAGGAGAGAAGGAGAGGAAGAAAGAGGAAGAAAAAGAGGGAGAGAGAACAGGAATATTGCTTCATTCTAAAAATGGGTATTAATAATGGCCAATCAATATTTTGTGTATTTAAAATGGAGAACTCTATAAATATTTATTGAGTTTACTTGTTCTGGATCTGAGTTGAAGTCCTGGATATCCTTATTAATTTTCTGTCTCGTTGAGTCTAAATCTCGTTATGGGTCTTATGCATCTGGGTATTAAGATCTCTTATTGTTACATTGATCCTTTTACCACTGTATCTTTGTTGCTTTGAAATCTATTTTATCAAATGTGAGAATTGCAACTCCTGCTTTTTGTTTTTTTATTTATTTTTGCTCTCCATTTGGTTGGTAAATTTTTCTCCAACCCTTTGTTTTGAGTCTTTGTGTATCTTTGGATACACCATTAGGTTTTGGCTGTATCTTTTGATTGGGGGATTTAGTTGATTTAAATTTAGGGTTACTGCTATTTGATGTTAACTGGCTATTTTATCCATTCGTTGATGTAAATTCTTCTTTAGTTTGATGCTCTTTACTTTTTGGTATATTTTTAGAAAGGCTCATACTGGTTGTTCCTTTCTATGTGTAATGCTTCTTTCAGAAGTTCTTGTAAAGCAAGCCTGGTGGTAATAAAATCTCTGAGTACTTGCTTGTGCATAAAAGATTTTATTTTTCCTTCAATTGTGAAGCTTAGTTTGGCAGGATATGAGATTCTAGGCTGAAAGTTCTGTTCTTTAAGGATGTTGAATATTGGCCCCCACTCTCTTCTGGCTTGTAGGGTTTCCGCTGAGAGATCTGCTGTAAGTCTAATAGGCTTCCCTTTATGGGTAACCTGGCCTTTCTCTCTGGCTGCCCTTAGTATTTTCTCCTTTGTTTCGATCCTGGTGAATCTAACGATTATGTGCCTTGGGGTTGCTCTTCTTGAGGAATATCTTTGTGGTGTTCTCTGTATTACCTGGGGTTGAATAGTGTCCTGCTTTGCTAGATTGGGAAAATTTTCCTGGATAATATCCTGAAAAGTATTTTCCAGCTTGGATTCATTCTCTCCATCACATTCAGGCACACCAATCAAACGTAGATTGGGTCTTTTCACATAGTCCCATATTTCTTGGAGACTTTGCTCATTCCTTTTCATCCTTTTTTCTCTATTCTTGTCTTGTCATTTTATTTCATTAAGTTGGTCTTCGACCTCTGATATCCTTTCTTCTGCTTGATCCATTCTGCTATTTAAACTTGTGCATATTTCACTAAGTTCTCGTGTTGTAGTTTTCAGCTCTGTTAGTTCATTTATATTCCTCTCAATATTGTCTATTCTTTTCAGCATTTCGTCAAACCTTTTTTCAAAGTTCTCAGTTTCTTTACATTGGGTTAGAACAAGTTCTTTTAATTCCCAGAAGTTTCTTATCATCCACCTTCTGAAGCCTACTTCAGATAATGGAACACAGTCCTTTTCCATCAGGGCTTGTTCCGTTGCTGATGAGGAACTGCAATCCCCTGTAGAGGGAGAGGGGTTCTGATTTTGGGTATGCTCGGCCTTCTTAGGCTGGTTTTTCCCCTTTATTATAAATTTATCCATCTGTCATCTTTACAATTACCGCCTTTCTAATTAGGTTTTTGAGTCTACGTCCAAAATATTGATTCCTAGTTCTGGGATTCAAGCAACCCACTGCGCCGGCCAAAATAGCAGTGATAAGACTGATGGTGCTCTTCTGCCCAGGAATCTCTGGTCTGGCTTCCTTCTTGAGTCCGCAACCAGTGGCTCTGCCTTCCTGGAGCTCCAAACACCAGTCAGTAAGGGAACCAGTCCCGTTTACTCTGCATGAAGAGTTGCTGCGCCAAGGCGCCGGCAAAACTGCTGTGCCGCCACAAGAGTCGTGCTGGCAACCCGTGGGGCTCCTCCACTAGAAATCTGCTGGTCCATGAGTGACAAAAATTCATCTGAAAGTGTGGTGTCCTCTCGTTCTCTGAGCTTTCACTGGGAGCTACAATCCTGAGCTGTTAGTGATCAGCCATCTTGGATCTCTCTCTTTTTGTATTTCTTTATTGTGTTGTTTTAGTGTAGAGGTCAGGAATTTGTATTTTTTAAGGCATCTCTAGGTGATTATTAATGTATGACCTAATCTTATAACTACTATTTCTTTTTTCCCCTCGCCAAGATAGTATATTAGAGCCTTTTAACATGCCTCAGCCACTTGGAAGTAGCAAGATAGTGCATAAAGACCAATTGTGTGACCTTTATTTCAAGAAGGAAAATGGGAATCCACCAGAATCATGAAGGATATCCCAGATCCCAGGGAGGGGAACATGGGCAAACAGCCCCTTTGATAGCATCCAGCTAATAAAAATTAGAGAAGCTTCAGTATGTAAGAGAGGCAGAGAGCCTCCCTCTGTATTTGCCTTTCCATTGGAGATCCCAGCAAAGAATGCCAAGGGAAAGCACTTTGTTCCTCCCAAGCCCTGGAGCTAACTTGTTGAGTGTCTTGGAAACATTGTGAGGAAACAATATGAAGAAAAGCTGCAGACATTTTTCTAGACTCATGACCAAGACCAGAATGCCATTTTTAATCTGAGGGCATAGAAAGGCAGCCATTCATTTTAATCTCTAGCCAGAGACTGAAGCACTCACTCTAGAGCAGTGCAGGAGCCTCCAGCCAGACCTGTGGAAAGCACCTCAGCAGTAGGTGCCAGAATTGTGTTCTCCTCTGCCACAACCCTGGGACAGGACGAGAGTTGATAAACCTGCAGTTTTTACTGGGTAATAATACAAATCTAGGGCCAGCTTGGCAATGTGGAACCAATCTGCAAGTGTCCAGCCTGCATCCCTGAGACTGTGGTGCAGCAGGGCCCTCTCTGTTCTATTCCCTGGCAGAAATCCAGGCTTTTGGAGCACCCACTTGCCTGGATCAGCAGCCTGAGCTACCCTACACTTGATAGACATAGATCATGGTATAGCAAATTCCTCACCATTCCATGGCTAGGTAAATATCCAGGCTTTCAGATAGCCTGTTCACCTGGAGCAGTAGTCTGACCTGCACCCCTCATCCTATGCAGTGATCCTGGTGCAGGAAGGCCAGCTCTGTTTCACACCAGGGCAGAACTCAGGGCATTCAAAGCACCTGCTCATCTGGCTCAGTAGCCTGAGCCACCACACCTGCCCTGAACATAGATCATGAGGCAATGAGGCCCTCTCTGCTCCATGCCCAGGCAAATTTCCAGCCATTAGAAGAATCAGCTTACCTAAATTGGCAGCCTGAGCCATCCCACCTGTCCTGTGTAGAGACTGTGGCGCAAGGAGAACCTCTCTGCTCTACATCCAGGCAGATCTCTAGGCATCTGAAGCACTTATTCTCTTGGATTAGGAGTTTAGGCTGCTACCCTTCCCATGCAGAGCACTTGGGGCTGAGGAGGTTTCCCAGCTTGATGCCAAGGCACACAACTGGGCACTTGGTGGCTTCCTCCCACATTCTTCTTCAGCACAGGGTGCTTGCACCTGCCATTAGGGGCCCTGTAGATGAATCTACCTGGTCTGGCCCCACCCATTGTGGCTTCAAATCCCCAGGGCTGAGCAGGGGGCTCAGAACATTGTGCATTCCAAGAATCTGCCATTGCCTGAGGCAACGGAGAGCTTCTGTCAGTGAACAAGGATCAAGTATATACCTAGCTGCATTGGCTGCAGTCTGCTAACATGCATAAGTACTATCTACTGGCTTATAGCTCAAACTGCACAGCCCAATATAAAACCTGCAGAAAGAAGTACATAAGGCTACAGAAGCAAAACCAAAAGACCCTAAGGAAGTGAGGAAAGGAAAATGAAAAGAGAGAAAAAAACAGCAATAGTATAATAGGGAAAGAAAGAAAAAGAAATTAATTCTACAAACATGAAAATAATTACAAAAATTATAAGTGACATAATTTTTAAATAAGAAGGAACAGGTGCAAAAATACTGACACTATGAAAAATAGGAATGTAGTGACACCATCAAAGGATTGCACCAGCTTTCCAACAAAGGTCCCTAATGAAAATACAAACTCAGAAGTGACAGATAAAGAATTCAAATCATGGATTGCAAGGAAGCTCAATGAGGTCCAATACAAGATTAAAAAGAAACTTCTAAAGCAGTTCAGGAAATGAAGGAGGAGATCAATCTTAAAAAGTAATTAATCATGGCTTCTGGAATTGGACAGCTCACTTAAGGAATTTCAAAATATAATTGAAAGCTTTATCGATAGACTGAACCAAGCAGAAGAAACAATTTAGAGCTTTGGAACTGTTCTTTTGAACCCACCCAGTCAGGTATACAAAAAAAAGACAAAAATTTTTTTTAATACAAAAGTCTTGGAGAAATATTGTATTATGTAAAGAGATCAAAGCTACAAATTACTGGCATTCCTGCAAGAGAAGAAAAATTTGAAAACCTGGAATACATATTTGGGGGAATAATTCAAGAAAATTTCCCTAATCTTGCTAGAGAGGTAGAGATTTAGATACAAGAAATCCAGAGAACATCTGCCAGATACTATACAAAATGAACATCAGCAAGGCATCTAGTCACTACATTGTCCAAGATCAATGCTAAAGAGAAAAATCTTAAAGGCAGCTAAAGAAAAAGGTCAAATTGTATACAAAGGGGACCCCATTTGGCTAACAGTGGACATCTCAGTAGAAACCTTATGAATCAGAAGAGATTGAGAATCTATTTTCAGCATTCTTAAAGAATAGAAATTCCAATTAAGAATGTCATATCCTGGCTGGGTGCAGTGGCTCATGCTTGTAACACCAGAACTTTGGGAGACCAAGGCAGGTGAATCAAGAGGTCAGGAGTTCAAGCCTAGTCTGGCCAACATAGTGAAATCCCATATCTACTAAAAATACAAAAATTAGCCAGGCATGGTGTAGCATACCTGTAAACCCAGCTACTCAGGAGGCTGAGGAAGGAAGTGCTTGAACCTGGGAGGTGGAGGCCGTAGAGAGCCAAGATTGTGCCCCTGCACTGCTGCCTGGGCAACAGTGCGAGACTTTGTCTCAAAAAAAAAAAAATTCACCAAACTAAGCTCGTAAGTGAAGGAAATTAATAAAAGTTTTTCAAAATGAGCAAGTGCTAAGGAAATCTATAGACAAGCCTAACAAGAAATCCTTATGGGAGTTCTAAATACGGGAATGAAAAAACTATATGGCTACCACAAAAACACACTTAAGTACAGAGCCCAATGGCCCTATAAAGCAACCACACAATAGAAACTTATATTTCAGAGAAAAATAGCTAATAACTTCACAAGAGCAAAACCTCACAGATCAACATTAACCTTGAATGTAAATGGTCTAAACTCCTCACTTAAAAGGCTCAGAATGGCAAGTTGGAGAGAAAAACACAATCCATCCATATGCTGTCTTCAAGAGATCCATCTCATATATAATGACATTTATGGGCTCAAAGTAAAGGAGTGGAGAAAGATCCAGCACATAAACAGAAAACAAAGAAAATCACAGGTTGCCATTCTTACGTCAGATAAAACACACTGTAAACTAGCAACACTCAAATAGGACCAAGAAGGGCATTACATGATAATGAAGGGCTCAATTCTATAAGAAGACTTAACTGTCCTAAATATGTTATGCACCCAATATTAGAGTAGTCAGATGCATGAAACAAGTACTTCTAGACCTCTGAAAAGACATAGACAACCACACAATAATAGTGGGGGACTTCAAAATCCCACTGTCGGTATCAACAAATAAATGATTAGGGCAAAAAACTGACAAATTCTGAACTTGAATTTGACACTTACTGATGGGACCTAACAGACATCTACAGAATATTCAACCCATCAACCACAGAATAAACATTCTTCTCATCTGCACAGAACATATCAATATTGAACACATGCCCAGACATCAAACAAGTTGCAATAAATTTGAAAAAACTGAAAACATATAATCATACTCTTGAACCGCAGTGGAATAAAAATGGAAATCAATACCAAGAAGATCTCTCAAAACTACACAATTACATGGAAATAAAAACAACTTGCTTTTGAATGACTTTTGGATAAACAATGAAATGAAGAAATTTTTAAAAAAATTTTGAAATAAATAAAAACAGGGACAAGCGTTCCAAAATCTCTGGGGTGCAGCAAAAGTAAGGTTATTAAGAGGAAAGTTTATGGTGTTCAATGGATATTTTTAATAAGTTAGAAAGATCTTAAATAGACAATCTAACATAAGAAAAAAAATTAAAATCAGAGCATAACAAAATGAAACTGAGACCCAAAAATACATACAAAGTGTCAATGAAACCAAATGTCAGTTCTTTGAAAGAATGAACAAGATCAATAGACCACAAGCTAAATTAAGAAAGAAGAAAATGGAGAAGATCCAAATAAGTTCAATCGGAAATGATAAAGGTGACATTACAAATGATTCCACAAAAATACAAAAGATCATCAGAAACTATTATTAACACTTCTTTGCAAACAAGCTAGAAATTCTAGAGGAAATGAATAAATTCCTATAAACACACAATCTGTCAAGATTGAATCAGGAAGGAATTAAAACCCTGAATAGGCCAATAATGACCTACAAAGTTGAATCAGTAATAAAAAACCTACCAACCAAAGAATGTCCCAGGCCAGATAAGTTCACAACCAAATTCTGCCAGTCATACCAAAAGAGACTTGGTATCAATCCTACCAAAATTTTCAAAAAAATCAAGAAGAGTCTCCTCTCTAACTCATTCTAGAAAGCCAGCATCACCCTGATACCCAAATCCGACAAAACACAGTAAAAAAAGAAAACTACAGGCCAATATCCCTGATGAACATAGACACAAAATTCCTCAACAAAACACTAGCAAACCAAATCCAACACCACAGGAAAAGGTCAATTCACCATGATCAAATAGACTTCATTCCTGGAAGCAAGGTTGGTTCAACATATATAAATCAATAAATGTGATTCACCACACAAACAGAATTAAAAACAAAAACCATATGATCATCTTAATAGACTCAGAAAAAGCTTTTAATAAAATCCGACATCCTTCATGATAAAAAAAAACTCTCAAAAAAATAGGTATCAAAGAAACATACCTTAAAATAATAACAGTGATCTATGACCAACCCACAGTCAACATCATACTGAACAGGAAAAAACTGGAGGTACTCTCCTTGCGAACTGGAACAAGACAAGGATGCTCATTTTCACTGTACCTATTCAACATAATACTGGAAGTGCTAGCCTGAGTAATCAGGCAAGAGAAAGAAATTTTAAAAATTCCAAATAGGAAAAGAAAATGTCAAACTATCTCTTTTTATGGCCAATACATTCTATACCTAGAAAACCCTGAAGACTCCCTAGAATTATTAAAGACTTCAGCAAAATTTCAGGCTTCTAGAACTGATAAATGACTTCAGTAAAACTTTCAGGATACAAAATCAATGTATAAATATCAATAGCCTTTCTATACATCAATAATGTTCAAGCTAACAACCAAATTGAGAACACAATCACATTTACAGTAACAGAAAAAAATAAAATAAAATAAAACAAAGTACCTAGGAACACACTTAACCAAGGAAGGAGGTAAAAGATCTCTACAAGGAGAACTATAAAACACTACTAAAAACAATCATAGATGATATAAACAAAGAGAAAAACATTCCAAGCTCATAGATTGGAAGAGTCAATATCCTTAAAATGGCCATACTACCCCCCCAAAAATCTACACATTCAATGCTATTCCTATCAACCTAACATCATTTTTCATAGAACTAGAAAAAACTATCACAAAATTCACATGTTATCAAAAACTCCCAATAGCCAAAGTAATACTAAGCAAAAAGAACAAAACCAGAGATATCACATTACTCACCTTCAAACTCTAAGGCTACCTAACCCAAACAGCATGGTACTATTAGAAAAACAGACACATAGACCAATGAAACAGAATAGAGAACCCAGAAATAAAGATGCACAATTACAGCCATCTGATCTTTGACTAAGTTGACAAAACTGAACAGTAGAGAAAGGACACCCTATTCAATAAATGGTGCCAGGATAGCTGCCTAGCCATATGCAGAAGAATGATACTGGACCCCTATCGTTCACCATACAGAAAAATTAACTCAAGATAGATTAAAGATTTAAATGTGAGATCTCAAACTGGAAGAAACCTAGAAGATAACCTAGAAAATCCCATTCTGGACATCAGCTTTAGAAAATAATTTATGACTAACTCCACAAAAGCAATTGCAACAAAAACAAAAATTGATGGGGAGGACTCAAGATGGTGCTGTGAGAACAACCCAGGATTGAAGCTCTCGGCGCATGCGCAAAGAGGGTGAGTCAGGGTCGCATTTTCAGACGGATCTTTGTTGCCCACAGAACAGGGAAATTCCCAGGTATAAAATAGACGCAGGACGCCAGGCAGAGGTTTTGGCTGGTGTAGCCGGCAGCCGGTGCAGCGGCGCTACACAGCGCTCCACACAAAGCGCACTGGTCCGGGTGCCCTGTTGAACCAGCAACCTGAAACTTGAGAGGGCTGAACTTGAGACTGAATGGGACTTGGACAGTGAGCCAGCCCAGGAGGTAGTGAGTGTGGTGATTCCAAACGCTCCCAGTGGAGAGGTTCCCTGAGAGCAGCTCCATGGGGGAGGGGCATCTCCCATTACCAAGGCAACCCATCCCTACTGAGGTACATGCCCATTGCTGACGCAGCTTGCCATTGCCGAGGCAACCCGCTACAATAGAGAGACTCCGCCGAAGGGCATAGCCTGTGGCAGCAGGGCGGAGACCGGAGCAGAAGGGCAGAGCCTGCAGCAACAGGGCAAACCTCAAACCAGCAGGGCAGAGCCTCGGCAGGCAAATAGTGACTAGACTGCCTCCTAGATGGGCAGGACAGCACAATGGACACTCAAAAACAAAGCCCCCAACCCCCCCAGACAGAGCATCTGAGGAAAAAAAAGGGTTTTCTTATGAGTTCTGTTGCAGCAGAATTAAATATAGCAGGCTAACAGCCCTGAATGAACAACAGAGCTCACAGCTCAGCAATTGAGCTCCTATAAAGTACAGACTGTCTCCTCAAGCAGCTCCCTGACCCCTCTCTATCCAAAAGACTGACATTTGGCAGGCATCATTCTGGGACAAAGATAGCAGAAAAAGAAACTTGTAGCATCCCTCACTGTTCCGCAGCTGCTATAGGTGCACCCCAGACAAGCAGGGCCTGGAGTGGACCTCAGCAGTTGTACAGCGAAGGGGCTAGACTGGTAGAAGGAAAACCAAGTAACAGAAATACTTCATCATCAACAATCTGGGTGTCCATTCAGAGACCCAATCGAAAAGAGCAACTACACAGACGACAGGTAAATAAATCCACAAAGATGGGAAGAAACCAGTGCAAAAAGGAGAAAAACACCCAAAACCAGAACACCTCGAGTGCTAGAAAGGACCAAAACTTCTCACTAGCAAGGGAACAAAGCTGGACAGAGAATGACTGTGACAAAATGACGGAATTAGACTTCAGAAGATGGATAATGAGAAACTTTTGTGAGCTAAAAGATCATGTTTTAAATCAATGCAAAGAAACTAAGAAACTTGCAAAAAGATATGAATAAAGATTCGAGGAAATGATAACAAGAATGGATAATTTAGAAAGGAATATGAATGAATTAAAAGAGCTGAAAAACACAATACGAGAACTTCACAAAGCATGCACAAGTTTCAATAGCCGAATTGACAAAGCAGAAGAAAGAATATCAGAAGTCGAAGATCAACTCAATGAAATAAAATGAGAAACCAAGATCAGAGAAAAAATCGCAAAAAGGAATGAACAAAGCCTCCAAGAAATGTGGAACTATGTGAAGAGACCTAGCCTACGTTTGATAGGTGTACCAGAATGTGACGAAGAGAATGAATCCAAGATGGAAAATACTCTGCAGGACAATATCCAGGAAAATTTCCCCCACCTAGCAAGACAGGCCAACACTCAAATGCAGGAAAGACAGAGAACACCACACAGATATTCCGCAAGAAGAGCAACCCCAAGGCACATAATCGTCAGATTCAACAAGGTTGAAATAAAGGAGAAAATACTAAGGGCAGCCAGGGAGAAAGGTCGGGTCACCCACAAAGGGAAGCCCATCAGACTCACAGCAGATCTCTCGGCAGAAACACTACAAGCCAGAAGAGAGTGGGGGCCAATATTCAACATCCTTAAAGAAAAGAACTTTCAACCCAGAATTTCCTATCCAGCCAAACTGAGCTTCATAAGTGAAGGAAAAATAAAATCCTTTGCGAACAAGCAAGTACTCAGAGATTTTTGTCACCACCAGGCCTGCTTTACAAGAGCTCCTGAAAGAGGCACTACACATAGAAAGGAACAACCAGTACCAGCCATTCCAAAATCACACGAAATGCTAAAGAGCATCAACACAATGAAGAATCTACAACAACTAACGGGCAAAACAGCCAGCTAGCATCAAAATGGCAGTATCAAATTCACCCATAACAATATTAACCCTAAATATAAATGGACTAAACACACCAATCAAAAGACACAGACTGGCAAATTGAATAAAAATCCAAAACCCATCGGTGTGCTCGTATGAGGAGAATGGAGAGATCCAAAATTGACACCCTATTGTCAAAATTGAAAGAGCTAGAGGAGCAAGATCAAAATAACTCAAAACCCAGCAGAAGACAAGAAATAACTAAGATCAGAGCTGAACTGAAGGAGATTGAGACACGAAAACCCTTCCAAAAATCAATAAATCCAAGAGGTGGTTTATTGAAAAGATCAACAAAATAGACAGACCACTAGCCAGATTGATTAAAAAGAAAGGAGAGAACAACCAAATAGATGCAAAAAAAAAAATGATAAAAAGGAAATCACCACAGATTCCACAGAAATTCAAACCATCATTAGAGAATATTACAAACAACTCTATGCACATAAACTAGTAAACCTGAAAGAAATGGATAAATTCCTGGACTCCTGTGTCCTCCCAAGCCTAAACCAGAAGGAAGCTGAAACTGTGAATAGACCAATAACAAGGTCAGAAGTCAAGGCAGCAATTAAGAGCCTACCACACAAAAAAAGCCCAGGTCCAGACGGGTTCACAGCCGAATTCTACCAGACACACAAAGAGGAGCTGGTACCATTCCTTCTGAAACTATTCCAAATAATCCAAAAAGTGGGAATACTTCCCAAATCATTTTATGAGACCAATATCATCCTGATACCAAAACCCGGCAGAGACCCAACAAGAAAAGAAAACTTCAGGCCAATATCCATGATGAACATAGATGCAAAAAATCTTCAATAAAATATTGGCAAGCCGATTGCAACAGCAAGTCAAAAAACTTATTCATCATGATCAAGTAGGATTCATCTCGGGGATGCAAGGCTGGTTCAACATACACAAGTCTATAAACGTAATTCACCACATAAACAGAACCAAAAACAAAAACTACATGATTATCTCAATTGATGCAGAGAAGGCATTTGACAAAATTCAACAGCCCTTTAGGCTAAAAACCCTCAATAAACTCGGAATCAATGGAACGTATCTCAACGTAATAAAAGCTATTTATGACAAACCAACAGCCAATATCATACTGAATGGGGAAAAACTAGAAGCATTCCCTTTGAAATCTGGCACTAGACAAGGATGCCCTCTTTCACCACTCCTATTCAATATAGTACTGGAAGTCCTAGCCATAGCAATCAGGCAAGAAAAAGAAATAAAGGGTATTCAAATAGGAAAGATGGAAGCCAAATTGTCTCTATTTGCAGACAACATGATAGTATACATAGAAGACCCCATCGCCTCAGCCCAAAAAACTCCTGAAACTGATAAGCAACTTCAGCAAAGTCTCAGGATATAAAATCAATGTGCAAAAATCACAAGCATTCCTCTATACCAGTAACAGACATAAAGAGAGCCAAATGAAGAACGAACTGCCATTCAGAATTGCTACAAAAAGAATAAAATACCTAGGAATACAACTCACAAGGAACGTAAGAGACCTCTTCAAGGAAAACTACAAACCACTGCTCAACGAAATAAGAGAGGACACAAACAGATGGAGAAACATTCCATGTTCATGGTTAGGAAGAATTAATATAGTGAAAATGGCTATACTGCCCAAAGTAATTTACAGAATCAATGCTGTCCCCATCAAGCTACAATTGACTTTCTTCACAGAACTGGAAAAAACCACCATGAACTTCATATGGAACCAAAAGAGAGCCTGCATACCCAAGTCAATTCTAAGCAAAAAGAACACAGCGGGGGGCATCACACTACTGGATTTCAAACTATACTACAAGGCTACAGTAATCAAAACAGCATGGTACTGGCACCAAAACAGAGATATAGACCAATGGAACAAAACAGAGGCATCGGAGGCAACACAACATATCTACAACCATACAATCTTTGATAAACCTGACAAAAACAAGCAATGGGGAAAGGATTCCCTGTTTAACAAATGGTGTTGGGAAAACTGGCTAGCCATGTGCAGAAAGCAGAAACTGGACCCCTTCCTGACACCTTACACTACAATTAACTCCAGATGGATTAAAGACTTAAACATAAGACCTGGCACGATAAAAACCCTAGAAGAAAATCTAGGCAAAACCATCCAGGATATAGGAGTAGGCAAGGACTTCATGAACAAAACACCAAAAGCATTGGCAACAAAAGCCAAAATAGACTAATGGGACCTAATCAAACTCCACAGCTTCTGCACAGCAAAAGAAACAGTCTAGAGTGAATCGGCAACCAACAGAATGGGAAAAAATTTTTGCAGTTTACCCATCTGACAAAGGGCTGATATCCGGAATTTACAAAGAACTCAAACAGATTTACAGGAAAAAAACAAACAAGCCCATTCAAAATTGGGCAAGGATATGAACAGACTCTTTATGAAAGAAGACATATATGAGGCCAACAATCATATGAAAAAATGCTCATCGTCACTGGTCATCAGAGAGATACAAATCAAAACCACATTGAGATACCATCTCACGCCAGTTAGAATGGCGATCATTAAAAAATTTGGAGACAACAGATGCTGGAGAGGATGTGGGAGAAAAAGGAATACTTTTATACTGTTGGTGGGAGTGTAAACTAGTTCAACCATTGTGGAAGACAGTGTGGCGATTCCTCAAGGCCTTAGAAATAGAAATTCCATTTGACCCAGCAATCCCATTACTGGGTATATATCCAAAGGACTATAAATCGTTCTACTCTAAGGACACATGCACACGAATGTTCATTGCAGCACTGTTTACAATAGCAAAGACATGGAATCAACCCAAATGCTCAATGATGATAGACTGGATTGGGAAAATGTGGCACATATACACCATGGAATATTATGCAGCAATCAGAAATGATGAGTTTGTGTCGTTTGTAGGGACATGGATGAATCTGGAGAACATCATTCTCAGCAAACTGACACAAGAACAGAAAATGAAACACCGCATATTCTCACTCATAGGCGGGTGATGAAAAATGAGAACACATGGACACAGAGAGGGGAGTACTAAACACTGGGGTCTATTGGGGGGAAAAGGGGAGGGCCAGTGGGAGGGGGAGGTGGGGAGGGATAGCCTGGGGAGAAATGCCAAATGTGGGTGAAGGGGAGAAAGGAAGCAAAACACACTGCCATGTGTGTACCTATGCAACTGTCTTGCATGTTCTGTACATGTACCCCAAAACCTAAAATGCAATAAAAAATTAAAAAAGGAAATTGACAAGTGGAACCCAATTAAACTAGAGAGCTTCTGCACAACAAAAGAAACTATCAACTTAGTAAACAATCTATAGAGTGGGAGTAAATTCACAAACTACACATCCAGCAACTGTCTAATATCCACACTTTAGAACAAATTTAAATAACTGAACAAGCAGAAAACAGATAACCCCATTAAAAATGGGCAAAAACATGAACAGACAGTTCTCAAAAAGAAAATATACAAGCAGCCAATAAACATGAAAAAGTATCTCATATAACTAAACACCAAAGAAATGCAAATAGATACCATCTCACACCAGTCAGAATGGCTGTTACTGAAAAGTTAAAAAAAAACAGCAGATACTGGCAAGGCTTCAGAGAAAAGAGAATGCTTACACACTTTTAGTGGGAATGAAAATGAGTTCAGCCATCATGGAAAGCAGTTTGAAGATTTCTCAAAGAACTTAAAACAGAACTGTTTACTAATCAACCCAGCAATCCCACTCTCTCATATATATCCAAAAGAAAACAAATAATTCTACCAAAAAAACGTGCACATGCATGTTTATTGCAGTGCTATTCACAATAGCAGAGACATGGAATCAACTTGGTGCCCATCAGTGGTGGACTTGTTAAAGACAACATGGTACATATTCATCATGGAATATTATGCAAACAACAATGAAATCATATCCTCTGCAGAAACATAAATGTAGATCTTTGTAGAAACAAAGATCAGATGGCTGTAATTGTGCATCTTTATTTCTGGGTTCTCTATTCTGTTTCTTGGTCTTTGTGTTTGTTTTTGTAAAAGTATCACGCTGTTTTGATTAGGTAGCCTTATAGTTTGAAGTCAAGTAATGTGATACGTCTGATTTTGTTCTTTTTGCTCAGTATTACTTTGGCTATGAGGCTTTTTTTTTTATTCCATAGGATAGTTTTTTCTAGTTCTGAGGAAAATGATGTTGATTGATTGGTAGGAATAGCATTATCCTAAGTGAATTAATGCAGGAACAGGACAGTAAATACTGCATGTCCTCACTTACAAGTGGGAGCTATACATGAGGTAACCATGGACATGAAGATAATGACAACAGAAACCAGGAACTACTAGAGTGAGGAGAGAAGAAGGGACACGGGTTGAAAAACTGTTGGGTGCTGTGCTCACTACCTGAGTAAGGGGATAATTTGTATCCCAAAGCTCATTATCATGCAATATACCCATGTCTGTGTCATAAACCTGCATACGTATTCCCTTGAATCTATAATAAAAGTTTAGAAAAAAAGGAAAGAAAACCTTTATCTCCATTGGAATTCACTTTCAAAATCTTACTATTCCTCTGTGCTGTTTTAGCTATTTAGTGACTCTTATATGCCCAAGAAAAAGACACCTTCATTGACATGTCATGCAATGTTGTATATTTTTGGTTCTGACCTCTTTTATAAACTCTTCTCTGGTCACTTCCTTCAAAGTGCTCCATGGCCAAGTCCCATAGGATGACTTGTCCTTTTTAAAACATATCCTAAATTACTTTCCAGATTCCCTTGCCTTTTTACATCTTTGTTCCCAAAGCCTGAATTCCCTCCTCATCTCTACTCCCACTCTGTTCAATAAAATCCTATGCATTCTTGAAATGTGCACTTAAATATCACCACATTTGTGGCATACTTCCCTGTCCTGACAGCTGGAATCACTGCATCTTTTCTTTATAAACCCACAGAATTTAAAAAATTCTACACCACTGACACTGATCATGCTGTGCATTCATGCTTGGATCTCTAACCATGACGCTGAAAATCCTGAAGAGCAGATTGATCTTATTTTAATATTGCAAAACTGGAGGCTTATTTCTCCACCTTTAGGATACAATAAGAGCTCAAGATTTTATGGTGGAAATAAATTCAAATGAAGGTTCCTTCTTCCTCTAAAATGCATTATTGTATATTCATGAATTAGTGCTGCATACTGATGAACTTACTCTATACTCAGCTCCCACTTCCAGTAAACAATCAATAGATGTTTATTGGAGGAGAAAATTAACATTATTCCACCAGAGTTATGTGCATATCTGTTGTAACAAGTTTCATCCTGGATTATTATACTTTCATTATCATTCTCATTTCTTTAAGAAATACTACCTTGGAATCAATTTATTCCAAATGATACATGTGTTGAGGTCATAGAACAATCAGTAAATCTAAATGTGACTCCAAGATGTTCTCTATATTTCCAGGAAGTAACAGTGTGGAAAACAGAAAGTAAATATATAATCAACAGTAAATATGGAACTTGCACAATGATCTTCTATTTAAAAAAAAATCAAACTATAATTGCTGAAATGGTCAAAACTGCCATCATAATGGCTTACGCTGGTTTTGAAAACTCAAGGAAAACCGACATACTGAAATCAGAGTCAGGTTGACATCCTAGTGATAATGGTTATTTCCAGTTTTTAAGAAAAGCCTATCTGACAGTCTGGCAGTGGTTCAGAAACTCTTTCATCTGTCTTCATGACTTTACCCATCAAACCAATGACAGAAACATATCAATTAATCACTACTTTTCCAAGTCACCTTGGTGTATATTCTAGAACTCCCCTGATACAATATTCCTCTACAAAACAACAAGTCACCCCATAGCCAGAACCAAATTTCTGCAGTCCCTGTATCAAGCACTGCACTCTACATAGTAAGCATTCAATGAGGTCCTCATGCTGAGTGAAGGAATAATGCTTAATTCCTTACTCTTCTCCCAGTGGATACTTGCAGGCTTATTGTATAATTTAAGATTTTCTATTATATCTGATACGTTGCATTCATCACTTTCTTTCCACTCCCACTAAAATCACTTTAGTTAGGTTTTTGTCTAATTTCATCTCATCTAATTTTATTCTTTAACAACAACAAAAAAATAAATCCCTATAATTTTCCAGAATTATAACTAGGGACATATAACTAGAAAATACAGCTAGTTAGCTAGTTATGTTCTAATAACTAGAAAAAAATCCTTGCCTTCATGATGATTACATTCTACCCTCCAAACTCCTGTGGGATTTTTGAGGTTACACACTTATATCTACAAATTTAAGACTGATTTTCAGACTGAGGTCAAGGTTTGTCCCAACCTATGCCTTGCTAGGCTCTGCTAAGTTCTGCTTCTTGTTTCCACGTACTCCCATACCATGGCAAATCCACTCCCACTGAAAGGTACCCTCTCCCTCATCCTTCGCATGTACTCTAAGAGGCTGTTAGTTTATGTTCACAAAGGACTTCCAGAATAGAATGGAACTAGTAATACAAGTACTCTTTACATATGAATAACAATTAATATTTATTTCTTATTTCCAAGAGGGAACCCCAGCAGGGAAAGGAAGAGGCTGAAGAAAACCAAATCTTTGCTCTAACTCATTTACTTTTATGCCTATTAAACTTTTGCCATTTTAAGATCCCTTCTGACAAATATCTGTTCACAACTCAGAACCGCCCAAACTCTTTGAGCAATTTCCTTAGTTCTCACACAAGCAATGGCTCTCATTTCACCCTACTGTTAGTTGTCATCCCTTACAGGCAAGTTTTGTCTCTACTCAACCAGAAGATAAAGCTAGACGAAGTAAACTGAATTAAGTAAGCTAAAGGAAACAAGAGAATAAGATGGCACAAAAAGTAAATGTTGGCTTTACAGTTGTTCATAAATAATTACCTTACAGAACAAAAGGTAGATAGATTATTGTCATCTACTTTTAAAATACATTTTCAAAAGTATCCTTATTAAATGCTGAATATATACTTAAATTTAAGGCAGTGTATATATGTGTGTATGTGAAAATGAGTACTAATATAGTAGATCAACAGATTTTTTTATCAGAATAATTTTAGACTGGAGTTCAATGCTCCTAGCTTAAGCAAATAACTCATGTGGATGGAGATAAAAAGATCATATAGCAATGTAAGCTCCAACAGTGGATGAAGGATGGGAAGGAATGAAACCAAGTCATGGATGAAAAGTCAGAATGAATCAAGACAGAAGGACCAGCATCTCATGTTTATAACTAAATAAACAACCAACCTAAAAATACCTCTGAACTGTAAGCTCAAATGTATTACAAAAAAAAAAAGACAAAAAAACTATTTTTTAATTACTTAGCATTTGAGACAATACCACTCAGTAGTCATTAAATACATTTTTATAAATGACTAACAAGAGATCTTGGGCTCTAAAGGTTTCACTTTTAAGGAATTTCCAGATTCCTCTAGAGTTGTAACTCCCAAAATACATGCCAAGGTGCTCTGGGGTGCCATGGTGAATTCACATGGATGCAACAGGATATTTTAAAATTTCAAGGCAAATACAGTAGTACTCAAGATCCATTAGATACCCCAGGAACCACTGGCTTGAGGTAGTTCACAGTATTAACACTACATTCCTTTTGATGTCATTGTATCGTTTTGAAACTGGGCTTTGGAAGTTTCTGTGATGAAATGCAAAAATCACGTGAAAACCAATGTGAAACAGGAACGAGTTTCTGGAATGGTGGTGGCACCCATTCCAGCTCAAAGGTTTGAGAGGCTGTTTCATGGCCAAAGCCATACTCATGCCTATATTAAACTGCAGTGATTAAAAATAAAACAAACATAATTTTATTTTAATTTATATGTTCTCTTTTTTTTCTTATTGCTATTAAGTTCTTAAACATAACATTTATGAAGTTATTTGGTGCTATTTAATGAACGGGATTGTTAGGTATTGCTTTTGGCCTAGAGGCACAATGAAAAAAATAACACGAAGGATTTGGATGTGGTGAACTGAGAAAGTTTGAGAACTTACACTATAGTCTCTAGAGTCTAGTGTATTTTCTTTTAATTTAAGACACACACACCACACAATACATGCATACAGATCCCTCAAATACCATATAAATTTTAATTTGTATTCTGATACCAACAAGCACCACAACTATTTTCAGCTTTAATTTTTTTTTGAGGCGGAGTTTCCCTCTTGTTACCCAGGCTGGAGTGCAATGGAGCGATCTCGGCTCACCGCAACTTCCGCCTCCTGGGTTCAGGCACTTCTCCTGCCTTAGCCTTTTGAGTAGCTGGGATTACAGGCACGCACCACCATGCCCAGCTAATTTTTTGTATTTTTAGTAGAGACGGGGTTTCACCATCTTGACTAGGATGGTCTCGATCACTTGACCTCATGATCCACCCGCCTCGGCCTCCCAAAGTGCTGGGATTACAGGCGTGAGCCACCGGGCCGGGCCTAGCTTTAATTTTTAGACTAGAGACTTGTGTCCCTTAGGCACAGTGGTTTTCCTGCCTAAAGGAAAGATGACTGTTAAGTCAAACCAAACATATGGTGTCAGCAATGATGCATGCAAAAAATTCAATTCATTCAATTATTTGATCTATCCAAAAGTATACAGGTTAAAAATTAATAAATTACTCTTATAAAATATAGAATAAGCACCTTCTAAATGCAATATATCACAACCCAGGAGATGTAAAAACTTTTATGCTGTTTATCATGCATTAGGAAACAGTAGAATAACAAGGCTAGAAAATAGGATTTGCAGTTAGACAAATCTCGTTGTATGTCCCAGCATGACCTCTTACTATTGGTAAGACTTTTGAAAACTGTTATGTGCTTGTTAGCTAGTTGATCTGTTTTCTGGCCTGTTTATAGTCCTCTCATCTCTATAATAGGGTTCATAACAGTGTCCATCAGATAAGCTCATTATGACTGTAAATAAAATAATGCATATGAATGCACAGAACTATGCCTGACACTCAATAATTGGTGGCTATTTATAGCATGTTATAGGGAAAATGGTCCTCCCAAAAATAATTTAAATCAATATGTTTTCATCACTCTTCTTAAAAGAGTAGCTTTATGCAAGGCTGATAAACTAATTAAAAATTATATTTCATTAAAAGTGATAAGAAATAAGGCTAAATAATACATCAGAATAACACAAACTACAAAAAGTAGAGACTCTTAAACCAAGTTTACTTCAATGTTAATAAAGTAGTAAAAATTTTTATTGAAAGGCAAATTAGAGTATTTTAATATTATACCTGCCATCTTTTTTCTTAAAGCATATTCTTTGCATTTAACTGTCAGTGCCATTGTTAAAACTTATTTTTAAAATTGTTGTACATTTCTTATTAAACTAAGTGCTCAATTTTAAAGTATTATGTTGCCATCATATACTGCATAAAAATGTATAATTGCTGATTCATTGTAACTATTATTTATTTTTAAATGAAAGTGTAAGAATACTTTCTGATTTAACAAATTTGTTATCACACTGTTTTCTTATTCTTTTTTCTGATGTTGCATAAAAATTGTCCCAGTTTGAGTTATAACTGCCAGTAGATAACCAGTCACAAGTGAACGACTTCTCATTTGCCAGTCTTTGCTTATATTAAAAACAACTTACAAATGCTTAGTTTTTGTATCTAATCTCTGGTTATTAAAATGTTTATAAAGTTTATTTTTACCAAAGAGATGCAATCCATTATGACAAAGGATTGCATAATAAACTTTGTTTTATAACATTAAAAAAAAAAAGTAGAAACTCAGAGCAAAAAGTAATAAAACATTTGAAACTATTAACTATCCTTTTCTTAAATTTTCTACCTCTTGCTTCCAAAAGACTGCCCTTGCTAGGTTCTCCTCCTTCTTGGTGTTTTCGTCTTCTCTATCTCTTTGCTGACTCTATAGTAATTTCATTAAATTATGCAGAAAATAACTTATGGCAGGATTTACTAAAAATTGTAAAGGAAATCTGGATAGGTAGAAAATAACTGTAACACAAAGCTTAATTTGAGAAGTGCTACAAACAAGGGAAAGAAAAGTTGCATGGGACTCGAGGGAGGAAGAAGTTACTACTGAAAGAGAAAACTAGGAAAGTTTCTGTAGAGGAGTTGCCCTTTCAGACGGGTCTTAGACCTCAGGTAGGATTTGGATGTGCCCACAAAGGGAAGGACACATGAACCAGCAGGAAGAACAGGAGCAAAGGATCAGAGGCAGTAAGCATGGAAGTGAATGAGGAATGGCAAAGAGTGAAATGGTTGAAATTTAGACGTCATCATGGAGGCAGGGAAAAAATGATATTAGAAATGCTATTTGAAGCCAAACTGTGCATGACTCTGGGGGTTCCCAGTGCTACGCCATCATCTCCTCTTCTCCACTGCATGAACTTCCACAGGGCTGGGTATCTTCCCAGTTTGATTATCTTTATACCTCAGTGCTGAAGACATCACAAAAACACCTAGTGCTGAGAAAATACGTTTTTAATTATTCAAGCTTTCTTGGTAATAAGCCATGGAATCTTGTGTTCCGGTTCTATTTCTACCATTAAGAAGCTCTTTGGGCCTGAGAAATTAGCATTAGTTTTCCCTTCCAGATCCAGCTTGCTCATTGACCTGGTTGGTTGATGAGTACTCAGGGTTTTAACTCTGTAAAATTACCTTTCAAGAAGTTACTACTTTATATAATGTACCCTAAAATCATAAAAAAGACACAGTTTTGCCATTTGACATCCAAATTAATGACATTTCACTTCAAATTATGGAGACTGTATTTAAGGACCCTCCCCAGTTTTTATTGTTGGAAAAAAAAGAGAATGTCTCTTCAAGAAAAGTGGTTGCCATATCTCTCAATTCCAAAACATACTTTTATATATTAATGTTTATAAAGTGATGAAGTCTTCCAATCATGAACAGAAGTCTATTTTTTATTGAAGAAATGTTTAGATCAATGATATGTCTTAAGAATTAAGGCACTGATGCAATGATTAACTGAAAAACTTTTTATTGAACAAGTACTCCCTGAGTCCCTACGACATGTCCAAATACTATGTTAGGACCCAGGGATACACTTTGGAGGAAAAAGCCATTCCAATGCAGTAGTAGAAGATTTCTATCTGAAGTAGTCATGGAACTTTATCAGAGCAGAAAAAGTGTCTCCCTGAATCTCATGGTTTCAGTAGACATTCTGGAGCAGGTGATATTGATACAGTGAAAAGGACCCACAGGAGTTATCTATGTTAAGAAGAGGAATGTGCTTTTAGCCAGAGACAACTGTGTGAGCCACAGCATCAAGGAGAAGGTACTGGGCCACAATAAGATACCTGGAATGTAAAAATCATAGATGTGAGTGATGAGACTGGAATGAATGGCAAATGAATGACAGTCATGACAGCCCTGACTGTGATGCTAAAAAGTTCAGCCTTTAATTCTAAAAATGAAGTGGATCCATTGATGGATGCCAAACGAGAATATCAACTGGAGAACAACACCATCATGAGGAGTATCACCACTGTCGATTACAAACTGATGGGCAGGGATGGGCACGAGGCAACTGCTGCAATAGTTCCGGCGAGTTGTGAAGATGTGGCTGTTGAAATGAGGAATGAGATATTTATTTTATAAGGTAGAAAAGACAGAATTTCATTAGTACTTGAGAGTGGGCAATGAAAGGAATGAAAGAATAGTAGAAGTTAAAAACCTGAGTTATTTCCAAAGAGTAATTTAAGATCACATAACTTCTTAGTCAAATTCCCAAACAGTTAAAAAAATGAGTAAAACTCAATTATTAGGAACCCCAGGCTAGAGTCTCAGACTTGACCTTGCCAAGTTGAAGGATATCAGTCTAGTTCATTATTCTAGAAGACAAGGATCTTCTCTTGCTGGAATAAACCCAATTTCCCACCCCAGGAGCAACAGGTCCACTGTATCCTTTTGGGAATATACATCCCAGAATCTAAGAAAGTAAAATAAATAAAAAGGCTTCTCAGTGGTTTGAGAGCTTTGAAGGAGTCTCCAAAGAGAATCATCAGAAGAGGCGGAGAAAGGATTCTGCGTGTAACTCAAAGCATCTATTCTTAAAAATTTACCAGGTGAGTGATGACTTTAGTATGAACCTCAAGGACTACTCAACACCAAACCACTTTTACTAAGCAACAGTTATGTACCAAGTGTCATGTTCTACTTATCTTTGGCCCAGCTTCCTCATCTATGAAACTGGAAATAAGAGGACCTATTTGTTAGCATTACTGTGGTATTTAAATTACAAATATTGCTTTTATAAATTGATAAATGTAAGGAATTTTCACTATCACTACTCCTAACATTCAATTTGGTATATGTGACCTTTCCTAATTTGTCTGCTGCCTCCCTCTCATCACCTCCTTCCTTACACATTGTACTCTTTAGCTAAGTCAGATTACTTGAAGCCCACATAGTATTTTCTTATCTCCATGTTATGGCTAAGGTCAGTCCCCTGGTTGACTGTCTTTTAGCTTCTGACACTTTCCCATCAGATCACTTAAGCAGACTAAATAATTATCTCCATGATTATTTTGAAATAAATACCTTTATGCCACACCAGACTCTAAAAGTCCATAAGAGCAAAGATCAACCCAATTTGATCACTCCTAAATCTCTCTGCTTGTCACATGCATTAATAAATTTTCTCAAGCAAGATCTTATACTTCTCGAATCCTCAAGTTTTAAAACTGCACTTTAAGTAAAATGCAGTAACATAAACAAAAATATCAAGTAGCACTTGAACCCTTAATGACAGTTTCTGTGTTCCTCACAAGAAGACCACAATAGGAGAGACACCTGGTTTCCTTTTGACTTCACTAGGCCTCAAGGACTCCAATCACTTCTTACTTTCAAGGACTTCACAAACCCATTCCTCAATTTCTCTATGACCTGGATCTACCTTATTTCTATTTTTCTAATTATCAGTCCCCCAATACCTTATCCTCATCCCTTCCGTTGTTCTCATCGCAGTGTTATAATCTATAGGCAATGGAAAAGATAGATGTTCTGGGAAGATAAACTTGGCTTTGATACACCTGAGAACTAAAGGAGGCAAAGAACAGAGCTAGCTAAGAGGCTACAGTACTAGAACAGCCATGTAAAAAAGTGCTGTCTCTGGTCTGCGGAAGTGGGAAAAGAGAGGCATATTTACTATCTGACGTGGAGACTGGTGACATATGAGGGCCAAAAGAGAAAAGATGGCAGATGTTTCAAGTATAAATAACTGGTGGCAAGGTATTTTGGTTAATACAAACTAGATTTTCCAGTGAATGTGGAAAAAATGTCTAAGTTAGAAATACAAGTAGCATAATTTACTATTTATCATTAAGTGGGGCAAATGTGGATACATTGTATTTCTTTTTTGTTGTTTTTCTTTTCTTTCTTCCAGCTTTTCTACAATGAGCACACATGAGTTTATTAATAGAAAAAACAATTCTGTTTTCAAGAAAATTTTGTTATGGATATGTTCACTCCTGCAGTGTAGTGAAATATTGTACAGGAGATGTTCAGCAGGAAGATGGAATTGTAAGCCTGAAGCTCATGAGTAGTCAAGGGTATAATCATAGTTTCAAAGTCATCTGCATAAAGGTTAAAGCCCTGTGAATACATGAGATCCTCAAAGGAAGAAGCCTGAATTAGAGGGCCAGAGGATGAAATTGTGTCTCAAGCTGTGCAGTGCTGACACACACACAGGGAATGACTGGTGCTACATAAGAGCACAGGAAAGATCACACCAGCCCTGAGGCTTCATCCAACCTCAGATTTAGTCTCAAGAGAGTCGGAGGATGCAATGTGGACAAGATCTCTGCACCATGAGAGTGTTTTGAAGTTACGTCTGTCAATGCTCTTTACCTACTGTTACTGTGATTTGTTTTTGTGTCATCATGCTGATGAAACTGGGATCAAGAATCAAGTCTTATTACTATCCTTCTTTGGTTTCCCCTCACCTAAGTACTTTGACATACCAGGCACTCTTTATATACGTACATACATTTGCTGAAGAGAGCAATCACACATATAGAGCTACTTCTTCCTATCCCCTCCCACTCTCAGATGCCTTAGCTTTCCTTGGTCAGGCTGCTACTTGCTTTTCTATTGGACCAGTCCTCTAAAATCCAGATGACATGACATGTTCTGCCTTGAGGTGCCTTCCCCACATATCCCTCATTACCACTTTGAAAGTTCACCATTTTTGCTCAATGTACACATCATTTACCTGTAAACACAAAGCATGTTATTTTACTTCGCATTTAGAAAATCCGTAATTAGCTAGGCTAGAAACAAGGCAGTAAACTGCCCAGTGGAGCATGGCTCAGACTCAACATGCATTTTGGGGAGCTTTTATTTGACACACTCATCGCCAAATTTAGCTCTTTCTACATTCCTAGACCTATTATCTTGACATTTAAGAGTTGTCTTGTAAAACTCCTTGGAGAAATACAGTCTTTTAGAAATAAGTACTGAAGAGATAGTCAAGTCCAAACCCTATGTTCGGTTGAATTTCACAACCTGAAAGCACCTTACAAACTCTAAAACAACACACCACTGTGACCCAAATAAGTGTCAGAGTTGCTGGTGTGAAGAGTTAGTTACCCAAGGACTCCGGACACGGGGCCCGGGCTGCCTTCATCCTGTTACTTTGTCTGTGGGACAGTTAATGTATTCCTGTGCTGTCTTGTCACATGGCTTAGGTGGGGGAAGTTAGTATAGATGTGCCATGAGTGGAAATATTTTTCTTACAGGGTAGATCTTATTTGAAGTATTTAGAGGCATCTGTTATTTAGCAGAGCTCTGCAGTGAAACTTTTACATGGTAAAGAAACACTCTCTAAATTGTCTGCCAACTTAATTTATTTTCTACTATAGCAATATAAAACTAGAATTAGGTTTTCTGATTACTAACAGACTGGGTTATCTCATTCATGTCAGTAAGCTGAAGCTGAACAGACCAACTGTTCCTGTTCTCCTCTGTCACTTATGATCTCAGATAAGTCTCTTACCTCTATCATTTTTTATCTTTTTTTTAATAAAAAGTGGGTTTAGCACCATCTGCTCGTGTACACCGTTAGCAATGCTGGGAAGATCAAGTGGGAAAATGTATGTGAAAATAGTCTGTAATAATAACAATTACAATAACAAGAATAATATCTGACACTCATTCAGCATTTATTATGTGTCAGGCACAGCTTTGTATAAATTCATTCATTTAATTCTTCTAAAAATTCTAAGATACAGATATTGTTATTATCCCCATTTTCCAGACAGAAAAACCAAGGCACAGAGGCTAAGTAACTCACACAAGTCACAAAGCTAGTAAGTAAAGAAGATGGAATAAATGACCATGTGCTACCTATACCCTGAGCATAGTGATAATATAACATTTTGCTTTACAGAGACCACAAAAGAGTTTCTAAGTATCACAGGAAAATTAAATAATCATCATTTTATAGATGAGGCAATTGAGGTTCAGTAAGGTTTCACACTTTGCCCAATTATATTTTCAGAATACCTATAATTTAGAATATATTCAAGTTATGTCTGAAGTATTCTGTTTTGAAATTGAGGGAAGTAGAGCAAATCTGTTGAAAACAGATTCAATGGTCAATTTTTAATTCTAATGGCCTAACCAGTTACTATACTGGGAAATTATAAATTAAATATGCCGGGACATTTATAAGAATAAGAGTTTAAGAAATATTAGCAACTATCCCTATAAATGTCTCAATGGCTGCGTCAGAGTCCCAAAGCACAGCAAGAGTTCTAGACAAAATAGTATAGTTTTTTTGAAAGTGTGTATGAGCAATTATAGTCTCTGGATTTGGAGGGTAATAAAAAAGTAGAGTCTCAAATGTGAACTTTTTGTTTTCCTTTTCCCTAATTGACCTATTAATTTAAAAAAAAACCTTATACATTCACATCCTAATCAAGATCAAATTTTCAGAAATAGGTTTTTATTCATTTCTTTTTTCTGTATGCACAGTGATACTAATATCACAAATCCAGTTAGAAATAGAAAGGAGAAGGCAAGGTCAACCCACCTACTAATGAAACAACACCTTTAAAAAGGAAGAAGGCATAATCCCTGTGGGCCAGCTGTGGGCCAGGCACTCACAGGCCAGCAAGTACAAACAACATAGCTTGATTCTGAGTCAAACAGAACCAGGTCAATTCTGGCTCTTCTATTAGCTGGGTGGCCTCAGGCAAAGTTACTTCATTTCTCTGACCCTATCAAGAGCCTCTGAACACACAGAGGACCCAGCTGACCCTCTGGGGTGAAATCACTGGAATCCAGGCCAATTGCTATCCCCACGGGGTTTGGTGGGATTTATCACCTTGTTTCAAGGTCTATTTCTTAAGACCCTAGAGCTACTTTTTGGAGTCTTTCAACACCATACTGGCCAATCTACAGGGCTACAAGGGATTTATCATGGGAATTTAGTGGATAAATAGGGCCCTATTTGGCATTGAACCAAATGAACATCAAGAGTCTAGCTGAGCCAATATTCCTTCAATAACAGGTATATATCAGAACAGTGCAGGTTCTCCCTGTCTCATTGAACACCCACAACCTTCTCAAAGCTAGCCCCACTAACCTCCACCACCTGTTCTCTCCAGACACACACCGGAGTTGAACACTAGGAAGGGAGAGATGCATTCTTATCTGTGGACAGACAGGCTGTGATTTGAAGGTATTATAAGGTACACCTGGCTGACTGGAGTCTGAGTGGGCAGTTGAGGCTGGAATTCACATGAGCTCATAACCCATAGGGCGCCCTATGAAGCTTAAACCATGAAAAGTGGAGCGCATGCATGCTCCAACCATTTCCCACAGTGGCCTGGCTTCTACCCAAGTCACTGTGCCTGTTGTCCAATCTCTAATTCACCTGATAGGGCTTTTGGGCTTGAGGCTGCTAAACACAGGTTACCACTAAGCATTACACCTCGGGAAAAACAAGCTCCTCTACTGAGATGTTGAGCATAACACCACCACCACAGTATCTGTAGAACAAATGTCTCAAGACTACAGATTTCTTATTTATTCAGACTTCTGTGACTATAGCCTCCACAGCAACTTCAGGCTACAAACATGGCTACCAAAGCGCTTTCGAGCTTGGGAGTTAAACTGCTCCTGACAGTATGTTGTAAAATAGCAAAGCTGAAAATGGTGATAACCTGGGGACAAAGTATATATGCCATATTGGGATCATTATTAGGAATTAATAATCACTTGCATATCATATCCTTCTTGCCTAGCATTTATATGGGCTCAAAAACTGGTAGCTAGTGTAGTAGTAATCCTTGCAGATTTCTTAGGAACAGGCATGATCACCTTCAGCTAACACTGTTGGTTGCTTATCTGTCATTTATTGAGAGAAGGCATTCTCCCTGTTTACAAGTAAGGAAACTAAAACAAGGAGGTTAGAGAACTTACCTAAGATCGCTGCTACATATGGAGTAGAATAAGGACCCAGATGGAAGCAGTTCAACTCTGCAATTTGGGCAATTAATCACTACACCCTTCCATCTCCTCTGTTTATGTGAGGAGACAATCCACAGATATAGAACTTGTCTGCTGTCATACTCTAACTTGGATTGTACATAAAAGTCCAAATTACAGCTACATCCCCTTTTAAACAGCAAGCTATTTCTAAATCTGAATCCTGAAGATTTTCATGCAGCAGAAAAGTTTTCAGACATTATGACACACAGTAACAAAGTACACAGAGAGAATTTTTGTAGATGAAATGCCCCATCCAACAGTAGCTGATAACATCTCCTGGTCTCTGATAACCTCCTTGCTACTAGAGCAGCTGAAAATGACTCCAAATGCATGAATCTGCTCATTTGTTTACTTGACAAAAGAATAAGGCTCATGATTAAAAAGGCATGACAGTCCCCACACCACAAATGCCCTTTCAAAAATTTTCCACATTTGTTCTGGCTTCAAGCCATGATAAAGTGTTTCCAATTAGACATATCAGCTAAAATGAACCCATTTTCTGAAACAGAAGTGGGTAGTTTAGGTCCAGTACTTATAAAGTGTGGTTCCTGGTGTCATAGACCATGAAATAGACATGAAATAAGACTGTTTGAAGTTGTTCCCAAGGAGAATCCCAGAAGATCTTTAAACTTCTGAGCAAGAAGATCCCTGACCCTTGCCCAACTCCATTCCACTTAATAGTGATGCAACTGAGCTGAAGAGACTTGTCCAAAGCCACTGAGCAGGTTAGTTAGTGGCAGGGCTAAAATCTATAATGAGGAGTTGGTCATGCCCAGATTGCAAATAGCCTAGTCCAAGGATTCACACTTAACTTCTGGTACAAACCTGTGGATTCAAATTCTGATTTTAAATATTGTAAAAACAAACAAAAAACCTCTCATTTTCCAGATCTCTCAATGAAAATTTTAGGGCCAAATAAAGAAATCATAAAGCTACCATAGGCCCTTACATAAAAAATGGCTTTAAAATATATACACAACCTCGTTTTGACAGAAGACAGAGAGCCAGAGAGAAATACAGAAAGAGAAGAAGAAAGAATACTTTGCTTCTGACATATACACACAAAAGTACTTGGCTTCTTGAAAGGGTGGAAAAAATCTCAAGCTCCTTTGTCTTAAGGGCAGAGAGAAAGGTGACAAAATTTGGAACAAAGTGAAAGACTGAAGACAAGAATGGTCAAACTCCAGCTAGCCTGGAACTATTCCCGTTTCCGCTGTGAACCAGCCTAGGGGCTTCCCCTCGGTCGGCCCCTGCACGGAAGGACGTGTGTGACACTGGGCTGCGTCACTGGCAGAAATGCCCGCGCCCAGAAAACGAGCTGGAGTGGAGAACAAAATGCAATTGCAGACGATCTCCCTGTGGTTCCCCTGGGGAGGCCTGCTCTGGGCGGAGAGATCCCAGGGGAATGTGCGGGAAGGAGCTAAAGCAATAGCCCCAAAGCGCCAGGGAATGCACTTGAAGTTTCAGCTAGGGCGAGAAACGTTTTTCTTTTCTTTGAAACTTAAGTTTCCAACCCACCAGGAAAAAATCCCTCGCGACCTGGTGACTTCGATTTCACGCTTGGCCACAAGCCGCTGCCTCGAGACTGGACACTGGCCGCGAGGCGCTCTCGCCTCCTAACCCACTCCCGCAGCGCTCACCTGCGATATCCCACAGCTGCAGGCGGACCACGGTCTCCGGGTCCCAGTGGAGCACCTTCAGCGCGAAGTCCACGCCGATGGTGGCCCGGTAGTGCGAAGAGAAGTTCTGGTGCACGTAGCGCTTGATGATGCTGGTCTTCCCCACGCCCAGGTCGCCAATCACCAGCAACTTGTACAGGTGCTCCTTGTGCGGGGCCTGCATCCTGGCGGCCGGCCCGCCGTGCCGAGCCTGTCCAGGAGAGCGCAGCCCGGATGCGGCGCGCGAGAGAGACTCGGGGAGCGCGAGCGTGGGTGCAAAGGAGAGGCGGCGGCGGGGCGGGGGCCGGGGGACGGAACTCCTCCCCTAGGGGTTAATCCTCCTTCCTACTCCACGGTCTTGGAGAGGGGAGGAGACAGGAGCGAGTCCCGGGACTGGCAGCTGAAAGGGGCTCGCGTGTGGTTGCCTGTTGCAGCACTTACTTGTCCAGCGCTTTAGAGTTTCCGAAGAGCTGTTTTCGCCTGTGATCCCGGTCACAAACTTGTGAGGTGTGGATCTTATTTTTCACGTTTTGCTTGCAGAGAAAACTGACGGTGAAAAAGTACTCTGCGGGAGATGGCCGGTGAAAGGCCCCGCTGAACCCAAGGGTGAAGTCACAGGGCTCCCAACAACCCCACACTGTAGAGAGAAAATGCAGTATCAGGAAGCCCAGGGCTGGCTGGGTTTGGTTCCTGCGTGCCCTGGTTTTTAAGTCGAGAGACCATAAGTAAGTCATTTGAGCTCCCCCAGCCTGTTCTTTCTCAATGAATGACAATGCTGACCTCTCAGCAGCTTGGAGGTGTGATCGCTGAGAACTTTCACACGCTTTCAACTGGTAATCAGTTAACAAGGAGGACGATTGGGCTGAAAAGGCCAAAGGCACTCGTGACTTTCAGCCTCTTCTCATGCCCTAAAAACTCTGAGGTGCACAGAGACAATTTTAACGATCCACTAGATTATTACAAATAATAATGGCAAACATTTATTGAGCACTTGCTATAGGCCAGAGGGTTTAAAAATGATGTCTTTTAATCATCCCAGCTGTCTTAATGATAGATACCATTTTCCTCCTGTTTTACAAATGAGGACGTTAAGGGCTAGACATTTTAAATAATGCACGCACAGTCAAATGATTAGGAAAAAAGCCAAATTCAAACTTGGTCTTTAGGTTGCCAAAGTTTTTTTTTTTTTTTTTCATCCATTTGATCAATATACGTTGAGTACCTACCATGCACCATGCACAGTTCTGTGTATTTGGGATGATACAGAAATTGGAATGCAGAAGATGACTACTGGCCTCAAAACAATTTTCTTTCTCGTGGGTGGAGACAGACAAGACAAACAAATTAAGTACAATTTGTAATATATTAGTTGGTAATAGAATAAGGCAGGAAAGGGGATGTGAAGAGATTGTATGGGGTTTGGCTTTTAGATAGGGTGCCAGGGAGGTCTCAATAAGGAGACAATTTAGTAAAGACATAAAGAAAATGAGAAATTGGACATTCAGGCATAGGGGGTAAGCAGTTCATACCAAAAGGAACTATTTTATACCTAAATGTGCTGTGAATGGAGCTTGGTCCACATTCTATCATTTCATCTTCTCAAGTGCTTTATGAAGTGGGTTATTTTCTTCAATTTATAAATAAGAAAACCAAGATTAAGAGCAGCTTTCTCAAGGGCACACATAACTAGTATGTGTTATAACTGAGACTTAAACACAGGCCTGTGTGAAAGGAAGAACGGAGGTTTGACAAGGCCATTGTCTTTCTGCTTTCCTCCTCTCACCTTACACACTCTAAATTTTAGCCTCCACATGCCCCAAACAAGCAGAGGGATGCCCTAGTTGTGTGACTGGGATAAGTCACATAACCTCTCTGAGCCTTGATTTCTACCTGTTTTATAAAGTTGTTGATAGGCTGGGAGCAGTGGTTCACACCTGTAATCTGAGCACTTTGGGAGGCTGAGGCTGAAGGATCACTTGAGGTCAGGAGTTCGATACTAGCCTGGCCAACATTATGAAACCCCGTCTCTACTAAGAATACAAAAATTAGCCAGGCGTGGTAGTGGGTCCCTATAATCCCAGCTACTTGGGATTCTGAGGCAGGAGAATCACTTGAACCCAGGAAGCAGAGGTTGCAGTGAGCTGAAATCACACCATTGTACTCCAGCCTGGTCAAAAGAGCAAGACTCTATCTCAAAAAAATTAAAAAATAAAAATAAAGTTCATTGATAAAACATCAGGTCCATAGTAGGTGGTAAATAAATAGTAGCTATTAATATGAAATGATGGATAAGCTTTAAATTCTCTCCACAGGCACTGTCCTATGCAGCTTCATCTTTCCTCAGAGAGAAACTCAGAAGCTTTGCTCAGAATGAACAGTAAGTGATGGTGTGTAGAATTGCATGCTTAGCTGGGTAGGCCTCATTTACTGCTTTCCACCCACACAGGGACACACCAAGCAGGTTATATCTGACAAGTGAGACAAATATTCTGCCTGCTTAAAGCATTAGCCAACACTGTCACCTCACTTCCCCGGGAGGAATTCAGGAGCCCAAGATGCTTAAGCCATTCTAAATGTCTGCAAAATTAGGGAGGATGACAAAATGAGGCCTTTGCCAGCTCTAAAATTCTAGGTCTGTAAATATGAGAGATGGGTTTTGTCTGGACAATGAGCTGCTGGGGTAGAAACAAGGTAGGAGTTTGAAACATCTTGTGGGCCAGCCCTTGGTGTTAAAGCCAGCCCAACTTTCTCAACAGCCCAAACTGTTTTCCCAAGCCTGGTCCAGGCAGAGTCATCCTCACCTTTATCTGGTGTCCTCTTTTGATCAAGAGTGTATTGGAACATCAGACATTTAGATTTATGACAAAGGACAGGCGGGGCAAAATTCAGGGTCCTGAAGCTGATAAAATTGGAGGAAGGAGATCTTTAAGCAAAAGAATACAAAGACAAAAACCAAAAAGTATATTATTAGGTCTAGGGCCTTAGAAGGGGTCCTGAAGTTTCAGTTTTATTGCCTCCCTAGGGGTGGAAGATCCCTCTCTCAGGGACAGCAGCCAACCCTGGTGCGCAAGCTCCTTGGCCAGGCAGGAAGTATGTGCAGTGTTTCCAGCAGTATTCATTTAGGTCTCATGATCATTCTTCACGGTGGGAAGAAATTATTCGTGGTTTATATTTTTAAGACTTTTAGACTAAAGTAGTTTGCTAAGCACCCCAGTCTAGCAGTTCAGTAAAATCTTTGTAAAAGAAGCCTAGGTCTCTGAACTTGAAAGTCCCCTGGGTAAAATGAGGGAGTTGGGTTGCAAGATCTCTGGAAAGTACTTTCGACTCTACAATTTCAGAATTCTGAGTCTTCTAGACACCATCTGGTAGGAGTGACACTTTAGCCGATTCTAGTCACCCCACAATAGCACCATTGCCCAAGAGTTGAGGTTTTCTCTCCTCTTTTTAGGTTTAGAAGAAAGGCCATCTCATAGCAAACATGATGCCATAATTCTTCTCTGGTTTCATGGCACTATTCTTTCCTCTGCTGCTGCTGTACATTTTCCCACAAGACAAAGGCAATCTAAGCTCTATTTTTTTTTTTTTTTTTTTTTTTTGAGCTCCCCTGCCTGCTTTGAACTTATTTTCTCCTCTCAGAACCAGGTTGCAGACAGGGAGCCAGGGAAAAACTATGATCAGGCCAGACATTGAATAGATGGAAAGGATATTATCAAGCAGGTAGACCATTCTTGTCTCCTCTTTCATTCAACCCCATCTCCTGCAATTATGATGCTTCTTAAGAACCAGTCTTCCCCAACCTGAACATATACCTGCTCAGATGCCTTAGGATCAGGAAGATCTCAGCTTTTTCTTGACACAACTTCCAAAAGAGCCAGTGCTTCCTCCCTCTGGAGAGAACAGCTGTGTCATTCTTTCCCGTCCCAGCAACCACACGGCACCAAGGAAACCTGTTCTCCACAGTAACTCTAAAGCATCTCTGGTGATGTTTTAAAAAGCTTACTACCCTCAAATTGCTAAACCACAGCACATCTTCTCACCAGCGTCAGGAAGGGAGATGACTCAAGTTTGTAAAGGGTGTGTAAGACCACAAAGTGTTCAGAATTCAAGCCTAGAACAACATTCCAGAATGCACGGCATTAGGTTTCTCTGAGTCTCCATTCCCTTTCTGTCCAATGTGAATACCTATTCTTATATTTATGAAATGGAAAAACTAATTACAATGATTGCAAATTGCTTTGCAAATTTAAACTTGAAGGGACAAATCCTCATGTTTCTCTCCTAGGGCTGCTGTATTTGGTGAGTCCCTGTGAAGTTATATTATTTGCTTTTGCCATTAAGACAGCCATGGGGAGTTATTCATTAGCTTATGTGTGCTTTTAATTATTGCTCTGAAGAAATATTTAAATGACTGCAAGATGAGGTCCCAAGGGCTTCTGCTATAGAAAAGGTATTCTAATATTTCTTAGATTAATACAAAAAATATATCTTAAAACAGGTGAACTTCATTCTGCAAAAGGCCTGGAAGAAAGGACCATACATTTTATCATCCAAATTATAATTCTTAAGAATGAAAGGGGGCACTATGAGTAATTACACCAAACAAAGGTAACAAGACAGGGCTTTCCTAAATAATATTCATTTCCAAAGAAGAGAGAGAAGTTGGAGCTCTCAAATCAGATCTACAGCTACAAGGGCTTTGGAAAATTCTCCTAAACCACAATTTCGATAAATACATCTGCCAAGTTAAAGTTGTAGCTTATCTGTCTCTTGTCTTTGAAAAGTTCTCTCTTTACCCACTAGGCTTGTCTGAAACCTGTGCTAACTTGCAATTGGAGTCATCTAGTATTGATTCAGGGTTGCAGCAGGGATCCGGAAGTAGGAAGCAACTTTTGGGTTATTTAGAGAGAGGTCAAGAGGAATTCTGTAAGGGATATACTTGAAATAAATACTCCAGTCTATAAGAAATTTGTTGCTAGATTTTTTTTTTCCAGAAAGAAAGACTACAACAGGATATTTATGGGTTATCATGAGAAACTAACTGATTGTAAGCATATTTTTTGACCCACCTGTAGTATGAATCAAGAAAACTAGATTATGCCCTAACCCAATTTCAGCAGTATATTTATCACCAACTAACATTATGTTCCTGAGCTGCACCAAAAAGGCATGGCTGAGATAAGGCTTATTTTTCTACTAACCTACCTAACATGGATGAGTAGAAATAAGGTATGGAATGGCCAAAAGGCAAGCATCTGAGAACATGGAGGAAAATGATTCTGTATGTACTAGAATTTCAACTTCCTCATACTGGGAGCCTACAACAAGGTAAGCCCTTTATCTTGGGGTAAGTTTATTTGATCTTTACAAGCACTCTGTAGCAAGTTTCTTCACTTTATAATGAGGGAAATAGGGCTCAAAAATTTAAATATTTTTTCCAAAGTCACAGATATGAAGTGACAGAATGAGAATCATAACCCCTAATTCCTCAATATGTGCTTTTTTGACTATACTACATTCCTTTAGCATGTGATAAATTCCAGGTCCAGACTTTTACAGTAGCTTTGTTTCTGCTATGCTACTAAATATTCAGGCCATAAAGAAAAGAGATAGACTCTATTTCTATTTCATAAAGTTCTAACTATGTACAGAAACAGCCAATATAAGAAAAAGAGAAAAATCTATGATTCAAAGATAAAAGGATATATCCCATAATCTCTCATCAACTCAGGCAAAAAGTCAACACAAGTAAAAGTGGCATGCTGTGCATTTGTGGGAGGGGTCTGACCCAGTGCACAGAGAGAACATGTACCAAGGAGTCTGCTCCTGTTGCTCTTGGAGAATGTGATAGGATAGTACTGAGGCTCTCCAGTGAACGAACCCCTAGTCCATAACAGGTGAAGACACAAGGACTTGTAAGCTCTAGCTGAGGAGATTAACACAAGAAAATTACTGGCAGACCACCACAGCATCAGTGAAGAAATATTTATGTACGAAGGACTGTAACAGACATTTTTGAAGATCAGGGTCAGAAGAAGGGTCTCACATTTATCTGAAAGAGTATACAAGATATAAGCCCTTACCATCAAAATGCTTCCATTCTGGTTAAAGCATCAGCATGTATACATGTGGCCCTCTGCCTTCCACTCTGACCCTCTTCTCAGACACCTTCCCTGGAAACTTCCCTTCTTTTCTGTCCATCCACTGAAGTTTGCTATTCCTCATCCTTGGGATTATGACTTTCCCTGCTTGAGCTCATCCACTCCTATGACAATAGAGCAAATGGGGTTAGGGAATTTGGCAATCTGGAATCAGGCAAACTTACCTGATTTCATATTCAGGTTCTACCACTACCCAGTCACAAGAACTTCGTAAAGTAGTTTAACTTCTGCAAGCCTGACCCTTAGTGTGTAAAATGAGGATAATAATTTTAACCTCATAACTTTTTGAGAAGACTAAATAAAATTCTCTGAAGTGCTTAGTATAGTGCTTGGCCTAGGATATGCACTGAAAAGAACATGTTGTTGAACTATCAAATGTCTGCTGATGATTTCTATATCTGTATTTAAAACACAACCTTACTCCGGCATTGCATACCCTTGTTCCAACTGCCTGTTGGGCATTTCTACCAGGCTTTCTGGCAGACGGTTTCAATGCAACACGTGCAAAACTGAACTCATTATCTACCCTAACAGACTTGTTCCCTTTCCTGTATTCCTGGTTTTTGGTCAGTGGTTCCACCCTCGCTGAAGTCTACCAAGCCCAAAAACTCAGTCACTCTTGATTCCTCTCTCTTTGTTACCCTTACAACCTATCAGCCTGAGTCCTCTGATTCCATTTCAGACAAATTGATGGCATTTCCAATGCTCCACAAAATTACTGTTATAACAAAAAGGTGAATGTCTATGAATTATTCTTGTAGAGAAAGGATCTTTAAATATTATGTGAAAAGCAGAAATAATAAAAGGGAAAAATGTATAGACATTAACAATCACCAGAAGCAAGAGAAATGATACATGCAGGATGAGAAAAATTTTGCAACATTTAAGACAGGCAAAAGGAAATATATCTTATGTTAACTTGTTCTAATAAATGATTTTAAAACACTAAATTAGAGAAGGATATAAATAAGCAATTGACCACAGAAGACAAAAAACTAGGATAGTAATAAAATATGAAAATTAAGGAATAATGTAATACCATTTTTTACTTTTAAAATTGACAAATATATTTTAATACTAAAAATATCCAATTTTGATGAGAATGCAGAAACAATGGATACTATCATATGATGCTGGTGGGACTAAGGAAAAGCTGTTAAAGGGAAATGTGGCTATATGTATCAAAAACTTAAAATGCATGTGCCCTTTGTTAACAATTCTGTTTATAGGAATTTACAGTAAATAAATTATTAAATATGTATGTAACTATTTAGCTTTAGGAATTCCAATTGCAGTGTTGCTTATAAAAACAAAAAATCAGAAATCCTTTAATAGACATGAGGTTAAAAATTGTAATGGTGTACATATGTGCTGGCACATTATTCAGCCTTTATAAACAATGTTAAGAAAATATTGCAGCTGGAAAAATGTTCACAATTTTTTACAACATTTTTAAATGGGAGGGCAACAAATCACAAAAAGTTATAGTCCCCAATTTAGCATAAAATATGTAATTTCCATTTTACACACACACACACACACACACACACACACATACACATACATTGTTGATGGAAAAAAGTACAGACAATTATGTGTCCACATAGTAGAGTTTGTCTCTTGATAGTGAAATTATTGCTTCTTTTTTATGTACTTTCCTGCTTTTCTATATTTTAAATTTTTTTGTATTTCATTTCTATGGAAACACTATTCATATCAAAAGAAGAAAACATTAAACTCAAATGTGTACTGAATAGGTCTTGGATCAGGATTTCCAGTGGCTCCTGTTCCAGGTTTCAACATGCAATGTATAGTGACAAAGTTTCCTGTCTGGCCACGAAGTACTGGGTATCAGTGTTTAGGTTTCAGTATTTTTCTAGCCGACCTTTTTCATCTGATCACACAAATCTTATCAGTGCCGAGAGGTGTGCCCTCCTAAGGGAACCAATGCACTATTTCATGGGTGGCACGATCAGGCTGACACTCCAAAACCAGTTAGACAAGGTACTCACGCTGTCCTGGAGTGACTGCCACAGTAGCCCTGGCTTAGCTCATGAGGACAAGCTCCCTGTGTCTGAAAGGGAACTGTCTCTCCTCAATTTGAATTAAAATTCCCACTGGGGTCACCAATATCTAAACCTTGATATCATCTTCACTTCTTTTCTGCCTGTGCCCTACGTTTCCACTTGCAAATTCTTCTCTCCAGTGTCTTTCATTCATGCTGTCATTTCAGTCCCTCTTAATATCTCAACAAGTAGTTGTTTCCTGAGGACATCTTCCTGATTCAGTTTCCCTTGCTTTGTCCTATCCCTCACCTATCTCCTATCCCCAGATTATTCTTCAGAAATAAATTACTACAAGCTAGGCATGTTCGCATCTGCCTGTAGTCCCAACTACTGGGAGGCTGAAGTGGGAGGTTCACTTTAGCTCAGGAGTTCAATCCCAGAATGGGCAACATAGCAAGATCCTGCCTCCAAAAAGTAAAATAAAATAGATACTACTGCAATAGGACACTCACTCCTCTTATCACAACCTCTGAACTTATGTGTGAGAGGAATACATTGTTTTGTTTAACCTTTTGATGAGCTGAGTTTTCTGTTTATGCAGCCAAACCCTAATCTTAAATGATAAATCTCCTAGAGTCTGAAAGAAGTCCTGTCTCTGCTTAGCATGCCTGTATAACAGCAGTTTGTATGTATACCATTTCATCATTCTACCTCTCTCCAGCATTCTTTCTGTAGATTTTTGTCTCCTCCTCTTTGACTCTGCCCATGAAATCAGAAGCATATACTCTACCAGCACATAGTGCAACCTGCTTCACGATACTGCATGCTCAAGAAATGTTCCATACTTGTTTACGCCAGGCCGGATTTAATGTCCTGACTTGCACAGACACTGGCTAAGTCTTTTAATGACAATGAAACATATGAATCATGCAAGACCAGGTCTTATGTTATTGCCAACAATTTTGAGCCTGAAATGTAGTAAGCTACCTGGCGTTTTGTTTCATTTATTTTATTTTATTTTTACAAGAGGCTTGAGCATGCTACTGGCATCCACACAAAGCAATGGGAAGGTAAGAGCATAAAGACTGCTATCGTGGAAGTTATCAGGCCGCATTCCCTTCCTGACTCTACCACTAATTTCAGAGTCAGCCTGATCCCTTAACTTCACACATGCTGTTAAACTCCTTGGAGTATCTTCTCTAAATTGATAGCACCTTCTCAAAAACAATCAGGTCATATGCATGAAGGGTCTTAAAGATAGGCATAATTATCCAACAACTAGTGAGTACCCTCTAAACACTTGTTACTCTTTTAAGACTCTATCCAAAATAAATAATCAGGCACTCTTTCCAAGATTTATACACAAGATATTTAAAGCAGAATTATTTTTAGTAGCAGAATTATTTATCAGTTTATATTGATAAATACTTAGATTACTAAAGTATTTATCAATATAAACTGATTGTAGAGACAATGTCATATCCATAAAATTTAATATTTTATAGCCATTAAATGTCATGTTTATGAAGAATATTAATGGAATGAATATTCAAGCTATGATATTATTTGGAAAAAAGCAAAATATAAAATTACATATATATGTGCATACATATATAAATTATCCAGATTTCTTAAATATATGTACATAATTATACATATAACTAGAAGAAACATTTTTCTTCTTTATACCTTTCTAAATTATCTAGGATATATATGTATTGGTTTTAAAATCAATGAAATTAATACGTAATTATTTTTGAAATCTTTCAGAATTTACTATTTATTTTTATTTATTTTTGATATTTTGAAATTTTGCAGTTAGCATACCTTGGTTTAAGTCACCAAGTGGTCTTTTCCATCTGGATACAGATGCCTTGCATTTATTAGAAGCATTCTTGCATTACTTCTTTGATAATTTAATCTGTCTTTTTATTTGTTCTCAATCTCTCAAAAATTTTAAAGTCTAACTCCAGGACAACACTAAGACTTTTTAAACAATGTTTCATTCTTTTTGTCTCTATATTCTACTTTCTGGAAGATTTGCTCACTTTGGTTTACAAAGTCTTTCACTGAAAGCTTTTTATTAGCAGCTTGATTTTGAAGAGATATTTATATCTATTTATCTACTTGTAAAAAACATGCTAGGTTCCCAAAACATAAATATACAGCTTAATCAATTAAGCTTTCTTTGTCAATTTTTAATATAATAATACCATAGCAGCTTCCTAAAAATGTTTTGGAAAATGTATGCCCCTAGGGCCCTGATGTGGTTTGTCCATGTCCCCACACAAGTCTCATCTTGAATTCCCATGTGCTGTGGCAGGGAGCTAGTGGGAGGTAACTGAATTATGGGGGCGGATCTTTCCTGTATTATTCTTGTGATAGTGAATAAGTCTCACCAGATCTGATGGTTTGAAAAGCAGAGCTTCCTTACACAAGCTCTCTTCTCTTTTCTGCTGCCATGTGAGAGATGCTTTCATCTTCTACCATGATTGTGAGACCTCCCCAGCCACATGGAACTGTGAGTCCATTACACCTCTTTCTTTTGTACACTGCCCAGTCTGAGGTATGTCTTTATCAGCAGTGTGAAAACAGACTAATACCATAAATTCGTACCAGTAGAGTGGGGTGCTGCTGAAAAAATACCTGGAAATGTGGAAATGACTTTGGAACTGGGTAAGGGGCAGAGGGTGGAACAGTTTGAAGGGGTCAGCAGAAGACATGAAAATGTGGAAAAGTTTAGAGCTTGCTAGAGACTGGACCAAAAGCCTGATAGTGATATGGACAATAAGGTCCAGGCTTAGGTGGTCTCAGATGAAGATCAGGAACTTGTTAGGAACTGGAGCAAAGGTGACTCTTGTTACATTTAACAAAGAGACTGATAAAATCTTGCCCCTTCCATAGAGATTTGTGGTACTTTGAACTTGAGAGAGATGATTTAGGTTATCTGGCAGAAGAAATTTCTAAGCAGCAAAGCGTTCACGATGTGACTTAGATGCTGTTAAAGGCATTCAGTTTTATGAAGCAGAGCATAAAAGTTTGGAAAATGTGCAGCCTGACAATGCGATAGAAAAGAAAAACCATTTTCTGAGGAGAAATTCAAGCTGGCTGCAGAAATGTGCACAAGAAGAGACTAATGTCAATCCCCAAGACAGTGCGGAAAATGTCTCCAGGACATGTCAGAGGTCTTCATGGCAGCCTCTTCTATCACAGGCCTGGAAGCCTACTCTTGTCTGCCACCATGTGAGACATGTCTTTTACTTTCCACCATGATCATGAGGCCTCCCCAGCCATGTGGAACTGTGAGTTCAGTAAACCTCTTTCTTTTGTAAATTGCCCAGTCTTGGATATATCTGTATCAGCAGTGCAAAAACAGACTAATACAGGTACCCCCACCTTCACTCACCATATAAGAAGTGTTTAAATAGCACTGGAATTTTATGTTGTCTGTAGATTTGCAAGCTCTGACATATCCTAACCTCAACAATAACCCAGGTGTTTAGTGAAATAAATAATAGATGACCTATGGGGAGCAGGAATTCTTAAATTGTATTAATACTGGAAGATTCTTTCAGTGAGCTAAATTCAACTAGGGGCATCCTGAGAGGAAGGGAAAACTGGCTAGTTTCTGCAATTTTCCCCCAAGTCACCTAATGATCACCTTTTATTTAGAACTTTAGATTAGAAAGAACTCAAAACAAAGATAGAAAATGCAGGCAATGAGAAAAGATGGGAGGTTTAAGTTGTTGCTTTTCTTTGATTTTTTTTGTTTGTATGAAAGAAAAACAAAACTCTTAGTTCTGGTCTGTTAGACTCATGTCTACCAGTTGAAGGTGTTTAGCAATGTTTTACTATTGATCAGAGTTTGTTTCCCAGATCTTTGCAAAACCATACAGATGACTGGTGACACCTCATTCAGCCAGTTTACCTTGGAAAAGATATATTTAAAAAGACTGCTGGAATCAATTATTTTTTCCCAAGTAAGGTGTATTACTGCACAAATTTGCCTATGTTAGAGGGAATAGAGACATAAGAAAAACCTGAGGAACCCTAGACATGGTTATTGGGTTTCTTGAGGTTGATAATCCCATGATAAATCCAAAAAGAATCACCAGTTCTTCCAACTTCCTTGGTACTAGAAGTCTCAGGAATACCAGAGTTGTAGGCATTGCAAACTCCAGGACCCATGGGAAAAATGTTTGCTGCTGATTTCTCCTTTTATTTTTTTGAAACAAGGTTTCACTCTGTCACCCAAGCAGGAATGGATTGGTGTAATCTAGCTGACTGCAGCCCTGAGGGGTTGCAGGCTTGAGGGGTCCTCCCATCTCAGCCTTCTGAATAGGTGGGACTACAGTCGTGCACCACGAAGCCTAGCATTATTTTTTTCTTTTCTTTAGAGACAGGGTCTTGCTCTGTTGCCAAGCTGGTCTTGAAATCTTGGCCTCAATTGATCTTTCTGCCTTGGTCTCCCAAATTGCTGGGATTATAAGTATAAGCCTCCATGTCCAAATGCTTTCTCCATTTGAGGAAAAGATACTTTAACCAAAACTTTACTACTTTCAGATTAAAGTTGAGTTCCTCTGAGGTAATCTGGATATGTGGTCTTGTTAAACATATTTTTCAACATTCTGGAATAAAGTTAGTTCTGGAATAAAGTCTGTGAGTCTCCCAGGAGCACATCTTTGCCTTCTGACATTAGAGACCTTGAGAGTGCAATAGTTCAGTTAGGTGGATCATTCCTGAGTCACTCTGCAGTATCTTAGTTTACTCTACATTATGTGTTATTTCTAAAGATAGTACTGTTTATTCTCCTCCACTTAGGAAAACTGTACAATGCTAAGAACTTTTCTTGATCTATTTTGAAATCAGTTTTCTTGGAGAATAACTGTCAAACAAGCATGCTCCTGAAACTTCCTTATCTCCACCCCCAATGGGGTCATGGCCTCTCAGATTTATGGCCCAGTTTCCCAGTTCTTGTTATGCAGAGCTGGCATTCTTTCCTGTTGGTACAGACTCCTGAAGCTCAGACTGAGAGATTAGGCAGCCCCTTGCCCCCCAGAGAAATAGGCCAAATAAATAATAATTGAAGATGAAAGAGATTTTCACAGTTTCAACCAAGATTAAGCAGATTACATTTACTCTAACCCTAATCACAGTGGTAGCTTTATTGCCACTGGGGTTCACAGTGAGGTCACAAGTCACTGGAAGTAAACAGGGGCTTGGAAGAGTGTGAGTTATGTATCAACATGCATTGTCTGCTGTTTGTTAATTAGCTAGTGCTGCCTGGCGTTTATTATACAGACAAGTTAGCAGAACTAGAAAAGAACAAGATTTGGAACACTGGGCTGACAAGCATGACTGAAAAGGCTATAATCATGGGTCTCAGGAAAGAAAATGATGGTCATCTTTGCAGAACACTTGTGGCGGATCCCTGGGACACTGTATGCTGGGAAGTGAACTCTTAACTGCATTCATGGCTTTTCAAATGTTACTGAAAAATACAAATTATTGGGTCTCATACTAGTTCTACAACTTACGTGGAGGGTGACCTTGAGCAGTCATTGGTTCTCTCTAAGCTGCAGGCTCTTTAGCCATAAAATTTGATGACTATTATCCACCATCTCTGGTTGTGAAAATTAAATCAGATAAGTAACTGAGCAATTGTTAGGACATTGAAGACATCACTATAGAAAAGTTAAGTTACAGTTTCTCACCATGCCTCTTTTCCCATGGTTATACCAGATTTTTAAAACTCTGCAGTAAGACTAGACACTAATATTCTAAGACTAAACATAAGATTTACATTATAAGATTAAAAGAACTCTATTACCAATACTATGAAACAAAAAGATTCAAATAATTCAACCTATGAATTATACTATGAAAGTATCAGTGAACATTGTCAACTAGAGGTGATTCCCAGCCTCTTTGAAACTCTGTAGCACATGCTGCCTTGCATCAGGCAGACCCGAGTTTCAACTGTGGCTCTACTGCTCACTACAGGTATGATCTTTGGGGAAGTTACTTAATGTGCCTCTGAGTTTTTTTGTGTACATGCATATGTAATTCAAATCTATTCATTTTATTGCCAAATAATACTATTATTGCCATTCATTTATGAAGAAATAGGCTGAGAGGCTAGATTTCTTTTCTAAAGACATATAACACGTAAATACTTAAGTTGAGCTGGGCTGGGAAGGGTGGTGTGAGGCCCCCCCATCAGCCACCTCCCTCTGCACTACCCCAGAAGACACTACAGGCATGGACAACTACCCTGTGCACTCTGAGAGTATGTAATCTTTCAACATCATTCCAAGGTCCTTGAGGGATTGCCACAATGGTTGAACCAATTTACGCTCCCATCAACATTGTAAAAATGTTCCTGGGATCCAAGATGGCCGAATAGGAACAGCTCTAGAGTGAAGTTCCCAGTGAGAACAATACAGAGGGTGAGTGATCATTGCATTTCCAAATGAGCTATTACTGCCCACAGACCAAGAGATTCCTGGGCTGAAAAGTGCCGTGAGTTTCCAGCATGGCCGTTTCGGCTGGCACAGTGGTTTGCACACAAAAACTCACACAAATCTGGGTGGCCGTTTCACTGGAGCCTGGAACACCTGGGAGACAGAGCCGCCCATTCAACTGAAGAAAAGGGGGCTGAAACAGGGAGCCAGGTGATCTGGCTCAGTGGGACCCACCCCCACAAAGACCAGCAATCGGAAACATTCTGGATTGAGAGTTTCACAGCAACCACAGATGGACCCAGGATGGTCCAGCTCTGTGCAGGGAAGGGCGTCTGCCATTACCAAGGCAGTTCACCACTACCGAGGCAGTCCACCATTACCGAGGCAGTCCGCCATTACTGAGGCAGTCCACCATTGCAGAGGCAGTTCTAACTATACCTCTGTATACCACAAGAAAGTTCACACAGCAGCTGGGCAGAGCCCACGGCAGCTCAGCAATGCCTCTGCTGGCAGACTATGACTAGGCTACCTCCTAGCTCAGCAGAGCATCTCTGAGAAAAGGTAGAAGCACATCAGGAACTTATAAATAAAGCCCCACCTTCCCATGACAGAACACCTGGGGAAAAAGGTGGTTATGAATTCCACTGCAGCAGACATAAACATTCCTGCCCAGCAGCTCTGAACGAAACAACAGAGCTCAGTACATGAACTCCTATAAGGGTCGCATGGTCCCCGTAAGCAGCTTCCTAACTCCCATATATCCAAAGAGTCACCTTATAAAGGAGAGCTCAGGCTGACATCTGGCGGGTATCCTTCTGGGATGAAGATAGCAGAAGAAGAAACTGGCAGCAACCCTTACTGTTCTGCAGCCACCGCAGGTGATCCCCAGGCAAGCAGGGTCTTGAGTGGACCTCAAGTAGTTCTACAACAGAGAGGCCTGTTAGAAGGAAAGCTAAAAAAACAGGAAGAAACTACTTCATCATCAACAAAAAAAAATCCACTCAGACACTCCATTCGAAAGTCACCAACTACAAAGACCACAGGTGGATAAATAAAAAAAGATGGGAAGAAACCAGCGCAAAAAGGATGAAAACACCCAAAACCAGAATGCCTCTCCTCCTCCAAGGAATCACAACTCCTTACCAGCAAGGGAACAAAGCTGGATGGAGAATGAGTCTGATGAATTGACAGAAACAGGCTTCAGAAAGTGGGTAATAATAAACTTCTCTGAACTAAAAGAATGTGTTCTAACCCAATGCAAAGAAACTAAGAGCCTGGAAAAAAGGTTTGATGAAATGCTAATGAGAATAAACAGCTTAGAGAAGAAAATAAATGACCTGATGGAGCTGAAAAACACAATATGAGAATTTCATGAAGCATACACAAGTTTCAATAGCCAAACTGATGAAGCAGAAGAAAGGATATAAGAGATTGAAGATCAACTCAATGAACTAAAATGAGAAGGCAAGATTAGAGTAAAAAGAGTAAAATTAGATGAAAAAAGCCTCCAAGAAATATGGGATTATGTGAAAAGACCTAATCTACATTGGATAGGTGTAACTGAATGTGACAGAGAGAATGAATCCAAGCAGGAAAACACTTTTCAGGATATTATCCAGAAGAACTTCCCCAACCTAGCAAGGCAAACCAATATGCAAGTACAGGAAATACAGAGAACACCACAAAGATATTCATCAAGCAGAGCAACCCCAAGGCAAAAAATTGTCAGATTCACCAGGGTTGAAAAGAAAGAAAAAATGCTAAGGGCAGCCAGAGAGAAAGGTCAGGTTACCCATAGAGGGCAGCCCTTCAGACTCATAGTGGATCTCACCACAGAAACCGTACAAGCCAGAAGAGAGTGGGGACCAATATTCAACATCCTTAAAGAAAAGAACATTCAACCCAGAATTTTATTTCCAGCCAAACTAAGCTTCATAAGCAAAGGAGAGATAAAATCCTTTACAAACAAGCAATTGCTCATCACCACCAGGCCTGCTTTACAAGAGCTCCTGAAAGAAGCAGTAAGCATAGAAAGGAACAACCAGTACCAGCCACTCCAAAAATATACCAAATGGTAAACAGCATTGACACAATGAAGAAACTGCATCAATTAATGGGCTAAACAACCACGTAGCATCAAAATGGTAGGATCTAATTAACACATAACAATATTAACCTTAAATGTAAATGGGCTAACTGCCCCAATCAAAGGACACACGCTGGCAAATTAGATAAAAAGTCAAAACCCATTGGTGTGCTATATCCAGGAAACCCATGTCACATGCAAGGACACACATAGGCTCAAAATAAAGGGATGGAGGAAGATTTACCAAGCAAATGGAGAGAAAAAAAAAAAAAAGCTGGAGTTGCAATGCTAGTCTCTGTTATAATAGACTTTAAGCCAACAAAGATCAAAAGAGACAAAGAAGGGCATTACATAATGGTAAAAGAATCATTGCAACAAGAAGGGTTAACGAGCCTAAATATATGTGCACCTAATACAGGAGCACCCAGATATATAAAGCAAGTTCTTAATGACCTACAAAGAGACTTAGCCTCCCACACAATAATAGTGGGAGACTTTAACACTCCACTGTCAATATTAGACAGATCAATGAGACAAAAAATTAACAAGGATATCCAGCACTTGAATGTAGATCTGGACCAAGTGAACCTAACTGACATATACAGAACTCTCTACCCCAAGTCCACAGAATATACATTCTTCTCAGCACCACATTGCACCTATTCTAAAATTGCCCACATTATTGGAAATAAATCACTCCTTAGCAAATGCAAAAGAATGGAAATCGTAACAACCAGTCTCTCAGACTACAGTGCAATTAAATTAGAACTCAAGATTAAGAAACTAACTCAGAACCACACAAATTCATGGAAACTGAACAATTGACTCTTGAATGTTGACTGGATAAACAATGAAATGAAGGCAGAAATAAAGATGTTCTCTGAAACCAACAGGAATGAAGACACAACATACCAGAATCTCTGGGACACATTTAAAGCAGTGTCTAGAGGAAAATTTATAGCACTAAATGCCCACATGAGAAGCAAGGAAAATAAAAAATTGACACGCTATCATCAAAACTGAAAGAGCTAGAAGAGCAAGATTAAAAAAACTGAAAAGTGAGCAGAAGACATAAAATAACTAAGATCAGAGCAGAACTGAAGGAGATAGAAACACAAAAATCCCTTCAAAAAATCAATAAATCCAGGAGCTCAGTTTTTGAAAAAATCAACAAAATAGAGAGACCACTAGCCAGGTTAATAAAAAAGAAAAGAGAGAAGAATCAAATAGATGCAATAAAAAATGATAAAGGGGATATCACCACCGATTCCACAGAAAGACAAACTATCATCAGAGATTAGTACAAACAACTCTATGCACATAAACCAGTAAACCTGGAAGAAATGGATAAATTCCTGGATACCTGCACACTCTGAAGCCTAAACCAGGAAGAAGTTGAAACCCTGAATAGACCAATAACAAAGCCTGAAGTTGAGGCAGCGACTAATAGCCTACCAACCAAAAAAAGCCCAGGTCCAGATGGGTTCACAGCCAAATTCTACCAGACATACAAAGATGAGCTGGGACCATTCCTTCTGAAACTATTCCAAACAATCCAAATAGAGGGAATCCTTCCCAAATCACTTTATGAGACCAACATCATCCTGATACCGAAACCCAGCAGAGAATCAACAAAAAAAAAAGAAAACTTCTTTGGACCAATATCCATGATGAACATAGATGCAAAAATGTGCAATAAAATAATAGCAAACTGATTGCAACAGCCCATCAAAAAGCTTATCCATTATGATGAAGTAGGCTTTATCCCAGGGATGCATGGCTGGTTCAACATATGCAAGTCTATAATCATAATCCACCACATAAACAGAACCAAAGACAAAAACCACATGATTATCTCAGTACATAATTATCTTCAATTGAAGGCACAGAAGTCCTTTGATAAAATTCAATATCCATTTATGCTAAAAACCCTCAATAAACTACGTTTCAATGGAACATATCTCAAAATTATATAAGCTATTTACGACCAACACACAGACAATATCATACTGAATGGGCAAAAACTGGAAGCATTCCCTTTGGAATCTGGCATTAGACATGGTTGCCCTCTCTCACCACTCCTATTCAATGTAGTATTGAAAGTTCTAGCCAGAGCAATCAGATAAGAAAAAGAAATAAAGGGTATTCAATTAGGAAAGGAGGAAGTCAAATTGTCTCTATTTGCAGATGACATGATTGAATATTTAGAAGACCCCATTGTCTCATCCCAAAATCTCCTTAAACTGATAAGCAACTTCAGCAAAGTCTCAGGATACAAAATCAATGTGCAGAAATCACAAGCATTCCTATACACCAATAACAGACTTAAAGGGAGCCAAATTGAGAACAAACCACCATTTATAATAGCCACGAAGAGAATAAAATACCTAGGAATACAACTAACAAAGGATGTAAAGGACCTCTTCAAGGAGAACTACAACCACTGCTCAAGGAAATAAGAGAGGACACAAACAGATGAAAAAACATTACATGCTCATGGTTAGGACAAATCAATATTGTGAAAATGGCCATACTGCCCAAAGTAATTTATAGATTCAGTTCTATTCCCATCAAGCTACCTATGACCATCTTCACAGAGCTGGAAAAAACCACCTTAAACTTCATATGGAACCAAAAGAGTCTGCATAGCCAAGTCAATTCTAAGCAAAAAGAACAAAGCTGGAGGTATCACACTACCTAACTTCAAACTATATTACAAGGCTACAGTAATTAAAACGGCATGGTACTGGTACCAAAACAGAGATATAGACCAATGTAACAGAACAGAGGCCTTGGAGGCAACACCACACATCTACAACCATCTGATCTTTGACAAACCTGACAAAAACAAGCAATGGGGAAAGGATTCCCTGTTTAATAATTGGTGTTGGGAAAACTGGCTAGCCATGTACAGAAAGCAGAAACTGGACCCCTTCCTGACACCTTACACTAAAATCAACTCCAGACTAATAATTAAACATAAGACCTAACACCATAGAAACCCGAGAAGAAAACCTAGGCAAAACCATTTGGGACATAGGCATAGGTAAGGACTTCACGACTAAAACATCAAAAGCATTGGCAACAAAAACCAAAATAGACAAATGGAATCTAATTAAGCTCCAGAGCTTCTGTACAGCAAAAGAAACAATCATTAGAGTGAACCAGCAACCAACGGAACGGGAAAAAAATTTTGCAATCTACCCTTCTGACAAAGGGCTAATATCCAGAATCTACAAAGAACTAAAACAGATTTACAAGAGAAAAACAAAAAAAACCCGTTCGAAAGTGGGCAAAGGATACAAACAGACACTTTTCAAAAGAAGACATTTATGAGGAAAACAAACATATGAAAAAATGCTCATCATCACTGGTCATTAGAGAAATCCAAATCAAAAGCACATTGAGATACTATCTCACGCCAGTTAGAATGGCGATCATTAAAAAATCTGGAGACAACAGATGCTGGAGAGGATATGGAGAAATAGGAACGCTTTTACACTGCTGATGGGAGTGTAAATTAATTCAACCATTGTGGAAAACAGTGTGGCTATTCCTCAAGGACCTAGAAATAGAAATTCCATTTGACCCAACAATCTCATTACTATAATCCTATATTCAAAAGATTATAAATCTTTCTATTATAAAGACACATGCACACGTATGTTTGTTGCAGCATTGTTTACAATAGCAAAGACCTGGAATGAACCCAAATGCCCATCAATGATAGACTGGAGAAGGAAAATGTGGCACATATACACCATGGAGTACTATGTAGCCATAAAAAATATGAGTTTGTGTCCTTCATAGGGACTTGAATGAATCTGAAAACCATCATTCTCAGCAAACTGACACAAGAACAGAAAATCAAACACTGTATGCTCTAACTCAGAGGCAACTGTTGAACAATGAGAACACATGGACACAGGAAGGGAAGCATCACACAGTGGGCTCTGTTGGTGCAGAGTAGGGGAGGTACAGCAGGAGGTAGGCAGGTTGGGGAGGGATAACATTGGGAGAAATGCCAGATATAGGTGACGGGGAGATGAAGGCAGCAAACCACATTGCCATGTATCTACCTATGCAACAATCCTGCATGTTCTGCACATGTACCCCAGAACCTAAAGTGCAATAAAATATATATATTAAAATAAATAAAAATACTTAAGTTGAAATTTGTTTTTATTATGCATATATTTTTAATTGACAATTATATTTATCATGTACAACACATTGTTTTGAAATATGTCTACACTGTGGAATGGCTAAACTGAGCTAATTAACATATGCATTACTTCATATACTTACCATTTTCTATGGTAAGAACAATTAAAAACCTACTCTCTTAGCAATTATCGAGAATATAATACATTGTCATTCACCATAGTTAACATATTGTACAATAGATCTCTGAACTTATTTGAATTACAATTTAAACCCAGAACCATCTAGATCTGGGCTCATTATCCTTTCCATTAAGCAACGATGCATAATCCAAAAGGGCAAAGCACATAGTAGACATTTGGTACGTGCAGGCATAATAGCCAGTTGGCCCTAAAGCCAAAGTACCTGGATTCATTCTTGCTTTGCCGTTTATTAGTTGTGTGTTCATGAGTGTGATTCTTAACATCTCTGTGCCTCAGCTTCCTCCCCTGTAAAATTGACTTAAAAGTAGTACTACCTTATATGGCTGTTCTGAGTACTGTGTTAATGTATACAGACTACTAGAGTAAGTGCTTAACAAATATGAACTATTATTGCTGAACAGCAATAATTTCTGAAATTCCATTTACCAATCTGTAATCTAAGTATGTTACTGTCCACTTTATGAAGAAGCAAGATATAATCACAAAAAATAAAATAATTTATTTTTAGAGATTTATTAGTAAATTCTAAGTGCTTTTGCTAATGCAGATATAAAATTCTGAGTTTTCATTTACCACTCAGACAAAATAGGGAATATTTATTATTTTATCTTTTTTAGTATACATTCATGAAGATGAATTTTCAAGAAGTTTGACAAATATAAAAAGGAGAAAAAATAGATCTCATAGTTTTGTCATTCAGCACAATCACAGCCAACTTCTTTTTCATGTTATTATATTATTTATTTTTCTTGTATATATAGATATGTAAGTACAATTAAAACAGTATTACATATATAGGTAGATTTCTTAGTTCTGCTTGTTTACATAATAAAAATTTCTTTGGCTTCAAACATTATGAAATGTAGTTTATTCAGTTATGATCCATTGTCCCTTAAAAGTATTAAGATAAAGCTCAGCAAATTATTGTTTTTGAACCCAAATAGAGCTTTTTAAATATAACAGCAGTAGAATCTTAATGAGAGTTTGTTCTTATTTTTAACACATTACATATGAAGTGATATATTGCAGGAAATAGCATTTTAAGAAAATATTATTTCCTTTCTTAAATGATAATATAACATCCACTTTTTCCCAAAATGAAATAGAAAGTAATAAAAAATAGTCTTCTTAAGCTATATACATTATCTTTTATATATTTTGGGAGTTTCTCCAAAGTGCAAATTTTAGAAAAAATTATTGTGGTCTTTGAACATAATTTTTAGCATATGCATTGTCCACATCTAGCTGTACTTAGCACTTTTCATCTGGAGTCTGTCAAAGCAATTCACACAACTTAATCAAAACTCAGGTTTTTTTAATTAAAGATTTAATTTAAGGTGATATTCAGCAACAACAAAAAATTCTGCTCCCACAATTTTTTTTTCCTTTTTCTTTGAGACAGGATCTCACTCTGTCACCCACGCTGGAGTGCAGTGGTACAATCACTGCTCATCATGGCCTCAACCTTCTGGAATCAAGCAATCCTCCCACCTCAGCCACCCAACCACTTCATATGTAATGTGTTAAAAAAATAAGAACAAAATCTCATGGTTGGAACTATAGGCATGCCCACACCCAGCTAATTTTTTAACTTTTTGTAGGTGGAGGGTCTCACTATGTTCCCCTCCAAATCCTGAACTCAAAAAATCCTCCTGCCTCAACCTCCCACAGTGCTGGGATTACAAGCCTGAGTCACTGTGCCTGGCCAAATTCTTTATAAGATACTATTAGGTTGGTACAACAGTAGTTGCTGTTTATGTCATTGAAAGTAAGGGCAAAAAACTGCAATTACTTTTGCACCAACTTATTGACTCAATTTTTATCTCAATTCTCTCTGTGTGTGTGTTCCATTGACATTTCTTTATATTTCTAATTTAATTCTAGGTTTAGGAGTACACGTGCAGGTTTGTTATGTAGGGAAATTGCATGTCATGGAGGTTCGATGTGCAGATTATTTTGTCGCCCAGATAATAAGCATACTACTCAACAGGTCGTTTTCCAATCTTCATCCTCCCCCAACCCTCTACCCTCAGGTAGGTCTCAGTGTCTATTGTTCTCTTTTTGTGTCCTTGTGTACTCAGTGTTTATCTCCCCACTTATAAGTGAGAACACCTGGTATTTGGTTTTCTGTTCTTGCATTAAATCACTTAAGATCATGGCCTCTAGCTGCATTCCTGTTGCTGCAAAAGATGTAATTTTATTCTTTTCTATAGCCGCATAGTATTTCATGGTGTGTATATATACCACATTTTCCAAATTCACTCTTCTGTTAGTGAGCATTCAGATTTATTCCATGTCTTTATTTTTGTCACTAGTGCTCCTATGAGCATACAACTCCATGTGTGTTTATACTCCTTTGTGTATGTGCCCAATAATGGAATTGCTGGGTCAAATGAGAGTTCTATTTTAAGTTGAGAACTTGCCAACCTGCTTTCCACAATGGCTGAACTTATTCACATTCCCACCAGCAGTTTATAAGTGTGTCCTTTTCTCCACAACCTCACAAGCAAAAGTTATTTTTTGACTTTTGAGTAATAGATACTCTGATGGATGTGACTTCGTATCTCACTGTGGTTTTGATTTTCGTTTCTCTGATGATTAGTGATGTGGAGCATCTTCTCATATGCTTCTTGGCCATGTGTATGTTGTCCTTTGAAATGTGTCTGTTCATGTCCTTTACTAATGTTTTAATGAGATTGTTTGTGTTTTGCTTGTTAATTTGTTTATGTTTCCTATAGATTCTGGTTATCAGACCTTTGTGGGATGCAGAGTTTGCAAATTTTTTCTTCCATTCTGTAGGTTGTTTACTCTGTTGATCATTTCTTTTGCTGTGCAAAAGCTCTTTCATTTAATTAGGTCCCATTTGTTACAAAAACAAAAATTGCTTTTGGCAACTTCATCATAAAATCTTTGCCAAGACCTATGTCCAGAATACTACTTTCTAGATTATCTTCCAGGGTTTTTATACTTCCAGGTTTTACATTTAAATCTTCAATCCACCTTGAGTTGATTTTTTTGTATGTTGTAAGGAAGAGGTCCAGTTTTAATCTTCTGCATATGGCTAGCCAGTTATTCCAGCATCATTTATTGAATAGAGATTCATTTTCCCATTGCTTATTTTGGTCAACTTTGTAGAAGATTAGATGGCTGATGTAGGTGTGGCTTCATTTCTGAGCTCTCTATTCTGTCAGATCTATGTGTCTGTGTTTGTACCAGTGCCATGCATTTTTGGTTACTGAAGCCTTGTAGTTTGGCTACAATTTGAAGTTGGCTAACCTGATGCCTCCAGCTTTGTTCTTTTTGCTTAAGATTACTTTAGCTATTCAGATTCTTTTTAAGCTTTGTACAAATTTTAAAATAGTTTTTTCCCCCAATTCTGTGAGGAATGTCAATAGTAAGTTTGATAAGATTAGTATTAAATCTGTACCTTGCTTTGAACAGTACGGTCAGTCATTTTAACCATATCGATTTTTCCTACCCATGAGCATGGAACGTTCTTCCATTTGTTTGTGTCATTTCTGATTTCTTTCAGCAGTGTTTTGTGTTTTGTAATTCTTGCAGAGATTTTTCTCCTCCCTGGTTAGCTGTATTCCTAGGTATCTAATTTTTTTGTGGCTACTGTGAATTAAATTATGTTCTTGATTTTGCTCTCAGCTTAAACATTGTTAGTATACAGAAATGTGATTGTTTTTGTACATTGATTTTGTATCCTAAAATTTTGCTGAAGTTGTTTACCAGATCTAGGAGCTTTGGGGCAGAGACGATAAAGTTTTCTACATGAAGAATTATATCATCTGCAAACAGAGATAGTTTGACTTCCTCTCTTCCTATTAAGAAGCCTTTTATTTCTGTCTCTTGTCTGACTGAGCTGGCTATTCAACTTCCCGTATCATATTAAATAGCAGTAGTGAGAGTGGGCATTCTTTCTCTAAAAGAATGCTTCTAGCTTTTTTCCATTCAGTATGATATTGGCTGTATATTTGTTATAGATGTACCTTCAACACCTAGATCCTTGAGGGTTTTTAACATGAAAGGATGTTAAGATTTATTGAAAGTCTTTTCTGCATCTATTGAGATATTCATGTGAATTTATTTTTAGTTCTGTTTCTGTGATGAATCACATTTATTTGTTTGTATATGTTGATCAAACTTGCAACCCAGGGGTAAAGCCTACTTGATAATGATGGAATATCTTTTCGGTGTGCTGCTGGATTTGATTTGCTAGCATTTTGTTAGGATTTTTGCATTGTTTTCATCAAGGATATCAGCCTGCTGTTTTCTTTCTTTGTTGTGTCTCAGCCAGGTTTTGGTATCAGAATGATGGTGGCCTCATAGAATGAGGTGGGGAGCAGTCCCTGATCCTCAACATTTTTAGAATAGTTTCAGCAGAATGGTACCAGCTCTTATTATATATCTGGAAGAATGTGGCTATGGATTCAACTGGTCCTTGGTATAGATAGATCATCAGTTAAACAAATTGAAAAAGAGAGAAGATTCAAATAAACACAGTTAGAGATGACAAAGGGGGCATTAAAACTGACCCCACAGAAATACAAAATAAAACACTTAAATCTATGTCATTCAGTTCAGCTCTGATTTTGGTTATTGTTTGTCTCCTGCTAGCTTTGGGGTTGGTTTACTTGTGTTTTTCTAGTTCCTCTAGGTCAGATGTTAGGTCGTCAATTTGAGATCTTTTTAACTTTTTGATGCTTGTGTTTTGTGATATAAACTTTCCTCTTTATGCTGCTTTGGCTGTGTCCCAGAGATCCTGGTATGTTGCATCTTTGTCCTAATTAGTTTCAAAGAATTTATTGGCTCCTTCCATAATATTATTGTTTATCCAAAAGTCATTCAGGAGTAGTTTGTTTAATTTCCATGTAATTGGATGGTATTGAGCCATCTTCGTAGTATTGATTTCTATTTTTATTGCACTGTGGTCTCAGAACGTGTTGCTATGATTTTTTTTTTTTTTTTTTTTTTTTTGCTTTTGCTGAGAATTGCTTTATGGGTGATTGTGTGGTCAATATTAAAGTATGTGCCATGTGCTGATGAGAAGAATGTATATTCTGTTGTTTTTGAGTGGAGAGTTTTGTAGATGTTTGTTAGGTCCATTTAGTCAAATGTTGAGTTCAGGTCCTGAATATCGATTTTCTGCCTCAATGAACTGCCTAATACTGTCAGTGGGCTGTTGAAGCCTACCACTATTATTTTGTGGTTATGTCTCTTCACTGGTCTCTAAGAACTTGTTTTATGAATTTGGGTGCTCCTGAATCAGATGCATATATTTTCTTGTTTAATTGAACCCTATACCATTATATAATGCCTTTGTCTTTTTTAATGATTGTTGGTTTGTGTTCTGTTTTGTCTAAAATAGAACACCAACCCCTGCTTTTTTCTGCTTTCCATTTGCTTGGTAGATCTTTCCTCCATCCCATTAATTTGGGGCTATAGGTATCATTGCATGCGAGATTGATCTCTTGAAGACAGCTTACAGCTGGGTTTTACATATTAATTCACCTTTCTACTATGTGTCTTACAGTTGGGACATTTAGCCCATTTACACTGAAAGTTAGTATTGATATGAACAAGTTTGATCCTGTCATCGTGTTGTTAGTTGATTATAACACAAACTTGATAATGTAGTTGTTTTATAATGTCAAAGGTCTATGTACTTAAGTACATTTTTGTGGTGACTAGTAATGGTCTTTCTCTTCCATGTTTAGCATGCCCTTAAGGATCTCTTATAAGACAGATCCAGTGGTAACAAATTTTCTTAGCAGTTGCTTATCTGTAAAGGGACTTATTTATTCTTTGCTTATTTTATGGTTTGAAATTTATTTTCCTTAAAAATTCTGAGTATAGGCCTCCAAACTCTTGAAGACTGCAGGGTATTTGCTGAGGGGTCCATTGTTAGCCTGATGGGATTCCCTTTGTAGGTGATCTACTGCTTCTCAGTAGCTGCCTTTAACATTTTTTCTTTCATTTTGACTTTGGAGAAACTGGCAACTATTTATCTTGGGGATGTTCATCTGGTATAGTACCATGTAGGTGTCCTCTGCATTTCCTGAATTTGAATGACGGCCTCTCTAGTGAGGATTGAGAAAATTTTTATGGTTAATATCCTTAAATATATTTTTCTGTTGCTTGCTCTCTCTCCCTCTCTTCCAGGGACACCAATAAGTCATAGATGTGGTCCCTTTTCATAATCTCATATCTCTCAGAGGTTTTGATCATTATTTTTATTCTTTTTTCTTTGTTTTTGCCAAAATGAATTAATTTGGAAAACTGGTCTTTGAGATCTGGGAGTCTTCCCTCAGCTTGGTCTATTCTTGGTCTTGGTCTATTTTATAATTGCTTGTTAATATTAGCAATTATAAAATTCTTGAAGTCAGTCATTTAAATCTATTGTATCAGTTTGATTCTTTGTTAAAACGGCCATTTCATGGTCCAGCTTCTATATCATTTTATTACATTCTTTAGATAACTTGGATTAGGTTTTGACTTCCCCTTGAATCTCAATGATCTTTGTTCCTACCCATATTTTGAATTCCATGTCTGTCATTTTAGATATTTCAGCCTGTTTGAGAGCTGTTGTTGGGAAACTACTGCAGTCATTTGGAGGTAAAAATACATGATGGCTTTTTGAGTTGCCAAAGTTCTTGTACCAGTTCTTTCTCATCTGTGTGGGCTAATGTTCCTTCAGTTATTGAAGCTGCTGTTCTTTGGATGAGGCTGTTTGCTTTTATCTTCTTAGATGACCCTGGAAATTGCATTATAAGATTGGTTCAGTTGACTGGCTTCATTTCTTGTATTATTGCTACAAACTATTTCAAATGTTTTCCAGTTAACTATCATTATCGTGAATGGTAGATATATGGATGTTAAATAAAAATAAAAACAAATCAAGCTTTAGAATTACATCTAGAAATAAACTTTATTCTGGAGAATGCTCCATGTGCACTTGAGAAGAATATATAATCTGCTGATGTTTGGTGGAATTTTCTGTATGTTTGTCATATCCATTTGGTCTCTAGTGTTTTTCAAGTTTGCTGTTTTTCTTATTGGTTTTCTGTCTGGATGTTCTATTACTGAAAATGGGGTGTTGAAGTCTCCTACTATTATTGTATTGCTGTCTATTTTTCCCTATAGATCTGTAAATAAACATTTTCTTTATATATTTAGGTGTTATGATAGTGGGTGCATATATATTTGTAATTGTTATATTTCTTAACTGATCTTTTTATTATTATATAATGACCCTCTTGGTCTTTTATGACTGTTTTTAACTTTAAGTCTGTTTTTTGCCCTCTCAGAGGGCAAGAGCCATCCCTGCCCTCTTTTGGTTACTATTTACATGAAATGTCTTTTTCCATCCATTCACTGTCAGTCTGTGTGTCTTTAAATCTACAGTGAATTTTTTGTAGAAAGCATATAGTTTGATCTGTTTTTGTTTGTTTGTTTGTTTGTTTGTTTTTGAGACGGAGTTTCGCTCTTGTTACCCAGGCTGGAGTGCAATGGCGCAATCTCGGCTCACCCACAACCTCCACCTCCTGGGTTCAGGCAATTCTCCTGCCTCAGCCTCCTGAGTAGCTGGGATTACAGGCATGCACCACCATGCCCAGCTAACTTTTTGTATTTATAGTAGAGACGGGGTTTCACTATGTTAACCAGGATGGTCTCGATCTCTTGACCTCATGATCCACCCACCTCGGCCTCCCAAAGTGCTGGGATTACAGGCGTGAGCCACCATGCCCGGCAGTTTTATCTGGTTTTATCCATCACGCCATTCTATGTCTTTTGACTGGGGAGTTTAATTCATTTCCATTTAAAGTAATTATTGATAGATAAGGACTTACTAGTGCTATTCTGTTCATAGTTATCTGTCTATTTTTGTAGTTATTTTGCTCCTCTTAAAAGTCTTTCAGATTTTTAAGCCTTGACTGGTCAAGGAATTTTTTTTTTTTTTTTTTGGTATTGGTTCATGGCTTCTTCAGCAATTCAATTTCCTCAAAATACAGTGAACTTCCTTGCTTCCAGATAGTTTCATTTGCCTATAAACATACTAATTTTTTTAAAAGCTCACTTTATTGACTTATCCACATACAAAAAGTTACACATATTTAATATAAGCAACTATTAAGCTGTTATTAGCTTAAAATAGGCTGTTATAAATATAAGATGTCACTATGAAAGGTGATGGAGATATTAATAGGAAATAGAGAAGTTAGCCTGAAGAAAATGGAGATGAAAAAGTTCTTTTCAGAAGGCAGAATACAAGCCTAATCAAGGAATTTTCTCCATTTATTAGGAGAGTGGGATTTCACAATTCCTGCCGGGCAAGATTTTCATCATTGTTGTACACTACTGACTGTAGTAGAAATCCTACTCTCTATTTTTTTTTTAATTATCCAATCCCTGCTCTGATACTATTTATTAAGTGGATTTAGAGGAGAAAATGATTAACTTTTGCTTCTAATGCTGCAGGATTCTTAGAGATAATTATCAGACTTGATGAAGAGAAGAGAATATTACTAGAAGATCATAAATAACTGTATGGGACTACCGGTTGTCTCCCATAAGATGCAACAAGTGTCTTGTACTTTGTGAGAGGAGAGGTAAAATATCTGTTTGATGCCTACAAAGGCACAATGTGTTAGAGACTGGCTAGCCATTCACCAAAATGCATTTCCTATTTTTTCCTGGAATTACAGTTTGACTATTATTTCCCATTGACCTTTCAGTCAGGTGCAACCATGTGATTAAGATCTAGCCAACAAAATGTGACAGATGTTAGCAACCACTTTCAAATTTGACTCACAGAAAGTACCCACATGTGATACTTCATGTGGATCATGTGGCTCTTTTTCTTTCCCAGGCTTGACAGAAAAAAGCACAGAGATCATACAAGCTATATACAGAGAAGCCATAAAATATAAGGAGACCAGGCACTTCTGCTTCCAACTAGAATGGGAAAAGGGGCCCAGATGTATCATCCTTTCTGAAACAACAATAAATTTTACAAAATATCTTAAGCAATAGTTTTCTATGTATTGAACATAGACATCAGACATTGAAGGATAGTTAGTGATCCTTAAGAAACGGTAAGCAGGTGGGTCCTACAATTTTTCCAGTTGACTGCCTTGAGAGAATTTGCAAAATGCAGCTCATGGAGCAGGAACCCAGGCAGATTCCAGCACATTCTAAAATGAGGAGTCAGATATAGGCATCTGGTAGATACGCAGGCAGTTGGAGTTCATGAAAGAGCATACTAGAAGGGAAAGTGCTGCACAGAGGAGAACTAAGGAGATATGCAGAGAATATACCTTAAGTGCTCAGCAAAGTACTGATCAGCAAATGTGTATGAGGCTGGAAAAAAAGAATAATCTAGAATGAGCAAGAATGTTCACATGTAAATATATGTCAAAAGTTTTCTAGTTTATTTCAAATATATGCAGTTTCTTACACATCAATTATAATTCCATAAAGCTGTTTTTAAAAGTGTAAGGCTCTTGTATCTCTAAAGTAAAAAAAGCAATCAAAAACTTGGAATTCATTTAAGTAAGAAATAAACCTGTATTGTTTTTGTGTCTTTTTGTTGTTGTTGTAGCCTAATTAATATTATGAAAGCTAATTCCAAGACCATATGGCCCTATGATATCAACCTGCAGGAACTAAAACTATCTGCTTCCTTATTCATGTCCAGTAGGACAAATCATCTCTTACTAGCTTTCATAGAACAAAGATATTTTTTTTTATTTTTCAAAGCCCCCATTAATGTCTTTTTGTATTCTTTTAATCTAAATTGACTTATGTGACAGTGTCTGAGTGAATCATGGTCAATGCCATCATAGACAATTGTGTAGGCCATTCTTTGTGAAGGAGCACTCCACAAAGTGGGAAAAATGAGGGCTTAAAACTGCATGTGCCCTGCTTACCAAACTATGCAACCTGGTGCTGAGCTACATGTACCTGGAAAATGGGAACTTTCCTTTCTCTAATTTGCACAGAGCTGCTATATATCTTTTTGATGGTAATAACAAAAAACATACACAGAATAGCCTAAGCAGTACAAGAGAACAAAAGTAAGTACACAAAAAGTAAAACATAAGACAAGAAAATGCATGTTTGTACTACTGAATTCAATATTGACATTTAAATGTCAAATAGTGACATTTATATAACACTTAATTAATATATTAATTTTAATTAAGTCCTAGATTTATGTATTTAGTATAGAAATCTGTTTTGGTTTGTGTAGTTCTAAAATAACTAATGAGTTATACCTACTCTAATTCTTATACATACCTTGGTAACATAATAAATGTAAGTTAAGCGAACACAAGTAATTCATGAAATTTTTTTCATTTTAAGAAAGGTCTATATTTTACTCAAGTTTACAAAACAATCTTACACAGAATCTTTTTCTAAATTAATGGTATCAAGAGGTCTTCCTTTACATTTTTGAAATGCCCAACTTTTGAAAAATACCAGAAGAAGTAGGATCCAGGAGAAAGAAGAATAGGGTTAGAAGGATGCAAATATACCAACTAAAAATTTCTCAGTCAATAAAAGACTCTAGGAATAGAGACACTTCAGATGTGGCAATGCTTTTTTTTCTGTTCTAGGCTCTAATGGTCCTACGGAAGTTTTCATGTCTGATTAGTCACTATCTTGCACTCTATGTAACCATATATACTAATTTCAGTAAACACCATTGCAAAACTGGTCAAAATTAAGTAAGTGACAAATTAGACCATAAGCCAAACACATTTCAATGTAGCAAAATTTACCAAGCATGTACTGAGAACACTTACTATTCTGTGGATGTACTAATAAAAATGATATAATATATCCCCATCAATAATCACTAAGAGACAGACATGCATATGAATTGTAAAACAATATGATAAAATAACATGTACTTATTTATATATAATTTTTCATATATCTATAAATTGTTCAGAGGATGAAATGATTAACTCCAGAGATATAGCAAAAGAGATAGGAGGGTCAAGGAAGTCTTTACAAAGGAAATAGTTGGATTCAGTTTGAAATGATGAAAAAAATTTCTAAACAGTATAGGTAGGGAGATTATTCTAAGCAGAATGAATCGTACCTGCTTTAGGAGAACAAGAGCCAGATTTTAAAAAAATTTAACTGTACAGGTTGTAAATTTTGTGATATAATAAACTACATAGAAAAGTAATATATGTTTATTGGGACCAAATATTATATTTGAATGTACCTAGTTGAATGTATTAAACTTATTTAAATAGAACCATTTTTTTCCTAAAACAAAAGAAGGAAAAATTATATTGCAAAGTGTTCTTATATGAACTATGGAGATAACATTAACATCAAGTTTTTACTCTTCACCTGGTTACCTTCTTGACTGGTAGTTTGATCATAGTTTTCCTTATATCCTGTAATAAAGTTGTGGTGATATACTCACTGCAAGTATGGCAAAGATATAGACCTTTTTTGGTTTTTTTTTGAGACAGAGTTTAGCTCTTGTTACCCAGGCTGGAGTGCAAGGGCGCGATCTCGGCTCACCGCAACCTCCGCCTCCTGGGTTCAGGCAATTCTCCTGCCTCAGCCTCCTGAGTAGCTGGGATTACAGGCAAGCACCACCATGCCCAGCTAATTTTTTGTATTTTTAGTAGAGACGGGGTTTCACCATGTTGATCAGGATGGTCTCGATCTCTTGACCTCATGATCCACCCACCTCAGCCTCCCAAAGTGCTGGGATTACAGGCTTGAGCCACCGTGCCCGGCCAAGATATAGATCTTAAAGCATGCTAGTAGTTAATACATTTAAGTTAACTTTCAGATAATTTTATCTTTTATCCATGTCCTTGAAATTACCCAGAAAAGCTTTAAATTGTCTGCACTGAAACTGAGATGAATATGTTTTAATAGACCTCCAGTAAAGAAAAAGAGTGCCATACTAAAAAGTAATATGGAAAGTACTACATTTTATTAGTCATGTGACAATGATATTCCTTTAGATCTAATAACTGAAACACTGAAGCTGAAAATGGCAACATTATGCTAAAGTTAAGGGCTTATAAGTGATAGTCAAGTGTTCTTGACTATGAAGAATTGGGGCATTGAATTCAGGTTTCTTAGATGAGTCAACAGGAGTTTCTTTCTCTCTTATTTGGACTGTCTTCCCCTCCTTCTGTGTTTTGTTGTATTACCAAACACTGGTTGCTTTCCCACGGGGGACTCGCTTTGTTTTTAGTAAATTTCAGCCCTCACCTAGTACCCACTCCTCCCTCCATTCAACATTCATAGCCACCCTAGTGCCATCTGTCTTGAAGTTTTCAGAATGAATTCCACTGTGCCTTCATTCCTATTCCTATTAGTCACCTCTCAAAGCTCAGGACCTCCAGGTCATTTGTTTCTCCTGGACTCTCAACTTCTAATAGGGCTGTATTCTCTCATTCGATCCCATTTCTCAGCTAGGCCTCCAGGTTTGAAACCCTTCCACTCTGCCCTCAATAACCTATGTCTAATCCTCTACTTCCTTAATATTGTCTCTGAAGAGTCTCTACACTTTCTGGAGACAGACTTTTGCTAAGACCCTTCTTCTCCTATTGCTCTCTAACATACCAATACAATTGTGAGTTCAATATATAGTCGGTAGTCGAGAGAAAATAATACTGCAGAAGGAAACTTTCAGAATGATTTCCTTTAACGTGCTGGTATATGAGCTTTGTTGGCCATGTAATTACTATAGGGGTCACTATCCAACTTTTAAACTGTATTTTATGCTGCAAGTGGAACAGATTAGACTACAGAGAAACTTCGAGTTGTAATTTTCTTTTTCTTTCCAGTAAGACCATGATTTTACAAAGAGCCTTTGGTATGGTTCAGAGAGCCGAGGTTTGCACTTACTTTCAGAGGTTTAAAGGGTGACCTTTCAACCTTCTGCTGGTGATACTGTAATGTAAAATTACCAACCCATTACAGTCTGAATTGCCCTAGTTTAATAATGTACAACTTTGAAACTATGAAAATTCAATCAGATAATTTACATGAAAATGACTTATTTAAAAAATGTATATTTAATAAAGGACATTTTTTTTCTGTTTTAGGAACTGCATGAATATATGTCTAAGAAGACTTTGTTCAGGGGAAAGGTGTTCATGACCATACTTTAAACACCATATTTCTACAGATCTTACCAAACTAATTAGTATAAAGTGATAAAGGAAAGTCATCCCACTTTTTAGATTGTTCAGGTAACTCCATGTTGTAATCATTTAAAAAACTTCATGTTTGTATATTATTTTTCACTATTCGAAGTCCTTTCATGTATATTATTTTTCACAACTCTGCAAATACTAATTCATGTTTATAGATAAACAGACCTAATTTTAAAGAAACCATTGTTTTGCTTTTATTATTTTTGACTCATGATAATTGTAAATATTTGGAGGTATAGTGTGATATTTCAATGAATAGGTACAATATGTAATGGTCAAATTAGAGTAAATGGAATATTCATTACCTCAAGCATTTTTCTTTTTTGTGAGTGTTGTTCTTCTAGCTATTTTAAAATATACAATTAATTGTTGTTAATATAGTTACCCTACAATGCTAAAGAATGCTAGAACTTATTCATCTTCTCTAATGGTAAATTTTGTATTCATTAACCAATCTTTGACTATCCCTTCCTCTTACTTTTCCCAGCCTTCAGTAGCCACTATTCATTCTACTCTCTACCAGTTTAATGTCACAATGAGAATAATCTCTTTAGATAAAGTGCTTTTAATGATTATATCTCTAAATACAAGAAATTCCCAAACTCAAGAAATTATTTATGAAATTAAGGGAGATTTAATAATTTAATAAATGTAGTTTAACTTTTAAAATTGATAAAGCAGGATTTTCCCTTTCAAGTACAGTAGGAGAGAACACACCTATGGTGTCAATGGGGGGAGAAACAAGCCTTGAAAAAGATGAATTATACCAATCCTAATTTTAAAGGCATCAAGAGGCTGTGAAAACAATAAAGACTAGATTAAAATTTTAGAGAAAGAAGTGTCTTTCAAAAGGGAGCTCATAATCTCATGTTATTTTTCCTTGAAGGGCATTTGCCTAGTCTGAGACCAAGCTAAGGGCCGAAGTTAGTTCAGGCCTAGAACATCCAGTGGGGAAATAGAAACCAGTAAGCTTGTAGCAGTCATATGAGACTGGTTTAAAACAAATTTGGAACTTGAGGAACCTCAAGAACCATCATGGGATAGTTCTTAAATTCTGGAGCTTCTCAAAGGCTGGGAGTTATGCAAAAGATTGCACAAGGGAAAATTAAAACTTCCACTAGGTGAAAGTTGGAGAAGAGGAAACTTTAGATTTAAATTATTTTCACTGTTCTATTTTTCAAAATGGACATTTCGATTACTATACTGAAACTATTCTTGGAACTAATGTTTTAGTATCTGGAATGAAAATGGGTGAGTCCCTGGAATGGGATAGTCATCAGATCTTATCTAGTTTTTAGGTGGAGCAGGGATGAAACAGCTTCATAATTGTATGAACGGATGGCAGTGGGAAGGATGGTTGTTTCACTGGTACCCTGTCAGAGACTAGCAAGATACAGATCAATCCCATTTCTCCCTCCAGGGAAGACAGTAAAAGTGACTTCTCAGCTTCTTTGGCAGGTGGTTTGGGGTCTTGTGACTGAGATCTGACCAATAAAATGTGGAGGTAGATGTACTACTGTGTAGACCTGGTTATCAATTGCCTCAATGATTCCTTATCTAATTTTGCTCTGATCTTATTGCTAGAAGCGAATGATTCTGAGATTCTGTAACTGCATAATGGAAATCAATATGCTTGAATCATCTGGAAGCTAGTACACCAAAATATTCATAGCAAATTACCTGAACCTCTGCAGATTGTAACATGAGCAAAATATAAACCTTTATTATTTTAATCCACTGCAATTTGAGTTTGTTTTCCACAGAAGCTAGAGTTAATTGTCCTGATGAATACATAGCCTAACTCTCTTTAACAAAATTCTGAAAATATGAGCAATTATATGCATCACACTCACAACTGATTGTTATGCAGCATTGACTGGTAAAACTAAGTAGAGAATGATTTCCAAGCATCCAGGGATCTTTCCTTAAGACCTGTTGAGAATCAAAGAGTCACAGAAATCTGTCCTTTAGTGAACATGGTGACAGAACTATGTTACAAGGCTGTTTTGTACAGAGAATAATAGTGTATATCTGAGGTCACAGTCATGGTTAAGACTACCCAAGAATTTAAACCCTATCTAATCATAGAAAAAGGGTCAACTTCCGGTTTCTCAGTGGGAAGAGGAAATTATGAATTCTGATTGGATTCATCAGAGAATAATTTGATTAAGGCAAACTTGAGCTTGGCCTAAAGATCAAATTAGATAGAGAAGAACTGGCAGGCTATTCATGGAGGGAAGTACAGCACAAAACAGTGTGCAGATATCAGAATGAATGTGGTTGCTAGGATAGAAAATGGACCAGTCATTCGATATGATGGACGCCTCTATTTGGACTATCAATGTTAAAACTGAAAAGATGGAAATGAATACAGAAGAATTTTAGTGAAGAATTGATAGGACATTCTGACTACTAGATGATTCCCAGGAATAATATATTGAGAGCTTATCATGTTTTAGTTGCTTTTTCACATGCTTCATATTTCATTTAATTCTTATCATCTAATGAAGTATGTGTTTTTATTAGCCCCATAATATTAAAAATTAATATTGATTGATTAACATTGATTAAAAAAGAAAGCAGAGAAATAAAATAAAATTACCTCAAGTTACGAGCATAGTAAGTATAACACCAAAATTCAGACTCAAGTAGTCTGACTCCAGCAAATGGTCTTCACTACTACCCTGTATTTAAGAATAAGAGACTAGATGTTAGACGAAGTGAGAAATAATGGAAAGAGCTTAAACTTTGGAATCATAAGAATCTTGATTTGAATACTTTCTCTGTCATATGAAGTCTTGGGCAAATGAAACTTTCTGAGTCTAAATATCATTTTTTAGTGAAGATAATGATACTTATATTTTAAAAATTTATTTCTGATTCCTCAAGGCCTTAGAAATAGAAATTCCATTTGACCCAGCAATCCCATTACTGGGTATATATCCAAAAGACTATAAATCGTTCTACTATAAGGACACATGTACACGAATGTTCATTGCAGCACTGTTTACAATAGCAAAGACCTGGAATCAACCCAAATGCCCATTGATAATAGACTGGATTGGAAAAATGTGGCACATATACACCATGGAATATTATGCAGCAATCAGAAATGATGAGTTTGTGTCGTTTGTAGGGACATGGATGAATCTGGAAAACATCATCCTCAGCAAACTGACACGAACAGAAAATGAAACACCGCGCATATTCTCACTCATAAGTGGGTGATGAAAAATTAGAACACATGGACACAGAAAGGGGAGTACTAAACAGTGGGGTCTATTGGGGGGAAAAGGGGAGGGCCAGTGGGAGGGGGAGGTGGGGAGGGATAGCCTGGGGAGAAATGCCAAATGTGGGTGAAGGGGAGAAGAAAAGCAAAGCACACTGCCATGTGTGTACCTACGCAAATGTCTTGCATGCTCTGCTCATGTACCCCAAAACCTATAATCCAATAAAAAATTAAAAAAAAAAAATTTATTTCTGTATGTGTGTATGTATATATTTAAGGATCCTGGGTACAGTACATATATCCCAGTAAATGGCCCAATATACTTTAGCTCTTATAGCATTTAAACATGATTCATAGGGTGGTGAGATTATAAATTTAAAGTTTAAGTTTTGTTTTATTTGTACAATTAGATTACAGAGCTGGGAATGGCTAGAAAGTACCTAGCAGATACTTAACATCTATTTAATTAGATTCCAATTTTGTGATAATAGTGGAGCATTTAAGTGGCACTGTTAATGACATTTGCAGGTATAGGGCTGGAGATTAGGATAAACATAAATGTTGAAACTGCAGCCACCTGTATAATGTGCTAATTGAGTTCTTAAAAGAATAGATTTATGAGAAAAAGATACAAAGTGGAAACAGAGCACTGGTTCCTGCTAGATTGTGGGAAATTAGGTCCATAAAAAAATAATCATAGAAATAATAATTGTGTTTGTTAAACTTAAATTTAAAAAGAGTTTGCATTTCCTAAGGACAAATGTATTAGTCTTTCCTTACAAAACACTTCTTACATGGCTGGTAAAGGAGGAGGGTGAGGGGCTGGTGCTGAATACTTTTTAATGACTGGATCTCAGGAGAATTCATTCACAATCATGAAAACAGCACCAAGGGGGAAATCCACCCACATGATCCGATTGTCTCCTACTAGGCATCATCACCAACACTGGGGATTACAATGCAACATGAAATTTGGGCAAGGACACAGATCCAAACTATATAATTCTTCCCCAGCCCCTCCCAAATCTCATGTTCTTTCCACATTGAAAAATACAGTCATCCCTTCTCAACAGTTCCCCATAGCCTTCACTCACTCCAGCATTAACTCAAAAGTCTGAAGTCCAGGGTCTCATTTGAGACAAAGATAGCCCATTTCACCAATAAGCCTGTAAAATAACAATCAAGTTAATTACTCCCAAGATATAATGGGGTATAGGCATTGGTTAAATATTCTCATTCCAAAAGGGAGTAATTGGCCAAAAGAAAGGGGCTACAGACCCTATGCAAGTTCAAAACCCAGCAGGGCAGTCATTGAGTCTTAAAGCTCAAAAATAATCTCTTCTGACTCCATATTCCACATTCACTGATTCAACAGGTGAGCTCCCAAAGCCTTGGACAGCTCTACCACTGTGGCTTTGCAGGGTCTAGCCCCTGCAGCTGTTCTCATGGGCTGGCATTGAGTGTTTGTGTCTTTTCCAGGCTGAGGGTGTAAGGTGCCAGTAAAGCTATCATTCTGGGGTCTGGAGGATGATGACCCTTTTCATAGCTCCCCTAGGCAGTGCCTCAGTGGGGACTCTGCGTGGGACCACCAGCCTCACATTTACCTTCTGCACTGCCCTGGTAGAGGTTCTCTATGAGGACTTCACTCCTGTAACAGGCTTCTGACTGGGCATCCAGGCTTTCCCATAATACTCTGAAATCTAGGTGCAGGCTTCCAAGCCTCAACCCTTGAATTCTGCATACCTGCATGCTTAAGACTGTACAGAAGCTACTCAGGCTTATGGCTTGCACCTGCTGAAGCAGCTACCTGAGATGTACCTGGACCTCTTTGAGCCACAGCTGGAACTGGGGCAGCTGAGATGGAGGGTTGCAGCTGGGATACAGTGTCTCCAGGCTCTGCAGTGCAGCCAGGACATGCGTGTGGGAGCCATTCTTCCCTCTCAGCCTTCTGGGCCTGTGATAGGAAGAGCTGCCAGGGAGGTCTCTGAAATGCCTTCATGGCCTTTTCCCCATTGTTTTGGCTATGAGCATTTAACTCTTCTTTACTTAAGTGAATTTCTGCAGCTGGTTTTAATTCCTCCCCAGGAAATGGGCTTTTCTTTTCTACCATATGGCCAGGCTGCAAATTTTTCAAACTTCTATGCTCTGCTTTCCTTTTAAATATAAGTTCCAGTTTTACATAATTTCTTTGCTCACACATATGAACTTAAACACATTTTTAGCTATCTTTATAGCTAAGTTGTTAGAAGCAACCAGGCAACATCTTGCATGCTTTGCTGCTTAGAAATTTTTTCTTCCAGAAACCCTAAATCATCACTCTCAAGTACAAAATTTCACCAATCCTCAGGTCAGGGGCACAATACTAATAGGTTTTTTGCTAATGCATAACAAAAGTGACCTTTGCTCCAGGTCCCAATAGGCTCCTCATTTTCCTCTGAGACCTCATCAGCTAGGACTTTATTGTCCATGTCACTATCAGCATTTTGGTCACAACTATTTAATCAGTCCCTAGGAAGTTCCAAATTTTTCCTTATCTTCCTGTCTTCTTCTGAGCCCTTCAAACTCTTCCAACTTCTGACCATTACCCAGTTCTAAAGCAGCTTTCACATTTTTAGCTATCTTTATAGCAATGCCACACTCCTCTGTATCCATTTTCCTTATTAGTCTGTTCTCACATTTCTATAAAGAACCACCTAAGACTGGGTAATTTATTTTAGAAAGAGGTTTAATTGGATCATTGTTCTGCAGACTGTACATGAAGTATACCAACTTCTACCTCGGGGGAAGCCTCAGAAAATTTATAATCATGGTGAAAGGTGATGAGGAAGCAGGCATGTCTTGTATGGCTGGAGCAAAGAAAGAGATGGGTAGGCGCCACAAACTTTTCAACAACCAGATCTAACAAGAACTCACTCACTATCATAAAAACAGCATCAAGGGGGAAATCCAACCCCACAATCCAATCATCTCCTACCAGGCCCCACCACCAACACTGGGGATTATAATACAACATGAAATGTGAGTGATGACACAGATCCAAGACATATAAATAAATATGCTGACTAATAGAATTATAGCTTGCCTGAATATAAAGTGTCATGGAAAAAAGATAGCTTGAGGCGATACATTTGTCACAGACAATTCACAATGTGTATATTCACATGTGAATACTATTTTTAATTGTATTTTTAAATAAAAAATTGCCTTCTTCTCCTGAAAATTATTGGTAAGTTAGGAACATCCTGATATCATCCTATTATTCCATACATACTTCTGTATATACATCTTAAATGGCCTTTTTCATATCCATTGGTCTCTCTTTTTCAGAAAAGAAAAATATGCTTTCCTATAGAGAGCTTAAGATCACACAGATCACCACTTACTCATGTAACCAAACACCACCTGTTTCCCAATAAGCTATGGAAATAAATGAAAAATAAAAATAAACAAAAATATTAAAAAAGACTACCAGCCAGGCATGATGGCTCATGCCTGTAATCTCAGCACTTTGGGAAGCTGAGGCAGGCAGATGACGAGGTTAGGAGATCTAGACCATCCTGGCCAACATGGTGAAACCCCATCTCTACTAAAAAATACACACAATTAGCCAAACGTGTTGGTGCACACCTTTAGTCCCAGCTACTTGGGAGGCTGAGGCAGGGAATCACTTTAACCCAGGAGACAAGAGATTGCAGTGAGCCGAGATCACACCACTGCATTCCAACCTGGTGACAAAGCGAGACTCCATTTAAAAATAAAAAAGACTACCTTGTTTTTTTGATTTCCAATTTCTACTGCATTTTTATCAAAGTACTCTTACTGATTATTCAACAACCCAACATTTGTTGAACACTTACTAGATGGAAGGCAATGTGTTGGTCCCTGAGGATTACAAAAATAAATTTTAAAATTACCACTGTCTTTAAGGCCTATAATCTTCAAAGGGGATGAAGATGGTTAGCTGGGCAGTGAAAATATATAGACTCTGGACTGGTAGAAATGAGAAGAGAGAAAGCAAAAATGTTTACCTGAAAAACTATGTAATTAAAATGAACTAAATTTCAAGATTTAATTTTTCTTGTTTGCAAAAGGCAATTGTATAATTTTGATGTATTGCTTTAACAAATATTGCAGAACTTACCTCGTTTCTCCTTATTTTTATTTGAAACACTTTTGACTTAGCAGTAATGAGCACTCTAGCTTATGCAAAACTTTTAAAACTAGCTGTAATTTTCCATAATCATCCTACTGTTTGAAATATACCAATTCAGGTGAAATTCCAAAGTTCATGCAATCATGAGGAATAAATTATTTCTGATCAGCCTAATTGGTCACCTCCTCAGAAATCCATTTTTCGTATTTTTATTTATTATATTTATTTAATTGTAAATCCTTTTATTTACATTTATTAAAAATCCTTTATTGTAAATCCATCAACCACATGAATCTAATACAAGTAAGATGAAAGAACTAATTTATATACTAGCAGTTTACTTATGATGCTTTCAGGATTTGTTGCAAAAATTATCTGCTAAATAAATTATTTAAGATTTTATTGGATGACTAATATACTGTAGGAGTAAACCAGTTCAACCCTCCCCATTTTTTTGACCTCTCATCTGCATTTTGAAGGTCACTATTAACGTTACTGTCTTCAGCGCCTCTGATGTTCTAGACATTCACAAGGCATATCACCACCTCTTCTGCCAAACATGATTATAGCTTTCAAGTCAATGAGAGTTTTAGAGAAAAACTTCCAAAAGTGTCACAGACTTTTTTTAAGGATTTGTTACCAAGGGACTATATAGAAGAAATATAGCTCACTGTGCAAAATTTGCTAAATTCTAGCCAAAGCTTCCTTATGGAATATGTACTTATTATTATAACTTACTTGAGAGGAGAGATTAGCAATAATTTTTATCCATGTCTTACATTATTCTTATAATTTTTTATAGCATGTGTTGCCAAGAAGAAACAATTCTTACTGTATAAGAGATTGAGGCTCTACTTCTTGAGAGAGAGAGAGACAGAGAGAGACAGAGAGAAAGAGAAAGAAACTCTCAATGAGAAAATTATTAACATAATTTGGATGTTTGTCCCTTCTAAATCTCAGTTGAAATGTAATCCCCAGGCCAGACATGGTGGCTCATGCCTGTAATCCCAATACTTTGGGAGGCTGAGGCAGATGGATCACCTGAGCTCAAGAGTTTGAGACCAACCTGGGCAACATGGCAAAACCTCATCTCTACCAAAAATGGAAAAAATTAGCTTGGTATGGTGGCACACACCTGTGGTTCCAGCTACTCAGGACGCTGAGGTGGGAGGAGCATTTGAGACTTGAGCCTGGGAGGCAGAGGTTGCAATGCATAGCACTGCACACCAACCTAGGTGATGTGAGACCCTGTCTGAAAATAAATAAATAAATGAAAATTTTAAAAAAAATTTAAAAACCAGAAAAACATAAAAAAGAAATGTACTTCCCATTGTTGGGCCTCATGGAAAATGTCTGAGTATTTGGATCATGGAGCGTAGATCTCTCATTGCTTGAATAGTCACAATATATGGGTGTTGGAAAGTGTGTGTCACATCCCTCTCCTCTGGCTCCTGCTCTCACCACATGATGTGACATATGTGCTCCAGCTTCACCATCCACCATGAGCAAAAGTTACCTGAATTCTCACCAGAAGCAGATGCCGGCACCATGCTTTCTGGAAAGCCTAAAGAAATGTGAGCCAATTAAACCTCATTTATTGGTAAATTATCTAACATCTGGTATTTCTTTACAGTAATGCAAGAATGGCCTAATTCAGTTATACTTAAATAATACTAATAAAATTTACTGAGTAGTAATGATGTATAAGATATTGAGCTAAACAGTTTATTTCATACTTCAAACTTGTAGGCATCCTCATAATAAAAAGACTTGATGTTTATAGTAATGAAAGTTTGAACTCAAAACTTGACTCAACTATATGAATATCTTGAATATGTTGCATTTCCTCTTTTAATCTCCTCTTATCTTTAAATGAGGGCCAATAATATCTAACAGATATTATGAATCTAAAACCTTTTGTATAGCATATAATACTTAATAGGTTTCTCAATAAATTTACAACCTAAAAGTAGCAAAGAAATTTATCCATGCTTTGAATAATGTTGCCCTGATGTTTATCACTACCTGGCCCTAGTTTCATCAATAAATTCAATTAGTCAGAAAACTGACTACAGATGACTTTTCATATACACAAATCTAGCATTCCGGACATACTTGCATTGAATCAAAAGACATAAATTATTAATATACTGCCTTTATTATAGCTAAGTCAGTTGACCTGCTGTTTAGATTCCCATAGTAGCTTTAAATATATAAATTAATTTATTCCACTATTCCTCCCTATTTTGCTGACCTCCTCATCTGCAGTTTGAAGACCACTTGTATTGTCTTCAGCTACTCTGATGTCCTAAACATTCACAAGATATACCATATCCTTTTCTGCTGCCAAATATGATCAAAGCTTTTAAGTCAATGAAAGTTTTCATAGACATTCCTGACAGCTATGCTATGAAGAGCAGTTAATAGGTTGTGGCTTCGTGTAATTATTGCTAACACTTATCAGTATCCCTGAATGTGTTTGCATTCGATCTGGATTCTATCTGAATATGTTTACAGTCTCTCAAAAATGTCGTGTAATGCTCTATGTTAAAAAATATTATATTTCACTTTTTAGATAGAATTTTTTGTTTTCATTTGCTTTTTGCTGGTGTACAAAATGAAAATTGATATATATATGCTATATTTAATGCAAAATGTTATTTGTATGCTCAATTTACTGAATTCATTTGCTAATTCTTATAGTTTATCAATGGATTCTTTTAGATTTTTCATGTCTATAATCATGATATCCATAACAAATGATTAGTTATTTCTTCCTTTCCAAAACTTGGGCCATTTCTTCCAGGCAAGGATCTTCAATACAAATTTAAACAGAATGGATGACAGTGAGCACCCTGTATTTCACCTGATTTCATTGTGCAAACATCAAATATTTTATCATTAATCAGGAAATGTACGATGGGAGTTTTGTGGATGTTATTTAATAAATTAAAGATGTTTATTTCTATTTTTACTATGCTAACACTTTATAATATAAACAGATGTTGAATGATGCCAAATGTTCTTTTTTCCTGCAGCTGTTGAGATAATCATATAATTTCTCCTTTCTTTCCTTAATATACTGGATTATATTCATTTCTAAATGTTGAAACAATCTGAAATAAACTCACCATTATTCAACTTGATTCAGTAAACAACTAATATTATTCAGGGTTTTTTGCATCTATGCTTATGAGAGCTATTAACCTCTAATATTTCTTTCTCCTAACATCCTTGTCAGATTTCGTTGTCAAGATTGTACCACCAAAACATTTTTTTAAATACATTTTTTTTCTATTCTCTGAAAGGTCTTAGGTGAGATTGATGCTATTTTTACCTTAAATGTTTGGAATAATTTATTATTAAACTCATATGCCCCTGGAATTTCCTATGTGGAAAAGTTTTTATTTTCAGATGTATTTCTTTACTAGACATAGGACTATTCAATTTGTATAATGTTGTGTATGTGTTTATAAATTTAATTTTAAAGTGACTTTCCTGTTATATCAAAATTTTATAATTTATCTATTTATTTATTTATTTTTAATTTTTTCCAAATATAGGGTGTCACTGTGATGCTCATGTTGGCCTTAAGTGACCCTCCTATCTGGACTTTCCAAAGCTTTGGGATTACAGGCATTAGTCACTATGCCTGGCCAAACTGTTATAATTTAATGGCATCATTTTTTTTTTGCTTCATTGTTTTCTTTCATTTTTATATCTTTCTAGTTTCTAAAGAAAGTTTATTCCAAGCAGAAAGTTGAGAGAATCCCACATGGGAAGCACAGATTCCTAAGAATGAAAATCAGCATTCCAAAGTGTAGACATTTGGGATTGCTTATAGTGACAAAATTTAGAAAATTTTACTAGAATTTCAACATCTTTCTAAGTAAAAATTAATGCTTAGTTACAATGATCTGATTAGTAGAAGAGATCTTTTTTTTTTTTTGAGGAAAGGTATATATAACATTTCATACTGAAGATGTAAGGGTCACAGGGTTTAAGGGATACATCTGCAGGAATCTTACATGTATACATTGTGTAGTGGTGAAGTCTGCTTTTATTGTACCCATCACCCCAACAGAGAGTTTTCCAGTCCTCATCCCCATCCCATTCTCCCACGTTTTGTAGTCTCCAATATCTATTATCCACTCTGTATGGCCATGTGTACCCAGTGCTTAGCTCCCATTTGTAAGGGAGAACATGTGGTATTTGACTTTCTGAAGTATTTCACTGAGGATAATGACCTCCTGTTCTACCTATCTTGTTGTTAAAGACTGGCTGAATAGTATTCCATAGTGTGTGTATATATATCATATATATTTATGTCACGTGTTTTATATATATATATATATATCTCACATTTTCTTTATCCAATCCTCTGTTGATAGATACTAAGGCTGATTCCATATCTTTGTATTGCAAATAGTGCTATGATAAACAAGTGCAGGTATGATTTTTATATTATGATTTATTTCCCTTTGGGTATATACCCAGAAGTGGAATTGCTGGATCAAATGGTAGTTCTATTTATCATTATTCATTATTTGAAAAATCTCCATACTGTTTTCCATAAAGATGGCACTAATTTGCATTCCCACCAATAGTTTGTAAGTGTTGCCTTTTCTCAACTTCCTTACCAACATCTGTTGTTTTTAGACTTTTTAATAATAGTAATTCTGACTAATATAAGATGGTATCTCACTGTGGTCTCTGATGATTAGTGCTGTTGAGCATTTGTCAGTATGTTTTTTGGCACCTTATATGTCTTCTTTTGAAAAATGTTCATGTCTTTTGCTTAGTTTTTAATAGAGTCGTTTGTTTATATCTTGATGAGTTGTTTCAGTTCCTCATAGATTCTGGATATTCACCATTTGTCAGATGCATACTTTGCAAATATCTTTCCCATTTGCCTGTTTACTCTGTTTGTTCTTTTTTTTTTGTTGGCTCCAGAGGTTTTTGTTTAATTAAATCCCATTTGTTTACTTTTGTTTTGTTGTGTTTGCTTTTGAGGACTTAGTCATAAATTCTTTCCTTAGGCCAATGTCAAGACGAGTTTTTCTTAGGTTTTCTTCTAGAATTTTATATTTTCAAGTATATATTTAGGTCTTTAATCCATCTTGGCTTAACTCTTGTATATGGTGAGAGATATGGGTCTAGCTTCATTTTTCTGCACATGCCTTCCTATTTTCCCAGCATCACTTATTGAAGAGAGTATCCATTCCCCAGTGTATATTTTTGCTGATTTTGTTGAAGATCAGTTTGCTGTAGGTATGTGGCTTTATTTCTGAGTTCTCTATACTGTTCTATTGGTGTATGTGTCTATTTTTACACCAGTACCATTATGTTTTGGTTACTATATCCTTGTAGTAGAATTTGAAGTCAGGTAATGTGATGTCTCAAGTTTTGTTCTTTTTGCTTAAGATCACTTTAGCTATTTAGCCTTTTTTCTTTAATTCCACATGTATTTTAGTATTGTTCTTACTGATTCTTGGATAAATGACCTTGGTAATTTTATAGGAACTGCATTGAATCCATAGATTGCTTCATGCAGTATGGTCATTATAACACTATTCACTCTTCCAGTCCATGAGCATGAAATGTTTTCCCACTTGTTTGCATCATGCAAGAGTACTTTCATCAGTGATTCACAGTTCACTTTATACAAACCTTTCACTTCCTTGGTTAAATATATTCTTATGGTTTTGTTTTTGTTTTAGCTATTGTAAATGACTGCCTTCTTGATTTCATTCTTGGCTAGATTTTTATTGGTGTATTGAAATGCTACGGATTTCTGTACATAAATTTATATCCTGAAACTTTACTAAATTCATTTGTCAAATTTGTGAGGTTTTTGGTTGAGTCTTTAGGGTTTTTCTAGACATAAGATCATATCATCAGTGAGAATAGATCATTTGACTAACTTTATTCCAAACTGGATGTTTTTTTATCTTTTTCTTTTTCTTTACTGCTTTGGCGAGGACTTTCAGTACTATATTGTATAAGAATGGTGAAAGTGGCCTGTAATCCCAGCACTTTGGGAGGCTGAGTCAGGTGGATCACGAGGTCAAGAGATCAAGACCATCCTGGTCAACTTGGTGAAACCCCATCTCTACTAAAAATACAAAAAATTAGCTGGGCATGGTGGTGTGTACCTGTAATCCCAGCTACTCAGGAGGCTGAGACAGGAGAATTGCCTGAACCCAGGAGGCAGAGGTTGCGGTGAGCCGAGATCGCACCGTTGCACTCCAGCCTGGGTAACAAGAGTGAAACTCCGTCTCAAAAAAACAAAAAAAAAGAATGATGAAAGTGGGCATGCTTGTCTTGTTCCAGTTTTTGTAATTCTTTCAACTTTTCCACATAAGTATGATGTGGCTGTGGGCCTGTCCTGTATATTTTGTTAAGATATGTTCCAGCTATGTCTAAGTTGTGGAGAATTTTTATCATAAAAGGATGCTGAATTATACTGAAACTTTTATCTATTTCTATTGAGATTATCCTAGGCATTTTGTTCTTAATTCTATGTGATGCATCACATTTATTGATTGAATGGATGGTTTGTTTATTGAAGGATGGTTGAACCATCCTTGCATCCTTGGGATAAATCTCGTCTGATCATAATGTTATTATTTGTTTGATGTCCTGTTAGATTTTACTTGCTAGTACTTTATTGAGGGATTTTGTATCTATGTTCATTAGAGATATTGGTCTGTAGTATTCTTTCTTTGTTGTGTCCTTGTCTGGTTTGGGTATCAGTGTGGTACTGCTCTTGTAGAATGAATGAGGAAAAATTTCACCTTCCTTAATTTTTTGGAATAGTTTCAGGAGACATACAATATTCATTGTAAGTCTTTGGCTGTGAATCCATCTGTTATTGGACTTTATTTTGGTTGGGAGATGTTCAGTTCACCACTCATTACTGTTATATTCAGGAGTTCTCTTTTTTCCCAGTTCAATCACAGGCAGTTGTGTGTTTCCAGGCATTTATCCATTTCATCTAAGTTTTGTTTTTTGTGAGACTGTAGTTGCTCACATATTATGTGATGATCTTTTGTACTTTTGTGGTATCAATTGTAATGTTTCCTTTTTCATTTCTGGTTGTATTTATTTGGCTCTTCTCTTCTTGGTTAGTTTAGCTAGCAGTTTATTAACTTTTTAAAATTTTTTTCCATGACTCAAGTGCTCATTTCATTGATGCTTTGTATTTTTTAAATCTCAATTTCATTTAATTCTGCTTTGATCTTTGTTATTTCTTTTCTTTTGCTAACTTTGGGTTTGATTTGTTCTTTTTTGAGTTTCTTGATGTGCAATTTTAGGCTATTAATTTGTGATGTTTCTGCTTTTTTGATGTAGGCTTTTAATGCTATAAATTTTGCTCTTAGCACTGCTTTTGCTGTATCCCACAGGTTTTGGTATGTTGTGTTTTCATTTTCATTTATTTCCAAAAATTTTCAATTTCCAGCTATAGTTCCTCATTGACCCAGTAATCATTCAGGCATGCTGCTTAATTTCCATGTATGTGTATATTTAGCAGACTTTGCCTTGGCATTGATTGGGCAATGTATTTTCCTGGGGATTGCTGTGTCTCCTGTAACTAGATGTCTAACTTTCTTAATGGATGAGAAATTTTCATTGATTATTTCCTTAAAAATGTTTTCTAACATTTTTAATTCCTCTTCACTTTTGGGAATTCGTAAATTTGGTTACTTTACCTATTCCCAGATGTCTTTTGAAAGTCTTGTCTTCAAGTTCCAAAATTCTTCTTCTTGATCTAGTCTATCATTGAAACCTTTGAATGTATTTTTAATTTCTTTTAATAAATTTTCTACTTCTAGAATTTCTATTGTATTTGTTTTTAAGATGATCATCTCCTTGGTAAATTCCTCATTAATATCCTGGATTGATTTTCTGATTTCTTTGTATTGACTTTCAGATTTATCTTGTATCTCATTGAGATTCTTTAAAATCAGTATTTTGAATTCTTTATCTGAACTTTTAAGGAATTCTTTTTGATTGGAATCTGTTATTGGAAAATTTTGGTCTTTTGATGATGTCATATTTCCCTGATTTTTCATGTTTCCTGTGTCTCTCCATTGACTTTGATGCATATTGTATAGCAGTCACTTTCCAAGTTTTTGAAATTGCTTTCATGGGGGAGAATTTTTCCTGAGGATGTACGTATGTTGTTGATTCAGTAAAATACTGTGGCTTTGATTTAATGTACTTATGGTAGTATGATATTTGTATTAATATTTTGGCAGTACACAGGGTAGTGGTCTCTGTGATTTCCTCAGTGACTTAGGGTACAGTTATTAGTTGAGGTTGTGGTGGAATTAAGCTAATGACCTGGACACCCACTGAGTCAGTTTTCAGGCCCTGGTGGTGGTTAGCAGTGGGGTCTTTTCAGGCCCCAGAGCAACTTACACTGGCTCTAGTGTTTGTGAGTCTGAGAGGGCTGATTCTTGAGACTTCAGGTGACTTGCTTAGAAATTAAGAGTAGTGGTCCCAGTGTATGCATGGGTTCTCAGTTCCCTTGGAGCTAATGTGGTGTGGGTAATGGTAGTAGCAGTAATGGCACAACCCACTGGGACCCAAGCAATCCATATTGTTGTTGCTGGAAGTTGTGATGGGTTAGGTGGACTAGTCCCCAGTCCCATAGTCACCTGTAGCAAGGCAGTAAGCATTGTGCTAACTGTGCTTAGGAGAGCTTTGTCTCATTTATCCCTCTCTAAGCTGGGTGGCAGTTGCAACTATGTCTCCCCAAACTTGGCACAGCCAAGTGTTAAGCCAGGGCACAGTCAGCCAAGTGTTAAGCTCTCAGAAAGGCACTTAGGGCCTTTGACCAAGGAGCTTAGGGCCACCTCAGGCAAGAAGCTTGGGCAGGAAGCTGTGAGAAGAGCAGTCTACTTGAGTTTTGGTCTCACAGCAGCCAATAGCAGGGGACTGGGTATTGGTAAGATGTGCATTGGAGAGCCTGGTTTTCCTGTACCTCCTTAACTGGACATTAGCTGAAGCCATGTCAAGTCAAATTCAGCTGAAGGGCAGGGCATAACCCAGCATTAAACTCTCAAAATGACACCTTGAGTCTATAGTCAGGGAGGGTGGGTCTCCTCCCATTCAGGCAGTGTGGGCAAGAAGCTATGGCAAATACAGTCCACTTGTGTCTCAATCTCACAGAAGCCTGTTGCAGTTAAGTAAATATTGCCTTAGATATGCATAGGACAGCTTTGTCTCCTTGTCCCTCCTTGGTCAGGTGGCAGCTGCAACCACATCAGCCTGAACTCAGGCCTAGAGTGGGGTGTGGCTCAGCATTAAACTCTAAAATGGCACTCTGGGCTTAGGATCAGAGAGGGCAGAGCACCTTCCCGTCTAGCAGTGTGGTCAAGAAGCTATGGGGAATAATGTGGTCCACATACATCTCAGTCTCACAGCAGCCCACAGCAGGGTACCAGGCACCCAATGTTGGATGCATATATACTTAGGATCATTATATCCTCTTGCTGAATTTACCCCTTTATCATTACATAATGGCCTTCTTTATCTTCTTTCTTTACTGTTTTTGATTTCAAGTCTGCTTTATCTGTTATAAGGGTAGCTACTTCTACTCATTTTTGGTTGGTTTGTGTGGAATATCTGTTTCCACCCCTTTATTTGCAGTCTGTATGTGTCTTTACAGGTAAGCTGTATAAGCAGGCACCCTCCTGGAAGTGTATGTGCATGCCCAGTCTCCCCGTCCTCTCATTTGAGCATTGCAGTAGCAGCAACCATGTTTGTAGATCTCCAGTATCTAGATTCTCAAGATGACTCCCAGCTGAGGCTGCTTCAAGCTCAGAACCCTGTGAAATTTTTTAATGGGTTCTCTTTCTGGAAAAACATCTCTGTGCAATCTTTAGCCAGCTCTGTATGTCATGCCTAAGGCCCTAATGAGTCAAGCTTTCTTTGATTGCCAAGATAGTAAAAGCTGATTTTGGAGCCCTGTGGGTTTCTTACTATTTCCCCATGTCCAGGAGACTCTCCTGGCTTTTAGCTGCTTCCTGGCTGGGCAAGCTATCTTGCTCTCTGTACTTACTTCTGGTGCTTCTTGTCATTTCTCTGGAGAATCCTGACATTGTCTCCTATATGATCTGTTTGAAATGTGAGTATCTACTGACTATTCTGATATCTACTTACTACTCTGAATACTCTCCTCAGAGGAGGCACATATTACCTATGTCTAGCTGGTCATCTTTATGTGATTCACAGTGAGTTTCATGAAAATGTACCCACAGCAGGTCCCATCTACCAGCTGCTTTTCACCATTTTTAACTATCACTTTAATTTCTCTGGAATCTAATAACGCTGCCCTCACTTTTATTCCTGTTTTGTGCTAACATTTAATCTTCATAACAACCCTGTGTAATAGGCATTATTATTTTCCATTTTTAATATAAAAGCAAACGAATCACAAAGAGCTAAGAAGCTGCCCAAGTTTACGTAGATATTGAGCACAAAGTCAGGACTCAGAGCAAGGTCTGGAGCCTCAAAAGCCTGTATTCTGTACAGCCATGCCGCATTTGCTTAGAACTGTAATATGGAGCAAAGCCACAAGGTGGAATCCCATAAAATCCGTGCTTGCCCAATATTAATCACTTTAGTCCATTGGATGCTGATGCTGGAAAAGATAAAGGAAATCAGTGAACCTACCCCTTCATTCTACAGAGGAAACATCTGAGAATTAGCTAAGGAAGGGACTAGCCTAGGTCACACATTGATTTAGTAGCATGCCCCAAATTAGCACCCAGAGTGTGTATTGCCCTAGGTCTTTGCACTTACCACAGTTATTGTTTTGTTTCCATGGTTATGAACAGAAAAGATGTACAACTCACACAAAATCAGGAGAAATATCTGATATATCTTTTCTAGGGCAAGACAAAGAAGGACTGGATAAACATTAAGTAGCTTGTGTTGTGGAGTCACACACACTCAGCCAGAAGAAGTGTCCTTCATAGTCAGGACTCACAACAATGTACATTAGAATAAAAGTATCTAGGTTTCCTCTTCTAGATATCAAAGAGTTTTTACCTCACTTGCCTACTGCAACTAAATGCCAGGGCTTGGGCATACTGAGGAGAAAAGACTGTCTAATTTTTCCACTCACAAATGTTGTGGTCAGAGGCAAGCTTTCTGCCCACTGCTTCCATGAAGTAAGATGGTACCATCTTCTGTGCCTAATGGGCACAATCAGAGCACAGAGTTATGGGGTTTTGAGATGATTGTAAACAAAACTGATTATGACAGACTATGATTGATAACTTTGCTGTCCCTTCAGTTCTATCATACCCCCCCTTCACACAATAACAACCTGATACCATGCCACTGTCCTAGAAGGGAATATCACAATTGCATACAACAATCTCAAAAACAGAAACAATACAACAGATAAGAGTCGTTGTAATTGTTCAAAATAAGTCTGTTCAATATTATTTTTAAAAATTTGCTTTTTCTATGTTATCTCATTCCTCCCAGCTAGATTTATATTTAAAAGAATACTAAGTGAGACTTTATCCTCACAGCTGAAGAGATCTGGTCTTCTAATAGAAAGTTTTTTTTGTCAGTTAATATATTTATATATAAGGTAAAGCAGCTAGAAATAGAGATGCTCTGTATATAAAGATTAGACTTCTAGAATTTTCATTTCTAAATTTGTAAATTAAAAAAAACATAAATCAGTTTAAGAACAAAAAGGAAATGACTTACAACATTTACAGAAAAGGATATAAGCATTATCTTACTTACTATTTATTGGAACCAAATCTGTCAGTTGGGTAATATCATCCCATTGTTTCAGAAAAAAAAGTTAAGAACAACAAAAATAAATTGTGTAACAGGTAAATGACAGAGCTGGAATTCTGCATTTGATCTTTTTGGCTTCAAAGGCTGTTCTTCAAACTACTCCACACTTAGGGTCATTATTAGGCTCTGTATCCTACCTCTTTTTTAAAAAAGAAATAACTGGAAAAATTTCTTATAGTGGTATATTATGTAGAACCCTTTTCCTTTCCCTTTAATTTTCTAACAATGAATATAAGTATAAGACAGGAAAAAAAAACACAATCTTGTTTCTAAAACATTGAATATTGTAGAACAATATGATAGGTGATATGTGTGTGTTTATCTTTCTTTCTCTTCTTTTCCATATGTAGTTACATTACTTTAAAACTTAAAGAGTATTAAGGAGACTGAAGAGAAGTTAATATACAAATACTTAAGAATTCTGAAAGAGCCAGCAACTTTTCTTTCTACCTCTTGATAAGTCTGAGATGATACACTTTGCCCCCTCCCTATCCATTCTCAGTATCTAGAGCCCTGATATCACACACACACACACACAGCCACACTTTCTACCTTCTCTTTGATAATACCCATTGAAACTGAGCTTTGCACCTCTAGAATTGGTTCTCCTGGTTCATGGAGTCTCTCCTGCTGTGAGATTTGCTTTGGTTCTGGACTATCTCTGCCTCCTTACTACCTACCCTCCTTTTCTTACACTTTTCACACCATTAAGGAGCAATGCATTTTTCTAAACAGACTAAAATATGCTGCAGCTCTGTGCCTTAGTACAAGCTTCCCTTCCAAAAAAATCCTTTCCCTTCCGTTACCCCAAACTACTTATGTTTCAGCTATGTCCTCCACCATGGGGCCTTCCCTGTATTACACTCTCACATCCCACTGCTTGCTTGTTCTACCCTTAAGTCTCTCTACTCTCTTCCTGCCCCTGTTTTAGATTTGCCATTTTATAATACAAGTATTTGTTCATATTTATCTGTTTCCTTGGTCTATGAGATCCTTAAAAGTAGAGATGTGGTCTTATTTGACTTTATAACTTCGTATTCTAGCATAGTACTTTCATAAAGTAGCTATTCACTAGTAGTAATAATAATGACAATGATGATGACGATGATGATGATGATGATGGATGGATGGATGGATGGATGGATTAAATGATCAACAATGAAACAGATTAATAAATGAAAAGATAAAAGTAAGCAGAAGGTGAGATGTTTGAAATTCTACCAACAAAAAGCCAATTATAAGGCCTAATATAGTTTGTGTTCAAACTCTCTGTCTTGCTCTTCTTGGCTGTGAAATCTGTCTGGGATCCAGCCCTGCTTTCTACTAAAGTACAACCCTTTTAGAAGTTGCTCTATACATAGAAAGACATCACAAGGTCAATATCCTGGATTCTGCTTCTGCCTTAAATTAGGCTGTGACCTTGGCCAAGTTGCTATAATTTTCCTAAGGAAATTCTGTTTCTTCTTCTCAAATGGGAATAGTAACCCATGCCCATAGTTCCACTCCATGTGAGGTATTATGAAGGTACCGTACATGACAGGCTTGCAAACAATAAAGAGTGATGCAAATTTAAAGGTCTATTACTAAACATTCTTTCTCTTCCTATGTATCCAGTCCTGAATTTATCCTCAGGTGATTTTTTTCTTTTTTATGTCATCTGTAACATGCTCATTCCTAAATCCTGGTAATTCCATAGGATTACTTGGTGAGGAGGCAGAGTGTACTGTGCTAAGAACATGGACATTTGATTTAGATTTTCATATAAATCTTAGCTTCATTATGTATTAGCTACATAATTTTGGAACTCTATATAACACTTTTGCTCCTTAATTTCCTCATCTCCAAAACAGGAATATTAATGCATTTATATTGGTTCAACATAAAAACTAAATATGATAATCTAATGTTACAATATATATAAACTCTTTGTACACACATAGCAGATACTTTGTAGAGAAGAGTCCTGAATAGAGAGGAGATGTCTAAGGAATGCACAAACCCAGATTCTGGTGGTGAAAACTCTTTCCAATGGACCGAGATTAAAAATAATATAAAATTATAATATTTAACCTTTCACAGATCATTAACTGGAATTAAGAAATCCAGACTCAGTCCTACTCTTAAAATTTGAGATCAGTAACTGCTTCCAAAAATTCATGTATCACATCCATAATCTTTGTAATACTAAGTATTATCCAGACTATTACTTTCTTAAATGATTAAATTAGATGTTACTTAGCAATATCATCCATAAAAATCACAGGTTTGGTATGCTGGTTAAATTTATTCTGATACATATGAGAATAAATATTTTGTCTAAAACACATAATAACACAGAACCTCCACTAAAAGTAAGAAAAGAGAAAAACAGTTGTGTGCTACCTAAATGGTTTAGAGAAGTCTTTATTGCAAGCTTCTTTCTGCAAATGTTTATGCCCTTAAATCTTGCTCACAATTTTCTCATTAACTGCATTTAAAATAGCCACAAGGAATGAAATAACCCTATGGCTTGAAATGTTGAAAATCAGTTTTCAAATCTGTATTACACTAAAAGCAAATTTTTGCTTGCTCAGAATATCAAATTTCTATTGTATAGTGCTTCTACCTCAAGCAAGTACCTGGTAAATCATTGCCAACTGTAGGATTTTGGCAGATAAGGTGCATGGAGGATGGAAATTCACCTTATGCTTATCTGTATTTAAAGTCACAAATACTCGCTGCATGTTAATTTAATCACTAATTCATCTAATAACCAATTTAGCTAGAAGTTTCAATTCCCTGAGAAGTGGACTAACAGAGGCCTATGCAGAGTAGCAAGGGGCACCAAGTAAAAGTATCTTACCCATCCAGCAAGGGGGAAATTTGGTAAGGGGGAGGAATTTAACTTTCTTGTAACCCATTCTAACTTGGTTATCTATATTTTCTAGAACCTTATTTCAGACCTTTAAACACTTAAGAAACTGGAGTTTCTTTATTAGCTTCCCTGCCTTTAGCTCACTTTATTGTCTCCAAACATTTACATAGCTGCTGTTTATTCTTCATTTATTCATTGGATAATATTGAGTAAGCCCTTACTATGTGCCAGGCACTGTGCTGGAGCTCTGATCAAGCCACCACCCACTTAAACCCCTCCCTGTGGCCTCTGGCTGAAATTGACATTTCTTTTCTTGGCATTCAGGGACCATGTTTATCTGGCCCTGCTCACCTCCTGAGCACTCCCTTTCCAGCACCTCCTACTCCAGCCCTGCTGCACTGCTTGCTTCTCCAATGGCCTGTGTTTGTGGTCCTTGCAGCCTATGCATACATGCCTTTCTTTCTTCACCTGGCTCTCTCCTCCCAGCCTGTTCCAAAGTTATCTCTTCTAGGAAAAGGAGACTGTGAAATAGCTGAAATCCTCAAGGATATCTACACTGATATTCTTTAAAAAAACTAAATAATGGTTTATGTTTATGCTATACTAAAACAATAACAAAAAAAATATATATATATATTACAAAGTTAACATGGTCACTTCTAATTAGTAGAAAATATATATTTTTAATCTGTATTTTCTCAAATGTTCTTTGTTTTTACCATCTAATTAGAAAAAATAAATATTTTTAATAAGGAAGTGGAGAAGGGAAAAAGAGAAGAAGCAAGGAAGGAAAAAGGATGAAAAAAAAAAGAAAGTATAGAAGCATTGAACAAATTTCACAATGTTAAATAAGCTACCCATCAGCTTAGTGAGCTTGCCTTCATTCTTCTATAATAAAAATCACCCACATATTTCCCATTTATAGCTAAGCTCAGTTAATTATAGCACTGTTTGTTGTTGCTTCTGGGCAGAGTCAATACAGGTAATTAGATCCTTTCCAGTCTTTAGAAGGTTACTCTCCTTCCTTGTGAAACATAAATGTCTGATGCAGTGTGCATTAGTATGGAGATCCAGTGAGTAATAATATGATCCTGAGGTTGGTGAAGCGAAAGACGGAGGCAACTAGAAAGAAAATTCAGGCACAGTTTCTTGCCCCTGAATAACCAAGAGCAATCATTTTTTTCAGACTTATTTAGAAAAAGACCTCAATTCTGAGGTTTAGCAAAGCCAGGAGCATTAGAGAATCATACGCTCCTGGAGCTGGATAAACCTTAGGAGTTGTCGGACTTTGTCCTGGTAGTGAAAGCTTTTGTTCAGATCAATTTTAAAATAGAAGCTTGGTACAGTAACTTTCGGGTAGCATGACCAAGTACAGTCGGCCCTTGAACAACACAAGTTTAAACTCTTAGGTCCACTTATATGCATCTTTCTTTTGCCTCTTCTACCCCTGAGGTAGCAAGACCAACTCCTCCCCTTTTTCTCTCCTCAGCCCACTCAACATGAAGAACTTTATGATGACTCACTTCCACATAATGAAAACTAAATACTTTTTCTATTCCTTATGATTTTCTTAATAATATTTTCTTTTCTCTAGTGCACTGTATTGTCAGAAGACAGTGTATAATACATATAACACAAAAAGTGTTAATTGACTTTATGTTATTAGGAAGACTTCCAGGCCACAGTAGGCTCTTAGTAGTTAAGTTCTTGGAGAGTCAGAATTGTATATGAGTTTTCAACTGTGTGGGGATTGGTATTTCTATGCCCTCCCTAGTTCAAGGGTCAACCTTAGAAAGAACAGGACTTACTGACTTAGATAAACCTGGGCTTGAATTCTAATTTCATCTTTAAACAAGTAACTTGTCCTAACTGAACCTCTGTGTTTTCTTGTGAATAAAACATGGATAATAGCTTCTACCTCAAAGACTCGTTGTGATAACAAATCAAATGCAGCCTGGGTTTAGTATTACCAGCCTGGTGGTACTAATATGTGGGGGCTGCAGTTTGTTAGCCCTCCCCAAATTGAACACTAGGAAAATGAGTTTGCTCCTTGGAAATTAAAATTGGAGCTAAAATATGCAAAATCACTGAACACATCTGAATAATTTACAGTCCAGTAGGACTGATTTGTATTTGATGGAATTTATTAGCATTTTAAGAAGGAATATGAGACTTAGAAGGAGGAGTTGAGACTCTCAAAGGTATTCAACATCTAAGCATTTTCCCAAGGATATTCAAAATTAGCCAATACTCTATAAGTCTTATTCAGAAGGGAATCCCCAATGTGGAAAGGTTGGAGAGATTTTCTACCTAGGACTTTTCAATTTCTATTTTCATAGGCACTATTGCCCTTACCCACAGATGAGGGGATCAGAGAATCTGTGGCTAATGCCATTAGACCTTGAGTGCCTCTGGCTTCCCTTGTCCTGATTCCATGTTATTCTCATAACCTTTGATGCTTATTTGGAATCCCATGTGGATGATTAGCCTCTAGCAACGATATGTAGTGGTCACTTGGAGGTTGAGTGACCTAGTCCCTGTGGCCATTATTTCTTCTGATAAACTCATAAACTGGTATTTAAATATTATACCTTAGTTCTATGAGCTTGTCATATGTAACTATGCCCAAGGGATGAGCTCTCTGTGCTGACAAGATTAGCAAGGCCTCAGATTGGGGAAAAGTTACCATGGCAATAAATGTGCCCTAGTGAAGGAGGCCCTTGGAGTATAGCCAGCTTCTTTCTTTGATAGGATACTAATCACCTGATGGCTATTTTACATCATTTTAAAATTACCATTCTAGGCACCCACTAAATATTTATTATATCTCTTCTCTATCTCAAGGAAGTGTCTTTGATTGGGTTTTCTCTCGAGCAGTCCCTGAGACAAATACCTGTGTGAAAATAGAACATTTGGGAATATTTGGTCCCAGGAAGTACCAATAAGAAAATGAGGATAGGAGACAGGAAGTGGGAAAAAAGCCAGCAGAGTTTGCAATATCACACAAGTTAACACGTACACAACTTGGGCTCAATCTTAATGGGCAAGGAACTTAGGGAGACAATGTAGAACATGTCACAGGGTTCACCTCCCAGCCCCCATGGAAGGAAGATGTACATTAACCTCTAATTCTCATCTCTCTTTGGCTGAGGGTTGCTACCTAATGCATCAATTTCTGATATTTCTGGCCTTCTGGAGCCTGGATGTGCTCAAGGGAGAATCACACTAGTCAGAGTGGTAAAGCACTGGAAGGCTTTCTCTGAGATTTCAAAGTTAGCCCCCAAAAGGGCGTCACAGAAAGTGAAGTTAAATTTCCCATTTCTATGGGTCTTATTTGATTGGAGATATGATGACCGTAGTGTGATTTCCCTCAGGTCATGTTAATCTAGAATACTACAGTCTTGCCTTATATTTGAATTCTTTTTCAATATCTGCAAGAATGTAAAAGGTGAGTCTGCCAGCTGACCCCGATTTAACTCAAGCAAGTGAGATCAATTAGAATACAAGTCCAAACTTCTCAATACTCAAAGTGCAAGTAATATCACATTTCTTTAAACTTCTCAATTGCATTCAAGATTCACATAAAACTCCTCAACCCACCTACATGTGTGGAAAATTCAATACGAGTTACTTAAAGGACTATTGATGTGGGGTCGTCTCTCTCTTCCCTTGTATGATACAAGAACACTGGCAGGACAGAAGGGTTGTAAAATGTACATAGCTCTGAAATGTTGTATATCAGGCATCTAAATCTTGAGCAGGGAAGAAGGAAGATCAGTGTTTGTGTGTGTGTGTGTGTGTGTGTGTGTGTGTGTGTGTGTTATGTTCCTGTTCCTTGCAGCTGTGTGCTTCCTTGAAGAAGTCATGGTCCCCTGGCCTTGCTGCTCCAAGCTGCTTTAGAGTCTCCTTGTCCAGCTTTGTGCCTAGAAAGGCAGTTCTTTGAAGACTCAGGTCCTGAAAGCTAGCGGCAACCCCAGTGCTTCTTTATACTTTCTTAAGCCACAACCACCAGCTCTGATTTGCATTCTTCCTGCCCTTTTCTTCAGGATCCCATTGGGTATGGTTTCCCCTCCTCTAATCCACAAACTAAAAGTCAAGTGCTTTTCACTCTCCTGCTCTTGATCAAGAAAGCTTAATTACCTCATTAGAACTGGAGTCAGTCTCATCAGCCTCAGTGGTTTTCCACTTCTCTTTTTCCACCTGTGAATGCACAGATGTATGTAAACACAAATTCTGGAAGAGAGGTCAAGAAAAGTGACCTGGAGAGAAGGGGGTTGGGAGAATAAAATCCAGCTCCAAAGTCACTCACCACTACTAAAAACTGTAGCAGAAATCAAAGCCACCTCTTTCCTAAAAGCAATGGAACTATAAAATTTCTGGCCTAAAATTCCACCAGAAAATTTTGGGAGTTACAGTCACTCACTTGCATGAGTGACTGATCAAAGTGTCCTTGGTTGATTTTACTGGCAGTCACCCTCATTTCATAGGCATCTATTTCAGCCAGAATTCAAGTCCCACACCCTCCTTGGTCCTCATCAGCTAAGATTACCCTAGTCAGACTACATTTCTCATGATACTTAGAGACACAAAGAATTCACAACTTTTTTTTCAAGATGCTGTCCCTTTGAAGTGTGCCTTGAATTCCCCCAAATCCTCTGCTGAGTCCACTTATAGGATCTTAGTGCAATGAGTGATACTTTCCTGCTTAGTTCTAAGATCATTTCAAGAACTTCATGGAAGGCTTTTTGGCTGTCTAAACCATTTATATATGCATATACAGAAACATTTAACGTTTGTTTAGTGCAATAATTTTTCCATCTCAGTGAAGAATTACTGAAGGAGTTTGTTCAAAATGTAGTTCATACCTGGAAATTCTAATTTAATAGGTCTGAAATAGGCCTCAAGAATCTATATTTTTAACAATACCTTTCAGATGCAACGGTGAGAAGACTGCATTCTATAAAACACATATTTTCACTATTAACACCTATGTGCCAGGAAATTTGCTAAAAGCTCTAAAGACTTTCTTTTATCAAAACATCACATCAATGCTATAATGAAAATATTATTAGCCTCATTTTATAGACGAGTAAAGAGGGCTGAGAAAGGGAAATGAAAATCCAAAGCCATCAATCAAATGTGTTAGATCAGACATTCAAATTAAATTATGTCTACATAGTTGCAAAACCCAAACTACTTCAATTATATTACATTTTAAAACAAATTCTGCTGTTAAGGATATTTCAATTCTAGCAAAAAAAAAATGGCAATTCTCCACAAATACATCTTGGGTTAAAAAATTAATCTGTTTTTAGTTGAAATTTATGTATCCATCAAGTTAGTTAGGCTATACTGTGACAACAAACAACTCATGGACAGTAGTTACTTAATACAACTAAGATTAGTTTTCCCTGATGCTCCATGCCTACCTTGAGTGGTTCTGGGGATCCTGTACCGTGCTGTCTCCATTCAGGGACCCAAAGTGCTGAGCCACTAGCATTTAGAACATCACTACTCCCTTCATCAGGTGAGGGAAATAAAGCAAAAAGGCACCAGCTTTTTTGCTCACATTTCATTCAAGTTGCAAGGCCATATTTATTTATTTATTTATTTATTTATTTATTTATTTGAGATGGAGTTTCACTCTTGTTACCCAGGCTGGAGTGCAAGGGCGCGATCTCGGCTCACAGCAACCTCCGCCTCCTGGGTTCAGGCAATTCTGCTGCCTCAGCCTCCTGAGTAGCTGGGATTACAGGCACACGCCACCATGCCCAGCTAATTTTTTGTATTTTTAGTAGAGACGGGGTTTCACCATGTTGACCAGGATGGTCTCGATCTCTTGGCCTCGTGATCCACCCGCCTCGACCTCCCAAAGTGCTGGGATTACAGGCATATGGCCATATTTAACATTAGGACAGTAGTGAAGTACAATTCGACTAAGTGCTCAGAAGGCAGAGAGTTAAAAATACTGTAAACAGCGCAATGGTTCACATGTTGATTAGAAACTGCTAGACTTAGAGAAAGAAGACGTGGGTTCAAATTCTAATTTCACAATGTGCTAACCCTATGACTTTAAGCAAGTAAATCAATCTCAGTTTGTTTATTTTCTAAACAAGTATACCAATACTTACGTCATGTTGGTTGTTGTGAAAATCAGTAAGACCATGTAAATTGAGTTTAGTGCCTGAAGTACACGTGCTCTCACTAAAACCAGTTGAATTGGAAATAATCACTTTGCTGACTATCCTTACCTATCTGAAACCAATGATGCTTCCAAGTCAAATACTTGCTATTTTATTTTCACATTTAAACTTAGAGATGGTATCTAAAGAAAACACTGGGTAGGGAGAATGAAAGGCAGCTAACTTGCTAGTATGTGAAGCTCTCATAGACTAGATTTCTCAGAGACTTTAGGGTAGATATTTGTTTGCAGGAATAGTACCTGCAAAAGGATAAAGGAAGTAGGACTGAATAAGCAGAAAAGTTGACTTGTGACACAGTGACAACAGAACCAATCTGCCTGGGAACTCTGGAACTGGGGTGGCACTTTGGGGATGCCCTGGATTGTGCCATAAGGTCCTGGGCTAACCTTGGACTAGGTGGTGCCTTTAGAAGGAAGGTTATAGCTTGGTAATACCAGCTATAACCGATTCCTGGAGAGGGATTCAGCTAAGAGTCAGTCAACATTTGCTATATGGGGGAACTAAGGAACTGAGAGTATCAGGCCTGAATGAAGGGATCTGAGCAATGGACCATGACACTCACTTTGAAAGTAAACCTAGAGATAAAATCAGCTATAAAACTGAAAGACCCTGGACTATGATGTCTCATTATGTTTCATTAAATCTTGCTTCCATTCGAACAATAAGTTAACTGAGGTACTTCAGGTTTAATATTCTAGTATTTAAGCGATGACCCTAAATTGTTTCTTCCTGCCTGTCATTCTCATCCAGAAATAATTGACCTACAAGGATTACTATCAAAATGTCAGGTCTAGAGCCAAAAAGGAACTTATTTCCATGAAAATCGCCTCAGAAATAATTACTGGAGGAAAAATCTTTATTTGGCTTATTTTTAGCTTGTTGAAATACTTTTCTAAACATATCCATCATACACTAGAATACTGTACCTCTCTGGGACTTCTTACAGATGTGCCAGTGAGACACCAAAAGCCACAGGTTAAAGATGGCACATTTTTGGAGCATGGCAGTATTGGATGACATGAAAGATTGGGAAGGGGTAAACACACAATTTAGTGATTTAAAATTTTTAAAGCATATGTACTACAAGGTACAGAACTGCACTATTTTAAGATAAACTATATATATATATATATATTTTTTTTTTTTTTTTTTTTTTTTTTTTTGAGCCAGAGTCTCACTCTGTTGCCCAGACTGGAGTGCAGTGGTGCAATCTCAGCTCACTGCAACCTCCGACTCCCAGGTTCAAGCGATTCTTTTGCCTCAGCTTCCTGAGTAGCTGGAATTCCAGGAACCCACCACTACACCTGGCTAATTTTCGTATTTTTAGTAGAGTCAGGGTTTCACCATGTTGGCCAGGCTGGTCTCAAATTCTTGACCTCTGGTGATCTGCCTGCCTTGGCCTCCCAAAATGCTGGGATTACAGGCATGAACCACCATGCCTGGCCAAATAAACTATATTCTTTCAGTAAACGTCAGGCTAGCTGTAGAGCATTCAAACCACCTGGAAACACAGTTCATTTTCCTGTCCCTTTAAGGGCACTTCCTAGGAACTTTTGAGAAGCATTCTCTAAATTATTGCAGCTTTCTTACTGCAGGCTTATCATGACGTCTTTGAAATTTCACACTTTTCATACTACAGAGACACATCTCCAGCAGTTGTTTCCTTGGGAATCAGAATAAATAAAGGAAGCTTATATTTCTGTAGAGTATAAAGGATCAATGGCATCATATCTTATCCTTCAGTGGGGCTTTATGTTACCACGCCCAATAAGCATCCAAAGAGATATCAAGAATTCATCACTCAAACTGTCTAAAATAGGGTCCGGGTAAAATGTGAGAATAGGATGTGAAATAGAATTATGATGCATTTCCCACAACCAGAATTTTTTTACATAGTTTATCTCATATTAACCAATTTTTGAGAAACACTATTATTCTGATTTTATGAATAAAGAGACTGACACTAAGAGAATTTAGAAAAATGGGAAAGAGCTTCAACTCAAGTTGTGGGTCTTCAATTATTTATGTTAACCAACTATTTGCCAAAACATTAAATTCTTTTGACTAATATAGAGAAGCCCTGTGGTATAGAAAGCTGTCTTGGATTCAGAATCAGAGGTTCAGATTCTAGTTCTACTATGTACTGACTCTATGACATTTGGAAAAGGACTTAATACTTTTGAGCCTTAGACATTTTATCTGAAAAATGCAAAATACCACGGTTGGGTTGTGAAGATAAGAATAATACCTAAAAGCACAGCAGAAATTGAATAAATAATAATTTTATCACATATTACATATGAGATCCCTAAAACAACCTTCCAGGAACTTCCAGATCTACCTTTATATAATTCCTGGAAAGATGAATTGAATGGTATGCCTAAATAAATGCGCCACCTCCAAGCCTACCTGGCATGAAGCCTCCTGGAGCCCTGGCAGGTACTTGGAAATCCCAGGCAGAGGACTAATATGCTCTGACTTAGCTGGGTACTCAGCTGCATAACCTAGCCTTTGTCTCAAATGTCTGTGCTTCTCTCAGGCAGTTGTTGACAATAAGATCATCAAACATTCTCTAGATTTCCCAAAGAATTCTTGGTAATATTCCCAGCACACTTAAAAAAAAAAAAAAACTTCCTCTTTTACCTGACCCATTTTTGCCTGGGATATTTTTTTCACTATATGAGCTAGTTTTAATTAAAGTTGATAATTCTTGGGTGACTTCCACATGCTCCCTGATGAGGGTGATATAAATGGACACAATAAACAGACCATCTACTATTGATAGAGTCTACAGCTGCATCTTCTAATTAGGGCCAATAATGGCTTTCGGGGCAAGAGTTCCCATATGATGTTTGTTTAATTAAAGTCTTTGACTGCCCTACTAAGAGGGTGAAAAATATTCCACTTAAAATGTACTGAAAGAAAACATAGCTGTTAGAAGGCAGAACATTCCATAATAGTCCCTCCTGGGCTCCGAGAAGGATAATTTTAGGGCAAAATAATATTTTTTCTTGATAGTACATACAATGTTATTATCATTGTAATTAAACTAGGTAAATTATTCGATTTCCAAACTCATGTATATGTAATTCATATATATATATATATATACACATATATATATATATATATACACATATATATATATATATACACACATATATATATATATATACACATATATATATATTCTCTGTGTGTATATACATATACACACATAAAATATATAACAGTTGGGCTGACCTATAGGCTTTAAGAGGGAATAGGTTCAAATGTGAGCCCAGAAGGATTAGAGTAGGGAATATGAGGCAGACTGGGTCTCTCAAATATTATCCTATGAGTAATGAGCTCACCTTGACCAACGATGTAACATTTCTTCTCAATTACAGACTGAGTTATTTACTCCAGATCTTTAAGTATCTACTATAGGTCATGAGATAAGATGCACTGTGGTAGGATGGTGAAGTGGAAAGTGCCTTGGGCAGAGATACGAAAGGTGGATGTTAGCCCTGACTTTGCTATGAATTTAGAAAGTATTATTTGAGTCTTCATTACTTTATCTGGAGGAATGGAAGTATGTATATTTAGGGAGGGCTTTCACTAGCTTAATCTAAAATATACTTTCCTGCTTTAATTTCTTTGATGATATTATCTTTGAATTGGAGGGTTTTTCTAAATACGGCTCACATGAATTAGCAATTTGTAAGTAATTAAAATATAAAAGGTTTTTGTACCACATAGATAGAAGACTCTGATCTATATGGCTGACCTGTGATCATAGTTTAGCACTATGTTTTGCCAAAAACGTCACACTGTCTTGATTCTAAGCTGTACTTTATTCTATCTCCACATGTTTCTAAAACCAAGATGCTTCTCAAAGCCAAAAAGGACTGGCCTATGTTGTAACATAGCTGTCACTGCTTATAGGTAGGTAAATGTAGCCGTGTGTGTGTGTGTGTGTGTGTGTGTGTGTGTGTGAAAGAAAGAGAAAGGCAGAGATTGACAGAGACAGAGGGCAGCTGTTTATCTGTCACCTCAGTTTAGTTATTTGCACTATAATAGGGGTTACATTTCGACTTTTAAATTTGGATCCCTAATCGTTACTAAATATGCTTTGGAAAATGTTACACTAGGAAGCAGCAGTGAACAAAAAGCTGTTAAGATACTGCACACTTTCCTGTTACACACCAGTCAATAAATAAGTAGTAGATTTGTCAACTCTCTCAGGGTAGGTTATGAAATAGTTAAACCTAGCAGCGATTGATCTAATCAGGTTACATGTGTGAAGAGCTATGACTTCAATCATGGAATTCTCTTCTCAAACTTTTATTTTCCTTTCCTCCTTTTTACTCTTTTTACTTTCCTTTGCTGTCCTCCCTCCCTCACTCCCTCCCTCCCTCCCTCCTTCCTTCCTTCCTTCCTTCCTTTTTTTAAATAAGTGACTTGATTTTTAGCATCTTCACATTATTAAAAATTCAGTGTATATATAAAATTACAAAGAAGAAAGTAAATAACACACAACATCTCCACACCCAAAAGTAATAATCAGTACTATTAAGAGTATATCATTGCAGAATTACCTATGTACCAATGTACAGATCAAATGATAAATACACAGCTAGACTTAAAATGTTAAGATATTTGGGTTGAGTTATGCATATTAAATTTAGTTAAATAAAAATGAAATGTAGTAAATGAGATAGCATATATAAAAATATTTTCTTGCTCTGTCAGCTGAGAAGTCCTAGAATCAAGGATATTTCAGTGACAGCAGACACACCTAGCACCATATCATGGTTTCTAAAACCATTCCCCAATAAAAGGAAACAGGGCTACTTAGAGATATGGCTGAAGCTAGTGCTGAGACAAAAAATATAAAAGACGATTCCGGATGATTTATAAAGCCAGAAAATAAGGGGATGCTGAAAAAAAACCCCCACAATTATTGAGTATGTCACAGGGATATGGGACAAATGGAAAGAACTTCAATGACCAAAGCTGAAATTACCTGACCAGCAAAATAAGAGAGGAATTATTAGATTATAATGCAAATCTAATAATTTATCAACTAATTGGAATTCGTTTATTAATTCTGATTAATTAATTAATTAGAATAATAGAATAAATCTCCCCTGCAGAAAGATTCCAAACAATTTATGGAGATGGTTCACCCTCAAGGAGGTGAAATATAATTCACAATTCCTTGAGTGAAGCCTGTGCATAGTGACTTCCTGCTAAAGAGTAAACCATACCCAGGATTGAAGCTCTCGCTGGACGCACGGAGAGGGTGAGTCGGGGAAGCATTTCCAGACGGATCTTAGTTGCCAACAGAACGGGGAAATTCCCAGGTATAAAAGAGACGCGGGACGCCTGGCAGAGGTCTCCGCTGGCGTAGTCGGCAGCTGGTGCGGCTCCGGCCCGCGCCGGAGCGCAGAGGCGCTCCACAGCGCTCCATACAAAAGCGCACTGTTAAGGGTGCCCTGTTCAACCGGCAAACTAAGACCCGAGAGGGCTGAACTTGAGACTGAATGGGTCTTGAACTGTGACACCCAGCCCAGGAAATCCCAGGGACTCAGCGTTTGGGGGAGCACAGTGCGACAAACAAAACGACGATTCCAAACGCTCCCGGTGAATAGGTTTTTTTTTTTTTTAAAGTGCAGCTCCGCGGGGGAGGGGCGTCAGCCATTACCGAGGCAATCAGCCCCTACTGAGGTACACGCCCATTGCTGACAGCAGCCTGCCGCTGCCGAGGCAACCCGGTACAACAGAGAGACTCCGCAGGGCGTAGCCCGAGGCAACAGGGCGGAGACCACAGCAGAAGGGCGGAGCCTGCAGGAAAAGGGCGAACCTCACACCAGCAGGGCGGAGCCTCGGCAGGCAAAAAGTGACTAGACTGCCTCCTAGCTGGGCAGGACAGTGAGGCGGACACTCACAAGGAAAGCCCCAACCCCGCCCCAGACAGAGCATCTGAGGAAAAAAAAGGGGTTTTCTTACGAGTTAGGTTGCAGCAGAATCAAACATAGCAGCCTAGCAGCCCTGAATGAACAACAGAGCTCACAGCTCAGCACTTGAGCTCCTACAGACTGTCTCCTCAAGCAACTCCCTGACCCCTCTATATCCATAAGACTGACATTCAGCAGACATCATCCTGGGACAAAGATAGCAGAAAAAGAAACTGGTAGCATCCCTCGCTGTTCCGCAGCCGCTACAGGTGCACCCCAGAAAAGCAGGGCCTGGTGTGGACCTCAGTGGTTGTACAGCGAAGGGGCTAGACTGGTAGAAGGAAAACCAAGTAACAGAAATACTCCATCATCAACAATCTGGGTGTCCACTCAGAGATCCAATCAAAAAGTCAGTAACTACACAGACGTCAGGTGGATAAATCCACAAAGATGGGAAGAAACCAGCGCAAAAAGGAGGAAAACACCCGAAACCAGAACACCTCGCCACCTAGAAAGGACCAAAACTCCTCACCAGCAAGGGAACAAAGCTGGACGGAGAATGACTGTGACGAAATGACAGAATTAGACTCCAGAAGGTGGATAATGAGAAACTTTTGGGAGCTAAAAGAACATGTTTTAAATCAATGTAAAGAAACTAAGAACCTTGAAAAAAGATTTGAGGAAACGATAACAAGAATGGATACCTTAGAGAGGAATATGAATGAATTAAAGGAGCTGAAAAACACAATACGAGAACTTCACGAAACATTCACAAGTTTCAGTAGCCGAATTGACCAAGCAGAAGAAAGAATATCAGAAGTCGAGGATCAACTCAATGAAATAAAACGAGAAAGAAAGATCAGAGAAAAAAGCGCAAAAAGGAATGAACAAAGTCTCCAAGAAATGTGGGACTATGTGAAGAGACCTAACCTACGTTTGATAGGCATACCAGAATGTGATGAAGAGAATGAATCCAAGCTGGAAAATACTCTGCAGGACATTATCCAGGAAAATTTCCCCCACTTAGCAAGACAGGCCAACACTCAAACGCAGGAAATACAGAGAACACCACAGAGATATTCCGCAAGAAGAGCAACCCCAAGGCACATAATCGTCAGATTCAACAAGGTTGAAATAAAGGAGAAAATACTAAGGGCAGCCAGAGAGAAAGGTCGGGTCACCCACAAAGGGAAGCCCATCAGACTCACAGCAGATCTCTCAGCAGAAACTCTACAAGCCAGAAGAGAGTGGGGGCCAATATTCAACATCCTTAAAGAAAAGAACTTTCAACCCAGAATTTCCTATCCAGCCAAACTGAGCTTCAGAAGTTAAGGAAAAATAAAATCCTTTGCGAACAAGCAAGCACTCAGAGATTTTGTCACCACCAGCCCTGCTTTACAAGAGCTCCTGAAAGAGGCACTACACATAGAAAGGAACAACCAGTACCAGCCATTCCAAAATCACACTAAATGCTAAAGAGCATCAACATAATGAAGAATCTACAACAACTAACAGGCAAAACAGCCAGCTAGCATCAAAATGGCAGTGTCAAACTCACACATAACAATATTAACCCTAAATGCAAATGGACTAAATGCACCAATCAAAAGACACAGACTGGCAAATTGGATAAAAAGCCAAAACCCAGCAGTGTGCTGTATCCAGGAAACCCATCTCACATGCAAGGATACACAAAGGCTCAAAATAAAGGGATGGAGGAAGATTTACCAAGAAAATGGAGAGCAAAAGAAAGCAGGAGTTGCAATCCTCATCTCTGATAAAATAGACTTTAAAACAATAAAGATCAAAAGAGACAAAGAAGGCCATTACATAATGGTAAAAGGATCGATACAACAAGAAGAGCTAACGATCCTAAACATATATGGGCCCAATGCAGGAGCACCCAGATACATAAGGCAAGTTCTTAACGACTTACAAAGAGACTTAGACTCCCACACAATAATAGTGGGAGACTTTAACACTCCACTGTCAATATTAGACAGATCAACCAGACAGAAAATCAACAAGGATATCCAGGGCTTGAACTCAGACCTGGAGCAAGCAAACCTGGTGGACATTTACAGAACTCTCCACCCCAAATCCACAGAATATACATTCTTCTCAGCACCACATCATACCTACTCTAAAATTGACCACATAATTGGAAGTAAAGCACTGCTCAGCAAATGCAAAACAACTGAAATCATAACAAACAGCCTCTCAGACCATAGTGCAATCAAGTTAGAACTCAGAATTCAGAAACCGACCCAGAACCGCACAGCTTCATGGAACTGAACAACTGGCTCCTGAATGTTGACTGGATAAACAACAAAATGAAGGCAGAAATAAAGAAGTTCTTCGAAACCAATGAGAACGAAGACACAACATGCCAGAACCTCTGGGACACATTTAAAGCAGTCTCTAGAGGAAAGTATATAGCAATAAGTGCCCATATGAGAAGAATGGACAGATCCAAAATTGACACCCTATCGTCAAAATTGAAAGAGCTAGAGGAGCAAGATCAAAAAAACTCAAAACCCAGCAGAAGACAAGAAATAACTAAGATCAGAGCTGAACTGAAGGAGATTGAGACACGAAAAACCCTCCAAAAAATCAATAAATCTAAGAACTGGTTTTTTGAAAAGATCAACAAAATAGACAGACCACTAGCCAGATTGATTAAAAATAAAAGAGAGAAGAACCAAATAGATGCAATAAAAAATGATAAAGGGGAAATCACCACAGATTCCACAGAAATTCAAACCATCATCAGAGAATATTATAAACAACTCTATGCACATAAACTAGTAAACCTGGAAGAAATGGATAAATTCCTGGACTCCTGTGTCCTCCCAAGCCTAAACCAGGAGGAAGCTGAAACTATGAATAGACCAATAACAAGGGCAGAAGTCGAGGCAGCAATTAAGAGCCTACCACACAAAAAAAGCCCAGGTCCAGATGGGTTCACAGCCGAATTCTACCAGACACACAAAGAGGAGCTGGTACCATTTCCTCTGAAACTATTCCAAATAATCCAAAAAGAAGGAATCCTACCCAAATCATTCTACGAGACCAATATCATCCTGATACCAAAACCTGGCAGAGACCCAACAAGAAAAGAAAACTTCAGGCCAATATCCATGATGAACATAGATGCAAAAATCTTCAATAAAATATTGGCAAGCCGATTGCAACAGCAAATCAAAAAACTTATTCATCATGATCAAGTAGGATTCATCCCAGGGATGCAAGGCTGGTTCAACATACGCAAGTCTATCAACGTAATTCACCACATAAACAGAACCAAAAACAAAAACCACATGATTATCTCAATTGATGCAGAGAAGGCATTTGACAAAATTCAACAGCCCTTTATGCTAAAAACCCTCAATAAACTCATCGATGGAACGTATCTCAAAGTAATAAAAGCTATTTATGACAAACCAACAGCCAATATCATACTGAATGGGCAAAAACTGGAAGCATTCCCTTTGAAATCTGGCACTAGACAAGGATGCCCTCTGTCACCACTCCTATTCAATATAGTACTGGAAGTTCTAGCCACAGCAATAAGGCAAGAAAAAGAAATAAAGGGTATTCAAATAGATAAGGTGGAAGCCAAATTGTCTCTATTTGCAGACGACATGATAATATACCTAGAAGACCCCATCGCCTCAGCCTAAAAACTCCTGAAACTGATAAGCAACTTCAGCAAAGTCTCAGGATATAAAATCAATGTGCAAAAATCACAAGCCTTCCTCTACACCAATAACAGACTTAAAGAGAGCCAAATCAAGAATGAACTGCCATTCACAATTGCTACAAAAAGAATAAAATACCTTGGAATACAACTCACAAGGAACGTAAGGGACCTCTTCAGGGAAAACTACATACCACTGCTCAACGAAATCAGAGAGGACACAAACAGATGGAGAAACATTCCATGTTCATGGTTAGGAAGAATTAATAACGTGAAAATGGCTATACTGCCCAAAGTAATTTACAGAATCAATGCTATCCCCATCAAGCTACCATTGACTTTCTTCACAGAACTGGAAAAAACCACCTTGAACTTCATATGGAACCAAAAGAGAGCCCGCATAGCCAAGTCAATTCTAAGCAAAAAGAACACAGCGGGGGGCATCACACTACCGGATTTCAAACTATACTACAAGGCTACAGTAATCAAAACAGCATGGTACTGGTACCAAAACAGAGATATAGACCAATGGAACAGAACAGAGGCATCAGAGGCAACACAACATAGCTACAACCATACAATCTTTGATAAACCTGACAAAAACAAGAAATGGGGAAAGGACTCCCTGTTCAACAAATGGTGTTGGGAAAACTGGCTAGCCATGTGTAGAAAGCAGAAACTGGACCCCTTCCTGACACCTTACACCAAAATTAACTCCAGATGGATTAAAGACTTAAACACAAGACCCGGAACCATAAAAACTCTAGAAGGAAATCTAGGCAAAACCATCCAGGACATAGGAGTAGGCAAGGACTTCATGAACAAAACACCAAAAGCATTGGCAACAAAAGCCGAAATAGACAAATGGGACCTAATGAAACTCCACAGCTTCTGCACAGCAAAAGAAACAGTCTCTAGTGTGAATCGGCAACCAACAGAATGGGAAAAAATTTTTGCAGTTTACCCATCTGACAAAGGGCTGATATCCAGAATATACAAAGAACTCAAACAGATTTAAAGGAAAAAAACAAACAAGCCCATTCAAAAGTGGTCAAAGGATATGAACAGACACTTTACGAAAGAAGACATATATGAGGCCAACAATCATATGAAAAAATGCTCATCGTCACTGGTCATCAGAGAGATGCAAATCAAAACCACATTGAGATACCATCTCACGCCAGTTAGAATGGCGATCATTAAAAAATCTGGAGACAACAGATGCTGGAGAGGATGTGGAGAAAAAGGAACACTTTTACACTGTTGGTGGGAGTGTAAATTAGTCCAACCATTGTGGATTCCTCAAGGCCTTAGAAATAGAAATCCCATTTGACCCAGCAATCCCATTATTGGGTATATATCCAAAGGACTATAAATCGTTCTACTCTAAGGACACATGCACACGAATGTTCATTGCAGCACTGTTTACAATAGCAAAGACCTGGAATCAACCCAAATGCCCATCAATGATAGACTGGATTGGGAAAATGTGGCACATATACACCATGGAATATTATGCAGCAATCAGAAATGATGAGTTTGTGTCGTTTGTAGGGACATGGATGAATCTGGAGAACATCATTCTCAGCAAACTGACACAAGAACAGAAAATGAAACACCGCATATTCTCACTCATAGGCGGGTGATGAAAAATGAGAACACATGGACACAGAGAGGGGAGTACTAAACACTGGGGTCTATAGGGGGAAAAGGGGAGGGCCAGTGGGAGGGGGAGGTGGGGAGGGATTGCCAGGGGAGAAATACCAAATGTGGGTGAAGGGGAGAAAGCAAACAAAACACACTGCCCTGTGTGTACCTATGCAACTGTATTGCATGCTCTGCACATGCACCCCAAAACCTAAAATGCAATAAAATAAAAAAAGAACATAGCAAAAATCAAACAAAAAAAGAGTAAACCATAAGAAGGGAGAAGAAGAATAACTTTAGAGTGGAGAAAGCTGACAGACACCACTCCAGCCAGGTGATTAAAGTTAGCAGTCTTAAATTACGTAGACAGTACAGACCCTTGGTATGATGTGATAAACATGGAGCTTCTGTGGGGAGCCTCATAAGCCCAGTCTAACACTGAAAACTATATTAAACAAATTTAAATTCAGAAATAGTTTATGAAATTTCTGACATGTACTCATCAAAAAGCCCAAGACCATGTATATGGTCTAAATGCCCCACCTAAAATATGCAGAGTGGCAAGTTGGATTAAAAAATAAGACCCATTTGTCTGTTGTCTTCAAGAGACCCATGCCATACATAATCACCCATAGGCTCAAAGTAAAGGGCTGAAAAAAGAGCTATCATGCAAAAGGAAACAGGAAAGAGCAGAAGTCACTATCCTAATGTCAGAAAAAATAGACTTTAAAACAACAATGGCAACAATGATGCAAAAGAACAAAGAAGGACGTTACATGTGGATAAATGGTTGGATTCAACAAGAAGACTTAACTATCCTAAATATATATGCACCCAACATTGGGGCACCCTGATTCATAAAACAAGTACCTTTAGACCTACAGAAAAATTTAGACAGCCCCACAATTAGAGTGGGGAACTAACATACTACTGACAGTGTTAGATCAGTGGAGCAGAAAACTAACAAAGAAATTCTAGACTTAAATTTGACACTTGACCACCTGGGCCTACTAGACATCTATAGAATGCTCCATTTATCACTCATAGAATATGTACTCTTCTTATCTGCATATGCGACATACTCAAAGATCAACCACATGATGAATCATAAAGTAAGTCTCAATAAATTTTTTTAAAAATGAAATCATATGAACCGTATCCTTAGACTATAGTGGAATAAAAATAGAAATCAATACCAAGAAGATCCCTCAAAACCACACAACTACAGGAAAATCAAACAACTTGTTCCTGAATGACTTTTAGGTAAACAACAAAATTAAGGCAGAAATCAAAAAATTATTTGAAATAAATGAAAACAGAAAAACAACATGCCAAAATCCCTGGTATGCAGCAAAAGCAGTGTTAAGAGAAAAGTTACAGTGCAAAATGGCTACTTTAAAAAAGTTAGAAAGATTTCCGCTTGAACCTGGGAGGCAGAGATTGCAGTGAGCTTAAGTCACACCTCTGAACACACCAGCCTGGGTGACAGAATGAGACTCTGTCTCAAGAAAAAAAGTTAGAAAGATTTCAATTCAACAATCTAACATCACATCTAGAGGAAATGAAGAAACAAGAACAAACTAAGCTCAAAGCTAGCAGAAGAAAAGAAATAACTAAAATCAGAGCAGAACTGAAAGAAATTGAGACCCAGAAGTCCATACACAGAATCAAAGAAACTGAAAGTCAGTTCTTTGAAAGGATGAACGAGTCCAATAAACTGCTGGCTAAATTAACCAAAAAAAGGGAGTAGAAGTTCGAAATAAGCTCAATCAGAAATGACAAAGGTGATATTACAACTGATCTCACAGAAATTTGAAAGATTCTCAGAGACTATTATCAACACTTTTTGGGCACAAACTACAAAATCTAGAGGAATTAATAAATACCTATAAACACACAATCTCCCAAGATCAAATCAGGAAAAAATAGAGACCTTGAGCAGACCAATATAAAGTTCCAAAATTGAATCAGTGATTTAAAAAAAATCTTCCAACCAAAAAGAGCCCTGGACCAGATGGATTCACAGCTGAATTCTGCCAGAGATACAAAGAAGAGCTGGTTTCAACTCTACTGAAAGCTACTCAAAAAAAAAAAAAAAAAAATTGAGAAGGAGTAACTCCTCCCTAACTCATTCTACAAAGGCAGCATCATGCAGGTAAGAAAGCTTGGCAGACACAATGATGGAACTACAGATCAACATCCTTGATTAACACAGATGCAAAAATCCTCAAAAAATACTAGCTAACTGAATCCAACAGCATATCAAAGGTTCATTCACCATGACCAAATAAAAGCCTGGTTAAGAACTCCTGTTGGACAACTGGTGTTGTCATTTGGAGGACATACAACACTCTGACCACTTGAATTACTAGAGTTCTTGCATTGGTTCTTTCTCATCTCTCAGTGTTAGTGTTCTTTTTAACTTCAGTGTAGACTGAATACAGTCAATTGACTTCTTGTCTGAATGTCTTCACAGAGCTGAGGCTTTGTGCAGTGTCTTTATTTGAAGCTAATTTCTGGTCTTTGGTTTCAGCATGGGGTATGTTAGTGATGTAGTTTTGGTGTTGAAGCTTTGGGGTGTGATCCAGTAGGCAGCACTTAAGCAAATTGGTCAATTGGTAGACTCTCGCTCAGTTGCGCAGCTCCTCTATGTTTTCTCACAGTTGCAGCAATGTTCCCTGTCGATGCTATGAAACTGTGGGTTCCTCGACCTATTGAGTGCTGGCTATAGATTGCAGCTTGGCACTCCTGAGCTCTCTACTGCATCTCTGGGGAGATCTCAGTGTTTATGCTCCTTCTCCAAGGAAGAGGCAGCAGAGAAAGGGGCCTTAGTAGTAGTCATGGCAAAAGGTCTTTTGCTTGTCTCCTGGGGGCTCCACCCCAGAGACATGCAGGTTAGCATTTTCTCAGTACAATCAGCCCAGGATGGAGGGTCTGTGCTGTGGGCCTAAGCAGGGTGTTTCCTGTCTAGTGACAAATAGTGAGCGTGGCGGGGGTGGGTAGCCATGGCAGACAGACTTGACTTTTCTTTTTGGGTTGACTGTAGCTTTTTGAAGGTGTGAATAAGGCACTTAGGGGCTTTGCTCCCTTTCTAGTCCAAGAGTAGCAAGGGCAGTTCCACCAAAAACACAGTGGCAGAGAGGCTTTCAGTTGCCCCTGGTGGCTCTGTCCAGGGAGTAGAAGAGGTACTGGCTCAATCACTCTGGGAGGTGATTCCTGGAGGCCCAGGCCTGGAGGACCTGCCTGGTGAGGAGATATGGGAGGAGGCACCCACATAACAGTCTAACCACTTTTCCAAAGGGCTGCTGTGATATGCTGGGTATTCAGTGCCTAGTCACCTCAGATTTTCTAGTACCTGGAGGTATTAGCAGTGAAAGCTGTCAAACAGCAAAGAAGCTGGCCTGCTCCTGCTCTCTCTCTAGGAGCTCCATGTCAAGGAGGTATAAACCTGTTGCTGGCCCAAATGCACCTGCAGGAGGTGGCTGGAGACCCCAGTTTGGAGGTCCCACCAATGAAGAGGAAAAGGATCAGGCACCCACTTAAAAAAGTTGTCTGGCCATGTTTTCATAGAGCAGCTGTTCTGTGCTGGGGATCTGCTTCAGCCCCTGTCACCTCAGACTCTCCAAAACTCAAAGGTCACAATGATTAAGTCACCCAAATAGCAAGGTTGGTGACCTGCCCCTCCCTCTGGGAGCTCTGTCCTAATGAGGTTTCAAATCTCTGTCCACCAGAGAGCACCAGAGTGATTGGCTGGAGACCCCAGTTGAAAGGTCCTGCCCAGTGAGGAGGAATGGGATCCAGGACTGCTTCTGCCTCCAGTTGGCTTGTAGTCTCCAAAGCCCAAAGGCTGGAATAACTAAGTTGCCCAAACAGCAAATATGGCAGCCTGCCTCTACCTCTGGGAGATCCATTTCAGGTAGGTTTTAAATCTCCATTAGCCAGTGGGTGTGGCTGGAGATTCCAATTGGAAGGTCCTGCCACAGGAGAAGGAATGGGATGAGGGAGCCACTTCAAAAAGGATTCTAGCCACATTTTTTAGAGCAGCTGTGCTGTGCTGGGAGATTGCTTTCACCCACAGTTGGCTTGAATTCCCCAGAGCCCAAAGGCTAGAATGGCTAAATTGACCAAACTGCAAAGATAGCAGCTAGCCCCTACCCCTGGAGCTACATCTCAGGGAGGTTCAACACTACTGGTGGCTGATAGAAAATTCCAAGCTAGTGGGTATTAATCCTGTGAGGTGCCAGGGTGTGGAGCCTGCAGACTATTGTGACACAGCCCCTTGAATGCAGCGCCTTTCCAAGGGGTAGGTAAGGGTGTATAATCTCCTGTTTTGCCGGAGTTGCAGCTACTTTTGCCTGAAAGACTGGAAAGGCCAGATATCTAAGGCTCCTGGTTATTTGTGTGTTCCTGAGAAGCTTCTCTGCTGAGATTCCATGTAGTTCTATGTGTCAGACAAAAGACTCTGGTTGAGTGAGTTCACAAGTGGATTTCCTGATCCAAGGGTTGTAACGATCCTTGAGAGAAGCATAAATTCCCGGGATCGCACATTCACTCACCACTTCTCTGAGTGAGGGAGGTTCCCTTGACTCTTTGTTGCTCCTTGGTGGGCCATTATGCTGCCTTGCTTTTCTTAATTCTCCATGGATCAAATTGTTTCTTTGATTAGTCACAAGGTACATACCCATATGTTTTAGGTAAATGTGCTGTATTACTCTCCACTTCTGTTCCTCTCCATGAGAAATGCTTCTAGTCAGCCATCTTGGCTCCCCTCATTACATTTCAACATGAGATTTGGGTGGGGACAAATATCAACTATATCAATAAAATTTTAATATTTTCTATAACAATACTGCTTCTATGTTTAACTTTAGTTCTGTATTTAAATAATTTCAGTGCTAATATTTTTACTCTAACAGGACAGTTTTTCTATTGAAAACCTACAACTAAGGTAATAGTTAATGATAAAAGATTGAATGCTTTCCACCTAAAATAACAAAGAAAAGCAAGGATGCTAGGTCTTATCAGTTCTATTCAATGTTGTACAGGCACTTGTAGGCAGGGCACTGTGCATTAAAAATAAATAAGAGGCATCAAAACTGGAAAACCAGAAGTAAAACTGTCTTCTGTGCAATATGTATGAAACCTATAAAATCTACAAAAAAAGCTACTAGAAAAAGTGATTTTACCAAGGTTGCAGGATTCAAGGTAAGTATATGAATTATATTCTCGCCTACTAGCAATAAATGACTGGAAACTGAAATTTGAAAGATCACATACAATTGCATAAAATAACATTAAATACTTCATAATAAATCTGCCAAAAACTGTGAAAAATATGTACAATAAAAGTTACAAAATGTTGCAGAGAGAAATTCAACAATATCTAGATAAGTGAACAGATAAACCATTTTAATGACTAAGATATGTCTATGTGTTAAATTGTAGTTTTTTTCAGACAAATAGATAAATTTAATGTCTTTTTAATCCAAAACCCAGAATAATTTTCTGTAGATACTATCTCATTGTTTCTAAAATGTAAATGTAAATTCACGTTACAAGAACCAAAACAAATTTTTAAAAGAACTAAGTTGGATAATCAGGGTGATGAGTTGGAGGAAGATAGCCAAATAGAACTTTCTAGTGATCACAACCCCCTGTAGGAACACCACATTGAACAACTATCCATAAAAGAAATCACCATCATAAGAACAAAAACTCAGATAAGCAATCGTAGTACCTAGTTTTAACATCATATCAAGGAACGAGGCACTGAACAAGGTAGGAAAGGCAGTCTTGAATTGCTGACACCACTCCTTCATACACTGGCAGCAGCTGTGTGGTATCAAGAGAGAATCTGTGCTCAGGGGAGAGAGAGCACTATGATTGTGGGACTTGACTGGAAATAAGTGTTGCCCTGTCACAGCAGAAAGAAACATGGGCAGAACTTGGCCAGCATCCATAGAGAGAGCATTTATACCAGCACTAGCCAGAGGGGAATTATCCATCCCAGTGGTGGGAACATGAGTTTCAGCAAGACCTACAACAAGAGCTAAAGTGCTTTGGGGTTCTAAGTAAACTTGAAAGGCAAGCTAGACCACGGGGCTTTAATTCCTGGACAAATCCTGTTACTATGCTGTATTCAGAGTGAGTGGACTTGGTGGATATGCAACCTAGCGAAACACCAGTTAGTGCACCCAAGGGAGTACTTGCATCTCCTCTACCCCAACCCCAGGCAAAAAAGCTCACAGCTCTGGGAGACTCCTTCCTTACTCTAGAGGAGAGGAGAGAGTAGAGGGGACTTTGTCTTTGTCTTGCAAATTGGATACCAGCTCAGCCACAGTACAATAAGGCATGCGGTAGAGTTCTGAGGCTCCCCTTTCAGGCCCTAGCTCCTAGGAAACATTTCTAGACATGCCCTTGGTCAAAAGGGCATCTGCTTCCATAAAGAGAAGGGCCCAGGCAAAATTCATTACCTGCTAATGAAAAGAGCCCTTTGTCCTTGAATAAACATTAACAGCAGCAAGATATACTCACTGCAGGCCTTGGATGGGACCTGGGGCTGTGTTGACTTTAGGTGTGATCCAGTACATTCCCAACTGTGGTGCCATTGGGAAAGACTCCTTTTCTTCTGCTTGAGGAAAAGAGAGGAAAGAGTGGAGGGAACTTTGTTTTGAAGCTTGGGTACCAGCACAGCTACAGTGCGGTAGAGCAACAAGTGGCTTCCTGGGGTTACCAACTCCAGGACTTGGCTCCTGGATGGTATTTCTGGACCCACTATGGGCCAAAGGAAAACCAGCTGTTCTGTAGAGAGAGACTCAGGCCTGGCAAAATTCACAATCTGACTGAGGAGCCCTGGGGTCTTGAATGAACATTGGCAGTATTCAGGCAGCACCTGCTGCAGGCCTGGGGCGGTGGTGGCCATGGGGAGAGACTCCTGCATGAGGAAATGAAAGAGTGCTCTCACAAGACTTTGTCTTTGGCTTGGCTGCCAACTTAGCTGCAGTGCAATAGAGCACTAAGTATATTCCTACGGCTCTTGAATTCAGGCCCTGGTTCCTAGATGGCATTATGGATTTAATGAGACAGGAGGATCTCACTACTCTAAAGGAAAGACCACAGGCCTCACTGGATTTGCAACTAGCTGAATGAAGAGTGATTGGGCCTTAAGTGAACATTAGCAGTGGCCAGGAAGTTAAGCAGTCACTGTGGGCCTTGGGTGAGACTCAGTGCTGTGCTGGCTTTGGGTCTTGCCTAGTGAATTCCAGTGGTTTAGACACAGAGGTATTTACGTCATCCCTCCTCAAGCTCCAGGTAGCTTAGTATAGATGGAGAAACTCTTCGTTTGGGAGAAACTAAGGGAAGAGAACAAGAGTCTCTGCTTGGTAGTCTAGGGAATTCCTCTGGGTCTTACCCAGGACCCAAGGCAATATGTCTATTAATGTGCAAGAGTCACAGTATTATTGGGCTTCAGGTACCCCTTAATACTACAGTCTTATCTTCAGGTATCGATACAGCTGCTATGACCAAAGATGTAGATCACAACATTCAGTTGTCTTTGAATACTAGTAAAGCCTTCCCAATAAGGATGCGTACAAAGAAGCCCAGACTGAGAAGACTACAACAAGTACCTAACTCTTCAATGTCAAGACATTGATAAACATCCACAAGCATCAACACTATCCAGTGAAACATGACCTCACCAAATGAACTAAATAAGGCACCAATGACTTCTCCCAGAGTGACAAAGATGTATGACGTTTCAGACAGAATTCGAACTGGCTATTTCGAGGAAGATCAACAAAGTTCAAGATATCACAGAGAAGGAATTTAGAACCCTATCAAATAAATTTAACAAAAAGATTGAAATAATTTTTAAAAATCAAGCAGAAATTTTGGACCTAAAAAATTCAACTGACATACTGAAGAATGCATCTGTCTTTTAACAATAGAATTAAGCAGAAAAATGATTCAGTGAACTTGAATATGGGCTATTTGAAAATACAGAGGAGACAAAAAAAAATAATAAAAAGAATGAAGCACACTTATAAGTTCTAGAAAATAGACTGAGAAGGGCAAACCTAAGAGTTGTCAGCCTTAAAGAGGAGGTAAAAGGAGAGGTCAAAGTAGGAAGTATATTCCAAGGAATAACAGAGAAATTCCCAAGCCTAAAGAAAGATTATCAGTATTCAAGGACAAGAGGTTTACAGAAAAACAGATTTAACCTAAAGAAGACTTCCTGAAGGGATTTAATAATCAAACTCCCATTCTAACTGGCGTGAGATGGTATCTCAATGTGGTTTTGATTTGCATCTCTCTGATGACCAGTGACGATGAGCATTTTTTCATATGATTGTTGGCCTCATATATGTCTTCTTTCGTAAAGTATCTGTTCATATCCTTTGCCCACTTTTGAATGGGCTTGTTTGTTTTTTTCCTGTAAATCTGCTTGAGTTGTTTGTAAATTCTGGATATCAGCCCTTTGTCAGATGGGTAGACTGCGAAAATTTTTTCCCATTCTGTTGGTTGCCGATCCACTCTAGTGACTGTTTCTTTTGCCATGCAGAAGCTGTGGAGTTTCATTAGGTCCCATTTGTCTATTTTGGCTTTTGTTGCCAATGCTCTTGGTGTTTTGTTCATGAAGTCCTTGCCTACTCCTATGTCCTGGATAGTTTTGCCTAGATTTCCTTCTAGGGTTTTTATGGTGCCAGGTCTTATGTTTAAGTCTTTAATCCATCTGGAGTTAATTTTAGTGTAAGGTGTCAGGAAGGGGTCCAGTTTCTGCTTTCTGCACATGGCTAGCCAGTTTTCCCAACACCATTTGTTAAACATGGAATCCTTGCCCCATTGCTTGTTTTTGTCAGGTTTATCAAAGTTAGAATGGCGATCATTAAAAAATCTGGAGACAACAGATGCTGGAGAGGATGTGGAGAAAAAGGAACACTTTTACACTGTTGGTGGGAGTGTAAATTAGTTCAACCATTGTGGAAGACAGTGTGGCGATTCCTCAAGGCCTTAGAAATAGAAATTCCATTTGACCCAGCAATCCCATTACTGGGTATATATCCAAAAGACTATAAATCGTTCTACTATAAGGACACATGTACACGAATGTTCATTGCAGCACTGTTTACAATAGCAAAGACCTGGAATCAACCCAAATGCCCATTGATAATAGACTGGATTGGAAAAATGTGGCACATATACACCATGGAATATTATGCAGCAATCAGAAATGATGAGTTCGTGTCATTTGTAGGGACATGGATGAATCTGGAAAACATCATCCTCAGCAAACTGACACAAGAACAGAAAATGAAACACCGCATATTCTCACTCATAGGTGGGTGATGAAAAATGAGAACACATGGACACAGAAAGGGGAGTACTAAACACTGGGGTCTATTGGGGGGAAAAGGGGAGGGCCAGTGGGAGGGGGAGGTGGGGAGGGATAGCCTGGGGAGAAATGCCAAATGTGGGTGAAGGGGAGAAGAAAAGCAAAGCACACTGCCATGTGTGTACCTACGCAACTGTCTTGCATGCTCTGCTCATGTACCCCAAAACCTATAATCCAATAAAAAATTAAAAAAAAATAATAATAATCAAACTCCCAAAGGTAAAGGATAAAGAAGGATTCTAAAAGCATCAAGAGAAAAGAAATACATAACATATAAAGGCCCTCAAATATGTATGGCAACGGACTTCTCAGTGAATACCTTACAGGCCAGAAGAGAGTGACATGACAGAAAAAAAAAGGACTTTTTATTCCAGAATAGTAGTATATGCACAAAAATATCCTTAAAACATGAAGGAGAAATAAAGATGTCCCAAGAAAAACAAATGCTGAGGAACTTTTTTCAACACCTGTAAAGGGAATTCTTCAATATAAAAGAAAAACACATAATGAGCAATGGGAAATCATTTTAAGGCATAGAACTCACTGGTAACAGTAAGTACATAGACAAACACAGAATATTGTAACACTATTATAATACACTATTCATACATTGAGTAGAGAGACTACTAAATACCACTCATACCTTTAGTAGAAAGACTAGAAGATGAACTCTCAAAAATAATAATTACAACAACTTTTCAAGAGAAAGATAGTATAGTAAGTTTAAATGAAAACAGTAAAAAGTGTAAAAAGTGAGGGAGGGAATGAAATTAAAGTGCAGAATTTTTATTCATTTTCTCTTTGGTTGTTTTCGTAGTCAGTATTAAGTTGTCATCAGTTTAAAATATTGAGTTACAAGATGTTATATGCAAGTCTCATGGTAACTTCAAAAAAATATGGATACACAAAAAATAAAATACAGGCAATTAAAACATAACACCAGAGAAAATCATCTTCATCAAAAGTAAGACAGGAAGGAAAAACAGAAGCAAAGACTATAAAACAACCACACTAATAACGAGATAACAGAAGTAAGTACTTATCAGAAATCACATTGAATATAAATGGACTAAACACTCCAGTGCAAGACAAAGAGTGACTGAATGGTTGAAAAAACAAGACCCATTGATTTTTTACCTATAAGAAAGACAATTCACCTATAAAGGTACACAGAGACTAAAACTAAAGGGATGGAAAAAGATATTTCATGCCAATGGAAATCATAAAAGAGCAGAAGTAGCTATACTTATAAGACAAAATAGATTTCAAAGCAAAATCTATAAAAAGAGAAAAATATAGTCTTTATATAGTGATTAAAAGGTTTATTCAGTAAGAGGATATAATAATTGCAAATATATACTCCAAATACTGCTGCATGAAGATATATAAAGCAAATATTATTAGTGCTAAAGAGGGAGATAAACCTCAATACAATAATAGCTGGAGACTTCAACACCCCAGTTTCAGTATTGGACAATTATTTGAACAGGAAATCAACAAAGAAATATCACACTTAACCTGCACTATAGAACAAATGGACCTAATAGATATTGCAAAACATTTCATCCAGTGGCTGCAGAATACATATTCTCCTCCACAGCACATGTGTCATTCCCAAGGATACATCATATTTTAAGTCTCAAAGCAAGCCTCAAAAAAATGCAAAAACTTAAAGTGGTAAAAATTATCTTCTCTGACCACAATGGAATCAAACTAGAAATCAATAACAAGAGGAACTTTGGAAACTATACAAACTGGAAATTAAATTTCCACAAAAATTAATGCTCCTGAATGACCAGTAAGTCAATGAAGAAAGGAAGAAGAAATTTTTTATTTTATTTTATTTATTTATTTTTTTTGAGAAGGAGTTTCACTCTTGTTACCCAGGCTGGAGTGCAATGGCGCCATCTTGGCTCACCGCAACCTATGCCTCTTAGGTTCAGGCAATTCTCCTGCCTCAGCCTCCTGAGTAGCTGGGATTATAGGTACGCCCAGCTAATTTTTTGTATTTGTTTTTTTAGTAGAGATGGGGGGTTCACCGTGTTGACCAGGATGGTCTCGATCTCTTGACCTCATGATCCACCCGCCTTGGCCTCCCAAAGTGCTGGGATTACAGGCGTGAGCCACCGCGCCCAGCATAAGAAGAAGAAATTTTTAAAATGTCTTGAAACAAATGAAAGTGGAAACACAGCAAACCAAAACCTATGAGACAGCAAAAAAAATACCAAGAGGAAACTTTATCATCATAAGCACCCGTGTCAAAAAAAAAAGAACAACTTCAAATAAACAACCTAATAAAGCATCTTAAATAACTGGAAAAGTAATAACAAACCAAACTCAAAATTAGTAGAATAAGAAAACAGTTCAGATCAGAGCAGAAATAAATGAAATTGGAATAAAAAAATACAAAAGATTAATGAAACAGAAACTTGGTTTTTTGAAAAGATAAACAAAATAGACAAACCTTTAGTCAGAGTAAGAAAAAAGAAAAGAAAACCAAAAAAAGAAATCTTGAATAAGGAGACATTACAATCAATACTTCAGAAATTCACAGGATCATTAGAGACTTATGAGCATCTATATGACAATAAATTAGAATATCTGGAAGAAATATAGATATATACACCCTGCCAAGATTGAACTATGAAGAAACAGAAAACCTCAACAGACCAATAAAAAGATAATAAGTCAATGCTGAAATGAAAATCTCCCAGCAAAGAAAATCATGGGATGCAAAGACTTCACTGATGAATTTTACCAAACATTTAATAAAATAGCACCATTTCTACTCAAACTATTCTGAAAAATAGAAGAAAAGAGAATACTTCCAAACTCATTCTACAAAGCCACTATACCCTGATAACAAAAACTAAGATATATAAAAAAATACAGGGCAATATCACTGATGAATATTGATGTCAAAATCTTCAACAAAATACTTGCAAACCAAACTTGAAAACATTGACCTCAAACTATAAAACCACTAAAATTAAACATTGAGAAAATTCTCCAGGACATTTTTTGGACAAAGATTTCTTGAGTAATATTCTGCAAGCCCAGGCAAGCAATGCAAAAATGGACAAATGGGATTATGTCAAGTTAAACTGCTTCTACACAGCAAAGGAAACAATCGACAGGGTGAAGAAACAACCCACAGAATGAGAGAAAATATTTTTAAACAATCTGTCTGACAAATGATTAATAACCAGAATATAAAATGTGCTCAGACAACTCAATAGGAAATAAAGTCTATTAATCCAATTTAAAATCGGGCAAAATAATTGAATATACATTTGTCAAAAGACATACAAATGGCTAACAAGTTTATGGAAAGGTAATCAACACCACTGCTCATCAGAGAAATGCAAATCAAAACTACAATGAGATACTGTTTCACCCCAGTAAAAATGGCTTTTATTCAACACAGGTAATAATGAATGCTGTGCAAAGACGTGGAAAGATGGGAACACTTCCACAGTGTTGGCGGGGATGTAAGTTAGTACATCCACTATAAAGAACAATATGGAGGTTCCTCACATAACTAAAGATGAAATTATGATATGATTCTGCAGTCCCACTGCTGTGTATTTATCCTGTGGAAATGAAATCAGTATGCTGAAGTAGTATCGCACTTCTATGTTTATTGCAGCACTATTCACAATAGTCAAGATTTGAAAGCAGCCTAAGTGTTGATCAACAGAAAAATGGATACACAGTGGAGTACCATTCAGCCTTAAAGGAGAATTAAATCCTATCAGTGGTAACAACATGGCTGTAACTCAAGAACATTATGTTAAGTGAAACAAGCCAGGCACAGAAAGATAAACTTTGCATATTCTCACTTATTTATTCGTGGGAGCTAAAATTTAAAAAACGTGAAGCCATGGCGATAGAAACTATAATGGTGATTACCAGAGGCTGGAAAGAGTAGTGTGTGGGGGAAGGAAGTGGGGATGGTTAATAGGTGCAAAAATATAGTTAGAATGAATAAGATCTAGCATTTGATAGCACGACAGGGTGACTACTGTCAATGATAATTTACTGTACCTTTAAAAATAACTTAGAGTGTAACTGGAATGTTTATAACATAAAGAAAAGATTTCATCACTTGAGGTGATGAAAACACCATTTACCCTGATGTGATAGTCATGCATTGTATGTCTGTATCAAAATATTTCATGTACATCAATTATCTTTCCATATCTATTTTTAAAGTAAGAAAACCAGAACTTCCCCAAGAGGATAGATAGGCCTAACACGTCAAATGAATAATATTAACTAAATAAATTTATCAACTTTAAATGTGAAAAATCTTAGACTGCAACACTGTGATACTGAAAAGAACGGGGTATTTAATTATAGAGACACAAATAGGCTAACAATCAGTTAAAACATTACTGTGTCTTTGTTTTTTACTAAAAACATTCACACACAAAGAGAAATAGAATAATGAATGAGGAAAAGTTAAATGAGAAGAAAGAAAAAAAAAGAGCATCATTTAGTTTTGAGCCACTAACAACTATTTAAGAAACCAATGTCCAGTTTAGAATATGACTTTCATAAAGAAGTCTAGACCTTAACTCTTTTCCTGACATAGAATCAAGAACACGTTGTATGGAACCAAGCAGAACAATGAGTTTGTAATGGAAATTTATGGGTAAGAATGTGAGTCTGGTAGTAATAACAGGAATTATAGCTATTATGTTCATGATCCCTGCTGACCTCAAGAACAGCCTCAGGGTGCTGCGTAGCCTGGCCATGTTCTAGCATTATTGTGATTCTGTCTGAGAACTTATCAGTTCTATGTATTCATGTCAGCATTTAGCTCATAGGCTGTATTTTCCACCTACCAGGCATAAGAATTAGTCATGTAGCAAAACATCCAGGTAGAAAGAATTAAAAATTCATATTTAGAAGAGAAGGCTGCAGGTTCACTTCACAGAAATTTTCACTATTATTGACAGAGTCCTCTCAGTAGCAACTTCCAGATGTGAACCTTTAAAGTGACCAGACATCTCTTGAATTGAGGAAAAGATGAATGGGATCTTTTGAGGTCCTGAATAGGCTGTCCCTTCACTCTTTGGTACAAAGAACTAGCAGCTCTGTCCCTTGTTGTACCCACAACACACCTTATTCCTTTGCTCAAAGCCCATGCATCACCTTATCTCTGAGAGAGAAGTGTGGACTTTAATCCTCTGTATTCTCCTATACAGCTACCAGCAGTGAAGCAGCAGTGAGGATTTTTAATTTTCAAGGAAATGTATCTTTAGCCAAAACAGCAATTGCATTATAAGAATACATGGGGCCAGGCGTTGTGGCTCAAGCCTGTAATCCCAGCACTTTGGGAGGTCGAGGCGGGTGGATCACAAGATCAAGAGATTGATACCATCCTGGTCAACATGGTGAAACCCCGTCTCTACTAAAAATACAAAAAATTAGCTGGGCATGGTGGTGCGTGCCTGTAATCCCAGCTACTCAGGAGGCTGAGGCAGGAAAATTGCCTGAACCCAGGAGGCGAAGGTTGCAGTGAGCGGAGATCACACCATTGCACTCCAGCCTGGGTAACAAGAGTGAAACTCTGTCTCAAAAAAAAAAAAAAAGAAAAATTTCAGTTCTGCTGTGTCTCAAGAAGATAATGGAGTCTGGGACCTGGGAACTGAATTGCCCATTTCTTAACTCTGCTTCTGTTAACAGATCTTGCCCACCTCTCTTCTCTTCTCTCTCTCTCTCTCTCTCTCCCTCCCTCCCTCCCCCACTACACACCCCTCTCCACAGATTGACGTTCTATATTTAAATTACTGAGGCTCTCTATTGAATTGAACTGATTACACCTGTTGAATAAAAATATTATCATGATGGTGATGGTAACATGAAATACCTACGTTGGATGCCTGAAAACAAGGATAATAATACCTATCCAACAGGATTATTGTATAAAGTGGACAAAATCACATATGGAGAAATCCAACAGAGTTATTGACACATAAGAAATTGCAAATCAAGTAAAGACCCAACTATAAAGGGCCTTGCATTCTGTGTCAATGATGATACGATTTAGCACTCAGTAAACACTCACTGTGTGCCAGGCAATTTTTTAATGGCTTTAGTTAAATTATCTTCTTTAATATGCAACAACTGTATGTGGTATGTGCAATCATCTTCCTCAGTTTTCAGAACCTGGAACCTGAAATACAGATGGGTTAGTATGAAGTAGAACCTTGAATTGAAGCTAGCCAATCTGACTCAAGCGTTTGCGCTATTACTTCTATGTTACGCTGACTTCTCTGGCTGAATTTTAACTTAAAGATGCTAGTAATCCCTTAAAGTTTTAAACAAATGAAGTTTTAGAAACAATTTTAGACAGACTTGGTTTTCATAAAGATCACTCAGATGATAAAATGGGGAATACTTTGTGATATAAAGGTTATCACCTCTCAGTATTGCTAGTGAAATTAGGAGCAAAAATAATCATATATAGCAATTGGCTATATATGTGGCTCAGAATAACTCAGATAAATATATAACAGCCCTGAAGCCATTTGATGATTTTAAAGGGTTCAGACCAAAGTTAACCTACATGCTATTTTTTTTCAGAAAGCGTAATTTTCCTCCTTTCCTTTATGAGACAAAATCTACCTTAATAACAGGACTGTGGACTTTTGAGTTACTGACAGCATGCCAAGCCTTGGAATAAAACAGCTTCAGTTTCATAAAGAGATCAGTCAGGTATTCAGTATTTGCACGGTCAGACTGCAAGGGATACATGAGGTTTGAGTTTAAATATCTCCAAAGAACCGGCATTCAGAAAAAGTAACCATGTGCTGCAAATTTTACATTCCAAGAATTGCAACTGGAAGAAAGCCTAATTTTTTTTTCAAGTTTCATCTTTATTCCAGTGCCAGTTTCCACTTGCATGTTGATGACAGAAACTTAATTTTTTTTGTGGCGAGTGACCTTTGCTTCTCAATTTCTCTTTTCTCATGCTTTTCTACACACACACACACACAGGTGTGCATATATACATATACACATAAATATGTTGACACAAATATATATATACATACATACTTGTGTATTGTTTAGTGATCCAAAATTTTTACTCTGGTATATTGTGTTTAAATAAATTCAGCTCCTGACAACATGGATATTCTTTTGAATCCTTTCAAATAACTCATGTTCTATTTGATTTCTTGTATTATTTAGTAATTTAATTTTATATTCTGGATTTCTTCAAAGTCTCAGAGCCTGCCTGTATTAGTAATACATTCAAAACAGTGAGAAAAAGCCTGTTATTTTCTAAAAGAACTACCATTTAATCCAGCAAATCCACTACTAGCTATCTACTTAAAGGAAAATAAATCCTGGCTGGGTACAATAGCTCACACCTGTAGTCCCAGAACTTTGGGAGGCCAAGGTTCAAGACCAGCCTGGGTAACATAGTGAGACACTCTCTCAACAAAAATAAAACAAAAATTATGCAGGTGTGGTAGCATGGGCCTGTAGTCCCATCTACTTAGGAGGCTGAGATGGAAGGATCATTTGAGCTCTGGAGTTCAAGGCTGTGGAGATGGTCGTGCCATTGCACTCCAGCCTGTGTTGCACTGAGACCCTGGCTCAAAGAGAGAGAGAGAGAGAGAGAGAGAGAGAGAGAGAGAGAGAGAGAGAGAGAGAGAGAGAGAATGTATTTAATGGGTAATGGGTACAATGTATATAATTTGAATCACAGATACACTAAAATCCCAGACTTCACTACTATGCAATATATACATGTAACAAAATTGCAGTTGTACCCTTTAAATGTATACAAATAATCTCATCACTGGGTATATACCAAAAAGAATATAAATTGCTCTATTATAAAGACACATGCATTCATATGTTCATTGCAGCACTATTCACAACAGCAAAGACATAGAATCGACCTCAATTTCCATCAATAATAAAATAGATAAAGTAAATGTGGTACATATGCACCATGGAATACTATGCAGCTATAAAAAAAGAATGAGCTCATGTCCTTTGCAGGGAATTGGATGAAGCTGGAGGCCATTATCCTTAGCAAGGAATGGAAAACCAAATACTGCATGTTGTCACTTATAAGTGGAAGATAAATGATGAGAACACATGAACACATGGAGGGGAATAATACATGCTGGGCCCTAATGGAAGGTGGAGGGAGAGGATCAAGAAAAATAACTAATGAGTACTAGGCTTAGTACCTGGGTGATGAAATAATCTGTACAACAAACCCCCATGACACAATTTACCTATATTACAAACCTGCAAATGTACCCCTGCATTAAAAGTTAGAAAAAATAGAATAGTAAAAAGAAAAAACTGTATACACATTTTTTTCAGTCATATATCTGATGATACTTTGCTATAGAAATCAGTTAGCCTTCCCCTTTTTTGGCATATCTATATTCCTGTATATAATATGCTAGGCCTCCATTTCTCTGCTATGCCATGCTTTATTTGGTCCTACTTTCTACTGTTCATTGAAAAGCATTCATGTATTATTCTGTGTGTTTATTATGAACCTAATGCAATGAGACAACTAAGATAAAATTAATTAAATTCATCAAAGTTTATAATATCATTAAGTATGATACAGAAACAGAAAATAAACGTTAAACGATTTGGCGAGGGTAGTTGATCCTACAGAAATTTGGGTGTGAAAGTCTGACAAGATGAAGGTGAGACTTGGACAGTGCTTTGAAGATACCCATAACTTCCTAACTAATATCACTCTTTCCAATCTTGCCCTTCCTCTTAAGATTTCCTTACCAACAGATGACGATATTACCAAAACAAAGATCTGATTATAGTTATTTCTCTTCACAAATTCCTTCTCCCCACTGATTCCATTCTCACCAGCAGGTGGGTCTGTTTATTATTAAAATTCAGCATATATAGAAATAAACCCAGAAGCAAAGTTGCAGCCTTTCTTCTTTCCCAGAACCTTTAATATCATCCTAGTTTGTATTCTAGTTCCTCCACAGACCCCTGGCCCATTTTCTTCGGTTTAGATACCATGCTCAGTTATTATTTTGCTGAATCGTGATATACTATGCCCACCTATCTCACCCAGGCACTAACTCACTGGGAATATTTAGCCAAAATTTAGAACCATGTTACTGTCCCTATTTGTGCCCAGGAGACTTCTGCAGCTATGTTCCATCACCTTAGAAGTAGTCCTCTTTAAATATCTATACTTCCTAGATCATATTACTTTATTTCCCCGGAATCCATAAATTGAACTGTTACTTCCTTTTAGTCCATACCAACTTACATCTGAAGTGGTAGATTGCTTCATACTGGTAACTGAGTGTTTCATTTGACTCTTCCATTTGACTTTCTCCAAGAAAAAGAATGGAACATAACAGGAAGCAATATGTACAAGGCTGAATTAAGACAGAATTATTATCAAACTGAAAGACAGTGAGTTAACATTATTGGCTTTCAACATACATCAGAGAGATCAAGCCCCCTTGTCTAATAGTAAAGGTTACATTTGGAGGTCCCAGAACACTAAATAATATGAGGCTATGGGTTAGAGGATGATAAATTTACAGAGGCATGAAATTCTGGTTAACAAAATTTTCTAGAAAAAAAAGAAAATGAGTAAAGCTAATTTAGGGGACCATGATACACCTACTTATGGACATATTTGTAAACTACTAAGATGACCCTGGTTTATAATAGACCAATCATGGGTAGTATAATAATCTTTAAGAAGAATGTAAAAGTACTAATGCTAAAGAAAGCAGAAATAACTTTCTCGGTTATTAGTGGCTAAGAGTGTTGTATAATGTGCAGGTACATTTAAAGGAAAAGATACTAACTCAAGGCCTACTACATTGAATTTCAGAAAATACACTTTAAAAGCAATGTAACATAATAGAAAGAGAATAGATTAAATTTCTGGGGCTGTGGACTCAAATGCTGATTCTTCCAAATACCCTGAGCAAGGCTCGGTCTACTGAACCTCAGTTTTTATATCTGTAAAATTAGCTGTTAAAATCTGTTCTATTGACAGGTTGTTTTGAAGAAGAATATAAATGCACTGCCATTCAAAAAAGGTAGTTATTTTATCTATTGTTATATCCATTTAGGCAGGCACAGTGTCTCAATATCAGGTTAATATTATGTCTTATTTTTGACATGTAAATGGCCATTGAGTGTTTTAAATTCTTCTTTAACTAACCAGGAGATTCGAAGATCAGCTTTTCAGTCCAGAGTTTTGGGCAGAGGCCAAGATAATTCAGCTGCCAGCTACAAAGTACTACAGCAAGTGCCAAAAATGCTACTCATTTTTGAATGAGGAAATATCTCTGCCAAACCAAATCTTAAGGGTTTTAATAGTTCTCTCCCATATGTTCCTATAAAAAGGTCATTTTTTACATCTCATTTTTGAATGGAGTTATCAGAATAACAAATTTCAACTGTTTTCCAAGCCTCGAAAATAATCCAGTCAAAATGAATTTGAGAATGGGAAGTATTTTCAGAGAATCCAGTGACTTATGCTTTGAAGTCATGGACAGCACAGATTGAAATAAGCACAAATGACTGACCTCCAGTTTGTACTTGGTCCACCCAGGTCTGCTTCTGGAGAGGCAGCTCCAAGACGAACATTCCAGAACTAACAGCACCACCTTCTGGGGACAGCATTTGGGGCAATATTTGAAATATTTGATAACCAGTCATGTTACCACTGACTAGAAAGCATCATTTTCACTCTTATTTACACCTACTCCATGGCCAGATTAGAAAAACGAAGAGGAAGTTTGTTAAAGCAGACTGCACAATCTCTAAATTCCAGGCGACTAGAATTTCATATAGTCTGGGGAGGAGTTAGAAGTCTGAACTGACTGTTCCGGTCCCTGGCTCCACCAGGAGGAAGGGGCATCATTTTCCCATCCTCATATTGGCACTCTGTGAGCTACCAGAAACCCTTGGAGATAGAAATATTACAATAAATAGGTCTGAGTTTCTCAGAACTGCCATGAAACTTCTAATAAGTGAAAATGTCTGGAAAGTTATACAATGAAATTGAAATATCTTCAAGGGTTACAGCCCTCCAAAAAGGTAATGTTCAAAGAACAATCGATAGTGGTACTGAAAACTAATACAACTGTTTTGAGTTTACATCCTCCAAATCTGAGATTTGACACTGCACCACTTATATAAAGATTTTGCATATTATTCAAATAGAAGCTAGGCCCCTCACAACTCTGTCACTCGACTTCCACGTATTCTTAGCAGCTAAGAAAGATATTCCTGAGTTTAAATTTTTGTAGCCTAAATTGTGGAAATCACAGATTTATTCAATGTGCATTTTCAGAATCACTATCCATATCCATCTTGAAATATTTCTGAGCTATGGGAAACCAGGTAAGAATTTTAAGCAGGAGTGTGATTGTCACCTTTGCTGTGCTGAGGACTGGAAGAGAGCAAGGCTGGGAAAAGGAAGGTATGTTAGGAAGCCATAGCGATGACATTGGTTCAGGTCATGACAGGTTAAGACACACATGTGGAGAGACAGCTGTAATAAGTATTTAGAAATTAGAATTAATAGGAGCTCATGATAAACTGAATGTTGGGAGTAAGGAAGAATAAATATAATATAGAGGTTTCTGATTTTGAAATGGAAATGTTATTAACTAAAAACAAGGAAATGAGCTGTCTTTGGAATTAGGAAAATGATGTATTCAGACTTGTGCATGTTGCATTTACTTATAGCACTTGTACATTGATGTACAAGTAGTGAATGAGATACAGGGTTTAGAATTATAATAGGCAGCCTTTATGAAGACTCCCAATGATCTTACCTCCTGGTATATTCAGACTTCATGTAATACTGTCTCGTTCAGTAATATGCTTCTGACCAACAGAATATGGAAACATTGAGAAGATGTCTCTTTCATGATTAGGTTACAAGAGATTATGAATCCCATCTTGCAAGTACACCCTATTGCTTTCATAATTTGCACATTTTAATGAAGCAAACTGCTGTGTTATAGAGGCCCACATGGCAAGGTCCTGAGAGTCACATCTGGTCAACAGACACCAAGAAACTGTCAACCTAAAATAATCAAAAATTCAAAATCTAGTTTAAAGAGAGCTTATTCAAGCACAAAGGTTATGAACTGCAGCCCGGGAAACACTTTCAAGTTGCCTTGGGAGTGCTCTGGAGAACAAAAGAGATGCTCAAGTTTTTAAAGAAAAAAAGGATGAATCAGGAGAAGGAACAATTAAAACTTTTTGTTGGGAATTCTCATTGGTTCACAGAAATAACATTAGTTAGCAATTGACTATACATTGGTGAACTATAGGAAGTATGGCATTTTATGGCAACTTGGTGTCAATTATTCTAGAGCCTGCAAAGCAAGTGGCTTTGAGAGATAGCAATTTAGCTCAAGGGGTAGTGGGATATGACTGCTGCCACATTTTAAATACTTTTCTTGGCCTGATAATTTAAGGGAGCTCACATTCCTAGGATAAAAAGTTGTCGTTTTATTTTCTTCCTCAGAATGGGAGACTATGGGCTGATATCTTAGTTATGACCTTGTGAGACCCCAGGAAGCAAAAAAAATCCAGAGGAACTCTGCCTGGATTTCTGACCCACAGAAACTGTAAGATAATAAAAGTGTGCTGGTTTAAACCAGTACATTTTTAGATCATTTGCTATGCTGCAATAGATAACCAATACAGGGGTTCTGGAGATGAAGTCTAGATCGGAGGCTCACCACCATATAGGTAACATATATTGAGTAAGAATAAGCTCACTAAGAGATAGTGTGTAAAGATGGGAAAAAGGGGCTGATACAGACCTGGAGGAAAAATAAAGTTTAAAGAGCACCAGGAGCCTGAAAAGAATGCTGCAAAGAAATAGAAATCTGGGAATTGCAAGGTTAAGGAAGGTGTGAACAAATAAATACCAACTGCTGAAAGACCGAAAACTGTTTCCAGCAACAAGGTGGATTTTGTATTTCTTGATGTGAACACTTTCAAATAAGTGACCTGGCAGAAGGCAGACTTCAACAGATTGAGGAGGAAACACAAAGTAAGAGGTTAAAAAAAACTGTTGAAGACACTTACATGTTAAGAAAAGAGTAATGTAATATTTGCAGCAGTTGAAGAGTTGGTAGCTGATAAGGTTTGGCTGTGTCCCCACCCAAATCTCACCTTGAATTGTAATAATCCCCACCTGTCAAGGGTGGACCAGGTGGAGATAACTGAATTGTGGTAGTAGTTTCTGTCATATTGTTCTCGTAATAGTGAGTGACTTCCCATGACATCTGATGGCTTTATAAGGGGCTTCCCCCTTTGCTCTGCACTCATTCTCTCTTCTGCCACCCTGTTGAGAAGTGCCCTCCACCATGATTTTAAGTTTCCTGATGCCTCCCCAGCCATGTTGAACTGTTAAACCTCTTTTCCTTATAAATTACCCAGTCTCAGGTATTTGTTCACACCAGCGTGAAAACAGACTGCTATACTAGCTTTTTTGGGAGAGAGAAACTTGAGTTTATTTATGTGATAAGGCCTCCTTGATCATGCAAATTTTTATTACATTTTCTGTTGTTTACAGAATAGCTATTTTTCATGAGAAATAATAAAGGAAATAAGAATGTTAAACCATTCATAATTCTCTTGCCCTTTTGAAGGCACTAACACATCCATTTGTATTTTTTGTAACAAAACACAGCATCATTTTTCCCATATTAACATGACATAACAAAACATAACATAAATACTTAATGTTATGTTAGTGCCATATTTTTAATATTGTATAATATATTGTCAGGCTTGTGTACTATAAATGATCTATTTTCTATTTGTTGGACCTCTAGGTTGTTTCCAACTTTTTATAACTGTAAATGATGTTGTGATTAATTGTGCAAAGTTGATCCAAAACAAAAACAGAGAAGCTTCCCATAAAAGTGTTTCCTGAATGCGTGCCAAAGTCAGTACTCTTCATGCCAAAGGGCTCTGAACTGAATTCAATTAAAGTTCATGCAAATACTTCTGGGGCTATTCCTTTTTCATTTTTTATTATCCAAAACTTCAAAAGTCCAGCAGATGGGTAGATCAAATATACAGAAAGAGATCACTGAGTGCCTGGATTGACTTTAAACTTTCTGTGAAACCGAATGTATTCTGTGAACTCATTCTAGGTTGATATCTTTCTACCAACATCCTGAAGTACATTAAATACGGCAGAGAGGCCCTCAATAATCTTTCTTCTTTTATTTATTTTTTATACAGAAAGGAATGTTGCTGTCCTTAATACCTCCCTTGTTACTGCACTTGCAAACAAAATAATCCACTCTCCCTTGGAGGGCTGAGTGTGCTGCCAAAAGAAAAAAAATCTTCCATTTGAGCTTATAGCATTTGTTGCAAATCTGCTAAATATTATGTTTGCCAAATTCTTCCTAAAAATTGCTATCACATTTCTGGTAAGACACTTATTGAAAGGAAAAGCTTGTACTCCTTTAGCGGTGGTCAGCTGAAATTCAACCTCTTCAAAGTAGAGCTTGCCACCCCTTGCCCACCACCTCCCTCCTGACTTAAATTCTATGAGGCCACCCTTCCTTAATTATCCTAGTTTAAGATGCTGAAGGTGTCTTCTTATTTCTCAAGACTTGTGCAGTTATGATAGTTATTTATAAAAAGATAAGAAAGAAGAAAAGCGACCAGGACCTGAAAATCAACAAACTCCTAGGAAAAGCACAGGAAGAACATCTTGAGGGAAATATAGTTAAGAGCTGTAGTGCTAGACAAAAGAGACCTAGTTCCAAATCCCAATAAAAATGGATGAGTTCTTTAGCTTGTCCTTATGTGTAAAACAAAATCTATACCAGGAATTAAATGAGATATTGTTTGCAAAGGGCTTACCGTATCATCTAGCACAAAGTAAGACCTTGATAAATGGCAGCTATCATTATTATTACCAATAAAGACAAAACTAACTGGGTCAAAAATAAAGCATCCATTTGGTGAAGCTGCTGCAGGAGACAGTTAATGCAAGGAGGCAGCAGTTGGGTTCAAGGGGAGGGGCAGGGGAAGATAATGTTTGCTCCTGGGTATAGAAAAGGCACAATGATGGGGAATCCAGGTGCTGCACAAAATGTACAATTCTTGAAGTCAGGTAGTGAACATCAGAAAAAAGTCTCTTCATTGGCAGAAGGAATATAGTTCCCAGGTGGGATTTTACTGGTCAGTCTTGTCTCTAGAGACAATGATTGCATAAGTAAGACTATATCTCAACCTAAGAGAAACTGAGACAAAGGTCTGGGAACTGAGAAAGCCACTAAGACTCAGGGAACAAATGGAGAGCTCAGTTTCCCAACAGGATCTGACATCGAATGAGATTATGGCTTAAAGCTGAGTTATCTAACCTGTTCGGCCACCCTGAATCTCACCAGCCAATGTTTTTCAATGGTTCCTCCCAGCCTATAATTGAAAGAAAATATTAAATAGTAATAGTATCAGCATTTTGGAATGGCTACTGGCTAGGGGAAGAGGCACCCCCACACACAAAAGTTTACCACCAGTACTGGGGCTTATACATTTTCATGAGCCTGTCAAAATTTTATGCAAATATGGGATGAGTATGTGCACTTTTCTGGGGAAAGGATCCATAGACTTCATCAGTCACAAAAGGGCTCATGACCCAGCAGGCATGAAGGAATCAATGCTTTAAGTAAAGATGTCACAATCTACCTCTTTCCTTTTTATCCTTATTTTGATTAAATGTTTGGTGAGTCAAATGATCTCATCCTCTATGGCAGAATTTTCCCATATGTTTGGGCCTTCAATTTTCAAAATAACTTCCCATTTGCTCCCCTCACTTTTTTTTTTTATAAGTGTTTATCACAATTTCTGGTTCATTAAGACATTCCATTCTTATAAATTATGGCTATGTATTTAATACATTTTATACCTTTTATAGTCATGTCAGTAGGTTCTATTGGGTGAGGATTACTGCAGAATGGGGTCAATCTGTCACCTTGAAATTCAAGGGAAGTGTCTTAATCATCTCTCATTGCTTCTATCTTCCCACACTCTCTTGGCCTCCCATGCCTTTTATTATGCCTCTTGCTTTTTCAAAGCTCAGCTCAAGTTCCAGATCCTCTTTGGAAACTTCCAGGATTACTTCAACCCTCAGAATTCTTTCCCTTTTCCAAAGTATATAACATTCATTTGGTGCCAGGAAAGTGTATAAAGGAGTTAGCAGGTTGTAGACAGGACTTTCTCAATCTCAGCACTATTGACACTTTGGGCTGGTTAATTCTTCATGTGGAGGTCTATCCTGCGCACTGTAGAGTATTTAGCTGTATATCTGGCCTCTACCAACTAGGTGCCCTAGCACACTCCCATCCTTGCCCCAATTATGACAACCCCAAATGTCTACAAACATCAGCGGTAAAATGACCTCTAGTTGAGAACCAGTGTTGAAGAGTGATCCCCAGGTATCAGGTAACATACTAGATTCTATAGCTTTTATTTCATGGGTATATCCTACTTTGCTACCTTTATCTTCCCTTTAATTCAGTTAGCTCACTTATTTTTAACTTATTTTGCATTGTGTCTTAACTTTCACAAAGCACTTTAATTTTTTTTAAAGCAAGGTAAGTTATATGTAAACATCATTGCTTCTTTTAAACCTCGCCACAACTGATGAAAAAAGATAATAGCATTGCTGTTTAGCAGGCAAAGACCCTGACTACTAGAGATCTCTGTTCAATAACGGAACAACGTCAAGTAACAAACATTGGTGGAGCAAAGACTCAATATCAGCGTTTTCTGGTTCCAAAGACCATATTTTTATGGCACAATGCTATTTTAAAAATTTGATATACATTTGTGCAATGGGGTACATAATGATCTTTTGATACATGCATAAAATGTGTAACAATCAGGGTATTTAGCATATACATAATCTACAACATTTATCATTTCTATGTGTTGGGAACATTCCATATCTTCTCTCCTAGTTGTTTTAAAATATACACTATATTATCAGTAACTATAGTTACCCTACTGTGCTATCAAACACTAGAACTTATTCCTTTAAACAGTTTGCTTATACCAATTAACCAACATCTCTTTATCCTCTTCCCCAACACTCTTCTGGCCTCTGTTAACCATTATTCTACTATCTACCTCCAAGAGATCCACTGTTTTACCTCCTGCATATGAGTGAGAACATGCAATATTTGTTTTTCTGTGCCTGGCTTATTTCACTTAACTGATTGCTAGGATTTCAATCTGTTTAAGACCTTTTGCATTAGAGGAAGAAAAAAGTCTGCTATTTTTTTCTCAACTTGGGAAGCCTGAAGTATAATGACCACAGGTTCTATCGATGCTGCTGCAAATTGCAGGATTTCATTCTATTTTATGGCACAATAGTATTCCACAGTGTGTATATATATCCTTTTGATACATTGATTGCTTTTTCTTTGGATAAATACCTAGTGGTAGAATTTCTGGATCATGTGGTAGTTCTATTTTTAGTTTTTTGAGAAACCTCCATATTGTTTTCCATGATAGCTGTGCTAATTTACATTACCACCAAGAGCATATAAGAGTTCCCTCTTTTCCACATATTCACAGGGTCTTTTTACTTTTTGTCTTTTTTATAATAGCCATTCTAACTGGAATGATGTCTCACTGTGATTTTAATTTCCCTAATCATTAGTGATGCTGAGCATTTCTTCATATACCTGCTAACCATTTGTATGTCTTCTTTTGAGAAATGTCTATTCCGATCCTTTGCTCACTTTTCAGTGAGATCATTTGGGTTTTTCGTATGTTTGTTTTTTTGCTGCTGAGTTGTTTGAGTTCCTTTATATTCCGGATATTAGTCCCTGGTCGAAAGAATTGTTTGCAAATCTTTTCTCCCATCCCCCAGGTTCTCTTCCCTTTGTTGGTCGTTTCCTTTGCTGTGCAGAAGCTTTTCAGTTTATTATAGCTCCATTTGTCTATTTTTTTTTTGTTTTTCTGTGCCTATGCTTTTTAAATATTAGCATAAAATCTGCCTAAGCTAAAGTTCTCGACCATTTCCTATGTTTTCTTCTAGTATTTGTACAGTTTAAGTTCTTAATTTAGGCCCTTAATTCATTTTGAGTTGATTTTTATATATAGTGAGTCGTAAGAACCCAGTTTTATTCTCCTCCACATGGATATCCAGTTTCCCCAGCACCATTTATTGAAGAAATGTCCTTTTTCTAGTGCATGTTCTTGGCACCTTTGTGAGTTGGCTGAAAATATATGAATTTATTTCTGGCTTCTCTAGTGGCACAATGCTATTTTGTTTACTTTCTTTCCATAGGCTTATCTTTTTCACACAACTAAATTTTAGCCTTCCAAACTAGGATTGCATCTACTATCTCTTTGGAATAGTGCTCATTTCTTATAGTGGCATAGAAATAGTTAATCTAAAAGAAAAGCAGATTTTTAGTTCTTCAGAAACCCCCAAAATAGTGAAAGTGGGGTTATAAAAATCAGATACTAAAAGCCCTTATTTTCTGTCATTTATCTTAATCTACACTGAAACTATCCAATACTTTTGAAGGTCCAGAAAATACATTACAGGAAAAAAAATCATCTCAATGATTACTTTAATGTACAACCCTTAGCTTTATGGCATTTCCCTCATTTCCTCAGGGAAAAGCTATTTCTCTAACACATTTCTCTCAATTGATTGCTAGGATTTCAATCTTTTTAAGACCTTGCATTAGAGGAAGAAAGATGTCTGTTATTTTTTTCTCAACTTGGGAAGTCTGAAATTTATTACATTCTTTCCCCATTTAACCACCTACAGACTTGAATTTCAGGAAGACAAACTGTCTTTTAGAACATAAAGTTCAAAATCAAAGTATTACATCAGCATCACATCCCCCAAGTTGGAAAAGAAGAGGTTAAATTTCTTCTACTAACTTTTAAAAGAGATTTAAAGAAAAGGGATATTAAAAAATGGACTTCTCAAAAAGAAAACACATACACAAAGGCATGTGTTGCATTTTCTGCCTTAGTTTATCTCCTGCAATTCTAGTTTGCTATCACTAGGAGGACATAGTATGACATGACCAGAAAGTCTGCTGAGGTTTTAATTATTTTATGTCCCAGGCAATTTCACACAAATTTGCACTAAAAACTTTTAGTCGGAACTAAAATTCAATGAGGTCAATACTTTACAGTTAATAGTTCATTGGACCCAGTAACTGATCCAATACCAATACACAATTTTAAGTCCATGTGCTTCCCATCAGAGAAGATTCTGATATCCAAAGCTCCCCAAACTTGGTCAGGAAGTTTCTACTTCCTTTAAACCAAAGGTAAACCTTAATTAGAGTTAAGAGATATAAATATATTAATATCACTATATTTAGAAGAAAATTGTTATATTAAACTTTACAAACCACCACACATGGATTGGTACTTAGAGTACATGCCCCAAAGAAATGGGAAAAGGATTTCTGGGAGGTAGCACAAATCTTAGAAATGATTTTAAAGAACAAGGTAAGGTTATTTATTGGTCTCACAACATTTAAGAAGAATGGAAGCATTATTTTGTCATTTTTCTTAATTGGAAGGCAGCAAGTATAGTAGAAAGTTCTGGGCATATTGGGGCATAGATTTATACTTAGTAGCTGGAAGCTCAGGCATGTTACTTTACCTCTCAAGGCCCATTGTTAGCAACAGAGGTGAACTAGATAAGCTTCCAGCATTCATGTGATGCGAATCTGTTATACTTACTTTATCTTCATGCATTTTAGAACCTGAATAGGAAAACCAAATTCTTAAGACTTTAGATTAACTTTAGTCTTTTTGACTTCAAAGTTGCAATGACTTTTCCCTGGCTGGGTCCTGTTAGTCCCGTGGTAGTCATCCAAACTCCATCACCTCTCTGACTTGTTCTCTTCCTGCAGGCAGCAACACAAGAATGGTAGGGGTGGGAGATGTAAAAATTTTATAGTAAAAATAAAATTAAAATCATATCCCTAATTAATAAAGCTTTTTGCTTTTTTCTGTAGGTATCCTTTTGCTAGTGTTCCTCTGTAGGTTCTTTTCTCTCTTTAAAAACAAAAAAACAGGTTAGCAGTGTCGGCTGAGAGGTCTGGAAGGGCTAGGCTTGTGAGATCAACATGCCTTAGGCTAGAGATTTACTACATCTGTCCTTGGAAGAGGAAAAGAAAAAACATAAAAAGAAACACCTAGTGCAAAGGCCAAATTCTTACTTTATGGATGTAAAATGTCCAGGTTGCTACAAGATCACCACAGTTTTCAGCCATGCTCAGTGTTTCTTTGTGTAGGCTGTTCAACAGTGTTGTGTCAGCCTACAGGAGGAAAGGCCAGACTCACAGAAGAGTGTTCATTTAGAAGAAAGCAACATCAATGATCCAAACAGCTTTCTGAATTTGTGTTATCTCACAGAAAGCCTTAACATAAGTTCCATAATTCTACTTAACCTACCAAGATAATGTAATTATATTTGGTTTTGTAAGGTATACAACAGTGAACTTTGGTGTCAGTTTTTCAATAAAGTTTAGACTATGGGCAAACAAACAAACAAACAAACAAAAACCAAAATAACCCTCAGAAGCCCTTCTCTATCCTTTCGTGGTAGAGCTTATTTATTTATAGAATACATCTTAGCTGCTTCCTCATAGCAAAATATTATTTTACAATTTGAGTTCAGAAAAAGATAACTCTAATATTTACTCCTTACTACATGCCAAGCACTATTCTACAAACTTTGCATGTATATGTGAAAGCATTTAACCCTCAGGGAACTCTATGAAGTATATATGCATATTCCTTACTATACAATATTTTCAGTTCCTGAGTTTTGTGAGCAAGTTTGTATGGACAGGGAAACTGCATTGTCTTTAATTATCTTTAGCATCTCCATTTGGAATGATGAAAGGCCTGAGCTTAGATAGCAAGTAATGCTGTTAAAAATGCAAATGCAAATAAATCTTGTTCCTTTGTTGCAATAGCAATGGTTTAGAGAGGACAAATTCATTAGCTGGGAATGGTGGCATGTGCCTGTGGTCCCAGGTATTCAGGAGGCTGAGGTGGGAGGACATCTTGAGCCCAGGAAGTTGAGGCTGTGGTGAACATGACTCAGGAAAAAAAATAAAAAAAGAAAAGAAGTCAGTAATTCAGACAGTGAGAGATATCTATGCCATTGTCTCCATTTTTACAGAAACAAAAAATGAAGTCACAAGTAGGATAAGGAAACTGCCTAAGGTTTCATAGCTAATAAGATACAGAGTCAGGACTCTTATCCAGGCACTAAGGCTCCAGAGTCAATATTATGCTTGTGTTAGACTGCCCAGCTAAATATATTTCTTCTTCGTGATCTGTGGCATCATCGATGTATGTTATCCTTGTAGATTATCTGGGAATGTCTTTGGGTAGGTCAGCCAGAGTTCCCATCTCATTTTTTTTTTTCTAGAGCTCCATTTGTCAAAAGACTCTGAGTATGTGTTCTATTAGCACAAACATAACAAGTTCTAGATACTGACACCAACTGCTTTTTGTAGAGCTTAATAATCTAATTGCATGGTTTACGGAACCCTAATGTTCCGTTTAGTGATTGTATTTGATGAAGTCTGCAACATGGATGATAGAAATGATCTTTCTGTCTTAGAGAAACAAGAAAAGCAGACTTTGATGGCAGATAAATCCAAGCTGAAATGTAGTCTAACTTAAGTTCTTATCGTGAGCAATCCCTCTCATAATCTCTGAAAACTTAGGGCCTCTTCGAACCATTGCTTGTCCTCAACCAAACATGTTATATGATCTGACTTCCCATGCCAGTTTGGTTCACACCAGTATTTAGCCGTTTAATATTTCCTAAAGCATTTAATGAATGATACCAGCAATAAATGTACTTAAGAGCCAGTCAGGGCCCTCATAAAATTGTGCAAAATCACAGGCACTCTATATCATGATGAGTTGTTCTCTGTGTCAGCCAACTGCTGTCCAACTGGAAAACTAGAGAATTCATGCTTACATGTTAAACAGAATTGTGTTTTTTAACTGACAGATAGTATCTTTATGAATTTTAGTGAAAAAACATTATGCCTAATTTCAAAAGTTTATATGTTCACACAGCAGTGAGGCTGGGCACAAAATAGGTCAATAATTGCATTCAATCAGTAACAATAAAAAGAAAATGTATCTTATCTCTTTGGAGGCCTTCCAGTGATTCCCACCCTGGCTATGCCTTGCAGTGTCTGTTTCTGTGTCACCATGTGGCGAAAAGATTAAAGGTATGTGGCAGCAGGCCAGGAGACCCAAGAAGCCAAACTTGAAATGGTGCATACTCCTGTTGCCCTACTGCAGTTCAAGGAGGGCAAAAACATCATTGTAGTTAATTACAACGCAGAAAATACATGGGTTTCACAGAAATCTTTGAAATTCAAAATGCTAAGGTGAAATTTCCAGGTATGCAGCTAGTATCCCTGGTGACTGTAGATACTCTGGTGAGAAATGCTGAGACTCAGTGCCTGAAAGTGCTCAAGGAGAATTGAATTTTGAAGATCTAGGTTTTAAGAATGACTCCATCACTTGCCAGCTGTGTGACCTTAGATACATCACTTGTCCTCTTTCTGAGTCTTCATCTGTGCAAAGAGGTTAAAGTACATGAGCTTTATGGTTCTTTCCAGCGCAAAAGGCTGTGGTCCTTGTTTATGTTTCAGAGCTCTGACTGCCTTAATCTCCTGTCATACAATTTCTAATAGAAGGCATCTGTTACTTAGCATAGAGGTTTCATATCCACTGGGAAATATCTCTGGGAGATTCCAAAAATCTACTTAAATCCAAACTGCTAACATTTTACTCATTAAGCTATTATTGCTCACCTACTGAAGATTAACCAATACTCCCAAATACAAGATACACACCATAGAAAATAAGTTCACCAATATCCAGAGTTTATCAAAACTCTTATTTCTTTTCTCTGAAGTCTCTGGCTCATCAAATATCCAAGGATAATTTTAGGATTCACTAGGTATTATCTGAGTATATTCCCTATCATAATTGTTTGTAGTTTTATTTTTAATTGAAATACCTTCAAATGCTCTTCCTTCTTAAATAAGTGCTTATATAGGTAACATAAATGAGTCTTACTGAGTCAATGACAAAAATTATCTGAAGTAAACATAAACTCAATAATGCAGTTATTTTTAAAATTTTATTTTAAAAACTGGAGCATTTATTTTAAAAGTTTTGATAAGTATTGCCATATTTTCTTGTGATGGTACAATTTAAAAATAAGTCTTTGTTTTCACATTGATTGTTTTAAAAATAGCATCTGTTTGAATTACAAATGATTAAGCAAACTCTGTTACTTCACAGTTCACCATCTTCCAGAAAATTCCCACTTAATTGAATACTTAGAAAAAAGTGGCCAGTGGTTGATTGAAAGGCATATTAAAAATAAGGGCAATTTTAATTCTAAAGACAAAAATCTTCATATAAATCTATTTGTAAGCTTCTGAAATTACTGCTGAAAGTCTTCAGTCTGTGAATATATCAATTCCCTTTTACAACTGATGCTGATCATTATGAAATACTGGGAGGCATACCCTACAATTTAGGAATTGGTGTGGCTGCCACTGCTATGCTCTCAATTGCACACTCATCAGTTCCTCTGCGGATCCGGAAGTAGCCATCTTCTCCCCAGCTGGTGCCCCAGCTATTTTTAACAATCCAGTAATGTATCCCAGAGGCTGAGTCCGTGCCATAGCCCACAAGCAGAACAGCATGATTAGTCAGCTCAAAGGGGTTGAAAGGGTCTCTTAGACCAGTATGGTGGTAGATCCCCTTGTGGTAGTGGAGGAAGTCATCGTAGACCTCAAAAGCAACTGCCATGGGCCCATGATGGACCAACTCAAGCTTCATCAGGGCTTCATTGCAGCCTCCATAGAAACCTCCCACATAGTGGTACTCAGAGGAGTAATAACGAAAGCAGTCTTCCTTCATTTTGCATGGAGAATCAGTGCCTGTGTAGGGGAAGCAAGCCTCTTCCACCACCCCAAAATCTTGGGCATACTTTCCTGCAATGAGGTATGGGAAGCCACCTTCACAGCCTGAAGATGAATAACACATATGGTTATTACCCCTTAGTAGAAAAAGCTTTATCCCATTTTCTATTTTTTTCTTCTTTGTTCCATCATTCTTTGCATGTTACCCCTGAAAGGTGTTCTTAGCTTACGTGTCACTTCTTCATCCATCCATTTTCCAGTTAGCTAACTATACTTTCATTAACAGATGTTTACTTAGCACCTAATATAGATGCAGATATGGCATAGTGGTTAAGTGGGGAAGCCTTGAAGATTACATAGGTTTAAAGCCAAAGTTGTGTGAAGAGTTTAACTTCTCTGTACCTCTGCATACTTACCTGTAAAATCTAGATGGCAGTAGTACCTTCCTCACAGAGTTAAATTAGTTACTTCATGTAAAAGTAGTAAAAGTTAGGTATTATGGCCATTGCTAAGCAGCCAGACCCCACATCTTGGCTCTTTCTCAAGTAAGTCTTTTCCTGGATGACCTCTTGCCAAACTGTCTTCCCTACCTTCCTCCTGCAGTCCTGGCCCTATTATACACATTTATAACTCTGTACTTTTTCCTTACTGTTCTTCACACTGTTATAATTAATCTCTATCTCTCACTTAACTGTAAGCTTCATGAGGATAAAGATTGTCTTGCTATATTATAGCCCCTATAGCCTAGAAGTCACAAGTGGTATTTAGTAAGTATTTTAGAAAGAATAAAAGGCTCACTGGAAAATAACCATTCATCAGCAGTTTCACTGGTGAGCTGGGAAATTCCTAGTGGCCAAATCTGGGCTTGATAGCATAAATCTTTAAAATGGTAATGTTTTTCCCTCAATCAATTACAGCTGTGTTTTTGACATACATCACATATAGCCTGTTCTGAAAGCCTAAGTACAGAATTTTTTTTTTCTTCCATAACAGAGACTCACTCTGGTTGCCCAAGCTGGAGTGCTGTGGCATGATCTTGACTCACTGCAGACTTGACCTCCCAGGCTCAGGTGATTCTCACACCTCAGCTTCCTGATAGCTGGCACTACAAGTGTGTACCATCATGGCCAGCTTATTTTTTGTGTTTTTAATAGAGATGGGGTTTTTCCATGTTGCCCAGGCTGGTCTCAAACTCCAAGACTCAAAAGATTCACCCATCCATCTCAGCCTCTCAAAGTGTTGGGATTCTAGGCATGAGCCACTTTGCCCAGCCCTAACTACAGAATTTTAAAATTCTCCCAGAGAGAAACCAGTGCTAATATGGTTTTAATAAGAGTTAGGTTTTGGAGATGATGATTAGAAGTAAAATTCCAATGCTTAAAAGCTGTGAAACCTTTAAATTATTAGAAAATTTATTTGTTCCTATTCCCCATCCATAAATAGGGATGATACTTACTACTTCTTAGAGTTTTGAGCATTGTTAGTCAATATATATAAGAGGCAGAGCTCACTCAATATATAGTAACTATTGACATTTTGCTGATGGTACAGTGTATTCCATGAGAAACCATCCATTAAAAAGTGATACGACCAGAGTCACACCCAGGTTTTCTGACTATAGACACTGTGCTTTCTCTACTGCACCAGGCTTTTGCCTTTGCCAACAATAGTCAGCTGAATATAGGTAAATAGCTCATAAAGTGGTATCTGAAATGCATCACTTACCTTGGGCATACTGGCTGCAAGACACAACCTCCTGAGGACTCAGGATTGGGGTCTGAGAATTGTTAGTTAGTATACGAATTCTTGCTTCTAGCATGCCCATAGAAGCAAATGAGTAGCAGCTGCCACACGATGCTGGAGATGAAAAAGAAAAATACACAGTCCAAGAGACATCTGAAGCCTCACAGAGAATCATGCAAAAACCTTAGTGAATCAGATACATTAATGTTTTTACTGAATACTGTTGTTCATAAGAATACACACGATAAGAAGACTCGACTAATAAGCATTGTTGGGCTTATTAAAGCAACCACTAAGATTTCATCGTTTTTCATCAAAAGACAAACATAAGTTCATGGGACTTTCTTAGAGAATATTTTAGAAGCAAAAAAAAAAACCCCTAATAACTCCTGAGAATCTTTTGACAATAATCTTGATAATGACGATAAGATTTATGTCTACATATTCTGAGATATCAGGTTGGGAGAAAACTGTGTAGGAATACATGTGGGCTGAGTTTTCAAATACCTCTAATGCAATGAGATGAAGGTTTAGTTCTCTTCAGAATCATGTTGAAACCCCAATCCCCAAGGTGATGGTCTTAGGAGGTGGAGCCTTTGCGATTAGTGACCTAATACAAAAGGCTCCAGAAAGAACTCTCATCCCTTCTACCATGTGAAGTTATACACAGAAGTCCGTCAGTTTGTGAGTCCTATAACCTTTTAACTATTACCATTTCTGATGTTTCCTAAAATTATCACCCTAAAATTCTCAGATTGACCATATTATACACTGCTTTTGCTAATGAGAAATTATCTAAATTATGAATATTAGAAAAGAAGCACTTGGAAGAAATCCCTGTGAATCCATCTAGTATTCAACCTGCTCACTTGATAACGTGTAAAGGTGGCTCAGAAAGAAGCAATGAGCTGTCCAAGGACAAACAACTAATAGAAAACAGGGACAAGTGCCTTAACGTCTCTTAACGCAGGATTACTGTCCTTTTCAATGTAGGTCTGTATCTACTTTAACAAATGTTCAGATTTTCTCTCCCTGTCTTGTAGTCACTAGACAGAGCAAAATTAACTTCTATCTTTTGTTTTCAAAGCCATGCAGATGATACCATCCATGGGACCAATCCTTCAAATGAGGGAACGATAAATAACATAGTACACTGTACACCGAACATATAACTATGTTTAGCAGAGCCTTCCAACAGTGAAAAACACACTGAACTAGGAGTCAGAATTTTTTTTCTTCCTCCTTTCTTGTTTTGCCCCTCATTCTTTGTGTAACACTAGACAAGATCTTACAAATAGACATTGGCACCCCATGAAAGGAAACCAATGTCAAATAAATAACATCCTAAGAGTGTCTGGAAAGGGTCCCACTCTGACCATCCAGCTTTCTCGGCCCATAGCAGCCATGGAAACTATCTCTTTCAGTCTTGGTACTCTCATTATCTGACCATCTATTACTGTGGGAGGGACAGGTCACAAGTGCATTCAAGGGCTCAGAATATGTTCTATTTACAGAGCAGTCACAGGAATAAGGGGAAAAAGATAATCTTCAGCAAGCCCCTGACTTGTCCAGAAGAATGTGTCAGCTATCACGGTAATTAATGCCTTATTTCAAAAGGCAAGGCCAATCTGATTCTAAAAGAACCATTTATCTCTTAAGAAGACTGTAATGATATAAAGAATAAAAAGTAAATCTAGCCCAGCCAGAGCTCTGAAGTAATCAAATCTCTACAGTCTCAAATAGATGTTATTTTGAGGTTCAGCAGCTCCTCACTATGTTCAGCAGCTCCTTTCAGCAGAGAAGAACACACTGAACTAGGAATCAGGAGTCAGGATTCTTTTTTCCCCTCCTTTCCTGTTTTGTCCTTCATTAATTTGCAACACTGGGCACTTGACCTTTTGACATTTTTTTTTAATCTTTTGTGTAAAATGAATTGGGTGGAACAGTTTAAGGTCTCTGGCTTCCTGCTCAGATAGTATAAACACCATTTTGAAACAAGACTTAAATGGTCTAGACTTAAACCATTATGAAAATACTCTGTATTTTTTAATTAATGTGACCCAGGAGAGACATTTCCCTTCTCTCTTAAAAATACAATAATACGGCCGGGCGCGGTGGCTCAAGCCTGTAATCCCAGCACTTTGGGAGGCCGAGGCGGGTGGATCACGAAGTCAATAGATCGAGACCATCCTGGTCAACATGGTGAAACCCCGTCTCTATTAAAAATACAAAAAATTAGCTGGGCACGGTGGCGCGTGCCTGTAATCCCAGCTACTCAGGAGGCTGAGGCAGGAGAATTGCCTGAACCCAGGAGGCAGAGGTTGCAGTGAGCCGAGGTCGCGCCATTGCGCTCCAGCCTGGGTAACAAGAGCGAAACTCCATCTCTAAAAAAAAAAAAAAATAATAAATTAAAAACAGCATAGCTGGGAGAAGAACAAAGAAAAGCCATTCTGTCCTATTTCTAAGCTTCTCTTCCCTCTCATACCTCAAAGTATTAATAAATCTAGCTATGAGGCTTGTTCTTAAATCTGTTTTCAAGTGTAAAGGTAAAACCTCCTTTGTCCTCCCACTAATTCTTTTTTCTTTAATTTCAATTTGGTCTCTGACTAGAGAAACCTGCGAATTCCCTTTATTGCAGCTAATTCTGAATTCTGGGTTATAGAGAATACTACTATTGGCATAGTTAGTGGGAATTTTCAAGTAGTTCAACTGGTATGAAGAGAAAATACTTTTTTCTCCAACTTACAATACAGAAAAAATAAAAGCAAGTCAAAAGAGGAACCTCTAGTACATCATTTTCTCAAATACCCGACAAGATACTACAGAAGAGGGATCAATTCAGAAGCAGTTAATCCATCAAAGCCCTCTGTTTTGAAATTGCCATTTCTCTGCACTATCATATTTAAAACAGTCAAAGAGCAAAGAACACTGGAGCAAATAACAGCGTTTACCAAGCTATAAGAAAACCAATGTCAAATAATTTGGCTTTAGAGTAACTAATTTCCTTTTGCTGAATTATTATCTCATATAACTTGTCAATAATATCTTTTGGGAAGGGTTTGCTAAACTTTTCTACCTTCTCTTATGCTCCCAGTAAATTTTAAAAATGTTTCGTTAAAGTTGTTACTTTAATGTATTGCTTGTATGTCTTGCTAAACTGTAAATCGTCAGGACAAGGACTATGTCATATTAGTCTCTATTTTCTCTGCCATTAAAAAAATGCCTAACATATTTTAGATTTGCTGTAAACAACACCAGAAGCAACACTATAATATCAGTAGCTCACATTATATTATGACAATGCTAACGATGTACCAGGACCTCAATGATCAAGTCAACACATGATAGGTACTATTAATCTTCTCAAGTAGGCATAAAAGATCTATTTGATGATAGGGTAACTTGCAATCTCTTAACATCAACCCTTCAATTTCACTTTCCATTCATTTCTCAATTATCTTCAAATTTTTCTTATTTCTAATTACACTTTTTCAAAGAAGCCCTCCTCAGGAAACTGAGAAGGTAGGGAAGGATTTCAGGACCTATACTTTCTTTAGCTGAAGTGCCCCAGAATAACTGGTAGAAAAGCAAAGAGACGAAACCCTTGAAGAACAAAAATGTTGCTCATTGGCTGTTATAAGCCCTGTGTGGGGCGCTCTACATTCAGAACACTGCAAGCACTCAGTGAGATGGGAGCTTGAAGGGCAGGTGAAGATAGTGAGACATGGAACAGGTTGAATGTCACTAAAATTTTAGCAAAGGGAAAAAGAACAGTTTATATTTGGGTACTATAAATTTATAATCCTCCCAGGAGACACTAATCCAATGTTTCCAGACACCAAATACTAAACCTATTTTATAGTAACAAATCAGTCATACATAGTATTATCTTCAAAATGGGCTTAGAAGTAATAAACCAGAATACGGTATGGATTTTTCAAGTCATTGTTGGCTAACACTCAAGATAACAAGATAATTTGCCATCAAGTGCAGTTAGAGGACGCGTTATGAAATCAACTCACGTTGTATTAAATTTCTGAAAATAACCAGTAAAATTCAATGATAGGAATACTTTTCATGAACCTGGCTCTGCACTCATGCCATTGCTCAGGAAGCTGGGTTAATACTTACCATCACATATTGTATTCTAATGTAAAGTGATTTAAAAAATTATCAAAAAATAAATTTAAGGAATTATTGTATGGGTTCATGTAGTAATTAATGACTAAATTAATAGGGGTGGGGGAAGCGAAGGACAGGTAGCAAAGAAAGATTCCATAACCCACTTGCTGAATGGTACACAATTCTTTGCTTCTACTAGAATCTTTCCTACCAGGAGGGCAAATAAGATTGTCTTACATATCACTCTGATTGTCACTAGCTACCTGAAAAATACATTGAGAAGAGTACTGAAGAAATGTTAAGCTCAGTTGGAAAGATAACTTTTTGCCAAAGTCTGTCATAGATATGAAAGGAAATAATTCATTGGCCACCTCTTTTCTATTTCTGTAATAAAGGGGATCATGCCCATTCCATCTAGGTATCCCCAAAATCCAACCCATAGCGAATGTTCAATAAATAGTTCAGAAGAAATTAATAAAAAACTCGGAGTTTTCTTTACCTTGGTTTCGAACAGGACTGACAAAATTGATACCATGAACATTTCTCCAGTCCCAAGATGTTGGCAAATTCAAAATCTTTTGTTGTATTTCAGCACTCAGTGGTGCGGGTTTGGGCCTAGAAAGGAAATACACATTTGGTATCAACATATAGTCTTTCCTTTGAGGATGATTTCCTAAACTCTATTATAATTCTATAATTTAAGCTACCAGACTAGCTAGGATCTAGATTCAGATCCAAAGAGTGCTTGTTGTATGAGTGATTCAATTTGTCAGTTATACAGCGGAGTTGTGTAAATGGCTTTTATTCACTGTTTCTTTTTCAGGATCTAGTATTAATAATTTTCCCTTGTGAAATGGCACTGGTTTTGTATATCACTGTGATGTTATTTTTAGTATGCCTGAATAGCTGCATTCTTACTCGCTTTAGAAAGTTTTTTTTTTTTTTTTTTAGACAGTTTTGCTCTGTTGCTAGGCGCCAGGCTGGAGTACAATGGTGCAAGCTCACCTCACTGTAACCTCCACCTCCCAGGTTCAAGCAATGTTCCTGCCTCAGCCTTCCAAGTAGCTGGGACTACAGGTGCATGCCACCATGCCCAGCTAATTTTTGTATTTTTTGGTAGAGATGGGGTTTCACCACGTTGGCCAGATGGTCTTGATCTCTTGTCCTCATGATCCGCCCACCTCAGCCTCCCAAAGTGCTGGGATTACAGGCATGAGCCACTGTACCCGGACACTTTTGAAAGATTTTTGACCAAGAAAGGGAGGAGAAGCAGAAGAAGACATACAAAGGGTTTAGAGAAAACAGAGGAATCACTGATGTTTGACTTAGAGACAGACACTTTGGTAGTGGCATGGCTGTAAAAGTGAAGTTGGCAAAGAAATAAAAAGGTCTATGTGAGGCAGGAGAATAGGGTCTGGAAGGCCAATTCACACTGACTTCCTAGAACTAAATAAAATGAAAATACATCCGCAATGGCAGCAATGTGAATGGCTTTGTAACTTCAATTCATCCTCTTCGGTTACAGAGGCCACACACCCCTGTAGTAACATCCTCCTCATTAACACAGGGCCCATACCCAGAAATGACTTTGTAACTTTACTCTACCCTCTTCATTTACATAGGGCATACACCAAGTAACCAATGGAAAACCTGTAGAGGGTATTGAAACCACAGAAAATTCTGCAAGCAAGACCTTGAGCCATTTACGTGGGCCCACTCCCATCCTGCGGGGTGTGCTTTCATTTTCAAAAAATTTCTGCTTTTGTTGCTTCATTCTTTCCTCGCTTCATTTGTATGTTTTGACCATTTCTTTGTTTGAAACACCAAGAACCTGGACACCCTCAACCAGTAACATAAGCATAACATATGCTGACTAGCTCTGAAAACAGCAGATAAATCTGTTTCATTATGGAATCACACCTTATATGATACTGTTGGGCTGTAAGACACCCAAAGGAGTTGCCTAGGCCCATGAATGAACAGACATTTTTGGGAAATGAGAAAACTGTTCTAATAGTGGCTCTGTATTAGAGATTTCACACATACATACACACAACAACACACACACACACACACACACACACACACACCCTACACACAGAGAGCACCACAGCTTGAGACACATTAGACTTCTTGGAGTTTCCCAGAGCCTGCCAAATGCCCTCTCTGTTCCCTATCTTTGTGCTGCTGCTCCAGTAACCAAAAGTGCCTGTTGCTCACCACTTAGAACTCCCCTAAGAGTTTTTCCTTAACTTCTAATTTTTAAAACTGCTCATAAAGTAGCCTCCACTCACCAGCCTGCAGCAAAAACTCACTTCCTCTTTCTCCGTGCTCCTTCGAATCTCTTGTTAGGCCACTACAGTCACACTGTGGTAAAAATAGTTTTTCTGTTACTATAAACTATTTGCATCTCTTATTCATCTGGGCATTGTCCTACCACACTGTTCTAATTTTTCAGTGGTTACCAGATGTTTTTTACTAGGCTACAATTTAGTTTATGGCAAAGATTCTTTAAGGGCTATTTCATGCCTCTACACCTATTCCCAAGTGGTCCTGTCTCTCACAACTTCTCTTAGATATGACACAGGTTAAGAATACATGACAAAATGGAAAGGAGATGAAGAAAAGAGAAAAACAACAATTGCTATTCATGAATAGCAACTGTAACTTTGACAATTGTATAGACTAGAGAAATGCTAGTTCAATTTTTCACTAATTTTCTTTCCTAAGCCAGTCACATTGGTTGAAGATATATATGATACAGAGATAAATATGAGATGGTCCTTAACCATATGGAAAACAATGTTAAGAGACATAATACATACAAAAATTACTATAACAAATAGAAGTTACAGTAATGCTGTAAAACACACAACTTGAACAAAGTCTAAATAATCAAGGCTCATAAAAAATCTGCTTCATAGGCGATTTTATATATAGGATGAGAGGGAAAACAAAGCTTGGACACTTATTGTGAGATTTTTAAATAAAAACTAAGATGCAAACAAACTTTGAATGGAAATAGTTTCTGTGGTTTCACATTCAGAGTGTACGTTGAAGAAGAAACTCAATTTTTTTTTAATTCTCTCATTGAACACTATCAACACAAAAGACTTCTGTGAGCAAAGGCATCTGGGTTTCTCCCCACACATCAAGCAAGCAACCAGTTCCACAGTGCATACTATCTGGGTGTCCTCTAATCCAGTTTTGACACTATGTACCTGGGGATGGCATCAAATCTCACAGGCGAGGGCTCCATCCCTCAAAAATGCCCCCTACGTTCAATGCCAACTGAATGTCCCAGTTGTTTACCTGTGCTTTTGACCAACCAGCTATAATGGGGGTAACCTATGACACCCTCCTTGGGTTCAATTAATTTGCTAGAGTGGTTCACAGAACTGAGAGAAATACTAACTACAGTTTATTGGTTTATTATTAAAGATACTACAAAAGAAACAGATGAAGAAATGAGTAGGGCAATGTAGGGGGGAAGGGGCACCCAGCTTCCATGCCCTCCCTGAGCCTGCCACTGGGTATGAAATTCCACATGTTCAGCTTTCTGGAAGCTCTCTGCACCCTGTCCTTGTGAGCCTTATGTGGAGACTTCATTGAATAGGCATGACTGACAACCATGTAGAGAGGTGATTAGACAAACAGGATATGATCTAAATACAGCAAGGCCTGTCTTTTCAGCATCTTAGCTTCTCTGTGCAGCGTTCCTTCCTTTAGGGTATAGAACAGGACATCTTTGGAAATGAAGGTCTTAAGACCCAAGATCAGAAGGCAGGAGAAGATTAGAGTCCTATCCTGGGCAGGTGAGAGGAGGGCAGAAGATGACAGAGAGAGAGAGAGAGAGAGAGAGAGAGAGAGAGAGCGAGATTCTGTTTTCTGAGGCCTACTTCTGAGGCCTAATGTGCCCCAACATTAAAAGACGGTAACAAGGGCTATGGGAGTTATGAGCCAGGAACCGTGGACAAAATCCAGTATGTATTAACTAATTTTCCTGTTTAAACCTAAGAATATAGTAATATAAAGGATAAAAAAGACATTTAAGTTTGGAAGCGTAATGTAATTTCAGGGCATATAATTTTATCACTTACTATCTGTGTAACATTTGGCAAGGAACCTAACATTACGAAACTACAATTCACTTCTATTAAACTGGGCATAATCATGTTTACCTCAATGGGTTAGGAAAATTCAATGTAATAATGGGTAACAAGTGCTTACAACAATGCCTTTCTCTGATAAGTCCTTATTAAAATGGCAGCTGTTATGATGATAACATCCATGTCATTGACAGAATTAAATAAGATGCTGATACTGTTTAAAGAAATTATCTGGCACAAAACAGTTGTTTCAATATTAAGTTCCTTTTTACTGCCATCCTATAAGGAGGAGATTTGCCCATCAGTGTACACACACATAAAATAAAAAGAATGTGAGAACTGAGGCTTAATGGTGTTGTCAAAGGTGTCTGAACCACAGCAACTCCATCTTGAAAAGGAGCTGGCTAGCTGAGACCTACTGTGCTGCATTCTCAGCCAGTTAAGGCATTCTAAGTCACAGGATGAGATAGGAGGTCAGCTCAAGATACGGGTCATAAAGACCTTGCTGATAGAACAGCTTATGGTAAAGAAGCCAGCTAAAATATACCAAAACCAAGATGGCAATGAAAGTGACCTCTGTCTTCCTCACTGCTACACTCCCACCAGCGTCATAACAGTTTAAGGATGCCCAGTGCAGTGGCTCATGCCTGTAACCCCAGCACTCTGGGAGGCCAAGGCGGACGGATCATCTGAGGTGAGGAGTTCAAGACTGGCCTGGCCAACATGGCAAAATCCCATCTCTACTAATAATACAAAAATTAGCTGGGTGTGGTGGCTCATGCCTGTAATCCCAGCTACTTGGGAGGTTGAGGCAGAAGAATCATTTAAACTCGAGAGGTGGAGGTTGTAGTGAGCCAGGATTGCATCACTGCATTCCAGCTGGGCCACACAGTGAGACTGTCTCAAGAAAAAACGGGATGAGATGACAACATCAGGAAGTTACCCTATATGTCTAAAAAAGGGGAAGCATGAATAATCCACCCCTGTTTAGCATATAATAAAGAAATAACCATAAAAATGGGCAACCAGCAGCCCTGGGGGTTGCTCTTCTATGGAGTAGCCATTCCTTATTCCTTAACTTTCTTAATAAACTTGCTTTCCCTTTGCACTGAAGACATGCCCTAAATTCTTTCTTGCATGAGATCCCAGAGCCGTCTCTTGGGGTCTGGATCAAGACCGCTTTCCAGTAACAATGTGAAAATGAAGAGAGAAAAAGGGGAGTCTGAGGGAGGAAGAGGTGAGAATTACAAACATTTTAAGTACATGATACAAGATTGGCTCTTAATCTTTTGGCCTACATTCTTTACAAATCTAGTGAAAGATCTAGATTCAGAAATGCTCATAAACAACAAATTTGTCTGTAATTGCAGCAGTTTCACAGACTCCCTATATCTCAAGTTAAGAATCTTAGACAGTTTCTATTATCTCACCGGATTCTTATAACAGAACTAATTTATATACAAAAATGCTAGTGAAAATCAGGCAGCCAGACTATAATATCTGCTGTAGTATTTCCTGCTGAAGTAGGAATGTCACTCAATTCTATCTCCTTATCTTAAACCTTCTATGAAGTTTTAGTCATAAAAACAGTCCTTCATAAAGCCAGCTCTTCTCTGAAACAAAAGTGCTTGGCTGGAGGGAGAAGGGAGAAGGGGATAAGGGAACGCTCACGTTTCAAAGTGTTCTAGTTCATAACGTGCCCATATGCCTCAGAAACATGGCGCATGACATGTGGTGAAGGAGCTGTGACTGAGGCTCATACCTTTCAGGCAGGAGCCATAGTCCCCTATGCTCAAGTGCTAACACTTCTCCTCTTGATGCTTGTTTGGATTTTTGTGGTTGAACAGGTCTCAGCCTCCTATCTCATACAGACACATTAGGACTTCACTTTTGTGAATATGCGAAGGGGATATGATATACTCCACTTTCCAATTTTGATTAACTAGAGCATCTCACAGACAAGAAATTCCCTAGAATAAATTTTAAGAAATACTGCAAAAGATTCTTTTAAGAAAAGGGTAAATTACGGGAGGATGCCATCAGCTGGATAGGAAAAATGCCTCACCTTAGCATTATTAGTCTGTAGATGAATAAGTTAGTAATGTTAATATGGACAGGAGACAGCAAAATACTGGGTAGAAGGCAGTTCCTCAGCAAAAGTCCCACCCTCAAGCCGAGACCCAAGGCCCTAAGTGAAGACAGGAATTTCTGTTTCTGCACCCAAAAAGGTGCCTTTGGGCCCACCACACCCCTCATCCTTCCCCCACATAAACCCAATATCTTAGTGGGCACAGATACAAGCAGCTGTGATAGGAGTGGAGGAACAGAGCAGCAGAGAGCTGTGGAAAGCAGTGGGGCAGCACGGCAGAAAAGGAGGGAAGAGGTATCTGAACCTGGTGGAGAACAGGAACGGGGGGCCTCCAGTGGAAGAACACCTTTCCACTCCATCCCCATTCTTCAGCTGAGAGCCATCTCGCAGACAGCCACCTCTGCCACTCAATAAAACCTTGCACTCATCCTTCCAGCCCAGGTGTGATCTGATTCTTCTGGTACACTGGGCAAGAACTTAGGCTGTCATACCGGCCCCGTCCTTGCGATAAGGCACAGGGTCTACTGAGCTGATTACCACAAGCCATCTGCAGACGGCAAAGCTCAAAGAGCACACTCTAACACGTGTTCACTTGGGCTTCGGGCGTCCCCAACACCCACTCCTAGACACTGCTGTGGGGCCAGAATGCAAAAGCACTCCCCATGGCCTCTGCAACAGCAGGCATCCAAAGGAGCCAGGAGCCACAATGTCCTGTCATATGCCTATGAGGGGGAGAAGGGAACGCTCACATTTCAAAGTGTTTTAGTTGAGTAATTATTAATAAATTAGTCGCCTATTCAAATAACAAATTTGAATCATGACCTCTACAGATATTAGAAGATTAACCATTGTATTCTCTGAGAATTGGAGAATATGTCAATGTATTAAGGAAAAATAACTTACCTAAATAATTTTTCAACTTCTGCTAGCTGCCCATTGCTTTCCAATCCTTACTCCTTAGTCACATGATCCTAAAGCAGAGTATGGCGTTATAGGACGTATCCCTGGCCATTTAACAAACGTTAAGGAACTATATTAGATAGATGTAGATCCTAAGCTATGTCTAGCTATAGGTTTGAAGAAATAAATTTTTTTAATTCTCTAAATTTCTGACTAGACAGATTCAAAGTATTATGGTATAGCTTGCCAAACTACGAAATACACCATGGGGCATGGGGCATATGGGTTGAGTATAGAACTACACTGATAAATAGCTTTTTTTTCTGGACATCAAAACATAGAGAAGATTTTAAGATTTTTTTGTAGGTGACATATTGACAATTACCGTAGGCAAGTTGAGGGCTATCTGAGGCAAAGGGAACAGCGCAAATGAAAATCAAAGTTTCCATTAATCGTGTCATATTGTTTGAAAGCAGATCAAGGTGCTTAATATAGTTATGGTCATAATTAGATGGCTTTGGATACCAGGCTAAATTTATACATTAAATAGTGGGCAGTAACACAGTCCCATAATCACGTAACGGGTTCTCCTTGGTCACTGCCTACACAGAGCTGATTGTCAAGACAGGGAAACTACAATAGAAAACAAGTTTAATTCGTGTAGAGTTGGCTGTATGGGAAGTTGGAGTTTTATTATTACTCAAATCAGTCTCTCAGAACTTGGTATAAGAGGATAAAACTAGAAGCACCTCATCCAATAGCTAAGAATGGGGACCAGGAGAGGTAGAGACCAAAGAGAGAGGGCCAAAGAGATACTAGGCATGAAACTGCCTTGGCAAAAATTCTATCAGTGAGAAACACTGCAGGAAAGCGATCTTAGATAACCCACCCCGCTCCTTGCCTTCCACTTAAATATTCCTGGACTATTGGACCAAGCTAACTTTGGAAGTCATTTTGGCTATAGGTTAAATGACAATGGGCCTTGCCCTGAAACTCAACTGCTTTTGTGAAGCTAATGAAGGCCAAAGAGAGGAGCTTGAGTCCTGCTAAGGCACAGACAGGAGAGATCGTCAGCCACTATTCCAGAGGTTTTAAGACATGCAACTCCCCCAATTACTCCAGCAAATAACATCATTATTGTAGAACCTAAGACTGGCTTTTGAAATATCTTTTCAGGGTTTTTTTTTTTATTTTGTTTGTATGTATGTATGTAAATATTTATTTATTTACTTATTTTTGCATGTCTGACACCCATGGCTCTACCTGGACCCAGCAATCCCACTCCTATGGCCCTACCTAGAAGCAATTCAGCCCAGAGGAGGGCAGCTTTGACCCCCTCTGATTTCACTTACCCCAACCAATCAGCAGCAAGCACCTGTTACCTGGCCACCACCAACCCTTCAAACCTGCCTTTGAAAAACCCCTACCTATGAACTTGGACAAGATCAAGATGATTTGAATATGAACTCCATCTCCCATGTGGCGTGGCCAGCCTAGTGTCTATCAAGCACTTTCTCTACTACTTTGCCATGGTCTTTCTTCATGCAGCAGGCAGGAAGAATCCCTCAGGCAGTTACAGGCAGGAGGCTAATCCATACTGTAACGTGGTAAAAGCCCCATAAAACTGCAAACCTCGACCATACCTTGGCTTTCTATTGAAACTTCTCTCTGTAACACAAATGTGGTTGGGTTACAGAGGCAAGCAGTCCAAACCCATGCCATCTTGGCCCCTTCGACTTGTAATAAGTAATTAAAGACTGTAATTTCCACCCTACCTAGATAATGTGTAAACAAATGCTAATCTTGACTTTTGTGAACCACTTAAGTAACAATCAGAATGTCAAAAGTCCCCTGGCCCTTGGAATATCCGGAGCCCCTCACCCTCATCTCCGCCCAGGAGGTGATTTACAGAATCCACTAGCCCTCAGAAAACCCCCACCCCTGCCCCTCACCCTCACTCCCAAGGTGGTTTTACAGGTATAAAAGGTCTTGACACCCTCCTTTCAGGGCCATGGGTTGGAAAGATGTGAATCCTCCATGGCTGCTGGCAATAAAGACCCTGCAATTTGGCATACTTTTGTCTTGGTGTTGACTTTCTATGCTCGGGCCAGTACAACAATACCATGATGAAAACAGGACACAGCTCCATGCCAGAGTGTAGAAAATGGAAAGAGGGCAATGGAAACAACAGACACAGGAAAGAAAATCTCATAAATAAGACTTGGAGAGTGACAGAATACATATCAATAGAAGAGGAAGATGGTTAACAGATCACATAAAGATGTTACAAATGGGATGATGAATAAAATGGCAAGCAACCCCAGTAGGACTGGTTAGGAGGGAGGATGGTATTTATTCAGCGTTCATATTTTTATTAATGATAAAGTGAAGTGCTTTGTTACCTTGGGAGTCTTCGACTGTGGCCACCACTTCTCCTAATCATATCTCCCAGGGTAAGAGTCTCATATTCCATGTATGTAGTTGCAGTCCAAGACTTCTGAATGGCATTGAGAGCTTTCACAAAGTTGTGGTTATATTTGTAAAGCCTACTAAAATACCCGTCCCCAAAAAAGAGATCATTTCAGACACAGTCTTTACTGATGTAGAGTAATTAAAACAGACATTTGCTCTCTGTGCCTAAGTGGAAAGTGGTACAACCTTTCAGGAAGGTAATTGGCAATATGTATCAATAGCCCAGAATAGCCTCACATGTCTTCTCTAAAAATAAAAGTTCAAGTTAACTAAGATGCGTGTATAAGGGTTTTCCATGAAGTACTTTAAAACTACTAATAGATTGTAAATAATCTACATAAATATTCTAAGGGACTGATTAACACTTCATTTTCTATATAATATAGTCATTAAAAATGTCTAGAAGATTATTTAATAATAGGGAAGAATGCTCGTAACTACATTAAATATAACAAAAGGAAATCAAAGTTTATATAGAATAATAATCAATTTATCAACTTAGACACAGTAATATATATGTATATTATATATGTATAGTAATGTATATGTATGTGTATATATGTATGCACACACATACACACACACACGTGCACGTACACACTATAAACATATTTTTTAAAATGCCAAACATTGTTACTTGATTGGTGACATGAGATGCCCAAATTTCCCCTACCCTTACAGTTTCTACAGTGTACCTTTATAACCTTTTTAATAAGAAAAAAGAGAACAGCAAAACCTGTATGCAACATATATGCAGCATGCAAACATTATAACCATATGATATAAAAATAAATTATACTTTATGGAAGTTTGGTTTATGCCTGTTACTCAGAATTTATTTCTTGAACTAGTATGAGCAGCAGCACCTGGAAGTTTGTTAAAAATGCATACTTCAGGTACCCAACCCAGATCACCTGCATCAGAATCTGCATTTTTTTAAACTAGATCCCCAGGTAATTTACAATAACATTAAAATCTGAGCTGCATTGGTTTACCTCATGCCAAATGCTTAGATACAGATGCAAATAGACTTAACACACAAAGAGCATATTTACAAAGCAGAAAAACTCAGAGAGTTAATTATTCACCTAGTTCAAACATTTATCATACTTGTGTGCTAGATGCTAGGAATTACAGAACTCACCATATTATTCCTATTTAAAAAGATTCTGTGGTTTGCGAATGCCTCACTCACTATCTAAGATTTCCATAAACACTCAACTATGTGAAGCAAGATATAACTAACCTGAGTAACATTTTAGGCATACTGCAAACTCTTTCTCTTATAAATCATGTGTGTAGAGAGAGAATTTTGATATGGTAGGAAAACCTGAGCACACTGAAAATAATCAGAAAAACGGGCAACCAGGTTGATAATATTTTCATGTTTTTATCAAAGTTCTTTCCCACCCGTTGCAAAGTGTGGAAAACCAGAGAGGTAACTTTATCAAGCAGATTATAAAACTTTTATCACATTTATGACTATACTAACACAACAACAAAAACAAGTTACAGTTGTTTCATTGTTTCTTTAGGCACAAGAATAAATTTTAAATTGTAAAAGAAATACTTCTGAGATATTTTCTGACAGTGAGAGTCAATATTTCATTGACTGTAGGTATTTGAGGAGCAGTAACCAGCCCTCCTTCCCTTACTTTACCATAACATCTAGCAAAACTTCATGTGCTGATATGTGCATTAAATAACACGACAGCATCCTAGGTCTTAAATACTGTTATTTTTGGTATTTAAGATCCAAAGAGATTAAAAATAATGTATCTTACTATGGGATAACAGATCATTAAGAGCTAAAAGAGACCTCAACAGAAATTCAATCCCACACACTCATTTCACAGGTGAGGCAATGCAGACTCTGAGCACTCCGGCTGGGAGCTTCACTAAATGAAACAATTGTTTGGAATATCAAATAGAGTACAAAGAGTACATAGCATATCCTAAATGGTAGGGTGCAAAGTAAAAAAGTTAAAAGGAAATGTGTAGCTCTAGGATCAAGCCAAACAAAACTATTTAAAACCTAAACTTAAAATGAAGGGGATGAATTAGTCTAGATCTTGTTCAGCACTTATGCAGACAATTCATTCTGCTTTAAATCATCTCTCTTACCCTCTGGGCTGCAGTCATTCATTGCTAGTGTTGCCTGGTTTGGGATGATTTGTACATGTACATTTTTCGTGGTTTTTACAACTACATAAAACAGGTAAGGTAACAACATTTTTCATCTCTTCCTTCCAAAACTAATAAAGTCTTATCTGAAACCTATTCATGTGGTTCACTGTTAGTTATAGCAGATTTAATTTAACAGAAACCATTAACTGCAGGTTATAGTCTGAACTCTGTCCCCCTCAAGATTCATGTTGAAATTCGAAACCCCTGTATCGAAGTCCTATGACTGTCTTTTGGACACAGAGCTTTAAAGACGTAATTAAGGTAAAATTAGGTCATATGAGTGGGCCCCTACCAATATGACTGATGCCCTTATAAGAAGAGAAGATTAGGACAGTCAGAAAAGACTGTTTAGGAGCACAGTAAGCAAGCAGACATCTGCAAGCTAAGGAAGACCTGGAAGAAGCCAAACCTGACAACACCTTGATCTTGGACTTTCAGCCTCCAAAACTGTGAGAAAATAACCTTCCTAAGCCACCCAGTCTGTGGCACTTTGTTAGGACAGTCCTTGCAGACCAATAGGCTGCGTAAATACTAAAAACTTGGATTTTAGTTACTTATGGTCTTGTTTAAAAGTTGCTCAATTAGTAACACCTACACTTCTTATAGCATAAACATATGTATCTACATGTATCATGCAACACATTATCACATGGCAACAAATAAAATGATTTCATTTAAAATAAACATTTGTCCATTACTTTTGGAATACTTTGAAAGAGTACTCTCAATTATATTGGTCAATTTATTTTTCCAGTAAAGTTTTACATAGCATGGCTAATATTTCTAAGCCAAATAAATTTTGTAGAATCAAACTAAAATTCCAAGAATGTATACACATGTTCATATATACTATAAAACAAAATGAAATATATGTCTCACTTGTAACAACTCACTTTTCCTGAGAATTCTTAAGGTCTGCTGTGTTGACATACATATTCTCAGAGGCAGTCCCCACCTTCTTTCCGGTGAAACAAGCCCAGTTCCGGCCCAGCACATCATGGACCCACCCAGTCATTGTCTCGTTGCAGTAGCTGGTCACCTTGCTGCCCTCTTCTTTATACTGCAAACAAATAAGGGAAAAGAAAGCCAAGTAAAATCTGTTTCAAATTTCAGGTCTATTTCCCTGGCTCTCATTCACAGTAAATATGCTCCTATTCACCCTTTGTTAATCAAAACAAAAACTTCACCCTGATAGATTACATTCAAAGAATTATTCTAGAAAAAGAAGAGGTACAAACTTCTCTGTGGTTAGCACTGTTGGCCACCAAACAAAATGTATACAACAAAACACTTCTAGGAATGAAGGGCAAGGAAAAAAACTAAAAAAAAAAAAAAACAACAACAACAGAGTATTTGCCACATTCAAAGCATTTTTCAAAAATGACTTCACTTAATCCTTACGAAAGACTATGAGGATGCAGATGACAATAATCACATTTTACCAAGGACAGAAGGAGCTCAGAGACAATTAAGGAGCTCCTACCAAGGCAACAGGGCTGTTAAGTGGCAGAAACAGAATTCTCCTCAGTCTATCACCACACTTTTCCACTGAGACAAGGTCCTCACCAGGAAACTACAAAAACAAATAATGAGCATTACCTATAGAAACAGAATCCTTTTTCTTCTGTCAATCTCTCAATTTATTGGCATATTCTGATCATGAGGGGGCTAAAGTAACCTGAGTATTAAATACACTCTTTACACTTTATTTCACTAATGTGGACCTTTTTCTTATTTCAATGTTAAAACTAAAAAAATAACTATTAATTTTAACAGATCCAGGATTTGAACTAAGATGCTCTGGCTCCAGAACCTAGTCACCCTCATGTTAGAACATCTCCTCATGGAGGCGGGACACATGATCCAGGATAACAGCGCAGCGTGTGGGAGACAGAAAAGGAAAATGCTGTGCTAAATCTCTGAGGAGAGACTTGGGCACAGACAATGGCAGGCTCTGACTTAATTTAATAGAAAAGACTATCTGTAGAACCTTGGGCGAGATTTAACTAGGCTTTAGTTCTCTCGCCTGTGAAATAAGGAAACTAGAAAAAAATATCCTCGAAGATATAAACATTCTGGGATTTCATGATCAAATGCAGGGTTTAGTAAACACCTACTATAATGGCCAGACAGCAAACATTTTACATGTTGCAGGCCACTTAGTTCTCTTGCAGCTGTTCAACTCTGCCCTTGTAGCACAAAAGCCATTAAAAGCAAGACAAACAAATTAGCACAGCAGTCAACTATGTTTCTATAAAACTTTTATTTACAAAAACAGGCAGTAGGGTGGTTTTGGCTCCACAGGTTGTAGTTTGTGGACTCCTGCTCTACTCTAATACACACTATTTCACTTGTTCAAAAAGGTTGGCAAACTTTTTTTTTTTTTAAGTGGAGTCTCGCTCTCTTCCCAGGCAGGGAGTATAGTGGTATGATCTCGGCTCACTGTAACCTCGATCTCCCGGGTTCAAGTGATTCTCCTGCCTCAGCCCCCAAGTAGCTGAGACTACAGGTATGCACCACCATGCCCAGCTAATTTTTTTTTTATTTTTAGTAAAGATGGGGTTTATCATGTTGACTAGGATGGTCTCAATCTCTTGCCCTTGGGGTCCGCCTGCCTCAGCCTCCCAAACTGCTAGGATTACAGGCGTGAGCCACCACTCCCAGCCGGCAAACCTCTTTTTGAAGGACCAGATAGTAAATATTTTAGGCTTGCAGGCTGGAAGACCTCAGTCACAGCTACTCAACCTAAAAGGTGTGCAGGGAATATATAAAAGAATGAGGTAGGCTCTGTTCCAATAAAACTTTACTTACAAAAGACGCTTATACTTTGCCAACCCCCAGAGGAATGTGTAGGCTAAACTACACTAAAAGTTAAAATTAGCTTATTGTATCTCATTCTCTGAATTCAAACACAATTTAGGGGAAGAGTTAAAAATGTACGGCTTTAGAATCCAGAAAAACTAGACTTAAATTATGGGTTTCACCACTATGTTATATAGCACAGGTTAAGTTACTTTGGGCTACTCATATGCACATCTTGCTTTTATCTTTGGTGATATTCATGATTTTTTTTTTTTTTTTTTGGGAACAAAGTCTCACTCTGTCACCCAGGCTGGAGTGCACTGGCAAGATCTTGGTTCACTGAAACTTCCACCTCCCAGGTTCAAGTGATTTTCCTACCTCAGCCTCCTGAATAGCTGGGACTACAGGTGTACGTTACCATGCCTGGCTAATTTGGGTATTTTTGGTAAAGACGGGGTTTCACCATGTTGGCCAGGCTGGTCTCAAACTCCTGACCTCAGGTGATCTGCTTCCCTCAGCCTCCCAAAGTCCTGGGATTACAGGTGTGAGCCACTGTATCCGGCCACTTGTTCATGATATTCTGAAGCCCATATGTCTACTTCTGGTGAAGAATGACTTCACTAGCATGAGTTCAGTTCCCAACTACTCAAGTCCTTGCTAAAACCCAACTCAGGATGAAGAACAAGGAAACAAAGGCCCAGGACATTGTTGGGCAGCAATATGAAAGGGTTTGTTGTGTGAAAAGATTAATAACATAATTTTTTATACTAAACTATGTAAAACTTCTAATTTGATAGATCAAAAACAGTATAGTATGGTAACTTCATAGGATGCAGCCTACACTTCATAAAGCTGTATTACATATTTCTCTCTGGCACTGGCTCTTGATGCTATTCTCTTCTTAGTTGTATGCTGTTAAGGTAGGCCAAGTAGGGTTAGGCAGATTCTCCCTCCCACCTCTGCTGTTCGAGGACGCAGTCTGGTTATGTTTCCAGGGTTCTTAAGAGCTACTTTATAGAAATTGTCACACATACACAAACAAAATGCTTTTACACAGGAAGACATTCACTGCAGTATAACAAATGTTAAAAACAAAAACAAAAAACAAAAGCATGTCCTACAAAATGTCCAAACTTAAAAAGTATTAGGTAAATAATTTATTCAAAGGAATATTATATAAATTTTATATGATAAACCTGAGTTCCATAAAAAAGGGGTGAGCAAACTAAAATTGGAGAAGGCTGCCTATTTCTATAAATATAGTTTTGCTGGAAAACAGGATGCCCATTCATTTATACATTGTCTATGGAGGCTTTTGTCCCACAATGGCAGAGATTTCATATTTTATAATTGTATGGATTACTCACAAATCTTACAGGTTCAAGAGAACACAGAAATGATGATAGTCTTGGGGGACAAAAAAGAGACTTAAGGAGGTGGTGGAACTAGAACTAAGTGTTCTACCCAATGCCATCCACCACTTCTTCCTACAACGTGTCTTCTCATAGAGAGCCAAAGAGGTAAACAATTACTAAAATCACTGACAAGAGATACCCAGAAATGACAGAAAAGGCTTTTTTAAAACCCACAGAGCTTCCACTTATATTCTTGGAGCCTCACAATAATCTCTTTGGGATAAAATTTCTTTCTCATGAAGAAATGGTGACTCTGCAAAATTAAATGGAGAGGAAAGAATTCAAACACGGCTTCACATGTTTCAAAGGTCATTGCTTTATCCATTGTATTCTCTTAAATTAAAAAAAAAGTTGCAGAGAATTAACTGACTCATGAGTCAGATTCAAATTGTTGCCCAAGGCCTTTTAAGGGCTGCCTAAAATTTCTAGCAGTCCTCACTGGTGTTTTCCCACTATTCAGGTACCTATGTTGCCCTGGCTGCCTAGGGTTTTGGATGCAGAACAGAAAGAAAGAATAATGCCTTCAGGCCTAGACTGCCTAGAGAGGAAACCGCTCTGCCACTTACTGGCTATGTGAACCTCAGCGAGTCACTTTCCTCTCTGTACTTTCAGCTTCCTGATCTTTAAAACAGGGGGCAATGGCCAGGCACAGCGCTTCATGCCTTTTATCCCAACACTTTGGAAGGCTGAGGTTGGGGGATCACTTGAGGCCAGGTGTTTGAGGTTACACTGAGCAATGATCGAGCCACTGAACTTCAGCCTGGATGACAGTATCAGACCCATTCTCTAAATAAATAAAACAGGAATGATCTCATGGGCTGTGTTTTATGGCTACTAACTCATTTATTTTTCACAATAGTCTCCCAGGTAGTTCTTTCCACAAAAACATAACAACAGGATTTTCGTTTATTCAGTACCTAGAAAACTGTCTGGCACTAGGAAGTAATTAATTATTGAATGAGTTAATAAATGAATAATAGAAGAGGAAGAACAACAAACGTCAAGTCCCATTTCAACATTTAAGACACTGAGAATAGAATAAGTTTATAATTAACAGAGGTGTGGTGATGCCAATAAATCACAAAGCCTGTATGTCCACATCACAGTATTACTTCAGAAGTACAAACGTTGTTCTCCAAACCTGCTTCCCTATCTGTAAATTTAGGTTGACTGAGAAGTTCCAAAAATTTCCCTTCAGGCTTTCTAATTGCAAATACTTACATCTGTGGTTTTATTTATTTATTTATTTTTTTGAGACGGAGTTTCGCTGTTGTTACCCAGGCTGGAGTGCAATGGCATGATCTCGGCTCACCACAACCTCTGCCTTCTGGGTTCAAGCAATTCTCCTGCCTCAGCCTCCCGAGTAGCTGGGACTACAGGCGTGCACCACCATGCCCAGCTAATTTTTGTATTTTTAGTAGAGATGGGGTTTCACCATGTTGACCAGGATGGTCTCGATCTCTTGACTTCGTGATCGACCCGCCTCGGCCTCCCAAAGTGCTGGGATTATAGGCGTGAGCCACCGCGCCTGGCTGGTTTTCTTATTTTTATTTTTTGAGACAGAGTCCTACTCTGTCACTGAAACTGGAGTGTAGTGGTGCAATCTCAGCTCACTGCAACCTCTGCCTCCAGAGTTCAAGCAATTCTCCTGCCTCAGCCTCAGGAGTAGCTGGAATTACAGGTATGTGTCACCACACTCAGCTAATTTTTGTATTTTTAGTAGAGACAGGGTTTCACAACGTTGGCCAGGCTGGTCTCCAACTCCTGACATCAGGTGATTCATCTGCCTCGGCCTCCTAAAGTGCTGGGATTACAAGCATGAGCCACTGTGCCCAAGCTTCTTATTTAATATTCATAAGGCCAGTAAGTAATTCTTAATATAGACACACTATTTATATAGGAATAATTCTAAAAAAACTACAACTTTGTTTGTTATTATAACTTAAATCCTATACATATAATTTTATTTTATGTATTCTATAGCATATGAATCTGAAATAATATACCATTTTTAGAACCTGCAATTATTCTGTAAAAGGACAGAGATGCAATGCTACTTTGCATGACAACAACTTAGTAGAAGAGAGGCATTTACCAGTGGGGAAGCCAAGTACTCAGTACCTTAACTTAAGGGGGACCATCCACTGTAGCCCTGTGATTTTCTTGATTTGAATGTTTTTGGGGTATGTCATTTTTTCTGTGAAATACTTCTTTTGTGATTTCTGTCATTGTATCACCAATTTAGAAGTTGAAGTTTTAACCCCACCATTTAGCTTAAAATGCAGCCAAAATTTTTTTCTGAGGGTTTTCATTTATATAAACATCAATCTCTGAAGACTGCCTTGCATAGAGGAGATAATCTAAGTTTCCATTCATTTATTCCAATTTCATTCTTCTTTTTTTTTGAGATGGAATCTTGCTCTGTCACCAGGCTCGAGTGAAATGGTGTGATCTCAGCTCACTGCAACCTGTGCCTCTTGGGTTCAAACAATTCTCCTTTCTCAGACTCCAGAGTAGCTGGGACTACAGGCACCCACCACCATGCCCAGTGAATTTTTGCATTTTTAGTAGAGACAATGTTTCACCACGTTGGCTAGGATGGTCTCGATCTCCTGACCTCACGATCTCCCCACTTCGGCCTCCCAAAGTGTTGGGATTATAAGCATTGAGTCACTGCGCCCGGCATCATTTATGCCAATTTCTACTGCAATGAATAATTTCATAAAGTCTGAAGAATCATCAAGCCCTAACACTTAAGTTTAGAAAACTACTGTAATTCAATAACTATCCATTTGCTTCTTCAAAATTACCATTAAGTTACCACACATTCTCAAAATACCCCCTCTTCAATTTCCCACTCATTTTATCAACTATCCAATTACATCAACCTAGTCATAGGGAAATTTTAGAATTGCAGTTCTTTTCTGGAATTGAACTTATTTATCTTGGATCTTTTACTCAATTGCTTTTTGACACTGAGGAGAATTTAAAGAATTGCTTAAACCTGTTCTGCTGTTTTCTTGATATATTTAACCAGTATTTGAATACTTACTTTGCATAACACACTTGGCTATAAGACAGAGGCAGTTTAGTAAAGTGGATTCTGCCCTTTAAATCCAGTTCTGTCACTTATCATTTATGTAATCTTGAGCAAGTCACAACTAGTGAGCCCCAGTTACTTCATTTGAAAGTAGGAATGATATCGATAACTGATACTACTCTACTGGACTGCTGTGAAAGATATAGATGATACTGAAGTTTGAAGAGTTAAACAGTTATGAAACATTAAACAAGTGACAATACTAACACTACCCTCTGTTACCATGAAGGATGCTTCATGCACGCCTTCAGAGAATTTATGTTCTCTCCAAAACTGCCAACTGGGCAGGTGACACCGGGACCTGTCCTTTCAACCAGTAGTTTCCAATGGAACATAGGAAAGTCCTGTAACTCCCATTTATATTTCTAATATAAAAATAAAATTGGCAGGGCAATTAGTGGCTCATGCCTGTAATCCCAGAACTTTATGAGTCTGAGGCAAGAGGGTCACCTGAGGTCAGAAATTCAAGACCAGCCTGGCCAACATGGTGAAACCCCATCTCTACTACAAAAATTAGCCTGGTGTGGTGGCACATGCCTGCAATCCCAGCTACTCGGAAGGCTGAGGAAGGAGAATCATTTGAACCCGGGAGGCAGAGATTGCAGTGAGCTACAACTATGTGCCATTTGTACTCCAGCCTTGGCAATAAGAGCAAAACTCCATCTCAATAAATAAACAGAAAATTGAAAACTTCCACTATTATTTAACATGTAAAACAACATTGGTGTGCCCACTCAGATCCAATATCAGATATTCATCTGATATGTACAGTGTGCTAGTAAGTACATATAAGATGGTTAAGGCACAGCATATTCCCTTCTTCACATCTGCCTACTTAAACTGACTTGAGCATCTTATCTGAATTAATCAGGCTAATACTCATAAAATGAACAAGTAGTTGACACTATACTTGCAAAGAAACAAAGATTTGCAAATACTAATGATGCAAAGGCGTGAGCCACTGTGCCCGGCATCATTTATGCCAATGAAAACATAAGAAAATGGCAAAGTGTATAATTACCGTATCCTGAGCTCTGTCAAACATGTTAAAAGAAGTTTTTAGAAACAGATGTTTTAAAACGGTTCCATCACCGTGACATTCTTTTTAGTCCTAGTCATCAACAAAGCAAATGTTAAAATTTGTCTATTAATATTATCATCCCTAATATCAACTGGTAATTATTCTAAATTCTTCTAAAGCTGTGACATATTCATGCTTTTAACAAAAATCTGTCAAATCTACTGAAATTCTTTAAGATTTTAAAACATCAGAAAATTTTGTTACCAAATGTTGAAAATTTACAGTCATGAAAATGATCAGTAACAGAGACTCTAACATTACTTTTGGTGACAAAATCATTATAATAAGGAATACTTTACATTATTTTCAAATGATATCTTCTTGAAATATATTTTGGGTAGGTTACAATTTTATGACATTAATAAAAAGTATTTAATCACTTGATAATTCATGTTTTATAACCAATATATTAGTACAGTAATACATGTATATATAATTATGTATAGAATACATAATTTAGAATACATAATAAAAAAATTGAACATCTAAGTCTAATCCATCAAGATAAATTATCATTTCAGAAAAAAGTATTCTGCATGGACTTGATTTGATGATTAACCAAATATGGAAATATTATATTCCAGCAACATTAAAAAACAAAGAACGTTTATTCCATTTTTGCCCTTTGTTTACTGTGGAGATCTACATATCTGCAGATTACCTCCATTTGCCATCAGGTCCACAGTGTGAGTAAAAGCCATTAGATGGCAATAAAAAGGAACCAGGCAAATTTTACTGAATTGGTATTTTGCCAAATTCATCAGAAAATGTCACATATTTCCTCAGAAAGAAACCAACTCCGCTATGTCAGTTCCAAGGATTAGCTATAGTTTTCTGCCCATTACTGGATTAAACCATTTATTTAAATAGTTGAATTGTAATAAAATGCAAAACTGCTAGGAAATTGTTACAGTGGTTATAGCCAGGCAACTTCCAGCATTTTACTGTAAGAACTCAAAGTTTACATGTGAAAATGAGGGTCATAAATTTGTTTATTTCCAGTGCTAAAAAGACAATCCATTAAAACCAAAATATACATTCCAGAATTAGCTAAAAAAACAGCAATTTAGCACTCGTCAAAGTAGTCAAACACCCTGGGCTCATTCCTCACTTACTCACTTATTAACTCAAACTGTAGAGTTGGAAAAAAATCCTTGTGTTCCTCTAATCGACTTCTCAGCTCATGTTCCTCACTATACCCAACAAAGGTGGAGCATACCGTGCAGTATCTCAAAGCTTCGGTCCTCCAGGCTTTGGGGAACCACTGCAGTCATAACACTCAGGATTTCCCTTGACAGCTAATTTTGTTTTTAGCAGTTCTGAAAGTTAGAACATTACTGTTTTTAACTCTGAGCCCTATCTTCACCTGTATAGGCTCATACAAGATTAAAACATAAATAAACAAAAAAAAATACAAAAGTATAATCTCTTTTCCACTAAATCATCCAACATATATGGCCTGAGAGTTCACCATAGCCTCTAAGGGCACAAGAGTAACAACACTTCAAAAATACATCAATAAAACCATACCACAATGATATATTACACAATATTCTTTTACAAATATTTATTGAAGGCTTATTATTTGTCACATATTGTGTAATACATAGGGAATCAAATAGTAAAACAGAGTTGATCTTTGCCTTAATGAAGTTTAAAGACCAGAGAGAAATACAAACAATTATGACACAGAACGCTAAGCCTTACTATATTGTGGGAACTTCCTGACACATGTATCTGCAATTTTGTACCTACTGAATCTTCTCTGCCATAATAAAAGCACGCTGATGCAAAATTACTCAGATAAACAAAAGAACCTATTAATAATTTTTTAAATTCCACACTAAATATATATACATATATATTTAAAATTTTATTTTAAGTTCCGGGATACTTATGCAGGATGTGCAGGTTTCTCACATAGGTGACCAGTGCCATGGTGGCTTCCTGGGCCTATCAACACATCACCTAGATATTAACCCATTTATGCCAGAGTTTGCCATTTTTTGAGTGTGAAAAATTAGACCTCGGCCATGACCTTGAGCAGCAGGATATAAAGAACTTCCACATGCTTAGTGTTCCAAAAATGGAACACTAGGCATTAATGAGTTAACTCATTTATGGTTTAGCATTAGCTATTTTTAAAAATAAAAATATGCATTAGCTATTTTTCCTAATGTTCTCCCTCCGACTGGCCCCAGTGTGTGTTGTCCCCCACCTTGTGCCCATGTGTTCTCATTGTTCACCTCCCACTTACAAGTGAGGACTGAGGTGTTCGGTTTTCTGTTCTTGCGTTAGTTTGCTGAGGATAAGAGCTTCCAGCTCCATCCATGTTCCTGCAAAGGACATGATCTAGTTCCTTTTTATGGCTGCATAGTATTCCATGGTGTATATGTTCCATGTTCTCTTTTTCCAGTCTATCATTGATGAGTGTGGTGGATCAATCAGGGTGGCTGGCAACATTATAACCGTTACAGAACAATTACAAACCTTCTTGGAAAGCTGGGAGGTTTTTGCAAAAGCTTCAGGAAAGAATGGGCCGAAGGCACCTACTTCTTTTATCTTGAGGCTTGAAGCATAGGGCAGTTAACAGGGGAATACAAATAGCTTGTTGTCCTAACACCAACCTTTGCCCATCTGCGCTTGACTGCCTCCTACTTGAGAGGTTGGCAGAAGTTAATAACGGTGTTTATCCAAAGACCCTTGTCCTTCGATCTACACAAAATAAAAGCCCACAAGGCCAGCGAGTCAGGGCCAGCAGCCATTAACTCCTTTGAGTAAATGGCCCAGACACCCCAGCCCACTTTTTCACTGAAAATCTGTGTCTGAATGAATTTATTCATCTTTTGTTGAGACAGGGTCTGCCTGTTGGACCCTGATAGCGGTGCCCCATGTAAGGAGAGCTGTAACGTATCAAGGATCATGACAGAACCCCGAAAATGGAGGTGAAAAGTGACTGTGTAGTCAGTGAGTAATCAGTAAGTTATTGGTACCCGCTTGGGATTATCAAGTTTGAGGGGGATTGTTCAGGTTAGGATTGCATCATGGGACAATAGCTATCAGCTCAAAAGGTAAAAAGTATTGTAACAGCTGCTGAAAGCTAGTGGGGCCTCAGTTTCGCAGGCTCAATTAAGGGACCCAATGCAAACTGTTGTTTCCCAAAGCACATGTTTCCTTGTAGAAAGTATGCTAGAGGTAAAGCTCTGAGAACAAGCGGGGAGAACTCAAACAGCATCATGCGCAAGGGCAACGGGTCCCAGTAACACTATCACCAGGCCAAAATAACAAAGAGGAAATGGAGGTTTTGCCTGAGCCCCCTACTCCAACAGATAAGAAAAAAGAAAAGAGATACGCTACATTTAAGGGACCTTGTCTTAAGCAAGCAACATTAAAAGGGGAGCTCTTAGATTGCCCGGTAATACAAGATCAACAAGGCAATCTGGTGTGTGCTTATAAAAAAGATAACCAAAGAGGCATAGAGGCTGAAAACGTGCAGCCAAGCTGGCAGTGGGTGGAAGGAAAGGTTTGGCAGCAGGGAGGCTTGCAGTGCCTCAGGCCGATAGGAACTGTCCAGGCCAGCAGCAGCCTCTGATGGTGGGTGGAAGAATCGCACAGACTAAAGGCAGCGCCTAGAGGCATGCAACGGGGCCGCTGCCCTGGGACCCACGTTGCTGCCCTCTGGCTCCGTGGGCGGCCCAGGGCAAAATTTTTGTTTACAAACCACATCCCAGATTACAACTCTCTGCTAAGATTTAAGTAGAATTTAAGAATTTGTAAGACCTTTTCCTAATAATGGCCACTGCTGTTATTCCAATCCTATTCTGACATGACTCTCTCAAAATCCTATTTAAGTAAAACAGTAGCCTTTGAAAGGACAGAAATTACAGAGAGCCCATGAACTTTGGAAAGTGCTTCCTCAAGAAATGAACAGTCCTAGACAAATTCCTGGACACAAACACCCTCCCAAGACTGAACCAAGAAGAAGATGAATCCCTGAATAGACTAATAACAAGTTCTGAAAATGAGGCAGTAATAAATAACCTACCAATGAAAAAAAGCCCAGGACCAGATGAATTTACATCTGAATTCTACCAGAGGTACAAAGAAGAGCTGATACTCTTTCTTCTGAAACTATGCCAAATAAAGGAAAAGGAGGGACTCCTCCCTAACTCATTTTATGAGGCCAGCATCATCCTGATACCAAAACCTGGCAGAGATACAACAAAAAGAAAACTTCAATATCTCTGATGAACTTTGATCCAATAATTTCCAATAAAATAGTGATAAACCAAATCCAACAGCACATCAAAAACTTATTCATCGCAATCAATTTAGCTTTGTCTCCAGGATGCAAGGCTGGGTCAACATATGCTGATCAATAAATGTAATTCACCATATACAAATAACTAAAGAAAAAAAACACATGATTATCTCAATATTGGCAGAAAAGGCCTTCAATACAATTCAACATCCCTTCATGATGAAAACTCTCAATAGGCATTTAAGAAACATAATTCAAAATAATAAGAGCATTATATGGCAAGCCCACAAATAATATACTGAATGGGCAAAAGCTGGAAGCATTCCTTTGAAAGCTGGTAGATGATAAGGACGCCCTCTCTTACCATTCCTATTCAACAGAGTATTTGGAGTTCTGTCCAGGGTAATCAGGAAAGAGAAAGAAATAAAGGGTATTCAAATAGGAAGAGAGGAAGTCACATTGTCTTTGTTTGAAGATAACATGATCCTATATCTAAAAAACTCCATCGTCTCAGCCCAAAAGTTCTTAAGATGATAAGAAACTACAGTAAAGTCTCAGGATACAAAATCAATGTGCAGAAACCACAGGCACTCCTATACACCAACAACAGGCAAGCAAAGAACCAAATCATGAATGAACTCCCACTCACAATTGCTACAGAGAGAATAAAATACCTAGGAATACAGGTAACAATGGAAGTGAAGGATCTCTTTAAGAACTACAAACCATTACTCAAGGAAATCAGAGAGGACACAAACAAAGGAAAAACATTACATGCTTATGGATAGAAAGAGTCAATATTGTGAAAATGGCCATACTCCTCAAAGTAATTCATAGATTAAATGCTATTCCCATTAAACTGCCATTGACATTCTTCACAGAATTAGAAGAAACTATTTTAAAATTCACATGGCACCAAAAAAGTGCTCGTATAGCCAAGACAATCCTAAGCAAACAGAACAAAGCTGGAGGCATCATGATACCGGACTTCAAACTATACTGCAAGTCTACAGTAACAAAACAGCATGGTACTCGTTAAAAAAAACAGACACATAGACGAATGGAACAGAATGGAGATCTCAGAAATAAGACCACATATCTACAACCATCTGATCTTTGACAAACCTGACAAAAGCAGGTAATGGGGAAATGATTCCCTATTTAATAAATGGTGCCAGGAGAACTGGCTCGCCATATGCAGAAAATTGAAACTGAACCCTTTTCTTATACCTTACACAAAAAGTAACTCAAGATGGATCAAAGACTTAAATGTAAAACCCAAAACTGCAAAAAAAAAAAAATTCTAGAAGAGAATCGAGGAAAGTCACCACACCTGGCTAATTTTTCTATTTTTTTATTATTATTATACTTTGAGTTCTATGATACATGTGCAGAATGTACAGGTTTGTTACAAAGGTACACACTTGCCATGGTGGTTTCCTGGACCAACCAACCCATTATCTACATTAGGTATTTCTCCTAATGCTATCCCTCCCCTAGCCTCCCCACCCCAACAGGCCCTGTGTGTGATGTTCCCCTCACTATATCCATGCGTTCTCATTGTTCAACTCCCACCTAAAAGCAAGAACATGTGGTTTTTGGCTTTCTGTCTTTAGTTTGCTGAAAATGATGGTATCCAGCTTCATCCATGTCCCTGCAAAGGACATAAACTAATCCTTCTTATAGCTCCATAGTATTCCATGGTATATATGCACCACATTTTCTTTATCCAGTCTATCATTGATGGGCATTTGGATGGGTTCCAAGCCTTTGCTATTGTGAACAGTGCTACAATAAACATACGTGTGCATGTGTCTTTAAAGTAAAATAATTTATAATGCTTCGGGTATATATATCCAGTAATAAGATTGCTGAGTCAAGTGGTATTTCTGGTTCTAGATCCTTGAGGAATTGCCACATTGTCTTCCAATTAAATTTTTTCTTAAGTATCAGTTACTTTAGTTATATTTACCTCCTGAAAGTCAGCTTGAAATATGCAATTCCTTTAAAACTCTGGAGTAAGGTAACCTGATAATATTCTTCAGAGTAGGGGATCAAAAAAGATGTATATAGCACCATTCCTGATTTGTGTTTCTAGAACCCTATAAAATTAATTCTTTGTAAGCTGGTAATACTTGTGAAAAGTCTACAAAAAGAAAAGAGAAGTGTGGGGCATTTTCTGAGTACCTACAAAGTTCTATCATTAGGTGTTGAAGACATACAGAGAAAAATACAGATTTTCAATCTGTAAAGAGCTGAAAATGTGCTACCAAATCATTCCATTACAGCATAGCATGAAAGCAGAGGTACCTGTAAGATGCAATGGGAACCAAGATACTGATGTTGCTTACGCTAATGGAGAGAGCTGGGAAGGGTTTCAGAAAGAGGTGACATCAATGTCCTGAGTGATAAAGAATTTATCAGGTCCAGAGGTGAGATGGATAAAAGTCTCCAGGTGGGAGCAGTCCACTGTATTCTTAATTCATCTTTATGAAATATATCTTCTCAGAATAGCAGAACAGTATAACTCTCAGATGGTGCGAAAAGTCATCTGAATCAATAATGATAAACTACTATCTAGAGAAAAATTCTTCTATTCAAGCAGAAATGCAAGAGGAAAGTCCACCCAGACAATATTAATGAGGCATAACCCCATAATCTCAGGCTTACCAAAGCTGAAAGAAGTCAGCTCTAAACCAACAGAGCAGGATAACAAGTCCATTATTTGGCAGGAAAGAGCTAGAAGATAGCAATCAGTGTGAACAATAGTGTAATTAAGATTAGTAAATTTGATTAGGACACTTAGTTTGTTCTTATTTTGAAGTTTATGAAGCTCTTCTACCAATTTCCAAAACTACAAAGGGATGGAGAAGGTAAGTTTTTGTCTTCAACGAAAAAACCCTCGTTTAGGCAAGAAAGTCAATAGCCTAATTCTAAGAAAACATAAGCTTCAAGGCAATTCTTCTCTTAAAAGTTCAACAGAGCCCAAGTAACATTAAACTAATATTCATGAGGCTCACAGACTGGAATTTACCAGGAAATCCAAATGTGCCTCTAAATATCATTTACTTATTTCTGAAATTGCTTTTTTTATTTAGCCCCAAGGAAGTTTTTAGGCTTGAAAGACAAGCTCCAGCATTTTACACTTAGAAACTCTGTGAGCATAAGCACTTAAGAGATTACTTTCCTCTGCCTATAAAATGGAATTAGTAATATCTACCTTACAAAATTTTTGTAACTTATAGTAGTATGTCAGCTTCTTAGCACAAGGCTTGCACCTAATAAAAAAAAAAAAAAAGGTGTTTACGATACCATCTTTCTGGCCAGAAGTCCTGGAGGTCTATAACCTGCAGAAGTACACTATAGTAGTCTGACATAGCTGAGAAGGCATCTTTTTTCCCTTCTTTAAACAAGTCCTCCATAGGACCATCTTCTCTTCAATAACTTATATCTGGGAATCTCAAGAGATCCAGGGGCCTTATTTTCTCCTTACAATAGGCTCTTCGGTTCCTCAAGGTAATCAGAGAAAGGGAAGACACTCCGGCAGAGACAATTAAACTGTGAATAAAATTTACACTATGAATAAATCAAAACAGACACTTCAAATCCTGATAATTTTAGAAAAAAAAATCACTGTAATCGAAGTTTTCAAAAAAGAAAAAGAACAATGTGTTGTATTTTGTTCCTTTTATTAAAAAGCTGAACAGTGAAGCCACCCAAGATTCTGCATCTTCCAGAATATTTATTTTTTCCGTTTTCCTGTGTAGTCTCTGGTTGTTCACATTTCAAAATGATGTTTACTGTTTTCCAAGGGAATGTTCAGGAGGGCAGCTGCCTTGGAGGTAGGTCACCAGGACGCCTTTGCATTTTGCATGCAAATAAAGACTCCAGAAGGGACTGTAGCTGCTAGAGGCCTTTGCTAGTTGCTACAGGTAAGTCCACACTGTCGCAGGCTGCTCTGCCTCTTAGCCCCAAAGTCTGTTCATGGATGTGGTTTTAAAAGAGTCCCTCAATAGATGTTCTATTTAATAACTACAAGACAATAAAAACTAGAGTTATAAGCCACCAAGGATCATATTGTCTCTTAATATTTAATCATATCAATTCTGTAAGTAAAAAAAAAAAAAATACCAGAACTAATATTTGAGATGCTGGTATTTTTTTGTAAATGTTAAGACATTCACAAGAAAGATGCCATTCTGAAGCTACATGCTTAAGCGACATGTATTGCACATGCAACCAACATGCTTTAGAAGCACATGCATTTGAAGGTAACTGCCACTGAATAAAATGAATATATTTTTTAAATAAACTAAAGAAACAGGATCAATTATGGTAACTTAGATACATTAACAGGTATACCTTACAAACTTTCATTTTAGGCTCAGTGCTGCCTGAATCCACATGACTATGTATTAGACTATTTATCCCATTTACACAACAAATTACCAAGGGGTATCTTTTCTACTGGTGGAGATAGCTCCTTAACTAGGAGAAAGAGTGAAGAGTTAAGGATAAAATTTTGTAAACTGCGTTTTGAAAACAGCTTATTTTTTGAGGGGAAAAAACAGTGAACCTATTTGACAAAAGTTTCCTATTGTGTCTTCCTCCTAAGCTACCACCATACAATGTATTACAGATTTGAGAAGTTCTGAAATAAAGAAAACTATTTAATACATTCTATATTTATTCAACAACCAAAAAGAACTGAGAAGAAACAGCTTATTAATTTCAACTCTAATGCTCACTCTGATCTGCTATTAATGGCTGTATGGAACACTGACAAAGGCTAAGATAATGTCACACAACTGATGAGCAATTCCCACCCAGCGCATGTGTGGGCCACTGCTGGTCTATTATAAAGTTTGGAAAATGCTGATATAAGATAAGCCTATGGTGCCTTCAACTTGTCCCCAGTTCCCTTTTTCATATCTCACTTCCTGTATTTAAGAGCCAAGTAACAGAGGAAGGAAAAGGGGAAAGAATACTACGTTAAAATGCAAAGAAGGGTAAGATTCTACTAACTTTATTTTATAATCACCTATTTTTTCATCAAAATCTTAAGATACCTGTATTTATGGATCCAGTTTGAGCAATGATTTAAACATCTATTCTGAAAATGTGAAGAGAATGTAAAGAGTGAATAAGATTATCTTCTCTTCAGTGAATAGTCTACATTCTTAAAAGAAGCCAGTTTTACAGAACTGGATCATGTCTCGCAGAGATAAGTGATGAGTATGTCAATTTCTCTGAAAAAGCCACCTTCTCTGTGGAAGACAGATCTAACCTGCTGTGGCCTCACGTTTTTCTCTTGAGGGATTCTTTGCAGGAAAAGAATAAGCAACCTAAGGCAGCATAACTACTTTAAGAATGTGAACTGAACTTGAGTCAACCCTTTTCTTAGCTGGGCCTTTACCCTTTTCGGTTCATGTCTACTTATGTTACAAGTATCATTCTTGGGAGAGCTAATTTGACATATGAAAATAGAACATAATAAAGCAGAAAATTACTCACAGAAAATAGTGCAGGCAACTTAGAAATAGCAGATAAGCAGGCTCAAGCAAGAAATCCGTAAGAAAACCATAATCTCTCCAGTCTCCCTCCGATGAATAAATAGGCATTACTTTGCATAAGTCACCAGGAAGAAGGTAAGCTTGCTTTTAATAAGAAAGTTAGAAATTTTTCAATGGAGCTCACCCAGTTTGTTCCTCAGATGTGGCAAATCATACATCCCCACAGTTCCCAGCTGCATGAACAAATGACTGATAAAATCAGTGACATCCTATGAAAAGTTTACAATGGTAAATGGAGTCATTATATTGAGACTAAGCATCATCATGGAAGAAGACATAAAATAGCTAGGCATGTACTCAGTACTAAACTTCTCATACTTTCCCTCCATTGAATACTCTTACAAGTACACTCCAAGTTGTAAAAAAAAAAAAAAAAAAAAAAAAAGACAAAGGCTGAGCTTGACATATTGAATCTGTATTTTTAAAAGTACACATATCTCAATAACAAGTCTTCTAAAATTGTCATATATTAATAATTAACCCAGAAAGCACAGTGAAAAAATGGCACAATATTCCCAAATATTTTATTGTAGAAACACAGTTGACATTTCTAGCTGTGCCATAAGCTTAGAATTTACTAACCATTAGCACGCAAAGTGAAGCATTAAATCCTCTAGTATGGATTTCTCAACATAGCATTCTTGCTTCTGTTTGTTTTGTTTTTGAGACAGAGTCTTACTCTGTCATCCAGGCTGAAGTGCAGTGGTGCAGTCTTGGCTCACTGCAACCTCCACCTCCTGAGTTCAAGCAATTCTTTTGCCCCAGCCTCCTGAGTAGCTGACACTACAGTTGTGTACCACCACGCCTGGCTATTTTTGTATTTTTAGTAGAGAGGGGTTTTGCCATGTTGGCCAAGCGGCCCTCCAACTACTGACCTCAGGTGATCCCCCAGCCCCGGCCTCCCAAAGTGTTCTTGTTTTGAGTAGCCACTCCCTTTAGAAACACTGATGGTCAATTTTTTAGCTTATAGTTCTATTAAGATTGGAGGGCTCCCAACAAGAGCTCAACTAGAAAGCACTAAGATTTGCTTCACTATCACCAAACAAAATTTCCAGCCATAATGAGTCTAGTTCCCCTTTACATATTCTCTCAGCCCTTGAGTAGCTTAGTCTTCAAAATAAAATCTGAGTTCCTTCTTTACTGCTGTCTTGTAGAGTCAGTTTCTTTTACTGCCTCAGATAAAGTAAAATAAGAAACAGTAAAAGGTTAGAAAAGCCTATTCAAGAGAAGGCCATTTTTTGGAGCTTAGTTTGTTTTACAGGTCTTCCTGCCTCTGTGCAATTTGGTGGAGAAGATGCTATACACAGAGGGGCTTTATACATGATCATCATTAAAAATGAACAAAGTACACATAAGAGCATAAAGAAAAAATAATCACATATCCACCCATCACATAAAGTCAGACATATTAAGCATTCTCATAATATTCTGTGTTGTGGTGTTACATTGTGTGTGTGTTTTGTTTTTAGACAGTCTCATGCTGTCGCCAAGGATGGAGTGCAGTGGTGCAGTCTCAGCTCACTGCAAGCTCTGTCTCCAGCGTTCAAGTGATTCTACTGCTTTAGCCTCCCAAGTAACTGGGACTACAGGTGTGTGCCACTCTGCCTGCCTGGCTCATTTTTGTATTTTTCGTGCAGATGGGGTTTTACCATGTTGGCCAGGATTGTCTCCAACTTCTGATCTCAAGTGATCCACCTACTTCCCTCGGCCACCCAAAGTGCTGGATTGCCAGGCATAAGCCATGTCAGCCTGTATTGTGTTTTTATATAGGAGGTTGCCTGTGGGTACTTTAAAGAAGTGCAAATTTGTACTTCTTTTTTTTCTTTGAGAGGGAGTTTTGCTCTTGTTACCCAGGCTGGAGTGCAATGGCGCTATCTCGGCTCACCGCAACCTCCGCCTCCTGGGATCAGGCAATTCTCCTGCCTCAGCCTCCTGAGTAGCTGGGATTACAGGCACATGCCACCATGCCCAGCTAATTTTTTGTATTTTTAGTAGAGACGGGGTTTCACCATGTTGACCAGGATGGTCTCGATCTCTTCACCTCGTGATCCACCCGCCTCGGCCTCCCAAAGTGCTGGGATTACAGGCGTGAGTACTTCTTAAAATATATATATATGTCACTACTCCACCCCCAATTTCTCAAGCCATTAAAACCAAGTTTTAAAAAGGCTTAGAAATCTCAAATCATAAAAACTATTTCTTTTTCAGATGAGTCCTGAAAAAACAGAACTTAATAAAGCAAGTTTCTGGCAATAGAAGCTACTGGTGTCACAACTGATTCAGAGGTGGAATGCCTAACGAGTATGATGAGAAAGCTGGGTCTCTCCTGGTGAGCTGCAGGAAGCTGAGGGGAGCAGAAGGTAAAGGCAGGAGCCTAAAAGAATACTGCAGTATGGAAAAACTACTCAACCTGCTTTTTCCTATTCTCTCAGTCAGCAACAACAATCAAAACAAAAGACTTCAGTGACCCCAAAATATGTAGGAAGTTCTCCACATCAGCAAGCAAGCACTCAGTTCTGCAGCAGACACCAGCTCAGTGCCCTCCAGTTCAATTCCAGTGCTATCTACCAGGAGATAGCTTCAGATCCCATAGACTGAGGGCATAGTCCCCAAGACTGCCTGCCCACTTTAGACACCAGTCTCAAGTCCCGGCCTCCAGAACTTCGGACAGATCAGCTTCAAGTTGGAGCTCTCATAAACCCTTCTTTGGGTTCAATTAATTTGACAGAGTGGCATGCAGAACTCAGGGAAACACATTTACTGATTTATTACTGATGATATTTAAAAGGACATAAATACACAGGCACTTGAAGAGATACATAGCACAAGGTCTGGAAGTATCCCAAGCACAGGAGCTTCTGTCCCCGTGGAGTTGGGGTGGACCACCTTCCAGCAGGATCAGTTCTTCACCTTCCTGTCAGCCCCTACATGTTTAGCTCTCCAGAATTCCCTCAAATCTGTTCTTCTTGGGCTTTTATGGAGCCTTCATTGAGCAGACATGATTAAAGCATGGAGAACCATGTTGAAATGTAATTAGCCAAAAGGGGTATGATCTACCCAACAAGGCCTGTCTGTTCAGATTCATCTTGGTCTCTCCGTGCAGTGTTGCTTTTTTATGATATGGGGCAGAACACTCTCTGGTATGAGGGTCTTAGATCCCACAATCAGATTAGAGTCCCGTGGGCAGATGAAAGGAGGATAGGAGATCAGAGAGAGAGATTCTGGTTTCTGTAACATGGGTCTTAAGAGTGAGTTATGAGCCAGGAACCATGGACAAAACCTACATATATCATAGCATACAAATAACCTGCATATATCAACCACTCAACAATCTTGAGCAGCAAGAAAAACAAACAATTTACTGCAAGCATGTCTGAAGCATATATAAATAGTGTAAAATGAAGCAAGTGGGAGGGTCCCATGAGTCACTGGAGGCATGAAAATCTGACTGATTGTAGGATATCAGTGCATAGAATAATGATGGCAGGTATGCATGGCAAAAATTTGTCAAATATTTCTGTAATGGCAGTAGGTTGAGTAGGCTATGTTGTTGTTTATGTAAGACACTTAAAATTAAATAGTAAATACTACTCAAGTTTTGATGTTTCCGCCTTTTACAAAAATAAATTTTAATGTAAAAGTTCTTTTTCTGTAGGAACAACTCTTTATGCATTACTTATTAAATGGGCTTGCATTTTTCTTGAGTTATGTGATCTTTCAAGCACCGTTTCCCCAGCTGCAGGAAATACCCTGATGCTTGTGGTAAAATCTGTAAATTTTCTGTATTAATAAATGTCACCCACCAACAGTGAGTGACTTTATTATTCAAAGTCAACTCCATCTTAATACCGTTCTTAAGTTTTTAAACTCTACTTCTGATCATTCTTGCAGTTGGATTCACTAAAATAACATGGCACTTTATCACTTTGCAAACTATGTTTATCTGGAACTATCTGATTATATTAAGTTTCAAAAACAAGTATCCTATTATATAATTCTAATCTGCCTAAAAAAATTATGGTCCTTGTCACAGGACCTAACTACTGACCTGAGTATCTCTGCAATGGGAAGCAGTGTGTTATGAGAATGAACAATAGTTCTTTCCTAGTGAAACAAAAAAAAACAAACTTGGTTGACTTGACTACCTTTTACTTTAACCAGCCCAAGGAGTAACTCCGAGGTTCTCTCTTTCTCTTAGTTTAATCAAAAAAAAAAAAATTTACTCATCTCAAGATATTTAGTACATTTAGTTTAATGAATCATTTAGGTCAATCTGTCATAGCCAACAGGTAGTGATAAGAAGGGTAACATAATAACTGCAGAAAACCAAATGTGTAATCTCTGTATCTGACAGATTCAGAACAATGCCAAATGAGTATGGCAACATTTAGAAATAAAATTGTAGAAATAATGAAAATAAATTAAGAAGTTAGTCATACTTACGTAAATTTTAAATATAGTTGTTGTACATATTCAAATGTAGACTTGGTATATCTTAAACCTACTAAAATCATAATTTTAAGTGAAGTGGCAAAATGATACCAGCTACTACTCTTGAGAAGAGTGGTGTCAATTCTGGTTATCTTCTTAATCTAAAATTAAAATTCTGAGGGTCTATTAATCAAAAGAGGTTTTAGATATCAAATCACTGAAAATGTAAATCAAACTTCCAAAAAAACTAACCTTAAAAAAGGCAAACCACTTGTAGTCATTCAACACAATCTCAAAGCCTTGGTTGTAAATGATGGTGAAGTGGCCAGAATTGCCAAGGTCATCATACGCTGTATCCAGCTTCTGAAGGTGCACCACTACTTTTTTTTCTGGTGGTCCTAAAGGAAAAACAAAAAAGGCACAATAAAGGAAAATTATTTGGATTTCAATGGAGGAAAGAATCCCCCAATTTCTATTGCAATTGTGCTGCTTTCCTTTCAGACTTCCCAATTTGAACATGGTCTGCCTAGTGAAGAAACCAGAGTCTCCATCTTGTTGCTGCAAACAGCTCCTGCTCTCAGACAAGACTGTGAAGTTAGGTTCTCAAAATTTGAGATATGTAACCAGGAGAAGTGGCTCACGCCTGTAATCCCAGCACTTTAGGGAGTTGAGGTCAGGCCTTCAAGACCAGTTTGGGCAACATAGTGAAATGCTTTCTCTACAAAAATATATGTATTTTTAAATAAGCTGGGTAATGTGGCACATACATGCCTGTAGTCCCAGCTATTTGAGAGTCTAGGGCTGAGGTGGGAGAATTGCTTGAGCCTAGGAGTTGGAGGCTGCACTGAGCTATGACTGCTGGACTGCACTGCATCCTGGGCAACACAGTGAGACTGTGTCTTAAAAAAAAAAGAGAGAGAGATGCCATGTAGCCAGCAGGAAGGGAGAGCCCCAAAAAGTACACTCTCCAAAGCATCCCAACACTAAAGAAATTTTTTTCCACTGAAAAAAAGAAGAAAATGGGGAACGTTGAAAATTACAGGCTCCCAGAAACAGAAGAAAAAATGCTGCTCAAAAGTGAGAAATGTAAGAATAAAAGGTATGAAAACAAAAAGATAAATAAACAGACTAGTCATCAGATCCTAAGGAAGACAATGTACTAAGCCCAGGAGAAGACACAAAATAGTCTTCAAAGAAGCAATGTTGTACCTTTCTCCTCAATGGCTCTACAGTTTAGAACCTCATAAGATGAATCCTTCCAAAGTTTATTTAGCAAACCAGAGATCTGTATCCTATAAAACTAATTTGTACTGAAATGAATGAAACGGTTAAGCTGCATAGATGAGCACTGGGATCTGTGGGTGCCTTTAATTCATGGATTAAGGCCAAAGGTAATTTTATAGGCAGAGCCTGCCTGAGAATGGTTCAGCTGTGTCCATCTGGAGAGTTCTATACTTTAAACAGTTTTTCCTGTTTCAAATTAATACTCTGACATGGGAGACTGCATGTGACAGGGTAGTGCAGATCCTGATCTCTTTCTGCCCCAACCTTCAAACTCAAATTAAAAAAAAAAAAAAAAAAAAAGCTGGGCACGGTGGCTCAGCCTGTAATCCCAACACTTTGGGAGGCCAAGGCGGGCGGATCACGAGGTCAGGAGTTGAGACCATACTGGGTAACACTGTGAAACCCGGTCTTTTTTAAAAACGCAAAAAAAATTTACCCGGGCATGGTGGCATGCGCCTGTAGTCCAGCTATTCCGGAGGCTGAGGCAGGAGAATCTCTTGAACCCAGGAGGGGTAGGCGGAGGTGGAGGTTGCAGTGAGGCAAGATTGCACCACTGCACTCCAGGCTGGGCAACAGAGGGAGACTCCGTTCTCCAGAAAAAAAAAGACTCCGTTCTCTGCCCCCCCCAAAAAAAAAACCATTTTGTTCTGCTGCTGACGAGAAAATTATAGCTGATTTTTCACTGACTCTGCAAAAGTCACAGGCTGTAAGAGGGTTTGGGTGGACCACAGTGTGACTCTTCTGACCAGTGATTCTTTTTTTCCACTCCATCCCTTTCACTAGGTTCTTTGTTCTAGGAGTAACCATGTTATCTGAAGGCATATGGAATATCCCCAGTATATTCAAAAACTAGGTATTTATTGAGAGCTTTCCATGAACCAGGCATTGTGCATGACTCTGGGCATTTCTAAATATACTTACTAGGTTCAAAGTTAAATTTTGTTATTAATTATTTAAATAAATTTACCTCTCTGCAATGCCTAAAACAGTACAGACGTTTTCTAGTACTCATCAACATGCTCAAACCAAAATCGCTGGGCAGAAGGGCCCTTTCCCACAACCTAACAAAAAGAGAACACTTCCTGCTATATGCTCGAGCGTCTTTGAGCTCATCTGTCTTCACTAGCACAATAGTAATAAAAAATAAAAAATAAAAATTTTAAAAACGCTGACAGATCCGACTGGGGAATCAAAAGATTCCAGTTCCCAAGACTCTCTCATACCAACAAACTAACCAAAAAAAAAAAAAAAAAAAAAAAATTAATGGGAAGGATAAAAAAGTTCTTGGTAAGTGTTGAGTCCCCAAGATAACCAAGAGAGTGTGGAGTTAGACGTTCTCAGCAGATAAACTTTAAGTTCGCGGGGCCTGGCGGGGGAAAAAGGCCCCCCAGGGTCCCCGAATCCAGTCAACATGCTCTGGCCACCCACAAGCGTCTGTCTGGGGCGAAGCGGTGGTTAAGCGCGGCGCTGCGTTAGGGGCTCAAGGGCAGAAGGGCGACCCGGAGGACTGCCGAGCCGGCGGCTTACCCATAACCGAGCAGTTGACATCGCTCTGGGAACCGCTGGAGCCCACCTGAAAGACCCAGGTGCCCAGCAGGTCAGGATAGGTGCAGTTGGCAGGTGTGTCGCAGCGCACCGCGAGGTCGCGGGAGAGAAGCAGCAGGAGGGCGGTGAGCAGCGAGGCGGGCCAAGCACCCATGCTGCCGGGGGCTGGGAACGGAGGTGAAGAGCGAGCAGGAAGCCGAGCTTTGAGGACTCCGGGTCAGTCCACCGCGAGGCGCGCGCGGTGAAATAGCTACGCTGGTCCGGAAACGCGGGGGCGGGGCCGCTGAGTAGCGGGGCATTGGGGGTTGGGCGCCAGGCGCGCGCCCGCCGCTGAAGCGGGGGCTTGGGAGCGCACGTCGCCCCTCAGCTGGCTGCACCTGGACCCTGAACTAGGGAAGAGCCCAGGGACGGATTTCTTTGCCGAAGGACGTTTCAAAATTTTGCACTGTCAGGGCGACAAAAAGAGGGTTTAAGAGCCACGTGCGGTCCGCACACGACCCTGACTTCGTTCCTGTGCAGCAAGGTGGGGAGGAAAGGAAAGAGGGTGGGAGGTGGGGTAATGGGATGGGTCAGGTGACAGAGGCAGACAGAAGGAGAGATTTAACAAGTGGAGTTGTGTTTTACTTGCTATTCTTCCTCTTTTTTCTCAGGTCCGGTTGCCTCATTACCAACTTTTTTTTCCTCTGAAAAGCTTCACTAACATCCACTATTCTAGCTGTTTGAGAACTTACCTTGCTTCCGTTTTCCAACTCTCCCTACCGTTTTATGTGCTTGATTTGGTTTTGTTTCCTGGTAAGTGCTGTTTGCCTGTTTGCAATAACAGACTCAATTGTGCAAACGTCCAGTTTTGGTGTATTAGCGTTGTAGGGATTTTCCCCCTGGCACACACATAGGGCGCCCTCAGAAGTGGTATTGCTCAACATCTACTATGTTACAGATGAAAAGCAGGCGACCTAGAGAGAGGAAGCCGGTTGCCCAGAGTGAGAGGGGTGAGGAAGGAAGCTAGCTGATGGGAGAAGTCTGGTCTTATGAACCGTTGGAGTGTGCCAGTCTGATTACCAACAATTATTAGGTAGCACTATTTCCAGGTGCCTCCTTGCTCAGTTTAAGTATCACTCTTTTCTGTAAGAGCCTCCCTTTCTTTCCTGGCTTTTGTTGGTAATTGGGGCTCTTTTCTCCCCCTGAGCCTACTAGGTGTCAGGCCCTGTGGACAGTGATGAACAAGACAGACCTGATGTGTCACCGTTTTCTTTGGCATATGAATTTTTGCCCCCTTTACACTGGTCACAAATAAATACTCCTATGCCTCCACCCCACCCCCCGCTATGAAGTCTCTGTCACCCAGGCTGGAGTGTGCAGTGGTGCAATTGGCTCACTGCAACCTCCGCCTCCTGGGTTCAAGTGATTCTCCTGCCTCGACCTTTCAAGTAGTTGGGATTACAGGTGCACGCCACCATGCCCAACAAATTTTTTGTATTTGTAGTAGAAATGGGGTTTCACTATGTTAGCCAGGCTAGTCTCGAACTCCTGACCTCAGGTGATGTGCCTGCCTCAGCCTCCCAAGCTGCAGGGATAATAGGCATGAGCCACTGTGCTGGGTCCATATGTCCATTTTATTTTTCACCAGATTATAAACATTCAAAGAGAGCAGATTTAAATTATTCACTTTTATCTCCCTAGATTCTGGTTTATCCAGAAAGTGTCCTTAAATGTTAAAATAAGTGTACTTAATATCCTTATCTTGGTTGCCAAGCCTGAAACCCAGTTTCAGTGAGGCAAAATGAGTTGCCCCTGGAAGCTCAAAGGTGAAAATACTCTTCAATGGGGGCACAAACTTCAAATGTCTGGGGTTGGGGGCGGGGGAGGGTCTGGGAAGACCTTACTTTTAGGTTTCATAGACCTTCTTAGAATTAAAAGCTGACATTGTATAATTAAGCTAACACACTTAGTGTTTAAAGATATCCTAACAGATTAAGTTGCCTTCCTAGATCTCTGGGAAAGTGTGTTACTGACTGTTAAAACATTAAAAGTTGTATTAGGTCATCAATATTGAAGAGCCAGTTTAGGTGGAAATTTGTTTGATGAACGTAATCAAAGTAACACAGTTAATTGTAAAGAATGTTTAAAACAGTCTTTATTCAATGAATGAATAATAGAAAAAGATAGTGGAGACCTCTTAGTCTAATGGATTCATTTTAAAATTGGGAAATGGAGATTCAGAGTTAAATCACTTGTTGAATGTCATATTGCCACTTAGTGAGATTTAAGAATAAACCTCAGGCACATTGATTTTTGGTTTAGTTTATTTCCACTAACCTAATAATCCTCAAACTGTCTCTCTCAAAAATAAATACTAATTCTCCATTCCATATACACACACACACACAATTGATTCTCAAACTGATCCCAAATCCTTTACTATTCTGAAATGAAATTCATATATAAACCACTTAATAAAAAGAAATGTAATAACAAATGTAATATAAAGAAGAAATCAGATATTTTTAACACATTTCTAATATATTAAGATATATTACATCATGTAAAATGTTCACGTTTAAATGTATTTGAAAACATAAGGAGGCACTCAGATACTTGCTCTTCACACTTTTGTAACCGCCCAATGGGTTCACCTCACCTGCTGCCTAGACAGAGCCAATTTATCAAGACTAGGAATCACAATGGAGATAGAGTAATTTAATTCATGCAGAGCCAGCTGTGGATGGAGACTAGAGTTCTATTATTACACAGATCAGTTTCCCAGAGCATTCAGGGATGAGAGTTTTCAAAGATAGTTTGGCGGATAGGGCCTTGGGAAGTAGGGAGTGCTAATTGGTCAGGTTAAAGATGGAATCATGAGGGGTCTAAGTGGGGTTTCTTGCTATCTTCTGTTCCTGGGTGGGATGGCAGAAATGGTTGAACCCGATTACTGGTCTGGGTGGTGTCAGCTGATCCATGGATTGTAGGGTCTGCAGAATATCTTGACCACTGGTCTTAGATATTACAATAGAGATGTTATCCCCAGGAGCAACCTAGGGGGCAAGAGCCTGCAGACTCTTGGAGCTGGAGGCTGCACACCCCTAAACCGTAATTTCCAATATTGTAGCTAATTTGTTCATCCTGCAAAGGCAGACTGGTCCCCAGGCAAGAAGGGGGTCTTTTCGGGAACTGGCTATTATCAGCTTTGTTTCAGAGTCAAAGCATGACCTGAATTACTTTCCTAAGTTTCTTCAGCCTATGTCCAGGAATGAAAAAGGACAGCTTAAAAGTTAGAAGCAAGATGCAAGTCGGTTAGGTCTGATTTCTTTCACTGTCATAATTTCCTCAGTTATAATTTTTGCAAAGAGGGTTTCACTTCTATGTAAAATTGTAGAATCATGGTAAAAGTGGTAGGAACTTTTTTTCTGAGAAGAGAAATGTTTTCTGATGAGTTATAACTCATATACCTTATCAAATAATCACTCAAACACCGTACCAGGTTTGTTGATGTTAGACAATTATTGGTCAAATTTCCAGAACAAAGTATAATTTTTCCATTGAAGATTTATCAGGAGGTTGCATTCCCAAAAATTCAGTATATATTAAAATTACATAAAGCAAAAGCGAGTGTATGTGCAAAACAGAGTCTGTCGCTAGGCTGCCATAATTAGAAGTAGGTGTATACAGAGGCAGCATTACTTAGGAGTGGTTCTCAACCTGCAGCCTAGGACCAACGGCATCAGCCCCTGTCTTAGTCTGTTTTCTATTGCTAGAACTGAATACCCGAGACTCGGTCATTTAAAAGAAATAGAAACTTTTTTTTATAGTTCTAGAGACAGGTAAGTCCAAGGTAAAGAGGCCACATTGAATGGGGGCTGCTGGTTGAGACTCTTTGCAGGGTCCTAATAGTACAGGGCATCACATGGCAAGGGAGGTCATGAGAGATGGCTAAACTAGTACCTATTACAGACCCACCATCATGATAACTAAGCCTTGCTAACTCCTTAATCCATTAGTCTATTAATCCATGAATAGATTCATCCGTTAATGAGGGCACTGCCTATCACTTCTCGAAGGTCCCAAATCTCAACACTTTTGGGGGACAAACTATGTTCAAACCATAGCATTCTGTCCCTCGCCCTCAGAATTCATGGCCTTCTAAAAATCCAAAATACAGTCATTCCATCCTAGTAGTCCCAAAAGACTTAATTGTTCCAGCACCAACTCAAAAGTCTAATGTCTCATCTGTGAGTTTTTGAAATCAAAACAAGTTATCTACTTCCAGGAGACTCAGAAAGGATAGCTTAGAAATTAGAAGCAAGATGGAATCAGGTATGATTTCTTTCACTCTCACAATTTCCTCAGTTATAATTTTTGCAAAGGTGGGGGTTTCACTTCTATGTAAAATTGTAGAATCATCATAAAAGTGATTCTTTTGGTGGGACAAGTATAGGTATACATCCTTTTTTCAAAAGAGAGAAATAGGCTAGAAGAAAGAAGTAACAGGCCCAAGCAAGTCAAAAATCCAGCAGAGCAGACTTAAATTTTAAGGCTGGATAATAATCTTTTTGACACATTGGGGGATGGGGTATTCAGGGAGGCCTCAAGGCATCAAGCAGATATTGCATGCTGCTGATGGCTCTACTGTTCTGGGGTCTTGGTGGCATCTGACCCTTAGAGCTCCATTAGGCATTACCCTTGCGGGTGGGGGGGGTCTCTGCAACAGCCCCATTTCCACTGTTTCACTTGGCATTGCCCTTCTGGAAGCTCTCTGCAGTAGCTCTACTCCCAGGCAGTCCAATACATTCTTCGAAATCTATATGGAGGCTGCCAGGCCTCCACAGCTCTTGCATTCTGTGCACCTGCAGAATTAGTACCACATGGATACTGACGTGTTTTACCACCTGTACATCCTAGAGCTGCAGGTTAATCCGCACCTGTGGCTGCCTGAACCACAGCTGAGGTGGCTGAGGAGCAGTGTGCTGGAATGCAGGGAGTAGAGACTCAGTGCAGCCCTGGGCAGCAGTCCATCCCCCAGAATCTTCTGCCCTTTCAGAGCTCAGGGCCTATAAGGAAGTGGCAGCCTCAAAGATCCCTGGAATGCCTTTGGGGTTTTTAATATCATTGTCATGAACTAATAGCCTCTAGCTTCATTCTATTCGTGGTGATCTCTTTAGCAATCTCTTGACCATACTCAAACACCCTTTCACTCTTAAGATGGCCAGACTTCAAATTTTCTAAATTTTTCTGTCTTGTTTTTTCTTATATCTTACTGTAAGCGGTTAAAAGTAGCCATTCAGCACGCTAAATGCTTTGCTGCTTAGATATTCCTTCCACCAGATATCCTAGTTTATGACTGTAAGTTCTGCATCTCATAAAGTCCTGGGACACAGACAGTTTAGCCATGGTCTTAGCCAGTTTATAGCAGCAGTGGCCTTTACTCCATTTTCCAATACCTTGTTTCTCATGTCCATCTGGGACCTCATCAGGATGGTCTTCTCTGTTCATATTTCTCTCAGCATTCTGATCACAACCACTTAAGTAATCTCTAAGAAGTCTCAGACTTCCTCTAGCTTTTGTTTTTCTAAGCCCTCACCAGAATCAGCCTTAATGCTCCATTCACAATGATACAAGCTTTTCCTAGCCTGCTCCTCCAAATTCTTCCACACTGTTCATTATCCAGTTTCAAAGCCACGTCCTTATTTTCAGGTATTCACTATTAGCAACAGCCTTACTTCTTTGTACCAATTATCCATGTTAGTCCATTTTCTGTTGTTATAACTGAATAACCGAGACTGAGTAATTATAAAGAAAAGACCTTTATTTCTTATAGTTCTGGTGGTTAGGAAGTCCACGGTCAAGGGACCACAACTGGTGAGGGTCTCCTTGCTGGTAGGGACTCTGCAGAGTCCTGAGGTGGTGCAAGGCATCACCAGGTGGGGAAGGACACAGGAAACAGAAAACTGGCCTTTATAACACATTCATTTTTATGATAACTAACTCACTTACTTAATAGCCTATAATCCATGAATCCATGATTGGATTCATCCATTAATCAAGACAGAGCTCTCATGACCTAATCATCTCTGAAAGGCCCCACCTGTCAACACTGTTGCATTGGTAACCAAATTTCTAACACGTATATTTTAGTGGACAAACTATATTCAAGCTACAAAAGCATACCCTTGGAATTTGTTAGAAATGCAAATTCCTGAGTCCCATATATACTAAATAAGAAAATGTCTGGGTAAATCCCAGCAATTTGTGTTTTAACAATGACCTTTGAGGGGATCCCGATATACATTAAAATTTGAGAATTGGGCCAGGCGCAGTGGCTCACGCCTGTAATCCCAGCACTTTGGGAGGTCGAGGCGGGTGGATCACGAGGTCAAGAGATCAAGACCATCCTGGTCAACATGGTGAAACCCCGTCTCTACTGAAAATACAAACAATTAGCTGGGCACGGTGGCGTGTGCCTGTAATCCCAGCTACTTGGGAGGCTGAGGCAGGAGAATTGCCTGAACCTAGGAGGCGGAGGTTGCGGTGAGCGGAGATCACGCCATTGCACTCCAGCCTGGGTAATGAGCGAAACTCCATCTCAAAAAAAAAAAAAGAAAAATTTGAGAATCACTGGCTAACACATTATTGGCAAGGACTTCAGCCAACTACCTCTGTTTGAAGTCTGGTTCTGACACTCACCGGGTGTTTAATTTTGAGAAAGTTATTTAACTTACTTTTGTGTCGTGGTTTTATCATCTATAAAATGTTTGTAATTACATTCCCAGTGACTACTGCCTTACCTGGCTTCGAGAAGACTAAATCAGATAACACAGATCTCTGCGGAGATCTGACTACATGTATTAGTGTGTATATTTCTATTAGAAAATTTTCCTTATTATTTAGACAGTAGGTTGCAAATCCAATTCAAGGTAATCCTAGCACTCTGAATAATTCCTAGAACACAATAAGTGTTCAAATATTTGTTAAATAAATGAATATCTTGACTGATACAAATTTATCTGTATTTCATAGCATTTGGCAAAGAATAGTATGATTTTTTATGTTCTCTGCCTCATGGATAAATTGGAAAAGCTCTATGCTGGAATGCATATCAAAACAAAGAAAGATCTTAGAGGAAGAATTTGATTGTACAATGTTTTTTGCTATCCTGTATAACTCTGTAATTAGTAGTAATGATAACATAATGTCATTTACAACTTTGCCATTTACAAAAATAACAAACATATATTAATATTATACCATTTAATCATCCCACAATTGTATGGAGAAATATTACCTGATTTCTGTTTTATCTCTGACAAAATTGAGGCTCAAAGAATTTATTAGAGAGTAATGCCTATGGAAGGAAAAGGTAGGAAGAAACAGAAATAAGAAGAGAATCTCTCAGCTGACAGGATAGTAATCTGACACCTGCGAAAAGAAGGAAGAGAAGAGGACTGTGGCAAAGAAGAATTAGAGATACACCTCTGAGATAGTCTTGGCCAGCCTAGCAAGGAACTCTGGTGCAAAGACTGCCCATAGGGGAGCTTGGCTTAAGCGCACAAGGCCAGGCCCAATACCTGTGCTACACTTAGCAGTTGGCCTTGATTGGAGAGCTGAGGTAAATCCTGAAGTCATGATGGCTGGAAGCCGTCAGCAAAGGGCATCCCTATGGCAGGTGCTCTCTGGAAGAGAAATGGGAGCAGAGCACCATCACAGAGGCCACAATGCAGAAACTTCCGTTTGAAATTATGGGTTGATTCAAAGCTTAAAAAGGAGGCTGAACGATTTGTTCAGGCCTTGTGATGTCCTGGGTACTATACTCCATTTCTGATCTTCTAGGCAGATGTCAAAACGCTCGCTCCTATGAGCGTTCATGCTCCTGTGTTCGTAATTCATTACAATTATCTGAGTGAATGACTGTCTTTTCTACAAGATTCCATACTCCTTGACAGCAGGACTGCATTATTTTTGTACATCAAGGTTCATCACAGAATGTGGTCAATGTTTACTCACTTAGTCTCTCAATAAAACATGTTAAAGAAAGGAAAGAAGATAGGAAGCTAAGCAGGAAAAAAGGAAGAAGAAGAGAATAATGAAACTTCTGTACAAGAAAACTCAGCTAATTAGACCTTACCATTACGGTGGAAGAAAAGAAATAACAGGTTTGCATTGGTAATGCTGCCCAGCTTCATTGATTGCACTATACCAATGTTTTTCAAAGTTTTGTTCTCAGGATTCCTTTGCATTCTTAAGGGACAGACCCCAGAGGACTTATGTTTATGTGGGCAATATCTGATAATATTTACCCTATTACAAATGAAACATGAAAAAAAGAATATTGACTTCTTCATTTAACAATAAAAAATGAAAGTTATACTCTTGAAAATATCCCTATAGTTCCAAAACAAACAAAAATGGGAAGAGCAACATTGTCTTATACAAAATCTTTAATGTCTGGCTTAATGAAGGAGTGCTATCTTATACATTTCTACATTCCATCTATTGAAATATGTTGCTTTAGTTGAAGAATATGAGAAAAACCAGCGTTACACAGATATATAATTGCAAATGAGGTATGTTGAAAACTCCTGAAAGGATCCCCATAGGCCCATGGAGCACATTCTGAAAACCTCTGCACTAGAATAATTTTCCACTCTGAGATCTCTCACTGATAGCTATCTCAAAAATATGTGCCCTCTATCATATGTGTGGTTAAATGACTATGACTCAATTGCGAGAATGGAAAAATTACAGAAAGCAGAGCCCTTACAAACTGTGGCTCACTAGTGTTACTATTGTATATGAGGCATCTGAATATTCCAGGTTTATTCAGTTAGGATCTAAAAAAATCGGTGAACTTTTTTAATGTGATGAAATAAGAGTTTATAACATTAGAAAAATAACAATCATGCTTTCTATTTGAATAACTTATTAACAGTTGCAGAGTGCATTCACACTTTATGTCAATCTGAGAGTCGTCTTTCGGATATTATTACTGCCATTTTATAAATAAGGAAACTGAGGCTCAGAAAGTATAAGTGACTTTTTGATAAAAATACTGCTGGTAAGTAGAAAGCTGATAACCAGCAAGACTTTTGGCTTTAAGTCAGATTGTTAGAATGGAGTTAAGAGAGTGAAATTTTGTCTAATTATTGATCCAGTCAAATATAAAATCAAAACCAAAGGTTTTACAAGTGAACTGTACATATGATGCATATTGAGTCATCTGTGAAACTATAAATTACTGAGATAGTCTCTACTATTTGATCTCCTTCTCACTTCACTATTCTGTTAAAGAAACAAGTGTTTGAAATGAAAATTTTGAGAAGCATTGTTTACTGATAGATGAGGATTAAGCCGTAGGCCACACGAGTAAGAGCAACACTGAAGAGAGAAGCACAAACTTCATGAATGTGTCTACTTTGCTGCTTCCACCAATACCACTCTGGTCTAATACGCTATCATTTCTTGCTGGACTATAGCAATTACCTTCTAATTTCATTTTCTTTTCATTGAATTTAATGCACAAGCCAGGAACCTAAGTGTCTTCCTTGGCTCTTCCCTCTTCTGTCTCTTACCCCGTATCTAATTAGTGAGTCTGATTGAGTCTACCATCATCACTTTGATTTTTTTAAATTTCAATGTGAGTCATTAATTCCCTTGCTTAATACTCCTCAATCGGCTACCTTTTTATCATGTTTGAGTAAAATCCCACCAGGCCCTACATCATGGGCCCCATCTATCCCTTTCTTCCTCTAGTTGTTCACAATCCTAGGAACTTGCTTTGTATTCGATCCTCAAACCGCCTAGACTTCTCTCTTCATTATCTTTGTTTGCACTTTGCCATTTTCTCTGCCTGAAATAATTCACGTTGTTTTTTCAAAAAACTGCTCATTCTCACTGTTTGTGAAATTCTCACTTATAAATATTTCACCTTCTCAGAGAGGCCTCCACTGACCATAGTATCTATGGTAGCCTTTTCCAGCTATTTGATTGTATAATTGTCAACCGAAGAATGAGGAAGTTAATAAATACATAAAGGAGAGCTTTGTTTCTCATAAAGGGTTGCAGCCTGGAGGGTGGCCATTCTGACAGGCCAGGAAGTGTAGCCTCTGGCCAAAAGCCAGAAACAGATACTCTGAGAGTGGAAAGAATAAGACAGGGATTTATCCTGAATGAGGTGGCCAAATATACGTATTCAATAAACTATAGGAGAAGTCACGAATATTTATGAAAGGAGAAAAATACGCATGTGCAGTTTTGCTCCATGACTCTCTGTGGGACCCGTGTGCAAAAAATAAGCCATACGCACCATCTGAGGGTGGAGGTTTTGGCCTCCTCATGTCAAAAGGTAAAGCAGAAGACACAAAAACCCTCACTACTCATCTTCCTGTAGACTTCCAGAACCACTCGATAGTCGGTGGTCTCTCATCAGGAAGGAATGCTGGTTGGTTGTCTTGTTGAAACTGCAAAAAGAAGAGACAGATTAGTCATTGGTTGATTTCAGTAGTGGAGTGAGTATTTCCAAAGGGCTGGTTTCTGTTTAACCCGGCATTGTCCAATCTGTTGGCTTACCTGAGACACACTAGGAGAAGAATTGTCTTTGACCACACATAAAATACACTAACGCTAACCACTAACAATGGCTAACAATGGCTAACAAGCAAAAAAAAAAAACTTGAAAAAAATCTCATAATGTTTTAAGAAAGTTTACAAATTTGTTTGGGCCATATTCAAAGTCATCCTGTGCCACATGTGGCCCATGGGTTGTGAGCTGGGAAAGCTTGCTTTAACCCTTAGGAAAAAGAGCAAATGGTGGTTAGAAACCAAGGTGTGTTCAACTTCCCATCCCATTGTGGCTGATTAACTCAGTTTTCAAGGTTTCTCTGGGATACCCTTGGTCAAGAAATGGTCTGTTCAGTCTGTTGACAGCCTTAAGTTTCATTTTTATTTTTTATCACCCTATTTATTTCCAGGTAATAATACTTAAAACTGCCTGAATTATTGCATTTTCTTGTGCATTATGTATGTGTTTCACTGGAATATAAACTCTATGCAGCTTGAGCATTGTCTGTCTTATTCACTACTGTATTGCTAGCACATAATAGGTGCTCAATAATATTTATTTAATGCTCCAGCTTTAACTCCATCTCAAAAAAAGAAGAAAAGGTTTATTGGGAGCAAATTTTCCTTTGCCAAGCATTTGGGTCAACAGATGATACATTTTATATTTCTTTTTTTTTTTTTGGTCTTTTTGTTTTCTTTTTTATTTTCTTTCTTCCTCTCTCTCTCTCTCTCTCTCTCTCTTTCTTTTTTTTTGAGACAGAGTTTCACTCTTGTTACCCAGGCTGGAGTGCAATGGCGCGATCTCGGCTCACTGCAACCTCCGCCTCCTGGGTTCAGGCAATTCTCCTGCCTCAGCCTCCCGAGTAGCTGGGATTACAGGCATGCGCCACCATGCCCAGCTAATTTTTTGTATTTTTAGTAGAGACAGGGTTTCACCATGTTGACCTCGATCTCTTGACCTCGTGATCCACCCGCCTCGACCTCCCAAAGTGCTGGGATTACAGGCGTGAGCCACCACGCCCAGCTCTTTTTTTTTTTTTCTTAAAACAGAGATGGGGTCTTGCTATATTGTCCAGTCTGGTCTCAAGCTCCTGGGCTCACCTCAGTCCCACAAAGTGCTGATATTACAGGCATGAGCCACTGTGCCCAGCCTGAACAAAGACCTTTACCTGGAGTGGGTCCCCATAGAGAAGAAAAAAGGAGTGCAGGAACCAGGAGGTACAAGAAAGAGTGATCCCACTTACCGTTACTCCAGTGACCCAGAGGGAGACTTCGTATTTGCCAGCTCTGCAACTCTGGGCTCTGCAGGGTTAGAGGTGCTGGTCCTACAAGGGTGCACACTTTTGCCAAAAAAAATATGTATTAAAGGGCTGGGCATGGTGGCTCATTCCTGTAACCCCAGCACTTTGGCAGGCTGAGGTAGGAGGATAGATTGAGGCCAGGAATTGAAGACCAACCTGGCCAAGATAGCTAGACCCCATCTTAAAAAAGAAAAAGAAAAAGAAAAAGAAACAGATCTGCATTAAACTATAAGCAATGTCTACCTCCTGGGTATTCTGAGCTGCTTGTGTCCAGGACTAGCCATCAAGAGGAGTCGCCGGGCATGGTGGCTCATGCTTATAATCCCAGCATTTTGAAAGGCTGAGGCAGGCAGACTGCCTGAGTTCAGGAGTTCAAGACTAGACTGGCCAACATGGTGAAACCCTATCTCTACTAAAAATACAAAAATTAGCCAGGTGTAGTGGTGTGCACCTGTGGTCTCAGCTACATGGGAGGCTGACACATGAGAATCTGGGAGGAGGTTGCAGTCAGCTGAGATCTCACCTTTACACTCCAGCTTGGGCAACAGAGGCAGGCTCTGTCTAAAAAACAAAAAAGAAAAAGGGTCTTGGCACCCTTGTCTTGGTACAGGTGTTTGACCCTGAGTATAAATAGGGATAAAGCTGTTACACAATGGAACAAGGAGGAATCCCTGTGGATCCCGGGTGATATGCTTGGGTTCTTCGTGGTGTTCCTTTGTTTCACTGTAACTGCAAATGGACAGGTCATGCAACTCTGGCCTGAGAAGAGCATGATGACCAGGGGCTCAGCCTCCTTGGGGATGAAGGTCTGGATCCCACCGTCATGTGAGTCACTGAGGCCAGCAGAAGTGATAGCTGAGGGTTGAGGAAAGTCTTGCCACTGGTGCTTTGTAACGCCAGTTAACTGATAAGAGCAGTGATCTCTGGGTTTATATTGTTCTCTATAGTGTATGAAATAGCTTCACCGCTGGGCGTGGTGGCTCACACCTGTAATCCCAGCACTTTTGGAGGCTGAGGCAGGTGGATCATGCAGTCAAGAGGTCAAGACCATCTTGGCCAACATGGTGAAACTTCATAGTTCCATGTGGCTGGGGAGGCCTCATAATCATGGTAGAAGGTGAAAGGCATATCTCACATGGCAGCAGGCAGGAGAAGAACCTTTTTTTTTAAGCAAAGTCTCACTCTGTCACCCAGACTGGAGTGCAGTAGTGCAATCTCAGCTGCAGCCTCCACCTCCCAAGTTCAAGTCATTCTCCTGCCTTAGCCTCCTAAGTAGCTGCAACTACAGGCGCCTGCCACCATGCCTGGCTAATTTTTGTATTTTTAGTAGAGATGGGATTTTGCCATGTTGGCCAGTCTGGTCTCAAACTCCTGACCTCAAGTGATCCACCTGCCTTGGTCACCCAAAGTGCTGGGATTATAGGCCTGAGCCACCATGCCCAGCTAAATTTTATATTTGTTACCTCATACTGTTCACATTCAGAGATATTCATCTAACACAGCAACTTCATTTTCAGAGATACTCATCTAGCACAAGGGATCTAGTGAGCTCCAGCAGCATCAGGGATTTTATGTCAACATGCTAGTGTGGATTAGTTTGGAAGCTATGAAAATTGACCCTGGATGACTTTACATATATTTAGCTTGCTAACTTAAAGTCAAGTTATAAACATGTGTTGGGCAATAGGATGTTACCCCCTATGTCAACAGCATTTTATCTTCAAAGTTTTGTAATGTGGGTTGGCTCCTCTTCTCCTTATAAGGCTATTGCTGAGAGGGACCATGAAGTCAAACAAGGTAAATTCTAAAAGAGCAAATCTGTAAAGAGTCTTGGCATGAAGAGAGCAAAGCCAGGCCAGCAGCTGGTTTAAGGATGGCAGGTATAAAGGTCAGGACTATCAGTTTCTCCCAGTTGAGAGATTGCATTTCTTTTCTAAGGATCAGCTAACTTACCCAAGTAATAATAGGGGAACGTTTAAAATTCTTTATTTGCATAATCAGTTGCAGAAATAAGGCTCATTTGTACATGACTCTTCCACTTTATTTTTTATTTTTATTAGAGACAGTCTCATTCTGTTGCCCAGGTTGGAGTGTACTGGCATAGCCCACTGCAGCCTCCATCTCTCGGCCTCAAGCAATTCTTTCACCTCAGCCTCTGAAAACACAGGAATTAAAGGTGTGAGCCACTGGAACTGGCCTCTTCTTCCACTTTAAATATAGCACCCTTTAGATAGATAGATGATAGATAGATAGATAGATAGATAGATAGATAGATAGATACAGATAGAATGTGAATAAATAGCTTTGCTGCAGATACTAAAGATTAAGGTAACAGAACTCTGAGGAATAAAAGACCTCATTTTCATTGATGCCGACTCCTTTCTTGTCTGTAAAATTTTATAAAGTTTGTAAATTTTATGTCTCCATTGTATATAAAAATAATAATCATATTTTTATATTTTTATTATACAATGAAGACAAAATTCTTTGTACATATAAATGTGTACATATAAATGTGTCTCCATCGTATGTAAAAATAATAAAGTTTATAAGGTAACAACTCTGAGGAATAAAAGACCTCATTTTCATTGATGCCTACTCCTTTCTTGTCTTTGTTTCTTTTACTTAACTTTATTTATATTTTTATTATATGATGGAGACATAAAAATCTGTAAATTTTACTTAACACTAACATTTTACTTGCAAAATTTAAGTACTTAAGTAAGATAAGTACTTAAATTTTACTTAACATTACCAAGTGCATTTTGCCATTGTGTTGTAATTGCCATTGTTCTTTTCCTTAACTTCCTTCCCCTCCTTTTTTTTTACCACACCCTCCCAAGCAAGGGACTGTATGTTCACTCCCTGGTGTGTATCCTTCCCTCTTTTGTTAAACTTACACAGCCATTTACATATATGCATAAGCAGCAGGGCACATATTGTTTAAGGAAACAGATTCCAGAACCAGAATACATGGTTTGAATCCTGGCACTGACTCCTTCTACCTGTGTGACTTGTCATCTGTGACTTAGTTTCTCCCTCTGCAAAACCAGGATAACAATAGTATCTATCTCATAGGGTTGTAATGAAGTTTTAAATAATTATGTGAAATGCTTAGAATAATAGTGTCATAGAATAAGCACAGTGTAGGTGCTGTTATTTTTATTTTGATGAACATATGTATGGATTTTTGTGGCTTTTTATTTTCATGAAATGGAAACATACTATATACATTTTTCTTCAACCAAATTTTTTCTTTCATTAATTCTCCTTAACGTGATTTCATTCTTAACAAAATTCCTACATTCTCGTAAGTACATTACATAGATCCCTTGACATCAAGAAACTGAATTCATTTATGGAAAATCACTGAATGGGATTTAGGGTCTGTAACTGTTTTCTTATCAATGAACATTTGGATTATTTCCAAGTATTTTAGCATTATCATTTTTTTGCCAATGCAAACAATGTTACAATTAAAATTTTTGAACATATATCCTTCCTACAGATACTTTTATTTCTATAGAAATGTGTTGAGAACTAATTTTTAGGTCAATAGACATTGCTAGATTTAACGTCCAAAACAGACTTAGCTAATCACATTTCCACCAGCAATGTCATCCTGCCATGTCCCACCTGGCCATTTCCTCAAACACATCCATTCTTTTCTGACTTACTTCAAACATTTTTTAATTTAAATATTTCAAGTTGTTTAAAATTGGTTGAAATATTTCAAATAATTATCCTTTAATTTTAATATTGTGTCTCTGAAACACCTAAAACCTGGTTTTCTATATGATGTGATATATAAGTTGTCTTTTCATCTTGTCAGTGGTACCAGAACCATTTATCAAATACATATTATTTTCCTTCTAAATTGTAATACCAAATTCTGGAGTGTTTTGCTGTTTAGTTTCAGTAGTTTTAAAGCAAGTTCCCTCACTATTCTTTTTTTATATTTCTCAGCTTTTCTCAGGCATTTTTTCCCCCTCCATATACATTTTAGGATTACTGTTTTTGTTTTCAAAATTTTTTATTACTTACAAAATTGTATATTTTCATTTAATGAAGGATTTTGATGGATCTAAATTTGGTATTTGTTTAAAAAAGACTTTGGATGTGTTCATCTACCCTGATGATTTTGTTTGTTTTTGTTAATTTCATCTTTTATTAATTCTAATTTTTTCTTCCTACTTTGTCTCATTTTATTTTTCCTCTCCTAATTTATTAACATAGTACTTAGCACCTCATTTTCAATATTTTTCTTAAGTACTAAAGACATAGCTCTATGTTTTCAAGACAAACTTGCATCCTACAAGTTTTAATATAAAGTGCTTCTTTTTGTTTGTATTAAAAGTTTATGATTTAGATTTGATTTGTAGCTTGTTCTATAGATTATTAATGTCACTTTCTTATAACAAGTTGTTTTAACTATAATTTATTTTCTTATGTTAGTAGTATGTTCTGAGAATATAAATTGCCAATATTTAAGATTTTATTAATGCTTTTTTTTTTGAGTCGGAATCTTGCTCTGTCACCTAGGCTGGCTGTTCACTGTAACCTTCGCCTCCCAGATTCAAGTGATTCTCCTGCCTCAGCATCCTGAGAAACTGGGATTATGGGAGTGTGCCACCCTGCCTGGCCAATTTTTTGTATTTTTAGTAGAGATGGGGATTCACCATGTTAGCCAGGATTGTCTTGATCTCCTGACCTCATGATCCGCCTGCCTCAGCTTCCCGAAGTGCTGGGATTACAGGCGTGAGCCACCGCACTGGCCCATTTTATTAATGCTTTCTTTGTGGTGAAGTTAATGGCTAATTTTTATAAAATGAATATATAAAAAATTACATTTTACTTCTCAGTGGGTTGTGATACACACTCAATGTGATTGTATTAAGTCTCTTTATGACTTTGCTTTTTTTTGTCTGTTACAACTTTTAATTCTGAAAGAGTAATTAAAATCTGTCAATGTAACTTCATTGTAACTTTTCAGTTATTTAATTATTTTTTAATAGATTAGCTGCTATACTATTTGGTATGCTTCCATGTATGTATGTTATATCTTGTTTGTAACTTATACTTTTTGCCTATCCATAAGTGTTGCACAATAGCCTTCTCCTCTGGAAATTCTGCCTAAGCCTTCAGCCTCAAATGTTGTCTTAAACATTTGCCAGCTTGCCAGTGCTGGGTTTGATCTCATTTCAACATCTAGTTAAGATTAGAAGGAGAGAATTCGAGGAATGCAAATTTATACTGTTATTAGGTTGCCTATGTTTTTCATTTCTAATATATTTTTTTCTGTTTTGACTTCTATAATGTTAACAGGCCTTTGCACTGATGTAGGGTACAGAGTTCTGACAACAGCATTATTAATAAACTTGGAAGAACAAAGAAATTGAATTAAAGGTGAGAGCATGAAGAGAGGCAGCAGGTATGGGTATAATCCATTTTTATAATAACAGTTACTGCTTATTAAGTATCTATTATCTATAGACAATATGTACATATTCACACTGTCTAATTCTTACAGGTGCACTATAAAGTAGGCATTATTTACTTGATTTTGGAAATGAAAAATTGTTCGAAACAAAGAGATTAAGCATATTAATAAACATCATGCAGTTAATAAGTAGCTCAACTAGAAAGTTTTATTGATTTTCAATTTATGAAATGTCAGATACCTATTTCTTCCCAGTATGCCATACTACCTTACTTGTACACAGACTAAAGAGATATTCTGGGTATTCTGAATAAATGGTCATCCATGGATAATAAAATAATACTTTATTAACCTTAAAAACTTTATTTATTCAGTAAATATCTATCCAATATGAAATACCTACTGGTAAATGTTGCAGCTACTAAGCAAGAGAAAATGACAGTAGAGTAGGTATTTTCGTATAAAAGTACATTGTGGGATATAATAATGGAGTTGTCTAGTAAAAGCCTGGAATATTGGTATAAGACTCAGAGGAATGGTCACTCAATCATGCAATAAATATTTATTGATCATCTACTCTCTTGAAGGAATAATCAGACAATGAGAATATTTACAAAGTGTTCAGGTTGCCTTAGGTACTAGATAACACAGTTTTTATTAGTCATCACTAAATAAAGGAGAGCTGACATTACAAGAGTAGAGAACATTCAAAGAAAGCCTGTATCATGCAGGGGAAAATGGGGAAAGGGCTGAAGATAGTTTAAAATAAATTTAACAAAAAAAGTTTAAGAAAAGAGGTTCATAAAAGAGAAGTTAAGATAAACAGAACAGGGAGAGATCTAAGATGGCCGATCATTAGCAGCTCGGGATTGTAGCTCCCAGTGAAAGTGCAGAGAGAGAGAGAGGACGCCACACTTTCAGATGAATTTTTGTTGCTCATGGACCAGGAGATTCCCAGTGGAGAAGCTCCACTGGTTGCAAGCGCGACTCTTGTGGCCGGTGCAGCAGTTTTGTCGGCTCCTTGGTGTGGCGGTTCTTGGTGCAGAGTAAATGGGACTGGGTCCCCTTTTGGTCGACATTTGGAGCTCCAGGAAGGCAAAGTCACCTATTCAGCTGATTGAAAAAGGGACTCAAGAAGGAAGCCAGACAGGAGATTCCCGGGGGCACAGTGGGTTGCTCAGATTCCGGCGCTGGGAATCAACAAGTTGGATGTCCACTCAGATACCTAATTAGAAAGTTGGTAATTACAAAGACGACAGGCATATAAATTTACAATGATAGGAAGAAACCAGCATAAAGAAGCTGAGAATACCCAAAATCAGAATGCCTCTCCCTCTACAGGGGATCACAGTTCCTCATCAACAAGAGAACAAGGCCTGATGGAGAATGAGTGCATTGCAATAACAGAATTAGGTTTCAGAAAGTGGATAATAAGAAACTTCTGTGAGTTAAAAAAAGATGTTCTAGCCCAATGTAAAGAAAGTAAGAACCTTGAAAAAAAGGTTTGACGAAATCCTAACGAGAATAAATTTAGAGAGGAATATAAGTGAATTAATGGAACCGAAGAATACAATACGAGAACTTTGCGAAGTATGCACAGGTTTTAACAGTCGAATTGATCAAGCAGAAGAAAGGATATCAGAGGTCGAAGACCAACTTAACGAAATGAAATGAGAAGACAAGATTATAGAAGAAAGAGAAAAAGGAATGAGCAACTTCTCCAAGAAATATGGGACTATGTGAAAAGACCTAATTTACATTTGATAGGTGTACCTGAATGTTATGAAGAGAATGAATCCAAGCTAGAAAATATTCTTCAGGATATTATTCAGGAAAACTTTCCTAACCTAGTAAGGCAGGACAATACTCAACTCCAGGTAATACAGAGAACACCGCAAAGATATTCCTCAAGAAGTGCAACCCCAAGGCACATAATTGTTAGATTCACCAGGGTTGAAATAAAGGAGAAAATTCTAAGGGCAGCTAGAGAGAAAGGTCAGGTTACCCATAAAGGGAAGCCTATCAGACTCACAGCAGATCTCTCAGCAGAAACCCTACAAATTAGAAGAGAGTGGGGGTCAATATTCAATATCCTCAAAGAAAAGAATTTTCAACCCAGAATCTCATATCCAGCCAAACTAAGCTTCATAAATGAAGGAAAAATAAAATCTTTTATGAACAAGCAAGCACTCAGAGATTTCATTATCACCAGGCCTGCTTTACAAGAGCTTCTGAAAGAAGCACTATACACAGAAAGGAACAACCAGTATCAGTAATCCCAAAAACTTACCAAAAGGTAAAGAGTATCTCCATAATGAAGAATCTATATCAACTAATGGGCAAAATAGCCAGCTAGCATTAAATGACAATATTAAACTCACAAATATCAATATTAATCCTAAATTTAAATGGATTAAATGCCCCAATCAAAGACACAGAAAGGCAAATTGAATAAAATGTCAAAACCCATCAGTACGCTGTATCCAGATCCATCTCAGAAGCAAGGACACACAAAGACTCAAAAAAAAGGGTCGGTGGAAGACTTACCAGTCAAAGGGAGAGAAAAAAAAAAAAAAAGCAGGAGTTGTAACTTTCATCTCTGACAAAATAGACTTTAATAGTAACAAAGACTAAAAGAACCAAAGAAGGACATTACATAATGGTAAAAGAATCAATGCAACAACAGGAGTCAATGATCATAAATATATATGCACCCAATATAGGAACACCCAGATACATAAGACAAGTTCTTAATGACTTATAAAGAGACTTGGACTCCCGCACAATAATAGCGGGAGATTTTGACACCACATTGTTAATATTTGATGGATCAACGAGATAGAATATTAACAGGGACATCAATGATTTGAACTCAGACCTGGAACAAGTAAACTCAGTGAATATTTATAGAATTCTTCACCCCAGGTCCACAGAACATACATTTTTCTCAGTGTCACATTACACCTATTTTGAAAGTGACCACATAATTGGAAGTAAGTCACTCTTCAGCATTTGCACAGCATTTCACAGACTTAAATGAAATATTGGTTGGCTGTTTGTTATTTTCTTTCCTTATTCCTTCCTGTCTTCGCTGTTAAGCACAATTATTGGCATAAAAGAGGTTTTTAATACCTATTTTTAGATTGCATTCCAGCCTGGGCAATAGAGCAAAACTCCTGTACTCTCTCCCCCTTTGTCTTTCTTTCTTTCTTTCAAAAAAATACAAAAAAAAAAAAAAAAAGATATACAGAACAAGGACTAAGAAAGAAAGAATGATACGATGAAAGCAAGGAAATTTAGAGTCTAATATTTGATGAATGGTTTTTTACTTCAGCCATCCCTAAGTCATAGCCATTTGAGACGGTTTTTATTTGCAGGACCATATGCCAAATTGGTGTCCCATTTCTTGGGCTCATGGCAAATATTCTCAATTTATTGTGACACTGATCAGAAATCTGGAGTCAACAGCCCCTAACCTTCTAGAGAATTTAGGGGCCCCTGAAACTGGAGTGTGGCCACTCCTAATGCATGCTACTATGAGCATGTGGTTCTGTGCTATAGGTTGAGCAGCATGTTGAACCTGGTAGGTTTCATTATACTGTTATACCACAAAGTATCATATAATGAGATGCTTTTTAAAATCTTCTATTGTCAACTTATCATATTTCTTTCAAAAAAGGGTATAGAAACATTAACACAAGTTGAACTTTCTAGTTGCTTAGAACCTGAATGAAAAGGAATAAATAAAAATTAGTGTCCCATGCTGGACTGTCTTTCTTTATTTTTTTCAAGAAACTTAAAAGTTGTAGACAACAAATCTGTTGCATAATTGCAAGAGTTAATTAAGAACAACTCATCTACGCATGATTCACATGACATGTCTAAAAGTCAAAATGAAACTGTCATCTAATTTTCTGAACTAAGTTTAACACAGTTCCCTAAAAGGCTGAAAAAAGAAACTGTTCCCTCTGTGGTTATAATTTCTGATTTTGTTAAATTATAGCCATTAATAGAGAAATTATTGATTCAGAGGTATTATTCTATATCTCTGTAGACACAGAGACAATAAATATTTAGAGAATTTCTACGATTCTCCCTGGAATCAAATTTGCATAAAAATATCATTTTAAATCATAGAAATACTCAAAATATCTGAAACATATATTGGAAAAAGTTATCTTCTAGGAGCCAAGAAACCTGGCTTATAATTATGTCTCTGTCACCAACTCATTGGATGTTGAGAAGATCAAACTATTTCTGTGGTTCATTACAAGTCAAATTGGGGATAATTGCCTCACTAGATTTTTGTGAACATTGAAAAAAATTCACTTACTTAAGAAGGATTCATTCATTTGAGAAATATACACAAGCTCATAATTACTTATGCCATGCTAAGCTGTGTTAGCAGCAGGGAGTCAGCAATGAACATGGCAAATGAGACCTCTGCTCTCATGTAGCTTAAATTTAAGTCAGAAATAAAACCTCAGTTTTATATGGGATGAGTATCACAAAGATGTCAGCATCATAGTGATAATGTATGGTAGTTTAGGAAGTCAGAGAACTATCTGAGAAAGTGATAAGCTGAGCTCTGCAGGGTAAGAGTTGTGTATGCCAACAGCGTTTAAAGTCAAGGAAAGACTATGTTGAAAAGTTCTATAGAAATTTGAGGAAGTGTGAAGAATCCAGAATAGCTAAAACCATGAGTGGTGGAGAAGTGAAAGATTATAGTTATGAAAACACATTGTGACATGGCCAGTGAGAACACAGCTTGGTTTGAATTTTTGGAAAGCATTTTGGTAAACTAAGATAAGAATCTCAAATAATATTTTTAGCATTTCATTAGTTTCACATCTGTACAACTATCCTATTAAAAATCACATAATATATAGACAAAATTAAGAACATTGAAGTTCATTAATGTGTATTTGTAGTAGAGAAAAATAAAAAATTATATAGCACTGAGCAAAAAATTAATGGTTTGTGTAAATGAGGAAATATTTGCTGCTAATAAAAGTCTGTACATGGAGTTCACAATATTAAATAATATTTATTTAATAATACTAAAAGAAGCAGGGGCAATGCAGACATGGACCCAGTAACAAATGATCACTCTGTGAATCTCTGTCACAGCTGAGGAACTCTCAGGTGAGGCTATCCTAGTTTCACATAGGGATTTCTGGCAGACCTATCCAACTCTCCTCTGGAAAAGACATTATCTTGATTACACTGGAATGTCTCCAGGAAGAAAATGGAAACGTCTCATCTTTGCTACCTTGGTCAGCAAAGAAATCTGTCCTTTGACCTATATGAAGATACTATTTCTAGCTTCCAAGGAGCACTTTGCTATAGGAACAACCTTGAAAGATAGCCTAACACAAGATCTATAGGAATGCCATGGAGGAATGCCTCTCCAAAGTCCTATTGTTTTTTAACTTTTACTTTTTTTTTGTTTTTAATTTGCTGTACCTTTGTTCAGTGTTTTAGAAAGGGTTACTATAAAGAGATCATGACACTCAGTATTGTGTGGAAAATTGGCTACATAGTGATTCGAATTTCTTCCGGCCTCATAAGTGTTAGCTAATCTAGGAAAGTTTCTGCCACTAGTTAGATGTAGCAACTTCTCTGAGCCGTTTCCATTACATGACAGCTCAAGACATACTCTGTCTAAACTTGAATCTACTTTAAATTTTATGATTTAGTTATTCCATGCAGCAGGGGCCAAAACCCAAACCCACAAATAAGTGAATAATTGAAATTTGTTTATTTAAAGGAAATTTCCCAGTCATACATAATAACAGTATAGTTTAATTACTTGAGTCAGGTGATCCAATACATTATCTATGTGTAGAAAGAGCTTTATAAATATACTTTAAAATAAAACTCAAGTGGTTTGATTCTATGGACATGTTAATTCCACAGAATATTTCTGGAACAAAAACAGAACTTGCAGTGTTGAAGGGAAATGTTAAAAGAGTATGACAAACAAAACCTGCTGGGTAGTTAAACATAAAAGGCAAGGAAACTATAAAGTTTAAGAATATGTAGCTTCTTATCCATTCAGATTCGGTATATGAAGTTCTCAATTTGTAAGATGTTATGCAAAGAATATTGTCTCCAAATTACACTAAGGAAATAACTTTAGTGTTAGAAGAGCTAACTTTGGCAGCTGCTTACTAAATGTATTATCTTGGGTCATATCTCTGATGTTTAGATATTCTCATTATAAAACAAAGTTAATTCTCATCTTAAAGAGCTGTTGTCAGGATCACACATGATGATATATATGAAAGTACCTTGTAAACAATAAGATTTATAATAGAAATGTAAAGGTTTATTACTACTAAACTGAGTGGTACTAACTTTAATATAGAATATGATACAGGCTGTGAGTTATAGATACGTATGAGGAGAGCCTGAAGAAGGGAACCATTAATTCTTCTAAAGGCAAGAAAGAGATGTGAATCTGAGGAGGAGAGGTTATAGCTAGTCCATGATGGTTGCAGATGTTTTGCTTTTAGAGTAAGAGCAAGAGTGAGAACGAGAGCTAGCCAGCAAAAGACAGAGGAAGTGAGAGGAGGGGAAAATGAAAGAGAGACAGAGAGAGACAGAAAAAGAAACTGACTTAGGTAGGGTGCCTTAGGCAGAGGGAAAAATTTGGCAAAGAGTCATGAAAGTTCCTATTTTGTTTGCATAAAGTTTCAATGTGACAGAACAATGAAGTTTAGCTTGGGGGTAGCAATTTTCTGCTAGTTTATCACTGATGTCTGAAATTTCACTTTTATAATGAATTCCTTTGGGTCACTGAGAAAGCACTCCCTGTTATACCAAGTATTCTTAATTATTCCTTCTTCTATACAACAGCTACACAGTGTACTTGCTTTCATCACCATATTGGCTTCATGCTTAATTTAATTTATTTATTTGCCTGTCTTCCTGAGCATGTTTCTAGGTGGTAGGCATGGTGGAAAAGTCCTGTAACTGACACTATTCAGGTTTACAATAGGCTTCAATAAAGATTTATTGAATTTAATTGCCTCTGGTTAAAATACAAATACTTCTGAGAACTGTAACAAAATATGCCTGCATTATAGCCTCTCCACCAATAAAATTTTTTAAAAATCACTTCTAACTTCAAAGTTAGCTAAGATTATTTTTCCCCACATAATCCCTTAGTGATACTAGATGAAGTGGTAAAAGATTTGAATTTAGATAAAGCCCAGAGAGAACATCATAGCAGGAGGGCTCTCAAGTGTGGAGGTTTCCAGAGATTGAGAAAAAGGAAAGGGGAAACAGCAGAATAAAAAACCTTTGTATTTTTTTGAAGAATCTGCTCTCTGGCCTTCAAGAAACTCACAGTTTTTTTGAGAAGAAAAGAATAGCAAGCAAAAAACTACAAACAACTTTATATCCAGGTTTCCAAATTCAGACCATGTGAAGTTGATTTATGAAGTGGAGGAAGCAAAATGTATCAGACACGTATTAATAGGGAGTATGTCTCCCGTTCACGCATGACTTTCTCATATGTGCATACCAATGGACCCTGTTGCAATTATTAAAATACAAAGTATATAAGATAATTCAGAGCTAGTTAATCAAAATATATGTCCTTTAGAAACTATAAAGGTAATACTACTAAGTTAGGGAAAATCGAAGTTGTCATTGACAAAAAAATTTTGTTTCAATAATTTAAAATAAAAATGTGGGAAGGACTATGCACACCATCTTTGAAAGACTGCTTTTGGCATTCCCTACCTTGGAGTCATGGAAACTGATTTCAGGCCACACTCTAACTAAATTGTGATTTTGGGCAAACCACTTTTTCTCAGCAAGTCTTTGTCTTAATTTTTTCTGTGCTAGTAAAGTGTGGTTTAGAATAATCAAGAAAGAATATAATTGTGAAAAGTGTTTGAATGAGATTCAGGAGTGGTAATTCCCCTGAAAGTGTTTGGAAAACTCTGCCCCTACCGCGAAAGCTCTCTCTCTCTCTTTCCCTCCCCCACAAAGAGGCTCCCTTATCTCTCACTTTACATACCGGCCCGAGCCCTCCCACCGCCCAGCTTCCCGCCGCCCAGCTTCCCGCCCAGCAGTTCAAACTGACCAACAGTTGCCCACCACCTCGGCTTTCAGCTTCTTCACGCCCTCAGCCCTTCAGCCCCCTATAAAACAATCCTGCCCCTCTGAGCAGCGCGGCCATTTTTCCTTTTCGTCCCGGCTGGCCCGCCCGGAGGCTCTTTCCTCTCCATAAAGCCTGAACTTAAGGATTTTCTCCTAACCTGCGGTCCGGTTTTTTACTAACGAGCTCAGTATTCCCACAGAGGGTAGGTCGGACAAATGGTGCCGGAAACCCGGGACGGGAGGGGCTGTTGGCCCAGCCACGGCCCCCCTCCCCGACCTACCCAACACTGGCCCTGCCACCTTCACGCTCCAATTAAGGTAAGCCAAGTTTTTCTTGTTTTGCCTTCCCCCGCTTCCCGTCTCCTCTTCCTACGGCACGGTGCAGTTGCTCCCTCTCCGGCGTTCCGCACGGACTCCTTGCCTAGTCTCGGCCAAGCCAAGGTAGTCTTCCATTCCAGCTCCAGGAGCCCTCCGAGGGACAGCCGCCAGACGGGGGACGTCCCTCTCACCACTTCCCTTTCCATACTTAATTGTACTCCGGGGAATTTGCAACGAACAGGGACGCCTTTTCGTTGCATCTGCCCATCCACACCGGAGAGTCTGTAGCTGTGCCTGCCATGGGAAATTCGGAGTCCAAAATACCTCTGAGCACCCCCCCTTGGGTGCTTGCTGTGAATTTTACCAAATTGGGATATTCCCAAACCCTCAGAAAGAAAAAGCTTGTCTTCCTGTCTCAGGTGGCTTGGCCCCAATACAAACTCGGTAACCAGTCACATTGGCCCCCGACTGGCACTTTTGATTTCAACACCCTCTGAGATCTCGACGATTTTTGTCACTGCATGGGCAAGGACAATGAAATTCCTTACGTCCAGGCTTTTTGGGACCTCCGTACCCACCCCGACCTATGTTCTTCCTGCTCCACCTACCAAATCCTCTTATCTCGAACCCCCCATAAATCTTCCTCCACTACCTCTCCCCCTCCCTACTCCTCACCGGAGGATCTGCCTGAACATCTGTCCTCTCCTGCCAATCTCAGCAACCAGTCGCCATCAACGGCACGCCCTTCCCCCACTCCCTCTGCACCTCCTACCTCAGAGGCCATGCCTCGCTCTCCCTCTACTCCCTCCAAGCCCCCTCCCTCAGAGGCCGCACTTCCTCTTGCCTCTCCGGTGGTGGCCCACACCCGCTCCCACCAGCCAGCTATCCTGGCCCCACTCCGAGAAGTAGCAGGCGCAGAAGGTTTAATCAGGGTCCATGTTCCTTTCTCACTCCAAGACCTGTCCCAAATTGAGAAACGTTTAGGATCCTTCTCAGCCAACCCATCCACCTATATTAAAGAATTCCAATACCTCACTCAAACATAAGAAGCCCTAGTCCGGTACATTCGACTTGATCCAGCCTCCCAAAATAGGGCCACTGTATTAGCCTCCCATTTTATCTCCCAATCAGCACCCGACATAAGAAAGAAACTAAAGAAAGCAGAAGAGGGGCCAGAGACTCCCATCCAAGACCTGGTAAAAATGGCCTTTAAAGTATTCAATGCCAGGGAAGATGCAGCTGAGGCTGCCCGCCAAACTTGTATGAAGCAGAAGGCTGCCCTCCAGACCCAAGCCCTAGTGGCGGCTCTAAGGCCGGCAGGGAACCAGAAGCCCAAGGCCGAAACCCATGCCCCTCCAGGGGCATGTTTCAAATATGGAAAGGAAGGACACTGGTCCCGAGCCTGTCCACAACCACGGCCACCAACTAAGCCTTGCCCTATCTGTCGGCTCCCGGGACACTGGAAGTCAGACTGCCCCAGCTTCCCCAGGGTGCCAGTTCCTCAAAACAGACACACTGGCATTACGCAGCCGGCGGTCACCCTCAGTAGGGAGGAGCCTGCTTGCCAGGAGCCGACCTCCGAGGGAGCTCCGTTCCCCAGTCTATTAGGGCTGCTAGATGACCTCGCCGAGCCTAGGGTCACAAGACATGGGGGCTACCTATTCCGCACTTCCTTCCTATTCTGGCCGTCTCACTCCTTCCCAGGTCTCGGTCATGGGAATCGACGGGACCCCGAGTATCCCCTACCAAACCCCACCACTCATGTGCTCATATAACTCTACTCCATTTACCCACTCTTTTTTAGTAATCCCCACCTCTTTTTTAGTAATCCCCACCTGCCCAGTTCCCCTTCTGGGGCGAGACATCCTTTCAAAGCTGAAGGCCATCATAACCTTCCCCTCCGCCAACCCACACAGTCTCTTTCTCCTAGCCCTCACCTCAGACACTGAACCCCAAAAAGCCCTGTCAGAACTACTCCCCGGAGTCCACCCTCAGGTCTGGGACATTAACAACCCGTCTGTAGCTACCCACCACCAGCCAGTTCAGGTCCACCTTAAAGACTCCTCGCCTCATTTTCTCTGCCGCCCTCAATTTCCCATCTCTAAAGCCCACCGTATGGGTATCAGACCCATCATAGAGAAAATAAAAGGTCAAGGCCTCCTAATTCCCATTAACTCCCCATGTAATACCCCCATCCTCCCAGTAAGAAAACCATCAGGATAATATAGGCTAGTCCAGGACTTGCGCTTAGTCAATGAAGCTGTAATTCCCATACATCCAGTTGTCTCCAACCCATACACCATTCTCTCTAACATTCCCCCAGGGACCACCTGTTTCTCAGTCTTAGACCTAAAGGATGCCTTCTTCACTATACCTCTACACCCTAATTCCTACTTTATCTTTGCCTTCACTTGGGATGATCCCCTTACGAACATGTCCCAACAACTGGCCTGGACAGTCCTTCCACAGGGCTTCCGAGATAGCCCCCACCTGTTCCGCCAGGCACTCGCCACTGACCTACTCCACTGCAACCTTAAGCCCTCTCGCCTCCTACAGCTGGATCGAAGCTTACCCCAAAGCCTCTGAGTCTGCAGGGACGGCATCCACTCATCTCATTCAAGACGTCATCCCACGCTTTGGACTCCCAGCCACCAGTCAGACAATGGCCCAGCCTTTGTCTCCAAGGTTACTAATTCCTCTCTAGGAATTCAGTGGAAGCTACACGCCACCTACCATCCTCAGTCCTCTGGTAAGGTGGAACGGGCCAATGGCCTAATAAAGGAGCATCTGACCAAGCTCATGCTTGAGCTCCGCCAATCCTGGGTAACCTTGCTTCCTATTGCCCTCACCAGGTTGAGAGCAAGCCCCCGGGGCCCATCACAGCTTAGCCCGTTTGAGCTGCTGTATGGTCGCCCCTTCCTACTTTCAACTCCCCCACCGCCAGAGACCACTCCTCTAGACAGCTACCTCCCCTCCTTTACTCTCCTTCGCAGCCTTCTCCGAGAACACGCCAACGCTTCTCTTCCCCAACCCACCCAGCCATCTGAAAATACACAGAAAGTCTCCCCCGGAGACTCAGTTCTTATCAGGTCCCTCTCCCCAAAGCCCCTCGTCCCCAAGTGGGAAGGACCATACACAGTCCTCCTTACCACTCCATCAGCTATAAGAATTGCTGAAATCCCATCTTGGGTTCACCTCTCTCGGGTAAAAAAGGCTCCTCATGGACCCTCCCTATGCTGGAAGGCTATTCCTACTGGCCCTTTATCTGTCAAACTTACCAGGGCCTAGCAGCCACACCCCCTACAGATGGAGATTCTTCCTAACTGAAAACTTTACCAAAACCACCTTCATCTGTAATACCCCCCCATACAGCCACAACCATCTTCTTGCAACTTCCGACTGCCCCGCAGCCGGATGCCAAAGTGCCATATATCTGAACTTCACCAAATTCCACAACGTCCATACTGATATACCTCTCATGTGCTTCAACCATGACCAACCATCAGGAGCATGCAATAATACTCCTTGGCGCTCCTGCATGGGATGTACTTGGATGAGATGTCGACTACATATAGCTATCGAGTCCACAGTACCTGCCCGATCTCAGCTCAAAATCATCCCAGACATAGATGGAGAAGGAAACACCATTATCGGTTCTACACGGTATTCCCTTCTCATACCTGACCCCTGGGACAACTGGTGGAAAAGCCCCCAGAAAGCTGCCGTGTATGACCACATAGATACCAAATATCCCTCTTCCCACCTGTACATCTGGCGGGCATACGTACGTACAGTCCACCAAGTCCACTCTGACATTAGCCTACAAGAAAAATCTCTGAATGACCAATTGCAACCACATTCGCCTCCGTTTTTCTGGTTAACCTTTCTCCAAGAAGGAATCAAGTTAGCTAACCTCTCAGGATTAACTGACCTAACCTCATGCCTCATGTGTGCCTTCTTAGGACAGACTCCCTTCGTTGCAGTCCCCTACCCCATCCCTCTCAACCTTTCAGCCTCAACTTCTTCCTTCTCCCCCATCAAGGAAGTTGATCTCTACACTCCACCTGATTTTGAACAGCTACCTGTATGCTATTCCCTAGGCCAAAACTTCCCTAGCTGTAACAGAACTATACGGGTAACCACTAATATAACAGCCCCATGAGGAATGTTTTTTTTGGTGTAACAAGACCTTAACAAAAACTCTCTACATTAGTCTTTCCTCATCTCTTTTATGCCTCCCAGTAACCCTAGTCCCTCAACTCACTATATATTCCCCAGCCGAATTCCAGATGCTGCAAACTCCCCATCGCCGCACCCGATGAGCTGCCTTCCTACCCATTGCCGTTGGAGTCTCCCTTGCTGGTTCAGCACTTGCAGCAGGATTAAGAGGAGGGGCACTAGTCCACTCTCACCTGGCCATAGCCCGACTGACCTCACAATTCCAAGAAGCTATTGATGACTCTACTGAGTCTTTAGCATCACTCCAACGACAGATCACCTCAGTTGCCCAAGTTGCCTTGCAGAACCGAAGAGCCCTAGACCTGCTCACTGCTGAACGAGGAGGGACCTGTATCTTCCTACAAGAAGAGTGCTGTTACTATATCAATGAATCCGGCCTAGTAGAAACCCGAATCAAGAGCCTCCCGAAACTCAAAACTAACCTGCAGAGTCAGAAGTTCTCGGCTGAAGCCACAGCGTGGTGGTCTTCCTCTATGTATACCCTCTTGTCCCCATTACTTGGGCCCCTAATAACTGTTTGCCTAATCTTACTTATTGCTCCTTGCTTTCTCCAGTTCCTATAGTGGCGCTTTCAAGAACTGACTCGAGTCACCATCCACCAGATGCTGCTCCAATCCTACCCTGAACGAGTGCAAGAAACAGACCTCTCCTGGAACATCCAGGCTCCTTAAGAAAAGAGACCTCTTCAGAACCCCCCGTCGACCCTTGTCAGCAGGAAGTAGCCAGAGAGACAACTGACGCCCCTGACCCCCTCTTTTTCTTTTCTTTAAGGAGTCGGGAATGTTTGGAAAACTCTGCCCCTGCCGCGAAAGCTCTCTCTCTCTCTTTCCCTCCCCCACAAAGAGGCTCCCTTATCTCTCACTTTACATACCGGCTTGAGCCCTCCCGCCGCCCAGCTTCCCGCCACCCAGCTTCCCGCCCAGCAGTTCAAACTGACCAACAGTTGCCCACCACCTCGGCTTTCAGCTTCTTCATGCCCTCAGCCCTTCAGCCCCCTATAAAACAATCCTGCCCCTCTGAGCAGCGCGGCCATTTTCCTCTTCCTCCCAGCTGGTCCGACCGGAGGCTCTTTCCTCTCAATAAAGCCTGAACTTAAGGATTTTCTCCTAGCCTGCGGTCCGGTTTTTTACTAACGAGCTCAGTATTCCCACAGAGGGTAGGTCGGACAGAAAGAGTTACCAAAATTCCAGCCATTTGAAATTAGTTATTTGAAAAGAGAGAAAACTACTTTTATCAAACACCTGCTATTTCAGATATTTAGAATGACCTTAAAAATATAATCCTCATAAACCCTGAGACAGTATAATAATCTGCAAGTTATTTATCTTGTAGAGAGTGCACAGCTTGTAAATAGCAGTGTCACCATTTAAACCTTGGTCAGCGTCCAGTTCCCATGCTCTGTCAGTATGACACATACAGAAGGCAGCAATTTTTAACTTTATTAAACATAAAAGGAAAGATTCCTATCCTTTGAGACAAGAAAAATCTAGCATTATCTTGAACCTCTGCTTCCCCTTTGCAAATGACCTCTGTAGCAACTCAAGAAGTATTTACAGTAAACAAATATCTTTTACTTTAGGGAAAGCTTTGGAGTCAAGAAGCTAAGCCATCTGGTATAGATCACAAAACTGCAAGGCAAGATCTTTCACTTGTTGATAAGTAACTTTCAACATTTTTTGTTTTGAAATAAGGGTAACTACTGCCCCAAATGGATGCCATAACACCCAGCAGTGTACTGTGAGAGTAGTGAGAGGAGGTGAGTGGCTTCAGAAGGTGAAGGGCGAAAGGTGCAGTCAAGCTTCCAGGTAGTCAACACTGAAAAGAGGAAGTGTTTTCTGTAGCTGCTGATAAAACCCTCATATGCCCTGTAGGAATACATATGCCACCTAAACTCAGTGTTAATTTCCATTTCTTTTTTTCCCTTGCTTCATCTTTTCTTGTACAAATGAAGGGTGTGAAAGAGAGGAACAGAATGTTTTCATAGGGGAAAATATTTTAAAACTTTTGAGTCATGCTTTCTTTTCCCTAAAAGAAGAGAATTTGACTATGTTTATTCTTTTAGTTTTGAAATCCTGATATCACAGTTTTACATTTAAAAATATATTTTAAATGGGTATCCATAAAACATTTAAAAACATTTTTAAGGAATAAAAATTTTTAGGAATAGACAGAAATGGATTTATTCAAACATGGAAAGCACAAAGCATCTATTGCCTTTTTTCCAACAAGTTACTATAGCTAAATAGAATAACACTGCTATCTCTCAAGTATGTACTCAATGAATGCAAATTCAGCATCTCTCAAATGGGGTGAGGCGCGCAAAGCAGGTTTTACTGAAAGGAAACTTAACTAAATAAGAAAAAAACAATGTAGGAACAGTTTTTAGTTATTAACTTTGCTAAATAATTAGTAACAAAATATTAACCAGGTAAAAGAATAATTTAATGTTTTACTATAATGTTTGTTAAATAATAACCGGAACACATGTTCACCAGCCTCATATCTTCTTTCCCTCCCCATTCTGATAAGTTTTTCAAAATGTATCAGTCTGTATATTCATCCCTATTTACCTTCACCCCATTCATTCACCTGTCCCTATCCTTCAACCTCCACTGAAGACAGAATTTTCTCCTCAGCATTACGTGGCACTGACCACATCTGTTTTATCCTGCTGTAATCTCATTAACTAGTAATTACATGTTGAATGAATAAACTTTTTTTTTTTTTTTTTTTTTTTTTAGCATGCGGTAGTTTTCATTTGCTGCTCTTTGTGCCACTTGGCAATGTTTGTTTTTTAAGGTGAAATATCTCAACCACATGCAGAACCCGCCCTTCCCAGTGGAAAATTGAGAGCCCTCATTTTCAGCTCTGATTTCTGTCTAAGATGTCTGTACTCAGGAACAGAGGGCCTTCTCTGCATTTGAGCAAAGAATAAGGGCAAAGCCAGCTTTAGCAATAATTGTCAACTTTGAATTCTCACTCTTTCTGCTCCTAGTCAGAGTTTTTCTACTCTCCTAACTGTAAATGATTTGCTTCTCCCAGGGAAAAAAACTTAAATTTAATGAGGGTCTTTAGTGATTTCATTTCGGACTTCCTTTTGAACAAGTACATATTCTTTACTCACAAAGAAAGAAAACCCAATAGAAAAATGAACCAGGGATACAAATTAGTAGTTTAAGTGAAATAAAATACTTTAAATTCTGATCCATACTTCAAGATGTATATATATATATATATATATATATATATTTGTTTGTTTGTTTTTTGAGATGGAGTTTCACTCTTGTTACCCAGGCTGGAGTGCAATGGTGTGATCTCGGCTCACCACAACCTCTGCCTCCTGGGTTCAGGCAATTCTCCTGCCTCAGCCTCCTGAGTAGCTGGGATTACAGGCAGGCACCACCATGCCCAGCTAATTTTTTTTTTGTATTTTTAGTAGAGATGGGGTTTCATTTTGTTGACCAGGATGGTCTCAAAATACATTTATGGAGTTACAATATTGATCTCTTGACCTTGTGATCCACCAGCCTATAAGGTTGATAAAAATGTAATAGATTGATCATATACAGTTTGGATAAAGATGTGTGAAAATAGGCACTTTGCTGTGCTATTGATAGGTATAATAATAGAAACAGCATTTCTTGAAGAGCAATTTGTCAATATTGATCAAAATTTTCAGTTAATGTAGTGCTTTGACTCTACAATTCCATGAATAAAAGGTTAATTATAGGCTGGGCACAGTGGCTCACACCTGTAGTCCCAGCACTTTCAGAGGCCGAGGCAGGTGGATCACCTGAGGTCAGGAATTCAAAACCAGCCTGGCCAACATCGTGAAACCCTGTCTCTACTAAAAATACAAAAATTAGCTGGGCGTGGTGGCGCATGCCTGTAATCCCAGCTATATGGGAGAATAGCTTGAATCCAGGAGGCAGAGGTTGAAGTAAGCTGAGATTGTGCCATTGCACTCCAGCCTGGGCAACAAGGGCAAAACTCTATCTCAAGAAAAAACAAAAAAGGTTAATTAATTATAGCATTCTTATAATCATGAATAGTAATATGCAAGTGGTTAAGAAAATTTAGGAATACTCATACTATGTAACATTTATGGAGTTGTCAAGAAAAGAATAAGAGCTTTAAATACAAACACAGAAAGGTGGCCAAATACGTCATGTGAAACAAAAGTTACCTGGTAAGAGAATATGTGTAACTTTATGTTTGTTTGTATATATATATATATTTTAAAAGTCTCAGATAACCGGAAAACTCTTAACAATGGTTTCTTTTTGATGGGGAAGAAGGGAAGCTAACATGTATGTACTTCTGTGTTCCAAATGAGAACTCTCTCTATTCTAGGAGGCTACAATTTTTATTGCCTGCTTTATATTGTAAATTCAGTGCAGAAAACTTTTAAAGCAAAATTTAAACTCTAATTTATTTAAGAGAACTGTTTTTGATTTTCTGTGTTTCTTTTCCTCCCCTTTATATATTATTTGACTAATTTATCTGTGCCATGCACCCTACTGGACAACTGCAATGCTGCAATGCATAGGCAAGCACACTCTTATATATACATAAATGTCCCTGGTCTCACAGAGCTAACACTCTCCCCGACCCCCACTACACACCCACACTAATGTCTCTGCTATTACAGAGTTAACAGACTTTATCTGTATACATATGTTTGTTTGAACTGCTGTTATGTAGAATTCATGTTTACTATTCTGTTGTGTAACATATTTTATTATCTAAATTTAGTAATAATTACACTGAATATGCCATCAAAGAGAATCCTCAAAATATATATAATTATTCCCCTAGAGTTGGGCATTTGGGATATGTGCACCTTTCCCCTTTAATGGATCCAGAATCTAGTGAGTTGTTAGTATCTACACATAAATCATTGAGGATGCTAAGAAGAAAACTGGGGATGGGGTCCCAGAGATGTTTCCTGGGAATCCTCTTACTACACAGGCAGGCCCCAGTGAAGAAACAGCTATGTTAACACCTTCTGCTTCCTGTGTACCTCCTGTAAGCCAGGTACATTGTATTTGCATCTCTTCATTGTCACAGAAACAGTACAGTACTAGTATCCTTATTTTACCAGTGAGAAAAGAGAATTCAGAAAGATTTTGTAAGGAGGGAATGACTCACCGTCACTTCAAAAAGTCTCCTCTTATTATTGCAACCTTCGAGATTAATGCTTACGTAATCATCACATTCAATCTTCCCACAACTCCAGTCATATACATATCCTTACCTCAAATTTACATCTCAGGAAATTCAAAGAAAATAAAATATTAGGTTCATATCAGAATCTCTTGCTAAGAGACAGTCTTAGCAACACAAAGTGGTGATGCCATCTCACTGTGAGACTAGACTCCCACCCCTCCCCCAATACAAGGGTGGACCCTCGGTTGCAAGTTCTTCTTGATTTTCATCACTGGATGGCCTCAGTTCTTCTTAGGTGAGATCACGCTGTTCTTCTTCCTTCATATATACCCAAAACTACTTTTTCCATTTTGGTTGAAACCAGAGGGATTAAAAAAACGCAGAATCCGAGGCTGCTGCTGAGGCATTTGATGTGAGGGGAGCAAAGACAAAAAGGTGGCAAGGTGAGTTTAATGCAGAGGCTGAAAACACATTTATATTTGACATTGTGTAGTGATAAGATCACCCCTAAAGAGAAGCTTCTACTCCTTACACAAACACAATCCACCAGAGGGTTCAAAACTGCTTCCCTGCAGTGTCTGGAATCTTGGAGTTCAACCTGTACATATTCATTTATTAAAGAACAGTCTTGTCACTCATTTCAGTTGTGCTTAAAGATATATAGACAGATCCTCAGGCCATTTCACTTCCCTGGAGATAGGAGAGGTTGTGGTCACACAATCTGAAGTTAAAAGATTTGAGTTACAATCATGGGTCTGCTTGTGATTAAGCTTTGGCAACTTGTGACACCTCTGAGCCAGTTTTGTCAAAGCAACACTAAGTTTTTTTTTTTTTTAATGGTTGTGAAGATTAAATACAGTTATTTAGCATAGGTGGCTATCATCATCATTCATCATCATCACCATCAACATCATTAACATCACTATCATCATTATTTTACAGGTCAAAAAAGCTTTATATTTTTCTTCGTGGATTATGTGACCCATATTTTCTAATCCCCATTATTTGGAATTACTCTCAGACATTAACTCATTTCTGATTTCTCCTAATTTCCTTGGGGGTGCACCCCAGTTCTCAGGGTCTATTTCTAGTCTTCAGACGCCACTGCTTTCTAAGTTGCCCAGTGACATCTGGATGGCAACGCTTCTGTTGTTCACCATCAGGGCTATCTGAGCAAGTCTCCCTTACGTGGTATATTGGCTTTGGCCAGTACCAAGAAAGCTTCTAAGATTCCAAGAAAAGCTTTTCTGACTCCTGTAACCTAGACCTATAACCTTCCAGCTCTGCATTTTCAAGCTTTTTCTCAATTTCATTATTGTTTTTCGCTTATTTGCCCAAAGAGTGATCTGTGTGAAATTTTTTAGGGAATTATAAAGTGCTGTAGAAACATTGACATTGCTATTGTTTCTGTCTTCCAGCCAGCTGCTAGTAAATTCTTAGCATTAAATTATAATTATTAAAACTAAAAGCATGAAAAACCTGATTTACATTTTGATTCCTTCTACATTTTTATATCTACAGCATGTAGGGGTACCCTTTTTTATGTTTTGGGGGAGAGCTTTACAACCTCATCTTTATTGTAAAGCACTTTTTCAAACATTGGAGGACTTAACGCAGTCTGTCTCTCAGTTCAGTAAACCTCCCTAGCTAAGGAAAACCAGGAAAAAGTTGTGCTTATTTAAAATGAATTAGATGTATTTAATTATTTATCTAGAAAAGTGGTTTTGTTAGTTTCAATTAATAATCTCAAATTTATTAATCAAGTGTTGACAATCTATATTTGAAAAATTGTTTTGATGAAAAATACATAATTTATAATTTATTATGAGACATTTCTTTCCAAGCAATTGCTTATTATACATTCAAAACCCTTTTTGTGGGTCATATAATGCCACAGTAATGTTAAATTGTGTTTTGCTGTGCTACCTCATAGATATGTTGAGTCAGTTAATAAATATTTGTCTTGCATATTAATAATAAATGTCAAGCAATTCTAAGAAATATGAAGAAAGAATATGAACAGCCACTTAACATGAAAATAAATAGAAATAATCAATAAACACTTTAAGAATGCTTAAGTTTGAATAGGAACCAAAATTAAAATGAGGCCTTGATAATGTACTATATTGCTGCTGCAGTGTTGGACCCTGTAGTTCTAGTTACCTGAGTGGCTGAGGTGGGAGGATCACTTGAGCCCAGGAGTCTGAAGCCAGCCTAAGCAACATAGCAAGACTCTGTCTCTAAAAAAAAAAAAAAAAAGGAAAAACAAAGACAAAAAGAAAAAATTCATATTGCCCAAAAGATCCATAAAGATTCATAACACCCAATGTTGACAATAATTTGAGGTAGCACTGTCCAATAGAACGTTCTATGACAATGGAACTTTCTGTATCTGTGGTGTTCTTTATAGTGACCAAAAACTACACATAGCTGTTGGTCTGTTAAAATATTACCAGCAAAGTGTGGTGGCTCACAACTGGAATCTCAGCATTTTGGGAGGCCAAGGTGGAGGATTGGTTGAGGTCAGGAGTGTGAGACCAGACGGGGCAACATAGTAACCTTATCTCTACCAAAAAAAAAAAAAAAAAAATTAGCCAGGTATGGCAGCAGGCACCTGGAGTCTCAGCTACTCAGAGAGCTGGGGTTAGAGGATTCCTTGAGCCTAGGAGTTCAAGGCTGCAGTGAGCCATGATCGTGCCACATCACTTCAGAGCCTGGGTGACAGGGCAAGATCCTATTTGGGAATAAAAAAATAAATATGACCAATGTTCCTAAAAATTGAATTTGTAATTTTTTTAAAATTTAAATTTAAGTTGCTACATATGGCTAGTGGCTCCTGTGTTGAACAGCACTGTTTGGGAAAATAGGCAGTTCAATAAACCTTTTATAATGGTATAAACTTACATACTCCTTTTGGAAAATAATTTCAAAAAAGCCTGCATAATTTTTCTTAGCAGTACTGATATCGGTAAACTGTAAAACAATAATACTTGAAAGTAAGCAATAATTCAAATAATAATTATGTCAGCATAATTTGTGAGAATTCATAATTAGAAACCAATTCAATACCTTAACCACTAATAAAAAGGAAGTTAAATAAATTGTCGTATGTTCATATTTTGCCATTTTGTACAGCTATTTTTAAAAGTAGGTGTTAGATTTTCCAATATCGATTTGAAAAGCTATCCATGACAGTCTAAGTGAAAAAATAATTATATAATAAAAAATATACATAGTATGACAAATCCATTTTCCAAAGGGAAAAATAAAAATTTATGCATGCATATTTGATAATATATAAAACAAAGTGCCACTGGTGGTTTTCACTAGAGGGTGGGTTTATACTGAAGTGTTGCTTATATATTCTAAAAGCATATTTTCTTCTTGAAATTAAAAAGTCCAGATAAATATATTAATCTCTTATTTTATACTCACTGGACCTTAGCCAGGATTCAAAGTAGGCAAAACTTGTATTCTACCTTTTAAGATTTTACAATTTTATAGGAAACATAGACATGAAGAAATACTTCATAAACAGTGGTGAACATTGGGATTTTGACTACACCAACATAAGAAAGGGGAAGGATACATGACTGTACATTTAATCTCAATTTGTAGTGGTGTTGCTAGGGGTAGTTGTAATATTTGTGCTGAAGCATGGGTGAATGATCGGTGCAGAATCAGTGGTCTTTCAGTGCCAAAATCACATGATATTCATTCTGCACAGAGACCTACAGGAATTGCTAACCAAGTGCAGCCTTTTGTTGATAGGGATCTCCTCTTTTAAGCTTTTCTCAGATCTTGGATCAAAGGAAGCAATCTTTCTAAACTATAAATCCAATATCACTTTGTCTTTCTCTTATTAAAAAAAAAAATGCTTTGTAAGTCCCCACACTGTCTTCAGAATACTATGAAGCCCAAACTCATTAGCTTCCTATGCCAAGACCTTACAATCTGGCCCCAGATCACTTTTTCTGCCTTTAGAGTACTTCCTATTCACTTTCTTCTCGCAGCAGATTACTGATTTGTTCCTGAACCATGACAAGCACTTTTAAAGTTTTATGTCTTTTTTTTCCCCAGTTTTCTCAATAATACCTTTAATTATACCCCTCTGTCCTTACTTACCTGCTAACTGAACTCAAGGCCTAGCTTAATGTCACCTCTTTGAATCCCTCCTTGATTCCCATAGGCAAAATTAATTTCTCCCATGCCCTCTGTTTTCTGAAACTCTCAGTAATTACTTACATCTTAGGATAATGGTTACACGTTAAATTATAGATAATTATTTTCATGACTCATTATCATTTTCCCCTATCAGTGATGTTGCTATTCATCTCTGCATGAAGTAATGTATATATAACCTGGCATCTAATGAGTCCTTGATGTATGAAGCTATTATTTTGCTGTTTATATTAAGAGTGCCACCTCAAATGTGTATTACATACTTGTCATAGCATGTACTTTAAAGATTTCTCTATCAGCTAAACCCTGGTTGAAAACAGTACTGTTATTGCTCACCCCTATGCTTTTGTGAACCCGGAAAGTCTTTATCTTCCCTACTTTTAGCATATCATATTGCTAATTGTCTTTATATCTTCATTTAGTTGGTTTATTTGATCCAGAAATATGTACTGAACACCCATTATAAACCAGATAGCTTGCTAGATATAGAATTAAGTAAGATGAAAATTATTCTGCCCTCCTGAAGCTTATCATCTAGCAGGGAAAATAATAATTAAACAAAATACGATGCAGTAAAAATTTCATATCTGCTCTGCAGGAAAATCATAGGGCATTGTGAACACTTATTTTTAAAAGCTCTAACTTCAGACGTGTTATAAGTCTCCTTGAGGAAGTGGTATTTAGGATGATAATGGGTAAAAATTAAGTAGAAAAAGTGAACAGGGATAGTGATGAAGGTAGGAAGATGGGAAAGAATTTCAGACAAAGAGAACCGGTAAAGTAGTCAGCATGTTTTATAGAGCCAAATAGTTCAACAATGAGTATAACTGTAGTTCTCAGTGGTAGGTAAATCCAAGCCTTTTGCTCAGTATTCCTGGACTGAAACCTATCTTCAACACTTCCTTTCAAATCTGTGCCTCAGAACCACGGGCCATGTCCTTACTCAGACTCTTGCTTCTGGTGGCAATGTTCCATCTCTCATGTTCAAATCCTACACATCCTTCCAAAGTCAATTCTAATCCTGAGGTTCTCTCTTACCCAGCTCACCTGGCAACAATGACACCTTCCTCTCCATCACTTCCATGTCACTTTATCTCCATCTATCTCACTATCTATTTCTATATATGCAATTTATATTTGATTTATCTCTATACCCCATTCTCAAAAGAGGTCTATCAGAATCCTTGTACCAAGTACATATTTTATATATTTTTACTGAATAAAAATGGCTTTTAATGAGCCATGTATGAAAATGATGAAGTAACCAAGAGGACGCATCAAATGTCCACAGAGTTTAAAAAGCAAGACTACGTAGTCAAACTTTCATTTAGGAAGAAGTTAAATGTGCATTTATTACCCAGTTGTTGGAGGCCAGTTAGCTCATTTGGTTAGAGTGTGGTGCTAATATCATGTGTAGCATGTAAGGTTGCAACTTTCCCAAACATGAAAGATGAGAAAATCAATACATTTCTTGCAATGACAATTGGAAATCAAGAGCACAGACCTGACAGCCTAGTACTTCAGTGTTTCCCTACTGCCATCCCTTCCCCTACACACATTATGAAAAAGACATTTATTTCTATTAGTTTTTAAATAAAAATTCCAAAATTAACCTAATTCTCTCCCATTGTTTACCTTCAGAAATCTATGGTTTGTTGAAGCCATGACACTATTTTCTTGTAAAATGTTAGCATAACTCTGAAGGACAAGAACAGTCTCCGTCTTTAGCTCTGAGGCTAAGAGGAATTCAGGTCTCTGGGTTATGGAACCAACCTCTTTCTCCTAAATCTACTTAGAAATGTTGAAAGACCTGGTTCTATCATTATCTTCCCCTTAAAGCATCAGTACATCTTCCTTCTGACAGGCAATTTTATTTTTCTTTGGACAAATTGCAGGACTCACATCTCTCCTAATTTCAAATCTTTGGGGATAAGGTAACTATGTTGTCCAGGGCTCTGGGTTGGTTAATAATGACCTTGGTGATTAAGGACTTAGTGTTTTCAGGGTTTAGTGTCTGCAGAGGTCCCTTTGCTGTGCATGGAGAAAAACTCTAATCTGTGTTCACAGAATGAACTGCTAACCTTGGCTGGCCATCTTATAAATGTGGGCCTTTGGTCCTAAGAGTGCAAACAGGAAAACTATTGATCATGCATCAGTGATCTCATTTTTATGTGGAAAGGATGTAGAATGTATAGAATTTTTAAAGTGGGGAAGAATTTCTCCCTGAACTGCACTACAACTTCTCATAGGAAATTCTATGCCAAGGTGTTTTCATTTCTCTTTAAGTACAGTACAGTCAAAAATTTAAAATGAAAATAATGAGAATGGGCCAGGCATGCTGGCTCATGCCTATAATCTCAGCACTTTAAAAGGCTGAGGCTGGTAGATCACTTGAGGTCAGGTGTTCAAGACCCACCTGACCAACATGGTAAAACCTTGTCTCTACTAAAAATACAAAAAATTAGCCAGGTGTGATGGCACATGCCTGTCATCTCAGCTACTCAGGAGGCTGTGGCAGGAGAATTGCTTGAACCTGGGAGGCAAAGATTGCAAAGTGAGCCAAGCCTGTGCCACTGCTCTCCAGCCTGGGCAACAGAGCAAGATTCTGTCTCAAAAAAAGAAAAAAAAAGAAGGAACATAATGTGGTTGGAACAAGAATGATTGAAGTAATTATATTTAACTCTTCAAATTACACTGACAGCTAATGGTTAAAGAAACCAATTGATTAATATTCATTCCTTAAGGATTCGGTCAGCTAAATTATAGGAGTACCTTAAAAAGATATTATCTCAAGGGAGGAGGCTTCACTTGATCAGAAGAGGAAATATGTTAGTCTTAGGTTCAGATTGCAACAAATGGCTTATATTCTCATCTAAACTGACTTGGAACCAACTAGCTTTGCCCTCTTCTGCCTCCAAATTCTTCTTTTTCTCTGCAGGATTAGGCACATTTGCTTTTCTGATTCTGCAGCTTTTTCCAAACCAGAGGCAAGAATAATCTCAGGGCCAGATAAAGGAGATCTGATTTCACCATAATGTTGCTCTGTTCTTTTATATTTTCCAAGAATTTTATGCACATTGTCAAATGTGACTGAAATGCGAAGCTTGCTCATATTTTACTGGTGTTTGTCTAGAGACGGAGACTTGGAGGAAGAAAACATCTCTTCTTTCTAGCTGCACATGCCTCTGGAGCAGGGAATTTAGTAACTCTCACTATTGTATCTCCAATGCCTTTCTTACCACCTAGAACGACAGTGAATGTCTCTAGAATAAATAAACTTTGCAGAATAGGAAGATTACTTTAGACACCTGAAGATATTTTGCAAGTTAAAAAAAAAAGTACCTCAAGGCGACATGAATGCCATCTATTAGTTTCTTAAGACTATACAATTGGCAGAGAAAATGTCTATAGACAGTAGAGAGCTAAGTCCAGAGTCAGAACCCACAGTTTGTGGCAAAAATCTTTCTGCTTCAAAGGTCTAGTACTTTTAAAAATTATCTTGAAGACTCGTGTAGTAGCTACATTTGCTAATGTGAGTGGAGTATTCTCAGAAGATTAAGAGGAAGTTGGCATTAACTTGTGATTGCTATCATTTCTTTTCAAGTAGACAGGTTAGGCCATGCATTTTATGGCACTGCAGGCTCATTTGCCCTGTGGACCTCTCTCTAACCTCCTCTCTAGTTGAGAAGAACTGATTATTCTGTGTTAGGAGAGTACTTTGTACATGTCTTGACATACCACTGCCACACTGAAACACATTTTATTTGGGCCAGACTGAGAGCCTTCATGGAAGAGGAAAGAAAAGAAAACTAAGGATTAAGTTAACATTCAGACACAATACTGAATTTTTTTTTTTTTTTTTTTTTTTTTTTTTTTTTACGTATTCTGTTCTCTCCTTTAATTGTTAGACTAGCTTAAGGACATTATTTTCTCTATTTTTCAGATTAAATAAAAAAACAAAAAGAGATGAACAGAAACTGACCATATGCCACACATATGTTAAGTACTGTTCCCAAGATCAGAACCCAGATCTGACTGAGAACTGATCTCAAGCGTATTTTACTTCACCACACTTAGAGGCAGTGGAGCACAGTAGCTAGCATTGGTTCTAGAATCAGATGGCCTGGGTTTACATCTCAACTTTGTCTCTCAGACTACCTAATTTTTACAAATCTCTGCTATGGTTAACTACTGTAAATGAAAAAAGTAATAAGTGCACAACATATAGGATTATTGTATTAAATAAAGTAATAATTATTAATCATTTAGGAGAGTTCCTGAGACATGGAAAGTGTTGAGTAAAGGTTAACTAATTTTGAGAACAGATAATAGATAATTTTCTTTTGTATCAACAGACATGGTACGTAATTCAATGTTAGGCAATTAGTAAACCCTGAAATAATGACTGTGGAATTTAATTACATGTTGATGAAGAGGCAGAATTAAGAAAACTTACTGGAATTTTCTGGAAAATATTTTCCAGGTATTTCCTCAACTGTAAATAATTTTATCTTTCATAGTTCATACAATTCAGGAAATGCAGTGTGGGGCACCCTCATTACTCATGGATGCCCCCATAGTCCTTTTTTACCTGTATTTTTTCAAAACACAAGCTTTTGAATATCTATTAATAAATGTGGAAGTGATAATGAAATTAGAAAAATGTGTGATCTCAATAGTAATAACTTTCAGGCAAGAATTACCAACTGATGCTAAAATTAGTAGACGAGGATGTCCATTTCTGCTTAAGATGTAGAATGTGACAAGAAAATGTCTTTCCCATCTTAACAATGAGAAAAAGTTAGATAATCTACAAAATCGTAAAAATTTTCTTGAAATCACAAGACAGCTGACATTGTAAGGCAAACCAACTGAATTCCAATGAATGGCATACCACTCTGAGAAGGGATCGGACAAAAGAACTATTTCATTTCTGACAGAACATGAGAGGAAAATATTGCGGTCCTAAAAGCAGATATGAAAAAATCAGCTGTAAGTTTACCAGATTCCTTAAAGCAATGTGTGGGACAGCTTATTCATAACTGAGAACCTAAACACAAAAGGAGTTGACCCTAGCTCACATGTCCTTTTCCACAGGCTTCCAGAGGTGTTCAGGCAGAAGACTGGAGGCGGGACCCTTGGTGGCACCAGTATGCAGATGTGCTGATAGTGACTGATTACAACTTACTGGGGTAAGTCGCAAATTACCACTCACTTCTCTGGATTCGTGGCTCAAATAAAACAAATCCCTAAGCCACTGGGAAAGGGGCAACAACCTCTCCAACACCTAGGGCCAAAAAAAGTTCTCTGCTTATGTGAAAGTGATAACATAAAAGGTAGGAAACCCTTCTTTCTCTGGGACCCAGAAAAAGACTCAATCCTTCTGGGAGAAGGGTAGAATTGAAATATCTCTGCTTCTAGAAAATTTGAAAGAAAACTTTTGGACCCAGGCTCCTGGACTGATACAATGCAGAGGTCTGCTGCAACTGGAGTATAGGCAGGATCCAAGGGGAGAAGGGGGCAGGAATGCTGAAAAGTCAAAGCTTCAAGGCCCAGTTGTATAGGATCTGCCTAAGACTGAGACTAGGTCAGAAGAACCACAAATCTCATCTTCTCTCAAAGAGCTTCAAACTGAGTAACCAGCAATAATTTTCTACCAACTGGGACCAGGAAAAAGAGTGGCAAGAGATTCTCTCTGTGGTAGGAAATGGCTGAAAGCAGGGGATGGAACAGTAACACTGGAAAAAACGTTCTGGTACCCAAGGAACCACTCTAAGCACAATGTACGTATCTCATCACTGGAAGAATTGGAAGTGTGTGGCACACTTCAGGTAACAATAACAAAAACAAATACCAACTATAGCCTAAATGCTAACTAGATTGACTCAGCTCAGAAATAGAGGTACACACATTTCCAAGTGTAAATGCTATTTACTTTCGTATCTACTGCTTTTCCACACACAATTACCAATATTCAGTAACAATTATGTTCTAAACCCACAAAACAAGAAAGAATGACCCCATTGTTAAGAAATAAGAAGCAAGGCCAGGCGCTGTGGCTCAAGCCTGTAATCCCAGCACTTTGGGAGGCCGAGGCGGGTGGATCACGAGGTCAGGAGATGGAGATCATCCTGGCCAACATGGTGAAACCCCGTCTCTACTAAAAATACAAAAAATTAGCTGGGCATGGTGGCACGTGCCTGTAATCCCAGTTACTCAGGAGGCTGAGGCAGCAGAATTGCCTGAACCCAGGAGGCGGAGGTTGCAGGTGAGCCGAGATTGCGCCATTGCACTCCAGCCTGGGTAACGAGAGAGAAACTCTGTCTCAAAAAAGAAATAATAAGCAAGAAAAATCAGAGTCAGAGGTAAGTCAGATAGCTGAAACTGTAGTTGAAATGATCAGACAGAAACATTTAAATAACCATGATTCGTATATTAAAGGACCAGAAGGAAAAGGAAGATGACGTGCATAAAGAGATGAATTTCACCATAGAGATCAAAACAATAAATATAATCAAGTGAAACTGCTGGAAATTTTAAAACATGATAAGGTAAAAAATATTCAAAATTTATAGGCTGAATGCAATTGAGAAACAAAGTAAACTGGAAGATGTCCATAGAAATTATTCAAACTAAAACATAAAAGTAAAAATGACTGGTGAGGTCAATATACAAAAATGCACGGTAATTTTATATACTAGCAAGGAGAATTTAGAAATTATTATTTTTCTTTTGTTATAAGAGATGAGATACTATTTCTTTGAAGGCCTCTTCTCTTCTTTAACTCTTGATTCCATTCCTTTTTATTTTCACAAATCCTCTGATCTTGAATAGTTTGTGTCTCCCTCCTCAGCTGTTTTACTTCTTATTAAATTATTTGCTTTATCATTCAGACTCTGTAGTAGTTACATAAAAAGAAGCACAAATGAACCTCTTTGACTCCCTGTCTCTCTACCACCCACTTCACTCCCTCTTCAACATACTCCCACCCTGGTCTTTGTTTCCTCTACTACTTTCAATAAGCTCTAGTCAAGACGACAAGTATAGTTGTTACTTTCTGCCATTGACTTAGCCCTTTAGGAAGTCTTGACCAGCAGTCACTTCTGCTCTCTTGAAACATTTATTTATTCTGCCTTCGTTGACATCACACATTTCTTTTTCTGCCTCATTGAGACCTCATTCTGTCTCCTTTTCTGGCTTCAATTATTCTATTCAACCTCTACTTATTGATGTACTTTAGTGTTGAATCTCAGATTTCTTTCTGTTCCCTACTTACATTTTTACCTATAGGAAGTATCCTCCAGTTCTAGTGTTTTAAGAACTACTTATATGCTAATGTCTTCCAAATTTCCATCTTGACATCTTTCCCGAGCTCCAGACTTACATACACAACTAAATTCATGACATTTTTACTTTGATTATCAGTAGGCATTTCAAATTTTTCATTTGAAAAGGAACTGTTAACTCTCATTCACCTTCAGCAAATATATTTTTCACATAATCTCCGTCATCTCAGTAAAAGCTATCATTATCTACTCAGTTGCCAAAGCCAGAACATTACGAGTTGTTTTCGATTGCTCTCTTCTGCTCACTCCCATGTGAATCAGTAGCAAGTGACATCATTTGTACCTGCCACATACGTCCTGAATCTTTCCTTTTGCAGCATGTCTATGTTGAAGTCATTTGGACTATTTGGACTATTAGCATCCTAACTGGTCCTTGTACTTCAACTCCTGCTTTTCTAAACTTCATCCTCACAAAGCAGGCAATATATTTTTAAGTATCTGTACAGATATATATACAAATTTCCTACCGTGGCCTATATGACTTCTGACAACCTCAGAGATCACAGCTTCTTTTGCTTTTCCTCTTACTCACTGTTTTTCAACACTGTTTTTTTTTGTTTTTTAACAATTTCCCCAATCCATTGTCTTTTTCTTGCTCCTGCTAGTTCCTTTTCATTCATAAGAAGCCTAAGCATCTTATTCCCAGAGGGGCTACCCTGATTATTGAAGTTAGCATCCAACTGCTCCACTAATACAACCCTAGCTATTCTCCATGTTCTTATGAGGAGGTAAGCAGAGACAGCAAGATGGGCAGGGGAAAAAGCTAACAAAATATTGTCTCAGCTTGAGACTAGCTTCATTCCGATTTCACAGAATCTCTGGAGAAAAGTCTACTACAGTGTAAATGTCCCCTTGGAGTAGGGCAGTGGCCTTTTGTACTCCTGCATCAGTCACTTTTTTTTTTTTGTCCAAGGTCCAAGGAAAGGATAGACAGTGAGGTTAGCTGACCTCCTGAGAAAAGAGGCTGCCATTGACCAAGGACAGTTCTTTATAGAAGAGAGAAACTGGGTGGCAGGCAACACTACTACTTCCAGCAACTGGAAGGGTCAGGGCAGTGGGTAGCAAAGAGAATACGGGCAGGACATCAGCAGCTTCCATTATACAATGTTCATTAAACCCAACTAAATTGTAGGTGGAAAGATGGGTATAGGATTTGAATAACCTAGTTTCAAAAGGTCCTTTCAATTCTAACATTTTATGAATTTGTAACTTTAACAATATTGTCTAAGTTTATTCATGATAACTAATCATAATACTGACACTGATATTATTTTTTTCTAAGCGTTTGATTTACTTTTGATACAGAGTCAAGTAGTGAGCCTTGATTATGCTTTTCAGAATTCATTATACCTGTAGAAATGATGTCCAGGTCTGCAATCACACTACCCCACCCTCAAATCATCTTGTTTACATTCCACTCTACCCTAGTCAACTCTACCTGTAATAAGCTTGCTAGAACTTTAACATCCTATCTTCTGCAATTACTTTCCTGACCACTGTAGGCTAAATTAACTTCTCTACTCTAGAAAATGATAATACTTAGCACATTACACTATGGTGTTACTAATTTTGTACAGCTAAGGCTGATCTCAGTGCCCAAGATTTTGTTGTAATTATTTTCTGATCTCAAACACACTCAGAGTTCCTTCTGACTTTTACAAGACTTACCGCCCCCTTAAACTCATTTCAAGCTACACAAAAACTGGAAAATAAAGACAAAATCTATTTATCATCTCAGTATTTTCACTTTTATTTCTGTCAGCTCTTGAAATAAACTAGTGTTGCCTTTATATCTCACTTTTACTATTCTATCCAGGCTGAAAAGAAATTAATTTGTCCAAGTAAATGATGTCATCAACTTACAATGAAAGAATATGTACTATTTTCAACTGGCTGAAGATTGATATTCCTCTTTAGAAAACTACTTATTATAACATGACAACAAGATGTATGGAAAATAAAAGTCTAAATAGATTGCTTGGAACAAATAGACTTGGAACAAGAGCAAAAATTGTTGGCTGAGATTACTGGGTAATACATGAGACCAGTGTTTCACAAACTCTGTGTTTCTCCAGCTGATAATAGATTTCCTCTGAAATGAACAGTTAACTTCCTGGTTAAATGCATTGGGGAAATGCTATATAGTATGATTTAAAACATAAATTAACCATTTAAAATTTTTGAGAAGTCCTACTGAAAAGAAATCCATTATTCTTAAACATTTATGCAACCTTCTCTCAGTTCACTAATAATTTCAGATCAGCCAGGAAACTTTCAGCTTTGACTATTATACAATTATTCCCAAGTATATTTTCTTGTTTATTAGTCAATTCTGTTGGTCAGTGTTTTTTTTGGGGGGGTGGGGGGGGCCGGGGTGGGGGTAGAGGGGCGGAAGTCACTACTGGAAACACCTTGGGACAGTGACTGCACACACATTTGCACACACAAGCCCCTCCCGCTGTGGACAGACTTGGTTTGGTTGCAGAGTACTGACTACAGTAGCTAATTCCAGCAGAAAGAAATTTATAAATGTGTGTTAAATGGCTAACAGAATTTGGGGAATAAATGAAATAAAGACTTTTAGGTAGAACTTCCAAAAATCACTTGCAAAACCACATAACTGAACTTTGTCTCTAAGGGTTTTGCTGTTTCCGTCATAACCAGGAATCTGACTGCTGAACCGAGAGGTTGCTGCTACAGCAAGTTCCTACACGCTGTTTCTGTGACCCACACCAACAAGATAGAGGTCTCACACCTGACCTTTCTCCCGACTTAATTCCATTTAAATTCAGATTTCATGCTTGTGTGTCTGATTGGTGAAACATAAACGTATCCAGAATCTCAGCTTCAAGGGAATCTGGATAATGTGATTTTCAGCTTTCCAGTCTCGGCTTCACAGTATCCTATATGCCATAATCATTTTCTCCTAACATATACTACATTGCAAGATGATAAGGTTTCTGATGATGCAATGAGATGAAATAATAATTTAAAAAATTCTGGCCAGGGATGATGGCTCATGCCTGTAATCCTAGCACTTTGGGAGGCTGAAGCAGATGGATCACTTGAGCTGAGGAGTTCAAGATCAGCCTGAGAGAAAGGTGAAACCCTGTCTACAAAAATGCAGAAAAAAATAGCTGAGTGTGGTAGCATGCACTTGTAGTTCTAGCTACTGGAGGGCTAGAAGCGATAGGATTGCTTGATTCTGGCAGGTCTAGACTGCAGTGAGCTATGATTGCACCACTGCATTCCAGCTTGTCTAGCCTGGGTGACAGAGCAAGCTCCCATCTCAAAAAAGAAGAAATCTAAACAAACCTAGTTTTATAAAGTTTCATGAAGCCAGAGATTTATTACATGTGCCTAGTTTAACGTTTGTAATAAAATGTGTACTTAAGAAACAGTGTCATTTAATGAATGAATGCATGAGATTATGGGATCATCTTGCCAACCATGTTGTTTTCCTGAAGATGAAACAGAACTCTGAAGAGGTGAAATGACCTGCTCACATTCTCTACAATGGAATCCATCCAAGGTCTCTGTTATCTTAAGTATGCTTTATTGATCTATATTATCATATAGAATGAGAACACTGTAATACAGTATTCTGCCTTTTAAAAAAGATTACAGGGTGGAAGCAAATGTGTAATTGAAAGAAATAAAATTAAATAGAGTTAACAAATATTAACAAGCAGTCAAAATATGCAGAATGCAATGCCAAATACTGTAGGGAAGTTAAGTAAAAATATAAATTCTTACCCTTCTAAATCATCAACAACATTAAATTTTAATGATGGAGTTTCTTTCTCTAGATCACCATACAGAATACCAGAGCAACATTACACAAGTAATTCCCATAACCATGTTTATTTACATGCCCCTGAACTTGAAGCCCACTGGTTTACGCTTGTGGTAAATAGCTTTCTTTATCATAATAATGTTTAAAAATCTTTTGCTAATTTTAAATTTACTAGTATTTTCTTCCTTAACATAATTTTCTGCAGTTATTGGCAAATGACATAAGGTAGATTTTTACATTCATCTATATTTAGCCTTATGTTACATGGAAAAGTTTCTGTAAAGTGTAATTACATCCATTTAGGGAGATTTTTGTTAATACCTGTATTAGTCTCCCATAATAAAATATTATAGATGGGGGTTTAAGCAGTAAAAATTTATTTCTTACATTTCTGTAGGGTGGGTGGGAAGTTCAAGATTAAGGTGCTGGCAAGGGAGGTTTTATTCTGTGGCTGCTTCTCTTGGCTTGTAGGTGATGACCATCTGGCTGTGTGCTTACATGACCTCTTTGTGTGCATGAGGAAGAAGAGAGAGAGAGAGAAGGGAGACATCTCTTTCTTTTTTTATAAGGGTACTAACCTCATCACAAAGGCCTTACCTTTATAAAAAAATCTGATCCTAATTGCTTCCAAAGGTTCCATCTCTAGCTACTATCATATTGGGAGTTACAGCTTCAACATATGAATTGAGAGGCACAATGTAGTCCATGGCAATATCCACACAAAACAAAATAGACTATTGCATATTAGCAAAGTAGGACTGGGGTGCTGGTCTCAAAATTGTCAAAACAGAGGAAATTGGATAACATTGATAGGGCTAAACAGTACCTGTGTTGCTATTGCTTGAAGGTAGCACTAAGGCTTATAATATGTATTTTTATAATGATTAATCTTTAAATCATGTTTTTGTACTTCACAGATAGGGTAAGAAACTAAGAACACAATACTTTCATATACTTTCTCTAATACTTTGTGGTACTGTTATAAATGTTTATTATAATCTTTAGAACAACTGCTAAAAACTTATAGCTAATGAACTAATAATGGAGCTCATATAAATGTCACATAATCTTATATGTAGAAAATCCTAAAGACCACCAAAAAACTGTTAAAACCAATAATTTGGTAAAGATGCAGAATATGGAATTAACCTGCAAAAAACAGTATTTTTAGGCAATAACAATGAACTATCCAAAAAGAAAATAAAAACTATCTCAATTATGATAGCATCAAAAAGAATAAAATAGGAATAATTAACCAAGAAGGTGAAAGACTTATATACAGAAAACAACAAAGTATTAATGAAAGAGATTAAAGGCACCAACAAATGAGAACACATCCCATGTTTATGGATTGGAAGACTTAATATTGTTAAAATGCCCATTCTACCCAAAGCAATATGTTGATTTCATGCTATTGCCATAAAAATCCCAATGGCATTTGTTAGAGAAATAGAAAAAAACAAGTCTAAAATTCAAATGGAACCACAAAAGATCCAGAATAGTCAAAGCATGCTAGAATAGAAAGAACAAAGCTAGAGTTATCATACTTTCTTATTTCAAAATATATTACAAAGCTTCCGTAATTAAAACTGACATATGTATAGATATATAAAACAATTGAATAGAATATAGAACCAATAATTAAACCCACACATATGTAGTTAACAGATATTTGAAAGAATAGCAATAATACACAAGGGAGAAAAGATAGTTCTTTTAACAAATTGTGTTGGGAAAAATGGGTGTCAACAGCAAAAGAATGAAATAGGCTCTCTATCTTATACTATACACACACAAAAAAGCTAAAAATGGAGTAAAGACTTAAATTTAAGACCCGAAACTGCACAACTCCTGAAAGAAACACAGGGAGAAAGCTCCATGACATTGACAGAGTAAAGAGGTGACCTACAGAATGAGAAAAAAGATTTTCCAACCATGTATCTGCTAAGGGGTTATAAGGAACTACTACAAATCGATAGCAAAAAAAGTATGACTTAATTAAAATAGGTTCAAAAACCCGAATAGATATTTTCCTGACAGAGACATACAAATGGTCAGCAGTTATATGAGTAGGTGCTCAGCAGAACTAAACACCAAGGAAATACAAATCAAATGAAATGAGGCATCACCTCATATCATCAAACAAACAAAAGTTGAATTTTGGTGAGAATGTATAATACTTGGAACACTTTTACACTGCTGGTGAGAAAGTAAAATGATGCAGCTGCTGTGAAACATAGTAGGGAGGTTCTTCAAAAAGTTAAAAATAAAACTACCACATAATTTAGCAATCCCACTTCTGGACATATACTTCAAAGAACTGAAATAAGAATCTCTAAGAGATATTTGTACTCCTGTGTTTATTACATCATTCACAATAGCTAAGTTATGGAAGCAACTGAAATACCTACTGAAAGATGAACAGATATAGAAAATCTGTGATTATTTTGCACACAATAGAATATTATTAAGCCTTCTAAAAGAAGGAAATTCTGTCATTTGTCACAACATGGATGACCTTGAAGGACATTATGCTTAGTGAAATAAACCAGTCACAGAAAGATAAATACTACATGATTTCACTTATGAGGTACCTAAAATAATCAAACTCAGAAACAGGTAATATAATAGTGGTTACCAGGGACCAGAGGGAGAGGGAGATGTGGAGTTGTTGTTCAATTGATATAAGGTTTCTGTTATACAAGATGAATTAGTTCTAGAGATCTGCACTATAGCACATTATAGTTAACAGTACTGTACTATATTATGCACTGAAAAATTGTTGAGGATAAATTTTATGTAAGTGTTTTTATCACAAAAAAGAAATCCACAAACAATAAAACAGCAGGACATAAAGAAACTTTTAGAAGTGGTGGATACATGCATTACATTGATTGTGATGATGGTTTCATTAGCATATGCTGTTTCAAAATTCATAAGTTGCATACATTAAATATATATCTTTTACTGTATATCAATTATATCTCAATAATGCTGTCTAAAAGAAACTAGCAAAAGAAGAACAAATTGAACCCAAAGTAAGAAATGGAAACAAATTGCCAGGCATGGTGGCCCACACCTGTAATCCCAGCACTTTGGGAGGGTAAGGCAGGTGGATCACGAGGTCAGGAGTTCAAAATCAGCCTGACCAACATGGTGAAATCCTGTCTCTACTAGAAATACAAAAAAAAATTAGCCAGGCATGGTGGAGTGTGCCTGTAATCTTAGTTACTCAGAAGGCTGAGGCAGAAGAATCGCTTGAACCTGGGAGGTGGAGGCTGCAGTGAGCCAAGACATGCCATTGCATTCCAGCCTGGGCAACAGAGCAGAGCGAGATTCCATCTCAAAAAAAAAGAAAAAGAAAAAAGAAAGAAAGAAAAAAGAAATGGAAACAAATAATAAAGACAAGAAAATAAATGAACAAAATTAAATTGGTAAAATAATAGACAAAAAGCCAGTAAAACCAACAACTGCTTGTTGTCAAAATTCAACACATATGGTAAATCTCTAACAGAAAGAGATAGCACATTTTAGTAATGTCAGAAATGAAAGAGTAGGGGGAAGCATAAAGTTATATTCTGTTCTAACTTGAACAGAATATAAGAAAATGTTTTGAACAGCTTTATGTCAAAACTTCACCACATAGATTAAGTGAACAAATTCTTTAAAAGAACAAAGTAACAAAGTTCACCGGGAATCAATAAATAACACAGATAGCCATATATCTACCTTACTTAGTTTTTTTTAATCTTAAAGGTATGCTGAATTTTGTCAATTGCTATTTTTGCATTTAATGAGATAATCATATGATTTTTCTTTAGTCTAATGACAGCATAGAAGTTACTGATTGACTGTTATAATAAACAAATAATAAACAAAACTTGAATTATTATTATTATTTTTTGAGACAGACTCTCACTCTTGTCACCCAGGCTGGAGTGCAGTGGCACGATCTCGGCTCACTGCAAACTGTGTCTCCTAGGTTCAAGAAATTCTCCTACCTCAGCCTCCTGAGTAGCTGGGATTACAGGCATGCGCCACCAGCCCAGCTTATTTTTGTATTTTTAGTAGAGATGAAGTTTCACCATGTTGGCCAGGTTGATCTTGAACTCCTGACCTCAGGTGATCCACTGGTCTCAGCCTCCAAAAGTGTTGGGGCGTGAGCCACTATGACAGGCCCCAAATCTTGAATTCTATAGTAACCCCTAATTTGTTCATGATATATTTTCCTTTTTAAAAATATATTTCTGATTTGACTTGCTCATTTTTTACATTAATATTAATAATTTTTGTTTTTTAAAGACTATCTTGTTTTGCTACTAGAATAATGCTAGCCTCAAAAAATAAATGGGATGTATTATCTGATTCATTAATTTCAGAATTTCAAGATAAATATGAAGGAAAACGCTAGCTCTTACAGTCAAATGGTTAAGAAAACAAAGGTAGAGAGAGATCCAAGATGGCTGTCTAGCAGCAGCTCAGGTTTGCAGTTCCCAGTGAAGGCGCAGGGAGAGAGTGGACGTCAGATTTCCAGACGAATTTTTGTTGCTTACGGACCAGGAGATTCCCAGCGGAGGAGCCCCACGGGTCACCAGCCTGACTCTTTTGGCCAGCGCAGCTGTTTGGTCGGCATCCCAGTGTGGCAGTTCTCAATGCGGAATATGCAGGACTGAGTGCCCTTTTAGTTGTTGTTTGGAGCTCCCAGAAAGCAGAGTCACCCATTCAGTTGATTGAGATGGGGACTGAAGCCAGGAGCCAGACCGGGAGATTCCTGGGGAAGAAAAGCACCATGAATCTCAGTGTGCTGTTTCAGCTGGAGCAGTCGCGGCATGGGAAACTGCATAGTTCCCAGCACCTTTTCAGCAGGCGACTGGGGCATCTGGGAGAGAATCGACTGTTCAATTAGGAAAAGAAAAAAAGGGGGCTCCGAGGCAGGGAGCCAGGAGATTGGGCTCCGCTGGTCCCACCCCCACAAAAAAACAGCAATTGGAAACACTGACAGTTGAGAGTTTCCCAGCAAGCACAGCTGAACCCGGGAAGGTCCAGCTCTGTGGGGAGGGGCGTCCACCAAAGGAAAACAAAGAAACAAATAACATCATCACCAACAAACTGGATGTCCACTCAGAGACCCAATCTGAAAGTCAGCAATTACAAAGACGACAGGTGGATAAATCCACAAAGATGGGAAGAACCCAGCGCAAAAAGGCTGAAAACATGCGAAAGCAGAATACCTCTCCTCCTTCAGGGGATTGTAGCTCCTCATCAAGCCTGATGGAGAATGAGTGTGATGAATTGTCAGCATCAGGCTTCAGAAGGTGGATAATAAAAACTTCTGTGAGCTAAAAGAACATGTTCTAACCCAATGCAAAGAAACTGAGAACCTTGGAAAAAGGTTTGATGAATGCTAACGAGAATAGACAATTTAGAGAGGAATATAAGTGAATTAATGGAGTTTAAAAACACAACACGAGAACTTCGCAAAGGATGCACAAATTTTAACCGTTGAATTGATCAAGCAGAAGAAAGGATATCAGAGGTTGAAGACCAACCCAATGAAATAAAACGAGAAGGCAAGATTAGAGAAAAAAGGATAACAAGGAATGAGCAAAGTATCCAAGAAATATGGGATTGTGTGAAAAGACCTAATCTACGTTTGATAGGTGTACCTGAATGTGACAAAGAGAATGAATCCAAGCTGGAAAATATTCTTCAGGATATTTTTCAGGAAAACTTTCCCAACCTAGCAAGGCAGAATAATATTTAATTCCAGGTAATATAGAGAACAACACAAATATATTCCTCAAGAAGAGCAACCCCAAGGCACATAATCATCAGATTCACCAGGGTTGAAATGAAGGAGAAAATGCTAAGGGCAGCCAGAGAGAAAGGTCATATTACCCACAAAGGGAAGCCTATCAGACTCACAGCAGATCTTTCAGTAGAAACCCTACAAGCCAGAAGAGAGTGGGGGCCAATATTCAACTTCCTTAAAGAAAAGAACTTTCAACCCAGAATTTCATATCCAGCCAAACTAAGCTTCACAAGTGAAGGAAAAATAAAATCTTTTGTGAACAAGCAAGTACTTAGAGATTTCATCACCACCAGGCCTGCTTTATAAGAGCTTCTGAAAGAAGCACTACACATAGAAAGGAACAACCAGTATCAGCCTTTCCAAAAATATACCAAAAAGTGAAGAGCATCAACATAATGAAGAATTTACATCAACTAATGGGCAAAATCGCCAGCTAGCATCAAATGGCAGTATTAAACTCACATATATTATTATTACTTTTAAATTTAAATCAACTAAATTCCCCAATCAAAAGACACAGGGAAATTGGATAAAAAGCCAAAACCCATCGGTATGTTGCATCCAGACCAATTTCACATGTAAGGATGCACAAAGACTCAAAACAAAGGGATGGAGGAAGATTTACCAACCAAATGGAGAGCAAAAATAAATAAATAAATAAATAAAAAGCAGGAGTTGCAATTCTCACCTCTGATAAAATAGACTTTAAAGCAACAAAGATCAAAAGAGACAAGAAGGACATTACATAATGGTAAAAGGATCAATGCGACAAGAGCTAACGATCCTAAATATATACATACCCAGTACAGGAGCACCCAGATACATAAGGCAAGTTCTTAATGACTTATAAAGAGACTTAGACTCCCACACAATAATATTGGGAGACTTTAACATCACATTGTCAATATTAGACAGATCAATGAGACAGAAAATTAACAAGGATATCCAGGACTTGAACTCAGAGCTGGAACAAGTAAACTTAATAAACATTTATTTATAGAACTCTCCAACCCAAATACACAAAACATACATTCTTATCAGTACCACATCACACGTACTCTAAAAGTGACTACATAATTGGAAGTAAATCACTCCTCAGCAATTGCATAGCATTTCACAGGTTTAAATGAAATATTGGTTGACTGCTTGTTTGTTATTTTCCTCCCTTATTCCTTCCTGTCTCCATTGTTAAGTACAATTATTGGCATAAAAGAGGTTTTCAATACCCATTTTTAGACTGCATTCTAGCCTGGGCAATAAAGCAACACTCCCGTTCTCTCTCCCTCTTTCTCTTCCTCTTTCTTCCTCTCTTTCATTCTTTTTTTAAATTCTTTTTTTTTCTTTTTCTCAAAAAAAAAAAAAAAAAAAGAAAACAAAGGTAAAGGGAAAATCTTGAAGTCAATCAGAGAGAAAATAAACAATTTATACCAGGAAGCACAGATATGAAGTAAGCAGACTTTGCTTCTGAAACTATGCCAGCCAGAAGACAATAAAGTTGCTTATTTGACATCTGGAAAGCAAACAGAACCAGCAACTCTCCACCCACAATGATGCCCTGTGAAAACATTTTGCAAATAAGAAAGGCATATGCTTCTCAGATGACAAAAGCTGAGATAAATTGCTGCCAACCAACTTGCATGGAATGAGATGTTACAGCAAGATCTGGCAAACTGAGCATGATATCAGATGTATTTCAGAAGCAAAACACACAGACATACATACACATGCATAGACACGCAAAGACATTTGGACACCATAATAATGTGGGTGAATATAACAGACTTTATTTTTAAAAATATAAATTGCCTTTGAAATGTAATTTACAATGTGGGTATATAGAACAGATTTAATTTAAAAAATCTCTTAATATATAATTGAAATCTCTTTAAAATAAATTTTTCCTGCTGCTTGGGTTTCTCTGAAGCTTCAGGAACTCTGGTTTATTATCTTTCATTATATTTGAAAAAGTTTTGGTCTTTATTTCTTCAAATATTTCTGCTTCATTCTTTCTTCTCTTCCTGAGATTCCAAGTATGTGTGTCTTCAATGATTTGGTTATTTCACAACTCTTCCATGCTTCTGTTTGCCTTTTAGGTCTTTTTTCCTCTTTGTGTTTTAATTATTTTCAAGGTTATTGCTGCTTTCCATTTCTCTGACTATTCTGCTGAAAAGCCTGTTGAAGTAATTCTTCATTTCTGATATTGTGTTTTTATTTTCAGCATTTCCATTTGACTCTCTTTGAACTTTCATCCTTCATTCTGAATTCCTTCCATCTTTTATTGCATGCATTCACCTTTTCCACTACCCGATTCCTTCAGCATATTAGTCGTCATTATCTGATCTGACAGTTTGTCTCTGGGCTGTCTCCATGTCTGCTTCTCTTCATTCTTTTCTTTCTTGAATATATGCCCTTTTACTTGCTTTGTGTGTTCCATAATGTTTAGATAAATGTGAGACATGGTTAGTAAAAGGAAGTAATTGAAAACAGATGAATAAGACTGAAACTAGGTGACTAATATTTATGACTGGAAGTTTTCTGTTTTTTCTTCTATCAGGCAATTTGAAGGGAAGGGTTGAGTAAATCTATCCTGTAGCTGAGCTCGCTTTGGGCTTTTTGGTGGCTAGGTTCCGTCTGTGTACCACAGACTTCAAATTTCGTTCATGCAAACCTCTTCTACCTCGTGGTTAATGCATGGCCCAGAGTGCTAGAGGCTTTCTCTTAGAATTCCTGTTCTACCGTTGGCTTTCTGTAAGCCTCTACTCCTATACCACATTGGTGGTTTCTCTCTGCCCCCTTTCCTTTCCTTTTGTGATAGGCTGGTGATGTTTGTTACTGAGAGTAAGGTTTGTGGTGGGAACAGAATTTTCTTGGCTCACCTGCCACAGCCTCAGACTTACATAGTTCCTGTCTACAGAAGGCTCAGCAGTATTCCTTTCTATTCCCAAGTGGCAGGCAGCCAATCTCCACCTTATACTCATGCAGAGCCTGGAGTACAAATGGGCTTCTCCAAGTGCTCCTCATCCACCCACACACCTAGGTAGGTACAGCAGCCCAGGTCAGTAATAGAGCTCTTTCACGTCTCTGTCCCTGTCCCGTTTTTCTTATGAACACGTGATGGATGCACATGGAAAGGAACTAGTGAGTGCTTCTCTGGGCACACTGCCTGTGGGATATCCCTGCTCTGCAAGGTGCAGTAAATCAAGCAAACAGAAAGAAGGGACTTCCCATGTATCTGGGCCACCCAGGCTATTATACTCACTTTTATCTACATCTAGGTTTCAGAAATTTATTAAAATGTCAGTTGTATTCTTCTATCTGCTTTTATGGTGATCATCTCATCCTTCTGTGTGCTGCCAAATGTAATATATTTCATGTGTCCCATCTCTCATCAGGAACCCATCACTCCTTAGGATTCAATTTCCTTGGTTGCTTTGTGATCTCAGTTCTCTGATTGGCTCAAATAGAATTACAATTTGTAGATTTTTTTTTTCCTACTTTTTTCTCATTGCTTCAGTGAAAGGGTTGTGATTTTTCAGCTTCCTATATCCCAATTGGCTTATCTTGAAATTTTCTTGAAGAATATAGGTCATTTAACTGTAGACATCTCTTAATTTGAGTTTTTCCTATGTTTCTGTGTATCAGCATGGCATATGGTATCTATTTATCACATTACTAGTGATGTTAACTTTGATTCCTTGATTGCTACATTTTTCTACTGAAAATTTCATTTTTTCCACTTTTTACATAATGTTGCCATGGGAAATACTTTGTATATTTGTAAATATCCTATATTTCCTCAAACTTTTACCCACTAGCTTTAGCATGAATTTACATATTTTGCCTGAATCAGTTATTACGATGGTTAACAACTTGTAATTTGCTAATTTCATATTTCCTTATCCATTTCCTTATCCACTGGAAAGAAAAACTTTCCATTTATTTATTTATTCATTCATTCATTTAGTTAGTTAGTTAGTTTGTAACAGTATGAGCTTAAGAATTATTTATTCGAAGGCCATAATCCTTTGCTATCATCGTTTTAATATTCTAATTTTTTAAAAAAATGAGATGAAGTTTCACTCTTGTTGCCCAGGCTGGAATGCAATGCCATGATCTCTGCTTACTCTAACCTTTGTCTCCCGGGTTCAAGTGATTCTCTTTCCTCAACTTCCCAAGTAGCTAGGTTTAGAGGCGCTCACCATCATGTCCGGTTAATTTTGTGTTTTTAGTTGAGACAGAGTTTCACCATGTTGACCAGGCTGGTCTTGAACTAGATCTCAGGTGATCCACCCACCTCAGCAGCTCAAAGTGCTTGGATTACAGATGTGAGCCATTGCACCCAGAAATGTTCTAATTTTTCTAGGTTTGCCCAAGGGTATCACTTAGAGCTGGCCCCTGTGTCCTTTGACAAGTCCTATCATTCTTTACACTCTTCATACTCTCTGTTGCTAAAAGATGTTCTAGACTCATCTTGTCATTTCCCTGCTCCAGCCCTAGAGCCAGCCATTTCTCCAATGAGTGCTCATTTCAATTCGTGGAGAATAGTATTTAGAAATCAAGATTATGGGCAGTCATTTTTATTTTTAAGATAATACCCGTAAAATAGGAAATGACATGAAAACAAATTGATAATAAGGGATTAACTTACATCTTGCCTGGAACATAAGAGATCCTTAATAAAAGTGTGTTGAATGAGTGAACAGTATTTTTAAAGTAGATTTTAATAGATAGTCTACATTTGACAATTTTATGCAATCCTGCAGTTTCTCTTTTCTCACCAAATCTCTTGCAACAATAATTTTAATTCCCCCAAGTTTCAGATTTAAGTCTGTCACTCAGTTATTTAAATATGCTATTATATTGTCATCTGCACAAAATCTAAACTTCTTGGCCTAATATTAAGGCTGGGATCCTAGTTCATATGTAAATATCTCTACTTTTATTAACTATGTTCCAGTGAGAATTTGCTAACAACCAAGGACATCTTTCTCTATCCCTGTTTCTTTCTTATACTGTTCCATTGTACTATATTTACCTTACAGAACAAATGTTACTCATCTGTGAAGCTTTCTCTGATTTCCTCTAGCTTGGAATGATTTACACATTTTCAAACTTATAAAATGACAATTTATTAGTTTATCAACTTTGGCTAATCTCTCACACTCATCTCCTCTAAGAAGCATACTAGATTTGTATTACCTTTGTAAATAACATTTGCATAGATTGACCACTTACCACTTTGCCAGGACAGATGCATTAACTACTACTTAGAACCAGCTTGTCATCATTTTGAGAAAAAAGTTCATTATTTTAAAATGATGAAAGTACACACTTTATTATCAAAGAGTTTTAACATCTATAAAACATACTAAACATAACAAAAACATGATCATATATTGCTTAATTCTGTGATACACAACAAGCTAGAAAGATATATTTATGTCAGTTTTACAAATGAAGCAACTGTAAATATTTACATGGATTGCCAAGGTCAAGTTACTAACAAGTGGAGGATCCAATTCTAAGATCTAGACTAACTCCAACTCTTTTCTCCCTTCTCCCACACCAGAAAAGCTCCCAAAATGTATAATAAACAGACATGAAAAAAACACAAAACAAAAACAAAACTATTAATGATTATTAAATGGAGTATGAAAGGAGTAAATGATGACATGATTCAAAATCTGACCACTAATGCTTATCTAAAGAAGGCATAGGCTTGTTAGATGATCTTGTATTAAGTTAATGCAACAAATTAACTTTATACGCTGATGTTCATCCAGGCCACATCAAAAGGCAACTTTCAAACAATCAGTAGGAATAAGCTTTGTAGCTCAAACCTCCCTCCTATAGAATGCCTTATCTAAAACTCCCACACTGGCTTATATGCCCTTTTATGGGCTCCATGGAACCCTCCCTCTTTATCTTTATATTTGTACAGATATCATTGCATTATTTTTTTCTCTTTTCTGTGTCTTTCCAGATAGAATATGAACTCCTTCTTTAGAGAGTTGACCATTTTTGGATTATTTTGCATGGTACTGTAAGCATTGAGAGCTCATGATAAATATGTAACAAATGTTCTTGTGACCTGAAAATCTTCATACGTATTTGTATTTAATCTGCCCAGTGATCGAAAAGTAACAATAACTATAATATTTGTCATAATATATCCACAAATCTGCTGTAAACATGTGTGTTTTTAAAATGTCAGGTGTTTCTTTTCAGAGAGCATAAATGAGTTTTTTGAATTGTCCCTTTCTATAAAAGAATTAAAGCTAATTCCAGCACTTTGGGAGGCCGAGGCAGGTGGATCACGAGGTCAAGAGATCGAGACCATCCTGGTCAACATGGTGAAACCCCGTCTCTACTAAAAATACAAAAAATTAGCTGGGCATGGTGGCGCGTGCCTGTAATCCCAGCTACTCAGGAGGCTGAGGCAGGAGAATTGCCTGAACCCAGGAGGCAGAGGTTGCGGTGAGCTGAAATCGTGCCATTGCACTCCAGCCTGGGTAACAAGAGTAAAACTCCGTCTCAAAATAAATAAATAAAGAATTAAAGCTATTACTAGGTATGTTTAAACTATTCTTAAATGATATGTATTATTAGATACAACATTAAGGGAGATTGACAGATTGGAGCAATTTCTGTTGCACTGAAGAATACTTGTATTTCAAAAAAGGTCCTTGAGTATTTTCAGTATTTGCCTTCATTATAGTGAAGACCAAATGCAGTGAGACTCTCTAGTTTCCTTTTTATCTTCTATGTGTGAGTAAGGGAAGCAAAATACTGTCATGCAATGCTTTCACACTGTTTTAAAACAGAAAAGCCTTCTAATAAAATACTGCAGAAAGATAAATACAGAAAATATATTTGGAGTTCTATTTTGCCCTGATTGCAGTGGAAGTGAAGAGATTTTACTAGATGTATTCCTTCCCACACTCTTCCCACTTCACACACACACACACACACACACACACACACACAAACATGCACACACAAGCACATGAGTCTCTTAAAGTTCAAGGCAACTGCAGGGTCTTGCATAGAGGAGATGGGGAAAACATTTGCACTAGAAGGCATCATTAACAGGTTATTAGAGGTTGAATAACACCCACTCCATCAGGTCATTCATAATTCTTAGTTTCTAAAAGTCCTCCAGGTAAATCCCAAGATTTTGCCAGATTTAGTGATGACTAAGCTAGGTACTCTTTAGGATCTCTTTAAAACATATGACTTTAGTATTATTTCCCGAAGCCTACGTTTTTCTCATATCTTTAAGATGTTCTTATTTTTCTTTTTTTCCTCCATACTTTACTTCATCTATTTTCTCTTCATTTTATTTATTTTTCTTTCTAAATAATTGAGTTCAAAAATATTACATGGAGCACATTGCAGGTGTCTGTCCTGGGAGGGGGTCAATTGTGGCAAAGAGTGGGCGGCAAAGACCAAGGGGGATGGGAAGGCATCTTTATAGGATGATGGCCTCAGAACCCAAGAGGGAGGGAGGTGGCCCAGCACAGGTGCTGGAGTAGGAATTTGATGAAGAGAACATCCTTATGGTAGAGTCAGAGCAGCAGAAGGTACTGTAGCCTGAGGGGGGTGAGAAGTATATCCACACTGGAGACAGAGAGCAGCTCAATGAAGTAAGTCTAAAACTACCAAAGCATATTTTGGTTCTTCCAAAAGGCCTAAAACTTCTTAAAGACATTGTGGTTTCTCCATGGCCTGGCTACTGCTTCCTTCTACCTGTCGCTCGACTTACTGTATTTCTACCTCACTAATTCTCCTTTAGTTTCTCGAAGGGTCATACCTTGTTCAATGTTGTTCACCTTTATGCAATTCAAGAACTCCTTCCTGGAATTCTCTTCCTGCATTTCCCATTTAACAAACTGCTAACTATTCTTAGAGATACACTTAAATGCCATTTCCTTAAAAAGGTTTCCCAAGCTGCCAAATTAAATTAGACTTTATTGTTGTTCTTTCTCATAGCACAGGGTTCCTTTCTATAATTGTTCATGTTTAAATATATAATTATATAAGTGTTTGGGTAACTAACTGATTTATGTCTATATCCTCTATCCAACTACAAGTTCTCTGAGAAAAGGAATAATATATGTTTTGCAACCCGCAGGGAAGTGCCTAACTCCCAGCAGGTACTCTATACATACTTTTAAAAAACTTCGATTATTAGATGAATGCTTGTTGGAAACATGGATGAGGATATGGATGAGAGTGAATGAGAACCTAAAAGCACATTTGAACAAATAATTTTACATCTTGGTACATGTATTAGTCTGTTTTCGTACTGCTGATAAACACATAGCCAAGAATGGGAAGAAAAAGAGGTTTAATGAACTTACAGTTTGACGTGGTTGGGGAGGCCTCACAATCATGGTGGAAGGCAAGGAGAAGCAAGTCCCGTCTTACATGGATGATGGCAGGCAAAGAGAGAGAGCTTGTGAAGGGGACCTCCTCTTTATAAACTCATCAGATATTGTGATGCTTATTCATTATCATGAGAACAGCACAAGAAAGACCACCCCCATGATTCAGTTACCTCCGACTGTGTCCCTTCTGCTACATGTGCAAAGTGTAGGACTTACAATTCAACATGGGATTTGTGTGGGGACACACCCAAATCCTATCTTCCACCCCAGCCCCTCCCAAATCTCATATTCTCACATTTTAAAATCAAAATTATGACTTTCCAACAGTTCCCTAAAATCTTAATTTATTTCTGCATTAACTCAAAAGTCCACAGTCTAAAGTCTCATTGGACACAAGGCAAGTCCTTTCCACCTATGAGCCTGTAAAATCAAAAGCAAGTTAGTTACTTCCTAGATACAATAAGAGTACAGGTATTGGGTAAATACAGCCATTCCAAATGGGAGTAACTGGCCAAAACAAAGGGGCCATAGGACCCATGCAATTCCAAAATCTAGTGGGGCAGACAAATCTTAAAGCTCTAAAATGATTTCCTTTGACTCCATGTTGCACCTCCTGGTCACACTGACACAGAGGTGGGTTCCCATGGTCTTGGGAAGCTGTGGCTTTGCAGGGAACAGCCTCCCTCCAGGCTGTTTTCACAGGCTGGCATTGAGTGTCCTAAGCTGTTCCAGGCACACAGTGCAAGCTGTAGGTGGACCTATCATTTTTGGGTCTGGAGGACAGTGGCCTTCTTCTCATAGCTCCACTAGGTGGTGACCCAGTAGGGACTCTGTGTGGGGGCTTCAACCCCACATTTCCCTTCTACTGTACCCTAGCAGAGGTTCTCCATGAGAGCCCCATCCCTGCAGCAAACTTCTGCCTGGACAACCAGGCATTTCCATACATCCTCTGAAATCTAGACAGAGGTTTTCAAACATCAATTCTTCACCTCTGTGCACTCACAGGCTCGACAGTATGTGGAAGCTCCAAGGCTGGGGCTTGCATCCTCTGAAGCCATGGCTTGAGATCTACATTGGCCCCTTTCAGCCATGGATGGAGCAGCTGAAGTCCCTAGACTGCAAACAGCACAGGGACCCTAGGCCTGGCCCAGGAAATCTCCCAGCCTGTGATGGGAGGGATTGCTGTGAAGACATCTGACATGTCCTCGAAACATTTTCCCCATTGCCTGGAAGATTAACATTCACTCCTCATTACTTACACAAGTCTCTGGAGCAAGCTTGAATTTCTCAGAAAAAAAGATACTCTTTTCTATTGCATTGTCATGCTGTACATATTTCAAACTTTTATGCTCTTCTTCCCTTATAAAATGGAATGTCTTTAATGGCACCCAAATCACATCTTGAATGCTTTGCTGCTTAGAAATTTCTTCTGCCAGATACCCTAAATAATCTTTCTGAAGTTCAAAGTTCCACAAATCTCTAGGGCAGGAGAAAAATGCTGCTAGTCTCTTTGCTAGAACATAACAAGAGTCACCTTTGCTTCAGTTCTCAGCAAGTTCCTTGTCTCCGAGATCACCTTGGCCTGAACATTATTGTTCATTTCACTATCAGCATTTTTGTCAAAGCCATTCAACAGGTCTTTAGAAATTTGCAAATTTTCTCACATTTCCCTGTTTTATTCTGAGCTCTCCAAACTCTTCCAACCTCTGCCTATTACCCAGTTCTGAAGTTGCTTCCACATATTTTGGTATCTTTTCAGTAATGCCTCCACTCTACTGTCGCCAATTTACTGTATTAGTCCATTTTCATAAACACATACCCGAGACCAGGAAGAAAAAACAGTTTAATAAATTTTGAGTTCCACATGGCTGGGGAGGCCTCACAATCATAGCGGAAGGCAAGGAAGAACAAGTCACATTTTACAGGGATGCCGACAGGCAAAGAGAGAGAACTTGTGTAGGGGAACTCCTCTTTATAAAACCACCAGACATTGTGAGACTTATTCACTATCATAAGAACAGCATGAAAAAGACCCTGCCCCATGATTCAATAACCTCCCACTGGGTCCCTTCCATGACACATGGGAAATGTGGCAGCTACAATTCAGGATGAGATTTGGGTGGGAACACAGCCAAACCATATCAGGATATTATTAAGAAAAATAGGGTGGTAGATTTAGCTGGCCACATCTTTTCTAAGATTATTGGTTCCAGAGTGTGTGTGTGTGTGTGTGTGTGTGTCTGGTGAGAGAGGGGAATGGGGAATTGCACTCAGACCAACAGGCATAATCTTTAAAGCAACTAGTACTGTATCTCACATATAGTAGGTGTTTCATATGTCATTGTAATTGAAGAAATGAGTTTGTATATATAAAAAGTGAGGACTCTGCAGACACATTTTGCCCTATATGTGTTAGGGTTGATTATTAGAATCTTTAAAAATTTAAGAAGTAAACATTTTTGAATACTGATATTTGAATGTGCACCCCCTCCAACTCTCATGTTGAAATATAATTCCCAGTGTTGGAGGTGGGGCCTGGTGGGAAGTGTTTGAGTCATGGGCCAGATCCCTCTTGAATGAGTTGGTGCCCTTTTTGCAGTAATGAGTGTGTTCTCACTGTGCGTTCACAGGAGAACTGGTTACTTATGAGTATTTGCCCCCCACCTTTCTTTGGTTCCCTCTCCCACCATGAGGACATGCCTGCTCCCCCTTTGTCTTCTGCCATAATTGTAAGCTTCCTGAGGCCATTAACAGAAGCAAATGCTGAAGCCATGTTTGTAGAGCCTGCAAAACCTTGAGCCAATTTAATCTCTTTTCTTTATATATTATCCAGCCTCAGGTATTCCTTTATAGCAACACAAATGGACTAACACAAATCCCCTTGCATTTTGTTTAAATAGAAGTCCCTAGAGCAGGCAGGAGAGCTCCAAATGTGAAAAGGCTCTGTCTATTCCCATCTTTATATAATTAGAAGCAACCTAGATTCCATGTTAGTTTAATGCTCTGCAGAGTAAAATGGCAATGATGGAAGTATTTTCAACTAGGGTCATAACACGAACTCTTTTATTTAAAAAAGCAACTTTTAGCTTCAAGCCTTCAAAAAAAAATGAGGGCATGAAATATATTTAGTTGTCTTTATTCGTTATTTTAGTCCCAATTCTTAATTCTACTTAGTAACCACTTGGTAACTTTTAGTTTCTTAGAAATACACAAGAGTCAACAACTTCAAAGCTAAAATTCAACTTCCTGAGAAATGAATTTTGGAACAAGATCTTAACATGAATACAAAGGTAAATATTACACACAATAGTTTCCTTTCATCCCTGGTGGATATGTTCCAAGATCCTTATTAAATACCTAAAGCCGTAGATATTACTGAACCCTACATATGCTATGTTTTTTCCCATACATACATACTTATGGTAAAGTTTAATTTATGAATTAGATGGCATAAGGGGTTGACAACAATAACTAATAAGTTATTATTATTATTAAGTAAAATAAGGGTTATTTGAACACAAACCTGTGATAATGTGACAGTGGATATGATAACCTAAGTGAGTAATGGGTAGGAAGCACATACAGGGTGGATAACACTGGGCAAAGGGATGATTCATGCCCTGGATAGGTCAGAGTGGAACAGCACTGATTTATCACACCACACAGAACAGTGCACAATTTAAACTTATGAATTGTTTATTTTTTTATTTTATTTTATTTTTTTTTTTTTGAGACGGACTTTCGCTCTTGTTACCCAGGCTGGAGTGCAATGGCGCCATCTCGGCTCACCGCAACCTCCGCCCCCTGGGTTAAGGCAATTCTCCTGCCTCAGCCTCCTGAGTAGCTGGGATTACAGGCACGCGCCACCGTGCCCAGCTAATTTTTTGTAATTTTTAGTAGAGACGGGGTTTCACCATGTTGACCAGGATGGTCTTGATCTGTTGACCTCGTGATCCACTCGCCTCGGCCTCCCAAAGTGCTGGGATTACAGGCTTGAGCCACCGCACCTGGCCATGAATTGTTTATTTCTGGAATTTTTATGTAATATTTTTGGATAGCAGTTGGCCATAGGCAACTAAGACCACAAAAAGAGAAGCCATAGATAAGAGGGAACCATTGTACAGGGAATCAGTTTGGTACATTTATTTTTGTCAATTTCCCATGGGATGGAAAAAAAATTTGTGTACCTGAAATACACAAAATCTGTTAAGACTACTCTTTTTTTTTTTTGCTGTGTACCTTCAAATTTAGAACTTGACAAAAGTCAAGTTTCTCTCTACTATACATGAATAATTGGTCACATGTTGCAGTCACTCTCTGTTTGCTTACACTAGCTATGCCTAGAACCTTGCAGTTCTTAGGAAAGAATAATTACAGAATTGCGTGTGGTTCTATCACATTATTTCTTGGTGAAAATTGACCCATGAGCTTAATTTTTCTCATCAGGAAGTCATCCTTTCTCACCTCTTACAGAAAGAAAGCAATGGAGGAAGTTATGAAATGAACTCTTGATGGTAACTGTAGAACAGGCATGATTTTAACTCAAATTTTATCCTAATTCTAATAATAATTCTTAGTGTTTTTCTAACATTCTATAATTCATATAGTACCTTAATGTTTACCGAGATATATTTTGTGCTTGTTTACATAGGATTCTTAGAATGTTTATGTGTTTCTCGTGTTTACCTACATTAGTTTAAATCTTGGCATGGCCCTCTTTTCTGATGATAACCTTGGTGCACATTTATTGGGTTTATGCCATAAATAAATTCTTCTAACGTACACACATACACACACACAGACGCAAAGGCTTAAGAAAGACCATCTGAACATAATCTAAAATCTAATGACAAGGAGAGGACAAATGCGTAGACACTAATAACACAAGGCAAAATGTGGCATAATGTGTGAAATAATTGATACAATAAAAATGCCCAAAACATTCTGAGAAGAATAGAAATAATTACTAGGTTTCTTGAGCATCTATTAGACACTAGATACTTTGCACTGTATGTTTTGTTGGCCATTTACAATTATTCATTAAGATAAATGCCATATCTTTATTTTACAGATGAGATTTTTTTAAAAAAGAACTGAAGTTTGTGAGTGACCAAAGACGAAAATTAATAAATGGAAGGCTTGGGATATAAAATCAAGTGTAAAGCCTAGATATTTGGTTATTTTAGAAAAGCTTCACAGGTAAGTGTCAGTGGAGCTGTGTTATTTGAGCTGAGCTGCGCCTTGAAGAACAAACAAAATTATAAATGGGCAAATAAGACAAAGTGCCTACACTCAAAGAGTTCGAAACTTAGAAGAGTTACAGAAGAAAATATGTTGCATGGGATGTCAACAGTAAAGGTCAAGATAGAAGCCAAAGAAACACAGAGGGAGGGGATTGATGAAATGCGAGAAGGAAGTGCTTTTAGAGGAAGTTGACATTTTATCTGAGTTATCAAAGGTATGTAGGTAGAGAGGAAAGGTAGGTGAAAGGGGTATAGAACCACTTCTGACAGAGGAACTAGAAGTTACTGAGGCACTGAAATTCAGGATCACATAATCATCAGAAAGTAGAGTGTAGCTCATAATGGCTGGAGCCTGGAACAGAGATCTCAATGCACAGAGGGTGGGGGTGAGCCAGAGATATGGTGAGGGAGGATGCCTCTCCATGAGAAATGAGTCTTGTGCTTAGCAGCCAACTGGACCTCAAATGAAACTCTCTCCTTTACTCTATTCACTGGAATTTTCTAACCTTTATCTTTTGCCCCTTTAGGTACACATGGAACTCAGTTACTACATATATATACTGTCATTTTCATTTATTTTTAATATATTTATACTTGATTTAAACCAGAAACATTATTTCATGGGATGGAGCTTTTTAGGTGAATGAATCTTAATGAGAGATTTTGATCTTGTCTTCAGTTTTGCAGGATCTTTAATGTGATTTGATCACCTTCTCCATGGATGAACAGGCCCTAGGGGACTGCCTCACACTAATGAAACTTACAAATCAACAAATTTGATGCCAGTTTTATTTTATTTGATGTTTATTTACAGCACAAAAATGTCTCTCCATTGGCCAGAATCTGTTGTTGGGCAAAGGAAATGTCATTTAGTGAGAACCTACTCCATACAATAGTGGACACTTTACTCATATAATTTAAATTAGTTGTCACCATAACCCAGTGATGTAGTTCTTACTTTACTTTAATAATACTTTCATTTTATGGATGAGAAATTCAAATGAGAACATTAAATAATCTCCCCTCATCTCGAAGCTACTAAGGTTTGAACTTAGGAATCAAACCTAAGATTCTTTAATGTCTATTTCATGCAATGGGCAAAGAACACTCATAGTGGCTGGAAAAAATGATGATGATGATGATGATGATGATGATAATGATGACATAATTAAAGTAATTATAATTTATTGAATGCCTACTTAGTGCAAGTAACACATTACATACCTTATCTTTTGTAACTGTTAAAGAATTCTATTAGTTGGAAAATTATTTCCACTTTAGAAATGGGGAAACTAATGTTCAGAAACGTTAAATAGCTTTCTGATATCCAAACCTGGTTAAGTGGTGGGGCAGATGTTAAAACCATGTCTCTCTGACCACACAGAACTTTTCACCACTAGCAGAGTAAAAGAAAACCTGATGAAAAGAATACCTGAGTATAAGAGTCAGAGCGAAGAGAATATGTTAGTTGAGAGACTATTGCATCTAGGTTGTGGGAAAGAACAGAAAATCATTGACATTCTCCCAGTGAGGACACTGATCATGTATCTTTATAACTCAATGAAACAAACATTAACATTTTATACTGTCATTTTTCACCTTTACTAATAATTCTTATCAGTCACAAAAAGCTTTTGTCACTATCTGTATTCACGATAGACCATATATGTTCTAATTTCAATATACATGTCTCACCATTTAATGGGAGAAATTTTAGGTATTGAGAAAAAAACACATGTCTCAAACCTGAGCAAAATGTTAATACTTTTTGATACTTTAAGAATTGTTCTTTACCAATTAATATTTCTGATTAACATCCCAATCAGTGAAGTTAGAGTTTAGCCTACAAAACTGATACATGTATGATAGTATTACAAACTTAAAATCTTGTAACTAGATTTAAAAAAAAAAGTAACCAGACATTCCTTTCTAGTAACTAGACTAACACTCTTATCAAAATAGAGTTTTGTGTCATTTTTGTTCATTTTGTTTTTTACTATAAAGACACTCCTTGCAGAAGCAGCATTTGAACTGGCTTTCTCTGAAGCTAGTACTCTTATTGCAAGTTTGAAATAAACCTAGACCCTTGCTTAACATCAATACATCTGAGAAATGTTATCTAACATTCCTTTTTTCCCCTTTAACTTAAGCTCCTTGAAGAAGGGGTTGATTTCTTTCTACTATAATCCAGTTATCTGGTATGAGATTTGGTAAAATAAACATGCTTTGTAAATGTTAGTTGAATAAATAAATATTTGAATGAATTTACCAGCTTTAGACCTTGTTTTACTTTTACACTGCTTACATTTTGGAAAGATGTTCCAGATGACCCCTCTCATTCATTTATTTTTATTCTTTTGCAGAAAGTGTCTTTGGGGGCTGCTTATCAAGATTTCCTATGTGTGCCCTGTCTGACTTGGAGCTCTCCAGGCTCTGGTGAGTTTCCTCACCAGCCTGGGACACTTCCTCCTTCTTCCTTCTCCCCCATTAACTCACAACACATTTTGAGATAGGGCTTCCAATCCCTCTTTTAATATACACAGTTTTTAACAGTGTCCTTTCTTAAACAAGAATAAATGGTTGGAATGTAGGCTATTTAGAGAATGTTTAAAATGAATAAGAAGTAGCTGGAAGGTTGAGAAGAGGGCACTACAGTAATTAGGAATAGTCTGACTTATGAAACAGAGAAACAAAAAAAAAAAAACGCATCACTTAACTGACAAAAAGCAAATCAGAAAAAAACAATCATGGGAACATTTTGGGTGGCTGGCTGAGGCAATACTGAAACTTCAAGTGACAAGAATGGGAAGTTAATCAGAAAACACTGCTCCTAGTGTGGTGAACCTAGTGTGTCTCCTGGAGGGAGGCTTTTTCCCAGCTGTCTCTCTGACTTTTCTGGGTATCTACATTCTCACTTGTTAAATCAGGGGATTATATTAAAAGAGATAGAAGATTTTTCCCATTTCTAACATTTTATTCAAGCTCTAAGTTTCCAGCAGATTAAATTAATTCTTCTGTTTTAGGGAATAGACTTAATCTCATATAGTTTGGTCTTTATATGTTTTTATTCATTATTTAACCCATATTTATTGAGTGACTGAGGTTTGGGCACTGTGTTAGGCAGCGTGCAGGCAAGATGAGTAACATAAAAGCACTGTCATCTAATGCATCATAGATGGGGGGACCATAGCATTATTAATAGTGAATAGCAATTAGGAGCAGAGGATATGGCTGGGACAAGGAGGTAAGGAGTTAGGAGTGGAGATGGAATGAAAAAGATAAGACCAAAAGAAAATATTTTATCATCTCCTAAAATACGATTCAAGTTGTCATTTTATCTTAAACAGTAAAAACTGGTTACGATTTCTTTTTCTCCTTTGGTTATAAATGTGTTGAGCTATGGGTCAACTTGCAGCACTAAGGATGATAGTGCTGACTGCTGGGATTATTTAAAAGGTTAATGAGGAATCCACTAGCCTTTCCATAGTTTCCATAATAGAAGATAGTGGACTCTTAGTTTTATTGATGTGGGCACTACCTAGCCTGGACTATAAATCTGTGTTTACCATGCGACAGCTGCTTGGAGATCTGGGAGGCTGCTTGATGATTCCTCATACAGCTTGATGCTGACTTGAAAGTTTGAAATGCACAGAGTAGCAGTGAGAATAGAAGAGCCTAGAACTTCTTGGGAAATTTGAATGCTCTCTTGGGCCATCCAGGTGGGTAGAATATGTGAAACAGATGAGCAGGAAATAATAGTAAATGGTGTGGGCTAGTAATTAAATGGAAAGAACATATTTCACCTGAATATCTTTTTTTTTTTTTTTTTTGAGATGGTGTTTCACTCTTGTTACCCAGGCTGGAGTGCAATGGCGTGATCTCGGCTCACTGCAACCTCCGACTCTTGGGTTCAAGCAATTCTCCTGCCTCAGCCTCCTGAGTAGCTGGGATTACAGGCATGCGCCACCATGCCCAGCTAATTTTTTGTATTTTTAGTAGAGACGGGGTTTCACCCACCTGAATATCTTTAAATTCTTTTTTCTTTCTGTAAGGGTTATTGTCTTTTGAGGTTTATTGCTAAGTTTAAAATGAGGAAACTGAGGCCTGCATGAGAACAGTTAGAGGCCAATTTATTTGGCTCCCGGGCAAGGTTTTGTGGTCCTGGGGAAAGAGGCCAGAGAAGTCACACCAGACTCCTCTCAGGTGTGGGGTTTTATAGGGAGGGAAGGCGTTCTGATTGGCTGTGGAGAAACAGGACGTGGATGGGGCAAGCTGCTATTGGTAGGTAGGCAGGATTTCCAGTGAGCTGGCTAGGTGCCCAGTGCAGAGCTTAGTGTTGAGTGCAGAGGGGATTTCCAAGGCAGGCTAGGTGCCAGGTGCAGAGCTTAGTGCTGAGTGCAGAAGGGATTTCCAAGGTGGAGCTAGATGATGGGCGTATTCTAGTGATGTAATTTTCAGGTGGGGTGAGGGATGGGTGTGTCCGAGCTCCCAGAGAGGCAACTGGCCTTACACTTTCTTCACTCCCTTCTCGCCCTGAACGCTGTGCCTAAAAGCACAGCACAGTCAGCTGTAAGTCTCAGTTTGAGAACTATCATGGCCAAGACACTTCTTTCCTATACTGTGGCTTTGGAGGCCTAATGCCTGATCAGTGCATAGCACACTGTAGCACTTCAGTAAGGAAACATTGTTTTTGTTGCTGTTCATTTGTTTTTATCACCCCTTGTCTAAAAACATACTTAGGTAAGTAGTAGACATATCACTAGCATGGTATTGGGAAATAGTGCTGGATTTAGAACTAAAAATATGTAATTCATGTAAGGGATTTTCAAACATTTTAAAAATTAAAATAATGTATGAAGAATATAGAAATACGAAATACATGCAAAGTCCATACAGAAATTCATGCAGAAAAGAGTACATAAAGGCACAAACTGAAATGCCTACATTTAAGAAAAAAAAATCACAACATTATCAATATCATGGAAGCACCAGTCCACTTCATGCTCCACTCTGAGGATTATTTTTAATACCTCTTGGCAAAAAGTCTGCTTTCTAGAGTCACCAGTACAGTTACAGATTATTTTACTTCTTACTTCTCTTTCCTGTGAAGAGAGACTGTGAAAAACACAATGGCAGGAACTGAGATTTTTTTTTCTCCTTTGTATCCATGTATCTATGATACAGGCAATGGCTCATAGTAAATATCTCTAGAAGTTTGTTGAGCTGCGGGTCAACTTGTAGTCTCTGGAGCCCAGACATCTAATGAAAAGATGCAGAAAAAAGTCCCATTGCCAGATTACATTTTGTTCTAGACTCATCTATTAGATTTAGCTTTTTACATGTATGTAGAACTCTCAGAAAAGAGGAATATTCTAAATATCTCTCTGAACATTAAAAGGCTAGAAGCAAAGGGTGATGATAGTGAAAGGGGTTAATTAGTGTTTTTCATACATTAGTTAATTCACGGCTGCTTCGTTTTTCATACATTAGATAATTCACTTCAACGAACAATACTGAATATTTTTTGGAAAAGTGTTTAGTAAAAATTCCCACTTATGCTTATTTAAGTGAGTTGATGAGCCTTAGGTAATCAAGTTGCAACACTGAGGAAAAAGAAACAAAGAGAGAGACAAGTAGCAGCAAGGAAATTCAACTGAAGTGTTTGCTGGTGTGCCACATAGCCATGGGAAAATGGGGCCAGGATCAAAACTTACTGGAAAGTAGCTTCTCTTTGTTTTCCTGTCTTTCTTTAGCTGAAGTATAGGGCAAATTTTGGTAGGCATCTATTTCCTTTGGATACCATGTCTTTAGCTACAGATTTGCCTCTGATCAGTTCTGATTATCTTTATGCCAATCTTGTGTTCAAATGCTTCTGAGCACTAACTAAAAGAGATCATATGCTATACAATATGGAGATTCAGTGAGCTGTGACACAAGAGTGCAATACCCAATCTGGAAACATCTGTGGGTGTTTTAATGAGAAGAGAGCCACAGGGTAAGTGACTGACAGAAAAAAACAAAGAAAGTAGATGACTCATCTCTGAGCCAAAGACAATAGGGGTACTCATGGATTTTCTCTGCTTTTTTTTTTTTTTTTTGAGACGGAGTTTCGCTCTTGCTACCCAGGCTGGAGTGTAATGGCGCGATCTTGGCTCACCGCAATCTCCACCTCCTGGGTTCAGGCAATTCTCCTGCCTCAGCGTCCCAAGCAGCTGGGATTACAGGCACGCACCACGGTGCCCAGCTAATTTTTTGTAATTTTAGTAGAGACGGGGTTTCACCATGTTGACCAAGATGGTCTCGATCTGTTGACCTCGTGATCCACCCGCCTCGGCCTCCCAAAGTGCTGGGATTACAGGCTTGAGCCACCGCGCCCGGCCGGATTTTCTCTGCTTTTAAACACTGTGCTTGGATTAAGTGTCTGAAATCATTCCCTGCATGACCTATATTATTGAAACCTTTTCTTCTGGTTTAAATTTCATAATTTATGGGTCTTTCTCAAGGGTAGTCATCTTTGAATAGTAGATTTTTGATATCTGAATCAGAAGAATCAGAGTAAAGCCACCCCTCAATGAAGGCTGATAGTGTGGAGGTATGATTTTAAGGACACCAGAAAAGCCTTCATTTACATTTCTTTCCTATTAAAATTCCTTGTTCCCAACACAAAGAATACCTTGTTTCATCAAAAGCAATCACCATCTTAAATTTTGTTTTAAAATATAAACCCTGATACAAAGATTAATAAGTAAATGTCTCCCAGAACTTCTTAGGAAACAAATGAAGGGTCTGGGGAAAGCCTGTGGGTGGGGAGGTGTGTATCAGCATTTCTTGAGAATGCAGCCTACTGGGGACTTCCCTGATCCTGGATTCAGAAATTCTGGCAGGAAAAGGCAGGGATTTGAGCTGGATAGACAAGTAAAAAGGGAGATGAGGCTTCAGAAAGTGAAAGTGAATAGAGATCAGTTTTGGATTTTGTGTTGATGACTTGTCCCCAGTTTCTTCATCTCTAAAATTGAACCAATAACCCTTGTTCCAGGATTCTCTAACAATGATCAGAAGAGATTCTCTTTCCTTTGCCACACAAACTAATTGCTTTTTTCTTTTTAGTAAGACAAATGGTTTAAGTTTGGGATTTTAAGATAAATATGTGTGTGAGTTTGTGTGTGTCCATGTGTGTGTGTGTGTGTATATATCCTATTTATGTTTTTTGGGCCTTCCTCTGCTTGAGATTTTAAAATTTTTTCAAAGGCTTATTAAAAGGATTACTTGATTACTTCCCTCTCTAAGGATGAAGACTGGAAACTAAAAGAAGTCTCCCAAGTTCATAGTTCATGGATAGGATTTGATCAGTAATCAAAAGGGCATCCCCTTACACTTTTATAATCTTCCCTTGTTATCTAAGTAATCATTGGGGAACGCTGTTTGATACTGTATTTGAGATTAGAGCCACAAGTGACTTGATCAGCCTTAATTTTTTTCCAGGAGAGAGAGGATAGTTTCATGTCACACGTGCATCAATAACGACCCTACAAGTCTCAGAGCAGTTCAGGACCACTGTACTTTACATCTCTGGGTTCATACACTTGATAGTGCATGAAGTGTCTTCCCTGGATTTTTTAGCCCCAATACATTTTAGGCTACAAAGTGGGACTGTCTTCTTTCACAGATTGAATAGGTAAAACATGGGCTGACAGAAAACTCAAATTTCAAGACACATTATATTTGTTTTTATGGATGCCCAGTAATGTTGTCACCACTAAATTAGCACATTGTATTAATACCAAGCTTACCTGTTTACAAAACCAACCAAACAACCAACCAATCAAAACAACAAATAAAATACCAACTGAGTGTTCAGCAACTGGGGATGTTGAGATATCTTACAATTTTTAATTCTCAGTTTCTTAGTTGACATGGATTCAATTTCATATACTAATTTAGACTTTTTTATGAAGTATTTTTGAGTCTGTAGCAACTTTTGAGGGAAAGAGTTCTATAAGTTTATTTCTTAAGAGATAAATCTCCTCCTCCTCCGCCTCCTCTTTCTTGTGGTAAAATTAACTCTTTCAAGCTCCAAGCAGAGTTTGCTAGGTCTGATACATAGGAATTTCTAAATTATGTCCACCCATAAACGCAATCAAATTTTGTGAGCATCTTTCATCAATTTGGCTGTTTTTGTTTTTGTTTGCTTTTTTTTAGAGAGAGTCTCACTTTGTCACCCAGGCTGAAGTGCCGTGGTGTGATCTTGACTCACTGCAACCTCTGCCTCTTCAAATGATTCTTCTGCTTCAGCCTCCTGAGTAGCTGGGATTACAGGTGCCTTCCACCCTGCTAATTTTTGTATTATTAGTAGAGACAGGGTATTACCATGTTGGTCAGGCTGGTCTTGAACTCCTGACCATGTGATCTGCCCACCTCGGCCTCCCAAAGTGCTGGGATTACAGCTGAGTCACTGCGCCTGGCCTCAGTATGGTTGTTAATCATCATCAGTCTATTGACAAATATTCCATTCCTTTCCTTTCCATCACATAGAAAAATTGGACACCCTGCCAGGCACAGTGGCTCATGCCTGTAATCATAGCACTTTGGGAGGCGAAGGTGGGAAGATAACAAGATCAGGAGCCCAAGACCATGCTGGCCAACATGGTGAAACCCTGTCTGGCCACCATGGTGAAATGTCGTCTCTGATAAAATAAAAAAAATACACAAAAAGTTAGCTGTGCATGGTGGCATGTGCCTGTAATCCCAGCTACTCAGGAGGCTAAGGTGGGAGAATCACTTGAACCAGGGAGTTGGAGGTTGCAGCGAGCAGAGATTGTGCCACTGCCCTCCAGGCTGGGCAATAGAATGAGACTCTGTCTCAAAAAAAAAGTTGGATTCTCACTCACTTTGATGTTAGGCATACTTATATGCTTTATTCCTCCTGATGAAATCTGAATGGAAGTGCCATGTAGCTGCTTCTGAGCAGAAATTTTAAGAACTATGCTTAATTTTTGCTCCCATCTCTTTCTCTGCCAAAGTAATTATTGAAGATTAAACCTTTATCAGTGTGGGTGCCTGACTAGTGTCAGCTGCACTGACCTGAAATTTACAATGAAAAAGAGAAATAAATCAATTATTTTTTGGATGTGATGTTGAGATTTGGAAGTTGTTTTTAAATGAAGCACAATCTAGCCTACTGTAATAAAATACAATTGCATTATATAGATTTGTAGCTTTTCTCACCTCAGACTAATGGTATTGGTTTCTAATCATATCTTTAAGTCAATGCAAACATGTGCCATCTGTTGTTTGTAAGGTCTTCTTATACTTTTTACTTTTTTTTTTTTTTTTGGCTGAGTACAGGGGACTTTATTGAATGGTACAGGACAAGGTGGGGCTCCCTAGGCCCCTCCCACTTCAGGGGGTCTGCATGAAAACTGAGGAGCGAAGATTTTCAGTGTGCTGGGAACTGAGTGTGGCGGGGTCTCCCCAGCGGGGAGGGCCTCTCTCTTCCTCTCGTGCTCTCACTGGGGCTAGTAGTCCAGGGGTCTTACTCCTTGGAGGCCATGTGGGCCATGAGGTCCACCACCCTATTGCTGTAGCCAAATTCATTGTCATGCCAAGAAATGAGCTTGACAAAGTAGTCATTGAGAGCAATGCCAGCCCCATCATTGAAGGTTGAAGAGTGGGTGTCACTGTTGAAGTTGGAGGAGACAACCTGGTGCTCAGCATAGCTCAGGATGCCCTTGAAGGGGTCCTCGGATACCTGCTTCACCACCTTCTTGATGTCATTATATTTGGCAGATTTTTCCAGACAGCAAGTCAGATCCATGACCAACACATCGGTGGTGGGATATGAAAGGCTTTGCCAGTGAGCTTCCCATTCAGCTCAGGGATGACTTTGTCACAGCCTTGGCAGCACCAGTAGAGACAGGGATGATGTTCTGAAGAGCCCTGCATTCATCACATCCCACTTTCCCAGAGGGACTATCCACAGTCTTCTGGGTGGCAGTGATGGTGTGGACTGCGGTCATGAGGCTTTCCACTATACTAAAGTTGTCGTCTATACATCAGAGGTGATAAGCAGTTGGTGGTGCTTATCACCTCTGGCAAAGGTCATCTATAGATCAGAGGTAATAAGCAGTTGGTAGTGCTTATCACCTCTGACCAAGGTCATCAGGAGCATTGCTAATGATCCTGAGGCTGTTGTCATACTTCTCATGGTTCATGCCCATCATGAACATGGGGAGAGGGGGCAGAGATGATGATCCTTTTGGCTCCTCCCTGCAAGTGAGACCCAGCCTTCTCCATGGTGGTGAAGGTGCTGGTGGACTCCACCAGGTACTCAGCCCCAGCATCTCCCTATTTGATTTTGGAGGGATGTCACTTCTAGAAGAGGGTGATGGAATTTTCATGGATGATAAGCTTCCCATTCTCAGCCTTGATGGTGCCGTGGAAATTGCCATGGGTAGAACCACGCTAGAACATGTAGACTACATAGTTGAGGTCAATGAGGAAGTCATTGATCGTGACACTATCCACTTTACCAGAGTTAAAAGCAGCACTGATGATCAGGCGCCCAATACGACCAAATCCGTTGACTTTGGCCTTCATACACCATGGTGTCTCAGGGATTCAGCCAGTGATGCACAAGAAGATGCGGCTTTCTGTCAAACAGGAAGAGCAGAGAGCCTATACTTTCTACTTTCTTTTTATACTTTCTGATAAAATTCTGGCTTGAATTTCTTTGCCTTTTGCCGTCATCATCATCATCACCATCAGTGATGCACTTAACAGTAAATTTCAAGCTCCTAAATTTTAAGGAATAAAATAAGTTATTTTTCCAACAGCCTTATTTTAGAAATGATACAATTCAGATTCTCCTAAGATAAGAGATTTATCCAGGACCATACAGGTAGATTTCTTTTAAATTTTAATTTGCAATTTTTTAGATTTTTGTACCTTACAACTCATATCATTCATTTATTTACTTGTTTTTTTTTTTTTTTGTAGTGTCATCCGTGATGGATATTCATTCAAATTTTTAAGTTAGAATTTTAAAAGTAACTGCTGGCTAGTGGAAGAGCCAGGATTAGCCTCAATAATTGTAGCTATAGATCAGTGCTGGGTGTATTAGTTTTTTAGGGTTGTCATAACCAAATAGCACAGGCTGGTGGCTGAGACAACAGAAATGAGTTGTTTTCATAGTTTTTTGTTTGTTTGTTTGAGACAAAGTTTTGCTCTTGTTACCCAGATTGGAGTGCAGTGGCATGATCTTGGCTGAATGCAACCTCTGTCTCTCGGGTTCAAGCAATTCTCCCACCTCAGCCTCCTGAGTGGCTGGTATTACAGGCACCTGCCACCACACCCAGCTAAAATTTGTATTTTTAGTAGAGACGTTTTACCACATTGGTCAGGCTGGTCTGAAACTCCTGACCTCAGATGATCCACCAGCCTCAGCCTCTCAAAGGGCTGGTATTACAGGTATGAGGCACCATGCCCAGCCTTGTTTTCATAGTTTTAAAGGCAAGAAGTCCAAGATCAAGATGTCAGCAGGTTTGGTTTATTCTGAGGCTTGTCTTCTCAGCATGCAGATACCTGCCTTCTCATTGCTTACTCCCTTGGCATTTCTTCTCCATGCACACACACCTGGTGTCTCTTCCTTTGTCTGAATTTCCAGTTCTTATAAGGACACCAGTCAGACGGGATGAGGGCCTACCCTGACAGCATTTTACTTTAATCACCTAAAGTTCGTATCTCCAAATACAGGTTATATTCTGATGTACTTGGATTAGGGCTTCAACATCTGAATTTTACGGGCATAAAATTCAATGCTAAGATATGACAAATTGATAACATTTTAAATTAGAAACAAAACCAAATCTTAGGTTAGAATCTCAGTATTGTTTCTAGAAGCCATGATATTTATGGAGTATCAGGTCATAGAATTTAAGACAAAATATTAACAAGACTTCAGTATTATTTGCCCATCTAACAAAAAGCATTTAATATCAGTTCTTAAAAAATACTTAACCTAATTTAGCTGATAGCTGAGGTCCTTGTGCCATCGGCAAATTTCATGTAAGACTGAACAGGAGCCTCCCAGATGCCAAATAGAAGCAATTGTGCACAATAATCTGACTCACACTAATGAGGCTTACTTTTCATACTTACTTTCCCCCTCCCCCACCTTTTCCTTTTCTTTACTGAGTCTTCTGTGCGTACATTGACACTTTCAAACACTATATACCAGGAGCTGAATTTGGATAAATTACAACCTGCCCCAGGGGCTCACTTCTAGGAGAGGGAACAATTAATTGCATAATTATAATGTAACAATTATAACATCCTATAGAATGCTGTTGACTCTATGAGTATATGAAAGAGGAATTTCTAAGTCACAATTTAGGGGGAAAAGTCTTATAACTTACATTTCTACAAATTTTTTTTCTTTTCAAAGGATGTTCCTAATTTTCTGCCATTATATCACAGGAGATAGAACATGTATGAGGAACAGTGGCAAAGCATAGGACCAATGTTTTAACTAATGAATAGGAAAATAGACTCCAAAAGAAGATTCCCCATTAAAGCCATCCCCTTGAGAGGCTATTAATGAATTCCAAAGATACTGTCTTTACTTAAAGCATTTTTGGAATCTGTGTTTGGTTAGACTGTGAGCTCTTCTAGAGGAGAACAAAGTTTTACTTAATGCATGGTGCATGATTAATGTTTATAGAACAAGTAAGTGAACCCAGAGACAGTGGCCCTTTTAATACTGCAATTGGTGAGTAATACCTGTTCCTGGGCTGTTTGGAATTTTTAGAGACTTAAGACATACAGATTTAACAAAACCATGATCAAACTAATAAGGGTTAGACTTCAAAGTGAGGCATACCTCTATAGTAATGAAACCAGGTTTCTTCTAAACCGTCTCCAAAGAATACCAGAACAAAAGTAGGAAGAAAAGAAAGTGGGTTCTGATGAATAGCAATGTCATCCTCAAATACAAAGAGCAATGTTGCAATGTTGCTTGGAGAAAATTGATAAGCTCTTCTTAAGAAAAGTAGATTGTATTTGAAGCATTATTTCTTTTTTGTTTTTCCAATTTTACTTTAAGCTCTGGGATACATGTCCAGAACATGCAGGTTTGTGAGATAGGTATACATGTGCCGTGGTAGTTTGCTGTACCTATCAATCCATCATCTAGGTTTTCAGCCCCACATGCATTAGGTATTTGTCCTAATGCTATCCCTCCCCTTATCTCCCCTGCTCTGACAGGCCCTGATGTGTGATGTTCTCCTCCCTGTGTCCATGTGTTCTCATTGTTCAATGCCCATTTATGAGTGAGAACATGGGGTGTTTGGTTTTCTGCTTCAGTGTTAGTTTGCTGAGAATGATGGCTTCCAGCTTCATCCATGTCCTTGCAAAAGACATGAAATCTTCTTTTTTATAGCTGTATAGTATTTCATGGTATATATGTGTCAAATTTTCTTTATCCAGTCTATCATTGATGGGCATTTGGGTTGGTTCCAAGTCTGTGCCCTTTTAAATAGTGCTGGAATAAACATACTTGTGCATGTGTCTTTATAATAGAATGATTTTATAATTCTTTCAGCACATACCCAGTAATGGTATGAGTATTGGTTGGACAAATGGTATTTCTGGTTCTAGATCTTTGAGGAATCACCACATTGTCTTTGAACTGGTTGAATGGTTGAACTAATTTACACTCCCACCAAGAGTATAAAAGCATTCCTATTTCTTCACATCCTCGCCAGCATCTGCTGTTTCCTGACTTTTTAATAATCATTATTCTAATTTTCATGAGATAGTATCTCAAGGTGGTTTTGATCTGCATTTCTCTAATAATGAGTGATGATGGGCTTTTTTTTCGTGTTTGTTGGCTGCATAGTCGTCTTCTTTTGAGAAGTATCTGTTAATATCAGAAGCATTTCTTCTGGGAACAAAAGTACCATCCAAGGATTAGTTAAGCACCAGAGGATTTTGAATAAGCAAAACGGTCCTTGAGCTGACTTTTGGGATTGGAGCTGGTAAGTACTGCATTACTCAGCATGGGATGAAGAGAATTTGGAGTTGCTAGGAGCAATCCTGGAAGCCAACTTTAAAAAAGAGCATGGGGAAGAGAAAGAGAGAAGCCACTGTGATGAAGAAAGAGCACGTGATGCCATTGAGCCTGGGTGGACAAAAGACAAGGGTGGATTGTTTCAAATAGAGGATTGGTTCACACAGGGATTTGATCCTTCGCTCCCTACACTGATTTTCCTGTTACAAGCACCATATCCTCATGATTTTATTGTTGATGTTTTTTTAAGATCAAGAAAAAACCTGAAAGTCCATATCTGAGTGAAGTGGTGTAAGTCAGGGACACCATTCAAGTAAGATAAAATAATTCATAAATAGAACTGATTTATGGGAGCAGGAGCTCAGAATTAGAAGTAACAAAAGAAACCCAGGTCCTCCAGAGATGCATAGAACTCTTAGAAGAGGCTTTGACTATGGGCTGGGGGTTCTGAGTAGCCTTAGCTTGAGCAGAGGGGTCACCCCAATTGACAGTTTCATATAAATGACACTAGAAAAAATCTGAGCACCTCTATTTGATTATGGAAAATTTATCTTGAAACTCCTTTTTTTTTCTTTCCTGGGATTTTCTTCTGTTCTTTCTTTGTTTACTAAGAAAAAATTTCCACTCTGCCCCTATTGAGTTGATTATGATAATTTGCTGGGTTCTCACTGTATTTTCTAGAGATTTCCTGTATACGTTTTAGACAATTTAGATATTTAAATACATGCCTTTCTGCTTCTTTAGATTCTGAGCTATTTGAGGTTGGGGAACATGTCTTATTTTTGTTTATCCTGAATCCTTTGTTTCTATCAAATATCCAGTAAATGTTACTGAATAAATGAATGAATTAGTGATTAAATGTATGCATGCATGAATCAATGAATGAGGATGAGTATCTATGCTCCTAAAAGTTATAACCTAAACACAGGGAATTTTAAGTAACAGAGTACAAGTGTGGTCCTAAATCAAAACTAAAGCTTTTCAAGTATCAAAAAGAATTTTGCTTGGCTTCCTTCTTAGAGACTGTTTTGGTTTGCTTGTTTTAAACACCGTTCTTCTTCAACCCTTGTTTTCTAATTTCTGTAAGCTATCAACCTCCTCCCCACCACCACCCTGCTAAAAAAAAAGCTCTTTTCTGAGAAACAAAAAAGGAAATAAATGAAATTGATTTGCATGCCTTAGTGAGTTCTTACGATGAAAGGATAACCTGGAAACAATTCCCACTACACTTAGCAAAACCACTTTTTCAGTCTATACAGCCCACTCACTAATTGCAGTATTGGAATACTGTTAAGAATGGAGCAAAGTCCAAAGAATCAATTACATCCCCAGTGAAGGTGACTGGCCACACGTTCAATAGCTGGTGAGAGTGAAGAGGAAGTCACTAAACCAGAAGATCTAATCCATCTCTTTAACATGTGACAGGAAGCACTTACGTGTTCCTATTGCTGTTTTTACAGAGTTTTCATGTCACCCAAAAGGAGACAGGGGACCTTTTTAAAGCAATCAAACAAGGTTGGTAACAGAAGTCCACATGTGAATCTGAATCCCGGGGAGGGATTATTGAGAGAAAACTGGAAGCATCAATTTGCCCTGTTCCCCATCTTTTTCAGAGACCTGTGTTGAGAGCTAGCCAGCATGAGTCAACTGTTGTTCCCCAGCAGTTGACCAGAATACAAGCTATTACTAGAGAAAAACCAGTGCATGTGGGAAGGAACTCAGCCCTTTTTTGTGGGCCTTGTATTGTTACTGCACAGCAGAGGATCCAGATAGAGGAAACTAGCTTTAGTGGCATTTTTTTTTTTAAAGGAGAATACTTAATTTGAACAAAAAGTACTGTGTACCCTCCCTAAAATTCTTCCGTTTATTTTGTACAATATATATCCAAGGATCTGTGGTATAATTTGATCCTGGTGATGGGTGTGATGCCATGTGAACGGAATAGAAGGCTGACATTAAGGAATTATTTTAAAGGCTAGAAATAAATGTGGGCTGGAGGAAAGAAAAGATGTGTCCTGGTGGCAAAGGGAAAAGAGAGTGTGCCAGGTCAGGGGCACATGAAATGTAAAATCTTACGAGCCAGTCTGTTTTTGGGTTTGGAAGGCAGGGCTATTGTACAAAGAGCAAGGCTAGAAAACCACTGTGAGGCAGAATAGTGATTATATTCCTGGGGAGGAGATGCTTCAGCCTCTGAAGTCAGATCCGCAGACATTTGCTTCATTGTTTGTTTTGAAAGTAGGGGCTACTGTGCACATTTAAGAGGAATGGCTAATGTGTTGCTCCTGATAAGGTCTTAACCTTGGTTATACATTGGAATCATGTTTAAATTACTAATCCCCTGGTATTTTACAGAGGTTTCTAGGTGATTTTAATATGCCACATGCCAAAAGAACCACCTGCACTTCACTTGGGCAACTTCCTTCTTACAATACACCTCCCAATACTTCCTGACTCCTTTGACTTGAATGACTATCTGCAATGTGGTCACCTGCTGATACTTCTGCTTCCTAAACCAGTGGTTTTCAAACATCAAGGTGCATAGGCATTAAAAGGCGCACACATACACACACACACAGTCACACACACTCACACACACACACAAAGACAGATTTGATTCAGTAGATCTGGGGTAGGGCTTGAGAATCAACAGTCTAACAAAAATCCCCATTTCTGATCCTCAGAACACACTGCGAGTAGTAAGTTCTTGCATTACAACTCATAGCCTTGTTCCCGCTTCCATTAGTGTAGCCCTCAAGAGTGCAGACTTTGGGGTCAGAACACTCTGGCCTCACCCTTTTCTAGCTGACTGAGTCAGCTAGAAGTTGATTAACCTTAATTACTTAGTTTCTTTGCCTATAAAATGAGAATAAATGAAGGTTTTGTGAGGACTATAAAAGATTAACTTAAAGTGGACTAATAGTGCAGGGCCTTGCACATGGTGAGTGCCTAGCTTTCCCTAACTTCTAAGATGCTTTGTCTCATCAGAGCTCTTTTAATTATTTTTTTGCTGTCCTACTTTTTGTAACTTCTGTAGAATCTTATAGAAATTCTCAGCTGACCTCTAGTTCTTGGAATCCTCCCAACTTCCCCAAACTGTCGCTTCTCCTCTGGCCTCTATTACCTTTCCACCCAGCCTGTGTTCTCTGGAAAATCATGTAGACCATGGCTTCTATAAATTCATTCATTAAACAAACATTTATTGGGCACCCCATATATGCTAGGCATTGCAATGAGCTCTAAGAGTGTATGGGGAGCTGCTAAATGTTTCATGATGGTATTAAAATGTATGTTTATGCACATATACATAAATGTATACTTTTTAATATAAAAATTGATGTAAAGAATGTATAGTTTATAATTTACTCTTTATTTTAAATTTAATATAGCCAATCTGTTTTCACAGAATTTTATTTTTTGTTAAACTATTGTATTTTTGGCCAATGTATGGATGTAACTGATGAATGAATATAGTTCACATAAGAATGTTACTTAATTTTTTTGTATTAATAACTAAAATGAAAGTAAAATCGGGTAGTAAGCAGTAACTTCCTTTTTTTGTCAATATCATGAGCTGCTTCTTTGCTGAATCATAGGTTTTAGATACTGGAAGAATAATATTTCTTTAAGGTTTTTTGTAATGGCTATAGACATGACCTACTTTGAGCTTAATTTGTGCTGTTAACATTTGCACCAAAATTTTCTTAATTCTAAACAATCAATACATCAACATGTCAACTAGTGTTGTTGATTTATTTGGTATAAATACACCCACTATTGTCAATTTCAAGCTATCAATACAATGTATTGTAATGGCAAAAACTGCAATTACTTTTGCACCTACCTAAAAATAGCACCAAACAGAAAGTTAAAAAGATGTGCAGTAGCCCATCAATAAATAACATTTCCACCATAGAGGCAATCAGGGAAAATAACTTCAAGAGAATAAATTATAGTAAACACTATGACAATAAACAGAAAATGAATGGGAACATTTATTACCTTTTTAAAGTATAATTTGTTTCTTTAAATACTAGCTAAGTTTAACAAACAGATTTCAAAATTCCTGAACATTTAATAATAACACTTGTTAGTTGGTATAAGCCAGCTCCAACACATCACATTTGTGCAACAGACATAGTCATTGACTTCATGAAGCTTATACTCTAGAAATGGAGGCAGAGAAATAGATGAGTATGAATCTAATAAGACGGGCCCCTAAGCAAAAATGATGTCATAATTGTGATAGACAGAATGTTAACTTTCCATGGACTTCACTCTCTGTTGTTTATGTCCATGAATATATTACATTAAATGCCAAAAATATTTTGTAGATGTAACGTTACAAAGCATTTGACCTTAAAATGGAAAGAGTATCTTTGATTATCCAGATGGGCCTAATGTAATCACATGAATCCTTAAAACAGAAGGCAGAAGCGGAAATCGGAGAGTCAAAGCAAAAGGATTATCAATGCACCACTGTGGGCTTGAAGAGAAAGAGGACGATGCACAAGGAAATAGGGACTGCAGTCCCATACCACAAGGCACTGAATTCTGCCAATATCCAGTGAGTGTGGAAGAAGACCCTAAGTCCCAGATGAGAACTGCAGGTCTGGATATCACCTTGATTTTAGCCTAATGAGACCCTGAAAAGATCAACCACACTGTGCCAGACTTCTAACCTATAGAAACAGCGAGATACATTTGTATTGTTTAAAATTGCTACGTTTGTGATAATTTGTTACACAGCAACAGAAAACTAGTAACAATTAGCTGAAAAAGAAAATTATAAAATAAGAGTTATCCAGGAAGAGCAGGGAATAGAATGTTTCAGCACTTTCAGGGATTTAGAGGTGTTGAATATGCCTGAGTGGCATGCACAAGAGAAAAAGAAATGAGAAATGGAGATGGAAAAGAAGTGTTCCATCATCAAGAATCTTTTAAGCTAGACTATTCTGAATATTTTTCCAAGAACAAAGGGAACCAATACACCCTTCATTATGATCAATTCATGTTTATGGAAGATGGATGAAAGGGTGTTGAGTGGCAGGAGGCAGGTCAGTTAGGAGACTTTTGCAGATCAGGCAAGCCTAGTGAGGATGGAGAAGAGTGGATTGAGGTGCCTTACAGCATCCTCACTACAGGACACTGCTTATGCTTTCTCTCTTCTGCTTTTTAGTTCTGCGGACAATCACTGTTTTAGCACTCTGTGCCAGGTACCACACCAGGCAGTGTGGATACCACTCCAGGCTCCCAGACCTTGGCAGAGATCATGTTGCTGCAGTTTTTTTCCCAGAAGCTGTGTAGAGTCATGTAAATACATAGTTCATTAATCACAAAAACTAGTTCTGCCACTTATAAAGTGCACAACCTAGGGCAAGTCACTTAACCTCTCTGAGTTTCACTTTCCTGATTTGCAAATAATTGCTATAGCTACTTAAGAAGGCTATTGTGGTCAGGTGAGGTGCCTCATGCCTGTAATCCCAGCAGTTTGGGAGGCCAAGATGGGAGAATTACTTGAACCCAGAAGCTCAAGATCAGCTTTGTCTCTATTAAAAAATAAAATAAAATAGAAGGCTGTTGTGAGGATTACATATAGAGTACATAAAAATGTTAGAAGTTATAAATGCTCTTCAAATGCTGGGCTGTCTTCTCTTTATCTCTTTACCACATGCTCCAGCTTATCTCATATTCTTTCTTTCTCCCATGTCTCCTTCATTGTAGTTAATAAATTAGTTCAATGAATAATTATTTAGAATCTATTATATACTATTCACTCAGCTGGATGTTTTTATGTATTTATTTTACACATTCTTTCATGCACATACCCACACACAGAGACACACACTTCTTGTTCCTCAAAATGCTTACTCTCTGAACATTTAAGGATATAACAACACTCATATTTTTAAGTAAAATATAAAAGTAGTTACAAAATACATTAGATTTGCCATACCTACATTTGAGTTTATATAGGTATGTTGTGTGAAAGAGAACAAGACAGAGAAAAATGTGAATATATACATAGAACCAAATGTTGGAAAATATAACTCAAAATGTTAGTATATTTCTCTCTGAATAATTTCCTTTGTATTTATTCATATTTTACTATATCTTCCAAATTGTCTGCTATAAATAGAAAAATAGCTGAAAACATGTTAATAAAACTATGAAGTGGCAAATACTGTAAAGGAATTAAGTGTAGGATGTGATAGGTCTATGTAAAATTTTTTTTCTGAACTAAATGATGCCTGAGTGAAGATAAATAGAAATTTTGCAGGAAAGAAACTAGGGAATGCCCTTCTAAAATGAGGATCCAGAAGAAGTAGGGGCTCAGCATGGAGGGTCAAAAAACACTCTCATGTGTATAGTTCCTGTTGCCTGAAGTGCAACTTGGGGTAGAGCAGGAGATGACTCCTGAGAAAACAGAATATCATGCTATGGATCTTAAATTTTACTCTACATGTGCTAAGACATTTAATCAGGGGATTCACTAATAGTCATGCTTGCATTTTTGGTAGATTACAGCAGTGGTGTGACATATGGAGAAGGAAGAGCACAGAGGAAGAGGGGAAGCACAAGACCCCTCAGGAAACTAGTTTCAGGGAAAGAAATGATGAAGGCCTGAACTAGGACAATATATTGGGAATAGAGAAAGATATTTTATAGATGATTAAGAAATATTTAGGCCTTAATTCCTATTCTGCTTAGGTCATACTGTATTGCTAAATTAGTAACACTAAAACTCACATAAGACAATACTTGGGTGCCTACATACCGTGCCTGCATAATTTTCCCTCTGGAAGAAGAGTTTCAAAGGGGATGAGACAGTCAAGAACTGAAAAAGAAGTTTCATAATCTGTCTTTGGACTAACTTCTGCAAGCCCAGACGAGGCATTTGGGATGAGAAATTGCTGCTGTCTATCCTAGAACTAGGCTGTGGAGAGAAGAGAGAGGAGTGAGTTGGCAAAGGATTCCAGAGAAAGATCTGCAGGCCTTGATGGCAGATAAGAACAGATAAGCAAATGTGGAGTCATGCGATGGTCACAGAATGGGCTGTGCAGAGACATAATTTGTGCATAATCTGTGCAGAGTGAGTACTTTTGAGTCATTTTTAGTTTCTGTGGCAGCAGGATTTCCAACTGGCATAAAGACAGTCAGGAATTCACAGAGACAGCGAAGGGCCTGAGTGTGTCATGACAACAGGATGTCAGGACTGGTTTACCGTCAGCTGAATAAAACTTGGCTGCCCCTGCTGAGGAGGGACCCAGGGCATAGGGAAGAGTGAATTTTCTGACTCTCTCCAGCCCATGTTTTACCATATTCAATATCTGCCTTATGCTTGTGCCAAATGAGCAAATGTTTTTGTGGTATAATTCTGAGGTTTCCTCTTAAACTGAACTTCTTGGTCCTATAAATAAGAATGGTCTAAAATCCAACAAGTCAGGAGAAAATCTCCTTCCTCACAGAGAGTGGATATAGGGATTCAAATTCAAACCAAAACGTAAATGACTGATCTTAGCCTTCCTGCTAGCAAGACTTGATGGGCATGAAGGAGATTGGAGGTCAGCAGGGAGAAGAGAATCCAAATACAAGATGGAGAGGCAGAAAAGAAGGGTTCTGGAGACAGTAAGGCTTTGCAGTAAGTACAAAGAGCCTGGGTCCAGAAGTCTGAGGCACCTCTGACACTTGCCTCCTGGGGTGATGCCCAGATAGGATCATAGCATCATTTATTTGAAGAGCTCTCTGAATTACATTGCTTGGGAAAGTCAAATCTGGACTAGTCCAAGGGGGTTAGACTACCTTAGAAATCTTGAAGGACAAGGAGGACTACAAACAGCAAATATTTGAAGCTTTTGCAGAAATTAGGGGAAACCTACAAAAGTGAGATTTCCACAATAAGATAACAGAGAATTTAAGCTGAATCAGCATGGAAGGCCATAGGTTAAAGTCGCAAGAATATACTATTTTTCAGTGAGGTCTGTTCTAAATTTCAAAGGGCCATTCCTGCATTAGTTCTTCCCCAAAATATATTTGGCATTTGGAAGGGTGTGTTTTTACTCGAGGGAAAATTATTTCTTAGGTGAAAAACCCCAAAGCACAGGAAATATAAGAAAGCAGTAGGTGGTCGGACTAGAGGGGCAGGGCTGCTCTTGACTCCAAAGTCTTCAGATTGAGTGCCTGTCACATGACCTCTAGAAACTGAAAGCTGGAGGAACCATTTTTTCTGAGAAGTCTTACTCAGCAGACACACCACCCACAGTTTCCTCTTAGCAGCTTGTCCGACTAAGACAAGAGCAGCTGTCTTAATTCTTGTTTTCTCTTCCATCAAAGAGGCTCAGAAAAGCCATCAATTTGCCTTTATTCTTCAGAGGGTAGCTCCGTCACAGTGGTAAACAGTCTAATACTCTCCAGGGAACTTTTTTTTTCCTATTGTTTATTGACTTTCTAAAAAAAGTTTCTTATCTTTAACAGATTTTGTTTTTAGAGTAGAATTGTTGACAATGAGACAGAATGAGGCTTTCTTTATTATTTTAATGCTAGTTATGCCTGTTGGGATATGCAATAAACATTTATCTTGTTGCTATTGTTAATAATTGTTTGGGTTACACTTCTATCAGCCTTTTTTTTTTGGCTTGGGGTGGCTGAAATTGCTTTGGCTGGGGGGATGTGGGTGGAGTAGGAAAGTCAGAAAGATAGAATAGTATTTATTAATTACTAGGTGATATTGTGTGTCTGTGTGTGTGTGTGTGTGTGTGTGTGTGTGTAAGACCCTGACTTAGGAAAGGTAATTACCTTTCCAATTGTAAAAAGCAGAATAGATTACTCAATGAACAATTTTAAAAACTGATTCTTTTCCTTTTTTTTTTTTTAACAGACTAGACCAAGCAGTAAAAATTGAATTTTATTATCTACTAGAAATTTCTCCAGAATAAAGGGTCTGGTTCAGTTCCTATATTGCCTCTGTGGGTCCCAGTCTGTGAAATGCCAAGGGTTGGACTGACCAGAAGTATACAGATTACCTCTCTCTTCCCTCCACCCCTGTTGCTTCTTACCTACCATATTCCATGGTGCCAGCCAGCAAAGTGTACCTATTTAATTCTCTAGGTTAGAAAAAATTTCCAAGATTTTTATCCTTGTCTTTCTATGTCCAAATGCTACCTACTTTTTAAAACAAAGACAACAGGCTGGGAGTGGTGGCTCACACTTGTAATCCCAACACTTTGGGAGGCTGAAGTGAGCAGATCACTTGAAGCCAGGAGTTTAAGACCAGCATGGCCAACATGGTGAAACCCATCTCTACTAAAAAAACAAAAATTTGCTCGCTATTGTGGTGCACAGCTGTAATCCCAGCTACTCAGGAGGCTGAGGCAGGAGAATCACTTGAACCTCGGACGCAGAAGTTATAGTGAGCTGAGATCACACCACTGCACTGCAGCCTGGACAGCAGAGCTAGACTGTCTCAAACAAACAAACAAAAAAATGAAATAACATAAAATAAAATAAAACAAAACACAGACAACATACCTCCTTCATCATGAAGCCTCCTTTAATTCTTAGAAACAAACAAAACTCTTCCAAACTTTCAAAGGGCATTTAAGAATACATACCAGTGTTTCCTTAATCTTTAAGGAGAATTTAATGTATGCTAGGTTCTGGATGAAGCATTTTACATTTATTAATAGATGTGGGTAGATACAACTTTTACCTGCGTTTTGTGTTAGAGCAGAGACTTCCAAAGATGATAAAGTGACTTGTTCAAGGTCATTGTAAATGGTTGAGCTACTTATTTGCTGTATTCATAGAGATCATGTCCTTCATCCTTTACTGATGTTTTTACCATGTCTTATCCATACTTCTTTAAATCTTTACATTTTATCCTTTTATTAGCTCATTTATTTCAAGAACATTCTAGTGATGTGGCTATTACCATTTTCTTCCTTTTATCAATGTTTTCATCTGTTTAGAGGCTATAACAAAATACTAAAAACTGGGTCGAGTAGAAGCAACAGAAATTAATTTCTCATAGTTCTAGAAGCTAAGAAGTTCACCATCAAGGTAGCAGCGGAGTTGGTGCCTGGTAAGGACTCATTTCCTTGTTCATAGATGATGCCTTTTAGTTGTGACCTCAGATGATGGAAGAAGTGAAAGAGCTTACTTGGGCCTCTTTTATAAGGGAACAAATCCCATTCTTTAGGGCTCTACCCTCATGACTTAATCACCTCCAAAATGTCCTACCTCCCAACACCATTACATTGGTGACTAAGTTTCAGTCTGTGAATTTGGAGAGGTCACAAACATTCAGACCATAGCAATCAATGAGTACAACTTTCCCAATCCATGGGAAGTATGTTGCAGAGCAGAAATTGGGCCAGGTCATTTGACTATGGATTGCATCCTTCCCATGCTGCTGAGCTGCGTTGCCTAGCCTCAGTCAGGTTCAGCATGGCCATGCTTTTGTAGGCCAGGTCTTTTCCTTCTCTGCAGCTACCTGAAGGCCTAAATTGCAGAGATGGGGCAGGATATAGCCCCACACTGGCACTGTCTTAATTTTAAAATGTCCTGAAAGACAGTGTGGGCCGATCCTTCTCAAGTTATACTACTTCCAACAGAATTGGCAGATATCACTTTATTATTAGCCCATTATAGTTGCTCATAGAATATTAGGAACCAGGTCAATATAAATATTATCCAGTGGCTTTCACAGGCCCAAGTCTTGGTATTTGGTTCACACAATGGTTCCTTTTTTTCTCAGAAAATGGAATAAAAGTTCAGTCCCATTTGGCCAATACACACTGTCTTAGCTTGGGCTGCTATAGCAAGATCCTATAAACTATATTGTTTAAACAATAAAAATTTATTTTTCACAGTTCTGGAGGCTGGAAGCTCAACATCAGAGTGCCAGCATGATCAGGTTCTAGAGAGGACCCTCTTCCTGGTTGCAGACTGCTGACTTCTTATATATTCCGACAGTAAAAAGAGAACAAGAGAATTCTCTGGAGTCTTTTTTTTTTAATAAGGGTGTTAACCCCATTTAAGAGGGTTCCCCCTTATGATCTAATTATCTCTCAAAAGCCCTACCTTTCAACACCATTGCATTGAACATTAGGATTTCAACATGTGATTTTGTAGCAGGGTGATGGGGAGAGGGACACACAAATATTTAGTCCATAACGCATACTAACAAAAACTGAAGTGGGATAAAGGGTCACTTAAGTTAATCCCTGCAGTAGTAAAGGACACATTATAGTTCATTCATCCTTTTAGTCAGTAAATACTGAGCACACATTATGAGCTAAATTTCGGGTTCACATTAGAGCATTGGTGGTACCACAGTAAAATTGATTTTGTCCCTGTCCTCAGGGATTTTATAATTTTGTGAAAGAGATGAGCAGACAGGCCGTTAACCTGCAGGTGGTGATTGCTCATAAAGAGAAAAATCAGGGGCTATGAAATTATAGATGGTAAGAGTGCTTACCCTGTATGGAGTTGGATACAGAATGTTTGCTAGAGGAAGTGGTGCCAAGTAGCTTCAGATAAAGAAGAAGGTGGTGATGAGAGGATGGAAGTGACTGAAGAAATGAAACGTAGTAGAAAGGAAACACCACACAAGAAGCTGTAGGAGAAAGGAGGAAGCGCACTTTCTGACAAAAGGGAGAGCACGCACATATGTTAGAGATAAGAGCTCACAAGGAACGTAAGGGACCTCTTCAAGGAGAACTACAAACCACTGCTCAACGAAATCAGAGAGGACACAAACAGATGGAGAAACATTCCATGTTCATGGTTAGGAAGAATTAATAACGTGAAAATGGCTATACTGCCCAAAGTAATTTACAGAATTAACGCTATCCCCATCAAGTTACCATTGACTTTCTTCACAGAACTGGAAAAAACCACCATGAACTTCATATGGAACCAAAAGAGAGCCCGCATAGCCAAGTCAATTCTAAGCAAAAAGAACACAGCGGGGGGCATCACACTACCGGATTTCAAACTATACTACAAGGCTACAGTAATCAAAACAGCATGGTACTGGTACCAAAACAGAGATATAGACCAATGGAACAAAACAGAGGCACCGGAGGCAACACAACATATCTACAACCATACAATCTTTGATAAACCTGACAAAAACAACCAATGGGGAAAGGATTCCCTGTTTAACAAATGGTGTTGGGAAAACTGGCTAGCCATGTGCAGAAAGCAGAAACTGGACCCCTTCCTGACACCTTACACTAAAATTAACTCCAGATGGATTAAAGACTTAAACATAAGACGTGGCACGATAAAAACCCTAGAAGGAAATCTAGGCAAAACTATCCAGGACATAGGAGTAGGCAAGGACTTCATGAACAAAACACCAAAAGCATTGGCAACAAAAGCCAAAATAGACAAATGGGACCTAATGAAACTCCACAGCTTCTGCACGGCAAAAGAAACAGTCACTAGAGTGGATTGGCAACCAACAGAATGGGAAAAAATGTTTGCAGTTTACCCATCTGACAAAGGGCTGATATCCAGAATTTACAAAGAACTCAAACGGATTTACAGGAAAAAAACAAACAAGCCCATTCAAAAGTGGGCAAAGGATAGGAACAGACACTTTACAAAAGAAGACATATATGAGGCCAACAATCATATGAAAAAATGCTCATCGTCACTGGTTATCAGAGAGATGCAAATCAAAACCACATTGAGATACCATCTCACACCAGTTAGAATGGCGATCATTAAAAAATCTGGAGACAACAGATGCTGGAGAGGATGTGGAGAAAAAGGAACACTTTTACACTGTTGGTGGGAGTGTAAATTAGTTCAACCATTGTGGAAGACAGTGTGGCGATTCCTCAAGGCCTTAGAAATAGAAATTCCATTTGACCCAGCAATCCCATTACTGGGTGTATATCCAAAAGACTATAAATCGTTCTACTATAAGGACACATGTACACGAATGTTCATTGCAGCACTGTTTACAATAGCAAAGACCTGGAATCAACCCAAATGCCCACTGATAATAGACTGGATTGGAAAAATGTGGCACATATACACCATGGAATATTATGCAGCAATCAGAAATGATGAGTTTGTGTCGTTTGTAGGGACATGGTTGAATCTGGAGAACGTCATCCTCAGCAAACTGACACAAGAACAGAAATTGAAACACCACATATTCTCACTCATAGGTGGGTGATGAAAAATGAGAACACATGGACACAGGGAGGGGAGTACTAAACACTGGGGTCTATATGGGGGGAAAGGGGAGGGCCAGTGGGAGGGGGAGGTGGGAAGGGATAACCTGGGGAGAAATGCCAAACGTGGGTGAAGGGGAGAAGAAAAGCAAAGCACACTGCCATGTGTGTACCTACGCAACTGTCTTGCATGCTCTGCTCATGTACCCCAAAACCTAAAATCCAATAAAAAATTTAAAAAAACAAAACAAAACACACACACACACACACACACACACACACACACACACACAGAGCTCACAGCAAGGCTGGAGAGGCCGTAGGAGCTCAGCATGGCTCGACTGCAGCCGTACAGGAGGACTGGCACACACTCTGCTTCTTGGAGGTTACAGCAACTGCTACTTTCTGAGGGTTATGTTATTTATCTATTCTCTCATCTGATAACATGCCAACCAACTCCTCCAGACCTTTGGACAAAAATGTTCTAACTTGTTTCAAAATAATTTATATTCAACATACTTAGTATCTTGCTTCAGAAATAAATGGATGAAGAATAGTGTTCTGGCTACTGTGTGGTGTAACAAATTGTGTAGTGGCTTAAAATGACCATTACTTTATTACTTTCACATAAGTGTAGGTCAGGGACTCATAAAGGGATGAGGGAGGAAGTTTGTCACACATCTATGGTGTGAAGCTACCTCCTACAAGGTATAGAACTGTCTTGTAGTGGACCACTTGGTTTGTTTAGTGAGGGTGTGGTAAGCAGGTGGCTTATGAGAGTTTGCTTAAAGGCAGACTTTCCTCTCTGGTCACTTTGGTCCAGCCCATTCAACTGGGCCTTTCCTGGTTTTCCAGTTTCAGAACTCCTACTTAAAACCTGAGATGGCTTGGCACTCCTTCTACACAAGAGTTTATAAATGGAATTTTGTGAGTGGATCGAACTTCTAATGCCACAGTGGCTCCTGCATACCTCTATGTGGTTTCATTTTTCTTCTCTTCTGCTTAGAATTAAGTTTGAATTGAACGCTCCAATATTCTCATAGATATTCTTATAGATATCTCATAGATATTCTCATGGATATAGATATTCTGATAGGTATTATGATATATCATGGTTTATTTCCTGAGAATTCCTGAACCTCTCAGTTATTTTTCTTCTTTCACCCCTGCATAATTTGAGAAAACTTATCAAAGTTAGGAGTAGGAACCATGTCTCATAGGTTTCTTTTAATTTTTTTATTTACAAATAGTTACTTATTTTTTTTGAACTGGTACTATATTTACATAAATAAAAATCCCAAGATGAAAGTGCCAATAAATAGGTTCCCTTCTACGATACCATGTGCTTCATAAATCGCCCCAATTTGTCTAGTACAGGTTCTCAAAACATTCACTGAATTTTAATAGTCAAGTTCCTCACTACATACATCTAGCACGAGAGTTGGATTTACTATAAAGCTGACTAACCTTAAGTCTCAGGGCTCCTCACCTGCTTAGGCTCCTTCCAGGTCTTCTTCTAGAATCATCATCAACTTGTTTATATGCCCTACAGTAAATCCAACCCTGTGCTAGGAATACACATTGAGGAACTTGACTACTAAAATATGCAGTTGTAGTACATTGTAACCACATCATTTCTGTCGGTTGCCCCTTTCCATTCCAACCCCTTGGTATTCTCTGCCTCTATAAGAGGGCATCAGAGTAGCCTGTGGCAACTTGAGGATATAGAAAAGGGAAAATTGAAATGGGAATACATTTTATTTGGGTTTTGAGAGTTTATGAGCTTTGCAGTCTTTTTGTAAAAAGCTAAGTAACTGTTAAGTATAGCAGTGACTGTCAGTTCTAGTCCTAACTGCTTGCCATGCAGTTTACCTAGTATAATAATGTAAAACTGCAGGGCCAGAGTTATTTTGCTATATATAAAAGTACCCTATAGCATCTACAATTGGGAGTATATAATGGAAAAGAAGATAGTGTTTATTAATATGAATATTGTTATTGTTTTGAATTTTATAATGTTTGTGGTATTAATCAGCAGTTTTACATTTATAATTTGTTCCTGTTTATTTTGTTCATTTTCTAAACACTTTTCATACAATTTCTTTGGTACTTTGCATTCCTTTTTTCTTAGTGAGGTGTCCAAAATTGTAAGAATGTGCTTTATCCCACAAAATGTTAATCTTCTCTTTTACAGAACTAACCAGCAGATGTCTTTTTCATTTCCTTTGCTTGTGGTTTGCCCATCTGTCAGCTGTGAATGACCCAAACAGCAAGACAGGCTGTTTCTAACTCAACATCCTGGAACTTTCTTAGCCTTTGACCAAGCCACCAGATCACCAACACTATCCTTATTTTTCATAGAAATTAACTCCAGATGAATTAAAGACTTAAACATAAGACCTAACACAATAAAAACCCTAGAAGAAAATCTAGGCAAAACCATTCAGGACATAGGCATAGTTAAGGACTTCACAACTAAAATACCAAAAGCTTGGCAACAAAAGCCAAAATAGACAAATGGGATCTAATTAAACTCCAGAGCTTCTGCACAGCAAAAGAAACAATCATTAGAGTGAACCAGCAACCAACAGAATGGGAAAAAATTTCTGCAATCTGACAAAGGACTAATATCCAGAATCTACAAAGAACTAAAACAGATTTACAAGAAAAAAACAAACAAACCCATTCAAAAGTGGGCAAAGCATATGAGCAGACACTTTTGAAAAGAAGACATATATGAGGCAACAAACATATTAAAAAATGCTCATCATCACTGGTCATTAGAGAAACGCAAATCAGAACTACATTGAGATACCATCTCATGCCAGTTAGAATGGTGATCATTAAAAAATCTGAAGACAACAGATGCTGGAGAGGATGTGGAGAAATAGGAACACTTTTACACTGTTGGTGGGAGTGTAAATTAGTTCAACCATTGTGGAAGACAGTGTGGCAATTCCTCAAGGACCTAGAAATAGAAATTCAATTTGACCCAGCAATCCCATTACTGGGTATATATGCAAAGGATTATAAATCGTTCTATTATAAGGACACATGCACACGAATGTTCATTGCAGTACTGTTTACAATTGCAAAGACTTGGAACCAACCCAAATGCCCATCGATGATAGACTGAACAGGGAAAATGTGGCACATACACACCAGGGAATACTATGCAGCCATAAAAAACGATGAGTTTGTGTCCTTTGTAGGGACATGGATAAACCTGGAAACCATCATTCTCAGCAAACTGACACAAGAACAGAAAATCAAACACTGCATGTTCTCACTCATAGGCTGGTGTTGAACAATGAGAACACATGGACACAGGGAGGTAAGCATCACACACTGAGATCTGTAGTGGGGAACAAGGGGAGGGACAGTCAGGGGTGGGGAGTTGGGGAGAGATAAGATAGGGAGAAATGCCAGATATAGGTGATAGGGAGGAAGGCAGCAAACCACATTGCCATGTGTGTACCTATGCAACAATCCTGCATGTTCACATGTACTCCCAAACCTAAAATGCAATAAACAAAAAGAAATCATAAAAATTCAACCATAAAAAGTCATCTTGGGCTGGGTGTAGTAGCTCACACATGTAATCCCAGCACTTTGAGAGGCTAAGGTGAGAAGATCACTTCAGGCCAGACATTGAAGATCAGCCTGGGCAACATAGCCAGGTCTCATCTCTACAAAAATGAAAAAACAAATTAGCTGGACCTGGTGTGCATCCCATAGTTCTCCCAGTAGCTGAGGTGGGAGGATCATTTGAGCCTCAGCCTCCGGAGTAGCTAGGACTACTCCCCAGTAGTGTGACTGGTATGTATGAGCTCTGATCACACCACTGCACTCTAGCCCAGACCACAGAACATAACCCTGTCTCCAACCAAAAAAAAAAAAAAAAAAAGAAAGAAAAAAACATCTTGGCTATGCCAACGCTAAAGTTAATGAGTTCAGAGATGAAGAAAACAAAAAAGAAAAATCTTAAAGACATCATAAATTGGGGGCAGGAGGCAGGAGATAGCTTCTTTGCTGTACTTTCTCTAGAAAACATTACTGGTTTTATGCCCAATTTGCTCAGCAGTGTATGCTCACTCTTTCGCTAACCTTGAGAGACACTGTCAGATGTGCACAAGGGAAGAACAAGAAGGACAAAAGATAAACTATACGCCGACACGGCACGTGGACTCTGAGTCATTTGTTTTCTTTGACAGATCTTTACCATGCTGGATTGAAAGAGAAAAGACCATCAGTAAAGCAAATGGATCAAATGGAGTTATAAATCAACTCTGTCCTCTTCAGAGGATTGACTCAACTGCATACATCTCCAATACATGTCCCTGCGGCTTTCTTTTCTGTTTATGTGGAAAAATACAGTAAATAGAGTTAACTATCCCAAGACAGAAGAGTATTCTTAAAAAAGAATACAATGTTATTGATTTTTCAAGGCATAATCAGATATTTTTAAACTTTGATTTAATAAAACATAATGCAATTTCTTTTATGAGTTTTTATGCTTTCCCAACGTTTATTACCCTGTGTGTTTCACACTTCGAATTCAGAGTATCCTAATAAGATCACTTGAGAGGATCCTGATCTAAGTTACAAAATCCCTGTGGCCTTTATATCCACATTGTCACATTCTCCCAGTCATCTCTTTCTACTTCACTGAATCTATTATACTTTATACTTATGTATGCTTTTCTATTTACTTTATATATACAGTATAATGGGGTACATAATATAAGAGGTAGGATGGTACTAGCAAGTGTTCCTAAGTAGGTTTAGGGAATGGGAATAAGGGTAGGACATAGGAATGCATCTTAGAAAGTTATTAAAGCTTTTTATTTATTTATTATTATTATTTTTTAAATAGAGATGGGGGTTTCACCATGTTGGCCAAGCTGGTTTTGAACTGCTGACCTCAAATGATCTGCCCACCTCAGCCTCCCAGAGTGTTGAGATTACAGGCGAGAGCCGCCACACCCAGCCATTATAGCTTTTTAAAGCAGGCACTATGGCTGTTTTGTTCTCCATTCTCTACCTAGCACATAAGGGTTCTTGACGTTTGGGAGTTACTGTGATACAAGGAGGGGATATATGAGTAGATAAATACTTGTTTTCGGGTAGAGACAACAGCATGTTCAAAGAAGGAGGAATGACAGAGGTCAGTTTTTGTTACTCACTGAAGGCCTAAAATATGCTAAAAATGCTATATGGATATGGTTACAGATAAATTTGCGTAGTGATCACTTTAGTAAACACATCCACACCAGACCTGACAGCTTTGCAGTTTTCAGCAATATTCAAAAAGAGGTCATTTACTTGGAAAGAAACAGGTAGTTGGCAATATAATTGAGCTACAGCTGAAACCCTCAAACCTCTAAATTGCACTGTTGTTATTTAAGTGCGTTTCAGGTGGGTTTCTTTTATTTGCAGCTGAGCTTTATGTCAGATAAGATGAAGATTAATAGGCAGAAAAAGTGGCATGTTCTCACAGAGCTGTTCTAAATGTGGTCTGAGGAACAACAGCAATAGCAGTACAGCTTTGCAACTGGAAAGAAAAGAAAATTCTTGGGCCCTATCCGAGACCTGCTGAATCTTTGTGGGGGCAACCTAAGACTCTTCATTTTACAAGCCTTCCAGGTGATTTTTATGCAGGCTGAAATTTGAGACCTACGGTAGTCATGTGATTTCATAATCTGCATTTCTAATAAGCTACAGGTTCTGCTGGAAGGCAGGCCACCTTTTAAATAGTCCTGCTGTAAAACATTCTGTTTATTGAGTGGACTCAGGCAAGGGCTTCAGAACTTTAAGGGATGGATACCAACTGTTTTCCTCACCAGAGGTTAAGTCCCACTGACTGTGAACACATTCAAGCTAGTTTCTTTCAAAAGGAACACATGAAGCAGTTGGGAGACTCTCTCTTCTCTGTGTCAGCAGATCAACAGTGAAGAAAACATTTATCCCACCAGGTATGGTGGCTCACACCTGTCATCCCAGCACTTTGGGAGGGCAAGATGGTTGGACTGCTTGAGATTAGGAGTTCAACACCAGCCTGACCTGTAAGGTTCACTGAGAGAAGGAGAGTAGACCCAAAGTTAGGCAAGCCAGTTTTATTAACCTGTTGGGCTTCCCTGTAACAAGCAGAGGCAGCAGCCCCAAGCTTATAAAACGTGGGGTTTACATAGGGTAAGAGGGGCATAAGGGAGTTTCAGAACTGAGATAATCTATCAGCTTGTAACAGGCACAAAGATAGTTGGTTAACTTTTGACGGACTTACAATGCATCATCCTGTGACTTTTCTGGTGGCAGTTTTTTAAAAAAACAGGATTTTACAGGTACGTGTATAACAGGAATTTACAAGTATGGATAACAAACATTTATTTTCCCTGTCTTCCCCTGAGCTGACCAGATAACTGTAATCAGGTTTTGCTTCATTGTAGCACCTAGATAGGAGTTTAGGAATGCAGCTACAGAGCAATTAGAGTGTGTGTCGGGGTGGGTCAGCTTGTCCCTAGCATGGCTAACATGGTGAAAACCCATCTCTAGTAAAATACAAAAATTACCTAGGCTTGGTGGTGTGTGTCTGTAGTCCCAGCTACTCGGGAGGCTAAGGCAGGAGAATTGCTAGAACCCAGGAGGCAGAGGTTGCAGTGAGCCGAGATTGCACTATTACACTCCAGACTGGGCGACAGAGTGAGACTCCATCTAAAAAAAAAAAAAAGAAACATTTATCGTATTGTGTTCTTTGGCTACTAGCAACATGTATCAGTCTTTAATGATTATGGACAGAAAAAGTTAGAGAAAATATTCTGAATAATTCAAAGATAAAGAACTCAGTGCAGCTTGCAGCAATAGAAATGTATAACCCTTCTCTTTAGAGTAGCACCACTGGACAACTTACTCACTTTTACAGACAATAGTGGACAACTTAGTTACAAAGCTCTTGTATTCCTGTGTATTTTAAGTGTGTCGTTCTCAGTGGAAAAAGACCGGCTTACCTCTGGGCCCTGTTATCACCCATGTGTTTAGGATTATTGGGCGTTCATGATTGGCTGGTTGATAGGCGTCACATGCAGCAGCTGAGATGCTGTTCTGCTAAATAGTTGCTGGAGATACAAAAACACAGATGTTCATGATAATGCTTCTAATACACAAAGAGTAAAAAAAGTAATGTATGGGATACAGAGTTATATAAGGAAGCCAAAACCTGAGTCATCGGAATGAATTTTGAAACGTTATGACACTGACCTAATGTGATGTATATTTTTAATAAGAATAAAAATAGTGTATGGTAGTTATTGCATATTTATGATAGATATGATGCTGGTTTTATATATAGCAGGGTTTCTCAATCTGGGCACTGTTCACATTTCCTGTTTGTTGGTGGCAAGAGGTTGTCTTGTACATTGTGATATGTTTAGCAGCATCCTTGGTCTCTGCTCACTAGATGCCGATAGTTCCCCCATTCTTTACTCATGACAAACACAAATGTCTCCAAACTTTGCCAAATGTCCCCTGGCATCAAAATTGCACTTGGTTTAGAACCACTGATTGAGATAAATTGAATCCAGAGAAACACATGCTCCAGTAAGGATAATTTTTAAATAATTTTGGGTAAAATAAGTCTTGCCATTGAACATAGGAGGCAGGGACACGTTATCAGTGATTACTAACTTTCTACTAATTAATTTAGGTGCAAATGATCCTTTAGGAGATGTTCTGCTAAATAGTCGCTGGAGATACAAAAACACAGATGTTCATCTTTATCCTTTAGGAGATGTCCTGTTTTTCCAAAGCATGTATTTTATAGGGAAGGATAAGTTGTGTCAAAACCGTTAACCATTTCTTGCTCTTTCTGACTTAGTGGTATTTGAAAATACAATGCTTTCTGAGGTTTGGGTGGTAAGTTGAAGGAAGTAAAGACACTGCAGATCCCAGGTGATATGTTCAGCATTTCTTCCTATCCATAGACTTTAAAAGAGAAAAATGATCGTGGAGTTGAACATTTGGCCCCAGAGATAGTATTGGCAATCATCTGAGTTTCTGGACAGTGGCCTAAGATATCAGAATGATGAAACTTGGATAATGTAGCTCATCTCACTAACGTGAGGGGAAACTTGCTTGTTTGGAATAGTTCTTCTCAATAAGTGGTCTTCAGAAGACCAGTTCTTGGGCCTTGTCACCAACTTACTGAGCTCAGCAGGAAAAGGGGTTTGGAAGTCTCTGAGTTAACATATGTAAATTAGCCTTACAGGTTCTCCTTATGCATTATGAGTTTTGAGAATGTATGGTCAGTTAACAGCACTGAGCTAGGGAGAAGGTAAGAGAAAATACTTTAAGATACAGAGTAAAGTAAAGACAGAAAAATGTCAAGTATTTTATAATTCTAAAAAAAGAAAATAAAAAGGACCAGAAAAGATATATGTTCACATTAACCTGTGAAATTCAGATTAGCACATCAGTCAATCAATATTAATCTTACTAAAATTACTGAGACTTTCTGGGTTGATCTCAAAATTGGAAAATGGTGGGTTAAGGGTGAACCCGTTCCAAAGACAGTACACTTTAATTGTGTGGAGTGTTAGATCCAGGGGTCCTGGTCCAGCCCATGCTGTGGTCCGAGGGGAGTGAGTGGTTGGGCAGAAAGAACACCTGAGGAGGAGGGGAGACATAGGCAGGTGAATATGGTTTTATTCAGCAGCAGCTCTCATCAACATCTTACTTAACATTCTTTACTCTGTGCATCTTTTCTTGGCTGGCTGTTCCGGCTCTGGCTCCTGCTAACTCCACACCTGCAGCTGCATGGCCTGCTCTCCCTTGCCTCGGGGTCAGCAGCTTAACTCTGTCTCTCTGGGTACCACTGTTAGCCATGCTGTGGCTCTCCTCTGTCTGCAAGGCAGACAGCTTTGGCTCGCTCTCTTTCTCTGGACACCAGTGCTTGCACAAGAGCGATGTTGAGCCAAGCTGAGACCCAAGGGCCCCTGTACAGTGTTAGCAGGGCAGTTACACCTTTTACAGACAATATTGTTTCAGAGCCAAGTATGAACTTACACAAATAGGTTATATAGCAAATGGAGGTGTGCACCTGCACGCCAAACTCACTGAGTCCTGCAGGCCTGGATATCTGCCTTGGCCTATCCTTGACCAAAGCACATCCATGTACCTTACACTCCACCCACTAGGCCAAGGAAAACATAGGTTTCAGACACACAGGTTATACATAAAAGCTTTGGGCACACAGGCTCAGTATATACATACGGGCTTATCACATATGGCTGACACATAATTTTGGACACCCAGGCCTGATGCATACATAAGCTTCCGGGCATGCAGGCCTGTTTCTTAAACAAGCTTTGCTAAACTGCCCAGCTATTGGTGCAGATTACCATAGGTGTCACCTCCTTGGTGATTACCGTCCACATTGCCCTGAGTTTAGCTTATTGGCAACTTTGCCTACACCTGGTTTTAAGCCATTATGGTGTCAGTACTAGGCTGGGCTGCATCAGCAGTTCAGACCTAACTGTGTACCATGCCCTATTAGAAATGGGGGGACACCATTTCGAATGGAGAAGGCTCAGGGTCTAGGGGTGCCTCAGGCCCCGTGGCCTGATTTTGCATTAGGACTACAGGCCTACTCTGCTGCTAAGGGACTTGCACTCAGCGTACTCTGCTGCTCTAAGTAGGTACCCTACTTTACTGAAGTGGATGTCTGCGCCGTGCCTGTCCAGGGGGCAGTTACCCATGAACGAGCCCTTCCCGTTACTGGTAAGTTGTCTGCATGATGACTTAACCTATCCTGCCATGCTCTTATGAGCCTGAAGGGCAGTATATGCAGTCACTAACTGCTTTCCCAGTTCAGGGGATGGTTACCCAGGAACATAACCATCCCGCTATCACTAACTGCTTCTCTATTGATGAACACCAGAGCTCAGCTCCCTTTCACAGCTGAGACTAACAGCCCACTAGTGCTTCCAATGACTCCATGAACTGCTGCTATAGGCCCAAGCCAAAAATAGCTGTGGTTACATGTACATCTAGTATAAATGGGCACCCTCAGTTTACTACACACAAAGGGTGTCTTAACCTTATCACCCCAATTCCAGGCAAGCGGGGGCACTGCCACTTTTAAACCTGCAAGAGAATCAGAGGTTAATATAACATTATCAACAAAACTACAACATATGGTGAGGCCATACATAGCCCTGCAGCTACACTGTGAAAGTCCATTGTTGCCTGCCCATGAAGGCAAACTGTTCCTGGCTCTCTGTGGACTGTCCCAGTTCTGTTGTGAAATGGTCCATCAAGTCCATGACAGACATCACAGCTGCCAAGCCATGCATAATATCCAGCCCCAGAATGCCTTCAGGTATGGGAGAGACATACACAACGCACAAGTGGAAAGCCAAGCGGCCAATGCCAAGATGCAAAGACAGGTTTCACTTTCACTGACTGGTCTTCATAGCCATTAATAAATCCAGCTTTGCCTGGAAATTTATCTGGGTTCAGGGACCAGTAGACTGCCAAGTCCAAAGATTGCTCTGGTTTTCTGGTGCCCCCACAAGCTGTGCATCTCTACAAGTTCTCTTATCAGATAGAAAAGGCTTTACACTCCCAACAGCTACAGCAGGTACTCTTTGAACTAGAACGCTTGGCCAGGACGGGGCCATGCAGCAATGTCCTTATTCCAAATGACCTGCACTAGGTCTGTACATGACTGCCAAACATTACATGCTTAACTCCCACAACTTAGCGGGGACACAGGAACCATAGGTAATGTTTTCTACCACAATAGGGGGTCTCTGGCTCACACTTGGGGCCCACCAGCTGCTCCTGCTTTATTTTCTTGTAGATCACTGGGAGAGCCTGCAATGGAGGTTCTTCCTCCTTTTTCTTTTTTCTTTTTCTTTCCTTCCTTCCTTCCTTCCCTCCTTCCTTCCTTCCTTCCTTCCTTCCTTCCTTCCTTCCTTCCTTCCTTCCTTCCTTCCTTCCTTCCCTCCCTCCCTCCCTCCCTCCCTCCTTCCCTCCTTCCCTCCTTCCCTCCTTCCTTCCCTCCTTCCCTCCTTCCTTCCTTCCTTCCTTCCTTCCTTCCTTCCTTCCTTCCTTCCTTCCTTCCTTCCTTCCTTCCTCCCTCCCTCCCTCCCTTCCTTCTTTTCTTTCTTGACGGAGTTTCGCTCTTGTTACCCAGGCTGGAGTGCAATGGCGCCATCTCGGCTCACAGCAACCTCCGCCTCCTGGGTTCAGGCAATTCTCCTGCCTCAGCCTCCTGAGTAGCTGGGATTACAGGCACGGGCCACCATGCCTAGCTAATTTTTTGTATTTTTAGTAGAGACGGGGTTTCACCATGTTGACCAGGATGGTCTCGATCTGTTGACCTCGTGATCCACCCGCTTCTGCCTCCCAAAGTGCTGGGATTACAGGCATGAGCCACCGCGCCTGGCTGGTTCTTCCTCCTTCCTGTACTGCATCTTGCAAGGACTGGGCAGGCACATACTACAGCACAGTAACAAACGTCCATCTGACTCTGCTTGTCAAGGCATGCTTCTTCTCGATGCTGTGCACTTCTAGGTGCTTCAGTATCTTCTCCACACTCACAAGAGACCTATCCACTGTCTCCCATATTTCCACTGGGGCCCATCCAAGCAGCACCACTGCCACTGGGTACCACAGCTCATGCTGCAGCCTCAGAGCTGACCCAGGAGCCCTCAGGGACTGAAACCCATTCACTTCATCCCATTCTCATTGCCAATTGTTAGATTGTGGGATCCAGGTCCAGCTTATGCTGGGTCTGAGGGAGTGGATGGATGGGCAGAAAGAACACCTGGGGGGCCACAGGCAGGTGAATATGGTTTTATTCAGCAGCAGCTCTCATTAACAGCTTACTTACACTAGCTCTTTACACTGTGCACCTTCATTTTGGCTGTCTGCTCCAGCTCTATGGCTCCTGCTGCTCCCATGCCTGCAGCTGCATGGCCAGCTCTCCCTTGCCTTCATGGTCAGCAGCTTACCTGTTTCTCTCTCTGGGCACCAGTGTGAGCCATGTGGTGGCTCCCCTCTGTCCATCTACAAAACCGCCAGCTTTGGTTCTCTCTTTGGGCACCAGCACAAAAGCCATGTTGAACCAAGCTGAGCCCCAAAAGCCCCTGTACAGCATGAGCAGGGCAATTATACCTTTTACAGACAATAGTGGCTCAGAGCCAAGTATGAATTTACACCAACAGGTTATGTGCCAGATGGAGGGGCACACCTGTTCCCCAAACTTGTGGAATCATGTCCACCTTGGCCTATCCTTGACCAAAGCACAACCATGTACCTTACAGGGAGGCAGGGTTCTACTGTATATAAAAGTGTGTATGCTGTGGAAATCTTCCAATTACATTTTAGTGTATATTTTTACAGGCATAGCAGGAGAGGAACCGAGGTGACATCATAGTGGCTGTACATGCAGCACAGGCTCATGACAGAAATGAACAACATGTCTTGACTGTCATGCTTGACCCCTATTTACTTCACTGGGGATAGCATCATGTGAGGTCAGAGAAGAGACCTAAAGCCAGTGAATAAGACCTAGGGTTTATTGAGGGGACTTACATGCAGGGCGGTCCAATAGTGGCAGGCTGGACAAAAGAACTGCAATCACCTGTAAAAAGTATGAAGTTTATATAGCATTTTCACTTAGCACTTTCCCCTTAGCAACCTCTACCTGGCAGCCTTCATTTAGGCCCAAAGGGCCTCAATCCAGTATATGGTGTGTATTCCATGGGATGAACTGAGGGTTCAGATGTTCCTCATAGATAAGACCTCAATCTTCAGGTTGGCCACTCCCAGATTCCTTAGCTCAGAGCTCTGAACACATATTCTTCTTAGAATACAGGGTCATTCTCAGGATATGCTGTTATTGTTGTCAGGTGCATCTGCCATACACCAACCAAAGAAGGACACAAAGCCTATCCCACAGCATCTGCAAAAGCACTCCTTCAGCTAAAATAGTAACGGATTCTTTATTGTCTTTTTGATTATTTTGTTCCTGAGAAAGAGAAAGAATCTAGGGGGGACTGACACTTGAGGCCTAAATGTTTAGTGAAGTGAAAGAGATTGGGCTGTAGAAAGCTGCCACATGTTGTTAGTTTGTAATAGCAAGAGCAGGAAAGAGTAAGCATAGCCTGAAGTTTGCTTTAGGAATCAGATTTCAAGAAATTCAGAGAAAAAACAGTCATAACACAGCATCATAAGACATCTGGAAGGGAAGTCTAGAGAAATAGAAAAACTAAAAAGAGGCCGGGCGCGGTGGCTCACGCCTGTAATCCCAGCACTTTGGGAGGCCGAGGCAGGTAGATCATGAGGTCAAGAGATCGAGACCATCCTGGTCAACATGGTGAAACCCCGTTTCTACTAAAAATACAAAAATTTAGCTGGGCACAGTGGCACATGCCTGTAGTCCCAGCTACTCGGGAGGCTGAGGCAGGAGAATTGCCTGAGCCCTGGAGGCGGAGATTGCAGTGAGCTGAGATGGCACTCCAGCCTGGGTAACAAGGGTGAAACTCCGTCTCAAAAAAAAAAAAAATAAATAAATAAAAAGAAAAGAAGCAATTCACATTGTATATGCAAGTGGCTTCAACAACCAACAAAAAGACTTAATTTTTAAACCAGTGGTGTTGTACAGAGTTCACTGAAATGATCAGATTTTCAAAGTTAGTATTTATATGTCAGAAAAATTGATATTAAATTGTTTTGTTTGCCATAATTTTTCCATCTCCGATTTCAAAAAATATTGGATTAGACTAATTCATTTCCTCATCATTTTCTCTAGAGTGGAAAACAGAAGCTTCTTACATCTATCACCTTTCTTTATTTTTCTGTAAAAGTCTTAAATGTATAGAAATTATGTTATCATGTCCTGAAAGGTAGAGATGACAGTGTTATAAATATTTTAGAGAGATTTCCTTAGCCTGGGAAAGAGATCAAGGTTGATGGATTCTGAAAACAGCAAGTTCTCATGTCCTGTTATGATCCACCCTCCAGAATGTTTTCCAGACCACAGAGCATGTGCCTGTGTAGGACAGCTAAGGATAGCTGTATGCTATCTATATGACAGCCATTGCTGTCACTCAACTTAGAAAAGATGCCTTTGCCCTAGGGAATCAGCAAGGCAGGATCATGTGTGCTAGGTCCATGAACATCTAAGAAGCCATCCACATCAGCTGATAAACAAGGACATTTCTAATACTCTGATGCCCTACCTAGGAACTTTTACACAAACTTTGATAAAAAGAGTGAAGAACCCCAATAATCTATCAAATTTATTATTAATAAATTATGTTGAACTCTAATTGTGTGATGCTGAGAAACTTAATTAGCCACTTGATCTTCAGCTTCCTCTTCTGTAAAATAGGAATAATGTATCTTATAAGGTATGGGAGATTAGATAAGATAATATAAATATGGTGTCAACATAGTGTCAGAGACCTAAGAGAAGCAGAGTTAATAATTGCATTCTTTTTCTTTTCCAAGTTAAAAATTATTGAGATTTCTGACTGGGCTGACAACAGGAGGATTATGTTAAAGTCTTCACAGGAGGACTTAGCCCACTCCTCCATAACTGAAAAAAACTGCAGATATATTTTTTTGAGAGACTCAAACAGAGAGGCTATGGATTTGGGGACACTCCACAAAACAGTAAAGTTCTGTACTTAAAACATTATGTATTGGTCAGGTTCAGCATTGCTGTAAAGAAATTCCTGTGGCTGGGTAATTTATAAAGAAACGAGGTATGTTTGGCTCATCGTTCTTCAGGTTGTACAGGAAGCATGGTGCCAGTAATCTGTTCAGCTTTTGGGCCTCAGGAAGCTTACAATCATGGTAGAAGGTGAAGGGGGAGCAGGCACATCACAGGGTAAGAGTAGGAACAAGAAAGGGAAGGAGGATGTGCCACACTCTATTAAAGAGATCATGTGTGAGCTGGGCAATAACTCATCACCAAGGGGATGGTGCTAAGCCGTTCAAGAGGGATCCATCCTCATTATGCAATACTTACCACTAGGTCTCATGCCCGACATTGGAAGTAACATTTCAACATGAGATTTGGAGGGGACAAACATCCAAAGCATATTGGAGGCATTAGATTAAAGTCTATGTTGAAGGTAAGATTCCCCATCCCAAATCCATTTGTTCAACCAGCTTCAAAATGTCAGTAGCTTGGCTTATATCTCCCCATAGAAGTTTAAAGGATTCTCCTCTGGAGGAAAAGTGAAAGAAATCATAACTGATTAACAGAAGAGGACTACATATACTGAAATTTGGAGAATTGTAATAAAAAGTCTAAAATACTTCCTGGTCAGTATAGAGTGATCCATACCAGTTAAGAAGCCCTGAATTTATGCACAAAACTTTCAACTAGCTTTCATTCTTTTAAATATGAATGAGAAACAAGCACTGAACATTGTGGAGCATATTTAAAAATGAAAGACAGACATAAAGCAAACAGAAAGAAAAGAGGTTCTTGGGAAAATCAGACAATGCAAGAAGTAGAAAAAAATAAAAGATACTGTAATTAATAGCCACAGAGATGCAGTAAGATATTGTTTCAGTGAGTTGTAATCCAGATTCTTTAAAAAAACATTCAAAAGCAAGACATTATCAGAAACTAAAATATGGTATCCAAAATTTTTTAAAATGTAAAACATTTAGAATATAAAGTCAATTAAAATCATCCACAAAGTACAGCAAAAAAACAAAACACACAAAAAAAAACGAGATAAAAATAGATGAAATAGAATTTGGGGCATCAGTTTAGAAGGTGTAATTTAACCAGTGGACTTTCGGAACTACAGGAGCAGGAAATCAAAAGATGGAAATTATCAAAAAAATAATACAGGAAAAATTCTTAGAAGTTTCCTTCTGTAAGAGACCCACTGAGAATTCACCAAAAGAAATAATCATAAATTTACAAATACCAATGATAAAGGTTCATTTTAAATTGATCTAGACAGTAAAAACAGTATATATAAAGATGTATAAAATTAAGATTATTTATATTAAGAATAAAAAAAGATAAATGCATTAACTTTTTATTCTTATATACTAATCTAAATTTTGAGAAGAAAATTTTTTTTCTGTGTAAAATCATATGCCCAGCTAAATAACTGGGTATAAGGCAAATTTAAAATTGTTTCAGCCATATAAAATATTTGTCTGGATGCATGTCTTCTCAGAAAGCTGCTAGATATATGCATCACCAAAAAAAAAAAAAAAAAAAAAAAAAAGGCAGTAAACCAAGACAGGACAACATCAAATTGAGGAAGTAGGGTACAAATGCAGGAGGCAAGTGAGGACAATTCCCAGAATGATGACCTAGTTTTCAGGTCTTCCGTCATGCAGCAGGACCTGTATAGACTAGCATCCAGAGCAGAGTATAGGACAGGGAATGTCAGCCAAGTCTATAAGGGGGAAATGGAATTGCCTATCTGACAGGTGTTTTGTATGTAAAATTGCATATAGTTGTTGAAAAAGTAGGGCAAAGGTGTAGCTATATATTTACTCTAAACAAATGGAAATGAGAGGTGGTTTTAATACCAGTATAAGTTGGAATTTATTCAAGAAAAGAAATGTGATAATAGGCCACCTGTTTGGTCAATGAATAATATTTACAATACCATAATGACACAAATACTAAACACAGATTTAGCCAATAATTGTCATAATAACTATACTGGGGGAAGAGGAGGATGAAGAGAAAAGGAGAATAAAAGGAAGTTAAAATCTTCATTTTCCACAATAGGAAGTCAATTAAGGATGTTTAAACATGATCACATACAATATAACAGTAAATATATATTTTAAATATTTTTGCTTTGTAATAATTCATAGGAGGTTGCCAAAAAAAAAAGTCCAGGAAATACCATATACCTTTCACCCAGTTTTATAAGAAACTGTCTTGTTCTTCTAGGCTGATTGTACCAGTTTATATTCTCATCACCATTGCACAAATGATCCAGTTTCTCTGCATCATCAGCATTTGATGGTACCACAAGTTTTCATTTTAGTCATTCTGATAGATGTCAGATAGTTTCTCACTGCAGTTTTAATTTGTCTTTTTTTAATGGCTAAATATATTGAACATCTTTTTATGTTTATTACCATCTCTTCATGTCTGTTGGTCATTTTCTAGTTGGATTCTGTGATTTTTTACTGTTGTGTTTTGAGGATTCTTTATGTATTCTAGACACTGTTCCTTTGTTGGATATCTAGTTTGTAAGTGTCTTCTCTCAGCCTGTATCTTACTGTCTTTTTATCTCCTTCAGAGGGTCTTCTACAGAGAAAAAGTTTTTACTCAAAAAAAAATTTATCAGTTTCACATATTGTGGAGCATGCTTTTGTGTTAACAATAAGAACCCTTTATATTGTACTAGGTCCTAAAGATTTTCTCCTATGTTTCCTTCTTTTCTTTCTTCTTTAAATTAAGATGCTTCCCCCGCCCCCAGTCTAATTAATCTGGCACCTCTTTTTGAAGTCTATAATTGCTCCACCAAATTAGCTCTTGGACCTTTGCCAAAAATCAGTTGGTGGTATTCGTGTGGGGCTATTTCTGAGCTTTTTGTTGTGTCCCATTGAATTATGCATCTATCCATCTGCCAAAACGACATTGTCTTCATTACTGTGGTTGTGTAATAAGTTTTAACGGTAGGTAAGGTGATTCCTTTCACTTTATTCTTTTTCAAAATTGTTTTAGCTATTCTAGGTCCTTTAACTTCTGAGTATGTCTTGTAATAATTTTGTCTATATTCACAAAAATTACTGGTGGGATTTTAATAGAAATTTTGTTAAAACTATAGATCAATTTAGGGAGAATTCATATCTCTACTATTTTTGGTCTTTCAATCCATAAATACAATATGTCTCTTTGTTTAGGTCATCTTTTCTTGTTTTCATTAGTATTTTATAATTTTTATAATACACATCAAACAAGAGTTTTATATTTATATGCAAGTACTTTGTTTTCTTTGGAGCAATATAAACACCACTTTGTTTTTAATTTTGCTAGTATGTAGAAATGCAATTAACTTTTGTGTGTTGGTTTGTATTTGCAACCTTGCTGAACTCACTCATAATTTTTAGAAATTTTTTGGTAGATTGGAATTTTCTAATTAGGCAATCATGTCATCTGTGAATAAAGATAATACTCTGTGTTCCTTTTAGATTTATATGCTCTTTATTCATTTTTCTTACCATATTTTGCTGGCTACAATTCCTAATGCTATTAATATGTTAAAGTGGTGAACATTTTTTTGTTTTGTGTTTTGTATCTTCTGGTTTTAAAATTATATCTATTACTTCTTTGGTAATATTTATATTTTTAATTGTTACAGAACTATTTGTAATGTTCTAATTTTTATTATGTGTGCTTTAATATCTGTGTTAAATAATTTCAACATTTGATCTATCTCTATGTCTTTTGATTGTCTCTTCCTGTTCAAGTTGAGATTTTCTTCAACTTAACACAGGATCTTTTATCCCAATAGAAAGATAGTATTTGCAGAATTGAATTTACTTAAATTGAATTCTTTTTTCACAGCAAAGTGTTTTTCTCATCCCAGAAAGATAATGGAGCAATAAAAAACTTCCCAACTTTAGGATTTTTTTATATTCATGTTTTCCAAATGCTTTCTCTCCCAAAATCTACCTTTCTAGATATATAGCCTCTCATCCAAAGGAAAATGTTGGTGTGATGTAAGCAATGCCAGATCCAACTCCAGCTCTCTTTGCTGTTTATCCCCCTCCCCCCCGCCAATCAAAATTGACAGGAAGACAGACTAGGCAGCTTAGGTCATCTTGCTGTGGGAGGCAGCCTAAAACCAAATTTTAAACTCTACGTGATGCTGAAAGCAGGTTACTGTTTACCCCATGTCTCTAGTATTTTGATCCCTGCTTCTTTAGCTTAGCGTTCTTTTCCACACAGGTGTCCCTCTTTCTTATGAGTATAACTGTAATCAGAAGAAAAGATTCCCTGAGGTCACTTGAAGTCAGAAAAATACTACTACTTAATGTAGGGCTCTATTTTAGTGCCTCAATTTCATTTATGGGAAAGATGACTGTCTTTAATGGATCTTATTCTGTTGATCTCTCTCTCCTACACTTAGTGTGTTGAAGAAGGCATGTCTTTATGTTCCGGAAACTCACAATCTGGTGTGGATATGACCACATTAACAAACAATAAGGGTATATACTATTTGATACCCTTTAGGTATGCATGAAGTTCTGTGGAGACATAGGGAAGGGACAATGAACAATTTCAAGGCCTCTGGAAGGGTCTATTCAGTGTTTGAAATCTATGCCAAGTCTTAAAGATTCAATAAGTTTATTAGGCAGAAGAAAACATGTCTATTCCAGAATGGAAAGGCATGAGAAGTCATGTGAAAGAGCATGGAGTATTTTTCAGTGACCACAGAGGAGTTGAGCATGGCTGGAGGACAGCATAGATGAAGGCAGGTGGCAAGAGTTTAGGCTGGAAAGGGGTGCAGTCTCCAGTCCTCTTGGCTCCTTTACTTTATCACTCCTGTCCCCAGAAGACACTAGGGCAGCAGGTTTCTGAAGAACTCCACCTTTACATTCCTCCAAAGCTTCTCCTTTCCCCAGTCTTGGCACCATTTCTGTTTGTTCTGCTTCAGACTTTTTGAATTTACTTCTGGGCCTTAGACTTCTGTTCTCAACTCTTCAGTTTTATGTTAGGCATTCTTGCTAGTTTCTTGCACCTCTTTTAATACATGACTCTTGTTCTCTGTCCCAAGAACACTCTCTGAGAGCACCTCAGTCCTTGAAGGCTTGTTCTCTAGTCCTGCAACTTTGAATGGAACTCCCTTAAGATCATGTCACAAAATGCATTATGCAACATGCTAGGGACTTTGAGGTTTTTTTTTTTGAGGCCAACAGGTGAACCATTTATGATTTGTAAGCAAGAGAGTGACATGAACAGAATTTTATTTTGGAAAATATATCTCTGCCTGCAGTGTGGAAATAAACTGGAAAATGACAAGAATAAAGACAGGGCAATCCATGGGAAAGTTTTTTTATGGTTGAGACAATGTACAGGTGATGAGCAGATAACAGAATGGATTTAAGGAAACAAATTCAAGTGGAAGCTAAATAATGTGTACACAAGGGCATAAAGTATGAAATAATAGGCTTTGGAATAGGAAGACTAGGAAGATGGGAGGAGGCTAACGGATGAGAAATTAGTTAATGGGTATAATGTTCATTATTCAGGTTACGGCTATATTAAAAGTCTAGACTTCACCTTTGTGCAATATATCCAGGTAACAAAATTGTACTTGTACTCCTTAAATGTATTTATTTATTTTTAAAGGGGTCAGTAGGTAGAATGTCTTGTTAACAACAATTATTATAATCAACTTAGGCCCTTTTACTTCTTAGAAAAACATACTAATTTATTTACATTTACTCTTGTTTTTTTCCCCTCCTTAAATTCTTCTCTTCAGCTAAAATAAATAATTACTCACAGATATAAACCTTAAGAGCTAACTTTTTCATCATCTAAGGCCATTCATTTATTGATGACAAAATAGAGGCTAAAATTGTCAGAGGTCACAAATACAGTCATGCTCCTGTTTTCTAATCCTGTTTTCATGCCATTATACAAAGGCTTTTGTTTTTCTTTTCAATCCTTATTTTTGCTTACATAAATTCTCAGGCAGTAAAAGTTCACATTGTGAGCTCTTTCTCCAGGGAGCAGGCAGGGCTTAGAAAAGTCTTGTGAGAGGGACACGAAATCCATCCGCAAACAGCAAAGATTCTACTTACCCACAGAGCCTCATCCCTCTGCTACTGGGCTGTGGAACTCTCTTCTGAATTGCTAAGTTTTGTGCTATCATCTTGCCTGCTTCCAGCCGAGTGTTTATGTCTCCCCTTGGAAAGCTCACAATGTCTGTTTGGGGTGACTTTAAATGGAATGTCACCCCAGTGACACTTTTGTAGCTTTCCATCAGCATCTTCCATTAAGTACAGCCAAGTGAGTGTCTGATGGACTGTGCAAAAGAGGCAATTTCCCAATTATGAGGAACTTGAGTTGTTTTAACAGTACCAAACCCTGTCATATGCTTCTGCTAAAGGAAGATACTGCTTTTTAGCTTGTCACAGGGTATGATTCCCACACATAATAGTTTCTGTACTGCACTGTTTACCTCTAAAAGTCCACCTGCGACTTCTATGTAACTGACAGCTGTTGTTAAATTAAATTGAATTTCTAAGTCAAATAAACAATATGTTTTTGGGGGAACTCAGGACTAAAGAGCTTTGTGACTATCAAATAGCTTTGTCTGGATTCACTGCAGGAAGCCGCCTTTTCTTTCATCCACTCTCTATAGCTAATTTCAGAGTATGAAAATGTCCCAAAGTCTGGAATGATTCTATATTGTTTGAATGCCATTGTTAAGACACTTTAGAATTTCTTTAACCTCTCCCACAGAGAGCAAATTCTCCTCAGCCTTATTTTTTTTCTTTCAGTAAAATTTCTTCCTTGTACAAAAGGAAATGCAACTTCAAAAGTGTCTCAGTATGGAAGTTCTTTTTCACAGATGAATATACTAGTTTCCAAAAAAAAGGAAGTATATTCAGCTGCAGCTCATTAGTAGACTTTATGATCAAGAAGGGACTTCAGAGGTCCTGTGTCTAATAGTTTGCAAATCGAATCATACTTCAGCTTCAGTGTCACCATATACCAGGTGGGATATGGAATGGGGAATCTGAGCCCCAAACTCCTACAGAGTTGAATGGTGAAAATAATCACCAAAGGGTAAACAATTTGCTCTATGGTTCATTAATTGGTGGGTAGAAAACATAGATCTAATTTCCAGATGAGGAAAGTTGGACAGAGAGAGTCAAGGGTTGCTCAGTGTCACAGAGCTAGCCACTGGGCATTTGGAGCAGCAGCTCGGAGTCTCTAGATTGTACTGTTGTTTTTCTTTTAACTTTTAGCTTCAGGGGTACATGTGTAGATTTATTATATATGTAAACTGTGAATCATGGGAGTTTGGTGTACAGATTATTTTGTCACCCAGTTCATAAGCATAGTACCTCATAGGCAATTTTTCTGTCCTTACCCTCTTCCCACCCTTCACTTTCAAGTATTTCCAGGTGTCTTTTGTTCCCTTCTTTGTAATGTGCATCATTGTATATTATAGCATAGATACTATTTGGTCCATGCTTATGCCAAGTAAGACTGTCAATAGAGATGAAATCTGCCTCTCTTAAGAGAACAGTTTTCGGAGTCTGCGAGGTCTGAGTTTGAACTCGTCTTTTTCTACTGTGTGATTTTGGGTAAGATGTCAGGTTTCTAAACTTTAATTACTTCATCATTAATTTGGTAATACTGACAGCAAATATACTATACCAGGTATATATGAAGATTAAACCATACATATGCATTTTTTTTTTGCTGGAGCCTGACAACATACTCAATAAAATTTGTCATTATTTTTAATCCTAACCATGATTTTTCCCTCTCATTTCATCTCTCTTAGAAGGTTGGGAGACTTCTATTGCTTCAGCTTTATTCTTACGGTCATCATCAAATGCTGCCGTCTACTCCTGCCTTGGGACTACCCAAGAGAGGTCTTTTACCTACAGACTCTTTAAAATTCCCTTGAGACTTTTCAGTAATGAGAAACCACCATCATTTCCTACCAATCAACCATGACATTTTCCTAGAATATAATCAAATATCATCACTCTAACAAAACATTGCCAGATGCCTACATTGTCTTTGATAATATAATCAATTGTCCTTATAATAACATTTCTGTCTTAGACATGAACATAATCTTTCAAGTGCTTTAGGCGTATTTTTAATGATTTATCATCTTTAATCAATCACCAAGGCTTATTGAGTATGCCTTGAGCTCCTTCCCTCAGTCCCATTGCTACAGTGTTGGTTCAGTCCCTGTTTGTCTGTCTTTTCCTTACCCTCAATAAATCTCCACAGAAGTCAGGACTTTTCACTGGTACCAGAAGGGTGTTTCTCAAGCACAATGATGAGCTCATCTTTCCCTGCTTGAACTCATCAATGACTTTGTACAGGTATTCTCACCATCCATACCTAAGCATTTACTTTAGGGTAAAAATAAAGATCCTTTATCGAGACGAACCACTTATGTATATAATTTGGCCATCTCTCTAAGCTTTGTTTTTTGCCACTTTTTTGACATCTGCATTCCCATCTATCCTCTCCACACTGTTGCAAATTATATCTATATAAAATGATTTTCTACAACTCTATTTATAGCTCACATTCCCCTTTATGTCATTTTTGTCTGCTTATTTTGCTCCTTTTGTTCTTTACATTTCTATAACATCACTGAGGTACACAGAATAATGGATCTACAAAGATGTTCATTTCCTAATACCTCAAATCTCTTATTATGCACAATGGTTAACTTTGTACGTAAACTAGGCCAAACTACAGTACCCAGATATTTGGAAACTTGATTTTCTAATATTCAGAATTGTAAGATAATGAATTTGTGTTATTTTTAAAAATAATTTGCTATAGCAGCAATAAGAAACTAACAGAGATTTTGGTATCTAGAAGTGAAATCTTGCTATGTAAATACCAAAAATGTGGTAGGGATTTTGGAATTGGGCACTGGGCAGAAGATGGAAGAATTTTGAGGGGCATGATTGCAAAAACCTAGATCGCCTTAAATAGACAGTAGGTATAAATATGGATATTGACTACTCTGCTATTATGGACTCCAAAGGAAGTAAGAAGCACAGTAGGGAAAACCTATATTGTCTTGGAGAACATGTAAATAAATCATCATAAAGAGATTCTTGGTAAAAAAAAAGACATTTAAAGTGCTGCTGGTGAGAAGCCAGAAGAAAATGAGGAACTTGTTACTCAAAACTAGAGGAAAAGAGAACTTTGTTCTATAGCAGCAGAAAGCTTGGCTGAATCGTGTCCTATAATTATATGGAAAGCAGAACTTGTAGGTAATGAAACTGGTTATTTACCGAGGTAGATTTCCAGCTAAAGTACTGATGATATGACCCAGTTTCTTCTTGTTGCTTATTAAAATAAAAGAGAAAAGAAATAGATTGAGAGAACTATTAGGAAAAAGGAATCAGAACTTTGTTATTTGGAAAGTTTTCAGCCTATCCAAATTGTAAAAGATGTTGAAATTAGGAGCCTGTCAGGAAAGCATGCCGAAAAAAGGGAAAAAGAAAAGAAGCAGGGAAGCATGCTGTGCACAGAATACCAAGGGTGTGTGGATCAGTGATCAACTTTTTGCTAGTAGTTTGGAAGGATAAAAAAGTCAGAGTATCCAGTCACATGGTAGGCTCATAGAAGAGACTGGGAATGTGACTGATGGATCCCCTCAGCCATATAAGCAGAAGTCAGGAATAGAGTTGGATTTATATAGGAAAGAGCTATGGATGAGCCTCTTGTCTAATGGAGTAAATTTCTGAGACCTACATGAGAGTCCTACAAGGACTCTTTTTGTGTGTCTACCTCCTTCACTTCTGCTCTGATCTTAGTTTTCTCTTGTCTTCTGCTAGTTTTTGACTTTGTTTGATCTTGCTCCTGTAGTTCTTTTAATTATGATGATAGGGTGTCGATTTTAGATCTTTCTTCGCTTCTCATGTGGGCATTTACTGCTGTAAATTTCCCTCTTGACACTGCTTTAAATGTGTCCCAGAGATTCTGTGCATCATGTCTTTGTTCTCACTTGTTTCAAAGAATATCTTTATTCCTGCCTTATTTTATTATTTATCCAGTTGTCATTCAGGAGCAGGTTCTTCAGTTTCCTTGGAGTTGTGCAGTTTTCAGTGAGTTTCTTAATCCTGAATTCTAATTTGATTGCACTGTGGTCTGAGAGTCTGATTGTTATGATTTCTGTTCTCTTTCATTTACTGAGGAGTGATTTGCTTCCAATTATATGGTCATTTATAGAGTAAGTGAGATGTGGTCCTGAGAAGAGTGTATATTCTGTGGATTTGGGATGGAGAGTTCTGTAAATGTCTATCAGGTTTGTTTGGTCCAGATCTGAGTTCAAGTCCTGGATATCCTTTTTAATTTTCTGTCTCCTTGATCTGATATTGACAGTGGAGTGTTAAAGTCTCCCACTATTAATGTGTGGGAGTCTAAGTCTCTTTGTAGGTTATTAAGAACTTACTTTATGCATCTGGATGTTCCTGTATTGGGTGCCTATATATTTAGGATATTTAGCTCTTCTTGTTGCATTGATCCTTTTACCATTATGTAATTGCCCTTCTTTGTCTCTCTTGATCTTCATTGGCTTAAAGTTCATTTTATCAGGGAGTAGGATTACAAACCCTGCTTTTTTTTTTTTTTGCTCTCCATTTGTTTGGTAAATCTTCCTCCATCCTTTATTTTGAGTCCATGTGTGTCTTTGCACTTGATTTGGGTCTCCTGAATACAGCACACTGATGGTTCTTGACTCTTTATCCAATTTGCCAGTGTGTGTCTCTTGATTGGGGCATTTAGCCCATTTATATTTAAGGTTAATATTGTTATGTGTGAATTTGATCTTGCCATTTTGATGCTAGCTGGGTGTTTTGCCCATTAGATGACACAGTTTCTTCATTGTGTTGATGCTCTTTACCATTATGGTATGTTTTTACAGTGGCTGGTACTGGTCGTTCCTTTCTATGTTTAGTGCTTCCTTCAGGAGCTCTTGTAAGGCAGGCCTGGTGGTGACAATAGATCTCAGTAATTGCTTGTCCATAAAGGATTTTATTTCACCTTCACTTATGAAGCTTAGTTTGGGTGGATATAAATTCTGGGTTGAAAGCTCTTTTCTTTAAGGATGAATATTGGCCCCCACTCTCTTCTGGCTTGTAGGGTTTCTACCAAGAGATCTGCTGTGAATCTGATGGGCTTGCCTTCCTGGGTAACCCGACCTTTCTCTCTGGCTGCTCTTAGCATTTTTTTCTTCTTTTCGACCCTGGTGAATCTGACACTTCTATGCCTTGGGGTTGCTCTCTTGAGGAATATCTTTGTGGTATTCTCTGTTTTTTTGAACTTGAATATTGGCCTGCCTCGCTAGGTTGGGGAAGTTCTCCTGGATAATATCCTGAAGAGTGTTTTCCAGCTTGGATTTATTCTCTCCATTGCATTCAGCTATACATATCAAACTAGATTAGGTCTTTTCACATAATCCCATATTTCTTGGAGGCTTTGTTCCTTACTTTTCATGTTTTTCTCTAATCTTGCCTTCTCATTTTATTTCATTGAGTTGATCTTCAATCTCTGATATCCTTTCTTCTGCTTAGTCCATTTGGCTGTTGAAAAGTGTATGCTTCATGGAGTTCTCGTGTTGTGTTTTTCAGCTCCATCAGGTCATTTATATTATTCTCTAAGCTGTTTATTCTCGTTAGCATTTCATCAAACCTTTTTTCAAGGTTGTTAGTTTCTTTGCATTTGATTAGAACATGGTCTTTTAGCTCAGAAATATTTGTTATTACCCACCTTCTGAAGCCTATTTCTGTCAATTCATCAGACTCATTCTCCATCCAGCTTTGTTCCCTTGCTGCTAGGGAGTAGTGATCACTTGGATGAGGAGAGGCATTCTGGTTTTGGGTGTTTTCATTCTTTTTGCGCTGGTTTCTTCCCATCTTTGTGGATTTATCTACCTGTGGTCTTTGTAGTTGGTGACTTTCAGATAGGGTCTCTGAGTGGATGTCCTTTTCTGTTGATGATGAAGTTATTTCTTTGTGTTTTTTAGTTTTCCTTCTAACAGTCAGGCCCCTCTGCTGTAGGTGTGCTTGAAGTCCACTCCAGACCCTGCTTGTCTGGGGATCAACGGCAGCAGCTGCAGAACAATAAGGGTTGCTACCAGTTTCTTCTTCTGTTATCTTCATCCCAGAAGGATACCCGCCAGTGTCAGCCTGAGCTCTCTTTCATGAGGTGTCTCTTTGAATATATGGGGGTCAGGGAGCTGCTTGAGGAGACAGTCTGTCCCCTTTAGGAGCTGAAGTGCTGAGCTGTGAGCGCCATTGTTCCATTCAGAGTGCTGGGCAGGTACGTTTAAGTCTGCTGCAGTGGAACTCAAAACACCTATTTCCCCAGGTGTTCTGTCCTGGGAATGTGGGCCTTTATTTATAAGATCCTGGTGTGCTGCTGACGTTTTTCCAGAGATGCCCTGCCCAGCAAGGAGGTAGCCTAGTTACAGTCTGCTTGCAGAGGTGTTGCTGAGCTGCTGTGGGCTCTGCCCAGCTGCCATGTGAACTTCTTTGTGGTTTTGTTTATAGAGGTATAGTTAGAACTGTCTCAATAATCATAGTCTGCCTCAGTAATGGTGGACTGCATCGATAATGGTGGACTGCCTCAGTAATGGCAGACTGCCTTGGTAATGGCGGACACCCTTCCTCCAACAAAGCTAGACTATCTCAGGTCCAGCTGTGCTTGCTGTGAAACTCAATCCAGAGCATTTCAGATTGCTGGTCTTTGTGGGGGTGGGCCCTGCTGATCCAGATCACCTGGTTCCCTGTTTCAGCCCCCTTTTTTTTCAGTTGAATGGGTGGCTCTGTCTCCCAGGTGTTCCAGGCACCAGTTGCAACAGCTGCCCAGATTTGTGTGAGTTTTTGTGCGGAGACCCACTGCATTGGCTGAAACAGCTGTGCTGGAAACTTGTGGCGCTTTTCAGCCTGGGAATCTCCTGGTCTGTTGACAGTAATAACTCATTTGGAAAGTAGCGATCACTCACTCTCTGCATTGTTCTTGCTGGGGACTGCACTCTAGAGCTGTTTTTATTTGGCCATCTTGAATCCCAAGAATAAAATTTTTAGATGACAAAGTGACTGCTACACTAGACTCATACACAATTAGAACATTATTTATCTCTCAGAGTGAAAGAAAATAATTTGCAGATATTCAAAGATTTGCAGAATATATCTGTTTAATAAAAATATTGTTTAAAGAGTTCTAATGAGGCAAGAAATAGAACAGACCAGTGAGTTGTAGGAGAAAATGAGGTGGTGAGCAATGAATCAATTTCTCTCTCATGTTTTACTTTTATGTAAGGATGTGTGTAAATGGATAATTGTAGTCTGGTAATGAATAAGAAAAAATTTAAAGGGCTCTTAAACTAATATAGGCATACTCTACAGGAAACTTGATAATCAGTTATCATTAATATTTCTAAGTTATCTTAAGAAATATAGGTATTCAGAAGGTAGTAGGCAAGGGAGAAATGTAAAAGCTTTCTAAATTTTTTATTCAGGGAGTAAGATAAAGTTTAGGATAGTAAAATACTTTAAATTGCATATCCTAATACAAAATATTTATCCCAATACAATTGGAAATAAGTCAAGAGGAATATGGACTGTAAATAAAGAAGATTATTGGTATCTTTTTTTTTTACAATACTGAAATCATAGATTTATAGAGATGGATATTTAAGTTTCAGGAAATAGAGAGTAATAGCGGTTTCAGAGAATGCAAATCTTCCCTAATGTAAAAAGGAAAATTGTGAATAAAAACCTACTACAATTGAATTAAATTGGAAAAGTAAAAAGAAAAACTTACATAGTGAACATAGAGTAAATAGAATAGAATAAAACCAAGTATATCAGTTGTTACAGCAAATGTATGGTGAGTCTCATTAAAATACAGAGCAATGGGTTAAAGACATTTTTGATAGCTGTTTTTAGAAAATTGAGTATTCATCAATAAATAAATAAAATTAGATGCTTACTACTTATGGAACAAATATGCTAACTTTAGATAGTTTGTAGACTTACATGTTAAAGGGAAGATTATATTGCTTTCAGAAGATTACATAAGAAAATATTATGACCTAGTGGTAGGTCAAGATTTAAAAAAATAAATATTATTCTTATTATTATAAGGATAGCAGATAAAAATTAACCATAGGGTGAAATATTCACACCTTAAGGAAAGTGAAAAAAGGCATAAAGAGATATTTGCAACATATAAAACTGGCAAAAAGCTTGTAACCAGAACATATGAAGACATCTGAAAAAGTGATAAGAGTAAGATAGGAAACTAAATGAATCTTAAGTAGAAGATTTATACTGTTAAATAGGAAATTCAAATAGCCAATAAACATTTTAAAATACAGACTCATTAGTAATCAGAAAAAAAATGAAACTACTATGCCTGAATAATAGACAAAAATAGAAAAGTCTGGCAAGACTACATATTATCAAAGATGTGGATAAAAATATAGTCTTATTTCAGTTTGTAGTAGTGTAAGTGATTTTATTTATGCTGGGTGATGGTTTGGCATTATCTAGTAAACCTGAAGATCTATGATTCAGTCATCCCACTCCTGGTATATGTCCTAAAGCACTAGGATACATCAAGAATGTTTAGAATGACATTGTTCACAATGACCACAACTTAAAAAAAAAAAAGAAGAAAAGAAAGAAAGAAAATGTTCAACAGGAATGTAGGTAAATAAATTGTGGTATTTTTATAAAAGAGAACTGTATATAATAATGAGAATAAACAAACAAGTTGCATACAGGAACATGGACAAATTTTGCAGACAATTTTTTTTCAAATTTTTGAAAAAAAGGAACAAGACATAATAGATATAGTATGATTCAAAACCAGGTGTGCTTTTCAGACTTAAGGATGGAAACAGTACTGTTCCCTGTATAACACATTATTTCTCATATTTTCCTACATTTTTATCAAATGATTGTAAACAATCTGTAGTGAACTGTTGTCAAATTTTATGGTTCATATGTATCACCTCTTTATGCTGGCTTCCTATGACATTCAGTGATCAAAATTATGGTACATTTAGTTTAGAAATACTATTGTCGATGATTATATTTTCCAAAGATAGCCACAAAAATATTTCCAACTCATGCTCTTCCTACAATGCTGCATATATCCTATAGATACGTGACATTTATGTTTTCTCTTTTGATACTGGTTGGGCTATGACAACCATGTGATGCTATTTGAGCTCTGAAGGTACATCAGAAAAGGTGATACCACTTCATCTTTATTCTCTTGGGACTTTGACTCTTGGAATTCAGTCACTGTGTATGAGAAAGCCTAATCAGCAGTATTCAATGATTGATTCTAGGTGGCTGTATATAGGTACAAGGTCCCAGTACATGTCCAGCAAAATCCAGATGTGAGTGAGTTAGCATTCAGATTCCAGCTCTCAGCTACTGAGTCATCTCTAGTCACTAAGTCTTCCATCTGAAGTGTCAGGCATCATGGAGTAGAAACAATCTGTCACTACAATACCCTTTGTGAATTTCCCAGTTTATAAAAAAATAGGTATTTTTCCCACTGCTGTGTATTCTAATGAGATCCATCTCACACTTGCTGTAACAGCTGATATACTTGGGTTTATTCCTTCCATTTTACTCTCTGTTCAGAATATAAGTCTATGAGTGTAGCAAAATAATGATTGTTTTCTGTCATGAAGTTTTAGGTCATTTGTTATCTCAGAATAACTGAGAGAGATTTGGGTACCAGAATTTGGGTGCTGCCATAACAAAAACCTAAGTAGTTACCATTGACTTTGAGACTGGGCAGCAGGTAAAGGCCAAAAGAACTTGAAAAAGAGAGTTCATAAAGACAATAGGGTTTTGAGGCGGCTATCAGTGAAGGCCTGAGGGAAAGTAAATAACATTTTATTGGTCGCTGGAGGAAAGGGGACCCTTGTTACTTAAGAGTGGAAAGTTTAACAACACTCTCACCTGTGGCAATGGGGAAAAAGAGATAATACACAACTAAAGAATTGATGATCTAGCTGAGATGGTTTCTGGGAAGACTGTTGAAAGTGCCATGGGGCTTTCTGTCACTGCCTTGAGAAATGTGAGGGAAGAAAAATGAGCTTTAAAAAAAGAGTAAGTCTTAAGGAGCCAGGGTTTGTATAGTTCAAAACTATAACTGTATGTCATTTCCAGCTTCTCCAAAAATCAAGCAATTCAGAGTTTAAGAAATGGGTTCTAGTTAAAGATCAGAATTAGGATAGGGCTGTGGGATTATTTGTTAAGACCTCAAAATGATGCAAGGCAATATCCTATGGAAACTTTCAGACAGACAGACCCTCTGACTAGAATGCCTTGAAGATCCTCTCCAATAGGGTTTCTGAAAAGTTTAGAGGCATTGTCTGAGAGAGGTCTTATGGTATGCTAAGGTGGAGAAGAACTTATCTCAAAGAGATTATTTTTTGTTATAGCTTTTGTCTGATGACATGACTTACGTATTCACTCAATTGACGTACAATAAATTCACAAGTTTTTTCTTTCCCTTTCTCTCTTTCTCTCTCTCTTTTTCTTTCTCTCTTTCTTTCTTTCTTTCTTTCTTTCTTTCTTTCTTTCTTCTTTCTTTCTTTCTTTTCTTTTCTTTTTTTTTAAAATTTTTTATTGGATTTTAGGTTTTGGGGTACATGAGCAGTGCATGCAAGACAGTTGCGTAGGTACACACATGGCAGTGTGCTTTGCTTTCCTTCTCCCCTTCACCCACATTTGGCATTTCTCCCCAGGCTATCTCTCCACACCTCCCCCTCCCACTGGCCCTCCTCTTTTCCCCCAATAGACCCCATTGTTTAGTACTCCCCTTTCTGTGTCCATGTGTTCTCATTTTTCATCACCCGCCTATGAGTGAGAATATGCGGTGTTTCATTTTCTGTTCTTGTGTCAGTTTGCTGAGGATGATGTTCTCCAGATTCATCCATGTCCCTACAAACGACACAAACTCATCATTTCTGATTGCTGCATAATATTCCATGGTGTATATGTGCCATATTTTCCAATCCAGTCTATTATCAATGGGCATTTGGTTTGATTCCAGGTCTTTGCTATTGTAAACAGTGCTGCAATGAACATTTGTGTACATGTGTCCTTATAGTAGAACGATTTATAGTCTTTTGGATATATACCCAGTAATGGGATTGCTGGGTCAAATGGAATTTCTATGTCTAAGGCCTTGAGGAATCGCCACACTGTCTTCCACAATGGTTGAACTAATTTACACTCCCACCAACAGTGTAAAAGTGTTCCTTTTTCTCCACATCCTCTCCAGCATCTGTTGTCTCCAGATTTTTTAATGATCGCCATTCTAACTGGTGTGAGATGGTATCTCAATGTGGTTTTGATTTGCATCTCTCTGATAACCAGTGACGATGAACATTTTTTCATATGATTGTTGGCCTCATATATGTCTTCTTTCGTAAAGTGTCTGTTCATATCCTTTGCCCACTTTTGAATGGGCTTGTTTGTTTTTTTCCTGTAAATCTGTTTGAGTTCTTTGTAAATTCTGGATATCAGCCCTTTGTCAGATGGGTAAACTGCAAAAATTTTTTCCCAATCTGTTGGTTGCCAATCCACTCTAGTGACTGTTTCTTTTGCCGTGCACAAGCTGTGGAGTTTGATTAGGTCCCATTTGTCTATTTTGGCTTTTGTTGCCAATGCTTTTGGTGTTTTGTTCATGAAGTCCTTGCCTACTCCTATGTCCTGGATAGTTTTGCCTAGATTTCCTTCTAGGGTTTTTATGGTGCCAGGTCTTATGTTTAAGTCTTTAATCCATCTGGAGTTAATTTTAGTGTAAGGTGTCAGGAAGGGGTCCAGTTTCTGCTTTCTGCACATGGCTAGCCAGTTTTCCCAATGCCATTTGTTAAACAGGGAATCCTTTCCCCATTGCTTGTTTTTGTCAGGTTTATCAAAGATTGTATAGTTGTAGATATGTTGTGTTGCCTCCGGTGCCTCTGTTTTGTTCCATTGGTCTATATCTCTGTTTTGGTACCAGTACCATGCTGTTTTGATTACTGTAGCATTGTAGTATAGTTTGAAATCTGGTAGTGTGATGCCCCCCGCTGTGTTCTTTTTGCTTAGAATTGACTTGGCTATGCGGGCTCTCTTTTGGTTCCATATGAAGTTCATGGTGGTTTTTTCCAGTTCTGTGAAGAAAGTCAATGGTAGCTTGTTGGGGATAGCATTGATTCTGTAAATTACTTTGGGCAGTATAGCCATTTTCACGTTATTAATTCTTCCTAACCATGAACATGGAATGTTTCTCCATCTGTTTGTGTCCTCTCTGATTTCATTGAGCAGTGGTTTGTAGTTCTCCTTGAAGAGGTCCCTTATGTTCCTTGTGAGTTGTATTCCAAGGTATTTTATTCTTTTTGTAGCAATTGTGAATGGCAGTTCGTTCTTGATTTGGCTTTCTTTAAGTCTGTTATTGGTGTAGATGAATGCTTGTGATTTTTGCACATTGATTTTATATCCTGAGACTTTGCTGAAGTTGCTTATCAGTTTCAGGAGTTTTTGGGCTGAGGCGATGGGGTCTTCTATGTATACTATCATGTCGTCTGCAAATAGAGACAATTTGGCTTCCACCTTTCCTATTTGAATACCCTTTATTTCTTTTTCTTGCCTGATTGCTCTGGTTAGAACTTCCAGTACTATATTGAATAGGAGTGGTGAAAGAGGGCATCCTTGTCTAGTGCCAGATTTCAAAGGGAATGCTTCCAGTTTTTGCCCATTCAGTATGATATTGGCTGTTGGTTTGTCATAAATAGCTTTTATTACTTTGAGATATGTTCCATCGATACCGAGGTTATTGAGGGTTTTTAGCATAAAGGGCTGTTGAATTTTGTCAAATGCCTTCTCTGCGTCAATTGAGATAATCATGTGGTTTTTGTTTTTGGTTCTGTTTACGTGGTGAATTACGTTTATAGACTTGCGTATGTTCAACCAGCCTTGCATCCCCAGGATGAATCCTACTTGATCATGATGAATACGTTTTTTGATTTGCTGTTGCAATCAGCTTGCCAATGTTTTATTGAAGATTTTTGCATCTATGTTCATCATGGATATTGGCCTGAAGTTTTCTTTTCTTGTTGGGTCTCTGCCGGGTTTTGGTATCAGAATAATGTTGGTCTCGTAAAATGATTTGGGAAGTATTCCCTCTTTTTGGATTGTATGAAATAGTTTTAGAAGGAATGGTACCAGCTCCTCTTTGTGTGTCTGGTAGAATTCGGCTGTGAATCCGTCTGGACCTGGGCTTTTCTTGAGTGGTAGGCTCTTAATTGCTGCCTCGACTTCTGCCCTTGTTATTGGTCTATTCATAGTTTCAGCTTCCTCCTGTTTTAGGCTTGGGAGGACACAGGAGTCCAGGAATTTATCCATTTCTTCCAGGTTTACTAGTTTATGTGCATAGAGTTGTTTGTAATATTCTCTGATGATGGTTTGAATTTCTGTGGAATCTGTGGTGATTTCCCCTTTATCATTTTTTATTGCATCTATTTGGTTCTTCTCTCTTTTATTTTTAATCAATCTGGCTAGTGGTCTGTCTATTTTGTTGATCTTTTCAAAAAACCAGCTCTTGGATTTATTGATTTTTTGAAGGGTTTTTCATGTCTCAATCTCCTTCAGTTCAGCTCTGATCTTAGTTATTTCTTGTCTTCTGCTGGGTTTTGAGTTTTTTTGATCTTGCTCCTCTAGCTCTTTCAATTTTGATGATAGGGTGTCAATTTTGGATCTCTCCATTCTCCTCATATGGGCACTTATTGCTATATACTTTCCTCTAGAGGCTGCTTTAAATGTTTCCCAGAGGTTCTGGCATGTTGTGTCTTCGTTCTCATTGGTTTCAAAGAACTTCTTTATTTCTGTCTTCATTTCATTGTTTACCCAGTCAACATTCAAGAGCCAGTTGTTCAGTTTCCATGAAGCTGTGCGGTTCTGGGTTGGTTTCTGAATTCTGAGTTCTAACTTGCTTGCACTATGGTCTGAGAGGCTGTTTGTTACGATTTCAGTTGTTTTGCATTTGTTGAGCAGTGCTTTACTTCCAATTATGTGGTCAGTTTTAGAGTAGGTGTGATGTGGTGCTGAGAAGAATGTATATTCTGTGGATCTGGGGTGGAGAGTTCTGTAAATGTCTATCAGGTTTGCTTGCTCCAGGTCTGAGTTCAAGCCCTGGATATCCTTGTTGATATTCTGTCTGGTTGATCTGTCTAATATTGACAGTGGAGTGTTAAAGTCTCCCACTATTATTGTGTGGGAGTCTAAGTCCTTTTGTAAGTCATTAAGAACTTGCCTTATGTATCTGGGTGCTCCTGCATTGGGTCCATATATGTTTAGGATCGTTAGCTCTTCTTGTTTTATCGATCCTTTTACCATTATGTAATGGCCTTCTTTGTCTCTTTTGATCTTTGTTGCTTTAAAGTCTATTTTATCAGAGATGAGAATTGCAACTCCTGCTTTTTTTTGCTCTCCATTTGCTTGGTAAATCTTCCTCCATCCCTTTATTTTGAGCCTTTGTGTATCCTTGCATGTGAGATGGGTTTCCTGGATACAGCACACTGATGGGTTTTGGATTTTTATTCAATTTGCCAGTCTGTGTCTTTTGATTGGTGCATTTAGACCATTTACCTTTAGGGTTAGGATTGTTATGTGTGAATTTGATACTGCCATTTTGATGCTAAGTGGCTGTTTTGCCTGTTAGTTGTTGTAGATTCTTCAGTATGTTGATGCTCTTTAGCATTCAGTGTGATTTTAGAATGGCTGATACTGGTTGTTCCTTTCTATGTGTAGTGCCTCTTTCAGGAGCTCTTGTAATGCAGGCCTGGTGGTGACAAAATCTCTGAGTACTTGCTTGTTCGCAAAGGATTTTATTTTTCCTTCACTTCTGAAGCTCAGTTTGGCTGGATATGAAATTCTGGGTTGAAAGTTCTTTTCTTTAAGAATGTTGAATATTGGCCTCCACTCTCTTCTGGCTTGTAGTGTTTCTGCCGAGAGATCTGCTGTGAGTCTGATGGGCTTCCCTTTGTGGGTGACCCGACCTTTCTCTCTGGCTGCCCTTAGTATTTTCTCCTTTATTTCAACCTTGTTGAATCTGATGATTATGTGCCTTGGGGTTGCTCTTCTTGTGGAATATCTTTGTGGTGTTCTCTGTATTTTCTGCATTTGAGTGTTGGCCTGTCTTGGTAGGTGGGGGAAATTTTCCTGGATGATGTCCTGAAGAGTATTTTCCAGCTTGGATTCATTCTCTTCGTCCTCTTCTGGTACACCTACCAAACGTAGGTTAGGTCTTTTCACGTAGTCCCACATTTCTTGGAGACTTTGTTCATTTCTTTTTGTATTTTTTTCCTAATCTTGGTTTCTTGTTTTATTTCACTGAGTTTGTCTTCGCCTTCAGATATTCTTTCTTCTGCTTGGTCAATTCGGCTATCGAAACTTGTGCATGCTTCGCGAAATTCTCGTATTGTGTTTTTCAGCTCCTTTAGTTCATTCATATTCCTCTCTAAGTTATCCATTCTTGTTATCATTTTCTCATATCTTTTTTTAAGTTCCTTAGTTTCTTTGCATTGATTTAATACATGTTCTTTTAGCTCACAAAAGTTTCTCATTATCCACCTTCTGAAGTCTAATTCCGTCATTTCATCACAGTCATTCTCTGTCCAGCTTTGTTCCCTTGCTGGTGAGGAGTTTTGGTCCTTTCTAGGAGGCGAGGTGTTCTGGTTTCGGGTGTTTTCCTCCTTTTTTCGCTGGTTTCTTCCCATCTTTGTGGATTTATCTGCTTGTCGTCTGTGTAGTTGCTGACTTTTCGATTGGGTCTCTGAGTGGACACCCAGATTGTTGATGATGAAATATTTCTGTTACTTGGTTTTCCTTCTACCAGTCTAGCCCCTTCGCTGTACGACTGCTGAGGTCCACTCCAGGCCCTGCTTGTCTGGGGTGCACCTCTAGCAGCTGTGGCACAGCAAGGGATGCTACCAGTTTCTTTTTCTGCTATCTTTGTCCCAGGATGATGCCTGCCAAATGTCAGTCTTTTGGATATAGAGGGGTCAGGGAGCTGCTTGAGAAGACAGTCTGTACTTTTTTGGAGCTCAATTGCTGAGCTGTGAGCTCTGTTGTTCATTCAGGGCTGTTAGGCTGCTATGTTTGATTCTGCTGCAACAGAGCTCATTAAAAAAATCCTTTTTTTTTCAAATGCTCTGTGTTGAGGGGTTCGGGCTTTATTTTTGGATGTCCGTTGAGGTGTCCTGCCCAGCTAGGAGGCAGACTAGCCACTGTTTGCCTGCCGAGGCTCCGCCCTGCTGTTGTGTGGTTCGCCCTGTTGCTGCAGGCTCTGCTGTTCTGCTGTGGTCTCCGCCACGCCCTGCGGCGGAGTCTCTCTGTTGTAGCGGGTTGCCTCGGCAATGGCAGGCTGCATCAGCAGTGGGCGTGTATCTCAGTAGGGACGGGTTGCCTCGGTAATGGTGGATGCCCCTCCCCCACAGAGCGTTTTGGACCGTCTGCATGGGGATCATTTGAAATCGTGGTTTTGTTCGTCCCACTGGGCTAGCCCAAACGCTCCGTCCCTGCAATCCCCTGGGCTGGCCCACTGTCCAAATCTCGTTCAGTCTCAAGTCCAGCCCTCTCAAGTCTCAGGTTGCCGGTTCAACAGGGCACCCGGACAAGCGTGCCCTGTGGGGAGTGCTGGGTAGGGCCGGCTGCTGCCACCCCGGCTGCTGGCTTCACCAGGCAGAGGTACTGCCTGGTGTCCCGCGTCTCCTTTATACTTGGGAATTTCCCCATTCTGTGGGCAACGAAGATCAGTCTGGAAATGCAGCTCCGACTCACCTCTCCGCGGATTCAAGGAGAGCTCCAATCCTGGGTTGTTCTCACAGCCCCATCTTGAGTCCTCAGATCCTTTTCTTTTCTTTTCTCTCTCTCTCTCTTCTTCCCTCCCTCCCTCCCTCCCTCCCTCCCTTCCTTCCTTCCTTCTTGCATCATTTTAGACAGAGAAAAAGACAGTACAAAATGAAAAAAAAAAAGACCTTTGGACCTACATATTTCAATTTCCAGCAGTCAGGCTGAGGAAATTTCTCAGTTACAAACACAGGCAATTTATTACATAAAAGGAGTATGATTCAGAGGTAGAACAAAGAGCCTCAGATGAAGCCTAATAGGAACAAGCAACATGTGATTTCAGAATTTCTGTGGAGTGGTAACTGTTGTGTGCCTCCCGTTTTTCTGTTTTTTGAACAGGAGTTTCTGTAACAGTTACCCTATACCTGTTCCTCCATTGCATATTGATGCAAGAGTGGCAGATAACATGTCTTTTTAGATCACTGGTTGTCAAATATAAAACAGCAATCCTCGAGGAATTATAACGAAGGAATAACACCTGAAGAGTCTAATCCATATGTGAACCTTATCAAGATGATAAAATCCTAGGCTTTGCACTAATGCAGTAATAGGATGACTTGAGGATCTTGGGGAGAGAGGGTGTGTATGTTTTGCATGTGGGAAAGATATTAATTGTTGTGATCAGTGGAGGGATTATGGCAGATTGTATTTTCAAATGATGGCTGCATTAAATCACACATGATATTCTTAGAACATAACTCTGATGCTCTTTCCATTGAGAGATGTTGCTTCTTCTTGATTCTAGGTTGGCTTGTCATTGTGGCTGAAGCAATGCTCTCAAGGTAAGATAATAAAAAGCAATATAGCTTCCACCTACTTCTTTTGGGACATTTACTTTTAGAACCTAGCTGACATGCTTTGAGGGAGCCCAAATAATCATATAAAGAGATTATGTGTAAGTGTTCTGGCAAAAGGGACCAGCTAATGTCCCGGTGGATAACCAGTGTAAATAATCAGAAATGTGAGTGAATGGGTCTGAGATATTTCAGATTCTGGTTTTCAAGTCACCCCTATACTCTGAGTCTTTTCAATTGAGGCCCCATATATTATAAAGTAGGGGTTACCTTGTTATTCATTTGTCCTTTCTTAATTTCTGACCCACAGAATTCATGAACATAACGAAATGCAATTGTTCTATCCTACTAAGTGTAGAATGGTTTGCTGTCATTGCAAAAATGAAAACTGGAACAAATAAAAACAACTAGACCTAGCTAAAGTTTTCCATAAAAGCCAGTATTTCAGTTAACTCTAGGGCTAAGGAAAATTAATATGATCAGAAAATATACATGAGGACTCTGGTATGCTGCCAATTTTATATATCTTGACCTAGATATGATTCTTAATTTATCATTCTATATTATGCTCTAGAGTTATATTTTATGTACTGTTGTCTGTTTTTGTGTTTTACCACTTAAAATACTAAATAAACAGGTTTAAATTTAAGTAAACAAAATTCAGAATAGAATATCAAACTATTAATTTGTATTACAGTATGTTCATATCTATATTATTTTCTTTGAAATGTTAAGTATTGTATCTGAAAATGCTCTTATATATGGTTTTTTAACATATATTTTGTTTCTTTATAAACACTCTAAGAATAATTCCTGTTTTTATTTTTAATTGCTTAATTATATGAAACTGTTTCATGATCTTTTAAGACATTTTCCTCATTAATAACTGCATATGTGCTTTCTTTGAACCATGAACTTTAGGTAGAACATAAGTGCCTTTCTGATAGAAATATGTAAATACCTAGCACTTGTAATTGTTAATGACAAATATTTCTTTTTAATTTTACAATTTAATATTTGTGGATATGTAGTAGGCATGTATATTTATGAGGTATATGGAATATTTTGATACTTGCATACAATCTGTAATAATCGCATCAGGGTCAATGAGGTATCTATCACCTCAAACATTTAGGCTCTGTGTTACACTTTTCAAGTGTTATTTCATCAAACCAATCAATGTAAACCAATGAAATGAATACAGTAATTTTGTTATTAATCTTGCTGTTTAGCACAATTACAGTTATATTAGTTACCAAATGATATGACGGCATCTTAATTTATAAAGACAACAACAGAAACAACAAAAAGCAGTGTGGCTATTTCAGTACTGAACTGGTAAAACGAAGTCCTGAGAACATAAGAACCAAGACAGTGTGACTGGAAGCAGGTAGACTCAGATGGCAATTTTAAGAGTCTAAGCAAATGAAGAAGGAAATACATTCTGTGTCAGATGGCAGTGAGTGTCATAGAGAAAAATGAAGCAGGATTGTTGTGGGATGTTAAGGTTGGCGTTTCTGTTTCATGTTGGAGAGTCAGGGAAGACTTCCAAACAATGTCAGTAATATCATTCTTTTGTGATAATTTACAGAGCTACAAATTTGTAATTTGTGCATTTTTCTGTGTGTTGTGCTTCAAAAATATTTCAAAAATTCAGTAATCATCATCAGTGTTTCAACCATTTAACAGTTTTACTCATTTAAAACATTTACTTAAGATGTAAAATTCATGACTTCAAATTATTTTTATGGTTTATGCTGATCTTGTGGACTGTTAGAGAATTTATATGAAGTAATATATCTCATTTTATTATTTATGACTGAGAAAAGAGGGATTACTGAGAACTTTGCAAAATAATAAATCTTCATGCAAATGGTATATAATACTAAAGAAAGAGAGTGGAGTTTCAGTCAAAATTTTGAACTTTATTTTGATGTTTTTATTGATGCCGTCTCCAAATAAAAGTTCCTCCAGACGATGCAGTAATTAGGTAAGTTATTTTAATTATTTTAAAATTATTCTTTCTCAGTAAATTTTATATTTACTTCTAGTCAATACATAAATATCAAAGAGAATTAAATAGTATGTCTGATGATTTAGAAACCGTAAATTGGAAGAATATTTATGACAGCCAAATTGGCAGCTCTTGTGTTCTAGCTGCGGAAATGGTTTGGAAATTGTATCACATCTTAGATGTTCACCTTAATGGAAGTTATAAAATGGAAATCATTAAATATTTGAAAATTACATTTTTAGCTAGGTTTGTTTCTTCTAAATAATATATATGACAGAGATGCCAGTATTCCCTTACTCTTCATAAAAGACGTATCAGTAATAAAGCTGATAGATTAATTTGACAAACATTTCAAGTAATTGAATGTATAAAACATAACAAAGAATTCATAAAAGGTAAGTGAAATTAGAAATGAAGAAACATAATACACTCCTTGAAACAAAACAAAGTAATATTTTCAAAGGTTTAGACTGCTTAACAAGTTATATGAAAATGTGCTTATTGTAAGATGATAAACATGAAAGACAAAATAAAGTTTTCCATTCCCTTCTACTTATTGAGTCCTGAAAATTGGCACATTGATATGTGCAAGGCACTATGAATTAGCAATACAAAAATATTAATAAAATCGAGATAGCAAAATTACATTCTAGTAAATACTTAATGAAATCTAATAAATAATTTTCCTCACTTAGTAAAAAGTAGAGACCATGAATATATATGTTTTTACTTTATTTTAAATTCTTGTGGACACATAACAAATTGTATGCTTGTATCAAAATATCACATGTGCCCTAATTTTGGGGTACATGTAATGTTTTGATACAAGCATACATTTTGTTACAATTACATTAGTATAATTGAGATATCCATTGCCTCAAGTATTGATCATTTATGTTAGGAACTTTCCAATGCCACTCATTCAGTTATTTTAAAATATAACAATAAGTGAATGTTAACTATAATCTCCCTATTATGCTACCAAACACTAGATCTTATTTCTTCTATCTAACCCTTTAACCATCACCATTTTATACCTCTCTCCCTACAACCCTTTCCAGCCTCTGGTAACAATCATTTTACTCTGTATCTAAGTTCAATTTTTTTAAGCTCCCTCTTATTAGCAAGAATGTGCAGTATTTGTCTTTCTCTACCTGGCTTATTTAACTTAACATTATGACCTTCAGTTTTATCCATGTTGCAAATGACAGTATTTCATTTTTTTTTATCGCTGAACTACATTCCACTGTGTAGCTCTGCCACATTTTCTTTATTTATCTACTGATGGACACAGGTTGCTTTCATATCTTGGCTATTGTGAAGAGTATTTCAATAAACATGAAAGTAAAGATACCACTTTGATATATCAAATTCCTTTCTTTAGAATATATATCAAGCTGTAAGATTGCTGGATGATATCGTAGTTCTATTTCTAGTTTTTTGAGGAGCCCCCGTACTGTTCTTCATTTTTACTATATTAAATTACCTTCCTACCAACAGTGTATGAGGATTCCCCTTTCTCCATATCCTCATCAGCATCTGTTATTGCCTGTCTTTTGGATAAAAGCCATTTTAACTGGAGTGAGATGATGTCTCATTGTAGTCTCAATTTGCATTTGTCTGATGATTAGTAATGTCAAGCATTTTTTCACACACCTGTTGGCAATTTGTATGTCTTCTTTTGAGAAATGTCTATTCAGATTTTGTCCTTTTTTGATCAGATTATTTTTTCCTATTAAGTTATTTAAGCTTTTTATATGTTCTGGTTATTAATCCCTTGTCAGATGTGGTTTGCAAATATTTTCTCCCGTTGTGTGAGTTGTCTCTTCACTTTGTTGATTGTTTCCTTTGCTGTGCAGAAGTGTTTTAGCTTGATGTGAATCTCTTTTATCCATTTTTGCTTTTGTTGCCTGTGCTTTTGAGGTCTTATTCAAGAAATCTCTTTCTAGACCAGTGTCCTGGAGTGTTTCCTGAATGTTGTTGTCTTCTAGGAGTTTCATAGTTTCAGGGCTTAGATGTAAGTCTTTAATTCATTTTGTTTTTTTTAGAATGGCAAGACATAGGGGTCTAGTTTCATTCTTCTGAATATGAATATTCAGGTTTTCTAGCACCATTTATTGAAAAGACTGTCCTTTTTCCAATGTATGTTCTTGTTACCTTTGTTGGAAATGAGTTAACTTTAGATGTATGGCTTTACTTTTGGGTTTTCTATTCTGCTCCAATCATCTGTGTGTCTGTATTCATGCTGGTGTCACACTGTTTTGGTTACTATAGTTTGAGACTGAATATATTAAACTCTCCAGTAATATTAAAAGAGCATAAAAATATTTTGAATATAACTATTGTTCAAGAGATACTCAGAGAATTCAGCAGTATCAACGATACTTTGTGGAGGGACTTTTTAACTTGTTGAGGTTACTTTTTAACTTTAATGGAGGTATTCATTAAAAATACAAATGTGGTACTCTTTTTCAAAATCTGTCAAAATGTGACATAGAAAAAGCAAGCATTTATCTAACAGCTGAATTAAGCAAAAGACACCACCATCAATTTCTAAAGTAAACAATTTTGAAATTACAAGAATGATCTAGTAGATAATTATTCCTACAACTTGTATTATTTAGTATTTGACTTGGAGAATAAATTTCAGTGTTTTAGACTTAGAATTTTCTACATCTCTACCAGTTATTAAATATTTCTAATACCACGCAACTTATCACCTTCTAAGTTAACACATGTTGTTGTATATTATTATGGTTTTCCTTAAATTAGAATGTAAGCTCCTTAGAGTCAGACGCTTTTGTCTGTTGTTATCTCTGCTTTTTCTGCAGTACTCATAGAAGTAACTAGCATATCACAGATGTTTCATTTCATCTTTTCAAGAGAGCACATACATTTTAACATGTTAATATAACATATGTAGTCATGTAGTTAGCTACAAAACATATTTAATTTTTTCAAAGGTAGAAAAAGCATTCCCTGATAGAAAGCCAACATATTAGAAATAAATAATAAAATAACAAAAGTACTTGTAACCTTTAGAAAATGGTAGAAATAAAAATCCAATTACTTAATTCTTATAAAAAAGAAGACAACATGTGAATACTTCAAACCAAACCCATGGGAGAGAGCTAAAGCAATTAACAGAAAAAATGCGTAATTTTATTTATTTTATTTTATTATAATTTTTATCTTTTGAGACAGCGCCTCTGTCTGTGACCCAGGCTGGAGCACAGTTGTGTGATATCAGCTCAATGCAGCCTGGACCTCAGGGGCTTAATCAGTCTGTTGCCTCAGCCTCTTGAGTAGCTGGGAATACAGATGCAAGCCGCTCCACCCAGCTACTTTTTCTTTTTTCTTTAGTAGAGATGGGTTTTGCCATGTTTTCCAGGCTGGTCTTGAACTCCTGGGTTCAAGCAATTCATCTGCCGTGGCCTCCCAAAATACTTGGGATGAGCTATGAGTCACCATACCGGGTCAAAAATGCGTAATTTTAATATCTTCATTATTAAAAAATAAAAAGACTAAAATAAAGAAATCAAATATGTATAACACTAATTTAGAAGATAAAGCAATTAAAATTTATCTAAAATGTAAGTACCATAATCAGTAACTTTTCAAATTAACAGAATTAAAAATAAATATATTAGAGAAATGAATTCCAAAATTGTCATTAGAGAAGGCCAAAAAATACTAAAGCTTAAGCAAAATAGAGAAAAAAAGGTTGAAATTAGTAATGAGAAAAAATATGTACCGTTGATCCTTGAACAATGTGGGGGTTAGGGGCACTGTAATCTTTCACACTTAAAAATCCATGTGTAGCTTTTGACACCTCAAAAACCTTAACTACTAATACCTTACTATTTACCAGGAGTCTTACTGATAAGATAAACATTGATTAACAAGATAAATATTGATTAACACATCGTCTGTATGTTATATGTATTATATGCTATATACTAACAATAAAGTAAGCTACAGAAAATCATAAGGAAGAGAAAATACATTTTTACTACTGTACTGTTTTAGTGAATATCATAAGTTTATGTCATCTGTTTACATGAATCCTCTATCTGAAGTGGCCACCAACTACAGCAGCAGATCTTACTCTACGGTGTGTAACAAGCAAATCGACTTTCATTGTATTTCATGCCTTTTCTCTGCTTCTTAGGAGTTCTTCTAACTTCAGTATGCCACTTTGTTGAGCCCCATGGTGTTATTCAACGTTTACAGTATTGCAATAAACACAGTGAAAAATTTACAAGAACTGCAAGAGATCACTCTTCACTGTAATACATAATTTACTGGAGAGACAAGCTGATTACATGGAGATGATTGGCATCACATGGCATTTTAAGCAAATACTTAGGATATGAGCTTACTGCAATAGCAACAGGAGATAACTATGAAATTATAACAATGGTACAGTATGTGTTGCAGTTAATTTTATGCAGTTACAATTTAATACTGCATATTTACATTTGTTTACATTTCTCTGAACTGCAGATGGTGCCTTGTGTGGTCTGTGAATGATCTTGTGTGTGTTTTGACAGATTTAAACTTTTAATATATTTGTGTATATGTCATGGTAGTAAATGATAAAAAAGATTAGTATCTACATGTGTCATATACATTCATGACATATGTCACTTGTCCTTAATTTTTTCAATATTTCTAGGCTACTGTGTTTCATCTGTAAGTTTTTCAAATTGTCACAAATCTTTAAAAACTCCTTAAATGTATTTATTTTTTTTAAGTCTGCCTATAAGTGGACTTGCACAATTCAAACCCATGTTGTTCAAGGGTCAACTGTATATCCAGAGATATATTTCCTAAAGAAATGGAAGCAAACCCATATAAGAATATTATGTGCAAGTCTTTGACAAAAAATCCTTAAAATCTAGAAGATGCAGATAATATTATAACAATTGTTATGATGGTTAATTTTGCATGTTAACTTGACTGAGTTGCCAGCTGCAGTTGGCAGCCACTTCAGACAGATGATTCATTTTGTAAATAGATGACATGAACTTAGGGTATAGATTAATACAGCATAGTACTAAAAATGTACTTTGTCTTCCTTGTGATTTCTTAACCTTTTTTCTCTAGCTTACTTTATTATTAGTAGACAGCATATAATACATATACAAATATGAATCAATCAGTGTTTATGTTATCAGTAAGGATTTTGGTTGATAGGAGGGTATTAGTAGTTAAGTTTTTAAACAGATAGCTGATGAAGCATTATACTTGGGTCTGTCTGTGACAGTCTTTCCAGAAAACACCGGCATTTGAGTCTAGGCAGAGACTGAGTAAAAATCTGCCTTCACCAATGCAGGTGGGTCTTATCCAATCTGTTGAAGGCTTGAATAGAACAAAAAGGTGGAGGAAAGGTGAATTTGCTCTCTCTACTTAAGTTGGGACATATATCTTCTCCTGCTCTCGGACTTTGGTGATCCTGGTTTTCCAGCCTTTGGATTTGGATGGGGACTTTACATTGTTGGCTCCCCTGGTCCCCAGGCCTTTCAGTTTGGACTAAAGCTACAACACAGGCTTTCCTGGATGCCCAGCTTGTAGCCAGCAGATTTGGGACTTCTCAGTCTCAATTATTACTCATATACTTTTAAATATATTTATATATATAAGAATATATATATCCATATCTGCATATTTAGATATTTATATATCTAAAGATATAGGTATCTATATATGTAAGATATGTAGAGATAAAAACTACATAACTTACATATCTATATATTTTTTCTCTCTATATTTTTATATAAAGATATATATGACTGTATATGTAAGTTATCTAGACATAAAAAAATCTATGTATCTTATATATATACACACATATATCTTTATACATAAAAATACCTGTGGAAATACATAAATATATATTTAACATATGTAATATATTTTAATATATATTTATATTTACTGTTTTTATCTATAATAAATATATAACCATAAAAATATATAAATATATATAAAGATCTTTATATATATTCATATGCAAGCATGTATATGTGTATATATTCCTATTGGTTTTGTTTTTTTTTGGATAATTCTGACTCCAATATATATTAAAAATGGTCTAGCTGGGCATAGTGGCCCATGTCTGTAATCCCAGCTACTGGAGAGGCTAAGGTGGGATGATCTTTTGAAGTCAGGAGTTTGAAACCATCCTGGACAACATAGCAAGACCCTATTCCCTTAAAAATAAAAAATGGAAAATTAGTTGGGCTGTAGTCCCAGCTACTCAGGTTTGAACCCAAGAGTAAGGCTACGGTAAACTATGATTGCAAAGATGAGCTCTTAGAATGATGTTTGATCTATCACTAAAGGTTAGAAAAGTAAAATCACAGATGTGAACTTTGAGTCATAGCCATGTAATTGCCATCCAAGGGAGTAGAAACCTGACACCAAGATAAGACCTGCTCTATTATGAGGTGCCTACAACATGTTGGCATATAGTTACACTTCTGATTCCATGTACAGTCATTCCTTAGTATCATGGAGGAATGGTTCCAGGAACTCTCATAGATACCAAAATCCACAGATGCTTAAGTCCCTTATATACAATGGCATAGTACTGGCATATAAACTATGCATATCTTCCTATATATTATAAATCATTTCTAGGTGATTTGCAATACCTAATACAATGTAAATGCTATGAAAATAGTTATACAGTATTTTTTAAGTTGTATTATTTTATTTTTGTATTTTTTGTTGTTGTTGTTTTTTCCCCAAACATCTGTATGATTGCATCTGTGGATACAGATTTAGAGGACCAACTGTAATTCCTCACGTCTTTAATTCCTTATTTTAAATAACACGATCAACATCTGTCTTCTCTTGAAAGTTTGTCAGAAGGAAGAAAAAGTGATGGGATTTCTAGTTTAAGTATTCAATTATCTGATTATTATATCTTGTTAGAGATTAGAACATTGAAAATTTGTTTTCTTCCCCGTTTTATTCACTTGTATATTAGACTCTACCACTGAGAAATGGACCTGTCCTCCTTGAGCTGAGCCTGCAAAGCTAAGGTCCAGACTATGATGCACAGTCAGTTAAACACATTAAAATGATAAGGAGACTGTAATGGGATTTCTTGGCACTTAGGGCCACTCTTTTTGCCGCAAACACCAATGACCAATCTCAATTGGTATCTGCATGTGTATAGCAAAACTGGTCAGCAGACTTTAAAATGCAGTAGTCCTCCCTTATCCTCAGAGAATACATTTCAAAACCCTAGTGGATATCTGAAGGCACTGAACCCCACATATACTGTGTTTTTGGATCTGAAAACCAAGTTGACTAAGGAACTCATCAGGAGTATATACAGCATGGATACCCTGGACAGCTTTGATTCACATCTCAGGTGATATGGAGCAGGGCGGTGTGAAATTTCACTCATCACTCTATTCAGAACAGTGTGTAACTTAAAACATATAAATTGTTTATTTCTGGAGTGTTCCATTTAGTATTTTTGGTCCGATGTTGACCAAGGAGAACTAAAACTGTAAAAAAACAAAACCACTGATAAGGGAGGACTACTGTAATTTCTACTTCAGTATCTTTCTTATTTTCATCATTGTATCAGAAAAGACATTTTTAGTGGAATTTGATAAAAAAGGAAACTGAGGTTCAGAGAAGCATAATAATTTGAGCAAAGTCATAAAATCAGTTGAAGAGCACAACAGAAACCCAGTTTTTCTAAACCCTGGCCAAGTACTTTCCCCATTATATTCCTCTGATTCTGTCAGTACTTAACAATTAACCTATAACTATGTCATATAAAAGATCTGTGGCTTTCAAAATCTGTTCAGAAAAATTAAATAATAATTGATTAATAAAATTCATTTTATTATCAGTGCATTTTAATTTTTTTAATGATTAAATACAATGGGATTCTCCAGTGTATTTGTGTTTTAATTGCTTTGACGCTCATCAAGTACAGCATTCATCACTGTTTTATGCAGCTCTGTTGAAAAATAATCATTTGGAATTTATATTAACAGATTGGTTGGGTGTCAGAAACACAATATCATCAATGTTTACTTGGAGGTTAAAACAGATTTTTAAGTTAAGTTACAAATGGATTCCCGTTATACAGGACCAATGTTAAAATTATAATTTTACTATGCACATATTAGATACATTTATTGGAGACATGTATGCGGTATATCTTTTGTAAGCCTAGAATTATCACCTTAACACATCTCAAGCCAGCAATCACGCCAAATGATATGTGAAACTCATGGCTCCAAAATCTATACCTTTACTTGGGTTCCTGAGTCCCATGTTCTGTTTCAAATCTTCAGTTGCATATTTTTTTGTAAATTTCCTTTTTGTATCTCAGAATCCACTTAGCTTGAATCTGACACCATTTTTATTCTCCCTGTGCAAACCTGCTGCCTGCTTGTTCCCCAGCTCTCTTTCTTAGGAACCTGGAGTCATCTTTACTTTCTTTGTCTCACAACATCAAAGCTTTTCCCCTAAATGTCCCACTGACTTTACCTGTGAAATGTCTCTTGCATTCATTACATCTTTATAATACTTTAATCAAATACATATAGTGCTCAGTATATGCAAACATTTACACATTTAATCATGTAACTCTCCGGGCCCACAAAGCTATTTAACCCTGAGAAAAGCTTCAAACCCAGGTACTCTGGTCCTAAAGGGTCTTAGTGACTGCACTGTGTTGCCTCCCACTGCCTGCCCATTATAGTACTGCCAGCAGGATTCAGGTCTGCTAGTAGCCCAAATGGTCTTTCTGCATCTAGTAACTCTCCTTTTTCAAACCACTCAAAAACTGGCAAAGAGGGTAAAGGGAGAGAAGGGAAGCAAAAAGAAAATATTTTTGCTCTTATTATTTTATCTTCCCCCCACTTAAAACGTTCAAAAGTTCTCATTACCTAGCCCTCTCCTTCTTCCCCTCAAAATGCCCCCAAGGTATACCTTTTCTTTATAATGTGGTCCCGGCCTGCTATTGTCACTTCTCTTCAAGTAGCCCTTTGACCAGTCTCAGTGCCTTTTATCGGTGCTGCTCCTGCTTTGGAATGCCTTTTCTATGTCATACCAAATGTTCAATGTTGCTGCTTCCTCAAAATCAAGTTCCTCTTTTAAAGCCCTCCTCCATAAACATCTTTTGAGTTTTAAATTAAGTTTTCTCCTGTTCTCTCTTCTTTGTGCTTCTTTAGCAGTGACTGGCATATTGTAGGTTCTCTACAATGTGTAGCTATTAATAACCTAATTAAAACCTGTCCACTTCTCTCCTAAGTGATATCACGATGCTTTTTCTTTATGATAATTGTGATGTGAAAAATGATAGGTGGTTCATGGCCTTTTCTATAGTAATATGAATCATCTGGACTTTAAATTATTTTAGTTTACAAAGTAAATAAAACAGCACTTCTTTTATAGTACTGAATGTAAATCATTCTATGGTATAGGGAAGATGGAACACATGAAACAGGAAAGAAAAATTCAAGGTAGGTTATAGAATACTTGTGTTTAGATAAAGAATATTTCTCTATGGAATCCCAGTTAGGTATGCTACATGCTTGAGTCAGCTTCTTTTACAGGTAAGGAACTTAAGCTCTTATGAGAGAAAGGAAGTTGTTATGAATTGACAGAAACTGCTGTCTCTGATTCCAGGATATTTAATCGATACTATCAATATGCCTCATCATCCATAAAATAAAATGCTAAGTAGCCACTAAACATGAGGATAGAAACCTTGGAAAGATATCTATGGAAATGTGCAAAGAAGAAGATTAATAAAATGTTCAGTGTATTTGATTCCATGTATATAAGATTATTTATGCATATGCACAGATGTGTGTGAGGGTGTGCATGAAAGAGAAAAAGTAGAGACAGAAGAGATATCTGTGCAGAAGAATGTTCATCTAAGTTCTAATAGTGTTCATTGTTTGGGTAATAATTTTTTTTCTACATCACTTTTGGCATCATTTAAAATATTTATTACAAGAATACATTATGTTTATAATTAGAAACACAAATTAGATGAATTACTATTTGGAGAAGGGCAGAAAATGGCTTCCTTCAAATATTTACTTGGGGGATACAACGTAGGTTGTATTAGAGGATCCCTGTCATTTTTTGAAGTATCCATTTTAATGGTATTTTCAGGAAGGACTTTTTAAATGGTAGTAAGGATAGAACTGACTAGGTTCTCTTCTCCTTTCAAACTCAACCTTAGGTAAATTAACAGAGTTGCTGCAGTTCTACTCCTATTACAAAAGAAACACAATTTCCAAATAAAACATCTGTATTTTTTTTCCCTGTGGTATTCCATATATCATATTTCTCAAGAATATTAAAAGTTTCCTGTTTCCTTTAACAATTTATGTGACAGGTTTATAAGCAATTTGAAAGGAACAAAAGGGACACTGGGACATTGGTGGACTGAAGGGTCACACTTTAAATGAATTCCATTTAAAGGTCACATTATCCCTACGGAGTCTTCCCAGAACCAGGGAAGCTAACTTTGAATAGCATTCCCAGTTGTCTCACTGAGTGTATTTTGCTAAATCTCTCACAGTTCCTCATAACAAGGACATGAGGATTCTATTTAAACAAAATGTTTTAACATTCTGAGAGAAACAAATTTTGTTTTTTCTCATAGGCATGTTCTTTGATTGTTTGTCCTGGTTCCCATCAGTTGGTACACTTACTTCTGCCTAGTTTCAGCATCTGTCCCACCCACTGAAGAGCCCATGCCAATGTGCTAATCATAACTCCATGTAGTTTTAATTTGGGCAGCATCTGTTATTTCACATTGCTGAGGCAATGCCATGTGGTGCCAAGAGCATGGGCCTTGGAGCCAGATAAACTTGGGCTTGTGCCTTGGTCTTTCCCATTACCAAGTGACCTTAGATAATATGCTTCACTTATTTGAACCCCAATTTTCTCATGTGAGAAAGGGAATATTGCTAAATCCTCGTCATTGTGAGGAATTAGGAAGTCAGTGTATGTGTTTGTAAAATGTTTAGCAGTGACTGGCATATTGTAGGTTCTCTACAATATGTAGCTATTAATAATCTGTTTAAAACCTCTCCACTTCTTTCCTAAGTGATACCCCAATGCTTTTTCTCTATGATAATTGTGGTGTGAAAACTGATAGGTGGTTCATGGTCTTTTCTGTAGCAATATGAATCATTTGGACTTTAAAGTATTTTATTTTACAAAGTACCTCTGAATATAGTATGTTACTACAAAAATCCCATGAGGTGTATAAGTATATATGCATATTTATATATACATACACAAAGGCACACACATAAATATATAGTATGCTCATTTAACTGATGAGACCATTGAGATGAAATGGTCAAGCCTTAAAGTACGTTAGGTGGGAGAGGGGAGGTTAGTAATGGAACCCAGGTGCTCAGAAATGAGGAAGAATTGTCTGTATAACACATCTGTGTTGCTCTCCAGTTTGGACTGCTGGTTGACAGTGATGGTCACAAGTCTTGCTTCAGGTCGGTCATGTAAATACAACTACCTAGTCAATTTAAAATAGTAATAAAGCTTGAGTCCTTTCTGTACACCAGACATACTGCTGGACATGTGTACAAACATCAATATCATGTAATCTGAGTAACAACTCTCTGGGGTAGGTATCATCTCTGTTTTACAGATAAGGTCAGTTGACTTGTGAGTGGCTGCACCACCACTAAGGATTGGATGCAAAAAATGTTTAAAAAATATTGGATCAAATGACCTATAAATCCTAACAAGTTATCTGCTTTTAGGCTTCTTTTCCCTTAAGGCAAATTTTCCCAATGTGGGAAAATTCCCTCATAGCTTATGTGGAATTCTAACTTTTGAAAATGAGTCATTTTCATAAATTTTGAGAGTAGAAACCTAAGCAAATCGAGAGTACAAAACTAAACAGCACTGAGAATGATCAGTTTACAAGTTCTTTAACCATGTGGATGAATTTCCTAAACCTAAAATTCAGTGACAGAAGCCAGATACAAATATTGTAAATTGTATTATTCCATTTATAGAGAGCACAGAGAAAGGCACATCCAATCAAGGATGTTAGAAGTTGGGAGAGTGGTTAGTCTTTGGGAGAGGCAGGCAGAAAGGAAGCACAATGGGCCCTTCTGTGAGTTGGTTTCATCTGTGTTCAGCTTACACTTCTGATAGGTACTCTTTTCTGTATTTATTATATTTAATAGGAATTTGCTAGATAACCATGTGCTTGATGCTTCATGAAATTGACACTAATTGGCTATTAACTTTTTTTTTGAGACTGAGTTTCGCTCTTGTTACCCAGGCTGGAGTACAATGGCGCGATCTCGGCTCACCGCAACCTGCGCCTCCTGGGTTCAGGCAATTCTCCTGCCTCAGCCTTCTGAGTAGCTGGGATTACAGGCACGCGCCACCACGCCCAACTAATTTTTTGTATTTTTAGTAGAGACGGGGTTTCACCATGTTGACCAGGATGGTCTCGATCTCTTGACCTCGTGATCCACCCGCCTCGGCCTCCCAAAGTTCTGGGATTACAGGCGTAAGCCACCGCGCCTGGCTGGTTGGCTATTAACTTTTAAAAATACAGTTAGATGTGTTTTAGTTTGGGGCCTCCCTCGGGTTGGCCTCTGAAAGAGCACAAACTCAGCAGTAAGGACAAACTCATTTGGAAGCCTGGGGATATTGATAAGAAGAGAAGGCTCTAAAACACCTATAGGGGATGTAAGCAGAAAGGGCTTTTCTGCAAAGGCTTTGTGTTCAAAGTCTGCTAAGGTAAGAGTGGAGTGGTGCAGAGGAAAGTCAGCTGCAGTGATCAGCCACCAGCAGAGCCAGGTGAGAGAGCTGATCCTGCTGATTCTGGGCGTAGGCTAATAAAAGACAAATAAGCAGCATCAGGGAGAATAAGAGTTGCAGCTTTGGATAAACTGGTTTCAAATCTTAACTATTCTATCAAGGAAAAGTTACTTGAACTCAATGAGCCACATCTGCCTCTTTTCTCAAATGGGTATTTTAACGCCAACATTACGATATTGGAAAGATTAAATGAGGTAATTATATCAAGCATATTGTAATAGCATAGTATTTGGCAGGTAATAAGTGCTGACTCTTCCCATCCCCTCATCTCCACACTTTGGGTTTTAAAATAACGATTAAATGTAAATGTTTGGAATCAAAAGGCAAGGAAGAACGTAATGAAATGCAGAGAGCTGGTGAAACACAGCCAATGTGCTGAGGACAGGTAGAGTTAAAATTTGGGATGGGGTAGGGTTATGGAAGTTCTCAAATGGCAAAGTTCAGATTCTGTGTTTTAGGAATTGCTGAGCTGTTGAGCAGAGTTTCAGTTAATGCAGGAACCAAGGATGAATTAAGATTGGCAAACACCTGAAGATGGAGATAGCATCATGCAGTTTCTTATTTCACTCCAGCAATGAAGTTGAATCTGAGTGAGGCTTTAATGTGAAATGAAAAACCATCCCCCAAGCCTCTTTGACTTCATGGACCCAGACTCCCACTTGAGGGGAATCATGTAGAAATTTGACATCTGCAGGATTAAATTCCCCATCTTTCAATCAGATTTATTGAGTATCAGCCACAGCTCAGCTGTCATGCTTTCCCAGTTCTGTTTGAATTAAAGCTATTCCACTCAAAAGATAGAGGGAAAAAAAAAAAAAAAAAAAAAAAACGCTACTGACAGTGAACTGCATGGAAAATCCTAACATAGATCCCTTGTTGTCTCCCAGGTGCTGTTTCTGGCACAATTTTTCTGGGTCAGGCTCTTTATGAAGACATTCAACCTTCTCATGGTAAAATAAAACCAAGAGTTTTAAAACAGGGTTCAAAAGGAATAGCATATTGTCGTCTTCTACTCTGGTGAAATAAAGAGGCATAGGAGGGGAAAATGTTTCTTAGGAGAGGAGAATAGTACTTTTACAGTGAATCATACACACGTACACACACACACACACACTTTTTGTTGTTGTTTGTTAAGCAATCTGGTCCAAGTGAGCTTTTCTGCTATAGTCAGGATATACGTCCCTGGTGCTCTACTCTGGGAGCACACCTTACTCTGTAGATGAAAAACATATAAGCAATTGCTTCCCTTGGTGTGGGGTGAAATGAGACTGGCATTCGTACTAGGTAACTGGGCATTGTTCCCCATTTCTCTCACCTGCTCAGTCAGAGCCATTAACTCAGTGTGGCAGCTTCTGTTGAAAGAGGCCCCAGTTAGTAAAACACTATGCCAATAAAATAATTATGTATTCTAGGGGAAACAGCCAGCTGTTACATGCCATGCTGGAGTGCTTTTCAATTTTGGGCCAACCATCCTTTTCTTAACAATGACTTCCAAGTACAGATTTGTTATTCACTGAAGATGTGAGGAAGCTTGATATTAAGACCTGTTTCTTTGCATCCTTTCAAAATCAGATGTAAGAAATGAGAAAGGAAAATAATAGAAAAGGACAATAAAGTAAATGGCCTGACCGAATGTCATTAATAGAGGTATAATAAGGGCTCTAAGAGTTTACTACTTGCTGTCATCACCACATCACATTTAGGAAGATGCTCAAGTATGCTGTCTTTCCAATTATCCTGTCTCTAATTTATGCATCCCCTCTAGCTATGGCATCAACATTTCAAAAATACCACTTACTCTCTGGTCTTCTTCCTTTAGGAAATTGTTTCTATGATCTGAATGTTTGTATTCTACCAAAATTCACATGTTGAAACCCAGTCCCCAATGCAATAATAGTCAGAGGTGGGGCCTTTGAGAGGTGATTAGGTCATGTTAGAGTCCTCATGAATGACATCATTGCCCTGATAAAAGAGGCCCACAGAGCTTGTTTGCCCCTTGTATTATATGAGGATAAAGAAAAGGGTGCTGTCTATGAAGCAGAGAGCAAGTCCTGATCAGACTCTGATTTGCTGGCATCTTGATCTTGGACTTCTCAGTCTCTAGAACTTTGAGCCACACATTTCTGTCATTTATAAATTACCCCATCTAAGGCATTTTGTTATAGCCGCCTGAGTAAACTAAGACAATCATTCATTCAGTTTTTCTGTCTGTGCTCTGCCAACAACTTGGACCAGGTCCTCAGTAATTCACACCTAGTCTGTGGCCATATTCTTCTGGCTGTCTTTACAGCTGCTTCCTGGCTATACATTTCAGCTCAGTTCATCTTTAAATGTCTGTTTTATTATGACATTTCTTAATTTAAGTTCCTTTAATAGTTTGTTTCTGCAAGTCTGTCACCTGGCTTTCAAGCTCCTCTATACTATGGCCTCATCTCAATTTTCTGTCTTCTGCTGTTCTTTAATATATCTTTCTTATTTATGCAGACTCTCCATCTATTCATTAGTCAGGAACTTACGGAGCACTCAAGCACATTCAACTACAAGAGAGTTTCAGTTAAAATAAATTATGAAAATCTCCCCTTTCCACTCTTTCCTATATGGAATGTTCTTTACCCATCCCAATCCAAACCCAGCAGTATTTCCAGGCCCAGGTAACATTCAAGGTCTCCGGGGAACCTTCTTCTATTATGCTGCTCATTTTTCTCTGAATTCATACAGTACTGGCTGTCTTTACTGCCCCATAAAGCGTTTCATTAGCCACCAGTTTCTCTTTTACTTTTATATGTTTCATAGTTTATTTGGATAGTCTGATATTTCAAAAGAAATCTCAAATATTGTGAAGAAAATTATGTAATTTGTGCCTTTGTGCTATGTTGTATGTTTCTTGTAAGTCCACAATTAGTCAGGGCTAGTGAATGATATTGGGTAGCTTGGTGTGTCTACTCAGGTCATACTCTCTTCTGCTAGAATATACTTTTTTACATAGTTTTGGCTAAGTAAACACTGTGGGCACCTTGAATTGTCCTTTGAGAAAGAGGTCATACTCTCTTCTGCTAGAATATACTTTTTTACATAGTTTTGGCTAAGTAAACACTGTGGGCACCTTGAATTGTCCTTTGAGAAAGAGCTTATGGGACCCAAGCAAACATCTGAATCAGTTTGGCTATCTCAACAGGTGCAAAAAGATAACCTGTAATTTGCATTTGGTTCACATATATTGATAAACTGAATTAGCTGGAAGCAGAAAAGAAAGAGGTGAATTTGTTCCACACACAATCACTGAGTTAGAAAAATGGTGGGCCTCCTGGTGAAGACCCTTGCCCTTTACCAGGGTTTTAAGCCGCAGCTCCCAGAATGTCCAGCTAAACCGTATGTCCTGTACTAACATTCTTTGAGCCTCAACATATTCTAAGTACACATCCCTTCATTTTTTTCTAGGCTATAAATAAAGCCTTACTTATTAACATCTCCTCCTAGAGAACATGCTCCTTTGGGAACTGGCCAAGATTTTTCTCCCTTCCCTGGCCCTCTGCCTGGTCTTTTGGCTTTTTGTTCTTTAACTCAGCCACTCTCACCATTTTTCTCATGCTTTCCTTTTCTTTTTCTATAGGACCTTACTTTGGAACGAGAACTGAATAAAACTTACACCCCAAGGCATCAATAAATTACACAAATTTCATGAGCCGTAAAACCAAATGAACACAACGAAGTATTAATTTATCAGGGAGGCTTCAACATATTTGTCATGAGAGCCAAACCAAATGTTTTCCAGAAGACTCCCATGAAACAAATTAGAGACAAAATTAATATGTATCTTCCCTTCAAAGACTGAAATAGAGCAAAACCAGAGTACTAAATAGGAACAAAAATCCAAATTCCCAATCATATGTCATTTGATTAGATCAAACATTGTTTTCTGGTGTCAAATGCAGTGATTACAGTAGTAACAATTTCATGTGTTTGTATAGTGCTTTGTAGGTTATTAAGTGTTTTCATGTAAGGAGAGGTTAAAAACAGATTCAAGAGCTGTGTTTCATAGTGTACTCATTACAACTGTGTGAGCTTGCGCATGCTTTCTTATCTTCTATGATTCTGTTTCTTCATTTGTGAAATTGGAATAAATTGGCATCTGTATCATAGGGTCAACGAGGGAGTTAATGTCAATAATATGCAAAACATTTAAAATAGTGCTCATGCAAGATAAACAGATTATTAGTTGTAGCTGTACTAGAAGTACCAGTAGTTATTCCATTTCACCCTCACAATCACCCTGTGAGGTAGACTGTGCAAGGATAATTGTGGATATCTTATTTTTGAATAAATCAAGATCCAGAGAGAACAAATAACTTTTTAATGGTAGTTGTAAAACACAAATCTAAATTTAGGCCTCTTAAATTTCAAGTCCAAGGATGTTTGACGATAAAAATATTGGGTAGACTATGCAATTTACAGTCATTGCCAAGGAATAGCTGCCTCATAACAGAGATGATCCCTCAAGTAGCTGTGTTAGTGGGGACCTTCAACTCTAATGACTGAACTGAGTTGGGCATCTATTCACACTTCACTCACACTTCCTTTACTAGGGATTTGGCATTGTATTGAGAATAAGAGTATAAATAAGAGTAAAGTTGGGATAGAAACAGTGAGAGACCCCTGGGAGCTACAGCTCAACCATGTAAACTTAGAAACTCTGGGTTGCCATATTCCTCCCTTTGCCATACCTCACCAGGTTAGACTAGTGAGGCAGAGGTGAGAGATCAAAGCTGAATACTGCTTTATTTGCTACCAGTTCTTCAATTTTCTTTTTATCCCTTCCTAAGGGCTGGTTATAGTCCTCGTAAGGGTTTGGTATTTTGTGAGGCAAACCTTAACCATGGGGAGGCAATGTTGACTACTGACTAAGAGCACTCTGGACTGGGCTATTTGGATTCAAATCCTACCCCTCCTCCTTACCAGCTATGCGACTTTGGTTAAACGATCTGGTGATATGAAAATATGCTGCTCATATGAAAATATTACCTACCCTTCCAGTACTATGAAGAGAAGGTAAATAAGATAAAAGCTATAATGCATTCAGAATAGTTCCCAGCACTGTAGATGCTCAATAACTATTAGCTGTTATTCTATTTATAATAAATTCCCATTTGAGGCTTACATGAGATCAAAATGGTCTACAACTAAAGTGTTTTAGGACATTATCATTTTACAAGCAATCCAACTTGAAAATCACAGTCAGTCATCTGACTTTTTTCCTCTTAATTTTCTGAATCTAATCAGTCACTAAGTACTAAGTCCTGTTGGTTCTTGTACTGGAACCCCCATGCTACTGTTTTATTCTGTGTATCCTCATTTCATCATATGGGGCCCACTGGATGGCTCACATGTCTAGCTGTCTTTTACACTGTTCCCAAAGTATATAACAAGTAAATAAGATTTCTCCTCAATACATACATGGGTTGGGTTCCCAACTGTCCTCTTCCCTTAAGTTATGAAATGAGACCCACACCATTGGAGTATATTGGGGAGAAACTATTTTATTCACCTGCTCTTTATTTTATGCCATGACAATATTCTTCCTACATTATTAACAATCACCACAGTCTTATGAGAACTATTCTGAATACATTATAGCCTTTATCTTATTTATCTTCTCTTCATAGTACTGGTAGGGTAGGTACTATTTTTATATGAGCAGCATATTTTCATATCACCAGACCATTTAACCAAAGTCGCATAGCTGGTAAAGAGGAGGGGTAGGATTTGAATCCAAATAGCCCAGGACACCAATATTATTTCATCCTGTAGTTGATGAAACTGGGTCTTTGGGAGGTAGAATGCTGAATGCTTTGAGAACTGAATACTGGACCAAATCGGTTTAGTGAAAGTGGAGTATAACTGATGTCAAGCATAAATTGAGAAATGAGAACTGAATGCTGTGTGAGGTGCAGATCATGAAGAGCTTTGAACTCTAGATTGAGATTGGATGCTATTCTCTAAATAAAGATGTAAGGAATAGGAGAGCATATTTTCTACTTGAAATGGACAGCTCTTATTCAGATAGGACAGATCAACCCCATTCAGCATTCAGTTCTCTTTTCCCAATTAAGGCTTGACATCATTTATACTCCACCTTCGCTGGACTGATTATTCACTTTCCTTAAATCCATCTAGTCCTTCTGTATCTTGATATCTTTGTTCCTTTTGGAATCTTTCCTGCCTATCACAATCCTACTTATTCCACAAACCTGAATCAAGAACTTTGTCTCACAAGAAAGAAGCCTTGCAGAATGTTCTGGCAGATTGAGGAGGGCAGGGTTTGGGAAGAAAGAAGTTCCTAGCACATCGCATTTTTCTTGCTGTCTTTTGCTTTCTCACTGGTAGGCTGCAAAACTTGCAGACATTGTGTAAGAGGTAGAATTCATCTCACAGATAATGTAAGCTGACAAGTTATTGAAAGGCTACAGCTGAGGAATCTGGCCTTTTTAGCATCCCCAAACAAATCACAAAAGAAAGCTACAAGGAGGCAAAATTGGACCATTTAAATTATCTTGTTTCCTCCTGAATAACACAAGAAGGCTTTGTGCATGTGTCATCCTTCAAATTAACAGCTAGTTCTTTGGAGAGAAGCTATAACCCAGATATGTTAAACAAAATGGTGATGTGAGAGGAAAGTATTTTCCCACAAGGTATTAAGTGTGTCATGTGTGAACCATTTTTTATGGTTCCCTCGAAGAGTATGGATCTCATATTATTACTTAAGGGAAAAAGACAGTTGGGAACTCCATGTATGTACTGGAGGGAAGCCATCCACCTGCTCTTTATTCTGTGGCATAGCAACATTCTTCCCATATTAATAATCACCACACCCTTATGAGTAAGGCACCAATATTATTTCCATCCTGTAATCAAACTGAGTCTTTGGGAGGAAAAGTAACTTGCCAAAGATACCAGTTTAAGTAAGTTTTTTTCTTAACTCATGGTACCACTAGTCAGTAGAAGAGCAGGGATTGAAATGTAGCTTTGTCTGACTCCAAAGTCTGTGTTGGTAGAGGTACACCCAATGACATCCATCTTTGATTACTATTATTGTTATTTTATATTTAATATTCAGGCATATATAGGGAAAGCACAGAATTTACCAATGAAATTGGTACGCTTTGAAAGTGAGAGTGGGTACTATCCAAAATTATGCTGGTTATTCCTTGCAGCATTATTCACAAATGCCAAGAAAGGACAGCAAGGAATTTATTTATTTTTTTTAAGCTCACCAGGTGGTTCTGACAAGTAGATGAGGTCATGCATCACTTTCTAAGAGCTTCCTTTTACTACTTCTAAACAAACTATCCCAGCAGTTCAATCAATAATCATGTATTGGGTACCCGTTATATAGTAGATACTGGGTGCAGATGATATAGCCCTAAGTATGACATATCCTAATTTTATAGCACTTAAAGGCAGTTAAAGCCTTAATTTCCAGATCAATCCTGGGAGAAATACTGTCTGTAGGATAAACTCTTGTGGTTTATGAGGGACAACTGCAGAGATTTTCACAAATTTTCAAATGTTTAAAGAAAGAACAACAAAGCCAAGTTGAAGTTTCATTCATTAGCTGAGTATAAGAGGTTTTCAAGCATATCATGAACGGTTAAAACCAAGACTGTAAAATTTGTGAATATAAAATTTCTGCTAAGTTCACAATAAAATAAAAATTTGTTACTACCTTATTTTCTTCTGTTGTCTGTTATCTGACTGACAGATGTTATTCAAAACATGTATCTTTATGTTTGCAGCTTTCATATTTGCTTGTGTAATTATTTGATTTGTTTATCTTTACCCCTGGATTAGATGGCCCAAGAGAGTGACAACTACATGTTTCTTTTCACCACTGCATCTTTAGTGCCTAGCACTGTACCATACACAGTAGGAAATCATAAACCATCTGTTGAATGAATGAATGAATGAATTCATGAATGGGACACTTGTTCTAGTCATCATCTGAGAACATTCACATTCTAAAGAATTTTAGAGCACCTACAGGTAGTCGCTTTGAGAAACTTCATGTTTCCCCTGGTGAGTCTAGTATTACTAAATCATTTACGGAGCAAGAAAACCTGTTCTACACTTTATTTAATTAATGTTTTTAATGCAAGTAAAACTTTATAATTTTAGAGTCGCTTTTATTTTATGAGAAAGCCAAAGGTCATACAGTAAATAATATGACAACAAACATATTTGCTTATATATTTTGGTTTTAATTCTTGGATAATTAGCCATTGTCAAAATTCTTTCTAGGGAAGCTCTGTATATGTATCTCCTCACCAGCAGTATATGAAGGTTACTGTGTAATGGTGTTTTGCCTAACATTTCATTTAAATGTTTACTAATTTCTTAGAAATGATTATTATTGTAATATGCACTTGTTATACTTCTCATAAATTACATTTTTTCTTATTTGTCATTTGTGTTTTTTCTAAACTTTTTATAATGATATCCACTGTATTTTCCCTACTTTTGTGGTATTATTTTTGCTTCTACACTTAGGAAGTTGTTTTATGCTGATTAAATAATTATTTTTCTTGCTTTTTTACTGATATATAATAGATATACATATTTTGGGGGGTACATGTGATAATTTGATTCATTTATATAATGTATAAAGATTAAACCAGGGTAATAGGGATATCATCATCTTAAATATTTATCTTTTCTTTATGCTAGAAACATTTGAGGTATTCTATTTTAGAATTATAGCTATTTAGAATAGCTGAAGTAGATGATAGATTAATGTTAACTATAGTCACTGTACTGATCTATCAAACACTAGGTCTCATTTCTTCCATTAGGCTGAATATTTGTATCCATTAATCAGCCTCTCTATGCTCGTCTCCCACCTACTCTTCTTAACCTCTAATAACCACCAATGTACTCTGTCATGAAATTCACTTTTCTAGTTCCACTTGTCTGTCTGTACTTATTTCACTTACCATAATCACCTTCTGTTCCATCCACGTTGCTGTGAATCATAAGATTTCATTCTTTTTGATGCCTGTCTATTTATAAGGCTTCATTTAAAAGAAATACTTGATGCTTTATTGTATGTAAACATAGAGTGGTGCATGGTGTAAATTTAAAAATATATATATATGTATTGTTACAGATTCAGGGTGTACACGTACAAGTTGATTAAATGGATTTATTATGTAATGGTGAGGTTTGGGCTCCTAACATACCCTTCATCTGAATAGCGAACATAGTACTGAACAGGTAATTTCTCAACCCTCACCTCCCCACTACCTTTTCTTCTTTTGGAGTCCCCAGTGTCTGTTATTTCCCTTTATATGTCCATGTGTACCCATTGCTTAGTTCCCGCTTATAAATGAGAACATGGGTTTTTAAATTTTCTGTTTCTGAGTTATTTCATTTAGAATTGTTTCCACGTCCATCTGTGTTGCTGCAAAAGACATGATCTTTTCTCTTTTAAATGATTGCATAGTATTCAGTGGTGTCTATATACCACATTTATTTATCCACTCATTCATTGATTGATACCTAAGTTGATTCCATGTCTTTGTTATTGTGAATAGTGCTGTGATAAACATATGAGTGCAGATGTCTTTTTTGTAGAACAGTTTATTTTCCTTTGGGTGTATACTCAGGATTGAATTTCTGGGTCAAATGGTAGTTTTAATTCACAGTTTTTGAGAAATCTTCACGCTGTTTTCCACAGTGGCTCAATGATTTTACATGCCCCCAACAGTGTCTAAGTGTTCCCCTTTCTCTGCATTCCTGTCAAAATCTGTTCGTGTGTTTGTTTTGTAAACTTTTTAATAACTGATGTTAGATAGTATCTCATTGTGGTATTGATTTGCATTTAACTGATGAGTAGTGATGTTGAGCATTTTTTTCCATATGCTTGTTGGCTACTTCTATGTCCTCTTTTGAGAAATATCTATGTCCTTTGCCTGTGTTTTAATATATGTAAAATATTATGTAGTTCCTTACAGATTCTGGATATTAGTCCTTTGTCGATGTATACTTTGTGAATATTTTCTTTCAATCTGTAGGTTCTTAGCTTACTTTATTAATAGTTCCTTTAGGTATACAAAAGCTCTTTAGTTTAACTAGTCCTACATATCAGTCTTTGTCACAGTTGCTTATGAGCACTTGGTCATAAATTGTTTGCCAAGGCTGATGTCCAGAAGGGTATTTACTAGGTTTTCATCAAGGATTCTTAGAGGTTGAAGTCTTATATTTAAGACTTTAATCCATTTTGAGTTACCTTTTAAGTATATCTTATAGGTAGGGGTCCAGTTTCATTTTTCTGTACATGGTTAGCCAGTTTTCCCAACATCATTTATTGAATAAGGAGTCACTTCTTGGTCCAGGTGCAGTGGCTGATGCCTGTAATCCCAGCACTTTGGGAAGTTAAGGCAGGTAGAGACTAGGATGGCCAACATGGTGAACCCCATCTCTACTACAAATATGAAAAATTAGCTGAGTGTGGTGGCATGCACCTGTAGTCCCAGCTACTTGGGAGGCTGAGGTGTGAGAACTGCTTGAACCACAAAGCAGAGTTTGCAGTGAGCCAAAATCATACCACTGCACTCCAGCCTGGGCAACAGAGTGATATTCTGTCAAAAAAAAGGAGTTATTTCCTCATTGCTTATTTTTGTACACTCTTGAAGATTAGTTACTTATAGGTATGTTACTTTATTTCTGGGTGCTCTGTTCTCTTCCACTGGTCTACGTGTCTATTTTTGTACTAGGACCGTGCTGCTTTACAGTAGTAGCCCAAAGCTACTTGGAGTATAGTTTGACATCAGATAATATGATGCCTCCAGCTTTGTTCTTTTCTCTTAGGATCATTTTGGCTATTCAGGCTCTTTTTCTGGTTCCATATGAATTTTAGAATAGTTTTTTTCAAGTCCTGTGAAAAATGATGCTGGTAGTTTGATAGGAATAGCATTAGATTCATAAATTGTTTTGATCAGTAGGGCCACTTAAAAGATAATGATTCTTCTAATCCATGAGCATGGAATGTTTTTCCATTTGTTTGTATCATCTATGGATTCTTTTAGCAATGCTTGTAGTTCTCCTTGTAGAGATCTTTCATCTTCTTAATTAGATGTATTCCTAGATATATTTTTTGCAACTATTGTAAATGGGGTTGCTTCATCGAATTGGCTCTCAGGTTGAACATTGTTAGTGTATAGAAAAGCTATTGATTTTTGTATCCTGAATCTTTAGTGGAGTCATCTATCAGATCTAAGAGCCGTTTGATAGAGTATTTGCAGTTTTCTAGGTATTGAATCATATCATTCACGATGAGAGATTGTTTGACTTATTTTTTCCTATTTGGATGTCTTTTTATTTCTTTCTCTTGCCAGATTGCTCTGGCTAGTACTTCAAGTATCATGTTAAATAGAAGTGATAAGAGTGGCCATCTTTGTTGAAATTTTCCAGTTCTCAAGAGTAATGGTTTTAGCTTTTGGCCATTCAGTATGATGTTGCATATAAATTTATTTACAATGCATCACGATTTTGAGATATATTTTTTCAATACCTATTTTCTTGAGAGTTTTTATTATGAAGATATGTTGAATTTTCTTAAAATATTTTTCTGTCTTTTGAGATAATCATATGGTTTTTATTTTCAATTCTGTTTATGTGGTGAATCACATTTATTGCTTTGAGCCTGGCTTGAACCCTAGGAATAAAACTTACTCGATGTAGTGAATTAACTTTTGATGTACTGCTGGATATGGTTTCTAGGAATTTATTCATTTCCTTTAGATTTTCTAATTTGTGTGCATAGAGGTGTTCATAGTAGTCTCTGAAGATTTTTTAATTTCTATATATTGCTATAATATCATCTTTGTCATTTTTGATTGTATTCATTTGGATAGTCTCTCTTTTATTTCTTTACTGATCTAACTGGCCATCTGTCAATCTTATTGATTTTTTTTGAGGTAACAACTTCTGATTTCATTGATCTTTTTATAAATTTTTGTATCTCAATTTTATTCTTTTCTGATTTTAATTATTTCTTTTCTTCTGCTAAGTTTGGGGTTGGTTTATTTAATTTAATTTTTTTTTGGTAGTTCCTGGAGGTACAGTGTTAGATTGATAATTTGAGATCTTCCTGACTTCTTGATGTAGATGTCTAGTGCTCTACGCTTTCCTCTTAACATGGCTTTAGCTACATCCTAAAGACCAGTCCTGTGGAGGGAGGTGTGCCTTGCTCCTGTGCTGTTGTACAAACCCACATCTCGCCCCTTCCCAGTGTTTTGAGAGTGGGTTTCCTCCCCTGCTTCAGAACCAGCTACAGGTCTCAGCTTGACATTCCCAGGCTGTGCACTGCAACCCTATGGCATTAAGATTAGACCTGTAGCTTTGTCTTCTGGTCCATTGAGATTGGGCAGTGGCTGCTCTGGGTGCCACTGGTAAATCACCCTGGTTGGACAGTAGAGACTGTGATATGTACATGTTTCTGCAGAAGTGGTCAGGCAGGGGCCTTGGAATGGGCCCAGCAGAACAGATGTCCCTCAGTTCCACAGGAAAGACTGCCCTTCTCTCTCTTGGCCTGCTCACCAGTCAGCTAGTGTTAGAGTCACTTGGAGGAAGATGCAGAGCCTTGGGGGATGGGCACTTATGGTGTGTTCTGCTGCAGCTGTCTTGCCACAAAACCCCCTGGTCTCCATGCTGATGGAGCTCTGTTTCTGCCTGCTTTCTGGGCAGATTCTCCTGTTGATTGATTCAAATTTCTGTGGGGGTCATGGGATCTGTTGTAGCTAGGATCCCAGAGGTCTGCAGTAAGAGTGAGATGTCCTACCACCACTTCCACTCACCACTTTCCTGTGAGCCATTCAGGTCCAAGAGCTTATCCTGGCACTCAGCAACTCCACACAATTCCCAGCTTACTCCCTCTTCAGCCTTCATTTCTGAGTTGCCTCTCTGTGTTCTTTCTCTGAAGACCTGTTTGAAGTATTTTGGTTTACTCAATATTTTGGTCTCTCTCAGTGGGAGTGGCACTTCCTGGCTATGTCTAGTTGACCATCTTGTGCTCCTCTAACCATGATATTTTCTTTCATGCTGACCTTGGATAGTCTGATGACTGTGTGATGTTTGTCTTGTGTAGTATCTCTCAGATGTTCTCTGAATTTATAGTATATGGGTGTGTATGCCTCTGACAGAATCAGGAGTATTTTCTGAATTACTCCCCTAAGTATATTTTATGTTTTCCAAGCTTTTTGCTTTCTCTTCTTTTTTCTCAGGAATGCCTGAAAGTTGTAGGTTTTTTTTTGCCTTACATCATCCTGTGTCTCTCAAAGCCTTTGCTCATTGATTTCTTTATTTTTGTCTGACAGGATTAATTAGAAAGATCAGTGATCAAAATCTGAAATTCTTTCTTCTGCCCAGTCAGGTTTACAGATAAAGCTTTCTACTGTATTTTGAAGTTCCTTCAGGAAATTTTTTGTTTCCAGAAATTTTTTAAAAAATATGTATCCTGCATTTCATATTCTGGATTGTTTTTCAAATTTATTTGTGCTCATTTTCAACTTGCTCTTGGATCTCATTGAGCTTCCTTACCATCCATATTTTGAGTTCTTTATCTGTCATTTTAGAATTTTCATTTGGCTTAGAATCCATTGCTAGAGAATGAATGTGGTCCTTTTGGGATATCACAAAACTGTCTCTTCATGGTACTGAAGTTTTTATGCTGGTTCCTTCTTATCTGTAAAAACAATAACTTCTTATTTTGAATTTACTTTCATTTGGATGAGATTTTTTCCACTTTGAGTGTGTGACTGTGGTGTATGTTGAGTGGGGTTCTTTTTCTTTGTTTTCTTGTGCTTTTAGGGGGCCAAAGATTTGTATAAATTCTTGGTTATAGCTAGCCTTCATGTAGTGGTTTTCTTAAATGCTGGTTGCTTGTAGATCGTAGCAACAGTGTACTGTGTGTGTGAGCAGGCTAGTTGTCTCTTACAGACATGGAAGGTGGAGGTCTCTGGAACCTCATCTTTTTAAAATCTGTTATACTTTAAGTTCTGTGGTGCATGTGCAGAACGTGTAGGTTTGTTACATAGGTATACATGTGCCATGGTGGTTTGCTGCATCCATCAACCTATCATCTACTTATCCTAATGCTATCCCTCCCCTAGTTCCCCCAACCCCAAACAGGCCCCAGTGTATGATGTTCCCCTCCCTGTGTCCATGTGTTCTCATTATTCAGTGTTCCCCTCCTGTGTCCATGTGTTCTCATATACAAGTTATGAGTGATAACTTGTAGTGTTTGGTTTTCTGTTCTTATGTCAGTTTGCTGAGAATGATGGTTTCCAGCTTCATCCATGTCTCTGCAAAGGACATGAACCCTTATTTCTCAGTGCTGCATGTGTGTGTCCACAGGAATTATATTGGCTTGTTCAGTTCACTTTATTGGCCTGTGGGTGGCACTTCCAAGTAAGAACTGTCTGAGTGTTGTACAATGGTCTCAGCAGAAGTTGTAATGAGACATGTAGGTTGACCTTCTGGCCAGTAGGTAGCACTTGTAGATGGGAGGTAGTTGTGGTGGTGGCAGTGGGACTTTTACTTGACCTTTGTTAATGAAGGGAAGTACCAGGGCAATGGGTTGGACCCTGGGGTTTCCAGTGGTCCCTGTCCTGTGCTCTGCCACCCAGGCAGCTGGAGGAAGCAAGTCTGGGTGGGGCTAGGACAGGCAAACCTGTGACCATGCTCTCTGAGGTGAGCACAGGACCCAATCCTGGCAGGGTATAGGCACAGCTCTCAGGCATCTGGGCAAAGGGGCTGAGGAGCCTCTCCTGTACCACAGAGTCTGCTTAAGGCAAGTGGGGTGACCTGGGGTTTTCAGCCCAGCAGTCAGCAGTGGGGCTAGCCCAGCTCTCACACCCCTGGTGCAGCAGGTCTCCCTCCAACATTCTGCTCCTGACAGCAGGCCAGAATGGTTATGCTAGACTTAAGCCATCTGCATGTGGATCATTTAGTCATTCCAGGTGTTTTGGGCTGTGAGACCCCCTGAAACAGAAACCACGACTCTCAGGACTCACCCTTCCTAGTCCAGTCTTATGAAGGGAGGGACGCCCGTCTCCCGTGCCACTGCATGAACCCGTGCTGCACTTTTCCTTTTACTCTAACCATGGGGGTTCCTCCCTGACTCAAGATCATATCACACATACCATCTCCATGCCCCAGCACAGTATGCTCTCAAGTCTTAGGGAACTGCAACTAGGCCAGCAGATTTAAACTCTGATTTCTTAGGCTCAGGAGTTATCTATGCTAGGAAGGCATGAACTGCTCCTAGTCCACCAACAAAGCACTTAAGTGGGGCAATGGTTATGCCGTGCCTTTCCCCGCCCCCTATTCTACACCCCCTGCAGGAATGGTCAGGCTGGCAGTCTTGGGAGGAACTCAAAGTCATGGGGCATGTGGTTTGGATGTACCTTTGTCCTGCAGCAATGGTAGTGAGCCTGTCTTTGGGCATGTGGGAGTGCCCAGGCCTGCTGACTCCCCAGTCCAGGTGCAGAAGCAGAACATAGAGTCTTGGTGGGTGGAAGCCCAGAGGTGAGCTTTGCCATAGCTGCACAGTGCTTGGAAGCCTTTTAGGCTCCACGTGAGTTTGAGCAGTGCCTCTGTGTGGCTACCAGTGAGTTTGTCTGCCAGTCTAAAGGTCTGCACAGGTCATGGAACTCTCCTGTAGCTAGGATCTTGGAGGTCTATGGCAGGAATGTTACGCCCTGAGGTTCCTTCACTCATCCCTTCCTTGGATCTGGGTCCAGGTCCAGAGGCTGGTTCTGGCATCTGGCAATGCTGAACAGGCAGCCTTGCTCCCTCCTTCTAAATTCATGGTGTCTTCTGTTGCCTCTCTGTTGAATTTCAGTGTTCTCTCTCGAAAAATCTTTTCAATGTGTAAATATTTACTTGATATTTTGATTTATCTTTGTGGCAGAGGCTCATCCAGGTTGCATTTAGTCAGCTATCTTGAACCCTTCCCTCCAAAATGTTTTAATTTTTTTACTCGCTCTGTTTTTATGTGTTCCTCTACCCCATCTCCCCCACCTCGTGTGTGTGTGTGTGTGTGTGTGTGTGTGTGTGTGTGTGGTGTGGTATATAGGCAAGCGCATGTGTGTTTCTTCTTCATTTAGCCATAGTGTGGAATTGCATTTGGAGAACAAGTCTTTATTGAAGAACAAGTCTTTCTCTCTCTTGTTTCATCTCTTTCCCTGATAGGAGAGCTATTTAGTTCTATTTTCTTTTATCTTGTTTCTAATGGGTCTTAAGGTTCTAATAATAACACTCCATGGTGTGTGAGTTACTTTGAAAAGATAAGATAATTTACTTATCTCTTAATTTTTAGATACTATTTAAATTTTAGATCCAGGGAATCTTGAGATTAAAGGATACACAAGGCAACATATATCCTTGTGACAATAGCCAGCACACTGCCTAACACATAAAAAGTTTCAGTCAATACAAGTTTTCTCCTATATAAAACATAAAGCATAAAAAGTATTAATATCTTTTTTGAGGTCATAAAACATGTTAAAGAACTTTGGTCTTGGAATAGTATTGCCAGGCCAAGCATTGCTGTTCAGTACATGCTAGCTGTGTGATCTTAAGTTACATAATCTTTCTATACCTTGTTTCCTCAATTTAAAATGAATCCAATTTTGTAGCAGTTTGGATTATGTTTGGAGTATATAAAGAAAGCCCAAAATAGCAGTGGCATATTTCCTTTTTATGTAAAAAACTTACAGAGGCAGAAAAGCTAGAGAAGGTATGGTGGCTTCTGCCATCATCAGGAATCCAGGCTATTCCTATTCTGCATCCTTAGCAAGTGACTTCTATACTTAAAATCACCCTACAGTCTAAGACAGCTGTTAGAGCTCTAGTTATTTTGTATATATTCTATGCATCAATGCTCTTTAATGAAATTGGGATTCTCCTAAGGATGAAGGAGAGAATTGCTAACGTGGAGGAATCTAGAAATATCTGCCATACATTACTTCTTTTTTACAGGGTTGGTGGGGTAATTAAACAGGATGATGCATGTAAGATGTTGAAGACAAAATATGGAACACGTAAATGATACTTACTGTTGACCAATATTACAAAGCAAATAAGTCACAGAGTCAAAACTTGTATCTAGGATTCCAGATCCCCTCTACATTTCATTTCTCATGTATTAACAAAAGATGAATGAGAAAAAAGTAATGGAGTGTTTACCAGAGGCTAAGACATAGGTCTTTAATAGGGTAAATGTCTACTTGATCCTCTCAAGATCTGGAGGTTTACAGGTTGAAGCTGATTTTGTTGATATAATGGTGGTGAGTGTGACTCCTAGAACAAACTCACAGTAAACAAGCACACAGAGATTGATGTATAGTTACTAGGATGTCGATTATTAATTTATACTGAGAAGTATAACTTCTAAAGGAAAGAATACCATAATCTTTTGCCCAGATATTTATTCCATGATGGTGACCTAAGCATAAGTCAAAATTTTATTTGAGGATTATTATGAATATACTGTAAAACAAATAAAATGACCTTAAATTGGAAACTGTACCCTCTAATTACATCATCCTTTTTGTGTCATATTGAGGTGATACTTTCTATTTCATTTTTTATTTTTATTTTTCCTCTAAGCCTCTGTTTTCCCTCAAAATTATTGAAATTAGCTTGTAAACAAATTACTCTAAAATTTGCTGATCATTTAATACTGCATCACATATTTAGGGTTTGGTTAGATCCACTTAATCTGAACTTCTGGAGACTTCCAGAGAAGTAGCTTAGAAAGTTATAAAATTTAAGAAGTAGCTTAAAATTTCCCCCAGATGATTCTGCTGAAGAATTTTTTTAAATCTGTTTTTGAGAATCATTAGGCTAGTTTACAATTTTTTTGTTTCTTTTAGGCTAGTTTACAATTTTCAGAATCTTTCTCCGTATTCCAGCTGGAGTGCAGTAAGGCGATCATAGCAACTGCAGCCTCAAAATTCTGTGCTCAAGAGATCCTCCTGCCTCCCAAGTAGCTGGGACTACACACATATAACGTCATCCCTAGCTAATTTTAAAATTTTTTGAAGAGACAGACTCTCATTATGTTTCCCAGTCTGGTCAAGCTCCTGGCTTTAGATGATCCTCCTGCTTCCACCTGCAAAAGGGATTGCAGGAATGAGCATCTCACTCAGCCAGCTTATTACTTCAACATTGATGTTAGAGGTAGAAGGTAGGAGATGTGGAAGGGAGAGCCCAGATCGCTCTGAAAGGTACTTTACCGTGCAGGAAAGTATTGACTTCTTCCATCTTCTTCAATTTCCATCCTTAAATTTTGAAGGACCCACTTTCTATTTGCTTGGGAAAAAATGTTATAATGAGCTACTCTTACTTTGTCTTCAGGGAGTGATAATTCATCGGTACTTAGCAGACATAACTAGCAGGTTAAGATTTGTGGAAAATGATGTACAGACTATACTAGAAAGACAAATTTTGCGGGTTGGGGGTAGAGGAAGTAACAACCACTATTGACTGGATGAATTAGTTGAGTATCTAAGAAGGCAGTAACATCTAAACTCGGCCTTAAATAGTTGTTAAGATTTTAACAAGGAAAAGCAGTTAGGGCAAAGTGAACACTGCGTGCATAAACATAAAGTCCCAACATTGTAGAATGGTCTCTTGGGTTTAGAATAAGAATCAACATTGTTTCCTCTCTTGACTTGACTATCAGGTGATTCCCCTAACTTTTGAAGAATTGCAGGTGAATGCCAGGTGGCACCTATGTTGAAAGGTTGGTTTTTGAATCTTAGAGATCCTAGTTTAAAGCCAATTTTTGTAAAGATGCCAGGAGAAAACAGCAGAAAGGGAACTGACTTGAGATTAGGTCAAGCCCTGTAGGAGATGGAGGTAAATGGGTTCATATTTTCTTAGGTAGTCTTCAGAGACCAGGAGTTGTGTTGAGACATATGTTTTAATTCATTAGCTAGACAGCTTTAAGGAAATAAAATGCTCTTTAGGTTACTGTAAACATTTTGGCTTTTGCTGTAATAAAAGTCTAGAAAGCTTCTGAGCAAAAGAGTGTCTTGATCTGACTTATATGTTGAAGAAATTTATCTGGCTATTGTGTTGAAAATACACTAGTGCAAGGGACAGGGAGGCAAAGTTGGAAGCAAAGAGATTCTTTAAAAAGATATTACTGAAATCCAGACAGAAGACAATAGTATTTCGAACCAGGTAGTAGTAGATTGGTGTGAAGTGTTCTAATTCTGTATACACACACACACACACACACACACACATTTAATTGATGCATGGGAATTGTGCCTATTTATGAGGTACAATCTGATTCTCCTATAGATTTATATGTTGTATAATCAAATTAGAGTACTTAGCATATGCATAATCTCGTGCAGTTATCATTTCTTTTTGATAAGAACATTCAAAAGCCTTTCTTCTATTTTACAATATATAGCACCTTAGTGTTAACTATAGTCACCCTGCTGTGTAGTAGAACACCAGAATGTATTCTCTTACCTAATTATAACTTGATTCCCATTGACCAACCTCTCCCTTTTCTTCTTTCTACTTCTATTACCAATTATTTCTCCCTAGATTTAACATATGATAAATGAAACCTAGGGAGATCATATAAGAAACCTCGGAAGAAAAAGTTGATAATAGAAGTAGAAAGAAAAAAATTATGTTTGTCTTTCTATGTCTGGCTTATTTATTTTACTTCAGATGCCCTCTGGGTTCATCCATGGGTTACAAATGATAGGATTTTATCATTTTGTATGGTAGAATCATATTCCATTATGTATATATACCACATTTCCTTAACCAGTTCATCCATTTTTAACCACTTGGGTTGATTCCATATATTGGCTATTATAAACAGGGCTATAATAAACATAGGAGTGGAGATTTCTCTTTGACATACTGATTTCATTTCCTTTGTAGATATATCCAGTATTGGGATTGCTGGATTATAACCAATGGTTCAATAAGGAAACCAAAGGGAAATTAAAATAAAATTCCCACCACAAACAAGAAAGAAACACGTCATACCAAAAACCATGGGACATCACAGAAGTAATTCTAAGATGGAAGCTTCTAGTGACAAACACCTACCTCAAAAAAAAGATTTCTAATAAACAACTTAATGATATGCCATGAGGAACTAGCAAAACAAGAACAAACTAAGACCTAAATTGGTTGAAGGAAGGACATAATAAAATTCAGAGCAGAGAAAACAAAATAGAGACTAAAAATCCTGCAAAAAGTCATTGAAATGATGAGCTGATATTTTGAAAAGATAAATAGAATCTGCCAGCCTTTAGCTAGACTAAGTAAAAAAGAGAGAACACTCAAATAAATAAAATTAGAGATAAAAAGGAGATATTACAACTGATTACACAGAAATACAAAGGATCATAAAAGACTATTGTGAACAACTGAACACCTACAAATTTTATAATATAAAAATAGATTAATATCAGGATATATATAAGCTATCAAGATAAAATTATGAGGAAATAAAAAATCTAAACAGAAGAATAATGAGTGAGAAAATTGAATCAGTAATTAAGAGTGTTCTATCAAAGAAAACCCAGGACCAGATAACTTTACTGCAAAACTCTACCAAACATTTAAAGAAGGACTGCTACCAATTCTCCTCAAACTATTCCAGAAAACTGAAGAGGAAAGAATATTTCCAAGCTAATTTTACAAGGTCAGAATTACCCTGATTTCAGAACCAAAGCCACAACAAAGGAAAAAAAGTGTAGAGCAATATCTCTGATGAAACTTAGGTGCAAAATTCTCAAGAAGATACTATCAAACCAAATCCAATAGCACAATGAAAAGATCATTTACTATGCTAAAGTGGGATTCATCAAGGGATGCAAGGATAGTTCTACTCATGCAAATCAATAACTGTAATTTGCTACATCAATAGTAAAAAAGAAAAAAACTATATGATCATTTCAATAGACAAAGAAAAAGCATTCGACAAAATCCATCCAGCATCCTTGCATGATAAAAATTCTCAGCAAATTATGCATAGAAGCTATGCACCTGAACATAATAAATAGCGTGTATGATAAACCCATGGTTAACATCACATTGAACAAGCAAAAGCGAAAAGCTTCTACTCTAATGTCAGAAACAAGAAGATGCCCACTTTTACCACTTCTATTTAACATAGTGCTAGAAGTCCTAGCCATAACAATTAGGCAAGAGAAAGAAATAAAGGAAATCCAAACTAAAAAGGAGAAAGTGAAATTGTTTCTGTTTACAGATGACATGATCTTATATATAGAAAACCCTAAAGGCTCCACCAAAACACTCTTGAAACTAATAAATAGATTCAGTAAATTTACATAATTTCCTACATATTTTGACATTAAATCAAATGAGAGCTATGAAGACATGAAAAAGAAAGAAAGGAAAAAATGACGTCGAGGTTAGATTTTGACTAAGCAACTAGAATGGAGATGATAGAAGATTGAACAGAAACATTTTAGTAGTTTAGTGCTTAGCATAACAGCCAACAGCTAGTATTTTTCATAATCCTTTATAATTAAAAAGGCATTTGTATATATTAAAATTATTTTAGGCTGGATGCAGTGGCTCAAGCCTGTAATCACAGCAAATAAAGCACTTTGGAGTCTGAGGCAGGTGGATCATGAGGTCAAGAGATCGAGACCGTCCTGGCCAACATGGTAGAACCCCATCTCTATTAAAAATAAAAAATTAGCTGGGCATGGTGGCATGCACCTGTAGTCCCAGCTACTTGTGAGGCTGAGGCAGGAGAATTGCTTAAACCTGGGAGGTGGAGGTTGCAGTGAGCCGAGATTGTGCCACTGCACTCCAGCCTGACACCTGGCGACAGAGACTCTGTTTAAAAAAAAAAAAAAAAATTTTAGCTTCAAAGCAACACTGAAATAGGCTAGACACAATTATCTTCCTCATTTTATAGTAAACAGAACTATGACTCAGGGAAATTAAGTTACGTGGCCTAAGATCTCACAGCTAGTTAGTAACAGACCAGTTTTAATCTAGGTCTGTTGAAACTAAATCTAGGTCACTGTCTGTCTGTTTGCCTTTTAATTTGCTATTGATCCAATATTAATCAAACTAAAAGTATGTCTACTTTGACACTATTTTCTTATATTCCAACCTATGTAACCAAAGCAGCTGTCTTCTAATACCATCCTGTGGAGATGCAGACACAGGATAAAGGGAACGAGGAATGCTAAACTGCATGACTTGCTTCTCTAAGAAACACACTTAGCTGTGTTCCTTTGTGATCTGAAAGTGGTAACTTTCTTTACTAATGCTGTGTTATACCTGAGTTTAATAAAAAGAAGGAGGAAATGTGGTATTGTGAAGGTAGCCCCTACATCAGGACCAGAAGTTTGAAGATCTAGTTCAAGTTTTAGCATTAAAGCATATTGGCTATATGATCACATTCCTAACAAAAAGCGAATGCAAATCTTATTTAGAATGGAGCTCCTTATCAAGGAGATTAATAATAATTAACAAAAAATATATGACATTAATCATAAGCATTATTTTGCTTCAGCCACCATTTATCTTGCAAAGAAGGACTTCCATCTGGTAAGGTTTCTGAGAATGTTAGTAAGTAACAGATCTGGAGAGATTACAAGTCCATTTTTATGAACTTTTTGTATGAACCTTTCCATTCTTAGTCATCTGGAAAGCCTAGGCCAACCTTCTTTTTATTTCATTTGCCAAGAATTTTGACTAGAATTCACAAGCTATTTAAAACTTTAAAATAAAAATGCTGTCTCAAGGCTTGCTAAGTCCTTCCCTTCCCTCTTCTACCTCTCTGGCCATTCTCTTTCCAGATGTAGTTTGTCACTTCAATCAAAGCTAGATGCATGGCAAGGAGAATTTATACTAAGTGGTCTGCCTGGTTCAGTTAACTGCATATTTCTTAGCACTCTAAATGACTCTCTTAATGCTTTGGGTGTCCTTCCTGAGCAGCAGAGGGGCGTGTGATGGTGAGATTGAGTGAAAATAAAGTAATCAAAGTGGACCGAGTAGGGAAAGAAAGGCATAATCTTGAACAGCAACCACTTTCACTTAGACATTATCCCATGCAGCCTTGCCCATCTGTTGGAAGAACGGATTTTTAGCATATTGTCCACACAGATGGATGATGTTAACAGTGGCTACAATCTCTTGGCCAGTGCTTCTGAGCCAGAATTGTGCCAGACTCATCTCTGGAGAATGCTGAGAGAAATGCTGCTCTATACCCTGTCTCACTCCTTTGCTGCAAATGTTTCCAAATTGGCAATTGCATAAGCACATGATATCCTTTATTTTAAAAAAGTGAGAAGTTATTTGGGACTATCCTAAATTACTCTCTCCAGGAAAGAATTTTGAAGGAAGAAAGATTTCCAATTCTGATTCCAATTTTATAGAATCATTTGAACCTGGGTGTCATCCTGACCTTGGCCTGCCAGCTGGTCTGTTCTGCCTCTCCAGAATCCTAGCCATTTATGGTTTTCAAGCCACCTGTCAGCATGGTAAGCAGGAGAATGGCTTCAGCAAGAGGGCAGATTAGATGTAAATGTCTCCGTGGGCTTTTCTGCCATTGGCAGCTAATGCAATTATACATTGAGCAAGCAGGGTGCCAAACCGAAGAGAAAAAGCATGCTGCAGCAGAAAGCCTCCAGAATGAGAGCTAGGAAATGGGCTCCGGTTTAATCCACAAGGGCTTTTGCATGAGATAAATGACATTTTATCTTCCATTTCAAGTTACAGGCTGATGGCATTCAGTCTTTCTTCCTGTTCCTGACTCTCTTATGAATTAATGTTGGCATTGGGCAAATCAGTAATACTCTCTGTAACCTCATCTCTGACTAAAAAAGATGTGAAAATGAAACAAATACATGTTCAGACATAATATTGCTAAGCACAATGCTAGTTGTTTTTTGGTACTTAAGTTTAATACACAATGAATGTCTTAAGTTATAATTGTGTTTATTCTAGTTTCATGTGTCCCCATTATAGTGTTAGTTCCTAGTTCTATGAATAATATTCAGAGATATGGAAATAATAAGCTGTGATAGGTGGTCTCCATGGTCCCTTCCAATTTTAATGATTTACAGGTTTTACTGATATGGTTTGGATTTGCGTCCTCCAAAATCTCATGTCAAACTGTAATCCCCAATGTTGGAGATGGGGCCTGGTAGGAAGTGATTGGATCGTGGGTGTGGATTTCCCCTTTGGTGCAGTTCTTGTAATAGTGAGTAAGTTATTGTGAAATATGGTTGTTTTAACAGTGTGTAGCATGTCCCCCTTCTCTCTCTTTCTCCTGCTCCAGCCATGTAAAATGAGCCTGCTTCCCCCTTGACTTCTGCCATGATTGTAAGTTTCCTGAGGCCTTCCCAACCATGCTTCCTGTACAGCCTGCAGAACCATGAACCAATTCAACCTCTTTTTTTAGATACAGTTGTCAGTGTTACTTAAAAAATACAACACTCTATTGATCCAAGCATTGGCAATGAGGCAGTCTTCGAGGCTGATACAAGGAACAGTCTATGAGAGTTTAATGACTACCCTCTCTTAGCTAAGTATATCTCATGCAGTCAACTGCCATCTGTCTAGGCAGTCCATCTGAGATGTGAGGGCAGCTTTGAAGACAGGAAATATGGCATTTCCCAGTCCCAAGACCACAGCGTGTTTAGATCACCCTCTCCTTTAGCTGTAGCTCTTACCCATTAAGTAAATTCTCCCCTTACCCCTTCAGGGCTGGGGGTCATGGCAGTGTCATATTGTTACTAGTACTTCTAATCCCTAGATAGTTCCCTAACCCTGTGCGTGTCTGTGTAAATATAATGTATTCATTAACATATTTTCAGTAATCATTTTAGGTGTACTGTCTGTCTCCTGCTCATCCTCCTTCTCTTTCCTGAGCTCTACTTCCATTATCCACTGATTACTGGACATACTGACTGTAGTTTTATGATCATCTGAACTCTGTAGATCTAATATGTTCACTGGACATATTGACTGTAGTTTTACAGTCATCTCAACCTTTACACAAACCTGTACGTCAGCTCACCAATTTATGCTACTCTCAGGTAGTCAGCACATAGCTGGTAGCATCCTGGACCACTCCATCTCAATCTGTTTATATCAATTTATATTAATCCTCATTCAGAAAATTTTCTGAATTCACTGCTTCTTCCCCATCTGCATATTTTTGCTATCATTAGTTCCCAAGTCCAGTAGATTATCATCTACCCTGGCTTGGCTTCCCATCCCCTACTGCATTGTTTTCATGACTATCAAAATCATATTTTAGAAAAAAAATTCCGCTCATGCCAATCGATTCTTAAAACCCTTTGAAGTCTCCCTGTCACTGTAAAGATACAGTCTAACTTTCTTGGCAAAGCACATAAGCCCTTTAACATTTTTTTTTAACAATTTTTGCTGTTTTCCTAATACTCATAAGAACTCTGTACTTCAGTTCCACCAAACGCTGGTTGTTTATTGCAGATAGTTGCTTTGCACACTCGTGTTGTTGCACATGCTGTTTTCACTAACTAGAATATCCTGTGGGTAGCAGTCCCTCAGATCTTAGCTCCAGCATCACCCTTCTCTAGAAAACTTCCCTTAGACAGCTTTCAACAACTAGGTTGCGTGCCTCTCAGTTGTGACAATGGACCCTATCCTTCAGGTGATGGCATGTCCCAGAGTAAGGTGCTCTGTGTTCTGTGGGGTGAAATACCACCACTTTCTCCTGCTCTATGCCTGGTGAACACCAGAACATTTATGCTTGCTCTTCTCCTTAAGGTCCTATCTTTTTCCTGGCCCTAGAATGAGGCCTATGACTCAAGTATGCACTGTTTTGGGGGGAAGCACCTTATTTATGTCTCATAATATAAGATGTGCTAGAATGATTATTGGAGCTTGGATTCTGAGAGAGTTTTGAATCCCAGATCTTTTGCTGACCAGTTGCATACTTTTCAAGAAGGAAAAGTTTGGAGAGTATTATAACAATAAATAGCTTGCTTAAGTATGATGTTGAGTCCCCAAGTTTAGTGGGACAGTTTGCAGTGAGAATATTTGTAAAACTGGCTCTGTACTTTGGCTTTGAGCCAGGGCTAGGATTGAGGTACTTATTATTCAAGCTTATCTCAACCACAACATGAAATGTCCTTTTCTCGCTTGTGAAACATTATTACTCAGGTAGATATAATTTAAAGCTTCTGTTCGTATTATAAAGTTCAGCAGTTTTTAAGCTGAACTATAGGGATAATATAAAAAAGTATTTTTCAGTCTGTGATTAGTGAATCCCTTTCATAGAGATATGTAATCTCACAACATCCCTTACTATTAAAAAGGTCATAATTTTTAGGTAGTAATGATTAAGAAGGTTAAGCTTAAAAATTTATTTTTGATCTCTCTGTATAACAATTACATAAGATTTACTCTTATGTTATCTTTAGTCATTGATATATGTGGATATGTGCATGTGTATGTATATATGAATTATATTATATATACATTATATTATGTAATATATATAAAAAATATATATATTTATATAATATATATTTACATAAGTATATATAAATATATACATTTACATAAGTATATATAAATATATACACTTATATAAATGTATATATTTATATACACTTATATATATTTAGTTATTCACAATAGCTAGGATGTGGAAACAGTTTAAACGCCCATCAATATATGAATGAATAAAGTATATGCATACAAAGGATTATTATTGTAATAAAAGGCAATAATACTATTAGAAAAAGAAATCTTCCATATGTGACAACATGGATGAACCTGGAAGAAATTATGCTGAGTGAAATAAGCCAGTCATGGAAGGATAAATGCTGCATGATTCTACTTATATAAGGTATCTAAGACCATCAGACTCAAAGAGAGTAGAATGATGGTTGCCAGGAGCAAGGGTTAAGGGGAAAGGAGGAGCGGCTAATTAGTGGGTACAAAGTTTCAGTTATGCTGTTGAGTAAATGGTAAATGAAATTGCATTTCATCCAGCAGAAATACCACTGATTACATATCTCTGTGACAGGGGTTCACTAATCAACAGCCCACAGATTATAGAGCTCTGCTGTATAACATTGTGTCTATAGTTAACCATAATGTATTGTGTAGTGAAAAATTTTTAGAAGGGTAGATCTCATGTTAAATGCTCTTACCATAACAAAAAAAGAGAGAGAAATTAAAATGTACGTTTGTACTGCCTTAATGGTATTAAGGTTTTAGAATAACTTTGAAATTTTTGGTAGTACTGATCTACATAAGGCAGTTGTTTCAACTCATAAAAGAAAAAAGAAAGGGGCTTACCTGAATGAAGGGGGTTCCGGAACTGAAGGAATCTCTTCACCAAAGTCATACGTAATGTAGTTTATATACTTCTAAAGTTTATTTTTTTCTCTTTCCAGTGTTAAGTATTCTGATTCAAACATCAGGCCTTTTCCACAATATCTCCCTTTTTTTGTAATTGAGTATTATTTATGTATTTTCATTACTTACTAATCAGAAGCAATTTCATTCACTTTTTTATTTAATCTAATTTGGTTGTAAATGGCTATATCAAGTCATTTATTACATTTATTTCTGATATTTCTTGCAAAAATGTGAGCTATTGGGATCTTTTTTGTGTTAGGGAAAGATGCATATATGCAAAATGACAAAAGCAGCAATAACTAATTTTGCATGGAAATATCGTCACTTGTGTTTTATATTGTAAATATTTTATTAATCAGATCTAAACATCTAACACCACTACTATTACTGTTATTACTGCTAATACCACTAGCACTATTATTACCAAAGCAGCTAGCATTGAAAGAACATACTGTCCCTCCCTCCATCCCTCTCTCCCTTCGTCCCTTCCTTCCTTCCTTCCTTTCCTCTCTTTCTCGCGCTGTTGTCTTTTTCTTGATAATTTTATGCAAAGGGCTAGCGTTTCATTGCTCTTTTTTCAGGTTTAATCCTTATTTCAATAAAGTTTTCAAGCAAAGAAAGAAAAAAACATACTGTATGTTCCATGCTGTGCCAAGCACTTATAGGTGATGGGGAGGAAGACAGCAAATCACACTGCCATGTGCGTACCTATGCAACAACCTTGCATGTTCTTCACATGTACCCCAAAACCTAAAATGCAATAAAAAAATAAAAAATAATTTAAAAAACCATTTTAGCCAATTAAAAACAATTTTATCTAAAAGGTTAAATGTTTATTAAATAGAAAAAGTTAAAGTGGGCTTTTGTTCTAGTTTGTTCAAAATGGTATCGGTATAAGCAGTTTTCCCAGGTAAAGTCATTCTCCAGATATCAGTAACACTATATTTAACTCTCAAAAATTACTTCTTTTGGACAAAACTTACATATTCATTTTAGAAATTGTGCATATATGACATACTTCTTTTAATCCTGATTTAATGGGAATTCTTCTAATATTTTGTTATTAGTATCATATTTGCTATAGGTTTCTGATAGTTTTTTTTTCCTACCTTCAGAAAGTTTTCTTCTGTTTTTAGTTGCTAATTTATTTTGTTTAAATCAGAAATTAGTGTTAGTTTTTATCAAATGTTTTTATATTATATATTACATTTTCTCTTTGATATGTTAATGGAGTAAAACATATTAATAGATTTTTCTAATTTTGAATAAAATTTACAATCTAAGGGCAAAATACATTCTTTCATAAAGTATTTAATAGTTTATTAAGTTTTACAGTTTAATATATTAATACTTGAGGATTTAAAAATTTTTTAATGAGGTATATTTGATATTTGATAAAATAGAATTTGATTTAATGAGATACTTGATTTAATGAGATTAGACTGTAATTTCCTTTTATTTCCAACTTTGTCTGATTTGTGTACCAAAGTTATAAAAGCCTCATGAATAAACCATAAATATTTCCCTATATGTCATGGTGAATTTACCTGTAAAACATTTAGGCTTATACTTTTTAGAGTATGATATTTTAAAATTTTCTCTTATAATATTCTTTCATTATGATCTAATTTTTTTAACTTCCTTTTATTTAAGTTTGGTAATTATATTTTTCTTAGATTAATACTTATTTTACCTATATTTTCAACTGTATTAGCATAAATTTCTACTTAGAAGTTTGATATGTTTATATTTCCATATATATGTGTATATATATATATATATCTTTTTTATTACTAATTTTGCTAGTGTCTTATTTTACTCGATTAGATTTGACTAATGTTAATATGTGGGTATTTTCAAATAGATGACTTTAGTTTTAATGATTATTTTTAATTTTTTAAAATGCTTGTATTACTTTTATTTAATCAATATTAATTATTTGTATTTTATCCACTTTTTGTTATTTATTGAATCTTTAGTTGAATGTTTAATTTGGTTTCAGTCTTCTTAAAAACATACACATTTATGATAAAACATTTTTGAGTATTCTTTGGCTGTTCTACAGATTTAATGTATAGGACTGTCACCAATATTCTTTATAAATTGGATATGATCTGAGTGAAGATTTTCTCTTCATTCTAGAAGCTATCTTAAAAGAGAGATGTAAGTGAACACATTTCTTTTGGGTAACCTTTTTTAAAATTTAAGATTTCTTATCTTTTAGTCAGTGAATGTAGCCTGTGTAATTTTTGTTTCCTGGAATTTGTTAACATTTGCTTCCTGGTTTAATCCAAAGTTAATGTTTATGAATGTTTTGATGATGATAAAGAGAATGTCCTCTGTTAATAGGAGCAAACTTCTACATAAATTTGTTTGATTATTCTTGATATTTGTGTTACTTGATTACATCTTTTTTTCTTTTGGCTTCTTGATGTATTTGCAAGTTAAATACATTAGAGATAGTCACTGTGATTGTGAATTTTTTTCGCTTGTATTTCTGTTAATCTTTGTATTATAAATTTTAAAGGCCTATTGTTAACTACATATAGGTTCATGACTGTTCTATCTTCTGTGTAGATTTTTATAAATTTTAAATATTTTGAAGATGGCGCTGTGAGAACAACCCAGGATTGGAGCTCTCGTTGAATCCGCAAACAGGTGAGTCGGAGCTGCATTTCCAGACTGATCTTTGTTGCCCACAGAATGGGGAAACTCCCAAGTATAAAAAAGACATGGGACGCCAGGCAGTAAGTCTGCCTGGCAAAGCCGGCAGCTGGGGCGGCGGCGGCCGACCCTACCCAGCAATCCCCACAGGGCGCGCTTGTCCGGGTGCCCTGTTGAACCGGCAACCTGAGACTTGAGAGGGCTGGACTTGAGACTGAACGAGACTTGGACAGTAGGCCAGCCCAGGGGATTGCAGGGACAGATCGTTTGGGATACCCAGTGGGACGAACAAAACCGTGATTTCAAACTATCCCGAGCAGACGGTCAGTGACGCTCTGTGGGGGAGGGGCGTCCACCACTACCGAGGGAACCCGCCCCAACTGAGACACACACCCACTGCTGATGCAGCCAGCCGTTGCCGAGGCAACCCGTCCCTACTGAGATACACGCCCACTGCTGATGCAGCCTTCCGTTGCCGAGGCAACCTGTCCCTACTGAGATACACGCCCACTGCTGACGCAGCCTGCCATTGCCGAGGAAACACGCTACAACGAAGAGACTCTGCCGCAGGGCGTGGCGGAGACCACAGCAGAGCCTGCAGGAACAGGGCGAATCACACAACAGCAGGGCGGAGCCTCGGCAGACAAACAGTGGCTAGTCTGCCTTCTAGCTGGGCAGGACACCTCAATGGACATCGAAATATAAAGCCCGAACCCCCCAACACAGAGCATTTGAGAAAAAAAGGGTTTTTTTTAATGAGCTCTGTTGCAGCAGAATCAAACATAGCAGCCTAACAGCCCTGAATGAACAACAGAGCTCACAGCTCAGCAATTGAGCTCCAAAAAAGTACAGACTGTCTCCTCAAGCAGCTCCCTGACCCCTCTTTATCCAAAAGACTGACATTTGGCAGGCATCATCCTGGGACAAAGATAGCAGAAAAAGAAACGGGTAGCATCCCTCACTGTGCCACAGCTGCTAGAGGTGCACCCCAGACAAGCAGGGCCTGGAGTGGACCTCAGCAGTCGTACAGCAAAGGGGCTAGGCTGGTAGAAGGAAAACCAAGTAACAGAAATGCTTCATCATCAACATCTGGGTGTCCACTCAGAGACCCAATCGAAAAGTCAGCAACTACGAAGACAACAAGCAGATAAACCCACAAAGATGGGAAGAAACCAGCAAAAAAAGGAGGAAAACACCCGAAACCAGAACACCGCGCCTCCTAGAAAGGACCAAAACTCCTCACCAGCAAGGGAGCAAAGCTGGACGGAGAATGACTGTGACGAAATGATGGAATTAGACTTCAGAAGGTGGATAATGAGAAACTTTTGTGAGCTAAAAGAACATGTATTAAATCAATGCAAAGAAACTAAGGAACTTAAAAAAAGATATGAGGAAATGATAAGAATGGATAACTTAGAGAGGAATATGAATGAATTAAAGGAGCTGAAAAACACAATACGAGAACTTTGCGAAGCATGCACAAGTTTCAATAGCCGAATTGACCAAGCAGAAGAAAGAATATCTGAAGTCGAAGACCAACTCAATGAAATAAAACGAGAAACCAAGATTAGAGAAAAAAGCGCAAAAAGGAATGAACAAAGTCTCCAAGAAATGTGGGACTATGTGAAAAGACCTAACCTACGTTTGATAGGTGTACCAGAAGGGGACGAAGAGAATGAATCCAAGCTGGAAAATACTCTTCAGGACACCATCCAGGAAAATTTCCCCCACCTAGCAAGACAGGCCAACACTCAAATGCAGGAAGTACAGAGAACACCACAAAGATATTCTGCAAGAAGAGCAACCCCTAGGCACATAATCGTCAGATTCAACCAGGTTGAAATAAAGGAGAAAATACTAAGGGCAGCCAGAGAGAAAGGTCAAGTTACCCACAAAGGGAAGCCCATCAGACTCACAGCAGATCTCTCGGCAGAAACACTACAAGCCAGAAGAGAGTGGGGGCCAATATTCAACATTCTTAAAGAAAAGAACTTTCAACCCAGAATTTCATATCCAGCCAAACTGAGCTTCAGAAGTGAAGGAAAAATAAAATCCTTTGCGAACAAGCAAGTACTCAGAGATTTTGTCACCACCAGGCCTGCTTTACAAGAGCTCCTAAAAGAGGCACTACACATAGAAAGGAACAACCAGTACCAGCCATTCCAAAATCACACTAAAAGTTAAAGAGCATCAACATACTGAAGAATCTACAACAACTAACAGGCAAAACAGCCACTTAGCATCAAAATGGCAGTATCAAATTCACACATAACAATCTTAACCCTAAAGGTAAATGGACTAAATGCACCAATCAAAAGACACAGACTGGCAAATTGAATAAAAATCCAAAACCCATCAGTGTGCTGTATCCAGGAAACCCATCTCACATGCAAGGATACACAAAGGCTCAAAATAAAGGGATGGAGGAAGATTTACCAAGCAAATGGAGAGCAAAAAAAAGCAGGAGTTGCAATTCTCATCTCTGATAAAATAGACTTTAAAGCAACAAAGATCAAAAGAGACAAAGAAGGCCATTACATAATGGTAAAAGGATCGATAAAACAAGAAGAGCTAACGATCCTAAACATATATGGACCCAATGCAGGAGCACCCAGATACATAAGGCAAGTTCTTAATGACTTACAAAAGGACTTAGACTCCCACACAATAATAGTGGGAGACTTTAACACTCCACTGTCAATATTAGACAGATCAACCAGACAGAAAATCAACAAGGATATCCAGGGCTTGAACTCAGACCTGGAGCAAGCAAACCTGATAGACATTTACAGAACTCTCCACCCCAGATCCACAGAATATACATTCTTCTCAGCACCACATCACACCTACTCTAAAACTGACCACATAATTGGAAGTAAAGCACTGCTCAACAAATGCAAAACAACTGAAATCATAACAAACTGCCTCTCAGACCATAGTGCAATCAAGTTAGAACTCAGAATTCAGAAACCAACCCAGAACCGCACAGCTTCATGGAAACTGAACAACTGGCTCTTGAATGTTGACTGGGTAAACAATGAAATGAAGGTAGAAATAAAGAAGTTGTTTGAAACCAATGAGAATGAAGACACAACATGCCAGAACCTCTGGGACACATTTAAAGCAGTCTCTAGAGGAAAGTATATAGCAGTAAGTGCCCATATGAGGAGAATGGAGAGATCCAAAATTGACACCCTATCGTCAAAATTGAAAGAGCTAGAGGAGCAAGATCAAAAAAACTCAAAACCCAGCAGAAGACAAGAAATAACTAAGATCAGAGCTGAACTGAAGGAGATTGAGACACAAAAAACCCTTCAAAAAATCAATAAATCCAAGAGCTGGTTTTTTGAAAAGATCAACAAAATAGACAGACCACTAGCCAGATTGATTAAAAAGAAAAGAGAGAACAACCAAATAGATGCAATAAAAAATGATAAAGGGGAAATCACCACAGATTCCACAGAAATTCAAACCATCATCAGAGAATATTACAAACAACTCTATGCACATAAACTAGTAAACCTGGAAGAAATGGATAAATTCCAGGACTCCTGTGTCCTCCCAAGCCTAAACCAGGAGGAAGCTGAAACTGTGAATAGACCAATAACAAGGTCAGAAGTCGAGGCAGCAATTAAGAGCCTAGCACACAAAAAAAGCCCAGGTCCAGACGGGTTCACAGCTGAATTCTACCAGACACACAAAGAGGAGCTGGTACCATTCCTTCTAAAACTATTTCAAACAATCCAAAAAGAGGGAATACTTCCCAAATCATTTTACAAGACCAACATCATCCTGATACCAAAATCCGGCAGAGACCCAACAAGAAAAGAAAACTTCAGGCCAATATCCATGATGAACATAGATGCAAAAATCTTCAATAAAACATTGGCAAGCCGATTGCAACAGCAAGTCAAAAAACTTATTCACCGTGATCAAGTAGGATTCATCCCGGGGATTCAAGGCTGGTTCAACATACACAAGTCTATCAACGTAATTCACCACATAAACAGAACCAAAAACAAAAACCACATGATTATCTCAACTGACGCAGAGAAGGCATTTGACAAAATTCAACAGCCCTTTATGCTAAAAACCCTCAATAAACTCGGTATCGATGGAACGTATCTCAAAGTAATAAAAGCTATTTATGACAAACCAACAGCCAATATCATACTGAATGGGCAAAAACTGGAAGCATTCCCTTTGAAATCTGGCACTAGACAAGGATGCCCTCTTTCACCACTCCTATTCAATATAGTTCTGGAAGTTCTAGCCAGAGCAATCAGGCAAGAAAAAGAAATAAAGGGTATTCAAATAGGAAAGGTGGAAGCCAAATTGTTTCTATTTGCAGATGACATGATAGTATACCTAGAAGACCCCATCGCCTCAGCCCAAAAACTCCTGAAACTGATAAGCAACTTCAGCAAAGTCTCAGGATATAAAATCAATGTGCAAAAATCACAAGCATTCGTCTACACCAATAACAGACTTAAAGAAAGCCAAATCAAGAACGTACTGCCATTCACAATTGCTACAAAAAGAATAAAATACCTTGGAATACAACTCACAAGAAATGTAAGGAACCTCTTCAGGGAAACTACAAACCACTGCTCAACGAAATCAGAGAGGACACAAACAGATGGAGAAACATTCCATGTTCATGGTTAGGAAGAATTAATAACGTGAAAATGGCTATACTGCCCAAAGTAATTTACAGAATCAATGCTATCCCCATCAAGCTACCATTGACTTTCTTCACAGAACTGGAAAAAACCACCATGAACTTCATATGGAACCAAAAGAGAGCCCGCATAGCCAAGTCAATTCTAAGCAAAAAGAACACAGCGGGGGGCATCACACTACCGGATTTCAAACTATACTACAAGGCTACAGTAATCAAAACAGCATGGTACTGGTACCAAAACAGAGATATAGACCAATGGAACAAAACAGAGGCACCAGAGGCAACACAACATATCTACAACTATACAATCTTTGATAAACCTGACAAAAACAAGCAATGGGGAAAGGATTCCATGTTTAACAAATGGTGTTGGGAAAACTGGCTAGCCATGTGCAGAAAGCAGAAACTGGACCCCTTCCTGACACCTTACACTACAATTAACTCCAGATGGATTAAAGACTTAAACATAAGACCTGGCACCATAAAAACCCTAGAATGAAATCTAGGCAAAACTATCCAGGACATAGGAGTAGGCAAGGACTTCATGAACAAAACACCAAGAGCATTGGCAACAAAAGCCAAAATAGACAAATGGGACCTAATCAAACTCCACAGCTTCTGCACGGCAAAAGAAACAGTCACTAGAGTGGATCGGCAACCAACAGAATGGGAAAAAATGTTTGCAGTTTACCCATCTGACAAAGCGCTGATATCCAGAATTTACAAAGAACTCAAATGGATTTACAGGAAAAAAACAAACAAGCCCATTCAAAAGTGGGCAAAGGATATGAACAGACACTTTACGAAAGAAGACATATATGAGGCCAACAATCATATGAAAAAATGCTCATCGTCACTGGTCATCAGAGAGATGCAAATCAAAACCACATTGAGATACCATCTCACGCCAGTTAGAATGGTGATCATTAAAAAATCTGGAGACAACAGATGCTGGAGAGGATGTGGAGAAAAAGGAACACTTTTACACTGTTGGTGGGAGTGTAAATTAGTTCAACCATTGTGGAAGACAGTGTGGCGATTCCTCAAGGCCTTAGAAATAGAAATTCCATTTGACCCAGCAATCCCATTACTGGGTATATATCCAAAAGACTATAAATCATTCTACTATAAGGACACATGTACACGAATGTTCATTGCAGCACTGTTTACAATAGCAAAGACCTGGAATCAACCCAAATGCCCATTGATAATAGACTGGATTGGAAAAATGTGGCACATATACACCATGGAATATTATGCAGCAATCAGAAATGATGAGTTTGTGTTGTTTGTAGGGACATGGATGAATCTGGAGAACGTCATCCTCAGCAAACTGACACAAGAACAGAAAATGAAACACCGCATATTCTCACTCATAGGTGGGTGATGAAAAATGAGAACACGTGGACAAAGAAAGGGGAGTACTAAACACTGGAGTCTATTGGGGGGAAAAGGGGAGGGCCAGTGGGAGGGGGAGGTTGGGCGTGATAGCCTGGGGAGAAATGCCAAATGTGGGTGAAGGGGAGAAGGAAAGAAAAGCACACTGCCATGTGTGTTCCTACGCAACTGTCTTACATGCTCTGCTCATGTACCCCAAAACCTAAAATCCAATAAAAAATAAAAATAGAAAATAAAAAAAAAATAAAAAATAAAAATTTAAATATTTCTTTTAACCCTTTTAATGGCTTTTGTTTCTAATTATTTCTTATTGGACATTAATATTCTTACACCTGTTTTTGTTCATCATATGTTCCTTTAAATGCTATGTATGTATCAGAGCTGGTTAACTGATGGCACTGGTTTGGCAAATATTATACTTAAGAACGTGGTGGTTGCATTATTGTTTTCTGAGTGTTACTTAACTTTCTTTAATTCATTTGGGCATTGAAGTCTGTTTTTTGGCTTTGTGGTCATCACTCACATTTTTCTTATGGTCCCGATGTGTGATTTGTCAATCAGAAATGGTTGTATCTTAATCTTATTTTTTAGGAATTGACTTTTGTGCTTGTTTTTCTTTTTCTTACTTTCTATTTTTGGTTTTGTTTTGTGTGTTTTTTGAGACAGAGTTTCACAATCTCAGCTCAGGTAAGTTTTGTATTTTTTGTAGAGGCAGGGTTTCACCATGTTGCCCAGGCTGATTTGAACTTCTGGACTCAAGCAATCTGCCCACCCTAGGCTCCCAAAATGGTGGGAATGCAGGCATGAGTCACCTTGCCAACTTTGGTGTTTTTTTTTTTTTTTTTTTAATAGCCGTACAAAGACTAAGAAAGGATTTCCACTGGCTTCTTTCATACTGGCTGGATAGAGCCAGTTAGGATACTCTCCTAATTTTGTTGTCTCCGGTTATGAGTGGGTACATGTCTTCCCAGAACAAGATCTTTTTTTCCTCTGTATATATTTAGATTGTTTCATGCCCCTTTGACAAGTAAGATGAATTATTAGGGCTAATGATGGGATTTGAACCCTTCAGAAAATATGTGATAGAGAGTACCACACACATAGGGAAGTAAAGAGCTAAAGTCATTATCTATAATATTCAGGAGTAGAAATGCATTTGTATGGTATGCGTTCATATAGTTTTGCTCATATATTTAAATTAGATAGAGTTCCTAAAAATTGATTCTGGATAATATGCTGATAAAGTTCTGCTGTTTTTTGGAATACATTTCACTGGTTAGGCAACACCTATTAATGCTGTATCTCACATATTGCTTCATCTGAGGCTGTCGGAGTTAAGGAAACTACCCAACATTTTGAACCAAAAGGAAAGAAAATAAAATATAAAAGAACTACCTCAGCTTGACCCATGAAAGTAAAATAAATGTGCTGACAGAGGTCTGAGAAGTCAAACAATGGGAAGAGAAAGAATAATAAAATTGAGCAAGACTTCCCATGGTTCAGTAAAATGGCTCCTGAATATAATGTTATAGCTATATCAGTTTGTGTTTACTTATCTAAAGGGCTAAGGAGATCATCATGGATATGACAATGAATTTTGAAAACTAAAAGAAAAAGTGTGTATAAATTATAATGCATTTCCAAAATACCTTTCATATAACTGTACTCTGAGGAGACAACTTCATTGGCAAAGTCAGTAGAGATTAGAATACTCAAAATTGGTAAATTCTGAGGTGCAGATAGCCATTTAACTTGGAATTACTGTGTTTTCCAAACTTTAAGGCACTAAGAACTTTTATGAATCATCTATTACTATTCAGCAGTTCAGAAAAGACAATATATTATATTACATCATTTTCACGGACATAGAATTTGTATACTTTGTAATATATCTATTTCATAGAAATGTGATAGTATGAAAAGCTTTATTTTTTACATCAATGAATAAAAGTACAAGCTAAACATAAACAAGCCAAGTGTCTGACATATACATTACATAACTAGCCTGTTTATAGATTATACCTCAGAGAGACTTATGTCCTGGCAAAAATAAATGTCTTTGTCCTGGAGTAACAGTGACTTTAAATACTTAGACTTATTCTAGTGGAGGTTAAATGTTTCTGGAAAACCTTTTGGTTTAAGATTCTAAGAACAGTTGGAGAAGACGGGTTTAAAAGTTATCTTCATAGAACTTATCTACTAATATAATAAGCTAAAAGTAATAAATAGAGTGAGATGAATTTCACTCATGAAAATCACTCATAAACTCATTCTGAATTTCAAAATACTGTGAGAGAAAATGTAAATACAAAGCTTTTGCTTATGGAGATAATTTCATTAATATAATTCTGCCTATCTATTTACTTATCTACCTGTCTATCTAGCTATCATACAAAGTAAATATTTGAAAATTGTTTATGTTCTAAAACTGATCATTCATGTACAGCATAACCAAAAACTTGGCCAGTAGTCAGCAGGAATTATAACAGAGTAAAAGCATTCTCTCTGTGGTGTTCAATATCAACTTACTAAGTTGTCCTTGATGGACAATTCCAAGGTTTCATATGAGTTCAAACCCCAATAGGTTTCCTCCATGATACGTGTTTTAAGTTGGACAGGAACTTGTTAAGCTCCACAACTAACATTGATAGAACAAATTTAAGCTTCGTGCTGAACATTACCTGTATACTAAATACTACATTGCCACTAATAATGGCTACTATTGAGCATTTATCAGGAATGTTGAAATGGTAGAAACTTCACAGATTATTGTAACTCACATCTACATTTAAAGCAAGAGGAACAAGTTGTAGAGATATGAAAGTGATTTATCCAAAGTCAGTTGGTGAAAGGGTAAGAGATCCTGACTTTTAATTCAATGCTATTTCTATTGCACCCACCACTTTTAAATGGCCTTCCATAATTCAATGGAGTCTGATAAGGCTCCTTTGATTTTTAGAAGGTAATTTCCTATACATGGTTTGTATATATCACTTCAACCTCAATTTTATGTGAATATATTACCATTCACATCATGTTAGAATAAAAGAGACTGAAGGGAAGAGTCTGACAAAACAGATAAAATGGCTTTCTTTGTTAAGATAAGAAACATTTTGTATAATAATATACGTATATGTATCATTATGAGTTTAAATAATACAATGTCAGAAGCACTGAGCAGATACATTTTTAAATATACCTTGTTTTTCTCTTCCATACAGCAAGCATCTACTCTATATTCTCCTCTGAGTTTTTCAATAATTTGTGTTAAGGGAATGTATATTTGCTTAAGAATCAGTCAAAGTAAAAAGTAATTTGACAAATAATCTTCTTTCTGGAAAAATTATATAGTATGCACATACATATACATACAAACACATATATACACACAGACATACAAACAGATGGACTCAAAAGTCAAATGTCTACATAAATATGTATGTTTGTAAAAACACACATGTATACTGACACAAATACTTTATCTGTGTGATGTTACCTCTATCAACACAGATAATTATGAAACTATTTCTATAATTTGTATGTCTGGACATATAAACAATGCATATTTACTGCATTTCTTCTTAAAGGGTCCTTCTTTATGTAACAGTTGTTTGTAGATGTCTTTGGGGACAGCATCTCTGGTTAGTTTGTGGTTGGTATCTAGTTTCATTTAAATCTATAGTCTACTGCTTACTTTGTAAACCCCGTAATTCAAATGTATAGATCATCCACTATTCAAGATTAATTAGTATCATGGCTCTTTTCATCTTAGAAAACACTCTTAAGACAACATTCTAAACATTTGAGGTGAATAATCTTAAAATCATATTATAGTTTTTTTAATGTTTTTTTTGAAAAGTAACTGGCTTCACAAACACCAACTGCAACATGATTTAGACAACTGAGAAACAGGCAAGTATATTTTGCAGTGCTAAAATAAAACATATTTATACAAGTACAAAGCAAAATAATGCTGATAAAAATGTTAAACTTTATGAAAAAAACATTTGCAATTCACATCAAAATAATTTAACATTCGCTATTATTTTAATAGTACAAGCTGCCACAACAGAGAAAGAACAGATACACGCACACAATTTTAAAACCAAATCAGTTATAAGTGCAGAAAAAAGTAAGTACAAGCACTTTTAGCCCACACAAATCTTTTAGGATTGGCACCATCTTTCTAAAACATCTATAATCTATATAGATTTCTAATTACAACACCATCAGCAGCTGCCATTGATTTCTAGAAATACACACAATATACATAGTATATTTGTTCACATTGGGAAGATCAGTGAAATTCAACCAACTATTTTATACATGCCTCATTCTTCAATAGACAGTAGAGAATCTCCCAGGCCTCAGACCCTCTTCAAAGTGAATTCTGGTTTATCTCTATGCTTTCACTGATCTGTATTTTTTTCACAGTATAAAATTGTAATGGTAACTATAGAGATTCTGACAGCTTGAGGGTTATTAATAAGCTGTTGCTAAATGTGAACTCAGATAATATCTTTGAAGTCTCCAAAACATGTACATTTTACTAGGAGACTAGCATAGGAAATGCTTTTGTTTTTTTGTTATTCTTAAAAAGAGTGTTTAATTCCTGGCTTGGAAGTCACAGAACTGCAGCAGAGCGATTATACAATTCATTTACAGTCAGACATAGCTCCTAGTCTTCCTGATCACTTGCTGGTAACAGCAGTAGTTTGGGAATGACAGTTACTTTCAAGGATTAGCACATTTGGGGACTTGCTTTTTTTTCTTTGCTTCAGTCAAATCTCTTACAATTTGTCTTTTCATACTCCCTTTCTTTTCCCCATCCCTAGCCCAGAAAAACAGTTCTTCCCAATCCAGATATGTTCTTCTTAGGCTGCCCCCACTCCACTCCTTTCCCAAAATATAAGGATGAGTGGACTGCTTAGCTTGGTTAAACCACGTCGTCTTCCTTCCATCCTGGGACATATCTCTCCTTTAGGGTCACTTTGCTGAGCCTTAGCATATCCCCTTCTTTTAGTCATGCTGGTCCCGACTGAATTATCACTGGGCACCAGGAACAGATTGTTTTGAAGGAAATTCAATGAGAATGTACCCAAATGAATTGTGAAGTTCATATCCTATAGCCCTAGAATGAATATTCAGTTCTCTTTGTACTGTAGAGTTATTACTGTACTTGGAACCTGGTATTAGAATTGGCAAAGAGACAGAGTTAGCATCATTCCAAAATAAAAGATCTCAAGAATGCATTACTAATAATCTTATGGCCAATATACAGTGTATTCAATGAAGTGGTAAAAGTTATAGAAATACAGAGAAAAATATATCTTGTTCTCTTCTAATTGGATAAATCATTTTTATTACTACAGTTGATTATAATAGTATGTGGAATTATCAGATGGCAATTTACTTGCATTAAATTTAATTTCTAATGAAGTTTCTTAAAAGGTAGTGTATTTTTTAAGAGATATGTTACTAAAAAAATAGAAAATGAATTTGACCATGGATAAAGTTTAAACATGTTGTTCTATTGGTCTAGAGTGAAACATATTGTACTTGAGAATAGAATGAAAATCAACATAAGGATTTTATGAAACAAATTTTAAAATGCAGAGAGAGCATATTGAGAAAGGTCTGTAATACCTAAGCTGTCAAGATAGGAATCCCCAGGTGAATGCCATCCTTTTGATGAGGATCCAGAGGGTATTAATTATTCAAAAGATTTACATTTTTCAGGTAAAGGCAGACGTTTGCTCTTAATGAAACCATGAAACTTAGTTAGATTTCACTTATATTTTAAAAGCCTCATTATAAAATTGGGGTCGGGTCCTCTTGATGATGTTATTTTCAAATCTAGCATGGGAAGTTTGATTTTTTAAATTAATATTTTAGCACATTAATGTTAGCTTTAATATTTTGTATTGGTAGCTTTGACTTAAGGTTTCAAGTAAGAACAAATAGCAGAAAAGAAAACTCAACAAGCAGAATATTTATTAGAATTTTTTAAAGTGAAGAATGATAAATTATACCAATGGATTGACTTCTATTTCTCAGGCTATTTTCTTTTTTTTTGAGACGGAGTCTTGCTCTGTCACCAGGCTGGAGTGCAGTGGTGCAATCTTGGCTCACTGCAACCTCTGCCTTCTGGGTTCAAGCAATGCTTCTGCCTCAGCCTCCCAAGTAGCTGGGACCACAGGCATGTGCCACCATGTCCAGCTAATTTGTTTGTATTTTTAATAGAGACAGGATTTCACCGTGTTGGCCAGGATGGTCTCAATCTCTTGATCTCTTGATCCGCCTGCTTCAGCCTCCCAAAGTGCTGGGATTACAGGCGTGAGCCACGGCGCCTGGCCTTCTCAGTCTATTTTCTTTTAAGTAAATGTGAAATAAATAAAAAAAAATACTTACCAAAATAAGGATATTGAGCTAAAAGAAAAAGTTTTATTTATTTTTCTCTCTGCCAAAAATATACTTCTGCCTCAAAGCAAATCTTTTTCATAAGGCTATCTTAAGTATAAGGCTGGGTCAAATGAACTTTAAATTTATAGGACATCTCCATTTATTACTATCCGTATTAAAAATCAAAACATTTGGTACCTGAGGATAGCTGCGATGGGAGGAAGAAAGAGATGACAGTGGATTCAGGTCTTGAACTATGAATTCTACCTATTTGAGACTATCAAAGCACACATGTTTCTATTATAACACTAAATCTCTTTTCTGCAGTTTTAAAAAGTGACAGTATGAAGTGCACAAAATAATATTAATCATTATTTTAAAAAAGAAAATAAGAATTGCTTTGCCTCTTTTTGGAATGGCTAAGAATGTGTGGTTAATATTCATTAAGGTTCCTCTTTTTTAGTATTTTGTATTGCTTTGAAAAATCTACATTTGTCATAGTTCATAGCTGCCTTGTTTAAGCAGCCAAGAATAGTTAAAATCACTGCTCACTGGTGTAGCTAAATCTCCACTAAGCTGACTTGACACAGTTTAAAATTTTCAGTGTATTAAGATTGTGTTAATCCTTTCAACAACCGTCTCTCAAATTGTGACAATGTCTTCATGGGGTCAATGGACCACTCTTCCAGTGGTGGGACTCAAAAAGAACAAAGGAGCTCTTCGTGCATCAGGTTCTCAAAATAAAGAAATGAAGAAGCCCCAATGCGTGTTTTTATATTTTAGTTGGCAATGCAATTGGAACAGCATTCCTAAGGAGTGGCCATTTTTCTTGAAAGAGATAGCCGGGCTGGAGCTCAAGAATGATCAATATAAAGAGAATTTCCAGCTACAATGCACCCCAGTGAGGGAATTACAAAACAGTATTCCAGAAAATATTTTTTTGCTACTCCAGTATTGATTGGCAACATGGTGAAATAGTCAAGAAATCTTCCACTGGTTTTCTTGGTTAATGGAGGTGAATCTGAAATAAGTAGGTGGAATTCCCAATGCAGGCTTTTGGAAGAGTATTTCACAACCAAATTGGAGAGGAGAGTCTCTGGTAGAAGCCCTACGTAGTACATTAACGCAGCACTCACTATCCAGTACTGTGTTATGCACGGGACACATTCACAACGCCTCAGTAAATACTGGACCCAAGTTACCGCTTTTCAAGGTCTTTATAGGAAAGAAAAAAGCAAAAAGAAAAAAGAAAGAGAAAAGTTGATGTTTTGGTCCCAGATTTTGAGTTTGTTAGAAAATGTACATTCATGTTTGGTGAATCAAAGACTCTTCTGGGAACAGAATTAAAGTAAACAAATAAAACTTTTTACAGTTGCTTATTAACTATGCTCTTCGCCCTCCGTTACGCTGTTTCACACGCACTGCTTCCCTAGAGCAAAGCACTTGGAACTGTTGGAACAGACGCCTTGTCAGCCCTCAAAGATACCAGCAGTGTTTCTTAAAAGCCCACGTTTTCTAAGGCCACTAGAAGAAAATCTGCCAAAAGATTTGTCGTCGGTTGTCGTGAGATAGCACTATTGATCTCGTGTTTCCATCAAGGGGTGCACTTGGCATCTTCCCCCTGGGCCGTAACCAGGCGACTATGCTTGCCACTGTGTGTGTGAACACTGGGGGCTCCGCTCCACTCCGCTAAGCTCAGCGCGCGCAACCCGGCGCGCTTTCCAGGGACGTTCACAACGACGAGGAGCTCTGAGTGTAATCTCTTATGATAAGAGTGTCATATTTGGGAGACGACGGGATACAGAGGGCCGACTCGGATACTGGCGAGTTAGGGGTTGTGCTCCCCGAGTCCACCGAGTCTCTGAAGGGGGACGGTGGGGTGAGGGCCACCAACTCTTCCAGGTCTGGCTTGCCAGCCACAGCCTCGGGCCCGGCCGTGGGGCTCTCCCGGGCCGCGTCCCCAGCCGCCTGCGCCCCCACCACGGGCTGCGCACCCCCCGTGACCTCGATGGCCGGCAGAGGCTGGATTTCGGCGAAGGTCGTCATGGTAGTGGGCAGCTGGATCTCTTTGGGGATCAGGTAGGACGAGCAGAGCGGGGCGCCCACGCCAGGGCTGGGGGCCGCGGTGGACAGCATCATGGAATTGAGCTCGCTGATGTTGGCGGTGAAGCGGGTGACCACGCTGCTGATCTGCTCCATGAGCGAGCCCTGCGAGGAGCTGCTGTGCGCCGCGGGCTCCGAGTGCAGCGACGGCACATCGTCCTCAGTACGGCTGGCCGAGCCCGCGCGGTGGCTCAGCGTGCTGATGGGCGACGGCGAACGTGGCCGCGCGGGCGCCGGGAACTGCTCTTCCGCCTCGGCCACGTCGTATAGCGCTTTGGGACCGGAGTCGGGAGGCTCAGGCCCGCAGGGGCTGGCGCTTGCGCAGCCCGCACCACCCGCGGCCCCCACGCCCCCTGCGCTCCCGCCCGCGCCTGCGCTCAGGCCGCGGCTCTCCGTGCTCTTGGGGAAGGGCTTGATGACCGCTGTTTGGTTGGGGTTCTCTTTCTTGTTGATGTGGATGGACAGGCGCTGCCACAGGTGCTGCCCCCGGGTACTCTTCTCGTTCTGGGCCCACGTGACGGATTTTCCATTGGAGCTGTGGAGAGAAGGGAAAGGAGAGGTGACTCAGCGAGATGCCCAGGGAGTTTGGACGCCACTTCCCCAATGGTGGGTGCTCATGGGCCAAGAAGAGGACTTTTCTAATTCTTTGAGGAAACACCACATCAAAAGTACATTATGGAAAGAGACCTTGGAAGTGGCTTTCATTTGTTTTGCGTTAAAGGCTGCTTTCTCTTCAGCAGTTTATCATTGTCATGAAAATGTGTCAAAGGGGGTGCTGGTCGGGATGAAGGAGGGTTTATCAGGATTCTGCTGGAGTTCTGAGCCCACCTGTGAGTGCAGCAGCACACATAGATACAAGGGCTTGCAGTCTCCTGGCTGTGTGCAAAGTGCCTGGTACAGGGCAGAGGGTTCCTAGAGTTAGTGGCCTCTGAAGGGAAACATTACCACTAGGACCCAAACTCACCAGCAATCATCAGACAGGAGGGAAAGGGTAAGTCAGGGAATACAAGGAGGTAGACAGTGGTTCCAGTTCAGCCTTTATTCTGGAGGTGGTTATATATAACTAGGGGTTTCTGTCCGAACTCCTGATTTTGAACACACAGTTTTACTTAGGCTGCCTTACCTGCTGGAAAATAAAAATTTAATGAACATATGTTTCTATTTAGAACTTCCTTCATAGAAATTCATCTCACAAATTTATTTTGAGGCCTATTCTTGAATAACAATTTGATGAGTGAGAGTGCTGTATAATGCCTCCAGCACTTAGTAGAGTGATTCAGATTAGGATCCTGCTGAATATTGCCGGACTGAAACTTTTTTAAAGAGGGAGCTCTTTCTCCTTTGTGCTTCTACCGTGGGGTCTGAAAGCCACTTTCAAGATGTGATTGGTGCCTCAGCCTTAGCACCTGAAGGTACTCTCCTTACCACTAAAAGCTGACACTGTAGCTTCTAAAGCTACAGACCTTCTTTCAGGAACTTCACGTAAGGTCAGAGGATGTGGCCTGACACTTGAAAATTATTTATTTATTTATTTTAGACGGAGTTTTGTTCTTGTTGCCCCACCTGAAGTGCAGTGGCACGATCTTGGCTCACTGCAATCTCTTCCTCCCGGAGCCAAGTGATTCTCCTGCCTCACCCTCCCGAGTAGCTGGGATTACAGGAATGCGCCACCGTGCCCAGCTGATTTTGTATTTTTAGTAGAGATGGGGTTTCACCATGTTGGTCAGGCTGGTCTCAAACCTCTGACCTCAAGTAATCCACCCACCTCGGACTCCCAAAGTGCTAGGATTACAGGCGTGAGCCATGTCACGCCTGGTAGAAATTTTTTTTAGATGAAGTTTTGCTCTTGTTGCCCAAGCTAGAGTGCAGTAGCACAATCTGGTCTCACTGCAATCTTCGCCTCCTGGATTCAAGTGATTCTCCTGCCTCAGTCTCCTGAGTAGCTGGGATTACAGGCATGTGCCACCACAACTACCTAATTTTGTATTTTTAGTAGAGTGGGGTTTCACTACATTTGTCAGGCTGGTCTCGAACCTCTGACCTCAAGTGATCCACCGGCCTCAGACTCCCAAAGTGCTGGGATTCCAGGTGTGAGCCACGGCATCTGGCGGGGAATGTTATATGAGGAGATCCTGGTATAGTTCTCCATCACAAAGTAATCCAAGTTCTCTGTTACTAGGCATCTGTTATTTTCAGTTGAAACGGCTCTGTTCTAGGGGCTGTGACCAACAGATAGCCTTGAGCAGCTTGACCACAAAAGAAGTTGAAGACTGTGGTTTTATCATCACAGCCTATGGTTATTAAACTAAATTCTGTGTAAGACTCACCTAGGGCATTTGTCAAAGATATAAGATGTGACCCCAGGAGACTCTGATTGTCGGGATTGGGTTCCAGGGATCTATGCTTTTGACAAACCCTCTGTCCTTCTTCTCCCAAAGTAATTATGAACCACTTTGTTTCTCAGATTCTTTCACAAACTGAGAAACTGGCAGAAAGCTGTCCTTTTTTTCTAGACCCCCATCACTCCCTTTGGCCCCTTTTGCTGGAGGGCTGGCTTGCTTTTGAGGGACAGGGGCCTGTACCTCATTTGGAATCCACCTACCTGACTGCCCCTGCAAGATCTACTCTGCCTGAGAAACCAACTCCCTTACTAACAGATTGCCATTTTTGCAGTCCCTGTAATGACATGCTTCTTGCCTGTTTTCACACTGCTTCCCATTTCTTCATCTGTTCCTTTCTACTTCATGGTCTTTCTTTCTGTTTCTCTGCTCCTTCCTGTGAAATTTCTTTCCATTTAATCTACCCAGTATATTGCAGCCTCATGTCCTTTAGAATCCTGGAATATGAGCTGCTTCACCCCACCTTGCCCTTCCTAGAAAGGATGAATGAATCATTTTGAGGTTTGGAGATTGCTGTGCATCTCTGGTAGTAGAGTGGATAGGGCCAAACAGTTGGTTTTGCTTTCTAGTGGTTTCAGGATTTATTTTTCCATTTTTCCTTTAGCCTGAGTTGCGAGTATTGTATTTCTTTTTCCCTGGTGTCCACTAACTTCTGGAACATGGCAGAGAAGAAATGGGCCAGTTTATTTATGGGATTTGATTGTGAGGATAGTTGCCAACCACACCCTGTCTCTCTTACCAGAAGATTAACAAACAGGTGCTTTGAATGGTACAGTTATTCTCCCAGGTCACTAACCCTCCTTTAATACAAAGCATGGGCTTGAAATCAGGAGTCTAACTGCATTTATTCTGTCAACTTATACCGTAGGGACAATCTTGGTCCTAGCAGAGAGAGGTTTTGCAAACATTTGCTTTTAAAAAGTTTTTTTTTCCTCTCTGGAATGCCTTCAGTTGAACATGATGGAACATAACTTTGAATGTTAGCAGTAACAGTCTTTGGAATCACTGTAGCCATGCCACAAAACATGATGTAACATGAGCATGTTGCAAACCCTTTAGGTGAATGTGTGATGAGGAAGCCATCTTAACTCATCAATTCTGTACAAGGTGTTGACATCTCTTCCCTGGCTGTGCCTTTGCTTACAGTGTCCATGGCCATAAGGGAGAGAGAACACCAGACCATTTGAGTAACAGTGAAGGTGGACACAAAAAACACTAGACAAGCAGAGAGATGGAGTCTAAATCTGAGTACTTCATTTTATTCTTTAGAATGTGAGAGGCTTTTTCCCCTGAAGTAAATGAGAACTCTTAAGAAAGAAAAAAACAAAAACCTACTAACAACATTATTCTGTTTATTAGTAGAATGTACATTCCTTGAAGACGGAGATCTTATCTATGTTGTTCAGTGATGCTCAGCATAATCTTAATAAGCATTTGATGGATGAATAGGATTCCTTATTAGTGAACAGGGCGCTGTGGGGTATCATGGAAAGTGCAATAGAAAAGTGATCTGAAAACCCTGTTCTTACTGTGGATCTGCCGTTTTAGATGCTTGGAAAAGAATGATCTTTTTAAGCCTTAGAAAGAAGCAGACAGTGTCTCATTTGGTTAAGGTTGTTTTGAGATTAAATGAGACAATGTAGGTGAAAAGAGCTGGTAGAGGTGTCTAAGGATGTTCCATTTTTGTATTTCATGTGAATACAACATTTCAGAAAATAAAAAGTGTACTCAATGCCATTTTGAACCCTGAGTTAAGGAACAGAGAATTCAGGGCAAAGTAAAATATTTGGCAAGCCATAAAACATTTCAGGGTCTTTTTCCTTTACCTGACCAACTGTAATAAACACTGGAGTTCTGTGATCTGTGGCCTCTTTTCTCACCCTAACCTGGCTCGTTGGGTAATCACATCTACCCCATTAAATTCTGTTAACCTTCTTCCTTAAATGCTTTTTTGTTGTGTTACATTCCTTTTTGCTTAAGCGTATCCTCTTTTTAAATTTTATTTTACCTTAATTGTCTTGTCTTGAAGAAAGCTTTTCTGACCCTGCTACGCTAGTTTCCTATAGCCCCTGCATTCAGGTGTATAAATAACTCTTTGCTATATGTCTATCTCACCTGTTTGATGGGACACTATGCAGGCACCGTCAGAGGGTTTGTGGTTTTCTATATGCCCAGTAGTACCCAGGTATTGTTTAGAACATGGTAGATGCTCAGTAATATTCTTGGGCCAATAATAGAGTAGGTAAAATACATTTCATTTTTAAAATTCATACTGAATTATTTTCTATTACAATTAAGTTTAAAAAGAATTCAGTATTAATAACTCTATTTTGTCTTATATATCTATTTTTATTTGTTCTATACTTCCCTTTAATCAATAATACTCAATGTCTACAGATTTAAAAAATTTCATTAACTAAATATGAAAATACAAAGCTTGATATCTACCATGAAAATCATAAAATAATTACTTTTTGTAACTCATATCTGTCTTAGTGAAATTGCTCAGTGATGAAATCTTATTGAGGCAGTAGTAATAGTGGCGAGGAGAAAGGACCCAGATTCTCAGTCCAGGATCTGACTCAGAATGATGTTGGGCAAATCATTTGCCACCTTTGAGCTTCTTTCCTTATTGGGGGAAAAAAAGAAAGAAAGAAATCTCCCTGCCCACCTTACATGACCTCTGGGAAAAATCAAAAGGATAATAATACATATGAGGGTGATTTGTATAGAGAGCATAGCCCTCCTGCAAATGCAAGGGGTTATTCATTACCATTAAATCTTCCACTCAGTTGAGCTAAGATGTTGTATTTATTATTTAGGCTGAATCTTTTTTCAGCATCCATATTATATATTTGTCCTTGGGGGCTGAGATAAGAAAAATGAAAGGGAATTTTTGCTACCCATCTATGGCATGTCACCTTCCCTCACTGAATATTTTGTACATTAGAAAAGGAGAAGGAAAGAAGAATGGAGGAAAAAAGGATAAGATGAAATGATTTGCCACATCTGACGAGGGGGCCAGAAGTAACTTCTTGCCTTCTTCCAGGTACCAATTCACCCTTTTGCAAAACATAATATGATGTCATCTTATGTTCTCTCTGTTATGACTATTTGCTTTTTATTTCTGAAAAACAAAAAGCAGCATATCAATAATGTTATTTGAGGGTTAAGTTATTTTTGTTTCATTAGTTTTTGTTTAAATTTTGGGTCTGCCAAAATGGTACTTTCTATCTCTATTCTCAGAGGTTTATTCTTCCTCTCTTTCCCTTCCATGTCAGACACTTAGCAAATTTATTCATTTCAAGCAGGCTCTGAATGTCCTGTTAGTGACCTCTCCCAGTTTCATTATTCCTCACTGAAACCTGCAGATATTAGAGTATTCTGCATGGCACACCATCATTAGGAAGCAAACATTAATAAAGAAAAAAAGTGTTTGACCACCCAAAAATCTATGGAATTTATAATTTTTTGTGCTTATACTAGTTATTAAATCATTAGTGTAGTTTTTTTTTCAGAGTTTTAAAAGGTTTTATTGGCATGTAATCAATTAAAATTCTTATTTTTATTTCATTGAATTAAAAAACTAAAATTCTTCCTCTCTCGTTTGTTACATGGTTTATTCGTGTTTTCATAACTTGCAGAGTGTCAAGGTATAAGAGTAATCAAATATATCCTCCAAAGATAATTAAATGCTTTTTAAAAAATCATCTTTTTTACTGAACCTCTCTTGTTTGTGAACTTCGGGTTGAGACATAGCTGGGAGGAAGGTCTCATGTGATTGTGAGATTTCTAATATAAAAAAAGATACACACACACACACACAAACACACAGTCTCGTTTTTTTGCCTGGGTTGCAGTATAGTGGCACGATGATGGCTCACTGCAACCTTGAACTCTTAGGCTCAAACAATTCTTCTGCCTTAGCCTCCCAAGTGGCTGGGACTACAAGTGTATACCAACATGCCCGGCTAATTTTCTTATTTTTTGTAGAGATGGGGGTCTTACTTTGTTGCCCAGGCTAGTCTCAAACTTCTGGACTTACGTAGTCCTCCCACCTTGGCCTCTCAAATTGCTAAGAGTACAGGCATGCACCACTGTGCCTGGCCCACAGAAAGATTTTTTTTTTTTTTTTTAATTTGAAACATCATTGGCAAATGATCCTAGCAAATGATACCTGCAGAATGACATCAGAATATTAGGTCAATAAAAGAATCTCATAAATCAATATGAGTGGAAAATTTGCAATTGCAGTTTCATTTTTCTGTTAATTAAAAAAAAGTTCCTCATCAATATATTTTACTTCTGTAATTGACTTTGAGTTTGAAAGTATGGTAGTCTTTTAAGAAGATACAGAGAAATTTGATATTGTTTAGACATTTCAATGTAGGTGGAAGAATTTCTTTCTGAGATTTGCCTAAAATGTGACATTTGACCTTGGAAATTATACTGAGAAACATACTGTAATATATTAAAATGCAGAATCATCTACATGCATTTCTCCAGTTACAGCCTGAATGAATGAAAATGGTTATCTTGCTAACAAAAACAATTTAAGGAGCATGATGAATGCATTAGAGATGTATGCATAGAGGAAAACACTTGAGGAAATGGAAATGAATTCCAGACTGAATAGTCAAATATAGACACAATTATCAAAGTAATAGTATTGTATGTTTGCAGAGTGCTTTATAAAGCACTTTTAAGAACACTGTATTGTCAGAGGTAGATAGTAGACTCAAAGTCTTTATTCTTCTTTCAAAGATGAAAAAAAACTGAGGTCCAATCATATTAGATGATTTGCGCAAAGTTACACATCTAGCAAAATGGAATGTGGGACTAAATTAAAGAGATATCATGATTTCCATTTCCAGTTTATATGACTTCATATTTTATTTTTGAAATTAGCTCTACTTATTCTATGGAAGAAAATATTTGGATGGTATTTGAAAAGGATATGTGTTTCAAGTAGAAAAGTTACTTATTTGGTTTATATTGTCTCTTACTCAGCCTAGGTCTCTGTACTTCTTAATCATATACTTCATAGTCTCAGGAAAGCATCCTACATCTCTCATTGGTCATGAACTTAAATAGCACAAATTGATTAAAGACCAACATTTGTCAAAGATAATGACTGGATGCCTTAATGCTGGAGGCAATTGATGCCGACAGCCATACAAATTAATATTATATGGCATTTCTTAGCCTGTCTTTCCCAAGCTATGATGAAATTAAAGACAATTGTCCTATATATAGTACATTTAATTTCTACCCCAATAGTTCTAATTCTAACATTTTTAATCTGATTTATTTGGAATGCCAGTAAATAGGAATGTTGTAGTTGCAGGGATAAACTTAACTCTGTATTATTTTGAAAATCTTGGTATTTCAACTAATGTTGGTATCAAATGATATGTGATAGCTTTGCAAATGACTTTGCTTCATCAATGGTTTTTGATACAGTGGCAGAGAGATACTGATACATGAGATGTCCTTCAAAGAGGGTCAAATTTAATTCAAGAGAGAAGATACATACAGAAGAAGGCTAACGATATGAGTCACTCATGGTATTTTGATAGAGGTTGTTTTTACTTTCCCTACAACCTTGGAATGAGGAAGCAGATAGGCAGGTGAAGGGTTTGCTAAGGGCAAGGAGAGTGAGGGATGGCAGTGGAGGATGGGAACAAGTAATCAGTTTATTGGGCTTTTATAGGGTCAGATAATGAAAGACTCAGAACTTCACAAGAGGGAAAAAACCTTCCTGGGGGAGTGGTCAGGGAAAGCTAGCTGCCTGCAGGAGACATTACATCTAGGCATTAAATAATTGGTAGCAATGACAAAAGCCCAGAAATCCACAAGGAATGTCTATGTATTCCAGTTTGTGACTGTGTGGGGATGGAGTAGGACTTAAGGCATCAGAAAATAGAGTTTTGACTTTTTGTCTGCTATAGAAGTTCTTGCCACATCCGAACCACAGGGGTCTTCTTTATTTTGCTGTCTGAATAACTCATTAGTAATTACCCTTGGGCTTTTTACTAGTACTTGGAACACATAGGTGGTCTAATATATTAGACAAGAGAGGTAGGCTAATTATTAGATACATATGTAATGTGCATGCTTGATCAATAAATGAATGAAGAAAGAAATACTCATGGATTCTTTTCTGTGTTATTCTTCAATGATATTTTTTGCTGTCACTTATTATTTTATGTGTTTGATCTTTGCCAAGTGATACAAAAACAGTTGAAATGCAAGCACCATGAGAATCTTCTCTAAACCCTACCTTCATCCATTGACCTTATTCCTAGTCTGGCCCGAGTCTTGGTCCTGCTTTAGTAAAATATTAAAGCCTAATTGATATGTGTTAAGTTAGTTAGCCCTTCAGGCATTGAGAAATAAAGAAGTCTGGCATATGCAAAACGGCAGTGTCCAGGGTATACCAAAGACATTGTTTTAACAATACAGGAACACGGCGTTAAGATATTCACAAGTGTGACAAAAATGAGGATGGAAAGGAATGTACTGATAGGAAAACTACTGTGGAAATAAAAGACTTTGGGTTTTTCTTATCAGTATTAGAAGAATTCAGAGAAAAAGTTGTTCACAGAGCAAAGAAGTTTCAAGGAAGAATTTGCTAATAAAGTAGGTATTAATGAGGCCTTAAAGCTTGGGATGTTAAAATAGCATGGATAAGCAAATCTCAGTTAATGCATGTATTGCATATGTGGAAGGAAACTAATTCTACACGCCTAATCCCATGAAACTCCTCCGACAGTCCAAAGTGATGTGGGTTTTCACCTCTCTCTTAAGTATTAGTGGTTGCAGGTTTCTATGATAATTCCCCCAGAGAATATCTCTTACCAGGCATTTAATCCTTAGTAAATTCCCGGTGGGAGGAGGACCACTCACTCAATCCTCTTTTAACTAGTCTTTGGTTTAACAGCAACAGGAGGCCTTTTCAGAAGCTACATGTTCATTCAGGGTGGGTTATTAAAGTGCTTAATGGTACTAGCACGGTTGTTACTTCCCGAGTTCTCATAAAAAGCAAGCACCTTAACAAAGGAGACTATGACAGGGGAGCATGTGCCAAGCTTCGGAACTGTGTTGAGCCATCACAGAGATTTCCTTCTCAAATCAAACTATTATATTTTGATTTGCAATTCCGTTACCTGCACACCGCCTCAAACTAAATGAACTGATATTAGTTGATAACGTGATACAAGCTTACAGCTAGATAGGAGGATGAGCTCTGGTGTTCTGCAGCACTGTAGGGTAAATATAGTTGACTGTAATTTGTTGTATGTTTTCAAGAAGGTAGAAGAAAGGATTTTGAATATTCACAACACAAATAATAAATATTTGTGGTCATCGCTATGTTAATTACCCTGTTTTTGTCATTACACTTTGTATATGTGTAAGGAAACATTCTGTATCTTATAAATGTGTATAATTATTAAGTGTCAACTAAAAATAAAACAATAAAAACTCCATTAAACTGTTCCTCATCCTGACATTTAAGCCCTAGGTCTTAGCCGAGATGCCTTAACAAAGATTAGAAAGAATTTTAGATTTTTGTACTTTTTTTCATAACAGGAAATGATTTTTTCCAGCAATTACTATAAAGGTCAGATTACAATTTAGCAAATAGAGAACAAAACCAGACACAGCTGTTTTGTGTCTAGAAGCTTCTACAGTCAGGAAGACTTTGTGGGGGAATTCAGCTTGATTTAAACCTTGAATAAAACATGGAATTGGGATTGGTGGCAAAGAAGAGGAGAATCCTGGAATGATAATAGTTTCTATTTTATTAGAACTTTTCAGTTCACAAGTTGTTTTCACCGATGTCATTATATTTCACCTTCATAACAGCTATCTAAGGTAGCACTTATCAAATAGTATTTTTAATTACTTTTTTGCAAGTCTGTTCCCACACTAAACCTGGAGCATTCCAAGGGCAGATGCTACATTTATCTTCCTGTGCTTAATATGGTGTCTGGTACAGAGTAGGTAAGCTGGGAGTGTTAGTGAAATAAAGTGAATTATACCATCTTGAATGTTTGCCATAAACTGATATTATGAACCTGCACTGTAGATGTGAAAAATGAGGCTTATGGAACTAAACTAAGTTGCCCAGGTAAAAGTAAATGGTAGGACGGTGCCCCAAAGCTGACACTAAATCCAGAGTCATTCACATTGTCTATGTGCTGAGTACCAAGATACACACATGAACTAAGCGGCTGCCAAGACATACCCTTGTGGAGCATCCAAAATGGCAGTGGCCCAGGTTTTGCCCATAAAATAACCTGATACATTCTAAAGCTCTGTATCAACATTGCTGAGATGAATCCTCGGGGACAGTAAGATAAGAGTTGTCCTAGGATTTTTAGAATGGGTGCTGGGAAAATGATTTCTGTTTAGGCAAAAAGACTCCTTTCTATCTTAGAGCACCTCAGCTGAAGCTTGTGACTTAAATCTGATGTATGAAGGGTACATTAGTTAGGAGGCTTAAATCCTGGGTGCAGATTCACCACCAATATGTATATTATCTAGTGAAGTCTCTTGGTTTAAGAAGAACATTTCTTGGCTATAGTGGTTCTTTTTAATTGGATAAAATGGGCACACGCCACAGATATAAGTCAGTACTATCAGTTAGTTCCAGTCCCATTTCCTATGGAATTCTTGGGATGTTGAGCACTGTAATATTGTAATATTAAAACAAATTTAAATCTACCAGGGACACCATTATTGTACTTAATGTCAATCTTTTTGGTTCTCAAAGACAACAAAAATCTTTCTTTTTCTGGACCTTAGAAAGTTAATTTGGTAGATGTACACAAACATACAGCTATTCCTGATTAATGTTTACTTTTTTCTTTAAACTGTAATATATTGCCTTCTGTATATACACACACATTTCTGATCTCCTCATTTAAATTCTTTCATTCTTTAAAAATATCTTTGCATGTGTGTTGTCATATGTAGGCTATTAAATTGACTACAAAATTGAGGATTAGAGAGGTTCGAAGAACTTGTGAGCATAAAAGTGAAAATACTTAAGGTATAAACATTTTGCTAAAGCCATGATTTTTGATGAGCTATTGATACTAGGAGAAGGGAAGACTGTGTGTATAAAAACACAGTGTAAAAGCAAGTGGGATACAGTGGCAAAAATGTTTTTAAAAATGATTAATAATAAACAATCCTTGTGTTGAAGAATTGGTTCAAACTAACTCATTAAACATGGGATTAGATAAAAAGATTGATTTAAATTTTCAGAGCACTTAGCTTTGCTGAGTAACTTCTGCCTACATTTCAATATTACCATTATACATAATGGGAAATGCCAGTACGATTAGTTGGACAGGATTCCAATATTTTATCCCTATTTTTAGGTGAGATTAAAAGTAGAAAGTATCCCTTAAAATTCACTTCCCCGTCTAGAGCATATAAGTTTTGACTTGATGACTACATGTCAGGCTGTTCCCATTTTGGCTTAGGATTTTCCATTAGAAATGATTTTTATTTCCTTTTCATAAAAAATTACAAGCTACGAAATCTATTGTTTCAAATAAAATATATGCAAATATACTGTTTATAACTACTGAATTATCTATAAAAAACTGTATGTTTGTCCATAAATATGTGCATATAGTTGTGTGTGTACATATATATGTCTATAAAATATGTTTTTCACAGGCAAGGAGAGCAGCTTCACACAAGGCTTTGACCATTTTTTTTTTTTTTTTAGTAAAAAGGGTATTAGATAAGAAGAGAATTGAGCAGAAAATAAGATGAGAGTCACAGAATTCAGGTATTCCTGTTACATTTATATATGGCATTTTTTTACATGCTAAAAAAAGACTTCAATTTAATAATACAAAAATAGAATATACTCTGAGTAATTCATAATTCTTTTGGAAAAATAAGCAGATAATTAGAAAGCTGGTTAATATTAGTGGTACTTAATAAGGCTAGTAAATTTATATTCCAGTCACCAAATATTAGCTACTCTTTTATGTTTTTGCTGGTCTTACAAAAGATTTCTTTGGGAAAATGCTTATAATAAGATTTCAGAGATTATTATAAGCTACTCAGACATAATTTTGATGCTATGTTTTTTGATATATTTTTTATAAAATTAACAAATGGTATAGAAAATAAGAATGACAATAGGTGGTTCATGAATAAATGGTTTCAGGGTCAAATAAGTTAAACAAATTAAACTAATATCTGTTGAACTTATCCACTTTGTATGTAACTATTCACTGAGAATTTTCAAGAAGGGCATACGTGCATATGAGTTGGCTACATTATTGTTAGCCATACCTTTGTCCCTGCTTCCCTCCAATCCTGACCACCATCCAAATCTTGGCCTTATTATTGGTGTCACAGGTATAAAATCTTAAATTTATTTTGTAGTTTTTTATTTAGGTCATCAGCTATGTTAGTGTATTTTATGTGTAGCCCAAGACTATTCTTCTTCCAGTGTGGCCCAAAGAAACAAAAAAATACAGTTAGATTTTAAACTGAATACCACTGTTTGGAGGGAGGTCCAACATAGACCTTGAGCGTTCCTTTAATACTTCCCCAAACACCCCATGGTCCCTAAAACAGTGCTGCCTACATACTCAAAGCCTATCAGGCACTTTCACTGAGTGGCTGATTGAATCAATAGACTCTTCACTTGTTGAGTACTGAAGATTTAAAAGTGAATCATACATTTTTTTTTTCTGTGTGTGTAGACTTAAAAACCTCTAGTTTAATGAGAAGACCCAGGCAACCAAATAATAAGCAATATCAGATGTAAACATAAAATACATTAGAATTATGAAATTGGGCAGAGTTTAGCTAGACTAAGACATTTAAAAGGCTTAAGGGAGGAATTGACCTTAGAGTTGTTTTGGAAACCTGAGTAGGTTTGCTAGGTAGAGCAGGAACGGGAGTTGGAGAAGATGGATAGAAAGAGGAAGGAAGAATAATCCAGCTAGAAACACAGCATGTCTTAAGATATGCTGTTGTAGAAAATAGCCTGCTTGGAGAATTGTGTATATATCTGGGTTGTCTGGAAAGGAGAACATGTGGATGAAAACAGTAGGAAGAACAGTCAAATAGTTAGGTCAGAGTTAGTTTATTAAGGGCCTTTTATTCTGGGTGCATGAGTTTGTATTTTTTCCTGGGTGGCTGATAACATAATGATTAAAGAGCGTGAACTGCAGAATCAGATCAGACTGAGTTGGGCTCTAATATGGGCTTTACCAATGACTTTTTTTTCAAAGATTAAATAAACAATTATGCAGATAAAGCATTTGACACAGCGTCTCATGCTTCCAAGTGCTCAATAAATGTTGGCTGCTTTTATAGGTAACTATGGCAGAACATGAAGTTTAAAACAGGGAAATTATATCATTGAATTTATTTATTTTTTGTTATTATTAGATTTTGTTTCACTTAGTTTTCGAGAATTGATTTTTGAGCAAATGACCATGGTGGCAGGGTAGAGAAAGACAAGACAAAATAGTAAATACATAAAAGAAAAACTGGGTGGCCTTTGGATAGTAAGAGCACACACTAAAATTTATTGAATGCCTCCTGGGTGTCAAGTAGTATGCTAATGCTGTACTTACATAATTCCACTTAATTTTCACAGCAACCTAGTAAGAGAAGTGCTATATCATAATCTGAATTTTATAGAAAATGGAGATTGAAGAGTTGAAATGGCACTTCAAGGTCACACATTGGTTAGTGCCAGAATCAGATATTGAAGTTCCTTTGATTTTAGATTTTTCGTGGAATTGCTCTACTATGTATGTTATTTTATTTGCCTGAGCCTCATTTCTCTGTGTGTAGCATGGAAAGAAAACTGTATCCCTTCTTTATATGTTCTTGGGAGAGCTTAATGCATAACATACAGGAAGGGACAAGTATAGTGTCTGATACATGATAATCATAGCAATGGTACTAATTCTTCTTTTTTAGAATATGTTAGAATATGAATTTGAAATTGACTTTGGAGATAAATAAAGTGAAGATTATTGTAGAAATTCTAATCGATTCTAAAAAACTAGCTGGCTTCTACTGTCTGTACTGGAAAGGCAGAATCTCTTATCTATGGACTTTAAATTTTATATAACTATATGCCTTATACTTTCTGAATACTCAATTTAGATCTGTTATTATGTATTATTCTATTACTTTAATTCTGTTTATACTGGTATAAACTGTAGTGTATGAACAATGGGGACTTAATCTAAGGCATAAACTTTCCTGTATTAGAGGGGTTTTATATTACATGCAGTTATCTGTTTTTCTGTTTCTCAACAGACTGCAGATTTTCAAGGGCATTAGTCATATCTCCATTTTCTATAAAACTGGATATGACTAATGGTTATCCATTTTTCTCTAGAGTCTTTTGAGTGCTTGGTTCATAATAGGTGGTTAATAAATGAGCTTTACCTGAAGAAAGAAATAATTGAATGAATGAAAGGCAATCCTAAAATGTCTTGTGACATTATATTTGGGGTTATCCGAGGTCCTACTCATTTAACAAGGACTATCATGACATTACTCTTACTAAATTCTCTAAGGCTTTATTAAACAATTATACCTACTAGAATTAGATGCTGCATATTGCAGGTGAAAATCAGTTACTCGGCCGGGCGCGGTGGCTCACGCCTGTAATCCCAGCACTTTGGGAGGCTGAGGTGGGTGGATCATGAGGTCAAGAGATCAAGACCATCTTGGTCAACATGGTGAGACCCCATCTCTACTAAAGATACAAAAAATTAGCTGGGCAGGGTGGCGCTTGCCTGTAATCCCAGCTGCTTGGGAGGCTGAGGCAGGAGAATTGCCTTAACCCAGGAGGCGGAGGTTGCAGTGAGCTGAGATTGCGCCATTGCACTCCAGCCTGGGTCACAAGAGCGAAACTCTGTCTCAAAAAAAAAAAAAAGAAAATCAGTTACTCAACTGATTGAAAGTCAATAGTTCAAATAGCTCATATCACAAAAGAATAACAATAATAATTCTCTTTTTTGTTAAAAAATAACCCATACCACCCTCCTTCCTCCAGCTCTGGAGGGGGACTAGGATCTGTCTATTTCATTTGACTTAGGGAGCTGTTTCTCAAAGAGATACTAGGAGGCTCAGAATGTCTTTGCTTCTCTTACATGAGCTACAACATGAGCACATCAGGAAACAGATTCCGAGTGCTCCAATGCCATGCCCCTGCTGAGACAGAAGATAATAACATTCAGTGTTGCGGTTTCAGTCATTCCTGAGGCTGGACCATCTTGCTAGGAACTCACACAGTAACAGGGTTTAGAGAATTTCCAGTTCTTAGAGCCACCTCCCTGTTTAGGACTCTTTTTCACTTCTCCTGCAATCAGGAGGATTCTGCTCTGAATCACACTTAGACTGTCCACTGTGAAAATATGAAAAGATGACAAGTTATACTATATTCAGACATAAGATTAAAAAAAGCCTCTTCACATAAAGGGATAACAGAAATGTATTTCAGGAAGCTAGTGTGCTTTGGGCAAGTATATTCTCATTCCTTTCCCAGAGTGAGGGTTGAGGGAGGAGGGCAAAAGTAAAGGAGCATCTGTCTAAGGCCCTGCTAATGTTACAGTTCAGAAAATGTGCTCTGCTCTGCTTCAACTGTAAACATTGTGAAATGCATTCTTTCTCCACCAGGCAACTTGGCTCTGGGGTAATCATCCCAGGCATGGATTCATAGAGTACTCGACATTCTACATTTTTATTACAGAAAACAGACAAATGAAATGTGGGATGACACTCTTGGTTTTCTGTGGTTGTTTGAGCTCCCCTCAGCCCCTTCCTGGAACTGGTTGTTCAGTAATGGCTACAGAAGAGTCCCAGATGCTTGCAGAGTAAATGTGATGCTTGGCTTTGACTCCTGGAAGCAATGGGGGGTGGAGTGGGGATGAATTTCCAAAAAAAGCCTTATTTATTGACCCTAAAAATACCTATGAAAGCCTCGCCTACATAGAGTTAACCTTTCTCTAGCCCTTCCATTCAATTCCTGAGTAAGCAAATTTGGATTAACTACTCCAAACCCTTACTTAGAAACTATTTCCATCACAGTGATCTGCTCTCTGACATATTTTCTCTTAATGTTCATTTTAAACTTATTCCTCATGGATAAATATTATGTGTGCATGTGTGTCTATATTTATATGAACAAATGTGAAGTTGGAAAAAAGATACCAAGGCCTTGTGAATTTTGGCCTCTCTTTTCATATGTCTCTAGGCCTTTTCTACTCCCTCAGGGAAAGCTTAAGTACTGCATGTCTCCTCTCATCTCTCTCTCTCTGTCTCGTGTGTGTGTGTGTGTGTGTGTGTGTGAGAGAGAGAGAGAGAGAGAGAGCGAGCGAGAGAGAGAGTCTGTTTTTATATAGTGCTAAAGAAATGAGAATGAAGAGATATTAGGAAGGCAAGATTATTTGTTCCAATTAACTCTGCTTATCTGTGTGGCTGAGGTGGTTGCTCCAACAGATTTTATTGTAGCTTGCATGATTCTCCTCTGTTCCACAAGGATATATCAATGTAATAAGCCTTTTCATTACCTTGGCTATATCCAAACAGATGAGAAAGCAAAAATTAAATGATGTCTTGCTGTTGTAGAGAAACTCAGAACTAACTTTCTGGAGATATGTCAAATGGCTACCTTTGTCGATCTGGACCTGACTCAGGGAAGCCTGGTGTGTTTATCTGGGATCTCCTACTCTCTGTGTAGAACCCTCTCTGACCATTTCCCCAGTTCTCAATCAAGACAGTCTTGAGCAAATCTGATTTCTGGGATGATCAGATCTGAAGTTCTAAGCATTCACTAAGCACTGCTAAGAGCATTGCATAGCATAATTGAAACCAAACGCTTGCCACAAACAGCCCCATGTTATCTCCTAGATGAACAGATTACTCTAAAATACCAGTTCATGCACTGGCTTCATTGAGATGACCTAGGAAACTTGCTACATGACAGATTCTTACATTGTATTGCCCAATATTTTGCCTCAGTCTGTTTGATAGTCAGCTAAGTTTGCCAGGTTTGGGAACCCCAGTTTTATACCTCAAGTTAGAAGTCACTCTAGAAACATCCCTTCAGCCCTCATTTGGTGAAGTCACTTTCACCTTGTCCAGCTTACTCTGGTGCTGTTTACCTAATTTTCAAGGACAGGAATTATGCTACTTTGTTATATCTAAGTGGAAGAGAAATAGAAGCCCCAGTAGCAGTCTATTGAGTTATTCACACAAAATGATCCTCTGAGGCTCATTTTGCAGACACACTGAGATCCAAAGATAGCTATACAGAGGGATTGTTGGCATAAGGCCATCAGCTACACCAATGTGCACACATAAATGCATATACATATACACTCACTATCACTGCTCTGTCTCTGAGAGCCAAGCTTTTGGCCAAGGCTGTTATGAATGGTTGCTCAGACTGTATGCTGAATAGTTCTGGACACCATTTCATAGGCTGCAATGTGAATGGTCCTCCAGCAGTTGTGCAATGTGGTGGGCCTTGGAAAAATTTAGTTTTTATTTTCAAAACAGGAAGGTGCCTACTACTGAGGAAGCAAACTCGATGTTTGGGATGAAATTTCCACAGGATTATCTTCTTATTACGCAGTTAGGTGTGAAGCTCTGCTCTCAGCACATGCACACGCGTATGCACACACTCTGCTTATTGGAGTTTTCCTTTTCTCCAATCCAGAATGATTTGCTAAAGTTTCCCTCCATACCCCTACACCACAGACAGATTGGGAAATGCCGCAATAAATTAGAAGTGGAGAGTTAAGTCATGGCAAGTGACTCCTCTACTCAAGACTCCTTCAACATTCTGGAACTGTTTAATGTCAATCTTGACTGTCTTTGTCTCCAGGACCCTTTTCTCAAAACCAAGTCCCATGCAATAAAGCACGTTTATTTCATGCAACACAGCTTAGCTAATGCTTATAGTTCCAAATACTCTGGTTTACTAGGTACAACTCAGTCGGGAGTGCCTAGTATAAAGGAACATGCACAGCACAGCGACAGAGAATGCTCATCACCAACACAAGGAAGTAAAGGAGATGCAAAGCTATGGTAGCTAGAGGAGGATTAGCTTTCCTGATTTCAGTTTGAGAAAAGCCACGTGTCTCTACAGTCCACTAGTTTGGCAAGGCATTTGCCCTTGGCTGTGAGATGATGTTACTTTCAAAGTAAGTCATATTAATTTCCAGGCTTGTCCAGGATCAGGGGCTGGAGTCTTCTCTCAATTGTAGTCCTTTCCTTAAAACCAGTTCTAAGCTTTTGCATTTGTTTTATTAACTGATTGAATAGCCCTGGAATATGAGTTTCCTCCAATCTCTTCCACTTTGCAAACTCCAGAACCATTTGACCAATAAGTTAAAACCCAGAGGAGGACTGACTGTGAGCTAAGGCTTCAGACATGCAAAGCGCACAACCCTGGGAAACAGCAGCATCGGGGACAGGAGGCTCCCATTACTTCACATGAGGACGTCATAGGTTTTACAAAGCAAACACACATGGAAAACCAGTAGTGGCGCAAGCTGGACACACTGTCCGGGATACACAGTTAAGTGAGGACCCAGACTAGGGAGCCACCTGTTCCTCTAGCTTGCATACATTTATTTCACACCACCTCAGACCACTCATAGTTTGCTTACCTGCTCATTGTTGCTCTCCCACCATTCCCCATACTCCCTTTGGGGGTGAAACACTCTATTTCCGACTTGTGCTGGGCCAGTCTCCTGTCTTTGTACCTGGTGAGCATGAACAAGGACAGGAGCAAACAGAAAGACGTGATTGTGTGCTTAACTGCCAGGCTGAGGAAGGGCCGTGACTGTGGAGATGGTCACCCTGTGCCAAAATAGGGGTTCCTGTTCTTAATGCAATGATCAACCTGTGATACTTATTAGTTGATTGTGATGGCATATGGACAGACAACATCAGGGTTGATACTGTTACTTTTTGGTTAAAAGACATGTAACCCATCTTTCACACTGCCTATTGAACTGTGAATTTATCACAGTTAATATTCAATGGCAAAAGGAGTGCAATTTTAAGCATCTTAGAAAAAGATGAATATCAATCAATACATTAGAATCTATGCAGTGCTTACCACTATGTTAGAACTTTACCTAAATTGTATTCCGGGAACAGTCCTAGGCCAGAGGCTTTGTTATTGTTTCATTTTACTGATGAAGAAGCCTAAGATTATAGAGGTTAAGTAAATTGATCAAAGATACATAGTAAGTGGTTGGGCTGGATTCCGAATACAGGGAGTCTAAGTTTAGAATCTACACTTTAGCCATTGTTATGTGTTGCCTTCCATTAGCAATTTTTTTCTTTCTGAGACAAAGTCTCACTCTGTTGCCCAGGGTGGATTGCAGCGGCAGCAACTCGGCTCACTGCAACCTCTGCCTCCTGGGTTCTAGCAAGTCTCCTGCCTCAGACTCCTGATTAGCTGGGACTATAGGCACCGGCCACCACACCTAGCTAATTTTTGTATTTTTAGTAGAAACGGTTTTACCATGTTAGCCAGGATGGTCTCAATTTCCTGACTTGTGATCTGCTTGCCTCAGCCTCCCAAAGTGCTGAGATTACAGGCGTGAGCCACGGTACCTGGCCCCATTATCAAGTTTTTAAGCTAATTATTATCTTGAACAAGCCCTCACTGAGTGATACCATTCTAGATGCTGTTAGACGTTGGTAATAACAGAGGTGAGGAGACATGTTCTTTGGATATGAAAAGTTTCATAACCATTAAGCTGAAGTTTGACTATCAGTATTGGGAGGCCTCCATTTTAGAGTGTGGCTCAAACAGCTTTTGCATTGTACTTGGCAGTTCACTGCCCTTGGAAGATACTAGATATTTCATCTAAAATAAGTGATGAGATTCCCAACATTACTCTTCTATGTGGTGCATCAAGATAAGTTCTTATACCTCAATGACAGTTTTTTGAGCCAACATGATTCCACAGAAATCACCTTTTTTATTCATTGGTTCAACTCCATGAGATTGTTAAAAGAGAGCTGATATTTCTGTTTGCCAAATAAGAAAGCTAGTTTTACTTAACTGACTTCATGAAACTCACATGCCTCATCAGTAGAGAATATCACCAGTAGAGCTTGCAGGGGCTCAAGACTCTTAAGGCTTTATTACCTTTTTGCTAATTAAGCCAGAGCCTGGTACGATACCACTTCATTCACTTTCCCAGTATCCAATAGGCAGTGATAAAGGGAGTTACTAGATGATACTTGTTCACCTCAGTACAGTCAAAATCTTTTGTTTCTTTTCCTGCTGTTTCAAAAGTAGTATAAAATGAAACAAATTTAACAAAGTCAAGATCATTACTGATCCTGGGGCAAAGGCCTTCCTCTTCATTTTTTTCCCTTTCAAAATGTTTAAAGTATCTAATATTTGAAGAAAAATGGCTTATTACATCAAGCCAAATGAATTTAATGGATTACCTATTTAGCAGACATTAGTTGAGCATTCATTAAATCCTAGGTAATGGATTTCGCACTACAGATATAAAGATAAATAATCTGCAGATCCTGCCTGATAGAACTTACTTAACAATAGGATAAGGAGAAAAGAAGAACTATGTACAAAAGTTAGACATCTTTAAATGTAGGCATAAAGAAGCAAGGAAAAGAACTTAGGGACTTTGTCAAAGGAGGTAAAGCATCAGACCAAGCTAGATAGAGTAGACTTAATTTTACCAAAGAAAATACCTTAGAAGTAGCAATGGTTTGCAACATGGCAATGATGCCCCACATTTCAATGCAAAGTATTTTGTGCTTATTTGTGAATTCAATTATTCAACTAAAATACTGCTCTACAGCTTGAAAGAATATTGATAGAATAGTAAATTATTGGTGGTCATTCAGTTCCTTACAAAGGGACCCTTAACATATTTTTGAATATCTTCTGTTAGGTTAATTGTGAATTAATTATTAAATATTTCACAAATGAATTAAGAAACGTACAGTCTTCATGCTTGTAAGCTCTTCTCTCTCTTTTGCTTTCTCTCATGACCACAGACATACTCTTCCAGGTGACCTCTGTTTATAAAACATGTAATAGATTCTAAGAATCCTATTCTATCAATCTCTAACCTCTGTGAAGAAAAAGGAATCCTTATACACTGCTGATGGGAATGGAAATGGTTCGGCCACTGTGGAAAGCAGCTTGGTAATTTCTCAAAGAACTTAAAACAGAGCTACCATTTGACCCAGAAATCCCTTTACAGGACATATAAGTAAAGGGATAAAAGTCTTTCTACCATAAAGACACATCTATGTGTATGTTCACTGCAGCACTATTCACTATAACAAAGTCATGGAATCAGTCTAAATTACCATCAATGATAGACTGGATAATGAAAATGTGGTCCATATGCATCATAGAATACTACACAGTCATAAAGGGAATGAGATCACATCCTTTACAGTAACATGGATGGCACAGGAGGGCATTATCCTAACCAAACTAATGCAGGAACAGAAAATGAAGTACTTCATGTTTTCATTTATAAATGGAAGCTAAACTCTGAGTATGCATGGACACCAAGGGAACAATAGACACTGGGGCCATCTTGAGGGTGGAAGGTGGGAGGACAGTGAGGATCAAAAAACTATCAGGTACAATACTTATTACCTGGATGATGAAATAATCTGCACATTATACCTCTGTGACACATAACTTACCTATAAAACAAACCTGCACATGTACCCCTGAACCTAGGAGATTAGAAAAACAATAGAAACAAGACAAAAACCAGAAACAAAAGCTAATTGTTTTTAGTAAAGGTTTTCACTGACATACAAAAAACAACAAAATAATGAAAATACAAAACAATATCAAAGCTCATGTTAAAAATGCAAGCTGAAAATGGCATTAATACAGAATGGGAAACTCATCTTTGCTTTCTTATAGGACCCTTCTTTCCTGTCTGTAACTTTAATTTTATTCACCAGATATTTAAATAGATCACATTTGTATTCATTCACTTATTATCTCATTTACTTGCTCATTATCCCATTCAGCAATAATGTGCTGCTCAAAGTTGCTGATAGCTTTGATAGTCTCTACTGTTGAGTTTAAAAGCTCAACATTTTTTCCAGTTGAGTTTACTTTAGAAATATTGAATTGTCAATTAAAAATAATTTAAGCTTTTCAGAACTTATAGTTCATGAAATATCAATTTAAAAATATCATTTCTTTTACATAATAAATTTATATATCTTTTAGACACTAAAACACACATCCACTTATTCTTGTGAGGCACTGTTTTAAGTGCTTTGCAAGTATTAATTAACTTTTCAAATGAAATATTTAACATACTATAGTTATATTCAAAGTTATAATATAAAGTAGTAATGACAAAATATTGAGCATGCCAGGCTGTTTTCTGCACACTACTGCAAATTATTAAAACATCCACACAAAGCAGGTGCTATTATATTCATTCTGAAAAGACAGACACTGAGGATCAGTGTCAGTAAGCCCAAGCTCATGTGATTTACGATCAGGGAACGCAAGGTGAAAAATCAGGTTTCTCTGATTCTAAAGCTCATGCTATTTCTGTTCATTTTTCCGATAAGTGACAATGTTAGTATATTTAAAAACAAAATTACAAAAGCTCATATTTACCTTTTCTCTTCTTGACCCCATGTTGCAAATAATTAGCAGAGTTATCAAGGACAGCCAGAAGAAGATCTGGTGATAGGACGTTAAATTTTCTTCCTTCATTTAGGTCTCTATACCTGTACCATGCAGGTTTAGTTTACATCATTCAAAACCATTTACTAAATAGTCCATGTGCTGGGCACTGTGATAAGGAGCACATGGGTGACTATGTTGTTGATAAGGTCACAGTCTTGAGTGAGAAGATAAAATGTAAACAGATAATTTCCAAACAATGTAAGAAGTTTTTTTATAGAAACAAACACAAGAAGGGCTACTTAACCCATACTAGATTGGCGGAGAACACTTCAGTGAGATATGATACCTAAGACAAATCTGAATAATTGAGTAAACATGCACTGTGAAACGATGAGTAGGGGTAGAAGAGAAAATCAAGTGCAAACATGTAAGGAGACTTAGATGTATTATGTATACTGGGAAACACTGTTGAGTAATTTTTATTGTAATAAGTATAAAATAGGAGGTCTCTGGGAAAGCAGATGGAGAAATATATAAAAATGATGAATTTACTTGTTGATTATGAGATGTCATTGTGGAATCTTTATACTAGATAAAACAGGATCAGCGTTGACATTTAGATAAAATGCAATGGACTTGAAGGAACAAAACTAGAGATAAATACCACTACAATTATGCATGTGAGACATGATAAGCTAATGATTAGGGAAGTGATAATACAGAAGAAAAATAGAGTACAGTCTCAAGACAGAAAGCAAAAATGAGTAGGATTTATTGAATTATGAGCATAATAGGGAGAAGTATGGGATGCTACTCCAGGTACTGTGTTGGATGGTACAATTAACTGAGTCAAGAAAATACAAGAGAAGAAGTATATTTGGAGAAGGAAATAAAAAGCTTCATTTTGGAATATGTGGTTTGAGATGGTGGTGGGACATCCAAGTGGACATATTCAGTAGACACATGAGTATAAACATTTGGAGGTTAGAGGATTGTTATGCACAGGGAAACTGTCAGCATACTGGTGGTTGCAAATACTGTGAGAATTGTTGAAAATATTCAGAACAGGTAAACTATGTAGACAGTGGAAAGAGGAGGCTAAGAGGCATGCTCATTCTACCTGTCCAAAAACTTTTGTAACACTGTTAATGTAAGCATTCCCTTAAAACATTTACTGGAAAAAAAAATTTGCTGAGTGCCTTGCATATGCCAGACATGGAGTTCAAGGCTCTTCAATCTGATGGTTTTCTTATAACTCTAGATTTCTAGATTTATGCCCAATACAGCTTTGACACTTTAGTTTATAGGCCAGAAGCTTGGCATGAAAAGCTCTCACAAAGCTTTAATAAGTTTCAGAATGGCTTGTTCTAAAATGAGGTTTGGTTATCTTCCCTAAGGATTTTTCTGTTGTTGTTGTTCTTCTTGTACCTTCTTTTGTCCTGGAAGTTCTAGCTCCTCTTTACTCAGTTCTACAAGAGCCCATGTTCATCTGGTAAATCTAAGAGATATGCGGGTAAAAATAATTTAGGATTGGATAGTGAATGTAATTTTTCTATTATAATTTGGATCAAAATTTCATTTCTTCACCTCAATTCCTGTTTCTTACCAATATCTAGTGAATATTGGATTACTGACATTTCTGTATTGGCTATGTGACCCAGAATGTATAAATGAGTACAGAATGAAGAAAAAGACTAGAATACAATAAAGCAGTTTAAATAATAAATGTGTATATTAGGTGAAGTAGCAGATAGATAGATGGAGAATTATGCCAGAAGCTGGCAGAAAAGGAGAGTTTCATATTGAAAATAATGATGCCTCATGCGAGGCTGATAAACTTTGAGTAAGTGACCAGGTATATCAACGTTAAAATGTATTAGACTTCAGGGAAAAAAAGAAGCTTGGTACTTATCTGTCCTTTATACAAGCACTAAATTCACTCAGAATGGTAGAAGAGTTTGGGATGGACAGAAGTTCTTCACCCAGAAGTTGGCAGTAAATAGTAGTTATAAACAAAGCTAAAAGATATGGGGATAATGAGACTTAATGAATCTCAATTGAATCAGAGTTTTAGTGTTCACATTTTTGTATGTGAGGGTATGGAATGTGTCTGGAAGCAGCATTAAGTTGTTGACCTCCATCTCTCTGTCCTATGGGACACATGATACAGAAGAGTAAGAACTTTATTTGAGAGAGATACAGGGGTAGGAATGTCCTTAGGTGGGAACTAGGTTTCAGTTTAATTTTTTTTAAAACAGCAGTAAATGACAGTTTAGCAAAGAGGTTGAATACGAAGGAGGGTTTATCGTTAAACAGGAATTATAGACAGGGACTCTATATGATTTGGAAGGGAAAGGTCAGTGGATGAAGCAAAGAGCATTATATAGAAGTAGAATTTGCAAATGTGCTACAATTTGTAAAATGCTAGGAAGATTCCATTGATGAATTCTTCCATCACCTTTCTCTGATGCCAAGAAGCAAATGTTTTCCATCCTCTGTGAGTGAGGGCACTCATGACGCAAATGCTGTCGTGGATAAATATCCCATGGAATATTTAGAGACATGTTTTCTGATAGATATTTCAGGCTTTCTGACAACCTATTTGGTTAAAAATGAATGGGAAAAGAGCCTAAGCTTCCTAGAGAGTTCATGAATGGAGGGGAAAAGAGACACTAAATGACAAAGCTAAAGGTACCAGAGACACATGTCCCTTACTCCACAGTTTTGTCATAGGCTTATCCTGTTCCAGGCTTTGTTCCTTCCAATAGATAAAACTGTCTTGAAAAATAATTTTCTTTTGCCACTTTCTCTTCCACACTGACGTCTACTATGCCCCGTAGTCTACCCCTTGAAGGAACACAGTACTAAGCCTTGTGAGCACTTAAGCTCATTTTCCATTCCTAAACTAGCTGTCATTCTGCTTAGTGAAAAACACTAGCATTTTCTCCTATGTGTAGAAACCACTGTATACCTATTTTCTTTTAGGCTATAATGCTTTAAACTATTCACAGAAAAAAACAGCATGATTTCTCTAGGAAGTCTGTGAAAGGGAGTTGGAAAATGTTGCATATTTCACATATGTCTTGTGTAAATTTTAGTAACTCAATATGGAACGGACACTAATGAGGCAGGAGGGTAAGACTGGGGAGTAAGTGGGTAGGAGTGTGTTCAAGGAAACCTCTCATTTAAACCAATATAGATGCATCCCATTTACAAAGCAAATTTAAATTCTCTATTTCCCCAATTACTTTCTATTATTTAGAAGTATTGTATGAGCAGAGAAAAATGATATGGGAGGAAAATAGTTTTTTTTTTTTGGTCCAAGAAAGTGCCAAAAGAAAGGTTAAAGTTACTGAGTGAGTGACATTTGAACTATAGTCATATGACAAGTCACGTGAATGTTCCAGAAAATGCTGTAAGGGATTTTCATACCAAAATTGCAGTAAGGGTGGCAGTTTTAAGACTAAGCTTGAGCATTAACATGGAAGTCCAGAGACTCAAAGAAAACTGATCAGGGTGAATAAAATCTAAACATAGTGCCTGCATTATATAAGTCCTCAACCAGGATTTTCTGAGAGAATACATGCATGAAAAAATGAAAGAAATTGAATTGTAACTTTAGGGATTGTCAAATCTCCATGGGGCTTTGTTGTTGCTATTTGTTTTGTTTTTAATAATAATTACAAAACGAAGACATTCTGTTCATTTTGGTCAAGAGATCAAGGAAGTTGGAAAATACTAAAGATATTTATGGAAAGTGGTAACTAATGTAGAGAGTTTTGAGATTAACTCTAATAAAAATTGTAGAAAAAAGGAAAAAACATAATTTTCATTTGTACATTGTAATCAGTCAGCAAATACTGCAGGCTTCATCTTTAGAACATCCCTAAAATTTGACCGTTTCTCCCCGTATTTTTATTACCCTGGCCCAAGCCATCAATACCTCTTAAAAATGTGATAGTTTCCTAAACTGTTTCTGCTTCTTCCCTTTCTAAATTTCCCCAACCCCGACCAAACCCATTCTAACCCCCAGCCAGCAAGAAGAATATCCTGTAAAAATAGAAATCTTTTCATATCCTTCCTCTGCTCAAAACTCCCAGTTAGTTACCCATCTCTCTGAATAAATTCTGAATTTTTATAATGGTTTACAAATCCCTACAATTGTCTCCCACTCCTCGACTGCCTCTCTGATCCCAGAACTCACCTTTTCTCCCTTTCTCACACTGTTTCATCTACAGCGATCTTTTGTTGCTTGAAGACACCAGGTATCCTCCCACCATAGTGTCTTTGCTTTGAACATTTCCTCTGCCTTTAATGCTTTCCTTAAAAAATCCTCAAAGCTTACTTCTTTCAAATTTTTGCCTAAATGTCACTTTCTCAATACATCCTGCCATGACCACCCTATTAAAAAGGCAACTATCATTCTGCTCTCTCTGTTACCATTTCCTGCTTTCATCAAGAATAGTTACATAAAATGATTTATGTTTTACTTATTTATTTTATTTATTCTGTGTTTTCTTCCAGTGGAATCTGTGATAGAATGCACTAAAATGGGTTTTGAACTGTATGCTTCACTGCTATCTTCCTGGCACATATGATATTATATATAATAATATTTATTGAATGAGGACATGTAGGAATGACTGACAAAAAGAATTAAATAATAAATTTCTAGGAAATTTGCATAAGTAATAAGGAGTCAAATGTTAATCCCCAAGACAATGGGGAAAATATCTCCAGAGCGTGTCAGAGGTCTTCATGGCAGCCCCTTCCATCACAGACCCAAAGGCTTAAAAGGAAATGGTGGTTTCGTGATTGGGCCTAGGGTCTCTGAGCTGTGTGCAGCCTAGAGACTTGGTGCCCTGCATCTCAGCCCCTCCAGTTATGGCTGAAAAGGGTCAACATCAAGCTCAGACTGTGGCTTCAGAGGATTCAGGCCCCAAGCCTTGGCAGCTTCCACATGGTGTTGAGCTTGCAAGTACAGAGAAGTAAAGAATTGAGGTTCAGGAACCTCTGTCTAGATCTCAGATGCATGAAAATGTCTGATGTCCAGGCAGAAGTTTGCTGCAGGGGCGGGGCTTTCATGGAGAACCTCTGCTAGGGCAGTGCAGAAGAGAAATGTGGAGTTGGAGGCCCCACACAGAGTCCCTACTGGGGCACCACCTAATGGAACTGTGAGAAGAGGGCCACTGTCCTCCAGACACCAGAATGGTAGATCCACCAACAGCTTGCATGGTGCACCTGAAAAAGCAGACATTCACTGCCAGCCTGTGAAAGCAAATGGGAGGGAGGCTGTACCCTTCAAAGCCACAGGGGCAGAGCTGCCTAAGACCATGGGACAGCACCTCTTGTTAGTGTGACCTGGATGTGAAACAGTGAAGCATGCTGTCAAAGCAGATCATTTTGGAACTTTAAGATTTGACTGCCCTGCTGGATTTGGGACTTCCATGGGACCTGTTGCCCCTTTGTTTTGGGCAATTTCTCCCATTTGGAATGGCTGTATTTACCCAATGCCTTCACCCCCTTTGTAACTAGGAAGTAACTAACTTGCTTTTGATTTTACAGGCTCATAGGCAGAAAGGACTTGCCTTGTCTTGGATGAGACTATGGACTGCACCCTTTTGAGTCAATGCTGAAATGATTTGAGACTTTGGGGTACTGTCAGGAAGGCATGATTGGTTTTGAAATGTGAAATTATGAAGTTTGAGAGGGACCAAGGGCAGACTGATACGGTTTGGCTCTGTTTCTCCACCCAAATCTCATCCTCAATTGTGCTCCAATAATTCTCATGTGTTGTGGGAGGGACCTGGTGGGAGATAATTGAATCATGGGGGCAGTTCCCCCATACTGTTCTCATGGTAGTGATTAAGTCTCAAGAGAGCTGTTGGTTTGATAAAGGGAAACTTGTTTCCCTTGGTTCTCATTCTCTCTTTGCCTGCTGCCATTCTTGCAAGATGGGACTTGCTCCTCCTTGCCTTCCACCATGATTTTGAGGCTTCCCCAGCCACATGGAACTGTAAATTGGATTAAACCTCTTTCTTTTGTAGATTGTCCAGCCTCGGGCATGTCTTTATCAGCAGCATGAAAATGGACTAAAACAGTTATATGGAAGATACTTATTTTAAAAAATATTTTCCCTTCCTTTGGATTGTCATATTCCTCTTAACAAGCTGTCCCATTCTTACCTTCAGGATGTAGACACTGATTAGACTAAGATGATAATAGTAATTATCAGATTCACTTGCCATTTTACTTATCAGTTTTAGCCAATGATCATGAGAGAGGGTCTTCTGGAGACTTCTAAGAACCATTTCTTTAGTATGGATAAAACACTGGAAAATGGTCTCTTTTTGCCGTGGACAGTGGTCTGAATGTGATACCTGACAATGTTCCAACCACATAGCAGGCATGAGAGAAGCTAAGCCAACATTTCACAAAACATGGTCCAGTGGTTCAGTGGTAGACTGTAAAGGTCTAAATAGATAGGTCCTTGAACCATTGTGTCCTTTGAGCTATTGAAGTAGACATTTTAGTGTCAGAAATTCTTTTTATGTGAGATTAATTTGCTTAGCATTTAAGCCACTTTGAGCTGGGTTATAGATTCCCTGAGGCTGAACTCTTTCTAGCTGGTATACTTGGTTTCATTAGATGTTCTACCAAAACTGAGTCAAAGAGTTTCCAAGATTTATAGCATATATTTAGGTTTGAATGTTTATACATTTTGTGTGTGTCTCTGTGTGTGTGTGAGTGTGCATATATATGATGACTCTAAAGAAGTAGGTTACTACTAACAAATACTTTAGTTTTACTTAGATGTTTGTGTTCTTTTAAATAATGTTTCTTTCTATATGTACTATTTATATAAGATAATAGCCAGAGTTTATAATTAGATTCATAAGGAGCAAAAAAGGAGAAGTAGATTGGGTAAAGCAAGGTATTATTTTCTCAATAATCCACACTTAAAGAAAGCCTAAATCGTTGGTCTTCATAATCATGGAGCAAACACTCCTGTTCACTTCTTGAAAGCTAAGCTAATTAGTCATAACTGGTTACTGTGGGTTTAGTGTTACATTCTGAAACTGATTAGGTAATGGGAAATGATTCAGCTCATAGCATTGAAGCCTTATAACTACTCTGAAAATGCTTTTGTTCACATATATTGAAGAATTGGCACTGGCTTATACATATTTAACAAAAATTGTTCTCAATGATCTTTTGTGTAATTCGACTAAGAAAGTGTGACACACACAAAAAAAATAAACTTCAGTGTTTTTATGTGCTTATTCCTTATTAGTCAGTGACAGATCCATATGCAAATAGTCCTGGCTCTACTCAATGATGATTTAGGAATTCTTTTCCAGGCACCATCTTCTTTGAGACCAATTATAGCAACTTTTGGAGCCATTTTTTAATTTCTTAGTTCTCTCTCTCCTTTTGTCTTTCTGGCTTTGGAAAGAATTTTTCTGACTTCAGTTTTTAATCGTGACTTTGCTGTAGTTATTGAATCCATTTCCCCTTTGTACCAACACAAAGCTTTATAACAGCTTTGAACACATTCAATTCTGTTCCCATGTTGGTTCCTTGAACACCAGTCAAGACCTCAGGTTTTGGACCTCAGGCAAAGTTTGGATCAAACATCTAGCCTTAGGTGATATCTTTAGCAATCACCCAGAAACATGGTTTATAATTTTAAAACACCTTAGGGAAAATATATGAGGTAGAATGCTGCACATTGCATCCTATTCTACAGATTTATTGCCACATTCCTTTTAGGACCATCCTAATTTTGGATCTTGGCAGTCATAAAGCGAAGAGAGAAACTATGGTGTAATATACTTTTGAATAGCATTCACATTATTATAGAAAAACTTTTCCTAGCAATTGGTCAAAAAAAAAAAAAAAGAAAAACTTTTCCTATACCATTTAATTTTCTTAACAAACTCAGCAGTGTAATTATCCCCATCCAGTAGATAAGGAAACTGTGGCTCAGAAAGCTTCACAATTTGGTCAAGACCCCACAGCTAGTAAGCCTCAGAAGTACAACAGAAACCAGATGTTTTACCTCCAATCTCATGCTCTTTATTAACAACATACTTTTTTCTTCATTTTATGTTTAAAAATCCCCTTATTTAAATAATCTGATGTCACATTTGAGGGACTGAAAAGGTCATATATGAAGTTAATAGTGTATACTTGGTGGGGCTAGCCTTTGAGCACAATATAAACTTGTTTTTTTAAAGGTCAAATATGACTACATAACAGCCAAGTGGAATAAATCACTCTCCAGGCCCCCTGCTAACATGCAAACAGACTGGCATTTCTCTGGCTGAAGTTTTTCTAGACAGAAATACAGCAAAAATCTGAAGGCTGTAAAAGAGGCATCACTGAGAAGAGCTGACAGTCAGTTTCCATGTGTGGGATACAGTGTGATAGCAGAAGACAGGCAGGGATGAAGTGGTAGAAGATTTTAACAACTTCGAAGTGTTACAAAGAGAGATGAAGGAAAGGCCAAGTCAGCCTTCGAAGTCAAATTGATCAGAAGAAAATTCTAGATAAAGGCAGAAGTGAAGTCATTGTGGGTCTTTAGGTTAGAGGGAAAGAGTAAAGCCAAATTTAAAAAGTTCAATATTATTCACTATTGTTGCAAAGTAATTCTCTACTTCAATCTCATCTCTCAGCCTTCTATATATCTATATATTTAAATATATTGTATTGATTTACTAAATACTCCATCAGATCTTGTGGTCTCTATGCACAGAAAAACATCTTTTCCCCAGACTTGAAATGTCAACTTGATTCATTCGGATAAATCAGATTAAAAACAAAAATTGAGCATGATTAATAGCTCCAGAAACTAATGGCAAAGTGAACATAAGTTGCAAAATGATTTGAGAAATGGCAACATATTTCACTGTGTTCTATGAAAATAATGGAAAGGTAGAAGGTGACAAGTGAGGAAGCAGTGCAAATAAGGAATTAAATAGTAAAAAAATCAGCTCTATTGACTCAGTAATTCTATTCTAGGAATTATTCTAAAAAACTAATTCAACATAAGTTCAGATGTTTCTTCACAAAGATTTTTTCCTTCAATGTTATAAAAAATAGAAAAAAAAAAACTCAACAAAACAAGAACAAACCAACCAATGGAAAATAGTTTAATAAACAATAGCACAGCAATATTATGGAAATGTGTTAAATTTTGTATTGAGTAAAGCCTTTCATTTAGCTTCTAGAAAATTCCCAAAAGGTGTATTTTAATCCTACTCATGATGAGAACTTGCATGAAGGTATGAATCATCATAAGTCATTGCCCTTTTGTTGGGTACTTTCCTTAAACATTGCTATTTGTTGCACAATCAATAGAAATTCAGGAAGATACAGATTTTAAAATCAGTCCTAAGGTGCTTTGCAAGCTCATACAACATCCTCAGTAGGGAACACTTTTTAGGGAGGAACAAAATGTTAACTAGAGGAAGAGTCTCCATAGGAAACATTTTATTATGGCGTTAATTAAAAGTTGCTAGTTTCTGTCTTAAAGGACTGAGAAATTGTCAGACAAATAACTTCTTATTTCTAAAGAGAGATGAGTAGTTTTCCAATGGAGATTTTTCCTTACATTTTTATACATGAACAACTGGAAAAGCTATGAAGTCAGATGAAGCTACATAATAAATATAATAAGAGCCATCACTTACTGAGCACTTGGAATATTCCAGACACAAATCTAAGTCCCTGAATTTACTGACTTATTCATTGCAACAGTCTTATGAGTTAGTTACTTTTATTATTCCTACTTTACAAATGAAGAATAACTAGGACCCAGGAAATGATGTGACTTGCCCAGGTTACTGAATCGGTCAACTGTGATGTAAATTACTTCTCACTAACATGCTGGCCACAAATAGTAGCTGTACTAATTGTTAAACCTAGTTCTGTCTTTAAATAGCCTAAGGGAGATAGGTAGATAGGTACTGTACTATTTTTCAAATCTTACCATTTTTTTTTCCATAATCTCCTTGGCTTGAGCCAATGCCTATACTCTTTCTTGAGCCCTTTCTACCCTGATGGATATAGGAAGACTGATTCCTCTGTGATATTAACATTGATTACAATTTGCACTAGCAACTTGATTTTCTCAGTCTGGGGACTGATGGAGCTTAAACCTCAGCAGTGCTCGATGGAAGCAAATTTGCTCTAAAGCTGATGGAGTATCAGAGTCCCTCACTCATAGATGCCTCTGGCAAGACCCTGTTTCTTTTGTATTCACGTTTTGTAATCTTTTTCTTAAATAAAGCTCCCCAAGTAGAATGAACTTTAGGTCTCACAAAGCCCGAATCTGCCTGTAAACCAGAATTTGCCTTTGCCTCATAAGGGAATCATAAACTAACTGTGTTTATGTTCATAGGGTTGGTTGTGCTTTCTGAGTTAGAATTTCTCCATATATAAAATGGAAATGTTGAGGATTAGGTAAGATAATTTATATAAAATGCTTGGTTTTATAGTTGTTTCATAATGTTGCTTTCATATCTGTTATTTTTTCTGTACTAATAACTTCTATAACTAGGCAGGCTTTTCTCAGATAACTTTGATATAAAATATTTGTCCGCACTTTGGGAGGCTGAGGTGGGTAGATCACGAGGTCAACAGATCGAGACCATCCTGGTCAACAGGGTAAAACCCCATTTCTACTAAAAATATAAAAAATTAGCTGGGCATGGTGGTGCATGCTTGTAATCCCAGCTACTCGGGAGGCTGAGGCAGGAGAATTGCCTGAACCCAGGAGGCAGAGGTTACGGTCAGCCGAGATAGCGCCATTGCACTCCAGCCTGGGTAACAAGAGCGAAATTTCGTCTCAAAAAAAAAAAAATATTTGTCCTAATTTCTCCACATGTCCCCTAATACTTATGAAACTGATTCCTCATATGAAATGTAACTAATATTATCTCCATTAATTAATTTAAGTTAATGCATCTTTGATTTTCTTACCTTCATCTGGACCTAGCACATGACCTGTCTGCTCTCACACACCCTAACTTATGCTGCTGTGATTTAGGCTGGATTTGAAAATGATATAGAAACAGATGATGTTCTTCTCTTTACCTCATCTCAGCCTGTCTCCCTTGTTAACCTGTAATAGGGCCTATTCTTTTCCTTCCTATCAGTTGTTAAATATTATAATTAAATATCTGCTTGACCACTAGTTTAGTGACTATCTGTCTCGCTACATCATAAACTTTATGGGGGCATGAGCATGTCTGTTCTTTTTTTGTTTGTTTGTTTTTGAGATGGAGTTTTGTTCTTGTTTCCCAGGCTGGAGTGCAATGGCATGATCTCAGCTCACTGCAATCTCCACATCCCAAGTTCAAGCGATTATCATGCCTTAGCCTCCTGGGTAGCTGGGGTTACAGGCTAGGGCCACCACGCCTGGCTAATTTTGTATTTTTAGTAGAGAAGGAGTTTCTCCATGTTGGTCAGACTGGTCTCAAGCTCCTGACCTTAGGTGATCTGCCCACCTCAGCCTCCTAAAGTGCTGGGATTACAGGTGTGAACCACCACACCAAGCCTATGTCTGTTCTTTTAACAAGCATCTAGGATAGGGCCTAGTAAAGAGCAGCAACTCAACAAGTGAAAATGATAAAAGCAGGGACGTTTATCAAAGACAAGGTAGTACTATTTATCTGCATCATAACTGGCCTCCTCTTTCTATTTTACACAGAAGCTCTTTCACCAGTTCTTCTTGTCCCAACTAAATCATTGTTTGCCACCCTCCCTTCTTCCTCTAGTCGTCTTCCTTTACCTTTGTTGCCCTTTTAACATCTCCTGTCCAATCTCAACACATAAAACTTGTTCCTTTTTTTCTCATTCCTTTGTCTTTGGACTACTTAAAAACAAACAAGGTTTCTATGTTTTGCAAAGAAGCTTAGTTCCCATGTATTTCAGGATTGAAAATCACTGGATTTTAACAAGAACAAGATGAGATATGGGTGGAAGAAGTGGATTGGGATGTTCTTTTGCCTGTAGACATGCAAGGGTTGAAGACTGAATGGAGGGGAATCATGCTTAACTTTGATAGTTGCAGCTGCCCAAGAGTGAGAATAACACCTATGGAGAGAGAAGCAGTTCTAGAAAGTCCTGGACATACAATTACAGGTAGCTAGTGTAAGTTGTGCACTTACTTGGGCATCAAAGAATCATCTGCACTCCATGATAGTGGGAGGACGGAACTAAAATCACAGTGCTATGACTAGAGACTGCCTTTCCACTTCCCTCTATTCTTCATCACATTGTCTTAAAGGTATTATTTTAATAAAGAATTATATTTGTCTTGGTTTTAGGATAATGTTTTATGGTTAATTATAATTACACATAATCACAACAGATGGATTTCCTAATTTTGTCATTTCGAAACAGATTTCCACACTGCCAAATGTCTATCACAATAAATTAAAGTGAGATTATTTTAATTTCACAGTGCAAAATACCCAAAGAAACATTTACTGATATTTTTTAAGTACTTAGTATTTTCTAGGTCTTAAACTAAGAGTTACATTGTGATTTATAATAGATATCCAGGAGTTCATCCTGTCAGAGTGTGATAAGCTAACGCATGAAGTTAAGTAGTATCATCTATATATATACTCACACACATATATAAGCATATATAAATATATAGGCACAGACACACATGCTATATACACACATAATCACATACATATACCTATATAAACATACATATAGATAGATACACCTTAGCTCTTCAGGTTTGTCTAACTTGACTGGGCTTTAGTTTGCCTGAGATGAACAATATATAATGGTAATTAAGTGTAGCAGATTTGGAGTTAGTTAACATGAATTTGAATCTCAGCAATATCACTTACTAGCTATTATTATGAATAACATATAACTTTGTCTTAAATTTTCTATTTGAATAATGGAAGAAATACTATGTAATTTACAGGATTAATATTTTACATAGATTTTAGCATTTAATTTCACAAAGACACTGATATGGTTTGCTCTTTGTCCCCACTCAAATCTCATCTCAAATTGTAATTCTCATGTGACAAGGGAGGGACTGTAATCCCCATGTGTGGAGGATGGGAGGTGATTGGATTGTGAGAGGGCAGTTTCCCCCATGCTGTTCTCATGATAGTGAGTGAGTTCTTGTGACAGCCAAAGATTTTATAAGGGGCTTTTCCCCCTTTGCTTTCTCTTTTCTCTCCTGCTGCCTTGTGAAGAAGGTTCCTGCTTCACATTTGGCCATGATTGTAAGTTTCCTGAAGCTTTTCCAGCCATGTGGAACTGTGAGTCAATTAAACCTCTTTCCTTTATAAACTATCCAGTCTTGGATAGCATCTTCATAGCAGTGTGAGAATGGACTAATATAGACACTATGGCCTATGGACTATTATTATCCACTTTTCACTGATAAAGAAACTGAGGCACAAAGTGGCTAGGTAGCTTGCTGAAAGTCACACAGTTAGATGAGACAAAGCCAACATTCATATTTGGGCTGTTGAACTCTGAGGTACTAGATTGGAGAAAATAATCAAAATTTATCAAGGAATGACTAAAAAGAAAAGAAAACTCAAAAATAAAAAATCAAGATGAGGGCAAAGAATAAAGAAGAGGAAGAGCAAGCACATGTACCAGGCACTGTACTTACAGCTTTTAAAATATCGTTTCAAACATTGTCTCTTTACAACCCTGGGAGGGGTACTGATGATCCTATTTAAAAGAGGTCTATAGGTCACAAAGTTTATAAATGTTGATGTCAGAATTCAAAGTCAGGTTCGATTTTTCTGTTTGTAAATAATGTACTTAGACACATATTGTGTATTTTCTAGATACCTGGCATAGTGCTTGGTTTTCTAGTTGACATCCAGAAAATACATTTCACAGCCTCTCAACTCGAGGAGCTTAGAACCCAATGGGGATGATAAACATTGGTTGCCATAGACAAACAGAGAACACTAAACTCATGGAAAAGATACTAACACTTGCCAGGCATAGTGGCTCATGTCTATAATCTCAACTGAGGTCAGGAGCTTGAGACCAGCCTGGCCAACATGGTAAAACCCCATCTCTACTAAAAATGCAAAATTAGCTAGGTGTAACGGTGCATGTCTGTAATCTCAGCTACTCAGGAGGTTGAGGCAGGAGAATCACCTGTGCCCGTGAGGTGGAGATTGCAGTAAGCCAAGATTGGGCCACTGCACTCCAGCCTGGGTGACAGAGCAAGACTTTGTCTCAAAAATAAATAATTAAATAACATCTATGTGTCCTAGAATGAAAAAATAAAACTCCTGTAACTAAAATGGAAAATGCCATGGTGAAATGTGAACTGACCTTGGCCTGAGAGGAACAAGCTTGGCACATTGTGCATGACAACTACTTGCTAACTGCATAAGTGATAAGAGCTGATTAAATGAAAAGACCTGATATTCTTTGTTACCTTTCTTCCTCACATGGGGCCTTGTAAAGCTGAAGGTTTAAGCTTTCTCCATCAAGCCTAGAAAGAGGGCAGGGTGTAGAAAATGTAGTTGGAAGAAACAAATGGGTGCAAGCTGTTTGTGACTGTCATGTTCACCACAAATACAATAGCATAAGGTTTCTGAAAGCAGGGCCCATGTATGTGCCCACAACAGTGAGTGGGACATGGCAGGACTCAATGATTTTTAAAAAGTGCTGCTGAATGAGAGAATAAAATGAATGAGAAAGAAAAAGTACTATTTCAGGGAAGACAGATAAATCAGAGAAGAGGAAAATAAAAACCCTACAAGTAGGATCTATATCATCATGTCATCCTTTTTTTTGGAGGTCTTTCTTGTCCTCCCTTATAATTATTTCCCTTTTTATATATCCACAGTGTCCCCTACAAAGGATCAACTCACGTATACCTCTTTACTAACATTATTCATTTTTGACTCTGACTCTATTATGAAGAGAGAAGTTACCTGGGGGAAGAATAGTATTTTATTCATGTTTATAGCAGCAGTGCCTAACCTATTATCTAGCCTATAGCTGACAACATGGTTGCTATAGTTTGAATATGTCACCAAAAGTTCATGTGTTGAAAACCTAATTGCCAATGTAACAGTATTAAGAGGTGTGGCATTTGGAGGGGGGTGATTGTTGTGAGGGCTCTGCCCTCATGAATGGATTAATGCTGTTATCATGGGAGTGGATTAGTTACTGGGTGAGTAGGCTCCTGGTAAAAAGAAAAGTTTATCTCCCATTTGCTCACGCTCTCTCTCTTCTCTCTCTCTCTCTCTCTCAGACACACACACACACACACACACACACACACACACACACACGTGTAGTCTCTTCCCCTTCCACCATGGGATGACCCTCACCAAATGCTAATGCCTTGCTCTTGGATTTCCCAGTCTTCAGAATTGAGAGAAATAATATTCATTTTAAATGATGTTACCCGGTCTGTGGTATTCTGTTACAGCAACACAAAACAGACCAGGAAAATGATGAAATGGTACCTATTTATTACAATTGCTTGGGTAATAACATTCACTGAGCAGAGAGCCTTGCTTTCCTGTGACTGACTTATGTCTACTCTTTTCTTTCCTAGCCCGGCCTTGTGTTTGCTGCCTGGTACACAACTCAGACTTTACTTTTTGTGATACGCACTTCCTTCAATTCACCATGCTTAACTTCATTCTCCATCAATGTATGCATTGCCCCCTTGTGTCTCCTTTAGTGAAGCTCCCCACCAACCTCTTTTGGGCTTTCTCCCCACTCCTGTGAGGCTCTGCTGCCCTCTAGGGGGCCTTGTTCATCACACACTTCGCAGGGCCCAGTTGGATCTGCACTTGGCAACACAGTCCTAGTGTAGGAGTGTCATGACAATGCTGCCAAGCCTCAGCGCTCCTTTGCCTGCTCCTACATTCCCCAGTTTAAAATGTGTGGCTATAAAATGTAGTCGATTTCGGAACATTAAACTTGGGCATAAGCAAGCAAGAAGTCTATCAAGAACTGAAACCCATCACAAGGGGAGGCTGTAAGAGGCTACCGCAGGGTCTCAGTGCTCTTGCTATCAACAAGATCCCTGGCGATGAATATCACACCTGCTTCTTGGTAATCTGCACATTGTATCAAGGTTTACACTATAGAATCCAGTAGCCAGCTAATGAGAATGTTCTGTTTGACTAATGAACATTGATTTCCATCTTTACCTGGACCTTTGGGAGACAAAGAACTTCCTCAAAGAGATGGGGCCTGCAATTGCTTTTTGCTAAACCCTCAACCAACATCTAGTTTCCAAACCCAATGATGACTCATAACTCTATCTAACCTGACTCATCTGCAACTGGAACTCAGAGCATTCCTTCATTTTTGAAACACTTCTTTCTTTTCCTGTCATGCTATCACATGTATCTGGGTCTCAGTTCTTGGGCTTTCCTTTATTTAACTAGTCTCTGGGCTTTGTCCTTGATTCTTCCAAACAAATCCCAAACTCTCCTAATTATTGGGCCGGTTTTCTAGCAGGTTCTTGGACTTGTTCACTTAGATATCTCTTAGAAATTTTAAATTTAAGAAGCCCAAAAACGAACACATATTTCTTCAAACCTATTCTCCTTTACCTTTCCTTCCCCCAATCCAATTATTTCTTATTTAGTCCTATTATCATCAAATGCAGATGGCTCCCCCTCCCCAACACTTCTAGTTTATTCTTCAGCCTGGACATTTCCTGCGAGCTCATAGGATGTAATATAAACATGTACAAACTTAGCTGTCGATTTTACCCTTCGAACCTCTTCCCCTCGAGGTTGAATTACACAGGTCCAAATCCTCCATCCACAAAGGTAAAAACCTAGTACTCATCTTTAAGTATTCTCTTTTCTTTATTTGCAACATCCAATCAATTACTAAATTTTATCCTTATACATTCTAGTTGAAATCATTATGACTTTTCACCTATCCTTTAGCAATGAACATCTAATTTCCCACTTCTCTTCTTGTGGCTCTACATTTTATTCTATCTACAGAAAGCAGAACGATCTCTTGAATGTGTTAATCTTATCATGTAACTCCTCAAACCTTCCGAAGTTTGCTGTCACATTCAGGACAATAAAAAAATCTATACCTCACCTAGTCTGATCCCCGAATACCAGTCCGCATTTTTCTCTTGCTATTCTCTCCTTTTCTCATTTTACTTTAATCACAATGGAATTTTCCTAGTCCCCTGAAATGAATATCTGTTTCCTACCTCAAGAACTTTTTGCCTGTTGCTTTCTTTGCTTGGGACACATACCTCCACCACCCAGAATTCTCTGTGTCTCATTTTCTCACTCATTCTTCCTTCTCTTCAACTTATACAGAAGGCTGTTCATGACACTGTACCTAAAAATTATCTCAATTAGTCACAAATCCATTTCACTGTAATAAGTCATCTTGCTTCTCTATTCTTTACGGCAATTAATACTATGTATTTGTTTATGTTTTATTGGCATGCTCCCTGACTACAGCTGAAGTTCTTTGAGGGTTGAGATTTTATGTTATTCATCATTTTATCCTCAAAGCATAGAATAGTTGCTGGCACATAGCATATTCTTAATGAACAATTATTGAATGTACTAATGAATAAAGTCAGGGTATTAAATTATAGCCAAAGTTCCCCAGAACTGTCCTCTCTTACAATGACTTTTGCTTTATGTTTAATAAGTATGTATATTAAAACTTTTGTTGCAGTTTGCTTGAAATTTGGCTACATGGAACTTTCTTCCTTTTAAAAAAGATGTCTCTCTCTCGTGCGTACTCTCTCTCTCTTTCTCTCTCTCTCTCTATATATATATGTGTATATAATACACACACACACACACACACGATTATAGCCATCTCAGTGAATTGTAAAGTCTTATGGGCCCTATGTGTTTAAACCTCTGTGGACTAAATAGTGAAGAAAGACTTTGTGGTGTAAGCTTGATGAGTGGGGAGAAACTTCAAGCTAATGAAATTCATATAAATAAATTTATGTAAATTCAATGAATTTACTTCATAGAAACAGAAATGTACAAGAATGATTTGAGTGATGAGGCAGCTTGGTTTACGCAGAAGATTAATGCTGAGGAGGAGCATAAGGTTACATTGAAAAGGTAAGAAAAGCAAGCTGAAGATACTATGAAGAATTCCCAGTAGTGTATTTTTCAACAGAAATGGGGAGGTATTGAATATTTTTGAGTTGATCAGATGTATTGGTTTCTCATTCTTGTATTAATTCAGATGTAGAGATATTTGACATTCAATTCTATAGCAATTGTGGAAAATAAATGATACAAAATTAAAACATTAAAAAAAAAAGCTTTATCTAATATCTGATTAAAAATGGGTATATTGAGGACCAGGAAAAATTAAACATGATTACATTTTCAGAGTAGGAGTAGAAAAATTTGTTGCATTTAATAGAAACATGGGAATAAATAAACTATTACAAATCGATGTATTTGATATAAAAGAAAGTGAGCTTTGGATGTGTTGAGGTTGAGGTGATTCCAGGTATGAAAATGGAGCTATCTAGTTGTCATTTGGACACTCACAACCAGAACTCCAGGAAGGTGAATACCTGAGAATTGAAAGTGTAATGATGGGATGGTTGAGTTCTCCAAAGAAGAGAACAAAACCAGACAGAAGTCAAGGACCACAGATGGACCTTAGAGAATATACGCTCAGTTAGGAGATGCGAGACAACCTCAAGCAGCTCCAAGCCATATATTTTATCTATTTCTTGCTGGAATGCTTTCCCTACATAAGCAACTCAAACACTCCATTATTCTTGAACTCAAGACTATCTCTTCTATGAGTCCCTTTAATCACTTGAGAGTTTAACTTCTATACCTGATTCCCTCTTTTGAGACAAACAGGCAAATATTTTTCAGCCAAGGAGCAATGGAGATAATAATAAGGCATAGTGTGAAGAACACAAGGAGCAGGCTGGCAGTCATGGGTTCACATTAGCTCAATAACAAGCTGAGCATACAGGCTCAGATAAATTATTTCACCCCTCTGAGCCTCAACTTTCACAAGTATAAAAATTAGTATATTTTTATTTTGCAAGGCTATTGTAAAAATGAAGTAAGAAATAATATGTTAATACCATGCAGTACTTTATAGGAACTTGAAACATATATATATGTTTTCTTCTTTAACCAGCCACCAGATATAGCCTTGTGCCTACAAACTAATGAAAATAGTAGAGCTACAAATACCTTGTTGCAGATGGGGAGGGGAGGGAGTTGGGACATAGAAAGTAAGGTGAAAAAGATGTGTCTAAGTGAATGAGGAAAGGTAGAAAACTTACTTTAGCCAAAGAGCTAGAGACAAGGATATTCCTGTCTTACTCTTATTTCTTTCATCTTAACCAAAGGAATGCTGCTTGGGAGAAGAGAGTTGATAACTCACAGAATTATGCCTGAGGCATACTTTTCTCTGATATAAAATGTTATGTTCTGAAGGAGATATGATTTGCATGCACCAGATATGGTGCAGCAAGACCCCTTCGAAGCAAGACTAATGTAAATAAAAAGGAACATTTCCTGAGACAGAATTTTGAAAATAAAACTGTTTAGTTTACCTTACCATTCAGAAAATTCATAATATTAATCAAAAACATTTAAATCAAAGTGAAGTAAGAACAAATGGGACCACTAACATCACATGTAAATTAAAAACATCCAGTGTAATCACAGCATTCAAAAATATCAATTCATTATACAAAGGGAGTGTTTTAGATGCAGTTCATCAAAATCATCCAGACATAGTCTTTAATAGCTCCACAAATATACTTCAATTATTACAGAGCCAAACCATTTAATTAATCACTGCAAAGCAATTCTTCCCTCAAAATTAAATGCTTTAAAATATATCATTCATAGCATTACAACCTGCCAGATCTAAATCTTCTCGGCATTTACCTTCTACATTTCCAGTGGAGACATTAATATATTTAAATTATATTACCAGGCACTAGTGGAACATTTTGAAAGTTGAGTTATTCTCTCGGAAAATGAACAATGAACTACTCTTGAGTGTTGATTCACATTAAGGGAGGAGCTAAGCCTTCACCAGAGACTACAGAAAGGAATCTTTGCTGGTCATCCAGCACATATTTACCAGAGAACTTAATAAAAACAAGCACTGAGTTAGTTGCTGAGGGTGGAGAGAAAGAAAGCAATGCCTACAAGAATTTACTGTCAAGCACAGGGAAAAAACATACAAATCAATAGTACGATACAACCTAATGAGTTTTATAGGAGATCCAGAGAATCCAATGGAAATACAGTTGATAAGTTAAGTGGAATATTTGGGTTAGGAATTGGAGAGTAAGAAGGCATTTCCTAGGTAACAGAAAGGGAGATAAATTCAGGCATTAGTAGAGGCAGGAAGAATATAAAACAAAGAAATGGCCAAGGGGGCCTGGCACGGTTGCTCATGCCTGTAATCCCAGCAATTTGAAAGGCCAAGGGGGTGGATTTCTTGAGTTCAGAAGTTTAAGAAAAAGTAGGGCAACATGATGAAACCTGGTCTCTACAAAAGGTACAAAAATTAGCCGGGTGTGGTGGCACATGCCTGTGGTTCCAGTTCCCTGGGAGGCTGAGGCAGGAGGATCACTTTAGCTCAGGCCATGGATGTTGCTTGTGCCACTGAACTCCAGCCTGGGTGACACAGCCATACACTGTCTCAAAGAACAAAAACACACAAAACAAAAAAATGAAACCTAAAACCCCCAAAAAATAACAACAAAAGAAATGTCCAAGGATTGTTGTGTTTGGGAATTGTATGCAGTTTGGCACTGTGTTACAGTATGTGTTTGGAGGTTGACTGGAGAAGCACTGGTGGTGGTGGGGAGGGGGGCGCTCTAGGGGTTTGATGTAGAGCCAACTGGTGGTTGGACCCCAGGTTGGGAAGGCCAAGTCATCAAGGGCTAGATGATTAAGACTTTCTGAGCCACATGAAAGAGTTTTAGATTTTTATGTTGTAAGGCATGTATACTCTCTGAAATTGATTTGAGTATTGAATAATGTGATTACATTTTCACTTGTAGGAAGATGACTCTGGTAGCTGCTGGGACAGGGTGGTGGATCAATAATGGAGATTTAGAACATTATGTCAACAGTTCAGACAATAGGTTATGAAGACCTGGTCCATGAAGATATCATGAAAATTCACAAGATAAGGTCAAATTAGTAGGAGAAATGCCTAACTGGGTGTGAAGGGTCAGAGCAAGCAAAATGTTATGGATGACACAGGTTTGGGCAATTAGGTTGAAGTTACAGCTTTTATCTAGAGAGAAAATAGAAGAAGAATAAGAAACTTCCATCATGGTCTAATGACGTGATGATAAAATCATTACTTAATTTCTTGATCAAAATAATATTTTCTTCTGATGACCTGATTTAAACATTAAAAATTATCCAGATTGTCAAGTACACTTAATTCTAAAAATTGACTTAAGTATTTCTATTAGATAGGTACTTGAGAAATAGCTGATGAACTTCAACTGTGCCTGACCACTTTCTAAAATATATGTTCCACAACAACTTTAGCAGTAGTCATCATTTGAAGAAAGGAAATAAAAATAAATCATAACCAATAAAATGAAACCATGTACTTCATCTATATCTGTCTTTAGGAAACATATCCAACTCCTTGTACCAGTTTAGTCCAAGTCAGCCCTGTTTGCTTTATGCAGACGTTTCAGCTAAGAAACTTAAATGTGCTTCTTGTGTACACTTGCTTTCATGACCAAACCACATTGTCTCTAGAAGTTGACCAGATTATGATACAGAGGAGTACTTCAGACAGTGGCTTTAAGTCTTCCAGAAAGAGAAACTGATAAGAGATGTGGGGGAAAAACAAAGGAAAACTGGGAAATTCATAGTTGTTTATTCAGTTTATCAAGAGGGTTAAATAGGAAGATTTGTAACTGAAATCAAGTCATAATGATGATAATTTCTCAAATGTCTTTCTTAATGCTGATCTTCCATTGATTCTTACAAATTCTTTACCAGTCTTTCAAATACAATCTTAGTGTATAATTTCTGGTAGCTAAGCTAATGGACTCTAGAGACAAACTGCTTAGATTTGAATTCCAAGTCCAGTCCCTTCCAGCTATCTGTCCTTGGGCAATTTATTTAACCTCATATGTCTCAACTTTCTTATTTATAAAATGGGGATACTAATATGACCTGTCTCATGGGGTTGTTATAATGCTTGGATGAATGTTTATGTGGTACTGTCAGTAGTGCCTGCTACATCGTAAATGTTCACTGAAAGTTAGTTATCATTAGCCCCCATCATCTCCTTTCTACATCCATCCTACACTCCACTTTGCCTTCTGTGGTTTCTGGCTATTTAGACCTTAGCTGGAGTGTCCAAGAACTTGACTTTGAATCCTGTAATAGTTGCAAAAACAGCCTGACTTCATTCTTGGTCTCTTTCCTCATCTACCTCCCACCAGCAGACTTCAAGCTCTTCATACTTGCTTTGAGTACTTACTTAGGTGTAAAATGTTGCCAACTCTGACATACTAATTTTCTCTCACAGTAAAAGGCTATGTGCCCCTTCACAATTCTTTTTTCCCCTCCAGAAATGGGGTGAGTAAGCACTGACAAGGCAGATTTGATTCTTATTCAGAAGGTCAAGCTTTAGGCATAGTGATATATTTTAGTAGATTTTAGAGCTAAGGTTTTTTTTTTTTTTTTTTTTTTTTTTTTTTTTTTTTTTGAGTACCAATAAGTCTTTATTCATTGTATTTTTCCAGGGAAAGGAGAAGGGAAGGGAAGAGTCAGCATGTGTTAATAAATGATTAGAAAATGGGAAAGGAAATACCCAGTACAGCAAAATAAACCATCAAATAAACGTACCCCAGTGATGGGGTCACCAGAGCCCAAAGGGACTCGATCTCCTGCAGTTTAGGAATGAGGGAAAGGGATCAGGAAAAGAACAGACAGGTACAGGCTTTCCTACCCTCCCTCCCATAAATTCAAGATTTTACACAAAGCTTTGGTTTCTAGCAGTAAACATGGAGTTACATTCGTTCGTCTCCTATTAAACAATCTTGTGGCCACTTTGACATAAATTTCTAGCACCTGCATAAAAGTTTCTGAGTGACTTGGATATACATTCATATTCCCTTTCTTGGCCTCCTGAGCCCACTTTCTATAGAGCTAAGGTTTTTAACCTCAACTGTTGAATTCAAACTTTAGTTTAGCCACTTGCCACCTTGGGCAAGTTTCTCACCCTCTCCAAACTTCAGTGTCCTCATCACTACAGGGGTCTAATAAACTTTCCTTACAAGGTTGTTGTAAGGAGTGAATTAGATTAAACAGACAGTACACATGGGCACATGGTGCATCACCGATCAGTGGAAGATCTTGGTAGTTTGACTCTGAAGAATAAACACTGCAAACACCACTCATTGAATTGTAATGGCATTTTCAGTGTCAAAAGTGAGTGGTAGGAGGATATTTATGTAAGACTTCTTCTATGGTATGTGAGATATATGCTTTTAAAATCTAGCATCAACATTCTAGGAAATAATTCTGATTTTTTCCAACTCTTAAATGTCACTTTTTATTTTTTATTTTTTTGGGTCAGGATCTTTGTTGCCTAATCTGGAGTGCAATGGCATGACCAGAGCTCACTCTTGCCTCCTTGAGCTCCTGTGCTCAAGTGATTCTCCACCTCAGCCTTCTGAGTAACTGGTATGACAGCTGTGTGTCATCACAGCTAGCTAATTTTTAAATTTATTTTTGTAGAGATGGAGTTTTGCTATGTCATTCAGGCCAGTCTTGCACTCCCGGCCTGAAGTTGTCCTCCCACCTTGGTGTCACAACATGCTAGGATTACAAGCATAAGCCACCGTGGCTGGACTGTTGTATCATTTTTATGGGTATGGAAATGTAACATTAATGATAATGTGGAAACCAAGAGATGAAATTTGGAAATTTGTATTTGGAATCTTCTTCAGTTGGTACATCTGGAGATCAGCACCTCTACTGTTTCTGCAAAAGTTTGACTCTGCTGCTTACATTGAGTTCTCTGTGCAAACCCACAGTGGTAGTCTTTGATTATTGCTACACAATCTGAGAACATCTTGGGCAGAAAGGCTCCCTCGCTGGAGTTGCCCCAAAGAACTTCACCTGCCACCTAGTGGCCAGGAAAGGGACCCGGTCAGCTGACTGCTGGAGCCAGGTTAGGAGTGAAGGGGGGAAGAAAAGGAGGAGGAAAAGAGTCCATAGATAGTTGACACACAAGGTCTGATTCTTCACTACCGTTACTGAGGATGGTCAGAAATGCCCTGGAGTTTTAAAGCTGTCTGCTCCTTTCAGCCCACAACTTGCAGTCTGTCTGGCACTATCTTCCCTGGAGATACAGTCACAAAGCAATGTCTGTGCAGTGAATGCATTTAAACAAAACCCTCTGAAAATGTCCAAGGGGAAATTAGATAACATGTGCTTTGATGTAGGGATTTGGAGTTTGAAGGTGAAAAAGACAGCCAAGACATCAGAAGTCTGCATCTGCTTAGCTTCAGTTCAGCACATTAACATTCTGCTAACGTGTCTATTTTTTTTCCACTAAAGTCAATTTGCTCAGTTTTTCTCAAGTACCATCAACATTCTAAACATTCTTTAGATTAAAACAAATCCTGAAGTTGGACTTCTGTTGAGTGAATGAATGAAATCAATTTTTCTCGTGTTTTCATTAGTTAATCAATGAAAGGGAAAAGTACCTGCTGGTCCATGAGGGCTAGAACATTTGGTTCTTGTTTTGCTATACCACCAGGCCCTTGCTCTGTGCATGGAGAAAAGTCTACTTTTGTCCTGGTTCATTCTCTAGCAATAAGCTATACACTCGGGTGTATCCAGTGGCTGGATAGTTCCTGAGAGATGTGTCCACAGTTCACTCATAGCTCCTGTTCCCTCTCATTTTCCTCTGATGTTCCTTGTGTGCCTTTTCTGCATTGTCACAACATGTATGCCTCAGTCCAGAGCACAGTGTCTGGTGTGCCTGACTCTCACTAATGGGCCAAGTATGGTCCTGCTCTCTTTGGCTTCTAATCAAGACTCCAGTGGGATCCAGAGTGAAGTGAACAGGACACAGCATAGGGGAAAGTTCAGATGGATGGTTTAACACAGCAGGAGCTTGTTTATTCCTGAGGAATATAAGTAGGAGGAATCATAAAAGGGCTTGCTCTCATTTTTACCCCTTGTATTACCTAACCATGACAGCGATTTACTGTGTATCTACTGAGAGCCAACCAAGGGATGAATATGTTCTTGTCCCCAGTGATCTCTGGTAGAAGATGCATGCTGGGGGGACGGGGGAATACAGTGATTTTCCATGTGACACATATGACCAGAGTAAAACCTTATAAGATGTCATGAAACTTCACAGGAGTTTTGGGTAGGGAAGACGCAAATCTCTTCCTTTGCCTAAGCCAAGACAGTCTACCTTTCAAGGAGTGTTGTGGTTAGACAGGATCATTCATCTGGTCTCCAGCTCTTAGGAAGGGTGTATTAGTTTTCTGTGGCTGCTTTAACAATTGACCACACATTTAGTGGCTTTAAAGCAACAGAAATTTATTATCTTCCAGTTCTGGACATCAGAAGGCTGAAATGGCTTTCACTGAGCTAAAATCATGGTGTGCTAACAGGACGACATTCCTTTCTGGAGGCTATAGGGGACAATCAATTTCTTTGTATTTTTTTTTTTTTTGAGACGAAGTTTTGCTCTTGTTACCCAGGCTGGAGTGCAATGGCGCAATAGCGGCTCACTGCAACCTCTGTCTCCTGGGTTCAGGCAATTCCCCTGCCTCAGCCTCCTGAGTAGCTGGGATTACAGGCACACGCCACCATGCCCAGCTAATTTTTTGTATTTTTAGTAGAGACGGGCTTTCACCATGTTGACCAGGATGGTCTCGATCTAGTCACCTCGTGATCCACCCACCTCGGCCTCCCAAAGTGCTGGGATTACAGGCATGAGCCACCGCGCCCGGCCCAATTTCTTTGTATTTTTCAGCTTCTAGAGGCAGCTGGCATACCTTGGCCTTCTATACTCTTTCTCCACATTCAAAGCCAGCAGAGTAGCACTTTCAAGTGTCTCTCTGACTCTGGACCCCTACTTCATTCTTGTAATACCTTCGTGATCACATTAGGCCCACTGGATAATCCAAGATCATCTTTCCTTAACATAATTGCACCTGCAAGTCCCTTTTATCACATAACATGTTCACAGGTTCCGGGGAAATAGCATGTGACCACGTTTGAGGGCCATCATTCTGGCTACTAAAGAGGACTCAGGATGATATTATTCTATCCTATTATTTCCCTTGTTTTATTCATGCTATAAGGTTTAATAAGATTTATTTGTTTAATTTAGCATTTGGTTTTACAGCAATTCGATTTGTTGATGCTGAGATACTAGCTAACTCATATCCCAAATTCTTTTCTAATTCCCTGTTAATTAACTGTGTTGCTGCATCTGGCATGAACACAGTTGTTTGCTTGGACCTGAATGTACAGGAATTGGAAAGAGTCTCCTGGATTGGCCATTGGCTCCTAGTGAGGTCAGCTGTAAGTGGAGAAGTTGGGTGAACACTTTTAGAATAATCTCGGAGACTGCTATGGAATTTACCAGATGGGTAGAGTGGACAGTATGCTTAATAACCCAACCAATAGCAAGCCTCTTATAATAGCAGTGTTATTATCTTCTCCTCAGGTGAGCCAGCAATGTCCTAGAGTTTAATGAATCTGCAAAACAAAAGTCTGAATATGAAGCAAACAGGAAGGAGGAAACAATTACCCACTTGACATATCTTCGTGAAAGCTTACCAATCATGGTATTGTAGAAAGAACATGATGTTTGGACTCAGGCAACCTTGGATTTCAGGACTATTTGCGTCCCTTACCAGCTATGTAATCTTGGATCACTTAAGCTCTCTCAGCTTCAGTTTTCTCACTTTAAAACAGAGTTAATTATAATAACATCTGACTCATATCACTGTTGTGAGCTTAGAATAGGTAAGTCCATGGTTCTCCAAGTGAATCTGTATTGTGATTCCTAACCTAGCAGTGTCAGCATTACTTGGAGGCTCCTTAACAAGGCAGCCTCTCTGGCCCTACCCCAGACCAACTGAATCAGAAACTGCGTTGGGAAGCTTTATTCCATAAAATAGTAGCATGCAAAGCGCATAGAATAGTGTCTCGTACATGACTGGGAATTCTGTAACAAATGCTGATTATAATGATTCTTTTCACTGGGAGCCTTATTACATTCAGCATGCTTTTTGCTTTTCAGTTACTCTTTGTTTTGGAAGAGCATGGCCACTGACAGATATATGTTTGATTACCAAGTCATGGTCTCTCTTTTTTCTCAAACAAAAAAGGCATATAAATAAATGAAAGAAAACAGCATTATTGGTTTGTATTTCTGGCTGCCCCATTTTAACTCAGCAGAGGGGAAGTCACGCTCTCTGGCAGCTTCTTTTACCCAGAATATGCTGTTTTGATGCCAGAGAACAAGGCCAGGCATAAAGCATATGCACCTGAGAGATGCTGTGACTATGTTCTTCAATTGTTTTTTTTTTATATGTTGCAGCTAAATATACGTGAAAAACATGAGCACACACAGGCCTCACCAAATACAGCTTTGTATTTTGTGATGCACAAAATTTATTGCAGTGATTCATCATTTAGTTTCTGCGTAATTAAGTAAAGATGAATCCACATGTTCTGGACCAAGTCAAAAATCAGATTTTTAATGAAGAATCATAAATGAACTGCCAAACCACAACAGGAATGAGAGACATGACTAAAACTCACCAACCACCTTTAAACCCTGAGGAAAGTTTGACTTCTAGAAAAGCAGTTAAGGAGAAACTTATTAACTTGCACTAAAAAATGTAATTAAAATTTGGAGGGCCATGGGTCCCCAGGGTAGAGCAATGATTTCCTAGTAATTCAGGCAGAATTCCTGAAGTCAAATATTTCTATGTCAGTAGTTTTCTAAAGCATAAAATTATGTAACCCATTCTTAGATTATGTCACCAGGACGGTATATAAGGTGGGGTCATAAGATGAACCTATGATTTGTGAAAAGTAAACTTATGTTTCATAGATCTGGACTTTGGGAGACATTCTTTTTTTTTTTCTTTTGAGACAGAGTCTCACTCTGTCTCCCAGGCTGGAGTGCAGTGGTATGATCTTGGCTCGCTGCAACCTCTGCCTCCTGGATTTAAGCAATTCTCCTGCCTCAGCCTCCTGAGTAGCTGGGATTACAGGTGCCCACTACCACACCCAGCTAATTTTTGTATTTTAGTAGAGATGGGGTTTCACCATGTTGGTCAGGCTGGTCTTGAACTCCAGACCTCAGGTGATCCACCCTCCTCAGCCTCCCAAAGTGCTGGGATTACAGGTGTGAGCCACCATGGCCCTTGGACCACAATATAAAGTGAAATGAATATTTTTGTCCTTATTTTCTAGAGGCTCAGAGGATTTAAGTGCTTAGTCTATGGTCCTGGCTTGTAAATGGCAAAGTCAGGATTAGAATACATGTCTTCGCTGACAAGGCTCACTTCCCTATACCACACTACTTCTGCCATGTTACAACATGAGAGACACCAACAGCTACCTTGTTCCATCAGGGTTACTTGGACTGATTTGCCTGTATACAAAAATAAATAAATAAATAAATAAATGGCCTTTAGTGTTATTTCTCTGAGACTAAAAATCTGGGTCAAAATATGTAGCAGAAACGCATTCATCATGACCTTATTTATCAACAGTAATGAAAACAAAATGAGATACATGATAGAGAAAATGAATCCACCAGAAAAGAAATATTGGAACTAAAAAGAGCTTTGAACACATATAGACCTGGGTTTGAATCCTAAGTTTTGATTCTACCACCTGTAAGTTCACTAATTAAAGACTGTTGGGCCTCTATGTGCTTTAGGTATTAACTTTTCTTTATATGTAGATAGGGGAGGATAGTTCCTAATTTAAAATATTATGTGAAAACCTAATGAAATAATAGATAAAAGTACTTAGCACAGTACCTGTCATAAAGTAGTTGCTCAATAAGTGCTTATTGCATAAAGGGTGAAGCAAGCCATTATTAATCATTATCATCATAGCACAGATTAATTTATCAGTTCTCTAGCAGAGAGGAGGGGAAGTTTTAATTGTGTATGGCGTGTGTAGGTATCAGGTTGGTGTTGGGGAGGTAGCCATGAGTATTATGGAACTGGATGTCTAAAGTGGGTATTAAAAAGGGAAAAGAGGTGACTGAAAGGTAACTGGAGAGCTGGAAAGTGGTTGGCTGATGGCTCCTTGAGGCTAAGCTTATAAGGACACAATAGAGGATCCTCCTCTGCGCTTTCCCTCTGAGCCTCGTCTCCTGTTACCTGCAGACACACATTTTACATGCTGGTGATTCCCTGCACACACTGTTGTTTCCTGCTTCTTGGCTGTTGCTCCTGTTGTTTCCCAGTACAGTGTATTCCATGGTTATCACATGGCTTAATCATCCTTTGAGATTCAACTCAAGTGTCACCTTTCCAGAAATGTTCAAACTGGACTCAGTTCACCCCTCAGTGACTTCTGATTTCTCTGTGCATTCTTCTCCCTATCATTTCATATTATAAAATACTGATTTGTGTATGACTTCATCTCCCCCACTACTCTGTGAGCTTCTCCAAAGGGCAGGCTTTGTGTCTTATTTATCTTTATTCTCCCAGAACTCAGCAATGTACTCAGTATATAGTGATTATTCTAAACGCTGGTTGAATTACACTGGACTGAACCAACATGGGAAGCATCAGGATTCTTTGTGTATTTCATGAAATTTCACTTCAGATTAGGAACTCCCTCCAAAGAAAAATAGTTATATGAGGGTTTGTGATTCAGCTCTTGGAGATTTCTGGCCGGGTGAATTTGTAGATATGGGCCCACTTTCAAACCATGGCCAATTTCAGCTAGTTGTTCTCACTGCTTTTGGGAGCTGTAATTCCAGTCAGGGTTTCTGCAGTTCCTCATTTATTGTTATTATCCAAAGTAAGCACCTGTTGAATGCCACTGTGCTCAGGGATAGGTGGTATTTGGGAAAGGGCTGCAATTTCTGCTGTTGAGATTTCATAGGCTGCACTCCTGTAATTTTGTTCTGGGGGAGAGAGTGGGAAAAGGTCAGATGACGTGAAACACTGACCCTCTGGCTGGCATATCACGAGGTCAAGAGATAGAGACCATCCTGGCCAACATAGTAAAACCTCATCTCTGCTAAATATACAAAAATTAGCTGCACATGCTGGCATGCAGTTGTAATCCCAGCTACTTGGGAGGCTGAGGCAGGAGAATTTCTTGAGTCTGGGAGGCAGAAGTTGCAGTGAGTTGAGATCATGCCACTGTACTCCAGCCTGGTGACAGACCGAGACTCCGTCTTAGGAAAAAAAAAAAGCATAATTCTAAATGTATATTTATAAATTTTATTCTTTAGACCTTTGTGGGACTTCTTGGAGGGAAAAATTAGTAAACAGAGGCAGAGTAAAACTGTGGTTTATGAAAAGCTCATAATAAAAGTTCATAATAAAAACTTTGTAAATAAGAATATACACAAAAGTAGTTTAAGTTTTCATAATTCCTGTAAAACTATTCTAAATAATAAAAATAAGTCAATCAGATTTTATTCTCATAAAATCTATATAGATATTTGAAAATCACCACCAAATTTCAGGCAGTTCTTAAGGTTTAAATTTTATCTCAGAGGATTTTGTGTACTCTATTCACACATAAAAAACATATCAAATTAGGTTCAGTTCCAGATACGATGGAATCAAAAGTATACAGTGCAATAAAGATGCAGAAAGCAGTATTCAAGGAAATTCCCTCAGGAAGAGTTCTATTCCTCACTCCTTTTTTCTTTTTCTTCTTTTTTTCACTTTAGCATAGAGCTAGGGAGGGAGATGAGCGGTTTTCAGGTCCTATCTTCCTTTCAGTGTTGGGGTCACGGAACTTTCTTCCAAGCCAGCAAGTAAGACAGAAGATTCTGCCTGACATCTTCTCTGCATGGTACTCTGAGCTAAAAATAGCTACTCTAGATAATGAATGCTATGGCACTGCTAATTTATTTAAATGAAAAAGTCCTCATCTGTGATTTTCATATTTTTGCCCAGCCAACTAAACTTTGCCTGAAGCAGACAACATGCTGGTGGTCACTAGACTATTATTAATACTAGTAGATTGCACTCATTAAAATAATTTTAGAGCCTCTCAGTGCAATAAGCATTGCCTGTTGTCACTATTTCTATTTTTATTCCTTTGGGATATCACCTAGAAAGACTGATTTTTTTTTTTTTAGAAAGAAAAGAAGAGAGAAAAAAAAGAATGAAGGAGAAAGAGGAAGAGAAAGAGGGAGAGAGAATGGGAGTGTTGCTTTATTGCTGTGGCTAGAATGTAGTCTAAAAATGGGTATTGTAAACCTCTTTTATGCCAATAATTGTGCTTAATAATGGAGACAGGAAAAAATGAATGGAAGAAAATAAGCAAGTAACAAACCAATATTTCATTTAAACCTGTGAGTATGTGTGATGTGGTCCTGAGAAGAGTGTATATTCTGTGTATTTAAAGTGGAGAGTTTTATAACTGTTTATTAAATTTACTCATTCTGGATCTGAGTTCAAGTCCTGGATATCCTTGTTAATTTTCTGTTTCATTGATCTATCTAATATTGATGTTGAAATCTCCCACTATTATTGTGTGGGAGTCTAAGTCTCTTTATAAGTCTTACGTATCTGAGTGTTCCTGTATTGGATGCGTATATATTTAGGATGGTTAGCTCTTCTTGTTGCATTGATCCTTTTATCATTATGTAATGACCTTCTTTGCTTCTTTTGATCTTTGTTGCTTTAAAATCTTTTTTATCAGAGGCGAGAATTGCAACTTCTGCTTTTTATTTATTTATTTATTTTTGTTCTCCATTTGGTTGGTAAATCTTTCTCCATCCCTTTGTTTTGAGTCTTTGGGTATCCTTGCATGTGAGATGGGTCTGGATGCAGCATTCCGATGGGTTTTGGCCGTGTCTTTTGATTGGGGGATTTAGTCAATTTAAATTTAGTATTAATAATAATATATGTGAGTTTATTACTGCTATTTGATGTTAGCTGGCTGTTTTGCCCATTAGTTGATGTAAATTCTCACTCGTTTTTTTTGAGTTAAGGCTGTCAGGTTTGTCATAAGGGCTGGAATGGGGAATACAACTTAGGGTTACCTGAATGGGCCATGAAGCTAGCTTCCTTTTATTCTAATCCTTCCTCTTGTACACTGTCTGAATGGGCAAGTAAATTCGCTTCTGTTTACCTCAGCTTCCTCATGTGTACAATAAGCAAGGTAATGCCTACCCCACAGATTGTTTTGGAAATGAAAAGATTCAATACATTTAAGGAGTTTAGAGCAGTGTCTGACCCAAAGCAAGTGCTCAATAAATGTAATTACTCCCTAACTTTAGCCTTTTCTTGTTCACTGGAAAATGCCAATGCAGCGCAGACATCATTAGTTATTTCTCCATGTATTCATTCACTTAACAAACATTTTTTGAGTATTGAGCATGTGATTGGCACTGTGCATGGTGCCAAAGATACAGATAATGAGTAATTACAGCTCCTCTCTTTAATAAGTTCATGGTATAGTGTGTGTGTGGCAGGGCTGGCAATGGTGGTAAAAGAGTCTTGAAATTAAACAGACAGTTCTAACATGAAATGATAAATGTTCTGTAGCAAGAAGCACATGGCTCATTTGGATCATAAGGAGGGGAACCTAATGCATTCTCAAAAGGCCAGGACAGGCTTTCCAGCAGAATCAATATCTAAGATGAATATGAGTTGGCTAAGTGAGAGTTGGGGGTGAGATGGGGTAGCTACCAAGGTAGCTGCCTCCCTAGAGGCCCTAAAGCAAAGAAATTATGAAGGGTCAGTATGCAAAGTCAGGCGGGGGTGGCCAGAAGCAAGGCTAGCCAAAGGTGAAGGAGTCAGGTTAGCAAGGGACCTTTTTTACTATGCAAAAGAAATTTGGCTCCATTCTGTCCTACCTGGTGGAGAAGCTCTGAAGCCTTCTAAACAGCATTTAAAACACTTAGTTTCTCATGTTTGAATTAGTATCTTTTAAATATTATTTCTAATTACTGATGGAATTTACTATTTCTACCTTTGGGCCCCTTTATGTCCCTGTAGGCTCCTATCATGGCACTGTATTGCTTTATTGAACTTACTTTTTCTAATCCTGCCTTCCCTGGGAGACTGAGGGCTTCATATATATATATATTTTTTTTTCCGCCTGTCTCTGTATCTGTAGGATCTGGGACAGTTATTGATGCTGCTGAGTAGACATTCAATGGAAGCTTGATTTTTTTTTTAAAGTTGATTTTAGAAAGCATTTTTTCTTGTATTTTTAGGACAAGCATTATCAGATAAAATATGGCCCATCAGATCAACAAAGTGAGTAATCTTGTTCACTGTGAAGGAAGTGTGAGCTCCATGAGCCGCTCCCCAATAGATCTCTAATCCACCTGTCCTTCTGTATATTCTTTATTAATCACTGCTGGGTAAGCACTGTGCCAGGCACCAAGGCACCACTTTGAAGACAACATTAGATGGCTGTGAAAATATTACATATGTACACAAGCAATCTTCATATCCCAAGAGCATAACACAGTACCTGGCATGGCTGAGTCCTTAATCTCTGTGAATAAATAACAAATAAAGAAAGGGTGAGCGATATGTGTAAAATGTGTGCTATATCCAATAAATGCACAGATGAGGGGAAATCTGTAAGATGGGCAAATAGGATAGGGTCTTATTGAGGTGTCTGAGCCTTGGAAGATAAGTAGGACCTGGAGAGATAGAAGGTAAAGTGGAGGACTCTAAAGAAAGAGAAATAGCATGAACATTGCTTCATGCAGACCAATAATGCCTGAAAGAAATAAAAGTCATTGGAAATTATGAAAGCTCTGATAACAATTGGAGTATACTGGAATTCACACAAATGAACCCATTTTTTAGGCATATTCATAATTCAGCCAATGAACATGGGGAGACCAGCAGTTGCTTTTGCAGACAGCCAAAGTGGGCCCTCATGACAATGGTAATTAAAGCAAAGTTAATTAGTTAATTAAAACAGAAGTGGCAAATGGCACTTTCTAAATTTCACTTAAGATGGAGGCAACACTAATGATTCTGCCACTGACTAGATTCCCAAGGGAGGGCTTTTCCTTCTGAGAAAATGTATAGCTTTGAGCTGTAGGTCTCTGTCATTAATTTAGCCACAAAAGGCCCATTGCATTTTAGAACCCCAGTTCCATGTGCCTGGAAATTCTGAATCTTGTAGAGCTAGAACTTTAGATTCATCAGATTTAATGCGTTATTTAGGTCAGAACTGGCCTTGTGTTCATTTGTCAATTTGCAGCTGAAGTGAAGGCTTAAATGGAAGCCTGGCATTATCTGCTTGAGAGTGATTTGATGCTGTATCATGTTGTACTAGAAATTCGTGTCTAGAACCAAAATGTTAATCACAGGGACCTTTATACATTGATGGCATAAATAGCATGTTTCCATATTAAAAAAAAATCTGTAGTGACTCATTTCCATTTAAATAAAAATCTCCCTTTGCTATTTCAATGAATTGAATGACTGACTATGGGCACTTTTCTATTTGTGCTCTAGGTTGAGCAAATTTAACTTCCCAGAAAATTGCTGGATCTGATAGAATTACCTCTGTTGTCTCCTTAGGTGCTCAGAGAGCTCAAAGTGATTCTTCCTCCATGATGAGAGGTGGAAATTTGCTTCCTCTAGCCCCCTTCTCACCAAAGGCATGAACTACTCTTCAGGCCCCTAAACTTGTCCTCTCTTGGGTCTATGATGATGTTTTCTAAAGTAAGTTCTTTGGAGCATTAGTTCTTCAGAATGTTAAGAGGGTTACTTGGAAAAATGAATGGTCTTTGTGAATGCAAAGTAATTAGGAAAAGTTAACAAATGGATGATAGTTTTCTACTACTTGTACTGAGTGCAAGACTTCTCAGTGTCTCCAATAAGAGAATAGTTTTTTTTTTTTTACATTTTTGACCAAATAATTTTTTTTTAATGGAGCTATTTGATTTTTCAACTCATATACTAATTTTCTAAAGAAGGCAGTCCATATATGCTCAGCTCTAGTGATTATCAGCTAAGATCTTAGTTTAAAAACTGCTTCATGACTCATTAGTCATGAGATAATAGGCAAGTCTTCTCACCGTGTAGGACCTCAAATTCCTCATATGAAGAATGGGAGGATTGTTGCTTCACCTTGCAGTATTTTGTGACCATTAGAAATGTTAGACTAGTAATACATATGAAAGGTAAAGTTCTGCAAGGTGGCAGAACGTCATAGGTGGGTAATAAAGGAACCATTTTGGGGGACTACTCTGATTTGAACTTTTTGCCAGTTTCTTACTTTGTGCTTCCCTTCGTCTTCCTTCCTTCCTCTTCTTTGCCCTCTTCTATGTTCCATTCCTCCTCCTCCTATGACCATTATCACCGTGACTACTACTATGTACTAACATTTTAGACACTATGCACTGGATTATCTAACAAACACTTGATGCCCCCTTTTCTCTTTCAGTTTCTATGCTAGAGGTGGAAGAGGCTAGATGTCACTTGCCCACAGTCTCTTGTATTAGAGTTTTGGCTCAATGAGACAAAAGGGCAATTCTTAGGAAACTTGGAAAAAACTTTTGTTTTCCCTAATGAAAGTATGTGATGTATGGAGCCACGACAATTGTATTACAACCATTAGTAAAAGGCCTAGAGAATGGCAGAAATGTTTGCCTTTGTGTCACTGAACCAACACCCAAAGCAATCTCCTTCCAAAATTTTTTATAACATAGAAAAAATGAACCCCAAAGACTATAAGTGTTTGAAAATAGGCTTTCTGCTACTTGCAAACACAATTCTAAAAGGTTAGGTGGCATTTACTGAATATTTTCTATGTGCTGGTACTAAACACTTAATGCATATTACCTTATTGACTACTCAAAATAGGAATTATTATCTACCATTTTACAGTCGAGAAAACAGACTAAAGTGCCTTATTCAAATTGATAGCTGAATTGAAAGCCATGTGTGGTTCCAAAACTGGAACTGTCAACTAGTATGCTGCCTTTGCATTTTCCATCTCTGTACAGGTACCATTCCAGGAGCCTGTACTAACTTTGGGAGACATAGTTACTGTAACTCTAGATACTGTTATATTCTTTATTTTGAAGTATACAGTATCCTCTTTAAGACGGAGAGCCCTTGCCATCTGCCATTCTATGTGGAAGGGACACACATAGACCCTACCGAGAAACAGAGGGCATACCCAGTCTGAGATTATAGCAGTCTATTTTTTCATACACACGATGGAGGGCTGCAGAACAGAGCTGGGCCCAGCAGGGTGGATGCTTCTCCCTAAATACCTACATCCAGAGACTTAATTTACCTATTTAAGTCCACTTGACATCCCAAGAGGTGGGCTCAATGGTGTTTTAAGATTTTCAAGTCTGAGAAGCACAACTCATTGAAGTGATTCAGAGGAAAATGTGAAAATATTAGAAACATCTTAATTTATTTGTTTCCCATTATATAAGCTGTAGTGTGGCAGACAATGCGATATACAGTGACTTATACAATTAATTATCAAATGGGAGATGAATCCCTACATAATTCACTATATCCTACAATGTAATAAATATGCTAACCATCTTGGTTTTATATCACAGAGAATAAATATTTATTTTTGGAACTCATGGAAGCTATAGAGGAAAGGGATTATAGTTTGCATTTCTTTCTAAGGACTGTGGCTTAAAAAAAAAGATCAGGTATCAGATGCATGTGATACAAGAAAATTATAGCTTGACTTGTCCCCTTTTCTTCTCCATATCAAAAGCAGGTCCTAGCTTGAATATTCTGAATGATGGCAATAAAAGAAATGTCTATATAATCAGACTGTAGCCTGTCTCAGATATAATAACATAGACAGATCAAGATTTGCCAAGATTGCAGGAAGAAGACCAAACACTTGCCAAAACTCTCTCCTTACCCTCCTTGAGATTTTAGCATCCAAATGCACAGATTGCAAAATCCAGTGGGGGGGGGGTGGAAAATCCAGTGGGGGGGTGGGAACAAAACAATGACAAAAACCACTATATAGCCCTGTAGGAAAAACAAGTTAAAACATTGCAACAAAAATCTTTAGAATTTCTGTTTTCTATTTATTAGCACTATTGGTAAAATGTGTTGCTTTTGTTTGCCCCTTTGTTTATTAAATTAGTAATGAAATAGTTGAAAATATTAATTGAATGTTACTAGGTAAATATAACTATAGCAAAGCACAAGATCAGTGATCCAAGTCTAGAGTAGAAACTGATGACCACATAGTGAGAGAGAGATCTGTAATACAGGGCACTGTTGTCTCAATCTTATAAAAGTTAATAGGACAACTGGGGAGCAAGAGTGTGCACATTTGAAGACAAACAAAAAAAATACCTTCCACATAACTATCTTCCCAAATTCATTCAACAAACATACCAGAAATCATTATTGAGCATCTTCTATGTGCCAAGCACCCTTCAAGGTACAGGTAGGTATTGGAGGCACTGTGATTAGCAGGGCTCCACCCCTAAGGAGTTTGCTCTGCTTAAATTGGAACAAAGGATGTGCTATACAGAATAGCAAGGAGCTGGAAAACATAAAGATGGAGATGCCCTGGAAAACCCAGACTGTATAATCAATATCTACATAGATTTCTTCTGTCATTTATAATGCTCTCTTTGTTATTAAGATCATCCAGATTGTGTATCTGATACAGTAACTTTCAGGAGTAAAAGAAGACTGAGAGTGGTTAACTTCGTTAATCAAAATAGCAAATACTTAAGAAGTGGTTACTATGTGGCAGACACTACACACGTTAACTCATTCAGTTCTCACAATCAGTCTATGCACTACACATTATCTCCATTTTTTACAGGAATAAGGCATAGAGAGGTTACGTGAATTTGCTTAAGGTTCCACAGCTGGTAAGTGATGCTGTCAGTATTTAATCTCAGTGTTCTCTAGCTTTGTACTGTGCTATTTTTAGAAAAGTGCCTACTATGTGGCAGCCTTTACACATATCATCTCCTTCACTTTTTATAATTCAGTGTGTCAGATGGTCAGAAATAAGGTGCAGAGAGACGAAGTGGCAGTGCTGTTGTTCAAACTGAAACAATCTGGCTCTGGAGCCCGTGTTCCCTGCCACCACTCCATGCTTTCTCCCTAAGGAGCTTTCTTTAGTGAGTTTTTAGGTGCTTAGACATAGATTCACAATTTCCTCCCTCCATCAACATGCTTGTTTTATGTACTGGGCTTTCCTGGGAGATTTTGTTTACAGATAGGACTTGAAGAAAAGCTGATAAAACAAAAGTCTGAAAAATAAGTTTTCTTAGCCAAAAGGAAAGGCAGATATTGCAGAAATTTTGGAAAAAGAATGTTTCATAGAGGAGTCAGGAAGGCAGATGGAAAATAGGCCAGTAGGTTAAATAAATGAAAGGCCTGCTGTGTACAGACCATGCCATTGCCAGGATTTACTGAAGAAGACACGAATTACAGTTTAATTGAATGTCTTGTACGATGTATGTAAAAAGAGATGAGAAGTATAAAGGAAGTGGAAAAGAATTGAAAGAGGTAAGGGTACAAGTTAATAATGTAAATGAATTGGACCTTATGGATAAAAATTCAGCTATCCTTTGAGTTATTTTCAAACCTCAGCAGACACAGTATCTTCACCATCATACTAAGTCATGCTTTGAAGATTTAACGCTGACAGAAAAGTAGGACTTTCATGCAGGCTAAGTGATGGCATAGGAGAATAGTTGAAGCAATGTTATTTAGATATGTAGCTTCCATTTGAAAGATACGTATTTTCCAGTTATTTATCAGGCTTTAAAAAATACTGTTGAATTTCAGTAGAGTTAGCAGAGCCGATGTCTTGATCAGCCCTTTTGATGTGTACTTCTTAAATAAAGGCAGTCCTTAGTCCCAATTATCATCAATCTGTGTAGCATTTTTGGTACTTCAACATTTCTTCCCCAGCCACTGATAACATCATCTTGTCTTCTGAAGTGCTTTGGGATCATTTATCACATAAAGAAGTTCCTTACCTGGGAGGAAATCACTGGCTTTTGGCTCGAGATTCTTTTCAGATTGAAATTATCGAATAACTATTATGTGTGATATTGAACTTGGGGTGGCATGAGGCTATAGGCAACAGAGAACTGGGAAACTGACTGGTTGTTTAGGACAATTATATGCAAAGTCAGTTTGTTGTTTGGTCCCTTTCAGCTGCTTAGACATCTCCCAAAGATTTCATCTTGCCCATTAAGAGCTAAAATATAAATCCTACATTCTTGTGTCTCAGTGAGATGGACATTTAAGCACTCTCTGGCTTGAATAAGATTTAGGCAAGTGCAGTCTGATGTGTAGTGTTCTTGGCATTCTGCTCTCAGTAGAATCTTTGTTAGTAATATATATTTTTAATCTGTTCTGGTGAACTAGAATTTATCTCATAGTGTAACTCTGTCCCCTCAGGACTTGAGGGTCCTTGCCTTGGCTTTGTGACCTAACTCTGCTCTGTCTACCTCTCAGCCTCACTCCATATGCTGTAACTTTGCTTTATTAGAGATTTTAACTTCCATGTTTCTAGACTTGCCTTAAGTAATTGGACCCACATTTCATTAACCCCATAAATACCATTCAATGAGAAGGTCCATTCCCTAAAGGACCCTGCCCCCATGGTTTTATTTACTCAGATTTCTCCCATTTAAAAGACCCAAGAAACACTCGCCTCTGCATCAGCTATAGGGGCCATCACCCCTCTAAGCCCCCACTACTTTTACCTTAATGTTTCCCCAGAGGATCCCCTTCTCTTCCACAGGTTGACTAGGCTGCTGGATCTGCTGGCTGCGGAGGATGACTTGCCATCCCCTACATGCATGCGCACCACGGTAGATGTGGTGAAGGCGCTGCGCACATTTCTCTCTGGTTTGGCCAGGATGATGTATACCTTCGGCACAAACATGCAGCCTAAAGCCACTGTGGCACTGAGGCTAACCGAGAAACACATGGTGATGATTTTGTAGTTGCTGCCAAAGTAGATTGGCACAAAAGCCAGCCATATAATGCAGGTTGTGTACATTGTGAAGGCGATATACTTGGCCTCGTTGAAGTTAGCTGGAACATTTCTGGTCTTGAACGCATAGAAGGTGCAGCTCAAAATCAACAATCCATTGTATCCAAGTGGAGTGACAACTCCGAGGTTGGTGGTGTTACAGATCAGGTAGACTTCCCGAATGCTTGGATAGTCATGCATTATATCAGGAGGCTCCATTATAAAGAGGGCAACGATGATGCCCAACTGGATGCATATGAGAATGAAAGCAATCACTAGCTGGGCACAGGCACTCATGAATCGAGGCTTTTTGGTACAGATCTTCTTCTTGCTGCCAGCCAGGATCCTTGCAATGCGGTTGGTCTTTGTTACAAGGGCTGAGTAGCTCATGGCTGGGGAGAGACCAATACCAATTCTCTGTAGGTAGCAGTAAATCTGTTTGGGCTTTGCAATGAGGCAGAAGGTACATAAGTAGCCTAGGCAGATGCCAGCGAGGATAATGTAGCAGAGTTCCCTGCTTGAGGACTTGACTACTGGTGTATCCCGGTAAATGATGAAGACTGCAGTAACAAACAGAGTGGCCAGGAGGCCAAGGCAGGCAAACACCACAGCTGCAATGGGTTCAGGGTCACCCCATCGAAGATACTGTACTGGGATCAAATCACAACCTGCAGAGACACAAACACGGTAAAGGAGGGAGAGATGTTGACTTGGGTCACATACCCTTAAGTTACAAGCAGCTGCTTATGACTGTTTCTGTTTGTCTCCCATCTGCCTTTCTAACTTCAGAATCTTATGCTACTTATTGTTTGATGTGTTCATTTGGAAAATTTTTATGATGATATTACTGAACACATACACGATCTATGATAGGAACTGTTCTAGGCTCTGAAACACAATAACGAAAAACATGTTTCCAGCCCTCATATAAAATTAATCAGGGGCCTTTAAACAACTGGTCATCAGCAAGTATAACATGGTTTCTAATCAGTCTGTGGAAGCAGCAAAGGCCTCCTACAATAGGAATTAGCAAATACATTTGTTGGTTTGATGGAGTTGGGGACTTCATGGGATTCGCAAACATGATAACTGTAAGAAAGAGAGGCATGAAAATAAACCACCATATGATAGTGTAACAAGTGGCCTAACATGAGGCTGGGAGGTGGGCAGGAGGGGGATTTTGCAGGTCAGAGAGTCCTAGATTAGTAGGGAGTTATTCTAAAGATCTACGTAGAGCAATGCCAGGATCAGATTTGTGTGTGTGTGTGTGTTTTTGTGTATGTGTGTTTTTGTGTGTGTGTGTGTTTTAAACATTTCTTTGGTTGCTGTGTGGGTTTTGGATGAGATAAAGGTGTGGACACATTTAAGACTTATTTTAGAGCTGTATAGAGTGTTTGAATGTATGTGGGAATGTGTGAAAAGTGAAAAAGGTATAAATATGACCAACACTAGTAAAGAAGAATTGGAATTTTCAGAGAATCTTGTGGTTTAGATGTTACAGAAGATTCTGTTAAAAAGGAAGGTGTTCATTTTTATAAGCAAACTGACCCCAAAGGCAAACAATTGGCAGACAAGGGAAGTGTATCACTCAAAATAATTCCTTACTTATGGCATGCAGTTTTTAAAATATGTTTTAATCATATAGCAGAAAAAAGTGACAGAATATAGCATCATTTGGGTTATCTGTTTTCTTTTACAATTTTATAGGATAGTGGCTCTCAAAGTTGGCTACACACTAGAACTACCAACACTATATATATATATGTATACATTCACACACATACATACACACACACACATGCCTATATATGTGTACATATATATAAAACTATCTTTGTGTGCATGAGTGTGTGTGTGTGTGTGTGTGCATATATATGTAAGATCCTGAGAACTGGCTGTCCCATTGGTTGAGCTTCTGACTTAATTGGTCTGAACATGACCTGGGCATCAGGATTTTTTAACAATATTGCAAGTGCTTCTAATGTGCAAGCAAAGTTGAGAACCATTGTTCTGGGAGGATCAATCCTGTCAGTCAGACTTTTAAAGAAAACAGAATTGAGGTAGCTTGACTGAGTAAGTAGGGAAGGAGGCAAGTAACCTGGAGTCTTGGAAATGTGAGGAAATCGGTGGAAATGACTAATTGCATGTTAGTATCTATTTTCCCCTCTGTTCTCAGCAACAGATCTCTAATTTCATTTGAGATGGCAAAACACTGCATTTTTCATCAACAATTGCCGTGAAATGTGGCATATGAGTAGGTTTTGGCCAATAACTTGTAAAGAGAGGATTCCTAAAAGGAAAATAAACTCATGGTAGAAGTAACCTTTTTCCCTCCTTTACTTTCTTCTGCTGCTGCCCTTAATATAAAGATGACGGCTAGAACTCTAGCAGTTGTTTTGGGCTTAAGGCAACTCAAAGGACAGAAAATATGTTTTGGGTTTGGAAGAGAAAAATAGAGGGGGCTCCACTCCCCACTACCTGTGAAGTATGCATATCCACATCTTCTTTGTTTAAGCTTCCTTTATGTATTTATTTTCTTGATATATGCAGGCAAACCAAATCCTTATTGAGAAGGGATAAAGTTTTCCTATTAACTTGTCATATCCCATGATCAAGAGTGTTGCAGTCAGTGGCTTTGAATATCAATGGTTACTGGGAGGTAGGCGAGGCAACAAGTAATGACAGCAAGGAAGCATATAGTTCTTCCAAACTATGTCTAACAGTAGCTTCGCTGTACAAAGGGAAGGGATGAAGGGAAGGAAGTGGAAGAAGGAAAGGGAAATGAAAGGGAAGGGGAAAAAAGGAAGGGAAGAGAGGGGGATAGAAGGGGAAGGGAAAGGGGAAGGGAATGGAATTCTTCTTCCTCTTATTTCTACCCTGCTGCTGTTTTGCTTTAAGATCTTAAATTTTAGATAGTATTATTAGTACTATAATTAAAGTCATAATAGGTTTAATAGGAGTTATGAGCTAGCCTGGGATTCTCAGCACACCTTGCAAAATTTTCTATGGGAAAATGTATTCTTACTCTAAATAATTGTACATTTAATATTCAAACAAAATACTTTTAATTTTAGAAATTGTGGATAGTTCAGACTAAATACAACTAAATACAAAACACTTACATAACCTCATTAAGTATAAAAAACACATATCTCATTGCTCATTAATATACCCATATCCATATTTCTAGTCATCCACGTTCCCATGGGCTTCCTATAGAGATTGGATTTCAGTTTCTGATACTTTGGTATGCCATAAAGTTTACATACACAATTATATATACAAAATTGCTCCTTGGAGAGAATGTTTTACAAAATAAAGTATTAATCATTCATATATATATATATATATTTGTTTTGTTTTGTTTTGTTTTTTTGAGACATAGTCTCACTTTGCTGCCCAGGCTAGAGTTCAGTAGTGCAATCTTGGCTCACTGCAACCTCTGCCTCCTGAGTTCAAGCAATTCTTGTGCCTCAGCCTTCTGAGGAGCTGGGATTACAGACACACCTGGATATATATTTTTTAATTTTTAGTAGAGACAGGGTTTTACCATATTGGCCAGGCTAGTAGAACTCCTGGCCTCAAGTGATCCACCTACCTCTGCTTCCCCAAGTGTTGGAATTACGGCTGTGAGCCACTGGGCACATCCCATTCCTATCATTATTATTTCATAATATTCATTTATGATTTGACAATAAAGTTTATTAAATTTATATTAATGATTTGACAATAAAATTTATTAAATATATAGGGGTCTATTTCTACTGCTAGGTCATAGGCTACTAATGCCGATAGGAATTTACTTATATAGAAAATGTTATGTACGTATGTGGGGCAGGAATCATTTCATTAGCTATAAAAGATCTGAAAAGCAATAATTACTTTAAGGACTTTAGTTTTACCCAATTTTTTTCCTACAGTCCTGCTAAACCTTGTTTTCATCTTAATGTAATTAAGTTTAATTACAAAATACTTTACATAGAATAACATTTACTGCTATTTTTATTAGATATATTTTCGAGCTCTTCATGTTCAGCTTATTAACATCTGTGTGTAAACAAAGAAAACTCATTAGATATATGTGTTAAAAAATGTACACGAGGCTTGCCTGTAATGTGATGTAATTGTTTTCACAAATTTATCAGAATGCATACATTCAAATGAATGATTTTTTAAAAATTTAATATAAACCACTTAGAAAGCCTTACATTTAGTGTGATGCTGCCATTGTAAAAAATAATGTTGTAACTATTGTCTAAGGATAGCAAATTAGACTCTGATTAAACGGTTATAATCACTGATCTTATACCTGAATAAGATCTTAGAGTCCAAAAAATGGATGAGTATTTCAATCACTTGGGAAGCCTACAAAACTATAACTCACGAGTCTAAACTCAGAAGATTTTGAGTCAGTACATTGTGGTGGGGCAAAGAAATCTGATTTTGATTGAGCAACTTCAGTGATGCTATATTAGTCTTTGGTGCTTGGTTTTCAGTTCAGTCTTAGAGATCATCAAGCCAAATTCTTACCCATTGTGTGAATGCCTTATATGAGAACTCCAAGATGCAATCATCCTAACCTTACCTAAGCCTTTTTATAAACTACATTGTCTCAAGGCTAGGACTGGTGGTGGTGGTAGGGAGATAGATTGGAAAGGCAGGAGGTTGGGATGGCATGTGGTAACTGAAAATAAAGAAACCAGTGAGAACACAAGGAGACAGTTGGTGATGATAAAGATGAAAACTAAGTCACTGTACTAGAGAAAACAATTAGTTGGTAAAGATATTTAGAAGTGGAATTGAAAAAAAATTATGAAGGAGACAGAAGAATCAAGAGGAAAGGCTCTGTAGCTGACAGCAATGCTATTAACTAAGATGAGGGTTTAAGAAGAAAAGGATCACATTTCATGGGAATGATACCTAGTTCTGGTTTGAGCATGTGGTTTGTAGTGACTCTGACTTGTAAGCTTTGAAGAGCTATCAGTGTGGAAGTTACAGCTTTAGGAAACATCTGTTTATAGAAGCTGAAAATAAGAGACATGGAAATAAACACAATCAGTGAGGAAATTCTTACATGTGGTTGAAAGCAAAGCATAATGGTCTGGTGTAACACCAATACTAAGAAATAAGAGAGGGAGGGAATATGTCAGGGAAGATGTAACATCAGCCAGAAGGAGGAATTGCATCAGAAAGCAAAGGAAAGTGTTAACTGAATGACTCACCGTAGTCGCCTCTAACAATATCAGTTTTATTTTATTTTTTAAAATTCTTACCCAAATAGCTTACACAAAGCTTCAAGCTTAGATCCACAGGTATCTCTTCTGATATTAGATAATTATATTTTTTCCTTCACTAGCATTAGATTTCTTTCGAATAAGGGTTATTATACTTTTTTTTTAATGAAGTTTTGCTCTTGTTGCCCAGGCTGGAGTGCAATGCCAGGATCTCGGCTCACTGCAACCTCTGTGTCTTGGGTTCAAGCAGTTCTCCTGCCTCAGCCTCCTGATTAGCTGGGATTATAGGCATGAGCCACCACGCCCAGCTAATTATTTAATTTTTAGCAGTGACAGGTTGGCCAGGCTAGTCTTGAACTCCTGACCTCAGGTGATCTGCCCACCTTGGCCTCCCAAAGTTTTGGGATTACAGGTGTGAGCCACTGCACAGGACCTAGGGATGTTATACTTTCTAACATGAAACAAGGTCTACTAAATCTCAGAATCTTGGAATAATGGTAAACTTATAATGATATAAATTTAAATTTGCAGTGATAACTACTGTTACTATGTGCACTGTTGTACAAATATGTCTAGTTATTGCTCCTAAGTTCCTTATTTCCTTCCATTCAATGGGCATTTTTTTCATTAATGGTGTTATTTTTTATCCCTCTTTCCTTCTTACTGTAATGGTAAGTTACTGAAAGTGTATGTAGAGGTTACCTAGGAGTCTAAAGTGCATATATTTTATAGTTTTATTATGACTTAATTTAGCATACGTTATTATATTTCAAATTAAATAATCTTGATTATGTCAGTAAAATTCCTTCCTAAAAAGCATATTGCAGTTTCTCTGGTTCTCAGAAAATGCATGATATTATATTCTTGTCTAGAAGAGCAGATGAGCCCTGGATTATATAACCATGGTCCATTTTCTAATAACATCTATTTAGGTAGCTATTCACTTTTCTTCCCATTTAAAATTAATTTATAAGTCTGTGATTCTCTTGTATAATCCATTTTTTTCATGGCTTGAACTGACATTTATTAAAAAATACAAGGTTTTTTTTTGTTTAAAAAGGGAAAATGGGCTGCCAAAACTATACTGTTCACATTCATCCTATTACTTCATAATGTGTTTCCTGTAAGTCTAAGAGCAGAATGGATAATCTACTGATTTTCTGGACCCTTAGAAATGATATGACTGCTCATTCACAGCTGGTACTCATGTTTAGTGTTTGCTTGTTAGTTTTGCACTATTAATATTTCTATAGTTACTAGTTCCTAGACTGCTGCATTTCTCAAACCCTGTTCCAAGTGTCTCTTCAGGAAGAGATGCCTGGTGTTCTGTAAGTTGGGTTGAACAGCACCTTCTTACTAGGCGCCGTAATTCCTGTGTATTTTGGATAAAGGAAGTTGCTATTTACAATCTCTGAGAATAAGATGTATGTGCCCTCAGCTGCTGGTTTGTTCATTTCAGGTATACAATGAGAAGGAAGATATAAGATAGGTTGTACAAAACCGATCTGTTAAAACTAACATCGGGATACAGAACTGACAAGGGACTATTGTGGGCCTACCCTTTGATATGTAAGCAACAGATCTGCCCAGAGCACAAGGTGTTGACTGGTGACTAACAGCATCATACTTGTTCTCCATCTGTTTCACCAATAAGCCGTCTTGCTGCCTTTCCTCCTTTCTTTACCTCTCTGGATTTGGAGCTCATGGATGTTGATCTGAGCTCACAGGGTCATGCAGAGTCAGAATTCTTTCTGTAGTGTTCATATCCCTGATCCTCTAATAGTTTCTCTTTACTTAGCTAAAGTTTTTATCACTTCCATAGTTTCATAATTCAGAAGACTCTGAAGTGGGGTGTGTGTGTGTGTGTGTGTGTGTGTGATGTGAGCACTGAGGAAACTCATTTCTTTCTGTAGCACTTACTATAATTATAATCTATTTTGAGTTGGGGGCTGTTGGACTGTCTTTTCTACTTGACTAGAAGCACACTGATGATAGGGAGTTTTTCTCTTTTGCACACAAATGGGTCCTCAGTACTGAGCATAATGCTCATATGGCTAATATAGCAATTTATAAATTAATGTATTTTCTATACAATTAAAATATAGAATTCTTATTCTAGTATGTGGATAAGTCATTTTTAACAAACTTTTGTGTTGCCTTTAGAAGTACGGAACTATTTGTACTGTTTTAGATGGAAGTCTAAAGTTGGTTAACTACACCTGAATTTTAGTCAAGTTTCTGGAACCCAAAGAGGGCAAAACTAGATAAGCAGCTCAAAAACTTCCTTCTGCCTAGGGATGTGACATGTTTCACATTAGAAATATTTCTCGTGCTGAATAGTCATTTGGGACATTTTTCATGATTGATTGACTAATCTATTTTGAGTAATTTATTGAATCTGGGAAGTATGTATAGAGGAAAGGGTGAGGCAGTAACCAGTAAAGTCTTTCTTTAAAAAATGACATCTAACTATGAAGGTCAGATAGATGTACTTTTCTTAAGAAGACTGTTAACTGTAAATTTTTTTTTCAACTTTAGGATAGAAAAAATCAAAAATAGAAAAGTTCCCACATTTTCTTCAAGGAAAGCATATTCTAGAGTTGATTGATTTTTTTTTACCATTAACTTAGCATGATACAAAACATGGCATGATCGCTTTCTTCAATAAAAATATAGACTTCCTCCAAGATGTTAGGCAAGCTTTATTGGTAACTGCCTCAACAGGAAGCTGCCGTATTCCTCTTTATGTCAGTAAGAAAAAAAAAAAAAAGAAAGAAACTAACATTTATTAAATACCTATAATGTGTCAGGTGCTATCCCAGAAATTTTATGTAAAATTCATAATAAATAATGAGGTAAATATCATTATCTCTATTTTTCAGAGGGGGCAATATGGAGTTTAATTAGATATGTTACCTTTCTGGAACTGAGATTAAAACTCTGTGCTTATTTATCTACTAACTGACTTAGTTAATTTATTTATTTTATCTTTGCTACATCATGGGAGGCAACTTGGTTAATTACTTCTCTGAAAGAGGTCCTGAGTCTACTTAGCAGGAAACAGAATGATTAATTATCAATGGCTGCATGTGCAAGGTGGGGCTAGTGGTGGCATAAATATTTGATAGCTTTTTCTTGACATAAAGCCATGCTTCCTCTTGGGAAATCTCATCGGTTCAAACCCTTCACTAAGATTTTCATTCTGGGATATGTGTCCTGAGAATTTCTGGCCAGAGATACTGATTGATCAGTTGCTGTTCTTGGGTTCCTAGGGTTTTCTAGCATAGAAAATGTTCTGAATGATTGATCTTGGGACATTCCCAACTTTGCTACAGAGTGGACTCATAGCCACTCATTTGTCATTGGACCTAGCCTATTCCCCACCCTACAAGGTTTATTACACAACTTGTTTTAGAGTCCCTTAATAGCATTCCTCCACAGAGCTGAAAATTCAGAGCTATACTTTTTATTTTTTTATTGGTTATGTTTTATAGCGGAATTTGAAATTGTGTGCAAAGATTTATTTTATAATTAAAACATAAAAAACGATTTAATAGTACTGCAGAGTACTAAAGGGAAATGTGATCACAGATGCACATTTCTAGGGAACAGCTTTGAAAATATGACTTCCGGTCATGTTGCACATGAATAAGAGTGGAAAAATACAGCATGTGAATTTAAATAGTAAAGTGTGCTAACTGGAATAATTCTCTCCTTTTCTACTTTTCTTCTGTCCCTTTTCACTAGCTAATTTCTCCTTATCCTTTTATTTCCCAGATTCTCTTTGATGATTAAGACTTTTCAGATTACCTAAGCCTGATAGGTTTGTTTCATGTGGTCAAATGGCTCCCTGGGCTTGTATCCGTCATAGCACTTGCACTCCTACTAACTGTGTATTAGTATTGTCTGTTTGACACGGTAGATTGAGCAATTTGAGAGTAGGATACTGTTTCTTTGCTTACTGTTGTATTTCTAGTGCTAGTAATAGTACCTGTCATACAATAGGCAGTTAAATAAGTTGAATGAATGAATGATTAACAGAGAAGAGGGCAAGTAAGGGGAATAAGGACACATGCACTTCATTTTCAGCTTGCACATAAATATTTCCTATTAATAGAAATATTTGTGTGCATGAGCCATTTTACTCTAATTATTTGTGTCTCAATTTTTTATACATAAAATTAAGAGCATTTTACTCATTAAGAGCCTTTTACTCTAATTATTTGTGTCTCAATTTTTTCATACATAAAATGAAAACAATACAGACTTCTCATCTATAATTAGGTTTTTAATCTCGAAAAACCCTTGTAGAATAATTCACAGATGAGAAATTAATGATCAATGACCTGAAAACGGTCGTGAAGCAATTTCTCAAAAGTAAAGTTATAAAATGCTTAAAATTCTTTATGTATTTTATTGAAATAAAACATAAAACTCATCATTTTAAAACCAATAGAGTATCAATGGAATTTTACACACATAGTAGGCGCTATAATTTGGGTTTTACGATTCATTTCTATTTACCTTTGCTAGCTTGTCAGACCCTTGTCAAGATCCCTATCCTGCAGTTTTAGTCAGACATAAAATTGCTTGTTTTGCAGATAAGGTGCACACTAAAAAGCACTTTCCTCCTGTAGTTGGCCTTCCATCCAAATGTTCAAAAGCTTTCTGATTTTATGACTCAGAATTTTGTAACCACTCTCCAGGCTCCACTATATTCCGTCTGTGTTCCCATATACTCTTGATTTTCTTTTCCTTTGAGGCATACCAGGACTGTTCTAAGACCTAAAATTACATTACCTTTCCTAGGGCAGGTTGCAAAATTGTATGCATAGATTTTACCTCCTCTTTCTCTTCCCAAGCCTATTTGTTCCTAAATTTTAAGTATCATAATATTATAAGTATTCTCCAGTTGAGTTTTAGGAATATACTTAACTAACTCAAATGGTCATTTTTATTAAAGAAAGAAAATATGGGAACAAAGGGCACACATCTAAGAAAAATGTACAAGAGGAAAGATTAATGCCTCGTTCCACCCATTAAAGAGATTGAACATTGTTCACATGGCACAGCGATAGCATTTCACTCTTGAACACCTACACCATTCATAGTACTTGGTCCACACTCTGGTGATAGAAAGGTAATTGTTCCTTTAAAATAATGTATTGTTCAAATGCTCAGGCTCTGTGACTTTACTCTACTAGGCATTGTGTTGAACACTTTATACTTATTACCTATTTAATACCTACAGCGTTCTCATGAGATAGGGACCGTTATTTCATCTATTTTCAGGTAAGGAAACTGTTTTCTGTTGGAACTGAAGAGCATTTGAAAGGAACGATAGAAAGAGAAACCCATAGAGAAAAGCAGAAGAAATGCAAAGGAAACAGCCAAAATGCAAAAATCAGAAATGCAGGGGAAAAACTCTACAGCATAGTAATGTGTCACAAGAGACATTACAATGTCTCTTACAAATCCCATTACAATGTCTTTGGAAATTATTGCTGAGAGATCAGATGGGAAATAAACAAAAGCTTTAGCGGGGATGATGATAATACCTATCTGTCTACATCTCAAGGATTAGTGTGAGGACCATATAAAATAACTTGAACAGTGGCTAATGTGAAGTGAGAGAAAGAAGAATTGGGGAAGTTATATACATAAAATGGTGTGACTCAACATCTGCTAAATTGCCTATTGGTTTTATTAGATTGTCTTATATTATTCTGGGGAAAAGCCAGTCTATTTTCTCTTTCTAGCTTGTTTAGATACATATTGCCCAATGTAAATAATATTATGTTGTCTTAAATTGTTTGTAAGTACAAGGCAGTACATAATGCTTTGAATTTTTCATCATTTCAATTAATGGATTTTTAAGAGGTGTCAAGATAGGAGGAATTTATCTGCTTCATATTACTCATATAATATATCAATGCTTTATGAAGCATTTTCCAAGTAGGTTAGATAATGCAGTGGTTAGCACTGCATCATAATGTTTTATGTTCTAAGAGGGAAAAATGTGATAATTCATTTGGGGTAAGCTACACTGACCAAAAAGTGAAATCAATAAAACCACATTATTGTCTTCAGTCTGCCATAATAGAGTGGTTTTTGACCACAACGGCATTGTAGTCAGACCACAAATTTATGATTGTGAGAAGAACATGGTGTACACTTTTCAATGTGTGGTTTCGGGAAAGATGAAAACTGGTTTATGTGGTTTTTAGGGATGTGTTTTGATAAGTTCCACTAAAAGAGGAGCTTTCAATACTTTTTTTCCTCTTTGGTCCGTGGTGTTTACAAGTTTAAATATACTGTCTTTTTGACCCATCATGTAAGAAAAAAATTATTATAAGTTAATGAACATTGAGAAATTGGAAGAATAAGAAGGCATTTTAGAATTTATCATTGAGTAAACCCTGGCATCTTATTTTAAAAGAACCAAAACACAACATTGTTGTTTTTAGTGTTAACTGAAACAACTTTATAAAGCTTACTGTTTGAAAAAAAACAGTAAACAAAATTTTTCATTGCATTTTAGAGATCCTGTTAGAATCCCGTGATTTTCATATTTCCTGCAGCATCATGTGAAGGAAAAAGCACTAGTTTTACAGAAAGATGGAACAGGGTCTGAGCCTGACTCTGCTGCTTGCTGTGTGATCACAAGCATGGATATTTTCAACTTTCAAACTCAGTTTTCTGTAAAATGGATATCATGATTTCAACTTATTCTAAAGTTTATTTTTATTTAGATTTTTATGGGTACCCAGTAGGGATTCCATCCTTTTTGAGGTGTCAGGAGGATTAGATGATAGAACACAAACTCCCTATTCTGATAGGTAACAGGTACTCAATACATGGAGATTTCTTTCCTTCCAGCCTGTATTCATTGCTTTAGCAAATATTCATTGAATATCTACTATGTCCTAGGAGCTTGGCCTAGGAAATATACAAAAAGTTTCTGTATTTTGACTTATATCCTAGCTGAAAGAACAATATTGATCAGCAAAAATAAATTAATACATAAACAGTATAAAATAGTATGAGGTTATATAGGAAGTAGAGAAAAGAAGAGGTAGAACTGGATAAGAGGGGGCTTAGTTTGTAGTATTAACCCTTGCTCAGGATATATCTTGCTCAGTGTAGATATTTGAGCAAGGACATGAGTAAGGGAAGAATAATAGTCCTGTGGTTATCTGCAGTGAAGCCTCGCAGGCAGAGAACTGCTAGGGAAATTACCCTGGTATAAGAGCCTTTGTGACCTTTTAATAGAAGAACAAAAGGACCAATGTGTTAGGGGGAAGAACCAGATGACCTGAAGGGAAGAGTAAGCCAGACACATAACAAAGGGCCAGGTCACACAGAACAGGAATTTGTAAGGACTTTGGCATTTACTTTGAATGAAATGGGAAACCACAGTGGATTCTTATACAATGCAGTAACATGACCTGGCTTATTTTCCAACAGGCTGTCTCTGCCTAGAGTGTTGAGGAGAGGCCCCAAGTCGGGGCAAGGGTAGAATCAAGGAGAAAATTTAGGAGGTTATTTCAGTAGAAAGATGATTAATGATGATTGTCAGGCACTTTTACTGGAGGTGGTGAGAAGTGGTGAAATTTGGGATATGGAGGATGAGCCAATGGGATTTCTTTACTGACTAAAGGATATGGAAGAAGTCAGCAGATTGACTCCAAAGTTCTTCATCTTAGCTACTGAAAGAATGGGTTTACCATCATGTGAAATGTAATAGTAAGGATAAAGCCGCCTGGGAGACCCAGAAGGTAAAGACTGAGATTTCAGTGATGGAAGTATAGAATTTAAGTTAACTATTACATATTCAAATAAACACATCAAGTAGGCAGGAGAATTTTTAAGTCTGGGTATTAGTAAGATATCTGGACAAGATATTTAACATCAGAAATCTTTACTGTATCGGTGATATTTAATGACATGAATGAAACTGGGTATGATGACTAATGAAGCCAGTGTAGACAGAAAAGAGGATCAAGACTGAGCTCTGGAGCACTCCAACACAATAGCCTTAGTTTTATTTAAAACACATAAGTGTAAAAATATCATTGGCAATAGATGCTAGATCCTTTATGGGAAGGTTATTTTTTTATTTTGCAGGTGATGAATATATCAAAAGTGTATAATGAAGTGATCAGTGAAACTAGAAACCTTTTTTTTTCAGGGTCAATGATAAGATTAAAAAAATGTTAGGTGCCTTTTAGTATTGTCATGGCTTATGGTTTTCTGGGATTTCCAAGTCACCTATAATTTATTCATTTAGAAGCAGAAGGGATAAGAAGCTAATATAAGTGAAGTCAAAATAGATGTTTATAACCGTAAGCTTAGTTCAACAAAAATTGTCTACTGTGTGCCATTGATTGGCCTAGATAGTCATTGACTTAAAGGCTCTTACTTTCAAATGTAGATGACATTTAATCAACACAGGTTAAAACTTTTCCCAAATTTTCCTTGTTCATTCTTAAATCAATTCAGTTATCTCTCTATTAATTTCTCACTTTTTAAAAAAACTTTATTAACAGTAGAGTGATAATAGTATTCTTGAACAGTTAATGGGTACTAAACTATTTGTATGTTACATGATTGCTCTAATAATCTTATGAGCTAGTTACCACTGTTTTCTCAATTTTATGGAAAAGACGGCTGAAACTCACAGATAAAAATTTATGTGCTTTAAGTCACACAATGAGTCATTGGTGGAGTGTGAATTTGAACATGGGTATGTCTGACACTAAAACCTTTTGATTTAAACCACTACACTCTTAGAGGAAAATAAAGATGAATGTTGCACATATGTATTGTATGCAGCCCAAATTCTCAGTTGTACTTTGTTACACTACATTTGTCATAAGTTCATCTTCTTTAGATTGTACTGGTGACTGGGTAATGTAGTGTACTTATCTAGGGGAACCTAAAAAGTGCTTAGAGACCTGGGAATTCTATTGTGAAACAAGGCTTTCTTTTACAGCTGATCACCATGATTATGTTTGGTGTTTAGAAAAGGATAGCTCCCATAATACAGGCTTTGATGGAAAAGCGACCGTGAAATAGTGTTATACTTGCTCTGAATGTTATATTGGAAAAAGTGTTTTGAGACACGCACACATTCCTTAAATATGACTTGTATCATTCCTTACATTTTTCTTTTTGCCTGAAAATTCATTTCTGTATAACCTGGTTAACTTCTTATTTTCACATACATGATTTCCCTTTCCACCCAGAAGCTACCTCTGAACTTTTAAGACCTTGTTAATTTTCCCACATCAGTGTTTACTCCCATCCTAGCACTTTGTTTCCTTCCTTCATTCATTTCTGCATTTCTTCCCATCTCTTTTACTCCTTCACTATGCAAACATTAAATTGGTACCTACACCGTGGCAGGGATACTTAATGTATTGACATTGCCTCTTTATTTGCATATGTCTCTGCCTAGGCTCTGGGATACTTGAGAGTAGGAACTGGGGCTCAATCACCACTGTGTGCCCAGTGCTATGTTTGGCACCTAGTTGAAGCTCAAATATTTGCTATGAATAATTTCATCCTTTATGCCACCACTGCATTTGGCATTTGGTCCAATTATTGTATGTATTATATGTATAATCTTAACAGTTATTTAAGTAAGGTTAGGTACCTTCCATTTATATTTGTATCATCAGAACTTAGCACAGTGTTAAAAACAGAGTAAAAAGCTGATAAAATGTTTCTTGCTGAATGAATTAATAAAAGATAGGAGAGCCAGATGTGTAGTATATGCTCCTGTTCAGATTACTTTCTAATCTAGAAACCAAGAAGCTAAATAGCAGCATTCTGAAAGCGTATTCCAGTTTCAATATTAACAAGAGATATTTATTACAATTGTAATAATAAATTAAACTTATTTCTTATAAGTTTAAGAAATAAGAAATTTCTTATTTCTTTAACCTCATAAGAAATTTCCCCTCAAGATTCAGAAACAAATAATATTTAATACACGGCAAAATTTTTACCTCCTTTCCTCATCTAAGTTTAATTGCAATAGACAAATAGCCAGCATATTTTAAGCACATTTGGAATAAAAAATATCAGAGCAGCCTGGAGATAATTAACATGTGATCAGCTTGAAGCTGGAATTTTTTCCCTTCTATAATTTCCTGAAAATATGGGGCTCTAAAATGTGATTGTGGAGAGAGGCAGGTGGTATACCATAAAAACTCTGGAATCATAGCACCTGGGATTACTTTTCCACCAGTTTTGTGATTTTGTCCATTTATAATAGAATGTTCCTGAGTTTTGTTTAATTCAACTGTAGAATAATAATATCTACCTTATAGGACTCAAAAGGATAATGTTTAAGATAATTATAATAATTAGAAATAAAAAGTAATCCATTGTTTTTATTTAACGTGCTTATTTATTAAAAGGTTAAAGAAAAGTCCCAGGAAAAGTAGAACAAACTGAGGAACACAAATGAAATTGCATATTAGTAAAAAGAGAGCAATTCAAATGCCGGAGTTATAAAACCTGCCAGTGGTTACACCTCTTGGAGCTCATCCTCGGCTCCCTCCTTGATTCCCACCAACCTCTCTTTGTTTAACTCTGTGGCTTTCTTTCCCCTTAAGTGAAGAGACAAAGGTTCTGACTTCCAAAGCAATTAGGTAACTCAGGGAACCAAAGGAACTTCCTAGAGAATGTCCTTATTGACATTAAGTTGTTGATACGTATTGCCTTGGAAGAAATAAAATGGAATAGAATGGAAGCATTTTATAGCTCTGCGCTTACATAAGATACATTTCTTTATGATTGAAAAGCAGGAGATAATGCTAACCTATCCTAAGGCTTCCCACCTAATTACTTCTTGAAAGACACAATAGTTTTGCTGTTTCCTTTTACTTGGTTCATTGGAAGGTTGGCAGCATCTAGTAAACCCCACCTGGAAGTGTTTCTGTGGCTTTGGACTGGGGACTTAAAGATCTGTAGAGCTCTTACTACTTATATCGCATTCTAAATTCTTTGATAAAAAAACAAATTAAAGATTCTTTCTAGGATACTTTTTACAGATACGTGGCAGGGAATGGTGTTCCAGAAAAAGCATCTTGGCAAAGGCTTTTTAGATAATTCTCTGCGTGTCTAGCCCAAATTGTTGCCTTTTACTACTTTTTCTCCTTTCTCTCTCAAACCAGACCACATTTTCCTCAGAGAACTAATGATCTCTTTCTGTTGATTTAAATTCCGAATTAGATCTTTGTTGCTTTTGATTCACACTACGTTATCCTTTCCCAAACCACTGGTAGATTCACATTGATTTTTGCAAAATTTTCTTACTGTGGTTTTCTCTTATCCTCGTTTTACATTTCTCAATTTAGTCTTATATTTTGAAATCTTATCTTTTAGTGTTAAATATTTAAATAGCTCAAACAGGTTATGAATTGTTTAAATGATAAAATTTTTAAATATACAGAGAACAAACATAAAAGATATGGGGCAAATAAAAAGTCTATATTAAAAATGTTAATATTTTGTCATATATGTTTCAAGTAATACACACAGACACTAAAGCTATAACTAAAATCTCTTTTGTAACTCCCATCTAACTCCCTTTCTTTTCTCACCAGATGCTGCTACTATTCTGAAATCTGTATCCTTCCTTTTCCTCTTTTTATGCAATATCTACTCTTTACATTGTGACTATGTAAATAATATTTGTAGACTGGCCCATCATGATTGCATTTGCATTTTCTTTCTTTTTGTCTTTTAAATGGAGTCTCACTGTGTTGCCCAGGCTAGAGTGCAGATGCATGATCTCCACTCACTGCACCCTCTGCCTCCTAGGTTCGAATGATTCTCCTTCCTCAGCCTTCCAAGTAATTGGGATTACAGGTGTGCACCACCGTGCCCAGCTACTTATTGTATTTTTAGTAGAGACAGGGTTTTGCCATGTTGGCCAAGCTTGTCTTGAAGTGTTGACCTCAGGTGATCTACCTGACTTAGCCTCACAAAGTGTTGGAATTATAGGCATAAGCCAATGCGCCCAGTACATTTTCTTTCATATTCAATTCTTGAATATTCCTGGACATAATTACCTTGATTAAAACTATTCTTTCCACTGGAATGTAAACATTATAAGAGCAGATACTTTTATTGGTTTTGTTCATAGAAATATTTACAGCATTTAGAACATTGCTTGAGATGGGGTTCACAACACTCTACTCCAAAATATGGTACTTTGAATATTTTAAGCTGAAGGAATTTGAGAAACAGCAGCTGCAGAAAGACTTTCTGTCTTTCTCCCATCCTTCACCCCTGAAGCAGGTCATAAGACCCTCATGTGAGAGATGCCCTTTCTAAACCTGAAGGAAAAGAGCATCCTATGTCAGAGGAATCTGAAAGAACAGGCTTTGCTAAGTTTACCTGCGTTTACTCATGCCCTTTGTCCTATCTCCTTTCTCTACAACTCTTCATTTTACATCAAACCTAGCATACAAACAGCCAGATTTAACTGCTTCTTCAGGTCATTTCCTTATGAAGACTCCAGTGTCACATAAAACTTACATGAAATAAATGTGTATGCTTTTCTTCTGTTAATCTGTCTTTAGTTGCAGGGGCCCCAGCCAATGAACCTAAGATGGGTAGAAGGAAAAGACATTGTTCCTCCCCTGCACCTGGAACACTGCTAGATATACATTTATTGAATAAATGACTAGATGACTGAATGAATAAATGTTTTGAAATTTCCCTTGAGATAAACTTTAAAATATTTACCGAGATTTACAAGACTCTCCAAAAGGTGACCTTTGTCTAGCTTTCTTGCCTCATTTCTCCCTTACATTGTCGGTTTCATTTCGGTTTCTGTGTTCTATGTCCATAACACTCTTCTCTTTCACTTTAGTTCGGCTAGTTCCCATCATTTCTCCAATTTTTGCGTGCTCACAATTCATTGAAGAGGCAATTTAAATATTACCTAAGTTAGCTTTTACAGTTATGGGCTCTCCCATCATTGTGGTCTTCTCTGTTGTCAATACTCAATATCTTATTATTACTTGTCAATATTTGGAAAAAGAATCTCCATGAGGGCAGAGATCCTCTTTACCCTAATCACTACTAGAGTAGGTACTTGGTAATTATAAAACAAAGAAAAACTGCTTGCTGTCCTCAATGAAAATAAGTTGAATTGGGAACGTTTTCTCCCCTCATTCTCCATTTATATCTGATTTCTTTAATGTCATCTTGGTTATTACACCAGATTCTCTTTATCTTTCTTCCTAATTCCTGGTTACTGGTTCCTAAGTATTTATGACTGCTATTGAGAATATGGCTGGCTTAAACATAATTTTAATAACTTTATTGATGAAAGTACATTTTCATAATATTCAGCAATCTGCATACATGTTTACTCACATACACTCACATGTATTTATATGTAAAAAAGGGAACCTGCTGTCCTACCACTTGTAACATCTTAATGTTAAGTAGCCTTCATTTAGGATATTTTTCTATGAAAAAAATATATTCACATACAAAAAGTATATGGCTAAATATATAGGTAGACATTAATGTCAGTTGATTGCTAATGTAACTTTTGTTTATTATTACTTTTCATTGCATTTTAGGTTTTGGGGTACATGTGCAGAACATGCAAGATAGTTGCATAGGTACACACATGGCAGTGTGTTTTGCTGCCTTCCTCCCCTTCACCCACATCTGGCATTTCTCCCCATGCTATCCCTCCCCAGATCCCCCCACCCTGCTGTACCTCCCCTATTCCCCCCAATAGACCCCAGTGTGTAGTACTCTCTTCCCTGTGTCCATGTGTTCTCATTGTTTATCACCTGCCTATGAGTGAGAATATGTGGTATTTCATTTTCTGTTCTTGGGTCAGTTTGCTGAGAATGATGTTCTCCAGATTCATCCATGTCCCTACAAAGGACACAAACTCATCATTTTTGATTGCTGCATAATATTTCATGGTGTATATGTGCCACATTTTCCCAATCCAATCTATCATTGATGGGCATTTGGGTTGGTTCTTGGTCTTTGCTAAACAGTGCTGCAATGAACATTCATGTGCATGTGTCCTTATAGTAGAATGATTTATAGTCCTTTGGGTATATACCCAGTAGGGGGATTGCTGGGCCAAATGGAATTTCTATTTCCAAGGCCTTGAGAAATTGCCACACTGTCTTCCACAATGGTTGAACTAATTTACACTCCTATCAGCAGTGTAAAAGTGTTCCTATTTCTCCACATCCTCTCCAGCATCTGTTGTCTCCAGATTTTTTAATGATCGCCATTCTAACTGGTGTGAGATGGTATCTCAATGTGGTTTTGATTTGCATCTCTCTGATGACCAGTGATGAGCATTTTTGCGTATGTTTGTTGGCCTCATGTATGTCTTCTTTTGTAAAGTGTCTGTTCATATCCTTTGCCCATTTTTGAATGGGCTTGTTTTCCTGTAAATCTGTTTGAGTTCTTTGTAAATTCTGGATATCAGCCCTTTGTCAGATGGGTAAACTGCAAACATTTTTTCCCATTCTGTTGGTTGCCGATTCACTCTAGTGATTGTTTCTTTTGCTGTGCAGAAGCTGTGGAGTTTGATTAGGTCCCATTTGTCTATTTTGGCTTTTGTTGCCAATGCTTTTGGTGTTTTGTTCATGAAGTCCTTGCCTACTCCTATGTCCTGGATGGTTTTGCCTAGATTTTCTTCTAGGGTTTTTATGGTGCCAGGTCTTATGTTTAAGTCTTTAATCCATCTGGAGTTAATTTTAGTGTAAGGTGTCAGGAAGGGGTCCAGTTTCTGCTTTCTGCACATGGCTAGCCAGTTTTCCGAACACCATTTATTAAACAGGGAATCCTTTCCCCATTGCTTGTTTTTGTCAGGTTTATCAAAGATTATATGGTTGTAGATATGTTGTGTTACCTCTGATGCCTCTGTTCTGTTCCATTGGTCTATATCTCTGTTTTGGTACCAGTACCATGCTGTTTTGATTACTGTAGCCTTGTAGTATAGTTTGAAGTCCGGTAGTGTGATGCCCCCCGCTGTGTTCTTTTTGCTTAGAATTGACTTGGCTATGTGGGCTCTCTTTTGGTTCCATATGAAGTTCATGGTGGTTTTTTCCAGTTCTGTGAAGAAAGTCAATGGTAGCTTGATGGGGATAGCGTTGATTCTGTAAATTACTTTGGGCAGTATAACCATTTTCACGATACTGATTCTTCCTAACCATGAACATGGAATGTTTCTCCATCTGTTTGTGTCTTCTCTGATTTCGTTGAGCAGTGGTTTGTAGTTTTCCTTGAAGAGGTCCCTTACGTTCCTTGTGAGTTGTATTCCTAGGTATTTTATTTTCTTTGTAGCAATTGTGAATGGCAGTTCATTCTTGATTTGGCTCTCTTTAAGTCTGTTATTGGTATAGAGGAATGCTTGTGATTTTCGCATATTAATTTTATATCCTGAGATTTTGCTGAAGTTGCTTATCAGTTGCAGGAGTTTTCGGGCTGAGGTGATGGGGTCTTGTAGGTATACCATCATGTCATCTGCAAATAGAGACCATTTGGCTTCCACCTTTCCTATTTGAATACCCTTTATTTCTTTTTCTTGCCTGATTGCTCTGGCTAGAACTTCCAGTAGTCTATTGAATAGGAGTGGTGAGAGAGGGAATCCTTGTCTAGTGCCGGATTTCAAAGGGAATGCTTTCAGTTTTTGCCCATTCAGTATGATATTAGCTGTTGGTTTGTCATAAATAGCTTTTATTCCTTTGAGATATATTCCATCAATACCGAGTTTATTGAGGGTTTTTAGCATAAAGGGCTGTTGAATTTTGTCAAAGGACTTCTCTGTGTCGATTGAGATAATCATGTGGTTTCTGTTTTTGGTTCTGTTTATGTGGTGAATTATGTTTACAGACTTGCATATGTTGAACCAGCCTTGCATCCCCGAAATGAATCCTACTTGATCATGATGGATAAGCTTTTTGATGTGCTGTTGCAATTGGCTTGCCAGTATTTTATTGAAGATTTTTGCATCTATGTTCATCATGGATATTGGCCTGAAGTTTTCTTTTCTTGTTGAGTCTCTGCCGGGTTTTGGTATCAGGATGATGTTGGTCTCATAAAATGATTTGGGAAGGATTCCCTCTTTTTGGATTATTTGGAATAGTTTCAGAAGGAATGGGACCAGCTACTCTTTGTGTGTCTGGTAGAATTCAGCTGTGAACCCATTTGGACCTGGGCTTTTTTTGTGTGGTAGGCTCTTTATTGCTGCCTCAACTTCAGACCTTGTTATTGGTCTATTCTTAGTTTTGGCTTCCTCCTGGTTTAGGCTTGGGAGGACACAGGTGTCAGGAATTTATCCATTTCTTCCACGTTTACTAGTTTATGTGCATAGGGTTGTTTGTAATATTCTCTGATGATGGTTTGGATTTCTGTGGAATCTGTGGTGATTTCCCCTTTTTTGTTTTTTATTGCATCTATTTGGTTGTTTTCTCTTTTCTTTTTTATCAGTCTGGCTAGTGGTCTGTCTATTTAGTTGATCTTTTCAAAAAACCAGCTCTTAGATTTATTGATTTTTTGAAGGGTTTTTCGTGTCTCTATCTCCTTCAGTTCTGCTCTGATCTTAGTTATTTCTTGTCTTCTGGAAGGTTTTGAGTATTTTTGATCTTGCTCCTCTAGCTCTTTCAATTTTGACAATAGAGTGTCAACTTTGGATCTCTCCACTCTTCTCATATGGGCACTTAATGCTATATATTTTCCTCTGGAGACTGCTTTAAATGTGTCCCAGAGATTCTGGTATGTTGTGTCTTCATTCTCATTGGTTTCAAAGAACTTCTTTATTTCTGCCTTCATTTCATTGTTTATCCAATCAACATTCAAGAGCCAGTTGTTCAGTTTCCATGAAGCTGTGTGGTTCTGAGTTAGTTTCTGAATTCTGAGTTCTAACTTGATTGCACTATGGTCTGAGAGACTGTTTGTTATGATTTCCATTGTTTTGCATTTGCTGAGGAGTGCTTTACTTCCAATTATGTGGTTAATTTTAGTCGGTGTGATGCAGTGCTGAGAAGAATGTATATTCTGTGGAATGTATATTCTGTAAATGTCTATCAGGTTTGCTTGTTTCAGGTCTGAGTTCAAGCCCTGGATATTCTTGTTAATTTTCTGTCTGGTTGATCTGTCTAATATTGACAGTGGAGTGTTAAAATCTCCCACTATTATTGTGTGGGAGTCTAAGTCTCTTTGTAAGTCGTTAAGAACGTGCCTTATATATCTGGGTGCTCCTGTATTGGTTCCATATATATTTAGGATCGTTAGCTCTTCTTGTTTTATCGATCCTTTTACCATTATGTGATGACCTTCTTTGTCTCTTTTGATCTTTGTTGCTTTAAAGTCTGTTTTATCAGAGAGACGAGAATTGCAACTTCTGCTTTTGTTTGCTCTCCATTTGCTTGGTAAATCTTACTTCATCTCTTTATTTTGAGCCTTTGTGTATCCTTGCCTGTGAGATGGGTTTCCTGGATACAGCACACCGATGGATTTTGGTTTTTTATACAATTTGCCAGTCTATGTCTTTTGATTGGTGCATTTAGCCCATTTACATTTAGGGTTAATATTGTTATGTGTGAATTTGATACTGCCATTTTGATGCTAGCTGGCTGTTTTGCCCGTTAGTTGATGCAGATTCTTCATTTTGTTGATGCTCATTTGGTATGTTTTTGGAATGGCTGGTACTGGTTGTTCCTTTCTCTGTGTAGTGCCTCTTTCAGGAGCTCTTGTAATGCAGGCCTGGTGGTGACAAAATCTCTGAGTACTTGCTTGTTCATAAAGGATTTTATTTTTCCTTCACTTATGAAGCTCAGTTTGGCTGGATATGAAATTCTGGGTTGTAAGTTCTTTTCTTTAAGGATGTTGAATATTGGCCCCCACTCTCTTCTGGCTTGTAGAGTTTCTGCCAAGAGATCTGCTGTGAGTCTGATGGGCCTCCCTTTGTGGGTGACCCAACCTTTCTCTCTGGCTGCCCTTAGCATTTTCTCCTTCATTTCAACCCTGTTGAATCTGACAATTATGTGCCTTGTGGTTCCTCTTCTTGTGGAATATCTTTGTGGTGTTCTCTGTATTTCCTACTTGAATATTGGCCTGCCTTGTTAGGTTGGAGAAATTTTCTGGATAATATCCTGAAGGGTATTTTCCAGCTTGGATTCTTTCTCTTCATCACATTCTGGTACACCTATCAAAAGTAGATTAGGTCTCTTCATATAGTCCCACATTTCTTGGATACTTTGTTCATTCCTTTTTGCGCTTTTTTCTCTAATCTTGGTTTCTTGTTTTATTTCATTGAGTTGATCTTCGACTTCTGATATCCTTTCTTCTGCTTGGTTAATTCAGCTATTGAAACTTGTGCATGCTTTGCGAAGTTCTCATGTTGTGTTTTTCAGCTCCTTCAATTCATTCATATTCCTCTCTAAGTTGTCCAATCTTGTTATTATTTCCTCGAATCTTTTTAAAAATATTTTTCCAAGGTTCTTAGTTTCTTTTCATTGATTTAGAACATGTTCTTTTAGCTCACAAAAGTTTCTCATTACCCACCCGCTGATTTCTGATTCTGTCAGTTCATCACACTCATTCTCTGTCCAGCTTCATTCCCTTGCTGGTGAAGAGTTTTGGTCCTTTGTAGGAGGCGAGGTGTTCTGGTTTCGGGTGTTTTCCTCCTGTTTGCGCGGGTTTATTCCCATCTTTGTGGATTTATCCACCTGTCATCTGAGTAGTTGCTGACTTTTCGATTGGGTCTCCGAGTGGATGCCCAGATTGTTGATGATGAACTATTTCTGTTTCTTAGTTTTCCTTCCAACAGTCTAGCCCCTCTGCTGTAAGACTGCTGAGGTCCACTCCAGGCCCTGCTTGTTTGGGGTACACCTGTAGCAGCTGCGGAACAGTGAGGCATGCTACCAGTTTCTTCTTCTGCTATCTTTGTCCCAGAATGATGCCCACCCAATGTCAGTCTGATCAGTCCTTTTTGAGGTGACTCTTTGGATATACATGGGTCAGGGAGCTGCTTGAGGAGATGGTCTGTACTTTATAGGAGCTCAAGTGCTGACCTGTGAGCACCATTGTTCATTCAGAGCTGCTAGGCAGGTATGTTTAAGTCTGCTGCAGCAGAACTCATAAAACCCCTTTTTTTCCTCAGATGCTCTGTCTCTGGGAGTTAGGGCTTTATTTATGAGTGTCTGTTGCACTGTCCTGCCCAGCTAGGAGGCAGTCTAGTTACTATTTGCCTGCTGATGCTCTGCCCTGCTGCTGTGGGCTCTTCCCTGTTGCCATGGGCTCTGCCTTGCTGCTCTGGGCTTCGCCCAGTTGCTGTGGGCACTGCCCTGCTGTTGTGGGCTCTGCCCTGTTGTGGTGGGCTCTGCCCTGCTGCTAAGTGTAATTCCCTGTAGTCCTGTTTATATGGGTGTGGTTCAAACAGCTGTGGTGATGGTGTCCTGCCTCCGTATTGGTGGACTCTCTCTGTTATGGCAGGTTGCCTTGGCAATGGCAGGCTGCGTCAGCAATGGGAGTGTACCTCAGTAGGGGCGGTATGCCTCGGTAATGGCGGATACCCCTCCCCCACCGAGCTGCACTATCCTGGGTTCAGCTGTGCCTGCAGTGAAACTCTCAACCCTGAGCATTTCAAATCACCATTTTGTTTGTCTCTGTGGGGGTGGGACCCACTGACCCTGATCACCTGGCTCCCTGCCTCAGAGCCCTCTGGTTTCTTTTTTTTAAGTTGAACGGTTAACTCTCTCCCAGGTGTTTCAGTCATCTGCAGATAGGGCACCAGGATCTGTGTGATTTCTCATGCAGCGACCCACTGCACCATCTCAAATGTTGCTTCCTGGGAATCTCCTGGCCCAGCTCACTGTCCAAGTCCCATTTAATCAGATGGATATGCTAATTTGCCCTCCCAAATTTCAAATTGCCAGTTTAACAGGGCACCCAGAATAGTGCATTTTGTGCGGAGTGCCGCTGTGCTGTGGCATCGGCCAAAACGGCTGCGCCAGCTGAAACAGCTGCGCTGGCATCCTGTGTCTCTCCTACACCTGGGAATTTCCCCGTTCTGTGGGCAACAATGATCCCTCTGGAAATGCGGCTTGCACTCACCCTCTGTGCCTTCACTGAGAGCTGCAATCCTGAGTTGCTCCTACCGTGCCATCTTCCCCTGCTCCCCATGTAACTTGTTTTCTGAACAATTGTTTAATTCCAGGTCAGCTCAGATCTCTTAGCCATGCTAATAATCTTGCAAGGTTGTGTTGGAATAAAATGAGATAACATTTCCAAGATGCATCAAACAGTTGCTGTCATGTAGAAAGCATTATATATGTACTGGTTATTATCACAACGGAGGCACTGACCCAAAGGTGACTTGAGCTGTCACATCATAGGTTGAAGTAAGATAACTATAAGCCAAGTGTATAGAAGAAAGGCTTGCAGTATTTCCTAAAGCTAGCCCCAAGCCTTTCTGTGGCAGGCTTTGGAATAGCTGAAGCCATCAGAACATTCTTGTAACTAGCAATTCTGAGTGATAGGTTACTTTGAATCAGAGTCACTGAGGTGAGCTTGCACACAGCAATGGGCTCTTTGAAAAAGTGCTGTAGACTCCAGTTAGAGGTTAAACTTCACATGATATCAATGCAAAGACTTTTCTAGGTTTGAGATTTGTTCTCCACCTAGACCTCCCACACACATACACCCACTCACGTATATGCACCTAGCCAGAGAATCATTTTATTTTTCTGTGTGAAAACCTACTTTGGCCCCATGCTATCTATAGGATAAATTCTGAACTCATTAATTAAAGGCTTTCCCCACAAGCTGGCCTTAATACCTACTTTAATCTTCATCTGTAACACTCTCCATCATTTTACTGGAGGTTGACACATACTTACTAAAAGCTTACTCTATGTCAGGCATTGTATTAGGTGCTGAGATTACAAATATGTTTAAAAGACAGCTCTGTTCATGAGAAACTAACATTTCCGTAGGAGCAGCCGATATGTATACAGGTCTTTAAAATCTAGTTTGAAAAATGATTTAAAGAGGGAAGCAGAATTTGTTTTGTAAATACAGAAATGGAAACTTTGTAGTCTATCAAAGGAGGCTTCACAGAGAAGGTAACACCTGAGCAGAGTAAGGGAGAATAAGTGGGAGTTACTCAAGTAAAGAAAGAGGGGTAAGCACATTCCAGGCATAGAAGACAATATATATATGTACTTACAGGGAGGAATAAAACAGCATTATGTGTGGATGAGAATTATGAGCAGTCTTTCATAATAGAATGTAAAATGAAAGATGGAAAGTTGTGATTGAAACTAGAAAGATCATAAGCATGTGGTTAAGACAGGACATTTTGTATGCTATGTTGAAAAGCTTGGAGTGTATTATATAGATATAAAACCAGTGGTAAGTTTTGAGTAATGGAGTTCAGGACACACTACCCCAAAATACAGCACCTTGGCATTTGAGAACACAGTAGAAGCAGGAAGATAACTCTTACCTTCCCCTCACTGTTCGTCCCCGAAAGCAGGTCATAAAACTCATTTGACAGGTGCTCTCTCTGTACCCAGAGGAAGTGAACATCTGTATATCTCTAAAAACACAAGGTAACTGACAGCAATCTAAACAAACAGGGTAGTTGAGTTCTCCCCAGCTAACTATCCTTAGATCATGCTTTTTCATCTAATCATGCTTCTTTATGACTTACTACTTCTCTGTCAAACCTAGCATAAAAATGCACAAGTTTTCCTATTTTTTGTGTTTTCCTTTCCCTATGTAAAACTTACATTAAATAAATGTATATGCTTTTCTCTTACTAGTTTGTGTCTTGCTATAAGGACTTCAGCCACAAACCTAAGCTGGGAAGAAAAGATAATTACTTTCTCCTATATGAGCAAGGAAATAAAAAGACATATCTGTATTTAGAATACATTATTCAATAGCAAGATCAATTTCTCCCCTCAGCACCTTCTTCAAGTAATGTGATGACATTATTTCTTGTGTGCTTTGAAAAAAGTTTCAGCTTGCTGTCTCCTTTAGTGTTTTAAAGAAGTGATATACAAAGCATTGTTTGCATAATATAGGGGGACAATGGGGTCCACTTTAATTTGGAATTTTGTGTGAGCTATGATCCAAGTTATTGGTTCTTTCCAATTAAAAAAAAATGTTAAAAGTACCTGGCTTGGAAAATTTTAAATATTTATGTCTGCAACAATTGTCTCAAAATAATAAACAGTGTAATTCTTGTCATAAAATAATCTGAATTCTCTCTAAAAAATAGCAAGATGAAAAGTGGATTTAGAGGCATGTGGCATAAATCTAAGGGGCAAGGGAATAAATTGGGATGTTACTGCAATATGAGATGATGAGAACCTTATTGAGTGAAGAGTTGTACTAGGAGAGGACGGAAAGTGGTTAGGAAGAGTTGGCAATTCAAACCATTAGGGTTGATAAGAGACTGGATTTGGGTGGCCATATCCACCCAGAGAATGGAAAAGCAGGTTTATCGTTAATTAGGCACAATGGTGAAATGACGAGGTTTGGGTATACTGGACTGAAATAAGTGAGGACTAACCAAGTGGAGATATCTTGCAAGTAGTTAGATTCATGATCCTCAAACTGAGGAAAAGAATACAGGCTGTGCTCTACAACTGGGAATCCACAGCATGCAGGTAATAATTAAAACCATCAAAGTAGATGACATCACCTGGAGAGATTGTGTAAAGGGAAAAGCACAATGAGCTAGTGATGGAACCCTGGAAAACATCCATTTTTAATGATCTGGACTACGTGGAAGAGGCAACAGCAACAACAACAAAAACACCCAGAAGTGGTGTTTACGTAGATAGGAGAAACCTGTGTTACATGGCTGGCAGAGGAGAAGACTTCAGGAGGCTTCAGTATCAAGCTCATTACATTGTGCAGAAATGTTTGTAAAGTAAGGACTGACAGGGGCTATTAGTTTGGCCAGGTGGCGGCCACAGATATCTTCTGCTAAAATATTTCTGATAGCATGGTAAGGGCGGGAGGCAAATTGCTTTGATAAATCAAGAGCAAGGAAGATAAAAGAAAGATTTGTTACTCAAGAAAGTTGATTGGCAAGAGGGATAAGATGGAATTCACAGTGCAAAGGTTTGGGTTTATGTTTATATTATAGATAGGACATCTTTGAGATAACACAGAGTATATAAATATGTGTGCACCTTTTATATGAGGAGACTGATAGCCTATTAGTCTTCCTTAGCTTATGATGTTAATAATTCTGAAAGAGCTACTTCCTCTTTCGAGTACCTTCTTAACTTTTTTTTTTTGTAAAGTGAGCATCAACTCATGTTTCAATTTAAAAATATACTTATAATCATGTATTTTTTCTTATATTAAAATCCTGCAGTGATGTCTCATTGTCTATATAATAAAACATTCAAATCCTGAACATGTTCCCCTAAGCTGCATAGGTTCTTGCCCCTGCTACATTTTTTGTATCTTTTACCTCTTCTGACACCATTTTCCTACCTGCTTACCCATATAGAGACATTCACATGTGCTGTTTCCCCAGACAAATCTCTTCTTAGTCATTATTGGCTAAATTTTTATATTTATTATTTAGGTCTCAGCTAATTTTTATTCTTCAGAGGGAAATTTTATCGCCACAAATTTAAATTATGACCTCTCTAATATTTATATTTTTTTATTCCTATTGTTTGACATGATATGCACTTTGTCTGTGAGGTACACAAATAGCCCATTAGCGAACAAATAGCTGGCCAGCCATGTGCATATAGAGAACAACTGACACAGGAACCATGGCCATTTTTTCACTTCATTTTCTCTAGTATCTAACATTATAATTGAAATAGTAATAATAAAATATTTATCCATTGAAATAATGAAAGAACAGATTGTGTTCATTCCCAGTAGCATAAACTTACAAAGCATGGGGCAAAAAGTTACATCTGTATATTCATTCTCAAGGTGTTTAGCCATGCAAGTTAGTTCATGATGCAAGACAACTTTTCATTTTCACAATAATCCAGTTGGAAATTAGAAAAACAGGTAAAGGAATAGAATGAAGAAAAGATCAGCAATTCTGTGCCTCATCCTCCTTCAAGTAAACCACTCATAGTATTTTTTTTCTTTTTGACATTTTTACTGTGTGTGTGCACATAGGCACACTGTAGTTCGTCTATTCAACAAAATTTATTGAAGGCTTTGTGTTTAGCACTGAGTCAGCTCTGGGGAAAACGGGATGAATAAGAGCATCAGAAAGCTCATAGTCTAATGGTGAAAATAGGATTCAAATTGCTATCACAAGGCCCTTTGGTGTTTTATGAAATCAATTTTTTTAAAGAGAAGGAAAAGTCTTCTGTATACATATCAATCATTACAAAAAAGTGAGCTGTCTTGAAAGACCCAGGATCATGGATTTTTTTGTAACCAGACTTTTGAAATAAGTGAATACAACTACTATGAATAAAATCATTTGTCTTGGGAGAGATGGAATCTAATACTGATGACCTTATGATCTAGCTTCTAGAAATTTTGTGCTAAATCCATCTAAATTCTAAAACCACTAGACAACCTGACATACCACATGGTGTGCCCTCTGCCTGCAAGGCTTTTTTCCTCTTTCTCCTGCAGACTCAGCTCATGGGTGCTCTCTTCAGGCTCCTGTGTCTATAAATCTATTATATTATCATATTTTAACTTACTGCCTTCTTTATTAATCTGTAAACTCATTAAAATAGAGGTAGTGTTTTTATATTTTTATTTTAGTGGTAGGCAAATAAGCATGAATGCATTTAATAAATATTTATTGAAGAAAAGTTCAAAGACAGTATGAAAGTTATCATATTCTGTTTTTATATTGTAAAAATGAGAAAGGACTATGAAATATAAACTGGAAAAAAAAATGGCATATTCTTTAACATCTTTTGGCACAAAGAACCAAAACAAAACAAAAAATAAAGTAAAATCAAGTCTTGCCCTGGGCCAAAAATACTTGAAAACTTACTAGTTGGAGCCTCCTGATTTCAATTAATAAAAACAATTAAGAGAAGCAAAGAACTTTAGATGACATTCTGCCCAGTTCAGTGCTCCTTTTTTTGTTCTTGGACATGTCATGACATACTTTCAACACTTCCTGGCTAAAGTTTCTTTCTCTTCCCCGAAAATGACACACTTAAGTGGGAGCCTACTGAGGAACTTCTGAGAATGTCCTGGGGATGAAGGAAGAATGCCCAGTAGACAAGCTAGGAATTCTGTTGTCCTTTTGGAATGAGGACGGGAATATAGGCAGATCTCTCCTGGAGATTTGAAGATTTTAATAAGTAGCTCACACTTTGGGAAGGCTTGTGTTCACAAAGAAATTCTTTGTTTCATAAATAAGACTTCCCAAGATAAGTAACACATGGAGATGTGACCCCCTCTCCCATGCCTGTGTCTTCTTTCAGTTAATTTACATGTGTGAGATTGTGATAGATTACCTGTGAGATCATCAGTGGGCCAAGACCCCAGCTGGCATGCCTTGCAGGTGTACTCATCAAAGACATACTCATTCTCCTTACAAGGTGTACAGGTCCAACAACAGCTGACTTCTCCCTTTCGGATCACCTAAGACAAATATTTGAAATTTAGATTAATTTTTTTTGCATAGATAAAAATCCAACGATTCCATATTCCAATATGCTGTTTCACAAAGCAGAAAGGGCTTTTGCTTATATTATTTTAAATTCTATCAGATTATCAGTATAATTTTTAGTATTCTTAATTTTTAACTAAACTGAGGCTGAGTTTAAACAATGAGTCCAATATCATAAAGTTAGTTGATGGCAGGGTAAGGAATTAAATTAAATGCAAGTCTTTGGATAATTAACCTCGGATACCTGTATTTAATTAAGTAGCTATGCTTATGCTCAGATGTACATACACATAACTGAATTTGACCCAGGATCTGATCTGCTTCTCCTTTCCTCAAGTTAAGAACTTCTGCTTTCTGGATTTAGCAAGGCTTCCTTCCCTCCATTAGTTGAATAATTGTGAGTAAAAAACACTGTATATTTCCTAATGTTCTAAAATTTATCCATGTTGATAAAAATAATTAGGAATTTGTATTGGGTAGAACAAGGCAAAGATGAAGGTTTTTTTCTGGAGAATATATCTTGATCTCTTTCTACCAAAAATCTGGTTCAATAATTCAGCCCATTCTTTCCTATTCCAGTAGCTTTCTTTTGTTTGAAGGTAGATGAGGTCATCGAGACTATTATATACCTCTTAATCTATCTGATATTTTAGGGTAATAGAAAATAATTGAAGTAATTTAACAGTTGAAAGAGTCACAGACATTATTCTTTCAATATAGATGTACCTTTTCTCCCCTACCATTGGTGCATGAAAAGCCTCTGTGGAATAGACAGCATTCATTAAATGTTCTTTTAAATAATTAAAACTGTGATTAATACTCAGCAATAACCAGACATAGTAATGATTACACTTGATATTCCTAGTCTTAGATACTGACTCTAGTAATGTCCTTTGATGATTACATCAGCTAGATACATATAGCCAAATATAATTGTAAGCTGGCAACTGTTTTTTTTACATTTTGTAGTATTTCTTGTACTGATTCTTAAAACTACAACAATACAAGGAGGGAATAATGGCAAAAGGGCCTGAAATATCTTTTCCCTAAAGCAACTAAATAAGTGAGGCAAAATTGTTCCTTAGACCTGATTAAAGTATTCTTCATAATAATTTCAACTATTTCCAGGCTCTTTAGTACATGTCATATACTGTTATCCCATTAAAACACTAGAAAGGCTCTGTATGAAGTAGCTGGTTTATTTTATGCATTTTCTTGGGGGAGAAAACTAAGGTATAGTTAACTCACATAGCATGTTAGGGTAAATGAGGGACCAAACAATGTATGTTGGATTACAAAGGTTCATGCTTATAAATATTGAGTCTTATTGGAAGATAGACTGTGTGATATTTTGAAGGAGGCAGGGGAAAGAGTACTGGCTTGGGAATCAAGTGACAGCAGGGTTCTAGTCTTACTTATAGCCACTAAGTAGTTGTGTAGACTTGAACAGTCCTTTAGCTATTGTGCAGTTTCTTTTAACTGTACCCGTTGCTTTTACCATAATAATATCTACCTTATAGGATTTTCTTAGGATTAAATAAAACATCACAGTGATTTGTAAAGTGTAAAACACTGTAATAATGTTACCCATTTCCTTAATAATATGCACATATGCCCATAGATAGAAATGAAGAATTTCTTTCTCAAGGTATACCACACTCGGCAAACTATCCTTGAACAATTATTAGATTTTGTAATGCAAACAGGCATACTGCAAAGCTGAAGAAGTCTCTTTCAGACTTAGCAGGAAGTGGCAAATAAAAGCAGCTGCATTTCCCTCCACTAGAAATATATTAACTTCTTGTGGTTCAGTTTTCATTGGTTTGTGAATTTCAGGTTTTTATTAAAATAAGTTCATACCCTTTTCCAAGAAAGATTCCAATATTACAGTCTCCTTTTGAATCAATAGTGACAACTTAATGTGGCGTCCTCTGATTATTTAGAACTTATTTGTTTTATGTTTTCACATTTTATGCTCTGTTTCACATTTCTTTTGAACACAAGGTAGTGACAATTCTCTTTCATGGCAATTTAACATCTTGGAAGTAGTGGTGCTTTCTTTTTTATTTAATTTTTTGAGACAGAATCTTGCTTTGTTGCCCAGGCTCCCAGGCTGGAGTGCAGTGGCACCATCTTGGCTCACTGAAGCCTTGACTTCCCCAGCTCAAGAGAATCTCCCTCCTCAATTTTCTAAGCAGCTGGGACTACAGATGTGTGCCACCATGCCCAGTTATTTTTGTTTCTTTTTTTTTTTTTTTTTTTTTTTTTTTTTTTTTGTAGAGATGGGCTCTCACTAAGTTGCCTAGGCTGATATTGAACTCCTGAGCTCAAGGGATTCTCCCACTTCAGCCTCCCAAAATGCTGGGATTGTACTCATGAGCCATTGCCCAGCAGTGCTTTCTTTATGAATAACAATATATAACATATCTGAACCTTTACTAGACTAAATCCTTTCATGGAAACGAACTTTACAAATTCTGAACAGTGCCATGAGATGTTGAGATTATGAATGAAATTGCTTAGTTACAACCTTAAACTATATTAAGAAAATCTTACAAATTGTATATTTAACAGAGTGAAAATGATATTGGGTTAGGACAATGGAGTTTGGGATTTTTAAAAAAGGACTAAACAAATATTATTACAAAATAATCAATTAAAATATAATAATAGGGAATGAAATTCTTCTGTTTCATAAATTATTCCCTGTAGAATAGAGTAGAAAAGTATATATAAAATCTCTCAAATCAGTCAGTCAGCATTTGGAAGTTACATTTCAAAAGGTATTGCTGTAAAGGATAAAAAATGAACAAAAATTATATGGTAATTTGCACTGTGTAATCTTTCTACAGGAAGCACCGGAAATTATGAATATTGATATTCTGGGTGGGTATATAAATAATTGCACATGAATTTAAACCTCTCACATAAAAAGTTTAACTGCAAGATAATTGGCCAAGATCCAAACCTCTTTTGTCTTGATACAACAAGTGTTAGCCAACATTTTTTTGTGCAAAAGACCAAATAATAAATATTTAGGCTTTGGGCCATATAGTCTCTATTGAAACTCAGCAACTCAGTTAGCCAACTCTGCCACTATAGCAGGAAAGTAGCCATGGACAATAAACAAATGAGTCTGGCTCTATTTTAATAAAACTTTATTTACAGAAACAGACAGTAGGTCAGATTTAGTCTGTAGGCCATAGTTTACCAGCTCTTGCTGTATACCCTAATAAGACATACAGAAAATTTCAGATACTTTATGTTTTGAGACATTTGTCAGATATTAATACATTTATTTTTATCTTCATTTACTTTATCTTTCTTTTTTCTGGTCTTACGGTTTCCAGATTTTCAGACCTACCCTTTGGGGGCCTTGCTATCAGTACTAAAATATTACAGTTTCAGTCTTAATCACAGATGAACAAACATATGAAATGTCTTCTAAACAGAGTGAAGGTAAGGTTGATTGAAAAGATCAACTCTAACAGCTCTGGGAATACACTACCTGAAATGTGGTATAGTAGTCATTCAAGAACTGTTTGATGAGCAAGTAAATTATTTTGATGTCATTTTTCCCTACGGCATTGCACACCAATGCTGCCCTCTCCCTGCTTTTATTACATCTTTGTCTTCTCTTCCTTTGTTGAATTTTTATTTCCTGTAGGTGTGGTCAGATCTTCTTTAGCATAAGGGTAATTTTTTTTAATGTCCTCGCATTACTGAATTATCCCTTACATAGTTTTCACCACATACTTCTTTTTCTTACACTTTTTTTTCAATTGACACATAATAATAATACATATTTATGGGGTACATAGTGATGTTTTAATACATGTAATGAATAGTGATCAGGGTAATTAGCATAGCCATCACGTAAAAAAATTATTATTTATGTTAGGAATGTTCAGTATCCTCCTTCTAGCTATCTGAAACTATAGATTACTGTTAACTATATTCATCCTACCATGCTAAAGAACACTAGAATTTATTGCACCTACTTAGCTGTAATTTTGCTTCCTTTAACAAAGCTCTCCCTATCCTTCTCTCTCTTTACCTTCCCACCCTGTAGTATTCTCTGTTCTCATTTATACTTCTGTGAAATCAACATTTTATATCTTGCATATGTAAGTGAGAACATGTGACATTTAATTTTCTGTCCCTGGCTTACTACTTAGCATCCATGTTCTCCAGTTCCACCCATGTTGTTCTCCAGTTCCATCCATGTTGCTGTGAATGACAGGATTTCGTTCCTTTTTATGGTTAAGTAGTATACTATTATGTAGATATACTACATTTTGTTTATCTATTTATCTTGATCAATTGCCATTATATTCTGTTCAACCTGGCAGGCCCAGATGAAGGGCAAACCCTCAGTTTTCATGTCTGTCTTTCATTGTTCCTCTTCTTTGACCTTTCTCTTGTGCTACCATCTTATATGACAGCGTGCTCTCTGTTTGTCTCTCTCTGCACGTGTTGCTGCTCAGCCTCTACCTCTTCTTCCTTTTTTACACTTTGAAAGCAGATTCTCCTAGGTATATTCTTGGTCCATATTTATTTTTTATTTACATTTTTAAGTTCTGCAATTTTATGTATTCTAATAGCTTCAACTTTAACTTCATTCAATCAGTTCCTAAATCTGTATTGTTAGCCTTATTTTTCATTGCTGTAGACCAGACTTGTAATCACTGGATGGGTATACTTAAACCAACATTCCTCCAAACTAACCCATTACCTTTTGTCTAAATCCATACCCATTTTTCTATTCCTGGCAATGCCACCTTTTAGTTACTAACACTTAGAATTGAAGTTGATTGTGTTGACTTCTCTTGTGCAACTTGACATCAAATTGGTAGTCAGCCTCATTGAATTAATGTCTGTCATGTTTTCTCCATATATGTCTTCTGGCCCCTTTTCATTTTCACTGTTTCTTCCCTAATTCATGGCCTTGTTCCAACTATCACAGCATCCTTCTAACTTGTCTCTTCTTTCTTGTGTTATAACTCTATTCATCTTCCTTACCACAACTCAACTTATGCCAACACCTTGGTCAGAATTCTCTGACTCCTGTTTAATGAAAATTAAGTGCAATGTATTTAATATGATGTTAAAAACTCTCCAGAAATCTGGGTTCGACTTATTTCAACTGTCTCTTTTATAGTAACCATTTAGAAAAATGCACACTAGATTATTCACTTGTTTCTAGACAATCTTCAATTGACTTGTCTCTTTTCTTTTATTGTTCTATGTAAATGTTTTCTCCCTGAAATCATACTCATTTTTTATGGTCCAATGTGACATTTTATTCAGAAGAAATCTCTCCTTTTTGTACAAACATTTTACCTGATGATGCTTCTCAGTGTCCATATTTTTCCTCACTTATACTGTAAATCTTCTGATAATAGAGGATGTCTCATTTATTTTTGCCTCTTCAATGTTAACTATTAATTTCTATTAATCTTCCCTCCTACTCTTAATTTATGCCTGATTATTTTTGTTTACTCTAAATCCATAATCCACAACAAGGTTTTAGCTGTTCTTTTCTAAAGGATGGGTACCATATCCTTTTAATTAGCTTGATAAGGTACCCATGCCTACCTAAATAATGAAATGCTTTGATTGTTATTAAAGCATGCCCAGTATTTGGGCAAAACCAGAATCTAATAAATTAAACTCTCACCTAATACCTAGGGTTTGATGGGAAGCCATGAGGAATAAGGGTAAAGTGATAACACTGGTAAGTAGATCAAGGAATAAAAGCCAGAAGAATTCTGAGACCAGAGGGCTAGAAACATCTAGTTAGGATTCAAGGACGGAACTGAAATTCAAATTGAAAAAGGATTAGGAGCTGAACTGGCTATCAGAGCCCCTAGTACATGGTGATCAAATGAGGGGCAGTTAGAGGTAAACATTGCGTTAAGCAAGAAAAACCAGGGCCTAGAAATATTCTTGGTGTTCACAGTAAGTAAATCAAAACAAGACAGACCACATGGCTTTAAATTTCCTAGCTTAGTATGTTCCAGGATTCCCAGTACAGAAAGAATCTCTGGAAATTAAGGTGAGAAGAAAATGCCACTCTGAAGTTCCTGTGCTATGTAGAATGTTTCCCAGAGAAATAATGTCTGAGAAATCAAGCATAGTTAGCTGGCCAGGGGCTACATCAAGTTCTTCCATTCCTTCAAAACAACTTAACCACATACAGTGTGTCTTAAAAGGAAATCTCCAAGCAGCTAAAACAAACTTTCAACTGAGATTCAGTTTAACAAACAGATGCTATACTGTGACTTTAGGAACTAGGCCACTGACTACCTAAAAACCCAGCTTGCCCACTTGAAGGTAACCTCTGGAAATATTAGTTATCTGTGAAGTTTCACCATTAAAACAGTGCTTTATCATGCAAATCATACTTGTTCTTCTCTTTGCTCTCCAGTTATGAATTTATTACCTTTCTGCATTTGATTATTTCCAGTGATTTTTTTGTTGTTGTTGTTTTTAACATACTCTTCAGTAATGCAAATTTGTGACTCCTACTCCCTTAAGTCCTTCTTGGTAAATAATGTTATTCTTCCTAGTGCATTATAATTTAAGAACTATTTATCCAGCATTCTTACAAAGAAAGCTATGGAGCCACCTTATACTGAAATTTTCTAAAGACCCTGGATTTCTATTAAAATATACTTTTATGTATAATCTCTGTGAAGAATTCACTGAAGCATGAATCACATCATAATGAGAAGCTAAAAATATATCAAAATGTATATAAGTATAGGTAATCTATATCAACATTCTATATCTTCCAAATCTAGAGCATATGCTGGTATAGACTGTATTACAACTCAGCTAAGTTTGAAATCTTGTTTCAACACATTGCTCAGTATTAAGTCTCAGTTGACAAATAATAGGACCACATGAGAAACTGTCTGGCAGTTGGCTGAGGAAACCTTAACTTCCAAAGGGTCAAAGTGGTCCTTCAGAGACTATTACACTCCCTTAGGGCATTTATTTTAGGAAAGGACACTATTACGGGATACTGAGTATAAAGACAGGTGAACTCACAAAGTATAGCCAGATACATGCTTGAGTTTATCTTTTAATCTATAGATAATGCATTAGAATAAAAATGTAATGAATTTATACACCTTTCAAAAGGAAAAACTGAAGAAGAAGTAGCAATAAAGTTATAAATGATAATGATCAGATGAAGCTTGTCTGGGTCTGAAAGAGACAAGGACTCAGCAAATGGTCAAAAGAAAGCATAATGTGTTCTAACTTTGGACAAAGAATAACGGTCGGTTCTATATGGCCAAACATCATTCTCTTTTTGCTACATAAATCTTTTATTTTTAATTATTGACCAAATGCTTTACTGAAACTCCACTTCAGGCCTTTGTTTTGGGATCTGTTACTTTCATTGCCATATCTCGATTACTGTCCTCTCAGGCCTCTATTGCCTTCCCGTTGTCCTCTGAATCTTCTGTTTCTGTCCCGCTAGCACCTGGAACCTCCATATCCTTCCTGTGGTCCTTCCAGCTCTGGTTGCTTTGTGGCCACCGAGCGCTGCCAGTGTCGTGAATCGTGACATTTCTCCTGTATTGCTGTTACGGATGCGGTAGGTACCCAGCTTTCCTTTGAGAAAAACCATTCTCTTCACTTTGGAATCAGTCTTCTCACCCAGCTGCTCTTTAAGTTCTTTCCATGCATAGCTAATATTTGGCATTTCACTTAAGCACCACAAGATCGTGGTCACAAACCCACATTTGAGTTGATCAAGGAGCGCTGGTCTGTGAATATGACACCTGAGATACGGGTCAGTGCTGCTGTCAGAGTTTCCCCAGCTCTCTTCTTCTCTATCAGCTTCTCCACTGATTGCTTGAAGTGTCTAATGGCAGTGGGAGGCACGGAATCCAAAAGCCTGATGGCATCTTTGCTGGAAGCTTTCATTATTCCCGTTGCAGAGGAACACCTTAGTTTGAGCTTAATTCTTGCCTTTTGCTCCACTTGTTCTAACTGATATTCTTCCTTGTGCTGATAAAGGCAGATGCACACCCCTGTCCTTCCAGCTCTGCCTGCCCACTCGGGTAGATGAATGTAGGACTCTAGATCCTTTGGTGGAGAGCTTTGTATAACCAAATCAACCTCAGGGATGTATAATGCGTGTTCAGCAACATTGATTGCCACCAAAACTCCAAAACTACCATTTCTAAAGCCTTTCTGGGTGATTTCCCTTTGCTTCTGTGGAATGTCTCCATGCAATAACTGGGTATCCTGCTTTATAGCCCAATTCTGGGACAGCTCCTTGGCTTCTTTCTTGGTTTTGCAAAAGATGATAGTGCATCCTTGATAACCACTATATACTCAGATGACATCCCCATAACTGCTGCCCTCTTAGTCTGGTGGCACTTAATAGCCAGATGCTCTTCAGTTATTGCTGTTTTCTGAGTCTTTTTACCAATCAGGTCCACCTGTTCCTATGTAGATTTCATGTATTTCTTGGCAATATTAAACACCCAATGAGGGCAAGCTGCAGAAGCAAGCAATGTTTGGGGTTTGTCTTCAGAATCTTTCTTGTATGCTACACTTAAAATTTCTTTCACTTGCTCAGCAAATCCCATATCCAACATCTGGTCAACTTCATCCAGGACAACATCCTTCAGTTTGGTGAGATCTAGTTTGCCATTCTGTATGTGGACTTTGATACAACCTGGTGTCCCAACCAGGATATCAATCCCATTCCTCATGTGTTCAAATTGACCTCCACAAGGAGTTCCACCATAAAAACAAGCCACTGACGGCTTTTTTGTGATGTCACTGAAGTCTTTGCTTACTTGATTTGCCAACTGTCTTGTAGGTGCAAGAACCAGTACCTGAAGGGGACAACCTCTCTTCCTGTCTTGCAGTTCCCCATGAAGTTTCTCAATCAAAGGGATGGCAAAGGAGACTATCTTCCCAGTTCCTGCCTGTGCCTGTGCAATTAAGTCCTTCCCACTGTAACTACGATGGAATGTCTTTGCTTGTATAGGAAATAGGAAGGTCACTCCTTGGTCTTTGAGAAGCTTAATAGTTTCTTCAGATACGTGAAAATTAGAGAAAGCACCATCTTTTAGTTCCACAGGTATCTCCTGCTCTATTTCACTGTTACTTTATTCATTGGCCCCTTCATTGGGGTTACAGTCAGATTCAGAATGAGGAAATCCATTCTTCAGTTTAGGGCTTTTCTCTGCAGTTTCTCCATTCATTTCCTTTTCTTTCTTCATCTTCTTGGGCTTAGAAGCATGCATTTCTTTCTCAGAAGGCTCCTCATTTTTTGTAAGTTTTTTGGTTTTAGAAGAAACAGCTTCCTTTTATTGGGCTCCTTTTTCTTTCTCAAACTTTTGGTTTTAGGAGAAATGCCATCTTGAGATGGCTCCTCTTTCTTTTTTGCCTTTTTTTGATTTTGAATAATTCATATCAACTACAGAAGGCTCTGCTTTCTTTCTAATTTGTTTAGCTTTAGGTAAAAGAGTTTCTTCCTCTTCTGCTATCTCTTCAGTCTTATTAGGTTTTGGCTTCTCCTTTATCTCTGTTTACTTTCACAGTGTCTCAGCTTTTTCCATTGCGGTGTCTGATTCCAAACCAATGTCACTATGGAGTTCTCTGGGCGTCTTCAAGTGTAGGCTGCCCAGGCCAACTAGTCTTCTCAACTGTCTTGAATATTTATTAACTAAATTAGAATGAATGCTTTTTCTGACTATGCACTTTATTCCCAGGAACCCATGTCTTTAAAGGCTTAAGTAGAAAGGATGTGGGCAAATATGACTCATCAATTGGTTCCATCAAACCAACTACTAAGACTACTATGAGTTGCACCCAAGATTTCACAAGGATTGAGTGAGAATTTCTGACATTAGAAGCTTACAATATGAAAGGTAAAATAAGTGTCTAAAATTTTAGAAAATAGCCAATGATCGTTAACACCGTTGACTTTACAACAGAAATGAAAGAAATATAGATGCCATTTTACCTTGATCTGGCCTTTCTCACATGGTTCACTGCACACAGATCTGATGATGTTGCTTTTCTTGGACCATACTTCATCATCGTCCATTTTTAATTCTCCATTGTCCCAACTTCCAACATTGATGTAATCAAAATAATCTTTTCCCATTTCCTTGAAATTCATTATTTCATACCTTAGGAATAAGAACATGATAATTACTCAGCTAAAGCTATAAATATTCAGCTATGAAAAGGCAATATATTTTCTTCCCAAAAATGTCATATAAGTAAAACTGGAATTTTCCATCACAGAACACTTAGAATAACAACAAAAAAACTGCCTATTTCACTTTCTCTGCAGAGACCATTTTTTTACTTTCAAGCTTACACCTGAAATAGAAAGTAATCCCATGTGAGAAGGTGACTTGACCTCAGCAGGATGAAAGACAGTTTCGAAATAACTTTAAGAAGTTTAAACAAGTACTACTGTTAGACTTCTACAAAAGATAGAAAGGTTTTTGTCTCTATTCAAGTGAAATGATAAAACTTACATTGACTAACCAAGTGAGGAATTTTGTAAATCTTTAATCTTACTCTCAGCTTTAGAGGATGTAGGGATAATTTAGAGAAGGCTTCGTTTTACCTTTCTTACTTTATCCATTATCAATGGCTAAATTCATTATATAAAGATAATTTCAAGAGTGATGTTTAAAAAAGTTTGAAAATAGATTCTAAAACACCTCATGCAATGTAAAAATGCTGGAAGAGAGAAGTTCCTTGTGAGTTCTCAGCCTTTGCTAGCTATTGTTTTTTGAGTATGTGTATAGAAATATAAAAAGAGAAAATCAATGTGCTTACTTATAAGCCTTTTCTTATCATTAAGCTGATTTCTAGAGAACAACCTCTGAAATAATTATCCAATTTGAGGATATTAGATAAGTAATATTACCACTCTCTCACTTTCTATAGGTATGACTCAGGTACACACTGTGTTCACATAGTATTTTATACTTTTTATCCCCTTAGTACTTATGGTACTGACAGACAGACATATAAATGGCTCCTCCAACCTCCTATGCTCAGCATGTGTAGCTATCTGGAAATTGATATGAATGGAAAATGTTCTAGCTTCTGGATTCAAGTGACGAGACTACTATACTCAAACCAGTGTTCTGTACAGAAATACTGAGAACGAAACTGGTGTCAATCTATTGAAACCTATGTTATAGATGATGCCATTCTGTTTTGATTCCCAATCACATTTTTTATAGCAGATTTTTTTTTTTCGGAATATAACCTCATTCTTGTTTTGTTAGTTGTTCAGTAACTTAAGGATTTTCCTGCAATGTTGGCAATCAGTAACAATTTGAGGTAACTGTCTAAATTCTACTTCTAAATAAAAAATACCAGTTTATAGGATACTTTCCATCCCTCTCGGTCACAATTACTCCATGGCCTCTGTGCGTGCGATGAGTTGATATATTAGAATACAGAGCACTGAGGTAAAAATACATTTGCTACTTGAAACATATGGGCTTTAAGTATTCAAAGGGTGACTTTTTATGACCAAATAACCTTTGAAGATTATAGGATGGGAGAAAGAGAAACATCAATGTCAGACTTGTTTCTTTGCTGCTAATATGAAGAGATATGAGGGTGTCACTCCTCACTCAAAAAATGAGCTGTCAATCCCAATTCTAGCAATTCGTGACTCTGAAAAGTTGAGTTCAAACTGTTAATTTTACAGATAATGGAACTGAAGGTCAGTGAGATTAATTAATACAAACAGATTGCAGAGTATGTAACTGTCAGAGCCAGGACCGAAAGTAAGCCTTCAAGTCTGTGGTTCCTTCTTCTTTATTAGACTGTTCCAAATCCTGGCTGGAGCTAAGAGATTGTATTTTCCTTGCTTAAATATTGTAAAAATTTGAACCAATTTATATTTGAAGTCCTTTTTCTCTATATCCATGCCTCTTTATGTATGACAAATGGTAAAAAGTCAAAGGATCCAGAATATTTGAAAAATAAACATGAAAACTCTATAGATTGGAAAATGTCACATTAGTCAGGGAACTTGTTTTAAGGAAAGTTAAACCCTAATTTCAGTTCAACTCCATAAACATGTTATAATTACATTAGCGGTAATGAACTCTCCCTTTGGAATTAGCCTTTAGATTTCTGGTTATTGTTTCTTACTACAGGACAAACACAAAGAGGTATTATCACTCACGGCTATGGCTGTGACAACAGAACATTGCTTTACAAATCTTTTTTTAGTATACTAAAAAAATAGATGAGAATGTATCACCACAAAAGAATATTCTCTCCTTCACTTGTGAGTTGGTATGAGCCCTTTTAATTTTCAGAGATAGAATATAGCTTTTATTCTCCATCAAAAGGGGAAAAAAGTGAATGCTTAAAACATACTCACATGTAACTTTTAGGGAAGAATCAAAAGACATAAAGACTTCCTGCAATATTTAGCCATGAGTCAATCTAGAAGACTGTATTTTGTTTTCCAACAAATAACAGTAATTCAGTTATCTAATTTTTTTATGGCTTTAGTAAAGATCCAAGTGGCACATATTCAGTGTCAGAAGCAAAGATTAGTGTGTTATTCCAGTCACAAGACAGTTTAATATAAATCTCCAGCCCAGTTTCTCTTCTTTCTTCTTCCCATTCCCTTCCTCCTATCTATCCCTTCCTCCCTTCTCTTCTTTCTCAATCCTCCTCCTCCTCTTCTCTCTCTCTCTCTCTTCCTCCTCTCGCCTTTCTTTCTCACTGCACCTCTTGGTTTCTATATTTCTCTGCTTCTGAAATGTTTTTCTCAGCATAGTATATTTGTTTATGTAATCTGTCTTCTTTAATACCTGTCCCTTCCTTCCCCTTACTCTTTACCTTCTCATGTCTGCTCTTCCTTAACTGGCCACAATTTAAACCTAAATATTCTAAATAATTTTAAAAATAAATTTTATATATTGTTCAAAATCAAAATAAAATATATTACAACAACAGAAAGTTTTGTTAAAACACTTAAGGAAAACTAGAGAAAGGCAGTGTTCAATTGAACAGAAATAAGGAACTTTCTAAATGGCTATAACTCTGAAAATTCGAGCAGATTGTCTTTAGATGATAGTCAGAGGTTTATTCAAGAGATTGAAACATGGTTGTTAGAGAAAGTGAAAAATCACTTGGAGGCGGCTGCAGAGTATTGCATTGGTGTGGTTACTAAGGCTCTCTCAATTGATAATTCTGATGCTAAAGTGCTTTGGTTAAAATAAAAAAGTATAATTCTTAAACATGTGCTAAATTATCTGTGGGTTGACATAATAGATACTCTCAAACCCTGGTCCATTCTCAAAGCAATTGCAATGATCTGTACCTTTAGTGTTGGATCATCACAGAGTAAAGCTTTAGTTTGACCAAAAACATGAATGGCACCTAATAATAGAACACTTTTATACTATATATTAATACATTGAACCACTTCAAATGTAATAAAAAAAAAAAACTGAGGTAAAGTTTAACTTGATGATTGTGCCTGAGATTTGCATAATGTCCTTGTCCTGTTATTTAATTGACAGTGAAACGTTGGGCATGTCTCTTCCTTTCTATGACACTCAGGGGTTTTACCAGGAAAATCTGGACATTGAAACAGACCATCTGTTGGTTTTTGAACCTTCTATGAGCAGGGCCATATATTAAGAGTCGGTGTGCACGCAAAGTCATGATCTGCCACCTACTGTTCTAACCTCTATTTTCTATTTACCACATATGTTGGGCTCCTCTGTTCTTTTTTTCCTGCCTTATTTTGGGTTAATCTTTCTTACTTTCTTCTTTGTATCTCTATTTTAAATACTCTTCTTTATATTAAAATTCTAGTGGTTGCTCAAGGGATTACAATAGGCTTTTTTATTCTACTTAAAGTTAATATTGAGTCACTTGGTGTAAAATGTAAGAAACTTGGCCTTGTGCAATTCCAAATTCTGTTTTATTTTTACCATTGTTTTAAAATATTTTGCATCCTTATACTTACAAATCCCACAATATAATGCTTTAATTTCATGGTTTAATTAGTCAGTTGTACTCAGTCTGACATTGGCCGTCCATGTTTCCTCTACCTAATTATGGTCAATTCCAGGCAGCAGCCACACGCCTTAAACTTTAATTCTCAATGGAGTCCCTAAACCAGAGATTAGCAAACTTTTTCTGTGAGGGGATGTATGGTAAACATTTTAAGTTTGGAGATGGTCTCTACTCACTCCTGCCATTGTTGTGTACAAGCAGCTATAGCACCTAAATGAATGAATGTGACTGTGTTCCAAAAAACCTTACTTATGAAAACAAGCAGGAGACTCCACTTGCCCTGCTTTGCAAATTATAGTTTGATGACTGATGATCTAGTCTGTTAATGGCAAAATAGTAAAGGTTCATATTTCTTATCTGTAATCGTAAAATCATTAAAGCTCTGAAAATTACGGTTTTTTTCCTAAGTCACTTGAGAGCAAAACGTGATAGTACCTGAACTTTATCTAGTGACGAAATCTGACTGGAACTAATGTGAGACTATTTATAGTCTTGTTTATCACAATTAAAGTGAATATTTGTATGTTTTGCTGCAGAAATACTAATGTGTTTATTAAGGAGTTCTGTTACATATTATGTTAGGGACATTATATGATTGTTTAAGCTTTTGCAAATTCAAAAATTCTGGATTCTGTAACACCTGGCACCATGTTTTTCATTAGAGTATTGGGACTGATGGTAGGCTAATCAGATGTGAGATTTAAAAACAATGAATAAAACATACTTTCCAACAGTCTGCAAGTGTGTGCTGGAGTCAGCTGCCACCTCTCTCAGCTTCCTCTGTTTAGCATCCTCCTTTAACTCTGGAATTTTAGAGGATTCCTTAATCGCTCAGCCTCCTTTGGTTTCTCACCCAGCCTGGAATGCCTTTGATCCAGCAGAAGGCTTCTACTCCACAAAAATAACCAAATGTCTACAGATAAATTTCTCAACATATAGTGCTCTAAAAATTCTGATCCTGGTTGACTAATTGGCAGGCTATTGTATAGGGATAGAAGTTGAAGCCCAGGAGACAGAGTAAAAATTTTGACTCTATCATTTACTAGACTGTGTCTTTGGGCAAGTCATTGAACTTTTGTAAGCCTTGGTTTTCTTTAACTGGAAAAAAGAGTGGTAACAATACATACCTCATAGGATTAAAAAGTAGAGTGCTTTGCTTAGTATTTGGCTCAGGACATACAATATATGCTAGTTATATGTATTTTGTGTAAATGTAACTAAACTATTGGAAGAAAGAAAAAGTTGTAAATCACCTGTTCCTGAGTCTGATTCATGCCCTTAGAGGCCAACTCTGATCATTTATTAATGGGTTAATGTATACTCAAACTTAATAGTACAAGGATACACTCAGGACAATCCTATATTCCCAGAAATTGTTTGCAAAATTTTAAATATATTGTTCTTGAAAGAATATATGTACATTTTATCTGAGTCTCGAAGGGATTCATGTTCCAAAAAAGATTAAGAACCTTTTACAACATATTTGGAGGATTATGAATAAGGCAGCGATGTTTGGCCTGATCCATTAAGGTTTCCCACTGGATAGAGCTGGACCTTCTGAGGCATTTCCTCCCTGTCTGGTTTGTGGAATGGGTTGGGTACCTGACATAAAAACTCTTGAACTGGTGGAGCTACAGTCATCAAATTCTATCAGCAAGTCCCAAGCTAATGTCAGTACTCTAGGGATGCACATGGAATAACAAATTGGTATGCAAATATCTGAGCCCAGGCCTTGACCGGAGCCTCAAGAATGAGCTCATTGCTCAACTTGCCCTTAAAAGATTTACAATTGTGAAGTTTTGTTTGGCTCCGAGAAAATGCTTGTATCTTTTTCTACACTCATATACTGAACAGCCAAAAAGCAGAAAACAACATGTGAAAAGTCAGTTTATTTTGGCAAACAGCCTGGTTGTAGCAATACTTCAAGTCTGCAGAATAGAAAAAAAAACTAGGTTTTCACTTGGCTGTATCACCTGGAACTATCACTTATAAGTCTGGCATATGAGATAGTAACAGCTGCATTTGGGATAAGCTCCAGCTCATATCAGAATATAGAAGTGTGCTAAACCAAGGTTGCTGACAGAACGTGTGGGCACAGGTGGTATGAATTGTTGAGGACTCATGAAACCTCTTGGCAGGGTCAACAATAGAGTGTATTGACAGCTTTCCAAGCACAGTTGTTAAGTATGAGCTATTGCTAGAAGAGCACTTAGAGACCGAAGGACCCTGATTGTTTTGATGCAAGTAAAACTCAGCCCTGCTACCACTCCAAATATAATTTCAGTGACATTATTCCTTATAGATTAAAAGTGTCTATAATTCTTAAATGACTGTGTAGAGCCATTTAAGAATTTGGAGTAGAAGATAAATGTGAATTCTCGTAAGTCCTGGCTACTCAGTAATTTCTCTGGGAACTGACTTACGAGTTTATCTTCCTTAAGCTCCTCTATAAATAATGAAAAGTCAAATTTCAGAGAAAAAAACAATTTAGTCCTCAAGAAGGGAGAAAGTGCTCCAGCTGAAGAATCATAAAATAAAATATGACTTATAACTCACTCGCTTTAGGAACAGAAAACAACAAAACAGACCCTCAGCCCCATTTCTGGATTATCAGAAACTGAATTGTTTCTGTTTCAGAATAGTTCTGTTACACAAGACAATAGCCAAATGCAGGGAATAACATGACAGGCATGTACAGAGAAACCACAGAGATGATTTCTATTTATCTATGGTCATGTGAGATTCCTGTCTCTTAGTTTAGGTCTCTGAAATATGATAACGATTCCCAAAGCACATTTTGGACATTAGCAACAATGCTTTATTTCCTGGTCACAGAAATGGGGCTTCTTCTCTCTATCTTTGCTCATTTGCGATGTCAGGGCAGAGAAAACTTGGCCAGGAAACCTAGATTAACCACAAAGGAGAGAAAAAGACATTTCAGGATCAAATGTTGGCTGTTGTTCTGCCTCTACTGTCTAGAGGATAACTGTATCAATACCTTCCTGGAGAGTCTCCATTCTCGTCAAATAGGATCGTATCTCCAGAAACCCCAGTAAAATTGGTTTTCATCAGGGATTCCAAAAGTTTCCGTCCGTCAATTGGCTTCATTGCATCACAGAGTCCTGCAACCCCTGGGCAGAGGGACATCTGCATGTTGTGGAGCCCATAGGCCATCGAATAGATGGCGTTGATCACAAATCCCATTTTGGAATCTTGAACATGATGTGTTTTCAGAGTCAGAGAACCTGTTGGGAAACAAATTAGGCATAGCTTTGAGATATAAATCTATCCTCAAGACATCCCTGGGTACTGAATAATGGGTTACCTGGAATTAGAGAATGTCCTGGAGCAATTTTACCAGAGTTAGAACCAGAGGTAATACTGAGGAACAGGTACCAACATAGGGAGCCTAACGGTTATCTTCTGTATTTAGGTTTTTCTTCCAAAATGCTGAAAAAAGATCTGAGTCCCCAACAGTAGCAAGATCCACTTTCTTCCATAACCAAACTCTAGGGATGAATGCAGCATAGAACTGTATTTCTGTATCACAAAACGTTTCTTAAGGACAGATTAATTTCGTTAGTATCAGCTGTGATATTACACATTTTCAGTTCAGAAATCTTCAACAAACCTCCAGTTTCTAAACTATTACGTTATCTTACTTGGCAATACTAGATAGTCCATCATCTGATATAAATTTATCTATTTAGATTTATCACCCAGTAATTCTAATCTCAAAGCATATGCTCTCCATAAACTGGCCTATTTGAAAGTTATAAAATATAACATTTAAACTCATTTAATTCATTATTTAATTCAGTAAACATTTACTGGAGTCAGAATATACATAAACCTCTGTAATTAATCATCTAGAGAGAAGAAAAAGATGGTTTGAACATGGAGCTTGCACATAAGAAACTTGTCCAAAAACAGTAATAAATTATGTAAATACAGGGAAAGGTAGAAGATAATAAATCTGTAAAATATGTGAAGCTAAAATCTATAGAGGCCCAAAGGAGTGAGAAATATGCTTTCCAATAGAAGGTCCTTGGGAACATTTCATTAAGGAACTAAAGTTCATGATTGGTATTTGATTTGACAAATATGCACTGAGTGCCTGTGATTTCTAACTGCTCAGAACTTGCTCTGAGTGAGGGAGATCAGGCTGAACAAGATAGACAAAATGCTTGCTCTCATTTACTTAGAGTCTAGAGGGCAAATGAGCATCTACCTAAGCAGGCAGTTACAATGTGTTCTGACAAGTGCTGAGACATGACTGAATGGTGACTCACATATGGAAGGTCTCTGAAGCTGAGGATTAGGTCAAGTATCAGCCGACAAATGGGGAAAAAGAGTGCCCCATGCATTTTTGAAGAGTAATGGATGAGATAGTTATGTTTGGGAAACTTTAAGGAAATCAGAATGACCAACACAGAGAATAGGAGGTAGGAGAAAATAGAGAACTGAGATGGTAGAGGAAGGCAGAGATAAGCCATGTTGAGATTGCTGCATTTTGGCTAGACGTGGTGGCTCATGCCTGTAATCCCAACACTTTGGGAGGCCGAGGCTAGTGGATCACCTGAGGTCAGGAGTTTGAGAACAGCCTGACCAACATGACAAAACCCTATCTCTACTAAGAATACAAAATTATCCAGGTATGGTGGTGTGCACCTGTACTCCCAGCTACTCGGGAGGTGGAGGCAGGAGAATCTCTTGAACCCAGAAGGCAGAGGTTGCTGTGAGCAGAGATTGTGCCATTGCACTCCAGCCTGGGCAACAAGAGGGAAACTCTGTCCCAAAAAAAAAAAAAAAAAAAAATGCTGCATTTTATCATAAGACCTTTGGGATTCATTAAAGTGTTTAAGCTAGGGAGGGACATGAGACACATGATCATATTTCTATTTCAGGAAGACCAATCTGGCCACATTGTGGAGAAAGGTTTAAATGGCTATAGGAGTATAAAGCGCAAAATGGCTGTAAGAGTATCAAGGAGTATCCAAGGCCATTAAGAGGGAATGCAGTCATCCCAGTGACAGGAGAAAATGTCCTTGCCTGTGGGAGAGGCCATGATTATGGGTAAAAGTATCTAGGAAGTGAAATCTGTTTCCTAGAATGAATAGGGTTGAAACATATAGGAAGAGTGTGGTAAAAAAGGTGGAAGAAAGAGCTGAAGTAAAGCCAGAGCTTATCATTTTGGAAAAAAATGTTTTCTTTATGAAAGGTGTTTTTTTTTTTTTAAACAACAACAACAAACAACAATGACAACTCTCCAAAGATAGCACGGGGCTTTGTGGCTTTCCAAACTGTAGAGGCCTATTATCCCCTCTTGATTTCTGGCCCAAATACTGACACCTTAAATTTCTCCTAGTAGAGAGTTTCTCTAGAGAACCTGGCATATTTCATCCTGACATAATACAAGATGGGAAATCCTGCTTCCATTTCTGGACTAGACACTGATCCCAGGCTACACTCCAGGCAAATCTTACAGTTTCCTTCCTCACACAGACTGGATTTATATTTCCACATTTTACCTCACACTGATGGAAATTCCATTCTTCTAGTTGCTAAGTCAAACACTTTGGAGTCACTTTTGACTCTTTTTCCTTCATACCTTCACAACTCTTAGGTGATTTATCTTCAAAATTTATCTGGAATTAGACAGCACTAATCTACTATATATCTTCTCCTGTCTAGATTACAGCAACAGTCTTCTAACTGGTTTTCTCCTTTCTCCTTTTGTCCATCTTTCCTGCACCCCAGCCTGTTTGCAGCACAATAGCCATGATAATTCTCTTGAATAGAAGTCAGATCATGACAATCCTCTGATCAAACGTTCCAGTGACTTTTTTCTTATTACTAAAAGTAAAAGCCAAAGTCCTTGCAATGGCCTTCAAACACATATAGGAACCTGACCCGTGATATTTCACCCCTTATTCCTTTGACTTAATCTCTTAATACTCTTCCTCTAAATTATTACACCCTAGACATACTGACCTTCTCTCACATCTTCAAACATGCTAGGTATGCCCCTGCCTCTGAGTCCTTGTAATTGCTGTGTGTTCTACCTGGAATGCTCTACCTACAAGATTTGTGCAGGACAGTTCTCCAAAAGACCTTGGATGGTTTTCCTCCCTTTCTTGCTTGTAGCTCTCAACAGCAACTGTATGATGGTCTGGTAAAGTAACTTACTGACAAAGAGAGAGACTGGCCAGAAGAACATGGGCTCTGTTTCAGTCTCACCAGAACAGAATGTCCTTCAGTGCTTTAGCACAGTAAGTCATGTGACCCCAGGATATAACGTCCAGGGCAGGCTGTTTTCCAGGGTCCCTTATCTGCTATCCAAGTGGGTTGCATGAATTTGAGACTCCATCTACCCTAGGCAACTTTCTAAGACTTGGGGGAGCAGCTCGCAATGAATCCTAGGCATCTGATGTTTCTTGCTGCCTATCTGTAAGTAATAAATCTATATCACATAACTTGCATATGAGTACGTTCTGTCATACAAGTTGGTAATCAGTGCATAGTGAGCTTGCTTCAGAAGTTCAGAGCATGTTTCCTTCCCAATTAATGTCTTTACTCAGGTATAATTCTCTCTGTGAAACCTTCTCTGAATATCCTGTCTAAATTTCATTTCTACCTACCCTCCCCACCAACACTCCCTACCTTCTTTTCTGACATTATGTTCTCATTACCAACACCTAATCTATATTGGATATTTTATAGATTTATCTTGTTTATTTTTACTTTCTTGCTTATTGTCTGTCTCAATCACTCACTAAAATATTAAGTGCTATAAAAACAGGGATATTTTCTTTTTTATTTTCTACTCCATGCCTAGAATAATGTCTGGCACACAGTGGGTCAACAATAAATATTTGGTGAATGAATTAAATTAACAAATTGTCTTCTCTAAACTACCCTTCTATTTCTTTATCTTCCTAATCCTATACTAATACTAGCCCTAACGATTTTCTTTCTCTTACTTTTATTTTGGTTCAGGGGTACATGTGCAGGTTTGTTATGTGGGTAAATTGCGTTGCTGAGGATTCGTGTATAAATTATCCTTTCACCAAGGTAGTAACCATAGTATCTGATAGGTAGCCTTCTAAACCATAGCTCCCTCCCATCCTTCCTCTTCAAGCAGTCTTCAGTATCTGTTGTTTTCATATTTGCGTCCATGTGTATTCAATGTTTAGCTCCCACTTATAAATGACGGCATATGATAATTGGTTTTCTGTTCCTGCATTAGTTCACTGAGGATAATGGTTTTGAGCTTGATCCACATTGCAGCAATATACATGATTTTATTCTTTTTTATGGCTGTGTAGTATTTCATAGTATATATGTACCACATTTTCTTTATCCAGTCTACCACTGATGGTTATCTTGATTGATTCCATGTATTTGTTATTGTGAACAGCACTGTGATGTACTTATAAGGGCATGTGTCTTTTTCATAGAATGAGTGCTTTTCCTTTGGCCATGCACTCAGTAGTGGGATTCATGTCTGTTCATTTTATTTGCCCATTTTTTAATAGGGTTGTCTTTTGCTTGCTGATTTGTTCAAGTTCTTTACACATTCTGAATATTAGACTTTTGTTATATACATAGTTTACAAATATCTTCCCCAATTCTGTATGTTATGTGTTTACTCTGCTGATAGTTTCCTTTGCTGTGCAAAAGCCCTTTGTTTAATTAGGTCCTATGTGTCAATTTTTTCTTTTTGTTGCAGTTGCCTTGGGAAATTTAGTCATAAATTATTTGCTAAGACGAATGTTCAGAATGGTATTTCTTAGGATTTATTCTAGGGTTTATAGTTTTAGGTCTTGCATTTAAGTCTTTAATCTATTTTGCGTTAATTTATTGCATATGGTGAATGCTAGGAGTCCAATTTCAATCTTCTGCATATGACTAGCCAGTGATCCCAGCATCATTTATTGAATAGGAAGTCCTTTTGCCATTGTTTGTTATCATTGACTTCATTGAAGGTCAGTCGAGTGTGTGTGCTTTAGTTTCTGGGTTCTGTATTCTGTTCCATTGGCTTGTGTGTGTGTGTGTGTTTTCTATCAGTACCATGCTGTTTTGGTTACTGTAGCCTTGTATTATAGTTTGAAGCTGGGTAGTGTGATGCCTCTGGCTTTGCTTGATTTGGGATCTTTTTGATTCTATATAAATTTTGTGATAGATTTTTAAAATTCTGTGAAAAATGACATTGGTGGTTTTGTAGAAATAGCAATGAATCTGTAAATTACTTTGAGTGGTATGGCCATTTTAACAATGTTCATGCTTCCTAATAACAGGCATAGAATGTTTTTCCAGTTGTCTGTGTCACCTCTGATTTCTTTCAGCAGTATTCTGTAATTCTTGTAGAGATTTTTCACTTCCTTGGTAAGTTGTATTCCTAGACATTTTATTCTATTTTTTGGCTATTGTAAATGAGATTGTGTCCTTGATTTTGCTCTGAGCTTGGACATTATTTGTTTATAAAAATGCCACTAATTTTTGTACATTGATTTTGTATCCTGACACTTTACTGAAGTTGTTTATCAGTTCTAGAAGCCTTCTGGTACAATCTGTGGGGTTTTCTTAGTATAGATTAATATTCTCTGCAAAGATAAATAGTTTGACTTCCTCTCTTCCTATTTGAATGCACTTTATTTCTGTCTCTTGCCTGATTGCTCTGGCTAGGACTTCTAGTACTACACTGAATACAAATGCTAAGAGAGGGCATTCTTGTCTTATTCTAGTTCTCAAAGGGAATGCTTCTAGTTTTGTCCTGTTCTGTGTGATGTTGACAGTGGATTTGTCATAGATGGCTCTTATTATTTTGATGTATGTTACTTTGTTGCCTAATTTGTTCAGAGTTTTTAACATGAAGGACTACTGAATTTTATTGAAGGCTTTTTCTGCATCTATTAAGATAATCATGTGGTTTTTGTTGTCCCTTCTGTTGATGTGGTGAATCACAGTAATTGATTTGCATATGTTAAACCAATCATGAATCCCAGGAATAAGGCCTATTTGATGGTGGTTAATTAACATTTTCATGTGCTTTTGAATTCTGTTTGCTGGTATTTTTTTGAGGATTTTTGCATCTGGGTTCATTAGGAATATGAGCCTGTTGTATTCTTTTATTGTTGTGTCTCTGCCAGGCTTTGACATCAGGATGATGCTGGCTTTGTAGAATGAGTTAGGGAGGAGTTCCTCCTCCTTGAATTTTTGGACTGATACTAGCTCTTCTTTGAACATCTGGTAGAATTTGGCTATGACTCTATCAGGCCCAGGACTTTTTTTTGGGTTTTTTTGGCTAGTAGGCTTTTTATTACTGATTCACGATCAGAATTTGCTATTGATTTGTTCAGAATTTTTATTTCTTCATGGTTCAATCTTGAGAGGCTGTGTGTTTTCAGAAATTTATCTATTTTTCTGAGATTTTCTTGTTTGTCTGTATGGTGATGTTCATAATAGTCTCTGAGCATATTTTGTATGTCTGTGGGATCAATTGTAATGTCATCTTTGTAATTTCTAATTGTGTTTATTTGGATCTTCTCTTTTTTTTTCATCAACCTAGCTAGCAGCCTATTGATCTTGTTTAAACTTTTGTTTAAATTGATGTTTTGTATGGATTTTCACATCTCAATTTCAATCATTTCAGTTCTGATTTTGATTATTTCTTATCTTCTGCTAACTTTGGTGTTGTTTTGCTTTTGTTTTTCTAGTTTCTCTTCCTTTCGTAGGTGTGATGTTAGGTTGTTAATTTGAGATCTTTCTAACTTTTTGATGTTGGCATTTAGTGCTATAAACTTTTCTCCTAACACTGCTTTAGCTGTGTCCCAAAGATTTGGTATGTTGTGCCTCTGGTTTCATTAGTTTCAAAGAATTTTTTGATTTCTACTTTAATTTTACTTTTTTAATCCCAAAGTAATCCAGGAGCACATTGTTTAACTTCCATGTAACTGTACAGTTTTGATAGATTTTCTTGGTATTGATTTTTAATTTTTATTGGACTGTGGTCCAAGAGTGTGTTTGGTGTTATGTCAGTTTCTTTGAATTTGTTTAGACTTGCTTTATTCCTGAGTATGTGTTTATCTTAGAATTATGTGCCAGGTGCAGATGAGAAGAACATATATTCTGTTATTTTTGGATCGAATGTTCTGTAGATGTGTAATTGGCTCCAACTGGTCAAGTCTTGAGTTTACTACAGCATATCTTCATTTGTTTTCTGCCCTGATGATTCATATGACATTGTCAGTTGGGTGTGGAAGTTCCCCAGGATTATTTTGTAGCTTCCTAAATCTCTTCATAGATCTCTAAAAACCTGTTTTATGAATCTGGGTGTTCTAATGTTGAGTATGTATTCACTTAAGATAGTTGAGTCTTCTTGTTTGTATTGTGCCTTTTACCATTATATAAGTCTGTTTTACATGATATAAGCAAAGGTACCTCTGGTGTTTTTTGTTTTCCATTTGCCTGATAGATCTTTCTCCAAGTCTTTACTTTTAGCTTGTGGGTGTTGTTACTTGTGAGATATGTCTTTCGAAGTTAGCAGACAGTTGGGTCTTGCTTCTTTATTCAACTTGCCATTTTATGCCTTTTCAATAGGGATGTTAACCCATTTACACTCAGGATCTAAACTGATAAGTGAGAATTTGATCCTGTCATTGTGCTGTTAGCTGCTAACCATTTTTAAAGGATCCAAGAACATTTCTTCATGAAGAGCACCATGATTGCAGATATTAAAATTATTTTTTTCTTTGAACTCTGTGTCATTTTCTCTATACCTCTCTCTGACACTCTATATACCTTGTTGTTGAAATGTGGGAAAACTTAAAGGGAGCAGATTTGAAACATCCATTTCCTAGGTCAGTCTTAAACCTACCTTTCTCTGTTTAACATGCTAAACAGAGAATAGGTTACTAACTTGATTGATTCTATTTCCAGAAGATTGCATATTCAGTGGCAGTCTCTGAGGCCACACTTACCTGTTTTACCTTGACCCTAAGCCATGTTCTGCAACTCAGCCTCAACCACTACCAGAATTCAGCAGCACATGTTTTTCTGGCTGTTAGAAAAGGTGTTAGTTTGAGTCTCATTCTTTTATTTTTTTTTTTTTAGGAACAGGGTATGGAGATCTAGGTTTGAATCCTTGTTCCGTGTCTTCCTGGCTCTATGACTTGGACAGGTTCCTTCAATGACTTAAAATTTAATTTAATCATCTTCTAAATGATGATCCATATTTTACAAGGATGACATGAGAATTAAATATTATAGAAAAGTCATAAGTACCTCACACAGAGCCTGGCAGAAGATGCTTTATAAGTAGTAACTCTATCAAAATATAAATTGTGATGACTTTTAGTCACTATATATTTCTGGTCAAGACTTTAGAGTATAAAAGTAAGTGAAAGGTCTCACCTGAGGTGATGCCCATTAGACTCTCAGGAAGTAATTATTTAGCTTTTTTTCCTGATTTTTCTTTATGCCTTGTCCACAATAGACAGCAATTGGGACAAAGGCAAATTTGACCCTTTTTAATTTGTAAATGAAATCACAGTGTTTAGGGCATGGTTGCTGTACTGTTTATTGAATTAAATGGGGACAATATTGACCATTTGCATTTGCTTGGCACTTTTCAACATAATTTTACATGTATCAATTTATGTGCCTCAACACTGCAAGATAGACATGCACAGCAGAAACAATCCACATTGTACATTTAAAGAAACTGAGCTGTAGACAAGAGAAGTCAGTTTTCCAAGGTCACTCAGATAGTAAACAACAAAAGTAGAAAGGAACTTCTAATGTTATGACTAGTTTTTTTGTTATATTATATTGTTATTCTTTGGAGAGAAGAAATCCCTGTATCACCTTTTTAAAAATTATTCTAAATAAGAGATATATGTAGGGAAAAAAAATGGTATCAAGATTGAATTTTTCCTGGACAGTTCCAAGTTCTCTCCAATAATGCCTGCTAGTACCATGCAAGACCTGGGTCCAGGTGTATACAGAAGAAGCTGATTAAAAGCAAGAGCTTAAAAATTGAAGGGTGCATGTTTGTTCAAAGTTTGTTAAATCACTTGTTATTATTGAGCATCTGAGAACAACTGACCTATTCGAGGAGCATTAGGATCCTGTAGAAGTGCCTGGTGACTATTTTTCCTTATCACCCCAAGGCCTAAATGATTGCAAATTCCTTTCCCCCAAAATAGTAATAATTGGAAAACCCACAAAATATCATAAGAGAACAAATAGAAGTTTAACTTTTATAATTTCTTATTAAGTCATTTTGATGCTTATATGTTTTCAAAAAGACATCATAATTTGTTTTAGCATTCATGAGGGATCAGGGGTTCAAGTCAAAAATTTAAGTTTAAATTCTGCCCATGCCATTTCACCTACTTTCCTGTCTACTTTCTCCACCAAAGAAAGAAGCATGTGGCTGATCTTTCACCTTCTTCAGGTAGCTGAGAGAGCTCTGAAATGTGTACTAGCAAAATCAGCACTTTGCAAAACTCTTTAATCTCATAGAACCCATTGAGCTAGGTGCTCGTTCCACTATAGATTAAGAAACTAAAAACATCAAGGTTACTGTAAATAGCTGGCAATCTTAGCTTTTTTTTTTTTTTAAATTGGGGCGGTGGTTGGTATCTACATTTGCAAGAGACAATTATTAATACATTAGCCTCAATATTATAGAAGTGGGGAAGATATTAATAAATTAAGGAATTCTCTTGCCTCTTATCTCTCAAAGCTTAGGTTCCCATCTATCTCCAGTCCCTCCATAATTCTACACATAGCTAAAACGGGTGAATCTGTAAGATGACATCACACTTTGTGGTAGAGAATGCCTCTCACCTATTAAGAGCAGCAGACCATAGCATATAACATCACAGATTCTGGAAGCAGACAGAAAGTTACAATCATAGCTCTGCCATTGTCTTGCTGTTCATGGTTACTAGCAAGTTAGTTAACATCTCTGCATGGAAAAATAGTTTTAAAAGTATTATCTAACTAGCAGATTTAGATGATACTTAATCAAGTTTATATTAACAAAGCATTTGATAAAATAAATTGGTTTATGTTACCTGGTCCAGGACCCAAGTTTTGTTAATAGTAATCTGATTTATTTCTTTGCATTCAAAATACAAAGATCAGGGAAAAGTATGTTGCCAGAGACATTAGCAAGTGCAAATATGTCTAATGTATTCTTTGAGGAATAAATTAAATCCTGAAATTTAGAGGAAGAGAAGCAGGATATGAGGTAAGAGAGATGGGGGTTGGATAAGGTAGGGCTTTGGAGTGTTTTACCAGAGAAACCTTAGAATCTGATACTCATTTGAAGATTTTTACTTTGTTACATGGAAAAGAGAACAAGAGTGGGAAAAGGAGAAAACACAGGAAATATTGTGACAGAATGCTGAGAGATTATGGTAGCTTAGTCCAGGGTAGTATTGTGATTATATTTTGAAAGCACAGAGAATAGAATGTACTAATGGATACGATGTGGGGTGTTAGGAAAAATAAAGAATAAAGGATGTGTCCAAGTATTCAGTTTAGTAAGTAGATAGAGTACCATTAATTGAGAGGTGAGAAATCACTAATACATAGTTAAGTTTCCGTTCTGTTTTTTAGTAATACTGGTACTGATTTTTATCACATATGAAACAATCAATACAGAAATTGCCTGTTTACATAACTTATCTCTAACCTGGATCTAAGGCTCAGTTTTGCTGTCTTGTAACATGGGTAGTGATCTGTCACTGATTTCTAGGACACTGTGGGCTCCCTAGAGACAAAGATTCTGTGTTATTCACAGATGTAGCCCTTGTACCTAGCATAGCACCTGACACACAATTGGCTCTATTAATATATGCTAAATACATGAATGAGGCCAAATGGCTGACAGGATGCCTCAAAGAGTGTGATCCAATAACAGGACTCATTCTCCTACTGGCAAGTCAGCTGACCAGACAGAAAACATTCTTTTGTAGAACGGCACTTGTTTAAACAAAACTAAACATAGCAATGCCAATTTACAGAAGGATCTGTCAGCTGGATCAGGCAATCCTGTTAAGCACTCTCATGTATTTTCACCGTCCAACAAAACGACATGGGAAAAATATTGGTCCAATCAAGATAGAGTAAGCACAGTCTACTCTGCTTCTCCCACTGAATGCAGCTAAAAACCCTGGATGGAACTGGGGCAGCTAGGTGAGAACTGTGAAAAATAAGTAGTAATAAGTGGACTGGGGAAAAATAATAGAACTCAAAACACCACTAAATCATGCATGAGTTTCTGGATTTTTTTCTTCAGTATCTTCAGATTTGGACTCAAAAACAGCCCAAATCATGGAAGTGTGTACCAGATGCAAGCAGAAAAATCTCCAAGAGAAGTCCTTTATTTGCAGTGCGAGGAGTAGAAATAGCACCCTAAAACCAGGGAGAGTGGAGAAAATTCTATTTTTGTGTTTGTTTTCTTCTGTTCAAGCCCCAGGTAACCCTGGCAAGGTGATGATAGCAAGTGGTAGTGGCAAAGGCAACAGTGGCTGGGTGGACGCTTATAACTCTAAGGATGGAAACCCTTCTCTGTGACCAAAGGGACTGTATCTCAAAAGTGTCAGGAGGAATTCTCTGTTGTTTTGTTCCTTTCTCTAGCCTTCCCCACTTGGTTCCCATGGCAGTGTGATCTCAGAGATAGAAAGTGAGAAACAGAGGTGAAAACTAAAGTCTCAGATTTCTAGCCAGAAGACCAGGGGGTGGCAGGGAAAGACTGGAACCTGTAGTGGGACAGGGAGACAGTAGAGCAGGGAGTCAGGGATTGCTGAGAAAGTGGTCCTATAACCCTGAGTGTGAACTCCTAGTTCCCCCTCTGAGTTGTATAGGCATTGATTTGACTTTAGTCAGCATACTAACCTTTTGAGAACTAAATTATGTGATGGAACAATGTCCAGGGCTAAAGACTGACCGCTCGCTGAGGCATATGTGTGATAAACTTTGATAGCATTGCTAAGGCTTTGAAAATTGACAGTTGGAGGTGCAGCCTAGGAAGGAAAGTAGGAACTTGCAGACTAAAGTTAACGAGGTTGTTTGCCTATACTTAAAAAAAAATCGATATTCTCCATTAGATTTAAACAGCACCAAAAATTTATGTAACATTTTGTTTGAAATGTCCAGAATAAGGCAATGATTTGAGAGTAATGTAATGAGCCCAGAAACTATTGCTGATCTTCAGGCTGCATTTCTAAACTCAGATTGTTGATATCATCTTTCTTCAAATGATTCATTAGAACTCACTGAATTATAGTTTTTTGTTCTTTCTGCTTTGGTCCTAGAGAGAAATTCTGGCCCATTAAATAATTTATTAGTTGAATCATTCAGAGATTAAGTCATTGATTAAAAAGACATTTACTGAGTACTTACTGCATGTTAGACACTGTGCTGAATGCTGCTGACAGAAACATAAGTAAGAGAATCTCTATTCTCAAATAAAAAATAAAATCCAACTCAACATACAAGGTGTGGGCTCAGCAGTAGAAGCTTGTGGGAACCAAAGGAGTTTCATCTTATTAGGCAAACTTTAAAGTCTACGAGCACATAATAAAATAGTTTGTTTTATCTAAACTTCTTTTCTTATCCAGTAAATGGTAGGCATGTTAATTAGTTGGCATGATAACGCATTGAAGAAGAGGACTTCATTCAGCTGTATTTACTTCATTTGAGGATTATTTTTTAGGGTCTGCTCTGAGCCAGGATTAACCTAGCCATGAGGTTCTGTGCCATCCAGACTTGCCAGGTGCTCTCTGGCTGGATCTGCCTCACAGCAGAGTGTGGAGAGCAAATGGAAGCAGCAAAGGGCTGCTCTTTCTTCTTTTCTCCTTTATTCAAAACTGGATCCTTGCCTTAGGCCACTTAACATTCATTGCTGATTTTCATATTGTTTAAACAAATCAGAAACCTCCAAAAAGATTAGCAGAAACTACAACCCTCCAGTCTGTGATTACAATTTAATTTTACAGCCCCTCAAAACATGTTCTTCAATTCATGTGGGAAATCAGAACTTTGAAGCTTAGTAGCTGTTAGACAAGGGAAAATCAGAATGTCTTAACAATGCAGAATCAAAGATGTCTGAGATGCAAGAGATTTCAGAGAGCATCTACTCTACAAGCCGAAGAAAGGAAGCCCTTGGGCTGGATTTGGCCTTTAGATAGTTTTTATTTGTCCTAAATGCCATTTTATGGAAATTTCATATTAATACCTAGCTTTGTGGATTCTCTTGAAAAATCAGAAGATGTGACAACCCTGGCTCCATATTTTCACATGGCAAATGCTCTGGACCCTGTCTCATCCACAATTGTGACCTTCTAATCTGGTCCAATAAACTAATTTTACAGATTAGGAAAAAAATACCAAGAGGACTTCTCTAAAGGCATATCTTTAGTTAGTAGCAGCTAGCCTCAGATGACTTGCCTCCTAACTTCCTGAGTAGTGCTATTTCCATTATGAGAGACTAAGGAAGCATTATTTAAGAATAATTTTAGCAAATTAACTCATGACCACAGAGTAATAAAACAAGCAGCAGTTTATTTAAAAAATATTAACTCTTGTGTTAGTTCTTATTCTAGGTACTAAAATACTTTCAGATTGCCCTAATTATTCCTTCTTTATCCATTAGTAAGGGAAAGATAGTAAAAGGAAGGAAGATATAAGGAAAGGAATCCAAGTGTTTTCTTGGAAGGTAGTTGTAAATCTGAAAATACCATAGAAATAACATATTATAACAATGCAATGAAAAAAAAAACTGCAGTGGAACAAATTCTCCCTACTCTATTTTATGAATCTACTGATTCTTTATACATATGGCAAATAGATTTCAGTTATGCACAGTGGATGACACCATAATATTTTTTTTGCTGTGACAGAAGGGCAGAACATCCTTCCCAGCCAGAATTAATCTTTTGCCATTATATACTCCCACAGAAATGTTTTTATATCTCTATCACAACACAAAACACTTTCTGCCATGCATTAGAATTATCTATGTCTTGTCTGTGCCCACCACAGAGTATGCACTCCCTGAAGGCTCACATTTGTCATGTTTATCTTGGATCTTCCATAGTTTCTAACACCATGGTTTAGACTAGGTAATCCTAGGTAATCCATTTCTTCATTTTGCATTTGCTAAATGCCTATTCTGTGCAAAAGCCTCTAAACATATGAGATTCAGAGATTACTTCAGAGTAGAAAATCAGCTCTATGTGGATCAGACACACATTGATCTTGTTTACTATTGTATTTCCAGCAACCAGAACACTGCTCAACATTGAGCAGTGTATTACTATACACCAGTGGATCATTCTTATGCTGGATGAAGGTGGAATAGACTAACTGTATGGAATTTAACATAAAGTGGGCCCAACAGAGAAATGAAAGTTACAATGAAGGTGCGGGTAGTTTTTTTGGAACATAGATCAAGCTTAATAAAATAAAGGACTAGCTATTGATTTAGGGCTTGGACAGTGACAAGTGTTGAAGGGAAGGAAAAAACAGAATAGCCTATGAAAGGGCTCAAGTAACTGATGATACTATATAAATCCTTCAACCTATGCCTAATACTATATGTGCCTATTCTTTGTCAGGCAGCATGGCATACTGGAAACCCAGAGCTGTATCCACATGCCTATAGAGACACCAGTTCCTAATATTTGCAGTATCTTCAGTTTATAATTGTGCCTGAAATACAGGCAGCTGACCTCTGAATGCTCATACTGAAATGCAAATGAATACAGCAGCTGCAGAAAGAAGAGGCTTCTTCAGGGAGCTTCAACAATTCAACAAGGATTGCGCACTTCTACGTGCAGAACACCAAATTTTAAATGTAAATGATTCATCATGAACAGCCGGTTGGCAGCTCTTTGATGGATATGTTATTTCAGATACCATATCTCTCATTAACATTACAGTATCTTGTGGAACTTCCATATGGTGTGTCAATGAAAGAAGAATTCCACAGGGACATGAGGGATAATGCTTATGATATTATTTAAAAGAGCATGGGGCAAATACCATAGCATTAGAGTCTTCTCACTATATTAAGACCAAACTCCTAGACCAGACTTTTCCCACTTGGCCCTGTGTGTTCATCTTTATTGGCACCATTCTTTTCCATGAGTTACATTTTAACTGTGGTTTATGTTTCCTGAAGATGTGGCTTTCCCATTTTTGTCTTATGAGCTTCTTATCATATGTTAAAATACGATCTAGTGGTCACTCTACAATGAATCCCTGATACAGTTTCCTAGGTAGAATCGAAAATTACTCTGTGTTCAGGGCTCTCTCATTTTGAAAAGAAGGAAAATAATACTTTCTTTTAGAGTTGTGAGAATTAGATATAATACCTATGGAAGTCATGACCCCACAACAGGTATTAAATAATGCTAGAAACTTGCTGTTTTCATTGTACATCTAGTACAATTTACATACACAAGATCACTATTAGTGTATTTGTATAATTAACACTCCATCTTTGAAAATTTGAGAATTACTATACTTCCTTATTCACACAATGTTCTAGAGTTTATGCTCCCGATAATAAGAAATGCAAAAAATTTAAGTTCCTTTAACATTTTATTTCTAATTAAAAATAACGAGCATGCTAAATGAGAATTCCATGTCTTATAATAAGCACTGTAATTGAAATGAAGTAGAAAATTGCAAAAATGAATTACATTGCAGTATGTAAATCTACAAAGAATTGAACCACAAAATGCAGAGTTCACAAACTGTACACATGGGAGATTAATCATCATCTCTAATACAAGAGATTTGATTAGGGTAGAAAGTAGAGCTGTATAAAATGATTAATATTGGATCATTTTTATCAAAAAAGTATTTATGAAGCTCCCTCTTCTGAGTGTAGCGGCTATTGTACCAGTGGCACAAACTTTTTAGATTACAGGTATTGCTTTAAAATCACAATGTTATTTTCAACCATTACAATAATTATTTTCTATAAGCCATTTTATTCTGAAATATTTCAAAGGTAGCTCCGAAAGAAGAGATAGGAGGGGAAAGTATCCCACAGGTGCTACACTCTAGGTGCTTTGCACTCATGACCTCACGTAGCCCTCACAGCAAACACATAAGCTAAGCATCATTTTCTACCCTTGCTTAGGTGAGAACTTTTGTGCTCAGATAATTAGAATAAAATACTAAATGTCATAAAGCTAAAACGTAGTTAGTCAAATCAAACCCAGTTTAATTTGACTCTTTCGACTGTCCTATTGGCAGTATACTTAAATTTCTGCAGTATACCTAAAAGAAACATTTCCTAATTTTTAATCACATTTAAAAAGAAGTAACCCACTGTTTAAATACACTTTCCACGTTACCATTATGAACACACATATATTTCATATAACCCAGACTTCAATTCCTATTATTTATGGGATCACCCAGGTCAGCACATTGCTCTGAGCTGTATGCTGGGGGAGCTATGAGGAGGGACACATGTGGTGGGGGCAGCAGACACCTGCCTTTTGACATCTGGTCTTTTAATCAAATCATAATATATATTTGTTTATTTATTTAACAAGTATGTATCAAGCACCAACTGTGTGCCAGAGTGTTCTGTTCTAGTCAGTAGAGATTTCAGTATTATTTGTTAAGAATCTAGTGTGTTCAACCCGGCGTGGTGGCTCAAGCCTGTAATCCCAGCACTTTGGGAGGCCGAGGCGGGTGGATCATGAGGTCAAGAGATTGAGACCATTCTGGTCAACATGTTGAAACCCAGTCTCTACTAAAAATACAAAAAATTAGCTGGGCATGGTGGCACGTGCCTGTAATCCCAGCTACTCAGGAGGCTGAGGCAGGAGAATTGCCTGAACCCAGGAGGCAGAGGTTGCGTTGAGCCGAGATCGCGCCATTGCCCTCCAGCCTGGGTAACAAGAGTAAAACTCCGTCTCAAAAAAAAAAAAAAAAGAAAAAAAAAGAATCTAGCGTGTCCTAAAATCTGTAAAATTGCAGTAGAGAGGTTAATCTCATGCATATGCATATGGTTTAGTTTATTTAGAGCCATATATCCTAGGTTTGAACTATTTTGCCACTTACTAGTTGTGTAAGCTTGGGCAAGTCATTTACTCTCTCTAAACATTATTTCTTGCATTTTTGTTAAAAGGACACTGATAGTAATTATGTCATAAAATTTTATGGGAGCATAAAATAAGATAGTGTAAGGAGAGTGTGGGTAAGAACAGAGCCTAGCAAGCAGCTGCTTATTAAGTGTTACTTATGATAATGATGCTTTTAAGACTATACACACACACACACACACACACACACACACATATATATGTATTTTTTGAAATAGAGTCACTTTTGTTGCCCAGGCTGGAGTGCAATAGTGCAATCTTGGCTCACTGAAACCTCCACCTCCCAGGGTCAAGCGATTCTCCTGCCTCAGCCTCCCGAGTAGCTGGGATCATAGGTGCCCACCACCACGCTTGGCTAATTTTTAGTATTTTTAGTAGAGACAGGGTTTCACCATGTTGGCTAGACTGGTGTCAAACTTATGACCTCGGGTGATTTGCCTGTTTCAGCCTCCCAAAGTACTGGAATTACAGGCATAAACCACTGTGCCCAGCCAGAGACCACTTACATTGTCCTCAATTATCAAATTAAGCTATAGAAATCTTCATGATTGGGCTGCATAGAATACAAATTGCTTTCCTAATTTTGATGGACCCCTTATTTTACCTAGATTATGGAAAGCTGTATAATTCTTTCATTTGGGAAACTGAAGTAGATTTTATTCTCCTGTGGTCTCTTTTCCTTAACTGTCAAGCAATGGGAATGTAACCCAGGCTCAGTAAATTGGCAGCTGTATTCCAGGAATCTGGAGAAAACAAAGTAAAGCAAAAGAATGGCCAGTATTTATTTGCGATTTATGTTAGTGATAGGGTGCAAATGTAGACATACTCTGGCCAAATTGCTAAAAGGTGAGTTTCCTGTTTCCTGGAAGCTTATGGACCTGGGCGAATTTTCCAAACTTGGTCTTCTAACTACTAGTACATCTGGGTGGTGGGGGTGGGCAATGTTCTTTAAGCCAATACTGTTTACTTCCTTGATTTATCTTAAAAAAAGTCAAGCTAAAATTGGTTTTTAGTGATTGCAATCAAATCCCTGTCATGAGTCAAAAATGTTTGGAAAAGCAACCTACAATCAACTGTATACATATGTATTAACTATTTAAGTTCTAATTCAATTATTGATTTTTATAATAACAAGTAGCTTGGCTCTATTCAGTGTTTGATGGGCTTAATGAAGGCCTACAGTCCAAGAGAGGTAAATTACTTAACTTTATATCAAAGTAGAATCATGGACCAAAATTTTTCCAGAGCCAAATTATCTGAGAAATTGAAACATTAAATTCAGTTCACTAGTGTGTCTCCTGATCTGGAATACCAGATGTCTCGCACCCTGGAACCTGATTTCACAAGGGAGAATACCTTCCAATTATCTGTGACTATTTGCATCTGGTAATTCTGCTTAGAGAAAGAATCACCAGATGAATTCTTTTTCCCTCTCTTGTCTGCTGAATAAAGTTAATTAAATATTGCCTGAGAGGATAAGAGAAAACCCTGGGCCATGCCTACTTATGTATGTACTCCAAAGAGAATGAGAAACATGGGAGGAAGAAACAATGACAACAGGGAAACTGAAAGAAGAAACTAAAAATTTCAGGCCAGGAAGGGTTGCAGTGCTTTGTGGCACCAAGACAGGAGGATCTCTTGAGCCCAGCAGTTTGAGGTTGCAGTTAGCTAATGATGGTGCCACTGCACTCCAGCCTGGGTGACAGAGCAAGACCCTGTCTGCAAAATAATGAAATTAAAAAATGAAAGCATCAAGGGAACCCCTACTGCAGAAAATTTGCTATGCGCTTCTTAGACAATCACATAAAACATCAGTCTTGCTTTCCAAATTTTTTCATGTGAGGTTCAATAATGGCTAGTTATCTAGGATTTTTAAAAAATCTCCCTTTTAAGTTATTTACTATGTTTCAGAATTAATTTTCCTCTGTGCTAGAAACAGAAGTAAGATTTTAATAGAACTAAGATGGTCTTATTGCTAGAGGATATAGGAATACAGAATTCTATAAAACCATAGCCACTGTTCTGCATGAGGTTTACTTACAAGACAGTCTTACTAAACCATGACTGTATCTCATATGTGAAATTAAAATGCCTTTTTATTATTCAAACTGTCATCATTTGGAATGAAGTAAACCTAAATTTTATATCAAATGGACCTATTCTTCAGCCTCAGATGCAAATCTTATATGAGTAAGATTTGGCAGCTCTACAAGTAACAGGTTAAGGAACTCAAGAATGCCAAAGATCCAGAGAGCCAGGATTTCTACCTCACTCAAAACACAGGGAACAAAATGGCCAAGCCTGCTTTCAGTTAAGAATGTGCCCCACTTCAGCTTATTTCCATAGCAAGAGTGTATAAGGAAAGAGAGAAAAGGCTATACCTGTGTCCCTGATTTTGAATCCATGGTATCTCTGCTCTCCATCACAGGTTACCCAGTAAGTGTCCTGGAATCTAGCCAAATTATTACACACAAGAGTATTTTTTCTAAAGAAAAATCCTTACAAAAGAAGTATTGGGTGGATTTTTTTCTCTAGGGGTCACAATTGAACATTCATATTTTAAAAATTATTAAGCACTAGCATTGTACTAGCATTATCCTATAGAATTGTGGGCATGAAAAGGCCATGCAATATACTCTTAAGATGCTGTAACCTAGAGGGAATGTTTAATTGGAGGGAGAGGGATGGTGGGCAAGGACTGAAAAAGTACCTGTTGGGTACTTTGCTGACTACCTGGGTGATGGGTCCAACCACACCCCAAACCTCAACATCATGTAATATACCTTTGTAACAAATGTGCACATGTGCCCCAATTCTAAAATATGAGTTGAAAAAGAAAAATAAAAACAAAAAAGCAAACAAGCAAATAGCAACAACACAAACCCAAACTCTTCTTAGAAAAAAAGAGAGAATTTGTAGTTTGGGTCAAAGGAGAAAGCTATAATAATTTCTTCTCTTTTGTCTTCCCAAAACACAAAAATTCCAGGTAGAATTCAGAGTCAACAGGCAGTGAGCACCAAGGAATATCACAAATAATAGAGAGATCTTAAGTGGCTAGCTTATTTTTTGCCAGATGACCTCACACTAAACTTTCACAGACATACTTATTGGCCATTACTTCCAAGAATTTTGTAGGTTGGAGGGCAGCTGTTACAAGATACACCAAATATAGAGAGATTTAACAACTTGCTCAAGGTTACAGAGACAGAAAATGGTAGAGAAGCATTACTGTTAAACACAGCTTTGTATAATTCCATGGATTCCATAGCTATGGTATCGATAAGGGTTTTTAGACTATAAAAACAATCTTAAATATTGCTTTTATATTTTGCTAGAATTACACAGATATAACACATGCTGATTGAAGCAGAATATATAAAACAGTCTAATCGAAACCTTCTGGCAACATGAGTTTGCACTTAGTTTATAAATGCACAAACCTCTTTGTTTCTCTCCACTGTGACTCATAGAGATTTGTGACTTCCATTTATCTGAGTTTCATTTCTCCATACAATGTAATTTTTGGTTGAATTCTTTCTTAGATTTACATTATTTAATGTGTTCTGAAGTGCTGGCGATTATCAGCTCTGTGAAACTGCTAGAGAAAAATGTGCAGAATAAATATCCCTAATAATGTTGTAATTCATTGAGTTTTACTAAATGCCAGAGACTATGTGTTATGAACTAAGTAACCTCCCCCTCAAATGCCCCCAATATCTTGAAGAAACTCTAATTCCCAGTGTGATGGTGTTTAGAGATGAGGTTTTTGGGAAATAATTAGGTTTAGATGAGATAATGAGGGTAGCCTCTTCATGATAGGCTTAATGTCCTTAAAACAAGAGACACCAGAGACTTGATAAAGAAGATAGAAAATAAATTTAATTCATGCCTTGAATTCCTCTTCCCCTCTGCAAAGTGTGGACATAGCAAACAGGAGGCTGTCTATAAGCTGGAAAACAAGCCTTCACCAGAACCCAGCTATGTTCACATCCTCATCTCAGACTTCCAGCCTCCAGCACTGTGAGAAAAAAAATGTTTAAGCCATTGGCTCTGTTATTTTCTTGGGGCAGCCCAAGCTGACTTAATACTGTGTTAAGTGCTTCATAGGAACTATCCCATGTTCTTCTCATAAGATCTATATCTGGTAGGCATTTAATATTGTCCCAAATTTACAACTGAAGAAAGTGAGGAAAGAGAGTTTAAGCAATTTTTCCAGTGTCACAGAACTATTAAGTGGCAGAGTCAGGATATAAATCTAGTCTGTCAAATGCCAAAGCTTGTGCTAAACCACTTTACTATAATGTCTACAATGTGCATAACTTTTCATTTCCATAAACCCACCACTCATCAATTTAATCACATTATCACATTTAGTAATATATGAGATATGTGAGTTTACCTTATATTGCGGAAAATTTTTAGGTGTGTTGGACCCAGCTCTTCCTGTAGTTACTAACTGAAAGATGCACATTAGAGAGTTTCTAGCCTTCTATTCACTCTTAGTAATTTTGCACCAGGGATTCTTCCTTACCACTGCATGTCATTAAGAAGTCAGTCATACTCCTCCTAATTGCCTGTACAACAACCACATGTGTACACTTCAAATTTGAACTATTTTAAGCCAAACTCATCTTCTCTGTCTCAATCTAGCCATTTTCCCTATTTCTCTATTTGCAAAATTGTCTCAGTCACCTAAAATTGAATCCTTAAGTCACCCTTGCCTTCTCCCTTTCCTTCATCCTTATAGAATTTCACCAAGTTTATCTCATTCTTCTCTCATCTAACAATAACTTCTATGACACCTTCAAATTCCTAGTAGTTTAATAAAATAAAGGTAATCTCTCCCTTACCCAATGAACCCTGAATGATACTGTCAGATTGAAATTTTTAAAGGCGGTTTTTGATTACATTATTTTCTTCAAAACTCTTCAACAATTAAGTTACAGAAGAAAATTTCCCACATCATGGTTTAGCATACATGATTAAAAATATTTTCAAACTTCCTTTGCCAGCCTTATTTGTTATGATATATGACACTGAGTAGAACATCTATTTTCTCAACTCCATTATTCAGTTTGTCAAACTGTTTAAGCTTGGAATACTGTGCCTCTAACCCCCTCTCTCACAGCCCAACCAAACTTCAGGATTCACCTCAAAGGCTAGCTATCTCATTAAGCCCTAATTTTCCAGATGGATGCATTCTCTAATTTTCTAATGTATAGAGCCCTTAAGTCACATTTCAACTATTTTCTACTTATCATGTATAACCTTGTATTGGAAATATTTCCAGATAAATTATAAGATACCTGATGGAAGAGATTAACCACTAACTAATCTTGGCATCCTCCCTTGTAACTCTTAAAACCCTTCAGGATCTTGCTTAATGGATGCTAAAAAATGATAATTAGATAAAGAAGATACCAAAGAAATTTAATTCATGCCTTGAATTTGTATCAATACTTCATTCATTGAAAAGAAGTCATGTGCCATTTAGGTTATATTTAATATCTGCTCTAATAGTCACGAACCCTCAAGCTACTCAGTAAAATATTTTGCAAGCAACAGTTGAAATATCCTGGATCTATTCCGAAATAAACTGAATTGGCAGGGTCAGTGGGAATCACCATGGTAACAGATGGATCCTTTAATCTTCGCAATCACTTTGGTGTAGATCGGCATTTACATATCATGACAAAGGCCTGCTGCTGTCCATCAGGAGTAGTATGAAGGTATATCAAGTCAGGGTAATTTCAATAGCTGCTATGACAACAGCTCAAATAACCAGTAGCTAATATAATACAAGTTTATTTCTTGCTTATATCATAATCTAATGTAGATTGTGAAGGCTCCTAAGTCTTCTAAGTGACTCATGGAGTCAAGTTCTTTCTAACGCATGATTTTGCCATCTTTGGATCCCTTTTCCCCTACTCACATGAATGTAGGAGGAAGATTAAGACCAGGATCTTTTGTGAATTTTTAGAACACAGGCCTCTAGCATGCATCACCTCGGCTCATATTCTGTTGACTAATTCTAGTCAAGTACTGCAAAGTAGGTTTTCAAACGGTGCTTTCCGATGTGTCCAGGAAAAGGAAATGGATTTGCTGAACATCTAGCCTATCTTTGCCATACCAAAGTTCCAGCACCTGAAGGAATTTGATACCTGGATCTGAAGGCTATTATTCTGGAAGAATTAACCTTAAAAAGGCATTTACACTGGGTCTATTGGTTGTGACAAAATTCTTTTAACATAAAATTCCTTCAAATGACCACACCTTCTTTAGTAGAATTCTATGGCAGGGCTATGCTCCGTAATACGCAATGAATTTGTATTGCTATTCATTCTCAAACTCAAATATGTCGGTTATGATTCAAACATATCTATAGCCTGGGTGCACCTTACCTATCCCACTTTATCTCTACTTCTGTATTGTGTCTTTTCTCCTTGCTTTAATCTTTCTAATCGATTTCTGCCTGTGAACATACCAGGCAAATTCTGAGACCCCCTCCATAGGTAGAGGTTTTGTGAATTAGAATGCCTTTTTCACTGAGCACAAATTGAAAATCTCTTCATAATGGACTCTTCTACTCTAGCTCCACTTCCCTATTTCCTCAGGCTACTCTCTCTGCTTTGCTACTTAACCATACAACACCCACTTGCCCACAGGACACCCATGCTGTCTCCTCCAATTGCCCTTGGATACTCTGACCTGAACTGATTTCTCCTGTCTACAGACTTCCATGACTTACTCTTTGAGTCACACATTCAAGAGATGCCTGATAACCTGACAATCTGTTGTACAGCTCCATGGCAGTTGATGTGATCTGTTACAAAAAAAGGCCATTTTGAGTCCTGTCTTTGTCTATGTCCTCAAGTGGCTTCATGTCTCATTTGAGTAAAAGCCAAAGTCAGCACAGTGGCCCATACGGCTTTCCAAGATCTCACCTTCTGTGACCTCTTTGACATCATCTTCTACTTGTTTCCCCAACTGAGTCTGCTCCAGACACACTGGTCTCCCATATGTTTCCTTACCTCTGACAGTTCCCCTCCAGGCTTTATTCTTGTGATTTCCTTCTCCTGAAAGCATCTTCTCCCATACCCACCCACTCTGTCCTCTCTTTCTGGGCTTCATACAAAGTTTCTTTCTTCTGTAAAGGGCACACTCCTCAACACTCTAAATCCTATTTCCCTGCTTTATTTTTCTCCTAGCAATGATCATCATCTAATATAATACATATTTCACTCATCTATTTTGTTTTACTTTGTCTCCCCCAACAGGAATGTATGTTCCATGAAGTCAAGAATTTTTGTCTGTTGTATTTAGTTCTGTAAATCCAGCATCTAAAATGCCTACTGATACGTAGTAGATATTCAGTAAGTATTTGCTGAAGGAATAAATGACTCTTCTACTTTTAATCTTTTAATATATCTTTTATTCCTTAGCAGAATGTAGAGACACTGAAGTCAAGTACTAGATTATATATTTTCCTTGTATTCCACTCCAGGATTGTCCTGTATTGCAAAGGGCTTAATGATAATTTACTAATGTAAATTATTATATTTTAAATGTCAAGCTCTTTTATATCATTTCTCAGTGACCAAATCTTTGATAGAAGTGTCTCCTGTCTTCAGTACCACGTCAAAGCTGTGGGGACAGCAGCTTCTTTATTTAGGAGCCATCTGGACTGGGTGTAAGTTCTCTGTAATTTTTAAAGGTTGTGACACTGGCAATTACTGAAATGTCAAAACACTAGGCCAACCATGAGGGCTGTGGCAAAATCCCACGCATTTGTCATGGTGATGCGGGTAAACATATATATCATCTGACCCTCAACCGTAAAATTGAAATTAAAGTTAGATTTTTATAATGGCTTAGAGAATGGCACCTGGTACAAGACAGATATATTGCACTAAAACACCTACAGGCATATGAAGAATAAGGCTATGAAAAGGCAGAGGAAGCCTCTGGTTTTTTATAATATTAAGTGTTATGTTTTAATAATATGCTACAAATTATTCCTAGCCTGGAAATCATTGGGAAATATATTTACTAATAGCACATGTTGTATTTCTTTTGCACAATATTTTCTGAAGCACAATCTATTTTCTAAAGGCAAGTATTCTCTAAAGTACAATCTACTGTGGTAATTTTATAAGTATAAAGTTTTAATATAACATTTCTTGAGATCATTTATAGGATCTTTACCTACATCATGCCATTTTATTCTCATAAAGACTCTAAAATATAATTATTGTCTAAATTGAATAAATGAAGAAGGCAAGGCTAAGTAACTGGCCCCCAGTTACAGAGTGAGTGAATGGTGGAGCTGAATTTAACACAGGTGCTCATTCCAAAGCTCTTACTCCTGCTCACTTCACAGCATGTCTTACCTGAGCTATCTGAGAGACTGGGAGAGAATGATTCACTGAGCAGCTCAAAAGGGATAAGCTCAGGGATTAAAAGCAGGAGGAGAAAAACATCCTTTTGTAAAGTAAATTCCTATTTGGTTATAGGCATAAAAATCACAAAAGGTATGACAGATAAGGGACTTGGTTATTAGCTAGAATCCTTTGAAGCCTGTGAAATAAGTCTGGCAGAGGATCATTTTATGTTTTGTAGATATGTATATATGTATAAAAGGACAAATAGATATTTGTCCTTTCAACATTTCTGAACAGATTTATTAAAGTACTATTGACATAAAATAAACTGACATATTGACACTGAACATTTTGATAAGTTTTTACATATGTATACTCTCAGGAAACCACACAAAAATCAAGATAATTAACATATCCATCACCTCCATGAGGTTCCTCCTACACCTTTGTAATCTGTCACTCCCCTTGTTCCCATCCCCAGGATACCATGGACTTGATTTCTGTCACTGTAGATTACTTTGCATTTTCTGAAGTTTCATAAAGATTGAATCACACATTATGTGCTTTTTTTAAAAATCGTGGTGCTGCTTTTTAAATTTTATTGTACCTTTTTTTTTTTTTTATTATTTTTTAGGCAGGTTCTCACTCTTCCATGCTGGCTGGAGTGCAGTGGTGCAATCATAGCTCACTGCACGCCTAAGCAATCCTCCTGTCTCTGACTCCCAAGCAGCTAGGACTACAGGTATGTGCTATCACACCTGGCCAATATTTCTATTTTTTGTAGAGATTGAGTCTCACTATGTTACCCAGGTTGATCTCGAAATCCTGGCCTTAAGTGATCCTCCTGCCTTGCCTTTTCTGGCTACTTAGACTCATAATTATTTTGATTTTTGCTGTGTTGTTCGGTGTATTAATTGGTCATTGCTTTATGTTGTTGAGTAATATTCCATTATATGAAAATACCACAGTTTGTTTAGTCTTTCACCTGTTGGTGAATATTTAGGTTTTTTGGTGTTTGGGCTATTACAAATAACATCATTTTGTACATTATTTCTTAATTTAAAGTAAAGGAATAAACAAACTACGGTATATTTGTATAATGAAATGTTACTCATTAACATAAAGCAAAGACCAATTAATACACCCAACAACACAGCAAAAATCAAAATAATTGTGAGTACGTAGCCAGAAAAGCCAAGTCAGGGGAATCACTTGAGGCCAGGAGCTTGAGATCAACCTGTTAACATAGTGAGACCCCGTCTCTACAAAAAATTAGAAACATTGGCCAGGTGTGACATAGTGGGTATATGTTTACCTTTTTAAGAAACGACCAAACTATTTTCCAAAATGGTTACAGTATTTCCTATTCCCACCAGCAGTCCATGAGAACATTAGTTCCTCCACACTTTTTCCAACACTTGATATAACCAGGCTTTGTAATTTTCTCCATCCTAATAAGTGCATAATGGTATCTTACTGTGATTTAAATTTTTGTTTTCCGGATGATTAATGATATTAAGCATCTTCTCTTGTACTTATCTGCCACCCTTATATCTTCTTTGATAAAATGCCTATTCATCAATATTTTGAACAAGCATATTTTGAATAGTCATTTTATCAGAGGATGTATGGATGGCAGATAAGTATAGGAGATGCTCAGTATCACTGATCATTAGGAAAATGAACATTTATAACACAATAAGGTAGGACTATACACTTACTGGGTTATGTATCCTATAAACATATAAACCACAGAAAATAAAAATAAAGAATATAAATGGCCTTTAATTTTGCTTATTTTAAGAAGTGCAATGTTATTTTTTAAGAATTTCTCATATATCCTGAATACAGGTAAATTATATACAAATTCCTCCAATCTGTGGCTTTTCTTTCCATTCTCTTTATAGAGTCTTTTAAAGAGGAAGTGTTTTTAATTTTGATGAAGTCCAACATAGTCATTTGTTCTTCTACTGATTGTGTTTTGGTGTCATATATAAGAAACCTTTTCTAACGTAAGGTCATGAATGATTTTTCATGTTTTCTTATAGATATTTTATAGTTTTAGGTTTCACATTTACATCCATACTTTTCTTTTTTTGGGGGGGATAAGTTCTTCCTCTCTTATTCAGGTTGGAGTGCAATCATAGCTTACTACAGTCTTGTACTCCTGGGCTCAAGCAATCCTTCTGCCTTAGCCTCCCAAATAGCTTGGACTATATAGTCAGGCACTACTGTGCCAGACTATCTGACTTATTTTTTCTTTATTTTTTGTAAAGAGGCATGGAGGGGTGTGTGTGGTCTCACTTTGTTGATCAGAGTGGTCTTAAACTCCTGGCCTATAATGGTCCTCCTGCCTTGGCCTTCCAAAGTGCTGAGATTACAAGCACAAGCCATCATAACTAGCTAGAATTGACTTTTAGTTAATTTTTACATACACTCATACATCACTTAATGACAAGGATATATTCTGAGAAAGGTATTGTTAGGCAATTTCATCATTGTGTGAATATCTTAGAGGGTGCTTATACATAGCCTACTGCACACCTAGGCTTCACGATATAGCCGGTTACTCCTAAGCTACGAACCTATGCAGCATGTTACTGTACTAAATACTGTGGGCAGTCATACAAAGATAAGTATTTGCATATTTACATATAGATAAAGTACAGCAGAAGTATGACATAAAATATTTTAAAATGGTATCCTTCTATAGGATACTTACCATGAATAGAGCTTGCAGGACTGGAAGTTGTTCTGGGCAAGTCAGTGAGTGAGTGGTGAGAAATGTGATGGCCTAGGACATTACTCTATGCCACTATGACTTTATAAACAACATGCCATTAGGTTACACTAAATTATAAAAGTTGTGTTCTTCTTTCTTCAAATTAACCATAGTTTACTGTAACATTTTATAAACTTTTATTTTTAACTTTTCAACTCTCTATTACAAATAACACTTAGCTTAAAACCCAAACACATTTTACAGTTGCACAAAAATATTTTCTTCTTTATATTCTTATTCCATAATCTTTTCCTATTTTTTACTTTTTAAAATGTTCTTGTTAAAAACTAAGACACATACACACACATTAGCCTAGGCATGTACAGGGTCAGGATCAACAATATCACTGTCTCCCACCTCCATATCTCGTCCTACAGGAATGTCTTCAGGGGCAATAACACATGGAGCTGTTATCTCCTATGATAACGACACTTTCTGGAACACCTCCTGAAGGACTTGCCTGAGAATGTTTTTCAGTTAACTTTTTATTTCTTATAAGTAGAAAGGGTACACTCAGTGCTTCCTGTAAGGAGTCAGCAGGAGCAGCGGCACGGTAGGTAGGAGGGAGCAGAAGCTGTGGCACGGTCTGAGGGAGCTTCTTTGGAGAAGCCATTGGTGGCTTCCACGTGATGGTGGAGGAGGAGGCAGGTCTCTGCGTAGGAATCTAATTGATTAATTAGATAATTTCATCTTTCCTGCATCCAAAATTTCAAGCAATATAAAAGAAGTGAAGAACTCTTAGAGGGATCCAAGAGGGCCGATTAGGAGCAGCTCAGGATTGCCGCTCCCAGTGAAAGCACAGAGGCCACAGCAGGTGATCCCAGGCAAGCAGGGCCTGGAGTGGACTTCTGCAGGAGACGCCAGACTGTTAGAAGGACAACTAAGAAACAAAAAGAAATAACTTCATTATCAACAAACTGGGCGTCCACTCAGAGACCCAATCTGAAAGTCCACAACTACAAAGACCACAGGTGGATAAATCCACAAAGATAGGAAGAAACCAGTGCAAAAATGATGAAAACACCCGAGACCAGAATGCCCCTCATACTACAAGGGATCACAACTCCTCACCAGCAAGGAAACAAGGCTGGATGGAGAATGAGTGTGATGAATTTACAGAATCAGGCTTCAGAAGGTGGGTGACAAGAAACTTCTGTGAGCTAAAATAACACGATCTAACACAATGCAAAGAAACTAAGAACCTTGAAAAAAGATTTGACGAAATGCTAATAGAATAAACAACTTAGAGAGGAATATAAGTGAATTGATAGAGCTGAAAATGACAACACAAGAACTTCGCGAAGCATACACAAGTTTCAACAGTCAAATTGACCAAGCAGAGGATATCAGAGGTCAAAGATCAACTCAATGAAATAAAACAAGAAGGTAAAATTATAGAAAAAAGGGTAAAAAGGAATGAACAAAGTCTCTAAGAAATACGGGACAATGTGAAAAGACATAATCTATGTTTGATAGGTGTACCTATCAAATGTGATGAAGAGAATGAATCCAAGCTGGAAAATACTCTTCAGGATATTATCCAGGAAAACGTCCCCAACCTAGAGGCTGGCCAATATTCAAGTCCAGGAAATACAGAGAACACCACAAAGATAATTCTCAAGAACAGCAACCCCAAGGTACACGATCATCAGATTCACCAGGGTTGAAATGAAGGAGAAAATGCTAAAGGCAGCCAGGGAGAAAGGTTGGGTTACACACAAAAGGAAGCCCATCAGACTCACTGCACATCTCTCCACAGACACCCTACAAGCCAGAAGAGAGTGGGGGCCAATATTCAATATCCTTAAAGAAAAGAACTTTCAACCCAGGATTTCCTATCCAGCCAAACTAAGCTTCATAAGTGAAGGAAAAATAAAATCCTTTATGAACAAGCAAGTACTCAGAGATTTCATCACCAACAGGCCAGCTTTACAAGAGCTCTTGAAAGAGGCGCTAAACATAGAAAGGAACAGGCTGTACCAGCCACTCCAAAAACATACCAAATGGTAAAGAGCATCAACACAATGAAGAAACTGTATCAACTAATGAGCAAAACAGTCAGCTAGCATCAAAATGGCAGGATCAAATTCACACATAACAATATCAACCCTAAATGTAAATGGGCTAAATGCACCAATCAAAAGACACAGACTGGCAAATTGAATAGAAAGCCAAAAGCCATCAGTGTGCTGTATACAGGAAACCCATCTCGCATGCAAGGATGTACAAAAGCCCAAAATAAAGGGATGGAAGAAGATTTACCAAGAAAATGGAGAGCAAAAAAAAGCAGGAGTTGCAATTCTTATCTCTGATAAAATAGACTTTAAACCAACAAAGATCAAAAGAGAGAAAGAAGGACATTACGTAATGGTAAAAGGATCAATGCAACAAGAAGAGCTAACGATGATCCTAAATATATACGCACCAAATACAGGAGCACCCAGATACATAGGCAAGTTCTTAATGACTTACAAAGGCAAGTTCTTAGCCTCCCACACAATAATAATGGGAGACTTTAACACCCCATTGTCAATATTAGACAGATCAACAAGACAGAAAATTAACATGGATATCTAGGACTTGAACTCAGACCTGGATCTAGCAAACCTAATAGGTATTTACAGAACTCTCCACCCCAAATCCACAGAATATACATTCTTCTCAGCACCATATCGCACTACTCTAAAATTGACCGCATAATTGGAAGTAAATCACTCCTCAGCAATGCAAAAGAACGGAAATCATAACAAACAGTCTCTCAGACCACAGTACAATCAAGTTAGAACTCAGAATTCCGAAACTAAGAACCACACAGCTTCATGGAAACTGAACAACTGGCTCTTGAATGTTGACTGGATAAACAATGAAATGAAGGCAGAAATAAAGATTTTCTTCAAAACCAATGGGAATGAAGACACAACATACCAGAATCACTGGGACACATTTAAAGCAGTCTCCAGAGGAAAATATATAGCAATAAATGCCCACATAAGAAGCAAGGAGAGGTCTAAAATTGACACCGTATCATCAAAATTGAAAGAGCTAGAGAAGCAAGATCAAAAAAATCTCAAAACCTAGCAGAAGACAAGAAATAACTAAGATCAGAGCAGAACTGAAGGAGATAGAGACACAAAAAACCCTTCAAAAAATCAATAAATCCAGGAGCTGGTTTTTTGAAAAGATCAACAAAAGGGACCACTAGCCAGATTAATAAAAAAGAAAAGAAAAAATAATCAAATAGATGCAATAAAAAATGATAAATGGGATACCACCACAGATTCCACAGAAATTCAAACCATTATCAGAGATTATCACACACAACTCTATGCCCATAAACTAGTAAACCTGGAAGAAATGGATAAATTCCTGGACAATTGCATCCTCCCAAGCCTAAACCAGGAAGAATTTGAAACCCTGAATAGACCAATAACAAGGTCTGAAGTTGAGGTAGCAATTAAGAGCCTACCACCCGAAAAAAGCCCAGGTCCAAATGAGTTCACAGCTGAATTCTACCAGACACACAAAGAGGAGCTGGTACCATTCCTTCTGAAACTATTCCAAACAATCCAAAAAGAGGGAATCCTTCCCAAATCATTTTATGAGACCAACATCATCCTGATACCAAAACCCAGCATACACTCAGCAAGAAAAGAAAACTTCTGGCCAGTATCCATGATAAACATAGATGCAAAAATCTTCAATAAAATACTGGCAAACCAATTGCAACAGCACGTCTAAAAGCTTATCTACCATGATCAAGTAGGATTCATCCCGGGAATGCAAGGCTGGTTCAACATATGCAAGTCTATGAATGTAATTCACCACATAAACAGAACCAAAGACAAAAACCACATGATTATCTCAATTGACGCAGAGAAGGTCTTTGACAAAATTCAACAGCTAAAAACCCTCCATAAACTAGGTATTCATGGAATGTATCTCAAAATAATAAAAGCTATTTATGACAAACCAACGACCAATATCATACTGAATGGACAAAAACTGGAAGCATTCCTTTTGAAATCTGGCACTAGACAAGGATGCCCTCTCTCACCACTCCTATTCAATATAGTACTGGAAGTTCTAGCCAGAGCAATCAGGCAAGAAAAAGAAATAAAGGGTATTCAAATAGGAAAGGAGGAAGTCAAATTGTCTCTATTTGCAGACGACATGCTTTTATATCTAGAAGACCCCATCATCTCAGCCCAAAAATCTCCTGAAACTGATAAGCAACTTCAGCAAAGTCTCAGGATACAACATCAATGTGCAAAAATCACAAGCATTCCTATACACCAACAACAGACTTAAAGAGAGCCAAATCAAGAACAAACTCCCATTCACAATTGCTACAAAAAGAATAAAATACCTAGGAATACAACTAACAAAGAACATAAAGGACCTCTTCAAGGAGAACTACAAACCACTGCTCACTGAAATAAGAGAGGACACAAACAGATGCGGAATCATTCCATGTTCATGATTAGGAAGAATCAATATTGTAAAAATGGCCATACTGCCCAAATTAATTTACAGATTCAGTGCTATCCCTATCAAGCTACCAATGACCTTCTTCACAGAACTGGAAAAAAATGCTTTAAACTTCATATGGAACCAAAAGAGAGCCCACGTAGCCAATGTTAAACAAAAAGAACAAAGTTGGAGGCATCACACTATTGGACTTCAAATTATACCACAAGGCTACAGTAATCAAAACAGCATGGTACTGGTACCAAAACAGAGATATAGACCAATGGATCAGAAAGGAAGCCTCAGAGGCAACATAACACATCTACAACTATCTGATCTTTGACAAACTTGACAAAAACAAGCAATGGGGAAATAATTCCCTGTTTAATAAATGGTGTTGGAAAAACTGGCTAGCCATGTGCAGAAAGCAGAAATTGGACCTCTTCCTGACACCTTACACTAAAATTAACTCCAGATGGATTAAAGACTTAAACATAATACCTAACACCATAAAAACCCTAGAAGAAAATCTAGGCAAAACCATTTGGGACATAGGTGTAGGCAAAGACTTCATGACCAAAACACCGAAAGCATTGGCAACAAAAGCCAAAATAGACAAATGGGACTTAATCAAACTCCACAGCTTCTGCACAGCAAAAGAAACAGTCATTAGAATGAATTGGAAACCAACAGAATGGGAAAAAATTTTTGCAGTCTACCCATCTGACAAAGGGCTGATATCCGGAATCTACAGAGAACTGAAACAGATTTACAAGAAAAAAACAAACAATCCCATTCAAAAGTGGGTGAAGGATATGAATAGACACTTTACAAAAGAAGACATACATGAGGCCAACAAACGTATGAAAAAATACTCATCATCACTGGTCATTAGAGAAATTCAAATCAAAACTACATTGAGATACTATCTCATGCCAGTTCGAATGGCGATCATTAAAATATCTGGAGACAACAGAGGCTGGAGAGGATGTGGAGAAATAGGAACACTTTTACACTGTTGGTGGGAGTGTAAATTAGTTCAACACTGTGGAAGACAGTGTGGTGATTCCTCAAGGACCTAGAAATAGAAATTCCATTTGACCCAGCAATCCCATTACTGGGTATATATCCAAAGGATTTTAAATTGTTCTATTATAAGGACACATACACTTGAATGTTCATTGCAGCACAGTTTACAATAGCAAAGACCTGGAGCCAACCCAAATGCCCATTGATGATGGACTGAACAGGGAAAATGTGGCAGATATACATCATGGAATACTATGCAGCCATCAAAAATGAGTTCGTGTCCTTTGTAGGGACATGAATGAACCTGGAAACCATCATTCTCAGCAAACTGACACAAGAACAGAAAATCAAAACTCGAATGTTCTCACTCATAGGTGGGTGTTGAGCAGTGAGAACACATGGTTAGAAGGAGGGGAGCATCACACACTGGGGCCTTTCACTGGGAAATAGGGGAGGGATAGCGGAGGGTGGGGAGTTGGGGAGAGATAGCATGGGGTGAAATGCTAGATATAGGTGATGGGGAGGAAGGCAGCAAATCACAGTGCCATGTGTGTACCTATGCAAAAATCCTGCATGATCTTCACATGTACCCCAAAACCTGTAATGCAATTAAAATAATAATACTAGTAATAATAACAAATGTTAGACTTATTGGCTTGGCCTGCAGAATGGTGTTCTGTTAAGCCTCAGGGAAAGCAAGTTATAGACCAATGAATATAACATAATCCTATTTCTTGGATTTAAGAATTAAATGTAGATGTGTTAAAAAAAATGAAAGGGTACACTCCACAGTAATAAAAATATAGCATAGTGAATACATAAATATGTAATAGACATGTATTATATTCAAAATTATGTCGTGTACATTATTGTATGTTCCCTACTTTCATGCAACTGGCAATATACTGGGTTTATTTACAATAGTATCACCACAAACATGAGTAATATGTTGCACCATGATGTCACTAGGCAACAATAATTTTTCAGCACCATTATAATGTTATGAGACTGCTCTTGTCTATGTGGACCATCATTTACTGAAATGTTACATTGCAAGGTATAGACTGAATTTTGGTGGGGAACAGGGGCATGTCGATACATAAATTTTTTCAGTGCATTTTTTATAAAGATTACCCTTTGGCATTTAGATTATTTCCACATCTTGGCTATTGGGACTAATGCTGTGATGATTATTGGGTACTGATACCTCTTTGATATACCGATTTTATTTCTTTTGGATATATATCCAGAAATAGGATTGCTGTATCATAAGGATTTTTATTTTTAATGTTTCAGAAGCCTCCATCCTGTTTTTCATAATAGTTGTACCAATTTTCATTTCTAGCAAGAGAATACAGCATTCCATTTTCTCTACATCCGTAGCAACACGTCCTTTCTTTACTTTCATCTTTTTGATAGCAGCCATTGATGTGAGGTGTGAGATGATATCTCATTGAGGTTTTGATTTACATTTCTCTTATGGTTGGTGGTATTGAGCACTTTTTGTGTATCTGTTAGACATCTGTATATCTTCTTTTGAGAAATGTGTAATTATATTATTTGTGTGTATGCATATATGTTTTAATTTTGCTACTGAGTTGTTTGCATTTCTTTTATGTTTTAGTTTTTTTTAGATATATGGTTTCAAATATTTTCTTCTATTCTTTAGGTTGTCTTTTCACTCTGTTGATTGTTTCCTTTCCTATGCAGAAGCTTTTTGGTTTGATTACATTTCTCGTCTATTTTTGTTTTTGTTGCTATGTATTTTGGGTCATATCCCCAAAAAATAATTGTCCAGGCCACTATCAAGATATTCCCATATGTTTTCTTCCAGTAGTTTTATGTTTCTAGATCTTAGGTTTAAGTCTTTAACTCATGTTGAGTTGATTTTTGAATATGGTGTGAAGTAAGGATCCAGTTTTATTTTTCCATGTGTGGATATCCAGTAAAGGATACTAATGTATTAAAATTTTAATTTCTGATTGTTCACTGCTATTATATAGAAATTCAATTCATTTTTGTATAATTCTTATCTTCTATTACAAACATGTAATAAACTTACTAGAATTTATTTTGTAAACACCATTGCTTTTCTAGAAAGACAATTATGTTATCTATTAATAGAGTTTTACTCCATTATTTAACATCTAGACATAATTTTGTTTGTTCTTGACTTATTTAACTGACTAGAACCTATAGTGTTGAAAGCCAACCTCCTTGCCTGATCATAGGGAAAAATGTTTTTAATAGATTGAAAAACTTTCTGCCAGGGACAGTGGCTCATGTCTGCAATCCCAATACTTTGGGAGGCTGAGGTGGATGAATCACTTGAGGTGAGGAGTTTGAGACCAGTCTGACCAACATGGTGAGACTATCTTTACTAAAAATACAAAAATTGGCTGGGCATGGTGGTATGTGCCTGTACTCCCACCTACTCTGGAGGCTGAGGCACGATAATTTCTTGAACCTGGGAGGTGAGGTTGCAGTGAGCTGAATTTGTGCCACTGCACTCCAGCCTGGGAGACAGAGTGAGATTCCATCTCAAATAAGAAAAAAAACACAGTTTCTAATTTTAATTTGCTGATCATTTCATAAAAATTATTATAATAGGTTTTCTTATTAACAACATTGGTAATACAATAAATTTCATGGATCAGTTTTTGAATATTAAGCCAAGCTTACATTTCAAGATAAACACTATTGGTCATAATGTGTTATACTTTTTAAACATATTGAATTTGATTTTTAAAATTTACATCAATGTTCATGAGGTCTATATGACGTATATTGGTCTATAGTTTTTTTGTTTGTTTTGTTTTCCTGGGGATATCGTGGTCTGGTTTTGGTATCAGTAATTCTGTCTTCATTGATTGAATTAGGAAGTATTTCTACTTCGTTACTTTTCTGGTAGAGTTTACATAGAATTAATAGCAGCTCTTTCTTAAATGTTTGGCAGTAATTCACCAGTGAAACCAATCTAGGCCTGGAGTTTTCTTTGTGGGAAAATTTTTAACTATAAATTCAGTTTAACAAATATAGGACCATTGGTATTTTCTCTGTATCCTTCAGTGAACGTTGGAACTATGTTCATTTCAAGGATTTTTTTCATTTTAGCTAAATTGACTAAGTCATGAAGTTGCTCATAGTATTTCTTTATTTTCCTTTTCCTATCTGTAAAATCTGTAGTGATGTTGTGTCTACCATTCTGATATTGGTAATTTGTATTGTTTCTCTTTTCTTTTTTTTCTGATCAATTTGGTTTTTTAGTTTTATTGATCCTTTAAAAGAAACAAGCTTTAGTTTTATAGACTTTTCTCCATTGTATTTCTGTTTTCAGTTTCACTTATTTTCAATCTGATTATTTCATTTTTTTTTCTACTTTGTGGTTAATTTGCCTTTTTTTTTTTTACAATTTTCTTGAGGTGGACTCTGTGGTCATTGGTTTGTGTCTTTTTTCCTAGTATTTAATACTAGAATATGTCATTAAAATATTGTTTGCAGTGTCTGAGCTACCTGATTTTTCCAGTCTGACTCCTTTACCATATGATTGCTGGGAACAGTGTTCTGTTTAGGTGGTTCTTTCCCCGGTCTGCAGCATCCTCACATGCATGTTCGATCAATACTCAGCTGAATACTCAGGAGGGAGCATCTACACATCACCAGCATTCTCTCTTCATGCAGTTTTCTCCTCTTGTTTCTGTGCTCTATACACTATCTTTGTTGATCTCTTTGAACTCGATTCCAATTTTGCACCTCAGAGGGATGCATCTTTAATGTCTTGTCTCTTGAGATTAACTGTCTTCATTGTTTGAGGTCCATTGCCTTGAAACTCATTTTCTGTATTTTGTCTGGTTTTGTTGCTGTTGTTATTTCAAGCAGGAGAGTAAATTTCATGTTTATTACTTCATCTTCATAAGAAGCAGCCATTTCTCCATATATCATCATTTTTAAGCCTCATGATAATCTCATAAATTCAGTATTATTCTTAATAAAAATCTTTATCTTGAAGAAACTGAAACTCAGAAAAGCCTAGTAGTGGTTGCAGTTTGAGTCTTTGTATCAGTCCTCTAGATATAACACCAGTGCTTTTTACAATGCACCTGTCTGCCTCAAGCAACTGACTCAACAAGCTTATCAGGTCTCAATTTGGTGTATTTTAAATATCTTTAATATATCTTGGTTTCAAATTCAAGTGCCTTAGGAATTTTTAGAAAATTGGTGTTTCTAAATCAAGTGTTTTCTTCTGGGATCTCGTTGAGTATTTTTTGACAGTGGATATTCATCATCAAAAACTGCCCTGCACTAAACACTTACCTGAATGGATAATTACTCTCATTTTTTAAACTCTGAATTCAAATAAGAAATGTGTAAAATTATTTCTCTCAAAACTTTCATTTTTGGGGTTTCAATATGGCTTTATGTTCTATTTCCTTAATGCTGACTCCAACATGGACAAACTTTTTTTTTTTTTGGCAATGAAACATATCAAAATATAAATAATCCAAGAATAGGTATTAAGCCAATGCTCTCACATGAAGTTTTAATTAACTTTGTCTGATATGAAGACACAAATGGGTTTCTGATTGTGATATTTTACCACGTGCATTAGTATCATGTAATCAATATTTTTCTTCAATGTCTGTTACTATTATTGTTCCAGTACAGTATTTCCTAAAGTATGGTGCTAATCAGTGTTAAATAATATTATGAGTTCAGACTTCTGAGAGTTAAAAAACTCAAACTGTATTTTTTCTATTCTCTCACTCAACAACAATCATCACAGAAGACTTCTGTGACCACATGTATAGGATTTTCTCCATGAACAAGCAAGCAGTCAGTTCATCAGGAAACACTCAGCTGAGTGTCCTCCAATTCAATTCTAATACCATCTACCTGGAGATGGTGTCAGATCCCACAGATAAATGGATTGGTCTCACAAGACCACCTTCCCCCTTCCCACTAGTAATAAGTCTGGGTCTCCAGAAATTGTGCCCAACCAGCTTCAAGGTAAATGACCTCTCTTTGGGTTCAACTGATTTTCTAGAGTGGCTCACCAAACTCATAGAAACTTACATTTACCAGTTTATTATAAAAGATATTACAAATACACATGTGAAGAGATGTCTACAGTGAGGAATAGAGGAAAGGGCATGGAGCTTCCATGCTCTCCCTGGGTGCACCATCCTCCAGGAACCTCCATTAGTTCAGTTATTTGGAGTCTATCTGAACCCTCTTTCTTTGTGGACTTTTTGTAAAGATGTCATTAATTAGACATGACTGACAATCATTAAAAATATGGATAAAAAGTATAGATTCTTTTTGGCTTCTGTGTTAGGGTATTCTTGCATTGCTATAAAGAAATTACTTGAGACTGGGTACTTTGTAAGAAAAGAAGTTCAATTGGCTCACTGTTTTATAGGCTGTACAGGAAGTATAGCACCAGCATATGGTTCTGGGGAGGCCTCACGAGTTGTGGAAGGTGAAGCAGGATCAGGCACATCACATGGCCAGAGCAGGAGCAAGAGAGAGAGTGAAGTGTGGGGCAAGTGGCACACTTTACAACAACTAGATCTTGTGAGAACTCACTCACTGCCATAAGAACAGCACTAAGAGGATGGTGCCAAACCATTCATTAGAAAACCTATGTTATGATCCAGTCATCTACCACCAAACCCCATCTCCAACACTGGGGATTACAATTTGACGTGAGATTCAGGGAGGAGACATATCCAAACTATATCATTTTGCCCCAGCCCCTCACATCTCATATTCTCACATTGTAAGATACAATCACTTCTTCTCAACAGTCCCCCAAAGTGTTAACTCACTACTTTTCAACTCAATCAACAGTCCCAAGTCCAGTATCTCATCTGAGACAAGGCAAGTCACTTACACCCATAAATCTGTAAAATCAAATGTTAATTACTCTCAAGATACAATGGGGGCATAGGCATTGGGTAACCATTCCAAGAGGGAGAAATTAGCCAGAAGAAAGCGGCTACAGGACCCATGAAAATTTGAAACCCAGTAGGGAAGTTATTACATCTTAAAGCTCCAAAATAATCTATCTTGCCTCTATCTTCCACTTCCAGGGCACAAGGGGTGGGCTCCCAACGCCTTGGGCAGCTCTGCCCCTGTGGCTTTGCAAGGTTCAACCCCTATGACTACTCTCACGGGTTAGTGTTGAGTGCCTGTGGTTTTTCCAAATGCAGGGTTTAAGTTGCCAGTGATCTACCATTCTGGGGTCTGAATGATGGTAGCCCCATTCTCATAGCTGCACTAGGCAGTTCCCTTGCGGTATTCTGTGTCAGGGCTTCAAGCTCACATTTTCTCTCCACTCTGGCCTGGTAGTGGTTTTCTGTCAGGGCTCCAACCCTGTGCCAGGCTTTTGCCTGGGCACCCAGTCTGTCTCATACAGTTCTAAAATCTAGGCAGAGGCTGTTAGGCATTCTTCACTCTTGAAGTCTGCATGCCCACAGGCTTAACACCATGTGGAAGCCACCAAAGCTTATGACTCACATTCTCCAAAGTGGCAGTCTAAGATATACTTCTTGTTCTTTCAGCCACAGCTAGAGCTTGAGTGGCCTGGATGTGGGTGACAGTGTTCTGAGGCTGCACAGGGCAGCAGGGCCCTGGACTAGGCCCACAGAACCCTTCTTTCCTCTTAGGCCTCTGGGCCTGTGATGGAAGCAGCTGCCACAAAGGTCTCTGAAATGCCTAAGATGCCTTTCCCTCATTATCTTGGATAGCACTTGGTTCCCTTTTAGTTAGGCAAATATTTTTAGCAAATGGTTGCTCCACAGACTGCTTCAATTTATCACCTGAAAAAGCTGTCTTTCTCTGCCATGTAGTCAGGCTGCAAATTTTTCTAACTTTTATGCTCTTTTTCTCTTTTAAATATAAGTTCCAGTTTCAATTTCAGGTCATTTATTTGATCCCACATCTAAGCATAGACCATTAGAAGAAGTGAGGCTGCATCTTGAACACTTTGTTGCTTAGAAATTTCCTCAGCAAGGTACTGTAGCTCATCACTCTTTGGTTCAAACTTCCACAGATCTCTAGGGCATGAACAAAATGAGCCAAGTTCTTTGTTAAGGCATATAACAAGGATGACCTTTTCATGAGTGCCCAATACGTTCCCCATTTCCATCTGAGTCTTTATCAGCCTGAATTTCACTGTCCATATCACTATCATCATTTTGGTCACTAACATTTAACTGGTCTCTAAGTAGTCGTAAACTTTCCCTTATCTTTCTTTTACCGAGCCTCTCAAACTCTTTGGACCTCTGCCGGTTACCCAGTTCCAAATGTGCTTCCACATTTACAGTTTTCTTTATAGCAATGTCCTACTCCTTGGTACCAATTTCCTGTGTCAGGTCATTCTTACATTGTTATAAAAAAGCAGCTAAGACTGGGTACTTTATAAGAAAAAATGTTTAATTGGCTCATGGTTCTGCAGGCTATGCAAGAAGCTCAGTGCTGGCATCTGCTTCTGGAGAGGTCTCATGAAATTTCTACTCATGGCAGAAGGCAGAGTGGAAGCAGGCTCATTACATGGCCAGAGCAGGAGCAAAACATAGCCTAGAGTAGAGGTAAGGTGTCACATTTAACAACTAGATCTGGTGAGAGCTCACTCACCATTTGAAGAACAGTATCAAAGGGATGGTGCTAAAGTGTTCATTAGAACACACCCCCCATGAGCTAATCACCTCCCACCAGGCTCCACATCCAAAACTGGGGATTACAATTTAACATGAGGTTTGAACAGCAACAAGTATCTCAATTATACTGGCCTTTCTGTGTGGCATTCTTTCCTCCAGCATATAGAACAGAATCCCTTCTGAAAGGAAGATCTTATGATCTACAATAAGACAAAGTAGGTCGGATAATTTCTTTGTAGTTTGCCCAAAGCTAAAATGACAAGGAAAGATTAGAATATATTTTTAGTTTTGAGGTCTACCTCTGAGGCCTGCTTCTGAGGCCTAAAAGACCCTAATATTATAACAAAACTCTATACAAGGACATTGGGAATTATGAGCCAGAAACTATGGACAAATACACAAGCATATATGCACACATGTGTGTCCACACACACACACACACACACACACACACACATATATATATATATTTAGGTTTGTATATATATATACACACACACACACACACACACATATAGTCTTATTATATATATATATAACATAGATATATAATTTCTGCTGTGAAAAACTGCTGTGAAATTATAATTTTATAATTACATTAAAATTATAATTTATTCACAGCAGAATTTGTCATTTTTCAACCTGTTGATGTACATTGAGTCTCTAAAATATGGATAGGGACTAATCCCCAATATATGTAACCATGGGATCCTTTTTTCACACTAGATTTCTGTTCTCTCCAAATACAATCCTGAAAATGTTAATGTTGTGCAAGGATGAGGAATCTCTAATCTGAGTGTTAGTTGTAGTAGTTATTTAATTTAATTTTATTTGGCTCTTAAAATACTGTTCCTGTGTTCCCTCCCAGGCAATTATTTTCTTTCAGTAGACTTTTTAAAGTCGGATTCTAAGTTTGAAAGATGCTCAATTGTTCTGAGCAATGGCTAAGCCATTAATGAACATTTCAAAGGGCATAGGCAGAAGACAACATTCTGATGCACCAGGAAGTACCCTCTACTAACCCACTTCAAATACTGGTGAGACTTATTCATCAGAGAGATTGTAGACAACACTAGAGGGAAACTTACTATAAGAGAAAAAAAAGCAAGCTAGTGAGACCAGCCTTTCTGAATATAGAAAACCCTTTGAATGTCAAAAACTGCACATGTTCTACCAATATTATTTGTACTTTTTGTACCTTTGATTTAGAGAATATGGCAATAAACAACTATGATGTCAGTAGTTCTTAATTTATAATTTTGTAATTGCAACAGTTTGTATATACACACAAGAATATGCAAGGCATATTTCAGTCCATGAACAATGCTCAGTTACATGAGGATTCTAGACCCACACTAAGTATCTACAGTGACCACAGTGCCTGCAGCCCACAAATTTGGGACTGTGGTCCTAGGTCCTCCGGTTTTTTAACACTATGAGAAATAAAATAACATTTATCTAACAACATTTATAAAATGCTTGCTTTATAATATAAGGCATTGTGATAGAGAGTTGGAAAACAGAGATGACAAAGATAGCTCTTCTCTTTCAGATATTTATAATTTAATGGAGAAAGATGAATATAAATGTTTACATGCAAATCTAAGAATATGAAAAATTCTACTTATTTGTTAATGTAATACAGCAAGGAAACATTCTATTGACTGTAGTTACTTCAGCCTCTGTAGATGGTATCATTTTTCTCTCTGCAGTAAATTACTTTCTGTGTGGCAAAGTAACTTTATCCCAAAGCAGTTTCAGATTCAAAAGGCGAGTGTCTCTGTCCAAGGGTAGAATTTTTGAAAACTACAGGGATACAAAGAAACAGCTAAATAGCTCTACACATGAAGTGGAGGGAAACTTACCTTGTTGTGTAGAAATGCTGAGAAGAGAGGAGGGAAAGATTACAGAGAAAGGAAGGGAGAGAAATAAGCATGATGGTGGCAAAAAGCTTGCAGGGGAGTGGGAGTGTGTACAGGAGAGTGCTGTGGAAGAATGTTACATGGAAAGAAATTTATTTTGACTACAGTGACCAAAGGGTCACTTTTATGGGGGAGTGGTTATTAAGGTAACCTCTAACTACAGTAAAGCATTAATGTAGGGTTCAAAAATCACAACAGTACATGAATTTTTAAGATAAACACAACGTAGTTAACCCCCATGGATCAATAAATGACGTTGCTACAACCCAGAGAAACCTCATTGCCAAAGTACTTTTACATTGCTCTGAACACATTATTTAATCTTCATTTTATTAACAGTAGTTTGGTACACATAGAGATGGTTGTATGAGTAGTTACTTGGGGGAACAAAAAACAAGGGAATATATCTGTTTTCAGTGTCTGGGTTTCTTCGAAGCAAAAAGAAGACAAAAGATAAATGAAGTGAAAAGTGAGCAAATTAAAGTAAGAACAGAAAATTGGAGCGATTAGAAACCATGAGAAGTAAATTCATTGGTACTGACAAATGTTTTGAAGTAGACTTTTCACTGAACAAGACTTAGCATGTACAGCAGCACAGGAACTTAACCAGGCATGCAATTTTAAAATGAAAGATCATGATTTGTGAAGTGGCTGGAACACAGATTTCATGAGTTTAAGAAATAGAAGATGAGGCATAAAGAATATAAATGACCAATTTGAGGAGTTTTGACTGGAGCAGAGCTTGGTTGGCTTCTTTTTGCAGACATTGGAGAAAAAAGAACAATCTTAAGCATGGAATTAACATTAATGAGATTTGCTCTTTAGGTGAAGACCTCTGAAACTAATTTTTAGCATCAAATGGAGAAGAAAAAAAGCTGTTATCAGAAACATTAGATAAGGAGATTTTAATATTTAAGGTGAGGGATAATAAAAATTATACTGAAAACAGAAGTATAGAAATGTGAACAATGAAAAGGAGGGAACAGAAGTAGAAAATGCTGAAACAGTAGAATGAACACTATTTTGTCACCAGTTGGCTATGTGGATGAAAGAGGTGAGGGTTACTCACTCCTACACCTTGAGACACAGCATGGATGAGTATATCATTTACTTAAACTGGGGATATAAAAAGGAGGAACCTAAAGTTTGAGGTGGTGGTTATAGAAGTTACAATGAAGTTAATTTTAGATGTTTAAGTTTGAGATGCCCTTAGGAAATTTAGGTGAGATCTTAAGTGACTCATCCGGAAACTACTGTAGATGACAGGGAAGAATTAGAAAATTATAATTTTTCTATAATTATAGAATAGTCATAGGAAACAGACAATAAATGAATGTCGGTGAGTGACAATATGGTTGTAAAGGAAGTCATCCTTAAAAAAGTAGAATAACATCACAATTAGAAAACAGTTTTAACTTAATTATTTGTAGCTTACGGTATTACTATTAATGTCCTAACGTACTAATATACAATTAGAGAAAATTTATATTCTTATTACTTTTAATATAGTATTATTAAATTTAATTTGTAATTTAGGTTTTCCATATTTGTGCAATTTAAATAAAACATACTGAAATCAAGGTCACCATACATAACATGTATTTCCAGACTAATAATACCATGTAGTTAAAACATTTAAGGGCCATAGTAATATATTGATTTAAGTTTTTAAATGCTCAGAATGAAAACAAAAATTAACAAAGCTACAAACGTTTTAGACATTATAAGTGACAGCTTTATTTATACAACAACATTAGAGTTTCAAGAGTAGCAACGACTAAGACTAAAGAGTAGAGGAAGAACTGGTGTTAGGTCAGATGGAGAAGGAAGCAACCAAAAATTCCTTTACTACATACTTGAAATGGTGAAAGAAATGCAAAAGTCAAAACTTTTAAATACAGTGAAGATATCTAGAAGCAACAAAAACAATGAACTAACACAAAGGGAAGAGCATCAAGGAAGCAAGGTGTCATCAGCTTGCCTAGAATACTTGCAGGTTCGACTGCAGGATTCAGTTTGAGGATCTCTTTAGGTTTAAATGCAGGAATGTTAATTTTCTAAGGTTGCCATTACAAAGAACCACAAATTGGGTGGCTGAACACAGTTGAAATTGATTGCCTCTCAGTTCTGGAGACTAGAAGACTGAAATCAGGTGTTAGCAATGCCATACTCTCTCTGAGACTCTAGGTAGAATTCTTCCTAACTTCTGGTGATGACCATCAATCCTTGAAATTCTTGAATTGCTCTTGTATCAATCTAGTCTCTGCCTGTGCCATCCCATGGTGTTCTCCTCATGTCTCTCTCTGTCTCCATCTTTTCTCCTCTTTATATAAAGACACCTATCATACTTAATTAAGGGCCTACCCTACTACACTTCATCCTTATTAGTTATACTTGTAATGAGCCTATTTCTAAAGAAGATCATGAAGGTTCTGGCAAAAGACGTGAATTAAGGAAGGGGTAGCAAGTAGTAATTCAACCCAGTATAAGATACTCCTTAGAAAAAGAAGGACCAGTAATGCTTTTGGTTATTAAAACGACACTTTATAAATTCCAGGAGCCCTAAAAGCATGGAAACATTTTCTTCCATGATTCGCTTGCTGATTCTGGGGGCTACATGAGAGGCTCAAGATTTTGAAGAGAGAGAGTTAGATCTCATATTGTTTTGTAATATTTATAAGAAAAGCTCACTTGAGGAATGAAGATTCCTCACACTTTAGTTGGCCTTTTCCTCAAGATATAGACCAAATTTTCTTTCTGATTCATAGAGAGGAAAGAGAAAAGACTATCCAGAAAGTAAGTCATATGTGTGTGACATGGTCAAACGGCTTAACAGAGGTGTAATTAGGTAGTAGAAGGAGAAGAGAGAGAAATGCAGCAGAAGGAATGATTAAGGGAAAATTTTTTTAACTGATGCAAGTCTTTATTCTACAGCTTTAAGGAGCTCTGGAAACTGTAAGAAAATAATATATAGAGGAAATTAAACCAAAGTTCATCGTGGTCACTAAAACTTAAAAATATATATATACAATTTTAAAATTCTTTAAAAAAGACATATTGCGATATTGCCACCAGGGGAAACACATTAAGAATGATGGCTAGCTTCTCAAGTGAAATCACAAAATCTAGAAGAAAATGAAATGTCATTTTTTTAAGAAAAAATAAGAATGAAGCAAGAAAACAAAACAAAGCCTGCCAATATTGAATGTTATATTAAGTGAAACTATCTTCTAAAAATTAAAGATGAAATAAAAATTTTCTCAGAAAAAATTTTAGAACAACTTCTTGACAGTAGATCTGCATACATAAGACATACTAAAGGAATTTTTTTTGGCTGAAATAATGATAGATGAAAGCATGGAAGTACAAGAAGGAATGAAGAATAGCCTCAATAACTACAAAATGATTGATCATCTGTGGCTACAATTATACCAGAGTCATTTGGTACATAGAGTATATATAAAAGTAAACTATATGGCAACTGCACAAAAAAAATTGTGAAGGGGTATATAGAGTTAAATACTTGCAAGCTTCTTGAATGTGAATAAGAACTTAAAATAGTCTGTTTTAAACTAAGGACTCATTTGGTAATTTCTAGTGAAAACTCCAAATAAATTATACAAAGAGATAAAACAAAAAATGTTAAGAGAGAATAGAATAATAAAAATTGTTGATTAATACAAAACAAAGAAAAGACAGAAGAGTAAAGAATTAAATAACAAATTGGACAAAAAGAAAACAAGTAGCAAATGAGAGATACAGTAAAATAATAAAAAAGCCAAACTCCTGATTTGGCAATTTTATAATAAATATAGCTGACAAAGGACTCATATCGATACTATTTGAGGAACTCTTATAGTATTAAAAAGATAATAAACTCAGAGGAATGTTCAAAAGTCTTGAACAGACACGATAGGATACCAGCTTTCCAAAAACATATGAAAAGGACCTTAACTTTGAAATACATCATGAAAAAGCCAAATGAAATCACAATATGATAGAGCTACACACTCACAGATGGTCAAAAATACCAAAGAAGAAACACGTATTAACAAGGGGGTGAAGCAACTTAAACTCTCATACGTGATAGGGATGAAATGCTCAGTGGACACTGGATTACATAAGGAACTAGAATTAAAAGTAGAGAGTAGTGAGTATTTATTTTATTGCACTTTATGGTAAGACATAAATAATTCTAAGAATTATTTTTCCTTCTATCTTTGACCTATATATTGACTATTATATAATGCAGATTTGATGGTGATTATTAAATCTGTTATATTCAATTTGTTTAGTCTAGCAGATTGGTTAAACTCTAGATAAATCTGAGTTCAATTTTAAGTTTCAGTGCTTAGGAGTTACGTGACTGGAGGAAGTTATTTTGTCTCTTTAAATCATGCTTTCGTTAGCTTTAAAATGAGGATAATAATATACATCCCTCTTTCAGAAGTATAACAGAGGTACTACATATAAAGTATCCATGCTTATATACCAAATGACATCTATTGTCAGATAAGATCCCAAGTTGGGAGACTAAATGGCACTTTCCATGACTGCAGTAAAGAACAGATTCTGAGGAGAGAGATCACACGAAGGTGCTCACTTGAGAGACAGAGAGCTACAGCAGCAAGTTCAAGGAAGGATTTTACAGAATGGTTTCCATAGAAATGATATTTTCATGTAAATCAATTAAAGTTTTCAAGACTTTTAATCAGGACTTCCAGCAAATAAAGAGTCAGAGAAACAAAGAACTATTTTTAGGAGGAGACATTTCTGATAAAAAGCAGTGGGAAAAGAAGAAATTAGTAAAGAAAGAGGGTGCAGATCAACTGGAAAAATTTCCTTAAATACTCTGGTTAGTGTTGTCACTAATTCTTCATAAAGAGGAACTGGAGATGAGATACCTTTTATAAATCCTCCAATGAAGCTACACATACTAAGAAGTACACAAACATAGAATAGACCACAGAAGGACATATGCTCCCCAAATTCCTAGAGGAAACAAGTTTGTTTTCTTCAGAAAGTAGATAGAACTGTTAAAATACTAATTAGATACAAATTTGAAATTATGAGCCATAAGTGACAATGCTATTTTTCTCACATATTTTGCCATAAAAAATAAAAACAAAGGAAATGAGTAAGCATTTGAAGATTTTGGACATAGCAGGATCTGAAGTGGGAAAGAAGCGAACATACTTTCACACTATGTTGCAATGATTTCTGGACTTCATTCACAGGTATATTATCCCACACTCTAGCATTCTTCCCTTCCCCTTCTACCCAAATAGGAACTGATATAGGATTGCTGGGTGCTTGTTTTACAAAGCAATTATATTTTAAAACAATCACAAAGCACTGTTTTCTATTTCCATTGTTTCCTAAAAGAACAAACTGATACCAGAAACACAGGATGAACATGACCTCAGAGGGAGAAAGCTTTATTAATAGCTCACTACATTGTTTCTATTTTTACCATTTTGTTGCTGGTATGTGACAAACTCTCTGTGGACTAGAATTGGTCAATGGACCAGGATTTCAAGCCCACTGCTCTAATGGATTCTGATATTCCAGCACCATGGATAAAGGCACCTGTATCACCAACTAACAACAACAGATCAGAGCAAGTATTTACTCTAGTAAGATTTTAGATAATTTATTAATATTTATATCATTCAAAAATTTGAACATGTTCCGTGTTCAATTTGCATTTTCCTCCTATGCAGATGCATATGGGTTTCTTATTACACAATGTAGGATAAGTCAGTTTCCCCCCCCCCAAAAAAATCCTTTATCAATTTTAACAAACTTTAACGTTTGCAGGCACAGATATTAGAGAGATAATATAGACATAGATATAGATATAGATAGTGTATGCTGGCTCTACCTGGTTATTAGAGTCAAGATTCCTTTTGGACATGTTACAAATAATACTAACCCAAGCTCTAATTTTAAACCCTTAGTTACCATATCAATTATAATGTTTAATTGCTATTTTTCTTGGCATTACTATGTCCATTCCAAGAGAGTAAGCCTTTGAAGGCAGGAACTAGCTTTCTCCATCCTGGTATTCTTACAACTAAAGCAATATTTTGTACCTTCTTAGCCTCTTATTTGTTGAATGATTGAATGAATTACTCTACTTAAGTTACATTTCCTGAAACATCACAATTATATATAGCAAATCCCTGGTACTATTTTATGGTTTATTGATGGAAGTAGCAATTGGATCTGTCCTTCAACGCTCATTTGTTCATTCTTTGTACATATATAAAACCATTACTATGTGCTTCCACTGTGGTAACTCCTCTGGATAATAGAAATGAGCAGAATGTAGTCATTGCATTCAAAGGTGTCAGAAATAGTCCCATTCTGGAGCTCACATGATCTTTTTAGCACAATGCCTTACAGAAACACATTCAATTTTTTGGATGATATAAATAGAAAGGATCTAATCACATAAAATACTACTAAAATACTTTCTCTGATATGTGTTTCCTAATGAAACTAAAACCTGTATATCACCATAAGTGGCAATATCTACTCTATCTACATAAGATACATAAGTAGAGTAGATATTGCCACTTATGGTGATATCCCCTCTAACAAATTACAGGCACTATCCCCATGACATGGTTTACTTAAATTGGAGCTTTAGCCTTATGCACTTTAAATGAAACAATAAATCTGCTTACTATTGCAAGTCTTGTTGTATTTGCTGTTCTCCTGTGGAAACCCTTCCAGTCGGCACTGAAAACGATGCTGCCAAAATTCTTGAAACCATGGGTTTCGGTGGTTTGTTTCTGGCCGGAGCTTCAGATAATAATCATCAAACCACTTGACATCGGGAGATTGGAGCTTGATTGTGATTCCACCAACAGCTTCTCGCTGATATCCATCTGTCACATCATACCTGTCAGCCCAGCCATCACTGTGGGGAAACAAAAAAAAACCCCTCAGCTTAGAACAGATACCTCCTAAGCAATTGAGTCCATTTCCTTTCCTTTTGACAGGATTAATCATTAAATAGACACTTCAGACCACATGATGGTCCTATATTACACTGAGGTGATTATTGATATAGCAGCTTGTTAGAATAAAACCTACAATAAAACCATGGATACTTTGGGTTTAAGATTGCTAAAAGGCACTAGCCTCACTTAAACTGCAGACCTTAAACTGCAGAGAATAACCTAGAGCTTCTGGCAGAATTTTACTGGTTACAAAATATAGTATATATGTGAATGATGATATTATGCAGCTTCCATACTTATACACATGGAAGCTGCATAATATAATTCACATATTTAATGGACATTTAATAGCCAGGTCAAGTTAACTTTAAATACCTTTTTTGGCTTTATAATAATAATTATAATGGTCATAAAATAAGAATCAAAAATATCCTCCAAACATACCTAGTATTAATTTAATCATCCTGCAACACAACATTTTTGTTTGTATTTTATAAGTGAATAATAGAGAGGCTTAAAAAAACTCTTTGCTGATTAGGGTCACTCTATTAAATGTTGATTTGCCAAGCCTCAAATTGAAATCTCTGTAGTCCATAGTCTACACACTCTTTCCTATCCCATGGAATTTGTAAAATATATTTTAAAATGTACACCTGAAATCACATTTTATATTCGAGTGCCCAAAAGAACTTCTGAACAGTGTGCCATCAAAAATGGTGAAGGGATCATATTCCTCAACATAAACATCATTCTTGCACTGATCACTCAACGTTATTTGGGAATGTTATGATAAAAGGATTTGAAATCAGAGGGTTCATATTATAATGCTATAGGAGAGTATAACAAATAAGAAAAAGTCTTTTATAATGATTTTGAAAATATATGAAACATAGTATTGGAAGTAAAAAAAAAACTCATGAAAAGATGCTTGTATAAAATTTGGGTACAACCTAGAGCATCTAAGAAAGAAGGAAACTGACTTGCCCTTCTTCACTGGCTTTGGGATATACACAGCTTTTGCTGCCTGTCTGCTGGGACCCAGTGGTACTATGTATCCCTGGAAGAAATGTAAGTGCTCATTACGGAAGTATGAGGAAAGGAAAAATTTGACTAAATCACAAGTAACTTTGAAGAGAGAAGAGAAGGAATATGGACAGAATTAAGGGGAATAACAGACTAGAGTATCCTAAGTGCAAGGCAGGAAGAAAGTGTTAGGAAGTGAGCTGGGGATAAGAGCAGTGGGTACTGGGGAGAGGATGTAGGAAGAGATTTGCACTACCAATCACTGCTTATTTCAGTGATATTCAAATATTTCCATTTAACAGAATGTTAATTTATTTTTACTTTCCTTTCAATGCATTTTTACCCTTAACATTTTTTTTCTATGCAGAAAGCATGGTCCAATATTTTGCATAAAAAATCAGCACCAAGAAAGTATTATGTAAATAATTAACAATTATAAAGAAAGCATGCACTTTTTCCAGTATGCTCTGCTATACCAACTCTGATATAAATATTGATAATTGGGAGTTATTCCAAAGGTCACAGATTACTCATTAAGATATAATAAGGGCTTGAGATGACTTGCGATATTAGCTAAGGCATCAGCGGGGTGGAGAGAAGGGAAAAAATAAACAAAAGGAACACTTCTCTTCCTCTAAGTCCTCCTTAATAAAAAGATATTTCATTAAAAGTTACCTATAGTGAAATTTCAAAAACTTTTTGTGGCAGATCAAGAAAAAAAGTAGTACTGTAGTATGTTTCGTCCCAATGTTGAATTTGGTTACTTCACACATTATCTTCCCTCAAGTTTCCCATTTTCAGCTCCAGAATATTTTATTTAAAGCTGACAAGTTGAAATGAAGTGGGCTTGTTTGCCTCATTTTCTCCTCTGTTTTGGAGGGTTTATTATATCACTGAGATGAGAGTGTGGGTCTCATTGGCACTCGAGGAGCTTCGTGGGCGTGTTGCAAAGGGGACAGGAAGCTCTGTTTGTCAAGCAGAGCCCCATTCTCCAAGGAAGTGGAAATTTAAATTGCTCCTTTTGTTAACATTAGCTCGCTTTTATGTAACACTGTGATTATGAATATTACATAAGAAATGTAAGATTATAATGGCTCCAATTTACCCTTCACCGTTCATTCAATGAATTTAATGGGGATTGTAAGAAGTTTGTCTTGATAAACCTTTTTGCAGGTGATATTTCCATAAAAGAAAACTGTCAGGATGAGAGTGATAATTAAGTCATCACTAATCATGTAATTTCTCTCTCTCTCTTTTTTTAGGTATATATCTTTTCTGTAAGTTAAAAAATTTAGAAAACTATGATGTTTTATTATTCTTATAAGTTAGATTTGTGAGTTTAAAATAATTTTTGTTTCAGATGTTTCCAATTAATAGCAAAATATAAATCATAAAGAAGTGAGTGTGGAAGCAGAAAATCCCAATATCTATGTGACAAAACAGGGTCATTCTATTTAAATTTTTGGATAATATCTTCTATGTTAATGCCATAAAAGATAATTCAACACTGGCTAAATATTAACATTTTTACATAAACATGCTTTTAAGATTTACATTAAGATGACAGAGCATCTCTAAGTATGATTTAGTAAATTCAGCAGTAAAATGAAATGCTAAGAAAATGCTTTCTATTACTTTGGTAGAGTGGACCTTCAATATTCTGGTACCGTTTTAATTCTTTAGGTGACATGTATTTTACCAAAGCAAGAGAAAACAAAGGGATAAAGACAGGAAAAGAAAGTAACATTTACTGAAAATCAACCACATTTAAGGCACTTTGCTAGACTTACTATTTATCCATCCAATTTCTCCCTCTTCTCAGTAGCAGGCATTTCGCCCACCTCCTCATAATCCATTGGATTGCTTTCTTTCCAGCTGTTTCGACACACAGTGGATCATTGTTTTTACAGATTCTGCATTTACAAATTTAACTACTTGCTGAAGTTTATTTGCAATACCAGAATGAATATTGGTGGCATTTTTGCAGTCATTCATGGGCATGCACAGAGTGGTACATATTTGAGACTTCTGAAGTGCATGTCTCCATGTGAGGTTCGTTGAAAACAGTGACTCTCTGCTTTCTTGTTTAAGTTCTCATATTACAAACAAGTGTCCTTTTCACTATGTATTTAGTGCCATCTTTTGCATATTTGTGTTTTTTGTTGGTGATTTTACTGTTTAACCTGGCCTCCAAGAATAATACTGATGTATTATCTAGTGTTTCTAAGTACAAAATGGCTATAATATACATAGAAAAAACAGTCAGCTTTTAATAACTGTATGTTCCATATCCATGGATTTAATCAATCATTAATTGAAAATATTTGGAAAAATAATAATACAATAAAAATAATACAAATAAAAACAAGACAGTATTTATATAACATGTATGTTATATCAGGGATAATAATCTAGAGATGATTTAAACTGTAATGGAGGTATGTATAGGTTACATGCAAAAACTCAACTATCTGATTTAAGAAACCTGAGCATCTTCTTCTTCTTCTTTTTTTTTTTTTTTTTTTTAGGCGGAGTTTCACTCTTGTTACCCAGGCTGGAGTGCAATGACACGATCTTGGCTCACCGCAACCTCCGCCTCCTGGGTTCAGGCAATTCTCCTGCCTCAGCCTCCTGAGTAGCTGGGATTACAGGCATGCACCACCATGCCCAGCTAATTTTTTGTATTTTTAGTAGAGACGGGGTTTCACCATGTTGACCAGGATAGTCTCGATCTCTTGACTTCGTGATCCACCCGCCTCGGCCTTCCAAAGTGCTGGGATTACAGGCGTGAGCCACTGCGCCCGGCCCTAAGCATCTTTAGATTTTGGTGTTGGTGGGGTGAGGGGAGGAATTGTGCTGGAACCAATGTTCTGTAACTGTCGAGGGACTAGGGATAACTGTACATAGACAATACACATGTTAAATCAGATGTATGAATAAAGTTCTGTTGCTGTAAGTTCAAAGTTAGTGAATCAACGGATATATTAAATAAGGTGTCTTTAAAAAGAACATACATAAAGCAAGGTTATGTTTTGACTAGTTGATGAATATGTTGTGAACAAAGGCTCACAGCAACCTAAGCTTGTATTTCCTCTAGGAGTAATGGTCATTTTCACTGATTTAGTGTTTGCTGGATGTTTACAGATCATCCCTGTGAATAGTAAGAATTGGCTATAATTACATATAGCCTTAATCTGGATGTTGTTTTAGTCAGGTTTGTAGTCATTCTTTGGCTATAGAAGCAGAGCAACTTTGACATTTAAAATAGAAAAAGCATTCTTAACTTACTTAGCTTGGTTTAACTAAAGGATAAATCTTTATACATATGTACTGGATTCTCAAAACACCTCACTAGCAGATACTTAGAATACTTTAAATATTCCATACAGACATCTTAAGGACATGCTAATCTAGCAAGAATTCACTTTTATTTCTTCCCAAGATTGCATTACCAAAAATATACTCTCCTCTACAATCTACTCTTTCCCTTTCTCCTTTCAACCCCAATTCCCATGATTTCTCATACTTAGAAACTCATGAAAGCTTAATTCTTCCTTCTTTTCAACAGATAGTTCTTGTTTAAAACAAAATTGACTCGAATTATTTTTTATTCTAGGCCTCTATAACCTTCCTTTTTTCTTCAACATTTATGAAATATCTACCCATCTTAGACTGAATTATTTTGTCACAATAAATCGTCCCATTATCTCTGTGGTAAAGAACAGAGGTTTAATTCAGCCTTTATATTTATAGCAGACAGCCTATGGCTCTGTTCTATGTCATCTTTATTTTGAAGATGAAGTCTAAAAGAATAGTCTGTTTCTGGGACATACCAGTCTTGTAGACCAGATAGTCCCCAAATCCCAGGTTTGGGACCATTATCTGTCCTCCTGTTAGATCTAATGCAGTGGCATTAGAGTCTCATAAGATGGTGAATCCTACTGTACATGTTGGGGAGCTAGGTTGTGTGCTCCTTATGAGATTGAACAGTTTCACCCAAGAAACCAGTCCCTGGTGCCAAACACGTTTGGGACCACTGTTGTAGAAGGAAAAACAGAGATGATAGGGGGATCATACAATAGTTCTTAATATTCTGCCTAAAAATGGCACATGTTATTTCTGCTCATATTTCACTGACTTAACAAATCACTTGGCTAAACCTGACCTGAATGAGACAGGCATCCAAGGTTTGTCCCATGAAGAGGAACAGTGAATATTTTGAAGAAAATGCAACCGACAGCATTTATTATACATTGAAATTGTGTTGAAACTGAGATAAAATGTAAGTTAAATAGGTTTTAGAAACTATGCTCCAGCAGTTCACAAGTCTAGTGGAGGGTTGAAAAGGAAGACAGATAGAAATAAATGACCACATACAAATGATTATTATGGGTATGACCTAAATGCAGTGGGAGACCAGAGCAATAAATAATTGACCAACACTTCTTAGGGCGATAATATTTGAACTAAGTTTGAAAAGTGTGGTTAATAGAATGAGATGAGCATTTTGAAATATTATTTTCTATATATTGAAAAAACTATTTGTTAATCAAGGAATAGTGAATATAGAGCATTGCAGCTATGTAGCATTCACATAGTCAGTGAAGTAATGAGAAGGTGAGCTGAAGAGAACCAGTTGTGAATGTTTTTTTGTGCCATGCTAAAGATTTCCAACTTTCTCATATAGGTAATGGGGAGCCAGCGATGGCTTTTAAAGGGGGAAATGATACAAAGAGTTGATGCGAAGTAGATGAACTCTGCTAAAAGTTTGCATGACAGATCAAAGCTGCTGGAGAAGAAGGTTAGGGAATCAAGTTAGAAAATATGTTGCAATGGTCAAGGAAGCCAATGGAGAATAGAATTAAGGAAGTGGCATTAGAAATGAAGAGCCCTATTTATAAGGAATCCTAAAGTAGAACCTCTAAACAGGTGGAACATAGAAGGTAAAGGGGCATTTTAATGGTTTGTGGGAGAAGAATAACAACATTGCATGTAGCTCTATGTCCTAGGTTGGACATTATTGGAAGAGAACAGGTTTTGTGTGAAAAAGGAAGAAAATGAAGATGACTTGGGATCTGTGATATTAAGATTTACCTTTATATAATCTCTCACATTTATTTTTCTCCTGGATTTCTACATATTCTCTCCAGATGCAACTGGTTTGAATGTTCAAAATGCAAATTAACAGTGTTCTTACCTATGGTTCCAGTACCATATTAACTGACTCTATTTTATTTATGTATGTTTTTGTATGCCGTGCAAGGCTGTTGGCACTCAAAAATATGAGAAATAATGGCAATTATACATCTGTAATGATTTATACCTTATACCATTATATGCTTATAGTAAAAGTATTTTAACTTTAGAATTACTTTTATCATTTGTTATATTAAATTTATGAAATATAAAGCAGAGCAATGGTTATAGTTATAAAATAATTATGGTAGGATTTACAACCAATAGGCTTAATATCACAATCTCTGTTTGCTAGAATGTGAAAGCTCCTGAGTGCTATATGCTAACAGGAATATATCAAAATAAATCTTAGACAGTTATGAAGATGAAAGTCTAAGGATTGTGGAATGTTAGGGTAGTGATACTAAATAATTAAAAAATCTATATCCTTTAATAAAATCTAAATCTATAAAATGCAGACAATATAATTTTTCCTTTCTCTCTTTCTTTCTTCATTTCCTAACAATATGTATTATAAATTGTTGCTATGAAAAACAGAAAAATACATGTAGCACTGAAAATTGCATTAGGGTGATCCTTTAGTAATGGTCTCAGTATTTTATTCATTTCAAATTATTAATTCACCAAGCATTTGAATGCCTCCTCTGTGCCAGACACTGGTAGGTTCCAGGTCATGCCCTCAGGGAGTCAACAGTCCATTAGGCATGACCTGCCTGAATGGGCATTGCCAGCTTCCAGTCCATTGAGTTCTTCTCATTTATCCTTAAGACTAAACATACCCTTTATCTAACTCAATTGTTTCATAAATGGTAGAAATAATTGCTGTTCACTGAATTAACATTTACTGAAAATCATATTCTTGTCTTGCCTCCCTATGATTACTCTCTGATCACTTCAATTAGTATCTAGATATTTCTAAGTTCTTAATTATTACATTTATAATCTCTTGATTTATTTACATGGAAGACTAATTATATACAACAGGTATGGATTTCACTAGTTGAACTCTCAAGTGGCAACATGGTTATTTATTAATACTACAACTGCATGGAGATTTAGGAGGGCATCTCATGGTGCTATCTGCCATAGGCAAACAACATTAAGTACTCTCTGTACTCAAAGGAACAATACCAGTCTAAAAATGTTGGAATCTGAATGACTGCTCCTAGAAGTTAGCAGTCATTAAACTTGTGTCAGGAAATGTGAGTATGTGTGGGGCATCCTAGGCCCACAGTTATTCTTGTCCACCGAAATCATCAGTTCTGCTTATCATGATGAAACTGGTACTGAGATGGACCACACACATCCTGTTCGTCAGAGACATAGCACATTGATTCTTCTTCCTTAGATATGTTACACTTTCACACTCCCAAGCCTTTGAGTATGCTATTCCCTCTTCACAGAGTGCCATTCTCTTAACTCCTCGCATATTTTCTGATTTGATAAAATGTAATTCATCAAGCAGACAGATTTAGCTTGAATGCAACTTATCAAAAAGCTCCTCTGGGCTTGATGATTCCTTTTGCTCTGCTTCTAAAATACTGTGACATTCACTGAACAAGTATTGTGTAACTAATATTCTAAATGTGGGGATATAGTGGTGAACAAGGAAGGTGAGATTGCTGCTCTCATAGAGGTAACATGCCACTTTTAGTTTTACAGTTGTCATTGTATTAAAGATAGCTACATTTATTTTTGTTTCCCCCAAGTAGACTATAAATATTATACTTTGCACATATCTGTATCCTTAATGCTTATTATAATGCTCGGTACATACCTAATACTGTTAAAGATTAGGTTAAAAGGAAAAGTTTGAATAACACAAATTTCCTTTTGTATAACTACATCTACTCATTTTTTAATTTAGAAAACAACACTGTCCAATGTGCCTTATAAAATGACTCTGAAAGTCTGAGTTCATTCTCCGCTCCAGAATGGTCCTCTCCATTCCCTACCTGATGCTATTAAGGTTAATGAATATATTCATCAGGCTGCATCCCAGTATTTTTTTTCATAATCTGTTTGCAACCCACATAATTATGGAAACTGCTGTTCTACCCACATGTAATGATCATCCTGCCAAATCTCTTACCAATAGCATTTTAACAGATATTTTGGGATTTTAAAAAATTCTAATAGTGGGAGTCTACTGACTACTTGACTGTTTTCATAGAATATTCCTCCCTGCATCCCAGGAGAAGTATGAAGTCTCAAATCTCTATACACTAGTGAAAATAAAAAAAAAAACTATTGAGACTCTATTTATTTTATTAATTTTTAAAGAGACAGTCTCACTCTGTTTCTTGGGATGGATTCAAACTCCAGTCATCCCACCTCAGCCTCTGGAGTAGCCAGGACTACAGGCCTGTGCAACTGTGCCTGGCTTTGAAATTTTAAATTCAGGTTCTTATGAATATACCTCAGCCAACACTAATGAATTAACTCCAAAAAGAATCAAAAATTAGAATTGTTGAGAAAAAGATAATGTTATCAACTGAAAATCAACTTATTTCTAAGGTGTATAAATCTCAATATTTCCCATTTCAAAGGATTCATAAAAAGTAAGTGGAGGTACATTGGAAGAGTGATATCAGAACATTCAAAAGAAGGGAAAAATGTCAAGAACTTCAGATTTGCCACTTGCATACTGTAAGATGATTTCCATTGTATGAGGTTTTCTAAAGTTCCATAGGCCTTAGAGATAATTATTAGACCTAGTTTTTACATCTGAAGAAACTGGAGGATTAAATAGCCTTATAACTAAGGAAATCTGAGGGATTAAATAACCTACTCAAAACCCCACAGCAAATGTAGAGGAGATATAAATTCAGATCTTGCTAATTCCAAAACTCCGGCACATTTAATACTTTATAAAGCCTGCTAAGTAATGACATACAGTAATGACAGCAGAAAAATGTGTCTTGATGAATTTTATTTAGGAGACATTGAAAAACCAGGATAAGAGTGTATGCTGAAAATGTGTTGGTAAGATTCTAAGATGGCACCCAATATCTCTGATCTTTAGGGGGTATACACACCTTTAGTTATTCAATCAAACACTCATCTATATAGGTGCTTCTCTGGAGGGATTTTTAAAAAGATGTAATTTAGGTTCCAAACAGGCTGATTTTAAAATAGGGATACTAACTGCTAGGAATCTAATCTAACTAGGTGAGTCCTGAAAAGGGACTGGTTATTTCTGATGAAAAGAAAAAAGATTCAAATGAGAGGGATTGGACATGAGAGAGCTAGAGAAGAATCTCCATTGTTAGCTTTCTTGATGGAAGGAGGTAAAGGAAAAAGGAATGCAGGTGGCCTCTCAGAAATGAGTTTGGCCTCCAGCAAACAACCAGCACCAGAATGGAGACTCAAGCCTATGACTCACAGACAATCAAATTCAGCCAAAAACCTGAATGTATTTGTAGGCAGAGTCTTCCACAAAGCCTCCAAAAAGAGATGCATTTCACCAATATTCTGACTGCAGCTTGTTTCACCCAGAACAGAGAACCCAATTGCCATACCCGGAACCCTGACATCCAGAAAGTATTAAATATTAAATGCATTTTACTTTAAGCTGCTAAGTTTGTTATAATATGTTACACAGCAATGGAAAGTTATTACTCACTTCCCACCTCTATTCTGCATTTCTTCAGGTAGAAGGCCAATGCCTGTTAATATTTGAAGAGATAAAATCTTAGGCGGTGTGACCTAATTTTCTGGGTTTGGTCAATATAGACTAACTTACAAAGACCTGGGGAATTACAGAAAATAACAGAGAGTAAGAGAAACCTCTGAGAATAGTTGGAATATCCATCCTATCTTGATTTTGGTTCTAGGATGACAGGCATTATTTCCTCTGGTTTAATGTCTTGTGCCTCCAGTGATGCTTCCTCATCATAAGCAGCCTTTAAAGAGGAGAAGGTGATAAATATCTTTATAAATACATCAATTATTTTGTATGTTATCCAGTCTTTTGTTTCTTTCATCTTAGTATAGCTATTTGGAGAAATGCAAAAAATTGAGGCTATTTTATAAAATGTGCAACAATTTAGTAAGCAGTATGATCCATTTCAACGGAGAAAATACTTTGAATGAGCTATTGTATCCACAGCTCATATAACCTTTTCTACTTTTTTCATGGAGTTTCCTTTCTTAGGATAATCTTCCAGTTTTTATGCTATAAAGTCTTCTTCCACTGAATTGGACTAATTCCTTCTGTTAAGCGTGTACATTTTTATCAGTGGGACTAGTGCTTAGAGTTTTCTGTTACATGCCTGTCCTAGGATAACACTCACCTTTCCAAATACATTTATTCTCTTCTTAATTCCCTCTTTTATGAAGGCCAAACAGCCTCTGATAGCACAATCAAGGTAACTGCACAGTGCTAAGTGCAATATTAAATCAGTAATTGTTTATTGAACACCTATTAAATTCTAAGCAGTAAGGCAGGCTTCAAGATGATATCAGTGAATACAGATTCACCTCCCAGTTTGTTTTGTTTCTTTTTATCTCATGACAGGTCACTAAGGACTTCATAATTTCAAATCTACACTTTCCTCATACTTTCCTCAGACTCCCTGCATTATTTAACATTACTGATTCACTTAGCAAAATCTAACTAGTTACACAGCACTTGCTAAGCCTCAGTTCTCTGTAGAGTGATACATATGAGAAATAAAAAGAAGAAAAATGATCATTCCTTTCTGCCATAGAGTCAGGCACATGTATAAATTACCTGAATGATAACCATGATTATGTATGTAGTGTTTGTTTTCCACCAAACATTGTCCTAAGCAATATAAATAAGCATTTATGCATATATCCTGCTAAGTTTTATATATACAGTTGGCCCTGCATATCCCTGAGTTCCACATGTGTGGATTCAACCAACCCAGATAAAAAAAAATTGGGAAAAAATGGGTGGTTGTGTCTATACTGAACATGTACAGATTTTTTTCCCTTGTCTTTATTCCCTAAACAATAGAGCATAGCAACTATTCACACAGCATTTTATTTTTCTTTTCTTTTTTTTTTTTAAGATGGAATCTCACTCTGTTGCCCAGCCTGTAATTCAGTGGCTCAATCTCGGCTCACTACCACCTCCGCCTCCTGGGTTTAAGCAATTCTCATGTCTCAGCCTCCTCAGTAGCTAGGACTGCAGGCATGAACCACCAAACCCAGCTAATGTTTGTGTTTTTAGTAGCAATGGGGTTTCACCATGTTAGCCAAGCTGGTTTAAACTCCTGACCTCAGGTGATCCATCTGCCTCAGCCTCCCAAAGTTCTGGGATTACAGGTGTGAGCCACAGTGTCCCGCCTCACATAGCATTTTTATTGTATTAAGTGTTATAAGTAATTTTGGCCTTATTTAAAGCATACAAGTATATGTATGTAGGCTAAATGGAAAAACTATATGATAGTGACTTGATCTACTATAAAAGCAACTTAAGTATCCATGAATTTTGGAATCTACAGAGGATCTTGGAATCAATTCCCCATGGATTCTAAGGAAAGACTATATGTATGAAACTGAAGTATATAATTTTAAATATTCACATTTCACATGAGGAAACTGTAGCTTGAAAAGCAGCAAACTGCCCAGGATCACACAAGATTTAAACCCACTCTACCTAAATCTATACATTAAAACTGAACTAGAACAATGTATTAAATGTGATCTTTAACACAAATCTGTGTCCCAAGTTATGTACGTGAAAATGTAGATAGAAGAGCTAATTTAATTTCTTTACATACACACACAGACACCCACACACAGACACACACACATCCCCCTCTTGGAATTGTTTTGGAATCGTTTTCTTTTTTCCTTCTACCTGAATCTGCAAAAAAAGAGAACTGCCTTAAACCATTAAATTCATATTCTGATAAAATGTCTATCTCTGTATTGTTCAGTGTTCTGTCATTGTTAGTAAGAGTCTCTCTAATAACAAGGAAAAGAGCAATTAGGAAATGTTTAGGAGACCTTGATTTCTGTACATAAACTCAGAATGGACTCTTTGCAATTCATATTTCACTTTGAGGCAACATGTTTTTGCATGACAAAATATCCCCACGACACTCAAAGAAACCAAGTCTATTGTGAACTTCTCACATTTACTTACTATGGTTTCCAAATAAAACTTACAGCTATAAAATAAGAGTAAATAATCAAAAATTATACTGGGATTGACATTAAATTTTAGAAGTAATCACTGTACAAGAAATGAAAGAAAAGTTAGGACCTACGTTCCTGAAAAATTTAGGTATCATAAGCCCAATAATTAACCCAAGTAGATTTAAATTTTAAGTCACATAATAGAAACTGAACAGCTACTTCCATATTTGCCTATGATAGATTAGACAAGCCCTCCTCTGAAGACAACTAGAAAGGCTGAATATATTGTTTAATTTGTTTAAGTTGTCAGAAAGCTATCTAGTCAGCCAGCACTGAGGGGACCATGATCCCGGAAAGAGAGAAAAAATAATATACTGAGGAAAGACTTTCCCTTTGGAGTATGTGACAATTCATTAAAGTTGAATTCATTGCTGAGAAGCTAAAATGTTGGGACAACAGAAACACTAGGTGAGCTTTGAAAGTTTTTGAGTTCTGGGTTAATATTACATTTAAAATCTTATCAGTGAATATCTGGGAGGAAAGATAAGCACAGACATTTGAAGCAGATATTGGTATTATTTTATCCCTTGAGCCCTTTGCTAATTTGTAGGCATTTGCCGAAAAGCTCAGAAGTGGCTAAGAAATTGGAAATATGAGCAGAGCTTTAGGCAGTCACACTGAATTGAAGAAAAAATAATTGTAATTGTTGATCCCCAAGGAGAAAAATCCCCTGTGTCTCAGTCCGTTTCCTGTTGTTTATAACAGAATGTCCACAACTGGGTAATTTATAAAGGTTTATTCAGCTGTTGATTTGGCAGGCTGAGAAGATCAAGGGCATAGCTCTGACTTCTTGTGAGGGCTTTTGTGCTGTATCACAGCACAAAAGGTGGAAAAGGAAAAGGACACATGCAAAGAGGGGGAAACCTGAGAGATGTCTTGACTTTACAGTCACTCACTCCTCCAGGAACTAGTCCATTCCCACGAGAATCAGTAGAATCTCAAGAACTCACTCTTGAGAGACAGAGTGAGAGAGAGAGGAGCAACAAGCCATTCATGAGAGATCTCCCTTCAAAACCCAAACATCTTCCACTAGGCCCCACCTAACACCACCACATTGGGAATAAAATTTCAGCCCAAGTTTTATTGAGAACAAACAAAGCACAGCACATCATAATCACTTTGAATTTTTATTTGGGATCCCCAAAGCTACTGGCAAGTAAAGACAAACTGGAAAGTGTCAGGCTCCAACAAAAATGGAACCTGCTTCAAATCCTCTCACTATCAAGCTAGCTTAAAATGGTCCTCCTCTCTTCTAACTACTATAAACAAGCAACAGCAAATTCTCTCTGGATGAACATACCATTAGATGTAGCCTAGATTACCTCTGCAATTTTTATACATGTTTTCTATCATTCAGTAGTAAATGGACATGCATATAAAGCATAAAAAGAAAATAATAAAATGATTGATAACCAGGAAAAACAGTCAATGAAATCAATCCCATACCAATCATTAGAATCAAGGCGAATTTAAAAATAATTATGATTAATATATTCAAGAGAAGAGATGAAAAGTCAGATAATTTAGTTGAAAGCAGTAATTTATAAAAAAAGAAAAGAGACATTTAAGAAACTGTTTAGCTCTTAAAGTAAGAACTCAATAGATGTGTCAGCTTCAGCAGACTAAACACAACTAAAATGAAATTTTGAAAACTTAGGGAAATAGAAAATATCCAGACTGAAACATGAAAAAACACAATTTTTGAATATAGAAAAGTGTAAAACATGATGAAAACATCTAATTCAGATAGTTGGCATTCCAGAGGGAGAAGAAAAAAGAGAATAGAGTAGAAATCATATTTGAAAAGATAATGATGGTGTATTTCTAAAACCAAATGGTGCAACCAGTATGAAACACACTAAGACACAGATTAATAAGTATGATGAATCCAAGCAGAATGAATATGAAGTAATTCATATCCAGGCTTATCATAGTAAAGCTGCTAGAAATTAAAGGTAAAGTTATTGAAAGTAAAATACAGAAAGTGAGAAAAAGAAGCACATTAAACCCGCAAAATGTAGAGGTCATGGAAAAATAAAAATTTATGTAGAATTGCTTAAAAATATAGTAGAAAAAGAAAAGTCAAAATCGGTTCTTTGAAAAGACTAATAAAATCGATGAACATTTATGAACACTTGGCAAAAATAAGGAAAAATGAGAAATGCACAAGTTATAAACGTACATTAAAAAGTAATTGTAGAAGGACAGCCAAAAATATTGTGAAAGATGTTATGAAAATAAATTTGAAAATTTAGATAAAATAGACAAATCCCTACATAAATATTATATAATGAAACAGAAACAAACATTAAAAAGCATAATTTTATATCTCTTAAATCAATGGAAGTTTATTTGAAACCTCCCCAGAAACACACACACGCACACACACACACACAGTCTGGCCCACCAACTTCACTAACAAATTATTCTATACCTTTAGAGGAGAAATAACACCAATACTCAACAAATTTTTTTCAAAGCAAAGCAAAGAGAAACATTTCATTTTGTAAGTCTAGAAAAACAGTAATATCTAAATATTAAAATGATTTCAAAAGAAAGACAAAATATAGGCCAAACTCTCATAAATATCAATGAAAAATCTCAAATAATGTAGGAAACCATATCCATCAATGTATAAAAATGCTAATACTATTATTCCAACTTTGGTTTACCCCAGAAATGAAAACCTATTGTGGTGAAAACAGATAACAAGAGGTCTGTGTTGACAAAGTTTTCACTGTACAGTACAATATTGTTAACTATAAGCATAGTATTGCACAACAGATCATTAGAAATTATTCTTCTTGCAGAACTGAAACTTTGTATTTCTTGATGGTAGCTTCCCATTTCCTTCATTCCTTTCCCAGCCTCTGGCAACCACAATTCAATTTGTTATTTTATCAGTTTGATTACTTTAGACATGTCTTATAAGTGGAATCATGAGGTATTTGTCTTCCTGTCATTAGCAGACATTATGCCAATTCACTTAGCATAATGTTCTCAGGGTTTAGCCATAGCAAAATGGTGCAACCACTATAGAAAACAGCATGTAGCTTCCTTAAAATATTAAAAATTACCATATGACCCAACAACCCCATTTCCAGGTATATATCCAAAATAATGAAAATCAGGATTTTGAAGAGATACATACACCCTCATGTTCAATGTAGCATTATTCACAACAATCAAGATGTAGATACACCCTAAATGTGCATTAGTGGCTGAATGGATAAAGAAAATGTGGCATATACATGTAAAGTTATTTTAGTTTTCTAAAACTGGTCAGCTTAATGTACCACATTAATAACATAATGCAGTCAATAAATTAAAGAAAATGTGACCAATTCAACATTATTCTGATAAAATGTCCTTAAAAACCTAGCTAAAAAAGAGGACTTCCTTAATCTATGCCAGTCTTTAAGTAAAGATGATACAACAAAAATGAACTATTACTTCCTGATATCTAGCACAAGTAAAAGATCTCTCACTACTTTTTTCCCACTATTTTATTGAATGTTCTAGCAAGTTCATTAAGGGAAGAAAAGAAATAAAAAGGAGTAAACTGTCCTTAGCCAAGAATAATGCAATTATTTATCTAGAAGATCTGAAATAATCTGTAGATATACTACAGACACACTACTACAAATAACAAAGGAATTTAGAACATCTGTTGAATACTGATTTGGCCTACATGAATACATTTAATTTCTATGTATCCAAAACAAATACAAAATAAAAATTTAAATATACCACTTAAAAACCACTGAACACAAAGAAATAAATCTAAACAATATGTGAAAGATCTATTCATGCATGTAAGATAAATTATGAGAGACTTTAATTGATGAAGAGTTATACTGTATTCATAAATTTGATGAATCAATAATGTACAGTTAATTGTCAATTATAGATGGATTGTAATCTCAGTCAATATTCCAGTGAGTTTTCTTTGGTAGGGTTGAGGTGGAGAGAATATTTACAAGTAGGTTCTAAAGTTTATAAGGAAATGTAAAAGTCAAAAAATAGCCATGATAACCTTAATAAAGAATAAAGTTTATTTGAAGATGTACCATTATATATTAAGGCTTTAGAAAGTTATGTATAATTTGTACAAATAAACAGACCAACAAAATACAGTTCCACATATATAGAGACACTTAATTTCTAACAAAGGCAACACTGCAAAGAAGTAGGAAAAAATGTTCTAATGAAAACAATTCTGGCCCTAGGTATATTTCTAACAGAAATGCTATTAAATACACATCAAAATGCATGTAGAAGTATGTTCACTGACAGAGCAGGAGCATCACCATCTTGGACAAGCCCTTCATTCTAAAGTTCACCTTAATAAAAAACTTCAAAGAGTGTCAGCTTAATGGCTAAGGTCAGTACAACTACAAACTACAAATAACATCATCATACTACAAATAACATCTGTAGACAAAAATATTCCAAACTCCTTCCCAACCAGAGACATACTAGCTGTGAGATAAGCCTTCTCCAGGTCAGAAAGATGTCTGCCCCAACATAACCTCCCCTCCTCCCAGAGAGACTCCAACCCCGAAATAAACTGCTCCACACACAGAAAGATTCCAAGCTTGTAATAACGAAAACCAATATATAATCTTAGTCTGTAAGAGAAAGCTCTCCTGATTAAAATTGGCCATGAGCACCTCTCAGGTTTTATCTAAAGTAAACCTGTCTCAAACTTGCCAGCCATGTTTCGTGTTTCTTTCCTCTTTCTTGAACTCTTCCATTTATAATATCACTATTTGAAATAGCCTCATATTAATAACAACCAAAATGTTCCTTGCCAGTAGAAAGGATAACGAAGTACAGTTTATGTAATACAGTAGTAGACAACAATGAAAATGAACAAACTACTGTTACATGAAGGAAAATGAATAATACAATAAACATAATACCAAGTTAAAGAAAATATATGGAAAGGAGAAGATTATACATATTCCACTTACATAAAATTTTGAAAAAGACAGTAACCCACAATATTGGAAGTTAAAACATTGGTTCCTTTTGAAGCGTGTGTTAGACTTGGAATGAGCAAGCAGGAACCTTGGGACCTTGCTCACTGGAGCACTGGTAAAGTTTTATTTGTGGATCTGATTGGTTAAATTGTTAACTTCATGCAAATTCAATGTACTACACATTTATGGTTTTTGTGCTCTTTTGATTGTATGTTATACTACATTAAAATATCTTGATTTAAACATGAAACTTAAAGCTTCTAATTAATCAAGACATTTATAATGTTGACATGTAAAATTTCAGCAGCAAATTCTGCATTAAGGAGAGTCATCATTAATTCATTTCATTCTTAGGAGTCTTAAAATGCTCAGGCATCTTAAAGAATATCTTGGAGTCCTTTGCCACCACTTGTTAAAAAATCCAGTGATATCATGATAAAACTGATTATAGGTAATATTGAGCTATGTTTCCCATATTTAGGCTTAAAAATTGATATTTATAATTCTTAGAAAATCCTTTTGGAATTTGAAAATAGTGGACCAAATTCAGTCCAGTCCAACCAAGTACATCAACATTTATTAAGCATCTCCTATGTTTCAGGCTTAAGTCAAATTTGATGACAAACATATTATTTCTGTCTTAAATCAAGCTTACACTCTGGTGGAAGACTTGAAGAAAGGAAGACTTGAAGAACAGAAAGACTATGGAAAAATATAATCTAAATACAATGGAATAAGTTGTATAACAAAGACCTATAGAAAATTAGACATGAAAAATTGGGCCCATGTCTTGAGGAAAAGTTATTTTATTATTTATAAGTTGATATCTTGTCTCAAATCTAAAATGGCAGAGAGCTGAAAATTGGTGAAATGCATTTAAAGCAAGGACAGTTTTGAGAAAACTCTCTTGCTGAATACAGCAGAAATATTTTTACTCAAATCTGATAGGAGTAAATGCTATCATCCAGGAAAAAAATGTTCAAAGTAAAATATAAAATTCTAGGTCATATTTATAATAATTACAGCAATAATGTTATAAAAAGACATTGCTAATAACTGGAAAAACTGAAAGGTACTAAAAAGTAAAATGTAATGATTGAGACAGAAGATACCAATCAGCAAATATGTATTAAGTGCCTGTCATATGCTGAGGATACAGTGGTAAACTGCATCCTTATATGTTGAGTTTCTTATATGCTGAGGATGCAGTGGTAAACACAACAGAAAAGTTGCTGTATGGAGTCTTGAAGTTTTTGCAAAAGTTGTGAGATGTAAAAACGGAGATGGCATTTGCAGCACTGCAGGTATCATGGATGAAGGCAAAGAGGCATGAATCCACATTTTTTTAATGTAGGGAAAATTCCAGCCACTTAATTTTTATATAAATTTAAAACATGAACATGACACAGTCTAACTTTTACTATTTTATAGATGACTCTTGTTTGCAAATAGACTTAAAGCTTTTAGGAGCCCATTTCCATAAGTCAGGTGAGAAGTGATGATTTGAAACAAGGAAGTAATTATAGGGTGGAAATAAGAAACTGAAGTACGAAATAATGTATTTATGAGGCCAAGAGGCTAGATTTTGTGAATAATATTCTATAAAGTATAAGGAAGGGAAACAAATCTAGAATGACTCAGAATTTTCTGATTTGAGTGCTTAGTACCATTTACTAAAGAGAAATAGGTTTGTTGGGGGAAGTTAAATTTTAAATATGCTAACTTTGAAATATCTGTGAAACAATCTAGTGAATATGTCACAAACACAGTTACACATATAATATGAAATGTAGAGAAGTCTGGCCTGAGATCTTTAATTCAGATATTATCAATAAATCTTTATTTTGTTGGGGGAATGTGATCATCTAATGTGAATGCTACATGTTACGAGCAATTGAGAAATTCATTTGTTACACTTTTTTAGTCTGACAAAATTTCTTTTCTAGTTTGTATTGCCCCCCAAATAGTTTAAATGTACTGGCTGTGGCTGGGCGCGGTGGCTCATGCCTATAATCCCAACACTTTGGGAGGCCAAGGTGGGTGGATTACGAGGTCAAGAGATCGAGACCATCCTGGTCAACAAGGTGAAACCCCATCTCCACTAAAAATACAAAAATTAGCTGGGCATGGTGCTGCACGCCTGTAGTCCCAGCTACTCAGGAGGCTGAGGCAGGAGAATTGCCTGAACCCGGAAGGCAGAGGTTGTGGTGAGCCGAGATCATGCCATTGCACTCCAGCCTGGGTAACAACAGCGAAACTCCATCTCAAAAAAGAAAAAAAAAATCTACTGGCTATTCATACGTGAATGTTCAGTTAGAGCATAAGTCACATCTCAGAGACAGAAAAAGAGAAAAATGTGTTTAGGGAGAAGATGTATTGAGTAGAAAACATGAACCCAGACTACGACAGACACAGAGAGAAACAGGCAGTGCCAAATGGTTCATAGTGAACTGTAATTTCAGACCAGGGGAGACTATGCAATTTGGAAAAAAAATTCGTATTGTAGTATATAATGACCAAGCATTTATGTTATAGGTTGTGTTTGGAACAAGCATATGTGAGGGTGAGGCTTAGACCTATTTAGAGAGAAGCACTGAGAGGATTCAAACAAGACGGAAGAACCAACATATCTTATTTGTATATTGGATCTAAGAAATGTCAGAGTCAAGTGAAGAATCACTCAGAGTTGTATTTGGGTGTGAGAGGGAGTGTTGGGAGTCACTGACTTTTGCTGCATTTTAGATAGTTGACTGCTTTCTCCTGGAAAATCACTCATCCCATGCCTTCTATAGTATCAAACCGTCCTAAGACTCCCCTCACCAGGCTGCTTTCTTCTCTATCCTCCAGGTGAGTCTTTCTTCCTACACACCAACTTTAGATATGAATGTTTCCTAGGGCTTTGTCTTTGATATTTTTCCGTTGCACTTTTACAGTTTCCCTTTTGGATTTCATCCTATGACTCTAATTACCATTTATATCTAATGACTTCTACATATCTATTTTTAGCCCTGTTATTCTTCCTGTGCTCTAGATCAAAATATTCAACAACTATCAGACAGCTTGATCCAGAGGAACCTCCAATAACACTGGTCCAAAATATCAGTACTGTGCATTTCCCTAATAGAAATTATTGCCCTTTCTATGTGCCTCTCTTTTTCTAGAAACTATTTTAGTTCCATAATCTTTGCACTTCACTTAATTCATTGTTTGTCAATAAAGCAGGTGTCTTTAATATTTAGTCAATGGAAGGAGTGAGGCAATTGTTTAAGAAAAAAGACTGTTATAATAAGGAAGAGAAAGATATGCTGGCAATTTAAATGAGGAAGGATCTTTGGAGGTTATGCTGAGGTTTAGGCTCAAGGAGGATAGGAGATACAATATTTTCTGTCTTCAAGAAAATTCGAGTATTTTGGGTTAATACAATTTTGATATAGAGAATAATTTAGAACAACCCTAAGCTATATTGAGCAAATGGCAAATATTATAAGGCACACATTAAGAGGAGTTGAACTTGAAGGGTATTTACAGGAATATAAATAGTGACAGCAGGCTTTAAAGAAAAGACTTAAACTGAGTTTTGATGTATCTAAGAGTTTTGTGTTGGCTGCAAAAACAGATTTTTTCAGATAAAGGGACTATTAGGCACAAAGCTGAAGATTTTCATGGCATGTGTAAATGGTGGTAAGAAGCCATCATAGCCATAGCTCCCACTGCTTCCAAACTCTGTACAGATTCTGTCTCAAGTTTATAACTATTTGCTAGATAGGTCTATCTGGGGGCCCTATTCTCATCTGAAACTCTCTACTTAAAATAAAACTTCTAGATTGAGACCATCCTGGTCAACATGGTGAAACCCCGTCTCTACTAAAAATACAAAAAATTAGCTGGGCATGGTGGCGTGTGCCTGTAATCCTGGCTACTCAGTAGGCTGAGGCAGGAGAATTGCCCGAACCCAGGAGGCAGAGGTTGCGGTGAGCCGAGATCATGCCATTGCACTCCAGCCTGGGTAACAAGAGCAAAACTCTGTCTAAATAAATAAATAAATAAATAAATAAATAAATAAATAAATAAATAAATAAATAAAACTATTTTCTCCTTAGTTAGCTGCTCTGTCTAGACTTCTCTCATGTCATCCTAACTCAAAACCTTGGACTCTTTGTCTCATGTTTCTCAAACAGAGTCAAAGATTTTAACATATGATAGGCATTCTATAAATGTTTTTTGAATTAGCAACAAGGAAAATTAGGAGTCCAATGTGGCCATGTAGAAGGTTAAACACAGGATTGAATATGGAAGTACAGAAATAACAAATGGCCATAACTGAGACTCTAAGCATTCGCACACATAAGAGAATCACAGTATTTGGAGAGTGATAAACATCCAGTGCTGGGAACTGCAGCTCTGGTTTCATGAACTCTTGGATAAAAACTCTAAGGATATATATATTAGAGAACTCAGCAAGAGGGATCATTAGGATAGTCAAAGTATTTTATCCTTTACAGGACTTGCCATCATAAAATTATTATATTCTATTAAAGATAAATTTAATGTCTTGGATTTTATTATAACACTCTAAAACAATTCAGTGTTTTATTCTTCTAATTGAATGATTTTATAACCATGATTGATTGGAGGCCCACTCTCAGCACTTCCAGAGAAAGGGAGTGGTGAGTTGTAAAGTTCTTCAAAGGGCATTATTTATTCAGTTTTTCATGCATTATTTGTAAAGGTAACTAATATTTATCAGGCACCTATTAGATGCCTATGCTATCATTTGAGATACAATGAGAAGCCATTCTTTATTCACCTCTACCTCCACCACCTCACCGTATACACTTCAAGTCCCATGGGGGCAGGGATCATGTCTTTATTGTATTTATATTCCAGTGCTTAGCAAATGGTAAACACTGAGTAATTGTTTATTAGATTAATAAATGACAATTTAAACATTGTAAATACAATGATTTAAATATGGACATGCTGCTATAGAATGTATTAAAAGAAGAATACTTATTGCCTAGCATCATGTATTTCAGAGAGATTTTCAATTGTGTTGATAAATTTTGGAATGAATAAGTACATGAGACACATTGGATCCCTCATTTCAAACACTCCATTATTTTCAAGATGCTATATAATGAAAATACTTTTAAAGTAAAAATTATAGTCTTGATAACTTAATGCATCTTCAAAACTTGAAGTTAATTCATTCATTTAATTAACACCTATTTATGTAGCACTATGTGCAAGGCATTGCATTTAATGCTTATGGTCAAATGGGGACAAGAAATGGTTATTTTGTTGAAATAACTCAGTAATTCATCCGAAGTTGTAGAACAGCTAAATATATAAGAAATAAAAATATAATTTCTTCTGATTACCTAAGTGCTTAAAAAAATACTTGAAAGCTGTGGAAGTATATAGTTAGAGTAATAGGATGAAAGGTTGTATGGTAAACTAATTAAGAACTCTACTACATTTTTGATGGGCCTCCTAAAATTTCATATTTGTATTTATGTAAATGTCAAGTGAATTTTACTATATGCATTTATGTGACTAGAAGGTATATATATTCAGTAGTACATTTACAGCATTATCTAGAAGTGCTGACTTGCAATATAATGGGTAATATTTTCCTCCCAGTATTCACTCCTGTCTTCTCCTGTTGTAAAGATATTTAGCACTTAGGTTTCTCTTACCATAGTCAGAACTTCTGCTGGGAATTGTGGGACACAGATATTCTCTTTCTCTCACTGGACAATAGTATATGGGGTTGTAAGGCTGGTGACTGCTACAGTGATTCTTCTAAAAAAGAGAAATCAGCCCAAGAATGAAGTTGAAATATGGAGAATTACAAAGAAATGGAGCCAGAATCCTGATCACCCTATACTTAAACCTAACCACTTTAGACATTTTAGTTACATAAACTAATAAATTCTCTTTAATGCTGAAGCCAGTCTACAATGAATTTTCTATTATTTGCATCAACAACAAAAATATTAAATGTTATAAGGAGGTGTTAAATTGACATGTGATTATTAATTTTCCATTGATCATTAGGCTGCATCTTTCCATTTGATTTGCTACATTAAACATTTAATTATAAGAAAGAGACTCATCGCATATTGTAAATTGGCAAACTTTTAGCTGAATAATGCATATTATCACAGTACATGGAAGGTTGTTGCTACAGTCAGATAATCAGTTACCAATTGTGCTGTACACATTTTAAAATGTTGGAATTAATAGTATTGAAAACTGACTTAACAAATTAAAATCACAATATATAAAAAATGTGGAGCTAAGATTATAAACATAATACATTTTTATTCATTCTTTCTGAAATTTTTTTAGAGACAGGGTCTCATTCTGTTTTTCAGGCTGGAATGCAGTAGCATAATCCCAGCTCACTGCAGCCTCAAACTACTGGCCTTATGTGATTCTCCCATTTCAATTTCCAGAGTAGTTAGACCTACAGGTGTGTCCATCTAATTGTTAGTTTTTTGTAAAGACGGGCTCCTTCTATATTAGCCAGGCTGGTCTCAAACTGTCATCTGCTCACCGTCAGTACTCAACCTTTCAACACAGCTTAGCAATTAGCTCATTCTTTCTCCTCCATAATTTTCTCATATATTCATTCACCTATTCAACTGGCATTTATTTAGCATATCCTGTATGCCAGTCATTGAACTTAGGTACAATACCCACTAAATATATCTTTGATGCCATAAGAGTGAAGAAAAATACTAATGCCAAATTTAAATAATATATTTTTTTCATTACAAATTGACCACAGTGGAAAGAAATATAATGAAGAAACAGATTTTATCTACTCTGGGGCCAGAAAGAATTCCATGAAGAGTGAACATTTAATCTCAGCTCCAAAGATGAGTGGTAATTAACTAGGTGAAGAAATATGACAGTAATAATTAGCCAGATAAGTCAATATCCCATGAAGAAAAAGTATCCCATTTGAAGTTCTGTAGTAAAAAGAAGCTTGACTCATTTAAAAAAAGTGAAAGAAGGCCAGTACAGAGAATGTGGAGGATAATGATACAAGACAAACTCCACATCATTGAAAGTCACTGGCCACTTTAAAGATTTTAGCTTTTGTGCTAAGAACAATGATAATACACTGAAGTGTTGTAAACAGGCAATGAGAGGATCAGATTTATATTTTAGAAACAAGTCTCTATATACTGTCTACCAGTCTATCTGGATTTTATTGCCTTGTATTACTGGGAAGTTGACTCAAAGTTAGTTAGCTTCACATATAATAATATCCTGGGGCTCAAATACATTTATGAGCCCCTTTAATGTGGAAGCTAGATTGAATTAGTTTGGCAACTCTGGAGGATGAATAGTTGAACAGCAGGTGTCATTATCTCAGCAATATCTCTGTTGCTGTCACTTAGCTTCACCATACTTGATTTATATTAATTAAATTCAGTAAGACAAAAGCTTGACCACATGGTCAACAAATCTATTTGAAATAAGGCACAATTATATTTATGAATACACTATTTCTTAAACCTTTGTTTCACCTTCCTCATTCTTCATCTTCTTAATCTGTTTAATAAAACAAACAAGACAAAAATGCCTGAGAGTTGCTACAACTTCAATTATTAAATCACTAATTATCTTACACTGAATGCAATCTATTCTTCTGATGTTGTGCTGGTAATCTATGAGGGTTACTTCAGTGACATTCTCAACATCAAACTAATATTTCACACCTTGATCTTTCCCCATGTCTACATCCCACCTTCTGTTACATCACCCTTATCATTTTCCTTCTAGGGCCTTTCTCATGGTCTGAAAAGCAGGCTGAAAGAATTATATAAAGAATATGGTAAAGGAGGAGTAATAATATGAGATCCACTCTTTATGGAGTACCCCGTGATGTATGCACATATTCCACTTGACCTTAGGGGATTGTTAAAGGATTATTATGTGTGTGTGTGTGTGTGTGTGTGTGTGTGTGTATACATGTGTTTGTGTCTGTGTATTTTAGAGCTAGAAGACTGCAGGGTCTCTTAAATAAAAAAGGCCTGTAACACTTGCTTAAAGGAAAATTAGAAATTCATCACAGTGTCAAATACTATGTGAGAAAGGTAGTTGAGAACTATAGATGAGACACAATTACAGCAGGAATTATGTGTTCTGTGGTTTTTGTAAGATATCGTCATGACTCACTCTGTGTCTGAGTCAATGTCTTCATTGTCTCTCTAGACCTCAGATTTTTCCATTCAAGACACATGTGTGGACTTGCTCTCAGAACTCATCAGCATTTCAGTTTTTCTCATTGAATTTACCCTTTTCCAAGATGTTCAGATTTATATAATTCCAAACATGTTTTAAAAAGAAGTTAATTTGCTCTCATCCCCTCCTGAGTTATATTACATTTTTTCTGTTTACTTTCAAACTTGTATTAATGGAGCACATTTTATGCTTCCATTTCTATGTCATTTCCTTGCCTTCTAAAAGTCATCTTCTCTTTGAAACTTCCTACGAAATTGCTTTAAGTGCTGACATTCTTTTTTGCAATTTACTTTTTTCTCGTTCACTTCTATTGAACCCTTTCTCTTAGAAATTTCTTCTTCTCTTAGCTTTTGTAAGCCAGTGCTATTTGGTTTGGAAGTACTCTTCTGAAGTTTTATTCTTCTCTTTCATTTCTGGATCATATTTCCCCAAATGTCCACAAACTCAAGAGGTTGAGTACTTCGTCGTCGTCGTCGTCTTTTTTTTTTTTTTTTTTGAGATGGAGTCTCGCTCTTTCACGCAGGTTAGAGTGCCGTGGTGCCATCTCGGCTCACTGCAACCTCTCCTCCAGTGTTCAAGCAATTCTCCTGGCTCAGGCTCATTTTTATATTTTTAGTAGTGACGGAGTTTCACCATGTTGGCCAGGCTGGTCTCTATCTCCTGACCTTGTGATCTGCCCCCTCAGCCTCCCAAAGGAGGTGTCACACCTGCAGTTTCTTTCTTTAGGCTGAGATTACAGTTGTGAGCCACTGTACCCGACTTCTTTTTGTTATTCATGTTGTAAGCTCTTTTTTTGAGAAAGTGGAAAACCATTTTTATGGTTATTCCTTGTCTTACTCATTAAATGATCCAAATTGTAGCCCCCAACTATACTACTACACATTTAGCTATGAAAAATATAGTGTTCACATAAAACAGCAAGATTACCAATATTTGTAGTAAAATTTTAAAATTATGATTACTGTTTGATTTAGATCCAATAAACTGATTTAAAGTAACTGAGAGTCAGGACCTCCAATAGATAACCTACTTCCCTATGGATGTGACAATCATCTCTATTGATACTGATTCTGAAATTTATTGTATCCAGACCAGAGCACTCTGTCTGAGCTCCAGACTCATCTACTTTCCATGTATCAGTATATGCCTGTTAGGACACCGGGAAGGTGGCTGAACTAAGTAAGCAGGGCCTGTGAGATGTCAAACAGCCTCATGCAACTTTCTTGTGAAGAGAATAGAAACATTCAGCAACTACCTACCCTTGGAAAATAATGATTTTAATTAAAGTGCTAAGCTTACAGTTCAAACCAGAAAAAAGCAAACAGTGGCTATAATCAGGTATGTTCTTGAATATAACCATGTGCATCAGTACTACACAGGACAGTGAAATACCTGTCTACTTATCTATATGGCAACTCCCACCAGAATATCAGTTACTCAACAACTGAAACAATTTTTTTCTGTTTAAATCATACTTATCCTTGAAGGATACATTCTGGCATTAATTACTTTTTGACAGTTACCCAATCCTCCCTTCTCTCAATAATGAATTTATTTTTCATATATCTGTTATGATGCTTTGTTTATATTGTGTTAATGCAGTTCTCTCTAATCATAGTAAGACAGGTATATTCAGGTGTGTATGCTACAGCTAATTTGTGATTTCTATGAATTAGAAAAATATGGATTTTTTTTCCTTCTTTCTTCCTTCTTCCCTTTCTTTACCTTCATTCTTTTTTTCTTTGGATTTCTCACAATGCCTGGCTCACTATAGGTGCTCAGTAACTTACTGGTGTTTAAATGGAATAGTTTTTATTGATCAGCTGACACTTTAGGCAACCATTTCATATTAAACATTTTCAGTAATGTCAATTTCATTACAACTTTAAATAGTTAATTTCTTAACTCATAAAACAAGATTCTTCCCTCCCAGCTTATATCACGTTATGTTATTAATAAAGTTTCTATCCTATTTTCAAGGTACTTTCCCTTCTAATAATTGCTGACAATGAGTCATAGCTATAATACCACCACAGGCAGGTCTCAGGGGCTCATTGTCCCCAGAAGGCAGTGCATTCATTTCACACTGTGGTTCATTAATGGCATTGTCTGTCAATGCCCTGATGGGGTATGGGCATTGCGAATCCCTGATGTCTTCTGATTACTTGCTTTGTACTCCATTCCTTCTCCAAAAAGTCATTCTCTCTATGTTGTCACCAGCAAAAACACTGCCTAATGGTACATCATGTAAACTATGCAGTCATCTTCTATTACTTTAGCTTTTTATATTGCACCTGTTGATTTTATTTATGTATTTATTTTCTTTCTGATTGGCTAAAGCATGTTAATGATTTGCTATGCATGGAATTATCAGATGAATCTGTCAATTCTCTTTGTCCTCAAAACTCACTAATATTCTCTCAGAATATTTTGAAAAGCTTTATTTAGAAATTAATTTACTGTATAAATTAATTTATAGTTGGTAGCTTAAAAGGAACTCTTTCTGCTCTTGTGTAAAATTCAACATCTACTTTGGATAAATGTAAATTTATTGTATATGAAAAAATTTAACAGCTAAAAAAGTATTTAATAAGCACTATTATGTGTCAAGCACATGCCTAGGTCCTGGCAATATATGATGACAAGAGGCAATAAGGGCATTTACTCTTATGGAGCTTTTGTTAGAGAATTTAGCAGAAAAAGCAAATATGCACACATACACATAGATATACAATACATTTAGATAGCAATATATGCTGAAATAAAACAGTAAATGCAATGGAATAGATTATAATGGTAGAGGGGACTGTGGCATTGCAGCTAGACTGGTAAGAAAATTGCTTTCTGAGATGGTGACATTTGAACTAAGACCAAAAAAAAAAAAAAAATGAGAAGAGTCATATAGAGGTCTATGAAAACAATGTTCTGGGCAGAAGACAATGAATGCAGAGGCTTTAATGCAGAAATAAACATTGATATGTTCTAAGAATAGAAGGAAGAACAGTGTGGCTGGAGCATAATGTACAAAAGGGATACTAGTAAGAGATTATTTTGAATAGGTAGAGAGGAACACAAAAACATTTTGTCTGTAAATCATTTTATTCTAAATGTGATATGAAACCATTGGTATATTTCAAGGAGGGATGTTATATGATTAATTTATGTTTAAAGATTATTCCAGTTGCTCTGTGTAAAATGTACTAGAGAGGATCAAAAATGACATTCAGGAAATTAATTGGGAATCTAACATAGTAATCCAGATAAGGGATGAAGATGGCTTGGAATTAAGAGGTGCAAATGTTAGTGGTATATTGTGAAGGCAAACACAATATAATTTGCTGTTGGATTGGATGTGAGGAGTTAAAAATAGAGAGGAGCAAAGGGTGAGCTTAAGGTTTATGGCTTGAAGAAGGCATGGTAGAAGCATAACTGAGGTGGACATGCCTGGTGCTGAAGCAAGGTTTAGAGGCATAGAGTCCGATATGGTTTGGCTCTGTGTTCCCATCCACATCTCATCTTAGAATGTATTCCCATAATTCCAACATGTTGTGAAAGAGACTTGGTGGGAGATAATTTGAGTCATGGAGCAGTTTCCCCCCTACTGTTCTAGTAGTAGTGAATAAATCCCAGCAGATCTGATGGTTTTGTCAAGGGTTTCTGCTTTTGCATCTTAATTTTTTTCTTGTGGCTGCCATGGAAAAAGTGCCTATCACCTTCCACCATGATTATGAAGCCTCCCCAGCCACGTAGAACTGTAAGTCCAATTAAACCTCTTTTTCTTCCCAGTCTTGGGTATGTCTTTATCATCAGCATGAAAAAGGACTAAAACAGTAAATTGGTACTGAGAATGGGATATTGCTGAAAAAATACATGAAAACATGGAAATGATTTTGGAACCGGTAACAGGCAGAAGTTGAAACAGTTTGGAGGGCTCAGGGAAATGTGGGAAAGTTTGGAACTTCCTAGATACTTGGTTAATGGCCTTGATCAAAAGCCTGATAGCAATATGGAAAATAAGGTCTGGGCTGAGGTGGGCTCAGATGGAGATGTGGAATTTGTTGGGAACTGAAGCAAAGGTGACCCTTGTTATCTTTTAGCATAGAGATTGGTGGCATTTAGCCCCTGCCCTAGAGATTTGTGGAACGTTGAAATAGGGAGAGATGATTTAAGGTGTCTGGCAGAAGAAATTTCTAAGCAGCAAAGCATTCAAAATATGACTTGGGTGCTGTTAAAAGCATTCAGTTTTATAAGAGAAGCAGAGCATAAAAGTTCAGAAAATTTGCAGCCTGACAATGGTATAGAAAAGAAAAACCCATTTTCTAAGGAGAAATTCAAGGCAGCTACAGGAATTTGCATAAGTAACAAGGAGCCATTTGTTAATCCCCAAAACAATGAGGAAAATGTCTCCAGGGTATGTCAGAGGTCTTCATGGCAGGCCCTCCCATCACAGGCCTGGAGGCCTAGGAAAAAAATAGTTTTGTGGGGCAGGCCCAGGTTCCCTGTGCTATGTGTAGGCTAGCGATTTGGTGTCCTGTGTCCCAGTGGCTCCAACCGTGACTAAAAGAAACTAAGGTATAGCTTGGGCTGTGGCTTCAGAGGGAGAAAGCCCCAAACCTTGGTAGCTTTCACATGGTGTTGAGCCTGTGGGTACACAGAAGTCAAGAATTGGGGTTTGGAATCTCTGCATAGATTTCAGAAGATGTATGGAAATGCCTGGTTGCCCAGGCAGAATTTTGCTGCAGGATTGGGGCCCTCATGGAAAATCTTATCTAGGGTAGTGCAGAAGGGAAATTTGGGGTTGCAGCTCCCCCTACACAGAGCTGCGACTGGGACACTGCCTAGTGGAAATGTTAGAAGAGGTCTACCATCCTCCAGACTTCAGAATGGTAGATTGGCCGATGGCTTGCACTTTTTGCCTGAAATAGCCACAGACGCTTAATGCCAGCCACAGAGGCAGAGCTGTTCAAGACTATGGGAACTCGCTTCTTGCATCCGCATGACCTAGATGTGAGACCTGGAGTCAAAGAAGATTATTTGACTGCCCTGCTGTAGTTTGGACTTGCATTGGCCCTATTAACCACTTTGTTTTGGTCAATTTCTCCCATTTGGAATGGCTGTATTTACCCAATACCTGTACCCCCATTATTTCCAGAAAGTAACTAGCTTGCTTTTGATTTACAGGCTCATAGGTCGAAGGGACATACCTTATCTCAGAAGAAACTTTGGACTGTGGACTTTTGGGTCAATGCTGAAATGAGTTAAGACTTTAGGGGGACTGTTGGGAAGACATGCTTGGTCTTGAAATGTAAAGACATAAGATTTAGAGTGGCCAGGGGCAGAATGATAGGGTTTGGCTCTGTGTCCCCACCCAAATCTCATCTTGACATTTACTCTCATAATCCCATGTGTTGTGGGAGGGACCTGGTGGCAGATAATTTGAATCATGGGGGCAGTTTCCCCCATACTGTTCTCATGGTAGTGAATAAGTCTCATGAGATCTGATGGTTTTGTCAGGGATTTCTACTTTTGCATCTTCCTAATTTTCCTTGTGGCTGCCACATAAGAAGTGCCTTTTACCTCCTGCCATGATTCTGAGGCCTCCCCAGGCATGTGGAGTCTCTTTTTCTTCCCAGTCTCAGGTATGTCTTTATCAGCAGCATGAAAGTGCACTAATACAGACTCTCATGGCATTGACCAGTTTTTCCGTCCTGTTACAGTTTTGTTTTAAGATTTATCTCCTCTACTAAACCCACAGAGAACAGTTTCATCTGAGAGTTCCTGTACTTTCCATTCAGGCAGACTGTAAATGTTATTTCCTTTCCCAAGCCCTCCCTATTCCCAGCATTTCATCTGGCCTATATTTATCCTTTTGACTATTTCCTCCCCAAAGCCTTACTTCACCCCACACTATCATCTAAATTAGGCGCTGGTACAATTCTAGATTCATGTTTTCTGACAGTAGAAAATCATTCAGACGTTCATCATTAAAAAATATATTCTCCCCATATGCCTACATGATGGCAGAAAATGAATTATACATGCTCTGCATCTAAACCTATTTCTATATGGCTACACTAGGAAAAATGGTAATTTTAAATTCAATACTATATATACCTCTGTATGGTGCTTTATATTTACAAAAGCTCTGTCAGGAACATTATTTAATGAACTCATCAGAGTTCCCTTGCTAGTTAACTGTTAGTATTACTAAACTCATTTGAGAAAAGTAAGGATCAAGAGCCTTCAAACATTTTAACTAAGATTATGAGATAGTGACAGTACTGAGAATCAAATTTAGAACTCTGCTACAGTTAGAATCTTCCTTCTACCCCAACACAGCTTTTCCTGAAGTTTCAAATAATTAATTTTAGCCTTGATATAATTTTTAATCTTTTTCTTTCCTTCACCACATATATTCACATACACACATTCACAAGTTTCACATATAAATATCCATTCACATTAAGGGGTCAAAAAGCTTGGGCACTTTGGAAAGATTGTGGACAAAGTGAGGAGGGTGGTAAATGTGATTATAGACCTGTAAAAGTGAAGCTCTATAAAGATCTTCCTTCAGTACTGGATGTGAATACTAAATGCTGAAACTCAGAATCAGGTTAAATAGATGTCCTGAAGGCACTAAATAATGGATAAAATGAAGTTTACATTTTAACATCTAGTTATTACATAATCTCAATTTTCCTTAATTGTACTTAACATTTTATTAAGTAATTTTATTCCCACTATTGGGGTATCAGGATATTTACAACTATAATCAAACTGCAAATGAACAATAAAGCAAACTAATTTTCTGATGCCCTGGCCCTATGAAGCCCAGATAACTCAGAAAAATATACTGTGGATTTCAGTGCAAAACTCAATAGCATCCATAAAATATTGACTAAAAGTTGGATTTCTTAAATTGTAATAAAGCTTATTTGCTTTCCTAATTAAATATAGCCTACTGCAAAGTAACTAAGATACATAGCGAGATCTAGCTAAGTAAATTTTTCACTAGTCCTGAGAATAATTTTTGTTATATAGACAAGTTCCAAAGAAAACAAAATCATCCAAATATTTATTCACTAATGTCAAAGACATCAAAGAGGAACACAATCTCTCTATTTTATTTGCTCACAAAATTAGAAAATTATGTTAATTATAAATAAATATTCATAGTTGCGTAATAGGGAAACAATTGTCTTTGGATCAGAGAGACCTGGGTTTGATTCTAACTCCTTATCTTATGAAGAGATTAGACCTGGAACAGTTAGTTAACCTCCATGAGACATGTTTTCATTAGCTGAAAAATGTGAGACAAAAGAACCAAATCTACACTATTGTTATCATTAATGCTAAAATACTAAAAGCACCCATTTAAAACAGACACCAGATGAAAGAAGTCATTGTAAGATGAGAAAAACATTAATAATATAGTGCTCACAGAATCTAGTATAGTACCTGACACTTCATAGGAACTTGATAAATATTTGTTGAATAAATAAATACTAGATATGGCTAACTGTGACACTGAATAGACTACTCAATGTTTTAATAGTTTACTTCCCATTTGTATAAACAAAACATGACTCCTTATTTCATTCAACAGATATTTATCAAATGCCTTTCTGTATTAGGCACTGTGTTAGGCTCTGGGTATTGGGAATAAGTTCAACTTTCAGACCTACTAGCAAAACACATGAATGAACTATGCCCAGACACTGTGATGGGTTTGGAAGTCCAAAGACAATATGACCTTACAGAAAGTGTTTCCAATGTAGTTTTGGTGCTGGAAGACTTTGTAGAGAATAACTGACATGCATAAGTCATAAAGAAATGGCAGATGAACTGAGGTGATGAAAGTATGTTACAGGTGAAAGAAACAGTATAAATACTAAGAAAGCATGGTTTATTCTGGGCTCCTGTGGTTTTGGTGTGAGGAACTTTTACACTGCAAATAAACTGTCTAATTTTTTTTGTCACCCATTAACCTCTCTGGGTGCTGATCTTAGGCAGTCCCTCAGACACTATTGTTCTCACTTTCATCCAGATTCAGCTTTCACAGATCACTCTTTGATCCCCACCTCTATTTTGCTTCTACCTGCTCAGATTTGAGGTCATGCCCATGCCTTCGGGTGTCTGACATCTGTTCATGACCTTCACTGACTTCCTACATGTGCACCGTTCTTGGCAAGAAGTCAGAGGCTAGGCTGTGGAGGATAGTGATACAAATAACCAACAGACACTATCTAAGACTAAGCCGGAGGGTATAAACAGGCTTGATCTCCTTATTCTAGAAAAACTGTTTTTTTAAAATTTTATTTTGTCCTTTATTGAAGAGATATGTTTAAAGTTCCTTCCTTATGCTAGACATTGTGATAGGTACTGGGGAATCAAAATAAACTGTCCTTTAGGAGCTTGTTCTCCAGCTGGGTAAATAACATAAAAACAAATACATAACACAGCAAGAGAGGAGCTGACAAAAATCTATAAAAATGTCTAGGAACACAGAGATGATTCTTATCTGGTAGTAAATTTTTTAACACAGATACATAAGAATACAACTGAGCATATATAACAGAGCAATCACAGTATTATTATTTTTTGCTTCGTGATTAAATCAACTCTTTTTATTACGGCAATGGTTTTACAATATGAGAAACTTTCTTTATTCTGAATTTCAGATACATGACTCAGAATATTTGATTCTAACTTAATTGTCCACATTTTGTTGCTGAACAGAAATCCATTTGCTTTTTGGTAGGAAAGAAACTGCATCCTTTCTGGAGGGCATATTATAAACCTTGAACAAAGAAAGTAATGTCATAAAATAGATTCATTCATTAAAATAGGACATTATATATAACTCCCTAGTGATATTTTTATTCATGATGCTTTATCTTTTCTAAAATATGAATTCTAAAATGAATTATAATTTATTTAAAAAACAGTTCCTAATAATCATCATAATTTGGCATTGTTAGTAGATAACTAAATTCCAGAAACTGTTGAGGGTGCCTATTTTGGATTTGATGCCACACTAGGTGTGAACGTGCTTCAAAAGAATGACAAGTTTCCTCCCATCAAGGATCTGTCACTTGAGTCACAGACAGAGAGATAAAAGCTGTTCTGATGTGTTGTGGAAAGTGTTCTTGTATTATAAATCAGGTTGATGTTGAGGTTGTCAGTGAGAGGGGGCCATACAAGGTTTCTTGGCCAGGGGTATGACCTGTGCTGAGAATGAAAAGGTAATTCTATAATTGTGGAATCCACAGTTTAAACTTCACATCTTTATTCATCTTTCTGCTAAGTGGCTTGGTTTAACTCTTTAGATGGACCCCAAATAGGTAGACTTTGGATGAGAAGCAATTTTAAACCAGCCTATGGATCAATTTTTAAGTCTGATATCTGAAGTTTGTAGAGCACAAAGAGGCTCCCACCCTTTAAGGTCTTCTCTAAAGAAGTTGCCACTGACACTTGAAGAGAGGGTGGTAACTAACGTGCAGCCCTGCAAATTGCAGAGAATGACGGGCAGGGAAGGGACCTGGATGAGGAGAGCAGCACAAAAGGTAGTGCAGGAGAGGATAATGTATTTCTGATAAAGTTAAATAGGGGCTTGAATCAAACACTTTTTCTGCTATAACCATATGTTTATTTTTTTTCTCAATCACTGGAGAAAGGCTCACATTTGTAAAGAATTTAATTATTGTATTTAGCCACATAGTCTTTTTTCCATATTCCTGACAATAATGCATAAATGTGTCATAATTTCGATGTTTGGTATTTCAAAATATACAGTTAATTTACTCAGCCATGTAGAACAAAGTGACCTTCTCATTGAAAGTAAAAACCACTATCTATGCAACCAAAGCAATTAAAAATATGGTTGCATGTAGCAAAGATTTCATCTACATTCAAAGTTTTAGCCAATATCTCTCTATCGTTGACTATTTCATACCTTCTGATCATACTTCTCACCTTCTCTTTACTATGTCTGCTGTCTGCAATCTGGGTATTTCACAGACTTCAATCTCAGTATCTGCTTTCATCTTGTATTTTCTAACACTGCTGTGAATACTACCATCCTCCCACATATTTAAGCTGGAATATTAGGGTTTATCCTGAGTTCTCATCCATTTCCTCTCTCTTTTCTATGACATCACCCTCCGCAAAACCAGGCATTTAATCAGGATTCAGTCCTGTCATTCTATCATAAAATTCCGGTAAACATGAGTCTTCTCCTGTGAGACCAACGACAATCTGGTTCTACAATAAACTTTCTATAGTGTAAATTTTATGACATGATCCTCCGCTTTTGAAACAGTTGCCTATGAGCAGCAGGAAAGTCCAAAATACTTACTTAGCATGGCCTATGGGGCAATTCGAAATCTGGCCTTAGCTGGTGCTCAGTCTCCTAATCTGCTATACCTCTCTCCAGAGAAATACTCTGCCCTAGAAACACTGGAAGCTCCACACCATTTTCTTCTGTTTCTTGTTAACTCCTGCGAAGGTTTCAATGTTCAGCTCAAACCTCATTTCCTTTATGAGATTTTTCTAGATGCCAGGATGGTTAGAGCACCTCTTTTATCCTTTCTTAGCTCCCTTACCTTATAGCCTTCATCACTAGGTGCCATACTAATCATTCTCTGATCTGTTATTCATTGTGGGATCCTTAACTGCAGAAACAATGATTTGCCTATCTCTGTCTTTAGCAATTCCTATTGGATTCTGTATAGAGTAAGTGCCCAATAAAAGCTGATTGAATAGGCAAAGATGTATGAATGGATAAATGAGTGAGTAAATGAATGAACTAGAATATGACTAACTGCAGAATCGCTTCAAATAAAGAATAATGCTGAATGAACAGAATCCAGTCCCCCCACAGGCCCTTATGAGATCCGAAAGTCCTATCACCGGTGTTCTCTGTCACCTCTAATGAGTCACTTAGTCTCTCATCTGTAAAGATTAATTAGTGCTTCGGCTATAAGCACAAGCTCTTAAAATGCTAGGTGTTAAATTCATTGCTTCAGAAACACTGTCAGGCTCATATTCATTTGGAGTAAAACTGTAAGCTATGCAACAAGTTTCCATTTTCAATTAAAAATGCTAGGTTTCCTCCTGCCTAAAATAGACTTAATGGCAGCTGGCTCCAAGCTACTCCTGAAGATGTCTCAGCTTCAAACTGGGTATTGCCACTTTTGAGACTAGAAGTTCCTTCTCATAATTCCAGGGCCACCCTCTATGCCTCCATCCTGGAGGCCTGCACAGGGTGAATAATCAGTGAACATGAGGAGAAACAAACAGGCAATTCTTGTAATGGTTACAGTTAACTGGCTCACTGTTACTCAGAAGGTGGGCAATTTTACAGCTTCTCCACTGTGCCTGAATCACTGCACTGAGTGGTCTACTGCAGATATGAGAAAATGGAGTTTGTATCTCCTACAGCTTTTAACAGACTACAGAATTAAGGAAAGTATAAATGAAAAAAAAAAAAAAAGCTTAAAGCTACACAAAAGGTTACATAGCATAGACTCAATTCAATTAAATACACATGTTTTTTGAGGTCCTATTATCTACAAAACACTATGTTAGGTCCTATGGGAGAAGCACTTATAAATGGGTGAGAAAAACAGTTCTGAGCTTCGTAGTTTCATATAGGTAGTTGTAGAACTTTCCACTAATATAAATGGGCATTTATAAAGGCTAGTATAGAAATACAAAGCACTGAGGAGACAGGAAAGGGAAAGGTGATCTCTGACTGGGTCTGGAAAAAGCCTTTTAAGGAAGCAGAACCTGGGAATCTGGGTAGGCTCTCAAACTGCCCCTCTCGTTCCTGTCTGATTCTGAACAAGTTGAGAAACAAAAGGTGGAGGAAAAAATATTCACCATAAATACAGGTGACACTAGGCTGGCAGCTTAGTCTAATGTCAAGTGGGCTTGCTGAAACTGACCCCTGCACATACTTACCTCCCCATCACTGTACTGCGAGACTGGGCTCACGTCTGCATATGAATGCGCTGACTGTGTAAGACTTGGAACCCCTGACAGCTCTTTCTCTGAAAGAATTATCACTCCCCAAGAAAATAAGTTAAAGATGAGCTGAGCCTAGTTACACTTTCAAAATTTACAAAATAAGTCACTCTTCCTTCTCTGAGAAAAGGCTAGAGCCACACTAATTGATCTCTTTCTAAGGAATGAAATGTTAAGTGTGGGAAAAACACATTCCTAATGTATGATTGGATTTTGATGGTGAGAGGGAAGAAAGGACATCTCAGGCCAGGTAATAGATCAATGTGAACTTTCTAAGCAAGTCCTGAGGAGATAGAAAAATGTCATGATTAAGAACACTCTTTTTGGAGTAAAACAGACATGGTTTGATCTTGACTCTTTTTAGACCTGAATAAGCCACCTAAATGCTCTGGCCTAGTTTTCTAATCTGCAAGTTGGAGATAATAGTACCCATTTCATAGAACTCAATAAATCTAACTATTAGAGTGATGGAACATGGGGATATATTGTATAATCAGATACTTTCTTTACAAATTAATTTTAGAATTTTAAGTTTTATTAAATGATCTATTTCCTTTTATTTTATCAGATTGGTGAAATCAAATTCCTGTGTATTATGTTTTCTTGAAGTTAACTTTACCTTTTACATACAGGTCTCCTATATTTCTGTAAAGAGATCACTATAGGAGGAGAGTGGTATAGATCGTGGGAAGAAGAGACAGCAGCATAGACAGATACAATGAATAGCACACAAAAACCGCAGAGGTGAATGCAAGGATGTGATGAAGTGTAAGTCATGTGGTGTGAATTTAAATGAAGATTACCAAAGGGAATACAGGTGGAAAGAACAGCAGGCATCACTTTATTTCCAGTTCTGTCCTTCCTAGAGAACTATTTTTTTGTGTGAGACCAGGCTAATGAGCTTGAACAAGCATTAAACTGAACCAAAAAAAAAAAATCTAATTCTTCAGGGCCCCAGATGTTTTTAAATGCATGATTGGACACTCATAAAACTATCATGACCTTACAGCTGAAGATGATTTAAGAATGTACTTTCTTGGTTATTTAGAGAGCAGTGTTACGGGTGTTTTTCTTTTATTAGATAGATATAATTGCTTATGACTGCAGTACAATGTTAGGGTATTGATTACTTATTACTATTGGGACAGATTATTTCTTTTGTTTATGTATATGCTAGAATGCTAAAGGGCACCTACCACAAAGATAATCTTTGAAGGAGGTGACTGTATGAAAAACTAAGATCTTCAAGTGGAAGCATTTTTTTAACTCCTCAATGAAGCACCTACTCTTATATGAGCTCTGAACTTAACCTTATAAAACTTGGACTTGTACCAATTTAATGACTGAGTTGAGAGAGATAAGCTATGTGTGTGGGTCAGAAGCTTTGGAATAATTGAGAGGATTTACTCACAGCTCTCTAGGTATAACATCTGACAAGGAGAGAGAAGGAAAATACAAAGAGCTTGTGTGTGTCTTCATTTCCATCAAATACATTGTCAGAGGAGACCAAAAGGAGTTGTTTGAAATTTAATAAGCTCTAGAAATAATTACATAACATGTAAAAATAAGTTGATGTTTTAAAATGTGCAGTTCTTAGATGTTGAAAAAAAGAAGATTGCTTGATCACTTCTTAACCCAGCCATCTTCCAAGTATGTACTTCCATTATTTATGTAGTGGAGCTGTCCTACTTGCTTTGTAAGGCAAAATACTGAAATTCACTAAAAAGAACTTTTCACACAAGGGTACATTTCTACTTTGTGTGATATTACTGCTTTGAATGGCCTCAGGTCAGTATTTTTAGGAAATAACTATGACCTTTTTGACAAAGTCTTCCAAATCCCAAGTAGTTTTATCTTTCCTGTTGCCAAAGAAACATTTATATGAGTCTAAGAAGAAGACTTAGATTAAACTCACTTTTATATTTGAATATTTCCTGGGGCTTTTCTGTACCCTTCAAATACAATGGTCCTGAAAGAATAGCTTTAATTGAGTTTTCAAGGAATCAACACTTATTTTTGGTAGTTGTGTTACTGAAATGGAAATGTTGTTCCCTTATCCCGCTCGCAGGGCCTGAGACAGGGGTGTGGTTTGCTTCTTCTGTGCTTTGCTGCTCAAAGCCCTAGGGGAAGCATGCAGAGGGTAGGTTGTATGGAGCGTTTCTGGGCTCAGATCCCATTTGCATCTTCTAGGGTTGTGTTTACAGCTCCCGAAGCCTCAGTGGGTGTGTGTTAGTTTGGTTTTTCAGCTTTGCTCTCTGCAGGTGAGTTGTGGGAATCAGCTCCGTTAGACCCTCTGCCTTACCACAAAGACAGAAGGCTTTCTGTATCCTCGGTTCCTGCCCTGTTGTATCAGAAAATTTGGATCACACGTGGGCTTGAAGGATAGGTACAAAGTTTTATTGAGTAGCCTCAGTGAGATGGATGGGGAGGCCAGAAGGGGGATGGAGTGGGAAGGTATTCGTCCTCTGGAGTCCAGCCACCCAGTGGTGGGGCTCTCCTCCTACTGTTTCTGACTGAATTCTACTGTTGATGGCCTGCCGGCTTCTGCTGGCATCTGTCTGTAGGTGTGCTCTTCTGCTCCTCTCAATGTCCAGTTGCTTGTTTCTGTGCCTGCTAGGGTTTGGGGTATTTTATGGGCACAGAATGGGGGCATGGTGGGCAAGAGTGGGTCATGGAAAATGCAACATTTAGGCATAAAAACAGGAATGCCTTTCGTTACTTGGGTCTGTGGGCACAGGCCCAAGCATGGAGCCCTCGTCAGGGTCCCCACCCTTTTCCACCCACACTTCCCCTGCCTCCCTTCCGTGGTTAAGAAGGACATGATTTGAACATTAAACAATCATTATGTCCACCTTGGTGGGATGTGTGGTTTAGGTGAAGTGGTCATCTGTAAGATAATAATTGGGATTTCCAAGTCAGACAAGCCTGGATTATGACATTTGATATTTGACAAAGAAGCCCTGCTGGAAAAATTACGTAACATTTCTGACTCTAGTTTATTCTTCAGCAAAATGGCTTTTATAATACTACTTATCTCATAAAGTGATTATGAATATTAAATGAGATAACATATGTAAAGTGCTAGCACGGTGAGCCCTCAACATGCATTGGTGTTATTATTACCTCTGAATAAGACAAATGGAAGAAATCTTTGATAACTTATCACTAAACTCAAAAAAAGACTAATTAAATTCCGTATCAAATGATTGTGTAATTTAAAAAGAATCTTCAGAGAAGGTGATGCTATATCTCCATGTATGTGATTTTCCTTTAAAATTTTTTTCTTTCTAAGCCTGCCAGCTGCAGTTTAAGCACATATCATTTTTTCAATATTTCTGGATTGGCACAGAGCTGATTTGGCATATAATTTATGTCTCATATGTATACAGTATGTAGTGTATATAATTGCTATATATAGTATTTTTTATAAAATGTTAATCATGAAATCAGATTCTAAGTCAGCAATTCTCTTTCAAATGCAGCTGCATCCAAATGACTCTTCCCCTGAGGAAGGAAATTTTTTATTTTCCCCTAAGGTTCACACAAAGCCATAAATGTGAAGAGCAGCTGACAGAAGGCAGTTTTTCTATGAGGCACTTTTTCCTGACTGTAGTGCCATAGCGACCCTTGTGTTTGGTTCTGTCATTAGGATTGATGTGCTTTTGTATGGCTTCCCAGAGGATCATTTATGTTTTGTGATTCTCTCCAAAGATTAGGATAGTGTTTTGCAAGTGCTCCCTCAGTACTCATGTAAACCAATAGTAAAATACTATAAATGGATAACTGTAGCAGCAATGAAAACTCATGTTCTTTATCTTCCAACTTTGTGTACTACGATGTACAAGTAGCCACAAGGTGCATGTCATAGAATAAAGATTTAGTGGTTTCCTAGCCTCAGATCCATGGGCTACATAAATGCCATGTGATAGGAAATTTACTTGGATGAAGCAGACCCATAAAATACATGCAAAATTGTGAGTGACTGGGGAAATGCTTTTGTCTAGACAGAGGTTTAATAACTTCTACTGATTTCTTAAAGAATACACAATTAAAAAATCAAGGATTATAACACTGACAAAAGCTCTAAAGTAATAGATTTCTCTTTGTATGAAAGCAACCTCATTAAATATATAATCACATTTTGCCTGAGAATGCTTTTAAGTTTATATCTTGGCACCACTTCCATTCAGTTGTGCTAACCAAAAACCTAAAAAGTCATCCTGGACATCTTCTTTGACATATGTAATCCAGTATCAAGTGCTGTCAATTTTCCTAACTAAGTTCTGTTTAAACCCATCTGCTTTTCTCCAGCTCTGCTAGCACAGTTAAACCATGCTATCATCATCTTTCATCAGGACAGCTGCAGTAGACTCATAATTCTTTACTGTCATTCAGACTTGTCCTCTGCCAATCCATTCTCCACAGGGTAGCTAGGGAAACTTTTAAAAATGAAGATCTGATTATTAACTCACCTGAATAAAAAGTGGTTTCCCATTTCTCTCAGGGTAAAGACAAAAGTCCTGGACATGACCCCAGATGGTCTGGCCCTGCTTGCCCTGCAGATTTTCTTTATGCCATGCTCCTGTTTGGTCTCTCTATTCCAGCTAGAATAATCTTTTTACTCTTCATATGTGTCATGTCCTCTTCTTCTAAAGCTTCTCAGCATATATTGTTTCCTCTGTCTGAAATACTTAAAAACGTTTTTCTCATAAATGCACTCCCTTAATGCTTTATATCTACTGCACACATTACTTTCGCAAAAATCTTCCATGACTTCCACTATTATGCAAATTCATGAAACCACACCCTCTATTTCAGAGCACTTGTTACATTGCTAGCACAATGGATCAAGAAGAACGTAGTTATTGGCTATGTATGGATCCAGTAGCATGGGATCTCATGCTCCAGATTTGTTCTAGTTACTGCCACCATCAAAGGGTCTGCCTAGAAGCAGCAGAGACCACAGCTGAGTCCCTAGTATGGCAATATGTTTTTATTTCCTTTGTAATAATTTGATGAATGTGAATCTTTCCAGTTAGACTGTAGACTCACTGAAAGCAGGTACTCTTAATGGTCAAATTTCCAGATCTTGGCATTGTTCCTGGTACAGAGGAGACATCAATATATACAGGCTGAATGAATGAAAAAATGGCCTTGTTCACTGAAGTGTAATATTTGTAAAAGTAGAAATTATGAATGTATGGTGGATAGAACAAAGTGGAGGATTTATAACCATTTTCCTTGAGATCAAATGCCCTTTCCACCCACTGTCCAGCTTTATAGTTTTGGATTTTACTAATGGTTACAACGTATGAGTAGGGACTACTGTTATTTCTAGTTTACAGATGCAGAAAACTTAGGCTTAGAAAACAAATAGATAATTATTCTGTATTAAGCTCTCATTCTGACAACGAAAGAGTTGTATTAGTTATTCTCTAAGGGTCATTCTTATTTATGGCCTCTAAGAAATTTGTGGATGACAGTGTGTTCTACATTTACATTCCTTACTTAGGTCAGCTGTGAGAGTGACTTAGACTTGTAGATAGAGACAGAGGCTTTGAACCTAACTTTCCACTACAGCATTTTTTGAAAAGTATATGAATGAAAAACTCATCATCGAATCAGATCCCAATCAGGGTTTAGAGTTACCAAACTTCTCCCATTTCCTAGGCTTCATCTCTTTCTTACATCCTTTAAAATGTGTGCAGTAGACGTGCGAGATGCCACAAAGCTTTCTCTTCAGGACCAAGGCAACCATTCCTTCAGCTTCCAGGAGTTTTGATTGCTGATCACTCACAGCTGAGTCTCTCTCTGAGAATTTTCATCATCTAAAAGCAGCTAGGAAGCTGCCTCACCCTATGCACTCCCACTCCATGGGGGCAGCCTGCTTCCAATGAAGGGTATATGTACAAGTACAAAAGCTGCCCTCTTACTTCAAATAGAGACAACTCTGGAGAGGGCAGCAGAATTTTATTATAAGATGTAAACATGGTACATGTGGATCCAGCATGAGCAAGGCCAGTGAACACTAGTTTGGTGCATGAGCAGAGAGTCCAGATCTAAAGCCAGCCACTTAAATACTGACTTAAATACTGTTAGGTCAGCACTTCTTCCAGAGCTAACACCTGTGGCTGCATGAGAAGTCTCCTATGACTAGATGTCAGAGAAGACAAAGGGTAAGCTTGATTCATGAATGAGCAAGTTCTGTGTATGCTTACAGCAAAAGTGATTTGGGAATGACAACGTGCAGTTTGAGGAATATTATACCATAAGCCTCTGGGGAGTCCTGAAAGATAATGGTAACAGGAAATGCTCCAAATGATTAAAACTTTAGTGAATATCCACTACATGTGGGTAGAAAAGTAGACTGAAGTGAATAAGTAGGAATTATTGGACAGAGTTGAATGGCTTGGCTGGTTGATTAGGGAGAGCCCTGAAAATAAAATAGATAAAAGGTAATCAGGAGCAATAAGAAAGGCTGGGGAAAATGTATGTATATGAGCCTATGGGAGAGGCCTGAGTGTGAAGATCTATGTATTGCATGTTAATCAGTGAGCATCTACTACACAGGAGGCATCAAACAACCACTTAAAATCAGCCATCCTGTTATCAAGCATCCCATTGCTAGCATGATGGACTCAAGAAGAGAGTAGCTATGGGTTATGTATAGATCTGAAAGCATGGGATCTCATGACTGATACAGTTACTGCCACTTTCAGAAATACAATCTAGAAGCAACAGAGACAACAGCTGGTTCTCCACTATGCCACAATTGCTCAAGGAGACCAACCAGCTATTTGCTGGCATGTTGTCTGCATTGTACTTCCACTTTGAAAGGACACTAACTTATTTTGACCGAAATCAACGCATATTCCATGTAAAGATTTACATTTCCATTCCACAGGGCCTCAGCCAGAACCACTATAGCAGCTCACAGAGTAACCTCCCACCTAATAATGTTGCAGGAGACAAAGGGACTCACATAACAGCCAAGGAAGTGTGACAGTGGTCATATGTACATGGGAATCACTGGTTCTACACGTTTGGCACCTAGCAGAAGCTGCTAGACATATCCAGCAATGGGACAGGCTCTTGAAAGTACAACTGAGATACTGGTTTAGGTACAGTGTCCTACAAGGATGGGGTGCTATTTTCTAAGTTGAAGTAAAGAGCTTTAACCAGTGAAGTGCTTCTGTGACTCTAGTAGGCAGAATATATTTGTGCAGGAACAAGACAATGGATATATGAGTGGTCACACTTACCATCACTCCAAGTGTCCCATTTAGGGTATTTGTGCTTTTCATCTTCACAAATCTGAGTTCTGGGGCTCCAGAGGTCCTGGTTCCCAAGAAGGAAATGCTTCCAGCAAGGACACAGTGAGTTTCCCAATAACCTTTTAGATTTAGCTGCCACTCAGCCACTGCAGGCTTCTTGAATACAGAAGTCAACAAGCAAGGAAAGAAACCACCATCTTGACAGAGAGAGAGGTGGGGCTGCAGATACACAGTTTTTAAGCTCACAGGGAGGAGTATAATCACTGGGCTGTCTTTGGGTATCTCCTTGACACATCGTGACAGAAAATTGACAAAATACTGTGGTCATGAACTAAGAAGGATGTGGTGATCAGGAACTTAGACCCCTCAGAGATGACATTCTGGGTCACAATTAGGTAAGCAATGAAGACAACATAGTCAAAGTTCTTGTCAAGAGTGAGGGAACTTTAGAATGCACCAAAGAGGATAACAATAGCAACAGTTGAGGACCCAAGGTCAGCTTCAGAAGTGGGGCCTGTAGTTTGTTCCACTAAACTTTTGTATATTTTCCCTGGAAAAGAAACCGACCAGAATCTTGGAGAAGCTATTGCTAGTAGAGATAGTTAAGCCATGTTTCTGTTTTATACATTTTAGGGAAGTAGAAGTTACAGACAAGGTCATAAATCGATAGATGGAGGTTATATACATTGGCTTATCCCAACAAGGTAGAATACCTTAAAGCAGAGGGCACAGGTCACAGGTGCATTATTTAATTTGCAATTGGTTAAAGAAGTAAGACTTTTCTAAACACTTGGAGTGAGCATATAGGAATGTTTAGGTTGAGACCAGGAAGGCTGTTAAGCAATGCACTGGCTCAGCTGGGTCATGCAACTTAACTCCTGTCCGGCAGAGACTTCGGTCATGTTTCTAAATTAGAATCTTATTGTCACAAAGAATGTCTTTTAATATTAATGCCAGCCAGTGGTTGTGTCTAAAGTCCAAAAAGGAAGGGATAAAATGAATTGTATTTGACACCTCTTTCCCGTTATGGTGGGGAACTCAATTTTTAAGGTTGTCTAGTGTCCCGTTAGCCAAGAGGGCATTCGTTCACTCTGTTGGTTTGGGGTTAGTATAGTTTACCCACTATCTAGTTACAATGAAGTAACTAGATGTTAGCAGTATATAACCTGTGGTAGGTACAAGGAATCTGCCTTATTTGATGTATTCCCCAAGCATGGAAGCAATCTTTCAAAATGGAGGTACAAAAAGGAATAAATTACCTCAAATTGGGACTACTCTGAAAGGTTATCCAGCTCAAGAGTTTCAAATGATCTCTGTGCAACTGCTTCACAGTGCACCTTCTCTTTCTCTCCAGTTCTGCTTTGCTCAGTCCTCACAGGTGTCACCAAAATTACTTTCCAAAAAAATTCCTACATTTGTTATGATCCCCAAAAGAAATTCAGCTACTCCTAAATGTTTGGTGCTTACTTGGCTTTCTGGGAAAGTACCATAGTTGACAGCAATGTGACAGATATTTTAGGACCATTTCATATGGTCACAATCATATGATCCATTGAAGACTCATTGATAAGGTGTTATGGACTGAAATGTGTCTGTCCAAAATTCATATGATGTAATCACATACAGAAATAAGGTATTTAAAGAGGTGATTAAGTTGAAATGAGGCTGTTTGTGTGGGGCCATAATCCAATATAACTGATGTCCTTATAAGAGGAGAAATCCACACCAGGGGCACCATGCACAGAGGGACAGCCACAGGAGAGGAAGCTTGAGGCCAACCATCTATAAGTCAATGGGAGAGGCCTCAGAGGAAAGCAGCTCTGCTACCCAACTTGATCATAGATTTCCAGCCTTCAGAGCTATGGAAAAATAAATTTCTGTTGTTTAAGCTATTCAATCTGTGATATTCTGTTAGGGCAGCCTAGCAAATGACTACCTAAACATTATTTAAATTAGGGGCTATTATGGCTTTTTTGACTTAATTAGAAAATATTTTCTCAACATGGCCAACCGAAAATGAAGAACTCAGTCTAAAATCTTGCTATATACAAACTCTAAAGTATTGGCAGATGTCTGTAACCTGGAGAAAGGACTGGGTCTTCTCCCCAGATAATTCCTTCCTGCCCCATGTTGTAAACTCTCTCCACTCCCATGGAATAATCAAGATCACTAAGACAAATATTTAAAGAAAGAAGACTTCTCATTTCAGTCACAATAGTTCTGATTTATTTTATTATATTCTGGAGAATAATAATTGCAATCTTTTGCAAAGAAACTTGTCACATTGGGATAGTATTGGACACCTGACAGATGGTATAGAGGCATCTCATGTTACCCTAACACACTTAATTTCCAATCTGTGATCACAAGGGACTATGTGCCAAATAAAACCAAGTTAAATTAGAAGTTTTTAGTTTGAAACAAAAGGTTGGGCAAAGGACAAAGTGATATGCTTTGGCTCTGTGTCCTCACCTAAACCTCACCTTGAATTGTAATCCATAATCCCCACATGTTGTGGGAGTGACCCAGTGGTAGGTAATTGAATCATAGGGGTGGTTACCCTCATGCTGTTCTTGTGATAGTAAGTAAGTATTCTCCTGAGATCTGATGGTTTTATAAGGGGCTTTTCCTTCTTTTACTTGGCACTTCCCCTTCCTGCCACCATGTGAAGAAGGATGTGTTTGTTTCCCCTTCTGCCATGATTGTAAATTTCCTGAGGCCTCCCCAGCCTTGCAGAACTGAGTCAATTAAAACTCTTTCCTTTATAAATTACCCTGTCTCTGGCAGTTCTTTGTAGCAGCATGAGAAAAATACAACAAGTGAGACTAATACAACAAGTGAAATGGAATCTACCCCTACCAACTCCTATTGTGTGGTTTCTCCCATCCTGGTTTTTTGCTTCCACCAGTGTACAATGGGATGGATCAAACTATAATCATTAAAATAATAACACAATAAATGCAGTACCACAATGCAATGTCTAACATTTGTAAGCACTGACAGTATGTTGAGGTCCTAATAAATTCATGTTTGTCACCTCATAAACCCTTCCAATGCCTGAAATATACCTGTCTTAGTCAGTTTGGGCTGCTTTGCAAAAATATTAAGGACTAGGTTTCTTGAATAACAAACATTAATTTCTTATTGTTCTGTAGGCTAGAAAGTCCAGAATTAAGGCCCTAGTAGCCACTGTTTGGTGAGGGCCTCCTTCCTCGTTTATAGATAGGCCTCTGTCTTCTCACTGTATCCTCAGATGGCCCTTTTGTGGTACATGCATATGGAGGAAAAGAAATGTCTTGTGTCTTTCTCTTTCTATAAGGGCATTAATCTCATTATGAGGTCCCACTTCCATGACATAATCTAATCCCCTTTATCTCTCCAAAGCTCACCTCCAAACACTATTACATTAGGGCTAAGGATGTCAACATATAAATTTGAGGGAAACAGAAACAATAACCCATAGCAATACCAATTTTAAGAAAACTAATGCTAAAAGCAGTGAAGGATCTGGCCACAGGTGAGGTGATAAGGAACAGAGTCTGATTTTAAAAACAGAACTTACTCTCCATTGAAACCACATTGTTACACACAGAACATTGGTAAAACTTCTGTCTACATATAACACCAAACCTAGGATGAGAACCATTGATAACTCCTCTGTCAAAGAAATTCAAATCCATTTCTGTCAGAAAAAGAAGCCCAGTATATAGGAGGAACTGAACATTTTGAAAATTATTTTCTCCTCTTTGAGACTGTTCAGCCCAACTTAATGAACCAAGGAGAAAACATGGATGAGTAACTCTGCTTGACCCTTTTGCCCTCTTTTCATGCCTTCCTTTCTTCCATTTATTTAGACCTTAAATAAAACATGGGACTAGTCTATTTGCAAAGTGCTGTCCTTGGTGCTGAGGATGAAAAATGAACTAATCAGACAGAGCCCCTTGCTTTCATGGAGGATTTTTTTTTCTTCCTCTTCTTCTCTCTATACTTTTTCTATTCTCTCATAACTACCATTTTCCCCAGCCACTCTGGAGGGAAGCTAGTTTTTCCTACAATAGTAAGCCTTGTCTTCCCTTGGTCTGTAAAATGAATATATGGTCTCACTTCATTTTGTTTATGTAAACTCTTTCCCTCTACCTCTTTTCCTTTATTTTGTAATTTTCCTTTTGTCTCTTATTTTATCTCACCATTTCTAGTATCAGCATAAACATATAGTATGATTTTATATTATATCAAATGTTCAAGAGGTTCTAATATGGTTATAAGTTTATGAGAAACTACATGTGTTATAGGTAAGACAGTTACCACAATAACTACCCACATCATCAAAGAAGTAAAATAGCTGAGACTTGCTTTCTACTCGGTTCAGTGTGGAGTTTGGATGAGACCAATGGGGGATCCTCAGCCTAGAGGCACATTAGAATTACCTGACGAGCTTGAAGACTCAGCAGTACTAGAGCTGGACCCTCAGGGACCCTTAATTAAATGACAAAGTGTGGGTACTAAGGATTGGTATTTTGTAAAAGCTCCCCAAGATATTTGAATAGAGGCCAGGCTGGAGAACTATGAGACTAGACCATTCCGTTAGCTATTTTCTGGCTTTAACATTCAGTCACCACGAAATGTTTCTTTTAAAAATAGGTGCTGAAAGTATCACTGTTTTGAAGGCCCACAATTCATCCCCATACCTTATTTTGGTTAATTAGCTTTTGTGGTGAGGATATACTGTAGCACAGTGAAGGTAAAGGTTTTGACATAGAGTTAGGTGGTGCTGCCTTAAAGGTTTCCTTAGTAGAGCATGTATTTTTCTTCCTTCCTTGCTACCATTCATCATCGACTACAACATCTTTTCTCTCCACTTTCTGCTAATCTCATCTCTATTCCATCCTCTGCACACTTGCCAAGAATGATTAATCTTTAAAAAATCCAATGTGATCCTATCACTCCTCTATGTGTCACTCTCCTTCAATAATTATTTCCCTTAGGATCAAGTGCAAACTCCTTGGGTATGTCACCCAAGAATCTGTCTTCCTCTCTCAACTTAGGACATTTGTAATATTTCAAATTTATTAAACCAATCTATTAAAGCACTATTTATCACACAGTTTTTAGAATGCTTAAATATATTAATTTACTGAAGCCTCACCACAACCCTATGTGTTAGATTATCACAATTCTCCATTATAACAATAAAGAAACGAAGACTCAGGGAGATTCACTAATTTCCCAAAGACACAGCCAGAATTTCATAGTCTTGGGATTCAAAATCTGATACTTTGTTTCCAAATCCTTTGTTTCTTGATGAGCATGTGTTACTACCTGCCTAACATAACCAATCAAAGTTCATTTGTTGTCCTTCTATTTTGAATGTTTGTCTTCCATCAGATCTTCAAGTACTAATCCATATCTATGATCTTTGAAGGTCAAGTTGAGTTACCTCTCCTGGAAGCAGTCCCTGGGCCCTAACCCTTCCTCACTCAAGATTTAGTACCTCAGCTCCACTACCCAGGTGCATTGTCACAACATCTCTGTTCTGGCATTTATTGCACCATATTTTGCTTTTCTCTTGAAGTACCTCCCTTAAAGAAGAGTAAAATCCAGTCTGTGAAATTCTTGAGGGCAGCAAATATGTCTTTTATCTCTGTATTGCTATCCTCCACCACACTGGAGAGGGAAGTCCCTAACGTGAAATGTTCTTCCAGTAGCACTGCAATATAATTTATCACCCAACCCAGGAAATTTTGGAAGGTGCTGTTAATAATTATGCTTGGTGATAGGTATAAACCTGGATGGATGGCCACTTTAAAACTGCTTTCTACGGTGATTTTTCTCATGTCTTATTAACCAAATCCTCTCAGAAAATACAACCTGACTCATAAAATAATAAAAAAAAATATATATATATATATACAACCTGACCTGAAAAATAAACAAAAAAATTTTAAAGGCAGAAATATTCTGCCTTTAAGTATCTTTTTAAAATTTTGTGAGTCAGGGTGTACAAATTCTCTAAGACATGAATGCTTATAATTCCTCAACGTCTATACTTTGGCTTGTAGCTTAGTGTAAGTATCAGTAATTGTGAATAGAATCAGTATCTTATTAAAAGAGATGGTACTTAGTTAAAATGACAAATCATTGATGTTGTTTAGAAAAAGTTCATAAAGTTGATAATCTTATAGTCAACTTTATTGCTGACTGACATGTACACATATTGCAGTGTTTGAGGATAAATGAAGTAGAATCTTCTCTCTCTGTCTTATTTTTGCTGGAAGTCATCCAAGGAATGATTCTGCATCACTGCACAAGGGAACACTTGTGGATAATCAGATTGATCCTGGCTTAGTGATTAAGCGTGTGGTCTTGGTGCTTGAGTGTATGGAGTTTACTCCTCCCATTAGCTATGTGATCTTGGATGAATTACTTAACTGTGCTTCAGTTTCTTTATCCATAAAATATTACAGTACCTATCAAATATATCTATCGTGGATTACGTTAATACTTAAAAATACTTAGGTCAGTGCCTAGGATTTGGTACGTTCTATATGAGCATTTCCTCGTTAAATAAATGGACAGTGTCACTGTAAATGTAAAGACATTCTTCTCTTTTCCACAACATGAGGGGAGATAGAGATGTCTCCCTCTCCATGACTACTCCACTCTGTCATATATAACACTTGTCAATATATTTTTCTCTGCAGCTGACTGAGTGTGTTGGTCGTCACTTTAAATTTCTATGCCATCTGACCTCCAGCTGATAATAGGATTTTGAGGTTTAAATCATTTAGATATAATTAAAGTAGACAGGAGGATGTGTGTAGGTTATATGCAAATGTTACACTATTTTATATAAGGGGCTTGAGCATCTGTGAATTTCTGTATTTGTAGGAATCCTGGAACCAATCCTTTGTAGATACCAAGGGATTACTATGCCCAGCTAATGAAAATTGTTATTTTCCATATTATATATAAGTTCTTTAAGATTATTTGGATAGAAAAGATATTGAGCAGTACAAGACTTATAGATTCTTTGTGCCTTTAACTAACCTCATACTATATCATTAAAACTGTACTCCTTGTAATCCCAGCACTTTGGGAGGACGAGGCAGGTGGATCACGAGGTCAAGAGATCAAGACCATCCTGGTCAACACGGTGAAACCCCGTCTCTACTGCAAATACAAAAAATAAGATGGGCATGGTGGCGCGTGCCTGTAATCCCAGCTACTCAGGAGGCTGAGGCAGGAGAATTGCCTGAACCCAGGAGGCTGAGGTTGCAGTGAGCCGAGATTGCGCCATTGCACTCCAGCCTGAGTAACAAGAGTGAAACGCTGTCTCAAAAAAAAAAAAAAAAAAAAACAACAACAAAAGAACTGTACTCCTGTATTGAGCAAAGAGATCAAGTAATGATAGATCAAAGAAAGAGGATAATTACTCTGTCACCATCACTGGAAGGCATTTCTGATTTTCCAGATGATAGTCTTTCCTTTATCACCTTCATGGCTTTTACCTTATTTGAGAAACCACTTATACTGCTACTTTCCTCAGTTTTCTTTATATTCCATATTTTAAAAACTTAAATATGTTTAAAGTAAACACTATGTCACTATTATAAATATAAGAGCAAACTTGCTTTTAGCTTACCATAAATAGAAGATAGCCTAAAAATAAATATGATGACAAGAAAACAGTGATTCACTCTAAGCAGATACTCCTGCTTGCCAACATGTTGAGTCCCAAGTTTGCTCCCCTTTTATTGTAAAAATACCTTAGTGCATTTTTGTAAGTAAATGTGTCCCAGAACCAAACGAAGACTGTCTTCTTGAGTTGATCTAAAAGGTTGAATAAAACAGGAAATAATCTTGTTAGCATGAGTTTCCATGGTATTTTATATTTTTTATTTTTACATATCTCTTGTAGACATCTCATATTTTGGGAAATATTGAGAGGAATAGGGAAGAAGCAAAGCAACATAGTATAAAGACTAAAGACTGAGGTGTGAGTATTGTATTTGAACCATGTCTCTGCCACTTAACATGTAGTTTGATCTTACAAACCATTTTCCTTTTCTGAGCTTGTTTCCATCTCTAAACATTTAAGGCTACATCTACACCAGGGATTTAGTGACAATCACATCAGACAATGTATGTAAAGTTCCTCACACACTAAGCCTCAAACATTCAGGGTTTAGTAAACAATTTACTTTTTCTAAATTGATTTAAAATGTATATAGGAAAATTAGCTTTTTCTCTATCTAGCTCTCAGACTTTAGGAGTAGTAAAGACTGGCTTTCCTAATTCAATTGTGGGTCATATATGAACACTCTAGAGACACCACCTGGCTTATCACCCATAATATCTCTTTTGCTTATTGGAAAAATTTTGCTAAGGGCCTAATATGAACCAGACACTGTGGTAGGAACTAAGCTACAGAAGTGAATGATTAAACACTTGTCTGCAAAAGGTCTAATGGCAGAAGCAAGTAAACAAAATAATATCATATTTAATCAGTTCCGGTTTGCCCAATATTTTTATATTTTCACATTTATATAAAATGTGTCCTATATTTGATGCCATCTTGTAAAGTTGAAAATGATAAGTATTATTTTCAAGAGAAGTCCCTTGACTTCTGGTACTCTGGCAGGGCAGGAGAAAGCAGACCTCAGAGAAAGCATTCCAAAGGAGAAGGTGCTTAGTGATCTGGAAGGACCAGTGAATGGACCAAGGGAGGAGGAAATTAACAAGAAAAGGAGTGGCATGTGCAAAGATATAGTCACATAAGAGATCATGTTCAGGGCCTCTGAAACATTCTGTGCAGCAGCAGCAAGATGGGAGAAAAAGGGGATGGACTATGAAGCTAAAGGGTGAGTTAGAAGTCAGATCATGGAGATCCAGGGTAAGCAGTCCGTACTGTTTTCTAAAGAATAGGAAATCTTTTAAGTAAGGATATGGTATGACTTGATTTACAATATCCATCAGTTTCACTAGATCACTGGCATGGAAGAAAGTGGCAATGACACTGAAGAGAAAAATGAGGAAAGGACTTATCCATAATCGAATCCCAACCCACCTCTCTAAAGTGAACTAACCAAGGAAATGCTCTGGAGAGGTCACCTCAGTGCCATCTTGAGGGGTCAGAGCAGGAGCCAGCATGCTCTGGACATGAATCTGTGGCACTAGGTGGCTGAGGTGTTTGTCTGGATTCAGCCTAAGTCAACAGAGGCTGCATTTCCATCACCATTTCCGGGCAAGCTTGTGCTTCTGGCATCATCTCCATGTGCCCTGGGGGCAAATTTAGCTGAGTTTTGAATGTGTGAATGCCGCATTATATCTGAGTGTCTGAAAATCTCCCTCTTCACAAACATGCACTGAACAAGCAGAATCTGTTCTCAATAGGAAACAACTGTGCCGCTGGAGTTGGCAGGAGGAAGCTGGAAAGAAAGCAAGTCACAGCTCTGCTGCCTACCAAGCTGCCTCTTCCAGCTTCCTGTTGAAGTCCCCTTTGGTTCCATCTCCACAAACCAGAGGGAAAATCCTGGGTATTCGCATTCACAACTTCAATTGTTTCGAATTAAACTACCCCAGGAGCTGAATTACCTGAGTTAATGCTTCTCATTATTGTGCTTCACTGCAATCTAAGACATTTCAAATAAGATTCCCTGAAGACAGCCATTATTCCTTCATCTGTTCAAAAATAAGGCACTTGCAAAATTGCAAGCGTGTTCAGCACAGAAAGTGTTGCTTTGTTTGGCTTCATAAAAGTAGTGAGTGGAAAGAACATATTGACAACAAAATAGAAAAAGAAAGGTCTAGAAGAAAATAGTTTCCAGAACATCCTTTAGAAAGTTTTATTGAAGCCCTTTGTATTTGTAGGCCCTGACAGAAAAATCTTTGCTGAGCAGCATGCAGAACAGAGTTGCCCGTGCCTGCCTTGCTAGGGAGAGTCCAAGAGGCATGTATTCAAGCAGACCTGGGATTATATCATTATGCTGTCACTAAAGTTTTTTTAAACAAGTCACTTAAGTTGCTCAGAACTGTTTTCCATAATCACAGAATATATGTTAGGAAAATATAATATGCTTGTATAAATTGCTCCATAATAATAGGACTCTAAAAGATCAAAATTTGAAGAAGGCGGTCTCTTTTAATTCTATGAATTAACTTGAAAAATAATGAGATCTGTTATATGTGGCAGGTAGGTTTGTTGAGTGTGTGTTTGCATGTGTGTGTGTTGGGGTGAAGGAGCAGTGATATTGGGACGGTGCATTCCACGTAGAAGAAACAGGATATGAAAAATTTCTACAAAAAAAGATGCATTCAAGTGTGAGAATTTTAAAAGGTCCATGTGACAGTAAATGCTGAAAAATTAGACTATTAAGGGTGAGTTGGGACCAAGAATGCTGATCATTTAGTGGTTTATAAAACTGGAATTTATCTCATTCCCTGGAGGAAATAGATAGGATACTCAGATTAAAATAATTTAAGGAAATTTGAGGAAGATGAATAAAGAGACTGTTTATAAAGGTACCAGCAAGGTGCAATGAAATCATTAGTGATAGTGTGCTATTGGGGCCTATTTAACCAACCCTAAAACAAAGGGATAAGGGGAGGGAGCAATGGCCTTAAAGAGACCCAGAGATAGAAAGGTTTGAATGAAGAAGGGCTCTGACAGCAGAGTCTGTGAAAGGAATACAGACAGCCCCACAGTAAGGAAACCCAACAAAGCCATAAATAATCTGATCTCACTCGACTTCCTCCCTCTATCCTCTTGCTGGTACCTTCCACTGACTGAGTCTTACTACAGCCAAAGGCAACGGAGCCTACTGATGCCATCATCCATTTGTGTCAGCTCCCAGGGCACTAGCCAGGGCAAAGCAAAAGGAAGAGTGGGTCAGGAGGAACAAATGAAAGGGACATTCTTTCTAATGGAATACATCTAATCTAACAGCAAAGGGAAGCTTCTAGCCTAGAAATCCTTTGCTTCTAGCACCCACGGTTCTCATGCTGACATGTAATTCTCTACTCTGATTGCTTGAGTTGACAGCCTGTACCAAGCACTTGTTAGCTAAATACTCATGAACAAGTCATATCATTTCTCAGTTTCTCAGTTACCTCATCTATAAAATAGGAATAATAAATAACTTCTGATTAGGATTACTGCAAGAATAAATGCAATAATACATTGAAAGCATGTACAACAGTATCTGGCAAATAATAGGCACTACAAAAATACTTCCTGTCCTGACTCAGATTATTGACATTTCAAAGAACAAGGAAGCAAAGTTTAGAGGATTTTCAAAAAAAAAAAAAAAACCCATATAACTAGTAAATGTGAGAAGTCAGAGAGAGAGAGATTCCACTTCAAAACAGCAAGTCTAATAATGGTAATCTACACTTTCCCTAACCACTCTCCTACACTGAATTCCTTTAAGGCAAGCATTATGTCTCACTCATTTTGCATCTCAAGAACCCATTATAGCATATGAGTTTTTTCTCAGTAAGTGTTTGATGAATGAGTATATAAAGCACAGTGACAGAAGGCATAGAAGTAATTACTGGAGGACAGAGGAGAACTTCCCTTGCAAGCCTAAAATCCTTCTGTATTGTCCTGTATAAATAATTCTATAAATGACAAGAGATAACTTGGCTTTTTCAACAAGGTGCTTAGATTCAGTAATATATTGTAAACAGTTAACATATTGTATGACTGCTCTGAGGTCCATTCTTTTAGTTGAATATTTGAATCACCCTTTCTGAAGTGCCTCCACCTCCAGGACATCCCATGTATATAATAGAAACAGAGATAATCTATATCTTACATTTTTATTACTGTTATTATTTTTTGAGAAGCAGTTTCACTGTTGGCCCAGGCCGGAGTGCGATGGTGCGATCTTGGCTCACCACAAGCTCTGCCTTCTGGGTTCAAGAGATTTTCCTGCTTCAGCCTCCCAAGTAGCCGGGATTACAGGCATGCACCAACACGCCTGGCTAATTTTGAATTTTCAGTAGAGATGGGGTTTCTCCATGTTGGTCAGGCTTGTCTCGAACTCCTGCCTGCCTACCTCATCCTCCCAAAGTGCTGGGATTACAGTACCTTTATAAACACTGCTCGTGGTCCTATGATCTATATCTTGTAGAAGCTTGTTAGAGCCAGCATTCTCTGCAGTCTAGGATGTTTGTTATTGTTTGGTAGAGAAATGAGTTCTTATTTAACATGTTTTTTGTGGTCTCATTGGAGTTTTATTTATTTCAGCTTGCACTGAAAGTATGAGGATAGCCTAGGGCTTCTCTGTGAAACTGAGGCTGAAAGTATATAAGCCAAGTGATTATCTTAACATCTTACTTGCATGGAAGTAAGGTAGGATTTTTAAATTATAGCAGAGGCAACATGGTCATCTTAGGATTAACATGGTCTTAAAATGGATATTGTTCATAGTTCGATGTCCATAAATCCACACAGAAAATAGAGTCAGGAGTCATGGACCATGTCATTGATAGTTGGACAGTTGTTTCCTAAACACTGAATAGTTGTCAATTTGGCTACTTGTGAATTCAGAGTAATAACTTGCCTTGCCACCATCTCAGCAATGGCATTAAAATCAGATGCAGTTTTATCTCTGAACATGCTGTGAATAATATAAAGAATAATGTAAAACCCAAAGTTGTTGTTTTTCCATTTACTGTATTTGACAAATATACATTCTTTTTCCTATGTGGTATCTTTGGTATTCACTGAGGTTTGTTTCTTCCGTTTGGTCAAGTTCTGTGGCTATGCCAAGTGTAGGTAGGCTCCAGTTTAGAAAAAGTAATAACTGCATCTATTCCATTCTAGATTTGGGTAGATATTAGTAGGTTTATGGCAAGATTTTGGAATATTCACAGCTTGCAATTACACACCAGAAAGCTATACTGTGCCTCTTAGTCACAGTGAGCATTTACTTTAAAAAACCAAATATTTATTAATCATGTATTAAAAAACAGGTGCTAAGTAGCTAAGGGGTCTCTAAATAAATGTTAATAAAATTTGCTCCTTCCCAGGGATGTTCATAGTTTGTTACAGTGCATTGAAAATACTGAGTAAGAACTTTGGGTAGATAACTTGATGTCTCTGCACACCTTCATTTTTGTTATGTGTAAAATATGGATAGTAATTAGATCTACCACTTAACGTTTATATGAAGATGAAACAAGTTTGATTATTATAAAGCTTTTATACAGCATATGTCACATAATAAGTGCTGAACTAATGCTGCCTAGTGTTTTGGTATTAGGAAGGACACATATAGAAAAAGATCTCTCTATACCTGCTACATAGTGACAGGCACAAGTGATGCTGTTATATGAAGAGTCTTTACCCATCTTCTTTTACTCTCCAAGGAGCAGAGGTATGTTTTGTTGTATACCCAGAGATTAGAGTGTCACAGACATGAATATGATGTTGCAGACATTCCAAACAAGAAAGAATAATCATCTTTTTCTCCAATGGGAAGTATGTGTGTTTCTGTTGGTCCCTGCTGGCATATAAAGGTACTCTCCAATGAAGGGACATTTTAGGAGACTTAAATTCATTTGGGGCCGAAATAATTAAAATGATACAAAAGAAAAATTATTCCAATTATCTCTAAAAATTTCCCAAATTTTTGATTGTTCTTCATGAAATTTAAAAAATCGCATATTTTGCTTTCAATTGAGAGCAAAATGTTTTTCAAAGACTATGCAGAAACAAGATTGACATTTGTAAAATTTTAAGGGCTATCAATCTTATGGGCCATAATTAACTTAGCAGGAATTTTTTGTTTTAGATGTCAAATAGGTCGATGTTTTTCTGCATAGAGAACATAGATTTTAGCTTTCATATCTTTCAATTCTAATTTGACATATATTTTAGGGTTTTGTTTTGTTGTTTCAGTTAATTAGTAACAGAATGGCATAGAGAATAACTTTTGGAGAAACTTAGAAGGTAGATAAGTCACAGTGGACTAAGAGGCTGTGGTTGTCTTTCTAAAGTATATAGACTATCCTGGGTTTTCAGGGCCCATTGAGACAGTGATAGATGAAGGGGAAGGGTAGGAAGGTTTCTCATTGAGTAGGAAAGGCATCCCTAATATCAGCCATGCATGAAAGTGGTAGGTAGAGTGGTCAGCAGACAGGTCAGCTGAAAAATACGATACCTAAATCTATCCTTCGGAAGCCATTGTGTTCACGGTAAAAATGGAGGAAAATTATTGTGGTGGAGACATTATTTAAAAAGTGATGGAAATCTAGGGCATATATTATAGTTTACAGGTATAACTATATATTATTAAAAATCTGGACAGTTATCCAAATCCCTATGATCTCTTCTTTGAGACATAGTTGCCGTGTATTTCCGAGATGGTAATGCATTTGCCTCTGCTGCTTGCAAGTGCATTTACAGTCACTTCATAAAGCCCTTAAACACACTTGTAAGAGGAGCTTCATACTCATCAGAATTAGTGTGGACTCATATTTCCTGTGATGTGTATTGAGTTCATCTGTAGTACAGCTGCAGCCAGAACTCTGAAGATGGAAACTGCTAGTTCCTCTTGAGGACAAGTCAATGTGAAAAATCCCAAATGAGACTGTAAGTTCTGTTAGCATTGCATGAAAATGAGAGCCTAGATACAGGCCAAAGACCTATTTTGGACCCTAACCTCTGACTGAGTTTTCTTCAGAAGTAGAATATATTTTCAAAAGGGACATATAAGAGAATTATTTTCACAAAAGTATTTTGGGGGTCTTTATATCACTTGATGAGAATGAAAAGTGGGGAAGGGAATTAAAGTTTATTGAATGACTGTAAAGATACAAGGCTTTTGTGTATATTTCATCTTTATAAAAATCCTCTGAAATAGACATCATTATGCCTTGTGTATAAAAGCATTGCTAGGGCAGTGGTTTTTATCAGTGTTTAAAATAGGACCTGTTACATTCCATAATAGATGCTCAGTTAGTATTTGTGAAAAAAAGAATAACTGAATTGAATCTTGCAGTTGAAGAAATAGTAGTAGAGAACATTTGAGTACATTTTTCAGGAATGACCTGTAAAGAGACCATGGGGTAGGCATAGTGCATGTGGGAAGTGAGAGAACTCAGATTGGAATGCAGGTCTGTCAAGTATATTTTAATACTCCTCCCTGATGACATTTTTTTCATGAAATAAAAAATAAGCTATACAATTCTCAATAAGGTGGATGCTACCAATTTGTAAGTTATCTATGAAGCAGGCAGAGCTGCTGATCCCCCTGGATTATTCTACAATGGAATCCTCCTCTCCTGATCAGTAGAATAGAGAGAGATTTTACATGAATTTTACATGAATTTTTGTCAGCTGCCTCAAATCCTTTTTTTCTGGAACCAGGTTGAGAAAATATAATCACACAAATAAGTAATGCTGAGGGTATATTGTGATTTTATTTTCATTTCAACAGGTTTTTACTGTGTGCCAACTATGTTTTCCTGCTTCAGGTATGCAGTATTAGAAAATAAAGATATAGCAGAGAAAAGATACAATTCCTGCCTGAATTTGCTCAGTTTTATTTTCGGTGGGAAGAAGAATCAAATCAGTGCTTTTAAAACCTGGTTGTATATAAGAATAACTCATGGTGTTTGCTGAAAGAACAGAATTAGACTATCTGGGTTTGGGTCTGAGGATTTCTATTTTTATCAAGAGCCCCAGATCATTCTGATGCACAGCCACATTTAGGAAACACTGAATTAGATTCATGCTAGAATTCCTTCCAGCTTTTGAATTCTATGACTTTCTATCATTAAAGAACTTTCTCACAAAAATAGGGAGAAAGAAGAAATGTACATTTCTGCCAATAGAGCATTACTCTGAAAGGAAACTCTATGGCAAAAAAAGAATGATGAGAGTTTGGTCTGGAAGGTCATGGGCAGCTTTGGCCAGCATCAGCCCAAATTCAGAATGGTTTAGGCCAAATGTAGATTCCTTAGGGTGGGTGCTTGATAGCAAACAGCATGAATTGTGTTGGAGGGCTAGTGAAGAGTACAAAAGAGTAGGCCAGGAAGGTTTAAATGAGGGCACTTTGCATAGTGTCTTGCATATGGTGAACTCTCAGTGAATTTCTGCTTGAAGGGTGATTATTATTAGGGTGGTGGGTGGGTAATTAGGATGAGAACTGAGATAGGAAATGACCCACATTTGATCAGCAGGTAGAAAGATTTAATTGGCCCCAATGAGGACTACTCAAAGGAGGTTTCAAATAAGATGAAGCTGCATTCCCTAGGCATTCTCTGTAGTGTCTGGGTGATTTGTACTGACTGCTTACTGCTTTCAGAGTGCTAGTCAACAACTTTATGATACCACTATATTAAAAGAAATCAGGAGGGGACTAGTATCTCTGGAGCACTCACACTGTACCAAATACTGTAAAGGGGCTTGCATGTTAAACCATTTAATTTCTAGATTTACCCACTGCATTAGGTGACATTGGTGACATTAGTCCCATTTTCCACTAGGGAAACTGAGACTCGGTTATATTTAACCCATTGTTATGTGAAAGTCATGGTCTAAACTTTGGCCTGAGTTGAGAAGTACTTACCATGCTCTTTTAACAGTCACTTGGAAAAGTCACCATGATGGTTGTTATTCTTGTATGTCCCTTAGTGATCATAAATCAACTCATATTTCTAAGGCCTTTACGATGTCCCACTGTTATATTTGGTTTGCTTTGCACTTTGGTTCAGGTGTGGCTAACTCAAGAGACTTAAACTAATTGTGAAAAATAAGCCAGCCCCATTGCTTGTATTTCCAATGTCCTTTCTGTTTAGTAAGATAGTAAATTATCATGTATGTCTATACCTTATTAGCAAAGCTAAAGAATGCAACTGTTTTCCTTCTTTAGAAAAGAGAACCTCAGTAAAAAATGGCCTTCTTTATATAAAGCCTCTTAAATAGGAATCAGTGCTCTTCATTACAGAGAATCAAAATAATGGCCATTGAGAGTTACATGCTTAAAAAAAGCCATTTGTTAGTCTTTGTGTAGGCTAGGGTTGTTTTATAAACACTGAAACATAGGCAAATAGTTGTTAATATTGTATTATAGATAAATGACTTTTTTTTTTTTTGAGATGGAGTTTTTGCTCGTTACCCAGGCTGGAGTGCAATGGCGCGATCTCGGCTCACCGCAACCTCCACCTCCTGGGTTCAGGCAACTCTCCTGCCTCAGCCTCCTGAGTCGCTGGGATTACAGGCACGCGCTATGATGCCCAGCGAATTTTTTGTATTTTTAGTAGAGACGGGGTTTCACCGTGTTGACCAGGATAGTCTCAATCTCTTGACCTCGTGATCCACCTGCCTCGGCCTCCCAAAGTGCTGAGATTACAGGCGTGAGCCACCATGCCCGGCCGACATTTGTTAACATTATTAATGACCATAGTAGCTGACATTATTTATTGAATGCTTAATGTCTCCAAGCACTAGGCTCTTGAAATGCTTTTGATATTTTATTTGATTTTCATAACGACCCTATATACGGATCTCTTTTTGATCTCCATTTTACTGATGAAGAAATTAAATTTTTTAGAAATCGAATTCCTTTAAACATCCTGCTAGTAAATTTAATGGAAAGATTAGCCTGGTTTAACTCTTAGCCCATCTCTTGAAATATATCACTAAATTAGCTCTAAGTAAATAAATTAAATCTTTTCATATAGCAGAATATTGTTCTAAAGCTATTAAATTCAGCTTCTGAATAGTATTTAAAGGCAGAGGAAAATGTCCATGGCACAAGAGTAAGTCTGTATGACACATACCAAGGAAAGGTACATATACATTTCGGAAAATGTTTGAAGGAAATACATCAAAACATTGACATTTTTCACTAAATGGTTAAATTATATATGTACTCTTGTGTTCTGCTCAAAGCATCTAGGTTTTCATATTTTCTATAATTATTTATAGATATAAGGACAATGATGTACTATTAATTAAAATAGAATCCGTTAATATAGCAGAAGAATTATAAGAAAATTATCAACATATTGAGAAGGCTTTTATGTAGGCAACAGAGCTATGAACATGCAATAATATAATTATTTGGCTTATAATTTTGACAGGCTCATCATAGAAAATATTTTAAAAATCCAAATGCCTTAGTTAGCATTCAAGATCCTTTATAATCTAGCCCGTTTACCTTTCCAGAATTAATTCTTAAAACTCTCTATAAGATATATTCTATTTTCTGATTTTACCAAATCATTTGAACGTGCTATATTCCATCACGAGTCAGTGTCTGTATATGTGATTCCATTTGCCTGAAATCACAAAACTATAACGGTATTGAGGGCAAAGTTTATATCATCTTAACTCTGGTGTCCAATTTTCCTAACACATTACTTACAATATAGTGAGCCTTTTAAAATACGTATTTGTAGAGCAAATAAGTGATTTTCTTTCACATACTCCTCCCTCTGTTTTCAGTATAACAAAATGATTAGATGATCCAGGCTTTAGAGACAGTGGAATTCAAGAGTGGTGCATAACATTTCACATTGACGCTCTGCTTTCTGTTTCAAAGTTTTATAGTGCAAATATATTCATATACTACTTATATAATTTGAAATAAAAAGAGGAGGAAACATATTTTATTAAAATGTTCTCTGACTGAAGAGTAAAGTTGAGATATTATTGTTAGCCATTATAACTTTTAATCCTTTGTTCAAAGACTGCCTCTTTTCTAAAGCTTCTTGAATTCCTCTTGGACTCAGTTTACTTCTCTATCTTCTTAGCTTTCAATTTAATTTTGATGTCTCTATAGCTACATATTCTGCATCAAATTGTTCTATAATATCCTACTATAATGTGAATGAAAGCATAAAGTCTAAATCACCTTTATACACTGAAGGCTTAACTCACAGTATACATTTAGCTAACAACTGAACATGCATGTGAAATCCTTACCAAAATAAGTCACAGATTCTATGAAAGACCTCACTGAGAAAGTGAGATTTGAATAAGTTTTTCATCTTCTTCTCTTTTTTATTCTCGGTGAACCATGTTGGCCACACTGTATAAAATTGCCTCATTCTATCCTTTGTCAAACACTATTTCCCTTCCCTCTTGCATTTTTCTCCTTAGTATTTATCATGACATACTTTATTATTTTAACTTTTATTTTTAACTCTTATTTTAAGTTCAGGGTGCAAGTACAGGTTTTTTAGATAGATAAACTTGTGTCATGGGGATTTGTTATATGGATTATTTCATCACCCAGGTATTAAGCCTGGTAACCATTAGTTATTTTTCCTAACCCACTACCTCCTTTTACCCTCCACCCTCTGAAAGGCCCCAGTGTATGTTGTTCCCCACCATGTGTCTATGTGTTCTCATCATTTAGCTCCCACATATAAGTGAGAACATGGAGTATTTGGTTTTCTGGTCCTGTGATAGTTTGCTAAGGATAATGATGTCCAGCTCCTCCATGTCCCTGCAAAACACATGGTCCCATCCATTTTATGGCTGGATAGAATTCCATGGTGTCTATGTACCATATTTTCTTCACACAGTCTATCATTGATGGGCATTTAGGTTGATTCCATGTCTTTTCTATTGTGAATAGTGCTTCAATGAACACATATGTGCATGTGTCTTTATAGCAGATTGATTTACATATTCTGGGGGTAGATAACCAGTAATAGGATTGCTGCATTGAATGGTATTTCTGTCTTTTAGGTCTTTGAGGAATTGCCACACTGTGTTCCACAATGGCTGAACTAATTTACACCCCCCCCAAAGTGTATAAGGGTTCCTTTGTCTCCCCCACCTCATCAGCGTCTGTTATTTCTTGACTTTAATAATAATCATTCTGACTGGCATGAGATGGTATCTCATTGTGGTTTTGATTTGCATTTCTCTAATGATTAGTGATGTTGGGCATTTTATCACATGTTTGTTGTCTGCATTCCTATCTATCTTCTTTTGAAAAGTGTCTGTTTATGTCCTTTGCCCACTTTTTAATGAGGTTATTACTCTTTTCCTTGGATGTCTCAGTTCCCCATAGATGCTGGATATTAGACCTTCGTCCAATGCATAGTTTGCAAAAACTTTCTCCCATTCTGTAGGTTGTACGTTTACTCTGGTGATATTTTCTTTTGATTTTCTTTTGTTGTATAAAAACACTTTATGGCTCAACTCTGTTCCCTAAATTGTGAGTTCCATATATATACATGGAATACACATGTGCACACACACACACACACACACATATATATATGTATATGGAACATATATATATATGCACATACATATGAAACATATATATATATACACACATACATATGAAACATATATATATATGTTTCAAATTTGTTCACTGCTATATCCTTAGAACCTAAAACAGAACCTGGAATTTAGGAGATATCCAATTTATAATTGTTGAATAAATCTATGTCATGTACAAAAATCACAGAGATATGCATGGAAGACAGGAAAAATAGAGGGTCTCTACTATATACCATCTAAACCCTTGATTTGAATATTATTTTGACAATCAGTGAGTGGCTATGAACTTTTAAGATAAGACTCTGGAAAAATTTTTGAGTGAAAAGCATTTATATTTACAGCTAAGTACAGATATGTTTTCCCTAGCAGACACTTAAGTCAAGGTATGAGTGAGCATCATTTTATTACATGCAAATAATCTACTAAAAGGCCATTCTCAGCCTCTGGTACAAGGTAGCCTGAGAAAGGAGCTGCCTTTTACCTTAAAAACCTCTTCACAATCCTGTGTCTCACACCAACAAGGTAAAGAAGGCTATAAAGCTTTACCTCATAAATTATAGTCAAGATAGTTTTAAATGAAAACATCCTTAATGCACAAAAATCAGCTACTGGCCATTTTTTTTCTCTGTAATAGGGAGACATATCCAGCTTACCCAAAATGAACTCAACACATGTTAGAAAAAGTTAAAAATAATTTTGGAGAGTGTCTTTCTGTCTAATCTCCATGAAAATTGTTATGTGCCCCATGCAAAGGCCATTTCTATGGACAAACTCACACAAGTTTGTAGCAAAATCATTACTCTGTGTGTGAGTGTGCATGTGCATGTGTTTATACTGAGTTTATTATACTGCTTGGCACAAAACCAGTCCCTATAGAGGGCAACAAAATCCTGTTAGGTTCACAGTATCTCAGATGGGTTTTTTCATAATTTAAAAATAAATACACAGTGGTTAATATGGGATAGCCATCATGTAGCATTTCTCTATGTGGCTTCAAATCCTGGCTCTATCACTTTCCTACTTGTGTGATTTTAAGTACATTCTTGAACCTTTCTGAAATTTATTCTCCCTAGGTGCAAATGTGGGGATAATAGGACCTTAAAATAGGGAGATTAAATGAAAGAATACATGTAAATGTTTAGCTTCATGACAGTGACACAAAAGCAAACTCAATAATGGTTGGCCATAACAGTGAATATTTTCATCATGAAAGGAGCAACTAATTTGTCTCCCTTCTAGAAATTCACTAATTTTTGGTGGGAGCACAAGGTTGAGAAAGGTCCCTAGAAGAGGTGGCATCCTGTCATTGAAGCCACCTCAGCGTCTTCATTAGAAAATTCAAACCAAGAACTATTTCATATTTTATTGATTCTGTTAACTAAAGAATACAGCACTGAGAACTGTACAAAAGCGGGAATACTCTTATTATTTTCTCATGCTTATCAAGTATCTGGTAGTTACAAAAACACAGTTTAATATTACTGTTTATAGCATTATCTTTCATCATAAGTAGCATTAATCATGCATGCTTATACTGTTAATGTAAATGTTAATAATTATTCCAAACAAGAAGAAACCTCTCCAGAATTATACTATTACAAATGCATATCCATAACCTGCTTTTGTGCCATTTGGATAAGTCTCCATCTATTCACTGAAAGTTGGTTGGAAATGAGTGAAAAACATCCTATCTATGAACTCACTTTCAGTAATCAAGTATTTATGCCTCCAAGGTGAATATATATGAGAACATCCTCTTTTACCAAGATCATCAAATATGTGAAAAGAAATTGACAAAGGAAAAGACATCTTTTGTTCTCCACAGTGCTGGATACAAATTTGAGAGACTGTTCACTTTTATGAAGACACACCTCATTACTTCTTAATTTCTTTCCAGAAAAACAGACTGGGAATGTAAGGTGTGACTAAATGACTAGTGATATCTAATTTTCACAAACTGAACACATGGCCTGTCACTGGGTATTTGGTCAATTCACATTTCTAAATTAATTAGCAAAGCAGTGAGAAGGAAACATCAAATAATAGAATATTCTCTTGGTTCACATTTAGTCAAGATTTCATTGCCTGGCTGAGAATTACTAACAATTAACACCTGTGCCTTTAGCTTGCAACCATGTTTGGTATTATGTTTTTACCTTTCTCTGGTGTGAGCCTTTATTGGAGGGTGGAATAGCAGAATGACGTTGTTAAACCACTCCTCTAAAATTGTGAAAAAATCTCCTTAAGCTGATAAGCAACTTCAGCAAAGTCGCAGGAATCAAAATCAATGTGCAAAAATCACAAGCATCCTATACACCAATAATAGACAAACAGAGAGCCAAATTATGAGTGAACTCCCATTCACAATTTCTACAAAGAGAATAAAATATCTAGGAACAGAACTTACAAGAGATGTGCAGGACCTCTTCAAGGAGAACTACAAAGCACTGCTCAAGTAAATAAGAGAGGACACAAACAAATGGTAAAACTTTCCATCCTGATGGATAGGAAGAATCAATATCATGGAAATGGCCATACTGCCCAAAGTAATTTATAGATTCAATGCTATCCCCATAAAGCTACCAATGACTTTTTTCACAGAATTAGAAAAGAAATCATTTCTCTTATGTAACCAAAAAAGAGCCTGTATAGCTAAGACAATTCTAAGCAAAATGGAGGCATCATGTGACCTGACCTTAAACTATACTACAAGATGACAGTAAGCAAAACAGCATGGTACTAACACCAAAACAGATATATAGACCAATGAAACAGAACAGAGGCCTCAGAAATAACACCATATATCTATAATCATCTGATCTTTGACAAACCTGACAAAAACAGACAATGGGAAAAGGATTCCCCAAATAATAGATGATATTGGGAAAACTGGCTAGCCATATGCAAAAAACTGACACTAGACCCCTTCCTTACACCTTATAAAAAATTAACTCAAGATGGATTAAAGACTTAAGTGTTAGACCTAAAACCATAAAAACCCTAGAAGAAAACCTAGGCAGTACCATTCACGACATAGGCATGGGCGAGGACTTTATGACTAAAACACCAAAAGCCATGGCAACAAAAGCCAAAATTGACAAATGGTATCTAATTAAACTCCAGAGCTTCTGCATAGCAAAATAAACTATCAGAGTGAACAGGCAATCTACAGAATGGAGAGAACATTTTTGCAATCTGTCTGTCTGACAAATGGCTAATATACACAGTCTACAAGGAACTTAAACAAATTTACCCCAAAAAGAAAAAAAAAATCAAAAAGTGTGCAAAGGATATGAAAAGACACTTCTCAAAAAAAAAAAAAAAAAAAAGAAAACCAATTATGCAGTCAACAAACATGAAAAAAAAGCTCATGATCACTTATCGTTAGAGAAACACAGATCAAAACCACAATGAGATCCCATCTCAGGCCAGTTAGAATGGCAATCATTAAAAAGACAGGAAACAATGGATGCTTGAGAAGCTATGGAGAAATGGAAATATTTTTGCATTGTTGGTAGGAGTGTAAATTAGTTCAATGATTGTGGAAGACAGTGTAATGATTCCTCAAGGATCTGGAACCAGAAATGCCATTTACCCAACAACCCCATTACTGGGTATATACCCATTGAGTATAAATTATTCTACTAGAAAGATACATGCACACTTAACATTTATTGCAGCACTGCTCATAATAGTAAAGACTTGAAACCAACCCAAATGCCCATCAATGATAGACTGGATAAAGAAAATGGTGCACATATACACCATGAAATATTATGCAGCCACAAACAAACGATGAGTTCACATCCTTTGCAGAGACATGGATGAAGCTGGAAACCATACTTTTCAGCAAACTAACACAGGAACAGAAAGCCAAACACTGCATGTTCTCACTCATAAGTGATAGTTGAACAATGAGAACACATAGACACAGGGAGGGGAATATTACACAGCAGGACAAGTCTGGGGGAGGCGGGGAGGCACCTAGGTGAGGAATAGCATTAGGGTAAATATCAAATATAGATGACATGTTGATTGGTGCAGCAAATCACTATGGCACATGTATACCTATGTAACAACCCTACACATTCTGCACATGTATCTCACAACTTAAAGTATAATAAACAAACAAACAAACATCATCATTCTGGAAAGTAATTACTATTAAGATCAATATATTAATGTATTACTAAACCAGAAACTTCTCTCATTCATAAAAACTGCCATTTCTTTTAATGGCTCCAGAAATCTGATAAAGTCCTTTATGATACACACTTACCACATGAGCAATGTTTTCCTGATTTCATTCCTGCCCACTTCTCCAGCTTCATCGTCCGCCACTTCACCCTTATACATGAGGCTCTAGTAATGTTGAACTGCTTGCTACTATTGCATGTATCATGCTATTTTGTAGCCCTGTGGCATTGCTTAGTATTATTCTACTGCTTGAAAGATGCAATCATATGACCTGACAGAAACAACCTTTGATTCTTCTAATATACCTTAGATGTCACCTCCTCCAAGAAGCCTTCTTTGAACATGTAAGTGCAGGCCAATTATATCTCTATGCTGTCACATCACTGTGTAGTTCTATATAATGGCGCAAATGTCCAACAAATATTTAATGAAGGAAATTGAATATCACTTGCCAAGTTACACCAACATCATTGGAATATTTCGGTTTATCTTCCTGTCACTCTTGACACTAGGAAAGACATTATTGGTGGGACTATTTTTTGTTGTTGTTAATGCAATATTCCCAGTGCCTTACAATGTTCCTGGCATGGAGTAGCCACATGACCTATGTTTACAGAAAGTAACTGAAAGATCAGTGCCAAACAGTATTAAGCTGAGTCAGATTTGCTCAAGAGTAGTTGACTGAAACAATCACAGCATCCATTTTGTGCATCCTAGATAACCTAACAGTGTGTTTAAAAATGAATTTTCTGACTTTCTGAACAGCTATCGGAATTCATTTCTTCTATGCTATAAAAAGGGTGTGTGTCCCAGCTGCAGTCTAAGTTGACCTACGACCAATAAATCAATGTTCTCAGCATAAGAGATATCATGCAAAAATGACCACAAAAGTAAGATTTGTCTAGAGTCTCTTGGATTACATTCTAGTGCCCTTTTCACTAATTGACACAATAATTATTCATCCAATCCCCCTTTGAAACATCCCTGCCTATCACCAAATTTGACCACTCCTTTCTCTGAGCCCCACTACACACTGCACATTTCTCTGTCATAGAACTTAGAAAACTAAACCAAAACCAGTTGTTGAAATGTAGTCTTTTCTGTTTGACTGAAAATTCCCCAAAGGCAAGATTATTTTATTAATTTCTACCCTTAAAGAATCTAATCTTGTGGCTAGCCCATGGAAATATCAATTAATGTTTTTCTAATGAATGAAGCAATGAACCTATGTCCAAAGGAATAAGTTGAGTTGTAGAGTTATTAATAAATGTTATAAATATATAAAATAAAAATTGCAATATTTGAAAACAAGATATAATTAAACTTTGGTTCTGGAGAAGGAAGTGTCATTTGCTGAACTTCTAAGATGTGCCACACACTGTGCTGGGGGCGCTAGGCAGTTTGTCAATGTAATCTTGTCACACCTTCACAACAACTCGTAAAAATAAATACAATCGCCTTATTTTTCAGATGAGGACACTTGAATTTAGAGAAGAGGATCATAAATTTAAGATATTTCTGATGTCAAAGTTCCTTTTTTTACTGTTCAGAGAATTAAAGTGAAAAATACTAAGGATGAGCGTGACTATATGAAGAAAGAAGATAGAGATTTTTGAGTAAGGGCTAGTGGAGTGAAAAATACTCTTTGCCATGCAAAATTTTATTGGCTCAGATTATAAGGTCTCCTTCCATCCACTTGATGGTCCACTGCCCACCTCTCTAAGTAGTTAGAACTCATTCTGCCATAGAGACTTAGGATGTCCTGTCCTAGGAATAGTTTTCCAGGACTGGGCAGCACGGACTGGGCGGGGCAGCATCTTAATTTAAGATAAGATGCCTTAAATTAAGATTCTTGCCAAAGAAGTCTTTCAAAGCAGTGATTGCTTCAGTGCATTTTCTGTTTATTTATGAATTTCCTTAGTACTTTTATTATAGCCCACTCTATTGATCTTGCTAAATGAATTTTATAGACATGATGCAATAAAACTATTTACCAATAATTAACTATAACAGCAAATGGAAAAAAATTCATGTTCTATAGGATAGAGCTCTACCTTGTATCATAATGTGTAGTTTCTCAGAGTATTGATGCATGCATTATATCACTAGGTTAGAAGCTTTTTGAAAGTAGAAACAAATCCAGCTTAGCAGCTTATCCCCAGCATCTAAGATAGTACCTTGAGTATAACAGCTGCCAATTAAAAAGAGTCAGTCATTGAATAACTTAAAATATATATAATTCTCTTACCTGTTTGGGAAGGTTCTGGAAATCCTGAAAAAAATATACATGTTGAGATAAATATTTTTTCCATCTTATATATATGAAATATGAGATTCACTGAAATCAAATACTCCTCAGACTATGCATTGTGAGGGATGGGAGCGACATTCCTGACTCTGAATTGTCTCCTTTTGTAATTTAAGCATCTTGGAGGCTAGGAGTTGTCTTAGTACAGCATACTTTGAGAATCCAGCAAATTTTCTATGAGGTTCTCTGTTTTCAGAGAAGTTGCAACCTGTTACTTAAGCTATGGTGGTTTTAGACACATTAACAAGTGAAAATTAACAAGTTGAAAACAGCAGTTTTTGCAGTTACACATTAAAATTTCTGAGAGCTGACCCACAGGTCTACAGACATGATCTCTGCTTCTCTGTTATATAATAGCAGATAAACTTCTCAAGAACATGTATAAATTTTATTCTTGCAACTGTTTATTGTCCTAGGGGAGTGCAAGGACATTAGTAAACTTTAGAGAAAGGCAATTGGCATCCACGAAAAAAATGCAGTAGTGAGAGAAATGTAGGAAAAAGAGGGCCTATGACCAACCCCACCCCTTACCTTAGCCTTAGAGGTTTCTTGCTGCTTCTAGATCACTAGTTTCCTGCTGTCTGCTTGTTTGGCATTTCTAAGACCATGAACAGTATTTACCAAGGTATGGCATTATTGATAGAAATATTTATCAATAATTTCCAGTAGGGCTGCTGGAAATATACAAGATTATTTTAGGTCATTATCAATGAATATTTTTATTTCAATAGTCATGTATTTTTATGATTAACTTATATTTATAAAATCACTCTGATTTTTGACTTAGAGGGAGAATTACTACAATTTGGTAGCAAAATAGCAAATAGATAAAGATGAGCAAATAAACATTTCTCCAAAGAAGGCACACAAATGGCCAATAGGTATATGAAAGGACCTCCATATCACAAATTACAGAGCAATGCAAATAAAAACTACAATAAGATATCATCTCACACCTATTAAGATGATGATTATTTTTTAAAAATTATGTGTTGGCAAGAATGTGGAGAAACTAGACCCCTTGTACACTGTTGGGAGGAATGTGAAATGGCATAGTAGCTATGAAAAATAGCAGGAATGTTCCTCAGAAAATGAAAAACCGAAACACCGTATGATCCAACAATCCTTCTGGAGACCCATTCTCTCATGTTTTTTGCAACATTATTTACTATAGCAAATTACTTTCAATAAATGAATGACTGAAGTTCAGGCAAGAGTTACAATATAAGTTGATCCAAATATCTGTTTTAAAATTTTTCTTGCAAAATAATAAGCTCTCTCAGTTACACTTAATATGCTATAACTTTGTAACATTTTATAGAATATTTTTATCATTTTCTGTCTGTTACAGAAGCTAGCAGCAAAGTTCTGTGTAACATTTTTCTTCAAAATAAATAGTTGGTACAGTAAATTCGAAACAAAAACAACCAATTATGCATTTGTTAAGTGCTTGTTATTGACAATAAATATGGAAAATTGGAAATGGATTCTAGAAATAGTGTCAACAATACTTGGTAACTAGATGGCTGTGCTAGCTGACCAGCAAGAGACATCATAGCTGGATTCTGGGTTTAGTATTGAATTAGATAACAGCATGTTAAAATAAATAAATTTTCTAATCTACTCATAAACTAGTCTCACTGAGATTCCACATTTGATTTTTTTTAATTCAAAATAAACCTCTCTTAAGCTGTTCCTGCTTTTCTAACACTTGAGTTATTCATTTTTAATGAACTCATCTTATATAACTCTAAGAAATACATTAAGTTTAGTTGCATTTTTAAAAATGATGATATTCACCACATTCTCACTCCTGTCTCATGGGCTTTTCCTTCATTTGCCCAAAGATAGCTGTTACTTTAACAGAAATGAAATCTCTCAGCTTCCCTAGCACTCTGTGGTCAGTAAATTTTGTGTAAAAATGTAGCTTTGCCAGCATTCATTTTGCTGAAATTGAAATACAACGAGTTCTCAGGACAAACACTTTCTGTGCCCATCACCTTGTTTGGTAGAACTTTGTTCCTGTTGCTATCGTCTTTGCCAACTTTCTCTCCACACAGCAACCTGTAATAATAACTTGCCTAGGAGTGAGCTTAGTCCCCAGTCTCTGAGCCAAGGAAATCCTGAAAGTAGGTTGGGGCTTCCTTCCCACTGACTGGTATACAGGATCTGAAATAGGTCTGCTGCCTTCATGCCTGATATCCTGGGCAGGTAGGCAGCCCCAGGATGTACCCAAGAACAGAATATACCTAAGAACAGTGGCACACACTTGCATTGATATCTGTTTGTGCATTCTGTCTTTCCATTAGTTTATAACTGAAAAATAATTCGTTGTCCTTTCATTTTATTCTCAAACCTGCAAAGACATAATGTCAAAACGTCAGACTGTTCAGGGGATACTGACTGGGTTAACACTGTCCTTCACATTACTGATACTACATACTACATGCACAGCTAGCCATAGGCCCTTTCCCATGATCATGAAGGGGTGTTCTAGTGAAATTGATAACAAAATTCAAAAGACACAAACATTAATTATTTCTATGCTGGAACAACCACATTGCCTAATTTTCCTGTAACATTTCCTTTTATAATTGTTCTCCCAGAGTTACAACACTCCTAAGCACTCTCAAAGTGCTCGTTTAGACAAATCATTTGTGGTCCCACTATTTATAATCTTAGAGAAACCTGTTCACCTCTGGGAGGCTAAGGGGGGTGGATCATGAGGTCAGGAGATTGAGACCACCTAATCAATGTGGTAAAACCTCATCTCTACTAAAACACAAAAAATTAGCTGTGTGTGGTGGTGCATGCCTGTAGTCCCAGCTACTACAGAGGCTGAGGCAGGGGAATCGCTTCAACCTGGGAGGTGGAGGTTGCAGTGAGCTGAGATTGCACCACTGACCTCCAGCCTGGCCACAGAGCAAGAATCCATCTCAAAAAGAAAAGAAAAGAAAAGAAAAACGGAAGGGATTGAACCCTTTGATTTCTAATGAGCATTCAAATTTTAACATTTTACGAAATACAGTAAGATCAACCTCAAGTACAGAGAAATGCAATAAACCTAAAAAAATACTTTCCTGAAAGTAATATATTCCTAATATTAGCATGAAATTAACTTTACTTTTGGATACAGAGACTGACTTTTGCGGGATCTTTGTGTTTTAATGTGCAAATTGATTTTATGCTTATCCAACCCTTATACAGGTAAAGAAGGATAAGTTCAGAATGTCCAATAAGCGTATTTTCCCCAAATTTCTGTATCTCTTTGCAAGTGGCTAGATGTGTAGGTCTTAGTCAACTCAAAAACAGGACAGGTTGATAACAGCAGCTGAATTTTGGAGCTCCCACCTTTTCTAAAAAGGCTATTTACTCAACCAAGAAATGTCTCTTATTACATAGTAGAGTTAATGGTCCCTGACTTCCTTTACAACTTTGTTACAAATATGAGGGGCATGGGGTCCTGCTTTGCTGGCATTTTTCGCAGTGCCTCTGGCTCGTCTACACAGGCACATTTCCCTGTAGGATGGGAGTTGAACAGAAGACTGAATAATTCACTGGTTCTCTGCCATTAAATCCTTGCATGGTAATACTATAATGCACCATGACAAGATTAAAGTGCCCCTTTCGTGGTATCTGTAGCTATTATGCTAGGGATACTGAACTTGTTCTTATCAATATATTGAAAATGAGGCAGCTCAGTTTGACAAGAAGACTGTAGGAAAAGTTCTGACCTCTATGCTAAGGTCCCCATGCCATGCCTCTGCAGCCTTGTCACACAGCTTCTAAGTCTGTCCCTTCATCTAGGAAATACATGCAGTGGATAGATCAGATTAAATGCTAGACCAATAAACTATCTAAATAAATTGATTATGGAATCTAGGACTAGGAAAATGAAAGAGTAGTCCTAGATTCCATAATGACTAGAAAAAGAAAGAAAAATTGAATCACATATACTATGTTGAAACCTGGATGTACTTGCAATTTAAAGCTCACACTCTGAGAAGATCTCATGTCCTCAATGAAGACGTTATATTCTCATAAGATACTACTTCTTATGCTCAGACATAGATTTCATTGTGGATGGCTCCTTTAACAGTGTAATGCTATCTGGGCACACATCTAGATCTGAACCTTTTCATAGGTAGTGGTAAAAGTCAAATTGACCCTGGATGTCCAGCCTCCACAGCTATGTTGAAGTCAAGAATGTTTTCTTCCTCTGGGAGGCTTGGTGCCTTAATCCAGTAGGTAGTCAATAAACACTTAAATGTTGATTAAAAGTAATAAAATTCAGAATCATGTAACATCTTTTATGGGCTAAGTTTTCTTTCAGATCTTTCTTGCTTCAAAAATAAGAAAATTGAACCTGAGAGAGTCCATAATGCTTATAAATGGAACAAGAATTATTGATTTTTTGAAGCCCAAGTATACTGATCTGTCCTCCATACTGACATGCCAGTACTGAGAGGGCCTACAACAAAATCGTTACATAAGACCCTTGTACAGAACATTTTGTATTATTTTTCCCCATATATTTGGAAAATAAAAAGGGAGAAAAGGAGCTTGTCATAATTTTAAGCAGGCTTATCCTGGCCAGAGATTTTTATCATGTCTCTTCTTTCACATCTATCTTGACTACAAGATACAGGATCCTTTTAAACAGATTTAAAAGACGAACTGAAATTCAGCTTTAAAATAACTTTTTAAATGTCATCAAGTTATATTTGGAAACTTTATGAATGAGAGAAGTTATACAATCCTATAATTAATTATCATGTTCATGAACCTTTCCAACAAATATACAATTCATAGTTACAATATTTGCAAAGGACATGTGAAAATGAATAAACAAAAATAAAGACAATTGTGATATTTCATCTAGTGAAAATAGATTTTTAAAATTATGTTACTAAGAGGGTATTTTTGAAGCAAGACAGCTTGTCTTGCCAAAGGACTGAAATCATAGGAAGTTTTGAAATGTTTCTGTATTTTATATTATTTGTACTTTAGCATAATTATAAAATCTATTTTATTATAATATGTGGCATACAGAGTGTAAAAAAGATTGGTTATGCAATGCAAAACTGGTAACATAAGAATCATGTTTCAACATTTCTGCAATAAATAAAAGTTTATAAATGTTGTGGAAAAATCAATGGGCAGAACCACAGAAAAATGATGTCTTCAGATTACAGAATTGCACTTGAAATGCTGCATTTCCTAAATTTTGTTATAATTAAATATGTATGCACATCCAAGCCTTTATTTAAAACTGCCCATCTATTGTTGGAACAGCTGGGTAGAAACTGTATTAGAAGAACTCTTTAACTCCACCATCTGCTTCTGCAAATGTGAAGATCTCTGAATTCATGATTCTTAATCAGTCCATTTAAACATGAACAGCTGTTTCACAGTTAAGAAAGCGATGCACATACCTGTGAACTACTTTTTCTATTCTTAATGTTGAATGTTTAAGTAACATAAAGTGGTCAACGGATTACACCCTGATCCTTCCACCTCATGTAACACAGTCACCCTTACACCTCTCTACTTACTAGTCTTGACATTATCCTGCCCAAAAAACCTTCTATTACTTCTTATGGACTTCTGAATGAAATTATGACATTTTGTCATTGCTTTCAAGACTCTCCTTAATGAAATCTCATACTCATGCCCAGCTAGCCTTCTACAAATATCCAAAGCTCTAGTCTTGAACCTTTCATTGAAATTAACTGCTCTTGGTCATGCATTTCTTACACTCTCTTCTTCCTCTATCTTTACATGCTCCAGTTTCAGATGTCATTCAATGTGCGGCTAAAATGCTGCCTTGTTCATGAAGCATATTTTTCACTTTCCAGGAGAAGAAATTTTTCTATTTCCAAAATTTCAATAAAATTAAAAATACATATTTTATAGTGCATAGCATTTTTTACATTGTCATTTTATATCCTTCACTAGACTATAACCACTTGGACTTCTAAGCCTTATGTTTGCTTTCTGTAACCTTCATAGAATTAGAAGTACAATTCTCCTTGGCATATGGTAAATAGTTTAAGACTTACAAAAATCTCACTTATAGCGCAAATAATTCTTATGCATTCTTCACTCAAATTCACCACATGTTGACATATTACATAAACAAGTACAATTTTTCAACACAAGGGACACCATTTCTAAACCATTAACGAATCCATTGACCTTTTTCAAAGTTTATCAATTGCCCCACTAAAGTTTTCTATAGGCAGGAATCTTATTCAGCATCATATACTGCATTTACTTCTTATATCATCTTACATTATTTTAGTTTAGGACAGATTTTCATCCTTTGTTTTTGATGATGTTGTGACTTTTGAAGAATACTGGCTGATATTGGTAGGCTTTGTTCCCCACCAAAATCTCATCTTCAATTGTAATTTCCATGTGTGGAGGGTAGAAACTGGAAATTGGGGCGGTTTCCCTCATGTTTTTCTTGTGATCGTGAGTGAATTCTCACGAGACTGGATGGTTTTATAAGTGTTTGGCAAGTTCCTCCTTGGCTTCCACCTCTCTTTTCTGCCACCTTGTGAAAAGAAGGTACTTGCTTCTACTTACACCATCATTATCAGTTTCCTGAGGCCTCCATAGCCATGTGGAACTGTGAGTCAATCAAACCTCTTTCCTTTATAATTACTCAGTTTATAGCAGTGTAAGAATAGACTAATACACCGACTAATTGTTTTATAGCATATAGCACAATTTGGTTTGGTCCATGCTACTCCTTAATGTGTAGATTAGGCCTTTATAGTAAGAACACAACAGAAGTTATTTTCAGCCTTCTTGGGACGTAATATAAAGAAGTTCATGATATTGATTTGTCTCATTATGTTAGTATTCAATTTGATCACTTGGCTAACGTTATTTTTTTCAGATTTCTCCACTATAAGGTTACTATTTTTACTATGTAATGGTTAAGTGCATTGTAGAATGATACTTTGAGAATATGAAGATATCCTATTTCTCATTAATTTCACACACTAATTTTAGCATTTATTGATGACTGAAACTATTATTCTTTTGGTGTTTACCAAAGGGTATTTTTTTTTTCCTTTTTTTTTTTTTTACTCTTTCTATACAAATTCAAATTCTGCCATGGGGAATAATAGCTTTCTATTGCTTCCCTTATTTCTTTATATTTAGTTATTTTTCATTCTTATTATTGACTCATGGATGTTTATTCCACTAATATTTTAATAAGGTTTAAATATATCTTAGAGCAATATATACATTTTTAGAGAATATATGTTTAAGATTCAGTTGGGTACTGTGCTCAATGTTCCACTTGTTTCAACTATGAATTGTCACAGTAACCCTAAGCGGTTGGTAGTATTACCATACTCATTTCAAAGATGAGGAAGCTGAAACACAGGGGAATTCTGCCCAAGTTACTCTATCATGAGTGACAGAGTTGAGATTAGGACCTCAGCAATCTGGCTCTAGATTCCATGCTCTTAAAAAATAATAAATTTAATCTAATAAGGTTTCCTGAGAATCAGAAGTAGTTTTTCTTTCTCTTATCATTAGTGCATCTTCAACCAAAGCCAGTATGTGCACAAGGCATACTCAGATCTCAGCGTCAGGGACAAGTAGGTGGCGAAGGAAGCTAGAATCTGGCATAATTTGCTCCCAAGAGTAAAGGATTTGGAAGGTTGGAGGAAGAAAATCTAGCCACAGAGTCAAGCATTAGCAAGGATGGTGGAGCAATCTGAGATATACCAGCATATGGTTCCGACATAGGGCAAATGGGGTCTATTGGTGGTACTCTCCTGCTGTACTTTCTTAAGAAAGTTCATTGCTGTAACAGATTAGGATTGTATACTGTGGGTCCAAGAGAGAAGACACTATACCTGTAGCAAGTAATTGTGAAAAATAGAAGGCAGACAAAGAGCTGGAAAACTAGGTAGCAACCATAGCTTAGGAGGATTTCAGTGGTAGATAATTAAATGATATTTATGATGAAGATAATCAATATTGGCTGGGTGCAGTGGCTCACGCCTGTAATCCCAGCACTTTGGGAGGCCAAGGTAGGTGGATCACGAGGTCAGGAGATTGAGACCATCCTGGAAAACATGGTTAAAACCCCATCTTTATAAAAAAAAAGAAAGAAAGAAAATAATCATTATCAGTGTGGCTACTTAGGACCAGCTTACATCACTGGTCTGGAATACCATGAAGATAATCAAACTACAGAGTAGAGAATTGAAGCCAAAATTCAGTTTTCCAATGAAATCAGTACAGTTCAGAGAATGAAATATTGCAACTTAGAAACTGCACAACTTCAAGGCACTGGCTTCTGGTAGGTGTAGCAACACAGTAACCTCACTGCCAGGGTTAGACCTAGAGTCATTAGACTTTTTGCTAAACTTCATTTGGTCGGGATGAGACTTCTGACATTCTTATTGCTCCTGCCAGGAAAGTCTTTACAGTTCCAATTCAAAAACTGTAAATATTTGAGGCTATACATGGGTTTTTTTTGTTCATTTATTCTTACATTCATGCATTCACTCCTTATCAAACACATACAATGTGCCATGCAAATGTGCAGGGTATAGACCATGACCACAACATAATATATCACGTGATAGTATATATCACGTGATTTATTTTCTAGTGAGATAATTCTCTAATAGTAAGTACAGAGTACACAAAGAAAGGAGTAGTGACTCAAACTTCTGATGGTATATGTGGGTGGGAGGGTTAAGAGAGTGTTTCCTGGAGGAAGTACATCCACCTGTGAGGATAATGGAGTCAGAGAAATGTAGACCAGCACCAACAGGAACATACACCTGTTATAAAAGCAAACATTTAAAACAATATTTTCATATTGTGGCCCAGGAAGATAACTGCCCCAGTAAAAGAACTTCATGAAACCACCCCCACTGTCATCTGATTAGCATGTTCAACTGTGGTGAAGTGGAAGGAATGTTAGGCTGTGCCATAGATATTTATAGACTCTTAAATAGCTGTAAAAACATGGTATTGAGTGACATTTATGTTACCCCTTCCCTAATGAAAGGGATTAGATCTGCAGAAGAGCTAGGCAGTCATGGAGTTCAATCTCTGATCATTTCTAATTCTAGAAAGATGTAATAATAATTTTTTACATTTGCATAATACTTTATAAAGCACTTTCATAGACATTATCTTGTTTAATCCTCAAAACAATTTTCTGAAATAAGCAGTAATAATATGATCAAAATTATTGTTTCCCAGAGGAAATTTAAGAACGTAGGAAATTTAGGTTAATGGCTAGAAACAATAAGGAGTGGAGTAAAATCTGGAATCCACATTTCTAACTTCTCATCCGATGTTCTTTCCATCCAATGTTACTACCTCCTCTAACTTGCTAACCAAGGGACAGCTTATACTTAGCAACCGAGAATCTAATATCCTCTTGTGGTGACTCTTCAGGTATTTATTGTTTCTTTCTATGAAGAAGCGATGAGGAAAGGGAGAAATCATGTTGCCTAGAGAAAGTCCTTCAAAGTATGACGTCTCTGAAACACCTATCTTAGCTTCCCTTTGGGAGTTTGCAGAAAACACATACTGTTGTCCTTACCTCAAGCTTTCAATTTGAGAATCTGTGGGTGTGAGGAATGCATTTTTAACAAGTCCGTTTGAGACTATGGATACAGTCTGGGAATTGGACAAGTAATTACAGAACTCCTTCTACAGTTTTGACAGGTGCCATCTAAATCTCCTCATCACAGTCAGAATAGATGAAGCAGAAAAAAGGTGAGGAGGAAGCTCCAATCAGCTCCTCTTCATGCAGAAGTAGCACCAAGGACTGGTAGTAGAGAGGATATGGTCCCCTATAAATAATACCAAGTCTGAAAAGATGCAAATAACAACAGCAAGCTTATTGTGAAAACATACCTTCAAGGAAACTCTCCTAGGCTTTCTTTCCAACAGAATTGCCATTCATTTAGCTTTGTTTTATAGAAATCCCATATCTGTCCTTGCATGGGCTATGACAGTAGGACCCACAGTTTTAAGCAAAAAGGGTGATGGACCATCTCACTTCTTCTGTAAGAATCCAGTAGGCAAGTAAATGTGTAAAGCCCTGAGGACAATATCAAGATAAAATATCCACTCAAGCTGCCACTACTTGGCACCAAGCTGGGTGCACAATAGATCTCATGTTATGTTCAGGTTTTACTAGTACAAGATTCTTGGGGGAAGGGGAAAGTAGAGGGCAGATGATATTTTCATAACCTAGTATAATGGAACTTTATCTCATTCTCAGTTTTCAAACATCTAGGACATCCACAATTTACTTCCCATGCCAAATAATTTGCCTCACTGCTGGGTAAGTTCAGGATGATTGGAAATGACAGAGCCAGGCCTTTCCAAAATGATCATTGAAGGCGACCTCCTCATACAAGGCATTGTATCTTTTCTTCTGTGGGCTCTCACAGGCAAAATGGGCTTGCAGGATTCAGTGCCAGGGAAAGAGATATGATTACAAAGCCTCAGGATAAGCCTTAGGCCATTTTACCAGGATCCAAATTATCAGTGAACCAAACAGCCTGGCTGGAGGAGATTTGAGGCAAATAAAATCACATTGCATTATATCAGAAACCTAACAACAAATTTCCACAAGGAATCACTAAACAAAAATGGCAGATTGTAGCCCCAGAAACAGCAAATACTTCTAATTAGCTTTAGATGATTGACCATACATACAGATTTGGCTATACATGCTAGAAGGAACTGCAGTTAATTGCCAATGGTAATGAAGCTTGTATTGACTAGTCAGGCAAGCATCAAAAGCAAAATTCAAAGTTGTTTCAAGAAAAAATAATACTAAGTTTGCTGAACAAGGCAGTTGTCCACAGATTTGTGAAGTTAATATAAGAAGCATACTAGTAAAATTCCACCCTATATAGTAATTTAAAAGGAAGATTCATCACATACCTCCCATTTCCTAAGTTCTAAATTTAAAAATCTGAGACCACAGTTAGATAAATAACTTTGCACCTTCTTGTGGTGGAAAGCCAAATGAGAACAATTTGATTTACATTAAGTATTTTCAAGTGAATATTAATGAAAAGCCAGAGGGAAAAATGACAGAAAAAAAAAATGATACTGAGGCCCTAATAGCAATACATTACAAACAGATAGGGAGACATTAACATCAAGACATTCTGTGCAGCAAACCATTATTTATGACAAGGTCACCTTTGCTTTAAGAAGATATTCAGCAGCCATTGCAAAACAGGCTATTGGAACTTCAGAAATCATAAAACCTCGCCCCTTTATTTTACAGCATTTGCAACTGAAGCCCAGGAGTGAAGAATGGAAGAGAAGAAAAGGAACAAGTATTGAGCACCTATGGTATAAAAATGCACATTTCTATGCCTTTCACACACCCCCCTTTTTGATCCCTGCATGAACCTTGAAAGGCAGGTGTACCTGGGCTCAAGCCAGGCTTTAGGAAATTAAGGCTTCATAGCAAAAATGGTAGAATGTGCCCTACTGCAACATGCTGCCTTCATAAAAAGGAAATAAAGGTGGCTCATTTTGTGAACTAGCACTGCTCTGATACTAGAATCCAAACTCAGGATTGTTGTGGGTTGTTCTTGACTCAGGAATGAACCCATAGCAATTCTATCAGAGGCATTTTGAGATCCTCAAAGTGAAAACATTTGGCAAACATTGAGTTTAAGGTTGAAGTAAGTCTTACGTACTCCAGAATATGTATCAATATGCTTACTCAGAAATAAGAAAGTCTATTAGAGTACGTTGATTAATAAGGATGACTGACATTGATTGAAGAAAAAGTATATGCCTGTCTCTACTAGACTATTTTTATTAATACTCAATTATAATTATTACGATATTGTACAGATAACAAATACATATACCATAGAATTGTTAAGCCACTTCACAGGTTATATAGTCAAGAAATGGAAAAGCCAGATTTTAAACCTAGGGTTATGGTCACCCAAAGCTTTTCCTTTTGCTCTACCACTCACCTCTCCTGATTTTTCTTTCTCTTTCTCTCTCTCTCTCCCATTTTTAAATTAACTAAGACAGAGTCTTGTTCTGTTATGTCACTTAGGCTGGAGTGTAGTGGTACAATCACAACTAACTACAGCCTCAACCCCCTGGGCTCAATCCATCAACTCATCTCAGCTTCCTAAGTAGATGGGAATACAGACACTTGCTACCCTGCCTAGTGAATTTTGTATTTTTCATAGAGATGGGGTTTCACCATTGTGCTCAGCCTGGTTTCAAACTCCTGGACTCAAGCCATCCACCTGCCTCAGCATCCCCAAGTGCTAGGATTACAGGCATGAGCCACCATGCCCAGCCTGATATTCGTTACTCTTCACTGGATTTCTATAACACTCTCAGTCTGAGCAGTTCATTTGGGCTTTTGCCTTGTTGTGGATCTTGTAAGTTCTATATTTTATTTTCTTCATATTTTCTAACTCCTATGGTTCTTTTCTTTACCAGTCTTGTGTTTCCAAGAAGATGGAAAACTTAAGTACCTCAATTTCATTCCAACACTCAGTATGGCACCTCACAGATTGTTGGCAGAGCAAATGTCATCTGTGAGAGGAGCTGCTCTTGGTAGGCTCTAGTGATAAAGCCTCTAGCATGCAAACTCACCTCAGCTTTTTTATTCACTTTCTGCTCATGCTGAGAAATTTCTGAGGCATTCAAGATGTAGGCATTTCTAAAAAGCCCCATCTACTACTTAAGTGACATTGGGCATGGGCTCAGTTTCTTCATCTTTAAAATGAACCTGAGACCACATATCTCAGAAGCTCAAGTAAAAGCTAGAAGAAGTAATTCTTTGTTGAGTGTCTGGCATGTAATAAGCTCACAATAAATGTTGATCATTATGGCCCCCTTTGGTTCCAACCTTTGCTGATCATCCTTAAATAATCCTTGGATTGCTAATCCTTGGAATCCCTCTGCTCCCCCTTGACTTCTTTGACATGGCTGAACAAACACCTTAGCTCAGGTGTTGTCATTCTAGGAATAGCATCATGATTGTTCTTACACCACTCTGACTGGGTTAATAATACATATTTTTGTGTGTTTCCTCTGAAATATACATAGACCTCCATGATAAGTGTAGTGTAGTGGTACAATCACTTCTATAACACTGTAAGATAGTTTTTTCCCCTTCAATTTGCCTTTTTCCTTACTACTGGGCAAAAATGTGCTTGATAACAGTGACGGTGCCTAAGGTATCTTTGTTACTGTGATTTTAGTATAGTAGTGTTACATTTGTACAGGATTAATCCCAGATATCATATACAAATTATTCCTATACTATAGTGGACAATTTATTTTCTTGAGGCAGAAATGGGATTCAATTTTTGGAGACAAACCCATGAGCTTAAGCCAACAATTTTTCCCAGTATGAGGTGATTTATGTTCACCTACATTCATCATATACCAACTGGTTATTAAATGAAAATAAATTGTGCTCGCTTCAGCAGCACATACACTAAAATTGGAAAATTTATTATCAGAGTTTATGATTTCTTGCTATAGTCAAAGATAGAGCTGCTCATATGTTAGAATAGCTATTTTCCATATATTCACACAACAAAAATGGTTGTAAGCAGAAAAAATGTAGCATGTAAGAAGTAGAGAATAGGCTAGGCGTGGTGGCTTATGCCTGTAATCCCAGCACTTTGGGAGACCAAGATGGGTGGATCACCTGAGGTCGGGAGTTTGAGACCAGCCTGACCAAACATGGAGAAACACCATCTCTACTAAAAAATACAAAATTAGCTGGGCATGATGGTACATTTCTGTAATCCCAGTTACTCAGGGAGGCTGAGGCAGGAGAATTGCTTGAACCTGGGAGGTGGAGGTAGCAGTGAGCCAAGGTCACATCATTGCACTCCAGCCTGGGCAACAAGAGCAAAACTTCACTCCAATAAATAAATAAGGAGTAGAGAATAAAGAAGTTATGGCTGCTGTTGCCAATATCAAAATTTAAAAATGTAGTGAAGTCAAGAAACCTACCCATAAAAATCTAAAAATCAGTGAAGCATACCATTTAGACCTTAGGTTTCTTACTGAAACGTTCAGGTACAGCGTCTATCCAATTCAAACAGAATTTTAAAAAATATTGTTATATATTATTATTTACTTTGAAATGAACAAGATTCACAAAGTAGCTATACTGTGAGTATAATATTGTCACTCCATAAGCAAGACACACTGTTCTCTAATTATTTTAATGAGAAAATTTCATTTTTAATCACCTTCTGTTTCTCATTAACACCACAGGCTGCCAACCTGGTTTCCCATTTCCTGGTGGTGAGAAGTTAAGGCTTCAAAACATTTTGAAAAACACAGCTCATGTTAGAGTACGATTTCAAAACGTTTTCCACAAGGTTCTAATGATTTATTCATATACATGTGGTTTTCACCATGTCGATATGAACACAGCATAACAAGCTGGGTAACGCATTCCTTAGACTTAAACATCAAATAAACAGAATATAACTGAAACTGACCTAACACTTGGAGTATAGTTGTAGAACCGAGATAAATGCCCCAATTTTGATAAACATGAAGCTTCTTACTTATGTTCTCATCAAACTACCAGATTACTAGACCCCACTAGAATATTTCTGAACTCTAGGCTGGGCATGAACCTCTAAATTTTAAAAAGACTCTCTAGATGATAGTCATACACAGTAAAGTGTAAGGACTACAGAGTGGTTTTCTAAACATGGAAAGGTGTCAAGTAGTTCTTCCATATCTAACGTGCAAACAGATAAGAAAAAATCACTCGAATATACACATTTTATTTCTCAGAATTTGTGGTAAGAAAAAAATGAGTGCAGTTTTTCTAACTGGTTATCGAGGGAAAATGAAAGATCACAGAACAAGGAGTAACACAGAATATTGGACTAAAAACATACAGAAATACAATTTTAATAATTGTTTTACCATCTTCTGCTTAGAAACTGATTTTTGTTTATTAAAATTAATTATTCATTTACCCAAGATAGCCAATTAGAAGCAGCTGCGGTCTTCAGCACTCATGGAGAAGAATGTAAAAGGGTGAATGAATTCAGCATCTTCAACTGAAATATCCAGGTTCTTGCACTGGGACTGACTATGCAAACAACCTAACCCACAAAGAATAAAGAAAAGCCAGGGGTGAAGCATGTTTCACCCTGGGTTGGTAGGAAGGCAAAGGAACTCCCATACCAAGGCAGAGGATGCAGTGAGTGATTGTACAACCCTGCCCAAGAAAGCACACCTCTCCCATGGATCAAAAGATCCCCTAGTGAGCCCACGCCACCAGGGCGTGGATCTGATACACAGAGCTGTGTGGAGTCTCAGCAGACCAGCCACTCAGGCACAGACAGAGACTGGGAGTTTTACATACTCCAGTTCTGAGATTCTTAGAAAGGCATGAAAGGCATCCATACATATCCCTAGGAAGGGAGCTTAATCCAGGGAGCCAAACAGTACTGTTCTGCAGGTCCTACTTACATGGCACCTCACAAGTTAAGAACCACTAGCTTGGAATCCCAGGCAGTCAACAGCAATGGGTTGGGGTCTGCCTGAGATAGGTCTGAGTTCCCAGGGGGAGGGGTAGCCATAATCTCTGTGGTTAAACTGAGTCAGCTGCTCCAGCCTGCAAGCTGTGGAGAATACAAAAGTGGTCTTGATGAGACAGGGTTGATCCGAATGCAGTATACCCGCTCTACCAAAAATCATCCAGACTGCTTCTCTGGTCAGGTCCCTGATCCCGTTCCTCCTGACTGAGTGAGACCTTCCAATGGGGATCTCCAGCCACCTCCTACAGGTGAATGCAGGCTGGCAACAGGTCAGTACCCCCAGGACCAGGCTTCCAGAAAAGACACTGGCTGCCATCTTTGCTGTTTCACAGCCTTCACTGGTGATACCTCCAGGTATGGAAAAAACTGAGGCAACTGGGATCTGCAGTGGACCCCCTCAGCAAACCATAGCAGCCCTATAGAAGAGTGGCTTGACTTAAAATGAAAACAACAACAATAACATCAACAACAACAAAACAACCACAAAAACCCCATTCAAAGGTCAGCAACCTCAAAGATCAAAGGTAGATTAGCCCACAAAGATGAAAAAGAATAAACACAAAAATGCTGAAAACATAAAAAGCCAGAGTTATCTCTTCTCCTCTTAATGGTTATAACACCACTCCAGCAAGGTCCCAGAACTGGACTGAGGCTGAGATGGCTGAATTCATAGAAGTAGGCTTCAGAAGGTGGGTAATAACAAACTTCACTGAGCTAAAGGAGCATGATGTAACCGAATGCTAAGAAAAAACAAATAATGATAAAACAATACAGGAGCTAATAGCCAGAACAGCCAGTTTAGAGAGAAATATAACTGATGTGATGGAGATGAAAAACACAAGAGAACTTCAAAATGTACTCACAAGTACCAATAGCAGAATAGACCAAGTGGAGAAAAGAATCTCAGACCCTGAAAACTATTTCTGAAATAAGGCAGACAGACAGACCAGATTAGATTAAAAAGAATGAAAATAAAATAACAAAGCCTCTGAGAAATATGGGATCATGTAAAGAGACTGAACCTATGACAGACTGGGATACAAGAAAGAGAAAAGGAAAATAGAACCAAGTGGGAAAAAATACTTCAGGATATCAATTGTGAGAACTTCCCAACCTAGCAAGACAGGCCAACATTCAAATTCAGGAAATACAGAGAACCCCAGTAAGATACTCCACAAAAGATCAAGCCAAAGACACATAATCATAAGATTTTCTAAGGTTGAAATGGAAGAAAAAATGTTAAGGACAGCCAGAGAGTTAGGCCAGGTCACCTACGAAGGAAAACCTATTAGACTAACAGTGGACCTGTCAGAAGAAACCCTACATCCCAGAAGAGATTAGGGGCAAATATTCAACATTCTTAAAGAAAAGAAATTCCAACCTAGAATTTCATATTCACACAACTAAACTTCATAAATCAGGAAACATGCTCTTTTGTTTTTGAGACAAGCAAATGCTGAGGGAATTCATTACCATCAGGCCTCCCTTGCAAGAGCTCCTGAAGGAAGCACTAAATATGGAAAGCAAAAACCATTACCAGCCACTACAGAAACACGCTGATGTACACACACCAGTGAAACTATGAAGGAACCACACAAACAAGTCGGAAAAATAACCAGCTAGCATCATGATGATAGTATCAAATTCACATATAACAATACGAACCTTAAATGTCAATAGGCTAAATGACCCAATTAAAAGATGCAGAATGACAAGCTGGATAAAGAGCCAAGACCTGTTGTAACTGCTGTTTTACAGAGACCCATCTCACGTGCAAAGATACACAGTCAAAATAAAAGGATGGAGGAAAAGGAATGCCAAGAAAATGGAAAACAGAAAAAAGCAGTGGTTGCAATCCTACTTTCTGACAAAACAGATTTTAACCAACAAAGATCAAAAAAAAAAAAAAAAACAAATAAGGGCATTACATAATGGTAAAGTGTTCAATTTTACAAGAAGAACGAACTATCCTAAATATATATGCACCCAATATGTAAGAGCACTCGTATTCATAAAGCATGTTCTTAATGACCTAAAAAGAGACTTAGACTTCCACACAATAAATTGGGAAACTTTAATAGCCCAGTGACAATATTAGATCACTGATATAGCAAATCAACAAAAATATGCAGGGTCTAAAACTTGGCACTGGATCAACTGGCCCTGATATCTGTAGAACTTCCCACCCAAACTCAACAGAATATACATTCTTATCACCATATATCACTTACTCTAAAACTGATCTCATAACTGGGAGTAAAACACTCCTCAGCAAATGCAAAATAACTTTAATAGTGGTCTCTCAGACCACAGCACAATCACATTAGAACTCAATATTAAAAAATTCACTCAAAATAACACACTTACATGAAAATTGAACAACCTGCTCCAGAATGACTCTTGGATAAATAACAAAATTAAGGCAGAAATCAAAAAGTTATTTGAAACTAATGAGAATAAAGAGGCATTTCAGAGATGTTGCTAAGGCATGGTAAAGAGGGAAATTTATACCACTAAATGCCCACATCAAAAAGCTAGAAAGATCACAAGTTAGAAACTTCACATCTCAACTAAAAGAACTAGAGAAACAAGAGGAAAAAAACCCCGAAGGTAGCAGAAGACAAGAATGGAAATGAAGGAAATAAAGACTGGCAAAACCTTTTTTAAAAAATAAAATAAAATAAAATAGACCACTAGTTAGTTCAAAAAGAAGAAAAAAGAAAATAATCAAATAAACATAATCAGAAATGATAAGGGGGATACTACCACTGACCTCATAAGAATTTAAACAACCATCAGAGAATACTATAAACACCTGTAGGCAGATAAACTAGAAAATCTAGAAGAAACTGATATATTCCTGGACACATATACCCTCTCAGGACTGAACCAGGAAGAAACTGAATCCCTGAGTAGACTAATAATGAGCTCTGAAAATGAGGCAGTAATAAATAAGCTAACAACCAACAAAAGCCCAGGACCAGACAGATTCACAGCTGAATTCTATGAGAGGTACAAAGAAGAGCTGGCATCATTTCTACTGAAACTATTTCAAACAATTAAAAAGGAGTGACTCTGCCTTAAGTCATTTTATGAGGCCAGCATCATCTTCATATCAAAACCTGGCAGAGATACAACAAAAAAGGAAACTTTAGGCCAATATCCTTGTTGAGCATCAGTGCAAAATCCTCAATAAAATACTGGCAGACTGAATCAAGCAGCACATCAAAAAGCCTATCCACCACGATCAACTTGGCTTTATTCTCAGGATACAAGATTGTTTCAACATATGCAAATTAATAAATGTAATTCATCACATAAACAAAACTAAAGACAAAAGCCACATGATTATCTGAATAGGTGCAGAATAGGCCTTTGATAAAATCCAACATTCCTTCATATTATAAACTCTCAATAAACTAGGTATTGAAGAAACATAACTCAAAATAATAAGAGCCACATATGACAAATCTACAGTCAATACCTTACTGAATGGGCAAAAGCTGGAAGCATTCCCCTTGAAAACTGGCACAAGGCAATGATACCCTCTCTCACATCTTCTATTAAACATAGTATTGGAAATTCTGGCCATGACAATTAGGCAAGAGAAAGAAATAAACGATGTATAAATAGGAAGAGAGAAAGTCAAATTATATTTGTTTGCAGATGACATGATCATATAAATAGAAAACCCCATAGGCTCAGCAAAAAAGCTTATTAAGCTGATAAGCAACTTCATCAAAGTCTCAGGATATGAAAACAAAGTGCAAAATTTGCTAGCATTCATATGTGTCAACAACAGGCAAGCCACAAGCCAAATCATGAATTCCCATTCAAAGTTGCTACAAAAATAATAAAATACCTAGGAATACAGTTAACATGGGAATTAAAGGACCTCTTCAAGGAGAAATACAAACCACTGCTCGAATAAATCAGAGAGGATGCAAATGAATGGAGATACGTTCCATGCTAATGGATAGGAATAAATAATATTGTGAAAATGGCTATACTGTCCCAAGTAATTTATGGATTCAGTGATATTCCCATTATACTACCTTTGACATTCTTCACAGAATTACAAAAAAATATTAAAAAATTTATATAGAAGCAGAAAAGAGTACAAATAGGCAAGACAATGTTAAGCAAAAATAACAAAGCTGAAGGCATCATGCTACCTGACTTCAAAGTATAGTACAAAGCTACGGCAACCAAGACAGCATGCTGCTGGTCCAAGATCAGATACCAGACACACAGACCAATGGAATACAAGAGAGAACTCAGAAATACACCTGTACACCAACAACTACCTGATCTTTGACAAACCTGACAAAAACCAGTAATGGTGAAAAGATTTCTTATTTAATAAATGGTGCTGGGAGAACTGGTTAGCTGTATCCAGAAAACTGCACCCTTTCCTTAAGCCATATACAAAAATTAAGATGGATTGAAGAATTAAGTGCAAAACCCAAAACTATAAAAACCCTAGAAGAAAATATAGGCAATAGCATTCAGGACAGAGACATGGGCAAAGATTTCAGGATGAACTCACCAAAAGCAATTGTAGCAAAAGCAAAAATTGACTAATGGTATCTAATTAAACTAAAGAGTTTCTTCAGAGCAAAATAAACTATCATCAGAGTGAACAGACATCTTACAGAAAGGGGGAAAGTTTCTGCAATCTATCCATCTGGCAAAAATCTTATATCCAGAGTCTACAAGGAACTTAAACTAATTTACAAGAAAAAAACAACCACATCAAAAACTGGGCAAAGTACATGAACAGACACTTCTCAAAAGAATACAGACATGTGGCCAAAAAACATATGAAAAAAAGCTCAACATCATTGATCATTAGATAAATGCAAATCAAAACCACAGTGAGATCCCATCTCACACCAGTCACTATGACATTCATTAAAAAGTCAAAAAACAACAGATGATGGTGAGACTGTGAAGAAAAAGGAATGCTGTTACACTGTTGGTGGAAATGCAAATTTGTTCAACCATTGTAGAAGACAGAGTGGTGATTCCTAAAAGACCTAGAGGTAGAAGTATCATTTGACCCAGCAATCTCATTACTGGGTACAAACTCAAAGGAATATAAATAAGTATAAAGATACATGCACACCTATGTTCACTGAAGCACTATCCACAGCAGCAAAGACATGGAATTTTCCTAAATGCTCATCAACTATAGGCTGGATAAAGAAAATGTGTTACATATATACTGTATTAGTTAATTTTCATGCTGATAAAGACATTCTTGGGACTAAACAATTTACTAAAGAAAAAGGGTTTATTGGACTCATAGTTCCACATGGCTGAGGAAGACTCACAATTATGGCAGAAGACGAAAGGGACATCTCACATGGTGGGAGACAAGAGAGGGAAACTCCCATTTATAAAACCATCATATCTCATGAGACTTATTTACTATCACAAGAACAGCATGGGAAAGACCCGTACCCATGATTCATTTATCTCCCATTGGGTCCCTCCCACAACATGTGGGAATTATGGGAGCTACAAGATGAGATGGGTGGGGACACAAACCAAACCATATCATACACTGTGGAATACTATACAGGCACAAAAGGAACAAGATCATGTTCTTTGTAGGGACATGATGGATTTGGAAACCATTATCCTTGGCAAACTAAGGTAACAGCAGAAAAACCAAACATCGAGTGTTCTTACTTATAAATGGGAGCTGAATGATGAGAACACTGGAGATAGGGAGGGGAATAACACAACCTGTCAAGATGGGAGTGGATGTTGGTGGAGGGAGTGCATCAGGAATGATTGCTAAAGGATGCTAGGCTTATTACCTAGGTGATGGGATAATCTATACAGCAAACCACCATGAACATGCTTACCCATATAACAAACCTGCCAATCTTGCATCTGGACTACTGAACTTAAAAGTTGAAGAAAATCATTAATTATTCATTATAATGTAGGCATATTGACTCTGCCAGGTGTGGTAGGAAAACAATGTTGGATATTCTACCAGAATGGAAGGGAACCAGTACTCTCAGGTAGGCAATTTATTATATATCTGAGATTCTCAATAGTGCTCATTAAACTCCTAGACATAGCCTTATCAATTCCTACATTTTCTATAGAAAACTCTACAATTATTGGGTGTTCATTTTTGAAAATGTAAGTGCATATGTGAAGGTCTGTATATATATATGTTCATACATATTAACTACCATCATATTCTTTTACTTTTTTATCCCCTACTAAATTCAAAGATGAGGAAACTCAAAATATACAACTTGTCAAAGTCTGATATCAAATTCTGCAGTTATACTACAGTTGGGGTTGGTCTGTTCTCCAAATCAATTGTCTCTGTGCTCTGGCTAGGTGCTCCTAACGACTTCAGCTTATTTTGGGGTCATCATTCATTGGCTATGCAGCTCTAAACAATTTTAGAACACCTCCGTAGGCCTTACTCTCTTCATATGCAGAACAGAGATCTCTAATCCCCACTATATCTAGAATTACTGAGATTCAAATGAAATATTATATTGAAAAACATTCTATAGTCCTGCTAAACACTAGAGAAATGTAATGGATTAACAATTCTTATAAGAAACTGAAGCAGATGTGTATTTAGATGTTTCAATAAGGCATTTGGAAACAGAAGACATCTCAACAAAGATGAGCTTCGGGATTCTCAAGAATTCAAATTGTAACTAGCTTCTCCCAATATTTTCAGAAAACAGAATCCCAGAGCAGTTGGTATAAGATACCATAAATTAATATATCTCAAACAGAAAAAAATATGAAGTAGAACAACAAGTCAATATTAACATGAACTTGACCAAATTAATCCTTTCATATAAAGTTATGGTTTAAAGATGAGACCTACCATAACTGTGTAAGTTAGGAAGAGTTTTTAATCATATGGTAGGAAAAAAAATGAGTTTCTTTATGTGAAAAGTGTCCTATCACGTTGGAAATATAAATATCCAGAAAATCAGTATTTTCATTTTATATTTATATAACAAAAACAGATGTTAGCATGATTTTTGTGCACACTCTATATCTACACCTGCTAAGAGAAATATAACTAAAATAATTTATGTAACTATAGTATGCTTAGACAGTTCACGAGTTAGAGATACAGCAGATTTTTTCTATGCCCAAATATGGCCTCTATGATATTTAAGTAGTACTGACATTTACCAGGACCCATTTGCCTCCAAAGGGAGAATTAAATAATTTTGAATGTAGAAGCTGCCCTTGAGAATATTGAATCTGGCACTTTCATTGTCAAGGTGAGAATTCTGTACCTTAAAAAATGTGAGGAATTACACAGAGTCACATGGCAAACGAATGCCGAAACGAGGATATTATGCCAGGCTTTCTAATGACAGGCCCAGCGATGCTTTCCCTAAATTTCTTACTAAAACAAAAGCCATAAAAAATACAACTCTACACAACAGAGGTTGGCACTGATTGTCCTTATCATGAGTAAGGCTTATATTCAATTCTCTGTATCTGCTCCTAGCAGCCATTGTCTATCCCTACATTCTACCCAGCTAGGGATTGGTGATTTATGAAAACTCACAGATTTAGAAATGTTTGCTTCCAACAGACATGGAAACAGCCTTATTATTTAACATTCTAACAGTCTGACACTGTTTCTTATTATTCCAGTTCCAGGTTCCTCTTCAATAAAATTGCCATTTAAAATGAAGAAATACTAGTCATGAATGGTCACAAATGGAAGATATCTTATAAATTATGTATTCCAATACTCAAATTTACAGATGACAAACTAGAATCCAGAGATTTTGTCTCATCCAAAGACAGAAAATCAGTAAAAGGGTCTACATTATAATTTAAGGCTTTTGGGTCTCAGATCTTTTAATTTTCTACATCTGTGCTGTCATACTCAGTCAGCAAGAGTTTACTAGGCAGTTATTTATATGGTGTTTGTGGTTATGAAATCAGAGGTAAAACCTCAGCATGACAAGATTTTATAAAAAATATAAAGTAGAATTAATATGTCTCACAAGTACTATATTATTTTTTCTTTGTTTCTATAAAATATAAGTGATGAATAAATATGAAGTTATATAGTAACTTTGTTATATGTAATATATACATGGATACATATACACATATATGCATAATATATACACAATATGTATATATGTATATATTATAAAACTATAAATTATACATTCTATTACATTAAAATCAGTAAAACTGAAGATAGCACAATAGAAAGTATTGAGTCTAAGGAAAAAAATGAAAAAAGATAGAAGAGTAAAAAGAGACTAAGGAAACTGTAGGACAATATCAAGTTAGACAGCCTATGTACTGTGGCAGTCTCAGAAGAATAAGAGAAAGGATGAGAGATAATATTTAAAGAAAAAAATGGCTGAAACCTTCACACATTTGATTAAAGATGTGAATATAAACATCTAAGAAGCTCGATGAACTTCAAGTAAAAGAAACTCAAAGAAACTGACACCAAGATACATTAAAATCAAACTTTTTCATGAAAAAGACAAAGAGAAAACAATTAGAAATAAGAGGCTCATCATATCCAAGGGGTCCTTGAAAATGATATGAGCAGATTTTTCATCCAGAAATACTCAAGACCAGGAGCTGGGGAAAATACATATTTAAAGCATTAAAAGAAAGAAACAATCTCTCAAACAAGAAATCCACACCTGCCAAAAATATCCTTTGAAATTTTGAGAGATGCACTGTAGCCACCCTCTACATCATTTTGCCAGTGCACCTGTGTGTAGGTAGATTTTTGCATTCTCAGCCCTGCTAGAACATGTGTGCATGTGCACCCTGCCATGCTTCTGCTGCTGGTGGAGTGCATTCCATCTCACTTCCTCCATCTTTCTGCTATTGCAATTGGAGCCTTTGTGAACACAGTGCCTGACAGCTTCACCCCCACCAGTGTTGTGCTCCTGCAACAACACTGCCATCAGAGTGCGATTAGTATGGTGAATGGTGGAACTACCCCTGAGCAGCCACAGGGAGTGCACACAGATCTGCGTCCACCAGTGTCCCACCCCCTTGCTAACACCACCACCAGTGGAGTCACACACACGGTCACCATTGTGCTGCCTCCACCACTGCTATAAATGCCATACAGAGGCAGGAACCTCATCACCCACTAGCACCCTGCTGCAGCCAATGAGTATGCACTCCACCACGCATGCCACCATAATGTAATAGCAAGTATTAACCTCTGCCATTGGCACATGTGAACAAGCATGGATCCTGCTTCCATAGTCCTACAAAATGCTTTGGCTGGCACCTCCCACTGGAGTTTAGGGACCAATGATCCAAAAGCACCATGGCTCCCCCATCCCCTACCCAGTATAGTTGGTTTCTAACCTCGAGGATCCAGAGAGGAAAGTCACACTTACAAGTCCCCTACAGTTATAGCACACAGTCCAGCAGTTGGAAGCTGAGCCTTGGACCCCTAACGTCTTCAAGAAATGAAGTCAATTAACTGAACCCACCTTATACCTACAATCAAATCCTCAAAGTTAACAGGTAGGATAAAAGAAACAAAAATCCCATCCAAAGGACAGCAACTTCAAAGACTGAAGGAACAGCAGTCTACAAAGATGAGAAAGAGCAAGCACAAGAACTCTAACTCAGAAAGGCAGAGTGCCTTCTTTCCTGCAAATGACTGCACTACCTCTCCAGCAAAGGGTTCTCAAGCAGGCTAAGATGTCTGAAATGATAATAGTATCTGGAATTGGGTAGGAATGATCATTGAGATGCAGTAGTACATAGCCCCATCCAAGGAATCTAAGAATCACAATAAAATGATACATGAGCTGACAGGCAAAATAGCCAGTACAGAAAAATATGTAAACAACCTGACAGAGCTGGAAAACAAATTACAAGAATTTCATAATGCAACTGCAAGTATTAACAAGTAATAAGCAAAATAGACCAAGCTGAAGGAAGAATCTCAGAACTTGAAGACTGGCTTTCTGAAATAAGACAGACAAGAATAGAGGAAAAAAAATGAAAAGGAGGAAACAAAATTTCAGAGAAATAAGAGATTATGTAAAAGACAGAGTCTAAGACTCACTGGTGTCCTTGAAAGTGATGAGGAGAATGGAATCAACTTGGAAAACGTATTTCCAGATACCATTCATGAGAACTTTTACAACCTAGCAGAGAGGCAAATATTTATATTTAGGAAATGCAGAGAACTCTAGTAAGATTCTTCACAAGAAGATCATCTCAAAACACATAAGAATCATCAGATTCTCCAAGGTCAAGATGCAAGAGTAAATATTACTGGCAGCTCAAGTCACTTACAAAGGGAAACACATCATGCTAACAGTAGACTTCTCCGCAGAAACCCTACAAGCCAGAAGAGATTAGAGCCAATATTCAACATTCTTACAGAAAAGAAATTTGAACCCAGAATTTTCTATCTGGCCAAACTAAGCTTCATATGTGAAGGAGAAATAAGGTTCTTTTCAGACGAGCAAATACTGAGGAAACTTGTTACCACCAAATCTGCCTTACAACAACTCCCAAAGAAAGAACTAAATATGGAAAGACCATTATCAGCCACTACAAAAACATACTGAAGTACACAGACTAGTGACATTAAGAAGCAACCACACAAACAAGTCTACATAATAACCAGCTAACATCATAATGACAAGATCATATCCACACATATCAATACTCATCTTGGATGTAAATGGGCTAAATGCCCCAATTGAAGACACAGAGTGGCAAGCTGGATAAAGAAGCAAGGCCCAAGGTGTGGGTTGCTTCAAGAGACCTATCTCACATGCAATGACACAAAAAGGCTCAAAATTAAGGTATCAAAAAAAATCTCCCAAGCAAATAGAAAACAGAAAAAAAGCAGGGGTTGCAATCCTAATTTCAGACAAAACAGAATTTAAACCAACAGAGATCAAAGAGAACAAAGATAATGGTAAAGGATTCAATTCAACAAAAAGAGCTAACTGTCCTAAAAATATAGGCACCAAATACAAGAGCACCATGATTCAAAAAGCAAGTTCCTAGGACCTATAAAGGGACTTAGACTCCCACAGAATAATGGTGGGAGATTTCAACACCTCACTGACAGCATTAGACAGATAATTAATGCAGAAAATTAATAAAGATATCCAGAATCTAAAATCAGCACTGAATCAAATAGACCTGGCAGACATCTACAGAACTTTCCACCCCCAAACAATGGAATATATATTCTTCTGATTGCCACATGGTATATACTCTAAAACTGACCACATAGTAATACATAGAATACCCCTCAGCAAATGCAAAAGAACTGAAATCATCACAACTATTCTCTCAGACTTCAATACAATCAAATTAGAAATCAAATTAGGAAATTCCCTCAAAACCATACAATTACAAGAAATTGAATAACCTGCTTCTGAATGACTTTTGAGTAAATAATGAAATTAAGGCAGAAATCAAAAAGTTATTTGAAACTAATGGAAACAAAGATGCAACATACCAGAATTTCTGAGACATAACTAAGGCAATGTTAAGAGGGTAATTTATCACACTAAATGCCCACATCAAAAAGCTAGAAAGATTTCAATGTAGCAACCTAACTTCACAACAAAAATAACTAGAGAACCAACTGCAAACCAACCCCAAAGCTAGCAGAAGAAAAGAAATAACTGAAATCAGAGCTGAACTGAAGGAGATTAAGAAACAAACATTCAAAAGATCAATGAATCCAGGAGTTATTTCAAAAACTATATAAAAAATAGGTTGCTAGCTAGACTAATAAAGAGAGAAGATCTAAATAAATAAAATTAGAAATGACAAAGGTGATTTTACCTTTGACCCAACAGAAATACAAATAACCATCAAAAAATATTGTGAATGCCTCTATGCACATATAGTAGAAAATCTAGGAGAAATAGATAAAGTCTTGGATACATGCATTCTGCTAAGACTGAACAAGGAATAAATCAAATCCCTGAACAGACCAATAACAAGCTCGTAACTGAATCAGTAGCAACAACCCACCAACCAAAAAAACAAAAAAACCTCAGGATCAGATTGGATTCACAGCCAAATTCTACCAGATGTATATAAAAGAGCTGGCATTATTTGTACTGAGGCTATTTAAAAATGTTGAGGAGACAATCCTGCCTAACTAATTCTATGAAGCCAGTATCATCTTGATACAAAAACCTCACGGAGATACAATGAAAAAAAAATCTTCAGGACAATACCCTTTATGAACATTGATGCAAAAATCCTCAACAAAATACTAGCGAACCAAATCCAGCAACTCATCATAAAGCTTATCCATCATGATCAAGTAGGCTTTATCCCTGGGATGCAAGATTGGTTGAAGGGATGCAAATCAATAAATATGATGAATCACATAAACAGAACTAATGACAAAAAACACATGATTATTTCAATAGCTGTAGAAAAGGCTTTCAAAAAATTCAATACTGCTTCATATTAAAAATTCTTAATAAACTAGTTATTGAAGGAACATAAGTCAAAATAATAAGAGTCATCTAGGATAAACCCACAGCCATCATTATATTGACTGGGTAAAAGCTGGAAGAATTTGCTTTAAAAATTGGCCCAAGATGAGGATGCCCTCTCTCACCATTCCTAATCACTGTATTATTGGAAGGCCTGGCCAGAGAAATCAGGCAAGAGAAAGAAATAAAAGACATCAAGTAGGAAGAGAGGAAGTCAAACTATCTCTATGTGCAGATGACATGATTCTATAGCTAGAAAACCCCATAGTCTTGGCCCAACAGCTCCTTAACTGATAAATAACTTCATCAGAATTGTAGGCTACAAAAGCAACATTAAAATGTCACTAGCATTCCTATACACTAACAACCATCAAACCAAGAGCCAAATCAGAAACACGTTCCCATTCACAACTTCTCCCTAAGAATAAAAGATCTAGGAATGCAGCCAGCCAAGGATGTGAATGCTCTCTACAAGGAGATTTATAAAGCACTGCTCAAAGAAATGAGAAATGATACAAAAAATTATTCTATGTCGTTGAATAGGAAGAATCAACATCATTAAAATGGCCAGACTGGGCCGGGCGCGGTGGCTCACGCCTGTAATCCCAGCACTTTGGGAGGCCGAGACAGGTGGATCACAAGGTCAAGAGATTGAGACCATCCAGGTCAACATGGTGAAACCCCGTCTCTACTAAAAATACAAAAAATTAGCTGGGCATGGTGGCGCGTGCCTGTAATCCCAGCTACTCGGGAGGCTGAGGCAGGAGAATTGCCTGAGCCCAGGAGGCGGAGGTTGCGGTGAGCCGAGATTGCGCCATTGCACTCCAGCCTGGGTAACAAGAGCGAAACTCCGTCTCAAAAAAAAAAAAAAAAAAAAATGGCCAGACTTCCCAAAGTAATTTATAGATTTAATGGTATTCCTATCAAACTATCAGAGATATTTTCACAGAACTAGAAAAAACTATTTTAAAATTTATATAAAACCAAAGAGAGCCTGACTAGCCAAGGAAATTCTAAGCCAAATGAACAAAGCCAGAGACACTACACTATCTGACTTCAAACTATACTACAGGACTACAGTAACCAAAAAAGCATGGTGCTGATACACAAACAGACATATAGACCAACAGAACATAATAGAGAGCCCAGAAATAATGCCATACCTACAGCCTTCTGATCTTTGATAAAGCTGACAAAAAAAAAAAGCAATGGAAAAAGGACCCTCTATTCAATTAATCATACTGGGATAGCTGGCTAGCCATATACAGAAGATTCCAACTCTTCCCCTTTTTTTAGATCGCATAAAAAAAATCAACTGTAGATAGATTAAATACTGAAATGTAAAACCCCAAAAGCCCTGGAATACAACCTAGGCAATACCATTCTAGACATAGGAATGGGCAAAGATTTTATGACAAAGACACTGAAAGCAACTGCAACAAAAGTAAAAACTGACAAATAAGATCTAATTAAATCTAAGAGCTTCTGCACAGCAATATAAACTATCAACAGAGTAAGCCAATAGAATGGGTGAAAATGTTTGCAAACTGTGCATCTGACAAAGGTCTATATCCAGCATCCATAAGGAATTTAAACAAATCTACTAGTAAAAAGGAAACAACCTGATTAAAATATGGACAAAGTACATGAACACTATACACAACAATACATATATGCAGCCAATAAGCATAAGAATACACATTTGCAGCCAATAAGCATAAGAATACACATTTGCAGCCAACAAGCATAACAAAAAATTCAGTGTCACTGATCATTAGAAAAATGCAAATCGAAACCATAATGAGACACCATATCACACAACTCAGAATGACTATTATTAAAAAGCCAAAAAATAAAAGATGATAACAAAGTTCCTTAGAAAAAGGAAAACTTATACACTATTGGTGGGCATGTAAATTAGTTCAACTATTGTGGAAAGCAGTGTGGTACTTCCTCAAAGAGCTAAAAGCAGAAGTATCATTTGACCAATTAATTTCATTACTGGTTACATATGCAAAGGAATATAAATTGTTCTGTCATAAAGAAACATGCACATATAAGTTCAATGCAGCATTAGTCATAATAGTAAAGACATGGAGTCAACCTAAATGCCTATCAATGGTAGGTGGACTGGATAAAGAAAATGTGGTACATATACACCATGGAATATTATATAGTCATAAAAAAGAATGAGGTCACGTCCTTTACAGGAACATGGATTTGACTGGAGGGCAATATCCTTAGCAAACAGACATGGGAAAAGAAAACAAAATACTGCATGTTCTCAATTATAAGTGAGAGCTAACTGATGAGAACACATGAACACATAAAGTAGAATAACAGACATAACAGACATGGGAGAATACCAGGGAGAGGAGTGGAGAAGGAGGAAGAGGATCAGAAAAAATAACTGATGAGTACTAGGCTTACTACCTGGGTGATAAAATAATCTGCATAACCCCCATGATATGAGTTTACCTAAATAGCAAACTGCACATGTACTCCTGAACCTAAGATAAAAGCTTAGAAATGGAAGGAGATATTAAGGCATTCTAAGACAAATAAAAGCTGAAGGAATTAATTAGCACCAAATCTTTTCTACATGAAATAGGCCTTGAGGGGGTTATGTAGGGTTAAATTAAGGAACACTAGATAATAACTCAATTCCATAGAAGATATAACAATGTCACTAAAGGTAAATATATCCATAATTATAAAAATAAGTACATTGCAACAATGGTTTACAATGCCACTTCTTGTTTTCTACATGACGTAATTACATAATCAAACACTTTAAATTATTAGTTTAAAGCTAGGGTTAACTTTGTTTAGTAAATCTACATTTTATTTTCCTCATAATTTATAAGACAAATATGTTTAAAGTGTTATTGGTAAATATGTTTGGGCTCACCATGTGTAAAATTGTAACTGTAACACCAACAGCTCAAAGGGGTGAGGACGAAGTTGTTAAAATAACAGAATTTCTATGTTATCAAAGTTAAACAGGTATAAATTCAAATTACAGTGTTAAAATGTAAGATGTTAAATGTAATCCCCATAGGAACCACAAATAAAATAGCTATAGAGTATCTACAAAAATAAAAAATAAAATTTTTCACAATAAAAAATCAGATAAACACAAATGAAGATATTAATGCAGAAAATAAGGGATTTATTAAGTTACAAGGGATATAGGAAGCAAAAAAATGACAGAAATGAATCCCTTCTTATCATTCATTGCCATAAATGTAAATAGATTAATTTCTCAAAGGACAGAGATTGGCAGAATGAACAAAACAACTGATCCAAATCTGTACTGGCTACCAGAGACCTACTGATATTCAAAGGCACAAATAGACTTAAAGTGAAAGAATTAAAAAACATATGCAAAAATACAAACAAAAAGACTAAAGTATTACTATATTACTGTTAGAAAAAACAGACTCTAAATATAAAAGTGTTAATGAGACAAGAAGTGCATTACATATTGAGAAAATATGTTCAATACAACAAGAAGATATAAACATCTACATACTCAAGAACAGACAATAAAAATATATGAAGCAAAAACTCACAGATTCAAAGAGAGAAACAGTTTTACTATAATGGTTGTAGACTTGAACACCTCATTCTCAATAATTCATAGAACAACAAGACAAAAATAAGGATGAAAATAAAGACAACAAAATAAACCAAGAGGTGTAACTATACAGAAGAACACCTTACCAAACAAGATATTCTTTTTATGTACACATGGAACATCTTCCAGAATAAAATGTACATATTTTACCAGAAATTAAATCTCTAGATTTTTTACAGAAGTCATACAAATTTATTTTCTCTGACTTCAAAAGTGTGAAATTAGAAATCAGTAAACAGTCTAGTTCCGTGAAGATGGCTGAATAGGAATAGCTCCAGTCTGCAGTTCCCAGCAAGACTGTACCAAGGTTTATCTCATTGGGAATGGTGAGACAGTGAGAATAGCTAAAGGTAGGCAAGCTAAAGCAGGATGAGGCATAGCCTCATCTAGGAGGCACAAGGCACCAGAGAACTCTCGCTCTCAGCCAAGGGAAGCCATTAGGGAATTTTCTGGACACTCTGGCACTCTGGCTCAGATACTGCGTTTTTCTCATAGTCTACACAACCACAGACCAGGAGACACTCTCTGGCACCTATAACACCAACACGCCAGGTTTCCAGCACAAAACTGGGTGGCCATTGTAGTTGAGTGGCACCTGGAACACCAGTGAGACAGAACTGCACATTCCCCCGAAAAAGGGGGCTGAAAACAGGGAGCCAAGCAAGCTGTGTCAGTGGGTATCACACCCATTAAGACTGGCAAGCTAAGATCCACTGGTGGGAAGTTCTTGCAGCCAGCACAGCAGTCTGAGCTGAAACTGCGATATTCAAACTGGGTGGGGATTATGTGAAAAGACCAAATTTACATTTGGTTGGTGTCACTGAAAGTGATGGGAAGAACGAAACCAAGTGGAAAACACTCTTTAGGATATTATCAAGGAGAACTTCCCCAGCCTAGCAAGGCAGACCAACATTGAAATACAGGAAATACAGGGAACACCACAAAGGTATTTCTCAAAGAGAGCAACCCCAAGGCACATAATTGTCGGATTCACCAGGGTTGAGGTAGGAAATAATGCTAAGGGCACCCAGAGAGAAATGTGGGGCTACCCACTAGGGTAAGTTCATCAGACTCACAGCAGATCTCTCAGCAGAAACCCTACAAGCCAGAAGAAGTGGGGACCAATATTCAATATCCTAAAAGAAAATAATTTTCAACCCAGAATTTCATATCCAGCCAAACTAAGCTTCATAAGTGAAGGAGAACTAAAATCCCTTTACAGACAAGCAACTGCTAAGGGATTTTTATCACCACCAGGTCTGCCCTACAAGAGCTCCTAAAGAAAGCACTAAACCAGCCACTGCAAATCATACCAAATTGTAATGACCATCAACACTCTGAAGAAACCGCATCAACTAACAGGCAAAACAACCAGCTAGCATCAAAATGGCAGGATCAAATTCACACATAAAAATATTAACCTTAAATGTAAATGGGCTAAATGCCCCAATCAAAAGACACAGACTAGCAGATTGGATAAAAAGTAGACCCATTGGTGTGCTGTTTTCAGGAAACCCATCTCATGTGCAAAGACACACATAGGCTCAAAATAAGAAAAATGGAGGAAGATTTATGAAGCAAATGGGGAGAAAAAAAAAACCAAAACAGGGGTTGCAATCTGTCTCTATGATACAGACTTCAAACCAACAAAGATCAAAAGAGACAAAGGAGGGCATTACATAATGGTAAAGAGATTAATGCAACAAGAAGAGCTAACTATCCTAAATCTACATGCACCCATTACAGGAGCACCCAGATACATAAAGCAATTTCCTAATGACCTACAAAGGGCCTTAGACTCCAACACAATAATAGTGGGAGACTTTAACACCCCATTGTCAATACTAGACAGATCAATGAGACAGAAAATTAACAATGATATCCACGACTTGAACTCAGATCTGGACCAAGTGGACCTAATAGACATCTACAGAACTCTCCACCCCAAAACCACAGAACATGCATTCTTCTCAGCTCCACATCACACTTCTTTTAAAATTGACCACATAATTGGAAGTAAAACACTCTTCAGCAAATGCAAAAGAACAGGAATCATAACAAACAGGCTCTCAGACCACAGTGCAATCAAATTAGAACTCAGGATTAAAAAACTCACTTAAAACTACACAACTTCGAACCGCGGGACTCCTGAAGAAATGGTGGAGGCTCCAGTGACCAGCATTCCCCTTAGGTCATGACCTCTGCTGGCTAAAAAGCCTAAACTCAGCGTGGATTAGGGCTATGCCAGATTAGCTTCTACTTATAAGAACATATGGTATGCAGAAGGAAGATGACGCTGTTAGGAGCAGCTCCGGATTGCAGCTACTAGTGAAAGTGCAGAGGGACTGCAGGGAAATACAAATGGCAGCAGGGTGGAGCCAGCAGCAGGGCAGAACCCACAGCAGAGGCTCAGCAAAACCTCTACAGGCAGTGACTTGGCTGCCCTCTTGCTGGGCAGGACAGCCTGGGTTGTGGGGGAAGGCAGTAACACAACAGATACCATAAATAAAGCCCTAATCCCCTGGGACAGAGCACCTGGGGAAAAAAGGGGGGTTTATGAGTTCTGCTGCAGCAGACTTAAACGTACTTTCCTAACAGCTCTGAATGAACAACGGAGCTCACAGCTCAGCACTTGAGCTCCTATAAAAAACAGACTGTCTCCTCAAGCAGCTCCCTGACCCCTGTATATCCAAAGCATCACCTCACAAGGGACTGATCAGACTGACATTTAGCAGGCATCATTCTGGGACAAAGATAGCAGGAGAAGAAACTGGTAGCAACCCTTACTGTTCTGCAGCTGCTACAGGTGACCCCCAGGCAACCAGGGCCTGGAGTGGACCTCAGCAGACCTAAAGCAGAGAGACCAGTCTGTTAGAAGGAAAATTAAGAAACAGAAATAACTACATCATCAATAATCTGGACGTCCACTCAGAGACCCAATCTGAAAGTCAGCAACGACACAGATGACAGGTGGATAAACCCACAAAGATGGGAAGAAACCAGCGCAAAAAGGAGGAAAACACCCAAAACCAAAACACCTCGCCTCCTACAAGGGACCACAACTCCTCACCAGCAAGAGAACAAAGCTGGACAGAGAATGAGTGTGATGAAATGACGGAATCAGACTTTAGAAGGTGGGTAATGAGAAACTTCCGTGAGCTAAAAGAACATGTTCTAAGTCAACACAAAGAAACTAAGAACGTTGAAAACAGATTGGATGAAATAATAACAAGAATGGACAACTTGGAGAGGAATATGAGTGAACTGATGGAGCTGAAAAACACAACACAAGAACTTCGCAAAGCATGCACAAGTGTCAACAGCTGAATTGACCAAGCAGAAGAAAGGATATCAGAGGTCAAAGATCAACTCAATGAAATAAAATGAGACCTAATCTGTTTGGTAGGTGTACCTAAATGTGACAAAGAGAATGAATCCAAGCTGGAAAACACTCTTCAGGATATTAGCCGGGAAAACTTCCCCAACGTAGCAAGGCAGGCCAATATTCAAATCCAGGAAATACAGAGAACACCACAAAGATATTCCTTAAAAAGAGCAACCCCAAGGCACATAATCGTCAGATTCACCAGGGTTGAAATGAAGGAGAAAATGCTACAGGCAGCCAGACAGAAAGGTCGGGTTACCCACAAAGGGAGGCCATCAGACTCACAGCAGATCTCTTGGCAGAAACCCTACAAGCCAGAAGAGAGTGGGGGCCAATATTCAACATCCTTAAAGAAAAGAACTTTCAATCCAGAATTTTGTATCCAGCCAAACTAAGCTTTATAAGTGAAGGAAAAATAAAATTCTTCACAAACAAGCAAGTACTCAGAGATTTTGTCACCACCAGGCCTGCTTTACAAGAGCTCCTGAAAGAGGTACTACACATAGAAAGGAACAACCAGTACCAGCCACTCCAAAAACATATGAAATGCTAAAAAGCATCAACAAAATGAAGAATCTACATCAACTAATGGGAAACACAACCACCTAGCATCAAAATGGCAGTATCAGATTTACACAAACAATATTAACCCTAAATGTACACGGGCTAAATGCACCAATCAAAAGACACAGACTAGCAAATTGGATAAAAAGCCAAAACCCATTAGGGTGCTGTATCCAGGAAACCCATCTCACATGCAAGGATACACAAAGGCTCAAAATAAAGGGATGGAGGAAGATTTACCAAGCAAATGGAGAGAAAAAAAAAAAAGCTGGAATTGCAATTCTCATCTCTGATAAAATAGACTTTAAAGCAACAAAGATCAAAAGAGACAAAGAAGGACATTACATAATTGTAAAAGTATTGATACAACAAGAAGAGCTAATGATCCTAAATATATATGGACCCAATACAGGAGCACCCAGATATATAAAGTAAGTTCTTAATGACTTACAAAGAGACTTAGACTCCCACACAATAATAGTGGGAGACTTTAACACTCCACTGTCAATATTAGACAGATCAACCAGACAGAAAATTAACAAGGATATTTAGGGCTTGAACTCAGACCTGGAACAAGCAAACCTGATAGACATTTACAGAACTCTCCACCCCAAATCCACAGACTATACATTCTTCTTAGCACTACATCACACCTACTCTAAAATTGACCATATACGGGAAGCAAATCACTCCTCAGCAAATGCAGAAGTACAGAAATCATAACAAACAGTCTCTAAGAACACAGTGCAATCAAGTTAGAAGTCAGAATCCAGAAACTAACTCAAAACTGCACAGCTTCATGGAAACTGAACAACGAGCTCTTGAATGTTGACTGAATAAACAATGAAATGAAGGCAGAAATAAATAAGTTATTTGAAACCAATGAGAACAAAGACACAACATACAGAATCTCTGGTACACATTTAAAGCAGTCTCTAGAGGAAAATATATAGCAATAAGTGCCCATATGAGGAAAATGAACAGATCCAAAATTGACACCCTATTATCAAAATTGAAAGAGCTAGAGGAGCAAGATCAAAAAAACTCAAAACCTAGCAGAACAAGAAATAACTAAGATTAGAGCAGAACTGAAGGAGATAGAGACACAAAAAACCCTTCAAAAAATCAATAAATCCAAGAGTTGCTTTTTGAAAAGATCAACAAAATAGACAGACCACTAGCCCGATTCATAATAAAGAAAAGAGAGAACAACCAAATAGATACAATAAAAAGCAATAAAGGGAAAATCACCACAGATTCCACAGAAATTCAAACCATCATCAGAGAATATTACAAACAACTCTATGCACATAAACTAGTAAACCTGGAAGAAATGGATAAATTCCTGGACACCTGTGTCCTCCCAAGCCTAAACCAGGAAGAAGTTGAAACTATGAATAGACGAATAACAAGATCTGAAGTTGAGGCAGCAATTAAGAGCCTACCTTGGCCAGTGCGGTGGCTCAAGCCTGTAATCCCAGCACTTTGGGAGGCCGAGGCGGGTGGATCACGAGGTCAACAGATCGAGACCATCCTGGTCAACATGGTGAAACCTCGTCTCTACTAAAAATACAAAAAATTAGCTGGGCATGGTGGCGCATGCCTGTAATCCCAGCTACTCAGGAGGCTGAGGCAGGAGAATTGCCTGAACCCAGGGGGCGGAGGTTGTGGTGAGCCGAGATCGCGCCATTGCACTACAGCCAGGGTAACAAGAGCAAAACTCTGTCTCAAAAAAAAAAAAAAAAAAAAAAGAGCCTACCACACAAAAAAAAGCCCAGGTCCAGATGGGTTCACAGAAACAAAAGGAGGAACTGTCACCATTCCTCCTGAAACTATTCCAAATAATCCAAAAAGAGGGAATCCTTCCCAAATCATTCTATGAGAACAACATCATCCTGATACCAAAACCTGGCAGAGACTCAACAAGAAATGAAAACTTCAGGCCAATATCCATGATGAACATAGATGCAAAAATCTTCAATAAAATACTGGCAAGCTGACTGCAACAGCACATCAAAAAGCTTATCCACCATTATCAAGTAGGATTCATCCCACGGCTGGTTCAACATACGCAAGTCTATAAATGTAATTCACCACATAAACAGAACCAAAAACAAAAACCACATGATTATCTCAATTGATGCAGAGAAGGCCTTTGACAAAATTCAACAGCCCTTTATGATAAAAACCCTCAATAAACTCGGTATTGATGGAATGTATCTCAAAATAATAAAAGCTATTTATGACAAACCAACAGCCATTATCATACTAAATGGGCAAACACTGGAAGCATTCCCTTTGAAATCTGGCACTAGACAAGGATGCCCTCTCTTACCACTCCTATTCAATATAGTACTGGAAGTTCTAGCCAGAGCAATCAGGCACGCAAAAGAAATAAAGGGTATTCAAATAGGAAAGGAGGAGGCCAAACAGTCTCTATTTGCAGAAGACATGATAGTATATCTAGAAAACCCCATCATCTCAGCCCAAAAACTCCTGAAACTGATAAGCAACTTCAGCAAAGTCTTAGGATACAAAATCAATGTGCAAAAATCACAAACATTCCTATACACCACCAACAGACTTAAAGAGAGCCAAATCAAGAACAAACTGCCATTCACAATTGCTACAAAGAGAATAAAATACCTAGAAATACAACTAACAAGGAACATAAAGGACCTCTTCAAGGAAACTACAAACCACTTCTCATAGAAATAAGAGAGGACACAAACAGATGGAGAAATATTCCATGTTCATGGTTAGGAAGAATCAATATTATGAAAATGGCCCATACTTCCCAAAGAAATTTACAGATTCAATGCTATCCCCATCAAGCTACCAATGACCTTCTTCACAGAACTGGAAAAAACCGCCTTAAACTTCATATGGAACCAAAAGAGAGCCCTCATAACCAAGTCAATTCTAAGCAAAAAGAACACAGCAGGAGGCATCACACTACCAGACTTCAAACTATACTACAAGGCTACAGTAATGAAAACAGCATGGTACTAGTACCAAAACAGAGATATAGACCAATGGAACAGAACAGAGGCTTCAGAGGCAACACAACATATCTGCAACCATACAATCTTGGATTAACCTGACAAAAACAAGCAATGGGGAAAGGATTCCCTGTTTAGTAAATGGTGTTGGGAAAACTGGCTAGCCATGTGCAGAAAGCAGAAACTGGACCCCTTTCTGACACCTTACACTAAAATTAACTCCAGATGGATTAAAGACTTAAACATAAGACCTAACACTATAGAAACCCTAGAAGAAAATCTAGGCAAAACCATTCAGGACATAGGAGTAGACAAGGACTTTATGACCAAAACACCAAAAGCATTGGCAACAAAAGCCAAAATAGACAAATGGGACCCAATCACACTCCACAGCTTCTGCACAGTAAAAGAAACAATCACTAGAGTGAATCGGCAACCAACAGAATGGGAAAACATTTTTGCAGTTTACCCATCTGACAAAGAGCTGATATCCAGAATTTACAAAGAACTCAAACAGTTTACAAGAAAAAAACAAACAAGCCCATTCAAAAATGGGCAAAGGATATGAACAGACACTTTACAAAAGAAGACGTACATGAGGCCAACATATATATGAAAAATGCTCATCATCACTGGCCATTAGAGAAATACAAATAAAAACTACATTTAGATACCATCTCACTCCAGTTAGAATGGCAATCATTAAAAAATCTGGAGACAGCAGATGCTGGAGAGGATGTGGAGAAATAGGAACACTTTTACACTGCTGGTGGGAGTGTAAACTAGTTCCATTGTGGAAGACAGTGTGGCGATTCCTCAAGGCCTTAGAAATAGAAATTCCAATTGACCCAGCAATCCCATTACTGGGTATATATCCAAAGGACTATAAATTGTTCTACTATAAGGACACATGCACATGAATGTTCATTGCAGCACTGTTTACAATAGCAAAGACCAAGAACCAACACAAATGCCCATCAATGATAGAGTGGACGGGAAAATGTGGCACATATACACCATGGAATATTATGCAGCAATCAGAAACAAAGAGTTTGTGTCGTTTGTAGGGACATGGATGAATCTGGAGAACATCATTCTCAGCAAACTGACACAAGAACAGAAAATGAAATACCGCATGTTCTCCCTCATAGGCCGGTGATGAACAAAGAGACCACATGGACACAGGGAGGGGAACACTACACACTGGGGTCTGTTGGGAGGGAATAGGGGTGGGACAGTGGGTGGGGGGAGTTGGGGCAGGATAGCATGGGGAGAAATGCCAGATGTGGGTGAAGGGGAGGAAGGCAGCAAATCACACTGCCACGTGTGTACCTATGCAACTATCTTGCATGTTCTGCACATGTACCCTAAAACCTAAAATGCAATAAAAAGAAAAAAGAAAAAAAAAGGTTACAGTCAGGAAGAAAACAAAAACAAAAACAAAAAAAGCTACACAACTTCATGGAAACTGAACAACCTGCTCCTGAACGACTACTGGATAAATAATGAAATGAAAGCAGAAATAAAGACGTTCTTTGAAACCAGTAAGAATGAAGATGCAATGTACCAGAATCTCTGGGATACATTTAAAGCAGTGTCTACAGGGAAATTTATAGCACCAAATGCCCACATGAGAAATGAGGAAAGATAAAAAATCGATACCCTAACGTCGTGATTAAAAGAACTACAGGAGCAAGATCAAACAAATTCAAAAGCTAGCAGAAGACGAGAAATAACTAAGATCAGAGCAGAACTGAAGGAGATAGAGACACAAAAAACTCTTCAAAAAATCAGTAAATCTAGGAGCTGGCTTTTTGAAAAGATCAACAAAATAGATAGACTGCTAGTGGAACTAACAGAAAAGAGAATATATTCAAATAGATGCAATAAAAAATAATAAAGGGGATATCACCACCAATCCCACAGAAATACAAATGAACATCAAAGATTACTAAAAACACCTCTATGCACATAAACCAGTAAATCTAGCAGAAATGGATAAATTTCTGGACATTTACACCCTCCCAAGACTAAACCAGAAAGAAGTTGAATTCCTGTATAGACCAATAACAGGGTCTGAAATTGAGGCAGCAATTAATAGACTACCAACCAAAATATGTCCAAGACCAGATGATTTCACAGCCAGATTCTACCACAGGTACAAAGAGGAGATGGAACCATTCCTTCTGAAACTACTCCAAACAATACAAAACCCTAACTCATTTTATGAGACCAACATCATCCTGATACCATAACCCTGGCAGAGATGCCACTAAAAAGGAAAATTTCAGGCCAATATCCATGATAAACATTGATGCAAAGGTCTTCAATAAAATACTGCAAACCAAATCCAACAGCACATCAAAAAGCTTATCCATCATGATAAAGTTGGCTTCATCCCAGGGATGGAAGTCTGGTTCAACATCTGCAAATCTAGAAATGTAATCCACCACATAAACAGAACCAAAGACAAAAACCACATGATTATCTTAATAGACACAGAGAAGGCCTTTGACAAAATTCAACACCCCCTTGTACTAAAATCTCTCAATAAACTAGGTACTGGTGGATCATATCTCTAAAGTAATAAGAGCTATTTATGACAAACCCACAGCCAATATTATACTTAATTGGCAAAAACTGAAAGCATTCCCTTTGAAAACTGGCAGAAGACAAGAATGCCATCTCTCACTACTCCTATTCAACATAGTATTGGAAGTTCTGGCTAGTTTCATCAGGCAAGAGAAAGAAATAAATGGTATTCAAATAGGAAGAGAGGACATCAAATTGTCCCTGTTTGCAGATGACATAATTGTATATTCAGAAATTTCATTGTCTCATCCCAAAATTTCCTTAAGCTGATAAGCAACTTCAGCAAAGTCTCAGGATACAAAATCAATATGCAAAAATCACAAGCATTCCTATATACCAATAATAGACAAACAGAGAGCCAAATCATGAGTGAACTCCCATTCACAATTGCTACAAAGACAATAAAATATCTAGGAATACAACTAACAAGGAATGTGAAGCACCTCATCAAGGAGAACTACAAACCACTGCTCAAGGAAATAAGAGAGGGCACAAACAGATGGAATTAAATTCCACGCTCATGGCTAAAAAGAATCAATATCATGAAAATGGCCATATTGTCCAAAGTAAATTATAGATTCGATGCTATCCCCATAAAGCTACCAATAACTTTCTTCACAGAATTGGAAATATACCACCTTCAACTTCATGTGAAACCAAGAAAGAGCCTGCATAGCTAAGACAATACTAAGCAAAAAAAAAGCAAAGCTGGAGGCATCATGCTACCTGATTTCAAACTATATTACAAGGCTACTGTAATCAAAACAGCATGGTACTGGTACCAAAACAGAGATATAAACCAATGGAACAGAAAAGAGGCATCAGAAAGAACACCACACAACTACAACCATCTGATCTTTGACAAATCTGACAAAAACAAGCAATGGGAAAGAGAATCCCTATTTAATAAGTGGTGCTGGGAAAACTGGCTAGCCATATGAAGAAAGCTGAAACTGAATCCCTACCTTACACCTTATACAACAATTAACTCTAGATGGATTAAAGTTTTTTTTTTTTTTTTTTTTTTTGAGACGGAGTTTCGCTCTTGTTACCCAGGCTGGAGTGCAATGGCGCGATCTCGGCTCACCGCAATCTCCGCCTCCTGGGTTCAGGCAATTCTCCTGCCTCAGCCTCCCGAGCAGCTGGGATTACAGGCACGCGCCACCATGCCCAGCTAATTTTTTGTAATTTTAGTAGAGACGGGGTTTCACCATGTTGACCAAGATGGTCTCGATCTGTTGACCTCGTGATCCACCCGCCTCGGCCTCCCAAAGTGCTGGGATTACAGGCTTGAGCCACCGCGCCCGGCCGGATTAAAGTTTTAAACATGGGCTTAACACCATAAAAACTCTAGAAGAAAACCTAGGCAATACTATTCAGGACATAAATATGGGCAAGGACTTCATTACTAACACATCAAAAGCAATGGCAACAAAAGCCAAAATAGACAAATGGGATCTGATTGAACTTAAGAGCTTATGCACAGCAAATAAATAAATAAATAAAACTATTGCTAAAGTAAACCAGCAACCAACAGAATGGGAAAAAATTATTGCAATCTGCCTTATGACAAAGGACTAATATCCAGAATCTATGGAGAACTTAAACAAATTTACAAGAGAAAAACAAACCACTTCATCAAAAAGTGGGCAAAGGATATGAACAGATACTTTTCAAAAGAAGATATTTATGCAGCCAACAAACATATCAAAAAATGCTCATCATCACTGGTTATTAGAGAAATGCAAATCAAGATACCACCTCATGCCAGTTAGAATGGCAATCATTAAAAAATTAGGATACAACAGATACTGGAGAGGATGTAGAGAAATAGGAATGCTTTTACACTGTTGGCTGAATTGTAAATCAGTTCAACCATTATAGAAGACAGTGTGGCGATCCTCAAGGATCTATAACTAGAAATTCCATTTGACCCAGCAATCCCATTACTGGGTCTATACTGAGGATTATAAATCATTCTGTTATAAAGACACATGTACACGTATGTTTATTTTGGCACTGTTACAATAGCAAAGACTTGGAATCAACCCCAATGCCCATCAATGATAGACTGGATGAAGAAAATGTGGCACATATACACCATGGAGTACTATGCAGCCATAAAAAAGATGAGTTCATGTCCTTTGCTGGGACATGGATGAATCTGGAAACCATCATTCTCAGCAAACTGACACAAGAACAGAAAAACACCACATGTTTTCACTCATAAGTGGGTGCTGAACAATGAGAACACAAGGACACATGGAGGGGAATATCACACACCAGGGCCTGGGGCTTGGGAGGCTAGGGGACGAACAGTAGTAGGTGGGGAGGTAGGAGAGGGAAAGCATTAGGAGATATGCCTAATGTAGGTAATGGGGCGATGGATGCAGCAAACCACCACCATTGCACGTGTAACCTATGTAACAATCCTGCACCATCTGCACATGTACCCCAGAACTTAAAGTATAATAAATACATTTTTAAAGAAAAACTGAAAAAAAAAAGAAATCAGTAATAGGTGTGAAAATGTAAAACTTGCAAAATTGTGGGAATTAGAGAATACGTTCTTAACAAATGAATCATAAAAGAGATCACAAGGGAAATAAGAAAATACTTAGAGATGAATGAAAATGAAAACACAATATACCAAAACTTGTGGGATGCAGAGCAAGCATTTGCTAAGGAGGAAATTTATAAACACTCATATTAAAAAGTTAGAAAAGTTCAAATCAGCAACCTAAATTTACAACTAAGATACTAGAATAAAAACAAACTAAATCCAAAGCTAGAAGAAGGAAGGAAATAATAAAGATTGAAGCACATATAACTTAAACAGAAAAGTAATAGACACTAGAAAAATTATACAGAAAATAAATAAAACCAAACTTGGTTCTTTCAAAAGATCAATAAAATTGATTACCTTTTAGGTATATGGACAAACAAAAAGAGAAGACTCAATTTCTAACATCAGAAATAAAAGTGGAGACATGATTAACAATTTTAGGGAACTAAAACTGATTATAAAAGAGTACTGTTATGAATAATTTTATACTAACAATTTAGATAACCTAGATGAGATGAACGAATTCTTACAAACACAAACCTGACTGAGAATAAATCACAAAGAAATAGAATATCTTAATAGACCTGTAAGTAGTCAGGAGATTGAGTCAGTAAGCAAAACATCTCGCAAGAAAGAAAAGCCTGGGGAACCCCAAAATCTCCCCACAAAGAAAAGCCCTGGATCTGATACCTTCATGAGTGAATTCTACCAACTGTTTAAGGAATACCTAACACCAATACTTCTCAAACTTTTCCTAAAATTAATGTGGAATTTCAAATGAGTTCAAATAGCTAAGACAATTTGGGGGGAAAAAAAGTGGAAGCACTCGCACTTTTTAATTTAAAACTTACTACAAAGCTATAGTAATAATAACAGTGTGGTTTTAGCATCTAGATTAATGTAATACAATAGAGCCCAGAAACAATCCTTCACAAATATAGTTGAATGGCTTTTGAGAAGGGTGTCAAAACCATTCAGAAGGAAAAATGGCAGTCTTCAACAAATGATGCTGGGGTATCTGGATATCCACACACAAAAGAATAAGGTTGAACCCTTAACTAACACCATATGTAAAAATTTACTTGAGTGGATGAAAGACCTAAATATCATTCTTAAATTATACAACTCAGAGAAAAAAAATTTAGTAAAAATGCTTCATGGCATTGGATTTGGTAATTATTTGTTGGACATGATATCAAATGCAGAGGCAATAACAAAAAAGAGACAAATTAGACTTAAGGAACATGTTTTAAAGTTACATATACAAAGACATTATCAAAAGAATTAAAAATAAACCCATGGAATGGGAGAAAATGTTTACAAATTATATATATGATAAGGGGCTTATATCCAGAACGTATAGAGAACTCCTAAAACTGAACAACAAAATCAATCTGATTCAAAAAAAAGCAAAAGAAAAAAAAAGAATTAACAGTCACGCAAAGAAGGTATATGAATGGCCAATATACACATGAAAAGATTCGCATGGATAAGATGAATCAATATTATTAAAATGGCCATACTGCCCAAAGCAATTAGTAGATTAAATGTCATTCCTACCAAACTACCAATAGCATTCTTCATGTAACTAGATAAAACTATTTTATAATTCATATGAAGCCACAAAAGAACCCAAATAGCTAAGGCAATCCTCAGCAAAAAATACAAAACTAGAGGGATCACATTACCTGACTTGAAACTATACTACAGGGCTTCAGTAACCAAAACAGCATAGTACTTGTACAAAAACAGACACATAGACTAATGGAATAGAATAGAGAGCCCAGAAATGTTAGACACCTACAACCATCTGATCATTGACAAACCTAGCAAAAAGAAGCAATGGAGAAACAACTCTATCCAATTAATAGCCTGGGATAGCTGGCTAGCCATATGCAGATGGAAACTGGACCCCTTCTTTACACCACACACAAAAATCAGCTCAAAATGAATCAATGAATTAAAAGTAAAACCCCAAACTATAAAAACACTGGAAGATAACCTAGGCAATATCATTCTGGATATAGGACCAGGCAAAGATTTCATGACCAAATGATGCCAAAAGCAACTGAACAAAACAAAAATGGACAATTCTAATCAAACTAAATAGCTTCTACAGAGCAGAAGAAACTATCAGCAGAGTAAACAGACAACGTACAGAATGGAAGAAAACATTTGCAAACTATGCATCTGACAGAGGTCTAATATGCAGTATCTATAAGGATGTTAAACAAATTCACAAGCAAAAGCAAAACAACCCCATTAAAAAATGGACAAAGGACATTTTTCAAAATAAGATACTTTTCAAAATAAGACATACATGTGACCAACTAGTATATGAGAATATGCTCAACATACTGTTAGAGAAATGCAAATAAAAAACTCACTGAGATACCATCTCATCCCAGTTACAATAGCTATATAATTTTTTCTTTTTTTTTTTTGAGACAGCTAGAGTACATTGTTCTAATCACACTTCAGTGCAACCCGGTCTTCAGCCTCCCAGTATGCTGGAATTACAGGCCTGAGCCACTGTTCCTGGTCCAGAGTGGCTATTACAAAAAGAGTCAAAAAATAAATGATGCAGGTAAAGTTTCAGAGAAAACGGAACACTTATACACTACTGGTGGGAGTGTAATTCAGCCATTGTGAAAAGCAGTGTGTCAATTCCTCAAAGAACTAAAACAGAATTGCCATTCGACCCAGAAACCATATTATTAGGTATATTCTCAAAATAATGTAAATTGTTCTAAGATAAACGCACAGGCATGTGTATATTCATTGCAGTACTATTCACAATAGCAAAGACATGAAATCAACCTCAGTGCCCACCAATGGTCAACTGGATAAAGAAAATGTGGTATATGTATATCATGGAATAATACCCAGCATACACAAGAATGAGATAATGTCCTTTACATCAACATGGATGGAACTGGAGGCCATTATCCTAAGCAAACTAATACAGGAACAGAAAACCAAATACTGCATGTTCTCATTTGCAAGTGCAAGCTAAACAATGAGAACACATGGATACTAGTAGCAGAACAACAGACATTGGGAACTACTTGAGGGTGGATGATAGGAGGAGGGAGAGGATTAGAATAAATACCTATTGGGTACTATGCTTATTACCTGGGTAGCGAAATAATCTGTGCACCCAATCTTCGTGAGACCTAGTTTACCTATGTTAACAAACCTGCACATGTTCCTAGAACCTAAATAAAAGTTAAAACAAAGACGTTTAGCATAATTAATCATTAGGGACATGCAAATCAATACTATGAGTTACTACCTTATACCCAATAGGATGGCAACACTATGTGAAGAAAAAAAAAAATCCAGAAAATAACACGTGTTGTAAGAACGTAGAGAAATTGGAACCCTTGTATGCTGTTTATAAAGGTATAAAATGGTATAGCTGCTGTGGCAAACAGTATTATGGATTCTTAAAAAATTAGAAATATAATTTCCATATGATTCAGCAATTTCACTTCTGGGTATATACCCCAAAAGTTGAAAGCAAGGTCTCCAAGAGATAATTTTTGCACCCATGTTCAAAGTGTATTATTAACAGTAGGTAAAATGTGAAACCCTAGTGCCCATTGAGAAAACATAATATATATACACAATGAAATATTATTCAATAAGAAATAAAATATTATTTTATACATACATACATTATCCAATATTAAAATATTATTGATAAGAAAAAATATACACATACAATGGAATATTAATCTTAAAAAGGAAGGAATTTCTTTCATATCCTGTAACATGGATAACTTTGAAAAGATAATGTTAAATGAAGTAATCCAATCACAGAAAAGACAAATATTATATAATTCCACTTATATTAGGTACTGTGAGTTGTCAAAATCATAGAGACAGAAAGTAGAATGGTGGTTGCCAGGGACTGGTGGAAGGAGAAAATGGATGGTTACTGTTTAATAGGTATGGAGGTTCAGTTTTACAAGATAAAAAGATTTATGGGGATAAATGGTAGTAATGTTTGCATAATATGAATTTAATACCATTGAATCTTACACTTAATGATGGTGAAGATAATACATTTTTGTTATATGTATTTACCACATATAAAAATGGAAAAAAATAACTTTGAAATAGCAGCACTTAAAGGTCATCATACTGGTTCTTATAAGATGGAGTCAAGAGAGCAATTGGGGAGAGAAATGGGATAACAGAAGTTGGTATCATGTGAAGAAAAGGTCATGTGAAGGGGTGATGAGAAGGAGTGATTAAACATGGACCAAAGGATACAGACAGCCTCTGGCAGCTGAAAAAGGCAAGAAAACAGATTTACCCCTTAAGGCTCCAGAAGGTATGTAGCCCAGACAGTACCTTCACACTTCATACTTTGGACCTTCAGAAATGTAATAGAGTACATTTTTGTTGTTTTATATTTCCCTTCAAACCTCCATGGATAAAATAGCCTTACCAAGGAGCTGCTGGCCTAAGTTAACTTTAAAAATGAATGAAATCTTTAAGAGTAGACTAAAGAAATTGCATATAAGTACTCTGCTTTAGCCAATAAATTTGTTTCCCATAGGGATATGGGGTAACAATTCTGATTCTCATATACAAATATTCCTTAATCAAACAAGGAAGTAAATAAATAGTTCATGGTGGGAGACAGGTTTTCCACTTCTGGAGTGGGAATTTGTGGATTAGCATGGTGAGGAGGTGAGATTGATCCATATGCTAATTGTTTAGACTTGGAGACAACAGTAAGAACTCATGTTCAACTTAATATAGATATAGATGGTTACATATAGACATATTTATGATATGTGTATGCACACAGGTCATTATACACACATTTATTTCTTCATTTTGCCAACTGTAAGGGTCTAAAAGAAATAACACTGGAGTAGTAATAAGTATATGTAACACCCCAATCTAGATCTTGATTTTTATTATCATTCTCCCAGTGAAAGGAACAAGTGCTGCTTGGAGAAATGGCCAATTCAGGTGCACAAACTATAAAAGATGAGCTTGGAGCATGGAGGAGTACCATTAGGTAAGGAGGCCCTCACAAAGCAATAGTAATAGCAACAGCAAGGACAAAATACATTGATGGCAGTATGTCAAAAAGGCACAAGAATCAACTGAAAGAATTCCTAATGGACAAAGATGGACATTTTGAACAACAAAATTAAATGTTGGATTTTAATTCTAAGTATAAAATTAACATCTGCAAGTCCAGACTGATTTGAATAAAAAATTGAGCAAATTAATAAATGGAGGACAATAATCAACCATGCATAAGAATTCCAAATTATGTAAATGCTCCACTTTATAGGAGGGATAGCAAAAATCTCCACAGTCAAGTATGGGCTGTGCAGAGTGACTTCCTTATAAAGAGTATGAGCCCAGGCACAGTGGCCCATGCCTAGAATCCCAGCACTCTGGGAGGCCAGCGTGGTCAGGTCACGAGGTTGGGAGATCAAGACCATCCTGGCCAACATGGTGAAACTCTGTCTCTACTAAAAATACAAAAATTAGCCAGGTGTGGTGGCTTACATCTGTGGTCTCAGCTACTTGGGAAGCTGAGCCTGGAGAATTGCATTTCAGCCTGGAAGACAGAGGGAGACTCCATCTCAAAAAAAAAAAAGAGTCAAGTCATTCTATTATGTGGACACATGCACGCGTACGTTCATAGCGGCACTGTTTACAATAGCAAAGACCTGGAACCAACCAAAATACCCGTTGATGATAGACTGGACAAGGAAAATGTGGCACATATACGCCATGGAATACTATACAGCCATAAGAAACGATGAGTTCATGTCCTTTGTAGGGACATGGATGAATCTGGAAACCATCATTCTCAGCAAACTGTCACAAGAACAGAAAATCAAACACTGCATGTTGTCACTCATAGGCGGCTGTTGAACAATGTGAACACATGGACACAGGAAGGGAAGTATCACACACTGGGGTCTGTTGGTGGGGCCAAGGGAGGGACAGCAGCAGGTGGGAGGTCAGGGAGGGATAACATGGGAAGAAATGCCAGATGTAGGTGACGGGGGGATGGAGGCAGCAAACCACATTGCCATGTGTGTACCTATGCAACAATCCTGCATGATCTTCACATGTACCCCAGAACCTAAAGTACAATTAAAAAAAAGAGTCAAGTATGGAAGTGGGGAGAAGATAATAAATTTACAGTGGAGAAACCTGGCAAACACTACTTCAGTTAGGTGATTGAGGTCAATACTAACAGTGTTAAATCTTCTTGATAGTGTACACTCCAGATATGATATGATTAAAACAGTACTTTACCTCTGTGATCTACCTCTCTGAAACACATAACTGCAATTTAAGCATGAGACAAATCTCAATTTGGAGACATTCTAAAAAATACATGACCTATACTCATCAAAACCTTCAAAGTAATCAAAAGTAAGTAAAGTATAAAAAACTATTACAGGCAAGAAAAGCCTAAAGAAGTCCTGATGACTGAATGTAATATGGTATACTGGATGCCATCCCAGAACCGGAAAAAGGCATTAGATAAAAACAAAGGAAATCTCAATAAACTACGGACTTCCTAATCATTCTCTTAAAAATTATTATTGACATTGTTTCATTAATTTTAACAAATATACTATACTAATGTAAGGTGTTAATAATAGACTAAACTCTGTGGGCGTCATAGGAAAGAGAGGTAATGTGGGAATTTTTTGTACTATATGGTCAATTTTTAAGTGAATCTAAATTGTTCTTAAAAATGAAGTTGATTACTAGAAAATCAATTGAAAAAATGTTGCTTTTAGTTAATTGATTATATAACCAAATAGTTCCTGTTTTAACCTTGTGGAAAGCAGAAATTGCTGGCTTGGTTATATATTTGTTTTATTACTATGTGATGGATGGTATCTGTCACCAAAACTGAACAGAATTTTCTCACATGAAAGGAGTAATTTGCTTCCAGAAAAGAATGTATTCTTGACAGAAATTTATATGGGTTACAATTTGGGGGCATCTAATGATTTAAATCTTTTATGACACATGTATTAGTAGAATTCATCAGAATGTTAATTTAAATATAATCATGTGATAATGCATTCAGTTTGAAATAGAATAACAAAGGGACATTTGTCATTTAGCCTCAGAATGGATTCCAGGACAGATATGACCATATTGCCACTCAGCAGTAGCCAAGCAATTTAAATGTATTTTCCTCATTTTTTAGTCAGTTAAATCAGACATGTATCTCTTACTACATGGCAAACCCAGGTGCTTATGAAAAATATTTTTTGATAAAACAGAAAACAAATGGCTTAATACATAATTAACACCATAGACAGAAAATGAAATATTTTTTAGAGATAACCTATCCCCAGCCTGTCCAGTATGGTAGCTTCTACCTCCTTGAATGTATCCAGTAGGAATTAAGACACGCTTGTATTCATCAGGGTTCTCCAGAGGGACAGAATGAATAGGACATGGATATATCCACATCCTATTATTTATATACACACACACACACACACACACACACACACACACACACACACACATATATCCTATGATATTTAGATATTCATATATAATGAAAGAGAGTTTATTAAGGAGAATTGGCTCACACAATCACAAGGTGAAGTCCCACAATGGACCATATGTTAGCTGAGGAAATAAGAAGCCCACAGTGGCTCAGTCTAAGTCCAACAGCCTAAAAGTAGGGAAACTGACAGTGGAGCCTAGTCCGGGGCTGAAGGCTTGAGAGCCCCCAGGAACCCGCTGGTGTAAGTGCAAAAGTACAAAAGCTGAAAAACCTGGACTGCGATGTTCAAGGGCAGGAGGAACAGATGGAAGCATCTAGCATGAGAGAAAGATGAAAGCCAGAAGACTCAGCAAGCCAGCTTCTCCCACTTCCTTCTGACCATCTTTGTTCTAATGGCCCTGGATGGGGCCCATCCACATTGAGGGTGGGTCTTCCTCTCCCATTCCACTGACTCGAATGTTAATCTACTCTGGCAAAACCCTCACAGACATACCCAAAAATAATACTTACCAGCTATCTAGGCATCCTTCAATCCCACAATCAAGTTGACATCTAATACTAATAATCACAGTGCTGTGTGAAATACACTCACAGTTTTGAAGACATAGTACCAAAAGAGAAAGCAAAATAGCTCAACAATTTTATATTGGTTTATATGTTAAAATGGTAATATTTTAAATAGATAAAACAAAATAAAAAGCATTTCATCTGCTCCATTTTTATGTTGTTATTAAAAATATTAAAGCAATTAATAAGGCTTATATTTGATTTTTCTCACACTATACTTTTATCAGACATCATTGGTCTAGTCTAAGTTGCTTTTTAATATCAAGAAAGAAAGTATGGCCCAGAGAACTTATGATCAATGCAAGGTCCTGTTTTTAAATGATCTGGGTATTTTTAAATCAAAATGTTTCTCTAATTGGGGAGAGGAGTTGTTTCAAGTTATTTATCACTAAGAAAATTTTCACTTAGGCTTCATGAAGTTCAAATATATTTTACTTAACAGTTTCAGTGTTTTTTACTGAAGGAAGATCTTGGCCCACTGCCCTTGTGGCTTAAATAAAATGAGCTACCATTTACTGAGTGCTTACTCTATGTAGACTAGTGCTGCAATTTGTATGATAAATAGCTTACATGATTTATTATTGAGTTTAATTCTCACAAAAATCTTCTACAGATGAAGAACCTGATGCTCAGAGAGCAGTTTGCTTAAGCAACCACATTAATCAGAAAGTGGTAAACGTGGGATTTAAATTGGGTTCTTGATCTCAAGCCTGTGTTCTCTCCACTGTTCTGAACTGCTTCTGAACACATGAAGTGTTTGGCTAAGCTGCTACAGCTGTCAATAGGAACCCTGTATGAATTATTTAGCCTTTCACAGCTGTTTGGGATTAGCAAGAAGTTGATATTCCTTCCATTCTTCATCTGGCAGAACCTAGCATGGTAATATTTGCTCTAAACAGAATAAGCATCTGCCATATTTTTTTTTTTCTTTGGTGCCTGGAATACATCAGGCTCTGCTGGGTATAGAGATTGTATTGCAACAGACTAAGGAGGAAGGAGCACTGTTCTGAGTTTAGAGAAGTGCTCAGTTTTCCTGCTATTTAGCAAACCTCCAATTATCTGAACATTTCAATAACAGGATTTTGTTCTGTGCTCTTTCAGAAGCAAGAGGAAATGACATCAAAGTTTTCTAATTTCAGAATTAAAGAAATTAATATACTCACACACACACACCCTCATACCCACCCACGCAGAGAGCTATACAGGAGATTCATCACCCTTGGAACTGCTGCTCCTCCTCCTAAGTTCTACATTGCAGCTAAAATTTTTCCTTATTTGGGTTCTTAGTCACCAAAAAGCAAACACCACAAATCATCTGATTCAAATGATCCATTTTCACCTCGTACATCAACACTGTTGCTAAGGTCTATGGATTCCAACTCCATGATGTCTCTTGCATCCTTCCCCTGTTCTTTGTCATGGTAACTGCCCTAGTCTCTGGTCCCATTCCTTTTTCCTGGATTAGTGCCCCATCTCCCTCTTGTTCACTACATTCCAGTCATTTTGGTTTTTCTTTAATCTCCTCAGAATCAAGAGCTATGCCCTGTGCTTGGAATGATCTCCCCATGCCCCTTTTCTCTAGCTAAGTCTCCCTCATTTTTCAGATCTCCACTCTTCTACAGAAACCTTTCTGGACCTCCCCAATAAAAGAAGATGGAGGTCTTCTTTTAATAGGGTCTCGTGGTATCCTGTTTTTCTTGTGGCACTTATAATGATAATCATATCCTTAATAGCTGTCTTCCTTGCTGGAATGCCCTTAAATATTATGCTGGGCTGTTTTATACTATACCACACTGATGCTTTTTCTAATAAACAATTTCCTGTATTACTTCCATTGGGGCATCTTTACAATTTTGCAAAATATTTATAAATGCAACAAGTGCTTATTCATTTATTTCTAACTTGCATTTTAGATGGTTGAGAGCATGAGTTTACAGTCATGACTTTACACTTCTCTTCTTAGCCTCCCTGTAGAAGGTTGACCAAGTTGCTTTTAAGTTTTACAACGTTGGGAGTGTATCTTCACGTGTGGATAAGTCAGTCTCCTCATCTGAAAACAATGGGATAAGAATACCACTGAACCCTTCAAAGTTTTACAGATAAAAGTTAATTCAGGTAATATATTTGAGGCTAGATAATGTCTACGAAAGTTGGATAATATTTATTTGCATTTAAGGGATATCTGTATATTTATTTATTTATTATTTTTTATTAAATAATTTGTAAAGATGGGGGTCTCACTATGTTGCCCAGGCTGGTCTCAAACTCTTGGCCCCCCACATCAGCCTCCAAAGGTGCTGGAATTACAGGTATGGACCACCATGCCAGAATTTGTATATTTCTCCTACAGAAAAACAGTGTTCAACATAACTTCTCAGAAGCAAGTTCCCATTATCAAGGGGAGCAGATCTCAAGTATGAGACAAATTTGCATCCTCCTTTGATCTATTCACACATTTCATTTCTGTAGTCATTAAACATGGCTTTTTTCCCCACTAAGAAATCTTTAAATTATGAAAATAACCTCAGGCTGATCCTAGTCTTTCTTAGTAGCTGTACATATGGCATACAGAGCTGGAAAAACACATAAATTAGACAGTAGAGAAGCAACCAAGCTTCTGTGTTTTATATATATATATTTGGTGTATCCTTTTGTGCAGTGGCTTATTTTGAAGAGCATGTGGGAGCAGAGGTGGTTAAGAAAATAAGAATGAAGGGGAAGAGAAAATTCAACATCTGTAAGATGCACGTCTGTGATTATCATCACTGGGCATGTCTGACTCTAAAAAGTATTAAAATATGCTCTGAGAATCAGCAGCAAAAAACTGGAAACACTTCATAGATGGAGATGGACCTCACTAGATACATTCAAGAATTCTTATTATACAGGTACACATCTTTCATTTGTTCATATTTATATTCAGAACCTAAACTACTCTATTCAGACCTCTATTCCCATGTTTATGTTTGTATGTAAGTTAAAGGATACAAAGGCATGGTGCAGTCCTTTGCTCAGAATTTCCAAGCCGGCTGGTTTTCCTGGCTATGATTCCAGCGATTGTAAATACATTTGATACTCACAAATGGTTCCCTGGTTGCATCCAACCAGGTTCATTTATAAAGCAAGTAGTTAGCTTGTTCTGCTCTGTGACTTTTTGAAGGGTTCCTGGATTCCTGCTAAGCATGAACAAAGGGGGAAGACATTAAGGTGCTGACCACGGAACTCCTCTGATTTAATCATGGATTAAATCACATCTTTGCTAAAAATGACATCTGTTGAAACTGACAAGTCAACAAAGCAGAGATCCCATGCTGAGCAGAGGAATCACAAGCAATGGGGCTGTCCACAGCATTGCTGCATAACAGCGGGAGACTGGGAATCATATTAATACAGTATTGGATTCACACACTTGATTTCCAAGCCTTCCTCACATGCTATCCTTCTTGGGTATAAATTGTGCATTTAATCATTGAAAAGTATTGTGATTCATAAAACTATAATTTTTATTATAATTTTGATTCTTTAAGATTTTGTTACTGTATCACATGGTATTTATTAATATATATTATTAAGTCAAATTTTTTACAAAAGCTTTTAAAGAAAACAAATTTCTACTAAGAAAATGACAGTTCTAAGATTAGCAGTTATAATAACAACAACAATAACAATTGCTGTATTTACTGTATTAATCTGTTTTCATGCTGCTGATAAAGATGTACTGGAGACTGGGCAATTTACGGAAGAAAGGTTTAATGGACTTACAGTTCCATGTGGCTAGGGAAGTCTCACAATAATCGTGGAAGGCAAGGAGGAACATGTCATGTCCTACATGGATGACAGGAGGCAAAGAGAGAGCTTGTGCAGGGAACCTCCCATTTTTAAAACCATCAGATCTCATGAGACTTACTCACTGTCATGGGCACAGCACAGCAAAGATCTGCCCCTGTGATTCAATCACCTATCACCAGGTTTCTCCTACATACATGGGAATTCATAATGAGATTTGGGTGGGGTCACAGTCAAACCATATCAATAGCTAACTTTTACTAATTGCATTTTTTTTTTGCCATACACTTCCATATCACTTTATATGCATTGCCTTATTTAAGATGGTCACAGTTATAAATGCAGCATTAAGTTTCTGTGCTCTGAATATCAGAAAGCTTTAGGTTTCACCATGTTATGGAAGAAAAATCGTCTTCATGAATATATTGCCCAAATAATTAAAATGTGAATTAAAATTCACATGGTCCAGAGCTGACTGGCTGTTTTTTTCTGGCAGGTTTCAGAGAAAACATCAATAGTGATAATGGCTGAACTCATTCATAGACCCCTCACTACATATGCCAAGCAGAGTGTGAAGCCCTTCACAGGTATCATCTATTTTTATCCTTGCAACAAATGTATTAGTTAAAAATACTGTTTCCTTCTGACAGATGACAAGTGAAGTTTAGAGATTAAGCTATTTGCCCAGGATCACCATGCTAGGTGGTGGCAAAGCTAGACACAGAACTAAAGTCCGCCTGACTCAAAGGCTGGACTCTAAATTACCATGCTAACCAGGGATAATTAAGTCAATTATTTTCTAAATATTTTGTTTGTGTCCATGCTTTTAAGAGGGAGGGAAAACATTTTCCCATAATGTTATGGGTTTAACTATCCCCTCTTATGGTAACTTTGGGACATCTTCAAATCAAACTCAACATAAAGAACTTGTGTTCAGTGATGATGTATTCATTAAAGTCAGACCTGAATCTTTAGAATCCCATCAACAACTGAACAACAATTAAATTTGGGGTATCTTCCTCATTGTCCATATACATTGTGATTGAACTGCTGTGAAATAATATTTTATCACTCTAGATGTTATCTATTTATCACATACAAGGTGATTATTTAAAATTTTACAGGCACTAGCACAGTAACAAGAAAAAATAGTAATGCAGGTAGGTAGTTGTGTCAGAGCTATAATTGGAACAAATGCAAAGACAAGAGAAACAAAAAAGCAAATGTTATAGTTTGAGTGGTAAATATATGTATAGTTAGGTCTATTAAATACTAACCATTACTTTCCAAGAGTTTGACTTTTAATTTGAATGTTTTGTTTTCTTCTTGTCTCTCTCTAGAAAAGGAAGGCAACTGTATCCGTACTCATCTTGGATGCTAGGACATCCATATAACTATGGCTGCAGATGATAGATGAAGACTCAGAAGGGCACTATGGTGTCTTACTGTTTGTTTCACTTAGAAAACATCTTAGCATTAGTTCTCTTGTCAATAATATGAATGAAAATACCCACTTTTCAGGGTTTTAGGAGGATTACATAGGTTAGTACTTGCAAAGCATCTTATGCACTGGCACATAGGAAACACATTCCATCTTTTGATCCCGTAAATCTGCTAGCAGTGAGTCCTTCTATACACAGAAGAAAAAATAATGCCCCATTATCAGTGGAGTACTGATGACAGCCTCATAGCAGCTTACAGAAGCCGATTACATGAATTTCTTCCCAGCTTCTCATAATGCTGAAAATCAGGCTCAATTTTTATACATTTACTACTATACCACTGTGCCCATAATTTACCTTTCATATTCTTCCCTCTAGGAAAGCTTTTAGTAGCAGGTAGGGTAGAAAATAACTACTGGAAATAAAACAAGCATGTATCTTGTTTGTGTTAGACAGCACCTCATATTCTGCTCAGGTGTCAAAGACAAGGCTATGTGACCTAATTATATACTAATCTATTAGATGAGAAGTCCAATCTCTTAGAGTGAAAATCTGCTGGTTCATAAATACCAGTTGGAAACACACTTTTTCTCTTCTTCACTTACATGTCCACTGTAGGACTAACTGATCAATACACTCTTCTCACTCAGTTTACACACACTGGCATGCCACATATTATACTAAGTGCTTCTAATACAAATCATATTTAATCATGGAAGTAATTTTGTGTGATATGTATTACCCAGCACATAATATAAAGGAATAAAAAAAGGCTCGAGTGACTAGGTAAAGAACCTAATATTGCAGATCTCTGTTAAAGATTGACTGGCTAGAACACAGTCAGACTGCAAAGTCTGTGTTCTTGATCAGTGCATTGTATCCCTTCCCATTCTATTGAATAAACACTGTGTTGTAATGGGTAGTAACTATTCATTTTATAAATGAAAGTAACTGAGGGATTAGCAATGAAGGCTTTTAAACATGATTCCATAAATGTAGGATTTCATTTCTCCCTGTAGAATTACAAAATACAAGGCAAGTCCATAAACCCGATTAGCAGATACAGGGCTGTCCATCTTTGGGAATGTAAATCTCTGGTCACATGTTGCAAATATTTAATTGTTCTATCCATCACATAATCTCTTCTTGTAAATTTATCTTGAAATATATTTACAGCTCTCTATATGACACATAAATCATAGAAAAAGACCTGAATTCAGCCAACATTTTGAAACCATTCTCAAGAGATGTTATGGTATAAAATTTTATATTCAGTTTAGCACACTACATTAACTAACACACTAAAAACACAGAACATTTCAATTACTAGAATTAAACAGATCTCTTGAAATATTCCAAATGTATTCTGCAGAGGATTGTCAGTGGAGGTGAAGTGTATGGGATTATCTTTCTATCTCAACTGAAATGATCCCACAATAATCTTTCGGTTACTTAGTAACATTAAAATTGCAATTAAGTTCCTTTATAATTAACAACCTTCAAATAAATAGTTTTGAGAACAAATTACAGACTTTGGCAGAATTTCATTCTTCCTGTTTGGGTAGTTATTCCAGTAAATTTCTAAATGTAGAGGGCATGATCTTTCTCTCCAAATGCTTTTTTACATTTTAAACAAGAAAGGTTAGTTTGTACCAAAACTTAATTTGGAGTTGAATAGAGTGAGAAGAAATGGAGTTAAGTCACTGAAATATAAATAGAAAAATATGAAATAAAGATTGTTGTCCTATTTCTTTTTTTTTTTTTTTTTTTTTTTAATTTTTTATTGGATTATAGGTTTTGGGGTACATGAGCAGAGCATGCAAGACAGTTGCATAGGTACACACATGGCAGTGTGCTTTGCTTTTCTTCTCCCCTTCACCCACATTTGGCATTTCTCCCCAGGCTATCCCTCCCCACCTCCCCCTCCCACTGGCCCTCCCCTTTTCCCCCCCAATAGACCCCAGTGTTTAGTACTCCCCTTTCTGTGTCCATGTGTTCTCATTTTTCATCACCCACCTATGAGTGAGAATATGCGGTGTTTCATTTTCTGTTCTTGTGTCAGTTTGCTGAGGATGATGTTCTCCAGATTCATCCATGTCCCTACAAACGACACGAACTCATCATTTCTGATTGCTGCATAATATTCCATGGTGTATATGTGCCACATTTTTCCAATCCAGTCTATTATCAATGGGCATTTGGGTTGATTCCAGGTCTTTGCTATTGTAAACAGTGCTGCAATGAACATTCGTGTACATGTGTCCTTATAGTAGAACGATTTATAGTCTTTTGGATATATACCCAGTAATGGGATTGCTGGGTCAAATGGAATTTCTATTTCTAAGGCCTTGAGGAATCGCCACACTGTCTTCCACAATGGTTGAACTAATTTACACTCCCACCAACAGTGTAAAAGTGTTCCTTTTTCTCCACATCCTCTCCAGCATCTGTTGTCTCCAGATTTTTTAATGATCGCCATTCTAACTGGCGTGAGATGGTATCTCAATGTGGTTTTGATTTGCATCTCTCTGATGACCAGTGACGATGAGCATTTTTTCATATGATTGTTGGCCTCATATATGTCTTCTTTCGTAAAGTATCTGTTCATATCCTTTGCCCACTTTTGAATGGGCTTGTTTGTTTTTTTCCTGTAAATCTGCTTGAGTTGTTTGTAAATTCTGGATATCAGCCCTTTGTCAGATGGGTAGACTGCGAAAATTTTTTCCCATTCTGTTGGTTGCCGATCCACTCTAGTGACTGTATCTTTTGCCGTGCAGAAGCTGTGGAGTTTCATTAGGTCCCATTTGTCTATTTTGGCTTTTGTTGCCAATGCTCTTGGTGTTTTGTTCATGAAGTCCTTGCCTACTCCTATGTCCTGGATAGTTTTGCCTAGATTTCCTTCTAGGGTTTTTATCATGCCAGGTCTTATGTTTAAGTCTTTAATCCATCTGGAGTTAATTTTAGTGTAAGGTGTCAGGAAGGGGTCCAGTTTCTGCTTTCTGCACATGGCTAGCCAGTTTTCCCAACACCATTTGTTAAACATGGAATCCTTGTCCCATTGCTTGTTTTTGTCAGGTTTATCAAAGATTGTATAGTTGTATGTATGTTGTGTTGCCTCCGGTGCCTCTGTTTTGTTCCATTGGTCTATATCTCTGTTTTGGTACCAGTACCATGCTGTTTTGATTACTGTAGCCTTGTAGTATAGTTTGAAATCCGGTAGTGTGATGCCCCCCGCTGTGTTCTTTTTGCTTAGAATTGACTTGGCTATGCGGGCTCTCTTTTGGTTCCATATGAAGTTCATGGTGGTTTTTTCCAGTTCTGTGAAGAAAGTCAATGGTAGCTTGATGGGGATAGCGTTGATTCTGTAAATTACTTTGGGCAGTATAGCCATTTTCACAATATTAATTCTTCCTAACCATGAACATGGAATGTTTCTCCATCTGTTTGTGTCCTCTCTGATTTCGTTGAGCAGTGGTTTGTAGTTCTCCTTGAAGAGGTCTCTTACGTTCCTTGTGAGTTGTATTCCAAGGTATTTTATTCTTTTTGTAGCAATTGCGAATGGCAGTTCGCTCTTGATTTGGCTTTCTTTAAGTCTGTTATTGGTGTAGACGAATGCTTGTGATTTTTGCACATTGATTTTATATCCTGAGACTTTGCTGAAGTTGTTTATCAGTTTCAGGAGTTTTTGGGCTGAGGCGATGGGGTCTTCTAGGTATACTATCATGTCGTCTGCAAATAGAGACAATTTGGCTTCCACCTTTCCTATTTGAATACCCTTTATTTCTTTTTCTTGCCTGATTGCTCTGGCTAGAACTTCCAGTACTATATTGAATAGGAGTGGTGAGAGAGGGCATCCTTGTCTAGTACCAGATTTCAAAGGGAATGCTTCCAGTTTTTGCCCATTCAGTATGATATTGGCTGTTGGTTTGTCATAAATAGCTTTTATTACTTTGAGATACGTTCCATCGATACCGAGTTTATTGAGGGTTTTTAGCATAAAGGGCTGTTGAATTTTGTCAAATGCCTTCTCTGCGTCAATTGAGATAATCATGTGGTTTTTGTTTTTGGTTCTGTTTATGTGGTGAATTACGTTGATAGACTTGCGTATGTTGAACCAGCCTTGCATCCCTGGGATGAATCCTACTTGATCATGATGAATAAGTTTTTTGATTTGCTGTTGCAATCGGCTTGCCAATATTTTATTGAAGATTTTTGCATCTATGTTCATCATGGATATTGGCCTGAAGTTTTCTTTTCTCGTTGGGTCTCTGCCGGGTTTTGGTATCAGGAGGATGTTGGTCTCATAAAATGATTTGGGAAGGATTCCCTCTTTTTGGATTGTTTGAAATAGTTTTAGAAGGAATGGTACCAGCTCCTCCTTGTGTGTCTGGTAGAATTCGGCTGTGAACCCATCTGGACCTGGGCTTTTTTTGTGAGGTAGGCTCTTAATTGCTGCCTCAAAACAGCATGGTACTGGTACCAAAACAGAGATATAGACCAATGGAACAAAACAGAGGCACCGGAGGCAACACAACATACATACAACTATACAATCTTTGATAAACATGACAAAAACAAGCAATGGGGCAAGGATTCCATGTTTAACAAATGGTGTTGGGAAAACTGGCTAGCCATGTGCAGAAAGCAGAAACTGGACCCCTTCCTGACACCTTACACTAAAATTAACTCCAGATGGATTAAAGACTTAAACATAAGACCTGGCACCATAAAAACCCTAGAAGGAAATCTAGGCAAAACTATCCAGCACATAGGAGTAGGCAAGGACTTCATGAACAAAACACCAAAAGCATTGGCAACAAAAGCCAAAATAGACAAATGGGACCTAATGAAACTCCACAGCTTCTGCACGGCAAAAGAAACAGTCACTAGAGTGGATCGGCAACCAACAGAATGGGAAAAAATTTTCGCAGTCTACCCATCTGACAAAGGGCTGATATCCAGAATTTACAAAGAACTCAAACAGATTTACAGGAAAAAAACAAACAAGCCCATTCAAAAGTGGGCAAAGGATATGAACAGATACTTTACGAAAGAAGACATATATGAGGCCAACAATCATATGAAGAAATGCTCATCGTCACTGGTCATCAGAGAGATGCAAATCAAAACTACATTGAGATACCATCTCACGCCAGTTAGAATGGCGATCATTAAAAAATCTGGAGACAACAGATGCTGGAGAGGATGTGGAGAAAAAGGAACACTTTTACACTGTTGGTGGGAGTGTAAATTAGTTCAACCATTGTGGAAGACACTGTGGCGATTCCTCAAGGCCTTAGAAATAGAAATTCCATTTGACCCAGCAATCCCATTACTGGGTATATATCCAAAAGACTATAAATCATTCTACTATAAGGACACATGTACACGAATGTTCATTGCAGCACTGTTTACAATAGCAAAGACCTGGAATCAACCCAAATGCCCATTGATAATAGACTGGATTGGAAAAATGTGGCACATATACACCATGGAATATTATGCAGCAATCAGAAATGATGAGTTCGTGTCGTTTGTAGGGACATGGATGAATCTGGAAAACATCATCCTCAGCAAACTGACACAAGAACAGAAAATGAAACACCGCGTATTCTCACTCATAGGTGGGTGATGAAAAATGAGAACACATGGACACAGAAAGGGGAGTACGAAACACTGGGGTCTATTGGGGGGAAAAGGGGAGGGCCAGTGGGAGGGGGAGGTGGGGAGGGATAGCCTGGGGAGAAATGCCAAATGTGGGTGAAGGGGAGAAGAAAAGCAAAGCACACTGCCATGTGTGTACCTACGCAACTGTCTTGCATGCTCTGCTCATGTACCCCAAAACCTATAATCCAATAAAAAATTAAAAAAAAAAAAAAAAAAAAGATTGACTTTAAGGATAGATCATTAGGTATTGGATTACATTTGGGAGGTAAAAAAAAGAGCAAAGACAACTCTTTATTTTCTGGCTTTGATAATAAAATAATATCATTTATTGAGATGGAGAATGTAGGGAAATACATTGAATGGGAGAAAAGGTATAGACATGTGGTTTCTTTCTGGATGTGTTACATTTGAAATGTCTATGTGATATCCAAGTGGAGAAGTCATGTAGGCAGGTCAATACATAGGCTGGATCTATGCCTGTCTTCATCATTACACAATGAATTTCCCAAGGGAAGATATTTTACTGTATTCATCCCTCTGTCAGCAGTTGGCAAAATGGTTGTTTTATAAATGTTGCCCTAAAACACCACTCTTTATATCCTGCTGGCTTACCAGCTAGACCCAGTGAGCACTCTAACTTTGGAAGGAACATCTCCTTATTCTTCTTTGCTCCTTAGGTCAAAACAATCCATTACATATAAATGGTTAGCTCCAGAATAACTTTTTAAAAATATTTTACTTTGTTTTGAAAATAAAACTGATGAGGCCTTTGGATATAACACAATAAAGTAGGTGGTGTATTTTTAGAAGAAACAAAGCAGATTAATCATAACAGTAACATTGTAAGATGAAATATGAAGATTTTTAGACTCAGGGATCCTGAGAGGGATTGAAAGACAGTGAGAATAGAGTCAGAGGAAGCCAGAGACCATGTGAGGTGTTAATGCACATGGAAAAAATGGGATGGTGAGAATTTTTATACACAAGCAAATCAGATTGTTATCTAATAATTCAATTTACCAAAGGTATTGAAATGATCATTTCATATTTTATTCCATAAGGTAGGGTAGATACTTTATATGACATCCCTTCTAACTGAGGAGAGAAACACAGCCCAATTTGGCAGTAAAAGTAGTAAGGATAAATTACTAAAAATATGTTAAAATATTTGAGGTCTTTAGAAATGTGACTATATGATGGAAGTAGATTAAAATACAAATGCCTCTTAATTTCCAATGCTGTTTAAAGCAACTATGCTGTTTTCAAAATTCTGTTAGTTGTTAGGGAAACTAGAAAGAGGGCTATTAAATTGTATATGGCAAGCTATTTTGCAAAATACATTAAGTAGAAGATGTGAGTAGTTAGATATAACTTTCATAGGCAAGAAAACCTGTGAAATCCTAAGTGAAGGATGAAAGCCTCCACAACTGATATGTTGATAGAGATGCTATACCTCCTTTCCCATGAACCACTGTTATTTTTGTTTGCAGAAATGTTCTCATTGGCCTCTTGGGGAATGTTTTGTTAAGGAAGGTGAGTAATCCTGGAAAAAAAATCTGAGATCTTTTTTGAACAATAACATTAATATAGTTACAGGAAAGATCACTAGGCTAAAAATTAGGCGAATTGTGTTCTAAACCAGACCCAGGTATGAACTTATGGAAGTTCTTCTTTCTGGTCTCCAGTTCCAGCATCTGGATAATGAGGGAAATAACTGTTAGAGTTCCTTTTACCTATAATCATTTAATCTGTGAATGGCAGGTGAGTGGCAATCCATAAAGTAGAGAATAATATGTTTAACAAGAAGGAAATTGTGGGTGATGAGATAAATTGTCAAGGTCTGGAGGCCAAGTTCAATTTAAATAACATAAAAGTTAAAAAAAAAAAAAAAAAGAAAACAACACGAAAATTTAAGAATGAATTATTTGGTAAGGCTTATCTGTAAGTTAATGTACCTGCCAATATATAATGATTTTTATCTTTGTCATAAATTGAAACTTTTTTTGTTCAAGTACACTATGTTTAGCATTTTTATGTTTTAATACTCAGAATACATAAACATATCTAAAACCTTTTATGAACCTTATCTTTTAGAATGGCTGAAGTCTCTTGATTACTTCTTTGTGACACTATATTAAAAATGGAAGGGAAATTGCCTAACTTTTCAAACCACACACCTGTGGCATTCCAAAGCCTACAGAATGGCTAGTGAATATGAAATTAACCAGTTCAAATGACCCTTTCTTCCAATTATATGGTAAGGTATAGGCCATAACAATATTAATGTACTTGCAGCTTCCCAAAATTCAACAAATATTTATTGACCATCTACAATGTACAAGGCATCATCATCATCATCATCATCATCTTTTTTTTTTTTCTTTTTTGAGACTCTCACTCTGTCACCCAAACTGGAGGGCAGTGGCGTGATCTTGGCTCACTGTAACCTTTGCCTACTGGGTTCAAGCAATTCTCCTGCCTCAATCTCCCAAGTAGCTGGGAGCTGGGAGATTACAAGTATGTACTACCATGCCTGTTGAATTTTTGTATTTTCAGTAGAGACAGGGTTTCGCCTTGTTGGCCAAGCTGGTCTCCAATTCCTGACCTCAGGTGATCCACCTGCCTTGGACTCCCAAGTGCTGGGATTACAGGCATGAACCACCACACCCGGCTTGTACAAGGCAACTTCTAAGTATTCTCCCATATCCTGTATGCTGTTTTTCCTCCAAATTCATATTTTCTTCTATCTACCAATTAATTCATTCATAATATATGATTCATATTATTTATAAACACAGAACATCACACTGCACTGTTTATCAATTTTTGTTTGTCCCATCAAACTTTGAATTATTTGAATAATATAATTCTCTCATATTTGCTGAATACATACATTAATTTTTTAAAAAAACTATGCATGAATTAATTTCAAAGATACTCTGTAACAGCAAACTTGGCTGAAAATATTTGTTCTATGAAAAAATATGGTTTGAAGGTAGGAAAACCATGATATATACAATATTTTGGAAAGGTAAATCTGGAGCATTTAAGAGAAAAAAGGAACAAAGCAGAAGACAGATTTAGAGAGGAAGGCAATGGCTAGCATATGATGGGTTTTAAATGCAATGACAAATAATTTGAACTTTATCTTGTAGGCAATTGGGAGCCTCTGGAAATTTATAACAGTTAGAATTAAATTTCAGAAAGATCACTGGCAGCAATGTGGAAGATGAATTGCAATCATAGGAGAGGAAATGAAAGCAGAAAATACTTGGCAATTGAAATGGCAAGAGATTATAAAAATCTGCTAACAGTGGCAGTGTGAATGCAGAGGAATGAACACATAGAAAAGAAGTTAAACCAGGAGAATGAACAGGATTTATTCTTCAATTAAAATTTAGAAATAAAGCTGTAAGAGAAGATTATATCTACTCTCATTTTTTCAAGACTCAAACCAAGAGGAAGACAGGAGGAAATATCAATGGTAAGATAATGCACTGTCTGAGTTTCAGATGCCTATGAAAAAATCACGGTAAATGTCATATAAGAAGCTGAATATGCGGGTGAACACTTTAGGAGAGAATTGTGAGTTGAAGACACAGATTTAGGAAAACGTAATAAGATGCTTTAGAAGAACAGCTTTGTCTTGATTACTCTTATTCTCAACTTCACACATGAAGACGAAGCTTCAGCAAATGCTGTGCTGCTACTGCTAATGTTGAACTGATACCATCACCCACTTCCATGTTCCTTTGATTAGAAAACCAATAAATGCAAGTCTCCTGACACATAATAAGGACTCAATAAATGGAAATTCTATTGATAACTTGGACAAGGGCAGCTCTTTTTGCTTCTATTATATGTTCTAGAATATAAAATATGAATACATAAAAATGACCAACATTATAATATATACTGAAGTACATGGGGCAAGTGCTATTAAACAAAGGTCATTTAAATTATTTTAAGACACTATATCAATATTTTAAAAGCTTATGAGTTTGTGGCATAATTAGAATTGAAATGATATCAATTCTAATTCATGTTTGACTTCTAGTTAGAGGTTTATATTCTTTCATTTGACCAGTGTTTACCTTGTACTCTGTAAATTCATTTGGTTTTCTCGGGGCTTTTATGTCACTAATTTCTTACTCAATAATTTGTAACATCCCATTTTAGTTTAGCTAAAAAAAGGGGGGGCGGGTAAAATGAATTTTATGGCATTGATTGGAAACCAAAGAAAGTTGGGAGAACATGTTGGATAGAATATGGAATCTGAGGAATAAGACTTACCCTTCAGGTTGTTTTATCTCAGCACCCACCCAATTTAATTACAAACAATCTATTTTATTTTAATTATCGTAGTGGCATTAAAAAGTCGAGCTTTATACTAAAATCAATAGCCCTGTTTTCTTAGTGGGGGCCTGAAAATATCTCACAGATATCTTTAGAAAGAGTCCACTTCATGCATTGATGAGTCTGCATGTATGAATCTTACAAGGGCAGTATCAGTCATGAGGAACTTAAGACATTTGTTCTATTTTTAAAATTTAGGCTATTTATAGGCCAGAATTAGCATATTTGGTGTCCAATCTCTAAATAGAAAAAAAAAAAGCGAAACATGTATAGTAATGTGGTGACCAATAAAATCACTCTTTTTATGAGTTGTGATTAACATTCTGTGTTCAAAAAGCAAAACATGTTTATGACAGGACTCCTATTATTTCTGGTATCAAAGAAATGACAGTAACATTACAACTGGGGATATTTCTAGAGAATGGTCTGATAAAGCCCCAGCTTACCTCTCCATTGTAAAAAGGATATCTTAAAGATAGGAATTTTTCTATACAACTAAATCAATATTTAGTCTGCACATATTGTGTCCCACCCAACATATTGTGCTATTTGGTAAGGGGTATGAAAAGTATAAGACATGGTTTTGATGGAGTGTAAATTATTTTAACCATTTTGGAAGACAGTATGGCAATTTCTTAAGGACCAAGAAATAGAAATTCCATTTGATCTAGCAATCCCATTCTGGGTATATATCCAAAGGATTATAAATCATTCTATCATAAAGACGCATGCACACGTATGTTCGTTGTGGCACTGTTTACAATAGCAAAGACCTGGAACCAACCCAAATGCCCATTGATGATAGACTAGACAAGGAAAACGTGGCACATATACACCATGGAATGCTTTGCAGCCATAAAAAATGATGAGTTTGTGTCCTTTGTAGGGACATGAATGAATCTGGAAACCATAATTTTCAGCAAACTGACACAAGAACAGAAGAAACTCAAACATCATATGTTCTCACTCATAGGTGGGTGTTGAACAGTGAGAACTCATGGACAAAGAGAGGGGAGCATCACACACTGGTTCTTCTGGGGAGGGGTCTAGGGGATGGACAGTAGTGGATGGGGTGGTTGGGGAAGGATAACATGGGAAGAAATGCCAGATGTAGGTGACAGGGGGATGGAGGAGGCAAATGACATTGCCATATGTGTACCTATGCAACAATACGGCAAGATCTGCACATGTACCCCAGAACCTAAAGTACAATTTAAAAAAAAGGCATGGTTTTGATGAAATACTGCTATTTAAATTGTCTTTTCTGAAATCATACCATAACCATCTGTGTTTTTCTAGACTTAGAGTATGTGCATGTATTTTAAAAAAATATTTAAAAATTATAAAGTTTCAATCATGTAAAATGAACCTTGTAATATGCAGCATCATGATCTATTATATTATTTAGAATATAGCACTAGACTTACGTTTATGATCACCATTCATTTTCATAGTCACAGATTATACGCTTCTGTTTAGACTCTTATCTCCAAAGTAATGATACATATTACAGAGCAGTTGACACCTGACAGAATAAGTCATATCAATCCTAACTGAAAACACAACAGAACTTAAAAGTGAGTATCACTTAAGTATATAATCTAGCCCAAACGTAAATTTAAGGTAGGGATTTCTTTTTTTTTTTCTTTCTTTCTTTTGAGACGGAGTCTTGCTCTGTCGTCAGGTTGGATTACAGTGGCGTGATCTCGGCTCACTGCAGCCTCCACCTCCCGGGTTCAAGCAATTCTCCTGTCTCAGTCTCCCGAGTAGCTGGAACTACAGGTGCACACCACCATGCCCAGCTAATTTTTGTAATTTTAGTAGAGACGGGGTTTCACCATGTTGGCCAAGATGGTCTCGATCTTTTGACCTCGTGATCTGCCCGCTTTGGCCTCCCAATAAGGCAGGGATTTCTATGGCACCAAGAAAGCATATATATGAACTGTTTCTTTTTTTCATTGTCTCAATTAGTTTTAAGCTGTGATGTAAGCTATGGGCTTTCCAGATTTATACATACATAAAATTTTGACATATAATTAGAGGGAATTAATGGGTTTTATAATGAACATCTAAGGACCGCTACATATTTCTGGACCTCAGGTTAAAAAGCATGAGGCTAACTCATTGATGGTAGACCTGTAGCATCCATCTGACATTTAAAGTACAGTATATTTTTACATATTCCAAGGAAGCCTCTTCTTTTTATAAGACACAGGAATAGAAATAATAGTATTGGGAAGAATTTTAATTAGATCTAAGAATAATATTTCTAATGTGACTATAAAAATTAGAATATGTTTCAGGGATTCTCAGTAAAGCTTATATTTTATGATATAGTCATTATATAATTTTTCAGAAGAAACTATTATATAATAGTTTCAGAACAAACCTACTGGGAGGGTCAACACTGGAGTTGGGAAGCACTCAAATAAGAAAGGAGGAATTGCAAGAAGCAGGGATAGTTTGGGAAAGAAAATAACAGAAAAGTTTTTTTTTCTTTTTTTGTAGAGACAGGGTCTTACCCTGTCACCCTGGCTAAAGTATAGTGGTGTGATCATAGCTCACTGCAGCCTCAACCTGGCTCATGTGATCTTACTGTCTCAGTCTTCTGAGAAGTTGGGGCTACAGGCACACACCACCATTCCTGGCTAATTTTATATATAAATAAGGATCTCTTTATGTCTCCCAGGCTTGTCTTGAACTCCTGGCCTAATGTGATCCACTCGTCTCAGGCTTCAGCCTCCAAAAATGCTAGAATTGAAGATGAGGGATAATTAACGTAATGGTTTAGAATTCTCAATATGTCAGGAACATGTCTGTTCTTAAGCATTCCCATCTCCACTACTCTGCTTTAGGGCACCAGCATCTCTCACCTGGACTAGAGCAATAGTCTGGAATAGTCTACCTGCTTCTAATCTTACCCCATATTGCAGCCACTATTTGCATTAAAATTAAAATGTTTCTAATAATATGAGTTATTCCACTTTCCTGTGTAACAACATTCTGTGGGCACTTTTTGTTCTTATCAATCTGAATTATTTACCATGGCTTAAAATTCCTTGGCAGATCTGGGAGGCTGTAGTCAGCCTGGAAAATTGCATTGCAGTCAGATCACAGACTTTTGAATGAATTCTATTTAAAAAAATATTGTGTTAGACATTTAGAGGATGATTCAAGGTGGAAACACTAGAGGCAAGGTGATCAGCTAGAAATTTATTCCATTTGATATGGTAAGAACATAAAGTAATGTGAGTCAGTGGGCATGGGGAGAATCATGTAGGTAAATTAAATGGAACTCGAAAATAAAGTATATGCATTTGATATTCAATAGTTTCAAGCTTGAGCAATAAAGAAGATGATGATGAAGGAGCATTAAGGTGAAGCATCATATCCTGGTACTAGAGGGTCATTATGCCCACTTTGTCTGCTTGGTTAAATAATTAGGCCAAATAGTATCTTTTGTTGTGTGTGTGGATTTTTTAAGAAGCCACGTTGAGAAGACTCATTTTAAACCACGCTTCCGTTTTGGCCTAAGTTAATGGCTTATGCTGAGAAATATACCCTCAGATCACACCATATCATAGAAATCAAAGGACGTGTTTCATTTATGAATAAAATTCATTACACATCAGCAAAAAGCTTTCAACACAGAGAAATCTAAGTATTTATACCAAAATACTTAGAATTCTACAATATTTTTTTTTGAGGTTGAATATTTTTTTTAGAAAGAAAGAAAAAAAGGAATGAAGGAGAGGAAGAAAAAGAGGGAGAGAAAACGGGAATGTAGCTTTATTCTAAAAATGGGTATTAATAATGGCTGAATAATATTTTGTGTATTTAAGGTGGAGAATGTATATTTTGTGTATTTAAAATGGAGAGCTCTATAAATATTTATTGAGTTTACTTGTTACGAATCCGAGTTCAAATCCTGGATATCTTTATTAATTTTCTGTCTCGAGTCTAAATCTCTTTATGAGTTTTATGTATCTGGGTGTTAGGATCGTTAGCTCTTATTGTTGCATTGATCCTTTTACCACTATATCTTTGTGGCTTTGAAATCTAGTTTTTCAGATGCAAGAATTGTAACTTCTGCTTTTTATTTATTTATTTATTTATTTTTGCTCTCCATTTGGTTGGTAAATCTTTCTCCATCCCTTTGTTTTAAGTCTTTGTGTATCTTTGGATGTGAAATGGGTCTGGATGTAGCATATCGTTAGGTTTTGGCTGTGTCTTTTGATTAGGGGATTTAGTCCACTTAAATTTAGGGTTACTGCCATTTGACATTAACTGGCTATTTTATTTATTTGTTGATGTAAATTCTTCTTTATGTTGATGCTCTTTACTTTTTTGTATATTTTTAGAAAGCCTAATACTGATTGTTCCTTTCTGTGTATAATGCTTCTTTCAGAAGCTCTTGTAAAGCAGGCCTGGTGGTAATAAAATCTCTGAGCACTTGCTTGTTCATAAAAGATTTTATTCTTCCTTCACTTGTGAAGCTTAGTTTGGCAGGATATGAAATTCTGGGCTGAAAGTTCTGTTCTTTAAGAATGTTGAATATCGGCCCCCACTCTCTTCTGGCTTGTAGGGTTTCTGCTGAGAGATCTGCTGTAAGTCTAATAGGCTTCCCTTTGTGGGTAACCTGACCTTTCTCTCTGGCTGCCCTTAGTATTTTCTCCTTCGTTTCAACCCTGGTGAATCTAACAATTATGTGCCTTGGGGCTGCTCTTCTTGAGGAATATCTTTGTGGTGTTCTCTGTATTACCTGGGGTTGAATATTGTGCTGCTTTGCTAGATTCAGAAAGTTTTCCTGAATAATATCCTGAAGAGTATTTTCCAGCTTGGATTCATTCTCTTTGTCATATTCAGGTACACCTATCAAACATAAATTAGGTCTTTTCACATAGTCCCATATTTCTTGGAGACTTTGCTCATTCCTTTTTATCCTTTTTTCTCTATTCTTGTCTTCTCGTTTTATTTCATTAAGTAGGTCTTCGACCTCTGATATCCTTCCTTCTGCTTGATCAATTCAGCTATTCAAACTTGTGCATATTTTGCTGTTTTTGTGTTGTGTTTTTCAACTCTATTAGTTCATTTATATTCCTCTCTATATTGTCTATTCTTGTTAGCATTTTGTCAAACCTTTTTACAAAGTTCTTAGTTTCTTTACATTGGGTTAGAACAAGTTCTTTTAACTCCCAGAAGTTTCTTATCATCCACCTTCTGAAGCCTACTTCGGTTAATGGCACACAGTCCTTTTCCATCAGGGCTTGTTCCATTGCTGATGAGGAACTGTAATCCCCTGTAGAGGGAGAGGGGTTCTGATTTTGGGTATTCTCAGCCTTTTCAGGCTGGTTTCTTCCCTTTGTTTTAAATTTATCAAATAAATATTTGGCCTATTTAGGCCATAATAAATGGCCTTTATTTCATAATAAATCTTTATTTCATAATAAATCTTCCTTCAAGATGGGCTATGCATAGCATCCAATGTTATTCATGAGCCCAGTTAGTGCAAAAAAATAGCTAAGATATGTCAAACCTAGAGATCTCCAGTATGATGTGATTATCATCCTTCACGATCTATTACATAAGTAAGAATTTCCACTGTGTGCCTCCAGTGAAAGATAAAAGTGCAATAAGTAGAACTTACAGAAATTTCAGATAAGAACACACAAGAGTATTTTAACAATCATAGCTAGAACATGTAGAAAGATGGTAGAATTCCCATTATATAAACAAGAGATTATATTGAGATAGATTGGGATCTCCACCTGTAGAAATTCTACAGCAGATTAGGGCATATGGAACTGAAAGGTGTTTTATTTCACAAGAGAGAAAGCAGTATCCCGGAGAGGGTCAGGCAACTTGGCCAAAGATCCACAGCTGGTTCCAGATTCGAATCTAATTTCAGATTCACAGCCCAATTACTTCCATGCTACATAACGGTGGCTACCCAAGACCAAGCAGCAGTTCTGTGACTATTTCAAGGACATCATAAAGAAAAGGCTTGAAGTAGACTGCAGTTGTAAGAAAAGACAATAAGTTGACCATGAACAGAGAACTAGGATGGATCACATATAAAGGAAGAGCAAATATAATAGTAAAAGGATTGCTTTCCATTTGAAGATATCTGTGAAGCCATTAGAAATAACTAATTACTGTTAATAATACATAAAATGTTGAACAGATTTCTTAATGTAAGCTTCTGTGATGGTTGTTTAACCTATCATGACAACCCTATCAATGAGCTATTAGTACTCTCCACTTTACATATGCATAAATAAAGTCTTAAAGAGGCTATGTAATTTGCCAGAAATCACTTCTCTAGTAAGCAGCTGAACTTAGTTCTGGAATTCACCCTATGTTTTTAACCATTTTGCTATATTCCCAATGTGGTTATCATAGTGGGTCCCTTAGCCTGAGAAAACAAAGGTTTTAATAGTTAGATATGTCCTTGTTGTGTGGGAAAGCCCTGGAGAGACATTGTGGAAGTTTTCTTGATAAAAAAGAAAATCAATTAGTGAATCCTCTGGATTATTACTTATTTAATGAAACATATTAGTAATTTGAAATGGACTATAAAGAATTACTCAGTGAAAATGGGTTCAACTAATTGGTCCAGAAAAGTCTTCTGAAGGATATAATTAAATTGCCTACTGTACTGTTACTGCTAGCATAAACACTATCACTGATCTTCAGGACCACTTGCATTTCTAATGTGATTAAAAATAAGTCGTCACAGAGACAACTTATTTGTTCATTCCATGAACACAGTGTGTTTCAAGGAATCAGTCATGTGGTTAGCGAATGAAAGTAAAGCAAGGTCAGTATTTAAATTGTTTCCAGTATTTTGGTTTTTGTTTCATTTTTGTTCCTAGGAATTATCAATTTCAAAGAAGCATTAAACTCCTTTTTAATAGAAAATTACTATCTTATTTAATATCATACTTCTGGCTCCTAGTATGCTCTTTGGAATAATAGATGCTTAATAATGTATGCTGAATAAGTGAATTAAATTTTTACAAAAAGCTTTTTCTTTTAAATTTTACAGAAGACATAATTTAAAATATACACATGACATCTCCCACATTACTTATTGAAGATTAGATCAGAACATAACTTCAATTTTGACTTCATTTCAATATGGTTACTTCTTTGAAAATTTATGATGATAAAAAAGCCAGGAACAAATAGTAAGGAATGTAATTATTTTTTAAGTACCATGATATTTTTGTGATTAATTTTCATTAAGCATGAGAAGTCATATATACCATTGGTCCTACATTATATATGTCTTATAAATAGTCTAAAACAATTTGAATTTGGTAAACTGATAAAAATGCTCTTGAAATCTTAGGATCTTTACATAGTTCTCCTTTGTCATAAGTTGACTTCTCTGAAGATCATAAGGTAATATTGCTCTCTAGAGAAGATGTGGAAAGAAACAGGTGCCTGTATTTCTTTTTGTAATGACATAGATGGAAGATGGAAGGAAATTATACACACAAACATGTGTGAGAGTGTGTGTGTATGTATATGTATGTATATATATGCATGTGTCTGTATATATACACACACATATATACACACACACTAGATATATACACATACTATACACACACACACACACACACATGCATAATTTTATTACATTCTTAGAATTCGAATAATTTCTTACCATGCAGTGGACAACCACAAACCCAGGAAATGTTTATTGTTGAATTAATGTATGCCAAATTATTTTCAGAGACTGTACAAACATGGATATCATCTCTGCAGAATTAGGAGTTTAAAATGAGAAAATAGGGTTTTTAATTATCAACTCAGTTTAAAAAAATCCTGCGGAAATGTCAGATATAATAAGCATATCTTGAACAATAGCACAAATAACCTTACTGTTAAATCATTCTAAGGTTTGTTTGTAAGACAAACTGTAAGCGGCAGAATTTAGAATTTAGTAAGTCCAGCAACATTAATTTTACAATGAGAATGATGACTTCTTCTTTTGCTTTTTAAAATAGATACTAAATTTGTTGGATTCTCTTACCTGTCACAATATAGGATTCTATTTTGGTATAAGATAATTAAGACTTGTTTCTGATAATTTCTATCTAGATTTTGAAAATATTATTTACTGTATCCCTTCAAACTGTTTCATGAATTGCTGTTGTTAAAAACAAGCAGTAAGAAACCTGATCTCTTCCTCTCTCTCTCTAATTCACTCTGTCTCATTCTCTCTCTGTCTCTCTCTCACCTTACTTCCCTTTATATTTAGTTGGGGAGCAAGAATAAACATAGAAAATAATAACCCTTAATGTGTCATGACTATCATGACACATGGCAAAATACCATGCTGATTTTTCCTTCTATGCATATTTTAAGGTTTTCTTCATCTCATGCTTCTTTCTCATTGACTGGAATCCCATGCTCTCCTGTCTGCTCTTTCTCCTTTCTCTTAGCAGATAGCAAACTCCTGTTTGTTCTTTAAGTCCCAGGTCAAGTATCAATTTCTGATGGATTATCTTTCTGAGACTACTTGTTTCCCTTCTATCTAAATCAATGCCAAGTGATATTCAGCTCTGATTTTAATCAATCTTATCTTTGGATATGACAATATCATTCAGTTTTTTTTTTTATCATATCCTCTCCATTTGTCTGAAAAATACCTCAAGGGCCAGCACTATGTCCAATTAATCTTTCACCCTAGTCACAAAACTTGTATTAAATACTTTGTGTAAGGCACTCTATTTGGTGCTAGAAATTCTTGACCCTAAGTTCAGTATTATACACAGAAAACACTTTTGTAGAACGAATAAATTGGACCCTACAATACATCAAGGAAATTCTACAAGGCTTATTGTACGGAAATGTCTTAAATGAAAAGCTGGTGAATGTGGGGTGGTGATCAAGGCAGGACAAAGAACAACCATCTTCATCTCACATCATTAAGTTTAAAAGTTATGTCTTTTCCACAGGTTTAACAACATTGGTGTAAAAAAATAAAGAGAAAATATTTAAAAAGAAAATATTTGAAAAGCCTATGGTGTTGCAAAAAGTTATTTATCATGGTCATAATTGTCATTTTTTAGATAGGAATGTTTGAGAGAAACTTGGTATTGAAATTCCTGACAATGAGTGAAAGTCATGAGTGTTTCTGTATTCTTCATTACTAATGAAAACATCAAAGAACCTTTTTTATATGACAAACGAGAAAAGATTCAAAAGGAATAAAACATGCCATGTTGGCACCTGTTCTAAGATAGCTCTAGATGTGTATTAAGTGAAAAGGTATAATGTAAAGAAAAAAAAGCCTTTTGTTTTCATAAAATAAATCTCTGTCTAGTATCCAATGTTAGTAAAGATATGAAAATAGAGACTCTTGTGCCCTTTTTAAGGGAAATTTTATAATATACACCAGCAGTTCTCAAAAGTACATGGACTTGAACTTAAAAAGTACATAGCATTTTTAGAAATTGTTCTTAAAAGCTACTAAGAAAGTATTCACATATTTTTAAATGAAAATTTTCATTGAATTTATGCTTATAATTATAAAAATTAGATTTGCATTATTAATTTTTAAAATAATGTATCGCAGAACCTTACAAATGATTAAACACATTAAAAATGAAGATTTAAAGCTAAGCATTTACCATAGCAATTTATCAACAATAGTTACATTAGGGACCACAAAACAGTATATGTACTATTATAGCATTTTTGTAGCTCTCTATATATGTATACTTCAAGTGAATTATGCATATTACTATACAGGTGATACATTTTGATACAGGTATGTGAGTGCATGGAATATTTAGAAGCATATGCACAAACTATTTTTTATTTTAAGTGCAGTAAGATATGGATAATACGGATACATAGACAATGAAATAAATAATACAAAGAAGTAGAAATTCATACAGTAAAGATATCCCAAACTTTAAATAACACACTCAGCATTTTTAATGGAAACTAGATATGCTTTCAGCCTAAGTTTCCACATGGATATATATGGCCACCAGTCTTGAGTTTCCCTGGAACAACATTAGCTATTTTGTGTAACCATGGTCACAGCAGTTCTACAATAACAGAAGTCAAAAGATTTCTCCTTTCTCTTATCCTTCACCTACAGAAATGAAAATGGCATTCATAGTTTAGAAAGTTTTCAGCTCAAACTCAATACTGGATAATGCAGTAAAGCACATATCAATAATCCCAATTGAAACAGTCTGGGCCTTGATCCCAGACTTCCTAGCAAACAACAGACTCTATGGGCCAATAGGCAGTGGAAATGAGAACCAATCTTCCAGTGAAACGAGAAACCCACATCATGAATGAGGTCCTAACATGAAAGAAAATCTAAGAAGCAGTTTTGAAATAGCACTACAGGGAGTTTATGCACATCTGTGAGAAAAGCAAAAAAATAAATTAACAAAAATTCAGGGCTGGCAGGGAATTTACCTTTCAATTAGTTTGATTCTTTCATTTCACAGGTGAAGAAATTGAAGTTTAAAAGGGAGGCAAATTGCCAAAGTTGCTCTAAAAATTAGTTCTTAAAGTCAAATCTCCTACTTCCTAACCTAGTGCAGTTCTTATCTAGAACTCTCAAGCCAAAACACTACTGCTTTTGGGGGATATGTGATTTTCTGAACAAAAGGAGATTGTCGTAGCAATTCCTTTTCTGACAATCACAGGCAGTTATGTAAATCTTTCATGGTTCTACAGTACTTAAAAAAAAACTATTAGATTACTTGCAAAACAGTATCAAAATTTTTGCTTATCCATCTCCCACAGTAAATTTTGTGCTCCTAAAGGATAAGAATCATATTGGATTTACCTTAAATCTTTAATGCCAATTACATTGCACAAAATGTAGCAGGTTCTCAGCAAATATTTCATAAATGAATGAATGATTGTTTTATTCTGTTCATTAGATTCACTAGTAAGGAGAGGCATTCTTAATGGATTGGCCAAGGGATATTATGATGTGATGGAAAGAGCAAGTTTTGGGATAGTTGAGACCTGGATTTCAGTCCCTCCTCTATTAATTCCTAATGGCAATGACAACCCCTTCAATAGCCCTAAGCAACACATTCCTTATTCATAAATTGGGATAAATCATACCTGCTAGGCTCCTTTCCAGTGAGGCCATGAGGATCAAATGTGATACATGTGAAAGTAATTGCAATTTTATTAGTAGCAAATTATTACATGAATAGAAGGAATATATGTGTGGAGGAGCTTTTAAACAGCATTTAGCTTTTTCAGGGCATACCATTCAAATTAAATGCCACTATAGTAAAATAAAATACGTCGGATTGTTTCTATTAATATATGCTATATGCTTCAGGTATGTTTTTCAGAAATCCAAAGTCATTGGCTATATTGCACTGAGATAATGACAGCTTAGAGGCATGACATTAAACCTATGATTTCTGAGTGATACCTCCACAGATTTGGGGATTCTGTAAACTTGTTGAGATTTTAAAATTTTCTTCTAAAATGTATAAATAATTTCTGGTGGGGAATAAGAAAACTATATTGCCACATAGATACTGAAAAGCTGGCCAAAGGATTTGTTCCTATATGTTTCCAGATGTGATTCTTTTTTGTGTCTTGCTGAAGCTATAAATTACTATTAAGTTGGTGCAAAAGTAATTGCTGTTTGGCCATTAAAATTAATGTAATTACTTTTTGAGAGGCACTCTCAAAATTAATTTGCACCAGACTAATAACGTTCGTGCATCTAGTTTCTTTCTAGTATACGAGACATTGTAAATGTTAAATTCCATATTGCCAGCAGTCTGCTAGAATTGAAGAGAACAATTTAGTTGAAACAAATATATCTACTGTAAACAATCATCCATTCTAGAGTTATTGGCATCAAATTAAGTAACAACTGAATCTTAACTATACCCACAAACCTAAATTATATGAGTTAAAAGAGTGTATTAAGAGGACAATGGGGAAGGCACAGGTGAGAGTGAGGCATAGGTGAGAAACCCACATGATAGAATGATTTGATTTCTTTCACAGAGATAGTAAGTACGGTGAAATAGAAGACACATTGGTTCAGAGGTGCATCTTTCTCTATTTATATTTGACTTTAAATTCTAGTCCTGCTATTTACTAGTTATACATTATCAAATTTTGTAACCTCTATGAGAAGAAAAGCTTATATAGGCCATGGTGCCAGGGGCCAGAGAATTTAGTATGCTGAACAGAGGTTAACCCTTTTCTGGTTACATCGATGTGGATGATGCAATAAAGATCAAGAATGTTCCTGAGCTGCAGGAAATCCCTTCTCTGGACCAAGCAGAAACAAGCAAGGGGGAAGGGTGATGTGGAAGGATGCTTTAGGATATCTCTTTTCAGTTTCAGGGAGATAGATTCTATTTTTTTCCTGGGTTTCTTTGATTTTATCCTTGCTTTCATTTCCTGCAGTGGCAGTGATAAGAGCTTACGGATCAACATTTAGGAGTGTGGACATAAAGAAAAAGAACTAAGAAAAACATTTCTTCTGGTGTAGGCTTTAAGACTTCATGAAGTCCAGTTCAGCTCACAAAAGTCACAAGTTCTATACAGTGAAGACATAGAATCAGCCTAAGTATTCATCAACACATAATTTGATAAAGAAAATGTATGTATACTATTTATAGTGTATGCATAGTATTCCACCATAAAAAAAAATCATGTTTTTTTGCAGAAACATGAATGAAACTGGAGGTCATTATAATAAGTGAAACAACTCAGAAACAGAAAGTTAAATACAACAGGTTCCCACTTATAAATGGGAGCTAAATGACGTATACACACAAACATACAGTACGGAATAATAGACACTGGAGATTCAGAAGCATGTGCGGGATGGGAGGAGGTAAGGGATGAGAATTTACTTAATGGGTCTAAAGTACATTATTCAGGTGGTAATTACAGTAAAAGCCCAGACACAATATATCCATGTAGAAAAACTGTACTTGTACCCCTTAAATGTATACAGATTAAAAAACTAAAACAGAGAATTCTTATGCCAAAGTGTGATTGTAATAAATTCAGCGATTTTTGTACAGACTATTTACTGTAAATGCATGTGTTAGAGGGATTGTTGCAACCCTTGTAGGCAGTGTGTCAAAAGCTGGCATCAGAGTTTTTGCTGTATCTCTCAACTTACACGTCTCAAAACCTCAGTGCTCATATTTCTTCATATAATTATGAAAAACAAAAAATACTTATTCTTAATACATTACACGTTTTAAATGTTGGTTTCCTCACCCCCCACCCCAAAATAGAGCAGTTTAACCGTCTTCCTTATTTTGCTAATACAAAGCAAAAAGCAAAAACAAAACCAAATGTCAAGGCAAATGGAACAGTATTGATTTGACTGACTCTTCACTCTTCTAATCGAGCATTCTTTTAAACTTCTAGACTTAGTAAGTCTTATGGTTCATGTTCTGTCTTCTCCTTCCTCTTGTTCTCAGTGATTAGCACATAATATGTACTTAATAATGATTTTTTGCAGTGAGGGAACGCATCAATCTCTTGAATAAATATATCTCTCTGACTTTTTCCCCCTAGTTGACAGTTACCTGAACTTTTGGGTGCAGAATCTTCTCTTTATTTTCTTCCTTTATTGACATTGACAGTAAATTTCTGATCAAGGCTTCTGTTTCTGTAACTAGCTTTGACTTGCTACTCTGCCCCAGATCTCTAAGGCCAGACTCTTCCAGAGGCAGCTGTCAAGTACTGCCAACAGCACTGGAAAGGAGGTAACAATTCAAATCCCAGTTCTGCATCTACTAGTTCCATGGCATTGAACAATGTACTTCATCCCTTTGGACCTCAGTTTTCTCATCTGCACAAGTAAAGAAAGAACTTTGTGGTTCTTAACTGGAAGTACTCACAAAAATTATCTATGGACCTCTGTTAAACATACACAAGCTGAGATTCATCCACAGAGGTTCTGATTCAGTAGGTCCACAGGGAGGAGCAGAGCATATTCATGTCTGTTTTTCTAAGATGATCCTTAAATTTCACAGTCTGAAGTTTCAGAAATTCCAGGAATTCTCAATTATTTATTTTGTAAGAATTTACTAACTATAAGATGTGTTTTCTTTATTTTAAATCCTCTGGAAGAAATACACTAGATATTTCAACATTGACTTAACAAATTCATTTTAATTATTCCATTAATTATCAATTTTAATGGTCAATTTAATTATTAACAAATGGGTTCTAATTCCTTTGGTTTCTCCCTGTACTCAATCAAGTTCTAGAGTCAGGGAAATAATATGGAAAATGTCCTCTATATTTCAGGCAGTTGATCTCAACTGTGAAAGTAGCATTCAGGAACTGACTGATGCTGGAGAAGATATCGTTCTGTGGCTGACAATATTGAGGTTACCTTAAATAGGGCTGGATATACACCTAATTATCTCATCTCTGGTGATTTTTATTCCTTTCAACACCCTCATTCTGGGAATCATGTGAGCATACAGTATTTTAGAATGTCTTTTTATCTTTTGTCTTTCCCCATCTTTTTATACTTATGTTCTTTCCATGTGTTAAGGTTCTAATACACTAGTTGGTCCCCATATAATATTGTTATCACTCCACATCATTTCTTTACACATTAACTGTAAAATATTGCTTAAATTTTAAAAGAGAACTTCAAGACATTGATTCTCATTTTAAAAGTCTTGATTCAAATGTTACTTTGTAAAGTCTTTCCTAACTTGCCCAGGCAAAGCAAGGTTTTACTTTCCCTAAGGTGTATTTGCATTTTATACTATGCTGTATAAATTAAAGGTTGACATGGATTTCTCACTGGACTCTATATCTCTTGACAGTAAAGGCACTGCCTTTACCTCTGTATCTTCATTATCTACCACAATCCCTGACATAAACAGTATTAAAAAATGCTTATTGAACTAATAAATGGATAATATCAGAATTTCAGAAAATGTTTAAAAGCTATCTTAAACCTCCAGGCATCCTTAAAAAGGGATCTTTGAAATCCTCTCAAAAAGAAGCATATTACTAAATTTGTACTCTGCTACAAACCTATTCTAGACTCGTCGCTGTCCCTATCCTATAATTTCCATTCAATAAAATCTTGTCACTTTATTTTATTTTAGAAAGCTTATCCTGTCTACAATGGGAATGTTATTTTGAAATCTGAAGAAACAAGAAAGAGAAAGCAGTTAGGAGACTTTTGCTCAAATGGGAAACAATTAAGATTGAACTTCGGCTGGTACCAGTGGGAAAATAAGAAAAGAATCCCCTTGGTAAGCACTCACTGTTGAGCCCTGTGAATCAGGAGCAATTGATGATAAGCCATTTTTTGGGGAAACATTCAAACTACAACTTATCATTGGTCATCAGTCTGTTAAGCAAGTCTGTCACCAAGAGAGATCTGATATTCAAATTGCACTTAGTGTTTCACAAAACAGAGTGCAGGCACCAGATTTTCCTCATATAAACTACTATTTTTAGGCATCTAAAATTAATGAATTGCAAAATTCAAATAAGATGTTTTATACAATTTGAATAAAAATGTGCTAAAAGAAGCTGAGTTGTACCTACTATCCAATTAGCAAACTGCTTCTCACTTGTCATGCAGTTTTATAACACCGTAGAACATTTGTTTCTCAGTATTTGTTATCATTTATAGAATGATAATTTTAATCCCCAAATTGGCATATTGAACATTTTATAGCATATGTTTTGGTAGCATATTCATTTATAAATTTCTATATACTGGTTAATCTATAACAGAATGTTTACTGGTTACACTATGTAATATCTACTGTTTAATAATTGCATATATGATGGTATATATACTACATACTGGCAATTATAGCATAGATGTCTTATATAGTATACACATGGAATGCATACACATGTGTATTTAAACATTGTTACTTAATATCTCATATTTGAATTTTCTACTAGAATATAAGTTTTGAGATGACATTATTTTCTAATCTCTAACTGCAATAGCAAGATTTAAGAAAATCTGGCTGTCCTTAGATACCATATATAAGTACATTATAGTCATAGAATTTTAGTTGCAACATGCAGGGTATGTATTTACCATGTAAACTGTATATTTAATAGAATTTACAGAAGTTCAAAGAAATAAACAGAAAAAACACGAAAACTGTGCATTTGGATTATTATTTTGAACGTTTCCACTGTACAGGAATAGATAAGCAGAGAATGATATAGATCTATATATTCAAATACCATGGACTGTGAAAAACAGCTTTAATGAAGTGAAAAAGTAAATTTCCATAGATTTTATTAAGAGGTGACAATTTCTCAAAGGCACATTTAACTTAGTGACCATAACATATCACACTATTTGGTGTCAACATGTTATATTGGAATCAAAAATATCATTGCAAGAAAGATGATAATAAAAATAACATCAAAATTAGCTACCTTACCAGCTTCTCTTTTTCAATCTCTAAGTTTTCCTAGATGAACTCCTGGCTTGGCAGAAATCTCTGAATTCTGCTCATTCCATATTCATGAATACTAATCATGTACCTCGAACTATGATCTCTGAACATGAATTCTTTCTGCTTCCCAGGATATATTTTTATTTTTCGTATTTCACAAAGATTCATGAGAGACAGTTGTTTGGCATTTATTGGCATCTAAGTTTCACTAATTAACATTCTTGTGTATCCGTGGGGAAGAAGGAACATTGTCTAACAATCCACTTCCTTTATCTGTGAATAATGTGTTTGTTTCTGTGTGGAGACTGTTAATTAGTTTAACTTTAGATTCCTTAAAAACATTTCCTTTCTTTTTTAATTCATAAGTCTCTGAGAAAAAACACAGAGCAACTGATTCAAATTAAAAACAAAGCATTATCTCATATATTTCTTATAATAGAGGAATTAATTGAAAAATATTCTTATCGTGGAGATAGGGGAATATCCAACTGGAGGAAAGGAGGTGATAAGTCAATGCATTTTCTTATGTTTCATCAGACCTCCTTCCCCTCTAAGGGGCAAGTTAGAGGCTTATTCTAATAAGCTCTTAACTGTAGCTTTTACACTTTTGGTGGGAGGGTAAATTAGTTCAACCATTGTGGAAGACAGTGTGGCGATTCCTCAAAGATCTAGAAACAGAAATACCATTTGACCCAGCAATCCCATTATTGGGTATATACCCAAAAGATTATAAAACATTCAAGTATAAAGACACATGCACATGTATGTTTGTTGCAGCACTGTTCACAATAGCAAAGACTTGGAACCAACCTGAATACCCATCAATGATAGACTGCATAAAGAAAATGTGGCACAGATACACTATGGAATACTATGCAGTCATAAAAAAAGGATGAGTTCATGTCCTTTGCAGGAAGATGGATGAAGGTGGATACCATCCTTTCTCAGCAAACTGACACAAGAACAGAAAATCAAACACTGCATGTTCTCACTCATAAGTGTGTGTTGAACAATGAGAACACATGGAAACAGGGAGGGAACATTATACATCGGGGTCTGTCGGGGGTGGAGGGACTAGGGGAGAGAGAGCAGGGAGTGGGGAATTGGGGAGGGCTAACTTTAGGAGAAATACCTAATGTAGATGACGGGGTGAAGGATGCAGCAAACCACCATGGCACATGTAAACTTTGTAACAAACCTGCAAGCTCTCATGTGTACCCCAAATCTTAAAGTTAATAATAATAATAAAGTTTAAGCTCTCAGCTTCATCATATATTGGCTTTTCAATCTTAAGCAAGTCAATTAGGATGGTGGCAGAGGAGTGTAGAGGTTCATTTGGTCATTTGTTTCCTTTGGTCAGCCAGGCACTTGCTTTATGTAGTTCATCTTATTTAATCTTTGTAAAGATTATTATTTTTACTGTTCATCAAAGTAGGTATGATTAACTCTTTTATATCCTAGAAAATGGAAACCCAGTGATATTAAACAACCAAGTTATTAACTGGTAAATATAATAAACATATTCTTGGGCAATTTGGGGGAAGAAATAAAATACTATACGTACTTTGAAAACAAAGCAACTTATAGACATGTAAGATATGATATCATATAAGGACACTCAATCAAGATAAACTGAGGCCAGGTATAATGTAGTTAATATGTAAAAAAAAAAAGTTGAGGAGATTCCTCAGGAATAGGGTTGCCAGATTTAGTAAATAAAAATATCAAATATCTCTTAAATTCAAATTTTAGAAAACTAGTTAACTTAGCATGTATATCCCATGCAATCTTAGGGATGGCTGATACTAAACAAATGTGTTTCTTAAACCTGATACTTGAATTTGACTTGATATCTTCTATTTTATCAGTCTGCCCTACTCAGGGACTTTCCCTTACAAGAAATAAAGGCTAGAGAGGCCTCTACTACTGAGGATAAAAACTGTGAAAGCTGTTACAGCAGGACTTCTGTGCTTTGATTAGCATCTAACATGACGACTTTCATTCTTGGAGATTAGGCCCCAAGTATGAGAAAGATTTAAGAGTAAAATGGTTTGGAAAAACTGCAGCCTATATTAGCAAATTTGAGTTAATGGAAGGGTGCTATGTATGGCAGTCACACTGATATCCGTAAAAGCCAGTAATAATTAGGTTTGAATAGCTCAGTAATGCTTTGATGAAAAACTTGGGCTGGTTCTTGAAAGATGAGTGAGTATATGAAGAGGAGTAAAAGAGAATTAGTCTCTGGTGACATTAGCAAAAATAAAGACAAGGGAATGAATCATTTTCAAACATCAATTCTGTACAAACATCTGTAGCTACATAAATATTCCATGAAGAAACAGCTGAGAAAAAAGTAAATGCTCATAAATAAGATTAGCAAGGTATGGTGGGGCCCAGCAAGGCAGGGATTAAATAAGGAAGAGAGTAGATACGGAAGATCAGCCAGGGATCTGATAGAGTAAACATACTCATTTGTTTATTGCCATCTACGTCCAAAGAGGAAGTCCATATTGGCAAACTGTCTCCTTGTACTCAAAGAGTTCAAAAATTCTGTCACTATTTAAGAGAAACAGAACTGAAATTAGGAAATCTGGCTGTGCCACTAACAAGTTAACAGAGTTAACAGAATTTTTTCGTTTGTAAAAGAGAAACGAAAACATCTCAGGGAAAAAAATATAAAGATTCTATTAGATAAAGTTTGGCAAAAATTATCTTAGCTCTAATATTCTACGTTCCTCCTATGGAAAATCCATTATTCTAGAAACACTTGTTTGTTCTTTCCTCAAGATGCTATGCCTTTACAACATCGGGGGTGGATCTCTTAGAAGGACAAGAATTCAAATATTCAAATATGTGTTTCCTGCAGGACTGAGACTAAGCTAGTGCCTTTGAGAACAAACAACAGAATAGTTTTTTGAAAAACATTCTGAATACACTTTAATAGACTTTGTGGCAGAGTGGAGAAAGGGGATATAGAGAATTAAAGGCATAACATGAAATCTAAAATATAGGGAAACAAGGACTTTGGGAAGCTGAATCATGAAACAAACTAAGTTTGACTATTTTACAACAAAGACCTTTTATGGAATCCACAGTATTCTCTTCTATTATGTGCTGTAGAGAAATTATGACCCTGGGTTCTTCCAAACACAGAGAGAAGAGATTCCAGCAGCCCTCTGTTAGAAGTAGAGAAGAACATTTTTTGTTTTGGTCTGATATCAGCCTTCCAGCATTTTTTACAGATTGGACCTACTCTGTAGAATGAAAGTAGAATGAATTCTCAAAATTAGAACTGTCGCTGTAACTTCATATCTACAGGACAAACTACATGTATGACAAGATGGGAAATAATGATACTAAATTATGTACTGTTTTATATATTAAGTGAGATACCTTATATAAAGCATATCACAGGCACACAATAAATGAAAATTTCCTTCCTTCTCCAATCATACTCTGTCCTTCCAGGTCCAATGCCTGTCCCTTTCCAGAGGTACCATAAGCCGAATTACCCAGAGCCCAGTGGTACAAATATACAGCACGTATCAGAGATAACAGCCAGAGATGACATACTTTCCCTCAAAAAGTCTTTTCTTTAGACTATAGAGGGTAGAATTAGGACATTTATGTAAGACTCACATTAAACAAGTACACTCTGGGCCACTTTGGTGATAATGTTACTGTCTTCAAGTGGTAACAAGAGAAAGGTGAAGTTAATTTCCCTTGCTTCAGAAGTTCTGTTTTATAAGTCTGAAGGGTACAGTATTGAAATGATAACCTACATACAATATTAACCATTTTCTTCCAAAGTAAATATATATTTCAATAGCAATTTCATAAATATCCAAGAGAAATTATCCAAATATTCATATATATTGAAGTTAGCTCAGCAGGAAAAGCTATTTTAGTGATAAGGCTCTGAAGAGGCCCCACAACTTGAGATAATTATATGTGATACATCAACCACAAAAACCATATTCATGAGAGCTGTTCAGTTATGTCTTAATAACAATCTTATAATTATAAAATGTTCCAGCTGGAGAGAATCTTGTCCAACACATTTGTCATAGAGATAAAGCAACTAATACCTGGAGATGTTAAATTATGCTTAGGATTGTCTAAGAAATGGAAAAGAGGGTTCTGAACTAGGTCTTTTGACTTAATTATTTTCTAATGCATTTGTTATAGAGATAAGGCAACTAAGACTAGGAGATGTTGTTTGTTCTACATTGTTCAGTAAGTGGAAGAGATCAATTTTTCAATCAACAAACTCTTATTGTTGATGTCAATATGGCTGACACTGTCTCTGCCTTAAAGTTCTTTATAGTAAAATGCAAAGAAACCTATTAAAACCTTTCATTATGAAAGACAAAATTACATTTTTTCCCAAAACGCAGGTTTTAACACAGAAAACTTTGAGCTCCAGGAATTAAAACACTCTTTTTGAAGCTAGAATGAAATATTAAACATCCAATTTTGCATGTGGGGAAACAGAAACATATTTAAAATTTTTTGAACATAGTTTTTACAGCTAGAAAATTACTTAACGGCCTCTCAATCTCTGTCTATGCTTGTTTCATTTATATTTTATAAGCTTCTTTTTAACCTACTTTCTAGTAAAGCCTGATCTTTCTGTCTTATTTTCCATTCACTCACCCTCAATTTCATATTTATATTTGATTTTTGTTTTAACTCTGGTAGATTTGTGTTTATCTCATTTTAATACTTTTTATTTTTGCATTTCAGTATATTGCTTTAGCATTCTAATGTCCTCCAAAATTCTGAATTTCTTCCAAAAGAAATTGGTAATTCTTACCAGGTTTGTGTCACAAATAAATCTTTTAAACATCATCTTTAGTCTTCCAACAAGTTGCTGACATTTTATTCATGTTTGTATCCTTGTGACTTGCAGGTAGGGGGTACTAAATGCTCTCTGCTAAGTGCATGAATGATTAATGGAATAGCACAAAGGGGAGCACCCCAGGCTGGGCTTTTTTAGTTCTCTCACCAGGTTTGCCAAGATGTTTCAATCAGTACCCTTTGAGTACCACTTTATAGTCTGCCTGAGAGTGACTTATTCTACCACAATCTACTTTACTTCCATTTTCTATAATTCATTAAAAAAAAGGACTACCAATGAAAATTCTGCCATATGCTTGAAACATTTTGAGGCTCATATTAATGGAATGACTTCTAGTTTTCCCAGCTTCTTCGAGTGCAGTTTCTTCTAAACATATCTCAAAAAGCCATAGTTTTATATCACAACAGTTTCATGATAAAGTGCAACAGACTATGCACCTTTTGTATTGATCCGTATCTCTAGAAATTAAGCAAAGTAGATACACAGATGTGTATACATATATTTTTACATACGACATATAAAGATACATATAAAATGTTGAATCACCTAGATAATTTCAGACTTGGGTAGGAATTTACAATGGTGAATAAAGTGGCTCATAATCTTTTAGAAAAGAAATATGCTCTTTTGATTTCATCTCAATTGACTCCACCTCTGCATCCTAAAAACAATTTTACTATAATACTGTTCCTATTTAACCATTAATTCAAAAGATAAAGAAAAGCAAGACTTGGCTTTCTAAATTCCAGTTGCTTATTGGATATAATAGTACTTTTAATTGCTAAATGATTCCAAAATTAATACTATTAGACTCTGACTTCTGACTACAATATTGTAAGAGAAATCAGATATACCATCCTTTCTGAAACAGTAAAAAACCTGACAAGATACATAAAACATAGTTTTCAAGAAATTCAATATTGAACAATGTAGGAGAGTAATCCCTGAGAAATGAGAAACAAACAAGATGAACCCTATAATTGCCCTAACCCACAGCCATAAAGGAATTCCCAGGCCATTGCAACAGGAGTCTTGGGACATAAAAGCTTCTCATATCTACAAGATAGAGGCCTGGAGAAGAGGACTCTGACAATCCACAGAGGGTCTTTTTTGAATATTTAGCAGATAATTTATCAGTACCTGAATGTGAGCTAACATTAGAGCCTGTAAAACATACACTCTAAAAGCACTGGATTGAAGAGTACTCAGTATGTACACAGAACCTGTAAACCTAAGTAGGAAGTCTTATAATTCACAGACACAGTAGTGTACACAGAAGGCTCTTGCCTCTGTAGTGGAGAATATTCCGATATATATATTAAACACAGCTGTAGTCCTACCTAGTCAATTGTAAAATAGTAACAGTAAAAATCAAGCTGCTTCCAACTAACTGAACTGCATCCCAGAACAAAGTTTAAGAGATTTATAAGGATAAAAAGAATACAACAATCACAAAGTAAAATTTTTTGTATCTAAATTCCAATTTAAATAAGTTACCAGGCATACAGAATAGTAGGAAAAAACACAACCCATAATGATAAACAATAACAATTGAAACTTTCCCAGAATGGAAATAAACATTACCATGGATCAAACTGTCAGTTCATTAAGTGGTAGAAGAATCCTAATCATATAAGCACCTAATAATAGGTCTGTAAAATATATAAAGCAAAAATGAATGAACCTGTAAAAATAAAAAGAATTCACAACCACAGTCAAAATTTAAATGTCCCTCTCTCAATAATTTGACAGAACAGGTTACTGAAAATAAGAATTAGTAGACTTGAACAACCCATTACTCAACAAGAGCTGACTGAAATTTATAGAATATTCTACCAAACAATGGCAGCATATGCATTCTTTTCAATGACATGCAAAACATTTACCAAGATGAACTATATTCTATGCCATAAAGCAAACTTTAAGAAATTTAAAACAATTCAAGTCATACAAAGTATACTTTTGGCTACAAGATAATTAAATTATAATTCAGTATCAGAAGAATATCTGAAAAATTTTCAATATTTGGAAACTAAATAAAACTTTTATAATAACTCATGTGTCAAGGAAAATAATCAAAATGCAAATCAGAAGATGTTTTGAAGTAAATACAAACAAAAACACAACATACCAAAATCTGTAAGCAATCAATTAAGGGTACTATATGCTACATTAGAAAAGAAAGAAGGTTCTTAATTGATTTTGTGGAGCTATAACAGAATATGAGACACTGGGTAGTTTATAAGCAAAAAGCTTTATTTGGTCTATAATTTTGATGTCTGGAAGGTTCAAGATTGGTCAACTACATCTGGTCTGGACCTCAGGCTGCTATGACTTACAGTGGAAAATAAGAGAAGGGAAACTTGCCTGTGCAGAGAACACATGGTGATAGAAGAAACAAGAGAAAGAGGAAGGGGAGGTGCTAGGCTCCTTTTAACCACCACCTCTTGTGGGAACTAACAGAGTGAGAACTCATTCACAGAGGCATTAATCTGTTCATGAGGAATCTGTCAGTAGGCCCTACCTCCAACATTGAAATTAAAATTTCAACATTGAATGTTTGAGGGACAAACATTCAAACCAGAGAAAAGGGTCACAAATCAGAGGCCTCAGTCCCTACCTTAAGAAACCAGAAACAGAACAAATGAAGTTAAAAATAAGCAGAAAATAGAAAATAAAAATCAAAGCAAAAATCAATGGAAGAGGACACAGAAAAACAATTTTAAAAACCAGCGAAACAAAAAAGCTATTTATTTAAGAAAAATTAATAAAACTGAGAAATCGCTATCCAGACTGGTCCCCCCAAAAAGAAAGACACAAATGACCAATATAAGATTTTAGAGAAGTTATATTGCTATAAATTATATAGATATTAAGTGTATCATAAAAAAGCATTGTAAACAATTTTCTCCCCCAAATTTTGACAGTTTAGATAAAATAGAAAAGTTTCTTCACAATTCATTCTAGAAGAAATAGATAACTCAGATGTATTTATTTGAAAAATCAATGAAAACTCAAATATCTTTTTATCAAACAAATAAGTGAACAAGCAAAAAACTTTACATTTTACTGTTGAGTTTATTTTAATAGTTTGAGATTGGTTTATTAAATATATAATTAAGCTAAAGAACCAAAATATCACTCTATGAAGAGAACAAAATTTGGCTCATATAGTTGATTAGCAGTAACATGCCTTCAAATTTGTTTGGAATTTTTTCATAGAAACATATATGGACATTTTACACAAATAATTTTGGGTATGTTTGCTTGTTTTGCCACTGTTTGCTATATGTAAACAGTGCATAAAATGCCCTTTTTATTTAGGAAATTCTAATATTAGATGCTAAAGAACTTAAATTTGTCTTTTCTACCGATTTTTCCATTAGATTTCTTTGTTTGATTACCTTGAACTTGTGGACCTATCCAATTTTTAGCTGTACTTGAGACAATTCCCAAACCCTAAAAAATTATTTTCCAGTTTAACGTCATCATGTGATATCAACTCAAAAAGTGTAAATCTTTTTAACCATACTTAAATTTTTGCATTGATTTCTAATTTGTTTGACTAACATTTATAAAAATAGCATCAACTAGTACAAGGTATTTTTATATCTACCAGCCAATCAATATATAAAAATTCAAAATCACTCTGAATGTGTTAGAAAACAAACTGTAATCTCCTTGAGGGAGATATGATAATATTAAACTATTTATTAAATTATTGGGTGCTAAGATTATGATAGACATGTACTAAGTCCATTATATATTTTCTGTTTCCTACAAAAATGTGAGATTAATTTGTAATCATCACTGCACATGAGGAAAATGAGGCGTAAATAAATTAAGTAACCTGGCTGAGATCTCATGCTGATAATCCACAATGTGAAGAACTTAGCTGAGCTCTGTTAAACTTTGAAGTCTATTATTTTTAGCCAACATGTTACACTGCTTCCCTAAGTCTGTTTCTTTCATTTTCATAGTCATTGTAACTTAGAAGTAGTAAGTACTCACTGAATGCTTATTAAATGTTGCAAAAGTTGTTTGCTAACATTTTCATTACTTAAACTAAATTTCAGTTCCTTTTTGGTATGAAAAGATAGTTTATAAAATATAAACATAACAAACTATAAATCTACCTCTATTATAAAAAAAGAAATAAAAAGAAAATAAATGAACTGGCTGAAGAATCTGTTGCAGCCTAAGTTTTATAATGCCTTGAAAGACAGATGAAATTCTTTATGTCTTAATTGGGATATCACATTTGGTCTATCTGCCACCATTACTGCTGGCTTTATCCAGCAACAGGTTGTATCGTGATTATGACAGAAAAACAATCAGCTTGTGACATTTCTCAAATGCCTCTATTCTGTGCAAAAGTACTACCCAATTTATATTTTAAAAATATATAAATGATGATATACTGGCTTTGACACTAAAAAAAAAAGAAAAATTATATTTAGGAAACTTGGAGAAGTAAAATGATGAATTCATGTTTAATATGCACATAAGTCATGTTCTTTTTAGTAGCAAGATTAGATTTATAAATGTAGGACTGCTTTGATATTTGTATAATTTTCCTCTTATTATTAAACACTTATATGAGAATTATTGCTTTGCAAGTGATACTAGACCAGTATATTTATTATATATGCAGCAGGCATTATTCATTTCTGTCATTCAAATTATTATTCTGAAAGTAGCTCTAATAAATTGGTTTATTTGCAGAATAAAGCTGACTAATAAACATATGTCTCTAAATCACCATTTATATAAATATTCAATGAAATCAGCAGAAGATATTAAAAGTAACTGTGGATTTCGCTTTTACACAAAGGGAAAGAAAATAAAAAGACAAAATTTATTATTTTGTAGACTTTAAAAGTTGTTATGGTTGAACAGGACCCCCAAAGTCACTGAATCCATTATTTGAACCTATTATGAGAGTTCTATTTGTCTTTACTAAATTTCAGCTTTCTAGAATATGTCTAACTTTTCCATAAAAAAGGATTTTTTCCGTCCAGTTTTTATTCTATAATTAGTCACATTAGTTTAAACTTCCAGCTCTATGTGAAGGACAAATTTCAAAAGCAACATTTTCATGACCTCATACAAATCACTAATAAGAATGTTTCCAAAGAGAGAAAGGCAGTCCTAATAGAGTGGAAAGAGCATAGGCCTTGGAATAAAAATAAATAGATGTGAGGCCTGATGCCATCATTTCTGAGCTTGTGACCTTGGCTAAAGCACATAACACTGTACATTCCAGTTTTCTCCCTTGGAGCAGAGGAAATGTATCAAAATATGAAAATATTTTATCAACTGAAAATGACTATATAAATTTACATATTTGTCTAGATTGTGCAGTAGATATGCTACTGAAGAATATTTTCCAGTTGCTATTAATACATAACATTATTTAAATAATGAATTAGTCTAAATTAACATGAACATATCAATTCATCTAAACTCACACATTTATATAACCTCAATAACTCCACAGATTTTTTGAAAATATCTTGAAGTTTATCTCATCATTTTTTGAAATAAAGAAGAATTCATGTTGTTAATTGCAATACCATGATTTGCTATTAATTCTTGTTAAAAATGAAAATAAATGTACGTTTTCATAAATCACCCTTAGCAAATATATGGGGGTTTCTGTGGATCACTTAATTCCTTTTTAAAGACTTAGTCTTGATTTTGTGTTGGCATACCAGATTATCTGAAAATGGACGGTTTAATAAGGACACAGATTTGTTACAGTTCTGGAGGCTGGGTAGCCCAAGGTTGAGGGGCCCATATCTGGCAAAGGCCTTTTTGCTGCTTTACACCATGTGGGAAGACACAAAGGGAGCCAAGTATGTGTTCGAGAGAAAAGGGAAAGGGGCTGAACTCATCCTTTTATCAGGAACCCATTCCTGCAATAAGTAACCCATTCCCATCATAATGTAATTAATCTATTCATGAGCGCAAAGCCTTCATGACCTAATCACATCTTAAAGTCCCCCATCTCAACACTGTTGCAGTGGGGATTAAGTTTTCCACACATGAACTTTGAAGGACATATTCCAATCATAGCAGACTAATTTTTCTTTTGGCTTGGATTGTTTTTTTCTTAATGTATTGTACTCTAAGTTCTGGAGTACATGTGCAGATCTTTCAGGATTGTTGCATAGGTACACACATGCCATGGTAGTTTGCTGTCTCCATTCCCCATCCCCTACATCAAGCATTTCTCCCTTCCCAACCTCCCCTCCCCCTGCTGTCCCTCCCCTAACACCCCACCCCGCAACAGACCCCAGTGTGTGATGTTCCCCTCCCTGTGCCCATGTGTTCTCATTGTTCAACACCCAAATGAATGAGAACATGTGGTGTTTGTTTTTCTGTTCTTGTGTCATTGGGTGGAAAATGATGATTTCCAGATTCATCCATAATAAGCCATTGTAAATATAATCAGTAACATTATTTTCCTATTATTTTTATTCTTCCTTCTTGAGCTTGGTACCTTTTGAAAATAAGGTGTTCACTGGTTCGCTGGTCTTTGCAGAGAGGTATTAGAAAAAACCACGTTATAATTTGAAAAATTATGATTTGAACTTGGCTTTTACAATTAGTAACCCTGCAATCTTGGGCAAATAGCTTTGCCTCTTGGAGCATTGACTTGCTAACCCACAGAAATGCAGAAAACATTTTTTAATTTGCCAATTTGTAATGAAAATGAAAAGAAATCACATATACAAAATACTTAGTAAATGTGTGACTCCAGATGTTATTCCCCGATGACCTGCTTTGTAACCATACCACTTTCCTCTGTGAAACAGAATGACATATTTCTAAGTGTGTCCTTTCGAGGCATGGATTCCTAAACATATATTATGAGTAGAAAATACAGTGCGCACTAAAAAATAGCTTTTCTAAAATTTGCATAAGCTGACAAAAGCACAAAAAATTATTCCTGTTGAAAGTCATTTTCCTTGGGGGCACTAGAAAATATACCCTCATACAAACAAAGCAAAATTATTTTTACCCAGATGTATAAGATATCATTTTAGAAATATATACAAATTAAGGGTGCTGCCTACAGATACACATCGCTGAAGCCAGGAAGTTTGTCAGCCAAGGTAATAATCAATGACCTCAGTTGAATTCCCAAAAGATCTCTACGTCAGTGTTAAAATGGCCATAAATAACAAGATAATTAACTATCTGTCCTGAGAATCTGCTTGAAAAGAGCTGTTCTAAGTTTCTGAAAGGAAGTCATCAAAAAGAGAGAAGGGAAGCAAAGAATTTGGGCTTATTCAATTTACTGGCCTCCTATTTTCTATTAAAAGGGTTGTTTGTAACTCCCTTATTTTTTGTTCTCTACATCTTTGGACATTTTCTTGAGGTGCAAAAAAAAGAAAAATTAAAAAACAAGAAAAAGGGATAAGATAGAAAGCGAAAGGGTCATAGTTCTAAAATGTTTCCACACCAGCCCCAAAGAAAGATAGGCTCAGCTTTCAATGTCATTTTCCTCCATGACATTTTCCTTTAGTATCTCTGTTCCTTCTCCAATACTACTTTCCTGAGTAGCTCTTTTCTGGACAGGTCAGCTGATATTCCCAAGTTCTAGCCTGATTTTCCTTTTGATTCACTTCCACATTACTCCTGGAATGATCCTTTAGATACAAGACTTGCTCCTGAATTTCCCCTGCTTGAAATCTTCTATAATTCTGCTTCTTTCAGGATCAAGTTTAGTCTGAAAAATAAATCACTTCGAATTTTGAACCTATGTTTCCAGAGTCTCCTCAAGCCACAGATAATTAAACTTGAAAAACACCCTTAAAATACAAATATGAATTGCAGAGTGGAGTGAAGGTATTAATGTTCCTAGTGAAAACAGTAATGGAAGTAAGAATGAGCAATGGTCTTCAAGAGATACAGTGGGTGTGGTACAAAAAGACTTGGATCCTTATAATGGCTTTACAGGTTTGAAGGGGCTAGATTAATTAGGATGTTTGGTGAGAAAATTCCAGGTTAGGAGAATCATTCAGATATGACCCTGTGAAAGCTGTAGAGAAAGAGTTGTGGTCTACACGAGATAACCACTGCATTTGCCAACATACCCTTTTACCCCTTTTGGATGAGAGACAAGAGTTAGGCCATCAATACATTCCTGGTGATGAATGAATTATTGAATACTGGAGTTCCCAATTTCCTACTTAAATTTTATTATGAAACAGTGATACTTACTCCTTTTTAATGATTCTTTTATGGAAAATCATTTCAGTAGAAGTTTTTATACATTATTTTTGTATAAAATTGAGAAGAGATGATTATTCTCCCAGAATATTGTTTAGATCAAATCATTTAAGTGACTTCATATGCCATATATTTTGTGAGCAACTGGTAAGTGCCAGGCACTGAGAATACAATGGTGAAGAAATAGATATAATATGTGCTCCCTGGAATTTATATCTTAGTTGGAAAGAGAATGAATTAAATGAATAATTTTAGCACAAGATGATGCATACTTTGATCGATAACCTATTGTGTTGTAGCCACTATACTGTACATAATAGTGTTTATGATCTTATGAATAAGATAGATGTTATATAGATAAAAATGCCAAATAATATTTAATTGCAAATTACATAAAGTCAATGATTTTAAGATGCAGGATAATATGCAATCATGCAAAACAAGTGAAGTTATTTTAGGTAACAAGGAAGACTTCCCTGAGGGAGTGACATCTACACTGATATTTGATGGATGAGTAGGAATTCGCTGAGCTAAAAACTGTAAGAAGATCATTCCAATTAAAAGAATAGCATGTGCAAATACTGAGGCAGAGAAAAGCTTGGCATATTTTAAGTACTCAAACAAATTCAGTTCAGCTGGTAAGAGATGTGAAAGCGTGGCAGCAGACAAAACTGGAATACAATTATCTTCTTCAGAATATTGACTCATCCAATTCCTGAATGTGGTACATCTTTCCCTTTAACCCTTTAATTTTTCTGTGATACTGATTGCCAATCCTTTCAACCTTTCAATACATATTCTCTCTCTCTCTTTCCCTCCCTCTTTCTCTCTCTCCCCTTTTGTTCCCCCATTTCACTCTGAAAACTTGATATATCTCTTGTTTCTCGCCAGTTTTCTGAAGTGTGACTATAATGTACCTCAACAGTTTTCAACCATTGAGGAATTAAAAGGGTAATAATTTCAATCTTGAAATACTTGCTCTTTAGTTCTGAGAATTTTTCTTAAAATATGATTTTAATCATTTATTCAATTCATTTTTCTCTATTCTTTCTCAAGTTTTTCTTATTTGAATGCTGGGAAATCCCAGATCAGTTCTCTCATTTTCTTGTTTTTTCTCACCTCTATACTATTCCTTTGCCCTTTTGTTTTACATTTTTAGATATTTCCTCAATTTGTTTCTTCATACTTTTCTATTAGATGTTTTATTTATTATGTGTGCTTTCATTGTAAGAACTTTTCTTATATTCCTTTGTACAATATTTTCTTCCACTTTTAAGGATGCAGTATCTTTTATTTTGTGTTCGAGGATATCACTATTAGTTCTTTAACTTTCAATCTCCCTGCAGAGTCTCTATATCCTTCAGTCTTTTAAGTTTATTGCTCCGTCTTCACTGTTAGAAGTTTTCCTCAGATGTCCTAGTGATACACAATGGTCTCTTCGTATTTAGAGTTAGGGGTTTTAAAAAAAGACTAGAGACTGTGTCTGTAAATGGGGGCTGTCTACTGTAGAGTTGACATCCGCAAGTACTACTGACTAGAATGCTCACTGATACTGGGTCATCACTGATACTGAGCTGGTTTCACGTGTCTCAGGGAAGAAGATACTCCTATTCTCCTGCTTAGAGAGAAAGATCTGGCTACCTGCATTCTAGGATCCCAACTGGATAAGAGAACTTGGACTGTCAACATTTAGTTTGTGAAAGTTTTCTTATTTCTTCATCTTACTATAGTGCCCTGCCTCTCACCTCGTGTTGGATCCTTCAATCCAGAGATCCTCCTATTCTACCCTGTACTCTGTATAAATTTCAACTCTTTGGCCAATTAGATGGGATTCTGGGAATCTTATTGCTTAAAGAAACCTTTAATTATTCTTGCTTCTTGTGGTCCTACCACCATTCCAGCTTCCAGAAATAACTGCTATCACAGATTTCTGAGCTTTTGGAGGTTTTTATACTGCATATTGGATTGCTCCTTGGCTGAGAATTTGGCTTCTTTGTAAATTAGTTATCACTTCTCCATTTTTAAAATTTGTATTGCTACCATCTCTTCCTCCATTCTTTTGGTCTTTGTAAGAATGTAAGAGCAATATTTCTTTATTCTATTTGGAAGCATTAAGAAAAAAAACATGAAATTAAATGTCAGTGTTCAATCTGCTGTCATTATTGGAAGTGGTTCTGATTGCCTTTTATGGGTTTCACAGAATTTTCTGGTGGAAGAAGAGAAGGACTGAGGATATTAGCAATCTTTCATGAACACATAAGTAACTGCAGAGTAGACTACATGGAAGGATTTTTTATCCCTTTGAATTTCTAGATGAATTGCTCTCCTCCCCACCAACCCATACACAAGCACTGTGGCTTATTTAGAATCTCTAAATCAGTAGCCTCCAACCTTTTTGGTGCCAGGAACCAGTTTCATCAAAGACAATTCTCCCACAGGACAGTGGGGCGGGGCGGAGGTGTGGTCTCAGGATGAAACTGTTCCACTCAGATTATCAGACATTACATTCTCATTAGTAGTATGCAACCTAGATTTCTTACATGTGTGGTTAATAATAGGGTTTGTGCTCCTATGAGAATCTAATGCTGCCATTGATCTGACAGGAGGCACAGCTTATGTAGTAATGCTCACTTGCCCGCTGCTCACTTCCTGCTGTGTGGCCTGGTTTCTAACAGGCCACAGATCTGCACTGTCCCATGGCCTGGGGATTGGGGAGGAACCCTGCTCTAAATCATTTACTAGTACCAAATATGGGTATGTGTGTGCGTAGACGGGTATGCATATGTATATGACAAACTGAGGTTTCTTAAATCCCATCATGTTTTATGAGTCATATTTTGTATTGCATGTTTATTTTCAGAGTTACATATACAGCATGCATAGTCATATTTGTAAATCTAAACATGTGTTTTAATCTTAGATATATAACACAGATGAGTTAATATTTATGAGCTCATGTGAAAACTTTACTAAGCATGCAGTCTGCAACTAAGTATCCTGCACATTTCTTAGTGCCTTGGTCTGCCCTGTTTTCTTTTTTCTCCTTACTCTCATGTGCAAGTTTTTATTACCTACATATTCAATTTACGCTAAGGATTGTGACAGTTATTTCAGTTAACAGGGTAAAATCAGCTACACTGGATTCTGAATGCTTTTTAGAGCTAAGATTTGCTGTTTTCCTAAGTGCTGCTGAGTGTTTCTCTTGGTTGATTTGTGTTGTTTTTGTGAGCATCACACAAATAAGATTGAAACAATTTTGCTATTTCATCCATGTTATCAGCTGCCTTCAGTTTTTCCTCTAAGGGCACTATATTTGCATTAGCCCAATCTGCTCAGAAATACCAGAGGCAGTCTTACTTGCCCTATTTGCAACTCTACCATCTTAATTATATTGAAAAATGAGTTATGTCTTAAATCAGCAAATCAACATTTTCTATGACTTTTATTAAGAAGAGGGAATAGAGATTCCACGTGCAGTGTGGACCTCCTTTGTAAAAGAGATTGGCAACACAAAGCATAAGTGGGGTAAAACTAATGCTAGAAAGCTGCTTTGTGTTGTAAAAATGAATAAATCTCTAAAAATATGAAAGTGGAAAGACAAGCTGGACTCAAATGATTACAGCTTTTAGAATTAAAATAAATTGGGGCAAAAACTGGCTCTAACCACAAGAGAGATTATCACTATTTGCCTTTTTCTGAAGGAACATTCAAAGAAATTACGGTGGCTTGGGCTTTAGTGCAAACAAGACTCATGTTTTCTTTAATATTTCAGTTATCCATATTTTATTTCACCATAACACACGGTATGCTCAACATTACTATAAACATGAACTAAACTTATGTTCTGAGTTAGAAACAAAATGCATTCTATTATTTGGATAATCGCTGGGTTATGTAAGAAGAAGTAATTATTATCATATAAAAGAAAATGATTAATCTCAGTCTAGGTGTTAAGCTGATGTTTAAATTCATTACTTTTCCTGTAGAATAATATCCTTAAAGGCATATGTACAACTGGGGAAGGCCCTGAATGGTAGTTTATAGAGACCATTGTGATTTCAAAATAATGTAGGGCCAACAGGGTATGGACAGTTCAATTTTTAGTTTTAGCAATTTTTAAGCAAACAAATTACCATAAATTACTGTCATCTAATTCAAGAAAGAGTATTTTACTTACCAAAATATAAAAGATAGTTTCTTCATAGAACTTACCAAAGTTTAGAATTAAAGATTTAGTACATATGTGCTATTTTTCTTAGGCCTTAAGTTCTATAGGAATAAGTGATGAAAAGTCACTTTTAAAATAAAGGCATTCATCAACTACAAATACACAAACACACATGTATGTACAAATAATTATATAAATAATTATTTATTTTCTTATATTTGGACTTTTGAAATTTTCATGAAAGTCTTCAAAGAGCCTACCGACCTGCATTTGGTAGTCACTAGTGTAATGTGTATTTGAGTAACTGATGTCTGTTTTCCACCATCTGGACATATTGTCACTGGTGACTGTCATATATTCACTGGACAAGAAGGATTAAATGGCATAATGCCCATAAAAAGCATTTTGTAGCCTTTAAAGCACTAAATAAATATAAGGAATTAGTACTGTTATGTTTATGATATTGCCTCAGAATGCATGGTAACAAATTCTAAGCTCAAAAAAAAAATTCCCTTTATCTATGTAAAAATCACAGGATTGTGTAGACTTTTAGAAATAAAATTTTCTCACAGGAGTGGTAATCACCTACTTTTTCAGTTGTTTAGCTACATAATCTAGCCTGCTGTAGAAACTGCAAAAATGTAACAATGGAAGTATCAAGCTATAACAATTTCTTGAGATGCCATATTAAATATGAATACATTCTAAATGCTTTTTGTCATTTCATTAGATGAAGAATCTATTGTAAGAAGCAAGAGGTTTATTTGTAATGGAGTATTGTTTTTTTAAAAATATAGCACTGTCTTCTCAGGCTAAATAAGCAATTTATACAAATGACAAATGTCTTTATTTTGCTTGAGAAACGAGGACATCTGAACATCAGTCATTTACAAACCTGTATGTAAATAACTTCAAATGCAAGACCTATATAAATAATCTAATCAATATGCTAAGGGCAGTGCCGTTCACCTCTCCTGTAATTCGGTCACCCTCTCCTAGGATCACCTACTGGAATTCATTTGGCACTACTGCACATCAGCAATATTACATTTTCCTCCCTTAATCTTTCAGCACACCTAATCTTTCTGGATGTCAAGCCACACATCCTTACATGCATACTCATATTTCACAGAGATTTCTATACCTCATATTTCATGGAGATTTCTAGATCTTTTAGCTTTTAATTTTCTACAAATACGTTTTTCTTGCTATTTAAGGCTTTGTTTTAGGACAAATGAAGAATCAGCTAGTTCCCCTACTTACACCATTGTCACTTCTCCCTAATACACTTTGAACAGCTGACTGTGCTTATTTTGTACCAGAGCATAAAACTACCCACTTGGCTGGTGGTTTGAAATCTGCTTATTCTCTCAGATCTGCTATCTTGGATCTCAGATGATTCCAGGATTCTAAGTGAGAAACTAAAAAAGAATTCTATCTGCTAAAATATGGATTAAGGTTTCTTCAGCTTATTTAAGGTTTAAGCTGTTTATTTAGTACCAGGTGTTTTTTATAGTGACATAGCATAGAGCAGGAAAAAAAACAAGTCAAATCCCTTTCCTCATGGAGCTTACCTTCTAGCATAGACTAGACAGACAATGAACCAAATAAATAAGAAATTATGTAGCAAATAGGCTACATGTTAGAAGGTAACACATGTTGTTGACAAAAATAAAGTGGGCAGGGAGTAAAGACTATCAGTGGTAGGGTATGTTTCATGTTTAAATATGATGATCAGAGAAGTTTCATTGAGAAGGTGACAACTGAATGAAGATTTTATATAACAAATCTAGTGATGTAGATATCTGGAGGAGATTGTTTCAGACAAAGAGAACAGTAAGTGCAAAGACCCTGAGGTGGAAATAAGACTAGGAACAGCAAGGCGGCCTTTGTGGCTGCAGGGAAGGGAGACGGGAGAGGAGTGACAGGAGAGGAGCAACAGGACATGAATGGGAAAGGCGGAGGAGGTGTGTGTTAATCTGATAAAATAGAATAAGACTGTGGCTTTTACTGTAGACAAATGGCAAGTAAATTAGATGGATTTTTTTAGAGGAGAAAGATAAACTCGTGTACTTTAGTTACCATCTGAATCAGAATCCAAACATAATTGTTTAACGTGTTCCCTGAGATATAGCTAATTGTACATTCACCACTTAGGACCCTAATTCTCATCCAATCTTATTTATTCTAATCATCCAATCTTACTTGTTGTAATTTGGTCATGTATGTATTTTTCTTTAAAGTGTTTATTTGGATCCGGTGATACGAGAACCGAGAATCATGACAGGACATTGTAAGATGAAGAAAAAAAGTAAATTGATAAAAACAAAAATACAAAATTTTATTTCTAAGTAGTAAAATAACAAACTAATCCCATAAAAAGGATACTTGTTTTCACAATTATTATACATCAGTGATTTAAAAATTTTAGTGAATGTACTAAGTCAAGAAAATAATATCATCAGTATAAGGAATGGTGAGAAATTGACTCAGGTATGTTGTATTAATAAAATAATGTGCATTTATGATATCCAAAACTTCTGGAGAAAACTACAAATATTGAATAAGAATTTTGAATTCTACAAACATCAAGCAGATTTTCTAATTATGAACAAATAAAGATTAAAAAATATACTAACAAAATTATAAAATATTTATAAAGCAATCTGTCTTTATGGCAGAATAAAAATTTGAAACACATTCTCTTTTTTTATTAGAATATTTAATATCATTAAAATTTTAGCTCTTCAAAAATTAATATTTAAGCCTTAATCTTATAATTAAAAAAATGTTTAACATTATTAAAGACCAACAAATATTTAAGAGAAAAATAAAATTAATATATGAAAAAAATAATTAGGGTGGCATAACTTACAAGTATTAACTATAATACTAAAATAATGCTGAAATTGTTACCACATAGATTTTAACATAAACAATTCTAGTTGGATTAAATGAATAAAAGCATAAAATAAGAAAACAAACCTTTGCTGGTTTACAGAGTATTGTTCTGGATCATAAAAGGGAATGCAGAAGGCATAACATACTTTATAAAAATGTATTTGATTATGTAGGCAAAAAGTGGCGAATTTAGCATAATCAGAATCCATGAACAAAAGTGTACATTGAGGGCAAATCTGTGTATCATTAATCATAAAGGTAAAGAGAAATGTGAGGAAGAGACTGTCTGTATTCACACTGGTAACCTAAGGAGAAAGTAAGAAGAGAATGGAGGAAGGGAGAAGAGAAGGAAGATAAAAGGAAAAACAAAACAAATAACAACAGCAACAACAACAACAAAAACCCCACAGAAAGCAAAAGAGACAATGGAAAGAAAAATACAAAACAAATAATGGAAAAATTAAAAAAAATATGTCCTAGCATAATGTCTACTTATGTTAATGCTATATGTTAAAAAGAATGAATGGACACATTGGAAAGCATCAAAGAGGAAAAGGCAAATGAAAACAAAGATTTGATTTGGGGATTGAATTTTGGAAAATACTCTTCTGGCATTCCCTTACAGCAATATGGTATATGTAAAAATATATTTTTTAAAAAAGTAAGAGACACAGGCTTCAAAATGGCTGACTGGAGGCATCTGGTACTTGCCTCCTCCATAAAACAAAAATACAACTAAAAAAATCTCCAAACAAATGGATAATCATAGTTTGAATTTATTGCCTTAGAAAGAATGCTGAAATTCAAAAGAGAGGTAACAGAAAACACCTAAGGCAAGAAAGGAGAAGGAAGTGAGGCATCATTCTCTGCCAGGAGCCTGGAGAGGCTTCCCAGTGTCAAGAAGGAGTGAGTGACCCCTAATGGTCCACACCACGTATTCCTGCAATCCTTGCCAGAGCCATTCTATCCACACTGGATGTGAGACTAACATAGAGAGCTACCTGGAGACAGCTCTGACATCATGGCCCCAGAAAGGGAGGTCACACTGTGTATTGGTCTGTTTTCATGCTGCTGATAAAGACATAGCCAAGACTGGGCAATTTACAAAAGGAAGAGGTTTAATTGGATTTTATAGTTCCACGTGGCTGGGGAGACCTCACAGTCGTGATGGTAGGAAAGAAAAAGCAAGACACATCTTACATTGATGGCAGCAAGCAAAGAGAGAGCTTGTGCAGGAAAATCTACCATTATAACAGCCATCAGATATCATGAGACTACTATCAAGAGAACAGCACAGCAAAGACCTGCCCCCATTGATTCAATTACCTCCCACAACAAGTGGGAATTCAAGATGAGATTTGGGTGGGGACACAGCCAACCCATATCACACTGGATCCACACACACCTCAAGCCCTAAAAAGCTACAGTGAGACACCATTTTGAGAGCCCAGTCATTGCCAGTCTGTATCCTGCATCTCCTTATTCCTAGAGTAAAACTGATATCCCCTGCCCACAGATGGACACTGCTGTCAGATGCTGTGGCAAGTGCCAAAGTAAAAGCCATTGGCAGCAACCCTACTGCCACAAGTAGCAGGGCAGCCATCACGCATTTGCAAGTGCCATGCAAATAAGGCTATTCCACTCATAGCTGCCACTTGGGGCTAAAGCTTGAGCTCCCTGCCTCCTGCCTATGGCTTCTGTCACTGAAAGCAACTCCACCGTTCCCAGAAACAGAACCACAGTGCAGCCACTGCCTCTCTAACCAAGCATTCTGTCAGGATTCTAGGCATCACTCAGCCCCTGCCTACCAAAGCCAGTATCAGCATGCACCTCTGTGGGGCCTGAGGATAGTCACACCCCATTCAAGTATCCCTCCTTCAGTGCCTGAGCAAGCCCTTGGCATTTGGGGATTTGGGGATTGCCCTGCCCCATCCACCACGTTTCATGGTACTGAGAATGAGTCCACCCAAATTGCCACTACCTCCATAGCTGGCATGTATTCATACATACCACCTGCAGGCTAGAGATAGCAGCCACTGACAACACCAGCTTGGACTGCTTGGGAGCCAGAGGATTGTTCTGCCACTGCTACTTCCATTATCCACATGACATCCACTGCTCAGGCACCTGAGGACCTACCCACCCGCCCAACCCACAGCTCCCACTACTGGCACCTCAGCAAGCTGCTTGAAGGCTGAAGAATCAGCTAGCCTGGGCCTGTTAACATTGGTGCCAGTTAATGCTGTGCTTGGTAAGGCCCGGGCACATTTAGCCTGCCATTGCCACCACTGGGGACTGAGGACTTTCTTAGCTGATGTTCCTATCTCCAGCGAAACATCACCACACCCTTCACTACCACTTGTATCCTAAGCCACTAAGGAAATCACGGACAATATTGACACTGCCTGCACCCAAATAAATCATACTACACTACTGCACACACTCAGAGCCAAAGTGCCCTACCCAATCAATACCACAGATACTAAATAGACGACATGATTTTAAGTATCTAGAAGAATTTGAAGACTATACCAAAAACCTCATAGACCTGATAAATTCAGTAAAGCTTCAGGATACAAAATTAAAATTAAAATATTAGTAGCATTTTTATATACCAATAATGAATTGGCTGAGAAGAAAATGAAGAAGGCAATTTCAATTACAAGGGCTACAAAAAATAAAATATCTAGAAATATATTTAGCCAAGGAAGTGAAAGACCTTTACAAAGAAAACTACAATATTCTTATGAAAGAAATTTAAGAGAACTTAATTGAATATGAAGACATCCCATACTCATAGATTGAAAGAATTAACATTGTTAAGATGACAATACTACTCCAAGCAATCTACAGATGTCATGTAATTCCTGTAAAAATACCAATAATGTTATTCACAGTAAAAGAAAAAAAAGTCTTAAAATTTGTATGGAATCAAAAACCAAAGCAATCCTAAGTAATAACAAGAAAGCTGGAGACATCACACTACCTGATTTTAAAATATATTATAAGAATATCGTGACCAAAACAATATGGCATGATACATAAAACAGTGCATAGACCAACAGAATAGCATAGAGAATGCAGAAATAAATCCATGTGTTTTATAGCTAAATATTTTTGGGAAAGGTTCCAAGAATATACACTGAAGAAAGAACATCCTTTTCAATAAATAGTGCTAGGAATACTAGATATCCCTATGCAGAAGAAAGAAAGAGAATCCCTATTTCTCAAAATATATAAAAATCATCTTAAAATGGATTAAATACTCAGAATAAGACCCCAAACTGTAAAAATACTAAAAGAAAACATAGGGGAAACACTTAAGAACATTGGTCTCCTCAAAGATTTTATGGCTAAGACCTTTAAAGCACAGGCAACAAAAAACAAAAATAAACAAATGGGACTGTTTTAAACGAAAAACCTTCTGCACAGTAAAGAAAACAATCAACAGGGTGAAGAGACATACTGTTGAATGGAAGAAAATATTTGCACAATGTTTAATCTGACAAGAGAGTAGTATCCGGTATATACAAGCAACTCAAACAACAGCTTAAAAAGAACTAACACCCCCCCCAAAAGAAACAAATAACTGCATGAAAAAGTGAGCAAAGAAAATAGTCATTTCTCAAAGACCTATAAATGGCAGACAGTTACATGAAGGGATGTTCTACATCAGTAAGCACCAGAAAAATGTAAGTCCAAACCACAAGAGGTATCATCATCCCAGTTAGAATGGCCATTGTTAAAAAGACAAAAAATGACAGATGCAAGCCAGAATGCAAAGAAAATGGAACTCTTATGCAATGTTGGTAAAAATGTAAATTCATATAGACACTATGAAAAATAGTATAAAGTTTTCTCAAAAAAGAAAAAAATAAAACTATCAAATGATCCAGCAATTCCAATACTAGGTATGTATCTAAAGAAAAGAAAATCAGTAGATCAAAGAGATATCTGTGCCTCCATGTTTACTATAGCATTGTTCACAAAAGCAAGATATGAAATAAATCTAAGTATCATCAATGAATTAATTGATAAAAAATGTGGTATATATAAACAGAATGAAATACTATTTGGGCATAACAAAGAATAAAATTATTTCATTTGTAGCAAGATGGATGAAACTGGAGTTCATTATGTTAAATAAGCCAAGCACAGAAAAACAAATATCACATGTTCCCACTCACATATGTGGGATCAAAAAAAAAAAAAAAAAAAGTGGATTGCATGGAAGTAGATACCAGAGGCTGAGAAGCGTGTGTATATGGGTAGGGCATACATAAGAAAGGTTGGCTAACAGGTGCAAACATACAATTAGATAGAAGAAAAAAATTATAATGTTTGATAGCAAAGTAGACTATCATTAACAAAAATATATGATTTGTTCTAAAATAGTGGTAAGAGAGAGCTTGAAATGTTCCCAACACATAGAAATGGTAAGTACTTGAGGTGATGGATACTATAAATGCCCTAACCCTAAAATGAACATTACACATTCTATGCCTGTAAATAAAATCATGAGTACCCCATAAATATGTACAAATATGTATCCATGACAAAAACAATTTAAAAAATCACTTTTTGTGCAAAAAAAAATTGTCAAAAAAATTTTTTTTTTTTGAGACGGAGTTTCGCTCTTGTTACCCAGGCTGGAGTACAATGGCGCGATCTCGGCTCACCACAACCTCCGCCTCCTGGGTTCAGGCAATTCTCCTGCCTCAGCCTCCTGAGTGGCTAGGATTACAGGCACGCGCCATCATGCCCAGCTAATTTTTTGTATTTTTAGTAGAGACGGGGTTTCACCATGTTGACCAGGATGGTCTCGATCTCTTGACCTCGTGATCCACCCGCCTCAGTCTCCCAAAGTGCTGGGATTACAGGCTTGAGCCACCGCGCTCAAATTTTTAAAAGTAAAATTAAGTAAGAAAACAGATTTTGGCTTGTACAAAAATATAAATGGAAAGAGTCTCTAAATCATCTTGAATAATAAAGACTTGTATTAATAAGCTATTAAAAGACAATAAAGCTTTAAAGTATTCTGAACTAATGACTGACGATATCTAACCAACATTCACTTTATTAGTTGGCAAGTCTAATAATATGAAGTCAGAGTACTGAAGAAACTAAATCTATTTTCCTTCCCTTTGTAAGGAAATAAAACCTATGAAGGTTTCCTTTTAAGCAGCATAGACATGTATCCAAGTTTGTAACTGGTCTTCCTTGTCTCACCTCTTTATAATAATTTCACTTTTCCTATTGCAAATGATCGATTAGTTATATACATGTTTCAGCCTCTTAGAAAGTGCTCATTTCTTCAGATGTGTTTTGCCGAGGCCAGAAGATCACCATTCTGTAAGAAATGCTATGAAATGCACCTGTCATAAACTCATGGGAAGAGTGTCCTAGACAGTCACTTCTGCTCTTCACCAAGAGACTTGTAGCTGGCTTCCTTGCAGAGAAACATGCATTTAGTCTGCTTTTTCTTTTGTAGGAAAAGAAAAAGGGTTTTGCTTTTTCTTTTAAGGTTTGAGAATTCTCCCTTTTACTTAGGCTGACTGTAGTTAAGAGAATCCTTTTTCTGCCTCTATCTAACTACCAATTTTGTTTTTTCCTCTGCAGTTTCAGCCATTCTAAAACATCTATAGAATGTTAGCTATGAAAGGTCTGAAGATTAATAAACTATTACCCATACTTTCAAGAAGCTTATATTCTAGTGTAAGAGGAAAAAGAAGAAAACAAAATTAATGAAAAGTCACAGGAATTTTTTAAGAGGTCTATGAAAGTCCTACTGGAGTTGAGGATGTCTTCCAAACTGCTGGGAAATGTCTTATATGATAAACCTGAGAATATAGGTAAAAGACAGGGAAGTAATTCCAGAGGGAAAACAGTGTAGGTTACACTGTAAGCTCGATATGATCAGGGAGTTATCAGCATTTTGAGATAGAATAAGTGAAGATATAGCAGTGGGAAGCTGCAGAAGTGTTATCAGTTCTGATACTGGGCTGGTATGCATCGGCACGGATTAACCTATTGGCTATGATTTGCATCTGTTTTGATTGGATCTGCATCTTACTAGTTAAATCTTTTAAATCTCACCTCTGAGCATAATGGGAAGTGACTGGCAGACTTTAGGCCATGTAGCGCGTGCCAAATTCTGGAGTTGAATATGATGGCAAAGGGGAGTCAACTAAGATCATTATGCAGAAGGATGACACAATTGAATTTGTCTTTTAGAAAAAACAACTCTGAGCAAAGTGGGGACAATGGGACGAAGGGAAAAGAAAAGAAGCATTTTTAATCCATGTCATTGATACAATTTAGCAAATGAGAGGTATAAAAATAACTATTAAAAACATTAATGTCTATGCCCAAAGAGTACATTTCTTATTAAACTTAGCACATTCTTTTATTTTAGATAAAATTAAATCACTCAGGATTGAATAAGGAGGTAGTTCAAAGGCAGTGCCTGCTGCAATTGCTTTGAACGTTTTGTTCCAGGATGCTGAAGTCAAAAAAGCTCTTTTGTTCTGGGTCTTCTCTCCACTGAGGATCATGGCATTCAAGCCTGTACGCTCAACTCCAACCAACACTCCTAAGTCTCTCTGCTATCATAACCCATCAGAAGCCCTTATACCTCAAGAAGAATTGAAAAAAGTGAATAGGTGCAACCCATGACTACTTTTGAATAATATTGAAAGTTTAAAAGTTTAAGGCATATTTACCTTCACAGATTAAAACAACTCTGGATCAGGTAACAGACTTCTCCTGTAAAGTGTCATATAATAAATATTTAAGCTTTTATGGGACATACAATTTCTATTATAACTGCTCAGTTCTGCCATTATAGCCCCAAAGCAGCCATAGACATTATGTTAATGACTGTGACTGTGTTCCAATGAAACTATCTTATAAAAGTAGAATTCAGCTGATGAACCTCAGTTTATCAGTCACTGATGTAGTATGATTTATCACAATGCCCTCCAACTAAGAGAAATATACATACATATATATGTGTGTGTATAAATGTGTGGGTGTGTGTTTGTGTATGAGAGTTCACATCTTATGTTAATTCCACCAAATCATATTTGTCTTCTAGAAAACAGGCCGGGTGCAGTGGCTCACACCTGTAATCCCAACACCTTGGGAGGCTGAAGTGGGTGGATCACTTAAAGTCAGGAGTTCGAGACCAGCCTGGCAAACATGACAAAACCCCATCTCTACACACACACACACACACACACACACACACACACACACACACACAAAACAGCTGAGCATGGTGGTGCATGCCTGTAATCCTGGCTACTTGGGAAGCTGAGGTGGAAGATTCCCTTGAACCTAGGAGACAGAGGCTGCAGTGACTCGTTATTGCACCACTGCACTCCAGCTTACGTGATCAAGTTAGATTCCATTTCAAAAAATAAAAATCTAGAGGACAATAAAGAGCAAATGTCTTTCACCTAAATTCAACACAGAATAGTATTCAGTTTGCCTTTGTTTCTCCACAGATGTTTACACACACTTATAAAAAAACTTCAAAATTTCTGTTTAGTAAAAAAAATAAAGTTTCATCAAAAAATTTAGTTGCTTGGGAAAACAGTAGTGCAGTTTGAGCAGTCCATCTAATTATTGAATTTTCCTGTTTACAGAAAGTATAATTGCTCCTGGTTTTATTAATCTTATCTTTTTTAAGAAAGAAAACTTTTCAGAATCATCTTTAATTCTATATTTTCCTTTGGTTGAATTATCTATCTTGATAATAGAGAAAAATATATGATCTTATGCTGTAAGGATTAAACGTGTTACTGAAATTGAGGACTATCAAAGATCCAGAGATGGCTTTCCAGAATGGTTTAGGATACAGGTTACCTTCTAATACCCTCATTGTTATTTACTGCCTCTGGGATCTTGAGCAAATCATTTGTCTCTGTGTGTCTCAGTTTCTTCAGCTATAAAATGAAGTTAATAATAATAGCTTACAAATAGAACTGTCATAAAAAGTCAATAAATTAATACATGAATATCAATCACTTAGAACAATGTTTGCTAAATAAATATCACTCTATAAAATGCTATTATTATCATCAAAAAAATTTAAATACGTATCTAAAAAATGTTAGCAATTAATATCAAAGCTATCAAGATACTTTGAGATGAAGATTACTTTAAAGCACAAGCTAGTATTAAAAGAGGGCTTCAAGGTCCTAGGTTGGTTTCATACTGCACACAGGAATACTTCTCCATCCAATTACATGAAAGGCCCCTGTTCTTTTCAGCTGTCAGACCTATAGCACCTCCCAAGGCAACTGCTGTTACTTAAATTTCAGCAGTATGTTTAGTAAGCCAAGTTGCCTTTAGAAAGATAAGTAATGTCTCCAAGTTTCAAATTCTTCATCTATAAAGTTAATATTATTTACTTCAGAAGGGACTTGTGAAAAATAAAAGAAATATCTCATTCTTTATACTTTAATAGGGGCATTTGGGAGGGATTTTTATGCTCCAAGAGGGAGAAGCATGGAAGGAAAACATATGGCTTAATTCCACCATCTCCCTACTGTCTCTTCTGGGGATAGTGACTTACCTGTCTGGTGAAACTGGAGAAGGGGTTGAGTGTGTATGACTCTATCTCTTCTTTTTATGGAGCAGTCTGTTCTCTGAACCTAAGAGTTTTTCTGTTGTCCTTCTGAAAGACATCTATTAAAGCAGGAAAATCCTGTGATTGTCCAGCCCTGCCTGTGACTCTGGGGTTAGGGAAGAATATGTGGTCACCGAACAAAGACTTGATTTTAATTTCACTAATATATACTAACTCCATGACTTCTTGCTGGTATTTAATTTGAGAAGAGGGCTATTGTTTAACGAATCTTTAAATCCCTAACAGCAAGAATTTATTACAATACTTTATGTGACACTACAGTTACAAATGCTAAATTTGCTGTTATTTTAAGAATATCTTGTATTGGCCGGGTGTAACGTCTCACGTCTGTAATCCCAGCACTTTGGGAGGCCGAGGCAGGTGGATCAGGAGGTCACGAGATTGAGACCATCCTGGCCAACATGGTGAAATCCCGTTTCTACTAATATACAAAAAATTAGCCGGGCATGATGGTGTGCGCCTGTAGTCCCAGCTTCTTGCGAGGCTGAGGCAGGGGAATCTTGAACCCGGAATGCAGAGATTGCAGTGAGCCAAAATGGCACTACTGCACTCCAGCCTGGCAACAGCACGAGACTCCGGAAAAAAAAAAGAATATCTTGCATTATAGTTACACCAAATCTTTATCTCCTCTCCTCATTGTTAATAACAGAAGGAATAACATCTTTAAAACATAATGAATGAAATCACTTATTAGCAGTAGAGTTTTCCTGATTTTTCAATCTCTACTGACTGTTTCTCAACCTACTGTCACACCCCTTACACTACACACATACACACACACACATACTCACACACACACACACACACACATCCTTCTCCACTTGCCTCCAAATTTAGGAAGAAAGGCCATCAGGTGATTTTTTTTTTTAAATTTCTAAACCTTTAAGCTATATCTGCCCCAACGTATTTTTAAATTTTTATTCTAGTTCTGTAGTACATCTTCTCAGCTGGTTTCCTCCACCTGGGCTTAAAATGCCACTCATTCCCACATTTTTATGGATTTTGTACTATTCAATACCTACTTTTCATTAATTGTATTATCTATCCTACCTGGATCCCCAAATTAACCAATTAAACAAATAATCTTTCCATGGAATATACAAATACTATAAATCATAAAATTAAAAAAATCTAAAAATTATGATTGGTATTGTCTGAATTTCATAAAGTCCAAATTAAATGACAAGAGTAAAAATATTTTTAACATATGCCAATGAGCTACCTTCCTTAGTTTATGTAGTTTTTAGAAATTAATAAGCAGAAATAAATAGAAAATAATGGTTTCAGTACAGGACAGGTAGCTTTAAGGAAGTAGAGAGATATGTCACTTATAGACATATGAAAATATTTACTATTTTATAATTTAAAAAGTACAAATTAAAACATTATGATGCTGTTTTTATTCATAATATTATCAAATAGCAAATGATTTAAGAATACCATGAGTCTATATAGAAATACAAGTACTTTTCAGTATATATTCTGTTCACCATTTTAATTATTAATCATGATCATAAATTGCATTTTAAAAAATAAAAACATTAATGTTAAAAAAATCTCTCTTGATCTAATTTTCCCTCAAAATATACAGTTGACCCTTGAACAGTGCAGGAGTTAAAGGCAACATCACGTTATTAGCCAAATATCTATATATAACTTTTGAATCCCCCAAATCTTAACTACTAATGACCTACCATTGACCCAAATCCTTACAAACATAAACAGTTGATTAACACGTTTTGTATGCTGTGTGTCAAGAGGAAGAAATGTTATCAAGAAAATCATAGGGAAAAAATATATTTACTAATCATTAAGTAGATGTGGGTCACCATAAAGGTTTTCATCCTAATTGTCTTCACGCTGTAGGCTGATGGGGAAGAGGAGGAGAAGGGGTTCTGGTCCTCCTGTCTCAAGGGTGGCAGGGGCAGAAGAGGTGGATGAGGTGGAAGAGGAGGCAGGAGAGATGGGCACACTTAGTTTAACTTTAAGAAAATACATTGTAACTTCTGTCTGAATTTTTTGCTTTTCCATTTCTCTAAAAATGTTTCTATACAGTACCAACCCTTCTTCCACTGTTGGCTTTAATTTCAGTGCCTGTATCATAGAAAGGACCATGTCATAAAAGAAGTCAGAAGCCATCTTGAATAACGGAAATGCTTCTGCCAGATTATCTAATGTCAATTTGCTTTCTGACAGTATTTCTTCAACATCACCTTCCTCCTCATCTAGCACTGGTCCAAAAGCACTCATTTCCATCAAAGTCATCTTCCACTAATCCTTGTAGTGTGATGTCTGTTAGCTCTTGAATTTCTTCAAGATCCATATTCGAAAACCCTTCGCCCCACCTTTTTTTTTTTCCATACCCATGATGTCATGATTTCCTTCACTGGCTCTACCATAAATATTGTGATCTCACACACAACATCTGGACACACTTTTCTTCAGCAGGAATGTATTGTATGGCTTGATGGCTTTCAGGGCTTTTCCCATAATTATGTCTTCAATTGTATAATTTTTCTAGACTTTCATGATGCTCTCTGTATTCAGACACTCTTCAAAGTGTTGACAATCTCTTCCATAGAGTACTGTGTGTAATGAGCCTTTAGGGTCCTTATGACCCCAATCTAAAGGCTGAATTAGCGACTTTGTGTCTGAGGGAAAGCAGATACCTTTCATGTTGAACTCATGGGGTTCTGGGGGGTAAGAGGTATTGCTCAATATCAAAGGAACTTTGTAAGGCAGTCCTTACTAGCCAGGTACTTCATGACTTCAGGGACAAAGTACAGATACAACCAATAAAGGAAAAGAGTTCTCATTGTCCAGGTTTTCTTCTTGTACAACGAAAAGACTGGTAGCTGGTGTTTTATCTTTTCCCTTCAATGCTAGGAGATTAGCAACTTTGTAGATAAGAGAAGTCATGATCAGAATAAACCTGACCATACTATGACAAAACAGGAAGGTTAGCTTATTCCTTCCTGCCTTAAATCCTAGTGTTCACTTCTCTTCTTTACTAATAAATGTTCTTTGTAGTATTTTTCTGTACAGAATAGAGCACTTTGACCCACATTAAAAACCTGTTCAGGCAAATATCCCTTCTTCTTGGTGGTTTTCTTAATGGTGTCTTGGAACTTGTCTGCTTCTTCTTGAGCAACAGAAGTTGTTTTTCTCATTACCTCGACAATTGTTAAGCCAAATATCTTTCTAAAATTATTCAACCATCCTTTGCCAGCATTAAATTCTCTAGCTTTAGATCCTTCATCTGCCTTTTGATTAAGTTGTCCTTCAATGACTTTGCTTTTTCTTGAATCATGTTGAACTCCATATGTATGTCTTTCTTACACCCAATCCTGAACCTACATAAAATCTGCATTTTCAAAATGTCATAAAAAGGTATTTCTCTAAAACAGCAAGGTTTTCACATCTGCTGGTATAGCTGCAGGGATGGCTTCACACATTTCCTTTTCTTTCATTACATTGGTGTTTCCTTATGCTGTATTCTTGAAATGAAGGGCATCTGCAACTACAGACCTTAATATACAGTACATATTAAGCAACTCAACTTTTTCTTGTGATGTCACGACTTTTCTCTTCTTCTTGGGAGCACTTCCATCATCACTGCTGACACTCTGGATCCCATGGTGTTATTTAAGGTTCACAGTATTGCCCCAGACACAATGAAAAATATGCAATAACCAGGAGCAATCACTTTTTACTGTGATGTGTGATTTACTGATGAAATGAATCATTTCTCACAGAGAGATGATTAGCCTCAAACTGTGTTTTAAGCAAAACTCACAATACTTCAGATCACTGCAATATCAATAGGAGGTGGATTTGAAATTATTACAGTAGTACAACATGTACTACAGTTAATTTTATGTACATATGATTTAATAGTACATCTTTACTTTGTTTACATTTCTCTTAATCAGGAATGTCACATAAGTGTACACATAAGTTTTGATTAACTTTTTATAAGAGACTGGTGTAGACTTTATGGTAGTAAATGATAAAATTGTATCTGTAAATATTATATTCATTTATGACATGTTTTCTTTTTAAAAAATATTCCTAGGCAAAATGGTTTATCTGTGAGTTTGTCCAAATTATTGTGAATCTCAAAAATAAGTTGATTGATTGAAAACATTCTGTGTATATGGGGACCTGCACTGTTCAAAGCCATGTTGTTCAAAGGTGAACTGTAGTTTTCATTCTTTATCCCTTGTTAGTTTAACTTCCCAGAATACAGGCTTATATGTCATGCATTCTTTTTTTCACCTTCTACTCACTTCTTAGCCACTTAATTGTTATTCTACTTTTATTACTCCATTCAGCCATGTCCTGTTAAATTGCCAATTCTCTTCACCTCTATAAATCCAAAAGGCCATTTCAGTATTATTCTCACTTGATCTCCTAAATTCAGTTGACACTTACGGTCTTGTCTTTAAATAATCTCTTCCACTGGCATGGATGACACAATACTCTTAGTTTCCTGTCTGTGTCTCTGGATTTGCCTGTTCCTGTCTCCATTTTACAGTTCATTGTTTTTTCAACCTAACTGTTGAGGTCCCCCAAAGATAATTTCTTAGAATTCCTCTCTTAATTTTAAAAAACACGTCCTTGATTTGATATTATTCTGATGAATGTCTCATTTCTGTTTACAGTGTATATATCTCTTCTGAGCTCCCAATTTACATATTCTCCTATCTAGTAGACTACTTTTATCTTTGAAATGTACCTGAACTCCACTTATCCAAAACTGAACTCATGTCTACACTCTACTTCATATCTAACATTTCCCAGTGACCTCAGCAAAGGTATTATCATTCCTAATGTTAGCTTTTATCCCATACTACAAATTAGTGACACTGAATGGTCCAGTAGAAGACAATTGTGAACATGCTTTTTTTATTGAACTTTATTTTATTGTACTCCTCAGATATTGCATTTTCTACAAATTGAGGGTTTGTGGCAACTCTGTGTCCTACATATCTGTTGGCACTATTTTTCCAATAGGATGGTCTCATTTTGTGTAATTTTGGTAATTCTCACAATATTTCAAACTTTTTAATTATTATTATATCTATCATGGTGGTCTGTTATCAATGATCTTTTTTTCCTTGCATTATTATTTCAACTTACATGATAATTGTACACATTTATGCCATACATTGTGATGTTTCCATAAATGTATATAATGTATAAGGATCAAATCAGGGTAGTAAACATATCTGACACTTCAGACACTTATTATTTCTTTGTGTTAGAAACATGCTACTATTGCAACTGGTTTGGGGCATCACAAACTGTGCCCATGTAAGACAGTAATGAGGATGGTATGTTCTGACTGTCCCACCCACTGGCTGTACTCCTGTCTCTCTCCCTCTACTCAGGCCTCCCTGTCCCTAGAGACACAACAATATTGAAATTAAGCTAATTAATAGCCCTACAATGACCAAATGCTCAAGTGAAAGAAAGAACTATTAAGTCTTTCACATTAAATCAAAAGCTAGAAATGATTATGCTTTGTAGGGAAAGTATAGTATAAGAAGATATTGGCCAAAAATTAGGCCTGTTGCAAAAAACAGCCAAGTTGTGAATATACAGAAGTGATAATAAAGAGAAACAGCCTTATTGCTGATATGAAAAAAGTTTTCATTGTCTTAACAGAAGATCGTCTTAGGGTGGAAGATCAAGTCAGCCACAACATTCTTGTAAACCAAAATCTAGTCAACAGCAAGACCTTAACTCTGTTTTCCATGAATGCTGAGACAAGGGAGGAAGCTGCAGAAGATGTGTAAAGCTACCAGAGGTTATTTCATGAGGTTGAAGGTAGGAAACAGTCTCTATAACATAAAAGAGCTGGGTGAAGCAGCAAGTACAGACTGATAGAGAAGCTGCAACAACATATTTTCAATGTAAACAAAACAGTCTTTTTTGGGAAGAAGATGTCATCTAACACTTTCTTAGCTATAAAGGAAAAGTTAAGGCCTTGCTTCACATCGTCAAAGGACAGGCTAACCCTTCTATGAGAAGATAACAAAACTGGTGACTTGAAGCAGAAGCCAATAATGGTTTACCATTCTGAAAAGGCTTGGAATCTTATGAATTATGCTAAATGTATGACTGTGTTCTAAAAATGAAAAAAGAAAACCTGGGTATTGACAACATTCAGCATGGTTTACTGAATATTTTGTCTACTATTGAGAATTACTACTCACACATATATAAACAACAAAAATCCTTTCAAAATAGTACTGATAATATGTCCAGCCAGCCACGAAGTCTGATGGAGACATACATGGAATTTAATGTTGTTTGCACACCTGCTAGCACAATATCCATTCTGCAGCCTATCAATCAGCAAGTAATTTTGACTTTCATGTCTTATTATTTCTAAAATACATTTAGTAAGACCATAACTGCCAGAGATGGCAATCCCATAGACGGATATGGGCAAAGTAAGTTGGAGACTTTGTGGAAAGGGTTCGCTAGTCTAGGTATCATTAAGAGCATTCATGATTCACAGGAGAAGGTCAAAATATCAACAACAGAAGTTTGGAAGAAGTGATCCCAACCCTCATGGTTGACTTGGAGGGGTTCCAGTACTTCCAGTCATGGAAGTAACTGAATATAGGGTGGAAAGAGCAGGAGAACTAGAATTAGAAGGTGAGTCTGAAGTTGTGACTGAACTCCTACAATCTCATGATAAATCTTGAATTGATGAACAGTTGCTTCTTATAGATCAGCAAAGAAAGTGGTTTCCTGAAGTGGAATATACTCTGGTGAAGGGGCTATCAGCATTGTTTAAATGACAACAAAGAATTTAGAATATCATCTAAACTTAGTAGATAAAGCAGTGACAGAATATGAAAGGACTGACTCCAACTTGGAGAGCAGTTCTAATGCGAGTAAAATGCCATCAAACAACATTTTACACCACAGAGAAATACCACTTCCTTTTGTGAAAGGAATACTCATTTGACGTGGCAAACTTCATTGTTGTCTTATTTTAAGAAATTGCCTGCTGGACATGGTGGCTCACACCTGTAATCCCAGCACTTTGGGAGGCTGAGGCAGGCAGATCACAAGGTCAAGAAATCGAGACCATCCTGGCCAACATGGTGAAACTATGTCTCTAATGAAAACACAAAAATTAGCTGGGCATGATGGCAGGTGCCTGTAATCCCAGCTGCTTAGAAGGCTGAGACAGGAGAATTGCTTGAACCCAGGAGGCAGGGGTTGCAGTGAGCTGAGATCGCACCACTGCACTATAGCCTGGTGACAGAGCAAGACTCCATCTCAAAAAATAAAAAAAATCGGGTGGATCACGAGGTCGAGAGATTGAGACCATCCTGGTCAACATGGTGAAACCCCGTCTCTACTAAAAAAAATATACAAAAAATTAGCTGGGCACGGTGGCACATGCCTGTAATCCCAGCTACTCAGGAGGCTGAGGCAGGAGAATTGCCTGAACCCAGGAGGCGGAGGTTGCGGTGAGCCGAGATCGCGCCATTGCACTCCAGCCTGGGTAACAAGCGCGAAACTCCATCTCAAAAAAATAAATAAATAAATAAATAAATAAATAAATAAAATGTATATATTTACCTCTGGGGAGGCCACTATCATAGTTTTACCAGAAAAACTGTAATTTCATTGGCAAAGATATTTATTACAGTAAGGTCTGATCATTTCCATTTTGAAAAAAATATTGATATAGGTTGACCTCTCACTAAGAAATGCTACTTATAATTCCCAAGTACTTTTGAAACTTAAGTACATTTCCTTTCTGTGGCCCTGTAATCATCATGTCAAAGAACAGAGATTCTCAAATTATTCAAATAATTATAGATTAAATAAAACTATATTTCAGTAGTTAATTTGCTAAAAACTAGTTCTTGTTTCCAAGTCTTATTTAAATTTCTAACTTTTAAATAATTTATTTCAAGTAATTCTTTTCCAGATTTAGAACTAAGACAGTGTATTCATTTTAGAAAAATAAGCCTCCTTAGAAATGCCATTACTGTTCAGATTATTGATCTCAACCTGCTCTCAGGGCCAAAGTGTTTAGCAAGACTATTTCAGGGACCTGAACAGGATATTTTTATTGACAGTGAGACAGCAGAGTACCCATAGATCAAATGGAAATACCTCGTGGCTAGGTCTATATCATTCTAACATTCTATTGAGTGCAGCACAGATGGTGAGATGTGTTGATGGATGAGGTTGTCTCAGCAGCAGAGTTGTCTTAGTCCTGTCAAGCACTTAAGTTGAATAACCTATTAAACATGGCTGACCTACGGCAGATGGAGATATTTATAAGTAACTATAGCTATTAAATGTGGATCCTCCAGTAGTCTCTAAATATAGTCTTTTTTTTTCTCATAGTTTTGAGTTCTAGTTCCTAAGGCCATTTATTCAAGTTTGCTTTGGGGTAGAGAAGGAACAAAAAGAGATTTGGAGAACATACGTAAACAAAGTAAGAGCAGGACAAAGTAAGGAATTATAGGGTGGCCTAAATAAAATTTTTTAGGAGGTAACATTGATATAAAATACTAATTAAAATTAAAATTTGAATTGTCTAGGATTTAAAAGAAATAAACCCAGTTTCTATGTAGAACTGAGGATTTGCTGTCAAATAATATATTTCCCTCTGTTTCTACTCTACAGAAGACAAGTTAGAAGAAACAGCACTGGTTTATAAGTTATGGTAGTTGGGTAATTGTGTGACCTTAAGCATGTCATGAAAATTTTGGAGGTATCGGTTTTCTCATTTGTAAAATTAGAGTTAGTAAATGTCGTAAACATTGTCCTACAACTATGAACTTTGGCTTTTTTGTTCCATTTCACATCAATAGTTATTGAGTCTTACTTAGAGCCCATGTGTATAAAATAGAATAGTACTCAATATTTAGGTTGTTCTTAGATGTGTTTTTTTTTTTTCATAACACTTACATGACCTTCTATCTAACTTATCTGTAAGTTTCATACAGGCAATAATTATTGTTCGTTTTGTTCACTGATTTATTTCAAGTACCTTAACACTGTAAACATTCAACGTTTGTCAAATGAATGACTAAATGAAAAAATACATGTAAAGAGTGCTTAGCATAGTAATTGGCACAAAGCTTTGATAAATTGTTCTATAAATGGTTATGATAAATGATTTTATTAATACCCACAGTGCCATCTCACTAAGATAGTTGGAAGAAATTGCGATATTTCAAAAAGAAGTTGGAGGGTACTGAGGACCACACTGTTGTTCTCAAATATTTGAAAGGGTATCACATGTTACTTTTAAAGAAAAGAATATGGGCCAAGAGGCAGAAACTACAGGGAGATAGTTTTAAAATTTGGAGTAAGGAAGAGGTTTCTAGCAAAATTGCTCAAAAATGAAATGAACTGGTGTTCAAGTAAATTTCAAATTATTATATAGCCAGTTAATGGGGGGATAAAAAAATCTAACTGAAGGCTATAAATTTAGTATTCCACGAACTAAACGATATGGAGAGAACAGTGTTTATTACATATAAAATGTTTTAAAATATACAAAATATAAAATTTTGTGGTGCTTCTGGAAATAAAATGAAAATCACAAATATCGTAATAACCAATCTATTTACTTTATGTAAATAAGATCAAAGAACATTTACTTTCTGGCAAATATGCCATATGACTGCAAATAAATGCTGCTGATTTGTCTTATTAATGCTAGCAAATGCAACAGATAGGAGTTACAGAATTCTTTATTCCCTATCAGAAAACAGAACTACTTAAAGCCAGATTTTTTTCTTTTATGTTCTTTTTTACCCCAGTTGTAACACTGCACTTCAGAATACAGTATAAGAATTATTGGCAGTTGGCATATTCGTGGGTTGTATAAAACTAACTGGTGCATCATTCCTGCCAACTAGGGATGATTTTGACAAAATGCATGGCATTGATAAAAAAGGATCTCACTCTATCATTTTTACTGAAGGATGTGTGGCCTCATACCAAAATAGCCCCATCAATCTATTGCCATCAGACTGGACAGAAAAGAATTGGGTACATAAAATGGCTGTCATAAAATGTATCCCAGCTGGAGCTAAGTCTGATCACAGAAAGTCAGTTAAGCATTTGGAAAATGAAGAAAGTATGTTTCCTTTAATGAGCCATCAAAAGTTAATAACAAGTGAGCTGGCTCTCTATTTAGGGTAGAAGCCCTGAGAAATATGTGGAAGTTTCTAAGGTTTTGCTGTTCTTTAAATTGAATACATGTTAATAAAAAGATATGTGATATATAATAATATTTTAAAGATATGGAATGAAGAAGCTGCTTTCCTACCACTGATAATTTCCAGTGTTACCATCTCAGAAGCGCATTTCATTCACACATTCAAATCTATGGTGCTGTCTTACTGGTTACAGTAGTTAATTTTATGTGTTTAGTGCCTGGACTACAGGTGCCCAGACATTTTACCAGACATTATTCTGCCTGTGTCTGTTAGAGTGTTTTGGATGAGATAAACATTTGAATCAGTAGACTGAGTAAAGCAGATTGCCCTCTCTAATATGGGTGGACGTCAAACAATTAACTGAAGATCTGAATAGAGTTAAAAGACTAAGAGGTAATTTTGTGCTGACTGCATGAAATGGGGCATCGGTCTTTCCTAGCCTTCAGACTTGGACTGAGACTTTGGCTCATCTTGAGTTGCAAGGTTACCAGCTTTCAGACTGGAACTTAATGTTATCATCTCTCATGGTTCTAAGACCTTTAGACTTGAATTGGAACTACACACATTGGTGCTTCTGGGTCTTTAGCTGGCCAACTGCAGCTTGTGACTTCTCAGCTTCTTTAATGACATGAACCGATTCCTTGTAGTAAATCATATATATCATATATATATGATATATATATACATATCATATATATATATTTACACACACACACAAATACATACACATATACATGTGTGTAGGACACACATATGTGCACATTTTGTATTATATATGTATATAGTTTTGGTTTTATTTTTCTGGAGAACATGACTAATACATTGATTCAGCAACAACAACAGGGAATGGCATGAGTTGTGTCAATCACATCAATTATTCAGATAATTAAAGTCAATCTCTGAAGAAGCTCATATTTTAGTACCTTGTCTAGAAACAATGTAGGTGATCAGGCAAGATAATGACACTATTGTGATATAGAATAGAAAGTCAAGTTTCTAATGCTTTAAAAATGAGCTCTGAAAGTAATTCCTCACTTCCAAACCCAAATTTCTATGATTCTACATTATAAACCAAACTCTTATAATCATTCTCAAAATCAGTTTTAAAAGCAACTATGAGTTTGGGACATGTTTACTTTCCAAGTAAATTACTCAAGCATATAAAATCCCTTTCATTTCCTTACAGTGACTTTTTTAGGACTTCAAGAGGCATCATCTTCATTTGTTGATTTCTGTTATTATTAATCAGCACATAGCAGTCTACTTATTTTCCATGATTCTCTCCAGGCACAGGTGCTTTATGAAATGTAAGCTTTATTTCCACTGCACAGATTAAGCTTTGAAAAAATTTTTTATTATATACTAAATGCTACCCTTCGTTGATGCCAAATTCTTGGTATTAACTCCATGTGAATTTTCTCATCATCGCTTACCTGCCCAGAAGCAGAAATTCTCCGGCTAGACCCAGGCGCCTCATGGCCATCAGGAGACCTCTCACTGTCATGCCTTCGCAGAAGCAGGCCACCACCCGGGCCTTGGGCAAGTGACTTGTGAGCTTCTTCAGCAGCTTATCAAAACTCTGCTCCCCTGCATTGCTGTAGATTTTGTAAGAATGGGCGATGCAAATCCCTTCCTTTGCTGACATATCTTTGAAGGCTTCCATCCCACTTTCTCCATAATTTCCTGTGTGAAAACATAGATGAGCAGAGGGATTATAAGATGACAGTGTTGCATTAATTGGGTATAATCAAAATAAAGGTGTTAGGAGCATGAAAGTCATTGGTATGTTACTTGGAACGCAAAGACCTGAAGTTCAGTTTTTGCTCTTTTGCTGAATTGCTTATTTTGTGTAAATTACAATTGAACTACATTATACATGTATTGATCTTTTATATTTTCACTTAGATGAGAGAGTAATACAAAAAAGTGTAAGGAATTCACATCCTTTTATGACTCAAAAAGAGATCCTAGTCTAATATGTGAGTTGATGGAAGATATTTATCTGCCATTTTTTATTTTGCATTCTATATCACTTTCCTTTGCTTCTCATTGATAATTTCATCCCACTGATTCAGATTTTTGTCTTTAAAGTTATAGTACATATGTGTAATACATGTAGTTTATAGAGTGTAGATATTGCCATATAAATATTTTATAGAGTATTATATATAATATTCAGTATATTAGATACTTACCATGAGAATTTATGGTTTCTTAATTAAAAAACTGAGATCCTTGATTAAGATTTAGTATACAACCATGGGTAAGTTATTGAGAAGGATGAAAAAATCCAAAGTCCTTTGCAAAATTTAGGGACTGAGGACTAATGGTAGTCTTTTAAAATTAATGAAAAGGGGATTAATATTGACAGCTATATGCCAGGACACCAGGACCTTTATATATGTGATCTACTTTAGCACTAATTATAAATTATTTATGTAGATATTATGAGCTCCATTCCATACAGTCATAAGAAGACAGATAAAGTAGTTAGGTCCACATTTGCCTGGAGTTACACTAGCAGTAAGTAGAGGGCTGGACTCCATTCACAGATCTAATAGCATAGGTTCTGCTGCCTCTCCTTCTCTAAGGCTGACTCTTAAGAATCTCATAATTCTAATTACATTTGCATTTCTCTTTCCCATTTCAAAGTGACAATTCTCCAATTTTAGATTTTCTTGGAACATTTTAAGGCTCTATATTTCATACAAGTCTCATATTCTGAATTTTCAAAATAGATAAATGACAGGGGTTCCTTTGAAGAATGCAAGAGGCTATTACAAGATAACCAAGCTGCAGAATATATAAGAATGGAACTGACATAAAAATCAACTAGACTTAGGAACTGGAATCTCATCAGGAGGATTAGATATCAAATTAATAAGGAGCACTGAACATTCAATTGCAGAGGGTTCACTATATGTCTATAACTGCAATAAAGATAAATCCATAACAATTTGATTTTGGGAAAGTCAGTTTATATATATCAGCTCACTGCTCCTTACATCAACTCTGTAATTAAAGGTTAACGTTATCTCCCCTTGGCTGATAAAACAAATATAGATGGTAGGTGTCAGGATCTTGGTTTGAACATATATCTTCTGATTCCTGCCCTGATGTGTGTGCTATCATACCACAGGTTCCTTGATGCAAACAAAATCCATAATCTTTGAGGGTAGATTTTGGTGAAGTTTATCTCAATAAACAAATTATAAAGTGCAAAGCAGAGCAGATCAGCTTGAGTCTCAGCCAAAAATATTGGTGGGCCAGCTGCATCTTTTCCCTCCTTCTCCAGAATTAAAAGCAACAAGAAGCCTCTGTCATGATGGCAGGTGGGCAATCTAGTTATTTTGCAATTAACAAAGTTTAAAGGGCACTTTCCGAAAAATGTGCCAGTGGGCCTAAATTACTACCAGTTTTACACTAATCTGAGAAATCTATTATTCTTTATTTTTAGCTAACTCTGTTTTTCAACAGACTGCCTTGCATTTCATGTTTGGATTTAATGCAGAGGCATTGGCATAAAAAATTTAAAATTAGGTATAGTGATTGTGACGTGAATGTATTGAGAATTTCCTATTCCTTATTTACTTTTATTCTCAATACATTCACTGTTAAACAAGAAAAGATACCTAACAAATTCAGATTCTTTAGCACTTTGTTCCTAACAGCTTTGTTTTAACACTGTTTTTGTTTATACACTATGTAATACAGAAGCAGCTTGAAATAGTGGAGAGAACTTTATTATTAGAGAAACCTGAGTTCAGTTTACATAGTCTTTTTGATTTCAGCTTTCTGAGTTAAAACTGCTTAACATTCAGATATTTTTTATATTCTATATAATGTATTTAAACTATCTGGTAGGTCACCTGAACCCAATTAATTGTACATACTGAAATTATAAAGAATACTCAACCCTATCAAAAAGTGGGCAAAGAATATGGGCAGACACTTCTCAAAAGAAGATATTTATATGGCCAAGAAACATATGAAAAAGAAGTTCATCATCACTGGTCATTAGAAAAATGCAAATCAAAACCACAACGAGATACCATCTCACACCATTTAGAATGGTGATCATTAAAAAGTTAGGAAACAACAGATGCTGGCAAGGCTGTGGAGAAATAGGAATGCTTTTACACTGCTGGTGGGAGTATAAATTAGTTCAACCATGTGGAAGACAGTGTGGCAATTCCTCAAGGATCTAGAACCAGAAGTACCATTTGACCCAGCAATCCCATTACTGGGTAACATATTCAAAGGATTATAAATTTTTCTCCTATAAAGACACATGCACACATATGTTTCTTGCAGCACTGTTCACAATAGCAAAGACTTGGAACCACCCAGAATGCCCATAAGTAACAGACTGGATAAAGAAAACGTAGCACATATACACCATGGAATACTATGCAGCCATAAAAAGGATGAATTCATGTTCTTTGCAGGGATATGTCTGTACCTGGAAACCATCATTCTCAGCAAACTAACACAGGAACAGAAAACCAAACACTGCATGTTTTCACTCATAAGTGGGAATCAAACAATGAGAACACATGGACACAGGGAGAGGAACATCACACATAGGGGTCTATTGGGGTTTGGGGTATTGGGGGAGGAATAGCATTAGGAGAAATATCTAAGGTAGATGATGAGTTGATGGGTGCAGCTAACCACCATGGCACGTGTATACCTATATGACAAACCTGCATGTTCTGCACATGTATCCCAGAACATAAATTATAATTTCAAAAAACTTAAGAATATTGTAGACAGTGTTTAGCTACTTTTTTCTAGAGCATCTAAAACAAATAGTGGAGCAAATGGCACTATTACTGAATACTAGACTAAAAAAATTAGTTTATACTAGCAGAAGAAAATATTATTTTCCAAGAGTAAATCCCAAACAGTACCTTTTAAAAATTAAAAAAGGCAGGGTTATATATGAAAAATTTCTATTCAATTCTGCAGTGAATCAAAAGCTTCTCTAAAAAAGAAACTCTATTTTAAACATTTAAATAAGAAACAGTTTTAATACATGTGTGACATAACAATTTTATGGAATATAATTTTGATTTAGAAAAAGTAATCCTTTGTAAGCTGGGAGACAAATGAGAATGTCTTCCAAGAAAATGGAAAAGACTGAAGTGTTGACACTTTCTGGTAGCTGAAAGACACACTACATTCTAGAATTACACATTTTAAAATAATGAAAAAAAGTGTAGCAAAAGAAATGTCTACAGGCATCTCAAAGAAGAAAGGAAGACATTTCAAGTGATATGTAGAATGAGGGAAAAGCTAAGGAAGCAACTATTTATTTTTCCAATAGAGGGAAACAAGTCACTTAGAAAGAAAGCTGTGGTATAAAGCATAAAACTAACACATGACTTTATTTTAAGCAATGAATAGAAGTAAGAAGGAATCTATAGAATGTTCATCATTAAGTAGCAGAGGGTTTATAACTTGGATTTATGTGGAGAAAACATAATCATAGCCCAATATCTTCACTTGTAGCTCACACTATTTACAGGCATAATGATGCAAATGTTAATCATTGATTTTCAAAATTAAGAATCCACCTATACACAAATGGAAAACTCAATATGCAATGAAATATATTTGTTATCAACTTTTATGATGCTGACTAAAGAGAAAGATGATGAAGGCTGAGTGGTAGATACAGGGAAAGAGGAAGACCATTAAAATCATCCACTTCCAATTTATAAGTCAAGATATAGAGAAAATAAAATATATGTGATTAAGGGAATTATTTGAAGTTAAATAATCAGGAGGTAGCTAATATAATGGGAGAATTATAATAAAAGAAGGGATAAGAAAATGTACAAGGTAAGAGATAATGTCTATAGTCATTTAAAAGTAGTTTTTTTAAAAAGACATATTCATATTAGAGCAGTGGAGGTAAAAATAAAAGAATGAAAAACGAAAACATTTTTTCACTTTACGCCCTTCTGCATTATTTGACTTTTAAGAATATGAAAATACACATTTAATGAAAAATATAAATTAGCATACTTAAAAGTCATTGAAAGGAGAGAGTTGATGCAGCTAATTTTAAAAGTAATTTTCTTCTCTGCTGTATTGTTTTATCCTGTTTTAGTGATAAAACTCATAGAAGTTTTTTACATGCTACTTTTAGTGGTGAAAATGTAAATTAGTACACCCATTAATAGGAAACTGCATGGAAGTTCCCCAACAAAACTAAAAACAGGGTGACCATATGATATGGCACCACTCCTTCTGGGTGTAATTCCAGTGAATTTTAACTGTACTCCCATGTTCATGGCAGCATTATTTACAAAAGCCAAGTTATATCCATCAATAGATAAATGAATTTTAAAATGTGGTGTATATATACACAATAAAATGCCAGCAGCCTAGAAACCCTAATAAATGGGTTAGAAAAGGAAAAAAAAATTCTGCCATTTGCAACAACAGAATATTACTCGCTTTTGTACTGCTAAGGGAACCTATTAGAGAACCAAAACATGTTGAATAGATGACTAAATGAGAAGTACAAATAACCAACGTCTATTTCCAGGTTAAAATAATTGCCCAACTAACTATGTGACCAGCAACTGGGATGCCACATTGTGTCTAGGGGGTGTCACTCTAGTAAGCTATTATAAAATATTTCACTTAAAACATGAACAGAGTTGCACAATGATCAAAATATTTGTTTTTTTCCCCCTGAGGACCCTAGTATTTCCCTGAGTACAAAACAAATTTTAATAATTTAAGCTCAAATACTGTTTAAAGCTAGAGCTTTCACTAATACTATTTGAACTGAATTGCATCAGCTGGGATCTGGAGGTATCTGCCTACATTTGGCCCTACAAGGCACACACTGGAAACAGGATTTGTTAAAGAGTAACTTTAAAACTTTCTTCTGTAGTAGACACTGGGGACTCTAAAAGGGAGGGGGTAGGAAGGGAGTAAGAGTTGAAAAATTATTTATTGAGTACAATGTTCATATTTGGTGATGGGTACAGTGAAGCCCCATATCCACCAGAAGACAATATACCCACGTAATAAACCTGCACATGAACCCCCTGGATCTAAACTAAACTAAAATAAAAAATTTTCTGCTAACCTAAGAAGGGTGTTTATTTGAACCACATGTTAAAAGGCACTGAATCATACTTTAGTATGTAACTTATAACCACAATTAAATGGTATCTCAGATGGCACAAATTTAGTATCATTAACAACTCTGTGACAGTGGCTACTTTAAGATATAGATAATAAAGTATAACAGCATAGACAAGGTATACCCAGTGAGACATTCTGTCTTTCTGGCAAAATAGCCATTAAATATATTGTTTAAATTCATCAATCTCTTTTGTGTTATAGACAACTATCAAGTCAAAATCAAACTAATAGAATAATAGTAAAAAAAATGCAAATAATTTTCTTTTCTCTATTTTTTCTTTTTTCATAGTATTCTTACTTCCCTCTCCATAAATCAGACCCCCATTTACTGTATACAAGCTTGTATATTATTTCCTCTATCATCTCTTATTTTTCATTTTCCCAAACACTACCAACCACTATTTTTTCTTTCTCATTTTTTACTATTCTCTTTCATTTGTATCTTAGACACCCTCCATATTTTCATGTATTTATTTTTATTAACGCTGTTCTTTCTAAATGAAAAACCTTTCTTCATGTTGAACAGATTCAATTCCCTACTCTCCTTTAGGATGGAGACCACGTCTTCTCCAAGTGCCATTATTTAATCACAGTGATTTAATAACCCCTGTAATTTATAGTTGCTAAAAACGTTTGTAAGTGTGGATCCTTTGCCTTTATAACAAGGCTGATTACACTCATGATTTGTTTGGTGATGAGAACTTGGTTAAAAATATAAACCATGATATTAAAATTTTTTCTTAGGAAACATAACCAACTTTATTTTATTTTTTTATTTTTTTTGAGGTGAAGTTTTGGTCCATTGCCAGGCTGGAGTTCACTGGAGCAATCTCAGCTCACTGCAACCCCCGCCTCCCAAGTTCAAGTAATTCTTCTGCCTCAGCCTCCTGAATAGCTGGGACAAAAGGTTCATGCTTCCACGCCCAGCTAATTTTTGTATTTTTAGTGGAGACAGGGTTTCACCATGTTGGCCAGGATGGTCTCGATCTCTTGACCTCATGGTCTGCCTGCCTCTGCCTCCCAAAGTGCTGGGATTACAGGCGTGAGTCACCGTGCTCAGCCAATAATGTGTTTATCATGAAATTTCTAAAATGTCTCAGAATTTGGCTTAAATTAAAATATACATTCTATAGTATATATGTTGCCTATGTCATATATTCACTCTATTTTGGATGTATTTACATATCCTACTTTCCAAAAGTGTGAGCCCATAGAGGGTAGTTAATGCAATTATTTAACTATATATCATCACATGATAGATACTTACGTATTCCTTGTACAGAAAAGTGGTACAGAAAATGAGGCCAAAAAATAAATTGGAAGAGTAAATAAATTTTTCTAAGCAGATCCCCAAGTGGATGCTAAAAGAATGTGGAAAATACTTTTTCAGAAAGTATTCACTTCAGGAAATATAAAATCTTTGCAAAGGAAAGGAATAAGTTTAACCTTCTACATTAGAACTTTATTTTCCATCTCAGTTGGTCCCAATTATTTTTTCCTGACAAGGAAATTAAGATTCTCAATATAATCAATAATTTCAAAGTGTATTTCAAATGACTTTAACTACCAATATCCTGTTGCTACTGTAAACACAGTTCATTTTACTGACAACTACTAGTGAAGTAAAACTCAACTATTTCTCATGTGAGTTGTGACATTAGTCTGGCATGATATCATACCATAAGAATATGTATAAGCAGTGCCCCATCTCTACCTAGTGTCCTTTAATGTGAATCAGAAGTGTTCCTCAAGAGATTACTGCCCATATTGAGGGGGTTGTGGCTTAAACTAGTGGGTAACCAAACCACTAGTTTAACCAAACCACTGGTTTAAATTAGTGGTTAACCAAAATGGTCAAGAATGAGAAAAGCCTGACAGTGAAACACCTCTTATTTTATTAATATTTTTATAGAGATGTTCTTTTGTTTGACGACATTTTTCCCATTACAGCCATATGTGTAATGAACGTAACATTCTAAACTCTATATTACACTCATGTTTTTATATTTATCTCCTGTTACTAGACAATGTTCTTTAAGATAGATGTTTCTATCTTTACAACAAAAACATTGTATATTTTTATGGAAGAAATAAGAAAGTTAAATGATGCAAGTAATGTGTATACATATTTTTGTGGAAAGAGAGAAGAAAGTTAAATGATTCAAGAAGTATTCCTAAAAATTAGTATATAATTGAGACTTAGGTGTTTAGAAACCTGAACATATAATTAATGGGATTTTAAAGCCAAAGGACTGAAATACAAAGTTATCATTATCTATCATGCACCTTCATCAAAGTACCTTGAATTGTAAATGTCATGGAGATGAAAACTTTGCTAACAAACAGATTTCCACATTATGGCCAATGGCCCAATTATTTCTAATCCTACCCTGGCATCTTTCTATAACACAACCCATGTAGCACAGCATTAAGCATAAAGCATGGCATTATTGAATCTCATCCAAGGTGTTTATTATTGGAAGTACTAGAGGGATCTCTTTTAGAAAATTTGCTTTAGTTATCACTCTAGGAATCGATTATGTAAGTAACATTTGATGAGCTCTTTAACAGTAAATTAAGCAGAAAACAAATTGCTAGTATAATTATGTAATAAATGCAGACAAGTTATAAGTTTATGTTGTAACTATGCCTAGCCCCACTCATGTATTTTGAACTATATGTATAAATCATTATTTAAAAGATTACTAACCAGTACTACGGACTATTGTCATGAAAGTACATGCTGAGTGGTTTGCTGAGTGATATGCTAAGTTGGTGAACTTTTCTTCTGGCTATCAAGTATAGAGCTAGAGAAAGAAGTTCGATTTTAGGAACAAACGTACATGTTGACCAAATAAACTTAGATATGGTAGAAAACACAGGAAATCAGATTAATTAAAGTAAAATACATGACAGTTTTAATTGCCATACATGTTGAGGACAAGTTTGAGTATCACCTTTGGATTGGTAGATTCCTGAGCCCTGGAATCAAAAGTTGATTCTTAAAATTTATCTATTCCATCTGGTAACTCTAGTTCATATAATTGGGTTGAATGAACTGATATAGACAAAACTGAAAGAGAACCAAATTTGAAAAGAAATTTTGAAATTTCTGTGAAATAGCCAAGTAGAAATGCCAAGTAGGAAATCAAATAAGAACATCCTGGCTCAGAGAATATAAGTCTGAGTTGGAACTATTTGGGAGTCCTCAGAATATGGATAGCAACAATAATAGATAAAAGTGTGGGATGTGAAGGAAAGAAAGCTCTGAGTTATGCCCTAAAACATTCAAGGATGTGTGCATTAATTGAGAAGAAATAGCTCACAGAGACAATGAAGAAGAAGAAAAACCAAGACAATGTATTTTTATGGAAATCAGGAAAAGAAAGTGTTTTTATATTCTTTTTTTTTACATTAACTCTGTTGAAAACTAAAGTAATATGTCTAGTGAAAAAAATCCACTAATTTTGGCAACATAGTAGAAGACATATAGGAGTAGGCTTGTGTGAATGGGAGTAAAAAAAGTGAAGACAATATATTTATACAACTTTTTTGAGACACTTGGCAGTGAACAAGAGCCAAAAGTATGGTGGTGATTAGAAGAGAATGTGGAAATTTGAGAAGTTTTGTTTGCTCATTTTTAGAAGGGGGTATTTTAGGTAAAGGACTTAGTCCAGAGCATGGCACAGAGTAAGCACTGAATACTGGATATTTTAATAGTCATCATCATTATCACCATCTTCAACATTTATCTAGCTCTTGTAAAATTATTTGGCAAAATGTTAATAATATGAATAAATTATTGCACCATTTGCTTCAAATGTGTTATTATTAAAACCAGCCAACCTAAGTAGCTATTTTTTCCCACATTTCTAAATAAGGTGTTGATGCACAAATGAGGTGTTGGCATCTGCCAAATAATTTATAGCTATTAAATAGAAGAGCTGAAATTTCAACCCTCATTCTGTCAAATTGCAAAGCCCATGCTCTTTGCCTTCCATATATTGCTATTCTTAAGACATTGGGTAAAAATTGCTCAATTTAGTCCTGTGGTTCTTCCAAAGGCACTTCTACCTTCTACTAAATGCTTCATTTGAAACTAATTCCAAATGCTACTAAATTGAATTTGTCTCAGCAAACATATTATTTAATAGATAAGTATTTTGCTGAGTTTCCAAAAGATTATAGATGTATGTGATTTAGCACTAAAGGATTCAATCCTCATGTTGCTGATAGATGGTGTTTAAATCTCAGAGCCTCTCGACAAAATACACAATGCTTAATTACAGCTTTTCTACAGACAAAGACCTGTGAAATACAAAGGGTCTCTTAAAAATACACAAACATATTATCTTGTATTCATTACATAAGTATATCATTGCTGAAGAGTGAGAAACTTCAGAAGGACCATAGAAAATGACAAAAACAGTGATTTTGGTGTTAAAGTTTTTATAATATTTCAAGTTGTTATTATTTTTTAAAATGGTTTAACTTGAGACACACAAACTGAAAAACAAAATCATTTTTTAAATTTTCTTAAAAATATTGTAGTCTTCCTTAATTTTTTTTCCTCTGGCTATTCATCCTAGAGGAAAATAAAAAGTTGAGACAGAAGCTATGACCCAGATTCCCACTCTAAGCTTGCAGAATTCAACTTCCTTCTGCTTTGTTTGTATGCTGTCAAATACACAGCTGAAGCCTTCAGTGCTTGTCTCATTAAAAGTAATTCTGTTTTCCCAGAAAGGACACAACTCTATATGGAACTGTGTGTCAATGGGTCGGATGGGTTGGTGTGTTATTTATTTTTCCTATTTTAGCTCACTAGTCACCAATGATCCTCGCTTCTAACCGGATCTAATGACAATGCAGAAATTCTTCCATCACCAGCTGAAGGGAGGAAATCCCCTACAGCACAGCCAAAACTCTTCAAGCTTGACAGTTTTTGCTGAAAAGAAGTTGCTTCTTTGACAGCAGCTCCCTGGCCTGCCACCACCTTCTCCAATTCAGATCTGTGCTGTCTGGATTCTGTTGTAGCCAGATTCCCTTTGGAAGGACTTGGTGTCTCAACACAGTACTAAGAGAAGGAACTCACTTTGGATTCAGAAATGAGAACAAAAAATTAAAATGTGGTGCAATGGCTGTGCCGTCATTGTTGCCAAATTTTGAGTCTCATTTAAGAGACTATCCTGTGCTCAGGCATTACAGGATTGGTGACTTTCCTCTATAGTTTAGACTTGTGCTTTCCAGTAATGAGAGCCAATTGCCACATTAGGCACGCGACTAGTCCAAATTAAGATGTTCAATCAGTGTAAAACACAAAATAGATTTCAAAGACTTGATATAAAAGAAAGAATGCAAAATATCCCATTAATATGTGGATTACATGTTGAAATAATAACAGTTTGGATATGTTGGGTTAAATAAAATGTATTAAAATTAATTTCACTTATTTTTACTTTTTCTTAAAATTACACATATAGCTAGCATCACATTTCTATTATAAATTTGTCTCCTCAGTAACAAAATTATATGTATTCTAAGAAACCTTAAAGAGTGAATTTTTAGACCTACTTCCTACCTTGTTTTGTTATATAATTATTATCATTACTTTGTGACTAGTTTATTTCACTTAGTAAACTATTTGTTTTTTGGGGGAAATATAGTCATTTTCATAAAAATGTTATTTATGTTAACATGCAGATTATTATTTAAATAAATAATAAACACTTAAAAATTCTCAGTTTTAAATTCAAATGGAATAAATGTCAATAGATATATCCAGTATGCATATCTCTATTGTGCTACTAGTTCCATTACTCTAATTGTAAATTTTAATGTTTCTCTTTTTACCATATGGTGAATAGTATGTCAAGGACTGTGTAGTGTTGACTTTGTACATATAGGGACGATTTACAAAATTTTTTTTCTTTTAGGTTCTGGGGCACATGTGCAGGATGTGCAGGTTTGTTACAGAGATAAACCTGAGCCATGGTTGTTTGCTGCACCTATCAACTCGTCATCTAGATACTAAGGCCAGCATGCATTATCTATTTTTCCTGATGGTCTTCCTAATTATCATCAGACCAAGCAGACAACCTACGGAATGGGAGAAAATCTATCCATCTGACAAAGGTCTAATATCCAGAGTCTACATGTAACTTAAACAAATTTACAAGAAAAAAACCAACCCTATTAAAAAAGTAGGCACAGGACATGAACAGACACTTCTGTACAGAAGATATTTATGTGGCCCACTAATATATGAAAAAAAGATCAACATCACTGATCATTAGAGAAATGCAAATTAAAACCACAGTGAGACAACAATTCACACCAGTCAGAGTGGTATTACTAAAAAGTAAAAAACAACAGATGCTGTCAAGGTTGCAGAGAAATAGGAAATTTTACACTGTTGGTGAGAATGTAAACTAGTTCAGCCTTTGTGGAAGATGGTGTGGCGATTCCTCAAAGATCTAGAGCCAGAAATACCATTTGCCCCAGCAATCTCATTACTGGGCATATAACCAAAGGAGTATAAATTATTCTATTATAAAGATACATGCACACGTATGTTCACTGCAGCACTATTCACAATAGCAAAGACATCTAATCAACCCGAATGTCCATCAATGATAGAACGGATTTTAAAAATGTGGTACGCATATACCATGGAATATGATGCAGATATAAAAAGGAATGAGATTATGTCCTCTGAAGCGATATGGATGGAGCTGCAATCCATTATCCTTAGCAAACTAATGCAGGAAGAGAAAACAAAACACTGCATGTTCTCACTTATAAGTGGGAGCTGAATAATGAGAACACATGAAAACAGGGAAGGGAACAACACACCAGTATACATTATATTGACCCCATAGATACTAGATCTGAAAATAGCCTAAAGAGCATAGAAAACTGTAAAATATGTTAAAAATAAATTATTTTAATTAGAATTGTCTGATATTTAACTTGTATTTTATTCTAGTTTATTTAATTATTGCTTATATAATTTAATTTTCAATAATGGCTGTGTTTAACAACAGAGTCTTAAAAATTTAACATTTCTCTTACAATTACCTAGATGAGCTGGTTCCAGAACAACTGGCCTCTGCCAATAAAATACCCTAAAATTCTTCTAGTCAATGATCTGTCATATTTTCAGTTACTCCATGATTTTGAAGGGACCACTGAATTAACTGGCTATAATAGAGATTCCTTTTTTTTATAAAGATCCAGTACAATAAAGGTGGAAAGTTTAATGATGGAAAATGGAAAATATTATTACTTCTGTTTTGCTGTACTAGGAAAAGCTCTGTTCATAAAGCGTAATTTAATGGACCCCGCAGAAGGGATGGACTCTGGCATTCTAGATGGAGTAAAGAGAGCATAAGGAGGTTAAGGTGGGTAGTATGTGGTTAATACCCAGTCTGCCTACAGTGACAGATATCTGCTATATGATGGGAGGATGAATAGGCTAAGATCACAATGGGGAGGCCCTAACATGAACATAAAGAGGTTCAATAGAAGGGGTTTCAGAAGGCAAGTAACATGAACTAAACTGCAAGTAAGACTACACTGGCAGTAACAGCATAAGAGAGCAGAGTGGCACTCCAGAGGGACACAGTAGAGTATTGCAGTGACAGTTTAAAATGAACAAAGGCCTGATTTCAGATGTTCATCATGGAACGAAGAACTGACAATATGCAGGACCACTTTTTAATGCAATTTAATAGAGTTTGGCATTCCCCTGGAATACAAAGTAAATAATGATCTTTGGAATCATGCTATATAATCTTTTAAGAGAAAAACACTGGCAAATTATTACTTTATGTGGAGTTGAAAATGAAGTTTGGAGGTTAGTGTAGTTAGCAGTTCAGGTGAGAGATGACAGTAACTTGAAAGAAAGTGATGGAAGTGAAGACTATATCCTACATGGGCTGTTTACTTTTAGTCATTTTGTTTTGCTTTTTTCCATAAGAAGTTTCTATTAATTTCTTAGTGTCATATCAGAGAACTGTTAGCTTTTGTTGTAAGCCAAACTGTGTCTCATAGAAACTTCATATGTTTCAGTCCTAACCCCAAGAACCTCAGAATGTGACTGTATTTGTATGCAGGTTCTTTGAAAAGGAAACTAAGGCAAAAAAAAAAAAAAAAAGTATGGGTGTTCCCTAATCTAGCAGCTAGCATGAATGGGGTCCTTATAAGAAGATATTAGGAAACAGACTTGCACAGAGGGAAGATCATGTGAAGACACAGGGAGTTGATGACCATCTACAAGTCAAGGAGACAGATCCTCAGAAGGAACTCAGCCTACTGATACCTTGATCTTGGACTTCTGGTTTTTAGAACTGTAAGGAAATACATTTCTGCTATTTAAGAACCACCAAGTCTGTGGGCTCTTTGTTATAGCAGCTCAAGGTAACTAATATAGTCCTCTGCACCTGACCAAAACTTGCAGTCATGAAAAGTACCTAAATCCTTAGGCAAGATTAAATTAATTTTATTGTCACAGAGATCATAATACTTGGAAAGGGCATTGGCCTTTGCCACATAATGGACTGAGTTTGATTACTGTATCTGCAATTTCCTAGATACATGAACTTAGACAAGTTATTTAAATGTCTCTGAGCTTCAATTTCCTAAATCATAACAGATACAGTAGGCCAATCACCAGTCCAATGTCTGGCACAGAATAGACTCAACAAAGTTTAGTTTCTGTCTCAGCTCCCTCATAATTTCTTCTTCTCAGTAAGCAATCATAAAGAGGTCTTATGACAATGGCTCTGAAATTAGGTGACATTTGAACTTCACTTGAATTAATCAAAGCTGATTTCAAATCCTGGCTATGCCGTCTACTAGTTTGGATGTTTGAGTGAGTTATCTTAACTCTCTAGGCCTTTTTCTTCTCATCTATAAATTGTTCATAAGATGGTTATGAGGATTAACTGCGATTTTTTGTGGAAAATGCTTATAACAGAGCCTGACATATAAATAAGGCAAAAGTAGTATTTTTTATTGTTAGTCCCACACATTTTTATGAGTTCTTATTTTGCTGCTAACTTCTTAGTTGTTGGCATTTGCCACAACTATGACACACTCCTCAATAAAAACCATCTATTCTCCATGTTTCACTAACACTTATGGCTCCTAACTTACATTCTCGGTTAGACACCTGACAAATGTTAATTCAACTCTTGCCAAGCATTCTTCCTAGAAATTTAAAATTTAAACTGCTCATTAGATATGGTGCTGCACTGAGTATTCAGTAGTTTTTTCACAGTAATAACATCTTTGTACTTCTTAAAAGCATGGTCCTTACCTCTATTGCCTATGTAGGCATTTCATGACGCAAATTATAACAGACATAACCCCTGTAATCAGGGAACTTAATAGCTAAAGCATCTTGATTGGATTCCCCAGTGTTTTAATAAAATCACTTATGGTCTAATTCTCCTGTCCTCATTTTGCTGCTGATGAAATCCCAGGATAGTACCAAAGTATTGGCTTTTTTCAACTCTGTTGCACTAATGTCTGCTGTTTTTCCTGCACACTAATCCTTTAATCATACCTTTGAGACACTAGAATGTAAAAACCATTTAGGATTACCTAACACACAGGAATAGCAAATTTTGTTGTGAAGCAGATGGAGGTAGCCAAGGTGCCTCCCTTTTCCCTTTAATCCCAAGATATCTTTAATTCTGCCCAAGACTCCAGGGGACACTTCTGGCTGAGAAGAATCCTGGAAATGGAAGTCCTATCTATTCCTATTTCACTGAAAGGGTGAATGAGTTTTAGAAACATTTCAAGGATTTGAGATTACATTGGGTAATGAGTTCATGGAATTGTGTAGGGAGCTATGGAAAAAGGAAATAAACATGGATGTGCTTTAAGTTTAATAAAAACTCATTATTATTAATACAAAGATGGTACCTGTCCAATTTCCAAGAACTCCAACAGTGCAGCAGTGCAATGTCTGTTCATAATCCCCTTTCCTGGAAATAGATTTCTGCTTCTCTGTTTATTTGATCTGTGTACGTGATCCACTCTACTTCATAAATTGTAAGGCATAAATTTTTAAAAAGTGTAACATATAATAATTTATGTTTAATAAAGTATAATTTCACTTTAGATTTATAACTCTTCAACCTCCTAACTTCAGTTACTGGCTTAAGGGAGTGAGATGTTATCTATACTGCTCATTAAGCCTTTCACTTATATTTTTTAAACTCAAGTTAATAGAGAATCACTTTATTCCTCAAAAAATATTTTTATTTTCTGCAAAAATGTGAGCCAAGAGTAGTCATTAGCCATGGTTCTAACCTCATGAAGAAAGAAAAGAGAGAACAATACCTACCCCCCAAAAGAGGGGGAATTAATATGTGTAGGGGAGTGGATTTGCCAGTATAAGGTTCTTGGTTATAATTGTTAGTTGCCCCTACTATATCCTGTTTTTCACAATTACATAAACAAGCAGATTTTCCTTTTTGCTTGATTTCAATTTCTCATTCTGTCTTTCTAATAGAAGTAAGAAAAAGATAAAGGAAGAAATAATTTTAGGAAGAGGTTAGAACTTTAGTTAGGCCACAAAGAAAGGGTAGAAAAGAAGAAATACTTCACTAAATGAGAGGCTATTCTAGATATAGGACAAAGCATTATAGGGAATGGAGTGACAGACATGGATATAAATTATTTTTTGGTTTTCATTAGATTTTTCTGAATCATAGGACCCATGTGAGTGAGCAAATGGAGAAAGCACTAAAATACAGAGAAGTCCCAGAGTTGCAACCTAATAATACACTAAACAATGAAGCCAGTTTATGTCTCCAGCATTAAAGTTAAGGAACAAAAACTGTATTTAAAAAATATTTTTCTGGCAATGGTTCGTAAGGGTGATGGAGGGCAAGAATGGTGTGTGAGAGAGATCCATTGAGAAGCTACTGAAAAAATCCAATTGTGAAATGACAGCAACTTTAAATAGGACACAGACAACAAACAAAAAAAGAGCTAATCATAAATCCACTTCTACAATGAAAACATGGTGTTTGGCATCATATTTTATCTAGGGCTAAGTAATACATAAAAGAGTTAAGTATGATTTCATAGTTTGTACTCTGATAGACCAACTAAAAGATGGGATAGCAAGGCAGTAGGAGCTGATATTTGACAAGGGATGCTAAGTGTTCCATTGTGAACACATGGATTCAGCAAAGAATCTACAAAATGACATTTTGGACTCAAAAATTAACCTAATAATGGAGCTCTCATGAGGCCTCTGGGCTGGGAGGAATGATATAGCTATACTTGTAAAAATGGGAGGTAAAGCTGTCAAATTGAGTGAAAATAAGGAACAAAGAGCTTATGCCAGAGCTCTTGCTCAGAATGAAATGAATGACCAATGGGAAGAAAGGTTGTTTGAAAATAACAACAATAAGAGATTGAATACTCCCACCCAATACAAAGAAATGCTAAACCTTTGGATGATGGATATGCTAAATTAGTGTGATGTGACCACTACATATTATATGTATTGAAAACACGATTATGTACTTAATGAATATGTACAATTATTATTGTCAATTAAAAAGAAAATTTAAAATGTTGAACAAAAAGATGTATCAATGACATCTAACATTATTGAGAGTTAGACTTGGGTAAGTTTTTATGCATGTAATCTCAATGAATGTCCAAAACAACAAAGTGAGACTGGAATGAAATTTATACTCATTTCTCAGATGAAGAAACTACAGCAAAGAGATTAAACAACTTCCTCAAAGTCATATAACTATTTAAAGGACACAGAACAGGAACTTAAAATCACTTCTAACATCAAGGCTTAGGCATTTATACATAGCCTGTGTGTCCTACTGAAGGAAAGAAAAGTGGACACTGGAAATAGAGGAGACCAACATGCATCTAAGAAAGATGATGATTCCAGAATGGAAAGGTACCCTATAGTATTAAATGCCATGGTGCAAATAAAGATAACTAGGACTGAAGAAAGCATCAAGACATGGTGGTTAGTGACCTGCAGCAGCAGCATCTTAATGAAGCAGGATAACATAAATCAGACTTGAGTGCAGAGTTCAGATGAAGAATAGGAAGTGAAGAGAATATTTATGGAAGGCAAATTCTAGTATATGGAAATAAAGGAGAGAATCCATCTAAATCAAGTAAATCCACATTAGCATGGAAGACATTAGCATATTAAGGAAGCTTTTACTCATGTGATATTTTCATTCTTCAGAGTTATATAAAATACTGTGTATACTGAAAAGGAATGTATAGGTGTTGAACAAATTGCTATAATTTCAAACTAGATAACTCATTGAAGTTATTTGCTAGACTCTTAAATACCATGTAACCCCATAACAAAAAGAAGAGAATATGTTAGAAATAATTATGCCCTATAAACAGATGAAAAAGGAAGTTCAATAGAATTCAGTAACATGCTGAAGTTCACAAAAGTCATAATGTTAGGAAAAAACTGGCACTCTTTCCATTATATCACACAGAAACTTATAAATCCAATTATCATTGAGCTAATAGATAAACCTACATTTTCCATTAGAAAAAAAAAAGAATGACAGAGAAGAACAAATTAACATTATTTAGCATTGTTAAGGTATTTCCTGGATATTTTTTTGTGAGACTAATGAGAGCTACATGTTTCAGAGGATATATGATCATAAATGCACAGAGTAATGAAAAATAAAACTAATCACCAAGGAAGAAGCAAAGCACTTCAAGATACAGGAAACAAGACACTAATACAATATAATAAGATAAATTCAATCATCTAAAAATTATAATACAGAGAAATGATGCAAATTAGTAATAATTTAAATTTTACATTTTATTAAAGTGAGCCTTCTGAATAACAAATTCATAATAATTTAAGGTGAGAATGCAATCATTTCTCCTTCAAATCCTTTATATTTTTATATATTAGCTATTATTGTTAAGAGACAGGGAATATTTTAAAATATATAAATTGTGAGGGAGACAGAAGAAGATGGCAAATAGAAAACTACAAAGATTGTCCCCCTTCCACCACAAGGAAGTAAGGGATAAAAAAGATATTTTGCACAAATGGAAACTAGAATAAGCCTTTTTAATAAACAGTCCTGAATCTCTGACACCACCCCTTCCCCACCATGACTGTGAGAGGAAAAAACACAGCAATTGCGAGGCACAGCACTTTGGGAGACCGAGGCGGGTGGATCACGAGGTCAAGAAATTGAGACCATCCTGGTCAACATGGTGAAACCCCGTCTCTACTAAAATACAAAAAATTAGCTGGGCATGGTGGCACATGCCTGTAATCCCAGCTACTCAGGAGGCTGAGGCAGAAGAATTGCCTGAATCCAGGAGGCAGAGGTTATGGTGAGCCGAGATCACACCATTGCACTCCAGCCTGGGTAAAAGAGCAAAACATCGTCTCAAAAAAAAAAAAAGTAAGGAATCAAAGCATATTACTAGAAAAAAATCACCTAATCACAAAGGAAAAAATGTAAAAAAAGAAAGGAAAAAAGGATAAATCAACTGGAAAACAAGTAAAAAAATGACAGTAGTAACCCCTTAACTATCAGTTATTACCTTAAATGTAAACTAATTAAATTCTTCAAATAAAAAACAGAGTGGCTGAATATATTAATAAAAAAGACCCAACTATATACTGCATACAAAAAACTCATTTCCTCTCTAAAGACACATATAGAATGAAAGTGAAGTAAGGGGTGGAAAGATATTCCACACAAATGGAAACTAAAATAAAGCAAAAGCAGGTGAATCAGAGCTTAAGCCAAAAACCATAAAAAGACAAAGACATTCAATGATTGAGGGGTCAATAGAGCAACAGGATATAACCAGTATAAATATATACGCACTTAGGAGTGCCTAAATATATAAAGAAAACATTAATAGACTTAAAGAAAAAGATTTTACTGCAGTACAATAATAGTAGTGAATCTCAACATCCCAGCTTTGGCAATGGACAAATCATCCAGATATAGAGAAATACCAGTTTCTTTACAGTTAAGCCATACTGTAGAGCAAATGGACCTAATAAACGTTTACAGAAAAATTCATGTAACAACCTCAGAATGTTCATGTAACAATCTCAACAGCATATGGAAAATTCTCCAGGACAGACCATATATGAAGTAAAAAAAGAAAATAGCCTTATCACATTTAAAAAATATTAAAATTATATCAAGTATCTTTCCTAACCAAAATATAATAAACCTACGGATCAATAACATGAGGAACCTTGGAAAATGTACAAATACATGAAAATTAAACAACATGCTCCTGAGCAACTAGTGGGTCAATGAAGACATTACAAAGAAAAAGTTTTGAAAAATATTGATACAAATGAAAATGGAAACTCAACATGCCAAATCCTACGGAATACTGAAAAAGAAGTTATAATAGGGAAGTTTATAGCAAAACACTTATATCAAAAATGTAGAAAGATTTCAAAGAAATAAGCAAAAGTTGTATTTCTGAAAGCTAGAAAAATTAGAACAAAATAAACCCCGAACTAGTAGCAGAATGAAGAAATATTAAAGATTACAGCAGAGCATAAATAAATAGAATTTAAACTAAAAATAAATATACCACAGAAAGACAAAGGATCATTACAGACTATTATAAACAAACTATACCCCTAACAAAGAAAATCTAGAAGAAATGGATATATTTATGGATATGTATAACCTACCAACTTGAATAATAAAGAAATAAAAAACTTGTACAGCTGAACAGACCAATAGTGAGTAATGATATTGATTCAGTAATAAAAAGTCTCCCATGAAAGGAAAGTTCAGCAGTGGATATATTCACTGCCAAATAATTATATCAAGCTTTTAAAGAAGAAATAATATCAATTTTTCTGAGATGACTCAAAAAAAGGAAGTACATGGAATACTTGCAAATTCATGCTTGCAAGGTATTTGCATAAAGAACAGACATATAGATCAATGGAATAGAAAAGAGAACCCAGAAATAAATCCATGCATTTTCAGCCAACTGCTTTTGACAAAGGTATCAGAACACACATTGGGGAATGGACAGTTTCCTTAATAAAGGGAGAAGAGAAAACTAGATACTCACATGTGGAAGAATAAAAGCATAATCCTATCTCAAACCGCTTACAAAAATCAACTCAAATTGGATTAAAGACTTAAATGTAAGACCGGAAACTATCAGATACTAGAAGAAAGAAAATGCTTTATGACATGGATCTGAACAAAGACTTTTCAATAAGACCTGAAAACACAGGCAACAAAAGAAAAAGTAGGCAAATAATAAAATTATATCAAACTAAAAAGCTTCTGCACAGCGAAGGAAAAAAGTAATAGAGTGAAGAGACAACCTGCAGAATGGAAGAATGTATTTACAAATGATTCATCTAAAAGGGGTTAATATTAAGGATATACAAGCATACGTGGGAGACATTGCGGTTTTGGTTTCAGACCATCACAATAAGGCAAATATCACAGTAAAGTGAGTCACACAATTTTTTGCTTTCTCGGTGCATATAAAAGTTATAAGACCACATTGTAGTTTATGAAGTATGCAATAACATTAGGTATAAAAATTGACATACTTTAATTTTAAAATACATTATTGCTAAAACATGCTAATGAATATCCTGTGATCAGGATGGTGGCTGCTGAATTTTTGGGTGGCTGTGGCAATTTCTTAAAATTATAATGAAGTTTGCCATGTGAATTGATTTTTTTTTTTCATGAAAAATTTCTTGGCAGCCTATAATGTTGTTCGATAACATTATACTCACAGTAGAACTGCTTTCATAATTGGAGTCAACACTCTAAAACCCTGCTACTGCTTTATCAACTAGACTTAGGTAATAGTCTAAATACTGTCATTTTGTTAAGGTTAATAGCATCTTTGCTGTAGCAGATTTCATCTCAAGAAAGTACTTTCTTTGCTTATCTATTAGAAGCAACTTCTCATCCACCCGTTTTATAATGAGATTGCATAAATTCATATTGTCAGGCTCACCTTCTAATTCTGCTTCTCTTACTCTTCTACTACATCTGTAGTTACTTTCTCCACTGAAGTCTCGAACCCATCAAAGTCGTCCATGAGGGTTGGAATCAACTTTTTCCAAATTCCTGTTAATGCTGATATTGTGACCCACTCCCATGAATCACTAATGTTCTTAATGAAAATTAGAATGTTGAATCCTTTCCAAGAGATTTTCAATTTTCTTTGAATAGATTCATCATGGGAATCACTATCTATGGCAGCTATAGCCTTATAAAACATATTTCTGAAGTAATAAAAATTGAAATTGAAAATTTCTTCCTGATCGATGGGCTTCAGGATGGATGTTATCTTAGCAGCCATGAAAACATTAATCTCCTTATAACTTTTGTTACAGCTGTTTGGTGCATTGTCATAAAGCAGTAATATTTTGAAAGCAATCTTTTCTTCTTAAGAGTAGTTCTGAACAGTAGACTTAAAATGTTCAGTAAAGCATGCTGTAAACATATATGTTGTCATTCAGGCTTTGCTGTTCCATTTTTAGAGCACAGGCAGAGTAGATTTAGCATAACTCTTAAGGGCCTTGGGGTTTTTGGAACAATAAAAGAACATTGGCTTCAATCAGCTGCATTATCTCTAACAAGGGGGTCCGCCTGTCCTTTAAAGCCTTGAAGCAGGTATTTATCTCTCCTCTCCACTATGAAAGCCTTAGATATCATTTTCTTCCAGTATAAATCTGCTTTGTCTACATTGAAATTGTATTGTTCAGTGTAACTACCTTTATCAATTATCTTAGATCTGGATGACTTGCTGCAACCTCTACAATAGTACTTGCTACTTCACCTTGCACTTTTAGGTTATAGAGCTGGCTACTTTCCTTACACTTTATTAACCAAACTCTGCTAGCTCCAGTCTTTCCTTCTGAAGCTTCCTCACCATTCTCAGCCTCTAGGGAGTTGAAAAGATTCAAGGCCTTGCTATTAAGTAGACTTTGGCTTAAGTGAATGTTGTGGCATATTTGGTCTGGACCTCTAAAATTTTCTATGTATCTGCAATAAGGCTGTAACAGATTCTTATCATTTGTGTGTTCACTGGAGTAGTATTTAAAAATGTTTTCAAGAACTTTTTTTTTGCATTTCCAACTTGACTAACTGGTACAAGAGGCCTAGGTTTTGGCATTCCTCACTAGCTTAATCATTTCTAGCTTTTCATTTAAAGTTAGAAGTGTGTGACTCTTTCTTCTATTTGAAAGTTTAGAAACTACAGATGATTAACTGGTCTAACTTCAATATTGTTCTGTCTCTGACAACAGGGAAGCCCAAAGAGAAGGACAGAAAAGGAAGAGTGGCCTGTCCATAGAGTAGCCAGAACACAAACACTGATTAAGTTCACCAGTATATGAGCACAATTTGTGATTCCGTAAATATGGATAAAAAGTGTGGTATATAAAAACAATGGAATACTATTCAGTCATCAAAAAGGAATGAAATTGTGTTATTTGTAACAGCATGGATGAAACTGGAGGACATTATGTTAAGTTAAAGAAACCAAGCAGGTAAGGCCTAATAATGTATGATACCAATCATATTTGGAATCTTAATAAGTTGAGTTCATAGAAATAGAGAGTGGAATAGTGGTTGGAAAATGCTGGAAAGAGTAGTGGAGAAGAAGGAAAGGACAAGTCAATCAACTGGAACAAAGTTACATTTAGATAGGAGGAATGAGTTCCGGTGTTTTATTGCAAGGTAGTGTGATTATAGCCAACAATAAGGTATTACATACTTTAAAGTAACAAGAAGAAAGGATTTTGACAAGTGTTTGAGGTGAAGAATATGCTAATTACCCTGGCAAATTAACACACAAAAATATTTACATTATTAGATATTAGATGAATACAAATTAAAAACAATTAGATAATTTTACACACATATTAGAAAGACTAAATTTTAAAAAAAGAAATGAAATGCTGGAAAAGATGTGAAGCAAGGACAATTCTCATACATTACTGGTGAGAATACAAAATGGTATAGACATTTGGGAAAGAGAAATGTTTATCTGTTTCATTAAGCAGTTTGTTATTAGGAAATACAACAGCCTGGCCTAGTGGCTCATGACTGTAATAATCCCATCACCTTGGGAAGCCAAAGCAGACGGATAGCTGGGGCCTAGGAATTTGAGACCAGCCTGGGCAACATGTCAAAATTCTGTTTCTACAAATAATACAAACATTAGTTAGGCGTGATGGCACATGCCTGTAGTCCCAGCTACTTGGAACTTGGGAGGCTGAGGTGGGAGGATCACTTGACCCCTGGAGGCAGAGGTTGCAGTGAGCCAATATAGTGCCACCGCACTCAAAACTAGGCAACAGAGAGACACTCTGTGGGAAAAAAAGGAAGAACAAAAGAAAGGGAAGAAAGGTAAAATATATTATATGACTCAGCAATCTTATTGCATTCATCCAAGAGAAATAGCAATTTATGTTCACAGAAAATCTACACATCGTTTATTTATTTACGCCAGGTATATAAAATTGCCAGACTTGGAAAAAGCAAAAAAACACACATGTTCTTCAACAGGTGAATTAGTAAGCAGAACCGAGGTACCAGTTACCAATCCCTGGAGAGAACTTCAAATATTTCTGCCCATTGCATTTTGGTAATGGAGTTATCATGGGAATCACGAGACAGTCAAACACTGGATGGAACAACTCTTTACTCACTCACATAGAGAGGAAACAGAGCAAAATTCGCTCAGAGAATATTTTCAATACCCCATGGCCAGGGGGTCTCTCCCAGCAATGAATGCAGAGTAATTGCCCATGCACATTCCTGTAGTGGTATAGAAAGTACCTATACCCTTCCTACAGTGTAACTGGCCAACTGCCAAGTGACTTGCTTAAACAGAACAAAGTGGCTTATACTGGCCTAGAAATAGAGAAAGATATTCTCACACAAGGTGATAGCCCTGCACAGGGTGCATGCAGTCTTTTTATCTTTAAGTTAGATATGGATAGTAAGAAAGTATTCCAGGCCCAAAGTCCATTAGGTGGCTAAGTAGGAGAAAGATTGCACTCATGAGACTGTCTTTTCCAGTATGAATGAATTAACAAACTGCAGTTCATCCATACAATGGAATACTCATCATCAGTAAAGAGGAACAAACTAGTAATTTATGGAACGACTTGGATAAATTCCAAAAGTATTCTGCTAACTGAAAGAAATTAGACTCAAAAGGCTTCATACTATGTGATTCCATTTAGAACTTTCTGGAAAAAATAAAACTATAGAAAAAAAATCAGATCAGCAATTGCAGGATATGGAAGAAATTGGCACAAAATTATATTTAGGCAATTTTGTGGGGGGGCAGGGGTGATGAAACCTTCTGTACCTAGTTTTGGTGATGAAAATGTGTACATTTGTCAAAAGCAATAAAGAGAGAATATATTTCAAAAAGGAATTTTGTTGTATACAAATTTAGGTATCGGTTATAGGATAAGAAATACAATAGAAATTGTAAATAAAATATAAAATGTGAAGAAAATTTCTGTATATATATTTAACTGCGAAGGACCCTATAAATATAAGGGAGTAAAAGGGGTCATGAGTGCAAAGTGAATTGATTAAATAGATTAAAATGTAAAGTTTTTCTCTGTAAAAACTAACACAGACTGGGAGGAAGTGTCTGGTAATCACAACTCTGACTTGTATCCAAAATATAGAAAGTAATCTCAGTACTCAACGATAAGAAAATAACTCAATTTTCTTAGAGTTGAGTAGAAAAACCATTAAAGAGTTTAAGTCTTTAAGTTAGATATGGATAGTATAATAATAATTAACAAGAAAAAGCATAGTAATGCTAGTACAAAAATGAACAATGAAAAACAGCAAATTCTAAAAGAGAAATTGAGAATAATAAATAAATGTGAGAAAAACACACACATTAAAAAGAGCTGGTGAGAAATCTTATAACCAGTCTCCCTCCCTTTCCTTTATAATGTCAGCCGTATGTTTCCAACATTTCCATCATCTTTCTTTATTTATACGAGCATATTTTTCCTGGATTAATATAAAACAATTCCTAAATAAAGATTTTGTACTGGTTTATTTTATGTTCCTTTCATCTCCTTGGTAAATGAAATGATCAGTATGGCAAGCATTATCAGATACTCTGATACTTCTAGTACAATGCGGCTCTCAGCAGATTATCTGTAGAGCTGAGATCACAGTTCTTTCTTTGCATCAAATTTTCAGTCTTTATTAAATATTACTCAATATTTCCATGAGAATGGAAAGTAGGGGTGGAAGAAAAAAGCTAAACACTAAGCCTTATTATGTAGAAATAGACACATGTATTCAATGAAAAAAAAATGGATAAACCTTTAATGAAGTGGTTTGGGAACATAGGGAATTTCTGGAGAAATACTTGAGATTGCAATCTGAAAGACTGGAGAGGAGATGATATGAGAATTTTATATGAGCCAGTCAGTCAAGTCTTAGACAAGAATAGAAGCATCTTGTGCTAGGCATGAAATAGACAACATACAATTGTTGACTGGTTGATGACCAACAAAGAACTCTATGAGGCAGAGAAAAGAGAGAAAAGAAGCATGATATAAAGAAAAAAAGTCTCAATAGAAGCAAAAATGTTAAGAGCAAGGAACGCATAAATATTAGGCAGAGCACCTGAATAAATAAAATAGAATTGCAAATGCGCATTGAAGATAGGATATAGGAAAAAAAGTGAGTAAAAAAATGTACATTTTGCATATTGCTCTCACTTTCATATTATTTATTCATTCTAACAATATGTATTCATCAGCTCTTTTGTGAATAGGATCAAAAATTGGTATATTTCTATATATGAATAACATACACTGAATTAACTTTATAAAAACATTATACTTACATTCAAACAACAATCCTGGAATACAATTCTTTACTCATTTTAAATTTAAAGTTTCTGAATTATTTTAAAGTTAATACTGAGCAAGAACTTGGTAGGAGGTCTTCTGACTCTAATCCATTTTGCTTCCCAAAAAACCATTTGACTTATATCAGGACAAGACAAGTGGCTTCCAAAATTTTTATCCTATCAGGAAATCATAACTAAATATAATGTTTTAGAGACGATGATTTACTGAAAAAGGAGAGGTACAAACAATTAAGTGTGATGGGAAATGTTTAGACTTTAAAGTCTTATTGGATTGGGTTTAAATTCTTTTTATGTACAAATTATTTGTGTAACTTTAAACAAATTACTTTAAGACTGAGTGTACTGTCTGGGAAAAAAAAGAAACTGCAAAACCTATCTTATAGAATTGTTGTGAAATAAGTAGTTAATATAGGTCAAGAAGGACACAACACTGACACTCAATAAATGACAGGAATTATGGTAAAAGTTAATAACACTGGACATTATAGAAGTCCAGGAAGGCATAAATGCAGGTGGCATTTTCTTTGGACCCTCAGTAGGATTTATGTAGTCAGGGAAGGACATTAAGTGACATGTATTTTTTAGTGTGAGCTTCGAAGAAAAATAATTATTGAAAGCAAGACTGTATTAACTCTATTCATTTTCTTTCTAAAGAAATACTCTTAAAAGGTGAAATTCTTAACGGATTTGAAACTTTAAAAGTTTGAGACTATCTTAATGATTTCAAACAAATTAAGTAAAAATGTTACCAATGCTCACTATACTAGTCCTCAAAAGATCTGTCACCTTCATTTCTTCAAGTATGATGATCAACAAGAGATTAATTTGATGGATTTAATAACTGTAGAATGTAGAGTGGCAGATGGCAAAAGATAAACATCTTCTGTGATAAGATAATGATGTTAAACAATCTAATACATTTTAAAAAATCTGAAAACTTAAAACCAAGTTAGTTTGGTTTCAGTTATAGGGAACAGCAAGGAATCAAGTACATTTCTTTTCTCTTCACTAGAAGAAAGCAGTAACTCCTCAAAGAGATGAAAACTGAGTTGCCAGTTCAAGTATAAATGGAGAATGTAGTAACAAAAAATCACATGAACTCAGTTCTCTTAGACTTTTCTAATTCTCATTGAAATACTGGCCATTTGTTTTGCTTTTGCTAACTGTGGCTTCAATACACCAATTTCCTATGGGAGACTTTCAGGATTTGTGAAATAGAAAATAGAAAAACAAAATCTGTATTGTGCTGTCAAAATTACAAACTAATTACTTTAAAAATTTGAATGCAAATCATATCCTGCTTAAGAATGAATCCAATGGCATAGTGAATATTTACACAAAACTTTGCTCATGGAGTTCTTGGAAATTTGTCATATCCTATACAAAATACAAATCAGACATGATGAAATGCTGGGCATGATCATTCATCCTGCAATCCTAGCACTTTGGGATTACAACATGGGGGGGGTCACTTGAGCTCCAGATTTTGAGCCCAGCCTGGCCAACACAGGGTAACCCCTTCTCTACTAAAAATACAAAATTAGCCAGGTGTGGTGGTGCCTGTAATCCCAGCTACTTGGGAGGATGAGGAAAAATAATCGCTTGAACCTAAATGGTGAAGGTTTCTGTGAGCTAAGATTGTGCCACTGCACTTTAGCTTGAACAACAGAGAGTGAGACTCTATCAAAATAAATTAATTAATTAAAAATAAAGAATTGATAGAATGAACTCCACCTCTCATTCATCCCCTTATAAAATTGTGTGGAGACTAAAATCTATTTATTATATTCATAAATACTGAGTCTATCCATACCTAATAATTTCAATAATGCAGTTCCATTGAATTCAAGATCAAATTATTATTAATTATTTTGTATTTCCAGATTACATAGTTTGGCTGTGTCCCCATCCAAATCCTGAATTGTAGTTCTCATAATTCTCACATGTCGTGAGAAGGACCCAGTAGAAGGTGGAATCATGAGAACCATGCTATTCACATGACAGTGTGTAAGTCTCATGAGATTTGATGGTTATATAAAGGGGAGTTTCCTTGTGCATGCTCTCTCTCCTCCCTGCTTTGCTCTTCTTTTGCCTTCTGCAATGACTGTGAGACCTCCACAGTCACATGCAACTGTGAATTCATTAAACCTCCTTCCTGGCCAGGCTCAGTGGCTCATGCCTTGTAATCCCAGCACTTTGGGAAGCTGAGGTGGGCAGATCACAAGGTCAGGAGTTCGATACCAGCCTGGCCAATATGGTGAAACCCCATCTGTACTAAAAATACAACAATTAGCTGGGCATGGTTGTGGGCACCTGTACTGAGGAGGCTGAGGCAGGAGAATTGCTTAAACCTGGGAGGCGAAGTTGCAGTGAGCCAAGATTGCATCACTGCACTCCAGCACTCCAGCCTGGATGACAGAGCAAGACTCTGGCTCAAAACAAAAAAAAAAAAACCTTTCCTTTATAAACTACCCAGTCTTGAATATGTCTTTATTAGCAGTGTAAGAACAGACTAATATAGCAAATTGGTACTGGTAGAATGAGGTGCTGCTATAAAGATACCCAAAAAAGTAGAAGCAAATTTGGAACTGGGTAACAGAGATTGGAACAGTTTGAATGGCTCAGAAAAGGAAAAGAAGATGTGGGAAAGTTTGTAACTTCCTAAAGACTTGCTGAATGGCTTTGACAAAAATTCTCATAGTGATATGGACAAGGAAGTCCTGTTGAGGTGGTCTCAGAGGGAGATGAAGAATTTGTTGAGAATGGAATAAAGGTCACTGCTTCTATGCAAAGAGATGTAGCATTTTACCACTGCTTTAGAGATCTCTGAAACTTTCAACTTGAAAGAGATAATCTGGAGTACCTAGTGGAAGAAATTTCTAAGTGGCAAAGTATTCAAGAAGTGGCAGCATAAAAGTTTGGAAAATTTGCAGCATGATGATACAGTAGAAAAGAAAACCAATTTTCTGGAAAGAAATTCAAGGTAGCTGAAGAAGTTTGCATAAGAAACAAGGAGCCAAATACTAAGCACCAAGACAGCTAGGAAAATGTCTTTAGGGCATGTCAGTTCCTCCCATCACAGGCCTGGAGGCTTAGGAGGAAAAATGGTATCATGGCCAGGGCCCAGGGTCAGCCTGCTATATGGATCCTTGAGACATGTGCCTTGCATCCCAGCTATTTCAGTTCCAGTCCTAAGCCTTGGCAACTGGCACGTGGTATTGGGCCTGTGAGTGCATAGAAGTCAAGAATTGAGGTTTGGAAACTTCCACATACATTTTAAAAGATGTATGAAAATGCCTGGATGTCGAGGTAGAAGTTTGCTTCAGGGTCAGGGTCCTCATAGAGAACCTCTCCTAGGTCACTGTGGAAGGGATATGTGGGATTGGAGCCCCACACAGAGTCCCCACTGGGGCACTGCCTAGTGGAACTGTGAGAAGAGCACTACTGTCCTCCAGACCCCGGAACAGTAGCTACTCCTATGGCTTGCATCGTGCACCTGGAAAAGACACAAACATTCTATACAAGCTCATGATAGCAGCCAAGAGGGGAGCTCTACCCTGCAAAGACACAGGGGCAGGGTTGCCCAAAGCCATGGGGGCTGACCTCTTGCATCAAAATGACTTGAATATGAGACATGAAGTCAAAGGAGATCATTCTGGAACTTTAAAGTTTAATGTCTGTTCTATTGGATTTTGGATTTGCATGGGCCTGTAGCCCCCTTTTTTGGCCAATTTCTCCCATTTTGCATGGATATATATATACTCAAAGCCTGTACCTCCATTGTATATAGGAAATAACTAACTTGCTTTTGATTTTACTGGCTCATAGGAGCTTGTCATGTCTCAGATGAGACTTTGACCCTGGACTTTGGAGGGGTGAGGGGTAGGATGACATAGTTTGGCTGTGTTCCCACCCAAAACTTAAATTATAGCTACCATAATTTCCACGTTTCATGTGGGGGACCCAGTGGGAGGTAATTGAATAATAAGGGTGGGTCTTTCCCATGCAATTTTCATGGTAGTGAATAAGTCTTATGAGATCTCATGGTTTTAATGATTGATTGATTGATTGATTTGGAGTTTCCCTCTCGTTACCCAGGCTGGAATGCAATGGTGTGATGTCAGCTTATTGCAAGCTCTGCCTCCCAGGTTCAAATGATTCTCCTGCCTCAGCCTCCTGAGTAGCTGGGATTACAGGTACCCACCACCATGTCTGGCTAATTTTTTGTATTTTTAGTAGAGATGGGGTTCCACCATACTGGTCAAGGTGGTCTTGAACCCCTAACCCACCTTGGCCTTCCATAGTGTTGGGATTAGAGGCATGAGCCACTGTGGCTAGTGACCTGATGGTTTTATAAAGGGGAGTTCCCCCACATATGCTCTCTCTCTTGTTTGTTACCATGTAAGACATGATTTTGCTCCTCCTTTGCTTTCCGCCATGATTATGAGGCCTCCCCAGCCATGTGGATCTGTGAGTCCATTAAACCTCTTTTTCCTTATAAATAATCCAGCCTTGGATATGCCTTTATTGGCAGCATGAGATCAGACTAATACACGATATTGTCCTTAAAATTGAACAATATATCTACACTTCAAAATTTCCACATTATCTCCTTAAATAAATTAATCTTTCTTAAGGTCTACAAATAAGCCATTGCTAAAATAATATTTTATTTATATACTCATAAATGTTTCTGGAATTTGTATATATATATATACACACTATAAAATAAGGTATATCCCATTCTTATTTTATCCTGTTTTTAGGCTCTAGTTTTATCCTATTTTTAGACTCTAGTTTTATCCCATTTTTTAGGCTTCAGTTTAAGTGCCTAAGTTAATTGTTATGCTTTTGATATTCCATCTACTGAACCACAACTCAATGTGCAGAAAGGAAAAGATACAAATCAATATTAAATCCTCTGAAGCATATTTTTATAAAGACACATCAAATGACAACTCAGGAAAACTCCTATGATTATTCCACTTAAATTTCATTATAATTAGAAATCCTTCTATGGAAAAATCCATTGAGAACTTTGGTTTTTAAATTACAGTCGTCATGAGGAATATTTCTGAATTCTATAACAGTTACTGCTTTTTTCCGTGAATGAGGTGTGTCACACCCTGGCTCTGCAAGGAAGTTATAAAGGCAAAATATTTTACATAAGAAAAGATCCTGTATGGTAAATATTTCTCCTAAAGAGAATAGTTGGTTGCTTAAAAGAGGAATGTTTACGATAAGTTAGAAGGTCTGAGCATGTTGTAGATGGCTTGTGGAGTCATTAAAAAATCAACTTGTAAACCTCTAGATCCAGGTCAGCAATGTCTCTCTCATTGCTTGATTTCCTTCCTTCCCTTCCCTCCTTCCCTCCCTCCCTCCCTCCCTTCCCCCTTCTTCCCTTCCTTCCTTCCTTCATCCCTTCCTTCCTCCCTACCGTCCTCCTTCCCTCCCTTCCTGCCTTCCTCCCCCCAAAAAAAATAAAATAAAAAATAAAAAAAAGATTATAAGGATGGTAAATACTTGAATAGTTGTTCATTTAATAAGAAGGACCTTAGGACAATTTTAAGCATGTCTTAAATGGTCTGAGGAAGTAATGAATGAAGTAATAATTACAGGAAAGATTTAGCCAAGGTTAACACTAAAGCTACTCTAGCTACCCAAATCCAATGCCACTTATCAAAAAAAGAACATTACTTGTATATTAATGTTTCAGCAGTATCTGGTAGAGGAAAACCAATATCACAACCCATCAGAATGACTGACAGCAATCAAACTCCAAATGGTGCTTCAGAATGAACCACGCATGGAAACACCTTTCTTGCAGGAACCCTTAGATAGACACCCCCAAAAAAGAGCTAGCTGCTCTTCCTACCTGATGCCCCTTTTCAGCAGGAAGTAGACAGAAAGAGTCATCATCCAACACCTCTTAACAGTAGTTAGGGTTACTACTCCAGAAAGGAGAATAGCAGAGGAGCTAATAAGAAATCACTTAGGTAGATAGCAATGGTATGAGACTCCTCAGTGTGGCTTTTATTTCTAATGAAAAGCACTCCCAAATCATTTACTAACAAATAGCAGCCTGTAAAGTAGAGCAACAGACATAGACAAGCAAGCTGAGAGCTTGCATGGATGAATGCTGGCAGGAACTAAGGACTAGACATTTTCAAGTTGGCAGATTCATGTTTCCTTCTCTGCTAGCTATGTGTACTATAAGGAGCAGACAAGATGGCTCTGATCAACTGAACAGCCCATTTGCATAATAACATTAGGATGGGGCAACCAGCCTTCCCTGTGCATTATGAAACTGTCATACCTGATTGAATAAATCTATAAACCCCGTATAAATCAGACACCACCAACTCAAACTGGACTAAAAAATTTGATACATTTGCTGCCAGCCAGTCCTTTCTGCTTGGAGACCCCTTTCCCTATAAATAAAGCTGTTTCTATTTCTCCTATCTTTTGCCTATTAAAGCTTGGCCCTGTACTCCTGTTTTTCCATGTCCTAAATTTTCCTGACGGGTGATAATGAAACCCATGTTTATACCCCAGACACTGCAGTGCCTTCAACCTGAGGTCTGTCTATGGCACTAAGGTACTTTCTTTTTGGTCCTATGACTGCAATTTTCTAACCTGTGTTCTAGCACCTCTCAGGCACTAAACTTCAGAATTTTCTGAATGTTTTTCAGGAGAGCTCTGGCTGGCATCTGGCAGGTGCCCTTGTGGGACAAAGCTTTCAGAGGAACAAACAGGCAGCAATCTTTGCTGTTCTGCAGCCTCTGCTGGTGATATCCAGGCAAACAGGATTTGGAATGGACCTCCGGAAAACTCCAGCAGATCTTCAGAAGAAATACACCTTGAGAGGAGCAACCCAAAGACACATAATTGTCAGATTCACCAAGGTTAAAATAAAGGAAAAATGTTAAGGTCAGCCAAAGAGAAAGGTCAGGTTACCTACAAAGGGAGCCCATCAGAATGAGAGGGGATCTCTCTGCAGAAACCCTCAAGCCAGAAGATTGTGGGTGCCAATATTCAACATTCTTAAAGAAAATAATTTTAAGCCCATGATTTCATATCCAGCCAAACTAAGCTTCATAAGTGAGGAGAAATAAAACCCTTTACAGACAAGAAAATGCTGAGAAGATTCTGTCACCACCAGGTATGCCTTACAAGAGCTCCAGAAGGAAGCACTAAATATGGAAAGGAAAAACTGGTCGCAGCCACTGCAAAAACATACCAAATTGTAAAAGCCATCAACACAGTGAAGAAATTACAACACCTAATGGGCAAAATAACCAGCTAGCATCATAAGGACAGGATCAGATTTACAAATAACAATATTAACCTTAAATGTAAATGGGCAAATGCTCCAATTAGAAGACATAGATTGGCATCTTGGGAAAAAGAGTGAAAACCCTTCAGTGTACTATTTCAGGAGACCCATCTCATGTGCAAAAACACACATAGACTCAAAATAAAGGGATGGAGGAAGATTTACCAAGCAAATTAAAAGCAAAAAAATTAGGGGTTACAATCATGATCTCTGATAAAACAGACTTTAAATCAATGAAGATCAAAAAAGGCAAAGAAGGGCATTTCAGAATGGTACAGGGATCAATGCAACAATAAGAGATAACTATTGTAAATATCTACGCACCCAATGCAAGAGCACCCAGATTCATAAAGCAAGTTCTCAGAGACCTACAAAGAGACTCAGACTCCACATAATAATAGTGGGGGCCATTAACAGCCCACAGTCAATATTAGAGAGATCAATGAGACAGAAAATTAACAAGGATATTCAGGACTTGAACATAGCTCCAGACCAAGTAGACCTAACAGACATCTGCAGAACTCTCCACACCAAATGAACAGAATATACATTCTTCTCAGCACCACATCTCACCTATTCTAAAGCTGACCACATAATTGGAAGCAAAACACCCCTCAGCAAATGCAAAAGAACAGAAATCACAACAAACAGTCTCTCCGAATACATGCAAATTAGAACTGAGAATTTAAAAACTCATTCAAAATTGCACATCTAAATGGAAACTGAACAACCTGCTCCTGAATGACTACTGGATAAATAGCCAAATTAAGGAAGAAATAACTAAGTTATTTGAAACCAATAAGAACAAGGACACAACATACCAGAATCTGTGGGACATGGATAAAGCAGTGTTTAGAAGGAAATTTATAGCAGCAAAAGCCCATAGAAGAAAGCAGGAAAGACTTAAAATTGACACCCTAACATCACAATTAAAACAACTAGAGAAACAAGAGAAAACAAATTCAAAAGATAACAGAAGCCAAAAAGTAACTAAGATCAGAGCAGAGCTGAAAGAGATAGAGACATGAAAAACCCTTCAAAAAAAAAAAAAAAATTACTGAATCCAGGAACGTTTTTTCTTGTAAAGATGAACAAAATAGACCACTAGCCAGACGAAGAATAGAGTAGAATCAAATAGACACAATAAAAAAAATAAAAAACGGGATATCACCGAGCTCACAGAAAAAAACGATCATCAGAAAACACTATAAACACCTGTATACAAATAAACTAGAAAATCTAGAAGAAATGAATAAATTCCTGAACATAAACACCCTTCCAAAACTAAATCAGAAAGAAGTCAAATTCCTGAACAGATCAATAAGAAGTTCTGAAATTGAAGCAGTAATTGATAGCCAACAAACCAAGCCCAGGACCAGACAGATTCACAGCTGAATTCTACCAGAGTTACAAAAAGGAGCTGTTACCATTCCTTCTGAAGCAATTCCAAAAAATAGAAGAAAAGGGACTACTCCCCAACTCATTTTATGAGGCTAGCATCATTCTGATATGAAAACCTGGCAGGAACACAACAAAAAAAGAACATTTCAAGGCAATATCCCTGATGGAAATCGATGTGAAAATCCTCAATAAAATATTTGCAAACTGAATTCAGCAGCACATTCAAAGCTTATCCACAACAATCAAGTCAGCTTTATCCCTGGGATGCAAGGCTGGTTCAACATACACAAATCAATAAACATAATCCATCACATAAACAGAACCAATGACAAAAACCACATGATTATCACAATAGATGCAGAAAAGGTCTCTGATAAAATTCAATACCCCTTCATGCTAAAAACTCTCAATAAACTAGGTATTGATGGAAATATCTCAAAATAATTAGAGCTATTTATTACAAAGCCACAGCCAATATCATACTGAATGAGCAAAAGCTAGAAGCATTTCCTTTGAAATCCAGCACAAGACAATGACATGCTCTCCCACCATTCCTATTCAACATAGTATTGGAATTCTGGCTAGTGTCATCAGGCAAGAGAAAGAAAGAGTATTCAAATAGGAAGAGAGGAAGTCAAATTGTTTCTGTCTGCAGATGACACGATTGTATATTTAGAAAACCTCATCATCTCAACCCAAAATCTCCTTAAGGTGATAAGCAACTTCAGTAAACTCTCAGGATACAAAATCAATGTGCAAAAATCACAAGCATTTCTATACACCAATAATAGACAAACAGTGAGCCAAATCATGAGTGAACTCCCATTCACAATTGCTACAAAGATAATAAAATACCTAGAAATACAACTAATAAGGATGTGTAGGACCTCTTCAAGGTGAACTACAAATGACCACCTAGGGAAATAAGAGAGGACACAAACAAATGGAAAAACATTCCATTCTCATAGATAGAAAGAATCAATATAGTGAAAATGGTCATGATGCCCAAAGTAAATTACAGATTCAGTGTTATCCCCATCAAGCTACCATTGACTTTCTTCACAGAATTAGAAAAAAAGTACTCTAAATTTTTTATGGAACCAAAACAAGTCTGTATAGCCAAGATGATCCTAAGCAAAAGGAACAAAGCTGGAGGCATCACGCTGACTTCAAACTATATTACAAGGCTACAGTAAGCAAAACAGCATGGTACTGGTGCCAAAACAGATACAGAGACCAATGGAACAGAACAGAGGCCTCAGAAATAGTACCACACATATACAACCATCTGATCTTTGACAAACCTGACAAAAATAAGCAATGGGGAAAGGATTCCCTGTTTAATAAATGGTGTTGAGAAAACTGGCTAGCCATATGCAGAAAACTGAACCTGGACCCCTTCCTTACAGCTTACAAAAAAATTAACTCAAGATGATGAAAGACATAAATGTAAAGACCTAAAACCATAAAAACCCTAGAAGAAAACCTAGGAAATACCATTCAGGACATAGCTATGGGCAAAGACTTCATGACTAAAACACCAAAAGTAATGGCAACAAAAACTAAAATTGACAAATGGAATATAATTAAACTAAAGAGCTTCTGCACAGGTAAATAAACTGTCATCAGAGTGAAGAGGCAACCTACAGATTGGGCAAAATTTTTTTTCAATCTATCCATTTGACAAAGAGCTAATAGCCAGAATCTACAAAGAAGTTAAACAAATTTATGGGAAAAAAACAACCCCATCAAAAAGTGGGTAAAAGATATGAACAGACACTTCTCAAAAGACCACATTTAGGTAGCTAGCAAATATATGAAAAAAAGCTCATCATCACTGATCATTAGAGAAGTGTAAATCAAAATCACAGAGACACCATCTCATGCCAGTTAGAGTGGTGATCATGAAAAAGTCAGGAAGCCACAGATGCTGGAGAGAATGTGGAGAAATAGGAAGGCTTTTACACTGTTGGTGGGAAAGTAAATTTGTTCAACCATTGTGGAAGACAGTGTAGCAATTCCTCAAGGATCTAGAACCAGAAATACCATTTGACCCACAATCCCATTACTGGGTATATACCCAAAGGATTATAAATCATTCTACTATAAAGACACATGCACATGTATGTTTATTGAAGCCCTGTTCACAATAGCAAAGACTTGGAACCAACCCAAATGTCCATCACTGATAGACTGAATAAAGCAAATGTAGCACATATACACCAAGGAATATTTTGCAGCTATAAAACATGATGAGTTCATGTCCTTTGCGGGGATATGGATGAAGCTAGGAATCATCATTGTCAGCAAACTAACACAGGAATAGAAAACCAAATACTGCATGTTCTCACTCATATGTGGGAATTGAACAATGAGAACACATGGATACAGGGAGGAGAACATCACACATCAGGGCCTGTTGGGAGATAGGGGGTAGGGAGGGATAGCATTAGGAGAATTACCTAATATAGGGGACAGATTGATGGATGCAGCAAACCACCATGGCACATGGCACATGTATATCTATGTAACAAACTCACACGTTCTGCACATGTATCCCAGAACTTAAATTATAATTTTTTAAAACTAAAACAAAAAAGAGAGAGAGAGAGAGAAATGAAAGAACATGCTTTTCCTCTCTCTGCTCTCTCCTACATGAGAATACAATGTGAAGATTGTCATCAACAAACCAGGAAGTGAAGCCTTTCCAAACAACAGATTTGTTGGCACCTTGATCTTGGACTTCCCAGCATCCAGCCTGTGAGAAAAAATAATTTCTATTTTTCAAGGCACCTGTGCTATTTTTGTTATAGTAGCCTAAACTAAGAGAGTAGACAACTGTGATAATTCTGGAGTAGAAAATATATATATAACTGGAATTAAGTTAGTGTAAATTTGTCGTAGACTGATAAATTGAGATGTATACTGTAAGCACTACTGAAGCCATTAAGAAAATAACTAAAAAATTAAATTAATTGAAGAAAAACTGAGTTGATTTATTCATTGTAGAAGTCAATAGTTTTGGATTGGGGAAAGTGATTTGTAACACAGAATTAAGTAATTACAATCTATGTGAAATATTTTCCTTACCAGTAAAGAGGAGGTAACCCTACACCCTAGGTAGGCTATAAAGACTGATTAATATAAGCTTTGGCAGTAGACAGACGGGAACTTTCAACCTCAATGTGTAGCTTTGTGACCGCAATTGCATCACTTAACCTTTGGCTGTCTCTTTAAAGAGGGAACAATAATCATAATCATACCTTAAACTGTTATAAATAAAATAATATAGTAAAAATTTTGCAAATCAACAATAAGCATTAACTATCATAACTGGATTGTGAAAATATGAACTATAAAATGTTTATTAATATTGGTAATCATTATTATTTTTCCCACAAGCTAATCTGATTATTTTAAAGGCAAAAATGGAAAGAAACAAGTCTGAGAGACCATCATAAAATTATCACTTGTTTTTTGACATCTATGCCATTTTTAAACAGTAATGCCAACATTTGAACTATTTTAAATTGCTTTTCCTGTGAAAATATTTGCTACTTTTTGGCATACACTATGCAATGAGATATCTCTCACATCTATTGTAGAATCCAGATGTGTGTGATCAAATGTAATTCAACAAATATTTATAGCATCTCCTAAGTGTTAGGCACTATGTTAAGTGCTTGGTATGTAGAAGTTAAGAAAGGTACATATTAGTAGTAAAAAAGATTATTTTTTAAAATATTTTAGAAGAAACAGCACTAGAACTGAGAAAAGTGACCTTCAGATAAAATTTTGAAGGAGGTTCTCCAGGCAAATAAATGTACAAGGCATTTCAAATTGTATTACTGGCTGCCTATTAGAGAGAAGGTACAATGTGTTGAAAGTTTTGCAACAAATACATCACTTACACAATAACTAGTACATTTCATAGATGCATTTAGTGAATTTGATGAAGTTACTACATCTAGCAGATGGTGGGCCAAGGTTCAGATCTAAGCTTGCCTGTTTCCAACACGCGTGCATCTAACCACTGACATACATAAATAAGGCAATTCTCAGAGAAGTGTTTCAAACTTTCCTGAACATTTCAAAAGGAAAAGATATTGTATCATAAACAACAGGATAAGAACAAAGATTTCCAAAGGAAGATATGGAGAAAGGCTTAGGATAAAAGGAGGAAATAAAACAACAGCAAGTATCAAAAACAAGGGTTGTGATGGGGCAGAGGGGGAAATAAGAGTATATTGGGGTTCTTCAGAGAAACAGAATAGGAGAATCTACCTACCTATCTATCTATGTATCTATCTGTTTATTAATATAAAAAGGCTTATTTATTGCAAGGAATTGGTTTACGTAATTATGTAGGCAAAAAGTCCCACAATCTTCAAGGTTGAGACTGAGAAAAACCAGAGTGAGTTCGGGTGTGGTTCCCGGAACCAGAGGGCCAATGGTGTGAGTCCTATTTGAGAACAGGAAAAAAATGGTGTCCCAAATAAAAGAGAAAGATGAATGCTCCCTTTCTATCTTTTGTTCTATTTGGCCTCATAAAAGATTAGATGATACCCACATACGTCGGGAAGGTCAGTCTGCTTTTCTTAGACTACTGATTCAAATACTAATCTCTAGGAACATCCTCAGACATATATCCAAAAATAATGTTCATCCAAATAATCGGACCACCCTGTAATTTAGTCAAATTGACACATAAAATTAACCATCAGAAAGAGCAAAATTGGTTAAAAGTCTGAACTTGCAGATCCTTTTAATGGTAAAACATCCAAGACCCTGAGCTCCAGAACAAAATACCCTAATCAAGCGAACTGCCCAACTAGTTTTCTGAAACATAGGTTCAATCATGGGTGGCTAAACCTAAAAAAATCATTCCTTAATGATAACCTTTATGTCTGGAAGAAATCACCCTTCTAAAAAAGACAAAGTTGAGGAACTGCAAAACGAAATTCAAACTCCTCTGAAACTCTTAACGGGCAAGAAGAAAAAAATCCAGTTGGATAAATTGACACTTACCAAACTTAAAAATTTGATACAAATATTCATAGGGCTCAGCCCTTCTCTCTAGCACTAATAGCTAAAAATCAGTATTTATACTGGACAGCCCAATATTCAACTCCTGGGCCCACAAAAAATTGATAATAAAATGTTTTCCCTTTAATCTGCAAAAAGTCTATCATTCCTTCTTAATACCATGTTTTGGGCAACTACTCTTAATCAAGTAAGAGGAAGCATGAAATAAGTTTGCTTGTAATACTGTTTCTGGGTGAACATCAGCAAGTTACTGATGGTAGTGGTTCTCTGGAGGATCTTTTCGCCTCCCAAGAGACATTTGGTAACTGGAGGCATTTTTGACTGTCTTAGCTGAAAGAGGTGCTGCTGACATCTAATAGGTTGAGGTCAGAGATGATGTTAAACATCCTACAATGCACAAGACAGACCACCTGGAAAATACATATGTTCAGTTCCAACTGTCAACAGTGCTAAGGTTGAGGTTCTTTAGAGACAGCTTGAACTCTCAAAGTTTTTCGATTTTCACCTTATAAGCTTTCCTTTTCTTTCCCACCTTACAAGCTTTAACTCATCCTTAAAAGGTTTGAGTAAAAATGTTTTTCTTTGTAAAGGAGAAAACTTGTAAGCTTTGGAACCAAAAAAGGATGATTGTGAATCACTACTTACAAGCCCTATGTTTGACCAACTTTATTTCCTTGGGCTGCCATAACAAAATACAACAACACAGGTGCCTCAGAACAACAGAAATACTGTTTCACAGTTCTGGAGGCTAGAAGAACAAACTGCAGGACCTTGCACCCTCCAAAATCAGTAAGGAAATGCTTCTTTGCCTATTTCCAGCTTCTGAGGGTTTGACAGCAATCTTTGGTGTTCTTTGGCCTATAGATACATCACTGCAATCCTCTATCTTCACATGGCCTTCATTCTGGTCATGTCTGTCTTTGTATCCAAATTTCTCTCTTATGTAAGGAAACCAGTCATATTGAATAAAGACCCAGACTAACTAATAACCTATGTTTAACTTGATTGACTCTGTAACGGCCCTATTAAAAATAAGGTCACATTCAGGGGTAGAGGGCATTGGGACTTTCACATATCTTTTTTGTGAGTGGGAACATAATTCAACCAAAACACCAGTTTGCTTAATTTCCCAAAACTTCAGTTTCTTTATCTGTAAAATACAAATAATACTGACTGTCTGTAATGGAAATATTTTAAAAAATAGACTATGAAAAAAACTGTAGAAAATCAACAAATATAGCAGCTGCTACATCACAGGTGCTCAATTATATATATATGGGTACCCTATCACCTAGTCATATATGTCATATATATATATACAAACGCGCATATGTTTGTGTATGTGTGTGTGTATAAAACTTTCCCTTTTCTCCCAGGTATTTATGTATCTTTGGTATTCACACAAAATATGACATCTTTTTCTTTCCATTTGTTACATTATATTTGAACTATATATCCATTTATCTATCTGGCTTGCTAATATTTTGATATTAGAAACTGTTGCAGTAATTTTTAGATTGATACATAACTTAGTTTACTCATTAATAATGAACTTACCAAATAAAGAGATGAATGGAATAATGGATGAATTAACATGCCTAGAGCTTACCGAAAGTACCCTTTATAACTGAATTTATTTTAATGGGTCAGAGTTTAGGTTGTATTTGAACTAATCAAAGAGATAAATGTATTTTGCTTTTGTTACATGTTTGTGTCCATTCTCATTATTGTTACTTGTCAGTTTCCTACTTATCTGATTGTGATCTTTAGATTTGTTTTCACTACTCTGGAAACTTAGATTTTTAAAATTCTGATGACATCTACAGCAGTTTTGCAGGAGCTTTATTTCAGAATATCTGCCAAAATAATTTATTGCTCTCTGAGATTATTTCATCTCGAGCAACATCAGCATTCTGTCAGGGAAAGGGTATGGAGAGAAGTCTCATCAGTAAATACGCTAGCTAAAATTTAGACATCCATCAATCTCAGTTAAATTTTATCTCATATACCCTGAGATAGGATAGAAATAGAACCATTTTACTTTAATTTTGCAGTAAAATGTATTTCTTGCCCATTTACTCTATTTGGAAGAAATATATTTGAAAGAAAAAATAGTGAATGATTAGGAAGTGGATAGTTTAGAAATAAAATAATTAGTGGATTTACCAATTATTTATGAGGAAAAGAACAGAGAACAGTAATTTTGAAATACATCCACATTCTTCAATATTTCTACCGTTAAGTAACTGCAAAGAAAATGGATTGATTTATTACCAAAGATTGCTTTATAATAATAACATGCAGTTTGAAATTTAAGCTCCATTTAGGGGCCTGAACCAATTATTTATAATACTGGAATGGCCTGAAATAATCTTGTATTATCCTGAAAAAGAATCTGAAGTTAAGTGGGAATCAACCCATCCCTCACTTATGTGTATAAAATAATCTCAGCCATACATTTTTCCACAAAAATCTGAATGACTGGCTTAATTCCACATTTTTTGCTTAAATAAAGCAGTATGAAAGTTTCGTCAGCTGATTAAATTTATATGCCATTTTGGTAATGCATTGTTTTCTAGTTCTGTAGATATATTTTTGTCTAGTCCACAGAAATTTGAGTTTGATCCACTCACAAAGCTGATCCTCCCAACTTCTATTTATACAAATGTAAGATTTAAAACATATATTAGGAATAACAAGTTAGATATAGAGACTGTCTCATGTTAGTTATTTATTTTATGAGTGTCTGCTAAATATATAAATGACTCTGCTGGTAATTATTTATGGGTACCCAGGTGGCATAAAGAATGAAGCAGAGACAGAAAATTAGATGCAGCTTCTCTACCTTAGATTGATAAAAATCATAAATGCAGAACTACACAGATTAGAGTGGAGAGTATTCAGATGTACTGGTAAACATATAACAACCTGGTTTCAGAGGAAGAAAAAATCCTTGCTTTCTAACATTCATTGATTTTCATGGCATAAGCACTCCTACCATGACCAATTTCAAGCCACCAATGTGAAATCACTGAACATGGATTTGGGGAGAGATGGACACAACTGGCTCTTGCAAGTCAGTGTGACACACTGAAACACACCACTGTTTACATATAAATATATAAAGTGGATGACTCTTTTAACAGATACAATAACTGAGAATTTATGTGAACTTTTAACTGAAACTGAAAATATTATATACACAAAAGCATGCATGCTGGTTAAAATAATCATTTTGAGTATCTAAATCCGCACAGTCATAATTATACTGATGCTATTAAAACATAACAATGATCATCTGTATGGAACTCATATTAATTAATTTTAATAAATAAATATTCAATTCGATTGAATTTTAGGGATCATCTACTGTATATTAGACATTGTACTATGAACAAGAGATACACAGATGGCTAAAACTTCATTTGTATTTTTACATTATAAAAAAGACCACTAAATGGATAATTCCAGTAGATATGGAACAAATACTAAGATAGAGGTAAGCATCTGCCTAGCAGTACAGAGAAGAGCCATTTAGCCCAGTCCTGTTTGGGATGGTTTTCTGGGAAACTGATGCTGTCAAAAGCATGTTATGAAACACACACTCTGTTACTTTAGTTATTCCTAGTACTGCCAACCACAACTTCGATCCCATATTTGAAGTGATCTCTGTAAGTGTTGTTGAAGTTGAAGCATTCCACTATTTTGTGAGGATGCTAAACAGAGGCTGCACATAAGACAGAATTTTAGCCTACATATCAGATCTTTAATGGAACCTAAATATACTGTCTGGTGGTGATGGAGACAGACAGCGAGAGCCCTACAGGTAGCTGATGGACTGCACAATTTATGAGATCCAGGTGTGAGCTTAGTCAAGTCATTTTCTGGTATGTTAGTTTCCTTGACAATAGAAAAAAAAATGGTTGGGGCTGGGTAATAATAAAATCATAGCTACTGTGTATTGATTGACTTTGATGTTGTATCTCTTCACATATATTAATTCACTTAGTTTTCACAACAATTCTATAAAGTGGATATCTTTCTCTCTCTTCTTGTATTAGAGAAATCTGAGATAATTGTAAGCTACACACAATTCCAAAGTTAGGAAGGACCAGAGGTAGAAATCCAACCTAGTCCTTTCTGATTCTAATCTCTTAGACTTTTCCTGAGATCGTTTCCAGCCTTCATGTTCTTTGATCTCAGAAGCATCTTGGAATGTTCCCCTAATTGCTCTGATGAACACAGTAGAGCCAGGGAAATTAAAAACCAAGGCTTTGCCCCTTCATGTTTATGCATTATTGTGAATGAGCTCTGAAAATGCCAGGGAGTTTTGCCACAAAGTCTTCACATTAACTTTTCAGCAATATTCCTCAGTCTAGAAGGGAGGCACATCTATTCCTTGTCCTTTGAAAAGTGATCATTTGCTTGACTGCTCTCAACAGAAGTCTTCTCATAGCCTCTGATATTTTCTTTTCATTTCTTCTGGGTTGTTTATTTTTAATTACTTAACATTTTTGAAGCTGCCTCTTATGAATGCATCTCAAGCTTAGGGCTAAAAAGCCAAATGCTTCAATTTTGTTCTCCCACCTCTTAGCCAAATGGCCAAAATAAATTCCATAATTGAGTCAGGTTTTTTCATAACTCTGTAATTATATAAGGAGTTCCCATTTCTCAGAGTGGTCTCCATCCTTTTCCACATTTCTTCACATGGCTAAATTCTCTTTATTCTTCATTATTTAGATGATCCTCTGAGAAGGTCTTAAAGTGCCCCTCGTCTTAAATCCTTCCAGTGGATTACATACTGCTTTCCTCTTTCTGGCTTAGGCTGCAGACTGCCTAAGGGCAGAGAAAAGTGTTTTTTTGTTTATTTTTATTTTTTTCTTAATGAGTTTACCTCTTGAACCTTGTACAGTGCCAGTATAAATTAGGGTGGAAGAACGTGGGATCCATTTAGGATGTCTAGATTTAGGATCTGGGATCTATTTGGGATGTCTAGGTTTATCTTTGATACTTAGTAGCCATGCAGCCTTGGGAACATTTTAAAATTTTCTCCAGAGACATACTGTCTGTGAAGAGAAGATCAACTCACTTTAAAAGGCTTTTGTGAGGATTAAGTGAAAGGGGTCCATGTAAAGCACTTGGCATAATATCTAGCACATACTGAGTATTCAAAAACCGTTATCATTATTATTAGGTGTTCAAATGTTAAATGAAGAGGATGTAAATGAATGTAATTATTCCTTCAGAAAATATTTATTGGTGCCAGACCCATTTCTAAGACCTGGAAGAGAGGCAGAGAGCACATCACAGTTGCTCCCTGGTTTTTCTAGAGGTTACATTCTCTTAAAGGGAGAAAGACACCAAACAAAAAATAAACAAATATGCATGAAAATAAAGCAGAGTGGCCAGGCGAGGTGGCCAGGCAAGGTAAGGCGAGTGGATCATGAGGTCTGGAGTTTGAGACCAGCTTGGCCAACATGGGGAAATCCCATATCTACTAAAAATACAAAAATTAGCCAGGCATGGTGGCAGGCACCTTTAATCCCAGATACTTGGAGGCTGAGGCAGGAGAATTGCTTGAACCCAGGAGGCAGAGGTTGCAGTGAGCTGAGATTGGGCCACTGCACTCCAGTCTGGGCAACAGAGAAATTAAAAAAAAAAAAAAGAAAGAAAAGAAAAGAAAGGAAAAGAAAGCAGAGTAAGAGGACCAGCAGCAGCAAGGGAAGTGTTATTTTAGATAAGGTAGCCAGAGACAGACTCCTTTTTATGGTAATATTTATTCATGCACCTGAGGGAAAAGAGGGATACATCTGTAACTTTCTGGTTTGTTGGGGGTGGGGTGTGGAAGCAAATGCAAAGACCCTGAGGCAAGAGGGTTTCTGTCACCATCAAAGAAAAACAAGAGACAGGCTTGATTTGAAAGAAGAGGATAAATGGGAGGGAGTTTAGAGGGAGAATATTAGGAGAATAGAGTGAGCATCAAAGTGTGACAAACTGGTAAACTAGTACAACCTCTATGGAAAACAGTATGGAGATTTCCAAAAGAACTAAAAATAGAATTACCAGTTGATTTAGCAATCCCACTACTGGCTATCTGCCCAAAGGAAAATAAATCATTATATCAGAAAGGAGCCTGCTTGTGTATGTGTACTGCAGCATTATTCACAATAGAAAAGATGTGGAATCAAACTAAGTGTTCATCAAGAGATGGGTGGATAAAGACAATTTGACATATATACACAACGGAATACAATTCAGCCATTAAGAAAACAAAATCATGGTTTTTTTTTGCAGCAATGAAAATGGAACAAGAGGCCATTATCTTAAGTAAAACAAATCAGACACAGAAATATGAATACAACGTTTTCACTTATAAGTGGGAGCTAAAGTAACATGTTAACATGGATATAGAGTGTGTAATGACGGGCAATAGAGATTAGGAAGGTTGAGCACGTGGGAGGGGCATGGATTATGAGAACTACTTAACGGGTACAATGTACATTATTTGGGTGATGAATACCCTAAAAGCTCTGACTTCACCACTGTGCAATTTAGGATATAACAAAATCATACTTGCAATCCATATATTTATAAAAAAGAAGTGTGACAGTTTTTAGGGGTTGTTGGCCAAGTAAAGACTATAGATTTCATGCTGAGTGAGATGGAAGGAATTTCAGGATTTGGAATAGCATTATGAAAGCATTGAGAATGAAATAAATGATTAAAGCGGCTTGAGGTAGATTCAGATAATTAAGGGTATGTAGCCAACTGATAAAGAGGAGGCATTAAAAAGTTCAGGGAAGGGCAGAGAGTTGACGAATGAGGTGTCAGCAAGTAAAACTAGACTGACTTCACAAAAGATAAAATGAAGACACAGGCATTGTGATTTATACACAATTGCGAGTGTGTAGTATAAACATATGGCTCCACTTGCCAAGCTTTCAGTGATTAGAGTTCCTTTGACTTTTTATTTTATTTTATTTTCCTTCAGGAGCTCATACTTTAAAAGAATTTTCTCAACTAAAGATAATTTATTTATAACTAATTTTTGCCACCATATTTTTTCAAAGCCATTACTAACTTCAATCTCAACTTCCAATTGGTGAGAGCAAATCAATGCCATCCCCTCCTAGAGTCACTATTCTACCCAAGATCAAATGAACCTATGATTTCCAACAACCTGTACTATGTTACTGCAATTAATATATGCTATCCCTTGGTTTCTCTTAAATACTATAAATAGCTTTAGCTTGTATACTCCCCTTTCTTCTTCAGTGGAATCTTAGGAGTCTGTGAACCATAGGCGACGGATTCCATCCTATATGTGCATGCATACACACACAATGCATTTTATCTTTAGAATATATGTACATATTGTATATATATTGCTTTCAAATAAGGCCGTATTTACAGGTTTACAGAGTTAGGATGTGGACTTATTATTGTAGGGGTTACCATTCAATTCACTGCAGAGGTATTTATTGGATAAATGTATATTGGAAAGGAGAACTATCAGGCTGTATTATTTGTGAAACATCTAAGATTATTATGCTAATATAAAAGAACTCATAAACAGAAGCTCTTATCTAGTCAAAAATTGTGTTATTTCTTATTGGTTTACAATTATGCTGCTGAATTGTGAATTTAATTTGAGGCATGAGTGGGACATACATCTTCATCCAGTCAAAACATTCAGTCTAATTGTGTCTATACAATGTGTGTGTTGATCTTTCAGAGATTTTGTGAATAAAGAATATATCCCTTGCAGATAAGTCACTCTCACTGGAGAGATGATTATGAGGTAGGAAAGAATTTGGAAATTAACCATCTCTGGGTACATGTTCCCAACAATAGGGCCATATTGATGTGGGATCTGAAAGCAGGAGCCTGCCAAAGAGCAAAAGAAAGGCCCACATGGAAAAGGGGTTACTCTATTTTATTCATTTATTTATTATTTATTCATTAATTCATTCGTTTATTCATTTATTGATTTTGAGCTCTGTGACACAGTCTGGAGTGTAGTGGTGCCATCTCAGTTCACTGCAACTTTTGCCACCCGAGTTCAAGCAATTCTCCTGTCAGCCTCCCAAGCAGCTGAGATTACAGACTCCTGCCACTGAGACTGGCTAAGTTTTGTATTTTTTGTAGACATGGGATTTTGCCAGGTTGGTCAGGCTGGTCGGGATTCCTGATCTCAAGTGATCTATTTGTTTTGGCCTGCCAAAATGTTGGTGGGATTATAGGTGTGAACACCATGCCCCGGCCAAGGTAACTTTATTAAAAGGGGTGAGACCTCTTATTGGATTGGTTCACCTGGATGATGATCTTAGTGATATCTGACTTTGAGTATCTTTCAGTCTCTCTGCAAAGCTCATTTCAAAAGACATTTTTGAGTCACTTACTAAATGCCAGACACTGAGATGAGCAAATGAACAAAACAGAGTCTCTATTTCTACAGAATATTAATCCTGGAGTGTGACAAGGCAGGGGGCAGTGGTGGGGGCCAAGAGGAGAAACACATATTCTCTATATTCAAATCTTACTGTACTTTAATTGTTTCAGAGAATAAAACAAGAGGGGAAACTGGGCAAATAAAAGGTAAGATCTAAAAACAGTTAAGGACTTAACAGCAGGGGGTGGGAAGTTGGGGAAAGATAGCATGGGGAGAAATGCCAGATATAGGTGAAGGGGAGGAAGGCAGCAAATCACGCTGCCGTATGTGTACCTATACAACAGTCTTGCATGTTCTTCACATGTACCCCAAAACCTAAAATGTAATTTAAAAAAGTATAACCATTCTAGAAGAAAGAAAGAAAGAAAGAAAGAAAGAAAGAAAGAAAGAAAGAAAGAAAGAAAGAAAGAAAGAAAGAAAGAAAGAGACAGTAAAAACTGTTAAGGACTTTTAGATTATATTCAAATTTATTTAAGTACCCTTAAATTTACTTAGTTTGTAACAGAAGAGAAAGTTGAGTTATATTTGTCTCTTTCTGTTTTGTAAACACAAATTAATTTTACAGTGTCTCTCTTAGGCAGATAAAACTATTGGTATGTATTGGTAAGTACATTGAAAGCCTTTATGGTTACTGGCTTATTAATCTCAGCTACTCGAGTTTCTGTCATTGGGGAATTTTCAGCATTCATATGGGTCTATTTTGATGAAAGACTCACAAGAGAGGGCAGGTAAAACAAGAGTATTTCTCAAGTGATTTTTCTAGAATATGAGACATGCATTATTACTTTATTAGCTCTTTCAAAATTTTGAGGACATTTATACATAAATCTGATAATTATTTTCAAGAGATTATCTTACTAGATGGTTTATTTAGTTATTTGTAGCATTATAGAAGTAATTACTTCATCTGGGTGAAAAAAAGTTCAAAATTCCTGCATCATTTTTGTCTGTTTTCATTTGTTTCATTTCTATTTTACTTTCTAGACAGGAAAAAACCTACATTTCTATGATAAATAGATGTGGGTAAGTTTTTGGAAAATACATATATGCCAAAATGTAGGGAATTTTCTGTGTGAGAAATAACCTCAATTATTATATAATGAATATAACACTCAGAGTTGGAAGATATGACATAAATTTTGAGTTTTAGTAAATATGAGCTATGTGATCTTGTGAAGTTACTTAATCTTACTAAAAGCCATGCGCCTCTGCTAAAAACTGAGTAAATAATGGAAACTCCACAGATTAAGCCATTATATGGATTAAAACATAATGCCACATTTGAAAGCAATAATGAATCCATACCAGAAAAGCCTAAATAGGGAGATAATCAGTTACTATTATTAATTTTTAAAATACTAAATAATTACTAGTTTGAACATCTCATACTGCTAGTAACAGGTTACATTTTGCCTAGCTATTCTAAGCAGTTAAAAAGAGTTACTTTGAGGATTTGAGGCAGTCTGGTTAACAGGTGAAGAATGCTGGTATGGAGGTAGATGCCCAAGTTCAATTTCTAGGTATTCTATTTCTCTGCAGTAAGACCTTAGATAGGTTATTTGGCTTTTCTGGGCCACACGTCCTCATCTATATACGGGGATGGTTATGAAAATTAAATCACTACATGTAAAGTTCCTAGAGTCTTGTCTGGACGGTAATGTCAGCCCTGAGGATGTCAGCTGTAAGTGGTCATCACTGAGTTTGCCTGAAAGCCTGCTAACAGCTAGGAGGCCTCAGCTGGTCATTTCTAGCACCCCACTAAGGGACCACAGGATTCTCCTCCTCTGGCCTTCCATGCCCCACTCTTTCCAAACCTGCTAGTAGTGTCATACCTGGACATAGAACCTGAGAGAATAAGACTAAGAGACAGAGAATGGTGAAATTAGAACAAAATGCTATTTTATCAAAATAGCAGACTTTAGAAGGCTTCTAGTGCTCTATCTTCTCACTAAATATTTGTATGACTTTAAATTTGTATGTCACAATTTCTCTGCAGCTGTATTTACTTGTGTATATTAGAAATTATTATAATTACATGGAACGTTTGTATAGTGTTTTATCATTTACAAGGTGGAAGAGCAGAATAACTTAATCGTGAAGACCAGAGCTTTGGAATCAAGCAGGATTAGATCCCAGGTTTGTCATTTACTAGCTGGTCAAGTCATTTAACTTCTCTGTCTCAGTGTTCTAATATGAAAACTAGTAATTAAGGTAATTATTAAAGACCTAAATAAAATTGTTTATTCACATATACATATTCATAGAATCTCATAGCAGAAGAGTTGGCAGTGGTGATGCTAATAAATGGAAGCTTTAAAAGCAATTTCTCTCTCTGTTGTATGTAATTTATATAATTTGCGTGTAATCCCATCATGATTAGAAAATGTTCTATCTGAGGTGACTAAATGCAGAATAAGCAAATACTGGTGAAAGTGGTTATAAAAGAGTTCCACAGGAAACAGGGGAATATGCCCTAAAATATTAACTATAGTTATTAAAATGAGGGAAAATATGGGGCAGTATTTATCTATTCTTGTCCATTTTTTAGCACTCAATACGAACATAGTTTCCATATTTCAGGAAATTATATGTGCTATGAAAACACTTCTAAACACTGTCCATCTTGCAAACCTGCTCTTCCCTCTCTTCTACCTAGGAACGGTAATAGGAGGTATTACACCTGAAAAGTCTACGATTGCATGATAGATTTTGAAAATAATGGTCATGATTCATTATTTTTTCTTATATAACAAGAAAATCTTGTTAGTCTTTCTAGTAATATGAACAAAAATTATAATCTTAGGTTTAGAAAGTAGTGACTGCATCATTACTACCATCCCTGCTAGAAGTCTCTTTCCTTTGCACCACATTTTTCCCATATGGCCCCCAGAATATATCTTCCTAAACTCAAATGAGGTAACTGTCTTTCCAAAAGCTTAAAAATGTTGGCTCAAAGCATAAATATAAGAGGCCAATTTTTTACCTGTTTTTCAAAAGTAGTATAGCCTTAAGTTCTATTTTCAGCTTCTTATCCTATTATACCTTATTTTAACAAAGTACCTCATTTTCTAGTATTATTGGAATACCGTCTTCAAATTTTTGGTTATATTCTCTCTCTGACTGGCATGCATATTATTCCCTTATTATTTGCCTGTGAAAAATCCTCTTAATATCTCAGTTCAACCTGAAACTTCACCAAGAGCAGATATTAAACTATTCAGATTTCAGAATGCCCAGTGAATGAGTCACATTTACAAAGTGTGAGTTTACCTATATGCATATGGTGCCCCCTTCTCTCCATACTGCAAGGAAACCCAATAATCTAGCATTCTTAGTTGCCTCATATTAGTACTTTGATGGTCAGAAACTCTAATCACTTTGAACGTGGCAGCCTGTCAGTGGTAAGGCTTGGAATTTGAGGCTGAAGTCCTTTCTCAGAGACACTGAGTCCAAATTTATGTATTGTACATCAATCCAGATTTTTCAGAAAGTTTCAAAGGCAGTTATAGGCACTAGTCCAACTAAAATTAAAGTGGAACTTTCATTTCTCATTTGTCCTTGTTCCTTCAGTCTATTATTTCCTTGGAAGCTTGTGGGAAATAGATGATTTACAAAGCATGGTTCTATTAATCCTGGATTTATCTAGCCAAACAACATTTAATAGCAATCTAAAACTCACCTTACATGTAATATATTAACAAAATTGGCATCCTGTCCTTGCTCATCTACTTCCTCCCTCAAAGTAGGTGGTGTGAGGTAAAAAGTGTCTCCAGACCGGTTCATATTATTCTTTCTTTTCCACTTTCTACTGCCGGGTAAATGAGTGACCAGAGTACACTGCCATCCCTAATCTGAATTTTTGTCTACTCTGTTTTTTTAAATCTTTACTCTGAATCACAAGCTTTTTTTTCATAAAGCAGGATGTTCCTGCTTCATCCTCACAAGTACACACACACACACACTTGTTTTCTATTTTCATCCCTTGCTTGTTTCCATGATGGCACCTATAACTCACATTTGCTTCCTTCTATGTTTGCTTGTTGTTTCTTGGCCATCCTGACTGGTATCTCCAAGATGCATAGAGTATGCCTTTCTTACTCACCTCTTAATCCCAGTCACCACAGGAGTGTCTAGCACGAATGAAGAGCACAATAATAACAAATTCATTCTCATCTGATATTTGCACCCAAAACTTGGGGGCATGAAGCCCACCTACTGCAATAAGTCATTTGAGGACAAATAAGACTTTTCCTGCTATTTGTGTTTTTCCTCTAGATTATGAGTATATACTTTTTTTAATCGTGGTAAAATATATGTAATCAAATTTTCCATCTTAACCATTTTAAGGGTAAAATTCAGTAGCATTATATATATTCACAATGCTATGTAACTATCAGCACTATCTATTTCCAAATCACTTCACCTCAGATAGAAACTCCATCCCCATTAAGCAATCCCCTAGTTCTAACTTCCCCAGACCCTGGCAGTCTTTACTTTCTGTCTCTGTCAATATATCTATTCCAGATATTTCACAGAATTGAAATCATGTAGTATTTGTCTTCTTGTGTCTAGTTTATTTATTTCAGTCTAGTATTTTCAAGGTTTATCCATGTTGTGGATATATTAGACTTCATTCCTTCTTAAGGCTAAGTATGATATTGTATGAATATACAGGATGAAATTTTGTTCATATATTTATCTAGTGATAATCACTGAGTTTATTTGGCTATCACAGGCAATGTCATCTTGTTTTATAAACACTGATATACAAGTATTTGTTTGAGTTTTCATTTTCAATACTTTGGGGTATGTATGCAAGAGTAGAATTGTTGTTTCGTATGTTAATTCTCCATCTAACTTTTTGTGGAACAATCAAACTGTTTCCACAGCAGTTACATCATTTTACATTGTGGTGGGTGTAGTTTTGATTGGCTTTTTTTTCTTTAGCTGAGACTGTGAAGAGGGAGTGAATTAGGCAAAGACCTGAACAATTCTCAAACATGTATGTTTAGACAATATATATGTCTAAAATTGTCGAACGGTTACACAAAGTGATATATCCTACACGGTTTGAATCAGCAGCAGTTTTAAGCAAGAACATGATAAACCATCAAAGACATTTAAATATATTTCAAGCAAGAATATAGTAGTTGAAATATCAATTAACATTAATATATAACCATATAAATGGGCTCAATACTTAAAAAACACAACATTTTTTTTTGTTTGAGCTAAAGTCCTAAAATCTCATGCAATCTGAAATTCAAGAAATATTTCAAATTACTGGTCTCTATCTCCTTCCTGTAGCTAGAGAATGGGAACAAAAACCTAAATTCAAAGTTCTCCTGAATTTTAAGGTTTAAATCTTTTGTCAAAATGGCCTAAAATAACAAGTGGATGCATCCAGTCATGTTTGGGAAAAAGAAATGTTGCTTTATAAATAAGAATATAGTTTTTCCTAGTCACTTTTTGATTTCCATGCAACTCATGTGTTCCCAAAAGATGAAAGAGATTAAATATTTACCCACAGGGCCTCTAAAAACAATAAAAAGAGGCTAGTCCCCACTATATGTAAAGCTCTGCTCCAGGCATAAGGATAACTGACTGGAATCTCTGGGCAGTCATAGGAGAACAGATTCATTTTTAACAAGCCTTTCGCCTACACAGAACTGTAATTGCCTGGCTAGTCTGGTGTCTGTATCTTTATCTTTTTCTATTTATTCATCTATCCTGTGCTTCCTGTTCATTTCCTCTGAAAAAATGAATAATTAAATAAGCTATGTGACATTAAAACAAACAAACGAGAAAGCAAATAGATATTTTATACTGAAAAGTGACACTTGCCCTAATTGCTGGAGTACTCTAAACTTTTCTATCCACATGATGGGTAGTGTGAGTATTTAATTCGTGTACCACCCAGGTAGCACAGTGTATACTGAACAGCACTGCGGGGGGCAGTCACAGACTTTGTTTTTATCCTGGCTCTACTTCTAATAAGTTATTCGACTTTGAATAAGCCACTAAACCTCTACAGGCTCTGTTTCCTTGTTTGTAAATTGAGGAAGTTGAACTGGATCACTGGTTTACACATTGTGTTGCTCAGAAGCTAAAATTGGAGGTGAGGGGAAAGTAAATTAGAAGGGCTGTGGGCTCCCTGTGCTTACTTTAAATACAGTGGTTTTACTTTTATTTGCCTTATGCATTTAGTATCTGTGCACAATTTTATTTGGGAAGAAGAAAAAGTCCCTCTAGGGGAAACAGTGGTGGGGAACCTACAAAGATCAACTAGGCAGTAACAATTTTTCGCTACCCAAGTATGAACTTATTTTCTTTAATATACTACCAGTAAAAATAACAGCATCTAAGCAGTTGCTGTGTTGATGAGCAGTCACAAATAAGTATTACACAATACTGTTAAGTATTGGTGAAGTTCAGAGAAACATGTATCTAAATAACTTCCCCAACAGGAGCAAGTGAAAGGTAGCAGAGCATTCAAAGGTTGAGATTGTGATGTACGAGTCACAATGTCATTATTCAGTAGGTATTTTGCATTAAGATAATACATTTTAAAAATATACCTACTTTGGTATAACTAAAATAATGATAATGCAACATTTTAAAATGTATTCCCATAAAACAAATGCATGTTTGTTACTTTCTTAAAAGGGTTGACTTATCCTAAGGAGGTTTATTCTCTCATATTCTGTGGAAATAACGCTAGACCACAAGACAAGGCTCTGATTTGGTCTTGACTTCCTAAAGTGTACAGGTAAAGGCTTGAATGTGTCGTCTTTGCATTTGATTTCCTCTCTATCTCTATGCATTGTCACATTTTTGCCATGGAGATCTTTATATGCTGTATATGTGTGTGCATACCTGTGTGTGTGTTGGGGTGGGTCAGGCTAATCTGTCTGTAATGAAGAGTAATATTTCAGTCCATCATTTCAAAAAATGATAGATTTATCAGTGTTTAGAGTTGAAAGCATCCATAATGGTCATTTTGTCCAACATTTTGCCTAACATTCAATCTTTCTATAGTATCTCTTACAGATTGTAGATAACTTAGGCATAGGCAATTCCAGTTATAGAAAGTATATTCTATTATGAAACAGCTGAACTTATTCTAAAGCAAACAAACAAAAGCACTTGACAAAATTATCTTCCGTGGGTGTGAGTTGTACTGCCTTAAGACACAGGCTTATCTTCACCTATTGATTTGTTGTCCTCATGCCCATCCTTTAAATGCCTGATGGAAGCTGACATGTTCCCAAGTCTACATATGTGGACACGGAAATTGGGATTGCGACTTTGAGTAGCAATATGCCTGATTCAATTCTCCCCTATGGCTATCTTAATATATTTAATAACTTTTGAACAAATGCCCCCCAATTTTATTTTGCAGTAGACCTTGCTAATTATGTAGCCAGTTATGCATAGTCCTTAAATCATCTATTGTCAAACTTAATAACCCCAATTTATACAATATTCATTCATAATTATTTGTATTAAATAGGACTGTTTGTCAATGGCCATGCTAGAAGGTAATGCCCACACTGAGTACAGTGCTCTAGGTGTAGTCTAATTCGTGAGAAAATCAGAGGCATGATTATATCCCATGGTGATATCACCTGTGCCTCTCTATTCTCACCCCCTCAATATCCAGTCTCCCTACATTTCTCTGTCTTGCTCTGAGCCCAAGAAGGCCAACTCTTGAAGAGGGCAGCAGTTGAGATCCCTTTCTGCCTGGCTTCCAGCTGGGTCAATGGAAGGCAATAGGGGAGGGCAATGTAGGAGAGAGAATTCAGGGTATTCCCTTCCCCTCCCCTGTCTCAGAGTTGCACCTGTGGTAGAAAGTGTATCCATCTCTGACGAGAATTCCTACTAGTTGGCCCCTCTTTTACAGTTTCATATCTCTTTTTTTTTTTTGAGACTGAGTTTTGCTTTGTCACCTACACTAGAGTACAGTGGCATGATCTCGGCTCACTGCAACCTCTGTTTCCTGGGTTCAAGTAATCCTCCTCCTTCAGCTTCCCAAGTAGCTGAGATTACCAGCATGTGCTACAATGCCTGGCTAATTTTTGTATTTTTAGTAGATACGGGGTATCACCATATCAGCCAGGCTGGTCTCAAATTCCCGATTTCAAGTGTTTCACCCGCCTCAGCCTCCCAAAGTGCTAGGATTACAGGCATGAGCCACTGCACATGGCCTACACAGGTCCATATTTCACTGGGCACACCATACTATTTTCTCTCCTTGTTCCTTCAGCCCTAGTGGGTATTAATGTTTTCCTCCTGCTTCGGCTTCTTTAACCCTGATCATAGATCACATGCAGTTCTTTCATAGAATCATCTTCATTTGAACCATATAGGGTAAATTCTCTGCCTTGCCAATGCTCTGATAAACCACTCAACATGTAGGTGTCATATGTCTTAATGTCTCCAGTTAGCATACATTTCTTTAGAAGGCTGAAGCTGACCGTGTGGTAACTTATGCTGTAATACCAGCATTTTGGGAGACTGAGACAGATGGTTCACGAGGTCAGAAGTTCAAGACTAGCCTGGACAAGATGGTGAAACCCCATCTCTAGTAAAAATACAAATATTAGCCAGGTGTAGTGGCAGGCACCTGTGATCCCAATTACTCAGGAGGCTGAGGAAGAGAAATGCTTGAACACTGGAGGTGTAGTTGCACTCCAGGCTGGGTAGCAGACTGAGACTCTGTCTTGGAAAAAAAAAAAAAAAGGCTGAAGCTTAAGCTGACTTGCTGTACTTCACTGAGTGGCTGATCTGCCTCCTTCCACATTTCCAACCACCTTCTGAAGGCTGATAGAGGGTGCTCAAACTTCTGTCTTTGAGATATCATGCTTGCAGAATATTATTAATTCAAAAAATATGAAGAAATAGTTCCTATACATCAAGCATTCTCTCTCCCAAGGACTGGAAATATAGTAGTGACCAATTGCATCAAATTCTCTATCCTAATGCAGCTTATATTCTTGCAAGAGGTCAAAGATAATAAACCAGAGGCCTCTAAGCAGCTAAATAACATGACTGGCCTAATTTAGAAGCTTTACTCTGGTTGCCATATTAAGAATACACTGCCAGAATCCAGGAGAGGAAGCAAGAACAGTTAGAATAATACAAGTGAGGAGTCATGGCAGCTTGGACTTAGGCAGTGGCAGCAGGTGGTAAGTTTATTCTGTGACTCAGCACACATCCTTGCTGTTCTGTTTCTCTGTTCCATTAAATCCCAAGAAAAGGTAGGATCCATATCTTATCTGCACTTTACCAGCTTACTACAAATAATGTGTAAGTAACTGCATGATGAATTAAATAATTAAATTAAATCAACAATATCCACTTTAGACTCAAGGAAAATAATTTTCCTTTTTCTTAGTAATCAATGCTCAGGTATGGGTAAGGAAATACTCAGAAAATTCAGGCTTCCTTAACAAGATTTTTAGTGGTTTTGTTAGAGACTTTCACAAAAAAAGGTCGCATTTTACAGAAGTTAGAAAAATCAATGATTATAATATTTTGAACACCAGGTTTGACCTACTTCCACCCACTTTTTGTAGAATAAAAAATTCTAATCTTTAATTATACTGCGAGCAAGAGAAATTTAGTGGAGGATGAGAAAGAGGAGGAGGAAAAAAAAAGAAAATATCAATAAATATACTATGACATAGTTCCCCAGAAATAAAGCTGCCCTATAGAGCTTTCCTAAAGTAACATATGCTTGGTGGTTTATAAAACAAAATGCAACCAACTTTTGTTGTTGAATTTTAAGACTTTTTTTTTCCAGACCAGCCTGGCCAATATGGTGAAACCCCATCTCTGCTAAAAATACAAAAATTAGCTGGGCATAGTGGGTGACTATAGTCCCAGCTACTCAGGAGGTTGAGGCAGGAGAATCACTTGAACCTGGGAGGCAGAGATTGCAGTGAGCTGAGATTGTGCCATTGCAGAGCTGAAATGTAATTAATTGAAGGAGAAGGGGATCAGTTCTTGCCTCCCATCCCATAATGGAGAATATCTGTTTCTATTAGAGCTGTTGCAGCTATCATAAACTAAATTAATTGTCTTGCAAAGTCATATATTCTCTCATTACCTAATCAAAGATATATTCTCAATGTATAATACATTAATTAATTTAAAATTCCATTAATATAATACTTGCATGTCAGGCTTTTGGCCTGGAGCTTGAACAATTATTTGAAAGTCCATTTCTTCAGTTCTTAGGAAATAATATGACAACATATATAGGCTACAAACAGGTTTCTTTCGAGGTTCTTTAAAGCACCACTACCAACATCTTCTAAGGTCAGATCTGCCAGTCAGGAAGAGGCTTGATAACTAGAGGTTTTGTTGTACAGACATTATATTCACTAACAACAGTTTTTTAGTCTCATGCTTGTCTACAAAACTGAAGGCTAAATAGTCTCTTATCTTCTGAAGAAAATGAAGTTTTTACTTAAGTAAACAAAATAAAAACTACCACAGAATTGTGAAACAATCCTGAGAGGCTATGTTCACAATAAATTTCTTGTTAATAAGATAAATTTGAGAATTAGGTAAATAGTGGCTGTGCCATTTAGTTTTCTTAATAATTTATTTGGGAGGAGAAGGAACAAGATGGCCGAAGGGAAGCATCCAACAATTGTTACCCTTGCAGGAACACTAAATTGAACAACTGTTTACACAAGAAAGCATCTTCATAAGAACCCAAAATCAGGTAGCAATTACAGTATGTCTTTAACCTCTTATCAAGAAAACAGGCATGAAAGCGGGTAGGAAAGACAGTCTTTAATTGTCTACGCCACCCCTCCCCCATTTCCCAGTGTACCACAAGGCACTGGGAGGGAGAATCGTATGTTTGGGAGAGGGAGAGTGCATTGATTTTGAGACTTTGCACTGGAACTCAGTGCTGACTTGTCACAGGGGAAAGAAATGCAGGGCAGAATTCAGCCAGCCTCCAAGGAGGAAGGATTTAGAACAGCCCTAGCCAAAGGGAAATTGCAAATTCCAGGAGTGGGAACCTGAGCCATGGCTAGCACCACCACCATGAGTTAAAGTGCTCTGAGATCCTAAATAAATTTGAAATAAATAATAAATCTGAGATCCTAAATAAATTTGAAAATAAATTTGAAAGGCTGCCTAGGCCACAAGGACTGTAATTGCTGGGCGGTCTTGGTGCTTTGCTGGTCTTGAAGCCAGTGGACTTGGGGTGCATGTAACTCAGTAAGAAACCAGCTAGAGCAGCCAAGGGAGTGTCATCCCTTTCCAAACTCTGGCAACACAGCTCACAGTTCTGGGAGTGATTCCTCCTGCTTGAGGAAAGGAGAGAGAAAAGTAAAGAGAACTTTGTCTTGCAACTTGGGTAACAGCTCAGCCTTACTACAATAAAGCCCAAAACTAATTCATAAAGACCCCAACACTAGGATGTAGCTCCAAGATGACATTTCTAGACTCACTTATTTCAGGGCTAGAAGGGAATCTGAAACCCTGAAATAAAAGACACAGGCCTGGCAGAATTCACTACCTTCTGACTAAAGAGCCATCAAGCATTGAGTATATAGTAGCCATAGCCAGACAGTAGTCACTGCAGGACTTGGGCAAGCTCCAGTACTGTGCTAGCTTCAGGTGTGACCCGAAGAGTTTCAGTAATGGTAGGCACAGGAGGTCTTGTGATACCCCTTCTCCAACTTCAGGCAGAGCTCAGTACGGAGAGAAATAAAGACCCTGATTGCTTGAGAGAAGTAAGTGAAGAGAGCAAGACTTTACCTGGTAATACAAGGAATTCTCTTGTATCTCACTGAAGATCACCAAGGTGGCACCTCTATGAGTCAGCAAGACAAAAAGTGCTACTGGCCTTGGGGTGCCCCCTAAAGCACACAGTGACCAAAGACTTAGATCACAGTATTCAATTCCCTTTAAATACTTATAAAGCCATATCAAAAATTATGGGTACAAGTAAGCTCCAACTGTAAAGATTAGAATAAATACCTAATTTTTCAATGCCAAGGCATTGAGAAACATCCAAAAGCATTAAGACCATCTAGGAAAACATGATTTCACCAAACTAAATATGGCACCAATGAGCAATCCCAGAGTGACAGAGATATGTAACCTTTCAGATAATTCAAAACAGATATTTTGAAGAAGCTTCATGAAATTCAACATATTATAGAGAAGAAATTCAGAATTCCAGCAGATACATTTTAAAAAGTGATTAAAATAATATTAAATACTGAAGCAAAACTCTGGAACATAATTGTTGGCTGACAAACAGAAGAATGCATCAGAGTCTCTCAAAAGCAGAATAAACAAAGGAGAAAAAAGAATCTGTGTGCCTAAACAGGCTACTTGAAAATACAAAGACAGAGGAGACCAAAAACAAAAGAATAAAAATAAGAAGCACGCCTACAAAATTTATAAAATAGCATGAAAATGGAAAAATCTAAGAGTTCCTGGCCTTAAGTAGGAGATAGTGAGATTGGCGTAGAAAGTTCATTCAAAGAGATAAAAAAGTGAACATTCCAAACCTACAGAGATGTAAATATTTAAGTACAACAAGGTTATAGAATAGCAAGCAGATTTAACCTGAATAAGACTAACTTAAAAGATTTAATAAGCAAACTCCCAAACATCACAAAAATAAAGAAGGGCTCCTAAAAGCAGCAAGAATAAAGAAACAACATACAAAGGAGCACCAAATACATCTGGCAGCAGACTTATAAATTTTGATCTTACAGGCCAGGAGAGAGTGGCATGGCATATCTAAAGTCCTTGGGGTGGGTGGGAGGGATAGACCAAAACCTTTTATCTGATAATAGTATATCCAGCAAAAATATCCTTTAAATATTATGGAGAAATAAAGAATTCACCAGCCAAACAAAACCTGAGGGATTTCATTAATACCAGATCTGTCCTAAATGAAGTTTTTTAACCTGAAAGAAAAGGAAATTAATGAGCAATAAAAAATCATTTCGAAGTACAAGCTCACTGGAAATAAGTACACAGACAAATACAAAATATTGTAACATTATGATTATGGTGTGTAATCTTTGGTAGGAAGATTAAAAAACAAAACTATCTGAAATATAACTCTAACAGCTTTTAAAGACATAGACAGTATAATAAGATACAAAGAGAAACAACAAAAAGTTAAAGAGCAAGATAAATGAAGTTAAAGTGCAGAGTTTTTATTAGTTTTTACTTTGTTTAGTTTTTACAATCAGAGTTAAGTTGTCACAGTTTAAAGTAATGAGTTATGTTTTTCTGCAAGCCTCATAATAACTTTAATAAAAAAACCTAGTGTGTATACACACACACACACACACACACACACAAGCAAAAATGTGAAAACATACCACCAGAGAAAAACACTATAACAAAAGACAGAAAGGACAGAAAGAAGAGAAAACCCCAAGACAACTAGAAAACAAATAACAAAATGGTAATAGTAAGTCCTTATTTATCAATAACGACATTAAATGCAATAGACTAAACACTCCAATAAAAGAAATGTAGAGTGGTTGAATGCATTAAAACTAAACCCAACAATATACTGCCTTCAAGAAACACACTTCACCTATAAGAACATATACTGAAAAAAGAAGGGATGCAAAAAGATATTCCATGACAACGGAATTCAAAGAAGAGCAGGAGTAGTTATATTTATATTGGATAAAATAGATTTTAAGACAAAAACTACAAAAAGAGGCAAAGAAAGTCATTATATAATGATAAAGCAGTCAATTTAGATAATGGATATAACTATTTTAAATATATATGCACCTAACACTGGAGGACATAGACAAAACAAATGTTATAAGAGCTAACGAGAGAGACAGAGAGAGATCTCAATAAAATAATAGCTGGAGACTTCAACATCCCACTTTGAGCACTGGATACATTATCCAGACAGGAAATCAATAAAGAAATAACAGACTTAATCTGCACTACAGACCAAATGGATCTAATAGATACTTACAGATTATTTTATTCAACAACTGCAGAATATGCACTCTTTTCCTCAACACATGGATCATTCTCAAGGATAGACTATACGTAAGGCCACAAAACAAGACTCACAAAATTAAAAGAAAATGAAATAGTATCAAATATTTTCTCAGAGAACAAATATGAAATAATATCAAATATTTTCTCAGAGAACAACAAATATGAAATAATATCAAATATCTTCTCAGAGAATAACACTAGATAGCAATAACAAAAGGAACTTTGGAAAGTATAAAACACATGGAAATTAAACAAAATGTTCCTGAATGACCAGTGGGCCAATAAAGAAATTGAAGAGAAAACTTTAAAAGTTTATGAAGTCAATGAAAATGGAAATGGAACATCCCAAAACCTATGAGATACAGAGAAAGCAATGCTAAGAGGAAAGTTTATAGCAGTAAGTGTTTACATTTAAAAAGTATAGAAATTTTAAATAAACAACCTAATGACACATCTTAAATAATTAGAAAAACAAGGGCAAAGCAAATTCAAAATCAGTAGAATAAATAACAAAATAATACTGATCAGAGCAGAAATAGATGAAACTGGGGGAAATACAAAAAAATCAATGTAATGAAAAGATTAAAAAAATCAACAGACCTTTAGCTAGACTAAGAAAAAAAAAGAGAAGATGGAAATTTTAAAAATCAGATGAAAAAGGGATATTACAACTGATAACACAGAAATTCAAAGGATCATTATAGACTACTATGAGCAACTACATGCCAATAAATTGGAAAGCCTAGAGGAAACAATAAATTCCTAACACATACAACTTTCCATGATCAAATGATGAAAAATTCTAAAACCTTAATAGACTAACAACAAGTTAGAAGACCAAAGTCGTAAGAAAGAGTCTCCCAGCACTCCCCCCAAAAACAAAGAAAAAAATAGAGACTCAGATTCCACTGGCTTCATTGCTGAATTCTACCAAACATTTGAGAGGAACTAATACAAATACTACTCAAGGTGTTTCAATATATAGAGGAGAAGGGAATATTTCCAAACTCATAGGAAGTACTATTCATTCTATAAGGCCAGTAATATCCTGATCCTGAAACAGGACAAAGACACATAAAAAAAAAACATACAAGACAATATCTCTGATAAACATAGATGCAAAACTCCTCAACAAAATACTAGCAACTGAATTCAACAATGCATTAAAAACATCATTCATTTTACTTTATGTTCTGGGATACATGTGCAGAATGTGTAGATTTGTTTTGTTCTCTGAGAGGCCAGTGACAATATCTGCTGCACCTCACATTACCCAATGCAAAATAGGAACAAATCTACTTTGACAGGCAAAGTGACACATAAGTGTACAGAATTCTTCTTATTTTTTTAAAAAAACATTTATGTGCAGGTTATAGCTGCTTTCAAAGCCAGCCTCATTATAACTGAATGAGATATCAGCAAACTAGTAGAATCTGCTGTAACCTCAGTCCTGAAAATGTCTTAGTATTACACTTGAAAGACCATTGTGTTTTTTTTTTAAGTAAAGTAAAATCTTGTTGTGTTCAAAATAGTGTGATTGAAAACAATTTTATTAAAAAAATCATTCACTATGACCAAGTGGAATTTATCCCAGGAGTACAAGGATGATTCAACACACACAAATAAATCAATGTGATTTGTCATATCAACAGAATAAAGGGTAAAAACAATATGATCATCTTAATCAATGCTGAAAAGGCATTTGATAAAAACTCAGTGTTATTTTATGGTAAAAAAAAATCTTCAAAATACTGGGCTTAGAAGGAACATAGCTCAACATGATAAAAGCCATAAACAACAAACCCAAAGCTGTTATTTATTCTGTTGAATAGACAAAAACTGAAAGCCATGTATCTAAGATTTGGAACTAGATAAGGATGCCTACTATCCCTACTGTTATTCAACATAATGCTGGAAGTCCTAGCGAGAGCCATCAGACAATAGAAAGAAATAAATACCATCTAAATTGTAAAGGAAAAAGTCAAATTATCTGTGTTTATTGATGATAACTTATATTTAGAAACTCCTAATGATGCCATCAAAAACCATTTAGAATAAATTCAGTAAGGTTTTGGAATATCAAATTAAAACACACAAAAATTGTATTTCTATATGCCTACCATGAAAAAGAAATAAAGTAATCCCCATTTACATTGCTACAAATAAAACCTCAATAAACTTATTTAAAACCTCAACAAAATCACTGCAATAAAAACTATAAAACATTGATGCAAGATATTTAAGATGATACAAAAAATGTAAAAATATTTTCTGTTCATAGATTGGAAGAATAAACATTATTAAAATGCTCATAACACCCTAAGCAATCTATAGATTCAATGAAATTTCTATCAAAATACCAATGACTCTCTCACATAAATAGAAAAAAGTATCCTAAAATTTATGTGGAACCACAAAAGACTCAGAATAGCCAAAGTTATTCTGAGCAAAAGAAACAAAGCTGGAAGAATGACATTACCTCCAGTTATACTATAGAGGTATAATAAACAAAACAGCATGGTGGTGGCATTAAAACAGGCACACAGACCAATGGAACAGAATAGAGAACCCAGAAGTAAATCCATGTATCAACAGTGAACTCATTTTTGACGAAGGAGTCAAGAAAATACATAAGGGAAAGGACAGTGTCTACAATTAATGGTGTTAGGAAAACTGAGTATCCATATAAAAAAAAGAGTAAAATGAGACTCCTTTTTTGCCATATACAAAAATCAAATCAAAAGGGATTAAAGACTGAAATCTGAGACCTTAAACTACAAAATTACTAAAAGAAAACATTGAGGAAAGGCTCTAAGTCATGATTCTGGGCAAAGATTCGTTGAGCAGTACCCCACAACCACAGGAAACCACAGCAAACATGGACAAAGGGGATCATATCAAGTTAAAAATCTCCTTCGCAGCAAAGGAAATGATCAACAAAGTGAAGAGACAACCCATAGGAAAAAATATTAGCAAAAAATACATCTGAAAAAAGATTAATAACCATAATATATAAGAAGCTCAAGCAACTCAACAGGAAAAAAATCTAATAATCCAAATTAAAAATGAGCAAAATACACATTTCTCAAAAGAAGACATACAAATGGCAAAGAAGTAAATGAAAAGGTGCTCAACATCATTGATCATCAAAGAAATGCAAACCAAAACTACAATGTGATATCTCATCCCAGTTAAAATGGCTTTTATCCAGAAGACAGGCAATAACAAATGCCGGCAGGGATATAAAAGACTGGAAATATAAAGTAGTACCATCATTATGCAGCACAGTCTGGAGGTTCCTCAGAAAACTACAAGTAAAACCACCATATGATCCAGCAATCTCACTGGTAAGTATATACGCAAAACTAAGTAAAATGGTATATTAAAGAGATACCTACACTCCCATGTTTATTGTAACATTATAGAAAATAACCAAGATTTGTAAGCAATCTAAGTGCCCATCAAGAGATGAATGGATAAAGAACATATAGTATATTACACAAGACAGTACTATTCAGCCATAAAAAAAAATGGAAGTCTGTCATGTTCAACAATATGGATGGAACTGGAACACATTAAGTGAAATAAGCTAGGCACAGAAAGACAAACTTATGTTCTTACTCATTTGCTGGGGCTAAAATTTGAAATAATTGAACTTATGGAGTAGAGAGTAAAATGATGGTTACCAGAAATCGGGAAGAGTAGTGGGGAATAGGGGAAAAGTGGTGATAGTTAATAGGTAAAAAATATATATATAGTTAGATAGAATGAATTACATCTAGTATTTTATAGCACAGAACAGTGACTACACTCAACAATTTATGGTATATTTTGAAATAACTTAAAGAGTATAGTTGGAATGTCCATAACATCAAGAAAGGACAAATGCCTGAGGTGATAAATATCTCATTTATTCTGATGTGATTACTATGCATTGTATGCCTGTATCAAAATATCTCAAGTATGCCATTAATATATATATCCCATAAAAATTTTAAATTAAAAAAAGAGAAAAATAAATACTAAAAATGGGCAAAAGACCTGAGTAGACATTTAAGGAAGACATACAAATTGCTAACAGACACATGACAAGATATTTAATGTGTCTTAAGTTACTTAATCATCAGGGAAATGCAAATCAAAGCTACAGTTAGATATCACCTCACACCTGTTAGTACAGCTATTACAAAAAAATAAGAAATAATCATTGTTAGCCAGGGTGTGGAGAATAGGGAACTCTTGTACATTGTTTTTGAGACTTTAAATTGATACAGCCATTATGCAAAATAGTATGGAGCTTCCTTGAAAAATTAAAAATGTAACTACTATAAAATCCAGCAATTCCTCTCTTAGGTATCTACTTAAAGGAAAGAAGTCAGGACATTGTAGAAAGATCTTCATTCCCCTGTTTATTGCAGCATCATTCACAATAACAAAGATGTGAAAACAACTGAAGTGTCCCTCAACAGATAAATACATTGTTATTTTATACATACATATAAATGAATATTATTCAGCCTTGAAAAAGAAGGCAATCCTACCATTTGCAAAAATATAATGAATCTGAAAGATGTTATGCTAACTTTAATAAGCCAGACACAGGAAAAGGTATACTGTATGATCTCACTTATATGGGTATTCTAAGAAATGGTCAAATATATGGAAACAGAGAATAGAACAGTGGTTACCAGGGACACAGAGGAAGAGAAAATGGAGAGACATAAGTCAAAAATGTACAAACTTGCAGCTACATAGGATGAATAAGTTTAGATATCTAATATTGTAATGCACTGCATTATGCTATTATTAACTATAGTTAAAAATACTGTATTATATAATTAAATTTGCTAAGAAAGTAGATTTTAGGCACTCTTATCACACAAGTTACCTATGGAAAGTGATAGACATACTAATTTGCATACTTGTAGTAATCATTTTACTATATGTATGTTTATCAAAATATCATTTTGTACATATTAAATACATTAAAAATAAATTTAATAAAATCATTTTTGGTGAGGGAGGCTATGAATATCTCACAAATGTTATTATTTCATCTAGGAAAATGCCTAAAGATTTACAAGAATCATGTGTTTTCATTAAAATTATGTAGTTGTACACAACTACACATGTTGTTGAAAGATAGATACCAAAGCAAAGAAGTGATCAATTGGCCTGATGATAGGAAGGATTTGATTACCTCAATTGTGTCATGATTGAAATAAAAATAATAATGATAAAAAATAACTGACACTGGCCAGGCATGGTGGCTCATGCCTGTAATCCCAGCACTTTGGGAGGCCAAGGTGGGCAGATCATGAGGTCAAAGATTGAGACCAGCCTGGCCAGCATGGTGAAACCCCATCTCTACTATAAACACAAAAATTAGTTGGGCATGATGGTGTGCACCTGTAGTTCCAGCTACTCAGGAGGCTGAGGCAGGAGAATCGCTTGAACCTGGGAGTAGGATGTTGAAGTCAGTGGAGATTGCACCACTGCACTCTAGCCTGGGCGAGAGAGGAAGACTCTGTCTCATAAATAAATAAATAATTGACACCTATAAAATGTCCAGTGTGTCCCAGTGTTGTTTTAGTTTCCAAGAAAAGAGTTATTACTCTTTCAGAGTTGAGGAGAGGATTAGAGATACTGAGTACTTTTCCCTGCTTTGTTTTATTTTTCCTTTTCCTTAGAAAATAGTTTCATCTCCCAAAGTCCCACCTCATCCTTCACCTTTACTTTGTACTATTCTTGGCCCCATTAACAACTAAATTACTGACATGTCCAGTCCTCTCTGATATTTGACAAATCACACCCCTACAGCATAATCCTATTCATCATCAGGGTTCCTATTCCAAATTTCAAGACATAGAGAATAGTTTACTGAGTCAATTGTAATGTATTACATGGGTTTAAACACTTATCTAAAAATTAGAAAACACCTCAAGAGTATTCTAAGATGTAGGACTGGCCAGGTGCTGCAGTAGCTCATGCCCATAATCCCAGCAATTTGGATGGCCAAGGCAGGCAAATCACTTGAGGCCAAAAGTTCAATCAGGACCAGCCTGGCCAATATGACAAAACTCCAACTCTACTAAAAACATAAAAATTACCTGGGTGTGGTACATGCCTGTAATCCTAGCTCCTCTGGAGGCTGAGGCATGAAAAGAACTGGAACCTGAAAGGTAGAGGTTGCAGTGAGCTGAGATTGGGCCACTGCACTCCAGCCTGGGTGACAGAGCAAGACACTGTCTCAAAAAAAAAAAAAAGGCACGTTTCCTCTTTTCCTGTCCATTAAAAATTTTCCGTTCACTATATCTACAGGCAACTAAGTGCACTAGGTGCACTCTCAAAGAAGCACAGGATTAAACCAATCACATGAAATCCAAATTCTAGTCCTGTAAATACAAATGACCAGCCACTGACTGACTAGCTATTATATGCACAACAATATGTTAGGTGTCTCCTGAACCTTTTCCCATTTGATTCTCTAAACTCTCCATGTATACATTACTTCCATGTCTTACAGAGAAAGTCACAAGGAGCAGTCTGCAGAGCCACTATTCAAAATCAAAGCCCTCTAAAGGCAAAAAACAGGCTGACTCGCCTGCATGCTATTCTATAGTCAAATTTCAAATGATACTTTCTTTTCCACAGTGTGAGCTGTGAAAAGCAGTACAAACCCACTGTGATTACCACTAGCATGTTAAAAGATAATATTGCATGGGTAAAATAAGTGCTTACTGCTTTAAAATGATAGCCACAGATATCATCCAGGCATTAAGTTCCTATCTACTGATGGTGTTTATATCATACAACTTGACCTTTCCATCCTTTCAGTCTTTATCTCTTTCCATATACATTTGTATTTGCTTAAAGACTATTTTGTCTATTTACCAACTCAAATTTTGGTCACTGGAGCTAGAATTTTTACCTGTATCTCTACAAATCTATACTAATGTTATTTCAAAATGACTGTTTTTGATTTGTTTTCCCAGATCTTACGATATGTTGCATTGGAAATAGACTTCTAAATAACAAAGCAATCTATTCCATAAATGATACCAATCTAAGATCCACCAAAATGTAAACCCTATGAGGGCAGTTCTATTTTCTGTTCATTGTTTATCCCAGGCATAGAATGGCTCTTTACCCCAATGGAAGCTATTTAGCAAATATTAGTTCAATGAATGAGTGAATTTAGTCCCTCTATTTTGACTACATAAATTAATTAAATATTTGAGAATTATATTTCAACTATTTAATTAACAGTTAAATATTTTCATTTCAAATATTTACATGTTTGAACTATTCACAGGAAAATGCTATGACCAATTTCTTTTCTTGTAGCCTTTCTTTTCAGGAGACTAAAACTTCAATGCATACAATGCTAATTTGTTGTCAGCCTCATAACATCTTAAATAAAAAAGAAATCCTCTTTTTTCCTGGGTGGTTGGGATGAACTTAACTGAATGCTCAAAAACTAAAGGTGTACCAAAAAGAAGGAAGTCAATGTAATAGTCCAGGAAGCTCCCACCTCCTGTTGGTCTTTTTAAAATTCTTCTAGGAATATTTATACATAGCTAAATACCCTAGCATTGAAAATTAAAGCCTTTGGAATGTCTGGCAGAAAGAATGTATTCTAGAAGTAAAACCTGAGACTTAGGTTGTTTTGATTGTCTGGCATCATTATTTTGAATTTGCAATGTGAATGAAAAATGAAAAAGAGAAAAGAAAGAAAAAGTAAAAGAAAACTTTAATTTCAAAGTTGTATATATTTGTCATTATTTAAAAAGAAGAGTACATTTTAAAGGATTAAATATTTTAAATGAACATTTTCTACCACAAAGGTAGCATTTTATCATACATTGGGCACTTTTTAGACTACTGAACTTTTTAAATACACCGAATTTTGTTTCTTGGCAAACAGAAAAATGATAGATTAAACAATAATCTGTGCTGGGTACAGTGACCTATAACACCAATGACTTTGGAGAAAGGATTGCTTGAGGACAGGTGATCGAGACCAGCCTGAGCAGCATAGTGAGACCTCAGGTTTGCAAAAAATAAAAATAAAAAATATTCCAGCATGGTGATGAACGCCTGTAGTCCTAGGTTCTCAAGAGGATGAGGCAGGATGATTGCTTGGGGAGCTGGAGGCTGCAGTGAGCTGTGTTTGTACCACTGGGCAACAGAATAAAATCCCATCTCTAATAAATATATAAATAAGTAAATAATCTGATGCATTATTCAAGGAAATAAAAACGCAACTATCATCATATGGCCCTCAAATATAATTTTACCTCATATTGCCAACTTTTTCCTTTCTTTGAGACAGAATTTCACTCTGTCCCCCAGACTGGAGTGCAGTGTCACAATCTCAGCTCACTGCACCTCCCCTCCCGGCTTCAAGCAATTCTCCTGCCTCAGCCCCTTCAAGTAGCAGGGATTACAGGCACCTGCCACCATGCCTGGCTACTTTTTGTATATCTAGTACAGAGGAAGTGTCACCATATTGGCCAGGCTTGTCTCAAACTCCTGACCTTGAGTGATCCACCCCCCTTGGCCTCCCAAAGAGCTGGAACTACAGGCATGAGCCACCACACCAGGCCTCATATTGCCAACTCCTTAATGGTAGAGAAAAAAACTAGATACATATATGAACCATTTAAATTCTAGATGACAGAAAGTGTAGTAGATTTTTCTTAAAAAAAAATGGGGCCGGGCACGGTGGCTCAAGCCTGTAATCCCAGCACTTTGGGAGGCCGAGGCGGGCGGATCACAAGGTCAAGAGATCGAGACCATCCTGGTCAACATGGTGAAACCCTGTCTCTACTAAAAATACAAACAATTAGCTGGGCACGGTGGCGCATGCCTGTAATCCCAGCTACTCAGGAGGCTGAGGCAGGAGAATTGCCTGAACCCAGGAGGTGGAGGTTGCAGTGAGCCGAGATTGTGCCATTGCACACCAGCCTGGGTAACAAGAGTGAAACTCCATCTCAAAAAAAATAAAATAAAATAAAAAGGACGACTGTAGTTGCTGATTTTATTATTTCTAAATGTGGAAAGTGTATATGCTTTACACAATTATATTTCATATACAAGTATGTGAAAATGGAGGACTTTTTTTAACGAGTTTAAAAAATTTTTATTATATGTGCTATAGATATACAACTATTTTCAAATGAAAAGCTTAAACTGTCTCCTGAAAATAATTGTCATTTTTAGTGATTCCCCAATGAGTTTCAAATACTGTATGCTATCTGAAAAGCATGATAAATAAAATATTTTATCTTACTCATTCAACAAATATTTTATGTACTTTGCCAGGCACTGTAATACTGAGTTCTGTTTATGCTACATGGTTTAGTAAAATATATACCACTTTAAGGAATATGTATAAAAATGAGAGAAATGACTTTGACACTTAACCATGCAAAAATTAAGATGAACACAAAGATAGAGAAAGACTATTGAAAGAACAAAAATTTAAAAAAAAATTAATCCCAATTAGAGAGATTAAGGAGCTGCAAACACACGCTAACATTAGATCTGGGTCGCAGTGATACACATAAAACGTAAACAGGCAAAGAAGAAACCAATTAGCAGGGCTGGAAAACCAGGGTGAGAAATTAGCATGAACAAAGACAGAGACTTGACAATTTCTGGCCTCACATAGTGCCCTAGGAAAGATAAAATGAAGTTATTATTTTTGTTGTTGCTTCCTCTGTACCAACTCTACATCATAAACTGAAAATTTTTTTATTGTGGATGATGTCACATCTCACCTTAGTTATATTGTCATTTGTTATTTCTGTATATTAAGAAAGTGGGCTGAAATATTTTGCACTTTTTAAAAAATATTTTGAAGTTTTTTCATGGTTTGCATTTGAACCAAAATTATAGGATAATTTGTATCTTCCCTACTGTCTCTGATATATAACACATTATATATGCCATAAAAATACACTGCATGGTTCGTCAAGTAAGATATCCTAATATTTGACCCCATCCATTAGGAGAAAGAATAGCAACTGAGTGTCTCCGTAAATAAAATAAACCTGACTGGCTTGAAGACTGACCAGCTTCATCAAAGATTGAAATACATAAAACCAGAGTCAGCAAGGACGTAGGTAAGGATGTCTCACAAAGTATGATGGGGTATATAGACCAGCATGGGATTACTGAGTTTACAATTCAACAGTGCATTTCAAAAATCTCCCTGTTTTCTATTTTTTATCTTTTGGTACAACAGCTAAATAACGAAATTTCAAATGTAAATGTTTTGGTTTGGGTATTATGCTTTTTACAATAAATCCTGACAAAATGAATTAGGATGCATAAAATACTTAATTATTACAAAACCATCTTATGTTAGTAAATATAACACAAATACTTGGAAACAACATAAAACCCAACAATCGTTTATTGGCTAAATAACTTATGGTATAATTATACAATAATACACTATGCAGCTATCAAATCTGACAATGTATATACACATATTAGTTAGCTAGTGACATGGAAATTTTTATAATATGTGGAAGTGCTGCTTAGCATAGTTCCTTGCACATAGTGAGCACTCAATCCACTTTAATTATTATATTTGCTGTTGTTAGTAATAAGATGTTATGTTATATAAATACATAAATAATAAGCAGGTTTTATATATGTATATACAGAATGGTCATAGAGAGATAAATAGATATATATGTAACAACATATTAAGGGTTGTTATATTTAGGACATGATATTTTGGTAATTTAAAAATCATTCTTTTGAAATAAATTTTATAAATATGCTATTTTAAACAGTGCTGCAATGAACATACATGTACATATGTCTTTATAATAGAACGATTTATAATCCTTTGGGTAACCAACCCAAATGCTCATCAATGATAAACTAGGTAAAGAAAATGTGGCACATATACACCATAGACTACTATGCAGCCATAAAAAAAGATGAGTTCATGTCCTTTCTTTCTTTTTTTTTTTAAAGAACGTTCAGAAAGAGAAAGAGAAAAGGGGGAGAGAGAACAGGAGTCTTGCTCTATTGCCCAGGCTGGAATGCAATCTAGAAATAGGTATTAAGAACCTCTTTTATGCTGATGATTGTGCTTAACAGCAGAGACAGGAAGAAATAAGGAAAGAAAATAACAAACAAACAGCCAACCAATATTTGGTTTAAATCTGTGAAATGCTGTACAAGTGCTGAAGAGTGATTTGCTTCCATTTATGTGGTCACTTTCAAAATAGGTATAATGTGTTACTAAAACAAATCTATGTTCTGTGGACCTGGGGTGTAGAATTCTATAAATATTTAATGAGTTTACTTGTTCCAGGTCTGAGTTCAAATCATATATGTCTCTGTTAATTTTCTATCTCATTGATCCGTCAAATATTAACAATGTGGTGTCAAAGTCTCCTGCTATTAGTGTGGGAGTCCAAGTCTCTTTATAAGTCATTGAAAACTTGTCTTATATATCTGGGTGCCCCTATATTGGGTACATATATATTTATAATCATTGACTCCTATTGTTGCATTGATCTTTTTATCATTATGTAATGTCCTTCTTTGTTTCTTTTAGTCTTGGTTACCATTATATTCTATTTTGTCAGAGAAGAAAGTTACGACTCCTGTGTTTTTTGTTTTTTTTTTAGTTTGTTTGTTTTTTCTTTCCTCTCCATTTGATTGGTGAGTCTTCCTCCAACCTTTTGTTTTGAGTCTTTGTTGTCCTTGCTTATGAGCTGGATCTGGATACAGAGTCCCAATGTGTTTTGACTTTTTAATTCAGTTTGCATGTCTGTGTCTTTGATTGGGGTGTTTAATCCATTTAAATTCAGGATTAATATTTGGTATTTGCGAGTTTAATATTGTCATTTGATGCTGGCTGGCTATTTTGCCCATTAGTTGATATAAATACTTCATTATGGAGATACTCTTTATCTTTTGGTAAGTTTTTGGAATGAATGATACTGGTTGTTCCTTTCTGTGTGTAGTGCTTCTTTCAGAAGCTCTTGTAAAGCAGGCCTGGTGGTGATGAAATCTCTGAGTGCTTGCTTGTTTGTGAAATACTTTATTTTTCCTTCATTTATAAAGCTTAGTTAGGCTGGATATGAGATTCTGCATTGAAAATTATTTTCTTTGAGGATATTGAATATTAGCCCCAACTCTCTTCTAGCTTATAGGGTTTCTGCTGAGAGATCTGCTGTAAGTCTGATAGGCTTTCCTTTATGGGTAACCTGACCTTTCTCTCTAGCTGCCCTTAGAGTTTTCTCTTTTATTTCAACCCTGGTGAATCTAACAATTATGTGTCTTTGGGTTGCTCTACTTGAGGAATATCTTTGTGGTGTTCTCTGTATTAATTGGAGATGAGTATTGTCCCACCTTACTAGGTTAGGGAAGTTTTCCTGAATAATATCCTGAAGAATACTTTCCAGCTTGGATTCATTCTCTTCATGACATTCAGGTACACCTATCAAACGTATATTAGGTTTTTTCACATAGTCCCATATTTCTTGGAGACTTTGCTCATTCCTTTTTACTCTTTCTTCTCATTTCATTTCATTAAGTTGGTCTTCGACCTCTAATATCCTCTCTTCTGCTTGATCAATTTGACTGATAAAACCTGTGCATACTTCTCGGAGTTCTCGTATAGTATTCTTTAGTTCCATTAATTCACTTATATTCCTCTTTAAATTGTCTATTCTTGTTAGGATTTGGTCAAATCTTTTTTCAAAGTTCTTAGTTTCTTTACATTGGGCTAGAACATGTTCTTTTAACTCACAGAAGTTTCTTATTATCCATCTTCTGAAGCCTAATTCTGTTATTGGAATGCACTCATTTTTCATCAGGCCTTGTTCCCCTGTTGATGAGGAACTGTGATCCTCTGTAGAGGGAGAGGTATTCTGATTTTGAGTATTCTCAGCCTTTTTACGCTGGTTTCTTCCCATTGTTGTAAATTTATCCACCTGTCTTCTTTGTAATTACCAACTTTCAAATTAGGTCTCTTAGTGGACGTCCAACTTGTTAATTCCCAGGGCCAAAATGTGAGCAACCCACTGTGCTGGCTAAAACAGTGGCATCAAGATTCTTGGTGCTTTTCTGTCTGGGAGTCTCCCGTCTGGCTTCCCTCCTGAATCCCTTCTTCAATCAGCTCTAAATGTCGGCCAAAAGGGGAACCAGTCCCGTTTACTCTGCACCAAGAACTGCTGTGCCGGGGCACCGGCAAAACTACAAAGCTGGCTGCAAGAGTCATGCTGGCGACCCATGAGGCTCCTCCGCTGGGAATCTCCTGGTACTTGTGCAAGAAAGATTCGTCTGAAAGTGTGGCATCCTCTCGTTCTCTGCATTTTCACTGGGAGCTACAAGCCTGAGCTGCTAGTGGTCAGCCATCTTGGATCTCTCTCCGAATTCATGTCCTTTCAAGGACATGGATGAAGTTGGAAACCACCATTCTTAGCAAACTGACACAGGAGTAGAAAACCAAACATCGAATGTTCTCAGTTATAAGTGGATGTTGAACAATGAGAACATATAGACACAGGGAGGAAACATCACACACCAGGGCCTGTTTGGGGGTGGGGGTGATAGGAGAGGGATAGCTGGGGATAGGGGGATTAGGGAAGGCTAATATTAGGAGAAGTGCCTGATGCAGGTGATGGGGGATAGATACAGCAAACCACCATGGCACGTGTATACTCATGTAACAATCCTGCACAATCTGCACATGGACCCTAGAACTTAAAGTATAATTTAAAAAAAAAGCTTAAATTTAAAAATCATTTTTTTTATAAATGTCTCTAGACATTTTCCAAGGTCACCAATATTTCCATATCACATTGACTCGCTTCAAATTAAAATTCCCTCTAGACAAAACTGTGTTACATGCAAGTTTCAGTCCCCTGTTGATTCATTAAATAAAGTCTTTAAGACCTGATGTTGCCAAAATGCCAGGTAGGATTTCATTAAAGACCACCTAAACTGTGAACATTTAATTTGCAATTATTTGCCTTCTTTCCTTGACCCACATTTCTGTAAATCATGTGTATGACCTTTTAATGAATCAATTTTATTTGGAAAACACACTCTCTGAGATTCTTTTAAATAATCTCAGAGACAAGTCTTCCAAATGGGCAATTCAGAAAGGTCACTCATAAGTAATTAACATTTAAACTTTATATTAATAAAGACTTTCTATCTTTTAATAAACTAAAAAAAAAATAGGAGGTTTTCAGTAAATACCTCAGCTCTGCAATTCAAATATTTTGGGCACTTTTTTTTTTGCTAAGCATAGGTTTGATTTGCCAGTGGTAAAGAATTGGGTTATCCTCCTCAAGTAATAGTTAAGTGCAGGCTCATAATTAAAAATAGTAACAGCAATGAGGGTCTAAGTGAAAGTACATAAACTGGAGCTCCTCTATTGGTGGAATATCTTTGCTACATTAGCTGGTACTCCACTGACTCATTGTTCATTACAAAACTTCAAATCGATGTATTGAGACAAACTTCATAGCATTTCCAATTGTTCATATAGTCTATCTTATCTCAAAAATCCATGAATATGCTCCTCTTTGGACAGATTTCTTCACTTTTTAAAAATATAAATACTTTCAGTAGTGTTTTCATTAATCACTCCCTGTCATATTCAATTTAGTGTTACCTGTAAGAGCTATTTTGTTATAAATCAATCTAACAACACACAATTGCATAAGTCAACTTTTGCTATCTTAATTCTGTCCATTACTGTTGCACTAGATCCAAAACAATAAAACCAAGAAATCACACGTTCGAAAACGTTTTTTAATTCATTCATTTGCTTATAAGGATACCTAAATCACTCCAAGGGGTAAAAATAAAAAGTATCTTTTAAAATATTCTTCAGAGAATATAATTACTCCTTCCTTCAGTAAAGGGCTTGGAATATCTCTTACATATGTTAGACATTGAAGGAAATATAAAAGCGAACCAAACCTGAGCCTATTAAAATAAAAACATATTCTAAGAAACTAGCAAGAAGAAAAGAACTTTTAAGGACAGATAAAAAGATCTGTCTTTATCGTGCTGATAATTTGCTTTCTTTTTTAAAAAGTTTCAACATCATAAAAATAAAAATAAAAAGCAAATAAAAAATCTTCATTCTACATTGTCACACAACTCAGTTCTCTAATTTTTACTATTTCAATAATGTCATAATCATCAAAACAATAACTAGAACCTTCCTTCTAGATTCCTTTATTGGTCTTTTAATACAGAAAGATTTTTAAACTGTGATTTCTATTTTTGATATTAGAGTTCACAATGAGCTCTAAGAATCTGTCAAACTGTCAATCGATTTCAAGGATAACCTAACAAAGTTAAGAGCTCTTATCTTCTGGATGATATCCTAATAACCAAGTATTGCACATTTTAGTGCCCAAGGCTTCTCTATTTGCCATGTTTTCTTCAGGAAAACAGAAATGGCATATTCAATATGTAAATGATGCATTTGCAACAGGTGAAGTTTAAATCACACCAGCACCCAAGGCTGAAATAAAAAATTTGAATAATTAAAGCGAAGTGAAAAGAGAGTCAAGTCATCACACAGGGTAGTGAGGCAGAAGCATGATGAATGCAAAAGTATATCCAGTACTACATTCAGTTGCACATCGTGATTGAATTTCAGAAAAATAACATCCTCATTCACATTAACTTAATGATTCCATTTACATTTTATTAGATTCTAATTTTATTTAAACTGTATTTGAAAATTTGTTCTGGTCTTAAAAAATTGAATACAGATTACAAACATTAGTGTCTAATTCATATTGTAATGCTTTCATATTTTAAATATTATTATAATAAAAATGTGTAAGTTAGTGGTAGGATTTCAGCAAAATGCTTTTCTTTTAAAATAAGTTGAAAGCTAAGTCAGAAAAACACTAGACTACAGAAACAGGCCACCAATAGACAATAAAGTTTGACAGATTCTATGATCTAAAGCTTTGGTGAAGGAACAGGAAAGGGCAAATTAATACCTGTCAATTTCCTACTGTCAGCTTATTATCTTCCAAGCACTCTGCTAGGTACTGTTGTGATTAGCAATTTCATTTAATTCTCACATCAACACTATAAATCTGCTATTAAAGTGTTAATGTCCCCATACCACGGAGGAAAAGTAGGGCATATAAAGATTGGGTGACTTTACCAAGCTCTCAACGTCATTAACAACAGAGCTGAGATTTTTGGACGCTAATTTTATTTTTTCCAAAACCCCATATCCTCTTCCATGGCAATTGTGTTGGCTGTCAATTTTCAGGTTAGAGAGTGCCCAAAATAAAGGAAATGTATAAGGTGACAAGAATGTCTAGAATAGCAAAGAAAAAGACAAAAATAATAGTGTGTGTCTATGTGTGTGTATAATTTATATATATATATAAATTTTCACTCATAAAATTATCACTCTTCCAATTACTGACTTTCTATTTTGCATATAAGGAAACACTGCTGAGCAAGTTACATTGCTCAGAAGGAGCAGAGAAGGAATGATCAATCTTAGTAGTTTAGATACAAAGGTAGTACTCCACTTAATATGATTACCTGTGACTCTAAATTAAGTTTTCTTTAGGAAAATCAAGTGCAAGGTATGAACTTCCCCCATTAGGCAGAGGCTGTTGCTCAAAAGTCCGTCACTTAGACAAAAGGCAGCTTGTCAATGTATGAATGAATAGGGAAATACTCCTTATGAAGACATTGAAAGAAATATACATTTTACAGGATGAATAGCCTTCATATATAAACCACACATTTTCAGTTGTTCATATATTGTTTGCTGTTAATTATATTTTTTCTTAAAAGTTTTTTTAAAAGATACATTCCAAGATTTCTGAAAAAAGAAGACTGACTGATTAGTGTTTATTTGGGGTAAGACTAAATTAAAACTAAATACAATCCCAACTAATCCTAGTCCCTTTTGAAAACATTTAGATGATATAAAGAATAAATCTATTTTAATGTTTTTGTCACATATTATTCTACAAAGTAAATCTCACAGTTCAGTTTTCCAATTATTAATAGAGAGCCAAGAGGAAAGGCTGATTATTAATGGAGTCAAGTACAAGACTACAGGCAGTTGTGAAAAGTGTGTCAGAAAGACTTGTGCTCAAATCGTATCTCAGCCACCAATAGCTATGTGACTTGATCAAATTATTTAAATTTCCTAAGCTTTAAGTTGCAAATCTGACTAGCACTTTCCTTGCAGGATGGTTAGAAAAGATTTAAAATAAATACTTAACCAAAGGCCTTGAATTGGCAAGAGGTCAATGTATGGTGAATATTATTAGCCAGATGACCATATTACTTTAAGCCTAAGACAACACATAACAAATTAAAACTTTTATTAAAAAAAAAAAAAAAGAGGCTTGACTACCAGGCCAATAGCAGTAAGATTTATCTGGGTCATCAAGCTCTTTCTCATTATATCTCATACTTTCTTCTATTTACTACTATATCAAAGAAAGAAAAGCTGTGAAAACATGGGAAACAATGTGAAATAAAGTAGCTTTTAACATAAAGCAAGAAAAGCTGATGTAACAAAACAAGACATATTGGTAAGAACAAAGACTGTATACAAAAGACGGAAATATGAACTGTCAGCTTCCATGGATAAAAAGCTAAGTTTAAAATACCTATCTGTAATATTTTTAAACTGATAACTTTAAATAATTATGAATGTTAATAGAAATATTATTAACCAATTTATTAAACTATTACCAAAATATAAGGGCACTGAAAAAGCCCAGTCACTGTACCCTGACCTTTAGTTTTGTTTGGACAAATTGAAATATTAAAATTGAACAGCCCACCATTGGAGAGGAGCAAAGCCTGGATATAATTTATTAAACAGTAACTACTTTGAGCACTAATGGTGTACTCAGCTATTTTTGGTTTTGAAGTATAGGGAGTGGAGGATGGAGAGATTTGGAGTTGGAATATTTCTAAAGAAAGAAGTTTCTATGGTATAATTTACAATTTATTATAGAACACATAAATGGCATTGGGAATAGTGATTTAAAAAACTCATTAATACTCAAAGTGATCTAAAAATGTTCATTTGGTGTGGTATCTTTAAGAAATGTGAGTATTGAACTTATAGAGACAAACTGGCTTTGACTTTAATGTGTAGAAATGTTCTTATCATTTCTTGGATGAAACATGCTACCACTTATACTTGCCTTCATGGTACTTAAAATCAAATAAATTGTAAATGACATTATTAATGATATTCTCTGTGTAGAGTATAAAAACTCATAGTTTCAGAAGTGGATAAAGTTATACAGTATTTATCTTTGCTTTCCTTAGCAATTGTCTTCTTTCAACATTTATAATGACTTTGAAGTCTGGCAGATTTCTCAGTTTCTAAACAAACAATGACAACATAGCCTTCTTTCTGGTGACAATTTGCATAGCTTCATTTATCAGTAGCATTATAACATATGAACCAAATGAGAACAATTATAGTAATGTTTCTCTTATCCAGCATTCACATGGCTGGATATTTACACAAAATATAGTATTTTAAGTAGAAGGCAAAAAAATGTTTCCAAACAAATTCTGTAACACAAATGTATTGGGCTCTGCATGTCTCTTTCAAGAGAGCCCTCTAGGCTCTCAAATACAGTAGAGGACTTCTTATTCATAGACAAATTTTAAAGCAAATTCAGTCCTCCAGTTTTCAAGCTGACTGCAGAATAGAAGCAGAAAATTAAAAGAGATGTTTGTTACAATCACATACTAATATCTGTGAGCAAAGCCAGTGGTTATGTGGGCAAACTCATGAAGTAATGCATGAAACTGTATCTCACATAATCACTGTAATTTTTTAAAGGGGCAAACAGTTGTAATGATTCAATAACTTTAGACAGCACAGTTGAATTAAAATAAAATGTGATTATAAATATTCAAAATGGGCATGGTGCCTAGAATTGAGAATAATGTATTATATACTTAAAAACTGCTACAAGAGTAGATCTTAAATGTTCTCACCACCACCAAGGAAAATGATTAAATATGTGAGGTGATGGATGTGTCAATTAACTTGATTTAATCATTTCACTATGCATATGTATATCATACACATATCAAAACACCATGTTATACACTAAATAATTTTATTTGTGAATTATATGTCAATAAACCTGGGGGTAACCAATTATTTATATAGAGGAGTGTGCTGGATATGAAGCTCCTAGCCTTATCACATTTTATTTCTCTTAGGAAGAGAAGAAAGTATTTAACATACTTTTGATTTTTGTGTTTTAAAACAATACATTGTTATTTTTAAGTGGTAAAGACTTTTCTTTTATATTTTTGACATACGAAGGACTGAATATTCATTATTTAAAAAATTTACTTAAGAGACAGAGCCTGATATTCAACAAGAAAAAGAAAAGGATAATTATTGAGTCTGTATTTAGTGTTAAACATTGTACTAATTAATACTTTTTGTATACTTTCTAATTTAAGTCACACAATATTGTTATGAGGTAAGTGTTATTACTTTGTTTTGGAAAGAAGAAGCTACATTGCAGAGAAGACAAGTAATTTGTACAAAATTACATATTCAGCAAGTAGTAGAACCAAATCCAGTCTTTCTCATTCACTGGGTCCTCTGTACAAATGTTCTTTATCTACTCACTGTCTTCTTGTCCCACCTCCACATAACAGGGCTCAAGTAAAATAGGTCAATCACTTAAATGTATTTTTGTAACCAATATTAAAATTGGATTATGTTTTTACATCTATATGTTAGCACCACATATATAAAAACTTACATATATTTTTGATTTCCTAAGTTATAATAGATTTGCATCTTTCAATATGGTATCAAACAAACCATCTCCATTAGCTAGTTCCAGAACAGAACTAGAACGGATTCTAGTTCATAGTCTCTTTTCTCCCCATACTGTGAATTTGTACTGTTTTCTGCACTACTGATATTTGCCTAAAATGTTCTTGATTGCAGTATATTTTAAATTCACAATTGCTCTATTTTTTATCTTCTACAATAATTTTCCTTTCTCCCTGCATATTCTATATTTTTAGTTTATGACTAATTCATCTGTGGATGACTCAAGAATTCTGTTTTATTCCGGCACATCTGAAATAATTTCTCTTTTTCGAGATCACCATAATATATATTCAAATTTCATTCTCTAAATGCCACCACTGAAGGCTGAAATTATTTACTTAATTTTGTTTTGTTTTTAACATACCAGAATTTTGGTGCCAGTGTACTCAATTTAAAATATTTTTATAATGCAAAATAATTTTTAATCAAGTAATACAAGGGTGCCCACATTAATTGCACTTTCATAAAACCCAAACATACCAGATGCACCAATGTTATCCTATTATGGATCCTGGGGATAACAGTAGAGAAAAATAGGCCGAAATGATACTAGAACTATTGAAGCAAACAACTTTTAAAAGCTGCATGTATTTTAGCTGCATATGTGGACAACAAAGGAAGAAATAATGATAATTTTTCTTTAGTAATTCTCACTTGGCCTTTTGACAGATATTTACCGGATACTTTCATGTCCCAGCATTATCCTAAACCAAGTAGCTCACATTTTAAAAGACAGGCAAACATAAAACTTAGAATAATTACTCTAATGTTACTAGAATAATATTCTAATATGTTTGTATGCGCATGTTTGGTGAGGCAATGTGAGCACACCTGACTTTTAGTAAATAATGAATAAACAAATGGTGAGAAATAGAAAAGGAAAAGAAGCACCTGATGTCTAAAAAATACTTCTATTAAGAAGTAGTAGCTTCCTAGTTGAAAAAATGAGTCAGAGGAGCATTGAAAACAATGGCTGAAAGTACAGAAGTGAGAAGTAGGAGGTCATGTGCAAATAACTGTACATAGGCTAGGGTAGCAGTAGTTGAAAGATCAAAGTATGTAACATGAAGAGTGAAGGATTCAATACTAAAAGGAGCCAGATTGTAAAATGTCTTTTGTATTATGTGTCATCTTGCTCAAATATCATTCAATGAAGCTTACTGATTTCTCTCACCTTAGTGGCCTAGTTTTAAACTTCAGGCTCTTAACACAAAATTAAATATGCCTGCCCAAATGCATCAGATTCAGTCTTCTATTAGTGTCCAGGCATTAGAAGATGTACTCCATAACTCTGCAGAAGAAACCAATTTTAATTTTCTTTCTTCGTGCTCTAGCGTCTGTTTGCAACATTATTAAAGTGGCCCATTTATTCCTGATTTGTAATCAGCTCACATAGTGTGATCTCATCCCAGGTTCATGTTTTTTTTTCAGCCTCCAGGAACAATCAATTTTTTTTCATTTGCTTGGGGAAAAGAAGACTTTCAGATGGAAATAGTGATGGAATAGCTCCCATTTTACCGTTTTATCTTTTGAACAATAATGGATTACTAATCACAATTAAAATTAAAAAAACTGAGATGTAATAAAAATAGATATAGATAATCCTAATATGATGCAAAATTGATAAAATATTCAGGTAAAAATTAATTCAAGTAACTTTGAAATACAACATGTTGACTATAAAATCTATGAAAATTATAGCTTAAAAATAAAAAGAACTGAAAAACAACATTGAGCTTTCATAAGTTGATTTATTGATAATGCTCTTGATGATACAATTCTGAAACTACTCTGGGTATATTTAAAAAATGACTAAACAAAGTTATTTTGATAAATAAGAATATTCTCTATAGAAATATAGAAATAAAAATATCAAATGGAAAAAGATGACAGACAACCTTGCAGTGTTGAATTTCATTTGAGGCAATCATATGAACACATTTGCATGTATACTCATATGTAACAATGTGTAAGGGCACACTAACATTTTTTTCCACAATTCTATCTTTGAAAGGGTCAAAATACAAAGAAACAAACAAGAAGCAGTAAAGACTTGGAACTTAGATCTAAACGGCATTTTCTACTAATAAAACACAAATGTTTTTTGAGAAATGGCTGATTTCTGTCTGGGGGAATAAAAAACTACAAGGAGATCCTGGAACACCTTAATGTGCCATAAAATAAGAAAATGCTCAAAGTCTAATGGGGACATGTGAAGAAGACATAGAGGCCGGTTAAAAGGCAACCCCATTAACAAAATTGGAACACTCTAAATACCAAAAATAATAATGAAGCTAATAGAACACATTTGAACTTAAAGAAATAAACTATGTATATGTAATAATGAGAGAAGGGAAGGGAAGGGTCTGGTAAGGTGTTAACAAACAGTGAATTTGGTGAGGGGTATATGAGTATATATTGGACCATTCTTTCAATCTTTTCTAGTGTGATTTGTCTTTTTCAAAATAAAAACAGAAGAGGGAAATACTATTTGAACAACCTCATTCATCCTAAATCTCAGATGAAGACATCCGTTATCTAGTTCCTTCTTCTGGGCATGAAAATTGCAGTAACAACTACTCCCCGGTCCCTCCCATTACCAGTTTCTAGTCTTACGGCCCTCAAAGTTTCTCCTAAAATTATATATTCATAAATCAAACATGAACATCTCACCCAAGAATACTTTCAATGGTTCTATTGCCCTATGGGAAGACTTTTAAGCTTCGTAAAGCATTTAAGAGCTTTCATTGGATAATATGATGACCTAGATCTATCATTTCTCTGTAAAATGACAGTGTTAAAATTCAAAAACAATGGGACACAACTGAACTTTGAAATTACTTTGATGGTTTGAGGTGAATTGGTTTTGACAATCTTTCATTTGCTTTTTTAGAACCTCAACAAATACGTTTCCCTATCATTGTTATCTCACATCTATCATCTTTTTGTTCTAATAAACTGCAGGATACAAAGTAGAAGGCCAGGCCAAAAATTTTGGAGCAACACATCTATCAAGCAAGCAGCTCTAATTGTTGTGTTAATATGGCACCATTTCCTTAATCCTTACAATTCCTTAGGAAGCCAAGGTCAAGTGACCTCGTAAGAGTACATTATTGCTATTATTATTAATAACTGTTTTTACTCTGAGGCTTAGAGATTAACTGATGCACTCTGCCTAACAGTGCTTCACATAGGTTTCATTAGTAAAGAATTACTGAACTCTAAGACCAATATTATCTCTTCTTTCATGTATTAGGCAATTCCCTTTGATGTCTATGCAGTTTTACAATTTATAGTAGTCATTTAATCAAACCTAACTTTCATTTGTGAAGATTATATTCCAGAACAGTTCTCCAGACATTTATTAATCACAAAAAATTTATCCAAGTCTTTCTTCTTTTTTTTAAAATTATATTTTAAGTTCTGGAGTACATGCGCAGATAGTGCAGGACTGTTACATAGGTATATATGTGCCATGGTGGTTTGCAGCATCCATCACCCCATCATCAACACTAGGTATTTCTCCTAATGTTAGCACTCCCCAATCCCCCCACACCCTGCTATCCCTCCTCTAGCCCCCCTACCCCCAAACTGGCCCTGGTGTGTGATGTTCCCCTCCCTGTGTCCACATGTTCTCATTGTTCAACACCCACTTACAAGTGAGAACGTGTAGTGTTTGGTTTTCTGTTCTATTTTTGTGTCCATTTGCTGAGAATGATGCTTTCCAGCTTCATCCATGTCCCTGAAAAAGTCATGATATCATCCTTTTTTAAAATATATATAATTTATTGTGTTTTAGGTTTTGGGGTACATGTGAAGAACATGCAAGATTGTTACATAGGTACATACATGGCAATGTGGTTTGCTGCCTTCCTTCCCATCACCTATATCTGGCATTTCTCCCCACGTTATCCCTCCCCAGCTCCCCACACCCCGCTGTCCTTCCCCTAGTTCCTCCCCGCAGACTCCAGTGTGTGATGCTTCCTTCCCTGTGTCCATGTGTTCTGGAATACTATGCAGCCATAAAAAGGATGACATCTCATTGTTAAACACAATGTGATGTCATCCTTTTTATGGCTGCATAGTATTCCATGGTGTATATGTGCTACATTTACTTTATCTAGTCTATCATTGATGAGTATTTGGGTTGGTTCCAAGTCTTTGCTACTGTAAACAGTGACACAACAAACATACGTGTGCATATGTCTTTATAGTAGAATGATTTATAATCCTTTGGAAATTTTATCCAAGTCTCTCTTCTATACATTAACTTCACAATTAGCAGCAATCCGATGACCTTATTCATTTTCACCATTTCTTCTACCATAGAAATGCTTCTAATTCTGAAGTTTGAAAGTCTAAGTCTGACTGTAATGGCTAATTTTCTATAGTACATATCTATGGAATTGTACTGCTACTACTCACTCATAACTTTCCAAAACAAATACCAAGCTTATTGTCCTCTCCTGAAGATTTGACTTCCTCTGTAATTTCCTTATCAGTTAATGATATACCGTCAAGCTCCCAAGTGGGAATTCTTGTTGCCTTGTAGAACCTTTTCCTTCCCACCATCAACACAAAGTAGCTTAGTGTAGGAGAAATAGTAAAAGAACACGAGTTGATTTTGTTAACATTGAAATTGCTTTTACCTCACATATAGGTTTCAGTATCATTTGTATATTCAGATCTCTCTTTTTGTTCTAACAAACTACAGTTTGCAATGTAGAAATCCATAGATAGGGGCCTTGGCATCCATAGCTACAAATTCATATTCTCCCTACATGTTCAACCAACTGAGCACAGGCCCTGATTGTTTTGGCCCTCAGTTTTGTTTCTCTTTTCTGAAATGAGTATGACAAATCTCACCTCAAGAAGTTGTGAATAATCAACATAAATAATCGATGTCAAATGCTTGGTACTTTAATAGTGCATGGCAGAAAATAGATGATCCTAAAGTTGTGTGTCCTAAAGCAAGATGCATTTGAGCTGCATCTTGAAGGATAAGTTGGCTGTTACTATGACCTCATGAAAGGACTTTATTAGGAGGGGAAAATGAGAGGTTTATTTTGAAAAGAACAAATGATGTAGAAGCAAACAGGCTAAACTTGAAGCCAGAAAGATAGAGAGAAGCCAGATTATAAGGAATTTCCTATGGCAAACTAAGAATTTTGGTCCTAGAGAATCAACAATTGTTTGTAAGTAATAGAGAAACATAATGGAGTTTTGTATGTGTGCACGTGTGTGTTTGGGTCACAGTGGGAGAATTAATTATTAAATTATTCCTTTATTAAATATACTTCAAGTAAACAACATGATGTTTTGATATACATTTACATAGCAAAATACTAGAGCCAACCTAATAAACATATCCGTCATCTCACATTGTTACCTTTTTTGTGTGTATGGTGAAATTATCTAAATCTATGTACTTTTTTTTGCAAATTTCCAGTTTATGACTCAATTTAGTAACTACAGTTCTCATGCAATACAGTCAAGCTCTAGATCCCTTGTTTTTTTTTTTAAAGAAAGATAGTAGTGTGTGGCTTATAAAAATATGCTGGATTACAAATGTCTTAAAACAAAGACTGAAATTAACTAAGATAATTAGAACTTGTCAATTAGCCATCTATGACAAACTACAGCCAACAACATACTGAATCATACTGAATCAGCAAAACCTGATATCCTCCTTCAGAAATAGAACAAGACAAGGATTCTCAGTCTCATCAATCATATTCAATATAGAATGGAAGTTCTAGCCAGAGCAACAAGGCAAGAGAAAGAAATAAAATGCATCCAAATAAGAAAATAAAAAGTCAAACTATCATCCTTTGTAGATGAGATGATCTTATGTTTAGAACACCAAAAAGGCTCCACCAAATGGCTCCTGGGACTGAAAAATAACTTCAGTAAAGTTTCAGGATACAAAATCACTGTACAAAAATCAGTAGCATTTTACACACTAATAACATTCAAGCTGAGATCCAAATTAAGAGTGCAATCCCATTTACAATAGCCACACACCCACAAGATGCCCAGGAATACATATAACCAAGGAGATGAAAGATTTCTACACAGATAATTACTTCAAAACACTGCTAAAAGAAATCATAGATGACACAAAACAAATGTAAAAGCATTCCATGCTCATTGATTGAAACAATCAATATTATTAAAATGGCCATAATGCTTGAAGCACTCTGTAGATTCAATGTCACTCTTATCAACTTTTTGCAGAAGTATTAAAGTGTATTCTACCATTCATATGGAACCAAAAAAAGAGCCTGAATACCCAAAGCAATTCTAAGCAAAAAGAACCAATCTAGATGCATCACATCATCTGACTTCAAACTGTACAATGCTACAGTAACCAAAACAGCATGGTACTGGTGCAAACACAGAAAGGCAGACTAATGGAACAAAATAGAGAACTCAGAAATAAAGCTGCACACCTACAGCATGAAATATTCAACAAAATTGACAAAAATAAGCAATATTCAACAAAATTGACAAAAATAAGCAATCAGGTAAGGACTCTCTATTCAATCTTTGCTGGAATAGCTGGCTAACCATATGCAGAAGAATTAAACTAGACTCGTACCTTTACCATATTCAAAAATTAACTCAAGATGGTTTAAAGATTTAAATAAGACCTCAAAGTATAAGGATCCCAGAAATAAAGCCTAGGAAACACCATTCTGGCATCAAACTTGGGAAAGAATATATGACTAAGTCCTTAAAAACAATTGCAACAAAAACAAAAATTGACAAGTCAGACCTAGTTAAACTAAAAAGCTTCTGCACAGCAAAAGAAATGATCAACCAAGTAAACAGCCTATCAGAATGGGAGAAAACATTCACAAACCATGCAGCTGACAGAGGTCTAACATCCAGAATCTATAATGAACTTAAACAATTCAACAAGCCAAAAATTAATAATCCCATTAAAAAGTGAGTGAATGGCATTATCAGATACTTCTCAAAAGAAGACATACAAGAAGCCAACAAACATGAAAAAATTATTAACACAAATCATCAGAGAAATGCAAATCAACATCATAATGAGATGCCATCTCACACCAGTAAGAATTGCTATTATTAAAAAGTCAAAAAACAGAAGATGCTGGCAAGGCTGCAGAGAAAATGGAATTCTTATACACTGTTGGTGAGAATGGAAATCAGTTCAGCCACTGTGGAAAGCAGTTTGGTGATTTCTCAAAGAACTTTAAGCAGAGCTATTATTCAACCTAGCAATCCCATTACTAGGTATCTATCCAAAACAAAACCAATCTTTCTACCAAAAAGACACATGCACGTGCATGTTTTTGCAGCACTATTTACAATAGCAAAGACATAGAATCAATCCAAGTACCCATTAAAATTATGTTCTTTGAAGCATCATGGATGCAGCTAGATGCTATTATCTGAAGCAAATTAATAGAAGAAGAGAAAACCAAATACTGCATGTCTCACTTACAAGTGGGGGCTAAACATTAAGTACCCATTGACATAAAGTTGGTGACAATAGAAACTCAGGACTATTAGAGTGGCAGTAAAGGGGAGAAAGAGTTGAAAATTTTTCTATTTCATCTCTTCTGGATCTGTCCATGTAAAGTAATCAATTATTTTAGAGACCAATTTATGTTTTGTGCTTTTGACGTTTTAAAAAAAAAATTTTGTGGGGTTACTTATTCAATCTGGCCTCCCTACAGGATTCAGGGAGAAATGGAAAGCAGAATGGCATTCACATTACTGACAGAATGCCAGTCAATGAAATATTATCTCCTGGAGCATTCTTAATCTAACCACTTTATTATTTTTTTGTGCTTTAATCACAGTGAGAATGTTTACCTATGGGGAAAGTCTTTGCATGGGTAGACTCACTGAAGACTCTAACAAGTCTATCAGTAGAAAGCTCTTTGTCTTTAAAAATGGATTGAACATATTAAATTTTTTAAGCAAAGAACTAGGAAACACATGATAGGCTGAACCTTTAGTAGTATGACTAAATGAGAGGCTGTAATGAGAACTGTGAAAAAAATGACTCCTTTTGACTGTATCGCTTATTAGACCTTACATGGCTTAAATAATTTCCCCATTTTATCTTATCTCCTGCATTAATATTTTGCTGTTCTTGCATGTTAATGTTTATAGAAATGTCTATTTTGGGTATGTTCATTTTTTCTGTTGAAATATCTGCTGAGTTAACTCCAGTTACTTTAAACATTTCCAAAAAGCATATTTACTTGCATGCCAATGCCTTCCACATAGACATAAAAATGCAAAATCCTCTGTAGGACAATGAAGTCACCCAAGCTTCCCCTCCTCACTCAAATGTTATACTTACAAATACACACCATGGAGGTTTAAGTAGGCAAAATGTGTTCTTTTTACCATTGTGTTCTCGAATTATTTTTTTTTTTCTATTATCCCTTTCACACTCTTTGCCTGGTGAACTCATTATTCAAACATCACCACTGCCTTAAGTATTATATTTGCTAACTAACCACTTATCTGTTGGTATAGATTTAGTTGATTATTAAAATAATGTAATCCTTTATGACTGGAAGAAATAATCCACTTTCTTGTGTTGGCGAGAGGGCTCACAAGGGCTTCTCTCCACTCACTGTGCAACAGTCTTCAGAGCTAAAGGAAAAGCAGTAAATAAATATTTACTATGTTTAAAGCTCAAGAAGTCTTAACTTTTTCCTCAAACTACTATTATATAAATAATTTGAACAGTGTGAAGATGTCCCTTGGAAACAACTGCAATAAGAACAAACAAGCTCAGGAGTAAGAAGTGGCAAATTGGATAGTGCAGCCTCTGGCTTTCAAATGCGATAAGCAGAAACTGAAATTCCTTGGAAATGCCTCAGAGGTGATTGGGAGAGTGGAAGGAAAATGGAGGCCAAAAGGATAGGTGGAGGAGAAGAGAGGGGAGCTCGGGACAACCTAACGTCATCTCAGCCAGAGAAGTCCCAATTTTATCTGTTTTACATAATGGCTTTCATTATGACAGTCATTTCTTCAAAGAAAGAAAACAAGAAAGCTGGTTTTTTTTTGTATGTTAACTTTGAAAACTACTGATATAAACATTCTTACTGTCCAAATTAGTGCTTTAAAATGTAAGAACTTTATTCTGCAATTAGTGGATACCAGATATTGGTATTCAAAGGAGTTTGAGACAGGTGCAGGTTTCTTTAATTAAGCTCTCAGTGTGGTTCAAAAAAGACAGGTGGCTACAGTTTCAGTGCTTTGGTCAAGGATGGCATGCTGCTTTCAGTTTCCACTGTCATTCAATGACTAGAAATAAATTTTTAACTATGACGCTGAAAAATGAAATGGTCATATTATGTCCTTCTTTTACACCTGTATGAAATTCCCCTAACAGAATAAAGCATTATGTTTCTTGGTTAACTTAGGTATAACCTGGCTAAATGCAAGTGTTCAATTTTGAGTCTTCATGAAGTTCCTAGAAGTTTTTTTTTTTTTTTTTTTTTGAGACGGAGTTTCGCTCTTGTTACCCAGGCTGGAGTGCAATGGCGCGATCTCGGCTCACCGCAACCTCCGCCTCCTGAGTTCAGGCAATTCTCCTGCCTCAGCCTCCTGGTTCCTAGAAGTTTTATGAGTCCTTAGTACATAGATACCATTCATGATTTCATGTATTCTGTCCAACTCACATGCACATACCCTTTTCTATTTTCACAGTTAAGAAAATACTAATTTTTGAAAGAAAATATGAAATCAATAAAGCTATGGCTCTCCTATTTGTCTAATTATTAGATTCCAAAGAAATAAAGTTAATTATGAAAACGATTCAAAATGCAGAATAAAAGGGTTAGATATGGACCTAAGAAAGTAGTATAAAGAAGGATGAAGAGCAATCAAAGGCAAGCGCAAATAAAGTAATACAGGAGCAAAATAGAAGAGCAATTGTGTCCAGAAGAGGCAACAAATGAGAAACAAAAAATGGTCACTTCCTAATTTTATATCTGGAAGGATATTACTGTACACCCTGACTAAACATGAAGCCCAGAATGGCTTGCTTTGCTTCCACTTTACTGTCTGGATTTAAGGTTGATATACAGATACTTTATTTTCTGATTGTCCTCTGAAATCACTCCCTTAGATGTACAAGCAGTTTCTGACAACTAAGTGTAGGATTGTATAATAAAAGTACAGTGGGCTAAGGCATCAAACCTGGATTTTAGTCCCAGTGTTGTCCAGAGGGAACCAACTTTATTTCACCATGAGCTCACATTCTTTCACAACCTTTATTGTTGTGCTCTTCTACCTTTGTGCTGCTACAGTGCTGGATATCTTCCATCAACATAATCCTCACACTGTACTGCATTTGCCTGTTCAGTGTGTCTCTTTCATTACTGTAAATTCTTATGAAGGCAATACTTTGTTCTACTTGATTCCCATTACATACCCAGTATGTGTCCCAGTTTTGATACAGTAGGGATACTAAATAAATATTTGTTAAATGAACACATTTTATTGTAACACATACAACTATGAAATATTATCCTAGTTGAAGAAATACTTCAAGTAATTGACCAGATTAATGGTTGAGACTGAGACAGTGTTTCATGGGCAATTTATGAAACAATAGTTTAGTTGTTACATATACACAATGTAAAAATAATAAAGCATAGACTTGAAAGAAAGTTAAGGTAAAACCTATGGAAATTTTTGAAATATATTATTTTTAACACTATTATGAAAGCATGAAAAGTGTTATCTACAAAGATATTCATTGCAATATTTTTAAATATCAAAAACTGTATTCAATACCCATACCATACAATAAGAATACAATCATTAGAAACAAATTTTAGGAGTCTAAAATGATACATGCCTCACTATAATCAATATTTAATTTCTTTGTTAACTATTAGACACCATTAAGGACAACTACTCATTCTCATTTATATTTTATATCTGTGTTTAGAAAAATAACAGGAATATGTTCTATACTGTATTGTTGATTTAAAAAAATAGGTAACTGAAAATATTTCTAAACTAAGCTTATTAAGAGATATTTGTGTGATGTGTGTGTGTGTGTGTGTGTGTGTGTGTGTAACGTATGCATAGAAAGGGAAAGAAGTAAAAAACTGTGAGATAATACCAATGATATTTTCTGGGAAATTTTTAGGCTTTTTTTCACTCAAAAATATCTTCTTAAACATTTGCACTAATATATTAATAAAAAACAGAACTAGAAAATAATGTACAAACTATTGAAAATAATACAAGCTTTAATAAAGTGAGATCCTTTGACATGTGAAAGTTCATTGTTAGAATTGCAAAGAGAAGTGCAAGACTAAGAAATTAGAAAAAAATCATTTAAAAAGATATCAGGGACTTTTCCCAGATAGTCCACAATGTTATCCTCTCCTTACTACAAGAAAACTCTCTAATGAGGTCATCGTTTGCTGTGAGAGTACCTACCCAAAAAGTTATTTTGTAGCAAAACCAGTTTTATTGTTATCACTGAACAAAATTTTTGCCTCTCATGTCTGACTCGAATTCAAGTGTGATTCCAATTCACAATTTTGTTGTTAGGATCAAAGGAGATGCTACTCATGAGAGTCACTGGACATGTATAAATGCACAAATCAAATGCCATTACACCGCAGTTTTTTGAGACCACCAATGTTGGCAAAGAACAAAGACTATAAACCAGAAAATAAATTTATTTAGCAGAGAAAAATCAGTCTAGGAATTTTTACTTGACAATTTCTTTTTCTCAAATGGCAGGCAGGCAGGCACGCATGTGCATTTGTGTGTGTGTGTGTGTGTGTGTGTGCGTGCGTGCGTGCCAGAGAGTATATGCATTAGTTTTTAAAGCAATGAATACAAGTCTGTATATTTCATTTCTGCTATACAGGAAAAACTCTGCTGACTTCAAACCCGAAAGAGAGTGGTTAACATTTTCAGAATCAAGTCCAGTTCCAGAACAGCCTCTGCTTTTAAAATGTCTTATTGAAGAAACTATGAAGTAAGAACAAAGGTTGAAGTATAAGAAAGTTATTTTGGGGTCAAATGGGGTATTGACAAATTAGCTGCTGGGAGGTATGAGAAGTTAAAGGGCAAGAACTTTTGTATACCAGGAAACTCTGGGTCTCCTTGCAAGTGTGCAGGTTAGATGGCCTGTGTGCCACTGAGCCTGAATTCTCTATTTTGCATTGGACAGTAAAAGCTGATGTGTCCTGCATTTGCTTTTCCCATTTATCAGCCTCTACAATGGCTCATATTATTCCCTTGGGTTGACAGTTGAAAAGAGAAGGAACATAGTATAGTAGATACAGTGTGAGTTTTTGGTCAGAGAAATACTGTCTTATTTAACAGAGGAGAGGCAATAGCAACTTGTTTATCCCGAGTCTGTTTTCATTCTATGAATTGTAAACAACAATGTCTATAGTGCGGGGATGTTATAAGGCTAAAGATATTTCAAGTACAATTGTTGGCACATATTATTTGCCCAGTAAACGTCATCATAGTTACTAATTAATGATTCTGACCTGGACGCCTGTCTGCTTGTGTATGCTTGTGTGTAGTGTGTATTTATACATAATTAAACAAACTATGCAATACTTTGCTTCTTAAGCCTGGGTTTCATTCAGTCTATTTGCTTTTGACTGCTCCATATTGACTGTTCTGGCTACTGTTTAGTTTATGAAACAAAGAAGACACTTCCGGCAGAATTATCTTCCTGAAATGCAATTCTGTTCCTGCCACTCTTCTCCATATAATTCATGTCCCAGCCAATCTCTCAAGTGTCAGCTCTCAGCGAAATCTCGCTCTCTTTCGCCACATGCACATATACACAAATATACACGCTCACACATCACTATAATGCACCATGCTCTCTGCTTTTTCTTCCAACTAACTCACACCCTGTCCCCATTTCCTAGGATGCCAATCTCTGCTACTTCTCTGAAAATCTCCTATACATCTTTCAGGTTTTCTCATTGATACCTTTTTCTGACCTCCTGGACTCTCTAATGTCTATATAGCTCTCTGAACTTCCAAGTGTCACTCAGTAGCATTGAATAGATTGTAATTCCTGTTCATTTGTATGTCTCATAAACCGGCCTGGAGGCTGATCAGGGGTTTTCTCCCTCTCCCACCATCTCACTGTTGGTGAATTGCACAGTAAATGGTATTGGTATGCATTCAATGAGTATTGCTTGAATGTTCTGATACAAAATCCATATCCCAAAACATAAAGAAAAATTTCTACCATTAACTTCTCAATACCTCCTACTACCTCCTGTAAATTCCATTAGTAAGTTAAAAAGGTGAATGCAGGAAGAGAGATTTTTTTCTGATCCTCAGCAATGCTAACATAGAAAGTAACAGGGTTTTCAATAATGTCAGTGTTTTCATTTTGCTCTCACTATGTATGTATAGAAGAAATCAAATAATGGGTATCCATTTTAAAAACAAATCAGAACAATTTATCTTCAACCTTGAGCAATCACTTCCATTTCTTAAATGAGGAAAAAAAGGGAAAAGAAAACAGGAACAGATGTCTATTTTCATCCATTATCCCATAATTGTTTTTATCTGTAAAAAATATTTTAAAAGGAATAGAGAGAAGATGGTAAAAACAATAAAATGTAATAGTTATTCTATTTGAGTTTGGATGATGGAAGATTTTTCCCTCTGTTTTCTAAACTTTCTATAATGTTAAACTGTCTTTAAAGTAATGAATAAAATGAATAGAGAGTGAAGAAAGCAATAATGTTTCTGAATTACCTTCATTTATTATGCTGTAAAGATGGTGAAATTGAAACCCTGATATTACAGATCAAATTCATTGCAGTCTGTTACCGTACCTTGAAGTCTGTAAGATTTGTGTTTATTGTTTACTGATTAAGATTTATGAGAAAAGAGAAAAGATCAAGAAACAAATATCAATAGTTCACTTTTTTAAATTCATGCATTCATTTTAGTGTATAGACATGTGTACACACTTGCATGCATACACATTCATCTCTACCAGTAGATTAAAACCCCATAACATAGAATTGGGCAGATAATAGGATCTCAGAATAAGACCTGGAAAATGACTAATTGGTTTCTTTAAATTGCAACAGCCTATTTTATCACATAATTTTATTTCTTAAGACAGTATCTTCAAAGAAGCAAAAGAAGGTGCATGAAGCAGAAATGTAAGCCAAGTATATATACTCTGATGGCTCCTTAAAATCACGCATACTGACCTCTTCTAAACCATAAAACCACATGAGCCTGCACCCTCATTTGTTTCCTCTGCCCTTGCCATAGGCACTACGGCAGTGCTCCATGGTGTGCTCTGGCCAGCCCCTATCAGACAAGCACATCTCCTTCGTATCCACGATATCAACATTGCTATGATGAATCCTTAATCCTAATATCTATGCTGCTGAATCACATAATTCATGATGAAAAAATCCAAGATATCAATTAATAAAAAAGAAAAAATATGAAAGAATGATACAATTGAATGCTTTGTACTGCTAAAGCAGTCATTTGCATAGGACTTTTGTAATGTAGCATCTTGTCTTACAAGGTTTTAAGAGAAGTATTTTACCCAAATTTGCATGTCTTCTGACCACAGCAAGGAGAATAAGCTTCTGTACACACCACTGGAAAGATCACATTATGTTTTATGTTAACACGTCATATTTTATGTCAGTCTTTTGGTTCATAAATAATGTAGATAAAATTACTGTTCAAAGAATGGTTATAACCTGCTGTTCTTTCATTAGAATTAGATTCATATTCTGGTCATTTCTCAGCAGTTTTATTCAAGGTTAAGTTTAAGTCCATAGGTTAGCTAAAACGCTGTTTCTTCCCAATGGAAGAGTTGGGAAAGCACAATACCAGTCATGTGGTTCCTTCCACATCAACAGTACCAAAACTGTCCCATATAAGGTGGAAATGCTGCATATCTTAAAGAAAATTAGTTCAGAATTCAAAAGCTTGCCATCAACCTCATGAGCCCTCCAAAATAATACAGTGATACCTGACATTTTGTAGTTTCCTTTAAGAGAATGCTAAAAAGTGTTTTCATTTAGTGTTTGTGTGCTCCCTAAGGTAAGCAAAGCGAGTGTTATTATTCTTATCACACATTGTATAAAGAAAAACAAGACCAGAGAGACTAAATAATGGATGAACGTTTATTCAACAATTTAGTAATACAAACATGTCTAACGTGTGAGCGCAGTACTGCTCAAAAGAACTTTCTGCAGTGACAGAAATGGTCTATAAATCTGAGCTATCTGATACCAATGGCTATTGAGTACTTGAAACGTGGCTAGTGAAAAAAAAAGGAAGATAATTTTTAATTTATTTAATTTTGATTAATTTTAATTTCAGTAACCACATGTGGCTAGTAGCTACTGTAGTGGACAGCATAGCTCTAGTCATTCCCCCTTTGTTCTGCCCTGTAATCACGTGGCTGATTTTGTTACCATTGTTGGGAAGCTTAGTCTTTTTTCTGTAATTGTTCTAACCTTAAAGCCTGGTGGTATGTATAGTACATGATGGAACAGGTGCTGGGATGGGTGAATGGAGAAAAGCTGCAATGGCAAGGGCTAAGAATTAAAATTTAAATGACAATCTAAAAGACTTTAAGATTTATTTTACTTTCCAAAGTAATAAAATATGTGGTGAAACTTTCCCATTTACTAAGTTCCTGAAAAATGATGTGGACAATTTTTATAATGATTTATGGCCTCTCCAATATGTTCACATATGTTTTTCCGCTGGGCAGTAACAATGGTAATACAAAGCCAACAAGCAAGTCATTTTGTATTGTTAGTATACAAACATAATCAAAAGCAAAAATAAGGTGAGTAACTTGTTCAGTTACACAACCAGAAGGAGGTTACTATTATCATTCTTCAAGAATAAAAAGAATGAAGACAATTCTTTTCAATCTGCTACACAAAATATTTCAAACACTGCAGCTTATGTTTTAGAGTCATACATTCATCACTAATGTATATAAACAATGACACTGAATGAACAATGATCAGCTTACGCTGATTACTCAGGTTCGGTGATAACAGCTGATGATTATGTATGTCTTATTATAATCTCTTGAAAATTAGTAAATTTTGTAAACCACGTGTTAACTCTTGATAAATGCACACACAATAAAACTCATATAATTATAAAATTAAGAAAAAAAACCCTGCATTTCCACAAACACAGAAAATAATTTGCCACATTCGTTTCTCCACTCTCAACTTCTTCATTAGCTTAAAATGCTTATTTTTTTCTCTCCGGCATCTCCACATTTCATCTATACTCTGATCGCACCTTTATCCTATTCTTGTCCCAAATTTATCCTGAACTATTTTGCTTCTCTGCGATTGTGTGCAGAGTTCTGTTAGTTTAGAATGCTGTTCCCACCTGTCCACCTACCAAACCTTAACATTTTTCAGCACCTATATCAACTGCTTCCCACTATAGAAAGCCTTTTCTCTTATCAGAATTAATCACTCCCTCTCCAGGATTTTCTTACCAGTTCTGACCTTGATCTCATGATTTGCACAATAGATATTTATCTGAAGGCCTTGTTACCAGTTAGTACTCTGTACCATGAGTTGAGGACCATTTGAATCTCTTTAAAGTTCCTGCTTATAAGACAGGTTCTTAAATAATGCTGGTTAAAAATTACTTTTTTCAGAAAAATCCAGTTGTGAAAGAGCATTTGTATTTCAATTGATTTTGTCTTGCTAACTCCAGATCATCAGTTTCACAAAACAGCATCAGAAACTCAAACCTCTATTCAGGCATTCCTGATACCACTCACAAGTGAGAATCAGAAAGTGCAAAGCTTAGAGTAGCAGATTGGCACAGGATCCCCTCAGCTTGAAAATTCTGTCAGAATAAATAATCACCTAACACTTTGCATTCACACTCCTTGCACGTAGAAGCTAAAGTGTTCAGAATGCAAATCCCTTAGCAAAATTTCTAAGTAGAGCAATCAGAGAATAACATTAAAATCTTAGTGATAGATGATATTTATCATGGTACACTGATTCTAATTAAGTGAATTATTTTGTCACAAGTATTCACTTATTCAAGAAATATTTATTAAGCATACATCATATGCTAGGCACTCTGCTAGGCAAGAGATTGACTATAAATATTACATTGTTTCTATTCTCAAGAATTCATAGTCTCCTAGGAGAGGCACAGAATGTTATACAAAAAAAAAAAAAACAAAACTTCTGATACAATAACTTCTATTTTCTTCTCAGCTCGATCAACTAATCTGAGCCTATTTCTTCATTTGTAAAATGGAGACAGTAAATTATATACCTTATTGGGTTATTGTGAGAATTTAAAAAGCTAATGTATGCACATACATAAAATATTTAGTCCACTGTTTGGAACTTAAAATGTGCTCAGTAATTATCAGTAATAATAATTGCAGTTCAAGGTGAAAAGTGCTATGAACAAGGAAAATAGAATATACTATGCAAATGCGAAAGGATGGGACCTCATTCTGTCAAAGTAAGGTGGAGAAGCCTCTCAGAGGAGGACTGTTGAAAGATGAGTAGGAAATTTCCAGGTGACATCACCAAGGAAAAAAATGGGTGTTTCAGATTCAGACTGATATATTCAAGAGAACTGTAAGTAGCACACTACGGCTAATGCAGAAGGCAGATGGAGAAGAGACTAAAGAACGTGACAAAAGGACCCCATAAACATTGAGAAGAGGAGGGCTGCGGATGTATTTCCATTTTACAAAAAGCAGTGTGGGATGAAATACTTTAGAGAGCTGAAGCATTGAATGACAAAACAAGCTGTAAGGTTATCTCCACAGTTCCAGGACACAGAAGACAAGGACCTTGAACTCAGTTCTAAACAAGAGGGATGAAGATAACAAAAAAATGAGGAAGTCTTAAAATGAAGTAATGATTGATAATGGAGATTGAGACATCACTCACTATAAAATCACAGTAGTAGAGAGTATGTTTCTGTTTCTTCACCCACTTGCTATAATAAAAATGGACATACAAATACTTGCATTGCCATTACAGTTTTAAAAGTCAATATAATATTTTATTTATTGCTGGAAAACTAATTGGATCATATCAGAAAGAGTGAAGAGAATTTCTCTCTATCTATATTAGTGGTATCCTGACTGGATTGTGTGCATGTTGCTGCATGAGAATTTTCTTAAGTAATATATTTTAAAAATAAGATCCATTCCTAGATGACCAAGATTTAAATATTAAAGTGAATGAAATATTAATGAAGATGATTCAAAGTAAAAATAAAAATTACTGTCTCCATAGGGAAAGAATTTTAAAGCATGAACTAATCCTGTAATACTCTTCAATCTTCTGATAAGCACTCATTTAGATACTGTTTATTAATTTGAGAGAGTCTGATGGAACAAAAAGAGCATGATTTCGAGATTTAAATATTTTAGCTGTTACACAATCTTTTACCTACCCTCTCAGTTTATTCATAGAGAAAATGAGGTTTATAACACTGACATGCTTAATTGGTTTTGAAGACAAAGTAAACTGAAGATTAAACACAAGTGTATATCAGATGCTAAATAAATATTAATTCTTTTTTTTTTTGCTATGATCCTTAATATTAAGGGTAAGCACATCATCCAATTTTCCCCAAACTGTCCTGGTTTACTCTTGTCCTGGTATCCTCAGTTAATATTTCTGTGGGATTTTTCATCTTTTTTTTTATAAAGGAAATAATTTTTTTTATTGCATTTTAGGTTTTGGGGTAATGTGCAGAACGTGCAAGATAGTTGCATAGGTACACACATGGCAGTGTGTTTTGCTGCCTTCCTCCCCTTCACCCACATTTGGCAATCCTCCCCATCTCCCCACCCCCCGCTGTCCCTCCCCTATTCCCCCCAATAGACCCCAGTGTGTAGTACCGCCTTCCCTGTGTTCATGTGTTCTCATTTTTCCTCACCCGCCGATGAGTGAGAATATGTGGTATTTCATTTTCTGTTCATGTGTCAGTTTGCTGAGAATGATGTTCTCCAGATTCATGCATGTCCCTACAAAGGACACGAACTCATCATTTTTGATTGCTGTATGATATTCCATGGTGTATATGTGCCACATTTTCCCAGTCCAGTCTATCATCGATGGGCATTTGGGTTGGTTCCAGGTCTTTGCTATTGTAAACTGTGCTGCAATGAACATTTCTGTGCATGTTTCCTTATAGTAGAATGATTTATAGTCCTTTGGATATATACCCAGTAATGGGATTGCTGGGTCAAATGGAATTTCTATTTCTAAGGCCTTGAGAATCACCACACTGTCTTCCACCATGGTTGAACTAATTTACACTCCCACCAACAGTGTAAAAGTGTTCCTTTTTCTCCACATCCTCTCCAGCATCTGTTGTCTCCAGATTTTTTAGTGATCTCCATTCTAACTGGCGTGAGATGGTATCTCAGTGTGGTTTTGATTTTCATCTCTCTAATGACCAGTGATGATGAGCATTTTTTCATATGTTTGTTGGCCTAATGTATGTCTTCTTTTGGAAAGTGTCTGTTCATATTCTTTGCCCATTTTTGAATGGGCTTGTTTTTTTCCTGTAAATCTGTTAGAGTTTTTTGTAAATTCTGGATATCAACCCTTTGTCAGATGGGTAAACTGCAAAAATTTTTTCCCATTCTGTTGGTTGCTGATTCACTCTAGTGACTGTTTCTTTTGCTGTGCAGAAGCTGTGGACTTTGATTAGGTCCCATTTGTCTATTTTGGCTTTTGTTGCCAATGCTTTTGGCATTTTGTTCATGAAGTCCTTGCCTACTCCTATGTCCTGAATGGTTTTGCCTAGATTTTCTTCTAGGGTTTTTATGGTGCCAGGTCTTATGTTTAAGTCTTTAATCCATCTGGAGTTAATTTTGGTGTAAGGTGTCAGAAAGGGGTCCAGTTTCTGCTTTCTGCACATGGCTAGCCAGTTTTCCGAACACCATTTATTAAACAGGGAATCCTTTCCCCATTGCTTGTTTTTGTCAGGTTTATCAAAGATTGTATGGTTGTAGATATGTTGTGCTGCCACCGATGCCTCTGTTCTGTTCCATTGGTCTATATCTCTGTTTTGGTACCAGTATCATGCTGTTTTGATTACTGTAGCTTGGTAGTATAGTTTGAAGTCCAGCAGTGTGATGCCTCCCGCTGTGTTCTTTTTGCTTACAATTGACTTGGCTATGTTGGCTCTCTTTTGGTTCCATATGAAGTTCATGGTGGTTTTTTCCAGTTCTGTGAAGAAAGTTGATGGTAGCTTGATGGGGATAGCGTTGATTCTGTAAATTACTTTGGGCAGTATAGCCATTTTCACGATATTGATTTTTCCTAAACATAAACATGGATTGTTTCTCCATCTGTTTGTGTCCTCTCTGATTTCGTTGAGCAGTGGTTTGTAGTTTTTCTTGAAGAGGTCCCTTACATTCCTTGTAAGTTGTATTCCTAGGTATTTTATTCTTTTTGTAGCAATTGTGAATGGCAGTTCATTCTTGATTTGGCTCTCTTTAAGTCTCTTATTGGTGTAGACGAATGCTTGTGATTTTTGCACATTGATTTTATATCCTAAGACTTTGCTGAAGTTGCTTATCAGTTTCAGGAGTTTTTGGGCTGAGGCAATGGGATCTTCTAGGTATACTATCATGTCATCTGCAAATAGAGACAATTTGGCTTCCACCTTTCCTATTTGAATACCCTTTATTTCTTTTTCTTGCCTGATTGCTCTGGCTAGAACTTCCAGTACTATACTGAATAGGAGTGGTGAGAGAGGATAAGTTTGCTTTTTTTTTTTTAATTTTTTATTGCATTTTAGGTTTTGGGGTACATGAGCACAAGCTGATTGCAACAGCAAATCAAAAAACTTATTCATCATGATCAAGTAGGATTCATCCCGGAGATGCAAGGCTGATTCAACATACGCAAGTCTATAAACGTAATTCACCACATAAACAGAACCAAAAACAAAAACCACACGATTATCTCAATTGACGCAGAGAAGGCATTTGACAAAATTCAACAGCCCTTTATGCTAAAAACCCTCAATAAACTCGGTATCGATGGAACGTATCTCAAAGTAATAAAAGCTATTTATGACAAACCAACAGCCAATATCATAATGAATGGGCAAACACTGGAAGCATTCCCTTTGAAATCCAGCACTAGACAAGGATGCCCTCTCTCACCACTCCTATTCAGTATAGTACTGGAAGTTCTAGCCAGAGCAATCAGGCAAGAAAAAGAAATAAAGGGTATTCAAATAGGAAAGGTGGAAGCCAAATTGTCTCTATTTGCAGATGACATGATAGTATACCTAGAATACCCCATCGCTTCAGCCCAAAAACTCCTGAAACTGGATAAGTTTTTTGATGTGTTGTTGCAATCAGTTTGTCAGTATTTTATTGACGATTTTTGCATCTATGTTCATCATGGATATTGGCCTGAAGTTTTCTTTTCTAGTTGAGTCTCTGCCGGGTTTTGGTATCAGGATGATGTTGGTCTCATAAAATGATTTGGGAAGGATTCCCTCTTTTTGGATTATTTGGAATAGTTTCAGAAGGAATGGTACCAGCTCTTCTTTGTGTGTCTGGTAGAATTTGGCTGTGAACCCATCTGGAACTGGCCTTTTTTTTGTGTGTGGTAGGCTCTTAATTACTGCCTCGACTTCAGACCTTATTATTGGTCTATACATAGTTTCAGGTTCCTCCTGGTTTAGGCTTGGGAGGACACAGGTGTCCAGAAATTTATCCATTTCTTCCAGGTTTACTAGTCTATGTGCATAGAGTTGTTTGTAGTATTCTCTGATGATGGTTTGAATTTCTGTGGAATCTGCCCTGATATCCCCTTTATCATTTTTTTATTGCATCTATTTGGTTGTTCTCTCTTTTCTTTTTTATCAGTCTGGCTAGTGGTCTATTTTGTTGATCTTTTCAAAACCAGCTTTTGGATTTATTGATTTTTTGAAGGGTTTTTCATGTCTCTATCTCCTTCAGTTCTGCTCTGATCTTTGTTATTTCTTCTGCTAGGTTTTGAGGTTTTTTTTGATCTTACTCCTCTAGCTCTTTCAAATTAGACAATAGGGTGTCAATTTTGGATCTCTCCATTCTTCTCATATGGGCACTTATTGCTATATATTTTCCTCTGGAGACTGCTTTAAATGTGTCCCAGAGATTCTGGTATGTTGTGTCTTCATTCTCATTGGTTTCAAAGAACTTCTTTATTTCTGCCTTCATTTCATTGTTTATCCAGTCAACATTCAAGAGCCAGTTGTTCAGTTTCCATGAAGCTGTGCGGTTCTGAGTTAGTTTTTGAATTCTGAGTTCTAACTTGATTGCACTATGGTCTGAGAGACTGTTTGTTATGATTTCAGTTGTTTTGCATTTGTTGAGCAGTGCTTTACTCCCAATTATGTGGTGGATTTTGGAGTAGGTGTAATGTGGTGCTAAGAAGAATGTATACTCTCTGGATTTGGGGTGGAGAGGTCTGTAAATGTCGATCAGGTTTGCTTGTTCCAGGTCTGAGTTCAAGCCCTGGATATCCTTGTTGATTTTCTGTCTGGTTGATGTGTCAAATATTGAGAGTGGAGTGTTAAAGTCTCCCACTATTATTGTGTGGGAGTCTAAGTCTCTTTTTTAGTCATTAAGAACTTGCCTTATGTATCAGGGTGCTCCTGTATTGGGTCCATATATATTTAGGATCGTTAGCTCTTCTTGTTGTATCGATACTTTTACCATTATGTAATAACTTTCTTTTTCTCTTTTGATTCTTGTTGTTTTAAAGTCTATTTTATCAGAGACTAGAATTGCAATGCCTGCTTTTTTTTGCTCTCCATTTGCTTGGTAAATCTTCCTCCATCCCTTTATTTTAAGCCTTTGTGTATCCTTGCATGTGAGATGGGTTTCCTGGATACAGCACACTGATGGGTTTAGGTTTTTTATTCAATTTGCCAGTCTGTGTCTTTTGATTGGTGTATTTAGCCCATTTACATTTAGGGTTAATATTGTTATATATGAATTTGATACTGCCATTTTGATGCTAGCTGGCTGTTTTGCCCATTAGTTGATGAAGATTTTTCATTTTGTTGATGCTCTTTAGCATTTGGTATGTTTTTAGAATGGCTGGTGCTGGTTGTTCCTTTCTATGTATAGTGCCTCTTTCAGCAGCTCTTGTAAAGCAGGCCTGGTGGTGACAAAATCTCTGAGTACTTGCTTGTTTGCAAAGGATTTTATTTTTCCGTCACTTCTGAAGCTCAGTTTGGCTGGATATGAAATTCTGGGTTGAAAGTTCTTTTCTTTAAGGATGTTGAATATTGGCCCCCACTCTCTTCTGGCTTGTAGAGTTTCTGCTGAGAGATCTGCTGTGAGTCTGATGGGCTTCCCTTTGTGGGTGACCCGACCTTTCTCTCTGGCTGCCCTTAGTATTTTCTCCTTCATTTCAACCCTGGTGAATCTGGTGATTATGTGCCTTGGGGTTGCTCTTCTTGTGGAATATCTTTGTCGTGTTCTCTGTATTTCCTGGACTTGCATATTGGCCTGCCTTGCTAGGTTGGGGACATTTTCCCGGATAATATCCTGAAGAGTATTTTCCAGCTTGGATTCACTATCTTCATCACATTCTGGTACACCTATCAAACGTAGGTTAGGTCTCTTCACATAGTCCCACTTTTTTGAAGACTTTGTTCATTTCTTTTTGCACTTTTTTCTCTAATCTTGGTTTCTTGTTTTATTTCATTGAGTTGATCTTCGACTTCTGATATCCTTTCTTATGCTTGGTCAATTCAGCTGTTGAAACTTGTGCATGCTTTGCGAAGTTCTCGGGTTGTGTTTTTCAGCTCCTTCAATTCATTCATATTCCTCTCTAAGTTGTCCATTCTTTTTAACATTTCCTCGAATCTTTTTTCAAGGTTTTTAGTTTCTTTGCATTGATTTAGAACATGTTCTTTTAGCTCACAAAAGTTTCTCATTATCCACCTTCTGAAGTCTGATTCCATCATTTCATCACACTCATTCTCTGTCCAGCTTTGTTCCCTTGCTAGTGAGGAGTTTTGGTCCTTTGTACGAGGTGAGGTGGTTTGGTTTCCGATGTTTTCCTCCTTTTTGCACTGGTTTATTCCCATCTTTGTGGATTTATCAACCTGTCATCTGAGTAGTTGCTGACTTTTCGATTGGGTCTCTGAGTGGACGCCCAGCTTGTTGATGATGAAGTATTTCTGTTGCTTAGTTTTCCTTCTAACAGTCTAGCCCCTCTGCTGTACAACTGCTGAGGTCCACTCCAGGCCCTCCTTGTCTGGGGTACACCTGTAGCAGCTGCGGAACAGTGAGGGATGCTACCAGTTTCTTCTTCTGCTATCTTTGTCCCAGAATGATGCCCGCCAAATGTCAGTCTGATCAGTACTTTTTGAGGTGAGTCTTTGGATATACAGCAGTCCGGGAGCTGCTTGAGGAGATGGACTGTACTTTATAGGAGCTCAATACTGAGCTCCGTTGTTCATTCATGGCTGTTAGCATGTGCGTTTATGTCTGCTGCAGCAGAACTTATAAATCCCCTTTTTTTCCTCAGATGCTCTGTCTCAGGGAGTTAGAGCTTTCTTTATGAGTATCTTTTGCACTGTCCTGCCCAGCTAGGAGGCAGTCTAGTCCCTATTTGCCTGCTGAGGCTCCGCCCTTCTAATGCAGGTGTCTTCCCTGTTGCTGTGGGTTTTGCCCTGCTACTGTGGGCTCTGCCCTACTGTTGTTGGCTTTGCCCTGTTGCCATGGGCTCCAGCCTGTTGCCCATGGGCTCTGCCCTGCTGTCATAGGCTCCTCCCTATTGGTGGAGTCTCTCTGTTATGGTAGGTTGCCTTGGCAATGGCAGGCTGCCTCAGCAATGGGAATGTTGCTCAGTAGGCGTGGAATGCCTCAATAGTGATGCATGCCCCTCCCCCACCGAGCTGCACCATCCTGGATTCAGCTGTGCCCGCAGTGAAACTCTCAGCCTGGAGCATTTCGAATCGCCGTTTTCTTTGTTGCTGTGGGGGTGCGACCCACCAAGCCTGATCACCTGGCTCCCTGCCTCAGAGCCCTTTCTCTCTTTTTTTTTTTTTTTAAGTTGAACAGATGACTCTCCCAGGTGTTTTAGTCACCTGCTGAAAGGGCACCGGGATGTGTGTGATTTTCTGTGCAGGGGCTCACTGCACCGGCTCAAATGTCACTTCCCAGGAATCTCCTGGTCTGGCTCTCTGTCCAAGTGCCGTTTAATCAGATGGATATGCTAATCTGCCCTCCCAAATCTCAGATTGCCAGTTTAACAGGGCACCCAGACCAGCACGTTTTGTGCAGGGTTCCGCTGCGCTGTGGCGCCGGCCGAAATGGCAGCACAGCTGAGAGGGCTGCACTGGTGTCCCATGTCTCTCCTACTCCTGGGAATTTCCCCATTCTGAGGGCAACAAAGATCCGTCTGGAAATGCGCTAGGACTCGCTCTCTGTGCCTTCACTGAGAGCTGCAATCCTGATTTGTTCTTACCACACCATCTTGGAAATCCCCGATTTTTCATCTTTTAAAGAAACTATGTTTTTACTAATTTCATTAAACCCCAAGGAAACTATCTTAGGGGCTCTTGGGCATAATTGCACTTCAAATGAAATCTTTAATTTAATGTGGCTTTGTGACCTGGCTCCTGTGGATTTGCTTGCCTGCCTGCCCACCTGCCTACCTGCCCTCCCTCCCTCCTTTCTCTCTTTCCTTCCTTCTGTCCTTCTTTCCTTCCTTCCCTCCTTCCCTCTTTCCTTCCTTCCTTCCTTTTTTCCTTTTCTTTTTCTTTTTTCATAATGCTGCTCATATATTAGGTGCAGTATTGGTTTTAAATGCTGAGTTTGTAGTTGTTTTCCTGTCTATATTTCTTAACCTTACTTGCAGCTAAGTATGTAGAGGAGTATGTGCTTGCAAATGGACTGTAAGTACAAATGATATGTAGAGCTTCTGCAGATTTCCTTAAAAGGACTTTCCTTATCTTATACTTTCTCTCATTCACCCTCTGCAGGATGTGGTATTCATCAGCCAGCTTCAACCAATGGATATGGAGGCAACACTCCAAGGGAACTGCACTAGATGTAACCTGTGTGCTCCGCTAATCTCAGAGCAGGGCCAACTACATGCCTTGGACTTTCTATCCACTTTTAAATATTTTTTTCACCTAAGTGAGAAGTAACAAAACTTCTAATTTGGGATAAATAACTGCATTAAAGGAGTTTGGGATAGCTTTGATAGATGTCTACTTTGTATTTTCACCTTTGTCCATTATCTCATCTAACAGAGTATAAAATAAATGCAGAGTTAACAGTGTGTTTACTTTAAGAAGTGGTGAAATAGGAAAGACAATAGTCCTGTCTTTTGAGCTAACTCTTTTAGATACAATATAACTAAGCATCCTTTTTTCAAAGGTAGCATGCACACAATTGCTGAAAAAACAGCTTATTTTGACATGAGTGGCTAAGGACAGGTAACTCCTAGTCTGGGGTGTTAAGAGAAGTGGCTGATGCTATCTAGTACTTGATGTAGAAGCTAGTCTATTGCATAAGGGAAAAAAGTAGAAAATGAATATATTAGGCATATGTGAAATATGTTTAAGAAATAGAGGTCAAGAAGGTCTGTCAATGAATGTAAGAGGGTAATTTGAACTCCTTGACTTCAGTGTGTTCATTTGTGAGATAAACCTAAAACTATAAATTCATTTAATTATATTATAATGCTTTTTTATTTTGTAGATCAACTTTTCAGTAGTAATGTCCTAAAAAAAAAAAAAAAAACAGAGGAGCATGTATAAAGAAAAGTTAAATACTAACCTTTCACTTACTTATTTATTTATTTATTTCCATAGGATTTTGGAGAACAGGTATTTGGTTACATGAGTAAGTCTTTTAATGGTGATATGTGAGATTTTGGCACACCCATCACCTGAGCAATATACACTGAAGCCCATTTAATCCTTTATCCCTCAATCCTCTTCCATCCTTTCCATGGAGTCCCAAAAGTGCACTGTATCCTTCTTATGCCTTTGCATCCTCATAGCTAACTCCCACTAATGAGTAAGAACATACATTTCTGGTTTTTCATTACTGAGCTACTTCACTTAGAATAATAGGCCCCAGTTCCATCCAGATTGCTGCAAATGTCATTAATTCATTCCTTTTAATAGCTGAGTAGTATTACAGCATATATGTATACTATAATTTCTTTATCCACTCATTGATTATTGGACATTTTGGCTGGTTCCATATTTTTCACAGTGGTTGTACCAGATTACATGCTCACCAGCAATGTAGAAGTGTTTCCCTTTGACTGTCTCCACACCGACATCTATTATTCTTTGATTTTTTGATTACGGCCATCCTTCCAGGAGTAAGATCATATCTCATTGTGGTTTATATTTGTATTTTCCTCATCACTAGTGATGTTGCACATCTTTTCATATGTTTTTTGCCCATTTGTATACCTTCTGAGATTGTCTATTCATGTTCTTAGCCCACTTTATGATGAGATTGTTTTTTTTTCTTATTTGAGTTCCTTGTAGATTCTGGATGTTAGTTCTTTGTCAGATGTATAAATTGCAAAAATAAGTTCCCACTCTGTAGGTTTTCTGTTTACTCTGCTGACTGTTCCTTTTGCTGTACAAAGCTCTTTTGTTTAATTCTCACCTGTTTATCTTTGTTTTTTAATGAAAGTACATCCCATGCTCATGGATGGGTAGAACCGATATTGTAAAAGTGACCTATTGTCAAAAGCAATCTACAAATTCAATGCAATTCCCATCAAAATACCACCATCATTTTTCACAGAACAAATTAAAACAATCCTAAAATTCACATGGAACCAAAAAAGAGCCTGCAGAGCCAAAGCAAGAGTAAGCAAATCTGGAGGCATCATCACATTACCTGACTTCAAACTATACTATAAGGCTGTAGTTACAAAAACAGCATGGTACTGGTATGAAAATAGGAACAGAGGCCAATGGAACAGAATAGACAACCCAGAAATATATCAAAATACTTACATCCAACTGATCTTTGACAAAGCAAACAAAAATGTTAAGTGGGGAAAGGAAACCCTATTCAACAAATGGTGCTGAGATAATTAACAAACAACATGTAGGAGAATGAAAATGGATCCTCATCTTTCACCTTAAACAAAAATCAACTCAAGATGAATCAAGGACTTAAATCAAGACCTGAAACTATAAAATTTCCAGAAGATAACATCAGAAAAACCCTTCTAGATATTGGTTTAAGCAAAGACTTCCTGACCTTTAATTCATATAGGAAGTTATAAATAATATAAACTTATACAAAGGTTCTTTGACATTTACTGTCTAGCATGGAGGTCTCAATAATATCCCTGACCATGTGAAAACCTAATGCAATAAATCTGGAGATGTCAGCATCTGTTTCAAAGGTTACTCATTAGTTTAATTCTGTATCTAAGATGCAATGTAACACATGTAGAGGAAGAAAGTATATACACATAATTTTTAGTATCGATCAAATAACTATATTCTATGTTGATTTGGCTAATTTTCTTATATACTGTTATCATTTTATTCTTACATACAGTTTTTATGTATATAAGGAAAAATAACATAATTGTAAAATAGGTCATCCCTAACAGTTTAATGATGTAGTTTAGAGCAGAATCACTAGATGCTACTTATTTTTTTAAATCTAGTTTTTGGAATAAATTTTCCATTGAAAACTTTTTTTTTCACTGAAGATGAAATAGATGACACTACTGTGAATGTTCATAAATTCAGTTAAAAGATAAGCATTGAATATAATATTACTTTTTGTGAGGCTAATAAAAGTACAAATTTGGGTGAAATACAGCACCACTGAAAAAGACTTTCTTACTATGTAAAGAAGTTTATAGCCAAGTCAATTCTAAGCAGAAAGAACAAAGCTGGAGACATCACACTACCTAACTTCAAACTATATTACAAGGCTACAGTAATGAAAACAGCATGGTACTCTTACCAAAACAGAGATATAGACCAATGAAACAGAACAGAAGCCTTGGAGGCAATGCCACACATCTACAATCATCTCATCTTTGACAAACCTGACAAAAACAAGCAATGGGGAATGAACTCCCTGTTTTATTAATAGTGTTGGGAAAACTGGCTAGTCATGTGCAGAAAGCAGAAAGTGTACCCCTTCCTGACACCTTACACTAAAATTAACTCCAGATGGATTAAAGACTTAAACATAAGACCTAACACCATAAAAACCCTAGAAAAAAACTAGGCAAAACCATTTAGGACATAGGCATAGGCAAGGACTTCATGACTGAAATACCAAAAGCATTGGCAACAAAAGCCAAATAGACAAATGCGATCTAATGAAACTCCAGAGCTTCTTCACAGCAAAAGAAACAATCATTAGAGTGTACTGGCAACCAACAGAATGGGAAAACAATTTTTGCCATCTACCCATTTGACAAAGGGCTAATATACAGAATCTACAAAGAACTAAAACAGATTTACAAGAAAAAAGCAAACAAACCCATTCAAAAGTGGGTGAAAGATATGAATGGATGCTTTTCAAAAGAAGAGATTTATGAGGCCAACAAACATGAAAAAATACTCATTGTCACTAGTCATTAGAGAAATGCAAAACAAAACAACATTGAGATACCACCTCAAGCCAGTTAGAATGGTGATCATTAAAATATCTGGAGACAAGAGATGCTGGAGAGGATGTGGAGAAACAGGAACACTTTTACACTGTTGGTGGGAGTGTAAACTAGTTCAACCAAGACAGTGTGGCGCTTCCTTAAGGACCTAGAAATAGAAATTCCATTTGATCCAGCAATCCCCTTACTGGGTATATACCCAAAGGGTTACAAATCATCCTATTATAAAGACCCAAAGGATTACAAATAATTCTCTTATAAAGACACATGCACACATATGTTCATTGTGGTGCCGTTTACAACAGTGAAGACCTGGAACCAACCCAAATGCCCATCAACGATAGACTGGACAAGGAAAATGTGGCACATATACACCATATACTACTATGCAGCTATAAAAAATGATGAATTTGTGTCCATTTTAGGGACATGGATGAATCTAGAAACCATCATTCTCAGCAAACTGACACAAGAACAGAAAATCTTACACAGCATTTTCTCCTCACAGGTGGGTGATGAACTATGAGAACACATGGACACAGGGAGGGGAGCATCACACACTGGGGTCTGTTGTGGGGGGCAAGAGAGGGACAGCAGGGAGGGGTGGGGGGGTCAGAGAGGGATAACATGGGGAGAAATGCCAGATGTAGGTGACGGGGATGGTGGCAGCAAACCACATTACCATGTGTGTACCTATGTAACAGTCCTGCATGATCTGCACATGCACCCCAGAACCTAAAGTACAATAAAAATATATACATATAAAATTAATTTTATATACATTAATATATGTGATGTTTTAAAATAACTTTATTTTATCTGCATTTTAAACTTTAAAATGTCAAATTCTAAAGTAAACAGTTCTACAGGTATAAATCAATAAAAAATATGCTAATCATTTGACATTTATAGCTCCTTTTAAAGCAGTTTTGAGATACTCTATTTTAAGAATAAGTAAGAGACTGCTAACATCCTTCCTTCCCTGCCCCACATAACAGTTTTACTTGTTATTTGAGAGAATGTTCAGATATTGACCTTAGTTGAGTGAGTCAGAGAGACAGAGTTCCAGATTAGAGCCACTGCCTAGCCAGGAAGAGGGAAAACATGATAAGAGGTCAGTGTATTGCTATAAATCACACTCCTTTATGCTATGTTTAGATGAGATGGAATAAATCATGAAGGCAAACAAAGTTTTCTTGTCAGCAAAAAGTATATATACAGCTGGAATTTGGAAAGATTTTCTCTTCTTGTTTCCCATAGAACATTTTAAACTCAGTTTAACATACGGTGTTTAGCAAAGGCATAGGTGATAAGATGACATTTGAGTAGACATCTGGATGCAGAGAGGAAGCAAGCCATGCAGACTCTGGGTAAAGCAGGTTCTCAGCGGAGGAAAGTGCACTTGGAAAGGATCTGAGACAGACTTGTGCTTAGAGTGTTTGAGAAAGAGCAAGAAGACTATTTGCCCAGAGTAAGATGGTTGAATGGGGCAAATGAAAAGCATGCAGTCAGAGAAGTAGTAGGGACCTGATTATGTAGGTCAATTTACATTTACAATGGATGCGTTTGGGAATGACTTGAAGGCTGTAAAAAGAATGAGACATTATCCAGTAATTAACACATATTACAATTACTGTGTGTCAGGCACTTTTCGAAGTACTTGATACAAGCTTATATCATACACACACACACATACACACACACACACAAATTATGAAGTAGGCACATAGAGGTTATTGCTAAATATTAAAAGGGCTTTGTGAAATTCTTCAGATTTACTTTCTAAACCACCGTTAGGCAAAGACAAATGTGTCTTGGGAAGGAACATCCTAACTTGAGTGACTGCTGGTTAATGCTTGGTGCAACAGACCTGATATCTAATTTAAAAGGATTGCATTAGATAGTCTTAAGAATAGATAGTAGCAGGGCAAGTGTGAAAACAACAAGATGAGTTGGGAAGCTCACAATACACAGAAATTTTAGAAAAGTTGGAAAAATGTGTGAGATGAACATGTTTGAGTTGATTTATCCTAGATTCCCCATCACTGCTGGTGACCTAGTAGAGTTAGTTGCATTTCACAGCAGTTGACAGAAATGGAAGTAACAGAGTCGACTAAAATAACATCACAGATCTAAAACCAAATGACCTTAAGATTTTATCCTTAGTATAAACAGTAAGCTAAAAGTGAATTCAGGTGAAGTCAGCCATTATTTCTGATTCCATTACTATATGAAAAAATATTCTGGATGAAGCAGTTTTTGACAGATATTATCATTCCCACGATATCGATAAGAAAACAAGTTCAGGAAGAAGCACATATACTAAAGAAAACATAGCAAATACCTGGAAGAGTCGGGACTGCAATCCCACAGTGTTAGACTTTGGGGCCTCAAATAACTGCTAGATTATATCACTGGCCCTTTGATTTATAATTGCTAGGGGTCCTGTGAATCTCTAGGTGAGAAATTCTTTAAGAATAGCCTAAATAAATCAAGGAGGCTTGACTGGAACCAGGTAGGGTAAAAGGAGAACACCAAAAGTAGGCAGCATATATGAACTCACTGTTTTAGAATATTGTTCTTAGCATCTAGACAGGTGGGTAAACAAATGGGTCCGACGTACAAACAGCTCAGCTGTTCCTAGTGATTTGTGTTTTGTCAAAATAACTCAGCCAAGTTGTCCTCAGAAAAAATGTTACAGCATTTTTTTTTTTTGCTTGTTTTAAAAACACTGGCAAATCCAAAGAGACACAGCAGCCAAGAATTGAAGCTGCCATCTGCAACTGTGCCAGGGTCAAAGTCACTGTCTGTCCTTGGGCCATTCATTCAAATGTTTTGAGACCTCATTTGTCTCACAGATAAATGGAACTCTTGCTACTTATTCATTTTTCCTTTGAGATTCTTCAGATAATTTGCAATTTAATGAGAAATATGGGCAAGATATTATCACCTTCTCTCTGCTAATTAAATTCTTCCTTTCTTTACTTCCCAAACTTCAACATAACATTCCAAGACTTACTTGACTATTTATGATTCTTTTCTTTTTTTATTTTATCATAAATTTGTCATCTGGCATTGAGCATTCCCTTCATTTTAATGGTGATAATCCTTTTATGCATATGGCCTGTCTACCCAGAGTTACTAGGAGATCCTAGAAGGCAGAACCAAGATTACATATATATTTCCATGTACACCCGGGAATCAGTAAAGTGCTGTGCAGGAAATTAGAGTTGGCTGAGAATTTGATGATGGTAATGATGACTGTAATAGCAGTTACTGTTTATGGAGCACATACTTTGTGCCAGTCACATTATATAATGTCTTATTTTATCCCGACAAAAACTTGCAAGGCATTTATCATAATATGAATTTAGAATTGAGGAAAGTGAGATGTACAGATAAACTGAGATGCATAAGTAGTGCATGAAAACCTGAAAGTCAACGGCAGAGGTATGATAAAAATTCAGGCTTTTCTATCTCCCAAATCAGTGAGATATGGCAGAAGTGTCAATTCAGGTACATATGTATGTAAAATCCATTTACCATGCACTCATCCATTCACCATCACTCACTTATGCATCCATTTAACCATCAATTTAATGATTTAGCCATCCACCTATTTTTCTCCAAATATCTACTGTTCTCTCCACACACTCATTTGTTCTTACATTCATGTATCCATTCTACAATCCTTTCAGTCACTCACCTTGTCATCCATTCCACCACTCTCTTCATGCATTCAGCTGACCATTCATTCATACAATTATTAATTCATTAATATATCTACTCATCCATCCAGTTATTTCCTAACTTATCCATTTATTCCCTAATATATCCATATATTGAAACACTTATCAATCTGTCAATTTATTGATTTATTTACTTATTCATTCATTTATTTATTTAATAATTCCTAAGGCATCTATCCATTCATTCTGTTGCCTATTTAACTATTTATTAAAAATATATTCATTACCCCATTAACTGCCTTCTTTGTAGCAAAACCTTGCTAAATACAAGAAATACTAAAATGAGTAAGTATCTAACCTACAGTATCCTACAGTCTGACTCAAATAATCTAGAAAAAATTAATGTGAGGCAAAGGAGAAAATATCTTCGTTGTAAGCAGAGAAGTAGTCCAATAAAAATTTACCAGCTGGGCAGGGTGGCTCCGCCTGTAATCCCAACACTTTAGGAGGCCAAGGTGGGCAGATCACAAGGTTGAGAGATAGAAACCATTCTGGCTAACATGGTAAAACTACTAAAAATGCAAAAATTAGCTAGGTATGGTGGCACGCACTAGTAGTCTCAGTTACTGTGGAGGCTGAGGCAGAATGGCTTAAACCAGGAGGCAGAGGTTGTAGTGAGCCAAGACAGTAATAAAATTACTAATTAAATTCTAGGCAAAATAATTTGCCAGAATCAAATTTACTTTTTCAACCTAAATAACTAACAATATAGTTAGGTATTGCCATTTATGTTAGTTTTGATCATTGAATGTGAACAGAAGCAGTGTCCGCAGCATCTGTGTTATATTTCAAAAGAAGAGATCATAAACTTGCTGTCCTTTTTATCTTCCTTATGGATGGAATAGTTATGCCATTTAGCCATGTAGAACTATGCAGATAAAGCAATCTGCTAGAGATGGCAGAATTATACGATGGAAAAATTCTAGACCCCAGGACACTGTGCTGTTCAACCTGTTGTAGCTTTGGCTTTTACTTTTTTTATCTTGTTTAAACCACTTGTAATTTAATTTGGATGTTTTATGGTGTGTGAACCTTTATTCTATACAATTTACACTCTGGTGCCTTAAAACGGAATGCTTCACTAAAAGAATATAAAATACGTGGCATTGTCTTGAGACAGTAAGAGAGACTGTGAAGATACAGATAGCACATCATGGAAAGCTGAAAACTATCAGCACATTATGATCAGTATTTGGTAAAACTTCTCCTAATGCTTGGAAAGAAAACTCCTTCCTGTGAGAGTCTATGCTCAATAGGAAATGTTTAGAAATATTCATATTTTATGTTTTAGTAAAGGCTCAGAAGAGATGAAGGACACTGGGGTGGAGATTTAGTTTACATAGATTGGAGAGTACACAGATGGGTGCAGGGACACACCCTCTACATGCAATTTTTAATCTAAGTTGAGTTAAAATTTCATAATGTGAGGCCTTATGGATTCAAAGAGTGAACTGATTTTGTATGTTAGATTGAAAAATTATATTAGGCAGCCCTGAAAATGTACTTTACCTGGAGAAGGGAATATGGTACCAAGCATCTTTAATTAAAAATTGTTAGCCAGACATTGGAGCCACCAAAGTGGCAAAAAGCAAATTAAGGACGTTACCTTCCCATCCAAACACACTATTTTAGATGACTGACTCCAAAGATACCTTTCATTTTATTTTTCTGAAAGTAACAGTAGAATAGGCAGGGCATAGAGGGGGTTTAAAAAAAAAAGACCAGATTCTCCAGACTTAACACTATTCTAAATTCTATATTTTGCTCAGTAGTTTGGGAAACTAGAACATTTTTAAAAAGCCATTTTAAATAAATAAAGTTTATTTATACTGAATAAAAATCTAAGGCATATAGTTATATCCTATCTATAAGAAACCTACTTATTTTATTCAGTCCAGGCTAAAGTACCTTACCCTGGGTGGCTTATAAACCTTAGAAATTTATTTTTCACAGTTCTGGAGGCTGGAAGCATTAGATCAGGTTGCCAGTGTTAACGGTTTCTGGTGAGAGCCTGTTGCAAGGTTGCAGACATCCCATTCTAGCCTCACAAGGAGGAAAGAGGGCTAGCTCACACTGTGGCTTGTTCTTCTAAGGGCACTAATTCCATTCTTGAATTAAGTCATGATCTTCATGCTGATGACCTAATTACCTTCTAAAAACCCTACCTCCAATTATTATTACATTAAAATTAGGATTTCAACATATTTATCTGGGTGGACATAAACATTCAGTACATTTTACTACATTAAATATACAGTCTTATGTACAACAAACGTAAAAAGATGGAAGGAGATTTGACAAACACACACCACTCAAAGGAAAGCAGGGGTAGCAATAGTAATATCAGACAAGGTAGAATTCAGAATCAGGGATATTATCAGAAGTAAAAATCTATAGAGTCAGGTCATTTCTCTGGGAAGATATTTTTAAAATTTTAATTTTGTATGTGGTGAACAACATACAAAAATATATACAAATACACAATTGTAATGGATTCAGAGACATCCATACCCTCAGTAATTCATAGAACAAGGAGACAAAGTCGGGAAGCTTATATATGTTCTCAAAAATATTAACAACCACTTGATCTAAGTGACATTTTATGTAATAGTTTATGGAAAAGCAGCAGAATGTACATTATTCCCTCAGCATACATGAAACTTACACCATGACAAAACAGATAATGGGAAATTCAACAGACTTTAAATCTACAAAAATAAAAATCATACAAAGTATATTAGACCATAACATAATTTAATTAGAAATAAATAATAGAAATGTATCTGGGAAACCTCCAAATACTAAGAAATTAAACAACACATTTCAAAATAATCCAGAGGTCAAAGAAGAAGTCTCAAGGTAAAAATATTTAACTGAATAAAAATGGAAATAAGACATTAAAATTTGTAAGATGCAGCTAAATAAATGTTTAGAGAGAAAGTATAGCATTAAATGCTTATTAAAAAATAAAGACCTTAAATCAATACTTCAAGTTCTAGCTTAACAAATTAGAAAAGGGAGAGACAAACTCAAAGCAAGCAAACAGAAAAAATAGGAGCATCAATCAATGAAATTGAAAACAGAAAAGCAGTTAAAAAAGAAAGCTGTGTATTTGAAAAAATAAACTCTAGTCATACTGGCAACCAAAAAAGAGAAAAGACAGAAATACCAATATCAGGAATTGAATAAGGGACATCATTACATATCTTCACAGACAAAAAATAACAAGGGAAAATTGTGAGCAACTCTATATCCACAAATTTGAAAAGTCAGATGGACATTTTAGTGTGATTATCCTGTTCCTACTCTACTGTTGCATTTTGGGGGTAAGTCACTGGATCATGAAGAAACATAGATAGACCTAGTAAAGTTGAGTACTCATAACCTCAAATTCATGGCTTCAGTGGACTCTCATGGATTAGACTTTGAAGTTTCCCCCTGGATATGAGATGAATATGTTCCCTATGTGGAACGACATGTACACAGATGATTTTGGCTGACCAAAGACCATGCTATGGCAGATAATTCTGGTTTTCCTTTAATATCAACTCTTTTCTTCTCTCATGGAATAAACGTGATCCATAATCTTTAGCTGTGTGTATGGTCCTCCAGAATATAGATAGTATTTTCCACCATCTTTTAAAGCTAGCTGTGGCCATGCAGCTAGGCCAAGAGAAATGCAAAATGTATGTGTGGAGTTCAATGTCATACACTCCATAAGGCATAGTGCAGCTAATAAAATTGAGATCAATCTAAGTGTTTCAATGAGAATATTTTATAGAAGAAATTTTTACACAGTGACAGACAATCCAAGAAGCCAAACATAATAATATATACATATTATTATATATAATATTATTTATTATTATATATAATAATATATATAGTCTTCTGAAGAGCATTTTATCTATTAAAGAGTAAAAGCAAAATGATATGATACCACTCATAGCGATAGAGGGATGTCTTAGTTCACTTTATGTTGCTGTAATAGAAAACCACAGACAGATAAATTATAATGAACAGAAATTTATTTCTTAAACCTTCAGCAGCTGGGAAGTCTGAAGTTAAGGACCCCACATCTAACAAGTCCTTCTTGCCATGTATTGCTACAGGTGACAGGCAAGAGTGAATACATGAGACAGCAAGCAATAAAGGAACTCAGCTAATGCGTTATAAGGACACCACTCCTGTGATAATGGCATTAATCCATTCATGAAGGCAAAGCCCTAGTGTTCTAAGCATCTTTTAAAGATCCTACCTATCAACACTCTTTGGAGATTAAATTTCAACATGTGTTTCCAAGGGCATATTCAAGTCATAGCAAGGGATAACATGATGGTCCAAATGCTAAAGCTCCTTGCTGATGGATGCATGTTGAGAATTGAGTGATGAGGGTATGGGCCACTTGCCTAAGGAGGCTAGAGGAACAGAGAAAATGCAGCTTCTTTGGAAGAGGCACCCAAGACAGACCGAGAGTAAGGAAATACCTAACCTATCAAGGTCATCCATTAGATTACACAACAGAAAAGGGAAAAGTGAAGAATACAGCTATGAGCAAAAATAGAGTGACCATCAACTTTACATATGAGTCATATTTAGGCCTTCCCTTTCCTTTGAATTAGAATTTGGATGTGATGAGAAACCTATTGATGGTGGAGTGACAGAATAGAAAGATTTAGGGCTGCTGAAAATTTGATGAAGATTGTTATGTGAAAAAGCCCAGCTCAGGCTTATACAGAAAGAAATATATGTCATACTGAAATCATTGTTAAGTTTGAACATCCAATACTGTAGTCAATCTATATCCTAATTAAAATTAATATGATATGTTACAATTAGATCTAGTCAGCTGGAAGAATATGAATGATAGAGTTATGAAAGAGAGAGGGTTTAAAAAAACAGGCAGGAATATATTGTATAATTTCATTTATGCAAAATGTACAGAAGAGGCAAATCTAGAAAGACAGAAAACAGAATAGTGGTTTCCAGGAACTAGGGGTAGTTACTGCTAAAGGGTTCAAGGGCTGAGCATGGTGGTTGATGCCTATAATCCCAACAGTTTGGGAGGCTGAATCAAGAGGATTACTGAAAGCCAGAAGCTTGAGACTAGCGTAGGCAACAAAGAGAGACTCCATCTCTACCAAATATAAAAATAAAAAAAATTAGCCTGTAGTCCCAGCTACTCAGGAGGCCAAGGCAGCAGGATTACTTGAGGCCAGGAGTTTGGGGCTATAGTGAACCATAATTGTACTACTGTACCACAGCCTGGAGACAGAGTAAGTCCCTGTTTCTAAACAATAAAAATAAAATAAAGCTTTCTTTTTAGGGTGATAATACAGTAAAAATAATTTCAAACTCTATAAGTACCCTAAAAAGACACTAAATTGTATACTTTAAAAATAAAAACTAAACTAAAAAATAAGTATGTAAGAGTCAGACAATCAAAGAGCTTAGATGATATGATAAGAAATCTTTATTTATCTTGGCTGTGGATAGTCAGGATAGGGTGCATTTTAGATATAACAATAAAATTATATACTTTTAAAGAAAACTTCAACATCAGAGTGGAAGGCATATTGCAGAGAGCAAAGGTGTACTGTAGAGAGCAAAAGGACAAAGGATCCCTCCTATCTATTTAGCATAGACAGGAGGAAACAAGGACTTGAACAGGAAAATAGCAATGAATACAGAATGGAAGTAACAGACAACAGGTGAGGAGAAAAGGAGTGGCTGATCCACGAATGCTTTCAGTCACTTAACTTTTGTCCCCATCAACTGTGCATTCTAGGAGATAACCTAAAACACCTATATTTTACATTTTTTTTTATATTTTTTCTGTCACTAAGACAGAAAAAAGTCACAAAGCATGTGAGAGACACTACCCAGTGCTTGGAGAAGGTATTTTCATACCCCAAACTAAACCTTCTGCAGATACTTTTACGTAACAAATTAGGTGCTTCTTTTATACCTGGTTCATGAGGCCTGGACAACTTTTTCAATTATCCTCTAAATTAAGATCCAACTGCTTCTTATGGAATACATGAAATCTAATTTTCCCATCAAAACAATATTTTTATGTCAGTGATTTCTTTACTGAAACCAATCATCCATCTCCTGGAACTCCTATTAAGAAAAAGCTCCTGGGTACTAATAAAACAGAGTACAGCAAATGAGCTGATATTAACTTTTATTTATCAAATATGTGATGTAAAGATGTTAATGTTTATTAACACGGCTTTATGTTAATAGCTTCATCAAGGCTCAGATGTTTACAGCAGTATGAATTATGTATTATAATTTATTTTACATCTTTTTCTTTAGACGTGAGACCATCATTACCTGGAAGAAATAAAATGATGTCAAAAAGAAAGTGTATGTATATACTTTACATTTTTCTATTGAAATAAGTTAATACCATGAACAGAAAGAAACTCAGCATGACACATACAGCTCTTCATGACTGCCTTCACACATTTTGAGTTATAGTCATATCAAGAAACTTGACTTCCTTCAAACACAATATCCACTGCCTCATTCGCCTTACTTTTATACATGCTGTTAACTCTAATAGGAACATAATCTTATTTCCTGCTTCTTTAATTAATACTTATTTTTCCAATACTCAAGTAGATATTACCTCCTGTGGAAAACTTTTCTTGGGTTTCTTCTATGCCCAAAATGTATTAAGTGACCTTATTCAGTATACACATAATACCCTATGCATCACTATTTGACAAGTATAATGTAAAGAAAATATTAGTTTAAGATGTTGTGTTAGTTTGTGTAACTTGAATAAGCTTCTGTAACAAATAGATCATAGGAAGTATCATGGCTTCAACATAAATGGATGCCTTTTTCTGAGCTACCTAATAGCTCAATGCAGATGGCTCTGCTTCACATTGCATAACTCAGGAACCCCCGCTTCTTCTACCCTATGGCCCTTGCTTCCTCTGGTTTTTCACTAATCAAGCAAGAATAAAGAGGTGGTGAAGGACATATGGCTTCTTCTTGATTCTTTGCCCAGATATGGCACATATCACTTCTACTTGCATTCCAGTGGTTAAAATGTCATTATTTGGCCTCAAGTAACTAAAAAGGAAGCTGTGAAATGCAGCCTTACTCTGCACACAGGAAGAAGAGCTAGCAGCAACATTAAGCTGAAAGTAATTAAACTACTATAGTTGTCAAGCTTTGGACTAGCATGCCCAGTGCAGACAGGGAACAATATGTCAGTGCCCACTTTGGGCCAACACATTGGTATGCTGAGTGTCACATGTCTGGAAACAACAGTTCTAACTGGTCAATTTTTCTTCCTTTTTCCCTTTCCCTTTTTGGAAGTTCAGCTTTCAGATGTTATTATACAACACGTGAGCAGTGGGAAGTGGGTTGTGGGCAGTGGCATGTAGGGGCTCAGCTATGAGCTAGCACATTAATACAGTAAAAGGAAATTCTGGGGTTGTGCTTTTGAAATGTCCTTTTCTTCACCCTGCTTCCTGTCATCTTTTACCTTCTTCCTTCCCCTACTTCTCCCCCTTACTTTGTGTCAGCTTTTAACCAGTACACCCAGTATGGATGTGAGTCAAAGACACTGCTTTCTGCTATAGTGGTGAGGAGTTTGATAACACTGGCAGGATTGAACAAATTAGTAAATTCATTTAGGGGAGTGGTAAACATATTTCTCATTGTTGAAAATGGGACTTATAAATATGGAAAGGAGATAGTTTTAGAATACAAGTAGAAGCACCAGTGTGCACAGTGATCAAATATGATAGAGCTCCAGTTAAAATTAAAATAAAATATAGAAACATATAGACATATGCATATGTGCATATTTGTATATATAGATTTGCTTTTTAAAAATTAATTTTTTAAAAACTTTTATTTTAGGTTCACAGGAACATGAGCGAGTTTGTTATATAGGTAAATCGCATGTCATGAGAGTTTGTTATATGGATTATTTCATCGCTCAGATAATAAGCATAGAATCTAATAGGTAGTTTTTTGATCTTCATCCTTTTACCACTCTCCACCCTCAAGCAGGCCCGAGTGACTGCTGTCCTCTTCTTTGTATTGATATGCACTCAACATTTAGCTCCCATTTATAAGTGAGAACATGTGGCATTTAGTTTTCTATTCCTGTGTTAGTTCGCTTAGGATAATGGCATCCATCCCCATCCTTGTTGCTGTGAAGGACATGATGTTTTATGTTTTATGGTTGTATAGTATTCCATGGTGTATATGTAGCACTTTTTTGTAACCCAGTTTATTGCTGATGGGCATTTAGGTTGATTCCATATTAGTGCATAAATAGATTTTTTTAAATCTCACTTTCTTTAGAGGACATACATGCAATTATATTGCAGTCACAAGGAGCACACATAATGTCCACTTATTTGTTTCTAAATACTTAGGAGTCAGAGCTTCCTGGAGAAGAGTACCTGACTCCAGGGCTGAGGCAGGGAAACTGTAAGATGATCTGGGAACATCCTGTTGTGCCAGAAGTACTCTAGGAGCATGTCCAAAACACATAAGAACCAGTTGAATGGGTTTCGACTAGCCAAGTCTGGGACAAATTGAAATAAGTGATAATTGACAGAGCAAGAGTATCACCATCTTCGACAAGCACCATCTTAAAGTTCCCCTTGATCAAAAAAATGCCTGAATCAAAAGGCCATCAGCCTAATGGCTAAAGTCAGCATGACCATAAACCATAAATGACATCTCTGACCAGAAACATTCTAACCATAAGATAAACCTCTCCCCGACCAGAGACATGCCAGCCCCGAGATAATTTCCCCTCCAGCCAGAGATGTCAGCCCGAAGACAACTTCCCCTGTGACCAGACACATTCCACCTCTACCATAAAACTTCTCCCCCCGCCCCACAGAAATATTTCAAGCCTGTAAAAAGCTCCCTCACCATAAAACCAACAAATACTCTTAGTTTGTAAGAGGCAGCACTCCTAACCAAATCATCCAGAAGCCCCTCTCATGTTTACTCTCCAAAACGAAACTGTTGTTGACTGCTGAGCCATTTTTCATATTTCTTTCCTCTTTAACTCTTACAATAATAATGGGCAGTTAAAAATCTTTTGAGTAAAATAAGAATTTTACTAATATGCTGTCTCATATCTGGGCCCCTAAATGCTATTTTACTGATATAAAAACTTGAATAGATACGTATATAAATTGGAGGGGGGAGATGCTGGAATTAGAAGGGAATTCTTCCATGCCACCCAATCAATCTAAAAGGAATTATAGAATTAGGAGATTATCACTGACAATCATCAGTGAAAACTGATTCAGGCAGAATGCCAAATCTGATGTGTGAAAGACTAATAAAAAACAGAGTATTCAAATAGTCTCAAAGCAACTTCTCATAAATGCATATTGATCATTTATTAATAACATACTTATTAACTTCCTAGTGAAGAAATCTCACATACACCATCAATTAGACAATAAAAGTTACCATAATTGATAATGAAACAAAACCAACATGTGTACCTTCTGTGAAGAGTGTGTATATCACTTCTGCGGTATTCTTGCCCAAAATGTACCAATTCTTAAATACAACAAATATTACAAATGGAGTCACATTCTACACAGTAACTAGCCTAATTTTTAAAAATATTAGGACCCTTAATGACAAAGAAAAAATAAAGAACTGTTCCAGATAGAAGCATTAAAAAGATATGACAATGAATAGAACTACTGATCATGGATTGGCTAGTGGGCCTAAAAAGCTTATACCTGGGATAATTAGGAAAATTTGAGTGGGGTCTATGGACTAGAAAATAATATTGCATCAGTGCTTATTCCTGATTTTGATGGCTACATTGTGCCTACGTGGCAAACTGTTCTTGAGTATAGGAAATATATATTGAAGAATTAAGAAGTGTGGTAGAAAGAATAATAGCCCCCACACATCTGTTTAAGTGTTGTTTTATAACAAATAAGTTTTTTTGCAGATGAATTTAATAATTTTGAGACTGGGAGATTATCTTAGATTGTTCAGATGGGCCCTAAAACACCACCACCAATGCTCTTATCAGAGAGAGGCAAGGGGATAGTTAATCTAGACAGAAGAGGAAAATGAAGTGTGAAGATGGAGGCAGAAATTGGGTTAATATGGGGCAAGCCAAGGAACATTGGTAACCAACATTAGCTGAAAGAAGCAAGGAATGAAATCTCCCCTATACCCCCTGGAGGAGACCCCACCCTGCCAATACCCTGATTTCAATTCAATGAGGCTAATTTTCGATTTCTTGTCTCCAGAACTGTGAGAGAATAAATTTATGTTGTTTAAAGGCACCAAGTCTGCTGTAATTTGTTAATGCTGTCAAAGGAAACTAATACAAGGGGTAATGGGGTATCGTAACTGAAACTTCCTCTTAACTATGTCCAAACAAGAGAAATGTTAACAAGGAAATCTGGGTGAAAGTTATACAAGAGCTCCCTATATTTTTTCAAATTTTATTTAAATTTAAAATTATTGAAATATGTTTTTAAAAAACTAAAAATTAGAAGATTAAGTAAAGGTTAAAAGCTATTGCTTGGGTAACATAAAATGGGAGGAAGATCAACAATTTCTCGTAGAGGGATTCAGATGCTTAATATTCTACTATTTTATCCTCCAGAAATGTTGTCCTTTTCCCCAAAACTATTTACTTCCTAGCTGTAAAGTGGCTCTAATATCTACAGATATCGTATTTGTTTTCAAGATGAGAGGGTAGATAAAGATGTAAAGGTTCATGCCAGTAGAACCTGTGTCTTTTTATCAAAAAAGTAGATGTTGTTGTAGATATCTCCAGAAAATATTTGCTTAAATATCAGTAGCCAGACCTATACCTAATTGTGAGGGAATCTGCGAAGGTGGGCATTTGCTTTCCCAGCTTCTTGAGTATATGTGAACATGGAAGGAAAAATTGAAAAACATCTGTTTAGTTGGCTAATAAATAGTGTTAGCTCCCATGAGACAGAGAAAGAGAATGAGAGAGAGAGAGAATGAATGAGAATGAATCCATATTTAGAGATCCTAGCACAATGCTTTAAATATATATTCAATAAATGCTTATAAAATGAATTGGTGTATGTATGAATGAATGCATAAATGGATGAATTAATGAATCTTATATTCCATGTTTATATTAGCCATGTGAATAAATGTCATTATTATTAGAGCATAGTTCCAAGCATAGAGTCATTTCAGAATACCTTAACACCTAGGTCATCATTTGTCTTTCAGTTTGTAGGTATTATATTCTATCATGATTTTTCTGTCTATAGATTTTCTTTTGTGTGCCCAATTTTATGGTATTACATTAAAACCATACCAACTTTCAGCATGAATTGTTACAATAATCTCTTGTTTGGGATTTTTCTGCAGGTAGGTTCTAGTTAAAGCTTGTGAATAGATAACTTTTCTCAAATATATCACATAAAGTATAAAGAAAGAGGACTATGAATAAAATCTTGATGTTTCACAAACCCTGATGGCAGCCAATTCCAGCATTGGGAGAAACAATCTGGTATAGAAGAAGGGAGTGAGAAGACATCATTTCTTTTTCTGATACAAATTCAATATGCAATTTACATTAATGCTTCTCAAACTGTAGTGTGAACAAAAATTATCTTGAAGTCTTGTTATAACACAGATTTCCAAGTCCTATTTCCAGATATTCTAATTCAAGGAGTTTGAAAGGATGCAAGTGAGTTTGAATTTCTAACAAACTCTCACATCACGCTGATGCTTCCCACCTAGGACCACCCTTCATTATGTCTCAAAGCTCTAAATTAAGCATTCTTACCCACAGAGTGGCCTATGGGACAGAAACATTGGCATCACCTGGGAGTTTGATGGAAATGTAAAATCCTAGGCTCCAACCCAGATCTACTGAATCAGAAACTGCCTTTTAACATTATCCCCAGTTGACTCATATGGGCATGAATCTTTGTGAGGCACTGCCATCTAAATGTATTACATAACATTTTGTTTCATTTTCACATCTGATAAAATGACAATGTTGGTCTCATTTTGATTCCAACACACTATGAGGTAAAAAAATAAATCAGGATTTGAAGCCAAGTGTTGAGAAGTAAATTGTGCCTCTACTAGTCTTTGTCTCCCCATGTATAAAATGGAGATCATAATCGTGTCCTCCCTTGGTTATAATAAGAATAAAATCATGTTATGAATATAATGTGCCTAGCTTCCCCTGAACAGAGAGCTATGGTCTGACATTGGTTTTACACTTTTACATGAACATTCAGGCTGCAGCTAGCACAGGGCTTCTTGTGAAATTGCTTACTTGTTATGTCGGTTCCACCTATTTGATTAGTTAATTTGATAAATTTAATTATGCTTTAAGTGAAATGATTCCAGTTAATGATTATTGATTTGAACCTCAGGAAGAGGAAAATAAATTTGATTCCTAGGTAATTAAAATTTAAAATACATACATTGAGTGTGTGCAGATGCTGACTGATTAAATTTAAAGAATATTTAAAAACTGATTTAAAATTGTGACCAAGTTGGAGAGAATCAGACTATGCCTGTGAGAGTAATTAAAACAAAATATAAGAGATGGCTGAACTGCATTTCAGTCTCATGAATCTTGCAAATCTACCATTTCATCTCCTTTCTTCAATGCTACTTTTTATTTTCATTGTACTTTAGGTTCTGGGGTACATGTGCAGATCATGCAGGATTGTTACATAGGTACACACATGGCAATGTAGTTTGCTGCCTCCATCCCCCAGTCACCTGCATCTGGCATTTCTCCCTATGTTATCCCTCCCAAGCTCCCCACCCCACGCTGTCCCTCCCTTGGCAACCCGCAGAAGACCACAGTGTGTGTTGCACCCCTCTCTGCGTCCGTGTGTTCTCATTGTTTAACAGCCACCTATGAGTGAGAACATGCGGTGTTTGATTTTCCACTTTTTTTACTTCTCAAACAGAACTATGGTAGCCTGAATCCTATATTCCAAAGCCTTTCTTTATCTAATAAATAGAGATAATATTGTCTAATAAATGGGGTTGTTGTAAGAAATTGATTTAAAAATCCAAGTGCTGAACACAGGGCTTGGCAAAAAAATGAATCAATAATTGCTGTTATTATGTAAATTTTACCCGTAATAGATTTGAGAAGGAGGCTGATGATGCTAAGTTTATCAACATTGTATTTTTTAGGATTAGTAGCGCTCTATTATATACAGAAGCAACACTCAATAATTGTTTGCTGAATCGAGCATCCAGAGTAAGTTTCTATATTATGCCAGTTGCAATTAAGCAGTAAATCTGACAAATACACAATTTTTTTCAGAGATAAAAGTGGAAGTTCTTTTACACTGCTAGTGAAGACTTACTTCCTCCAAAGCTTTTCTATAAATAATAAAAAAATGCTTAGGTATGCTGATTTTTCCTGTATACTTAGCATATTTCCCTTAAATAATACTGCTGGAAAGAGAATTAATGAATAATTTCATCCCTAGTAAACTAGTCAATATTTAGAGAGAAACCCTTAGGTTACGCTAATTTTCTAGTAGTTTAAATAAAATTCTATTTTTTATGTGGGGAGAATTAGAGTATAGCAGGATTTTATTCTCAAATAATAGATTCATTTGAAGAGATTAAAACAAGTCTTCATCAAAATGAAGGAACATTTTAAAATAAATTTGAGAAATTTATCCCAGGTGATTCAAGATACAATATTTTTAAATTTAAAAATTATCAATAGCCAACATCTTTAAAAAAAAAACCTGAGATCATTAACAAAAATGAAGTTTCATTCAGAATGAAGAAATTTAAATTTCAAAAGGATTATCTACTTGCTATCAGCTATGTAGATCTGGAATATCTGACGTGATGTCATACACAAGAATTTGAGACTAGCTCCAAGTAAATGACCACAGCAGGTAAGAAGCACATTTCTGCAAGTGAAACTTTTGCAAATAATGGATATATTTATGGCATTGATTGTGGTGACAGTTTCTTGGGTGTATGTTTACCTAAAAACTCATCAAGTTGTATCCATTAATTATATACAGCAGGGGTGTCTAATCTTTTGGCTTCCCTGGGCCACATTGGAAGAAGAATTGTCTTGGGCCAGACATCAGATACACTAACATTAACAATATCTGATGAGCTAAAAAAGATTAAAGAAAAACTCATAGTGACTTAAGAAAGTTTACAAATTTGTGTTGGGTGACATTTAAAGCCATCCTGGATTGCAGTCGCATGTGGCCTCAAGGCCATGAGTTGGATGTACTGCATAAAATTTATGTCAAGAAATTAGATTTTAAAAATGTTAAAAAGATAAAATGTTGATGTTGGAGAGAAAAAAAAGCAGCTAATATTTTGAGCACCTTGTATGTGCCAGTAACTATAGAAAGAGCTTTCTTTTATGTCATAGAATCTTCCCATTCACTATTAGGTATGTATTATCTTCATTTTGCTAATCAGATAACTGAAGTCCAGAGAAGGTAATTTGTCAAAGACACACATCCAGCAAGTGGAAGAGCTGAGATTCAATGCAGGATGCCCAACTTCAATTTATATTTCTTTTTTTTGGATGCAATTTTTATTTTGTATTTTTTAAAATTTATTTATTATACTTTAAGTTCTGGGGTTCATGTGTAGAATGTGCAGGCTTTTTTTAATTGCATTTTAGGTTTTGGGGTACATGTGAAGAACATGCAAGATTGTCGCACAGGTACACACACGGCAGTGTAAGATTGGCTGCCTTCCTCCCCTTCACCTATATCTGGCATTTCTCCCCATGCTGTCTCTCACCAACTCCCCACCCCGCACTGTCCCTCCCCTATTTCCCCCCAACAGACACCAGTGTGTGATGCTCCCCTCCCTGTGTCCATGTGTTCTCATTGTTCAACACCCACCTATGAGTGAGAACATGTGGTATTTGATTTTCTGTTCTTGTGTCAGTTTGCTGAGAATGATGGTTTCCAGGTTCATCTATGTCCCTACAAAGGACATGAACTCATCGTTTGTTACATAAATATACACATGCCATGGTGGTTTGCTGCATGCATCACCCCGTCATCTACCTCAGGTCTTTCTCCTAATGCTATCCCTCCCCAATATCCCCACCCCCTAGTATTCCTACCCTAACTCCCCACCCCAAGATGGCTGAGGTATGTGATGTTCCCCACCCTGTGTCCATGTGTTCTAGATTGCAAACTCTACTGTGTGAGAGAAGACATAAATACTATAGGGTGTATCAAAATCCTTCATTTACTTCTTCCCATCTTTAAAACAGTCCTAGTTTTAATGAAAAATCATTTCGCGAAGAGCCATAATTTTTCATCTTTTTATTCAGCAATGCAGTTTTATTCCTGATTCAGCTATTAAATCTTAAATAATCTAAACCTAATGAATAATGCAAAAGTCACAGGCAGGTGAAAGGAGAATTAGGGCCTTGGCATTCTCCTGTGATGAGTTATTAGTTTACCCTGAGAAAAATTAGTCTTTTAAAACAACAGGAGCCTCTCAAGTCATGGAGGGTCACACTAACATGATTCACATCGCTGGGAAGGTTTATTAAACTTTTGATTCCAAAATGTAAACAAAATTATTTTTTTAGATACTGGAACCAAATGTGTACTGGAATAAGAAATTGCACATTTATTTCCTAAATTAAATATTAATACACCTATCAAGTAATAACTGTTCTGTGAGTCTGACATAAATTTCCAAATCGCTACTTTACCAGTATTACAAAAATATTAATCCTTGCTAGGGGACTATTATGTTTGTATCCAGACTCTTTAGAGATGTCTGATTATTGCTGATCTGTTTTGTGAGTATCCTGTGCCATTTGATTTTTTTCAGGACCCTTCTTACTATTTGTAGAAAAGCCTTCAGCTTTGTCAAGAGCTGCCTTTTGCCTCATCTGCTTATATTCTGGTTCTGACTTTCTCTGTGCTTGGGTCTGATGCTTCTGTGAATTCTGCCTGTGGCTCTTCTGCAGTGCAGTAGAGACAGAAGTACCTTAAACTTCTTTTTTCTGGGAAAAAAATCACTTTCTAATGGGGTTTGAGCTGAAATCAATGAGTAGCTGAACATACATGTGAGACAGACATTAACACAGTGTTTAGCACTGTCGCTATTGAGTCATGGTCCTTTCTAATTCCCAGATTCTTACTGAAGACCCCACATTGGCCTAACCAGGGCAAAAAGCTTGGAAATCTAAGGCATTTTATTGGACTATACAATTTTAAATGTTGGAAATGAAGAAGTGTGGGAGATTCTGAAGATATGACCATGGGGAGATAAACAGAGTCTGCGTGCAGAGGTTGGATTTTGCAGACTTCTAACCAAAGACTAATTTTTCAGTGCATATTTTTAGAATCGTCTCCTAGTTTTATAATACAAAAAATACAGCTAAAAACTTTGGAAGTATTAATCACAAATACAATATGTCCATTACCTACTCAATTCAAATGGCTAAAAATAAGGATTAAAATTTAGGTAAACATGTTCTGATTAGTAACAAAAAATAAATTATATCTAGGCAATGTTTTTAATGGAACCAAGAATCCTTAATGAATTTGATTGCTGAGCATTTAGCAGGACAAAGAACTATTGATAACCTCAAGTTGATGACTACCTCATATTGGTGAAATATTTAAATTCTAAGAAAGATCTAAGAAATGCACTCACAAAAAGTTATTTTAATTAAATAAAAGTGTTCTTTTTTTTCTAGTAGCTTTTCCATTATAAAAATGATATGACTGGTAATAATATAGTTAATATCATACCAATTGTTTTGACAAATGGTGATGCAAGATAATATCATTAAGAAAAACTAAGGGAAAGATATACAGAAATTATCTGAACTATTTCTGCAACTTTTCTTAAACCTAAAATAGTCCCTATTCATAGAAAAAAATGAGTTTTTAAAAAATCTATGGTTAGAAACTATTTTTTGCCCATATTCTCTTCTCAAAGATAAAGATTTTAATCTACATATACAAGATACTTTGTGATCTCTGCCTTTTCAACCTCATTTTATCAATGCTTTCTTGCATTTGATTTCATCAATATATGCAGGTGTTTGTTTTATGCCATACACTTTGTTAATATTTTAGATATGCCATTGCATTAAAACATTATATGAACCTTATTATTACCCAAATATTAAATATGAGGAAACTGAAGCTGAGAGAGATGAGGTAATTTATCTAGTGTTATATATGTTCAATGAAACATCAATATGTACAAGTATGTGACTTCAAAACCTAGACTCAAAACTGTCCAGACTGAAATAATAATGAATCAGTACACTTTAAAGTTTAAGTTATTAAATGGCAAAAATTTCACATGGAAGCTTAATCTAGTTAATTGTTATCTTTATACTATTTTCAGACAAAACACTGGAGTGGATTACCAAATGAATGCTGTCCAAACTATGAGTCAAAGAGACACAGTCATTTGTTCTGGTTGATTTGGACATTTATTAGTCATAAATAGTATATAGAAAAAATTATTTCTCTTACCCCGACTTGCCATAAACAATTGGGTTCTTAGTTTCAGATGATAACATTGAAATTCCTAATTGACAGCATGTTTAAGTGAAAAGAATATAGAACCAAGAATCACTGAACCGAAGTTCGTACTTCAGCTCTGCCCTCCAATTGTGGTTACCTTCTATAGGCCTCACTTTCTTCATCCGAAGAGTTAGAGTAAGTTCTTCTATCACAGATAGATATAATAAATTGCCTAGGGAAGAAATTGACATCTATGAGGCTGAAGTAAGTTTGAACCTGAGCTTTTTTTTTTTTTAGAGGTCTCGTGTCTCTAGGCTGGAGTGCTTAGGTACCTGGTAAGTTGCCTGACACAAAAACCCAATATTATTATTATGTATCACTTTCAATTGATTATTATATGTTTTTTACAATTGTTACAACGTGTTGATATGACAATAATATAGACATTGTGAATCCTCTGAGAGGGTCTTGGAGACACCAGAGTTATCCATGGGCATTCTTTGAAAACCACTGAATTAAAGCATTATATAAAAAATAGTAAAACAGTTTGTTGATGTTACTGGGATAATTAGGATTTAACTCAGATTAAAATTTTTAAATTTATTTTACATCAGAAAGCTTTTTTAAAAAAAATCATTGCCTCAATCGTGTATGAGATTCCATAAGATCATGATCCAAGGACTGGAGGGGTGAGAATCTAATGATATCCACAGAGCTTTCCTGTTACTCTAAGTTATGGTGTTATTTACCTTAATTGTTTTAGGGAATGCTTTACCTATAGCTTGTCTCTCAGTTCATCCTCAGAACATTTACCTATGCTTTCCTTCCTTCCCATAATCATGACTAAAATAAAATTATTTAAAGAATGTTGGGTCCAAGTGTCCCCGCCCGAGGTGTCAGCTGCATCCCTCTCTCTCCCAGCCCCTCCAGCAGAAGACCATTCAGCAAGGATTTTTTATCCAAGGCCCAAAAGTTTGTTACCCAAGATGATGAATGCTAACATGGATGCAGTTGATGCTGAAAATCAGGTGGGACTGGAGGAAAAAACAAGACTTATTAATCAAGTGTTGGAACTCCAACACACACTTGAAGATCTGTCCGCAAGAGTAGATGCAGTTAAGGAAGAAAATCTGAAGCTAAAATCAGAAAACCAAGTTCTTGGACAATATATAGAAAACCTCATGTCAGCTTCTAGTGTTTTTCAAACAACTGACACAAAAAGCAAAAGAAAGTAAGGGATTGACACCCCTTTGTTTTATGGAATTGCTGCTGATTATTTTTTCTTTAAAACTTGGATAGATTCCAAAAGTTACAGTACCTTTGTTTGTGGCTTCATTGAATATTTATGAAGATAATATCAGATGTAGACAAAAGTAGCACAATAACAGGAGACTTCCATAAATTTGTGTATTATGTTAGTCTATGAAAACGTGCAAATGTATTGTAGAGACTTTATAATTAGAATTGCATATATTTGAAACTTAAAAGATGAATGTTTTATCGAATTTGTAGGTTTAACACTGTCTTTTATTATAGGATTAGTAAGATATACAAGAAAATAACCACCATGTTGTGAAAAAGTGACCAAAATCATGTACTGAATGCACAGCTTTATGTACCCTGTCCACCATCTTGTGCCTCTTCTCCATTTGCCTCTTCCTTCCTATTTCTCTTCCCTTAAGGAAAAAAACTGGTTTCACATTTGTAAAAGTAATTTTAATAGTTAATCATCTCTGAGAGTAACCTGTATTTTAATTGTTGAAACTTAACCAAAATGAGATCCTGTCACAGCTAGGGCTTGTCATTTGTGATATTTAGTATTAAGATAGGAATGCTGATTTCTCTTTAATAAATTGGAAATAGATGGAGGCTAAAAATGAAGGTTTTTCTTTGAAACTGAATTAACTTGGGAGTATTTGTTGTTAATAACTTCTTTTTGCACAAAGTAACTCATATTATCTGAAAATACTTAATTTCTGGTTATGTGTGTGCTTAAAATAGAAAATTTAGAGGAAAAATAGAAATGGGGTGGAGAAGTACTTGGTAAACAGTAGTAACCAACTTCAAATATTTTCACTCCAGATTTGTGTTTTCTCTGGCACAGACTAGATCTTGTGGGAAATATGTATGAAAGTAGATTAAGTTTGGCTATCCTTATGTAAGCCACATCTGTATGAGAACATTTACACTTTGGTTTCTAAGTTTATTCGTATGCAGCAGATCAACTTTTGCAAAATTCCTTAACAGTGTATTAGTATTAGAATAGTGAATAAAATGGGAGAGTTTTACATGTATTCTTATTATCTTGCTCAGTATTTTATCTCACTTGTTCTAGAATTTTCTATAAACTATGCTACTTGAAGAGTTTTAGTCATCCTTTAACAATTATTCAAAATTTAGTTTGTAGGTTCCATTTGGTGAGGAAATCAATATTGGAAGTAATGCTAAAATCTTAAAATAGGAAAAGAGATCCACTAATACAGCTTATGGTTATTAGATGTGGGCTACTTTTAATCATGAATAATCTTATGTATTGGTGTAAAAGCTGATGAATGACTTTAGCTGTATGAATATATAATAGTCAAACTGCAAACATTTTGCATCCCTTTTGTAACCTAATTTACAGACATTTAATTGTGTTGCAGTTCTGCTTTGCTGTTTAATAAAAAGCTGTTTCAGAGTTAAAAAAAAAAAAAAACAAGAATGTTTATTACACACCTATACCTATAAAGTGCCAAACCCTGGAGATAAAGAAATCAGCAAAATGATGGTCTAGCTATAGAGCTTCTAATCTTTGAGAGTTGTGAGCATGAGGCTGATTAGATAAATTCTGGGAAAAATGATGACACTAAAAATAAATTTTAAAAATCACAGAGTAACTTGAGGAGAGAATAGGAGACAGTTATTATAGCACCCACATGTAATGGGATATCAAATAAGAGATCCACCAAGAATTGGTTGTACAGAGCAAAGGCAAACATATGAGTTAAAATAACACCAGTGAGGTACACGATAAGGTACTGAACTGGTGTTTAGGCTACAGGTTGTAAAACATTTTTAATGCACTAATGTTGTAGAACATATTCTTGACAAGGACAATTAAAGATTCTCTGGACTTGATAACTATGATGGCTGCTGCAATCTATAGAATGAGAATCATTTGACCTTTTCTAAATACCAGTTCTCATTTCTAATAATATGATTAAAAAATTGCATAGGGGCTGTATCAAATATGTGAAGGGTACCCAGTAAGACTCAACCAACAGCCAGTATCATACTGAATGGGCAAAAACTGGAAGCATTCCCTTTGAAATCCGGCACTAGACAAGGATGCCCTCTCTCACCACTCCTATTCAATATAGTACTGGAAGTTCTAGCCAGAGCAATCAGGCAAGAAAAAGAAATAAAGGGTATTCAAATAGGAAAGGTGGAAGCCAAATTGTCTCTATTTGCAGATGACATGATAGTGTACCTAGAAGACCCCATCGCCTCAGCCCAAAAACTCCTGAAACTGATAAGCAACTTCAGCAAAGTCTCAGGATACAAAATCAATGTGCAAAAATCACAAGCATTCGTCTACACCAATAACAGACTTAAAGAAAGCCAAATCAAGAACAAACTGCCATTCACAATTGCTACAAAAAGAATAAAATACCTTGGAATACAACTCACAAGGAACGTAAGAGACCTCTTCAAGGAGAACTACAAGCCACTGCTCAACGAAATCAGAGAGGACACAAACAGATGGAGAAACATTCCATGTTCATGGTTAGGAAGAATTAATATCGTGAAAATGGCTATACTGCCCAAAGTAATTTACAGAATCAATGCTATCCTCATCAAGCTACCATTGACTTTCTTCACAGAACTGGAAAAAACAACCATGAACTTCATATGGAACCAAAAGAGAGCCCGCATAGCCAAGTCAATTCTAAGCAAAAAGAACACAGTGGGGGACATCACACTACCGGATTTCAAACTATACTACCAGGCTACAGTAATCAAAACAGCATGGTACTGGTACCAAAACAGAGATATAGACCAATGGAACAAAACAGAGGCACCAGAGGAAACACAACATATCTACAACTATACAATCTTTGATAAACCTGACAAAAACAAGCAATGGGGAAAGGATTCCCTATTTAACAAATGGTGTTGGGAAAACTGGCTAGCCATGTGCAGAAAGCAGAAACTGGACCCCTTCCTGACACCTTACACTAAAATTAACTCCAGACGGATTAAAGACTTAAACATAAGACCTGGCACCATAAAAACCCTAGAAGAAAATCTAGGCAAAACTATCCAGGACATAGGAGTAGGCAAGGACTTCATGAACTAAACACCAAAAGCATTGGCAACAAAAGCCAAAATAGACAAATGGGACCTAATGAAACTCCACAGCTTCTGCACCGCAAAAGAAACAGTCACTAGAGTGAATCGGCAACCAACAGAATGGGAAAAAATTTTTGCAGTTTACCAATCTGACAAAGGGCTGATATCCAGAATTTACAAATAACTCAAACAGATTTACAAGAAAAAAACAAACAAGCCCATTCAAAAGTGGGCAAAGGATACGAACCGACACTTTACAAAAGAAGACATATATGAGGCCAACAGTCATATGAAAAAATGCTCATCGTCACTGGTCATCAGAGAGATGCAAATCAAAACCACATTGAGATAGCATCTCACGCCAGTTAGAATGGCGATCATTAAAAAATCTGGAGACAACAGATGCTGGAGAGGATGTGGAGAAAAAGGAACACTTTTACACTGTTAGTGGGAGTGTAAATTAGTCCAACCATTGTGGAAGATGGTGTGGCGATTCCTCAAGGCCTTAGAAATAGAAATTCCATTTGACCCAGCAATCCCATTACTGGGTATATACCCAAAGGACTATAAATCGTTCTACTATAAGGACACATGCACACGAATGTTCATTGCAGCACTGTTTACAATAGCAAAGACCTGGAATCAACCCAAACGCCCATTGATGATAGACTGGATTGGGAAAATGTGGCACATATACACCATGGAATATTATGCAGCAATCAGAAATGATGAGTTCGTGTCATTTGTAGGGACATGGATGAATCTGGAGAACATCATTCTCAGCAAACTGACACAAGAACAGAAAATGAAACACCGCATATTCTCACTCATAGGCGTGTGATGAAAAATGAGAACACATGGACACAGAGAGGGGAGTACTAAACACTGGGGTCTTTTGGGGGGAAAAGGGGAGGGCCACTGGGAGGGGGAGGTGAGGAGGGATATCCTGGGGAGAAACGCCAAATGTGGGTGAAGGGGTGAAAGCAAACAGAACACACTGCCATGTGTGTACCTATGCAACTGTATTGCATGCTCTGCACATGTACCCCAAAACCTAAAATGCAATAAAAAAATAAGAAAAAAAAAGACTCAAATCTTGAAATTCCAAATGATAAAATATCTACAAATGCATAACAAGAATGATTATATATTGGGGCTGTGGGCATGGAGGGAGGAAGGACCATATGGCTGCTTTCCTCACTTGAACCCTTTATCCAAAAACTTTGCAGAAATTGACATCTCCCTCAGAAATGATCATCAAAACCATAATGGAAGGAAGGAAGGAAGGAAGGAAGGAAGGAAGGAAGGAAGGAAGGAAGGAAGGAAGGAAGGAAGGAAGGAAGGAAAGGAGGGAGGAAGGGAGGGAGGCCTCACAGAGCAGAGAAACAACAGAATATAGCTGCTAGTCAAAGTAAATGTATGCTTGTATGAGATCTTATAGCTTCACATTTTTTAGGACAGTTTTAATTATCACTCAATGTATTAGTTTCACAGTTCAACTCAGCATGATAAACCCTGTGGGAGAATTTTACTACAAAATGGCCTATTTTCTACACAAACAATTTGATTACAGCTGTGTCTTTATCTCTGAAATCCATAAGAAATATGATTTTCCTTTGGAAAAGAACAATTCTCGTAAACTTCCAAAGGATATCTCTGATCAGTTCTGAAGAAAAGAAATGGTATTTGGCGTATTTTGACTACAAAAGTCATGCAACATAAATCAAGTTATAACTATTCTAACACTATATATGGCTGAAACTAATTACTGGCCAAATTTGAATGATGATAGATCAGGCCATTATACTACAGAATGATATAAAGAACAACACAATCCTACAGTTTTATGCAACAAAAAACAAATATTCTAGTTATGTGAAGTAAAAGCTGATAAAATCTAAAAGAAAAATGGAGAAAACCACATCTTAGTGGGTAACCTCTGAACCACTCTCTTAAAAGTTGATAGAACAACTAGACATAAAATCAGTAAGGATATTGACAAACACATCTAATAAAACATCTAATTGGCACTGATAGAAACCTCCATCCAAAAGAAGAATACCAATTGTGTTTTTCAAGTGCCTTTGGAACATATGCCAAGATAAAAAACAAACCACAACAAATTTGAAAGACTTGAAATCATGCAGAAAGTATTGTTTGACCACAATGGAATCAAAATAGAATCCATGACAGAAAGATACCAAGAAAATGGCCATACTGCCCAAAGTAATTTATAGATTTAACACTATCCCCATCAAACTACCAATGACCTTCTTCACAGAACTGGAAAAAAAGACTTTAAACTTCATATGGAACCAAAAAAGAGCCCACATAGCCAAGGCAATCCTAAGCAAAAAGAACAAACCTGGTGGTATCACACTGCCAGACTTCAAGCTAAACTACAAGGCAACAGTCATCAAAAGAGCATGGTACTGGAATCAAAACAGAGACATAGACCTATGGAACAGAACAGAGGCCTTTGGAGTAACACCACACATCTACAACCATCTAATATTTGACAAACCTGGGGGAAAAAAAGCAACGGGGAAAGGATTCTCTCTTTAATAAATGGCATTTGGAAAACTGGCAAGCCACGTGCAGAAAGCGGAAACTGGACCCCTACCTGACACCTTACACTAAAATTAACTCCAGATGGATTAAAGACTTAAACCTAAGACCTAACACCATAAAAACCCTAGAAGAAAACCTAGGCAAAACCATCCAGGACATAGGCATAGGCAAGGACTTCATGACTAAAACACCAAAAGCAATGGCAACAAAAGCCAAAATAGACAAATGGGATCTAATTAAACTCCAGAGCTTCTGTACAGCAAAAGGAACAATCATTAGAGTGAACCAGCAACCAACAGCATGAGAAAAAATTTTTGCAATCTACCCATCTGACAAAGGGCTAATATCCAGAATCTACAAAGAACTAAAACAGATTTACAAGAAAAAAACAAACCCATAAAAAGTGGGCAAAGTATATGAACAGACATTTGTCAAAAGAAGACATATGAAGCCGACAAACATGAAAAAATGCTGATCATCACTTGTCATTAGAGAAACGCAAATCAAAACCACATTGAGACACCATCTCATGCCAGTTAGAATGGCGATCATTAAAAAATCTGGAGACAACAGAATCTGGAGAGGATGTGGAGAAATAGGAACACTTTTACACTGTTGATGGGAGTGTAAATTAGTTCAACCACTGTGGAAGACAATGTGGCAATTCCTCAAGGATCTAGAAATAGAAATTCCATTTGACCTAGCAATCCCATTACTGGGAATACACCGAAAGGACTATAAATCATTCTACTATAAAGACACATGAACATGCACGTTCATCACAGCACTGTTTATAATAGCAAAGACCTGGAACCAACCCAAATGCCCATCAATGATAGACTGGACAAAGAAAATGTGGCACACGTACACCATAGAATACTATGCAGTCATAAAAATGATGAGTTCATGTCCTTTGCAGGGACATGGATGAAACTGGAAGCCATCATTCTCAGCAAAGTAACACAGGAACAGAAAATCAAGTACCACATTTTCTCACTCATAGGCGGGTATTGAACCATGAGAATACATGGACACGGAGAGGGGAGCATCACACACTGGGCTCAACTGGGGGGGTTGGAGGGATAGTGAGAGCAAGGGAGAGGTGGGATAATGTGGGGAGAAATGTCAGGTACAGGTGATGGGGGGATGGTGGCAGCAAACCACCTTGCCATGAATGTACCTATGCAACAATCTTGCATGTTCTGCACATGTACTCCAAAATCTAAAGTATAATTAAAAAAAAATAAATTTAAAGAAGGAAAAAAAATCTCAAACACATAGAAATTAAACAATATAGTGCTAAGTAATCTATAGGCTAAGGAGGAAGTATCAAGATAAATTTTTTTGAAATCATTGAAGTTGAAAATATTACATATTGAAATTGGTGGGACACATCTAACACAGTGCTGAGAAATTAATAGCATTAAATGATTTTATTAGAAAAGAATAAAAATCTCAAATCAATAATATTACCTCCCACTTAAAAAAGCAACAACAACAACAAAAGAACAAAATAAATGCAAAGCAAGCAGAAAGAAGAAAACAGTAAATATAATTTAAAAATTAATAAATGTGAAAATAAAAAATAGGAGAGAGATGCAAGATGGCTGATTACTAGCACCTCGGGATTGTAGCTCCCAGTGAAAGTGCAGAGAACCAGAGGACGCCACACTTTCAGACGAATATTTGCTGCTCACGAACCAGGAGATTCCCAGTGGAGGAGCCTCATGGGACACCAGCGTGACTCTTGTGGCCGGTGCGGTGGTTCTTGGTGCAGAGTAAATGGGACTGGCTCCCCTTGTGGTCGACGTTTGGAGCTCTGGGAAGGCAGAGTTGCCTATTCAGCTGATTGAAAAAGGGACTCAAGAAGGAGGCCAGACCAGAGATTCCTGAGCAGAAAAGCACCATGAATCTTAACTCTGCTGTTTTGGCTGGTGCAGTGGGTTGCTCAGATTCCAGTACTGGGAATCAAAAAGTTGGACGCCCACTCAGAGACCTAATTTGAAAGTCGGTATTTACAAAGACAACAGGTGGATAAATTTACAATGATGGGAAGAAACCAGCGTAAAATGGCTGAGAATACCCAAAATCAGAATGCCTCTCCCTCTATAGGGGATCACAGTTCCTCATCAACAAGGGAACAAGGCCTGATGTAGAACGAGTGCATTCCAATAACAGAATGAGGCTTCAGAAAGTGGATAATAAGAAACTTATGTGAGTTAAAAGAACATGTTCTAGCCCAATGTAAAGAAACTAAGAACCTTGAAGAAAGGTTTGACAAAATCCTAATGAGAATAGACAATCTAGAGAGGAATATAAGTGAATTAATGGAACTGAAGAATACAATACAAGAACTCCGCAAAGTATGCACAGGTTTTAACAGTCAAATTGATCAAGCAGAAGAAAGGCTATCAGAGGTCGAAGACCAACTTAATGAAATGAAACGAGAAGACAAGATTAGAGAAAAAAGGATAAAAAGGAATGAGCAAAGTCTCCAAGAAATATGGGACTATGTGAAAAGACCTAATATACATTTGATAGGTGTACCTGAATGTCATGAAGAGAATGAATCCAAGCTAGAAAATATTCTTCAGGATATTATTCAGGAAAACTTTCCTAACCTAGTAAGGCAGGACAATACTCAACTCCAGGTAATACAGAGAACACCACAAAGATATTTCTCCAGTAGAGCAACCCCAAGACACATAATTGCTAGATTCACCAGGGGTGAAATAAAGGAGAAAATTGTAAGGGCAGCTAAAGAGAAAGGTCAGGTTACCCATAAAGGGAAGCCTATCAGACTCACAGCAGATCTCTCAGCTGAAACCCTACAAACTAGAAGAGAGTGGGGGTCAATATTCAATATCCTCAAAGAAAAGAATTTTAACCCAGAATCTCATATCCAGCCGAATTAAGCTTCATAAATGAAGGAAAAATAAAACTTTTTGCGAACAAGCAAGCACTCAGAGATTTCATCACCACCAGGCCTGCTATACAAGAGCTTCTGAAAGAAGCACTATACACAGAAAGAAACGACCAGTATCAGTGATCCCAAAAACTCACCAAAAGGTAAAGAGTATCTCCATAATGAAGAATCTATATCAACTAATGGGCAAAATAGCCAGCTAGCATTAAACAACAATATTAAATGCAAAAATATCAATATTAACCCTAAGTTTAAATGGATTAAATGCCCCAATCAAAGACACAGACAGGCAAATTGAATAAAAAGTCAAAACCCATCAGTATGCTGTATCCAGATCCATCTCATAAGCAAGGACACACAAAGACTCAAAACAAAGGGTTGGTGGAAGACTTGACAATCAAATGGGGAGGAAAAACAAAAAGGAGTTGTAACTTTTGTCTCTGACAAAACAGACTTTAATAGTAACAAAGACTAAAAGAAACAAAGAAGGACATTACATAATGGTAAAAGGATCATGCAACAACAGGAGTCAATGATCATAAATATATATGCACCCAATATAGGAGCACCCAGATACGTAAGACAAGTTCTTAATGACTTATAAAGAGACTTGGACTCCTGCACAATAATAGCAGGAGACTTTGACACCACATTGTTAATACTCGATGGATCAACAAGATAGAAAATTAACAGGGACATCTATGATTAGAATTCAGACCTGGAACAAGTAAACTCAGTGAATATTTATAGAATTCTTCACCCCAGGTCCACAGAACATACATTTTTCTCAGTATCACATTACACCTATTTTGAAAGTGACCACATAATTGGAAGTAAATCACTCTTCAACATTTGCACAGCATTTCACAGACTAAAATGAAATATTGGTTGGCTGTTTGTTTGTTATTTTCTTCCCTTATTCCTTCCTGTCTCCACTGTTAAGCACAAAACTATCAGGATAAAAGAGGTTTTTAATACCTATTTTTAGATTGCATTTCAGCCTGGGCAATTGAGCAAGACTTTTGTTCTCTCTTCTGCTGCAAGGAGAAGAAGAAAGAAGAAAGAAAAAGAAGAAGCAAGAAGAAGAAGAAGAGAAAAATAGAGAAAATAAAGCTACTTTTTTATTTTAAATAATCAGTAAAATTGGCAATCCTCTAAGAAGACTGAAAAAACGAGAGAGAGAGAGAGAGAGAGAGAGAAAGGGGGCGGGAGAAGAAAGAAAAAGAGAAGGGGAGAGAGAAGAAAAATAAAGAGAGAGGAGGGAAATGAGCAGCAGAAAAGGAAGGAAGGGAGGGAGGGAAATACTACCTCACAAATACAGCCATAAGTTTTTTTTTTTTTTCTTTTCTTTTTGGGACAGAGTTTTGCTCGTTACCCAGGCTGGAGTGCAACGGCGCAATCTCGGCTCACTGCAGCCTCCGCCTCCTGGGTTCAAGTAATTCTCCTGCCTCAGCCTCCTGAGTAGGTGGGACTACAGGTGTGCGCCACCATGCCCAGCTAATTTTTGTATTTTTAGTAGAGATGGTGTTTCACCATATTGACCAGGATGGTCTCAATCTCTTAATCTTGTGATCCACTCGCCTCGGCCTTCCAAAGTGCTGGGATTATAGGCATGAGCCACCGTGCCCAGCCTCACAAAAAATTTTAACAAAATATCATTATGTAGAATTCAGCAGTATATAAAAAGGAACTCAGCAGTATATACACCATGACCAAGTGGTGTTTATTCCAGGGATGCAAGGTTGGAATGGTATTTGAAAATCAATCAATATAATATATAACATATGACATGATCATATCAATAAATGCAGAGATACCATTTGCCAAAATTCAACATAAATTCATTCATTAAAAAAACCATCAACTCTCAGGAATATAGGAATAGAGGAAAATTAATCAGTTTGATAAAGAGCATCTCCAAAAAAACCAGCAGTAAATGTCATACTTCATGTTGAAAGACCAAATGCTTTAGTCTAAAACTGGGAATAAGGCAAAGATGACCAATCTTCTACTTACTATGCAAAAAAGCACTAGATGTTCTAGCCAGTGCAATAGGCAATAAAAGTAAATGAAAGGTAAAACAAAGGTTAGAGATGAAGCAATAAAACTGTTTCTATTATGAGATGGCATGATAGTCTAAATAGAAAATCCTAAGGAGTACAAAAATACTCCCAAAACTGACAATTGAGTTCAGCAAAGCTTCAGTATTTATGATAAACATAAAAATCAAATGTATTTTTATATGCCAGAAATGAAAATATAGACATTGAAAATAAAAAACTACCCACTTATAATCAGTAAAACAAACATGTATAAATCTACAAAGTATACAGGCTTTTTCTAGATATAGACAAGATTATTCTAAAATGTATATGGAAAGGTAAAGGAATTAGAATAGTAAACAATTTTGAAAAGGAAAAATAAGTCAGTCTACCTGGTTTCAAGGTTTATATATTTACAGTAGTCCACAATATGTTATACTGTCATAAGAATAGACACAGATCAATAGAACAAAACAAAGAACTCAGAAATAAAACCACACAAATATGCCCAACTGATTTTTAACAAAAGTATTAAAACAACTCAATTCATAGGATTTTCACCAAATAATATTGAGTTGGAGTAAGTCATCATCAATAAGCAAATAAAAAAGAAAAAATCTCAACCTAAGCCACATGTCTTATACAGAAAATAATTGAAGCTGGATCATGGACTTAAATGTACAATTTGAAAATATTTTAAAACTTTAGGAAAAATATAGAATAACGTTTTCATGACTTAGGACTAGGCAAAGAATTCTTAAGGTTGACTCCAAACACAAGATTAATAATTTAAAAAAATGATAAAGCATCAAGAAAATTAAAAACTACTCCATAAAAGAATGAAAGAAAACCAACAAAAAATAAGCTACAGACTGGAAGAAAATGTTTGAAAGCCACATATCCAACAAAGAATTATTATCTAGAACATATAAAGACTTAAAACTCAACAGTTACAAAGAATTGCCATCAGTATATGGACAAAGACTTGGTCAGACATTTAACTGAAGGAAATATACTAATGATAAAAAAGTACGTAGAAAAATTCCAACATTATCAGCAACCAGGGAAATGAAAATTAAAACCACAGTGAGATAGCACTATACACTTGGCAGAATAGCTAAAATGAAGAAAAAAATAAAGCTACCACCAGTCATTTATACATTATTCATGAAAATGTAAAATAATCAAGCCACTATAGAAAACAATCCTGAGGTTTCTTGAGAAAAAAAAATTGCCAAACTACATTTTCCAACACCATATAATCCAGCACTCACTTTCTTGGGCATTTATCCTACGCAAATGAAAACTTTTGGTTACATACAAAAAAGTACTGAATATTTGCAGCAGAATTATTTATCCTAATCAAAAACCGGAATCATATTAGGCATCCTTCAATTGGTCAGTGTTTAAACTTCAATGGATGGTATATCCTTATCAGGGAATAGAGATATTGATACAGCCAACAACCTATATAAATCACCAGACAATAATGCTAAGTGAAAAAGGCAAACCCAGAAGGTCATGTTTGTATAGTTCCATTTATATACCATTCCTGAAGTGACAAAATTAGGTTGTCATGGGTCAGGGACATAGTGAGTAGGGAAGTGAATGCTACTAGAAACATGAGGGATCCTTGTGGTGGTAGAGCTGCACTGTTCTTGACTGTGTTAATGTCACTACTGTGCTATAATTTGTACAGTTTTGTAAAAGGTAAGCATTGGAGGAAACACTGGTAATGAGTATATGAGACCTCTCTCTTAATTTCTCATAACTGCATGTGAGTCTACAATTATCTCAGAATAAAGGGTTTACTTTAAAAAGTTCCTAATATCAGCAACCTGTCTTATTAAAAATGTCATCCAAAGACTTTAACTAATATCACATTAATCATAATTATGTCAATAAAAATAAAGTACCTATATTTTAAACAGACTGTCATTTTTAAAACAAAAATACTAAATCTCATTTGTTCTTAATGCTCTAACTGAAGGGCAATTTTTACTTATATTAAAACAAGGAGCACCTACATTTATTATATGTGAGCTATTTTCTCCCCCTAGAGAGCTGGAAATATGGTTGATAACAACATTTTAAAAGGCATGTGGAAGGACATAAAGTGAGTGCCTGGAGCTAATATTGTCTTCTAAGATAACTGGAATTAAACGCATTTCTATTTCAAGTTTAACTATTTTTGGCATGTTTTCCTTACAGTATGTGGGTTAAAAAATATGTAAGATCTCACAGTCAATGGCAATTAATAATTCCAGAGGATTATGCTTTAAATAAAGTCATAACAAAGAGCTAACATGTTTTTATTGAAATGTGCAAGTTATTTGCAGAAGAGAAAGAGCCGGTGGATATATTTAGTAAACTGGATATGCATTGATCTTGTTATTCAGGAACATTAGGTAAAGTGCATAGAAGAATCCTGTTTGGGAGCCCTGGCTTTCTTTAAAAAAACACAAAAGTTAGAAGCTGTTAATGCTAATAACTAGACTTGTTGCCCCTGATTCACACATAAAGACAAGCATCTTTTGTAATGAATTCTGAAAGGCTATTCCCTTGGCAACCTGCCATTCAAGTTCATTAGTTCCTTTATTCATCTACTAAATATGTTATCTGCAGCAAGAACAACATTTGCTTTGCATGTGTCATGTATTACTAAAATGCACAGAACCAACAGAGATTGAGTGTTAAATAAAATAATATATTGCACATTTTGGCACTGATATATTCTCCTGTATTTTCACTTATTTACATATTTTAACATATGTCAGAGAACCTCCCTCTTCTGTTCAAAACCCTCCAAAGGCTTCCATTTTTATCAAGGACTCCGCACTATTTCCACTGCTCAGAATGCTTCCCCGCCCCCCCAGAAAGCCACCTATCTCATTCCTTCACCTCCTTCAGAACATTGCTCTAAAGTTATCTCCCCCATAAGGCTCAGCCTGAGAACCTTATCTAACATTCGATCGAGGCTCTCTCACTCACACATTTTAGAGCTTATTTATTATTCTTAGTGTCCTACTTTCCATTTCCTTCATAGGAATTTTCATGTGTTTTTGTTCACTGCACTATCCAAAAAATTTTTCTCATGATAAGTACAGAATATATCCAACATAAACATGTTAAATGGAAGAGCTTGAAGAACTTACGTTTTTCTTGCTTTGCTATGCTTTAAAATTTTTTTTTATTGTACTTAAACTCTGGGATATATGTGCAGAACATGCAGGTTTGTTACATAGGTACATGTGTGTCATGGTTGGTTGGCTGCATCCATCACCCATTCATCTACATTAGGTATTTCTATGCTTTCTACAAACACTTGCTTACTATTCACAATGTTCCAGGCACATCATTCTAGCAGTGAAATCAACTACATGCTACACAACTCTTGCTCTCACAGGCCTCACTGTGGAGGAAAAGATTGGAGTTGGGTGAAAGGAAGGTATTAAAAACAGACAGATGGCGTGGCTCGGTGGCTCATGCCTATAATCCCAGCACTTTGGGAGACCGAGGTGAGGGGATCCGAAGTCAGGAGTTTGAGATCAGCCTGGTCAACATAGTCAAACCCCGTCTCTTACTAAAATACAAGAAATTAGCCAGTTGTGGTGGCATGTGCCTGTAATCCCAGCTACTTGGGAGGCTGAGGCAGGAGAATCGCTTGAACCCAGGAGGTGGAGGTGGCAGTGAGCCAAGATCACACCATTGACTCCAACCCTGGGAGACAGCATGAGACTCTGTCTAAAAAACAAACAAACAAACAAACAAACAAAACAAACAAACAAAAAACAAAACAACAACAACAACAAACAGATGGATAACTGTGATACGATACAGGATATGGTGTGTCAGGCTTCTTGAAAAACGCTAAGATCAAAAACAAATAAAACACAGCACAGTCCTTAAAACTCTTATCCTTAGGAATCTAATTACCTAATGAGGAAATGTCATTTAAAAGAGAGAGTGGGATGAAGCAGGAAGAGAAATAAACAGAAAAAATTTTTTTAAAGCAATACAATATAGCATGCATTTAGATGAATGCAAAAAATGGGGAATCTGAAATCATGGAAGAAGGACTGGCTAGATGGCCTGGAGAACTCTAAGAATAACACTGAACCAAGTCTTAATAGATTAATGACAATTTTTTAATAATGCTTTTCAAATTATAAAGCTAGAATAAGTTTCAAAGGAAAGCTGCTGAGACATTGTCTTTGAACATTTAAACAACTTATTATTATCATTTTGGACAGTGGGAGAGTAAATTGACTAATAAAATGTAGTTGTGTTATTGGCCAGAAGTAAACTGAGGCCACATAAGATTTGTGATAATAAATTTAAGTAAAGCTAGCCAGTAGTGTTTTGTGTTTGCTTCAGCAGTGTTCAGCGGCTCAGGCACAAGTGTAAATTAGGAAGACAGGTAGAATTAGCTAAAGGTGGAGTTGCTCCAGTCAATTATGGTGGCAGGTACAATGTACAAGGGAAAATAAAGAGAACACAATAAGCGATTATAAAGTTGAACTGGAAATATAAGTTGAATAAGGTAGGAGTAAAGACTTGAGAAGGATGCTGAATGTTGAAGGGTAGGCAAGATCAGTAATGAGATGTAGGTCCGCTAGAGATCAAAGAATTAATGGAGTTCAGGGAATTGAAGAAAGATAATTCAAAATACATCAGATAGCAGAGGTCTTAGCAAATTAATAGGTACTAAATGCTATGTTTTCCGAATGAGTATGTAACAACTTTCTGTTAAATGCAGGAGGGGTGACCACATGATCTCTTATCCTCCATGATAAACTCCAAGAGGTAGATTTTTCATTTTACTCAAGTTTGAAATTGTTTGTTGCAGGATTTTATTGGGGGTAGATTTTTAAATGCAAAGAATATTTTAAATGTCTCTAATACTGACATTTATATGCTGCAATTTAAATGATATTGAACTTCTCACCTTATTATAGATTTGATTATCTCTGTCAATCAATTTGAAAATCTCTTATACTTGGATCAAAAAGTTTTCCATCTTTAAAATGTCTTCTTACTAACCAGGATTTGGGACCACTGGTGAGTAACAAATATGGACACGTTAAAAAAAATGTGAAAGCTTATGGAATTTGAGGACACTTAAACTGAAACAAAAAGGAAACATTTAGTAGTCCTAAGATGTTGAAAGTGGGCATGCACAAGGTAAGATCGGAATAGTTCAGAGTTTAGGCTCTGGAATCATTTAGATCTAGGTTTTAAATGCAGCTTTGTGACTTGGGTAAGTTACTTATCTTTCCAAAAATTATATTCCTCTCTCTGAAGCATTTGTGAGGAAGCCATTTGTAAGGTTAGTAAGAAAGGGAATTTGATTACATGAACTAAAATCTACAATTCTTTAATCCCATATGCAAATGGATGAAATATTTATGTTTTGGAGACTAGAAGCCTCCCTTCTATTTAAAGACATTGTCCTTCGAACAGATATCTTCTTGGTTCCTCAGTCTAATCAAGAACTAGGAAGCCAGGAGAAACAGCATATGGGTTATACGCAATTGAAAATTCAATGATTCCACCTCCAAAACTGGAATACATTCTGGCAGACCAGACTGCCTCTGGGCTTAGGACGCTACTGACTTCTCTGACTATGGGATTTCACAGCTGGGAGCAGGACCAACTTAGCAAAACTCTTACATAGATGAAATCTATCTTTGGATTTATGCTGACAAGTAAGATTTTGTAACTGGTTTTTAAAATTTTTTACCAAGTTTTATGTGTTTAAGTATAAAAGAAAGAAATTTGAAGTAGTTGTTGTCAGAGCTTGTTGAAAGACTCCTTATTTAAGCAGAAGTTGACAAATTCATCACAGTGTGTACTAAAAACGGGCTATACATTTCATATTGGGAAGGAATTGGAAAGAGCAGACATAACAGGAGTTGGGAAGAACCACTTGCTTGTGTTAGGTTTGCTTGTCTTGGAAAAATATAAAATTTGTGAGGCTAGGGTCAGGAAGGTCAAGGTGTAATTTTCCATCTAGCAATGGATAGTTATAAAGGGTCCAACGAAAGTAACAGTAACGGGCATGTATATATTATAATCTACATCGAAGATCTCTAGATTCAGAATGCCTTTAATGTTGAATTCTGGAGCTTGTTACCTTAGTTAAGTTACTCATTTTTTCCTCATCTATAATATAGATACCATAAAACTAATTTTAGAGATTGTGTGAGTAGTAAATATGGCAAATTAGTTAAGAATTTATAACTGTGCCTGGGACTTAAGAGGTGATCAGTAATGTATTACCAAGGATAGTGATAGACGCCTTCAGTGATCACTGGCCAGAAATGTTGTGTAAACAGTTTAGGGGATGTTTGAAGGCTTGCCTTAGCTGGCTATCACAAGCATTCATTTTATTTAAATTTTGTTGCTCACCTACCATCTTCTTGTCATTTTGCTAGGCATTGGGACTGTACGAATAAAAGCCCTATTCCTTGTATTTAAACGTGTATTTAATAGTCTAGTAGAGAAAGAAATAAAACAACAAGAAAACAAAATGTGCTATGAAAGCTCATTTTATAGCTCAGATATTAGCAGAGACCAGAAGTCGTTGAAGAAGGTTTCCAGGGATTTCGTACAATGGAAGGCATTGCAAGTTGAGAAAAAAAGCAAATGAAAAATTACAACATGTAAAAAGCACAGCATTGCAGAATATGGAAAGAGAACAGCATAGTAGAAAGAAGATGTTTAGAATTAAACAATCAGGTTTCATGGCAATAAGCAAATTGATATAACTTAAATTTCAATGTATTGATCTGCAAAGTGGGATTCATAAGTTCTACCCTGGCGTAGTTTGAGGCTCACATGAAATAAGTTATGCATTTACTTTAGAAATATATTTCTTTTTATACCCACTATTTTCAAATGAGCTGACAGTCTTCCCTTCTTTTGGACTCTAATCCTTAACTCTAACTCTCTCCCTGCTTCCTCTTGGACCCCTGCTCCTAACCCATTCTCCACCATCCAGACTGAAGAACCTAAATGCACACCAGATCAAGTCACATCTGCACTTAAAAGCCCCCAATAACTTCCCATTGCTCCTAAAACCAAACTATTAATGATGGGCTTTCATGATCTGTCCCCTGCCTGTCTCACTAAAGTTATTTTCACACCTTGCTTTCCCCACTCTTTGCACAAGCCACTTTGGCCTTCTTTGAGTTTACACATATCTATGCCCCTTTCTGCTCTTTGCATTTTACATATTACCTTTACCTTTACCTTGTCCTCCTTTCTCTCCTTTGCCTGCATAATTTGAAATCATTTAAAAAATCTTGCATCAAGTATGCCTAGCCCACAATTCTTTATTAGGCCACATGCTCCTATCATTGGATCTCCAGGACTTGCTTCCTTTACTTCTAAGCACACAGCAAAGAAAAAATTTTGCATTTGCTTAAGTGATGATTTGCATCCATCCAACCAGACCATGACTCCAGGAGAGTAGTGAATGTTTTCTTTTTCTTGACCTATAACACTGCATGTCAGTATCTCTCTCTGCTAAGTTTAGTGTCAGGGATATGATATGTGTTCATGGGTGTTTTTTGAGTGGAGGAATAGATGAAACTCCAAATCCAATGATTGGTCACATTGTTGATCATCAATCAATGAGAGTGGTTTTCATTACAGCCATTATCATTCTGCTCCTATTTTATGTTTAGGGTTTTTATAAACAAAGCACAGATGCAACACAAGAAGGGAGGAAAATGATGCATGAGGAAGTATAAAGAGACTAGATAGGTAATAAAGGTTTGTTTGTTCTATGCCTTGTTAGGTCATATGGGCTTTATCCAAGTGTATAAGAAGAAGAATTAAAGGGGTTTTAGCAGAAGAGCATGATGAATAGCTCAATGTTTAGGAACCTCTGGTAGCAGAATGCAAAATTAATTGCAACTATGAAGTGAAGACAGGGAGGGAAGTTAGAATACTCTTATGAAATCGAGGTGAAAAGTAAAAGAAGGTATTGAATGAAGACTGTGAATCCTGAGTTTCTCTTCCCGTTTTTAATGCTGTGTCATTAATAACCTCACTTGAATGGTGTAAGTGGCAACGTTTCATTCCTTACTTATTTAATCACTCACAACATTAAAGCATCTATAATATGACTTCAAATAAAGAAACACAATCCTGGATAATACTTAAAAATACAATCCCAAACTTTAATACCATTGGTATATACTCAGAAAGAAAGTATCTTTGTTCTAAGAGGAGAAATATGGAATAAAATTATGTTTTCTTTTTTTTTGAGTCTTTATTAAAAAGGAAATTGTGAAAAAAAACAGCATTGCATAGAGAAGAAAGTCTCTTTGGACGAAAATTCCTCTTTGAGAACCTGCGCTGCAAAGAATTCATATGCAGTGTTGATGTGTAAACTCAAGGATATATAAGGTTTACTACTGAGACCATTTACTTTACTAACCAAAGTAAGAGTCATGATTAGCTGGATAATCGAGCAAATATTTGAAATAAAATTAAAGTATGCTCAGATCTCTATCATAAATCATACACTGCCTCTGGTGTTATTTATCTCTATTATATGTAAACAGACAAGGACTATTCCTGCAAAATTGTTTTAATACATAGTCTGTATTTATGCATCTAAAATGTTATTCTTCATGGCTATGTTTGTATAGACATCAAGGTTGTAGAAATTTGATTTTGATAATAGTACATATTCAAAACTATTATAAGTGATAATTCCCTAATTATTAGTCTTTTCATTATAATTGAACTCAAAAAATGCAATAGTATTGTTATTGGTTTCATTGTAAGGTTAAGTTCTCTAGCATAAAATTTCATAACTTCTTATGTGGGAGAAAACAGTTTGGTCTACTTTATTGTCTTGATATATTTGCTATTTCTAACTCAAATCAGGAAAAAAATGTTTCTTCATATTATACTACAAATTATTATAACAATCCATAAGTAACGATTTACAGTAAAAGGCAATCAAGAAAAATCATGTTTAGAAGTTGGAAGGAACAATAAATATGCATAGGTTTTTAAATAATATTCTTGTATTTTGATGTGTCTCTGTTATTTCTTTAGTTTATTTCTTAATTAAGGGCACTTTAGAATAATTTTAAAAACATAACAGACAAGCGATATCTCTGTACTTACAACTAATTAGGAGGCTAAGTTACCTTTAGCCCTACTGCTTTACACACCTCATAAAAGATAACATAAACGTCTCATCCCCCTTACATATCTCTTCCTTCTTTGCCTCTCCGCCCTAAAAATAAAAACCCTAAGATTTATAAGTACAGGTTTTATAAGTTAATTTTAAGAGTATAAATGAATTAATTTGTTAACAAAGTTGACATGTTAGCATACCAAGATGTATTACTGCTAAATTGTAAATCAAGTAATTACAGAGACTATATTCATACCTCTTTCCTTTCTTTGGTATTTCTTAACCTTTTCAAGTTTAATGAACTAATTTTAATTTTGAAAAAAGTTAAGGAGTTGAGAATTAGATAATTATACTCAGCTTCGTTTTAATCACTAATTGGCCTAAGTTTTTTTGAATGACAAATAGCAGCCCACTGAGAAAATTAAAGCTCAGAAAAATAGAGGAATTTACCCAAGATCATCAAGTTAATGGATGAGAAACTGTGGCCATTAGGACTCAAACCGTGGTCATTTTATTCATTAAGTAATATAATAAAGTACATATGAAGTTGCACACAATACAAAAATGTTTAAGATCTAAGAGCAATGATCTCTAAGCCATAAAATAAAAACACAAAATTAGAATGTTTACAATTGTAATAAATGTCTTCACATTGAAACATCAAGTAATTAGCTATAACTCTATATATGTATATATACACATATCATATATAATATAGGCATGTATATTATATGAATACATGTATATATGTACCCATGTATATGGGTGCATATGTTACAAATAATTTTGGTAAAGTTTGAGCAAGTAATTATTAAATGTAAATTTTCAAAGTCTCAAGATCATGACCCATTATACAGGATTATATACAATAAAAGCATGCTCAAAGAATACTCTTCCTTAGAGTGTGAATATATGAAGTAGCCAGGATTGTACTGAGATCTTTTGGATTCCAGAGTCTAAGATTTTATCACTACACTACCCTGTAAAGCTGGCCCACAGAAACTGTGTAACTTGGTCAAATCTTACAGCAAATTCAGAGCTAGAGAATGCGTTAAATATATTTAATCCCTGCTTCCCAATAGTATAAGCTATTTGAGAAATAATTTAAATGTCCAAGGATCACAGAATTATGAAGGTATCATGGACAACAGTGGCCACCTAGGTAAGAGTTCTTAGACTAAAATTCATGCAACAGTAAAGGCTTTAGGATGGCAGAGAATTGTTGAAACAATACGTAGATGTATTTTGTAAAAATTTCAATTAAATTTCTACATCACATGTTATTCTTAAAGGGAGTTATAAAGGGGAGAAAGGAAGCAAAACACACTGCCATGTGTGTACCTATGCAACTGTCTTGCATGTTCTGCACATGTGCCCCAAAACCTAAAATGCAATAAAAAAATTAAATATAATAAAAAAATAAAAGTTTAAAAATTATTGTTTAAACAACTTTTTTTGTAGATGACAAAGTGGAAACACAGAGAGCCAAAGTGACTATGGAGAACCACACCACTAGATAAGGGGCAAATAGTTATTAGAACACAGGCTTCTTCCTTCCTTTCCCTTCTCAATTGATCATGTCATGGTACCATATGTATTACCCCACACTATAAGCTTGCAAAAGCAAAGCTAATATCTGCAGAAGATGACACATAAAAAGGAGAAAATGAGAAACCTTAGTGGTCTAAGGCATCCTCTCTTTGGTTTCCAAAAGAGTAGTAAGAAAATCTATGTTTAATCTAATGTGGTTGCATTTGTAGAAACAGTATCTGCTGCTTTATAACTTATGGTGCAAGGATAACTGAGGCCATTTTCTAAGAAAACTCAGTGTCTTAGAACCTACTAATCTCAGTAAACAAAACCTCAGTTAACTGTAACTAATGTTCAAAGTGCATCTGCTTAATTCTCCTAAAACATTAGCCCTTTTTCCCTTTCCTTTCCCTTTCTTTTCTTTTTTTCAACTTCTGTAATTCTTCATGAGCTTTACTTTCAGTAACTTATAGGTGGTTTCTTATTTTAACATGGTAGTGCAATGTTCATTTGAAATTTGAGGATAAATGAATTTTAAAAACAATTTTAAAACAAATGATGTATTCATCAAGATGTTCAGGCTAACACAGTTGTGAATATTGTAGGAATGACTTACAAGAGAGATGACATCTTCATTATTAGTCTAGTGGTGTCTAGTTTAAAATGTCTGTATTGCAGAGAACTTGGCAGGAGCTGCTGAAGAATGCTTTAGCTTGTCCACATGTAAGAATTAATCGTAACTGATTATTGAAAAGCAGAGCTTTGCACAAAACTGCCTTTTCATTCATGGTGGCACCCCAACACAGATTACGTGAAATCTGCAATGTACTCTCCAAGAAATTGGGATGATATACCAAATAAAGCATAATAATTGATGTCTGGCACCACCACCAACCATGAAGCAGCCTACCGCATCTTGACCATTAACTGAATTTATTATTAGGGTCCAGGCAGTCTGCTAAATATATTGCATACATTATTTTATGGAATCTTCATGGGATTGCCATTATGTAGATGTTATTACTCTTATTATATCTACATTACAGCAATATTATTTCATAAATGTTTCATAGGTGAATAAATTTGCACGTATGGAGAATTAAAAATTTGACCACTTCATAGGATGATTAAGGGAAGAAAGTCTGGATTGACCTCAAATTACTTTGATTCCAAAGCTAGTTCCATTAACAATTAAGTTATCTTGTCTCCCATTCTGATAACAATAATGCATAGGCTAATAGATACATTTGTCAAAATGATTAAAAAATTACAATGAAAGAAAAAAATAAAGGGTAGAAAAGAGAGAGAATGGAGGGAGGAAGTAAATAAAGGAAGAGAGAAAAGAAGAAACAATGTACAAGTAGAAAATCTACAAGAAGAGAAGAAATTAAACATAAAAATGAACAGCAAAGCAAGAGTAGACTTTCTGTTGCAATGGAACTTTCGGCAAAAGAAGGCAAAATATATTTGCATATAATATTTGCAAGTAAATATCTCTAGGGGTAGCAGGAATTCATCATGCCAATGAATTGGTGCCCAGCAGGAGGAAGCTGGTTCACACTCCTTAGGTCAGAGCATTCTGGCTCACTCCAGTGAATTCTGACATCAAGCTCCCGTGAGCAGAGTCTGAACCATTTAACCTAGCATGGTGAGAGAGTCTATTTGGTAATCTTTATTGTTGCAAATAGGTGTCTTTTGGGGGACAATGTATGGTAAGTAAAAAATACAATTACCTTGTGATTCTACATTGAGTGCATATGTTATTCTCTCCATAGGATCAGATTCACTAAGGGAATCAATAACTATTGCACATAAACTTTTCATAGCCAATGTCCTAAGATGGAAAAGAAGGAAATGAACAGAAGATGACAGGCTCAAAGTACACCCGAAATTGAACAATATTTAAAAGAACTACATTGACCAAACATAGCTTTAAAAGAGCCTCAGCATGTCAGCATTTCAGCCAGCCCAAATCATCAAAGAGCAAGGAAGCAATGCTAAAGAGCAACATGAAGAAATCATTACATACTGTTTGAATAGTTACCTAAACTCACTCAGTGCTCTATCTATTATTAGCTATAGCACAGAGAACTCATTTCCCATTACAGATGGTAGCGAATTTCTAGTCTGCATAAAATCAACATCCTATAAAGTCCTGAAAAAAACATATGTTTGCAGACACTTATCCAAAGATAGCAACAGAACATTCATTATTCATTAGCTGCTTCATTTCAAATTTTATATGATCTATTTACCATATTTCACTGAATCTAAGTTCCTGTGGACGAAGTCGACAGGTACAGATTTATCTCCCTTTGTAATACAGTTTAGATCAGACTTTAAGACAACAGGTTGAGTTGCTACATGTAGGAGTTCTATAAGTCTACTAAGACAGATGACAAATACTGGAAACTAAGCATATGTATTATTTTTCCGTATTTGTCAATCACTATTTTAGAGGAAATATTTAGTCTTTCCTCACTCATGTTGCTGACTTGGTCAACAGAGAACAAATGTCTACAGATACTCTTGTCTTTAGGGGAATATTAGAAGGAAACTAATAACTTATTTTTCATTTTATAGTTTTAAAAGCACCAGAAGAGAGAGGGTATTACTTCATTTTTCACATATGGCTGGAATCAAGCTGGTTTATGGGTCTCTGCATTGCACGTTAGGAGCATCATATATTGGTCAGAATCCTGTTGGTGAAGAAAGTGAATAATACAATATCAGGCCCCCAAGCCTCACTCTCACCTGACAATTCTGTGTATTTTGAAGCACTCCGAAATCTTCACTCTATGAGGGCAGACGTGCCCCATACTACTATCAGGCAAGAATTATTTTGCTTCTGGCTGCAAAAATCACTGTAAACTGTCAAGGCCTCTTATCTTCTCATGTCAACACTCTGCTCATTATTAGGAGTTCAGGGAAATGTCATTTCTACTGAGAAATGGTTTTTAAAACCCAAGTCCAAATTCAGTGCTTCTCATTTTGTGACTCCTTAACAAGTTTAACCTTATTATAGCACTTATCACTGCCCGACGATTATTAAAATTATTTGAGCATGCGCCTTGCTCAATGACTAGAAGTGAATCCCTAGTGGTTAGAGATTGGGTAACATTTATTCATGTCACCTCCCAGTTTTTTAAAGTACATTACATTTGAAAACTATGGAAAGATTTGAATCTTTAAGGCTTGTATTTTTTATTCGAGTTCAGACAAGACACTGTGGCCAACATCTGTAAGTCAGATATTCTGGAGATATTTGCTACATAGTCACAAATACATCCCTTATCATGTACACACATGCATATATATATGCATACACACACAGACATACATATATATGGTTGTGCATGTATCAAAGACACAGGCACACAATCACACATACAACACTCCAGGTATCATCCCTTTTCTTTTCACAATTGTTGCTAGTAACTCCTCTATTTCTCAACAGAAATTTAGCCTACTCAAGAAAAGAAAACTGTAGAGATCATGGAGAGATACCAAGACTGTTAGTATCATAGCACATGGTACAGAAAACAGAATTTGTGTTACTCGTCAACAGTGCTGGCTCATTATAAAAGCACAAAGTCAATTTGCTGAGCTGACCTGAACTTGGTTTAAATTTTACTTCAATTTATTTTTCCCTAAAAACAGGGCTGGATTTTTTTTTTTTGCCTCTTTCAATTGAACTCATATACATAATGAGTAGAAAAATAGTCACCAGAAGCTGGAAGGGTGGTGGGTGGCTGGGAGATGGAGGCACAGATGATTAATGGGTACAAAAACAAAGTAGAAAGAATAAATAAGACCTACTATTTGACAGCACAACAGGTGACTATAGTCAATAATAACTATTTTAAAATAACTTAAAGATGAAATTGGAATGTTTGTAACTCAAAGGATAAATGCTTGAGGGGATGGATACCCCATTTTCCATGATGTGCTTATTTTACATTGCATGCTGTATCAAAACATCTCATTTATCTCATATATATATATATATATATATATATATATATATATATATATATATACTGTGTACTCATAAAAAGTCTTAAAAATAATTTTTTAAAATGAAAAGTTTTGCTTCAATTACTCTTGAATGCTTGGTTCTGGGTCTTCCTACTTCTTGTGGGCACAATGTCCACTGCATGTGCTCAAGTGAGCTTCACTCACTCATCTTGCACCAGGACTGATACATAGGGTGGCCAGAACCCTATTAAGAACCATAGCTTCCCACTTATATTGATCAATGGAATCACATGGAAACACAATAAAACATGGTTTCCTTGAAAGAGCACAGGTGGCAAAAAGATGTGACTTTACATAATATTACATGACTTAACATTTATTTAAACTTGGACTGGTCACTTAGCCTTGCTAAACTTCAAATCCTTTGTTGATGAAATGAGCACCCACTCATAAAATTTTACAAACCTACTTCATAGGATTGCTACATTACATAATTTTCTAAACTGTGAATTCTCATACAAAAGTCAATGATATCAGATCACACAATTTAAAATTTATAGGCAGAGATTTCATTATTTTCGCTTCCCTTCACTGTGAAGCAACTCATGATATCATCTTGGTGGCACTTGCAGGGCATTTGTTGGTTGGCTGTTTTATTGTGCCTCTTCCTGCCACTCAGTGCTCGTGACTGAGAAGAAATCAATGGATGTCTGTTGGCAGTGTTTTGAAAGACATATTCCTTAGGTAATAGAGGTAGTTTCTCACAACAAAACATTTTTTTCTGGAAATGAATCTGCCCTCATGGATATATCAGGGTCTCATTCTTCATCAGGCCATGGCCAGTTCATTTATTAACCCAAAGCCACACACAAATACTTTCTTCTGTATGTATTTTAAAAGCCCAGGGAGCACTAAGTACCATTTCTCAGGAAGTGTGCCAAGCACTTTGGAGGATGTCCATTGAACTTTTCATTAGAAAAGCTTCCCAAATGGATGAGAGCTATTTGATAGAAAACAGCTTCATGCTATCTCACTACACTTTTGAGTGTGATTACACAAACCAGCTTGGAAGAATACCAGGCAGCACCTGGCTGTTCTCACCTTGACTCTACCATTAGCTAACAATGTGAGTTAGGGGGCAAGTCATTTAATCTCATTGCTTTTGTTTTCTCTCCTGATCTAGAAGGCATGGTATGTTTGCCAACTGAAGTCCTCCCTGTTTCTAAAAGTGATCAAATGTGGTTTTTAATAGAGGAGATGGCAGATATTGGAAGAATCAAAATTCAGTTGAAAGGAAAGAGAATTAAATGTATCAGTCATCTAGGCGGAAAAAGACACTATATTCAAAAATTTAATTTAGTGCTGAGCTTTCTAGTGTTATGGTAAAACCAATTAAATATGCATAAATTATCTCTATAAAAATATAAAGATATATTATAAAATATATAAAACCATTACACATATGTTATGTGTTATATTTATTTGTATATACCATAAAACATATTTGTGTTTATTTATAGCATATAACATCTATTTTATCTTGCAAATTATATATGTTATACATATATGTATATATGTATATATTATGTGCATAAAATAATGGTTTTTCATAGAAAGACATTTTCATAAAATTTGTTTCAAACATTTTTTTTTTTGAGATGGAGTCTCGCTCTGTCATCAGGCTGGAGTGCAGTAGCATGATCTTGGCTCACTGCAACCTCCGCCTCTCAGGTGCAAGCAATTCTCCTGATTCAGCCTCCCAAATAGCTGGGACTACAGGCACACACCAACTCATCCAGCTAACTTTCGTATTTTTTAGTAGAGATGGGATTTCACCATATTCACCAGGATGGTCTCAATCTCTTGACCTTGTGATCTGCCCACTTCGGCCTCCCAAAGTGCTGGGATTACAAGCATGAGCCATGGTGCCTAGCCTCAAAGGTAACTTTTATGCTGATATTTCTTTATATAAGGACTTTGAATGACAATAATCTTATTGTCTTTAATTTTAGTCTTATAGAAAGAATATTACATTTTCAATATTTTGTGCAGGTGGTATTTGCTAACCAGTGCATAATCCTTTATAGATATGGTCTGTAGTTATTGAAATATTCCTGAAAAGCAACTGTCATCTGCTATTTGAGAAAGAATGAAACTAGTATTTACAGAAATTAAATGGTTTTCTCATCGTCAATTAGCAAATATAACAGTAAGCCATTATTATGCAGCTGTTTCTATACATCTGGGTGTACTTTAGTGGATGTGCTTCTTTTGGAGGCCAAGTCAATGAAGACCATATTGGCTCCTGAAATTTGGTACATGTATACCAAGGTCTACCTCTAGTGGGATAGGATAAAACAGTCAGAAAGGTATTTTCCTAAAGTAAATACTGTTTCCACTCAGTTTTTTAGTGCAAACTGGATAATAGCCACCCACAGATAAACTTTTTGATGGTAGTATATGATGAGAGTACTTTAAATTTTTGGAAGAAAGAAAAGCTACATACTTTAACTACCAAATACAAGTACCAAGGCCAGCACTATCATTAAAACGCCAAGAAACTTTCTTTATATTCTCTCATTTGTAACTACATAGAAGTAGATATAAGAATAAATTGGATGACCTCTCAAGTCCCTTCAAACTTTAACATTGTGTCACTACAGAATAGACTATATATACAAACTAAGCATGGGTTTGACGCAATTAAAGTAAGAAATTCATCAGTGCATCCTTGTTCTGATCTGACCCTCAGACCATCAAGGTTTAACTAATAGACTTCTGAGTATTACCATGTCACTAGTTTGTAGCAATCTTCAGTGAATAAAAGAAAAGTAGACTCATCTGTTAATACTACTTTTGACCTTACAAAATAAACTTTACTGAGAATGTCATTCTTGAGACAGACTCACTCATTAAAATTAATATTCAAACAAGGCATAGCAAAATGTACAGAAATTGAAAACTGGCCTTCAGCACACCTCCTCCTTCCACCAGCTACTGTGCTTTACTTATCTCCCCGGGTATAATGCAAATGCCTCTTATCATTTATCAAATAAATACCTTCTCTGCTCCCAGTACTTGACACCTATGACTTAATCCTTCCAACAGGCTTTCAAGAGAAGAATGATAATTTCCACTCACAAAAAGGAGGCAGAAGCTGACTGGTCAGGTAACAAAGCTATTAATGGCAGACCCAGGATTTCAGTCCAAGTGTATATGATGCCAGGCTTGAACCCTTTAGCATAATATTCTTTTTCTAACAAGCACTATATCAGATGTACAGTTATTTCCTGGTATTTGTTAAGTACCCACCATAAAGTTTCTATTTCTGAAGGAAAATAAGAGATTAAGAATAAAATCTACAGAATGTTTGGTTTTTCAGTTCCTACAAAGAAAGGGTCGTAAGTGACCCAAGCATTTAGATAAAAGTCTAGTTCAATAGACTAGTGCCCATCAGTAGTGCTCTGTTTTTACTTCTTACCACCTCGTTCTCCAGTGCCTCCCTCCTGCTCTTCCCATTGTATATCCACTATTTGGCACATGATAGGCTCTTTAAATAAAAGTACTTAAACTCTGCCTCAATTTCCTCATCTATAAAATAGGATGAATAATAATCTAAATTTCAGGGTTGTTACATGACGCAATCAGTTCAATATCTAATACAATATATGGCATATAGTAATTATTTAATAAAGGGTAGTTATTGCTGTCATTGCTATTACATATTTGTTGAATGATTTAATGAATCAAGCTCACATGCAGGGAACATAGAGTGTCTACAGGCAAAATAGTTGTGCTTAACACCAAGAGGTATCTATGTATCAAATCCAATCTCCATCCCCAGAATAGAGCCTTGCCCCACAGAAAAAAGCCTCTTGTCAGTAATTATGTTATCAGTGATGCAATAATCTGTTAAATGTACTGTGGCGAGGTCCTTCGGTTATTGTTCTTTTCAACATCATATCAGTACAAAGGCAGCTGATGTCATTTACTGAGCTTAGTATTTCTGCCCCTTCAGTTATCAATTCATTAAAAAATGCATTTATTTATTCTAACTGACTTATTCAATTACTTTATTAAAATTTTTCCTACTACATCTTGCACATTTGTCTATCTACTTTCTATCCCAAATGCTGTTAGAGGCACTGGGATATGGAAATAAAAGACCTGTCCTTGAAGAACATTTAGTCCTGTGAAAAAATGGTCATACAATGCAATAAGAACTAGACAGGAGAGGCCAATACAAACTATGGTGATGGGGAGGGTGGGAAGATATGGGACTATGGAATTATATAAAAGATTAGGCCTCCCAAAAGAGTGCCCAGAATTTTGAAGGATAAACAATAATAATGATAATATTTTAAAATAAGCTTTTAATTTCAGAATAGATGTAGATTTATAGAACCACTGTGAATATTGCACAGAAAGTCCCTATATACTCTATATCCAATTTTTCCTATTGTTAACATCTTGCTTTAATATGATTCATTTGTCACAGAGTAAATTAATATTGATACATTATTATTAACTAAAGCCTATAGTTAATTCAGACTTCCTTAGTATTTACGTAGTATCCTTTTTCTTTTCTGAGATCACATCTGGGTTACTATACTACATTTAGTTGTACCTTCTTAGGCTCCTCAAAACTGTGAGCGATTGTCATATCATTCTTGTTTTGATTACCTTGACAGTTTTGAGGAACACTAATCAGGTATTTTGTAGAATGGCTGTCCATTGGGATCTGTCTGATGTTTTTCTCTCAGATTACATCGGGGTTATATGTTTTGGGAAGGAAGACCATAGAAGAAAGTGCCATTCTTATCAATATCAATGTTTATGTTACACTTGATCACCTGGTAGTAGTGTTTGTCAGCTTTTTCCACTGTAAAGTTACTCTATTTCACTATTCCATACTATCTGGGCTTTGGGCAGGAAAACATCATTTTACAAACAAACTCTTTCGGCTAGGCACAGTGGCTCACAGCTGTAATCCCGCACTTTGGGAGGCCAAGGCAGGTGGATCACCTGAGGTGAACAGCTCAAGACCAGCCTGAACAACATAGTGAAACCCCATCTCTACTAAAAATACAAAATAAATAAATAAATAAAATAGCCAGGCATGGTGGTGCATGCCTGTAATTTCAACTACTCTGGAGGCTGAGGCATGAGAATCACTTGAGCCCTAGAGGCAAAGGTTTCAGTGAGCTGAGAACACTGAGCGACTGCACTCCCAGCATGGGCAATGGAGCAACACTCAGCCAAACAACAACAAATATAACAAGGACAACAAACATATCCTTTCATCTTAAATACTTCCTGAATTTCAGAGTGGAAAGATTATTTCTGATGCCAGAATCTGTAAACAAAACTTTCTGCTATAAAACAGGGAGACAAATTAGATACCTTTGGTTTAATTGTTCATATGATTTAATGAAAGAGGCTGTACTGCCTGAGAGATGTGACAGGGTTCTGGATGCCCTTCTTACTACGATTTTCTTTGCACATACAAAGAGCTCTGTTTTATGGACTGCAGCTGCAGCAACATGAGGAAGTACCTCATAATCTCATCAGTGCAAAATCTGGGCAGAGAGAGGGTGAGTGCAGCCATGCATGGTTTATGGAAGGACAGAGAGGAAGGACAGGGAGGTAAACCAAAACACTACCAATTGTTAATTCTCACTATTCCAGGTGCTGAATATACCTTATCTAATTTAAGTTAACCCATATAATGAGCATGTGAGTCAAGCATTTCTGGTCCTATTTACAGTGCAGTAGTGAAAGTCTCAGATAATGCCAAATAGTAAGTGCAGAACTGGAATTTAAGTCCAGGTGTTTGGACTTTCAGTCTTATGTTTATAGCACCAAAAGACATGTTAAGCGACAATCCAACATTAATAATATGTCGCATCCACTTTACCACCACAGAAGGTTCAGAGCATGCTCACTTACAGGAAACATTCTTAAGCTAAGTCATCATCTTTCCTGTAACTGGAGAAATCGTAGATGTCCATACTATTAGATGTCCATACTAATAATGTGGACCACAGCATTATTTAGTGACAGGCTCTTGGAATTACTAAAGATCAGTGGGTGCTGACAGTCAGAATTAAAACTATAAAACTATTAGAGGAGTAAAACCAAGCCAAATTATGGCCATGATGATCCTCATTCAATTAGACTAGTAGGTAGTCTCCTTAAAGACCTCCATATAATCTGGTCTGCATGGCCTAGACACAGAACTGAAGAAATCATCAATTCCAGCTTCATGCCTATCCAGTTTTTGATGAATTAATGATCCATTACTGCTGTTAGATCATTCATTAAATACTATTCTATGTTAAAAATAAGTTGACACGGTGGCTCACGCCTGTAATCCCAGCACTTTGGGAGGCTGAGGTGGGTGGATCACAAGGTCAAGAGATCGAGACCATCCTGGTCAACATGGTGAAACCCCATCTCTACTAAAAATAAAAAAATTAGCTGGGCATGGTGGCATGTGCCTGTAATCCCAGCTACTCAGGAGGTTGAGGCAGGAGAATTGCCTGAACCCAGGAGGTGGAGGTTGCAGTGAGCCAAGATCACGCCATTGCACTCCAGCCTGGGTAACAAGAGCGAAACTCTGTCTCAAAAAAAAAAAAAAAGTTGACATACATTTATGCAATATCTACTATGTTCCAAGCATGATCCTAAGGGCCATACTAATCATTATCTCACTTAATCCTCAAATATCCTTCCATGTAATCACAATGAGTCTTATTTGGCAGGAAAAAGAAAAAACTAACTTAGTGAGATTAGTGCTTTCTAATGGTAGCAGAATTAGGGCTCAGATCCAGAATATTCTGTTTATCAAGCCTATTTCCTTCCCAATTCCCCATGAAAGTCTCCATGAAAAAGGATATATAATATATTTCACCACAATCACCTCATTTTACCATTTAAGTTCCATGTCATACTTATCTTTATACAATTTCATAAGTTTATACTAAACAGATTAGTTCTTACAACAGTCTGCTACTCAATATTTTGAAGCTAATGAAAAAAAGAACAGAAGGGATTCAGTGGATATTTGGAGTCCTGGCAAAAAGAAAAATGTTTAGGAAGTTCTACATGAGTCACTGCTTCCCTTGACATCATAAACGGAAAACAAAATGTGCAGGAAGAAGTAAAAAAGAAAATGTCACTATCAAGGTCACTCTATCACCTGCATAGGCCTCTTAAAATCAGCCCATGGCCAAGGTTCCTGCTGTCAGTTCACTGGACTGGCAACTCATTGGATAACGGCTTCCTTAATCCTATCTTTCTGCTACCTTGATTCTCAAGGATGCTTCCAAAAGCTGAGGCTGCAGATGCCAAAATTACTGGGAGAGCTGGTGGTATGCAAGGTCGCAGCATTCATTTCAAGAACAGGATTAACTACACAGCTCACTACAGTTTTGAGAAGTTTTCAAGTTCAGGCAGTCAGTACTAAAAACCTGCAGCTCAACCTCCTGTGATCGCTTGAAAAAACTGGAGACAGAGATATTAAAAGGGGAAAAATCATGTGAAAATGGCCAGTAGAGCCAAGAAATGCAATTTCAGAACCAGAAAGAATTGAGTGTAAACTCCAGGCTCTACATCATTTGGGCATGTCACTGAAGTTGGCAGAACCTCAATTTCTTTGCCTATGATGAGGTTCTAATGTCTTCCTCACAATGCTACTCACTCTTTAAGTCATTCATTCATTAAAGAAGTATTTATTTCAGTGGATAGTATGTACCAGGCTGACCCTGGTATGACATTTGGAATACAGCATTTAATATATTGGACAAAGTCTATCTCATGGATTAGGGAAAGGGGAAGACAATAAACAAGAGAACAAGTTAAAAGTACATGAGAATTTGAGATGATGACAAATTTTCTTAAGAAAACAGAACAATTTTGTTATAGATAGTGTCCTAGGAGGGGCTGATAAATATTTTTCCCCAGCATATTGCATGGGGCCTGGTTTACAGGAGTTATTCCATTTGCCTGTCCCACTGCGCTATCCCACACGCTGTGTCCCTGCAATCCCCTGGGCTGGCCCACTGCCCAAGTCCCTTTCAGTCTCAAGTTCAGCCCTCTCAAGTCTCAGGTTGCCGTTTCAACAGGGCACCCGGACAAGCGCGCCCTGTGGGGATCACTGGGTAGGGCCGGCCGCCGCCACCCCGGCTGCTGGCTTCTCCAGGCAGAGCCTCTGCCTGGTGTCCCACGTCTTCTTTATACTTGGGAATTTCCCCGTTCTGTGGGCAACAAAGATCAGTCTGAAAATGCAGCTTTGACTCACCTCTCCGCGGATTAATCGAGAGCTTCAATCCTGGGTTGTTCTCACAGCCAGTGGTTCTTGAGTCATAAATATATTTCATAGCATCACATCTCACTCTGTCAGAACCCCTGCTCTCCATTTGCACTTCAGGCAAACACATGCCTAGACTCTAGTAAATGCTCATTTCATGTATTTTCTTTCTATACTTGTGAAAGCTGGTTTTTAAAGCCTAAAGAAGCCAATATTCACTCCACACACTAACCATAACTTCAAGTATTTTGATATTACAGAAACTTTACTCCATATTCACCATTTAAAGATGAATATTTAAACACTATTTAAATATGAATATGATCTACCACAAGGTAGGAGTTATGCAAGATTTAAATATAAAAGATTAAGAGTATCTTACTCTTTTTTACCTTCCTTACTAGTCTGTCCTGGGAGGTAAAATGTGCTCAAATGGAACTGTAATACATGACAGTGCATTACAAGGTTCCTTAGTATAAAATGTTTTCTGCGTCAAGAAGTGGATCACTTATCATGGGGCTGCAGGAGGGTTCAAGCAAGAAATGGGTTTTGAACTACGTCTTAGATTTAAAAATCAAAAAGTAGGTGCAAATGCTTTGCAGGAAATATGTCTAAAATGTCTAATATCCAGAGTTTCTGATTTACAAAGTCTGGGTAGGGCCCAAGAATGTTTATTTCTGACACATCCCCAAGTAATTTTTATGTACACTTCCAGTTTTTTTTCAAACAGTGTTGTATCATAGTTAGGCAGTTACAGTATCAATGCACCCTCCTGCACTATTATGGGGCATGGATGAAGTATATCCAAAGCGTGTGTGCACGTGTTCATTGTATGGGTGCATGCAGAATACTGGAATAATGATAATGTTTCATATACGATCAGGGGAAATAGTTATTCCTTTCATTTATCTCTGCTTTCCATCTTATACAAGGAGGCCCCAAACACTCTTCTGCTCTCTTCCCCCTACTTCCCAGACTCATCCCACCTATTATAATGTTAAACCAATAGAGCATTGCTGTCAAGTTCAGCTTAAAAGCTGCTGGGGTCCTTAGAACTTTAGTAGTGATACAGAGTGGATCACAACTCTAATCCCAGACATACGAAGGTCTTTCCTTGTCCAGCCATGTGTGTTCATCATTTCCTTAATATTTTACCTTAGGCTGAGTCAATTAATAAATTTTAAGGCAGGGGGCAGGGTGGCTTATGCCTGTAATTCCAGTACTTTGGGAGGCTGAGTCAGGTGGATTTGGGATTTAGACTGAGGCAGGTGGAAATGCAGGAGTTCAAGACCAGCCTGGCCAACATAATGAAACCCATCTCTACTAAAAATTAAAAATTAAAAAAAAAAATAGCTGGGCATGGAGTCATGTGTCTGTACTCCCAGCTACTCAAGAGGCTGAGTCAGGAGAATTGCTTGAATCTGGGAAGTGGGGGTTGCAGCTGGCCGAGATCACACCACAGCACTCCAGCTTGGACAATAGAGTGAGACTTCATCTCAAAAACAAAAAGTAAATAAATAAAAATAAAAAATAAATTTTAAAATAATGATCTTAATACTAAAGTTGTTCATCAGAAGCCAGGCACAGTGGCTCATGTCTGTTATCCCAGCACTTTGGGATGGCAGAGCAGGCAGATCAGCTGAAGTCAGGTTCAAGACTACGCTGTCCAACACAGTAAAACTCCATTTGTACTAAAAATATAAAAATTAATTGGGCATGATGGTGCACACCTATAATCCCAGCTACTCAGGAGGCTGAGGCAGCAGAATCATTTGAACCTTGGAGGTGGAAGTTGCAGTGAGTTGATATTGTTACTGCACTCCAGCCTAGAGGACAGTGTGAGACTCGATCTTAATAAATAAATAAATAAATAAGTTATTCATCAGATGCCAAGTATCTTTTTTAATCCCAAAGTTACTCACTGAAACATTACACAAATAAAGACTCCAACAGCTGGCCCTGCCGTGCCAGAGATATTGAGGAGAATATGCCTAGAGATCCCTTAACTGCACCATCACTATCTTAAGGTACCTGCAGCCTCCTTTAATTTCACACTTTCATATCAGGATCTTCACAGCAAAAATTATTATGATCATCTGCCAAATTAATGAAGAAGCTTATTTCAGCATTAAATTAATTTTTAATTTTTTTCAAATGATAGAATTTTTCAATTAAGATAGAGCTTATAAAACATATAATACCAGCAGGGATTGTATGTGAACACATATCATATCACCTCTTTAGCTCAAAGATCTCAAGATCAAAATAACAGAAAATATTTGTATTCTATCACAATATATTATGGCCACAATATTGGGAAAATAATATTTTTACTTTGTTCAACTTTCAATGACACATTTTCAATTGCTGTGTGGATTACTAGAAAAAAAATCTAATTCCTTGGCCATTATGTTTGAAATATGGATCAAGACTTACAATATAATACTGGACCTTCACAGTCTGATGACAAATTATCCACACCTTGGCCCAGCCTTACTTCATAGTAGACTGCCTAAATAACCATAACTTATTGTTAAACAGGTGAATATCTCAAATGACAGGTCATCAAATGAGTTCTACACCACTAATAGGTAAGATTTTCACTGAAAAAGATTTATTTATCTCTTAACATCTTCCTCATGCCACAAATCTAGTCAATATTAGTTAGCAGAAGAAGCCAAAAATGAGATGTGGTGAGAATAAACTCGAGAAAGTCATCTTCAAGTTGTGGTGGCTTCATTTTCCCTCCTATATCTTGTGATGTGAGGATGTGGGAGTAGTGGCATAAAGAAGAAAATATTATGAGCCATCCTTTTCTGGTCTGAAGAGAAAACCTCCATTTGTGTCTCTAATTACTGGGAAGAAACCTTAACTGTGTTCATGAGATAACAGTTGACTGTATTTGTCCTGGTGGCTGACAATGAATTGTGAGCTCAATAGCTGAGATGGACAGTAAACTTATGTTTGGAAGTTGCTGAGGATAACAAGAGGCAACATGGAAAGGGAAAGACAGGTCAGATTGCTAAAGACTTCAGTGAGAGTAAAAATATGAGAAAGGTTAATGCAAAAATGAAGAATGTAGAGTCTACATTCTTTAATTATAAAGAAGCATGCAATAATAGGTACAACATAATGTCCTGGAAGTGATTTATGCTTACAAAATGCATCAGACAGAATTGAAAACATGTTCATGATATATTATTATTGTTTTTTAAATTAAGTCACAAAGGAAGGTGCAATAATCAATCTTGATTTTTCTTCAAATATTTTTAAATAAGATATGGAGATAGGGAAGGAGAAATATAAATGGATTGTGAAAAGTTATGCTGGCAAGGTTGCAGAGAATAAAGAACACTTATACACTACTGGTACACTGGTACAGATATAAATTTGTTTAGCTACTGTGAAAAACAGTTTGGTGATTTCTCAAAAAACTTAAAACAGCACTGCTATTGAACCCAGCCACCCTATTACTGGACATACAACCAAAGGAATATAAATTTTTTTCCATAAAGATACATTCATGCATATGTTCATCAGCAGCACTATTCACAATAGCAAAGTCATAGAATTGACCTAGATGCTCATCAACAGTGGACTGGATTAAAAAAAAAAAGCAATACACATGGAAATACTACACATTCACAAAAAAACAAAATTATGCCCTTTCAGCAACACAGATGAAGTTAGACATCATTTTCCTAAGCAAATTAACTCCAGAATAGAAAAATACCACGTTCTCACTTGTAACTGTGAGCGAAACATTGAAAGCCAATGGACACAAAGAAGAAAACAATAGACCCTGGGGACTACTTGAGGGTGGAGGGCAGGGGGAGGGTGAGAATCAGAAAAATACCCACTGGGTACTATGTACATTACATGGATCACAGAATAACCCGTACACGAAATACCCACAACACACAAGTTACTCATGTAACAAACCTGTACATGTACCCCCTGAACCTAAAGAAAAACTTAACAGGAAAAATACAGAGAAAAGTTAGAAAATTTAATGAGAAACTGCCAATAGTAGTTGTCTCCATGAGTAGAACTGGCGGCCAGAACTTCATATAGACACTTTAACCTCAGTAGCATCTGCATTTGAAACACTGAATATAGCATGATGTCACAGAAAGAGTCACTGGAGTCAGAAACATCTAAAATAAAATTTGGTCTCAAGCTTACTGTGACTTTGTAATATTACTTTTTCTCTGTACCTTAGTTTCCTTGGTTCCCATAAAAGACAATTATATCTGCATTTATAATAGGAAAGTGAGATTCCATATGTAAAAACACTAATATATGAGAGTCATCAATTGTGTGCAATCTACTATTATTTCTCATATTCTAGGGGGCTGTTGGAAGGAAGGAAGAGAAATACATTAGACTAATCACTCTTTCTTTACCTCTGAATTAATACTTTTTTCAAAAAAAGAGAACTCCATAGAGCAACAGGGAAAGTCACCCTGGAAAATTAGTCTTCTGATTAGTTTTTTCTGTCTTCTCACAGTATCTCACATCCTACTGAAGTCATATGTTCTAAGTAACCCATGTAACAAAGCGGAGGTATTGAAGTAACGAACGGTCAAATGATTGTACATGGGACAGAAGGAAAAGGGCTTCATTCCACCTTCTCAACAGACAGGACAAGGTTTACTCTCCAGGTGTTTGCCTTCTCTTTCATATTGGATGCTTGCTCACTGGTCACCCCCACAAGGCCACACCACATTTTCTTTCTCATCCAAATATTTTTCAAAGCTTGAAGGAATTAGTAACTAAGTTACAGTGCCAAACAGGCTACTGAAACAAAGAAGATTAAGAAGTTGGGTTCATTAGATAAAATTAGTTTATGACAAAGTTTCTGATTTTCACACTTCTACACTAAGTAAGGAACCCTGGGGTTGCAGTACTGAGGAAGCTCTTGTAAATTAGTCACCCTGATCTAGTCTACAAAATAAGCCCATCACATCTAAATCCTGAAAGGAAACACTTCTGTATTATTTTGCATTTTTGTTTTCATTAGGCTGTATTTAAATTCAACATTGAATAAGCATAATTCAGCATGTATTTACTTGAAATCCATGTGCTCAAACTATGGCAACTGCTATGAACAATGCCAAAGAAATTTCATATCACTGCTTTGGTCTGAATATATTCTCCAAAACACTTGTTGAAATTGGATCACCCTTGTGGTGGTGTTAACAGGCGGGACTTTGGAAGGGAAGAGGGCCATCAGGGCTCCCCCCTCATTTGTAGAATTAATATCATTATGAAAGAATAAATTAGGGCCCCATTTGTCCTCTTTTCCTTGCATCTTCTGCCATGTGAGATGAAGTATTTCTTTTCCCAGGAGAACAACACAGCATTCAAGGTACTATCTTAGAATCAGAATCACCAAATCCCCCAACATCTTCATATCCATGCAGCACCTTATCCCAATAAAATTTTTACTATCTTTTTTTTTTTAACAATTTAAGTACTAAATTTTGGCAGGCATGGTGGCTCATGGCTGTAATACCAACACTCTGGGAGGACAAGGTATGAGGATTGCTTATGTCCAAGAGTTTGAGACCAGCCTGAGCAATATAGTGAGACTCTGTCTCTACAGAAAATAAAAATAAAAAGTTAGCCAGGAGGAGTGGTGTGCACCTGTAGTTTTAGCTCTGGGACTGAGAAAGAGACTGAGACCGGAGGATCACTTGAACCTAAAAGGTCAAGGCTGCAGTGAGCCATGATCATGCCACTGCACTCAGCCTGGGCAACAGAATAAGACCTTGTTTCAAAAACAAACATACATTTAAAAACCAAAAAACAGATTAGAAGTACTATAATTTTTAGCCATATATCACATGACCAAAGTGTTTGGTGACACTTAATAAACACGCAATGTTATGCTAAATGTGAAATGGAAAGATGTCTTAGTACATCTCTAAAAGGGGTGGTCGATTTTTTTTCTAACCAAAACATTACAGAATTTGTAATATAAATAAGCTTAAGATGTTAATGAGAAAAGAAAAACTACAAGTTATCTGGTAGAAACACTGTTAAAAAAACTTTTAGGATTATTCTGTCAAAATAGTATTTAGAGGAATCATTCAATACAATAGGAAATAAGCTGTGATAATTAGTGACAAAGTCAGATAAATTGACTCTACCATATTCAGTGAGAAGGTTAATAGGAAACTTAAGTCTCCTTAATACTAGTGCCTTGTTCTTTAGACTCTAGTATAATTTGATAGCAGGCCACATACATAATGTATGGCATATGTTTCAAGAAATCTATAGAATACTTTTCTAGTTTCCTATCACAAGCACTCTGGACATTAACATTACACGTGTTAAAATTTAAGCATTGAGTTTATTGAAGCTTTCTTCAAGTTTTCTTAACACCAGAATGCTGTATACTTGATTATTCCAGATGCATCTTTAATGGGATTTTATAGAAGTCATTGTGGTTGTGCACGGTAAGGATGAGGCATGCTGAAACTTTTTCTTATTTCCTAATTGCCTTATATTAAAAAGTCCTTACATCCCTTATTCAAGATTTCCTACTAAACTGTTTACAAAGCTTCTTTACTGAATAATCACGATAAGGTGGTTAGCTGGGTAGTAGACACTAAGGAATGCTGGGTTTACGGGGAGACAGTGGCAGGAGAAGCAACAAAAGAGACAACCAAAGCTGATTATGTTATATTACACCACCATTTTTTACTCCTGTTATATTGTTATAGTTTGCTATTCTTGCTTAGGTTTTTCCTTCTTTCTTAAAGAGAGACATTGTCTTCTTTAAAAACTCTAAAATTGATACCAATAATAACACAGAAAGCATGACATTACTACAAAATCTATCATCCAGAATTCATCTTTTTTCCAAGTAAATGACAATGGGTGCAACTATGAAACTTATTTTTTGATCAGCTGGCCCTAATGTATTTCCTAAATGATAAAACTTGGATATTTGACTTCTTCCCTAATTCTTCCAGTAAATTTCTTTTTCAGTAAAAAGCATCTTCAGAATGTTTGGCCTTTACAAGAGAACTGAAATGATTTTTTTTCTCATAAAATTTATTGTCTTTTTGGCCATATCAGCGGTTACAGAGCTTTGCAGTAATCTCAAAATATCAACATCCATCCATCCTGGGGAAGTATTGTCTCCAGCAAAAGGAGAAAAAAAAAAAAAGACAGAAGCAAGGTTAAGGCCATACTGGGTTGACTTTCTCAGTCATTTATCAGTGATAAATATGTTCTTTTATTTCATGTCTTTGTGCCTTCATTTTCTCATCTGGTAAATGATAATTAAAAGTACTTAACTCATGGCATTATTGTAAAGACTAAACAAAATAGAACCACAATGCCTGGAACATATTAAGCAGTTCGTATTACCTATGATAATAAAATAACAATAAAAGCAATCATATATTTAAAGAATAACTCTTGACAATATATACAAACTAAGCCCTTAAAATGGGTTGTATGATATTCCCAAGTTATTATAAAGTTAAGAATCTTAGGAACAAATGATCTGATTAAAAATTCTATGATCTTATGCCCTATTATATTTAAGAACACAGAATTACAGGTAACATATTCTGATATTATGGACAAACACTGTCAAGTTTACATGACTATTTGACAAACTAGTCCATGGTGAATGCAAAACTAAACATGATTTTAAATATAAATAAAACATGTCAATTAGATTATTTAAAAAATCATTGCAAGAGTTGAAATAAAAATTACCTGTAGAGTTAAGAGTAGAACGTATGAAGAAAGATTGAAGGATGATTTACTCTACAGATGAAGTCTGACGAAAGTTTACTTATTCTGGATATATGGACACATTATATCCTTAAAACTTCAAAATTATATTTTGTAGGACAAAAACTTTATTTCAAAAGCAACTTAAGTGGGTTATTCATGGGAAGGGACAAGCATGTTTTGTTTCTTAAGCCAGTAGTAAGATGAATGTTCTTATACTACCTAAACTTTTTATGCCAGCAATTATTTACTTATAACATTTATAATATCACTGTTATAAATAATAAATCTTAAACATTGTTAATATATTTTCAAGTGGTACAATAATTTAATCTTTTGGATTACTTATTTTGTTTTTGTTATTAATTTAGCTAAAAGTTTTTTTAAAAATACAAAGGTAAACATCACATTTATGTTCCTTTACGTGCTTTTTGGAATTGTGAAGAATAAAAAAGAATCTAAGGGTCCCCAAATTGGCAATACTGTGGAAAAAAGATAGGATATTATAATGCCATAAATAACAATGTTTACAATAAGTATGACTAACACAAGAAAATGTGCTCCTTACAATGCTCAGTAAAACAAAAAATATGCAAACACCCAAGATTATGTGTATAGCTAATTTTTAAAATTGTGCATACAGTAATTAGAATAAAATGTTAAAAAGTTTTATTTCTGTTACAATATTAGTGATTTAAAAAATTTTCTTCTCATTTCTTTTCTAAATGTTAAATAATATATAGCTATTAAATCACTTTTATATTTAGAAATCGTGTATGTTTTAAAATATATTATCTGCATCCTAGTTATTTTAACTTAACTCATATAGTTTAAGTTGTTCTTAGACAGCAAAATATTAGGAAAATAATTCAAAGATGTAAATAAAGGACTCAAGAAGTTACACTGGAAATAATCGGTAGGCCAAAAATAATAATAATAAGGAAATTAGTATTAACAGCATTACTGACTGCCTATTATATACTACAAATCATAAACATTGTTTACATATTTTAAAAATACTATTAATTTAATTTGCAGAAATATTTAATGTTTGTCTACCATTATTCTCATTTTCTATGACTCAGTTTAAATAAATTAATGAATGCAATGTTCTCTGAAAAGTGCCTGGATACCTGTTATATGTCATGTAATTGTTTTCTAGCAGTAGCAGTGTCAGTCATTTTACAACTGTTCAAGCTGAGATTTACAAAGTTAAATAACTTGTTCAAATTCTGGTCTATTTAACCATAGAGTATAATATAAATACCTATATATATATATTAATGTCTACATATATTTCAATTAGAATAAACATGTTTGTTGTGAGAATGAGTGCCTTAAAATAAAAATTATCTGATTATGGGGAGGACTCAAGATGGCGCTGTGAGAACAACCCAGGATTGAAGCTCTCGCTGGATCCGCGGAGAGGGTGAGTTGGGGACGCATTTCCAGACGGATCTTAGTTGCCTACAGAACGGGGAAATTCCCAGGTATAAAAGAGACGCGGGAAGCCAGGCAGAGGTCTTGGCAGGTGCAGCCGGCAGCCGGTGCGGGGCCCGCCTCGGAGCACAGAGGCGCACCACAGAGCTCCATACAAAAGCGCACTGTTACGGGTGCCCTGTTGAACCGGCAAACTGAGACCCGAGAGGGCTGAACTTGAGACTGAATGGGTCTTGAACTGTGACCCAGCCCAGGGAATCCCAGGGACTCAGTGTTTGGGGGAGCGCAGTGCGACAAACAAAACGGCGATTCCAAACGCTCCCGGTGAAAAAATTTTCTTAAAGCGCCCCTCCGTGGGGGAGGGGCATCAGCCATTACTGAGGGAATCAGCCCCTACTGAGGTACACGCCCATTGCAGACGCAGCCTGCCGTTGCTGAGGCAACCCGGTACAACAGAGAGACTTCGCTGCAGGGCAGAGCCCGTGGCAACAGAGCGGAGACCACAGCAGAGGGGCAGAGCCTGCAGCAAAAGGGCAAACCTCACACCAGCAGGGCGGAGCCTTGGCAGGCAAAAAGTGACTAGACTGCCTCCTAGCTGGGCAGGACAGCGAGGCGGTCACTCACAAGGAAAGCCCAAATCCGACCCCCAAACAGAGCATCTGAGAAAAAAAGGGGTTCTCTTACGAGTTAGGTTGCAACAGAACTAAACATAGCAGCCTAGCAGCCCTGAATGAACAACAGAGCTCACAGCTCAGCACTTGAGCTCCTACAAAGTACAGACTGTCACCTCAAGCAACTCCCTGACCCCTCTATATCCATAAGACTGACATTTGGCAGACATCATCCTGGGACAAAGATAGTAGAAAAAGAAACTGGTAGCATCCCTCGCTGTTCTGCAGCTGCTAGAGGTGCACCCCAGACAAGCAGGGCCTGGAGTGGACCTCAGCAGTCATACAGCGAGGGGGCGAGACTGGTAGAAGGAAAACCAAGTAACAGAAATACTCCATCATCAACAATCTGGGTGTCCACTCAGAGACCCAATGGAAAAGTCAGCAACTACACAGATGACAGGTGGATAAATCCACAAAGATGGGAAGAAACCAGCGCAAAAAGGAAGAAAACACCCGAAACCAGAAACCTCGCCTCCTAGAAAGGACCAAAACTCGTCACCAGCAAGGGAACAAAGCTGGATGGAGAATGACTGTGACGAAATGACGGAATTAGACTTCAGAAGGTGGATAATGAGAAACTTTTCTGAGCTAAAAGAACATGTTTTAAATCAATGCAAAGAAACTAAGAACCTTGAAAAAAGATTTGAGGAAATGATAACAAGAATGGATACCTTAGAGAGGAATATGAATGAATTAAAGGAGCTGAAAAACACAATACAAGAACTTCGCGAAACATGCACAAGTTTCAATAGCCGAATTGACCAAGCAGAAGAAAGAATATCAGAAGTCAAGGATCAACTCAATGAAATAAAACGAGAAACCAAGATCAGAAAAAAAAGTGCAAAAAGGAATGAAAAAAGTCTCCAGGAAATGTGGGACTATGTGAAAAGACCTAACCTACGTTTGATAGGCGTACCAGAATGTGATGAAGAGAATGAATCCAAGCTGGAAAATACTCTTCAGGACATTATCCAGGAAAATTTCCCCCACCTAGCAAGACAGGCCAACACTATTGCAGGAAATACAGAGAACACCACAAAGATATTCCGCAAGAAGAACAACCCCAAGGCACATAATCGTCAGATTCAACAAGGTTGAAATAAAGGAGAAAATACTAAGGGCAGCCAGAGAGAAAGGTCCGATCACCCACAAAGGGAAGCCCATCAGACTCACAGCAGATCTCTCAGCAGAAACTCTACAAGCCAGAAGAGAGTGGGGGCCAATATTCAACATCCTTAAAGAAAAGAACTTTCAACCCAGAATTTCATATCCAGCCAAACTGAGCTTCAGAAGTGAAGGAAAAATAAAATCCTTTGCCAACAAGCAAGTACTCAGAGATTTTGTCACCACCAGCCCTGCTTTACAAGAGCTCCTGAAAGAGGCACTACACACAGAAAGGAACAACCAGTACCAGCCATTCCAAAACCACACTAAATGCTAAAGAGCATCAACATAATGAAGAATCTACAACAACTAACGGGCAATACAACCAGCTAGCATCAAAATGGCAGTATCAAATTCACACGTAACAATATTCACCCTAAATGTAAATGGATTAAATGCACCAATCAAAAGACACAGACTGGCAAATTGGATAAAAAGCCAAAACCCAGCAGTGTGCTGTATCCAGGAAACCCATCTCAGATTCAAGGATACACAAAGGCTCAAAATAAAGGGATGGAGGAAGATTTACAAAGGAAATGGAGAGCAAAAGAAAGCAGGAGTTGCAATCCTCATCTCTGATAAAATAGACTTTAAAGCAACAAAGATCAAAAGAGACAAAGAAGGCCATTACATAATGGTAAAAGAATCGATACAACAAGAAGAGCTAACGATCCTAAACATATATGGACCCAATACAGGAGCACCCAGATATATAAGGCAAGTTCTTTATGACTAACAAAGAGACTTAGACTCCCACACAATAATAGTGGGAGACTTTAACACTCCACTGTCAATATTAGACAGATCAACCAGACAGAAAATCAACAAGGATATCCAGGGCTTGAACTCAGACTTGGAGCAAGCAAACCTGACAGACATTTTTTTGTTGTTGTTGTTGTTTACAAAAGCATTTATTTTTATTTTTAATTTTTTTTAATTTTTTATTGGATTATAGGTTTGGGGGTACATGAGCAGAGCATGCAAGACAGTTGCATAGGTACACACATGGCAGTGTGCTTTGCTTTACTTCTCCCCTTCACCCACATTTGGCATTTCTCCCCAGGCTATCCCTCCCCACCACCCCTCCCACTGGCCCTCCCCTTTTCCCCCCAATAGACCCCAGTGTTTAGTAGTCCCCTTTCTGTGTCCATGTGTTCTCATTTTTCATCACCCACCTATGAGTGAGAATATGCGGTGTTTCATTTTCTGTTCTTGTGTCAGTTTGCTGAGGATGATGTTCTCCAGATTCATCCATGTCCCTACAAACGACACAAACTCATCATTTCTGATTGCTGCATAATATTCCATGGTGTATATGTGCCACATTTTTCCAATCCAGTCTATTATCAATGGGCATTTGGGTTGATTCCAGGTCTTTGCTATTGTAAACAGTGCTGCAATGAATATTCGTGTACATGTGTCCTTATAGTAGAACGATTTATAGTCTATTGGATATATACCCAGTAATGGGATTGCTGGGTCAAATGGAATTTCTATTTCTGAGGCCGATAGACATTTACAGAACTCTCCACCCCAAATCCACAGAATATACATTCTTCTCAGCACCACATCATACCTACTCTAAAATTGACCACATAATTGGAAGTAAAGCACTGCTCAGCAAATGCAAAACAACTGAAATCATAACAAGCAGCCTCTCAGACCATAGTGCAATCACGTTAGAACTCAGAATTCAGAAACCAACTCAGAACCGCACAGCTTCATGGAAACTGAACAACTGGCTCCTGAATGTTGACTGGATAAACAACGAAATGAAGGCAGAAATAAAGAAGTTCTTCGAAACCAATGAGAATGAAGACACAACATGCCAGAATCTCTGGGACACATTTAAAGCAGTCTCTAGAGGAAAGTATATAGCAATAAGTGCCCATATGAGAAGAATGGAGAGATCCAAAATTGACACCCTATCATCAAAATTGAAAGAGCTAGAGGAGCAAGATGAAAAAAACTCAAAACCCAGCAGAAGACAAGAAATAACTAAGATCAGAGCTGAACTGAAGGAGATTGAGACATGAAAAACCCTCCAAAAAATCAATAAATCCAAGAGCTGGTTTTTTGAAAAGATCAACAAAATAGACAGACCACTAGCCAGATTGATTAAAAAAAAAAGAGAGAACAACCAAATAGATGCAATAAAAAATGATAAAGGGGAAATCACCACAGATTCCACAGAAATTCAAACCATCATCAGAGAATATTACAAACAACTCTATGCACATATACTAGTAAACCTGGAAGAAATGGATAAATTCCTGGACTCCTGTGTCCTCCCAAGCCTAAACCAGGAGGAAGCTGAAACTATGAATAGACCAATAACAAGGTCAGAAGTAGAGGCAGCAATTAAGAGCCTACCAAATAAAAAAAGCCCAGGTCCAGACGGGTTCACAGCCGAATTCTACCAGACACACGAAGAGGAGCTGGTACCATTCCTTCTGAAACTATTCCAAATAATCCAAAAAGAAGGAATCCTACCCAAATCATTCTACGAGGCCAATATCATCCTGATACCAAAACCCAGCAGAGACCCAACAAGAAAAGAAAACTTCAGGCCAATATCCATGATGAACATAGATGCAAAAATCTTCAATAAAATATTAGCAAGCCGATTGCAACAGCAAATCAAAAAACTTATTCATCATGATCAAGTAGGATTCATCCCGGGGATGCAAGGCTGGTTCAACATATGGAAGTCTATAAACGTAATTCACCACATAAACAGAACCAAAAACAAAAACCACATGATTATCTCAATTGATGCAGAGAAGGCATTTGCAAAATTCAACAGCCCTTTATGCTAAAAACCCTCAATAAACTCGGTATCGATGGAACGTATCTCAAAGTAATAAAAGCTATTTATGACAAACCAACAGCCAATATCATACTGAATGGGCAAAAACTGGAAGCATTCCCTTTGACATCCGGCACTAGACAAGGATGCCCTCTCTCACCACTCCTATTCAATATAGTACTGGAAGTTCTAGCCAGAGCAATCAGGCAAGAAAAAGAAATAAAGGGTATTCAAATAGGAAAGGTGGAAGCCAAATTGTCTCTATTTGCAGACGACGTGATAGTATACCTACAAGACCCCATTGCCTCAGCCCAAAAACTCCTGAAACTGATAAGCAACTTCAGCAAAGTCTCAGGATATAAAATCAGTGTGCAAAAATCACAAGCTTTTCTCTACACCAATAACAGACTTAAAGAGAGCCAAATCAAGAACAAACTGCCATTCACAATTGCTACAAAAAGAATAAAATACCTTGGAATACAACTCACAAGGAACGTAAGGGACCTCTTCAGGGAAAACTACAAACCACTGCTCAACGAAATCAGAGAGGACACAAACAGATGGAGAAACATTCCATGTTCATGGTTAGGAAGAATTAATATCGTGAAAATTGCTATACTGCCCAAAGTAATTTACAGAATCAATGCTATCCCCATCAAGCTACCATTGACTTTCTTCACAGAACTGGAAAAAACCACCATGAACTTCATATGGAACCAAAAGAGAGCCCGCATAGCCAAGTCAATTCTAAGCAAAAAGAACACAGCGGGGAGCATCACACTACCGAACTTCAAACTATACTACAAGCCTACAGTAATCAAAACAGCGTGGTACTGGTACCAAAACAGAGATATAGATCAATGGAACAGAACAGAGGCATCAGAGGAAACACAACATAGCTACAACCATACAATCTTTGATAAACCTGACAAAAACAAGCAATGGGGAAAGGATTCCCTGTTCAACAAATGGTGCTGGGAAAACTGGCTAGCCATGTGTAGAAAGCAGAAACTGGACCCCTTCCTGACACCTTACACCAAAATTAACTCCAGATGGATTAAAGACTTAAACATAAGACCTGGCACCATAAAAACCCTAGAAGGAAATCTAGGCAAAACCATCCAGGACATAGGAGTAGGCAAGGACTTCATGAACAAAACACCAAAAGCATTGGCAACAAAAGCCAAAAATAGACCAATGGGACCTAATCAAACTCCACAGCTTCTTCACAGCAAAAGAAACAGTCTCTAGTGTGGATCAGCAACCAACAGAATCAGAAAAAATTTTTGCAGTTTACCAATCTGACAAAGGGCTGATATCCAGAATTTACAAAGAACTCAAACAGATTTACAGAAAAAAAACAAACAAGCCCATTCAAAAGTGGGCAAAGGATATGAACCGACACTTTACGAAAGAAGACATATATGAGGCCAACAATCATATGAAAAAATGCTCATCGTCACTGGTCATCAGAGAGATGCAAATCAAAACCACATTGAGATACCATCTCACGCCAGTTAGAATGGCGATCATTAAAAAATCTGGAGACAACAGATGCTGGAGAGTATGTGGAGAAAAAGGAACACTTTTACACTGTTGGTGGGAGTGTAAATTAGTCCAACCATTGTGGAAGATGGTGTGGCGATTCCTCAAGGCCTTAGAAATAGAAATTCCATTTGACCCAGCAATCCCATTACTGGGTATATACACAAAGGACTATAAATCATTCAACTATAAGGACACATGCACACGAATGTTTATTGCAGCACTGTTTACAATAGCAAAGACCTGGAATCAACCCAAATGCCCATTGATGATAGACTGGATTGGGAAAATGTGGCACATATACACCATGGAATATTATGCAGCAATCAGAAATGGTGAGTTCGTGTCGTTTGTAGGGACATGGATGAATCTGGAGAACATCATTCTCAGCAAACTGACACAAGAACAGAAAATGAAACACCGCATATTCTCACTCATAGGCGTGTGATGAAAAATGAGAACACATGGACACAGAGAGGGAAGTACTAAACACTGGGGTCTGTTGGGGGGGAAAGGGGAGGGCCAGTGGGAGGGGGAGGTGAGGAGGGATAGCCTGGGGAGAAACGCCAAATGTGGGTGAAGGGGTGAAAGCAAACAGAACACACTGCCATGTGTGTACCTATGCAACTGTATTGCATGCTCTGCACATGTACCCCAAAACCTAAAATGCAATTAAAAAATAAGAAAAAAAAATTATCTGAATATTAAGCATACTATCCCGACAGTACCCGGCACCAGGAGACTCGTTCTGTGCAAGCACTCATACTCACCAGCTCTGTGACCTTAGACAAGTTGCTTAAATTTCCTAGGCCTGAGTTTCTTTTCTAAAATCGAGGAGGTTGAAAAAGAACACATACTAGCAGGAACTAACATTTTTGTACCCTTTTTGTATGCCAAGTATTACACTAAATTAATGATCACAACTGTCCTATGAGCCAACAATATTGATAATCATACGTTTTTTGAAATGTGGTGATTCAGGCTTAGAGAACTTTCCTCATTTCCATAGCAAATAGTTAGGGACCCGCAAATAAGATACACCTGGGAATTAAACCCAAGTGTATCTGAATTCAATATTCAGTACTCCTACTGTTAGAACTCCCAGATCTGGAGGATCTGGCACTCTATTAATATTGTTAATTACTGATGTAGTATAAATATAGTGTGTAAAAGGAATTTAACTTGTTCCCCCAGCCAATCAAAATCTCACTGCTTTTGTTGTGATGGAGACATCATTAATAAAGTCTTGATTAGCACCTCATTTTCAAAGTACTGTACCCAATATATTTTAAGAAAAGTTAAAAGCATAGTCCAAGTACATAGATCTTGGCACATAGTGAGTGTTTACTTAATTATTAATTTATCAGGCAGCCTTAGACTTACAAAGTGCATTAACTGATTATTCAACTGACCATCATAACAACACACATTAGTACAGAAAGTGCAGGTACAGCCATCTTTCATCTTGCAAACGAAGATCTGTGTATTTATAAAGGTTAAGTGAGCTGCCCAAGGTCACCCTAAAGTGCAAAATAAAATATGGCTTCAAGAGCAATTCCAAGATTAATACTCTTTCCACTGACCTCAAAACCAAATTATTTTTATTTTATAAAAGGATGGGAAACAAATCTTTACATATTCAAGCTGAATTGCTTTAGCATGAACTTCTGCTCTTTCTTGGGAATGGTTAAAATTTATTTTAGTTGCCTATAGTTAGAAATTGTTTACAATTTACAAAACTCCACTCTTGACCACTTTAGTATTTCATATATAAAAACTTGAGTTTCACATTTTTCTTTTATGTGTTTCTACAGGACATTTTTAAAATCCTGTTATTGGCACAAGTGTTATACTTTCTTCAGTGTCTTCAAATTTTTAAATTGCATGCATTAATTTTTTATCTGTTGACAGACTGAAGGTAAAAGCAAAAGTATGTAACAGGTGTTGAAGCTAGGAGAAAAAAATTCCATCCAACATCCCCAAATTGCTAATTCCTAAAGTCACAAACAATGCAGTCTCCTGTAAAGAAGGTACATTCCAAATAAGTGAAAGCAGTTCAATCCAACCATCAATTCTATTGATTCAAAAGAAAGGAAAGTTAGAGGTTAAAACTCAAAAAGAAGACTGAGAATTTCAAAAGAGAGGCAGATACCAAGAAACATTTGAGATGATGAAGAAATTCAAAGAATTAAATTTACACCAAGAAAAAAGTAGTATGGTTAAAATATAAAAAATGTTTAAGTCTTTCCATTCTTCCACACAGATCATTAGATTATTAGCAGAGATTTAATAGTCCTAAACATATTATTTTATTTTTGTTAAATAAGCCACAGAATATCTTAATTACTTCTTATGGATCACATAGGTTATTGTTTAAAGTTGTTTGCTATACCTGCTAGTGAGAAAGATTTAAAATCTTACTCTTTTATTTAAAGAAAAAGGTACTAATTGTGTGCAACTCAGAGTTCCTGTCTCAACTGGAAAAGTACTGATGATATTTATATTAGATCAAAGCCATTCAATAGCATAAAAACGGGAATTACTAGATCATCTACAGGGCTCTAAATGATATAAAATAACATTGTATTAAACAAAATGACAACACAATGATTTTTTTATTTCAACCAAAGCTCTCTAAACATATTTTATTCATCTCTTGTCATAGAGATAACTTTGTGAGCTTTTGCTTATATATGAACATATTCTTTCTATGAGGGGAAATTTTCTATTATTATGAAGCCATGGCTTGGTATATATCTGAGAAAACCCATGTGCTAGCAAGTGCTTCAATTTCACTTTTTTTACAGTATCTACCACCGAGCTGAGTACAGAGTATCTACTCAATAAACTTTGTAGACTAATGAATAAAATAATTTGTGGTAGAATCACATGGATGTCAAGCTCTACTTGGTATGCTTTCATGTATTATATATTTACATTGAAATATAAATATTTGCATTCCATTGAAAATTATATTTCATGTAAAAAGTGTTGCTAGTTTTCGGTTATAAGTTCAAAATCTTGGCAAATTAAAGTGCCACCAAGCCCTCAAATCCTTTTTTCTTTTCCTTTTTTTTTTTTTTTTGCAATGTATTATGCATAAGAGACTGTGCTGTTATCAATTTTATTTAAATACAAAGTCCTATAATATTGTGAGCTTGATTTTTAACACATGTATTTTAATAAAACCTATAGTTTTAATGTAATATATCATAGGAACTTATGATTATTTACATGTATTTATATCCTCTGAGAAAAAATTAATATCAATTATTCTCAATCATCCAAGTTTTAAGAAATGGGTGTACTAATTTGAGAATTGTAAATAATCAATTCAATTTGATTACAAATAATATAGCCAGAGTATAATATTTCTCTCTCTTCACATATTTACTGTTTTTTTCTCAAATCACTTCCATGAAAACATATTAATAGTCTACATAATTTGTAACTGTTTTCTAATTCCATAAAACTAAAATTAAACTGACAGGCACTTCAATATGTCTTACTTAACTTTTTTTTTTTTTTTTGAGACAGAGTTTCACTCTTGTTACCCAGGCTGGAGTGCAATGGCATGATCTAGGCTCACTGCAACCTCTGCCTCCTGGATTCAAGCAATTCTCCTGTCTCAGCCTCCCGAGTAGCTGGGACTACAGGCACACGCCACCATGCTCAGCTAATTTTTGTATTTTTAGTAGAGACGGTGTTTCACCTTGTTGACCAGGATGGTCTTGATCTCTTGACCTCGTGATTCACCCGCCTCGGCCTCCCAAAGTGCTGGGATTATAGGCGTGAGCCACCGTGCCCAGCCTTAACTTTTACATTTTTTGAACTTCTCTGAGGGATAAAATGCTATCACATGATAATTCAGTAATATATTTTTCATTAACAAAAATGGGTCTCTAAATTTGTTAGAAATCAAGGCTTGAAATACGAATCCAAATCTAGTAAAAGTCAAGTATATGACAGTTGAAAAGAGTTTATACAACCAAAGCTATATGAAGACAACTTCTGAAGAAATTGTTAAAAGTACAAATAATTATCTTTTTGCTATTCTTGAGGAAAGGAATGCAGAAATATCATTTTTATTTTATTTTTATTCTATCTTCTTTTCATTGCAGCTATGAATGAGACTACTGACTTTCAGGTAGTATTAATAATATACCAATAACACCATAAATATCTACCTTGATATCACTTTATAGAATAAAATAACTTTTACAATGTCAGTAAAAGTTACATAGTTATTGCTATATATTTATTATTATTGGAACTACAACAATCTGGCATAGCATTAGTTTTCAAACTAACATAGCAATTAAACGTAATTTGCCTGTTTTATTTACTAGGGTCCACATTATTTCTCTTGGTTTTAACCTCAGGCCCATGGCATACCTCAGTGTACTACAACTTATTTCTATTAACAAAGCTTCTAGGTGGACTGGTAAAGGTCCATGAGCATGTCCAGTGTGAAATTTACTGAGAAGTTATGTATCTATTGCTTCCACTTATTTTTTTCACTTAAAAGTTGCCTATGCTTGTTGAAAATTAAAAAAAAAAAATTCAAAAGTACTTAAACTATGGCATTAACTTTTCATCTTTAATCCCCTCTAGTTTCATCCCCTACACCCACACACATCAAAGATAACCATGTTCACAGCTCTGGAACTGTCCAGATCTCGCTCAACTTACCACAGCATAATGCCTCTCAACATACATCAGCAATTGGAGGAGGAAAGTGTGGGATGTATTTGTACTTATGCCAAAGCAATAAGCACCCTACCTTTTATTGTGCAATTGCAAACTTATCTTGTAAAAGGAAAATTAGTAAGAATCCAAAGCTGACTATATATATTGGTCACTTTCCTGACCAGTTCTCCACTCCATTAGGTGTACAGTTATAAACGGGCAAAGCTGAATTAAAATATCATTTATGGTTTTTTTTCTTCATAGCCAAGATAAGGCAAGATAGGTTCTTGGCAGGAAAATTTAGAAGATTTTCTATGTGCCAAGCTTGATACTAAGTGCTTTATATTTAGTTTTCACAACAATCTTACAGGGCAGGTATTTTTATCTCAATTTGATAATGAGGAAATTAAATTTACTTGTCCAAAGTCCTTCAACTAACAAGACTATTAATCAATATTTGTACTCAAATTTGCCTGGGTTCATCGAGCTACTTAAATAAAAATTATTTCAAAGAGTCAAAAAACAGATTCCAAAGATATGTTTGCAACAAACTGTGAACTTAAGTTATTGCTCCACTGTAGGTTACTCATTGTATTAACTACTTTTACAATACTTTTAAAAGCACACCCTCATACGTTACCAGACTATATTTTACCAATGGTATTTTGCCCAAGCATTCCATTCTCAAAATAAGTCTAAATTTTAGACTTGACTGTATAGCAAATGAAATTATTCATATAATTGTTGGAACACTCAGCGAAAACAGGAAGAAGATTGCCACTTTATATATTTAAACTAGTGGCTTATTACACAACACACCACATGTGGTGCATTATGACTTGTTTATATAGCCAAGAAGTTATCTCGTAAATGGCACAAATGCCTTACATTATATTTTATGTGCCTGTACCTGTGTGTCTCTGTATGTGTATGGGGGGTTAATTTGTTAAATGTAAATGTTTAATGTCAAAACAATAATATTTTTGGCATTTATTTCTTAGTGTACTATACCGGGGTATTAAAAATTAAAATGTTCCCAGACTGTCTTTATCACTGATAAAAATTGGGACTAGAAACTCCCCTCAACTCCTTGGCTAGCGTCCATGCTATTGTCCTATACTGATGTGCATCCCATTTACCAACATTATATCCATGATTTACATGTTGTCCAATGCTTTTACCATTTCCTACCATGGGTGCTTGAAATTTTTGCTTGTTTTAAATAATAGCTAAAGCACATCACTCCAGAAAATACAAATCAAACATTGTCACAGAAGAATACATTTGCATGAATGGGTTACATTTTTCTAGCAAAGTATTTATGAATAATATGAAAAAAAGAAGTAGAGTAAGTAACTTTTAAACTTTTATTTTCCAGCTGCAAGTCATAAAAGAAATACATTTTAAATGGTAACCTACAGGCTATATATGGCTATATGTAACTAAAGTGAAAATTTACAGAATATCTAACCTTACTATGATGTAATACATGTTGATATTTATATTGCACTCTAGTCTATTTTAATGTATTCTACATTAAATTCTGATTTAAACCCTGTAAATTGGTTTTACAAATCACTTATGAGTTATGATCCATTATTTGAAAAAAGCCCATGGGCTAGATAATCTTTCTTTAGAATCTCACTGTGTATGTGCGTGTATGTGTGTGTGTGTGTGTGTGTGTGTGTGTGTGTGTGTGTGAGAGAGAGAGAGAGAGAGAGAGAGAGAGAGAGAGAGAGAGAAAATCAATGTGTAAATATAACATTGGGCTGAAATCGCTTTACAATGTCCCTTAAAATAAATGTATTTGACTATTACACCTCTTGCCAAAGCATCTTCTCAATTCAACATTTTAATGTTTGATAAATCTTTCTGGAGTATCTGCAAATGTGCCAAAAGGAGATTTCATAACTCACAGCCCTGATGAATTCCAAAGAATTGTCTTTTATATGTAAGGCTACATCATTTACAATATGTCCTCCTGCTCTAAAAAAATTCTGTACCATATTGCTTTCTGCTATTATTGGCATCTTAAGGACAGTGTGGAGCCTGTGACGGAGATGTAAATAGAAACAACCAGGCAGAGTCTGTGCTTGTCATCAGACTCACGAAGAGGTCTTCTGTGAGGTCAACTTGTTGCCACAGGCCTCCTCCTTAATGTTTTCTTCTCACTATAATTAACCCATTCCATGGGAACAAGGAAAGGTGCTGCTTTCAAAGCTACATAAAAAGACACAGAAATATTCTCAAAAGATACTCTCAGTAGGGAAACAAATAGTGTTTTTGTTTGTTTGTTAGTTTCCCAGGAGGGGAAAATGAACCAAGAGATGTCTATTCTACTTTTCCTTGGAGCCACACCTACTTCAGTGCAAACTCTAGTTGTAAAGAAATAGTTGTTCATATTCATATATGACTGTCAGAAACTTCATTGCTGACAGTGAAAGAAATACAGATGACCCTGGAAAGAGTGTTCAGAGGAGCACTGCCTCCTCTTCCCTTCCAGAAGCAGCAGTCTAGATTCAGTCAATAATTTCTAACTGAGTTATTATTGCATCTTTCAGAAAAAAATATAGAATCCACTGACATATCCCCATGTGGCTTGGGCAGTATTTGCTGTATATTCAGATTCATTTCTGATGATACAATTTCTGGCTTGGACTCTGGCTCACCTATTAGAGACTCATGCCTGGCATAACATACCCCCTTCCTCTCTCTTAGGCACCATTGTGTCATCAATTGTTGAAAATACTAGAAATCTCCCACAAATACTCCATGTCCAGGATGACTAAGCTTAGTTTAAAAGGAGTTTTGTTTTTAGCAGATGTCATTGTACTGCTACCCCATAATGCACAAATATCTCTGGTGATGTGCAAATGTGCATACTTTTACAGCAGTAAATAATCAAATGTTTGCCTAAATGTGAAGGACATGTATGAGTTCATAGCCTGTCAAGTATTCAGTGTATCTTATGTATGTTTTCCCTTCGTCACCCTAATGCTAGATAAAATCACCCCAACCCAGCCAGAGAAAAAGACCTAATGTTACCTGACACTATCATTTCATGGGAGATCCCACCAAGAATTTCTGAAAAACCAAGCTGCAAAAACCAAGCATCACCTTGCAGAATTTCCATGGTAGCCAACAGAGCTGTATCCTGTTTGACTCATTTTTCTGATCTCGGAGGTGAATTTCACCTTGTGAAAATTCCTACCATGCCATTCTTATACGGATAAATCCTAAGACTTAATACAACATAACTTCATTATCCACATACTTGCTTGGGATCAATGCAAGATAAACATTTCTTGACACAACCACATGAACAGTAAGCCAAGGAGTATTTCTTACAACCTTTGAATGTTCAATTCCAAGTTTTACTCTCTCCTGAATTCTGGTAGTACAACCTAAATGTTTTGCCTGAATTTGGCAATGCAATTTCTATTGTCTTTTGTTTGCCCACAAAGAGAATGTTTTCATGTAATTGTTATATTTCAGGAGGTAAATTATATATTTAATATAGAGTTTAAAGTGTATGTATATAAAAAGTACGCATTAAATATTCCACCTTATTTCTTAACTTAGATTTCCTCTCAGAAGCAGCAACTCTTAAATTGGCTCTTCTCTGAGAATAATTCTATGAATATCTAATCAAATTGTTTGTATAAAAACTCCTTTTAGAAAAAATAAAATGTCATATATACAGAACTGTGCCTTGTTTTTTTTTTCACCTAAGACAATCTTGGAGATTGTAATCATTACCTAACAAAGTGCCTCATTTATTTTAATAGCTATGTGATAATGTACTGTGTGAATGCATCATAACTTATTTTATTAGGTTATTAGATTGCTATTGGGATAAATTCAGGATAAAGCAATAGTTTAAACTAGTAAAAGCCAAGGGTCATGACTAAGAATTTTCTTGGAGCACAATCAAATTAGCATTTGCCACATAGTGACCAAGCCCTGCTTTTCTGAAGCTAGAAAGAAGTCCCTAATAAAATGGATGATTTATCTGAGGCAAACCAAAACATGCTCTTATAATTGACCTTTTCAAACACATTTTTACTTTCTCACCTCTTCATATTTTCTTATGCTTTTCACTGAAAGCCATCCCTGCTAATTTTCACCAATTGTCAGTATTATTCTTGTTAAATTTCAACTGTCAAATTCCATTTTCTTCTGTATGATTCCCACCATGACCCCCACAACCACAGAACAGGAGGTGATTTTTTTCTCCATCAATTTCCTTTAGAATCAGATTTGTAACATTGTGTCATCTTGAATTATGGTTATACATGTATTTGTGCATACCTCCTATCCTTTGCCAGATTGCAAGCCCACTGAAGTCTGTGATATAGAAAACAAAGGCCTATCCTTCACAGGTTTCCTTGTCAGAGAGCTTTGCATATATATTTGTGCACAATAATATGTGTTGGATAAATACATTCCTAACCTCTGAAGTGGGGTAAATAACTTAATTCCACATGATACTGCACTGAAATATCTGAACTACATTGATATGTTATTGAAGACTTTTAAAATCTCAACAAATATAATAATTCAGTAATATATAAAAAGTATTTTGTATCTTCTTCAATATTCTATAGTGTTTAATATACACATTTTGTTTTTTCTAGAAGTGTTGCATAACAAGTGAGTCTCCCCCTTTGGGTCACAATCTTTGTAGGTCAAAACAAAACTTTTCCAAACAGCCTTGGTCAAGAGCTAACAAATCATGTATACAAAGCATTTTTTAAAACAGCATAAAAAACAAAGGGCTATTTATTATTCACTGTTATAAATCATCAGTCAGTATTTTCTCTCTTCACTATTCTCGGAGCATAAAGAAGCAATAAATTTCAAAGCAAACATGTTGAATTATTTAAAATTATACTTCTAAAATATATCCTACACAAAGATAAAATTAATTTATTCTTATTTCCATTTTGGATTTGACCATACATTCTTCTGAAAAGCTGATGTAAGAGTGAACTTTCTGGGAATTTTCTATAACAGCACACCTAGGCAAGAACTGGTTACTACCTTCAGTCCTATGTGTATTTATGTATACCTAGTTTTAACTCTTAGAAACAATAGGCATCTAGAACAATCTTGAAATGACAAAAACGTGAGGCATTCAATAAAGATATAGAAACTTAAAAGTCTCTAGTAACGAATATATAAGAAATCATAGCAGAAGTACAATATAGCATCAACACAGCAGAAGTAAATAATGAAATTCATAATTTAAAACAAAATTTGATTTCACCAAATGTTGGCCACATACACCTTTCTCTAGCTTAAGTCTACGCCTCTCTAGATATCTGCCATCCAGTTCCTTCCTATCGTACAGTATAACTGTAACAATTCAAAATATCTAAAATAATTAAGAATAGTTTAATCTTTCCAAACCTGAAAATTTAACTGCTGAGTGCATAATATATATTCAATGTATGCAAAGGAAACTTACCTTCTGTGTGCACAGCTGATACATAGGTCCAGTTGTACCTCTTCACTATGTCCACCATGGCCCTTGCCTGCTGAGCATCCGAAGGTACAACCCTCATGAAATACTTGAACAGAGTCTTGTCACTCAGATCCATGCTGGTTGCCGAGTAAGCAATCTGAGGTATGTTGAAAAGCTGGAGCAAATTCTGGACCTGAATGGCTACAGAACTGGAGCCAGGCCCAATGACCCCTACTATGGGCTTCTTGGAGCGGAAGGAAGAGGAAGAGCCATCCACACAGCGTACCAAGCCCTCTTCCTCTTCTGAAGAAATGAGGGAATCTCTTATGAACTCAATGCTCTGCTCTAGAGCCACAGCTGAATGCCAGCAGGAATCCCTTATCTCACAGCCAAGTGTGATGTTGGGCAAGAGTGTGGGGTCTGAGTTGATTCTTTCCAGGGTATGCAGCATGGCCTCCACTCTCTGAATGCCATACTGTTCACGGACTGCCCCACACTTCCTCTCATGAACTTTGTCCACAGTAGGCTGGTGATGAACGGAAAAGAGAGCTCCAATAATGATGTCACCTGGCATGTGAGCGACCACCCTCCTCTCACTGGACTGTGCACTCCCACGGACATCTTCTTTCAAAAGTAAGACTGACAGGATCAACAGAAGGACCATTTTAGGAAAGGAGTTCAAGCTAATAAAGACAGCATGGTGGGGAAAATTCAGGAGTGTTCTGATAGATGTGAACAAGCAATGTCCTATGTTGAGTCACAAATCAAGAAATTAGCCACCAATTCAGATGTATTCTCTAAAGGACCATTGTGTCACCATGTACCATTTAGTTAGATGATCCATATGATCATACTCTTCAAAACCTGAAAAAAAAAATAACATGGGTCTTTAACAAACATAAGCGTAACTAGTCTGGAGAAGTTCTATAATTCATGTCAGCAGAGAAAGAACATTTTAATAATGCAGATTACAAAAAAAGGTCCAAAAATTCTTTCTGACTATAAGTTGGCTGCTTCCTTTGTGATTTGATGAAGCAGCTGATGTAGCTTCTTGACCCTGCCTTGCTTAGATTAATATTCTTTATTTGTTCACCTGCAATACACAAAACCAAATTTGGTATGTGGCAGGCAGAACTGTACTCTCAGGCAGAGGTGGGAGAGCATACTAGAAGCAAAACTATGCCATGAACAGAAAACTTCAAGACGTATGCACCCCAGAGGATAAACAGCATTGATCTCTCAGTAATGGAAGTGTGAATAACTGTTTTTAAATTTTCATTATGCTTTCTCTTCTTTTGAAATATTTAGCATTGATCATGTAATTAATTGTGCAATTACAAAAACAAAATTATCTTTTCAAAAATACCCCACATATTCTCTCTCCCAAGGCAACGTCAAGCAAGTCAAACAATCTTCCCTGGAATAAATGAGTACTGTGTTGAATTAATGTAGAAGATATAACAAAAACAAATGAGGAAAAGTAGTTGTTTCATGGTAAATGTACTGTAGAAGAGAAAGGAAAAGGTTGGGATATTAGAGAGCAAAATGTCCCCCAAACAGGCGCAAGAAACAGTGAAATTAGCACCAACTTTTAGAAAAAAGAATATTCACATTTTAATCCCTGTTCTTCTATTAAGAAGCAGTAGTAAACTGTTTAACCTCTCAGTACCAGAATTTGCTCACCTGAAAAATGGGGATACTATGTGCTAGGCTGTCCCTTATGGGAATCAATATATCAACTATGTAAATGATTTATAAATTAAATTGGGCTATATATATTTAAAACGACTTTTCTGTTATTAAATTTTCAAGGGCATTCTGTGGCTAGGTGGTGAGAACAGAAAATTCTCTGGCAACCCACTTGGTCCTCCAGAGAGTCTTCAAAGTAATTACAGAGTCTTGTAATAAAATTCACAGTAATCAGTCCTCCAGCCCTGATCCAAAAAAAATTCCACATCACTAAGGCTCAAAGGGCTAAAAGGATGTATGTTTGTAACTATTCTGCCAGGTAGAAGTTTAGGATAGCTATGAATGTCATCATCTATTTCAATTTAAATTCCTGGGAAGAAGGAAATTTTGTCCCAAGTTTTTTATGGCAAATTCAAGCATAATTTGTAAAAGAGAACTGGCAAATTAGTAACTTGATTACTTAAGGGAATTGTACAAGAGACTTATTTTGTTATTAACTCTGCCAGCCAAGGATCTCAAATTATTTTAAAGTGACTAACTTCCTAAGCCCTGACTTTTCAAAACAGGTGATGTTTCTTCAGGACTGTATGTAAATGCCACACTTTTACAGGAACACTAATGGTCCGAAAGCTCATCAAATCTACAAAAAGTCCAACCAGACACAAAGTGAATGTAACTTGAATCACATTTCTAATCACTCCTATCATCATTTTCACTATTTCCTTGTACTATTTTCTATGGCAACAGAGAAAGTCTTCCTCTGTACAGCACCAAATACTTATATTTTAAAAATTTTATCAAATAACCCAATGTTCCAGAATAACAAGACATTTGGAAACATATAGGAAAAAAACAGGTTTAGCACAAAAGTTAATATTGTGGACAAGGGGGAAGAAATAAAGACTAATGTTAGTTTTCTCCTGAATATTACCAAATTTTCTTTCAATTTCCTTAGACCTAAAATAATTATTCTCATGGTAATGTGAATTCTACTGTAGACAAAAAGAAAAATTTGAAGTTAAAAAAAGCACAATTTCTTATTAAATCAGAATGCTAGTGAGCAAACAAATAACAAAACAGGACTCATTTTTTATGTAAGGACATCAAAGTGATATGAGAAAACAATCCTTTGATCTCATCAAGCTTGTTTAGCTGAAATATCAATCCCATGCATTTTATTCATTTGTTTTATGAAAGCCCTACATATGAGATACAACATACATACTAAAACACTAAAATAATGCCTTTTGAAGTTATGCTAAATGTGTTACTTATTTCATTTAACAAAAAAAATTATTGAGTGGAAGAGACTAATGTAACAAAGAAGTGTAATAATATGCATTGATAAGTATCATCATTATCTTTCATTGAGCACCTATCAGGGCCCATTTATTTATTAACTCATTTAACAAATATTTATGGCATATATATGCTATAATTCTGGTCTGGGAATTGAATATTCAAGAGTGAGCAAAGTATACACGCTCCCTATACTTGTGGGCCTTACCTATTGGTATTCTAAAGGGTAAGTTTTAGCTGAAAGCTGATGAATGCAAATAAAAATAAGGATCAAATAGTATTTCTATCTTTAGGTCTTTGAAGAATCACTACACTGTCTTCCATGATGGTTGAACTAATTTATATCCCCACTGCAGAAATAACATTAAACCCAGCAATCCTATTACTGGGTATATACCCAGAGAAATTTAAATCATTCTATTATAAGGAAACATGCACACATTTGTTCAATGCAACACTATTCACAATAGCAAAAACATGAAATCGACCTAAATGCCCATCAATGATAGACTGGATAAAGAAAATGTGGTAAATATATACCATGGAATGCTATGCAGCCATAAAAAATGAGATCATGTTTCTTGCATGGATGGAGCTAGAGGCCATTAACCTTAACAAATTAACACAGGGACAGAAAACCAAATACTGCATGTTCTCACTTATGAGTCAGAGATGAATGATAACACATGGACACTTAGAGGGGAACAACATTCACTGGGGCCTATTGGAGGGTGGGAGGAGAGAGAGGATCAGGAAAAATAACTAGTGGATACTTGGCTTCATACCTGGGTGACAAAATAATATGTATAACACATCCCCATGACACAAGTTTATCTATTTAACAAATCTACACGTGCACCCCTAAACTTAAAGTTTAACAAAAGGCAAGAAAAATAAAGAGAAAAATGAAAAAAAAAGCCAGTCATGTAAAAAAATATGTCTAGAACATGAAGAACTTGGGAGGGATGGTGATACAAGATGAAAATGGAAAGACAGTTATGGTCCAGGCCATGTAGGTGTTTGTAGGCACTTATAAAGAATTTTAATGTTGGCTGGGTACAGTGGCTCATGCCTGTAATTTCAGGACTTTGGGAGGCCACAGCAGGTGGATCACTTGAGGCCAGGAGTTCAAGACGAGAATGACAAACAGGGTGAAACCCCATCCCTACTAAAAATACCAAAATTAGCCAGATGTGGTGGTGCACACCTGTAATTCCAGCTACATGGGAGGCTGAGGCAGGAGAATCACTTGAACCCAGGGGGCAGAGGTTGCAGTGAGCCAAGATTGTACCACTGCACTCCAGCATAGGGTGAGAGAATGATACTCTATCACAAGAAAAGAAAAAAAAAAAAGAATTTTAATGTTAAGCACAACAGGAAGCCATTAAGGAGATTTAAGCAAATGACTGACACAAACTAATTTTAGAAAGGATTAACTGGCTGCTCATTTTTCTGGATGATCAATTGGAAAAATCTTATAAGGAAACTGGCAATAATCTAGCAAGAAGTGATGGTGGCTTCTCTATGATTGGTGACAATGGACATGGAGAGAAGTGGTCACAGTCGGTTATATTTTCCAGGTAGAATCAACTGTACTTGCTGATGAACTAAATGTGAGTAGCAAGGTAGAGAGAGGAATCAGAGTCTACTCCTAGTCTTCTAGTTTGAGAACCTAGTAAATTTTGACAGCATTAATAGTGACAGGATACACTAGTACATAAACAGGTGAGAGGCAGAAGAAAATTTGTGATTTTCTTTTGAAAATGCTAAATTTCAGATGTCTTTTGGGGTATCCAGGTACAGATCCAGGTATAGGAAAGTGGATATGTAAGGTTGGTCTCAGGAGAGTGTTTTGGTTTAGAGATGTAAATTTAGGGTCACCAATATATAAAATATTTAGAATGCATTAAATCACCTGGAGAGGAAGTATACATATTGCAAAGGTAGAGCTACAAAGTAAACTCTCCTGAGGAGCCAGTTTTGGGAAAAGCCAACTATGAAAAGGATGCAACCCAAAAAGTAAGATCAAATAAGAGTATGTGATGTCATAGAAGCCAAAGAGAATGTTTTAGGCACTTTATTTTCAAAGACATATACAAGGCTTATATATTTCAGAGAAAAATGCATCTGATTCACATGGAAGATATTATATTCCATGTGCACTCTATACCTTGAAGAGTTCCGACACAATGGCTATGTCTTTCAGTGAGTCTGTGTCAGTGGCATATGTGTATTAATAATCCTTATAGCAGCCCTAAAATGTAGGTACAGGTGAGCAACCCCTACATAAAATGGTTGGGACCAGAATTCAGATTTCAGAATCTTTCCGATTTTGGAATAGTCACATTATACTTATTTATTGCTTGAGCATTCCAAATCCTAAAATCTGAAATTTGAAATGTTCCGATAAGAATTTATTTTGAGTGTCTCGTGGGTATTCAAAAATGCTGTAATTTTGGAGCATTTCAGACTCTGAGTTTTTGAATTTGGAATGTTTGAATTATATTACCTTTATTTTACAAATGGCAAAAACTAGCCAATCAATCACTTTTGTCTATGCCTGTTGACTTTATAACACATTTTTTTAACTATTCCTTGCTGCCTCACAGCCTCTTTCTACCAAATTAAAGAAAAGACATTACTAATGTCCATGTAAATGAAAGGGCCACCCAGATGCAATTTGAACATCCCAGAGATAGAGGATCTTACAGGAGTCACTTTTCAAACTACATGGTAAAGAGCATCCCAGGGAAAAGATGATTCAGCACATACAAACACAGAAGGGACAAGTGTGTAGGTTATATAGTACAAGAGTATTTACATTGCCCTGATATCCACCCACAAATTATGGCCCATCAGATTATGAAGCATTACTGCTTTAGAACTTGATGAGGCAGATATTAGCTATGAATTTAGATACTTGGAAAATACTTTTAAAAATTATGACATAGAAATGCGACAGAACTGTGCTATAAATCAGCTTATTATAAGACTAAATAGAAAGTCATCTTATGTGCATTCAAAATACAAGAAATTCATACAGTAAAAATTCCAAATAGACCTGAAAGGGATACATCAAATCTATTAGCATCATTCATGTGTTTCCTACAAATGTTTACTGAGTAACTATTCTGTGCCAACACTCTATTATGCCCCAATGATCCAGTTATGGACAAAACAGATATAAATTCACATCATTATGGAGCCTGTACTCTAAGGGGGTTTGCCAGACAATAAAGAAAATAAATATGTAAAACATTGTGCGCTACGTGATAGTGTTTAAAAGCAAAAAAAAAAAAAATGTGGAGATGTGGGAAATTTTGAGTAATGTGGCCAAAGAAGCATAAACTGAAAAAAAAAAATAACATTTGAGTAAGTAGCTAAAAGAATTAAAGAAATGAATCATGCAGATCTCTAGAAAAACAACATTCCAGGTAAAGGATAAAGCAAATACAAAGCCCCAAGACAGATTTATGCTTAATGTGCTGAGGAATAGCAGACAGGTCCCTGTGTCTGTGGAAAAGTTAAAATGCAGAGAAAGGAAGGCACAGAGAACAAGAGATAAAGTTGCATTGTTGAGGCTGTTTGGACTTTAAAAGACTTTGGCTTTAACATTGCATGAGAATGTTTTTCTGGGAGGATTCCAACAGAGGAGGAACACATTCTACATAACATTTTAACAAGAATAAGGGCTCAAAAGCAGAAAACGAGGAGGAATTAGGAAATTTGCACTAATTTAGGTGAGAGAGATGACAGCGGTTGGATTGGAGATATGGTAAGTACAAGTGGTGAGAACTACTGGGATAATGAATATTTTTTGAAGGTAGAGTGAACAGACTGGCTAGCAGAACTGACTGGGGATGTGGGAGAAAGAGGAAAATCAATGAGGATGCCAAGATTGTCAGCCTGAGCACAAAAAAAGGATGGAGTCGCATTGGCTGTGGTGGATAACGCTGTGGCGAAGATGTGAATAGAAACAACTTAAGTTCAGTTTTCACGTATCAAATTGCAGACACTAGAAACGCAAGAAGAGATCCTTGAACAAGCAGGTTTACAAGGGCTGAATTCTGAACAGAGGTCTGAATAGATAAAATGTTGAAGGTGTGAGTATATAGAAGTCCGTTTTGTAAACCATGAAACTGGATTAAATCACCTAGGAAGTAGAAAGAGAAAAGGAACTAGTGCCAGAAATTGTGCCCCAGGGAATTCCAAGGTTCCACAATAAGGAAAAAGCAGCAAAGGAGACTGAACAAGTGTTTTGAACAGAAACTTCCTTTTGTGAAGTGAGGGGAGAGAGGCAGTAAAATGTGAAGTATTCATGTTATATTATGCAGAAAAAAAGGGAAAGTATGCTTTTCCTCAAGAAATATGAGCGGGCATATAAGCATACATGAAGACTGGAAACATACATTGGCATTAATAGAGTGTTCTCTGGGTAGAAAAATATAGTACTTTTATATTTGTCTTCATCTGTATTTTCTAAATTTATAAATAAAGTAATGCAATATATTTCCTACTCATTATTATTTATTATTAACTTTGGAACTGAGGGATCTGCTTTCTAAATTTCTGCAGCTTTCTCCCTTTTGACCTTATCTCCCTCCATACATTCCTCCTTGGGAGCCTGCTAGTCAAGTTATGTTAGGCTCTTATCCAAGTATACACGGTTTCATTCCAACAGCTTTGTGCATGCTGGTTCTGATCCCTAATAAGCAGTTGTTGCAATGGCCTTCATGTTAGAGTTGTTAAGAGCCTGGGCTTGGAGTCCAATAGACCTGAGTTTGCATCCTGGCACTCCCATTTATTGGTGGTGTGCATTAAGCTTTTCTGAGCCTCATGCCTTTATTGGCAATTGGAGTGACAGTGGTACCTACCTCTAAGAGATTTAGTGAATATCAAATGAGCTAATGTTTTAAAATAGTCCCTTCCTAAATTATTCCCATTTCCCTCACCTGGCAGTGTTTGCTCTATCCACCAAACTCACATGACAAATTTTATTTATAGTTTCTTACTGTATTCATTATGAAGCTAATATTGTAGCCCGTTTAGGAAAAATAGTATCATAAAATGAGAGAGGGCCCTGGAGATGATTCCATTTAACTGAAACCCATGAAAAGTAAATGATTCAAAGCAGACCTGGATCTTCAGTTCAACAAAATGACACTCAAAACACAATTGTAATCACAGTTTACAACTTGGTATCAGCTCTTACATAGAATTTTCTAAGCTTATAATCTTTTATGTATTTTTATTTAAATAAAATTTTAATATAAAATCTCATAATGTATTTTTATTTTATCTGTATAATATAAATATCTTTCATATCAGTTCATTTGGATGATGGGAACAATTATAACAATAATTAAAATACACCAAGCATATACCATGTGTTGTTCACTTTGCTAAATGTCTCACATGAAATCACATGTAATTGTATTAAATAAATACAAACTGTAAAATAAGCAATTTATGCACATTTCACAGAGGACGGAACTGAAGCTCAGAGAGATACAGAGGCTTGGCCAACATTCCCAAGCAAGTGAATAGCAGCGCCAACAGTCTCATTTAGAGCATTTATTTATTTTTATCAGTTGCATAGTATTCAATTAGATGTGTGTACCAATATTAAATAATTCCTTGTCAGATATTAATGTTATTTATAGATTTGTGTTAATATCATAAACAATGTTGCATTTTGCTTGCTTTTGAAAGTATCTTTGTGGCACAATTATCTTAAGATGATATTTCTGGCATAAATTTTTTCATAGTTTACCATTGACGAATGCAGAGTTTAAAAGATGATATCAACTTCACTCCAAGATCTGTCTCAATAACATCATAAATTCTGAGAACTATCCAATATTCCTTCTGTGAGGACCTACTCTCTCTTGCTTCTAGATAAGTTCCTGCTTAAGGCCATTTCTCCTTGTGGTAAGATTTCTCCTGTGCACTCTCACCACAAGATTCATTCATTATTTTAACAAGTGTCTAACAGAAGAAAAGACTAGGAAAAATACCACAATACTTTATTTTTAGTGTAAAGAGCCTTTTGTTCATTCTCGATCTCACATCAACCAAAAAGCTATACTTCTAGAAATGTCTAATAACTCACCCTTTCATATATTAAAAACCAAAGTCTCAAAGAAAATACATTCCTTTCTTCAGGTTATAGCTTTTAAAATGGTGGGGATAATAAATAGATCAGTAGAAATAAAGGGGGAGGTTTATGCTATAGATAATGGGGAGGCATTAATGCATGCAATGATAAAAAGGCTTTTAAAAATGTTATAGATCAACAATCTAATAATATGGTGACTTTTAATTCACTAAAAAGTGGTTAAATGTATTAGCAGTTTCATTATATAGTATATTAGTTCAAGTATCTATTTTCAGAAGTATGCTTTATTCAATGTTATATTTCTGGGTCCTTAGCATAGTAAATTAATTACTACCACATTATAGAAAACAATAGACATACTTTAATATGTATAAAAGTATTTTTATCAGGTAAACACATAGTCTCATATTATATCCTAAATGAATATGAAAAAGAGATATTGATGGATAAACTTTGCCATAAATTGCAACCTACACTATAAGCAGATTCACAGCTCAAATTGTCTTTTATTTTCAACAATCTTCTAAAATACTGACCATCTTTCTGGCACAGATGTCTCTTATATAACTTAATCTCCACACAAGCAAAGCACACAGCTCAGGATATCAACACTAAAATGACTTCTTCTGCCTGATCAGTGGCCTCATCATCAACAGTCAGGGGTGTCAATATTGAACATGCCATCAATGTATTTGGTATATTTTTCTAAAAACAAGTGCATATCATAGATTAGAGACACTCTGAGGTGCGATGATACAGAGAACCCTGTAGTCTGAGGAAAGCTCCATTGTCATTGCTATTGCAATCACACATTTGTGACCTTGTGAGCAAGAAAATGCAGCATCCCCACCATTTACCCTCACAAACAATAGGCCATATTTTAACTGAAACCCCCTCAATGAAAAAGGGCCATAAAACACTATTGTACAAAAATGAAATCTGCAATTTTCTGCATTAATTAAAAAGTTCTGGCAGTAGAATAAAGCTCACTAAATCATTGTAAATCATTTAAACAAGTGGTTTAGTAGTCTATGAAGACCTGCAACAGCCTTCTGCAGCAAAACAATAAAAATGATACAATCCACTATTAACTAGTCTCAGTTTAATTATCAAGCAGGTATTTTAGACTTTTATCTATCCTGTAGCCTTCAGCTGATTTCTTATTTACAGTATGCCTCTGAAGACTGTAAAGCATTATTGTATATATTATATTACCTAACATCAAATGCTGGAGACTGTGGTTTTTCATTTCTATAAGTTGATCTCCACTTACTTATTAAAAGCTAATATTTATCAAGTGCCTTCTTTCTGTTAAATAATGTATAACAATTATTTAATGTAAGCCTCACAATAACCCTGTAAGATAAGTATAATTACTACTTATGTTACTACCTCTAGAAATCAAAATTTAGAGGTCAAGAATCTTATCCAAAGGACAAAACCTATAATAAATGGCAGAATCAGGACACGATTCCAACTATCTTTGGTTACAAAGACTATACTTATAAACAAATTATATGGTCTCCCCCAAAACGCAAATCAAAGGGTTATTTAAACCTTATGTATTGATTGCAAAGCATTTTGGAGATTCTGCTTTCCATTAAATTCTTATGTAATGCCCATAAATTCATCAGAAAACATACAGATAAACACATCAAGTAAATATAGAAAATCTGTTTCCCAGCATCATTTAGATAAGGGTTGCTCAATCTGAACACTATTGACATTTTGGACTGGATAGTCTTTTGTTGTGGGTGGATGTTGTCCTGCGTACTGTTGGTTGTTTAGCAACATCCCTGGTTTCTGTTCACTAAAGGACAATGCCATCCCCTCTCAGCTCTGATAAACAAATATGTCCTCAGATGTTAGCAAATGTCTCCAGTAAGTCAAAGTCACTTCCAGCTGAAAAACACTAATTTACATGAAAGTTATCCTGGCAAGGACAACATAATAATGAAAGAAGAACATAACTAAGAACCTGGATAAATCAGCCTTACAAAGTGCCTCTACCTGAAATGTCCAAATAATCCTAAAAAGAAACGGTTGAAACAGGCTTGCCTTAATCAATGTTCACACTGTTATTTGTCTGTATTACCTTGTTTTAAAGGTAGAGATTTCAATGTGAGAAAGACAAATTTAAACTGAAAGAGTCAAGGTTGATGTTGACTTACATTAAAAATGCATAGTTCTATGTATCACAAATTACAATAAATGAATTTGAGGAGAGTATCCTACAATATACTTTTCAAATTCAAAGGCTGCTTTTGATATGATATGCAAAGTTTATTATCATTTTAACAAGACTACAACAATAACAATAACTTTCTACAGTAATTTATACATTGATTTTTCAAAATTTTGTTTTTAAACAAATGATATAATAGTGTATTATTTAGTTCTATATCTTTGAAAAGTTCCACATTACTATGTATTAAGACAAATTGACTTTTAAAAATATATTTTTGATGATTATTCCATAAAATGTAATAAATGTAAGAAGATTACATTATTAAATTGCTCACTAGTATCACTGTGATTTTAAGTTTTCATTTTCCTCAGAACACTTATACTCAAAATTTTAAAGCCAATGGCTTGAACAAGAATTATTGTGAACAACTAAACATTATGGAATTGTTCTTAGATCTGATATATTTGCAAGATCAACAGAATTACATATACATAAAACATATTTTTTTGCATCTAAGTCTTTCCTTTACATTTCTTCTTCAGTCTGACTGTAGAAGAAGATATCTGAGGCAGCAATTATATATTGATTTCTGATTATCTTCAAGCATTCACATTTATTTTTAAATATTCTTGAATATATGAGAAAAATAAATTTTGCACACTCCCTTGTAAAGGAAGAAGTTACTGCTGACTCAAAATTAGTAGAATTCAAAAAACATTGAGATATGTGTCTAAGTTCTATGTCAGTATCAAAAGAGATGACCCTAGATTTAAATACCTGCTTTGTCATCTTTGTTTGTACTGTGGGACATTGGACAAGTTATTTAATCTATTTTAGTCTCATGTTTTATTATTAAATTCATAAAATAAAAATAAAAGGCAATCCATAGGCTGTTTAACATTAAATGTAATAACATAGGAAATGCAGAAAACTCAACATCCAAAGGCCTGATAGGACTGATAGTTTATACACTGTTCTTTATGAATCAGATACTTTTACTTTAAAAATTGTATTTTTTTCTCTTAAAAAAAATGGAATACATGTGTGAAATGTGCAGGTTTGTTACATACATCTATATGTACCATGGTGGTTTTCTGTACCTATTGATTTTATTTTTATTTATGCAATTAATTAATCATACTCAATGCCATGTACTGCTATAACCCATCCCTGATTTTGAAAATAAGGAAATTGAGCTACATAAATTCGAGTAACTTGCCTAAGTTTACACAAGTAGTAAGCCACAAAGCTGAGATTCAAACTCATGCAATTCGGAGCCATGGCCTGTACTTGCAATTATACTACAACTCAATGGAAACCACAATCAAATAATCCCGTGATGTTTAGTGTTTAGTCACACCATGAAGCAGCTCAGTACAAAGAAAACAGGGCAAGTTTTAGTGCCAAACAAATTAAATCTTTGCATATGTACATATACATATATAACATAAATAGGTATATACTTCCATTAGTTCTCTTTTACATATGTAGTAAAATACATATATATATATATATATATATATACATATACAAAATATGTTTTCTTATTTTCAAAATGGGGGATGGGTCACAGCAGTACATGTCATGGGGTGAGTATAATGAATTGCACAAATTAAAATGAAGTGTATGACCCACAGTGAACATTGCATAACTATACACTGTTCTTTGACAGTAAAAGAAAAAAACTTACTTTTTACAACAGAAAAGGAAAAACAAATAATGCCTTGTATTGTTGATATGATAATTAAATAAAATAACATGCATACTGCTTAGCATGATACCTGATGTTCTTAATAAATACTAGTTATGAGAGCAGGGATGAGTGTGAACCAAGATTTTCAGCTCATGGCCCTTCTGACAAAAGTCATATATAGTTCAAATATAGTTAGGGCTGGTAAAATATAGATTTTCATCTCCTTTCTATTAATTTGAAGGAAATGGAAGAAAACCTATGTATGCCTTGATGTTTTTCAGAAACACATTTTAAACAAATAAGATAAAGGAATACCAAGATATTATCTGATTTACAAATAACTGAAAATTCAAAAATCAAAATTAAACTTTCTTTTCTGGGGTTACATAAATATATCATAAACTAAAAATATTTATTTTGATGCTCCTGTCTTCTTACGTTCTCCTAAGTTTCATTCAATGACTAAAATGACAAGTAAATGATGCTTCAAGACTAGAAGTAATGTTTCTCTGCATATGAAAAATAGCACACATTTCTAAACTACAGAACCCTCCTGCTTTGTCATAATACATCTTTAGTAAATCCAACCTTTAAACAAGCCATAGAAGCTTTATCACATATCATATGTACATCAACATATGTCAAAAGGTAGTATCTAATATTTTATAAAGTTAGATTATACATGATCTACCTGTCTAAATTGAGATATACATAAAAATGCCTCATATGCACATATGTAATGTATGTAACAGTAAGAATGTATAAGATAGAATATTTGGATATGTCGGTCTTTATCCCATGAGACAGAAAACCTTGGATAAAATTGGTATACAAATAAGTAAAATATTTTTATGATTAATTTCATCTCACAATTTCTACCTATAGTATCACTTACCTTTTGCTGGCACTTAATTTTGTTTCCCTAACTAAAATGATCATTCTGCAAAATACAATACAGTAAGACTCCTATAAAATATTAAATGGGTTTTAGAAAGAAATAAGAAAAATAGAATTATTAAAATGCTTTCGTCACAAAAGTAAGCATCTTTAATGAAAAAAGATATTTTATCATGAAACAAAACAATGTCAATAATCAGAGCCAAAACTAAAAATGGCATATAATTAATAAAGTATTCCTAAAGTCTGGATAGTTTGTGCCAGTTGTGAGTGAATTTTTCAATTTTCCCCTGGGTATTTGCCATCATGTCCATCATGTATACTATAAAGTGATAGTCAAGGTCTGTGTCTATCTATGAAAGTAAAGTGAAAAACTTGAATTATTCAAATACCACCCCCCTCTCCCAAATAATCTCAACATATCCTTTCATAAGTGAACACTGAAGAGTTTGGGCTTTTTGTGAGCATGCAGCCCACAGCCAAAACATTGCTGCGTGATAGCACAAACCTCTAGGGGGTGCAATTAAAATATCTGGATTGTATATTTTATCATGTGGAGTGTAAATTCTTAAAAGAAGCTGTTATTTAGGAAGTGTTATGCACATTTTTCTCCTAAGAACCCTTGAAAGATCTGTCCAGAGTGCTGACAAGGTTTCAGCAGGAGAAGGCTGGAGATTCGATGGGACGCACACTACTCACCCAATGAGTTCAGAAAGCAGTATTTTCAAGTCCCAAACCAATTGCCGTTTTAGATGAAAATAAACATGCATAAAGGACAGAAATAGACACAACTGATTCTTAAATGTGTGATTACATTGAGGTAATTGAGAAATTGAAGGAGAAAACTCCCTGTTCTCCATAAAAAAAAACAGCAAGAAGCACACCTAGCAAGAAGTAGCATACCTGAACACTCCATAGCTGACAGTAGAATGTCATGCAACTAGGGCTTCCACAGAAAACCCCGGCTTAAGCCCCACTGGAGGAAGGGCTGCACGTAGTCCCGGTCAATGCACCTTTGGCTGCTTCAAACGGCCAGTGGCCAGCATTAGAGACACAAACTAGCTCTACCTTTGTCTTGAGAAACTCAGAACAATAAAATACCATGTAGGGAATGGAGAAGAAGGTGGAAAGGAGGAGTGGCCTTTTCACTGGTCTGCATCAATTTCTTATTGAAAAGTAAAGTCCTGGAGAACCTATCTGCCTGGCTACTCAATGTTACAGTCCAGCTAAGGCAGTGTCAAGATTAGGTATAAATCAGCACAGGAGCTTGCCATCCTCTCCTAAATTTCCCTTCCACACAGTAACTGCTCTGAAGGGAAATGAGAGCAGCTGTAAATTCGAGCACAGGTGAAAGAGCCCTCCAGGCGGACCCGTCGCTTCCCTGGAGAGGTCCTAATGCTGGTTAGGCTCCGGTCACCGGCCAGCCTTCACACTCATGGGCCTGCCCTGGGTTTTCTTCCCTAAGTCGCTGCAGCCTGGGCTCCCTCCTTGGCATGCCGCTCACGCTGCCGCCTTGGGGTAACTAGCCGGCTTTGTGTCCGAGGGGAAAGATAAATCCATGGGAGAGGAAAGAGCGGGAGGGCTCCGGCTGGTGTTCAAAGAGAGGCAACAGAGCCTGAGTGAAAGAGATGTGCTTTCAGCACCACCCGCTGTCCCCCCTCTTCCTGCAGCAGGCGCCACTCGCGGCCGCTAACCGGTCTATTGAAAAGCAATTCTCCGTCCTCTTTCCCTCTCCACCTTTGCTTCTCACAATTCCGAGCCCTCGGGTGGTTTGCGGGAGCACACTCTGCATTCGAAACCACGCGCACCTGGTCTTAGAGAGCGGGAACTTAGATCCGAAGGCATGCAGAATCCCCTTTTCAACCCTTGCAGTTCTTCCCTGCTTCACCCCATTGCTCGCGCCTTTTCCCCCAACAGGTTTAATGAAGGCTGTTTGCAAATGGAGCAGACTTGCATCTTGTCGGCTTTGGCCACCCCCGCTCCACCCGCGTCCCCCTCCCCCAAACCAAACTATGAGCTACTCAGCAAGCTAATAGATCCTCAATCCTTCTCTGGCCAGGGGACACTTGGGCACACAGACACTTAGCAAGCTTACCCCCCTGTTGACTGCGCAGCGAGCAGTGAGACTCGGTCTAGCTAGCCCCCCGAAAAGTTGGGCCACAGGGATCAGCGGGGCAGAGCCGGCCTCTCCAGTCCCCGGCTTCCCCCCTAAGATGATCTCAAGCTCATCCCCTCCACTCAGCGTGCGCAGAACAGCCGAGCTGAGGGCGGCGTGTGCAGCAATCTCCCCGCTACTGAGAAAGGGGGGAAGGGGGGAAGGGGAGAGAGCGGAGGAGGGAGGGGTGGTAGTTTGTATTTATAGAGAACAGAGTTCTTTGCGCAACTTTTTGGTGCCACCAAGTGGCACAGTGAGTTCCTTTAGGAACACAGACTCCTGGGTGAATCTGGATGGGTAGACCAGCTCTGCAAACAGATGCTCACATGGCAAGGGAGCTGGAGGCACTCCTAGGACTTAGTTTTCACATGTTTACCATCATATCTCAGCACCTGTGATACAGATTCCTAAATTCTAAGAATAATTCTGTACTGAGTGAGAAAGGGTACCTATGCCTTCCTCAGACAGGTGGAAGCAGTGTCAAGGACATGGTAGGTCCCAGTTGTCTCCTAGGAGTATAGACATCCTTGTCTCAGGAGAAATATCCATTATTTTCTTCTTCCTAACCCCTCTGCCCAAATTACACTGCATTCATATTTTACTCTAAAACCTTCTTCTTGCCACGCTGACTGCCTAATCTTTAAACTGAATTGGCATGTATTTTCTTTGTCATCAAATTTTCACCAATGTTTACCTTAATAATAACATATGACTTAATGACGTTAGGCTCTCTGGATCCGAACCTTTCTAAACAGCTCTCAGAACTCCAGTTCACTGAGATGCAGGCTTGATGTCTGATTTTCCTCACTCATTTCCACAGACCTCTCAGCATGCATTATCCCAACAGCACAGCCAGGATCTTGTCAACTGCCCTTAATACTCTGAGGAAGAATCCCCTAAAGCTCTCTTTATCCATATTTTATGAGTGTTCTTACTTCTTAGTATGCAGATCCTCAAACAAATACATAGACACTACTGTATGGGAACTTCATGTCACCAAATGCAGAAGAACTTCTACATTTTTCAGTAAAGAAACTGAGTACATGAAGGTTAAGGGGCTTGTTCAAGGTCACGTTTCTCTACAGACCAGCCCAGGACTACCTAGCATAGAACTGAATGAACACAGTGATGCCAAACCTGATCCACCTGTTCTTGTTCTTTCCACTACCCTAGTCAGCCTATTCAGTTATTTTCAGCTCCCTTTTCTCCTCTCTCTCTCTCTCTCTCTCTCTGTCTCTCTCTCTCTCTCTCTCTCTCTCTCTCTCTCTCTTTCTCTCTCTCTCTCTGTGTGTGTGTTGGGGGGGGGGGACAGAGATCATCCTCTGCCAAAGTTCCATAAAGGAACCAAGAGCAAACATGTCTTCCTAGCTCCACTGGGAGTACATGAACTTCAGTTCATAGGTCCAGAGTTGCAGGTGTACCATCTTTACATGACCCACAGTTCTAGAAAAACCTCTCCCTCCTAGTACTGTAGTCCTTTTAGAAATGGAACACTGACATTCACACCCAATCAGGTCCTTTCTTTGCTGCCTCTTGTTGGGGTGAAGCACCAGCAAGTGATCTTATTAGCTCCCCAAACACCTAATGGGGCTCAAAGGTAGAGAAGCCTCTCTCCCTTGCTAAATGCATGCCTTCCATGCACTTGTATCGGTATGACAGACACACACACACACACACACACACACAGAACCAAACGTATCCTTTGGCTCAGATCTTTATTTTTTCCTCCTCTGATTTTTTTTTAGTTCGTTTTCTATGGAAACGAGCCCACTTAAATCCCTCACTTATGCAAATAAAAGCAAAATGATCTTCATAAACCTCCCATTGGAGCGATGCCGCGGTAGCCCAGGCTCCTGACTTAAATTTATGTCTGATTCACACAGCACACGTCCTTGCAGGGTGACTTTTCTAAACTTGCAGGACCTCGTAGCGTCCCTGGCTCCACCAGTCCTCCACCTGCCCACCACCTGCCCTCCTGGGTCTCTTAGCCCCAGCTCCCGCCCCTCGCCTGATTGCTCTCCATCCCTGCGCTGGGGGAGGGGCTCCAGCGGTATCCTATATCCGTGGTAACTACAGCCAAGAGAAAGAAAAAGGCGCTGTGCTTACCAGGTGCGCGCCCTGAGCCTTGCGCCCCCAGCCAGCCGCTCCTCGAGGGCTTCCTGCGCTCCCGTAGCGGCCTTGGCTGCAGCTGGAGCGCTAGTGTCAGCGATGGAGGCAGCGGTGACAGCAGGCAGAACGGCTGCGGGGCCCGCGGCGGTGGCGCTCGCTCTCTCGCGCCAGCGCCGGGAGCACGTGCCGCGCTCGGGCAGACGCAGCTGGGAGCGCAGCGCTGGGCTGGCTTCTACTCCTGCAGCGCGCGGCGGGGGTTGGCAGAATGGTTAGGGCAAAGACTCAGTGGGTGAATAAGAGTCTTGAAGCCTCGTCGTTTCGGGGTTCAGGCAAGGGTAGCCCTGGGCTCCCTGTCCTGCTCCTCACATTCCCTCCGGGAGCCATGGAAGGAGGAAAGCTGTGCGGGGGAGGCGTGGGTGGTGTGTCATTCAGAAGCTCGTGGGGCAGGTAGATAATAAGGTTCTTTTTGACTATGGCACTTAAACCACTTAAACCCCTGACAATGATTGGGAGAAGGGGCGTCACTGCTGGAGGATAGAGAGAGGTAGAAGTCAGGGAACCCCGAGATGATTCAGAAGTGTGAGTGGTTAGAAAGAAGGGCCTCTAATGATGCTACTTATGAATAATACCATTTTGCATTTGTCTGCACTTCTTACAAACGATTCTTTCTACATCCATTAAAATTTCTTCTTTGCTGGCAGTTGAATGTCTTTTACTTTCTCAAATGACTTTGATTCCCTTCCTTCACCACCTCCATAACTGCCCAGAATTGTCAGATATACTAAGGTTATCTTTAAATACAAAAAAAAAAAAAAAAAAAAAAGACTTCATTTCTGGCTCTGAAAAGGAGATTGGTATAAATTACTTGCATGGCTTAATTTAAAGAAAAGAAAGACATTGCGGTAATATTGTATTTCCCTAGCTGAATTTTAGGAACCAGGTGCTTGCAGCAGCTGGGTGAAAGATTAAAAGATGAGTGCACTAGTCGAGGGGACTGGTGCTGATGCATTCATTAATAATGCTCCTTAGATTTTCCACCAGACCCTTGTCAATAAGTTAAGACACTGTTCAATAGCTTCAGGATTTAACAAGAAAAAGAAAGAGATGTATCTACCACACCTTGCTGAGTTTTACAACGGCACCTTCTTGCATTTTCATGTCTACTGATGGGATAGTTGTTATGTTTTGTAGTTCTTTGATTGCAAGTCACAAAACAAGTTTTAGAACTTTAGAGAGGGGCCAGGAAAGCTGTGAGTGATCTTCCTTAATGTAAAAGAAAGAAAGATGTCATAGAGGAGAAAATAGAAAGATAGCATAGGTGAGAAAATACGAAAAAATGGAGTTCATAGGAGAACGGAGGGTAACATAACTAGATGATTCTGGTGATGCGATTAAGTCTAATGAATAAAGTGATTTATTGATCCAACTGTCTGAGGAATTAACAATAACGATAAGGTCAAATTTGAGTCCTTGTATGAGACACTTAGCTTTGCATGAGCATAGGGCACTCCAGGTTTCTATTTTTCTTCATCAGTTGGAGCTGCATCAAAATACATTAGTGAATGGGAAAGAAGGAGTTCTCATGTTGGTCACTCAATCACCCCAATTCTTCAATTTCCTACACATATTTCCTTCTTTCCTCTCTCCCAGTGTTATGAAGAGAGTGGGATGAGATAAGACATGTCAAAGTATGTCAAAAAATGACAAAGCACTCCATAAATGTAATATCTGCTTACCAAGATATATCCGCTTCTTATGCTCTAAAGATGAAAAGCTGAAGGACATTCTCTATCATTAACAATAGCAATATTTTCAGATGAGAAGGAAAACATGATAATATAATCTTAAAATTGTTCAGTGACATTTTAAAATATAGCTTTGTCTCATAATTGTAAAGTGCTGAATTAGGCAAAATTAAAAGGAATATAGGAGCAATGTTTTAAGTCCCAAAAGTAAGTCCTGATTAAAATGCCTCACAGATATATATAACTTTTGCCTTAGGATAAGCTATTAATGAACAAAATACTTTAATTCTTATATAGAACAGTAGAAAAAAAAGAATGGAAGCTCATTCATTCTCAGAATTGATCAAGCTTAAAACTTGAAATCTTCATTCATTCCTGTCTTATACGTGAGAATTTGTCATGACATCCTGTTAGCTCTAGCTTTAAAATATATCCTAGAGTCTTACCACTTCTAACCACTTTCACAGATACCATGTTGAATCAATCGACTATCATCTTTTACCTGCCTTACAGAAATAGATTCCAAACTAGTACAGGCTATATTCAGCACGGGATCCAGAGTGATCCTTTAAAGAAGTTACCTTAAATTGAATCCCTCCAGTAACTTCTGATTTCACTTGGAGTAAAAGCCTAAGTCCTCTCAAAAAATATTTAGAATATTTAAATAAATATTTATGAAAACAGAACAAAACCTGTTATATGTTGCCCTTCATTGTCCAAGTTGGCAACATTGACGGTAAATCATGTTAATGCTTGCAGGAGGTCTGAAAGACTACTGAGTGACAGCACCTTTTCCTAATATGGGCATATCTATCCACCTCTTACGTTGTGTTTTTGCATTTGTGATTCTCAGACTTAGCTAGCTCACATTCGAGACTTCAAGGGGGTTATAGAAATTCTAAATGTTTTGCAAGTATGTCGTTATCTGAACTCATTAAAGGTTATAAGTGGCTTAAAAAGTAATTTCTAAAAGAATGTTTTTATTAATTTAATGAACACTCATTAAGCATCTATTATTGCTATTATTTTTTTGCCAGTTACTGTACAAAGTACAATAGAATAATATACAAAATATTCATATATATATATATATACTTGCTTGGCCTTATAAAACTTTAAGTTATTACATATGTGTTTGAGTGCTTACATGTTTAAATTTATTCATCCATGCCATTTATTAAATATTTATGAAACTATCATGTACCAGGAATGGCTAGGTGTTTGGGATGCAATGATGGATGAAATACAATTTGTCTCCTGTCCTTGTGAGGCTTAAAGTAAGGAACACATAAATAAATTAACTAATGTTTCACAATTTTTGGGAAATACAGTGAATAACAAGGTACAGTTATAAAGAATAGCAGGACATGAGGAGGGGGCATGCTATCTTGTTTTGATTAGAAAGTAAAAATAATTCTAAGACAGAAATATTAAATCAAGACCTAAAAAAGTGTATTATGCAAAAAATGTGATGTGAGTTTATGTTTCTGTTTATGTGAGTTAAGAGATGTGACCGACAAAGGGTGGCTGATCAGAGTGGGAAGAAAACTATGGGGGTTTACAGGCAGAGGGAACAATACGTGGAAGTTCTAAGGCAGGACAACATTTGCTGTGCTTTAGAAACTGAAAAGACATCAGGGTAGATGAGGTAGAGCTTGAAAAATCTTAACCATATCTCAACTTGTTCAACTCCCAAATGAAGGTAATTTTATCTAATATATTTACTGAATTTAACCTACCTACTTTCTAGATGTTAATGAGGCAATCATATATGTCATTAAGAAAGAAAATGAAAACCGGGCAGAAAAAAGGAAATGACAAATACTCCCATCATGTTGACTAAAGTAATATCTGTGGTTTACCAGAAAATATTTAGTTATATAATTATCTGATATAAGAAATTTAGTCTGTTCATAGAATTTTGTTCCTGCTGCTGTTACTAAATGCCAGTATTATTATACACATCTTTATATACATGGTCACTAAAAATTCATCTTCAAAAAGGATTTTATGGCAAAAACAGGAACCTTTTTTATATTATGCACTCATATAAAGCTTCAATTTAAGATTTAGACAACATGTAAATTTAATTCAAATAAGTTGTAATTTATGAACCTATATTTATTCATCTCTATTCTTCAGGCAGAACAGACCTAGAAATATAGTCCTGTGAATATTTAATTTTGTCATGATACTTGGCAAAAAATACAGTAATAAAAATATTTAGCCCCTCAGTGCTTTGGAACTACAACTCCCTTAATAAGTGCTTTCCAAAATGAAGTCCTCTGTCCACCCAGACTCTTGACACGTGTACAGCAAACACAGAGATATTCACCTTCGCCGTGCACAAAAAAATGTGTGTGTGTATGTGTGTGTGTGTGTGTGTGTGTAACTGTCTCATCACAAGAGGCAAAGGACTTCCCTTATATCCCAAGTGAAGACACGGAGCACTCACCTAAGGGTGTAGCAGAGTGTCCACTGGATTTCAGTCCTAACATTGCATTTGGAAACTGAATCGGGCTCTTTCTTAAGTCCAGGTCTTAGACAAGCTACTGAACCTTGCAACCTCCTTTCCTTCTCTGGAAATGGGAAAATCTAAAAGGTATTATAAAAAATACCCAGTTCTCTTTGTTATACATAAAGTCACTTTGGAAATCAAAAATGCTATAAGGTCTCAGCAAATCGTGGTCCTTTTTTCTTCACATTTCCTCACAATGTAACTCTCTTGTTCCAGTACAATGAGATGTGTAGGCAAGAATTTGAATAATAGTGTTGGATTACTAGGGAGGGTCATACATAATAAAAGAAAATCCCTTTCTAAATTTTGTTTTTATGTTGATAGGAAATTTCTTGTTTTGTTTCTCTAAAATGTGAATAATAGTACCTATATAGAGGTTGCTGTTAAATAATAACAGATGTGAAGCAATTGCACAGTGTTTGAAATGTGGTAGGTACAGGGTAGTTGGGGATGATGATGATGAAGATGGGAATGATGATTAGTTTATTTTAATTCCCAGTTATTTATATCCCATATTAGCATGGTCAAGACACTAGACACAGCCTGGGACATAAAGTCTACTTTTCAGGATACTTGGAAATTTGAAAACTACCTTTCAGTCTAGTAGAGCTTATCTATTTGGAAATGTATTTAAATTATAAGACTAGATCTTATGGTAATTCTTCTTCAATACTTTTGACAAAGACAGTAAAATCTTTCCTTACAATAAAAAATAGATGAAATAAAATGGCAGCAGCATTCTGAACTGCATGTAAATGACAAAGTAGGGTATACAGAAGTTTTTGTCCTTCTTAACAGAACCTCAGAATCATTGCTTAATAGAATTCCTGGGAATGTTTCACTATATATATGAGAATGTTTCACTATATATATAATTATGCCCTTAATGGTTTAAATATAGTTGTTGCAACTATTTACAATATATTTAGTCTTGAGGAATCTGAGCCACCTGAAATCTAACATTATGTTTAACACACTATAACTCCAGTAATTTGGGACATTTATTTTGTTTTTCAGTGTTACATTTCCTAGAAGCAGTTCATTGAGCTAAAGCCAGTAATTATTTTAAATTATGTAGTAAGCAACACAAGCCAGAATTTTGAAAATTGATGATGTGAGAGCTTCTTTACATTACTAAATATTTGCTTTTTATACCGCTATAAGATTTAGCAAGAATGTTAAGCTGGGCTAGACACACGGATCAATCAGAAATATTGATGTATAGACCAAGAGCCCATGTGATAGTTGAAGTGGTAAATCATTCAGTTCTCTTTCTTAGCATTTTATCTGTAAAATGGGAAGAAAATTCTAGTTCCATAATTGTGACACTTAAGTTAGTTACATTTGCAAAGTGCAGAGCTTGGTACATGGTGGGCATTTAACACATTCTATAGTACATAAGTAAAAGCATGATCTCTGAAGCCAATCTGCATGGATTTAACACTTGGCTATGTTGCTTACTAGTTGTGTATTGACTAGTTATTTAAGCTTTCTGTATCTTAGTTTGTTTATTTATAAATAGAAAAATTAATGACAACTACTTCATAAAGTCATTATTAGCATTAACTGTTAACTCCTGCTATGCCATTAGAACAGTGCCTTGCTAGTAGTAATCATACAATGTTAGTTATTAGCATATCATAATTTAGTAAGTCTTTTAGATCCAGTCATCATTCAACTTAAATGAGTCCTATAACCAAATTGAACCTGATAATTCAAGTCACAGGAACTGGGAAACAGCAGGCCTTCTAAACCTTACATTGGAATGAAGATCCTCAGAATATGCAGAAAGAGATGAAGTTCTCACTAATCTCTAATTCCCCTTTTTCCCCTGCTGTTGTACTCTCATTTCCACAATGCCCATAAGATAAAGTTCAACCTCTGAAGCTTATGGCACCTGGGTTTGCTGATTAGTCCCAACCTCTTTTTCTAATCTCTTCATAACCTGCTTGACTTTCCCTAATACAATATGCATTTTTATCGTGACGTCTTATCTGTTTGAAAGATAATTAATATTAATCTCCTTTTTTTTAACCTCTAATGAATACATGTTTATCCTTCAAGATTAGCTCCACTGAAACACTGCCCAACTCCCTTGAAGGACTGGCCCCCCATTTCTTTGACCTACCATAAAACTTTACTAAATAGCCCTAGCATAAGATGTATCCTATTATATGGTAATTACTCATTAGGTTCCTGCCTCATCAGGTTGCCTTATATAATGCATAAACTTCTTAGGCAAGCATTATATTTCATGCATTCTCTGTATTTGCTATTGCAGCTCACATGTAGTGGTTACCAAACACATTTTTAAGAGTAAATTAATGTGCTCTAACAATCAATCCAGATTTTCACAAGCTAGATTCCAAAGTAGCTTAAACTAGTTCAGATACATAGGCTTGCTAGTGCAGATTCTGAACTTTGGCTACTTATTAGAATCACGTGGGAGATCTTTTAAAACCACTGACTTATTTGATATCAGGTGAGGCCTCAGGTAATGTTTAAAGAGTTCCACAGATGATGCTAATATACTGTCAAAATTCAGAACCACTCTTCAGTCTTTTTTACACCTTTTGTATTTGTTTTAAATTAATTTAACATAAATGACATATATATGAGTGTGGGTACTATTTTATCAAGTAAAGCACAGTTTTTCAACAAAAGAATAAATTCACTTCTATATAGTTAATGCTGTTTTCCCCTTCTGAGAATGAGAAATTTTTTATAGTGGATACCCCCATTTCACATTTGTAAAAACTTTAAGGCATACTTTATGTCATAAATAGACATGTTTCTTAAATATTCTTCATATCAGCCATGGGAAGTAAATGATGAGACCCAAAGAGGTGAAGCTGTTAGCACTTACCAAATTTTTTTTAAGAGGCAGGTTCTCGTTCTATTGCCCAGGCTGGGCAGTGGCACAATCATAGCTCACTGTAACCTCAAACTCCTGGGATTAAGAAATGCTCCTGTCTCAGCCTCCCCAGTAGCTAGGACTACATATGTGAATCACCACACCTGGCTAATTTTATTTACTTTTTGGAGAGATGGTGTCTTGCTAATTTTCCTGGCTGTTCTTGAACCCTTGGTCTCAAGTGATTCTCCTACGTCAGCCTCCAAAAATGCTGAGATTACATGTGTGACGCACTGCACCCTGCCTACCATACAATTTTTAAATAACAACTCCAATATGTATAATCATATCCTAGAACCCCAAACTTGTGCTATTTCCAGTTACCTTATGCTGCATCCTAACCCCGTAAACACACTTCCCTGTTGATACTTAAACTGTGTAAATTTTAAATATTGACATACTTAATTCACATATACTAGAATAAAATATTTTTGTTATAAAATCTCAAGTAGACATTACTGCATTTCTAGAAAACATTTAAAAAGCAAAGTCATATTAGCAATTCACTATATTAAAATATATTAGGAATTATAGTATTTAAAATATTACAAGATCATTTGTTCAATATCTTATGTAAAAACAAAAGAAACAGAATGACAAATATTTAATTTTATTATCCAGTAAATTCAAGATTAAGTGAATATTTATTTTTTGGATTTTATGTTCAACTGTTTATGGATGTACTTCTGTGCATTCATGTACTTCTTAAGCAAATATTAACTGAGCAGTTGTTCTATGCTACACCCTGTACTATGTAATGAGGTTACAAAAAGCAATAACCTCAAGATCCTGAAAGTCTAGTTGAATATGTTCTACATAAATCTGAGTTTTAATTGTTTTACTTGAAATTGTTTTCTAAATTATTTCCTATATTTGTAAATACAGTGGTTAATGGTTATTTTCAATTACATTTTTTTCTAGTTATTTTCAACCACAAATTTTTTATTTTATTTGTGTATAATTATATAAGCATATCCTCAAGCAAGTGATAAAATTTAAAAAAAAACGTATTTATAAATTTGCTCTGAACTACCTAGAATATTTAAGCAATCTATATTCCAATTATTGCTCTCACTGCAATTTTTAATGAAATGTATTATCTTTCCCACTTTTTAGTAATATTTTGAGTGTAGAAAAGGCAAGGGAGTTTTCTGCCATCTCTTTTCTTTTCACGTCACACTGTCACTCAAAACAGTGAAGAACAATGACAGAAAAAGAAGAAAGAGGAGAAAAAAATTTAAACTGAGACATGGAAGGAAGGGAGGAAGGAATAAAAGAAAAAGTAAAAAAAGTGTAAGAACAAAGTGTGGAAAGAAGACAGGGAGGAAGGTAAGAAGGAAGAAAAAGAGAAAACAAATACCACAGAAAATTATGCATGCATTTCAAAACCCAAGGACTGCGTAATCTAATAAACCTTATAATTTGTTTAAAAAAGTTATCTGCAAGTGAGGGTTAAAATTTATCTCAGAATTCCAAATTTAAGACTCAGAGTCTCAGCTCAAGACCTCTCTTCTGATCTCTTGATGTTCCATGGACTCATGTCTGGTTTCTATAGTGACTGTTTTCATAAGTCTTTTAAATGATAAGAAAAATTGATTTCCCATCATTACTTCCTTTCAGAATCTTGGATTTAAAATCTTTTCTTCATTCCCTTAGCAATCCAAGGAAAATTGTCTTTTACTTAAATGCCTTTAAGTTAGGTATAAATAAGGTATCAGTGATGCATAAGAAGGAAAAGAAATAAAAAAGAGGTAATGAGCACCATAAATTAAATATTTAGAGATATATAAATAGATAGAATAAAATAGTCTTGCACTTATTCCTCGAATTAAATTATTATAAACCTGGATTTCCTTCCTCTTCTTGAGAGCTAGAGAGAGAACAGAAATGTATTTGGAGGATAAGTTTTGCTACTGGGGGATAAGTTAATAACCAATAACTGCCTTTGAGTTTTATATGCAACATAGTCTAAATACAACTGCACTAAATAATCTGAAAAATACAATTCAGAAAGTTCCCTAGAAACCTTGGCCTATTCAACTAGAAACATGTACTATCTAAATTTGAGCTTTCAATTCAATTTTGTCAGATCTGTAATTATTAGTTCAAAAATTTAACCTAATTCTTTTTCTATTTGATTGTTATGTATCTTGTATTACAATCAATATCCAATTAGAAAAAGTAAGTAATACATTAAATGAATGTATATAAGTAAACAGTAGTAGTTTCCTGATATAAGCTTAATAATCTGCACCTCACTCATATATCTTGACAAATTCCTTGCCTTAAAGCATGTATCACATCGACTTTGTCCCAAAGTACAACAAATTTCTACAATCACACAATTTTAAACTAGTCATTTACTGTTTATTTTAAAGATTTCATGTCATTTCTATGAACATATAGCCAATTCTATCTCTATGAATGTTCATTTTTTTCTGTCGTGTCACCATCTCTGCTTAGAACACCTCTGCCGCATTTTAGCCCCCTAATAATTCTTTACTGAATGAATACATGAATTGACATCTTAAAGTTTCCTTTCATGTATTTCAATAACCCATAATTCATAAGAAAAAACTGAAATGAATACCTATTAAGATTTATAGTTAAAAAATTAACAGATTGCATGTATATATACATATTTATACATATATAAGTATATGTAAGTATTATATATACACATAGATATAAGAATGTAACCCAGACTACAGTAGTTGATAAAAGGATTGAATACTTTTTAGAAATTCTGATTGCTATAGATTAAATCATCTCCTTTATTGTTAAATGCTCTTTAAAGATAAAATTATAGAATCTTCAGGCTATGATACATCTATAAAGTAGGGTTTCCAGACCAAATACAGGAAGCTGTTAAATATGAATTTCAGAATAATTGTTTTAATGTATACGTTTATAATAGAAATTGTATAATTCTGTGCCCCAAAGATTTCATGGGACATTTTTCACTAAAAATAAGTTTTTCTGAAATTCAAGTTTAACTGTGAGTCTTTGTAGGGAAAACAGTGATAATATGGTCTGACCAATGCCAAGATAACATCCATGATGCTACATGAGAGCAGATTACAAGCGCTTTGGAAGGATTCACAAAACACAAATTTAAGATCCTGAGGCTAAATGTTAGAAAGCCACAGTACAGTATGCAGTTACATATACTAAAAGTCGAAAACATGTAACTGGCAAACAAGAGTGGGATTATAGTGGAGAGTAGTGGCAAAATTCTTTCAGGTGTTTTGGAAAAGCCTTTTCTCCTCCTTAAGCTGAATTGTGAAATCAAAGAGCCTCCATCCTGTGGTAATTAATTACAGTAGATATCAAAGAGGCATCATCAAAAAGCAACACTCAGACTAATACAATGTAGCCATTGATGAATTTTTTAAAATGCATGAAAGCATCAGTAGATGAAGCCTCTGGCAGTGTCTATGCAATTTTGAAAGTAATTTTGATCAAAGTTACCCTAATAATATTTGAGCATCTAAGAACAGCAACTCAGCCTAACCTATCTCAATATTTCTAACACTTAGGAAAATGCCTGTTACTGAGTTAGCATGTAAAAAAATATTTTTAGAATAAATGAATGAATACTTTCTCATACCCTTAATTATTCTGCTTATCCTCTCTGCATTAACCTTTGTCTAATGGTTGGTCTACTTCCTTCTTTATGGTAATTGGGATTATCTCAATTAAGAGTCAAACTTACAGGGACTATGGAAAATAACTAAGCCATAGAGCTTCCTTCAAGGAAGAAATGGCAACAAGAATCTCTGCTCACAGTATGCAAAGAAGGATAGCAAAGTTATACTGGGTTCGAATGAGTATCACCTTCTTTGAGAAGCAGCCTGGTACATACCCAACAATGGCATTGAGTTGGCTGATGATCCTTGAAGTCAGATAGATGGAGGCATTCTAGTTCTGCTGGAACTGCCAGGATCTTAAAGAGTAGCAAACACCTGTTTTCCCCTAGTGGAAACGATTAGGCTCAGGTTATGACATTTTTATTATGAGAGAGGTATGCTAAGGTTCATAATAATATTCAACTCCAGCAAGAAATGGCAGTGTGGATAATATATGGTTAGTGTGACATAAAGGTGTAGGAAAATAGTGTTATCTAGCGAATGACAGTCATCAGACACCAGGAAATATTTATTTCAGGATGACTAATGGTCCTAAATCTCCCACCTCAAAAAAAAAAAAAAAAAAAAGAAAGAAAGAAAAAAAATGCTTATGGTTCACCCCCATAAAAATTCAAAAGAAAATTAAAAATTATCTTTTAAAAAGTGCCAAAAAGTCCTACAATGTTTTGATTTATCCTGATGATAGATGCATCAACATTTATTTTCTAATAGTAAGTATAAAACAGATTTTTTTAAAAATAGTGGATGTTTTTCATTGTCCTGCAATGCTTATGATCAATGTGTCATTTAAGTAGCCCAGGAGTGGGTCTAAGATGCCAAAACTTACTATAGCGAGTCCCTTTCTACTACAGAACCCAGACTAAAATTGTGACACCTCCATTGGTAACATGTGATTCTGAGATAGGTAATTCCATTTGAGAGTCAACAGAGGCAGTTAGATAGGATATACCTGTGTGCTGACTGTGGGTGGTTTGTCACTATGTCCTTAATGCATTTAAAAATTGTCTTTACTCATTGCGAATATCTTATAAATGCACATAACATTTAAAACATATAATACATTAATAGGTAAAAGTCAGTATACCTCCTGTTTTTCTGTGTCCTTTCAGATGTATCTGAAATATATATATGTTCTTTATTTTTATACAAATTGAGTATAGTATGTGAAGCACATTGTTCTGCACCTTATTTTTTTATTTTTTAGTACAACTATAGTGGTTTCATGAATGTACAGCATTTCTTTGAAGCAATATACTGTAATGTTTTACCAGTGCCTATAAATTATTCCAGATAAGCTAACATATAATAATACACCTATTGTCATTAAATATAACATTTTACACAACTGTGATTATGTTCTAGAATATGTCCAAATGGTATTTTCAGTTATTTTGAAAGGTATTTTCAAAATTTCTTCCTTAGTTGTTTTAGTTTACACATCAGCAGTTCAAAAACACATTACATGTTTTTGAAATGCTTTTAATTTTATCTCCTTCTTTTCCTAATAACTACATATCCATCTTTCAAGATCAGCTTACTTCCTCATATATCCACCAATGCAGCATGTCATCACACATGTGATCTTGGCACATACAACATAAGAAAGATTATATATCAATAGGATTTTAATTTGCAATTCTTTTTTATGAATATGTCAAAATACGATTTCATGTGCTTAAGAGCCAGCTATAATTTTTCTGTCAACCATTGCTACACTTCGCTACTTTTTGTTTTGAGTTCTTCCTGTTTTTCCTATTGATTTACAATAATTCTTTTCTTAACAAGGAAAGTAGCTTCTTGTGATTCAAGTTGAAATTATTTTTCTGGTTTCCCATTTATCTCTTGACTTTATCTTGTTGATTAAATGAGTTTTTTTTTTTTAAATTGAGGAATAAAACATCAACATTTTCTAATATGACTTCTGAGTTTGATTCATATTTAGAAATATTATTTTAAATAATAAAGTTTATTTTCTCCTAGGACTTTTTTAGTTTGTATTCCATTTCTATTTCCATTTCAATCTGTGAGTTATCAGAATTTATTTTGCTCTAAAGTGTGAGGTATAGATCTATTTTTATTTATTTCAGAATTCTATCCACTCGTACCAACCATATAATTAAAGAATCTATTTTGTCTCTACTAATTTGAAGGCCATATTTATTGTATATAGATAGCCAATTATATTTGGATCTATTTTTATATCAGTAGGTCTTAAATAAGGGAAATGTTGCCCCTTGGGGGACATTCGGCAATGTCTGTAGAAGTTTTTGGTTGTTGCAACTTGGGAGCAATACTGGGATTTTTGGGTAAAGGCCATGGATGTGGTTAAACATCCTGTAATGTAGCAGACATTATCAGACAAAAAAGAATTATCCATCACAATAGTGCTGAGACTTTACTGATGTTCTAGTTTCTCACTGCTGTTTAGACTTTATATTCTGGCCCATTGATCTGTGTGTTCATATCATACAGTACTAACTATTGTAGTTTTCTGATATAATATCTTTAATGGTTAATACTGTGTGTCAACTTGATCAGGCTGAAGGGTACAAAGTATTGATCCTGAGTGTGTTTGTGAGGGTGTTGCCAAAGGAGATTGACAGCTGAGTCAATGGACTGGGAAAAGTAGACCCACCCTTAATCTGGGTGGGTACCATCTAATCAGCTGCCAGCATGGCTAGAATATAAGCAGGCAGAAAAATGTGAAAAGAGAGACTGGCCTAGCCTCCTGGCCTATATCGTTCTCCCATGCTCTTGAACATCAGACCTCCCTCTTCAGTTTTGGAACTTAGAATATGTTTGGGATGGATGATATGGGGAGAAATGCCAGATATAGGTGATGGCAGTATGGAGGCAGCAAATCATATTGCCATGTATGTACCTATGCAACAGTCCTGCATGTTCTGCACGTGTACCCCAGAACCTGAAGTGCAATATAATATATATTTAAAAATAAAAAAATAAAAAGAATGGCTCTCCTTGCTCCTCAGGCTGCAGATGGCTTATCATGGGACTCTGTCATCATGTGAGTTAACAATACTTAATAAACTCCCCTTTATATATATATGTGTGTGTGTGTGTGTGTGTGTGTGTGTGTGTCTATTCCATGAATTCTGCCCTCTAGAGAACCCTAATACAACACCTAATAAGGCTATTCTCTCCTCTGCATGTATTTTTTAATCTTTTCTTAATCCTGAGTATTACTGATTGTTTACTTTACCAAAAAAAAAAAAAAAACCAGAAAAATAATCTGTCTCCCTATCCCCAAACCAACAAATAAATCTCAAAACATTTTTATTGACATGGTGTTAAATGTTAAACAATTTAGGCAGAATTATTATCTTTATATTTTAACACTTCATATTTCAAAGCATTGTCTGCATTTCTCAACACTTTCTTTTTGTATCCCTTTTGTCCTCTAAAATGTTCTTTATTGAGTCCTCCTGTGCTTGTTAAATTGACTGCCTTTTAAGTTTTATCTGAAATAGGAATCTACCTCCATGATATTTTACCTTTTTCTTTTTTTAACTTTACTTTAGGTGTAAATTATATCCAGCACTTCTCCCCATGTTTAAAACTAATTGATTTTTGTAAGTTAATTTTCAGCTTAATAAATTATTTTATCCTTTACAAATATTTTTGGCTCTACAGAGTTATGAAAAAATTAATTTTGTTTCATAGTAAGTAATTACAAGATCTCCAGAGAATTTTATATTTTTTCTAATTTTTATACCTCTTATTTTCCTTTATCTATTCACATTGCCTTATAACCCACAATAATATATAATGGTGGTAATAAAGAGTTTCCTTGTTTTGTTCTTTGCTTTAATGTGAATGCTGTTTTGCAGTGAGCATACTATATCTCAAACTATTGCTATTTTGTACAAAATAAATGTTAAATTCTGACAATTGTTATAACATTTTTGGAGATTATTGTAATTTTCATTCCTAGTGAAATTTGTTAATAGGCTACCCAATAATAAAACATTATTTTATTCCTAGAAAAACCATAGCTGTTAATGATTTATTATGCTTTTAATATTTTTCTAGAATCTGTTATTAAGCTTTTATTTAAATTTTTGTATTGTGATAAAGTATTCATAACAAAAATATTACAGCAATATAAAAAAGATAAAATGTTATCTTTTTTTTAATATTGTGGTAAGGTATGTATAACATAACATTTATTATTTAACCATTTTTAAATGTTCAGTGACATTAGTTACATTTACATGTTTGAGTTATCCAATCACTTTCACTCTGCTACTCATAACTTTAATGGAATCTTTAAGTTATCCATTGCTGATTATTTTATCAAACTATCTTATTTAGAGTTTTATCTTTTATATTCTTTCTTTTCTTCTTGTCAACTTTGATCCCTCATTAAAGTATTCTCTTGAAACACTTTAAAATTCTCATCATTTTACATTTAAACAACAGGAAAAGTGGAAAAGAATGTCACAAATATAACATGTTATTTGCCTAATGCTATACCCTGTCCATGGCTCTTCACATTCATTATTTTATGTGACTCTTAAAAGATTCCCTGGCCAGGCGCGGTGGCTCACGCCTGTAATCCCAGCACTTTGGGAGGCCGAGGCGGGTGGATCACGAGCTCAAGAGACCGAGACCATCCTGGTCAACGTGGTGAAACCCCGTCTCTATTAAAAATACAAAAAATTAGCTGGGCATGGTGGCGCGTGCCTGTAATCCCAGCTACTCAGGAGGCTGAGGCAAGAGAATTGCCTGAACCCAGGAGGCGGAGGTTGCGATGAGCCGAGATTGTGCCATTGCACTCCAGCCTGGGTAACAAGAGCGAAACTCCGTCTCAAAAAAAAAAAAAAGAAAAAGATTCCCTATAGGACATACACAATAACTATCATAAATAGCAATTCCTGTTAGTACATATGATGTAACTGATTACAATGCATGTGTTCATATTTGGACAACATGAAATAAACATTTACTTAACTATTTTTTTGAAAACCAACTGTAAGTTGAGATACTTAACAATTTCAGGACTAGAATATCACAGTCATCAATCATCAATGCAACACTACTATGGACGTTGTTAACTTCCCTAAAATTCTTTTCCATTTTCTATAAAACAAGGCAAATATATAATTACCTGTAGTCTTTGGAAAACAGTTATTTGGAAATACAAAATTTAGAATACCAACATTGCATTCCTGCATAGCATTCTCATTTTCACTCCAGAGTCACTTTTATACATTTAAAAACAATCTGATGCCCCAGGTAGATTTATCTAATGATCATGTGAATATCACTAAATAATTGAAATCACTTTTAGAAATTTGGTGACCACTACTGAAGTAAAGTGAAAATATTTACTGAGTCCTTCCTACTTGTCCTTTAGATCTCAGCTTAAATGATTACTTTATCAGGGAGGCCATTCATAGCTCTTCAGGTCAAGTGAGATCTCCATGTTAATATACACGAATTACATTTTATTTGTTACTTCTGCAACCCTTTCAATTGAATTGAAATAAGAATATGTATTATCATTTCTTTATATGTGCTTCTCCTGCTAGACATGACCCTGGTTAATATATCACATTATTAACATAGAATTATCATATCTGTGACAATCCAATGTAGAGTTAAATAAATGGAATAGTCATCAACTGTACAGTTTTGGACTGAGGCATGTGATGAAACAAACCATACAATTAGGGTTTTACCTTCAAAATATTCATAATTAGGTTCCACAGGGCACTTGTGTGAAGTAGAGTTGAAACCATTCAACAAATACTTATGACCTATCTACTCTGAGTAAGCTCCAATCTGAGGATTGTGAAGAATACACAGACATCCAAATAGTACAAAGTAATAAATTACAGATCTAATTAGTAGGTCAGAGTGACATAAAATTTTTTATAAAATTCTTCTTTACCTTCTGAAGGAGCAGCGAAATGTGACTTGGAAAGAGCAGAGAAATATTTGTATGTGCACAAAGAAGACATAAGTTCTTTGTGAGATATGGCAAGGATATTGGTTTGGCTGACTCAGTCCCAGTAGTAAAAAAAATGAAGAATGTAACTGGTTGTCTTTGTTCCCTTAACAATATGAATTATTGCTCACAAGAATGAAGAAGGAGATCTAAAGAATTTAAACAGAAACAAAACTTTATATAACTTTACATATATATACTTTATATACATACATATACACATGTATATGCATGCATTATATATACACATACATGCATACATGTTTACCTGTATATGTATGCACACAAATGTGTGTGTGTGTATATATATATATATATATATATATCGTATTTATGTGTGTATATTTGTGTGTTTGTGTATTTTACACCAGTCCCAATATTTCCCCTTGAGTGACCCTGCACAGCATGCTATGTTCTCCCTAGGGAACTGTGAGTACCAAAACTCTATAACTCTTTCAAATTTCTTTCTCTTGATCTGTCTTTGCCCTCACAATACCTCACACAAAGTAAAGTGGCCAGACTACTGTTAACAGGACATAAATATTCAATCAATTTCAGCAAAAGTATATTCAGTTTCAGAATCTAATCAACTGAAACTCCCAGAGCATCTTATTTGTCAGCATGACTCTAATAGTCTGTGTTCAAATGAACAAAGGAAATTGAGACATTTACTTCTGTTATCTAAGAAAGTAAGCTGGAAAAGGTGAACCAGGTGAATGCCTGTGTCCAAGCCAGTTGTTGACTGAAAACATTCACAGTGTTAGCAGCCTATAGGAGGATGATACCCAACTCCAGAAAAATAAAAGAAAATATGCTTTTATTTGAAAAGAGCAATTAGGTTTGACACCTTAAAAATAAATCAAGAAGACAAAATTTATTATAAGCTTTTCCCTGTAAAATATGCAAGTATGTCAAAATAAGAAAGCCTATTGTAAACATAATGAAATAATTTTACAGTTTTATACAACCAGCTGAATGTGAAGTTTTAATTCACTTAAGGGCAATTTTTCACATCTTGTTTTAATGGATCCTTTTCTGAGGCTTATTTTTAAAGAGACTTGAGATAGAGGAAGTAATAAAAGGGGCAGGATATGGCTTTCGCCAGGAGTACTCAATTAACTCATTCTGTAGCAACCATGTTTCCTAGGCATCTGTATGAGTCCACAAAAGTCTCAGATTTGAAATAACACCACCATGAATCAGTATTAGATGTATTTATCAAACTGTGTTATTAACCTAGCTCTAAAGTTCTCTGGAGAAAAAGCAGTAACAAAATAATTTATAATTTTGACATATGTCCTACGCATAGCCTGGGGCATCAGATGTTTTTGATTCCTTTCTAGTCGATAAACTATAGCTTGATTTATCTAAACATCTTTTTGTCTCATTCTATTAGCTACTTTTTGCTTTTAGGGAAATATTAGATTTACTCTTCTAGAGAAAAAACAAAGCAGAGGACCTCTGGGTTAGTGTGTGGTTGAACATCAAGGATCTGACCTGAATTTGAATTCTAGATCCTAGACTTACTGGTTGTGCAAGCTTGAGATGATCACTTAAAATCTCTGAGCATCTGTTTCATATCTTTAAAATATCGACAATGATATCTTTTTTTGAGAGTTCTCAGAATTTAAAGAGTTAACGCATATAAATGCTCTATATAAAACCTTCTAGGTAGGAGGTTCTAAATAGTTTGCAAAAGTGGGTAAAATTTACCTAGGCTGTATCTCTACATATTAATATAAATTTAAGCCAACAAAAGAAGGATTTGCCTTTTCTGGTCTGTCAATGTCTTGCTTTCATTGTTGTCTTTGGCTTGATTATAACGGACACCGAGCTTATGTTTCATGATACATTTAACACTTGGGTGCTTTCCTCAGTATTTTACACAGAAATAATCATTTATATTTTAACAAAATTAAAAAGTTACCATGGATTAAACATATAACTACCAATCATCATACTAAGCATTCTGTTTTAATCTGAAAATCCTCCTGTGGGTTTGGTATTTATTTTTAGGTTCTTTCTTGCTTGTTAACTCTCTGTTACTTCCTATCACCCTTCCTTCCTTCTATCCTTATGCCCTATCCCTTTTATATATTCTACATAGAGTTTATACAGAGAGAACACCTAGCCCTCTTTGTACACAAGTTTCAGCTTTGTCAGCATCTACTAATAGTTGCCTAATTTAGCGATCTATGAATGTTAAAGTACATGATTTATATATTTTAAAAAAGTGAACATGTTAATATTGCAAACAGTAAACTTCACCATTTAGAACATCTTCAAAGGAGAACTATACATGTTCCATGAAATTGTTGCTTGGGAAATGAATGATTTCCTCTGATTTTTAGCATAGAAGTGTAGGTGTATGAAAGCTCCGAATCAGCCCACACATAGCATGGACACTGATATTTATGAAACCAACATGACTGTAGGGGGCTTCTACCTAGTGGTCATCAGAGAGGAAATGTCTATATGTTGTCTAAGAATTATCTGATAAATGACATGGATACAGACTTTCTTCTAAATTACTGAGAGAAGATGGAAAGACATGTCCTAGGACTAGATCATCAGAATAAGGTGACCAAGTAGATTTCTACAATTTTTTTTTCCTTTTTTAGATAAGAAGTATGCATGCAAGAACTAAAAAGGGAGATTTAGTCCATTCAAATAAAACTACCAAATACTTGTAAGTAAGCAGCAATTAAATATTGCCACAAAATGTCTATACTCTGCTGAAAGAATAGTTCATACTGTGAATAAAGGTGAAGTTGAGTTTATCAACTAAGGCCCAACAAAAATGTGTGCATTCTCAGGATAAATAAGATGCAGGTACAATTAACTGAAACAATCTAACACCCACACCTTGGAAGTATAATCAAGGTGTTCTGTGTCATCTTTTGTGGTTTAACCGTTTAAGTGAACTATGGTTAATAGTTTCATGTTTAAAATGCTTAGCTAAGTTGCATATAAATTAATTCTCTTCAAAGTTCTCAGTATACATATCCAAAATTTTAGCTTCAAGGTCATACTTTTATCAGAGAACAACAACATAAAGATAGTGTCACTAGTTCCTTGGAGAACCTCCAATATTTGAAGTATTAATATAAATAAATGTTTATTAAAATTATTTCTTCCCAGTGTGTTATGCGAAACCTTTCTTCCCTATAAGGATGCAGAATCCTTTAGGAAAGCTGATGTTAAATACATAATTATTTTGTTGACATTGGGTTATTAAAATGATTCCTTTCAGTTTAAAACATAGTTATATCAAAATCTTCATTTTTTCCATTCCATTCAGGAAAGACTTGAAATTTGAAGACTAGAAGACAAAGATGGTTAATCTAGTCTTTGAACATTTTGCCCTGTTTTAGCACCTGGAACAGAAGTAGATGACTTTGCCTTTAAATATCTTTCATGTTTTCTCTCCATTCTGGTTTCTAGTTCCTTTACCACTGAAACAAAGAAGAAGAGTTGAGAGAAAAAAATTCATCTTTGTGACTGCTGATATGATAATATAAAGGAGGTACCCCTGACCTTATTCAATTTGATGCTCAGATCTTCTAGGAGTATGTTGGATTCTATATTGTTCATGAACCTAGTTTTCTGATGGTATCTAACTTCATTTAATTGTCTCTGCCTTTAAGAGTCCACTCATAGAATACAGCCAAGCTCCTCAACCATTTCGCCAAAGACATATGCTGTCAACCATTTCTCTAGGTTGGGAAATTTATTGCTTGACCAGTCAGCTGGCTAGGATGCTTCCTAAATTAAATGTCCCAGGTAAGCTTCATTGTCTTTATGTGGAGCTATTGCAACATTGGAGCCTGCTTCTGCACTTTGAGATCATCAAAGAATTGAAATGTTGTAGGGTCACCAACATATTTTCTTCAGACACTGTATTTTGTCTTAGAGTTCTGCTGGCCTAGGTTGTTTTAGGAGGCTCTAGCTTTAAGAAGTGTTCATACCATAAACAGACACTAAATATATCTATGTTCATATGTATACCTACACTTTAAGTCAAACTCTCCCCAAAACAATCTCACCCTGTCCCAGACTGACAACCCAGATAATTTGGTTCTTAACCACTGGTACTCAGGTAGTTAATAAGATACCAATATCCTCTTCCCATAAACAAATCCATTTTTAATTAGAGATTCTCCTGGAACACCCTTTACTAGACATGAAAGGTGACATCTCACTTTTCTATTACAAGAAAAAACTTATGACTATGCCTGTGCCTAATCTAACAGCCAATGTGGTTGCAGCCCAGTCCCCCAGGGAGCCCACCACACAGCCTGTTGGCACATTGTGCTCATATGCACCCAGTATGAGTCCCAAGCAATACCAGACCACCACCATCACAATCTTCTATAGCCTAGACCACAAAGGCCATCACAGAAATCATGAACAAAAATTTCAGTGGAAGTAACTGCTTGGAGATCATGCTACAGAATCCATCCACAATTAAAGGCAATGCACCATACCCAACTGACATCCCAGGACCCATCTTCAAAAAAATATTTTCTTACAAAAGTACTCCATAAAATAGGGGGAAAAATGATTGTTCCACTAGATTTGCAGATATCAACACATGGGCACCAAACACATAAAAAGTCAAGAAAATGTGACACCACAAAGAAACAAGTCTTCAGAAACAGAGGTTTAAAAAAAGTATTTATGAAATGCCATAACAGGAAATAAAAATAATGATCTTACAGGAACTCAGCAAGATACTAGAAAATACAGACAAACAATTCAATGAATTCAAGAAAATAATTCATGATATGAATAAGAATTCAAAAATAAAATAAATATCATATGAAAGAACCAAGCAGAAATCCTGGAGCTGAATAATTCAATGAATGAAATAAAAAACACAATTGAGAGTTTCAGAAAAAGACTAGCTCAAACAGAAGAAGGAATTTCTGAACTTGGAAACAAGTCTTTTGAAATAACAAAGTCATAAAAATACAGAAAAGAGAAAAAAGAAAGTCTAAAGGACTTATGAAACATCATTACATGAACAAATACTTGGAGCATCATATTACTGAATGAGTCACAGAATACCTATTTTATACAATAATGATTGAACACTTCCCAATATTTGGGAGAGCTATGGATATTCAAATCCAGAAGGCTAAAAATTCCCCAATTCAACTCAATGCAAAAATATTCTCTCTAAGGCATATTATAATCAAACTATCATTTGTCAAAGATAAATTTTAGCTCCCACATATGAGTGAGAATATGCAGTATTTGTCTTTCTGTGTCTTACTTATTTCACTTAATATTATATCATCTAGGCTCATTTATATTGCTGCAAATTACAGCATTTAATTCATTATGCTGTATAGTGTTCCAGTGTGTGTGTGTGTGTGTGTATCCAGATATAGTGCTCGTGTGTGTGTGTGTGTGTGTGTGTACCTCTGTGTGTATAACATTTTCTTTGCATATTCATCTGTTTCTTGATGGACACTTAGGCTGATTTCATATCATGGCTATTGTAAATAGTGCTGTAGTAAAGTTGTGCTCACAGAAGTAGAAAATAGAATTACAGTTATTAGAGGCTAAGAAAAATAAAAGAAAGGGGAGGATAGGGAGAGGAGATTAATACATATAAAATTACACCTAGATAGGAGAAATAAGTTCTTAGGTTCTATATCACTATAACTATAGTTAATGATGGTTTATTGTATATTGTCAAATAGCTGAAAAAGAGGGTGCTGAATGTTCTCAACATACAAAAAATGTCTGAGATGATGGATATACTAATTACCATAACTTGGTCACTACCTCTCATACTCATGTATCAAAATATCACTCTGTACCCCATAAATAAATAAATATATATATATATATATAAAATTATGTTTCAATTAAAAAAAATTTTTTTAAAGTTGAAAACAAAGAATTCTAGAAGCTGCAAGAGATGTAATTACATAAAAGCATGTAATTACATATCAGTAAATTCTTATTACACTATCAGCAGATTTCTGCAAGCAGAAAATGGCAGGCTGGTAAAGAATAGGGAGCTATATTCAAATTGGTAAAAGAAAAAACATGGTACTCAAGAATACTATATTTAGCAAAGCTAGTCTTCAAAACTGAAAGAGAAATAAAGACCTTCTTAGACAAGCAAAATCTTAGGAAATTTATTGTCACCATACTGATCTTACACAAAATGCTTAAGGGAGTGTTATAACCAAAAAGGAAAGGATAGTAAGTACTATCATGAAAACATGTGAAAGTATAAAGCTCACCAGTAAAGTTCACAAACTCAGAATTGTGAGTTTTGTGCTGTAATGAGCCTGGTAAATCTTTTATTCCTCTTGTATCATGGTTTATAGTCAAAATGGTCAAAAACAATAGCTACAATTATTGGCTAATGGACCCACCATAGATAAAGATGTAAATGAAGACAACAAAAATATAAATTGTAGAGTGTGAGAAAGAAAATTTATATGGTATTTTTATATGGCCAAAGTTAATGTCTTATTAATTAAAAATAGTCTATTGTAACTACAAGACTCTTTTAGCTTCATGGTAAGTGTAAAGAAAAAATTACAATAAATACACAAATAAGAAAGAAAATAAAGCTTAGTGTAACAACCGCCAAACCACAGACAAAAACAGTAATAGAGGAATAGTGGAATAAATAATCTATGAAAGAACCGGAAAAAATTAATGAAAGGGTAGGAATATGTTTTTACTGATAAATAGTAGCATTGAAGTAAATGGATTAAGTTCTTCAATTAAAAGATATGGATTGGCTGAATGGATAAAATAAGATACAATTATATGCTGCTTGCAGGAGACTCACTTTACCATTGAAGATACACATAGACTGAAAGCAAAGGGATTGAAGAAGATATTCCAAATAAATGGAAGCCAAAAGTGAGCAGGACTAACAATGCTTATATTAGACAAAATAGACTTTAAGTCGAAAACTGTAAAAAGTGACAGAATAATGGGAGGAGAAACCACATGATCATCTTACTGATACAGACAAAGCATTTGACAAAAAGCTGCACACTTTCATAACAAAAATGCTCAAAACACTAAAATAGAAGGAAATTTTGTCAATGTAATAAAGGCCATATAGGAAAAGCCCACAATTAACATCATATTCAACAGTTAAAACTGAAAGCTATTCCTCCAAGATGAGAAACACGGCAAGAATGTCTACTTTCATGACTTTTGTTCAACATAGTACTGGAAGTTCTAGCTAAAACAATTAGGCAAGGAAACGAAATTAAAGCCATCCAGATTGGAAAGGAAAAAGCAAAATTATCTCTGTTTATAGTTGTAATAATCTTATTTATAGACAATACTAAAGATTCCACAAAGTATTACAATTAATATATTCAGCATAGTTAAAGGATACAAAAATCAACATGAAAAATAAATTCTGTGTTTATAGACTCATGATTAAAAATTTACAAAGGATGTTGAGAAAACAAGTTTTGTTTACAATAGTATCACAAAGAATAAATTTTCTAGGAATAAACTAACCAAGAAGGTGAAAGACTTGTATACTACAGACTACAAAATATTGATCAAATAAATTAAAGATGCAAATAAATACCATGAACTGTTCATGATTTAGAATAGTTAACATTGTTAAAATATTCATACTACCCAAAGCAATCTACAGTTTTAATGCAATTCCTATCAAAATCCCAAAGGCACCTTTTTCTTAGAAATAGAATAAAAATCCTAAAATTCATATGTAATTCTAAGAACCCCAAACAGCCAATACAATCTTGAGAAAGAAAAACAAAGCTAGAGATCTCACTTTCTGGTTTTGAACATATAAAGCTACAGGAAGAAAAACATGATACTGATATAAAGACTGACATATAGACCAATGGAACAGAATAGAGAGCCCAGAAATAAACCCACACACATATGGTCAATTGATGTTTGAAAAGGATGCCAAGGTTACACAATGTGAAAAGGATAGTCTCTTCTTCAAATGGTGTCAGGAAACCAAGATAGCTACATACGATAGAATGAAGTTGAACCCTTACTTTATATCATGTACAAAAATTAACTCAAAATGGATTAAAAACTCAAACATGACAGGGCTGGGTGGCTCACCCCTGTAACCTCAGAACTTTGAGAGGCCTAGGCAGGCAGATCACAAGGTCCAGAAATCCAGACCATCCTGGGTAACACAGTGAAACCCCATTTCTACTAAAAATACAAAAAAATTAGCTGGGCATGGTGGCACGTGCCTGTAGTCTCACCTACTTGGGAGGCTGAGGCACGAGAATCGCTTGAACCCAGGAGGCAGAGGTTGCAGTAAGCCGATATCATGTCACTGCACTCCAGCCTGGGTGACAGAGTGAGACTCCATCTCAAATTAAAAAAAAAAACAAAAAAAGAAAGAAAGGGAAACAAAAGGAAAAGGAAAGACCTAAACTTAAGGCTTGAAACTATAAAACTTCTAGAATAAAATTTGGGAAAAATCTTTATTACCTTGAACTTAACATAATTTCTTGAAAATTACATTAAAAGTACAGCAACAAGAAAAATTAACAAATTGAACTACATCAAATTTAAAATTTCTTGAAAATTACATTAAAAGTACAGCAACAAGAAAAATTAACAAATTGAACTACATCAAATTTAAAACTTCTCTACTGTAATGAAAACTAACTAAAAAAGCCGCTGATGGAAGATGTAAAAGTATTTACAAAGCATATATCTGAGAAGGAGTCAATATTCAGAATATAAAAACAACTCCTACAATTCAGTAACCAATGACAACAACAAAACAAATAACTTGATGGAAAAATAGACAAATGATTTAAATATACATTTCTCCAAAGATGTAAAATGGCCAGTCACTATAGGGAAAGATGGTCAACATCACTAATCATCAGGGAAATGCAAATGAAAACCACAATGAGTTACCTACCACCTTATACCCATTAGAATGGTAACTATAGAAAACAGAAATAGGAAGCAGAAAATTACAAGTATGAAAAACAATGCAGAGAAACTGAAATTCTTTTATACTGTTGTTAGGAATGTAAAATGGTACAGCACTTTGGAAAACAGTATGGAAGTTCCTCAAAAAATTAAAAACAGAACTACCATACAATCCAGCAGTCTCACTTCTGGGTATGTACCCAAAATAATTAAAAACCAGGACTGGAAGAAATATTTTCACACCAAAGTTTACTACAGCAGTGTTCACATTAGCTAAAAGATTTCTGAAAGCTGTCTCAATATTCATCAACAATGGAACATTCGGCATTGAAAGAAGGAAATCCTGTCACATGCTACAACATACATAAACCTTGAGGACATTATGCCAAGTATAATCAACCAGTCACAAAAGACAAATATTTCATATTTTAATTTATATGACATGTCTAAAGTAGTAAAACTCTTATAAAGTATAATGGTGCTTGCCAGAAGCTGGGGGAGGGGAAAGGAGTTGTTGTTCAATGGATACATATTTTCAGTTTTGCAAAATAAAAACAAATCCTAGGAATCTGTTGCACAATGCTGTGCATAGAGTTAACACTGCTGTACTATACACTTAAAAATAGTTGCAATGTTGATTCTATTATGTGCTTACTACAACAGAAATTATTAAAATTGTTTGGCTATTTAGATTTTTTGCTTTTTCATATAATGTATTGTCCTTTTAATATATGCAGTGTCTTTTTTATCCTAATATTGGTAATTTGTATTTTTATTGATCTATTTGAACAGAGATTAATTCTATTTATCTTTTTGAAGAAACAGTTTTTGCTTTCAGCTTATTTTCTCAATTGTTTTTAGTTTTCTATTCTTACAGTACTGATTTCTGTTTCATTAATTTATTCCCTTATATTTATTATTTTCTTCTCTCTCCTTATTTTGCTTTTAGTTTGCTTTTCTTATTATAGTTCCTTAAATTGAAGGCTTACGCCATTGATTCGTTGCTTTATTATCCTCTTAGTATTTAGCACTATAAATTTACCTCTAGGTTGTATCTAGCATTTTAATATATTGTACTTTTATCTCAATGTATTTCATAATATTTTAAAATTTCTCCTGAGATTTCTTCTTTATCCATGTATTACTTACATTTCCAAATATTTGAAGATTTTCTTTTTCCTTTATGTATTTCAATTTAGTTCTATTGTGTTTGATGTACATATTTTATATGATTATCATTTTAATTTATAAATATTTGTATAGTTCCAGGATATGATATAACTTGATGTGTTCTGTGGACATCTGAAACAATGCTTTATATGTTTTCTTTGTTATAGTGTTCTATAAATAACAATTAGGTCAAGTTCACTGATAGCTTAGTGTAGCTCTTCTACATCCTTAAAAATGTTTTTCTAATTATTTTATCAATTATTTTGAGAGAAGCATAGGACTCTACAAATATAATTGAGCATAGTCTACTTATTCTATTAGGTATTGGTTTTTGTATTTTGAAGCCTATTATTTTGTGTATACCCATTCTGGATTATCACATATTCTTACTGGAATGAATTTATTATGAGCACATACTTACCACCTGTGTTTCTTATTCCAAAGTCAATTTGATTATAATTTGGCTAATATTTGCCTGATAGATCATCACAGATTTAATCCAGCCATACATTTTTTAATATAAGTTATTATTAAGTAGGTTTAATTTTATAAATGCAGCATTGTGTCACAGGAGATCAAATTATTGGAGAAGAATTTAATTAAGTATATGAAAATATAAAAAGTATTAATTATCTCAATTAATGTACACAAATATTTAACAAAAATTCAAAATTTATTCATAATAAAAACTCCCACCAATGAAGAATTGAAGAGAATTTTCTCAACCTAATAAAGTGTATCTATAAAAAAACTCACCTACGAGTAAAGGATTAAATGTTTTCTCTCTTGAAACTCAGAAACAAGTCAAAAATATGTTTTCTTTATAAATCTCTTTAACGCTGTACTGGAGACAGAGCATTACTAAAACAATATGACAAGATAAAGACAGCGTATATAAATTTGAAAGGAATCAATGAGTGTTTTTTGTTTGTCTGTTTGCCAATGCCAACTATATTTCAAGTTGTGATGGCAGAGTATTGGGAAAACTTTTCAATTAGCAATAATCGCGCCTCGGATAAACCTCATTGGCTACGATACTGCCATTGCGCAAAGCTAATGAGTGTTTATTTATAGATGACATGATAGCCTATGTAAAAATTCACCAAAAATATACCTCCCCAAAGCTACCAGAAATAATCAGTTTAACAAAATCACAGGACACAAATATACAAAGTTATATAGTTGTATTTTTCTATACTATCCATGGTGTTATTAAGAAGCATCAAAAGAGGTGCTTAATTTAAGGTAGAAAATTTAAGGTGGCAATGACTTTCAAGGCTGTGGTACTAGCAATAAACAATTTTAAATTTAAATTTTAAATATATCTAAACCATAAAAATCCTAAAATAATTAGTGATGAATCTGTAAGGTAAGATACACAGTTGACATTATAAGGGTAGAATCAGAATTTTGTTATTGTTTTGGTAAGAGCTAGTGGTTTGGAAAGAATAATTCCAAAACTAAACCAGGGAGATTCTATGTCTTGACTATAGTAGGGGTTACAAAACCACATACAGTTGGCCAAATTTATATCACTAAATTATTCAAAAGAGTTCATATTCTGTGCACATTAAACATCAATAAACATGACCTCATCTGCAAAATATGTTAATGGAGAAATCTAAATTGCATAAAAGTTAGAATTGGTTAATCATATCAGATTACTATATTAGTGCTTCAAATGACCACCTGGGTTCAGAATTACACCACATAGTAACTATCAGCTTTCTCATATTTACCTATTTTAACGTTCACTACGCAATCGTTTATTTACTTTTTCGTTCACTTGTTTACTAAATCATTTTCACATTTATCTATTCAACAAATCTTCATGTATGTGCTGCAGGACAATCATTGTGCATCATAGAGAACCTAAGGGAACAGATTCAGGACTCCTTTTATCTGAATCACAGTTCACCTCTATCCTATCAGTGTGACCTCATGGAGTTATACCATGTGTGACTCCCATGTTTTTCATCTGCAAAATAATGGTAACATCTACCTCTGTGTAAAGCTCTCTTGGCACAGTGTCTGGCACATATATATAATAGAAGATAAAATATTTTCCCTTTCCTTCCTTTTATGCCAGCATTTCTGAAGTATCACTTCTGGACTTTTGGCATCAGAATCACTTGCTATTTATTAAAATCTAATCTTTGAGAACATAACTGCAAAAAGCCCATTGTAACAAGCGTTGGAATTGCAGTGATCATCTGACGCCCCTAGGCTTCACTAGTTTCCATCATCTGCCTCCTTTTTGTTTTTTCACAAGCAAAATTCCCACCTGCAGAATCTCCCTTAACCTGTAAAAACAATTGTAATTTTGAACTATAAATGGGTTTTTGTTTTCCTTAAAGTGTCACCAAAGGGCTTTCTGTATTACTTTGGGGGTGCTTGTTAAAAATCCAGATTTTTAACCTCAATCCAGACCTACTGAATTATAATTTGGGGGGATAGGGATTCAGAAATCTTCATCTAAACAAGCCTCCCAGGCGATTCTTAAATTCCATAACATTTGAAAACTTTAGGCAAACCCATCAATCACAGTTTCCAAACCCTAATGATATTTGGGTTTAGTTATGGCAACCTAATTCATATCTACTGTCCTGTTCCTGGCCCTCACCATCTAAGCAGGAGACTGGGAGACCTCATTGTATGTTTACCAGCAAATTTTGTCTCCAACCTGCATTCCAGTGAATGAGGTCTGTTTCCTACTCATATCTCTTTATTCTATGGAGCAACTAAATAGTGTCAGGTCCTAAAATAAGCGGGGATATAGTAGTGACAAAAGAAAAACTAAAAACAGACACAACATGTTAAGTGGCAAAATGTGAATTAAAAGTAATCTTTTTATTGTTATTGACATGCCTACCCTCTTATTGGAAGCATGACAGTAATTTAGCATGTCCTTGGCCTGATACAAATTGTTTGCCTGGCTCACTACATGAATCTCTTGCCATTGCCTTAAGATGTCAAATTATGCAACAGTACTTGGTTTTCTAGAGCCAGCAGCTGGGTCTGGCTATGGTTTCTGCCCCATGTCACTTTTCCTAATTTGACATTTACCAGCTACACCTAGAGAGAATAGATTCACCTGGATTTGAAGGGTTAATTGCACTGACAGACTACCACCAGAAGAGGGTAGTAGAGGGTTGCAGAGTAAGAGCTGTGGCTGGCAAAGGTCTTCCCCTACTAAAGAATGACGTTGTCTTCAAACAAATCATCAATATAGTCAGTCAAGAGGTAAATTTACTGACTAAAGCATTGGCCTGAGAAGAACGTTACTGGGACTGGTCTTGAATATGAAATGGGGAGTATGGTGTATCAGAGATGATTCTAGTGATAAAATAAATGCCTAAAGTATATCCCATCATGTGAATGTCTGTTCCTACTATGGCCACTGTTCATTCTCAGGTTCCTGTCATTCCTACCCACTCAACCCCTGTTAAATTCCACTCAGTTAAAAACACAATGGTTTCTAAGCATACCATGAGATCTCAAGAGTCAGACCTTATTTTTCTTTCTTCCCATAGTAAACATTTACTCATCTCGAGTCCTTTGCTGAAACTGAGCATATAAAACTCAAGTTTCCAATAATTCCCTGATTTAGGAATAACATGAAGGTGGGACTCAAGGCCAACTGTGGGTGGGGCTTACCTCTGCAATTTCAGAGACTAGCGGAGTACCCGATACCTTATAAACACTCAGTAATTTTATGGCAAAAATTCATCAGTTTATTATAAGAGGTAATTAACACAAATGGCCATTTTTACAGTTCTTCTTTCTTAAAAGGGCAGCAGGATGACAAATTTTATTTCTACCTTATGCTCTGCAGAAACCAGATATAGTACCTCCTCTGTCAGGCATACCTAGCAGGAAGCCTCCCACATACTGACTGCTTTGAGCAGTCTCCTGACAGGGATATCGAGCAGATAAAGTTGAAAATGTATTAGAGGAAAGCAGTATGTTCTTAATACAATCATCACCCATGACCCTTGGTTCAAACAAAGCCAGCTGTCAGCACTGTCCCTTGTGTTCCTCACAGCCAGGACACTGCCACCTGTCAACTGCAGAAGATTTGCCAGAATCTCTTTCAGAACAAAACTAACAGGAATTCTGGGTTAGAAGCCACACAATATTCTTACCATCTAAAGCCAAAAAAATAAAACAGAGAAAGGAATAAGGATTGAGGTGTTTTTTTTTTTCTTTCCAACAATGTATAAAAAAAATGAAAAGCATTCATCTTTCTTAACCTTTATAAGAGACCTGTAAAAAGGTACTATTATTTTAATTATTATCACTTGCCTCATTTTTGAGAGGCAATGAAATGAAGGTAGGTAAAGGGCTTGTTTGGGTCAGCCACTGAAGTCTTTTTATTTTAGAGCCCAAGTTTGTTTGTTTCTGTATTGCCATGTTGCCTCAATTCAATTCTGAGTAACCCATGTATCATGTTCTATACTTTATAAAACATGCTAACATTGATTTGCTAAATTATGCATTGTAAGTACCCTAGTGTAGAGATAACATACTAGTTCTATCTTTAAGCAGATGAGGATACTGAAGTCATAGAAAGAACACATGAAATATGGTCTTCCTTGAACAAAGGAGCTACCTTGCAAAATGATTTAGTCTGCTTAAATTATAACCAAAGAATAGGCCAAAAGCAGGTCTTTGCAAGGTAAAACCTGTCCTTTTAGTCTTACATGGGTGCTTAACTGCAACCTGTGCACACATAAGGCAGGAAAAATATATATAGAAATGCATTTTCCTTATTCAAAATGCAGAAAACAAAACAAAAGTCAACACTGTCATCTAATCACAGTCCCTGCTGCTCTCTCATGTGCCTGTTGGGGAGGGAGGTTGCTGATAGCATTAGTCATTATTATCAGATAAGTAGACGATGGATACAGACCACATAGAATTGGCCCAGTTGTTTAGCAGATTTTTGGTTATTTGGTTATTTTTTTTTTAAGTGAATGTTAGGGCTTACTTTGGCAATAGGATCTTATAAGGATTAAATTAGTGACGTAAGAAAATTAGGAGAATATATTTGATTTTAGGGCTTACTTTGGCAATAGGATCTTATAAGGATTAAATTAGTGATGTAAGAAAATTAGGAGAATATATTTGATTTTACTTGAATTAATACAAGGCAGCAATAAAGGGAAAATCCCAAAATTAACAGCAAAGAATGATCATTCAGCAGACCCCAAATTCAAATTGAAACATGATGATGAGAACTGACCTTCCTCATAATGTCAGCAATATGAGAGAGAAACTCAAATATAGAATGTGGGGTTGAACTTAATGTAATGCAGAAATTAAGAAGCTGGGAGAGCCTGAAGTATAGATTATACTTGCAAATCTCAAGATGACTAGTTAATTTTTACTGAGCAATTATTGTATGCCACCCTTGTTTAATGCATTTTCTGTACATTTTTAAATTATTGCAATTCTATTAAGTAAATACAATGATCATCAACATTGTACAAATGAACAATGAGACTTAGAGATAATAGTTAATATTTTTCTCAAAATCCCATGGAAAATAGAATCAGGCTGGGAATAGTTAGGTCTGTCTGATCCAAGTGTCTGTGACCTTAATTATCATTCTTCAAAACTTCAAGAACCCGGAAATGTAATTTATAGCAGAAACTTTTTATCTCTAAATTATTCATTAATTTATATTCAACTCTGTCACATAGAGTTAACACGACTTTCAAAAATTATGCTAATAAAGCCATTACTTAAGATGCCTTATTATTGCCACTTAATTTATAATCAAAATGAGCTATTTCAATGAAATCATCTCACAGTTTGCAAGTTTCTTTTCATTATACCCAGGAACCAAACGTATATGTTAAGGAAAAGCTTAGGTGAGGCCTTCCCATTTAGCTTTTAGAAATGTTGACTTCCAGAGGAGAGGGACTCAAGATGGCACTGTGAGAACAACCCAGGATTGGAGCTCTCATTGTGTCCGCAGAGAGGTGAGTCTGAGCTGCATTTCCAGACTGATCTTTGTTGCCCACAGAATGGGGAAATTCCCAAGTGAAGAGGAGACGCAGAACACCAGGCAGAACCTCCGCCTGGCAAAGCCGGCAGCCGGGGTGGCGGTGGCAGGCCCTACCCAGCGCTCCCCACAGGGCGCGCTTGTCCGGGTGCCCCATTGAACCAGCAACCGGAGACGTGAGAGGGCTGGACTTGAGACTGAGCTAGACTTGGACAATGAGCCAGCCCAGGGTATTGCAGAAACAGAGTGATAGGGGTGGCCCAGTGGGATGAACAAAACCGCGATTTCAAACAAGCCCCATGCAGACGGCCCGAGACACTCTGAGGGGGAGGGGCGTCCACCATTACCAAGGCAACCCGCCCCAACTGAGATACACGCCCATTGCTGACGCAGCCAGCCATTGCCGAGGCAACCCGTCCCTACTGAGATACACGCCCACTGCTGACGCAGCCTGCCATTGCCGAGGCAACCCGCTACAACAGAAAGACTCTGCCGCAGGGCATGGCGGAGAACACAGCAGAACAGCAGAGCCAGGGTGAGCCTCACAACAGCAGGGCGGAGCCTCGGCAGGCAAACAGTGGCTAGTCTGCGTCCTAGCTGGGCAGGACCTCAACGGACATCCAAAAATAAAGCCCAAACCCCTCAACACAGAGCATTTGAGAAAAAAAAAGGTTTTTTTAATGAGCTCTGTTGCAGCAGAATCAAACATAGCAGCCTAACAGCCCTGAATGAACAACAGAGCTCACAGCTCAGCAATTAAGCCCCTATAAAGTACAAACTGTCTCCTCAAGCAGCTCCCTGACCCCTCTATATCCAAAAGACTGACACTAGGCAGGCATCATCCTGGGACAAAGATAGCAGAAAAAGAAACTGGTAGCATCCCTCACTGTGCCACAGCTGCTAGAGGTGCACCCCAGACAAGCAGGGTCTGAAGCGAACCTCAGCAGTCGTAGAGCGAAGGGGCTAGATTGGTAGAAGGAAAACCAAGCAACAGAAATACTTCATCACCAACATTCTGGGTGTCCACTCAGAGACCCAATCGAAAAGTCAGCAACTACGCAGACGACCAGCAGACAAATCCACAAAGATGGGAAGAAACCAGCGCAAAAAGGAGGAAAACACCTGAAACCAGAACACCTCACCTCCTAGAAAGGACCAAAACTCCTCCCCAACAAGGGAACAAAGCTGGACGGAGAATGACTGTGACAAAATGACGAAATTAGACTTCAGAAGATGGATAATGAGAAACTTTTGTGAGCTAAAAGATCATGTATTAAATCAATGCAAAGAAACTAAGAACCTTGAAAAAAGATTTGAAAAAAGATTTGAGGAAATGATAACAAGAATGGATAACTTAGAGAGGAATATGAATGAATTAAAGGAGCTGAAAAACACAATACGAGAGCTTCGCGAAGCATGCACAAGTTTCAATAGCCAAATCGACCAAGCAGAAGAAAGAATATCTGAAGTCGAAGACCAACTCAATGAAATAAAATGAGAAACCAAGATTAGAGAAAAAAGCACAAAAAGGAATGAACAAAGTCTCCAAGAAATGTGGGACTATGTGAAAAGACCTAACCTACGTTTGATAGGTGTACCAGAAGGGGACGAAGAGAATTAATCCAAGCTGGAAAATACTCTTCAGGACATCATCCAGGAAAATTTCCCCCACCTAGCAAGACAGGCCAACACTCAATTGCAGGAAATACAGAGAACACCACAAAGATATTCCGCAAGAAGAGCAACCCCAAGGCACATAATCGTCAGATTCAACAGGGTTGAAATAAAGGAGAGAATACTAAGGGCAGCCAGAGAGAAAGGTCGAGTCACCCACAAAGGGAAGCCCATCAGACTCACAGCAGATCTCTCGGCAGAAACACTACAAGCCAGAAGAGAGTGGGGGCCAATATTCAACATTCTTAAAGAAAAGAACTTTCAACCCAGAATTTCATATCCAGCCAAACTGAGCTTCAGAAGTGAAGGAAAAATAAAATCCTTTGCGAAGAAGCAAGTACTCAGAGATTTTGTCACCACCAGGCTTGCTTTACAAGAGCTCCTAAAAGAGGCACTACACATAGAAAGGATCAACCAGTACCAGCCATTCCAAAATCACACTGAATGCTAAAGAGCATCAACATAATGAAAAATCTACAACAACTAACAAACAAAACAGCCACTTAGCATCAAAATGGCAGTATCAAATTCACACATAACAATATTAACCCTAAATGTAAATGGACTAAATGCACCAATCAAAAGACACAGACTGGCAAATTGGATAAAAATCCAAAACCCATCAGTGTGCTGTATACAGGAAACCCATCTCACATGCAAGGATACACAAAGGCTCAAAATAAAGGGATGGAGGAAGATTTACTAAGCAAATGGAAAGCAAAAAAAAGCAGGAGTTGCAATTCTCATCCCTGATAAAATAGACTTTAAAGCAACAAAGATCAAAAGAGACAAAAAAGGCCATTACATAATGGTAAAAGGATCGATACAACAAGAAGAGCTAATGATCCTGAACATATATGGACCCAATGCAGGAGCACCCAGATACATAAGGCAAGTTCTTAATGACTTACAAAAGGACTTAGACTCCCACACAATAATAGTGGGAGACTTTAACACTCCACTGTCAATACTAGACAGATCAACCAGACAGAAAATCAACAAGGATATCCAGGGCTTGAACTCAGACCTGGAGCAAGCAAACCTGATAGACATTTACAGAACTCTCCACCCCAAATCCACAGAATACACATTCTTCTCAGCACCACATCACACCTACTCTAAAATTGACCACATAATTGGAAGTAAAGCACTGCTCAACAAATGCAAAACAACTGAAATCATAACAAACAGCCTTTCAGACCATAGTGCAATCAAGTTAGAACTCAGAATACAGAAACCAACCCAGAACCGCACAGCTTCATGGAAACTGAACAACTGGCTCTTGAATGTTGACTGGGTAAACAATGAAATGAAGGCAGAAATAAAGAAGTTCTTCGAAACCAATGAGAACGAAGACACAACGTGCCAGAACCTCTGGGACACATTTAAAGCAGTCTCTAGAGGAAAGTATATAGCAATAAGTGCCCATATGAGGAGAATGGAGAGATCCAAAATTGACACCCTATCGTCAAAATTGAAAGAGCTAGAGGAGCAAGATCAAAAAAACTCAAAACTCAGCAGAAGACAAGAAATTACTAAGATCAGAGCTGAGCTGAAGGAGATTGAGACACGAAAAACCCTTCAAAAAATCAATAAATCCAAGAGCTGGTTTTTTGAAAAGATCAACAAAATAGACAGACCACTAGCCAGATTGATTAGAAAGAAAAGAGAGAACAACCAAATAGATGCAATAAAAAATGATAAAGGGGAAATCACCACAGATTCCACAGAAATTCAAACCATCATCAGAGAATATTACAAACAACTCTATGTGCATAAACTAGTAAACCTGGAAGAAATGGATAAATTCCTGGACTCTTGTGTCCTCCCAAGCCTAAACCAGGAGGAAGCTGAAACTATGAATAGACCAATAACAAGGGCAGAAGTTGAGGCAGCAATTAAGAGCCTACCACACAAAGAAAGCCCAGGTCCAGACGGGTTCACAGCCGAATTCTACCAGACACACAAGGAGGTGCTGGTACCATTCCTTCTAAAACTATTTCAAACAATCCAAAAAGAGGGAATCCTTCCCAAATCATTTTATGAGACCAACATCATTCTGATACCAAAACCCGGCAGAGACCCAACGAGAAAAGAAAACTTCAGGCCAATATCCATGATGAACATAGATGCAAAAATCTTCAATAAAATATTGGCAAGCCGATTGCAACAGCAAATCAAAAAACTTATTCATCATGATCAAGTAGGATTCATCCTGGGGATGCAAGGCTGGTTCAACATACGCAAGTCTATCAACGTAATTCACCACATAAACAGAACCAAAAACAAAAACCACATGATTATCTCAATTGATGCAGAGAAGGCATTTGACAACATTCAACAGCCCTTTATGCTAAAAACCCTCAATAAACTCGGTATCGATGGAACGTATTTCAAAGTAATAAAAGCTATTTATGGCAAACCAACAGCCAATATCATACTGAATGGGCAAAAACTGGAAGCATTCCCTTTGAAATCTGGCACTAGACAAGGATGCCCTCTTTCACCACTCCTATTCAATATAGTACTGGAAGTTCTAGCCAGAGCAATCAGGCAAGAAAAAGAAATAAAGGGTATTCAAATAGGAAAGGTGGAAGCCAAATTGTCTCTATTTGCAGACGACATGATAGTATACCTAGAAGACCCCATTGCCTCAGCCCAAAAACTCTTGAAACTGATAAGCAACTTCAGCAAAGTCTCAGGATATAAAATCAATGTGCAAAAATCACAAGCATTCGTCTACACCAATAACAGACTTAAAGAAAGCCAAATCAAGAACGAACTGACATTTGCAATTGCTACAAAAAGAATAAAATACCTTGGAATACAACTCACAAGGAACGTAAGAGACCTCTTCAAGGAGAACTACAAACCACTGCTCAATGAAATCAGAGAGGACACAAACAGATGGAGAAGCATTCCATGTTCATGGTTAGGAAGAATCAATATCGTGAAAATGGCTATACTGCCCAAAGTAATTTACAGAATCAACGCTATCCCCATCAAGCTACCATTGACTTTCTTCACAGAACTGGAAAAAACCACCATGAACTTCATATGGAACCAAAAGAGAGCCCACAGAGCCAAGTCAATTCTAAGCAAAAAGAACACAGCGGGGGGCATCACACTACTGGATTTCAAACTATACTACAAGGCTACAGTAATCAAAACAGCATGGTACTGGTACCAAAACAGAGATATAGACCAATGGAACAAAACAGAGGCACCAAAGGCAACACAACATACATACAACTATACAATCTTTGATAAACCTGACAAAAGCAAGCAATGGGGAAAGGATTCCATGATCAACAAATGGTATTGGGAAAACTGGCTAGCCATGTGTAGAAAGCAGAAACTGGACCCCTTCCTGACACCTTACACTAAAATTAACTCCAGATGGATTAAAGACTTAAACATAAGACCTGGCACCATAAAAACCCTAGAAGGAAATCTAGGCAAAACCATCCAGGACATAGGAGTAGGCAAGGACTTCATGAACAAAACACCAAAAGCATTGGCAACAAAAGCCAAAATAGACAAATGGGACCTAATGAAACTCCACAGCTTCTGCACGGCAAAAGAAACAGTCACTAGAGTGGATCAGCAACCAACAGAATGGGAAAAAATTTTCGCAGTCTACCCATCTGACAAAGGACTGATATCCAGAATTTACAAAGAACTCAAACAGATTTACAGGAAAAAAACAAACAAGCCCATTCAAAAGTGGGCAAAGGATATGAACAGATACTTTACGAAAGAAGACATATATGAGGTCAACAATCATATGAAAAAATGCTCATCGTCACTGGTCATCAGAGAGATGCAAATCAAAACCACATTGAGATACCATCTCACGCCAGTTAGAATGGCGATCATTAAAAAATCTGGAGACAACAGATGCTGGAGAGGATGTGGAGAAAAAGGAACACTTTTACACTGTTGGTGGGAGTGTAAATTAGTTCAACCATTGTGGAAGACGGTGTGGCGATTCCTCAAGGCCTTAGAAATAGAAATTCCATTTGACCCAGCAATCCCATTACTGGGTATATATCCAAAAGACTATAAATCGTTCTACTATAAGGACACATGTACACGAATGTTCATTGCAGCACTGTTTACAATAGCAAAGACCTGGAATCAACCCAAATGCCCATTGATAATAGACTGGATTGGAAAAATGTGGCACATATACACCATGGAATATTATGCAGCAATCAGAAATGATGAGTTTGTGTCGTTTGTAGGGACATGGATGAATCTGGAGAACGTCATCCTCAGCAAACTGACACAAGAACAGAAAATGAAACACCGCATATTCTCACTCATAGGTGGGTGATGAAAAATGAGAACACATGGACACAGAAAGGGGAGTACTAAACACTGGGGTCTATTGGTGGGAAAAGGGGAGGGCCAGTGGGAGGGGGCGGTGGGGAGGGATAGCCTGGGGAGAAATGCCAAATGTGGGTGAAGGGGAGAAGAAAAGCAAAGCACACTGCCATGTGTGTACCTACGCAACTGTCTTGCATGCTCTGCTCATGTACCCCAAAACCTAAAATCCAATAAAAAAAAAAAAACAAGAAAAGACTGAGGAACAATCCCAGCAAAAAAAAAAAAAAAGAAATGTTGACTTCCAAGGACAAATTGGTATGATAGGATTGTTTAAATAACTACTCTCAGGTTCTCTGCATCTCTGTAATGAAAGTGTGACGCAGACTCAATATAAGAAGAGATCATGATGGTTTGGTACCTATAGCTAGTTTGAAAATGTTATTTCAACAAGCATGTCCTCTGTGACCGAGAATGGTATCTCATGCTTGTAATCCCAGCACTTTGGGAGCTGAGGCGGGAGGATCATTTGAGGCCAGTAGTTCCAGACCAAAACCAGGCAGCACTGTGAGATCCTGTTTCCACAAAACAAACAAAACAAAACAAAACCGAAAGCAAGCATGTTCTCTGAGTCAGGCTGTGATTGGTTGTGCTATTGGGGATCAGGGAAAAGACCAAAAATAAAGAGAAGATTTGGACTCTATCCAGGAAGAATGTATACTTCAAATGGAGAGACTAATTCATTACATATTAAATAACTGGGAAGTTTTTCAAGAAAATTCCTTAGGTAATAATATGCTGCTTTAATAATGTAAATAGATGCGATTTCATGAGTGATTTCTACTGCCAGGCATTATGAAAGAAAACTTCATACACTACTTAATCCTCACAACAGTTTCATAAGATATTTCTTTACTTTCATTTTATGAATGAGGAAACCCAGATTCTATCATGGTCATAGATATTTTGGGAATAAAAGGTGTGGGCATTTAGTTTGAGTCTATGAAGTTCTTGGCTTCCTCTCTACTTTCAAGCTAGAATCTAGTGGGTCTTGTAATATTATCTTCTAGAACAAATATAAAATTACTTCTACCTATCAAAATCATGTAAGGTCTTATAGTACCTGCCGTGTGTTAATCACTCTAAAATTGCCTTGTTGACTGGTCAGTGTATCAGTTAGGAGTGTTTGGGGATGCAGGTTAAAAGAAACGTTAAATGATGACTTAAGATACACGGATTACAGCTCTCACATAGCAAGCAGTCTGGCAGTAAGATGCTGCCAGTATGGTTGAAAGGTTCAGTGAAAGCTGGATCAACATTCTATTATTCCCTTTGCTGTTTCCCATGATGACATGGATGCTGCCCCAACTTCAAGTATCATATTTTCATGGCAGTGAGTATGAGTAAAGGGATCAGTTCGTCTCTGTGGGTCTCCAAATAGCTAAAATCACAACAAGAGTAATAACCATAATAATAACTTCAATGCATTTGTTGCTGCCTGTTTGCCAGCTTATGGAATATTTTCCTATAGTGTTTCACATAACTCTTATGATAAAATGAGATGGCACTATTATTATCCTCATTTTGTATGTTATAAAATTGAGATGTGGAAAGGTAATGTCATATAGTCAAGGCCCTATAATTAGTCATAACAAAAAGCAAGATTGTAGCTCCTTTCTTTCTGGCTGTAAAGGTGATGTTTTAATCCTGTGCTATGCTGATTCTTATAACTGGTGGATAAGGGCTTGAATATATGGTTGTGAACCTAACCTTTAGAGTCTATTTGAGATGTCTGCTTCTCCATCAAGCCCTTCATGATCCACCACACTTTCAAATTCTCTTGTCCCTCTTTTTATTTGCTACGTATTTGTCATATATTTTAAAACAACACTGTATTCTTTACTCTGTCATTTCCCACATTTTCTTATTTCTCAGAGGAACGTTGTAGGCAGGATCGATGTTCATTATTAAGCTCCAGCATGTCACAGGTGTTTAGTAAGTGCGTGTTGAGAGGTCAGCTGAAACCCCTCTCCTCTGGTCCTGCTACTTGCTACCTGAACTATCTTAGGGCCATTTTAAAAAGTATGCTGGAGGCTGTGATTTCATTTAGCTAAGTCCTATTGCTTGTCTTCTTTTTTGAATCTTTTTTGACTAGATATACTAGTCATGAAACATAATTTATGATTTCTAGAAGTATAAATGCAGATATGATAACTCAATGCCTATTATACTCAGCTAATCTCAGTAATAATCTCCAGAATAAAAAAAAAACAGCTTTTTTCCCCCTTCATAAGTGAAAGTCCTATTCTGTAAAACAGTTAAGTGGTCTGTCTTTGTGGTATATTAAGTATTTGTAAATTTACTGATATTTTTACAAACAATGTAGTAATAACTGTCCCTATCTAGTTGCACATGACATCTCCTTACTCCAGAACTACAGGTTATTAAGCTTTCTATTTACTTCATATTCACCAGATATCATCAGAGTGCTGTCTCATCTGTTAATTATTTCCTTTACCCATAAATAATAATATATTCTGTGTATCTCACTGTACAAGAACTGTTATGAAAAACCCTATACAACTGATATTTGAAGTACATTCTCCAGCATATAAATATATGCTGGAATATAAAGATGTTGTAGGATAACCATTAAAAAGAATTACGTTCAAGGCACACAATAGGCAAAGGAAGGAGCTGATTTTTCACTAGGCTGGTATGGAAGGTATTAGAAGAGAAATTATTTGATTAACATCTTGAAGGAGGATAAGAATTTTATCAGATAGACAAGAAGGTAATATGATGAAGGATAAATTAGATATAAAGATGTTAAAGGATATGACACATTGGGGAAATATAAATAATTCTATGTGTTCTAAGTATGAATGGCAACAAAGGATTATAAAAGCCAAGTTAACATAGTAACTTATCAAGAAGTCATTGTACAACATAGCAGTTCAAGGTGCTTTCAGTCCTTCTGTAGACAACAGCTCAGGGAAAATCAGGTAGCATAAACCATGTCTAGAAGCTACTGTTGTTTAGTGATCATAATGGATTCTTATTTATTTATTTAGATGGAGCCTCATTCTCACCCAGGTTTAAGTGCAGTGGCACAATCTTGGCTTGCTGCAACCTCTCACCTCCCAGGTTCAAGTGATTCTCCTGCCCAGCAAGTAGCTGGAACTATAGGTGCACACCACCACACCTGACTAATTTTTGTATTTTTTTTTTAGTAAAGATGGGGTTTCACCAGGTTGATCAGGCTGGTCTTGAACTTCTGACCTCAAGTGATCTGAAAGCCTTGGCTCCGCAAGTACGGGGATTACAGGTGTGAGCCACTGCACCTGGCTTTTCACTTCGGTTTTAATCAGGTGAGACAATAAGACAGAGTGATGCTCAGATCAGTTACATACATACCATTATTCTGGACATATGGTATACTAGTTATCTATTTTTGGTGAGCAAAATACTCCCAAAACTTATCAGCTTAAATTAATATTTTGTTCATATTAATAGTTTATGAGGATCGGGGATCCTGGAGCAGATTAGTGAAAGGTTTGAACTTAAGGTCTCACACAAGGTGGCAGTTAAGCTGTCAGCTGGGGCTGCAATCATCTGGAGGCTTGACATGAACTGGAGAATGTGCTTCAAATATCAGCTGCATAGGGTTTTTCACAATATAATAGGTGACTTCCTCCAGAGAGAGAAAGAAAATCTTCATCCTCTTTTATGTCCTATAGATTCCAAAGTCTCACACTCTCTCTTCTGTTTCATTCTATCTGACACACAGACCTTCCATAATATAATGTTGGAAGGAAATATACACGACGTGAGTACAAGGAGGTGGGGATTAGTTGGGGGTATCTTACATACTTATTACCACAGTCTTCCCTCTGGCTATAATGATATGCATACCTCCCACATGTGAAACACACACTTCCATACACATTTACAATTTCTTTTCAATAAAAGAGGGAAATGAGCGGTACATAGTAGTCTTGGTTTCCAGCAATTCTAAGATAAAACTGGGAAATGTAGCAAGTTTTTTTATTAAGTCTCAGCTTATGCCCAGAAGTTATAGCCCTTGGCTTTCTCTTCTGGGTTCTTGTGTCCACTGAACCACTCTCCCTTTTATAGGAGATGTAGTATGTATTTGCAGGTGAGTAGTCTTTCGACCCTATTTCCTGCTACGAGAAATTTGGCAGGCCCCAAAGCCTTTCATTTTGTACTCCTTTTGGCCCTTTTCACCCAAGATGGCATTGTTTCTATTGATACATTATCTTAAAAACTTTGGAATCTCTTGTGAATCTTCTTGCAGTTCACTCCATTAGGTAAAATCCACACCTACAAATCTCTCTGAGATAAGCCCTTTTTTACCTTGGACCTCTACAGATAAACTTCCTAGAAGCTCAGTCTTTCTGGAGGGACTCTTACCTGACAGAAAGGTGTATGTGGAAGTACCACCTTCAAATGATCTAAGATAAACATACTTTTTAGTCATGGTATTTACTGCATCTTTGGACCTTGTTTTCCTGGCAGTGCCATGGATTTTCTGTTTGCTTAGAAGCCATATCTTAATTTTAAAATCTTTTACTTCCTGTGGAAGCTTAAAAATGTAAAATTATGAAATCTCAACTTTTTAAACATATATTAGCCTTTCCTTTTATTTACATCCCTCATTTCTCATTTACTATAAGTAACAGGAAACAAAAGAGCACATGCTCAACATTTCAACAAACACTCTTCTTAATATCATTTCAGCTTGTAACCATGGCCTAGTTAAACTATATATATATATATATATATATAATCTAATTAAACTTAAGAGCTTCTGCACAGCAAAAGAAACGATCATTAGAGTGAACCAGCAACCAACAGAACTGGAAAAGATTTTTGCAATCTACCCATCTGACAAAGGGCTATATCCAGAATCTAAAAGGACTTAAACAAATTTAAAAGAAACAAACAACCCCATCAAAAAGTGGGTGAAGGATATGAATAGACACTTCAAAAAAGAAGACACTGATGCAGCCAACAAACACATGAACAAAAGCTCATCATCATTGGTCATTAGAGAAATGCAAATCAAAACCACATTGGGATACCATATCACACCAGTTAGAATGGCGATCATTAACAATCAGGAGACAACAGACGCTGGAGAGAAAGTGGAAAAACAGGCATCCTTTTACACTGTTAGTGGGAGTATAAATTAGTTTAACCATTGTGGAAGACAGTATGGCAATTCCTCAAGGATCTAGAAATAGAAATACCATTTAACCTAGAAATTCCATTACTGGGTATATACCCCAAAAATTATAAATCATTCTATTATAAAGACACATATGTTTACTGCAGCACTGTTTACAATAGCAAAAACATGGAACCAACCCAAATGCCAATCAATGTTAGACTGGATAAAGAAAATGTGGCACATATACACCATGGAATACTATGCAGCCATAAAAAATGATGAGTTCATGTCCTTTGTAAGGATATGTATAAATCTGGAAGCCATCATTCTCAGCAAACTAACACAAGAACAGAAAACCAAACACCTCATGTTCTCACTCATAAGTGGGTGTTGAACAATGAGAACACATGGACATAGGGAGGGGAACATCACACACCAGGGCCTGCTATGGATAGTGGGGGAGGGGAAGGATAGCATTAGGAGAAATACCTAATATAGATGACAGGCTGATGGATGCAGCAAACCACCATGGCACGTGTACACCTATGTAATAAAGCTGCACATGTACCACAGAATGTAATGTATAATTTAAAAAAAAAGAAAAAAGAAACTGCAGCCACCCAGAGGAAAGGCCACTATTAGAGCAATCCAGACAAGAACAGAAAAAAGAGGAAGGATTAATTCCTTTCTCTGTCCCCTTTTTATCCTTCAGTCTCTAGTGACTTCTGTTGCTGGAACCTAGCAGTGACCCAGCTATGAAAGGAGAAATTTTGCTTCCAGGGCCTAACCTCAGCATCAGGGAATAAATTATAGAAAGCATGGAAGAGGAGCTAAAAGACAACATGTAAATGACATCTTTGGTTTAATCCTACCTTTAATCATTTAAAGATTAATCAGTCATTTTAGGTGGCTTTAGCCTAATCCCTCTTATTAAATTCCCAGTGTTTCATCTAACAGTTTTAACATCCATTGGTTACTGTTACCTAGATAATTTATTATTTCATTAGTGGCCACAAAACAGCAATTTCCTGATTTTAATATTCTTTATGCATTTGTTAACTGGAATTCTATAAAGAATAACATTTCCTCATCAACTATTTGGTTATTTTGAAATACAGTTTGTACAGGAAAGGCAGAAAAAAATCTTATTTCTTTTCATCAAATTTCAGAGTTGAATCAGGTACAGTGGCTCACACTTGTAAGCCTAGCACCTTGGGACGTTGAGATAGAGAATGGCTTGAGTCCAGGGGTTCCAGATAGCATGGTCAACATAGTGAGACCTCATCTCTACTAAAAATTAAAAAAAAGAAATTTAAGATAAATTAGCTGGGTGTAGTGGTACATGCCTGTAGTTCCAGCTACTTGAGAGACTGAGGCGGTAGGATCTATTGAGCCCAGGAAGTCAAGGCTTCAGTGAACCATGCCACTGCACTCCAGCCTGGGTGACAGAGTAAGATCATATATCTAAAATATATGTATATAAATCAGAGTCAGTGACCTAGAAATCTCCAGAGATGATCAGTGACTTAGTGACCTTTTTTCCTATTAGAAACTCATCACTTTTGTTTATATATTTGATGTTTTTTAATCCATTGCAGGCATTATTCTTTTCTATACTCAGATTATCCCATCTTTGGTCAATGGGGGCTTTCATGATTTTTGTTTTCTGGTTTTGTTTACAGTTTGTTTTTTGGTTCTGAATTATTCTTTTCAAAAATGTCAACTATGTCCAATTTCATACTATTCCTCTCATTTGACTCTAAATCTCTCAGATCCTGGAAGATATTTGCAACTTATGTTTGAACTTTGTCCACCTGATAAGCTGTTAATAAACACCTGAACTGTTTATATAAAAAAAGACAAATAGCTCCCAAGATCATTGATTTTTTTAAGGGTTTTTGTTTTGTTTCGTTTTGGTGTCTCTCTTTCAGTTTCACTGTCATCTTGGTTATTTCTTGCCTTCTGCTAGCTTTGGGGATTTTTTTGCCTTGTTTCTCTATTTCTTTTAGTTGTGATATTAGGCAGCTGATTTGAGATCTTTCTAGCTTTCTGATGTGGGCTTTTAGTGCTATAAATTTCCCTTCTAACACTGCTTTAGCTGTATCCCAGAGATTCTGGTATGTCGTAGCTTCAAAGAACTTCTTGATTTCTGTCTTAATTTCATTATTTACCCAAGAGTCATTCAGGAGTGGATTGCTCAATTTCTATGTAGGTGTGTGGTTTGAGTGAATTTCTTAATCTTGAGTTTTAATTTGATTGTGCTGTAGTCTGTGAGACTTATGATTTCAGTTCTTTTGCATTTTCTGAGGAATGTTTTACTTCCAATTATGTCATCAATTTTAGAGTACTGCCAATGTGGAGAGGAGAAGAATATATATCCTTTTATTTTTGGGTGGAGAGTTCTATAGACATCTGTCAGATCCACTTGATCCAGAGCTGATTTCAGGTCCTCCATATCTTTGGTAATTTTATTTCCCAAAAAATCTGTGTAATATTGTCAGTGGAGTGTTAAACTCCCTCACTATCATTGTGTGGGAGTCTAAGTCTCTTTGAAGGCCTCTAAGAACTAACTTTATGAATCTGGGTACTCATGTATTGGGTGCATATATATTTAGGATAGTTGCTCTTCTTGTTGAATTGAACCCTTTACCATTATACGATACCCTTTTTTGTCTCTTTTGATCTTTGTTTAAAATCTGTTTTTTCAGAGACTAGGATTGTGACCTCTGCTTTTTTCTCTTTTTCATTTGTTCACAAATTTTCCTGTATCCCTTTATTTTGAGCCTGTGGGTGTCTTCGTATGCGAGATGGATCTCTTGAAGACAGCATACTTATGGGGCTTTACACTTCATCCAGTTTGCATTCTGCATTTTTAAATTGGGGACTTTAGCACATTTATATTTAAGGTTAGTCAAGGTTTGTGTGAATTTGATCCTGTCATCATGATGCTAGTTGGTTATGAAGCAGAGTTGTTTATTTGGTTGCTCCATAGTGTCACTGCTCTCTGTACTTTAGTGTGTTTTTGTAGTGGCTGATAATGGTTTTTCCTGTCCATATTTAATGCTTCCTTCAGGAGCATTTGCAAATCAGGCCTGGTGGTCAACTGATATTTATTCAAAAGTACTAAAGTTATTCAATGTGGGAAAAGGTAACCTTTTCAGTAAGTTGCACCCAAACTATTTACAACAAAGTAAGTCTGAAACCTTTCCTCACAGCATGTATTAAAAATAACTGAAAATAGATTACAGACCTAAAGCTAAAATTATCAAATATCTAGATTTAAAAAATAGAAGATTTTGGATTTAGCAAAGGTGTTTTAATAGAACATAAAAACATAATGGGATAAATAGATCTTTATAAAAATATAAAAGTTCTGTCCTTTAGAAGACTCCATTAGACAAGAGAAAAAAGCAAGTCATTGACTGGAAGAAAGTATTTGCAGAACATACATTTCAAAAAGAACTTCTTCATTAAAAAGAACACTTCAACTCAATAATTAAAAAAGCAAGGCCAATATTAAAGCTGGAAAAAATATTTCAACAGACACCAAAAAGAAGATATTAAGCTGGCAAATAAGTATGTAAAAAGGAACTCAACAGCCATTAGGAAAATGCAAATTAAAACCACAATAAGTTAATGCACTACAACTGCTAACATATCTACAGTTGAATGGTGACAAGTGTTGGAGACAGGCTAGAATTTAATACACCACAAACTGGAATATAAAATGTAAACCCTTAGAAAAACAGTTTTTCCATTTTTCCAAGTTAAACAAGCATATGATGCATTCTAGTCATTGGATTAGTAAGATTCACCGAAGAAAAATAAAAGCATATACTCAAAGATTTGTGTATAAAATATCCCAGCAGCTTTATTCTTATTAGCCAAAACTTGGAAACACCTAAATGTATCAAACTCTGTTTAATTTTCCTGTATTTCTTTTCATGCAAATGAAAAGAAATAGGTTTATGTTCTAATATCTCCTTTTCTTACACAAATATCAACATAAAGTAGTCTGAGGAGAAGAAGGAGAGTTTGGTCTTGTTGTCTCGGTGGTGGCAGAAGAAAATACACATACAAGTGGACCTGTTCAAAACTGTGTTATTCAATTATCACCTGTATGATTCAATCACATATTGCAAATGTGTTCCTCCAGTTTCTTAGTCTTTTATCTTCATTTGTAATGGGTTTTGATTTTGTTCATGAAAAATGTTTTTAGAAATTATTTGTATTCAAATTTATCAATTTTTTAATTGTATCTAATTTTGATTGATAGTTAGAATGCCATTCTCTACAACTGTGTTAAAGAGGAATGCACTGCAATTTAAAATGTTTTATTTAAAGGGGAATAAAACAAATGTTGCTTTCTTCCGTTACTGTCATGGTGTGATGTTTTACTATTACACTATTCAGAATTACTATTTCAGAATGTATTCTTAAGGACAGGGCAAAGGATGAATCAAAATTATATTTCAAATGACTAATTGTCCCAGTACCATCTATTAAATACTCAATTGTAACTCAGTGATTTTAAATGCTCTTTTTGTCATGTACTCAATAGACTTTCATATTAATTTGAGCATATTTTAATGTATTCTACTCTATTCTTCCTGTTTCTCCATTCTTGTGAACTTTCTGTCAACTAAGACTAGCACATAGTTTTATAACCCTCATGTATGTAAAATTTACCTTCTCACCAACCTACAGAAATGTCTTCTGCAACTTTATATTTGCTCCTAGAAAACTGCTATAAAGTTTGTCCAAATTTTCACATCTTACTTGTTCCCTCCACTTCACTCCACCTCATATGAGTCCACTGATTTTCTCTTGGAAATACTGAAAAATGGCAATCAAATGATTTCATTACTTTACAATAAAATAACTTGACACAAAGTAAATACCCATCTTAAGCTTGATGGACTGGTCAGTACTGAAGTATTTCCTGAATACTATTCTATTGTACACATCATTGCTTGACTGTCAGTGGTTCAGCTTTATCCAGCAAAGGCATCCAGCACCTGACATTCAAGGCTGGTGCTTTAATGCTGAGACAAAATTTGGAGCATAGAACCTGTCAAGTTCATTTCTTGAGGTATGTAAATGAAAGCAATATGAAAATTCAACATCTGTCTCTCAAAATAGCTTTTACTTATTCATTGATGGTTGATACGATTGCTTGTTCAGTTGACAACAAGCAAAAATGGAGTGGCTAAGTCAACGAGATAATAGGCAAAGAGGAAATCTGAGCTATTCTTTCCTGTAATATTGGTTTGCTTCACACATTTCATGGGAGAAACGTAGGTTGTTTAGATTAAGGTATTAAGGTGTTAGGTACAGGCATACCTCATTTTCTTTGCTTTATTGTACTTCATATATATATATATCACACATACATATATATGTATATGTACATACATACATATATATGTGTGTGTGTGTGTGTGTATATATATATATATAGTATGTGTGTGTGTGTGTGTGTGTGTGTGTGTGTGTTTTTAACAAATTGAAGGTTTGGAACAACCCTGCACAGAGCAAGGCTATTGGCTGCATTTTTCCAACAGCATGTACTTATTTCATGTCTCTGTGTCACACTTTCCTTAAAATATTTCAAATGTTTTCATTAGTACCGAATCTGTTATGGTGAACTCTGATCAGTGATATTGATGCTACTATTGTAATTGTTTTAGGGCATCACAAATCATGCCCAAATAAGACAGTGGACTCAGTTGATAAATGCTGTATATGTACGTTCTGCCTGTTCCACCAGCCAGCCCTTACCCCAACTCCCCTCCCCTTTGGCCTTCTTATTCCCTGAGACAAAACAGTATTGAAATTAAGCCAATTAATAACCCAACAAGGGCCTCTAAGTGTTCAGATGAAAGAAAGAGTTTCGAGACTTTAAATCAAAAGCTACAAATGATTAAGCTTTCTGAGGAAAGCATGAAGAAAGCCAATAAAGGCTGAAAGGAAGGCCCCTTATACCAAACTGTTAACCAAGTTATGTATGCAGAGGAAAAGTTCTGAAAGAAATTAAAAGTGCTACTCCAGTGAACATATGAATTATAAGAAAGCAAAACAGCCCTGTTGATGATATGAACAAAGTTTTAGTGGTCTGAATAGAAGATCAAAGCTGCCACATTTCCTCAAGTCAAAGACTAATCAAGAGAAAAGCCCTGTCTTCAATTCTATAAAGGCTGAGAGAGGTGAAGAAGCTGCAGAAGAAAAGTGTGAAGTTATTAGAAGCTGGTTCACCAGGTTTAAGGAAAGAAGCTGTATTCATAACATAAAATTGTAAGGTGAAGAAGAAAGTGCTAATATAGAAGCTGCAGCACAACATCCATTCTTCAGCCCATGGATCAAGAAGTAATTTCAATCTACAAATCATTATTTAAGAAATATATTTCATAAGGCTATAGCCGGCATAGATAGCGGCTTTTCCACTGATGGATCCAGGCAGTGTAAATTGGAAATCTTCTAGAAAGGATTCATCATTCTAGATGCTTTTAAGAACATCTGAGATTCATGGAGAATGTTAAAATATCATTACTAATGGAAGTTCAGAAGTTAACCCCAATCCTTATAGATGAATTTGAGGAGTTTAAGACTTCAATGAAGGAAATAACTGCCTATGTTATGGAAATAGGAAGAAAACTAGAATTAGAAGTGGAATCTAAAGATGTGAGTCAATTGCTGCAATATCAGCATAAAACCTGAATGGATAAGGAGCTGCTTCTGTAAATGAGCAAAGAAAGTGGTTTCTTGAGATGAAATTCAGTTCCAGTGAAGATACTGTGAAAATTGTTGAAAAGTCAACAAAGGATTTAGAGTATTACATAAATTTAATTAGTAAAGCAGCAACAGGGTTTGAGAGGATTGATTCCAATTTTAAAGTATGTTCTATTGTGGGTAAAATGCTATCAATCAGCACCACATGCTAGAGAAAACTCTTTTGTTAAGTCAATCAATGTGGTAAAGTTCCTTGTTTAATTTTAAGAAATTGACACAGCTACCCCAGCCTTCAGCAACCATTGCCACGATTAGTCAGCAGCCATCACTATTGAGGCAAAACTTCTCACCAGCAAAAATTATGACTCACTAATGGCCCAGACAATCATTAACATTTTTAGCTATGAAGTATTTTTAATGAAGGTATGTACTTATTAAAGACTTGAGCACCTTTTAGATTATAGTACCATATGAAGATAATTGTATATGTACCAAAAAACCAGAAAATATTTGTGACTCACATTCATATGATTTTTCCTTTATTGTGGTTGTCTGGAACCCAATCTGCAGTATCTCCAAGGTATCTGCATTTTCTATTTTGTTGGTCATTTCTAAGAAACCATGTATTAAATTCCTCTTGAAATTTAGTTCTATGAGGAAAGAGATGCTATTTCCAAGGCTAGATCCACTACATCTAAATAATCTCATAAGCTACAGCATATCATTTGGGGGGACTTGAAGGAGATGGAGCATCAAACAGTGACCAAATAAATAACTTTGTGGTCTTATGGTGTCCTGAAGTAGGAAAATAGATACTTGTTTGATGTAATCACTGCAAAGAACATCGTGGTAGGGGGGCAAGAAAAGAAATCTTTCAATATGAAATTAAATGGACCATGAAAGGTAAAATCAAACTAATTGAATATTCTGACAGAAAAAGTCAAAGACATCTAAATGCTGATATCAATATCTGTATTAAAATAAATGAAATATCCTTCTTCAAAACATTTGCAATAGTTTTAAATTTATCATACAAGAAATTAGTCAAAATGTTAAATGATAGGTACATTAGACCTTTCATCTTGCTGCCCGCAATGGGAGAGGACAGATTTTGAAGTTGTCAAGTACAGTATTAAGATTAGTGACAACACGTGAAGTGAAATGACTGATTATGCACACTCTCTACTTTGGGACTAGACATGTCACTTGATAATTAAAGTGTCAGTGAAGTCAAGAATATTTGTAAGACTTGTGTAAAGAGATTATTACGCTAAGAGTTGTTGATTTTTCACGCAAATTGCGTCATTAAATAACGTGTGTTTGCTACAAAGATTTTATTTAATATCACCAAAATATTTACCATAATAGTCTTCTCAAGACAACTTCATGGGTCTAATCTTTAGACTAAAGAGGAAAACCAACGTAAGAAATTTTATGTTAACTTGTCAAGAACGAGAAACAAACACCCAGGATCACTTCAGGCCTTTGAACAGTCCTTCTTACATATTTTCTATGCCCTTTATTTTATGAAAGCTTTATTCTTTTCCCTCATGGAGAAAAAAAAATTTAAGTATTACTGAGAGAGAACATAAGAAGGAACAGAAGAGAACTATAAGCAGTTTGTGTTTCTTCAGCATGATATATAAGGCAGACAATGCTAGGAAGACAGAAAAAAATCCAGATCAAAGGTAATTACTCAAGTCATGGAAAGAATTAACTAAATCCTACAGTCAATAACAGTAGCCAAGCATTACTGAATGCTTACGGCTTTCTGAGTATTGTGATACACTTTTAAACATAATCTTACTTAAATATTCACAAAATTGAAGTAAGAAAATTACAACTCAGAGAAGTTAAGCAAATTCTTAAGAGTGCTTTACTACAATAAAGACTCATTGAAATGTTTTAAGCAAGAAAATGATGTTACTATGTATATATTGTTAGACCTCTATTATTGACCCCTAAATGAGTTCACAGAATATTAGAGCCATAATGGGCCTTAGTGACCATCTAGCTCAACAATTTAAATTTACACAATAAGGAGCTGGAGCCTAAGAAGCACATTAATTTGCTAAGGCCCTACAGATATGGTGGTAGAGTATGATTATAATCAAGGACTTCAGATTTATCCTGCATCATTTTGCTGTACTTCTTTCATTAACACTCTTCCTTTTTTTTTATTTTAAATCATCTGTTCAAACCAGCTGCAATGACTCTAGCTGACCTTAATAGCATCTACTTCTTCCCTTTGTTTTTCAAATGTATCATATCTATTGTTCACTTTAAAACACAAAAGAAGCAGACAGTGCTTTTCCATTAGATGGAATTAAAATAGTTGGCATCCTTTCATGCTCATTTAGTCATCTCAAACAGAATTACTTTCATCCTATTAGAGCTTTCTGACCAAACACCTGATAATTACCTCATTAAATTTCACTCTTCTAATAGGCTCCCCCGAGGACTCTCAAGAAAGCATGTTTGAGATGGTATAGGGGAAAGACTGTGGATTTAGGAGCCTAGATGGCAGGGCTTGTGGTCCCATTCCATTACCTATAGGTCAAGTGATTTGGATCAATTATTTAATACTTTAGTGAATTAGTGGTGGCTGTAAATACCAAACTCACCAAGTTGTATGAAACTCCTACCATGATAAATAGGTTTATTTTTGTGTTCAGCACATACTGTAGGAGAAATGTTTTCCTCTTGAAAAAATTTTAAATTTACACATACTTGTACATTTTATGGGGTACAGTATGTTTTAATACATGCAATACAACATATTGTTGATGCTGTGCAATGTACACATGTACTAAAACATCACACCGTACCCCATAAAAATATGCTAATTACAAATCAACTCTAACATTTATCATTTCTTTGTGGTGAAAATTTCAAAATCCTTTTCTAGCTACTTTGAAATATACAATACTTGATTGTTAACTGAAGTCACCCTAATGTGAAATGCAACACTAGAACTTATTCCTCCCAGGTAACTGTAACTTTGTACCCACTAATCAACCTCTGCTTACCCTTCCATATCCTTTACTTTTTCACCTCTGGTAACCATTATTCTACTCTCTACTTTAGATTTTACATATGAATAAGATAATGAGATTTTTTTTTCTATGCCTATTTTATTTCATTTAACATAATGTCCCCCAGGCTCATCCATGTTGCTGCAAATGGCAACATTTCATTATTTTTATGGCTAAATATATTGTATTATGTAAATATATCATATTTTATTTATTCCTTCATTCCTTTATGGTTACTTAGGTTGATTTCATATTCTGCCTACTGTGAATACTGTTGCAATGAACATAGGTGAGCAGATCTCTCTTTGACAAGTCAATTTCATTTATTTTTGGTTATATACACAGTAATGGGATTGCAATATGAAATGTTCCATTTTTAATTTTGGGGGGGAAGCTCCATACTATTTTTCATAATGGCTCTATAATTTACATTTCCACAAATAGTGTACAAGAGTTCCCCTTTCTCCACATCCATTTCATTTGTTAATTTTTGTCATTTTAATAGCTATCATTCTAACTGGACTGAGATTATATTTCATAGTGGCTTTAGTTTATATTTCCTTAATTATTATTATTTTTTTAAATTTTTTATTGGATTATAGGTTTGGGGGTACATGAGCAGAGCATGCAAGACAGTTGCGTAGGTACACACATGGCAGTGTGCTTTGCTTTTCTTCTCCCCTTCACCCTCATTTGGCATTTCTCCCCAGGCTATCCCTCCCCACCTCCCCCTCCCACTGGCCCTCCCCTTTTCCCCCCAATAGACCCCACTGTTTAGTACTCCCCTTTCTGTGTCCATGTGTTCTCATTTTTCATCACCCACATATGAGTGAGAATATGCGGTGTTTCATTTTCTGTTCTTGTGTCAGTTTGCTGAGGATGATGTTTTCCAGATTCATCCATGTCCCTACAAATGACACAAACTCATCATTTCTGATTGCTGCATAATATTCCATGGTGTATATGTGCCACATCTTTCCAATCAAACGACACAAACTCAATGGTGAACTTTTTTTAAAATATACTTGTAGGCCGTTTGTATGTCTTCTTTTGTGAAATGTCTACCCATATGTTTTGACTGTTTTAAAGTCATTATTTGATTTTTTCCTATTAAATTTTTTGAGTTCCTTCTATATTCTGGATATTAATCCTTTTCAGATTTAAAGTTTGCACATATTTTATCACATTATGTAGATAATGTAGATTGTCTCTTCACTCTGTTTTTTCCTATTCTGTACAGAGGTTTTTAATTTGATATTATTCTATTTGTCTGTTTCTTATTTTGTTGCCTGTGCTTTTGAGGTTTTATCAAAAAACTACTTGCCTGGACTAATGTCACAAAATAAATGTTTTCTGTATATTTTCTTCTAAGAATTTCATTGTTTAGGATCTTACATTTAAATCCGTTTTTTAGTTGATTTTTATAAGCACTGGGAAATAGGTATCTAGTTTCTTCCTTCTGTGTGTGAATATATAGTTGTCTCAACACCATTTACTAATGAGACTGTTGTTTCCCTCATCTGTGTTCTCATTAAAGAGCAGTTAGCTGTAAATGCATGGATTTTTTTCTGGATTCTCTATGCTACTCTTTTTATGCCAGTACCATGCAGTTTTGGTTATTATAGCTTTGTATTATAATTTGAAGTCAGATCATTTGATGCTTAGAGATTTGTTCCTTTTTCACAAAATTGCTTTGGCTATTAAAGGGCATTTTTGTTTCATACAAATTTTAGAATTTTTTATGTGTCTGTGAAGAACGTCTTGGGTATTTTGTGAGGATAAATTGCTTTAGAAAATATGGATAATTTAGCAACATTAATTCTTCCAATTCATGAACATGGTATCTTTTTCATTTATTTGTGTCCTCCTCAACTTCTTCCAACCATATTTTATAGCTTTCCATTGTAGAGATTTTTTTAACTACTTGGTTTATTTTTTATATGTGTTTTTTTTTTTTTTTTTTTTTTTTTGAGATGGAGTTTCGCTCTTGTTACCCAGGCTGGAGGGCAATGCCGTGATCTCGGCTCACCACAACCTCTGCCTCCCGGGTTCAGGCAATTCTCCTGCCTCAGCCTCCTGAGTAGCTGGGATTACAGGTACGTGCCACCACGCCCAGCTATTTTTTTGTATTTTCGGTAGAGACGGGGTTTCACCATGTTTACCAGGATGGTCTCAATCTCTTGACCTCGTGATCCACCTGCCTCGGCCTCCCAAAGTGTTGGGATTACAGGCGTGAGCCACTATATGTGTTTTATTTGTGTTGATATCTATTGTGATGGAATTGCTTTTTTTCCTATTTTTGTCAGATTGCTCACTATTAGCATACAGAAAAGCTACTAAAATTTATATGTTGATTTTATATCATTTTATTTTACTAAATTTGTTTACTCATTCTAACAGTTTTTTAATGCATCTTTAGGTTTTTCTCTCATAAAATTATGTCATCTGCAAAGAGGGACACCTTGATGTCCTCTTTTCCAATTTGGAAGTCCTTTATTTATTTCTCTTGTTTAACGGTCTGGCTGGGATTTCCATTATTCTGTTAAATAAATGTGGTGAAAGTAGGCAACATTTTCTTGTTTCAGATTTTACAGAAAAAGCTTTCAACTTTCCTCTGTTCTTATATAATATTAGCTGTGGATCTGTCATATATGTCCTTTATTATGCTGAGGTATATTTCTTCCATATGTCATTTGTAGAGAGTTATCATGAATTGGATGTTTAATGTTATCAAATGCTTTTCTGTGTCTATTAATTAATCATATGATTTTTGACCTTCATTCTGTAAATGTGATGTATTACACTTATTGATTTGTATTTGTTGAACCATCACTGCATCCCTGGGATGAATCCCACTTTATGAGGGGAGTAATATTTTTGATGTGCTGTTAGATTTGGTTTTCCAGTATTTTGTTGAGGATTGGAATATTGGCCTATAGTTTTCTTCTTGTGTTGTGTTCTTTTCTGGTTTGGGTATCAAGGCAATGCCAGCCTCTTAGGATAAATTTGAAATATTTTTCTCCCCTTCAGTTTTTTGGAATAATTTGAAAAGAACTAGTACTAGCTCCTCTTTAAGTGTGTGGTAGAATTCAGCAGGGAAGCCATTAGGTTTTGAGCTTTACTTTGGTTGGAGACTTTACTATTGCTGATTCAATCTTGTCACTCATTGCTTTATTCAGGTATTCAATTCTTCATAACAGTCTTAATAAGTTGGTTGTGTCCAGGAATTTGCCTTCTTCATTCAGGTTTCCAATTTATTGATACATAGTTATTCATAGTATTCTCTAATAACTCTTTATATTTCCAAGATATAATTTTTAATGACTCCTTTGTCATTCCTGATTTTATGTATTTGGGTCTTCTCTCTTTTTTCCTTAGTTTGGCAGAAGGCTGGTAAATTTTATCTTTTTAAACAACCAACTTGTTGTTTCATTGGTTGTATTAGTCCATTTTCATGCTGCTGATAAAGACATACCAAAGACTGGGCAATTTACAAAGGAAAGAGATTTAGTGGAGAATTCACAGTTCTATGTGGCTGGGGAAGCCTCACAATCATAGCAGAAGGCAAGGAGGAGCAAGTCACATATTTTGCGGATAAGACAAAGAGAACGTGTGCTGGAAAACTCCCCATTATAGTAACCACCAAATCTTGTGAGACATACCACAAGACCTTTCCCCCATAATTCAGTTACTTCCTATTGGGTCCCTCCCATAACATGTGGGAATTGAAGATGAGAATTGGGTGAGGACACAAACCATGTCATTTGTACATTTTCAGTCATTTGTACAACTTTTACTGTATCCCATAGGTTTTGTTACTTTGTTTTTCCATTTTTATTTATCTCAATTTTTAAAAATTTTCTTATTTATCCACCTATTGACTATTGCAGAGCATGTTGTTTATTTCCATGAATTTTATTGAGTCTAAAATTCCTCCTGTTATTAATTTCTAACTTTAGTCCACTGTGGTCAGAGAGGATACTTAATACAAATTTATTTTTTAAACATTCTTATGATTTGTTTTGTGGCCTAACATATAGACTATTCTGCAAAATGTTCCATGAGCTGTTGAGAGTAACTTATATTCTGAGGTTGCTGGATGAAATGTTCTTCAAATGTCTATAGGTTGCATTGTGTCTAGACTGTGGTTTAACATGAATCTTTCTTTGTTGATATATTTTCTGAATAATCTGTCAATTGCCAAAAAAATGGGATGATAAAATCTCCTGATATTCCTGTACTGTGGTCTGTCTCTGTCATTAGATCTATTAATATTTTCTGTATATATTTAAGTGTTCTCATGTTGGGTGCATACATATTTATAATTGTTAAATCATTATTCTGTAATGACCCCTTTTTATTAAATAATGGCGTTCTTTGTCTCTTTTTATGGTTTTGATTTAAACTCTATTTCATCTGATATAAGTATATCTACTCCTGCCTTCTTTTGATTTCTGTTTGTATGGAATATCTTACTCCATCTCTTCACATTTTGTCTCAATGTTTTTAACAGAGGAAGTAAGATTTTGTAGGCAGCATATAATTTTTTAAAAATCAGTTTAGCTATTCTATGTCCTCTAATTGGGGAATTTAATCCATTTCTATTCAAGGTTAACTACTGATATGTAAGAACTTAGTACAACCATTTTGTTACTTGTCTTTTAGTGCTTTTGTAAACGCTTTCTTCCTTTCTTTCTCTCTTATTGTCTTTCCTTGTGAAAAAGTGTTTTTTCTCAAATGGGTATGTTTCAATTTCTCATTTTTTATTTTTAGTGTCTCTCATAGGTGTTTGTTTTGTGGTTGCTATCAGGCTTACAAAAAGCATCCTATTGTCATAGCAAATTATTTTAAACTGATAACATCTTAACTTTGAATGCAAAGAAAAGTAAACAACAAATAATGCACATTGAACTTCATTTTGTCCTTTTAAATTATTCACGTTATACTTTACAGTTTCTTATATTGCTTATTTCATATAAAAGTAAATACTTTTTTAGTAGTTTTGTGGTCTTTATACTAAAGATACGCTTTACAAACAATGATTACAGTAGTAAAGTATTAAAGTAAGTATATTTTATCTATATACCTTATTTTACCAATGTCTTTTATACCTTCAAGTTTTCTTGTTACATGATAGTATCCTTTTTTTTTTTCAATTTGAAGAACCTCCTCCCCCTTTTTTTGGCATTACTTGTAGGACAGGTCTGGTAGTAATAAATTCCTTTAGCTTATGTTTATGTGGGAACATATTTATGAATACTTTATTTCTGAAGATAGCTTTCCCAGGTGCTGTAGTAGTGTTTTCTATTTAATTGTATTGCACCTTGACTGTTTGTTCCCACTATCTCCTTGCCTGCAAAATTTTGCTGAGAAGTCTGTTGCCAGGTGTATTTGAATATTTTATATGTTATTTGCCTCTTTTCTTTCACGTTACAGAATCTTCTCTTTGTCTTTGAGCTTTGAAAGGCTGATTATAATGTATCTTGGGGTAGTCTTCTTTAGGTTGAATCTACTGGTGGCCTCTGACCTATCTGTACCAGAATATTTATATCTTTCTTCATGTTTGGAAAATTTTATCTTATTTTTTGTATATTGTCCAATAGATCCAGTGAGCTTTCTTTCTTTTTGCTCTTTCTTCTTTATGTATTTTCAAATAGCTTATGTTCACGTTAATGCTTCTGTTTGTGTGACTCTACTGCTGATGGTTTCTATTTTTTATTTTGCTCATTGTCTTTTTCAGCTCCAGTATTCTGTTTCTATTTTATTATTGACTCTATTGATTTTCCTCTAATGAGTTTCTGGCTATTTCTTTGTGTTTTTTTTTTTTTTTGAATTTTATTGAGTTTCCTTAAAACAGCCACTTTGATTTTATGTTCTAAGAGATCACATATCTTCATCAATTCAGGATCAATCAGTCTTTGGTACTTTGTTTTGATGCTTTAGTGACATACTTATTTTAATGTTGATTCTTGCAGACATGTGATATTGCTTGCACCTCAAGGGATTGTATATTTATTTCGACCTTCAAAATATGGCTTTGCTTATGCCCATTCTTCTCTTTGAGTCTTCTAGAGGTTTTAAGCAGATTATTCTGTGCCAGAGCCTATCGCCACTGCCACCATCTAAACCCTAGAGGGTGCTCTGGTGCTCTAAGCACAGGTTTGCCACAAGTCTTGCAAGGGCTCTGTGATTAGTACTGTTTTCTGGCCCAAAAAGACTTGGGGAAAACTCAAGGGGTGTATCTTGACTTTGTGGGAAAGCTAGCCAGAAACATGAGCTCTGAGATTTTCTCAATAGCCCAGACAAGTGCACCCCCAAGCAATACCCTTCATAGGCAGAATGGTCCCTCAACTGCAGTGAGAGGGGTTAGAGCAGGGATTGGGCCCCTTCAGGACCTGCTGTGATACAGACTTGTTTCATTGGCTCTGCCAGGTATCCATTTCACTAAAACTTATAGCAGAGGTGGGATAGTTCACCAACTGCAGTGAAAGCGCCTGGAACTGAATGAGGGCCCATTCAGAATCTGCTACGGGGTAGACGTTAGCGCACCCAGCTCCTAGGCGCAAATAGGTACGCATCTCCTAACATGTCTCTCCAGCAGTGAGAATGGTGTCCAACTGCAGCAGAAAGGGCCAGAGACAAGACAGGGCCCCCTTGGGATCTGCTGTGGGATGGTTATCTGTGAGCCTGTCTCTTTGGCTCAGATGGATGCATGTATCTCACCAGCACCTTGAACAGGCAGGAGAGGTTCCTGACTGCAGCTTGTAAGGCAGGAGGTGAGCTTGGCCCCCTTGGGATGTGTTGTGAAATGGAGATTGAGGAGTCTATTTCCTTAGTTCAGATGCCTGTGTCTCTCTCAGGAGGTCTTGGTACAGGTGAAATAGGTCTCTGACTGCAGCAGGAAAAAAATGGAGCTGAGAAATGGTCCTTTTGGGATCTCCTGTCGGACAGTGGCTGTCAAGATCATCTCATTGGATAAAGCAGGCATGAGTTTCCCAGCAGAATCCTGCACAGGCAAAGTAGTTGAACGACAATACTGAGAGGAGCTGGAGCCAAAATAGGGTCCCCTCACAATATGCTGTGACACACAGGCAATGAGCCTGTTTCATTAGCTCTACTGCATGCACATATCCCCTCAGGTCCCTACATAGGTGGGATACTTTCTTTGACAGTTTTCTTACTGCAACAAGAAGTACCAGAGGTGAGATCAGGCTCACTCAATATCTTCTATGGGATGGGGTCTGTTACACCCATCACCTTGGCTCAGGCAAGTATGTGTCTCCCAGCAGGTCCCTGCACAGGTGAGATAGTTTTCTGACTGCAACAGAAGATGCCAGAGGTGAGACTGGGCTCTGTCAAGACCTGCTATGGGATGAAGGCTGGTAAGTTCCTTATGGAGGCTCAGATTCTGTCTGCAACATATGGAAAAGTCTCTCCAGTTCTAAGCTGGAACCTCAACTGTGCTGGGCTGGAAATTGAGCCACAGGACAAGTTTCAGGCCCATTTCAGAGATCAGTGTCAGCAGGAAGATGATTTTTTCTTGCAGAGGCACTGGTGTCCATGATTCCCTCTGGATCCCTTGGCAAATAGTTCTGGCTGTAGGCTCAAGGCCAAATGATGCTGTAGCCAAACCCTTTGGGGAATGCAAGTAATTTGGGTTTGAACCTGAGAACATAACAAATGCGTCTGCAACCTGGTTGCTGTTCTGCAATCTTAAAACAGTCTTCCTGGGTCCTGTGCTTTACTAGGGTTTCACAGCTTCCTACGTAAATCCCAACGCTACTGCAGAGAAACTTTTACCTGTGGATGGCTACAGAATTCTTGTTGGGGAATATGAGCAGGTTGCCTCCTACTGTGTCATCTCCATGTCACTCTTCTTTTTTAAAATTTTTTATTTATTATAGTCCACTACCTTGCTAAAGGGAAGGTGGTCATACAATTGGATAATAAAATAAAAGGCTTTGGCCAGGTGTGGTGGCTTATGCCTGTAATCCTAGCACTTTGGGAGTCCGAGGTGGGTGAATCACAAGGTCAGGATTTTGAGATCAGTCTGGTCAATATGGTGAAACTTGGCTCTACTAAAAAAAAAAATACAAAAATTAGCTGGGCATAGTGGCAGGCACCTGTAGTTCCAGCTACTTGGGAGGCTGAGGCAGGAGAATTCCTTGAACCAGGGAGGCAGAAGTTGCAGTGATCCAAGATAGCAAAACTGCACTCTAGACTGGGTGACAGAGTGAGATTCCATCGCAAAAAACAAATTATATATATACACACACACACACACACACACACACACATATATAACGTTAGTTGCTTGTAATAATTAACATATAACTGAATGCCAGGCGATGAAAAAGTTTTAAATTTTTTTATGTGAAAACATAATTTTAAAGATTGATTTCTCTCATGAAGCTACGATAAGCATTATGTAACTTCAGAGTAGTTAAGAAAAAAAATATCTAAAATATGGGAACACCACAGAAGGATGGTAGACCTACCCAAATTTTCCAAGAGTATTTAAAAAATGCAAACTTATATAGCCATTAATAAAGTAATGTGAAAATCATTTGCTAAATAAAACAAACAATTAAAGGTCATTTTATTTTCAAGGTGAATATACTCATAAGTAAATATCTCTTGCTACTGATTAGGACTGTATTCACAGATTCTATAAAAATGATTGTAAATTCATTAAACTAAAAAATATTCTGAACTTGCAATTTTTTTTTAGAGAAAATGGAGATTATTTTTGTATAGTAGGAAAGATAATTCCAAAGGTTATAGTGTAATTGGCATGTATGATATTAACCAGTTTTATATATTAACTTGGTAAATGTATTTCTCTTCTGGCTGATTGCAAAAATCTGTACAAATGTTTTTTGGACCTACTTCAACATCTTGCTGGCTCCCTCGGAGAATTAAATACATTTTGAAATGTGTTTGATATATATTTGTATGAAAGCCATCTCTATAAATATTTTTTAAATTATATTTTGATGGAGTGGGGTTTTTCATTTTATTATTCTAGGAAAAATCTCTTGACTGCTTCTCTCTAGCTAAGGCCATGTAAGGAAAGAGGGTCCTTGGAACAGTAGCAAAAAAGTGTAGAATAGATTATTTTTGGAGAGTTGTGGTGGTTAATTGATAATGTCTATTTACTTCACATCATTGATGAGTGGCTCAAAATATCTACGTAGAAGCCAAGAAGACCCAGAGAAAAACATAGGTCCTAGATTTCAACCTTTCTTTAATTTTTTTTTTATTCTTAGTTTTTCCAGGTAGGACCATATATTTATGGTCAATCTTTCTCTTTTGAGACTCAGTTTCAGTAAAATCTCTCTGATCTCATGGCTTGAATCAGCCAGGCTGAAGAATGCTGGCAGAAAATAAATCAAGGTCATCCAAAGGATACACACTTGGAATAGTCTGGGCAGGTGAATCGGGCTCACTTCCAGAGCTGCATAGTTGTGGAGAAAGAAAGTATCCCCCCCCAAAAAAAAAGTGTGGAAAAGGCTGAAAATCTCTGTTTCCCATTACTTTGCTCTTGAGGGACTGATATAGAAATAATCATTCAGCATATGAGGCCAAGTAAAAAAACATGATTTTGGAAACATCAAGGAGGGCACCTCTGGATATTTTCCAACTAAGAGTTGCCACAGACTGTGGAGGGATATGCACCACCAGTATGAGATGCTCAGGGACAATCGGTTTGATAGACCAAACTGTCCATTTGGCCACCACTACTAACTGTCCATATGGCCACCAAGCATCACACTTTGAAGACGACTGTATTTTTTTTGCCCTGCGTTATATGAGCTGTGTAAGTTCTGTCTGACTAACAGAGAAGCTATTGGAGTCATGGCCAATGCGGACATCCTCTCTATGTGGGCAGGGGGTAGGGGGTTCTCCTTACAACAATGGCATATATGGCAGTGAAGGAAGAAATGGCACCAGGGGGGAAAAAAGGCTATACTAGAATACACCAAATCCATTAAGTCTGTGTTCTGAGGTATTCCCATGCAGACTGGCACTTCTGGACTGAATAAATGGTAGGGTTCATAAACTATACATTTCAAGGGAGAAAGCCATGCAAAAAGAGATGGTATATTTCCTACTAACTAGAAAGGCTGAACTGAAGGGTTGATTACAAAAAAGAGAGTTGAATTTTATGTATTAATAACTGAAGTTTTAATGTGGTCTCATGCTAGTTGTTGTGAGAACTGTGCCCCCCTAATTAGTATGTTGAACTCCTAAATTGCAGTGTCTCAAAATATGACTTTATTTGGAGATAAGGTCTTTCTGAAGGTAATCATGTTAACATGAGAATATGTGAGTGACTGTAATAGAAAATAATTGATGTTCTTATAAAAAAGGGAACTTTTTAAAAACAGATGTGTGTAGGGAGAATGGCATGTGAATATGAAGGCAGGCTTAACAAGCTAAGGAGAAGGGTCTGGAAAAGAGTCTTTCTTCACAGGCTTCAGAAAGAGCCAACTATACCAGCATCTTGGCTTCAGACTTCTACCACCAGAACCACAAGATAAATTTCTGTTGTTTTAAGCCACTCAATTTTTAGTGTTTTGTTATGGCAGCCCTAACAAAAATCAAAGTATGAGTTTGGTTTTTTTTTTTTGAGATGGAGTTTCGCTCTTGTTACCCAGGCTGGAGTGCAATGGCGCAACCTTAGCTCACCGCAACCTCCACCTCCTGGGTTCAGGCAATTCTCCTGCCTCAGCCTCCACACATAACACAAAATACTATATAAAATCTTAATGTATTTGTATTATTATCATAAGTATTTCTATTTGCAGATGTTTAGTTTACCCTTATAAGAGGAGATAGCTCACACCAATGATGCAGTCATTGATCAAAAGCATTTTAGAAGCTAATTTTAGTTGTATTGTTGGCATCTGTCTAATACTCTCATTTTCTGCTTCCCTGGTTATAGATGATGACTTGGACTGCAAGCACAAGATTAGACATATGCCCAAGACTGACTGATATGTTATCTCCTGCACCTAGCACTATGATTGATCTGGTCATGAAATATCTTCAGGACAAATGCTTTTGTTGCCTTCCAAGAAAATTCTCCCCTACAAATTTTAACAATTTATTTCAAATTGCTTTTCTGTAACGTCAACTGAAATGTGAAAGTCTTGGTCAATACCTTCTTTCATTAAAAAATTTTTTTCAAAGTAATACTCCCAAAAATTAAGTGTAGATTTTAAATTTTAGATTTTTTTAGAATTAGATTATTCGACATTACAAAATTGGAAATCTGGATCACCCTTCCATGACCACAAAGTTATAAATAGAATTAGAAAACAACCCTTGTAAATTGATTTTTAAAAGCATATAAATTATCTCTTGGAGTAAAAGAGAGCAAGAAAACTCACATATTCTAATTCCCAATATAATAATGAATCCTCTTGATAACAAATATTAAATTAATATGTCATGTTTACTATAACACATTGCCTTCCATCCTGATGGGAATAATCAATGATATCTAATTCTAAGTATTCCAAACGAGGAAAATAGTAATGCTGTTTTGTGGTAGGCATGTGGTGGGTCTATAAAATAATTGATCCAGTTTTCTATGGAGTTTATAAATAGGTTTTACAAAGTTCAAAATTAAAGATGCTCCATAGTCTTGATTAGATGGCTGGCCACAAAATTTGTCACATAGAAATAGTTAACATCAATAATAATATCTATGACAGCTTAGAAATATTGACATATCTCAGACTTGTGCTTTCAGATATATAAACATATATTTCAGTTGGCATGAGATTTATTTTTAATATTCAGAACCCTTTTTCTTGCACTGAGTAGAACAATGTGGGGTATGAGTGGCACTGTCAAACAATTGTTTTTTTAGTTGAAATCTAGAATATCTATTACTATGTAGGGAAATAATATCTCAGGCTGAAGTGTCATACAAGATAGGATGCTGTTTCAATGATTACAAATCAAAGTTAACTGACAGAAATTGTGTAAACTAACAATTCTATTACTGTATTCCAAGCACTGAGGGGAAAACTTATTGCTTTAAGCACATTACAATGTATGTTTGTGCCAGAAAGTGCTGGTTGTCCCTAATATCTATTATTTACTTCCTTTACTGTTAATAGAACCTCTGTCCTTAACACATGGCCACCCAGAATGAGAATTTTATTTCTAAGTTCTAATTAATGAGGAGTTCATCAAAAGCCTGGTACAATATTCAGACTTGCCTTTAAAGGAATTGCATCTCTATATTGGCTGAAATGCTGAGCTTTTAATGTGCCACCTAACAATAAATATCATAAGATGGTGAGAAAAAAATAAAAAAAAAAAACTGAACCTGTAACCATTTCAGAAAGTAGTGCTACAAATTACCCTGAAATTTTATGTAAGGAAGAAATAACTTGCTATCATATTAAGAATTCAGAATTGGGAGTTTCTGTTAAGTATCTGTAGCTTACATGAACTAGTATAATCCAGTATACCTCTATGGAATTATAGGCCTTTTCTACAGTAAAGTGCATATCCATGTAAATTTTGTTTAAACTTTTGGGTATGTCTCTCCTTGCTGAAGTCCATTCACGTGCATTTAAATCTAAGGTTAGAAATCATTGGTTTAATGATTCTGTAAACTGCTTTTGGTACTATGGGCATTTTAACAATATTAATTATTTTAATTTATTAACAGAATATTTTTGCATTTACTTGTATCTTCTTCATTTTCTTTTATTAATATTTTATAGTTTTTAGTGTATAAATCTTCAGCTCTTTGGTTAAATTTTCTCCTAAATATTTTTATGCTATTGTAAATAGAATTTAAAAAAAAATTCTTTTTCAGATAGTTTGTTGTTAGTGTATAGAAATGCTATTGATTTCTGTATATTGATTTTGTAACCTGCAACTTAATATATCAGTTCTAACAGTTTTTTGTTGGAATCTTGAAAACTTTCTGTGGATAAGATCACGTCCTCAGAAAACAGACACAATTTTCCTTCTTCCCTTCATGAATGTATTACTTTTATTTCTTTTTCTTGACTAATGTTTTGGCTACAGAATTTAGCATTATGTCAAATAAAATTGGAGAAAGTCTTAAAATGTCCATGCAAACTAAGCTATCTACAGAGTCAATGCAATTCATATTAAAAATCCAATGTATTTTTAACAGAAATAAAAAAAACCTAAAATTTGTATGGAACAACAACAACAAAAAAAAAAAAACCACGACTAGACAAAGCATTTTTGAGCAAAAAGAGCAAAGCTGTGGGCATCACACTTTTTTCCAAAATATAAAGCTATCTTAAGACATTATAATATATTATAATCAAAACATATGGTACTGCCATAAAAGTAGACACACCAATAAATAAAGCAGGATAGAGAGCCTGGAAATAAACCCAAGTATTTACAGTCAAGTGATTTTTGACAAAGATGCCAAGAAGATGCAATGGGGAAAGGGACAGTCTTTTCAATAAATTATGTTGAGATAACGGATATCCACATGCAGAAAAATGAACTCGGGCCCTCCTATGACACCATATCCAAAAATAAACTTCAAATGTATTTTAAATTTGAACCAGTATCTACCCAGAGGAAAAGAAGCCATTATATGAGAAAGATACTTGCACACACTTTTATGGCAGCACAATTCACAAATGCAAAATCAAGGAAACAACCCAAATGCCCATCAATCAACAAGCGAATAAAGAAACTGTAGTATGTTTATAACATGGAAAACTACTCGGTCATAAAAACGAATGAATTAATGGTATTTGTGGTGACCTGGATGAGACTGGAGCCTATCCTTCTAAGTGAATTAACTCAGGAATGCAAAAACAAACATCGTATGTTCTCACCGATATGTGATAGCTAAGCTATAAGAAACACAAAGGCATAAGAATGATGCAATGAACTTTGTGGACTTGGTGGGAAATAGTGGGAGGAGGGGCGGGATAAAAAACTATAAATATGGTTCTCTGTATACCGCTCGGGTGATGGGTGCATGAAAATCTCACAAATCACCACTAAAGAACTTACTCATGTAACCAAACACCACCTGTACCCCAATAGCATTGGGAAAAATATTAACATAAGCTTAAACATAAGATCTGAAATTATAAAGCTACTAGACATAAACTTAGAGAAAACCTCTATAGCATTGGTTTTGGCACTGATTTCATAGATACAACATCAAAAATACAAGCAACTAAAGCAAAAATAGACAAATGTGATTGTACCAAACTAAAATGTTTCTGCATAGCAAAGTAAACAACAGAGTAGAGAGACAATCTATGGATTGGAAGACAATATTTGCAAACCACATATCTAATATTCAAAATTTATATCTCAAATACTCAATAGAAAAAAAACATAATAATGGCCAAAGGATCTGAATAGACATTTATCAAAAAAGGACATATGAATGGCCGACAGATACATGAAAAATGTTCAACGTCTCTAATTATTATGTAAATGCAAATCAGAACCACAGTGAGATATCATCTCACACCTGCTAGAATGGCTACTAAAAAAAGATGTATGATAACAGTTGATGAGGATGTTTAGAAAAGGGAATTCTTGTACACTGTTGGTGGAAATGTAAATTAGTACAATCATTTTGGAGAATACATGTAGGTTACTCAAAAAACTAAAAATATAATTCCATATGATCCAGCAATCCCATGTTTCCAAGGAGATTGAAATCAGTATGTTAAAAAGATACTTGCACTTCCATTTTCATTTCAGCAGTATTTAAAATAGCCAAGATATGAGAGTAATGTAAGTGTCCATCAACAGTCGAAAAGATAAAGAAGATGTGGTATACACACAATGGAACATAATAAACCTTAAAAGAGAATAAAATCCTGTCATTTGTAACAAAAAAATGTATAGAAATGGAGGACATTACGTTAAGAGAAATAAGGCAGGCACAGAAAGATAAAGACTTACAATCTCACATCTATGTAGAATCTCAAAAAGCTGATATAAAAACAGACTGAGGATAGGTTGAGGGAGGCCAAGGGATAGGGAAAGTGGAGATGTTGATAAAAGGATACAAAGTCGTAGTTAGACTGGAGTGATAAGTTTTAGTGATCTATGATAAGGCACAGTAAGTGCAGTTAGTAATTATGTACTGTAAATTTTAAATTATTAAAGAAATAGATTGCTAACATTTTCACCACAAACGATAATGTTAGTGAGGTGATAGATAAGTTAATTAGCTTTATTAAATCTTTCTACAACATATACATAGATCAAAATACCACTTCATAAATGTACACAGCTATTATTTTTTAATCAAAAAGAAAGAAAAGGAAGGGAAGGGAGGGGAGGGGAGGGGAGGAAGGAGGAAAAGAAAAAAATCACTGGTATAATGGATGACTTTTCATTAACAAAATGTTACTTAAAAATAATACTAATCTTGACTACTCTTAGTTTTCAAGCCTTGATAGTTGGTACTGCAAAAAAAAAAAAAAGTCATTAAAAAAACACTATATATGTCCATGTTTTTTAATGCCATATTAAAAAACAGGATATACATGTTAAAATATATATTTGTCTAAAACAGCAAATATATATGATATTTTATATAAAACAAATTATTTTCAAATAAACCAAGTTGCTTGGTTATTGATAAGTCCTAGAAATAATTTGTGGGGAGCTTTAGTGTTTCTGGGTTTTGGGGTTCAGGGGAGCCCTCAGGTCCCCTGAGAGGACATTTCTCCAGGTTCTTGTTCTATCACTCTCTCAAGAATGGGAGAGGAGACCATGGCACAGTGTGCTCGTAAAGTAAAATACTGTACTCAAAAAGTTTTGCAGAAAAGTGATTTATTTAGGTAGAGAAAGATAAAAAGGAGAAGAAGAGAGAAAGAAACAGCTGACTTTCCTGCTGAGTGAGAGAAAGAAAAGCTGCTCTCACACTGAGTCAGAAGGGTTCCCAGAAGGGGGAAAACCAGAGAAGGAAAGCTCCTCTCACACTGAGTGAGAGAATCCAGAAAGATGGAAATCAGGAGAGGAAAGCAGCTTCCACACTGAGCGGAAAGGAATTAAGAGAGAGATGAAGTTCAGGAGGTGAACATAGGCTTCCACGAAAGTGTGTGGAAGGGGACTTCAGAGGGAAAATCCGCCAGGATGAGGGAGACAGGGACTTTTAACCTGTGAGGAATTCCCACCCTCTCCAAGTCGCTTGGCCAATGAAAGAAGTTCCTTAGAACTTCCCCTGGAATGATTGACTTTTGACCCTTTACCGTGCCAGCGAAAATTTAAACAAAGCCAGTTAAATCTCCCGGACCGAGAGAGAGAGGAGGGGAGCATGGTGCTGGGAAGTTCTTGCCCTTAAAACTACGCCTCCTCGTGGACCCGGAAAGGGAATACATTCCCTCATTAGCAGCTGCTCCTAAATAATCTACATAAAAACCCAAGGTGAAACTAAATATTGTTTTATAAAGTAGTACTATTTTATTTTATAAACACATTGACATTTTAAACATTTTACATAAAACCAAAAACAACGCATTTTTAGAAGTTGTCCTTGCTGTTTTTATTTGTATTATATATTATATATATATATATATATTTGTGTATATATATATATAAAGAATGTGCCTTCTAGGCACATGCAGACTTAAAACTGCCTTGATGACCCTGCCGCCAGATTACTGCTCCAAAAACCAAGCTATAAAGAAATTTCGAGGTATTGGCATCACAGTTTTCACAAATAAGAATTTGCATTCCATTATTTTCTTTTCATTCTGTTTTCCATCTTCAGAATATAGAGGAAGTAACAGTCTTTTGAGGGTAGTAGGGCAGAAAAGTGAATTAAAGCCTTCCCCATGATTCAGTCAGACATCTCGGGCTGGGTGAACAGAACCTATGGTCAAGTCAGAAAACATGTGACTGCTTCAAAGATAAGTGGCTCTAGTCTTTTGATGTTCAGTTTCCTGCTCTAAAACTGGATTTCTCAGCCTAAAATTTTATAATTCCTTATAAAACCAAAAGAACTAGCTAAGACACCGAGTGAGATGATAAATAAAAAGTAAAAATTGATAAGAATAACATAAGCCTTTAAAATATTTACCATTACATCTAAAAAGTGACCTATGGTGCAGATTAATTTATATCAGATATAGATTATATATCTTATAAAATAAACACATACTAAAATAAGAAATATAGTACATTATGTAATACATAACACCTAAAAAAGTTGCAGTGTGCCTACAAATATAAATAGAAATATAAACATAACAACTAGGCTTTAGTTGAGAACTATGCCAAAAGACCTTACGTAGATGCTGCTTTGGGGGTGAATTGTAAATAATTTCCAAAATTATAATCTGATGAGCTGATGGTCTCATGGCAGTATCACTAACTTGAAAGAGATTATTACACACACACACACACACACACACACATGAGCATATATTTATATATACATACATGCATACACATAGGTATATAAGACTATATGTTTTATATAGTTATGCATACAAAATAAAGAAAATGCCTTACTATAACTATACAAAATTGGCCCATTAATCAAGCCTAGAAGCATTCAGATGCTAAAGTGAATTACTGAATTACAAGTAATGTTTCTCTGAATAATTACAATAAATAAATTACACAACTCCAGCAATAATCTTAAATAGCTATTACCACGGGCATCCTTTCACTCAGGGAAAGAAACAGCATAGTCACCACAAAATACATACTTGTGTACTCTATTTCAACAGACAGTAACAACCTGGAGTGATAATGATGAAGTCCCTGTGAAATACCCTAGCTTGGCTGTAATGAATACAGTTTAAGCAATCCCGGTAACTCCATTTTGCCCACCCTGAGCTATGTAGGGCATTCCATTCCGAGAGCCTGTGGTCTGAGACACCTGGCATCTTTGTAACCAATTTTCTGAGAAACAGGGCCCACTGGCCCATACATCCTGTGCCTGCAACTGTGCAACTCCTTACCCCACAACCTGAGTAAAAAACAACTTTAAATGGAATTTTTTGTTAGGCACCTCCCCTTCCCCTAACCTGCTCCTTCTACTTCTGTAATAATCTGCTTAGCATCCCATAACCCTAAACTGGTATAAAAATGTTGACTGCCCTTTGTTCTGGGCCAAGAGGTTTGAGCTCTAGCTGACTCTCTGACACCAGCCATTAAAGGTGGACTCTCAACAAACTCAGAGCATGGTGCTTGTATTTTAAACTCGCTCCAGGATGACACCTGTATTCCTGTTCAGCATGTTGGGTATTGTAGAGAATATACAGGGTAAAAATTTGAGAGGGTTGTTTATCAGGCTGAAAAAGAGTTTTGATCTTAACAGCTCACAACGTATTTCCTCTTAAGGAATCAATTATACTTGTGTTTAGGAAATCATTTTCAAAAGTCACTTGGCATGTAAGGTGAGACATTGAAGGCATGAGTAGACAGTAAATGACAAGGTGTTTAAAAAGACAGTTAAACTGCATACATTAGAACTAAACAGAAATATAGGATTAGAGAAAAATTAAATAGAAGGAGAGGAGAGAAAACCAAGGACACTGATGTAATGGCCAAAGACTTTTTAGGACAAGCATATTTAGTGTATCATTTGACCTACACATACTTTAAGTTACTTATGCTGCCCTGTGGAATCTGAGCAGATCACATTCTCATACTTACAATTACCTTCCTCATTGTCCATGAATTTAGCTTGCCAGATTACCTCTTGGAATGAGTTGTTTTCCATAAATTTCCTGGGTGCATTTTACCAATAGATCCTTGGCAGTTTGGCTACACCGGCTGTCTGGAAAGGTCAATTACTCAGAATTCCCCAACAGGAAGCAGCAGGAAGCTACAAATTGGGCTCCCAGCTTGTTAAGTTCCAGTTCAAATCATTGCCTGTCTTAGTTTTCAGAGATTTATCTCAGGAAGAAGAAGTTGTCTCTTCTGTGTTGATCATGACTTGCTTTGAGGCAACAGTGGGGAGATAGGGACTCAAATTCAGAATTTTTATGAAATAATTACAATGAAACAAAGTGTTTCCAACCTCTTCCATGGAATACAGGGCAGGAGAAGAAATTATACATATCCAGCAATAATCTTAAATAACTATATAAATATATGCTCATATATGTGTATGTGTGTGTGTGTGTGTGTCATAATCTCTTTCAAGTTAGTGATACTGCCATGAGATCACCAGAACATCAGATTATAATTTTAGAAATTATTTACAACAATTCATGCCCAAAGCAGAGAGTGGGATAGATAAGAAGATAAGCAGGATTGTCTGTAGACATGAATGGTATCAAAACCAAGGGGCAGACAGAGACAAGAGTCAATTGGGTGAGGTACAAGGCAAGGTTCCTAAAGCAGAGAGGGACTCTCAATAAGCTATCCAAGAAAAAGTCTAAACCTGAAACAAAATTTGAGGGTAGAAATTGGAAAGTCTGAAGGGAAAAACAGGTAAAACAAAGTGATAGGAAAGTCTAGTGGTGATAGCTCAATTCTGCGTAGAGCTTAAAGAGATTTGAGGCATGACCATTTTTCAAAGACCACGTAGTGATGTTGATAATATAAAAGTAATACCACAAGAGTTAAACCTGCTGCACAGCCCTGAACATAAACTAACTACATCATTCACTATTCACAAAAGAGACATCTAATATTTGGGAACTACAAGTTTTGTTGGAATTGAGATACAAGATAATCATCTCTTTGAGTGCGCCTTTTTTAGAAATTTTCAAAGTTTATTTTTACTATGTCTAATGTTTGCCACTAGCCACCACATATTAGACTGAGCAGGTGGAAAGATAGACATATAATCACACTAAATTATCTATTCAAATTATTGTTATGATACTCAATATCATTTATTTAACAATAAAGGGTAACATAATTCTCTGAAAATGTTTGTATCTTGATCACAAGGATTAATAGAGTTAACATATTTAAGAATATGATTCATCTCTGCATCAGAAAACATTCTGATAACTTATTTGAATAAGTTAGACTGAAAATTATTCTATACTTAAAGAAAAATGACAAGGATTATCTCTCTCAAGTATGTGTAATATAATATTTGCTATTTATTTTTGACCTTGAATTTTTTTAAAAAAATTTATTAATTGTATAATTTGGTGAGTAACCAAAATTTTTTTAAATCTACATAGAATCACAATAAGGAAACATAAATTGATTATGTTATAGTTATTTGAGGTATCTGTTTCGCTAGATTGCAAAATTTATGAGAGTAGGGATCACAGCAGTCTTTTTATTTATTTAGCACAGCATTGCAAAGTATAGGGTAAAACATGTTAAATGAGTCAGTAGCTCTCCTTATATCAGATACATGGAAAAAATACAACCTTCAACAATTAGAGTTATTTTTTAAACCACAAATTTGGTTAAATAAATTTCCCTGAAATTAGAGCATTAGCATTTTGCATTTTAATTCAAAATACTCAGTATTGATGATGTGTCAAACATATACATATGTATATGTTTGACATATGTATATGTTTGACACATCATCAATACTGAGTATTTTGAATTAAAAGGTTAATTTTTTTATCATTCCGTTAATAAATATGTATGTGATCAAAAGGTTAATTTTTTTATCATTCCGTTAATAAATATGTATATGGTGTTTTCTATGTGACATCCTTTTGTCTAGGCTTTGTGGTTACAACTATAAATACAAGATTCTGAATTCCTAAAACTTATATTTTAAAAAGGAAGACATGATAATCAAATAAATATAAAATACAATTTTAGGTAGTATGATTAGTGCTATGAGAATAATTAGAACAAAAGAAGGAGCCAGAGAGAAATAACCATACGAATTGAGAGGCAATTGTCAGATACAGATATTCTGAATAATGGACATTTGAAAAGAGGACTGAATGAGGAAAAGGAGGAAGCCGAGCAGGTATCTGGGACACAATCACTACAGACAGAGAGAACAGAAAGAGCCTGTCCTCAGTCATCTTCTCATCCAGTTTCCAAATAATGGAGATAATAAACACAAATGCAGTCTAAAGAGAGATCAAAGAGTAAGTTTATTAACAGCTAAGAAAATGTTCGATTATCCCTAATTTTAGGATTTCTGGAATGATGAATTAGAAAGTGTGGATTTAAATTGGTAATAAAAGGACCATCTTACACTCTCCTTGAATCTAAACCTTGAAGCATACTGATGGGCACCACGGTTTGATATCACAAGTTTCATCTATTTTGCCAGGCACCTGCTCGTGCACCAAATTGCCTGAAAAGTGGACAGGTCAAGAATGGCAAGTGAAATTCTGAGGGGGAATAACAGGTTACATTCTGGCAGGTCAGGGAACTGATCTTTTTCTGTTGGTGTATTAACTGCATGGACACAATGCATATTTGAAAAGATCAGATAATATGTGCACCCACTGGAGAGCAAATATAATATAGTTCAAACAAGAGACTATGTCTTACATAAGCAGTGACTTTCTGAACACTGAGCACCCACCTCTAGGGGAAACAAAGCCTATTGACAAGTTCTCCCAGTCCAATCATTTGTTTTTATTGCTAAAAGGAAAAGTAAAGGGAAAGGTAGGAGAGATAGCAAGACATTATAGAAATTTGGTTAAGTATTTCTTCAGACAAGCTAAAGTGAAAATATTAGAGAAACGTTTTCCTTCGAATTCCTCAAATATTTTTATTTTATTCCAATAGACAATAACATCATCTATGGTCAGCCAGGAGTGAGTGTGTGTGTTTGTGTCTGTGTGTGCACGCATGTGTACACATACATTGGCAAAAAGACTAAGAAAAAATCCTGGTTGTTCCCAAGTCCCCTTTATCATGTTATTCCCTAATCTCTACTACCAGTAAGCCTTTGTTTTATCCTAGAATGAGGCATGGGTGGTCCAGTGTTTATAATGAGTCTAAAATGAACAATAAAGGGATATTAGTTGTATTTTATTTCAATTTCATCTTTTGTCTTAAATTTTCCTTGCCATGTAGTTCAGTGTGTCTGGCCAGGGGACACAGGACAATCAATGCTATGAGGCAGAATAAAAGTATTCTTTTATTCACTTCTTTTATTCATGCCTATAATTCCAGCACATTAGGAGGCTAAAGCAGGAGGATTGCTTAAAGCCAGGAGATAAAGACTAGCCTGGGCAGCAAAGTGAGACCCCCCACCCCTGACCAAATACCATTAAAAAAAAAAAAAGAGTACTTAAAAGAATACAATTTTACAATATAAAGGTACATAGGGGAAAAAATCAAACCTCTCCTCTCTATAAGAACATTTAAGTGTGAAAAAATTAAATTACTGACTCTTTATAGTTAAAAGAAATTCAAATCAGAAGTTTTTAACCATTTAATATCTTAATATGCTCAGTCTCCACCCAAAGTTATTTCTTTTAAATAGTATCTGAGTTTCTCTTCACAACTCTGACTCCTTCAGCATCTTTAGAAGGATATCACACAATTATCTCTTCAACTACACACGCTTTTTCTCTGTTAGAAAAATGCAAAAAATAATTATAATACTTTCAAAAATTATGCTAAACAGGATTTTGTTTTCAGAAACTGGGACTTAAAAGAGTTTAGATCGTCATTTTTAAAAGTCCATAGCAAAGACATCTGGATGGTTTGTTGGAAAAATGGAAATTAGAGAAAAAAGCATGTAAAGAATCTCAAATGCACTTATATTCTTTCAAAACTTAAAAATTTGCAAATATGTCACATCTAGACACCAAGTCTTACTGAGGCTGCCTTCCTCCCCAGATATCTTTCTCTCATCAATATTTCATTTTTTTTATCTAATCCAAAAAGAGTCTTATTTAAATAGAATGTGGTTTCCTTTGTAATAATTGCCCTCTGAAAGACTCAAGTTTTCTCATTTATCCTGCATTTTTAAAAGAATCAGAATCAGTATAACCATAAAATGGCTGCTACCATTCTTTTTCCCAATACTTTCTGCAACCATCTCCTTCCAATACACCAACATGCTGGAGATCAGGTGGGACGGTGTCCTACTGGTTCTTCCTAATGGGAAAACTAGAAACAAAAAAATAAAAACAAAGTGAAAACATTTTAATGGGCCAAGCATATGCCTACTAACCCCAAAGCACACAGTGTTCATGGTAAAAGTGGACTGAAGAATGTTGTTTAGATAGACATCAAATAGGATCCTATATATTCACCCATGTTTTCAGTCTGGAACACTCACCTATAGAAGGAGCTGACTTTGCCAGGTACAAGTAATTGAGATCTTCCATGTTCACCAGATACTTACAGGAAAAGTTGAGAGGAAGACAAAGAGAGAAACTAACAGAAAACCCATACAGAGATAAGAAAAGAGAAAGGAAGCAAAGAGAAACGCAGAACAGATGAAGGGATAGAGACAGGTAAAAAGCAAGAGAGACAGAGAGAGAGAGAAATGAGGGCTGGGGTCATTGAGGATATTTGGCCTGCCTTCAGAAAGCAATTGTAGGGCTTTGACCCAAGTCTTCACACAACATGGAAGCAGAAAACAGAGAAGAGTCCTTCCATTGATATTCTTACTCATCTATGAGGTGGTCAGAGCAAGGAAAAGGGTAAAGTATATTTCCAGTGTTGCTCATTATATAATTGAGTCTCACAAATGATGTTAACTTACTCGTTATCTTATAAGCAGCGGCAATAAAGAGATTCCTAGAAGATGGAAAGTGCCTTTTAGCATGATGCCACAAGAAACACGATCTGAGAAGTGCTCTCCTCTAAGAGCCCAGATGGGAATGTAGGGAAAGGAAAACGACTTTGTCTACCATACACACCACTTTGTAGATTTTAAGGTGAATTTCTACGGCAGATTGTATAATAGCATCTACAGCCACGAACAAAAAAAGTGGCTGAAAAATAGAAATGTTGGAGAACTTTATTCAGAGGAGGTAACCATTGTAAGAAGTTATAAAAATTAAGTAGGATTTTCATCAGGTTGTCAAATTGAGAAGACCATGCCAGGTAATAAGAGCAAAACCCTAGAGATATAAAGTATATGGCTTGTTTAGCAAATTGATTCTGTCAGAAAATGGTTGGTCATGTTACTGGAATTGATAGAAAAGGAGAAATGGAGAGGTGGTGTATGCATGCGAGGGTGCTAAGGTATATGAAGAAGGCTACTTGTTATTATGCTATATTTATTTTAAATGTCATGCTAGGAATTTATATCCTAATTTCTCAATCTTTACCAGTGGAAAACCGATAAAGGAATGTTCAGCCGAAAAATGACAGAATATGATGAGTAATTTAAGAAAAATATCTCTGGTGGCCATTTCAAGTATGAGGAAGAAAAGATAAAGTTCATGTGATCTCAAGGTCTTTTTGGCCCAGGCAATCTCATCCACATCACTGGTACAATGGTCCTCATGAGGGATGAGTTTTTATGATATCTGCACAAGACAGAACCTCTCTGACAACTTTGGGCCTTTGTAGCTTTTGGTAATGCTCTGAATAAGTCTTTGACAAATCTAGCTATGATACCAGCAAAGTTCAATCCTTTATGTAACAGGCCAAAGACAATAGGAAAGATCCAGATGCAGGGAGCTGCAGTGAACAATATTCCATGGGCAAACTTAACCATCCTGTTCTTTGGGCCCAGTGACCGGCTACAAAATAGTTCTCAACTTCAGATGGCATCACTGACTTGAAAGTGCTCAGTGACTTATGGGAGTGTGTTTGATTACTGAAATCATGAAGCAGTGCTCCTAAATTTTACTTAATAGGGTTCAGGAATGCTAACTTTCCTGAAACATGTAAGTCAGCTCCTTAGCAATAACTACCATCGTAAGAATCCCAATCAAAATGCCAATAGTGCTCCTATGAGAAAAATTGTTACATTAATATTTTCCAAGGTGTTCTGGGGAACATGTTAGTCCCAACAACTTCCATGAAAAGCAAACAAGTACCCAGAAATAAAGTCACACATATACAGTCAACTAATTTTTGAGAAAGGTACCAGGAATACACAATAAGGAAAGTATAGTCTATTCAATAAATCATATTGTGAAAACAAGATGTCCACATGAAAAAGAATAAAACTGGACCCTTATAATACATCTTACACACAAAATCAACTCATACTGAATTAGAAACTTATAGATAAGACCTGAAATAATAGAATTTCTAAAAGAAAACATGATGCAAATCTTTTTAACATGAGTCTTGGCAATGTTTTTTTTATACAAAATGTACAGGTGAAAAACATAAATATTAAAAGTGAAACTACAGTAAATTGAAAATCTTTGCACAGCAAAGGAAACAATCAACAAAATAAAAAGGCAACCAAAAGAATGGGAGAAAAATTGCAAACCATATATCTGATTAAGAAGCCAATATGCAAAATATATAAGGAACACATACAACTCAATAGCAAGAATAATAAACTCAATTTTAAAATAGGCAAAGGACCTAAAAAGACTTTTTCAAAGACGACCTACAAATGACCAACAGTTATATATAAAAATGTTTAACATCACTAATCATCAAGGAAATGCACATCAAAACTGCAATGAGTTGTTACTTCACACCTGTTAATATGGCTATTACTTTTTTAAAAATAAAGATTAGTGTTGGTGAATGTGGAGAAAGGGAAATTCTTTAACACTCTTGGTGAGAATGTAAATTGTATAGAGCCATTATGGAAAGCAGTATGGAGTTTCTTCAAAAAATTAAAAATGGAACTATCAAATGATTTAGCAATCTCAATTCCTGGCATATAGCCACGAGAATAAAATAACTGTATCAAAGAGATATTTGCACCCTCATGTTAATAGGCAACAGGGAAACAACCTAAGGGCAAATATGGCAAACAACCATAGGCAAAATATGGAAACAACCTAAGCGTCCATCTACAATTGAATGGATAAAGTATAGAATATATTAGTCAATAGAATATTATTCAGCTTAAAAAAGGAAATACTATCTTTGGTGACAAGATGATGAACCTGGAGGACACCATGTTAAGTAAAATAAGCCAGACACAGAACGAAAAAAAATTTCATTATCTCACTTATATGTGAAATTTAAAAAGAAGTCAAACTCATAGTAATGGAGAGTAGTTTGGTGGTTATTAGTGTCTGGGAGGTGAAGAAAAAGGGGACACATTAGTTAAACGACGCAAAGAATCATTTAAAGATAAATACGTTTCACAGACCTAATGTAGAGCATAATGACTATAGCTAATAATAATGTGTTGTATATTTGAAATTTGCTGAGAGTAGATCTAGGTATTCTCACCACATAGACACAAATGGTAGCTATGTGAGATAATGGATATGTTAATTATCTGTTTTGTGGAAATTATTTCACAATGTATATTCATATGCAAACATAAGTTTATTCACCTTAAATGCATGCAATTTTCATTTGTCAATCATGCTTCAAAAAACCTGGGGGGAAACAAAGAAACTGTTCTGCAATAGGTAAGTTTGCCAATTCTGAATACTATCCTTCCTCCTAAGAGAAATCCATACATTTGCATAAGGAACTAAACACTTCTGCTATGCTTTAAGTAATTTGAATTTTAAAAACATGTGTTTATAACATCCTATGGACCACTTTCAAATATGTACACTTCAAATATCAGGGAAAACTGCTGGTTCTCAACTCTGCTTTTAATTAGATTCAACTAAGGGTCTTAAAAAGAAAAACATTCTGGTGTAAGAGTCCCACCTCCAGAGATTCTGGTGATACCTATGCATCAACATTAGTTTAAACTCCCTAGGTGACTTTAACATGCAGCCAAGTTGACAACCACTGCTTCAAATTTTCACTAACTTCAGTCAAGTCACGCTCATTTCTCATGACAGACGCCAATGGCATTTGTTTGTTTATTTATTTAGAAGCTGTCTTAGTTTGAATTAATATAACAACATGATAAGCAAAAATATTAAAATCAGGCCTATAATCATATTTGCAAGACTATATTCAGATATCAGAACAACCACAGGCTTATGTCTCTGAGGTTTCATTTTTCTTATTTATGAAATGACAAAATAAGCATGTATCGGCTTATTATATGGCAATAATAAATTGAAAGAGAAATAGAGCTTATGTTGTATGGAGCACATTTTGAAGAGGCATTAAAAAAATCATTACAAGCCAAGGAGAGACATGTTTAGGCACGTATTTAGAAAGAAGTCTCCAATAAATAACAGAAATGGATGCAAAAAGAGAGACCGGAGGTGGGAATGGTCTGTGGGACTTACAAATAACCAGAGAAGAGGTTATGAAGCTTCAAGTTATGACTGGGCACTAAGAATGAAGCAAATGACTCAAGTAGAAGAAATATTTCTTTGTTAGGATCTTGCTGGAATGCTTATTGATCTAAGTGAGGAAAATGAGAAAATGAAAACGTGTATACATATATATCCCAGAATTTTAGTTTGGAAGCTAAAATATGGGAGAATGAAATAACTTAGAAGACATACATTTAGAAACGTGTTTTTCAAAATAAATATTTAAAACCATAAAAATTTATATATTCATCCAGGCAGAAAAGAAAAAGAAATTAAATGGAAAGATAGAGAATAAAACTTGAGAAATATCTACATAAGTGATGACAGGGAGAAGAAAACCAAGTGAAAGAGAACTAGGTAAATGATTAGAGGATGACAAAACTACAGAAAATCCACGTCAAAGAATGAGAATGAAGAAAAACTCATTGTTCTAGCCACTAGGAACCTACAAGAAATGGGGAGTTGGCTGTGAATTCAGGCAAGGAATAGCAACCTTGAAAAGGTCAAGAGAAAGTTTACCAATAGAGAGACTGGATGAATTTCTCGGTAAACTAAAAGGACTGATGTAGGGTGTTATAAGAGGATGGAAATGGAGTTTGAGAGGACAGATAAAAGAACAAGTTACAAGAGAAATCAAAAAATATGGATAAGGGTAGAAGAGAGCATACCTTCTGAAAGATAGAAGAAAAAAAAGCTTTTCTAAAAGCTTTCTTCTTCCTCTGAGGAAGTATGATGGCTGATTTATTATGTTAATTTGCCTGGGCCATGGTGTCCATATATTTGGTCAAACATTTTTCTGGATGTCTGCTAAGGTGCTTTTGAGATAAGATTAACATTTAAATTGGTGAATTTTACATAATGTAGTTTACTCTCCATAATCTTTTTTTATTGCATTTTAGGTTTGGGGGTACATGTGAAGAACATGCAAGATTGTTGCATAGGTACACACGTGGCAGTGTGATTTGCTGCCTTCCTCTCCATCACCTATATCTGGCATTTCTCCCCATGCTCTCTCTCCCTGACTCCCCACCCCGCGCTGTTCCTCCCCTATTTCCCTCCGACAGACTCTAGTGTGTGATGCTCCCCTCCTTGTGACCATGTGTTCTCATTGTTCAACGCCCACCTATGAGTGAGAATATGTGGTGTTTGATTTTCCGTTCTTGTGTCAGTTTGCTGAGAATGATGGTTTCCCGGTTCATCCATGTCCCTGCAAAGGACACAAACTCATCATTTTTTGATGGCTGCGTAGTATTCCATGGTGTATATGTGCCACATTTTCCCTGTCTGGCCTATCATCGATGGGCATTTAGGTTGGTTCCAGGTCTTTGCTATTGTAAACAGTGCTGCAATGAACATTCCTGTGCCTGTGTCCTTATAGTAGAATGATTTATAATCCTTTGGATATATACCCAGTAATGAGATTGCTGGGTCAAATGGAATTTCTATTTCTAGGTCCTTGAGGAACTGCCACACTGTCTTCCACAATGGATGAACTAATTTACACTGCTGCCAACAGTGTAAAAGTGTTTCTATTTCTCCACATCCTCTCCGGCATCTGTTGTCTCCAGATTTTTTAGTGATCGCCATTCTAACTGGCATGAGATGGTATCTCAATGTAGTTTTGATTTGCATTTCTCTCTGCCTATCTCTTATACCCTTTCTTCTTCTTGGCAGATAACCTGGTTTATTAGTTATGGTTCTTCAGAGAAACAGAACCAATATGATGTATATGTTTGTGTTTTTATACACACACAAAAACACAGTTATATATTTATATACACAAAAACAGATCTATTTTGTATGTGTGTGTACATATACACAGAGAAAGAGATATATTTTTTACTTTAATAAATTGGCTCAAGTGACTATGGAGGCTTGGCTCATCCAAAATCTGATAGAGTAGGCCAGCAGGCTGGAGACTCAGGAATTAGTTGCAGTTAAAGTCCAAAGGCAGTCTGCTGGTTGAAATCCTTGTTCTCCTCTTATCATCCCATGTAATACAAATGATTTAAAAAATTTTAAAACCTAACTTGTCCCATGACCTTCCTTTATCTTTGAAATAATTATTCCTTTACCAAAAATTTAAGAATTATGGTTTAGAGAAGCAACCTCCTGTTGTAAGAATTGTTTCTCGTGTAGGAATGAAGAAGAAAATATAGCAGTGGTGTTCTAAAGGAATTTTTTTTTAGAAAAACAGAAAGAATTGAGAACTGTCCAGATAAATTATCATTCCAATAGTACTTTTTCCCTTTTGTTATCCTTTGAGGAGCCTTTGGAAAATTGGGAGAGGGCAGTTAGTCAATATTAATTCAAAACATATTTCTTTAATATTCTTTAAAATGTATTAAAAATATTGAGAAAATCATAAATAGTAAAAATATGTTATAATTCCAGTATTAAATTTTATTTCTATAAGAATTTTATCTCTTTAAATTCTCTAGACCCAAAGGCAATAACTATTAACAAAGTTGATTTGTATACTTCAATTTTTTTAATTCAAAGAGGCATATTTATATTCATAACATATTTGTAATTGCCAAACTTTCATCAAATCGCAGTCTGTTTCTCTATTCACTTTAATTAGGAGACCCTGTAACCTCATTAATAGATGATACATGAAATAATGCTATGCTGGTTACAGGTCCAGCCCTTAATTATACTGGCAACTTCTACTTTCTCTTAGAACATGCTTTGGAAGCTCCTTCTCTGAACCAAGTTTTCATGTTCTATGAAGCCTATACATATAGCAATGTCTTGTGTAGCAATCTCTTCAATAGCTCCAGCTGAGTTCCGCTTCAGTAGTAGTATCAGCTGCCATCTATGGGATGCCTATCATGGTGCCCTCTAATTACTGCTATCATTACTATTGCTTGAAAGAATATGCTTAAGAAAACTCAAAGAATGGCTTGGTTTAGCCAAGTCAACTTACAGAACCATGAAAGATACAATTTTTTTTTTGTATTAAGACACTCAGTTGTGGGTCGGTTATTGCACAATTGTGTAACAGATAGTTGAAACAGCCTTTTTATACTTTGAATTTTCTGCTTCGTAGAATTACAATCAATGTGGTAAGAAGATATTTCAGTGTCATTTGCAATAATGTTTTTCTCTCTTAGCAGTATATAAATTAATGGTTCGATTTATAATCAGTACATCTAATAATGAATGGTATCTTAAATTCAATGAAATACAATTTTCATGATGCTGAGAATGAAAAGTCTAACAGCTGTGGTGATTGAGATGTGTTGGGGTATGTGTGGAGGATTTGGTATTCAGATAATGCAGACCGTAAGTAGGTAGTGTTGCAGGACAGGAGGTAAGCAGTGACAAGGAGGAGGGTATGGAACAGGGTGACCAGGAGCACAAAAATAACCATCTACATCAAAATGTCTAGTGGAGCTTAAAAGTCAAGCTGTTTGCAAGGAGGTTAAGAAAATGGAATTGGAGTTAGAAATTTATGTTTCAGGATAATAGCTATGTTAAAGTGCAGACTTCTAGGTACTAATGAACTTAGTAAATTGTGAGAAATTGAGCAAGGCATTTTATCTTCCCAATTTCAGTTGCTTTATCTAAAAAATGAAGAAAATTATATTTTTCTGCTCATTATGACATATTATAAAATAATGTTTATGAAAAAATGTTAAACTGTAAATTGATAACAAATGTAATGTATTTTATCAATATTGTTAAAGTGAAGTAATGGCTTATAATGAATCATATACCAGATTCTGGGCCAAAATTTAGCCCAGGATTCTCTTTATCTTATTTTAAAATATTGAGCCTATGAACTATATGATCATATTTAGATCACAGGAACACAAAAATTTCTAACAAATATGTCAGATACAGCAACACAAAAAAAGTGTAATACCTCATCATAACATAGACTTTACCCCAGGAATATATGGTTAGAAAACAATTTAAAAATTAAACACTAAAATTCACCATACTCATTGACTGAAAGGGACAAATTACATAATGATCTCAATGCAAAAATAAATATTTCACAAAAATCAACATCCATTTATGATAACCACAATAAGGAAAAAAACCTTTTTAAAAATTTTGAATAGAAGAAAACTTCCAAAAAATGTTCAAGTGTATCTACAAAAATTCTATAGCTAAAGTCATAATTAGTTTTCAAAAATAGAATGCTTTGCCCCTAATATCAGGGACAAGACACTGATTTCTTATCTCACCACTCATATTCCAAATTGTGCCAGGTATTATAGGCAGTATAGCACAGAGAGTAAAGACATATTGATTGGAAATGGAGCCATAAAATTTATCTTTTTTTACCAGATGACATGATACAACATACCAAAAATTCTAAAGATCCACAAAAATTAATATTAATTTTAAAATTGGCCAGGCCCTGTAGGTCACACCTGTAGTCCCAGCATTTTGGGAGGCCAAGGCAGGTGGATCACTTGAGGTCAAAAGTTTGAGACCAGCCTGACCAACATGGTGAGACCCTGCCTTTACTAGAAATACAAAAATTAGCCAGGCGTGGTAGTGGGTGCCTATAATCCCAGCTACTTGGGAGGTGGAGGCAGCAGAATTGCTTGAACTCAAGAGGCAGAGGTTGCAGTGAGCAAAGATCACACCACTGCACTCCAGCCTGGGCAACAGAGCAAGACTCCATTAAAAAAAAAAAAAGACTAATTACAAATTTTAGCAAGATCATAGAATACAAAGTCAACATGAAAAAATTACTTGGATAATAAAAAGTATCATTTACAAAATAGTATTAAAATGTATAAAATCCTTATGGATAAATCTAACAAAATACGTACAGAAACTTACAAAATTTTTGTGCTAAAAACTGTTAAGACATTGAAGAGAGAAATCAAAAATAAAATAATTAATAGAACAATAGACCATGTTCACAAATTCAAAGTCCTAATATAGGTGATATATCAGTTCCCACAAAATCTATCTATAGATATAACATAATTTTAATCAAAACTACATTAGACTCTTTAGAATGTGACAATTTAAATACTTATGTGGAAAAACAGAGGACCCCCAAATCATCAAAATGATTTAAAAATGAGAACAAATTTGCAGAACTTGTATCACTTTATGATACCATTTGAAAAGAGCAATTAAAGCACTGTGGCATGGGCATAGCATAGATATAGATTTCAACAGTACAGAATAGATTTTCTAGTTGTAGAGGTCTCATATACTCCTGGTTGGAATGGAAAGTCACACAGCCAGGTAGTAGTTTAACCAATTTAACCAAATACTTAACATATGGCCCAGCAATCTCAATCTTGTTTTTATCCAAGAGTAATAAAAACTTATGTCCCCACGAAGATCTGTACCTCAATGTTTACAGCAATTTTATTCATAATAGTCAGAAAATAATAACAACCACATATTCATAAACCAGTAAACAGTAAATTTTCTCCATCCATAAGGAATTGCTGATATATGACATAACATAAATGGATCTTGAAAATACATTATGTGAAAAAGCCAGGTTTGAATGGATTAATGTATAATTAATATATGATTCAATTTTATGGCATTCTGGAAAACACAAACTATACTGAAAGAATCAGCCATTCCTAAAGGTTAGTGGGGTGAGGGAGGATACTCGGTACAAAGAAGTGTGAGGAAACTTCCAGAAGTAAAAAAATCTTATTTATAGTGATGATTATGACTAAATGTTTTTAAAACATTTTTAATGTAAGTTTTTTGTAATTGGTACTTTAAAAAGTAAACTACCTCATTTATAGACAAAAGAAACATTAAAATCAATAGAAGCAGAAAAGAATTTTGATAAAATTTGTAACAACTGCATTCATTTTAAGAAAAGAAACCCAAAACCTCTTAACAAACTAGAATGAGAAGAAAATGTTTCCAATCTGATGAAGATTGTCTAATCAAATTGAAAAACATAATTAATGGTAATACGGTAAAAACATTTTTCCTCAGAATGGATTCCATTATGAATTATATGTGCTTATATGTTGCACTGTACATAAAGTCTTTGCCAGCACATTAATTAAAAAGAAGTATAAAAATTGTAATAAAATAGTGTAAATGTCATTATTCATAGAAATATGATCATGTATTTAGAACATATAATTATAATAACTGAATTTACCAATATCAGTAGATATAAGATCAAAATTAAAATAATATGTTGACAGCAAAGAAAAAAGCAAACTTAGTCTACTCAGACTTCTATAACTAAATACCTGAGACTGGATAATTTACTTAAAAAAATAAAAATGAATTTCTCATAGTTCTGGAGGCTGGGAAGTCTAAGGCGAACACACTGGCAAACTTAGCGTCTGATGAAGGTCTCTTCTTTATCCTCACATGGTGAAGAAGCAAGATTGCTCTCATTTACAAGAAATTTTTTCTTTTAATGAGGGCAGTAATCCCATTCATGAAAGCAAAGACCTTATGATATAATCACTCTCTGAAGGATCCTACTCTGAATACTGTTGCACTCGTGATCACATTTCAACATACTAATTTTAAGGGGACACACACATTAAGACTATAGAGCAAACTATTTTTAATAATACATTTACGTTAGTGTAAAAAGGCATCATATACTTAAAGAATAAAATCCCGTATAACCAAACTACAACACATGATTGAGATAACTAAGATTGAATATTTCAATGAATATGTTCTGTTTATAGACAGAAATATTTAGAAATGTAAATTTATCAACTTACAAATGTTCTCTACATTTGAAATAATTCCCAGAAAAGCATCCCAGCTGCTTTCTTACAGAAAATGACAGAATTATTCTAAAATTTGTATGAGAATATAAAACACAAAAACAGCCAGGACATACGTGAAGAATTTTTTTTTTAATTCTGTTGATATCAAGACTTACTAAAAACAAACTTTAATTATGACAGTGTGACATTGGTGCAAGAAAAGCTACATAGATCCCTAGCACTTTCTACACAGTCCAGAAAAAGATTCACAAAGATGGTCACTTGAGATTCGATAAAGATACACTGCAAACGATTAAAGTAAAAGCGGACATTTTAAATGAAATATACAAGTCCAACTATATATGAGAGAAAATAGACTTCAGTTCCTACTTTACAACAATTCCAAGTGGATTTTAAATTTAAAAATGAAATAGAAAACAGCAAAGCTTCTAGATGGTAACATAGGAGAATATTAGCATGGTCTTGAGTTAAGCAACAATATATTAAAGGGTCACAAAATATACTACTAATAAAATTAACAACAAATTGTAATACATTAAATTTAAAGTTATCTGGTCAACAAATTACTCCCCTAAGAGAGTAAAAAGGACAAGTAGAAGGATAGGAAACGATTTTTTACACAGACTATATTTCTGACCAATAACACATTTAAGATCTACAAAGAATACCTACAAATCAAATAAGAAAAAAAAAAAAAAGGAAACCACTTGACTATCTACCTTTTAAAAGAAGATGTCATAATTATTAATAAACATAAAATAGTGCTCAGTTTCATCCATCAGAAGGAAGTAAATTGAAACCACTATGAGATATTACTATATACCTACCAGCATTGCTTAATAATATTATAATATTAATAATTCCAGTGTCAGTCAAAATGTAAAGCTATTAGGAGTGCCATATATTGCTGGTAGAAGTGGTAAGTGGGACTGAAACGTATGCAAACAATATGCTGCAGCAATGTAATTCCTAGGCATATTCCCAAGAGAAATGTGCCCCTTTTGTTCACAAAAACCATGTTTATCAAAGCACTATTCATGGTGGTAAAAAACTAGAAAAGGCTCTCCTCCTCAAATGAACAATGAACATAAAAACAGTAAGAGCAGAATTAAGAAATTATGCTGTGTGTATTTTATTACTATACTTCATAAAAATGAATGAACTAGAACTATATAAAAAACCGGCCAAATGAATTGATGGTGAAAGTATAGTGGTTACTTGTGACAAGGAGAGTAATAAGTGACTGACAAGAGGCATAGAAGGAGATTTTGGGTGTTGCACTGTTCTCAATCTCTCTTTTTTTCTACCACTCTCTCTTCCCATCTGTATTAGTCAGGGTTCTCTTAGAGGGACAGAACTAACAGGATGGATGAATGGATGGGTGGGTGGGTGGATGGGTGGGTGGGTGGATGGATAGACAGACGGACAGACGGACAGACAGACAGACAGATAGAGGAGCTTATTAAGTATTAACTTAGACAATCATAAGGTCCTACAATAGGCTGCCTGCAAGCTGAGAAACAGGGAGAGCCAGTCTATGTCCCAAAACTGAAAAATGTGACAGATCTCATCACCCAGGTAGTGAGCATAGTACCTATTAGGTGGTTTTTCAATCTATGCTCCACTCTTCTGCTTCCCCCCAGTAGACCTGTAGTGTCTATTGTTCCCATCTTTATCTCTATGTATACTGAAGTACTCAAAGTTTAGCTCCCATTTAAAAGTGCTAACATGCAGTGCTTGGTTTCCTGCTTTTACATTAATTTGTTTAGGATTACGGCCTCCAGCTACATCTATGTTACTGCCAAGGACATGATTTTGTTCCTTTTTATGGCTATGTAGTATATACCACATTTTTTTATCCAGTCCCCCATTGATCAGTACCTAGGTGATGGGTTCCATGTTTTTGCTATTGTGAACAGTGCTGCAATAAACATACAACTATCTTTTTGGTAAAACAATTTGTTTTCTTTGGTTAATATACCTAGTAATAGAATTGCTAGGTCGAATGGTAGCTCTGTTTAAAGTTCTTTGAGAAATCTTCAAAATGCTTTCTACAGTGGCTGAAGTAATTTGCAATGAAGGCAACAAGAGCGTATAAGTGTTTCCTCCACAGCTTTGCCAGCACCTGCTATTGCTTGACTTTTAATAATAGTCATTCTGATTGATGTGAAATGCTCTCTCAGTGTGGTTTTAATTTGCATTTCTCTGATTATTAGTGATGACGAACATTTTTCCATGTTTGTTGGGGTGCTTCTATGTCTTCTTTTAAGAACTGTCTATTCATGAACTTTGCCCATTTTTTAATGAGTTATTTATTTTTGGCTTGTTACTTTGTTAAGTTTATTGTAGATTCTAGATATTAGACATTTGAAGCATGCATAGTTTGCAAATATTTTTTCCCACTGTGTAGGTTTTCTGTTTACTCTGTTGATAGTTTCTTTTGCTGTTTAAAGCTCTTTAATTAGGTCCTACTTGTCCATTATTGGTTTTGTTGCAATTGCTTTTGAGAACTCAGCCTAAAATTATTTTCCCAAGTCAATGTGATGAAGAGTGTTTCCTAGATTTTCTTCTAGGATTTTTATAGTTATATGTCTTACATTTATATCTTTAATCCATCTTGAATATTTGAATTAATTTTGAATTTTTGAATATGGGGAAAGTTAGGAGTCCAGTTTCATTATTCTGCATATGACTAGCCAGTTATTTCAACACCATTTATTGACTAGGATATTTTACCTATTGCTTGTTTTGTGGGATTTGTTGAAGATCAGGTGGCTGTAAGTATAGCTTTATTTCTGGATTCTCTGTTTTATTCCATTGGTCTATGTGTCTGTTTATGAACCAGTACCATATTGTTTTGCTTACTGTGACCTTATATCGTATTTTGAAGTTGGGTAGCATGATGCCTCTGGCTTTGCTTTTTTATCTTAGAATGGCTTTGGATATTCAGGCTCTTTTTTGTTCCATCTGAATTTTGGAATACATTTTCTAATTCTGTGAAAAATGAGATTGGTGGCTCAAAAGGAATAGCACTGAATCTGTAAACTGCTTTGGGTATTGTGATCATTTTAACAATACTTATTCTTCCAATTCATGAGGATGAAATTTTAAAATTTATTTGTGTAATCTCTGATTTCTTTGAGTAGTGTTTTGTAGTATAAACATTTCACCTTCTTGCTTAGCTGTACTCCTAGGTTGGTGATGAATTTAAATTGAATTATGTTCTTGATTTGACTTTCAGCAGAAACATTAGTGTTAAATGGAAGTGCTACTGATTTTTATGCATTGATTTTGTATTCTGAAACTTTACTGAAGTTGTTTGTCAGTACCAGGAGCCTTTTGGTGAAGTTTTAGGGCTTCCTGGCATAGAATTATATTGTCAGCAAAAAGAAAGTTTGATTTCCTATTTTTTTATTGGGATATATATTGCTTTCTTTCTCTTGACTGATTGCTCTAGCTAGGACTTCCGGTACTATGATGAATAGAAATGGTGAGAATGGGAATCCTTATCATGTTTCAGTTCTAAAGAGGAATGGCTTTAGCTTTTGTTCAGTCAGTATGATGTTGGCCAAGGGTTTGTTATGGCTGTTGTTATTTTGAGGTTTGTTCCTTCTCTGCCTAGTGTGTTGAGATTTTTTTTTATCATAAAGGAATGTTGGATTTTGTCAAAAGTGTTGTCCACATCTATTAAGATTATTTTTGGCCAGATGGTTTTTGCTTTTAACCTTCTTAATTTGATAGATCAAATTTATTGATTTGTGGATGTTTAACCAGCCTTTCGTTCTGGGCTGATCCTGCTCTTTATCAACTTTTTCATGGGCTGCTGAATTCAGTTTACTAATATTTTCTTGAGAATTTTTGTATCTATATTTACCAGACATATTGGCCTGGAATATTTTTTTGTTGCTCTATGTCAGATTTTATTATCAGGCTGATGCTGGCTTCATACTAGTAGAGAGGAGCCTCAGTTTCAGCAGGATTGGTACCAGCTCTTCTTTTTACATCTAACAGAATTCAGCTCTGAATCCATCTCATCATGGGAGTTTTTTGGCTGGTAGGTCTTTTATTAGTGAATCAATTGTAGAACTTTCTATTGGTTGGTTCAGGTTTTCACTTTCTTCCTTGTTCAATCTTGGGAGGTGTGTGTTTCCAGGAATTTATATATTTTCTTTAGATGTTCGATTTTGTATGCATAAAGTTGTCCATAATGATCTCTGAGGATTTTTTTGTATTTCTATGGGATTGGTTGTAATGTCATATTTGTCATTTCTCATTGTGCTTCTTTGAATATTCTTTTTTCTTAGTCTATCTAGCAGCCTGTATTAGTGAGCCCTAGAGCTGCTATGAAGAAATACCCAAGACTGGGTAATTTATCAAGAAAACAAGTTTAATTGACTCACAGTTCTGCATAGCTAGGGAGGCCTCAGGAAACTCACAATCATGGCAGAAGGCATCTCTTCACAGAGCGGCAAGAGAGACAATGAGTGCTAGCAGAAGAAATGGCAGACACTTATAAAACAATCAGATCTCATGAGAACTCTTTCATTATGATGAGAACAGCATGGGGGAACTGCCCCATGATTTAATTACCTTCCACAGATTCCCTTTGGCAACACATGGGGATTATAGGAACTACAATTCAAAATGCCATTTTGGTGGGAACACAGCCAAACCATATCATTCCATCCCTGGACCCTCCCAAGTCTCATGTACTCACTCACATTTCAAAACATAATCACATCTTCACAATAGTCCCCCAAAGTTTTAGCTCACTGCAGCATTAACCCAAAAGTCCAGGTCCAAAGTCTTATCTGAGACAAGGCAAGTCCCTTCTGCCTATAACTTGGGAAGCAAGTTACTTTCCAAATACAATGGGGGTATACAGGCATTGAGTAAACACACCTGTTACAAATGGAAGAAAGTGGCCAGAACAAAGAGGTTGCAGACACCATGCAAGTAGAAAGGTAATAAGGCAGTCATTAAACCTTAAAGTTCTCATATGATCTCCTTTGACTCCATGTTTTACATCCAGGTCACTGATGCAAGAGGTAGGCTCCCACAGCCTTGGGCAGCTCTGCCCCTATGGCTTTGCTGGGTATGAGCCCTCCCCCCAGCTGCTTTCACAGGCTGGAATTAAGTGTCTGCAGCTTTTCCAGGCACATGGTGCAATCTGTGGGATGAACTACCATCCTGGGGTCCAGAGGAAGGAGGCCTTCTTCTCACAGCTCCAATAGGCAGTGCCTCAGTGGGAACTCTGTTTTGGGGCTCTGACCACACATTTCCCTTCCACGCTGCCCTAGAAGAAGTTCCCTACAAGGGCTCTACCCCTGCAGTTCACTCCTGCCTGAACATGCAGGTGTTTCCATGCATCCTCTGAAATCTAGACCAAGGTTCCCCACCCTCAATTCTTGACTTCTATGCACCCACAGGCCTAACACCACGTGTAAGCTGCCAGGGATTGGGGCTTGCACCCTCTGAAAAAATGGCCCAAGCTGTACCTTGACCCCTTTTAGTTATGTCTGAAACTGACCAGCTGAGACACAGGGTACCATGTCCTGCAGCTGCAAAGATGATGGGGTCCCTGGGCTAGCTCATGTAACCAATTTTTCTTCCTAGGCCTCTAAGCCAGTAAGGGAAGGGGCTGCCATGAAAATCTCTGACTTGCCCTGGAGACATTTTCCCCATACTTACACAAACTTTTCCTGTAGGCATGAATTTGTCCCCAGAAAATGGGTTTTTCTTTTCTGTCTCATAGTCAGGCTGCAAATTTTCCAAACTTTTATGTTCTGCTTCCTATTGAATGCTTTGCTGCTAAGAAATTTCTTCAACTAGATGCCATATATTATCTTTTTCCATTTCAAAGTTATATAGATCACTAGGGTGGGGGCAAAATGCCACCAGTCTCTTTGCTAAGCATAGCAAGAGTAACCTTTGCTCCAGTTCCCAACAAGTTTCTCATCTCCATCTTAGACCACCTCAGCCTGGACTTCATTGTCCATATTACTATCAGAATTTTGGTCAAGGCCATTCAACAAATCTCTAGGGAGTTCCAAACCTTCCAGAATCTTCCTGCCTTCTGAGCCCTCTAAGTCTTTAGAAAGTTTCAAACTTTCTCACATTTTCCTGTCTTCTAATCCCTTCAAACTGTTCCCACCTCTGCCTGTTAGCTACTTCCAAAGTCAGTTCCACCTTTTCAGGTCTCCTTACAGCAACACCCCACTACCTTGGCACCTATTTACTGTATTAGTGCATTCTTACACTGCTATGAAGAAATACCCAAAACTGCATAATATATATGGAAAAGAGGTTTAATTGACTCACAGTTCTGCATGGCTGAGGAGGTTTTAGGAAGCTTAACAACCACAGTGTAGTGAAAGGTACCCCATTCACAGCACAGCAGGAGACAGAATGAATGCCAGCAGAGTGAAAGGGTAGCTGAGAGAAAGGAGAATAGACCCAAAATCAGGCAAGCAAGTTTTATTAACCTGCCATGCTGCTTCATCAAAATCAGAATTCTGAGGCAGCCCCAAGCTTACAAAATGAGAGGTTTATATGGATGAGAGAAGCGTAAGGGAGTTTCAGGACTGAGGTAATCTATCCACTGGTAACAGACACAGAGATAGTTTGTCAATTTGTTAGACTTACAATACATCTTCCTGTGACTTTTGTGGTGGCAGTTTAAAGAGAGAGAGAGAGACAGAGAGAGAAACCAGGATTTTTTACAAATATGTGTCAAACAGGAATTTAAAAGTATAAGTAACAAACATTTTTTCCCCTGTCCTCCTTAGAGCTGTCCAAGCTACATAAGCTGCCCAGATCAATATAATCAGGCTTTGCTTAATTGTAGTGAGGAAGGAGACCCCCTCCTCCCTAACTTCTAGGGCCAATTCCCCCTTAGCCTTCTACATTGCATCTCAAAAGGGAAGTTAAAAATCAGCCAGAGGAGGGACAGGTTGGTGCCACTGGTCAGGTCTAAAGGATTAAACCCCCTACTGCTAACCACAATCCTCTCCATAGATCACAGATATGATACGGAGTAATTTTCACCAGAAGGTACTGTTCCTGCTTAACCTTGATTAGAACCCCCACTTAAGTCATGTCCCCCACACTCACAACCCTCTCACATGTACCTCTAAGACTGCAAGCCTTTAAAAGGGCCATGGTTTTCCTTTCCAGGGAGCTCAGCTGTTGATGCATCTATGCCATCACAGTTCCCCGCCAAATAAAATTACCACTTCCCTCCCTCTTTATTGTTTGAGAGGTTTGTTTGCGGTCCTCCTGCTTCATTATTTAGTTCCCTAACTGTGAAGCGAGTTTCAGTTGGTGGACAGCCAGGACAGCCTCCAAGGCAGTTTTGCCTTGCCTGAGAAGCATCCCTGCAGGGGACTCCAGCCTGCTTCGGCCACGTGAGTGAGTCCTGAGAGTGCTCCTGGGTAGGAACTGGTCCTGGTTGAATGCCTCACCAGAGCAAAGCAGGGTAGGACCCCAGAGCAGATCCACCCAATGGCTGCACACCAAGAAGGAATAAGTGCCTGAAGTATCCAGATGACAAAAACATGGCAAGACCAGTTCTGGGAAACTTGCCCACGTTCTTTAGGTTGAAGCATGGCCTGATCACTCACGTGTGCCAAATTTGGCACTACTGAACTAAACTTTCTGTCTCTCTCTGTAACTAACCTTGAAAGACTTGCTTTTGGTTTCAATTTAGGTGGTGGGAGGTGTATGACTATGTAAGTGATTGGAGGGGTAGAGTTGGACTCATCAGTCATGAAATGTGCGAGCGGCAAGTCCGTTAGAGGGGACTTTGAACTCCAAGCGTATTGTGGAGCCGGCTGGGATTAGGGGCGATCTGCATATGGCTAGAAGGAAGTGTTCTCCCAATCTAGGTATTATGGGGGGAGTAACAAACTCTCCAATGCCAAGTGGTGTCTGAAACACTCCCAAGAGGGAGGCTACCCTACCAGCCTGAAGCAAAAGTGAAAGAGAGTGTGTCCCGTCATGCAGGGCAGGAGAAACTGAGGGTGGATCAAGACTCTCTTTACTGCTTCTGAGTGCTGTTTCTATGCAAAAAACATGGGTCACACTCATAGAAAGCCTACTACTCTGGGGACCATGCTGAAAAATTTCAAGAAGGGATTTAGTGGAGATTACCGAGTGAATATGACATTAGGAAAGCTGAGGACCTTATGAGAGTTAGACTGGGCAGCATTTGGGTTGGATTGGCCCTCAGAGGGATGCTCAGTCAAGTCCCTTGTCTCCACAGTATGGCACAACATTACATGCAAGCCGGGACACCCTGACCAATTTCTGTATATAGACTCATAGCTACAGCTAATTCTAAACGCCCATCAGTGACTAAAAGGACAGGCAGCAACCATACTGATGGCAAGGGGCAGGCAGCTAGGGAAAAACCCTGCTCCACCTGCTGAGGGATGCAGGCTCCTAGGGTCAGCACCTATCCAATGGCAGTAGAGCCTTTGCCGATGATACCTACCCCTTATCAGGAGGAAGGAGTCCTTGCCCTGGTCCTGAAATCTCAGCTTCCCTGCTAGAATTGCACACCCCTAAACCACCCAGGATAGACAAGAAAGAATGCAGAGGGACTCCTCTCATAGCCACCCACTTCCCAGGAGGAAGTCCCCCTCTATCAGCCCATCTGCAACCCAAGGGAGGGGTACAGATACCTGTAAGAGAGCAGAAGTATACAGGAGCGGATGAGAATGGCCACATGGTGAAAAGATGCATTTTCACGTACCTGCTGTTCACCTCAGCTGATCTTATCAACTGGAAACATAATGAGAAGCCACAAGCTCTCATTGACCTACTGCAAACTATTATCCAGACTCATAATGCCACTTGGGCTGACTGCCACCAGCTGTTTATGTATCTTTTTAACACTGAGGAAAGGCAGAGAATACTCCAAGCCATTTCCAAATGGTTGGAGGAGCATGTTTCAGCAGATTACCAGAACCCCCAAGAGTATGTTAGGGCCCAGCTATGGGGGACGGACCCCCAGTGGGATGCAAAGAACCCAGAAGGTATGCAAAGGCTAATCTGGTACAGAGAGGCCTTACTGGAAGTATTGAAAAAGGGAGGCCAGAAAGCTACAAATATCAATAAAGTCTCTGAGGTTATTCAAAGGAAAGAGGAAAGCCCAGTACAGTTCTACGAGAGGCTATGCAAAGCCTATCACATGTATATGAATTTCTATACTAAGAACTCCAAAAGCAAACATGTGGTGAATAAGGCATTAGTCAGTCAGTGTGCAGAAGACATTAGTAGAAAACTACAGAAGCAGGCAGGATTTGCAGAAATCCTGTTACTAGAAATAGCTAACCAGGTGTTTGTGAACAGAGATGCAGTAAGCCATAGAGAAAGTTGTAGAGAAAATGAGCATCAAGCTTGATGAAGTGCTAACTTAATAGCTACCACTATTAGAGGAGTGCCCCCAAAAGGGTGGGGAAAGTGGGGCTCCTGGAAGCCTACCCAGTCTAATTGCCTATGCCTACAGTGTAACCAATGTGCTTATTGTAAGGAAGTGGAACACTGGAAGGATAAGTACCCCCAGTTGACAGGAAAACAGGTAGATATTAAGCCTGAGGCTTCAGACAAAAGTGAAACAGCTCTGTTCAATCTAATGGGAAGGCCACTGGACTGAAGGGGACTGAGCTCAATTGCCCCCAAAGAGCCCAGGGTCACAATGACAGTGGGGGGCAAGGACACTGATTTCTTGGTTGACACCAGGACAGAGTACTCAGTGGTGATACAACCCATGACCCCTTTGGCCAGCAAGACAATAGACATAAATGGGGCAACTTGAACTATGAAAAAGCAGGCTTTTTGTCTACCTTGGACCTGATCAGTGGGAGGCCATGAGATTATATATCAGTTCTTGTACATGCCAGACTGCCCCCTACCCCTCTTGGGGAGAGACTTGCTAAGCAAACTAAGAGCTACTATGACCTTGACTGATATGGGCTCCCTACAGCTAAAACTGCCTCAGGTAGGGATTATTATGGCTCTCACAGTCCCTCAGGAGGAGGAGTGGAGACTCTTCCTGACTTAACCAGGATGAGAATTAACCCCTGCTCTAGCCAAGTGATGGCCATGGGTCTGGGCAGAGAACAAGCCCCCAGGGCTGGCAGTAAACCAAGCCCCAGTGGTTATCAAAGTTAAGCTGGGGGCATTACCCATCAGACAGAAACAGTACCCAGTCCCAAGAAAAACTCTTGTAGCATCCAAGTTCATCTCAAAAGCTTAAAGGACTATGGAATTATAGTTCCTTGCTAATCTCCATGGAAGTCACCCATCTTGCCTGTTCCTAAACGAGGGACCAAACACTACAGGCCAGTGCAGGATTTGCATTTGGTTAATCAGGCTACAATAACTTTGCACACAACTATATCCAACCCATACCTGCTGTTGGGATTACTGCCAGCGGAGGATAGTTGGTTCACCTGCTTAGACTTAAAGAATGCTTTTTTAGTATTAGACTGGCCTTGGAGAGTTAGGAACTATTTGCTTTACAATGGGAAAATCCAGAAACAATTGTAACCACCCAATACACCTGGTCCTGGTTACTCCAGGGGTTCAAGGACTCTCCTAATATCTTTGGGGAGGCACTAGCCCATGATCTCCAGAAGTTTCCTGCTAAAGACTTAGGCTGTGTGTTGCTCCAATATGCTGATGACCTTTTATTGGGACACCCCACAGCAGTTGGGAACGCAAAAGGAATAGATGCCTTACTTCAGCACCTGGAGGACTGTGGGTATAAAGTGTCTAAAAAAAAAGCCCAGATTTGCTGATATCAAGTATTGTATCTGGGGTTCACCATCTAGCAGGAAGAGTGCAGCTTAGGAGCAGAGAGGAAACAAGTCATTTGCAATCTGCTAGAACCTGAGACTAGAAGGCAGGTGAGGGAGTTCCTGGGAGCCATGGGTTTCTGTTGATTGTGGATTCCAAATTTTGCTGTACTGGAAAAACCCCTATATGAAGTTATGAAGTGGGGAGACAAGGAACACTTTGAATTTGGATCCCAGCAGAGGCAGGCCTTTTAGGAACTGAAAGTGAAACTTATGTCAGCTCCAGCTTTGGGGTTATCTGATTTAACAAAGCCCTTCATGTTGTATGTGTCAGAAAGAGAAAAAAATGGCAGTTGGAGTTCTAACACAAACAGTGGGACCTTGGCCCAGGCCTGTAGTCAGCTGGAAGGAGTTTCCAAGGGATGACCAACATGTTTAAGGACCCTGGCCACAACTGCTCTGCTAGCACAAGAGGCTGATAAGCTAACTCTGGGGCAAAACTTAAATATCAAAGCAGCCCATACAGTAGTGACCCCAATGACTACCTAGGGGACATCATTGGTTAACACATGCTAGGTTAACCAAATATCAGAGCCTGCTATGTGAAAATCCCCACATCACCACTGATGTCTGAAATACCTTAAACCCCACCCCTTTGCTCCCAGTGTCAGAAGGTCTAGTTAAACACAACTGTGTTGAAGTATTGGATTCAGTTTATTCCAGCAAGCCCAATCTTCGGGATCAACCCTGGATGATAGTAGACTGGGAGTTGTATACGGATGGAAGCAGTTTTGTTAATCCACGAGGAGAAAGGTGTGAAGGCTACCCAGTAGTAGCTCCATACACTGTAATGGAGTCCATGCAACTGCCTCAGGGTACTTCAGCTCAGAAGACTGAACTTACTGCTCTGATCTGAGTCCGAGAACTGAGTAAAGGTAAGGCTATGAACATTTATACTGATTCCCAGAAGTAGTTTGGAAGCCCTGAAGAGTGGCAGTCATGCACTGCCAAGGATATCAGTGGGTCCATACCTCTGTGGCCCTGGGAAATTCCTGAGTCGATTCAGCAGCTTGTAAGGTGGCATCTACTCCCTACTGAGCAGCAGTTACAACCCCTCTAATTCAGATACCTGACTTGGGGCCCACTTATTCTAAGAAGGAAAAGGGTTTTCTCCAAGCAGGGGGGTGAAAATAATTAAAGAGTGATTGATCCAGCTACCAGATGGAAGAGTAGTGGTGCCACAGCTATTAGGGGCTGCGGTCATACAGACCATACATGAAACCACTCATTTAGGCCAAGAGTCACTTGAGAATTTGTTAGGCTGGTCTTTTTACATCTCACATTTATTGGCCCTGACCCAAACTGTGGGGCAACAATGCATTATCTGTCAGCAGCACAATGCGAGGCAAGGTCCAACTATTCCCCTTGGCATTCAAGCTTATGGAGAAGCTCCATTTGAAGATTTCCAGGTCGATTTCACTGAAATGCCCAAGTGTAGAGGGCATAAGTATTTGTTGGTCCTGGTGTGCACATATTCTGAGTGGGTGGAGGCCTTCCCAACTAGGACGGAAAAGGCCCATGAAGTAACCTGTGTGCTTCTTTGAGATCTCATCCCCAGGTTTGGACTGCCATTGCACATTGACTCAGACAACCGACCAACATTTGTGGCTGATCTGGTTCAGAAAACAGCAACAGCATTGGGTATCACTTGGAAGCTGCATGCTGCCTATCAACCACAGAGTTAGGGACCATTAAGAATAGCTTAGGGAAAATGTATCAGGAAACACCAATAAAGTGGATGCAGGCACTTCCCCTGGTGTTATTCAAAATTAGATGCACTACCTCTAAGAAAACAGAATAGTCCTCCTATGAAGTCTTATATCATAGGCCCCCTCCCATACTGCAGGCACTTCTGGAACTCCTCGGGGGTGTGGGGGAATTGAGCTAGGATGACAGTTACAAGCTCTAGGGAAAAACCACTCAGGATATTTCAACCGGGGTAAATGAAAGATGCCCTATAGCTTATTCTCCACAGTTCACCCTTCCTTACCAGGTGATTGCATGTGGATAAAGGACTGGAATGTTGTCCCTCTGAAGCCATGGTGGAAAGGATCCCAGACTGTCATCCTGACCACCCCCGCAGCTGTAAATGTAGAGGGGATCCCAGCCGGGATCCCAGCCTTGATCCACCACAGCCGTGTAAAGCCTGCAACAGCTGAAACTTGGGAAGCTAGACCAGACCCAGACAATGACTGCAGAATCACCCTGAGAAAGACAACAAGCCTTGCTCCAGCTACATCCCAGAAGCTGGCTGGTCCACACACAAAGCATGAGGAAAGTGCTCTGAAAGTAGAGGCTCTTCTCCCACTTAAGGTCACACATCTTGGCTCAACACTCCCCAGCTGTGTGCCATAACCCTGGACTGCCCAGAGCAGTCTACATCTTGAAGTCAGGCTTTGGCTATGCCAGAGGGTTCAAAGTGCTTCCAGACGACCAGAAAATTACTCAGGCAGAGCAAAGGACCCAGGCTGGGCAGCTGAGGCTGAACTGTGCACACACTCTGGTGAGACAGCCAGGCAGGGGCCCTGGGAGTGGATGGCATGCCAGAGGGCCTGAAGAATAGATGTGCCCCAGTCCCGTGGGGAATTGTGGCCTGCTATCTTCTGGCCTGGCAGTCAGTTGGGGCTAGAGCTTCTCAGAAAGTCAAGAAGAGCCCTGGGGGATGGGCACTTATGGCTATGCTCCATCAGAGCTGCTCCATGCCAAAAAAAAAAAAAAAAAAGGAAAGAAAAATTCCCTGGACGTAGCTGAAGCCCTGACTCTGACTACTGTCCAGGTAGATCCCACTGCCAGTTCAAATGTCCATGGGAGATATACGGTCTTTCTAAAGCTAGAATCCCAAAGTGTGGTCACCAGGATTGCTTTGTTATCACATCTCAGGAAATCACTAAAAATTTAAAATAAATCTCATCTCTTATCTTCCTAGAAAATATTTCTAAAAATGACTAATACCTTACAGAGTCTTTAAAAGTATTTTTTAACATATTAATTGTCATGCTGATAGAAAGATTGTTTTCAGTAAGTCAGACAAATTCTATCTTTCCCCAGGCAGTATTTAAGACAGCTTGTATCACAACAGTCTCTCAAACATTATCTTTTTAAAAAATATATTATTTATCTTTTCTCAAAAATATTTTGAAAGATTAAAAATTATAATGAAGCTACATAATGATTTGTATAACTTGAGATTAGTTAGGTTAAAAATGTGATTTTGTCTTTAAGTGAATTAACTATTTCCTTTACTTCTCTTTTTCTTTTCTATGGAATGATGTTTATATCCCCTGATTCAGCTACTTTTGAGAAATTATTTTTAATAGTAATTAATTTTATATATTGATTTTTTTATAAAACATATAACAAACATTATTTTTAAAAATTTTAATTATACTGTTATTTTTACATTATATACTTTAAATTATATTTAAATATACTTAAGTATATTTAAATATGTGCATATATTTAAATGTGTGCATAACTATTAATTTTTGTATACTTTTTGCTTATTGCATTTATTAATACAGGGTAATTTTCTAAATTAGAGCCAATAAAATACTTGCTTTTGATTTTTTATTTGTAAACTCATTTTTTACATCAAGCACTTCATGTCATCTAAAATTTATTTTATTGGATGGCATAGCTCCCCAAATATTAATGTCATTTGGTTTGCCTTAAATGTTAATTTAGGAAGCTTTCAGACAGACATGGTTGTTCATGCCTATAAACCCAGTGCTTTGGGAGGCCAAAGGAGTCAGCTTACCTCAGGTCAGAAATTCAAGACCAGCCTGGACAATTTAATAAAACCCAGTCTCTACTAAAAATACAAAAATTAGCCAGATGTGATAGTGCATGCCTGTAGTCCCAGCTACTTGGGAGCCTGAGGCAGGAGAATGGCTTGAATCTGGGAAGCAGAGATTGCAGCAGTGAGCAGAGATTGCACCACTGCACTCCAGCCTGGGTGGCAGAGTAAGACTCCATCTCAAAAAAAAAAAAAAACAAAAACTTTCAGTCAAGTCAAATTATAACTAATTTCTTTACTCACCACTCAGACCATTAAATGCCCCTGGAGACATATGACATACAAAACTTAGGAAATTAAGGTGTCAATTATACAAAAGTCTTAATTTTTTTCAAGCAAATATTTACTTTTCAGAAATGTAAATTATTGCATTTAATAATTATATCCTAAATACAGTTTTCAAGTAGACTTTCAGTTTTATCTCAAAGGTGAGGTACACCAGCAAATAGTAGGTAGGTTGTTTTCTTTAAATGCCTGGACAAGTCAGCCCTATTCTCAATGGTAGAGTCCTTATAATCATTGCCACTCTTTCTGCACTTAACATATATAATAAGAAAGTACTCTGTGACCTCATTCTTTCCTTTAAATCGGCTATTTTCCACATTTTGAGACATTCACCAAAATAACTTTAATTTCCTGGTTCTCAGGTTCAAAACCTTGGTATTTATTAAATGTTATCAAATATTCCTTAAAATGATAATACCCAAACCTGGTGTTACAGGCCAGTAATGGCAATTCCTAGCAAGTACGTTATTAATATGTGTCCAGAAAAACAAAATCTAACTATGACATATTATAGTATTTCTCCATTTAAAAACTTAAAAATATGAATGACTAAAAAGTTGTGCATAAAATATTTTTGTAGCATTGTTTATAACATGGCAAATACGGAAACTATGTGAATATCTAATTTATGATAAAATTTGTCAGATATTTACTGTATCAAGTAGAGGTGGATAGATTTCTACTATGAACTACTATTTAGCCATTAAGATAATATTTCTAAATAGATTTTATACTATTAAAAATGTTATAAAACATAATGATTGAAATGTAGGATAGAAAAATTATGTATATTGTATGCCCACAATTTTTTAAAAAATAAGCAAAATAAACAGAAAACTATACAAGAGAAAAAGCATGATTGGTCTATGATGACCTTCTCTTTTATTATTCAGTTTCTACATTTTACAGTACTCTATAGTGTACATGTATTACGTCTGCAATAATAAATAAGCAAACTTACTGATTACATGATGGATTCTTCTGTTCTAAAATTCAGTCACATAAAATACATTTTTATTCATCTTTTACAACCACTTATGTAAACTGTTTCCTTTACATTTTCACTTCAGTATTATTTTTCAAACCCTACTGCCACTTGCCTACCATGCTGCAGTAGACACTGAGTCTTCTTCCTTCATATCCCCTTCTTTCAATCCTCATTGAGGTTATACAAGCCCATAAGGTCTTATTACCTGAAGATGCATTAAAAAATGAAATTCATAAATATATAAAACATGGCTTTTATTTGAAGATGAACTATTTAAGCATAAGGAACATCTTCCAAAGCAGTATATATACTAACTGCTTTAACATAAATTATAGCCTAACATAAATGTATAGTCTCTAAAAATCTTCCACATTTATTATGTGAAAAAGCTGTGCTATCTTGTGCTACTTCGGGGTGTTTTTAAATTTACTTTTAATCTTTATTTTTAGTGCTTTTAAATTTAGTGCTTTTAAAATTTTATAATTTTAATTAATTATAATTAATTTTTATTATTTTTAAATTAATAAATTTTAAATTTATTTTTAATTTTTATACATGTGCAGAATATGCAGGTTTGTTACACAGGTAAACATGTCATGATGGTTTGCTGCAACTATCAACCCATGACCCAGATGTTAAGCCCAGCATGCATTAGCTATTTTTCCTAATCCTCTCCCTCCCCCAACACCATAACAGGCCTGAGTGTGTGTTGTTCTCTCCCTGTGTTGATGCATTCTCATTGTTAAGTTCTCATTTATAAGTAAGAAAATGTGGTATTTGGTTTTCTGTTCCTGTGTTAGTTTGCTGAGGATAATGGCTTATAGCTTCATCCATGTCCCTATAAGGGACATAATCTCATTCCTTTCTACTAGTGCATAGTATTCTATGGTGTATATGTACCATATTTTCTTTATCCAGTCAATCACTGATGGCATTTGAGTTGATCCCATGTCTTTGCTTTTGTGAATCGTGCTGCAATGAGCATACACAGGCATGTATCTTTATAATAGAATAATTTATATTCCTTAGGGTATATTCCCAGCGATGCAATTGCTGGGTCAAATGATATTCCTGCATCTAGGTTTTTGAGGAATCACTGCACCATATTCCACAATGACTGAACTAATTTACATTCCCACCAACAATGTAAAAGTGTTCCTATTTCTCCACAACTTACCAGCATTTGTTGTTTCTTGACTTTTTAATAATCACTATTCTGAGTGGCATAAGATCATATCTCATTGTGGTTTTGATTTCCATTTATCTAATGATCAGTGATGTTAAGCTTTTTGGTATAGATTTGCTGGCTGAATGAATTTCTTCTTTTGAGAAGTGTCTGTTCATGTCCTTTGCCCACTTTTTAATAGGATTATTTGTTTGTTTCTTGTACATTTGTTTGAGTTCCATTTACATTTTGAATATTGAATCTTTGTCAGATGGATATATTCTAAAATTTTTCTCGTACTCTGTAGGTTGCCTGATTTTGCTCTGATGATAGCTTCTTTTGCTGAGCAGATGCTCTTTAGTTTAATTAAATCCCATTTGTCAATTTTTGCTTGTATTGCAATTACTTTTGGTGATTTCATCATGAAATCTTTTCCCATGCCTATGTCCTGAATGGTACTGCCTAGATTATCCCCTAGGATTTTTACAGTTTGGGGTATTACATTTAAGTCTTTAATCCATCTTGAGTTAGTTTTTGCATAACATGTGAAGAAGGGGTCCAGTTTCAATTTTCTGCATATGGCTAGCCAGTTTTCTCAACATCATGTATTAAGTAGGGAATCCTTTCCTTCCTACATTGCTTATTTTTGTCAGATTTGCCAAGTATCAGTTAGCTGATGATGTGCAAGTTCTCTATTCTCTTCCATTAGTCTATGTGTCTCTTTTTGTGCCAGTACCATGCTATTTTGTTTACTGTAGCCTTAGAATTGAGTTAGAATATAGTTTGAAGTGTTATGCTTCAAGCTTTGCTCTTTTTGCTTAGGATTATCTTGGCTATATAAGCTTTTGGTTTTCATTTGTTTGTTTTGGTTCCTTATGAGTTTTATAATCGTTTTTCTAATTGTGTGAAGAATGTCAATGGTCACTTAATAAAAACAGCATAAAATCTATGAATTACTTCGGGAAGTATGGTCATGTTCACTATATTGATGCTTTCTATCCATGAGCACAGACTATTTGTTCATTTGTTTTGTGTCTTCTCTGGTTTCCTTGAGCAGTGATTTACAGTTCTCCTTTAGAAATTCTCACTTTCCTTCTTAGCTATATTTCTAGATATTTTACTCTCTCCAAAGCAATTGAATGGGAGTTAATTTCTGATTTGGCACTAACTATCTGACTTTAGACCAAATCAAGGCAGTCCCACTTACAATAGCTATTAAAGAAAATTGCCTAAGAATATATTTAACCAAGGAGGTGAAAGATCTCTATAAGGAGAGTTATAAACCACTATAAATTACTGTTGAAAGAAATCACTGATGACATGAACAAGTGGAAAACATCCCATGTTCACTAGAGCTCACTAGACTAGAAAAATTTATGTTATTAAAGTGACCATACTTCCCAAAGCAGTCTACATATTTACACAATTCCTATAAATTTTCAACATCCTTTTTCACACAACTAGAAAAAACAATTCTAATATTCATATGAAACTAAAAAAAAGACCCTAAATAGACAAAGAAATCCTGAGCAAAAAGAACAAAGCTGGAGGCACCACATTACCCCACATAAAATAATACTATAAGACTATTGTAACTAAAATATCATAAAACGGGTATAAAAATAGACATATGGATCAACAGAAGAGACGAGAGAACCCAGAAATAAGCCATACACCTAAAATCAACTAATCTTGGACACAGTAAATATATATACACACACACACACACACAGATACACACACATACATATACACACACATACTGGGCAAAGGACACCTTATTCAATAAATAATGCCTGCAAAATTGGATAGTGAAAGAATGAAACTGGACGCATACCTCTCATCATGCACAAAAATTAATTCAAGATGAATTAAAGACTTAAATATAAGTCTTATAAATTTGAAGCTATACAAATTCTAGAAGAAAACTTTTTTTGAACAGTGGTGAAGGCAAAAATTTATGAGCAAGTCTTCAAATGCAAATACAAAAAAAACATAAATAGACAAATAATATTTAAATAAACTTAAAAGCTTCTACACAAGAAATAATAAACAATGGAAAAAAATTGCAAACTATGTATCAAACAAAATAAGGACTAGTATTTAAAATTTAGAAGGAACTCAAACAGCTCAACACAAAGAAAGACAAATAATCCCATGAAAAAATATACAAAAGACACTAACATTTTTCAAACGAAGACATACCAGCAACCAACAAATACATGAAAAAATGCTCAATATCACTAATAATCCAAGAATACAAATTAAAACCACAATGAAAGACCATCTTACACTAGTCAGAATGACTGTTATTTATTCACCAAAAGCAAACACACGGTGCCAAGGATGCAGAAAAGGAATAAATGTACACTGTTGATGGGAAAGTAAATTAGGACATTCTGTACAGAAGACAGTATGGGGATCAAAGAACTAAAAATAGAACTACTATTTAATCCAGGTATCCCACTACTGAATGTACACCCAAAGGGAAAAAAATAATTATATCAAAGAGACACTTGTATCTTTATTGCAGGACTATTTATAAAATATGAGATCAACCTAAGTATTTATCAAGGGAGGAATGGATTTAAAAACCATGTTGTGTGTATACATAATGGAATACTATTCACTCATAAAAAAGAATAGAATCATGTCTTTTGTAGCAACATGGATGGAGCTAGAGGTCATTATCACAACTGAAATTATTCAAAAGCAGCAAGTCAAATATTTCTTGTTCTCACTTATAAATGGGAGGTAAACAATGGGTACACATGTACATACAGAGTGAAATCATGGACACCGAGAACTCCCAACAATGGGAGGGTAACTGAGGAGTGACGATTGAAATATTATCTTTTATCCAAGATGGCCAAACAGGAACAGCTCTGGATTGCAGAACCCAGCGAAAACGCAGAAGATGAGTGATCATGACATTTCCAAATGAATTTTTACTGCCCACAGACCAGGATATTCCCAGGCAGAAAAGTGCCAACAGTCTCCAGCCTGGTTGTTTCAGCTGGCGCAGCGGGTCTCTAAATAAAACTCACACAAGTCTGGGCTCCATTTCAACTGTCGACTGGAATGCCTGAAAGACTGAGTCACCCATTCAGCTGAACAAAAGGGGGCTGAAATGGAAGCCAGGTGATCTGGCTTGGCTGGTCCCACCCCTACAAAGACCAGCAATCTGAAACGCTATGGATTGAGAGTTTCACAGCAAGCATAGCTGGACCAGGGATGGTCCAGCTCTGCAGTGGGAAGGGCATCTGCCATTACTGAGGCAGTCCACGACTACCGAGACAGTCCACCATTACTGAGGCAGTCCACCATTACTGAGGCAATCTGCCATTACCAAGGCAGTCCGCCATTAAAGAGATAGTCTGCCATCACTGAGGCAGACCGCCATTACTGAAGCAGTTCTAACTATACCCTATAAACAAAATGCCAGGAAGTTCACACAGCAGCTGGGCAGAGCTCACGATAGCTTACCAGCTCATCTGCTGGCAGACTGTGACTATGCTACCTTCTCACTTGGCAGGGCATCTCTGGAAAAAGGCAGAATGACAGGAACTTATAAATACAGTCCCACCTTGCTGAGACAGAGCATCTGGGGAAAAAAGGCAATTATCAGTTCCACTGCAGCAGACTTAAACGTACCTGCCCAGCAGCTCTGAACGGAACAATGGAGCTCACAGCTCAGCACTTGAGCTCCTATAAGGGACAGACTGTCTCCTCAAGTAACTCCCCAACCCCCATATACCAAAGAAACACCTCATAAAGGAGAGCTCAGGCTGACATCTGGCGGGTATACCTCTGGGACAAAGATAACAAGAAGAAACTGGCAGCAACCTTTACTGTTCTGCAGCCACTGTAGGTGATCCCCAGGCAAGCAGGGTCTGGAGTGGATCTACAGTCCTACAGCAGGGGTGGGGGCCTGACTGTTAGAAGGAAAACTAACAAGCAGAAAGAAATAACTTCATCATCAACAAAAAAGGACCTCCACTTAGAGACCCCATCTGAAAGCCACTGACCACAAAGACCATAGGTAGATAAATCCACAAAGACGGGAAGAAACCAGTGCAAAAAGGATGAAAATACCCAAAACCAGAATGCCTCTCCTGCTCCAAGGGATCACAACTTCTCACCAGCAAGGAAATAAGGCAGAATGGAGAATGAGTCTGATAATTTGACAGAAAGAGGCTTCAGAAAGTGAGTAATAACAAACTTCTCTGAGCTAAAAGATCATGTTCTAACCCAATGCAAAGAAACTAAGGATCTTGAAAAAAAGGTTTGACAAAATGCTAATGAGAATAAACAGCTTAGAGAGGACTATAAATGAATTGATGGAGCTGAAAAACACAACACAAGAACTTTGTGAAACATACACAAGTTTCAACAGCCTAATCGACCAAGCAGAAGAAAGGATATTAGAGATTGAAGATCAGCTCAATGAAATAAAATGAGAAGGCAAGATTAGAGAAAAAAGAGTAAAAAGAAGCAATGCCTCCAAGAAACATGAGATTATGTGAAAAGACCTAAACTATGTTTCATAGGTGTACCTGAATGTGATGGAGAGAATGAATCCAAGCTGGAAAACACTCTTCAGGATATTATCCAGGAGAACTTCCCCAACCTAGCAATGCAGGCCAATATTCAGGGCCAGGAAATAGAGAGAATACCTCAAAGATATTCCTCAAGAAGAGCAACCCCAAGGCACATAGTGGTCACATTCACCAGGGTTGAAATGAAGGAAAAAATGCTAAGGGCAGCCAGAGAGAAAGGATGGGTTACCCACAAAGGGAAGCCCACCAGACTCATGGCCCATCTCTCTGCATAAACCCTACAAGCCAGAAGAGAGTGGGGGCCAATATTCGACATCCTTAAAGAAAAAAACCTTCAAACTAGAATTTCATATCCAGCCAAACTGAACTTCATAAGCAAAGGAGAAATAAAATCCTTTATGAACAAGCAATTGCTCAGAGATTCCATCACAACCAGGCCTGCTTTACAAGAGCTCTTGAAAGAGGCACTACACATAGAAAGGAACAACAAGTAGCAGCCACTCCAAAAATGTACCAAATGGTAAAGAGCATCAACACAATGAAGAAACTGTGTGAACTAATGGGCAAAACAACCAGCTAGCATGAAAATGGCAGGATCAAATTCACACATAACAATATTGACTTTAAATGTAAATGGGCTAAATGCCCCAATCAAAAGACACAGACTGGAAAAATTGGATAAAAAGTCAAAATCCATTAGTGTGCTGTATCCAGGAAACCCATCTCACTTGCAAAGACACACATAGGCTAAAAATAGAGGGATGGAGGAAGATCTACCAAGCAAATGGAGAGCAAAAAAAAGCAAAAGTTGCCATCCTAGTCTCTGATAAAATAGAATTTAAACCAACAAAGATCAAAAGAGACAAAGAAGGGTATTACATAATGGTAAAAGGACCAATGCAACAAGAAGAGCTAATGATTCTAAATATATATGCACCTAATACAGGAGCACCCAGATACATAAATCAAGTTCTTAATGACCTACAAAGAGACTCAGACTCCCACACAATAATATTGGGAGACTCTAACACTCCGCTGTCAATTTTACACAGATTAATGAGACAGAAAATTAACAAGGATATCCAGGACTTAAACTCAGACCTGGACCAAGCAAACCTAACAGACACATACAGAACTCTCCACCTCAAATCCACAGAATATACATTCTTCTCAGAACCACATCATACCTACTCCAGAACTGACCACATAATTGGAAGTAAGTCACTCCTTAGCAAATGCAAAAGAAGAAAAATCATAACGAACAGTCTCTCAGACCACAGTGCAAACAAATCAGAACTCGGAATTCAGAAACTAACTCAGAACCACAAAACTTCATGGAAACTGAAGAACTGGCTCTTGAATGTTGACTGGATAAACAATGAAATGAAGGCAGAAATAAAGATGTTCTTTGAAACCAACGAGAATGAAGACATAACATACCAGAATCACTGGGACGCATATAAAGCAGTGTCTAGAGGAAAATTTATAGCAATAAATGCCCACATGAAAAGCAAGGAAAGATCTAAAATTGACACCCTATCATCAAAATTGAAAGAGCTAGTGGAGCAAGATCAAAAAAACTCAAAAGCTAGCAGAAGACAAGAAATAACTAAGATCAGAGCAGAACTGAAAGAGGCAGAGACACAAAAAAAACTTCAAAAAGTCGTCAGTAAATCTAGGAGCTGGTTTATGGAAAAGATCAACAAAGTAGACAGACCACTAGCCAAATTAATAAAAAACAAAAGAGAGAAGAATCAAATAGATGCAATAAAAAAACGATAAAGGGGATATCACCACAGATTCCACAGAAATACAAACCACCATCAAAGATTACTACAAACAACTCTATGCATATAAACCAGTAAACCTGGAAGAAATGGATAACTTCCTGGACACTTACACCTTCCCAAGACTGAATCAGGAAGAAGTTGAAACCCTGAATAGACCAGTAACAAGGGTTGAAGTTGAGACAGCAATTCCACCCAAAAAAAGCCTAGGCCCAGATGGGTTCACAGCTGAATTCTACCAGACATACAAAGAGGAGCTGGTACCACTCTTTCTGAAACTATTCCAAACAATCCAAAAAGAGGGAATCCTCCCCAAGCCTTTTTATGAGACCGAAATCATTCTGATACCAAAACCTGGCAGAGACTCAACAAGAAAAGAAAACTTCAGGCCAATATCCATGACGAAAATAGATGCAAAAATCTTCAATAAAATACTGGTAAACTGAATGCAACAGCACATCAAAAAGCTTATCCATCATGATCCAGTAGGCTTCATCCCACGGATGCAAGGCTGGTTCAACATACCCAAGTCTATAAACATAATTCACCACATAAACGAAATAAAGACAAAAACCACATGATTATCTCAATAGATGCAGAGAAGGCCTTCAACAAAATTCAACAGTCTTTATGCTAAAAACTCTCAATAAACTAGGTAATGACAGAACGTATCTCAAAATAATAAAAGCTATTTATGACAAACCCACAGCCAATATAATACTAAGTGGGCAAAATCTGGAAGCATTCCCTTTGAAATCTGGTACTAGACAAGGATGCCCTCTCTCACCATTGCTATTCAATACTGTATTGGAAGTTCTAGCCAGAGCAATCAGGCAAGAAAAAGAAATAAAAGGTATTCAATTAAGAAAGGAGGAAGTCAAATTGTCTCTATTTGCAGACAACATGATTGTGTATTTAGAAGACCCTATCATCTCTGCCCAAAATCTCCTTAAACCGATAAGCGACTTCAGCAAAGTCTCAGGATACAAAATCAATGGCAAAAATCACAAGCATTTCTATACAGCAATAACAGACTTAAAGAGAGCTAAATCAAGAATGAACTGCCATTCACAATTTCTACAAAGAGAATAAAATACCTAGGAATATAACTAAAAACAGATGTAAAGGACCTCGTCAAGGAGAACTACAAACCACTGCTCAACGAAATAAGAGAGGACACAAACAGATGGAGAAACAGTCCATGCTCATGGTTAGGAAGAATAAATATTGTAAAAATGGCCATACTGCTCAAAGTAATTTACAAATTTAATGCTATCTCCATCAAGCTACAAAAGACTGTTTTCACAGAACTGGGAAAAATCACCTTAAACTTCATATGGAACCAAAAGAGAGCCCGCATAGCCAAGTCAATTCTAAGCAAAAAGAACAAAGCTGGAGGCATCATGCTACCTGACTTCAAACCAAAAGGCTACAGTAATCAAAACAGCATGGTACTGGTACCAAAACAGAGATATAGACCAATGGAACAGAACAGAGGCCTCGGAGGCAACGCCACACATCTACAACCATCTGATCTTCGGCAAACCTGACAAAAACAAGCAATGGGGAAAGGATTCCCTGTTTAATAAATGGCGTTGGGAAAACTTGCCAGCCATGCGCAGAAAGCAGAGACTGGACACCTTCCTGACACCTTACACTAAAATTAACTACAGATGGATTAAAGACTTAAACGTAAGACCTAACACCATAAAAACCCTAGAAGAAAACCTAGGCAATACCATTCAGGACATAGGCATAGGCAAGGACTTCATGACTAAAACACCAAAAGCATTGGCAACAAAAGCCAAAATAGACAAACAAGATCTAATTAAACTCCACAGCTTCTGCACAGCAAAAGAAAGAGTCATTCGAGTGAATCAGTAACCAAGAGAATGGGAAAAAAAATTTGCAATCTATCCATCTGACAAAGGACTTATATCCAAAATCTACAAAGAACTAAAACAGATTTACGAGAGAAAAACCCCATTCAAAAGTGGACAAAGGATATGAACAGACATTTTTCAAAAGAAGACATATATGAAGCCAAAAAACATGAAAAAAATGCTCATAATCACTGGCCATTAAGGAAATGCAAATCAAAACTACATTGAGATACCATCTCATGCCAGTTAAAATGGTGATCATTAAAAAATCTGGAGACAACAGATGCTGGAGAGGATGTGGAGAAGCAGGAACCCTTTTATACTGTTGGTGGGAGTGTAAATTAGTTCAACCATTGTGGAAGGCAGTGTGGTTATCCCTCAAGGACCTAGAAATAGAAATTCCATTTGACCCAGCAATCCCATTACTGGGTATATATCCAAAGGATTATAAATCATCCTATTTTAAGGACACATGCACACATATGTTCATTGCAGCACTGTTTACAATAGCAAGGATGTGGAACCAACCCAAATGCCCATCGATGATAGACTGGACAGGGAAAATGTGGCACACATACACTATGGAATACTATGCAGCCATAAAAATGATGAATTCATGTGCTTTGTAGGGATGAACCTGGAAACCATCATTCTCAGCAAACTGACACAGGAACAGAGAATCAAGCACCACATGTTCTCACTCATAGGTGAGTGTTGAACAATGAGAACACATGGACACAGGGAATGGAGCATCACATATTGAGGTCTGTTGGTGGGGACTAGGTGAGAGACAGTGCAGATTAGGGAGTTGGGGAGGGATAACATGGGGAGAAATGCCAGATATAGGTGATGGGGATAGAGGCAGCAAACTACATTGCCATGTATGTACGTATGCAACAATCCTCCTACCACCCAACCTCCAACAGGCCTCAGTATGTGTTTTTCTGCCCCATGTGTCCATATGATCTTATGCTTCAGCTCCCACTTATAAGTGAGAACACATGGTATTTGGTTTTCTTTTCCAGCATTAGTTTGCTCAGGATAATGGCTTCCAGCTCCATTCATTGCCCTGCAAAAGACATAATCTTATTCCTTTTTTAAGGCTGCATAGTATTCCATGGTGTATATGTACCACATTTTCTTTATCTAGTCTGACACTGATGGGCATTTGGGTTGATTCCATGTCTTTACTATTACGAATAGTGCTGTGATGAGCATACATGTGCATCTATCTTTCTAATAGAATGATTTATATTATTTTGGATATATATCCATCAACGGGATTGCTGATCAAATGGTATTTCTGCCTCTAGGTCTTTGAGGAATTGCTACACTGTCTTCACAAAGGTAAAACTAACATTCCAAGCAACAATGTAAAAGCCTTCCTTTTTCTTCATAACCACTGCAACATGTGTTGTTTTTGACTTTTTAATGATAGCCATTCTGAGTGGTGTGAGATGGTATCTCATTGTCGTTTTGATCAGCATTTCTCTCATGATCAGTGACGTTGAATTTTTTGACATGTTTGTTGGCCACATGTATGTCTTCTTTAGAGATGCATCTGTTCATGTTCTTTGTCCACTTTTTTTTTTTAAGGCAGAGTTTCGCTCTTGTTACCCAGGCTGGAGTGCAATGGTGCGATCTCGGCTCACCGCAACCTCTGCCTCCTGGGTTCAGGCAATTCTCCTGCTTCAACCTCTTGAGTAGCTGGGATTACAGGCATGCGCCACTGTGCCTAGCTAATTTTTTGCATTTTTAGTAGAGATGGGGTTTCACCATGTTGACCAGGATGGTCTCGATCTCTTGACTTCATGATCCACCCGCCTCAGCCTCCCAAAGTGCTGGGACTCCAGGCATGAGCCACCGTGCCCAGCCCTTGTCCACTTTTTAATGAGGTTGTTTTGTTTTTTCTTTTAAATTTGTTTTTCTTTGCAGATGGATAGATTAAAAAATTTTTTCTTCCATTCTGTAGGTAGTCTGTTCACACTCATGACAGTTTCTTTGGCTGTGCAGAAACTCTTTGATTATATTCCATTTGTCAATTTTTCCTTTTGTTGCAATTGCCATTGGTGTCTTTTTCATGAAATCTTTGCCCATGGCTATGCTCTGAACAGTATTGCCTGGGTTTTCTTCTAGGGTTTTTCTCACTTGCAGTTTTACATTTAAGTCTTTAATTCATCTTGAGTTGATTTTTGCATATGGTATAAAGAAGGAGTCCAGTTTCAATGTTCTCCGTATGGCTAGCCCATTCTCCCAGCACCACTTATTAAATAGGGAATCCTTTCCCCATTGTTTTTGTCAAGTTTATTGAAGATCAGATGGTTGTAGGTGCGTAGTCTTATTTCTGAATTCTCTGTTCTGTTCCATAAATCTACGCATCTGTTCTTGTACTCGTACCATGCTGTTTTGGTTATTGTAGCCTTGTAGCATAGTTTGAAGCTGGGTAGAGTGATGTGTCCAGCTTTGTTCTTTTAGCTTTGACTTATCTTGGCAATTTGGGCTTTTTTTGGTTTTATACAAATTTTAAAATAGTTTCTTTCTAATTGTGTGAAGAATGTCAATGATAGTTTAATGGGAAAAACACTGAATTTATAAATTGCTTTGGCTAGTATGGCCATTTTAACAATATTGATTCTTCCTTTCAATGAGCATGGAATTTTTCCATTTTGTTTTGTCATCTCTGATATCTTTGAGCAGCGATTTGTCATTTCCCTTGAAGAGATCCTTCACTTCGCTTGTTAGCTGTATTCATAGGTATTTTATTATTTTGGGGGCAACAGTGAATGGAAGTTCATTCATGACTTGGGTCTCAGTTTGCCTGTTGTTGGTGTGTAAGAATGGTAGCAATTTTTGCACTTTGATTTTGTATCCTGAAACTGCTGAAGATGTTTATCAACTTAAGAATGTTTTGGGCTGAGATGACGCGGTTTTCTAGATATAGGATCATCTCATCTGCAACCAAAATAGTTTAACCTCCTCTCTTCCTATTTGAATACCCTTTTTATCTTTATCTTGTCTTATTTCCCTGGCCAAAACTTCTAATACTATAATAAATAGAAGTGGTGAGAGAGGGCATCCTTGTCTTGTGCCAGTTTTCATGGGGAATGCTTCCAGCTTTTGGTCATTCAGTATTATATTGGCTGTGGGTTTGTCATATATATGGCTACTATTTTCAGTTATGTTCTTTCAATACTAGTTTATTCAGAGTTTTCATTACAAAGGGATGTTGAATATTATCAAAGGTCTTTTCTGTGTCTACTGAGATAATCATGTTGTTTTTGTCTTTCATTCCATTTATGTGATGAATTACATTCATTGATTTACATATGTTGAACCAACCTTGCGTCCCAGAGTTGAAGCCTAATTGATCATGGTGAATAAGTTTTCTGATGTGCTGCTAGATTTGGTTTGCCACGTTTTATCGAGAATTATTGCACTGATACTTATTGGGAATTTTGGCCTAAAGTTTTCTTTTTCTTTGTTGTATCACTGCCAGATTTTGGTATCACTATAATGCTGGTCTCATAGAATGAGTTAGGGAGAAGTCTCTCCTTCTCAATGTTTTGGAATGGTTTCCCTAGAAATCTGTCCGGTTCTGGGCTTTCATGTTTTTGCTTTTGTTTTTGTTTTTTGGTTGTTAGGCTATTTTTTACTGCCTGAATTTCAGAACTGAGTATTAGTCTGTTCAAGAATTCAATTACTTACTGATTCAGTCTTGGGAGGGTATATGTGTCCAGGAACTTATTCATTTCTTGTAGATTTTCTAGTATATGTGCACAGGAGCGTTTATAGTATTCTCTGATGTCTGTTTGTTTTTCTGTGGGTTCAGTGGTGATATCCACCTTATCTTTTCCAATTCTGTTTATTTGAATCTTCTCTCTTTTCATCTTTATTAGTTTAGTGAGTGGGTCTATCTGTTAATTTCTTCAAATAACCAGTTCCAGGATTTGTTGATATTTTGAAGGATTTTTCATGTCTCTGTCTCCTTCAGTTCGGCTCCAATCATAGTTATTTCTTGTCTTCTGCTAGCTTTGGGGTTTATTTGCACTTGGTTCTCCAGTTATTTTAGTGTTGATGTCAGGTAGGTTTTTAACTTGAGATATTTCTAGCTTTTTGATGTGGGCATTTACTGCTATAAATTTCCTCTTAATACTGCTTTTGCTGCATCCCAGAGATTCTGATACATTGCTTGTTTTCATTAGTTCCAAAGAACTTCTTTATTTCTGCTTTAATTTCATGATTTACCTAAGTCATTCAAGAGCAGGTTGTTCAATTTCCATGTGGTAGTGTGGTTTTAAGTGAATTCTTAATATTTAGTTGTAATTTGATTGTGCTATTGTCTGAAAGACTGTTGGTTATGATTTCACTTCTTTTGCATTTGCTGAGGAGTGTTTTAGTTCTGATTATATTATCAATTTTAGGGCAAATGCCATGTTGTGTTAAGAAGAATGCATATTCTGTTGCTTTTTGGTGACGACTTCTGTAGGTATCTACGAGGTCCACTTGATACAGAGCTGAGTTGGGATCCTGAATATCTTCGTTAACTTTATGTCTTGATGATCTGTGTAGGATGTTGGATATCTAAGTCTCTTTGAAGGTCTTTAAGAACTTGCTCTATGAATCTGGGTGCTACTGTATTGGGTGCATATATTTAAGGTAGTTAGCTCTTCTATTGAATTGAACCATTTACCGTTATACAATGCCTTTGTCTTTTTTGATCTCTGTTGGCTTAAAGTCTGTTTTGTTGGCTGGAGACCACTGTTGGGAGGTCTCACCCAGTCAAGAGGAATGGGATCAAGGATGTGCTTAAGAAGTAGTCCGGCTCCTTTTTGGTAGAGCAGTTGTACTGTGTTGGAGACCCCTGCTGCCCCCAACTGGTTTGGGCTCTCCAAGGCCCACAGGCTCGACCAGCTAAGAATCTCAAACAGCCAAGGAGGTGGCCCTCCCTGCTCCTCAGGCACTATGTCCTAGGGAGAAATTAGAGCTCTGTCAGCCCTGTAGAACATGGGTGGGGGTGGCAAGAGGCCTCAGCTGGGAGGATCTGCCTTACAAAAAATAGATCAGGTTCCCACTTAAAGTAGCAGTCTGGCCATACCTTGACAAAATGTTTGTGTTGTGGTGGGAAACTATCTCTGCTCCTTTAGACTTGGACTCTTCAAAGCCACAGGCTGGAATGACTGAGTCATCCAACCAACTATGGTCCTCCCCTCCCCCAGGCACTTAATCCCAGGGAAAGATCAAAGCTATTCATAATAGGTGAGGGCAGGCATGGCTGGAGGGCCTGGCTGAGTCGTCCTGCCCAGTGAGGAGTAATTGATCGGGGTCCTGCTTAAAGAAGCAGTCTGGCCACAATCTGGCAAAGCTACTGTGCTGTGCTGCTGAGGGGGACCCTTCCTTGTCCAGAATATTGGGGCTCTCCAGAGCTCTCAAGCTGAAATGGATAAGTCACCCAAACAGCAGAGATGGCATCCACCTTTCCCCCTGGGGATTTTATCCAGTTTCAGGCAGGCTCCACACTGTTGCTGGTGGCTGGCTGGAATTCCAAGCCAGTGAATCTTACCTTGTGAGGAACCGTGGAAGGGTGACCCTCAGGCTAGCACTGCTCTGTTCCCTGGATTCTGCCCCATTCCTAGGGGTATGTGCAGACCTCCCACCTTGCCTGAATTGCAGACACCTTTTGTTGGGAATCAAAAGGTATATAAAGTTTTTGGAGTATGTAAAGCTGGCTGAGTCTCTGTGCATGCCTAAGCAGCTGCTCTGCCAAGACTCCACACAGCAGTGTGTGTCAGCCCCAAGGCCCTGGTGGCATGGGCTCACTCACAAGTGGATCTCCTGATCCATGGGTTGCAAAGATTGATGATTTCCTGGGGTTGCCAGTGTTCTCCAGGCAACAAAACAGACTTTAATCAATCACTTACCACTTCCATTGGCTGGGTATGGGGATTCCTTTGGCTTTGTGTTGATCCTGGGTGGGCAAGTTGTCTCTTTAATAAGACCCAGTGCAAGAACCTGGATATTTCAGTTAAAGGTGCTGTATTCACTCACCCCTTTCATTCCTCTGCAGGAGTGTGGCAGACTGCAACTGCTTCTAATTGGACATTTTGGCCCCTCCCCTCCCCTGTAAGATCTTTATGAAATTTTTTTCCTTCCTATGAAGAGAAGAAGAGTTGTAAGAATTCAGACTGATAAAATAAATAAAAATGAGGCTGGCCTCACACTTCCCTATAGAACCAAATGTCTGAAGTCAGCAGATGTTACTCTTTAGATTTTGATGGAGTAAGCTTTCAATTTAAGAGTTTCTGTCCAAATAAATTATTGTTTGTATCAGTTAGGGTTCACAGCTTCTGTCACATCTGTGCTTTTTGTAATATTGGAAATTTCTTCAGGAATTGGAAGGTTTTTTTTTTTATACTTAAACTTGAATCACTATAAAGTTTATTGGAAAATATGGACACCTGGAAGAGTCTTGTAGACCATAATCTACAAGCTTAATTATGGAGAGGTCTGGAGGAATGATTTTACTGGGAAACCCAGTAGTAATTTGTTTAATTACTTGTTTTCTAGGGATGGTTAGACTTCTCAGAAAAAGCTTTCAATCTCTTCACTAACAGGAAAAGAAAAGAGAGGAAGAGAGAGAGAAGACAGAGAGAAAGAAAGAAGGAAGGGAGGGAGGAAAAGAAAATAAAGAAAAAGCTTCCAGAAATCTAGGAACTAAGTTGGGGATGAAGATTGAGGTTTGGTAGCTCATCTGCCAATACAGAGAGGAGTGCTTTCCAGTTCCTCTGCTTTCTAAGCTATACTCCTGTCTTCCACTGTGTCTTGTGTCCTTTAAAGTAGAAACTGCACCGAGGCCCTCTTTGGAGGGTATGTCTGTGCTTCTGAAGGCAATGTATTGCAATGGAAACAACCTCTACCTTTGCAGAAAGTGGGGTATCAGATCCAGCAGCAAACTGCATGTAAAAAGACTTTAAAATAAGCACATTGTTTTTGGATTTCCTTCCACGCGCATTCCAGAGGTGTACTGTTCAATTCCTGAGCCTGTCAGAATTCCTGCAGTGCACATGGCACAGCTTTGTTGCTATACATTCTTCCAGTGCAGGATTCAGCTTCATAAGGACTACCACCATTACTATTCACTTTTTACATCTCACCTTCCCAGACGGGTATGATCTCCTCTTCTTTTAGGCATATCCTTGTGAGTTTATTCATTTAGAATCACCTTTATCACATGCTTTTGTTTAATTTTAGCAGAGAGTAACATTAAATGTGGCTTAAGCAAAATCTCGTAATGAATTTTCCAATTTTATATCACTAGAAGAGGGACAGATGAATTTTGGTTGATCACGTGCTTTTTAAAAAAATTTTCTTGCTAGTTTTGTTTGCAAAATTTGAGATTATTGCATCACAGCCGTGATAGTCCCCTATAGTTTTCTTTGATCTTGTTGTCTTGATTTGGTTTTGAAATAAGGTAAACTGGATTCATACAATTAGTTATAGGGATGTTTTCCATTTTTGTCGTCTGTAGCAGATTAATATAGAATATATGTGTTCCTAAATATTTTGACAAAACACAATTGTAAAACCATCAGGAAATATTGCTGTTTGAAATAAACATTTGAATACTGATTAAATTTCTTTAGTAGTTTTGGTTTACTTAGACTTTTTTTATTTCTTATAAGTCAATGTTGTAAATTGTATTTACCCCTAAATATATAAATTTCATCTCAGATTTATAATTTTATTAATAAAATTTTTGGTAGAATTCTTATGATTTTATTTAATGACGACTGCATCTATAATCATAATGCTTTTATAATGAGTTAATTTGTGTTTTCTCTTAATTTTCTTGATTAAATTTCTCAGAAACCTATTTTATAGTTCTCAAAAATATATTCTCTTTAAAATATTTTAAAAATCATTAATCTCACATTTCTTTTGTTCTTTTTTTTTTTTTCTTGAGGAATCTCACTCTATCATCATCCAGGCTGGAGAGCAGTGGCATGATCTCCGCGCACTGCAACCTCCCCTTCCTAGGTTCAAGCAATTCTCTACCTCAGCCTCCTGAGTAGCTGAGATTACAGGCGCACACCACCATGCCTAATTTTTGTATTCTTTTTAGTAGAGATGGGGTTTCACCATCTTGGCCAGGCTGGTCTTGAACTCCTGACCTTATGATCCACTCGCCTTGGCCTCCCAAAGTGCTGGGATTACAGGAGTGAGCCGCCATGCCCGGCCTATGTTTTTCTTTTGTTCTGTTTTCTGGCTTTCTTTTTTCTTTAGCATTATGTATTTAACATTAAAAAATATAATTTTACAGTTCTACCTCTATTGTAATATATGTTCTTTGAGCTACGAGTTCCTATCAAAAAAGTTCAACCTCCAAGTTCTGATATATAAAGTTTATGTTTTTCAATTCTAAATATATAGTGAAATATATTTTTGCTTCTTTTATAATTTATATATTTACAAATAGGTGGTTTGTGGTTTTGGCTTTTTGTAATTAATTTCTAATTTTATTTCAATATGGCCAGAAAACATCTGCATAATTTTGCTTATCCAGTATTTTTTAATATTTAATTTTTGGCAAGATTGATGGCCATTTGTTAAAATGTTTTAATTTTACTAAACAAATAAAGTTTGATGTATCACTTTCTGAGAGATTCATTATAATTTTGTGCTAGTTGTGGATACTTCTCTATCAATGTTCAATTTTGTAGCTTTGTTGATAGGAACAAAAATATTTAGGGAATGTGTATTATTTCTGGTACAAAATTGTTAAATATATAGAATTAAACAACAGAAACACTACAATTAAAATTTTGCATGAAAAAATAAATAACAAATATTAAGATTCAAGGCTACCAAATCTTAGTAGCCTTTAATTTGTATGGTAAAGAATTATAGCTTTTATTGTCAAGAAATGATTTTATCTTTAAGAAATATTTTTGGCTTAAAGACTATGTAATAACAATAAAGTTATAACAGCTTTAGCTTGGTGAATAATTTCCTAGTTTTCTTTTTTTATCCATATACTTTTAACATTTTGGTATTTTTACATTTGTATTCTAGATTGGAACAATAAATAGGTATACACAAATTTGGAAAATGTCTAACTATTTGGTAAATGAATTGGCTCTTTCACCTGTAATAACGGCTTTTTAAAATCCTTAATAACACTTTTAAAGTCATTTTCTGTGTTATGTATAATACTGTAGTTTCACATCATTTTTAAACCACTGAAATTATTTGTCATCATTCTTGTTTTTATGGTCAGTGTATTTCCCACATTTTTACCTACTTATTTCTAAACTATATGCAAGAAAATTTATTTTGCAGTTTTTTATTAGGTTTCCATGGACATGAACATCAAATTAAAAACAGGAAAAAATAGATGAGTGCCAGAAACTACAAAGGGAAGCCCATCATTTCAGTTATTTCAAGGAATTTTTAATAGCTAAAGCACAGAATTGAAGAAAGCCTAGTGGACACAGTCACCATTTTCCTGCTAGTGAAACTATAAATTGCTTTTTAAAGTTTTTTTAGATATTATTGATATAAAATTAAAATGCACATGTTTAATGTATACAATTTTAAGATGATAGATACGCATATACACTTAAGATACCATCACTACAATCAAGGAAAAAAAAAGAATCCATCACTTTCAGAAGTTTATGGATGTCCCTTTGAGTGTATCTGTGTGTCTGTTTTGTTATCATGGTAGAAATTCTTAACGTAACTAAGATCTGCTCTCTTAACATATGTTTAAGTATATAATACTGTGTCATTAACTATAGGCACTATGTTATAGTATAAGAGATTTTTAAAACTTTTATATTGCATAACTGAACATTGAAAATGTAGAATGTTATCACCATTACAAAAAACAGTATGGGCCGGGCGCGGTGGCTCACGCCTGTAATCCCAGCACTTCGGGAGGCCGAGGCGGGTGGATCACGAGGTTAAGAGATCAAGACCATCCTGGTCAACATGGTGAAACCCCGTCTCTACTAAAAATACAAAAAATTAGCTGGGCATGGTGGTGCGTGCCTGTAATCCCAGCTACTCAGGAGGCTGAGGCAGGAGAAGTGCCTGAACCCAGGAGGCGGAGGTTGCGGTGAGCCGAGATCGCGCCATTGCACTCCAGCCTGGGTAACAAGAGTGAAACTCCGTCTCAAAAAAAAAAAAAAAACAGTATGGAGGTTACTCAAAAAATTAAAATAGAACTACCATACGATCCAAAAATCCTACTACTAACAGTCCTATATATCCAAAGGAAATGAAATTGATATCAAGACACATGTGTACTCCCATGTTTATTGCAGCACTATCTATAACAGCCAAGACACAAAATCAACCCACATGTGTCCATTGACATGAACGCATGAAGAAAATGTGGTATACATACACAGTGGCATACCACTGAGTCTTAAAAATGAAACAAATCCTGCCAGTTGCAACCACATGGATGAACCTGGATAACATTATGCTAAAGAAGTAAGTCAGTTACAGAAAGAAAAATGTTCCATGATTCCACTTAAAAGGTATCTAAAATATTCAAACCCTCACAGAAGCAGAGATTAGAGTGATTCGTTGCTAGGAGATGAGGGAAAGGGTAGCAGGTTGTTTTTAATTAGTTATTTTTGCTCACTATTATTCCTGAGGTTTTCCTCCACAATCATGTACATGGTTTTGTTATTCTCTCATTGAAAAGCTGTGAATGGTAAATACTCTCAGCCTTCCCCTTCAAAATACCTTTATTTAACTCCATTCTTAAATCATAATACATTAAACTGAAATTCTATGTTTTGATGCTATTTTTTCTTAGTACATTGTATATTTTCTTTTATTGTCTTTTTAATTTTCTAATTTGGCATGGGGAGGAATAATCTCTCCTTTCTGTGAGGTTTCTAAGATTTGTGTTTTACGATAATATTTTAGAAGAAAAAAATATATATGTATATATATATATATTTCAGATGGAGTCTCGCTTCTCACTCTCTCACCAGGCTGGAGTGCAGTGGCACACTCTCAGCTCACTGCAGCGTCTGCCTCCTGGATTCAAGTGATTCTCCTGCCTCAGCCTCATGAGTAGCTGGAACTACAGCCACAGGCCACCACGCCCAGCTAATTTTTGTATTTTTACAAAAATCACTATGTTGGCCAGGATGGTCTCAATCTCTTGACCTCATGATCCACCTACCTTGGCCTCCCAAAGTGGGGGAATTACAGGTGAGCCACCGTGCCTGGCCAGTATATCTTATTTATTCTGCTTGCAATGTAATGTGCTTCTTAAATTGGGAGTTCAGGTTCCATGATTCAAAAGTTTCAATCATTTGCAGCTGTAATTTTCCTGTGCTGGTGGGTGTTTTTCCCAACTAACTCTTCCCTGAAAGGCAGGCTTTTTACAATACCATATTTATACAGAGTTTTCTATTTTCCTTTTCTTACATGCCTAGGGCCAAATCTCCTGTTCTACTTGGGCATCAAGGCCTCATATCCCAACATGAAGAGTCTGTATCTGGATTATTAAGCTCCTGGGAACTAAGTGCATCAAATTGAAGGACTAATGCACTGACTTTTAATTCATTTCTAAAACTAAGAATTTTTTTTCTTTTTTTATTTGATTTTCAATAATTAATATATATTTAAATATTTTTCCAAAAGCTACATTTACTTTTAAATGGTGATAATCTGGATCAGTTTTCTGTCTGGAGCACATTTCTGTAAATGTATACTATATTTATAATCTAGAAAAAAATAATAACATGAATTCCAAGGAGTTCGATAACCATAAGCTTGTATCTGATATCTTCTCTTATGCATTCTTAATGTAGCTACTAAAAGAAGACTGTATAACTTTTATAAAGAAAATAAGTCTGCTAGCCAGCCCTTGGATGGAAAAATTTGAAACTATTAAGTAATCACTTTGACAAGATAACATAACTCTGAGGTAGGTCCTAGGCGATCAAATCAAAGAAAAGCTTCCCTTTGTTCTGTCATTCTGAAATAGCCCTGAAGTTTCTTAATTCACCCTATATATAGTTTGGCCTTTTTTAAAGCTTTGTATTTAATCATCATATCCCAACAAAGTGAAACTGAGTCATACAGTTAAGATAAAAGTATAACTGAAAGCTGTCCATGCTTTATATCTTCCTATTTTACAGTAAACTACCATCTCTTGACAAAGTAAAAGATGGGAAGCAGGTTGGTTTTATAGTTATTGGAAGGAATTGAAGTTGTGTATAACATGATGTAGGTAGAAGTTCCTGCTTCTCTGAATAGATGGACAGTAAATGTAGATGTTGAAATCTGGATTTTTCCCAAGTTTCTCTTTACCCAGAACTCCATACAATAAATGAGATGTTAGGGCATTTGCTTCCTCTCTAGCTTCTTCTGCACTGACATGAGGCAAAAAATTCACTCTACATCAGAGTTGCTTGCTTATGGTATGAAACATGTTTTCTCTGTTTCTCAGTGTCATTGATCTCATGATATAAATATATCTTCCTGTACAGTAGCAATTTTCATCTGATGATATAAAACACTTTACAAACATAAGATCCCTAGGGGATAAAGGGATCAAAATGAATTGAGAATTCTAGGCCTCAGAGTTTAGTTACAACTCTGAAATTCTCAAAGGATCCAGAAAAGGTTTCTTGATCCCTCGGCCTGTTTTTCTAGCATGCAACATAAAAATATTATAAAATCTTAGTAGCACAAATATAGATTTTAACTTTATTAATAAATTGATACAATGGGAGATGGAAAAAGAGTTTATAATCCAAAATTCTGTATATTCTTTCATATTCCTTTTATATTCATTACTTTCAATAATGAAAGTAAATTTTACTTCAATAATGAAAGTAATGAATTCAAATATTATATTCATTTATAGGAATTTTTAAGAATTCCTATAAAAAGAAAACTGGATATAGTTTGATTCTATATCTTTAAAATTTTAATTTTTAACATATAATAGATTTACATGTTTTCATGGTACATGTGATATTCTGATAGATTCATATAATGTGTAATGATCATATCAGGTAAATTGGGATATGTGTCACCTCAAACATTTATCTTTATGCTGGGAACATTCAAATTTTTCTCTTCTAGCTTTTTTGAAATATAAAATAGTTATTGTTAACTCTATTCACCCTACTGAACTATAGAACACTAGATCTTATTCCTTCTGGTTTTTTTTCTTTTTTTTTTTAACACATTAAGCGACCTCTTTTGTTTGAAGATCACAGGATCTTAAATGTAGAAAAACCTAAGGACTCCACTAAAAAACTGTTAGAACTTATAAATGAATTCACTGAAGTGACAGTATACCAAATCAACATACAAAAATTAGTATCATTTATGTATATCAACAGTGAACATATGAAAAACAATCATGGTATCAACTTCATTAACAATAGCTACAAAAAATATAAAATATTTAGAAATAAATTTATGAATGTAAAAAGCACTACAAAAAAAACTATAGAACACCAATGAAAGAAATTGAAGAGAACACAAAAAAATAAAAAGATATTCCATGTCACGGATTAGCATAATACTCCAGTTAATACTGGAATATTAATACTATCAATCCCACCAAAATACCAATGGCATTCTTCAAAGAAATAGGATTCCATATCTGTTTGTTCACCCTGTCCTTCCTAAGTCAAGTAATGACACGTCCTCCAGAAAGGGGACGCATAAAATACAAAGTGAAGTGTATGGACTTTTGGGGATCTGGGAAGCAGAAGCTTTCTTTTTTGAAGACATGATCTAATCCTATAGGTGATTTTACTATTCCTATTTTGCTTAAAGAGAAACTGTGGAACAAGTGAGTTTGATGGTTTATATATGACAAAACTTCAGTTTTGTATGATGGTCTACTTTGTTTCAAGGCCATTTCTTTGTGTGTTTGTTTGCTTGATATTTCTGTGTATCATAATTTTCTCTAGATAAAAGGCTATATTTTGGGCCAATGGATGAAAGAGACATGTTTGACAAAAATAGTAGAGTTTATATGTAAGGGACCACATTATAATAAATGGACTATTATAGAATTTCTAGAACAATAGCCTTCATAATATCTTTGTAGCCTTTGCCTTATTGACTTTTTTACATATGCAGGATTTATGATGGAGTTGTGAGCCATATCAATGACACAAAATTACTCTATTTTATGCAGTAGTAAGAGTTATAAAATTTTAATAACAACGCTTCTATAAATTGTTGTCATAGACCTCAAAAGTGATGAATTCAGGGCCAATGGTGAAAAAGATGAGTTTCAGTAATAAGCAAGCACATTATTATGTCTTATTGTAAAAATCTTTCTCTCTTCTTATTTTCACCTCAAATAATTGTATCCACTTGTTCCTATTAACCTTAATACCTATACACTGTGAGATATACACCATGTAATCTTTAACTCATCTAAATGTCCCCCAATTATGTTAACTTTTCACAATGCTACTGTAGAGGTCATATCTTGTATTCATTATGCCCTGTTTCAAACATCATCAACTACTTGAAGTCTTAAATATATTTTATCATCTCTATATTTGGCTGCCTCCTTTACCTGGGCAATACTTTCTGTCTCTTTTTTCCTCTTTATCTATTTTCTTATATCAATATTCCTTCAAAGCTCAGTTCAGGTATCATCTCTCCCTAGGAAGGCTTTCCTGGAAATCTTGTCTTCCTTGGCCCATTTGCAGATAGTATGGGCTACATGTTTCTCTTGTGGTCCCATCATTTCCTGCACATAAATCTCAATACACACACCTAAAGATGTAGCCACACTGGTGAGTTCAAACCCTGAATCCCTCAGTTGCTAGTTACATGCCTTCGATTAAGTTATTTAAACTTTCTGAACCTCATTTTATTCATTTGCTAAACTAAACCATTTCATACAGGGTAGTTACAAAGATGAATAACATTATATGAAAAGCATAGAGTGGGTATTTGTGTTATATATCACTCCTTTGGCCCCCTGGACCTAGTCTTCTCCCTTCTCCACCTTGTTCTGGGCCCCGTGAGGCTGACTTGTGAGAACTGCATCAATGGGCTTCTTGCTCCTCTGGCTTGAGCTGGGCTTCATCGCCAGAGGGGCACGACTAGAAGATCAGAGGGCGGGAAAAGTGACTTCTGTGGTCAGGGTATTTAGTTCTCAAATCTCTCTCTGCCATGTAGCCAGGGGTTGCCTGCATCCTTCTGTAAGTCCACAGTTCCTGACAGCTGGCTCAGTCAATACAGTGATCTCTGTATTCCAGTAATTGTTCATTGCCCTTGCTCTTTATGCCCAGGGTACTGCATGATCACTTGTTGATTCTTTAAACCCTACTCCCAAAATTGTAAATAGTCTCTTTGTTAAGTCATTCTCAAAAAAGAAAAAAAAAAACAAACCAAAAAAAACCAGCTTGAGTGTGTCAGCTGTTTCCTACCAGGGCCATGACTGATACCATATTCCCTATTATAAACAATATGCACTTAATAAACTGTCCTGAAATTGTCTTTTGATTTCTCTGACTTCCTTGCTAAGCTGTGAACCACTCCAGGACAAAGACCATGGCTCATTTGTTGCTGTTATTTTCTGTTGTCATGCACATTGCTTGGTCCAAAAATTAACATTAAATATTGTTTGATTAAATGAAGGAAGGGAAGTAACGCATATTATTCTGACACCTTAAAAATAGTCACTGCCTCTTATTTTACCTGAACCTGGGTAGTCTAAATAAATGTTTTCTATAATGGATGTAAATTTGTTCAGAAATAAAAGTGTGAGATGGCGAAAAGCAATGTTTCAGGGCAAATTAATCTTGTGAACAATCAACAGGCCAATCAGGTTAAGTGCCATATAAAATCAGCTTAGGAAAATAGGCAGGGCAGGCTGAACTCTAAGGAAGGCACACAAGTTGCTATTAGGTATGTTAAAAGACAAATTTTAGGCCAATTGTATTTAACAGAGTTTGAGCAAAGAATGATTTGTGAATCAGGTAGCCTCATGAGCCAGAGAAGGCTCAGAGAGACTCCAGTGCAGCCACAGAAAATGGAAAGTGAACTATGGAAAATGGAGGAGAGATACAGAAACAGCTGGATCAGTTACAGCTTGGCATTTGCCTTATTTGAACCTGGTTTGAACAGTTGACACCTTTGATTGGCCAAAACTTGGTGTTTGGCACAAGAGAAGATTACAGTCTGTGTATACATCCAGTTAGGTTTCAGTTCACTATGTTTGGAGAAACCGTTAGTCTGAACTTAAAATATGTAAGGAGGCAGCTTTAAGCTAAAGTTAACAGGTAAATATCTCTATAAATCCAAACTCAGTTTGGCAATTAACATAACTATTTGGAGAAAACTGAGTGAGAAATAAGCATGATATTATTTAGGTAAACATGCTTTTCAACCACTGTCTTGCATAACAATATTTGGTGCATCTATTTGAAAAGATATTACTTGAAGCTTAATCACTGAGATTAATTCTTTTCATCATAGAATGTATGTTAATTTTGCTAATTTGGTAGATATTTTAAATGTTGAAAGTTTAAACTACTTCTTTCCAAATCTGAGTCCCCATTACAATTCACAATTTCTGACTGGCTACTCAAAACCTATTGTCCTTTGTCTATGCCTGAGAAACTCCTATTGTGCCTGAGTGTCTAATAATCTCTATGATACATAGAGATTGTAATGCCCAGAATTAGACCTCCAGGGTAAAGAAGAATGTAAACCAGCAAGGTCTTTCTCCTCTTGAAGATCCACCTGTCATATGAAGGTTCTCTGGGGAAAAGGAAGGAGGTCAGAGAGTGACCTTCCCAGGTTTTATGGCTTGCTTTGAGGAGAGGAGTTCTGGTTTCTATGACCCACTTCAAAGAAGAAAAGCGGGTAGGGGAAGTGCCCACTTCTGTGGCACTTCCAGTCTCCTTCAACTGAAAATACTCAGCACGCCAGGAAGTCACCCTTTGGGGGCATCATGTTCTGAGCTCTGAGATAAGAGAATTATTTTACTGACAGTTTGTGTCATTATTGATGTTCAATAAATATTGAAACCCAAGTGCTTTCTCCTATTTCTCCTAGATGATCTGCACAGTTTAGTAACATTACTACAAATGTGTTTTTTAAACTTGTGAAGCTTGCACATTTTAGTTCTACATGTTGATTCATCAGCTAGCTCTGTTCTGAATTCATCAGAAGTTGTGCTGTCTCTCAGCAGCCATTCTTCACCTCTGCAGCTATATTTTCCTACTAGCCCATTTTCCCTAAAATGTGTCTTAGATTATTATCGTTGTTCTTTTAATGCATATTTTGCTCTTTGGTAATGCTATTTAAATAATTTTTAATAAATTTAATTGCAAGTGTTATATGCATTAACTGATGACAAAATGAGTTCTGCATGTAGAATTATGCATAATCAGAAAATTGGCTTCCTAGGGATCAATACCCTCTACCCTTAAAACAATTATAGACAGTTCAACTGAAGCAAAAAATGTATATATATAAGTCATTCAACATTGTGGTGGCCACAATTTTCTTAACACTTCAACAACCTACGAGGATCAGTTTGGGGAGGTGTTTCAGTGTATGAGTGAGGTTGTATGTCACTTAAAAGTAACATTTTGAAACTGGAGCAGTGGAGCAGGGGGTAACCAAAGCTCCATCTGTATTCTAGAAGCCTATCAAAAAATGTAGCCACGTACCCAAAGCTGACCTTTGGAACAGATAAGAGAATATAGAACACAAAAAGTATGACATATGAAACTAGAAGCAGAATTAGTTACAGTAAAATGCTATCAGCAGATAAAACTAACATTAGCATGGAAAATAACACAATGAAATAGAGTATCTGTGGGACATAGAAGTATGCAGAAAGATATGGCTCTGCAATTTATTAGTTGCTTAATGTTAAGCATAAACATCATGTTCTTTAACTATAAAGGGATATAATATGTACCTTACAGGCTTATTTTGAAGATTGAATTAGAAAAAAATGTATGCAAAATGTCTATCTCAAAGTAGATATTCAATAAATAATGTTGAATGAAAATTACAGTTGAATAAATCCTAGGTAAATACTAGTCCCCTCCTTCTAGCTAGACTTCTACCAAGGTATAATGCATCCCTAATTCTGTTCTATCAGTCTTTTCTCATATTGGGCCTTCTCATCTCTGCTTTATGCTGAATGTATGGATGGGTTCTGCCCTGTGTGATAGTTCATTCAAAATAAAGGCTAGTCTCATTCAGACTGTTATACCCAGGCGAGTCAGATGGAACAGCACCATGCTCTGAGTTTCAAATTATGAGTCCTTTACTTTTGGCCAGGGACCAAGAGATGGCTGGCTAATCCTTAAAATTCTCTCGGCCCCAAGAAAGGGGCTTGATTATCTTTTATAACTTGATTTAGGTAGGGGATAGGGAGCCTAGCTGGAGCAGAGTTTACAGAAGCAGAACAAGCAAGTTAGATAAGGGCGCTGGTAACTAAGAGGCAAGAGGTTCTCATGATTGTTGATTTTTAAGGAGGGTATTCACAAGTGGTTCCCATGATTGCCAGTTACCAAGGGGGGTATTTGATACTTGTCATATAACCAATCAAGGGGGAGGCATTCACAATGGCAAGTGGGCTTACCAAGCAGACTATGGGTTACAAAGGTTATATGTTACTGTAGTTCTAAGTACAGCATGACCCAGCACAGTAGCAAGACCCAGGGATGCGCTTATGGAAGGAGTGGCAGGAGGGGTGAGGCAGAGGTCAAGATGGAGTCTCTTTGGCTTTCAGCAAAATGGAATCTGTCTGGCTAACACGGGGTAGGTTAGCACAATACTTTTACCACTCCTCCTCTAGCTCTGCTTTTCGTGCATCCAAAATGATACTATGTGATCTTAAAAATGCATCCACTAGTCTAAAATTTTAAAATTTATTAAATAAGCATAAAGAATTTGTAATGTTGATTCATTCATCCATCCATTCTACATCTACTACAGACATACTTGACATGCAATGTTCTAGGCATTTGGTGTGAAACCACATTTTTATTCTTAAAGGATTTATGATATAGAAAGGGCATGAGAAACATCAGTAGATTATATACATTGTTGTGAGTGCCATGATAAAGGTGAATTCAGGGTAGAATGAGAAAATGCAACATAGTCCCCCAGCTTATCTTCAGAGAAGGTCTGAAGATCAGGAAAGGCTTTCTTGAAGTTATAACACCTGAGATGTATCTTACAGTATGCATAGAAATTATGCAAGTCAATAAGAAAGAAAAGCATTATTGGTAATAGAAGGAGCATGTGCCAATTTCCAAATTCTATGTCAAATTGTATGACATCTCAGTGTAATTGCAGACATTCAATATCCTAAGGAACAAAGTTTTAATTGGAGAAAAGGGCAATTGAGGTTGCTAAGGAGAGAAGGAGGGGCCAATTTAAAGCAAAGATATTTAATTATAGCCAGTAAAATACTTATTACCAAGCTCTTAAGATTAAAAATAGCCTAAAAGTATTGAGAGCATTGTAGTGATGAACACTATTGCCACCAAATTTGTGGTCTTTAATGAGAACGGTGAACATTTACTAAGTACTTAATTATGTGTCAGACCTTATATTGAATGTTTAACATCTATTAAATAATTTAAAAGTCCAAACAGCCCTGTGTGGTAGACTTGAACACACTCAGGTTGTGATAAGCGAAATTACTGAACAAATCTTAAGTATATGCTAATCCTTTCCCCCCTTTTTTTCTTCTAATGGGGCCTGAGAACTAATATACAAGGCAGACCTTGTATATTACATCAGAAAGTCTGACTTCATGACATCAAATTAAGGGTCAGTGACTTATACAACTTATATGCTCCAGGTATTTACTATAAGGTCTTAGGAATAATAGATACTCAATATTTATTGAACAAATAAATGAGTCTAAACTTTAAATACAAATAGTTGATGGCTACATATTTCCACAGTAATTTTTTTCTTTAAATGGTAGCTGTTGATACTGAGATAATTATGTTAGTGGTATTTAACAAAGGGTAGCTGCTATTGTAATTGAAAGGAGGGCTGAGAAACAAAACCAGAAAATGGATTCAAACCACCACCAAATAAAAGAGCAAATACAAGGATCTAAGTGAGGAAAAAGAGGAAGAGTGACTAGTTTAACACCAGTGAGTGAGTGAATGATCTATATAAATACCAGAAAAAGAGGACCAGTGACTGTGGCTAGTTTATACTCAAACTCAGCATATCTAAAAATGAACCCATATTCAATTCCCACAAACATTTAGCCTCCATTGTTCCTTATTTGAAGTTAATGGCACAAGACAAAAACCTAGCTTACAGCCTCAAATCTTCTTTCCCTTCACTTCTTACTGCTCTTAAATTTATCATCCACTTATCTCTCAAACTCATTAACTTACATCCATCTCAGGGATCATTATTATAGTCTAAGCAACATCATTTTTGCCTAGTTTACATCAACAACCTCCTAACAACTATTTCTACATTTAGTCTAGCTCCACCCCACATCTGTTCTCACCTCTGTAGCTACAGTGAAAAGTTTGAAATTCATGTATGTTTACCCAAAGCTTTATGGATGATGAGGTGGTCCCTACATACACCTCCATACTTACATCACACCTCTACCATTTTGGAGGTTGCAGCCATGTTAACCATCCTTAAATCCCTTGAATATGCCAACCTACTTCCGCTTTGGAGACTTTGCTAATGGTATTGCCTCTGCCTGGAAAGCTCACACCCCCACTGTTCTCCTCTTCATCAGACAGACTTCTACTTACCCCTCAAGTGTCACTTGAAATGTCACTTCTCCCATAAAATCATCCGGGACCACCCTTCCCCTCGTGAGACTAAAAAGGCACTTCTGTCATGTTCTCTGATTTCGTTCTTTATTTTCTCTTATAGATCTTAAAAAATAATTTAATCCAGAAAAAAGTATTTAAAGTAATGTAGTTAAAAATATTATTTAAAATTACCAAAAGTAAAATATTATTTTAAGGGACCATATCCTTTATGATATTTTTGTCATTCTTAGCATTCCCATCTCTCTCTGTATGTCTGATAGGTGGTGCTTAGTAAATACTTGCAGAGTATTTACTGAACCCCTAATCCTACTTTACAGAGTAGAGTACTGCATTAATTTCATGTCAGATCATACAATAAGCCTCCTAAAATAGGATAGGACCCTTTCAAATCCTATAGCCTGAAGATACCTAAAGAATGTACATCTAGGCTGGGCATGGTGGCTTACTCCTGTAATCCCAGCACTTTGGGAGGCCGAGGTGGGTGGATCATGAGGTCAGGAGATCAAGACCAACCTGGCCAACATGATGAAACCTGGTTTCTCTTAAAAATACAAAAATTAGCCAGGTGTGGTGGCGCACACTTGTAGTCTTAACTACTCAGGAGGCTGGGGCAGAAGAATCGCTTGAACTCAGGAATCAGAGGTTGGTGTGAGCCAAGATCACACCACTGCACTCCAGCTTTGTGACAGAGTGAGGCTCTGTCTTAAAAAAAAATGTACATCTGAGTCAGGAAACACTCTAAGTGGGATTTAGTATTTTGGAACCCAGGACTGGCAGTAAGACTGAAGACTACAACACATGTAGGGCAGAGGAGACAGTGTCTTCTATTGCAGACAAATGAAGAGGTCTATTTAAGAAAATCAACTTTGTAAAGGAAATTAATGGGACAAGGTGCATTTTAGTAATTCCTCTAAGAAGGCTCTAAAGATTATGAAAAATAGACGGGACAGCAGACACAAAGGCCCTTAAAGAACATGATGAAGACTTTCTAAGTTATTTCACTGGAAGTCTGATAGTGGGGCAAGTGTAAGGCAAAATTCTTAATTAAACTCAACATAAGAAGTTGAATTCTGTCTGCAAATAGTTAGAAAAGAATTACAAAATGCCACATGTGGTTACACGTAATGCAGAACCAAGGCTCCCCAGGGACATGAAGCCTTGTGTTAATCTCTTTGTGGCTCTGAAAGAGAGAGAGAGAAAAAAAAGATTAAGCTTCCTTGTGGAGATCATGTGATGACTTCCTGATCCCAGCCAGAGGCAGCATTTCCATGGAAACTTCTCTTCCTCTTCACCCACACACTGCTCCATATACTGCAAAGCCTCCTCTAGTTCTCAAAAAAGTTGTATGGAGTAGCCTTGGCTTTTTCTTTTTTTTTCTTAAATAATGAGAAAAACTCTAGCAAATAGGGAAGAAAGCAGAGCAGGCTGACACTACAGCATCATCAAAATAGTGATGGCTTTTCCTAGAACCCTTCAGCTAAGAGCCCAAACATTGATGATCTCCTCAAAGCTTCCACTTTCTTTCCCTTTTTCGTTAGTTTCAGGTGACCACCCAGCTTTAAGTATGGAGGAGGACAAATAAGAAAGCTTCAGATGGGCAACATTGATTTGACTATTCTCATTTTGTCGCTCTTCAGCTCACAAAAGGGCTCACCTTAGTTCAAATCACGAAGTCTTGAAGCTCCTCCATGGATTGGGCCCAGGTTTAATATGCTATGATGTGTGGAGACCTATGTGAGTTTAATGCTCCAACTCAACAGATGAAACACAACTCCCATCTCCACGTATTTCCCCTGCCTCAGGTGTTTAATCTATTCTCAATTGTCTGTCCAACTCATGCCCACTCTTTGGGGAATTAATCAAGGACATTCCCTTGATAACACTTGCATATCATTATCCTAAATTATGTATTTCTTTCTAACATCATCAGCCCACAAATACTTCTCTTCTATTAAAAGTCTGATTTACTTATGATCTAAACTATTCATTGGAAAATAACATAAATAGTTAAGTTGTATTTTTAGCTCACTGTACACACAAAGAAGAAACTTCTAAAATAATTGAGATGATCAAAATATATTTGTTAAAAAAATTTTTTTCATTCACTAATTGAGAATTTCTTTTCACAAAACACATTGCAAAAACATTTTTAAATAAATTCCGAATTTCTAGAATTTGTATGTAAAACAACATGGCTACAGCATTGGAGAGAGAGACACACACAGAGAAAAATGAGGGAGCCGGGGGAGAAAGAGAGAGAGAGAGAGAGAGAGAGAGAGCTCTTTGCCGTGGGGTAGCCCCACAATGAAGATCACCTAGCTATCAGAGTCAGCTATTCTGAGGATTTGTCCGAAAATGCATCAGGATTATCGGGGAAAATAAGTAAACTGAAATTCAATAATATATAACAAATTATCTTTGGACTCTGAAGACAATCTCTCTCTGCAAATTGAGTCCTTGAAATGTTGTAGCCTATTCATGGTCTCTGAGAAATAACAACCTTAAACCCATAATCTCTAATACTTCCTAAACTTTCTTAATAAGAGAAGTTCTATTCCTGATACTACCTCTCATTTGCAAGTTCAAATCATCATTAAGTTTGTAGTCTGTTAGCTGGGTGTGTTTAGGTCAGGCATTATTATTATAGTTAATCTTACTGTTAATATTCTAACGATAAAAATTAAACTATTAATGGTGAATAGAGTTTTTCACCTTAACATAGGCCTATCCCACTGGTGGGATATGTGCCAATTCCAAAGAAAAGTCAGTCATGTGCTTTTCAGAGGATGAAAGCTTAAGATAAAGACTGAAAGTGTTTGATGCTGGAGGTGGGAGTGGTATTATATAGGTCTCAGCCAAGACATGTGATAGTCACTGTAGGAGTAGCTGGAAAGAAGTCTGTGACTCCAATTAACCAGTTCCAGCAGACCTTGTGAAGCCTACAGGAATAATGCTCCTGGCTGTTTTGTACTGCCTGCTGTGGAGTTTTCAGACCTCCGCTGGCCATTTCCCTCGAGCCTGTGTCTCCTCTAAGAACCTGATGGAGAAGGAATGCTGCCCGCCGTGGAGTGGTGACGGGAGTCCCTGTGGCCAGCTTTCAGGCAGAGGTGCCTGTCAGAATATCCTTCTGTCCAATGCACCGCTTGGGCCTCAATTTCCCTTCACAGGAGTGGATGACCGGGAATCATGGCCTTCTATCTTTTATAATAGGACCTGCCAGTGCTTTGGCAACTTCATGGGATTCAACTGTGGAAACTGCAAGTTTGGCTTTTGGGGACCAAACTGCACAGAGAGACGACTCTTGGTGAGAAGAAATATCTTTGATTTGAGTGTCCCAGAGAAGGACAAATTTTTGGCCTACCTCACTTTAGCAAAGCAAACTATCAGCTCAGACTATGTCATCCCCACAGGCACCTATGGCCAAATGAAAAACGGATCAACACCCATGTTCAGTGACATCAACATTTATGACCTCTTTGTCTGGATTCATTATTATGTGTCAATGGATGCACTGCTTGGGGGATCTAAAATCTGGAAAGACATTGATTTTGCCCATGAAGCACCAGGTTTTCTGCCTTGGCATAGACTCTTCTTGTTGCGGTGGGAACAAGAAATCCAAAAGGTGACAGGAGACGAAAACTTCACTATTCCATATTGGGACTGGCGGGATGCAGAAAAGTGTGACATTTGCACAGACGAGTACATGGGAGCTCAGCACCCAGCAAATCCTAACCTACTAAGTCCGGCCTCTTTCTTCTCCTCTTGGCAGGTAAGATGTGCTGGGTATACAATGTCCAAGCAGAAGAACCTTTAACAATCACTTCTTCAGGCAAGGTATAGAAATGATGCCCTGTTAAGAACTCTCAATTTACCTTGTATTTTTACTTTATAGCACACTTTAGATATTTGTGTGATTAGTTGTCTAATGTCTTCTACTAGGTTTCTAAACTGCAATGAACAGAGTACTTGATTCATTATTGCATTTCTCAGAACACAGTGTGGTGCCTTTAAAAATGACAATAGCTCATTATGTATTTTGTGAATTGAATAAATGAATGAATGAATGCATATTTGGATGATTAAATGATATAAGCTAATGTTTCTGAATTATAAAATTATTACTCACCATAGAATTCACATGGTGTACAAATTAAAAATGCAAATTCCTGGCCCTATCACAGACTCATTTGTCAGCATCTTCAAGAGAGGGTCCTGGGAAGGCACAATTTACTACATGTCTATGGTGATTTATCAGGAATGTTTAATAATTATTGGATTAGATCTTCATTTTTTGAAGTACGAAGATCCTGAGGCTTAAACAGGTAAATAATGAGGATGGCTAATATTCGTTGAACATCTAGCATGTGTGAGCCCTGTTGCAAGTGTTTTTGTGCATTCACTCATTAATGCTCATCAGTCTTTCCCCATTTTAGTGGTTGTAAAGGTTGATACTTTGTAATTTGCATAAGATTACACAGGTAATAAGCAGCAAAAAATCATATTTATTCTCCAATAGTCTGGCTGTATGACCACTGTAACCTATTTTCAAGGATTTGACAGCTATAATCTCTTTAGCTAAATGATTCAGCTCCTTCTGTCTTTTTCCTTAGCCTGCAGAAGAAGTTAGCTTTCTTTCCCAGTCCTTGAAAACTTTAGATATAACATGAAAGATTCCTATTTTGAAATTAAATTCCTATTTTCATCTATTCTGAAGTTTTCATTCTGAATTAGAAGCAAAGGGCAACCAAAGAAATATGTGTTTAAATATTTATCTTCTTAAAACCATATGTGAAATGAATGCTTTTCTGCCTGACTTCCGAAAATTTCTAATGCAGTACTTTGACTAGCAACGTTCTATGAAATTAAGCCCAATATGTGAATGGGATGGGAAGAATCTTGCACTCAAGTTCTGATAATCTGCAGCTTTTGAAATGTAGATGGCCTTCTCTGCCCAGCCAAGTTTGTACTCCATCCCAATGGAGTCTATTGAAATTTATTTTTAAAAGGCCACTGTATAATTTCTGGTGTTATTAGTCACTTACTAACGAGTTTTGCACAGGAAAGGCTATAAAAAAAATGTGCTTGGAAAAAAAATATGTTTCAATAAGCTTTCAGAACTCCTACCTTAAAGTGCAAACTCTCATCTAGCTCTTATATCCTCTGTTCTTGTTTAAAAAAACTGCCAGGATTGCACATGGGATTTTCAGTCAGTTATAAAGCTTTCTTTAACTACGTGGCTTCACTTGCCCAGAAAGGTTGGAGGACTGTCAAAATTACGAAAATAAGCTGCAACATCCACAAGAAAGCTTAAAGATAGATATACATTGATTTTTAATTACATGAGATGTGTAATATCAGATGCTATCCAGAACTAAATGAGTATCATTTTTCCAAATTACTTATTAATTATGAGTGGAACATGTTTCCCTTCTTTCCCTCTTCATGAATGTGTTCAATTGTAATACTGTCTGGGGGGGGAAAAAAAGCAAAACAAAAAAAGACATTTTATGTCTAATAGATAAGCTCTGAACTGAAATTTTACAATTATCAACTTCAACCTTGTTCTATGATTAAAGTGCTGTGTAGGAAGAGGTTTCGAAAAAAAAAAATTAGAAAACAGAGTGGACAAAAGATGACTGAAGACGAACAAGCAAACCACAGTGTAAATAAGAAAGGTGAAATGAACGAACATCTGCTGCTCATCTACTGTGTTTTAGTTGTGTCAAGGGATTATCAGTGACAGAGGTTGACAGTCAAACCCAACTCATACTATGTCCATTCCTTTGCATAGCCTTGCTGGTTACAAAGTTCTTAAAAAAGTTAAGATTAATTGCTTACCTTGATTTAATTCAGAGTTCTTAATGTTAAAATCACCTAGGAAGCTTCCAAAAAACCTTGTTTATTAAAAAAAATTGTTGCAAGGGTTTCACACACCTAATTTCTTGCTAGAAATTCAGATTCAAGTGGTCTTCTCTGAAGTTGTAAAGTCCAGGTGTCTGTATTTTTTTGTTTGTTTTTTTCAGACAGAGTCTCGCTCTGATACCCAGGATGGAGTGCAGTGGCATGATCTTGGCACACTGCAACCTCCGTCTCCCAGGTACAAGCAATTCTTCTGCCTCAGTCTCCCTAGTAGCTGGGACTACAGGGGCCCGCCACCACACCCGGCTAATTTTTTGTACTTTTAGTAGAGATGGAGTTTTACCCTGTTGGCCAGGCTGGTCTTGAACTCCTGACCTCAAGTGATCTGCCCGCCTTGGCCTCCCAAAGTGCTGAGATTACAGGCCTGAGCCACCACCCCGGGCCTTTAAGTGTCTGCATTTTTAAAACCTCATTTTGTGCCTCTAATGTGTAGCCAGCACTGAGAATCTTTGAGTTAATGAATATGGAGATTGTTTGGGTATCTCTTTACTTTTACTTCACAAAAACACAGGTTTTATAATAAACACATCATTAATTTGAATGCCTTTGCCCAAATTGATTAAATTAAGAAACAGACTGTTTTGTGTGAGATGAGATCAAATAGTTTCTAGATTGAGTTAATTAAGACCTTCCAAATCAGCTGGACCGATGCCCCTTTCACATAAAGCCTTCTTTTTTTTATTGGTTTCGGTATCTTTTTACTTGGCCCCAAAACTGAGATTTTAGAGATTTGATAGCATTTATTAACTCTGAGCTGAGAGATCTGCAATGGTATCTAGGGTAGCCTGTGCATTTTATTTGAAAACTACAGAAAAGTCTAAAACGGTAAGATGATTGTCCAAAGTCACACATCTGAGGACTAAAACCAATTGGCTCTGACTGCTGTGCTTTTTAAGTCAGCAGTGTTATTTCTTATTTATAAGGATCCATTTAGGTTCAGAAGGGGTCAAATAACCCAATAATTTCTGAATGTATAATTTGACATATAATCACTTTGATTCCCTTAAAATTCTCCTGCCCCAGACAAAATGGGCAGACACAGTGATGTAGTCCTTTTAATTTATATCATAATGAAAATATTCTGAGACTTTTACTGATCCACCTCTATTACTCAGGTAGAGTTGACCCACTCCCCTTTGTGCTTTCATTATACTTTGTACAGATTTATATCACAGCAGTTGTAACTTTTCATTACATGTAATGGTTTTCAACCCTGTCAGTATCTACCAGCCTGTCAGCTGCTCCAAGGTAGTGATCATTTCTAAATATTATTGCATCCACAGAGTTCAGGGCCATAATATACACATGAAACAGGCTTTACAAATAAATGCTGAATTTAATAAAATTTAACATCAAAGAAACGTTAGCTCTAATGCTAACACAGATAAAATATTAAACTCTGCATGGGTAGATTGCTAGGACCGTTAACTGCAGTTTTTTTATAGCATTGGATTCCCGGTGCCAAGGATACAACAATATTAGTATCAGCCATTTACCCAAATTTGTATATCACATATTTTGTATATTTCTCTCTGGTAGTTCCATATGTACGTTTGTGTGTGCATACAAAGAAAGACAGAATACTAGAAAGAAGATAAATCAAATTGCAACATAGCTGAGGGTAATTTAAATGAGATTAATAATATTTATTGGTTTACTAGAGTTTTCTATTAAATAAAATATATTAAAATCAAGTAATTAATTAAGTTTTTTGGAAAGCCTATGTTCTTAATTCATGTCTGTTGTTTGCTCATTTATTTATTTAATGCCCCAAAGTTTTAAAGTAGAGGCCATGTTTGTCATCAATTAAAATAGTTGATTGTATTTGGAGGTGAAGGGTTGCTTAATAACATTTAAGTACAAACTACCTGTGCTCAGCAAAATTAGATCTAATGTAATGCAACCAACAGATAAGCTGGGCATAAAAATAAAAAGGGAATCAGGAATAGGTGTCATGATGAACTGAAACAGAGGAAAAACATTTTCTCGCTGATAGACATGAGCAAACTGTGACCAGGGAATTCACTCGTCAGGTGAAAAGCACATCACATGGAAGCAAACAGTTGGAAGAAAAAAAGTCACATTTCAGCAGAGAGTCACGGGTTCTAGGTAACCATGACAACAGCTCAGTGAAATAACAGCTTCTCTTTTTTCTTTATGAAAAAGATTTTGTGGAATGTCATATGGTTTACATTTTTTTCTCCCAGATAAACCTCTAATGCTATAACAAAATCTTTGTTCCCAAAACCTTTTAATAGCTGGCAGTTTAGCGTTATTTCTTTGAATTTAAGAGAACAGTATTTCCGTTCACCTTCCTCATTAATATACCTGTTATCTGTTTCTTCTTTGTATCTCCTCTCTTTCTCCTGTGACTTAAGATACTCGATTGTCCCCCCAACCAACACCCAGCATATGTTATAAACAACTTGTGTTGAAATAGAAAAAGAACACCGTCATCATCAGTACATCCAGGCTCAAATTCTACCCCTGCCATTTAGTAGATGACATTGGACCAGTTTATTTAAAATCTTTGACCTTTGTTTTTTCCTAAGAGAAAAAAAAGTGAGGTAGAATTACCATAAATGCTTTTTGTGTGTGTATGTATGTGTGTGTTAAGAGGATTAAACAGAATGGAAAACAGAAAATGTAGTAATAAATTTGAGTGAACTTTCATACTTACTTAGCTACAAGATCCTAAGCAAGTTATTTAATTACTCTGAGACTGTTTTTGTCCGTAAAACTAGAGTAATATAGTTTAAAGCATTACTGTGAAGGAATTCAATAAAATGTGTTTGTATGGCTTGTTTAGGATATGACATATCATTTGAGTTCCATTTGTGAAAATAATATATTTTTAAACAATACATCAAAATTAGATATAATAATGAATATTCAAACAGCGTTATACACCCGAAGTGAAAAAGAATTTGGTGACCTGCCCAATGGTTTTGTTTTCAAAAATAATTTTAATGGCTGTCATTATGAAACACTTTACACCTGGCACTATGCTAAGTGCTTTATACATGCTAGATTATTTTATCTTTGATAGAAAGTTATAAAATCCTCATTTACAAATGAAAAATCTTGATACTCAGAGAGCTTAAGTAACTTGCCCAAGGCCATGTAACTAAGAGGGTCAGTATTGGAAACCAAGTCTTTCTGACTAGAATCTTCATGATCATAAGCACAATGCTAACAGTTTTTCCAAGCCTATCTCCTCTCCTACATGCAGTATAAAAACTAAGGTTTGGAGTTTTTAAAATTATTTCTGGAACCAGGGTAGATTTTCTCCTTGTTAGTAATACCTCCAGTCATCCACACACTTAGTCACTTGGCAGTTGGCATTTCAGCAAAAATAGTTTCATTCAAGCCTCTCTAATTTAACTGAGTTGGTTGCAGGAGTCTTTAAGGCAGCAGGATCTTTTGAAAATAGCCTGAGAATGATTACTCAAAGAAGAACAAAAATGATTTCGTCTATGTACTTGTTGTACTGTCTAGTTAATCAAAATTATAAAGGCATCCAACAAACTAACTTCAATGTAAAAGTTAGGTTTGTTTTATTCAACCATTCCTAAACCATTAACATGTCATGATAAATGTAGTGGGTATTGCTTCAGAATTAGGAGGCTTGTGTTTTAGTCCTTTAGTTCTGATTCCAAACATCATATGACCCTAAGGCAAGTCACTCAGCAGTTCTAGTTCTCAATTATTTATGAATAAAAGAATTGAGGAATGTTGTGATGTATCAGAAAAACAAGAAACTGACATTTGTTGAGCCAGGAATTATTTGTTGAATAGTTTCTTTTCATGTATTATATCATCGTACAGTTAAAAAAATTGAGACTTAGCAAGTCTAAAAAAACACGTTCATTGACACATGGCTAGTAAGAAGAATTAGCCAGAACTGAAGTCTCATCTACCTGCATTATGAAGCCCAATTTTTTCTCTACCACACAGTGCATCAATTCATAAGGTATATCTTAGTAACCAAAAATTAAGCATTTCTTATCTAACACAGTGGCAGCCATCGATGATGGGAGACTGCCCATTCAATTCTATTTCAGGTGACTCACTTTGTGTATATATGCTTACAGGTAGCAAATTCAGCGGGATAGGAGACCAATAAAATAGCCTTGATTATTTTCAAATGTGATCAAAACAGTTGACCAGGAAGACATTTTATCTTTAAATTATTATCCTATGTATCTTCCTTATTGTTCACAAAATTATGAATCATAACATGAGCTTTATAGCCTATTCGGATTTTGCAGTCTTCTATACTCAGGTTTGGTATCTTCATCATTAAAAAAAAAAAGAGATAAAATCATAAAAATCTACAGGGTAGTAGTGAGAATTTCAATTTTAAATGTACACAGAGCTATATCCCTTATGGCCTAGGACAGAGTAGGGACTCAATATATGTTTAAAAAAATAAGTTCTAGAAATTTATTCTGTGGTAGAAGTGGTACCAACAACATGACCAAGAAAAATAAGCACTCAATGCACACTTTTTGTAGGAGATTCTTTGGCTCATTCATTGACTTTGTTCATTAACCCAACAAATATTTATTGCACCTCTCTAGAGTGCTAGAAGCTGCACTAGATTCTGAAAGTAAAGAAATAAACAATATAAAAATGAATGGGTCTTCACGAAGGGTATGTTTTTATAGGGATGTAATAATCATTGCCAATTAGAAACTGAAATGAACAAGCTTAAGTTGGGTAAAGAACAATGCTATCTCCCCAGTGGCTGCAAGCCTCCCATGGAAGCATGTACCTATTGTGAAGAGTCAATGGGCTCTCCTGCATTTCATGTTTTGCTTAGAATTTATATCTCACTACCTAATTATTTTATTAAATCTAAGGGATCAATGAATTTATGTGATGCAATAATTTATGTACCACTAAGAAAAATAAAAGTTTGTATTTCTTTTAAGAGCTCTTTTTAGCTTATTAGTCACATTTTTGTCATATTCTTCTGTCTACACATAAATAAAACTACAAGCAAAATAATTTGTTGAAGAGTACCTGAATATTTTTTACATTCAGAGTCAGCCTCTTTTGAATTACTATTTAAGTCAGAGTCAACAATGTCTGTTTTCACAAATTATTTGCCTTGGCCTTAAAGAATGGGTAGGATATTAGATGTATGGCAAAGAGTGGGCATGCTTAGCCACAATCAGAATCACAGAATGGAAAAGCAGAAGCAGTATCCAGAGAAGAGTAGGCTATCTGACTTTAGCAGCAGGTCCACACAGGATGTGCGCAAATGGAGAATGGTTACCTGACTAGAGATACGTTTTGGAGGCAGAATTGACAAGATAAAAAAGTGCCATCACACAATGCTCCATGCTCAGAAGTAGACACCACATTTGAAGTTTCATGATCTGTGGTCTTGGCGTTGAAATTCTTATTAATCTTATCTTTGAGTTTGTGTTTGATAAGTGAAATTAGAGAGACAATGGAGCATATGCTTGGTTCATATGTGTCCTGCAGACCTTCTGCCTCCTGAGGACAGATTATTTGGTTTCCTGGGATGAATCTTGACTACCACTACCCATTCACCAGCCCTATCTAATTTCTACTTCCTCACTCTCTCCCTAAGACTACTGGTGGGAGGAAAGAGGTCGATATTCCACTGTCACTCTCCATCCCTGGTGGGACCTTGGTGCAAGCAAGAAGAGGTGTGAGGTTGTGTGTTGGTCCCACGATGTGTTGGTTCAGGGTAAATCAAGAGGTCTTCTCTGACGAGGCTGGCTGCAGCTTAGCATGGTGCACAGGTTATTACGTATGGGCCTCTCACCCAGTATTATGGACTGAATCGTGTCTGCCAAAAAAATGTGTTTATTGAATCCCTAACACCCAGTGTGACCGTATTTGGAGGTAGGGCTTTAAGGAAGTACCTAAGGTTAAATGAGGTCTTAACAGTAGGGTTCTAATCCAATAATACTGATGTCCTCATAAAAAGGACATCTTATGTCTGTTTCTCTGTGTATGCACAGAGAAAGGTCATGTGAAGACATAGAAAAGGTCCCCTCTGCAACATAAGAGGCCTCACCAGATATCTTGATCTTGGACTTCCAAACTCGTGAACTTTGAGAAAATAAATGTCTGCTGTTTAAGCCAACCAGTCTGCAGTATTTTATTACGGCAGCCTGAACTAATATACCCACCTATTCAAACATGTCTTAGCATGGAGGTTTCAATGCCTAGGGAATTACCTATTTGCTGACGATTGAGACTGTGGGACACCTATACCCTGTAGATTGAGAAAGTGAATATTGATTTCCCCACTGCCAGCAAAGGCCTGCACATTTACCCAATGCTGCAAATTGCATATTTAGTCCTGCCTAGAGCACAAGAACATTTACAGGTAAGATTGATGAAGAGGCACTAGTAGGACACCAAGTAGTAACAGGAAGAGAGAAAGGCAAAAAGCAAAGGGGATGCGATTATAGAAATCAATAGAGGGATGTGTTTTGTGAAAGTGGAAGTGGTCAACTGTGCACAATGCTATGTTAACACGAGGACTTGCATGGATAATTGGATCTTATAACATGGAGTCTTTGAAGATTCTTAACAAAGTCATTGGTCAAGAGATGACAGGGGAAGATGACTGGAGTGCCTATATATAGCAATGAGTAGCCAGGAAATCAGGAAATGGAAGCTTCATTTAAGATACTTGTTAAGATTTGAGTTTTTTATCATACAGTCTATATTCAAATATTAACTCCCCTAGTTTTATAAACTATGTATGTTTGATGAAGTCACTTAACCTGTTTTCTAAGCGTGTTTTCTCATTGATGAGACTGAAATACCAAAAGAACTCCTCTCATAGAATAATTGATTTATTGTTACTGAATTTCAAACCAAAGTTTTAAAATGTCTACTGTGTGTCCAGCACCATACCATAGCACAAGAAAGCATAGTGGACAGGATAAATACAGTTTTTATTTTGATGGATTTTATGGTCTAACAGGTGTGGTTAAAAAGATTAAATGTGTATATCACATTGTCTCATTCATTAATTTAAAAATTCATTTAAAAATAGCACTTTAAATTATTGAGTACTTTACGTAACTTAACCTTCTAGTGGAGTAGGTCTAGGAAGTGTCTGTGGGCGAGACATTAAAACAATATATATAAGACCTTTTATATGTAATATAAAATAATGACTATTTTATTATTTTTAAAACTTAAAGGAGTTAAAAATGTTATAGATATTGTCTTACTGTCTTACCCCACACACATTTCCTATACCTACTCCACTAGAAGGTAAGTTACAGAAAGTACTCAATACTTAAAATGCTAATACTTTATAAAAAGAATTTTTACATCAATACATAAGGCAATATGATATATACATTTAATCTTCATAACCATTCTTATTAGACTGTAAACTCTATCAAAACAAAAACTGTATTTATCTTGTACACTAAGTATTCTTGTGTTCTGCTACAATGCCTGACACATATTAGACATTTTAAAACTTTGGTTTGAAATGGAGCAACAATATATCAATTATTCTATGAGAGGAGTTCTTTCGATTATACAGTATGTTAGAAGGCGCTAAGTGCATGGATGAAGCAGAAATTAGCAGTGTACAATAAATGATTAATAACGTTCTCAACAGGGAGTCAGGAAGTGGGGAGAGATGATTCTGACTCACACCACAACCAACTGTTTGGTGTAAATACTCTGAAAATAGTAGATCTCTGTCTAATGATGGGATATTGCTGAATATTCCAATATTGAGAAGGATTGCACATATTGAACTTTTGCTAGTTAGTGCTAGCCAGCTATACAACACTGCTAAAGTGGATGAGTAAGGCTGAATATGATGTTAAATAGATGTTTAGTGTAGATCTCATTAAGATAATGAAGATCTGAATTACCCATGGAGGTATCAGGGGAAAGCAGTCTGCCCAGAAGAAATAACCAGTACAAAAACATGTTGCGCAAGAGTAATCGGTGAGTTCTGGAAAGTGCAAAGAGGCCAGTGAAGATACAGAGGGAAAGGGAAAGATCAGTAGGAAATAATGCCTGCATCAGTCAGGATCTCAGCAGGAAATATATACCCAAACCAGTTATATTAAGACAATTTATTTAGAAAAATTTAATCAGGGTTTAGGGAAACCAACAAAGGACATTCTATTGTCATCCACAACCTAGAAACAGGACTAGAACTCTCTATTTTAACTTAGAACCTACTTTTACAAAATGTTAAATGTTGTACTCTGCTAGACTAGTTATAAAAGCACAAAATACACTAATGATGGAGATAGAAAACTTGGGTTGCAGTCACAGTACCATTAATTTGCCATATAACCTGGGAAATGCCACTTACCTTCTCTGAGTCTCTTTTTCCTTATTTGTGAAGTGGAAAGTATTGCTGTGTGATTAAAATGAAGCAATCCATGTGCCATATTTTCTTTTTTTTTTTTAATTTTTTATTGGATTTTAGGTTTTGGGGTACATGAGCAGAGCATGTAAGACAGTTGCGTAGGAACACACATGGCAGTGTGCTTTTCTTTCCTTCTCCCCTTCACCCACATTTGGCATTTCTCCCCAGGCTATCCCTCCCCACCTCCCCCTCCCACTGGCCCTCCCCTTTTCCCCCCAATAGACCCCAGTGTTTAGTACTCCCCTTTCTGTGTCCATGTGTTCTCATTTTTCATCACCCACCTATGAGTGTGAATATGCGGTGTTTCATTTTCTGTTCTTGTGTCAGTTTGGTGAGGATGACGTTCTCCAGATTCATCCATGTCCCTACAAACGACACAAACTCATCATTTCTCATTGCTGCATAATATTCCATGGTGTATATGTGCCACATTTTTCCAATCCAGTCTATTATCAATGGGCATTTTGGTTGATTCCAGGTCTTGCTGGGTTTATAAAAAGGTGAAGAATTCTTACTTTTAAGATGGTATTTCTGCAATGAAAATCACCTTTTCTGGCTAAAGAATTAGAGAAATTTTTATTAAAAAAACATCAGCCACGAGTATTGTACTGCACACCAAAAAAAAAAAACCACCATTAATGATAGGACATTTTATGAACAAAAAGCACAAAGTGAAACTATGTCTAGTCTTTGGCATTCTGAATGTAATATAGATTAATGTTTTAAAGCTACTGTTTATTGAGTGTTTTCTGTTGATGGTGCCATGTGCCATGGGCTTTATATACAGATAAATGACTACTGTTAGCAATCCCAGTCTCAGCACAGTGCTTAACATATAATAGGTGTTTAATGTTTTGTTTTCAAGAACTATGTGAAGTAGTTATTATTATCTTCATTTGATAGATGAGGCCCATGCAGTTTAAGTCATTTTCTTAAGTGGTAGATGCAACACTAGAATCCTGTTTAATGGCTTATTCTGCAACCTTCAAAAACCTAATTTCTTCAAGAATTCATTTTAAAATACAGTCATATAACACACAATGGCATTTCAGTCAAGGATGGACCACACATTTGACAGTGGTCCCACACGATAATGGAGCTGAAAAATTCCTGCCACCCAGTGACGTCATAGCAGTCATAATGTTATGTACAAAGCATTACTTATGTCTTCATGGTGATGCTGGTGTAAGCAAACCTACTGAAATCCCAGCTGCATAAAAGTCTAGTACATACAATTATGTATATTACATAATACTTGATAATGATAATAAACAACTATGCTAATGGTTTATGAATTGACTATATTTTTATCACTATTTTCAAATGCGCTTCTACCACTTATGAAAAAAGTAAGTGAACTGTAGAAGAGCCTCAGACAGGCTCTTCAGTAGGTGTTCCAGAAAACGGCATTGTTATCACAGAGATAAGAGCTCCATGTGTGCTACTGCCCCTGAAGATTTTCCACTGGGACAAGATGTGGAGGTGGAAGACAATGATATTGACAGTCTTGACTCTGTGTAGGCCTATGCTAATGTGTATGCTTGTGTCTTCATTTTTAACAAAGCATAAAATTTCAATTCTGTTTATTATAAGTAAAAAATAGCATAAAGCTTACAAACTAAAGATGTAATAACTATTCCCTACAGTTGTACAAAGTATTTGTGTTTTAAGCTAAATGCTATTACTGAAGGAGTCAAAAAATTTTTAAAAATTAAAAAATTTAAAAAGTTAGAGGAAGCCAAGATTAATTTATTATTAAAAAGAAAAATTTTTTATAAATTTAATGTAGCCTGTATATATAAAGTCTACAGTAGTGTAGGGTAATATCTTAGGCCTTCTCATTCACTCACTACGCCCTAAGTGACTTACCCAAAGCAACTTCTAGTCTTGCAATCTCCATTTATGGTAAGTGTCCTGTATATACAAGTATGCCATTAAAAAAATGTATATTGTATTTTTACTGTACTTTTTATATGTTTAGATAGGTTTAGATGCACAAATACTTGCCATTATCTTACAATTGCCTATACTATTCATGTGCTGGACAGGTTTGTAGTCTAGGAGCAATAGTTTTACCATACAGCCAAGATGTGCAGTAGGCTATACCATCTAGGTTTGTGCAAGTACACTGACTATGGTGTTCACGCAATGAAAAAATCAGCTAATGATGCATTTCTCAGAACATATCCCTGTCGTTAAGGACACATGATTATATTAATCTCCTAATAATGGAAGTCTAACAATGGTAATCTGGAATTCCAACATTTCTACCTTCTCCTACTGACTCAGAGGTGGTGACAATCTCTTTAACATGAGGGTGTTTTACACAGATTATCTGTAGCCGATTGGAGGAGTACAACAGCCATCAGACTTTATGCAATGGAATGCCTGAGGGACCTTTACATCGCAATCCTGGAAACCATGACAAATCCAGGACCCCAAGGCTCCCTTCTTCAGCTGATGTAGAATCTTGCCTGAGTTTGACCGAATATGAATCTGGTTCCATGGATAAATCAGCCAATTTCAGCTTTAGAAATACACTGGAAGGTAATCTCTTTCTTTTCACTCACTTTTAATTTTTTTTCTGAATTTATATTTACAGTTTCTTATCCGAAGTCCTAGGAGGTGGTGGAGAGTTCAGAATTTTCTGAGTTGACTAAGCATATGTGTTGCATATACCTATTATTGACAATGATCCTAGCTGACACTGGTCAGCATGTTATAATCCAGTATGTTAGCTTCAGGAGCCAGGCATGGTGGCTCATGAGTGTAATCCCAGTTTACGAGGGAGGCTGTGACGGGTTGATTACTTGAACTCAGGAGTGTCAGGCTGCAGTGAGCTATAACTGCGTCACTGAATTCAAGCCTGAGTAACAGAGCGAGAGATTCTGTCAAAGACGAAGATGAATAAGAGGAGGAGGCGGAGGAGGTCGAGGGGAGGGGGAGAGGAGGGGGAGGGGAGGGGGAGAGGAGGGGAGAAACAAGAACCTTTAATGAAATATATGAATATATTCATCATGAGAATAAATAAATGGGCAATCTAATGGTGAGTAATCAGGTTTTTCCATTAAAAGAGAAAAACAAAATAATTTCATTTTCAGAACAATTTTGTATTGTAAAATTTTGAATATAAGACTATGGACTGATAGTATTTCAGTTTTCTCCTGTTTAAAATATTCTAGGCAGTGGGTCTTTGAGGTAAGTTCATTCATTTATTCTGGCAAGGACACAGCTCACAGATCAAGCCTCCATTTTAGTATCCCTCACGTTTTCTTTTCTTCATCGGAGATTACATCTCATGAACTTCTCTAACTCCTAAATATTTCTCCTACAAATGCTTTCATCTTGCTTGCATTCTTCATTCAACATCCGTTCATTCTTTCTATTGATAGCTGACCCAGAAACCCATTTCATTCACAAAAATTTGCATTAGGTAAACAAAGTCACAAACACCACAAACAAAAACAAAAACACTCATTCAAGTCACAAATTTAACAGGAGTTTGGGAAAGACATAGGCACTAACTGTGGCAAGGCAGACAACTCAAAATTTGACACTAGACATCCCACTTCCTTAAAGGCCTGTGACACCTTACTATGCAGAAAAACTTTCCTCTCTTTTGTAATCCTCTCTCCTTAACTTTTTCTTTTTTCATTGTTTAACACCCTAACTTTTGTTACTGTACTGTACAGAGTGGTTTTACTTTCATTCATTTTCCTGTTTTATTCAAAATCATAATCTCAGGGTCTTACACCCAGAATCCATTTAAGCAAGGAGAGTCTCATCCTAAAGATGAATTCTGTTTGCCAGCATGAAAACAGAAATTATGTTTATTCTTCTATATTAACATTCATGATTAACTTTTTAAAGTAATTACCATATTTCAAGACACGGTGTCAAACATTTGGATGGCATTATCTCACTCAATTCTTATAACCATCCCCTGAGAAAGACTGCATTTATTATTCCCACTTTTAAGAGAGGAAACAGATATTCATCTTTTGGTTATTGCTTCTCAATGATTAAGTGGCAGAGATAAATCTGCACCCAGCTTTATTCAGTATCAAAGTCCAAGTTCTTTCCATTGCACTCTGGTAATCAATAATAGGATAAGAGTTTCTTTAAAATGGATAATATCAGTTTGGTCTTTTGAGATGTGAAGGCAAGACATAGTGCCAGGAAATCTCAGAGCCTGTCTAGTGAGTCTAAGATACACAATTTGAAAGTTACCATCTGGGAAGTTTGGGTGTCCCATTGGACTCTTAATGTTAATCAGAGATTAACAACAGTACTTCAAATGCTGATATTAATGACATTGCAAAGCAAAGCTACATCTTTAAGGGAATTGGAATATTTTGCTGTTTTTTCGGGCAAGTTTTCAGCCATGAGTGACAAAACATATATTTTATTATTAAGAAACACGAACTGGTCACAGAAATAAGGCAGGGGAATGTCGCTTATCTAGGGCCTTAAGTCAGAGAAAAAAGTAGTTCAGTATGTGTCAGCTTAGTCAGTGGTTTTCAGATGAGAGTCTAATACACAAAGGTAAGGAGGGAGCAGCAGATTGGCTGCAAATAAGTGGCTACTGCAAATAATTTATGTGTGTGAATTGTTTTCCCATAATTTATTCTCATTCTTACATACTTTAGTAGACAAAATGTGTGAGAAGCAAAGAGATGTAACATAGCATATTGTCTGGCACATAGAAGGTATTCAATAAATATCTAATAACTGAATAATAGCTAGACACTTTCCAATTGTACCTAACCCACAACTTACTTTATCCATGCCTGTTGTATAAAGTCCGTGTCATTAGAGAAAATGTTGGAAATCATTATTCTGAGCTACTAAGAAGAACTTTTCTTTATCAGGTGTACATTTTTTAATTACTTTTCCTTATATTTTTATTTGGCAATAATTTTAAGCTTAAAGAAATGCTGTGAAAATAAAAGCATTACAAAAAATCACAAATATATCTTTGACCCTAATTTACTTGCTATGTACATTATATCCTGTTTCTCTCTCTTTCTCCCAGTCTGAGCCATTTTGAGGGTAAATTGCATAGACTGTAACTCTTTACTCACATGTATTTTAGTGTTTATTTCCTAAGAAGTGGAATAGACTCATAGCCACAGAACAGTTTTCAACATCAGTAAACTCTATATTGACATGATGCCTTTATCAAATCTACTGTATATATTTCAGTTTTTAAAAATAGATATAATAACATCCTTTTTGGTATTTTTCCTTTCCAAAATAGAATCCAGTCTAGGGTCAAATAGCAGTTAGTTTTCATGGCTCTTTAGACTTTTTTAGTCTAAAATGTTTCCATATCCTTGTACTTATGTGTCTTTATGTGATTGACTGCTCTGGAGAATATAGTTCCTCCTCCTCCCTCCTCTACATTTCTTTTAATACAATGTTCTTCATTTTGAGTGTGGCTAATATTTCCTTATGACTGGATCCAGGTAATGTACTTTAGCCAGAATTCTACATAGGTGATTGTGCATCTTTCTGTGACTGTGTCAACGTATGGAGGCACATGATGACCATCTGTCTTGTTGGTAATGTTAATTTTGGTCACCTACTCCATATGTAGTCCAATTGTCCCACTGTATAATTACTTTCTCCCCCTGTTTAACTAATAAAGTGTCTGTATGAAGACCTTTTTAAGACTATGCAAATAGCCTGCCTCTCATCACAATTTCTCCTACAGTTAGCATTCATTAATGGTTACAAATTTCTGATTTTTCAACTTCAGTACTTCTTTTAAATTTATTAGCCAATAAATATTCAGAATTCTATTAGCAAGAATCCTCCATTCTTTCTATTTATCTATCTACCTACCTATTAATGGTATGCAGTAAAGGCTTTCCATTGTTTAATGGTATGTAACTCATTGATATGCTTAATTATCTTTGTGTGTCAGTGGTTCCAGAACCTGCTCATGGCATACCTTCAAGCTGGTTCTATGTCTCCATTTCATATACACCTTTTTAAAACATTCTCTCTGGTAAGCAAATTATTCTAGAGCATCTTTCAGCTCTAGGCCTGAAATGAGCCATGACTTCAAGGAATAATGTTTTCTTTCACTGGCTTGGAAATTCAAGGTCAAGATCTGGAAGAAACTTTTGCTCTCCAGGGAGACATATTTTATCTCACAACATGAATAGGGCAGGAATGTGGGGTGTCTTGGTCTACAAGGAGTGCTCAAGTATAGCAGTGAGGAGAGTAGGACTTGAGAAAAGAACAAATGTCACCATAATGCCCTGCTCTTTCAATACATGCATATGAAATGGAATTATTGCTCTTGATGAATCCACGAAGTTACTGCTTTCCTTTTTTTCTTGGTCTTGTGAGAGGTGTGTAATGCAATTCCCATGAAACAAAATATTCACAGTCATTCCTAGGACAAAGTAACTGTTCTGATTTCGTCTACTGAGGTTATTTAAGTAACCTCAGCTTTCCTCTTAGATTTCATTGCTGAAATAGTGAAGATGTGCAATTTGTGAACTGTATAAGAGAGACCTCATGGCTGGGCGCAATGGCTTACACCTGTAATCCCCGCACTTTTGAAGGCCAAGGCAGGCAGATCACTTGAGGTCAGGAGCTTGAGACCAGCCTGGCCAACCTGGAGCAACCTCATCTCCACTAAAAATACAAAAATTAGCCAGGCATGTGGCACATGTCTGTAATCCCAGCTACTCCAGATGCTAAGGCAGAAGCATCGGTTAAACACAGGAGGTGGAGTTTCAGTGAGCTGAGATCACACCACTGCAGTACTCCAGCCTGAGCAAGACTCTCTCAAAAAAAAAAGGAGAGACAAAGAGAGACCTCATGTTCCTAGCTAAAGCAAAATAAATAAATAAATGTCTGTATTATAAGCAGTAGTCTTCTGATTAGGTTAAATAGGGGCCCCTGTGCAGTCAGTTATCACATTCAAACAGGAATTTTATCTCATGAAAATCTGTGACTATCCATCCATTGTGTCTTGTATTTCACAGTTTAAAAAAAGCTATTTCGTTTTTTTTGTTTTGTTTTGTTTTGTTTTCTAATAGCACTGTTGGGGAGTGGGACATGGGGGCCTAGAAATTCAGTGAATTGGTTAAAGGCAACCAAACTGGGCCGGGCGCTGTGGTTCACACCTGTAATCCCAGCACTTTGAAAGGTCAAGGCGGGTGGATCACGAGGTCAAGAGATCGAGCCCATCCTGGTCAACATGGGGAAACCCCGTCTCTACTAAAAATACAAAAAATTAGCTGGGCATGGTGACGCGTGCCTGTAATCCCAGCTACTCAGGAGGCTGAGGCAGGAGAATTGCCTGAACCCAGGAGGTGGAGGTTGCGGTGAGCCGAGATCGCGCCATTGCACTCCAGTCTGGGTAACAAGAGCGAAACTCCGTCTCAAAAAAAAAAAAAAAAAAAAAAAAAAAAAAGACAACCAAACTGACTAGTATTAGATCCTAGCTCAATCACTTCCTAGAAGTGTGACCATGAGTACATTAATTAACTTTTCTGGTTTAGTCTTATTATCTACAAAATGTGGATAATAATAATATATAAGGTTCAAAGAATTAAATGATACATGTAAGGTACTTACAACATTTTTTCAACCAAGGTCAGCCAATATTGTGTTAAGCTGTGGTTACTGACAACTTAGTTAGCAATCATTAACTTCTCTAGCAATTAGCTTACAAAGTAAGTAAATAGTGAGTTCTGAGAAAATATTATAATGACCTACATTTAGTGGAAAATAAGGGAAAGAGGCGGATGGAAAAGAAAATTCATGAAGACAGACCCAAAAATAAATGCTTCTGGAAACAGATAGGATTTTAGGGCAAGTTTCAAAAATGAGGTAACAGCAGGAACAAAGATATCTTCTGGTACCCAAAAGGGAAGAAGGAGACAGGAACAAGGAGCAATTTGTTGGTGTTTAATGTGTTTCCAACTCTGAGCACAGTGGCTGCCTATAGTAGATGCTTATTAAGTACTGACTGACAGACTGATAAATCAATAAATAAAGCTACCTTCATTGTAAAACTTACATATACCAAATAATAGTGTAAAATCAAATTAATCATAGGTAGAACCAAGCTAATCTGGGTGATCATACACTGTTTCAGACCACCCCCTCTAACAAATGCAATTTATGACTATGGAGACTTACAATTGGAAGAGACTTCTCAGTATATTCAGTCCAACATCCCACACTATGCTAAGATGCCCCTGGTATAATACCCCTATGTGACCCATCAAGAGAAAACCTATCCAAAAAGGGAAAATAGCAAGCTCCTGAGACTAAACCAAAATCTAATTTCATCCAACTTAATAGCCATCCATGAACCTGGTGTTATGGTATACTATTGAAGTACAAAGAAATACAAAGATAACTTACAGAGTTTATCCCACCAAAAAGCTCACTATCAAGTGAGGAAACACCACACAAATACATAAGAAATACACAAAATGGTGACTGACATAAAATGAGGTAAGAACCCAGATACGATAGAAATAATTCTCAAGGAGGTGAAAATAGAATTGGATCTCGAAATATCAGTAATTGCTCACTGAGCAGAGAAGAGGAGGAGAGGCATTTCCAGCAGAGAGAAACATATGCAATGACATAGAGGTGTGAAAGTGTCAGACTAGTAACCAAAAGATGAGAAGTTTTACGTGGCTAGAATAGTGAGTTTGTAGTGGGAAATAACAAGAGTTGTAAGGAGTTTAGAAAATACCATGCATACCAGTGTCTCTCAATCTTCTTGAAGGAAAAAACACATTATAGACCTCACAAATCCCTAGAGAATTAAGAAACTGAAGTTTATTCTAAGATTCTTTAAAATCTTCACTGTCAAAGAGGTATAATTTCATTAGTAATACATTAAACATTAGCTGTCATCACCATAAAAACCCAATGTTTAAGAAACATAATATAACATCCATATCTTCAAAAGTATGCCTGAAAAATTTGTCTTGGAAATATTGCCATTGACAACAGTAGTTGTGATGGGTTGTTAATCAGGGAATTGCTATTATCCTACCTATACTTCAAAAGATATGATGCTAGTGGCATTAGCAGAATGCAGAAAGGTAATCGGTGAGCTATTGGGAGTCACGGATATGGGAGTCATGGCTTGATCTAAAGTATCGAGAATGAGGATGAAGATGAGTTGGTTAACACATAGAATCAGAAGCTCTCAGTAACTGACTTTAAGGCAGAAAGGAAAACAAGTTCAGGATGAGTCTGACACATCTGTGATTGATTTCTAACAACTGGTCCTTATTTTTGTCCTAGTAAGCTATACATCATGTAAAAATGTAGTTTCTCTTATAACAGCCCTTATAAAACTGATATTATGATTCTCTAGAATCTTAATTTTTTTCTGCAGCCCTTCAGTCATTTTTGTTTCAATGTGGCTGACTGTCAAACACTTCACTGGGAAGTATCTCACCACTTCACATGCAAGGATTATTTAAGGAGCAATCCAGAGATGGGTAAATGAGCTCTGGGCCTTAACAAGAAACAATGGAAGTTTTGAAATTTTTAATGAAATTGTAACATGAATAGTGTGTGTATTTGCAGAGAAAAGTTAGCTGGACAACCACAATGAAGCCTCCACAGATAATCTAGTTTTCACTCTTCCTGCCTGAGAAATGGACTTTCTTACTTCATACAAAAAAAAAAAATGTCACAGATTCAAAAACTAAATTCCTTTGACACTAATTGTGTAAGCTAGATAGCCAAGGGGATAGTTAACATGGGGTGACACATTCAAATAGTTAGAAAGCTAACTTATTTCCCTAGTATCTTCCTCATCAATTCTAAGGGAATTAGAAACTCAGTAGTTTGGTGTACTCTGACGCAGAAGAGAGACAGAGGGTTTTGAAAAATGATTCATCCAGACCAGGAAAACCTTTCTAGGCCTGTTTTACTTAATCCTTCGGAACTACCACCTTGATAACCATATTGGTATTCTGATCAGGCAATGATCCTGATATTAGCAATAAAATTCCTGTTGCCACACACTGATACTTCCTACATGTTATCTTACTTAATCCTCACAATAGTCCTAGGATATTTCATTAATTAAACTAAAGCACCATTCTCAGCAAAGTAATCATTCCAATAAATTTCGGAGACAGTTTCTGTCCTTACATTGTAAGTTCATTCTACTCATTTTACTCAAAAGTTAACTTTTTTCTGTTTTCTTCAAGTTCTCAGAGCAAATACAACCCCTCCTAAAACATGTAGGGAATTCAACAAGTGACAATTTTATTGTTATCCAAGTGGATTTGCTTTAAATGTAGTTCTCTCATCAGAAGATAACATTACTGTTTTTAAATTCTGAAACAAAATAGGGAGTGTTCTATTGTGTATAATTGCAGATATTTCTGTATATTTTAAATTTTCTAAGGCAGAACTGCTCTCGGGAAAGAGTTAATATTTATGTAACAGGTTCACATATGCATCCACACTCACACACATAATGCACACACACATAATGCACACTACCACAAGTCAAGTGTAATTACTACATATGAAAATCTCTGTCAAACTCTTAATGTCTTATTTCCCAAAGCAGAAAGCTGAGAGGACCAGAATATGTTTATCACATCTGGTTGTTATTATAGAAATTCTCTAGTTAATGTGCAGTAGTAGCCTACTAGAAATTCTGAATATTTGAACATTAGGGGCATTTTAATTCTTACAGAACAGAGTTCTTTAGAAGTAGTGACATTGTTGAGACATCTGAGTAGTAGAAAGTCACTTTTTCTATTTCTTTCAGAGAGGACTTAGATAAAACTTTGAGGGTATTATTTTAGCAGTAAGTGCAATAATAATAATAATAATAATAATATCACTGGTGCTCTCTCTGTAAAAAACAATAAGCATTCGTCCTGACATGTTTATACATCTTAAAATGATTCTTCTGCCTCTTCCCTCTTCTACTCCTCAAGCTGTACTGGCATGCAATTTGTTGTTGTTATCAAATATGAATATTGAGAAAGTAAAGTGAATTTATGTAAGCTTTGTGTCATCTTTGCTCTGAATTAAAAGGTGCAGGTATTATGTTATGGCCAGTACCATCTTAGGAAGCTTGACTGGAAAATGAAAGACAGAAACTTGTCAGATTAGTGCAGAGCCCTTTGAGGTCAATGAAAATACTGATAATTGAAGACATATAGAACTGGATTTCAGTATCAGTTCTATAATTCTGAGCATCTACTTTCTCATTTGTAAAATTTGTTCAATAATTACATGTTTGGGTTTTTATGAAAATTTATATACATATAGCTCCTATTACATACACAAAAAATGTTTCCCCTTTTCTCCTCCTGCCTTCTCTGTAACTTTCAATATTCTTCTCAACTTTTCTTATAATTTAGCATAGATTATCAGTCTTCATGATGTGTATTTATCCATGCTAAAGAGCTTTCATTTAAGCTTTTATAATTTGATCTCACTGCTACAGAAAATGGCTATTTACAAAGGAATAATCTCATTTTCCAAGAATTCAACTGAGGGTCCAGGAAGATCTTTATGGAGCAAAATAATAATATACCTTTTCTAAGTATAGAGTCAAGCATTAAGACATATAGACACCTCACTTCCTTGGTATAAGTCTTGGGAAAAATATCACTACACACTAGCAATACATATGGCAAAGAAAATGTATAATTCTATTTTATGCATAATTAAACAAATATGAGTTAAAGGACTTCAGGATTCTCACTCTGTAACCTAGGCTGGAGCATAATGGTGCAATATTGGCTCACTGAAACCTCCACCTCCCCGATTCAAAGGATTCCGAAGCCTCAGCCTCCCGAGTACCTGGGACTACAGGTGTGTGTCCCCATGCCTCACTAATTTTTTGTATTTTTAGTAGAGATTGGATTTCTCCATGTTGTCCAGGCTTGTCTTGAACTCCTGACCTCAAGAGATCTACCACCTCAGCCTCCCGAAGTGCTGGGATTACAGGCGTGAACCACCACACCTGGCCTAACTTCAGGGTATCAAAGACAAATTAGCAATATCTGATGCATACGTAGGACTGCTTTGTAATCTTCCACACTAATGATCTGTAGTATTTTGGTTTCAGGATCCATTTACAACTCTTAAAAATATGAAAAATTTCTCCCAGCTTTTGTTTATGTGGGTTATATTTATGAGCACTTCTCATTTGTAAAACTGAAACAAAAAAATTTTTACCTATTTGTATTAATTTACTTAAAAAATAAATTTGTTACATGATAGTATAAATAATTTTAATAGTAATTTCAGAAATAGCAAGTGGAATGAAACTGCTTTTATATTTACAAACAAGCTACATCTGGATTTTATGACTACTTCTACATTCAATATATTATAATTTATAGTTTGGTTAAAGAACTTGGTAAGAATCTACCTCACACAACTATGTAGGCAGAATAGAGAAAAGTATTTTTAAAAACCTTTTGAGATAATTGTGGATCCTTTCTTTTTCGATACTAAAACTTCACAATTAAACTCTTTCCTCAGAGTTTAATTACACTGAAATCATGTCAATGAACTTTTTGTCCTTGCCACATTAAAGTCCATTGATCTGTCTAGCATCATGAGTGGGTATTTTACCTATTAGTGATTTTATGATATCATGCATTGGTCATTTGCAAAATACTGAGTTACACGATCTTCCAAATGTTAAAATATCTCATTATACAATATTCAAAATCACATTATTAATATCACCACCAGTCTCATCAGACATATCCTTAAGTATGAAGACTTTGTCAAGCTCACAGTGATGGAATCAATTTTTCTTAATTTTAAATTTTGCTTAAAAATTCAAATTGTATCCCAAAAAAAAAGGTACCATTGGCTTTTTTTTTTTTTAAGTGACAGACTTGCTTTGTTCACTTAAGAAGAAACCTGCCAGATGCTTGTCTAAATAGCCAGTTTGTCTCTCAATTCTACATTGAAGTGAAAATGATTTCCTGTGGGAAACACAATTATTTCAGCTCTGACACAAATAATGGCACAAATGTTTTTTCCGTAGATGAACCTATTTCAGAATGCAGCATAAATAGTGCATATTTATGTTCCATTCTGTCAAACAGAAAATTAAGGCATATAAAAAAAGATTGGTTTAAAAGATTGTTAAGGACAGTAATGTCTTTAAGGACATTAAGTGAAACTAGCATTCCTTCATTCATTTTTACTACAAGTCAATGGCTGGTAAAGAATCCAGTAATTACAGTACAGTTGGTTACCACTACCTTGATTTGTGCAAAAACACCAAAAGATTTACCCAATATTGCTTTTGCACCATTAGTGCAAATGTGAACACAGAAAAGGCAAATCATATCATAGTATTATTAGGAAAATACTTTTGACATTGCAAATCCTCTCGAAGAGTTTCAGTGACTTCAAGTGGTCTGTTGGCCACATTTTGCTAATCCATCAAATACTGATTATAGAATAATTTATTTTTTAAAATAAGGGAATCTGGGAAGACCTTATTAATTACAAATATAATTCTGTATTTTCAGGATGAAGTGTCAAAGAAAGTTGCTACCTAAAGGCACATTTGCTAAATTCAAAGAGATGGTGGCTAACAATATACATTATCAGGTTTTTTCTCTAAAGGTTTTGGTTCAGTAGGTATGGGAGTGGAAGTGGGGATGTTTATGACCTCCAGTGAGCCATACTGACTTATATAATAATGTTATCTATGATCAGACTTTATATACACACACACATAATTATTTCTGACTGTTTATATGTTAAACCTTATTATCAATGCAAAGAGCACACATACACACACACATTTTTGGGGGGCATAGGTAAAAGGTTTCCTGCAGTGGAATACTAGTCACCTTGCTTCTCTCTCTGGTGGCTGTTGAGATGGTCTACAGTGGTTTGGATGCATCCTGAGGGCCCTCAACAGAATGAGGTCCAGACCTAACCATCTAGTATTCAGAAAGTTGAGGGACAGCATGAAAATCCCACAGAAGTAAGCACTGCTGACCTATCAAATTGAGGCAACTTTTATAGTAAATAGGAAGTCATTGTGTTCTCCAAACTTGATCTAATTGGCTATTACAAATTATCTACTTTCTACCACATGGAAAAAGGTCATGCTATTCTGTTTTCCCTCATCATTATACATTCTTCTTTCCCCAGGGTATTTCCCAAAAATGTATTCCAGGTTTTGTGAATAATTATTTCTATTAATGACATTTTTAGAGTGAAGAATCACCTGTCTCTTCTATCTTAGTATCCACTATTATCTCCTCCATCCTGAACAACACCAAAACCATTTCTCCTGTGGGTTGTTCAGGGCTTTCTCTATATTCACTTAATTATTCCATGAGCAGACTATTGAGAGAAAAGCCATAAAACATAAGGGTCATTAAAAATGACCCTTAATATTAAAAAATATTATAGAGTATCTACTGTATACAGATACTTTGCAATATACTAGGAATAACTACTGACAGATTCTGCTCTCTTGAAACATAGTATAATTAAGAACTAGACTGTGAAAAAGTAATTATAATCAAATGAAAATAAATGATTAAAAGAGGCAAATATAAGTGTAATTAAATGAAGAAACCTAACCAAATATTTCTTGTCAGAGAAACTATCACTGATGATCTGACATCACCAAGAATGAGCTGGAATAGTTTCGGTAAAGAAGTAAAGAAGGAAAATTGACAAATTCTTTCCTATATCTTTACAAAATAACTTTACAGATTACCAGATAGCATCTGTAATTAATAACAACTGTTAACATCACCACAAGCCTACTCTTCTAAAAACCTTTCACATCCATTATCTTAATTATTTCTCTTAAAAGCTTTATACCGTATTTATCATTATGCACATTTTATAAATGAGGAAACTGAGAATTTATCTAACTTGATAATGTTACAGAGCTGACAGGTAGAAAACTTGGATCATCAGCAAGGGCAGTCATGTCTTCAGGTGTTCCAAATAAAAAAGCCGAGTTTTAAATGCAGCTAAATAGAAGTGGTTAAGAGTCAGACTACCTGGGTTTAAATTCCAGTACTAACACTTACTGGTTAGGTGAGCTTTGGTAAGTTTAACCTGCCATTGCTTGAGGTCCCTCACTTACAAAGTGATGATAATCACAATACCTTCCTCATATGATGTTGTGAAGATTACATGAGTCAATATCTGTAAATTACTTAGATCCATCCTTTTACCGCAATTGTGAAAGTTCCTAAAAGTTACTGTCTTGCATGCTGATGCACACACTAATTTTCAAGCCCTATATAGAAACCAAATTCTAAACAACACAGTAGAGTAGTACTTGAGACTCAAACTGGACAAATGTTGTCTCAGCAAAATATTTAGTCCCAAATTAAACATATCCAAAGAGCAGAGTCTCACTTTATTGCCCAGTCTGGAGTGCAGTGGGGCAATCTTGGCTCACTGCAACCTCTGTCTCACAGGTTCAAGCGATTCTCCTGCCTCACCAAATAGCTGGGGCTACAGGCATGCACCACTACCCCCAGCTAATTTTCCTAGTTTTAGTGATTCACTATGAGGGCTAGAGTACTTTTCCTTGTAACAAATTTACAGGTGATGCTGCTGACTCTGGGACCACATTTTTGAAAATCACAAAATATGTGGAGTTTTTGTGACCTGAGCTATGCTATATTTATATAGCATGAAACATTCATGCAGCACCGCATATGCTTTGTTACTCTATTCTTCACAAAGAAATTTCTCGAGTCAAAAGTATTTTCTAATAAATGCTAAGTAATTACATTTATGGCTGTAGATTTAGCATTTTATTTGAGAAAACTGGAAGTTGGTTGAAAGTTAATGCTTCTTGTTTATCTACTGACTTGCTTAAATCCAAAAATATTTTTTGATCTGCAATTCTGTATCTATTCTGTAAGTAGTTTAAATTACAAGTCTTTTCAAAGTACTCAGACATCAACTACAGCCACCTAAAACCATTTATGTAACCTTTTGAAGCTGTGGACTTAATTTCTCAATTAAGTTACACAATAGGAGAGTAACCTGGAGGAATGTAAGTCAGTGGGTCTAAAGTCACTTTTCAAAAACTCTTCAGATGCTCTAGCGTACATTTTCTATCTTCTTTTTATTTTCTTTTCTCCAGTTCGATCTCTGAAACACTATGAAATGTTAAGACAGGTATAAAATGCACTTAAAACCAAATTTAATTTAATAAATTAAATGTGCTCTGTTCTTCTAATGATTTAACTACACACCTTTTCACATTTCAAACTCTTAACAGGTATGATTAAAGTGCAACATCTGCAACTTATCTTCCTAAAAAGAAAGGCATAGAAGTATATGACGTGATGTATGTGCCAATGGCTAGCCAGTGCCTGTTACATAGTAGCTGCTCAGTTTCTTAAATCATAATTTTCAAAGGAACATGGAACAGTTACCAGTAAGAAAATATGTTAAGGTATAAGTTTACAGTGCAGGATTTTAAAGGCAGAAGCATTTTTGGACTGTCAGCATATAGAAGGTAAAAATTTCACATCAAGGAAATAATATATTCAGAGGTAAAAGTTTTGAAACATGAGCTCCAGTTTAGAGAATGGAGACAATTTAGCTTAATTCAGTTTAGTGCAACCCTGGTCACACATTAGAACAACCCAGGGTGTTTTTCAAATTCCAAGTGCCTGAGTCCCACTCTAACCCAGTTACATCTGAATCTCCAGGTATGAGAGATAAACATCAATATTAATAACAAACAAAAACTTTTCTGAGTAGTATTAGGGGAAAAAAGAAGCAAAAAGAATCAATTAGTTGAAATTTTCTATTGTTGAGGGCTGGGCACGGTGGCTCACGCCTGTAATCCCAGCACTTTGGGAGGCCGAGGCAGGTGGATCACGAGGTCAAGAGATCAAGACCATCCTGGTCAATATGGTGAAACCCCATCTCTACTAAAAATACAAAAAATTAGCTGGGCATGGTGGTGCGTGCCTGTAATCCCAGCTACTCAGGAGGCTGAGGCAGGAGAATTGCCTGAACCCAGGAGGGGAGGTTGCGGTGAGCCGAGATTGTGCCATTGCACTCCAGCCTGGATAACAAGAGTGAAACTCCATCTCAAAAAGAAAAAAAAAAAAGAAAAAAGAAAATACAAAAATTAGTTGGGCATGCTGGTGCACACCTGTAATCCCAGCTACTTGGGAGGCTGAGGCAGAAGAATCACTTGAATCCAGGAGGTGGAGGTTGCAGTGAGCCGAGATCAAACTACTGTACTCCAGTCTGGGTGACAAAGCAAGACTCCTTCTCAAAAAAAAAAAAAAAATTCTATTTTTGCCATCAACCTGAACTGGGTTTATTAATTTCCAATAGAAATGTAGCTTGCAAATATTATGGCATAACATAATTTGGGGAGCTGTTACTGGCCTTCACAAAGAACACTGAGCTGTTTTGGCATCTATGACTAACAAGGTCTTCATTGGTTTATTAAAATTTCTTTTTATGAGGAATTCCTGGACAAGGTTGAAGTAATAACACATTCTGGCCCTTGCTGTAATTTGGTAGCTAAAAATGACAAGTCTACAATTTATTGCAGGGGTATAGTGCAAAGAAATTTCCAAGGGTAAGTTAGCACAGACACTACCCAACTGTCATATACAAAAAGGAGCACAGGCATTGAAATCAATTGTTCATTTCATTGATTCTCCAATTACTAGTTTTAATTTATGTGTTATTTAACTTCTATAAACTGTAGTTCTCACATTTGTAAAATTAGGATAATGATAATATTCATATCAGAGGTAGCCCGGTGATTCAAATTAGATTATTTACATGAAAGATATTTGAAAAGGTAGATGTATATGGGCATTATTTTGGGGTACCTAGAATTTCCTCTTTGACTTATTCTTGTAAAACAGTAAAATCTCAGCCAGAGAAGCTTCCGATCTTGAAATTATTTCTATTTTTTTTCAACTTGACTTCACCAGCCAAGAAAATGAACTCTGTGAAAAGGTAAAATATAAAATAATTTGTTCACATTATAATACCATTTATCATTCATAACATTTTCTGCATTTTGTCATTTGACAGGTGCAAGAGTAGAGCTTTCTAAACTTTCCTTGTAGGTTTTATGGAAATTTATCTCTCCTATTTCCAATCTCTGTAGGATATATAAGTGAAGGATTGAGAAGTATTTTATATTTGTTTTTCTTTTAAATATGAAGATGTCCAAGGCTCTGATTTTGATTATCAAAAATCAAAGCAAACCATTTGATCTCTAATTCTGAGGTGTTTCTAGTCTATTTGAAGAGACAATATATATATACATAGTTTATTTAAAATTGTTACTATAATACAACTGTTTATATTAACAATCTGGTCTGTATCACAAAGAATCTTGGCTCAACCTGGGCCTTTCCATTATTTCTAAACACATATCACAATGTATTCTGACAAACTCCATGTGCTTTTCCTTTAGCTGTTGTTTCCTGAATAATATTGGAAGCTTTTCTAGATGCAATATCTGTCAGGTCAGTATAGTAGTGAGTAATGAAACACTAGCCTTGCTGAAAAATGCTCTTAAAATGGTAGTTCATTCTAGTTCCTAGGACACCTAAGAGCACCTGATATCAGATGAGGCAGGCAGCAGGCACATTTCTACAGAACAATGCAGCTTAGCAAGGAGCAGATGCTTGATGCCAGGGTGGTACCTAATGGTGTGGAGTTGCAGCAAAAGAGACAGTTTTGCATTGGGGGTACACCATGTTCTTGGTTAGCAGCACCCATTTATCACATGCAACATGATTATAGAAATGATAGTTACTACTCAGGAAGTGCTTATTTAGCACCAGATCTATACTAGATGCTTTTATGCCTGCTGTCAAAATTAATTCTTGCCACTAACTGATAAGCAGACATTATTTACTTTCTCTCTTACCACTGAAGTTCAAAAAATATAAATAATTTGACAAGGATCATACTCCCAGTAAGTAACATAGAATTTAAGCCAAGTTCTACTCAGTTCTAAAAATATTTTCTACAGCAGTATCTTCAAAGTGGCATAGACACACTACTGCAGGGTCACAAAGACATTTGTAAGGGATACATGGTGCAGAGATTTTTTTTTTAAATTTACTTTTAGCTCATCCTTCCAACTATACTTTTCAAAATAAATCTGATTGAGAAGACTCCTGAAGATTCTCCTTCACCAACTCTCCTTTCAAAATCTCCTTTCTACAATGTTTCAGAAGAAGAGCCTGTCTTCCCCCTGTCCTGAATTCATTTTCCATACAGTCTCCTCCCAGAATGGGAAAAGCTTCCAGGGTGTTAAACAAGTGGGAAATTCAAAATATTGGTACTAGTGTTGCCAACACACATAACTTTAATTACTAGGCAACAAACTTCTTGCATGTTGAGTAGTTTATAAATAAATTCATCATTTGTAAAATTGCTTTTATCAAATAATTCTTGGTTGAGTTGTCAGTTGATGGATTAAATTGTAAAAACTAACTTTTTTGCTTGATTGTACCATTATTAGCATATCTAGCTCAAATGAGTTCAAAAAAGTAAGTAAAATTTGTATAAAAATGTCTTTACCCTTATCTGGTTATTTATAAGAACAAGATTTCCTAGAAGTTATTTATTTTTGACCATTTAGAATAGGATTTATATACCTATTTTTGTTACAGAGAAGTTTGGTAGGCTAATAATTCTTTTCCCTTTTTACATTTTACAAATAAAAACTCCACATATTTATTGTGCATCACATGATACTTTGATGTATGTATCCATTGGGGAATGTCTAAACCAATCTACTTAAAATGTCTATTACCTCACGTATTTATTTGGGTGGTAAGAACATTTAAAAGCTACTCTCTCAGCAATTTTCAAGTATACCATACACTGTTATTAACTATAATCACCATGTTGTATGATAGATCTCCTGAACTTACTCCTCCTATCTAACTAAAATTTTGTATCTGTACACGAACATCTCCTTAATCCTCACCAATATTTTAAAAATATTTTAAGCATAACCTATATAACATCTAGATATAATTGTGTAGAAAAATAGTATACAAATACAAGTTCAAGTATAAAAAGGTAACTCCAGAAAGTTACAGACTCTCAAAGAAGAGTTTAAGTTGTTTTTGATATGAATGATGGTATCAAATAATTAAGTAGGATTCATTTTTTGAAACGAATATGTTAATTTTTAAATTGACACCATTTGCAATTTTCTTAAATTATATCCTCTGAAATTATTTATGATTTAAAAAATTTGATAGTATAGTAGGAAATTTATAATTAACAACAGTTATTTCTGTTGTATATTTTTAAATAGTTGGAAGAAAAGATTTGAAAGATTCCCAACACAAAGAAAAGATAAATGTTTGAGGTGATTGATATTCCAACGACTCTGATTTGATGATTACATCTTATACATTATAGGTATCAAAACACCACATGTACCCCAAAGATATCTACAACTATTACAAGTCAATGAAAAATAAAAAACTTAAAAAATTATCTTAAATATTTAAAAATCAGCATGGGACCGACTTTAAAAAGTGTGAGAGAATACATAAAAAGTGGTTTTAAATTTCTCACTTAGTGCTACTCAAAGATAAAATCTTGAAGACAACTTCTATGTAGAACATTGTCCTCAGTGATGTGATTTATTGCTATATAGCAAAGGAAGTAAACCAATGTATTTAGGAGCATAAGTTTTATAATAAAACAGACATCTGCTCTAACCTTAGCCTCCAATTTGTTATTGTACCTTACACAAGTTATTTGACCCCTCTAAGCCCTTTTTTCCAACTCTATAATAATGTAGGTACTTAGTTTGGTCAGACCCTTCTAAATGTCACATAAAATTATGTCAAGATCTAGAAAAATCTCTACACAGATCAAGTGTCATATATGTATATTCATAAAAGTAGTCATAGACAAAACTGTGTAAAAGAAAGGGACATGCATAATTTTAGGCTAATCTTCCAGAGGGGTCAGGGATTGGTATGGTCTCCAAGAGTAAATAAAATAAATTCAAAAGGAGGTAAGAGAAGGGGAAAAAAAATCACTACCCAAAGGGGCAGAAACACTATAAGCCACGATAGTGGGAGAGCACAAGGTATGTGAGTCAAGAATTAAGAACTGCACCTTTAATAATGAAGATGTTGCCAATAAAATAGCTCTACTTGTATGAAATAAAGCTAGAACTTCCCTAATCCTAATGGTTTCACTGCTTCTGTTATAACTCTGGTTTCTATTATAATCTTATTTGTAATTTCTGCTTGCTTGACATTTCTAAATTCTAAAATTCAATAATACGTCCTTCGTCATATTCCCTTAACTTGGTTCCTGCTTACAATTCAATTTTGTTATTCAAGCTTCTTTTTCTGATCCTAACTCTCAGTTTTTGCCTGGGCATTAAAAAGCTATCTTAATCTTCCTCTTCTTCATGGGCTTATGAGAGAGAACACAAAATTCTGAAAGCTCATATTTTAGTGTCTAGCTGGTGTGGATTAAAATCCCAACTCTATCTGGGTAGCTTGGTAAACTCAGAACTTCTCTGAATCTCAGTTTTCTTTCCAATGGGGATAAAAATTTCTAATCAACAGAATTGCTGTAAAGGTTAGAGAACATATGTCATAATAAACAGTTAGCATACTCAACCTTTAGAAAATTATAGCCCTTATTAAAACATTCCCATTGTTACTCTTGCTGATGCAATACATGGAAACATTTATTGGAGTTCTGATTATTTTTGAAATGAATGTTTTATAAAATAAAACACATTACAAACCTATAGCAAAGATGTTCCTGTGAAAGATGAATTAATATATGAAAAGTCACAAATTTTATGCTTTCTCTGAAAGCAAAAACCAAAATTATTCTCCAGAAACGGAAAGCAAGGGGACACATAACAGGCTGAAAAGGTCTGCTCTGAGTGTTGTTACAGACTGAAGTGAAAGTGACTGCTGGTTATTATAAAATGTTCTTATGACGTGTTCATATTGAAACAGAAATTATAGGCAGAAGGAACAGGAGGGAGCACAAATTGGCTCAGCCTCTTTTATCTGGTTAAGCATCCATTGTACCTACATTTAAGCCATTTAATTTCACAAATATGTGTATTGAATACACACTGGGTATCCAGAATGTAAAGAGTCTCAATATGAAATAAATTTTATTTTTGATTTTATATTTTGAATTGGGCTTTAAATTATGGTTATAAATCAAATGGGATACTCACTATGGTTTTTAGTCATTAAAGTAAACATTACTTTTTTTTTAATGAACAGGGTTTGCTAGTCCACTTACTGGGATAGCAGATGCCTCTCAAAGCAGCATGCACAACGCCTTGCACATCTATATGAATGGAACGATGTCCCAGGTACAGGCATCTGCCAATGATCCCATCTTCCTTCTTCACCATGCATTTGTTGACAGGTTGGTTAATATTTCTTTATCAACTATGTGCTTATTGTATTCATATGTAGAAGGTACCTGTCAAATGTGACTTAAGTTATTAAATAAAAGCTAAGAAGTTATAGTAGTCTACTGTCTATGATCAGGTTGTCCCCAAAACAGACCTTAGGCTAAGTATTTGCAGGCAAATGTATAATAAAGAAAGTATTTATAAAGATAAATTGGTAAGAAGGCAGGTTTGGCCGAGTACAAAACGAAGAAAAGCCGAATTAGGGTACAAAGCTGAAATCCCAGACTCCACTAAATCTTGGTAAAGTGTAAAGTATACCCTAGTTTGTCCTACCTTAAGAAAAAGAGATGAGTTTTTGTAATCCCATTGCCCTGAGGTAGGGGCTGGTAGGACTCCTAGGAGCTTGATTTCAGATAGTCTTTGTGGCTCCATTACCCAAGGGTGCCTTCTAAAGCTTCAGGAGAAAATCATTAAGAGCAAAGAATGAAAAAGCAGGGGGAGGGACACCCAGAACTGATTCAGGAATTTAAGGCCATGTGGGGCTGTCACTAACCTACTCCATCAGTCATCAATATATTCTTCCTTCTGGAAATTGTATTTTTATTTCTTCTCTTTTCTAATCTAAGACACTCACATATAAATACAAACTGATCTCTTCCACTGGTATGAGCAGTATATGATTAATTCTCCAGACAGAGTGCACTATGGCTCAACTGTCCTATTTAATGTGATTTAATTGTCTTGGAGCTTTTATTCCCCTTATTAACCGTCTTCCATTACATGCGTAATGTCTTAGACGTATTAGGTTTTAGACTTAATTGTAGGTGATGATAGCAGAAAAGAAAGTACCCAGAGGAAGGTCAGCTATCTACTCTTGAAATTTTTCAGGAAGAAAGGAGAAAATAAAGCATCAAATCATGATTGACAAATGCTGCAGTTTTCTTTGTCCCCTTTGCAGTAATTTCCTCACAACAGCTAATGAATAAGGCACAGATTTATACCTGCCACTAAGATAATACTATCATTCTCTTAAGTCAAATTAAGAGGTCTTATTTTTCCTGTTTTAAAGATAAGGAAACTGAAACTGTGAGTTAAAGATTTTACTTAATTTACCAACATCTTCACTTCACTCATGTCCACAGGAACACGGATATAATATCAAATAAGAAACTGACCATTACCCAGGAAAATCATTAGGCAGATTTTTATTGGCTTCATGAGAACTCTCAAATAATGAGAATTAAGTAATAGTCTGTGTTGTTTTATTTAGAAATCAGTGTATCAAAATGTGTATGAACATCGAAATGTTGGTATCAATACCAATATCAAAACCACCTATACTCATATATAAGAGAAAAAAGCATAGTGCTGGAATAAAATGTTACCAGAAAAGATAAATTGAACGCTTTTTAAGATGTCTTTTTATATCATTTTTGGTGTAAATTTTTGCCATTTGTAATCTCTAGAACCACCCAGTGAATGCTAAAGATTTAAGTATGACCACCCTAGCGACTTCCATTCAATATAATATTAAAAGTTCTACCCAATTTGCAATTAAGCAAGAAAAATAATAAGGTATAAAAATATGAAAGAAAGAGGATATTCTGTCTGTTTACTGATCTGACCTTATACACAGAAAAGCCTGAGAATTCACTGGAAAACTGTTAAAACTGATAAATTAAGTAAACTTGCAAGATACTAATCCAACATACAAAAATTAGTAGTGTTTCCATACACTTACCATAAACTATCTGAAAAAGAAACTAAGAAACCAACCCCATGTACAACAGCATCAAAAATAACATACTTAGGAGTAAATTTACCCAAAAAAATGAAAGACATGTACACTGAAAACTATAAAACATTGATAAAAATACCTGTAGACCACAAAAATAATTAGATATCCTATATTCATAGATTAGAAGAATTAATATAGTTAAAATTACTATACTACCCAAAGAAATCTACATATTCAATGCAATCCTATCAAAATATCAAGAGATTCTTCACAAAAAATAGAAAAACAGTCTTCAAATTCATTCGGATCTATGAAAGAACCTGAATAGCCAAAATAATCTTGAGCAAAAAGAACAAAGCATCATATTCCCTGATTTCAAAAATATACTACAAAACTGTAGTAATTATAACAGCATGGTAATAGCATAAAAGCAGATACATTGTCCATTGAAACAGAATTGAGAGCCCAGAAATAAATCCAATAATTTACATTCAATTAACTTTTCACAAAGATGCCAAAAACAATGAGGAAAGAACAGTCTCTGCAATTAATCATGTTGGGACAATTGGATATCCACATTCAGCAGAATAAAACTGGACCCATATCTAACACCATTTCCAAAAGCAATTCAAAATGGATTAAAGACTTAAATATAAAATTAGAAATTGTGAAACTGCTAGAAGAAAACATACGGTTAAAGCTCCAAGACTTTGGTCTGGGCAATGATTTTTTTTGGATATGGGCCCAAAAGCATAGGCAACAAACACAAAAATAGACAAATTAGATTACATCAAACTAAAAAGTTCCACGCAGCCAAAATAAAAATTAATGTGATAGACAGACAACCTACAAAATAGGAGAATATATTTGCAAACCATACCTCTGATAAGGGGTTGATATTCAAACTATATTAGGAACTTAATTTAATAGTTAGAAAACAGAAAAACTAAAAATAGGCAAAGGATGTGAATAGACATTTTTCAAAAGAAGATATGCGAATGTCCAATGAGTACATGAAAAGATGCTCAATGTCACTAATCATCAAGGAAACACAAATCAAAACCACAATGAGATAATATTAATATTACCTCACATTTTAGAATAGCTGTTAATGAAAAGATAAAGATAAGAAGTGTTAGAGACTATGGAGAAAAAAGGAAATTATTGTGCACTGTTGATGGGAATGTAAATTAATACAATCATTCAGGAAAACATGAAAGTTTCTTAAAAAATTAAAAATAGAACTACCACATGATTCAGCAGTTCCACTCCTGGGCATATTTCCAAAGGAAAATATATCTCAACCTCCAAATTCATTGCAACATTATTCATTTTATAAGGCAAGACACAAAACCAACCCAAATACTGATAATGATGGATAAAGAAAATGTGATATATGTACACAATGGAACACTATTCTTAAAAAAAAAAAAAAGGAAAATTCTGTCATTTATAACAACATAAACAAACTTGGAGTTCAGTATGTGAAATAAAATGAGTCAGGCAAACAAATACAGAAACTGCATGGTCTCACTAATTGTGGAGTCAAAAGAAAAGTCAAATTCCTAGAAATAGAGAGTACAGGATGGTTACCAAGGGATGGATCTGGTGTGGTTGAAGGGAAGTTTGTCAAATGACACAAAATTTCAGCTAAGTATAAGAAGTAGGCTGGAGTTAGCAGCTCATGTCTGTAATCCCAGCACTTTGGGAGGCCAAGATGGGAGTTCACTTTGCCTGAACTCAGGAGTTTGAGACCACCTTGGACAACATGGTGAAACCCCATCTCTACTAAAAACACAAAAATTTAGCTGGGTGTGGTGGTAAGCACCTGTAATCCCAGCTATTAGGGAGGCTGAAGTAGCAGAATTGCCTGAACATGGGAGGCCAAGGTTGTAGTGAGTTAAGATTACACCACTGCACTCCAGCCTGGGCAACAGATTGAGATGCCATATCAATAAATAAATAAATAAATAAGAAAAGAAGTAAATTAAGAGAGCTATTATATAGCATGATGACTAAAGTTAATGGCAATATACTGTATTCTTGAACATTGCTAAGAAAGATTTTAACTGTTCTTAGCACATGAAAAATAAAAAGTAAGTATGTGAAGTAATGCAATGTTAATTAACTTGAATAGGCCATTCACAATGTATGTATACAGGCACACATGAAAATACTGTGGTCTTAGTGCCAGGCCACTACAATAAAGTGAATATGTCAATAAATAGAGACACAAAGTTTGGGTTTCCCAGTGCATATAAAAGTTATGTTTATGAAATCAGCCCAGGTGCCCATCAGTGGTGGACTGGATAAAGCAAATGTGGTACATTTACACCATGGAATAGTATGAGAAAGAACAAAATGATGTCCTTTGCAGCAACATGGATAGAGTTGAAGACCATAATCCAGAATGAATTAACACAGGAACAGAAAACCAAGCACTGCATGTTTGCTCATATAAGTGGGAGGTAAACACTGGCTACATATGAATATAAAAATGGCTGGGTTTGGTGGCTCAAGCCCGTAATCCCAGCATTTTGGGAGGCCTAGGCGGGTGGATCACAAGGTCAAGAGATCGAGACCATCCTGGTTAACATGGTTAAACCCCATCTCTACTAAAAATACAAAAAATTAGCTGGGCATGGTGGCGCGTGCCTGTAATCCCAGCTACTCAGGAGGCTGAGGCAGGAGAATTGCCTGAACCCAGGAGGCGGAGGTTGCAGTGAGCCGAGATCGTGCCATTGCACTCCAGCCTGGGTAACAAGAGCGAAACTCCGTCTCAAAAAAAAAAAAAAAAAAAAAAAAAATGGGAGCGATAGATATTAGAAACTACTAGGGTGGAGAGAGAAAGAGGGGCATTAAAGCTGAAAACTACTTAATGTGTACTATGCTCAGTACCTGGATGATGGGTTCATTCATACCCAAACCTCAGCATCATGCAATATACCTTTGTAGCTAACCTGCACATGTCCCCAAATTCTAAAATAAAAGTTGAAAAAGAAAAAAAAATTAAAATTATGTTTACACTGTACTATAGACTATTAAATGTACAATGTCATTTTGCCTAAAAAACTGTTTGCATACCTTAATTTAAAAATACTTTATTGCTAAAAAATGCTAACAATCATCTGAGCCTTCATCAAGTTAAACTTTTCCTGGTGGAGGATCTTGCCTTGAGGTTGATGGCTGCTGAATGATCAGGGTGATGGCTGCTGAAAGCTGGGGTCACTGCAGCAATTTCTTAAAATAAGACAAAAATGAAATTTGTTGCATCAATTGACTTCCTTTCACAAAAGATTTCTCTGTAGCATACTATGCTGTTTGAGAGCATTTTATCTATAGTAAAACTTCTTTCAAAATTGGACTCAATCTTGTCAAAGCCTGCTGCTGCTTTATCAACTAAGTTTATCTAAAATACTAAATACTTTGTTACAATATCACAACATTCACAGGATCTTCACCAAAAGTAGATTCCATCTCAAGAAACAACTTTCTTTGCTTAACCATAAAATATCAAATCCTCATGTGTTCAAATTTTATCATGAGATTGTAGCCATTCAGTCATATCTTCAGGCTGCACTTGTAATTCCAGTTTGCTTGCTATATCTATCATGTCTGCAGTTATCTCCATCACTGATATGCTGAACCCCTCAACGTCATCCATGAGGATTGGAATCAACTTCTTCCAAACTTCTGTTAACACTAATCTTTTATTTTCCTTCCATTAATCAGAAATATTCTTAATGGCATCTTGAATGATGAATCTTTTCCAAAAGTTTTCAATTTACTATGCCCAGATCCATCAGAAAAATCACTATCTATGGAATATATAGCCTTACAAAATGTACTTCTTAAATAGTAAGATTTGAAAGTCTGGATTACTCACTGATCCACGGGCTGCAACATAGATATTGTGTTAGTAGGCATGAAAACAGCATCCATCTTCTAGCACATCTCCATCAGAGCTTTCAGGTGACTAGATGCATTATAAATGAGCAGTAATATCTGGAATGGAATTGCTTTTCCAGGGGAGTAGTTCTCAACAGTGGGCTTAAAATATTCAGTAAACCATACTGTAAATGGGTGTGGTTTGTTGTTTCATTTACAAAACAAAGGCAGAGTAAATTTAGAGTATTTCTTATAGGGCCTGGGAGTTTCAGAGTGGTAAATAAGCATTGGATTCTACTTAAAGTCACCAGCTACTTAGCACCCAGCAAGAGTATCAGACTGTCTTTTGAAGCTTAATCCTTCATTATCCTTTGAGCATTAATTTCTCCGTAATATCTGTGAAAGTTCTAGATGGCATCTTGTTCCAGTAGAAGCTGTTTTGTCTGCATTGAAAATCTGTGGTTTAGTGCAGCCACCTTCATCTACTACCTAGATCTTCTGAAAAACTTACTGCAGCTTTCTATTGCACTTGTTGCTTCACTTAGCACTTTTATGTTATGAAGACTGCTCTTTTCTTAAATCTCATAAACCAACCTCTGCCGCTTCAAACATTTTTTTCTGCAGCTTCCTCTCCTGCAGCCTCCATAGGATTGAGAGAGTCATGGCCTTGGTCTCAATTAGGCTTTAGTTTAAGGAAATGTTGTCACTGGTTTGATATTCTATCCAGACCAATAAATTTTCTTCTTATCAGCAGTAAGCCTGTTTTACTTTCATATTGTGTGTGTTTACTGGAGTAGCACTTTACATTTCCTTCAATAACTTTTCTTTTGCAATTGCAACTTGACTAACATTTGCACAAGAGGCCTAGCTTTCAGCTTATATGAGCTTTCAACATGACTTCCTCACCAAGCTCAATCATCTCTAATTTTTTATTTAAATTGAGAGACACGCAACTCTTTCTTTCATTTGAATATTTAGAGGTCATTTTAGAGTTATTAATTGGCCCAATCTCAATATTTTTGTATCTATAGGGAGGCCCAAGGAGAAGGAGAGATTCAGAGGAATGACTGGTCAGTGGAGCAGTTAGAACACATGCATTTGTCAATTAAATTCATCTTTTTAGTATTGGCACAGTACCTGTACAATGGTCACATCAAAGATTTCTGATCACAGATCAGCATAACACATATAATAATAATTTAAAACTCTGTAATATTGCAAGAATTACCAAAACGTGACAGACATAAAGTGAGCACCTGTTGGAAAAATGGGAGTGATACACTTGCTAAACCCAGGGTTGCCAGAAACCTTCAATGTGTAAATCTGTGAAGCACAATAGAGCAAAGTACAATAAAATGATAATGCCTGTATTTTCAAACAACATGTTATGCATAATAAATATATATAATTTTTATTTGTCAGTTAAAATTACTTAACAAAAACATAAATGGCTATAAGCACAAGAAAAAATGTTCACTATCACTAATCGCCTATGAAATACAAACTGAAACCACAATGAGATATCACCTCTTACCTGTTCAAATGCCTCTTATCAAAAAGATAAAAAAGAATGCTGGAAAGGATTTGGAGAAGAGGGAACACATGTATACTTTTGGGTGGGAACGTAAGTTAGTGCACGTTGAAGAATAGTATAGAGCTTCCTCAATAAACTAAAAATAGAATCATCATATGATCCACCAATCCCACTTTTGAGTATATATCAAAAAGAAGTGAAATCACTGTGTCAAATAGTTATTTATATTTCCATGTTTGTCGTAGCACAATTCACAATGAGCAAAATATACAGTCATCCTAAGTGTCTATAATTAGACAAATGGGTAAAGAAAATATAATATATGTATATAATGGAATACTATTTAGCCTTTAAAAAGAAATTCTGTCATTTATCATAATATAGATGAAACTGGAGGATATTATGTTAAGTGAAATAAGCCAGGAAGGGTACAAAGTTTTAGTTTCTCATAATAAGTTCTAGTGGTCTTCTGCCCAGCATGATGATTATAGTAAATAATAATATATTGTATTTTTCCAAATTGCTAGGATAGTAGGTTTTAAATGTTCTTAGCACAATTAAATGATAAATATATGAGGTGATTGATATTTTATCTTGATTCAATCATTCCACTATATATATATATATATGCATCACATTATACCCCATACATACATATAATTATTATTTGTCAAGTAAAAATAAACCTTTCAAAAGTCTCAATTTGTCTAGATACCCTTGACATTTCCCACTTTTGTTTATAAATAAGGTTTTATTGTAACACAACCATGACATTCATTTACATACTGTCTATGGATGCTTTCCGGCTACAACGTCAGAGTTTAGTAGCTGTGACCAAGACCACATTGTTTGCAATGTGGAAAATATTGAATATCTAGCCTTTTGCAGAAAAAGTTTGGGGACCCCTGAGAAAGCTTTACATACATACATATATATATATATACCAGATAAGAGAAAAAAGCTTTTTTTTCTGTAGCGCATGTATATTTAAAGAAAATACAATCAATGAATTCAGTGTCTGGAGACAGAGTTTTTTAGTAGAGATAATATCATTCTGTGAATATACAGCTGTGAAAAGCCACTCTGCCACCTTTGAAAATTAGAATTTTCTGCCCTCTTAGAATCTTCTATTAATTCTATTTTACTATTAGACATTTGCATAATTATAAAACTAACTCAAAAATAATAAGCAAATATCAAGGTAATTTCTCACTGAGCCCTCATAACAAAGCTGATGAAGATTCTGATGACTGAATTATCATTATGCAGAAAGCTAGAGAACTGCAGGTTACCACAGAACACTGCATGGCATCGAGTCATCCTCTCAAATTTCTACCTATGGAGACTCATTTTTCTGAACAGACAGGTCTATTGACTGCCATTCAATTATGCACAAATATATTTATTGGGCAACTACTGTGTGCTGAGTGTATTTTCTTGAACATTCCACATTTATTCCTGTTTCTGTGTTCTGCTTAGACCATTCCTCAAATCTGTAGCCTACTTTTCTGGACCTATCTAGTTTGTACACAATCTTCAAGATTAGTTTCAGTTATGACCTCCTCCATAAACTATGCTCAGGTCATGGCTGTTTATAACTATCACTCCAAAATCTAATTATAAAAATCCATTCCCAACTTTGCATTCAGTGACCTCGAGTTGATAGCCTGAAATCAGCCATGGTGGGAGTATTCATACAATGAAATTGGCAAATGGTACACATCAGGGCTTTTATTCCAAAAGACCTAGTTGTTAAAATAATGGCCAGCACACCACTGCTCTAATCTATTACCTTACACCACATTCTATGCCCCTTATTTTGAACACATCAATTATATTTTTATTTTTATCTCTTCATCTGTTAACTGTTTTCTTGGCTGCAGGAAGCTTTTTAGTTTAATTTAATTTTGCTTGTCTACTTTTGCTTTCATTGCCTGTGCTTTGAGGATCATTTCCAAAAATAGCATTGCCCAGACCAATGGAGCTTTCCCCCATTTTCTTCTAGCAGTTTTACAGTTCCAGGTCTTACATTTAAGTCTTGAACCCATTTTGATTTGGTTTTTATATATGGTGTGATATAAGTAGCTAATTTTATCATTCTGCATGTGACTATCCAGTGGCCTCAACATAATTTATTGAAGAGACTATGCATTATGCATTTATGCACCTCTGTTGAAAATCAATCATAAATGCTTGACTTTATTTCTGGCATGTCTATTCTGTCCCACTGGTCAATGTGTCTGCTTTTATGCCAGTACTATGCTGTGATAATGACTACAGCTTTGTAGTATATTTTGCAGGAAGATACTGTGATTCCCTCACTTTGTTTTTATTACTCAAGATTGCTTTAACTATTCAGTATCATTTGCAGTTGCACATACATTAGGAACTGTTTATTCCATTTCTGTGAAAAGCATCATTAGAATTTTGATAGGGATTGCACTGAATCTGCAGATTGCTTTAGGTAGTATCAACATTTTTAACAATTTAATTCTTTCAACTTTTAAAAATTATTATTTTTATTTATTTATTTATGAGACAGAAATTTGCTCTGTTGCCCATGCTGGAGTGCAGTGGCACAATCTCAGCCCACTGAAACCTCTACCACATAGGTTCAAGCAATTCTCGTGCCTCAGCCTCCTGAGTAACTGGGATTTACAGGCGCATGGCACCACATCCAGCTATTTTTTGTATTTTTAATAGAAATGGGGTTTCACCATGTTGGCCAGGCTGGTCTCGAACTCCTGACCTCAAGTAATCCATTCACCTCAGCCTCCCAAAGTGCCGGAATTACAGGTGTGAGCAACCACGCCCAGCCAGTTCTTCCCATTTTTGAACAAGATATATATTTCTATTTATTTGTGTCTCCTTAAATCTCTTTCATAAAAAAAAAAAAAATTTTTTTTGAGACGGAGTTACCCAGGCTGGAGTGCAATGGCGCGATCTCAGCTCACTGCAACCTCCGCCTCCTGGGTTCAGGCAATTCTCCTGCCTCAGCCTCCCGAGTAGCTGGGATTACAGGCATGCGCCACCATGCCCAGCTAATTTTTTGTATTTTTAGTAGAGACGGGGTTTCACCATGTTGACCAGGATGGTCTCGATCTCTTGACCTCATGATCCACCCGCCTCGGCCTCCCAAAGTGCTGGGATTACAGGCATGAGCCACCGCGTGTAATTAAATTTATGTTTAATTGACAAATAATGATATATATTTCATAAGTGCAATGCAATGTTTTGATCTACATATTTTTGTGAGGCTATTATAAATTGGTTGTTTTCTTCATTGTTAGTATATGGAAATGCTACTAATTTCTCTATCTTGATTTTCTATCCCGTGACCTTACTGAAGTCATTTTTTATTTTTAATAGAATTTTGGCAGATTTCTTAGGGTTTTCAGTATATACAATCATGTCTACAAACTGGGATCATTTTATTTCTTCTTTTCTAATTTGGATACTTGTTATTTCTTTCTCTTAGCTAATTGCTCTGGCTAGGATTTCCAGTATTTTTTTGAATAGTAGTTGTGAGAGTAATCATCCTTGTCTTCTTCCTTATATGAGACAAAAGAAGTTCTCCTTTTTGCCATGAAATATGTTAACACTGGGTTTGTCATATGCAGACTTTATCGTATTGAGGTACATTCCATCTATACCTAATTTTTTGAGAGTATTATAAAATTATATTAAACTTGTAAAATATTTTTTCAATTAATACATCTATGAAAATGATCATATAGCTTTTAGCATTCATTCCGTTGTGATTTTTCTCAACTATAATTGTGAAATTTGTATGTTAAACTATTTTTGCATCTTTGAGATAATCCCTCTTGATGATAGTGAATCAGCCTTGTAATACACTCTTGAATTCAGTGTTTTAGTATTTTTTTGAGGATTTTGCATCTATGTTCATCAGGAATATTGGCCTGTAATTTTATTTCATCATACTCTCCTAGTCTGCCTCTGGTATCAAGCTAAAGCTGGCCTTGTGAGATAAGTTTGAAAGCATTCCCTCCACTGAAATATTTTGGAAGAATTCAGATATTTGTATTAGCTCTTTAAATGTTGGTAGAATTGATCTCTAAAGTAATCAAGTCCCAATCTTTTCTTTGATGGAATAATTTTTCATATTGATTCACCCTCTGTATTCATTATTGGTCGATTAGGTTTTGTATTTTTTCAGGATTCAATTTTAGACATTGTGCATTTCTTGGAATTTATCCATTTTCTTCTAGTCTACTTAATTCATTGGCATATAATTGTTCTTAGTCTCCTATGATTTTTATGTTTCTATGGTGTCAGTTGTAATGTCTCCCCTTTCATTTCTGATTTTATATATTTGCATCTTTTTTTTTTCTTATTCTGGATAAAGATATGTCCATTTTGTTTACCTTGTCAAAAACAAAGTCTTCGCTTCATTTATCTTTTGAACTATTTTTATTTACTTCTCTGATCTTTATTTTTCCTTCCTTCTGTTAACTTTAGGCATAGTTTGCTTTTTATTTTCAGTTTTCTGAAGTACGGCTTTGGGTTGTGTAGTTGAGATATTTCTTTTTGTTAATGTAGGCATTTATTGTTATAATATCCTTCTTAAAATTGCTTTTGCTGTATCCCATAAATTTTAGTAACTTGTGTTTCCATGTTCTCTTCTTTAAAGATTTTAAATTTCCCTTTCAATGTTTTCATTGATCAATTTGTTGTTCAGAAACATATTTTTAAGGTTCCATGTTTTTATGAATTAAAAAAAAAAATTCTTCCTATTGTTGATTTCTAGTTTCTTACTGTTTTGGTCAGAAAAGATACTCGATGATTTAAATCTTAAATTTGTTAAGACTTGTTTTGTGTCTAACCATATGACCTACCCTTATGATAATCCACGTGTGGTTGACAATAATGTGCATTTTCTGTTGCTGTTAGAATGTTTTCTATATATCTGTTGGGTCCATTAGGTCTGAAATGTGGTGTAAGCCCCATGTTTCTCTACTGATTTTTTAATCCAGATAATATATTCATTGCTAAAAAGGGAATATTAAAGTCTCCTCCTCTTACTGTATTATAGTTTCTCACTTCCTTTATATCTATTAATATTTGCTTTATATGTAGGTACTCTGACATTGGGTACATATATTCTTGATAAGATGACTTTATATCACTATATGATAATCATTTTGTCTTATTTCACAGTTTTTGACTTAAAATCTATTTTATCTGATAGAAATATGTCTACTTTTGCTCTGTTTTGGCTTCCATTTCTATAGAAATTTTTTAACCCTTTACTTTCAATTTATATATGTTCTTACAAGTAATATGAGTCTCCTATAGACAACATATAGTTGGGTCTTGGTTTTTTTCTTTCTTTTTTCATTCAGCTACTCTTTTTTTTATAAATGCATAATTTAATCCATTTACATACAAGGTAATTATAGAACTATAAGGACTTTATTAGTGAAATTTATAGATCCTTTGTTTATTTCTTCCTCTTTAGCTGTTTTCCTTTGTGATTAATTTTTTCTAATAATATTATTTGATTCCCTACTTTTTATCTTGTGTATCTATTATAGATTTTTGCTCTGTGATTACTATGAGGTTTACAAAAAAATCTTATAGTTATCACAGGTTAAACTAACAACAACTTAACTTTGAGTATTAAAAATAAAAACCTACACTATTACTAAACTTCTGGCATGCATTTTAAATTTTTGGTGTCATAGTTACATCTTTCAGTATTGTGTATTCCTGAACAAATTATTGTAGCTATTGTTATTTTTAATAATTTTGTATTTTAACCTTCACACGAAAGATATAAGTGATTTTCACACCATCATGAAAGCAGTCGTGCATTCTGAATTTTACTACATATTTTTAATCAATGTTTTACTGTATCCTTTCATATATTGTTGTATTACTTATTGGCATTATCTTGTTTCAGTTTCAAGAACTCATGTTATGATTTCTTATAAGACAGGTCTGGTAGTGATCAACTCTCGGTTTTTGCTTTGTCCGGGAAACTCTTTAACTTACCTTCATTTATGAAAGGCAGCTCTGCTAGAGACAGTATTCTGAGTTGGCAGTTGTTTGTTTGTTTGTTTTCCTTCAGTATTTTGATGTATCATCCCATGCTCTCCTGACCTGTAAAGTTTCTTTTGAGAAATTCCATGCTTGTCTCATGGATATCCCTTTATATGATATTTGCTTCTTTTCTGTTGCTACTTTTATAATCCTCTCTGTCCTTGATATTTTAAAATATATATTTTTTAATTTTTGTGGGTACATAGTAGGTGTATGCCTTTATGAGGTCTATGGGATATTTTGAAACAGGCATGCAATGCATAATAATCACAGCAGGGGAAATGGGGTATCCATTGCCTCAAGCATTTATGTTTTGAGTTTCAAACAATAAGATTATACTATTTAAATTATTTTTAAATGTACAATTAAATTATTTTCACTACAATCACCCTGTTGTGCTAGCAAATACCAAGTATTTTTCTTTCTTTCTAACTATCATTTCGTATCCACTAAACATTCCTAGATGCTCCCCAACCACTTCCCAATCTCTGGTAATCATCTTTCTACTATCTAACTCCACGAGTTCCACTGCTTAATTTTTCACTCCTACAGATAAGTAAGAACATGCCATTTTTATCTTTCTTATTTCACTATAATATAATATCTCTCACGTATAGGTGAGAGCTGAATAGTAAGAACACATGAACACATAGGGAGAAACAACACACGCTGTGGCCTGTCTGTGGGTGGGGAAGAGGAAGAGCATCAGAAATAAACCTAACGGATGCTGGGCTTAATACCTGGTTGATGGGTTGATCTGTGTAGCAAACCACCATGGCACACATTTACCTGCGTAACAAACATGCACATCCCACCCATGTACTCCTGAACTTAAAATAAAAGCTGGAAATCAAAAAATAAAAATAAAACATAAAGGACCCAATTGGGAAAAATTATCTAAAACTTATACTATCACCTAAAGAAATTCAGAAAATATGCAAAGTGGAGAAAGAAACAAAATAACAAAATTAATACTATTTACTTTGTGAACTTTCTGTTTACTTTCTTTGCTATTTTATATGAGATTTTTATTATTGCATTGTATAGGTTGTTTACAGTTTTTAAAAATGAGTTTTTTTGTCATAAACATTATAAATATTTTCTTTGGTTATTTTCTTTTGGTGTTTTAATGGTACTTTTTGCTATTCAGAAGTTATTCTTTTTCATGTTTTTTTTAATTCCGTTGTTTGTTCATAGCTTTAAGTTCATAAATATGTGTTCCTTAGAAAGTAGTATTATCTGTAAACAGAGTGAATTACTCTAAATCTCTAAGTTCCTTTCTGGATTTTACAACTGGATAATCTCTTTTGAAGAAATGACAGTAGAATACATTAGTACAATTACAAGTCTTTAGTGGGATTTTTAGTTATAGCGTAATCATGCTTTTAGTTATGATTATTAGGTAAATTACAAACAGAAAAGTTCAATTTATAGTTAAAATTATTTTTTCCTCTATTCAGATTAAGGTTTGACAGGGAACTCTAAGCTATTCTGAGGTTTGTTAAAATTTAAAAAAAAGGAAAAATATTTCTGGCATGGAGAAGGGGTTGAAAAGTTTGAGAAGACTGATGATTCCAAAAGAGAGAATAGTTTGAAGAGTTGTTTGCTCTGTTTCTATACAAGGATCAGATTTGGGGAAAACTAAAGACAACAGCATCTGGGTCTTTGAATCAGCCTAACACTGCAGTAGCCATCAAGCAAAGCAGATGGTGTCTGCAAATGCACTTCAACTTGGATGGTGGGGAGAGGGTGCAGAAAGTATGAAGAACTGTTTAAGAACCTACTAAGTTCCAGGTCCTGTGACAGGAATTTTTCACTTGTTATTTCTGTAGATGTGACCTGTCTCTGGAAGAAATGTGTGCTTCCTACACTTAAATTACCCTCATATGTACTCTTATCTACCATGTGCATTGTCACCATGCTGTACTCTGCTTACTTGCGAGTTTTCTTAACAGTGTTCCCATTAGTCCTGCATGGATCACATCTAGTTTGTTCATAGTTTTATTGCTAGGATCCAGCAAAATGTCAAGAAATATGATATGTGTCCAATAAATATTTAAGCCCTTTAAATATTATATTCAGTCATTCATTCTTATTTATTAATTCAATGAATCTATTTACTCACTAATTCATTTAGAAAATATTTATTGAGCTCCTGACACTATACTAGGCAATAAGGTTATAGCAGTGAACAAAAAGTTCATAAGCTTAAATTATTACCAATATGATTTCAGTTAGTTTTCACTACAATTAACTGAAATTGTATCAATACAATTATATACAGTATTGCAGTCCATTTGTATAGATGTTAATATAATTTAATATATTAATATCATATAATATATTATATATTGTCTTACATATTATTTCATATTAATATGTGAAATTGTCTCACTACAATTATGTAAGGTATTATAGTCCATTTTTATAGATGAGCAAAGTAAAGACGAAGAGAAAAAATAATTCATTTTTCTTTAAATGGATGCTAAAAGATGGTACCAGGTTTTGAACCCAGATTTTTTGAGCAAATTAAGTCACATTATGCTGTTTCCCACTATAGATTATATTATAAATATTTTGGCATAGGGAAGAGCATGGAAAGACCCTCGTGCAGATAGACTTCTGAAGAAGAGACATGTTATTTCAGAGGAAGTTGAGTATCTAGGATAAAATTTCAGAAGGGACTTCTTTGGCTCTTTTTTTTTTTAATTTTTTTTTGAGATGCAGTCTTTCTTTGTTGCCCAGGCTGGAGTGCAGTGGTGCAATCTCAGCTCACTGCAACCTCTGTCTCCTGGGTTCAAGTGATTCTTCTGCCTCAGTGTCCCAAGTAGCTGGGATTACAGGCACCTGCCATCATGCCCAGCTAATTTTGTTTTGTTTTGTTTCCAGTAGAGGCAGGGTTTTGCCATGTTGGCCAGGCTGTTCTCAAACTTCTGACTTCAGGTGATCCATCCACCTCAGCCTCCCAAAGTGCTAGAATTACAGGCATGAGCCACCAGCCTGACCTCCTTATTGATAGCACAAAGACCTACTGGTGTGGGAGGACTTTGGTGAAGGTGGTCATTTGGACCTTGGAGATTAACTGGAGGGCTCTATTCTGACAACTAGCATTTCAGAAATTTTTCTGTATAGAACAATACGTTGGGAGTGGTTAATGGCAGCATGGGCCAGTAGAAGAAAAACCTTTTTACATTTATAATGTGTTAATTAGTATCCCTGGAAGTTCAGATAAATCATGTAGCTTTTTTGAGACTTATTTTCTTCATTGCTAAAATGGGAGTCTCTAAACAGGTCTTGACCAACTCAGCAGTCAAAGAGATCAAAGAAGACATGAATCTAATTGTTCTCTGTAAACAGTAGGGAGCATAGTGTGGTAATGAATTAAAGAGTCAGGGAGACCTAGACTCAGATATGAGTCAGTTAATGACTCAATCATGGAGCCTCTGCTCTGTATAATGGATGTAATATAATATCACCTTTGTCAGGTGTTGGGAGTATTTTAAATAATACTTAACTAATACTGAATAATAACATGCTACAATAATTATTATTCTCCAATAATTTGAATGCCTATTCTAGAAAAATTGTATTATTCTCAAAAGTTTATAGGTTTTAGATGATTCCAGAGTGGGCATGTCAAAGCAATATAGTGCTTTATTGGGGCTTAGAGGTCCCAGTAAATTGATATAAATATCAGGGTAGTATTAATGTTTTCGAAGATTCCTTTTTATTATTGTATCAATTCACACTACATTATTTAGCATGTGTGGGCCAATCAGTGGACACCAGCTTCTGTATCCTTCCTAAAAGGGCTTGTTACTGTACATGCAGCTGGGGGTTCCACCTATATGTATAAGTCAAGATGTATATCAAGCATCACCTTGTCAGTGCAGCTTTCTCTACCTCCCCAAGGTCCTTACTCCAATCTTTTGGGTCTCCAAGAATTTTGAGGCTGACTTTTTATGTAGAGCTTAAGAGATTGTATTAGAATCGTATTATTATGAATTATAATTGTCTAGTTTACCTGGCAATATCTTGAATTATAATTTTAACTCTCATTTTACCTATCACATCTTTCTATCTGTATTTTCTGTGCTCAGGGAAATTCTCAGCACACAATGTTTCGTTGAATGAATAAAGTATAACAATGTTCAACTGCAGTGTGTTAGCTAGCAAACTGGCTAAGATTTGTAGTTGAAATATATTCTCTGCTGTCATTCCTCAAAGTAGACTATAAAGGCATACAATGAAAATTCAGTAACCATTAAAATATAATTGTTGGGTTTTAAAATGTTTATTATGTATTATTAAATAAGGAAGAAAGGTTACAGAACAAGATATTTAATAATATTCCATTTCAAAAGCATATGCATGAGTATTCACATAGGTAAATTTATCTATTAATTAAAGGGAGAAGGGTATAAAAATGTTGGTAATGAACCTCTGGTTGGTGGAATTAAGCATAAACTTTATTTCCCTTGCATTTTACAAATATTAAAACTATTTTGTAATGGATATGTATACTTTTGCAACTATATCAAAAATAGAGCCAGTTCCCAAAACTGTACACTTAAACAAGCAAACAAACAAACAAAAGTGTAGAGAGGGATATGTTATCATTTGTCTACACTCAAAGTTGCTTAAAATTGTGTTCCTTTCCTTTTATCTATTTTTTATTAAAGTAATTATTGGTGACTCATATTTTCCAGAATTATATTTTTCATAGATTGATTGAGCAAAGAGTTTATCAGGCAGTTGAGCTCCAGGTTCCACATTTTTTCCTAACACACTCTTTATTACTGTCTGTCTACTCCAGCTTCTGAAACGCCCTCTCAGCTCAGCATGGCCTGCTTACGGTGAGAACCACGTATTCAATAACTCCTTCTTATTTCCTCCTTTACACATTCCTATTCAAGAATGGCTTATACAGACAAAAGCAAGCACACCTCTGCACGTATGCGTTCATTCATCTGTTAATTCAACTAACATTAAGTACCCTTTACGTGTCATGTGATACATTAGATCATGGGGATGCAGCAATTACTAACTACTATTATTCTCCACCTAGTTTCTCCCAGGGCAGATATGTCAATAACTAAGTAATATAAAGCAAAATGTAACTTCTTCAGCAACAGTGACTCAATAGGACAGAATCTTTGGACGTGAAAAGAAGAGTACCAAGGAATAGGGACCACAAGAGTAGTCCTCTTTAACCCCTGAATCTGCAGCACCTATCACTATGCCTAGCATAAGATATTTGATGAATAGCTGTTTGATACTATTGTTTGGAATACAATTTTACGACCAGTGTTTTTTTGAAGAATGAGTAAATGTTTTACTTGTGACATTTGGGTGTAAAAACAGTCAATGCATAGAGAACAAAACAAAAAGGTACAGAAGTGTGTGGTTGAAAGAAGCTTCAGAAAACAGTCAATAGTCACAACATTATAAAAATACTGAAAACAAAACTAAGGTTTATTGTGTGCTTACTACATACCAAATTCTTTTATTATTATTATTATACTCTAAGTTCTGGGGTCCATGTGCAGATCATGCAGGACTGTTACATAGGTATACACATGCCATGGTGGTTTGCTGCCTCCATCCTCCTGTCACCTACATTAGGTATTTTTCCTAATGTTACCCTCCCCAATCTCCCCATCCTCTGCTATCCCTCCCCTATCCCCCTACCCCACAACAGACCCCAGTGAGTACACACCAAATTCTAAGTGTATCAGATGAATTGACTCATTCAGTCAATACTTACAGAAATCCTACCGGTTAACTGCCATTATCGTTACGTCTTATGGATGAATAGACTCAAGTTCAGAGGGGTTAAGTAACCAGTACTAAATACTGCTTCATAAAATGTTTAGCTGGAGACTTAATAAAGGAATGTGTATATTGGATATAGACAGAGAAACTATACTCTTCCCCCAACAAGGCAGGAGGAACTGTCAGGAAAAGTGATTCTTCTAAACATTAGTCAAGCAGTGCCATTATTGCTGCAGGAGGCATTGTTTTACAAACAAGTTGGTAAGAAAATTAGCAAGCTAAGGGCTTGCAGGCAGGGAAATGGGGATTAAGAAGAATCTGAAGAGGACAAACTCTGGGCCAAAATTTAAGGGTGGGGAGATTTGCCATTTAGCGCACTCAGAAGCTTGGGCCAGCCGTTTTCACTAATTCTTACATACTCTGATGTGGCTGCAGCTCTTAGGAGTCAGCCCGACTGGACAGGCACTGGCTTAGGAACTAAGTGAAACTGAGGTAGAAAAGGCAGAACATGACATCCACCACTAGGAGCTCACAGTCTAGATACTAAATTCTAACTGTGAAGAGGAATCCTGCAGCGGAAGGATCGTGAGATCTGGAGTCAGATGTTCTGTGATTAGCTTTTAGGTCTGCTTCATGCTTCTACTGTGTGATCTTGGGAAAGTTGCTGATCTCCAAGTTTTCTTCACTTAGAAGAAGGTGGTAATACTACTACTTTCCTCATAAGGACCTGAGTTCATACTTTATAAACTATAACACATTAACAAGGACTAGCTCTTGTAAAGAGAGTAATATAAGGGGCTTAAAAAATACACAGTGCTTTTCTTCTTTACTAACTGTAGTCTAAATGTTCTCCAGCATTAGTAACACCTCACTGATCAACCCATAGCGTGTCTCTTAAATGTGTGCGAATCTAGGACAGGTGCAAACCTGAAACAATACATTCCAGGGATGGCTAGCCTGCCTCCCTCCTCAGCAACAGATTGATTACATCTTCTGGAGTGACATTTTGGCTTCATTTGCCAATGAGGCTTCCCTTCTACTCTGCTCCCCAGGCCTCCCATGTGGGTCATCCTGCTAAGAAAACTGTCCTAACCCACATGCCCTCAAACTGGATGCCTTGCCAGCTTGGCAGCCCAGAAACAGTCCAACCAGAAGGGTGGCAGCAAGGAAGGCTGAAGCAAGGAAGGCTCAGCAAGCATTCCTGAGGCTTCAGGAATGAACAGCAGATTGCCTCCTCACTAGTGATTGCAAGGTTGAAGCTTGCTCAGAAAGGCAGAAATCTCAGGGTTATGGGGGGAGGTAAACCTGGAAACCAGCAAAAATGTCTTAAAGTCTAATCTAGCAATCAGATGGGATAGCAGAGGGGGACCTGTGTGTTTCTGGGTTTCTTTTCACACTGTTGGATTGTGACCAGCTTTCAAAACTGCTCTCTGATCTGTTCTCTAAAGCAGAATTAATGCCCTAAAACAAAGAGCAGTTATACCATTATAGTCATACTTGTCTCTATTCTGACAGCTGTTTTTCTTTTCGATGTTATTGTTGGATTTAGCTCTTACACCACTTTGTGTTAGATTGATTTATGATTTGTCCATCCCTCCCACTAAACCATGGGTTTGTTTTAGACAGGATCTATGTATAGATCATTTTCAGCACCTAGCACAGAACCTATCACATAGGAGACATTCATTAAATACTTTAATTAGACTAAGGTGTTGTGTAATTGATAATTCCGAGGCAGGCAGGCATCAACTGGGTTATCAATAACATTTTGTTGTGGAGTAAAATATTAATCTAAGAGAGTTGAATTGCTTTCTATCAAGTGATGAAGACATCACGCACTATAACTAACAACCTGAAGAACGTTCCTGCAACAATGCAGCTGCTCTTTGTCGGATGAATGTATTTTAGTACTAGGAAAGTTAAATTGCTTACATTAAAATATTGATAACTTTAAAAGCTTAAAGGAAGGATAAGAAACATGACTTGTCATCATTATTGCTGAAATCTGAAAGACAAATTCAAGATCTTAATTCAAATTATTTACTTTACAAATAAGGAAATTGAGGCCCAAAGAGTATCACGTGTCTGAAGGCGCACAGTTTTCTGCAAAGCAGAGGGAAGAGTGTGTCAACCTTTTGCCCTGAAGATGAGGAGATCCTGGGGGCAGTGTGGAATATGCTTAACATAGCAGGAGAATATTTAGGCAGACAGAAGCAGCACGATTGTACGACAGATCTTTATCATAATTATTTAGAGTCGAAGGTCAGACTCACTGAGATAGTGAGTCTCCTCTATCAGTCACCAAATATCAGATCCAAAGGATGAACAGGGCTGTAAAGGAAATCAAAAGGCCAGAAATCAAGAGACTAAGAGGCAGTAAATCACGAGATTTAGATCATAGATTTTAGCATCAGGCATGCCTCATTTTAAATCCCAAAGCTGCTACATCTAGCTACATAATCTCTGGCAAGCTGCTTATTCTTCCCTAAGCCTTCTTTTTCTCAGCCATAAAATGGTGCTAATACCTGTAGCTGTCTAACGTTACAGCTTTGATGTTTAATATTTTAAAAAGTATATAAAAACGTTCTTAGCACACAATGACTAGATAGACAAAGAATCTGCCATTACAATATTTGCATTCTAGTAAGGAGAAACATAAGCAAAACAGAAAATAAATAAAAAAGCATAAAATTTAATTAAGCACAATGATGTGTAAGATACCTATGTATTTTATAAAGAATTACTTGGGAGAAAGTTCCAGTTAAGATAGGCTACTTGTAGCTGGCTTTTCTGAGGAAATGACCTATAACTTGACACTGAGGCCATGGAAAAGCGGAAGCCATAGAAAACCCTGTGGGAGAAGTTTTTTTTAGGAAACAGAAGGCACGCATTCAAAGGCCCTATGGCAAAAAAAAAGAGCTTGTCTTGTTTCAAGGTTGGAAAAGAGACCAGCAAAGCTAAATACAGTAAACAGGAGGAACTTGGTGCAATATGAGATTGAAGAGATCAGCAGAGAACAGCAGAGCCCTAAGAAAAGTACAGAGGAAAGACTTTAAATTATTTTAATCCTATTACTGAAATAATTTATAGATCAACATTTTTAAAAGTTGTCTTGGCTGTTGTGACAAATATATTATTAGAGTAAGGACTTCAATAGTGACATGGATTACTCTATTGCACTGGTCCAAATGAGAAATGATAGCGATTTCAATCACAGAGATGCCAATGGAGCTATAGGGCAAAAACTGAACCATGTGTATTTTCAGAGATAAAACCAGCAGGACTTGTTAATGGACTATGTGATAATATAGATATAGTTAGTCATTTTAAAAATAAAGAAAAAAGGGAAATCAATGATTACTCCAATAATTAGAAGCATTAGAGAGAAGAGTGGAGATGTTTACTGAAGTAGAAAGGATTTGTAAGTAACAAATTTAGCAAAGAAAATGAATTGAAGTGTTTTTTGAACATCTTAGGGTCTTTTATGATATGGCAAATAGATACCCAAAAGAGGCTGCCAAGTAGTCACTTGAATCTTGGAGTATCAAAGCTCATAAGAGAGAACCATGTTGGATACATGTATTTGATAGTTTAAGCATTATTTATTCAGCATTATTTAATCACTTCCCATAATTTAATCATTTAATTTTTCATATTTTATTTAATTATTTAGCATTATATAAAATCAGTGGAGTGAATGAGGTCACAGATATTGAATATAAACAAAGAAGAAAAGGATGATCATGCCCTTCGCAACAGAAAAGTTTCAGTAGAATGGAAGCCTCAGGAGCCAGACTGAAGCAGATTCTAAACAAATTCTTTTGAAAAGTTTTCACAAAAAAGGCAGAAGTTTTAAGTGAGAAGCAAGAAAGAGGATGTGAGATCAAAGGGAGATTTGAGATTTCATTTTTAAGAGAGAGGATACGTCTTAGAGAATGATTATATGTTGTAGAAAATTAAAACATTCAGGGAAAGTGACATAGGAGAAAAAGGGAAAAACTACCACAGCAAGGTACTTGAGATGTGAAATCTAAAGCCCAATGGACAGATGAGCCTTTGCCATGAGTTGGGAGAAACTTTCCTTTATGCCTGAATGGAGACAAAGGATAGAGTACAGATGCATGTATTGTTCTTGGAAAAATTAGAATATTCTGATCTAGTTACTTCTATTTTCTTATTCAAGTGTGAAGCAAGGTCATCAGTTCTTAAAAGGCTGGGGGCTGACTAGGAGAATAAGAACTAGAAGGGAAGAGTTTGTGAAAGTTAGAGAAAACAATATCAGACAAATCATCCATTGTTTATGTCATTAAATATAGCAATAGTCTGAATTTAGGAAGCATGCTGGTCTGAATAACAGGAAAGAACTATAGTGTCATGAGTTTCGTTTTAACTACTTGGTATTACACAAGGCATTTCCATATAACCATCCTCTTTAATTTTTACAATGAATATTTATTATTCCTTTTTTTAAAATCTGAAGGTTGAGGCTCAGAAAGATTAAATAATTCACCCAAAGTTTTAGCGCTATTAATTGACTGAAATTAGGACTTTAACTCACTTCTGTCTTACTTGAAAGCCCCTGTGTTTTGGTTCTATGATTATACCAATTAGAAAGTAACTGATAATCATATCAAAAACATTATTTATAGGTGGTATATTAGTTTTCTAGGGCTATCATAACAAAATACCACAGATTAGGTGGCTTAAACAACAGAAATTCATTTTCTCACAATCTGGGGACTAGAAATCCAAGATCAAGGTGTCTTCAGGGTTAATTTCTTCTAAGTCTTCTTTCTTTGACTTGCAGATGGCCATCTTGCTGGTTCTTCACAGGATCTTGCCTCTGTGTGTGTCTGTGTCCTGACCTCCTCTTCATATGAAGACACCAGTCATACTGGATTAGGGTTTACCCTAACAAGCTCTTAAAATATTTATCTTAAAATACACTCACATTCTGAGGTACTTGGGATTAGGACTTCAACATACGCATTTTGTGGGGATGTCATTCAGCCCAACAAATAATAATAATGAAAGTCAAACTGTAGAGGAATGATGACAGACTTGAATTTGAAAACATTAAATCAGACCAAGCTTTTAAAGTTGTGATGATAAAACAGAGAAATAAGAAAACAAATTATTTGAAGGGAACAAAACTTGAGGAAAAAAAAGTATTTTACAATTTTTTTTTTTAATTTTAAGAGATAGGTGATTGAATTTATAATTTAAGTCAAATTTGCTGAAGAAACAAGAGCATGTTGAAATGTTTAAATAGGTGCTATAAAACATAAGGCTTTAATTCTAAAAGATATCATTCTGTAGGGAAATTATCTTATATTTTTCACAAAGGAAAAAAGGAATGAATAATGTATAAAATATCTATAAGAAATGCTGTTTTGAAAACCTCTTTTGCAAAATTATTTGTAACATACTTGTTTATTAATGTAATTTTGATGACATAAGGGTTTCCTGAAGTATCAAAACCAATTTCTGCATGTCAGATTGGCACAGCAGAGGACAAAAAATAACATGCATGCACAACACAAATGTTATTTTTTGGTTTTTTTGGGGGGGGCGGTTGTTGTTTAAAGTGCTTTCCCACAGGAAAAAGCAGCAGCACAGCTTCTGTATCTCAGGGTAAAAAAAGACAGCAGACAAGCTTCAAGATTCACATTATGTGGTTTTCTTTTACCAAACCAGGAATAAATTGTTTTGGAGAATGGAAATAACATTTTGAAATCTCTCTCTTTTTTTTTTTTTTTTTAGACGGAGTTTTGCTCTTGTGACCCAGGCTGGAGTGCAATGGAGCGATCTCAGCTCACCACAACCTCCGCCTCCTGGGTTCAGGCAATTCTCCTGCCTCAGCCTCCCGAGTAGCTAGGATTACAGGCACATGCCACCATGCCCAGCTAATTTTTGTATTTTTAGTAAAGACAGTGTTTCACCATGTTGGCCAGGATGGTCTTGATCTCTTGACCTTGTGATTTGCCCACTTCAGCCTCCCAAAGTGCTGGGATTACAGGCTTGAGTCACCGCTCCTGGCCCATTTTGAAATCTCTTAACCTCAATGATCCCTGTTCTGTGAGGTCCCCAGATACTAATCAGACAGTTGCTCATATCGGTTAAATCACTGAAATTTAATTAACTGGAATTACTCAGTGTTGAGGTATGAAGTTGAGGGAAGCAGGCATTGAGAAAAGCTTTCTTTTTTTAAATTGTACTTTAAGTTCTGGGGTACATGTGCAGATCGTGCAGGATTGTCACATAGGTATACACATGCCACGGTGGTTGGCTGCATCCATCCCCTGTCACCTACATTAGGTATTTCTCCTAATGTTATCCCTCCCCATTCCCCCCACCCCCTGCTATCCCTCCCCTAGCCCCCGCCAACCCCCTAACAGGCCCTGGTGTGTGATGTCCCCACCGTCCCTATGTCTATGTGTTCGCATTGTTCAACACCCATTTATAAGTGAGAACATTCAGTGTTTGGTTTTCTGTTCTTGTGTCAGTTTGCTGAGAATGGTGGTTTCCAGGTTCATCCATGTCCCTGCAAAGGACATGAACTCATTTAAAAAAAAAAAAAAAAAAAAAAAGAGGGAGAAAAGTTTTTATTGTAGTAGTGTCACTCTCAAGTTGCATTGCCCTCAATTATGCCATCCCCATATCTTTCCTTTCTTCTTCACTACAAAATGAGGACATTGGCTTCTCTGATTTCCAATGTCCTTTTATTTTTTTCATGTTTGATGAGTAAGGAAGACATGTGATTTATTTTTAAGATATTTAAAGTGCAGTTATTAAGGTTGACATACGGCTTTCTGTTCTAGCAAGATATTAGACCATAAGAATCTGAAAATTTCCTGGAGACCAACAACACAAAGCAGAAAAACATAATAGGAAAATGTATTTTACATGCATATCTATTTCTCAAAACAGTAAGGCTACTCAGATTTCAGAAAGAAAGAATAAATAAAAACAGCAGTACTGAACTAGGAAGCTAACCTGTACCTAACCTTGGCTATTGGGGTTTTGGTCTCAATACCCTAAGGGATAGGATTTTAAAGCCCACGATGGGGCAGATATGAAAGACTTGACCCCATTCAAGGCTCAGACCAATCAAAATGTCCACATAATCAAAGACCCTAGAAATCTGCACCATTTGTGAATGAATATAGTAGAAAAACAGAATCTACTGCAAGTCAAAGAATGATTTTAGCCTTGAAGACCTGGACAGAAAAATAATTTTCTGCCTGGAATCCCAGCACTTGGGAGACCAAGGAGGGTGGATCACGAGGTCAAGAGATCGAGACCATCCTGGTCAACATGGTGAAACCCCGTTTCTACTAAAAATACAAAAAATTAGCTGGACATGGTGGCGCGTGCCTGTAACCCCAGCTACTCAGCAGGCTGAGGCAGGAGAATTGCCTTGAACCCAGGAGGCAGAGGTTGCGGTGAGCCGAGATCGCGCCATTGCACTCCAGCCTGGGTAACAAGAGTGAAACTCCCTCTCAAAAAAAAAAAGAAAGAAAGAAAAGTAATTTCCTGAAGAATTAGAAACCTGGTGTTTGCACTCCACGTAAGTTTGTGTTTTGAAATCAAACAAAGTACTGATTCAGAAAAAGCCAATGCAAAACCTCTGAAATTAAACTAAGAATTTCAAAAAACAGATAGATTAGAATAACTGGACTATTGTAAACTAAGGAGATTGTACAGGGAAATAAGATTGGGGATGTAATGAAGCTTCTCGAGGATCATTTTAAGGAGTTTCATGCTTCAGCACGAGAAGAAAACATTTAGGAAATACTCATTTGTTATTTCATTTAATTATAGAAACAGTCTCATACAGTAATTTTTAAAACGAAAAAATTGAGAAGTATTTTGGAAAATGCTTCTGAAGTACAAAGTGGTTAAGTGGTAAATTGAACCACAATCTTCTGATCCCAAATCCAGGTTGCTTTTTCTATATTACATGACTTTATTTCCTCTCAAAATAAGCAAATTAGCCATGCCCAAATTTAAGCTTCAGAATTCTAACTCATTTCAGCTGGATTAGAATTTTTCCTAATTTTTATGGTCTGTTTCTTTACTTGTCAATAGAAGATACTTTTTCTTTCTCTGTAGTTAAGTCAGTACCTATTGCAAAAGTAGACTTCTTTTTTTTTAATTATTTATTTATTTATTTTTATTGCATTTTAGGTTTTGGGGTACATGTGCAGAACATGCAAGATAGTTGCATAGGTACACACGTGGCAGTATGATTTGCTGCCTTCCTCCCCTTCACCCACATCTGGCATTTCTCCCCATGGTATCCCTCCTCAACTCCCCCCCACACCACTGTCCCTCCCCTATTGTCCCCAAGAGACCCCAGTGTGTAGTGCTCCCTTCCCTGTGTCCATGTGTTCTCATTGTTCATCACTCGCCTATGAGTGAGAACATGTGGTATTTCATTTTCTGTTCTTGTGTCAGTTTGCTGAGAATGATGTTCTCCAGATTCATCCATGTCCCTACAATGGACACGAACGCATCATTTTTGATTGCTGCATAATATTCCATGGTGTATATGTGCCACATTTTCCCAGTCCAGTCTATCATCGATGGGCATTTGGGTTGGTTCCAGGTCTTTGCTATTGTAAACAATGCTGCAATGAACTTCATGTGCATGTGTCCTTATAGTAGAACGATTTATAGTCCTTTGGATATATACCCAGTAATGAGATTGCTGGGTCAAATGGAATTTCTATTTCTAGGTCCTTGAGGAATCACCACACTGTCTTCCACAATGGTTGGACTAATTTACACTCCAACCAACAGTGTAAAAGTGTTCCTATTTCTCCACATCCTCTCCAGCATCTGCTGTCTCCAGATTTTTTAATGATCGCCATTCTAACTGGCATGAGATGGTATCTCATTGTGGTTTTGATTTGCGTTTCTCTAATGGCCAGTGATGATGAGCATTTTTTCATATGTTTGTTGGCCTCATGCATGTCTTCTTTTGTAAAGTAGACTTCTTAGCCTATAAGCATTGCATACAGGTGGCAAGAATTTGCCAACTACAAATATAACTGTTTGAAAAAAATTTTTCATCTGTTTTTATTAAGGTATTTATTTAGTATTGTTGAGTTCTGCTCTTACATAATACTTCATTTTCAGGTAACACAGAGCCCTGCCAAGTATTGGTATCCAGGTAATGCTAACCATTTAAAATGAATGTTCCAATACTGAGTCTACCCATCCATGAGCATAGGGTGTGTTTCCATTTGTTTGTGTTGTCTATGATTTCTTTTAGCAGTGTTTTGCAGTTTTCCTCGTAGAGGCCTTTCACCTTTTTGGTATATATATTCCTAAGTATTTTATTTTAATTTTGCAGCTATTGTAAAAGGGGTTGAATTATTGATTTCTCAGTTTGGTTGCTGTTGGGCTATAGCAGAGCTACTGATTTGTTTATATTAATTTTGTATAACAAAACTTTGCTAAATTCAATTCTAGAAACTTTCAAAGGAGTCTTCAGGGTTTTCTAGGTAAATGACCATATTATCAGCAAAGAACAACATTGTGAATTCCTTTTTACTAATTTCTATGCCCTTTATTGCTTTCTCTTGTCTGACTGCTCTGGCAAGGACTTCAAGTATTATATTGAATAGAAGGGGGAGAGTGGGCATCCTTGTCTTGCTTCAGTTTTCAAAAGGAATGCTTTCAACGTTTTTTTCTTTCAATACTATGTTGGCTGTGGGTTTGTCATATACGGCTTTTATTATACTAGGCATATCCCTTGTGTGCCAATTTTGATGACAGTTTTCATCATAAAGAGATGCTGGATTTTGTCAAATACTTTTTCTTCTTATATGGAGATGATCATGTGATTTTTGTTTTTAATTGTGTTTATGTGGTATGTCACAGTTTTTGACTTGTGTATGTATCCCTGGTATGAAACCCACTTGATCATGGTGTATTATCTTTTTGATACACTGTTGGATTCAGTTAGCTAGTATTTTGTTAAGGATTTTTGCATCTATGTTCATCAGGGATATTGATCTATAGTTTTTTGTTGTTATATTGTTTCCTGGTTTTGGTATTAGGTTGATACTGTCTTCATAGAGTGATTTAGGGAGAATTTGATCTTTATCTTGTGTAATAGTGTCAGTGGGATTCATAACAATTACTTGAAGATCTGATAGAATTCTGCTGTGAAATTTGTCTGGTACAGAACTTTTGGTAATTTTTTTTATTACCATTTCAATCTCACTGCTTGTTATCGGCCTGTTCAGGCTTTCGAATTCTTCCTGATTTAAGCTAGGAGGGTTGTATATTTTCAGGAATGTATCCATATACTCTAGGTTTTCTGGTGTATGTGCATAAAGGTGTTCATAGTAGTCTTGAATGATCTTTGGTATTTCTGTGGTGTCAGTTGTAATATTTTCCGTTTTGTTTCTAATTGAGCTTATTTGGATCTTCTCCTTTCTTGGTTAATCTTACTAATAGTCTATCAATTTTATTTATCTTTTCAAAGAACTAGCTTTTCATTTCATTTATCTTTTGTATTTATTTTGTATCCATTTATTTAGTTCTGCTCCAATATTGGTTATTTCTTTTCTTCTGCTGGGTTTGGTTTGTTCTTGTTTCTCTAGCTCCTTGAGGTATGACCCAAGATTATCTATTTGTGCTTTTTCAGACTCTATGATATAGGCATTAAAGGCTGTAACCTTTCCTCTTAGCACCACTTTTTCTGTATTCCAGAGGGTTTAAGAGGTTGTATCACTATTATTGTTCAGTTCCAAAAATATATTTAATTTTCATCTTTATTTCATTTTTGATTCAATGATCATTCAGGAGCAGGTTATTTAATTTACAGGTATTTGCCTGGTTTTGAAGGTTCCTTTTGGAATTGATTTCCAATTTTATTCCACTGTGGTCCAAGAGAGTACTTGACATAATTTCAATTTTCTTAAATTTATTGAGACTTGTTTTGTGGTCTATCATATTATCTATCTTGGAGATAGTTACATGTGCTGATGAGTAGAATGCATATTCTGTGGTTGTTGGGTAGAATGTTTCATAAGTATCTGTTAAGCCCATTTGTTCTAGAGTATAGTTTAAATCCATTCTTTGTTGACTTTCTGTCTTGATGACCTGTCTACTGAAAAAATGGATAAATTAAATAAATAAAATAAAATGAGTATTCTTTTCTCTTTAAGTTTTAGGAAAGGCTCATATTTAATTGGCAGTATTTCTTTCTTAAATGCTTGGTAGAATGCACCAATAAAATCAGCTAGATTAGGAATTTTCCTTATAGAAAATATTTAAAATTGAAACTCAATTGCTTCAATAAATTTAATGTTATACAACCAATCTATTTCTTCTCAAATGAACTTTAGTAGTTTGTGGTTTTCAAAGAAGTAGTTCATTTTGTTTACATTGTCAAACTAGTGGCATACAATAATTCACAATGTCTACTTCTTATCCTGTTGGTATCTATAAGTTCTGTAGTGATGCCTCTCATTCATTCTTCATAGTGGCAACTTCTATCTCTTCTAATTTTTTATAACTAGCCCAATTAAACCTTTATTAATTTTATTTGTATTTTTTCTAAGAGGGAACTTTAGTTTGATTATCTCTATTGTTTTTCTATTCCACATTTCAGTAATTTTTGATATTTATTATTCTTATTATTTGCTGGTTTAGTATCTTCTGAAAAAATGAGTCATGTATTTTAATTAAACAGTGTCATTTTACTTCTGTTCTCATCTTTGACATCATTAAACTGCCATGTATTGTTCAAAAATTTTGCATATGGTTTGTTATAGTATCAGTGTGAAATATGAATAATAAAGACAATGACCTATATCTGCACATGTGGCTAATGAGCACTTAAAATATTGCTAATAAAATCAAGAATATAATTTTAAATTTTAATTTCAAATCTGATATGTGTTTATGCTACTGAAAAACTTACAAATATTTTTAGAGTAACTCAAATTTGTGAACAGAAATTTTCATCTGTTAAATGTATTAATTCTAAATACATATCAAATATTTCTGATACAGTCCTATGTCATATGCCTTTAAAGTATACTCTATCATTACTAGGTTTTTATTAACTTTGTATTAAAAAAAATCACATTAACCCGCATTCAACTAGCTATAAAGAACTTTATTTTCTGTAGTTTTACACAAAATAATAGCGGTATATGTGTGTGCTTGTGTGTGTGTGTATGTGTGTGTTTGTGTGTATGTGTGTGTTTGTGTTTTGTATTAGTCAAGAGTCATGAGAGAAAAACAGAAACAATGCTAGTTGTTTTAATAATGTCAGTTGTTTATATAATAATAAATAATAGCTTAAATAGATATGTGAAAATTCAAAGGTGGAAAAACACTGAAAAATACAAAGATAGGCAGTGGACAAAGCAGTACCACCCCTAGTGCTAGGGAAAAATAACAAAGTGGTAAGAGATATTAGAATCAAGCAGTTTTGGGAACGGCTTCAAAACCCTGGACTCATATTTCCAAAGAGAGTACATTGTTTATTTAGTAATGATATCTCACCTCACTTGATATTGGAGGAGGAGCCTCATAGGGCAGGAATTCAAACCCCCAAGGAAGAGGCTTTAGTTAAGTGGCACTGATCGCTCAGGAGTATGCCAGGGCTCTACAGAACTCGAGCTCAGATTTTTGAGCAGAAGGGAAGGTAGGGGTGTGAGGGAATGGGTAATATGGTCTAAAGCATGTTGAAACTTCTTAAGTGAAATGGTAATGCTGATTCTGGGAGTGCTGATTAGAAAGCTTAGAAGCTAGACTCTACTCCTTTTCTTAGGGTCAAGAAAGGTCACTGAAATAAACAAGAAGGACCAAGTCCTTTGCTGTTTTAGTCTATATGTGGTGTCTGACAGGGATTCAGCCAGCAAAAGAGAAATGCACCTTACATATTCTCAACCCCAGAATCCCAAAGTGGAATATAGTAGGACATCTTTGGGGCTAGAAACAATAGCTTAAAAACTGGCACAGTCCACCTCATGGCTATCAGGCATTGAAATACATTTACCCTCTCACACATTGTTAAATTTCACACAATAACAACGCTATTTTTTTCAAACCAAGATTCTCTTGTTTATCCCCACAAAGAGGTAACAAATGTCCCAAAAGCCATTTCTGATTAATTATCCATTTCTGATTAATACCCATATTATCCTTCTCTGGGAGATGTTATGTATACTTTACATCTTGTCATGACCTATATAAACATTCTGTACTCTAAAGAGTAAATTATATTGTTAAATATCATTAATAACACAGGAAATAAGAAAGGAGACATGAAACAAGTTAATATATAAAAATACTGTATATGCATACACACAGACAGACATGAATTAGGCTATATATAAAAACACAGAAAGACCAGAAAAGAAAAGATGCATAACTGCTGCAGACCACCATTAAATGTTACGTTTGCACTCAGCCAGCATGTCAGCTGGCTAAGGTCCTTTCCTTCAAATGACTCAAACTTTCTTTCCTAGATGATTTGAATTTTGACTGATTTTCACCTTTCTTTGGTTATCGTAGTCTTCTGTTAAGTTACTGAACACAGAAATGCTAAAAACTCCACAAAGAAGGCGTTGAATTTCATGCAGTCTTTCCTGCCCTACTATGCAGCAACACTCCAAATGTACCTTGAGAACATGGAGTTTTAAAAAATTCATGTTCTTCATAAAATTTAACAATGTACAATTGTGTTTTGATAAAAAGTCTCAAAAGATTATGCTAATTGATTTTACAACATTTATTTTTATGTCTTTAAATTCATTTTGAAAGTGTGGCATTATGACAATGGAGTATATATTGATTGCTATGGTGAAAGGTGAAAAATTTTCTTCTCAAATGGATTCTGTCTGGGCACAGATGAGAAACATGTTTTATGTTTTTTAAAATTATTTATAACTTGAAGAATTATGACACTTGATATCTGGAAGGTAATGAAGGAGAAAAATTGTGTTTTCATATTAGCTATCTGTATGAAATCAGGCAAGAACAAAAAACGAAAATTGATTTTTCTTTTTTTTTTTTTTGCTAGAGCCTGATGGACATAACAACTTTTCCTTAAAGGAAAAATAAAGGAAATCTTTTATTACCTATATGTCATCATCAGGCCAAATGAAAATGTGCAAAACAGAAAAAAAACCCAGTGAAATAAGTTGGGTCTGTTTCTGGTTCAGTATGAAGTATGAAAAGATTTTAAAGTTAGGTGTTAGATGTGAAAAAATGGAGATTTATGATCATCTTCTTTTGCACTTTTGATAATGTACATCATAGAATATATGGGAAAAATTCCCATGAAATTATGATGAAATGCAAAAACAAACATAAGTGGACATATATTGGGTGAATTTGAGAAAAACAAAATATTTATATTATACATTTAATTGTAAACAAAGTAAATACACACTGGCCTGTTTTCTAGGCCTCTGCATAGGTCCAACAATAAGGCTTATTTCCTTGGAAAGGCTGACCTATCTATTCCCACTATATAGTGCCAAATATAATGCCAGAAGCCTACTATGAGGTTCTGATAAAACACCATTCCTTCAGAGCAGAGTGGTGACCAGCCAGTGCCTTTGCCACCCTCACTCAGCTGGAATTACTTAATACAGTGTTATTATGTCTGTTTTTCCCGTTTTCTAAATCATATCTAACAGAATAGGTAATCTATTGCAAAAGTATTTCTCAATCCCTGCTGCATGAATCAAGGGGTGTTTTTTAATACCCATGTGCAAGCCCCAAACACAGAAATTCTGAATTAACAGATATGGCAGTCTGGGCATCAGTATTATAATGGGCATTGCATTCATGCCCAAAATGAATGAGTCTAGAATTAGTAACCTTTACATAACTACAGATGTATCAAAAATAAATTCTAAGAACATGGAGACTTATAGCATTCTCCTAATCTCTTCTTTACACATCCTAGACATCTTCCTTGCAAGCTTAGCACTTTCCTTCTCATACTGAGAATCAAATTCTGCCCTGTTATGTAAAATATTTGGCTAGAATATAAGGATTTTGCCTTATTATTTTTAGTATTTTTACCAAGAAAATTGGCATTATTTAAACTTATATCACTGAGAAAGCAATGCCAAGCATGTTGACTACCCAAAGCTATAACCTCAACCACCTGTTTCTGAACAATAGATCTCACACTAAACTAGGTCCCTTTGGAAATAACACCAAATATTACTTCGCTGAAGTAATGTAGTTCGGTTAATAATATATATATGAGCAGTTGGAAGAAATAGGGCCAAGAAATAGAATAGTAAGCCAAAGTCAAACCAGTGTTCATGAAATTCCTTGAATGCTCATGTTTAGATCCCTGGATCCCCTGTTCAGGGGCTTACCCTACCTAAAATCAGAATAGTATTCTAGGCACATTTTACCTGTAACCCCACATCTTTCCTTCCAAGCTGGCATTCTACCAATTTCCCAAAATAGCTGCTGGACAATCATCAATGCGTAATGATAGAACCATATGTAACTTCTTAAAAATACATACCTCTATTGTTACACTGAATCTATCTTAATTTTGATTAATAATTATTCTCTTTTATTTAATTATATATTTTTTTTAATTAGGAGTTTCTGGGCTTAAGAACCAGAGGATCATTGGTTTAATTCCTGGCCCTGCCATTTACCATTCATGTGACTTTGGACATGTTATTTTCCTAGTGCTGTTTTGTCTGATAACTGAAATTATCCTCTTGTACATATTCTTTGGTGATTAAAAGAGCTCACACATTTTTAGTTTATCTTCTTTTTAATTCTATGGAATGAGCAAGTACCTGGGTTAAGCCAAGAATGTGTGCAGTAGTTTCTCATCTACTATCAGCCAGTTTTATCATCATAGACAAGTCCCTGAACTTCTCATTCCATTGAGATTAGTTGCTTTGAAGAATAAAATTTTAAAAAAAGAATTTAAAAATGATCAAAACCTAAGAGATCTGAGCAGCATCATTAAGCATATCAACATATATGTAACAGAAGTGCTAGAAGGAGAGAAGAGAGAGCTGACTTCTTATTAGAAGACCAGAAAACAAAGGATTGAAATATTGAAAGTGCTGAAAGAAAATACTGTGATCCCAGACTTTTTTTTTTTTTTGAGATGGAGTTTCGCTCTTGTTACCCAGGCTGGAGTGCAATGGCGTGATCTCGGCTCACCACAACTTTCACCTCCTGGGTTCAGGCAATTCTCCTGCTTCAGCCTCCTGAGTAGCTGGGATTACAGGCACGTGCCACCATGCCCAGCTAATATTTTGTATTTTTAGTAGAGAAGGGTTTCACCATGTTGACCAGGATGGTCTCGATCTCTTGACCTCGTGATCCACCCGCCTCAGCCTCCCAAAGTGCTGGGATTACAGGCGTGAGCCACCGTGCCCGGCCTGATCCAAGACTTCTATATCTGGCAACAGTATTCTTCAAATATGGAAGAGAAATATAGAAATTTCCTAGTAAATGAAAAACTGAGAGATTGAATTGCTGGCAGACTTCCTATAACCAAGCTAATGGAAATAGTTCAAGCTGAAAAGAAAGGACACTACAGAGTAACTCATCCACAAGAAAAAGTAAAGAGCACTGTGAAAGATACCTGCATAGATAAATATAAAAGATTACTAAATACTCTTTTAGTTGGTAACTTTTTTTTTCTATCTGATTTAACAGAAAATACATAAGGCTATAATTATAAATCTAGGTTTATGGGCATATAATTTATACAGGTAAAATATAGGACAATAGCAGCATAAAAACAAGAGCATACTCTATATAACAAGGTTCCCCAACCCTTGGGCCATGGACCTGTACTGTTCTGCAGGCTGTTAAAAGCTAGGCTGCACAGCATGATGTGAGCAGTGGTCAGGTGAGTATGACCTGAGCTCTCCCTCCTGTCAGCTAAGTGGCAGCATTTGATTCGGATAGGAGGGTGAACCCTATTGCAAACTGTACATGTGAGGGATCTAGATTGCACACTCCTTATGAGAATCTAATGCCTGATGATCTGAGGTGGAACAATTTCTTCCCAAAAACATTCCTTCTACCTCCATCCATGAAAAAACTATCTTCCATGAAACCAGCTCCTGGCACCAAAAACGTTGGGGACAGCTAGGAATTATGTAATTAACAGAAAAGAAGGCAGTGATGGAAGAACTGAGGAACAATAAAGAAAGGCATATAGAAAATAGAAAAATGTCAAGACTAATGGCATTTTATCAGCAATTACATGACATGTAAGCAAGTTCTGCAATGAAAGGACACTAATTGGCTAACTGGATTTTTAAAAAATTACTTCAATATATGTTGTCTGCAAGAAACTCTCACATTAGATCATTAGATACACAGATAGGTTGAAAAGAAAAAGTAAAAAGATATTTTATGTAAAAAATATTCAAAAGAGAGCTTGAATAGGTAAACTAATACCAAACAAAACAGGACTTTAAGACAAAACTTTTAACAAGAGACAAAAGAAGATAAAATATAATGATAAAAAAGTCAGTTGGTGAAGAAGATACAAAAACTATAAACATATATGCACTTACCAACATGAAGCAAAAACTCATGAAGCAAAAACTGAAAAATTGAAGGGAAACATTTGCAAGTCAACTATAATAGAGACTTTTTAATACCCCACTTTTAATTACAGATAGGACTAGACCAAAACTCAGCAAGAAAAAACATGCATAATACTATATGCCAATGAGACCTAATAGACGTGTATAGAACAGTGTACCCAACAACAGAGTGCATATTTTTCTCAAGTGCACATGGAGTATTCTCTGCGGTTAATTACATGTGGGACCATAAAAAACATCTCAAAACTTTAAAAAGACTGAAATCATACAAGGTATATTCTCCAACCACAATGGGAAAAAATTAGAAACTAATAAAATAAATTTGAAATACTTATTAATACATGGAGAAATTAAGCAACATACTGCTAAATAATAATTGAGTTAAAGAAAGAATCACAAGAGGTTTAGAAAATACTTTGAGATAAATGAAATAAAAGACTAAATATACCAAAGCCATGGAGAATAGCAAAAGTGGCAATCAGAGGGGATTTTTTTTTTTTGAGATGGAGTCTTGCTCTTGTCACCCAGGCTGGAGTGTAATGGCGCCATCCTTCGTCTCCTGGGTTCAAGCAATTCTCCTGCCTCAGCCTCCTGAGTAGCTGGAATTATAGGCACTTGCCACTACACCCAGCTAATTTTTGTATTTTTAGTAGAGACAGGGTTGTACCATGTTGGCCAGGCTCATCTCAAACTCCTGACCTCAGGTAATCCACCTGCCTTGGCCTCCCAAAGTTCTGGGATTACAAGCATGAGCCACCATGCCCAACTTGAAATTTATGGTTACTAATGGCTACATTAAATAGGGCAATATCTCAAATTAATAACATAACCACCAGCCTTAGAAAAAAAAATAAAACATCAAATAAAACTCAAAGAAGAAGAAAAATAGTAAAAATTAGAGTAGAAATAAACAAAACAGAGAATAGAAGTACAGTGGAAAAAATCAATGAAACCAAAAGCTGATTCTTTAAAAAGATCAACAGAAATGACAAACATTTAGCTAGCCTGGCCAAGAAAAAAAAAAAGAAGAAGAGGATTCCAATTACTAAAATCAGGAATGAAAGAGGAGACATTAGTACTGTCTTTACAGGAGAAAAAAGATTATAAGGGAATATTATAAACAATTGTATGACTGCAATTGATACTAGATAAACCAGATGAAATAAATAAATTCCTAGAAACACAAAAATTACCAAAATGGACTCAAGAAGAAATAGAAATCCAAACATGCCTGTAATAAGTAAAGATACAAACTACTCATCCAAAAAAAGAAAAAATTCAACAAAGAAAATCCCAGGACAAGATAGCTTAATTAATTGACTGTCTCACATGTTTAAAGAACACTAATCAAAGCCTTTCAGAAAAATAGAATAGGAGGGAACGTTTCCTGATTCACTCTTTGAGGCCAATATTATCCTGTGAGCCAAGTCAGACAAAGCAATCATAAGAGAAAACTACAGAAGAATAACACTTGGAAATATAAATGGAAAAAAATTATAAACAAAATACTGAGAAACTGCCCAGCAGCATATAAAAATGTTTATACCAAAACCAAACCGAATTTATTTAAGGAATACAAAAGTGGCTCAACATATTAAAATCAATCCATTTATTACATCATATCAATACAATAAAGAGAAAATAAAAACCTATGGTCATCTCAATAGGTGCAGAAAAAGATAGTACTTTTCATGATTTAAAAAACAAACATGCATCAAGCTAGGAATAAAAAAGAGCTTTCTCATTTTGATAAAGAACACTTATAAAAAAGCCAAAACTAACATTGTGCTTACTTATTAAAAACTCAAAAAAACTCAAATAATTTTCCTAATGTCAAGAACAAGGCGAAGCTGTTTGCTCGTACTACCTCTCTTTACGTTGTAGTGAAAGTTTAGGCCAGGGCCATTCAGCAAGACAAAGAACAGAAATTGTACAAACTGGAAAGGAAAAATTAAAACTATTTCTGCAGATAATATTGTCTTAAAACATAAGAATCTACAAAGAAACTGTTTGAATGAGTTTAGGAAAGTTGCAAGATACAAAATCAATATATAAAAATCAGTTGTATGTCTAAACGTTAGCAATAAACAAACTGAAAAGGAAATTAAGAAAACAATTTTTAGTACTATCAGAAAGAATCAAATACTTAGGAATAATTTTAACCAAAGTAGTACAAGACTTACATACTGAAAACTATAAAACACTATTGAAAGAAATAAGTAAAGATCTGACAAAAATAACAGGAAGATATCCCTTGTTCACAGATTGGAAGATTTAGCTATCATTAAGGTGACAATACTTTTTAAGTTAGTATATAGATTCAACACAATCTCTGACAAGTGAGAGGATGTTGGAAGATCATGATTCAAATGCCACAAAGTCTCACTGCTCTTAATGCTTTAGATTTTCTTGAGTAAATGTTTCAGCATCTGCTGTGTACCCTCGGAGTAATTTCTAGAGACTTTAAGTGGGGGAATATTATTTTTTCATAATCTTTACCAGTTATGCTTGTTTTGCAAGGGAGAAGATCCATGAAGCTTCTCCCACTGCCATTCCAGAAGTGGAAATCCAGAAACCATATTTAAAAATTTTTCAACAGTGAATGGCATTTCAACATGTAAAAAGGATACAAGTAGAACTGTTATATTTCTGATTGGGGTTAAGTCTCCAAAGTCCATTTGGGTGGCAAGTCATCAAATACTTCAAGGACTGTAGATTTATTTACCAACTCTTGGATTAGATGATGATATATATATTTTTAAGATTTAGGTTAAGGGGTACATGTGCAGGTTGGTTACACAGGTAAACTTGTGTCATGGAAATTTGTTGTACACTGTTGGTAGAAGGATAAATTAGTTGAACCATTGTGGAAGAGAGTGTGGCAATTTCTTGAAGACCTAAAGACAGAAATATCATTCAACCCAGCAATTCTATTACTGAGTATATACCCAAAGGAATATAAATCATTCTATTATAAAGAAACATGAACACATAAGTTCATTGCAGCACTATTCACAATAGCAAACACATGTAATCAACCTAAATGCCATTCAATAACAGACTGAATAAAGAAAATGTGACACACATACACCATGGAGTACTATGCAGTCAAGCAAAAATACGAGATCATGTCCTGGCAAAGGAGGACATGTGTTTTCTCAAGCCCTAATTTGTGAAGTGTCAAACATGTTATTTACATATCTAAGAACTCTCCTCTCTCCTTTGTAAGGAAAATCTCTCTTGTTAAGTGCTATTTTTCTTCCATTCCTTCAAGAAAATCTGTTCACTTTTCCTTTTCTTCTCAGTGATATCTATATATTTAGTGCTTGTTTAATTCTTTCAAGGTTTATTGATAGATATGTCAGTTTTGAGTCTAGGCCCATTAGGTAATCAAGTTTCTAAGAAACTAATATTTTTCCGATGAATACACCTAATAATAACTTCTAAACAACTACAGATTCTTAAATGTTTTTGGCACAACAACAAAAAAATGATAAATTAGTCCCTCACTGACTCTTTTAAAAGTAAACAAAGAAATCATAAGAACTCAGGGATATGGGAAATAAAAACAATTATTAATTCTCACTGGCCAAGATTTATAAGTAGCTGGGGAAAGCCTTCAAACAAGGAGTTCATTCCTTTTACCTTTGAGCAAAACATAGTGTGTCAGACGGTCCCAAGGAGGAGCTTGCATATACAGTTGCCACATCCACTGCACCCCTCAGAATTCTTCCTTCACCACTTGGCTCTGGAGTGAAATATGTCTTCACAGCTCCTATCATCCTGGATGTTTCTTAATTGTGCCTTTCTCATTTTGTTAATTTTACTACTAATCATTTGGGGAAAATACGTAATAATTAATCAACTTGAGATTTTAATAGAAATTTCAAAATTTTCATTGTCATAAGTCCCTTGTGTTTATATTCTGAACTCTTCTTGAGATGTTTCTGAGTTTTCTCTTTTTATCTTCTACCCTCTGTTACTTGTTTGTTCTCAGAGAGGGTTTCACTAATCTCTTATTCTCCCACAAATTGTTCCTTAACACAAGAAATATGTATCATTTTCTCCATGTTATCTCCCTTTCCAGAGTGGAGATTTAATAAAAAAGAAATAATCAGTTTCTCCTTTTCTAAAAGTGGCAATTTGTATTTTTAACTCCAGACTGAAAGACGCTCACATCACTAGTTTTTTAAAGACCTAATTTAGTATGTCAATTTTTCCAGTTGGAATAGAGGATTGATTAGAAGAAGAGTAGAAAAAGAAATATTATGTAGATGAAAATTTTGGCTAGAGAAGGAAATAAATGGTAAATACGTGGGGGAATATCTAACTACTATTTTTGGAAAAAACACACAGAAAATAGTCTTTTTTATTATTTATTTATGTATTTATTTATTTTTTTAGCATTAGATCAATCTTTTCTCAGGCTTCTTTTTTTTCCATCAGTCCAGATCATTTGTTGTGATTAAGATGTCAGTTTGTCAGCTTCAGCTGAATTTGCTCTCTGAAGAATGTTTTACATTATCTTCTTCATTCATTAGGCTAGACTCAAACACATCATGCTTTTTCTTATCTAAATCTCCAATGACATTAGTGTTATTACTTCATAAATTATTTCTGTGTTGGTGTACTGTATGTTTCTATAATTGTACATCATAAATACTCTTAGTCATGCATAGAATATTTGCTGTCCTTTGGAAAGAATCATTTCAGTTCACAGACAATTCACAGAGAATTTTTCTTCTCCTAAACGGCATCTCTGAGTTCATACATTTTTTACTTTCTTTGCTTTCTTGTCTTATCTACAGATATTACCTCTGATTTTTTTCTTTTTTATTTGAGACAGAGTTTTGCTCTGTCCCCCAGGCTGGAGGGCAGTGGCATCATCTCGGCTCACTGCAACCTCCCCCTCTTGAGTTTAAGCAATTCTCCTGCCTTAGCCTCCTGAGTAGCTGGGATTATAGGCGCCCACCACCACACCCAGCTAATTTTTGTATATTTAGTAGAGACAGGGTTTCACCTTGTTGACCAAGCTTGTCTTGAACTCCTGACCTCAGGTGATCCACCTGCCTCGGCCTCCCAAAGTTCTGGGATTATAGGGGTGAGCCACCGTGCCCAGCCTACTTCAGGTTTTTCTTACATTCAGTAAGGGCCATAGGTACTTAGCCCCATCTGGTACATTGGTCCCCTGCCTGGAATCTCTGCAACAAAACATCTATTCTGCATAACACTTCCATATAACTCTTTCTATGCACTATTTTTTCACACAATTTCCCTTTTCAAATAGGAACCATCTTCCATTGCATATAAATTACATACAGAATAAATTCAAATACTTCAGGCTGATACTCATATATTTTTGCTATTTTGTTCTTGCCCGAACGCTTTCTCCTTTTTTTTTTAGCCTATAAGCACCAAACTAAACATTCATTTTTCTCATTTTATGTTCTGAAGCAGAGGTGGAAACCTGGACTGGAGATATGCAGATTATCATGTAGCTTATTACACAAAGATTTTCATGTAGATTACATGACAAATAATTCCTCTGGATTCCTACCAAACCATGTCAATTACTGGTGAGGCGACAAGTGTTAGAGTTTGTGTCTGAAGGGCCTCATGTGCAAAGGGAATAATATCCTTTTCTTCTGGGGCAAAGAGTTGTCATTCGAAATAAAGCAGTTCTACATCTGTACAGATAGTAGATATATGATAAACGCTTCCACTGTGATTCTCAAAATCAAGTGAAACCCACCACAGCTGGGGGAGAGCAGTAAGGCTGTTAATGTCACATTAGAAGTCGATGCTTAGGGCTTAGGGACATAGTACTGGGAATATTTCAGTGAGGATGTTGGAAACTAGAAAGTATTGTCTGATGTGACAAGAGCGTTGGGTATGTGAAAGTGTGTCTGTACTACATATGCTCACTTTGAACTTACTTGTTACTACCATGAATAATGACTTTTACTTTATAGCACTTGAAAACACCTTTCCCCATCAGATACAGGTTCTTGGTCTTTGATTGAAGATATAAAAAAATGATATAAATGACTAAATATTAAAGATATGAAAAGAGATAAATAGATATAAATGGTTTAAGTGGCTTTCTTTCCCAAAAATTCCTTAAGGGAAGAACTCTGCTTTCTGAAGCTTTTCATCTCTCATTTTACCATATACACTTCCTGTACTTACCTGTAGGTAATAGTTTCTTAGTATCTATTTTCTGAATATATGTTTTGAAGAAACACAAAATAAAGTCTCCTCATTCCCAGAGGATACATTCTGAAAACCCTCTGGGATAGTTATTTATCAAATATGTATTGAGAACCAACTCTGTGCAGGCACTATTCTCTTTTCTATGAGTAAAGCAATGAACAGATGAAGTTTTTATTTCTAATATAAAATGCCACATAGTTTTCCACTCTATGATTTTTTTCAATGTTTTTCTTTTTCCTGATTAACTAAGAAAATTGGCAAGTCTTGTAGGACATGTGTGTGGCAGGGGGTGTGCATGCAAAATACACAATTGGAAGCACTGGTGTCCTGGAAAGTGGCAAGTACAAAAGACTCGGGTTTGATTCCTACTGCTCCATTTGCTGACTACATAGAAGAATGTTGCCTGAACCATCACTTTCTGTTTGCCTATTTTTATATGTATTTTAATGGGAGTACTGTTGTAATACAATGCCTCACTAAGGCTAAGCATACTTATCATATTTAGACTGCATCATTTCAAATCTTGATTCTGCCACTTCACATTTACTGGCTGTGTAACCTTAGGCAAATTTTCTATCCCTTTGTCCTCCAGTTTTCTCATCTGTTAAACATAAATATAATAAAACATACCTCACAGAATTGTTCTGAGGATCAAATGAGTTCCTATATGTTAAGTACCTTAAATAAGACCTGGCATATAGTATTCTATGAGCTAACTCACTACTGCTACCATTACTAACACATTTCTTGCAGTTTTGTTAGAGAAATAAACATGATATATATCAAAATTCTCAGCATAGCACTGGATGCATGACAGTTGTCCAGTAAATTGAAATTATTACTGAAGCTATCAGTCATTTTAAATTATTCTAAAGGCCTCAGTAGCATCACTCTAGTGAGGAATAGTAGGATAATAATGTATGTTAAAGGGAGATAAATTTTGGAAGAAACAGAGGCAACCTAGGTATCTTAAGAAAAGTAATAGTTATTTGTTGTATGTGAAAGTTGTTTTAGTCACTCTTGCTCCCATGACATACTATGATCTCCAATAAATAGAAGCCTTATATTTTGATTTATGATAACTTAATATAATACACACATCCATTATAATCATAGTTCGAAAATTCAGATCCAGGCATGGTCACTCCTTACCTAAAGTACTTAGGTGCAAGTTAATCCTTGGGATCAAGCCCAGACTCTCCACCCTGATACATGTAAGACCTTTCACAGTGTGAGCTGCCTCCACCTTTCTGAGCTCAATTTTTGTTGATCTTGCACTGCTCTACATTGCATCTCACACCAAATCACTTTTATTTTTAATTTCATTGGTGCCCAGGGTCCCTATGGTTTTACACTTTTTATGTGATACCGTTCCCATAATCTACTCATCCAATTTACATACCATCCTGCTGTGAAGACTTCCTCATTTCCCCATCTGGTTAGTTGCTCCTGCTGTAATCCCACAGGTTTTATACACATCTTTAAAAGCATCTTTTACATGAACACTTTATGTATGTATTTACCACAGCAGGGAGGGATATCAATGAGGATAGGGACTGTGCTTCTATGTCACTGGAGCTTGACATGTCATGATTCTTAATGTGATAAAATATTTATTGAATAAATAAATGGACAATTCTGTGAAGGGAGAGAGGTGATTTTTGTTATCACTACTTTACAGGAAGTAAATAGCAGACCTCCTATTTATACCCAGAAGTGTCTGGAGGGGCTGGCCCTTTAGGACACCGTTTCCAGATTCATCCTGATTACTGTGGCCAGTGCAGCCTGACTCATTTGAATTGAGTGCAATTTCTGCCAAATGCAGTATCTCTCAATCCTGGGTGCACATTAAATAGTTCATAGCAGGGTGCCTGCCACTTAATGATATGCTTAAATGTTTATGGGAAAAAGAGGGGAAAAAACACTGAAACTGCCTTTCTTTTTTAAACTCTTAATTCTTTAGGTCTTTTTGTTTCTTATACTAACTTCCTCCAAGTTTCATCATTAGTTTAAGTGATTTTAATCTGATTTTAACTCCCTTACTAATTCCCCAAGGTTTCGTTTCCCCTTTTCTCAACTAAATTAAGAAGTTGTAGACTATATACTTGAAATTATAGTTAATTGAGGTTGGCTCCAGAATTTCTTAGGTGTTTAACAGGATTTTTATTTGAAGCTACTTATTCCTGACAATTTCCACTCTTAAAGTGTGGAGTTCTTTTAAAAGGGCTGTTTTTCAGTGAAAATTTCCAGATACTCCTCAAATGTGTTCCATCATTAGCCAGGAGCCAGGAGGAAATAGAGCTCCTGGGATGCTGTTATTTCAAACCCAGATAGGGGCTCCAAGTTTTTCCCAGTGGTCTCAGTAGAAGTCGACTGTGTATCTTCTACTGTATTACTCCCTTTGAGCCCCCAAATTCAGCTGTTGGTGAATTGAATGACACATTGACTAGGCATGATTATGTCATTCCATGGTTTAAAATCCTCCCATGGCTTCTCACACTTTTTAAAGTAACATTGACTAATTATCTTTCATGCAAAGTCCTGCATTATCTGGACTAAACCACATATACCTACAGATATCCACATAATATCCTTCCTTTCAGTCCATCTGATCTCCCTGCAGTGGCCCAAAAGGATACCTCCGTTCCTTCATGCTGTGCTTTACTCCTCCTAGAGTGCCTTTTTCCCTCTGTTAATTTGCCCAGATTTCTGCTATTCAGTTTTTGGAACTTAAGTTCAGGTGTTGCCTAAGGAGCACCTTGACCGACACCACTCATCCCTCATTTAAGCAGATTCTATCTCCTCTTTCTGTTTTCCCAAGGCATGAAGGGTCCTTCTCTGCTGGCATTCACACCACATTGTGCTGAATTATTGACCAGACTTCAGCTCTTTGTAAGACAGGCATATTTCCTCATTTGGCTTTGTATTTCCAGCAATTGGTGCAACGCTCATTATAGGCACTGTGCTAGCTGACGGGGATTAGTGAATGGTACAATCCACCAAGATTCAAACTAAAATTATCAGCATCTCTGAGATTCTTTCTTCTCCAGGTTCTGATATCTAAACACTAAAAAGTGATTCATAAGATGTTTAATTCATATTCTGTTAAATAATTTGATAAAATTTTGGACTCTCTTGGGAAAAATACCTAATTCCTATGTATTTAATATACAGTTTATGAAACCTTATAAATAACATGAATTCAATCTCCCGGTTTGTAGGGCTGAGGGCCCCACAGGGTGTGGGGTGTCCCTTATGCAGTGCTGAGGTGCAGGATCTGAGAAATAAAGAGACAGGACACAGAAGTACAAGGAAAACGCAGCTGGGCTCGAGGGGCCACACCATCTATGAGTAGAGTCAGGTGAGGCCCTCAAAGTCCAGATGTGTGTGTATTTCTTGTGTATAGGTTAGGGGGCAGGGCAGTGAGTGAAATCATCTTTAAGGATAGTGATAGGGTCGTGAGCAATAAAACAAGAGGTCCATCCCCATTAGGTCACTGAGGCATGGAGGTAGGCTCTGAGCAGTGAAGAGGGTGCAGTGTGCAATACCTCTATCTATGGGCAAGCTACTTACAGGATGATGCTTTAAGTCACAGAGCAATGACAGAGGTGTCAGGGTTACAGCCACCTACTGGCAGCTTCCAATGAGTTCTATAGGGGAATGCTTTTTGAGCAGCACAGTATCAAGTGATGATGAAGTTCACAGTCACCAAGGTGCGATTGCAGGTCGGAGGGCAGCCTTCCACAAGAACTGGAGCAAGGTCCTACAACTCCTTTATCAGAAAGAGTGGCTGTTTCCCGAAGCCTGCCATACAACGGGTATCTTTACAATACTGAATGCTGCCGCCTGGGCAATGGGTTCTTGTCCTGGTATAACTGTTTTCCCTTAAATCATGCTCTGCACTGTGTCTGCTCCAGACATTCCTCTGACTATAAGCTGCTTATTCCTTAATTCATGCTCTGTACTGTGTCTACTCTAGGCATTCCTCCGATTATGAACTAAGATGTAGTTATATATATACATATATATATGGAAATAATGGAGTGTTAAGATATTCTTTAGGCACACATTCTATGAACTAATATGATTATATATAGAGGATTATATAAAGGGAAATAACTGAGTAGTAATGCTGTAAACTGAGATAACCTTCAAGCCTGAATTCTATAAACTAATATATGATTATATAAAGGATTATATAAAAGGGAATAACTGAGTGGTAATACTATAAACTGAGATATTCTTCAGATCTTAATTGTGACAGGATTCTGCTTAGCTCTCCTTCCTCGGTGCCTATATGGGGGGTTACCCACGCTGGTTGAATTCATATTGTTTATAACTGGCAGTCACTGTAATGCACACAGGGTGTATAATGAGCAATAGGGCAATATCATTGCTTTCAGCCAACTTCCCATATAGTTGAAGAATGACACATGATCAAATAACTGCAATGCAATATGACAAATGTGATCATCAAAGGAGGAAAATGTCAGCTCTGAAAAGTTTTCATAGATGTGGCCACTGAGCTCATCTAAAAGGAGCAAAAGATGTAGGAGAATATAAACATTTAAAGAACCCTTAAGGAAGGGGCATGATTCCTCATTATTTTGGACATGCTTTGCTCATTATCATTCTTACCTTTATCATTTATCTATCTAATATTTATCTAATAGTATTCCTACCTCTAGGTAATTATTCCTACTTCTTGATTTAAAGTGAGAGATGTGTGACTCTTCCTTTCACTTGAACATTTATAGTCACTGTAGTGTTATTAATTGATCTAATTTCAATATTACTATGTGTCAGAGAATGGGAAGGCCTGAACAGAGGCAGAAGGACTACTGGCAGCAGGGAGGGAAGGAGGACAGCTGGTAGGTGGAGCAGTCAGAACACTCGCGAGACTTCACCATCTTATATGGATGTGGTTTGTGGCACCCAAAACAATTACAAGTGTGACATCAAAAATCACTGATCACAGATCACCATAAGAAATTTAGTAATATTGAAAATGTTTGAAATATTGTGAGAATTACCAAAATGTGACAGAGAAATGAAGTGAGCACATGCTGTTGGGAAAATGTCCCTGAGAGAATTCTGCAATGTGGGGTAGCCACAAGCCTTCAATTTGTAAAAATGCAGCATTTGTATAAAGCAACAAATGGAATTGCAATAAAATATGATATACCTATGCCACAGACTGGGTAGTGTAAACAACAGACTTTTTTTCTCACGATTCTGGAAACTTAAGGTCTGAGATCAAGGTGTCACCAGGGTTGGTTTTTTTTTAAGGCTTCCTCCCTTGACTTGTAGATGGCCATCTTTTTCCTACGTCTTCACAGTCTTCTCTCTGTTCCTGCCCATGCTCAAATTTCCTCTTCTAAAGACATCATTCATATTGGACTAGGGTCTATACTAATGATTTCATTTCACCCTAATTATCTCTTTAAAGATCTTATCTCCAAATAAAGTAACATTCTGAAGTATTAGGAGTTAGAACTTAAATATTTGAATTTTACAGGGACACAGTTTAGCTCATAACATGTTATAATCCCCACTTCCCTGAGAAGAAAAGTGGAGCACACGAAGTTAAGTAGCTTGCCCCAGTTTGCAGAATTATTACCTAGCACAATCATCCAGCTCCAGAATCTGAGGCTAACCTTTAGATTGCCACATTCTCTGTTCACATATTTTATTTTAAAATGAGAAATAAAATTCACAGACCTACTGAATCAATTTTTAGGTTCTCTCTTTGTTTGTAGTAAATTCCCAAGTGGCAAAAATTTGCCTATGGCAATAGCACCCTCAGTGTGCCTGATCGCATCTGATCTTGAAAGCTAAGCAGAGTCTGGTCTGATTAATACTTGGATGGGAGACCAAATAGCAACTTCCTTGTCTAAGGAAATGAAATTGGCTCCTGTATTAAGCTGTAGAACTAATGGTCTCCTCTCTGGCCAAATATAATGGCCACAACAAACCATGAGCGGGTGCTCCCTGCATGTCAGGCACTGTCCTTGGTGCGCTGTACACCTCGTCTCATTTATGCCTCACAGCTCTTTGAAGTCTGTTATTATCCACATTATACATGAGTAAACTGAGACTTACAGAGATTATCTCCTCTCTCCTCACAAAATCAATACCAGGAATTTGAAACAAGTTTTCTTAGGAGGTTTTGTATTTCTGGCTTCTCTTCTTACTCCCATATCCCAAAGCCAAAGTTAGGATGACTTGTATAAGTCTTTGCATTTGTGGAAACTGGACTTTCCCCTCTTGTATGTTCATCTGGCAGGTTCTCCCTATGTTCACAACAAGATATAATGTACTTCTTTCCTCAATTCCCTTCACTTTCACTGGCTGCTGTGAATGTGAGCTGTTTAGGACCCTTTCAGCACTCTCAGAGTCACCTTCCAGGTACTCTGTAGCCCTCTTCAGGAGAGTACTCTGAGCTCATCATTACGGATACGTCCAGGCCGAGATCCATAATCTCATGTTCATGGCGTCCCCTTTGACCCACTTCTCTGTTGTGACCTCGTACCCTACTAAGCCAGTGCTGGTCTACAGGTCCTCCTGACCTGTGAATAAAAAGGGGTTTCAAGTCTACAAAGATAAATCACATGTATTTAGACCACTGATGTTAGTGTTTCACAACTGTGCAGTCATCCTTTCTTGCATACACTGAGAGATTTTGTAATCAAATGTCTGTGAGGTGAGGTAAAATCACAGATCCCTAGTTCTCACTTCTGTGTATAGCTGTGAAAGGCTTCTAAATGTTTGGAACAAAACATGAACTCCTTGTCTACCTTTCCATTTTAATTCCTAATTACTGATTTCTTGAATGTTAGTGGAAAAGCATTAAACTTAGAACACCTGGATTCTGGTCCAAGCTCTGCCAGCTGGGTGATAGAATAAAAGTCACAGCAATTTAAAAAGGAACCCCAGATCTTCTACTGCTTGCAAATTCTTTTTTTTTTTAATTTTTTATTGGATTTTAGGTTTTGGGGTACATGAGCAGAGCATGCAAGACAGTTGCGTAGGTACACACATGGCAGTGTGCTTTGCTTTCCTTTCCCCCTTCACCCACGTTTGGCATTTCTCCCCGGGCCATCCCTCCCCACCTCCGCCTCCCACTGGCCCTCCCCTTTTCCCCCCTATAGACCCCAGTGTTTAGTACTCCCCTTTCTGTGTCCATGTGTTCTCATTTTTCATCACACGCCTATGAGTGAGAATATGCAGTGTTTCCATTTCTGCTCTTGTGTCAGTTTGCTGAGGATGATGTTCTCCAGGGATGATGTTCTCCAGATTCATCCATGTCCCTACAAATGACACAAACTCATCATTTCTGATTGCTGCATAATATTCCATGGTGTATATGTGCCACATTTTTCCAATCCAGTCTATTATCAATGGGCATTTGGGTTGATTCCCAGTCTTTGCTATTGTAAACAGTGCTGCAATGGACATTCGTGTACATGTGTCCTTATAGTAGAACAATTTATAGTCTTTTGGATATATACCCAGTAATGGGATTGCTGGGTCAAATGGAATTTCTATTTCTAAGGCCTTGAGGAATCGCCACACTGTCTTCCACAATGGTTGAACTAATTTACACTCCCACCAACAGTGTAAAAGTGTTCCTTTTTCTCCACATCCTCTCCAGCATCTGTTGTCTCCAGATTTTTTAATGATCGCCATTCTAACTGGCGTGAGATGGTATCTCAATGTGGTTTTAATTTGCCTCTCTCTGATGACCAGTGACGATGAGCATTTTTTCATGTGATTGTTGGCCTCATATATGTCTTCTTTTGTAAAGTGTCTGTTCATATCCTTTGCCCACTTTTGAATGGGCTTGTTTGTTTTTTTCCTATAAATCTGTTTGAGTTCTTTGTAAATTCTGGATATCAGCCCTTTGTCAGATGGGTAAACTGCAAAAATTTTTCCCCATTATGTTGGTTGCCGATCCACTCTGGTGACTGTTTCTTTTGCCATGCAGAAGCTGTGGAGTTTCATTAGGTCCCATTTGTCTATTTTGGCTTTTGTTGCCAATGCTTTTGGTGTTTTGTTCATGAAGTCCTTGCCTACTCCTATGTCCTGGATAGTTTTGCCGAGATTTCCTTCTAGGGTTTTTATGGTGCCAGGTCTTATGTTTAAGTCTTTAATCCGTCTGGAGTTAATTTTAGTGTAAGGTGTCAGGAAGGGGTCCAGTTTCTGCTTTCTGCACATGGCTAGCCAGTTTTCCCAACACCATTTGTTAAACAGGGAATCCTTTCCCCATTGCTTGTTTTTGTCAGGTTTATCAAAGATTGTATAGTTGTAGATATGTTGTGTTGCCTCCGGTGCCTCTGTTTTGTTCCAATGGTCTATATCTCTGTTTTGGTACCAGTACCATGCTGTTTTGATTACTGTAGCCTTGTAGTATAGTTTGAAAACCGGTAGTGGGATGCCCCCCGCTGTGTTCTTTTTGCTTAGAATTGACTTGGCTATGCGGGCTCTCTTTTGGTTCCATATGAAGTTCATGGTGGTTTTTTCCAGTTCTGTGAAGAAAGTCAATGGTAGCTTGATGGGGATAGCGTTGATTCTGTAAATTACGTTGGGCAGTATAGCCATTTTCACGATATTAATTCTTCCTAACCATGAACATGGAATGTTTCTCCATCGGTTTGTGTCCTCTCTGATTTCATTGAGAAGTGGTTTGTAGTTCTCCTTGAAGAGGTCTCTTACGTTCCTTGTGAGTTGCATTCCAAGGTATTTTATTCTTTTTGTAGCAATTGCGAATGGCAGTTCGCTCTTGATTTGGCTCTCTTTAAGTCTGTTATTGGTGTAGACGAATGCTTGTGATTTTTGCACATTGATTTTATATCCTGAGACTTTGCTGAAGTTGCTTATCAGTTTCAGGAGTTTTTGGGCTGAGACGATGGGGTCTTCTAGGTATGCTATCATGTCGTCTGCAAATAGAGACAGTTTGGCTTCCACCTTTCCAATTTGAATACACTTTATTTATTTTTCTTGCCTGATTGCTCTGGCTAGGACTTCCAGTACTATATTGAATAGGAGTGGTGAAAGAAGGAATCCTTGTCTAGTGCCGGATTTCAAAGGGAATGCTTCCAGTTTTTGCCCATTCAGTATGATATTGGCTGTTGGTTTGTCATAAATAGCTTTTATTACTTTGAGATACGTTCCATCGATACCGAGTTTATTGAGGGTTTTTAGCATAAAGGGCTGTTGAATTTTGTCAAATGCCTTCTCTGCGTCAATTGAGATAATCATGTGGTTTTTGTTTTTGGTTCTGTTTATGTGGTGAATTACGTTGATAGACTTGCGTATGTTGAACCAGCCTTGCATCCCCAGGATGAATCCTACTTGATCATGATGAATAAGTTTTTTGATTTGCTGTTGCAATCGGCTTGCCAATATTTTATTGAAGATTTTTGCATCTATGTTCATCATGGATATTGGCCTGAAGTTTTCTTTTCTCGTTGGGTCTCTGCCGGGTTTTGGTATCAGAATGATGTTGGTCTCATAAAATGATTTGGGAAGGATTCCCTCTTTTTGGATTGTTTGAAATAGTTTTAGAAGGAATGGTACCAGTTCCTCTTTGTGTGTCTGGTAGAATTCGGCTGTGAACCCATCTGGACCTGGGCTTTTTTTGAGTGGTAGGCTCTTAATTGCTGCCTCTACTTCTGACCTTGTTATTGGTCTATTCATAGTTTCAGCTTCCTCCTGGTTTAGGCTTGGGAGGACACAGGAGTCCAGGAATTTATCCATTTCTTCCAGGTTTATTAGTTGATGTGCATAGAGTTGTTTGTAATATTCTCTGATGATGGTTTGAATTTCTGTGGAATCTGTGGTGATTTTCCCTTTATCATTTTTTATTGCATCTATTTGGTTGTTCTCTCTTGTATTTTTAATCAATCTGGCTAGTGGTCTATTTTGTTCATCTTTTCAAAAAACCAGCTTTTGGATTTACTGATTTTTTGGAGGGTTTTTCATGTCTCAATCTCCTTCAGTTCAGCTCTGATCTTAGTTATTTCTTGTCTTCTGCTGGGTTTTTAGTTTTTTTGATCTTGCTCCTCTAGCTCTTTCAATTTTGATGATAGGATGTCAATTTTGGATCTCTCCATTCTCCTCATATGGGCACTTATTGCTATATACTTTCCTCTAGAGACTGCTTTAAATGTGTCCCAGAGATTCTGGCATGTTGTGTCTTCATTCTCATTGGTTTCGAAGAACTTCTTTATTTCTGTCTTTATTTCATTGTTTACCCAGTCAACATTCAAGAGCCAGTTGTTCAGTTTCCATGAAGCTGTGCGGTTCTGGGTTGGTTTCTGTATTCTGAGTTCTAACTTGATTGCACTATGGTCTGAGAGGCTGTTTGTTATAATTTCAGTTGTTTTGCATTTGTTGAGCAGTGCTTTACTTCCAATTATGTGGTCAATTTTAGAGTAGGTGTGATGTGGTGCTGAGAAGAATGTGTATTCTGTGGATTTGGGGTGGAGAGTTCTGTAAATGTCTATCAGGTTTGCTTGCTCCAGGTCTGAGTTCAAGCCCTGGATATCCTTGTTGATTTTCTGTCTGCTTGATCTGTCTAATATTGACAGTGGAGTGTTAAAGTCTCCCACTATTATTGTGTGGGAGTCTAAGTCTCTTTGTAAGTCATTAAGAACTTGCCTTATGTATCTGGGTGCTCCTGCATTGGGTCCATATATGTTCAGGATCGTTAGCTCTTCTTGTTGTATCGATCCTTATACTATTATGTAATGGCCTTCTTTGTCTCTTTTGATCCTTGTTGCTTTAAAGTCTATATTATCAGAGATGAGAATTGCAACTCCTGCTTTCTTTTGCTCTCCATTCGCTTGGTAAATCTTCCTCCATCCCTTTATTTTTAGCCTTTGTGTATCCTTGCATGTGAGATGGGTTTCCTGGATACAGCACACTGAAGGGTTTTGGATTTTTATCTAATTTGCCAGTCTGTGTCTTTTGATTGGTGCATTTAGTCCATTTACATTTAGGGTTAATATTGTTATGTGTGAATTTGATACTGCCATTTTGATGCTAAGTGGCTGTTTTGCCTGTTAGTTGTTGTAGATTCTTCATTGTGTTGATGCTCTTTAGCATTTAGTGTGATTTTGGAATGGCTGGTACTGGTTGTTCCTTTCTATGTGTAGTGCCTCTTTTAGGAGCTCTTGTAAAGCAGGGCTGGTGGTGACAACATCTCTGAGTACTTGCTTGTTCGCAAAGGATTTTATTTTTCCTTCACTTCTGAAGCTCAGTTTGGCTGGATATGAAATTCTGGGTTGAAAGTTCTTTTTTTTAAGAATGTTGAATATTGGCCCCCACTCTCTTCTGGCTTGTAGTGTTTCTGCCGAGAGATCTACTGTGAGTCTGATGGGCTTCCCTTTGTGGGTGACCCGACCTTTCTCTCTGGCTGCCCTTAGTATTTTCTCCTTTATTTCAACCCTGTTGAATCTGACGATTATGTGCCTTGGGGTTGCTCTTCTTGCGGAATATCTTTGTGGTGTTCTCTGTATTTCCTGCATTTGAGTGTTGGCCTGTCTTGCTAGGTGGGGGAAATTTTCCTGGATGATGTCCTGAAGAGTATTTTCCAGCTGGGATTCATTCTCTTCGTCCCCCTCTGGTACACCTATCAAACGTAGGTTAGGTCTTTTCACATAGTCCCACATTTCTTGGAGACTTTGTTCATTCCTTTTTGCTCTTTTTTCTCTGATCTTGGTTTCTCGTTTTATTGCATTGAATTGGTCTTCGACTTCAGATATTCTTTCTTCTGCTTTGTCAATTCGGCTGTTGAAACTTGTGCATGCTTTGCGAAGTTCTCGTATTGTGTTTTTCAGCTCCTTTAGTTCATTCATATTCCTCTCTAAGTTATCCATTCTTGTTATCATTTCCTCGAATCTTTTTTCAAATCTTTTTTCAAGGTTCTTAGTTTCTTTGCATTGATTTAATACATGATCTTTTAGCTCACAAAAGTTTCTCATTATCCATCTTCTGAAGTCTAATTCCGTCATTTTGTCACAGTCATTCTCCATCCAGCTTTGTTCCCTTGCTGGTGAGGAGTTTTGGTCCTTTCTAGGAGGCGAGGTGTTCTGGTTTCGGGTGTTTTCCTCCTTTTTTCGCTGGTTTCTTCCCATCTTTGTGGATTTATCCGCTTGTCATCTGCTTAGTTGCTGACTTTTTGATTGGATCTCTGAATGGACACCCAGATTGTTGATGATGAAGTATTTCTGTTACTTGGTTTTCCTTCTACCAGTCTAGCTCCTTCGCTGTACGACTGCTGAGGTCCACTCCAGGCCCTGCTTGTCTGGGGTGCACCTCTAGCAGCTGTGGCACAGAAAGGGATGCTACCAGTTTCTTTTTCTGCTATCTTTGTTCCAGGATGATGCCTGCCAAATGTCAGTCTTTTGGATATAGAGGGGTTAGGGAGCTGCTTGAGGAGACAGTCTGTACTTTATAGGAGCTCAATTGCTGAGTTGTGAGCTCTGTTGTTCATTCAGGGCTGTCAGGCTGCTATGTTTGATTCTGCTGCAACAGAGCTCATTAAAAAAACCCTTTTTTTCTCAAATGCTCTGTGTTGGGGGGGTTCGGACTTTATATTTGGATGTCCGTTGAGGTGTCCTGCCCAGCTAGGAGGCAGACTAGCCACTGTTTGCCTGCCGAGGCTCCGCCCTGCTGTTTTGAGGTTTGCCCTATTGCTGCAGGCTCTACTGTTCTGCTGTGGTCTCTGCCACGCCCTGCGGCGGAGTCTCTCTGTTGTAGTGGGTTGCCTCAGCAACGGCAGGCTGCATCAGCAGTGGGCGTGTATCTCAGTTGGGGCAGGTTGCCTCAGTAATGGTGGACGCCCCTCCCCCACAGAGTGTCTCGGACCGTCTGTTTGGGATCGTTTGAAATCGCAGTTTTGTTCGTCCCACTGGGCTATCCCAAACGCTCTGTCCCTGCAATCCCCTGGGCTGGCCCACTGTCCAAGTCTCATTCAGTCTCAAATCCAGCCCTCTCAAGTCTCAGGTTGCCGGTTCAACAGGGCACCCAGACAAGCGCGCCCTGTGGGGAGTGCTGGGTAGGGCCGCCCACCGCCACCCCGGCTGCCCACTTCGCCAGGCAGAGGTACTGCCTGGCGTCCCGCGTCTCCTTTATACTTGGGAATTTCCCCGTTCTGTGGGCAACAAAGATCAGTCTGGAATTGCAGCTCCGACTCACCTCTCCGCAGATTCAATGAGAGCTCCAATCCTGGGTTGTTCTCACAGCGCCATCTTGAGTCCTCTCCCTGCTTGCAAATTCTTAAACTCTTTGACTCAGTTTTTTTCTTTTGTAAAATGGAATCAAATATTCAACAAGATATTATTAAAAGGAAAATTTTTAGCCAAATTAAATTTAACATACTTTAATTGAGCAAAGAACAATTCACGTGTCAGGTAACCCTACTGAGTTAGAGTAGGGTCAGAGACTCCAGCACAGCCAATGGTGGAAGAAGGTTTATGGATAGAAAAAGAAAAATAACATTTAAAAAAAATTAGAGGGAAGTACAGAATCAGATGGGTTATAGCTTGGTGTTTGACTTATTTGAACATGGTTTGAACAGCTGGTTGCCTTTGATTGGCCAAAACTCGGTGATTGGCACAAGAGTAGACTATAGTCTGCTTACAACTCCATTTAGGTTATAGTTCACAATGTACACAGAAACCTTTAGGCTTAACTTATAATATGTAGGAGACAGCTTTAGGCTAACCTTGATTTAACAATATATTGAGTTTATTTTCTAGAAATTGCTTTATTGCTAACTTCATTTTCTGGGTTAGATTATAAACTCAAGGTTATTGGGTAAATAGCTGGCACCTACTGTGTGCATGGCACTGAGAAAAAAAAAAAGCTGTTATTCTTCAGCTGGTTGACAGCACTGATACTCCCCCAATGTTCTTGTGCCTGCTTTGAAAACAATACCTCTTCCTCTATTTGGATTTAATCCCTCACAGTGAAAAAAAAAAGAGTGATTGTGATACTGAATTTCTGAAATAAGTAGCCTGTTTAACTGATAATCTAGCATCTATTTTCTGTACCTTTCCCACTCTGTTGACAAATTCTTCATCTGCATAGTTTAAAGCTGAGTCAAAAAGTAACAGAAGCATTAGTTAGAAAGGAACGGAAGTTATCTAGTCAGAAAATGACAGAAGCTTTCTCATGGAGAGAAACAAAGGAAAGAACAGAAACCTAGACAGGGAACACAAGAGTGTCAGAGAAGCAGCCCAGGTAGGCCAGCCAGAAGAACTGGGTTCCCATCTTAACTCAGTCCTGGTTGTTCACTACTTCCTCTTTATCTGCCTTATTTTATTTTTTAGTATGATTTCATATTATCTCCTTGGTTGTATTTATTATGCTAATACATAGCCTTTCCTGATCTTGTTATAATGTATTCCTTGCTGCTCCTTGAGCATAAAGTGAGTCCTGAGTCTTCTGAGAAAAGGAACACTTAAGATGTTTAATGTTAATTAATGCAGGTGTCTGTTGGATAAACAGCTTACCATTCAAGATGAAGGTCAAGCAGAGTGTCTTAGAAGAGAGAGAAAATCTACACATCAGACTTTGGTAGTAGCATATGCATGCTCACAACTGCAGAAACCCCCATCATCCTGTGTAAACACAGAGAACAGGGTATTTACTATTACTAGCAACAGAGTTGTAGTCAAGGCCCCTTGATTCCAATCTTGACTGTACTGTTAGTTAACTGGATGCGAATTTTATTTTCCCTCAGTAAAATGAGGGGTTTGGAAGGGAAGAAAACATAAGCTACTGCTTTTTCAGAAGTGAGCCAATCATTTACATTGTTTCATTTTATCCTGAAGTATTGTTAGTTGGCATCTCACTCCCTTATTTTATTTTTGTTTTCATAGTTACATTAAAGTAGATAGTACAATCTCCTTTCTACAAATGAGCATACTGAGGTTTAGAGAGTTTGATTGGATTAAGTTTAAAGGGAGATGCTTATTATCGTTTAAAAATTACAAGTTTGTTTCAACAGGTATTTCAAAACAAGTACTACATGAAGAAACAAATAATAAAAAAGAATAGAAAACATAGAAAAGCACTGGGCTATTATACAATTGCAATTCAATAAATTTCGAATGACTAGAAATTTGAGAGGCTGGAGGCATCTCAAGCTGTAGTTCCCAAAGACAATGTGATTGTCACGTCATCTGTCCTGGCCTTTCAGAAAGATGACATCTAAGAAATATAACCAGGCCAGGCGTGGTGGCTCAAGCCTGTAATCCCAGCACTTTGGGAGGCTAAGGCGGGTGGATCATGAGGTCAAGAGATCGAGACCATCCTGGTCAACATGGTGAAACCCCGTCTCTACTAAAAATACAAAAAATTGGCCGGGCATGGTGGCGCGTGCCTGTAATCCCAGCCACTCAGGAGGCTGAGGCAGGAGAATTGCCTGAACCCAGGAGGCGGAGGTTGCGGTGAGCCGAGATCGCGCCATTTCACTCCAGCCTGGGTAGCAAGAGCGAAACTCCGTCTCAAAAAAAAAAAAAAAAAAAAAAAAAAAAAAAAAATATATATATATATATATATATATATATATATATATATATAACCACAGATTCTCTTGTATTTTCATTAGCTCACTATTCCCGTAGCTTCAGTTATTAACTAGAGGTTAGTGACTTCTCAATTCCAAAGTCAATCTTACTCTGAAATCCAGACCCAAATTTCCAGCTCATGACTTGACACCCTCACTGGAATGTCTCAAAACATCTTGCAGCCCAGCACGGCACATCCAGAATCATGACATTAACATCCTCACTTCCTATTCAGATTCTTCTCCAGGGATTTCTGTATCTGGTAATACAAACGCTTTGCTCAGTAGCATAAGCCAGAAAACGAGGCATTATCTGTGGTATCCGGCCCCTCAGTCATACTGCTTGGATTTCCAGACATCATCTTTTCAACTGGACATAATTTTCTCACTGATTTCTTTATTCCCCTTGATGCCTGCGTATCCACCAACTCTTACTCTTCCTAGTCCCTTCTCTGCAATGAAATCTGTGTGGCCTTTTACAAATGATAATCCATTTATCTTATCATTCACCATCCCAGATACAAACAGTGACTTTCTACTTCTCTTAGAAAAAAAATGCAAATCTCCCTAAGCATGGCCTCTGCTACCCTTCATGATTTGGCCTCCGTTCACCTTCCTAGCCTCATCTGGAGCTTTTTGCTCCTTGCTCCCCATAGATATGTTGGTTCATTTTCAGTTCCTTGAATTTGTCAAGGAACTTGATACTTGATGCTTGATGCTTCCCATCAAAGATCCTTTCCAAATTCCATTCTGTCCTTCAGAAATATTCTGCTACCACTTCTTTTTTTTAATCCCTCTTTATTTTTATTGAATGTCCTCAATTTCTAAAAATAAACAACCAGAGCTTGTCAACATTTTCTTAAGACTGATTATTACAAAGCCATTACAAAGTTAAATGTACAATCCACAGTACATCAGAGACACAATAATAAATGTATAATCAAATGTACTATTATTGATCACAATTTATTTTAAAGTTATGAAAAGCCAGCAACAGGCTGGACAAATACTTGATTGTGCCCATGTTTCTATGGGCTGGACAGCAGTACTGAGTTACACAATGAGAGCAATACTTCCTTTTCCACCACCTGGAAAAAGTTTGTTAGAAAAGGCAAAGGATGAGTGGCTACAGAATGGTGGTTTGAACCATATAAGATCAACAAATAATAGGTAATACGCATGCAATAAACATCTGATTGCTGAATCTTGGGTGGAAAAGCAAGGAAAATGACTACAGAAGGGAAGGGTTGAAAGGCATTTCAACTCAGAATTTTTAAAATAATGCAAGAAATAATAAGCTTTTTACAAATGTTATATAGGACAGCACAAGCCAAAGACAAGTTTATTTTCTGTAATTTTTTAGGTTGATGCACAGAGTGGTCTGCTTCTGTCCTCTTTTGTTCCAAATGAGGGGAAACATAAAACCATGTGTGTCTTCTTCCTCTAAAGCTCTGGATTATAGAAATAATCAACAAATAACATTTATTTTCTGCTACCATTTCTCTAAATAGTCATTCTTCAACTCTTGAAGAATGCACCATCAGAGACTTTTATCCAGGCCACAGACAAATGAGGCTTCCCCATTAACTCCTGTTACCATGTTACATTCTTCTATATTTGCCAGTGCATAACTACAGGTTGATTTCTGAAATTGCTAGTTAGTGTCTATCTCCACCACTAGATTCCAAGTACAATAGGGTGAAAAACTTCACCAATGCTGGGCACACAGCCAGGTTATTATCTATGTTTAGGATATATTCATCCATTTTTGAATGAATAAATAGGTCTATTATATATGTGTACATAGCTTTTTGTATGTGTGGTCACGGTGGTGGTAGATGTGTTAATCAGTTCCCAAATATCCAACTATCTTAAGACTTTCTTGTTTGTTCTTTTCTTTAAATCAATGTTTATTTTATAATTACTTTTATTTGTAAAAATGTTACAAAGATGGAATGGAGAGTTCCCACATTTTCCATACCCAATTCCCCTATTATTATCATCTTACCTTGGTATGGAACATTGATCAACCTTAATGAACCGTGTTGCTAAATTATTATCAATCACAGTCAATACTTTATTTTGATTACTTAGTAGTTACCTAATGTCTTCTTCTGCTTCAGGATCCAAAACCCAGGATATCACATTACATTTGATCATCTTGTCTCCTTATTTCCTCTTGCCTTTGATGTTTTTTCAGACTGTCCTTGTATTTTGATGACCTTGACAACTTTGAGGAGTAGTGCTCAGGTGTTTTGTACTATATCCCACAGTTGATATTTGTCTGACTTTTTCCTTATCATTAAACCAGGACATGTGTTTTGGGAAGGACACCCATAGAGGTAAAGCAACATTTTCTTCACAGCATATCAAAGGTGGATAGGTGCTCAAGAACATACCCCAAAATATGGTGCCTTGGCATGCTGAGTGTTTTGAACTAAAGGAAATTGGAAGGCCTCAGAAACCAAGTCTCTGGCCTTCTCTGGCCCCTTTCTCCCATGAAACAAGTCATAGAAACTAAACGCCCTCTTTCCCAAGGCAGATCATAAAAGCTAGAACCCTTCTTTTCCAAAACAATCCATAAACCCTAAAAAATATTACTATCACATTCTCTCATCTTTCTGTGTAGCAGCTGGCCATAAAGAAATTCTCTGATCTACCTTGTTTGATAGTAGGTCATAAAACCCTCATGTCTAAGGTCCTGCCCTATACCTGGGAGGAGGGACTGCTGCACAGAGTCTCCACTCAAATTTCTACATCACTGGCCATAGCATAAAATCTAAGTATAAAAATAGACAATTTTCCGTGGGCCTTTAGTTCTTCTTTTCTGAAGTCTCCTATGACATATAAAACTTTGATTCAATAATTTATTATGCTTTTCTCTTGTTAATCTTTTGTTACGGGAGTGTTGGTCATGACCCCTATGACGGGTAGAGAGAAATTATCACACCTCTATCACCCCAAAAGGGCCATGCTATTAACATGACTTGCCATTGTGAATGTTAACTTTGATCACCTGGCAGAGGTAGTGTTTATCAAGTTTCTCAAACTGTTAAATGATTTCACCATGCTTCTTTATGCTACTCTCTGAAAAGAAGTCACTATGTGAATCCCATACTTAGTGAGTGAGAAGTTATATGTAGTATCTTCAAGGCAGAGTATCTACATAATTACATGAATTCTTTTGCATTATAGATTTATGTATTTCTTTCCATCCATGTATTAATTTGTATATTTATAGATTATATCTGCATAGACTCCTCTATATTTATTTTATACAACTTTGTTTTGTGGCTCAAACCCTTCCAGCTTTAGCCTTTAGGAGTTATTTCAGTTGACTTCTCTGTCCTTTTAATATATCTCTAACATTGTGGGTGGTTTTCCTTTCTTTGAACATATCCTTTTTTTTTTTTTTTTGAGACAGAGTCTTGCTCTGTCACCCAAGCTGGAATGCAGTGGCGTCATCTCAGCTCACTGCAACCTTTATCTCCCAGGTTCAAGCAATTCACTACCTCCTTTTCCTGAGTAGCTGGGAATACAGGCACCCATCACCACTTCTAGCCAATTTTTATATTTTTAGTACAGATGGGGTTTCACTGTCTTGGTCAGGCTGGTGTTGAACATCTAACCTCGTGATCCACCTGCCTTGGCCTTCCAAAGTGGTAGGATTACAGGTATGAGCCACCGCACCTGGCTGAACATACCCTTACTTTATGGCACTGTGAGTCACTCAATACTCATCTTGTATAATTCTTACCCCAGCCATAGAGCCTGCTATTTCTTCAAGTATCCCCAATTCCCTTTAGTGGGGAATATTTCATCTGTTGTGCCTACTTTTTCTTCTTTTGGCTTTCCAATTATGCATATGTTATATTTTTCTGAAATTATCCCACAATTCTTAATGATTTTTTATTCTTTTTTTCTCTTTGCATTTCAGTTTGGGAAGTTTCTACTAACCTAGCCTCAAGCTCACTGATTCTTTTCTTGGCCATATCAAGTCCAGTGGTATATACAACACTGCTGAAGTCTTCTTTATTTTCTAGCCTTTCTATTCTTTCTTAGTGTTTCCATCTTTCTGCTTACATTAGTCATGGCTTTTTATGCATATTCTTAAGTTTTTCTATTAGAAATGTTATTCTATTAATTTTATATTATATATAGTTATTTTAAATTTATATTATTCACAATTATTTCAGATTCCATGTCTCATAGTTCCAAAATCTGTCATATCTGACTTGGGTTCTAATGATTGCTTTGTCTCTTCAGATTTTTTTTCTTCTCTGTTGTCATGCCTTGTAATTTTTAACTAAAAGCCATATATGTTTTATTAGGTAAAAGGAACTGAGGTAAATGGGCCTTTACATAAAAAGTGTACAGATTTATGTTAATCTGGCAAGGAGTTGGACAATGTTTAAATGTTTGTCGTAGTTGTTACAGTTTTGAGATCAGAGGCCTCAAGTTTCTCTAGTGTTTTGTTTTTCTCTCTATTCTTGGTTTTGGGTTCTCGTATATACTCCACCTTAGAGACGGTTTATGTCTTTCAGCTCTTTTAGCTGTAATCCACTGTTATTATACTAGAGCTTTGTTGGATGGTGGTAAAGTATGAGAAACCTGGAAGTGTTCAAAATATTTTAATTAAATCTCAGTCTTTCAGTGAGACAGTGTACTGGGGCTGTGATCTTCACAGTACAGCTTTTTTTTTTTTACTTTTTGCCTCTGCCCCTCTGTTTGCTTCCCTGGCTGCAGTATTTCTATCTGACCCCTGTGGTTTATATTTACTTCCCCTTAGGTGAGACAGGAAGACTGAAAGAGGCTGGATTGAAAGGAATTCTCTTCCTGAAACTGGGATAAAACTCTAACAATAATTTCCCCTGGCTCACAGGGTTTTGATATGGAGAATGTCCTGTGCATATTTCACAATGGCCATTCTCCTCCTCCCTGTGACAGAGCAAGGAGAGGATCTTTCTCACGTCTTTACCATAAAAACCTGGTGGAGTTCCTGGAGGTAAAACCCCCAAACATATGGAAGTTCCCCTAAGACAGCAGCCCGCAGGGATTTCCCACTATCATCACTAGTCTAGACTCCGTCTCCAGCCATTCATCAAAGTGTTTCAGTGTTCCCACCATTTTAGGAATACAGCTGCTCCTGCTTCTAGTAAACAGATCTCAGCTGTGTGCTTCTGGATGAACCCATCTCTCCACTTTTGAGGATGGTAGTTTACCCTGCAACTTCAGTTCTCTCCTGGGTCCAAGAAAATTTGTTGATAATTAATTTGTCTAAGTTTTTTCTTATTTTAAGGATAAGAGTGACCAGAGTCTTTACATGTCAGACCCGAAAACAGGTCACATGCCAGCTTTTATTTATAAAACACACCTCTCCATATTTCCATCTGTGGTCATATTTATCTTTTTCTAATTTTTCTGTTGCGAATTTCACTGCTACTCAGATTTTCAGAAAACTATCTAGATTCAGTTCAAATTAAGTTTTGCTAAAAAGATGACCCAACCCTCTCCTCCAAAATGTCAATGTAATTATCTAAGTTAAACATCAGTATTCCCATGTGAGCTATTCTAGACACGGTTTGGTGAAATTAACTGATGTTGAGAATCACTGATGAAGAACTTAATCAAGATTAATACCTTCATTTGAAAAGGTTGATAAGGTGGGTGAGCACATTAATGGCTTCATCCATTAAATCTTTTGGTGCTGAGAATTGATGTCCTTGTCCTACTTAGGTAAATAATTTTTATTTCATGGCAGAAACAAGATTATTTATAAATTGAACTATAGGAGTAATTTTCCTCAATTGACAAAGGTACAATTTTTGCCTCAAGCCCTTATCTAGTGGCTCATTGTAGAGCAGGCTATTCCTAAATCAGTCAAAGTTTGACAGGGGTGGTGGGGACATGAATTATCAGACAGCCTATTTCTCATTAAAAAAATTAATTTACCAATTAAAAACACATGGGCTAGTACAAATAAAATGTCTACTAAAACATTATTTGTAATATGATTTCCTTTTCTGGTAAAATACATATAGAATGTTGTATATGCATATTTTTAAAACTAGATATAACAAAAGCATAGAGCAAGTACATGTGATTTTTTCTTTTCTCCTTTTTGTTTATGTTTTCTGTTTTACATAACAAGTACTGAATTTGTGAAGCAAAGAAAACCATAGAAGTTAAAACAAAAGGACTAATTTATAAAATCATAGGACTATAATAAAATTTGGGGGTTATTTGTTAAGCCAGTTTCTAAATTTTCTGTTGAGGAAACTGAAGTACAGAAAAATTAACCTTCTTAAATGTTGTAATTTCTCATTTTTGCCTGTCATAATAATGGCCATTTACTAAAGGCACTGCTCACATATACACGGCTTTGGCATTTCTATTACAGCATATGTTATATGTCATCAACTTTAAAGTTTCTTCAGTATAGCCATAATACTGAGGAGGGGGAAGAAGAGGAGAGAGGAGCTGTAATGCAGATAATAGCTTTCATGTACCATTTGTCAAGCTACGTATTTTGTGTCGTTTTAATTAATCCTCACATTAGCTTCATGACATAGATATGATTCCCATTGTGTAGAATAAGAAAAGGAAGATCAAACCGATTATAAAATTTTACAAATCTTCCTTGTAGCAACCTATACAACTCAGATGTTTATACAGATCTATGTGTAACATGACCTACAGTATATACGCAGTAAATATTTGTTTAATAATTGAACTGATTTAGAAAACATTGGGTTTGCGTGAACTAGACTTTTAGTGTTTATCAATGGACTGAAGATCCCTTACTAAATTCACAGCTGAAAACCAACTTTGACCACAAGTTTTTGAAGTTCGGATCCTCTAATAAACAAAATTGTTTCCTGTCATGGAAAAGATGATCACCACTTCTGCCATTTGGCTTTCCTGTTCTCTTCTTTATTGTACTTCAAAATGTTGAAACTGGTTTTCTAAAATTTTATTCATTGTGTTTGAGGCATGACCACTCTTCTTTTTCAATACCACCTTTTCTACCATGTACCAATCTTTGACCTGCTAGCTTAAAATGTAGAGCTAAGTAACGATAGCTTACCTATTTAGTGCTTTAATAAAAAATATCATGTTGGAAACAGGTAGGACAGATATTATTACTCCATTTTAATGATGAGGAGACTAAGTCTCCATGTTTAGTGATTTGCTTAGAGTTATACAGCCATATTAAAACATGGGGCGTGGCTGCAAGGAGAGTTCTGCAACTCCAATTTTTGTGTTCTTTCTTCTATGTTATATGAGCTGATAGTGCAAAGCCATTCCCTTTGTCATATTGTTAATGGCCCATTATAAATTATCCTACAACTTGAGTTTCTACTTCATTTTTACTGGAATTTTTCAATCCTTTAATTTTTTTAGCTTTTGTTCTAGTTAGAGTTTTTAGTTGCATGAAACAGAAACTAACTCTGGCTGATTTACATGGGAGAAGAATGTGCTGAGAGGCTATTGGGTAGCTCACAAAATTGTGGAGCAGCATGTTCAGAAACAGGTTAGAATGGGGGAGAAGAACATCAGCTAAGGTAGCCACCAAAACCATGCTATAGAACACAGGGCACTTCCTAAGCAGCAGATTCCTTTGCTGCTGCCCCTGAAATTTAGATTTAAATATTGTTATAGCAACTGTCAATGCCCATTTCTAGGATGGATTTTGATTGTCCCTGCTTCTTTGTGTCGCTATCTCTGTTTCAAAGTTATGACTTCAAAGATACTGAACCATGTCAGTATCTTCTTGACTTAGAAGTCATGACTTTGAAGGAATGAATATGTCCAATTGGCAGAATGTTGATCATATGGTCATACCCTCCCTTCAGAAAATGCTGAGAAACAAAGTTTTTAAACCACTATCATTGGAGGAAAGCTCTGTCTCCCATCAAAAATCATTAAGCCTCCACTTCACTTACCATAACATAAATGTTTAAATCATGGAAAGCCTCCCCCCAGAACCAAGAAAAATGACCAAATTCCAGTAACGTTTCCAATTTAATTTATATGTTCTTTCTCTGGTCTAACTTTCTTTGGGACAAGCAATATATTTAATTTACAACTAAGACTCAACTGTCCCTCAACCAGTAATTACCTTTATTTTTCAGCATTCTGAAGGTTCAAAACTCAATGTGTTTTATTCACTTCCTAAGAAATTATGTTTTCAAAGCTATCCTCAATATTTTTTCAAACGAGTGAACTTCTTCAAGGCCTGAAAGAATGAATTGATATTTTACAAAATATTTTTGAAGTATAAAGAATATATTCAATATCTTTCCATGTCTTGGGGTTTTAATAGATGCCTTATTCTACTTTAACAATTCCAAATATTTCTTTTACACAAAATGTTTCTTAGTCTGAATAATCCTTTCCTCTGCAGTATTTTTGAGCAGTGGCTCCGAAGGCATCGCCCTCTTCTAGAAGTTTATCCAGAAGCTAATGCACCCATTGGACATAACCGGGAATCCTACATGGTTCCTTTTATACCACTCTACAGAAATGGCGATTTCTTTATTTCATCCAAAGATCTGGGCTATGACTACAGCTACCTACAAGATTCAGGTAAAGTTTACTTTCTTCCAGAGGAATTGCTGAATCTAGTGTTACCAATTTCTTTTGAAATAGTATAAAACCTTATCCTTCTACAATGGTGTTCCTGAACCCTTTAAATTGGGAAAGTGCATTATAATCCTTAATTTATTACCAGTTTATTATCACAGGAATCAAATTCTGAGGATCTTTAAAGTTGTATTCATTTTGCTTAACATAGGGTGTTTTGTAAATAGCAACCATGGGAAGAACAGTAGAATCAGAAGGAAAATAAAAGGGTTTTGAGGCCCTGACTCTATCAACTGATTGTAGTGGGATCTTGGAAAATTTTCTCTGCATCCCTTAATCTCAGTTTATTCACCTAAAATATTGGGATCAGAACACCTTGAATAATTAATGTAAGAATGATATATTAATGAGCCTAGTACAGTGTGAAACACGGTAAACATACAGCAGTTTTGGAATTGTCTTTGGGAGTTTCTTGCTAGGGTTATCAAGCAAATTTGCTGAAATCTTGATTTTAGGCATAGTTAATAATAACAATAGCTGTTATAATGTTAATTGCTCTATGATGAAGGTATCAGTATGAAACAATATTCCTGAATAGAAGATATCAGTATAAAACAAACTTCCTGCATAGAACCATGTCAGTATCTTCTTGACAAAATAAGGAATGAATCGTAGTGTTTCCCTCTATCAGAAAGTCCACTATGTACATATTCTTTACATGCATTATTAATCAACCATATATGAGGTATTATTCTTTCAAGATAGAGGTGAGAACACTGATACCCAGAGAATTTAAGTTGCTTTCCCAAAATCAAACACCAATATGTGGAGGAGCAAGACTTCAATTCTAGGAGGTCCTCCTCATCTCACCACACTATAATTCACCTAATGCATAAGGGTCCATCATCAAAAACTGTGTGGCTTGTGGGCAGGAGGTATGCAACAAGCATTGATGTTTCACTGTATTCACTGATAAGTCATGAAACATAAAAAAAAAGAAGATAAACAAATGAATGAAACTTTACTTTCTCACTCTTGTGCTCGAATTCAGTAACACATGACTGGCATAGTTTTAGACCTGAAGAAGCTCCAGTGTAGAAGAGAGACAACTGTGCAAGGAAGTAAAAATCATCAGGCTGTGTTATGTGCAGTAAAAGAGTCGTAAAGAAAATCCCATCGCAGTGCTGAAAAGACAGCCATAACTACTGAAGGGTTCACCCTAAAAAGAGAAGGCAAGGCCTTGAGAATGAGTAGGCAGGTGTGAGATAGAAAAGGGCCAGGAATAAGCTAGGCTAAAAGAACAGCAAGAACAATGGAGGTGGAAAATGTACAGTATATTTATGAACGCTGAATTATTCTATTTGAGTAGTATGAACAGTGGAAAATGACATGAAGAAGGCAAGTTGACTCCGTTTATAATAGTTAACACATACTAAGATTTTTATTTGCCAGGAACTCTTCTCAATGTGCTATATGTATTATTTCCTTAAATCTTCATAATTACTCTATGAAGTAGGTATTATTACTTCTTTTTCCTTTTCATATTTAAGACTCTAAGGAAATAGAGTCTTAAAGAGTGTAAATAAATCATCCCAGGCCATTTACCTAGTATATAGTATAGTACATATACAATTTGGGGCTAATAGGAGGGCCTATAGGTTATCAACCTTGTTCTGCCCTTTGAGGGACAATTAATTGAAAAGATAATGCGTTTAACTGAACTGTTTTGCTTTATCTGAATACTATAGCCAATAACCTAAATGCTAACACAGCTGACAAAGAAGATCAGTTTTTGGAAAATCTTAAGATCACTAAGATCAGAGAATTTTGCAAAGGGTGGAAGTGTGGTAAGAGGAGGTGCTTCCTGTACATCTCAAGTAACATGCCCTCCCTTTCTTCTATGAAAACCACAGTACATAAGGAAAGGAGCTTATTGGTAATTATTTTTCAAAGATTTTCCATTTAGGATTTTATGATTTAGTCTCTGTTTCCACTTCCAAAACATGCTAGACTTTTATGGGTTCACACTTTTGAATATGCTATTTATTTTTTTCTGCCTGAATTCTGACTCTGTTTCTCCATTTGTCAAACTCTCAGATATAAAAATCATTTTATACTTAAACATAGGCATGTTTAATCACACCTTTCCCAGAGTTACATAGTATTTTTTTCTATGTATGAATCTTTCCTGGGTTTTATTCTCCCCCAAACCCCCAAAATCAGAGTTTATCTTGCAAGCTTCTCCATTCTAAGCATCACATTGATCTGGTATGGACTGAAATAAATAATCAAATTGAGTGTAAGTGATATTTATCATGAAGTGTCATTCCTCTTAACTAATATAAGTGAAACTTGGTAGAAAAAATGCGACATCTCTTAACATTCAGGTAATTCTTGGATATATATTTTAAAACACTTTTCAAGTATTCTATCATACCAGGTGTTTTTTATGTGTCTGTATCAAGTTGTTTATTCTTTATACACGTTATTAATCAACCATATACGAGGTATTATTCTTCCAAGATAGAGGTGAGGATACTGATACCTGGAGAATCTAAGTGGCTTTCCCAAAATCAAAAACCAATATGTGGAGGAGCAAGATTTCAATTCTTTCAAATTGAAAGGGACAAGATTTCAGTTAAATATCTTCACAAATTTTATAATGGAAGAGAAATATCTTAAACAACTGCTTGCTTAAAAAGTCATTTATTTAGAGAGATGCCTATCTCCAGGGATTGATGAAGTGATATTTCAGATGACATCAATATGACAGGTAGAATTAACTAGTTGAAAAGGAGGGCATGATAAATTTGGGCCATATTGTTAGAATGATGCAAGTCACTGATAAATTTTAAGAAGGTTATAATCAAATTTGAATTTTCTAAAGGTTATCACAGCTTCAGTGTGGAGAAAGCATTTTAGCAGCTGCAAAGCACATGCAGAAAGGCAGGGAAATTCTATTATAAAAGTCTGGAGAAGAGGTGAAGATAGTTTAAATCGCAGTGGTGGTGGAAGGAAGGGAGATAGAAAGCATGAAATAATTTGACATTATTTTGAAGGCAAAATTTACAGAATTGGCAAATGATTTATATACCAGGAGATTAGGAATGGCTTTATGCTTTCCGGTCTGTGAAACTGATGAATGGTAGTACAATTCACTGATATAATAACAAGAGGAGCAAAGAAATACATGGAGAACATTTATGGTTTTGTTACACAGTGAAATGAAGTTATATGATGGTAAATGTGTCTCCTGAGAAGCTGGATACACAGGCCTGAAACTCAAAAGTGGTATCTGGCCCTCAGATCTTAATGCAATAGAATATCGGCATATAAACTGTTAGCTAAGCTAATTTTTAAAATCCTATGGAGGGGTGATTTTTATTGTTATACAGGTAAGTAAATAGAGAATCAGAAAGATACAGTGATTAATTTTAAACTACAAAGCTAGTAAGTGTCAAATATTTAATCCAAAACTACATCACTCCATCACTGCACAGAGAAAAGGGTTCCCTTTAACCCCCATATCATCTTCTACACATAGGCTCCGCCTCTTTGTTCCTTCCCTAGTAACCAAACGGATACTTTTTACTACAAAGGCAATAAAATTTCATGGATGAGCCAGGGGAGAGGAGGCTCAATGAGTCATATTAGAGGCTTGGAGGTATTTATTTCTAATTAAATTAAAAGAAACAAAATTTATTTGCAATGCATTTAGAGTAAATTTGAAAATATCTCTGAAAGTTCATTTTAGTGAAGTTTGACTTTAAAATAAGCAACAGCAGATACTCGGGAGGCTGAGGCAAAAGGTTCACTTAAGCCCAGGAGTGTGAGGCCAGTTTGGGCAACACAGAGACACTCTACTCTAAAAACAAAGCAAATAAAATCAAAACAAAACAAAACAGCTAAAGTAACTGCAATTGCCTATTTTCTATTTTATGAATTTTTCCATATTGTTGCTTCTGATGTACTTTCGATGAGTTTAAAATTTATCTCTATTAATAGCTAAATTTTAAGCTTACCAACAAATTCTTTAAAATTTCTTGATATAATTTTGTTCAAGAGGATTATGATTCATCATCCAGGTACTCATGTTTATAAATACTTAAGTGGTTTCTGTAAAAAGGCAGCTGATGTCTGTCATTTATCAAACATTTTCTCTTATAATTAAATTTAGTGATTCTTTAAAAAATTGAGTAGCAGGTGATTTTCTTGTATGGGTAACTAATTTACAAGGTGAGACCAGACAGCTTTGGCAATGAAGGGTTGTGGCCTCAATACTGGTGATAAATGTAATCTTGCTTTCTGCATAGCAGAAAAGCTCTCTGTTGAGAGCTTCCTTCTTCTCATACGTTACAAAAGATCTGGAAATTTGATTTCAAAAAGAGAAAGGAAAACAATGTTCACAGGAACTGCACTGTCCCATTCTGCCAATGGAAATTGATGAAACTTCTATCATTCATGGATTTGTTCAATAACTCTGCTTGGCTACGTGTATACCTGTGTGCATGCTGTTCCTTTCTGCCTAGGATGTGTTACCATCAACATTATATACTCAAAGTCTAACTCATTCTTTTACTCCATGGGACAGTCTTCTGGGATGCCTTCCCTGACTTCACAGACCGATGTAGGTGTTCTCTTTTCCATGATCTCTTTGTATCTTTTACATATTTTCACCAGAACAACATTACTCTCAAAATGATTTGTTTACTTGCCAGGTGCTGAGGGTGAAAAGATAAATGAGACAGAGTGCCCCCGGGCAGGTAGTGTATCTCAGTGAATATGTGATTTTTAAATAAATGAATAGGTGAATGAAAGATAAGACACAGTATTTTCTCTTGAGGGTTTGTGACAAACCTGAAAGTAAGATATATATATAAATAAATATGGTAATAAATGGACATTTGTGTCAAATGTCACAAGGCAGCAAAGAAAGTAGTTTGAGAATCAGAAGAGAGAATGGAGCTGAGTCAGCAGTTGCAGCAAGTTTGGAAAGAAAAACTCCTATTGGAAGCTAGTTTAGTTGAATATTGATGAAATTATTATTTTGTCATAAGAATCAACAGCAGTTGTAAATTGTTTTCTATATGATAGACATTGTACAAAGGGCTACACATACATTGTCTAGTTCAATCACTGTAGGTAGACTCCTAACTCTTATAGTAATTGTCCCTAACTACTTTATGTGTGTTTTGTGAATAAATGGGCATGTTAATGCGCTTTGGAAATGATAGGGCATAAAACAAATAAAAATATACATAATTATTCTGAAAAGAATGGACGACAGAATTTCACACAGGGAAAGATGATAGAAAAATTATAACATGGGGAAAAACAAAAAGATGCACTGTTGGGGCTCAGAAGTGGATAGCTTAGAAAGTCTGAATTTTAGTTTAAAGCCAGTGAGAAATAAAAGTGTTTTGAAGACAGTCCCTTGGTAACAGTAAAAATAGAGATGACTTAGAATGAATTGAAGTGGAGAAATAATAACAGACGCTGGAGAACAGGACAGGCCTAGAAATAGTATTTAAAAGCTGTGAAAGCACTTGAGCCAAGCCTTTAACAAGCAAGAAAATATTTATCACGTAGCCTGTATATATCCTGCCTTTTGTTGGATATTTTAAATGTACTATGTATTGAAGCCACTAACAGTAATCTAAGCTAGGTATTATAGTCCCATTTTCAAAATAATTTTAATATATATTAAAAACAGTAATTTCCAAGGTGTAGGGTTGACTCTGGATCATACAGTTCATAAGGCCTCACCAATATTTTGTCTGCATTCTAGCTAGTGAGAAAGGAAAAGGTAAATGATCAAAGACGCATTTGTTTTTCCAAAGGAACTTCCCACAAAGTTTTCTTTATATATATAAAACTTTGCGGGAAGTTCCCTTAAAAAGAAATATATATTTATATTTAAATAATATATACTTATTTATAAATAAATATATTATTCATAATATATTTATGAATAATATATTTATAAATATTTATAAAATTATTTATAAATATAAATATATTTATATATAAATAAAAATTTATAAATATAAATATAAAATTATTTATACATATAAATAAATATATTATTTAAATATAAATATATATTATATAAATATATACATATATATTTTAATATATATATTCTATTTCTTTGTAAATATACTTCTATAAATATATATATTTATATATATATTTAATTATATATTTTTTATATATATTTAATTATATATAAATATATATATTTATAGAAATATATACTTCTTTTTAAATATATATATTTACATTTAAAATATATATTTAAATTAAAAATATATATATTTCTTAATTAAAAAGAAATATATATTTAAATTAATATATATATGTGTTAAAAAATATATATATATTTCTTTTTAAGGGAACTTCCCACAAAGTTTCTAAAAAGAAATATATATATATATATATATATATATATATATATATATATATATATATATATTTTGCTCTAGACTTGAGTCACATAGCCATGACTTGCTGCAAGGTAAGCCCAGGATGCACTCTCTTTTTTCTGCTATATCAAAAAACAAATGTATAGTATCTTCTGTGTATGTTCTACATAAGTATCTTCTATATACTTTATAGTGAGCATCTTCTATAAAGGAATTGTTTTGTTAGCGAGAATCCGTTTGCTCTTACTGAACAGATATTAAGTACAGACTTCCTCATTTACTCCAATTTTATAGTCTCCTAAATAGATTATACAGTTATATTTACATAAAGTTTAAACATCTCTCCTTAACTGCTATGTGCCTTAAATATGTAGTTGCTTGTGACAATGAGATATGTTTTTCATTTTATTTATATTTGGGTTAATTATTGATGTACAGGGAAGTTTAATTTATGTAATCCTTATCTGGCAGTATTTTATTTTTTAAATATGTATTGTCTGATTATGGATTTTCTAGATATATAGTTATGTCATCAATTATTTGCTTCAGATAGGTACCATTTCAGTAGCATGCTAATTGTATCAGTATAAAGACATTCATTTGTATTTTGGAAAATTAATAATGAACACAAAAATTAAAATCACCTGTAAGCCTATTGTTAGAGCGATCACTTGTTGTGCTGTTTTAGTCTCTATTGTGATTTTTCTTATATTTTCCACATACACATAAATAAGATGTTAAGCATATGTTTTAATTAATTTAGTTTTTTTTCAAATAATAGATACATGTTATTTTACAAGCCAGAGAGTGCTCCAAGTCTTATAACCAAAGGCTTAGGCCCCTATATCAGCACCCTTTGAACTATTTATTCTGCTATTTAGCATTGTATTTCTAAGTAACGGAAATATTACTACCTATTATACATCAAGTTTATCTCTGGAGTTCCTCATATTAATGACTTTAACTCTCTTACAGCTTCTATTTTCTTTACTCCATCTTCTCAGTATAGTATGATCATATCTGAGGGCAAATCCACATCTAGGAATTTCATTGTTTTTACTACTACAATATTATTTACAGTTCAACCAAATAGTATGCTATGATTACATTTGTTTTCTTACATTATATTTTAATTGGAATTAAGACTTTATCTTTTTTATTTTAAAGCACCCATCACTGTTTATACCAAATTTTAAAGGGAACTGTAAATACCACCTCATAACATACTAAAATATTGATGATTTATAAATTTTTCCCCTGGGCGACATTTTTTGTGTAGGTCTCCCCTTCTCATTCCACAGCTGCCATTCAGGGACATCCCTTCATCATATCTTCTGGGTCCAATAACACATTCAGTCATTCAGTAAACATTTTAATTCTCTCATGTGTGTTTCAGACATTGCACCAGATTCCAGAATTATAACAATGATAAAAACATATTATTGGCCTTCAAGAAACCAGTTTAATAGAAAAAAAATTCATGTAATAGATAACTGAAATATACTGTGATAGGTATAGTAATGGAGGAAATGCTAAGCCAGGAACATACTGGATGCTCTCTCTTCCCAGTGTTACGTTCTTTCATGGTTTGAAGCAATATAAGTAATCAGAAGGCTCAAGATTTTTTCTTGTTCAGAATTATTTTTAAAATATATGTGGTCAACGTGTTGTTGCTTTTTTAAAGTAACATAAAATTATTGACCACTACTTACCAGTATTTACAATAAGGGAATCAATATACAATTGGAAAACATTCTGATGACTACAAAGTTATTGTTTTTCCTGGCCTCTGCTAAACCAGCAAACCAAATATTGAAAAGATGGAGTCTACATGTAAGGAATGAGTTAAAGTAAAGAAAACATGTGTAAGTCAATATATGATAAAAGTTGTTCACCCACTGATGGCAGGAGGTTCTAAACTGCCAACATCTCCAGCCATCTGATTGAGTTCTTATAAAGGAAGTCGTACACATTCCATGAATCATTACCTTTCAGTCAATATAGCACACAGATTTCAACTTTTGGTCAAGAAATGGCTTTTTAGAGGAATCTTTAAATGTCCATTAAGCTAAGTCTTGTTTAGATAATTAAAACACAACAGGATCTGTCTAGTTCCCTCATCTGGTTGGGGATGTTGTTGGTGGTGAAATAATTATTCCTTTTAGGAATTTCGCAAACAAACTGATCATTTCTATGACTAAAGATATAGATAGGGATTCTTATCTGGTTGCTTTTAAATTATTCAGTTTAAACTGTCCAACTAATTATAGAATCATCTGTTTAATTTGAAAGGTATGGAAAATTTTGAATTTAACTTGATGTGATTTATTTCTTAGGTTGCTCAGACTGATGACATCTCAAAAACATGGGCCAACCCATGATTTTTGTTTCGGTGAATGTTTAAAAACAACAACACACAAGAAAATTCACATATGAAATTTATGCATACACACACACACACACACACACACACACACAGAGAGAGAGAGAGAGAGAGAGAGAGAGAGAGAGAGAGAGAGAGAGAGAGAGAGACAGAAAACCCAGAATGGTCCTTAGACTAAATACAAGTTCTGACTGAGTAACGACTATGGAAATTTTCCCCAACATTTAGAAATGCTGTTCTCTAATGCAGAGGAAATAATACATTATGATTTCAAATGTTCTTTTATGATAAAGGAAGCAACTACAGAAAGCTTTTATTTGTTCAAAGTAACCAGTGGTACTAATGAAAAAAAAAGCACACACACAAAACCCAGTTCTCCCAATACTACTTTTAAAATGAACATATCAAAAGTGATTTTCATTAGAATGCAGTTATTTCTCCCCACTTGTAAATTAAAAGCCAAGATCCAGATTTATATATATGACACAATGCAAGCAATTATTAAGCTTCATCTTCTGCACAAGGATGCCAAGTTAGTTTCTCTTTGTAAAAGGCAATTACAATTTCGAGCCACTTCATATTTGCCTCTTTTGCCAGCACCAAGGCGGCCTGCTGTGAATATTTCCATTTCCGGAGAAACATCCATTCTCCACTGCTGCCTATAGAACCAATTATTCTTTCAGGATCAAGATCTGCAGTGACGCCTCTAGCTTTGTCGGCAGCATCTCTTTCCTTCTTGGATTTGCTGTCATTAGAGTCAGTGTCCGATAAAGATTTTCTTTTTGTATCTTTTTTGTAAAATCAACTTCTTGAGAATTAAATGTTTCACTTAACTCTGGACAATCTAAATTTTCTGTGGGTTCCCAAGTACTGTTAACATCTGACATCCCTTCCACTTCAGGAAATACTCCACCTTGCCTTTCGCTACACCTGGATGCAGTAATTTTTCCACAAGTTCTTCAGGCTCTGTGTCTTTGACTTTTTACCCTTTCATTCTGTTTTTCTTTCCTTACTTTAAAAAGTTATTTATTTATTTACATGTTGCAATGTAGTTTCATTGAAGGCTTCTGAGTTTATGTGGGGGCGGCGGGGGTTGGTGGTGGTTGGTTTTGGCAGATCTGAAGGACTATTATTCTTACATATATCAGGTCCTCTAAGCCCTGCCCCTCCAGGCTAGACTTTTTGTGTCCTGAGGCCTATTAAGGCCAGGAGCCACCAGCCACCAGGCAGCACTGTCTTCGTGGTCTATGCATCCGCGAGGAGAAACAAAGGCCCAGTGGTTCAGAATGTCCGCTCTCCAGGGCGCTGCCACAGGGCCCACACCTGTGCCCCTGCAGCCCAGAAACCAAGAGTGCCCCTCACCCCCAAAGCCTTGGTACAGAGGATAGCGCCGCAGGCCAAAATCTGTTGTTCGGAGATTTAAGACTGTGACCTCTATGAATACAGAGATCTTTCAAATGCCCTGGGGTTCTAGGGAGGCTTCTAAGATTACTGAGCATTTGCCAACATTACTGTTAATGTTTGTCAAATAATTAAAAGACTGCATTAGTGAATGGTTAATGGTATAACAGTGTTCCATTGATAACTGGAATTGTTACAAGATGCTTTTTACAGGAGGAGATGGAAAAATCACAGGTAACATTTAAAATTGAGTACACACTATATACCAGGTACTGAATCACTTACAGATTTATCTATATATATACAAACCTTCCAACAAGGGGGGTATTATTTTTCTGTTTTTCTGATGAAGCAACTGAGGCTTTGGAATATTGGGTATAACTTTCCTAAGCTCTTGGAGCTAGTAAGTAACAGAGCTGGCCTTCAAAGCCAGGTGTCTATTTCAAAGGACTGTGAAAGGATGAGGATGATAGTGGTAACAACGACAGTGCTAACACTAATAAAAACAATGGGATGTCTTTCTATTTCAGACCCAGATTCTTTTCAAGACTACATTAAGTCCTATTTGGAACAAGCCAGTCGGATCTGGTCATGGCTACTTGGGGCGGCAATGGTAGGGGCTGCCCTCACTGCCCTGCTGGCAGGGCTCGTCAGCTTTCTGTGCCGTCAAAAGAGAAAGGAGCTTCCTGAAGAAAAGCAGCCACTCCTCATGGAGAAACAGGATTCTCACAGCTTGTTGTATCAGAGCCATGTGTAAAAAAGGCTTAGGCAATAAAGTAGGGCTGGAAAGCCTGACCTCACACTAACTCAAAGTAATGTCCAGGTTCCCAGAGGATATCTGCTGGTATCTTTCTGTAAAGACCATTTGCAAAATTGTGACCTAATACAAGGTGCACCCTTCTTCCAACGCGGGTGGAACACACCTGTCTTTGTCTTGCTGTTTTCACTCGGCCCTTTTAACATTTTCCCCTAAGCCCTTACTTCTAAGGAAAGGATGCTATTTAGTAATGAGGAACTGTTGCTTGTATCTGAATTAAAGTGCTCTTATTAAAAAATTGAGATAATTTTGATTTTTGCCTTCTGATTATTTAGAAATATGTATTTTTTATTGGCCCCATCTTTATTTTAAGAAAACAGTGACAATTCTTTAACAACTCCTTTAGGCTTGAAAAACACATTTTTATTTTCTTCAGAAAGCATGGTATTTCCCTATATTTTACATTTCTGCTCCAAAATATATTATGGACTTCAAATAGAAAACAACCTTCAGCTCTTTCCTGTCATAGCTCTGACAAGATTTTTTAAGGTCACTGAGAACAAGGTCCCAGCCTCTGCAACACATCCAGCTAAGTGCCTGTCTTAAGATATGTCCATTAAATATTTTAACGATGATAATTATAAGTATATTAACATCTTTTTGACTTCTAAGAACTATTTTATTTTATTAGAGAAAGTTTAAATACAACCAAACATTTGAAGGTGGAACAATTATCTGAATATTAGCCTTTCTGCGGTTCTAGTAAAATAACACGTTTCTATTTTCCTTGGCTATTAAGATTTTAAAGTAGGATGTTCAGATATTCCTACTACTTAAACTTTGGGGCCCTATTGATTTCCAAAAAAAGTTCAATGGGTATTACATTTGTATCATAGCTATGCATAGCATAAAAGACTAGGGCCAGTAGGTAGAAGTTATAGTGGGCCCATTTTAGTTCAATAAGAGGAAAGTAAAATTTAGAACTTCAGAGAGTTCTAACATTGAAATGGACATCTTTGGAAAACATAAGTGGTTGCTACAGGAAATCTTCACATATTGGATTAAGTGGCTGAACTGACTTGGAATCTATGGAGAAAACTTAAGCAGTGAGTCTATATTATATTTGTTTATATTGGCTCAGGATTCTTACCAACTCTTTCCTCACTGTAAAACAAAGCTAACCATGCTCTATAGAAAGTGGCTGTTACTCTTCCACATTATTTCAGAGTATTTTACCATTCCTTCTTCCAGCCTTCCAACCAAATTCATTTACTTTGTCCAGGCATCCTCACTCTCTGCAGTTTCCTTACACCTGGTTGTGCTTGTCTGCTTAGGGTTTTCAAATAGTATTTCAGTTTGACTACTTTTGTCTCAAGGATCATCTCTGAACACCATACTTTCTCTGTTCCTTGGTGGCATATTAAAGGCAGACCTACTCAATCCAGACTCCTAGAAACTTCTCTGGGTCTGGCATCTGAACCTCTACATCTCCGGAAAGGTAGTTAAGACAAGGCCCACAGGTCTTTATGAGGTTCCTTTTAGTCACAATATTCTACAATCACTAAAAGGTCTGAAGCATAGCATTCTGACAGTGTAAAAATGCATTTAAATATAAACTGGCTGAAAAATTTGAGCTCTTGGAAACACATTTATCTTTGTAAGACTGACTGAAAATCAAGAACACAATTTTGTTTTAATGATTATTTTTCATTTAGTCCCATTTTAGATTTCAAAAAGAGGCAAAAATCATCCTACTTTACACACAGGTCAAGTGATCTTGGCTAATTTTAAAATTTACAATAAATAAGAATTTACAATTATTTTTGAAGTTATCTTATTAATGATCAGAAATTACTAACAATTACTAAACTTGGTAATAGAGAAGCAGTCATCTCTGACTCCTGTTAGTCATTAGACTAAGCTAGCATGTCTAATTTCTGATATCTAGTGGAGGAAAATCTGACAAGAAGTGGGGAGCAGCCCACATGGACACAATGGAAGTCTGTGGGAGGAAACAATAAATACCAGGGATTATATCCTCAAGTTAGTACATAACCAGCAAAAAAGACCCAACATCATTCACAATGGTGTCTTAGGATTAGAGTCAATTATATATGGGGATTGAACTAGTTAAATGAAGAACAAGAAGGAATGGAAAAGGAACTTTGCACAATAGTGTGTAGAAGATACTGAAGAAGGAATAACAGTGATTGGAGCACTTTAAGTCTCAGATCACACATGTGTGGGTGGGTCTAGCTTACCTAACAGGGGCCACGGTGTTGTGGACACTGCAAAACAACTATGTGTGGGTCACTTACGTAGGACTGATGTGAAGGCAAGATTTTAGTCCAGGGTGGTATTTTTAAATCATTTTACAACACATTTTGAATAAAAGTGCACCTAAGAAATTGTCATCGTTATTGACAGGGAGCCGTATAAAGTCATTTTTTCCCTTTGTCACAGGCAATTCCCTTCTTCATCACTGCACCTCAATACAGAATACTCTTTTGTTTCTCTAGAGACTTGAGGTGTCTGTCTGTATAGAAGCAGCATCTGTGATAAAACCACTGTCACTTTAATTCTATGGTTTTCTCAATATGGCATAGAAAATCAGTCAATTACATGACTGATAGTTTCTTTAAATTATAATCAACATTATGTTCTATGGCTTTGTTTTTTATTGAGGCCTTTATAAATTGCTTCATTTTATGCTTCTGCTTTGATTTTTCCATTGCTACCTTATAAGCCACATTTTGTTGAAAAAAAGAGAAATAAGCAACCGTTCTCTTTTTAGTCTTTCTGTTTTGAAAAAAAAAAAATGTATTTTTAGTACCCAACCTTTCCAACAAGTCAAATATATAATTCCACATCTGTAGAAATTACATTTGCAATTAGTACAAGTCATTTCAGCCAGTTTCTCCAACTGGCTAACAACTGGCATTAATGGTGGATGCTTTTAGCCTTTTCCTTGTTTGCATAGGCTTTCATTTTTGTGGGATTTCTTTGTCATCATAAAAACGGCCTTGCTGGGGCCACCTATTGTGAGCTTGTTTTAGAGGGCATGTCAGTAGAACAAAGTTCCACTCCCCCTCTGATTAGGTTCCTTCTGAAAGCTGCCGAGATGCAAATGTGAAAAGAGTCTTGTTTTTGTTTCTTAATAAACATTCTATTGCTTATTTTCAAAAGCATTTGCCATTTTGAACAATGTAATGAAAATTAAAATTGGCTATGAAAACCACTAGACCTCAAGAGCTTTCAAATCATTCAGCTATTTAAAGCAATATTGGAAGAATTCAAGTTTTTTTTTTAAGAAAGTCTTACCAAAACTCTACATAGTTTATATTTATCTTATTGTTTTATGATTTCTTTTCTTAATAGCAATGTGAGAAATTATTCTTATAACTTCATGTTCATCTTTCCATTTTTATGTTTCGTAATCATGATCATAAGGCATATTCTTATGATTTCTAATTTCTAGTTTGTTAATTAGAAATAAATAACAACGATGTTACAATCTGGCGGGTAGTTGTGAAAGTCACAGAACTGTGCTAGGCACTTTCCCGTATGTTAACCTCTTTAATAATCTACCTGTTACCAATGTGAGAATAAGTACTATTCATATTCTCAAGAGAGGAAATTGGTTGAAATAGGGTAAATACTTTTGCAAGTTTACATGTCTGCTCAGTAGTTTAGGTAATTTTTCTTGAATTTGAATTTAGTTCTTCCTAGGTGATTCTTATTATAAATTTAATTGTTGTATTTTACTCAATTATGTTGAAGTGTAATAACCAATTCCTCGCTACTCAACAGTTTTGATTCAGCTTTTGTTGTGGTGGTTGTTGTGTTTAACATGCTAATGCATATTGTGGTACACATAACATTTTATTTCTCTTATTTTCCAGGAGTAGGTTTTCTGAGTCAAAGCACATGAATACTTTTATAACTTTTCTAACAGACTGCCACAGTGCTTTTGAAAAGGGCTGTGTGGACTTAAAAATGGAAAGAAAAGAGTCTAAAAACAAGACTTCAGAAAGAATAAAGGCGAAAGGTAAAGAACTTAGAAGAAAGAAGACATGTTGCAGTTCTCTTTGAGGGGAACTGAAGAGCCTTATTTCCTTAAGTTAGAGCCTTCACTTCATGTGAATTTAATATGGTATAGGCTGTGACATTAAGTGCATTAAAGATTTGAGAAAATTTTTAACATATGTGGGATCTCAAGTCAGACTCCATGAATTTGATTCCTGGCTCAATCTCTTATTAGCTGTATAACCTTGTGTGAGTTACCTTACCTCTGTGTGCCTCAGTTTTACCATTGTTAAAATTCATGTAATAATAGTACTTTCCTCAACATGTCCTGAAGAGTACATGTAAAGCCTTTACAGTAGTGCATAAGTATTCATTACTATTCCACAAGTTCTCATAGAGTATGTTAACTCAGCATGTTGCCTGTTTTAAAAAGAAAGAAAAAATATATAACCCCACATTTTGTTTTTCAGTAATTTCACAAAATCATAAATGGTAATGTACCTGTTTAATAAAATGGTATTATGTACTTTTAAGACAGAAACATTTGAGGCATAGAAATATTAATCATGCAAGTAACAGACTTATAGGTCATAAACAAAAGTTGGCTATTAAAGCACCTATGATGTGATACTGGGTTTGAACCTAATGCACACCGTAGGTCAACATCCCCTAGCAGGATAAATTCCTTTGAGTGAAAGAATGATGATTCACTTTTAATCATTCACTCATTCATTCAAGCAACAAGTCTTTATAGGACACCTTCTCTCGTGGCACTGTGCTAGAGATACAAATGTTAACAAGATTTAGTCTCCATTCATGGGGAAATCACAGTACTCTGAGGGACAAGACTATGAGCAAATCATTACAAAATTATAAATATCATCATAAAGGAATATTTCGTGTCTTATAGAGGTAATGTAATGAATACTACAGGGGTACAATACCATCAGGGGAGCTATAGAAGATTTCAAAGAAAAGCTAATAATTGAATTATATTCCCAGAAGTTCACCAGGTAGATGAGGTGATCAGTAATCTGAGCAAAATGGTAACACAAGCAAACACAAGTGCAAACAAGCTATGGCTAATGGGCTAAATCCTGCCTGCCAGTTGTTTCTGTAAAATGAAGCTTTATTGGAACACAGCCAAACTCATTCATGTAAATTACATATTGTCTATTGATGTTTTAATGTTACAATCTGTAGAGCTAAGTAGTTGCAACAGTAACCACATGGCCCAAAGCCTACAGTATTTACTATATTGCCCTTGATTGAAAAAGTCTGTTGACCTCCTTTCCCCCACCCCCAACCTGGGCATGAACTAAATCGGAAAAATTTAGATTAGGTGAGGACTGATCAATGTAGGGAAAAAAATCACGAAGGAAAACTTCACCTTAACAACTGAGACAACAATATTTGATTAGGGTTTTTGTTATTCTATTGTTTTGCTGGTTTATTTTAAAGATATAAAATGCTTTGGTGCAGGTATATAAATACAGTAACAGATGTACAAACACACACAGACACACACTGAATTATATGAATAAGATATATGGGCTTTTAAATATTTTTCTGCCATCAAGTCTACAAACTTTCTAGATTTTTGTTTTATTCATCTTTTTATTCCCTACTGTATTAGCCAATTTTCACATTGCTGATAAAGATATACCCGAGACTGAGTAATTTACAAAAGAAAGAGGTTTAGTTGGATTCACAGTTGCATGTGGTTGGAGAGGCCTCACAATCTTGGCAGAGGGCAAGAAGGAGTAAGTCACATCTTACGGGGATGGCAGCAGGAAAAGAGAGCTCGTGCAGGGAAACTCCGCCTTATAAAGCCATCAGATCTCATGAGACTTATTCACTATCATGAGACCAGCATGGGAAAGACCTGCCCCCATGATTAATTACCTCTCACAGGGTCCCTCCCACAAAAAGTGGTAATTCAAAATGAGATTTAGGTGTGGGTGGCCAAATCATATCACTCACTCACTCACTTACTCACTCACTCACTCACTATTGCTATTAGGTGTCCTTCCTATTGAGGATCCATCTCTGTAAGCTTAGGATCACAACCTTTCTGAACTTCATGAGTTTTTGTTTGTTTGTTTGTTTGTTTGTTTTGTTTTGTTTGTTTTGAAATGGAGTCTTCTTCTGTCGCAAGGCTAGATTGCAGTGGCACGATCTTGGTTCAATGCAACCTCTGCCTCGTGGGTTCCAACAATTCTCCTGCCTCAGCCTCCCCAGTACAGGTGCATGCTACCACACTCAAATCATTTTTTTTTTTTTTGGCATTTTAGTAGAGGTGGTGTTTCACCATGTTGGCCAGGATGGTCTCAATCTCCTGACCTCATGATCCACCCCACTTGGTCTCCCAAAGTGCTGGGATTGCACGTGTGAGCCACTGCGCCCGGCCCCTGAGTTTTTATTTCATTAGTTTTCCTCATTCTTCCCTGTGTCTTCAACTCTTCCCATACCATAGGGTCCTTAACGCTTCAGCACTCAGACATGCTTTACTTAAAAAAGGAAATCATTCTCCATTAATAGCACATTTCCATTCAGCATTTGCCCTATTTCTTTTTATAGTCAGGCTTCTTAATAAGGCTGCTTATGTTTATGGTCTTTAGTGCTATGTGTCCTGTTGACTACTTAACACACTCAATTTGTTTTCTGTTCTGCCTCTCCATAGGAACTTTCCCTACCGTGGTCACCAAAGATGTCTATGTTGACACATCAGATGACTTTTTTCCTAAACATTTTACCTGATTCTCTCTTCTACTTAAACACTCTTTCATTATGGTTTCTGAGCAGTAACCCACCTTGTAGGCATTGTCTTCCTTTCTGGTTTTCCTTTCTTGGCATTTCCGAAAGGTTCAACTCTTCTACCTCTAGATGTTGAAGGTATCTTAGTTGGGGTTCTCTAAGGCAGTAGTTTGCATGCAGGTGGTTTTTAGAATGTGCTTGTAAAATTTGTCATCACTCATAAGTAGGAGCTCAATAATGCGTATATATGGACACAGAGTTTAGAATAATGGACAACGAGGAATCCATGGGGTTGGCGGGGGATGGATGGTGGCAGGTTTCTTGGTGGGTACAATGCACATTGCTCCAGGATGGATGCAATGAAGGCCCTGACTTCACCACAAGGAAATATGTCAATGTGGCAAAACTGCACTTATATCCCATGATTATATATAAATAAAAATTCAAAATAACAAAGAAAATAATAAAAGAAGAAAAGGGAAAATGCTTGCAGAACTAATGTCTCTAAGGGAGTAAGAGAAGTATGATGTGAAAGGTAGAGATAAAGCAATCAGTCAACCCTATGGGAAGCTCTGCAGCTAGGAGGACTATGAACACACACACACACACACACACACACACACATATACACACACACACACATATACACACACACACACACACACATATACACATAAGCATATGTATAAACTTTTTATAAGAAATTTATCTCACACAATTTTAGGGGTTGACTACACCAGTCTGAATTTTGTAGGACAAACAGGAAAGGAAGATAACAAACTGACGGAAACTGGAACCTCAAGGACGTGAGCTAAAATTAGTTATGCATAGAGGAGGGTTTCTTTGACCAAGGAAGGCCAAAACCCTTTTTAAAGACTTTCCAAAGGATTAAGCTTCACATTTCAGCTTAAATTGTAGATCCCTTGGGTTCACAATTCACTTTAATCATCCCTAATCTTTCATTGTTTTTTTTTCAACATCAATATATCAATAGCACTCAAAGAGAGTCACTTCCTTTGAACTTCCCAAGTCCCCAAATTATGCTTTTGTTACAGGTGTATTCAATTCTACTCTAAGCCCATTCCGGTTAATTCTGGTAAAGATTTTAACAAATGCCCACTATAGCATGCTAGGAACTATCCATATTCCAGCTACTACTAGTGATGGAGTTTTCATTGCCATTAACTTGTGGATTATCCAGCAACAAAATCCTATTTCAGAGACTGTGTCCTAAGACTACTTTTGTCACCAGCAGTCTTCGGGTTCCCCAGAAGTCTCAGGTGATCTGATATCCGCAGCTGGGATGGTCTTTTAGAACTGTCTCACATGAAAGCAAGGAGCTTCAGTATTTGTTTTCCCACATTGTCTAATCATTGCATATGAGCGGCCCCAGGCAGGAGACTCAGGCAAGAGACTCCCTTCTGGGGGCACGGTTCCTGAAGGGGGACTCAGCTATGAGTAATCAGCAGCCAACACCAACAGTAGCTGGGAAATGAGTGCTTTGGTCCTTAAGGAACAAGTACAACAGAGCATCCACTACAAGTGAATGATCTTATCATTCTCATCTTTCCATTCGACTTCCTTCTTGAGTATTCCTTTCCAAAATTCCAGAATTGTTGATGACACCCAAGCTTATGTCTCTAGTTCAAGCTTCATCTTAGAGCTTCTGATTGATATATCCAATTGCTTATTTTAAAATTTACTTAAATGTTTTATGGCAATTAAAACTGTACACATCTAAAAGTGAACTCTTACTATCATTCTAAAAATTGACTCCTAGTTAAATTATGTCTTTTGTAGCAACATGGACGGAGGTTATTATCCTAAGTGAAATAACTCAGGAACAAACCATTTATGTTCTCACTAATAAATGAGAGCTAAGCCATATGCTATGCTAAGGCATATAGAATAGTATAATGGACATTGGAGACTCAGAAGTTGGGAGAATGGGAACAGTATGACTGATTTAAAAAGTTACCTGTTGGGTATAACGCACGCTATTCGGGTGATGGGTACACTTAAAACTCAGACTTCACCATTTTACAGTTTATCCACATAACCAAAAACTACTTGTACCCCTAAAATTATTGAAAAAAAAGTTTCTCTTCCAAACTTCCACAACTTAATAAATGGCACCTGTACCCAGGTTATTTCTCATGCAATAAACTTGGAAGTCTTCTCTGATATAGTTTCCCCCTTTGCTTTCCATATCTAATCTATTTGCAGTAGTTTTATTTCTGCCTGCAATATGCAATAACTTTGGCATGTCTCCACTTCATTCTAACATCCTCACTGTCACATCACAGCAATCTCACTATTTCAGTTCTAGACTAAGACTTCTGTTGTTGAAACTACTGCAATAGCAACTTGACTTAATTCTAACTCCCTCACTTGCCTTCCTCTAATCCACACAGCAATTAAAGAAACGATGCTTGTGGCTGGGCGTGGTGGCTCATGCCTGTGATCCCAGCCCATTAGGAGGCCAAGGTGGGCCGATCATGAGGTCAGGAGATCAAGACCCTCCTGGCCAACATGATGAAACCTCATCTCTACTAAAAATACAAAAATCAGCTGGGCATGGTGGCACACACCTGTAATCCCAGCTATTCAGGAGGCTGAGGCAGGAGAATCACTTGAACCTGGGAGACAGAGGTTACAGTGAGCTAATGCCACTGCACTCCAGTCTAGGTGGCAGAGCGAGACTCCATCTAAAAAAAACAAAAAAACAACAGCAAACAAAAGAAAGATACTTATAACACTTCAGAAGTTTAACATTTCTCTTCAGTTAAACAAATAGCTCCTGTTTCAGCCCCTGCCTGCCTTTCCAGTTTTATTTTATGCTTCTCTGCACCTTACTTGTACTACTTTGGCAAGTAAATTCAATGCATCTGCTTCCACTAGATAATAAATTCATGAAGACAAATTCTGCACTCATTTTGAGAATTTATATTCCCAAATGTCTGGTCCCTACTAAGAATAGGAAAAATATTAAAACAGAAGAAAGTGAAACTCATCAAAAAATTAAATCTAAGCAAATAGAGAAAAGTAAAATCAGAATAAACAAACCTTATGCTTAAAAAACAATAAGATCTAGCTCTCACTTCAGTATGTCAAGGACATCCAAGATGTGAGGGCTGCTGATAGTTCTAAAGGAAGTCCAGGCTGCACTACACGATGTATGTTTCAACTAAAAGGAAATACGGAACTCAAACTGGTAAACACGGTGACACCGAGAAGTGGGAACTGCTTATAGAAAAATCCTCAGTAGGAGTTGAAGGCATGCTGATGTGATAAATGTTCCAGTGACTCTAAAAAACAATGTTCTTAGGTGCAGATGGTGAACATTTCCATCAAAACTTCCATAGCATGATAAATCATAAAGGTATTAATAATAGGCAATACTGAAACAATTCACAAAAATAGCTTACCACCATGGCATGTGTATACCTATGTAACAAACTTGCATGATCTGCACATGTACCCCAGAACTTAAAGTACAATAATAAAAAATTATTAATAGCATGTAAAATTTACTGTGTGACCATAGACACCTTACATCTTATTGACTCATGTAACCCTTCTTTTATGGATAAAAAAACTAAAGCTGAGAATTGTTCTTATTTAATTTTTTATTTTATATATTTTTAAATATATATTTTATTGTGTTTTAGGTTTTGGGGTACATGTGAAGAACGTGCAGGACTGTTGCATAGGTACATACATGGCAATGTGATTTGCTGCCTTCCTCCCCAACACCTATATCTGGCATTTCCCCCATGTTATCCTTCCCCAACTCCCCACCCCCCTGCTGACCCTCCCCTAGTTCCCCGTCACAGACCTCAACAGAGCTCACATTGGTGGAGGCAGGATTTTAACTCAGGCAGTGTGACTTTAAAATTTAGAGAGGTTGTCTCAGAAGAAATTGTAACCACCACATTACATGGTCAGTTCTGGAATACGATAGGTTCAAAAAGACATCAATCTATAAAGTCAATTGAAAGAAATCATCAGCCATCATCTTGAAAGAAACCTAAAAGCTCCTGAATCAGCAACAGTGTGCCATTTATGACCTTAAAATTTCTGTCTCGGGCAAAATGTTTATTCTGAATTAAAAAAAAATAAAGATTGGCAGAAAAACTAGTCACTAGTAGTTTATAAAATAATAATAAAGAACAGCTGATTAGGTATATTCTATTTTTCCTAGAAATATAACCTGTTGTCTAGGTTAAAGTTAGAATTATGAGATTCAGTGAAATGAGATAGGTTGTAGAACGCATGAAAAATCACTAAGAGAAGAAAGAATATCTTGGGAAAGCTAATTCTACCAACACAGATGACATCTACCACAATCCACTTTTGAAAAACATGGGAAGAGATGGGTTGGGTAGAAAAAGGAGAGAAAAAAAGCAAGGAATATTAGGGGGTTAGTGATATTGTAATGTTTTAATTCTGCCCTGCCATTCACCTCTGTTTTGTGTTAGGGAACTGAAAGAGAAATATACAATAAACAATATGCAAAGGGGAGCGAAGGCTCTATTAACAGCTATGTCAGTGGCTAACCCCAATTTGGGGTTCTCTGGTAAAGCTAGGTTGGTGCACAAGACTTAAGCAATAGTCTCAAGTGAAACTTTCAGCAGTTAGAAGAAAATGACTGCAAATCTGGGGCCCTTATCACCCTTAGTCTATCAAACTGAGGAAGAAAGGCAAAGAGAAAAGAAACACAACAAAGATGACAGCAACCCCACTGATGGTCCAGAGTATCTCTGGCATGGAAGAAAAGGAAGAGAGAGTGAGAATGTGGGATAAGGTCCTGCATCCAGTTTCCTCCCAGGGACAAACGACAATGAGAGATGAAGGTACTAAGAGGCAAGCAAATTGTGTCAGAGTGCCCAGTATCCCCTAGGTTTACTAACTCTCTAAGAATACTCAAAGGTCTCAGTATAGTTTTATTCACAGCTATGATTTACTACAGTGAAAGAACACAAAGCAAAATCAGCAAAGGGATAAAGTGTGTGGGGTGAAGGCTAGGGGAAACCGGGCACAAGCTTCCAAGAGTCCTCTTCAGTGGAGTCGCACAGGATACACTCAATTTCTCCAGCAACAAGCTGTGACTTGCATGGAGTGTGGTCTCTAAAGGAAGCGCTTTTAGACACTCGGTGACCAAAGTTTGTATTGGAGGTTGATTGCATAGGCATCCTGCCTAGCACTTATAGAAATTCCAGAGTCCCAGAAAGAAAGCACATGTCCAGTATAAACCTTATTGTTTGCACAAAAGTTCTGTAATATTCAGTTATTGTTATCAGTTAGGGTAGTGAGAATTCTCCTGAACTTTAAGGTTCCCAAATGCCAGCCAAGAGATAAGCTTGCAAGCACACTTTTCTAAGAAGGATAGCTGTCTCAGTCCTGGTACGTTAACTTTTTGTCTGAACATACATATATGTGTAATCTTTTACACACAAGAATTGTACCTATTAATAAATGTGGGCCAATAAAAATTTCACACCCTGTACAAACAAATTATTATTCTCTATTCTTGAAGGCAGAAGAAAGAAAGGAATGAGAAGAAAGGTAGACTAATCAAAGTAGAAAAGCATCTCTCTCTCATACAGAAATGATGAAGTTGGTTCAAAACCAGTAAGTGAAGAATAAAAACTAAAAGTATAAAAAGTCACAGATCTTCCTTCCCATTTACCACACCCAGAAAAAGAGGAGGTACTGTCAAGCCACATTATATGTGGATTCCATATTTGCAAATCATCTGCTTGCTAAAAATTTCTGTGACCCCCCCAAATTAATACCTGCTGCATTTTATTATTGCATTTTAGGTTTAGGGGTACATGTGAAGAACATGCAAGATTGTTGCATAGGTACACACATGGCAGTGTGATTTGCTGCCTTCCTCTCCATTACCTATATCCAGCATTTCTCCCCATGCTCTCTCTCCCCAATTCCCCACCCCCCACTGTCCCTCCCCTATTTCACTATGACAGACCCAGTGTGTGATAACCCCTCCTTGTGTCCATGTGTTCTCATTGTTCAACACCCACCTAGGAGTGAGAACATGCGGGGTTTGATTTTCTGTTTTTGTGTCAGTTTGCTGAGAATGATGGTTTCCAGGTTCATCCATGTCCCTACAAAGGACATGAACTCATCGTTTTTGATGGCTACATAATATTCCATGGTGTATATGTGCCACATTTTTCCTGTCCAGTCTATCATCAATGTGCATTTGGGTTGGTTCCAGGTCTTTGCTATTGTGAGCATTACTGCAATAAACATTCATGTGCATGTGTCCTTATAGTAGAACGATTTATAATCCTTTGGATATATACCCAGTAATGGGATTGCTGGGTCAAATGGAATTTCTTTTCTAAGTCCTTGAGGTATCGCCACACTATCTTCCACAATGGTTGAACTAATTTACACTCCCACCAGCAGTGTAAAATTGTTCCTATTTCTCCACATCCTCTCCAGCATCTGTTGTGTCCAGATTTTTTAATGATCGCCATTCTAACTGGCATGAGGTGGTATCTCAATGAAGTTTTGATTTGCATTTCACTAATGACCAGTGATAATGAGCATTTTTTCATAAGTTTGTTGGCCTTATCTATGTCTTCTTTTGTAAAGTGTCTGTTCATATCCTTCGCCCACTTTTGAATGGGGTTGTTTTTTTTTCTTGCAAATCTGTTTTAGTTCTTTGTAGATTCTGGATATCAGCCCTTTGTAGGATGGGTAGACTGCAAAAATTTTTTACCATTCTGTTGGTTGCTGATTCACTCTAATGACTGTTTCTTTTGCTGTGCAGAAGCTGTGGAGTTTGATTAGGTCCCATTTGTCTATTTTGTCTTTTGTTGCCAATGCTTTTGGTATTTTGGTCATGAAGTCCTAGCCTATGCCTTTGTCCTGAATGGTTTTGCCCAGATTTTCTTCTAGGATTTTTATGGTGTTAGGTCTTATGTTTAAGTCTTTAATCCATCTGGAGTTAATTTAAGTGTAAGGTGTCAGGAAGGGGTCCAGTTTCTGCTTTCTGCACATGGCTAGCCAGTTTTCCCAACACTATTTATTAAACAGGGAATCCTTTTCCCATTGCTTGTTTTTGTCAGGTTTGTCAAAGATCAGATGGTTGTAGATGTGTGGTGTTGCCTCTGAGGCCTCTGTTCTGTTCCATTGGCCTATATCTCTGTTTTGGTACCAGTACCATGCAGTTTTGATTACTGTAGACTTGTAGTACAGTTTGAAGTTCGGTAGTGTGATGCCTCCCACTTTGTTCTTTTTCCTTAGAATTGACTTGGCTATGCAGGCTCTCTTTTGGTTCCATATAAAATTTAAGGTGTTTTTTTCCAGTTCTGTGAAGAAGGTCATTGGTAGCTTGATGGGGATAGCATTGAATCTGTAAATTACTTTGGGCAGTATGGCCATTTTCACGATATTGATTCTTCCTAACCATGAACATGAAATGTTTCTCCATCTGGTTGTGTCCTCTCTTATTTTGTTGAGTAGTGGTTTGTAGTTCTCCTTGAAGAGGTCCTTTACATTACATGTTAGTTGTATTCCTAGATATTTTATTCTCTTTGTAGCAATTGTGAATGGCAGTTTGTTCTTGATTTGGCTCTCTTTATGTCTGTTATTGGTGTATAGGAATGCTTGTGATTTCTGCACACTGATTGTTATTTGCAGTCACGAGAAGAGCAGACAAACATTCATCTTCCCAGGTTGACATTCCTAGCTGAGCCCCAATTGTAATGAAGTTCTGTTTAGGGTTCCTAAAGACCTCCCATTGAAGTACTTTGTCAGAATAAAACAGTCTGTCTTCCTGTCTTGTGGATAATACACACACACAGACACACACGATAAGCTTTGTTCAGGAATAAGTTCAACATTAATGAATCAACAATATATACTAAATAAGGTGTCTTTAAAGAGAAACACACATATACAATATTATATATTAAAAGGTTGATGGAAATTTGATCAGAGGCTCGCAGGATCCTATCTGGGAGTAATGGTTTGCTATTCACTAATTCAGTCTGTGTGGCAACTTTATAGAACAAAACTACCATAAATTATGAGAATTGACTCCACTTTAAACATCACTTCACACAAAGAACCTCTACCTACCATAGAGTTACCGGGTTCTGCATGTCAAGGAGCTATCGCAACCATGGGCACAGAAGGGCAGTGACTGGGAAGTGCCAGTGCCTCAATGACTCCTCTAAGCCCTGGGGCAAAGAAAACCCATAATCAAGGATAAAAGGTTAATTCAAGTGCTGAATTGGGAACAGCCAAACACAGAGCTGAGATTAATCCAAAAATCCAAACAAATAGGCTTTTGCCAACTGTGGGATTAGACCTTGGGTCCTAAAGTCTGTAGCTGGGTTATTAACCAACTGGTAAAAACAAAGTTCAGGGTTAAAGTTAGGTTCAAGGAAATAGGTGAGGGAAAGAGTTCATAATAGAGAACAAAAGAAAAGATGTAGTTATAGTATAGTTTCAGGGTACAGGGCTCTGTCAGTTCTAATTTGAAGCACTCTTCTCATTACTGGCAGATAAGGGTTAAAGAAAAGGGGAAACTGCCTTAAAGACAAGACTTAACAGTGTCCACATGGTTATAACATATATTACTAGATATTTTGTTTCAATATGCTTTGGAAGAGAAATACAAGGTAATTATGCCCCTCAGTATTTTTCAAGTATCCCATTAGAGATTTGAAATAAATAACTAAACAAACCACTTTCTACTATCACTAGAAGAGAAACCCAAGGCAGAGAGGCTATTTAAAAACCTTGAAATTTGACTTTGTCTACCAGTCAAAACATTAAAGTCTTTTGTCAAAATAAAACAAAAATTTAATTTCAGAAATCACCTTATCAAAATGCACATGTGTGTGAAATCTGTCATAACAAGCAGTTACTCTAAAGTGTATTTTTTCATACAATACTTTGAGTCTATATCTGAAATGTAAAGCCAATTCTGGCCTATACACTTACATCTCCCAGTTGATTACACATTTATCAGCAAGTTGCAAACATGGCCACTGCAACACAAGACATTTAAAAAGATTTCTCAGAGATTTTCTTACCTAATAACAAGTCTGATAAGAAACTTGTACTGTCACACATTTTCGTATTTTTTAGCCCTAGGAAACACATTCCTGAGAGGTGAATCAATACGAATAAAGGAAGACATTTTAGAGGAAATTTTAGTCTTCAGAATTGAGATTTGCATCAACGCCTTACTGATTTGTGCATCTTTCAAATGTTTTTTTCACCAATTATCTTCTGTGTTCTTCTCTCACTCGCTACTGCTGAGTAATTTTATAACACTACCGCTATTAAAGCATGCACTCATGACCCCATTGTGACACAAAGCAAATAGTGCTCATAGGGAATGCAAGCACATAACTGCTAATCTTGCTTTTTAAATGCATTTGAATTTGACCTTCTAAAATGCCCATTATAGAATGTGTGACAGCTTGGTCAAATACAGGGGGCAAGCCACCATCTCAGGAAAGCAGACTCTTTGAAAATAAATCACTTGAAAGACTGCAATGTGGTAGGAATTGATTGAAGAAATGCAGTACCACATAGTGAAGTAACTTGCTTAAACCCTAAAAAACAAGAAACTACTTCTAAAAGCTCTGTTAATTAGAGCTCAATGGCATCTAATTTAATCCAAGAATGACTCTTAAACAAAATAATGACTAATAATTTAATGTAAAGAGCATAGGTTTAGAAACATCAATAATAAAATGTCTTGTATTCTGAAGCAAATACATTTTCTTTTTTTAAAAAACATTTTAAATTATTTTTTTTTTTAAGATGGAGTTTTGGTCTTGTACCCAGGCTGGAGTGCAATGGCTTGATCTCAGCTCACTGACACCTCTGTCTCCCAGCTTCAAGTGATTCTCCTGCCTCAGCCTCCTGAGTAGTAGATGGTGCACAATTGTGCACCATCACGCCCAGATGATTTTTTTATTTTTAGTAGAGACAGGGTTTCACCATGTTGGTCAGGCTGGCCTTGAATTCCTGACCTCAGGTGATCTGCCCACCTCGGCCTCCCAAAGTGCTGGGATTATAGGCGTAAGCCACTATGCCCAGCCAGCAAATATATTTTCATGCTGCTGATGCAGGAAGGCATTTCAACTTAATATACCGTAGGCATATCTTAGTATACCTGTTTATTAAAGCATTTTTAGTCATCCTTTCTACTATAAAATTATCAACTCTACTGAGAGTCAAAGTCAACACAGAAACACAAAACATAATGATTCTCAGAAAACATTTCTAGAAAAAAGTCTGATCTATATTTTACTGATGGGAAAAGCAGTTTTCAGATGGTATGAAAACACTGGTCTCTAGGACAGGGCTTATGGCAAATGGCTCAGATCCCACCTTGGTAAATACCAGGTGCTCCTGATAGTATGTCTATTATTATTCTTTATTTTACCTAATTTGAAAATTTCAAAAGAGGAAGATTGTGATGTGCTGAATAAAATAAAAATCTTTAAGCAGGAGTTATTGCATGTGTGTAAATATGTATGGTATATTAGAAAATTTGGTAAAATTGACTCCTCAGAGACCAAACATAAAAACTAAACATTTAAACTTCATAATGAATATATTATGTTTTATTTTTTGTGCTAAAATATAATTTTTATATTTTAAAATTATGTAAATATTAAATGTTACAATCTTACTGGGTGTAATTATGAGCTTTAAGAATAATGCCAAAAAACAAACCAAAAATAAACACAAAATCCCAAACCTGGCATGTTAAATTTAAATATAAGAATCCTGGGTCGATCCAAGATGGCCGAATAGGAACTGCTCTTGAATACAGTTCCCAGTGAGAACAATGCAGAGGGTGAGTGATGACCACATTTCTAAATGCATTATTACTGCTCACAGACCAGGAGATTCCTGGGCTGAAAAGTGCCGTTAAGTTTCCAGCATGGCTGCTTCAGCTGGCACAGCAGGTCTCAACACAAAAACTCACACAAATCTGGGTGGCTGTTTCAACTGGTGCCTGGAATGCCTGGGATACAGAGTTGCCCATTCAACTGAAAAAAAGGGGGCTGGAACAGAGAGCCAGGTGATTTGGCTTGGTGGGTCCCACCCCCTCAAAGACCAGCAATCTGACACACTCTGGATTGAGAGTTTCACAGCAAGTGCAGCTGGACCCGGGGACTATGGTAGAGACAGCCAGGGGTAGGGAAGTTGGGGAGGGATAACATGGGGAGAAATGCCAGATGCAGGTGACATTGAAATGGAGGCAGTAAACCACATTGTTGTATGTACCTATGCAACAATCCTGTATGATCTGCACATGTACCTAAAGTGCAATAATATATACATAATTATATAAAGTGCAATAATATATATGTTATGGTATTATATTTTATATATAATAATTATATATAATATATAAATATATATTTTTATATAAATATAAATATATTTATATATATATTTTTTTAAAGATTGGGACATTATAGAAAAATGGGAAAACATGGAAATGCTTTTTGAGTTTTGGGGTAATTGGAGAACAAGAACAACATGCTTCACAGATACCTTGGAGTTTTCACCACATTGCAGACTGAGAGGTGAGTGAATACAGCTTTGAAAACTAGGTGAATACAGACTTCCTAGTAATTCAGATCCTAAGAAGAAATAGATTAAATGTCATCATGCAGAGAATTTAGTTATCTCATTAAAAGAGACCTGGTATCTACACTAAAATTTATTTATATTTGCCCATTTGAGCATTGTTCCTAAGAATATTCTCATCCTTATTACATTTCGTCTCACCTCTTTAGACTTCAATTTCCCCATCTGTATGTTGAATGAGTTGGACTAGATGACTTCTGAGCTCCTTTTCAACTCTAAGCCTTAATAAGTTTTTTAGTTTTTATTGAATTTAAGATCACACTTGGGAATGTGTTGGTCTCATTTGCTATGAAAAAGGTATTAGAAATAACAATGCTGGTAGCCATAGCAACAACAGCAACAAAAATGCCTGTAGAATATGCTAATTAGCTTGATTTAGCCATTCTACAAAGTATACATATATCAAAACATCATATTGTACACCATAAAATATGCAGTTTTTGTCAATCAAAAAATAATTTTTGAAAAATACCCATGACCTCAAAAAGGGGCAGAATGGAAAAAAAAAACTGTCATACCTTTAGTATGAATAAGGAAACTCATGGAGGACAATCTCACACTTGATAATATGGAAGTAAGAAAGTCATTGAGCACTTGTGTTCTAGCACCCCATATAGACTTGAGGGCTCTTGGGAGAGGATCTTAAGTCTTTAACACATTCTGGTGATTTGCATTGTTGCCGAACATTGTATCACCTGGGTTTAATGCTTTTGAGAAAAACCACTATATTAAAAATCACTTTAAGTAGACTTATACTACTACTATTGTATAAGGGGAATTCAGAAAGCATATACTAGATTTAACAAAAGACTTTCTTTATGGGGAGCAGAACAAAGACAGATAGTGGTGCTGGTTTGCTGTAGGTGTTTCTCTACTTGCCTAGAAAATAAAATTAAAGAATGAGTCTTTCAGGTACAATGGACTGCGACTCATAAAAGCCTGAGTTTTACTTTCTTACAACAATGTTTGATTTTTACTCTGTTTTAAAAAAACCTACTAAGAAAGATTTACCTAGAAAATCTCTCTTTACTGCACTTCTCCTCCCCTCTTCCACATTTTTGCCACACTGCATCCCTGTCCATTAAGCAGAGGTAGATATTATTCCCATTTTTATGTAAGTAGTCTAATATATTTTAGGGATGAAGGCTCCACATTTTCGGATTTCTTTTTCAGAAGCCTATTCACTCTATCACCATATCACCATTGGATGTGGCTGAATAGAATGGTAACACTGGCACACTCTCAGGGTAGAACAGCATGCCATTCAATTGTATGCCTAATTTTTAAAGTGATTTCTACCTTTCCCACCTTTGATTTTAAAACAAATTTTAATGAGAAGATAAGAAAAAAGATAATCTTCTGCTAATGCCTTTCGGAGAGCAGACAACTGTCATCTTTAAATAAAGGTGTAATTGCACCTGGTAAGCACCCAGCTCTGCCAGTAGAGATGCCAAGCTGACTTAAGAGATTGTATTTTCCTAAACCTTATAGTCCCTGGGAACCTAAAGAAGAAATTGTGCAGCACATCTAATCACAGAGTGCAGGGTATGTCCCAGGTCATGTTCCAACACAGATGTGGTAAGAAGGTATTTTACGTTTCTTTGAGGTTCAGCTGCAGAGAAAAACCTTGAAAATTTAACAGTTTTGTCTTTAGCCAGTGTGTTGGCTGCAGTAAATTTTTAAGCAAGTAAGCAAAGCTCCCATTTTATGCACTGTGGGTATTTCTCAACAGTAAAATGAGTTACACAGTCATACTAAATTGATACTAAGTTCAAGTGAATATGCTGATGTGAATGAATAGAAACACTGTTATGATACAACAGAGACAACATCTGTTTCTCAATGTCTGCAATTATTAAAAAGGTTTGCATTCCCCGGGTGGAAACATAAGAGTTGTGAAATATGACCTTGCAATGACAGTTTTAACGCCTTGTGTATGTGACTAAAGCAATGCATGGCCTTGTTTATTGCTATGTATATTAGAATATTTTGCAGTGCTGGCTGTCATCTAAGTGTCAGGTTCTTCTCTAGGTCAAATAGCGGCTCATCAATGCTTTATTTCTTAAAGAACCTAGATATAATTTTAACCTAAAATAAAGCTTCTTCCTAAAATTCTAATGTCAGTGAAAATGTGAAAGTTCCCCTACAATCTTGCCAAATATCACATTTTTTAATATTCTTCCAAACCAGAGTAATAGCCAGTTTGCCATATATCTGAGCCTGTTTTGAGTTGTAAAAAGAAAAGCATTATTATGTTCTGATGTGTTAAATAATTTTGCTTTCTCTGATAACTTTTCTTCCTCCAATTTTTCCTCCTATGAGACCTTTCTTGCCCTTACTAGTTTCTGAAATGTGAATTTTAACACTTTGCATCAGATTGTTGGTCTCTGTTCTAAAACAACATTAAACTTTCTGCTAAGTTTAATAAAAGATCCACATGGCCATTTCTTCTCTTATCTTTTAATAAACACTTCTTTGCTAAGTATTAGATGTTTTCTGCATTCTCTCTTTAGAAAGCTTAGTTTAGCTAGTCTTTGCAATTCTGTCCTTTGAGAATAAAGACTATAATAGTATAGAATAGAATAAAGAGTCATACAGAATAAAATAATAAAGTTAAGGCAATAGAGAGGAAATTTAGAAGAGAAATAACAGTGAGTTCTCATTGTTCTGAAGTGGCTGAAGTAAATGCCAATCTCATTATACTAAATTTCATTTATTTCCTGTCTCACTAGTTTATAAAAGGCTGACTCTTCTCCTGGACAAAAAGTGAGTTATGGTCATGTGAGTAATGAAGTGAACAATAGTCATTTGTTTTGATACCAACTTTTCCTGGGTGGTTAGATAGCTGGTGAAGTTATGATTTTAATCTATGAACCTCAGTTTAAAATTATAGTATTAGCATTTCCTAGAAACTACACTACTACAGATTTTTCCAGTGTAAAACGCTGAAGAACACCATCCCTTTAGCACAATTATCAGACTTAAAAACAGGTATATGAAAATGGATTTTCATAGGCAAAACATATAAGACTAACAAATTTGGAATAAGAAGTTAGATTTGTAAGAAAAGTATAATTTTCTGAATCTGAATCTGGAATTAACACTCAGTATCTTATTTTCCACATGGCACTAAGTAAGGTTTAACGGAAGATTCAAACTCACAGGACGAGATATTTTTCTTAGATGAAGATTTCACGGGGGAGGTGAAGAGCCTTTCAATAGAAGGTATTTAAAAATTTGAACGCCAATCTCAGCTCTGCTACAAACTCAACAGATGACTTGAAGCAAATTTGGGCCTCAGTTTTTCCAATAGTAAAATAAGACTACTACGACCTTCAATATTTTATATTCAATAATATAACTGGATATGAAAAAGTCCTAGCTAGCACAAAAAATGGAAACTGCTGAAAGTAAACAGCAACTTAAAAATCTTCACCTTGATTTGTTAAGAAAACTTATTTTTCTGCTTATATAATTATCCTTAAGAAAGTAAATAGTTTTTTTCTTAAAATTTCTTCTTTTTTATACAACAAATATTCTTCATCACCCGCATTCTCTGTTAATGACAACAGTCCATTTGCCTCCAGTGAGTCTCTTTAACAATGGCTCATAATTTAAATCCATTATCCACTGTGAATGCTCCAAGTAAACACGAATTTGTGGGTTTATAAATCACATGGCTGTGTAGATCAAATTGATTCACCCTGTTCCTTCTTTACACTGCTTTTATGCTGCTGTTTTAAATGCCTATTACCATAGTCACCCAACTGGCATTTGAAAGTCACTCAATGAAGAACTATCAAGCATTTCACTTTTAACTTGAAATTTTTAAAAAGGCAAATGAAGTCCCAAATGTATGCATATACATGAAAATGGATTTTGATAGAAAAAACATAAAAGACTAACAAATTTAGAAAAAGAAGATAGATTTGTAAGAAAAGTATAATTTTCTGAATCCGAATCTGGAATTAGCACTCAGTATCTTATTTTCCACGTGGCACTAAATAGGGTTGTATGAATGTGTATGTATGAATCTTAGTTTTTTAGAATTACATGTAAAAATCATAGCCTTCCCTTGCATTAATCAGGAGATCCAGCAAGATTAAAAACTGATGTAAAGTCCTATAGGATTCTCTGTTTGGGAACATATAACGAGAATGCCCTTGTCCACAAAATAAATGTCTTAGCATAACCCTATACAAATTGGTAGTTTGGGCCAAGCATGGTGGCTCACAACTGTGATCCCAGCACTTTGAGATGCCAAGGTGGGAGCATCACTTTAGCCAATGAGCTCAAGACCAGCCTGGCCAAGATGGCTAAAAATTGGCCAAGTGTGGTGGCATGTGCCTGTAGTCCCAGCTACTTGGTAGGCTGACATGGGAGGATCACCGGAGTTCAGGAGGTGGAGGTTGCAGTGAACTGAGATCGCATCACTGTACTCCATCTGGCTGGAAGACCCTGTCTCAGAAAAGGCAAGAAAAAGAAAAGAGGTGTAGGAGTAGAAAGACCTATAACAATAGCCATTTTGCTATTGCTGTTTTAAATGCCTATACTACCACAGCGACCCTACTGGCATTTTAAAGTCACTAAATGAAGAACTATCAAGCATTTCACTTTTAACCTGAAATTTTTAAAAAAGCAAATGAAGTCTCAAAAGTATGTATGTATATGTACGGGTTTATGTAGCATGTATGTATAAATGTGTAAGTGTGAATCATTTTGCTATTGCGATAGGTTTTTCTGTTCATGCACCCAGTTTTTGGATCGTGTTTGTAACTTCCCCAAAATTATAGGGATGTGCTATATGTCATACTACGCATTTTAATCAGATTCTCAAAAAGATACATTATCCAAAAAATTAATAATTACTGATCTAATCCAAATGATACATTTTAATCTATGTATGAGAAGTAATTTGCCTTAGTCACACCATTAGACTGTAACATTGAAAATTCCACAACTCAAATTCCTAAGGCTTCTTATGCTAGTGTACACTCAAATGCTAATTCCTGACAAGTAGAGTGTTTTTCTTAAACTTGCATCATCTTGTGAACAAATGTTGAGGCTTTATTTGTTTCAAAGTTAGAGTGAGCTAACAGAAATTTCAAGGACACCATTTCAATTTTAACATTTATTGCTATTAAAATTAGTGATTTTAAGGTTTATATTTTAAGAACTGTCCCCAGAGAAATAACCTCAAAATAAAATGACGTTCTCTTAAACATGCAAGATGAAGGAAGCCCTGTAGAGGCAAAAATGACCTATGTTAACATTTAACATCTGAACACCTACTGGAACTTAAATAAGCCAGGAGGCTCATCTAGAATGGCAGACAGCTTTGAAACATCATCTTTCTTTTGAAAAATCTTCTACTTGTTTTATTGAAATTAGATGCATTAAAGTAATCACATAAATAAATTATGATCAGTATAGAGTCAGTATTGGACATTAAGCCTGGACTAACTCAAAGTTTCTTTCTACTAGTTCTTTCTCTTACACATTTTCATGAAAATTCTTTTTAATCTAGAAAATGTTGTCAAGATATACTGATTATTAAATACGACTTCATAGCTAAATCTGCATGAGCATTACACATTTCCTGTCACTTTTGTGGATTCATTGTCTTTCCAAAGAAATGAGAATTCCAAGGAGAGGAAGAAATATCAACAAGTAAATACCATTCAATATGGGTTAGCATGCTTGATTGTTATTGAAGAATTATAGCAAAAAATGACAGTTGCATCTACCATGTTATGTTTTATGTAACAATTTAACAATGGCAAGGCAAGTCACACTGCTGATTTCAGCAATGTGTTATATTTGATAGAAATTGATAGTTGACTCCCAAACAAAATCACTAAACCATATGAATCCCTTAATTCTTAAGATAATAATGGGGAATATTGTTCTGAGCCAAGAATATGATAGCCAGGGAACAGAAACTGATAAGCTCACACAGTGTAGTTCCAACAGTGACTTTAAACCCAATAGTTCCCTATGGAAACTCAGGATACCAAAGAGTGCAACAATAATATTCTGAATTATAAACTTAAATTTGAATAAGAATACCATATTTCCTTTTATGTAGAAGGTAAAATACAGGCTTTACTCTTCAGGAATATGACAATACTTTCAATATCTCCATCATAAACCAATGTCTGACAAAGGAGATAAATCTTATATTCAGTGCCTACTGACAGACATAATGTCCTTTGGTTTCAAAGTCCAAATTAACTAAGTATCCTAAGAGGCTACAGCCTAAGACAAATCGTACCTGTGAAAAAAATGAAATATTAATAATAAAGATAAAAATGCTGAAAAAGGAAAAACTTAGTGTGTGTATATATATATAGTAGGAATACTTTATAATTTATAGTAGGAATACTTTCATTTCCATGCAATAGTGAGAGATTAAATAAATTAAAGATGAAAAGGACCTATTAAATCATTATGTCTAATGCATGCTAAGGGAAGGCATATTTCCCTAGAGAGAGGAATAAAAAGAAAACTACATATAAAATTAGATACTATAATAACACTTGAGGAAGGTTCAGTTAGCATATAGTCTACAGACATCAAATAGAGGTATTAGCATAAATAGTAGAGACAATTAGATATTGACACAAAGTACCCGTATCAATACAGAGTCTTGTGCTGTGTTTTCAAACATCTAATATACTTGCCTGGAGTGCTTGCAAATTAAAGCTACTCTGTTTATACACAACATAGAAAATGGAATTTGAGCTTCAACGAATTTTTAATTTTGTTCAATCTTGCATTTGTTCAACCAAAAACAATATAAAGAGGAACAAGATGATCAGCCTTAGATTGAGCAAGTTCAGCTCCTCACTAGGGAGTTCTTAAATCCATCATAAAAATCAACAGTGTGCATCTAATAGTTTTCTTTTAATTTGAGAACTGAGAAGTGAATCATCACATCAAATATTCTTCAGGGTCTCTTTGGTTTCCAGATTAAACATGTAATGTAACCTGTCATCTTGTCACATTCTCACATTTCCATTTTAAATAATCATAAATAAGAAAACCTTGCTACTCTTTGGCATAACACAGCTGTTTGATTCCACTGAGTTTCAAAGTCTTAGAAATTGCACTCATTCCTTCCTTAAAGTCCTACTTCATGGCAAAGATTTTCAGCTGAAAGACTCTTTATTGTATTCAAATCTTGTCCCATATGAGTTGTTCTGGTTACTCAGCTTATGAAGAGTCTTGGATAGTGAATTGGGCCCACAACAGAAAACACCAACTGTTTTCCTAGAACAAGAGGGGGAAATAGAAAATCAGGTGTAAAATTAGACAGAATTTAACAAGAAGTAGGCTTTATGAGCATGGTTTAAAGTATTAACAAAGTCAATTTCTTTCTGTTTTACGTAATGAAAACACTTTTCTAATTATTTCCAAATGTAAATGTCCATTAGAAAACTATTTTATTTACCTCCTACTTTTCATTCCAGAATTTAGGATAATTCAAAGAACATACCTATGAGCGCAAATGTGCTTATTATCAGACAGAGATTGATCAATCTACCTTAGTCTTTTCATGACTTGCCATTAATGAAACCGGCAACCTCATCAAGAGCAGCAGTTGATAGATGTCAATTGCTAATCAGCTGACATCTAAATAGATGTTCAGTCCACACTGGACAACGTAAATTCTTCTTTTATTAGACACTTTACACACAGTTATCTAAAGTTCCTATGTGGATTTCCAAAAGCAGTGATGAATAAGGAAGGAGAGAAAAAAGATATTAAGAATTTGAAATAATAATTTTAAGTGACTAATTTATATTCACAGTAAACAAAAAACATATTCATCTAATTTTTTATGTATGCATTGCAATAATGGCAACAAATGCCAAGTAGCTTTAATTATTCTCTAACATAAAATTTAGTAGTTAAATAAGACATATGTCTAACAAATAGACTAAATAAATCTCAGAAAATGAATAATATTTCAAATTGACCTTCCTCCCAAGTTTGTTGATTTGCATTTGATTCTTCTTTGGATATCAAAACAATTATTATTTCATATAATATCTTGAAAGCTCCAGTATTTCTTAATTATCTTAAAATAATTAGTGCCAAATAAAAACATTGAATCCATTAAAATTGGTACCAAAAATTAATAGTAAATACTGAAAAAATATTTCATTCAAACTTTTTACCTTAAAAAAATTAAACTAAAGCTATGAAAACAGAATTTTACTTGCAGTCATGATGGGGTAAGAGGGACTAGATATACCCCCTTACATTAAAAATCTAGAAAAAAGCAAACAAAATATATTACATAAGTATTTTCAGACACTGAAAAATAGGTATCATGGAGCTATGATCCCTGAGGCAAGGAAAGAAAACAAGCTAAGTCCAGTCACTGTCTCTGCTTATGGCCTGGAGGCAATCTACCTCTACCAGCTGCAGCACAGAGAGGGGAAGGAAACTCAGGCAAAGATTGATGATTACACTAGGGGACAAAGAATGGAGTTCATTGAAGCCAAAACAGCTGGAATTTGTGGAGAAGAATACGGAAGGAAAGGGAGATCACAGAAAGAAACCGTGAACATTGGTAGAGGAGAATCCTCAAGTCTTCGGTTGATTAATAATCTGTTTGTATATGAGAAGAAACTTCATGAATGAAGAGCTATCAGAAATCAAATGTTCAAATAATTGCCAGACTTTACACAGGTCTGCAAATAATTTGTATTCACACCCTCCAGAATAAAAACTCCTATAAGTACATGGGCAATGGGTTGTATTCTTAGAAAGGTGTCACCTTATTTGCAAGGAGTAGAGAGGATATTAGTAAAATTAGCCTTGGGCAGAAGGCTGCTCTGGACCTGCACTAACAAATCTTAGAAGTGAGCCTTGTAAAGATCAACCTGAACCCAAATAACATAACTGCATGCCAGAACAAGTCCAACACTATTGAAATTAATAAATAAATCAAAATTTGGCATCTAATATTTAAACTTTAAAATGTATAGAATTTAATAAAAAAAATACCAGGAATGCAAAAAGTAAGAAAATATAAATTATAATTAAGAGTTTTATGGGCTGAAGTATGCCCCTCCAAAACCCATAGGTTGAAGTCCTAACCCTCAGTGCCTCGGGATGTGACTATATTTGGAGGTAAGGCTTTTAAGGAGGCAATTTAAGTTAAAATAAGGCTACAAGGGTAGGGCCTAATCCAGACTGAATGGTGAACTTATAAGAAGTGAGTTGAACACAAAAACAGACACCAGGGATGTGCATGCATGGAGAAAAAGCCGTGTGAAGAAGCATTGGGAACACAGCCATCTGCAAGCCAAGGAGAGAGATCTCAGGAAACCAGCTCTGCCAGCTTCTTGATCTTAAACTTCCAGCCCCCAGAACTATGAGAAAATAAATTTCTGTTGTTTAATCCACCGAGTCTGTGGTATATTGCTACGGGGGCTCTGGTAAACTAATACAAGGAGAAAGAGTATTCAATAGAAAAAGGCCCAGAATGACAGAGAGGACAGACATACATGGTCTTTGAAACAGGATATATAGGCTTCATAATTCAAAGAAAAGCATTATCATTATGAGAAGATAAATGAAATATTTTTTAGGATGCAAACATAAATTCTAGAGATGGAATGCAATATTTGAAATGATAAACACACTAGATGAGTTAAAAAAAGAATAGGCATTGCCAAAGAAAAAGTAAACTTGAAGAAAGAGCATTAGAATTTATCCAAATTGAAGCCCACAGAAAACAAAAACTGAAAAAATTTAAAAAAAGAAGAAGAACAGAGCCTCAGTGGCTCATGGGACAATATCAACAAGTCGAAAATACATGTAATTGCAGTCCAACATGACAGAAGACCAAGGAAAAAGCAAAAAAAAAAAAGAGCTCATAAGTTTAAAGGAGAATAAACACAAAGATAACTGTACCAAGGCAATTGATAATAAAATGCTAAAAACGATTGACAAAAAGGAAAACATAAAACCAAACAGACTGGGGGAAAAGACACATTACAAATCATCGGCCGGGCGCGGTGGCTCAAGCCTGTAATCCCAGCACTTTGGGAGGCTGAGGCGGGTGGATCACAAGGTCAAGAGATCGAGACCATCCTGGCCAACATGGTGAAACCCCGTCTCTACTAAAAATACAAAAATTTAGCTGGGCAAGGTGGCGCATGCCTGTAATCCCGGCTACTCAGGAGGCTGAGGCATGAGAATTGCCTGAACCCAGGAGGTGGAGGTTGCGGTGAGCTGAGATGACGCCATTGCACTCCAGCCTGGGTAACAAGAGCAAAACTCCGTCCAAAAAAAGAGAGAAAGAAATGTAAGACTGAACGTGAATTTCTTGCCATAAATCATGCAAGTCAGAAAGCAACGAAGTGATATTTTCAAAGTACTAAAAATATAAAACAAGACATCAACTATTATATACCAAGAAAATTTTATGCCAAACAAAATTTTTTTTTCAGAAATAAAGATGGATTACAAACTTCTTATACAAACACAAGCTGAATTTATTGCCAGCTAACCAGCACTATAAGGTATATTAAAGAAAACTCCTCAAGAAGTAGAAAAACTAAATTAGATGGACATTTGAATCTAACCAAAGGAAAGAAGAACACCAAAATAATAAAATCTGTGAGTAAATATAAAATATGTACTTTTTCTAATTTCTAATCTTTTCAATATATGCTTGATGTTTAAAACAAAAATACTAATGATGAGAATTATAACATATGTATATATAAGATTAATGACAACAATACAAAAGGATGGAAGTAAACGGAAGTACCTGAAGTGTTATAATATTATTCAAAGTACCAGCCTGGCCAACGAAGTGAGATCCCATTCTACAAAACATTTTAAAAATTAGCTGAGCATGGTGGTGTGCAACTGTAGTTCTAGCTACTCAAGAGACTGAGGTGGGAAGAGCTCTTGAGCCCAGGAATTCAAGGTTGCAGTGAGCCATGATCCTGTCATTGCACTCTGGCCTAGGCAACAGAGAAACTAAAAAATAAAAATAAATATAAAGATAAAAAATAAAATTGCTAAGTGGCTATGATAAGCTAATGATGTACACTGTAAACCTAGAACAATGTTTCAATAATTTTGACCTCATAAGAATCATTTGAGAGACTTCATAGAACACAAAGAGCTAGGTCTCCCCATCCCTATAGTTTCTGATTTGGCAGATCTTGGATAGGGCTCAAGAATTTGCTTTTCTAACAAGATTCCAATTATTGCTAGTCAAAAAAATGCAGTTTGGAAACGAATGCCCTAAAGCAATTACCAAAAAGAAAAAAAAATACAGAGGTATAGCTAATATTAGAGAAAATTGGAATCATAAATAATAGCCCAAATCAAGGTAAAAAAACAAAACAGAAGAACAAATAGATAAGCACAAAGCAATGGTGAACTGCCAGATTTAAACCCAACCATGTTTTCATTAAATTAAATGTAAATGATTTAAACACTGAAACTAAAAAGCTTCAACATACATAAAGCAAAAATTGATGGAACTGCAAAAAACAGGTAAATACATAATTATAGTTGATGATTTCAATACTCTTCTCTCAGTAATTAATACAAGCAGACAGAAATTCAGTAAGTATATTGAAAATTTGAACACCACTATTAACCTACTGGAACTAATTGGCATTTATAGAATGCTCTATTTAACAATGATGAAATACAAATTCTTTTTAAGTGAATAAGGAACGTTAACTGAGCTTGAACGTATTTTGGGCAATAAAACAAGTGTTAATACATTTTAAGGAATTAGAATTACAAGGAGTTTGTTTTTAGATCAAATCTCAATTGAACTAGAAGTTAAGAACAAAAAGATATCTGAAAAATTTCTGCATATTTGTAAATTAAACATTTCTAAATAACCCATGGGTCAAAGAGAAAATAACATAAAAAATAAAAAATATTTTGAATGAGATGAAAATGCAAACAAACAAATCAAATTTTATTTAGCAAAAGTGGTGTTTAGAGGAAAACATGTAGCATTAAACTCTTTTCTTAGGAAAAAAAGATCTGAAATCAATGACCTATGTTTCCATTTTAAGAAACAAGAAAAAAGAAAAAGGTAATTAAACCCAAAGTGAGCAAAAGAAATAAAAATACATGAAAATAAATGATGTTATACTTAATACAATTTAAATGATTATTGAAACCATAATGTAGCTTCCATTAAAATTAAAAGAGAATTGAGCCATTTTGTTTCTTTGTATAAACTTTCTGTCAACACTGTATGACGGCAATAGGATACCATTATTTTGTTGATTGGCTTTGACTGGGCAATTACAAAGTTAGCTTGGCAAGTTTTGCAGATTTCCTAAAGGTACTTCTTAAATAATAATAAAATCAAGTATTTATTATAAATTAAATAACAGTAATAAAAATCATTATTTTAAACCACCCAGGATATCATGATTTTTAGCTGTTTTTGTTAACAGTTTCGTTTACAATTATTAACCAGTTTAACTCTGATATCCTTTGTGTGTATGTGTGTAATTTGAGGAATTCCCTAACATCACTCTTACAACTTAATGATATCTTACATTTTTTTTCTGAATTCTACAAGGAATCTTTGCAATTCATTTGTACTAAATTTGCATTAGAGTGCTGCAATCCAACTATTATCTGGAGTTTTGTCTAAATAATGTTTGATGGAATGGGTGCAGGTAGATTTGGGTACTAAGTAGAAAATGCAGTTTGCAGGGTTGATACTAGAAACAAGTTCCATAAATATTCACACTTGCTTTTTATGTAGACTTGTAAATGCTGAATCTTAAGTAATGAGAACTTAATCACTCCAGAGAGCTTATTCACTCCTTGTATTACAGATCCAGCAGGACTGAGTCACTTGACTCAAGGTCACAGGAGTAAATGTGAGAGACTAAACCTAGTTATTTTTAACTTGTTTTAAGAACACTACAAGGCAGTAAAATAAAGTAATCTCAAACATTTCACTCAATCCCAGAGTAGTAATTCTCTATTCAAAAAGCCCAATAAAGTTCAACTTTTCTTTCTCTCTTTGCATAATGCATAAACTTCACAGCTCGAAGCATGATATACATTTTAATTACAAACAACAGAAAACCAAATTTGGGCTAGATATAACAAATAATTTTCTGACAGGTTATTAAATACTAAATGGTTTACAACATAATATTGAGAGCACCTCCCTATCTCCCATCTAAAGGGAGCATGGTAAAATAAGATTACTGCTCTTTATCTGCGACAAGTATGTCCTGTGGTAAAGCACAATAGCTTGCAGTCAGGAGATTAGCGTTCATATTTGCATTCTGGCTCATTGACTGTGGCTTTTGATAAATCATTATATTCTGAAGTCCTAGCTTCTTCATTTTAAAAAAAAGATGAAGGCATATTGACTCCAAAAGTTCCTTCACATTCCATTATCATATCACACCATTTTAATTCATTTTCTGAATTTAAAAAGGCAACAAAAGAATGACTGTCATATACATGTGGAAAGTAAATTAATTCTGACTTTTAGTTTTTGTAGATCAGTACCTAAATCTGTATACCTGTTGAGCATTCCCACTCAATCTTAATCTAACTGCAATATTCTCACATAAGAAAGTATGTACAAAGATAATTACTACAAGACTGTTTTTAACTGTAAGGAAATATAAGTAACCTAAATATAAATAATTAGGGTAGTAACAGTCATGTTGTTCATACTCTAGAAGACTGTGAGATACAATTACACAGAAATTGTCTATGATCAAAAGAAGTACATCATTAAAAATTAGTTGGTTCTTCCTAGCATAGCCAAGAAAAAAAGAAAACAACAACAAAGGAAGTTGAAGAATTAGTTGTTACAGATTCTATTTTTATTAGAAAACTAAGGATTAGATTTTTAAAATATATGGTACACACACACACACACACACACACATCACTCTAAAACACAAACAGCCTGACAAATGAGACTTCTTGAGAACTAACTGTAGGAACCAACAGCTTCAATCTCTGTTTCCCTGTAAATAACCTGCTCTTTATGGATTTGGTTTCTGAATTCAGCCAAAGAAACTCAATTTTCAGCAATATACTGTGAAAATCTACAAAAAAAAATTCTTGTCAGCAGTCAGTAAATGCCACTAAAGAGGAACATGTCAGCAATGCATAACAAGAGACAGATGAGTATGACAAGATCATCACATCGAAGATGAGTTGTTATTGGAGAAAGATGGGAAAGGAAGATAGCCAAAAGTCAGTTCACATCATTTTTTTCTAATTTCAACTTTGAATATTACAAAGAACTCCTACTTTGTAAAGCATGCTTACATTTTCATCCCAAAACTAATTCATCAAGGGAAGGGAAATACTACAAAAGTGATTTAAACATGGCTGTAATCTGAATCACATGGGCAACTTTATTCCTTTTTAAATTTCACTTCCCAGGCCCCATTCTGTAATTTCTAAAACAAAATCTTTGAGGGTATAAATAGGAGCCATCTTGATCAATAATGTCTTCAATAAATAACATTCATCCACCAGTTCCTAAATTGGATTTTTAAAAATATATACATTTAATAAGCTGGCTTGTGCATTTATAATCAAATGTCCTTTTGATGTTTATAAGAACATATTTTAAAATTTATGAAGTGGTCAACTATATACTAATAATTGTAATGATAACTCACGCCAGAAGTAAAAATTAACTCTGGAGTCTATGTTTACAGGAAATTTTCAAATAAAATATTTAATTTATATGCATTCTTGTGTAGAAGTATGATTAGGATTAGGTTAGCAATAAAAATACGATTAGTTCAAATGAGAAAGTATATAAATTATATGCACTAATGGGAAAGAAATATAAGTTAAATGAAAGAAAAAGAATGATGTAAAATATCCAACTGCTAAGAGTTTATATATTTTTGTAATAAATGACATTAGTATCATCTAGCTATATTTATATTCCAGTGGATATGTCACACAAAATTACGTTAATTACAAAATGTCAATATCTTTCACAACTATTTAAACTTATGATGAAACTATTTAGATGCAAATCTAAAAATATGTCAGTGGTTATACAGTTTTCAAAATCTTCTTAGAATTCTTATAGATCAGTGCTCTGCACTATGATAAATTTACAAATGACAAATGGGCTGGCTGGTCTGTGCCCTAAAATGAAATGGAGGCTTTCCTTTCATAGCAATTTCTTCAGATTATAAACACATAGTCTATAAGAACAAGATTCTTTATACAATTATGGCTTCCAAATAATACATTTGGAAATATTCCAGATTTAAAGACTGCATAATACAACACAATGATTTTTTTAAATGAATAAACAAAAAATACACATTTATTCTTGTAAAAAGGTACAAAAATGTGATTTTTAAATGAATTCATTGTTAGAAATATCTGTGAATTCTTTGTTTGCAAACATGATTTTGAAAGCTTTTCCCATGATCACGTGATACATGCTGTGAGAATGAATACTGATTTTTAACACAGGCCTATACAAATATATAATCAGGTGGGAGAATTAAGCTCATAAATACATTATACACTATTTCTAAGTCAAACCTTAATTATTTGGAATTACAGAAATGTACGGCAATATCTGTCTTACTTCCACCTTTGATAGTGAAAGAGTGTTTCAGTGAATTTGTCATTTGTAAACTCATTGCCAATTCATTTTTTAAACTTTGTGTAACTATTTGAAAATATTTTAATGTATTTATTAGCCTCATGTCAAATTTTTGAGGTATAGAACTTACCCTCTGTTACATTTTGCTATTTCATCAAACAGAAGTTTCCACCGAGGACGTCCAATAAAAAGTCTCGAATTCAGTATGTGATATTTTTCTCCAATTATCTTTTGCCAAAAAAAAAAACACTACATTATTCAAGATTTAGATAAGTAACCTGTTTCTCTAACGTCATTTCTGCTAGTGCCATGATTTCCCACCAAATTGCTGTGATATAAAGAATGTTAAGTATCAAATGGCAACCTATTTCGTACAATTATTTCAGAGTATCACTTCCCTTCTCTTTTCCTTTAAAATCCATTATCTCCTTGAATTCCATTTGTTTGTTTTAAACAAACAAACCAAAAAAAAATCATTCTGGTAAAAAGGTAAAAAAATTTGATTTTGAAATGAATTCACTGTGCAAACTAATTGTTAGAACTAAGCTCCTTGAATGCCATTCTGACAAAGGGCTAATTTTCTTAGACGTCAGTTCGTTGCTTCATCTTTAAAGAACTGCAATGCAAGACAAAAAATGAGTTCTAATTGCTCACTCTCGAAAAGGCTCAGCCCACTAACTTCATTGAAGTATTTGCCACCATGAATACAGTTGTCATATTTGGCTCATTATATGAGTAAATACTACAAATTGTCATTGTAAATTTGGGGAGATGATCCTAGACAAGAAAGCTCAAGATAGCAGAATTTCAAAATTGGGTCTATCGACAAATGGCTGATAATGGGCTCCTGTTTGCAACTAACAGAGCATTAGATCTGAATCAATGTGAAGAGTCAGCGTGAAACGCAGAGAAAGGAGGAAGAGTCTGAGTCTCAGGCAGGCAAACTGAGAACCAATGCAAATTATGCTTCATACCTTCATTACAGCAGTACGAGGAGGAAAAGTGATATTGACTTATTTCATGAGAGTAGTAAAATGAAATACATTTAACATACCAAGTAGGGTAGAAATCAGACTGAAAAAATTTGGGTTAGATTAGTTTTGTGGCAATTGACAAATATTAATATTCTGTATTCAAAGTATTCTGAAAATGTATGAGAAAGGTACTAAAATAAAATTTGCAAAAGCATTCATGCCTAGATTTATACACCAGTCCAGCTCTTCAATGTTGTCTTCAAATATCAGTTTCATCATCTGCAAAATGGGAATATCATCTACTGCTTAACTCTGTTTTTATTACATAAACTAATATAAGTGAAATTGAAATTCTTAGCACAGTGCCTAGAACAGTAAATTAACAAAGCGTGGTAGCTATTATTACATTTAGTTTTCCTTGGCTAGAAATAAGCTTAATTGTATACAAACTCATCTTCTCTCTCCACATAAAACATCCCCTTAATAAAAAGAAATCACAAGCTGTTCATGTGTAGTCTGAATTTCAGAAGTAAAGAACTTGAGGTGATAGTGAAGAGGGAAGGGGCAGACTCCAAAGGTCTGTTCCAGCCCCGTGAGAAGGACAAATGGAAGGCATAATATGGTTCACTTCAAGGACAAGCCATCAGTTTTCTGGACATATTCCAAAGGAGCCCTTGTGCTAAGAAACTGTTCAAACCACCTGCAGGAGTTTTCTTCCACCACAGCTCTTACAGTAAATCTATTATCAAGAGACTTGTTTAATTTACAGTAACATTCAACCACATACCTGTATCCCATCTGTTCGACTGAGGTACAGCTGGATGTTGACATAGTCAGGTCTGTTCTCTTGCCAAAACTGAGAGGACAGAAAAAGGAACAGTCTTATTGAAATTCTGTGGGTATACTCAGATTTTCTCCTATTCTAACATAAGTGATTCTAGAATTTAACACAACCTAGCTTATCATAGTCAATATCTATCAGAAAAGAAATATATATATACATATATATATTGCTTTTGTAATATAAAAGATATATATATATTTGTTTTCTGATAGATATTGACTATGATAAGCTAGGTTGTGTTAAATTCTACATACATACATATATACATACACACAAATACATATATAACAGATCTAACATTAACAATCTGGCCACCTGGTATGAATTAGGTCTGATGGTGGTAGTGGTAGGGAATAATTCTCTGTTATCTTTATAGATACAAAATTTAGCATGCTAAATGGCACACAAATATTCTCAAATACTAGTCCTTCTGAAATCCTCCTTATTTTATTCTTAAAGGTCTGAAAATGTTACCAGTTTATTCATCATGAACATTATTTTCTTTATAAAAAAGGAAAGACAATAGTGATTTAGCTTATGCATGCTAGCAAATATAAAACAAAACAAATAACAAAAACAAATAGATGCTTTTTCCTGATCCTGCCTTCCATTTATTCAGCAAAGGGCTCTGGTTTCTCGTGTACAAAAATGCATGAGGCAAAAATATACCTACAAAAATAAATAGTGCAGAAAAAACATATGGATCAACAACTCCTCATTTCCCCTTCCCTGAAGGCTCCAGTAACCTGAGAGAATTTTACTGTATCTGAATTGTTTACAATATTTTTAGGAAGGATGCATATTCCATTCTACCTCCTTTCTCTACAAATTAAACTATTCTAAGTACTTCTATAAGCGGCAGCATAATATATTTGCTCTTTTGTGTCTAGCTTAAATCACTTAGCATTATGTCTTCAGAGTTCCTGGATGTGGTGTGTGTCATAATTTCCTTCCTCTTTAAGGAACAGTTTATCTGTTCATCTCTTGATGAATATTTGGGTTGCTTCCATCCTTTGGCTATTGTGAATAATACTTCTATGGGCATTTGCATACAAATATCTGCAATTCCCTGCTTTTAATTATTCTAGGTATATACCCAGAACCAATCTTTTTTTTTTTTTTTTTGCATAAAGTCTGATGGCCTTATGTAATCTGCCTCTTCCCAGAAAGAGTAGACACCACCTTTCTAATTGCCTTTCCTACTATTGTTCCCCTTGCTCACTCTGCTTCACCCACAAAGACCACCTTTCTCCTCTTTCAGGACATCAAGTATACTGCTGCATCAGGGACCCTCCTTGTGAAGTTAGGTTTGTCTATCTTGAATTTTTTTTCTCCAAAGTATGTGTCTAGTCTGCTCATTCACTGCAGTCAAGTCTGTTCAAGTGGTATTTTGACTGATGGGTGTTCCTCAACAAGCAATATAAATTAACACACTCTCTACTGTTTATTCTGCTTTACTCCTACTCTCCCTTCCTTCTGTGTCCTAACCGAAAGCTCAGAACCTGACACTCAATGTATTTATTGGTTGTTGTCTATCTTTCCCCCTTAGAATGTGAACCACATGAGATCAGAAACTTTGGTTTTATTTTGTCACCTGATGCATCTTCAGATCCTAGAATAGTTCCAGATTGATAGTAAGCAGTTGAAAAATGCATATGAAATGACAGAATGACTGACTGACGAGTGAGTACATGCACAAAGAGGTACATATAATGATATATGTTCAGCATTCTGTGTAACAAAGAAGTAAATATCTAACATTAGAGTGTTGTTCAGTAAACGAAATATATCTATACAATGAAATACATTAAAAGAATCAGGTAGGTCTATCATCTCTAATTGTTGGCACCAGGAAAAACAATGAGGTAGCTCTACATGCACTAATACCAAAAAATAGTCAAGACAGAGTAATAAATTGAAAAAGGAATTTGCATAAATAACATAAATAACATGATAGGGCTTATAGAACACTTAAGAGTTAACTCTGTTTACACAGATTAGGTAGGGAAGGTAGTAAGAGAGGATTTTACTTTACCATAATTGTTTGTAATATCCATAGCAAAAATGTATAGGTGTATTACTTGTGTAATTTGAATAAAGATAAATAGATCAAATGTTACTGGTAGGATAGATAAAGATGCCTGCTTTATCTCTAAAAAAATAAAACACAGAATTTGGGATTTTTGAGATTTTTGTGTTGAATGCCAAAAAGTCTGGTGATCTGAAGTATTAAAAGATGATAATCAAGGTAAGTGCTATCAGAACAAAGCACGGAAGATGTTTCAGCAGGTGTATTCTGGCCTTTCCCTTCATCGTCTTCCCTCATCACTTCCAGTCATATGCATACATGTCTATGTGAAACACCCTATGTTAAAACATAGAAATGAACGTTTCTATGTTAAAATATGTTATATTATATATATATATGCGCATCGTCACAGATATCCATATCTGAAAAGATGTACACCTAATTACTAACAGATATTAGCTCTGATTTTTTATGTTTAAGAGACATTTTTTCGTTGCTACTACTTACATAATTTCTATAGTTTATTCTATAGCAAACATTTATTGTTTTTGTAATATAAAAGATATAACTGTTTTTAATTTGAAAAATTACAAAACTAGAAACAACCTTAATGTTACCTTGTTATGCAACACACAGAGTAAGTCTGCAAACCAACAGAAGGACTGGATATCTCTGCATACCCAGATAAAGTATAGTCTTCTAAGCTTGTATGGTTTCCAGTCATCCCTTTAAAATTAAAATAACATGGCAGTGATTAGGATGGCAAACGCAAATATTAAAGAATCCCTATATTCTTGACACTTTGCTTTTCATTAGGAAGCAACAAATAGAAAAAATCAGTCATTTACATTCTAGCGTCTGATACAGCACTTAACCATGAGACCTAAATGAATCTAATATTTAACATACTGACTCAAGGACATGACACACTCCATGAATTTATGTGTTTAAGTGTTAAATGAACTTAAGTGCGAATAATATTTACGAGTATGCATATCATCCATTTCCAGTTGAATTCTGTAACTGAACTGGACCAGAATAATACTGGACCCTGCATCTCAGAAAAACAAGTTTTCAAATTTCAGTAAATTCGATCACTGACTGAGTAGGGTTCCAAAGGTCATCCAGTCTTGCTCTGGCTTTTTGGCAAAATGAGCCAAAACTGTTCCAGAGAGTTGGTTGTTTATCCCCTCTTAAAAATCATTTAAAAAGAGATTTCACAATCACATACGATGTAATGCATTCCAGCAACTCATAATTCCAAGTTTGGATCCCTTTATAAAGTGGGCTTGAGGTTAAGAAAATGTTCTTGCCTTTTCATAACATTAGGCATCCAAATAACTTGTAATGTGCTGTCAGAAACAAATGATTTCTGGCTTCGAACTTGGTCATTTTTGTAAGAACTGCCAGAAATTACCAAATTTACATCTAGTATTTAAAACTGAAATATCATTCAATTACATCACTTAAATTTATTATTTCTTTTTTGGTACTCCAAAAAAAAAAGCAGATGTTTAATGTAAATTGTATCTACCTGAAAAATAAATGGAATAGATTTGAGAATAACTTTCTCCTGTCATTTTGCTTTGTGTTTTCATTAGAATGTCAATCAATTAACTTTTGCCTATAATCTTGAAACTAAAATAAGTTTTAGTTTAGTATTTCCTGGTCAATCCCCCCGCCTCCTTTTTTTGGCACAGTTTCGCTCTGTCACCCAGGCTGGAGTGCAGTGGCACCATCTCCACTCACTGCAACCTCCATCTCCCAGGTTCATTCAAGCAATTCTCATGCCTCAGCCTCCCGAGCATCTAGGATTACAGGCATGTGCAACCATGCCTGGTTGATTTTTATATTGTTAGTAGAAACCAGGTTTCGCCATATTGGAAAGGCTGGTCTTGAAGTCCTGGCCTCAAGCAATCCATCAACCTCGGCCTCCCAAAGAGCTGGGGTAACAGGCGTAAGCCAATGTATCCAGCTGCAATTTCACCTTTGAAGTTACTTTTAGTCTGCTGTAAATTTCCTAAGTAATAAGTGCTGTGTTCATTTTTCATCTCAGAAAAGCTTTCCCTGACCATACTTCAAAAATAAACCCAACTCTGTTTTCCATGTCCATTTAATGTCTTCCTTTTATCATAATTTTTATATTTTCTGAAATAATTTTATTTATGTTTACTGCTTTATTTTTCACCTGCCCCATTTGAATGTAAGCTTTTTAAGGGCAGGAACTCTGTTTTCATTCATTGCTGTCTTCCCAATACCTATAAGACCTATTGGCACATGGGTGCTCAAAAGTATTTGTTGACTGAATGAGTAGAATCACTTACCACTGATGAGGATATAAAGAAATGAAGGATGAAGGTGAATGACTTTTAACAGAGGAAAAGGACAGAGGAGTGCATAACTGTGATACGTCATCTTTCTACAAGAGAGTATGCTGGGAGCCACAGACCACATGCTGAGGATCTCGGAATTGTTACTTTCTCCATTAATCAGTAAATGGAGATCCTTGATCAACAAGCAGAATAATTTAATAAGGAACTGGTTCGTACTAAAAATATATCTGAAATACTGGCAGTTCTCTATTTGGATTAATAAAGTAGATCTAAATGACATACAGCAGGGTGTTGAGTATTGATGCAAATGGAGTTACTCCGATGCCTCCAGCCACGCACAGGCTGACCTCATAGTTTAGTGATTCCTCAAATGGACTTCCAAAAGGACCATCAATATACAGCCTATAGAGCAGTCAGACAAAGGTGGGGAAAAAATGAAATAAGTTAAATTAATTTTCTATGCCATATAGAAAACATGATGAATATAATCTCTAGATTTTGTGATAGTTCAGGCCTTATTTCCCTGTTTCTCATAGTGATCAGCCTAAAGGAGTAACAAATGTTGTTTATGAAGTGTCAATATTAAAACAAGTACATCTGCTTGTAAGTATGCCTTTTTAGAGGAAACCACTAATTAAAAGTACAGAGTAATATAAATATGATCATGCCATATAGCTAAGGGCAAGTTAAAGTTCTGATCATATTAGAGTACTACATTTGACTAAATTAAAATAAGAACTGCTTTTCTGTGTCTAAATTCAATAAATGTTTTTTCAATGGCTAGATCAGTAATCGAAATACTTACTTAAACATGTACTACGTGAACAGAAAAATAATAGGAGTAAGGAAAATAATCTAACACTGTTCCTCCTCTTGACCTAGCTGTTTATAAGTATAGAGCTTTACTTATGAACTGATAGTTCTTTATCTCTAAAGCACAATCACAAAGGAAGACCTGAGGCTCTAATTACTCAGATCTTCCTTTGTCATTGTGCTCAAGTTTATACATTCAAGTATGTGTGTGTGTGTGTGTGTGTGTGACAAAGAGAGAGCGAGAATAGAGAAATCCTTCTTAACTGCAATAGAACTGCTAATTGTTCATAAAATATTCATCCTCTCATTCTTTCTTAGTAACAGAAAATTAATTTTATTTAGGGAAGCAAAATGTCCAGCCAAAATACTACATTTCTCAGACTCCCTGCATCTGTTTTGGCTGTGTGACTATATTTTGGCCAGTGCCCCCCTCCTTCCTACTCATCTGCTTTCTGAGCTACACACCCACATACACACCCTCCCTACTCCCCACAAAGCTACTCTTTGGTGTTTTGAAATAACTTTGGACAGGACAACTAGAACTCAGCGTTCTAGTCATTTATTGGGATGGGATTCCAGACAGGTTACTTGTCCTCTCTAACCTGGATTTCCTTCATCTATAAAAGGGTCAATAAAATGTGATGCTACAGAAAAAAAATGTCTGCACAAATTGTAGAGGGCCACACAAATATCAGAAATACGTTTTGTTAATGGCATCACTGAGTGCCTACAATATACTGACAAGCCTTCTGGGGGTCCCAGCATCAATGTAAGAAATGGGCTAAGTCCAGTATGAGCTGGAAATTGTACATGGGAATTGGTTTTAAGGCCCTTCGAGAATCAGTTGTTTTTCCTTTGAAATGCTTTTTTTTTTTTTTTTTTGTATCAGGTGAGACATAATTTTGCTTTTCTTGGAAAAAATAGGAAGATAAAATTACCAGTAATTGATTACTTTGCACCATCTAGTTTTTTGAGGGAGATGGAAACAGAAACTGCTTAAATCACTTTTTTAAGTGTTTAATCTGATTAATGTGCAGAATACACTGCCTTGAATTTATGAGAAGTGACTTTCTCCCTATAGTAGTACATGGCCTTTAAAAGAATGTATGGCAATTCCTCAAGGATCTAGAAATAGAAGTATCATTTGACCCAGCAATCCCATTACTGGGTATATACCCAAAGGATTATAAAGCATTCTATTATAAGACACATGCACATGCATGTTTATTGTGGCACTGTTCACAATAGCAAAGATTTGGAACCAACCCTACTGCCCATCAGTGATAGACTGGATAAAGAAAATGTGGCACATATACACCATAGAATACTATGCAGCCATAAAAAAGGAAGAGTTCATGTCCTTTACAGGGACATGGATATAGCTGGAAACCATCACTCTCAGCAAACTAACACAGGAACTGAAAACCAAACACCACATGTTCTCACTCATAAGTGGGTGTTAAACAATGAGAACGCATGCACACAGGGAGGGGAACATCACACACTGGGCCTATATGGGGGGGAGCTAAACAATGGATAGAAGGCAGTGGGGAGATAGAGGAGAGACAGCATCAGGAGAAATACCTAATGTAGATGATGGGGTAATGGATGCAGCAAACCATCATAGCACATGTATACCTATGTAACAAACCTACATTTTCTGCACATGTGCCCCAGAACTTAAATTATAATAATAATTTTTAAAAACCCATGTTGTATATAACAGATACAATTGTATTTGTCAACCTAAAAGGTAAAAAAAAAAAGAATGCTGTTGCTATTATCATAATATATGTAACCAGATTGTAGAAATTAAAGGCAACTCTTCAAAGTCTTGCTCTAACAGTAGAGATGAAATCAACTTGACACATTTATAAACTTCAGTTGATAACTAATGAAAAGATCCTTTATGAAGGATTGTGGATCTAAGATAATTCTAAGAGTAATAGATATCTTCTTCTCTGATCCACCCAAAATATATAAACATGTTTTGAAATTAAAGTTTTTCCCTTGAAAGTAGAACCTATTTACATTTTAAAAAACTGATTTAATTTGTTTATTAACATTAATGAGTTTTAAGCTACATTTCTATTTTACATGGCTGAATGCAAATATACTTTTAACATGGTGACTGAACATAGTAAGAATCTGGTAAATATGAGAATATATATTTAAGAATAATATTACATTATTATTGAAAGTAAAGGTTTGGAATTTGCATACACTTAATGTTTATATAAATGCAAATTTTGGAAAATTATTTGCCTTTAAATTCTTTTCTGATCAGCTGTGACTTTAAACAGTTCTTTTAATTAATAAAAAATTTCAAGGGCCTGGTGCAGTGGCTCACACTTGTAATCCCAGCACCTTGGGAGACTGAGGCAAGAGGATTGCTTAAGGGCAGAATTTTGAGCTGAGCCTGAGCACCATGATGAAACCCTTGTCTTAAATATTAGCTGGGCATGGTGGCACATACTTTTAAGCCCAGGTACTAACAAGGTTGAGGCAGGAGGATGGCTTGAGTCCAGGAGGTTGAGACTGCAGTAAGCTATGATCACACCACTGCACTCCTGCCTGGGTGACAGAGTAAAACTCAGTTTCCAAAAACTTTTTCTTTTTCAAGTGCCAGAGACCCCTACCTCAGAAACTAAAATAAGCTATAATAACGATGGGTACTCTTTGCCAAACATTTAGTCCAGGGTTGATACTGAATATATACCTTCTATATATACCTTCACTGTTAATCCACACAACAACTTTCATAGGAAAAGTATAATGCCTATATGCCTTGGGAACTAAAACTCAAAAAGGTTAAATACTTTTCTTAAGGCCACACTTATATTAAGGAAGGAGGCCTGTTACTAAATTCATTCTCAGATTTATTCCAAAGCTTATTTTATTAATAATCAGATAATAATCGTTACAATTGGCAATTATTTTGGTAAGGGATAGTATATAAAGGTAAAAACAATAAAGGTTCTGGGACATCCATCATCTAACAATTATCTCTTCATATAGAAAAAAAGTGAATGTGATTATTCCTCAGGAGAGGATGGTTCTTCAGTTTTAGATCATTTGAGTCTCAGGAGAGAATCTTATCAATAGAAATAACAAGCAAGGCCGGACGCGGTGGCTCACGCCTGTAATCCCAGCACTTTGGGAGGCCGAGGCGGGTGGATCACGAGGTCAAGAGATCGAGACCATCCTGGTCAACATGGTGAAACCCCGTCTCTACTAAAAATACAAAAACAAATTAGCTGGGCACGGTGGCGCGTGCCTGTAATCCCAGCTACTCGGGAGGCTGAGGCAGTAGAATTGCCTGAACCCAGGAGGCGGAGGTTGCGGTGAGCCGAGATCGCGCCATTGCACTCCAGCCTGGGTAACAAAAGCGAAACTCCATCTAAAAAAAATAAATAAATAACAAGCGAAAGGAGTGAGTGTAAAAGCCTGCGATGGTTTTCCCTTGATGGTTTTCAAATTTTAGTGTGTATCAGAATTTCCTGGAGGGCTTGTTAAAACACAGAATGGTAGGCCCTACCCCGAGACTTGATGACTCAGAAGTCTGAGCATTGTAGTGTCCACAATCCCCCAGGCGCTACTGATGTTGCTGACAGAGGAGGTAAGGAGTGAGCTGGTGCAGGTGGTGATTTTAAATACAGGGGGTACCCAACTCAGGATGCTTGAATTTAAAATTTTTTGACTTTATGATGGAGTGAAAGCTGTATGTATTCAGTAGAAACTATACGTAAATTTTTGAATCTTGATCCTTTCCTGGACTAGTGGTATTTGGTACAATGTTCTCTCATGATGCTGGGCAGGTGCCACAGTTTCCAGTCAGATACATGATCATGAGCTTAAACAGCCAATACTGTACTCTACAGAGTACAGCATTCAATGCATTGCATTGAATAAGTCAGGCTTCGTGTGGTCCAGCAGTAGGCTAATGTAAGAGTTCTGAGAATGTTTAACGTAGCCTAGGCTAAGCTATGATGCGCTGTAAATGAAATGTATTAAATGCATTCTCAAGTTAAAGTACTTTCCATTTATGATGGGTTTATAGGGACTAATCTCACAGTACATTGAGGAGCATCTGTATAATGATAAGTGTACTACCTTAACCTTTGTGTTAAGAGTTGTGGGGGGTTGGAGGGACTTTAACACCCTGAATTTTAGCAACAATTTAAGAAAAGAAACCTTATCAGCAGAGGCCTAAGAACTCTCTGTAATTAATTTGTAATTGTTTTTCAACTTTTATTTTAGAATTGGGGTAGATGTGCAGGTTTGTTACAAAGGTATATTGTGTGATGCTTAGGTTTGGAGTATGACCAGATCTGTCACCCAGTTCATAAGCATAATACCCCATAGGTAACTTTTCAATCTCTGCCCTTCTCACTCCCCCATCTTGCATTCCCCCGTGTCTATTATTCCCATCTTCATGTCCATGTGTATCCAATGCTTAGTTTCCTGGTTTTGCACATAAACAGAAATGAAAACAAATAACTTATTATAATATCAATAGAGGCAGAAAAAGGTTTTGATAAAATCCAACATCCCTTTCTGGTAAAAACCCTCAATAAACTAGGCATATAAAGAACATAACTCAAGATAATAAGCACCATCTATGACAAACCCACAACCAACAGCATCCTGAACTGGCAAGAGATGGGTACATTTCCCTTGAGAACCAGAACAAGGTAAGGATGCCCACGCTTACCGCTCCTATTCAGCAGAGCACTGGAAGTCCTAGCCAGAGCAATCAAGCAAGAAAAAGAAAGTAAAGGCATCCAATTAGGAAAAAAAGTCATACCATCTCCCTTCGCTGATGATTTACTTCTATACCTCGAAAACCCTGAAGACTCTGTCAAGAGAACTGATAAATGACTTCGGTAGTTTCGGTATACAAAGCCAATATACAAAACTCAGCAATACTTCTATATACCAAAAATGTTCAAGCTGAGAGCCAAAGCAAGAACTCAATCATACTTACAATAATTTGTAATTATTATCTAATTCAATCTCATGTTAACATTGTTGGAAAAAAAAACACTTTGATGTTTATCTCTCGGCATTCTGAATGATTCAGTCAAGGCCTTAGAAATTAATTAATTTAAGGTCTGCAAGGATAAAAATTCTTTGGCAAGAGATCCCTATAAAACAATCATGCTATCAAAATTATAATTATATTCCCATAACCATTATAAATTGATGCATTTAATATACGATTTTTAACAAAGGAAGGACTTCAGGCTCCTTTGTCAACTGACAATTTCTGCCTAAAAATAATAAAACAAACCCCAAATAAACAACAAAAATCCTTCAAACCTAAAAACTAAAGAGTCTGAAAAGATGTATTCAGCTGAATGCAGGATGGGGTAGCAAAGAAAGTAAATGGCTCTCAAAGGCACTAGATGGAGAACCACATGGGCTTAATCTATCTCCAGAAAGTGGCTACTTCCCCAACTTGTTCTGCGATTCCAGCCACCTAACCTCCAGCTTTAGACTCCAGCTTGTCCCTATCCTTCAACCAATTCTTATCTGAGTCAGGAATGAGTGGTGCTTTCAGTCAGAACTACAGCGCGTTTACTGCTTGCTCATCAGGCTTGCACTAACCCAATTCTTGACTTTCATCTCTGAGCCGAAGTCTTTACAATTTAAGCAATGCCTCAGTTTTACAATCCTACGACAGAGTTTTTCCTTGTGAATCCCTGCCCAGGGGTTGGGATCCACTACCAGCTGACCTTTGGACATCTTACTCGCCTAGTTTTGCAAATATCAATAGCATTAGGCTTTCTTATAATTACATTCCACACTCTAGTCAGAATACTACCCTTTAGATCTCTTGCCATGCAGGTACTGAAATTTCACATACTGTGTAAAAGAAAGCCTAACTTTATGGATAAGAAGATGAAAGACAGTAATTCTCTAATGAAGAACAATATGTATAGTGTGGAAAATCTTATGAATTACTGTGCTTGTAGAAACTGTACTAGAATAACCTTACCACAGATTGGAAGACATACAGGGAAAGGGCTCCTTCCTGACTATTCCAAGAAGAGGTATCACTCTGAGCCATCTCTACCAGACAGAACAATGCAACCCTTCAGACACGTTCTAGAATGAACTAAAGACACAAAAGCAGCCCACATGGTAGAGCCTTTCCCCCTGCCCTGACGCAAGCAATAGCTTTGAGAAAAGGCAGAGCAGAGCTGACTATGAGAATGGTGATGAGAATTCACTTTTGCAAGAGACCAGGTGCTTTCTATGATTTTGTTTAAATTTCACAAAGACTTACAAGAAAGAATTGTGTCAGGCATTGGGCATTCCTCAAAGCAACATTAGAAGGAAAGTATCTCCATTATCATCGTTTGTAATATGGAACAAAAAGTCAACATAAAGATGCTCAGATTGCCACTCTCTCTCCATCATGAAAACTTAAACTGGAATGTGACTCAAGTGAAAAAGCTTGAAGTCACCCAAAGCTCTTTCTTTCTCCCTCTCTCTCCTCCTCTCCTTGCCTAATAGTCATCTCATCCTTTTAATTATGCCGCCTAAGACCCTTAGACATCTACCTGATCTTTCATATTACTATTACCATGGTATGAATTCATTATCACTTCCTGCCTGAATAGGAAATTGCCAACTAGCTAATGTGCTGACCCCATGTCCCTCTTTAGTTCCATAAGAAACTTATAAAAATGTAAGTCTAATTATCTTTCTCCTGGGCTTAAAATCCTTTCATGGATCTTCATTGTCTTTACAACAAAGTCCAAGATCATTTAAGTGGCAGTCCAAGCCAGACGCAGTTGCTCACATCTGCAATCCCAACATTTTGGGAGGCTGAGGTTGGACGATTGCTTGAGACTAGGAGTTCAAGATAGCCTGTGCAACGAAAACCAGGCCTTTGAAAGCAATGTGATAAGACCTATGTCTCTGGCCAGGCGTGGTGGCTCATGTCTGTAATCCCAGCACCTTGGGAGGCTGAGGCGAGTGGATCATCAGAATCAGAAGTTCAAGACCAGTCTGGCCAACATGGAGAAACCCCATTTCTACTAAACATATAAAAATTAGCATGCTCCTGTAATCCCAGCTACTTGGGAGGCTGAGACAGGAGAGTCGCTTGAATCTGGGAGGCAGAGGTTGCAGAGAGCTGAGATTGCAATTTTGCACTCCAACCTAAACCTATGCCTCATAAGTTAGGCCTGGTGGCACACACCTGTGGTTCTAGCTACACTGGAGGCCAAGTCAGGAGGTTTGCTTTAGCCCAGAATGTTGAGGCTGCAGTGGGCTGTGCTTGCTCCACTGCACTACAGCCTGGGTGACAGAGTGACACTTTGCCTGAAAAAACTAAGGTATTCTAGGCCTTGCCCACATTTCTCCTTACACCCCCAACTCCAAGTGTATGTGTGTGTGCACACGCAATCACACACGTGCTGAACACATACGCAGTTTTCAGCCACCTGAAAGTAGTCCCTCAATGACCCACCTACTTCTAAGTTAAGTATAATTTGAAGGGCCAAAGAAATCTGGATCAGAGACCTAGCTCTGCCATGTGACTTTGGGTAGGGCATTTACCTCTTTGAATTTCAGTCCTCCTGCGTGTAAAATTAGGCAAACAGTACTACCTAACTTTTGCTATTCCTTACAGAGGAATAGCAATAATTAAATCCATACTGCATATAAAGCACAATTCTTGGCATGTGTAGTGTTCATTATGTGTTACTATTATGAATGAAAATAACTTGGCTCAGGCTCAGATGACAAGTACATTACAGACATGCAGACTGAACAGAAATTGTTGAAGACGGGTGATGGCTAGAAAAGGAACTCAAAACTTGCCTGGGAAAGGCCAAGGAGGATAAGTTGAATAACAGACTGTAGAAAAGTCACCTGACACTTTGCAGGGTAGTACCCAAAATCACCATTTGGAGCCATTTTTAAGCAGCCCATTAGAAATGAGATTGAGTTAGGACATCGTTTTTATTGTCCAATCAAAGCTGTTCTTTGGTAGCAAACCAAGTCAAAATAGAACAGCCCTAAAATTTGTCATAAATGATATTCCTCTCTCTAAACAGTCCTGATATTAAGCAGCTCAGAGAATTTCATCATTATGAAATAGATCATTCTTGTATTTTCACAATATTTTAACACATACGTTGATTAAAACTTCCAGAGCCATTGGGTCATGTTTTGCAGGCTTACTTGCCAAAATGGTTGCAAGTAATTTGTGGACAAAATTATGCCAGATGTACTTAAACCATTTTACATATCCATGCTTTACTGATAAGAATAAAAATATAACTACTCTCTAGACGACGTATGTTATGAACCTAAATCCTTTAGAGTTCATTAGCAATAAAATTTATTTCTTCATCTCCACTGGTTTCCTTCAACCTACAAATCAATAACATGCACTTTGTATTAGATACACAATCTTTTTTTATTCCTTTCCACTCATCTGTCTCTTTCTGACAACTGTCACACCTATCCCTGCTCTGAGAAGTTTCACGGAGCAATGTCTACAATTACATCCTGATGAGAATGAATGCTTGGTAATGGGTCAAATAAGAGTTCACAAATGTAGAAATGTGATTAATGAATATTCTTGTATTTTAGAAGAGTGTTTCCAAGCACCACTGCAGGTGACATTTTTTAAATGGCTTTCCCTTAAACATATACACACATACACATATATATTTCAGAAATAGTTCTCTTCATGAATATTTTTTATCTAAATAAAGAGCACACATATCCATATTTCATTATTTGTTAGAGGTCTGTTGGTAACAGGAAGCTAAAGATTATAGGGACACTATGTTGAGTAAATAGAGCCCCCAGACCAAATCCAAATTACCACAGCTCGTGCTAACCAGTGCACAATGAATCTACGTTAGTGATGTTATGATCTATGTCGGTCATGCTATGCTCTGTAAATATCACTCTGTGGACATGATATAATTTTATAGGGCAATGAAGTTGCATTGTAACCCATATTTTAGGTCTCAAAACATATTTCAACCAGAAAAATGAGGTAAAAATCTCAATGTAGATATATATTCCTGTAGTTGTGAATGAAATAAATTCTAATTGTTTGACTCATTTTTCAACTTTCCAGATTTTTTTTTAATGTTACGAAGCTATAAACTCGACTTTCAGTTATCTGGAATGATAAATAAATGTGTGTGTTCTGACTCCACCCACCAACCATTTCTCATTATCTTTCCCTTACCTGGGACCATCCTATTCTCTGAGACAACATAATACTGAATTTAGGTCAGTTACTAACTCTAAGTTTCAGGTGAAAGAAAGAGTAACACGTCTCTTACTTCTATCAAAATCTAGACACGATTAAGCTTAGAGAGGAAGGCATGTTGAAAGCTGAGATAGGCATAAAGTTAGGTTTCTTCTGGCAAACAGATAGGCATAAAGTTAGGTTTCTAATTGCTTATGCAAGGAAAAAGGGTTTTGAAGAAAATTAAAAGTGCTCCTTCAGTGAACACATGAATAATAAGAAAGAAAAACAGCCTTACTGCTGATAAGGAGAAAATTTTAGTGGTCTGGATGATTAAATCAGCCACAACACAACATTCCCTTAAGCCAAAGACTAATCCAGAACAAGGCCCGAACTATTCTATTCCATGAAGGCTGTCAGAGATGTAGCAGCTGCAGAAGAAAAGTCTGAAGCTGCAAGAGGTGGGTTCATGAGGCTTAAGAAAAGAAGCCATCTCTATAATATAAAAGTTCAAAGTGAAGCAGCAAATGCTGATGGAGAAGCTGCAGCATATTATCCAGAAGATCCAGATGAGATAATGGATGAAGGTGACCACACTAAACAACAGATTTTTAATGAAGACAAAACAGCCATCAAGTGGTAGATGCCATCTACAGTGTTCACAGCTGGAGAGGAGAAGTCAATGCCTGCCTTTGAAGAGTCAAAGGCTGACTCTTGTCTATGGACTAATGCAGCTGGTCAATTTAAGTTGAAGCCAATGCTCATCTACCATTCTGCAAAACTGAAGGCCCATAAGAATTTTGCTAAATCTACTCTGTCTATGCTCTGTAAGTGAAACTATGGAATCCAGATGAAAACACATCTGTTTATAGCTAGCATGGTTTACTGAATATTTTAAGCCAACCAGAAAAAATGAAAAAAAACAAAAACAAAAACAAGATTCTATTTAAAATATTACTGCTCACACAGGCAGTAAGCAGAGCTCACACCAGAACAATACAAATGAAATGGAATCAACCTAAGTGTCCATCAATGGATGATTGGACAAAAAAAATACAGTATATATATATATATATATATATATATATATATATATATATATATGAAATACTATTCAGCAACAAAAAAGAACAAAATAATGACTTTTGCAGCAACATGGATAAAACTGGAGGCCATTACCCTGAATGAAATAACTCAGACACAGAAAGTCAAATACTCCATGTTCTCACTTAGAAGTGGGAGCTAGATGACGTGTACATGGATGTAGAGTATGGAATGACAGACAACAGAGACCTGAAAGGTTGTGGCAGGGTGGGGGGCTAGAAAGTGGGTGAATGATGAGAAATTACTTAATGGATACAATGTATGTTATTTGGGTGATGGATATGCTAGAAGCTCTGACTTAGCCACTACACAATCTATCCATGTATGAAAATTACATATATACCACAAAAATTTATACAAATAAATGTTTAAAATTACTGCACATTGACAACATATCTAGTCAACCAAGAGTTACGATGTAGATGTACAAGAAGATGAATATTGTTTGCAGGCCTGCTAACACTACATCCATTTTGCAATCCATGAATCAACGAGAAGTTCTGACTTTCAACGGTTATTATTTAAGAAATACATTTCATAAGGCTATAGCTACCATAGGCCGTGATGCTTCTGGTAGATCTAGGCAATGTAAATCTAAAAACATCCTGAAAATTACTCACCTTCTAGGTACTATTAAGAGCATTCATGGTTCATGGGAGGAAGTCATACTATCAGCATTAATAGGAGTTTGGGAGAAGTGACTTGAGCCCTCATGGAAAACTTTGAGGGGTCTATGACTTCAGCGGAGGAACTAACTATAATAGTATAAACAGAGAACTAAAATTACAAGTGGAGCCTGAAGATATGACAGAATTATTGTAATCTCATGATATAATTCGAATAAATGAGGAGTTGCATATAATGGATGAGCAAATAAAGTAGTTTTTTATTTTTATTTTTTTCTGAGATGGAGTTTCAGTCTGTTGCCCAGATGGAGTTTAGTGGCACAATCTCAGCTCACTGCAACCTCTGCCTCCTAGATTAAAGCAATTCTCCCACTTCAGCCACCCAAGTAGCTGGGACTACAGGTGTGTGCCACCAAGCCTGGCTAATTTTTATATTTTTAGTAGGGATGGGGTTTCATCATGTTGGCCAGGCTGGTCTTGAACTCCTGACCTCATGTGATCCACCTGCCTCAGCCTCCCAAAGTGCTGGGATTACAGGAAGAAAGCAGTTTTTTTTTTTCTTTTTGAGATAAAATCTACTCCTGCTGAAGAAGCTATGAAAATGCTGAAATGACAACAAAAAAATTTAGAATATTATATCAATTTACTTGATGAAGTAGCAGCAGGGTTTGAGAGGACTGAGTTCAATTTTGAAAGAAGTTATGCTATGGATAAAATGCTATCAAACAGCATCACATGCTACAGAGAACTCTTTTGTAAAAGGAAGAGCCAATTGATGCAGTAAGCATCAATTGTTCTATCCTAAGAAATACGTGCAGATAGCCCAACCTTTAACAACCACATCCTAATCAGTCTGCAACCATCGACATCAAGGAGAGATCCTCTACCAGCATAAAGTTTATGACTTGTTGAAGGCTTAGATGATTGTTAGTATTGCCGGATATAGGTGAAGGGGAGGAAGGCAGCAAATCACACTGCCATGTGTGTACCTATGCAACTATCTTGCATGTTCTTCACATGTACCCCAAAACCTAAAATGCAGTCAAAAAAACAATAAAGTGTATTTTCATTAAGGGGTATAATTAGTATTTCTAGACATATCTGAGCTACTGCACACTTAAAAGACTATAGCATAGTGTTAAAATTACTTTTATGTGCACTGAGAAACTAAAATAAAAAGTGTGGCAGCTTTATTGCAGTATTCACTTTGTTGCAGTGGTCTAGAATCAAATCCACAAAATCTCTGAGGTATTCCTGTAGCTGCAAAGAGATAACCACCTGAGAAATTCCTATGACTATCCTCTTTAAGCAACGGCATTAGGCGAACAGAAAGCCTTAGAGACCAAAAAGCAGGCATCATCATCCTCTGCCAACAGCTGCTGTGAGTAAAAATACTAACAGATGTACATCAAACCTTTTAGGCACTTTCATGCTGCTGGTCAACATGTAGATATAGAGCAAAGCATACATGCAAGGCTGTATAGGCACATGCTTGTCTGCGTGTGTTATCAGGGGATTGAAAGTTTATTGCTAAAAATTAAGCCTGGATTAATATTTGAAACAATGCACAAGCAATATAATTAGGATACTATATTTATTTTGTGATTTTAATTAAGTAAGCATTATCAAAGCTAAGTATTAGAGGGAAAATAATTTCCCCAGAAAGCAAAGTTTATGAATACTTGAAAAAAACTCTCAAAGCAATCAAAGAATTTGGCATAGTGATTAGATGAAATATATATAAACCAAATTCTATTCCTTTAAGTTGATGGCCTTTCTTTTATATTTCAGATATTAGTTTATTCATTCTTTAGCCTGCTGCATACTAACTATTAAAGAAAGTTAAACACTCACAGAGGAGGTCCCAAGATGCCACAGGAAGGATCAAGATTCAGCATGCATCAGCTTTTAGGGAAGGAGATGTGTTATAAGAAGGCTTGCATTTCCTTAACCTTCAGGAAGATGAAGGCATATTCCCTCAACAAGGAAGTATGGTTAGGGCATCAGTGAGAAGAAAATATCTGCCTCATATAACAAAGGGTCAGAAGATTTCACTTCAATTTTTCAATATAAATAAGAATATACAGAGATTGTTAAAATCATACCTAGCCTGTGGCTACTTTGAAAATGACTGGCTACAATATAAATGAATCCTTTCATTTAAAGGACAGTAAATAGAAAACCAGATGAAGTGTCACTGACAAAATACTGTCCCTGTTGATACAGCATCAAGCCAAAGAAACCAGACACAGATGTACACAGCTCATTGCCCACACTGTGCAGCAGCTCCTCAATCAAAGCTGGGTTGCAATTAAAAGTAAGTCTTTCTTCTATGACCCAGCTGCAAAGAGTCTGAGAGATTATATTGCAGAAGATATCTTTGTTAGTTAAGGTAAGTTATTCAGAATTTTCAGAAATCTCAAGAAAGATTACATTTTGTCTTTGCCTGCCCAAATCTCTCCCAGAGCTATGCCCATTGCCTTATCAAAACCCAGTAACTCCATTTGCTTACTTGGGATAATTTCTAGACTGAATGAAGGGCAGAATTTCAGAGTCTTGACTAGGTGGAGGCAGTAGTAAATCTCGAAATCGTTCTGTCAAAAGAAAAACAAACATCAAGCTGTGAAAAGGTAAAAGTCATGAAAACAATTTCGAAATGGAAGCATTTCCTATTGGTTTGTTTTGTTAGCCATTTTGACTGTATATCCATCCTTTATAAAAAATTTACCCACCATTTTACATATTACATATATATATATATACACACACACATTTGTGCATGAATGTATTATAATATTTTAATCATAAAGATATATGTAGTCATAAAGGATAAACATATATAAATATATTTTATATAAACATATATAAATAATATATATTCATATATTTTAAATATATAAAATTAATCCTGGATTAATATTTGAAACAGTTATATTTATTTATCCTATAAATTTGTATAATATAGACATTTCTCCATGCGTAGTCTGTGGCCCAACATTTCCATTCACAGGGATACACCCTGCAGAAACTTTCACATGTGTCTTAGACAGCAAGTATGAGAATGTTCACAGTAGCACCACTCATAGAACAACATAAATGGAAGCAGCTCAGTTGCTCATTGACATGAGAGAATGGACATTCGTGCTTATTCACAAAACGAAGTATTAACTGAAGTGAAACTGAATGACTTCAGTTATAAATAAAAACAAAATGAATCATATTAATATAAGGTTGAATGAAATAAAATCCCAGCAGATTACATATAACAGAACATAATCTTTTATTGAGTTAAAAAAACTAGGCAATGTATTATTTAAAAATGCCATCTATGAAATAAAGCAAACCAATTAAAAAGGAAGGACACACACAGTTCAGAATAATGATTACCTTTTAGGAAAGGTAGTGGGATGAAATAGGAGAGAAGCAAAGGGTAAATGTAAGTAATTGTTGGTGTTTCATATGTATTAATTATAATATCATAAGTGAATGTGTGAATGAATGAATGAAGGCCTGGAAAAGTCCAATGATGACTGTATACCATGAGCTAAGCATTGATTTAATCAACTTCAGTGCGATGAAGATCATAAAGAAGAAAAGAGAGAGAATAGGAGGGAGAGGGGAAGAGGAAGGAAGAAGGAAAAGAGGGAAAAAAGGACAAAGGAAAAATCCTAGATGTTACCTTGGAAATACTTAATGTTGCATAGCTATCTGCATGGCATAGAGTATGCACATTTTCAGGAATAGATATGCGTTACTTCTAGAGTCATATGTACGGAAAGGCTTCCTTGATCCCTCCATTACTTTTTGTTCTTTCCTCCTGCCTGATTTGGAATAGGCTGGCCCTACTGTGTACTACCACTAAACCTTGTGCTTACATTTTCACAAAATTTATCACACTATGTTTTATTGTTAGATGTATGTATCTCTTCATCCCTCTTCCTCCTTCTAGTAGATGAGCATTGTGCCACCAAGATACAGAACATTATCTGACACATAATTAAGGTGCTGGATAAATATTTGCTGAAGAACTATTTCCAACATCTATTTTTACTGGACTGAGAAAACCGTTTGTCAAGGTGAATCATAATGACTCCCAGAAGAGACCAAATGGTCATATATCAACCATGAACAGCAAGTGGATCCCTACTCCCATCTTGACAAAGTCGCACAATCAGGCTGAGATAGAATGCAAAGCTAACACTCCCCACCTGCAGTAAATCCAACACTAACTGAAGGTGAGTATTTCCACAAAATAATGAAAATCAACACTGATGACAATTGCCATTTCCTAGTTTATGAATAGTTAGATGTTAAATTATTTGTGAATATGGTGGTCACATATTGGCCAGTGCTGACTGAGCAGGAGAATGTATATTTTATCTTCACATTTATTAAAACATATAGAATCAGAGATATGTAATTAGCTCTTACTGTTTTATTTCCCTCACCATTCTGACACTTCTTATAATATAGGTGAGGAGGAACTAATAAGATCCAAACACAGATGTGCTTATACTCTGAAATACAGAAATACAAAAAAGTAAAATGTGTTTTTCTGTAATTATACTTACTATGTAATCTTAGTTCATATTTTTAAATACTAAATTATATTATTGGCTGATATTTTGGGATGATATTACTATTTTTAATTTATAAAATTAACATTTTTTTAGTTAAATGTCTAGTAAACTGTTTGATAATAAATAACCCTTGGTTTTCAGTCTACTTGCCAGTTTATGGTGCACTCATTAAATGAGTGATGTGCAATACTTGATCTTTTGAATTTTTTTCTCATTTAGGCTCTTCCTAAAATGGGTCTTGAAATATCAAGCCCAAACTCCACAGCAAACAACAACTTTACATATCAAGTAAAGAACTGTTAAATCAAATAGCTATATTGATTATGATATTCCTTGAAAGCTAATAGTATAAAGTGAAGTTTGGTGAATACCTCTCAAACTTATTAAAAGCAAACAAAAATCAGAATTCTTAGTGCACACAACTATTATATAATACATCATTTTAGCAGCAATAAGTTTTTCTCTTTTCACATAATCATAAAAGACATATGATTATAAATCTGGAGAAAAGAATCTCTGGAGATGACATATTGACAGGACTAAAAACACATAGAAAGATGCACATGTGTGCATGCATACACACACACAAACAGAGCAAAAGCAGCATAAAAGACATCACTTATAAAGCTATAAGGAAATCTATAACTAGTGTTCCTATATTTGGAACATCCTTTAATCATATTATCATAAATAAAAAGATTACCAGGCAAACACAGCTCAAATAGCTATCATGATTGTCAAACAGAGTTCATAGGCAGGGCTTGGTGGCTCACGCCTGTAATCCCAACACTTTGGGAGGCTGAGGTGGGTGGATCACCTGAGGTCAGGAGTTGGAGACCAACTTGGCCAACATGGTGAAAACTCATCTCTACTAAAAATACAAAAAATTAGCTGGGCACAATGGTGGGCACCTGTAATCCCAGCTACTCAGAGGCTGAGGCAGGAGAATCACTTGAACCCAAGAGGCGGAGGTGTAGTGAGCCGCAATCATGCCATGGCATTCCAGCCTGGGCAAGAAAAGCAAAACCTCATTTCAAAAAAAAAAAAAGAAGAAGAAAGAAAGAGTTTATATATACATAAACAGAAAATATATATACTCCTTGAAAAGTATGTGTTTTAAGCAATTTTTATTTTTATCATATTAATAAATTCTTAAATATAAAAAATTTTATCTCACAAAGGAATACTGATTATTCATTTTTTCTTTATAAAAATAAAGATAAATGATAACAATTATCTTAGAAAATTTCAAGTAAATGGAAAAACTATTTATAATTATTTAGTCCTTTAGTCTCACAGACTTTTCCCTATCAATTTTTAATTAGCATCTTATTCTCTATGTGATTCTGAGGAAAAGACCAAAATAATTTGATTAAGTTAAAAAAAAATGGTATGTTAATGCTACTTCTTTTGCAGCAAAATGTCAAACCAGATGATCATCTTTCTCAGCAGCCTCAAACTGTTTCTTAAGAAAATGGCACAGTTATCCAAACACTACAGCTCAGTCCTTTCACGGGACTACTTAGAAGAAATTCATTAAAGCCACTGGAAAAAAATAGGATTTTCTGCAAAGGGATACTGTGATGAGCTGACTAATGATGTGGTAATGTCTGAACATGATTTTATACCAGTAGGAGATATATCTTAATTAACACAAGCTTTTCTAGACTTTCACCCACTCTCCCTTTCTCATATTCAATCAACAAAAAGATTATGAGGGTCTTACATCTGGTTGACATACTGCACACAATTATGCTAATTTGTATGATCTGACTAATCAATTGTGACACAATATACTTAATTATTTGAAAATGAAGCTGAGAAAAATAACATACTCTTTCCAATTCTAATTGAAACTTTTCTGTATATTTTTTGTGACCAATGTGTTTCATTTTTATCCTTTGCAGATAGATGGCCAATTTCTAATCCACCCCAATATGCAGACTACACAAAATGAAATAAGGATTTACATAACAATAAAAAGCAGTATGCTTTTTTTTTTTTTTTTTTTTTTGAGATGGAGTCTTGCTCCGTTACCCAGGCTGAAGTGCAGTGGCATGATCTCATCTCACTGCAACTTAGCAGCATGCAAATCTATTCCTGGGATAAGAGGAAAATAAAACCTCTTATCACTACAAAGAAAGAAAGAAAAGAAAAAAAAAATTAACACTGATTAATATTATTCTTGTATAACCTAAAGAATCTTTGCCTCTAGAGAAGTGATCACTGCCACCAATTAGTTTTTCAACAGCAACCTAAGAATGAGCAATTGTTTGCTAGAGGGACCCAGAAAGGTTTTGCCAATTCCAAATCATTGCTTTCCTTCCAGTAATCTCCCTTAACTAACTGCCTCTCTTAGCCTCCACTATGAAAATGAATATTTTAACTGTTTTGAGTATTAGATTTTCAGGGCAGTAAAAGAAAGTCATAAAATATTTCTAAGTGAGACAGTATTGCCCTAAAGAAAAAGAATCTGAAAAGAAGTTCTCTGTGTTTTTATAAACAGGTAAATTTTTTTCATTTTTCTCTTGATGCTCACTAATCTGCCAATTTTATTTTTTTTAATGACACCAAAATGAAATCCTTAAGGGATATTAAAGATTAAGATCCTGTTAAAGTCTTTAGCTTAGTTTTAAAAACACCTAGTATATTGTAACCTATTAATAGTATCAGAAGTTATATTTCAAGGAACCAGACAATACCTCCTACTCTAAAACAAAGGCAATAAGATGACTGTACCATAATATTGATATTATTTCACATTTTTGGCAATGTAAGTTGAGGATTACTTCCTAATGGAGGACATACTATCAGAGCGTATACACAATAAGAGATTGCCGAAGGACAAATCTTTCTTCTCTCATACAGTTTGCAGTATTTAGCAGAAACAGATCCTGAGAGAAAAGACACTGTTGCCAAGTAGATCCTTTTTCTTTCACATTTGAAAAGCAATTTATTTTTTTATTTTATTTATATTTTTAATTTTTTAATTGTTGTGAAGCCAAGTAGATCTTAAGTATTCTTACTACACACAACACAGGTAACTATCTGGGGTGATGAATATGTTAATTAGCTTGAACGTGGTAATCACTTTACAATGCATATGTATAGCAGACATATGTACTCCCTGAAAATATACAATTTTACTTGACAATTTTACCTAAATAAAGCAGAAAATAATTCCTCTTGAAAAAGGAAAAAAAAACATTCAACAGGTTGTCAGAGAGCCTGGATTATTGACCTATTTCTGCCATTGTTCTTAACTCCTTTCTGAACTGACAACTGAGTCAGATTAGTTCATTGATCTTTAAACCACCTTTCAAATTTGAGTTGCTTAAAAAATATTTGCTTATATTCTCGAACTATGCATCTGACAAAGAACTAGTATCCAGAATCTACAAGGGATTCAAAAAATCAGCAAGAAAAAAACAAATAATCTCATCAAAAAGTAGACAAATGACATGAATTGACATTTCTCAAAAGAAGATATACAACAGCTAGCAAACATAAAAACATGGTCAACATCACTAATCATCAGGGAAATGCAAACTAAAATCACAATGAGATGCTATCTTACTACCACAAGAATGGCCATAATTAAAAACTCTAAAAACAGTAGATATTGGTGGGGGATGTGGTGGAAAGGGAACACTTTTATACTGCTGATGGGAATGTAAATTAACATAATGACTATGGAAAATATATGGAAAATTTAAAAATAACTAAAAGTAAAACTACCATTCAATCCAGCAATCCCACTATTGGGTATCTACCCAAAGGAAAAGAAGCAATTATATGAAAAAGACACATGTGCATGCATGTTTACAGTAACACAATTCACAACAATAAAGATTGGAACTAACCTAAGCGCCCATTGACTAACAAGCAGATAAAGAAAATGCGGTATATATACACCACGGAATACTGCTCAGCCATAAAAAGGAACAAAATAATATCTTTTGCAGCAACTTGGATGGAGCTAGAGGCCATTATCATAAGTAACTCAGGAATGGAAAACTAAATATTCTATGTTCTCACTTATAAGTGAGAGCTAAGCTAACTTTTGAGGACTCAAAGATAAAAGAAAGAAATAATGAACTTTGAGAACCCAGAGGTGGAATAATGCAAAGGGGGTGAGGGATAAAAAAATACATATTGGGTACAGTGTACACTGCTCGGGTGATAGGTCCACTAAAATCTCAAAAATCATCACTAATGTATTTATCCGTGTAACCAAAACTACCTGCACATTAAAAACTTGGAACAAAACAAAAAAGAATATTTGCTTAAGGAATGAAAATAAATCTTGTTAAAATCACAGAACGGGAGTGGGGCCATTTGTCTTTGTTTGACTGGGACTATTATGGTTTATGCCTGCTGTCCTAGCATCCTGCTCTACTTAGTATTCACACGAGATTTTATTTTTAACTCAATATTAATAAGAAAATAAGCTAGGGGTCATGTAGTTGATGTAGAGAAGTATCCCCCAAGTGCCTCTTCAGTGAAGAACTTCTTGCCCAGCTGTGGAGAGTATAGGTGGCAGGCAATCTCCAGCTGTCAGCTCCATCAGGGTTGGCCTCAGATTCAAAGCAAATACCTCTCACAGAGCAATTCACATCCAGTGACTAAACAGGCAAAGAAATTTCAGTGCTACACAGGCAACTTTCTTGGGCAATATTTGCTCTAGATCTTCCTACCAATTTGGCTGAAGTTGTTGAACCTGCTTGGTGGTTCAAATTCTTCCTTCACCCAAACCTGTTTGTTATCTTTCTTGTCATGGGTATTGATCCCTAGTAAGCGTTTTACATTCTCTCTCTCTCTCTCTCTCTCTCTCTCTCTCTCTCTCTCTCTCTCACACACACACACACACACACACACACCCCTTCTAGTTAATCTAACCTGTAATAGAGGTGCTTTATAGATCTTCACTTTGCACTGAGAACTTCGACCAAGTTCTCGGCTACTACCGGGTACGATGCATGTGCATATGTTTAAGTAGAATAAAGATGAGCAATAAATAATTGCTCTTTTCCTAGAACTTTCCAGATGTTACATAAATAACATCTCTGTGGCATGTGCAGGTGGTCATTGCCAATCCATTTTGATTACTCTTTCAGCCATGCTGTCCAGTATGCTGATCATGCCCACCTTGACTCTATCAGTTACATATTGCCTGTTGGCTCCTGATCATATATAATCATTTTATTTTATCTATATCTTGGTTGAATTTTTACATTTTAGATTTGTTTGAATTTTAATTTTTAATACTTATTTAAAAGTCATCTATCTATCAGTCATCTATCTATATGTGTGTATGTGTATATATTGAAAAAGTAGATATAGGGCATGGATGTGCACACTACCACACATGAACATATCTTCAAAAGTAGTTCTCATTCATACTCCCCATATTACAGATCTTGGTGTACTATCCCCTCCTCCACCTTCCAAGGAGAACACCACACCAATACCAACACATGATATACACACACACACACAGCTTGAAATAGAGGGTACAAATTAATTTTCTTACATTTAGGAATTACTATTTAAATATATAAACACAAAATGTGAACATCTAAAATAAGTAATTTCTCAGTAACATTTCTGATCGTGCACTATAAGCTGGGCACCAAGTTAGGTTCTTAATGGGCTAAAGGTATAGCAGAGAAGACTCACATATTATCAAAATATACAAACACTACAAGTAAATACGTGCTAAACGTGTGCTCTGAGAGTTCAGAACAGAACAGTCAACTTAGCCTGGATACGCAGGTAATGAAAAGCAAAAGAAGTGAAGAGGTTTTATAAAAACACAATAAACCAACAAAGGAAGTCCTTTTGAGCCATGGTGCTAGATAAGGTGAACATTTTTGCTCTGTTACATATATATCAATAATTCATAATGACATAAAATTTAGAATTGGAAGTAAAATTAATACTTTGGATAACCAGAACTTCATCAGTTAAATCATGCTTTATCCATTTTTTCACTCATCTAACAAACTTTTATAGAACACCTACTATTTGTCACATACTATGAATAAAATGAATTATTATTTCCAAGGCAGCTCTGCTTGTTACACACTCACAAATGCCAAGACAACAAAAGAACTTCACTGCCATTACAGCTACTTGGAAAAGGTTTAGAATGCAATTACAAAATTATTTTTAAAAGGGAAAGAAGTGCTTTCTGTCTAGGGATTCAAAGAAATTAATGATTTGTCAAAATTTGGTGTTTTCATTTCCTGGGAAATATGCATATTAATCTTAGAAAAACAAATTGCTTCTAAAAAGAATTAAAAAGCAGACTTAGAATATATTCATACCACCTAGAGAGATGTGGAGCATACATTTCTCTACCTGAAAAGCTTGTTTAAATCAAGTGAATGTCCTTTATTACTACGGTAACTCAATATTAACAATATTTATAATAGTAACAATAGTTGCTATTTAAACTATTACTTTCAAATCAACGTGAGAGGCACTCAAATTAGTACTACTTTACATAAACCAGGAAATCAAGTTGCACAACAGGAATATTTTCTTATTAAGGATATAGGCAGGCCAGGTGTGGAGGGGCTACATTCCCAATATTTGACAGCTTGAGGCCAGGAATTTGAGAGCAGCCTAAGCAACCCAGCAAGACCCTGGCTCTTCAAGAAAGTTTAGAAAATTTGCCAGGTATGGTGATGCCCATCTATGGTCCTCGCCACTTGGGAAGATGAGACAAGAGGATTGCTCAAGCATCGGAGTTTGAGGCTACAGTGAGCTATGATTGTGCTACTACACACCAGCCTAGGTGACAGAGTGAGACCCTGTCTCTGTGTGTGTGTGTGCATGTGTGTCCATATGTTTATATACACATACATATACATATATATATTTGCCTACATATATATTACATATGTAGGCAAATCTTGTTATCGTAAGATTCTAGGATGCAAATAAAAATAATTTATAATTCTAGAAGAAAATAAAATGATTTATAATTCTAGAAGATAAAACCCTATCAGTTGCATGCTCTGCTTATATAAAACTATTTTTTTTTTTGCAAATATTAAGGCCATGTCCAAGTAATATAAACAACAGTATTTTATACTGCCTTATATGAGGGGAAAAAAAACCCTAAACCCATACATGTAATTTTCAGAAGATGACATGTGTGTTCAACCAGAGCTAATAAATGAGTAAGAACACCAATAAGAAAAAAATATAAGCAACCTAAAAATCCGTTACTTGATATATATCCTTTACAATATTTCTGCAATATTTTCTGAACTATACCAAAATTTATCTACTATCATTCCCACTTTAAGTGGAATTCAATTGACTATATCCTAGAATTTCTTTCTTCCAAAATAATTACACCATTTTAGGGCAATAATGAACTGAGAAATTTGGAAACAACTCCCTCAATTTGGTATATCATAGACAAGGAAACTAAAATCCAACCAGCTGGCTGATAGTTCCACAGTCACATGGCTAGAAAGCAGCAAAGATACTTAAACACGAGACAAAAACGAAACAAAACACTCATAGTCCAGGGTTCTTTCTATTGCCATTACATTGCCTTATTCTCTCCTGAGAATATACTGTACTCCCTTTCTCTCCTCCCTTTTTTTACTTTCTTCTTGCCTAAAGATTACAGGGTAAGAGAAAGCTTAGAAGGATCATATGCAATCTTCATGTCTCAACACCTGGTACTTTAAATACTGTAAGGTCTGAAGGTAGGCAATGCAGTATTACACACAGAAAAAATATTTAATGGATCCTTTGATTTTCAGGGGGAGCAGAATGATGAAAGTCTATTCCTGTGATACTCATTATTTTGCTTCATATTTGCTAAACACACTATTTTAAAAAAATCAAAAGCAGCTTTTGAAAGAACTACAGGCAGACTTCTTGGCCTCTACATACACCAATGAATCAATGCCTAGAACTGTATTTCTCATAAAAATATAGACTCTCTTTTATTGCCACAGAGGCTAACCTGTAACAACAAATGAAGGAGAATAAAAAAAAAGCAGTTTCAAAGAAAGTGAAAGCAAGTAACAGAGGCATTTTTTGATAAACACATTATTGCTACTAAGCTTTCTACAATGCACCTTTTAAGTAAAACATTATATTTTCATTTGTCACATCAAATGCATTTTTTAAACAATGTTGGTTTTCATCAAAAGAAACACCTCAAACTGATCAAGACTCAGCTCGATACAAATTCAGTTCCCAGTTTCCGCACAAACTGAATACCTCCTAGGTATATATTCAAGAAAAAACACACCATTTTATCCAAGACCAAGAGTGCCCCCAAAACCAGGAGATTTTCTTTGATGTTTTTATGAAGTTCATATCCATAGACCCAAGCAAATAAAAGCAAGCCATGCAATATATGGTCCTTCAAAGCCAATCAAAATCAACCATGGAGTGAGTCTTCTCTGTTCTTACATAGAGGATGTCTTGGCCAAAGACCAAGCCTACGAATCAGGGAAAAGCAACAAGCAAATACATACAACGATTAGCAAGTGTATCAAGAAAATGAGTACTTAAAAATGTTCCTTATAATAAGGATAATGGCACAAAATCCTTGCCCTTTTGCCTCCTGTGAAATTATTTAGTCCATTAACACTAGGCCCACTTGGCAAAGTGACATGTGCCTTCTTAGCCATTCAGTACATTATGTCATGTTTTTGACATTGATTAAAAAGTTATGTTACCAAGAAAATACCTCATAAGTCTTATTTTCTTTCATGTTACATAGTCAAATCAAGTAGAAAATACTGGATAACAGAGACTCTAAACTACTTTTATCAACAGAACAATTCTAATAAAAACATAACAATCCATAAAAACAAACCACTTCACTGTAATTACTCTACTTCCAGGTCCAGCAATTATATAATTTGTTTATAAAAAGTAACATTTTGGCTGGGCACAGATCACTCCTATGGTCACAGCCCTTTGGGAGGCTTAGGTGGGCTGATTGCTTGAGCCCAGGAGTTCCAGATTAGCCTGGGCAACATGGCAAACCCTGCCTCTACAAAAAATAAAAAAACTAGCCAGGCATGATGGTTTGCGCCTGTAGGCCCAGTTACTCATGAGGCTAACATGTGAGGGCCACTAGATTTTGGGAGATCAAGGCTGCAGTGAGCCACGACCACATCATTGCACTCCAGCCTGGAGCTAGAGCAAGACCTCTCTTCCAAAAATTGTTTTTAAAAAGTCACATTTTAAAAACTGGATAGAAGACAAAAATTTGGTGTTTATTCCTGCATTTGGGTTTGCAAAATGGCTGGAATGAATAAAACTTAATGACTAGTGAATTCTTTTATTTGCTAAGCAATTATTATATTTCTGTGGCATTTTAAATGAGCTGTCACCTACTAAAAACATGACAGCATATATTTAATGTTCATAAAATGTGAAAACAAGGAAAAAACAATTCATCCTCTCTCCTGAGAACAGAGTGGCATTTAAATTGTAGTACACATATAATGTGCCTCTCATCTTCTTGATTAAAAAATATTTCCTTGGTTTCTGAGGCTGTAGAATTTATGCCCAGCTCACATGCATTGAATGATTCACTATATTGTGATAGTAAATAAGCCATGTTAAGCTTCATCAAATTAATTCATTATCTTCAATGATTTCCACATAGACTCAGATGAGGCTAGAACTACAGTGTTTCATTATACAGAGTATATATACTTTAAGATATCATAGGTTAATCCCCATCTTGACACAGATCCATCTAGATATATACATAGGTAATTGTATCTGTATTTGCCACTCATCTTCCCCTGCTAATCACAAGCCAGATCAGTATAAAATCAATCATTCTCATAGTTCTGGGGAAATGTAGAAACAGGAAGAATTTAGAAATAGGTTCATTTTCTATGTGCCTCTTTTTGTACACTAACTTTCTCTACTTACTGTTCTCCAATGCACTCAGTAATTCACAGCAATCAGTACCATCTCCAAACCTTTCCCTTGCATCTTCCTAATGACATGATTTTTATGAGGCTAACAGTAATACTGCTCAGTCCTATTTCATTGGATACCATAGATCACTCCTTTCTAAAAATTCAGAAGATAAAGTCTTCCATTTGCTTGAAACCAAAAAATCTTTAACATGATGCCTTTGCTTCCAACCTAGTCTTCTTCCTTTCTATTTGATATAACACTGGCAGGGTGACACATATAAAGGGCAAATTTGATTTCAGTTCCTGTTTAAAACTCCCCAATATTTCACCAGCATCTTTTGGGAGAAGACCAAGTCTCATGGCAAGACTTACAAGCTCTTCCTTGGCCTGACATTTGGATGCCATCCTAGCCAAGCCTCCCAAGAGGATGACATTTTCCTGACATTCCAAGCTAGGTCACCCTTCTGAGCCATTCAAGCCATTTTTCTCCCTGGAATAATCCCTGACTCTAGGCAAGTTCTATATATCTCTAACCCTCAGTTTGAGCCAGAAAAGCCTCCCAAGTTTTACTCCCAGAAACTTGTACATCTTCCATTTGCTCCTGGAACTATATCCTCAATTTCTCTAGTAATATAAACCTTTCTCTCTCTACTTCATTCTCATCATTCAAATAAGTGTATAAATATATGATAATGTACTTAGTATACTATTATAATTATTATAAAATAATCACATATCTTTAACTTATATCTTCCTTGTCCTATTTCCTCCTTTCAGCTATTGACTTATTTCTTTATTTCCCTTTACATACAAACTTCTTAGAATCTGTCCAGTGGTATTCTGGCAAATAATTAATAGCCAGGTCTAATAATAGATAAATACATTAGGTCTATTTTATTGTTGTCTTTGTTAGAGAGCTGCTATAACAAAATACCACAAATTAGGTAATTTATAAACAACAGGAATTTATTTATCATAGTTCTAAAGTCTGGGAAGCATAAAATCAAGGCACCAGCAACTTTGGTGCCTGCTAAAGGCTGCTCTCTGCTTCTCAGATGGTTCCTTATTGCTGTGTCCTTACATAATGGAAGAGCAAAAGAGCAAAGAGGAGGAACATACACAGTAGAAGAGCAGAAGAGAGTAAACCAACTCCCTCAAGCCCTTTGGTAAGGCACAGATCTCATCCATGAGGGCTTCATTCTCAGGGCTCAATCATCTCCTAAAAGTCCCACCTCTTAATACTATCATATTGTTGATTACATTTCAACATATGAATTCTAGAGGACACATTCACACCACAGGAATGATGTTCATCAATTTCAGTGCAATAACTACTATTGCTGTGAGTGATGGGAAGCTATCAGACATGCCTACATTGACCACAGAGGTGGGAAGAAAAGAACCTTCTGTCAAGCCCTAGGAGCCACCCAAGCATGCTGCTAGATTTGTCTAGACGTACCAGCTCCACGTCCTCTCTTACTTTTATTATCTCTTTAACTTATTTCAATTAGACCTTTGTTCTTAACACTCTATTAAAACCACAGCTCCCAAAGTCATTAAGTCAGGCCTCACTTTACTCCACTTCTCAGCAGCATTTGATAACATTGATCAATCCTTTTTTTTGAAACACTATCCTATGGTGTCTAAGAATCAAATACTCCTGATTCTTTTCTAACTTTGGAGGCACTCCTCTTAGTTACTTTTGCTGAACACTGCATGTTGAAAGGTCTCAGGGCTCAATCCTCTGTTATATTTCTGCTCTATCTAACCCCATTCCTCAAAGCAGTTACTCCTAATGGGACAGTGCTACTACCCAGAGGAGGTTTTGAGAACTCGTGGAAGCAATTCAGTTCTCAATAATATTCTGAAGTTACTAATATATAGTGGGTGGGTTTCAGGGACACTAGGCATTCTCAATGCTGTGGAGAATACTGTGGAATAAATAATTGTCTCACTTGTTGTATGCTTTACAAATGACTTGCTGGATACTCATGTAAATGTAAAACTCATTTATGATTATGAAAAATCTGAAGTTTTTGCATGATTTTAATATGCAATGAAACTTCTATGATTGCAATCACCCTGGAAACTAAAGGAATACTGAACTCTGTTGTGTCTAGAACTTAACCAAAAGCTGTTCACCATATTGGAAATCACAACATAAGTGCTGTGATTTGAATTTTATCTCCCCAAAAATTCATATATTGAAGTCTTAACTTTCAGTATGGCTGTTTTGGAGACAGGACCTTCATGAAAGCAATTAAAAGAGGTTATAATGGTAAAGCCTTTATCTGATATCATTAGAGTCCTTATAAGGAGAGACAGGAGACAGCGAGCTCTCCTCTCATTTCGCAGTTGTGTGATTCATGTCTCTCATGAAGACTCAATGAGAAGGCAGCTCTCTCCACGTCAGGATGAGAGCCCTCACCAGAAACTCACCAGGCTGGTACCCTGATCTCAGACTTCTAGCCCTTAAACTGTGAGAAAATAAATTTTTTATTGCTTAAACACAGGCTACAGTATTTTGTCATGGCACTCTGAGCTAAGGAAGTAAGGGAAACAGTCCTCACAGCACTTGAATTGTATTTGAAGCCTGTATTTAGAATGTCTTATTCATAACCATTCTATATGCGGGTTTAAGTATATACCTACTTTATTATTAATTCTAGTGGAGTCATGTCTGAAAATTTAAATATCCACTGAAAATCATGTATTATAAATTAATTTATGTTAATAACTTCTTTATACTTACTAAATTAGGACCTTATATTGACTTTGTTGTGTCTAATGTCTATGAATTTTATTTTCAGACTGTAAAATGGGCATACAAAATGTTATTAAACAAAGTGTTGGATCTAACAGAGATCAGAAATACTGCTGTAGGTGATCCCATCCAGCTTCAATACTTTAAAACTATCAATATACAAATGATTCCCAAGTAAAAATCTCTAACCCAGACTGCTGCCTAATTTGCAGACTTATATATGCAAATGCCTAAGCAAGCTCATCTCTTGGAAATCTAAAGGACCTCTCAAGTTTAATACGTCTAAAATGGAACTCTGTCTACCCTTGCCTCTCAAATATGCTGTAGTACTCTGCATCTCACTAAGTGGCAGCACTGCTGTTCACTTACTCAAGAAGAAGCCTTAGAGTCTTCCTTAATTTCTAACTTCTCTTACATCCCTCCTGTAATACATCAAGAAAACCTGTGAGATGTACTTTTGAAATCCAACCACTTTGCATGAGCCAGTCACTACCACCCTAAGCCAAACTAGAATTTTCTCTAATGTGGACTTCAGCAAGGGCCTCTCTCTTAACTCATCTCCAAAGTTACATATATTCTTACCCCTACTATATAGCAGTCAGAGTTACCCTTTCAAAATATGAGTCAAGTCCTGATCAAAATCTTCCAATAGGTTCCTGTTACATTTGTAATACAATTGAAGTTGTGCAATTGCTCACCTGATCTGACTCATGGGTATTTCTCAGACCTTATCAACTACAACTTTCCCACTTAGTGTCAGGAACACTGCACTCCTTACTGGTCCTTTAGCACAAGTATTTGGCTTATTCTGGGTTTTTGCACTTCATTGAAATGCAGTTCTTTATATATTTCTCCTCTTTATTCAGGGCTCTGTTCAGAAAGCTTTGCTAACCTGTGTTACAGTGCAGATCTGCCAGAAACACGACTGTATAATTGAAGTGGAAGAAATTCATTACAGGGAACTAATGACTTAGGTGAGGGAAGAAGTGAGAAGCCAAATTGAGGATGATGAAAAAAATTCAGAGAGTAGCGGAAAACTACTACATCCACAGGGGCTGGTAGGACATGGGTGTAGGTGAGGCTGCTACAATCTATAAACCACAGCCAGATAGCAGGAGATAGAGTCACACCAAAACATCTCCAAAAAAAATGATAAAGTCCCCATGGACCAAAATACAGTCTCTCTAAGAGCAGAGGCATTGTCATTTTTGTTCAATGCTGTATCTCCAGTGACTAACACACAGTCTGGAACACAGTAGGTGTTTAACACACACTGAATTATTAGCCAAAGCTAATAGTTTAAATATTATTTTCAACAAATGACTAATCATTGTAATTCACTAGTCATGGTCAAAGTAACAACAAAAAGAGTACTTCTAGGCACTCCTTTGGTTATGTAGTAGTTGATAATAAATATTTATTATAAGCTTAAAGTTCACATTATATGAACATGAACAGTGTAAACTCTGTCAGATTACACATATATTCAAATATGATTTATTTATTGATTGATTGGCTTTTTGCAGTAACCAAAAGACATTTACAGTTATGTCTAGTGTAAGGTGGTTGATGTAATTGGCCTAAAATACGTTGTCATTATAAAGTAATAACATTAATATAATTTATTGTGGTCATAATCTGACTTATAAGGAGTTTCCAAAAATGAAAAATAAAGTTACTTTAAACACATAATACATGTTTTGTTTTAATCTTTTCATGAAAACATCTAGATAAAGCCTGATACATGACTGGGTTCTACAGTGATATAGAAACAAATAGAGAGTTATCAACTCTTGTATTCCCCAGTCCTTAATTAAACCTATATTTAACATTACTTGTACTGTGAGTAGTCAATACATCATGTGACTAAGGCAAATCCACAATAATATATGCCCCTGTCTTCTCATTTTTAATCTGAAAAGACAATCTTTGGATTATAGAAAGCTTTTCCAGTAGACAATATGGGTATTTATATCCAAGAGGCAAAGAAACATTGTCATGTGATACATGCTACAAGTCCTTTATTGAATATTTATTCACAATTATTACAAATTCATTAACTACTGAAGGAATCAATGGCAGAAATTTTACATTAATTACATGTGGATGTTATGTCTTTAATTCTGTTGTAGTACAACTCAAACATCTCTGGAATAAGCAGGTATTCAGCCCACCAAAATAAGCAAGGGTATAGCATTATCTCAGACATTAATCAATACTAATCATATGTAATGAAGAAATTAACAAAACATTTTTGTACACTTAAAATGATTAGTCAATAGTCCTTGACCATACGTTTGAAACTGGAAAGTGGCTATTCTAGAAGAGCAACAAGATATTAATTCAATTAAAAGACACACCTACTTGGGTAATCCAATCCATCCACTCTACTACCATCATTTCTTTTTTTCTTTTCTTTTTTTCTGTCACCAGGCTGGAGTGCAGTGGCCCAATCCCTGCTCACTGCAGCTTCCGTTTTCCGGTGTCAAACAATTCTCCTGCCTCAGCCTCCCAAGTAGCTGGAACAACAGGCACGCACCACCACACCCGGCTAATTTTTTGTACATTTTTTTTAGTAGAGATGGGGTTTAACCACGTTGGCCAGGATGGTCTCGATCTCTTGATCTCATGATCTTCCCACCTCGGCCTCCTAAAGTGCTGGGATTACAGGCGGGAGCCACCGCGCTGGGCCTACTACCATCATTTCAATTAAAAAGCTTGAATTGTATCTAAAGTGTTTCAAGAATCTTCTAAACTTAACAGGTCTTCCACATATTTAGGAGATGCAGCCAGAGGTCTGGTGAAAATGAAAATCTGGACAACAAGTATGAGAGTTTGATGCTTCTTCGTCTTGTGCTGCATAGCTGCTTCGCTTACTTTTCCAGCACTCGATAGCTAGGTATAGTTGGTTAGTCTTAGAGGGATCATTTATGGAGCTAGTTTAAACCTGATCTTCAGTCCCTGTACCCTGCCAATGCAAAACATATTTCAACAAATAAAAAGTCACTATTGGCTGGGTGCAGTGCCTCATGCATGTAATCCCAACACTTGGGAGGCCAAGACGGGTGGATCACGAGGTCAGGAGTTCAAGACAAGCCTGACCAACATGGTGAAACCCTGCTTCTACTAACAATACAAAAATTAGCTGGCACAGTGGCATGTGCCTGTAATCCCAGCTACTTGGGAGGCTGTGGCAGAAGAATTGCTTGAACCCGGGAGGTGGAGGTTGCAATGAGCCAAGATCACACCACTGCACTCCAGCCGGGTCAGCAGAGTGAGACTCTGTCTCAAAAAACAAAAACAAAAACAAAAAAACAAGTCACTATTAAATATCTCTAAGTCAGTTTTAAAAAAACAAACTTTGATATTCAACCTCTTAGGTATGTCTTTGATATTTCCTATACCTACTGCTCTTAATACTTAGTTGTAATAAATTCTTTTAGAATAAAAACCAATGATTCTTGATCTCAAAGATAATGCTCCTATTTTTCCTTCCAAAATTTTAATTTCATTGTTGTAAGGCAGCTAAATCTCTTTCAACTAAAGTGTCAGACAGTGACATGATTATTTAGGGGTTCTCTGCATGAATGCTCATTTTTTTCCAAGTCAACAAATATTTCAAGCCAACAACAAAGAAGGTCTATTAATTGAAAAGCACCTGACTGGAACTGAACTGTCTAAATAGAATGATCTTGTTTTTCTTAATGGCATAGTACATTAAAAAAGGAGGATAAAATTAACACTATTAAGTGTTCCTAATAGAGATGATTAAAATAGTGAGACATCCTTTATTTTAATGAGCTATTGGTAATAGAAAATCACTTTATGAAGAAACTCAGTAACAATAGCTAATAATAAACCATCAGGAGTTTCTGCTTATTCTTATGAATTAAATTTTGTTTTCATTGTGCATTTTCTTTCAAATATAGAATTTTACCAATTTACCATTCAGGACTGAACTTAATGCTTACTATGTTGGGATTCTCACCAGAAAAGAACTTTCCTTATTCTTTATTTCCAGAACAGTGCAAAAACAAACAAACAAAAAACTGTGATTATATCTACTGATTTTGGGCATACTGATTATTCATATGTTCATACTCCACCAGTATATATCTATCAGAGGACGACCATGATCTCTTTTCAATGCTACCACCTGAAAATTATCCATGTAAGCCTGGTTTTTCATGACTCTGAATGAGTCATTAATGCTCAAAGATCTTTTTAATTCATTTAGATGTTTGCCCATAAAATCCTATGTTGTAGATTTCCTTCTTTTTTTTCAAGTCTCCAATTCCAAGCTGGCTATCCTTTCTAAGACATTAAATTTTATACCTGCCACTATTATTTTTTAACTATATGAAATAAGCCCTTTATATCGACTACCGTAATCCTCATTTCAAACATGTCTTTCTTATTATTTAACATCTTATCCTTCCCCAGTTTTTACAGAAATTAGGTTCTTCCTTCTAATGCTACCTTCTTAACTTGTGTTCACAAATCCATTACTTCCAGTTTCCATCCCACCTCTCCACTGCCTCTTTTCCCCCTGCCTTTAAGTACCTTCAAGTCTTCCCTTGATTTTAATCTAACTAGCAACTTATAATGCTATTTTCATCATGGTGCTTCAAATGCTTCAAAAGTTCTCTAAAGTCTCTCAGTTACTCCAATATTTTGCTAAGGCATCATGATCTTCACCAGGTTGGCCCTAAACGGCTCTTCTATACTACTCTCCAGAACAAAATCTTTGCTTTTGTTTGATTGCTTTTGTTTCATTTTGTGTGTGTTGACTTTACTTTTGTTTAATTGACTAAAAGCTGATGGGATTCATCCTTTCCAAAGAGACTTTAATCATTGCCATTCCTGATTTTTGACAATACTGTAAATTTCACTTAAATTGCCTACATCTTTCTTCATTTGCCTGATTTCTAAGCTTCAGCTCAAATTCTGTCTTTTCTCTAACGCTTCTCTTACAGCCCCAGACCACATTTAAGCTACATTTTTCTCGTTCCCTACAGATTTTACATGCCAGCTCCTTGTTTGGCACCCAATTATAAGAAAATTTAAATTTACATTTGCATTCATGTTTATATCTGCATTCTTTCCTGCAACAACAACATACCAACCAACAAGCCAACATTTACTGAGTACTCACTTGTCAGTTTATTCTGGTGGGTCACGGAAATATTCATACAAGAATGAATAATGTTTCTTTTCTTTACTCAGAGCTCTTAGTACAATGTATCTCTCAGATAATAAAAAGTATTTACTGAAGACAAGTAAAATATCACCAACAAGCCTACAGTTAAAAGTATCTATTCCAAAGATACTATGAAGTTGCTATATATACAGAAACACAACAAAAAATGTCATGAAAGAACTGTAAGATTTGTGTGATCTCAATACCAGGTGTTGATTATTTTGAGAGTCAAACCAAGCACATATTTTAAACTCATGTTTTTTCTAAGAAACACATTTCAGCATTCCCACTATTGCCAGTACACCTGATAAGTAGGTAGAAACCTATTATTTGCAAGCATATTGAACAATATATTACTAATAATTACTGATATCCAAGATATTCTGATTGCAAAAATGCATCTTAAAAGAGAAAATATAGATGTCAAAACTGTACAAGCAGAAAAACAAAAAAACAAAAACAAAAACCAGAACAGCTTAAAGCATACACACATTTTAATACATGCTGGTAGTTATAATAAAACACATTCAAATTGTTACATTCCATTACCTTCAAAGAATGTATCTTAAGATTGTATGTTCTACATACCTGTCCAGTCTCCTACTATTTTAAGATGAACCCCAAATGTTGCTTTGGTTTCAGTAGGACACTAAAAAAAAAATAAATACTAGGATCAATTGTGATTAATAATTACATAATGCGAGACTATAATTCAATTACAACTTTTATCCTGATAGCAAGTCCTCCAAGTCAATACACAATAGAAAGGAATGGACTAAAATCTACGTAGATCCTTATCAGTGGAAAAAAAAAGCAACATCAACAGGTCATTTAACTACAAATCCTGCTAAAACATCTTCTGAGTTAAAATACATATAAGAAAAGCCAAGTTTTAATCACAAAGGAAGAAATAAAAACTAATAATTTTTTGTGTCATTTTCTCCCTAGATATTATCCTAACAAATTCCAGGGAGAAAAAATTCTTAATGTGACATTAATTTTCCATGCCCAGCAGTTATACTGAATTCTTAGGCATGGTCCTACTGAAATAACTATTTCATTCCCACCCTTCGTTCTCAGAAGAAATCTGGAGTGGTGAGGGTACCTGGGGAAGGGGATGAGCTGTGGAAGTTTAGGTTAAAAAAAGTGCTGTGGTCCCATATTTAGGAAATCTAGAAGACATCCAGGTAGTCAAAATGAAAGAATAAAATTTAGTTTACAATAAGAAAAATGTAAAACCTCCTCTTGTTTTCTGGATTCCTACTCCTTTATTCTCAATTCCAAAATTCAAATAATTTTTTTCATAGCTTATTTGGTAGCAATATCTGACTTGAATTAACGGGAGGCTAATATGTCTGTGTAAAAATTCATACGTAAGTATTGTCCTACTTATGTATGAATTATCAACTTGCTTAAGCATGCTGACTAACATCCTGTTGGAGATATTAAGTACTATATAAATATATATACCTTTTAAAGTACATAAATTCTGAATTCTAAAAATGCATCTAAACTAAGAGCTATGGGTAAGGGACCATCTGCCTGTGACTACCCAGCTTTTACCAAGTACCCATGTGCCATGGGAAGTATTAAGTGATTTGTTTTTAAAATTTACAATATCTTTACAGAGTTGTCTTTTATAGATAAGAAAATGGAGTGATTGAGGCTTTAAATATTGACTTGCCCAATAAAAAGGCAAGACAAAATTCGAATCCAGGTCTATTAATTCTTAATTATAGCAGGCCACTGTCTCTATTAAAGCAAAGATACATAAAATGAGTGAGTTGCATAAGAAATCAAACAAAATAAGAGAAAAAAAGGCATGTATTGATCATTAGTAGAATCCGTATGCCACAATAGGAATTAAGAGGAAATAGGGGCTGAAGTCAAGGCAAAGATGAAAGAAAACGGCAGTGGAAGGGCCCTGTGTTCAGTGACTGGCTACATAAAGCAAGTCCAAGACTTCAGAGCTCACTATGTTGACTAGGTAATGGAGGTCATATAGGGATGTTATAAGGAGAGAAATAAATGAAGATGAAGGTACCATGAAGATATGTCAACAAACTCATTAGGCAAAAAGGAAAAGTAGCTCAAAAATCAGTAAAAACACTAAATATGTATTTATATCGATAGGTATTATATTATATATATAATGTTATATATGATATATATTATAAGGTAGCTATTAGTCATTCATAATAAATTATAAACAAACTAAAAGCACATAATCTATGTTAAATGACTGGAATTAATGTACTACGGAATGTGCAAACTACTACTTTACAATCAATGTTTCTGATAGGAAACACTAACAGTATTATTATTGCTGACAGTAGCATAAAATATTGAAGTAAATTGAAATATTTTAAATGACATTGTTCAAACATTTATACTATCAAAATTATATTTTTATTTATAATTGTGATTCTATAATTAATTGTTTTATTTACATTGTAACTTTGTTACTGTTGTTGAGATAGAATCTCACTCTATCACCCAGGCTGGAGTGCAGTGGCGCAATCTCAGCTCACTGCAACCTCTGCCTTCCAGGTTCAAGTGATTCTCCTGCTTCAGCCTCCCAAGTAGCTGGGATTACAGGCACCTGCCACCATGCCCAGCTATTTTTCTTGTGTTTTTAGTAGAATCGGGGTTTCACTATGCTGCCAAGGCTGGTCTCAAACTCTTGGCCTCATGTGATCTATCCACCTTGCCTCCCAAAGTGCTGAGATTACAGGCATGAGCCACCACACCCAGGCTACACTGGGATTTTTAATAACTGAAAGCAACCAGTTTTGTCATCAGTGAATCTTCAAATAAAATGATATTATCTACAAAAACCACCCACGATTTTACTACATATTACTAAAGGCTGGCCAGAGTCTCTGTATAATAAAACTTGTAGCTCTTAAACGCAAAATACCCAACAAAGATCTGAGCTACCAATCTGATAGTCCACATGACACTGGATGTCCTTCACTGTGAACTAGATCTCAGGTTATAAAAAGATGACCTAAAGTCAAGAAGAATCAAAATGGAAAGCAAAGAATGTTTGTTCTTGTGTGCCTGAGGGTACATGTAGCTTCGGTTAATCTCATAATGCATTCTAAAATGAAACACATATTTTGCCAAATATTAACATCTGTGTTCAATTCTTTCAAAGCAGATATTGTAAAAGGTAATTACACGCAATGTTTAACATCTCTTTGGGTCTCATAGGAGACTGTGAACTTCTGAGTACCAGCTCAAGGTATCAATATAGCTTCAAATGCTGGTCTGATTTTGAGTGGATAAAACAATATATTGTTTCTCTCAACCTCTTGGAAATGATGTCTTTATAAGTCACTGATACTTCTCCAAACTAAGAATTTTAACAGTCCTTATTTAAGCATGTAACCTCATATTTGCAAAGAAGCTTCACAGAATAACATAAAGAATGACTTCAGTATTTGTGGTTTGAAAACTGAAGATCTTAGAATCACATTTTTGCGTCTTTGCATTTAAAAAATCCAAATTTACTAATATTGCTAGAACACATTGTAGCAATTCATTTTTTTCTCACTGTCCTTTTGTTTTAGAAAACTGTCTCAAAGGGAAAAAATAGTACACGTATTGATATCTATAGCTTTGTTGTTTCTCCTAAAACATGAATAAAAAGATATGCTCATGGATATTTTTCAGTTAAAAAAGTTACAGAATAATATGTGTAGTTTGGCACATATTAATGTTAAAATAAAAAAGACAGATACTTGTGCTTTTTTCTCATTGAAGACAATATATAATAAAATTTTAGGAATACTAACGTGGGAAGTATAAATGAAGACAGAGAAGTCTCACAATCATTTCATATATATCTACATTTTAAAACTGATCCAAGCCTTTGCTATGACAATAATTTTTAAGTATTTTGAAATTTTAATTTAACTGTAAACATTAAGCTATTGCTGAATCTCTTTAGTTTTCTTCAAATAAAAAATAAAGTTTGGATCACATCTACATTAATGTAAATAGAATATATATTCACCTAAGTCTAAGAAAAATAAAAAGTGACAATTTGACTGTAAAAACAGATCTGGAGAAATATGTACTTAAGGGCCTTGAGAAAATATAACCTTTAACTTCCAATTATTTCTTCAATACGGCACTGGGTTTTTAATGTGCACAAATGACTAATAATTTTATAACAAAATATAAAAATATTTGTAACTTGTCTTATATTTGGGAACTAAATGTAAAAACGATGTCACTTGATGTCTCTGCACATTGTTTTTGAATAAATATAAATTTATAGAACATAAAACAATTACAAGTTGCATTTTTATTTGTAAATCAAGAGCCTTTTAGTAAAAATTAAAAATGATTCAAAAATAGCAACTTTTCTAGAACCAAATGTGTTAAACCTGAGAAAATGATCACAGAATATGATGCTCTTTAATCATTTTTGTCATCTTTATTTTAACCCTTTCTTCCCAAGTTCTTAGTTTCATACTTTTGACTGCCTGTTAGACGTTTATACCTGAAATTCACTCTAAATTTACCATATCTAAAATTAGTTATTGTATTAATACTTCCAAAACTGTCTTCTCCTTCTAATTCCATATATCTGAAAATAGAGCCTACATCCTTCTCAGTACAAAGACTCAAATCTCATTAAGTAATACTACTTATTTATCTTGCCTGCCAGCATTCAATTACCTTTCATTTCCTTTCAAACAGGCCTCCCAATGAATATGTCTGACCACAGCAATCTCCTACTGATTAACCTTTTGTGTTCCCCTGTGAAAAAACACCCATATTCTTTTTGTCCTACGGCCTATGGCCAAACACATCTGCTTCAAATTCTTTCTGGCTTTATATCCAAGTTTCTCCTTTATTTACTCTGATCTAGCTAAACCAATACTTACCAACTAATACATTTTCTAGTCCCTTCATCCCCCCACATACAAGCCTACTCATTTCAAGTGACTTCTTTTCCATTTCTCATGTTGAATCCTAGCAACTTTTCAAGGTTTATCTTAAAAGCCACCATTTTATAAAGATATCCTGATTTTTCCTGCCAAGAAAATTCTCATTTCCCTTAGCCCTCAAATTATGAGTATGACTCTTATGCTCCTTATTACAGTCTAGCTCTTTATTTTTATGCAATTTTTCCTGTATTAATAAACTGTAAAATTCTTGAACTATTTCTAAATTATTATTATATATTCTACAGCACCTTACACATTGAGGGTATCAGCTGAATAAATATTATATCAATTGAATAGTAAATACTAGATGAAAAATACAGGAGAATTAACCTGAGAATGAATAAAAATGTCAAAGGTGGGCAATTCTTCTAGAATTTATTTATTCACTCAAGAAATATTTATTTAGTGTCCAAAATGCTCCACAGACTATTATGCTAGGAGCTCATGCAATTTCACAACTTTAGACTGTTCCAAAAGTCTGTGAAAAGACAAGAACATGGAACACTGAATCTTCCATGATTAATGCAATGTCATGACAGTAAATATTTTGACAAATTAAAACTTTAATGCTTTTGTGTTTATATGAAAGAAAAAAGTGTTTAACTGTATATTTGAATGAAAAATATGTTAAATATTAAAAAGAAAGATTCTGGAAGAATATGTAAATGGAATTTTTATTAACTTGGATTGAACATGTGCATTTACCTCAGGTCCCTTAGGCAAAGGGAATACTAAAATAACAGTTTCAAGATATAAAAATAGATACCACAATGGCAAAAATAACATGGGGAGTGATAAGAAAAATAAAGAGATGTCAACAAATTTTTGAAAAGTGACAAGTGGATGAGGTGGTGGTTTAGGAACGGACTGAAGAAAACATGTGAAGGCAAAATCCCACTGCCTTCAAACAGAGATTATCTTGAGAAGCAAGCCAATCTTTTGATCAGAACACTGGAGAAACTCAGGTCTTAGAGGTAATAGGAGGAAGTTAGAGTTGGGGGAATCATTATTTTTTTTAAAAAAATCTGTTTGTGTCTGTACATGAGTTAATTTTATCCCAAAATTTACTTCGCTCTGATCACAGGCTATGTAACTACTACTCCACAAACCCAAGACAAGGAAGGTGGAATACAAAAGACTATGTATAGAAATAACTGGTCATGGAGGGCAGGACTGAGATGCCAGTCATTCGCTGAACAAAGATTTAATGAAAGCATTCTAAGTGTGATCTCAAAATAACACTTTCTAAGTGGAGTTGCACAGATTTCCATCATAATCTCCTCTCCATCCCCAACCTTCCCTATCTTAATGAAATTCCAGTTGCTCAGACCAAAACTTTGGAATCAGCCTTGACTTCTCTTCCTTTCTTTCACATTATATATACAATCCATGGAGTAAATTTTGTTAACTCTAACTTTAAAGTATATTCAGAATATGATCACTTCTCACACTTCCACTGTTACTACCCTGGTCATAACCATCATCATACCTCGACTGGACAACTGCAACAGCTCCTAACTGGACTCCTAACTGGACACCCCACTTCCGCTCGTTCTTCCCCTTATGTACTCTTACCACAGCAGCCAGCATTATCCTGTAGAAAAGTAAGCCATATCACATCATTTCTCTACCCACACTCTTCCATGACTCCTTTACCTATCAAGGTAAATCCAAAGGCCTAAATGTTCTAGAATATGAGCCTGAATTACAGGGTTAAAATCTGGGCCGGGAATATAAATTCGGGATGTGAAAGCAATATAGATGATGAGAGAGACTACCAGAGAAATGTGTACAACTAGAGAGGAAGAGAAGTTGAAGAAATGGACACTGGTATGTTCTGATACTTAGAGCTTCTGGGAACAACAAAAATAGACTAAGTAAAAACAGCCAGAAATGAGGAGAAAAACAAGTAAGTGGAAAAAAGTGTTTCAGTAAAGTGAATGATCAGCTGTATTAAGCGCTGCTTGTTGCTCAAGCCCATTGAAGAGTGAGAACTTAACAATAAAACGGTCACTGCTGAACCTGGAAATGTTTCAGTGGTGTGCTGTGGGCAAAAGTTGGTTGATTTAAGAGAATGAGAGGAAAGGAACTGGACTGCTGAGACAGGGAGCAATAGCTAGAAGGGATGTGAGTCAAGAAAGAAACTTTTATTCATCACTTCCTTTGGGTCCTTAGGTGAAAAGAAGCATCCAGAAATAAGGATTGGATAAATTAAGCTCAATATTTAGTAGATTTACTCTAAATACACTAACCTACTAAAGTTCATACTTATCATGCAAACTCTCATTAGACACTAAGGGAATATTTTTATTTCCCCTGGAAAAAAGCCAAACTAGAGCAGTTAGATGATTTTCAAGTCTCAAGAAACTCAGATGTCCTAATAGTTTTTCATGAACATTAGTCATCTTCTCTGGTAATTTTGACAACTTTGCTTCATCTATGGTTAAGATACATTGTTGTCATGTTAACCTATCATGTATCCAAGCTAATTCTGGTCAAGCAATAAAATTGGGAAACCATAGAGCAAAGCAATTTTTAAGGTTTAAATAGATGAGAGCAAGACCAGAGATCAAAACTGCTGCAGACTTCCTGGTTTCATTTAAACCCACAAAACTAAATAAACAATAGCAATAAATGTTGCCAGTGTTTGTAAGATCCATAGCCATTCTTGCCTGGTTTTCATTGAAAACTGGAAAATCTATTCCTATAGTGACTGGTTAAGAGATTAAAAACACAAAGTAGAAAAATGATGGCTAGTGCAGCTATGCTATGTAAAAGGGCAGACAATAACAAACTAACATCTAGACATGTTTCTGACTCACGGAAAAATATGTGAAATCAGGTTATTCAAGCTTAAAAACAATGAATCACACAACAGAAAATACAGATGTCAGGAAACCACGTTTGTTCCTGACTAAAAATAATAACTGAAGAATAAAGAGGTATTCATGTAAGCATCAACTCATTACTACTATTTAAAAGGCAGACTCTGCATTATTTCCATAATTGAGAATCCATGAAATTAGTATGAAAATAATGTCTACCTCTGCTAAATATGAAGAGATGCTATATTGTGTAGTAAGCAGTAGGTTTCATGCTCTCTTAACTTAGGGCTTTTTCCAATTATCTCTAATTGATACAGCTAAATTAGGTGAGAACATACCTTAATATAGGATTTGATTTGGTAGAAAATCTTAAATTTGTTCATTGCAGAGCACAGCTGGAAAATACTTGCAGACATCCCTTACACAGTTGAAGAACAAAACGTTACATTCTACACAGGTTTTAAATCAATAAAGGTGTGACATGAGAGAAGAGTCAAGAAACGGGTTCTGGTTTGAACTTTGTTATTGATTGTATTATTTGGGTTTCGTTGGTCACTTCAACAATCGATGCTTTAGACCTCTCAAATGTAAATAAATTTGTAGTTTGGACAACAGGTTTTTAAAGTTCAGTTAGTGTAGACAAACTAGAATTTATATGTACCTCAAATTTAATTTCTAGTGTTAAAAATGGAGAATTACCTCATAAAAGATCTATGTTTTTATTTTTATTTTTATTTTATTTTATTTTTGTATTGCATTTTAGGTTTTGGGGTACATGAGCAGAGCATGCAAGACAGTTGCGTAGGTACACACATGGCAGTGTGTTTTGCGTTTTTAAAACCTACTTAAAGGACACCGTCTTGCACTGCTCAGACCCTTTCCCTTCCCACCTGCCTTTCAGTTTCCAGGATCAACACACTCATTCGTCATTCTTCCAGCTTCTGAAAGGGTTGCCTGGGAGGGCTCACTACTGAGACCTGTCCCCAAAATAGCTATCCATAGAACAAAGCTTCCTTGCCTATGTCAACCTGGAGGTATCTCAAATCCAAGGATGGGTCGACTGGGGTTTACAAAGGTTTGGCCCCCTGATTTCAAGACAGGTTCACTACAAGTTATCATTTCATTTGCAGAGCTCCGGTCAGATCTTCTGAGACTTCTACAGAACTGTATCACATAATTCAGGTTCTGCCTTGTCTTTTTAGTCAATCGTTATTGATTGTCTTCCTAAGCATACTTCGCAACAAATCTGCTGCATGCAATATGCCTCCCAGCCTGTTTCCTAGGAAACCGAACCTAAAACATCATTCATCCTTCAGGCTAGAAGACCATAAAAGGTAAGTTAGTCATCAGTCCCCCAAAAGACTGTTTCTAAAACAGTCTGTGGCCAAAGCTTAGTCAGTTACTACATACTGAAGAATAAGGGGAAAAAATCTTAGTTTAATCCATGTCTTTGGTCCCTCAGTAACTATCTGAAACATCCATAGCAAAATCTATTTACAGAGAGTTTACTATATGCCAAGCATCACACATACCACTTAATTATATCTTTTTGATTAATAGTAGAGTAACTCCATGGAGAAGTTGCTATTATTACATTTTTATAAAGAGGTAAACCAAAAATTAAGTATGTTAATTTTCATGTCCACAGTCTTAATATTAGAAAGTAGAGCATATAGAACTCCATCCCAAGTTGTAGTCTCCTATAATCTATGATCTGATATGACACAATGTCCTATAATTTCCATCAGTTTTGCCAGCAAATGTGTGTGTGAGGTTTAACCATGAAAGAATATAGGTGTACCAACAAAAAAACAATCACAATTTCCTTGGAAAACCCATCACATTGGAATATCATTCTTGTGTAGGGAAGTCAATGTTATGTGTAAAAAACAGTGAAGCACTTTAAATAATCAAAACTCCAACTCTTGCACTCCCAATAAATCAGTGCTTAAAGCTTAGCTTTACCTTGACCGAAATAGTGTTTCTGTGCCCTATCTTTTGTACTTTGAAGTTGTACCTTCAGTTTGAAAAGTTTAATCTCCACCTTAAAAAGTGAGATAAAAAAAACTACTGAATGTGGAATAGTGGTATATATTATCAATTTGATTCTAACTGTCACAGTATATGAAAATAAGTATTAGACATTTACAAATAATTCAAATTTCACCACTTTCACACTATTAAAAGAGCTTAGCAGTATGGACAATCCAAAGCTTTCATATTTCCATAGAAAACACATATCTGTGTTTTCAAGAAACCTGAGTTCCAAATGGTAATTTTAAACTTATATTTGATTTTTGACTCCAGCAACATAGATGCTCAAAAATAATAGCAGTGTTAGGAATAAGAAAGCCCTCAGCACGGATGAATGGTGTGGCAGGAGAGAGACAGTGCAGAACAGTTAATAACATGCCTCAGACAGACAGGTCTGTGTTTGTATTTCACCTCTGCCTCAACTAAATGTGTGACTTTGGGCATGCTATTTAGTATCTCGGAGCCACATCCCTTTCTGCATCACTGAGTTAACAATACATGTCTCATAGAAACGTAAGAATTAAATAATGTAATATTCGCAAAAGAGATGAAAGAACCTCTTAGGCACTTAATTCGTAGGTACTATTATCTTTGACAAAGATGTGATACTTACTTTTTAGTGGGAATCACCAAATGGGAAATTTTGTTTTACTTCAAAGGAACTCTTAAGACAACTATGCAGTGAAAGGGTTTGAAAGCATGCATTTTTCATTTCCAAGTGCCGAACAGAAGTAATTGGACAAAGAAGAAATGGCAGGAAAAGACTGTTAATTAACATAACTAATGTAAAACTTGACTTAGAAATCTTTGCTCTATTCAAATTCATTTCTAATCAGCAGCAAGGTTTGACTATATTCCACTTATGAAAACAAAAACTCCTTTGGGAGATAGTGCAAATGAGCAAACTTGCAACCCCCCGAATCTGGGAAAGGTATAAACCATTTCCTAAGCCTACATGATAAACAGATGGTCTGAAAAAAATAATTTCTTTACCTTAAAATTTTATTTAGAGCCAACTATTATAAAAATTTAAAATATCTATGAGATAAAGTCATTTTAAGAAAACAGTATTTAAAATTGAGGTTTAATAAAGCTTAAGTAAAACATACAAAAACTGATGCTCAAAAAATGAATGAATGTGAATACAAAACCTAACCTTGTAGAGTCAAGATCTATTTCAACCTATAAGGTGCTAGGTGAATATAAAAAATATTGATAGGATTTGTCATATAAGCACAGATGGAGGAGCAAGTAATTTCAAGTTGTTTCACCCGAGAATAAGGGAGGTGATGTGAAAAATGACTTCATCATAGACCAGATATAATCCACAAATTGTGTCTATTTGTCTTTGGTGGTTCTTTCTAAAGACCTTTGCCATAGGTACATTTTCCTTTTATCTTTTGTTAAAGAGAAGTAAGTGCCATCACGTAAAAGATGAGACTTTAAACACTGTACTCTGACTCAGTCTACTCCAAATGAGAGCCACTTTGGAAATAAGTATTTCTCCTTTCTTCTTTATCTCTCCAACATTTCCTTTTCTGTAGTTGCACCCTCTAAGAAAGAGTGTGCTATAAAGAGATCAGGGAAGGAATATCTATCCACAAAGCACTTCTCATGCTAGGTCCTGAACTCTATATATTAGGTGGTTTTTACTCTTTGAACAGATATGCATTGATTATGTGCCAGATACTGTGTTATGAATTCATCTTTCAAAGGGCTCATGGAGCATATGGTCTCTGAGGAGAAGAGAAATTAATTAAACAAATAATTTAATGACTGGTGTTGAAGAGTGCATGCGGGATGCTCTAAAAAAAATGAAAAAGGTCAGGATACTTAATCTACTTGGGAGGGTCAGTGAAGGCTGCTCAGCAGAAGTGATACGAAAATGGGATGTGAAGGATGAATGAGAGTTCCCAGGCAAAGAGAATGGGTGGAGTTTAAGGGGTAAATACGTGAAAGAAGATGAGGTGGTTCCCAGGGTGAGACCCAAAAGTGGGAAAATGGGAAAGCATTAACTAAATGAGTTAACAAAATTTAATGGGATTGGTGGCATGGGGTGATTCATGCCTGTAATCCCAGCACTTTGGGAGGCTGAGGCAGGAGGACTGCTTGAGGCCAAGAGTTTGACATCAGCCTGGGCAACATAGAGAGACCCTATCTCTGTAAATTAAAAAAAAAAAAAAAAGCCAGGCATGGTGGCATGTGCCTGTAGTCCCAGCTGCTCAGTAGGCTAAGTCCAGAAGTCCAGACTACAGGGAGCCATGATCACATCATTGCTCTCCAGCCTGGGTGACAGAGTCAGACTTTGTCTCAAAAAAAAACAAAAATTCACGAAATTATATATTAAAGAACTTCTCAAACCCATTAATATATTAGTAGGCACTATGCATATTAAAATACATATTAAGCAGCATTTTCCAAACTAAGCCATTGAAAATGTCTTTTATTCCTCCTTCCTTCCCTCTCTCCCTCCCAACCTCTCTCCCTCCCTCCATCTCTCTCTCCCTGCCTCCCTCCTTTCCTTTTTTCCTTCCTTCCCTCTCCTTCCTTCCCTCCCTCTCTCCCTCCCTTCCCTCTCTCCCTCCCTTCCCTCTCTCCCTCCCTCCCTCCCTCCCTCCCTCCCTCCCTCCCTCCCTTCCTTCCTTCCTTCCTTCCTTCCTTCCTTCCTTCCTTCCTTCCTTCCTTCCTTCCTTCCTTCCTTCCTTCCTTCCTTCCTTCCTCCAATGCCACCTCCCAACATCTGGGATAATTTTCAGAGAACAACGTTTCTTTAAAGGAATGAAAGAAGTGGTCTCCAAAACCTGGTTTACTACAATTATCCTTTTTTCTCCTCTTTGTCATTTTGGTAAAAAATTCTTACGGAACCAGAAGAAATAAGATAATTTTTTCTTAAGTAAAAAGAAAAGAAAAACTATGATGGATATAGACTGTAGACATCCAACCTCTTCATCTTCATCTCATGCACTTCTGAATCTGAATCTTCTGAAACAAGTCTGCAATGGACTCAGAGCCTTCATGTTGAGGGCTCCCTGGGCTTCCTCCAGAGTCAAGGCTCAGGGTGAGATGCCCTTTGCTAGAGGAGGCAACTCATAGGCTCCAGAGCCTCATACACCTAAAGGAGCTTCCTGGAGTGAGGAAAGCTCTCTTGTCTTTTTCCACCAATCAAAACACATCATTTCCCAAAGTGGTCACTAAACCAATATTTGTTCTCCGAGAACAATGTACTGTTCCTATTTCCACACTTTGAGATCCTAAAAACAAAGTTTTCATTTATATGACAAAAATATCAAGTACATGAGGCTATCCTCATGTTATTTTAATTCTTGATGAACTTGTCAGATATTTATGCTGCTATACCACTTTTCTTTTTGATTCATATCCAAACTGCTATTTGGGCATTGATGACAGTGAATACAAAAAAAAAAAAAGAATTTTGAATTTGAAAAGTAATCAAATTCTCTTTCAAAGGTCTACATCACATGAAAGTATTCAGGAATTCATGGTAACCAAAATAATTTTCATGGAATTCCAAAAAGGATTCTAGTTGAGTAAGCAAAATATGTTTTTAGATGATGATGTTTATATGAGTACTTTAGCAGAATCGTCCTAACAGAGACCATTTGAAAGTGAGCTGTTCTCACTGACGTGATTGGTGTCTACAGAACACAGGTTAAGCACTCCCATCCCTCAACTTCTCTATTGTCCTTAAATTGTCCTTTCTCACAGTGGCCTCTAAAAGAACATCCTGGAGCCCTTCAGGATTGGAAGCTATGTTGACCAACTACAGATCTAATGCAGTGGTTGTCAACTATAGGTGATTTTGCCCCTCAGAAGGCATCTGGTTACATCTGGAGACAATTTTGGCAGTCACAGTGGGGATACTATTGTCATCTAGTGGATCAAGGCTAAAGAGGCTGCAAAACACCCTATAATACACAGGACAACACATCCCATCAAAGAATTATCTGATCCAACATGTCAATACTGCCATGATTGAAAAATCCTAACCTAGTGCAATCATCTTTGCAAATACTCCTGTGAGATAGCTGTTTGCAATTTCTAGACTGGTCTCATTGTTAGAAACGTCTTTATTATGTTAAATCAAAATGTATTTTCCTAAAACTTTGCCTATTGGGATCCTAAAAGATTAAAAAGATCCTTCGCCCATATGACAGACTTTCAGATAACCTAAACTACTCTCATATTCCCAGTTTCTCATTTTCAAGTTGAAAAACAACATGCTCATGTCTCGTACTTGCTTCTTAAAAATGAATAATTTCATAAATGAAAGCAATAATCCAAGCTAAAACCAGATATTTTAAGATTATGAAAATAATAACATCTTTATTACCAAGTACTGACCAATAATGACCTGCCAAGGGTTTTACACATGTGATTTTGTTAACTAATATTGACAACATGAAGGATGCCCCTCCAGGTAAGTATTACTAGCACTGTTTTGCAGATGATGAAACTGAGCCTTAGCAGGGTTGAGAGATATACTCACAGATACAGCAGTAATAACTAAAGGAGCTGAAAATGAATTCTAAAGTTTTTGCCCTTTGTGTGAACAGTTACTACTATTTTATGTCACATATAATTTGGTTTCCCTTTCTCAGCCATCTCCTACCTCCAGTTCCTTTTCTTCTGTCTGTTACCTACATTCCCTTCTCTTCTTTTTCTTTTCTCCGCATCCATCTGTGCCTCAAGCTGGCTACAGGGCTATCACATCTGTTACCATAATCACCTTTTAAAGAGCAGGCCAGGCCACAGAAGGCACTTACTTAAAAGCCCTTCCAGCTCTACAAATCACTTCTTTATATTTTCCCTTTGTCTTGTGAAAAGGGCCTAGGCCTGTGGAAAGAAATTAGATCTAGAAGCCTCTCTTCAGTATGAACATAGGTGAAAAATTCTTTGACATACTGTTTTAAGAACACAAAAACGTATTTAGTGATAGAGTATATACTAAAAAGTAAAGTATCCTCTATAGTTCTGATAAATACATAAGGGTTCTTTATACTATTCTTTTTACTTTTGTGTACATTGAAAAATAGCTTTAAAAAGTAATAAAAAATCCTTTCTTCTCTGTATTTGGTATTTAGCAACTGATTTCTTTTCTTATTCCATATTCTTTATTTAATGCTGAAGAAATGATTTTCAAAATAAAGTTGCCAACACAAGGGAAAGTTAAATTCTGAAGTAAATTTCTTATGACCCCAGGATTAGGCCAAACTTCTAAAACTGTTTAAGTTAGGAGAAACTCGTGTATTTTCTCCCTTTTCAATTATTCCCTTCTATTTTTGTGTTACCAATTTTACATATATGGGATATGCAGATGCAGACAGATGGGAACATGTTTTGCAACTATCAGAAGTAAAACATAATTCAGCTGAAAGCCCAGACCTGAACATGTGATAGTAAGGTATATTACCCAAGCCTCCTGGAACAAAGGTGATCTTATTAAACCACCTTGTAAGGCATGCATATCCTACAGGAAGGATGGACATGACACAGCTGTTTGGTTTCTGAAGAGAGCTATGGCCTAAAGACACTAAGATCTCAATTTTATATTCCATGCAGGCAACTACATTTTCTCTATGCCTCCTGATAACATATTTATCCTCTTACTCCAGCCAGCTACAATGCAGCCCAGATGAAATGGTGTCTGGACTCATCTATCATTATTATTGGGGAAACAATTATCAATTAATTCAGTCGTCATGGTAGATCAGTTTTGCTATCTTTCTTTATACAATCGGATGTTGCTCATTATGTCGCTGGATGTCAAACTTTTTCCTAATCATTAATAAACAAGTTTCCTACACACAGAATGCAAAACTTGAAGCAAATGAAGCAGAAATCATTTTTTTTCTTTTTAAGAAATACCATCGAATGAATGGCTTCTGGTTTGATTTGACACTTCCTTTCTGTCTCTTAGGTCCTTTAAATATGGAACTTTCTGGTCTAGTTGTCTGCATAAGCATATATTTCTCAAGGGGTAAACTCTGAAAATCAAAGACATAATAATTGCTACCATGTATTTGCATGTACCTGACATTTTCTTGTTCCAGGAGGTCTTCTACATGCCTTAGTTTGTAATGGTTCACTTAAATCTACAAAAAATACCTATGAATAGGTAGTGGTTTTATCTCAATATTAAATTTACAAAGAACTGAAGCAATTTGCCCAAGGTTTCAGCATACTTACTTGAATATTAGAATTTTCAACTTCAATAATACATCCAATTTGAAAATGATTCCCATTTACAGTATAACCCTATTTTCAAATCTCAGCCCTTTGTCCTCAGTTATTTTTTTGCTTTTTCCCCCAGCCCAATTTGTTTGTCTTAAGCATACATGTAAACATGTGGTCTCAGTTCTCAAATGTCTATCTTAAAAATTGAATGAAATCCAAATCTCCATCATCCATGAGAATATCAAATAAATTACAGTACTTTCCCACTGTGGAATATTACACAGTCATTAACATGCATGAGGCACATATGGTAATATGGAAAGATGTCCGTCATATGTTGTTGAGTGAAAGGAGCCAGTTACAAGACCCAGTAAACAAATGTTAGACACTCATATGTGCAGAAGCAGATGGGAAGATATCTGGAAAGATATGCCAAATTTCAGAGTAAAGGACTGGGAAGTGGGGAAAAATACAATTTTAAGTTTCTATTTTATTTTATATCTGTGAATTGTCTAAATTTTTTAAATGAGCTCATACTATTTTGATAATAATATGAAACAATATGCTGATTAGTTAGTCATATTTGATGCTGTCCATTATTTAGCTAGATGCCCTCCCATGCCATTATTTACTCCATTTGATTTTTCTAATTTTACTTCCCATTCTGTCTCCCATTACACTGGATTTTACCTCTTCTAAACACTACATGTTTTTTTTAATGCTTCCACCCCAACACAGAGTATCTATATTTCCCCTAAATTCAATCACTAAAGAAAATTGTGTAAATATCAGATTTTCCATATAAAAGGAGAAGAGTAAATATTCACAAAATTTTTACTCTTTACTGGACAAGGTCTTACTGTCTTGCCCAGGCTGGAGAGCAGTGGTGTGATCAAGGCTCAGTGAAATCTCAAACACTGGGGCTCAAGGAATCCTCGTCCTTCAGCCTTCCTAGTAGCTGGGACTATAGGTGTGTACCACCGCGCCTGACTTTTCTTTTTCATTTACTGTAGAAACGTTGTTCAGGCTGATCTTGGAATCCCAGGCTCAAGCAGCCTTCCTGCCTTGACCTCCCAGAGTGCTGGAATTATAGGCATGAGTCACTGTGCTTGGCCTACATTTTGAATCAACAAGCTTTAATACATTTTAATTCACTACTTCCTGAATTGTAAGGTATCAAAAAAAAAAAATAAAGAATTACAAAGTTCTTGAACAGATAACTATTTTCCTTGTAAAAGAATGCTTACTTAAACATCAGGAATACTATGATAGCCTTGAATATTTTTTAGAATGAGATAGGACACAGAAAAAGAAAAAGATGCATAGCACCCTACAAATGTGAAAAATCAAGAGATATGTTTCTTACCATTGTGAGGGTAAATGGATGATTTTCTAATGCAGATACACTGGGACAATGTAGAATAATATACTAAAAAGCAACAAACAGATAAGTTTTAAATAATCAATTTAGAATTTAAACTATTTCAATGATGCGATGTTTGCTAAATTCCAAAAATTACATAAGGATAAAGGCTATTTTAAAAGTTGCTGACCACTGACTCACCTGGCCAGGTCTTGCTTTAAAATTTTCTTTGACCATTCGGATTTCCATGACATCTGAGGGATGACTTATGACGGAAATGATGGTGACTGGCTTATTGCTCCGGATATATCTGTAAAGTCTTTCAGCACAGTACAGGCACAAAGGTCCAGAAATCCAAAGCCACGTCTAAGATAAATTTTTGAAAATAAACTTCAAGAAACACTCATATTGCAGAAATCTACACCCTTCCCAATTGCTTATTGCTTATACTATGGTAATAATATGTTAATTTGTATTTTAAATCAGAAAACATAAAAAAGTAACAAATAATAGATGTTCATTATCATTCAAATAAACAAAAATATAAAATAAAATGGAAAGTAATATAAAAACCCTACACTCAAACTCACGCTCTGGGTGTAACTACCATAAACAAATAAGTATATATTCTTTTATTTACCTATTTAAATGCCTAGAGATATGTAATGTATATAGACAATATATTTATTAAGAGAAGAAAGGAAAGTTAACCACATCAGATAAATCTGGGGATAATTTCAGAAATAAATCATGAGTCTCATGTTTATTAAAAAAGAAAATACTAGATTTTTAATGTATATAATGTATATGCATAATATACATATATAATATGTACACATGTTAAATATGTATAGTGCATATTTTTTTAAATGCAATATGCTAGGCATGTTGTTTACCACTTAGTTTTATATAATATAAGAAGAACAGAAAATAATATTTAAAAATGGGAAACCATGAAAATTTTGAATATGTGTTACATGGTTAGCCCTGATCCCAGGATAAGTCCAAACTATGGAAAGTGCAGAAGCCTATGTGGCTAACCCTTCTCCTAAAATTACACACTCTTTCTCTCACATCCCTTTGAAGCCTCCAACTAAAACTTTTTATTATGGCCACCTTTTTAAGCCTCACTTTAGTTGTTTCAAATCTTCCTTCTTTCATGCAGACAGATCATGCCTCTTCTGCATATAATAACATTTGTCCCCACACTGTGCTATGAGTGGCACTTCAGGACAAGCTCTGCAATGTAGCAGCCTCAACCTTTGAGACAGTCACTTACCCTTTGAGTATCAGGTCCCACATGAGCAAAATGGGAGTCGCCACACCTGCCTTGTCTAATACTTGTGAATATTATGTGAAACTCAGAAAAGTTCAGAAACTTACAGAGTCTAATAGGGATCTAGATGATTATTATTAATAATATAATAAACACAAGACCAGTACACTATTCCAAAGTCATCCACAAATTCATCCTAGCTTTTGACATCTCTGTCTTCTCTTCCTTATTGAGACATTTGACATCACTATTTCCTATTTCCACCTTTTGTAGATGAAGAATAAAAGGTGTAATTTGCCTGGGTGCAGTTCCCATAGACACAGAGGAAGATCAGGGCCCTCATTGAACCAATTGTTGAATACTTATGAAAGTTTTCCAGGAGCAAGCATATTAGTCAAAGACCTGGGTTTGCATGCTTCTTTTGCCATTTACTAGTTTGGAGACTTTGATCAAGGTAAGCACAATTTCTTTATTAGACAATTGAGAATAATATTAACTACTTGTGAATACTGCAAAAAATATTCTGTATGTCTAATACATGTTCTTTATTATGCATACAGGATATTTTAGCACAATGCTTAGCAGATAATATTAAGCATTCAATAAATGGATTTTGCTATTTACTATTTAAAATATTATACATAATATTCTAATATAGTAAAATAATAATTAGCAGTAGTAGTGGTAGGTTTTTTTTTTAACTACTATTTTTATTATTCAACCAGCTTTTCTCAACTAATGGGAAAATGTTTGTCCTCTCTCGGCTACAAGCACCATTGCTGTTATATGCAAAGGTCATATGGTCAATTAAGTAGAAATCTTATCTATCCTCTAATATCATAGATCTTTTGCCTTGAACTGTCAGGTACCTGTAATGGAATAATAGGCACTAACTTGCTGTTGGAACATCTTGAAATATCCTACTATGCATGAACATATAGCTTGAAAAGCACATTTATATGTGATGTTGATCAATCATATGGAAACAAATTTTGTAGAGATCAAAATACAAAATTAATCTGACCTGTGGAAAATTAGCTTGGAATCTAGGCTCTTCCACACAAATCTTCACAAATGTGTTCTGAGTGAACTCTTCTGATTTTGAAAATCCTTCAGGGAAAGGTTCATGAAAATGTTCTGAGAAATACTCTGGTAAGGAAATATTCTGAGAGCTGGTTCGGTTAAGATTGATGCAGCCAGGAGAGTGGGTATCTAAATTAGTTTGATACTTCAGCAGACCTCTAAAATTAAATTTAAAACAAACAGAGAAATGAAAAAATATTGAGATCAGGAGGTACAGTAAAAAAAAATTTTTTTTTCGGCTAAGTTTATACAGCATTTATCTAAAAAGTGTTCCTTATGTATTATATTTGGGAGAATTTGAAAAATCTTAAAAATTTTAAGAAATTCTTAACTATAGGACTACAACAAAAATTTTGGCCCTCCAAACGCTAAAAAAACGTGATAGAGAAGAATACATGCAATCTCTCCAGGTATTATTGAATTTGACAGTCTTTACTTCAAGGCTATTAGGCATTCATGTAATCACATGCAAGTTTCACTTCAGTAAACAGTATAATGATAAATATTTTGCTTTATCTCCAAACATGAGGGAAAAATACAGGGATCATATTTAATTTGGCCAAGTCTGGATAAAACAAGCCTTGCTGGTTTGCAGAGAAATGTCATTCAGAAATAATTGTAAGTGGAAGTTTGCCTCTCTTATGGTCTGAAAACAATGTATATACAGCAATCAGTCCCTAAACCTGTTTACTTTTCAATTTTTCCATAGACAGAATCACAAAAAAAGTTCAAAATAATAAATCAGGCAGGAGAACCCAAACTATAAGAATCTCATTCTGATGGTTTCTTACTTTGTGAAAAACCAAGACAAACCATTCAACTGTCTTGTGCTCTTATAAGAAGTGGTTAACATCTACCACATAGGGATAATCCATAAAATGACAGATTGCACAGCGCATCAACAACATCACTGCTGCATAAGCAAAGACTGCATGACAAAGCGAGATTTGGAAATGTTCTGAAAATTTTGCAGTGTATTTTATTATTTTAAAGAATCCTAAGGAAAAATTTATTTCCAAGATTATCAGTTCATGGTTGGCTTACAGTGTGTTATTTTTAAATGATCCTTCATGCTCCCAAATACTTGATTTTAGTAGCTTAAAAGGGTATATTTTTAAGTATGTCACAGCTATGATGCATTTACAAAAATAATATTTTTAAACAAAAACTGAATAATAATACTAACAGATCCATACATGAATGTTAGGAGAGCAACGGCCAAGCCAGCCTCTGGTGGTATTCCCCATCTCCTCATCCTGATCACTTTGCTTTCTCCCCTCTTTGCTTATGCTCACTTCCTTTTTATAATTTTATTTTCTTCCTTAAAACTAGTCATCATGAAGTCATTAGGGAGCATTCAGTACATGTCAGGGGCATGTATTATATGACATCGTAATGAACCACACACACACATTTTGTTTTAAGCAATATAGTAGATATGGCCTAAGTATGAGATAAATTTATATATATATATATATAAAACAAATATGAGTGAAATTTTTGTCACTAATAATTTATAAGTTTCTAGTCACACAATACAACTGCTGGGATATTATATCTAGACAGCCCATGAATCTGATTTAGCTTTCTTTACATTAATAATTTACCCAACCTTTTGTTCATATTGGCCATCCGAAGGATACTGGCTGATAGGTAAGTAGGTAAAAAAAAAAAAAAAAAAAACCCAGGCATTTATTCTACTGGCCAAAAGTTGAACAGACATGAACATAATGTAGTTAGCACTACGCCAATGGTGCTTCACAATTCAACAGAGTCGAATCTGGTTCCTCCAGAAACTCATGATCTCGTTTGGAAGATATCTTCAAAGCTGAACATAAGTCAGACTACATACAGTAACTGGAATAGAGTGCTTTCATAATAGCTTAGTAATGTATGGAAAACACCATGGCTAGCACAGAGAAATTTATATACATTTTACATTATCCTCACAAACACTGCATGAACTAGGAATTATTATTCCCATTTAAAAACTTTAAAAAGTATCATAAAAGATAGAATAATACCCAAGGGTCGCACAGCTGATAAGGAGCAGGGCCAAGATTTGAATTCAGATCTGATTCAAATTCTGTGCTCTTCACCTCTCATGATATATTATATTAGTTCACTGAATCCTCACAAATAACTCTTAGAAAGGAAGGGGGAAGATTAATGCTTACTAAGGAAGCATCACTTCAGTAATTTTTAGAACATCTATTTCTCATTTAAACTTCAAAATAAAATAATCATACAAGGTAAGTATCTTTCTTTTTATTACACAGATGAGAAACCTAAGGGTTTTATTTAGTTAAGAGATTAAGTATAGCCAAAGCATGGGGTTCAGAAACGTGCTTATCTCACTCCATGCCCCTATGTCACGCAAAGCAAATCAGATGGTTAAAGAGGTAGACATAGTAAAAGGGTTCAAAATAAACCAAAGTCAGATTGTGTGTGTGTGTGTGTGTGTGTGTGTGTGTGTGTGTGTGTGTGTGTTGGAATGGAGCTGCTTATAATTTAGGGTCCCAACACTAGGCAAATAAATGTTGTTAATCCCTTCGCCTGTCATAACAACATACAAGTGGACGTAACTTTCCCATGCTCTAGGTCCTTAGAAAGGTGAATGATATTACTGTAAAGTAAAGTTCTTCATGCCTGCCTGATCAAACAGTGTTGCTGCTCTTGGCACATAAAGTGGAATGTATTATTCTAAAATTCCTTTTAATTTTGAGAGCTTTGTGTCATTTTAAGCTATGCTCAAGCTAAATAGCATAGGCTATCTCTGTCTTAAAACTCCATTAAAATTGTCCTTACTTGGTCTTTATATTTTTTTACTTTCAGATTTTAAACTTTATTTCAAGACTATAATAGCAAAAACAATATGGTATATGCATAAAAAACCAACAATAGAGAGCTCAGATTACTTTGTCTTAGGTATAATTGTTGTCACCAAAGAAATATGGATAAGATCTAAAGACAGACAATGATTAAAACAAAATCATTTATCAAAAAAACTCAAGTATGGAATCCCACATCATTTGGCTATAATTAGGTGGTGAAGGTACTGAAAGGCGACTGGAAGGCAGGTTTTTAACTCCATAATGAAAGGCCATATACTGGGCATGCCAGACAGTTGCTTGTTACTTCTATGATTATTTTCATAAACTTCGTAAAAGACTTGGATGGTAAAGATTGATGACCTCAGATTTGGAGTACTTAAGTATCTCCCAACACAACAATGTCAGTCAGTTGCAGAGCTGGGATTGAAAGCCCAGTTAGTCCAATTCCAACATCCATGCTCCTTCCCCTGTACCAGGCCTATCCCCCTTGCAGAATATCCATGCCATTTTATGGTCAATCTTTAAATTGAAGACCAATGTATATATTGAGCAAAATTTGATGGCTTTATAAGGCTATAGACTTAGAAAAGGAAGGAGTATATTTTACCAAATAAATCATTTTATGTGTTATTTTTCAAGCTCAAGTGAATACATAACTTACTTTTTCATTGTATGAGTAAAGAATAAGAGTGCTCATTTCTTTAGTACTAGTGCAGAATTTCTTAGAATTCTTATATATTAGGGCCATTCAAACAATCTTACTGTAAGGAATTTTGAATAGGAATGTAAAGTAGATATTATGGATATTTGAACTGATAGAAAAAAATCTGATATTATGTCTCTAATCTATTTACTTCACTGTGGCCACATTTATTCAAATTTGAGGTACACATTCTACGTGATTTATATCGCATTTAAAATTCCTGGTACCTTTATTTATTTTAGCAGATATAACATGCTATCTTCTCAAATATAACAGAACCCACTTAAGATAACACAAAGCTCTGTGTCTATTTGTCAAACAATCCTGACCCTGCTTCTTGCCCCACACCACCACTGTGATATAACTCCTTTAGACTTATTATTTTATTAATTTTAGAACATTATTAGTTTCAGTATTATGGCCACTGCCTTCAAAGATGTGCACAATCAACAACAGCACTGTCCAATAGAGCTTTCTGTGATCGTGGAAATGATGTAAGTCTCTGATGTCCAACATAGCAACTCTTAGAGAAACATGGCTAGTGAGCAATTGAAATGTGGCTAGTACAGGTGAAGAACTGAATACTTTTGTTTTTTAAGAGATGGAGTTTCACCATGTTGGTCAGGCTGTCTTGAACTCCTAACCTTGTGATCCTCCCACCTTGGCCTCCCAAAGTGCTGAGATTACAGGCATGAGCCACACCATGCCTGGCCTAAGAATTGAATTCTTAATACTACTTCACTTTAATTTAAAGTGAATGCCCACAGCACCAATATAATGGGTCAAATTAGACATAAAAGCAAAAACAACAATTAAAAAGGGCAAAATGATTAATGATATATAAACATATCATAACTTCTTGAGAGTACAGATGGGTAATGAACTTTGATTATAAAATTCCAGAATGACTTCACAGAGAAGAAGGCAGCTGAGCATGTAGAGATTCCAGTGGTTAGGGAATAGGAGAATGGCATTCCAATATGAGGAAGTAAGATGTACAAAGGTACTTGGTTTATACCTGAATTGGTAGAAGGGATCATGACTTATGCATTTATCCCTTATACATTCATACTCCCTGACAAACCTCAGCATCCCTCTGATATGGTTTTTGCACATAGTGGATCTCTAATGCATATCTAGAGAATTGACTTTAAAAGTAAACAATAATCACATAATTTATTTTAATATAGCAAGTACATGTAGGAATCAAAAACAGAGCATTCTCATATGTATTGTTGGAGCTTTCCTAAATAAATGGCAAACAATTCTAAAGCAAGAAACAAGAAGGGAAAAAGACATTAGCGAATGGTAAACAGAGCCTTGCCAAATTAAGATAATGACATGGTGAGGGATGAGGAAAGGAGATGCACAGACTATGTGGAAATATAAGTGCTTATTATTAATGTTTTAAGTTTCATGGTATGTGTTCCAAATATCAATTTTGAAGTATCTGTAGAATTGGTTATCAAAATTGCTTTTACAATCATAAGGATCTTAACATGTGCTACCAACATCCAACCAGTTTCAAAGTTATATGTTTCTTTTTTTTACCTTGTTTCCCTCAAGAGGCATTATATTATTCTATCTATAGTTATCCTATTTGGCTTATTCATCTGTTTGTTTTGCTTTCTGCTTGCTCATTTGTTTGTTTGTTTATTTTTAATACCTGGCTATGACAAAGTCATATAAAATAATACAGTACATTAAATAAATCCTACTTAGAAACAACATTCAAATCATGACATGATTTTATGACAAAAGATAATTATAAAATGCCACACCTGACAAAAGGACAATCACAGAATTATCCCTACTTTAATTTCGTGTTTAAAATATCCCACAAATGCAGTGTTGTTGGGAAAAGTAACAAAAGAGAAAGGCCTTACAGAGTCCCTACATCAATTTGTTATGAGTAACACATAAACAAGAAACAACAAACTGTGGAAGGCCGCAGGAGGCCTCTGAGGAGGAAGGCCTCTCCATGCCTCACGTTCTGGTGCAGGGTGACCTACACTCTGTTACCATAAACATCGTGCTCAAGGATGTAAACCCTTTCATAGCACTATGATGTAGCCAGACTACATCTTGTAAGGCTCATGTTCTATCTACAGTACATAGATCATAAACTAAAGATAACCACATGTTCTTGTTTTGTGAAACTCCCAAACTGCCACTGTTATCAATCCTTAGGATGACACACCAGTCCCGGCTCACTGATTCACTCCATCATCACTCCAACCTACCCTATAGATCAAAGTGATTGTAATCAATAAACAGTGTGGATGATCACAGCTTAGGGCATTCACTGCCTCCAGTAATAAAGTGATGGCCCCCTGGTCCCACTGTCTCTCTTAATCTGTCTTTTTCTCATTCCTTTGTCACCACAGAACTCGGGGTACCCACAGGTGATGTAGGGCTGGCTCCCTATATTCTGGTGCCCAACATGGGGCTCACGGATCCCTACATTCTGGCACCCAATGTGTGGGGCTCATGGATTCCCTAAACAGTGTCACTTCTGTGACCTTTATATTTGTGGTATTTTAATCTACTTTTAAGGAGGAGAAAAAAAAATTTTGTCTCTTAGGAACCTAATATTTTTTCCTAATATTCTATAACATGATTTTTTTTTCTTTATGGTAAAAATATAACTTGATTCTGACTGCCACTTTTATTTTGCTTTAAGCACAAAGAAAAAGAACTGAATTCAAAAAATAAAACCAAATCATTTATTTTAAAATTCATTGCAGTTCTCTAATTTCGTGGAACCTACTAGAATGTACACTTCTTAAAGTCAGGGGTTCATCCTGCTCCACTGCTATTTTTCTAGTGCCTAAAACAGTGCTTATTACTTATAATAAGTGCTCAATAAATTTTCATTAAGTTAGTGACCAGAAGTGCATAAACAACTTTTGCTGTGATTGTTGTTAAAACATGTGACTGGGAAGTCACCTGGTTTTAACAGACATTTGAACTTATTTTCTACCTTCAAAAACGAAGTCTATGTTTTAGCAAATGGCATGTAGTAAAATAAACCATGTACATGTATTCACATTTGCAGGAAGGTAGCACTGACTCTGTCTGCAACTTACATCATCTCTCTTCACCAGTGGGTACCTCCAAGTCTAGCCTGAGATCTCAGTCCTGCCCTGATACTGAGTCACTCCTAACCTACACAGACAGTTATCAGGAAAGTCAAGTCTACTTGACTTGACTTTAAATGTTAGGTACATTTAGAAGTAGAGTGCTGGCCAGGAATGGTGGCTCATGTCTATAATCCCAGTGTGCCTCTAAAGATCCAGAGTACCTAAAATAATCCTGAGCATCTGGGTACCTACCCTACCACAGCTTTTACTCCCACCCCCACTTTGTTTATTTGGCCTAACAGAGTTCTTGCCTCTGCATTCTTTCCTGGCCCTTGCCTCTCATAGCTAAGAGAACTGCCATCTGCAGCTTAACCACAGCAGGGACTGTGTCTAGCTTTTACTGGTGGGGTTGTCCAAGCTTCCAAGTTGGGGATAGCCTCATGTGCTTGTAATCTATGCAGGTACACTGGACCTTGCTCTTTAGAAAGACACTGCCATTGGTTTACTGCACTGTTCTCATCATCTCCAAATGCTTAGTAATTTTTGATCAAGGAATCCCTCATTTCATTTTGTAGCGGGTCCTGCAAATTAAGTAGCTGATTCTGCCAGCCTCTGTGCAGCTGACTGATGTATAGCCCAGGGTCTTAAGGGCTTAGGATCAACACTTACAACTTCCTTGAATACCTGAAGTAAAATAGGTCATTTCCCTGAGTTTCCTTAACTGAAAAAGATAAATAGTATCTGTTCCTCTCCATTTCATGGATATATAAAGGGAAGAGCTTGAACCCCTTGCAAAGAAAAAAAAATGTAAGCATCCATTACATCTTAGTATTTCCTCAGCTTTTATGCTTCACTAAAATGACAGTGGAGGATAAAAGAATTATTTCATGTTTCAGAAAAACAGTACTGTACTGAAAATGTTTCTTAAAATAAATACAGTCCCTTTTCCTTCTCCTTCCCCCAACTTTCTCATCTTGTTATTCTAGCTATAAACCCTTGCTATTATAAAAAAAAAAAAAAAAAAAAAAAAAAAAAAAAAAAAGCTCCCTGGAGTGAAACTGAGATAAAAAAATTATATAAAAATGTATTTGGTCTGAAGTCCAACATGTCTACCTCCAAAACTGGGGAAAAATTAACTTGTAGTTTGGAAGTTAAAAATCCATTAATATATATAACTTATAGCACAAATGACTTCATGTATATGAAAATGCTCTGTATATACTGTATCTATGTATATGTGCAGACGTATATACAAACAAATTATAGAACTATAATGCATCTTTATGGGAGAAAATACCACATGACCTCAATTCCTACCACCAACTGGCTTACAGCATAAAATATCAACAAATGTGAATAAACCATAAGATCTTAGTCCATAATTACTATACAGAAATACTACTTTGTACACAAAATTTTAAAATCCTATGGAAAAAAATTGGAAGTTGGCAAACAAAACTGGAGGTTGCTAATCAAAATTGAAAGTTGGGAAACAAAAATATATAAAGGCATAAAATATATATATATTAGATGGAGTTTTGCTCTTGTTGCCCAGAATGGAGTGCAATGGCACGATCTCAGCTCACTGCAACCTCTGCCTCCCGGGTTCAAGTGATTCTCTTTCCTCGGCCTCCTAAGTCGCTGGGATTACAGGCATGTGCCACCATGCCCGGTTAATTTTGTACTTTTAGTAGAGATGGGTTTCTCCATGTTGGTCAGGTTGGTCTCAAATTCCCGACCTCAGGTGATCTGCCTGCCTTGGCCTCCCAAAATGCTGGGATTACAGGCATGAGTCACCACACCTGGCCAAAAATCTTTATATCTTAAAGATCATAGTTTTATAGGACATTGTATTTATTAACATATCAAAAATATGTAAATATTATGGAGGAGAAGAATATGGATTCCATCTAAGAGAGATCTACTTACTCAATATTTTTCACCCCATATATTTAAGTGGAAAATTGAAGACCCAATAAGTGAAATAAAACAAATCAGGAGAGCTGGGACTGAGCATGCTGGCTCTTGCTGTAAACTCAGCACTAGGGAGGCTGAGGTGGGAGGATTACTTGAGGCCAGAATTTTCAGAACAACCATGTCCCAAAAAAAAAAAAAAAACAGGGAGAGAGACATGGATTTTTTTCTTTCAGAATTTTTAGCCACAGAGATACACAAAGGCCCCCAACAAAAATGTGCCAGTCTATAATAAAACCAACATAGTCAAGACTTAAAAGCTAATTCCTCTGGCATGGGAATCAATATATTAGCTGCCATAATAACTAATTACTTAGATAATACTAAGTATAAATGATAGTTACAAAATGAGAGTCCACATTATAGTTAAACAAATTTAGAGATTATCCTTTTTTATCATCTGTAATACTTTGATATTTGAGGAAAACTGGAAGAGCCTAGAAGGAAAACATATTCCTAGTTTAAACTAATTAATGCAATTCAGCTTTATCCAACAAATACTGAGTGACACGTGAAAGGGATTCCCTGCATAAAGATGGGTCAAACACTCCTATCCGCAAAAACACTATAGTTTTCCTAGGATATGGCACAATGTTCAATTTCCTTTTTCTCTTTCATGTTGGAACTCACAGAAATATAATGGGGTTAGAGAGAAGAAAACTCAGTGTTGCCCTGTCACAATGCAAAGCAACACAAGGAAGAACTCAGCCAGAGCCCATGGAGGGAGCATTCAGACCCAGTCCTAGTCAAAAAGGAATTGCCCATTCCAGTGTGTGTATAGTGTCAATTTTATGTACAATAGCTAATATTTCTCTTCTAATAGGTCTGTGAAATATCATTACTTTTCTTTATTTTACAAATCAGAAAACTCTATAGAAAACTGATTTGTCCAAGACTATATTAGTGATCTTCTAGCAATCAATCCTGTTTCTTCACTACTGTATCCCAGGACGTTTCACTATAGTTAAAACACCAAAATGTGTGAGATAGCAAGACTATGGTAATTCATAAATTGCATGCTTACTTGGGTTTGTTTATGTATTTACTTTGAAATTTCATTATCAAATTTATCCTTCACATTTGAATAATAACTTGATGAGTAATCTAATAGTTACAGAAAAATCATAGCAAAATTCTAAAAGGTATGGGTTTTTGAAATCTGTGGATTTAATAGATTTTTCTATATGATGAATAATGTGTTTTCCACATTGCTTTCTTTGCTATGTTTTCACTTAATCTTTTTATAAAGACACACTGGCAGTAATACTGACAAGAATATCTCTTCCATGACATTTTTATCAGCTCCAGTCTAAATCCTAGTCTTTTCCACTGTTATTTTCAGGTTATATGGAAGAATTCTGGCAAGTAAAGCATCACATACATATGATTTTACTATTAGAATTGTTATAAAGTTATTATGTACCTTAACAAGGTCAAACATTTTAGGAAACATTTATAAGGCACCACCATAAAGAAGTCATTTTCTTCTCACTCCATTTTCTGGGAGCTACTTAGATTTCACCTTCAAAACCTTGAACTTTATGTAACCTGAATCCAAACTGAACTTCTTATTCAAAACAGGCAAACATATATGTATATATATTCACCAACTTACATAGATATATAGAAAAGTATATCCTAGAGTTTTGCATGACATAAATATTTTTTATTCATAAGCAAGAGTACTTTCTAAATGATGAATAAATAATTCAATAATTCAAGAAAAGGGTAGAAATTAAATTCTGGGGTCAGACTTCATGAGCTCAATCTTAGTTTTTTCAGGTATTAGCTGTGTGGCTTTGAACAGTTACTTAATTTAATCTTTTGTGCTTCAATTCTTCATCTATAAAATAGAAATGATAGAAAACTTTATTGTACTGTGCATATGTGTATGTGCATGTGTGCGTATGTTTGTGCGTGTGCATGTAAAGTGCTAAGAATAGTCCCTGTCACATATTCAACATTAGCTAACACTGGGAATTATTATGATTAGTATAATTATTATCCTCCAAAATGATAATGCAATTGTCAAATTGCTCATTATATTTGCCAAGTTCTCTTTCCAATAGTCTTCATGGGAGAAAAAAATTGCCCGAGTAGCTTTTATGCTTCCCCCAATCCAGTGTTTTTAACTCTAAATAAAACTTAAGCAGGCTATATAAAAGTGTGTCAATGTGATATTAGACCTTATAGCTCTTTGTTTAAAATCTTGCTTTAAAAACTTCAGTTTCATATTTTTATAAACTTTTTTGACCACACAAATTTTAGGGTATATAATGAAAGCTGAGAAACTTTCCTTTAAACAAAATGTACCTATGTGTCTGAAAATTAAACATATACATAAATATACAGATATATGTGTGTATGTATTTCAGGAACTAATGGATCCCTCAATCCATTCAATGGTTCCTAGGGATTATGGAGCCATGTTAAAAACACCTATTCTATGGAAGGAGAAGTAGAATTTTGTGATAGAAACAATGGACACCAAACTAATAATGAGTATTCCAGACTCATTAAAAACTAGGCCTCTAGGAAGTATTAGAACGTCACCTGTATCAGTGACAGAGAGTTTATAAAAGATTTTAACCACTGTCATGAACATCCAAATCCCCAGTCTTCTAATGACCAGGGTAGTGGACATCTAATTACAATCTCTAAAGTGAGACAAAGCTAGGCAAACTTACAGTGTGTATTATCTGAAGGTTCTGGTTCTCAAATAGACATGCAGGGACCCTATTGAAGGTTAAGACTCCTTTTATGGCGCTAGCTAAAAGTCTACATTAAAACAGTATATTAGCCTCTCCTGAAGCTTCCCCCGCCACCTGCCTAGGAACAGGTAGAATACCTATATGACCTGGTTTTTCTATAGCCACTGCTGAATTATCAATAGCATCCCCATTCATTCTCAAAAATATCTGGTTTGAACAATAAATTACATAGTCACTGCAAATGTACAGGCAAGAAAAGGGAAACTGAAAGGAATGCAGAGGAAAGTAAGCATTTTCTCCCTCAGTGATGGAATAGAATTTTTTAACATACAACTGTGGGCCTTCCATTCAAAATGCAATTTGATTTTCTTTTACTTTTTTTTTTTTTTTTGAGATGGAGTCTCACTCTGTCACCCAGGCTGGAGTGCAGTGACATGATCTCAGCTCACTGCAACCTCCACTTCCCAGGTTCAAGTGACTCTCCTGCCTCAGCCTCCCGAGTAGCTGGGATTACATGCGCCTGCTACCATGCCTGGCTAAGTTTTATCTTTTTAGTAGAGATGGGATTTCACCATGTTGGCCAAGCTGATCTTGAACTCCTGACCTCAGGTGATCCGCCTGCCTCAGCCTCCCAAAGTGCTGGGATTAGAGGTGTGAGCCACCGCACCTGGCCAAAATGCAATTTGGTTTTCTAAGAGGAGCCAAGTGCCTCTCACCAGTAGCGAGATAACCAAGTTTTTTCTTCTGCCCCAGCAGTGTGGGTGAAGAGACTTCCGTGAACCTGGCTTTTAAAAGAGAAGATACCTGGGAATCAGCAATTCTTAACACTTCACTATATTGCATAAATATCTCTATTCCCTAACAGCATATCCTTAATGTCCTCCTCCTAAGGCCTGAGGCCATAATAGAGGGGGGATATTTTCCAGTCAGCACAGTAAGCCGATCCCCACAATATGTGTCTAACCCTGGTTAACGTGTTGAGTCTAAACCCCAATGATGTTCCCTGTTAAACTACCTGCCTATGACACTGCCTGGGTTCATTAATGTCACTGTTGACAAAGCCTGCCCACAGTGTTCCCCTGGCATAAAGAATACATGTTTTCTAAAACCTGCATGTAAAAATATTCCTCGTAGATTTCCTAGAAAAAAATGACTGGAATATAAACCATGCTCTATGTTTAACTATCGCTAACAAATAGTACCAAATGGCAAAGAGGTCTACTTAGAGGAATAACTCAGATATCATTCATATAGTAGAAATGGTCTGAGAAGTGCAGCAGAGCTAGCACAAAGTTATTTACACTATTAATGTGCTGTCATTGCCTTCCAAACACCAGAGGAGGACTTTCCCCTCTATCATTCCCAGAATTACCACATTATAATCTCTCTCACTCACTTAAATAAAGACATAAAATACAATCACCACCTATGCAGCACTCTCCAAGCTAAAGCCAGTGGGAGTGTTGACTACGGTAAGATTGCAGAAGCTAAGGTGCCAAATCTCATTTACAAGGCATTCCCTCCACATTTCTTTGAAAGGAGCTGGGTTAGGCTGTTAAGCAGAGGCTCTGTGACATTCATAATTTATTTTCCCTCCCAATATCCTTTTTATCAGTAAGTGAGAATAGCAGTACGCATCTCCTTCTAATGAGTTTTTTAAAAGAAAATGAAGAAAGAAATATCCAGCTCTATACATGTTTGGAAAGAGGAAATGGTTTTGTTTTCACCAGATGTCTTAGGAATTGGGTATCTTTAATGCAGCACACCAAGAGCAACCTCCTAAAATGGTAAACTAAAAATTAAAAGCAAAAATTCCTCAGTAGGAAGGCTTGTTTTACAAAGATACACCTTTATTGCTAAAAATCAATACAATTTTAGAGACCTTAGAATGTTATAATAATTGTTGCCATATCAAGGAATATTCTTTTGAGCTGCTAAGCAGTTTTCACTATATGTTCATCAGATTACTTTACTGATAAGAAAATCTGGGATCTGGGTTTTCAAAGGTGTTATATCTTTACCAAAAAATAAAAAATAAAAAAACCCTGATTTTTCAAACAGTTAAATGTGGAGGTTCTTTCTTACAAAGCTATTAATATTGGTAAGAGTATATATTTTTTGCTGACATTTATTATGTCTATATTCTGCCTACTTTGCTGCATTACCTTATTTAAACCCAAGACAACTCTATGATGTAAGTGATTTTATTAATCACACTTAATGGATAACAAAAAGAAAGGTCAAATTATCTGCCAAGTTTGCACAGGTATTAAGTGATGTATCTTTTAACCACTATGCTATAGTAACATCTTGGAGAAGAAAATTAATGTATTTTAAAGATGCATTTTAACACTAAAAAGAACGTCTGCATTGAGTGTACAAGAAATGTTATCATTTTAGGGTGGCATGCAACAGATTTATTTATAAATAATAAAAAGAATTGCTAAAATAGACAACAAGAATGAAAACCGGATTAAGCCAAGGCAGTTAATCATGATACAAAAAAATTGGGGTCCTAAATAATAGTTATTGCAATATTTGTAATGAAGAAAGGGAGACTTTCACTCTGCCAATATCAGATCACATATTCTAACAACACTTAGTTTGGTTTACAGTTTTAAAATGGATACAGAGAAGTGTTGCCAGATGGGGGAAGGCATAATTTAGTGGTTTAGAATTTGAGTTCTGGCACCTGATGCTTGGGTTTGAACTGGAAATCTACTTACTAGCCATGACCCTCAGCAACGTATCTCTTACTGCTCCTATACTCTCAGCTGAACACTGAGAATAATATAATAATAATAATAATAACCTTACAGGAGGATTTAATGAGAGTAAATGTTAGTAAAAGAAAAGCATTCAATTAATACTAATTGTTAGTAATTCAAAGAAACAGATGAATAGAATTTAGAAAAGTGGGGGACTCAGTTCCCATGGCCTCCAGAATCACAGACTTTTAAAGAACTAGACAGAAATTACAGTAAAATAATTGTAGCCAAAAAAAGAAAGAACATTGTGAGAATTAGAACTTCCCTAAGACAGAGTGGACATCTTCAAAATTAGGCATTGACTTAGTACATATATTGTAGAGAAGCTTAAAAGAGGTTTCATCAAGATATCTTTTAAGCTTCCTTTAAAATTTAAGATTCTATGAAAAAAAAAATGACCTTAGACAATCATACGAAGCAACTTCTCTTACTATAAAAGAAAAACCAGTTAACAATGTCTAATTACCTTGTCCTTGAGGCCTAATATTTTCTAAAATTTCTAGCTCACATTGATCCTTCAATTCTCTGAATTGTTAGCATTCATGTAAATAAAACACAGATGTTTACATTTTTAAAATATGCAGTTTTATAATATGTCTAGCTTTTCTAATTGATTTTTCAAAATTCCAAATCAGTGATCAGTGCTGGAATACTAGAGATCATGCAATATATTGCTATTCTTTTTTTTTTTTTTTCTTTTTTTGAGATGGAGTTTCCCTCTTGTTACCCAGGCTGGAGTGCAATGGCACAATCTCAGCTCACTGCAACCTCCGCCTCCTGGGTTCAGGCAATCCTCCTGCCTCAGCCTCCTGAGTAGCTGGATTACAGGCATGCACCACCATGCCCAGCTAATTTTTTGTATTTTTAGTAGAGACAGGGTTTCACCATGTTGACCAGGATAGTCTAGATCCCTTGACCTCGTGATCCACCCGCCTCGGCCTCCCAAAGTGCTGGGATTACAGGCGTGAGCCACCGCACCCGGCTATATTGCTATTCTTTACCTTATGGTACTTAGCACATTGTTAGACAGAGAAGTCAATACTAAGCGAATCGTGATTTTCTGTTCAGATTTAAAGCATACTGTTGAACAGAAATTTCAATATAAATCAAAGAAATTTACTTGGAACAACTGTACTTTACTTGTATAACCAAAAGCTGAAGAAGAAAGTTATCTAGGCATTTCAGAAGTAAAGATACCTCTGTTTTCAACATTTGCACAAATAAATAGACTTAATTATAAGCCAATCCTTTATCAATACAGTGTATTTTTTTTATTTTCAGAAAATTGGAAAATGTTATCATTAGTAACATTTCTCATACCAGAAGCATATCTATGTTGCTTTTTTAAAAATTAAATTTCCTGGAAAAAATGTCCACTGTAGAATCCTTATTGTATTATGTATGGGTTGCATCACATGTTTCAGAATTAGAATAACTGCTTTCTTCATTTCTACCTATAATAAAAATCTATTAATTTGGATTAATGATTTAGTATATATAAGTCATCCTATAGATGCCTATTATTTCTCTGTATAAATTAAAATCACTTTGTCTCTTTAACTTTGACCCTTTTCTTATGCAAGTAAAATCAAAATTTAAATATGCATTCCTTTTGCTTCAAAAAATGTAGAGAAAAGAACTCTTAATGTAATCTTCCTCTTTAGAAAGAAGTCTGTTTGAATTGCTGATCTTTAAAAAAAAAATTACTCTAGGGCTGGGCGCGGTGGCTCAAGCCTGTAATCCCAGCACTTTGGGAGGCCGAGGCGGGTGGATCACGAGGTCAAGAGATCGAGACCATCCTGGTCAACATGGTGAAACCCCGTCTCTACTAAAAATACAAAAAATTAGCTGGGCATAGTGGTGCATGCCTTTAATCCCTGCTACTCAGGAGGCTGAGGCAGGCAAATAGCCTGAACCCAGGAGGCAGAGGTTGCAGTGAGCCGAGATCGTGCCATTGCACTCCAGCCTGGGTAAACAAGAGCGAAACTCCGTCTCAAAAAAAAATTACACTATTTTGATTTATAAAGAAATAGTTTTCTTCAGAGTTTTAATTTAGTACAACATAAAGACAAAAGAGTATATAATTAATTATACTAATAAATGACTGCATTTTTCTTTTCTATATCTATCTGCTACAGATAGATACACAGATGGATAGACAGATCACAATTTCAAGTAAGTCAAGATAAAGGCATTTAAACAAATATTAAGTGCAAATTCTGTACTCAGAAGTACAAAACTCTCCAAAAAAATACAGCCTTGTAGTAAAAACTCAGGAGTTTCTGAATCACAATGCCTAGGTTTGGATCTAGGATCCATTAGTTAAGTAAACTTCAACAAGCCACTTAATCTTTCCGAACATCAGTGTTTCCACCTCTGAAAGAGGTTTCACAATGTTATTTATTCTCATAAAATTCTGAGTATTTGATAACATAAAGTATCTAAAGCATTTTGAATTTATACTTAGCGTATAGTAAGCATTATGTAACTATTTTAGATTACTGTTGTTATCATTAGTAGTATCTGGTTATTCATAGCCCACTTAAGGAGCACAGCCAAGCCATTTAAAGAGCGGAATATAAAAGCAGACTCTTCTCTACCGAGGGCTTTCTTGGTGCCCTGAGGCTTCACAGAATGAATTATAATGTGTGGCTATGTTTCCAATGCTCTACAACTACATGTTCTAGAACTATGGTACTGAACAAAGCTAACCAGGACATATGGGATAAACCCATTTGATACAGCTGTCTTAACCAGCAGTCTCCAAAATCAGAGGGGAAAAAAAGGAAAGCAACATTTTGAACACTCACCTTGAAACAAATACATGACCTATGCAAATGACCCACTGTACTAATAAATTACATTAAAAAACATTCTGAAGAAACAACTAAACAAAGATCTGAACCTTTCTTCAAACCATTTCTCTGGAAATACTTCAAGTTAAGAAAAATAGGGAATGTCATCTGTGTCACCAGCAACATTGTTTATTATTGGTGAAATGCATCCGGACCAAAAGGACTGTGACTAAACTATACAATCATTTTGGGACTCACAGACCTCAGCCTCCTTGTGTACAGTGTGTTCTTGTTCCCAAGGGCATCCCTTGAGGGGACATATGCTATTCCCAAGATACAGGTTCCTGGGGAGTATTAATGAGCCTTACCCAATGCAAGGTGGTCCATGCCTATCCACATGGTTTCCTCATCTTAAAACAGAGTTGCAACACGAAGGAGAGAAGTAAATCTTTCCTGAGCACCTTTAGGTACTCCTACTGAATAAGCACCTGATGTTATCCTGTTGACATTCTGTGTTTCCTGCCCCGTATCCTGCTAAACCAAGTAAACCTGCTGCCAGACCTATTATGTCATGCAAGTGTGAATGTCAAGCCAAAGCCACCTAGTCTACTGCTGGTGGCCATACAGACACAGGCATTTATAAAAATACATTATGTTCTTCAACTGTATTCATGTACTGTTTTAAGCACCCTGCTTTTGAGTATGCTGCTTCGGTACACATACTTTCAGAATACTTTAAATATACTGTTTGTAATAAGCTTAGGATATGGTCTTTTTTCACTTTGTGATTTTTTTTGTTTCCTTTTGGTGATTTTGACAGATCCTTCTCTTTGGTCATTTTAAATCTCTGCCTCTCTCTGCAAGTATTACTTCCTACAGAACTTTTAAAATGAAAAATCAGAAATTCCATTGTTAAAAATATTGCTTTAACAGGACAGTTTCAGGAAGTACAAATACTAAAATATATTCCTGATGCTCTTCATTCTGAAAATTTTTCCTTTAGAAGATATTAGGATATATCCATAGAAGCTTTAGAAACTAAAAGGTTGTGGGAGAGGTAACTCTAAGTTTTAAATTTAATATACTTTATATTAGTTTCATTAAAATATGCTATGCTAAAAATAGAACTATTTCTTCCATTCTTGACACTATCCTGAACAGTAGAGAAACGATTTATTCCACTCTTGACACTTTTACCACTTCCTGTGAAATTTCCTATAGAGTTGTCTTTCATTACCCCATTTTGGGGCACAAATGGTTTTAAATACATTTCTTTTAGAACTTACCCTGAAACATGCAACATCAGCAGCATGTAGAAGACAAAGAAGAGGTTATGAGTATACCAGAAGATATCATAGTTAGAAACTCTGCAAAAGCAAATAAATTCATTTTAATGCTACTTTACATTCTATCTTACTAAAAATATCAAAAATATCATGTATCATTTCAAACATATCTCATAATTTTAGAAAGCTAAGATATGAATACATCTGATATTTATCTATTAACACCAAAGTATGAACACATCACATATAGAGAACTGACAAAAATTATCAATAAGACTTTATCACATGGAAATAATTAAGTTGTTTATTTTCAAGTTATTATGATATAAGGCTAAGAAGCAGAGAGTAGACTGCTAACATGTACCCTGGCTTTTATTTTATCAATATTCTCAATTTTCAAATAATTTCCAAAAAATAAACAATGTTTCCCTTTCCATACATATTTTGAGAGTAGTTTAAGGAAAACATAAAAAGGGAAAAATTAAAGGAAATTATAACTGAAGTATTATATTTTTCTCTGGACAGTGTAACAAGAATGATACCTTGATGTTATTGCTCTGGGGGAGGACAAATACTCTGAAAAGAAGGAATGAGAAGCATAATCTACAGAATGTTTGAGAGAAGTAAAACAGTAACAGTTATTTAATTTCATATGTCTGGAGTGGATTTTATATATTAGAATCTTGCAAGTAGAGGGCAGATACTTACAAAAGCTTCTTATATGGTTCTGATACTTCCCCTAGACTCTTAGAGAAACCTTTATTTAAGCAGCAGGAAACTGCTTTATATTTTCTCCACTCTTAGTATTGGCCATCATAAACAATATCACTACCACCCCTTATAATATATATAAAATTCAGATCCTTTTTTTAATCAAAACTATTACAGGTTGAATTGCAACATTAAGGGATACACATTTGTAATGCTTTTAATACACACTGTCCATTGCCCTCTAAAAATATATTTATTAATTACAAACCCAACTATAGAGTAGGAGTGCCTATTTCCCAAAACTCAGACCGAGTATTATGTTTTCATTTTTTTTTATAATTAGGATGGGGTATTATTTCATATGTGTATTACTCACTTTTAATTCTTCGGTGACCTTTCTGTTCATAATCATTGCCCAATTTTTAATTAATATGTGTAATTTACCTAGACCTACATTTGCTTAAACTTTACTTTCCTTATAAGCTTGTAATGTCACCTTTATTATCTAGCAGGTTCTTATATATAGCAAGGTCATTTACAGGGCTTTTTACTAACTTTGCCCCTTGGTTCAATGTGTTGGTCATTTTTACAAGTTAATTTCTGCTCTCTTTTAAGTTACTGAAGTTTAATCATTTTAATGTTTTACTGAAGTTTAATCATTTTAATGTTTAATGTTTGGAATCACTTTGCTAAATTAAAAAAAAACAAGCAAAATAACCTGTCCGAGAATGTTACTGAAATTGCAACACTCCTAAAAAAAAAACTGAGGGTTCAGCCACAGTGGCTAATGTCTGTAATCTGACAGTTTGAGAGGCAGAGGTGGAAGGAATGCTTGAGCCCAGGAGTTCAAGACCAGCCTGGACAGCATATTGAGACCCTGTCTTTACAAAATAAATACAAAATTAAAATTAGCCAGGCGGTGTGTGCCCGTGATCCTAGCTAATAGGGTGGCTGAAGTAGGAAGATAACTCGAGCCTGAGAAGTCAAGGTTGGCGCTGCAGTGAGCCATAATCTCACCACTGCATTCCAGCCTGGATGAGAGAGAAAGACCTTGTGTCAAAAAATAATAATACTAATAAAATAATTAAAAGGAAGAACTATTCTTTATAATATACAGCCTATATTCAAGTCTCTACATATCTCTCAGTGAACATATTTGTTTTGTCTCTAGATATTTTATGTTTTGCTGCAATTATGAGTGGTATATTTTTATTTTATTCAATTTTTCAAACTGATTATAGCTAATATACAGAAGGATTGTGTTTATGTTTGTTTTATATTCAATTACCTTTTTCAACTCTTTTTGCTGGTGTTAATACCGAATTTTTCCATAATTCTCTTGGATTCTCTTAGAAACCTAATAATTACCATTATTTTCAGAAAGAGTAGATAGATATAATTCCACAATTATATCTTGAGATATATCTTGGGGGTGTTTTTTTTCAAAATTCTCAAGAATTTTATCTACTTTTCTGGAAATAATGATAATTTATTGTTGCATTTTTTCTAAAAATTCCAAATGTTTCATTTTTTACTATATGTAAATATTGGTAGAATTAAAAATACTTAGTTACTGCCATTTTAAAATCAATTGAGATGAGAATAGGTATTTCTGTCATCTAATAATGGGATATATTAATTATTTTAATAGACTGATCTATATTGAACTCTCCTTGAATTAGGCTACATTTCACTATCAGAAATCAAACATTGGGGACGTATTTCTTCACTTGATTTGTCTAATGCTTTAGTTTCTCAGTGGTAAAAAGAAAAGGTTAAAAAAAAACAGATATCCGTCTCCATGATCCATTGAAGAATTTCAAGGTTCTAACAATAACACTTACAGAAAAGCAAACTAGATGTTATAATCTTGTTTAAACAAATTATAACAAATCATAAAAAGCATGGAAGATTAAGAAGTACTTAAATTGTTTATGAAAGCAAGAGTAAAAGTGCAGTTCAGAATAGAAGCTAATCTTTGTATTCCATTTGACAAAACTATATCTCGAGGATTTCAAAATAACTATGTCAGATGCTCTAATTTTCCTTCAAGAACTCCTAATGTTGAAAAAGTGAGATTTTTTTTAAAAAATGATGCCTCTATCTAAATAAAATAAAATTGCTCCCCACAAAATTTTTCATTCTTATAAAAAGCTTTAAAAGTATTATTACAATTTGACTCAGCTATTCTACATCTAAGAATTTTTCCTTAGGACATCATTGAAAAAGTATGCAAAGACATGGATGAGGGTATTTGTTTCAAAACTGAAGTACCAAAAAAATGAAAATCTACCCAAAACAGAGTAAGACGGGTCTGGGAAAATAATGTATAAAGACCTATATGGTGATGTGCTGTGTCATCAGTAAAGAGAATAATAACAAAATATTTCTTAATGTGAAAAATGTTCATAACATAAATGTAGGTTAAAAGTAAATGAAAGATAGTATTCTAATATGGTCCTATTTTAGTAAAATACATAGGTATATGAGAGAGAAAGAATGATCAGGGGGTGGAGGGAGGTGAATTAGTGAACAAGAACAAGAAGGATTTAACGTATAAAAATACTCTACATATGTACAGTATTAATCTTTGCGTAGTAAGTATACTTGTGTGAAATTTTGGGGTGTGTGTATGTGTGCACACAAATGTTAAGAAGTATAAAGACAGATTCATTTAAGTATGTTACTGGGCAATTATTTTCAAAGCTATATACATATATATTTCGGTGTTTCTATTAAATTTCATATTTCAACAAGTAGAACAACATATGCTATATTTCTTGTTTTTCTTTTTTGCTTTAAGTAAAACTTTTATTCAGAAACATTGACACTAAAATATTCTGAAAAATTAAATAGGTTTATCAGAAAGGACATGTGAAAGTGTTCCTGATAATGTATATTTCATTTTCCTCAAAATCTCTTAACTGTAAGAATCAATATGAATGCAGATAATTTCTTACCAACCCAGAAAATTTGCTAATGCAAAGATAATTTTCAAAAACAAAAAGTCACATATAGAAACAGCTATACTTCAGTCTTAGTTATCTAGAATAGTTCATTAACCAGGACACTACAAGGGTTAAATACTTTGGTTACTCAAGACTTTTTCTAAATAACCTGACAGATAAACATCAAAATAATTGACTCTCACACTCACCTTATTGCATATGTAGAGGCTGTGATCATGAGGAACAGCACCACTACCATGCAGACCCCTGTCAGGCCAGGAACTATAAAAATGTACACAAGTACGTTTTTACTTAAATCATAGTGAGAAAAAAGTACAAAAACTGATTATATTAGAATCCAAAGTACTATGCTGTTCTGTGGGAAGCTGAATTCAAATCCCATATCTACATATATGTTCTCCCTCAAGCCTTTTGTTTTTTTTATTTTTTTAATTAATTTTCTTAATTGACAGAATAATTGTACATAGTTTTGGAGCACATAGAGATATTTCCATACATACAAGGTAAAAGTGATCAGATTAGATTAATTAGTATATCCATCCATCATCTCAAACATTTATTGTTACTTTGTGTTGGGAACATTCCATACTTTTCTTCTAGCCATTTGAAAGTATATAATAATTACTGTTTACTAAAGTAATACTACAGTGGTATAGAACACAACACTTACTAAAATGAGCAGTTTCAAAATCTTTAAGACAAATCAGGGTCTTTAATCTATTTTACAGAGGATTATATTTTTTATTCCCAAATATTCTATTCACAATGGCAAATATGTACTTACTTCTAAAGGTACATACTAAATATCAGTAATTAACGCAATAGGACAGGGTTAACGTTCAGCACTGTTACTGTTTTGGTTTTAGCCACCATAGTACTAAATCTCCCTTATGCTCTCCTTCGTTTTATGAAACTAAGTAGTGCCTTCGGTTTCAATTTCAATTAACTGCTCTTAGGCTTCACTACCTAGAATAATTTTAAACAAAAAATAAGCAAAGCCTAAAGTGTCTTCAAAAACCACAAGGCACAGAACAAGAAATTGTAGATTTCTAGAATAAATTACAATATTGATGTTTTAAAGATACTTGCAAACATATTTCTTCTTAGTATGAAAAATATGCTGAACTCAGTGCTACAGATATGGGATAAAGTTTTTTAAAAAAAAAAACAAACAAAAAAGAAAATTTGCAAATATATTGTCAGAATTATAATGGTAGGATAGATTGCTACAAATCTATCATTAGCACATATAGCATGTTCAAAATGAATAGCTAACTGAAAAACCATATCCTAAATAGCTAAAGTATTAATGGTTTCCTTTAGTATTATATTACTACAAAATTAAATATCCTGTCAATGTTACATTAGTTTACACTCATAAGCAACAGTAAGTCCTAAATACCCCAGCTGAGAGAATTTTAAATCAGACTACAAAGAACGATATTGGGACAATTCCACCTGGAAAAGTGACATTCCTCTGCTTCTTGTCTTATCAAGGAACCTACTATGGAATAGAAGGGCTATCATCACCAGCAGAAGCAGATACCTTGGGTATAACGTAAGAGCAACACAGGTGTGCATCATTAGAATTCCAGAGTTAGAATCACTGGAAAATAACATTTGAAATCTCAATACAGTAGAAACAAATTTCACTTACAAAGCACCACATGAAAAATAAGATAATTAGTCTATGGATTCTTAGCCCTTGAGTACATGCACTCCTCACTCTCCCAGTAGACGGTTTTGGAAGCCTAGCAAAAGGTGCCCTTCCCTTATATACCTAATCCAAATCATTTCTTCTCTACGCTTCCTTCCTAGAGTATTTCCTTTCCCATTGATTTTTCCATTTCCTCCAGGTGAGTGCTTACTTTGTAGGAGTAAGAGATGAGCAAGATAACTAGCCTAGTTCACTCTAAAGAAATAGTAGCACGAAAAATACACTATTTTAGAAAAATAGCATGCCTGCAAAGTAACCCAGCCATTGTGCTTCCAAGTATTTACCCAAAAGAAACACAAACATATATCCATGCAGTGACTGGTTTAAGAATGTTCATAGCTACTTATTTTTAACAGTCATAGTCTATAAACAATCTGATATTCTTCAACAAATTAATAGATAAACAGTTGTGGTACTATCTGGGTCTGGAAAATTGGCATTTAAAAACCATAAACTGTTGATATATAAGCAACAATATAGATGAATCACAAAATTATTAGACTGAGTAAAAGAAGCTACGCCATCCCAGCCCCCCAAAAAGTACAAACTCTATGATTCCTTTTATATAACATTCCAGAAAATTCACACTATTCTTCAGCAATAGAAAGCAGATCCATTAGTAGGCGGGGTAGAGGGCAGGATGCATTACAAAAGAGCACACAAATCTGCTGTGATAATAAAAATATTTATCATCCAGCTTTTGGTGAGGGTTCCACTAGTGTGTATGTGTGTGTACATATGCATATATCAAAATGAATCAAACTGCATACTTTACATGTGCATAATTAGTGTCCTTCAATTATAACTTCATAAATTTGAGAGTAAAAAGAAGAAATTGGTCTCACTGTTTTCAGGTATTAAAAAACAAAACCATTATTTGATCAAAAGAATAACTAAATGATAGAATCTCAGATGGCTACACAGTGTAAAATTATAGTTAGAGGGGCCATTCCAATATTTTATTGGGTGTTTATTAGCTTTCTATGTTTTCATACAGTTTTCTATATGGTTCTGAAAATGCCAACATTAGTCACGGAATGTCTGCAAATTACTTCATCGAAAGAACACCTGAAAAAACAGGATATGTTTAGAATAGGGCCATAATTTCCAAGCTGTATTATTTGAAAACTAATTTCTTGAAATGCTAATTTCTATTACTCAAAAATGCTATAACCATTCCTTAAAAAGTCACAGGATACATTAATATATAAAAATCTCTGAGAAGTATTAAAGTCAAGAAACCTGATTAAACTTAAATATTTTCTTAAACTTATTAGACCAGAGAATTCCTTTTAGGTCAGAACATAAAAACATAATGGAAAGACTTAGAGGAAATGAAAGAGTTTACTTTAGTCAGTTGAGGACAAAGTAGAAGCCCCAGACAACCAGCCAATGATGTATATGGTCTGGGATTACATTCTTGTTACTGTCCCTTAGGCAAAACTCCGATCTCACTGAATCTTATCTGCAAACTAAGGAAAATAAATATGATCATTTTCCATGTTCCTTCAGATTTATAAAGTTATCTCTTTTATCTAAAGAATACTCTTCTTTTTATTTCCCAAAAGTAAAAGACCAAGGTGTATAATTAATAAAGCAATAGATTTCAGAACAATGAAGAACTTACTATTAGCAAGAGCAAAAAAGCATACTATAGGCAGGGTGGTCAAAAAGTCAGGCGTAACTACCTTAAGAAGCCCACTGGAAACACACACGCAAAGGCTGGCTAACCTATTATCTGGGATGTTACAGAGAAGATCTATGCATCAAATTAAAAAGTTAAACAAATGACTTTTACACATTCAATGAACAGTGTGTAGGCATCTATAGTGTACTGTTAAATGCTAGAAATAAAATAAATTCTTTCTTTTTTCTTTTTTTTTTTTTTTGAGATGGAGTTTTGCTCTTGTTACCCAGGCTGGAGTTCAATGGCGCAATCTCGGCTCACTGTAACCTCCACCTCCTGGGTTCAAGCAATTCTCCTGCCTTAGCCTCCAGAATAGATGGGACTACAGACATGCACCACCATGCGCAGCTAATTTTTGTATTTTTAGAAGAGACGGGGTTTCACCATGTTGACCAGGATGGTCTCAATCTCTTGCACTCGTGATCCACCCACCTCAGCCTCCCAAAGTGCTGGGATTATAGGCATGAGAAAATAAATTCTTTTCTACAAAAAAAAAAAAAAAAATCCCAGTCCACTGGTGGAGACAGATAGGTTAAGCAGGCAATTGCAACACAGGGCATTAAGCACTCTAAAGAGAGCTAAGCATTGAGTGTTTTCAGGGCACATCAAAGGGCACCCAAAGCTAGCCTTGGTTGACAGCTCAGCTAAGTCCAATATATTAGCCTTATTACTACACATTCTAAGAATCTGCAAACACAGGCTGGAAATCACTGGGCTAGTCTAATCTCACGGGCAAAGTTACTCATCCAAGTGAAGTGCTTTGATTCTCCTGTGAATTTTTTCAGTCCTTCAAGTTAGGAAGCCAAACCAGTACTTGTCTCCTTAGCAAAACACTTGTTTATATGTTTATTCTTATCTCTTTACATTTATGGATATTAAATTAGTAATCAGTAGCTTTTAAAATGAATAATTGCATGACATTGTAATTTCTAAATGAAACTGAAGGATTATTTTCGTTCATACCCAGGTGTGGTCAGAAATATACCATTATCTATTCATTATTCGATTTTCCTAACATAATTGGAAACATAATTATATTTGTTTATAAGGGTTTTTAAAATTAAAATTAGATATTATGTGTTTTATTCTCACCATATAAGGTCCTATCAAATTTGAAGATATTAGTAAGCATTTTTAAATGAACATTTAGATAATTCAATCTATTAATCTTATCTTATAAATTTTTAATTGGAATGTTTTTAACATTTCTTATGTAGTAAGTTTAGCTACTATATTTTGTGTCACTTTTATAGCCAAAATCTTTTTCTACAAGATAATCTTAATCTGCCAGTATATTAGATTCCATTGAAAAAATTTCAATACACAGATATAGAAGAGTCTATGTAACATTAAACCAACTAAAATCCATGAAATCTATTAACCAATAACAATATTCTTTATCACTAGAACACCTAAAATCATACATGCTTTCCTTCATCAGAAACTTAATTTTTCCGAGGTGTTGTGTCTGAGAACATTCAGAAATGGCTGTGAAATAGCTTTAGTCAGTATTAGTGATACAAAGCTGGATTAAGTTCATTTATAGAAAACAGTGTCTTTCATTCCATTACCATCCTTAAACTCTCCTTTGCACTCTCACCTGTTATTCATCAGTGAGGACAAACAGATGCCTCAGGAGCTCCAGACTCACTTATGGAGCCCTGTGTCTGAACCCCAGCTCCAGGCTGATGACCTGGGAAATGAAGGCCTCCTGATGGCCTGCAAAGCATTTCTTTCTTGAAATTATGTGAGACTCTGAGGGAATGTGTTCTCTTTCCGGGTCCATGAGGGGTCGTAGTTTTAAGGGCAAGAATTTCCCAGCGCCATGCCCCCCCTCCCATCTCTCTTTATCCAGGAGATTTAACGGTTTATGTTTGAATTTCGCAGGCACTGAAAGAAACCAAGAGTCAATCACCCCAGTGAAAGTTTAAAGAAACTCCTTTCATTGGCCAGAAGAACCTGAGAAGGTGGGAATTTCTCCCAGGATAAATTCTCCTGCTCCGACACTGGATTTCCAGCTCTCTACAATCCCGTCCCAGGTGGTGGGAGCTCCCTTTCCCCTCTGGATTTCCCCTCTGGAATCCCCTTCCACATTCTTCGAGTGGAATTCTTTCTCTTCTCTTTTCTCTACCTAAATAAAATCACTTTTCCACAACACTTCTTGGGTCCAATATTTACTTTTACGAGCATACGGCACACCTGCAGTGGTCCCATCACTTATTCTTTAAGAAACTGGAGACCAAGAACCCACAGCATTCTCTCCGGGGAGCTGTGCCTCACCAGTACCAAAGAAAATAACCGGTTACAACTGGGCCACCAAAATGGTGCTAATTTGCTGATTTGGGTGAGTCAAATTGTTTATATTGCCAGAGGCCTTAAAAAATGTTTACCTAAGACCCTGAATATTCTAGAAGCAGCACTTCCCAACCCAAGAGAAGCTCACCTACAAGTGGAAAAGACTCTATATGTAAGGAGATAAACTCTTCTAAAACACTACTTTTAGTCATCCTTCAGTATCCATGCGATTGGTTCCAGGACCCCTTCAGAGATACCAAAGTTTTAAAATGCTCAAGTATTTATACATAACCTGTGCATATCCTCTCACATAATTTATCTCTAGATTACTTACAATACCTAACACAAAAGGCAGGTAGTAGTGAGATTATATGCTCAAGAGTATGATGAGATGTTCAGTAGTGACAGGACAGCAGCTCCCGAGGTACCTGGGAAAGTTAGTAAAACACTTTGCCAAGTCTCTCCCAGAGACCCTTTAAGGTAGACTCAAAAAATTTGTATTAAATGTCTTCTCTACTTAGTCCAACACCACTCATAGGGACCTCTGGGAAAGAACATAGGATGATGAGGTTGCACGCTAGGTAGATAAATTACCTGCTTATTAGAAGTATTAATTAAGTGTCAGTGTAATCTTAGACACATAACAAATCTTTTTGTATCTTTGTAAACTAAACTTCTTAAACTTTTGAGAGCACTTTAAAGGTTCCAAGGCTTCAATTAAACTTATGTTTTAGAAAATAATATTAAACAAAGTTTCTGTTTTTCTCTCATTAAACCAAAAAATACATGGATTCATACATAAGGTTTTGTTTTTCTGTAGTTTTGTTCTCATCTGGTTCTTCTGGCTTAAATGAAAACATGTTTTCAATGAGCAAAGTTGTTAGCAAAAGTAAACTGTGTTCCTAAAGAGAAAATTGTGAAACACTTTATGAGTGGCAAGTATTATAAACCTATAAGCAAAAGCAAAATACATTTTATAAATCTCAATATATAGCTTTGACATGAATGGGAAAAGTGCTAGAAGTATTGTAATTTTTCAGCAAAAAATTGATTCAAAAGAAAAACAATGCATTTGACAGGCTAATGTGCCTCAGTCCTATATGCAAATTCTAATACTTAATTGGGTATTACAGCCAAAAATTTATGATAAATCATCTCAACTATGCAATCATCCTTGTCCCTGAAATAGGTGCCAAAAATTTCCCAAATGCATCTTTCATCTTTATAAATGTAAGGTTGGAAAAAGAAAAATTTTAGTAAAAATTGTTAAACATCAGGGGAAGTTCTGAGACGTTTAAACACACTGTAACAAATTAATAGTCTAGACTGGGATTTCATGGACAATAAACTTGAAAAGGAAAAATAAATTACAAATAAAATAGAAGACACATTTCAAAGAAATAACTTATTTTAATGACTGTTTCTCCTCTTTGTTGTAGATTTTAAGACTATAAAATGTTGCACTAAATGACTCAATTATAAGAACTACCCACAATGCTTGGTGTTTCTTTCCAATACAGTAAGGGCAGGGGCCTGTTCCACGTGCATTATCTCCCACAGCAATTACCACAGCAGCAGGCACAAAGCAGGCCCTTCATAAGCATGAGGTTCTATTGTTTTGATCGGAAGAATATATGACAGTGAAATGTATTTGCTTATTTTTACCCTCCATTCATTCACACCCAATGTTTGCATTGTCTCTCTGTTCTCATTGCAACCTTACCTTTGAACTCCACACATACTTACTCTTATATGCAAATTTTTCATTATAATTTGATAATGCTTACTTTTATTAAAGATGTTTCTGAATCTAAAGAAAAGACTAAGAATGACAACTTACCAGTTGTGAAGAGAAGTTTTCTAGGATCCTGAGAAAAAGAATAAAAATTAATGACTGAAAAACAAAGCACTGATGATTCTATAAAGGGTATGCAGGATCTACATGCCAAATATTGGTCATGTAAAATACTGTCCACCCAACGGAAGTGAGAAAGACTCAATTAAGTTTTGTAACATTTTTACAATGCTAGAGGAGATTACAAGTAAAAACCCAACTCAGTGAAATCTATCCATCTGAGGCAAAATACTGGATGACTCAAAACACCTAACCATTATGCTTAATGGCTACCTACAAGCTGGTGGCACTGGCTTTAAGTCCACCTTTGACCATTTTGAAACTCAATATCTTAGTCATGATGTTAAAGTATTAGTATATACTCTGTCTACCATAACTGTGAACCTGCATCACAAGATGTGAAGACAGAATAAAAACCAATAACATATGTAGGGCATTTTCACATTATAAGCTCAGTACAAAGATGGCTAATTGAGAACTTTCCATGTTTCAAATATAGTGAAAAGTGATGAGGATACACAAATAAAGATCAGTTTCTGCTCTTGGAAATATGAAACATTAATACTGTTATGATATTGTATAATTTCCCTTAAACTATATCTCTTGTGCTCTAATAGGTTATAGTCAACTCCCTTCCACCTTCTGAAAAACCCATCCCCACTAAATTTGTGGATTTACTTTTATTTGCATGGTGCTTAGTATTTCACAAACTTTTGAATTCCTTTCCTTGTGCCTTCATTGACTTGGATCAGGCCAGACTAAGAAGGAAACCATTTATATAGTGTCATTTTGGAGTCTTTGAATAAGGACCCCTTGTCCAGGAATAGCTCCTCACCTGGCTTAACTCAATTGACTTCTATTCCAACTATTAGAAATATGGCTATAGGGTGATCTAGGGAAACGAAACACATAAACAACCCATAAAAATGTAATATGGGCTGAACAAAGTATAAGACTAGAAATGCAAATAAATACCTATAGAAACCCAGAAGATGGAACAATTAATACTGCTAGAGAAAGAAAATGAAACATGAGAGATGGTTTCACAGTAGCAAGATGAGGCAGATTTAGCTGAGCTATCAAGAAAGTGCAGTAGTCACAAACTGGAAGATGAATCCTTCCAAGCAGAGTAAAAGCATAAAACAAGAACAATAGGGTATATGGCACAAACCATCTTTTTCAAAACCGGTTCACAAAACGTATGTGTTGATTGTGTGTGTGTGTGTATATATATATATATATATATATATATATATATATATATATATATACATACATATATTATATATAATCACTATATATAAAATATATAATATATGCATAATATACATGCCATACATATTTACTTATATATTTAAATATATAAGTACATATACACACTTTTATTTTCATCTATATCTAATGCACTGCCTTGTACCTATTAGATGCTAAATACATATTTATTAAAAAGAGGGAAAAAAAAGAATAAAGAGAGACATGAAGGAATAAATAGAAGAAGAAAGTAAAGGCAGGGAAATATTACCTTAAAACAATGAGTTGCCATTTTCATCCATCAGATTGGGAAAAGAAGAACAGAGATGAGTTGTAAAGATAGGCATTCTAATATTGGTTAGAAGTGTGAAAACAGGAGAAGACTTTTTAAAAAGGAATTTGGCACTGTCCATCAAAACTAAAAATGTGCAACTTTTTAAACCAAAATTCTACAACTATGGATCTGTGTAGCAGAAGTGGACAAAGAAATACATTTATTGGAGCGTGGTTCATAACAAAACCTTAGAATCAACATAATGTCTGAATAAGAAAAAGACTAAAAATAAATTATAGCACAGTAATATGGAGAGAATGAGAAAAACCAAGATATTTTGATACAGTAAGCCATAATATGTATATTTATAGAAACAAATTGCCAAGGAATATATATGATAAAATGCCACTCAAAATATCAGAAAAATACATAATAAACGATGCCTTGTTTTGGAGGAGAATGTTACACTTTCAAATTCATTTATTGAGAGTTTTAAAATATTTTAGGGGTCCAAAGTGGCTCCCGCCAGAGGTCGTGGCACTTGCGAAGGCGAGGTCATGAGTTCAAGGCTAACCTGAGCAACCTCATAAGCTCAAACTGATTGGCAGAAAAAATAAAATAAAATAAAATATTTTATATTGAGCATGTATAACTTTTAAAAGAAAATAAATTTAATAACTGAAACCCTTGAAATCACTGAAAATACTGGAACTGAAGCAAAAGCATATTCTAAGAAAATGAGAAAACCACTGAAGTTATTAACGACATGAATTCTGAAAAGAGACAAAAAGAAGGAAAAAAGAATCAAGGAAAATATTATAACAGGGGCAGGAAACAAGTAGCTAGTGATTTGAGCAGAAGGCAGAAGAGAGGGAAGCGGGAGGGAATGAGATAGGGAGAAGTCAAGGCTGGGTCTGAAATCTTTACATGTGAAAAGCTGTCACCAGCCTGATAAGGAGTTGAAATTTTTCAGTGGTTCTCAGTGCTGGATTCAGTCTACACCCCTGGTAAGCTTTTATAAAATATGAATGCCTGCCTCCCAACCCAGACCAATTAGATCATATTGGTATTTTTAAAAACACCCATGAGGCAAGGGCTGTGTGAAAGGTTGCTCGCTATTTTAGTTTTGTGATTTGTTTCCGTGTTTGTTTGTTGTTACTTTTTCCTTAGTTTTATTTTAAGAGGAGGTCAAGCACATGATCACAACAATACTAAATCTAGAAAACTCTGGTGACCTGTGGAGGACAAAAAGACATGGGGAAGATGGAAAGAAATCTGAGTAAGTCACTACCAAACTTAATCTGCAGAACAGGAGAGTAAGGGTGGGGGGATACTGATTAAATGGGACAGAGCAGTTTGGTTTGGATGCAGTCTTGGCACTGTGAAGCAAAGGCAGCCTGAGGACTATATGAAAACATCAAGCAACAGAGACCTAACTGGGCTGAGCATGTGCTGTTCATCAGGCCCTGGCCTGCACCTTGCACATATAATTTCATTTCATGGATGGCTTCACATGGAGAAAAACACTCTATGTCAGATATTGCCTGCCACAGAATTCAATTCAACACACCTAATTTGAGGAACTTTTTAATGAAAGAATCATGAAAACTCACTAATATTTGTTAAGTCAAATAAACTAATTTATCCAGGATTCACAAATAATCAATCTACTTTTCTTCCCTTCTCCCCCAAACCAAGTTTGTTAGTTATAAAGTATTTTTACCCTGTAATGGCACTGTTGACACTCTCAACTGAATGATAGGAATTAGACAAAAGCTGCTGGGAGTCAGAGGCAGACCTGAGTGGCAACCATCTGAACACTGCAGAATATAAAAAGTAGACATTCTACCAACTCCTACTTTCAGCAGGAAAGACTATGAAATAGTAATTACTTATATTTTCTATTGAAAAGAAATAAAACTCAACTTGACAACTGCATTTTAAAAGCACTCAAAAGAAGAAGTAGGTACAAATTTTCAGCAAAAATCACAGACCCTCATCAGTCATCTCATGACAAATGAAAGGAAAATGGAAGACAGAGACCACCCACCTCATCTCGGTATCTTGCTGCATTCAGTTCAACAAAATCTTCACTGTAATTCACTGAGAAGTTGAGGGCATTCACCAGATGGGCAGCCACGTGCACGCCTACAGAATCGCACCAGGAGCAAGTTAGAGGGATTTTCATACATGCTATATGTCAAGGACTCTGTTCTTCTCTCCGTAAGTAAATACAGGGTCAGACTTTGACAGCTATATGGGCGATGCAATATTACATTGAAAGGTGAAGTTTTAAAGAAACAAAAAACTTAATAATACTTTATCAAATTTCAAAGGCTGTGAAGTAAGTCAGCGATAAGAAAAAACATACACACACACGTCCTCCCCCAACACATACACACAAACACACACACACACACCTTCCCCCAACACATTCTCCTCCCAACACACACACATCTTCCCCCCAAACACACATACACAATTCCTCAATACACACACATCCCCTCCCCCAAGACATACACACACATCCTCCTCCCAAAACACACACACACATTTACATAAATGTGTGTCTAATGATATGATTATTTATTTATTTACTCAAGCAGCTCCTTGATATTTTAGGTATTCCAGATCTTTCACCTCTTCCATAGTTTCAAACCTGCTATTAATATATATCTTGCATACTTCCCTGTCCCACAAGGTAAATTATAAGCCCAGTGAAAGACTTTCAACCAGTAGAAATTTTTGACAATCCAGAGATTTAAATCACAGTATTTTTAACCCAACAGAGAAAGTGTTGGGAATCACTTCAAGGGACAGAGTTCAGGAAAATAATAACCACAGTAAACAGAGTGCTCAGCTCATATGAATAATAGCAGTGTTAGGAAATTACTAGAGACGTGATGACAAACTCATTTTGGCAAACCCAGGGTAATAAAAATTATCCTGCAGAGGCTGGCTAAGGAAGAAAGTGGGATGTGCATGGTCTAATCACACCTCCCCCTTGCCCAATCTTTGCTTGTAAGCAAAATAAGGTGTGAATTAACAGCACATTTTAATACACTGAAAAGTACAACAGATAACTCACTGGAAAATTTGTGATCTTGGCCATATTACTTGCCTTTCAGGGCCCTTAATTTACTTCTCTATAAAATGATGGTGATAGAAACAAAAGACTTAATGAGATAAGTGATCTGAAATTGTTTAGTAAACCATTTTAGTTCACAATATATGGAGTACAGTGGTTCAAAAGAAGATATAGCCTGGAATCTAGAAAACTATAACTTTCCACAGCCCATAATATGAGATGCAGAGGGCTTAGAGTTCTAAAATACAAAAAACAATGAAAACGAGAGAGGACTAGAATGCTAAAATGCCTAAGAGTTAATTACAAAACTTATAAGGTCCTTCAAGTAATCAAATTAGAGGTGGAGGAAGAGTCAGGACTTATTATAAAGTTACAGTAAACAAGAATATATGGTATTAGCAAAGGAAAAGAAAAACAGATTAATGAAACAGAATAGAGAGCCCCAAAATTCACCCACATAAATACAGTCAATTGATCTTAGACAAAAGAGAAAAAGCAATACAAAGAAGAAAATGACTTCATCGCAAATGGAGCTGAAACAAGAGAACATTTACATTTAAATAAATAAACCTAGACATAGACTTTACATGCCTCACAAAAAATTAATTCAAAATGAATCACAGATCCAAAAGCAAAATACAAAACTATAAAATTCCTTAAAAGAAACACAAAAAAGTCTATTGACCTTGAGTTTGGTGATGACTTACAAGGCCATGATCCATGAAAGAAAGAATTAATAAGGTGGACTTCATTAAAACTGAAAGTTTCTGCTGTGCAAAATACATTGTAAACACATGAGAAGACAAGATACAGATTGAGGAAAAGCATTTGCAAAAGACATAACAATAAAGGATTGTTATCCAAAATATACAAAGGAACTCTTAAAATTCAACAATAGGACAACAAACAACCTAATTTAAAAATGGGCCAAAGATCTTAATAGATACCTCACCAAAGAAGATATACAGATGGCAAACAAGCATATGAAAATATGAACCACATTATACGCCATCAGAGAAATGCAAATTAAAATGACAAGTTACCACTATGTACCTATTAGAATGACCAAAATCCAGACTCTGATAACACCAAATGTTGGTGACATTGGGGAGCAACAGAAGCTCTCATTCATTGCAGGTGGAGAATACAAAAAATGGTACAACCACATTGGAAGTGAGTTTGGTGGTTTCTTAAAAACTACCCATACTCTTACCACATGATCTCACAATCACATTCTTTGATATTTACCCAAAGGAGCTAAAAAGGTATGCCCACACAAAAACATGCACGTGAATATTTACAGCAGCTTTATTCAGAATTGCCAAAATCTGAAAGCAACCACGATGTCTTTCAATAGGTGAATAGATAAATAAACTGTGGTGCATCCAGACAAGGAAATAGTATTCACCACTAGAAAGAAATGAACTCTTAAGCCATAAAAAGACACAAAGGAAACTTAAATTCATATTAATAAGTGAAATAAGCCAATCTGAAAAGGCTACATATTTTATTATTCAAACTATATTACATTCTAGAAGAGGTAGAATTATGGAGACAAAAAAAATTAGTGGTTGTCAGGGGTTAGTGGGAAAGAAAAGATAAATAGGCGGAGCAAGGAGGATTTTTAGGGCAGTGAACCATTCTGCATAATACAATAATGGTGGGTACAGGTCATTACACATTTGTCCCAACACACAGATTATATAGCATCAAGTGTGAACCCTGATGTAAAGCATGGACTTAGGTGATAATGATATGTCAATTAATGTAAGTTTATTGACTGTAAAAACTGTACCACTCTGGCAGGGGATGTTGATAATGGGGGAGGTTGTACATGCATAGGGACAAATGATATTTGAAAATTCTCTATATTTTTCTTTCAATTTTGCAGTCAACCAAAATTTGCTCTTCAAAAAAAAAAGTCTTTAAAAAAATTTTTAAGAGAAAAAAATGGACAGGAAGCTAGAATGAGTTAACATGCAAGGATAAGTTTCCAACGAAGTAAAACAAAGAGTGTCTAGGTGTGACACAACTATAGCACAGGTATAAAATACTATTTAAACAAAACTGTCTGTGTCATGTAGCTTCATCAGTACCCAAATGTGTAGTAAAATAATCCTTCGATTTTAAATTAAAAGCTTATAATATTAACTACATGCTCTATGGCTAAAAAATACAGAGTCATCTATAGAAGAACTAATATTCTCTCTGTCTCTGAAAAAAAAAAGTCATTGGTAATAGCTATAGAAAATATATCATTAAGGGATATATTCACCTTTTTAAAGGACCTCTCAGGTCAAAAGAATTTAGAGCTCATAATTTTAGGCAGCAGGGAAGGAGCTAAACAAAGCACTTTGCATAGATTTTCTCATTTGATTCTCAAAACAAAACAATGTGGTAGATAGAGTCATCCCCATTTGTCAGATAAGAAAACTGAGGTAAAGAAGGGTAATTTAGCCAAAGTCAGACAACTAGTGAGTGGCAGAATGCAAACCCTCTGGAACACAAGCTCATGCCAACTCAGTCTCCTCATTGTTGTACAATTGAACCAGAATTCTTGGACGTGATTACAGTTTAGGACAAATTGAGTCATGAATATGCTGGTTTCTTGATCATCCTCCATTTCTGAGCTTTCACCCTCCCTCTCCCATCTATCTCTAACACTAACCACACCCTTGGTCCTTATCTCATCCTCACTGAAGTACAAATCCCATCCCAGTCTCTTCCCATTACCGCAGAGGTGGGACTACCAATAGGAAGATATTCAGTGATAAATCTGTGAAGGTACCCATTTAGACAATGCTTGGCAATTTTTTACAAAGCTAAAAGTATAATGATTTCTTGGCAATAGCTGTATCGAAACATTCCTCAGTCAAAATGGCCCTACGATCAAAACAGCTATGTCATCAAATAATGGCCAGGTGAAAATACCAGGTGCTTTGCACTGAAATAATTAACCCTTGCAATTGTAGATTACAATTAGTAATTCTATCCTAAGAATGTCTATTCATTTTCCCATTTTTGCCTTAAATCTATGAGGCAAGTCCTGTTGTCAATCCATTTTACAGTTAAAAACAACAGCAACAACAACATATTGAGGATCAGAGCGGTAACATCACACCTTAAAATAGAAGGGCAGCTGGGAATAGAATCTAAAATACGTAGGGCAGCTCTGAGGAGTCCATGTACTTAATCACAATGTTTATTTTTTTCTCTTCCAAAAATTTTAAAATGATCATGTAAAAGCTCAGGATAAAAATGTATTTTAAAAGGACTTACAATAACAAAAAGATCATTGCTTTATTTGTTAATTTGGAAAAAAGCAGGATAAAGATTCACGAATTTTGACATTTGTTTTCCTACCAAGTATTAATACCAAAGAAACATTAATCACATATAATTTGGGATGGAATCCTAATCTACTAATGAGTATTTTACATTCTAATTTTCATTCATGTGGCCAGGCACGGTGGCTCCTGCCTGTGATCACAGTGCTTTGGGAGGCTGAGGCAGGCAAATTGCTTGGGGTCAAAAATTCAAAACTAGCCTGGGCAACATCATGAAAGCCCATCTCTACAAAAAATACAAAAATAAGCCAGGCATGGTGGCACACGCCTATAATTCCAGCTACTCAGGAGGCTCAGGTGGGAGGATGACTTGAGCCTGGGAAGTGGAGGTTGCAGTGAGCTAAGATTGTGCCACTGCACTCCAGCCTAGGCGACAGGGCCAGACCAGATCCTGTTTCAAATAATAAATAAATAAATAAATAAATAAATAAATAAATAAATAAATAAATAATGTTCATGCATTTCAAGTCATATTATATCATTACTTTCAAAGCTTGAAAACTTTTAGTCTGTTTGTTCCAGTATTTCTAAATAAAATTACTTACTTTAAGCAAATAGTCATTATAAGCTTAGGGGCCAACTTTTGGATATCATAATGTAAAAATTACAAGACACATCCATTTTCTGTAGCTCCCTGTAGACAACCCTCTTTAAATACATGAAAAATAACTACTAAGCTATTTAATAGGAAAAGCTTAAATTGCTGATAGCAAAAAACATACAGAACAATAAAATCACACATTTTCTATGTATAATTTTATGTGTGGTTTAAAACACAAACCACATGACGCTCTTATGCTGTTCAACATTAATGACATTTTATGTTCATGTATCTGCAGGCAGTTACCCCAAATTGTCATCAGCGGTTATTCTGGAAGAATAAGATTCAGGAAAAACTTTCTCTGACCATTCTGCATATTTCTGGAATGTTTAAATTTAAAGTGTATAATTCTAGCAAATTATTTAATATCTTGTGGCTTTCTCACCTGAGAAAATACAGATAGTAACACCACAGGTAATATGGAATGTTCTGCTTTTATCCAACAATCTCCTGGTTCTCCTGCTTGGAACCTAAGCAAAAATCATTTAATATGGTAAAAATAACACAACAAATGAGATATCAGTATATATACATATATTTTTTACAAAGTTTTTCAGTATAGCATTGTTCATTATGTCAAAATTTTTAAAATATGGCAGAAGCCTAATAATCCCAAATTGGTGAGATTAATTATGATCTATCTAGTTAACGGAACACCTGAACCATTAAAAAATATATGTGAGAAGGCTGTATTGTTGATATGAAAAGATATTCAAGACACATTGTTAGGTAAAAAAAAGTTACAAAACATAAACCACACTGTGATCTCATAGTGATCAACACAAATGGCATTGTATGTAAATGTATCTGCAGGCACTTACCCCAAATTGTCATCAGTGGTTGTTCTGGCAGAATAAGATTAGGGAAAACTTTCTCTGATCATTTTGCATATTTCTAGAATGATTATGTTTTAAAATACATATGATTTCCTTTTGTAGTAAAAAAATAAGATTATTTTTAAATGAAGCAATCTCATCTATAGTTTAAAACACCTGCTTGATCTTATAACAAAATAAAATGTCAAGCACCTTTGAATCACTGTTTCACACTTGGGACAATTCTTTAAGAATTATTCAATACTGAGAGGCTTATGTGGGAATTCTTCATTCCCTGCCACTTTCTTCTCTTTCTCCAAGCCAAGGCAATGGCCAGCCACAGGGATCAAAACCTAGCAGTTTAAATGGTAGGCAAGCTAGAGAAAGAGTTATTTGCACAGATTACTGCATTAAAAGGATAGCGTTTCTAAACATAATTACATAAAAGGGTTGAAAGGTTTTCCTAGAGTAAATCTGCACACATTAAATTCATAGAACATCGAAGTGATCTCAAGTTAACAACTCCTTTTAAAATATCAATATATATCCAGCAGCGCCTTACTTCGTGTACCTTAGGGAAGAAGAATCAGCATGCATACACACACACTTATACAGATACACAAAAATAGTCAAAGATGAAAAAGAATTTTTGTGAAATTTTAACAGAATGGTTGTTTTCTCTGTTTTCTTATATACTTCATTTTACAGCATTATGGATCACACATGACATCACAATTTAATCAAGACATGTTTCTCAAGCCAATTATACATTTCAGAACAAGTATATGTGTTAAACAGAGATAAGTTTTTGCCAACACCAGCAATCATTTCATGTATTGCTCAGAGTCCAAAGGACTCTAGTTTGCTCACCTGGATTTAGCTAAGTAAATTACAGAATCTCAATGAGACACGATATAATGAAAAGAACTCAAATTAGCATTCAACTTAACTTTGCCATTCACTAGTCTCAAAGTTACTCAGAGTCTCTGTGCCTGAGGTTTCTTGTGCATGAAATGAATCTAACAATATATAATTGCAAAATCCCTGTAAGAATTCACCAGTATGTATGTGAAATACTAAGCATTGCACTGGAAATCCCCTGTTAACAATATTACTATTACCTTCTGCCCTTATCTGGTGTTGCAGAGTAGCTCAAAGATCATCTTGACAGGTGACATAGCTTTCACCACCGTCTTAGAATAAATCACTGCAGCAGACTATGAAAACTAAACAAACTAACATGTGACTGTTACACTTGATTTTTATGCTGGAATTTGTAACTAGGACTTTTTTTTCTTACCTTCTGTGACCCTCGGAGGTAAGCCAAGAGTGTTCGGCACATGGGTAAAAGGATAAGGCTGCAGTTGAGGTTAAGAACAGATGCGGAGGCTCTGCTTAGACACAATCCTAGCTGAACAAATAAGGCAAGGTCAGCACACAGGTAAGGACAGTCGTAAAGCCCTGACCTGGCTCTACAAGCTACAGGTCTCACCTTATCACTCGTTTAAGAATCATGCCACATACCAACTCCTTCAAGAGCCTTGAATAGTCTTCCCCTTTCCTCTCACAAAAACCCCAAGGAACAAATAGTTTCTTTCTGCTCTGCACTGCCATAAAACTTAGTACTCCTCTCATTTATGCTACGGTAACAGTCATCTGAAAACACTGTTCTGGCAGAAATTTCATTTCTTGTTCTGCTCCTACCCCACTGTTCTGGCTGTTAAGAACCTTAGAGAGTTTCCATATATACTGCACCTCCACATTCATACGGTGTCGGACCCTTTGTTTACTGATAAGGTCACAGATTTAAATGAAGATTTTTCATGTGTGTTCTCTCTTTCTGGAACATTCAGTCTCCACACAACCCACCCATTTATACAACACAGCTTTTCTGCAAGCTCTGCTTATCACTAACTCTACTCATCTTTCTGGTCTCACAGTAAGCACGACTCTTCTAGATTGCTTTCCTGATCAGAAGAAACTAGGAGAGAACTCACTGGTTTACATGCACTCATTGCTTTCTGTACTTCCCTGATTATGTCTCTAACCCTCTTTCCAATCTTTAAAAAAAATTTATTTTATTTTAAATTGACAAATAATTGTATATCTGTATGGGTACAATATAATGTTTTAATACATGTGTGCATTATGAAATGATCGAATCAGGCTAATCTATATATCCATCCCCCAAAACACTTATCATTTCTTTGTAGTAAAAATACTGATTTATTTTATTCATTTATTTATTGTTTGAGGCAGGGTCTTTGCTTTTTCTCCCAGGCTGAGTGCAGTGGTGCCATCAGAACTCACTGCAGCCTTATTCTCCAAGGCTCAAGCTACCCTCCTGCCTCAGCCTTCTGAGTAGCTGGGACTACAGATGCAAGACGTGTGGTGAGAATATTTAAAATCCACTCTTAGTTGGGCATGCCGGAATGCACCTGTAGTACCGGTTACTCTGGAGACTGTGGCAGGAGGATTGCTTGAGCCCAGGAGCTTGAGGCTGCAATGAGTCATGTTCATGCCACTGCAGGCCAACCTTGGTGACAGGTCAAGGCCCTGTCCCAAAAAATAAAAAATAAGAATAAAATATACTTTCAGCTATTTTGAAAAATACAATACATTATTACAAACTATAGTCACCATGTTGTGCAATCAATTATCAGGTCTATTTCTGCTAACTGAAACTTTGTGCCTTCTTTCCACTCCCATCCCCACCCTCTGGTAACTACCATTCTACTCTCTATTTCTATGATTATAACTCTTTTAGATTGAAAATGTAAGTGAAATCATACAGAATTTGTCTTTCTGCACCTGGCTTATTTCACTTAGCATAATATCCTCTAGATAATCCATCTTGTTGAAAATGACCAATCTTAAATAAGACAGTGCCTTGAAAAACTGAGATTCATATATTTGACTATGTCTTGGGAGGAGGATATATCCATTCTTTCAAGCACCGTTTTCATTTGGTAATAGCTAACTTAAAGCATTGTCTTCATATATTCACACTACATGCATTATGTCCATGTTAAAACACATAAAGAATATAATGGAATAAAAATGCAGAGATGTTAACAAAAGTACATCTAACTCTTAATAGCCACACATGGTTTGGATCAATTTACACTTATTAATACATTAAACCTCTTTCTTCAACCCTAGGAAGTAATTAACAATATTATCTTCCTTCTTAAAAAAGAAAGAATATTCAGTCATTGTGAAGTTAAGAATTTACAGAACATAATACAATCAGAAAGTTGTGGAACCAGAATTCAAGCCCAGATATTCTGGCCCCAGCATCTATACTATTTATTAATGACTACTTTATCCTGCTGCTAAATTGCCTTTAAAAATAAAATGTCCAAAAGGCATGTGTTAGGTAATAAGTATTTTGTTGAATGACTTGATGATTAAGTGAACATCTGAGGTAAGCAGTTTTAGACAACCACCCTATATAAGACTTCCCTCCTAATAACCCTCTCCAGTCCCAGAAAGTTTATTGTTCTTGTCCTTTTATCATCAAAAAAAAAAACTAAGGCATAAATATTTGAGAAGCACTAGAGAAGGTCACAGCCTCGTATTCATTAAAGATTGGCTACACAGTATGATTGGGATGGGATTCCTAGCATAATTATTCTGTTACTTCCATTTAGTGAATAACACGTTACCTTGAATTTTTCATGTTTTAACCTATTTCTCTAAGTAAATGTTAAACCCCTCAAGAACAGGGTAAATACTTCTAAAATGTTTTAATATTACCTTACATTTTAATTTTAATTATCTCTTTATTAATTGCTTTTGAATATATTTTTATTGTAATCATCAGATCTATTCTGACAGGCTGAGTAGATGTTATAATTGCCATTTTCAGAGATGAAGAGCTGCTACAAAATAATAATAATTAGGTCCACAATGAGAAATCCTGAATTCAATGACTTGGGATAGTGCTTGAACACTGACATTTTTGAAAGCTTTCCAGATGATTCTAATATGCCACCTGGGTTGAATACCACTACCTAATGCTATTTAGCTAAACTATACTGTTTACAAGTTATGAAAAAATGACAACCATTAAATTATAATAAGTAAATATAATTGCATATTTCCAAACTTACCAGCCAAATAAAGCTTTAAAAATAGCTCTTTTTAATACTTAAAGTACAACTGCAAATAGTCTAGGCACAAATACAAACAAAGCAAAAACAACAGATATCTCATCTACAGAAAGCTGACATAGTAAAGTACAATAAACAGGTTTCCCATTTTTTTATCATCCAATATAGACCAGTCACTAGATTAAGCATTTTTAATGAAAAAATGAAAATATTTTCAAAAACCTTGTAGAGTAAGAACTATCATACTCATTTTACAGATGACTTGTATAAGGATCTTAGAAGCTGCATATCTTGTCCAAACTAGTTGAAAAGGAATTCTGTACCCTGGACCCTATGACTCTTTCATCTCAGGGTTGAAACCAAGGCAAAAAATGCACTGAAGGATATAGAAGGATAAATATTAACTTGAGAGACATGAGAAAAGTCCGCTCCAATAGCTCCCGTAGGCCATATACATTGTGCTTAGTTGCCGGCAAAGTATGTTTGTTAAACAAAGTTCTTGGTTTTCATCTTCCATCAAGCCTGACTACTTTAGTTTATTACTTAGTTACAAGTTACCTCTATCGTCCTAGCCAGTAGCATTTTCTCTTTAGTTGGTATATGAATTAATGTGTTTGTGTCTTATAAGACATCAAACTTCTCTGACCTTCTATGCATTACCTTGATTCTTATATATTATCACAAGGACATTCCAAGGAGAAGCAGAAATCCCAAGGTACCTCATTTCTCCTTGTAACTGCCTCTCAACTCTACGATCTGGCTTACTCCTCCTTTCACTCTTTTCCTGCACCCAGGTAATAAGTTTTTCAAAGGCAGGATCCTTTTTTTTACAGCTGTATATCCTCAGCCCTAACACAATGGCAGTATTCAGCAAATGCTTGTTGAATTGAACTGAACCTCTAAACACATGTACCATGCTCTGATCGGCATTTTATTTGGTTACAACCCTCAACTTAGTTCAAATATTTACAATCTTAGAGCTTATTTTATTCGTGAAGCTTGGATGTCACCAATAACTTTAAAATGGTCAGTTTTCAGTATTTTATATGGAAAATATTATGAAGTGGTCACTGAAAACTCCCCACTGTTATCGAGAAGATGAAGTCATTATCTATCTATCTAGCTAGCTAGCTAGCTAGCTAGCTATACTGTACAAAAAGCAGACACTTCAAGAAAATTCCTAGTTACATTATTCTTACTCCCAGAATCTGTAGGCAAATCTATAGGTAAATCTATCCATCAAAGTGGACAATCAATAAATCTTGAGTGAATACACATATGGTAACTAAAAAAAAAAAATTGAAATCATGAAGACAGAGAATACTGATGGCTACCAGAGGCTGAGAAGAGTAATGGGAAGTGGGGAGATGAAGAGGCGATGGGAAATGGGTACAAGAAAGCAGTTATATAAAAGAAATAACATCTAATGTTGGATAGCACAATAGGGTGATTGTAGTTAACAATAATTTACTGTATATTCCAAAATAACTAAAAGAGTGGAATTACAATTTTCCCAACACCCAACACAAAGAAATGATAAATGGTTGAGGTGATAGATATCCCAACTACTCTTATTACACATTGCATGTCCGTATCAAAATATCATCTGTGCTTTACACATATACACAATTAATACAATAATTGAAAATTAAATTGCTTAAGAAGGTAAATCTAAGCAAGCCTCAAAAAGAAATCTGTGTGAATAAATGAATGGATGAATAGCAATAAATATTAAGTAAATTTAGAATACATATATTTTTACAAATATAAATGCACAAATATTTCTAATAACAGATTTTGAAAAGACTAAAAATTAATCCATAATGAAAGTAGAAAGAGACCCCAGATGGCTGACTAGATATAGCCAGGAGGAACATCTCACACTGAGAGACCAGGACATGGGAAAGACTAGCAAACTCTGAGCAGATCTTTAGCAGGAAAGCATTAAAAGTGGATAAAGAGAGGATGCAAACACTGGACTGAACTTGGGGAGGAAGCTGGGAACCCTGTAAGGGGCTGCTGAGTACTGGGGTTCATTCCTGGCCCGCAACTCTGGGGAAGGAGTGAGTTAAACATGTGAGGAGTGGTCTGTTCTTACCAGGAACCTCCAAAACTCCTGGCAGCAAGAGAGCTCACAACTCCCACAGACACTTGAGCTGACAGTGTTGTTCAGAGAGGTAGAAGAAACAGGATTCCAGCCTGTGTAGAGCCCAAGCATTTGGCACAAGAACAGCTGCAGTAAAGCATGGCCAGGGTGCCCATCCCCCAACACTCTCCATGCTCCTCTAAAAGACTTCAACCTTTGAGAAACTGTCAGGCCTGAACAGAGAGAGCATTGCGGTGTTGCAAATGGGATGAAACCAGTCCAAAGTGCACATCCTGTGTCTGCTGGCCTCTCCTGGGGCCTCAGCCTGGCTGTACCTGCTTGAATCACAGCTTCTGATACCCAACCAACTTGCTTCCCTGGGGTTATCATCATAGCTCCTTCACTGGAAGACCAAGCCTGATTGTTGGAGAGTTCCAATAGATCAGCCCCTGACAATGCACACTAGCCAACCTGCATCCTTGCCCCACAACAGTCTCCCTCTCCCCACGTGGGCAGACCTTCCTCCCTTACTCAGCCAGTACATATGTGTGCATGCACCCTACTGTGCCACCACAGCTGGTGCAAGCAGAGCTCACTGTCCAACATCCACTGACAGAGGAGCACCCTGCTGCACTGCCACAACCAGCACAAATGCATACATGGATGCTGGCAACTCTGCCTCTCCCACCCCCCTACACCAGCCACACTGCCGCTGCCATAGACATGAGCATACACAGAACCACTGCAGGCTCACTCCCACTGGTGCCCCACCCAAGCCAACAAAAGTGAACCCTGCCAGCACCAGCATTGTAGAGTTGTGGCCAGAAGAATGGGATACCTCAGCCCCCAACAAATCAGATTCCTAACCTCAAAGGGCCAGAGATCAAACCTGGGGTCCTGGTACAGCCCCCTAGAGTTAATTAAACATGCAGTACAGGAATGCTGAGCTGACACTTGGCCCCCTAAACCTTCCAGAAATAAAGTCAGTCTACTGAGCCTACCTTAAACCAGAACCAAACCCCTAAAGGCATCAAAGAAGATAAAATTTATTTTAAAAAGTCATCTGAAGAACAATAACTTCAAAGACTTAAGAAACATCCATCCACACAGATGAGAAGGAACCTGGCAACTCAAAAATATAGTGTCTTCTCACCTCCAAATGACCATACCAGGTCCAAAGCAATAACTATGCTGAAATGGCTAAAATGTCAGAAATGGAATTTAGAATATAGATAGAAACAAACATAGAGATTCAGGAGAACGTCAAAACCACATCAAAGGAAACTAAGAAATGCAATAAAATGATGCAGGAACTGAAAGATGAAATGGTCATTTTAAGAAATAACCAAAGTGATCTGATAGAGCTAAAAAATTCACTACTAGAATTTCATAATCCAATCACAAGTATTAACAGCAGAATATACCAAACTGAGGAAAGAATATTAAAGCTTGAAGGCCAGTTCTCCAAATTAACTCAGATAAAAATAAAGAAAAAAGAATGAATGAAAACTCGAGGAAATATGGTATTAAGTAAAAGGACCAAATCTATGACTAATTGGCATCCCTGAGAGTGAGTAAGCTAATTGGAAAACATATTTGAAGACATAATTCATGAAAACTTCCCCAACCTTGCTAGAAAGGCTATCACTCAAATTCAGGAAGTGCAGAGAACCCCTGTGAGCTCCTATGCAAGATGACCATCTCCAAAACATAGTCATCAGATTCTCCAAGATCGAAATGAAAGAAAAATCGTTAAAGGGAAGCCAAACTACAAAGGGAATACTTTTAGGCTAAAGTGGACCTTTGCACAGAAACCTTATGAGACAGACAAAACTGGGGACTTATATTCAGCATTCTTAAGGAAAATAAATCCCAGTAAAGAATTTCATATTCAGCCAAACTAAGCTTCATAAACAAAGAAGAAGTAAGATGCTTTTCAGGAAAGCAATTGCTAAGGAAATTCCTAATCACAAGACCTGCCTTATAAGAAATCCTGAAGGGAGTGCTAAATATAAAGACAAAAGACCATTACCAGCCCCACAAAACAAACTTAAGTACATAGACCATTGACACTATAAAGCAACTATACAATAAAGTCTGCAGAATAACCAGTTAACAACATGACGGGGATCAAATTCACACATGTCAATAATAAGCTTGAATATAAACAAGCTAAATGCCTTAATTAAAAGACACAGAGTGGCAAGCTGGAAAAAGACACAAGAGCCAACAGTATGCTTTTTCAACAGCCCCATCTAACATGCAATGACATCCATAGGTTCAAAGTAAAAGGATGAAAAAATATCTACCAAGTAAACAGAAAACAGAAAAAGCAAGGGTTGCTATTCTAGTTTCTGACAAAACATACTTTAAACTAACAGTGAACAAAAAAGACAAAGAAGGGCATTACATAATGGTAATGCTAAGTAGATATGAACTCAACCCAGCAGCACCCAGATTCATAAAAAACTTTTTAGAGCTACGAAGAGACTTAGATAACCACACAATAATAACAGGAGACTTCAAAACCCCATTGATAGTATTAGGCAGATCCTTGAGTCAGAAAACTAACAAAGATATTCAATACAAGATCTTGATCCTCGACCAAACGGACCTAACAGACATCTACAGGACACTTCGCTCAAAAGCAATTTAATACACAATCTTCTCATCTGCACATGGCATATATTCTAACATTGACCACATGCTCAGCCGTAAAACAATTGTCAGCAAAATTTAAAACCTAAAATCATAGCAATCACATTCTTGGACCACAATGCAATAAAAACAGAACTTAATACTAAGAACTTAGTACTAACAACTTAACACTTAATCTTAGTATTAAGGTTTAATTTCCATGGTTTAATTTCCACATAACCACACAATTACATGGAAATTAACCTGCTTCTGGATGACTTTTGAATAAAAAATGAAATTATGATAAAAATCAAGAAATTATTGGAAACTAAGAAGAACAAAGATACTACATACCGCAATCTCTGGGACACAGCTAAAGGAGTGTAAAAAGGAAAGTTTATAGCACTAAGCACTCACATCAAAAAGTTAGAAAGATTTCAAATTAATAACCTATCACACCTAAGGGAACAAAAAATAACCAAAATCAGAGATGAACTGAATGAAACTGAAAGAGGAAACATCATACAAAGGATTAAGAAATTGTAAAATTGGTTTTTTGAAAGAATAAATAAGATTCATGGACTGCTAGCTAAACTAATACAGAAAAAGACAGAAGATCCAAATAAACACAATCAGAAATGACAAAAGAAACAGTATCACAGACTTCTCAGAAGTACAAAAAGTAGTCAGAGACTATTATGAACATCTCTATGCACACAAACTAGAAAACCTACAAGTAATGAAGGAATTTCTGGAAACAAACTCTCCAAGATTAAACCAGGAAAAAATTGATACCCTGAATAGACCACCTAGTAAGTTCCAAAATTGAATCAGTAATAAAAAGCCTACCAACCAGAAAAATCCCAAGACCAGACAGACTCATAGCCAAAATCTACCAGATATATAGAGAAGAGATAATACCATTCCTACTAAAATTACTCCAAAAAAAATGAGAAGGGACTTCCCTTAACTCATTCCAGTACCAAAACTAGCATCATTCTGGTAGCAAAACCTGGCAGAGATACTACAAAAAAAAAATAAAAGAAAACTTCAGGTCAATATTCTTGATGAAAATAGAATCAAAATCCCCAATAAAACACAAATAAATTAAGTCCACCAGCACATCAATAAGCTTATCCACCATAATCAAGTAGGCTTTATCCCTGAGACAAAGGCTGGTTCAACATACACAAATCAATAAATGGTATACACATCACATAAACTTAAATGAAAAAACAAAACATGATCATCTCAATAGATGCAGAAAAGACTCTGAGTAAAATTCAACATTGCTTCATGTTAAAAACCCTCAACAAACTAAATGTTGAAGGAAGACATAATAATAAGAGCCATCTATGACAAACCCACTGCCAACATCACTCTAAAAAGGGAAGGGCTGTAAGCATTCCCCTTGAGAACTAACACAAGACAAGGATGCCCTCTCTCACCACTTCTATAGAACATAATACAGAAAGCTCTAGATGGAGTAGTCAGCTAGTAAAAAAATTTAAAGACATCCGAATAAGAAGAGAGGAATTCAAATGATCTTGGTTTGCAGATGATATGATTCTATGCCTAGAAAATCCCATAATCTCTGCCCAAAAGCTCCTAGCTCTAACAAACAACTTCAGTAAAGTTTAAAGATTATAAAAAATGTACCAAAATTAGTAGCATTTCTATACACCAACAATGTCCAATCTGGGAGCCAGATAAAGATCACAATCCCATTCACAACATCTACAAATATAATAAAATACCTAGAAATACAACTAACCAGGGAAGTGAAAGATCTCTGTAAGAGAATTACAAAACACTGCTGAAAGAAATCAGAAATAATACAAACAAATCAAAAAACATTCTGTGTTCATAAATGAGAAGAATCAATATAATTAAAATGGGCATACTGGTCAAAACAATTTACAGATTCAATATCATTCCTATCAAACTACCAATGTCAGCCATCAGAGAACTAGAAAAACCTATTTTAAATTAATATGCAACCAAAAAAGAGCCCAAGTAACTAAAGCAACATCAAGCAAAAAGGACGAAGCCGGATGCCTCACATTACCTGACTTCAAATTACACTACAAGGCTACAGTAACCAAAGCAGCATGGTACTGATACAAAAACACACACATAGGCTAATGGAACAGAATTGAGTGCCCAGAAATAAAGCTGCATACCTACAACCATCTGAACTTTGACAAAGTCAATGAAAGAAAGCAATAGGAAATAATGGTGCTAGGATAACTACAACTATATCCTCCTAGCACCAGTATAATATAATGGTGCTAGGATAACCGGCTAGCCATTTGCAGAAGATTTAATCTGGACCTTTTCCTTAAAGCAATATAAAAATCAACTCAAGATGAATGAAAGACTTAAATGTAAAATCTAAAACTATAAAATCCCCAGAAGATAACCTAGGAAAAATACCATCCTGGACATAGATTTTGAAGAACATTTCATGATGAAGACAACAAAAGCAATTACAACGAAAATGAAAATGGACAAATAAGATCTAATTAAACTAGGTAGCTTCTGCACAACAAACTATAAACAGAAAATCTGCAGAATGGGTGACAATATTGCAAACCATGCATATGACAAAGTTCTAATACACAGATTCTACAAGAAACTTACACAAATTAATAAGCAAAAAACAATCTCATTAAGTGGGCTAAGGATATAAAAAGACACTTTTCCAAAGAAGACATACATGTGGCCAACAAACATACAAAAAAAAGTTCAACATCACTAATTATTAGGGAAATGCAAGTCAAAACTACGAGATACCATCTCACACCCATCAGAACGGCTATAAGTCAAAAAACAACAGATTCTGGGAAAGTTGCAGAGAAAAGGGAACACTTACATGCTGTTCATGGGAATGTGAATTAGGTCAGCCCCTGAGGAAAATTGTTTTGCAATTTCTCAAAGAACTTAAAACAAAACTATCATTGAGGCAAGTCCATGATTGAATACATACCCAAAAGCATATAAGTCATTCTACCATAAGGATACATACACACATACATTATCACAGCATGGAATCCACCTAAATGCTCATGAATGACAGACTGGCTAAAGAAAATATGGCACATACATAGCATGGAATACTGCACAGCCATAAAAACTAAACAAGATCATGTCCTTTGCAAGAAATATGAATGGGGCTGGAAGCTATTATCCTAAAAGGAAAAGAAAACCAAATGCTGTGTGTGTGTTCTTACTTACAAATTGAGAGTTAAACATTGAGCAGACAGGAACGTAACAGACCCCCGGGGTCTACTTGAGAGCAGAGGGTGGGAGGAGGGTGATGTTCAACAAACTATATAACCGGTACAATGCTTATTACCTGGGTGAGAAAGAATCTGTACATGAAACCCCCAAGAAACACAGTTTATCCCCATAGCAAACCTGCACATGTAGCACTAACCCTAAAACAAAAGTTTTTAAAAAAAGAAAAAAATTTAAAGCCAATGTTGACATTGTGGAAGAGAAGAAAGTGGGCTGAGGGAACCAAAACCTCATTAAAGAACATCTTATAAGTCACAGGTCATAAAGTAAAATTGACCAGTAAAATCCCACTATTATCTCTTTCAAGTCATGGAAAAATTATTTGAATGCTCTAATGTTTGCATTACTCATCTGCCAAGATGAGTATATATAATACCACTATGTGAGGAAATTCAGCTGCAAACTACTTGTAACATGCCTCCAAAATGTTTTCTATTCAGTAAGTACAATCCTTAGTAAACTTTTGTTTTATTCTGCTACTTTTGGGGAAAGAAGAAGAAAGAAAGGGAGCAAGTCAGAGTAGGAAGGAAGAAAGCTAGTTAACTGCATTACTATATAGCAGCAACAAATATTTTTTAAAAGATATTTTAAAGATTTTATTTTATAAAAGCAATAAAAAATATAAATTTTTAAGTAACAAACTTAACCAAAAAAAGTACAAGACACATGTAAAAAAGGAACCTAAGAGAAGGGCTAAGTAGGTAAATAATATACCATGTTTCATGTAGGAAGATTTAATATTGTAAAGATGCCAATCTCTCAAAATTGATTTATAAACTGAAAGCAATTCCAATCAAACTCCAATAAGTTTTCTTCGTAAAACTTGAGAAGCTGACTTTAAAATGTATGCAGAGGCTGGGCGAAGTAGCTTATGCCTGTAATCCCAGTACTTTGGGAGGATGAGGCAGGTGAATCACAAGGTCAGGATATCAAAGACCATCCTGGCCTACATGGTGAAACCCCGTCTCTACTAAAAATACAATAATTAGCCAGGCGTGGTGGCATGCACCTGTAGTCCCAGCTACTTGGGAAGCTGAAGCAGGAGAACTGCTTGAACCCAGGAGGCAGAGGCTGCAGTAAGCCGAGATCGCACCACTGCACCCCAGCCCGGCACCTGGTGACAGAGCAAGACTCCGTCATTAAAAAAAAAAGAAAGAAAAATAAATGTATGCAGAAATGCAAAGCAGCAGAAACAAAGTAAAACACTAAAGAGAAGAAATAATTTGGTCTCCACATAACAGAACTTACTATAAAGTTACAGTAATTCCTAATGTGTTTCTTGCGTATAGATAGATAAACTGACCAATGGAACAAAACAAAGACCCATAAACAACTACATAGATATTCGACTATGATACGTGACAGAGATGGCATCTCAGATGAATGGAGAAAGAAGAGTCTACTCGATAAAGGAAAAAACTGGTTATCATAAGGAGAAAAAAATCACATAACATCCTTATTTCAAACCACCCCAAAACATTAGTTCCTGAATAGTTAAGAACTTAAATATCAAAATCAAAATTTAAAACTTTTAATAGAACATAATATATGAATCTTTTGGATATTAGCATAAGCACAGATTTCTCAAGACATAAAAAGCTCAAAATCAATCAAAACAAGTAATACATTAAATATATAGGCAAAATAAAACTATTTTTTTCAATGCCAGAGAAACTCAAAATTCACAATAGTGGTAATCTCTTGCAGGAAGAGGGAAGAAAAAAATAGACATATGATGAGATAACCAAATATATAGAAGTAAATTATTCATAATGTTCTAATTCTAGGTGTATCTATGGTCATTCATTATATCATAAGTAATTTGTATAAATAAAGGAGGGTCATGCCTGAATTAACAAATTGGGATAAGAACTGAGAAATATTAGTAATAAGATTCTGTCCATTTAATATAAACAAAAAAATAATTATGGAAATAATTATGGAAATTGTTTAATTCAATGCCTGTCATATAGCAGACTTCCTATTAATAATAATAGGAACACTGTTTTCTGGATTACCACTGAATTCCACATGCCAGATCAGCTGTGCTTTACAGAAACTAATTATAATCACATTACACAACATAATTTTCAAAGAAACAGTCCCCTTTGGTATTGATGCAATACGTTTTGGCAACCAAGTTTGACTCATATTCTTGCTAGCTTGTCACTAGCAAGTCTAGCTATTATTGTCTGGTACTATCCACATGTTTTATATGAATACTGTATAAAAATCTAACAAGAGATGGTGTCCTATCTGTATAGTTTTCCTGAAGTAGGCCACAAACAACTCTATTTCAATGACACTGACTAAGGATATGCATAAGGCAGATGCTTATCTTGGACTCGTTCATGTCCTTGATATTTCCAACTTTACTGTCGGCAAAATTCCAACTTTTAGTTTCTTATCAGCATATGACTTATAGTTCCTGAAAGGGAGACAGGATAATAAATAGTGTTTTCAGGAAAGCAGTAATTTTCATTGTCTGATATAAAAAGCAATTAATATGTCCAGTTAGGCTATTTCTACATCATAAGTTGGAACACCTTAGGGATACAGTTTAATGAATATATCAGTAAGAGGACAAATAGATATAATACTCTCTGGACTATCTAAAAAAGGTAAAATATAATTTTCTCAGCTGAAATAATTATCATTTGAGAGTAATATCTCTTTTGATCTGGCATTTGCATAGGATAAGAACATTTTAGCTCAAAGGATTATAGATGACAATTGTATTTGTATCTGAACAATAGTTAATGTATCTGAACAATAGTTTTAATGTATCTGAACAATAGTTAATTTAAAATATATCAGCTAAAATCTATGGCAATAGTTCAAGACTTAAAACAGAAATAAATTATATATATTTCCTTTGAGATTCAATGCTTTAAAGAAAAACTTTATATATCTTCATTGTCTAACTATATATATTGCATGACTGGAAGTGTTTTATTTTGTGTTTACATTAAATCCCACAGTAATTCAATTCAAAGTGGCCTTAAGTGTCCCCTTGGGATAAGTGGAGCTTATTTTAGCATTCAACTTCTTTATGATTCTGCAAAATCCAACTGGAAATTTTATCAAGAATGCACTTCCTCATAATGTTTGTTCTTGAATATACTTTGCTTTTCAAACTAAGGAGAAAACTTGGTTTTACTAGCTTCTCAGAGTATAAAACATTCTCATTCAGAAGTAGTGGTGTGAGGAAAATGGAGATGGACCCATTTTTAAGTGTCAAGATTATAAGAAAACATTTTATCTAGTTACTACATGGACAATATTCTAATAGCTAAGTATATTGCTTCATTATTAATCCATGAGCTTCATAAGCATCAATTACTTCAATTATTTATTTTTCAAAAATGACTGCTTTATGTGTCCAGTCCCTCCTATACGAATAATTTGTTTTACCCTTCCCAGCTACTTCAGAGTTTTTTTAATTTAATAAGGTCAGTTGTTACTAGATGGAAGTGTTATTTTCAAGTTTCAGGTCCCACCTGTCAAGTGGTCTAAGATACATAATTAACTGAGGATTCCATATGTAATTTTTAAAACTATAAATAGATTTAAAATGATACATATAAAAAAAAACAGAGTTTAGTCTTTGTGATGAACTCAATGCTGTTTCTCTCCAAAATTCATTTGTTGAAGCCCTAGTCCCCAATGTGATGGTATTTGGAGTTACAGCCTTTGATACAAAATTAGATGTAGTTGAAGTCAGGAGAATGGAGTCCCCATGATAGGATTAGGGCCTTTATAAAAAGAGGACGACACCAGAGTACCCTGTCTACTTCTCTCACCACGTTAAGATATAGCAAAAATGCAGCCACCTGTAAACAAGGAAGAGGGCCCTCATCAGACCCTGAATCTACTGGCACTGTAGTCTTGTATTTCCCAGGCACAAAAAAATGTTTGTTGTTTTAAGCTGCCTGGTCTATGGTATTTAGTTACAGTAGCCTAAACCAAGACAATCCTATAGAAAAATATATTTTAAATGCTATTTAAAGCAAGTTATTGAAGAGCACAATCTCTAAGTATACCAAGTATATGGTTATTTTTTAAAAATCTCAAACAGTTTCTTATCTTGAATACTCTACTTAATAAATATTAATCTTGAAATAGTTAATTGAGAGGGACACAATTTTCTACCTATAAAATATAACATAATCCTAGCTGTTAGAGCTTTTGTGAAAAGTAAAAACAGTCTAAAAAATTCAGGCAGTATATAGAATTAACTTATTGCCATAGGGTCACCGTATCACAACCTTTCACTAAACATTCTATTCTGTATTTTTAAAGTAAGTACTATCTGTTCCAATGTTCCACTTACATTATCAATGGAACACATATTTATTGTGATAGGCACATATTGTGGGGCCCCAGGAGTTCAATAGTGAAGTAAAAACCATAAAATTCCCTTCCCCTCAGGCTGCTTATGTTTTAGAAGGGGAATTACATTAATCAAATAACTTGATAGGCAAATATAATTTGTAACAGTGATAAATGAGAAACAGTATGAATACGTGCAATAGGAAATCAGATCTAAATGGGAAGTTCAGTAAGCCTTCCCTGATTAATGACAAGTAAAAAGTAAACTGAGATCTGAAGAAGAAAACTAGAAGTCAGCTATAAATAAGAAGGACATCCATGCAGGAAAAAAAGCAGCATGAAAAGTGAAGTGTGGCAAATGGAAATATGGTGTATATATAAGAAATAAATAGTAGGCCAGTATGGTTGGCTTGGAAATGGAGGGTAATAAAACGTAAAGCTGGAGAAGCCGGTCAAGGCAGAACTTGCTGGACTTTGTATGTTACATTAAGAACGTGTCTTTATCTTAAAATCAGTGCCATGTCTCTCTCAGTCTGCTCTGGATGCTTTAAGAAAATACCATAAACTGGGTGGCTTAAAAACAACATTTATTTCTCACTATTCTGCAGGCTAAAAGTTCAAGATCAAGGCAGATTCAGTGTCTGGTTAGGGCCTACTTCCTCATAGACTATGCCCTCTGCTGGTGTCCTCACTTGGAGACTAACTAGACCTCTGATGCCTGTTTTATAAGGGCAGTAATTCCACTCATGAGGGCTTTACCTTCATGACCTAATCACCAAATCACCCAAAGCCTCCACCTCCTAATACTATTGTCTTAACAGTAAGGATTTCAACATATGAAATTTGGGGGGACACAAATATTCAGTCCATAGCACAGAATGATTGTGTTTTAAGCCAGGAAATGGCATGAAGAGATTAGTATTCGGTAGTGATTATTCTCAATGAAATGTGGACAACAGATTGTAAGGAAGTAATTTTGGCAATTACATTACTTTGTATTTCTAGGTGCATCTTGGTCAGTCAACAATTACAAAAATAATATTAAAATTTTTTAAAACCTTAAAGTTTACAAAATATTTTAAAATTCTGATTTTCTGTTTGTGTTTGTCTAAAAATATGTAAATTCGTGCTCATTAAGGTCAATTTTATGAACTCTTCCATCCGAAGGAAAATTTTAATCAAACCAAATGATGCCTATATAAAGCCTAATTATTTCGTGCTTTAGAATAAAAAATCTATAGTTCTTTCATGGTGCCTTACAAGTCATAGAGTTCAACCTTCTTTTTGCCACTGTTTACAGTGCTAGTTTGTAAAGATGCAAGAATGGGAACCCAGGTCTCCTCTCAATGATCTGTGTCAATTCTCTAACAACACATCACTTCCCAGAATGCAGCTGCAAATTCAGAAACCTCGTCTAGTGCTCTTTCCAAATCTTTATACTTTCTTACTCTTTCAGTTGCTTATACTGTTACCCAATCAACAAATTTTCCTCTCCTTTTATGTAAATCTTCACAAAGGCTTCTCAAGTTAGACTGTACATAGATATTACCTGATAGGCGATTTTAAAATAAACCATTTTCTACTACTGCACTTTATTGAAGTTCTGATTCCTTAGGTCTCAGGTGGGGTTCTGAGGACATACAGCTACGATTATCAATCACTGTTTTAGAAGACAACTTGATGTCAGACAAACCTGAATTTAAAGCCCCTTTACTAGCCCTGTGGTCTTAGGTAACTATGTTACCTTATCTGTCTCATTTTCCTCATTTGCAAAATGAAAAAAAAATGATAATAATATACCTACCCCAGAGGGTTACTGGATGTATTAAATCAGCATATATAGTATGTAATACAGTCTCTGACATATAATAAATCAACAGAAGTTATTATCATCATTCTGGTGCTCCTGGCCATCCACAAGCTTAAACTAGTCTCAGAATTTAAATGCACTTATGGCATGGCTTCCTGCAAATCTCCAGGCTACCTTTCCAGCCACACACAGCTTTGGAAGGTGATAGTCCCATTGTAGTTATATAAATGGAGCTTTATTTCACTCACCTGCAACTAAAGAATTCAAAGAAAGTTCTAGGCAACTAGCATATGTTCAGCAAGTATATGTTCGATGAATGGGTGAATGAATGAGGCTAAGAGATGATCCTTCAATGCCCTTATTTTCGAAAAAGAGAATACCGAAAGTGATTACCCAGGAAATCTAGTTCAGAGCTGGAATCACAACTCAGGACATACTCTTTCCACCCTGTCTCTCAGGCTCAGCAGCTCTGCCTCCACCCTTCACTCCACCCAGTTAAAGAAAATTTTCAAAGCCACTATAGCTTTTCTATGAGACTGCATAAATGATCTAGTCCCACCTCCTTTTTTTGTTTTTTGTCTCAAATTATATTACAAGTCCGTAAACAGGCCCAACTGATGATACCCTTAGACCACTTGGCTACATATCCTTTCATATTAAATGCCTCAGTTTAGCTCCCAGATGCATTATGAAGATGAGCTGACCCAAATTCTTACTACCTATCTCAGTTGACACTACAGATCCACAGCACAGACTGCTGCTATTCCTTCTATCTGTGGTGACATTGTACCTCTTCCAACCCCCATGGTAACTACCAGATGAACTCAATTTATCTTTCAGTTACAGAATAAAGTGGCTCCAGTGTCACTTTCTCTGTAATGGCTTCCTAGGGCCCATATCCCTCTCTCTCCCCTCATTTACAACTCTCCAAATTTCTCTTTTATATATTATTTGACAAAACTGGAATATCTTTCTCAGTGTTTCCTTTTGCCTTCACTGTATCTCTCCTAGAGCACTTAATTCTTTCCACTGTAATGGTTTACCTATTCATCTCCTTGTTTTCCACATAAAACTAGCAAGGGGCTGCACCGAGAAGTGGCAAAACCCAAACTCCCTCTTACCTTTGAGGACCTCAGAAATGTATGTTTATTAATAAATTTGTTTCTAATAAGTACTCTTTGGGGAAAATATGTTCTGAGCAATGAAAGTCAAAGAAAATAGTCATCGAGACCATCCTGGTCAACATGGTGAAACCCCGTCTCTACTAAAAATACAAGAAATTAGCTGGGCACAGTGGCGCATGCCTGTAATCCCAGCTACTCAGGAGGCTGAGGCAGAAGAATTGCCTGAACCCAGGAGGCGGAGGTTGTGGTGAGCCGAGATCGCGCCATTGCACTCCAGCCTGCGTAACAAGAGCAAAACTGTCTCAAAAAAAAAAAAAAGAAAGAAAGAAAAATAGTCATGAGACAGATACATGAATAAAAACAGAAACCCCATGAAGTAGACTATACAATTTTCCAAGGCTATGATAAGCATATTTTTATTGCCTATATAGTAATCAAAAGGGTCTACAGCAGAAAATCAGAAAAAAATTATTTTTCCTATGCATATAAGTCAAAATTATAGTTCTAATTCAAATGTTTAGTTAATATCATTAATAAATTATAATAGGGATGTAAATTTAGAATATGGTAGATATTCCATGGGAGCAAGACTGCACTTAAGAATAAAACTGACATATTCAGTGAAGATCTAGTTACAAAGGTTATTACCTAATTTTTTTGCTTGTTTGGGGGTTTTATTGTTTGTTTATTTGTTTGGTTTTTGGTTTTTGGATTATTTTTTTGAGACGGTGTCTCTGTCAACCAGACTGGAGTGCAGTGGTGCCATCTTGGCTCAGTGCAACCTCTGATTCCTGGGTTCAAGTTATTCTCCTGCCTTAGCCTCCCGAGTAACTGAGATTACAGGTGCATACCACCACGCTCTGCTAATTTCTTGTATTTTTAGTAGAGACAGGGTTTTATCAGTTGGTGAGGCTGATATTGAACTGCTGGCCTCAAGTGATCTGCCCACCTTGGCCTCCCTAAGTGCTGGGTTCACAGACATGAGCCACTGCACCTGGTCTTTATTACCTAACTATTTTGATAAGATTATTTTGATAAGGTTTCACGTGAAAATAATGATGAAGAACATGTCATGGGTAACCAGTAAATGGTTAACAATAACTGAAGTAATCATTTCTTGTAAAAAAATTATGAAAAGAAACTACCAATTCAGTGCTCTTGGGTTTAACCAAAAGCTCATGTAGGTATCTTAATGCCATAATAAACTACAGTTCATTCCAAATGATCCCAGCTCATTTCTGTCAACTAGCTTCCCTGGAGACTTTTGACTATGATGTAATTTTTGACTCAAGTTGACCTAACTTCTCATCTATTATCTGCTTTTTCTTAATACTGTCTCCAAAAGACAGTATCAGTTCTAAAGAAGAATATGGTGAAATTTTGTTTTCATAAAACTAAAGGGACTACTAACAATATATAGTTCATTCTGACTTTATATCCAGATTTCCTTAAGCTTAACTCCAATCTTTTCTATCGGTTATACGTCATCATGTTTGGATCTACCCTGTCTAAACATGGCATTCTTCCATATTCAGTGGGAACGTGGCTTTTCCCTAGAGAAGCTATTAAGTCAGAAGGACACATAGCTATTAGAGAGAAGAAAGCAACATTATAACATGATATTTTTGTCACCATTTTGTCTACCTTGTCTTTCCTGTGCCAAAAGCACAGAGGGCAGAAAACATTCACTTCTAGAATCTGTGTCTATCTGGCAAAGTTAAAGTTCAACAGAAATGGGATTCAGAATTGCATATTAACGCTTCCAGGGGTTTCTAAGGACAATATTGTCTAGTGAGCAGCTCACCAGGTGAAAAAGATTATGAAATTTTTATCACAATTAATACCTGTGACCTCTACCAAGGCCGTTTGTCTCCAGAACCTATAATTGAAGAATTTAAACAATAGTAAACACTGTCGTCACTTTTCCTTACAGAAATGTACCAAGTGAAAATGGTTTGACCTCTTTGGCTGAAAAACATTATTTAAGTGGAAATAATTTTTTAGTTCATCTATTAAGTTCCTATCAATATTTAGGCCCATCCCTTATTCTATACACCTTTCTAATGCCCAACAACAAGGTTTCAAAAGTTACAGAGCATTTGATTTTATATCACTCTTACATCTTCCTCCTTCTACAGAGATTATCTGTGCACAGAAGGCATGGAGAAGCTGAATGTGCTTTGCAGAGCACGGTTGACTGGACAACTGAAAGAGGCCTTGTCTCTCCTACATCATGGGTCCAGCACATCTGATGACAATTACTGAGTGTTTAGTTACCTCTCTGCTACTCCTCATCAGAAACAATCATTCCAAAATGTTGTCTCATTCCTCTTTATCTTTAAACAATTTTTAATTTTTCAACATTCCTCTGAAAATTGGAAGCCAAAACAGACATACTAGTGGCCTGAACAAACAAAAATATTAAGGGAAAACAGAAATAGCAATGATACCTCCTCTGATTAGAATTTTAATATATAATGATATGTATTAAAATTAATACATAATGATATGCATTAAAACTCACATAGTGAATACAGGATATTCAATATAACGATTTTTTTCTTATGTCTCCTAAGCATATCCTACTTAAACATATTGTCTATTTTACTCCTCCTGAACTCAATCCTATTTCTTATTAACTCTTACTAATTGAAGCTACAAAATTGTCTTTAAATTCTATTTCAGTCCTCAAAACACTAGCAATCTTAGCTAACTCGGCATGTCTTTTAACTGTGACTTTAAACTTTTAAATGAAGTCGACACTCTTCCAGTCTTTCCTTTGGGGAAAAAATAAAACACTGCCTCCAAAATAAGCTATCAATTTGAAGAAAAAGAACTTTGTATGCAAAGAAAGCCAAAATGCCTAACACAGGGGGTACTCAGTTAATATGGACCAAATGAATGGATAATTTGATAAAAACTATTTTCTTAAATCTCCTGATATATACATGTTAACATTCTTCTGACAAACTCTTCACAAAGTTTAATGGGCCAACACGCGGTAGACCACACTAGTTCAATTGTAGGGAAAATAATATTTAGGTTGGTGCAAAATTAATTGCAGTTTTTACTTTCCATGGCAAAAACCAGTTATTTTGCACCAATCTAACAAATTAAATCAAACTAAGATGATATATATTTGTAGTCCTCTTTTCTCCAACTGATAATCATTGTATAGTTTCCAAATGTTACAAATAAAAGTTTTACAACACCAGTGCCACATTTTTACAAAGGCAAAGGTTTGTAATAAAGCAGAAAATGTAATTCAAATTTAATCTTTTTTGTCTCTAAAAGCTAATATTGAGTATGACCAATGCGCCACATCTTGGAATTTCTTCAAAAAGTAAAATGGCATACAGAAACACTTTTCTAATGTACAAGGATATTCACTGCCCTATGATCTGTAATACCAAAAAAAGGAATTAAAGTTATCCAACAATCGAGAAACGCAAAATAAATAATGGTGCACATTATGGCATTATGATGCACTATGTAGTCATTAAAGATAAAATAAGTTTGCCTCACACAATGGGAATGAAATAGTAATATCCAGCCTATATTACTGAATTAATAATATGTACACATAAATATGTATATTTACATGTACAAGCATTGATATATAGACATAAGCATAAATGTAATAGATACCAGTAGTTACTTCTAAGATGTGGAAGGAAGTTTTTAATTTTTTCTATTGTATTATCAGTGCTTAATATATAAAATCAGGTATTTCTTTTGAAATTTAATATATTTTAATAATTAAGTACCAAGAATTCAATGGATAAATAAGCAGTACAAAGTCACAATAAAAGAAATTAAATGGGTTAATATATTTTGAAAAATCTAATAACACGTTCAAAGGACATATGAAAACAGAGGGGGCGTTCTGTACAATGTAATTTCTCAGTGAATTTTCTAAGTCGGTGAAATAACAGAAGCCAATTGCATTTCCAGAAATATGGAATGCTTAAGTTTTGTGTTTTGTTTATTCAGTGAAATATTAAAAATAACCAACATATGCTTAAAAACGAGTTTGTGACAACACAGATAAATCTAATGTGATATACTACATTTTAAAGTAGGAAACAAAACTGTTGATTCTGAATGATCACATTGCTACTTAAAAAAACAAAACTTGTATTGAGGAAATGCACCAAAATGTTAATGGTGGTTATGTGTGTGTGTGATGATATATATAACATTTTTTTCATTTCCTCTATTTTCTATAATAAATATGAAAACAATTAGCAAATGTTAAAAAGCTATAAGAAAAAATATTTTTCTTAAGAAAATAACGTGGGGCAAGTCTTAAAAATAAAATTTGAATAAGATTAACTTCAAATAGTGATAATATTTAACCATTTTCCATTTCTGCTTTTGTGCATTTTTCATTTTTTTCCCTAATGGTATGCATTATGTTCATACTGGAAAATGTGTGATAAACTTTAAAAAAATACCTTGAAAATATTTAATGGCTTGGAATGGAATCTTTCAGAAGGGCATTAAGCCGCTGATCCCTTTTCTTCTAGACTTTTGATAAGTAACATATTAATTCAAAGCTCAGGATTCGACATGTTAGGTGGATGGAACAGGATGGGACCAGACAAGACAGGACAGAACAGGAACAGGGAAGAGAATAAATTATAATAATTATACTATAGCAATCTAAAAAACAACAGGGGCACTGGGTAATGTAAAGAACTATTGAGGCACTGGGAGGGCATAACTGGTGGGTGTTAAAGTTACTGACCCTTTAACACCACTACTAATCAATTGGCCCAAACATTAAATATTATCCAACCTGTGGTTCCCTGGTCATACGATATTTCTATAATATATTTCTTATGGCTTGCATTTCTTAGGTGCTGTTAAGACATTTAACAATTTTGGAAAAAAGTATTTTAATGTATGTTAAAATTTTAATAAAGAAAATCCTAATATCCTGCCATGTACAAAAAAAAACACTTCCACTCATATTCCATCTCACAACCTTCCTAACCAACGATTGCTCATTAGGACTGGTACAGGCTATCTACTGTACTGCACTTTGCAGTATAGAAAAGTTAGGCTTTTCTCGTGCTCGCTTCGGCAGCACATATACTAAAATTGGAAAAATTAGGCTTTTCTATAAAGTTAGGCTGAGTTGTTTTCCACTTTTTTGTTTACCTATTTTTCAAGAAAATCCATTCCACTCTTTGCGTCTATCCTTTTAACGTTCTTTCTTATATTTTCTATTCCACTGCCTAGTATCCCCAAGCTTGACGTTATATTTGCTAGGCTTACTTTTTTTACTGTAACTACATATATATGTATGTATTATATATACAGCATCTTGTTGTTTAAATTGTTACTATTATTTGAAGTTCATAAGAAAGATATATAGAAATTAAATCATACTTAAAATACTGACTACATTCATTCCTTATGTCACACAATATACTTTAGTTTTTCTCACTGAAAACTAGTTATTACAATCAAATATCTTAATATTTATAAACTTGTTCCACACGTTAATATTAATTTCATATTTATCTTAATCTGACTAAATTCAACTGCTATAACAAGTAACTAAAGAAATACCATTTTTTTTTTTTTTACAAAAAGAAAAACTTATTTGTGCTCCTTTTTTAAAGAAAACCGAGTAGGCAAAACCAACAAACTACCATATAATATTTATATTACAATAGTATACTTTATATTCATGATGATGCTATTTGAAACAGCAGCAAATTAGAGGTATTCTGAGTTTACATGCTTAGAAGAATGGATAAATAAAAGGTGGTAGATGCAAACTATGGAATACCATGTAGCAGTTGGAAGCAAGAAACAAAATCAGCAGATAGCCATGTAAATAAACCTCAAAAATATAATGCCTCATGAGAAAAATTCAGAAACTAAGTAAGTCCTATGATCCAATACCATTTTTGTGAATTAGAAGACACATATACATAAAACACCAAAAAAAATTATGAACATCATTTAGCTCCCAATTAGAAAGACTGCTGTTATACGGAGAATGCAGTGGTCCCAACCTTTCTGGCACCAGTGACTGGTTTTAGGAAAGACGATTTTTCCACAGATTAGCAGAGGGGAGAGTGATGTTTTCAGGATGATTCGGGTGCATTACATTTATTGTGCACTTCCCTTCTATTATTATTACATTTTAATATATAATGAAATAATTTCACAACTCACCATAATGTAGAATCAGTGAAGGCCCCGAGCTTGTTTTCCTGGAATTAAATGGTCCCACCAGTTGGGAGGGGGGGGCGGGCGGTGATGGGAAACGGTGACAGATCATCAGGCATTAGATTCTCATAAGGAGCTTGCAACCTAGATCCCTCACATGTACAGTTGACAATAAGGTTCACTCTCCTAAAGAATCGAACGCCACCGCTGATCTAACAGGAGGTGGAGCTCAGGTGGTAATACAAGCTATGGGGAGCTGCTGTAAATACAGATAAAGCTTTGCTTCCCTGTCAGCTGCTCACACCTGCTGCTGTGTGGCCTGGTTCCTAACAGGCCAGGAACTGGTCTCTGTCTGTGACTTGGGAATTGGGGGCCCCTGGGAGAGTGGGATTGGTTAATGGAGAATGATTAAATGGATGAATGCATAAATGAATGAAAGACAAAGAAAGCAAAAGGGAGCCTTGCACAGACGCATGAGGATAGTGTGTTATGAACTCAGGTATATGTATAATTAAATATTCTGTACTTCATATCAAAAATTTTTTTTAAAACTTCTTGTTTTTATGGAAAGAATTCACTGCTACTGTCCTATAAAATGGTCCTTTTCACATGTATCTCAATTTATGAGCTGCTTGACAGAAGTTCTAAAAAGGCCAAGAAATTGGGAGCTAAAATGTGGAAACCACGGCCAACTGACAAGCAATTAATTGTGAGCTTAAATATTTTTAAAATTCTAAGTAAGAAAATAATATATATTGTCTTTGGAAAAATATTTTTCTCATATAACTTCAAATGCATGCTTTGCTCTAAACTAGAAGATATTTTCTCTTAACTGTTAGAAATTTTATAATCATTTTATAACCATTAACAAATGTTTATAAATAGATTTCAACTTCAAAGCAGTGTTAACTCCAAAGATGTTTTCTGAGAGAAACAAGTCTTAGCATTGTCATAAATTTGTCTACTATTGCTTGCCACTAGGATGAAGGAAATTAACACTTTTTGAGGGCCTTACACTCAATTCTTCCTCACCTTGGTTAATCTTTTCCTCTCTTTCCTGCTCCGGTTTTCCCCTGCCAACAATCCCATAAGTGATATATTAGGTCAAACTATGTTAAACTAAACACTAGTTAAACTAAATTGTTTTTGTGAGTCATACTGAAATGAGTCATATTGAGTCATATTAAAATGTTTCTATATTGAAATGTTCAAGTAGTTCAATTAATAATAAAAATCTCAATGAGGAAATTGAGAATTTCAAAGTTTTAATAATTCACTTAAACGTATATTTGTTAGGAGGTGAAGTTGAGATTTCAACTTAAATCAATTTTCCACAAAATTCATGTTTTTTTCATGATATCATGCCACTCCCATTGATATTCTCAACTTTTCACAGATGTTACCATAATTGATATTTGAACTGATAGACATTATGTGCTCAGGAAAAGGTGACAGAAGACACTTGATTTTAGCAAGAATCAGAATGATGATCGCAAAGAACTTTAACAAATTAACTTTCATACTCTAAAATTTGTACACTGAACAAAATGTATTTTCTCCAAGCATGACACCTCAAGATTTAAACCCATTACAAGTCTAAGACTAAACTCTTCCAAAATTTACATTTCACTCATTCTTTCACTCTTAAATATTTTGAAAATGTACAAAATCAAAATAGTAAAATGGTTAGTTCAGTGATAGTTTCTACACAGTCCAAGCCAATCTCCAACCCCAGAGAATAATCACTTGACCCAAGGAGTGTAAGGCTATAGTGAACTATGATCATGCCTGTGAATAGCCACTGCACCCCAGCCTGGGCAATAGAATGAGATCCTGTTTTGTTTCCTCTTTTTTTTTTTTTTTTTTTTTTTAAAAAAAAAAAAGGAAATGTGGCCAAGAAAAGTTAGCCAGAAATAAAATTACTCTCATCCTAAGTATTCTCAATAGGTGGTTATTTTCTTGTTCTACAACTTTCTCGCCTTATGAGATCCATCCTCACCCTCCTTGAAATCCATGCTTTCATGTAAGGTGGAGTAGCAGGGATTTTATTCAGGACAAGATGTTAAAGGAAAAGCACATAAAGGAAGGCATATTGGAGGAAAAGAAAGCTCACAAAGAGAATCACAAGTATAGCATGGGGATCCAAACGTGTTTGGATCACTGCCACTCCAGATCCTCCGACCAGACCTGAGCTTTGTATGATCACATTAAATGAGATTATTTGCAATTTGAAATCAGGTATTCAAAAATCTGATCATAAAGAGATATAGTCATAAAGGCATTCCATATAATATTTTCTTAATTATACCCTGTTGTTAAAATGCCTCCATTAGAAAAAAAAATCTCAGCCATATAAAATTATTTTGCTTTGGTTAAATCACTCATATCTTCTTCCCTTAAAATTTATCAGACCCCTGAAAGTCTTGATATGTGTCTGGAGACCTTGAACAATCCTTTCATGGATTTTCATATCCATGAAAACCTTTGATAGTTTCTATTTAGAGAGGAGAGCCATTGTCAAATTCAACTTTCCAATTTCTAAAGATGAACACAATTTCTACTGAATGAACAAATTTCTTTCCTTTACTTTTTCTTTAGTCTCATTGTTAGAACTGAAAGTAAACTAATTTTCACTAGACACTAATTTTTTATCAGATTGCTTGAGTTTTATTATATCGCAAAGTTGAACATCCCTAGGATATGCTTCTAGCAATCACATAGATTCACTCTCTACCTATGTAATTTGCTCTTTCAGTTGTCCCTTGGCATATGCACGGGGCTGGTTCCAGGATCCCTGCATGTACCAAAATATTCAAAATATTCAATGTGCATATTCAAGTGCCCCAGGGGGCCCCATGGAACTGTCGAAAAGTAGGTCCTTAGTATATGTGAGTTTCATATCCTGCAAATCCATGTTTGGTTGAAAACAATCTGCATGTAACTGGACTTGCCCAGTTCAAATCTTTGCTGTTAAAGGGTCATTATATACACTTGTTTTACTATTATTTACAACATGTCACAGACCTTCACGATCCCACTTCAACAGTCAACACTGCAAATGTCAATCATATTGCATGTTAAGGGTTGACTGCGATTTTTTTGGCATGAAGACAAATATCTCATTTCTTTCTTAAAATTTTCCTTAATGGAGTCCAGGGGAACAATGTCATGGCACCATGGCTGGAGCCTTAAAATCTTTGTGAAATGCAAATCAAAACCACATTGAGATACCAATTCACTCCAGTTAGAATGGTGATCATTAAAAAATCTGGAGATAACAGATGCTAGAGAGGATGTGGAGAAATAGGAACACTTTCACACATTGTATATTAGTTCAGCCATTGTGGAAGACAGTGTGGCCATGTCTCAAGGATCTACAAATAGAAATTCCACTTGACCCAGCAATCCCATTACTGGGTATATACCCAAAGGATTATAAATCAATCCTTTATAAAGACTCATACACATATATGTTCCTTGTGGCACTGTTTATGATAGCAAAGACCTGGAACCAACCCAAATGCCTATCAATGATAGAGTGGACAAAGAAAATGTGTCACATATACACCATGGAATACTATGCAGCCATAAAAAAGATGAGCTCATGTCCTAGGGACATGGATGAATTTAGAAACCATCATTCTTAGCAAACTGACACAAGAACAGAAAACGAAACACCACATGTTCGCACTCATAGGCAGGTGTTGAACAACGAGAACACATGGCTACAGGGAAGGGAACATCACACACTAGGGTCTGTTGGGGGCTGGGGAGCTACAGGAGAGAGAGAAGGGGGTGGGGAGGTTGGAGAGTGATAACATTGGGAGAAATGCCTGATGGAGGTGACGGGGGTGGAGGCAGAAAACCACCATGGCATGTGTGTACCTATGCAACAATCCTGCAAGATCTGCACATGTACCTCAGAACTTAAAGTACAATTTAAAAAAAAAAAAAGCTTTGTGAAATCATAGGAGACAGAAACAGTACCTAACAATAATCTTTCACATCCATGGAATTTAATTCTTCAAACTACTTTCTTATCTGTTAAGTCATCATACTCAGCACAATATTCTGAGACAAGCAGAATATTTCTACCATGTTTTCCTGGGGTATAAAACAGGAAGGTGAATTGTTGTATGAGGCTGTGAAGGATAAGAGCAGAGGGAAGAAAGAAGATGACTGATATTTTTAGATCTCCTATTATGTGATAGATTTCATGTTAGGTACTTATAATCAATGAGCAAATTGCTCACAAATTACGTTCTTTAGCTTTCTCTTAAGAATAGAACCTACCTTGTAGAATAGTGGAGACTATAGCAAAGAACATATAGGAATTTGGCACAATGTCAGGCCCATGAAAAGATTGCAATGAAAGTTAGCTCTAGCTATTATTATTATTTATCTTAACTTCCTTTAAAACTTACAATAATCTGAGATAGGTAATTTATCTAATTTATCTGTTGAAAACTCCAAGATTCAATGAAAATTAATTAAAAAGTGTTACATAATGTTTTATTGAATGAAATGTGTTCCACTCAAACTAAAATTCCACCCAACAATCATAGCCAAATTGCCACAAACTTTGTGCCAAAAACAAATAGCAGCAAACAGCCTCTCTCTCTCTCCAGAGGATCAGGGAGGCAGCCAGAGGTCAACCAAAGGACTGAAGGTAACATGTTCCAACTGACCAGCAGACATGCAACCTCATCATCAAACATCCATCTATTAAGCACCCATGAGCCCTGAAATAATAGAACAAAGGGTAAATCTCTGTCCTAGATGTCATCTCATATGCTAAGAATCTGTATGCTCAGCAAATCCCTTCCATCTTTATGTCTCTGAATTCTTTTTAACATACATATACACACACATATATATATGCATACATAAATAATATACAATATTACCCTTTAGTACTATTCATAACATTGATGCCATTAATACTAATTACCATTATTTAATATTTGTAGTAACAGTTACCAATTCGTTGAGTGCCTATGTATCAAGTGTTAAGCATTTCACCTGCATTTTCTCATGTTTTCCTTACATCTAACTTAAGAGTAGGGCGTAAGCCCTATTTTATGAGTAGAGTTTACACCTAGGCTGAGAGAAGAAGTATGTAAAAATCACAAAGGGAGAGAAATGCTTAACCACAATTCAAACTCATATCCATATAACTCCAAACCCCATGACCTTTTTAGTAATAAATTATAATTATTTTTGACTCCAGAATTACCAAGGCAATTTTAAAATCAGTTTTATGATAAATTCAATGCTTAGCATGATGGACATGAAGAAACACGACCAGGAGTTAGAAGAACTACAATCCACATTCAGCTTTGCACTGAGCATAAATAAAGCATTTAATTATATGAATTTACCTATCAAATGGAATAAATGGACTAGGGCAGTCCACAGCTCTACAGGCTTCTGTCCCTCCAGGCTTCTGTCCCTCCAGGCTGAGTGTTGCCCATGAGAAAGTATACACAACTATGACTAGGACTAGAACTACGACGACTACTACTATTATTGGCCTCAGCAGTTTGCAAGGTAATGTAGTTACTTGATGTTCACTAATTCCTTTTCTGGGAGTCATTTCCCTGAATTCATACTCTTGATGCCAAGATCTATAAAATCAAAATAAAATATTTATGCTGCTCCTCCTAGGTGCGAATTTATCTGATTTTCTTCTTTGGGATAATAGAGGGAATAAAGGGTTGTATAAGAGCATGTTTGAAATAGTTGCAGGGTGGGGATAAGAATAATGCTGTACAAACCTCTGAGGAGGAATATTGCAACACCCTCTGAAAAGGGCCTGGGAAGGGCCCTTGTGCTATGTCATTCTAGAATGCTACTGCTCAGCTGGACTTCTACAATCAAGAAGGAAAAAAAAACTGCATTAACCTCAAATTAATTTCTCAGAATGCATGCTTAGCTTCCAAAGGAAGACTGACAAAGTTGGTAGATGTACCAAATTGAACTTACCTCACAATGTGACTGTATTTGGACACAATCTTTAAAGGGGTAATGAAGGTTAAATGAGGTCATTGGGATAGGCCCTAATCCAATATGACTGGTGTCCTTCTAAGAAGAGACTAAGACACAGACACACAGAAGGACGGCCATGTAAAGACACTGGAAGAAGAGAGCCCATTATAAGCCAAGGAGAGAGGTCCTCAGAAGAAACCAATCCTACCGACACATTCATCTTGGACTTCTAGCTTCCAGAACTGTGAAGAAATTTAAACCTGTGGTTTAAAGGAAAATATAATATAATTTTATCAAAGAAATATAACTCATTTAACCTGTCAATAAACAGGAAGAAATTGTTTAAACCTGTGATTTAAAGGAAAGTCTGTGGTACTTTGCTATGGCTGCCCTAGAAAACTAACAAAGTCCACCTCATATATAAGTTATACAAGTCCACCTCATATATAAGAATAATGCATATATTCTTACCTTTACTTCTGATCGAGTACTTCTTAACGAATGCAAAAACACACTAACATGCAGAGGGAAACACATACAAACAGTATATTCAGAGCCACCATGACAAAATGTATAAGGACCTTAGATAAGACTAGAGAATTCCAGGTTCTAACAATGTTTCAGAACCTCACCTGGAGAACAAAGTGGTTGAAAGCATGGTCTTCAGTTTCAGACAGATGTGGGCTCAACCTGGGCTTCTCTATTGGTTAGCTATGTAACCTAACCACTCAGAAAGTTACCTAACCACTCAGAATCTCAGTTTCACAATTCTGTAAAAAGCAAATAGTTGCTAATCTAAGTTTCCCAATTCTGTAAAAAGCAGTAATTCCTATCTTCTACAATTGTTACAAGGATTCAATCAAATATAAGGATTAAATGGGATTATAAAAGTAAGGGGTCAAGAACTGTTTCTGACACATCACATATAATCAATAAATGGTAACAGTTGCTATTAGGTTGAACCTTATAAAATGGCTGATATTTGACTGTTTTTGATCTATCAAAATGGCAATTCTATATGGTTCAACCTAATATTAATGTTGCAAAGAGATTACAGAGCACAACGGCTCACAATACAAATTTGGTCAACAGATAAATAGATAAAGAAAACAGGTTTTATATATATATATCTCCCATTATATATATATATAAATAGATATCCCATTATATATGTATAAATATCCCATTTTATATATATATCCATATAAATATCCATATATATATATATATATATATATATATATATATATCTAATAGGATACTACTCAGCTTTGCAAAAAAGAAAGAAATCCTGTAATTTGTGACAACATGAATGAACCTGAAGGACATCAAGTAAAGTAAAATAAGCTAGGCACAGAAAGACAAATACTACATGATTTTACTTACATGTGGAATCTAGAAAAGAATCTAACTGAATTCACAAAAGTAGAGAGTAGAATGGTAGTTGGTGGAGGTAGAAGGGGGCTGGGTAGATGTTAGTCAAAGGATACAAAAATTCAGATAGAATAAGTTCAGGAGATCTATTATACAACACGGTGACTATAGTTTATTACAATATACTATATTCTTGAAAATTGCTAAGAGAGTAGATTTTGTGTTTTTATCACAAAAAGTGATTAGTATGTAAGGTAATATACATGGCAATTAGCTCAACTTAGCCATTCCACAATATACACGTATTTCAAAATATCATGTGGGGGTACACAATAAATACAATTTGCATTTGTCAATTAAAAGTTTATAAAACCAGCAGACAAGTTCTGGAAACAGGATCTTTAGGCTAGAGTCCTGTCTCTGTCCCTCACTAGCAAGTTATAGAACCCCTCTAATTCAATTTCTCAGCTACAAAACAAAAACTTGAAAACATGCCCTCCATACTATGGATGAGAGAATTAAATAATCAGTTCAAAGCTCTTAGACTAATGTCTAGCATTAGCCAGCTCTCACTGAGTATAATCTGTTATTGATATTATTAATATCATTCATTTAAAAAATGAAGATTTGACTATCTCTGTCATTCATTCTAACTTCGAATTCTATGCAGTTTGGAATGATACTGATAAAAGAGAATTATGCAGTTGACATTTAGCTATCTAACACACGGGTTAATTGTTGAGCCTTAGAATTCTGATAAATATTGTGAAATCAGAAATAATTTAAATAAAAATGTCTCATAATTCCTTCACAATTTATCTAAGGCAAGTCTCAAACAAGTATAATACCAAAGATATATTTTTTCTTGAGGGTAAATTAATCCTTTTTCTTAACTTCTTAAATTGCTAGACATTTTAAAGTATCGTTTCACCTAAAACATAAAGCTAGTAGCCCATACGGTGTGGGGTTTTAAATGTTCTTGCATATGTTCATACAGCTGTTCATTATAGCAGGCTAACATTGGACTAAGGAGAAGAATAGACTAAATAGTCACCCAGCCACTAATTCAGTCACTGATAGTGAACAAATCACTTCAACCTCATTTTTCTATTTTGGAAAATGAAAAGTTATCTAAGTAAAGATGTCAAAGTTCTTTCCAAGTCTAAAATTCTATGAATCACTATCTATTGTAAATAGATGAAGAATATAATATAATTTCATCAAGAAACATAACCCATTTCACCTGTCAATAAACAGGAAGAAATTGTTTTTAAATAGCAGAATGTTAAATAATACTAACTAAAAATGTCGCCTGAATTGGAACCATAACATGTGCCTGAGCAACTCTAGCCAATGACTTTTATAGTCTGTACAATTAAGAGTTAATGACCAAATCTCTTCTGAGATTAACAGGGAGGATACATTCATTCTCAGCAGAATTAAAGCAGCCAGACCAGCTGTGAAACCAACACTGACTTAAAATCCTAGGTCCATTTGTCCAGATACTCTAGTCTCTGACCTTAAAGAATTCACATGACATCAGATGTCTGTCTCTTTAAAGTGTTATAACTTCCAGGACTCTTGAGAAGGTAAATTAGTTCATGTTTCTAACTGATAATGATTGACTAAAGAAAGATAATCCTGGTGTTTCACTAGAAAGAATCTGAATGCTCATAACTTTCTTCCAGAAAGCATAGGTATTTCAGTAAAAGTTAAAAAAAAAAAAAGCTTCATGATTACACTGCAGATCTAAAACAATATTTGTGAATAAAAGCAAAATTAAAATTAAAATATCGTGATACCATGAGAATAACTAGTTTGAAATTGAATCGTTTGGAGGGAAAAAACATATTTATATATTATATATAAATGATATACATATTTTTATATAAATATGTATATATACATGGGCAGTTTAACTCAAAACACTGTCTACAGGAACTCTTAAATTCATGGTTATCTGTTTTGAGTTGTGTTGTATATATATATATGTGTGTGTATATATACACACACATAAGTTGTGTATATATATGTATATGTGTTTATATATAAACACATATACATATATATACGAAACATTTATCTAAAAACGTCCCCTTAATTGAAACCACAACGTGTGTCTGAGCAACTTTAGCCATATAGGACTACGCATAACCTGATGTCTCTTTTACTGCCTGGTTAGTTGGCTATATATTATTAAAATCAATGCCACTGGCTTCTTTCTCCTTTCTTAAGTTATATGCATATATAACTTAGACACATTGAATCTGGTATCATAAAATCATTCTCTTTTCAAGTTAAAATATTTATGGGAATTATATGATATTCTTTAATAATTAAAATGTGAAAAACACAACTCAAAACAAGTAAACATGAATTCAAGAGCACCTGTAAACAGTATTGTGAATTAAACTGCCCCAATATTTAAAAAAACAAAAAATAGAAAACTACATTTCTGAGAGTTGAACACAACCTACTACTACTTTCTATGAAGTGCAAGCAACTACACTTTCCATTCCTTGAAAATAAATAAATAAAAATAGACTTAATCTTAAGCAATTAATGAAGTCCTTTATTTAAAAGGTTGCTATGGGACAGTGGAGCAGGCTATTATTTGGTTTGTTTGTTTGCTTGTTTGGGTGCTCGTTTTAGCTTCTCTCAATAGATTTGTTTTTCCTCAACTAATTTTAAGATTAAAAAACTCACAACATGTGACAATTGAACATCGCGAGGAAGTGCACAGTCTGATTAGCACATTAACTCAGGCATAATAAACCAGCCGTGACCACATTGCCTCCAGTCTGGATCAGACCAGTCTGGGGAAGGATAATCATGATGAGGACCCCCAACCAAACATATTAATCTCAATGTTATTTTATCTTCCAACAATTAACATCTTATTTTTTCTGTCAATCGTATGTAACTTTTTGACTCTTTAATTTTATTCTGAGAACAGTAACCCAGAAATAAAAGTGGATATTCTAGTTCTGAGAAGTAAACACTTTCACCTTCCTTCTCAAAGATTCCCACCCTCAGAAAACTCAAATGAGACAGAGTCATGGAGATTTTTATAGTTCTATACCAATAATATTTATTTATTTTAAAGGGAGGATCTTTTAAAAGGCTGGAGTGCAGTGGCCCAATCATAGCTCACTGTAGCCTCCAAACTCCTGGGTTCAAGCAATCCTCCTGCCTCAGACTTCCAAGTAGCGGCAGTTACATGACTGTGCCACCACACCCAGCTAATATATATACACATATATACACACACATACACACACACACAAACACACATCTGTAGAGATGGGGTCTCACTTTGTTGTTCAGGCTAGTCTCAAACTCCTGGACTCAAGTGATGCTTCCACCTCAGCTTCCCAAACCAATAATTTTTATAGTTCCACAACTTCCCATCCATTGACAATTCCTGCTTAGCAGAGAAGGAGCAAGAGGACTACCCACATCCTGATGTCTCTTTTATTGCCTGGTTAGTTGGGTATATATTATTAAAATCAATGCCACTGGCTTCTTTTTCCTTTTTTAAATGTGTTACTGAAAAACTTTAAATTATATATATTGCTTGCACTTTGATAAGTCATCGGACCTCATTTGATAAGTCAGCAGACCTCATGGGAGGCTGGATCCCTTGAGGTCAGGAGTTCGAGACCAGCCTGGACAACACAGTGAAACCCTGTCTCTACTAAAAATACAAAAATTAGCCAGGTGTGCTAGTGCATGCCTGTAGTCCCAGCTACTCGGGAGGCTGAGACAGAATGCTTGAACCCAGCAATTGAAGGCTGCAGTGAGCTGAGATCACACAACTGCACTCTAGCCTGGGTGTTACAGCAAGACTGTCTCAAAAAAGAAAAAAAAAAAGAAAAGAAAAGAAAATGCAATCTCCTTGTACAAAACAATATGCCCTAAGTGACACTACCTTCTGTTAAGCAGTCAAATAAGAAGGGGATGGAAAGGAAGAATGAGATCAGAAACATCATAGAAAAGAAAAGAGAAAAATATTAACATAAATCAGGAAAAAACTTTTGCCCCGTGTGTTTCTCATATTATACTAGAATACTGGGATATCATCAGCCACTAACCCAAGGCAAGCACTGAGAACTGCCCAGAAATGAAAAACCCCATTAGACCCGTACTTTGTGAGAGTTGTCAGTAAAAGCAAACAGTTCAGAAATCCTCTGGATAAGCTCATGAGCAGCCTAAAAGCACTCATAAAGTGTAAACTAAAAGTTTGTCACTGGTTGGTCCTCCTGGTGAATCAGATACTTCAGGGTACTTAGCAAGCCGGCAATAGGTAGCAACCTTTTTTTCTTTCTTTCTTTGTTTCTTTTTTGAGATGGAGTCTTGCTCTGCTGCCGAGGACAGAGTGCAATGGTGCGATTTCGACTCACTGATATCTCCTCCGCCTCGCGGGTTCAAGCAATTCCCTGCCTCAGTCTCCTGAGTAGCTGGGATTACAGGCGCCCACCACCACGCCTGGCTAATGTTTGTACTTTTAGTAGAGAGACATCGAACTCCTGACCTCGTGATCCACTCACCTTGGCCTCCCAAAGTGCTGGGATTACAGGTGCGAGCCTCCGTGCCTGGCCAAGTAGCAACTTTTTTAAGGCACCAATAACCTGGTCTGGCGGGTTCATTCATTTCACTTCAGCTGATAATAATACCTCCGGTTCTTGAGAGAGTCAATCTTTTTAACTTATACAAGTGTGAATGATAAATCAGGAAAATGTGACCACTTTGGAGAACAACAAATATTTCTAAAGTGAACAGCGCACATTTCTTTAAGGAATGGAACTGACCAAACCTGTAGCAATGTCTGCCAGTGTTAAACCCATTCCACCAAATCATTCAAGTTCAACTTACCCCCAACATCTGGTGGAGGTAGTGATACTCTGGCCCTTGGTTATACAGCAAGAAGGTTTTCCAGAAAAGCAGGACATTCATGGAGAGCCAGATGAGCTAAACCAAACAGACGTGAGAGACAGAAACAAAAATGAAAAATAATCATTACCTGATGAATAGAAACCACAGGAAATACCCTGGGCACAGCGCTTTCAATAAAACCTAAATCAGTAACTGCAGAAAGCTTTTTCAATTAACCAGCAAGCTGAAAACCACTCAGAGGAAAACAATCTGACTTTACCCAGCCATTTCACCTGAGACTAAGCATTTGGGTTCCAAATAGGTCTCCTAAATGATTTATAGCTATCCCCTGCCATACAAAATGAGATTAAGAAATTAATGGCATCACCGTATCCCAAGAAACAGAAGTACTCTGGGAAAAGAACAAAGGGAGCAAAAATGTTTAAAGGGTAAAGGAAAAGATGAGTTCACTGAAATGACCTCTCTTCCTCCACATTTGCTCTCCCATCAGTGTCAGAAAATTTCTCATGCATTTGGGGGACAGGCACGCAGGGGTTGGGGGGTGTTCATTGTTATCTCCAACATAAAGTTTTGTTAGTTGAGAATGTTCGCATTAAGACGAAACTTCCACTTTCAGCTTCCCACCCATGCACTCTCAGAGAATGAATCAAAATCGCTGCAGGACAGAGAAAACGGAAGGAGAGCCTAGCCCGCCATCCTACCAGGCAGAGGTGTTTAACCCCTTCGTTGGCGAGCCAGCTCCTCCAGGACACAGCCATGCCGCCGGCCCCTCTGCGCCGTGCTCCGTGCCCGCCGGCCCAAAAAGGAACGGGCGGTGGCGGGGGCAGCGGTTACAGTTACGCGGCCTGCGGGGCCGCTGAGCGAGGACCGAGGGTCAAAGACTGAGTGGAAGCCCGAAGGCCCGGCGCCAAGCCAGCCCGGGCGGGGTCTGCTCCCCAGAGCCGGGTTTTCCGGGAGCCCTGACTCCGACCGCGCCGGGTCAGCTCTGTCCACTCCTGGTCCCGACCCCCAGCACTCCAGCGCGCCGCCCGGGCTGCCCCGGTCTGCTCTGCTGCCGCACCAGTCTGCTCCGCTGCCGCGCCGGCCCCTTTGTCTGGGGGCGAGCCTGTTGTTGTGGCTGCTGCTGTTCAGGCTGTCCCGGGTGGGAACTTGGAGGCGTCCCCCGCAGCCGCTATCTAGCCCGGCCTGCCAGACTCCAAAATACTAACACACATGTGCACAATGATACTCAGAGTAAAAGTGGGAACCCTCCCCGCCCCCTCGTACACACGCACGTATCTAATTCTTTTTGGACTCGTTGTTTTCCCCCAAAAAAGTTCATCTCAAAGAGGCTTGGTAAGGACATTTGAGCCGGAAACAGCCTTTTGTGTACTAGCTCCCTGTTCTCCACCTTTCCTCAGCAAATTATCCCACTCCCAAAGGAGAGTCCCCAGACAGCACTTACCTATGGCTTCCCACTAGCCACCAGTTTCTTTATCTCCTTCCCTGCCTATCACATAGTGATAAAAAGGGCTTTAAAACAGTACTGAATAAGAGCTCGGGCAATTAATGGTTAAAGCTGACGTCATTCTTAGGGGCTCTAGGGGAACTTAGATTCACTCTCTTCAGTCATCTTTTTGTTTTACTATCTAGTCTGTTTAGTAGTAATAGGAATCCTCTCAATCCTGTACCAGAGGCCCGGTGAAGAGTGAGAAGCCTGTGGAATTGACACAGGTACCTACCCGACACTGCAACAAATCACTACTAGAGAAGAGCGGGAAAAATGTCATTCGTATAGAAAAATATCTGATGTAAAATACATGTCCAATAAAGGTTTGTCCAATAAAACAAGAACTTTTCCAAATTTAACAACTAATGAGTGACAGAAAAAGTTTACTGCTAGTTGCCTAACGACTTTTAAACTCTTTTTAAAAAAATCTTACAACATAGGCCATAGGATTTAATTAAAACTAAAATTTCAAAAAAACACTACTACTCTCACTACATGCAATATACTTATTCCAATTAATTTAATGAACTGATTAATGATTGCAGTCCTCAGTTTGCAGTCCTCAGTCTGAAAAATCAAAATGAATCTATATCAAGTCCCAGTTGGACTGCACACAATTTTCTAATAGACTGTTATTCCTGTTTCATGCATGACCAAATCCAGAAAACTGTCCTAAATCTTTCTGAAGTTAGAGAGCATATTACCTATATTACCATTATTTATAAATAATGGTAACTATATATATATATATTACCATGTGATACCTAAAGGAGCAGGAAAAGAGCACACAAAGAACCCAAGGAGTCTCACCACTTGAGGGAAGTCAAATTCTGGGATGCTCTGGTGCTCCTAAGCTTTAATTTCAATAGATGAGGGCAGGAGATTCTTGTCATGAGTTGAGAAGTGTGAAGCAACTGAAGAATAGTAAAATAAGAGATAATTTTTAAAAGCTCAGAGACTTTCAGAACAACAGCAAAAGTGACAAGAAGACAAAGGATTTAAAAAATGTTTCCACCTCTTAATAATATGCCTACTAAGTACCAGGCCCTGTCTTTGCTACTTCATATACAAAATCTCACTCCATTCTCACAGCAGCCCTCCCTGTGGATGTCAGCACTCTTACTTTGCAGATGAGAAACGGAAGTTAGAAGAGATGAAGAAACTTGCTTGAGGTAATGAAACTGGGTTTACTTACAATTAAAACAACCCATAATCAGGTACTTTTGTAAAATTCTTGGGTTCAAGCAATTCTCCTGCCTCAGCCTCCTGAATAGAGTAGCTGGGATTACAGGCATGTGCCAACATGCCCAGCTAATTTTTGTATTTTTAGTAGAGTTGGGGTTTCACCATGTTGGCCAGTTAGTCTCAAACTCCTGACCTCAGGTGATCCACCTACCGCGGCCTCCCTAAGCGCTCGGATTACAGGTGTGAGCCACCGTGTCTGGCCAACCAGATTATTTAATGACAGTAGTTGCTGTATTTTCCAAACTAGGAAAGGCTATTCTTGAAAGTAATGAGGAGAGATTTCTGTAGCTATATCAATATTTCAAATATTGTAATAAAAAAATCACACTTTTGCCAGAACAGACTTCATAATAAAAACTCAAATGAAAGATACCTTTGACTTTTGGCTGAAATAATGGTAAGCTAGTAGTGTAACACTGATCATTCTATGTTAATTATAAAACCTTTTAGCAGTTAGAACTGTTCTTGACCTGATATATTACTTAAACACAGAAACTTTTTGTAGACAGTGTTTTTCAAAATATGAAATGCACTGGGGAAATATAATACTATTTGCACATAATTATTACTGCATATTTCACAAATTAATTTGATTTGTGTGTGTCTAATTATCCTACTCAACTGAACTTCTTAAGGAAAAAAATTCTGTCTTATTTCATTTTTATTCTAGGACTTAGCACAAACCTTGACACATAGTAGGAATTTACACAATGTTTATTAGATGAAGGACTAGTGATTAAGTGTATCATCTTTCTTTCTGTGCCTTTCTCAAATCCCAGTTTCTCAAGCGTAATTTTCCAGTCATACAAAAATAGTTTCTGCTCAGCGTGATAATTACCAGAAACGGTGGTGAAATGGGGCAAGAACTCCTTAAAATTAATGTTACCGACCCCACAGTTTAAATGATAGGAATTTAAGACAGTGAACACTTGTATTAGTTTTCTATGGCTGTGCTAACATATCACTACAAACAAAATTTTCTTCTCACAGTTCTAAATGTCAGAAGTCTGAAATCAGTATCATTTGTTCAAAATGAAGGTGTTCACTGGACCACAATCATTTCTTTTTTCAAGACAGGGTCTCGTTGTGTCACCCAAGCTGGAGTGCAGTGGGGCAGTCACAGCTCACTGCAGCCTGCACCACCCAGACTCAAGTGATCCTTCCTTAGCTTCCAGAGTAGCTGGGACTACAAGTGCACACCACCCTGCCTGTTCATTTATAGTTTGTTTGGTTTTTGTTTGGTTTTGTTTTTTTGTTTGTTTTGGTTTTTTAGAGGCGTGTTTTGCCACGTTTCCCAGGCTTGAATCAAACTCCTGGGCTCAAGTGATCCACCAGCCTCAGCCTCCCAAAGTGCCGGGATTATACGCATGAGCCACCATGACCAACACACCATCTTTTCTGACGTGCTAAAGAGAATCTGTTCCTTGCCTCTTCCGGATTCTGGTGGCTGCTGACAACCTTTGATTTGTGGTTGTATCATTCTAATCTCTGCCTCAGTGGTCACATTGCCTCCTCCTCTTCTGTCTGTGTCTGTGTCAAATCACTCTCTGCCTCTCTCTTACCAGGACACTTGCGATTATATTTAGGGCTCACCCAGATAATCCAGGATAACTCCCCATGCGGGATACTTAAATTTAATCACATCTGCAAAGTCCCTTTTTCCTTATAAAGTAACTTTATAGATTCCTGGGATTAGGCCCTATTATCTTTAGGTGACTATTATTTAGCCTAGGATAGCACCTAAATTAACCTAGATCATCTTAATTTTCTTTCTCTGATTGGACACGGTAGCCTTAGAATAAGACATCTGAAGAAATTTGCCTTAAAGAACAAATGTTTGGGACTCCTAGTTAGCATGTCCATCAAGATGTAAAAAATTATAGACCAGGAAACAGGCCTGATAGAATTTGGTAAGATTTCTTAACCATGGTAACTTGATATAGTTTACCATTTTTGTTATTCCACATCTGATTACCAGGAGGGATTCAACTTAAAAACAGCTTGTGTGTTTTTTCAGGAAGAGAAACAAGGAAAGTAGGAAAGCTCCTTTCCAGTATGTAGCATAAACTGGTAGAGTGGGTAAAAGAATCCCAGAGGTATGAGTAACCGAAAGGGACAGTAAAGAGAAAAGGAAACTCCACCATGTCCCTGAGGCCCTTGCAAGGAAGAAGGGCCCACCAGGGAGCCAGTGAAAAGTGGTCCAAAGGTTTAACATTCCCAAGTCAGGGGACGAGTTCCAGACAGTGACTCATTCTCATTTCTATACAAAAACAAGTGTAGGCCATCATCTGATTCAGTCATTTAGGAATGTCTACCGTGCACTCACATGGCTAGGCTAGCTCCTTGAGAAATCCTGAAGAAGTTGGAGAGGTCCTTATACTCTTAAGGACCAGATACTTTGTTGGAAAATAAGGCTTACAAATGTGAAGGCAATTTAAGAACTTAAAAATGAAGATGTTCAGTAAAAGCTCATTGAATAAAACTGAATAAATTTTTGTTTAGAATCGCTCCACATTAAATACTTTTCCAAACTCATGGATTTCATAGACCAATAAAATTTCAAAAAGAAAAAATATGGTAATCATTTCACCATGTATATGTATATGAAAACGTCAAATTATATACCTTAAATATATAAAATTATGTATACCAATGATAGTTCAATAGAGTTGTTAGAAAAAACAAAACAACACAGACTAGTCAAATTTTGCAGCAAGTAGGGCAATTTTTAAAATGCAAACTAAAAACAACAATAACAAAAATACCATCCACTTCTGTATTTATTAAAGAAAATTCATTTTTTACAAAGTATATGTAAGAAATACTGTCTTCAGCTTCCAAAGAATCTCTCTCCTCTCTTTGTCGTTCTGTCATTTCACAGCAACCTTACTGTTTTTCTTTATTAGTTCCTCGAATCTATAAGGTAGGAAGGTAGGAAGGACATTATTTTCTTCATTCTAATTTTGTAAATGACAGAACTGGGGCACCTGGACAGTAACTAACTTGAACAACCAAGGTAATCACATATTAAGTAGTAGATTTCCAGGAGCCAATATCCCTGCTCTTTCCTCTACTTCATGTAGTCATTGTTGAACCAGGACTTCGACAAGTTCTGAGTTCTAATGCTTAAGGTCACAAATGCAGCTGTGGTTGGTGACTCTCCCCAGTCATCCCAGGTGTGTAGAGATTTACCAGTGGGCCTTTATGCTGCAAGACAGTGCACACTCTCAAAAGACTATTATGTCTATTGTTTATATCGTTTGTACTTCATCTTGCATGGCATTTCGTTAACACAGCTATTAACACAGTAATTTCTGTATGTTTGTGAAGTTTTACTGTTCTTAAAGTTTTAAGCAGAAGAGTCTGAAAAAAACATTTTTAATGCCTGAATCCATGTTTTCTAGTTGCATCTTCAAACAACTTTAAAATATTAAGGAAATATGACTGCACTTCTATAGTCTCATTTTACTTTCTGAATATATTATGAAAATCTGAAACACAAACTATTAGAATCCATGTTAAATTACATAAGTTTGAGTCATAAAAACATTGGAACTGGAAGAGGCTTTGGAAAGCATCATAACTTTTACTTATAGAAAGGAAATTAAAGCCATTTTCTCAGTTCTTTGAACTCACCAAGAAGCTTCATGCTACTGCATCTTTGTACACTTGGGTAGTGTTTATTTATGTACTTATTGATGAGTTTGTTTGATTAATGTCTATATCTGTTTATATTTGTCAAAACTGTGAACTTCTCAAAGGCAAGTCCCATGTCTGTTTTGTTCATTCTTATTTTCCCAGAGCCAACCACAAGACTTGGAACATCAGTAGTACATCAGTAGCACATCAGAGGCTCTGTAACTGTTTTAATGAAAGAAATGAAAGACTATGGGAGAATCTAAACTCCTAACCTCTCTTTCAATAATTGTTTCATATTGACATTTTCTTTTTTCACCAGTATGATATTCTGTACTTCTTTAATTCTTTCTATTTCCTAAACATATCCAGTTTTCTCACATTTCCATCTATGTATGTGCTATTCTTGCTTCATGGCACACCTTACCTGGAGATACTTACTTAGTCATCAAACTCAAGACCAGTATCCTTTCCTGCTAAAGGCCTATGTAGACTCTTCCCAGCTGCATCAGAACCCCTTCTTTGTTTCCACTGTGTGCCACTCTCAAAAAAGTTATTATGCCACATTTTTTTGGTGGATTTTCTAGGTTGTTTCTCCAAGTAGACTACAAGTACTTTGAGGAAATGAAGTTTTTTGTTGTTTTTCAATGTATTTTAAGAACAGCACAGAAGATAGATAACATTAAAAACATGTAATTTGCATGTGGGACAACTTAGAAAAGAGTAAAAGGATAGAATCTACTGTATGATAAAAATTCTACAAACATCATTTACTTGCTGTCAGTAAAAAATTTACTTGCTAACCCATTGCCAATCTAAATTCTGACATTGTCCAGAATAATTTAGCAGGTTTCTTTATAATTGCTATAAAGTTGAATTGCTGAAACTTGTTGACTGAAGCATGTTGACTTGCATTAATGCTTCACATCCCCATGTTTATATTAAAAATTCACATACAAATGAAAATAGAAAAACTGCAAATAACTTATTTATGTGCCCTATTTTTCCACTTGCAACCGTACATTTGGGTACCATTTGACCCCGTGGGGGAAAAAATAACAGTCAGAACAATTAATAATTCAAAAAAAAGAATTTGGCAGGGGGACAGGTGGATATGAAATGCTTCCTATCACAGTGGGAAGCATGTTTTCTATATTTGTGGCTTGCTAGTTGAACGTCTTTTGGCATAATTGTTACACATTTGAAATGGATAACACATAGGATTGGGACTTCAAAGAGGCCAACTAGTTCTTCACTTGCCTCTTGCAAAGCACCAATAGCTGCACTCTGGAGGCACAGACCTATTTTGAAGTCTTGTGCAATTTTTCACATCAGATGCTAGAAAGAAGATTTTGAATCAGAAGTTCGGTGGGCTTTTGATAACATCTTATTTCACGAAGCACCACATTCCAAGGCTGGTCTCAATGAGGTTTCTTCACCCTTCCAGTAGAGGGTGCCCCTCTTGCAAGTGCTATTTGTAGCTACTTATTGGTAGCTAATTGCTTCCTGGGCAGTTTACTACGGGTCATTTGCAAGCGGTCCACTTTGTAAGAGCCATGGAATAGAGATTTCCTTACTTATACCCCCAGTCCTTTGGCTGCAGCTCAGTGAACTAGAGCCTGCGCTGGCATTGCAGCAAGAAATTTTTCTTCATTGCATATATCCTGGCACATAGTAAGTGCTCAAAATATATTTAATGAACAAATGAGCAAATAAATTAATGTCTAACATATGAAAACAGTTTAGGTTATTTTCAAAATAAAAACTCAGTATTCACCAAATACTCTAATTGCCAACAGTATGGCAAAGGTTTTAGGTAAGAACTTGTTAAAGAAGTTCAGGAACAACAGAAATAAATAAATAAGCAAATAAACTTGACATCTGTCTTGTCTTCTTCCTCAACAATCTGCCATGGAATTCAGCCTTCAGACAAACTTTCCTACTCTCCAAAAATCTAAGGTTGGGAATTTAAATTATTTTTTGTTTTTGTTTCCCTTCTTGCAATTGACTAAATCTTACTTATACTGATACACTAGCTTAAATGTCTCCAATGTTAGGGCATTTCACACTGTATAATACATTTGTTTATCTGTCTCCCCCATGGGAATCAGATAACTGGAGGTCAAAGAAACTGTGGAATTAATCTTTGCAACCCCATGGCCTAGCACAATGCCTGGTTCATTATTTAATCAAAGCATATTTGATTTTTTTTAAATGCTGAAGCACCTCTTTTATATTACTTATCATTCTAACCTTGGACTTCAATACTGTGTTATCTTGAGAGAAAAACTACTGTAGGAATAAGAATCTATTAGAAAGGTAAATTACCTACATGGTATAAAATGTAATATCTGTACTTCAGATGTTATGCCTGTCATATTTCATTACTCTTCCTCCTAAGAATTCACTACCTTAAGTAACATATTCTATGTCACCTAGCTTATTAGGACTATTCAATATCTTTGAAAGATTACTGTGTAAGCTCAAATGTTTAAAAGGAGAATGAATGATCTTGCATTAGGGTCCTACGCTCTTTTCTACTGTTGAAACTTATGGTTAAGAACTGTTGTAGCCTTGATTTCTTTTTACCTTTTCTCTTGGTTCTGTCAATTCTTTACCTGGACACCCTTTTGATTCAGTCTCCTACAGAGGCAGCATTATGCCTCCTGTGGTCTTTCATAGTCCTTTGTTAAAAATTACTGTGTTCAGTTATTCCATGGTGATGCAATTATTTCTTAACCAAATGTCTTCATATCAGTGGAATTTCACTGGAGTAGCACATAGCCTACAGATTCTCCATCAGTCTGTTCTTTCTTTTAGCAACAAAACACCCTGAGTTTCAGCTGGATTATACCTGCCAACTAGCTATTACTTGTTTTAGCTTCTCTTTCAGTCAAGATTAGATATTGACCATGTTTCTACAAATGGGATGTAAGCAGAAGAAATTTAAATGTCCTTTTACAAAGGACATTTCTTCCACAGTTTCTTTTTTCTTCTTTCTCACAGGTTGGAAATATGCTTTAAGCATGAATGTAAGGACAGTGAAGGATAATGAAAGATATTATCTAAAGAATAATGAAGAAATAAGATATTAAAAATCTGGATGACCTTGTAGATGAGTCGTAGCTACCTACTTATATGGCTCACTTCTTCACTGTTATGAGAGATAAATGAACTGCTTTATTCAAGGCACTATATTATAGATTATAGCTGCTTAACTTATTATAGTCTATTATTATAGAAATTGGTTCCTGCAAGTGGGGCATTGCCATAATAAACCCAAAATACATGACAGTAGTTCAGCACATTAGGTGGCAGGTAGAAAGAACCTGCAGGCTAGAAAGTGATGTCCTTTGATATGCCATTACAAAACATATGCCAACTTGGAAACATGCCGCATTGTTACCAAGCTGTAGCCCTAAGAAAACAGGAATTTTTTTAATGTCATATTTTTGGTATGTGTTGGCTGCTACTTGAAACTTGCAGCAAAATGTTACCAGAGACATGAAATAAAGTTAGGCAAGAAATGACCCATTTGTAAATGGAAATGAAAAGAAATAAAGCTCTGGTTGTGCAAAATCTCTCTGCCTGTGACCAGCAATTTAATGGATTAAAATTCCCCTAATTTGAGACTTCAGAAGGTAGAAAAGCTGTTTCCATATCCCAAAGAGCATTATATTAAATTGTCTCTCAGAGTCATCTCAGAGATAAAGAGTGGTAGTTTTGGATGCTATTAAGGTAGCTTATATTAAGTTAAGGGAAGGAAAGATGAGCAGAAAGGAGAAGATAATAAAAAACGGAGAGTCTACAGACTCTATAGACATTCGCTCAAAAGATTGTTTTTGCTGTGGTTATTTCACATGGAACTGATTGGAAGCAAACCGACAAGAATCCTACTAAGGGTCTGAAGAATTTTATTATCATAAGAACCACAGGCTGGTATACAAAGACCTTTATTATTATATCTTTAACACAATCCTCTGTCCTTTAAAGATGCACCAGAAAGAGAACACTCTCTCTTGCCACCTTCTGATGTGGACAGTGGACAAGAAAGTAGCCCCCAAACACAAAGTTAAAACTACAGGGGGCAATAGACAAAGAAAATACTCACTGAGAGCAGAATTAGAGGTTGGTTAACCCAAACAACTAACACACCAACAGGAAGGAGAATATTCATGATTTCTACCCAGGAGAATTTGAGATTTACTCTGAGCCAGAAACAGCTGGGTGCTTTCCAATTTTTACATTTCTGAATGGGAATTTTTGTTGCAGTTATCCTGTTCCTATTCCACCATTATATATCAGGACTGAGGAAGACGTGTAATTTGTTTTTGGAAGTTTGTAAGTTGATGCCAGAGAACAAGGAGCTACTTCCAGACTTGAAAGAGAAGACTACATTTTAAATGAAAATCCAGTCCTGGATTTTCAGCTACAGCAGTAACTGAATAAGATTTTATGTGGGCTCCCTTGAAGAAAGTTTGAGTGTATTTGTGAAGAAAGATGAGGGTATATGGATATCTGGGTTGTTAGAAGGACAAACTGACAGACTGATGCTTATCCATAGTTACTAATTCTCCCCAGTCCACTTACTAGTAGAAACCCATGAGTCTTATCTAAACACAGAATTGCTCAGATGTAACACTTTGCAGCCTATTCAGGTAGGTGTGGGCATGACACTACATTCTGACCATCAGACATTAGTAGAAGTAATGTGTTAAACTTTCTAGTCATATCTGTTTAAGATAAAATTGCTTATATTTCATTTTCTCCCTTTCCCCATTCATGAGATTGGAGCACAATGTGTTGATGAATTCTCTTGGACTGAGAAAAAGAAGACCGTGCTCTAGGAGACGGTTGAGCAACTTGATAAGAAACTGGGTTGCTAAATGATCTCCTAGAGCAAAGGTCCCTGCTAGCCAAGATTGGATGAACTCTTATATAAGAGAATAAAACTATCATGTTGATGAGGCCACCACAGTTTTTGGAATTTTTGTGTTACAGTAACTTAGTTGTTACTCTAAATGCTGTAACTGAATTACAAAAATATGAATTGTCCAGCATGGTGGCTCAGTCCTGTAATACCAACACTTTGGGAGGTTGAGGAAGGTGGATCAGCTAAGATTGGGAGTTCGAGACCAACCTGACCAACATGGAGAAACCCCGTCTCTACGAAAAACACAAAATTAGTTGGGCATGGTGAGACATGCCTGTAATCCCAGCTACTCAGGAGGTTGAGGCCGGAGAATCGCTTGAAGCCGGGAAGCAGAGGTTGCCATCAGCCGAGATCACACCATTGAACTCCAGCTTGGGCACTCTGTCTCAAGAAAAAAAATTAATTGATGACAGAATAATAGTTCTAATGTTGAGAAACACAGCCCTACCAACATGCTAAATGTTTGCTTCACATCTTAAGTTATCAATAATTTGGGAAACATATCTTAATATTTATATTCCTAGACTTATCTGACTTGGTAATGAATTCATATTTCTTTCATTAATTAATTAAATAATTCACAAAATGACAAGCAAAATAAGAATGATTATATGGTTCAAAAGCTTCAAAAATGAACATTAATTCTGTTTCCTCTACCTATTAATTGTAGTTGTCAACTTAAGGTCTAGCTTTGTACCTTCTTTCCAAAAGTTGAACTGAATTATTACTCATCATATCTGACCTATCTAAATGAAAAATGTCCTTCATCGTTATTTATTTGTTCTAGACTATTTAAATCTTTTATTTTAACAGTAAATTTGGAAGAACAATACTAGACCAAGTGTTTGGTAAATGTGGAGATGCACTTATTAGTAAAAGATTCCAAAATTCCTTTTTATATATTTGGAATCCCAGAGTCAAATTTTCAGTAGCAAATTCCATGCTACTGAGCATTACTCCCAAATATTATCAGGTCACAGAGCAATAAGTCTTCAAATAGACTCTCCCAGACAGACTAATTTAAACAACAAAAGAGTCTAATTTTATTTATGGTAATTATCTGAGTGATGATACTCATTAATAAGATCTCTAGCAGAATATAAACAAGAAATATGCACAGGGAAACTGAAATAATATAATGATGTCATAATATTCAACATAATGGCAAAAAACTGCCATTAATTCTACTGTTGATGATCAAATTATATTTCCTTTTTTCAGCTCATTAATACTGGATTTGGTGTTGTTTTCTAAATAAGTAAAAAAAATTAGGTTGTGAGATTGAAAAAGTATGTTAGGGAGGGAGTCTGATTTACTGGACAGGGTAGTGAATTGGGAGTTGGAATTCCTGACTTCCACTGAACCCTGGTGCTCTGCCATTAAATTTTTTATTAACTTTAGACAGCAATTTAATCCTTTTAAGCTTCAAATTCTGAATTTAAAGATTAAAGGGATGGACTAGACAATAACTAAGGTATTTCTGGTTCTAGAGTTTTGTGATTCTACAAATTTCCCAATCCATCTTATAACACTGAAATCTCACCCAACATATATTAATTGAGCAATACACTATGGGTTAGACATCATGCTAGATCAAAGCTGAGATAAATGGCCACCATAGACATGATCCCTATCCTTCTGGAACTTGCTATCAGGTGGAAAGACAGAGACTCTGGTAATAATTATAACATAAAATACTTATATTTGTGGAAAGTTCTACACAAAGGGTATACAATGCTGCGGGGTAGAAAATAAACAAAACCTTTGTAGTCTAGAGTGCTATGGAATCATCTCTGATGAATAAACTTTTAAGGTGAGATCTGAAGGACAATAGCCAGACAAGGAGGAGTGTTAGCAGAAGGGATGTCCAGACAGAGGAAATCATGAGCAAATTCCTTGTGGTGGAAGATACCCCTTGGCCCAATTAATTTGCTGAAAGTAAGCTAATGTTGCTGGAACACACAGGGTCAGGGAGAAAGTGATATAAAATGATACTGGGGAGATAGACAGGGTCAGTTCACTTGGAGCTTTATAGCCCAATATGCATTGTGAACTCCATACAAAAATATAATACATGGGACAAAATAGATATGCTTTAAGTAGGGATGCAATGTTATTGTTTTTCACTTTAAAATATCACTCTATCATTGATGAATATGTAGGATGTGGCAATAATGTGTGTAGGAAACCAGAACAGAGGCTATTGAAGTAGATAGGTGATAAGGCACAGTGACTTTATCAAGTGTTGTCATAGTTACAATGGAAAGAAATGGAGAGATTTTTTATGTATTTGGAAACCAGGGTCTACCAAAATTGTGAGAAATCAAAGATGATCCCATATTCAACTGTTAGTGTAAGTCCCATTGTGAATTATATGTCAGGATATTTGTAAATAGAATATAATTTTGTAAATTAATGCAGATGTCTATTTTACTGCATCTTTAAGCAATGATCATACAAACTTTGAGTACCTCCAGTTTCAGAGAATTTATTGCATTTTAAAAAAGACAGTTAGTTTGTGGAAATTCTGAGCATTAGAAAGATCTTCCTGATAGTGTGTCAAAATTCCTTGACTTTAATTATTGTCCTAATTACCTTGTCTCACCTTGGAACTCCAAAGCAATAGAGAATATGATGAGTTCTTCTTTGGTATGGCAACAGTTCAAACACGTCTTGTTGGCTTTCAGTTGCCACCTTGCCTTCTAGCCCCATTTTTCTCCCCTACCAAGCCTCTTTTTTATAAGCTAAGTGTACGAATTTCTGCTTTATTGCCTTAATCACTCTTTGTTAGCTATTACTTACCTTCTAGGTCTCAGATGAAGGACTACTTTCCCAGAGAAGTCTAACACGAATACTAGGTGCCCTCATTATAAACTCTTAAATCTCATTAATTTTCTTCTTTATAGCACTTTTAAAGTTAGAAATCATTAATGTCTGTCTTCCCTGCTAGACATAAAGTACATTAAGAGAATTTGTTCTGCAATAGGAAAAGACAAGCCTAAGTCACTGGCTATGAGGAGATGATGTTCTAATGAAACGAATAAATTGTTAAATGAGTAAATAAATTAACACATAATTAAAAACAGTATAAATAATAATATTAGGTGGGTGCAAAAGTTATTGCTGTTTTTGCCATTAAAAGTAAACATAACTTTAATGGCAGTGTGAGGATCGGGAAAGGCTTTTCTAAGAACCTGATATGTAAGCAGAGACTGAGAGGAGCAGAATTTACTTAGGTGAAAATTTGGGTTAAGGATATTCTAGAAAGAGGGGGCAGTATGGACAAGGTCTCTGAAATTTAGTGTGCTGATATGGCTAGAGTGAAGTTACCGAGGGGACAACTGGAAGAAATGTACAGCAAAGAGAGTAAGCATCATGTGGTATTTGATGGGAATGTAATGAGAGGAGAAAACAGGAATTTTAGAGTTGGAGTATTTGCTAGTGTAAAAGAAGCTGGACAGATATCAATTCTATAAAATAAGTACATTATTTGTAATCACTATAAAATATTAAGGTACCATTAATTGGACTTTTGCTTCCAGATAAAATAGTAAAGCCAGAAATAGATTTAGTCTTCCTCCTGAATTAACTTTAAAAACAGACATAATATATGGAACAAAGGCTTTCAAAACATTGGACATGAACCAATAAAGAACAGTGATCCCTGATAAATGGAAAACAAGTAGGGTGAGCTTTATGATTGTCCTTGCTACTGTCTTGAGAGGGTTTCTGTGTTGAAGCAGTATGTATATTTATGGTATTGATAAACATAGAAAAAAAAGTAAGTATAGATAAACCAATGGAACTAATTAAAGACTGCAGAAACAGATACACACACATGGAAACTGATTTGTGACAATGTTTGAAGTCAGTTCAGTAGACAATCTGTAGTCTTCCTAAAAACGGCTTTAAAGTATTTGGGTCCTATGTAGAAAGAAAGAAAAGGAGAGAAGGAAGGAATGAAGGAGGGAAGAAACGAACGAAGGAACAAAGGAAAATATAAAGGAAGAAAAGTATTTTCATCCATATCTTACACCATACGCAAATATTAATTCAAAATGGATCATGGACCTAAATGTAAAGCCTACAACTATAAAATATCTAGCAATGAATAAAGAGAAAATTCTTGTAATATTGAATTAGTCAAAAAATTCTAAAATATGACACCAAAATCATGATCCATAAAAGGAAAAACTGATGTTAGAGTTTACGAAAGCATATAACTTTCATTCTTCAAACACTACTGTTAAGAGAATAAAAACAGAAGCCATAGATATGAATACAATATCTGTAACTCCTACTTCTGATAAAAACTTGTATCTATAATACGTAAAAGACCTCTACAAGTTAGTGATAAGAAAACAAACAATCCAATGACAAAGAAAAGATACTTCACCAAAGAAGATATATGGATTGCAAATAAGCATAGGAAAACATACCTAAACACCATTAGTTAATAAGAACAAATAAATTAAAACTACAATGTGATAGCATGATGTACCTATCAGAATGGCTAGATTAAAAACCTTTAAATGGTGTTGGGGAATAAAATAGTATTGTTGAAACTGTAGTATACCCATACAATGCAATACTATTCACCAATGAAAGGAATGAACTCTTGATCCATACTACAACATGTATGAATCTCACAGTAATTATTCTGGGCGAAAGAAATCAGATGTAAAAAAATAGGTACTGTATCATTCCATTTTTTCACAAAAAACTATATTCTATATTTATAGAAAGTAGATGAAGATTTTCTGTGGATGGGGTGGGCTGGGATAGCAAGGGTTGTCAGAGAAGGATTACAAAAAATATGGAGGAATCCTTTAGTAGGGATAGATACATATATTATCTTGATTGTGGTGATGGTTTCATGGGTGTATGCATATGCCAGAATATCCAATTGTACCTTTTAAATAAATGAAGTTTATGAGGTGTTTTAATGTTAACTATGCCTCAGTAAAGTTATGTGTGCATGTATATGCACATGTATATGCTATACATAATATATAATATACACAATATATAATATATAGTATATAACATAATTTATAATTCATATGTCATATAATATGTAATACACATTTGCACAAAAAGTATGTAATATACATTGAAATATATACATATATTTTGAATGAAGATTAAAACTATGGGTGCATATGTAGGTATATAAATGACTTTTTGCTAAAAGCTATTTTCTTATCTGTCACATGGTACAATTCAGTATCCAAAACAAATGTGGTTATTCCACTTTAAAATATCTCTTGTGTAACATTCTGCTTCATTATGGTTGTTTTCATTTACTCTTTTATTCTCACATTTCTGCAGTGCCCAGCTTAGTAATTTGCACATGGCAAATATTAGCTAATTCAAAGTTGAGTTCAGGATAGGTAAGATTCTAATGGGAATTTTTTACCACCAAAGATAGCAGTTATGGGTCTTTAAAAAAATAAGAATTTCTTAGAAAAGTCACAGTTTCATTCAAAGGTCAAAGCATCTAAACAAATAGGAATAAAAATCCAAATAGCCAAACATTCTCTCTTAGCTAATCACATTCAAAAGTTATATTTGCCTTCATAGTTTATATAAAAGAGGATTTATTTTTATACAAAGCACTCATTCATTGATAATATTTACAACCAGGAAGATCAAATAAATAAACGTGCTTTTAAAAATAATATAATGCAAAAACTATTGGTTTGTAAACTGACTTTCCGGTAACCTCACAAGATACCATTAGGTATGAGAATCTTAATATCATACTGGTTTACAGGCTATCTAATTCATACCTGCATTAGGTAGAAAAACAAACATGCTCAGAAGTGACTTTCCCAAGCCGCCACAGTCAGGATTTCTGCACTACAGGTGTGATGTCCTGTAAATGAGGTCCAGCTCTCTGACAAGTGTCACTCTTTGGCTGACCTGTGGCCAGACAGTCCAGGTCAGAAGTGTACTTTTGTTCCGAGCTTGTCGATACACTTGATGGTAATTTTAATCACCAGTAACTCTAAACTATTTCTTTTATTGAGCCTTTCTAAGTACTCTTTCTAAGAGTACTCATGTTGAGAAGATAAAGGTAATTATATCTTTAAAAACTATTCATGGTATTCTGAATGTGCCAGATTCTAAGCAATGAGATAGGACATACTCATGTGACAAATGACATGTCATAACTTTTCATATTCTTTGATATGGTGAAACTTCCCAAACAGGGACTTTTTTCCTGTTTGGGAATGGATATACAGAGGGGATGGATATACAGAGGAAGTTATGGAGAGAGGATGGGAGTAAAAAGGAAACTAATATTAATTCAGTGCCTACAATCTCCCCGGCACCACGCTAGGCCGGTTCTTGATGCTGTGTTATGCAGTGCTCACAACACTTTCTCAGGTAGCTGTAATCAGCCCCAATGTACAGACTGAAAAACTGAGGATCTGAAAGGTTAGGCCACTTGCCATGTTCACAAAGCAACAAAGTGACAGAGTTTGTATTCAAATCCAAACATTTTTAGAGCTACAAATGTTCTATTGCACACAGCCTTCCAGTCAGAAAGACTCAGCACAGAGGTTAAAAAAATTGGTGATTTTCCTATTATCCAGGAAACATAATTTAATTCTCAATTCAAATAATGATGTCACTGAGAACTTTATGAAGATATGACTTTTTTTTTTTTGGGGGACGGAGTTTCGCTGTTGTTACCCAGACTGGAGTGCAATGGCATGATCTCGGCTCACCGCAACCTCCGCCTTCTGGGTTCAGGCAATGCTCCTGCCTCAGCCTCTCGAGTAGCTGGGACTAAAGGCGCGCACCACCATGCCCAGCTAATTTTTGTATTTTTAGTAGAGACGGGGTTTCACCTTGTTGACCAGGATGGTTTCGATCTCTTGACCTCATGATCCACCTGCCTCAGCCTCCCAAAGTGCTGGGATTATAGGCATGAGCCACCGCACCTGGCCTGAAGATATGACTCTTAAAATGTTTTTATTTTTTTAAATGATGAATGTCATAATTCTGTTCCTCAAAAAAAAAACCCAGAAATAGTAGAATCAGAAACAATAAGCACAATATACTTGTAAATAATAAATCATTCTGAGCAAATCTAATTACCTTTTTTCTTCCAACAGAATTGCATGGACAAATGATAATGGAAGTTTAAAAGAAACAATATATCTTGATTACTAATATAATAGATAGTGTCTCTTAGACATTAACTAGCACAATTAATTGAAAATAGTCTCAATCTGGAATATAAATTGACTCCACAGGAACAAAAGGGCAATGTCATCTACTGTCAGGGGTTAGTCTGGACTGTCCATCCTTGCCAGCTCCAATTGCCATTTATAATGGTACTTGTAGGGGCAGCAATTGTCTGAAATTACAAAGAAAATAAATTGTTCTGTCCAGTGCAGGCTTTGCCTATCTTGAAGACTCAACTTACTTTAGACAGAAATAAGAGTTGGGAGCCACCAAGTTACACACTAGGAAAATGAGTAGTGATTATAAGATAAATACATAAGATTTAGGAAAGACTTGTGCAAAGCCACCATAAGGACCCAACATGACTTCTAGAATGGTATTTGTTAATTAATTTAAATTTATTTTTGAAAAACATCTGACAAAAAAGCAGTCAGAGGGGAAATTAGCCAGCCTTGAAAGCACAGGAAAAAAAACCACCAGGGCAGAAAGGAAGCCATTTAAATTTAGCAAGGTGCAATAACCTGCCCTATGACACACAGCCATCAGGGGTTGGAAGGAAAACTAAAACGTGATGTGTCCAAGACCACTGACTGTAATCAACTCAAGGGCTCTAATGGCACTCTACATAATGATGTAAAACGTCCATTCAAACTTCTCTACCTCCTCTGTTCCAGGCACTGCTAGGTGTCGCAAGACAAAGAGATGACCTGATGAAGATGGGTAGTAGGAATATAAACAATCTCCAATAATGGAGTTAATTTGAACCTACAGAGTGGTAAATAGATGACTTCCTGCGTTCTTCTTTGGAATCTGTGGGTTGTTTCGAAACAATTAGATGTTGGTTGTATTAGAAGGCATAAAAAGCCTACTGTGCAATGCACCTATTGGACATCCGGACAGGAAAGGGATGGTCAGGCTTTCCAAAGTGATGGCAGTTTCAAGCTTAACCTAGAAAACAGCCTGCTCATTTAGATCTTACAAAGTGACAGCTTGAGTTACTGATTACGAAGGTGAAGAAAATTCCTCATGAATCATGCGGAGCAAAGAAGCTTATATTTTCTTACATGCCCCAAGACATAGCTTCTCTTTGCCTTAGCTGAGTTAGGTGAACAAACCCTGGGCAAAAATATGAAACCTACAAAATACTCTTCCATATCCCTGAGATCTTCTCTGACTTAAGTAAGAATATGATAGAGTGAGACTGCTAAAGTTCCCAATCAATGGTTCTGAATATTGCTCAAATGAGATAGTAACATAGAGTCACAGTAATTCTTGCAAAAGAACATGAAATACTGTAGTTTTAATTACTAACAAATTAGGTAATTTTTACAGAATCAGAAGCCCCTCTATACTTGAGTGTAGAACAGATAAATAATAGTGGACACCAATAGTTTAAGAAAATTTCAGAGAAAACAAAAATGCAAGAGCTTTTTATAAACTTAAACTGTTTGATAATTTTTAATAGGATTATTTTTCCATTTTAGCAGCAACTGGCTTCTGGCTTACATGGTACTTATGCATACTACTTGAGAAATATTTGTTTGGATCCAGGAATTGCTTAATTTATAAAATACTATTCTAGTACTTAAACTTTGTCCATTCCCAAAACAAATTTACACAAGACCACCACCAACTGGTCTTGTAGTACATTCTCCTCAGTATCTAAGGACAGATGATGTCTTTTCTCCTAATTTTAACACAATCTTTTCTCCTCCTGCTTCAAAAGTCCCAGATAAACATTTTCTGAAACATTTGACATTGCATTATTTTTTCTAAACATAATTCTTTGTGTCATTCTATATGCAGGTATGCTACCATTGTTTCTTTGGCGTTCTTATAAATTTTAAAAATTTATTTATAATTGACAAACAATAATTATTAATATTGCATTTATGGAATACAATGTGATATTTTGATCTATGCATACATCATAAAAAGATTCAATCAAGCTACTTCACATTTTCATCACCTCACCAACTCATCATTTTATATCAGTTGATTTTTGTGGTGAGGACATTAAAAATCTATTAGCAATTTTTGGATATACAATAGATTATTATAAATTGTGGGCATTACAGCACAACAGATCACTAAAACTGATTCTTCTAGTCTAATTAAAACTTTATACCCTTTTTTCAACATTTCTCTTTTTTCCATCCCTATCTCTTCCCCTTATCCTCTGGTAACCACCTTTCCACTCCCTGTTTCTATGAGATTTATAAGATTAGCATTTTTAGATTCCACATATTCATGCATAGTACTTGGGAAGGTTTTACTGGTAGGTATTTCATAACTAGACGTTACTGACAAAGGCTATTTCTGGACAGTCTAATTGCTAACAGAAATTTTGATGACAAAAATAGGATCCTGACTACAAATATCTATGTATCAGAGACAGTCTATGTCCTCTTTTAAATAATATCAAATTTGGCCAACTCCTGAAGCCGGATTGGAACCTTCCTAAAATTGCTTCTTTGGAGTATATTTAAGGGTTTAGAACCACTTAAACTATTTTTCAGGCTTCATGTTCTCAGAAGTTTTCCTTTATCCTTTAGCAAACTAAAGTTTTCCAAAGAAAAGAACCAATCTGCAGATTTCTCATGGAGTCCACACATACCTCACACAATACTTGTTTATAAACAAGCCTAACGTCTTTTAAGACCAGGACAACTTACTGAAATAATAAACATATTGAAGAAACACACTTCTAACCAGGACCATCAATCTTCTCTGTTTTCAGATTACAGATGTAATTAGTAGGTGTTTGTACTGGTGAATTTGGCTCTGAGCTCAATAGAAAATTTTTGTTTGAGTTTTTTACCTGATATGTTATGAGCTTGCCTTATATATTGCATCGTTTCCTCTTGATGAAGCCAATATATTAATCTTTTTAGACATCTTTATTAAAGTGTAACTGATACACAAAAAAGTATACATATTGAATGTATACATTTTAAAGCATTTGTACATATGCAGAAGCCCATGAAACCATGAACCACAGTCAAACTAATAGACATATCCATTATTGCCAAAATTTGTTGTTGCCTTTTTCTTTTTTTATAATAAAACACTTAATATGAGGTCTTAATAATTTTCAAGTGTACAATACGATACTATTAACCATAAGTGCTATGTTGTACAACAGATCTCTGGAATGTACTTACATTGTGCAACTGAAACTTTATACCATTTGACCAACTCCTTATTTCCCCTCCCTCACTCCAGACCCTGGTAATCTCCATTCCATTCTCTGATTCTATGAGTTTGACCTTTTCAGGTAACTCATGTAAGTAGAATCATGCTACATTCACCCTTCTGTCACTGATTTATTTCACTTAGCATAACATACTCTAGGCTTATCCTGGTTGTCACAAATGGTGGAATTTTCTTCTTTTAAGCTGAATAATATTACGTTGTGTGTATTTACCATTTTTTAAATCCATTCATCTCTCAATGGTCATTTAGGTTGTTTCCATATCTTAGCTGTTGTGAATAATGTTGCGATGAAACTTAATCTTAGATTAAACATCACTTGACCATTAAATTCTTCCCTCACTTTTGCCATACACTTCTAAAGCATCCAGTGATTCTTGCTCACTGATTATATTTGCAGTTACTGTTCTGTATATAGCATCGCAGATAGGTGAAGACCTTAAGAGTAGGATTCTATCTTGACTTGTGTACCACCATATGAGCAGCATCTAGCAGAGTGCTGAGAACATACTCAGCACTGAAAATATGTTGAGGAAGTAAGTTATTTAACTGAAATCTTTGGAGGAATATTTGTGAAACTCTTTGAAACTATGTTACAATATTTTCACATTCAATCTGGCGCAGTGACTCACACCTGTAATACCAGCAATTTGGGAGGCCAAGGCGGGTGGATCACCTGAAGTCAGGCGTTTCAGACCAGCCTGACCAACATGGTAAAACCCCATCCCTACTAAAAATACAAAATTAGCTGGGTGTGGTGGTGCTTGCCTGAAATCCCAGCTATTTCATTTAGGAGGCTGGGCAGGAGAATTGCTTGAACCCAGAGAGCAGAGGTTACAATGAGCTGAGATCATGCCATTTTACTCCATCCAGCCTGGCAACAAGAATGAAACTCCATCTCAAAAAAAAAAATTACATTCATGGAATGAATTCCAACAGAGCTTTGTCTTAACTCTCTGGATCCCATGGAATACTTGACTTTAGATCTCACTGAAAACCAAATAACAATAATCCAAATCAATGAAAAAACCTCTAACTATAGAGAATGTGTCATGATATGTCACAAAAATTAAGGTATTTGTTTATAATTTTTCAAACATAAGCAAAACAATCTTTGCAACACAGCCAGTTCAAACAACAACAACAAAAATGCTTCCGGAAGAAATGCGGATTAAAAACTGCTGTTTATGCTCTGAATGATTGCATATCAATGTGCCGGGAGATTTAAGAATGCAGAGCAGAAATTCTGTCCAAATAAAGGCTGTCTTTGGAGAACAGTATGCTCAAATTTCCTTGTAACAGGATTTCTTAATCTGATGAACCATGAATTTGCTTCAAAGTCCATAAACCTCCTAAAATTGTGAGTAGAATTTCAAGTGTGTCTATCTTTACTAGGGAGAGAGTCCATAATTTCCTTATTTCAGTCTCTAACCCCCCAAAATGAACTACTTTAGTAAAGTCTAGAAATCATAATGGCAGGTAATATTATATGCCCTTGGGTGATATTGATTATTCACACATCAGTCACTTGAATCTCAGAAATCGTATAATTTTCAGATTTAGTTCCAGAGACCTTAGGACCTGGCAGCATTCCCTGATGTGTGTACAAATGATTTATCATAATGTATAGGGTGGATACCCTAATGATATACAAGGTATAATCATTATCATTATATCACATTAATCTGATATTTGTAAAGATACCAGACAGGGCCTTTTTCATCAGTTTCCTTATCAAAGAAATTGAGGGCTTTTCAAATCCCTCAATGTAACAACTTACTAGTGCTATTCAAACATGGCTGTGTTGTTTCGTATGTATTTATCATACCAAATACAACATGAATTTTTCATTAAAAAATCCATTAGTTACCCTATATAGGAAATAGAAAAACTTCATGGCAAGAGTATTACTATATGGTCATTGTAACCACGAATATAGTTACAGCAACTGAATACAATTTTCTGAAGAAAACAGGGTTTATCATTGTAAGCAGGAAAATTCCATGTGTTTTCAGCAATTAAGGCAATTTATTTTAAGTTAGAACCTCTGATTAAATATCTTAATATTTTAATTATTTGAATGCTAGTTAAAAATAAATTGTACTGAAATGAAAATTGATGTTCTTAGGGAAAAAAGTACAGTTTTTGTTCTTTCCTATTTGACATAAAATAAATAGTGAGTGTCAACTTGATCGGATGGAAGAATGCAAGGTATTGTTCCTGGGTGTGCCTGTGAGGGTGTTACCAAAGGAGATCAACATTTGACTTAGCGGACTGGGAGAGACAGACCCTCCCTCAACCTGGATTTTCACCATCCAATCAGTGGCCAGTGCAGCTAGAATAAAGCAGATAGAAGAAGGTGGAAGGAGCTGACTTGCTGAGTCTTCTAGCCTTCATCCTTCTCCTGTGCTAGATGCTTCCTGCCTTCAACATCACACTCCAAGTCCTTCAGATTTTGGACTCTTGGACTTACACCAGTAGTTTGTCAGGGGCTCTCGGGCCTTCAGCCACAGACTGAAGGCTACAGTATCAGCTTCCCTACTTTTGAGGTTTTGGGACTCAGACTGGCTTCCATGATCTTTAGCTTGCAGATGGCCTATTGCGGGACTTTACGTTGTGACTGTGTGAGTCAATTCTCCTTAATAAACTCTCCCTCATATATACATCTATTCTATTAATTCTGTCCCTCTAGAGAACCCGAATACACTCCTATCTGACATAAAATAAATATCGCATTTTTTAAAAGTATATTTTATTTAATCCTCAGAACAAACGTGTGATGTATATATTATTATTTTTATTTTATAGAGAAGAATACAAGTTTGGCATAGGTAATTTTCAGATCACTGAATGAATGTGCAAGGAAAACATAACATAAATCCATACCCCTACTAGTCAATTTTTTCTGTTATTCATATCATTTTTTAAAAATAATACTTATGGGGTTATAATTTATGTTTAATAAGCTTAACCCATTTTAATAGTATAATAAATGAATTGTGATAAATACATGTACTCCTGGAACCACCACCACAATTAAAGTATTTCCAGGATACATTTCTGGGATATTTACATTTCCCAAGCTTCCTTCTGTCTTTTCAGTAAATCCTTTCTCTACCCCAGCTCCAGATAAGCATTAGGGGTTTTTCCCCCATATAAAAATTTTCAAACCTTTATGGAATATAATTCACACACTATAAAATTCAACAGTTTAAAATGTACAATTCAATGCTTTCAGTATGTTCACAAAGTTGTATACCAATCATCATATTCTAATTTTAGGGTATTTTATTATTCCAGAAAGAACCCCCATGCCCATTGTCAGTTACTCTCTATCTCCACACCCCACTCCCCAGACCTGGGGAAACACTTGTCTACTTTTTGCCTGTTCAGTACATCTCATATAAATAGAATTATATGATACCTGGTATCCTTCACTTAGCCTAAGCAAAAGTTCATCCATGTCATAGCATGGGTCAGTACTTTATTCCTTTTTACTGTCAAATATTTCACTTTATAGATATTCCACATTTTATGTATCTATGCCTCATTTGATGGACATTTGGGCTGCTTTCGCTCTGACTATTATGAATAGTACTGCTATAAACATTCATATATAAGCTCTTGTGTATGTGTGTGTGTGTGTGTGTGTGTGTGTGTGTGTGTGTATACACATTTGTTTCTGTTAGGAATATACCTAAAATGGGACTTCCAATTTCCCACTTTAGAAAATCAGATGTTTCCTTTATTCCATACCTTCCAATAGCCAAGGTATGCAATCAATGAAACATCTGATTTCATTTGGCTATAGGGATTGTACTACACCAAACGCGGGGATGCAGCTTAGATACACTAATTTCCTTTTTTTTGGATAAATATCCACTAGTGGGATCCCTGGATTTTATGTTATGTAGCAATAAAATCTAAACAAGAAAAAATAAAGGCTGAACGAACTGAAAATCAACAGTCCTTCGATCTGTCAGAGAACTAAGGTGACAAAGCAAACTACCGCCCTGAAAATTAGACACAGACAGGCAGATACAGAACTGCAACTAGATTAGGACAAAAGTAGCCACTTAAAAATACTTGCATTTGGAAGGGAAGTATCTAACTGCAGCCTGCTCTAGTCTTCAAAAAGGAGAAGGGAATTATTTAACTTCAGCTCCCTGTAGCCTTGTCTCAACTAAGTGAGTAGAGAGGACGGAGACTAAGAAGAACTTGTGAAGATCTTAGCCAAGGGGCAGAATCTCACTGAAAGACCAAAACCAAACCATGGACTATAGAATCCTTTCCCTTGTGGACACCTTTACATCATATCAACAGGGCTCCTGCATAATGGCAGGGTAATACAATAAAACTGAAAGAACTGCAGTCTCAATCCTTATGAAAGAAGTTTCTAGGGAACCCCAAAGCCAACAGGGAGATATTAACAAAACCAGCAGAGGAAATTTTAGCAAACAGTATGCATGGCCTAACCTCTAGCCAAATAAACAGAAAATATCATTCTAAAGGTCTATTCAACTGAGTTCCTTTTTTCCCAGTATATCATGTCTGGCTTTTGACAAAACATAAAGCGTACTAAAAGACAAAAACACAATTTGAAGAGACAAAGCAAACATCAGAACCAGACTGAGATATGACAGAGCTGGAATTATTAGGCCTGGAACTTAAAACAAGTTAACATGCTAAAAATTCTAGTGAAAAATGTGGACAAAATGCAAGAACAGACAGATAATAAAACAATCAGCCCAACATGGCCAAGTAGAGAATCAGTGAGCTTGAAGAAATGTCAATAAAAACTTCCAAAACAGAAATGTAAAGAAAAACAAAAATGAAAAGAAAAAAAAATAAAAACCAGAACATAACAATCAGGAAGCCTGGAGCAATTATGAAGTGTAGATACACAAACGAGAATATGTAACGGAAGGGAAAGAGAAAGGAACAGAATAAGTCTTTGAAGTATTAATGACTGAATTTCCCCAGATTAATGACAGATTTAGAATAGAATTCCTGAGTCAGACAGTAACTATGTGTAACAATCTGGGTAATTACGAAAAAAATTTCTAAAGTGACTGCAACAATTTGCATTCCTACCAGCAATATGAAGGTTCAAATTTCTCCACATCTTCTCCAACACTTGGCATTTATCTTTTTTAATTATAACTGTCCTGGTAAAAGTGAAGTGATAGGTCATTTATATTTCTCTAATGTATAACAACATATATCTTTTCAGGTCAATATTGGTCATTTGCAGGATACCCTTGTAAGAAGTCTTTAGAAAAATATTTATTCAAATCCTGTACCTATTTTTTAACTGGGTTAATTGTCTTTTTTTTCTCATGTGTTAGAAATTTAATCTCCAGATCAACAGTATTGAGAGGTAGGACCTGTAAGAGATAATTAAATCAAGAGAGGTGTACCCTAATGAATAAATTAATGACGTTATCACTGCAATGGGTTAATTATCAAGAAAGTGGGTTTGTTGTGATTGTGTGTTTGAACCTCTCTTGATCTCGTTTACTCTCTCTTTCACCCATGTGATGCCTTCTGCCATGTTATGACCCAAAGAAAGCCTTGACCAGATGTGGCCACTTGATTCTGAGCTTCCCAATCTCTCTCTATTTTTTTTTTTATAATGGTCGATTAATATTTCATTTAAACCTATGAGTAGGTGCAATGTGGTACAGACAAGAATGTATATTTTATGTATTTAAAATGGAGAGCTCTATAAATGTTTACTAAGTTTACTTGTTCCAGATCTGAGTTCAAGTCCTGGATATTCTTATTAATTTTCTGTCTCCTTGATCGATCTAATACTGATGTTGAAGTCTCCCACTATTATTGTGTGGGAGTCTAGGGAGTCTAAGTCTCTTTAAAGGTCTTATGTATCTGGGTGTTAGGATCATTAGCTCTTCTTGTTGCATTGATCCTTTTACCACTAGATCTTTGTTGCTTTAAAATCTATTTTATCAGAGGCGAGAATTGCAACTCCTGCTTTATTTATTTATTTATTTATTTATTTATTTTTGCTCTCCATTTGGTTGGTAAATCTTTCTCCATCCCTTTGTTTTGAGTCTTTGTGTATCCTTGCATGTGAAATGGGTCTGGATGTAGCATACCGTTGGGTTTTGGCTGTATCTTTTGATTGGGGGATGTAGTCCATTTAAATTTAGGATTACTGCCATTTGATGTTAACCGGCTGTTTTGTTAATTTGAGCTTCCCAATCTCTAGAACCACATGATAAAGAAATTTCTGTTCATTATAAGTTACCCAGTCTGTGGTAATTAAAGCAGCACAGAACCAACTAAGACAGAGAATATTATCATTTTAACAATATTAATTCTTTTGCTTCATGATCATGGGATGACTTTCCAATTATTTAAATTTTGTTTAACTTTTCAACATTCTTATGTAGTTTTAGCACATGAGTATTACACTTTTTAAATAAAATTTATTTCTAAGTAGTTTTTTTCTTTTGGATGCTGTTGTGAATAGAATTGTTTTCTTAATTTTATTTTCATATTCATTCACATTACTAGTGTATAGAATTATATATAATTGTATAAAGTGATATTTTATTCTAAAAGTTTCTGAATTTATTTATTAACTCAAATAGTTTTTACACAGAAGCCTTAGGATTTTCTAAACACATAATCAAGTAATGTACAAAAAAAATAGTTTCCTTCTTTATAATTTGGATTTTTATAATGGTTATTTTATCTTCAAAACTAGTTTTTCTGACAATGAACTCTATTAAAATGTTTATTAAGAGTAGCAAGAACAGATAACCTTGTCCTGATCATAGTGGCAGAGCATTCAGTATTTCATATGATGTTAGCTCTGGGTTTTTCATAGGTGCCCTTAAATTGAGGGTTTGTTTGTTTCTTTTATCATGAAGGGGTACTGAATTTTATAAAACATATTTTCTATGTCTATTATGATTATCATGTTTTTTGATCTGATGATGTATTAAATTGATTTTTGTATGTTAAACTAACCTTGCATTCCTTGGATAAATTTATGTTAATTTTGCCTATTCTTGAGTGCCATACCTATAATCATTCAATATGTTCTCTTTTGTTTCTGTTCGTTAGGTCAGCATAATGTTTTTCAAACTCACGCATGCTCTTTTATATATCAATAGTTCATTTGTTTTTATTGCTGAGTATTAGTCCATGGAATAAATATGACATGACATCTGCCCACCCATTCACTTGTTAATGGACATATAATTTGCTTCTAAGTGTTGGTTAGAATAAATAAAATTGTTATGAATATATATGTGTAAGCCTTTGTATTAACATTTACCTTTATTTATGTCTGGTAAATATCCAGGAGTGCAATTGCTCCTGGTACATAAAAATTTACCTCAATAAGACAGTGATAAATTCTACTTCAAAGCAGTTGCACCCTTTTAAATCTTCACCAGCAGAATATGAAAGTTTAATTTGCTCTACAACTTTGCCAAATATTTTTTATTCTCAGTGAGGGTATTTTTTAACAGTTCTAATAACTATTTGTAATTCTGAACATCTATTTCATATGTTTACGGCTATGTCACTCATGTACCTTTTTTTGTAAAATATCTGTGCAAATTTTTCTCCTTGTTGTTTTGTTAAAAAAATCTTATTGCAGTGTGCCTCTTATACATTTATATATTTTGGATTCAAGTTTTTTTCAAATACATGCATAATAAATGGTTTTTTTTTTTTTGCATTCTGTGTCTTGCCTTTTTCATTTTCCTAAAGACGTCTTTTTAAAAGAGTGTAATCTTTATAAATCCCAGTTAATTAATATATTTAAGATTTATTTTTCTCTGTTCCATTTAATAAATATTTGCCTACTCCAGGATTGTAAAAACTTTGTTTTATTCTAGAAATTCTATAATTTTTTATCATTTATATTTAGGTCTATGTTTTATTTCAAATCAATTTTTATGCATGGCATTGGACGATTACAGATATTCATTTTCTTCCACATAGAATCCTGTTTTTCTAGCCATACTTACTTTAAAGTTATTTGTTGAAAATCAGTTGACCATATATATGTAAGGCTGTCCCAACACTTTTTATTTGGTTGCAGAAAAATTATCTGAAAATACCCCAAATTTCTGGGGGAAAAATGTATTACATTGACTACATCTTCTTCCCTCTCTATCCCCCTGTTGAGTTCATCCAAAAAATTTGTTGTTTCACCTAATAATTTGCATTGGCTTTTTGTTTGTTTTCCTTTAATTTCTACAGTGGTATTTCTTATGTATTACATATTTACTTATTTAATATCTCTAATATTCTTGATTAATTTTATTAGAGCTGAGTTGCCATATGATGTCATTCTTCTTTATCCTTATAAAATATCAGGATCTTTCATCAGTACATTCCCATTGACTTCCCTAGTAGTACTGTATTATCACATGTACAGCATCTATAGACATTATAAACCTCAAGATATAATGTTGTCTTTTTGGCTTTAAAGAGTCACATATCTTTTAAGAAAAATTCAAAGAGGTAAGAAATTAGTAAAACTGAATATAGATCAATAGAAATTAGAGATTCAATACGCTTCACAAGCCCTATTCAGATGGAAAGAGAAAAACACTGCCAGGTATACTATCATCAAACTATGGTTTCCTCATTGTAGATTCCTCTCTAAATTTCAGCTGCTTTGCCAACCTCAGGCTTTATCTCTGCTATCTCAAGACAATATGCCTTTAGCTTTCTGAACTCCACATTGTTGAGGAATGTATTTAGTTAAAAAGTAGCAAACTTACATCTTATCTGGTTTAGCACTATATGTCAAGTATGAGTTTCTCTCTGCTCTCTGACAGCATTTCTTACTAGGATCCTTGAGGGCCTTATCTACATGTGAAATCTGGTAGTCAAGTGGTGTTTGTGTAGGGTTTATAGTCAGATTTTAGGTCTTACTCCTGAAATTCCCTCAATGCCCGATTTTTCTCCTTTGAACTTCCAGCTGTTATTTTAGGCATAAACAGTCAGTATTCTCTGGTACTTTGAGCCAGTAAGTCTAGGAGTGTCAGCTGTTCTTGACTGATGCCATGTAGGTTACTGGGGAGTGCTTTCTGCCAGAAAGCCTTAAACATATAATGCTTGCCCTTTCACCTACAGTTTTTGAAAGCAAACTCAATGGTACTGGCAGCTGCAGTTTCCTCCTCTCTTCCTCCTCCTCCTGCTCTTCTTTCTCCTCCTCATTCTTCATGTTTTCTAAGATTTTGAATAATTATCTTTACTATTTGGTTCAATGCATAATTACAATCTGCAAAGGGCTTAAATGACCACTCTCCACCATTACCAGAAATACTCTCTCTTAAATTACTTTGATGTTATTCAAGCCATAAATACATTGTATCTAAGAGTATATGTCAGACATACTTAAAAATGCATTTCTAACAAGGACCTTTTTCTAAAATCTTTTTATTTCATTGGCCAGGATTATTAAAAGTGATGTAAAATGTCCTGCTACATTTCTTAAGGTCTGGATTAAAATTTATATGTTTGTTATTTTTAATATCAGAGTTCATCAAGTTTTTAAGTCATTTGGTTGACAACTTATCAATATATGAATATCTTGTTAAACATTACTTGACCAAGCAATCTTTACTTCTTTTATGTGCTTCAAAAGCACACTGTACCATTTGTTAATGCTTGTCTCCTTATTTTTCATTCATTTTTAGAGACCGCATTTTGCTGTGTCATCCAGGCTGGAGTACAGAGGCACAGAGGCATAATCATAGCTCACTTCAGTCTTGAGTTCTTGGGTGCAAGTGATTCTTCCATCTGTCTTCTGAGTAGCTAGGACTATAGGTATATGCAACCAGAGCCAGCTAATTTTTTTAATTTAAAAAAAAAATTTGTAGAAACAAAGTCTCACTATGTTACCCAGGTTGCTCTCAAACTCATAGTCTCAAGCAATCCTCACACCTCAGCCTGCCAAAATGGTGGATAATTTCTTTAATATAGACTCTTCTCAGAGGAAACAAACACCACCAAATAAGGATTATGTTGATCTTGTGTATCACTGTAAGGCCCGTGCCCAGCATGCAGCCTGGGAAACAACAGGTACTTAATAAATGTTTACTGAATGAATAAAGTGAAATCTATGGAGGAATGTTTTTAAAATTCTATATTAACTCGACTTAATTAACTTAAAAAACTCTATATCTAGCCTTAATAAAGCAATTCCAGAAAAGCACCAATGGCATAAAAACTTTTACTTTAAATCTCTTTGGAAAACAAAACACAAATTAAATCCCAAAATAATAATGATTAAATAAACTGGCTAAACAGCGCTAGAATTTTTAGACTTTGAAAAACATTGACACAAAAGTTGAGACTCACTTAAGAATGTGCCACTAGTAATAAGTAAAAAATAGAAATAAAAAGAAAAATTAAAACAAACCTATTTTTGGAAGAGACAAATATTCCGTCAAAACAGACTGCTTGTACTTTAACAGGAACAGACCATAATTCATACCAAGCAAATTTTGGAAATGTTTTATGGACAGCTATAGAAAATAATCACAGGAATTTAATTATCAAAGTTCTTAAAATGACTACAGAAAGTCTTGGGGAGGGGCATAAAGATGGTTCTTGCTTACAAAGAAAACACTAAAATCAAGAAACACATAATCAGAGTTAGTATCTACTCAGACTAAAATAATAGGATTATTTAGGAATTCTATCTTAGTAATTCCTATTTTTAAAAATGATCTGCAGTAGTCATCTGAGTGTTCTTTGCAAGAGTATGTCAGAGGCATTTGGTCTGGGTAAACTCTATTCCTTTGACATTCTGGTAACTGAAACCTGAATCCACAGCAGTTTCTCCTCCCTTGAGAAAAAAAAACGTGAAAAATAACTGCTCTGCACTTTTGCCAAATTGGATAATCCAATACTAACAGAAAGTTGTATGGTATAATAATGGAAATGAAACAAGGTTGGTCCTTAATGAATCATTTGATATGGAATAATTCACCAGTTTTCTGATGCTTAGTGCTTTCAAGATGACATTTAAGATGTATTCTATTTTTTATAATTTCTTAATTTCTCATTTAAATAATTTTTTAAAGATCCATCTGTGATTATGAAAAAAAAAAAAAGCACTTCATTCCCAGAGAGAACAAAGCAAATGGTGAGTGATCACTGCATTTCCAAATGAGTTATTACTGCCCGCAGCCCAGGAGATTCCTGGGCTGAAAAGTGCCACAAGTTTCCAGCACGGCTGTTTCTGCCAGTGCAGAGGGTCTCCACACAAAAACTCACACAAATCTGGGCAGCCATTTCAACTGGTGCCTGGAATGCCTGGGAGACAGAGCCGCCCATTCAACTGAAGAAAGGGGCTGAAATGGAGCCAGGTGATCTGGTTCGGCGGGTCACACCCCCACAAAGACCAGCAATCTGAAACCCTCTGGATTGAGAGTTTCACAGCAAGCATAGGTGGACACTCCTGGATCCAGCTCTGTGGGGGGAAGGGCATCTGCCATTATCCAGGCAGTCCACCAGTACTGAGGCAGTCTACCACCACTGAGGCAGTCTGCCATTACCAAGACAGTCCACCATTACAGAAGCAGTCCGCCACTACCAAGGCAATTCTAACTAGTCCTCTATAAACAAAACCTCAAGGAAGTTCACACAGCAGCTGGGCAGAGCCCATGGCAGCTCAGCAAGGCCTTGGCTGGCAGACTGTGACTAGGCTACCTCCTCGCTAGGCAGGGCATCTCTGAAAAAAGTCAGCAGCATGTCAGAAACTTATAAATAGTTGCAACTTCCCAGGACAGAGCACCTGGGGAAAAAATGGTGGTTATGAGTTCCACAGAAGCAGACTAAAATGGACCTGCCCAGCAGCTCAGAATGTAACAATGAAGCTCACAGCTCAGCAGCTGAGTTCCTATAAGGGTCAGACTGTCTCCTCAAGCAGCTCCTTGACTCCCATATATCCAAAGAGACACTTAATAGAGGAGAGCTCAGTCAGACATCTGGTGGGTATCTTTCTGGGACTATAATAACAGAAGAAGAAAATGGCAGAAACCCTCATAGTTCTGCAGCTGCTGCAGGTGGTCACAAGGCAAGCAGTATCTGGAGGAGACCTCAACCAGTCCTACAGCAGAGAGGTCCAACAGTTAGAAGGAGAACTAAAAAACAGAAAGAAATAACTTCATCATCAACAAAAAGGACATCCACTCAGAGACCCCATCTGAAAGTCACCAACTACAAAGACCATGGGTAGATAAATCCACAAAGATGAGAAGAAACCAGTGTGAAAAACATGAAAACACCCAAACCAGAATGCCTTTCCTCCTCCAAGGGAACACAACTCTTCACCAGCAAGGGAACAAAGCGGGATGGAGAATGAGTCTGATGAACTGACAGAAACAGGCTTCAAAAGGTGGGTAATAACAAACTTCTCTGAGCTAAAAGAACATGTTCTAACCCAATGTAAAGAAACTAAGAAACTTGAGAAAAGGTTTGACAAAATGCTAATGAGATTAAACAGCTTAGGGAAGAATACAAATGAATTGATGGCGCTGAAAAACACAACAGAAAAACTTCGTGAAGCATACACAATAGCCAAATCTACCAGGCAGAAGAAAGGATATCAGAGACTGAAGATCAACCCAATAAAACAAAATGAAAAGGCAAGATTGGAGAAAAAAGAGTGAAAAAAAATGAACAAAGTGTCCAGGAAATATGGGATTATGTAAAAAGACCTAATCTACACTTGATCAGTGTACCTGAATATGACAGGTAGAATGAATCCAAGCTGGCAAACACTCTTCAGGATATTATCCAGGAGAACTTCCCGAACCTAGCAAGGCAGGAAATACAGAGAACACCACAAAGATATTCCTCAAGATGAGCAACCCCAGGGCATGTAATCATCAGATTCACCAGGGTTGAAATTAGGGAAAAAATGCTAATGACAGCCAAAGAGAAAGGTCAAGTTACCCAGAAAGGGAAGCCCATCAGACTTACAGCAGATCTCTCAGCAGAACCTCTACAAGCCAGCAGAGAGTGGGGGCCAATATTCAACATCTTTAAAGAAAAGAAATTTCAACCCAGAATTTCGTATCCAGCTAAACCAAGCTTCATAAGCAAAGGAGAAATAAAATCCTTTATGAACAAGCAATTGTTGAGAGATCTCGCCACAACCAGGCCTGCCTTACAAGAGCTCCTGAAAGAAGCACTAAACATGGAAATGAACAACCAGTACCAGCCACCCCAAAAACATACCAAATGGTAAAGATCATTGACACAATGAAGAAACTGCATTAACTAATGGGCAAAACAACTAGCTAGCATCAAAATGGCTGGATCAAATTCACACACAACAATATTAATCTTAAAGGTAAATGGGCTAAATGCCCCATTCAAAAGAAACAGACTGGCAGATTGAATAAAAAGTCAAAACCCATCAGTATGCTGTATCCAGGAAACCCATCTCACATGCAAGGACACACATAGGCTCAAAATAAAGGGATGGAGGAAGATTTATTATGCAAATGGAGAGCAAAAAACAGCAGGGGTTGCAATCCTAGTCTCTGATAAAATAGACTTTAAGCCAACAAAGATCAAAAGAGACAAAGACAGGCATTACATAATGGTAAAAGGATCAGTGCTACAAGAAGAGCTAACGATCCTTCACATATATAGACACCCAATACAAAAGCACCCAGATACATAAAACAAGTTTGTAATGACCTACAAAGAGACTTAGATTCCCACACAATCATAGTGGGAGATTTTACTACTCCACTGTCAAAATTCAATGAGACAGAAAATTAACAAGGATATTTAGGACTTGAACTCATATCTGAACCAAGCAAACTTAATAGACATTTACAGAACTCTCCACCCCAAATCCACAGAAAAAACATTCTTCTCAGCACCACATCACAACTACTCTAAAACTGACCACATAATTGGAGGTAAATCACGCCTCAGCAAATGCAAAAGAATGGAAATCATAACAAACAATCTTTCAGACCACAATGCAATCAAATTAGAACTCAGGATCAAGAAACTAACTCAGAACTTTGCAACTTCATGGAAACTGAACAATAACTGGCTCTTGAATGCTGACTGGATAAACAACGAAATGAAGGCAGAAATAAAAATGTTCTTCAACACCAATGATAATGAAGACACAATGTAACAGAATTTCTGAGACACATTTAAAGCAGTGTCTAGAGGAAATTTTATAGCAATAAATGCCCACATGAGAAGCAAGGAAAGATCTAAAATCAACACCCTATCATCAAAATTGAAAGAGCTAGATGGGCAAGATCAAGAAAACTCAAAAGCTAGCAGAAGACAAGAGATAACTAATATCAGAGCAGAAATGAAGGAGATACAGACACAAAAAAACCCTTCAAAAAATCAATAAATCCAGGAGGTGTTTTTTTTTTTTAAAAGATCAAGAAAATAGACAGACCACTAGCCAGATTAATAAAAAAGGAAAGAGAGAAGAATCAAATAGATGCAATAAAAAACGATAAAGGGGGTATTACCACAGATTCCACAGTAATAGAAACTACAATCAGAGACTACTACAAACAACTCTATGCACATAAACCAGTAAACCTGGAAGAAATGGATAAATTCCTGGATACTTGCACCCTCCGAAGCTTAAACCAGGAAGAAGTCAAAACCCTGAATAGACCAATAACAAGGGCTAAAGTTGAGGTAGCAATTAATAGCTTACCACCCAAAAAAAGCCGAGGTCCAGATGGGTTTACAGCTGAATTCTACCAGACAAAAAGAGTAGCTGGTACCACTCCATCTGAAACTATTCCAAACACTCTTAAAAGAGGGAATCCTTCCCAAATTGTTTTATGAGACCAGCATCACCCTGATACCAAAACCCAGCAGAGACTCAATAAGAAAAGAAAACCTCAGGCCAATATCCATGATGAATAGTGATGCAGAAATCTTCAACAAAATACTGGCAAACTGATTGCAACAGCACATCAAAAAGCTTATCCATCACGATCAAGTAGACTTCATCCCAGGGATGCAAGGCTGCTTCAACATATGCAAGTCTATAAACATAATCCACCACATAACAGAACCACAGACAAAAACCATATGATTATCTCAATAGATGCAGAGCAGGTCTTCGACATAACAGCCCTTTCTACTAAACACTCTTAATAAACTAGGTATTGATGGAACATATCTCAAAATAATAAAAGCTATTACGACAAATCCATAGCAATATCATACTGAATGGGCAAAAACCTGAAGCATTCCCTTTGAAATATGGCACTAGACAAGGATGATCTCTCTCACCATTCCTACTCAATGTAGTGTTGGAAGTTCTAGCCAGAGCAATCAGGCAAGAAAAAGAAATAAAGGGTATTCAATTAAGAAAGGAGGAAGTGAAATTGTCTCTATTTGCAGATGACATGAATGTATATTTAGAAGACCCCATTGTCTCAGCCCAAAATCTCCTGAAACTGATAAGCAACTTCAGCAAAGTCTCAGGATACAAAATCAATGTGCAGAAAGCAGAATCATAACTATGCACCAATAACAGACATAAAGAGAACCAAATCACGAATGAACTGCCATTCACAATTGCTACAAAGAGAATAAAACACCTAAAAATATAACTAACAAAGGATGTAAAGGACCTCTTCAAGAAGAACTACAAACAACTGTTCAAGTAAATAAGACAGGGCACAAACAGATGGAAAAACATTCCATGCTCATGGTTAGGAAGAATCAGTATTGTGAAAATGGCCATACTGCCCAAAGTAATTTACAGATTCAATGCTATCCCCATCAAGCTACCTATGACCCTCTTCACAGAACTGAAAAAAATCACCTTAACCTTCATATGGATCCAAAAAATAGCCCACATAGCCAAGTCAATTCTAAGCAAAAAGAACAAAGCTGGAGGCATCACACTTCCTGACTTCAAACTATACTACAATGCTACAGTAATCAAAACAGCATGGTACTGGTACCAAAACAGAGATATAGACCAATAGAACATAACAGAGGCTTCGGAGGCAATGCCACACATCTACAATCATCTGATCTTTGACAAATCTCACAAATACAAACAATGGGGAAAGGATTCCCTGTTTAATAAATGGTGTTGGGAAAACTGGCTAGTCATTGCAGAAAGCAGAAACTGGACCCCTTCCTGACACCTTACACTAAAATTAACTCCAGATGGATTAAAGACAGAAACATAAAACTTAACACCATAAAAACCCTAGAAGAAAACCGAGGCAAAACCATTCAGGACATAGGCATAAGCAAAGACCTGATGACTAAAACACAAAAAGCATTGGCAACAAAAGCCAAAATAGACAAATGGGATCTAATTAAACTCCAGAGCTTCTTCACAGCAAAAGAAGCAATCATTAGAGTGAACAGGCAACCAACAGAAAGGGAAAAAATTTGCAATCTAACCATCTGACAAAGGTGAATATCCAGAATCTACAAAGAACTAAAATCAATTTACAAGAAAAAAGCAAACAAACCCATTCAAGAGTGAGCAAAGGATATAAACAGACACTTTTCAAAAGAAGACATATATGAGGCCAAGAAACCTATGAAAAAATGTTCAATATTACTGGTCATTAGAGAAATGCAAATCAAAACCACATTGAGATACCATCTCAAGCCAGTTAGAATGGCTATCATTAAAAAATCTGGAGACAACAGATGCTGGAGAGGATATGGAGAAAAAGGAACACTTTTACACTGTTGGTGGGAGTGTAAGTTCAACCATTGTGGAAGACAGTGTGGTGATTCCTCAAGGACCTAGAAATAGAAATTCCATTTGACCCAGCAATCCCATTACTGGGTATATATCCAAAAGATTATAAATCATTCTATTATAAGGACACATGCACACGAATGTTCACTGCAGCACTGTTTTCAACAGCAAACACCTGGAACCAACCCAAATGCCCATCCATGATAGACTGGACAAGAAAAATGTGGCACATATACACCATGTAATACTATGCAGCCATAAAAACAGAGTTCATGTAACTTGTAGGGACATGGATCAACCTGGAAACCATCATTCTCAGCAAACTGACACAGGAACAGAGAATCAAGTACCACATGTTCTCACTCATAGGCGGGTGTTGAAAAATGAAAACACATGGACACAGGGAGGGGAGCATCACACAATGAGGTCTGTTGTGGGAGACTAGGGGAGGGACGGGGGGGATAGGGAGTTGGGGAGGGATAAGGGGGAGAAATGCCAGATATAGGTGACAGGGATGGAGGCAGCACACCACATTGCCACATATGTATCTATGCAACAATCCTGCATGTTCTTCATATGTACCCTAGAACCTAAAGTATAATAAAATACATTTTAAAAAAATACAAAATTAGACAGAAGTGGTGGCATATGCCTATATTCCCAGCTACTCAGGAGGCTGAGGCATGAGAATCACTTGGACCCAGGAGGTGAAGGTTGCAGTGAGCTGAGATGGCACCATTGCCCTCTAGCCTGGGCAACAAGAGCAAAACTCCATGGGAAAAAAAAAATCAGACACATTTACCACTGAACCAGAATAGATAACACTAAAATAAAGCCACCCACCTATAGCCATTTGATCTTTGACAAGTCAACAAAAATAATCAACAGGGAAAGTTCTCCATATTCAGTAAATGTTGCTGGAATAACTGGTTAGCCATATGCAAAAGAATGAAACTGGGCCCCTATCTTCTACCACATACAAAACTTCATTCAATATGGATTAAAGATGTAAATAAATGACTTTAAATTATCAGAATCCTAGAAGAAAACCTAGGAAACACCATTCTGGATATCACCCTCAGAAAATAAAATATGATTAAGTCCTCAAAAGCTATTGCAACAAAAACAAAAATAGACCAGTGCCACCCAATTAAACTAAAGAGTTTCAGCAAAGCAAAGGAAACAACCGATAAACAGACAACCTGCAGAATGGGAAAAAAATCATCACAAAATATGTATCCAACAAACATCTACTATCCAGAATCTAAAAGTACTTAAACAACTGAACAAGCAAAAAACAAATGACCCCATTGAAAAACTGTCAAAAGATATGAACAAACATCTTTATGTCTTCTCAATAGAAGACATACAAACAGCAAACAAACATGAAAAATGCTCAACATCACTAATCATTAGGGAAATGCAAATCAAAACGACAGTAAGATACCACCTCACATCAGTCAAAACGGTTACAATTAGAAAATAAAAACAGCAGATGTTGGCAAGGCCATCGAGAAAAGTGAAAGCTTCCACCTGTTGGAGGAAATGTAAATTGGTTCAGCCACTGTGGAAAGCAATTTGGAGATTTCTCAAAGAACTTAGAACTGAACCATCATTTGACCCAGCAATCTCTTTGCCAAGTAAATATCCAAAAGAAAACAAATTGTTCTACCAAAAAAGACACATGCACTTGCAGGTTTATTGCAGTACTGTTCATAATAGCAAAGACATGGAATCAACCTAGGTAGATTTGGTAAAGAAAATGTCATACATATACACCATTAAATACTATGCAGCCTTAAAAAGAAATTATATCCTTTGTAGCAACATGGATGCAGCTAAAAGCCATCATCTTAAGCAGATTAATACAGAAGCAGAAAACCAAATGCTATATGTTCTCACTTGTAGATGGAAACTAAACATTAGGTACTCATGGACATACATGGTAGCAACAGAAATTTGGGATTACTGGGAATGGTGAGGTTTGAAAAACCAACTATTGGGTACTATGCATGGTAACTGGGTTTATGGGATCATTATCATAGATATACCCTAATAATATACCTCCACATGTACCCCCAAATCTAAAATAAAAGTTTAAAGTAAAATAAAATAATTTAAGAAATGTTTGAGATTGATTTAGATGATTTTGTAAGGTTTTTCATGAAATAAAAGTAAACTTAATTTTTTAAAATATAAATATTGTATCTATCAAGAAAAGCAGAATCAGTCCTTAGGTATACTTAGTTTATTGCTGGGTACTTCCAAGGCAACCACAGTTATTCAGAAGATAAAAGAAAAACAAAGCCCTTTAATAAATCAAACTAAGCATTCCTAGGACTCATAGGTCACAGAGAGGCCTCATTTGGAGTTTCACCATCACTTATAACAAACTCGTTTAGAGTTAGACCCAATAGTGGGAAAGGACAGGTTATACCCAATTGGTAGAAAAGTACAGAACTCTTAATAGCAGTTATATTAATAATTAACTGCTATTAAGGTAATTATTAATATAGTTACCCAATAGGTACTAATGTACAGGTTAAACCTAATAGATGGATTAGACAGGTTAGTCCCAATATAGCACAGGTTAGACCCAACAGGTGGGAAAGTACAGAACTCTTAATTGCAGGCATATTAATAATTTCAAGGAAGGGCAAAAGAAAGCTCAGCAATGAGAGAACAAACATAAATGAGAATATATAAATGTAAAGTCATCTGAGGGCGAAAGGATGGTACACAAACAAATGCATTAAAAGATGCCATCTAAATGACAGTATTTTGCTGTGTAAAAGATACATAACCAGACTTTGTTATTTAACTGTTCGTTATTTGGACCTATTTTGTTATGTTTTCCTCTGTAGAAATTGAATTAAAATAGATTCTTATTACATATCCTAATTCTTGGTATTTAATTGAGAGAAAATAAAAACATATGTCCACACTAAAAAATTTCATGTGACTCTTCATGGTGGCTTTCTTGTCAATAGCCTCAAATTAAAAGCAGTTCAATAATCCATCAGTGAGTGAACAGATAAACAAGACATGTTATACTCATAGAAGGAAACCTATCCATGAGTAAAAAGGAACTAACTGCCAGTACATCCAGCAGCATGGATGAATAATTCAAAATCATTATACAGACAAAAGAAAGTAGACACACAAACATATATATAGCGTGATTTTATTTACACACAAAAAATTAAAAATCCAAGCTAATCCGTAGTGATTTAAAAATAAACAAAACAAAATAGATCAGCAGTTCCCTGGGGCCAGAGGCAGAAGGAAGATGAACTGCACTGAGGTCATGGAAACTTATAGGATGGGAAAGAGGGTGGGATGCAAACGTTCTGTATTTGTTTGCTGTGGTAGTTTATAGATATAAAAATCTATCAAAATCTTTCTAGTGAACACTTTAAGCAGATGCTGTTTATTCTCCATAAGTTCTACCCTCAAGAAAGTCAATTTAAAACAAGTTGTTTCTGAAAATGTATTAACCTTAAATACAAAGTAGATCACTGTTTAGTGCCTACTTACTACAAATGTCAAGTAGGTTTAAGTCAGCATCCTTTCTGGAATTGTTTTGGAAATGATTCTTTTAACTTAAGGCCTATCAAAGGCAAGCTATGTCATTATTTAAAATAACATAAGGAGAAAGGAACTAACAAGTAATGACTACCTACTAGTTATAATACTTTAGCTATATCATTTATTTTAATATGACAGTTGTAAACTAATCCACATTATAAGTGAGAAACATCAAGGCTCAGAAAGCACAGAAAGCCTGTCTAATTTTCTCTGGCTATAAGACCATATCAGACCATTGATTCAAACTCCTATGTAAGATTTGAATTATCAACATATTGAGGTTCACATAACATAAAGTAAAAGGCACATACTTTAAGTGCACATTCCAAAAAGTTAATAAATTTAATAACTCATGCAACCATTACAAGCAAAATACAGAACATTTTCTTTCTTCTTTTTTTTTTTTTTTTTTTTGTGCCGGAGTTTCACTCTTGTTTACCCAGGCTGGAGTGCAATGGCGCGATCTCGGCTCACTGACACCTCCGCCTCCTGGGTTCAGACAATTCTCCTGCCTCAGCCTCCCTGAGTAGCTGGGATTATAGGCACGCACCACTGTGCCCAGCTAACTTTTTGTATTTTTAGTAGAGACGGGGTTTCACCATGTTGACCAGGATAGTCTCGATCTCTTGACCTTGTGATCCACCCGCCTCGGCCTCCCAAATTGCTGGGATTACAGGCGTGAGCCACCACGCCTGACCTTTCTTCCTTCTTATAAAAAAGTCTATTATTTTTTAATTGACAGATAAAATTGTGTGTTCACTGCATGTACAACATGTTTTGATATATAAATACATAGTGGAATGGTTAAATCTGACTAATTACCAAATGCATTACCTCACATAGTTAACATTTTTGTGGTGAGAACACCACACAAACATTTTCCTGTGCTATTTTCAGTTAATTGTTCCCACCCCTGGCCCTAGTGAGTAACTAATTTGTTTTCTTTCATTATAAAATAGTTTGCATTTTCTGAATTTTTAATGAGTAGAATCATATTTTTGTGTATGGCTTCTTTCATTCAGCTTAATGGTTTCAAGATTAATACAAACTGTTATGTACATTAAAAATTTCTGCTTTTAAATTGTTGAGTAGTTATCCATCACATGAATATACTGCATGATTAAAAATTAAATCACCTTGTGAGTGATATTTAGATTCATCCTAGTTTCCAGTTTGGGATTATGACAAATAAAACTGTTATGAACACTTGCGTACAAATCTCTAGGTGAACATCTCTTTTTACTTTTTTCCTTAAATGCCTAGATGTGGAATAGCTGCCTAGATGTGGAATAACTTGATCATAGTGTAGATGTATGTTTAACTTTATAAGAAACTGCAAAAGAGCTTTCTAAAGTGGTCGTACCATTTTAAAGTTCAAGAGTAGTGAGTAAGAGCCCCAGTTGCTCTATCTTCTAGTCAACATTTGGTATTTTTTTTAATTTGGTCATTCTAACAGATATGTAATGTATCTCATTTGTAATGTGGAATGTAATGTATCTCATTTGCATTTCCCTGAAGTTGAGCATTTTTTATGTGCTCATTGACCATTTATTTTCTTTTACAGTATTTCTTCAATACTTTGCTGATTTTTATATTGGTTGTTTCTCTTATTATGTTGCAACAGTTCTTATGTATTGTGGATAAAGGTTATTTGACAGATACATGTTTTATAAATCTGTTCTCCCATTTTGTACCTTATCTTTTTATTTTCTTAATGATGTATTTTTAGAGTCAAAGTTTTAAATTTTGTTAAGTTTATCTATTAAGGGGGATTATAATCTTTGTGTGCTAGATAAGAAGTATTTACCAACCTGAAGGTTTCAAGAATTTGGCTCACATTTTTTTCTATAAATTTTATATTTAGATTAATGTCTATAATCCATTCCAATTTAATATTTTCTGTATTGTCTGAGGTCAAGATTGATGTGCATGTTTCCCATATGGATATTCAGTTTTCTATCAACATTTGTTGAAAGGATTCTCTTTCTCCATTCAGTTATATTTGCACCTTTTTCCAAAATTAACCATATGTATGTGAGTCTCTTTCGAGTGCTGTCTATTCTTCCCATTAATCTTTATGTCAATAACACATTGTCTTAACTAATACAGCCTTATAATAAATCTTGAAATCAGTGTGTATAAGTTCTTCAGCTTTTCTTTTCTTTTTAAAATTATTTTGACTAATCTGGGTCATTTGAACATTCATATACATTTTAGAATCTGTCAATTCATTAAAAAGATTACTTCATTTAATTTTGTAATTTTATATATACATAATATTTGTACACATTTATGGGGTACATGTGATATTTAGTTCAGGCAATCATTCAATGACTAATGACAAAATCTGAGTAACTGGGATAAACATCACCATAAACATTGCTACTTCCTAATATTAAACATAGTTCCCTGAACTTCGATCTCCTTCTTTATAAAATAGAGTTTAAACTATCAATTTTCAAGTCTTATATAAGGAATACCTATGATATGATTAGGGTTTGTGTTCCCACCCAAATCACATCTTGAATTGTAATCTACATAATTCCTGTATGCCCATGTGTTGAGGTAGAGACTAGATGGAGGTGACTGAATCATGGGAGCATTTTCCCTCATGCTGTTCTCATGATAGTGAGTGAGTTCTTAGGAGATGTGATGGTTTTATAAGAGGCTCTTCCCTAGCATTTCTCCTCCTGCTGCCTTGTGAAGAAATGCCTTGCTTCCCCTTTGCTTTCCACCATGATTGTAAGTCTCCTGAGGCCTCTCCAGCCATGCTGAACTATAAGTTAATTAAATATTTTTCCTCTGTAAATTGCCCAGTCTCAAGCAGTTCTTTAGAGCAGGAAATTAAGACTGGAGAAAGTGGGTTGTTGCTATAAAGATATCTAAAAATGTGGAAGTGACTTTGGGACTGGGTAACATGCAGAGAGGTTGGAACAGTTTGGAGGGCTCAGAAAAAGATAGAAAGATGTGGGAAAGTTTGCAACTTTCTAGAGACCAACATGCTGATTGGTCTCTAGACTGTACCCTGCAAAGCTGCAAGGATGAAGCTGCCCGAGACCATGAGAACTCAACTCTTGCATCAGTGTGACCTGGATGTGAGACATGGAGTCAAAGGAGCTCATTTCAGAGCTTTAAGATTTGAATCCCCTGCTAGATTTCAGACTTGTTCGTTTGACCAATTTCTTCCACTTGGAATGGGTGTATTTACACATTTATGGATAATGAAGTCCAGGCTGAGGTGATCTCAAATGGAGATGAGGAACTTCTTGGGAATTGGAATAAAAATGACTCTTGCTATGTTTTAGCAAAGAGACTGGTAAAATTTTGCCCCTGCCCTAGAAATCTGTGGAATTTAGAACTTGAGAGAGATGAATTAGGGTATCTGGTGGAAGAAATTTCTAAGCAGCAAAGTATTTAATTAATGACTTGTGTGCTCTTAAAAGCAGTCAGTTTTGCATTCACATAAAGATGGTTTGAAATTGGAACTTATTTTTAAACGGGAAGCAGAGCATAAAAGTTCAGAAAATTTGCAGCCTAACAATACAGTAGAAAAGAAAATCCCATTTTCTCAGGAGAAATTCAAGCCTGCTACAGTAATGTGCATAAGTAATGAAGAATCTAATGCTAAATGTCAAGACAATGGAAAAAATGTCTTCAGGGCATGTCTGAGGTCTTTACAGCAACCCCGCAAAGCACAGCACAAGAGGCCTAGGAGGAAAAACTGGTTTTGCTGGCTGGGCACAGGACCTTGCTGCTTTGTGCAGTCTTGGGACTTGATGCCCTGTGTCTCAGACATGGCTAAAAGAGTCTAACATATAGCTCAGGCTGTTGCTTCAGAGAATGCAAGTCCCAAGACTTGGCAGCTTACATATGATGTTGGGCCCATGGGTGCACAGAAGTCAAGAACTGATGTTTGGGAATCTGTGCCTAGATTTAGAGGATGTATAGAAATGCCGAGATGTCACACAGAAGTTTGTTGCAGGGGTGGAGCCCTCATAGAGAACCTCTGCTAGGGCAGTGTGGAAGGGAAAGGAAGGGTCAGACCACCCACACAGAGTCCACACTGGGCACTGCCCAGTGGAGCTGTGAGAAGAGGACCATCATCCTCCATACCCGGAATGGTAGATCCACCAACAGCTTGAGCTGTACACCTGGTAAAGCTGCAGGCAGTCAATGCCAGCCTGTGAAAGCAGCCAGGAGGGGGACTGTACCCTGCAAAGCTGCAAAGATGAAGCTGCCCAAGACCATGAGAACTCAACTCTTGCATCAGTGTGACCTGGATGTGAGACATGGAGTCAAAGGAGCTCATTTCAGAGCTTTAAGATTTGAATCTCCTGCTAGATTTCAGACTTGTTCGTTTTGACCAATTTCTTCCACTTGGAATGAGTGTATTTACACATGTCTGCACCCCCATTGTATCTAGGAAGTAACTACCTTGCTTTTGATTATACAGACTCCTAGGCAGAAGAAACTTGCCATGTTTCAGATGAGACTTTGAACTTGGACTTTTAGGTTACTCTGGGAATGAATTAAGACTTTGGGGAACTGGTGGGAAAGCATGATTGGTTCTGAAATGTGAAACAGTCATGAGATTTTGGAGGGGCCAGAAGAATGATATGGTTCAGATTTGTGTTCTCACCTAAATGTCAACTTGAAGTGTAATCCTTATAATATCCACATGTCAAAGGAGAGAGTAGGTGGAGGCAACTGAATCATGGGGTGGTTTTTTCCAAGCTATTTTTATAATAGTAAGTTCTTATGAGATCTGATGGCTTTAAAGGGGACACTTCCCTCCTTCACTCAGCACTTCTTGCTGCCTTGTGAAGGAGGTAGCTCACTTCTTCTTTGCCTTCTGCCATGACTGTAAATTTCCTGAGGCCTCCCAAACCATGCTGAACTACGAGTCAATCAAATCTTTTAACTTTATAAATTACTCAGTCTTGAGCAGTTCTTTATAGCAGAATGAAAATGGACTAATATAATCTATGTATCTATCTATCTGCCAGCCAATGTATCCACTGACCTGTTGATAAACCAATCAATTTATCTATCCATCTTTATCACTATAACTTGAATTATGCTGGCTACTATTATTATATGATAGGAAAAATATTAAGCAGCAATTCTCACAATGCCTTGCTCCCTCCTTTTCTATGAAGAGTGATATTCAATAAAGACAACTTCTACTTTGTGGACAGGTAGCAGATAAGAATACAGACAGAGGAAGTTAAATCCCCTGAAAATGTAGAAAAAGAAAGAATAAAAAGCAAAGAAGAAATGTGTGTTGCTGTCATAAATTTGACTTTTGAGGGGAGGTAATGAATAAATAACTGGAATTAATAGAAAATTATATGTCTGATGTTCCTTCTAATCCCTTTCACTGTGTCCTCAGAAGAACCTCAGTAAATATACAGTTTTTCAAGGGTTTTGCAGGTATATTTGTGTTTATTTTTAATATGACTTTGTAATAAGACTAGCTTTAAAGAAGGAATGGGGAAATATAAATGTGTTCAATTAATTAAAACCAAACGGCAGATGTTGGAGCAGGCAAAGAAAGGGATGCACTGAGAAAAAGCAGTGAAGTAGCCTTATTACACAGACCATCACTGTACCAAATAAACAATAATACTGTGAGATATTTAAGCAGATAAAATACCTGGGAACTGATCCTAGACAGCCCTGAAGCCAAGGTTATTTGTTAAAAAGCCACACATAGGATGTTTGTATACTTTATTTTATTTTAATTCCAGGATGTATCCTGAGATGTTTATAAACTTAAGATTCTTGAAAGAGCTATCAAAAGAACAGAAGATGAAATATCAACCAATAATCACTTCAAAAAGAGGTAAACTGTGGCCAAAGGAGATAAACAAACTCTTAAACTCTGTCTCTAGACAGTTTAATGCTTTCATTCTTCAGCGACACATTGGAAAGCTTTCACTAGTAAATATATCCGAGATAGGAAAATAAATCAGAGGTGTTTGTCAAACTGGACACAATGTGCAAAGACTAGACATGATGAAGTTATGTGGATAACAGTCATAGGATAATGGCTCCCATTTCACTCGATTTGGAAGTAATCATGTCTAAATAGTTTTGGGGGCAATGAAGCTTGCTTTACACATAGATAAAACAATTATAAGAAACAAAAACACAAGAAAAGAATAGTAATGGCAAATGTCAGTTTTTAGCCCCCACTGTGTCCTAGTTATTTTACATATTTTGTTGTTAAACATCACAGTAATTATGAAAAGTAAAACTTATACTACAATATCACAAACAAAAAATAGATCTGAGTTTATTTTAAACTGAGCTTAAATGATCTGTGCAAGGTTACATGAATTAATGAGACAATATCCCAATTCAAATTAGCTTGGCTCCAAATCCCATGTTCTTTTCAGCAGTAGGCTGTAGGTATTGTCAATGTATTAGTAGATGTCTTCAGAGTGTCTGTGTAGTTCACAAGGCTCCTGTAATTGCCTTTACCTCATTCTTTCCATAATACTGCATTCTTAGTTGATCTTCACTGATTCTAAATGTCTATTTCCTTTTTTTTTTTTTTTTTTTTGAGATGGAGTCTCACTCTGCTGCCCATGCTGGAGTGCAATAGCATGATCTTGGCTTACTGCAACCTCCACCTCCTGGATTCAAGTGATTCTCCAGCCTCAGCCTCCTGAGTAGCTGGGATTATGGGCATGCACCACCACATCAGGCTATTTATTTATTTTTGTATTTTTAGTAGAGATGGGGTTTCACCATTTTGGTCGGGCTGGTCTTGAACTCCTGACCTCAGGTCACCCGCCTCAACCTCCACCCACCTCAGCCTCCCAAAGTGTTGGGATTACAGGCATGAGACACTGTACCTGGCTTAGATATCTATTTGTTAGGATATGATTCACTTCATTGCCTGAAGTACACCAGTTCTCTCCTTCTGGGCCAAAGTTAATTGATCTAGAGAGATAGGTTCCTGATACAAGCTGAGCTAATTGGAGTCTTTTCTCTAGGTATTTAAAATTAATGACAAATAAATAAAATTAAGCAAAATACATGTGGCTTTGTAGACCAGGGAGAAGAGGAAGCTAAACTGTAGAGAAAATAAGAAACATAGGTACAGCAAAAAGTGAAGGTGAAGAGAGATTTCCTCCTGAGTTCTTGACTATTTCTATTTCCAGAATATAATTTCAATCCTTCCTGTGACCCAGCAGAACTCTTCTCACTGAGTTGCATGGCACTCTCTTGTTACATTATAATCTACTGCCCTGTTTTGCTTAAGTTAGCTTCAGCTGGCTTTCTTTACTTGTAATCTAAGAGTTCTAACACCAAATATGCCAGGATTTATTTTCATCAAGAGGATAAATGGGCAAAATGTCTCCAATCTCAAAGATCAAGTTGACCCCAAGGGCTTCTCTGTCTTCTTACAAAGATCTGCATAGCTCTGGGTAGATCTCTAACTGCGCTTCTTTTTACAAGGCCCCTGAAGGCCATCGAACTCTCATCAACACATTCGACCTCACCCACAACCTGAAGACTAAACCTCTTTCAAAGCAACAGTGATTTTAAGACACCTAGATAACCAGCTGAAATGAGTCAACAATAAGACACACAAAAGCTTTAGGTCAAGAGTCCTGAATTTGAATACCAAATGCTAGCTGCCCAAGCGAACTTGGTAGTCACTTAGTTTTACTAAGAGTGATATTAACATGGTTTGGCTCTGTGTCCTTAGCCAAATCTCATCTCGGATTGTAATTCCCACATGTCAAGGGAGGAAACTGGTGAGAGATGACTGGATCATGGGGGCAGTTTCCCCCTTCTGTTCTCATGATAGTGAGTGAGTTCTCTTGAGATCTGATGGTTTAAAAGTGTATGGCAGTTCCTCACTCACTCTCTCTACTGTCACCATGTAAGACATGCCTTGTTTCCTCTTCACCTTCTGCAAAAATGTCTCCACCTCATTTCAGAGATCTTGGTGGCAGGCCCTTCCATCACAGGCCTAGAGGCTGAGAAGGAAAAACAGTTTTCTGGGCCAGGCCCAGGGTCCTGCTGCTTTGTACAGCCTGGGGACATGACGCTCAGTGTCCCAGGCACTGCAGCTCCAGGCATGGCTAAAAGGGGCCAAGGTACAGCTCAGGCCATTGCTTCAGAGGGTGCAAGCCCCAAGCCTTGGCAGCTTTCATGTGGTATGGGGCCCATGGGTGTGCAAAGACAAGAGTTGAGCTTTGGGAGCTTCTACCTAGATTTCAGAGGATGTATGGAAATGCCTGGACGTCCAGGCCTCATGGAGAACCTCTAACTAGGGCAATGCAGAGGGGGAAATGTGGGGTTTGAGCCTCCACATAAAAGTCCACACTGGGGCATTGCCTAGTGGAGCTATGAAAAGAGGGCCACTGTCCTCCATACCCCAGAATGACAGATACTACAGGCACTGAACATCAGCCTGTGAAAGCCATGGAAGGTCTTCCCTACAGAGCCACAGGGGCAGAGCTACCCAAGGCCTTGGGAGTCAACACCTTGCAGCAGCATGCCCTGGATGTGAGACATGGACTCAAAGGAGATTATTTTGGAACTTCAAGATTTAACAACTGTCCTCTTGGGTTTTGGAATTTCATGGAGCTTGTAGCCCCTTTGTTTTGGCCAATTCTCCCATTTGGAATGGTAACACTAATCCAATGCCTGTACCTCCATTTCATCTAGGAAGTAACTAACTTGCTTTTGATTTTACAGGATCATAGGTGGAAGGGGCTTCCCTTGTCTCAGATGAGACTTTGGTCTCTGACTTTTGAGTTAATGCTGGAATGAGTTAAGACTTTGAGGCACTGTTTTAAAATATTTCAGAAGGACATGAGATTTGGGAGGGGCCAGGAGCATAATGATATTGTTTTGTTCTGTGTCCTTACCCAAATCTCATCTAAAATAGTAATCCCCACATTTTAAGGGAGGAACCTGGTGGGCTATAATAAAATCATAGTAGTGGTCTCTCCCATGCTGTTCTCATGATAATGAGTTCTCATGAGATCTGATGGTTTAAAGGTGTGTGGCATTTCTCTGTTCACTTTTGCTCTCTCCTGCCATCGTGTAAGATGAGTCTTACATGTGTCTTGCTTCCCCTTTGCCTACCACCATGATTGTTAGTTTCCTGAGGCCTCACCAGACATTCAAAACTGTAAGTCAATCAAACCTCTTTCCTTTATGAATGATCCAGTCTCAGGTAGTTCTTCATAGCAGTATGAAAACAAACTAATGCAGACAATTTTTAAAAATGGAGATAATACTATGTGTCTCAAATTCTGGTTGCATGTATTGGAATCAAACTATATGAAGTGCCCAGTACAGTGTGTGACATATAGTAGGCACTTAATATGAGGTATATTTTGATTATTTGCTACAATTTTGACCTTGTTTTTCTTATTGTTAATAAGTGACATACTCATGTACTTGAATTTCTCAAATCAGTGTTTTATAAATTCTGCCCTTATATCAGTCTTCCTTTTTTTTTTTTTTTGTTTCTGTCTCAAACATTTTTTACTACCTCCAGCACAAACTAAAGATATAGTTGCTGCCTTTAGGAGTTCACAATCTAGTGGGAGAAATCTCACAGCAATACAACAGCACAAGCCAGGTTTAATGACAGACAACAGTTTGTGGGGTGACAATGACACAACATAAGGTCATCTAACTTGGACTGCAGGTTCAGAAGAAATTTATTAGTTCCATAGTTCCCTGAGTTGCTGCTTGAAAAAAAGCTGCACTAGAGGGCTGTTAAATCTGCTTCACATGCATTTTGAGTGAGAACTAAAATTCTTTTCTGTTAAGCCTTTAAGATTTGTGAGTTCTTTGTTATAGATAGCAGCTAAAGAAATTATCTCAAATAACTTAGCTCCTAAGAACTAGAGTCTTGTCTTGGAACAAAAGACTCCACATCATGGCTATCTGCAGGTAGACTCAGGAACATTTTCCTGCACAGACCTCTGCCTATTGTTTTCTGTAAAGACTGTTGATTTTACTCAGCTTGTCCTGAATTTTTTCTTTTGCATCTATCCCAGGTCGTCTCTTCTCACCACTATCCACATAATTCCCCCAACACAGACACATGCAATGAAAATGCCTTGAAGTAGAGCATTGTTTCAAGCTTGTCTCAGGCCTGTCTCAAGCCTCCATCTTGTCTCATAGACAAATATGTTGAGAGGTCCAATAGAACAAAGTTCCTATTACAAAAAGGATAGCTTTAATTCCTTTCCCACTTACTTCAAGTCTCAAATTTCTGTTTTAATACTTTTCCTTATTCTCCACTGGGGCCTCAGTTGTGCTCACTCTCAGTGGCACTGCTCTGTGATTAGACAAGGCAGGAAGATTCCTAGACATTTTGTAGAATGGCTTTTGTTGTGGAGATACAAATCATAGACATTGTTTTCCTGCCTTTGTGCTTCCTGATACCTTGAGATTGGCCATGACACGTCACACCTGATGTGTATAACCTGGGGTGAGGTAAGGTTGGAAACAAGATTTATCCAGATGTTGTATGCCAAGGATAAACACTGAACATCCTTGTCAACTTTTCTGAGTCACAATATTTTTTCTCTCTACCTGATTGGCATAATCTATAGGCTTGACCCTTCTTTTTGCTCTCCACATCTTTTTCTCTCCACCTCCCTTCCTCTTCAACAAACATATATTACCTGCTCACCTCCTATCATAGCTAACATGATTCAGTCTCAAAATAGTTGAATTTCCCACATAATCTTGTTTTGTCCTGTATCACATCCCATTGGGCCAGGTTCAGTTTCTTCTGTACAGCTCTTGCCAGGGTCTTATCCCCGGGACTGGGTCCAATTTTCTGAGCAAGTGAGAGTGCTGTTTGAAAAGGAAATCAGCTTAGAACAGCATAGAGTTTTGCCAGATTCTCTTCTGTTAAATAACATTACCCAGTAGACTGGACTGCCCTAGAATCGTGCCTGAAACCATACCTGAGCTTGATGAACTTCTGGGATGTGATGCTTTGGCAAGTGTGGCTGTCCTGGATTCTCATTTCACAGTACTTCCACACTTTTGGTTTTACTGTTCATATCCAGTATAGTTTGCACATAAGGCTGTTTACATTGTGACTGCTTGTGTCTAATAGTAGGCAACTATCAATTCTCAGGAAGAATTCTCTAAAAGTCTGAACTTTTCCCCCCAATTTCATTGCCTTGAATTTGAAGTTTAATTTTACAAAACTAAAAAATGACTTAAAATAGAGCTTTATTACAAGAGGTTAATATGCCTTTGCAATCTGAGACTTTTTAAATTTTTTGTTCTCGTGACATTTTTTTCTTTAACAGAGTAATATAAACACATTACAAGGAAAAAAGGGAAGAAAAATTTTTTAAGAAACCATTAAATATCAGTCCCCTTAGATAAAAATTGTTAGCATTTTTCTACTGTCCTTCAGTCTGTTTTCATGAATATGTGTTACAGACGTATTTGTGATCACACTTAATATTCTTCTTAAATGTAATTGTAACTAATTATGCAACCCCATTTGGGGTTTCAGCTATTTGACTATATGCTCTTTAACTGACTTTCACCCTAATGTTTCAGTCAAGGGACACATAAATGTGTTCTCATGGGACTCACTGATTTTTCAGTTGCATCCAAGGCCAAATAACTGTCCAAGAAACGGCATTAATTTAAACACTAAAGGAATGAAAAATGATTTTTTGTACCTCCCTTAAAAAATAATCTGAACACCACCAAATGTTGTAGTAAAAGTCTGCATCAGATCATTAATGTAATTTATTTTGATCGACCTCTCCTCCTTTCTGCTTTTTGCTTTCCCTCTTCTATCTCACTCTCTCTCCCCGCTTTCCTTTCTCTACTTCTTTTTTTCTCTCTTCCTCTCTGTCTGTCATCTTCTAGACATAGGCCCTGTGCTCTGAGATACAGAGATACTATATTATTTACTGAGATACTATATTATTTACTTAAAATTCTACTTTTTCATTTAAAAAGCAGAATTTATACAACCTTTTAAGTAAATAACATAGTATTTATACAGATTCCAAATTAATAATTATAATCTTTTTTGAAATTAGATAACAAATATAAAAACTAATTACAGCCACACTGTCATAATATATTACAGAGTAATTATTCTCCTAAACCCTAATTCAAAAAGCAATTGAAAATAAAGCAATACATTTATTTCAGCCATGGAGAAAGGTAAATTTCCAAAGATAGAAGTACTGAGTAAAAAAAAAATCCCACAGTCTCTGCTTTAGTTCAGGCCTGTATTTTCTCTTAGCTGGAAAACTTTACTAAACACTGTCTTCAATCTGCTTCTGGGTTATCTTTCTGATCATGTTAGGTTTTTATTTAATTACCTTTGGTAGATCCCTGTCACCCATTCAGTAAAGTTCAGTGTTCTCAAGCAATCTGTCTTGATCTGATCCTTCTCTACCTCTGCAGCTTCATATGATCCTTCTGCCTCCTTTTCCCAGTTCTCCTTCAGTTACCTAAACTGTTGTAATGTTGCTACAAGAATTAAATTGATTTAGACATTCAATACTCCAAATAGTGCCAGTGCATCAGGAGTGACTCAATAAATATTGCTGTAAATACTGTGAACACTACTTCTGTTGCTACTAGCACTAGTATTGCTACTTCTCCATCTACTGTGGCTACTTCTTTTCTCCTCCTCCTCATTATTATGATTATGACTATGATTATGGTTATGATTACAAATAGCTAGATATTATGTCTGGCATAAGGTGAATGTTACCATTCCCATATTTTACTCAAGAAAATAAGATTGGGAGACATTAACTCAATTGCCCAATGTTACGAAGCCAAAATTCAACGGCAGACTGTCTGATTCAAAACTTCCACTCTTTCATGCATACCAGAATCATTTCCAATGAGAAGTGTCTGTTGTGCGAATATTCATTTTGAAAAAACTATGCAGTTATTGGAGAACTTAAGGTTATACATCTGAACTACACAAATGGGATTATGCCCACTTCTGAAAGTAACGATCTCAAAGTAAGCTGTGTTGCTGTCAAATTTTTTACTGGAATCCAAAAAGCAAGGCATATCCAGAGCCAATGAGAGCAGCTTGGCTCTTCATATTTTGAATTTTTGCCATTGTTTAAAAATATAAAGACAGAATGTAACATGTTGGAAGTAAAATGTCAGCCAACGTCCTTAGTTAAAACTAGGAACTGCTTTATTTTTATAATGTTCTAAAATGATGGTAAGCAAACATTATGACCTATTGAGTATATTAATTGATTGTTTTAATATTGGTCATTAAAATATATATTAAGGTATTTTAATTTTAAAAGCATATTTATATCTGAAGGGAAAAATATCCCTCGTATAGTTGTTATACAATACTTTTAAACACCCTTTTATACATGCTGTATAAAAATTGTACTAAAAAACTGATATATTTCATTTGTTCTGCTCAACTTTATCATAAGATAGTTAAATTTCAAAATTCGAGTTTTAAGAAAAAGCCAAGCATAGACATTCAGGCACCGACCCTGACCCCCCAGTCAACCTACTCATTTTTAGATCTAGTGAAGTTACTTATCTAATGTTTACCTATACTATCAAATTGAAAAAACATCAATCACAGATATTGACTCTTCCATTTGAAGGCCAGTTCTCAATCCTGGATTTGACTTGGTACAACACTATGATATTCTCTGCTAGATTCACACTTTGTCCACATTTTTAACACTAATTCCAGGTGACTGAGCACACACAGCATTGAAGAGGGCAGTGGCATGTCTGTTTTTCATCTCTAGCTCTAACTCAAATCTCTATTTCATCTGCCTTGTCAGTTTCCCTACACCAACCACCTACTTTGGTAACTTCTCTTTTACTTTTCTCCTCCGATCTTAAACCAGAATAGGATTGGAAGAACTAGTACTTTTTTGCCCTATTCTTCTGAATTCTGAATCTCTGCTGTTTTTTTATTTTCTTTTATTTTTCTGCTGTCTTGCTTTGTTTTGAATTAACAAGTTAACATGTCACTTAGCATGGACTGGAGCCTGCCCTCATGCTGAAAACCACAAACATGGGAAATGCACCCAAATACAGTTGATTCATCTATGTGGTAAACAACTTCCAAAACCTGGTAACACTCACTTTATGCCAGGCAGAGCGTCCAGTTATTTGTAATCATAACCATAACCAGAGTCATATTTGTTTTCTCTTCATAGCCTAGATGTAGTTGTTTATTTCAATGTTTTCTATAGAATTTATAACTTTCATCTATAAGCAAGTTAATCTGATAAGACCTATCGTTCATATCCTGAATAGAAATCTCCTCAATATGGTTGTAACTTTTACTTTTTAAAGTCAAATTTCTGACAATCTTCTTTAAACTTTAAAATTGAATAACCTTAATAATTATTTATTTGAAGCATCTTATAACACTGATACAAAATTGTTTTTGAAATTCTGCTTCTCATCATGGAGGCAACATATTAATAACTAGACCTTCACTTTTCACACATGCCCAGCAAAACTTGGAATTGAAATAGAATTAAATTAATTTGGAACACTCATTTGATCTAAATAGAAAAGGATGCTTCACAGAATGATATGTAAATGCCTTTCTACATCTGTTTGGGGTTTGATTATGTATTAATAAGTAATAAATTTCTCCAAAACTCAGTGCTTAGTGGCTTAAAACACCTCGCTATGTTTTTGTTATAGTTTTTTAATTTTGCAATTTCCTAGATCATATGTTAAGAATAAAGTGTAGCAGGGAGACCTTATCTCTGTGCCATGATATATGGGGACCAGACATTGTGGACTCAATGTTTGTGTCTCCCCAATTTCGTATACGGAAACCCTAAACCCCAATGTGATGGTGTTATACGGTAGGACCTCTGGGAGAAAATGAGAGTTAGAAGACATGATGCTGGGGATGAAGTCAACCTGATAAGTTCTTTATAAGTGACCAGGGAGCTTCTGCTCTCTCTTTCCCCTACCCGCAACCCCAACACTTGAAAATACAGCAAGAAGACTGCCTTCTGCAGGCCAAGAAGAGACCTCTCACCAGAAACCAAAGTGTCTGATACATTGATCTTAGATGTCCCATCCTTGACAACCATAAAAAATAAATTTTTGTTGTTTAAGTCACCAAGTTTATGGGGTTTTGTTATGGCAGACAAAGCCGACTAAGATAGAGGGCAATTTCTCTCTTCCCATTTGCTCTGTGTCCCTTTCCCTCTCTCTCTTTTTTTTTTTTTTTTTTTTTTTTTTGCCTTCCCCTCTCTCTTCCTTCTTCCTCACCCACGCTCTTTCTCATTCTTTCTCTAACTTCCTCAGATAATAAATGTCTTGACTCAGGGCTTCAAGAGTCTTTTAAAAGACAGGAAATACAGGCTGACAGACTCCTAAGTTTTGATACCAGAACAAGCACAGTTTTACTTCTGGTATATTCTTTGGTCAAAGCAGTCAAAGATCCAACCCAGGGCAAGGAGAGCAGTCATATATCCAATCTCCTCATTGGAGGAGTGTCAAATAATTTTCAGCCATTTTAATTCACCTTAAGCTACCTGCTGGGCATAAATTTCTTACATCTTCCCCTGCACATTATACCCTCTCACTCCCAAGTCTCCCCAGATTCCCAATTAACTGTGGAAGCAGACTCAGTCTTGAAGTTCAAGATATCATCTAAATCTGGTCTAAGAACAGATTAGGCAGCTCAAGTATCAGTCTTTTCATTTAGTTCACAAAAACTTGTGAACTAAAGGAACAAATTACCCGTGTCCTCATACCTGCAATGTAAAATGCTAAGTCAAGCATGGGATAACCACAGTAGATGCTCTCATTCAAAAAATAGAAAAAGAAGCCATATAGAAATACTTAGTCCATATTAAACCTGAAACCCAGCTAATACATGCTATCAGTTCTTTTATTAGCATATGGTTTTGTTCCCTGGCAATGATTCCTTGTCTCTTATCTTTGCAGCTGGGTACTTCTTTCATCCTCTGAGTCATTCTTCCATTCCTACAAGAAATTGTCCAATACACAGGGAGGGGTGTACTAAACACTGGGGACTATTGCAGGGGAAAGGGGAGGGCCAGCGGGAGGGGGAGCTGGGGAGGGATAGCCTAGGGAGAAATGCCAAATGTGGGTGAAGGGAAGAAAGGAAGCAAAACACACTGCCATGTGTGTACCTATGCAACTGTCTTGCATGTTCTGCACATGTACCCCAAAACCTAAAATGCAATAAAAAATTAAAAAAAAAAAGAAATTGTCCAATACTATATTGAATAGGAGTGGTGAGAGAGGGCATCCTTGTCTAGTGCCATTTTCAAAGGGAATGCTTCCAGTTTTTACCTGTTCAGTATGATGTTGGCTGTGGGTTTGTTGTAAATAGCTTTTATTATTTTGACATACATTCCATCGAGACCTAGTTTATTGAGAGTTTTTAGTATAAAGGGCTGTTGAGTTTTGTCGAAGGCCTTTACTGCATCTATTGAGATGATCATGTGGTTTTTGTCTTTGGTTCTGCTTATGTAATGAATTACATTTATAGATTTGCATATGTGGGACCAGTCTTGCATCCCTGGGATGAAGCCTACATAATCGTGATGAATAAGCTTTTTGATGTGCCGTTGCAATCGGTTTGCCAGTATTTTATTGAAGATTTTTGCATCAATGTTCATGATGGATATTGGCCTGAAGTTTCCTTTTTTAGTTGTGTTTCTCCCAGGCTTTGGTATCAAGATGATGTTGGTCTCATAAAATGAGTTAGGGAGGATTCCCTCTTTCTGTATTGTTTGGAATAGTTCAGAAGGAATGGTACCAGTTCCTCTGTACGTCTGGCAGAATTTGGCTGTGAACCCATCTGGGCCTGGGCATTTTTGGTTGGTAAGCTATTAATGACTGCCTCAACTTGAGACCTTGTTACTGGTCTAGTCAGGGATTCACCTTCTTCCTGGTTTAATCTTGGGAGGTTGTAAGTGTCCAGGAGTTTATCCATTTCTTCCAGATTTACTGGTTTATGTTCATAGAGTTGTTTTTAGTAATCTCTAATGGTAGTTTGTATTTCCCTGGAATAGGTGTTGATATCCCCTTTACCATTACTTATTGTGTCTATTTGATTCTTCTCTCTTTTCTTTTTTATTAGTCTAGCTAGCAGTTTGTCTATTTTGTTGATCCTTTCCAAAAACCAGCTCCTAGATTTACTGATTTTTTGAAGGGTTTTTTTGTATCTCTGTCTCCTTTAGTTCTGCTCTGATCTTAGTTATTTCTTGACTTCTGCTAACTTTCAAATTTTTTTGATCTTGCTCCTCTAGCTCTTTCAATTTTGATGACAGGGTGTCAAATTTAGATCTTTCCTTGCTTCTCATGTGGGCATTTATTGCTATACATTTCCCTCTAGACACTACTTTAAATGTGTCCGAGAGATTCTGGTACATTGTGCCTTAGTTCTCATTGGTTTTGAAGAACATCTTTATTTCTGCCTTCATTTCATTATTTATCCAGTCATCATTCAGAAGCAGGTTGTTCAGTTTCTATGAAGTTGTGCAGTTTTAAGTTAGTTTCTTAATCCTGAGCACTAATTTGATTGTGCTGTGGTCTGAGGGACTGTCTGTTACTATTTCTGTTCTTTTGCATTTGCTGAGGAGTAATTTACTTCCAATTATGTGGTCAATTTTAGAGTAAGTGTGATGTGTTGCTAAGAAGAATATATATTCTGTGTATGTGGGGTAGAAAGTTCTGTAGATGTCTATTAGGTTCTATTGATCCAGATCTGCATTCAAGTCTGAATATCCTTGTTGATTTTATGCCTCGTTGAGCTGTCTAATATTGACAGTGGAGTGTTAAATTCTCCCCCATTATTGTGTGGAAGTCTAAGTCTCTTTGTAGGTCATTAAGAACTTGCTTTATGTATCTGGGTGCCCCTGTATTGGGTGCATATATATTCAGGATAGTTAGCTCTTCTTGTTGTACTGATCCTTTTGCCATGTGTAATGGCCTTCTTTGTCTCTTTTGATCTTTGTTGGTTTGAAGTCTGTTTTATCAGAGACTAGGATTGCCACCCCTGCTTTTTTTTGCTCTCCATTTGTTTGGTAAATCTTCTTCCATCCCTTATTTTAAGTCTATTTGTGTCTTTGCACGTCGGATATGTCTCCTGAATACAGCACATCAATGGATCTTGATTTCTTATCCAGTTTGCTATTCTGTGTCTTTTGATTGGGGTATTTAGGTCATTTACATTTAACATTAATAGTCTTATGTGTAAATTTGACCCTGCCATTTTGTTACTGGCTGGTTGTTTTGCCCATTTGTTGATGCAGTTTCTTCATTGTGTCATTGATCTTTACCATTTGATATGTTTTTGTAGCATCTGGAACTGGTTGTTCCTTTCCATGTTTAGTGCTTCTTTCAGGGCCTCTTGTAAGGCAGGCCTGGTGGTGATGAAATCTCTCAGCAATTGCTTGTTCATAAAGGGTTTTATTTCTCCCTCACTTATGAAGCTTAGTTTGGCTGGATATGAGATTCTGTGTTGAAAGATTTTTCCTTAAGGATGTTGAATACTGGCCCCTACTCTCTTCTGCTTTGTAGTGTTTCTGCTGACAAATCCACTATGAATCTGAAAGACTTCCCTTTATGTGTGACCTGACCTTTCTCTCTGGCTGCCCTCAGCAATTTTTCCTTCATTTCAAACCTGGTAAATTTGATGATTATGTGCCTTGGGGTTGCTCTTCTTGAGGAGTATCTTTGTGGTGTTCTCTGTATTTCCTGGATTTGAATGTTGGCCTGCCGTGCTAGGTTGGGGAAGTTCTCCTGGATAATATCCTGAAGAGTGTTTGCCAGCTTGGATTCATTCTCCCTGTCACATTCAGGTACACTGGTCAAGTGTAGATTAGGTCTTTTCACAACATCTCATATTTCTTGGAGGCTTTGTTCATTTCTTTTCACTCTTTTTTCTCTAATCTTGTCTTCTCATTTTATTTCATTGAGTTTATCTTCAATGTCTGATATCCTTTCTTCTGCTTGATTCATTTGGCTATTGAAACTTGTGTATGCTTTGCGAAGTTATCATGCTGTGTTTTTCAGCTCCATTAAGTCGTTTATGGTCTTCTCTAAGCTGCTTATGCTAGTTAGCATTTCATCTAACATTTTTCAAAGTTTTCAGTTTCTTTGCATTGGGTTAGAACATGTTCCTTTAGCTAAGAGAAGTTTGTTATTACCTACTGTCTGGAGCCTGCTTCTGTCAATTTATCAAACTCCAGCAAAGTCTCAGGATATAAAATCAATGTGCAAAAATTACAAGCATTCCTATACACCAATAACAGACAAACAGAGAGCCAAATCATGAGTGAACTCCCATTTACAATTGCTACAGAGAGAATAAAATATCTAGGAATACAACTAACAAAGGATGTGAAGGACTTTTTCAAGGAGAACTACAAACCACTGCTCAAGGAAATAAGAGGAAACAAACATATAGAAAATCATTCAATGCTCATGGTTAGGAAGAATCAATATCATGAAAATGGCCATACAGCCCAAAGTAATTAATACATTCAATGCTATTCCCATCAAGCCACCATTGACCTTCTTCACAGAACCAAAGAAAAACTACTTTAAACTTCATATGGAACCAAAAGAGAGCCTGCATAGCCAAGACAATCCTAAGGAAAAAAGAACAAAGATGGAGGCGTCACGCTACCTGACATCAAACTATACTACAAAGTACAGTAAGCAAAACAGCATGGTACTGGCACCAAAACAGAGATACAGAGCAATGGAACAGAACAGAGGTTTTGGGAGTAACAACACACATCTATAACATCTGATCTTTGGCAAATCTGACAAAAGCAAGCAATAGGGAAAAGATTCCCTGTTTAATAAATGGTGTTGGGAAAACTGGCTACCTATGTGCAGAAAGCTGAAACTGAACCCCTTCCTTAAACCTTACACTTAAATTAACTCCTGATGGATTAAAGATTTAAACATAAGACTTAACATCATAAAAACCCTAGAAGAAAACCTAGGCAATAGCATTCAGGACATAGGCATAGGCAAGGATTTAATGACTAAAACACCAAAAGCAAAGGCAACAAAAGCCAAAATAGACAAATGAGATCAAATTAAACTTAAGAGTTTCTGCACAGCAAAAGAAACAATCATTAGAGTGAACCAGCAACCAACAGAATGGGAAAAAACTTTTGCAATCTACCCATCCGACAAAGGCTAATATCCAGAGTCTACAAAGAACTGAAGCAGATTTACAAAAAAAAAAAAAAAATCCCATTCAAAAGTGATCAAATGATATGAACAGACACTTTTCAACAGAAGATATATATGAGGCCAACAAATGTGAAAAAATGCTCAATATCACTGGTCATTAGAGAAATGCAGATCAAAACTACATTGAGATACTATGTCATGCCAGTTAGAATGGCAATCATTAAAATATCTGGAGACAATAGATGCTGGAGAGGATGTGGAGAAATAAGAACACTTTTACACTGTTGGTGGGAGTGTAAATTAGTTTAACTGTTGTGGAAGACAGTGCGGCAATTTCTCAAGAATATAGAAATAGAAATTCCATTTGACCCAGCAATCCCACTACTAGGTACATATCCGAAGGATTATAAATCATTCTATTATAAAGACACATACACACATATGTTCATTGTGGAACTGTTTACAGTAACAAAGACCTGGAACCAACGCAAATGTGCATCAATGAGAGAGTGGACAAAGAAAATGTAGCACATATACACCATGGAATACTATGCAGCCGTAAAAAAAGGATGAGTTCATGTCCTTTGTAGGGATATTGATGAATCTGGAAACCACCATTCTCAGCAAACTGACACAAAACAGAAAACCAAACAATGCATGTTTGCACTCATAGGCAGGTGCTGAACAATGAGAACACATAGGCACAGGGAAGGGAACATCACACATTGGGGTCTGTTGCAAGCTGGGAAGCTAGGGGAGGAACAACACAGGTGGGGAGGTTGGGGAGGGATAATACTGGGAGAAATGCCTGAGGCAGGTGATGGGGAGTGGAGGCAGCGAACCACCATGGTATGTGTGTACTTTCGCAACAATCCTGCAAGATCTGCACATGTACCCCAGAACTTAAAAGTACAATTTAAAAAAAGGAAATTGTCCAAGAGCCTTTTTTTATTTTGAACTGTTGTTGCTCCTTTTTGTGCCATGCTCGTAATTTCTTTAAAATTTTGAAAGCTTCTTATGTATCTAATGTATCCACCACATTAGACAAAGGCCACACCCATTTTCTTTCTAAGATAGGTCTCTCTACCTGAAGTTCTACTTGAGTAGTTCTATTGTTTAACAGACAGAATCCAAAAGGTAAACTCTTAAGACACTAATAATGGCCTTTTACTTGAGGAGTCAATGAAAGTACTGCTTTATATTTTTCTGAGGACTTACCAAGGTGTTTTACAGTTGTTTATTCCATCTTTATCCTGAGGCAATGCTTTAGTTAGAGAAACTTTTGTTGACTGGAAACTCACCTTAGGCCTTCAAAATCCTCTTAAATTCTCTTTGAAAACTAACAGTTTATTCTTTTGTAGTTCATTTCTTCATAATATATTTTATCATAGAAAGTTAGAAGAAGCAGTTACATTCCGGTACACCTATTAAACATAGGTTAGGTCTCTTCACATAGTCCCACATTTCTTGGAGACTTTGTTCATTCCTTTTTGCTTTTTTTTTTTCTCTAATCTTGGTTTCTCGTTTTATTTCATTGAGTTGACCTTTACCCATCTGACAAAGGGCTGATATCCAGAATTTACAAAGAACTCAAACAGATTTACAGGAAAAAAACAAACAAGCTCATTCAAAAATGGGCAAAGGATATGAACAGACACTTTACAAAAGAAGACATACGTGAGGCCAACAAACGTATGAAAAAATGCTCATCATCACTGGTCATTAGAGAGGAGCAAATCAAAACCACATTGAGATACCATCTCACGCCCGTTAGAATGGCTATCATTAAAAAATCTGGAGACAACAGATGCTGGAGAGGATGTGGAGAAATAGGAACACTTTACACTGTTGGTGGGAGTGTAAATTTGTTCAACCATTGTAGAAGACAGTGTGGCGATTCCTCAAGGCCTTAGAAATAGAAATTCCATTTGACCCAGCAATCCCATTACTGGGTATATATCCAAAGGACTATAAATCGTTCTACTATAAGGACACATGCACATGAATGTTCATTGCAGCACTGTTTACAATAGCAAAGACCTGGAACCAACCCAAATGCCCATCGATGATAGACTGGATTGGGAAAATGTGGCACATATACACCATGGAATATTATGCCGCAATCAAAAATGATGAGTTCGTGTCATTTGTAGGGACATGGATGAATCTGGAGAGCATCATCCTCAGCAAACTGACACAAGAACAGAAAATGAAATACTGCATATTATCACTCATAGGCGGGTGATGAAAAATGAGAACACATGGACACAGGGAAGGGAGTACTAAACACTGGGGTCTATTGGGGGGAATAGGGGAGGGACAGCGGGGGGGAGCCGGGGAGGGACAGCCTGGGGAGAAATGCCAAATGTGGGTGAAGGGGAGGAAGGCACCAAAACACACTGCCATGTGTGTACCTATGCAACTGTCTTGCATGTTCTGCACATGTTCCCCAAAACCTAAAATGCAATTAAAAAAAAAAAAAGAAGCGGGTATAACTTTTAAAATTCTGCCTCGAATTTTCTATAGCTAGATCCTTCATTTAGTGAGTACATTTTCTGTTTTCTACCTTATCTCAGACAACAGTGTTGTTGAAATTTCCACCACTACCTAAGAAGACTTTTTTTCCCCCAGCCTCCAGTAGTATTTTTCTCCCTTTCTTCAAGTTTTACCAACTACTTCCTCTGGGAGCTTTCAGTGTCTTCCAACCACCAGGTCTCAATGCCAACATATGCTTTAGATTTTAATTATAGCAGCATTACACTACAAGGTATGAGATTGTTTTTAAGTTAATAACTAACTTTTAAAACATATATTGATTTTTTTTCAGGAGATATGTGTCTTCTGGTTTTCAGCATAGTTGATGCTGAATTAGTCATCATTAGCTTTCTTCAGAAGTGAACATTTACTATCAAATTTGTATTAAATGTACTGAAAATGCACTTTAAAAATTTTTCTTGAAAAGTTTTTACCATAAAATAAAAGCATGTTACTACATCAATAAAAAATAAGTATGTCAGTATCATTTGATAAATAACAAAAATCTCTGTAGCAAGAGTCTCTAAAATATACTATTTATTAATTAACAAATTTATTATTAAGATAGAGTTTCACAATGTCACCCAGGCTAGAGTGCAATCAAGACTCACTGCAGCCTCGACCTCCTGGGCTCAAGCAATCCTCCCACCTCAGCCTCTCAAGGAGGAGGGAGTAGAGGTGCACACCACGACACCCAGAAAATTTTTGTGTTGTTTGTAGATATGGAGTCTCACCATGTTGCTCAGGCTGGTTTTGAACTAATGAATGCATGCAATCCTACTGCCTCAGCCTCCCAAAGTGCTGGGATTACAGGCATGAGGCACTGCACTTGGTCCAAACTACTGTTTACTTATGGTGTGATTGTTCTTCATCTACTAAAAGAAGGGTAAATATTTCTCTTTGTACTGAAAATATGTCTTTTTAATACATTGAGTCTGTGCACAACATAAGATTGATTCTGCTTCCTATTACTAAGAATTACTAAGAATGATTTAAAATAAACAATCATAAACTGAAAATAATATCTAAAATATGTCATCTAATATTTATCTGGCTTTTAGCCAATATAACTGGTCGATCATTCAGATACCTCAGGGTTCTCTTCTTAACTAATTTATAATAACCTACTTAGAACTTACCATTTAAAGTTAGAAGTTATGTGATTTTTTTAAAGCTTTATTAATTAAGGCTATGGCAAACCTTGTTGATTGGGAGCCAATATGCATTCTTCTTTACTTGCAAAGTAATAAAATATTAAGCCAGGTAGATTCTGTCTAGAATACAAATCCTGTTCCCCAGCATGCCGTAAAGCTGGATGTGACCATGAGAATAAGAACTACTCCATGATATATAAGATAAAGTTTCATAGGGTGGCTTCTAGTGGTGTTCTTTATCCTCTCCCATTTTTATTGCTTTCTTTACTGCCTAGAACAAGAATACCATCATCTTGCTCCATGTAATGAGCATTGAATCCTGGAGGCAGGAACCCAGGTCTAATTATTAAAATTAAAGTGTTAAGGAAAAATTAAGGCATTTTCAATTAAAAGACTGAAAATATTTTCTTCTCTCACTCCTTAGAAAAATAGCAAAAGATGCACTCCAACAAAGTAGGAAAAATAATTCAAGGACGATATGAAAGTGAAGAATGCTAATAGCTAACTGTGTAGTAGGGAAGTAAACTGAAATTCTGAGGAGCAGACCTCACTGAAGTAGGAGATCTATAGAAATGCCATTATGTAGAAGATTAAAGCTCTTTAGAAATACCATCACGTAGAAAGTAGATTCCATAGATTCAACACTATAAATAAGATAGGAAATCTAGGTGATAGGGTGAAAGCAATGTACATTATTTGGGTGATGGCTATAATAAAAACCTGGGCTTCACCACTACACAATATATTCACATAACAGAACTTCATTTGTACTGTCTAAATCTATTTAAAAAAATAAATAAGCAAATTAGTGAATGATTTTCAATAATTGACAGGATAGAAGAAAGAGATTTTATGTGATCTCGACGGTCAGAATGTTGTTGTTCAAATGGAAAGGATTTGGTAATATATAATCACATATCATAATTTTTCCTATTGTTCTAAATATTAATTCATTCCTCAATAAACAACATTTTGATTATACTTGTCAGTTTTTCATTTACAGATTTAACACAGAAACAAATTAGAGAAGAATGGATTTTGGCTACAAAAAAATAAATATTCTTTATCCTCAAAATAAAAAACAATATATATTCCTGATAGAATTTTAAAGAAGGGTGTGAGGAGGAAGAGTGATAGAATGATAAATATGCAAATATCTTCATTTTACATAATAGGAAGTCAAGGATGCTGTCTAAAATTGACTCAACAAAAAATTTAGTAATTATATATTTATATAAGAAGTTGGTATAGTTCTAATAGAATTATCAAGAACCAGCAAAAGTATGAGGATGACAGATAGTGTAAGTCAGCTAACATTAATGCCTCAAGTGTCATCGTGGAAAGTCAATAGCTATTGCCTGAATTTGATAGATCAAGAAATAGAATTATATACATTTTATTAATAGTTGAGGTGACTACTGAAAGAAACATCATTAGAAATGCTTATAAGTAATTGTTAGGGAGTAAAAGTGGAGAAGTAAAGAAAAAGGGAACCTGTTCCTTTTCATTTATTTAATCCTGTGCTCTTTTTTGTAACCATATAAATGTATTATTGTGAAAAAAATAGAAGTAATAGAAGCCATTTTCCTGATACTGTAGACTCTTTCATAATATTAAATCCTGTGTTGCTAAAATTTCAGGCTCAGGCATGGGTAATGATCTGATTTATCTCAATGTATTTCAACCAGTATTTGTTAAGTTTCTACTCTGCTAAGCCTAGTCCATTCTTCTTGAAATCTATGCTTAAATGTTTTTTTTCTCTAAGAGGCTATTTCTAGCTTCATAGTTTAGGTTATACCTTCCTAATCTCCGTTCATATTTTACGTGTTTAATTATCACCTGCTTTTGCTCCTAGACTTTAATCTCTGTAAAGGTAGGGACCACCACTTTCAGTTTCATCCTGCTCTACAATAGGATTAAATCATTTTCTGAATTGCAGTATAAATAAATGCAGAACTGAAAACTGGTGAGTGACTTGGAGATTCATGCTGCTTTAGCAAAAGAAGGTCAAAGTCAAGAAGTAAAAGAAGTGTTTAAAAGTGGTGTAGGTGGCACCGTATATTAGTATACTGACAATAATAATATGGCCTAGATGGCCGGACATCTTTTAAGGATTCCTGCACTGAAGAAATGTATATTGCATACCTAAGAAGTTTTAGAAACGATGAATCTTTACTGACAGAGACTTTCTCAATCTTTACAACACGGTTAGGTATGTATAACCTCTCCAATTTTGCAGTAAAGGCCATGTTGGGCTGAATGACTCAGTAATCTGCTGTATGTCAAAGAGCTAAAACGTTTAGAGTCTGAATTTCAATTCACATATGCCTTATTTCAAAGCCACAATGCTTTTAAACTTTCAAAACTCATATTATTTTATAACACTCTAAAATTTGCCCTTAAAGAAAACATATATCCTATGACCCCACCCAATTACTGAATGTACCAAGAAAAAAAAAATTGGTAGCAGCATCACCAAGCCCAGATGCTCAATCTCTTTTGAGTAACAGGATACTTATTTAGCAAAGTCTCATGAACTTTTATATTTAGATTAGCCGGTAATTTGTGCTCTTGGTGTTGCCGTCTGTAAGTTGAATAGAAGGAAACCAAAATAGCTTTCATTTTTCTGTCCCATTTCTGTCTGTACTTAATGTGACAGTTATTGCAGAACAAGTGCTGTTCCAAATGATTTTTTAGCAAAAGGTCATCTTATCAGGTGCTAGGCATTTAGTTCTCCGTATGTTTTCCTACTTTGACTATGATTGTGAAAATGAGGCTGTTCCTGTCCAGTAGAAACCTTTGAAAGACTGTTCTGAGTCTCAGCTTGACAATCTACCTATTAAAACAGTAAAAATGATTTTTCTGGTTTGTAATTTACAAATGTCTTCTCTGCCATGACTTAAATGAAAATCTATAGCAGATACAATTTCAGAGCCTTCAAAATAACATTTCTAACCTCTGCAGATTATAAAAATAATATGTGATCACTGTAAAAAACTTACAATACACAAAATATATATATGAATTTTTGATGGTTTTACAAATATACTTTTAGTAAGTTTTTAATAACCACCAATGTAAATATTAATAATGTCACAATAGAGAAATTTACAGATGACAATACATCACCAGAATTACATTTAGACACCTCAAATATATATATGGCTGAGGTATCATAGGCCCTGGACTAGAGACAGTTTGGTAAATATTCAAATTTGGATAACAGAAGTACTGTTTTAAACAAAAACAAAAAACTTCTTACAGTCATTATTTTATCTCTTCCCTGAAGCATTATTCCATTGTCATGATGAAAAAACAGTGTCTGATTTAACTAGCATCATAGACCTACTCCCGCAAAAAAGACTTGATGCCAGTCCTCTGACTTCAGAATCAGAGCTTGACCCCATAGTCCTTAATCTGTATAGCACCTGTCTGATCTGGAAAATGAGTCTGCCTGTATTGTATGACTTAGGGCACACCCATCAGCCTCTGTATGGCTATTACTTCCTCTTTGGTCTTCCGATGGTAAGTGATATTAGAGTCAGTCCTTGGAGTTAAAAAAAAAAGTTTAAAAACTGCATTTTAAAAATTGCAGCTGTTAAAAGTAACGTTAATTATAAGCCTGTTGAAAATTTCTTTCAACTAGTCCTTTATTTCATTTCAACCACTATCCCCACTGTCACTGCCTTAGTTTAGACCCTCAAAATTACTTTTAGCTTTATATTACTTTATAGCTAATTATAATAGTAATCATTTATTCACTTAATAAATATTTATAACTACTATATTCCAGGCATGTGTTTGGTGATAGTAAGAAAAAAAGACATGTTTTTAGTTCTTCAATGATATTGATAACCCTATGAAATTACAGCAACTTGAAGGAGAAATTCTAAGTGGCATCAAAGCCTCCATTCTTGCCCTGTCCATATCCTTCATGCTGCTGGGAAATCTTTCTGAAATAAAGATTTGGATCATCTTTCTTTTGTGTTTAAAAGCTGTCTTTGACTCTCCATTCCAGCTTTTTCAGGATAAGGGCAGGGACTCAGAAGAGAGATAGTGGCTTGGCTCTTATCACTTATTAGCTATGGGATCTGAATCCACTCATACAAACTTTTCAGTTTCTTATGGTTTCTGCCTTAGTCTGCTTTGCATTGGTATAAAATAATACCACACACTGCGTAATTTATAAAGAAAAAAATTATTTCTCACAGTTCTGGAGGCTGGAAAATCCAGTGTCTAGATGCTGGTACCTGGTGAGGGTCTTCTTGCTGCAACATCTCATGGCAGAAGGCAGAAAGGCAACAGAGCGGGCATATGACAGAGGAAAGAGGTGGAACTAATTGTTTTTTTTTTTAATAAAGAATCCCCTCCTGTGCCAACTAACCCACTCCCAAAATAACAGCATTAATCCAATTACAAGGGCAGAGACCTCATGAACTCATCACTTCTTCAAGGTCTCACCTCTCAACACAGTTGCATAATGAATTAAGTTTCCAACATACCAACTTTGGAGGACACATCCAAACTATAGCAGTTTCTAAGCTACCTCATATATCATTTTAATTTTTGTACACTTGGTGTGGGGATTAAATTAAATAATGTATATAAAGCATGTAACAAAGTGTCTGAGAAGCAGTAAGTGTGCAATGAATGTTCAACATTTTTGTCATTCAATGAACTGTTCCTCCTCTCTGCAGCCTTGCCTCTCATCCCTTGCCTAAATGCCCCATACCACTGACTCTACCAAATTACTTGTAGAATTGATGTACAGAGTCCCTCATGCCCTATATATTGCCATAGAATCACATGGTGAGGGGGCAATCATGTCCATTAATTTAGTTAGTTGTATCAGGTCCTTGATAAACCACAGTAAGCAAAGATTAGTGAGACACAGTAAATTATCTGACATGGCAAGATGCTCTTTATTTATCAGGATCTAAAACTAGAATATACTCATGTCATAATAATTTCTCCTTCTGGATGCTTGAGTAGAAAATAGCATTCAGAGGACAATAAACTGGTGAGATATAATTAATTTTAAATATTCTAGGACCTTGCTATTCAAAGTGTAGTTCCTGAACCTATAATATCTACATCTCTTGGGGGCTTAATAACATGATCATCAAGTGATTAATATAACATTAAAGATTGAGAAGAAGTACTGTCTGGGACAGTGGTTGCCAAACCTGGCCACACAGAAGAATCAGTTGAGAAGCTTGCAAACAAAACAGACACGTTTTCAGAACCCAAGCTCAGAGGATCTACTTTAATTGAGAGGAGTTTAAGCACTTTATGCACAGGTATTGTTTAAAGCTTTTCAGGTAATTCTAATGCACAGATGTGGTTGAGAATCAGAGCTGGGAGGGTATAGCTATATAAAGCAACAATGGATTCCCAATATTTCTGTACTTTAGGCACAGATCCAGTAATTTATGGACCCTCTCACCACATTCTATCCCCACAGGACAGGAGTTATGAACAAAGAGATATGGCCACTCTTCTGCAGAGCAACTATGAGAAAAGAAGAAATAAGTCTTTGCCATTTCATTAAAGTTGAGACTAAATGAGGTGCAGGGAGACTAAATATGTATAATTTTTATAGAAAGAAGTGATTCTAGAGAAAAAGAAAAGATACAGTGCAAATAGGCTAAGTGTTTATGTCTTCTTAAAACTCATATTTTGTAGTCCTAATCCCAGAGTGTTGGCATTTAGGAGGTGGTACCTTTAGAAAGTAATTAGGTCATAAAGGTTGAGCCCTCATGAATGGAATTGGTGTCTTTGTAAGAAAAGACCAGAAAGCTAGCTAGCTCTCCTTTAACCACGTGAGGATACATGAGAAGTTGGCCATCTGCAAACTGAATGTCGGCCCTCACCAGAAGCCAGCGATGCTGGCAGCCTGACAGAACTGCCACTTCCGGAACTGTGAGAATAAATTTCTATCATTTATAAGGCACTGAGTCTATGACACTTTGTTGTAGTAGCCTGGACTGACTGAGACATGTGGACATTTGATAGCAAAAAACAGCTAAAGACTGCAGGGTGTGGAGAAGGGATCAGAAACTTGAGGAATGAGGAAGAAATACTGGGATCCTTACACTGGGGCCTAGAGAGTAAGGTCTTTTCTCTAATGGGGTAAAAAAGGAGTAAGATATCTGACTTCCTGTCTATCTGTATTTCTTGCTTTCACCGGCCATCCCACCCCACCACATACTTGTAGATAATTATTTGAATATCTTAAGAGCCTTCACCAAAATCTGGCATTTTATAAAAAGATGGGTGAAATGTGATCTGCACTAGAGAATAGTATTTCTTTCTTTGCACCACAGGCTGGAAGCTGCTGCTGTGTTTGCTATCTGCACACACCAACAGGAGAAACCATAAAGTTTATCTCCAGACTCACCCCACCCCACTGGAAATTCAACCAAAGGTTCATTCCCTAATAGACAGGGGGAAAAGTCTCATAACGGTTTCATGTGTACCATGTAAGTACAATATATAATAAAACTCAAACCTTTTCTTAAATTAGAAAATGTTTCAAGAGCAATAAAACTTTAATGTAACTATTTTACCTCCTTCTAGAGCAAACACAAAGTCCCGGAGCTGCTTTTCATTGTTTATTGTAATTTTTGTGTGAAAATCATCTTGCATATTTCTTGCTTTGATTTGATTTTTATATGATTTACTATCATTTAGCATTATAAAGCAATGTTACCGTGTGTTACTAATTATAGTTGCAGACTAAGTTCACATTTAATTTTCTACAAGTTAATTATTTTTAAAACCAACTTTTTCTCAGATTTTGTCCCTTTGGTTCTCTACTATACGCAACATCATTAATCAGCCCATCCTTGAAGCTCTTCCCCCTTGATTTTTGTGGCATGCCTTGTTTTCTCCCATTGTGTTAGTATCACATAAAATACTTTATTGTATTACAGAGTGCTGCTTTTTCAAACTTGTTTTAAAGACAAGCCATAACAAGAAGTATATTTTATTTTTTATTATACTTGTAAGTTGTGGGATACATGTGCAGAATATGCAGGCTTGTTACATAGGTATACAAGTGCCATCGTGGTTTGCTGCACCCATCAACCTGTCATCTACATATGATATTTTTCTTTATGCTATCCCTCTCCTTGCCACCAACCCCTGACAGGCCCTGGTGTGTATTGTTCCCCTCCCTGTGTCCATGTGTTCTCATTGTTCAGTTCCTACTTATGAGTGAGAACATGTGTTTGATTTTCTGTTTCTGTGTTAGTTTGCTGAGAATGATGGTTTCTAGCTTCATCTATGTCTCTGCAAAGGACATGAATTCATGAACTCATTCTTTTTTATGGCTGCATAGTATTCTATGGTGTATATATGCCACATTTTTTTCTTTATTCCAGTCTATCACTGATGGGCATTTGGGTTGGTTCCAAGTCTTTGCTATTGCGAATAATGCTGCAATAAACACACCTGTGCATGTGTCTTTAGAATTTATAATCCTTTGGTATATACCCAGTAATGGGATTGCTGGGTCAAATGGTATTTCTGGTTCTAGATCCTTGAGGAATTGTCACGCTGTCTTCTACAATGGTTGAACTAATTTACACTCCCACAAATGGTGTAAAAGCATTCTTATTTATCCAAGGCCTTGCCAGCATCTGTTGTTTTTTGACTTTTTAATCATGAGATGGTATCTCATTGTGGTTTTGATTTACATTTCTTTAATGACCAGTGATGATGAGCTTTTTTTTCATATGTTTGCTGGCCACATGAATGTCTTATTTTGAGAAGTGTCTGTTCACATTCTTTGCCCACTTTTTTATGGGGTTGTTTTGCTCTTGTAAATTTAAGTTCTTTGTAGATTCTGGATATAGTCCTTTGTCAGATGGATAGATTGTCAAAATTTTCTTCCATTCTGTAGGTTTCCTGTTCACTCTGATGATAGTTTCTTTTGCTGTACAGAAGTTCTTTAGTTTAATTAGATCCCATTTGTCAATTTTGGCTTTTGTTGCAATTGCTTTTGCTGTTTTAGTTGTGAAGCCTTTGCCCATGCCTGTGTCCTGAATGGTATTACACAGGTTTTCTTCTAGGGTTTTTATAATTTTAGGTCTTATGTTTAAGTCTTTAATTCATCTTGAGTTAATTTTTGTGTAAGATCTAAGGAAGGGGTCCAGTTCAGCTCTCTGCATATGGTTTGTCAGTTTTCCCGATGTAATTTATTAAATAGGGAATCCTTTCCCCATTGCTTTTTTTTGTCAGGTTTGTCAAAGATCAGATGGTTCTGGATGTGTGGTGTTATTTCTTAGGCCTCTGTTCTGTTCCATTGATCTATATATCTGTTTTGGTATCAGTACCATGCTGTTTTGGTTAAAGTAGCCTTGTAGAATAGTTTAAATTCAGGTAGTATGGGGTCTCTAGCTTTGTTCCTTTGCATAGGATTGTCTTGGCTATACAGGCTCTTTTTTAGTTTTCTATGAAATTTAAAATAGTTTTTTCCTAATTCTGTGAAGAAAGTCAATGATAGCTTGATGGGAATAGCACTGCATCTATTACTTTGGGTGGTATGGCCATTTTCACAATATTGATTCTTTGTATCAATTAGCATGGAATGTTTTTCCATTTGTTTGTGTCTGCTCTTATTTCCTTGAGCAGTGATTTGTATTTTTCCATGATGAGGTCCTTCATATCCCTTGTAAGTTGTATTCCTACATATTTTATTCCCTTTGTAGCAGTTATGAATGGGAGTTCACTCATGATTTGGCTGTTTATTATTGGTGTATAAGAATACTTGTGATTTTTGCACATTGATTTTATATCTTGAGATTTTGCTGAATTTGCTTATTCACTTAAGGAGATTTTGGGCTGAGACAAAGGGGTTTTCTAAATATACAATCATGTCATCTGTAATCAGAAACAATTTGACTTCCTCTCTTCCTATTAGAATACCTTTTATTTTTTTTCTCTTGCCTGATTGCCCTGGCCAGAACTTCCAATACTGTGTTGAATAGAAGTGGTATGAGAGGGCATCCTTGTCTTGTGCTGGTTTTCAAAGGGAATGCTTCCAGCTTTGCCCATTTAGTATGATACTAGCTGTGGGTTTGTCATAAATAGCTCTTATTATTTTCATTTTAATTTTTAAACAAATTATCCCTTACACACACACACACACACACTCACTAGAATAAAGTGTTATAAAAACCCTTATTTGTATCATGAGTGATACATTCTATTTTCCTCTTCCAAATTATTTTTATTAAAATGTTGCTTGTGGGCCGGACACAGTGGCTTATGCCTATAATCCCAGCACTTTGGGAGGTCGAGGCGGGTGGATCACGAGGTCAAGAGATCGAGACCATCCTGGTCTACATGGTGAAACGCTGTCTCTACTAAAAAATACTAAAATTAGCTGGGCATGGTGGCGCGAGCCTGTAGTCCCAGCTACTCGGGAGGCTGAGGCAGGAGAATTGCTTGAACCCAGGAGGAGGAGGTTGCAGTGAGCTGAGATTGCACCACTGCACTCCAACCTGGGTAACAAGAGTGAAACTCTGTGTCAAAAAAAATAAATGCTGGTTGCTCCTTATCAAATTGTAAAGTTAATTTCTCATGACCAAGGTGTAACCTGTAGTTTTAAAACACTAATTTTATAATACATTGCTGAAGCAAGTACTGTTTGTTCTCTTTTACACAAAAGGAAATTGAAAAGAAAAAGTATCATGTAACTTAAATTCTCGACAATGTCAGATCTGGGACTTGAATTTGGGTCTCATAGACACCAAAATCCATATTTTTATCTGCTGTACTATCTTATGTCAATCATTAATCATGTATATCTCATTTTAATTTAGCCTTTGCAGAGGCACTTGTCAAGCTCCTTTGATTCTTTCTGCAATTTAATTTTATCTTCCTATTTCCATCTCTATTATGGCAAACTTCTTATAATTCATTGCCTCACATTTAAACTATTACAACAGATTCCTTAACTTTTCCTCCTTTCTTCAGATCTGCCCACTCCCATTCATCCCCTAGGAAAATTACCAACTAGATCAAAGAGAGAGAACAATGCCTCAGTTACATTTATTTATGTTCTTTCAATCCCAAGCACAGGTCTGAACACAGAATAGCAGTTTAATAACTACTTAAAGGTTATTCTCTTGAGTTCATTTGATTTAGTTCAGTCTTTAGATCAAAGTCTGCAGAATCCAGACATTCCATAAGATTTACTGGAAACAAACTGAAAGAAATCTAGTATCTGATCACACAGTAAGAATTCTGCTGAGAAGAGGTGAGCCTGCAGGACAAAGTATATCAAGTAACTCAATGTTGAGTCCAAATTATAGTGGAATTCTCAAGACTCATATGTGTTTATTACATATCTTACTATTATTCCATACCAGTTAGGCACGAGAGCATGCCCCAAATTATCATTAGTAATGACATTTTGTTTCAAGTCAAGCAGTAAGAAATTCTGGAGACAAACTTCTTGGTTTTACTCCTAGCTGATAGAAATCTCCTACCACTCCCCCAGAGCAAAGCAGGCTAGTTAATCTGCCCCATCTCCATCCCACAGTATTCTACCTGACGCAGGGTCCCAGTCAGAATTCCAACCCAGGTAAGAGAACCAGTGTGAAAACAGGGTTGATAGAGGTTTGGCTGCACCCCCAACTAAATCTTATCTCAAACTGTAATCCAAATCGTAATCCCTACATGTCAAGGGAGGGTCCTGGTAGGAGGTGATTGGATCGTGGGGACAGTTTCCCAAAGCCTTTCTTGTGATGATGAGTGAGTTCTCACAAGATCTGGTTGTTGGTAAGCGACTGGCAATTTCCCCTGCCTCACTCTCTCTCCTGCAGCCATGTAAGAAGTAACTCGCTTCCCCTTCTGCTATTATTGCAAGTTTCCTCTGGCCTTCCCAGCCATGTGAAACTGTGAGTCAATTAAACCTCTTTTCTTTATAAATTACTCAGTCTCAGGTATTCTTTATAGCAGTGTGCAAACAGACTAATAAAAAGGCTATTTACAGCAGAGGAAATCTGTATCAGTAATATTGCTGATAAAAGCAAAATCCTCTCTCAACCTAGAAATCTTTCCTACAAAAGTAGTTGAGAAACAAAAAGCATTTCATTATTGAATAAGAATTAATCTAGAATGTGAGCATATCACAGGCAATCCACTAAGATTGCAGAGGCAGAAAGAAATTTTATATAGTCAAGGCAGATACAACATGCATATTATCAAGATAAATAATAACTAGTCCTTGAGTAAGAGGACTTGATGCATCATTTTAACTTTACCTTAGCTAATGACTTTACTTGAAAGAGAAAGAAATATCTTTTTTTTTCTTTAATGACAGGAGGTAGTTTTGCAACTTGGAGGGAGGTGCCTACCCAAGTTAGACTCTCACAAAAGCTGTGAGGCAGGGTGCTAACTCCTTTGATGTTTACATTTCAGAGAGACAGCTTCCAGGTCCTTGAGAAAGATTTTCCTGGATGATTAAGCTGAAAAAAGTCTCACCTAGGTTTCAAAAGGATGTTTATTTTTTCAGAGAGAGAATCACATATGTATAATTACAAGTTTTCTAAAGTAAATGCTGGGGGGAGGGAAGGAAGAGGGGAATCTCTTATTTTCATAAAGCATGGATCTAGCTTTTTAAATTGCATTTATTTTTCCAAATGGCTAAACAACTGTGGTCCTAACACTATTGTGAAATTCTTTTTACCATGATCTGAAACTCCACCTTTAATCATAAACTACCTTTACATATGTATTTTTGAATTTTATATTCCATTCCAGTTCTCTCCATCTAATTCACTGATAAACCAGTGGCATTTAAAAAATTATTTTAGCTGTATAAAATGATTTACTATTTTAGAGTGCTATTTTTTCTCATTATTCTTCTCTTATTGAAGATTCCTATTCTTAGAATTCTTATTTTCACAGAATTCATTTAAAAGCAACTTGTCTAGATCCAACAATCCCCCTATTTTTAGATATCTATATCTAAATAGATATTCAGGTATAGGTACAGTTATAAATATCTTGGAAGGAGTCATGCAAGAGACTTCTAGATGTTACCTAATTCAGTATCCCATCTTCAGGGTAGATGAAATATCCTTCTAAATCTATTAATGATTCCTAAAAAGTACATGTAGATGTTCACATTTAGTTAGCAATGGGTAGAAAGGGTTTTACAGATTACATTTTTGAAAACCAATCTGTTCTATTTTTAGAGGGGTGTAATTAAAAGGCATAAATACACAAAGGATCCAATTTATCAAGTTATCCATATACTCAAATCAAACTCTATGCTTTATTATTCATCTAGATCTGGTGTCCATTTAAATTTAGTGAAAAAAAATACAAATTAAAATAATTTGATAAGAAATACTACAGAATAACCAGTATACATTCAATGCAAGCCTATAGAGCTTTTAAAATTTATCTTAAAAAAATCAAAATGGCATATACATGATTTTAAAAGCTTAATAGTGCTGCAAAAGCTACAGTAGTTTCCTGCCCCAATTCTCCTTACCCTGAGGCACTTCCCCCAGAGGTAATTAATTTCATTCTCTGCTGTTTCTGCTGGAATTCACTTCCAGAGTTGCTAAAAAAAAAAAAATGCTTTTAGTCTGGGAGCAGTGTAAATCCTGGAAGGTCGAGGCGAGACAGGGGAATCGCTTGAGCCTGAAGTTTGAGGAGCAGCCTGGGCAACAGAGCAAGATACCATCTCCACACATTCACAGATAAGACAGGTATGGTAGTGAACAGCTATAGTCTCGGTTATTGGGAGGCCAAAGCAGGAAAATCACTTGAACCCGAGAGGCTGAGGCTGCAGGGAGCCATGAAGCCATGATTATATCACTACACTCTAGCCTGGACAACAGAGCAACAATCAATCTCAAAAAAAAAAAAAGTGTTTTGGTGTGCTTTCTTATCCTTTATTTATCCTGCTATTGATTTATACTGCTATGGTTATATAACACTTCAAAAAATAAATGATACTTGAATTGAATTTTGAAAGATGAGACCCTCTCCAGGTCTTTGGTGGGAATTTGGGATGGGAAAGGCAGGGTAAGTACGAGGAGCAATATGAACAGAGGCACATACAGAAGTATCACAGACACCATTTGAAACTCCTATAGGAATCTCTAAATGCAATGCCGAAATTATTGATCAATCAGGAAACTTGTTTCTTACCTTGTGTCTGTATGTGTGAGCAGAGTAGGAGAGAGTGCTAATATGTATTACATCATATTTAATAGCTATTAAAATCTGCAAATAAACATATGGAGGTTATATACAGGAACTGTTCTGGCACTTTCTGGTTGTTGGTTTATTCATTCCAGTCTTTAGCTCAACAAAAGAATGTTTAAACAAACACAGGGGACCAAAAGTAAACTAGCATTATTTGCTAATTTATAGAACTCAACGAACAGTTTGTATGCTAAAAAAACAAAACAAAACAAACAAACAAAAACCTTGGTGAAGGTATCTGCTTCACTGAAACACAGAAACTTTGGCCAAGAACAGGGTGGTCAGCAAGAGCTTCCATCTCTGATCCATTAATTGCTGCTCTTGCTTACTTGGGACCCTGCAGCATAGTAAACCATATTAAATATTTATCAACTGAATAAATAAATGATCACATGGGCACATAAATATAATCACAGCCCCAAACCAAAGGAAACGTAATGGAGAGTTAGAAAGTAAGCATAAGGAAAAAATAAAAAATAACAGAAAGGAGGCCAGGCACGGTGGCTAACGCTTGTAATGCTAGCACTTTAGGAGACCAAGGTGGGTAAATCACCTGGGGTCAGGAGTTCAAGACCAGCGTGGCCAACATGGTGAAACCCTGTCTCTACTAAAATTACAAAAATTAGCTGGGCGTGATGGCATGTGCCTGTAATTCCAGCTACTCGGGAGGCTGAGGCAGGAGAATGGCTTGAACCCAGGAGGTGGAGATTGCAGTGAGTCAAGATCACACCACTTCGCTGCAGCTTGGGTTAAACTGCATCTCAAAAAAAGAAAAGAAAGGAAAAAGAAAAGAGAAACCTGCATCTTCAGGAGTAATAGCAACACTGCAAATCCATGGGGAGTTATTTGAAGAAACATCCTAATTTGGGAAGAGGCAAGATAAAGAAAGTAATTAGAACCATTCACTGAAAGAAATGGGAGGGTTACCTCAATTCAAGGGAAGAGTAATCAGCAGTATTAACCTTAGAGATATATAATCAGCTTTCTATTCGTATATGTTAAGCCTTGAATACAGGTCAACTTCTATCTCAGAGGGATCAATAATGAATGCTGTCAACTCTAACAAGTTTGGCTCTGAAATCTGAAATCTCTTGGCACCATTATGGGATAGGGTGAAGGCGCCAACCCAGCAACAACAGTCTGGGCAGAAGTTCATGCAAATATGCATGATGTTTTAATGAAAATGTGATGTTACCAATGCTAACTTCACACGTGTAGTCATATTACCATGACAACCAGTAGCTCTCTAGAGTTCAGATACGGAGTAATGACTTGCTTACGCCTGAACATTTAACTTAACAGTTTTTCATGCTGCTAACAATGATTAGATTGAAAAAGAACTCTGAGCCAAATCTGACAGATATGGGAAAAATTCATTTCTGAAAGCAATATCTGAAACAATTGCTGGCTACATTTGCTTCCTAATTCTCAGGAAAAAATATTCCAAACTGGGTGGCAATACAAAAGTCTTGTTTATGAGTTTTTTTGGTGGTGAATGCTAGAATTGTTAACTGAAGATGATTTTGCATCATGAACTTGAATAATAATTGCAACCAGGGCAGTATTTGAAACACTTCACTGACATCTACTTCTCCAGGAAAGGAGAGACCAAAGCCAGGTCAATTAATTACATCTCTAAAGAAATCTTTTCTCCTGGAAGACTTCTTGTTTTTAATTCATGCCACATCACTGGCACATTGCTGAGCAGTAAATCACATCCTTTAAACACTTATCAAGTTCCCTGGTCCCTTGACTGCCCTCTGTTGACTTTTTAAACATAAACAACTGCCAGGTACTGACATAATTTAAGGGACAAGAGAAAAACAGGTTTTACTTGTTTGTTTTTTACAGCTGAGCCTGAGCGGGTTTATTGGCACATGGAAAAAGGCAGCAGTATTTCATGCTCCCTAAACTTAGTCTTCCTCAGCACTTACTCAGGGTACCTCATAAAACAAAACACACTTTATGATTAATTACATGGGGTGTGAGGTACATAGGATAGAGCAGTGAAAACAGGGTAAATGACTCTAGGTTATCTATTCAGGTTCTTATGTAAAGATACTTGTAGAAATAAAAGTTGAACTAACTTGTCTCCAAGGGTGAGGAAATCCAATTTAATAGTGGTATGGGAGAGACAGGAAAGAGAAGAAAAGGAGGAGAGATTTTTGGGAAGGAAACTAATTTGTGACAGCTGATAAGGTTTCAGACACAGTTCGACGTTTTTATATAAGATTTTGTTTAATCTTTACCTCAACCCCAGGACCCAGAATGATTGTACAGGTCACTTCCTGTATTTGGAGACCAGTAGTCTTGTACCCTGAGTATGAGCACCAGCAACAAGAAACTATCTTTTTATTTATGCAAAAGAGTCACTTTCTGGCCAAGCCATTAGCTAGAGGGACTGCATTTGCTCAGAGTGGATGCCCTTTACTAATTTATGCAAAACTCCCTTAAATGTTAGTAGTGATCTCCTTTCGCCATCAGGTTTGTACTGTTACCCACATTTAAGACATAGAGAAATCGACGGCAGAAAGATTAAGTACATTACTGAAAGTTATTTAATAAACTAAGAGTTAATTTTAACATCTCAATATGTCTACGTTCAAGACTCTTACTCTTACCATTTGGTCATGCTAAGTCTGGGCCTTTGGTAACCAAGACTAGGGAGGGAATGAATTGCTTTCTAACTACTGCCCATATATTGGTATTTAATTGAAACCTGGAAGCCAAGAGTAATGCCCACCTCTTCTGTCTCTAGGCTATTCTCCAGGCTCAGTAGCACCCTAAAATACTTAAAGTATGACCTATCCTCCCATTGAAGTCATTTATTATTTTCATTTCTACATTGAGCTCCTTTATCTCATGTAGCTCCTTAAAATGAGCTGATCTGAGGAGTTGAAGATGAGGCCTAAAGTGAGTATGGGAATTAATCAGTGTATCTGGTAAATATTTAACAGCTGCTTTTCCAAGGATAAAAAAATCTGACTTGTACTTGTAGTTGATTTCTGTGTTATGAATACATCCGCTTTGTGGACAATTTCAAATAACGGAGATGACTTCACTGAACATGGATTTAAGGAGAGATATAAACACCAATATTTTATATTTCTATTATGTAAATATAATAGATGCAAATAATCTAAAGGGTATAGATAATAGTCAAATGTAGCAAAATATCTAGAATTTGTTGAGTTTTTAGAATGTATTATCATTGCTTTAAATGTAATAAATTATGTTTATAGATTTAATTTTTAATAATTGCTGTTTGGTAACTGGCTTCTGAAAATTTAACAATTGACTCTCAGGAGCTGTTTGAGATGCTGCAGGGCAACAGCAGAACTTGAGCAAAGAGTGGGCCAAAAAGTAATGCAGACAGGTGACAATACATGGGAAGTCTCTGAAATAAGAAAGAGCTTGATACATTAAACCCATTATCAAGAATCCCATCATGCTGATGCTCTCCACCCGCTATGGGTTGCATTGTGTCCTCCAGAAATATATGTTGAAGTTTTATCTTCTGGTGTCTGTGAATGTGATCTTATTTGGAAGCTGGGTCTTCGAAGGTATAATCAAGTAAAGATGTAGTCAATTAGGGAGAGCTCAAATCCAATATGACTGGCATCTTCACAAGAAAAGAGAAATCTGGACACAGACTCACACACGTACATAAAAGATGGACACATTAAGATAAAAACACACAGGGAGAATGCCATGCGATTCAGAGACAGAGATTGGAGTGGTGCATTTGTAAGCCGACGAATGCCAAGGATCAGTGACCTCTGTCAGAAGCTAGGGAGAGACAAGGAAGATTTTCTCCTACAGGTTTCAGAGGGAGAATGGCCCTCCCAATATCTTCATTTTGACCCTTTGATGCTGGCATCTTTATTTTTAGTCTCCAGAATTGTGAAACACACAAAAATTCTAAAGTTTTATGCCACCCAGTTTGTAGTATTTTGTGACAGCAGTTGTGATGGTTAATTTTAGATGTCAACATGACTGGATTAAGTAGAACTTAGAGAACTGATAAAACATTATTTCTAAGTGTGTCTCTGAGGGTGTTTCCAAGGACATGGCTCATGAGTTGGTGAATTGAATGGGGAAAGATTGGCCCTAGTATGTGTGGTTAACATCCAATTGGCTGTGGACCCAGGAAGAACATAAAGGCATAAGAAAGGCAAACTTTCTCTCCCTCTTTCTCTCTCTCTTCTGGAGCTGGGACATCCTTCTTCTCTTGCCTTTGGACATCAGAATTCTAAGCTCTCTGGCTTTTGGACTCCAGAACTTACACGAGCAGCCTCCTGAGTCTTCAGGCCTTTAGCCTCAGGTTGAGTTACACCATTTGTTTTCGTGGTTCTGAGGTTTTCAGAGTTGGACTGAGTCATGCTATCAGCATTTTAGGGTCTCAAGGTTGCAGACACCCTGTCATGAGAGTTAATTTCCCTAAAAAAAAATCCCACTTAATCTCACTCTCTCTCTCTCTCTCTCTATATATATATATAATATATATATAATATATATATGAAATATATATAATATGTATAATATATATATGAAATATATATAATATGTATAATATATATATGAAATATATATTATATATATATGAAATATATATTATATATATTAGAATATATATAATATATATATGAAATATATATAATATATATATTAGAATATATATTAGAATTTCATATATATAATATATATATTTAGTTGAGTTTTTAGAATGTATTATCATTGCTTTAAATGTAGTTAATTATAAGTTTTTAGAATGTATTATCATTGCTTTAAATGTAATTAATTTTATACCTACGTGTATATATCCTATAGTTTTCTTTCCCTGGAGAACCCTAAAAGAGCAGCTCTAGGAAACAAATACACCACCTATCTTTCAAAGTTTGTTCTAGCCTATCCGTATACCTCTTATGGTAATTTCATAAGGGATTAAAATACATTCAATCAGTAGGCAAATATATAATGATAATTCTGCACTTCTTCAATATATAAGCAGAAGATGGAAGAAAGCTAAGGGATACAAGGCAGATGAAGTGCGCTCTAGCAAGTAAATTGCTAGGAAACCTGGATTTCATCCAAATACAACAAATCACCATTTGTCAGAAAATTATTATTCCATCCATTAACTAGCTGACCTTCAACAATCCATATAACTGTCTGCAATATGTATCCTACAGCATTGCTGTAATGACTGGAGCTAATTTATATGTCAAAGCATAGGTTTTATAAAAATAGTACTATAATGATAGCAATAATAATTGCTAATGTTAAGTTATATTCAGCAAGTTGTTGAATGTCTCTAGACTTTAATTTCTTCAGGTGGAATTATTTTCGCTATGTTTTATAGGAATATTATTTATTCATTCAATAAATATCTCCTGTGCATCTACACTGTGCCAGACACTGTGCTTGGTGCTGAGGGCACATAGCAGTGAACAAAACAAAATTCTTGCTCTTGTGGAGCTTCTATTCTAGTGGGAGAGGCTGACCACAAAGAAGCAAATCCATAGAATGGAGATAAGTGCTGTGAAGAAAAGGCAGCAGATTTGGAGGTGGTAGGAAAGTGGGCAGCGGCCTTTGCTATATTATATTGGGTGGTCAGAAACAGTGATTTTGGAGATCACACATAAATATGCCCTGTAGATATTTGAGGGAAGTACATCCTAGGCAAATTAAACAACAAATACAAACGCTGTGGGCTGAGGCTGCACCTGTTTTGTTTGGTAAACAGCAGTAGGGTAAGTGTTATTGAGATCAAAGAGTTACTTCCAAAAACCATCAGGCATTAGGACTCTGTAATCCAAGGCATTAATTAATAAGCACCTATATTCACTTGTTGCATGCCAAATATTCCTAACATTGGATTAATTATAAATATTCTTCTTTATAATATCTAATGAAAACCATATAAAAGCAGGTATAAGTTCACATGAGACATATAAATTTAATATGAGAAGACAGAATTGAGACTTGGGGGAATTAGAAAGGAGTCAATGAAAAAAAAAAGGGACCTTAAGAAAAAAAAACTATACTCTGCCTAAATTACATGGAAGCTTTTTGTCCCTTCTCTGACCCTTCTCCTCTTCACTCCTTCTATATAATCTATCCCACTCACTGATGCCCCTCACTGATGCCCATATAAGTAACCTGCTCATATCTCTCTCTTCTGTTTAAAAATCAGCTGATTTGTTCCTACTGCCTTCAGCCTAAAGTACTTAATGTGGCTCATAAAGTACTTAATATGGCTTGTAAATCAAAACTTGGTCTTTATTTCTGATCCTGGTTTTTCATTGTCATAAGACTCAAGAGTTAACTACATGAGACTATTTATTTGTCATCTGTCAAGACCCCGCTCAAAGATTCTTTTCTGAAACTGTTCCTGACATTTCTTATACAATGGGCTCCCCTTTCTTCCATAATTTTTTGGTACTAATCCTATTATGAAACTTTCATCTGTGTTTTGTTTATTTATAATCCTGTCTCCACAATAAAATCATATGATTTTTATATATATATATATTTTTTATATATATTTATATTTATATATATATATACAGTTTGGCTCTGTATCCCCAACCAAATCTTATCCTGAATTGTAATCCCTACATGGTGAGGGAAGGACCTGGTGGGAGGTGATTGGATTATTGGGGGACAGGGGTTTCCTCCATGCTGTTCTCATGGCAGTGACTGAGTTCTCACAAGATCTGATGGTTTGAAAGTGTGACACTTCCCCTTTGCTCACGCTGTCTCTCTTTCTCGGGCTGCCTTGTGAAGAAGGTGCCTGCTTCCCTTTCACCTTCCACCATGATTCTGTTTCCTGAGGCCTCTCCAACCATGCAGAGCTGAGTCAATTTAACCTCTTTTGTTTATAAATTGCCAAGTCTCAGGGGGTATCTTTATAGCAGTGTGAGAATGAACTAATACATCACAATAGTCTCAAAACACTCCATTGTCAATGTGCATGGTACCTGAAACAATGTTGAGCCTTATATATAATTTTTATATAAAATAACTTACAAATAGAGAAAATCTGTCTAAGACAATCAAGGTAACTGCTCAAAAAAAGGATGATCCAGAATTAGTCAAGGACAATTTAGAAGGTACTAATGGTCTCTGGTCAAAGAAATTAGTTGTGAAGACCACCAGGAGTAACCTTGAGAAAAAACTAGAGAAGACCAATCTTATAAGTAGAGAAGAAACTGTTAAAATAAAATGAAATAAAGAGCTAGAGATTGAAAAATAATAATAGACAGATAAGTTGTTATATCTCTAGTTTGTAACAAACATCACTGTGAAGAAATTTTTTAAAAAGATCATTTTAAAGTTCACTGCATCTCTGCCCTATCAGTTAGACATGAGATAAGCCCAGCAGACTTTAACACGTGTTTGTTATAGAGTATTCTATAATACTCTCTATAAGAGAGAGTATTACAGAATGCATAGGAGCTGAAAATCCAGAGCTATAAAAAATAATTCCAAAAGAGAAATTAATTCCTGGAAAGACAATAACACGACTGGTTGCAAAAAAATGTTGCCTTGAACTGAGGGCTTATTCTTTGCTCTGATCAAAATAACTGTTAACAAATTGATCTTCTCGCTACTGTCTAATTTTATCCATCTTTACTTGTAGCATATTTACGGATGCAAGAAGTTCTATAAATTCAATCAAGACTTCAATATGATCTCCAAGTTTTCAGATTTTGTTTTGTTCACCTTATAGTTTATAGACATTTTTATATGAAAGACTGCTGAACTAGAAGCTAATGTACTTTTCTTGACAGAGCTGAAAATGTTTCCATGTTGGGCTTCCTATCAATATTCTCTAATAATCAACAGGGATTTCTGTATCAGCATACTACCTTTCAGTCTACTGATTTTCATGAGAAAAATTTATAGGAATCTCTGTGTTACTAATTTGTGAGCAAGCGCAACTGGTTATTAAAAGTTTATTTTAATGGAAAGAATGCTGAACTGGGACTCAAAACTAAGGATTCAATCTTGTTTTCACTACTATGTGACTCTAGAAATATTATGTGAATTCAAGGATTCCACTTCCTTCTCTGTAAATATTAAGATACATGGATTGCTAGACTAGATTCGAAACGGAGTTTTTTTTAGGAGAGGTGAGGAGGAAGGGAAAATGAACCTGAGACTTGAGACTAGATAGTGAGGACTTCATTTAAGTAGATAATTGTAGAAACAATTAAGTTAGGGCAAGGAAAACAGAATGGTCATGAAGAGACTGATATTCTGGTAGGATAGCAGGTCATTCAGAGATTAGGGTGTAGTTGAGATAAAAAAGGTTTTACAAAAAGAGAGAACCAAAAGAAGTGTCAGTACAAAATGCTGTGTTGTGTGAAGTCAAATAATTTTGTTTGATACAGTTTAGCTTTTCCTATCTTTGTTAACAACCCATATATACCTCTTGTTAAATTACCAGAAGTTTCTACTGCTTACACGGACAGGAGACGTAGTTTGCAGGTGGTAGAGAGATGATTTTGTGCCACTTATATCTGGCTTGATTTCTACATTCTGAACCTGGGAAGTGGCTCCTTGGGAGACTGATATACTCCAACCATATCACTTGTCTCTGCCTCTGAATCTCATCTCCAACCTCATTTGATCTCTCTGGTATGTATTTTTGCCTTTCCAAGTGCTTTCTGACAAGAACTTTCAAAAAATACAGAAAAACATGTTTTTTTAATTCCCTGAACTCATTAAATAAAACCAAATCTTTCAGGGTCTTTAAATTTTGTATGCCAAATTTAGTAACTTTGATAGACAGTTTGATCCCTGCTTTCACCTCCAAATTTTGAACATGTAACTTTAATTTTCCTCTGATTATTGTAGACAACGAATTTACATGTGTGAAATTATAATTCTGAGTGTTTGTTATATTATTTGTCTTTAATGGTACTTTTTTTTAGTAGTAAGAAGCTTTTATTCCTAATATTACACTTATAAGAAATAAATTTACAGTATTTTGGAAATATAGAAAGTGTCACTTGCAAATTTTTAAGTTCAACTTTTCAAAACAAAAGGCTTCATTTTTCAGCTTGTAGTCCTTTATGTATAATTTAAACTTATTCTAATGGTATTCTAATTTAGAGGAGCTTACTGAACAGTAGCCTCGCCTTTGACATGGCAAGACCATTTAGATAAATAAAAGGTTCGGTGTTTGGGGAGGAACATATTTGAAACATACCATATTATCAAAGATCTACTAATAATAGAGAGTATTATAGAATGCATCCCATGTTTCCTTAAATTGCAAATCCTGAACTGTATTAGTCTGTTCTCACAATGCTATAAAGAACTACCTGAGACTGAGTAACTTACAAAGAAAAGAGGTTTGATTGGTTCACAGTCTTGCAGGCTATACAGGACTCATGGCTGGGAAGGCCTCAGAAAACTCACAATCATGATGGAGGGGTGAAGTGAAAGCAGGCATGTCTTACATAACAGGAGCAGGAGGAAGAGAGCAAACGGGAAGGTGCTATACACTTTTAAACAATCAGACTTTCTTTTCACCTCAAGTACTATCACAAGAACAGCAAGGAGGCAAATCCGCCCCCAGGATTCAATCACCTTCTAGCAGGCTTCTACTTCAACACTTGGTATTACAATTCAACATGATATTTGGGCAGGGACACAAATCCAAACCATACTGTGAATCTTGACTCTTAGAGTAGTGACAAAGTGGGTAACTGGGTAGCCTTTTCATAAAAATAATATGGAGCTTGTTTGTTTGCAACTCAGAACTTGACACATTCACCAAAATATCAACATTACATTTATTCAGGGAAATGGCAATTTTGATTATCTGACTAATTTTGGATGAGTTTTTTCTTTTTTTAATTATTTCTATAGTTTCACATCCCAGTGCGCATAGTGGGCTCATTTTTCCCTTTGTAGCACTTTTGCAGAGCCTTCAACCAGCATTAATAGCCATTCATCTAGAACCAGATCTTCCAATTATAGCTCAATATTTCTGTTCGAAAGGATATGAGGAACTTGGAAGAGCCAGTCATGCAAATATCCTGTAACTTGGCTCAGTTGTGGGAAGTGAAAATTCATCCCCCAGCTTTCTTAGCCATATATTGAAATAAAAGGAGACTAATGTAAAAGTCTTCTTACTGACATCTAAAAATACCTGCTGGCATTTTGAGAGGGATTTAACCAGTGAACATATAGCTTCATTTGAGGAGAATTGCCATCTTTAAATATTGAGTCTTCCTATCCATGAACATATATTCCATTCTCTTTATTTAAGTCTTCCTTAACTATGAATACATATAAAAAATTTCTCAATGATTTATCATTTTCTCTGTTGAGATTCTTGTAGGACTATTTTCTGGTAAATAGTATGTGAATAGCATATACCAAAAATTTTATTTCCAATGTTAATTACTGCTTTATACAAAAACTCCCCAGTTTTGATATATTGCCTTACACAATCATCCTTGCTAAACTTCTTAATAATCCTGATAATTCATCTGTAGATTCACTGGATATTATAGATACATAATCATGTATTTTACAACTAATGAGCATTTTATTGCTTTCTGTTCAACCCTTTTATTGCCTTCCTGTTTTGACAGAAATGTGTAGCATAATTTGAAAGGGAAATAATAGTGGGAATTTTTTTCTAATTTCTAATATCATTGTATAATATTTTAACAATTCATAACATTTGCTACAAGTTCTTTCAAAATCTTTCTAATAAGAAAAATGTCATCTACTCCTAATTTGCTAAATACTGTATCATAAATAATTACTGCATTTTATCACTAGCTTTTAATTTTTATTATCAGTAGTCTTTTCTGTATACAATTTTTTTCTGCTTTATTTTGATATAAAATTAAATTATATTAACTGACTTTTTATTATTAAGCCAACTTTCCACTTCTGGAATACAGTCTGCATGGTTGTGATATATTGTACTTTTTATGTATTGCTGGATCTGTGCACTAATAATTTAAGATAGTTGCATCTCTGTATAGGAATGAAATTAACCTATTATTAATACTTTCTTTCCACATAATATACATGTTTGGTTTTAGCATTATGTTTATGCTGCCCTCATAAAATAAGTTGAAAGTATTTCCAAATTTTTTATTCTCTAGGAGGCTTTCTGTAAGATTTCTCTTATTTCTTATTGAATATTTAATAGGATGTATTAGTGAAGTCATCTAAATTGGGTGCTTTCTCTGTAGAAGATATATACATAAAAATACACACACACGGCCAGGCATGGTGGCTCAAGCCTGTAATCCCAGGACTTTGGAAGGCCGAGGCGGGTGGATCACAAGGTCAAGAGATCGAGACCATCCTGGTCAACATGGTGAAACCCCGTCTCTACTAAATATACAAAAACTTAGCTGGGCATGGTGGCGCATGCCTGTAATCCCAGCTACTCGGGAGGCTGAGGCAGGAGAATTGCCTGGACCCAGGAGGCAAAGGTTACAGCGAGCCGAGATCGCGCCATTGCACTCCAGCCTGGGTAACAAGAGTGAAACTCCGTCTCAAAAAAAAAAAAAAAAATACACACACACAAAATTAAGAGGAGCCAAGATGGCCAGCTAGACACAGCAAGGAAAAGCATCTCCCATGGCAAGACAAGAACATCATGAGGTCTAAGGAGATCTTTAGAAGGAAATCACTGAGAATGGAAAGAAGGAGCATATAGACACTGGGCTGAAGGGGGCGGAAGCTGGGAACCCTGCATGAGACTGTCAAGCACCAGGACTTGTTCCCAGCCCCCACTGAAGCCTTAGAAGGAGTGAGTTAAATAGGTGAGAAGACACCTATGGACTTACCATGGACCTCTAGAATATTAACCGTAGGAATCTCTATGACCCTCATATACATTCGAGCTGGCATGGAGAGCTGCTTGGAGAAGTGTCAGGGACAAGAATCCAGCCTTTGTGGAAACTGAGGGGGTTGGCACAGCATGATTGCAGCAGAGCACAGCCAGGGATGCCCGTCCTCCAAGGCTCACCACACACCCTAGGTGGCTTCGGCCTTTGTTGACTGTCAGACCTGAACAGAGCAGAGCTGTCTTGCCCATGGGATACGGCCAGTCTGATCTAAACATGCCCCTCTTTGCTGGTCCTTTGCTGGGACCTCTCCCTGGCCACACCCATTTGCAGGACAGACTGAGATTCCCAACAGAGGCATTTTGCAGCAGCTGCCACCATAGCTGCTATGTGTGGACTCTACCTAACCATCAAAGAGCTTCTGCAGACAGGCCTGGCCTCCTACCACTGCTTTGCCACCAACCACTTGCCCATGGCCTCTTCCTACTACTATGCTGTGGTGTGCACGCATGCGAACCTCATAACCTCAGTCTATTAGTCCATTCTCACCCTACCATAAGGACATACCTGAGACTGGATACATTATACAGAAAAGAGGTTTAACGATTCACAATTTTGACTGGCTGAGAAGGCCTCATAAAACTTAAAATTGTGGCAGAGGGGAAGCAAACATATCTTTCTTCACATGGTGGCAGAAGAGAATGGGTGTACGGTGAAGGGGAAAGCCCCTTATAAAACCATCAGATGTTGAGAACTCACTCACTATCACAAGAACAGCATGGGGGAACCACAGCCACGGTCTAATTACCCCCATGAGGGCCCTCTCCCAACATATGGGGATTAAAATTCAGATTACAATTCAAAATGAGATTTGGATGGAGACACAGCCAAACCATATCACCCAGTACCACAGATGCATGCATGTGGAACTCACCACCACAACCCAGCTTCTGCTCATACCTGTGTGCATGCAGACCCACCACCACTAGCATGAGCATGTGTGCACAGACTCCATCACACTGCCATCCCTCTGCTGTCAGCGTGAATGCATGTGTGGACACTGAGGTCACCATCCTGATGAAGTGCTTTTTCCAGCACCCTGCATCAGAGTGTTGGTGCCTGTGGACTGGGAACACCTCTAGCACGTCCAGGACAGCAGCTGCTTAACCTCAAGAAGACAGAGAACAAAGTTATGGACCTGGACCCAGTGCCTCATGGTTACAGCATGCAGCTAAGGAGCCTGTCCCCCCTGAAATTATCCAGAAACAAAGTCACTCAACTGAACCCAACTTACAGCAAATCAACCTCAAAGCTAGAAGAAGAAAAGAAATACCAAAATCCAAGCTGAACTGAATGAAACTGAAATTTAAAAAAATACAATAGATTAATAAAACAGTAAGTGGCTTCATTGAAAGAATAAGATTGATATAACACTAGCTAGAATAACAAAGAAAACATGCAGAAGATCCAAATACACACAATCCACCAGGAACATTCAAGCTGAGAGACAAATCAAAAACACAATCCCATTCATAATAGCCAGACACATACAAAAACACCTAGGAAGACAGCTAACCAGAGAGGGGAAAGATCTCTACAACAAGAATTACAAAACACTGTTGAAAGAAGTCAGACATGAAACTAACATGGGAAAAATAATCCATGGTCATGTATAAAAAGAATCAGCAATGTTAAAATGACCATAGTGCCCAAAGCAATTTATAAATACAATGTTATTTCTATTAAACTATCAAAAACATTTTCTACAGAATTAGCAAAATGTATTCTAAAATTTATAGGGAATCAAAAAAATAGTCTAACTAGTCAAAACAATCCTAAGCAAAAAGAACTAAGCCAGAGGCATCACACTATACTACAAGGCAACAGTAACAAAAGCAGCACAGTACTAGCACAAAAGCAGACACATAGTCCAATGGAACAGGATGGAGAACCCAGGAATAAAGCCACACACCTACAACAAACAACTTTTGACAAAATTAACAAAAAATAGCAATAGGAAATGGACTCCCTGTTTAATAAATGGTGCTGGAGTCATTGGCTACCTATATGCAGATGATTGAATCTGGACCCCTACCCTTTACTATAAACAAAAATCAAGATGGGTTAAAGATTTAATGGGTTGGGCCGGGCGCGGTGGCTCACGCCTGTAATCCCAGCACTTTGGGAGGCCGAGGCAGGTGGATCACGAGGTCAAGAGATCGAGACCATCCTGGTCGAAATGGTGAAACCCCGTCTCTACTAAAGATACAAAAAATTAGCTGGGCATGGTGGCGCGTGCCTGTAATCCCAGCTACTCGGGAGGCTGAGGCAGGAGAATTGCCTGAACCCAGGAGACAGAGGTTGCCGTGAGCCGAGATCGCACCATTGCAGTCCAGCCTGGGTAACAAGAGCGAAACTCCGTCTCAAAAAAAAAAAAAAAAAAGACTTAATGGGTTAAATGAAAAATGTAAAATGTAACCCGTCTTGAGGGTTAAAGACTTAAATGTAAAACTTTATACTATAAAACCCTAGGAAAAAACATTCTTGACATAGGTCCTGGCAAAGATTTTATGACAAAACCTCCAAAATTGAAAGAAAAACAAAAATGGACACCTGGGATCTAATCAAATTTAAGGGTTTCTGCACAGCAGAAGAAACTTTTTTTCAACAAACAGACAACCTAAATTGTAGGAAAAATATTTGCAAACTATGCATCTGACAAAGGTCTAATATCCAGAATCTCTAAGGAAGTTAAACAAATTAACAGGGCCGGGCGCGGTGGCTCATGCCTATAATCCCAGCACTTTGAGAGGCCGAGGTGGGTGGATCACGAGGTCAAGAGATCAAGACCATCCTGGTCAACATAGTGAAACCCCGTCTCTACTAAAAATACAAAAATTAGCTAGGCATGGTGGTGCGCGCCTGTAGTCCCAGCTACTCAGAAGGCTGAGGCAGGAGAATTGCCTGAACCCAGGAGGCAGAGGTTGCGGTGAGCCGAGATTGCGCCATTGCACTCCAGCCTGGGTAACAAGAGCAAAACTCTGTCTCAAAAAAAAAAAAAAATTAACAAACGAAACCCAAACAACCCCATTTTAAAGTGGTCAAAGGATATGAATAGACACTTCTCCAAAAAAGACATACATTCAGCCAACACACATATGAAAAGATGCTCAACATCACTAATCATTAGAGAAATGCAAATCAAGCCCACAATGAGATACTATCACATACTAGTTAGAATAGCTGTCATTAAAAAGTCAAAAAATAACATGCTGGCGAGATTAAGGATAAAACGGAATGCTTATACACCGCTGATAGGAATGTAAATCAGCTCAGCCACTGTGGAAAGCAGTTTGGAGATTTCTCAAAGAACTTAAAATGGAATTATCATTCATCCCAGGAATTCTATTACTGGGTATATATCCAAAAGAATATAAATGTTCTGCCGTGAAGACACATGCATACATATGTTTATTGCATCACTATTTACAATAGCAAAGATGTGGAATTTGTCAGGTCTCCATATGTAAGCCTGGAGCCTGAAAGTCTGAAGTCCTACTTGCCTCAGCTGAAGTCTCCCACCCCTGCCTGTATTCACCATTATCCCTGATCACCCAGCAGAGCTTCCCCGGACAAGCCCCTCACCCAACCCTGCCATCTTAACTGTTCTTATGATAATGTAAATACGTTTCACCCAACCCCACCACTATCACTGAACTTACTCTGCAACACCACAGCCCCACTAAAAAAATACCCAAACCTTTAAAACCAACTCCTATCCCACTGCCCTTTGCTAATGCCCTTTTTGGCCTTGACCCACCTGCATCCAGGTAAATAAACAGCCATGTTGCTCACACAAAGCCTGTTTGGAAGGTCTCTTCATTCAAAGCAACTGTTTTTTCAACATTTGGTGCCAGAAACTAAGGATTGGGGAGCTCCTATGGGAGACCAAACCCCTGTCCCTGTTCTTGTGCTCCCTCCATGAAGATATATACCCACCGACCTGGGGTCATCAGACCAGCCCACAAACGCACAGTACCAGCTATTTTGGTAAGCAGTCTCTCTTTTTTGCTTTCCCATCCTTTTGTCTTTTCCTTTCCACTTCCTCCCCCTTTCGGTTTCCTCTTTTTCCACCACAAAGACAAGGAAAATCAGGTAAACCAGGTTCTTCTGTGAGGTTCATGACCGGAAAATCCTACGTAGGTCATGGATCCTACTGGTGGCAGGTGAACATAGAGAACACTTTCTTTGACCGCTCACCAACAACGAGGTTCAACCCAGGCTCAACTAGGGACACATTTTGAGCAGCTGGGTTTCATGCCCATTTTCCGTGTCTCTGCTGCCTTTCCAGAACCATGGGCAATCGCCTGTCCTCTATCCCTCCTCTCTGCTGGCCTGTGTTCTAAATTACCTCAAGCCTCTTCAACTGTTTTCTATCCTAAAACCCAAGGTCTCATCTTCTTCTGTAACACTGCGTGGCCACAGTACAAGTTAAACAACCACTCCAGTTGGCCAAAAATTGGTCCTTTCAACCTATTTTACAAAATTTAGACAATTTTTGTTGAAACACAGGCAAATGGTCTGAAATTCCCTACGTCCAGGCATGTTTTTACACACCAATCCCTCCCTAATCTCTTCTTCTCTTCCCTTCCATCTTCCTTTTGCTTCCTCTGCTGTAAGCCAGAATCCTCCTTGTCCATCACCCTTTCCAACCGGTCTCCTCCCCACCTGTCCAAACCACGCCCTAATCCAAAATCCAACCCCACCTCCCAGAGCCTTCCTCCTCTTCCTCTGCCCACAACCCACCTCCTTATGCCCCTGCTGTCACCTCCCCACCTCATACATGACCCAGCTTACAGCTACCTCCTCTGCCCTCCCCGACAATTCCCCCTTCCAGAGGTGGCTGGAGCCAAAGGCATAGTTGGGGTGCACATTCCTTTTCCTTTACCCAGCCTTTCCAAATTGGCCACTGGTTAGGCTCCTTTTTCATCAAATCCTCCACTACTTAACCCAGTCCTATAATCTCACCTGGAGTAACTTAAATGTCATCCTTACTTCTACTCTCACCCCTAAAACACGCTTAATATGCATTTTGTCACCCAATCAGCCCCAACATTACAAAAAGGTACAAACATTAAAATCTGGCCCTCAAACCCCACAACAGGAATTAAGCAACCTCACCTTCAAGGTGTTCAAAAAGAGAAAAAAATCTGCCCTGCGGCAGCACATCTCAGGACTACAGATGCTTGCCTCTTCCGTAAAACCAACTCCAGCCTCACCACCAGCTCACAGACACTCCAAAGTGCCCAAACTGCAGTGCATCCAGCCGCCCCTTCTAGACCTTGCTTCAAGTGTCAGAAACCTGTCCACTGGGCCAAGAAATGCCCGCAGCCCAGGATTTCTCCTAAGCCCTGCCCCATCCATGCGGGGGCCCCCACAGAAAGTCAACTGTCTGACTCACTTTGCTGCTCCCAGAGCTCCTGAAGCTGCAATCCTTGGCTTGGTGGCTAAAGACTAATGCTGCCCTAGCATCTCAGAAGCTGTCTGGACCATCACGGATGCCAAACTTCGAGTAACACTTATGGTGGAGGGTAAGTCCATCCCCTTCTTAATCAGCACGGACCCACCCACTCCATGCAATTTAATCATAGAATATGTACGCCTTTTATGTAACTTCTTTTGCTCACTTATATTCAGGATATTAATCCATATTTTACATGTAACTGTACATTGTTTATTCTCATTTCTGAAGAGCATTCAGTTTAGCCATTCTGGCATGGTGGCTTTAATTTACATTTCCATAGTGACTAAGGATGTTAAGCATCATTTCTTATGAGCTCTTGATCTAAATAATTGGATATTCTTCCACTCTACTGGCGGCATTTTCACTCTCTTGATGGCATATGTTTGATAAACAGTAGTTTTACATTTTAAAATAGTCTGATTTATCATTTTTCTTTTGTGACTTTTTAAATAAACAAAATTACTGCCTACTCCACAAACAGTAAGATGTTTTCTTATGTTTTCTTTGTAAAGCATGCATTGTTTAGAAAAATAGATCTCAGACCCCCAAATTACTAAGCCAAGGGAAAATTCAAGCTGGGAACTATGTCATGCAAACCTGCCTTCCATTATATTCCTAAATAAGATAGCTACAAAGATAAAAAGCTACATAACTCCCCGACATGGTATTTCTTTGTAGACAAAGGACAGACAGAACTCAAAGTCATCCCTCTGAGGCTCATGTGAGACAACGCATATCAGATTACTTTCTCTACCCTATTGTTTATGTAAAAATGTAAATTCACTGAGCCAGACCAAATTGTGTATTCGTGTATTCAGTGGAAAGCTGACCAAGGACTCAAAAGAATGCAATCTTTTGCTCCCTCCCAGCCCCCCTCTTCAAGTTTTTCCGCCTTACTGGACCTAACCAATATTACACATAGTGATTGATGTCTCATGTCTCCCTAAAATGTGTGAAAGTAAGCTTGACCCCTGACCACCTTGAGCACATGTCTTCAAAACCTCCTGAGGCTGTGTCAGGGGCCATGTCCTTGACGTTGGCAAAATAATCGTTCTAAGTTGAATGAGACCTGTCTCAGATACCTTTGGGATTACACTTTCACATTCAGATCAGCAATCCACGTAGAAATGATTTTTGTATATACATGAGCATGTTTTAGTTTTAGTTTTTCTTATTTTGGCTCATTTTTCCTATCGACTTCTAGCTCAACTAAACTGTGGTCAAGAAACATTCTGTATTATTTCAGTCCTTTGAATTTGATGCATATGCATTATGATCAGTATATGGCTAATTGCTATTAAGTACTCCTTGGGACAATAAAAATAATGTGCATTCTGCAGAATTATAACAGTGTTATTCTATTAAGCCTTATATTTTATATATATCAATGATGTTAAGTGTTTTCATGCTTTCTTTCCTCTTTTTTCTTTCCAACCTTTCTGTATTTTCTCTTTACTTATATATCTTAACTACTATAAAATCGAGTTTTGTTTTTTGTCTAGGCAGATAACAACTGTCTTTGTTTAGTCCATTTACATTAAACATTTTTAATATTTGGCTTTAAATCTGCAATCTTGCTCTGTATTTCCTATTTGTCTTATGTAGTCTTAAAGTTTTTCATCTCTTTTCTCACCTTCTTTCATATTAAAGTTATCTTCTTTCCCCCCAAATTAACTCAGCATTTATACCTCTTTTAGTGTAGTTTACTGATTTTCCTGAGAAATATGTACTAGAAATAATTGATACGCTCTTCACAGACAATGCAAGCACTGCAGAACACCTTTCCATTAAAGTAGATGCATTTGTAATTTATTTTAATTTTGTACATATCATAAGGCCCCTGAGACAATATATTATTATTTCTTGAAGTTGGTATTCACTTAAATTTACCTATATATTTTATCATTTATTTTGCTTTGACACAATTTTAGAACTGACTTTTTTTTTGGCTATCCACATGACAAACTATTAATGGCTGTTTTGCTACTGGTGCACCTGTAGACCTGTTACTGGTGACAGGTATCTGAGTTTCCAATGGCAAATCTGTTTGGGTCTGCAGCAACCTGAATTCTCACCTCCTCTGAAGAAAGAATTCAATTTAGGGGCATAAGGCAGACAAAGAAACAGGGATGATTTAGAGCAGGTGTGGAAGTTCATTAAAAAGGCTTTAGAACAGGAAAGAAAGGGAAGAACACTTGGAAGAGATCCAAGTGGGCGACTTGAAGAACCCGTGTCACATTTAACTGTGATCCTAGGACTTTATAGGCTGGCATCTTATGCTTCTTTTTGTGATTCCTCTCTGAGGGTGGGCCGCTCACATGCGCAGTGCCTTCCAGACCCTGGGAAGTGAGCATGCACACTGTGTTTAGGAAGTTTTACAGAAGCCCATCTGAGGCTTTTCCTCCCTTTTCTTGTGAAGTGGCCCCAGAAGGTCATACTAACATTTTTTTCTTAATGCACATGCCTGCGAAGCTGCTTCTTCCTGGCAGCTCCATAATTTTAACATTTTAATATTAATAGCTTTGGATCATAAGGACATTGTCTCTCCCTGGTGCCTTAGCACAAGCTGCCAAATTATCATTTTTAGAGAAGTAGTGTGATAATTGCCAACCATCACCTGACATTGCTAGTGGGAAGGATGAAGAGCCCTCTCCTGCCATGCTCATGCCTGTCTAAGTACCTGCAACAGACCTACAGTGCTCCTGTCTGATTTCAACCCAATCACAAGGAATCTACCAGAGCCACACTATTTGGTGACATTTATTTCCAAGTTGATTTTCCATGGACCCAGGAATCTTCCAAAAGTACTGCCCAATCTGTTAGATACCTACTCAGGACTGCAAATGCCTACACAGCAGAAGGATTCCAAAAACCAGGCTCTTCTCTTTAGATTTTTGGTTTCTTCCAGGTATTGGTGCCATAATTATTTCCCACTTTGTTAGTTATCAGATGACATAAGGAAACTATTTCATATATTTTGTTTAGCTTTTTGTTATGCTCTTCAGGAAGTCTGGTTCAAAATATTCAGTTTGCCATTAGCAGAAGTTTATAATTACCTTTTACACCTTTTACAAATCTTTCTCTCTCAATTGGACTAGTTCTCTAAGAATTATCTTAGTTTCTGTTGCACTTCTAAGTACCTGCCTGGCACTTAGTAGGCAAATAGTCAGTATTGTTAAACAAATTATTCACTTTACTCAAATAGCCTCAAAGAAAATACTACAATATATCAATAGTGCTACCTCAAACATCCATACATTTAGAGATGAGTCTGGATGAAGATAGACACATTTTTTCTATGACTATGTTTTTGTAATTTAATTTATCTAGGATACCAAGGTGTCATTAAAGACACTGCAAGCAAAAGCTCAATTTACATTTCTAACGAAGCTTAGTGCCTATTAAGAAATGGAGGTGCATTGTGGTTAAGTATTTAATTTTATACTGGTATTTTAAACTAGGCAGAACCAAATAATAATTTTTTTGTGATGATACCAATAATTTTTTCACCCAGGAATCAGTTTAATGAGAAACAGCCTATAAATCTGTAGATAAAAGGAAAGATGAGTGAAAACTCAAAATGGGAAAGCACATCTGTTGCAATATTGAGAGAAATTGAGTAAAATAATCTGACAATTTAAACCAAATATAATCATTTATTGATTCTACTTGCTATATATACTACATAAGTCATGGTTCATTGCCTATAATGGGCAGGTACGGGGTTGTTTTCTAGCCACTTTATAATATAACCCCTTCTCCCACTCATTCAATCAATATGATTACATTAGGAGCTGCCTGTTTTTCTTAACCTCCTTTCTTTTCCTTTCATTTTCTTTCTCCATTTCAATCCTCCCTCCTTCTTTCTTTTCCTTCTCCCTCTCTTCCTCCTCCTTGTCTTCTTTCTTCTACTTCACTTCCTTCTCTATTTATTTTTATTATCCCTTTATTACCTTTACGCATTGCAAAAACACTAGGTACTTATTCCAATCCCAGTTGTGTCACTTGGGCAAGTCTCTGAACATTTGTTGTCACAGTTCACTAATCTCTAAAACAAAATTATTAGAAAAATGATGTTTAATGTGTCTCCTACTTATAACAGTCCAGAAGTCTATGAATGCTCCATGTTCCTAACGAGACCCTATCTCACTGGTCACAGTTGTTTGTCCAGTTTTGGGCACATGATCCATGGTGAACAAATGATTCCCTTCTCTGCAACTGTTGGACTTGGAACCAGAGGTAGCCGCACTTTGTAATGTTTTCTTTTTGGAGGTTAAATTGAAAGATGTACAACTTTAAAATTGCTTATAGTCAACTTTGCTGCTAAGTTGAGAAAGTTTGAAAAGAAAGGGAGAAAGAATGTGATCATTCAAGAAGAAACAGAGATGAAAGCCCAAGTCCCTGATGTCATTAGAATTCTAGTGTTCACTGGCTTTCACTAGAGCTCATGTCCCTTGGGTCCAAATATAGCCCTCTCTTTTTTCTGGTTTGGTTTCCCTAATATGACCTAGAATTCTTCTAATAAATTACTTTTTTCCCTGAGATCACTGAAATCGGATTTCTGTGTCTTTAAACTTGAGAAAACTTAAAAATCTTGAGATAAAAAAACTGTGTTTTAATCATTGTGGCTATATTTTTCTTGAGAAATGCTATTTAAATCTAGATTCCTCTTATATTTTTATATCACCTTATGAAGACTGTCTGCTCACATTTTCACATACTATCTGCCATTAACTTCAAACAGTCAATGCCAAGGGGGCATAATCCAGCTTTGTCTTTAATATGACACTATTCAATTTTCAGGGAAACAGTGAAGATTTCTCAAAAAGGTTTTGGTTTATAGGATATTCCTTTAATCTTTAATGTCACATTCGTGTCATTTCCTACTCAGTTCTATTAATGTACAGAGTAAGAATTATTTCTTCAGTTTTACAAATATTTCCTGAATATTTTGTCATGTGATGGAACTAGATGCTATTAAAATGTAGCAACTGCAATCACAGTAACATTAGTCATTTGTTTCAAAACAAATTCTTTAACTCCATATGTACACAAATTATGCTATTGGTAAATAAAAAAGTTAGAGACCCAATACTATGCCATTTATATAATATGTGAAGAATGTCAGAGGCTGAGATGTCTTGTCATATAGCACATCTAGTACTAATTGTGTAACTTACATTAAATCCTTTTACCTTTTAAGGGTCCCAATTTCTTTTCTTCTGCAAGGTAATATTAATAATATCACCTTACCTCTTTCAAGAACTTTTGTAAAAGAGCTCAGGCAGCAGTGGGATATGATGGAAGATTTATATCATTAAATTTTTACCAGCATAGACAGTTACTGAAATATTTTAAATTTCAATTGTATAAAAACAATTCTGTAGTTTTGATAATCTATTCTTATATATTTCATTCTCAATCATGATATATGAGATAGATTTAGAAGATTAAGTCACAGGATACACAGGAAAATTTGATTTAAAAATATCTAATGTATGAGCCAATTTTCTTAAGCCATTTACATATCTTGCTGAAAAATAGAATGCTGGAAAGGGCTCAGATAAAGGATTTAGATAAAGAAATACAATCAAGAGTTACTATTAGAAGACCTTATGTTATGAATCAGGAACTTTACAAATATTGCTTGCCATTTGACAAATAACCCAGAAAGATAAGAAATATCATCTCAACTTTACACAGAAGGAAATTGAGAATAGAAAGATTAAATCATTTGCCAAATTTATATTCCTAGTTAATCACTGAGCTGAGATTCAGCTCCTCTCCAGCTCATTACGCTACGGAGAACAACTTTTTCTATTCTGCAATACAGACCTGAATCTCTAGATATCACTATGCCTTATCCTCTGCAGTTAGTTTATAATTTCTTTTCGACTACATAAATGAAATAATTAATGAAACAATTCATGTGTACATAAACGAATTGATATAATAATATATAAAAACAAATTCAGAAAATTTTACTTTTCCAAGGATTATGCAATTCTCTGAGAATTGAGGAGTGTGTGTGATTTTGTAATTATATACATCATACAACTGTATGACATTCTGTGAAAAGACCAAACAATGGAGACAGTAAAAAGGTGATTGATTTTCCAGAGCTCATGGAAGAAAGGGATGGAGGAATAGGTGGAAAGAAGTGAAGTTTTAAGACAGTAAAGTTTTAAGACAGTAAAAACTATTTTGAAGGATATTGTAATGAATACTTGCCATTATACATTTGTCAATGTGTATCATTACACATACATTATACATTGCACTTTTTTTTAAATCTTACTTTAAGTTCTGGGGTACATGTGCAGATCTTGCAGAATTGTTACATAGGTATACACATGCCCTGGTGGTTTGCTGCCTTCATGCCCCTATCACTTACATTAGGTATTTCTCCTAATGTTTTCCCTCCCCAATCTCCCTACCCACTGCTAACCCTCCCCTAGCCCCGCACCCCCCAACAGACCCCAGTGTGTGATGTTGCCCTCCCTGTGTCCATGTGTTCTCATTGTTCAACACCCACTTATGAGTGAAAGCATGCAGTGTTTGGATTTCTGTTCCTGTGTTAGTTTGCTGAGAATGATGGTTTCCAGCTTCATCCATGTCCCTGCAAAGGACATGAACTCACTCTTTTTAATGGCTGCATAGTATTCCATGGTGTATATGTGCCACATTTTCTTTATCCAGGCTATCAATGATGGACATTTACTTTGCACATTTCTAAGGCAAAATTTAAAATTATATATTAATGCACATTTGTCAATTTTGTGGAACTCTGCATGGTGAGGTTTGGATTCCTTAGTTATCCAATACCATTTGTTTTCTTGGGACCCTAGGAGGTGAGTTTTTGTGGCGCATGTAATTATTTGAGTTAGACCATCCAAGCTTGCTCTTTTTGAAATATACGCTAGGAATTTTTATGTGTGCATCATTTTCCAAGTTACTATTTAAATCATTTCTAACAGATAAAGCTACCATTTGCCATTAACACTCTCCACAATTCTAAAATATAATCAATTTACATATAGATAAACTAATATATGGAAAATTATCTTACATGAGATAATATAGGTTGTAAATGGTACAATCAGTTAACAAGACAAACTAGCTGACTCTAATGTGAAGATTCCATAGCCACAAACAACTTCCATTAATGAATTCAATATAGGTTGTAAATGGTACAATCAGTTAACAAGACAAACTAGCTGACTCTAATGTGAAGATTCCATAGCCACAAACAACTTCCATTAATGAATTCAACATTAATGTTGAATTCATTAATGGAAGTTGTTTGTGGCTATGGAATACATTGAGGCCAACAGGAAATTTGTGTAAAAAAGATGCAAACACATTAAATCAGATTTAATAACTATTCCTGTGGGTGTAACCTAGAAATTGTATATATTACATTGTAATATGAATATGTATTTCTGTGAAAAATTATGCCTATACAAGAAACTTCACATGAGTATCTACAGCTGCTTTATTCCTAATTGCCAAGACTTAGAAACAGTCAAGATGTCCTTCAATGGGTGAATAGATAAACAAACTGCAGCACTTACATAAAATGAAATATTATTTAGCAATAAAAAGAAATGAACTATCCAGCCATGAAAATCCATAAAAACTTAATTTCATATTGCTAAGTGAAAAAAGCCAATCTGGAAAAGCTACACACCACATGATTACCACTGTCGACATCCTGAAAGACCAAACAACAGAGAGAGTAGAAAGACAATTGGTTTCCCAGAGTTCATGGAAGAAAGGGATGGAGGAATAGGAGGAGCACAGAGATGTTTTAGGATAGTAAAACGATTTCATAGAATACTGTGATGAATACGTGCCATTGTACATTTGTCAAAACCTCGTAGAATGCACAACACCAAGAGTAAATCCTGCTGTAAACTATGGACTTTGGGTAGTAATGGTGTGTCCATATATGTTCATCAGTTGTAGTGAATGTACCGCTCTGGTGGGGGATGTTGATAACTAGGGAGGCTATGCATGTGTGGGGACAGAGAGTATGTGGGACATCTCTGTACCTTCTGCTCAATTTTGCTATGAACCTAAAACTGCTTTCAAAAAAATCATATTTAAAGAACAAAAAAGCCATAGAATATACAACATAAAGAGTGAACCTACATGTAAACTAAAGACCTTAGTTAAAAATAATATATAAAATTGGCATCAACAGTAACAAATATATCATCCTAATGTAAGAGAATAATAATAGGGGAAACTTTAAGGAGTGAGGAGTAATAGGGAGCTTTGTACTTTCTGCTCATTTTGTCTGTAAACCTAAAGCTTCTTTAAGAAATAAAGCCAATTAATTAAAAATATAGTAGCTGCATTTGATATTGATATTATGAGTATACACCTATAGATCAAATAAAAAAAAGACTTTAGAAAATATGTAAATGGATTATGTTGTGTAAAATAAAATTTCTAGAGACTATAAGAATCACATATTCAAAAAAAACGCTTAGATTGCAGTGAAGGTGATATATCCTGGGAAATGATCATGAGGACTTTAAATGTAGCTCTAGAGAAGATAAAGGTCTTGATGAGGGAGTTTCGTATAAGAGTTTGAGTAAGGTGTATCATGTATTAAGAGTGAGATGAAGAAACATGCTATTTCTTAATAATTTTGTTATTTGAAAAAATATGCTATTTATTTATTTATGCACTTATTTTGAGTTAGGGTCTCACTCTATTACATAGGCTGAGTGTAGAGGCATGATCACAGCTCACTGAAGCCTTGACCTACTGAGCTCAAGTGATCCTCCCACCTCAGCCTCCTAAGGAGCTGGGACTACAGGTTTGCACCACCACACCTGGCTAATTTTTTTATTTTTTGTAGAGATGAGGTCTCACTATGTTGCCCAGGCTAGTCTTGAATTTCTGCATGCAAGTGATCCTCCCATCTAGGCTTCCTGAAGTGCAAGGACTGCATATGTGAGCCACTGAGCTCAGCTCACTAAAATATATAAATGTAACTAATTTAACAAATTAAGAATTAAAACTAGTTATTAGACAACCTCATAAACATTAAACTGACAAGTGAATGTATATTATTCTAGGGCAAAATCATTTGATTACTAAAATTCTCATTGGGAATATGGAGGCTCACTCTATTTGGGGAATTATAATGAAGTGTTCATGGTATTCAAGTGCTTATCATATATTAGGATCTGGATTAGGTACTGCAAGGCAGATACAAAATAATTACCAAGATATGGTTCCTGCACTGAGTCCCTAAATTATGATTCTGTGATAGGGACTGAATGGAAATAATTGAAGTGTAACTCTAGTCATTGCTCATTGTTTGTAAGCAATTGTTGTGAAACATGAAATTTATTATGCCAGTCTAAAGGAAGGAGAAATCGCCTTTGGTGAATTCAATAAATGCTCCAAGGAGGAAACAATATTTTTGATGGGCTTCAATGGATTTGAAAAATTGAGAGGCAAAGATGAAAACTTTATGTTGAAATGATTTCTGTAAGTAGAAATAAAAGTGCAGAAAATAGCAGTGTCTGAGGGTTGACAGGTAAGTCAGCAGTTTGGTTAGATCACAAGAATCTGAGTATGAAGTGGAGGGGAGAGTTCTTATGGAAATGGTAGATGTGGGTAAGGCATGTGGTGGATTGACAGCAAGATAAAGCAAAGTCCTTTTTCAGTTAGCAATAAATGAGGAGATATTGAAATGATTAACAGTTTCTGAGCAAGAGTTATCTCTTAAAAAACTAAATGTTATTCTTCAGTTTTGTAATAATAGAACTTATCTTCCTGCATTACACTTTATCAGATTCTTTTGTCCTCTAGACTGTGAGATTCTCAAGGGCAGATGTCATGTTTTATTCATCTTGTTATTTTCGGCACTTAATGTATAACTGGTACACGGTGTAAGAACTATAAATACTTATTAATGAATAATTGAATTGCCTTTTTCTTAAACACTTTTAATATAATTTTAAGAACTTAGAAATATTGGCTTGAAAAATACTCAAAATGAGTTAATTCTAATAACCTGTGATTTAGTACCTCTGATTGGACTCCTCTAACCCTCCACGTCAGGCATCTAGCATTGATAGGGAAGGGACAAGGGAAGGAACTAAAAGGTCATGGTCCAAAGAAACTAAGCCACTAATATATTACTGCTTTAATTTAAAAAAAAAAAAAAAACATTACTGAGGTATGATCTGCATATAAATCCCTGTACATGCTTAACACATATCCGGAGGCAACCATACACCCATAAAATCATGAACACAATCTATCCCATAAACTTATCTATTACCTCCATAAATTTCCTTCAGTTTCTTTCATTATTTATTTATTTTTCTTCACAAGATCTATCCATAAAAGCAAACATTTAAGTATTTAATACAGCATTGTTAACTATAGGCCATACACTGTACAGCAGATCTCCAAAACTTATCCATCTTGCATGACTGAAACAACTTTATACCCTTTGACCAATACCTCCCCAATTCTTCCTCCCTCCGGCCTCTGTCGGCCACTAATCTAGTCTCTGGTTCTATTTGACTATTTTCTCTGGTTCTATTTGACTATTTTCAATTCCTTATAAAAGTTGGGGTCAATCAGTGTTTGTCCTGGCTTACTTCACTTAGAACGTCCTCTATATTCATCCATGTTGTCACAATAACAAATTTCCTTTCTTTCTTTTTTTTTTTTTTGAGACAGAGTTTCACTCTTGTTTACCCAGGCTGGAGTACAATGGCACGATCTCGGCTCACCGCAACCTCCGCCTCCTGGGTTCAGGCAATTCTCCTGCCTCAGCCTCCTGAGTAGCTGGGATTACAGGCACGTGCCACTATGCCCAGATAATTTTTTTTTTTTTTTTTAGTAGAGACAGGGTTTCACCATGTTGACCAGGATGGTCTCGATCTCTTGACCTCATGATCCACCCGCCTCGGCCTCCCAAAGTGCTGGGATTACAGGCGTGAGCCACCGCGCCCGGCTTCCTTTCTTTTTAAGGCTGAGTAATATTCCATGGTGTATATATATATAAAAAATATCCATTATATAAAATATCCATTATACATATATAAAATATATATATATATTCATTATGTGTGTGTATGTGTGTGTGTGTGTGTGTGTGTGTGTGTATGTATATATATATATAAAATATCCATTCATTTGCTGAGGGATATTTAGGTTGTTTCCATATCTTGGCTATTGTAAATAATGCTGCAATGAATATGAAAGTGCAGATATCTCTCCAAGATCCTGACTTCAATTTCATTAAATATTTATACAGAAGTGGGATTGTTGGATCAAATGATAATTCTATTTTCAATTTTAACTTTTTGAGGAATCTCCATACTGTATTCCATAGTGGCTGCACTAATTTACATTTCCACCAAGAGTATACAAGGGCTCTCTGTTCTCCACATTCTCACCAAAACTTGTCTTTGAAGTACTGCTTTTCTTTAAACTCACTGTCCTCCCAATATAATAGACCTGGTAACTGGATATTTGGATTGGTTCTTGTTCCTAAAAAGTTATTGTGACATGTCTATGACCCAAGCTTCTCTAAGACTGTGGCTTATTTTGCTTCTCCAGTTTCCCTGCTTAAAGTTTAACCTTGAAACTCAGCCCAGTGCCTGCAATCCAGTGAGCTACCTGCTGACAGGTGTCCTTCAGGTGTTTCTCCTGGAATCCTGAATGCCGTTGTTCCTGAAATTTGTCTCCATGCCCTCCTCAAATCTCCTTATCAGGACACTGCTCTGAATACTACATTCTGTCCTTCAGACTGTCCTTCCCCTTAGCATCTGCTATACAGTTTCTATACTCAGCGCCTGTTCCTCCTATATAGGAAGATTTTGTTCTAGGTCTGGTCCCAGCCTGCTATAAATAACTGAGTCATATACAAACAACTTCAAAAATATTACTGAATATAACATTAAAATAATCTACATCTTAAAATTAAAAATATACAATAAAAATAACACCATTTCTTATTCTGCCTTATCAAACTGGCATAGCAATATAATTTATCTTTTTATATTACAAACAATAGCCAAAATTAACAGAAAATATGTACTTGACATTAATTACTTTTACAAATATGGTGAGATGTCTTGGAGAAATAAGAGAGGAATTTCTGCTGTGACCCATTCAGACGTCTGAGGAAAAAAATGATTGTCCTCAGCACTGCATAAACTCAGGTGAAACTTAATATTGTTTATTTTTAACATTTCCAATGGTTATTAACTAACAGACTGTCAGTGTTGGAAGAGACTTTAGAGGTCAGCAATAATTTATTTTTTGAATGGGGTAAGTGCAGTAATCTTATAACCCTTTAAAAATAAAATAGATTAACTAAACTAATTCCCTTTCCACATTGAAATGCTATGAAATATATTTGAAAATCTTTATTGCTTTTATTCTGGTGGCAACAAACAGAAAGTTTTCCTTGCCCTAATTGTCTGTCAGCCTTGCTACTATCAAAGATTTATCCTAAAGAAAGCATCAAATATTTTCTAACAAAAATGATATTTTTATGGATTTGCTATAATAAGTTATCCCCTTAATTAAGACTTTCCCACTGAGCAATGGGAAAAGCTTTCCTCATTGCTAACCCTGTACCCATCTCTGTGGTAGCATTACTCCAGGAATTGCATTGATCCCTCTAAGGTCTGTCTCTTTACCTGAGTAAACATTCTGAGGGTCGCATCTCTGTTTACCCAGGACTACTACTGCACTTTGCACACGGCAGTGGTTCCATACATATTTATTTCAATAAATATTTTTAAAAGAAATAACAAAGGAATGGATAAATGAATGCAATCAGTAGAAGATAAGTAAATATTTGTATCAACATGCAACTGAATGTGTATCTGAAATTGAGTAATCATTCAAAATCACTGATGTCTTTGAAATATAACCTGACTTTCATATTCCTGCTTTCCTTCTGTTATTACTATCATAACAGTAAGGCAAGCCAAACACAGTCTCTCCTCTTGGGTAGTAAATTCCTACTCATTCTTCTTAAGATAAAAATCGGATTCTTTGTGATGTCTTTCTCATTCCCTCAGGCAGAACTTTATTTCCTTTTCTCTTATTACACTGTATTGTCATTTTCCGCTATGGAATTATCTAGGACTTAAGTGAAAACTTAATATGAGTCTTTATATATCACCCAAGGTTGTTCACTGTGTTTCTGTACCTCTGGATTTAAGTTTGCTGCCCCTGACACATTCCCTGTGCTCATAGATATCTTCAAAGGATATACATAAATATGACATTTTTACCGGTTTTGCACCATAATCGACCTTTTAAATTAACTTATGTTACTTTTTTACTCTATCACATCAACAACTACTATCGCAATGTAGTAAGAGACATTTAAGGTGTGTGTTCAATAAATTTATGTGTGTAGCACAGATAATAAATATACCGCTGAGTTTTCAGTTTAATTCACATGAGATATAAGCAGTTTGAATGTCAGTTAACAATGAACACTTTAAGCAGGCTGTGGTAACTATAAAGCTTATAGGGAAGCAATGAATATTTTATATTCTAAAAAGTGCAGCCTTATTTTCCTTTGTCCTAAGTAAAAATGTGTAGTTCAAGAAGTGAGCATTTGAAATTCCTGCAAATAGAATTCTCTACCTGGAAAAGAATCACTAAAGATCAATAGATAAATTATGTATGTACATATATTGAAATATGTTTCTGCATGTAGACAGATCATTCTATCACTTATCTATCAATCTATCTAGAATGCTATACTGTGAAATAAAATGAGTGATTGCTCACGTACAATGATTGTTTTCATTTTGGGTTTGTGGTCTAGTAATCCTATATACAATGCCTTGTAGCCTATGAGTTTTAAGCTCTTTCTATTAGAATTACTTCTATTTATCCAGTGATGTCCCCAGGCTTAGAGTCCCAACAAGGGCCTCATCATTATTGGGTGGGCAAATATTGCATTGTCAGGTTTGTGGCATCACCTGAGGCATTAGCCAACACTAGCTCTGTTAGAACCTGACACCAGCTCTGATGGAACCTGACACCATGATTCTTTAGGTGTCATTAGGCCTCTTTAGTCATGCTGATAAATCCTTAGTCTCTGTCCCAAAGAAGCTTTCCAGTTTGACAACCTTCGGGTAAACCCCATTCTCATATTTCTCAATGCTGATCCTCCTGGACAAATTCAATTTCTCCTACTTCCTTTCTTACCTCTCATAATATTCACCAGACCATCTGAAATCCACTATCTGTGGTAAACGCCTCTTCATGTTCTCAACTAGATACAGAATTCTTTTCTAATTCCTTGCATTAATTATATCCTAGCATATATTAGAAGACACTGATTTGCCTGCAAACTTCTAGAGCATGGTTAAGCAAGCGTTCCCTATACAAGGCCACACAGTAAATATTTTAGGCTTTGTGGGTCATATGATTTTTGTTGCAATTAATCAACTCTGCCACTGCAACACAAAAACAGCCATAGACAATATAGAAGTTAATGAGTGTTGCTGTATTTCAATGAAGCTTCATTTACAAAACAGGCAGCAGGCCAGATTTCAGGGCCTTGGTGATCAGCCCCTGCTTTACAGTAGAGAGTGACCATCCTCCCATGTGCCTTGTTTCACAAAGCAAACGGTTGAGTCAGAACTCTAACTTTCCAGTTCATTGCACTCCCATCTTTGTTTAAGTCATCCTCTATCCCATTAACCTCACTATTTTTTATCAAGAATCTGGTCACTGACTCACACTATTCCTCTTAACCCAATGCCTATCTAGTATCTGAAATTTCTATGGCAACCACCGAATATCCAAATTTCAAAATTCAACAATAATACATCACGACATTTAATTCCTTATTCACCTCAACTATGATTATCCTAAAGTCCATCTTGTCTACCCTTACTTATGACAATATTTTGGATCATGTTATCAAAATGCAGTGCTGTAGAGCAGAACCTTAAACTGCTGACAGAATATAATAATTTATAACACTCTCACTACAACCTCCTTTTATTCCAATTATTCTCATTCCTTTATCGCTACCAAAACATTCGTTCAAATCAATTAAGCTTTCATTCCTTTGACTTCTCAATTTTATCTCAAACTGTTATATTTCTTTCTTCTCTACTTCCTTTTCTATTCAACTGAAACCCTATAATAGTAACAGTCACAATTTATTGAGTAATTATTAAGTGTCAGACATTATGCTAAGTATTTCACATGCATTATATGATGTTAGTTCTCACAACTCTATGAGGTAGGTACCAGTGTCTTCAGATGAGGCAAACGTGACTTTGAGAAATTAAGTAACTGAATCACCCAATTAAGTATCAGAGTGAGCTTTGAGCATAGGCCCGACAAACACTAAAGTGCATTATTCAAAACAATGCAGGTAACTCATGTAAGTGTTATAAGTGCTTGTTTTGTGGCACTGGTAATATAAAGATCGAGAAGAAATGACTACTTCAAGAAACTGAAGTTTAGTGGTAGAAATCTTCATGCAACGAAATAACAATGCAACATGTGTAATAATAAAGAAATGTGCACATTAATATGATAGCAAATGGAAGAGAATGAACTTTTTTAAGAGACTCCTTGCAGATAAAACAACACTTCAGCTAGGTCTTAAAGTGTAATTTGGAATTTACCAGGTGGGAAAAAGTTTGGAGTATTTCAGGAGGAAGAAGGATCACGTGCGTTGGCATGGAGATAGGCTTCAGCCGGCATGGTCCTCTAATGTTAGATAACAAAGGTGAAAGGACTGGGCATGTTAGGAGAGGAAACTAGCAATTAGATGAAAGAGATGTTACATGAATTTTAGGGAATTTGTATATTTTTCTTAGAAAATTGAGATATTTTATTTAGTTTTATGTCCCAGTGTACATTTTAGAAAGAGGAAGCTCCCAGAATAATGAAAAAGGCAACATTTGGGAGCAAAGACACAGAAAAAATAGTCAGAATTGTTGAGGAAAAAGACTGAATGGAGGGCTGGCACCATACCGTGTCAGAGAAGAAAGAATGAATTCAAGACAAATACCAGAAACGGAATTGTGAGAATTTAATAATATATTGTATGCAGTAATATGGAAGGGAGAGGATAGAGGCATCTTGATGGCTTAGATTTCTTTCCGAGGAGACTATCAAAATTTTTGGTGATGCCATTATATAGGTACATTAATTAAGGATGAGAACATTTTTTGTAAGAAGATGATGTACTAAATTTTAAAATGACGAGTTTCAGATAGTCCAGGGACATAGATTCTGAGATTCGAAAGTTATAATGAGTTATTTGAAAACAGACATGTGGAACAAATGGTGGGGAGGGAAAGGATCCAAATGAATGCAATGAGAGAGGAGGAAAACAACCAGGGCACAGAGGTGCCCACAAAGCCAAGGGAAGAGAACATTGTAAGCGGGAGTGGAAAAGAAAAGCAAAATGTCTCAAACAGCACATAAACCAATAGAACCATGGGATTCGTGGCTTAGAGACGATTGCACTGGAATTTTGGAAGGCAGAAATCAATAATTTTATAATTGTTCAGAAATGGTCTTACGTGTTCAGATTTATCAAATGTTATATGTTCATAAATTCATTTCATTTAAAATATCTACCTCTACCAATATAAATAATTTTCGTCCTTTGTTTTTAGAATTTTTTTGAAAGGAGGGATATTGTGCTATTCGTAGATTTTGAAGACACTGAAGAATAGATGGCTACATTTTCAATATGCCTTAAGATGACATTTGATAATAAAATATAATAATCAGTAACTTTATGTTTTCTCATTGCAACACTTGCCCTCAGATTTCTGGGTGAATTGTTTTCCTTATTATTTCTTTTTCTTTTTCCTTTTTTTTTTTTTTGAGACAGAGTCTCACTCTGTCACCCAGGCTGGAGTGCAATGGGCAGATCTTGGCTCACTGCAACCTCAGCATTGCCTCAGCCTCCTGAGTACCTGGGATTACAGGTGCATGCCACCTTGCCCAGCTAATTTTTGTATTTTTAGTAGAGACAGGGTTTCAACATCTTGGCCAAGCTCGTCTTGAACTCCCAACTTCATGATCCACCCGCCCTGGCCTCCCAAAGTGCTGGGATTAATCACTAGTGATTAAATACTCATTTGCTTTTACTCTTCTCTGTTAAAGGTATGCAAATTTAATGAAAATTATCTCAATTTTACACTATTGTCAAAATTCAAAAAAATGAGTTTAAACTTTTGTTGCTTGACTTTTTTGACTCAAATACATTTATGTCATAGCAAAGAACACATAATGTCAAACTTGTACTGAGTGCTACCTAATTGTCAATGGCAGAGGAAAGTAATCATTTTAGGCTTTTTATTTTTTATTTTTTTAACCTGCCTTTTGAAAAATATTTTAACAGAAAACAGAAGCATCAAAGAATACCTTCCAGAAATCATGCACTTTAGACTGAAATTGTTTCCTATTCCCAAGTGATGAAAACATTAATGACTGTGTTCATTTTCAGACTTAACAGGTCAGAAGTTTTTCTTGAAACCCTGCAATAATGAATTACCAATTAGTAATGAGAACTTGCTTCTTCAGCAAGTGCTTGCCTGTCCCTAAGACAGGTCAATGTGGGGTGAAACTTTTCACCTGCATGTATGCCACAGGCCTCTGCAGTTAGGGTATTAACTAAAAGGTTTTTCCCTGAAATTAGTAGGCAGGAATCTTTATGAAAAAATGGTTGGATGATTTTATTCTGTCTCCTTTTGCCTAGGAGGTTACCTGGGGGAGCTGCTCTTCTGAGCAGCATTTATTTTTACAACAGTCTGAATGAATTGAATCTGTAGGCGTGATTGAGCATGCAAAATAAATACAGTGCTGCGGCTCCTATCCACAGAGGGCACAGATTATACTGTCAATGGCCAAATATATACACATGAAATTAACTAAAAGACACATAATTGCAGAGGGGCCCCATATATCAGTAGTATTAGGAAAGTCACCATCTCTCAGTTATCTTCTCTCTCAACCCTCTCAGGGTACCACCTCAACCAATATATGGTTAAGAAATAAATATAATTAACAGACAATATATTCGCCTAATTTTGTATCTGACACCTGAATATAGAAATTATAAGAAGCTGTAAATGTTCATCTACCTTGCTCCCAATCACTAGGAAATCTGTCTATTCCTAGCTCCATCTGGACCCTCTCTCTTGGAATTCAAGTATACACTGTTAGCATTTTAAGGACTCTCTGGAGAATTTTGCTTTTGATCTTTACCTCCCTACTTTTGCCATTCCCCACTTTCACTTTCATCACTAGCACTTACTTGGATGTTGATTTTAAATGGCCCAAAATTTGTCATTCGTTCCTTGAGAAATAGAATTTCTTTCTTCTACCCCTTTGGGCTGATTCAAGGATAGTTTTCAACCACAGAACATGGCAGTAGAAGCCCAATGTAATACTAAGGCTGAATATTAAGAGATTTGTAGCTTACGTTTTGAAGCACTGGAATGCTATCTCTTGGAATCCAGCAGGCATGCTGTGACAGTTTCAAGCCGTGTGGAGAGGCTATGTAAAGGAGAAACAACACGTACAGCTTAGCAGCCTGATCTGAGATTCCAGACCATAACTAGCACCAACTGCAGCCAGCAATTTGAGCAAACTGTTTTGGGTGTTCTAGCCCAGTAGAGCCTTTAGATGACTACAGAACGAGCTGACATCTGATGCAATATGGCAGAACCACTCAGCTGAGCCGAATTGATGAAGAAGCATGAGAGATAATTAAAAGTTATTGGGCAGGGCACTGTGACCCACACAAGTAATCCTAGCACTTTGGGAGGCTGAGGCTGGAGATAGCTTGAGCCCAGGAGTTCAAAAGCAGCCTGGGCAACATGGCAAAAACTCATCTCAACACACACAAAAAATACAAAAATTAGCTGGGCGTGGTGTCTTGTGCCTAGAGTCCCAACTATTTCTGGGGCTGAGGCAGGAGAATCACTTGAGCTGGGGAGAAGTCGAGGCTGCAGTGAGCCAAGATTGTGCTGTCAGAGGCATTCAAACCAAAGCTACTGTATCTTGAATAGTGGATGGGTAAAATAGGGCTGAGGCCTACTTGATTGCATTCCCAGGAGGTTAAGGCATTCTTAGTTGCAGGATGAGATAGAAGGTCACCATAAGGTACAGAGCACAAAGACCTTGCTGATCAGCATATAGAAAAGAAGCCAGCCAAAGCCCACCATGCCAAGATGGCAATGAAAGTGACCTCTGGTTGTCCTCACGGCTCATTATATGCTAATTATAATGCACTAGCATGCTAAAAGCACTCTTACTAGCACCATGACAGTTTACAAAGGCCATGGCAATGGCAGGAAGTCACCCTATATGGTCTAAAAAGGGGAGGAACCCTCAGTACTGGGAATTGCCCACCCTTTCCTGGAAAACTCATAAATAAGTCACTTCCTGGGTGACAAAGTAAGACCCTGTCTCAAGAAAAACAGAAAAAAAAGAAAAAGTGGTTTTAATCCAGTTTGTTGGGTTGATGTGTTGCACAGAAATACTTGACTAAGATACTAATTTTTATACTAATATTTTGCTTATTAAATTTCCTAAGAATGCCTCATCACAGTGAATTATTAAGGTTTTATTAAATGAGATTTATTTAATGAGAAACAATGGACTTTCATATCAATTAGAACTAGTTTAAATATTTTTTATGAACTATGTGACTTTAGGTCAGGTATTAAACATCTCTAAATTCTTCAACTTAAAATATAACTAAAAAAAAAAATTCCTAAATTTTAGCACTCCTTCTGTAAGTAACATCTACTTCTTACAGATATTATGGGGATTAAATAAAGCAATGTGTAAAAAAAAATTAGTACAGTTTCTAGCTTACATTAAGTACTTTAAAATATCAGTCTCCTTCTCATTTGCCATATTCACATAATTTCTTTCTCTTACTCCCAGTTATCCATATTCTCATCTTTCTATTATGTCAAAAGATAGAGAAAGGCAACTCTCAGACAAACTGACCAACTAATAAATAAATAAATCTTCTTGATGTTTGCCTGTTGTCAGGCCATCCATCCAAATTCTCTGTTAAAATGTGGCTCTTAAAACTCTTACTGCAGATATCAGTGAATTCTGCTGGAATAAACCTTAGTTGCCAGTCTTTTTATAGACCAAGTGGCTCATGGAGGGAAAGGGGAGTGTGCCAACAAATTCCACTTCATACCTCCCTCAACACTAATACCTATTCATTTTTTATTTCTTTTTCTCCTCCCTTATTGTCCCTCATTCAAGGCCTCACTAACCATTGAAAAATTTCATGGTAATTTGATAATCTGTCATTGCTCCTGTTAGTTTCTCCTTCCAATAAGACACTGTTCCCATGTTCTCTGAACTGCCTTTCTTTGACAAACATTCTGCCATTGTACATGTTTTACAACCCAGTGTAATTATCCACCTCTTTTAGGACACTTTCTAAATACAGTCTATCTCATGATAATACCTCCTTTTTTTGAATTCAGAAAATCGATAAGAGATTTCCCAATTTAGGTGGAGGCAATTAAAATGTAGTGCCTGGTGAGTTGCCTTTTGTTTTCATGTGATTGTGTAACTGTTCCATGAACATTGTTATTTACTCAGCGAAATGGAAATCTTCTTGACAGCAAAGTTTTTTTAATCAAAATGTGATATTGAGTAAGTTACTTAACTTTTTCAAACCTACAAAATGGGAGTTATAAAATCATTCTTTCTAGATTTACCTCATTCAATTCAATGAGATAAAAGGCAAAATATATTGTTTAGCACACAATTATGTGTAATATAAGCCAGCTAGTTTTTTAAATGTGTCCAACAAATGTCTGTTAGGCAACAGCTTGAAAGGAAAGATTTTAGACCTTATCATTGATCCATGTTCATAATGTAAATTATAAAAAAACCATTGCACAGCTCTAACCTGTGTGTGAAAGGTAGGCAACTGTTATATACATGATACATGGATATCCATTTTTGGTTCAGTGATTATTTCTTTCAGAAAGGTCCTGATGAAGTCAAATTTCTTTTGGAGTTGTAACCTTCAGCTATTAAAAACTTAATTCTGATTGTTTTGGTTCTAACACAGGAAATTCATTCACATGTGTGAGAATGAAGTTTGGCTCTTGGCACCAGGCCTAAAATAAAGACCTTGGGTAAATGAGGACAACATGAATACACTAAAACCATCAATGAATAGTAGTGAAATGTAGCAAACAGAAGCAATGTCAGAAGAGCAGGGAAAAGAGATGGACTGAATAATGATTAAGGCCAAAGTTCACCTACTTTGAAATTTTTATAACATAAAGTAGTCTTAGGTTTGAAGAGACCTAACAATCATGTAGTCCAACCCGACACAGGTCATGATGGAGGGCACACATTACTTATGTTGAAAAGGAAATCACCCACAGCAAGAATACTTTGTGTGCTTGTCAAAGCCATTCGCCAGCTGCGAGATGATATGTAGCCTCTGCACATCTGTCCGTGGTTCAGCCTTTAGCCTTGGTAGCATGATGTAAGAAAAACAAAATCGGAGTCTAGTGATTGAGAATATAAGCACATCATTGCTTTTTTTGATGAGTCAGTTTTATAGATTCTGCAGAACCAGAGTCATCACTCAAAAGTAAAGTGGTTGGCTACCACCTGGTTTTGATTGGCCTTAGATAGATATAAAGTCAGCCAATAAATACTGAGTTTGAACAAGAATAAGTCCCCAGTCTTTATCTCTTTTCAGATACCTCTTCAACAGGGGACAAATATCATACCCATCTTCAATAGGGGACAAATATCATATCCCTAGGGCCAAGTATTTAAGTTTTAGGAGCAAAAAACACAGTGTGGGTACCATGATGGTTGATGAAGAAAGCAACGTCATCATATCTGAATGACACATGCTTCCATGTAAAGATCAGCAGAGAATCTGTCAACCACACAAAACTTAGTTTATTAAGTTGATGGAACAAAAGAAAGCAGAACATTTACCAGAATACCCATAGTTCTCCCAGGGAAAATTTAGGGAAAGGTACTGCTAGGTTTTTTGATCAGAGAGAAGGTAGACAAAGTTCTTTTAAAGTTAGTAAGCATGGTCTGGGCAGATGTTGTTCAAAATTGATAAACAGAAATTAGTAGAACAGTCGGTAGTCTTTTCTCTGAAACACATCAGTTCAGACTTAGAATACAGTAACTTATCTGCAGTCTTATCTTGGAAACTGTGAGTCTAAACAAGGTGACATTAAGACATTTTGGGCTTAAATAGTTTGTGTTGCATGCCATGATTTAGTTTATATATTATGCAAATCATAGTACAGTTTGTTTTGTAAATTGTCATTTCTACTTTAACTTCTCAGAATGCATGTTTTTGCCTCATTGTAGTGGTGGCTTTCTAACAAAAGAGACTTAAAAAAATATTTTTGTGTTTGAAGAGAAGATTTCTAACTTTTACGTGAAAAAGAAATGCTGTTATTGCTTTACTCATTCCATCCAGGCAGCTTTCTAAGGAAATACCTGGGAAGTACACATCAGATACAGACAGAGAGAGAGTAGTTTTCATTTCCAAAATATCTCAGATACATTCTCTTTTATTCTCTTTTCCTTTTTCTGTTTCTTGTTTGTTTGATTTTTTTTTTTTTTTTTTTTTTGAGACAGAGTTTCACTCTTGTTGCCCAAGCTGGAGTGCAATGGCGTGATCTTGGCTCACTACAACCTCCGTCTCCTGGGCTCAAGTGATTCTCCTGCCTCAGCCTCCCAAGTAGCTGGGATTACAGACATGAACCACCATGCCTGGCTAATTTAAATTTTATTAGAGATGAGGTTTCACCATGTTGGTCTGACTGGTCTCAAACTCCTGATCTCAAGTAATCCACCTGCCTCGGCTTCAAAAACTGTTGGGATTACATGCGTGAGCCACTGTGCCTGGCCTCAGATACATTTTCTTAAGAGATTTATTGGCAGGAATACCTGGCATTGCAAATGATTCAGCCATAGTTTATCATTCTGTTTCTTAACAATGTCATCAATGACTGGAAATGCTGCCCATGCTGGCAATGTTGAATCTAAGTAGGATACCGTGAGCATGCCAGAATATGATAGAAGCAATGAAGTACACATTGAGAAACAATATAAATAGGTCTTTTTACTCCTGATGCACTGGCAGGGAGAACTTGAAATATTTCAGAAAAGAGATAAGAGAGGAGGAATATGATAGAAGCAATGAAGTACACATTGAGAAACAATATAAATAGGTCTTTTTACTCCTGATGCACTGGCAGGGAGAACTTGAAATATTTCAGAAAAGAGATAAGAGAGGAGGTTGATGTAGCAAAGACACTGCAATACCAGGGAATCCCCTAATTCCCTAACAACAGCAACGAAAGCAGGAAACACAGAGATTTCATTTGTGATCAAATCATTACAAATGTCTCTGAGGAAGCTTGACTGCAAAAACATGTCGCTAGCTATATTATAATAATATTAAAGAAAAATAATTGACCAGTCTCCCTATTCAGAAACGTTTGGATAAATAATTAAGTATATTTGGCCATAAGTACCTGAATAAACATATGACTTGATGGCTTCAAACACCAGTAAAAATAAAGTATGGTGTTTAGACAAAGCCCAACACAGAGACAATTAGGATCATTTATGCTTCCAAATCACAGCATATGCAAAAAAATCTATTACCGTAGTTTATCTTATGAAGAGTACAACTTATCACTATTTCATGAGAATAATTATTTTTATTGCTTTCTCTGTGGCCAAAGGAATTTTTTTTAAAGTCAAATAATGACTCAGGTGCTTTTTAGAGCTTACAATGCATTATTATATTTATCTTCTTTTTCTTTTCTTTTCTTTTTTTGAGACAAGGTCTGACTGTGTCACCCAGGCTGAGGTACAGTGGGATGATCACAGATCACTTCAGCTTCAGACTCCTGGGCTAAAACAGTGCTCTCGCCTCAGCCTTCAGAGTAGCTGGGACTATAGGTGTGGGCCATCAGCCCCGCCAGATTCTTATAAAATTGATCTTTACAATAAGTCTGTGAGCAGACAGAATTACCTCCATTTTAATCAAGAATATTTTAATTTCAAGAAACTTAACTCATACTATTTAAGAATAAAAGGGAAGATAATTAGCTCATATAACTAGAAAGTCCACCAGTGGCAGTCGCTTCAGGCATGAACAGATCCAGGGACTTAGATATAACTCTCTTTTCCCTTACAGTGCTTCCTTTTGTGTTCTGGCTTCATGTTCATTCTTCACTGGCCACTGCAGCAGCCACAAGCCTATTGTACAGCTTCCCTCAAAAAGTTAGAGAATCGCTTTTCTCGGACATGCTCATATCAAATCTCATAAGTCTGTGAGTGGCCTTGCTCAGTTAGTTGCTTATCTCTGAAAAGTTTCTATGCCTAAAGGTATGAACCACTTTGATTGTTCACCCTGAGCCATGTGGTTATATCTATAGTTGGGGGATGGAGTGGTGATATTTCACAGCTGTACGATCACCACATGACTTAGGGAAAGATTAATTCTTCAAGTAAAGCAGTACTGAGCAAAAGTATGTCAATACATCTTTCATTGTGCAAATTAGAAACCAGCCACCCAGAAAAATTAAGAAAACTAGCGATGAAAACTAGATACCTTTAGCATCAAGTTTAACCTCCTTTAGTCGGGTAATAATGTTTATCATAATCTAACTCTAGATTGTCTCTCTCTAAGTTTACATATTATATCTCTTAAATACACTCCTCAAACAATAAATGTCTTTTGGTTTTTCAAACCCCATAATTTCCCTCATCTTCAGATTTTCTACCTCTTTCCCACTGGAGTGTTCATACTTCTCTCTCAATTTTAACTTTTATAAATCTTTATGTCTTTCCTCCCTTATGGGGCAAAAACTAACCTAAAATGAAAGAACAGATACAAGGGAAGGGACTGAAATAATCCTGGCAGTATTTGAATCTCTAAGGCCAGGTCTTTCTAAAAACAGCTACATTGCTATTCTTTCTGTGGCTTGGTGGTTTAATATTTATTTGTATTCTATTAGTCAATAAAGTGATTTCCTTTTTTTTTTTGCAAAAATAAGTGAGAGCAGGCTTTTTGTCACTTAGAACCCAACTGCAACCCAGAGTATAAGAGAGAGAGTTCTTGAAGACAAGGATTATGCTTTTTTTCTGTCTTTAATCCTATCAATTAGCCACAGACATTCTATATATGTAAGTCAAGCCATATACGGTCATGATTATTTGTTGGGCACATACTAAGCATGTGGCACTGAGTTTAGCATTAGGGAGGTGGCACGGCTGTCCTCATGTACTTCTTCAATCCCATCTCATAGCAACTTTAGTCCTTCTTTGGCCACCTTGTTAACTTCCATCTATGGAATTTGCAGAGGCTGGACTATTCTATCTGACCTTTCTGCCTCTAAACTTGAGAAATCACCCCACTCCTTCAGGGAAGCCTTTCCTTGCCTTCCTGTCTTGGTCAGCTCTCGCATACACAGATAGATTCTCAGAGGACCATGCACCTGGGATCTTTAAATAGCATTGGTTAGAACTCCAGTTTGATATTTATTATGTTGATTATTTGTTTGATTTCTGTTTCCTCCGGTAGTTTAAAAGCTTAAAGAATACAGAGCTTCTGTTTATTTTCACACATCATTACATCCCTAATGCCTAATAAAAATGCTTGGAACAGTAGAAGTCGTCCAATATATATTGCTGGATGTTATGAATGAGCTGGGGCCCTGCTTTAAAGAGCTTATAATCAAGGAAGGACATTGAGCTATACATGTTTTTAAATGCCAGCATTGAGTCCTCTATTTTTATTTGCTAAATTTGGAAACTATAGATGAGTCATAGAACACTTAGAGGAAGTCTTATGAAGGAGACAGTATAAGAACTAAATTTTATTGAAAAGGTATCAACAAGTGTACTAATGCTCTTTTGCTGCAATAGTAAATGTTCCTATTATCTCAGTGTTTTATAAGAGCAAATATTTATTTCTTACTCATATTACACGTAGGCTGCGATATGGCTGTAGCTCTAATGAGTTCAATGCTGCTTGGCTAGGCTTGGCTCAGTTCAGCTCCACTTGTCTTCTCATTCTGGAATGTAGGCAAGAGAAGTAGCAAATATCTGGGGTATACACAAAGTAAAATTATTATTACAGTCAAGCAAATTTACATAACCATCACACTTCAGAGATACCTTTTTTGTTATTTATTCATTTCTTACTGATTGATTGATTTGTGGTAACAACACCTAAAACACATGCTCTTTTTATTGGTGATTCTAGAGGGGCTAAGCTACATCATGAATGCAAACTCAATTCCATTAGTAAAGACAAGTCATGTGGCAAGTCAATGGAAAAGGAAACATACCCATCTACCATACAAAAGGCATGCACGAACTTCTTTTTTTTTTCCCCTCAAAATTGCTTTGGTCGATTGGGGTCTTCCTTAGTTCCATATACATCTTAGGATTTTTTTTTCCCTGTTTTTTTTTGAAGAATATCATTGGTAATTTTACAGAAACTGCATTTATTCTGTAGGTTGATTTTGGTAGTATGGTCATTTTCACAATATGATTTCCTTCAAGCCACAGGGTATCTTCCATTTTTTATTACCTCTTTAATTTCTTTCATCAGTGTTTTATGGTTTTTCATGTAAAGGTCTTTCACTTCCTTGGTTAAATCTATTTTCAGGTATTTTATTAATGGATACTTTGGATGCTTCCATGTCTTGGCTATTGTGAATAATACTGGAATGAATATAGGAGTGCAGATATTTCTTTGACATACTGAGTTCATATGCTTTGGGCATATGCCCAGATGGATCATATGGTAGGTCTACTTACAATGTTCTAAGAAACATAAATACTATTGTTCATGATAACTATACCAATTTACACTCCTGCCAGTAGTGTACGAAAGTTGCCTTTTCTCCACATCCTTGCCAATACTAATCTTTTTGATAACTATCATAGCAGCTGTAAGGTGACCTCATTGTGTTTTGATTTGCACTTCCCTGATGATTGGTAATGCTGTGAGCCTTTTTATATACCTGTTATTTGTATGTCTTCTTTGGAAAATGTCTATTCAGGTTATTTCTCATTGTTAAATCAGGTGTGTTTTTGTTTGTTTGTTTTTGTTTTTTGCCATTGTGTGAGTTTCGTATATTTTCTGATATTAATCCACTATAAAATAAATAGTTTGTGAATGTTTTTTCCTAGTCAATAGGTTTTTTGTTGTTGTTGTTATTGTTGACTGTTTCCTTTACTATACAGGAACTTTTTAGTTTGATGTCCCTCTTGTTTATTTTTGCTTTAATTGTCTGGGTTCTTGGTGCCATATCAAATAAATCACTGGCAAGGCCAATGTCACAAACTTTTTCCTCCCTATATTTTCTTCTAGGAATTTTATAGTTTCAGGTCTTATGTTTAAGTCTTTAATACATTTTGAGTAGTTTTTATGTATAGGGTTAGATAAGTATTCAATTTTAGCCTTTTATAAGTCAATATCTAGTTTTCCTAACACCATTTTGAAGTGACTGTCCTTTTCTCATCATGCTTCCTGGTGCCTTTGGCAAAAATTAGTTAACTGTATGTACTTGGATTTATTTTCAGGCTTTCAAGTATGTTTCTTTGGTCTATGTGTCTGTTTTCATGCCCATACCATACTGTTTTGATCACTATAGCTTTGTAATATAATTCTAAATCAAGAAGTGTGATTCCATGTTTTTTTCTTTTATCAAAATTGCTTTGGCTATTCAGATTCTTTTGTGGTTCCATACAAATTTTGGAATTCTTTTTGTAATGGTATATGAGCTTTGAACAGCCATTGAGTGCTATCCAGGTGGATAGCGAGAACTTAACTAACAATGAATTTTAAAAAGCAAGTGCATATTTTTACCTAATGGTGTTAATTTAGCTGCCAGATGTGGAAACCAATTGCCACTGTAGGGTTATAGTGACAGGAGTAGCAAGAAATAGGAAGACCCAGCTCCCCTCCTTTTACCTTCTAATCTTTCTTTAGTGCTGAAAAATAGGTCTCTGAAATACGCTATGTACAGTCCTACCTAAGCATCACAAAGTATAGGAGTATGAATCTGGAGCCAAGGACCCATAGGTAAATGACTAATACATATCTCCCCTGAACCCCTCTGTCCTTCTCTCCAGGTCTGCCATATAGATACTATCTGTTTGCACTTCCCTGATTGCATTCTTTGGGTCACCTATCTTCCTCTTTCTTGAATTAGATACTCTTCTGGAGAATATTTTTCTGTGGTTTAGAAGACTATTCTGAGGGCCAGATATTATTACTGAAACACCACCCTCCAAAGTCATCTTCCTTCAGTGAGTTCATGACACTTTAAAGATTTTGGAGTTGGACCTTCAGTCTTGGGAATTCTCTCTCTCTCTCTCTCTCTCTCTCTCTCTCTCTCTCTCTCTCTCTCTCTCTCTCTCTCATAAGCAGATTCTCACTCTGTTGCCCAGCCTGCAGTGGTGCAGTCTCAGCTCACTGCAGCCTCCACTTCCCTAGCTCAGGCAATCCTTGTGCCTCAGACTCCTGAGGAGCTGGGATTACAGGTGTGCCACCACACCCAGCTAATTTTTGTATTTTTAGTGGAGATAGGGTTTTGCCATGTTGGCCACACTACTTTTGAACTCCTGGCCTCATGTGATCCACCCACCTCAGCCTCCCAAATTGCTGGGAGTACAGGCATGAGGCACCAAGCCCAGTCCCTCTTAGGAATTCTCCACATATTCTTCTATATTCCTATATCTTCCATTAACTACCACCCCCTCACCCCCCACCCACACATGATCATAGGGAAAACATGAAGAATAGAGAAAAAAAGGAAAGATAGTTTATTAAATGTCCAATCAACTGTCACATTGAAAATGCATTAAAACCTGTATCAAAATATCTCATGTACCCCATAAAGTTATATACGTCTACTATGTACCCCAAAAAATTCAGAATAATTTTTAAAAATAAAAAAGGAAAGATAGTTTATTCAAATGTCCAATCAATTGTCATATAGAAAAGGCATTAAAACCTGTATCAAAATATCTCATGTACACCATAAAGTTCTATATATCTACTATGTACACCCAAAAATTCAGAATAATTTTTTAAAATAAAAAATAAAAATGTGAACAGCTAAAAAGAAAAGAAAAGGCATTAAAGCCATTATCTTTTGCCTTACAGAGCTGAGCTAGAACTGGTAGATACAATTATAAGATAATATTTGGTATAAAGTAAAGAAAAACTAAAACAATTTAGTCAATACATTCTTTAAATAAATATTTATTAAACAAATACTATGTGTTAACCATTTTTCTTGAACTGTGGATATAACACTAAACAAGATGGAAAGGGTCTCTCCATATAAATTTTGTATTTTAGGAAAAAAATGAACAATTAAACTAAAGGAGGCTTATTTCAGAGACTGCTAAGTATTCTGAAGACAATAAACAGATTTTTATAATAAAATACATTGATGGAGAGTGTAGAAAGGTCATTCTTGAAATAAAACCTTCCAAAACTAGTACAATAGACCCAGTCAGATAGTAAGCACTCTGCCACCATAAACGTTCACACTCTGTAGTATCATTGACATTAATTGAGAATACCTACCTGCTCAGCATTCCCTTAAGTGTTTCACAAATCATTTACTCTTCAAAAATGAGATAAAACAATTCAAATTTAAGAAAACCTATCTTGTGGATACCACTATGATTCTGACTTTAGACATGAAGAAATTAAAGAATAGAAAATGTAATGAACTCATCTACGTTTACAAACCGGGAAGCATCTGAGCCAAACTGAACTCATATGGTTAGATTCCAGAACAAGTGCTCTTTATCATGCCACTCAGAGGCCACTAGGTTTGCTGACCATAAACATGGATGCTGCTCATTCATCCAACATTCAGCATCCCTATCCAGTGCCTGCTTAATGCACAACACTGGAAACAGAGCCCTGAACAAAGCCACGTAAGTCCCAGCTCTCACAAAGCTCACAGTGTATGCTTTCAGCGGTGTCACTGGTTGGGTTCTCTGGGAAGTAGACACTGAAGTAGAGTCATAAGGGAAAAGTTTCATAAAGGTATGAGATCTGTGTGAGGAAAAGGGAAAAACTATACATGTAGAACAAATGGAAAGCATCAGATTAAGTCTTGAGAGGCAGACTAGAATTTCTCAGAAGGATGCAACTCTTGCCAATGAGTGAGATTTTAATAAAAACCTTAATGTGCCTTATGTTATATTTGATTTGCTAAACACTTTGATTTCTTAGAGATGCTGCACTTAACGTTTTTGCCATATTGTTCTCCTTTCAGTAAGGGTAAGGCCGAAAGAACCACTACTTAAGATCCAAAAAATAAAAAGCCAATGTTAAGATTTTCAGTTTAAACAGAACTTAGTGTATGTTGGTGAGAAGCAATACCAACTCTTTCCAAATCAAAAAAGAAATACAATATTCCAAGTCACTTCAGGAACAGCCAGAATTTGTAATAATATTTGTGTAATGGAATTCATTTTATTGTGGTTTTGTTCTACCCAAATGCAGAGCCTGAGGGTGGAATGAAAATTCTCTTAGAAACCACTGCTGGTCAAGAACATTATCCTGTTTTCAGACCTTAGGGATTTCCTGGGCAGCTTAGAGGAAGCTACCCAGACAGCACAGAAGTACTAAACAAATCTCATGCCACAGCTAAGCCATATTTCTGCTGGAAGGTCCTCATACATGGAGACGCAAGTGATGGTGGTTTGCTCTGTTCAAAGGTGGTGAGAAAAGCCAACATGGACCCTTAACAGAGGTTATATGTGGAAACGCCTATGTAAATAGCCACAGTAGGACTATGAGCCTTATTCTGGCATCCATATGGCTTTCTGGCAGTTATCACTGATATGTCCTCATCCCCAATTCTCCTTCTTCTTATGCCTCTATGACTTCTTCCATGCTAACTTTCTATCTAGATCTACCTGCTCTACTCCAACTTTCTGCTCAGGAATTGCATCTTGTCCCCCCAGGAGTGGGGCTAGTCTGAGACTTACTGTAAAAGAAACAGCTAAGGTTATAGGGTACAAACTTTCTGTTATAAGATGAATAAGTTCTGGGGATCTAATGGACAGCATAGAGACTGTAGTTATTAATACTGTATCATATACTTTAGATTTGCTAAGAGAGTAGATCTTGTTTGTATCACACACAAAAAATGGTAACTATGTGAGGTGATGGATGTGTTAACTTGATTGTGGTCACCATTTCACAATGTGTGTGTGTGTGTGTATACATAAATTATCATGTTGTACACCTCAAATATATATAACTTTTACTTGGCACTTATACCTCAGTAAAGCTGGGCAGGGTGGAAGAGAGCTAAACAAATTAGTTTTGCCCACTGTCAATCAGAATTTGGCTTTTTCAAGAAACATTTTGGGTGTTACCTATCTGCATATAGATAATTTTCACTCAGATTGGTCTCCTATTCAAATGTCCCATTAAAACTTACACTGGTCACTTTTCCCACCACCTCATTCTTCTGCTAAGAGGTGGTGGGGAAAGTGACCAGTGTAAGTTTTAACCTAAAAGAGCTCCTTCATTGTAAACTTTGTAAATTACTGAGACACAAACATAAATGCCTTATGCTTGTGTAGAATACAGCCATGCTAAAATTGGGAAAGAGGTATTCCCCCTTCTCCATGAAGAAATGAAGCTCAATTCCAGGTCATTAAGGACCACAGTGAGATCAGTTGGGTGCCTCCAGGAGTCTTACATAAGGGGTACTCAGTAAAGTATCAATTATATCCAGCATATCCAGGAACAGAGAACTGGAGCATATGGGGAGAGAAAAAAAACTTGAATAGAGGTAATGAGGCAGCTGACCAAATAAGATTTTGCAATGGAACAATGGTGGGGACTTTATCAAGAGTTAGGCTGATGACAGAAGGTAAGGGCAAGGGTGAAACGCAGACTGTGGACAGGTGAATGGGAGAGATGAGCAAAAGATAATGTAATCAATGTTAACATTGCAGATGTACTGAGACAATCACCAACAAACAGAACACAAGTAGACATTCAATCACAGGGTAAGTCTGGCCCAAATGGCCATATTGAGGGGTAATGTGGGATTAAGAAAACAAGTCTGAGTTTGATTGCTTGTGCTTGGCTGCTGTTGAGATATACCTTTTGCAGAATGAGGCTGCCAAAGATAACATAAAATAACATAAAATGTAGTTTTCTAGTATGTACTGCCAACAGGAAGAAATAGAGGTGCTTTTCAGGTGCTATCCTGATAACTTACGTTCCTGCCTGAGCTTGGACACTGAAAACACAGAGGCGGCTGATGCCCTTTTTGACCTCAGTCCACCTGCACCCAGGTGAAAAAAAGAAAACACAGAGGCAACCACTTTGCCCACGAAGATGTACCTATTATAGAAGTGAAGCACCGGAGATTGGAAGGCCAGGAAGCAACCTCAATTCTCCCGGAAATGTGTATTCACTGCAAAACAACTATTATGGGATGTAGTATGTTCAAAGAGCAAGGATGTCTGCATGCATCATAGGAAGCTGAGTGTTTGGGATTTAAATGTGGACTTTGACTTGAGGTCTGATGGTTCTACTTCCTGACTGTAAAAAGGGACAAGTGCTCACCATTGTAGCCATGAGATGTGTGGTTAAAGTTCCTCTTTATTGACTGTAAGCTTGTCATCTATTTGAAAGATTGCCTGGGGTTCCTAAAGTTAAAAATATTACTCTTAGTACTTTTGATTTTTGTGGATCTTGAAGAGGTAGTGAAAATAAATGCTTCAAAAAGAATTGAATAAGCCTGTCTCCATTAAAAACAAATAAAAAATGGTAGAAAGAGAGGAAAGATTCCAACTACGAAAATGAAAGAAGCTGTTCATCTAACCTTTCATGATGCTTGAGAGGGTTTTGCTTATGTATCACATATTTTGAGAGCACATAAGGAAACTAGAAAATAGCAGAAGACTATCTACTGGCCAGTGAATTCTTAGAAGGCAAGAGGTGCAGAGATAATAGAATAAGCAACAAGAAGACAAGTAGAGGAGAGATCTCACCATGGGTACCAGGAAGATGGCTTCAGTGGTTTTAACAAGGGGAAAAAAAAGACAGACATGGTGGTACATGCCTTTAGTTTCAGTTACTTGGGAGGCTGAAATGGGAGAATTGGATTGCTTGAGCCCAGGAGTTCAAGACTGCAGTGAACTATGATTGCAGCACTGCACTCAAGTCTGGGCAACAGAGTGAGACCCTATCTCTTAAACAAACAAACAGTCCTGTGCTTTCTGTTCTCTTTCTGTTCGGGCACTTCCAAGTAAGTTAACTCACACAAAGCCAGGGACAACAGCAAGGTTGTAGAGTCAGAAAAAATCTTAGGGGAGGGTAGGGTATACATCACCTCTCCATATAGTCCTCTGTGTTCATCTTAAAATGTGTGGTTTTTGTTGATACATGCTGATCTTCCTCTGTCCCTAGGGTACCTGATATATGTGTTATATGAATGCTGCCTAATTTATGCACTATACATACAGTACTAAAACACTTACCCAAAGTGAGATTATTTATAAAATTTGCTCTCTACAACTTTTAAAGTCATACAATGTGAGATAGAAGTTACAAGCACAATTAAAATAGCCCCTCTGCACACTGGAAATTTGTGACAAGGAGCTACTATTTTACCCAAATTACTAGTGAAAATAAACTTTATTCAATATGTAGATATGTAACCAAACAAAGGTATTGGTGGGATGCTACAGGATTAGTTTGCTGGGAAGCAGATTCTGAGAAGCAGTTTAGCTTGCAAGGTGTTTACTAAGGTATGCCTATGAAGTCCACATGTTGAAGGAAGGGGAAGGAAGCAGGAAGCAGGAGGGAGAAGCTGATGGGCAAAGTAATCTCAGTAGCAGTCTCTGCCAACCCTATGCAGAGCTCTGGAGCTCTCAGGGCCCTTCAGTGTTGTCTTGACTCCAGCCAACTTGGCCAGGCCTTTTATATGGAGCAGTCATTTGATGCAGGCCACCTCTGGAGGGTGTGTGGTTGGTTTCGGCAGCTCAGTAGCTGGGGCAGTCTCTGAAGGGGTTGGTAACATTCTCACTTCCTAGAGCACCAAGTCCTTCATTGTTGGAAGATCTGGTCAGCATATTAAGTGTCCGCCCTGGGATGTCTGTGTGTCCAACACTACACCAGATAATATACAGAAGATAGATGTGTAATGTATTTAAGATACAGTTCTCTCTCTCAAGTGAAAGAGAAAGAGAAACCATGTGTCACACACATTCAAAAGGACGTAGAGCATATTTAATAGCATCAGTTCTGACACTTGCAAGTTGCGGGAGCTTAACTCTTGTATGGCTCCAATTTTTGTTTGGAAGTTATAGATCACAACTTTATTAAATTTATATATTTTTGGTGGAGTCTTTAGGTTTTTTCCAAATATAAGATCGTAGTATCCACAAACAAGGATAGTTTGACTTCCTCCTTTCCAATTTTGATGCCCTTTATTTTGCTGGGCTTTCTGATTCCTTAGCTAGGACTTTCAGTACTATGTTGAATAACAGTGGTGAAAGTGAACAACCTTGTCATGTTCCATTTCTCAGAGGAAAGGCTTTCAGTTTTTCCCCATTCAGTATGCTGCTAGCTAAGGTTTCGTTGTATATGGCTTTTATTATATTGAGGCATGTTTCTTCTATAGCCACTTTTTGTTAAAGACACATCAAAAAGAAAAAAGAAAACTACAGGCCAATATCCTTGATAAATATTGATGCAAAAATCTTCAGTAAAATACAAGCAAACTGAATTCAACAACACATTAAAGAGATCATTCATCATGACCAAGTGGGACTTATCCCAGAAATAAAAACTGTATTAGTTTTCTACTGCTGCTATAACAAGTTACAACTTGAGTAGTGTAAAAACCACAAATCTGGGCAGGCACAGTGGCTCATGCCTGTAATCCCAGCATTTTGGGAGGCCGAGGCAGGCATATCACCTGAGGTCAGGAGTTTGAGACCAGCTTTACTAACATGGTGAAATCCTGTTTCTAATAAAAATAAAAAAATTAGACGGGTGTGGTGGTGCCTATAATTCCAGCTACTTGGGAGGATGAGGCAGGAAAATCACTACAACCAGAGAGGCACAGGTTGCAGTGAGCCAAGATTGTGCCATTGCACTCTAGCTTGGGCAACAAGAGCAAAACTCAGTCTCAAAAAACAAACAAAAATCTCCACAAATTTATTATTTCACAGTTCAGATCCTTAGATCAGAAGTCTCAACTTGTTTGCTTTGGGCCCCACAAGGCTGAAATCCAGGTGTCATCAGGGCTGTATTCCCAACTGGGGGCTGTAGAGGAGGATCCATTTCCTTGCTCATTTGGGATGTTGGCAGAATTCAGTTTCTTGCAGTTGTGGGACTGAGCTCCCCATTTCCTTGCTGGCGGTCATTTGAGGGTGTATCCCAGCTTCTAGAGGCCATCTACATTCCTTTGCTTGTAGCCCCTTCGTCCATCTTCGAAGTCAGTTACAGTGAGTCTGGGCCTTCTCATGCTTTGGATCTCTTCTGCGTCTTCTTCTACCACATCCAGATGAACTGTTCTCCTTTCCTCTTCTACTTTTAAGGGCTCATATGAACAGATTGGACCCTCAGATAACCCAGGATAATCTGTGTATTTTAATGTACATCACCTTAATTTGTAAATTGTTCTTGTCACGTAACATATTTAAAGGTTTCAGGGATTGGGGTGTGAACATCTCTGGGAGTCATTATTCTGCCCATCACAACACCTTATAGAGTTATGTGAGGAGATATGAGATGCCTATGTGGCTGGCATGGAGTGTACTCTCAATAAACAAAGTTCATGTCTGGAGTTTGGAAAAAGACACTGAATAGTAAGTGCTAGAGTCATCGGTAGGGCTTCACAGAAAAGAGGAGCAAAGTCTTGAAAGAAGGAAATGACTCAGATAAAGGAAAGGACAGAAAACAGGCTATTATGTCATACAAACAATAGAAACAGAAGCACAAATGCACAAGTTGTAGCAGCAAGACACGGGCTTTGATGAAATATTGAACTGAAATCAAGTGTTTACTCCACTTGTTATGAAGTTTGTTATCTTAAACATTTAAATATCTCTCTCTGGGTCTCAGCTTTCCTGTTTTTGTTTTTTTCTTACCTATTGAATGTCTGCATTCTAGAAGAAAAGCAAGGCATTTTCCTATCCCCTTTCTGGCCCCTCAGATTTACTAGTTATAGTAAACTCATATTGACTTCACAACTGTATTTCTAGTTATTCCAGGAGGCTAAGCAGATTCATCTATAATCTGCTTATGTCCTTCTAAAATGCTGAAGTGAATAGTTCTACAAGGTTCATGAGCATATGAAGAGAAGGTCCAGAGCAGCAGTCCCCAAACTTCTTTGATGCTTCACCCATTAGTGAAAATTTTGGAAAATGTATTTCTGATATGTGAATAATGAATATGTGTTAATATGTTAAATATTATATGGAATTAAATTATAATTCTTTTTTTTTTTTGAGACGGAGTCTTGGTCTGTTGCTAGATGCCAGGCTGGAGTGCAGTGGCACCATCTTGGCTCACTGCAACCTCTGCCTCCCAGGTTCAAACAATTTTCCTGCCTCAGCCTCCCAAGTAGCTGGGACTACAGGCACACGCAACCATGCCCGGCTAATTTTTGTATTTTTAGTAGAGACGGGGTTTCACCATGTTGGCCAGGATGGTCTCGATCTCTTGACCTTGTGATCCACCCACCTCAGCCTCCCAAAGTGCTGGGACAGGCGTAAGCCACCGGGCCTGGCCAATAATTATTCTTTTATAACAATAGAACTGTTAACATTTTTCTTTTACACTGTAATTTGTTTTGTGCATATAGTTTCTAAAGTGATTTTGCAACAGCAGTCTTCCTAAATCCAGTTCAGAATGCCAGCATTTACTTTCTGACAAATCTGTCTCTATCACACTAGAACTTTGTTCATAACCTGATGTATAATCCTTTCTTTATTCCAACATGGACCTTAAAAGGGTATGTTCAGTTTCATGATAAAAGACTGAACTGAAGTGCCTTCTACTTAACAGTGTATAAAGAAGTATGCAGATCAAGAGAACTTTTTCAAACAGCCCAAAGCTGCTTCTGATCAAGAATTCAGTGAAACTTGTTCAGGAAACCCTGGAGATTAGAAAGGAAGGCAGAGTAAGATCAGCTCAGTGTGCCTTTTCCCTGAGGCAACTCCATCTGGCTGAAGCAGCTGGATCTCAGTCCCCAGAAACTGCCAGGTGGCCTGCCACTGCAGGGAAGAGAGTCCTTGGAAAGTTCCACCTGCACCTTTTTCTGCTAAGGGAGTCCTTCTAAGAGTTCAAGTTTCTTTTCTGAGGACAAGACTGCATCTTGCTTCTGGTCCCCCTTTGTCATCATGGATTATGCCTCTGACTTTAATATCAGGATTGAATCCTTCCATGAATCTCCCTCAAATAGCACTTACTCCTCCAATTTAAAATCTAAAACTTGCCCTATGCATACCTTCCCTCCCTCACTGCAATACTAGTTCATAGGGTTTGATTTTGTATACTTTGTTAAAGAAGTTTAAATTTAATATTTTTCAAATGAGTCATTGATGATTTTATTCTGATAAGTCAATATTTTAAGGTGATGTTCTTGTTCATGGATTGAATGAACATAAAATGTGTGGCTGGGATTGATTGGGAATGGAGAGAGAGAAGGACTCAGAGTTATACCAGCCATGGTATGATGAGATATTCACATGGCTCCCCTACCTATGTCCTTTAGTGGAATGAGAAAATAAAAAGTTGTATCAGTGGTTTACAACATTTATGGTACCTATCTGCAATGCACATTGAATGAGCAAACTGCTAGATGCTATGCTTCACTCAATGTGCTTGCTTAAGCAACTAATAAGAAAAATATATTTGAAAAGGGAAGACAAAGCTTGATCATAAATACATTCTTTCTGAACTTCTGCTTTTTGGTCATGTAATTCACTTTGGGGATTAAAAGGGAGAAGTAAAAGTAAGGTTAAATTATTAAGTAATGTATTATTAAGGAAGATGTAGGAGGTTGGGGATGTTCTGGCACAAAGTTAAAAAACAACTCATGTCCTGGTCCTGATGCTGGTACCAACTGACGGTGTGATATTTGGGAAAACACTTAGGGCTGTAGTTTTTTCAGCTATAAAAGAAAGATATTCAATGATACAAAACCTAAAATTCCTTTTTGTTCTAAAATTCTATGATCATGAAATACATAAATAATGCCTGAATTTAGAGAAAATTCATTCTTTCTCGATTTTTTTATTCAAGCATTATGCATCATTCTTCAGCCATTGTCAATTTTTCATGTGTATTTGTATTTTATTAATCTATTACATTTTGAGCCTATTTCAATGTCTGTTTAAGAGAAAGCAGCATATGCGTAAATAGTAACTACAGGGCATTTAACTGTAATAAAGTATAAAGTCAAATTTAATAATCATTATTCTTAATAGAATGCATATGATCAAAATTACATTTTTTTCTTTGGGGTTGGAATATTGCAGTGTTTTGAAAGCAGTAAGATATTTTCAAACTAAGGAAGCCAAGTTCAGTGGTCTGTTGATAATTTGAGGAAGTGCACATATAAGGCACATATAGAAGGCATAATTATCTGCTCTGGTGGAGAAAGGCAGTAGCATGGAGAAACCAAAAACAATTACATTCTATCTTACTCTGAACGAAGCTTACAAAATTATGCTTAAACATGTCAGTGTCTAGTCTCTTAGGGACCGACAATACTTCAAATTAAATAACGGGGTTCCAGGTCGGGTGTGGTGGCTCACACCTGTAATCCCAGCACTTTGGAAGGCCGAGATGAGCAGATCACAGGTCAGGAGTTCGAGACCAGCCTGGCCAATATGGTGAAACCCCGTCTCTACAAAAAAATCCAAAAATTAGCTGGGTGTGGTGGCACATGCCTGTAGTCCCAGCTGCTTGGGAGGCTGAGGCAGAAGAATCACTTGAACCCAGGAGGCAGAGGTTGCAGTGAGCTGAGATTGTGCCAATGCACTCCAGCCTGGGCAAAAGAATGAGATTTATTTATTTTAAATTAATTAATTAATGGGGGTCCAATCCAGGAACAGAGAGTGTCTAGTTTCACCATGCAACCAGAGCTCTGAAGAGAATGAAAATTATCACTTCTGATTACAGTTAAAACTGATTTGCCTATTTCTTCAAGTTTGCTTTCTCTAAGCAATCAATATTTTGATTTAAATAACACTTTTTTGTGGATTAGGGTAAGCTTGGAGTCAGAGATCTGTATTTAAATTCTGACGTGTTCTTTTACTAGCCATGAGACATTGAGCAAGGCCATAAACTCTTTCAACCTCAAAATCATCATTTGGGATATAAAATTTATAATAGAGTGATAACTATCCTATGTTCTTCAAAGAGGTGTGGATAAATTATAACAAAATTGTTACTGTGGAAATTGTTTTGAAAACTGAATTTATAATGACTTAGCAGGAATAAAATAAAACAAAATGTAACAATATGAACAAGTGACATTTACTGAACTAATTAACTTTATGTTAAATGCAAATGCTATAAAGTAAACAAATAAAACAAAACAAAACATGACTTTACCTTCGAGATATGATCTACCTGTGAAACGTAAAGGCAAGAACACCTAATATTCTTCCACTAATGCCAGAACAGTTTGCATAATCTCTAAAACCCTCTGGAGTTCAGTTTTCCGTAGCTATAAAGAGTGGGTTTTGATTTGGTAGTCCCCATGCTTTCTGGAAGTCCTTAAAGTATGATTTGAGGAGATAATTTGGAAGAAAGGTGACATTTTAAAAAAAGATTTGGCATTAATATAAGAAAATGTTGTAGTGTATCTGCCTTAATTGTAAAAAGAAGAATTGAAAAGAACAATAGTATCTTTAAATCATATCACTCTCTAAGAATAGTGAGTAGATTGATTGACTAAATACCCTGCAAGTGAATAACACTTGATAGTGACTGGACATATATGATAACCATGACAACAAAACTCCCATGTTCCAAACATATTAAGATTTTCTTTAAAAACGTAAGGTACCACAAGACATCATGAAAAACTGCTAGGTTTTCAATTAGACTCTCAACTTTGGCATATGTACTTCCTAAGACCATAAAATGGACACTGTACTTTGCACGGAGCCATGTGATACTGTTTTCAGTAACCAGAGCACTAAATTTCTGCAGGTAGCATCAGTCCTAGGCTGTCAGGCAGAACAAGGCAAGGGTGCTGAATCTTAAGGGAGCGGAACCCTGCGTTTCTCAAATCAAGGTTCTAACAAACACGATTCCTTAGACCGTATAGTGCTGTATATATCTAAATCTCATGTAAGGCTGGCAAGTAGGTATTATAGGTAGAATTCTCCAAATGTATGGATGAGGAAAAAAACAGATGTGACTGAGGTTACATAGCAAATAAATGATAGAGCCAGAACTAGACCTTGTATTTTTTAACCTACAGTCTAATCTTGTGTTTTGTTTGTCTGTTTGTTTTCCTGCTCCAGATTTGTCAACAATAATTATGGCTATTATTTTCTGAGCACTTAACTACGTGTCAGGCACAATGCCGAGTTTTTCAGAAACTTCCTTTCATTTAATCGAATTTTTGTCTTTGCTGCCCCCTCTGTCAGAAAGAAAAAAACTCGTTCTTTGTATTTAATAGGCAAGGAAACTGAAACTTGGGTAGAAGAAACACAGCACCTTGATGAGGGTCACATAGCTACCAAGAGGTAGAGCCAGGACCCAGCCTTTCCTAATTCCTCCCTTACGCAGCTTGTATATCTCTGGCAGCTACCATCTCAGAAGTTTCTTCCTCAAGAGTTTTTGTTTGCTTGAAACAAAAAGCAGTTTCACTTAGAAACATCAAGACAGTGCAGTGAAAGACCTTCCACTATTGCCTTTTTAGGGTGTGTGATGTCTAAGATTGGACTGTGATATAATTTTATGTAACGTATACATGGTGTGTTTAAATCCCATGCTGATTATTTTGGAACTGAGCTCTTTATAAGGCAGTTTTTCTCAATTTCTAACCTGCTAAACATACTCAGTAGCTATGGATAAATTTCTATGCATATCTACCTTGAGTCTTCCTCTTGTTTCACATGCTCAGAAGAATTTTTTTCTCGTGGACGTCGACAAGCATTTTTCCTAAAATTTTCACATAATTCAGGATGCTCAAATATATTTCTAATGGTATTTGAGCATCTAACAAACTAAGATACTCTTGAAAAACATTAATTCCATCTCCCACTATAAGCGCTTATTCTGCCCCTTCTTTCTTTTTTCTTCCTACCTTATTTCCTCCCTCCCACCTTCTTTTCTCCCACCATTCCTTTCTTCATTCCTACCTTCCATTCTTCCATGTAATACTAATTTAGTGTGGCTGCTAATCATGAATGTGGGCTTTGAGAACTCACTATCTAGCTGAGGCAAGAGCCTGTAGATGTATTAAACAACTAATATATAAAAGTAATGTCACAAAAGTAATGTGTCACAGAACATACGTATATTTTACGTAAATTCACGAAGACCATGAAGACAGTTCCCTAAGAAACACCTGAACTGACTCAAATAGAACCAAAATACATAAAAAAGGAAGAGGAGAGGAGACCATTTTGTAAATTTAAAAGAGAAATCAATATATTAATATTAATTCAGTCTCATCTCAGCAAATTATTCTTCTCTCTTACTAAGCAGAAAGCACAGACCACTTGCACTTCTCCAGTTTAATGTGGAGCCTCAAACCTCTTTTTCTTTGCTTCTGCTGCCCCCTCTGTCTGGAATAGACTCCCAACGTCCCATGCAAACCCTCCTGACTGTTTTTGAAGGTCAGCTCAAGGGTAACTCTATAACATCCTCTGTGAACCCTGGCTGCCTTTCTCTAGCCTCCCACTGTGTGTGGCACATAACTCCACCGTAACAGTCACCACTTTGATGTATAAACGCTTGTTTCTGCTCTCTGTGCCACACTATGTTATCTGTTGTCTCAGTCCCAGAACATCAACAGGCTGGAGCATTTAGTATATACTCAATATATATTTTAGGATTAAATAATTCTATAAAAACACACGTCAACTTGTTCTACATAATTTGGGCATTAGGATAGTGCCTCCAAATGTTAGGGGCTCCATGTAATTCAGACTATTCTCAAAAATATTTACTCCGTGGTTTGACTCTCAGTAAAATAATTACCAAAAAAATAGCTGAGGATACAAGAACCCACACCGTGGAAGGAACTACATGCAGTGAAAATAGCCAACTGTAACATAAATATGCACAGAAAGAGATAAATGAGGCATTCATACAACAACAGCGTCTGAGTCTACCACAAGTGGGTTATGATTGCAGGACTCTGTGGATCAGCATGAATAAAAGATTAAGTGGTGCATATTTTAGGTAGGTTGATGGGTGAGCATTGCAGAGAACTCATTTTAAAAAAAGCAAGAATATTCAGATTAGGTATTCAGAAATACCTAATATAAATAATTCAATTTCCTCTGAGAGTGAAACCCCAAAAATGACAGTCACTAAAAGTATATTTACATGACACCTTAAACTAATTTTGTGTAATTTTTTTATAATAAAAAATGAAGCAATCTCTAGATGGAAAAGGTATTTCATACAACATGTACCAGCAACATATGGAGACGATGTAGAAGTGAGAAGGACCATAAAGGTTTCCCCACTTCATGGTATGTCAAAATCTGGAAAAGACTTTCTTTAGAATTAAATAGAATATGCGACAGGTACTCATTATTCTCACTTAAGCTGACTTTCCAAATCACCACTGCAGGTGAAGACCTCTGGCTACTTCCCAAGAAATTAGCAAAAGAAGGGAATAGAATCATTGGATATTAGTGCTTGAAGATTTTGAGGTTCTTTTGCTACCCTTATTTTCAGATGAGGATATTTTTCACACCCCAGAAAGGTGAAGAATTCTAGCAGGTGGTCAAATAATTTAAAAATGAGAGGATTGGAGCTAACATCCAGGATTCCCAATTCCCAGTCCAGTGCTCTTTCTTTCACACTAAGCTATGCCAAAATCCATTCTAAAATAAAATGCTAAATCTACTAGCCTTAACATTTATAAAGTGTTTCTGTAAGGACATAGGTTTCGCTACAAGTCTCACATCAGGTCTTTGTTTCCTTCTTGTTTGAAGAGTGACCTGGACTGCAGTCTCATAGTGACATCTGGTGACTAAATCAAGATAATACAAAATGTAAGAAGAAAAAGTATCAGTGTGCTTTTGTTTAAGATTTAGGTAGGACAATTACATCCAAAACTTAGAGGACGTATTGTAATTTCTTAAGACTGGGCTTCATGGTTCCCTTCTGTTTTAAAATGTCTACAAAGTGATGTTTTATATTATTACTCTTTTTGGAATAACAGTGAATTATTACCAATCCTATGGCATCTGAGTCTAAATAAGCTACTCAACAAGGATTTATGAGAACCTACTATGTGACAGAAGCAGCTGTAGCTCCTCGGGACACAAAGCCTAGCTGGGTAATTAACCCAATATAGTGAACTATGAAATAATGTCAAAAGACCTAGAGCTAAGATATATGTAAAATATGCTGAGGAAATAGACTGGCTGACTGGTAAGTCAGAAATGCTTTAGAGAAAATGAGACCTTTCTAACTTAGCCTTTAAAAGTTATTAGGAGTCCATCTGACTTAAAAAACAAAAATTCTCAATTCATTCTCTCAAATATAACAAAAAGCATCTGAAAGAAAGATACACTTTTATTAAAATTCATTCCATCAGTGTGATTGTCAATGACATAGCTTCATTATTGATGAACTTAGTCCTTGTAGAGAAAAAGTAAATGTTGCTGTTTCTGGTCAATAATGCAGGTAGAGAATACCTAGTATTCTCAATCTCTTCTATTTCCTATTTCAGTTTCTGGTACAGAGGTCTGGGGGAGAGACCCTAGAGTTTCCTGCCAGTAAGTATTCAATTGCCACTTATATAGGGCCTTCTATGTATCAGATACTCTTTATGGTGCTGGAAATGAAACAGTGAACAAAATCCATGCCCTCACTGTATGTATATTCTAGAGGGGAAAGCAGCCAATACATAAATATGTCACACATGTAGTAGATCAGATGGCTGTAAGTAGGAAGAGAACTGTGCAGGGACGGGGTTAGATAGAGCTGGGGGAGGAGAGTATAATCTTAGATACGGTGGCCAGGGAAAACCTCCCTGGGAAACTGGCATTTAAGGAAAGGCCTGAAGAATGTGATGAAGAAGATAAGCAGATATTTTGTAGATATTTAGGAAAGAAAGCTCCAAGCAAGGGCGACAATCAGAAGAAAAGCCTTGTGCTGGCAGCATGCTGAGAGTGGACACACACCAAGGAGGACAGTGTGGTTGATGAATGAGGCCTGGAAAGAGTAGAAGAAATTAGGTCTGAAAAGCAGTGGAGACCTGATCATGTAGGGCCTTGTTAGCCTTAATAAGGAGGCTAGTGGGAATCACTGTAGACTTTGGGACACAGAGGTGACATGACCTGGTCTGACCCAGTTGCTGTGTTCAGAATGGATAATAATGAGGCGAATGCTGAATCATTAAATACTGAAAGGAAAGTATTGTGTTTATCCAGGAGACAGCTGATGGTCGTTTGAAGAGCTAGCCGTGGCAGAGGAATAATTAGATTCTTGACACATTTAAAAGGTATAATTAACATGATTGATGGATCAAATATGTAGGGGGAAATGAGAAAAGTCACTTTGAGAGTGACTCTGAATTGCTTAAGCAATGGGAAGAAATAGACATTTAATGAGATAGAAAATGGGCAAGAGGACCAGGTTTGGAGGAACAGGACATCAAAAGTCCAACTTAGGATAAATTAAATTCGATGTGTCTATTAATTGTGCAGGTAAGGATCTCTAGTAGGAGTTGAATATACTCTTGAGTTCAGGGGAAATAACATTTGACCATCATTAACATTTGGATAGTATTCAAAGGCATAGATTGTGTGATACCACCTTGTGAGTGAGTGCTGACAGGGAAAAGATCTAAGAACTGAACCCTAGTGAACTCCAATGGAGAGAGGAGATAAACCAGTAAAGAGAGCTTAGGGGAACATCTGAAGTGAATGGGAAAACTGAGAGTAGATCCCAGAACTCAAGTGAAGAAAGTACTCCAAGAAGGAGGTAATTGCCCACTGAATCAAAGCTACCGAGAGGCTGATTAAGACAAAGAATAAATTTACCAATGAATTTAGCTCTATGGAAATCATAGATCATCTTGTGAAGAGCTCTTTTTATTAGTGTGGAAAACTTGTTGAAGTAGATTCAAATGACAATGGCAAGAGAGAAAAGGGAGAGAAGCAACATAAGAAATCACTTTAAAGGAATTTTGTATATAGAGAAGCAGAGGAATCAGGTGTAAGTTGGAAATTATTTTAAAGGAAAGATATTAAAACATGTTTGCACTATTGTGGGAATAATCAAGTTGAGACAGAAAATCATTGTTTTGCCGGGCACGGTGGCTCAAGTCTGTAATCCCAGCACTTTGGGAGGCCAAGTCGGGTGGATCACGAGGTCAAGAGATCAAGACCATCCTGGTCAACATGTTGAAACCCCGTCTCTACTCAAAATACAAAAAATTAGCTGGGCATGGTGGCGCGTGCCTGTAATCCCACCCACTCAGGAGGCTGAGGCAGGAGAATTGCCTGAACCCAGGAGCAGGTGAGCCGAGATCGCGCCATTGCACTTCAGCCTGGGTAACAAGAACGAAACTCCGTCTCAAGAAAAGAAAGAAAGAAAGAAAGAAGGAAGGAAGGAAGGAAAGAGAGAGAGAGAGAGAGAGAGAGAGAGAGAGAGAGAGAGAGAGAAAGAAAGAGAAAGAAAGAAAGAAAGAAAGAAGAAAGAAAGAAAGAAAGAAAGAAAGAAAGAAAGAAAGAAAGAAAGAAAGAAAGAAAGAAAGAAAGAAAGAAAATCATTGTTTAAGAAAGAGAGAGTCTGTTCATGCAGGAGACTGGGGTTTAATAAAATATGTAAATTTAAAAAAAAGAAAGAGAGAGTCTAATTGCTGAAGTGAAAGAGAATGAGACCCTGTGCATAAGTGTGATCAGATAGGATCATGTACATCTCAAGTAAGAACAGGAAAGAAGAGATCATATACATGTACACATAGGATGGGCTGGTTGATGTGGCAATGATGAGACCTGCCAATTTTCTACGGATTACTTCTATTTCCTCAGTTAGGAAGCCAGGTTCATAAACCAAAATGAAGAGGAGTGAAGCAGTATTGGAGGTTCAGGAAAAGTAATAGGTGTAAAAATACATAAAGTAGAATTGCCAGGGAGTACTAAGATACATTTCCAGTTAAAGATGAAATACTTAAAGTGAGGCCAGCCAGTATCCCTGCTTTTCTTCAGCTGTATCAGCTGCATAGGTGCAGGCACAGAATACATGGAAAATTGCATTTAAATAGGGCCTGGATTTTAGAAAAGTAAAACAGTGAAGAAGAGACGTACAAGACCACTGAGGGTGTTTGTGGGAGAGTGAGACTTGTAAAATATTAGCTAAGTAAGGAGCCTGAGAATTTTAGGAGTATAAAGGAATGAGGAAAAGTATAAATACAGTGGGGTCAAAGAATGTTTGCAGCCAAGGCCCTAGAGGCAATGACCTGAAAATTTAGATGATTATTGGTGAGTGACATGCTTTAAATGAAAAGTATAGAAGGGTACAATTATCCATAATGAAAAGTCCTAGAGTACAACCAAGATCTGGGTAGCTGAAGTAGAATGAAAGTAGAATGGACAAACTTTCCACATCTAGGTCCAGTGACAGAAGAGGGATAGGAAACAAATTATCAACCACTTGAAAGAACATATTCCCTAAGTTTCTTATTGCTACTATATTTTCCGCATATATTTGTTGGAATGCCAACTATATTCAAGTCGATTAATATGGACTTCTTAAATAATGACTCTAGCACTGGATAATCCTGCCATTTATTTTAATAAATTCCATTCTGCTGCTCAGATCTTTTGGCATCTACAGCATGTCTTTTGAGAAGATGGGCATTCACATGCCTATGTCCTAGCAAATTTCCAACTCAGAAAACCACATTGGGCTTCTCTATATATCTTCCAACTATTTCAAGAGAAAATACCATTCTCTGATTTCTTCCTATGGTATTATTCAGAGAGAACAGTGCCTGCCAGTTCTAGGGTGGGGAATCCAAACAGCAATACAATCCCCCACTGTATTTATACTTTTCCTCTTTCCTTTGTACTCCTAAAATTCTCAGGCCCCTTCTCAGCTAATGTTTTACAGACTCACTCTCCCACAAACACCCTCAATAGCCTTGCCCCTCTCTTCTTCATTGGATTCTGCAAGACACCTTTAGATGACACCCTGTCTTCAAAGTTCTTTCAAAGTCTGCATAGAAAAGATACCCAGCAGCTATAAGACCTCCTAGGAGTTCAATCATGCATTCTAAGTAGCAGATCATTCAAATGTAATTGGCTAGTGAGTTCATTTTACTCTGCTCTTCTTGGTCACATGTTACTGCCCTTGTACACTGCATGTTCTCTATCCCAGACTTACAAAGCTTGTTTTCTTGAATTTGTTCTCTTTTGAAATTCACAGTCCTAATGATTCTTCTTGGACAAAAGTCTTTTACTCTTACAATTCAATTCAAGTCATCCACATGCTTATTATGAACAAGGGTGTGGGACCTAGGGGAAAAGGGAATAAAAAGATGAATGAAATTTGATCCCTGCAATCCAAGAGCTTGCTGTGAAGAAGGAAGTTTGGCTTACATTGCCTCCCTAATCCTTTGGCTAGGCAAGAACAGAATATTCTTGTTAGCAGTCCTCATGTTAGCAGTCCTCTGTGGTGGTGACTGGAAGTAGAATTTAAAGAAAAATATAATTCACACATAATAATCGTGCATATTTACAGGGTACAACCTGATGTTTCAATATGCGTTTAAATGTGTGCATAGTATAATAATCACATTGGGGTAAGTAATTTATACACCACCTTGAAGAGTCTTTTGAATATTCTCATTACAAAGAAGTAGGAATTTTAAACAAACAACGAGATGCTTCTTGTGCACACCAAGTCATTCTGATGATGCATTTATAATTCTTGTTTTGTGTGTCTGTGTGTGTGTGTGTTTTGAGACAGTCTCACTCCATTGCCCAGGCTATGCAGTGGCACAATCTCAGCTCACTGCAAACTCCACCTCCCAGCTTCAAGCAAGCCTCCACCTCAGCCTCCTGAGTAGCTGGGATTACAGGTGCCTGCCAGCTCACCTGGCTAATTTTCGTATTTTTAGTACAGATGATGTTTCACCATGTTGGCCTTGCAGGTCTCAAATTTCTGGCATTAAGCAATCCACCTGTCTCAGCCTCCTGAAGTGCAAGGATTACAGGTGTGAGCCACCAAGTTTGGCACATTTACATTTCTTGTCTGGATCTTTCCTTCAGTAAGTGCTAAGGACTCCTGCTTCCCCCAATATTTTTTTCCTATTTCAATGTTTTAGCATGTATATTATCTTACTGCTTTGCAGACATTTTATTTTCCCCTTTGTTTACTGGAAAGTAAGTTTTTATAGTCTTTGATCAGGAACAGAAGTATTCTAAAATCTGCCTGCAACCTCTCTTTCTGACTCTGTATTTTAGGGAATAATTTTCTGTTACAGAGGAAAAAAAACAGAGCCTGTGGAGTCAGAGACCTTATTTCTAATTGTAATTATTCCTAGGAATAAGTCTTAGTGACAGGTAGTATGGTATAATAACAAGTTTAAAGCAATGGTTAAGCAAAGCTCAACAATCTCATTTGTAAATTGGAATGACAACAGCCTACCTCAAAAATGTGAAGGTAAATGAGATAACATAAACCTTTATTCCAGTTCCTGGTACTTAGCAAACATAAACAAACCCCAAAAAACTATCATTAACACGATTACTCTACTTATTCAATTTTCTATGCTCTAGGCAGACAAACTACTAATGACCCAGGGGTCTTTCCCCATTCTCTTCTTCACAAGAAAATGTTCTCTCTCTGTGCCCTTATTAAAATCTACTGCCCCTTGGAGGCTAAGCTCAAGTGCCCTCCCTTGGAAACCTTTCCAGATCATCCCATGGGCAAGAATGATCACTCCTTCCTCTTTTTTATATGCAGATGTTTCTCTCCTACTTGACAATTATTTTCGTGCAATTATTTTCTTTTTATGTTCGTAATGTCCCCCTAACCATTTTCCAGACTGTTTGCTCCATGACAGAGGAGACCATCATCTCTACGCTCACTATTGTATGACCAGTATCCCGAGGAGCTGCTGTTACATAATTACATCAGGCACTCAATAAATATATGATGAACAAACATTGGATTTTAAGGCAAGTATCACATCTTACATAGCGTATCATATCTTACATTTTATGTCCCTCACACAAATACCACAGAGTGAAGTATATGACAAGTAAGGTTATTTCTCTTGATAAGTACATAGTCCAGTCTGAAACAGATATGCCAAAAAAAAAAAAACCTGAATAAACAAAATGAATTGTTTTAATAGAGTCACTGTATTACTTTCTTGGGACTGCCAAGAAATCACCTCAAATTTAGTGGCTGAAAATAAAAATTTATTGTCTCACAGTTATAGATGCTAGAAATATGAAATTAAGGTGTAAGTAGGATTGGTTCCTTCTGGGGGCTGTGAAGGAGAATCTGTCCCAGGCTTTGCTGCTTAACTTGTAGATGCTTGTCTTCTCTTTACATCTCTTTACATTATTCTCACTTTAAGTGTCTCCAAATTTTCCTCTTTTTATGAAGACACCAGTCATATTGGATGAATGCCTTCACTAATGACCTCACTTTAATTTGATTATCAATGTAAAGATCTTATTTCTAAATAACTTCACATTATAAAGTACAGTACTGGGGGATAGGACCTCAATTTGTTCTATCTCAGATAGAGAAGAGCCGTTTCTTGTGAATTGGGAAGAGAGGTATATGAATCCATAATAAGCACATTAAAAGTTGGCTGGAGCATAAGAGAAGTGATATGTTTCCAGCTCTAGTAAAAAAATTGAAGTGGCATATAAAAATGTACACAGTATGACAGAATAAAAAATAAATGAACAAGAATTCAGAGAGTGATGTGGTAAATTATCATGTTTCCCTAATATGTTATAGGATACTAAATGGTATTAGAATTACTAATCAATAATAATGCTAAGCTGTTGCAATTTAAGAATATATGAAGTGGTGTTATATGGAAAGTGCCAGGGCATCCTCATTTCTGTCCAATGGGAGAAACATTTTCATTTGAGACCTCCATAAATAATACAATCTTTTAGTTAAGAGAGCTGCATTTTGAGTGCAGCCCTTGAGAGGCAGAATGATGATCTCTCTCACACACAAACACTAAGATACAGAGACAGAGACAGAGACATTAGAGAGACAGAAAGGGAAGTACTGGTACTCAGATAGGGGGAAGCCATTGCATGACTTTAAGAAATAAAGTAGAATCCACTGGGGGGAAATAAAACCTCCTCATGAAGAGAGTTAATGCACATACACATGCAGGTAACACACTGCTTGATACTTACTGTGAACTTTGAAAATTATGAATGTGTGTGTGTGTGTGTGTGTGTGTGTGTGCATTTGGCCCTCCATAGCCACGTATTCTGCATTCACAGATTCAACCAACCATGGATTAAACACATAACAAGCAATAAAAATTAACAATATAACAATAAAAATAATATAAATAAAAATACAGTATGACAACTATTTACATATCATGTGTGTTGTATAAGGCATTATAAGCAATCCAGAGATAATGTATACCAGAGGATGCAAATACTATGCCACTTTGATAAGAACAGATACTAAACTTCATCTTGCCCAAAAGTTAGAGAAACAATATAACTATGCCATTTTATATAAGGGACTTGAGCTGATCATCCTTCGGATTTCAGTATCTTTGGGGCTCCTGGAAACAATTCCTGATATATATATATATATATACATACACACACACACACATACACACACACACATACACACATATACATATACACACATATGTAAACACACATATATACACATATACACAGATATATATACACACACACATATATATATATATATAAAGAATATATATATACTGTCTTCCCTCAGTATCATAGGAATTGGTTTTGTATATATATAAAACCAAACTTTTCAGGAGGAAGAAACATTTGAGCACAGATGCGTATGGTACAAGAACAGAAGATAAAGACACGCAGAAGAAATTTGCAACAACAGGAATGGAACTGGGATTATTATGTTAGGTGAAATAATCCAGGCACAGAAAGACAAACATTGCATATTCTCATTTATTTGTGGGATATCAAAATCAAAACAATTGAACGCATGGAGACAGAGAGCAGAAGGATTGTTATCAGCAGCGGCAAAGAGTAGTGTAGTCTATGAGGGTGAGATGGGACGGTTATTAGGTACAAAAAATAGTTAGAATAAATAATACCTAGTATTTGATAGCATAACAGGGAGACTATAGTCAAAATACTGTAATTGTACATTTTAAATATGAAATTAAATATGTCTGCCAGCCTAGAACACCAAGTTGAATGACTCCAGAATGTAAAACACCCATTGATCACCATGCCTGACCCAAGGGAAGCTGTACAATGTCTGGCTCTGCCAGAACCCCATCATTTATCACTATCAATCTATTGTCCATAATCATGTTTAAATTAACAGCATTTTTTAAGTACACAGTTTTCATTATTGTTTTTTAAAAGCAGGGGCAGTGTGGTGGCTTATGCTTGTAATCCCAGCACTTTGGGAGGCCAAGGTGGGCGGATCACCTGAGGTCAGGAGTTCGGGACCAGCCTGACCAACATTGTGAAACCCTGTCTCTATTAAAAATTAGCTGGGTGTGGTGGTGGGCACCTGTAATCCTAACTACTCGGGAGGTTCAAGGAAAATCACTTGAACCCGGTAGGCAGAAGTTGCAGTGATCCGAGATTGCACCATTGCACTCCAGCCTGAGTGACAGAGTGAGACACTGTCTCTAAATAAATAATAAAAGCAAGTAATTATTTACCTTTCATTATAAAAACTTTTTTAAAGTGTTTTTAAAAACTTTTAAAAGTCCTGAGGACTATTTTCTTTAAAGTCCTGAGTTACAGAACTCCCTGTATTGGGCTATGGTAGCCTTACCTAATTCTTGCCAAGAATCCAGTACCCCAAAAGTGCAAATACAAAGCAAGCAACTCAAAAATAAACAAATAAATTGGAGGTACACTACCTGTTGAAATATGACCTATGCCACTTGCTTATGAACCATACAGATTTTCTGTGTGCAGTTTCGATTGAATGAGCGAGTTTACGTTGAACCACAAGGGGGCCCCCTGTCAATAACGTACTCTATGCATTAAGTCAATAATGAAAATGAAAAAGAAAAGAAACATTGATGACCCCAAGTCTCTTTAATTGAATGGAGGTAAAAGGGAAACAACGAATGAGAAAAGCACTATGCCCTTTTAAGAATCTTGGTTTCACATTCCTAATAAAGTCATTATTTTTCCTCTACTCTCACTGACTCCCATTTCACTCCGTTACATAGCACCGTATTCCCCAGGAGCTCCTGAATGAAGGGCATCACTAGCTGTGTTAAGAATTTGCAACAGGCCAGGGGTAGTGGCTCACGCCTGTAATCCCAGCACTTTGGGAGGCCAAGGCAGGTGGATCACGAGGTCAGGAGTTCAAGACCAGCCTGACCAACATGGTAAAACCCCATCTCTACTAAAAATACCAAAAAAAAAAAAAAAAAAAAAATAGCCGGGTGTGGTGGCATGTGCCTGTAATCCCAGCTACTCAGGAGGCTGAAGCAGAAGAACTGCTTGAACCCAGGAGGCAGAGGTTGCAGTGAGCCACGGTCACACCTTTGCACCCCAGCTGGGGCGACAGAGAATCTGTCTCAAAAGAAAAAAAAAAAGTATCTACAATGATAAATATACTTGTTTTGCAATGTCTAGGCTCTATGGATATTCCTTTTCACTGAAGGTAAGACATACAGTAGCCCAGGCTTGACAAAATTAATAATAATAATTAATAATAATAATAGCAAAGTTTTATTCTATTTAGTTACTTGGCTTGACTTATAGAAATAGCAACATTCATCTGCAATACTCCCTCCCACACTTATGTCTAAGGACAAAGCACACCAATGATCCCACATACACCATAGATAACTTCATTTTACATATTTTATTGTCACTAAGCTAAATTTTTATCACATAGATCTACCTTCATAGTTTGTTGCTCACTGAACACTTCAGTAATTTTCAATCTTCCATGTAAAGCATTAAGCACAGTCCCAACACAGAGCAAATATGCAATAACTGTTGTTATTATGTCTTTTCAGTGCATTAAACCACAGCTCCAATTCCTAACCCAATATTCTATTAAACCACAAAATTCAGTCGAATAATATATGATAATATAATAAAATGAGGCTGGGTATGGTGGCTCACACCTATAATCCCAGAACTGTGGGAGGCCAAAGCAGGTGTATAATCTGAGGTTGGGAGTTCGAGACCAGCCTGAACAACATGGAGAAACCCTGTCTCTATTAAAAATACAAAATAAGCTGGACATGGTGGCTCATGCCTGTAATACTAGCTACTCGGGAGGCTGAGGCAGGAGAATCACTTGAACCTGGGAGCTGGAGGTGGTAGTGAGCCGAGATTGCGCCATTATACTCCAGTCTGGGCAACAAGAGTGAAATTCCCTCTCGACAAACAAACAAACATAATAAAATGGCAATATCCATTTTATTATGGTGCTAAATATCCAGATAGAACCACAGATAAAATCAGCCAGCTTTTCCACGAAACAGGGAAGTGAGTAGAGAGGAGATATAGGCCTAAGCACTCTAAGCAGAAGCTATGTTATCACAGAATATCCTGGCAATCCACAGTACATGAATCCTTTTCTTCTAGAGTCTGGAACTATGTTACAGCTCTCACTTTCTCCCTATCTAGAGACTCTGTTGCCTTGTGATTATCAGCAGTTGAGAAATCCTTAGACCACCTGAAAGGCCTACTTTTTTTTTTTTTTTTTTTAATGAACAGAGTGTAAAGGGTTACTTAAAGAGAAACTCCTAGTTGCCACTTCAAATCCTTTCTTGTTATTGAGCTTTTCAAATAGCACCCTCTTTACCAGCTTGTCCCCTCAGGTATAAGCTGTTCCCCTATTTATTCAGATCTGAGATCTGAAAACATTCCTTTCCCTGTGAGTTCAGCTAGGACAAAACTGGAACTTTTGATACAATTTGAAAAACATATTTTTTAAAGATGAAAAATTTTAAAAATCGATGCAAAAACATTTATAGAAAGAGACTTCTAATCTAAATTTAACTTCTCAAAATACGTTTTGACGGATTAGCATAATGTTTCAGTCTTTCTGGAGAATGCCCTTTGAATCTGTTTTTTTCTATGGAACTTCCTCCTTTCCTTTGACTTCCTTGGTCTGGAGGGGAAGAACTAGAACAGGGCAGATCATATTACTCAGGAGGAAAGACAAGAAATAAGGACCTGAATCACCAACAGGTGGAGAAAGAAAGCAGATGTCAGTATCATTTCATAGAGTCAGAGTCAGGTGGATAAGCCAATGCTGTTCAACAGCATACTTTTCCTGCTACTCCTGAAGTGTAAAGAAGTCTTTCTCTTACCAAGTCATCCTAGTTAGTAATCTTACAGGGCACAAAGAGCTCGTTTGCGCATTATTGGTTAGTAATTCAAAATACCGCTAAAGTTTTGCATATTATGAAAGTACTATAGTCACAGGGCTGAGACAAGGAGTAAATAAGACAGTGTATATAAAAACACTTGGTTCAGCAGCTGGCTCTGTGGTTTATAAATATTGTTAGTATTAGTCATCAGTATTATTATTATGATTTCCAAAGTGTCCGTTAAAAGATATGGAAGAATGGAGGCAGTGAGAACACTAAGAGAATATTCCCTTATCTCCAACTATTTCTCCTCTAGTCCAACTTAATTGCCATTAAGGAAGAAAGAGGAACTTTAACAAAGATTTGAAGTTGCAGTGGCTGTTCAACTTTAAATCCATCCCACAAAAATTTCTAAGCAAAGGAGCCTAGAAATTGAATCTCATTTTCTAGGTAGTATAGACTTACCTATAAGAACAAAATAAAAACTTGGGGAAATGTTAGGGAAGATAAATAAGATGTGTGAAGAACTGATTATTACAATCTCTTCTTTCCCTTCTTGACTTTTATTGCTAAGGGGTAATAAAAGATGCACAGAACGTGCTGAGAAATAACCTAAATACATAAGCCAGTATAACACCAAGATTATTTTCAAATTTAAACAATTAGGGCGGGGCACAGTGGCTCACGCCTATAATCCCAACACTTTGGGAGGCCGATGGGGGCGGATCATGAGGTCAAGAGATCAAGACCATCCTGGCTAATATGGTGAAACCCTGTCTCTACTGAAAATTACAAAAATTAGCTGGGCGTGGTGGTGCACGCCTGTAGTCCCAGCTACTTGGGAGGCTGAGGCAGGAGCACTGCTTGAACCCAGGAGGCAGAGGTTGCAGTGAGCCGAGCTCGCACCACTGCATTCCAGCCTGGCGCCTGGCAACAGAACAAGACTCTATCTCAAAAACAAACAAACAAACAATTCAAAGAAGATACAATCTGCTAAAATAACAATTGGCAGGGCTAGCACAGCTTCTTGTTTCATGTATTTCTTCCTTCATAAATACACACTGTTTGTCAAATCGTGTGGCATACTTGAGGCATTCAGAATTAATTGGGCATCGTTCCTGCCTTTGAGTCAGCCTAGTGAGGAAGAAAATCTTTCAATAATGATGTCATGTCCTTCATGTGATTACAGATCCATAGAGTGCTACAGCAGCACAAAAGATAGAATAAAAATATTTTCCTGCAGAAGGCCCGAATAAGTGCAATGAAAAGGTGATATTTGAGATGAGCCCTCATGCGTGACTAAAACATTTCTAGAAAGTTAAGTGGCAATGAATATCACAGGCAAATGAGACAGAATTTTAAAAAGCCTAAAGCCACAAAATAGCCAACAATGTTCTAGAAACGCTTTGAAGTTCAGCGTATCCAGTTTTCACATGTGATGGGAACGGGGAATCGGGGAGTAGTAGTGAATAAGAGATGAGGTTGGAAGGCTTAATTATTCAGGATTCTACACAGCAGTTAAAATAAATCAATTCCCGTTAGCTTAAGCAAAAAGGAGAGGAATTCAGGGTGGTAGGAGCTTGTTAGAAAGACACAAGAATGTCTCACAGAACCCAAAGGCAGAAATGACAATGGGTCTCAGGAAAAGCAGAAGTCAAGGTCTTGGAGATTATAAATTGAAGGAGTACTCCATTTCTAATACTGCTTCTGCTCTTCTCTCGGCACTTGCTTTATTCTGCTTTCTAGTTAATCATGCTTTCTTTGTTACTCAATTCATACAGTAGGTAGAAGCTGGCTAGCCATACATGTAATGCTTCCAGTTACTTTAAACTTCATTTCAACACTTTAGCAAGAATATTCTCCAAGCAAACTGACACAGGAACAGAAAATCAAACGCCGCATATTCTCACTCATAGGCGGGTGTTGAATATGAGAACACATGGACACAGGGAGGGGAGCATCACACACTGTGGTCTGTTAGGGGGAACTAGTGGAGGGACAGGGGCAGTGGGGAGTTGGGGAGGGATAACATGGGAAGAAATGCCAGATATAGGTGATGGGGAGGAAGGCAGCAAACTACATTGCCATGTATGTACCTATGCAACAATCTTGCACATTCTTCACATGTACCCCCAAATCTAAAATGTAATAAAATATATATACATAAAAAATATTCTCCAAAGCTGAGTCAGATATCTACTCTTCATCCATTTCACTGTGACTAGGGGCATGAGGTTTTCAAGGCAGAACTTCATCACAAGACTAGATTTATATGAAATTTTGGAAAGATTTGTATATCTTGATGAAAAGTTTAAACTTTATTTTGCAGAGAAAAATAAAGAGTAAAGGCAAAGGTTTACAAGGATATGATGCCTCTTTTTTCCATTTTAAGACTAAGTAGAGGTAGCTGCGAGGTATGAGTAAAACAGTCAAGAGTAACAGGCTTTTAGTCTAAACTGCAGTGAAGAGTGGAGTCATCATTTATTCAGGTAGGAGAGGAGGGAAGTCTGGCAATAGGTTGGGTTGGTATTGGGGAGGCACAAAGTAAATTGGTTGGGCAGTGAGTTGTAGAGCAACTTCTCTCACTGTGTGAAGTTTGAGCTAGTAGACTTCTCATGGAGACCTCAATTAAGCAATTACATATTTAATGCTGAATCTCGAGGGAGAAGTCTAGGTTGACAACAAACATGAAAAAAAAATACAGGTCTCAATCAAGATCAGAAGTGTTTAGTGCACCAGCTTCTGTAGCAAATCAATCCATCCAGTTAAAAAAAAATAATGTATTCTTTTCTTGCCATGAAGTTTATTTGGGTGTTACTGATTGCTCCTAGCAACGATTCAGGAATCTAAGTGCTTTCTGTCTGTGGCTGTATTGTTCCCCACAGCCTCTGAATCCTCTGCTAGAGCCTCTGTGTGTTCCAGAAACCATTAGGATAAACATAGAGGGGAAAATTGTATAGGACGTTTTTGGAGGGGGGTAAGCTGAGAAATAACCTAACAAACCAGTATACCACAAAGATCATTTTAAAACTTAAACAATTAAAAAAAGGTATAACCTGCTAAATTAACAATTGGCAGGGCTAGCACAGTTTCTTCTTTCATGTATTTCTTCCTTCATTTGAGAAATATACATACACACATACATACTGTGTGTCAACTCGTGTAGTATACTCGAGGCACAATAATGAGGACACCCCTATCTTTAAGGGAGACTGAGACATGCAGTCTAGCTGTGTTCCCAGAACAGCAGGGAAATGTGTTTGGTGAACTTCTAGCCGGTTTCTGTCAGATATAGATGGTACTTGAAGTTTGAAATTGCCTCAGGCGACACTATAGAATAAGAAGAGGAGGGTTCAAGGGAGAGTCTTGGGACACTCCAACATTTAAAGATCTGGTAAAAAGAGGCAGAGCTGGCAAAGGAGACTGAGAAGGGGTGCCAGTCGGTCTCAGAGGACAATGGTGTCATACAGTCTAGAAGAGAAAGTGTTAATGAGGGAATTCGCAATTAACTGTTAAACTCTCTGAGTTTCTGTCCTGTGAGAGTTTTTATACCCTTGAAGACAGGTAGATATATAGAAAATTCTTCAAAGTTTTACTTTAATTTTTATAATGAATATTTAACTGATTGAAGCTAGATTTTTTAGAAAACTTTTTTAGCTTCTTTGTGTTCAACATATATATCTTATTCTATTTAGAAATCTAATAAATTTTAAGAATAACAGGATATATCATAGTGTTTGTCTTATTTTACATAATTAAATACTGTTAAACATTTCAAACAACATTTATAAATGTATTCTATTAATTTTTTAGGAAAATCAATGGTCTGTCCAACAACTATTTCTAAGTACTTAAAATTAATTCTTGTAAGCCTAATATATTTAATTTATAATTATTATTTTCCTTTTTCTTTTCTTTTCTTTTCTTTTTTTTTTTTTTTTTGAGACAGGGTCTCATTCTGTCAACCAGGCTGGAGTGCAGTGGAACAGATACAACCTACTGCAGCCCCAACCTCCCAGGTGCGACCTATCCTGTCACCTTACTCTCTCCAGTAGCTGGGACTATAGGCAGAAGCCGCCAAGCCCAGATAATGTGTCTATTTTTGGTAGAGACAGGGAATTACCTAAATATTTCCATATTTACTGTAAATATTTTAAGGGTAAAAGTAGGCTTTCCCACAAAAGAAGCAACAGTAGTAACCGGGCGTGGTGGCTCATGCCTGTAATCCCAGCACTTTGGGAGGCTGAGGTGGGTGGATCATGAGGTCAAGAGATCGAGCCCATCCTGGCCAACATGGTGAAACCTCATCTCTACTAAAAAAAAAAAAAAAAAAAAAAAAATACAAAAAAAAAAAAATACAAAAATTAGCGGGAGTTTGGCACGCACCTGTAGTCCCAGCTACTTGGGAGGCTGAGGCAGAAGAATGGCTTGAACTCAGGAGGCGGAGGTTGGAGTGAGCCGAGACTCCACCACTGTGCTCCAGCCTGGCAACAGTGCAAGACTCTGACTCAAAAAAATAAATAAATAAAAATAATTAATTAATTTAAATAAAAGAAAGTGTTATCGCAGAGTCTTTGAGGATACTCTCTTAGATGGTTGGAATATGCATATGTATCTAAGATACTGACCAGGGACACTGATCTCTGTTACTGTGACAGAACATATTCAGTCTTATCTGTAGTCACCATATCAACTAGCTAAATGGTCTTGTAGATCTTATAGCCCAGGTACATTACATGCTTCAGTTTGGATTTCACCTATAATTATTTTTCCCACAGAACTCTGCAAGCCCACCCAGTGGTTATATCGCTGGATTTAATTTTCTTTGGCTTTTATATTATTTAAAATATCTTCTTACATAGGTCTAAGGACTTCTGATCTTTACGGAAACTTACACCTTTGTCATTTTTTTTCTATTTGGTAAGAATAGAATGATTTTATGGGTCTAAAGCAGTCTTCTGGCTGTACTATACCACATGGTTCAGTTCAGTCATTCTACACACACACACACACACACACAGTCAAGGAGAACTGAGAGAACTGATCACTGCCTTTGACAATAAATACGTCATTGGTAACTTTGAGAAGAGTCTTTTCTGGGAGTAGTAAAGATTATAAATGAGGTAAAATTGAACAATTTGCCCATATTTTCAATATGTGAGTGACTGAGATAAATTTAAAATCGGCTATGTATAATTTCATTCACCTAACCTCTTGAACATTACAGCTTAGCCTCACCTAACTTAAACATCCCAGAACACTTACATTAGCCTACAGTTGAACAAAAACATCTAATACAAAGCCAGCCTACAGCTGAACAAGATATCTAATATAAAGCCTATTTTATAATAAAGTGTTAAATATGTAATGTATTGAATACCATACAAAAAGTGAAAAGCAAAATTATTATGTGAATACTTGAAGTATGGTTTCTGCTGAATGTATATCACTTATGCACCATCATAAAGTTGAAAAAAATAAATCCTAAGCCAAATCATTGTAAGCCAGTAAGCCAGGGAGTATCTATTAAATTCTTATGTGAATCAGATATATGTAAAAAAAAAAAAAAATTTTTAAGTACTTAGGTGATTATCAGGACATTACCAAGAAGTAAAAAGACAACTAAAATGTACAAAGAAAATGTTCGCAAATCACATATTTGATAAGAATTTTGATATGAATAAAAATGAAATACCCCATTTTTATGTCTATCCTGTAAAATACTATAATGTGACAAAATAAGATAGATCTTTTATATAGTCATATAAAAATCTGCATTATTGAACAAAATAAATTACAAAATTATAGATAGATATAAAAACTCCTACAAATCAAAAAGAAAAAGGCAGAATACCCAAGAGAAAATGGGACAAAACACTTGGTTGGTGCAAAAAAAGAAGAGTAGAAATTAGCAACAACCACAGGAAAATCTGCTACATTTTAGTTGTGGCTCAGTAAAATACAAGTTGGTTGGCAAGAATATAGAGAAAATGAAATTTCACATACTCCTCTGGTATGAGTAGTACATAAAAACCTTAGAGACTCCAAACTTTTCTACTAAAGCTAAACATATACATACCTATGACTTCTAGATAAATACCCACAAAAATAAATACGCATGATCTCCAAAAGATATGCACAAGATGATTCACTGAAGTACAATTTCTAATAGCCAAGAACTGGAGAAAAATCTAAAAATCTACAAAGGAGAGAAAAGATAAACTGTGAAATATTTATGCAATTGATAAGTCCAGGGCACTGAAAATGAATGAACTATTGCTACATGGAAAAATAAGGATTGTCCAGCAGTGTGCTGTGGCCTGCTTCTGTCAACTTACAAGAGGCAATTATGGCTAACCCTTTCAGCTGAACATTCTGTAATTTCTTGTTTCCTTGAAATCTGACACAGTGGGAATATTTGCATCACAGAAATCAGTAAATGCTGCAAACCAAGGCTTTTCACCTTCTTTAGAGCTGATTTACTAGCACGCTACTGATGTATCTCACAAGCATAATTCCTAGGGAAACAAGCCAAACACAGAAATATAAATACTGCATGATTCCAGTTGCAGAAATTTTAAAACAGGCCAAACTAAATATTAGTGTTAGAATTTAGAACAGGACAATAATGGATATCTGTCTGTATGAAAGATAATGATGTAAAGGGGATGTAATGAGGGCTTGTGGAGTTCTAGTGATGCTCTGCCTCTTGATCTTGATGCTGAATGACCAGTGTGTTCATTTTGTAAAAACTCATCAAGCTGTACATTAACGACTTGTACATTTTTATGTATGTAAATGTTAATTAAACATTTTCCTAAAATAAAAATAAAGGCATGGCCTGATTTCATTTTTTCATGTAAAGAGTATTGTGTGTATTTGAAGAACAATGTCTGAAATGATTACCACCAAAATGCTGACAGTATTCACTTCTGGACAGTGATATATTAAGGGAAAGGACACAGGGGTATAAAATGAAACTTGAGCTTCTTACTTTGTATACAGAGGGGTGGAGGGCAGAAATAAGTATTTTGGCTGGGTGCGGTGGCTCATGCCTGTAATCCCAGCACTTTGGGAAGCAGATCATGAGATAAAGAGATCAAGACCATCCTGGCTAATATGGTGAAACCTTGGCTCTATTAAAAATACAAAAATTATCTGGGTGTGATGGTGCACACCTGTAGTCCCAGCTGCTCAGGAGGCTGAGGCAGAAGAATCACTTGAACCTGGAAGGCAGAGGTTGTGGTGAGCCAAGATTGTATCACTGCACTCCAGCCTGGTGACAGAGCAAGATTCCACCTCCAAAAAACAAACAAACAAAAAAAGCATTTTATTTTAGTAATAAAAATTAACAGAGAAAAAATATACATTTTATTTAAATATTACAGTTTTCCTAAAATATGTTCATTTACTACTCCATTTCATCATTAAATTGGAAACAGTATTACTACATTTTCTATTTTTCGAAATTCCAAAGCAAAGAAATTTCTCTACAAAATTCCCTCTGCAAATATTCCCCTACCTCAGGTCAAAATAGCATAAGGAGAATGAGAGGTATGAAAGAGTGAAATTCAGATGAACCGTTAGGGAACATTCTTATTTATCTATGGCCCTATCTTTTGGTTTAAATCAATTTTAAAATGTACGCTTTATATACAATAAAGTGCACATATTTTAATGTATGACAAAAAGAATTCAACAAATACAAATGCCTATGTAACCACCCCCAATTTAAAAAGATTAAAATTAAAAAACAAATTAAATTACTTGGGGAAATAAGTTGGAATTTTTATCTTCTAGAGCAATGTTTAGAATTTTTATCTTAAAATTTTATCTTAAAAATTTTATCTTAAAATTTTATCTTAAAATTTTTATCTTAAAATAAATTAGAATTTTTATCTTCTGGAACATGCAGTTTAGAGTTCGAGGATTAAGAAGCAGTCAAGGAGGCTGGGCATGGTGGCTCATGCATTTATTCCCAGGGTTTTGAGAGGCTAAAACAAGAGGATTGCTTGTGAACAGTTCAAGATCAGCCGGGGCAATATGGCAAGACCCTGTCTCTCCAGAAAAAATTTAAAAATTAGTAAGACTTGGTGGCTTGTGTTTGTTTCTTCTGCTGCTTGGCAGGCAGAGGTGGGAGGATTGCTTAAGCCCAGGAGTTTGAGGTGACAAAGCCAGACTTTGACTCTAAATAACTAAATAAAAGAAGCAGTAGCCAGTAATTTTTCTTGACTAAATAAAGTATTTTTCAAAAGCAAATATGGGTAAAAGGCTGGAGATAAGAAGAATTAAAAATATTTCAATGTTTTTCAAGAACACACCTCATAGGTGAGTATAATACTTTGATTTAGTTCATGTTTGTTTCTACAAATTCTGACATGAAGCATCATCTTCAACTTTTTTTTCAATAGTTAAAGAAGAAAATACAGTATGGCCTAATGTCTATTGATGGGATTCAGAAAACAAACAGCTGCCGATTGTTTTCTTGAGAAAGCTGTTATGGTCAACAACTGTTTGAGGCTGGCATGCAGGTAGTAAAGGAATTTACCTAATACCAAGACAGGAATAAGTTTAGAAAGGTATATTTATTTAGAGAAAATGAGAGACGTGTGGCAAGACGACAACTTGCCAGACAGCAGAGGGTTTGCAAAGAGGCAGAGACTGGAATGGAGTTTTATAAGGGTTCTCCTTAGGCTGAATGCTTGTAGACAGGATGCTTGGGTGCAGATGGGCTGTGAGCTGGGTGCTCGTAACAGGATGCTTGGGTGCTAAGCCATTTACAGTCGATTCTATTCTTGGAACATTCAATCCCTGCTACCCCTGTTTCTGTTCCTGCCAGCTAAATCCATTTTTCATTTTTCTTTTAACTCCTTAGGGCTCTACAAAAGTTAATCAATTTCTCTAAACCTCAGTTTTCTTATCTGCAAAAGATAAATAATATTACAGGGTGCAATGGAAAAATCTAGTGTGGTTTACATAATCACCTATTAGAGAGTTTAAATTCTTTCAGGATAAGTCATGAGAGTTAAATGAAGTACTGCATATAAAACACATAGTATAGTGTCTACCGTATAGAAAATGTGCAGTTATATTGGTTATTAATTACTTTTTGAAGGTTTCTTCTCCACTAAACTGTAAGTTCCACTCACTAGACTTGTACTATGCAACAGATGTTCATTCATTGCCTGAATTCTTCAAATACATCCTCGTCACCATAGTCTTATTAATTCAATTATTAATTGAATAAATTCTAATGTTCAAAAATCACTTTTAGATTTAACTGAAATTTGCCTCACTTATAATCACCTTTAAGAAAACACATTAACCAAGTGTACTGGGAAATGTTACTGAGTGATCTCATGTTTTAGAAATGAGGAGATATATTCCAGTAAGTTGAATGCTTAGCACCCAAGGGTACGCAGCTTGGGCAGGACTAGGTCCAAAGTTTGAACAGTCCTCTAACTCCAAGCCCAGTGCTCCCTCCAATGCCACAAGCAAACTCCATAAAGATATCCTGTGCTGAATGGAGGCTGTAGAGTGGTGCAAAGTAAGACAGACATAATATTACGTCTTAGCTTTGTGACTTTGAATGATTGACCTAATCTTGCTAAATTTCAGTTTTATCATGTGTAACTCTGGAAGAGTAATGGTACAAGCCTTGAAGGGTTCCAATGGCGATTAAATGAGGTGAGGTACATAATGTGCACTGCTTATATGAAGTGATCTTTAAGTATTACCCACTATTATTGACCATCTCTCATTAGATTTAACAATAGGAACATCAGGAATGATATAGTACACTCAGGATTTTGTTAGAAAGAGATGAAGAAACTCCCTTCTTTCCTGCCCTAGGACATCTAGGAGTTGTCTTGGTTCACTGTTGACAAATTAGTTTTCCCAAATTTCTCACTTTGGTCAGAAAGTCTTTATTGAACCACCCAAGACTGTGTAATCTAGCCCATCTGTCACCAATTAACTCATCCTGTGCTCTCCCTTTCTCAAAGCAAACTGTTTGCTATTCCTTGAATATACTCTGAGTTTTCTACTTTTGCCTACTCAGGTAGCCCCCAGCCCCTAATGTTTCTTCTCATCTCCAGTGGTTCAAATCCTACCTGTACCTCATGGATCTGTTAAAAGCAGTGTTTCCATACAGTACTCCTACTCAATGCATGGCCTCTCTCATGGATTCTAAGAACATAGTTTATTTTATTTTATAAAGCACATAGTTATTCTCTTCCTCAAGATATCATTATTATTATTGAGAATCTATAGCAGGGATAGAATTTTGAATGATTGATTCTTCTGATTAATTCAACCAAGATTGATTTTATATCTATTACGTAAGACAGTAGCCAAACACAGCCTGGATATGAAAATAAGGTCTTTGCCTTTGACAAGTTTCAGTATTATTTCTTTAAAAAGTGGTTTTGTAATGTAAGCAGAGGATAATACCCTACATGTTTATTAATAACAATAATATCCATTAGGAGAAAAAGTGCGGTGGTGATTTACACTGATGGCAGCCATTCCTGACTATGGGAAAAAAAGTGCACTTTTTTTCTGCTCTACTTTTATTCAGTAGAGTGTTGTAAAGATTTTACAGAATCTCAGAGCTGGAAAAAAATCCTTCTAATTATAGTAGTGGAGAGGAGTCTCTCTCCTTCCTCTCATTTTGTAAGCAAGAATTGGACATTTTCCCAGAAACTTTTTTTTTTAAGATGCCTATAGAAAGGGGCCCGGTTTCCTCCTGCATGCAGATACTGCCTCCCTCTCGCTCGGATTGGTTCAGGGCACTCTAGAAACGCTGCTATCGCGTTTCTGAAACTGGACCCCAGGGCAGGGAGCGAATTCCAGCCTCCAGGGCTGATAAGTGAGGCATTAGTGAGAGAGACTTTACCCCTCCTGGTGAGTGGAGGGGCACAGTGCAGCAGCAGCGGCACAGGCGCGGGTCCCTGGAGGCCGGCTCCGCTCGCCGGGAGATGTGGGATCTTCTGCACGAAACCGACTCGGCTGCGGTCTCCGCGCGCCGCCGGCGCTGGCTGTGCGCTGGAGCACTGGGGCTGGCCGGCGGCTTCTTTATCCTCGGCTTCCTCTTCGGTAGGGGCGCCCCTCGCCCAGCAAACCTCGGAGTCTTCCCAGTGGTGCTGCGGTGCCGCGACTTCGCAGTTCGGCTGCTGAGTGGGGTCCTGTGGCTGGTCTTCCCCAGGGGCGGCGATTAGGGTGGGGTAATGTGGGGGGCACACCCCTCGAGTTCGCTGGGAATGGTGCATTGCTGAGTTCTCGACAAGCTGCTTGTAGGTCACTCAGGTTGAGGGTGGAACAGAGAGAACCCGAAACTGGACTTGTAGGAAGGTTTCACCTGCTGGAGCCCTACAAGACAGGGCACTTTAAAGGGTTAGGACCAGAGCCAAACTCGGGGCTGTTGAACCACGTAGGCTAGGGAGCGGTGCACCAAGACTTGTTTAGGGTTTTTTATCCGGTCGTACTGTTTCAGGTGTAGGGTAGAATTCAGGACAGTGCTGCACAGGAAGTTTTTTTTTCTCTGCGCTTTCTGTGCTTGGAAGTAACAGAGGCAAGCTTGGAAACTGGGTGAACCAGGTCAGCGATCTGGACAGCTCTTTACCATCAGGTCTTTCGCTTTATTTCTTGTGTACTGATTTGCAGACTTAATCCAAACCGCACAGGCCAGCTCAGACTCTTTTATTAAATTCTAGTTTTGACTTTGCCACTTCTTAGTGGCCTTGAACAAGCTACCGAGTCCCTCTCAGCGTTAGTTTCCCTACTTTATGATGAGGATAATATTATGTGCAAATTATTAGTAATAGGAAACAATACAGCATGTAAATCTCCTAGCACAGTGCTGGGATTTTTGGCACTTTATTTCTTCTTTTACCAAGATGCTCCTCATTGGACTTTAATGCATAGGACTAGTCTAAGGTGTCACCAGGAAGTCCACTCCTGCTTGGAATTCTTGACCCTCTTTCGGGATTTAGAAGAACAGGACATGGACCAGCTGGGATTAAACAAATCAATCTCTTCTACTAGCTTGCTGTATAACCTTAGGGTTGTTAAAAGATTTTTGAACAACACACTGTGCTCATAACAATCTTTGTCTCTTAAGAGGGTTTTATTCTTCCTGGTATTGCCCTCACTCCCATCCCTGTATTCCCTGCTCAGTGGCTGACACAGAAGAGTTCTTTACTGATGTCTGACTCCGACCCCCTAGGATTCTCCGCTCTCCCCTCCCCCTACAGGCCTCCATCCTCTTCATCATGTTCATTTTTCAGATCTCAGTTTAAGCACCTCATCCTCAGTGTGTTGTTCCCTGATCCCTCACTCTAATCCAAGTCTTTCTGTTTTATGCGCAGGTGGAATCTTATTATCGTTTGTGCCCAATCATGTATTTCGATGTCTATGTATATATATATGTGCATTTGTATGTATGTGATTAATAACTGGAATAATTAATAATTAGAAAGCTCCATGAAAGCTGGCTGGGTGCTAATTTTGTAATGATTTTATTCCCAGATCCTGTAATTTCTCTAAATAAACCCTGGAATCTTGCCTTATCTCCTTCAGGTTAAAAGCCAACTGCAAGGTCTAATGACTGCAGGATCTAGCTATCCATTTCTTCTGGTCGCCTCTGCTGCACTGGGTGTCTGGCAGAGAGGTTGGGTAAATTGTAGTTTCACTGTAGCTTTCTGAACTTGGATTTCTCAAGCCTACTTCACTGGAAACACAAACTCTCACAGCATTTTGTTTTAGTTTCAGAATCAGAGCAAATTAGAAGTCTGAATTCCTTTCAACACTTGGAAAGAATTTATGTACTTGAAATATATTCCTAATTCATTATAAAAATGTATTAAATGCTTACTCTGAGTCAGCAGAGGAGCAGTCACCGAAGATAGAAGCTTTATGCAGGTAGAAGGTGGATCTCCTTTTCACCTTCATTTTCAGGTGATCTTGTTTATATACCCATTAATTGAAACATGATGTCATTTTATTTTAGTACTTATTATCTCATAAAACATTTCTTATAACAATAATACCTATCATTGAAGTTGGATTAAAAATACATTACAATTGGTTTGTAACTTAAAAATCAATTTGCATGATTTTTTTTTCAGTGAAAGTAGACAAGAGAAATTAAACTTCAGAAAATCTCACCTAATGTCTGAGGTAATTGATAATTTGTGTTTTACAAATGATGAATACAACAACAAGAAAAAAATAAGTGCTATCTATGAGCTCACATCTCATGCCTATTTTTGGATGTATTTTTCAGGGTGGTTTATAAAATCTTCCAGTGAACCTATTAACATTACTCCAAAGTACAATATGAAAGTATTTTTGGATGAACTGAAAGCTGAGAACATCAAGAAGTTCTTATAGTAAGCATGCTCTCGAAAGTTTATATGGACAACTTGTTAGAAACATTTATCATTCTGTTTTGGTTCAATATTTTATAGGAACTGGCATTTTTCTTAAAGTTTTATTTATTGAAGATCTTGTATCACATTTCATCTGAGGAGGTTTATACTTTCAGTTAAACTTTGTCATTACAGAGATTTAGAGCAGGAATCAGAAAATTTTTTCTGTAAAAGGGCCAGCCCTTACAGGTCAGCTGATCTGTGTCACAGCTAGTCAGCTCTGCTATTGCAGCACAAAAGAAGTCACAGAAAGTACACAAACAATGTGTCAGTTCTGATAAAACTTTACTTATGGGCACTGAAATTTGAATATCATATAATTGATGTGTCAAAATATTATTATTAAAACCAATTTAAAATATAAAAACCATTCTTAGCTTGTGGACTGTACAAAAACAGGTAGTGGGCCAGATTTGGTCAGTGGAAACTAATTTGCTGATTCATGCTTTAGAGAAAGATAATGTATTTTAGTTTAAAAAAAATGGACTTTGGTGTTAGAATTGAGTTTTTATTCCATCTTTGCCTATTAATACTTTGGATGAATACTAAACCTTTCTAAGCCCTCTCTTCCACATCTGTAAAATGGGAATGATGATCTTATTATGATATGGATGAAATCAAAGAGCATATATTTGGCATATTTTAAAGACTAGTTTCTTACTTTTTGAAATAGCTATTTCCAGTGTAGAACAAAAGACATAAATAAGTAAATTTAAGAAGTAACCAAAAAGAAAACACTTATTTAGAATTACTATATATCATTGATTCAAATACTTGCTTTTTTGTAAGCATGAGATCCCTTTTGTGGGTTTTTACAAATTGACTTAGCTCATGTTTCCAAAAAATCCTTCTAATGATTCCAGGAAGTCCTTCTAATGAGTCCAGGATTCCCTGGTGAATAAAAATTGTAATTATAAATAAAAAGACCGTTACACACACACACACACACACACACACACCAGTACGCATAGATGTGCACACATATAATCATACAGACACATATGTTTGTATTAATTACAACAGAAGTAAAACTATAAATAAAGATTAATAGGATACCTCTCAGGTCTTTGGAAGGGCCCTTTTAAATGTGAGATTCTAAAGCTCAAACTTCTTTTGTTTTTGCACTCAGCATATTCTAGTGTATCAGTTCAAACTTCTTTATCTTTGTGGAAACCCCTCCTCTGCCTTATTCCACTATAATAATGCATAGTAGGTATAATAAAAGTGGAGGTCCAGCGAAGTATGGTCTTTACTTTCGGACAGAACTGCTATTCCACCTTTCTTCCTTCCCCAATATCAGTGGTGGAAGAGATCCGAGTTACCCCAAGTTACCAGCAGCCAGTCCATAAGGTCTATAGCAACTTCAGTCCTTGCCTCCTCAGAAGAAAGAATTCAACGGAGACATAAAGCAGAAAAAGAGACTGAGGCAAGTTCCAGAACAGGAATGGAAGTTTATATAAAAAGGTCTTATAACAGGAAAGAAAGGAAGGTGAGCTTGGAAGAGACCCAAGCGGGCACATGAAGGTGAGAGAAAGCCAAGTGCCCCGCTTAACTGTGATCCCAAGACTTTTTTAAGCTCACCTCTTTCCCACAATTCTTCCCTTAGGGTGGGCTGCACTCTTGTGCAGAGCCATCCTAACCCTTAGGAAGTGAGCACCAGCGTTTAGGGAGGTACACATATGCCCATCTGAGGCTCTCTTCTTTTTTCTGGTGGAGTATGCCCGGAAGATCATACTGCACCATTTTTGTGGCTAGCACGCATGCCCAGAAAGTTACTTTTTCCTGGAGTCTGCATTCAATTAAGATTTTGATGTTAACAAGTGTGGAGCGTCAAAAGATGATCTTTCCTTGGCACTGCTCAATTACCATTTTTAGAGAGGCAATGGGATTATTTCCGAACCATCACCAGACGCTCTAGTGGCTCGGGGGAAAGCCCTCTCCTGCCTTACTCCTGTCTGCCTGTACCACTAATTTGTGACATAGATTGACCAACAAAGAAGAAAAATAAATGCCTTTCTTTATTTCTCTTTTGGGACCCTCAAGCAAGATTAAGCAGTCAGCTTCTTTTTTATTCTCCACATCCCTAACCAAGCTTAGCTAGCCAAAACTCAGGGCGATATTCAGCATTAACCCACAAAAGAAAGAGATTGAAAGAATTCACTTTCATCCCTCCAAGGACCACAGACTCCCCAGAAGCCTCCTAAACTCTCCAGATTTCCAATTGCCATTTGTCCATCAGAGAGCTTTCAATTAAAATATACCCGTGGGACACGGACTATTAAAGGCCCTGACCTTCCATCTTGTCCCCCTTTATCATCTTTTGTTCTGCTCTTAAAAGCCCCCACCTTTTCTGAAATATCCGCCCCAGTAGTCAATGGGAGGATTAACTGGGAGCAGCTTGTTTTTACTCTGCCTTGAGGCACAGGGTTAACTGCGTCTTCCCTTCTTTGAAAACACCCAGTTGAATTCACAGATCTGTTTACTATTTTGCACCTCTCTAGAGGGATTTTCTTTCTCTACCCTGTTTTGCAAGATAAGATTGTTTTAAAGGGTATTTTAGATTTTTGGTCTCATAATTTTATTGTTCTGTATTTGAATATAGATATATAGGCCCAATGAAATCACATTAAACTACACTTCTTAATTTTTATAATGACTTGAGAGAGATGTGTGTCACAAGTAATTTGTTGATACTAGAATATCACATTTTGTTAAAAAAAAAAAAAGGTGAGAATTAAGAGTTTACACATTTTCCAGAATAGCAACAATCCATTTGCGATCTCTGTCAGGCTGGTTTAAATATGTTCCAAGTATTGTCTTGTCACATTATCACTTTGTTTGTCTGTTTGTTTTTTGTTTTTTCAGACAGGGTCTCGCTCTTGCCAGGAGGGAGTGCAGTGACACAATCATAGCTCACTGCAGCCTGGAGCTCCAGCCCTCCAGTAGGTAGGACTACAGGTACATGCCACCATGCCCAGCTAATGCCATTTTTTACTAAATGCCTTCAAGTCATCTTTGACTCTTGGAAACACTGCCAAATTATTTGTAAACAAGATTAAGTGTACTAAAACAGAAATAAGAGTAGCTCTCTTTAAGAGCTGAGTTAATGTAGTCAGGCATAGTGTCTCACCCATGTAATCTCAGTCCTTTGGGAGGCCAAGGCAGGCAGATCCCTTGAGTTCAAGAGTTTGAGATCAGCCTGGGCAACATAGTGAGACTCTGTCTCTACCTGTAGTCCTACCTACTCAGGAGGTTGGAGTTCCAGATTTTAGTGAGCTATGATTGTACAACTGCATTCTAGCCTGGCAACAGAATGAGACTCTTGTCTCCTAAAAAAAAAAAAAAAGAAAGAAAAATGAGACAACTTGACAATACTATAAACATATTTAAATCATCACTACAGAGATATATAAACAGAATTTGGCTATTTGGCAAAATTGTAAAATAGTAATTTTATTCTTATTTATTTAACAAAATTTGATATTCTAGGAGGTTCAACAACTTGTGACACACATCTCAAGTAATTAAAATCGAGAAGTGCTGTTTAATATGCAATCTAATTGAGCCCCAAGTCTTTGTGAAGTAATGAGATAGTGATGTTCTCCCCATATACAGATGAGAAATGAAAGACACAGCTAAGGTTGCATACGGAGTTAATGACAACACCTATAATATGCTACTTACATGATTTATGCTAATTAATTTATTTAGCATTAGCAATGGATCTTTTTTTCTACTAATCTTTTCCGGGATCTGTTTTGCATCAGATGAGTGAGCCCCAGCCATGGTAATAGCACAATGTTGTTTCCTAGTTGGTAGTGACAACACCATTACAAGAAAATTTGCTTATAGTAGCAAAGCCTAATAATTTTCTCCCTAATGATTTTCTCCCTCCTTTTTTGTGAGTAGGTTCAAGATTCCTCATAGTAGTTCCTTTTCCTTGCAGGGACAGAGGCATAGCTGGCACTTCAGGAAATCTGCATTTGACATTAGTTACCTTACAGTTTGTGATCTTTTTGTTAGAAGAAAATAGCAACGTGTTGGCTGTTTTTCCTTTTTCCCTGCAGGTGCACACTGATAAGGGATTGAGAATCCTTAGCTGCTTCTTGTGTTTGTGCTCTTTTGTTGCCATATTTTACATATTAGAAATTCTGCATAAGATGTTGTGCCCCTAAACGTTTACCAAATAAGGATTTTAATGCTTTTTTTATAAATGCAATTTAAAGAACTTTAAGGTAATTATTAAAAGTAAACAACTTACAGGAAATTCCAGTTTTAAAAAATTGAGTTAATTTAATTCATTGTTGATTCACCAAATGAAAAAAATTAAGATACAAGGTAAAATGAACCTTGAAATTGATATCATAGTCATGTAGCTGATTGGGTTTTTTTAAATCACCGTAAGGATGGAATATGTCGATTTTAGAAAACTACATACTTAGAAGTAGAAATTTATGAAGTTCTAAAAGTTTATGAACTAGAAATACATATATATGTGTGCATGTGTATATATACATATATATATTCATGCTGCATAATATCTTGTCATATATTTAAGGGCTTAAGTTAAAAATACTTACTAATGAGCTCTTCAGGGAAACGAGAAATTTCCCAGGAGGGAGAAATTTAAAACAATCAAAAGCACCAGAAACTATATATATTAAATGAGAAATAAGTCTTCTCCTGAAAATATTTCTGGTAGCCAAGTTTCGGCCACATAGTTTCTTGGTTAAAGATATTCCTCTTCAAACTGATTATTGACATTGATTTAAAGTGTATTACTCTGTATGATAGATGGAGTGCAAGTGATTCATTCTGAACTTGTGTCAGTACGTTCAGATTATTCTCTGATGAAGAAACTTTATAAATGGTTGCTAATCAAAAAGTTTATCACTTGTCTATAACTCTCAGTGTTTAGATAAATGTAATTATTAGTAATTCTTGCCGTGTCACACCTTGGTCTTTTGGATAAAATATTTTGTCAGTTTCATATTTTACTCAGTGATATAAACAGATAATTCCATACACATTCTAAGATGTATAGGTCTTAATAAAGAATATAACACTTTATTAATCTACCATACGAGGATATAGGCATAGGATTGCACTTAATGACACTCACAAAGATCAGTTTCTCCAATTTTTCTCTTGATTTAGTACAAGTTACAGCATAAAAATTTCAAAGCAGACTGGAAATCTATTTCATGCAATAATAGTATCACTTCAATTTTTTAACTTACCACACTTCAAAGTATTTTTGTGTAAATCTGCTTTATTTTGTTATTGATTTGGAATAAAGGTTGAGTAAACGTTAATATCTAACCGCTTTCAATTTTTGTTCACCAGTAATTTTACACGGATACCACATTTAGCAGGAACAGAACAAAATTTTCAGCTTGCAAAGCAGATTCAATCCCAGTGGAAAGAATTTGGCCTGGATTCTGTTGACCTAGCTCATTATGATGTCCTGTTGTCCTACCCAAATAAGACTCATCCCAACTACATCTCAATAATTGATGAAGATGGAAATGAGGTAAAAAAAAAAAGAAAGAAAGAAAAGAAAAGAAACATTCCCCCATGTATTCTTTTTCAAATACCTTATATAAAATAATGTTCTATTCCATCTCTAAATATTAATAGAAATCAATATTATTGAATCTTGTGAATACCTTTAATATCTTATTATCCATGTCAACCACTTTGCACCTTAGCATAATTTCCCTTTTAATCTTACCTAGTGGTTCAGATGATTTCATATCTTACATGAATCACAGAAACAATATGGGAAATTTGGAAGATGTGGGGATTTGGGGAGTAGTAGTTGATTTGGTTTCATTTTAGCTTCGATCAGCCTCTGAAAGGGAAGATAACTACTGCTCTAATTAGTACAATGTAAAATCTGCCCATATCCATTCCTCATCCCCAAATCCCTCCCATTTTATTACTGCACTGGCCAAGACCTATACAGTATAATGTTGAAAAGAAGTTTTGACAATAGGTATCCTTAACTTTCTTCTGGTCTTGAAGGAAATACCTTTAATTCTTTTTCACTATTAATTATGACATTTACTATTTTCTTTTTCTGCTTATCTTCATGCACATCATTTTCACATATACTAAATTTATTTGCTATATGGATTTACATTAAACACATTTTTATTTTGAGATGAGCACGAGATTTTTCTTTCTCGATCTGAAGATGACATTCAGTGATATTCTAATGTTAGAATAACCTTACACTTTTTGAACTCTAATATTAGTATTAATAGAGTTTTAAATTCACATATTGACATATATTCTGTTTATACCCATGGCACATTTAGTCTGTGTTTTTGTAATCTATTTGTTGGGTTATAATTTCAATATTATACTTGTCTTCTAAAATGAGTTGGATTTTTAATATTTTCTGAAATAGATTTTGTTGTAATTATCTTTTCCTTCAATCTTTTGAATTCAAAGAAAACCAGTTGACTTTGACTCAATTTGGTGGAAAACTTTAAACTACTGGTTTAATTTCTTTATTGGTTGTTATATGACTATTTTATGTCATATAACAATTTTTATTATTTGTTAAATGACTTTATTGTTTGTTATATAATTTTATGTCATATAATAATTTTTATTGTTTGATATATGACTTTATTGTTATATGACTATATGACTAGATTTCTTTAAATGTCAGTTTTCATAAATTTTGTTTAAAATGCATTTTCCATTTCATGTAAGTTTTCAAATTTATGGTATAGTTGTTCCTAGTATTTTCTTATTTTTTTTTTTTGAATGTGTGCAGCATCTGTAGATGTGCCTGTTTTAGATAATTGATATTATTTATTTGTGCCTTTGCTATATTTTTTTCTTACTGTTCTTGAAAGGCATATGTCAAATATCCAAAGAATTAGCTGTGGGTTTGGCAGTCTTTGCTCATCTATCTTTGCTTTATATTTTATTAATTCTGTTCTTGTTTTATAATTGCCTCTTTTATTTTCTTTGTGTTTACTTTGCTGTTCTTTGTAAAATCCTCGGTAGAATGCTTAACTTTTTGATGTTCAGCCTTTCTTCATTTCTAATATGAGTATTTAGAGCCATTACTTTCCCTTTAGTTTCCCTTTTCACTTCAACTAAATCTTACAAATTTGCATTAGGAGTAGTTTAGTTATTATTAATATCTAAGTATTTTCAAATTTCCATATTTTCTTCTTTGATCCTCGAACTATTTAGAAGTATTTTTTAAAACTTTTGAATGTAAAGCTTGTTCTTGTTATCTGTTTGATCTCATCTCTAGATTGAATATGTTAAGATCAAATAATGTGTTTGTAGGACACTAATCCTTTGACAATTGCTGAGACTTCCTTTGGAGCCTAATATGTGCTCGATTTCTATAAATGTTCTGTGTTTCTATGGGAAAAACGTGTATTTGAGGGTTGTTTGGTTTAATATTTTATATTTGTATATTAGTTTGAGTTTGTTTATTATTTGGCTAAAATCTCCATTATCCTTAATGTGCTGTCATTTGTCTGCTTTCTTTACTAATTAGATATAAATGCTGGTATTACAGGCATCAGCCCCCATGCCCAGCCTGGCCTTAATTATAATTTAAATTTTAGTTCAATATCATGTATATGATATGTACCATAAATATATGGTGTATAAAATAACAGGTGTAATTTTACTCTGTTCTTTCCGTTGGCTCTTTTCCATAATACTTAGGAGGTGTTTGATGATTTTGTGGCTCTGAGTTCTTCTCCCGTAGACTTCATGGGAATTCTTTAAGGCTAAGTTGAATGCTGTTTCCTCCTGATCATTTCTCTTAGGCCCCAGGGAGCACTACAAATCTAGCACTGCTTCAAAATAAATATTTTAGTTCGAAGCATACTATATAAACAAGGAATGGAAATCTGTAGTGTTATGAATTATCTGGAACTCCTTTTTCCTGCTTTACCCTAAGCCATTACTTTTTATGGAGCAAGTTTATTTTGAATTTATTCTTAACTCTAAAGGATATTGTTGTTCTTAGACCAGCTTTATGCAGAGGCTTCTGTTAGATTCTGTTATTTGAACCAGCTCTAGACTCTTAACTTCTGCATCCTTTTCATGGGGCCATAGGCTTTGATAGATCCAACTAAGGCAAAGCCAACTTTTGTGCTACCTCTCAGGATTCTTGCTTTCATTTTATTGTTTTGCTTCTGAACATTTCTTACTATTTTTTCAAATTTATTGGTAAACTTAAAAAGATATATATATTTGGTTCACTGTTTTTCATTCTTTTCAGTACATATGTTTTTTGGAGAATCTGGATATGGCCAATTTTAGATTCCCCAAACATGTACTTTTTTTAAGTAAATTTAATATTTAATTTGTTCCTAAGTAATTAAGCACTATCGTAATGATTGTGATTACTATACAAAGTTACATTTTATTTGGGGATTAAAATTTTTCTCTGAAATCAAAAGCTAGTGCTTACAAGTTCTCTTAAGTAATTGATAAGATTTATTTACTCGTGACCTCCTGTGAAGCAACTACATATTTAGGCTTTTATTTACACTAGCTTAGTATGTATGCCACTTACAAAAAATCAATTTCTAATTCTTCTGTCAGTATACAGTTTACAGTACTCAGTATTCCTTTGGAAAATTATCTTTTTACCTCTTCCGAGTTTTTCTTTCCATCATACTTATTTTATAATTGTTGTTTTTTGTTTGGTTGATTGTTAGTTATTGGTGGAGGGTTTTAGTTTTGTTTGTTTGAATAGATCTTACCATTTTGAGAACAGAGTCTGTGATGTACTCATCTCATGAATTCCTTACAGCTTCTAGCACAGTGCTGAGTATCTGATATTATCATTAAAATCCTGAAAGATTGATTCACTCTTTACTGATATAAAAGATAATATGCATTTTTTTGTGTTTGATTATAGTAATCAAACTTTAACTGATTTATTTTTGATTATGATATTTTGCTTCTTTAGATTTTCAATACATCATTATTTGAACCACCTCCTCCAGGATATGAAAATGTTTCGGAAATTGTGCCACCTTTCAGTGCTTTCTCTCCTCAAGGAATGCCAGAGGTAAAAACACAGTGCAACAAAATAAAAATGACAGAAAGAAGCCTTCCTTCTTTTTATACGTTCAGCCAATAATTAAAGGGTCATAAAGGGATTTTGACGTAATCCAATTCATCTTTTTTCCACATTTAAGCAATAAGAATGTCTTAGAAGAAGGAATATTGATTATGTTTTTTTTTTTTCTTTTTTTTGAGGCAGAGTTTCTCTTGTTACCCAGGCTGGAGTGCAATGGCGCAATCTCAGCTCACCGCAACCTCCGCCTCCTGGGTTCAGGCAATTCTCCTGCCTCAGCCTCCTGAGTAGCCAGGATTACAGGCATGCGCCTCCATGCCCAGCTAATTTTTTTGTATTTTTAGTAGAGACGGGGTTTCACCATGTTGACCAGGATGGTTTCGATCTCTTGACCTCATGATCCACCCGCCTCGGCCTCCCAAAGTGCTGGGATTACAGGCGTGAGCCACCGCGCCCGGCCTGATTATGTTTTATTCATGGTATTTTCAAAGATACAATTTTCTGCAATAAGAAGTACAAGTCCCAAATGAACATTTATTGATTTTTTTTCTTACAAATGCCTACATCTGTATAATCCAAACCCCATCAATGTACAGAGTATTACCTTCACTTCAGAAAGTTCCCTTATGCCCCTTCTTTTTTTTTTTTTTTTTGTTCCCACCCACCCCACTTATGCCCCTTCTTAATCAATTCTACACACCCCAGAGGAAATCTTTCTTTGAATTAGTTTTGCCTAGTCTAGAAATTCATATAAAAGAAATCGTATGGCATATAATGTTGTGTGTCTAGCATATTTTACTAAACATAGAGTCTATGAGATTCACACATTTAGTATTTATTAGTAGCTTGTACCATTTTATTGTAATTGTTGAGTAATTTCCATTGTATGAATATCTTATGTATTTTACTACTGTTGCATAACACTGATTAATTTTCAAAGGGTTTGAACAAGGATATTGTTGCCATTTTCAAATGAAGAACATGGTTGGTTGTTCGTAAAAATGCAGTTTATGGCCGGGCGCGGTGGCTCACGCCTGTAATCCCAGCCCTTTGGGTGACGGAGGCGGGTGGATCACGAGGTCAAGAGATCGAGACTATCCTGGTCAACCTGGTGAAACCCCGCCTCTAATAAAAATACAAAAAATTAGCTGGGCATGGAGGCGCGTACCTGTAATCCTAGCTACTCAGGAGGCTGAGGCAGGAGAATTGCCTGAACCCAGGAGGCGGAGGTTGTGGTGAGCCGAGATCGCGCCATTGCACTCCAGCCTGGGTAACAAGAGCGAAACTCTGTCTCAAAAAAAAAAAAAAAAAAAAAAAAAAAAAAAAAAAAATGCAATTTACTCAATAAACCGAATTCCCAGTAGAAGTTAGGCATTCTTACTCACGGGGTGATATAGGAGGTCAGCAGAAGACACAGGTCATAAAGACCTTGCTGATAAAACAGTTTGCAGTGAAGAAGCTGGCCAAAACCCACCCAAACCAAGACGGCAACAAGAGTGGCTTCTGGTCATCCTCAATGCTCCTTATACACTAATTGTAATGTATTAGCATGTTAAAAGACACTCTCACCAGTGCCACAACAGTTTACAAATGCCATGGCAATGTCAGGAAGTTACTTTATATGGTCTAAAAGGGGGAAGAACCCTGAGTTCTGGGAATTGCCTACGTTGTTCCTGGAAAATTCATCAATTATCTACCCCCTGTTTAGCATATAATCAAAAAATAAACATAAAACTGGGCAACCAGCAGCCCTTGGGGCTGCTCTACCTATGAAGTAATGGTTCTGTTATTCCTTTACTTTCTTAATAAACTTTCATTCACTTAAAAATATGTAAAAAATGAACAATAGAAAATAAATAAACATTATAAAGTTAGAATATTGATCTAGATTTTTTACATTACCCATTTCTCTTGTTTCTTCTAAGCAGCAGCCAGAGATCACTGGTTGGTTCACATGAATAAGCAGTGTTAGTCTAAATTGCAGGAAAAAGCTTAAATACAACTGATGATCCTTCAATCTAATAACAGGTGTACCATAGTTCTTGAAACATTTTTTTCTCTCTCTAGTCTCCAATTATAACTAAAGGCAAATAATGATAACACCTGTAGGCTTTATTATACTTGGCGTGATTATTTGTATAAAATGCAGCAAGAATGATTATTTTCTTTTTTTTTTTTCTTTCTTTTTTTTTTTTTTTTTTTAGAGACAGGATTTCACCATGTTGGCCAGGATGGTCTTGGTCTCCTGACCTAGTGATCTGCCAGCCTCAGCCTCCCAAAGTGCAGGGATTACAGGCATGAGCCACCGCGCCCCGCCAAGAATAATTATTTTCTACATGGGCTTTTTAAGTTGGCTTTGTTGGAACTCTGTTCCATAAAATAAATCACAGAAAAAACTTTAAAGCCAAGCTCAGCCATGGATTTATACCCTCAAATACCCATGAATTGAGCATATTCTCTCCTTTTGAGGTCCCAAGATACCCTGGGGCTCCTGGGCATGTCAGAAAGTGGCATTCTTTATCTGCCACAGATCATGAACCCTGTACGGAGACTGTATAGACAAGGTATGAGGCCAGTTTTCCCAAGAGGCTTTTATTGACCTTGTAAGTCAAGTTTAAAGGAAAGCACACTATTCCAGTCAAAGCTTTCACAAAATAACTTCTTCAATTGCCCTGTAACAAAGGAAAGCAGAATGTTATTGCACTTATGTAAATAACTATATTGCCCTAAGTTAAGAATACTCATAATTATTTTCCAAATTCTGGAGAAATCACTGTTTTTGCCACCAATTCTATCTCTATAAATAAGAGTTAGGAAGATAGAAGCTTAAAGGAAACAAATAAAATTTCAGGCTAAGAGTGCAAGAGTCTATTTATTCACAGTCATAGAACAATGAATGGCACAGTGTAAATTGTACAAGAAGGCCTTTGTCTGAAAACAAAGCTTTTTTTTCTAACCAACAGGGACAATTTGCATTTGAGAAGTCCTGAGAGGGCATATCTGTCACACTTTCAAGTAGGATATTTACACTAAAAAAATTATTTTGCTGAAATCAGATTGGTTAATGACTCTGTAGCCACAATTAAAGCAGAATAAGAATGGGCTTCAGAGAGGACTAACAATAATAAATTAGACATATAATGTTATAATTAATAGTGCATTAAAATTACATTGGTCTTAGGAAGAAATGTAATTATATTTCTTACATTTAATTTAGCTGAATATAATCCTTTTACAGAGGCAAAGATTCAAATGTCAGTTTCCCAATTAGACTTTCCTCATTTTATTTAATATTACACCCACTTAAGCTCTAGTTCACCATTTGTATACTCTATTTAAATGCTTTTTAAATATTTTCTAGAGTACTTATCACCTTTTAATATACTGTATGATTTGCTTAGTTATTAAATTTAATGTTCATTATCCTATTGTCCCATCCACATTACAAGAAATCTCCAACTTAAGAAGGTTGACTTATAATTTTTTTGACTTTATGATGGTGCAGTCAGTAGCCATACTCATTCAATACACTTCTCAACTTGTCATGAGGTTGTGTTTGGATAAACTCATTATAAATTGAAAATATCCTAATTCAAACACACACTTCAGATGTATGATTATTTTCAACTTAGATGAGCTTAATAAGACTTAATCCCATTGTGAGTGAAGGAGCACCTGCAGTGTATGATCCTTCAACGGCAGAGATTGGTTGTATTTTTCTGTGTTGTGAAAGGCTCTGGGGCTTCAAAAAGACAATTAGAAAGATTGTTTTCAATGTTAAGATAGTGGTTGATTCTAATAGCTGGGTAACAAATTCTCAGCAATTCAAATGGTTTACAATTGAGCAAAATTAAAGGTAAATCAAATTGAGTTTCCAGCTAATATCATTGAAAACACTGGTATGATATATCAATTTGTGATTTTCAGATTGTAACTTGAAAGAAGTTTAAATAAGTTAATGACAATTCCATAACAAACCTTTCATTCCTATCCAAGTTTTCTGAGAACCTACCTGTAAAAACAAGAAATGTGGATGTAACTATGTTGCTGATTCCTGTCCCATTCTAGCAATAATTTGCTCACCCACAGAACAAATGTGTGTAAGATAATGTTTCACTGTCCCACTCATTGTATTAAGAAATATATTTCTAATCACATTTTATGGTTATGCATTATTGATAAATATTGCAGTGATGTTTTTAGACTTAATTTGATATTACTCATAATTATAATAATTTACTTTTTTTTTTTTTGAGACAGAATCTCACTCTGTCATCCAGGCTGCAGTGCATTGGTATGATCTCCGCTCATTGCAACTTCCACCTCCCATGTTCAAGCAATTCTCATGCCTGAGCCCCTGAGTAGCTGGGATTATAGGCATGTGTCACCATGCACAGCTGATTTTTGTGTTTTTAGTAGAGATGGGGTTTCACCATGTTGGCCAGGCTGGTCTCAAATTCCCAACCGTAAGTCATCTGCCTGCCTCAGCCTCCCAAAGTGCTGGGATTACAGGCATGAGCCATCATGCCTGGCCTATAACTATAACTTACTCTTGAAGCTGTTTCTTAACACAATCTGTCACAAAAATAAATATTTTTTAAAATTTGACTTCTAAACTTCCTTCTATTCAAGAACAAAGTTTGACTTCTATATTTCCTTCTATTCAAGGAAATTTAACAGTGATTAATAAAAGACTTTCGAGCATACCTATATTTATGGTAATAGATTCTGAAATGAAATTTAGAATGTTGGTTGCTAATTGCGGAGTGTTCTTTTGGGATCAACATCTGTGAGGAGAACTGGATTAGGCAGAGGGAAAAGTCACCCTGCTATACCAGCTCAAGGATAGCCTTGACTAAACCTATGAGGAGATCTGGAATCATTTTTATAATTGTCCCAGGTTAGACTGAGATTTCCAAGTCTCTATACCCTCACATCAATCAGCCACTGAATGTGTGGCATTCTAGGAAGGGACATGACCTTGAGCAAGAGGTCTGTTTACAGCTGAGGCCATCCCTGAAGGGGCTGACAGCTGATGATTGTCTGCAGAGAGACTTCCCTGCAGCTGGAGCAAAAGGTACTTCATTGACCATGAATCTGGACAGCTTATCCTACTGCCCCGCACAAATATATTTTACTTTAGAGTAAAATTCTGTAGGGGAAGGTGGACAATATACAGTTTCAATTTTAAAAAGATGACAAAATTTTGACTCTAAAGAAGCGCATGTTTATGTATTTTTAAAAATTGATGATGTTGAATAGTAAATACAGCATTTAAATTCTTTTGGATCAATATAAAAGTTATATACAATGTCCTCTAAAATGTTAATATTTATAGTAAACTAGATATTGCATGCTTTGCAACTACTTAAAGGTATTAAAATTTTTTTTAATTTTAGATGAAGGGATACACTGTTTTGCAAAATTAATTTAGGGAATAGGTGTGCAATAAAGGTTGGAAGATCACTGATTTCATCTACCAGGTAGTTTTGCAAATGAGAATATTGAGACTTAAATATGTTATAAAATTTGCAGATAATTATACTGATTGAAATTAGATTTGTAAAGCAGTGATGTTACCTGTCCATTTCTCTTAACTTGTAGTTGTTAAGACCCATTAAGCTACTTCCTGTGATCACAATCTGAAGAGAGAAAAGTTCTCATTAAGGGCTTCTTAGCCTCAGGTATCTGGACCCCTTCAAGTTGCATGCAGCAGTGTGTATACGTATATGCTTTTCTGTGGAGGAGTGATTCTGTAGTTTCATAGCCACTAAATAATGGGTTAAAGACAAACAAACTTATTATTTAATTCATATGCTTCTACCCTATCTACTTGCATTCTCAATTTCAGTTCGTTTTCCCTTGAATTTCTCCTTCGGAGCATACACTTTTCTGACCCTCTTGCGTGCTCTTACCTCTTCCCTCTTTCAAAAATGTCAAACAGTCCCCATGCAGAAAAACCTTGTTTTACATCTGACTTCTGTTAAGTTGCTCCTGATCTCAACAGGGTGATCTAGTGTATGTTAACTATGCACGAACTGAAGACTTCTTTAAATTGGAGCAGGAAATGAAGATCAATTGCTCTGGGAAAATTGTAATTGCCAGATATGGAAAAATTTTCAGAGGAAATAAGGTAAAAATCTTCTCTTTTTTCCTCTTCCCCAATATTATAAATAGTTACGGTGTGTTTTACATGCGTATAATCATTTTCTTAAAACTTTATGAATACCATGATCTTCTTGTATTTTGTGACATGCATTCCTTACAGAAAGGACACGATTTACTAGGTTATACCCCAAGGTTAAATTTGATCACTGGAATTTGGCCAGTGTAGATGGTCAGGGTGAACAGAACAAATTTTTCTGCGCTTACAGGTTATGCCTGTGGCCTACAAAGAAGCATGTACTGGGTTTATTGTTAATTTTCAGTATCTTTGTTTTAAATATTATCTTAAAAATATTTACTAAATTAAATTATAGTATGAATTGTTATAAATACTGAGGGAAAACAATTTACACATAGCAAATTTAAAAATTACTGTCATTTGATTTGTTAATAAATATATTTTTCTCTTTAGTGGAAAATTATTTTTTTTTAAATTCCCTTTCGATTATAGAACAAATAGGAATTTGGCCTGTGGGATCTACCTGCTTATTGTACTTCTAAACCAGTGGAGGGAAATACAGCAAATACTAGCTACCACTAACATGAAAATGTCCAAATCTGCCACTCTGAGGATTTTTGGAGCTTATAGTAGCAAAAAGAAAAGGGCAATTCTCTGTGAGATGTTCTTCGTGGTAGGCCTAATGACAAAAGGTTAAGGATAAAGTTCTACTATTCATTTAAGTGTAATTTTGAAAAATTGTTATTACTGAATCTGGAACTAGCAATTTAAAATAAGGAAAGAAAGACACTGTGTTTTCTAGGTTAAAAATGCCCAGCTGGCAGGTGCCAAAGGAGTAATTCTCTACTCAGATCCTGCTGACTACTTTGCTCCTGGGGTGAAGTCCTATCCAGATGGCTGGAATCTTCCTGGAGGTGGTGTCCAGCGTGGAAATATCCTAAATCTAAATGGTGCAGGAGACCCTCTCACGCCAGGTTACCCAGCAAATGGTGAGTGATCAAGCCTCAATTATCACAGGAAACTTAACATTTCAAAGAGACTTTATTAAAATTCCTTTGGCATAATGGACTAAGCATGTCTTTTTTTATTCTCTTTGCATTTAAGAATAAAAGAATTTTGAACTCTAAAATGATTGGTTCAAGCCCCTTACCCCTTATTTGGACACTTGGGCCTGATGGGTTTTCAAATTCAGACTTTTTCAGGTATTTAAAAAGCAATATGGTGTTACACATATACCATAATTTGCATAACACTGACATAGGGGACTGGGACAGAATATGAAGAAAAAGCGTATAAATATTTTTGCTGCAGAGTGTATGAATATTTATACTAAGTAGTAAATGGGATGTGGGAAATAAGGAATATAAACAGATTCATGTCTGCTAAAGTCCAATTTTGCTTTCAAATAAGTTCAGGTCAGATCAGGTTTTGCTGCTAAATAAATTCCCCCAGAATTACAGAATTCACAGTGTTTTTGGTTTTCACAATTGTCAGTAAGGGACAGGAGAGCCCACCTATAAACTTGTTGAAAGGATACAGAGCCCACGAAATGCATACTGCTTCATTGCTAAAGAAAGACAACAGAGATAACTTTCAAAGAGTGTTTCCTAAATGCCAGCATTTTACTTGCATAAGCAACCCTAAAGCTAGGTGGTGTTATCTCTTATTTGACAGGGAGGGAAAGTGAGACGAAGTCTGCCCAACATCGCTACTCCTCTAAATGAGCAGTTGGATTCAATTTCAGGCAGTCTGGCTCCCAGAGTTCATATACTAGTCTTATGCTGAAAAACATTAACAAAGGGAGCTAATTTATTTTGAATGTACTCAACTATTTGATGATGTTTACAAAAATCTGTGCTCATTTAGTTTGTGTGGTTTAAAACTAACTAAACTTTTAAAACTTGTGTAAAATACTTTGCTAAGTTATCTTTGGTATTTACATCTTCATCAGGTTTTACTCTGAAATTGTAGACTCCTGTGAAGATTATGTATTTATCTGGCTGTGTAAGTCTTCTTAGGATGTAATACATTGTCATAGATTTCTTTCTTCTTTAAAAAAATGATACCTATTATTCTATAGTAAAATTACATAAATCTACCTGAACTTTATTTACTCCACCCTTTTATTTCCAAGTTTTAAAAAATGTGGCTTAGCCTAAGTTTTATTAGTTATACAAAATCAAAGTAATGAAAATAAAATGAGCTTAATTGGAATGTTTCTGTTGATTTTTTTCAAATTTGAATTATGATATTTTAGGGAAAAAAATGATGTTATTTTTGGGGCTAATATTTATTAAATTATTTATTGTGCCCTATTCACTTTTCTCTTCCTTTTAATTTTACTTCCTATTATGGCATAATTCTAACATATATGAGAGTAAAGATAGTCATGAACATGGTGTCATTCTTGTTTTACCTGTTTATCACTCCAAATTTTTGCAATTATTCTAGAGAATTTGAAATCAAATCCCACACAACATATTTTTATGTCATTTTTGCCCATAACAAAATAAGGATTTGCAATTATTAAGTTTCTTATTAGATTGTTTTAAAATGTAGAGAAAAAAATGGAAAAACAGCTCTAATTTTTCTTAAATCTGAAGAAATGATAGAATCTGTGTGCTTATTTTGAGGTAGAGTTTACATGCAATAAAATACATAGATCTCAAGAGTTCAGTTCAATACATTTTGAAAATTCCTGTCCTTATGTCACTTAAAATAGGATATAAGGGCATTTCCATCACTCTAGAAAGTTCTCTTGTGCCCCTTTCTGGTTAATTTTCTTTGTATCGCCTAGAAGCAATCACTTTCTTTCTTTCTTTCTTTTTTTTTGAGACGGAGTTCTGCTCTTGTTACCCAGGCTGGAGTGCAATGGCGCAATCTCAGCTCACCGCAACCTCTCCCACCTGGGTTCAGGCAATTCTCCTGCCTCAGCCTCCTGAGTAGCTGGAATTACAGGCACATGCCACCATGCCCAGCTAATTTTTTGTATTTTTAGTAGAGACAGGGTTTCACCATGTTGACCAGGATGGTCTCAATCTCTTGACCTTGTGACCCACCTTCCTCAGCCTCCCAAAGTGCTGGGATTACAGGTGTGAGCCACCACGCCCGGCCAGCAATCACTTTCTAATATCTAGCATCATGTATTAGTTTGCCTGGTTTTGAACTTCAAGTAAATGGAATCAAATAGTAGGCTGTTTTTTAAATTGCTTTTCTTATTTCAGTGTAGTGATTTGAGATTTTTCCATTTTATTATATATATTAGTAGTTTTTTTCTTTCGATGATTAGGTAGCATTGTATTGTGGGATTATACTATGGATTGTTTATTTATTTTCCTGTTCTTGGAAACCTGGACTTTGTCTAACATTTGGCTAATATAAATAGGGCTGTTATGAACAATTTTGTACAGGTCTTCTTGTGGGCATGTGCTGATCTTTCTAGAGTAAATATCCAGGAGTGGAATTGCTGTGCCACAGTTTACATTTCTGCTTGGCATTGCTTTTCCAAAGAGTTACCCTAAGTGATTGTGTAATTTTAGACTCTCACAAGCAATGTGGGATTTCAGTTGCTCCACATTCTTGCTAAAAATGAAATTGATAATCTGTTTTAACAATTCACAGTAAATGTGAAATGAGAATGTATTTGATGTGATTTGTAGAGAACCATTTGAATGGAACTGAGTTTTTACTGGAAATATGGCCATTTTTTTTTCTTTCAGAATATGCTTACAGGCATGGAATTACAGAGGCTGTTGGTCTTCCAAGTATTCCTGTTCATCCAATTGGATACTATGATGCACAGAAGCTCCTGGAGTAAGTTTGTAAGAAACAATGGGTAGCTGTTTGGGTAATTTTCATTATTGATAGTTTTCTAATGTTAGGCTTTATCTCCATTTTTTAAATACTTATATTTTCCAAGATGGGTGCTGCTTGTAATTGTGCTACTCCTAAAATAGAATAGTGATTCTGTTCTGGAATTTAATATATACATGAATATCTAGTGTATGACAGCCATGAAAATGAGCCTTTCAGATATTTAACTGCAGGGAGCATGATTGATCAATTGCTCCAGACACTGTGCTTTGAAACTCTATTTGTGTCAAGACCGTGCTTCCTGTGGGTGTTCTTGGGCAAAGACTCAGTGTGGCAAGGATACCACTACAGGCCTGTTCCTGGAAGGCGTCGAACTCCTCTGATGCAAAACTTTGGCCCAGGGACTCCCTGATAGCCTGTCTCAAATAGATGCTGCACCCAACATTCCTCTTTATTTTCCTCCGCCCTTTCTCCTTTATTCAATGTTAGACCTTGAATAAAAGTCTAAAAGAGCTTTCTCAGCCTTTCCTAGCTCTCTCCTTATTTTCCACATAGGCTTTCCTTTAGTAAATCTCTTACTCATGTATACCTCTTACTATGAGAGCAACTTCCCTTTTGTTTCTATCTCTGTTCCTCTTCCCCTTCTGCTTTCATTCTCCAAACTTTCCCAGATTTGTTCTGCCTAACCTGGCATTGAAACTCTTTCCTCTTTCCTGTGCTGCTTTCTCTCATCGCCATGTCCTTCTTCCATTCTTTAGAGGGGTGAGAACCCTGGCTTTTCTAAAAGTGAAATTGATAGAGACTGAAGTGTCTGGCCAGTTAGTCCCTTTTCTTCTTTGAGTTCAAGTCTTTCTTAATCATCTATTCCAGTATCTATGAGGAAGGATTTTTTGACCAAGGGTGAAGCACTTATTTTTACAGGTGAGGAGGCTGACATCTGGAGAGTTGGACACATCTGTTCAATTTAAGGATAGATTAAGAAAGTACCCTGGTCTTTTTTCTTTGGGGCTATAAGCTGTACTACATTGGTTAAGATTCAGGACCATGCACAACTTTTTGTAGCACCATAGACTATGTATTTGCCTAAAAATATTTGTAAATAAAGACTAAGTATTCATAATATTTAAAAGATAAAAGTGATCGTAGCATTACTTTTAAGAGTGGAAACCTGTAGACAACACAAATCTTCAACAATTGATATATAGTCAAATAATACTGTATTGTACCAGAATAATTAATGTACAAAAATGCTTATGATAGTCTATTAAGTGAAGAAAAGCAAATTTCAAAACAATATATATATAGTATTATCTCAGTTATATAAAAATTTAAAACATGCACGTGTATTATCTTTGTAATTAGAAAAAGGTGCATAATATCATGGAATTAGATGTGAGACTTATTTAAACATCTACAATTTGGTCTGGTTTGCAAGGTCAGTATCAGCTGTGCTGTAATTGTGTAATGGAATTATCTGATTGAAAAACTACAAATGCAGTTCATCTAACATTACTGTGTCAGCCTCTGCAAGCCATTTTACAAATGCAATCACTGTTAATAACATAATATTCATGGAAAAGTGTATTTCACATTCAAAACACCATAATTAAAAATAGAACACTTTCTATTTGCCCATACTTTCTAAGCCACAATGAAACAGTTCTCATAATTGGAATTTAGTTTTAAAAAATTGTTTAAAAGAATATATGGTTGTTTATTAATTTCACTGTGAAAATTTGCTCTCTTGGTACATTTATCTTGGGAGTGTGCTAGTTGTTCCTGATAGTCTATTTTCAGATTCTCTCATGTGGTTAGCAGTTTAATGTTGCACATTAATTAGAAAAGATAATATTTTACAAATGTAATATATCATGAAATAAAAATTCATTAATAAATGTGAGAAGATGAGGAGAGTTATGAAGTCATATAATGGCCCAAGAATGCCAAGAACTTAAATAAATAGTTCATGAAATGTGAGTGACAGTAAAAACTGCATGTTGACTTATGTTGGAGAGAAAGGGGATACCATGTATGTATTTTCCTATTTTTCTTTACATCTCTGCTGAACAGAGTGTGATTATAATTTGCCTTCTAGAGTAACTTCTACGTTGATAATTATAGTGCCAACAGTAATAGTAATACCATGTATCCTGTATGGAGTGCTAATTATGCTTTAGCATTTACTATTGTCCTGAATGCTTTACATATATCTTCTCAATTAACCTGTAAAACAACTATATGTGTTAGTATTGTGATACTCATTATAACCAATGTTCAGAGAGTAAGTGAGAGAGTCGAGGCCAAAACTCATGTCTGATGCAAAAGACAGTTTGGTATACACTACTTACTCTCTACTCAACGACACACACATTTAGCAGGCACTTTTATTGATTATGGTGTTGTCTCATTCTTATGCCTCTGCTCAGGAGACATTTAGTGGCTTCTCACAGCCCATTCACTCAAGGAACATTTATAGAATGACTTCTATATTTCAAGCACTGTGGTAAAAGTAGGAATTATGTAAAGTCAGTAGTAATGTCCTCTCTATTCTTGATTTTAGAAATTACGATCTTCCCTTTTTAACTTGGTGAGTCTGACTAATGGTTTGCTAATTTTGTTGATCTTTTTAAAGAATTACCATTGGTTTCATCAATTTTCTCTATTCTCTAGTTTATTATTTCTCTTTTAATCTTTTTAATTTCCTTTCTTATTCTTTATGAGTTTAGTTTTGTTTTCTTTGTGCAGTTTCTTGTTTTTTTAATATATATTTTATTGAGTTTTAGGTTTTGGGGTACATATGAAAAACATGCAAGACTGTTGCATAGGTACATACATGGCAACGTGGTTTGCTGCCTTCCTCCCCATCACCTATATCTGGCATTTCTCCCCGTGTAATCCCTCCCCAGCTTCCCACCCACCCCTGTCCCTCCCCTAGTTCCCTCCTAAAGAACACAGTGTGTGATGCTCCCCTCCCTGTGTCCATATGTTCTCATTTTTCATCACCCTCCTGTGAGTGAGAAGCTTAGCTTATTGATTTGAGATCATTCTACTTTTTGAAAAGATGTGTTTACAGATCTATGTGTGTGAACACATAGGAAAGGAAAATACAGCTACGTATTTTCCTTTAAGCACTGCTTTGGCTGCATCTCATAAGTATTGGCATGTTGTGTCTCTGTTTTCATTCATCTCAAACATTTTTAAATTGTACTTGTGAGTTCTTCTTTGACCTTTTGGTTACTTAAGAGTTAGTTGTTTAATTTCCATATATTTGTAAATTTCTTAAATTTATTTTGTTATTTATTGCTATATTCCTTTTTTTGTGGTTGGATTAATAAAAGAAGTATATAAGTAATAAAATAATTCTATAATTTCAACCTTTTAAATTTATCCAGACTTGTTTCATAGCCATGGTTTTTTATGAAAAATGTTCCATGTGCACTTGAGTTACACTATTTTTCAATTTTTTTCAAGGAAACTTAGTCATTTTATATCCCAGCCAGAATAATCATCATGGCTTACACTTGCCTGGTCTGTGCTTGCCTGCCTCTGTGCCTGGAATGCTCTTCACATTTATTTTTCCATGCCTGCCTCTTACTCATCCTTTGAAATCCAGATCAGATAAAACCTTCTTTAGAAAATAATTCCTGATCTCACAAGTTGAATCAAGCTTTCTTTTATCCACATATTTTAGAACTTTACCTTTGATCTGTCATGTTCTGTTTTATATTATGGTTGGTCTTATATGTATTTTCTTCTGAGTGATCTATAAATTCTTTGGTGGAATGACTGGGTCTTGTACATATTTATATTTTTTAGTAAATAAAACACAGCGCTTTAATCATAGTAGATGACACATCTTCTCCTAATGGTCAAAGCAAAATTTATATGCTACAAGATATAGAATTATAAACTCAGTACTGTCTATACATTAATTACTGAGCATCTACAGTCTACCAAATATATTGAGACATTTTCCAACATTTATTTGTGCCTTCTAATACTTCTATGGTTCGAAATTCTAATATTCAACTTTTAAATATTTGTGGAATTTATTTTTCATTTATAAAGTGAGAAAAGGACCTAAAGAGATTTATACTTCAGTAACATTTTTCAATTGAAACCTCTAGTCTCCGTGTACATGCATAATTTTTTCATTGGTATATTAGATTCTTATATATAACTATTGTAATGTTATCTTCTAGTCATCTGTTCACCCGTTCTTGTGAGGACACTATAGTTGTGGCTTTATATTGTATTGTTTTATGGGAATATGGACTATTAATTTCTATTTTGAAAAGGAAATACATTTACAAAGTTCACAATTCAAAGGGATTTATAATAAAGTTTTTCTCTTACTCATTTACACCCCCAAAGCAACTGATGTTATTAGTTTATAGTATATTAGCATCGATCTCTGCTGCAGAGTGGGATCCTAGAAAAATGTGTTGCCGGTCCACCACAAAATGCAGAGGATTTTATAGATCAGCTGGTGAGGAGGCAGTGTCTGATTTACTAAATCATGGAAAATCAGACCAGGTGTGCCATTTGCATAGGGTGTGAATTTCTGGTGGCCCCACCCTAATCTTTTATTATTCAGGCGTGTTCTCTGCCTGAGTTGCACCATGTTGCTCATTTTTCTGTTACTGTACGCATGGTAACAAGAAAAGGGAAGATGGATCTTCCCTGTTGTAGATACCTGGCCCACAGGTAGTCCTTTTCTGTTGGCACAGCTGCCAGCATTCCCCTACACTTTCAGCTTCCTAATCTATGTATGCAGCTCAATTTTTCAGGCTGCTTTTTGTTAGAAAAAAAATAATGTGGGCTGCTTTTTGTTAGAAGGAAAGTTCTGCCGAGGACTCTGTTGCCCCCATTATCTACCTAAATAATTTCTTTCTACCTCCCATATCAATATCTTACATATGATTAAGTATATTTATATTTGTTACTTGCCCTTTGCAACTTTCCTGTATATTTCCATATTCTGCTGTTTTGACTATCTGTTATGCTTTCTACCACTGTAAAATGCCTCTTCATGTTGCTTGATGTTTTATGCATGACATTTTATTGTAAATAGTTGAAATAAATTCTATAGTACACTACTTGAAATTCTGTTTAATGTCCGAACTCCTTAGTGAAAAGGGAAAAAAGAAAGAGAGGCATTATTTACACTTTGATAGAGCATTTTAAAACAAGATACTACTTCTAATGAATTTTTCATGAGAAAGTGATCTTACTAATTATTTTCTTATTGCATGTGCAGTAGATTCTAGGTTACAAGCAGCTGTGTACAGGCACAGAAGAAAACAGGACACTGCAGAGCGTGCTACATGGCAAAACCTGGAGTACACGAGGGTGTGTGATCACAGGGGAAGCCATAAAGGACAGACTAAAATTCTCCACTCTCAATTTTGTAGCTGAACATCTCAGTATAATATCTGATAATGACATTTATTTATCGAGGCCATTATTTAAGTGGAGCTGTGTTTAAGGTTTGGGATATTCATTTAATGGGAACAAAATGGCCCTGGTAGGCCCAAAGAAGTGTGTTTCTGTCTTACAGCTGGATTTTCATAAAAATATAGTGACAATTAAGGCAGAGATTTTTCCATTTGAACACTTAGTCTCTTAAGTTTGTCTCTTTGTAGCTATTTAGTAAAAGTATATTGTTTTCCATGCCCAAATCAAGAATAAGTCAATCCATCATCTTAATACAGTAAAGGCAGATATGCTGAAGGGAATCTACAAGAACCCACCATTCCATAAACATGACCATGTTTTCTTTCTCAGTCACCTACTGAGAGATAATCACGAGCTGTGACATATACCGGGTGGTCTGCCTGAATCTTTATTTCTGAATTTTAAAAAATAGCGTGAAACTTTTAAGGGCTTTTGAAGTGAAATCCCTTCTTTTGATCCGCCTGTCTTCTTAGTAGGTGTGTATGAAAGTACTTTGTTAAAAATAATCATAGACCAGTGAGACAAATAACAATGGAAAATTTCAGAGAGTTAGACATCAAGTTCTTTCTTCAGCACATGCTCTGGAAAGCACTTTTAGATTTACCACTAGACACAGGTAACACAGATCAAGTTCTTATCAGTAATTCGAATCTTAGTTACACCATTTACTAGTTGCCTGACTTTGGGCAGGTTATCAAATCTCTAAGTCTCCTGTGCCCCACCTGTGAAGTGGAGGTAGCAATTCCTCAGAACTGTGCTAAGGTTTAAACGACATATTATATCCAAAGCTCTTTGCACCATTGAAGATATTATGAACAGATGCTCAAGAAAGTGAATCCATTGACATTTTAACGTGTTACTTCAAGGTATTTTTGTGGCTAATAATGCTTTTTTTTGTGTCCAACAGAAAAATGGGTGGCCCAGCACCACCAGATAGCAGCTGGAGAGGAAGTCTCAAAGTGCCCTACAATGTTGGACCTGGCTTTACTGGAAACTTTTCTACACAGTTAAGAGACTATTTTAATTTTAGCTCTTTTAAGGGGGAAACTTAGAGAAAAAAAAAAAGCTATAGAGGATGACAGAAAAAATAAAATGTGTCTAATACCAGCAGGAAACAAAACTGCAGGTTAGAACCAGTGTAATTTTTTCCTGTGAACAATCAGGAATCTTTAAACAACGATGGAAGATTTTAAGATTATGGGTGTTGTTGGAACCTAGAAAATGGATAACCCAAAGTGTGATGTTTTGGAATGCTGAGCATTTTGAACTAAAAAGAATAAAAGGCCTTAGATGCAGCCTCAGAATCAAGGACTTTCTGATCTCCTACTTCTCCCTGCAAGAGCACGGTGGAAGTTTCTCTCTGAAGTTCCCGTATCTGAAGCTCCTGCAGAAGGAACACAATGACCTTCCTTCCCCTCCCCTGAAATTTTATTAACCAGGGAAGATCGAACTCATATAGTACGAAGGAAGAATGAGGCATATCACTGCATCTACACAGGCTTTGTCACAAACTGTTCACTATTCTCTAGTTCCATTCAAGTTACAAGAATTACTTACAAACCATTGCCTGCTCTTCCCACCCACTCAACTATCTTACAAATCATTTACCACCCCTCAAAATCACCTGTACTCCCCCACATCCCCCTCCCCTACGAAGAGGGGGCTAGTTAAACTTCAACCATTTGGCCCTTCTTTGAGTCTCAAATTTTGTTTGGCTCCTGTGTACACTTGTGTATAAATGTGTATGCCTTTTCTCCTGTTAATCTATTTTCAGTTTATTTTACCAGACTTGAGCCTTCAAAGGCAGAGGGGAAAATTCCCTTAACCCTTATAGTGTTAATCTGTTAACCAATTTTTTTTTAAAGAACGTGTTTTATCTTTGCATTAGAAAAGTCAAGATGCATATCCACTCTACCAACAAAGTCACAAGAATTTACAACGTGATAGGTACTCTCAAGGGAGCAGTGGAACCAGGTAAAGGAATCATCTGCCTAGCAAATACTGATCGGGTCACTGTTATGTGCTGAATACTGCCAGGCTCTAGGAGTGCAAAGTGAACCAACACAAACAAACAAAACAAGTGGAATTCACCTAAAAACAAAGAGATACATATGAAATAATTTTGTAGTGTGATACATGTGGTGAAGAAAAGTGAATGTTTGGTTCTAGGTTGCGCAGGTGACCAAGGTGAATAATAAATTGTGCTGGCCTCATTTAAAGGATCAAGGAAGGCAGGCTAGGGAAAGATGTGGTTTTTCTGAGTTTTTTGAAATATTTTTACCATATATTTTGCATAGGGAAGTATCTTCATCATCGCTAGAAACATCTATATAAAATATCACACTTTTAGAAAATTGAGATTATCTTGTATTAATGAGTCCTTTGCATAGTTTTCTTTTCCACAGCTACAGTCACTGATGACATATATACATATGATTTCCATAGAAGTTCAGATGATCTACTGATTCATACATTTTATACATAGCCTTAGCTCATGAAGCTTCAGTTCCTTATGAACTATTTGGTTCTGTATTTCTTACCAAAACAGATACTATTAAATGCATATTAAAAATATTAATCGCTGTTTCTTACAAGCAGCTAGTGATTTATTTTAGATCAAGAATATTGATATCCTTCTAATGAGTACTAAATAATATATAAGTGGCTATTATTGAATAAAACTGAGTACCTATTTTTTTGCCAACTCTGTTTAAGCATTGGAGATGGGGAGATAGATAAAGACACAGACCCAAGACAAAGAGCTCACAGTTTGTGAAGGGAGCCATACGTTTAAGTGTCATAAATGCTTTATCACCCCTGAGAGCTGGATAGGCAGAGAAATGCCTTCTTCTATAGAAAATAAACAAGTTCATAGAGGGAGAAAACATTTGAGTTTTACCTTAAAAATTGGATAGAAAGAATAAGAAATGTACAACTTCCTATGTGGCCACTATGTTCCCTTACTTTGAAAATATTAGAAAGTGGTAAGTTAGGTAAGAGAGGAGTAATAGAGAATCACAAAAAATGTGAATAATGGCAACGTTATACTTTCTTAGTTGCCTATATGTCGTACATATAATTATAGTCATACATTGAAATATATATTTCCTTTATCACATTGCTGCTTTCTCAGATAGAAGAAACACATACTAAAATCAGAAATAACATTTGCACAAATCTTCAGAAACATAGCCACCTTTTTTTTTTTTTGAGTCATGAGTGCTTTGTATTTTGATGCTTTGAGTCATTTGTAGTTTTCTCTTTTATTGACCTGAAATGACAAATAATCTCGCATCAATGCTTTCTAGACAGATACGTCATTCTGGGTGGTCACCGGGACTCATGGGTGTTTGGTGGTATTGACCCTCAGAGTGGAGCAGCTGTTGTTCATGAAATTGTGAGGAGCTTTGGAACACTGAAAAAGGAAGGTAATACAAAAAGCAAAAAAGCCAACCCATCCAAGCCTCAGTTTAGTCTTCTGTAAAGTGAGTGTGAAAATACTACCTCAGCCATTACATGTGTTGGTAAAAACACCAATACAGCTGTTAATGTTGGCTGGTTAGTTATATTGTTTATTTATTTTTGCGTTTATTTATATAACATTTATATTATTGATACTTATATATTCAGTGATGATTTGAAATAAAGGAATTTTACTGTTAATGATTGTTCTTGGCAACTTAAAAGATGAAGATGGGTTTTGTCACTAGAGAAAACACACTGGAGTTGGATTATAAGCCAAAGCTTCCTAGTCAGAAACTGTAAGCAGACGTTCCTCAGTCTCATCTAACCTCAGACCTCAGGTTAAGTGTACTGAGTCACTAAGGAGATAGATGCTCTATTCAGAGAAATGCCGTTCTTATGCCCGATGGGACTCTGTCAGAAGTCTGATGTCTGTATTCTCACACCTGAGCCCTGGGTGCTGTCACAGAAATTTGACTTTTACTCGTAGCATCACCACCTTAGCCAGTTTAGAATTTTCATATAAAGCCAAAGTAAAATTTAATTCAATTGCTTTTTAAAATAGTAATTACACATTGAAAGCAGAAAGTTCATTCTCTTTATTGACCCTGCCAACAAGGTGTCTGAGGACTATAAAATATAATCTATATATTTTTCGCAACAATAAAAACAATCCTAATGTATGTTGTTTGCATAGTATTTACTTTCTTTGAGAAACTATTTTTATATGTCCTACCTATTTTGAAGTCCTAGCAACTAGGAGGAAGACATACATATTTATCTTCTCATGTTACAGATAAGTTAACCAAGGTTTAGAGAATCAAGTATTTTTCCTGGTATTATGTAGCTAGCATGTGGCAGAATAAGAGAACCAGGGCTCAAACTCAAATTTATGACTACCAGTCCACAAAACCATGATGTCTCTATTTAAAATAAAATGTAAAGGTGCTCAGTTATTTTCTGTACACAGCTGTCTCATGTATACATGGAGTTTCTCTCTTGTTGCCCAGGCTGAGTTGCAATGGAGCAATTTCAGCTCTCTACAAACTCTCCCTCCCAGTTTCAAGCAATTCTCCTGCCTCAGCCTTCTGAGTAGCTGGGATTACAAGCATAGACCACCCCACACCCGGCTAATTTTTGTATCTTTAGTAGAGATGGGGTTTCGCCATGTTGGCAAGGCTGGTCTCGAACTCCTGACCTCAGGTATTCCACCTGCCTTGGCCTCCCAAAGTGTTGGGATTAAAGGCTTGAGCCACTGTGCCAACAAAACAATGGAGATCTAAATTTACATAGTTCATGAAGTAGGTAGTGTTTAATTTTATTACAAAACAGCTTCATGATTTTGCTAGGAAATTCCTGTGGTAACTGTAAAAAACATCACTGTGACAATTATAGAATATGTCAAAGAAATGGAATGCTGATGAATAATAGAAAATTTGAGCAACACTATTGACAAAACTAAAAGACTGTAGTCAATAGTTATAGTATACACATTCGTAAGCACACATGAAATATTTACTAAGATGATGACTACTCACAATTTTGGGGGCACCTACTAAGTGCTTTCTAATCATTATTCCAGTTAATCATCCCACAATCAAGTGGTGTCTTTATCTTTACTCTCTTGTTCCTGGGACACAGATGAAGAAATGAAAGTGTAGTAGGTATGAATAACTTTCTCTCAGTCATGCTGCTAGTGAGAGAATCAGGCTTTGACACAAGATGTTGCCTTAGCTCCATGGGCAGTGTTTATAACATACAAGAAACATCATCCTCACTGTTGAATTATGTGGTTTTCAGCAACAGCAAACATTGCTGTTGCTAACTGAGTTCTTTTTGATTAATCCTGGCACAGAATGAAGTGAAATCATACAACCAGTTGATAATGAACAATTGTTCATTTGATGTCAGAACAACAGGAAAGAGTTCTAAAGGATTTTCTTTCCGTGACATCTGCTTTCAGAACCCCGAATGCATCTGGAAATGTCTTCCTTTGTTTCACGCAGCTGCAGACCACCAATTACTTGTCACTTCTTATGTATTGCCAATCATTATAAAATTATTAGAATGTTTTATGACCTTGCAAGATTTTTACTGTCTACATTTCCCCCCTTTTTTATGTAATCGTGTTATTTTGTATTGACAACTTTAAAATCGTACAAAGGAAAATTACGTAAGTAAAGATTTTTACCACTATTTGCCTTTCCCAAACAATGACTTTTTTTTCCTATCTGGGCTTGGTAGTGTCCTGGGTATATTATAAATTTTTTCTAGCATTTTTATATACACATGTATTTTAGGGTGGAGACCTAGAAGAACAATTTTGTTTGCAAGCTGGGATGCAGAAGAATTTGGTCTTCTTGGTTCTACTGAGTGGGCAGAGGTTAGTAGGTAATTTGCTACAATATAACTTTTTATAAAATAAAGTAGCCAGGACTTATTTGGCAAGCATGTAAAAATAAGAAGTGAATATAATGAGAAAATATTCAAAGTTTTTTTTCCTAAAGTCTGAAGCAACATTTTATTGTTCAAAAATCAGCAATAAAAATCTCTGTTGCTAAAGAACTAAGCGTTTTTTTGTTTTTTTTTGTTGGTTTGTTTTTTGTTTTATTTTTGAAAAAGAGTCTCACTTTGTCACCCAGGCTGTTGTGCAGTGGTGCAGTCTAGGCTCACTACAACCTCCACCTCCCGGGTTCAAGCGATTCTCCCACCTCAGCCTCCCGAGTAACTGGGACTACAGGCACATGCCACCATGCCCAGCTAATTTTTAATTTTGTATTTTTAGTAAACATGGGATTTCACTATGTTAGCCAGGATGGTCTTGATCTTCTGATCTCATAATCCACCCGCCTTGGCCTCCCAAAGTGCTGGGATTATAGGGGTGAGCCACCATGCCAGGACAAGAACTAAGTTTTGTTTGAACTTTTTAGAGCCACTAAATTTCAATTATCAAAGTTAATTTATATTTATTTCCTGGGAGTATGATAGTAAATAAGTAGGTATGCTAGAAACCAAACATCAAAACAAGGAGTCAATTTCTTAACCACACTGTACTTTATTCTTTAAGATACTGTCTTAGCGAACATGAACAATCTAACAGATTTTTCAGTGAATATCTTCCCATAAACATCTCCTTTAAATGAAGAATCTTGTCTGGTTCATAGAGATTGAAGCCATTTCAAATTTATGAAAAATGGGAAGTTAAATTGTCTCTATTTCCTGACCACGAAATCAAATTCTTGTATCATGTTTGGTTTCTGTCTTGATTCTACTACACTTTCCAAAATATCTCCTAAAGCTAACTAGAATTTTTTTTTTTTGAGATGGAGTCTCACTCTGTTGCCCAGGCTGGAGTGCAGTGGCACGGTTTCTGCTCACTGCAACCTCAGCCTCCTGGGTTCAAGTGATTCTCTTGCCCCAGTCTCCTGGGTAGCTGGGATTATAGGCGTGTGCCACCACACCTGGCTAATTTTTGTATGTTTAGTAGAGACAGGGTTTTGCCATGTTGGCCAGGCTGGTCTTGAACTCCTGAGCTTAAGTGATCCGCTGCCTCAGCCTTCCAAAGTGCTGGGATTACAGGTGTGCACCACCATGCCTGGCAGTAAGGTATACTTTTCATTTATCTTTCTTAATTCATAATGACCTACTCTATATTAAATTATGCTAAAAGGAAGTCAGAAAATTTCACCACAGGATATTTACTAATCCCTTTGAAAAGTGATTTTACTTGCATGTATTGTTGGCTTTATATAGCAGTAACATTAGCTATAAAGTAAATATATGCAAAGTCAATGTTTATTTCACTAATTTCCAGTCAAGCTGCAAGTATTTATTGGCTTCCGTCATACGCCAGATATTATGTGAAACCCTGTAAACTTTAATTTTCTTTGGAAAAAAAATGCTTCTGTAGACCTAGTCAAAGTTTTAAAAGAAAGAATTATGCTAATATCTGGAAGAACCTAAATATTTTCGTGGTGTGATTTGTGTCTTTCAAATTATTTTTCACTTACAGTTGCTTTTTTTTCATTTTTTATCTTAATGTCAGAATGCTTAGGAAATTACATATTTTAGAGACTCAGAATTCACATTGATATTTCAAAAAAACTTTGCTTCAAGTTGTTCTTAAAATGTGCAATTATCATCATTGACCAGTAGATGGTGCCATCCTACAGGAGAACCCGACTTCATGGTCAGATGATATAAGTTCACATGTTTTTCATAATAATGAAATTTAACTTGAAATTTTATAAATTTAAAATACCTTCATTCCATATGACTCAAATTCTTTGCTTAAATAATGAGATGTTTATAGGAAGATTTTTGCCGAAAAGTCTCAGGTCTTTCATGTTTGCTAAGATAATTTTTTGAAGAATAAACTACAGCATGGTTAAGAAATTAACTTTTTCCACTTACCATAAGTATATGGACAGTTTCATCTTAAATACTGGCTTTTAATAAGTTGTGCTTGTGTTTCCTACCAATAAGCTTTATTGAAATTCTTTCAAAGCAGCTCTTTTTTGAGAATTTCCTATGTCAAATTTGTCATTGATGTGGGTCAGCTTAAAAGAAATCCACATACATTTAATGTAGGTGTTCATTTTTTAGGGGAGGGGGAGTGGGTTGTAACTTTATGTGTATAGTTTTCTTTCTTATTATAGGAGAATTCAAGACTCCTTCAAGAGCGTGGTGTGGCCTATATTAATGCTGATTCTTCTATAGAAGGTGAATACCATTGGTCTCATAAGAAAAGATGTGATAAAACTAGGAGTGCATAGTTAATAAATTATGCATTAACAAGGAAGGCTATCTATTCATATGTGGTTGGGGAATCTGCTGCAGCCTCTGACAGGAAACAGTGTGTGAACTCTAGTTGAGAGTTGTGTGAGCCCTAGGTGAGCAGGTTTCTTTTTTCCTTTGCTTCCCTTTTCCTCCTTTCCCTTCCTTCCTTCCTTCCTTCCTTCCTTCCTTCCTTCCTTCCTTCCTTCCTTCCTTCCTTCCTTCCTTTCTTCCTTCCTTCCTTTCTTCTTTCCTCCTCCTCCTCCTTCTTCTTGTTCTTCTTCTTCTCCTCCTCCTCATCATCATTCTTCTTTCTTTCTTCCTTTTTATATATTTTTTGCTTTGAAGTATAGAGTACTAATTCGGAAAAGCAGCATTCTTTCATAGCTTCATCTGGCAGATTTATTTTTATATATAGCAGGAATTTAGTAAGCATCTGTTGAATGATTAAGTCAAGGACCTAAAGAGTTCTACACTTTAGAATGGTATAGAAAAACAGTACCATTTGAGGGGCACAGTGGCTCATGCCTGTAATCACAACACTTTAGGAGGCTGAAGTGAGTGGATCACTTAAGGTCAGAAGTTCAAAACCAGCCTGGCCAACATGGTGAAACTCCGTCGCTACTACAAATGCAAAAATTAGCCAGTCATGGTGGCTGACTCAGTGTAGATAATATACTAAAACAATCCTGAATTATAATTCATGCAGGTACTTTAAAAAGGTTAGGATCAAACTGCTCTGAGAGTTCAGAGGAGAGAATAATAGAAACTTCAGGAAAGGCTTAACAAATAGGATAGGCATTCGAGGCTGACTTTGAAGAATGGAAATACTTTCAATAAGCAAATGGCCAAACTAAAGGAAATCTCAGATTGACTTCCATGAAAATGAAAGAGTCCATTGTCACTACCCTCCAGCTCTGCTATTAATTCCATATCTTGACCGTATGCAACATCCAGGCCATTGCACTCCTGTTTCTACACTCAGTTTGCACTCCAGCACCTCTTTACCTGTTTAATGCTTATCCTTAGACACTCCTTTGAAATGTTACTTTTTCGGGGAAGAAATGTCTTTGTAGCACTTATTACTGTCATTATTCAGTTTTTGTTTTACAATAATAGACTGTATTCCTTAACAAGGAACACACAGTATCTTGCTTATTCACTCCTGGATTCCTGATATCTTATTAGATAAATATTTATGGCATGGTTGTAAAAAATAAAGGAATAAAGGAATGAAAGGGAATTTTTTTTAGAATGTTTTCTGTAGTGTATTAATAAACTGGCCATGTCAGCATTTGGAACATGAGACCTTGATGGAGTTATGTTGGCATTTGCCTTTTCTTTTTCTGTTTTGTTATTGTTATTGTTGTTTATTTTTTTGAGACAGACTCTTAACTCTGCAACCCAGGCTGGAGTACAGTGGAGCAATCATGGCTCACAAGTCTTGATCTCCCTGGCTCAAGTGATCCTCCAACCTCAGCCTCCTTGGTAGCTGGGACTACAGCAAGTGCTAGATGTCCAGCTAATGCCTGACCTTTGGCACCAGTTGCCTGGATTCATTCCTGGCCCTGACTTCTTATGTGTGACCCAAGTTACTTACTCTCTGTGTCTCAGTTTTCTCACTTCTAAATAGAACTTCTACGAGCCCCTATCTCAAAGGCTCTTGCAAGGGTTAAAAAAAGTTATATTTGCAAAGCTCCCAGACCTGTGTCTTGCACAGAGTAAATGTCAAAAAAATGTTAACTTTGATTAATAACATTACGCCTACTAAAAACACATAAGATTTTATATATGTATATGTATATATACATATACATGCCCACCCAGAATAAATACTCCAAATATGTTTTCTTGAAATGTAGAATAATGTTCTCTTTTTTGATACTTTTTAAAAAATTCTGTTATTGTTATTTTGAAATGAGATCTTAGTATTGCCCAGGGTGGTTTCAAACCCCTGAGCTCAATTGATCCCCCCACCTCAGCCTTCCAAGTAGCTGGGACAACAGGTGTGTGCCATCATAGTTGACCTTAGTTTCTTAAGATTGGATATTTTAATGTATTTTAAGCAATCATTAGGCTTTGCTACTTATATCATCCCTGGCTTGAAATTGCTTCATTGTGTCTCTATTAATTTCAAAATCAAGAACAAAAGACAGGAGGTACTATATGTTTGGGACACCAGTCATCTCACTTTGTTTTATATTTTACATTGTATTAATATTTCTTTCTCAATACAAAGAATCATATATTCTGGAATTTCTAATGTTAAAATGTAAAATTTACAAAAAAAGCAAAACTCCCCAATGCAAACCACTCTCAAACTTAGTCCTCTCTCCAAAGGTACTACTGTCCTCAGTGTTGGATGTTTCCATCATGTTGACATTAATATATAAAATTTAGCTCCACAAAGCACAACAGTGTAGTGGGTGCTATCTCAGGTGCTTTACATGTAAAAATATTATTTAGTGTTCACAATAACCCTCTGAGATAAGTAGGTAAATACTTTTATTATCTCTGTTGCATAAAAGAAGAAACTGACACTCAGAGAGTTTAAGTAACTTTCCCAAGGTCACACAGCTAGTGAAGGACTGAGCTTAGACTCCAATCAGGCTGATCTGTTCCAACTTTATCCTTCTAACTACTACACTCTACTGCCTCCCACCACCTTACACAACTTGCCTTTTTTATTCAGCAGCACATGAAAAACTTTCCATGTCAGCACACAGCTCTGCTTCCCTTAAAAAACAAACAACACCACCAGACAACAAAAATCTTCTACTTTGTATTCACTAGGACAATTTCTGTGTCAATCTGTAGGTGCTGGTCAGATTGCTTCAGTTTGTTGTAACTATTCTTTTATTTGCAAGCTTTTCTCATATGTGAAGAGAGGGAAGAGAGCCATAGTCGTTTGGTCTAGAATGTGTGCGTTTAAATTGTAATCAATGCTGCCAAACTAGTCCCCTTTATAAACATTTCCACTCTGATAAATTGTAATAAATGCTGCCAAACTATTCCCCCTTGTAAACATTTCCACTCTTATAAGCACTTCTGTTTGAAAAATTATATTGGCTGTTTGTACTTCCAGATGAATTTTAGAATTCTAAAATTAAATTTTTAAGTTCCATAAACAATTCTGTTGAGATATCACTATTTTTAAAGCCTCAACTTTTGTTGTTCTCAAACATGGATCTGAGACTTTGGGATAAAAGCTAGTCGTTATTCTCTGAGTGTTTTGTGTGCTTTTACATTTCTGGGCATTTGCACAGGCTATGCCCTTAGCTGCAAATACATTCTCACCCCCACCCCAGCAACTGTGTTTTTCTGGTTCTAGGAAACTCAGTTCAAGAGTCCCCTCTTCAAAGTTTGTGAAGTTGTCTTGACTCCCTTACCCCAAAACTCCTCCCAGTCAGCAGCCCCCTCCCGCAGTGTCTTAGCTTCCCAAGAACGCCTCGCCTGGCTGCTTCACTTCATTGCCACACCCATCAGTCCTAGACCTCCTGAGGAATGAGGACTGCAGCTCTAAGAAGAGCACCTGGCTCACAAATTCATTATCACAACAAATACTGATTGGTTAAACGCTGAATTCTAGGATTGTGCTAAGCTCTGCACTACGGCAGCAAACAAGAGTGCACCTTCTCCTGTGGGATTGTCTAGTGGGAGCGCTGATAATAAAAAGACAAGTACTTAGTATGTTTTAGGTTAAATAGCTGAGTAATGTGGAGAAATATGAGCCAAGGTTGAAAGAGAGAGTGGCTAAAATTAAGGGATAAGAGAGTGCTATTTTAGGTAGGGTGATCGGGGAAATCTCTCAGAAAAACATGACATGAGACCAGGGGAGTAGTAAGTCATGCAGATACAATGCAGAATAATGTTCCAGGCTAAAAGGACAGTGTGTGCAAAGATGCTGAGGGATATTTTTGGGTGGAATGTGAAATACAGACTTTGAGAGGTGACCGGGGGTGGTTTCATCTATGGTACCATGGGCCCTGGTGAGGATGATGGACTTTACAGAGTTAGATGGGAAGCCATTAGAGAATTAGACTTATAATCAGGTTTTAAAACAATCATTCTGGCTAGGGAGTTAGTAGTAGTCCTTGAAGAAAATCATAACAGAAAGAAATTAAACTTTAAAATCTATTATTTTCTTATTTTTCAGGAAACTACACTCTGAGAGTTGATTGTACACCACTAATGTACAGCTTGGTATACAACCTAACAAAAGAGGTAAAAATAATTACATATCATTTATGAAAATTCAAGCTCTACCAATGGTGTTTTCTTGAGGTATTATTATGTTAAACACTGATGTTGTTTTCTAACTTCTTGTCTTCTTTTCATATAACAAATATGACATCACATCACCATAGACCATCACATCTAGTAGACTGTGGACACAGATTTCCTCATTTCTCACCACACCACTGTCAGGTGGCCCATCAGTAGCATTATGTCTACCACCTCCATTCTGAAAACAGTGAAACTGAGCTCAGAGAACATTGGCCACCAAAGTCATACACAACTTATACAGTAGCTGAACCAAGACTTGATCCTATGGCTCAACTCCTTAATTTAACGACCTGTTTATACTCTTCAGTATAGCAATACCAATTAATTCAGGATGCAGGAATCGTTAAATGTTCTAATTGATTGAGAAAGAATATTCATAAGAATACCAGCTGCTGGCTTCCATGGAGAGAGGCTAGGTGAGACCATAGTTATATTTTTTCCGATAGGGATTATAAATAAAATTTAAATGTCGTTAAGCTTTGGTTTCAAATGAATGGAATGGAGGAGTGGCCAAGATGACTGACTAGAAGCAGTTATGGTGTGTGGCTCTCACAAAGAGAAATGGGAGGGGCAAGTAAATACAGCACCTTCAACTCAAACATCCAGGTGCTCACATTGAGACTAATGAAGGAAACAACCCGACCCAAAGAAAATGGAAAAAAGTATGGTAGGACGAACACCCACTTGGGAAGGACATGAAGTCAGGAAACTTCCCCTGCCCTGGGAAATGATGAGTGAATGTGAAAACCCAGAAAACCATGCTTTTTCTGTTGATATTTGCAACCCACTCCACCAGGGCCTTCAGTCTGACACACAGAACAAACTGCATGGAGTCTTGGCAGAACAACCACTCATGCATGCAACAGAGACCCAGGAGCTTTAGATATTGCAGCTTTCTAGGCTTCATGCAGAAGTAGCTGCAACTCCAGCAAAAGCAGGAGGTTAGACACCCATATATACCTATGAAAAAAGAGGCTGAATTCAGGGACCTGAGAAGCAGTGGTCTGCAGGCCGCAATTCCACAGCACCTTACAGGATAAGGCTCACTGTTTGGATTTTCAGCCAGTCACTGGTAACAGAGTTGTGCCTACCAGGGACAGAGCTCTGGGTGGTGGTGGGGCTGAGGGGCGGGGTGGTGAGTGGAGGGGTGGGCTGCCATCTTTGCTGTTTGGGTGACTTAGCCATTCCAGTCTTTAAGCTTTGGAGAGTTCAGGCAACTAGGGGTGGAAGCAGTACCCCAGCACAGCACAGTGGCCTCACAAAAATGTGGCCAGAGTGCTTTATAAAGCAGGTCCCCAACTGCATTTCTCATCACTGGGTGGAGCCTCCCAACTGGAATTTCTGGCTACCCCCACTGGTGTTCTCTGGCTGACAGAGGTTTTAGGACACCCTGGGATGGAGCTCCCAGTAGGAGAGGCAAACCACCATCTTTGCTATTTGGGTGACTTCGTCATCCCAGATTTCAGACTTTGGAGTGTCTAAGGCAACCAAGGGCTGAAGTGGACCCCAACTGTAGCACAGCTGCTCTACAAAAACATGGCCAGACTACTTTTTAAACTAAGTCCCTGATCCTTTTTTTTTTTTTTTTTTGTCTGAATGAGACTTCCCAATAGGGTTTTCAGCCACCTCCTACAGGTCTGTTCAGGCTGGCAACATGTCTATAAATCCCTGGAATGGAGCTCTCAGAGTAAGGGGCAGCCTGCCATCTTTGCTGCTTCATCGCCTTCACTGATGATTCCTCCAGGTACTGTAATATCTGAGGCAACTAGGGATTAGAGTGGACCCCAGCAAACACAGCAGCCATGCAGAAAATTGGCCAGGCTGTTTAAAACAAAAAATAAAAAGCCCTATCCAAAGGTCACCAACCTCAAAGATTGAAGACAGATAAGCCCACAAAGATGAGAAAAGATCAGTACAAGAACACTGAAAACTCAAAATGCCAGAGTGCCTTTATTCCTGCAAATGACCAGATCACTTCTACAGCAAGGGTTCAGAACTGGGCTGAGGTTGAGATGTCTGAAAGGACAGAATTAGAATTCAAAATATGGATAGGGACAGTTGCTTCCACCCCTAGGTGACTGAACTCTCCAAAGCCTAAAGAGTGGAATGGCTAAAGGAGTGGGTTGTAACCCAATTCTAGGAAGGAAAAAATCTTGATAAAACATTGCAGGAACTGACAGTCCAAATAGCCAGTATAGAAAGGAGAACAGAGTTGACCTAAGAAAGCTGAAAAGACTGCGGGAACTTCACAATACAATCACAAGTATTAATAGCAACATAGACATAGCAACATAGTGAAGGAAAGAATCTTAGGGGCTTGAAGACTGTCTTTCTGCAATAATACAGGCAGACAAGAATAGAGAAAAAGGAATGAACAAAATTCCTGAGAAATATGTGATCATGTAAAGAGACTGAATCTATGATGGATGGGTATATTTGAAAGAGAAATGAACAAAACCCCTGAGAAATACGTGATCATGTAAAGAGACTGAATCTATGACTGATGGGTACACTTGAAAGAGATGGGTAGAGTGAAACCAACATGGAACACTTATTTCAGGATATAATCCACGAGAACTTTCCCAACATAGCTAGATAGGCCAACATTCAAATTCAGAAAATTTAGAGAACCCCAGTAATATATTCCATGAGATCATCCTCAAGACACAAAATTATCAGCTTCTCCAAGGACAAAATGAAAGAAAAAATGTTAAAGGCAGCTAGAGGGAAAGACCAGTGCACCTACAAAGGGAGGCCCATCAGACTGATTGTGGACTTCTCAGGTGAAACACTACAGGCCAGAAGAGATTGGGACCAATGTCTTTCTAACATTCTTAGAAAAAAAATTCCAATCCAGAATTTCATATTTGACCAAACCAAACTAAGCTTTGTAAGAGAAGGAGAAATAAGATCCTTTTAAGACAAGCAAATGCTGAGGGAATCTGTCATCATCAGTCCTGTCTTAGAAGAGCTCTTGACAGAAGCAATAAATATGGAAAGGAAAGACTATAACCAGCCACTACAAAACACACACTGAAGTACACAGACCAGTGACACGGTAAAGCAATCACATAAGTCCGAAAAATAATCAGATAACATCATGATGACAGGATCAAATCCACACATATCAATATTAATCTTAAATGTAAATGAGCTAAATGCACCAATTAAAGGGCATAGAGTGACAAGCTGGATAAATAACCAGGACCTATTGGTACCCTGTCTTCAAGAGACCCATCTCACATGCAATGACACATAGGTCAAAATAAATAGATGAAGGAAAATGTACCAAGCAAAATAAGCAGATGAAGGAAAATCTACCAAGCAAATTGAAAACAGAAAAATGGAGAGGTTGCAATCTTAGTTTCTGACAAAACAGACTTTAAACCAACAAAGCTCAGAGAAGACAAAGAAGAGCATGACGTAATGGTTATGAATTAAGTTCAACAAGAGCTAACTGTCCTAGATATATATGCACATAAAACAGGAGCAACCAGATTAATAAAGTCAATTCTTAGAGACCTTCAAAGAGACTTAGATTCTCACACAATAATAATGGTAGACTTTAACAGCCTATTAAAAATATTAATTAATTTTCAAGACATAAAATTAACAAAGATATTTAGGACCTGAACTGACCACTTAATCAAATGGAACTGATAGATATCTATAGAACTCTCCACCAAAAAACAACAGAATATACATTCGTCTCATCAACCCATGGCACTTACTCTAAAATTGATCACATAATTGGAAGTAAAACACTCATTAGCAAAAGCAAAATAACTGAAATAAAAAGCATATCTTATACCACCATGCAATCAAATTCAAAATCAAGAGTAAAAAATTCACTCAAAACTATACAATTCCATGGAAATTTAATAATATGCTCCTGAATGACTTGTGGGCATATAATAAGATAAAAGTAGAAATCAAGAAAAGATACAGCATACCAGAATCTCTGGGACCACAGCTAAGGCAGAATTAAAAGGGAAGTTTACAGCACTAAATGCCCACATTAAAAGTTAGAAAGATCTCAAGTTAACACCTAATATTAAAATTAAATGTTCTAGAGAACAAAAGCAAACAAACCCCAAAGCTAAACAGAAGACAAGAAATAACCAAGACCACAGCTGAACTGAATGTGATGGAGACATGAAAAACCCTTCAAAAATTAACAAATCCAGGAGGTGACTTTTTGAAAAAATTAATAAAATAGACTGCTAGCTAGACTAATAAAGAAGAAAAGAGATAAGATTCAAATAAACACAATCAGAAATGATAATGGGAATATTACCATTGACCCCACAGAAATACAAATATTAGAGAATATTATAAACACCTCTATGTATATAAACTAAAAATAATCTAGAAGAAATGGATAGATTCCTGGACACATACACCCTTGCAAGGCTGAACCAGAAAGAAATTGAATCCCTGAACAGACCAGTCATGAGTTCTTTTTTTTTGAGATGGAATTTCGCTCTTGTTACCCAGGCTGGAGTGCAATGGCGCGATCTCTGTCTCCTGGGTTCAGGCAATTACTCCTGCCTCAGCCTCCTGAGTAGCTGGGATTACAGGCATGCGCGACCATGCCCAGCTAATTTTTTTTATTTTTAGTAGAGATGGGGTTTCACCATGTTGACCAGGATGGTCTCGATCTCTTGACTTCGTGATCCACCTGCCTCAGCCTCCCAAAGTGCTGGGATTACAGGCGTGAGCCACCGCTCCCGGCCCAATCGTGAGTTCTTAAACAGAGGCCTACTAATCAAAAAAAGTCAAGGACTAAATGGATTCACAGCTGAATTCTATCAGAGGTGCAAAGAAGGGCTAGTACTATTTGTAGTGAAACTATTTCAAAATAATTAGGAGGGGGAACTCCTCTTTCACTAATCTGTGAGGCCAGCATCGTCCTGATACCAAAACCTGGCAGAGATAAAACAACAAAAAAAGATTCAGGCCAATATCCTTGATGAACACTGATGCAAAAAACCTCAACAAAATACTGGCGAACTGAATCCAGCAGCACATTAAAAAGCTTATCTACCATAATCAAGTAGACTTCATCTCAGGGATGCAAGTTTGGTTCAACATATGCAGATCAGTAAATGTGATTCATCACATAGGCAGAACTAGAAACAAAAACAACATAATTATCTCAATAAATGCAGAAAAAAGCTTTCAATAAAATTGAACATCACTTCATGCTAAAAACTATCACTGAACTCTGTATTGAAGGAATATACCTCAAAATAATAAGAGCCATATATGATAAACCCACAATCAACATCATGCTGAATGGGCCAAAACTGGAAGCAGTCCCTTGCAAAACCAGGACAAAATAAAGGTGCCTTCTCTTATCACTCCTATTCAATGTAGTATTGGAAGTGCTGGCCAGGGTAATCAGGCAAAAGAAAAACAAATAAAGCTCATTCAAATAATAAAAGAAGAGGTCAAAATATTCCTGTTTGCAGATGGCATGATTTTATATCCAGGAAATAACCATTGTGAAAGCCCAAAAGCTTCTTAAACTGACAAGCAACTTTAGCAGTCTCAGAATAAAAAATTGATGTGTAAAACCTGTTAGCATTTCCATACACAAACAATAGGCAAGCCAAGAGACAAGTCACAAATCAACACACATTCACAATTACCAAAAAAAGAATAAAATACCTAGGAATACAGCTAACTCAGGAGGTGAAAGATTCTACAAGGAGAACTACAAACCACTGTTCTAAGAAATCAGAGATGACATAAATTAATGGAAAATAATTACCTGCTCATGGATAGGAAGAAACAATATCATTAAAATGGTCACATTGCCCAAAGTAATTTATAGATTCAGTGCTATTCCTATTAAACTATCACTGACATTCTTCACAGAATTAGAAAAATCTGTTTTAAAATTCATATAGATCCATTAAAAGACAAACAGATTTTAAAAAAAAAGCCTGCATACCAAGGCAATTCTAAGCAAAAAGAACAGACCTGGAGGCATCAAACTATACTTTGAGGCTACAGTAACCAAAACAGCATGGTATTGGTACAAAAACAGACACATAGACCAATGGAACAGAATAGAGAACCAAGAAATGAGACCACACGCCTACAACTATTTGATTTTTGACAAACCTGATGAAAAACAATAGGGAAAGAATGCCCTATTCAACAAATGGTGCTGAGATAATTGGCTAGCTATATACAGAAGGTTGAAATTGGACTACTTTTTTACATTGTTTACAAAAATTAACTCAACATGGGTGAAAGACTTCAGTGAAAAACCCGAAACTATAAAAACCCTAGAAGAAAACATAGGTAGTATCATTCAGGATATAGGCATGAGCAAAGATTTCATGACAAAGATGCCAAGAAAAATTGCAACAAAAGCAAAAATTGACAACTGGTATAACATTAAACAAAAGAGTTTCTGAGCAGCAAATGAACTAATAAACAAAAACCAAAACACCACCACCACCACCAAAAAACAGTCAACAGAGTAAACTGACAACCTATAGAATGGGAAATATTTTTACAAACTATGCATCTGACAAAGGTCTAACATCCAGCATCTATAATTAACTTAAACAAATTTACAACATAAACAATACTATTAAAAAGTGGACAAAGGACATGAACACTTTCAAAAGGAGCCATATATGTGGTCAAGAAACATGAAAAATCTCAACATCTCTGATCATTAGAGAAATGCAAATCAAAACTACACTGAGATATCATCTTAACTAGTCAGAATGACTATTATTAAAAAGGCAAAAAATAACAGATTCTGGAGAGGTTGTGGAGAAAAAGGAATGTTTATACACTATTGGTGAGAGTGTAAATTAGTTCACCCATTGTGTAAGACAGCGTCATGATTCCACAAAGACTTAAAGACAGATACACCATTTCACCCAATAATCTTATTATTAGATACAAACCTGAAGGAGTATAAATCATTCTATTATACAAATGAATGCATGTGTATGTTCATTGTAACACTATTCATAACAGCACAGACATGGAATCAATCTCAATATCCATCAATGATAGATTGGATAAAGAAAATATGGTACAAATTCACCATGGAGTACTATGCAGCCATATAAACGAATGAGATCATGTCCTTGGCAGGGACATGGATGGAGCTGGAGGCTATTATTCTTAGCAAACTAATGAAGGAACAGAAAACCAAATACTACATCTTCTTGCTTATACATGGGAGCTTAATGATGAGAGCACATTGACACAGAAGGAATTAACACACACTGGGGCCTTTAGGAAGATGGAGGTTTGGAAGAGAGAGCAGATTATAAAAAATAATGAATGGGTGCTAAGCTTAATACCTAGGTGATGAAATAATCTGTACAACAAACCCCCATGATGCAAGTTTACCTATATTACAAACCTGCACTTGTGCTCCTGAACTTTTCTGTAAGCTATTTGAATTATATTCATTGAAAAATAATACATATGACTTTAGTTAAATATAAAATAAAAATATTTTAAACCATATATTTTTCCATTACCTGTAAATAACTATGGGACATTAATTAGTTTAGCTTACTAAATATTTTTGGCACAACTTCTAATGCTCTGAGTCTCAAATTCATTAGCAGGTCGTGTTTTGCTCCCTTAGGTTTCCCATCTGCAAAACCAGAACGCATATTTAAATCCCCGTGTTTAACATAATTACAATAAAAAATTAACGAAATAAAATTACAGCTTATTATATATTATTAAAAGACTTTGGCAACTCTACTGGCAAGAAACAATATAAAATGAATACTTTCCCTTAACCAGCTTGCTTCTTTTTATTTTCTTTGTTGTGAGAGGAGAAATAGTTTTGAATGTAGTCTCTTTTAAATCAGAAAAATGAACAGAAAGATCATATGCTATACCATTCATCTAAAGACAATGGCTTGGTATGAATTTGGTGTGGCCTGTTTATGCTATGCACTTCATACATTTATTTTTATAATATAGTTCAACCTATATATAATAACATGAGTATTTTCCCACTTGTCAGAAATGTATTATAATTCTTAATGACTGCTAATGGGTGAATAGCATCCTTGTTTTTGCTGAACTGTGGCTTAGTTATTCACTTTTGATTAATGGACATTTAGTTTTTAATATATCTGAGTTATAAGCATTCTCTTTTTTTTTCTTTTATGTAGCTGAAAAGCCCTGATGAAGACTTTGAAGGCAAATCTCTTTATGAAAGCTGGACTGAAAAAAGTCCTTCCCCCGATTTCAGTGGCATACCCAGGTGAACAAACAAATGAAATTTCCATTGAATTCAGTGTGGGATTGTTTTGAAAATAAAAGCATATTTTCTTTCAATCATTAAGTGAAAAAATAACTTTCAAAATGGTCTAAAATATGATAAAGGAGAAGCATTCCTTTGGTTCACAAATCAAATATTATTGTGTGTTTTAAAGTTAAACCTGCAGGACATCAGAACAAGATTTCTCTTTAGAATATGTAATATATACACATGGTACATTTCAACAGATTATATAGATTGGTCATTTCTCATATGAAATCCATGGGATGAGAAGTATTTGATTTTGGATTTTTTTCAGATTTTGGAATATTTGCATTATACTTACTGGTTGAATATCCATAATCTGAAATGCTTCAGTTAGCATTTCCTTTCAGCATCATGTAGGTGCTCAAAACCTTTTGGATTTTACAGCATTCTGGTTTTTTTTTTTTAATTTTTCTAATCTTTATTTTTTGTGAGTACTCGGTAGGTGTATATATTTTGGGAGTGCATGAGATGTTTTGATACAGAATTTAGATTTGTGGGTTAGGGATGCTCAACATGTAATGGAGATAATGGTGAAAAGTAATTCTCATTTTTTGTCACCTCATCACACTGTAATTATTCTTTGTCTGAATATCACATAGTTAACAAATATTTTGCTTAGTGTAACAAAAAAGAAGCATCACTTTAATATTAATTGTGTCTTCAAAAACAACACAAGTATAAATATCTCAGTAGTCTGAGATTACCAATGTCAACAGCACAAATTATTTATATTATTAACAGCAGCATTTATGTCCAAATTGTCTGCAAAATGTTTGCTTCTTTTCAGTCTATTATGTACAACAAATAAAAGATGATAAATGGAATGAAATAATCTTAAAGATTTTCCAACTTTAGAAACCTTTAACAAAATGTGACATAAAGTAGTCAGTCCTACACAAGTCTTATAGAATTAGATATTTTGTGATCAAAATTAAATTCCTTTTCACATTTTTGTTGCATATCTAAAGCTGTATGTTTAAAATTGTATTTATAATACCAAGAATGGAGTATAGTTTAATGGGCATGTAATCTGTACTTAATGAACAAATTACTCTGAAGCAATTCTGTTATTTTATCCCTAAAAGGATTAGCAAATTGGGATCTGGAAATGATTTTGAGGTGTTCTTCCAAAGACTTGGAATTGCTTCAGGCAGAGCACGATATACTAAAAATTGGGTAAGTGTATCTCCAATTATTCAAGATTATTTCTGAATATATTTTAACTAAATGAATAATTGTGACTCCAAAAAGTGACTCCAGCATTAGAAGAATAGAGAAATTTGAAAGTGCAGGTGATGTCTCAGTGGTTGACAGTGTCACTGCTACATAAGATAACTCCTATATCTGGTATTCCTACCCTAAATTCAAGTGTCAGTTGGTATCAATGCTCATGTCTGCAAATGTGGACATCCGTGTACTCCCTTAAACATATTTCCTGTTTCATTTGGTGGCACTGCACTCAGTCATTTAAGTTGGAAATGTAGGAATTGTCTTTGACTTCACTCTCCCCCTTATCATTCAAAATTAATCAGCATCTCCCCATTATCATTCAAAATTAATCGGCATATTTGGATTTCCATCTCTTACTATTCTCCCGTTATGAAACAAATAACAAGTCATTAAACAAATGAAAAATGGTATATATATTAGTCTGTTCTCACGCTGCTAAATAAAGACATACCTGAGACTGGGTAATTTATAGATGTTTAATTGACTCACAGTTCCACATTGTGAAGCCTGGGAAGGCCTCGAAATTCTGGCTGAAGGCAAATGAGGAGCAGTTACATCTGACATGGCAGCCAACAAGAGAGCATGTGCAGGGAAATTTCCCTTTATAAAATCACCAGATCTCATGAGACTTATTCACTATCACGAGAGCAGTGCAGGAAAACACACTGCCCATGATTCATTTACCTCCCACCCGGTCTCTCCCATGACATGTGGGGATTATCATAACTCAAGGTGAGATTTGGGTGAGGACACAGAGCCAAACCATATCAGTATAATATTCTGCGAATGTGTAAAAGTCATGATGCCTTTTCTTTTGTTGTCGATGATATATGGTTTTCATTTTCTTCAAAGTAACATGGGTAAACAGTTTATAAAATGTCAAGTAGTTTTATAAGAACACTGGTTTATAATTAAAAACAGTGGTCGCTTACCTCCGTTTCATATTCATCCCACCCCTGATTTCTGTTTATCACATGAAATCTTTGTCAACTTTTATGATAAGTATGTCCATATTTATAAGTAATATTTCTATCCTAATATCTCTTCCGTTTTAAATTTTATGTTATAAAGAAAAAACATTCTCATGCTTGTAAAAATGGTAAGGAAGAGTTCATTCAAAACTATTCCAATAAGAATATTGCAATAATATGAGATGGAGCTCAACTCCAAATTTAGAAAAGACATTTGGTGATTTACAGCTGACATTAAGTTTCTGTAAGCCTTTTCTCATGGCTATTCTTCCCAGAGGGAAAGTCTTCAATCTCCTGTCTGTCAGGTAGAAAGTTGGGCAGAGTAATATAGGAGGTGATGGTGAGGATAAATATTAATATTGTCTACACTTTACTTATGAAAAAAACTACAACAAAGAAAAGTCAAATGACCACCTAAAGTTTTTGGTAATAAGTCCTGAAGCCCATCAAACCCTGGCAGGATAATTCCAGAATCCCATTCTCTTCAACACATCATTACATACAATGTCCTTTTATATTAATAATAAAAACTAAGCATCTTAAAATGGTCTAAAGTGATAAACCAGCAATTCACAGTTTGAAAAGTCCTTCCTTCTATGCCTAGTCTTTTTTGGACACCTGTCTGGGCAGCTCTTCTCTCTCCTTAGTGAAATTTTGGATCCACTATGGTACCCCTCACCACTCACACTCTCCAGTCTTCAGCTCACTGCTTGTCAGATGGTCATTTATCCATGGAATGTCAGTGATTACACGATGTAGTGTCTTTTCCTATATAATATTGTGTAATACTTATTTACTTGCCTTTAACAACTCTGTCTTATTTTTACCCAAATGCAACATTGTGTTGTCTTTTTTGTTCAGATTCCTAAGACATTTTCACATCTTCTGCATTCTTAGAGGCAAGCCTATTTTGTCCCTTTGAAATAATTTTTAAATGGTGTTTCTTATATCCTATACACATAATTTAATTGGCACAAGCCTGGAGTGTGTTTACGTATCATAATATGAGCCCTTTAGGAAGTGGCTTATTGAATGCTTAAGACTTTCCTTGATCCATCACTGGCCAGTCTTACTAACATGAATAGTAAATATGGTGCTAATCCTTTTATTATAAGCTATCTTATAAGAAATATGTTTTGTTATTCTTTCTGTAGGAAACAAACAAACTCAGCAGCTATCCACTGTATCACAGTGTCTATGAAACATATGAGTTGGTGGAAAAGTTTTATGATCCGATGTTTAAATATCACCTCACTGTGGCCCAGGTTCGAGGAGGAATGGTGTTTGAACTGGCTAATTCCATAGTGATCCCTTTTGACTGTCGAGATTATGCTTTAGTTTTAAGAAAATATGCTGATGAAATCTACTATATTTATATGAACTATCCAACAGAAATGAACACATACAATGTGTCATTTGGTATGTTACCATTCCTTTTTCAAATTCATCATCTCTATTGTTCTATTAATCTCCAAAATATAATGGGCTATCTTAGGTCATTTATTGCTGTTTCAAGTGATCCAGTATTCTGCTTATGTCTATAAATGTATTTTCCATTTTATGAATGCTCACATATTACAATATAAAAATATAAATACCTTGTAAACACAAAGTATGGCTTCTATATTGTTCCTTTATGTAACTATAGAACAACGCCATTAGAAATTATGTTCTTTAAGCATTTGATGATCTCAATTTCTATTTCAGATTCACTTTTTTCTGCAATACAGAATTTTACAGAAATTGCTTCCAAGTTCAGTGGGAGACTCCAGGACTTTGACAAAAGCAAGTATGTTCTACACACACACACACACACACACACACACACACTGTCACGTGTGTGTGTGTGTGTAATTATATATAATTAAAAGGAAAGTAACATCACTGTTGCTGAATTGACTTTGGGATTTTCTTGCTATTTTTTTGCTTAATTTTATTTTAAGTTCAGAAATTTGTTATAGGTATATACGTGCCATTTCCTGCTGTGTTCTGTCTTTCCACTCTAGCACATTCTATGTAGTGCTGCCCTATCTCAGAAGATCTATATTCGACATTCTGAGTGGAAATTGTGCTGCTCAGAAATGTCAGTTTCTCCCTCCTGTCAATTGATTGGTTATAGTATACTCTGCTTAACATTGAGGGTCCTCCACTGTGTGACCCCAGCTTTCTTCATTTTTATCTCTTATTGTTTCAGTATCTGTACATCATAACTCAGCCAGACTATTAAATTTTCAAAGCATGATTTCTTTCTACCTATTTTTTTGTCATTATCTCCATACAGAGCTCCTTATTTCCACTTACATCTGGCAAAAGTCTATGTATCCATAATAGAAAATTTGTAAAGCTATTATTTTGGAAATGTTAAACATTTAGGATTAATTTTGTGTAAGATTACACAAGTACAACAAAATTTGAAAAAAAACTTAAGATGGAAGGAAGAATACTTGGTGAGAATAGTAAGGTAATTTTTAAAGTAGAATTTTGAGGGTACACATCTGTGTATTAAATAGAGCATAATATAAATATCAAACTCCTAGGAGCTGATGTTAGGATACATAGATAGATCAGGTTAGATCATCTAGAAGTAGGCTCATCGATACATATGGAAGTATTAGTAAAGCATACAGCAAAAATCAATGGGGAACAATTACTCAACCATAATATTGTATAAGTTATGTTAGTACCTGCTATAAAAGTAAACTCAGAATTGCACTTCACATCGTATGCTAACATAAACAAAGGGCATAAAGAATTATTTAGTAGAAATAAAAATTTCTTGAAAGACAGATGCCAAGTTTAGAAGCAATGGGGAAATAATATAATCAGATTTGAGACCATTAAAATGGTCAGAATATGAAAATATTCAAATGAAAAATGAAAGTTGAAAACTTATATTCCAGCAAAAGTGAAAAGAGAGTAATTCATGCATTATAAAAATATTTTTTGAATTAAACAGTCCAAAAGAACAAATTGAAAATATTGGTAGGAAACAAGACAATTTAAAAAATATTGTCAAAGATACACCTGTAAAGAAATATAGCAAAATATTGCAGTTCACTAATGCCTAATTCAGAAATACTAATGAAGGTAATGTGATCTTATTTTTATAACACATTAATAGCAATTTAAACCTTGGTTGTGCCCATTGCTGTAGCTGGTACACTGAAGCATATGCTCTCCATGCTTTTCTGATATCATTATAAATTATTTTAGCCTTTCTGAAAAAGATAGATACATATTGCTAAAGTGTTCAAGAGATGTCACAGAGCTCTGTGCTTTGACATAGTATTTTCATTTCTTGAATTATTTCTTAGGAAAATGTCTCAATTTAGAAAAGAAAGACTGCTTGGAGAAAGATTTGAAGTATAAAATTATAATGGCAAGTAATTCGAAATAACCTAATGACTAAGAGAAGAGAAATTACTAAAAATTTGATATTCTCCAATTTGAACATTTTATAATCATTAAAATAGATTATCAGAAATACAATTTAAGAAGATACTTAGAATAAAATATTCTAAGCAAAAAGCTTATAAATTTATAAATACAATTTTATTAATTTTTATTTAATGAATAGAAAAATCTTAAAGGGAATTTAAAAATTATTTTAATAACTGTGTTATCCTTTGGGGAATATTAGAATAATTGTTTTCTTATTCTCTATAATTCTTTACAATTTTTATATTGAGTAAAATGTCAACAATGAGAAATACATTTTCAGGATATCCCAAACACCATGTATTCTATAAAGCTGGTTTTCTTTCTGTATTTTAAAGAAAAAAATGTTTTCTCCCTCTGAGAAAATGCCCCATGGTTTGAAATGTCGTTTGTTTAGAACACATACTGTTTAGCACACTCAGCTTTCCCTTCCTATAGTATTTCTATATTTGTTTTATTTTCTCTAAATGATAGTAAAGATACATCCTGTTCTCTCTATGGTATTTACAAATTCTGAAACACCTGAGCAGTGAATTGCACATGTTAACAGTAAATTAAACTGTATATTGAATTTCTCAACCAAAACTTTGAAATCTACAGAAGAGACATGTCTTCACCCTGCTTTTCTTGTATCACTTCTTGCCCCATTAAAGAATATAAGGTGTTAACACAGGATACAGAGAAAGAAAAGTGTGTGTATTTGTGTGTGTGCATTTACGTGTGTGTAGCCACATGAATTTTTGTATTTGTAGCAATGCTTTGTGAATTTGATTCAGAAACCCATAGCATCGTATTGAAATTATCTTTCATTCAATTGCCTCATCTGTTTTTGGAAGTTGCTAACAGGTATTATGTTTCATTTACATTTATACTATCACAGAAGCTGAATTCATGATGCTAAATACATAAATGTTAAAAATAGCTCAAATCCAAATTATGGGGGTTTAAGTGATTCCTATTTTTTCTTTTATCAACAGTGTGCTGTTGAAAGAACAATATAGACCTCCTATTTCACTCTAAAAACTTTCTAGTGTAAATTTAGTCAAGTCATTTATTTAACTCCCGAGCCTTTATTATCTCATCTACAAAACAGGGCTATTACTCTGCTCAACTTGCAGAATTGCTGTGTAGATTAAAAAACACATATTTTATAAACATTCAGAATCGTAACTGGCACATAGGAAATGATAACTAAATGCTGTTAGTAAAAATTATAAAAGGCAAAAAATAATGAATAAGATGATTTTGCTTCCTTATTGAAATGATTGTTTCTCATTAGTTCATTAAATTGTGACAGAATTGGTGTATTAAATTCACTAACTCATTATTGAACTATTCAGGGCTTGCTGATAAACTTTTAATTATATTGAATTATTCTTATTGCAATAAGAACCCCAACACTGCTTTTGAAATGTAAGTCTGTAAAAGCAGGGAGTGTTTGACATAGGAGACATACAAATATTGTTGAAAAACTGAAGTAATCACCATCTCTTGTGTTCATAATAAGTTTAACTTTAAAAATAAAAGGAATATTGTTACTTATCACTTGGTAAATATTTATAATTTACCAGGCATCTTGCTGAATATTAGCAGGTCATTTTATTTTAATATTGATGTTACTTCAGTGAGTAGATTACTAGGATACCTAAGGTGAAGAAAATCTTGTTATATTTATATATCTGGGTTTATCAGTTAATTATTATGCCAGTGTAAATAAAAATCACTATTATTTTTCCCATTGGCACATACAGCTGTTTCTGTGTTTTTATAAGCCTGAGCAGTATAGTATTTTATGCAGTTTAAAAAATACGGTAGCTATGTATGTTATTGTTCATTTGCATATTACATACATTTAAAATTTACAATTGACATTTGAACAACAGTGATTTGACCTGCACAGATCCACTTATACATGAATTTTTTTCAGTTAATACAATGAGCCATCTCTATCTGTAGATTTCACATCAGCAAGCAAATGCAGATGGAAAATTCAGTATTATTCATTGTAATCCTAGGTACTCAGGAAGCTGTGGCAGGATTGCTTGAGCCCAGGAGTTTGAGGCTGTAGTGAGCTATGATCAAGCCCTTTAGCTTTGATGCATTAGAACTTTTATCACAGAATGATGCTCATTCTGTGAGCTTCAATCTGAGAACCTCAGATGTAGCTAATGAGAAACTAATGAAAAGTATAGAGTAAGAGAATTATAGAAACTTAAAAAAACCAAAACTGTTACATTTCATTTGTACTACTAGCCATGTGCTTCATAAACATTTTCTAGTTTATATAATTGCCTATCTCATTGTCTTAATATGAAGACTAAGATGTCAAAGGGGCATTAGCATGTGATAAGAGTTATATTGGGGGCAGCTAACCCAAAGGAGATCAGATGTGGCTTCGGATACCACAGACATAGCTACATTTCCTCACTCAGGCAGAGCAAGTCAATCCAGAAAGTCCTATCAGACTCTGAGAATGTTGTACTTAAGCCATTCTGAAAATCACTTGAAAGGTATAATTTTAAGTACTTTTAAGATTTAAATCTGCATCATTATACTGAGGGATTAATTTAATTTGTTTGATAGTTTGTTAATTTTCACCCTGTTAATTCCACAGAGGAGGAGTACCGACTTTTCACATACACATGTCTTCCTTGCAGGACTTGAGTTTGCAGAAATTTTGGTGTAGGGGGTGGTCGTGGAACCAATCCCCAGAGATAACTAAATTCAGTTTTGTTCTGAATTTTTTATTTTCTGGGTAGAAACATATGTTCATGAAGTTCTTCTATTTATTTTCTTTCTCAGCCCAATATTGTTAAGAATGATGAATGATCAACTGATGTTTCTAGAACGAGCATTTATTGATCCATTAGGGTTACCAGACAGGCCTTTTTATAGGTAAGAAAAAATATGACTCCCTTCTATAATATCACATTATCTTATTTTTTTTTTCACTGTGGAAAAATGTAGTTGATTTCTTGCAAGTGAACAGAAAATTTCAAAATATATGTAGTAAGTGATAGTTGTATCCTTTCTTCATATGATGTAACATAGTTTTTGTGTCTTTAAGTATCTTTGTTTCTGATTATTAAATAATATATATTTACTTAGAAAATATAGAAGATCCAGAAAGACATGGGAGAAAATAAAAATCTAATTTTCTCAGAAAAAATATAAATTCATGATTATAGTTTTGTATAATTTTAGCTCCTTTCCTATTTTAAATATATTTGTGCTTAGATATACACACAATCCAAACATCTGTCTCTATATATAATGTGTATGATACATATATATTTATTTATTCTTTTTCCTAATGTTGCTATTTAGAGGTTTCACTTCCTCCTAATGACTGTCCCCTTGTTGATCTTCTTTTTTTTTTTTTTTTTTTTGAGGCGGGGTTTTGCTCTTGTTTCCCAGGCTGGCACGCGCCACCATGCCCAGCTAATCCTTTGTATCTTTAGTAGAGACGGGGTTTCACCATGTTGACCTGGATGGTCTCGATCTCTTTACCTCGTGATCCACCCGCCTCGGCCTCCCAAAGTGCTGGGATTACAGTTGATCTTCTAAATATTGCAGAATGAGTTAGATCACTGGACAGCCAAAATTAGCTCTAACTTTCTTTCTAGGGATTATCAAAGGGTCAGGTTTGGGAATAAGAGCATCTTCCAAACAGGTTGACTGGATCACCAATGGCAGCATATTTTTATCTGTCACTCCTCAACCCTCTCCCCATTTTTTTTTTCCTAAGAGACAGAGTCCTACTCTGTCTCCGAGGCTGGAGTTCAGTTGCACAATTATAGCTCACTGCAGTCTCAGATTTTTGGGCTAAAGCAATCTCACAGCAGCCTCCCAAGAAGCTAGGACTACAGTCACATGCTACCGTGCCCAGCTAATATTTGTACTTTCATTCGTAGAGACAGGATGTCCCTATGTTGTCCAGGCTCATCTAGAACTCTTAGCCTCAAGTAATCCTCCTGCCTTGGCCTCCCCGATGTATGGGATTACAGGCATGAGTTACTACTTCTGGTCTTATTTACATCTTTACTTTGGAGCTTGTCCTTCTCTTCTAGGGCTATTACATGAACTGTCTTAGCCCATCCTATAAAACATTCTTTTGGTCACGTGGAACATTACAAAATTGTTTTTGATGATTCTTCAAACTATGCATTAAGTATTCTAACATGGTAGTGTGACTGTTTGAAAAAGGACCAAAGAGAAGAAAACACAATAGAGGGTTGGCTGAGCATAAACAAGATTGTAATGATCACAATTGTGCTATAATTTAGGAGGTAGTGTGGTATATTAAAAAATGAGCAGTTGTTATGTGCCTTGAGAGAAATAATTTAGTTACTTGATCTCTCAGACCTCAGTTTCCTCCTCTGTGAAATACTAATACCAACTGTGTAGAGTTTATTTCTAAGCACTAGAAAAATTGTAAGTAAACACTTTAATACCAAGCATGATTGCTGTGGTTACTATTATCATTGTTACTATTGTAGCACTGAATCACTTAAAGTTATCTGTTTGAAGTAAAAATACAATTAATTACTATAGATTTTTATAGACTAGTCTTCAGAGATGATTGAAATTGAAAGTTCGGTTGACAAGTCACTTGTTCCAAATTGTTATAGGGATATGCAATCCAGGAATTGCAGAGTGCTCTTGTGTGTCATTTGGTTACCTAATAAACAGCAAATGATTTTATCAACAGGCATGTCATCTATGCTCCAAGCAGCCACAACAAGTATGCAGGGGAGTCATTTCCAGGAATTTATGATGCTCTGTTTGATATTGAAAGCAAAGGGGACCCTTCCAAGGCCTGGGAAGAAGTGAAGAGACAGATTTCTGTTGCAGCCTTCACAGTGCAGGCAGCTGCAGAGACTCTGAGAGAAGTGGTCTAAGAGGATTCTCTAGAGAACCCACAATGAATTTGTGGATATATCACTCAGAAAGAATCATGGTGGGTATATTGATAAATTTTAAAATTGGCATATTTGAAATAAAGTTGTATAATATATATAGTTATGTGAGTGTTTATATGTGTGTATGTGTTTATATTGTTTCTTTTATCTTCTCTTTATGGATTAAAAATAAAAAATTGAATTTCATAATTATAGAAGATTATTCTGAAGTGGAAAAATTTAACTCAGTATTAAATCTCAGGAGAGTGGCCTAATATAGTAAAACTCTCATCTGGCATTATCAGGGAATCAAGTTCATTCTATTCATGTCGCTTCACACATAAGAAAACACCAGTATGTCATAGAGAACACTGGGAAATATGCATAGGACTATTTCAAGCCAGAGGCCTCAGACCCTGCCTAGCCAGTCAGCTACCCAGGATCACTATCTCAGCACTTTCGTTGGGAAATGAATCCAATTACACTTTTAGTAAATGTAATCACTCTATAGCATAAGAAATAATTATTTTTATTTATATAAAAGGCTATACTATAACATATACTTTTAGTGAAAAATAGTAACTAAACAAACGTTTGTGAACCTAATAGCCATGTGAAGACAATAACATTTCCAATATCTTTGGATGCCCCATGTACTAATGACAGTTGTGCTTTTGCATTTTCTTGAATTTTATGTTTAATCTTTTCTCTGTTATTACTTATAATTTTATCACACATGGCTGTATCCTTTACATGTTTTGGCATTATGTATTTTTGAACTTTTATAAAGACAATCATATCATGTGTATTTTTTAGGTACTTGATTTTTTCATTGCCTTTTAAGGGTTCATATATGAATCACCTTGGCTGTAGTTTGCCATATTTTGCTGATACAGAGCATTCATTCACGTGAGAGTAAGACTCAGGGTCCATCAAGACAGAGAAAACATACAATAATGTGAATAGGGAAAGTTAATATAAATAATTATTAATTGTAACAGCATTGGAGCAATGAATATTGTCGAGTAAAAGGTAAAGAGAAGTCTCAAGAATATGTGATAAGTAGATACAAGGAATTGCCACTGTCTCCATGGTGAAGTTGGAGTAACCAATGAAGTCTCCTCACACTGTGGCCTCACTCAAAGTTAAGAAGTCTCTGTGGTGTTGCACTTGAAGAACTTCCTTCAAATGGACACTTCTGAAATCCCCAGAAACTTCCCTTCTGGGCCCCTGTGTAAAGCTATTTATGAAGAAATATCAGGCTAGAGGGGTTCTACTACAAATTTGGCAAAGGTAAGTGTCAGGAGAAGCTCTTGGCTGCTGGGTTCGCCTGGCCACCACAAACTTCAGAAAGTGGGTGCCATAGCAGCAGCCTGAACTATATTATCTGGGCACAGGGGTAGCCTCATAAGCCGACTGCATCAGATCCTGGAGATGTCATTTGCATTGCCAGAGTTTGCCAAGTGTGCAAACAGAAAGCAGAGTGGAAAGCACCTCCTTGGAACATCTCTCCCATGACTTCTACTCACAAAGTTTGACATCATAACATGTGACAAAGAATAACAATTTAATGGGCTCAGATCTATTTATGAAGACAACCAAGAGTGAATTTGGAGTGAATTATCCAAAGTTGGATAACTGGTGCATAATAAAATGTATTTACTCATTTTCTACTGGTGTATATTTGGAATGTTTTCTGTATTTTGCTTCTGTGAACATGTCTCCTAATACAGATATTCAAGAGATTCTCTTTTCTGATGATATCTACCTGTAGGTGGAATGTCTGGGTTATAAAGTTTGTGCATATTCAATTTTATAATGTTGAGCTTTTTGTAAGTTATTTTATTTATTTACATTCCCACTGACAAAGTAATCATGTTATTCACAATTATAAAACGTATGGAAAATTGTGGCATGTTAAAGAAACACAAGAACTCAGTTTTACTAGAATTCAAGGCATTTATGGGAAGAACAATCCATACATTGAGCATCAAATACATCACATAAGGCTTGAAAGACATCCAGAGTAGTATAACTACTTTCCTGTAGTTTATCAAAAGCTCATAATAAAGTTAAGGAGGATAGGGATATGGGCACATTTGCATTTTGGAAAGCGTTCTGGCCTAGATGGATTAGAAGGGAATCAACCCAACAAAAGATCAGAACATTTTTTTTCTTTCTGAGACAGAGTCTCACTCTGTCACTCAGGCTGGAGTCAGCAGCACAATCCCAGCTCAGTGTAATCTCTGCCTCCTGGAATCAAGTAATCCTTAAACATCAGACTCCCAAGTAGCTCAGGTTACAGGCGTGCACCACCATCCCTGGCTAATTTTTGCCTTTTTCTGTAGACATGGTGTTTTAACATGTATCCCAGGCTGAGCATGAACTTCCCAGCTCAAGCTATTAATCTCCCTTGTCCTCCCCATGAGCCACCATGCCAAGTCCCGAATCTTTTCTCAAAGCAGTTGCCATGTAGACTTTATCCCCAGAAAAGATAAGACTACCTTCATCCTTCAGGTCTCAGCTTACCTGTCATCTCTTCTAGGAATACTTCCAGGATGACTGCCCCTTCTCTTGTATCCCCCACTAGGCCACAGGCTCCTTAGAGAATGAGTCTTGTTTTTTATTTTGGCTGAATCTCTATCAGTATGGAGAGCCCATAGATGACACTCATTTTGCAAGTAATCAGGGTGACGAGCATATGAGACTGTCCGTGACGTTCTGTGCTTTGAAAAGAAGAACTGAACTACGTCGTAGGATTTCCACAATGCCTTTGTTATGGGGTTTGGCTGAGCATGCTAACAGGTTTTTTGTGACATCATTGTTAGAAAGTTGGACAATATTGTAGATGTGTGATAAGGTGAATATTATTATTATGAAATATGGACCAAAATCCGCATAATACTTGAAAGCTTTATCAACTTTCAATCAATTTACAAGCATGCAATCAGCATCTCCCCAAAATATTGTATGTAATTCAGTGGCTCAGGAACATTCTTTGGCAACATGTTTAAGGCACTGTCATTCGCAAGAGGTAGTGCAATGATAGGAACACAGTTTTTGTTTTGTTTCTTTGAGACAGAGTCTTGATCTGTTGCCAGGTTGGAGTGAAGTGGTGTGATCTGGGTTCACTGCAACTTCCACCTCCCAGGTTCAAGTGATTCTCCTGCCTCAGCCTCCTGAGTAGCTGGGATTACAGGTGCCCACCACCAAGCCCAGCTACTTTTTTGCATTTTAAGTAGAGTTGGTCTCACCAGGTTGGCAAGGCTGGGCTCAAACTCCTGACCTCAAATGATCTACCTGCCTCTGCCTCCCAATGTACAGGGATTACAGGCATGAGCCATGGCCTACAGCCATGGGTTTTTAGAGACAGACTGCCTGGATTCTAACCCTAGTTCTCCCACTTACAGTATGCCTATGGGCAAATTATTAAAACTTTCTGATATTAAGTTTCTTAATCTTTAAATGGGTATAAAATATGATCTATCTCATGGGGTTGCTGTAAGAATTAAATAAGTTAGAACATGTAAAACACTTAGAACAGTTTTTAGCTTATAATTAGTAATCAGTAAATGGTTGATATTTTCATTTGAATGGTAGAGTATTTTTCAGTTAGCTAATGTACTACCAGCACTTTTTCTCTCCTACATTTTCTGCGTGACGATACAACTGTAGTAAAATAGATGATAAATTTGGTAGCTTCTAGCACTGAGATTGGAACTATTGTTCTTTCTTCTATATGCATCTCATAAGTTGCTTATTGTTTATTTCTAATACAGGGCATTCTACACAACATAATATTGAATTTTTACTGAAAAGTGAGAATACTAGAAAGCCTTTCCTCTCTATACTTATGTAAAGAACATGCAACATTTTAAGCAGTGTTTGAAGCCATTTTCAAAGAACAAAATTTCTGGAAATGTCCTTATATGCATCTATGATTACCTTTCATTAATTTTTTAGGATATATTTTTTGAAACATAATGCTGATGAAATGACACTTCAGAAAACATGCTAATTTACAATGCCATGCATTGATTAAAAAGACACCCACTTTATCTTTTTCTAGGATATGCTGGCTTTTATAAATTTTAGAGTTATTTAATGTCTGTTAATATTTAAATGGTGACTTTTATTTAGATTTTCACTTTTTCAATTTCTAGAAAGGTTAGATAATTTTAAGTTTATAGAAAGAACCTAAATCCTAAAACATTAGATAATGTATTAATACAATTATATGTAAACACTGGTAACTTATTAAATCATGCTAAATGGCAACAAAATATTTGTATGGCAACCCTGTCAAAAATAATTGTCATACACTATTAAAAATAATTATGAACATAATTATTGCTTAAATGATTATTACATAAATTTAAAATGAATACATACATTGTTATAGATATGTATGTACATATATATGTAAAGTATCTGGTTAAAAATTATTCACAAAGGTGTATGAATCAAAAAACTTTATTATTATATGAAGCAATTATTTCAAAATAGTCATAAAATAGTGAAAATAAGGGGAAAAGGCTGATAAAAGTAATTCCACCAATTTTTATACATACAATTATTTGAATCACAATGAGTTCCTTGGTACACTCTTTTATTTATTTATTTTTTGGGGGGGTTGAATTTATTTATTTATTTTTATTTTTTTTAAATTTTTTATTGGATTTAAGGTTTTGGGGTACATGAGCAGAGCATGCAAGACAGTTGCATAGGTACACACATGGCACTGTGCTTTGCTTTCCTTTTCCCCTTCACCCACATTTGGTATTTCTCCCCAGGCTATCCCTCCCCACCTCCCCCTCCCACTGGCCCTCCCCTTTCCCCTCCAATAAACCCCAGTGTTTAGTACTCCCCTTTCTGTGTCCATGTGTTCTCATTTTTCATCACCCGCCTATGAGTGAGAATATGCGGTGTTTCATTTTCTGTTCTTGTGTCAGTTTGCTGAGGATGATGTTATCCAGATTCATCCATGTCCCTACAAACGACACAAACTCATCATTTCTGATTGCTGCATAATATTCCATGGTGTATATGTGCCACATTTTTCCAATCCAGTCTATTATCAATGGGCATTTGGGTTGATTCCAGGTCTTTGCTATTGTAAACAGTGCTGCAATGAACATTCGTGTACATGTGTCCTTATAGTAGAACGATTTATAGTCTTTTGGATATATACCCAGTAATGGGATTGCTGGGTCAAATGGAATTTCTATTTCTAAGGCCTTGAGGAATCGCCACACTGTCTTCCACAATGGTTGAACTAATTTACTCTCCCACCAACAGTGTAAAAGTGTTCCTTTTTCTCCACATCCTCTCCAGCATCTGTTGTCTCCAGATTTTTTAATGATCGCCATTCTAACTGGCGTGAGATGGTATCTCAATGTGGTTTTGATTTGCATCTCTCTGATGACCAGTGACGATGAGCATTTTTTCATATGATTGTTGGCCTCATATATGTCTTCTTTCGTAAAGTGTCTGTTCATGTCCTTTGCCCACTTTTGAATGGGCTTGTTTGTTTTTTTCCTATAAATCTGTTTGAGTTCTTTGTAAATTCTGGATATCAGCCCTTTGTCAGATGGGTAAACTGTAAAAATCTTTTCCCATCCACTCTAGTGACTGTTTCTTTTGCTGTGCAGAAGCTGTGAAGTTTCATTAGGTCCCATTTGTCTATTTTGGCTTTTGTTGCCAATGCTTTTGGTGTCGTCTGCATATAGAGACAATTTGGCTTCCACCTTTCATATTTAAATACCCTTTATTTCTTTTTCTTGCCTGATTGCTCTGGCTAGAACTTCCAGTACTATATTGAATAGGAGTGGTGAAAGAGGGCATCCTTGTCTAGTGCCAGATTTCAAAGGGAATGCTTCCAGTTTTTGCCCATTCAGTATGATATTGGCTGTTGGTTTGTCATGAATAGCTTTTATTACTTTGAGATACGTTCCATCGATACCGAGTTTATTGAGGGTTTTTAGCATAAAGGGCTGTTGAATTTTGTCAAATGCCTTCTCTGCGTCGATTGAGATAATCATGTGGTTTTCGTTTTTGGTTCTGTTTATGTGGTGAATCCTACTTGATCATGATGAATAAGTTTTTTGATTTGCTGTTGCAATCGGCTTGCCAATATTTTATTGAAGACTTTTGCATCTATGTTCATCATGGATATTGGCCTGAAGTTTTCTTTTCTTGTTGGGTCTCTGCCAGGTTTTGGAATCAGAATGATGTTGGTCTCGTAAAATGATTTGGGAAGGATTTCCTCTTTTTGGATTGTTTGCAATAGTTTTAGAAGGAATGGTACCAGCTCCTCTTTGTGTGTCTGGTAGAATTCGGCTGTGAACCCGTCTGGACCTGGGCTTTTTTTGAGTGGTAGGCTCTTAATTGCTACCTCGACTTCTGACCTTGTTATTGGTCTATTCATAGTTTCAGCTTCCTCCTGGTTTAGGCTTGGGAGGACACAGGAGTCCAGGAATTTATCCATTTCTTCCAGGTTTACTAGTTAATGTGCATAGAGTTGTTTATAATATTCTCTGATGATGGTTTAAATTTCTGTGGAATCTGTGGTGATTTCTCCTTTATCATTTTTTATTGCATCTATTTGGTTGTTCTCTCTTTTATTTTTAATCAGTCTCGCTAGTGGTCTGTCTATTTTGTTGATCTTTTCAAAAAACCAGCTCTTGGATTTATTGATTTTTTGAAGGGTTTTTCGTGTCTCAATCTCCTTCAGCTCAGCTCTGATCTTAGTTATTTCTTGTCTTCTGCTGGGTTTTGAGTTTTTTTGATCTTGCTCCTCTAGCTCTTTCAATTTTGACGATAGTGTGTCAATTTTGGATCTCTCCATTCTCCTCATATGGGCACTTATTGCTATATACTTTCCTCTAGAGACTGCTTTAAATGTGTCCCAGAGGTTCTGGCATGTTGTGTCTTCGTTCTCATTGGTTTCAAAGAACTTCTTTATTTCTGTCTTCATTTCATTGTTTACCCAGTCAACATTCAAGAGCCAGTTGTTCAGTTTCCATGAAGCTGTGTGGTTCTGGGTTGGTTTCTGTATTCTGAGTTCTAACTTGATTGCACTATGGTCTGAGAGGCTGTTTGTTATGATTTCAGTTGTTTTGCATTTGTTGAGCAGTGCTTTACTTCCAATTATGTGGTCAATTTTAGAGTAGGTGTGATGTGGTGCTGAGAAGAATGTGTATTCTGTGGATTTGGGGTGGAGAGTTCTGTAAAGGTCTATCAGGTTTGCTTGCTCCAGGTCTGAGTTCAAGCCCTGGATATCCTTGTTGATTTTCTGTCTGGTTGATCTGTCTAATATTGACAGTGGAATGTTAAAGTCTCCCACTATTACTGTGTGGGAGTCTGAGTCTCTTTGTAAGTCATTAAGAACTTGCCTTATGTATCTGGGTGCTCCTGCATTGGGTCCACATATGTTCAGGATCATTAGCTCTTCTTGTTGTATCGATCCTTTTACCATTTTGTAATGGCCTTCTTTGTCTCTTTTGATCTTTATTGCTTTAAAGTCTGTCTTATCAGAGATGAGAATTGCAACTCCTGCTTTTTTTTTTTTGCTCTCTATTTGCTTGGTAAATCTTCCTCCATCCCTTTATTTTGAGCCTTTGTGTATCCTTGCATGTGAGATGAGTTTCCTGGATACAGCACACTGATGGGTTTTGGATTTTTATCCAATTTGCCAGTCTGTGTCTTTTGATTGGTGCATTTAGTCCATTTACATTTAGGGTTAATATTGTTATGTGTGAACTTGATACTGCAATTTTGATGCTAAGTGGCTGTTTTGCCTGTTAGTTGTTGTAGATTCTTCATTATGTTGATGCTCTTTAGCATTTAGTGTGATTTTGGAATGGCTGGTACTGGTTGTTCCTTTCTATGTGTAGTGCCTCTTTTAGGAGCTCCTGTAAAGCAGGCCTGGTGGTGACAAAATCTCTGAGTACTTGCTTGTTCGCAAAGGATTTTATTTTTCCTTCACTTCTGAAGTTCAGTTTGGCTAAATATGAAATTCTGGGTTGAACGTTCTTTTCTTTAAGGATGTTGAATATTGGCCCCCACTCTCTTCTGGCTTGTAGTGTTTCTGCTGAGAGATCTGCTGTGAGTCTGATGGGCTTCCCTTTGTGGGTGACCCGACCTTTCTCTCTGGCTGCCCTTAGTATTTTCTCCTTTATTTCAACCTTGTTGAATCTGATGATTATGTGCCTTGGGGTTGCTCTTCTTGCGGAATATCTTTGTGGTGTTCTCTGTATTTCCTGCATTTGAGTGTTGGCCTGTCTTGCTAGGTGGGGGAAATTTTCCTGGATGATGTCCTGAAGAGTATTTTCCAGCTTGGATTCATTCTCTTCGTCCCCTTCTGGTACACCTATCAAACGTAGGTTAGGTCTTTTCACATAGTCCCACATTTCTTGGAAACTTTGTTCATTCCTTTTTGCGCTTTTTTCTCTAATCTTGGTTTCTCGTTTTATTTCATTGAGTTGGTCTTCGACTTCAGATATTCTTTCTTCTGCTTGGTCAATTCGGCTATTGAAACTTGTGCATGCTTCACGAAGTTCTCGTATTGTGTTTTTCAGCTCCTTTAATTCATTCATATTCCTCTCTAAATTATCCATTCTTGTTATCATTTCCTCATATCTTTTTTCAAGTTCCTTAGTTTCTTTGCATTGATTTAATACATGTTCTTTTAGCTCACAAAAGTTTCTCATTATCCACCTTCTGAAGTCTAATTTCGTCATTTCGTCAGAGTCATTCTCCTTCCAGCTTTGTTCCCTTGCTGGTGAGGAGTTTTGGTCCTTTCTAGGAGGTGAGGTGTTCTGGTTTCGGGTGTTTTCCTCCTTTTTTCGCTGGTTTCTTCCCATCTTTGTGGATTTATCCCCTTGTCGTCTGCGTAGTTGCTGACTTTTCGATTAGGTCTCTGAGTGGACACCCAGATTGTTGTTGAATGATGAAGTATTTCTGTTACTTGGTTTTCCTTCTACCAGTCTAGCCCCTTCTCTGTATGACTGCTGAGGTCCACTCCAGGCCCTGCTTGTCTGGGGTGCCCCTCTAGCAGCTGTGGCACAGTGAGGGATGCTACCAGTTTCTTTTTCTGCTATCTTTGTCCCAGGATGATGCCTGCCAAATGTCAGTCTTTTGGATTTAGAGGGGTCAGGGAGCTGCTTGAGGAGACAGTCTGTACTTTATAGGAGCTCAATTGCTGAGCTGTGAGTTCTGTTGTTCATTCAGGGCGGTTAGGCTGCTATGTTTGATTCTGCTGCAACAGAGCTCATTAAAGAAACCCTTCTGTTCTCATATGCTCTTGTTGGGGGGTTCAGGCTTTATTTTTGGATGTCCGCTGAGGTGTTCTGCCCAGCTAGGAGGCAGACTAGCCACTGTTTGCCTGCCGAGGCCCCGCCCTGCTGTTGTGTGGTTCTCCCTGTTGCTGCAGGCTCTGCTGTTCTGCTGTGGTCTCTGCCACGCCCTGTGGCACAGTCTTTTTGTTGTAGTGGGTTGCCTCGGCAACGGCAGGCTGCGTCAGCAGTGGGCGTGTATCTCAGTAGGGACGGGTTGCCTCGGCAACGGCTGGCTGTGTCGGCAGTGGGCGTGTATCTCAGTTGGGGCGGGTTGCCTCAGTAATGGTGGATGCCCCTCTCCCACAGAGCGTCTCGAACTGCCTGCCAGGGATTGTTTGAAATCGCGGTTTGTTCGTCCCACTGGGTACCCCGAACACTCTGTCCCTGCAATCCCCTGGGCTGGCCTACTGTCCAAGTCTCGTTCAGTCTCAAGTCCAGCCCTCTCAAGTCTCAGGTTGCCGGTTCAACAGGGCACCCAGACAAGCATGCCCTGTGGGGAGCGCTGGGGTGGCTGGCTGCCGCCACCCCGGCTGCCAGCTTCGCCAGGCAGAGGTACTGCCTGGCGTCCGTCATCTCCATTTTACTTGGGAGTTTCCCGGTTTTGTGGGCAACAAAGATCAGTCTGGAAATGCAACTCGGACTCACCTCTCCGCGGATTCAACGAGAGCTCCAAACCTGGGTTGTTCTCACAGCGCCATCTTGAGTCCTCCCGGTACACTCTTTTAAATGAGAGAGTTACACAGTACAGATGTGTTAGTAATCCCAGTTAATGTTTTATTTTTGAACATATTCAGATAAATACAGCTAGGCACTTAGTAAGCAATTATAAATTTGTTTTAAAACAGAGTAAGAAATTTAAAATTTAAAACAGAGTAAGAAATTTTTAAAGTTACTATGTGATAAAAAAGAACATATTTAATGACATATTTCTTTTAGTTAAAATGTTTCTTTGGACTGCATGCATTAAATAAACTTTTTTCCATCTTATCTCAAAGCCTTCTGTTGGGTTGTCAGCCTCCAACTGTGTTTTTTTTATACTTTATAAATCTAAGCAGCTAATTTCACACCTTTCTGTGCAACCAAATCAATGTCAGAAAGTGGGTGTCATCTTGGTTGGGACCAAACACTTTTAAAGGATGCTTGTCCAGAGATTTCTTCTCCAGAGAGGATCCACTGGATTTGTGGCTGCTGAGAGCCAGGAGTTCCTGCTGATCTGGATCTTGACAGAGCTTCTAGATGTGAGACATTCACAGTAGCCTGTGAGTATGGAATTTACAGTAAACTCATCATGCTCACTTTTTCTCATAAAAATACTTTAAATGTACCTGGCAGCAAGCTTGGGTCTTGTTTAAGCAAACAAGTAGACATCGATATAAAGTATCTTTCTTTTGTAATATATGGTTTGTGTTCCATTGCTCTCTGATTATTTTTATTTGACTATTTTTACAGAAAATAGTCAAATAAAAATAATCATAAAATCCAATTCTGTTGGATTATTTTAGGTGTGAAGAAATATATTTCCAGAGTTTTATGCATTGATGGAACCGATAAAGTACCTACATGTTCACTCAAATGTGGGCATATAGTAAAGATTTTTATGTACAACAAAATGAAAGTTAAAAATGTTGAATTACTTTGAAAATTCTTGTTGCAAAGGTCTTATTTGCTGTCCCTTTAAAATCTTCAATTTGCAGACAAGATTTGAGAAGTGTTGAAAATAGATCCAACCAGCTTGTACGGGCTCCCAAGAAACTGTGGCTTCCAAGTCACTATAGTGAACTATTGGAAATAAAGATGACTAGGAGGTCATGCTTCCGTTAAATGCATTTCTGGATTTTCTAGTATAGACAGGAAAGACTAACGTATACCTTAACTTTTTGTTGTTGTCGTTTTAGAAGATAATTATTGATTAATTCTTGTTAATTATTATAGCTTAAATATTTACCATTTCAGAATGCAAAGGTGCTCTCTCTTATCATCTGAATTGACTGTGGGAATAAGTTTCCTAAATTAAAAATAATAGATACTCTTTTCATTTCTACCAGACACACAAAGAGGAGCTGGTACCATTCCTTCTGAAACTATTCAAAATATTCCAAAAAGAGGGAATCCTTCCCAAATCATTTTATGAGACCAACATCATCCTGATACCAAAACCCGGCAGAGACTCAACAAGAAAAGAAAACTTCAGGCCAATATACATGATGAACATAGATGCAAAAATCTTCAATAAAATACTGGCAAGCCGATTGCAACAGCAAATCAAAAAACTTATCCATCATCATCAACTAGGATTCATCCCGGGGATGCAAGGCTGGTGGTTCAACATACGCAAGTCTATAAACGGAATTCACCACATAAACAGAACCAAAAACAAAAACCACATGATTATCTCAATTGATGCAGAGAAGGCATTTGACAAAATTCAACAGCCCTTTATGCTAAAAACCCTCAATAAACTCGGTATTGACAGAACGTATTTCAAAGTAATAAAAGCTATTTACAACAAACCAACAGCCAATATCATACTGAATGGGCAAAAACTGGAAGCATTCCCTTTGAAATTCAGCACTAGACAAGGATGCCCTCTTTCACCACTCCTATTCAATATAGTACTGGAAGTTCTAGCCAGAGCAAATCAGGCAAGAAAAAGAAATAAAGGGTATTTAAATATGAAAGGTGGAAGCCAAATTGTCTCTATATGCAGACGACATGATAGTATATCTAGAAGACCCCATCGCCTCGGCCCGAAAACTCCTGAAACTGATAAGCAACTTTAGCAAAGTCTCAGGATATAAAATCAATGTGCAAAAATCACAAGCATTTCTATATACCAATAACAGACTTAAAGAGAGCCAAATCAAGAACGAACTGCCATTCACAATTGCTACAAAATGAATAAAATACCTAGGAATACAACTTACAAGGAACATAAGTGACCTCTTCAAGGAAAACTACAAACCACTGCTCAACAAAATAAGAGAGGACACAAACAGATGGAGAAACATTCCATAATCATGGTTAGGAAGAATCAATATCGTGAAAATGGCTATACTGCCCAAAGTAATTTACAGTATCAATGCTATCCCCATAAAGCTACCGTGGACTTTTTTCACAGAACTGGAAAAAACCATCATGAACTTCATATGGAACCAAAAGAGAGCCCACATAGCCAAGTCAATTCTAAGCAAAAAGAACACAGCCGGAGGCATCACACTACCAGACTTCAAACTATACTACAAGGCTACAGTAATCAAAACAGCATAGTACTGGTACCAAAACAGAGATATAGACCAATGGAACAGAACAGAGGCATCAGAGACAACACAACATATCTACAACCATACAATCTTTGATAAACCTAACAAAAACAAGCAATGGGGAAAGGATTCCCTGTTTAATAAATGGTGTTGGGAAAATTGGCTAGCCATGTGCAGAAAGCAGAAACTGGACCCCTTCCTGAAACCTTACACTAAAATTAACTCCAGATGGATTAAAGACTTAAACATAAGACCTGGCAACATAAAAACCCTTGAAGAATCTAGGCAAAACCATTCAGGACATAGGAGTAGGCAAGGACTTCATGAACGAAACACCAAAAATATTGGCAACAAAAGCCAAAATAGACAAATGGGACCTAATCAAACTCCACAGCTTCTGCACAGCAAAAGAAATAGTCACTAGAGTGAATCAGCAGCCAACAGAATGGGAAAAGATTTTTGCAGTTTACCCATCTGACAAAGGGCTGATATCCAGAATTTACAAAGAACTCAAACAGATTTACAGGAAAAAAACAAACAAGCCCATTCAAAAATGGGCAAAGGATATGAACAGACACTTTACAAAAGAAGACATACATGAGGCCAACAATCATATGAAAAAATGCTCATCATCACTGGTCATTAGAGAGATGCAAATCAAAACCACATTGAGATAGCATGTCACACCAGTTAGAATGGCAATCATTAAAAAATCTGCAGACAATAGATGCTGGAGAGGATGTGGAGAAATAGGAACACTTTTACATTGTTGGTGGGAGTGTAAATTAGTTCAACCATTGTGGAAGACAGTGTGGTGATTCCTCAAGTCCTTAGAAATTGAAATTCCATTTGACCCAGCAATCTCATTACTGGGTATATATCCAAAGGACTATAAATTGTTTTACTATAAAGACACATGTACATGAATGTTCACTGCAGCACTGTTTACAATAGCAAAGACCTGGAACCAACCCAAATGCCGATCGATGATAGACTGGACTGGGAAAATGTGGCACATATACACCATGGAATATTATGCAGTAATCAAAAATGATGAGTTCATGTCCTTTGTAGGGAGATGGATGAATCTGGAGGACATCATTCTCAGCAAACTGACCCAAGAACAGAAAATGAAATACCGCATATTCTCATTCATAGGTAGGTGATGAAAAATGAGAACACATGGATACAGGGAAGGGAGTACTACACACTGGGGTCTATTGGGGGGAATAGGGGAGGGACAGTGGGTGGGGGGAGTTGGGGAGGGATAGCCTGGGGAGAAATGCCAAATGTGGGTGAAGGGGAGGAAGGCAGCAAAACACACTGCCATGTGTGTACCTATGCAACTATCTTGCATGTTCTGCACATGTACCCCAAAACCTAAAATGCAATTAAAAAAAAAAGTAAAAAAATTTTTTTGAAAGGAAGAGCTTCGGTATTAAAATTAGAAAGTCAAATTCAACCATTGATAGTTTTAGAAGCTGACAGCTGAAGAAGACTCTGATTGAATTAATTAAGCTTAGATAAAACCTAATCTATTTATAATTGTCTTCAGAAAACTTCACAGGTAAGTTTGGAGGCAGGGAGTACAGACTATTAGCGTAAATACCAAGTATCTTTTGTATATTATAATTATGAAACCATTGAGAGAGATGAGTTTAGAAAGATGTAAACAGGAAGAGATTTGAGATGTGCTTCTTGGTTAATAAGCTAATATAACCAAGAAGCTAATATAAGTGACTCAGGAATCATACCAGCTTTTACTCTCTGCCGAAGCTTTAGGCTTTTTTAAGTAATTTGGGTATGATTGAGAGCACTGGTTGTTTTAACAAAAATACTGTGAGGACCCTCATCTCATTTTCTCATTGGTATCACAGTTGTTTCCTCATATCTATGGATTTTATACCTGTGGATTCAACTAAGCTCAAATCAAAAATATTTGAGAGGAAGGAAAAGCAGTTGGACTGAACATGTACAGAGTTTTAAACATTTTCTCTTTGTTCCTAAAAAATATGGTATTACTATTTACACAACATTTACATTGTATTAGGCATTAAAAGTAATCTAGAGGTGATTTAAAGTATCCAGAGGATATGTTTAGGTTACATGCAAATGCTACACCATTTTCTATAAAGAGATATGAACATCTTAGGATTTTGATATCTCAGGAAGTCCAGGACCCAATCTTTAATGGTTATTGAGGGAAAATTGTATAAATCCAGTATATTTGCATTTAGTATGTCTATGTTTGTACTGGAGATAAGTTATTAGGTAGATTGGACAGAGCACAGACAATAAAAATTGTTTACAAACGCTTTTTCCCTCTCGCCAGAGCAAAATAAATAAATGGCTGTGCTGGGAACAAGGCCAAGCTCCAATGAGCTGTCCTGGGTGCAGAGAAATCTTGAAGAAGCCCAACTTCAACATCAATGTGGTCCTCAAGAAGCTGGTTTCCCTTACCAGGCAGACCAGACCTCAGAACATCAGCAGCTCACACAATATCTAGGACGGGCTGCTGAGGAATGCAGGGTATGTGATGCCACTAATGCAGTTTGAAATCTACAGGATTGTGAATTAGAAAGATGAGGGCTTGTGACAATGTTGATGAGAATGCAGGTGGTGGAGATGGTGAGTATTTCACGAAAATCCCAAGATATAAATGTGTCCTTTCAATGTTGCTGACTAATTTGACGCTTTAATCATAGCTGTGCTGAGCCTTCACCAAAGGAGGTTTCCTTAGAAACACTGTCCAAATGTGTGGCATGGAGCTGTGGAGGAGGTGGCCAGCACCAAGAACACTGGCGCCTGCTGCAAGCTTGACCCCTTCAAAGCCAGGTTATACAAAAGCCAATTTCTCAGGAAATTTACGATCTTATCAGAAGAATCCCTTCCAAGTCGTGTTAATATGGAAAAATCTGACCACTCAACTCTAACTTAAAATTACAATTATCTCAACCAAATTCTTGTCTCATAGACAAAGGATTGAAATCTACAATAATATCTTTATTACTGCTAACCTTCTTTGACATTTTACAGGAGAAACTTATAAAGGAAATGGATCCTTTGTGGAAAATCAGTCAAGAGACACAAAACAATCTAAATCAGGAAACTAGCAAAACTCATTCATTAGCAGTAAGAATAAAAATGTTTTCTTTGTTTTTATTCAGATAAACATAATTTTGGCTTATACTTTTTAGCTATATTCAGACAACCGGTTAAAAGACAGTTGTTTCATCCTAAGAAAATGTAGTGATTTCAAATGATATAACAGGAGTCACAAATAGGCCAACACAAGCTAGCCCAAATACTTCTAGTATATTGGATAAACAGGGCATGGTATGTATCCTAATTCAAATTTGAAGGTTGACAGAAACATTTTCAGACACTGGAGATAAAACAACATTTCACTAAATTTGGGTGTGAGCAAGAGAAAAGAAATATAATAGTATACAGAGTAAAAATGTAGTAAAGGTAAAAAAAATCTACATAATATGGTATATACCTAAATGTTTTTAACATTTGGGAGAATCAGGCAAAGGAAAAACCTAAAAGAGAGAAAACTAATAGAGGAAATAACTGACTCACTAAGAAGTGTGAAGCATAAAGAAAGAAGAACAAGGAGTTTTTAGAGGTTTTGATTTAAACAGGGAGAGAGAATAGGAACATTAAAAATCAATGGTCAGATGTTCCCCTCCGTGTGTCCATGTGTTCTCATTGTTCAACACACAATTATGAGTGAGAACATGCAGTGTTTGATTTTCTGTTCTTGTGTCAGTTTGCTGAGAATGATGGTTTATGTATACCTATGTAACAAACCTTCACGATCTGCACACGGACCCCAGAATTTAAAGTGTAATAAATAAAAACAAAAACATAAAACAATGGTCAGAAAGGAATAGCAAATATTAAAGACTCTTTGCAAGAGAGAGGCAGAAAGTTTATAAATTACTTGCATGATTAAACTGAGAATATAATTATTTGAAGCTTTCTGTTTTCTATTGAGAGTGAGGACATGTAATCCTTTTAAGTGAATATCTCTGCAGGACTATGTGGCTTTATGGAAGGTGATGATAAAAATTCAATATCAAAAGATGCATCTATTTCTGCATGATGAGGAGCAACTCATCTGCAGGCACTGGACAGAGAAGCAGAACAGCTTTTCCAACAACTACAAGACAGTGAATTGAGGATGACTCAACATATAGAAAGGATGAAAGACATGGACAGAGAGCTGTGGGAGATGTGCCACCTGCCTAATGGGGAGCTGCTCCAGGTAAGGAGGGAGGGTCCATCCTCTGAGACCGGAAGTCTTTGCTGGGCAATGATGCCAGGATGTGGAAATGTTACCTTCAATGTTGCTACTCTCAGCTAAGTGACTCATGTACCTTGATTCCCATTATTACATTTGTCCAGGCATTTATTTCTGCACATTCTAGTGATCATTGGACAATGGTAATCTTTGCCATTTTAGTAGATAAAGGTCAAAATTCTCTTCAGTGTGATCAGGAATACTATCCACACACAGAGATCCCCCAAATCAGCAGAACTCTAGGTCAGGGGAAAGTTAGCTTTAGCTTTGTTAGTAATACTCTGTTTTTGCGCCCTAGTTCCTCCTCACTTTCTGATGTTCCAAAAAATAGTGATTTGCTGAAGACATTGGGCTTTTCCCCTTGCCTAGGCAAGGTTTGTAAAAGTTACTCATCAGTGTCAGTGTACTTTGTTTCTCATGTGATTCTCTGTTTTGTTTTAATTGTTGTAATGAATGGTCAGAACTGTTTTTGGAAATAAGATTAGGAGATGAGAGACCCTAAAAAACTAGATAGCATAAGAATAAATGTAAAAATATATCAGTGAGGTTTACAGGGGGAAATTTGTGCCCACAATGTCATTTTGAAATTAGCAATAAAGAAGAGTTAATAATTGGGAGACATTGTTAATCATGAAATTATTATCAGATGCATTTTTTCTCTAGGTAGGTCTCTGCAGCAAATTAGAAGGAATGTAGTTGACCTGTTCAACACTTATAAAATGGTATGTGGCCTGATGCCTTAATCTGTATTGTAAGAAAAGAATATATCTAAAATTCCATGGCAGAAGGCTCCATGTTTTCCTGAAAATATTTTTGCAGGCATTGACAAAAAGTGTGTTTTGTATAATGTTATTATTTAATGTAATTATTAGGATACATTTAATAATCCTACCACTGAATAACAAAGTATTATATTATAAATGGCCTAAGGAATAAGCAGGTTATTTATTAAAGAGGAAGTTGGGGGAACCATTAAATGAGGGAGAAAATGCTTAAGTCTATTAGCATGTCAGAAGATGGAAAATCAAACAGTAAATTTCCATAATTATGCATTATATGGGCAATATTTCATTATTTAAATCTATCTCATAATAACCAATGGTTTCTTAGGTTGCATTTCCAAAAAAACAGCGACAATGGAAAAGATCTGGGTTTCAGTGACTTTCTCCACATAACCTACAACAGAAGTCTCCTGTATATCTCTATATTAAGAGAGAACACTTGTCTTTTTATACCTACTTCTTCGTATATTTGCATATCCTACTGTGCAGTAACTTCTGACCACAGGACATTAATATTATTCATCTTTGATATTGTACAATGGAGTCAGCGTTGCATATAGTAGACACAGTAGACACAAAAGTAGAAACAAACATTTATTCATTATAGTTATTAGAAGGGGGATAAAGGTTTACAAAACATTATATATTGGCAATTTGGATGCTACGAGTACTAATAATAGACATGGAAACTAATGCTTACTTTTAGAAAGTTTCATGTAATTAAAAATATTAAATATTTGCCTATATAACAACTTCTGGTGCTCTTCTGTGTGTGTGTGTGTATAACTATTGTAATATGAGTCTCCAGAAGGTTGACGTTTTTAGTTTTTGTATGCCTGAAAAAGGACTTTATTTTTCTTAGAAGAAAGTGTTGTTTTGGAAAGATTTTTTTGAGTATATAATTCTAGATTCACAATTTTTTATTATTATTTCAAATATATTTTCAACTTTTAGTCACTTGTACTCTTCCTGGTAAGAAATTGATGGACATATTTTTCTCTCTTTTGCTGATCATTACTTCTTTCTCCCTTTCATTCTTCTCTCTTTCTTCCTTTCTTCTTTCCTTTCTTTCTCTTTCTCTCCCTTGAGCCTGTTGCATTTTCTTCTCTCTCTCTCCCTTTCTCCCTTCGTCCTTCTCTCCCTTGCTCCCTCCCTCCCTGCCTTTCTTTCTCTTTCTTGCTTTCTTCCTTCCTTTCTATTTCTTTCTCTTTCTCTCTCTCTCTCTCTCTGTCTCTCTTTCTGCCTTTCTGCCTTTTGGCCTTCTGCTTCCTTTCTTTTTTTCCTTTTTCTTATCTTTATTTTTGTTGTTGTTCTTTGTTGATTTGCTCTTTGTCACTGATTTTGAACTATTAGATTATGATGGATATTGCCATAGGTTTAATTTCTTTCCTCCTTTTGGGTTCATCAAACTTCTTGGATATGTAAATTTTTAAAAATCTGTACAATTTTTGACCATTACTATTTAAACTTTTTTTTCTGTATTGACTTTTTTTAACCTTTGAGTAATTAAATTACACACATATTGGGCCACTTGGAGTCATCTATGTCTGACTTATACATCGATCATAGGCTAAAATTCTCCCTTCGCTCTCATTTTGGAGTTTTAAATGCATTGTCTTCAGGATTGCTAATCTAATCTGATGCAAGTCTGATCTGCTGCTAATCCCAGATAATATAGTTCTGATTTCAGTGGTTGTATTATTTTATCTCTATTATACAAATTTGTCTGTCTTTGTCTATCATATATTTACTTACCTTATATGAATATATAAAATATGGTTATTTTAAATGTTGTAATATCTTTGCTAATTCTAAAAGTTGTTTCAGTTCTGGTTCATTTTTTATTGATTACTTTTTTGTTTTTATAAGTATTATTTTGCTATTTATTTGCATTCTTGGTATTTTTTAATTTTATTATAGACATAGTAAATTTTTAAACTGACATTGTATATTTTTGTTTTCTAACAATATTTTTGAATGCTATTTCAGAGCACTGTTAAGATTTTTAGAAATAGTTGTATCTCTTTTGATCTTTCTTTGAGAATTTGTTAACATGGACTGTGATAAGGTTGAACGAAGTTCATTCTGGGAGGGGATCATCACACACCGGGACCTGTCAGAGGGTGGGGGCAAGGGGAGAGACAGCATTAGAAGTACCTAATGTAGCTGATGGGTTGATCGGCGCAGCAAACCACCATGACACTTGTATACCTATGTAACAAACCTGTACTTTCTGCACATGTATCCCAGAACTTAAAGCATAATTTTAAAAAGGAAGAGAAAAAGGGCAAAGGATATAAACAGACACTTCTCAAAATAAGACATACAAATGGCCAATAAACACAGGAAAAAATGCTCATAATCACTAATCATCAGAGAAATGCAAACCAAAACCACAATGAGATACTGTCTCACACAAGTTAGAATGACTATTAATAAAACATTTCATAATAACAGATGCTGGTGAGGCTGTGGAGAAAAGGGAACACTTTCACACTGTTGATGGGAATGTAGGTTAGTCCAGTAACTGTGAAAAGCAGTTTGGAGATTTCTTAGATAACTTAAAACAGAGTTACCATTTGACCCACCCATCCCATTACTGAGTATATACCCAGAAGAAAATAAATCATTCTATCAGAAAGATCATGCACGTGTATGTTTTTCACAGTACTATTCACAACAGCAAACACAGAGAATCCACCTATTTGTCCATCAACGATGAACTGGTTAAAGAAAATGTGGCACACATACAGCACAGAGTATTATGCAGCCACAAAGAGCCAAATTATGTCCTTGGCAGTAACACGAATGCAGCTGGAGGCCACTGTCCTAAGCGAATTAACACAGGAACAGAAAACCAAACACCACGTTTTTACTTATAAGTAACATCTAAGCATTGGTACATATAGACATAAATATGGAAATAATAAAGACTGGAGACTACATGGGGGAGAACAAGAAAGGAAGTCATGGGCTGAAAAACTATCTGTTGGAAACTAGGCTCACTGTCTGTGTGATGAAATCACTCAGACCCAAAACCTCAGCATCATGCAATATATACATGTAAAGAAGTTGCCCATTTACTCCCTGAATCTGAAATAAAAGTTGAAATTATAAAATATAAAAACTAAAAAATAAAATAACAAATCATATATACACAAAAAATCATGATGAATCTCAAAAACATATTAAATGACCCAAAAGATTATATTTTGAATGATTACATATGTAATATTCATTAAAATTCAAAACCCTATACACACTTCAGGTGGGGTGCCTCACACCTGTAATCCCAGGAATTCAGGAGGCCAAGATAGGAGGATCACTTAAGCCCAGGAGTGTGAGACCAGCTTGGGAAACAGAGTGAGACCCTGTCTGTCTCTACAAGACATTAAAAACTGGCTGGGTGTGGTAGTGTTTACCTGTAGGACAAGCTATGCAGAAAGATGAGGAGAAAAGATTGCTTGAGCCCAGGAGGTTGAGGCTACAGCGAGGTGTGATACTACCACTGCATTTCATCATGGGCAAACATAGCTAAACCCTTCTTTAGAAAGCAACCAGGAAAATAACAACAACAAAAACAAAAATCCTCCAGACAAAACATAGAGCAGTGGTTGCTCGAAGACAGGGATGTGAGTAGAGTCTGACTGTGAAAGGTGAGGAAAGATATTTTTTGGAAGAGTGAAAGTGTTCTAAAAGTGGATAGGGTGGTTGAGCATAAAATGAATTTATTAGCAATTTATTAAAGACATTAAGCCATACACAGTAAGTAAATTTTATGGTTTGTAAATTGCACCTCAATTAAGCTGATAAAATAATTGAGGGTCTCCACAAGCTTTTGTTGATGTGGGTTTTTTAATTTCAAGATATGCTGTATTAGAAATTAAAACTGAAAATAATTAAATATACATTTATGAATAATTTAACAATTATAAAACCATAATTGGTAAAGTAATATTTCTATGAAAAAAGTATACCTTCCAAAACCATAAAATAAATAAAAGGGTGGCTTTGATTACATGTTTACAAATCCCATTAACATCCTCCTTAATAGAAGCCAGACATTCTCACATCTGGATTCTCACATGTGCTTCTCCACTCTTTTGCGGTATTACATGTCATGTAGCCCCTGGGCTCTGGACACTCTTGGGATAATAAAATTTCAAAGAGCAATTAATGTCTAAACGTTAGTATAAAAATAGTTTTGACTTCATGCACCCTAAAAGTATTCACAGCCACACATTGTGAACCCCTGTAGTAAGGTCTCATTTCCTGATCACCTACTCGTTGTAAGGCTGGGGTGAGGAAGGAAACTGTCTCAAACTAGGGCTGCCTGGGACCCAGGACATTGGGTCTGTATCTTGTTCCTTGAGCTCCTAGACCCTGAAAACCAAGTGTGGGGCACAGAAGCCTTCCCACGGTGCTGTGATTGTACGAACAAAAGAGGATGCATTTCCTAGCACTCTTTTCACCCATCACATACCACAAGAAGCTATAGTGGCAACTTTACACCCTGGACTTCTATTTTTATGCTTTTTCAATTACATTTTTAAAAATTGCCCATCCTTGTACAACCTAAACATATAATCTTTTACGAACATTGGTCTAAATCAGAGATTCTCAAAGTATGGTTCGGGAACCAGCAGTAACCTCTTATAAGTTACCTAAAACTCAAACTCTCTGATCACACCCCAGACCTACTGAATCAAGAATACCATGGGTAAGCCCAGCAGTCTGTGGCCTCAGAAGCTTTTCAGGTGATACTGATACACCAATTAGGCTAACTCATCAGCCTGGCTGTTAATCTGAGAAGGGTGCCTTCTCAAAAAGGAAACACAGCACAGCTGGTCATGAAAACTTTCGCCCACTCCCATCTCCTCCTCTTCCTGGATCTGGACAGTGTGGGCAGATACAAAGCATCAATTCCGGGTGATGGGGCAAGCAGGATAAGACAACGGAGGTCCCTTGAGGAGAGGCACCAATTAGAAGGTGAGAAAAGTGAGCTGCATAGACTAGGCTACCAGGCTTCTGGTTACTGTTTGCTTTTCTTTCTCCATAGTTTCCACGGAGTCTTTAATAAAGCCTTTAATCAAAGGTCCAGTCTCATCTCCTCCCTATGTTTTAGAATAAATTGAAGCAGGGTTCAACAAGCATATTAATGTGGAAAAGCCCCATTTGTGGTCACTTTGATGGTGGCAGTGGTTATTCAGAAACTTTTCAAAGGAATAGAACTGGAATGAGAACCACTCTCTCCACCTGGAGACCCCCCTCCTGAGTGCCTTAACAGGTTCTAGACTTTCCTTACACTGAAAAGTTTTGTTATTGTTCATTCAAAACCCTATTGATATTATACAGATACCTGTCTACTTTTATTCTCCCAGTACAACTGTGCACATATATTTTTGCTACTTGTAAAAAACTTGCAAAATGAAAAATAACATACAAATATGTTATTTTAACCCATGAAACATAACTAGTCTTTGTCACTATTATGTTAATATTTGTTAACATATTTGGTATAAATTATTTTAAATTCTGTGTTTCAGTGGGAGAAACATTAAGAAAATTACACAAAATATTTTCAGATTCACTGCAAAGGGTGCTTTTATGTGTACTGAGAGACAGACTGAAAGACAAATCTGGTGTGAAATCACTTTCACTTTTAATATAGTGCTTTGGGAAAACGCATGGTGAGCAAAACTTTTAGGAATTAACAGATGTTTTAAAATATATTTGTTTTTTCAACCTTTAAGTTCAGGGATACATGTACAGGATGTGCAGGTTTGTTACATAGGTAAACGTGTGCCATGGTGGTTTGCTGCACACATGATCGCATCACCTAGGTATTAAGCCCAGCATTTATTAGCTATTTTTCCTGAGCTTTCCCTTCTTCCAGCCTGACCCTTGAGAGGCCCCAGAGTGTGTTGCCCCCCGCCCCGCCCCACCATGTGTTCATGTTTTTTCATCACTCAGCTTCCACTTATAAGTGAGAACATGTGATGTTTGGTTTTCTGTGTCCCGCAGTTTGCTGAGGATAATGGCTTTCGACTCCTTCCATGTCCTTGTGAAGGACATTGTTTTGTTCCTTTTCATGGTTGCATAGTATTCCATGGTGTATATGTACCATATTTTCTTCATCCAGTCTATCATTGATAAATATTTAGGTCGATTTGATGTCTTTGCTGCTATTTTTCTCTCCCAGTCAGTACCACAAGAAGGGAAAATTTCTCTTGATTCTTCCTGGTTTTCCCTGTGAGAGCCTCTGGGCATTTCTATTGGAAAGGCCTGCCCTTTTGGTGAGGATTCTTCTGTATGTGTGACCGTAAGGGTCTTTGCACACTCACTCAAGCCCAGCTTTGGTTTGTAGCAGTAAACTAAAATTATTTGGTTTATCTTCTACCTGCTTTTATGGGCTTTGGTAGAATCTGCCCCAGATAAACGTATGCAGGAGTTCTGTTTTTCTCAGTGCTGTACCTGTCTCTATGCAGAACTTACTGAGTTGTCTTGTTACCTCTATTCTCTAATGGTTTAGAAAACAGACAAATGAGCCAGGCACAGTGGCTCATGCCTGTAATCCCAGCACTTTGGGAGGCCAAGGCAGGCGGATCATGAGGTCAGGAGTTTGAGACCAGCTTGGCCAATATGGTGAAAATGCATCTCTACTAAAAATACAAAAATTAGCCAGGCATGGTGGCATGTGCCTGTAGTCCCAGCTACTCAGGAGGCTGAGGCAGAAGAATCGCTTGAACCCGGGAAGCAGAGGTCACAGTGAGTGAAGATTGTGCCATGGGACTCCAGCCTGGGCAACAGGAGAGAGAGAGAGAGAGAGAGAGAGAGAGAGAGAGAGAGAGAGAGAGAGAGAGAAACCTCATTAATCTTTCTGCAACCGTAAGACCCTATTAGGTTTTATGATGTCCCTGAATGTCTCAATAATGTCATAATTGGCTGTAACTTTTTTCAAACCAGGTACAAATCAATGATACTATAATTACATCGTAGTTAATTTTTCTTTTCTTTTAATTATCTTTGCTATGCAGCTGTTTCCAAACGAAATTAAAATTATTTTAATAGGCCAGGCTTATTTTTTGCATAGTGTTTTTCAAATGAATTTATCCAATTTCCTCTCATGGTTACATGCAGGTGAAATGTTTTTGGCAAAAACACTACAGAGGTGTTATGTGTCCTTAGTCATCTACCTCTGTACACATTAAATTATACACTTTCACTTATCAATTATACCTCAGTAACACTGTGGATAGAGCTAATATGTGGGGTAGAACTTTGTTGATGTGCAAATAGGCTCTTTCCCAAAATATATTACTTAGTTATTATCCATTAATTATTCTTGCCTGATTCAATTATTTTTATGGCATCTGTAAAATGATAATTTTCTACCATTTCTTCCATTGCATTAGTTGGCCTCTCCAGAATTATGTAATTAGTGTTCTATTGTATTATTAAGGATTCAGGTTCTTTCCACTTTTCTGTTTTCCTTAGAGTATTGGGTTTTGTTTTAAATTAGTTAACAATGAGTCCACAAAAATGGTTACACAAGCAAATACTGCATCCAAATAATGTCCAGAGGCAGAACAGGCAATTATTTCTTCCACGTGTCTTTTCTGTAGCAAGAATACCTTTTACAGAATTCTCCCAGGAGTCTACTTTCTTGTTCTTTTGGCCATAACTGAAGTATAGAATTGGAGTACACACCAATCAGAAAAGGAGAAAAAAAAAGAGGGAGTGGAAATCTTGATAGCTTTGGACAAAATAATGACCCACTGCCTGTGACTACAGAGAAGCCCAGGACCTGTGATTTTTAGAAATTTTTGTAGAAGAGGTAACAGATATAAAAAATATTGGATTTCTATTAGGGAGCTAGAAAATAGTGTATAGGCCAAAGTTGTCAAGAAAGAGTGCATGTTATCAATCTGTTGCATTCTTTGTGCCTCTCCATCCTATTTTAGCCATTGAGAAAACATGGACTGTCCTGCTACAGTGCATACATAAATGAGTGAAAAAGGTCTTCATCTCATCTCCTACGCCTTGGGGGAAAAATGTCACTTTCCTTTTATTTTCTCAGAAACATGGCTTCTGCTATCATGCAGTGTTCTACCAGTGAGCTCACCTGCTCAATCTGCACAGACAGTTTCACAGACCCTATCACCATTTGCTGTGGGCACAGTTTGTAGTCCCTGTCTCTGCCTTTTGTGGGAAGATGCACAAACTCCAACTTGCTGCCCTGTGTGCAGGCAAGTACCATAAATGAACTTCAAACACATTATTTTTGCTAAGAAACAAGTTCTTCATACCAGAGAATCAATCACCTGCCACTTACCAAGCTCTGCCATGCTGATCTGTAGGAGACACCAGGAAATCAAGAACTTCACCTGTGAAACTGACAGGAGGCTGCCGTTTTCTTTGCTGTTAACTGCTAGAGCATGCTACTCACAGACACTATAGGATAATGGCTGATGAATACTATAGGGTAAGTGAATGCCACTGATTGCACTTTGAAATGTGAAGGACCCTGAATCCTACAGGTAATAAGGAAAGATACACTTTATTATTAATAATCTTATGGACTTATATTTTTATGCTTTTTCAATCAGATTTTGTACATCCTAAATGTATCATCCTTTACAATCTAAATGTATCTTTTTATTAATTATAATAAAATCATTATTAGTAGTAAATCATTAATAATTTTATGCAATAAACAGAATTACTGATGAACATGTATTAGACAGTGTTCTAGACACTAGGATAAAGCACTGAAGAAACCACACAAATGTCCCTGCTCACCTGAAATTTAAATTCTATTGGGCTGAGGGAGAGGAATGATGTCAAAATTGATGAGCATTAGGGTTCTGGTATTTCACTGTAAGGAGCTCTAGATTAATCACTAGTTTTCATGATAGTCATTGGCTAACAGTCATGATTGCAATGAATCTATTATAGAAAATTCTAATAAATACTGGTCACTCTCACTCATAGGCGGGTGATGAAAAATGAGAACACATGGACACAGAGAGGGGAGTACTAAACACTGGGGTCTATAGGGGGAAAAGGGGAGGGCCAGTGGGAGGGGGAGGTGGGGAGGGATTGCCAGGGGAGAAATACCAAATGTGGGTGAAGGGGAGAAAGCAAATAAAACACACTGCCCTGTGTGTACCTATGCAACTGTATTGCATGCTCTGCACATGTACCCCAAAACCTAAAATGCAATAAAAAATAAAATAAATAAAATAAAATAAAAATAAAAAAAATACTGGTCACTATGCTCCAATAGTACTGTAGATCAATTGAGGACTAGCATTTTAAAATTAAATATAAAATAAAATTTACTTCTGAAAATTGACCAGATTGTATCAGTTTCAGCACCAGATTTCTAAGATAATGGATCTTGTTTTCCAAATTTGGGAATTTTACCCTTGGTTTGATTGGCCTCTCAGACTTGACAATCAGCATCCTCAAGAAAAGCCCCTACATGTCTGCATTCTGCACTCTTTATTTGTCCCATGTCTATATCTCTTTCAGAAATACACAATATTTTCTAGTGCTCAAATTTATAGCTTTTTGTTTTTCAGGAGAACTTCCTGATGCAAATAAAGTCCATCTGGAAAAAAAAAACAGAAAAATCAAAGAAATCTAAACAGAGAGACCAATATAATACAAAAATGGAAGGTAAGCAGTAAGCTCATTTTTCTTAGAACTAGTTTGGAATAGAAAATGTGGTAACTTGTAGGGGAAGAATTTAAGTTTAATCATAATGTCCCCTGAATAGGATGACCAGAAAAGAGAGCTACATGTGTTTCTCTACAAAATAACATAACCTTCAGTGTGAGAGTTCATGTTGAATCCAATGTATAACTAAGAAAAATCCTGATTTTTCTCGATAAAGCAGTATCTACCAACAATACATATCTGCAGAGACAAGAAAATGTGCTAAAAATGGCATGCTAGGTTGAAGGTAAAAATGGGATTCTACAGCAGCTTAGCAGACATGAAATGCTAAAAAAAAATCTTCTAGGTGAAAATCAATCTGATGCTAATGTATTAGTAAAACTGAGAAATTTATGGATGATAATGGTAGAAGGATTTTAGGAATAAGAAAGCTAGAAGTTATAAAAATGGTAACAAATTTTTGCAGTTTACCCATCTGACAAAGGGCTGATATCCAGAATTTACAAAGAACTCAAACAGATTTACAAGAAAAAAACAAGCCCATTCAAAAGTGGGCAAAGGATATGAACAGACACTTTACAAAAGAAGACACACATGAGGCAAACAAACATATGAAAAAATGGTCATCATCACTGGTCATTAGAAAAATGCAAATCAAAACTACATTGAGATACCAACTCACACCAGTTAGAATGGCGATCTGTAAAAAATCTGGATACAACAGATGCTGGAGAGGATGTGGAGAAATAGGAACACTTTTACACTGCTGGTGGGAGTGTAAATTAATTCAACCATTGTGGAAGACAGTGTGGTGATTCCTCAAGGACCTAGAAATAGAAATTCCACTTGACCCAGCAATCCCATTACTGGATATATATCCAAAGGATTATAAATCGTACTACTATAAGGACACATGTACACCAATGTTCACTGCAGCACAGTTTACAACAGCAAAGACCTGGAACCAACCCAAATGCCCATCAATGATAGACTGGACAGGAAAAATGTGGCACATATACACCATGGAATATTATGCAGCCATTAAAAACGATGAGTTCCTGTCCTTTGTAGGGACATGGATGAACCTGGGAACCATCATTCTCAGCAAACTGACACAAGAACAGAAAATCAAACACCGCACGTTCTCACTCATAGGTGGGTGTTGAACAATGAGAACACATGGACACAGGGAGGGCAGCACTACACACTGGGGTCTGTTGGGGGTAAATAGGGGAGGGACAGTGGGGGGTGGGGAGTTGGGGAGAGATAGCATGGGGACAAACACCAGATACAGGTGAAGGGGAGGAAGGCAGCAAATCACACTGACACGTGTGTACCTATGCAACTATCTTGCATGTTCTTCACATGTACCCCAAAACCTAAAATGCAATTTCAAAGAAAAATGGTACAATTATTTGGACATGTGAGTAACTCCTCTTGATTACTTCATGAAAAAGTGTCTGGCAGTGATAAGAGATATGACTATAAATGTAATTATGGCCAGGTCCAGAATGTGAATGCTTAGCTAAGAATTTATGATTACATAATCCATTCACAAATAAGAATTAAGTACCTAAAACTGAATAAGTAAATTAAACAACATTTTTATTCTAAAAGATCTCAAGCACTACTGAAGGGGACATATAAACAGGGGCCAGTAGAGAATAATAATTCATTCAACTAGAATCAAGACATGATATTGTGTGAATGCCAAAGGGAAACAACAAAATCATGTTGATCCTTTCAGATGGATTTTCTGAGGTGGCCTGCATTCTTGTGAGGGGCTAACATGTGTTGCTCACCGCTCTAGCCCAACAACCTGTGACAGAAGTGGACAAAAGAAACAGATCACTAACCCTAGGAGTCTATGATCTAGTAGGAGAATTCAATCCACAAATTAAATGTAAACTTTATAATAAATAATGTTTGTGAAGTGCTTCGGGGAAAATAAAGCAGAGAATGGGTATAAAGAATGCAGGTTTGTAGAATGTATGCTGGTTAAGAACAACCCATTTTCAGGGATAAGAAGGTGCAGAAGAAATGAATCAGTGGCTTTATAAGAATGTATTTTCTGTAGCAGGAAAAACAAGGTATGACTAAAAGGAGTAAATAGAAAATAAGTGTCAAATGCAGAAGGAAGGTAAAGAATCCTAGAATTTAAGCACAATATTTGGATTTAGAAAAAAGAAGCTCTTGGTAAGTTGTAATGTTTGATTCAGGAAAGAGTAGGGAATAGAAGTAAATGGGTCATTAATCACACAGATGAGCACAGCACAGCAAGTTTGGTCACATTTGATCAATAAATTTAGCTTTGATAGGGATAGAAACGTTCTAGCAAGAGAAGCCAGATGAGGTAACTGGGACAAGAATTTTTTTTTCCAAAGTAATTTGCGAAATTTGCACGTTCAAAGGTGCAAAGGAAAGAAGGAAAAAACTGTGAAAAAAGCAATTGAGGCTGGGCACAGTGGCTCACGCCTGTAATCCTAGCACTTTGGGAGGCCGAGACAGGCGAATCACGAGGTCAAGAGATCGAGACCATCTTGGCCAACATGGTGAAACCCCATCTCTACTAAAAATACAAAAATTAGCTGAGCATGGTGGCAGGTGCCTGTAGTCCCAGCTACTTCGGAGGCTGAGGCAGAAGAATCACTTGAATCCGGGAGGCAGAGGTTGCAGTGAACGGAGATCACCTTTCTGCACTCCATCCAGCCTGGCAACACAGTGAGACTCCATCTGAAAGAAAAAAAAAAAGGAATTGAGTAGGCTGCCATGGCAGCATGTGTCTGTAGTCTCAGCTATTCATTCAAGAGGCTGACGTGGGAGAATCTCCTCAGCCCAGGAATTCAAGGCTGCAGTGAGCAATGATTGCACCACTCCAACCTGGGTGACAGACTGAGACCCTGTCTCAAAAATAATAATAATTGAGTGAAGGAGATGGGGGTAATAAAGAGAAAGGGACAGAAAGACAGAGACAGAGAAAAACAAAGACAGGCCAGAAAAAGAGGGAGACAGAGAAATGGATCCAGAAAGAGAGAGTAGGCAAACAATAGAGACAGAGACAGGAAGACAGAGGAGGGCAGAGGGAAAGAATGAACATTGTAAGAGTAATCTAGAGAAGGGGTAGTTAAAGATGAGTAGTCTTAGGTAATAGGTGAGCATAGCCAACTGCTGGTAAAAACACTGAGTGTTTTGGAAATGAAAGTAATTTAGGAAGATTCAGGAATGTCTTATGTTCTCTATTTTCCTGAGGTAGTAAATTGTTATGAGTAGGAGTGTTGAGAAGAATGGACTACAATTTAGATATAGTAATGAAGCTGTCAGAACATTATATAAGACAATATAAATTTGATCTTAATTTATCTTCATTTTTAAAATGAAAATAAGGTTTGAGAGAAAGTAGGTGGAATGATGCAGGGAAATGGAAGAGAGGAAGGGAAGGAGGAAGAAAGGAAGATTTACATTGTATTTGAAGTTGAGAGACATCAAACTATATTTAGCAGAATAGCACAAAACATGAAACAAGTAATATCTGATAAGGAAAGAATAAAATCACTTAGATCCATGATTTAATTAACCCAATATCACTACAGGTTTTTATGCATTTGCGGGTCATGATGATCAGCACTGAATATCCTAAGGTGTGTCAGTATCCGTGCAGAAAAGCAAAAGCACTTAGAGAGCCAGTAAGTGAAGCCAAGATGATTTTTCTGCCACTTAGGAGAAGTGAAACTAGAATGGCCAAGACTGGGAGCCTCCTGAGAGGAATGGATGAGAAACTGAAGGAAATGTGCTAGAAAACAGGTATGAACCTGATCCAGGGAAAAACTGAAGGAGGAGGTCAGGGTGCTGAATACCACACTGTTTGGGAATCATATCTACTAGAGCCTTTTCGATCTGTATTCTTTTCTGGTTCCAAATATTCAGATTCTGCCTCTCCTGACCTTATGGTAGCAAGTTTCACTCCTCTGTAGACCAAGTCTCACTCTTTCTTGCCCCATAGAGGAGAAGGAAAACTATTTGGAAAGGTTCTAGTAACAAACCCAGGAAAATTTCCTTCTAAAATTATTTTACTATACCCACCAATTCTTAGCAGTTGCAACAGAGCAGCTCATGAATACGATTCAGTTTTGTATACAAATGTGTCAATATATGAGTGTGGGATTTATGAAGATTATTTACTCTTTTAGTTTTGAGGTCCTAGATTTGGGACCCACACATTCTTTTTGTTCTTTGTTTTTTTTTTTTTTAGATAAGGGGTTTTACGATATTGGTCAGGCTGGTCTCGAACTCCTGACCTCAGGTGATCCACCCGCCTCGGCCTCCCAAAGTGCTGGGATTACAGGTGTGAGCCACTGCACCTGGCCAAAGGACCCACACATTCTTGTAAGAACCTTGTGGAGACCTCTGTCAATCTGGCTGCAGGTGGTTGTGCAGCAGCATGTCTTCCCATATGTTCAACCTCAGTGCATCTGTTTCACCAAGAGCGTAATTTTATCAACTATATGTAAACATCAAACTGGGTTTCATATTTATAAAGAAAATGAAAAATGGCTTTATCCAGAGAAGGAAAGTAGAAGATATTAAGTTTCTCAATCCAGTCCATATCCTCAGACTGCACTGAACTAGAGAACCATATTGTGCTGTAAACTAAGCTCTCTCTCTTTATAGGATTTAGGAGACATAAAGAAGAGGTAAGTTTGCCCCTCTATCCAACTCATGGTAATTGCAACAATAATCAGGCTGTTTCTGCTGGACTGGACCCACACTTTTAGTGATGGGTTTCTGTATTTATTCCTTTCTTTTCTAAAAGTCACCCAGGCTTTTTATATTGACTACTTCATACAAAAGTGAAGGATGGGGAAAAGTATTAATTGCAAGGCCTACTATAAAAGTTTCAAAAAGACAACTATTTTTCCTGCCTCTAATTTTCTAAATCCTAAATATTCCAAGGTTATGCCAGGTTGTCCATGGAAAGGCAAATAATTTCAGAGAGGCAGCAGATGGAAAGATGGCAAAAATAGGAGAAAGGCAACATCACCAAGAAGGAATGTAGTATAGAGCTGAGGCTCCACATGTAGCAGGTGGCATGTTCCAAAAATTTGACACCTATCAAATTTCAGAAATTAAAGGAGAATTTCTGCATGGCTCACCTAGGGAAGTTGGAAAGGTGAGAACTGATAACAATTATGACTGAGATGATGTATACTACTGGGATAGAGGTGTTAAAAGCAGCAGAGCACATAATAAAATACAGTTACAGTTGTAATATTTCTTAGGTCTTGGGTAAGTCACACTTTCCAACCTAATTGTGAGAACTCTGATCAAGCATCTTTACTGGATTGCTAATGATTCCTTTGGGACTGGTGGTAAGTAGGTATTTTTCTTTGCAGGAATGAGTTTCTGCACTGGCCATGCCTCAGCCTGTGAACCCACAGTTCAATGCATGGACCATCATTGGGATGTCAGAAAGGCTTAACTTCTTCAGAGGTAAAAGTATGAGCTGCACTAGTATTTCCAACGTAAGTATTTTTATATGAGCAACCTATATTCACTTCAGTCTAAACTTTTCCATCTCTGTTCATTATTATTTTCAGTGAACAAGCAGATAAATATGGAAACCTTTATAACCAATTTTAAAACTGTTAATAAACTTTCAGGAAACGTTAATTTAAGTCTAGAGTAAATAAACAAGATATGCAGTGTGTAACACGAAAAGACCTGGAGGGATGCTATAAATAAAGTGTTAATTTTTCAATGTAGCATATAAAACTGCATATTCATAACTGTGGTTATATTTAGATAATCCGATTCTTAGAAACATCTTAATGCTATTCAAATATTTACATAAAGACTGAAGTTTTAAGGAATACATTTGAAAAACCACAGGATTCTCAAAACCATAAAAACAAGTTTGTAAACAACAGGTATAACCACAAAGCAGACTGAAAGATAATCTCTTCACTGACAAATGGAAATAGAGGGTGGGTCTGGCAGACAGAAGAGAGGCAGCCATGGATGGGATGAAATTAAGAGAATTCTGACCTGATGGTGTCCAAATCAGAAATTCTGGAAGAGAAACCACCTTTTTTAAAAGACACATAAAGATTTTTAGTTTATTTCACCCTTGCTTGCTTACGTTGTAAAGCCCTCATTACTTCTTGGCCTTTTGGCAAAGATCAAGTGTGAAGCCCTCCCATCTTAGGGAAAGTGTTCATTGTTTAGGACTAATAATGATAACAATATCATGCTTAAGTATAATTAATAACGTGTTTATTATTTTTAGTATATTTTGTGAAAATTGGTTAGTAAGGAGGCTTAAATAAAGGGCCATTTTGCTGTTTTCTTGGCATCTTATGAATAAGCTGGAAAATTTCTAGTAAAAATAAAATTAGAGCTTGACATCCTACGTCTTTATGTATTCTCTAAATTTTCTCTCATCTTAATTGCTTTATTAAAGATTCATTTGCTCTACAAATAGACAAGAATCTGATGCTAAACTGTCTCCATAATTCCCTGATATACTCCGTAAGCCATTCGTGATAGAATGGTGTGCCAGAGCCAGTCAACACTGACTCATGAGAGCTAACTGTTAAATGTTTTGAAATTTTTTGACTGATTATTAAATTGTTAGTAGCTTGAAACTGACCTTAATGAGATGGAAATATTCCTAACAAACAAAACAAACCAAGTGCTTTTGTTTGCTTGTTTTCAGGGATTGGATGTTAAGCATTTGCCAGACTGCCTCTGCACCTGTACCGCCGAACTTTTAAACTGTTCTTTGCATTCACTGTTTTTTGCTACAGTGTATATCACCTTGGATGTAAGAAATTCAGTAATCACAAACTTCTGTTTGAAGACCTGAAGTGTTTGCAATGCTATATACATATACTGTAATCCAACAAGCACAGAGTATACATCTTCATGGGGACCTCAGATCCTCAGCTCTGGCAAACATTACTGGGCAGTGGATCTGAAAGACTCTTTTAATTGTGTGACAGGACTTTGCAGGGAAACCTGGACAAAGAGGAATGACATGCAACTTGACTCTGAGGGTATCTTTCTACTTCTGTCTTAAAGTGGATGACGATTTCAGTCTCTTCTCTACTTCCTCACTGTTACATCATTATATTCCAAGGCCCCAAGGCTGGCTGGGGGTGTTCCTGGATTATGAATGTGGGATAGTAAGCTATATTAACATTGCCCAAAGTTCCCTCATTTGCAGTTTCCTCTCACGTATTTTCTATTTTCCTCTCAGACCTTTCATTAGATCCATGGATCTAAATTATCAGGGACAGGTTACAAACCTAATCAAGACCTTGGGAATTCTAATAGCAGAGGAGGCTTCTATTCTGGTGACTTTCTTAATGGAGAAAATCAGTCATACCTCATTACCTTTTACTTCATTTTACCTCCAGGATATATATTTATTATGTCATTTTTTAAAGTGTTGATAATGTACAGTATATACATTTGTCTTTTCAACTTTATTTGAATAAATGTAATGTCTTTTATTATATTGTATAGGATGCATGCTCTTCTAACTTATCAAAGCTTACTAGAGGTGAAAGATTACATGAGCATGAAAACCCAGCTAACTGAGTCAAATTAAAGAACAGACAGGCTGCCTTCCAGATATCCCTTATTAAAACTCAGTGTCAGCCTAAAATTCTCCATTCCCACCTGGATAAATCCTGTCCCTTCACCAGTTCACAGCTTTCTGAACTAGATGAGGTCTCATGGAAACACGACGTCAAGAACAGCTCACACGTTTCCTTTGCAAAACTCCTAATATAATTTGGATCCTTTATTCAAGTTTGTAAATTACAAGAAGGGAAGGCCAATGTCCGTTCTCATTCATTACAGAATAAAAAACCAGTCTGATGATATGATATTCAAGAAATATCTAAATAATTAAATGAATGTGTAAAAATTATTAAAGTCAAAAGCTATAGAACCAACAAAAATATACTAAAATATAATTATTATAGTATATAAGCAATAATTACCAAGACAGGACAGACTGAGACATATTATTGCAGAAAGAATACATAGAGATGGTTATGGCACTTAAGCCTTCTTGTTCAATTGAACCTTTATCATTTTGTAATGCCCTTCTTGTTTTTGGTTTAAAGTCTGTTTTATCTTACGTAAGAACAGATGCTCCTGAATTTTTTTGTTTGCATGGTAGATCTTTCTTTATCCTTTGAGCATGTAGGTGTCATTATATGTGAGATGGGTCTCGCAAAACGAAATACGCTAGGGTCTTGTCTTTTTATTCAGCTTGCCATTCTGTGCCTTTTAATTGTGGCGTTTAGACCATTTGCATTTGGGATTTGTATTGATATGTGAGATTCTGAATCTGTCATCATGCTGTCAGCTGGTTGTTTTGTAGACTGGATTGTATAGTTGCTTTATAGTGTCTGTTAGTTATGTGGTTTGCTCAATATTTTGGTTTCTCTCAACGGGAATGGAGCTTCCTGGTTGCATCTATTTGGCCATATCCAAACACAAGATGATGTGCATCTGAATGGTTCCCGATTTTGGCAACAATAATTAATATTTCTATGCAAATTAATCCACATATCTTTAATTATGTGGGCAGTTACTTGGAGTGAAAGTACTAAATTATTTAGTGGGTATTTTTAATCATTTAGGAACCTATCAAAATACTTTTTTTAAAAAGTGACTGACCATTTTACATTGCCACCAGCATCTCAACAGCCAGTTTTAAAAATTAGCTGGGCATGGTGATGTGTGCCTGTAGTCCCAGCTACTTGGAAGAATGAGATGGGAGGATGCCTTGAGCCCAAGAGTTTGAGGTTACAGTGAGCTATGATCTCTCACTCCAGCATGGTTAACTGAGGAAGATCCTCTCTCAAGAAAAAAAAAAAAAAGCTCAACATCATTGTACAATGATTTTATTGGATAGTTTGTCTACTTGCTGAGTTGTAAGAGTTCTTTTTGATACAAGTACTTTATCATATATGTTTTGCAAATATAATTTCTGCCAGTCTATGGCTTATATTTTAATTTTATTGTCTCCTTGGAAAAAAATTTTTAATTTTAATAAATCAAATTTGTCATATTTTAATGTTTATGTTTTTGATGCCACATGTAAGAAATACTTATCTAACACCAGTTCACTAAATTTTTTTATATGACTATTTCTACAAGTTTTACAGTTTTAGGCTTACATTTAGGTCAGTGATCCATTGACTTAATTTTTATGTACAGTGTAACATGGGTTTGAAGTTCATTGGTTTGCATATGAATTCCAAAAATGTAAACACTATTTGTGGAAAAGATTATCATTTAATCTTTTGAATGATCTTAGCACCTTTGTGAAAAATCAACTGACCATATATGTGTTATCTACTTCTGGACTCTAATTCTGTTTTATTGTTGTACATATTTCTTTATCTCGCCATACACTAATATACTTTCTTGATCACTCCAGACATATACCACATTTGGATACAAATAATATGTATCTTCTCATTTTATTCCTTTTTGAAAAGCACTTTGGCAATTTTATAACTTTTATATTCCTCAATACTTTCAACAACTTTATTGAGATATCTGTATAACATAAAATTCTCCCATGTTATATGTAAAATTCAATGATTTTTAGTATATTTATTGAATTCCCCAACTGTCACCATAATTTAGTTTTTGAAGATTATCATTACTTCAAAAGGATGCCTTGTGCTGGTTTACAATTAATTTCACCTTCTACCCTAGAACCAGGGAATCAATTACTTCTCGCTAACTTTCTGCCTCTGAATATGCAATTATACAATATATAGTCTTTAGTGTGTCTTTTAACTTGGCATAATATTTCCAATATTTATACATATTGTAACATAAATCAGTATTTCACTATGTTTCTGATTAGCATTTCACTCAATGAATATTTCACATTTTGATTTTTCTTTCAAGAGTTGATCAAGATTTGGATTGTTTTTAGTTTTTAGCTATTATAAATAATACTATCATGTATATATGAGTTTAAGTCTTTGAGTAAACATGTTTATATTTCTTTTAGGTAGATACTGAGGAATGAGATTCCTGGGTATTCTGGTACATTATGGTTTTTTTCGTTTTTTAAGAAAACAAACTATTTTTCAAAGTGGCTGTATTATTTTACATGCTTACCTGAAATGCATTAAAATTCCCATTGCTTCATAACCTTAACAATGCATGCTATTGTATGTGTTTTTAAATTATAGCTGTTGTATTGAGCTTATAGTGGTGTGTAATTTGGGTTTTAGTTAAAATATTCTTAATGACTATGATGTTGAGTTTCTTTTGTGTATTTACTAGTCATATTAGAAATATTCAATCAATGCACCATTTATAAAATAAATGTGAATGGTCTTAACTTACCTATTAAAAGATAAAAAAAAAAACTATTTTTATAAGCTCAAATGTAATTCCCAGCTTTGTCCTGTATACAAAAAAAGATACCTAAAGCAAAATAATTCAGAAAGGTTGCAAGTAAAGAGAAGGACAAAATTATGCTAGAAACATGGAAACATTAAGAAAGAAGTATCTGGAAATCTGATAAGAAAGTAAGTAGAATTTAAACCAACAGTATTCGATGTGACAATTTAATGCTATCAAAATTTACAATAAAAAAAATGCATCAAAAGTATAGCAACCAAAGTTATAAAGTAGAAGGTTAAAATAGATGCTAGGAACCCTAGGTAGAAACACACTCAATATATAAATTATTTATATAGGACTTTTAGTACCAAATAGATGAAGAAGCCATATATATAAAAATATATTGCATTTTCATACACATACATATATATATACACATACATACATACATACACACATATATATGTATATATAGTATTAAAAAACAAGACCATAATCAATATAGATATTATGTGTATTTTAACACTGTGGAATGTACTAATATTTTCTTTGTGATTTAATTTATAATTATTTGTTTCACAGAATATTTTATATTATTAAAAAAATGTATTTTCTATGATCAGGTTAAATAATTACACAAATATACACGCAGATACACGAAACAGTTCTGATTAAGCCTCTGTTATAAGCAGACACTGTCTCTGGGACTTACAAATGGGACCTTCTCAGTAATCTTGTTCTGCCTTTGGTTCTAGGTCTTAATCTAACACGTATTTATACTCTTTCCCATCTTTCAATTTCTGGTTCCCATCTATGAGCTGAAATAAGTTTTTACCAGTACCCTATGGGAAGCTATGTTTCTTGATTTTCCTTGCAGTGGTTTAGGCTTCTGTTACACTGTAGAGATACAGAAGAGATAGGGAAGGTCCAGGTCTTTGTGTGTGACATAATCTTTAGATACATTGAAAGAGGTAAAATAAAAAAAAGTGGGGTAAAAGAAAAAAAGTCTTTAGATAGAACTTTTGTGTTGTTAATATTTAATATTATTTAAATTATTTAATATTAAATATTCTTTAAGTTTTGTCCTGATTCGTTTATCTTAAAAGTTATGTTTGATATTCTTTCATTCTGTTGCGAGTAGTGAAAGTTCATTCTTTTTCTTTGCTTCATAAAATTTATTTGCATGGATATATCACAACTTATTTAGGCATTCTGCTGGAGATAAACTTTTTTAAGTTTTGGTATACTATGAAGAGTAATGGTATGAAGAATACTGTACTGTTGTACACATATTTTAAATAATATATGAATGCAGCCTGTAATCCCAGTACTTTGGGAGGCCAAGGCAGGCAGATGGCACGAGCAAAGGGATTTGAGACCAGCTTAGGCAACACAGTGAGATCCCTTGCTCACCTACTGCTGTGCAGCCAGGTTGCTAACAGGCCAAGGGGTTTGAAGACCCCTGATGTAGAGAATGCTGGGTATGGTTGGTCTTTCAGCTTCTCTCATACAGCCCTAGGCATTTCTGTCTACAAATATTTTTACGGAGCTGTGCAGTTCGACCTACAAGCCAGTAGATGGTGCTTATGTGTTAGAGGTGGTTTTGATAAAAACATGGCTGGGTTTATACTTGACCCTTGTTTACTAGGAGAAGCCCCAAGTAATTTGTGGGCTGATTATGGAGTTCACAATGTTCTCAGCTCCCTCCTCAGCTCTGGGAGCAGCAGTAGCAAGATGGGCAGGGCCATACTGGGAAGATCCGCCTACAAGTCCCCCAGTAGCAGGCACAAGCAGCAGCACCAAAGGAGAATCCACTGGGTGGCCACCAAGTGCCCATGGAAAGTGGTTTTTCAGAAACCATTTGTGAAGGTAAATCTAATGGCAGAAGTCAGTCCAAAAATAAGAAGAAATTTCCAAGAGATAGTAAAAGCTTGAATTAAAAAAGAAGAAATTAGAAATGTGAAGGACAAAATATATCTGACAGACACTTAAGGTTTTATGGTTTAACAACACTATCTAGGGCCTGATAGGATGTGGAAATTGAAGAAGAAAACAGTGTCTAAACTGAATCTCAGTTTTCCAGGATAGATAAGGAGGTAAACAGTCATACCGATTCCTGAAACCAGGAAGGTGAGAATAACCTTTCAAGAATGAAAGCTGATGTGTTTTTGGACATGAGAAACTTGAAGTGCCCCTAATTCACATTAAGAGCCTGAGTAATATCCAGGTGGCTTTATAAATCTGCAACTCAGAAAACAGAGCAAGAAATAAGGATTTGGAAGTCCTAAGAATAAATTTCCTCTTAAAATCTGGACATATATAAGGAAAAAAAAGGGAATTCAAACAAAATTTAGTAAAGTGAAAATATCCTGTTTTTATTTTGTTGACTATAACTTTCTATGTGATATTACTATGTACTATCTAGAGTTGACTAAAGAAAATGACTTTTGAAATAAGTTCATAAAATGCAAAGTCAGCTGAGGTAGAAAACTCACAATAGTGTTGGCCTGAATTAATTGAAAAGTTTCTAATATGTCTTTCTCTTAGCTAACAAAATATTTAGTATACATTAACTTTATGACAGTTAAATCTTCCAAATATAGAGCATTAGGTAACCAAGTGTGGGTACTGATTATATTAGTGAGATTAGCTTAGTCTGCCATAGAATGATATGCAGAGTAATAAAAAGATTATATAATGCTATCTCAAAAGTTAGAATAAATCTATTAGTCTTGTATCAGTCCGTGTTCAACTGGAGAAACTGAACTAGGAGGAGGGAGAATAAAGAAAAAAAATGTCATCTTACTATAGAAACTGACTAAGCAAGCTGGAGATCAGTAAGGCAGTCGTTCTGGGGAAAAAAATGGAGCAGGCAGAAATCTAACTAACACAGGTCAAAAATTGTCCACAGGCAGGAGCAACGTAGAACTTTTGCTATTTGGAGTTTTATTCAAGGAATGCCTAAAACTTGCTTTAATGGCCTGTCATTAAGGCAGGTCCACTTAGATAATTTCCATAGATTAGAGTCAAGATTAGGAACTTTAATTGCATCCACAAAATCATCACAGTAGCTCCTAAGTTAGTATTTGCTTGAATAACTGGGAGAAGTGTGTGTAGGCTACGAAATGACTAATTTGCTCTCTTACATTCTTACAGTTTAGTCAGGTTGACATATTATAAAAACACCATAAAGCTACATGCCTTTTGATTTGAAAAGTATTTTAAAATATAAAGACTGTTTTAATATAGATTTGCTACACAGAATCCTATAAGGAAAGAATGCTTTGAAAATGCAATTTGTAATTCAATAAATGTAAAAGTATTGCACCCCAACCTGGGCAACAGAGCAAGACCCTGTCTCTTAAAAGAAAATCTACAATTTACTGGAGAAGGGACATTGAGAGTGTTACTCTCCCCTCCCATTATTAGACAGATCAAAGAAAAATACAAGAATAAAAGCCATACTGCAGATTGCAGGGAGATTTGCATGCACTGTGTGTCATAATCAATACAGTGTCCAGCATGACATCCTCTTTATTGATAGGATTATCCTCTTCCTCTCTTCTTCCCACTTCCTTTTCCTTTTTTTTTTTTTTCAAAATTCACAGCTTTATAGGGAGCAATGGGAGGAAAATGTGGCGTAAACTGGTCCAAAACTATAAAAGGGAAAAATAAAATAAGAAGTTACCAGATGACATAGAAAAGGGATCCTCAGAGAGATGTCAGAAGACAAAAGAGAAATATTTTCTTAACAGGGAAGAAGAACTCTGAAGATGTCTCTCTGTTGTGAGAAATCCAACAGCCAACACATTAGCAAAGGAGTATTTATCGTGGGGATATATATTGGCTTTACAAAGTTGTTAACTATTGGTCTGCTTCACGATAGTATATTTTCATATTGTAAAATTTATTAGGAACCAATTTTTACACTACTTTCCAGGAGTAAAAGTTTTATCAATCAATTCACTATTCTTGTTGCCCAAGAGAGTAGAGATAATCATAGATCACAGATCTATCTAGCGCTAGCTAAGGACAATTACAGAGAAGGATGCATTGTGATTTAATTACAAATTGAAGGTTTAAAGGTTGCGGGGGTGTAAGATAATTCTTTGTGTCTCCTGGCTTCAGAGTTCCACGTTTATGGGGGATAAGAGTCAAGCTGGGAAGAATAGTGGCACTGTGCCCTCCAGAACTGTAGCATGCTTGGGCATAGTGAGGCTTCATGTTTTCCAGGAGACTTTGGAACTAGGAGGATGTCACCAGCTGCTAATACAATGCCACCCTCCTTACATCTGCTTATCATCCCTCCTCAGGGCATCCAAATGTGGCCCTCTCCCAAACTTCTTCCTCTGCTTCTCTCCTCACAAAGAGATCTGAGCACTCTCTTTACCTGTGAACATATCTGCTTAGGGAAGCCCCAGCTACCTGCTGAAGTCAGGGCTGCAGCCCTGAGCTTAGTCTAGCAGAAATTTTATAAACTAAAGACAGTGCAAGATTATCATACACTGCTGGTGGAAATATAAATTAGTCCACTCACTATGGAAGGTAGTCTGGAGATTTCTCAACTTACCGCAGAACCACCGTTTGATCCAATTATCTCATTACTGAGTATATACTCTAAAGAAAATAAATCATTGCCCCAAAAAGACACATGGAATCCTATGTTAATGGCTGTACTATTCACAATAACAAAGACATAATTAACCCAGGTGTCCATCGATGGTAAACTGTATAAATAAAATGTGGTACATACATTACGGATTACTACATAGCCATAAAAAAAATAATGAAATTGGCCGGGCGCGGTGGCTCACGCCTGTAATCCCAGCACTTTGGGAGGCCGAGGCGGGCGGATCACGAGGTCAAGAGATCGAGACCATCCCGGCCAACATGGTGAAACCCCGTCTCTACTAAAAATACAAAAATTAGCCGGGCGTGGTGGCACACACCTGTGGTCCCAGCTACTCGGGAGGCTGAGGCGGAAGAATCCCTTGAACCCATGAGGTGGAGGCTGCAGTGAGCCGAGATTGCACCACTGCGCTTCAGCCTGGCGATAGAGCAAGACTCCGTCTCACAAAATAATAATAATAATAATAACAATGAAATCATGTCATTCACAGCAATGTAGATAGAGCTGGAGACTAATCCTAAGCAAATTAATGCAGGATCGAAAAACAATGCAGGATCAGAAAACCAAATGCTGTATATTCTTACATGTGGGAGCTAAGCACTGAACACACATAAAACATCAATACGGGAAAAACAGACTGTGAACTACTTCAAAGTAGGAGAGGGATGGGCTAAAAAAAACTACCTACTGGGGCGGCCTCTACAACCCGCCTCACCTGTCTTTCTCAGGATTGCTCCTCCTGCTCCTGGTGGGTCTTGTGCCCACCGGGTTACGTGCCCTCAAGCCTGAGTCCAGAAAAGCTTGGCCGCGGAAACTCGTCCTGTGACTCCGCGCCCCCACCAACCCTCCCCTCAGCGCGGGTGCCCGGCTCAGGGAATTCAGTGAGAGGAGACCTAGGACTCCGCGCCCACGCAGCGCCCCCGCCCTACGCAGCGGCCCTGCCCCTACGCAGCGCCCCCGCCCTACGCAGCGGCCCTGCCCCTACGCAGCACCCCCGCCCTACGCAGCGGCCCTGCCCCTACGCAGCACCCCCGCCCTACGCATCGCCCCCGCCCTAACCGCAGCACCGCCGCCTTTCGCAGCGTCCCCGCCCTAACCGCAGCACCGCCGCCCTATAAATCTCCCCCGCCCTACGCAGCGGCCCCGCCCCTACGCAGCTACCCCTCCCTACGCAGCGCCTCCGCCGAGGCGTGCGAGGCACCACGCCCTCTTCTGCCCTGTGGGGCCTGGAGGGGCCGCTTCAGATCTCAGCCTTCACTGTAGTCGCGGGGGCTTGCCGGAGGCCGTGACAGGGGGTGGCTTTCCCAGAAGGCAGCTTAGCCCAAGCCGCAGAGAGACCTAAAATCAAGGCATGACTTAACAGTTTATCTTGTATGAAAACAGCTCAACCCAAAGCCAGATTGCTAGTTTGGACTTTATTACAAGCAGGACTGCCACGATGTGTTTTTACACTGAATTGAACTCCAAGATGAGTACAGAAAGTGGCTTCCCTACTTTCTCTCCCAAGCACAGGTGTATACACGTTGCAGACTTGAATCACTGAAGATGTAAGCCGGCTGTCACTCGCAGTTTGGGAGAACCTCTGTGGACAGCATGAAGACTGTCCCTAATCAAAGTCTTTAGTAAGCAGGGAGGATAGTCAAGGTTAAACAACGTGTTTGATTGCCCTGGACTGCAATACTTTGGAAAATGAATCAAGGCTTGGGTTTTGCTCTGGAAACCTTTTCTGCCTGCTTGGGTAATCCTGCACTCCGCATCTACATCTTGGCCCTTTATGGACACTGCCGTATTACCATACTCTTACAATTCTCCGCTCTTCTGCAAGTTCAGACATGACACCTTATTTCACTTCTGAGCCACTTTCTGCCGTCTGGAAGGACCTGTAGAACTATATTGTTCTGCTATACCTGTGACCACTCATAGCTCATGGTTGCATAATGGAAAAAATAGAATAGAAACATGGAACATGTTAAGATTCATCAGGGGACTTCGACAATATTTTTCTCTTAACTCCTCCCTTTTGGGTTACTATTAATGCATTTCCAGCAATAGGTCAGTGTTGTTGTAAGTGGCCCTATAACAGTATCTACAGCAGTTGTTGGTGATTTTGGTTCATGCGCAAAGCATGTTGTTACAGTAGAAGAAAAAAAGTGCTGGTTTCATTGACTGCAGGGTACCGGAGAGTAACCCCAAAGCTGAGGTGTGAGCTAAAATCCAGGGAATGTGGCTGAAACATTCCACAGAGGATTACTTAATCCTTCCATCATGACAAATTAAGTTTTGAATGTATCCTTGTCCAAGGGATCAGACAAATATGCAGATTATAATCCTGTCATGAATTAAAAGGTGAACCTATTGGTTAAAAGCTCCTTTTGAGTCACCTTTCTTGAGATGATTTTGACATTCTTCATCCTGCTCATTCACAGGTATAAGCTGTTCTTTCATGTAGCCCTGTAACCTTGGAGTATGTGATTAGTGGAGTCCCAGCTCCTCACATGTATTGGCTAAAGCACAGGCAGGATATTGCCCCAGGAAACAATTGGAGAAGGTTGTATTCTCATCTTGCCACAGATAGCATTAACCAGTGGACTCCGGAAACTATTCCTCCATGATGGGAAACAGATCTGGAGATGTGAAATAGTGACTTACATGGTTCATCTACTTGAACATGCTCCCATTTCTAAAAGACTACTGAATCATAGTGTCTCTGGTTTCCACAGTCCACTTTACCTGTGATGTTTGTGGGACCCCAGCCGGCAACAGTACCTGGTTTCATAAGGTACAGCCTATGAATCCTTCCCCATGGCATCTAACTGCAGGAAATGGACTGAAAGTCAGTGGGGTTATTATGCAAGATACTGGACTGTATCACTGTTTAGCACATAATGGGAATGGATTTATGCAGTCTACTGGAAGACTTGAAATAGAAAAAGGCAGTGGATTTAAGCAAGTTATAATTGTGGCTCTCCAAGTGAATCTTGGACCCTTATGGACACAGCTGTATTTACTCTTATGATTCTCTGTTCTTCTATGAATTTAGACTTGGCATCTTATTTTACTTCTGATCCCCTCTCTGCTGTCCAGAAACATGGTGGACCTGCAGAACTACGTGGTTGTGCTAAAACTGTGACCACTCATATCTTATGGATGCATAATAGAAAAAAATAGGAAGGAAACATGGAACATACTAACATTCATCAGAGGACTTTGACAATTCTTTCTCTTAACTCCTCCCTTTTGGGTTTCTACCAATCCATTGCCAACAATAGCATCGGTATTATTGTGAGAGGACCTGCAATGATATCCATGGCAGCTTTTGGTGATTTTGGATCATCCATAAAGCATGTTATTACAGAGGAAGAAAAAGGTGCTGTCAGGATAATAGAAACAATGTCAGCTCTGAACACACAGAAAATCTAGAAGACTTCAGCAGAGGGACAGCTGTGTCGATTTACTGGGACTCACTCAGGGTAGGTGACAAAATATTAGGGAAAGTAAGTAGAAACGGAGAGCAACATTTTATGTTGGAATCCTCATATTTTGCCACCTATCTCAGAGGACTGTGCTGTAAAGACAGCATGGCCTTTGCCTGGTATTCCTTTAGACAGCCCATCAGGAGTCCTCCAGCAGCCCCAGGAAACCGGAGGATGTACAAACAACTTCATGTTCCGACTTCAAGCCTGTAACTAACTGCACAAAACAGGCCTGGGAGTGAACTGCATGGAGGACGTTAATTCAAATCAGAGAAAATCATTCTCAAAAACATTCGTCATATGAATGTTTCTTAAAATGTGTGCCTTGAAATGTTCAGTTTTTGAGGCTAAATCTGTATTTCAAAAGTTGTGCCTAAATCCTCCTAGTTAGATTTTTATCCTTTACAATTCAATGTGTGTGTGGCTTGGAGATCACATTCACTGGTTAGGAAGTTTACAATTACACCCCACATTCAGTAGACTAACAGCTCAGAGGTCCTCTCTCTGGTTACTGCTAAGACAGTGCATGGTCAGTCTTGAAGATCAACAGAGATGAATGTGATTTTATTTTTAAGTCTGGTTTCTAGGAATCACTCTGTGGAACAGAATAATTTATTGTTCACCCACTGTTGACTCAGAATTTGTGCTTTAGCTCTTAGCCAGAAGGGGTAAAAGCTCTTTGCTGATGAATCAGTGGTTAACTTCGGGAATGCTTACAAATTCGTCCACATTCCACCTTGGTTACTCTTGAGTGGGTTCAGTCCAGCACAGAAATACAGGCTTCCATATCTCCAGAAATCAGTGATCCCAGGAGGCCTTTTCTTGGCTTTCTCTTTGCCTGGTTTTCTCTGTCAGACAACCAGAAGTTTATTTGCTGCTACAAAGCATGCTAAAGATTTCAAGCTCCTCTTCACTGTTCCTAACCAAGGTCTCCATTGTTTTTGACAATGCCATTGGGAATGGGCGTCACTGCTTAAGCTAGTACATTTCATCTTATCTTCTCCTACCCTTGAACTGGGCTTTACAACATTGGCTGCCCTGCTTCCCAGGCCTTCAGACCCAAATTGAATAGGTTCCAGCTTACAGATTGCAGATCATGGTATTTTTTGCCTCCACAATTTTGTGAGCCAATTCTTCATAATACAGTTAGTTTTTCTGGGTGGGCAGATAACTTCAGGTTAGGAGTTCGAGACCAGTCTGGCTAACATGGTGAAACCCTGTCTCTACTAAAATACAAAAATGAGTCGGGCATGGTGGCAGGTGCCTGTAATTCCAGCTACTTGAAAAGCTGAGGCAGGAGAACCACTTGAATCTGGGAGGCAGAGGTTGCCATGAGCCCAGACTATGCCATTGCTCTGCAGCCTGGGCAACAAGACACCATCTCTGTCTCTCTCTCTCTCTTTTCTGTATTATTCTACCTCTCTCTATCACTCTGTTCCTCTATGTTGGTGGTTCTGTTTCTCTGGAGAATGATGACTAATATACTAAGAAAAAAATTACATCAATATATGTTAAATAAATTTGTTAAACATTAATACCTATTATAAAATAAAACCAAGTAATAATAAAAGTAAATAGCAATTTTCATTCTTTACAATTTATTTCAAATGTACATGTCAGCATAATTTTAACAATTTTAAATTTCATAAGCATTAGGTTGAAAGTCAGAAGCAAGCCAAGAACATTATTGCTAAACATTCTTCTAGATATTTTAATACAACACATTTAGAAGTTACAAATATAAAATGGTAAACATTTTCAGCTTATTATTTATATAGAAAAAAACTTATAAATAAAAATTTTCTAAGATATCTAAAGACAAAATAAACACTCAGTATTCAATGGTTTTCATATAAAAAGTATACAACTACTTCTGTGATGCTAATATTCATGAGAACAAAATGTGAAAATAGCCAGAAACATTTAAGAGAATAAAGGTATACTGAGAAGGCACTAACCTTAGGTTGATTTTCAAATATATTAGTAAATCAACAAATTAAAAGAATGTGATGATGCTGATGTTTAAATTCATGGATGTAGCAGACAGTGAAACAGGTTAGTGTATTTATCTATATCTGTCTTTCTCTGCATCCTTCTATCAATCCTGAGTGCTAAAGGTGAGATTCACTTGCACCTAAAGCAGCAGGAAAGATTTGGAGCTTCAAGAATAAATGCAGATAGCACCTACAGAAACTGTACCCAATGTCATAAGGGATTCTGTGGAGGAGCTCATTCAGATGAAATAGATAAGTTTATATTTTGTATTTTCATTTTTTTCTTGTATGAGCAAGGAAAGTCTTGTTGAAAGTTAAGATTCAGATATACACAGAGAAATATTGAAATATTGCTGCCTACTCCCAGGCATGGGAATGGCCAACTCCTTACTGCAGGGAGCGGAGGAGAGATATCAAGAGTGCAACGATTTTCTTAAGTCACTTACCCTACCTTTCATTAAATATCTCGGACCCTAGATTTAGTGCAGGAGTCCTGAAAAACATTCCCACAGGGAAGGTCAGGGTCCCAAGCCCACGGATGTCCCTTTACTGCCTTTAGCAGGGCAAAACTAAGTAAAGCAAAGCTTCATGCTTCAGAAATATTCAGTCTAATACAGTGTGTACCCTACAGCCTAATCATTGCTTCATTCCAGGGGCTTTAATTGCATAAAATTCCCTGGGAAAGGGATGATATTTGTTTGTTTTTTAAGGCTAAGGCCAGTATAAACTCAAGCTTATTTTTATTCTCTATCAAGAGTCCCTCCCATGTAATCCTGATGGAAGAGGGTACTGTACCAAGTTACTTCTTCCCAACCTGTCCTAATTTGTATAGAGAAGGAGAGTGGGGAAGAAAGAGAAGGAAAAAAAACAAGGAAGCAAAAAGAGGCAGGAGGAGAGTATCTTCTCTTTTACGTGGATGGCACGAATGGGCTTTTGCTGAGAAACTCTGACCCTGGAGTGTGAGTCAGAGTCTGAGTCAGTGGAGTCCCAGTTTGAAGTCCTCTGAAGTAGCTGTGCTAGAGACACTGCCCTCAGACATCAATCAACTTCTATTTCTTCTTCACTGCAGTGGTCGGAAGGGTTATTGCTTTCTTCCTCGTCCGCCACCTTCTTCCTCTTCTCTTCTGGTTCCATGGAGACGTGATAATTTGCAAAAATACTCTGTGATGAATCCATCCCTGGAGCCTGGAGCCCCTGCCCCTCCCCAAACCCTTCTTGCAGATCCTTTGCTAAAGAGGACTGCGGATCTGTTTGTCTAAACCTGGGATCCAGGCCTCCTGTCATGGCCATATTCTTACCCTTACCATAGGTTGATTCTTTGTATGCAGTGTACTTTTCAGGTGACAAAGTCTTGAGCCAGAGATCCAATTTCACCTTGTATTGCTTCTGCAGCTCCTCGGCCTGGCTCTTATAATGATCCTTCTGGCTCTGCGGGATGCGCTGCCAGCGTCTGCCAATCTCTACCATGCGCTCCCTCAGGGACAAATGTTGCAGCTCTTTACTTGACCAGGAATCTTGGTGAAACTTGTGATATCCATTCATGGGGGGTTTCCTAGGCTCTCCATGGAATTTTACCATCTTGAAAAATTGATCCGTTTTTGGAAGAGACTTCACTTCTTCCCCATTATTCTGAACCTTCTTTTGCCCTTTGTTTTGAATCCTCTTGGAGACCTCAGATTTCTTGGCCTTCTGTACTAAATCAGGGTGTTCTTTCCTGAATTGAGAAAATTTTTCCTCAAATTCTTGCTTTTCCTTCTGGAAATCCTGAATATATTTCTGTTTCACCTGCTCTGGGAGCTCCTTGTATTTCTTTGACAGGATTTTGGCCAGTTCCTGGTTTCTCATCCCAGGGTACATTTGGGAATACTGTGGCCAGTTCTCCTTGATGAAGCGGTTGTAAGCAGTAAGGGGCCTCTTTGGAAAGTCCGGATGTTTCCTATATTTTTGGCTTTTGTTTGTGTTTGTAACACATTTCCTGGCTTCCAGGACTAAGTCTTTCAAAGTGCCAGATTTCCCCAAGTTGCAAGAAATCTCTAACCATTTGAGTCTGCACATTTCACCGGAAAAGTTTTCAAAAGCTACTTTTCCCCAGTCCAGGTGTGACTGAGTTGTGCTGAACTTGCTGTTGTCATTGGATGGGAGATTAGTTTCCATGCTTTCCAGCAACCTCAAGATGTCTTCATTGGACCAGTGGCCGTGGCTTCTAGGCAATGCCATTTTGATGTCTTTGGCTCTCCTGTAAGATCCCAGGTATGTAGACAACTGAGCAAGAACACAGAGTTCTTTACTTTTAAGACTCAGTGGATGATTTGTTTCTGGAAATCTTGCAGTATGTGTGATTCTGTATTTCTGAGCAGAAAAACAGGAAAGTCACTTTCCTTCATTGGTAGTAAGGAAAAAACTTACACCCTCTTTGCCATATGTTTCTTGTGTAATTAAATTACCCTTAACAACATAAATAAAACATTGCCAATTTCTGAATTAAAATTTATGTTGGCTTTTCATACCCTACATTTGCAATATTCGGTATCTCCACACCCCACCCCAGTCTGCTTTCTGCCAGATATCACGTGAACCTATCTTAAATTGAGTTGCATAAGATAAACACCAGACCACTCACTCAAGAAGCTTACTATAACAGAAAGGCCCTGAAGACAGAGTGAAAAGTTAAAGTGGAGGAGAAATGCCTAAAGGGAAAGAGCTTTCATTTTCTAGTGCCCTGAGTATGGCCATTTTCTCAGTACAGCCCAAGTATCCATGGCTAAAGTTGCAGATGAGAAGTTAAAGATACAATAGGACAAGCCCAAGACACCCTGTCTCTTAAAAAAGAAAGAAACAAACAAACAAACAAACACACTAGGAAAACTAAAATTTTATATAGGGCCAGGCCCAGTGGCTCACGTCTGTAATTTCAACACTTTGGGAGGCTGAAGCAGGAAGATTGCTTGAGCTCAGGAGTTCAAGACCAGCCTGGGCAACACGAAGAGACCCCATTTCTAGAAAAAAAAATTATCCAGGCCCACAGATCTGGTTTCTTTAGTTACAGCTGCTCGGGAGGCTGAGCTGAGAGGATGGCTTTAGCCCAGGAGGTCAAGACTACACGGAGCCTTGATTCTATCACTGCACTTCAGACTGGGCAACAGTGGGAGACTTTGTCTCAAAAACACTGACCCTGTTAATCTTCTGCAACTTCCTCCTTTTCTGTGTTAGAATACATCTTATATTTATTTATTTTTTACTTTTTATCATCATCACTTACAAAATACCTTGAAGTTTAAGACATCCATCTTTTTATCATTGAACCATTTGAGAGTAAGTTTTGATCTTAACCACAATATGGAATCCTGTGACTTTGTGAAGCTCTAAGAATTCTTTTTTTTTTAATTTCTGTGACATAAAATATAAACATTTATATAGTAGCATCACAAAGTCACACATACAGGTTTATTCTATTTTATAGAATAAAAATATTTAAAAAATAGAAGCTTTGGAAAGAATATTCAAACAACGAAATGGATTTTGTAAATTAAAAATATCGTTACAGAAATAAAAACTTTAATGGAATATTAGGAAAATAAAAAAATGCCTTTCAGCACTGTAAAAACTTTGCAGACAAGCAAAGCTTCATGCAAGCTGAAGTTACAGACAACTTAGCACTTTTCGTATTCTACAAAAAAGGTTTCCAATTAAATTCTAGATATCATGCTACAGATAAAACGGTATAATATCTAGGACCTTCCCTCCAGAAATTCACAATTTGTATAAGGAAGAAACAAAATGTAAAGGAAATACTTACCTGAATATTCTACAACTGGTCTGAACAGTAGATGCAGGAAAATTCATGCATCTGGATCAAGAGTTTAGCATCCTCTGGGCTTTCTGGATGACAGATGTTTCTTTTTCTGAGGTTTCCACAGTCTAGCAAACTCCAAACACTCTAAAAATGACAAGCCTTGCTTTTTGGATGCCAAGGTTTTATAGGATTTGAAAGCACAGATTAGGTTTTCTGATTAGGTTTCTGCAGCACAGAGTACCAATGAAAGGATTTACCTTTCCATCATTGATTAAATTAACTCCATTTCTAATCTCTGTAAATAACCCACTACAAAAACCCTCTTGTGCCGGTTTATATTGTCATTGATTTTTAAACAACTCCTATGTGGCAAATTCATGTTTGATTTTCTGGGGTGACAAGTCTACTTTCATTTCTGTTCCTACATCTGACAGTTTTTTTATATGATATTAGAATATCATGTAAAATTCCATTCTTTAATAATTTCTGCCCTTTCCTCACTGAAATCTAGGATCTGCTACCATCTTGCCTTCCTCGTGGACATGTAAATGCCTTCAGAACGGATATATTTCTACCAGCCTTTAGATTTGAAGATCAAAATGCTAATAATGATGGTGGATGGTTTTGGAAAAAGAGAAGTAGAGGCTCAATGTCTTGGCATCTCTGGCTAATCTAATTTTAAACTTAGGGAAATTAAATAGGTACTGTGCAGAAGAAAATTCAGATTATTTATTTAAAGAATTTTGATTAAATTCAAACTAATTGAAAGGATACCTTTAAATGATAACTTATTTGAACAACTAATTTAAAAATTTTTGTTTCATCAATACATAAAAATGGCACATATTTATAAGGTACACTATAATATTTTGATATACATGTAAATTGTGAATTAATCAAATTAGGGTTCGACAATGTCAGGCTTCATAATTTATAAAACAGGATTATGCCATTTAAAAACTTTATATCTAAAGTTACCAACTAGTAATGAACCAAACATACCAAATCACAAGATATTATTTAAAAAATGTACATTTTATTAATTTAGGATTTTTAGCTTTAAAGTACATTTTAAAAATACATTTTTAGCTTTAAAGTACAATAAATAAATATTACTTATTTTCAAAAAGTAAAAATATTATGTACAAATATGGATATAGACAAAAACATGTAGAGGAAATATCAGTAGGACTAAACTCCTGGAGATTTTAATGGCAATAATTTCATGATATAACTTTTTAAAATTATCATCTTTTTCTTTATATTTTATGGTATTGAAAAAAACCATTGTCTCTATAAGAATATACTCTCAGGCAGGCATCTCTTATATAACTCACATAAATAATTATTTAGATGTTTGTAGTCTCAATTAGTGTGATATAGTTGGGTTTAGGAATATCTATAATAGCAAACCCTGTGTATAGTTCTTACACATGCTACAGTTTGTGGAGGAAAGTTCAAATTGTCATCCATCTAGTGACTTACAGCTTGTCTTCCACTCTAAAATACACCACAACACACACATATATGTGCATATGCAAATAGATGCAAATAAAATACTGTGATGAAATAAAATACCTTTGTTTGTTCAGAGAAAACCTCTAGCTCTGTTGCCCAGAATGGAGTGCACTGAAACAGTCCTGGCTCACTGCAGCTTCAAACTCTGAGGCTCAAATGATCCTCCTACCTCAGCTTCCCAAGTAACTGGATCCACAGATGTGCACCACCATGCCTGGCATTTTTTAAAAATTATTTTTATAGAAATAGATTATCTCAATGTTGTCCAGGCTGAACTTGAACTCCTGGATCAAGCCTTCCTCCTGCCTTGGCCTCCTAAAGCACTGGGATTAAAGGCATAAGGCTCTATACTTGGCCTTGAAAGGAATTTTTATTCAGTCTCATCCAGATGTTTTTGCTTTATTTCTGGTGCTAGTCCTAATAAAATTAAAAAGTCCTAAGAAAACGCTTTCCAACAGATAGAAGATGAATTCGTTGGTTATTATGTCAATATTCCCTGCATGAGTAATTTTGGTGATGAGCTTCTGTCTCATCATTCCTAGAAAAAATGTTTTCTTTATGTCATAACGTCTAATGCTTAGTAAAAAAGGCTCTTTCTTTGTATATTGGTCTTCTTTTTGCAAATTATGACACAGTATCAGCTAGTATTTTGTTCTTAAGAACCAGCCCTGTGCCCTGAACACAGAGCACTGGTATCAGGCCTGCTACTTATCATGGCTGCTCATGGATGTGCTCTTCTTTCTCTGTTCCTTGTTCCACTTCACTCCACAAGATCTCACACAGAACAAAAAGCAGAGCAGATATGTTCAGATCCTCTGATGCTAATTGAGGCCACTCTGCTTTTTAAGAAATACAAGATTTGGCTCAAAAACATCTATCCAGATTGTATACAGAGCCTGGTGACCTCTCTAATATGACCTCCTGCTTTAACACAGTCCGTTCAGGTTCTGGATATTTTTACAAACTTAAGTTAGCTGTAACTGCTCGAGTTCTCATAAATTCAGACACAAAATAATTCACTTTCTTTGATTTCAACAATAAGAATCACAAAACAGCAGGGTGCGGTGGCTCAAGCCTGTAATCCCAGCACTTTGGGAGGCCGAGGCGGGTGGATCACGAGATCAAGAGATCGAGACCATCCCGGTCAACATGGTGAAACCCCGTCTCTACTAAAAACACAAAAAATTAGCTGGGCATGGTGGCGCGTGCCTGTAATCCCAGCTACTCAGGAGGCTGAGGCAGGAGAATTGCCCGAACCCAGGAGGCGGAGGTTGTGGTGAGCCGAGATCGCGCCATTGCACTCCAGCCTTGGTAACAAGAGTGAAACTCTATCTCAAAAAAAAAAAAAAGAAAAGAAAAAGAATCACAAAACAAGATCTTGCATACAAAGTACACCTCACCAAATAGGGGGGTTGGTAAATAAATTCAATTAAAAGTGATTGTCTATTGCTAGTTATCTATTTCCCTGTAACCATTTCAAATCTTGCTGCTCATCTCTCATTAGATGGTGCTTGGCCCTCTCTTCTCTTTCCACAAAGGGAAAATGCTGGTTTCTGTGTCTAGGAACACTGTCAGGTTGTTGTTACTGTTACCATTACTTCATTGTCACCTACACATATGTGCAGCTTCTAAACTAAATATGGCAAGAAATTTTACTCAATGAAGACAATTCCATGTGAAATTTTAGGCGTGTTTCCTTTTCGGTAGAATCATCAACCGATTCTCAAATTTTATGGGACTAGGTTAACCATAGTTCTTTCCTCTGAAAACTTCATATTCTGATGAACTAAGTCTGATTCCCTGTTCTGATGAGGGTCAGCTTCACACATACCACCAAGTGTCACCCAGGTCAAGCATGAAAGGTTGCACTCAAACTGACAACCACAATTGATATCATAGCAGAGAAACAAAGACATAGAGCAAAACAGAGGAAGAGCAGTCCCAGCTATTCAGCCAAATGCTTAGAATCCAGTCAGGAGTCCACACCTCAGACACTGTGGCTTGGAGAAGATGGGAACACATCAGATAAGTTTTTTTGTTTTGTTTTGTTCTTGTTCTTGTTTTTAGAAATTGAGTCTTGCTCTGTTGCCCAAGTTGGAGTGCCCTGGTGCAATCTCAGCTCACTGGAATCTCTGCCATACAGATTCAAGCAATTCTCCTGCCTCAGCCTCCCGAGTAGCTGGGATTACAGGCACTCACCACCACAACTGGCTAATTTTTGTATTTTTAGTAGAGACAGGTTTTCACCATTTTGGCCAGGCTGGTCTTGAGCTCCTGACATCAGGTGATCTGCCTGCCTCAGCCTCCACAGTGCTGGGATTATAGGTGTGAGCCACCACGCCCAGCCTAGATAAGTATTCTTGAGGGATAAGAAGGTAATACCAGAAATATTTGGCTAGAGATGTTCTTTATACTGTTTTTGCTTCAATCTCTCTCTGTTACTTGTATCCTTTACTCACAGTCCAGGCTCCTTTCCATTGATATTACTTTAGTCTCTTAGCTGTGGCCTCTTTTTGCCTATGGAACGTCTTGCACATCACTCACTACCTGGCCAGTTTCTACAACTCAGCATTCAACTGAAGCTCCTATCATAGCCTAAACTCTTCCTTATGGTATACTTCCTTTTCAGTACTATTCTGACATATTGCTGCTGCTTTTCTTCAGAACAAATAACTCTTTCAATAGAGCAAATGTCATGAAACTTGCCATACACATAAACAAAAAAATAAATAAATAAGTGGAAACATTATTTTATTTGTGGCAATGACAAACCTCTTTGGCACATTTATGTCTTTAATAAAAGAGCTGTAAAAAAAAAACAGTTGTTTGCTTTTCTAAATTCTGCAGTCCCTTTTCAAAAATGTTCCCATTTCCCTTTTACTTTCTTTAATATTCTCACGGTGCTTCACTGTTTTTTTGGGGGGCCAACCTCTCTCTCTTCTCCACTGCCTTTTGAAAAGCTGAGCAGTTGGATCTAGCAAAGATGCCCTACCAGCTCCAGGCACGATGCTGATAGAGGATGCCAATCTGGTATGATGGCACATTTTCCATGACAGCTGGTACCACAACCTAGTTACTGGCTGCTAGCGTTCTCTGCTCATCAGTGGTGTCTAGACAGTGCACTGTGTAAGTCACCAGCAATGGGGTAGCTCCTCCAGTCCAAGTTATCTTTTCTACAGTCCCTGTGCTCCAAGAGTATCATGACTAGTTAGTTCTAAAGCTCCTCACCGAGTAATGTCAATATATGGCCCACTAACAGTTTGGTAAGCTGGAGCTAGTACCGTCACTGCAACAAAAGCAGATGATACTGCTTTCTCATCTGTATACTTCACTTTTATTCCTGCTTTTCCAGTTGCATGTAAGGATACATCATTCAATATTATCCTGTAGGAAGTGTTCTTTGACAGCATCTTTCTTACCTGTTGAGAATCAGAAATCCATGAACCATGTTCTGTGAATATTTACCCTGTATGCTGATGAAGATGTGAGTTGCAAACCCTGAAGTCTTTACTAGAATTCCTCCAGACCACTCTTGATGTAAGCAGCTTCCCTGAATGACTCCAGCTCTCTAGAAACCATGTGTAGCCTCCATGTACAATGCTACAAAAAAACAAAAACAAAAACACAGAAATTTGTCTTGATCATCCTTTTTGACTCTTGCAAGCTTCTTCCTTCCTGTTAACGTGATTGTTTTTATTAATAAGATTAGGGTAATGTAGTGTTTCCTGTGGGTGTTTCCCAAATATCTTTGGAAATACATTACAGCTGAGGTAAGGGACTCACAAAGGAATTCCAAGTGGCTGGGATTAAGGAATACGTGAATGAATACATGATTGAATTTAAAAGATTGGATTAAAAAACTAATCAACTAATCTCTTTTGCCATTGTGATTATGTTGTCCTCCTCTTTCAGTTGTCTCTATATTTTCTGCCTATCTCCCACAAAGATAATTTCTTTCTGATTTTTTCAAGTCATAAAATAATGAACTTAAGCCTCCCCTATAAAACAAGGACATGTGTGACCCTAAAAGTTAGAAAGGTTAGAATTATAAAATTTTAATATAATAGGTGTTTGTTCTCAGCCATTTTAAGGAAACCTCAGATTAATATCAAGGTTAGAAAATAAAGTCCTAAAATATAGAAATATGAGATAAATGTTAAAAAGAATTCTGTTTAATGAAATTGGAAGGATGCCCTTTATTTGGACTGAGTTCCACCAGACTAAATCAAAATGCAGCCATTTATGCTGAAGTTCTGCATGGCTGAACTTTTAATAACATTGTTTACTTTGTAAAAAATCTGAAAAGATAGATAATAGCCAAATGCCAAAACAGGCTGGCTTTAGCCAGCATGGTAAGGAAGTCCTCTATGCTTTCATCCTTGCAAGAAGAATACCCTGATGTTAACCAATTAGCTTGTTGTATTATTCTATTTCTTTATACCTGTTCAAGTAACCTTAAAAAAACTGGCTCTTGTGCCATTCCCAGCATAGCAACTCTCTAGTCTTGGATGAGATATTTCCTGATTTTTGAATCACAGATAAAAGCCAATTAGATAATTTAGCTAAATTTGTGAAAATATTGTCTTTTCATATCGTCAAATATACAATGAGAAAACCCAAAGAGATATGAGAAAATTTGGCCAAAATCACATACACACATATCAGGAGTTGAGCTGAGAACAGAAATAACATTTTATGATTTGAAGGCAGCGGAATTTTTATTGTCTAATAACAGTAACCTTGTTTTACATAATCTTGAATTTTTTGTTACTAGAGATAAGTCAAAGGAAACATTACAGGAGGACATTCAGGTAGACATTTCTCTCTGAGTCTGCAGCATGCTCAGCTATAGTTAATTGAAATTATGAATTAAATTATGCTGGTGAAATTGAGAACACAAGACAAGAAGTCTATGTATGCTACTATCATTTGCTTTATTTTGCCACACATATTTTTCTTTCCCTTCCTGTCCTGTCCCTTCCTTTCCTCTCCTTTCCTCCTTTCCTTTCCTTTCTTCTTTCTTTCTTTTCTTTTCTTTAGAGATGGAATCTTACTCTGTCTCCAAGGGCAAAGTGCAGTGGCACAGTCTCAGCTCACTGCAACCTCTGCCTTCTAGGTTGAAGCAGATCTCTTGCCTCAGCATCTCAAGGAGCTGGGATTACAGGTGCCCACCACCATGCCTGGATAATTTTTGCAGTTTTGTTAAAGGCAGGGTTTCACCTCATGTTGGCCAGGCTTGACTCAAACTTCTGACCTCAAGTTATCTACCCACCTCATCCTCCCTACATGTAATTTTCTTTTTTAAACTACATAGGTAAACACACCTTAGTTTCTTTCTGGTCTCACGTTCCTCGATGTGACCTTTATGCTATGACTTTCCCAGAATTTCCTCATAGACTATAATCTCATCGCAATTTGGATACTCTTCCTTTTACAAGTTCATCTCTTCCTTTTTTTTTTGAGACGGAGTTTTGCGCTTGTTACCCAGGCTGGAGTGCAATGACGCGATCTCGGCTCGCCGCAACCTCCGCCTCCTGGGTTCAGGCAATTCTCCTGCCTCAGCCTCCTGAGTAGTTGGGATTACAGGCACGCGCCACCGTGCCCAGCTAATTTGTTGTATTTTTAGTAGAGACGGGTTTTCACCATGTTTACTGGGATGGTCTCGATCTCTTGACCTCGTGATCCACCCGCCTCTGCCTTCCAAAGTACTGGGATTACAGGCTTGAGCCACCGCGCCTGGCCTCATCTCTTCCTTTTACAAGTTCATCTCGTCTCTGTGTGGTTTGAACCACACACATGGTTTGTCTCCAAATGAGCTTTTAATTTTATTTCTATGAAGAATTTTACTTCAGCCCCCAAACATGAGACACAGCAAATGAATCAATAACCTCTTCAGGAGGTGAGGAGTCCTCAGTTTCTTATATAACTGGGAAGGTTCCCAGTATTCTCAGCTTAATTTCATTTCTCAATTTTAGAAATGTCTGAGATGATGATAATTCTACTAGAAATTATCAAAACAGAAGAATGTAATAAATGTTTGGTTTCATGGCTGAGAAAATATTTCAAACTGATAAGCACTTTTCCCTATTCCAAAATTAAAGGTGGGTCTTAAATGCCCATAGTAGCTAATATTACCTGTATATACAAGTAAATCTAAACTAAATAAGATTCGCTATAAAATTTTCTTGGAATACATGACAGACAAAAAAAAAAAAAGGTAAAATTGAGAGTGTGATGGCTGTTGCTTATGGAAATTTTAGTGTCAATAGAGAAAGCTCAGGAACATTAGGTGGAAGTAGAAGGGAGAATTGCGTTGAAAGCCCAGAAGGTAAAATTCTGCAATCAGATCACTTGGAGAGATGCAAATCACCAGAAGGTAATGGACTTTTCCTGTTACCTAGTAAAGTGCTGGAAAAAATGTGTGAGAGGAGAAGAGAGAAAGGTAACTAAAGAGTCTGGGTAGTACAGACAGAAAAACAGGGAAGCATTGCTGATAAGTATTTTGATAATTTGGTAATCACCTTGATTTAGTCATGAATTTAATAAATTAAAAGACACATAAGATCCTTCTTCCCATGTGACCCTTAGCCAGTTGCTGAATGAGGAAACACTGGCCACCTCGACAATGGTGAAAAGCAAAGTTTACTTATTCCTGAATACTCTTCCCCAGTTGTAACTACAGCAACTCTTTAGTAAAGAATCACCTGATTTTCATTGAACACAGACTCTGGTTATATCTTCTACTGTGTCTGTCATTTAATTTTCTTTTTCATCTAAATCAAAGGAGAAAAAAGGCAGAAAAAGCCAGACACAGTAGCACACGCCTGTAATCCCAGTGCTTTGGGTGGTTGAGGCAGGACAGTTGTTTTAGTTCAGGAGTTCAAGACCACCATGGTCAACATAGCGAGACTTTGTCTCTAGCAAAAAAATAAAAATAAAAGGAAATAAAAATAAAAATTTTAGTATGTATTCAGCATTTCCAGATACATCTAGCAGTTCAGTGTGCTGCATGCCTAAGCTCGAAGCAATGGGATGGGAACAGAAGTACTGTGGAAACACCACATCGTTTCCTTACATTCAGGTCCTCTTGCTCAGGATTTCTTTTCAGTTTTCTTGCTGAACAGGGGATGGCAACAAATTTCGCTTTCTTGTGCATAGAGATGAAATCTAGTTGTTGAATATAACAGTCTTTTTTTTAAATTACCACCTCTATTTAGATAAGCAGATGAGAAAAACATAACCTACCATTTATTTAAAATTGGGTTCTTTATTAGAGTAGATTAGCCTGTGTCCTAATAGATCCCCTGAGAGGTTTTGACTGAGAAGTGTACTCTCAGTTTTATGAGAATGAATAAATTATACATGATACAAATTCTTTACATATTAGTCATTGTCTATCTCATGTTTATAATCCAAGATATTTTCTTTCCTTTTTGTTTTAACATAGGTTTCTCAATTTATTATAAAAATATGCACTCTCTATTATCTGTATCATTCTTTGTAATGTAAAGCTGTTTTACATATTTCTATAGTAAATGAAATGGAAATAATTTCATTCTTAGTGAGTAGCTTAATATATATGTCAACATAATTTCTGACAATCTCTATCATTGTGAAGCTTATTTCATATTTTCTTATCACTAGCTAGGAATCTTTATATTCTACTGGTACATGTTGGTCATCCCTGAGAAATTTTCAAAATCAACCTTACAGAATAAATTATGATATGTAAATAATAAAGGTTCATTAACATATGAATCTGGACACTAATCTATTTCTTACATTTTTGACGTTATCGTTTAACATTTTCTATCATATTATCTTACTATATTTTGGAAATATTTCTTAATAATATTACAGAAAATAAATATTTGTTTATATAAATTCTTTTATTCTTATGCAAGAAGGAGAATATTACGAACTGCATATATCCTGCTGAAAAATGCTGAGTGTATGATAAAATATATTGTTTGCTAAGAACAGCAGTAAGGAAAACTAGCTGGCCTCCCCACCCAAGTGGAAAACTACTTGGGGCATTCTAGAACAGCAAAACAGTATAGGTATATCATACACTGGTTAAGACAATTATTTAAGCATGGGGTATGTGACTCTGCCCCTGTGGCTCGCTCTTTGAGAATACTTTCTAGTTATCTTTTATCTAGGTAAGCAGGCACCAGCTGCCTACCTAGTTTATCTTAGTTCTATGAAAAAACACAGAACACCTGTTTGTTAATAATAATCACCTGTTCAGAGATAATAACTATGTGGGTGAGAATCTGTTAAGGCTTTCAGTCTGGAATGCTGTCAGCTCCTGAGGCTCTCAGCTCAGAAAGCTGTTGGTCCCTGGATAGTCTCGCTTTGCTGTTCTATCTGGGTGTCTGCTTCTTAATGCCTTCAGTGCTGCTTGGGTGGAGGTCTCTACAACCAAGCTGGTACTCCATGTCTAGAACAAAGCAGGCATTTCTGTAAACATATATTCATACACAACTGTTTTTTATTTTTATTTTTTTTAGATGAGGTCTCATTCTGTCACCCAGGCTGGAGTGCAGTGGTGCAATCAGAGCTTACTTTAGCTTTCAACTCCTGGGCTCAAGGGGTCCCCCCATCTAAGCCTAGTAAGTAGCTAAGATTACAGGTGTGAGAGACCACACTTGGCTAATATATACATATATATTCTGTAGAGATGGGGTGTTGCTGTGTTGCCTAGGCTGGTCTCAAACCTCAAGCCATCTTCCTGCCTTGACCTTCCAAAGTGCTGGATCACAGGCATCAGCCACCATGTCCAGCCATAAAAAAATTTAATTTGTATTTTTGTGTAACTATTGAAATGCAGTGATGAAGAGTGCTATTACAGTTAAGGAAAAATGGTTGTGAGCATAAATGTGAGAGATTACAAAAACTCCATTTTATTGACAAGATGAAATGCAAAGCCATCTCCTGAGAAGAAAAGAGAAGTTGGGTTGGGCTTGCTGTAGCAGGGAACTTACAGATTTTTCAGTGATGAGATGGACTGACAGTGGTAACTTATGTGGTAAATATGTTATTAATATTTTAATATTGACAGCAGATATTTATTTAGTATTCTGTGTTTGGGATTATAATAAAGTCTTTAGTGGCATGATGTGACCTGACCCTCACCAGTGGTCATTGGAATGTTGGTCTATTACCTACACCATTTCACTGGAGACTCAACACACCACAAAATGAAGAGCGCAGATGTGGGAGATCAGTTGCCTTAGTTCAAATCACCTAAATTGTCCAAGGTTCAGTTTTCCTTATTGTAGATACTGGATTATAGAGGTTTTTATATTTTAAGCATTTAAAACATATTCATATGTATGTCACATGGTAAGTGCTCAATAAATGTAAGCTCTTATCACCAGGATTGATAAATGACAACACTTTGGCAAAGGGAGTTTAGGTGAGCAGTGCAGGTGAGCCTCAAAATGGATCTTAGTCTTTGAGGGTTCTTGACTTTGCTAGGGAAAGAATTCAAGGGCAAGACAAAGGTAGAGGTAACTAGCTTTATTGAAGCAGTAGTGTTCCAGCTCTGGTGATGTTACAGCTTTGTGACTGCTCCCACAGAGCAGGGCTACTCCGTAGGCAGAGATTAGCAGCTCACAGCCGTTTTTCAGTCATGGCTTACACCTACTTTTAATTGCATGCAGATTAAGGGGCAGTTTATGCATAAATTTCTAGAGAAGGAGTAATAACATTGGGGTTGTCAGTTCATTGCCATGGAAGTGGATGATAACTCCTGGGTGTTGCCATGGCAATGGTAACCTTACATGGCACAATGGTTGGTGTGTCTTATGGAAAGCTGCTTCTACCTGGTCCCTTTTTCAGCTAATACTCAATTTGGTCTGGTGTCTAAGCCCCATCTTCAAAGTCTAGTTTAGCTTCCTATTTTAAGGAAACCTTTTCAAGGCCCCACAGCAACACTCTTACCCAGGTATGAAAGACAGTGATGTTGACCAGGCTTTAGGTTTTCTTGTTCTATTAAAAGCATTTGTTAATTTCTACAGTAAAGAAGTATATTTGATAGTGGAGATACACTAGTAAATGTATAATTTATGGTGGCAGAATAATAATTAAAAATCAAGGGGATATTGTATGATAGTGAAATGAGAATACCAAGTATGGGGTACATGTCAGCATTTTCTTCTTCTGTCCTCCCCTCTCTTCTCTCATAGTGTGGGGGATGACCTTAAATTAAATTAAAATGAAACAAAGAGCCAGGCATGGTGGCCAGCTCCTGTATTTCTGGCTATGCCATAGGTTGAGGGGAAAGGATCCCTTGAGCCCAGGAGTTCCAGTCCAGCCTGGGTAACATAGTGAGACCCTGTCTCTAGTTTAAAATTTTTATTTATCTATCTCTGTGTATGTGAAGCTATAGATGTATATATAAAATAAAAAATAATAAATCATGCATAACTGCCATGACTTTATCACTCACGCCCACACATTAGGGTCTGTGCTAATACACCCCCTGTACTCCCTGTTTCCCTACACACATATGAAACTTTCTAAACAAATGAAAAATTGATGAGGTTTAAAATAAGTTCCTAGAATTTAATTAGTTTTCACATCAACCTAAAATCCTAAAAAATGCAAACCATTAAATTAATGCCCCTATCTTTAACAGCAAAACTTTCAAATCTCTTATGCATTTTTAGTTTAATTATTCAAATATTTGTTACATTTTTGTTATGTCCTGGACATTGTATTATCTTATTAAATGTTATCTTTCCTGGAATACAGTAGTTAATAAAAGAGACCTTTCTTTAAATTTTAGAATTCCTACTATTATAAAAGAAAAGGACCCATGTGCTTGTGTTACAGTGTGCTCTTTTAGCTTAGCTGTCCACAGGTGGATTGCATTAATCAGCTAAATTAGACCCTCTGCCTTATTGCAATGACATAGGGCTTTCTGTATTCTGGGGTTATTGCCCTGATGTACCAGAAAACTCCAACCACAGGTGGGCTTGGAGAATATGCTCAAGGTTTTATTGCGTGGAGAAAGTAGCTTTCCGCAGATAAGTGCGGTGGCAGAGAAGGGTGGAGTGGGAAGATGCTCTTCCCCTGAAGTACAACCTCTCAGCAGCAGGTCTCAACTCCAACTGCTCTCAGCTGAATTCTATGTCACTCCACCATTGATGACCTGCCGCATCTGCTGGTGCCTGTTGGTGTGCTCTTGTTCCTTAGCGTCAAGTTTCCCTAGGGACTTACAGGGTTCTAACACTTTACTGTTTGTTTAATCTATTTTTCAGAACATCAACTAATTATATATATGCATGTGTGTGTATGTATGTGTGTGTGTGTGTGTGTACCTGTATATGTGAACAACAAATCAACACTTTTTCAGTTCTAAAATACTTTCCCATTCTCTTTCCTGCTGCTTCCTCTGGTGACTTTCTCATTATCCAGAAAGCAACATTTTGTCTTTCACCTATCCAGGATTTAGAGGTATAAAAAAAAAAAAAAAAATCAGGTCAGGCACAGTGGTTTACGCCTGTAATCCCAGCACTTTGGGAGGTTGAGGCTGGTGGATCAAGAGGTCAGGGGTTCAAGACCAGCCTGGCCAAGATGGTGAAACCCATCTCTACTAAAAGTACAAAAATTAATGGGGCATGATGGCTTGTGCCTATACTCTCAGCTACTGGGGAGGCTGAGACAGGAAAATTGCTTGAGCACAGGAGGCGGAGGTTGCAGTGAGCCGAGATCCTGCCATTGTACTCCAGTCTGGTGCAAAACTTCATAATCAAAGTTTCCTGTCTTTGTAGATTGGTTTCTCTGCATCTCAGGTTAAATCTGTCTGATTACCTTTGGACCACAGTTCATTACTCTCGCTCAGAGTCTCACAGAGCAAGACTCAGTCTCAAAATAATAATAATAATAATAATAAACTGAGATGATTTTTTTCATTCTTTTTTGTTTATATATTTGTTTATTTTAGTGTTTGCTTCTTCTCCCTTTTTTCCAACACTTTCTTTGCATATGTCCAGTAAAATCGCCAAAATCTAGCAATATACTCACTTGTGTAATATGTCTCCAAACAGTTGTTAAAAAAGAAAGAAAGAAAGAAAGACTTTGTGCTTTCTGTAGGATGAATCTTACCCTAAGTTCAGTGTGAGATCTGCAGACAGCTTATGAAAATATTTTCCCTTCCAGAAAGCATTTTATATTTCGTCTCTAATGAAAAACCTAGTTTATCATATTGTCATGAACTAACGTCCTGATAAAGTCTGAGTCTTGAAGACATTTCTTATACAAGTGAAGGGAGAAAAGGCCCAGAGAGTCTTTTTCACAGTAACCATGAAGAGCCTACTCAGTCATCTTCCTGAGACCCTATTACAACAGTGAGTGGATGAAAAATAATATTTAGATTCCCAAAACTTCCAATCTTGCCATGTCTCCAAATTAACCTGATATAAATGAATCACTCACTATTTTATATATATTCAAAAAAGCAAAATATGTTATTCACTTAATATGGGGAATATTTATTGGGGCTGTTACCTTGACCATTCCACAAAGTTTTGTTGCTGTTGGATAAAGTAAGAGGGACCTTTGTTCTGGTAAAATTCCCTGGAGGGACTATATCCACAAAGGATTAGTTATGGAAATGTGTTTCTGGAAGCAAAGTGAAGAATGCATTTCAGGAGAGAGGAAAAACACCTGCGCATGTGAATGTTCAACATCCTGATACCCCATGGTCAGTCAGTACCAGGAGTAGCTCCACCTCTGGGTTATGGCACATTTCCTTCAGCTCCTCATACATTCCTTTAAAATCCCCCTCCTATGCACCATTCTGGCATTGCTTTTATTGAGTTGCTAAAAATTGTCTTCACCCTGCTTTAGGCAGCCCTGTCTCTGAAACTGGACCACTGTTACTGTTTATTCACCAGCAAAATTTCCATTCATCCTTCAAGACTCATCCAAACAGAGTTGATCTTCGATTCTATATGCCTAATAGATAGATATTTGTGGCAGTTATCATGTACTGGGATTATCGCTCTGTGTGTCTGTTACTTGTACTAAATTGTGAGGCCTGGTTGAAAGAAATTCTCATTGAATCCACCTCTGCCTCCACTCTCGTGGCCTGCCTGGATTTTACCATTACAGAAAACTGCTAAACCTCTGTAATCACAAAGTCAAGAATCTTGCTTTATAATCAAAGTTTGCTTTCTTTGTAGATTGGTTTTCCTGTATCTCAGGTTAAATCGGTCTGATTACCACAGTTTTACTCTCTGTAGTTCTTGAAATTTAGGGACCTCGTCTTTTTCACACTTCTCTTACTTTGGATCTTATAATGTGTAATTTCAAAAATCTGGTATGAAAGGTAAGAAGGTAGAGTGCAGTGGATCACACCTGTAAACCAGCCCTTTGTGAGGCTGGGACGATTTCATGATTCAAGAAATTTGAGACCAGACTGGGCAATATTGTGAGACCTCATCAACACACATACACAAAAAATTTAGCCGGGTGTTGTGGTGAGCACCTGTAGTCCCAGCTACTGGGGAGGCTGAAGTGGGACGATCACTGGAGCCCAGGATGTTGAGGTTGCAGTTAAGGATGCCCATCTCTGCACTCCAGCCTGAGGAACAGAGGGAGACCCTGTTTCAAAACAAACAAACAAAAGCAAATAACAACATAAAATATCTTATTAATATATATGATCTTGATCATGTTGAAACATATCAGATATATTTGTTTAAAAGATATTAAAATTAATTTCAATTGTTTCTAATTGTTTTATAATGTCACTACAAAATGTATTCCCACTATGCAGCCATGAAAACTTAGATTATGTCTTTTGCAGGGACATGGATGGAGCTGGAGGTCATTATCTTTAGCAAACTAACACAGGAACAGAAAACCAAATATCGTGGGTTCACACTAATAAGTGGGAGTGAAATGATGAGAACATATGGTCACAGAGAGAACAAAACACGCTGGGGCCTATAGGAGGGTGGAGGGTGAGAAGAGGGAGAAGATCAGGGAAAATAACTAATGGGTACTAGGCTTGAGACCTGGTTGATAAAGTAGTCTATACAACAAACCCTGGTTACCCAAGATTACCTATGGAATTAACCTGCACATGTACTGCTATACTTAAAGGTTTAAAAAGGTATTTTATTCTCTCTCCTTCACAGTTTTTCTCCAAATGCATGAAGTAAATAAAAGCAATGAATATATTTTTCACTGGATAATATTCAAGATATATAGGAAGAAAACTTCTGAGATTTGATTAAAGCAATGTAAGAAAATAGATAGCATTAAATTCATCCATTAGTTACAAATAAAGGTCTATCCCAAGGAGTCAGATAAACAAAGCAAATTCATGCCACAATCTAAAAGTAAATAAATAAATACATAATTGCAGAATATTGACTAAAATGTACACAATAAGTAAATCAACATGTCCAAGTGTCAAAAGTAGGCCTTTCTTTTAATTTTTTTTTTTAGACAGAGTCTCACTCTGTCACCCAGGGTGGACTGGAGTAGTGCAATCTCTCGGCTCCCTGAAACCTCCACTCCTGGGTTCAAGGGATGGCTTAGTTTCCAGAGCAGCTGGGATTACATGCCCATGCCATCACTCCTGGCTAATTTTTGTATTTTTAGTAGAGACAAGGTTTTGCCATGTTGGCCGGGCTGGTCTCAAACTCCTGACCTTAAGTGATCCACCCACCTCGGCCTCCCAAAGTGCTGAGATTACAGGTGTGAGCCACCATGCCTGGCCAAAGCAGGCACTTTAAAGAGATAAATTCAATTTATACATTCTCAGTGAGACTCAATTAAAGAATGGAGAAGTGGAGTTCAAATCAATAATAAAGAGGCAAACACATATGTCATTCAGAAATTAATATGTTAATAAGTTTTTCAGACCTGTTTTGTGCCCATACACTTGATGATTTAGATGAAATGAGAAATTACCTTGAAAAACATATCTGGCAAAAATTGACAGAAGAAACCATAGACAAATCTAAGACATGATTTAAATTCTAAAAATGTACGGCCTATTATCTAAAAATCAAAACTTCTCCCAAAGAAAACCCCAGTGATTGTTTTCAGTGAAATCTTCAAAACATTTAAGAAAGAAACAACACACTTTTAGACATACCCTTCTAGAGAACAGAAAAAAAGCAGTAATACTTCCTAACTCATAACTTTGCCTTTCTGTCATGGTTTTCTTTTACTTTTTGCAGACAGCTTCTCTCTCTGTTGCTTAAGCTGAAGTTCAGTGGCACGATCATAGCTCACTGAAGCTCAGAACTTCTAGGCTCAAGTGATCCTCCTGCCTTGACCTCCCAAAGTGCTGGATGACAGACTCTAGCTACTGTGCCTTGCTCCAACTTACAACTCTGATAGTCTATCCTGATTCATGCATTACAAGAAATGAAAGTTGCAGTACAGACTCTAAAGTAAATATTGGTACACAATTCAAAAAAGTTATTGGCTGGCTGGGCATGGTGGCTCATGCCTGTAATAGCAGCAATTTGGGAGGCCGAGGCAGGAGGATCACCTGAGGTCAAGAGTTCCATACCAGCCTGACCAACTTGGTGAGCAATTTTCTATTTTCTTTAAAGAAAAATCATCTTTATACCCTTTCCATCTTCCTAACCTTAACTCACTGTGTGCAAAGGCCGTTGGGAAGGGTTGTTGGTATTTCTGGATTATGGCAACATAGTTGAGAGCTTTCATAATGCTTGTAAAGGTTCCCTCATAAATAGCTTTTTACCCCCCTTTTTCTTTTTTTCCGACATCTTTCTTCTGTCTTGGCTCCCAATGATAATCAGGTTTCATGATCATATCTTGGTGAATTCCCCTCTTCAAAGAAACTTCAATCCCAAACCCTCTTGTGTGAGACAACAGGACAATGTGTGACCCTCTTTGAGCTCATAACTTGGGAAAACAAAATTGTTGTGTGTGTATGAAATGGGATAGCCACATTGAGTGTTTACATTTGTTTATCAATTTTTATTTAAATTAATATATGCAACAACCATAACTATCTGATTCCAGGACAATTACTGTGCCCCCAGAGAAAACTGAATTACCTTTAATGTTACTCTATATTCTTTTCCCCTCCATCACTCTGACCTACATGGCATCCATTATGTACTTTAGACCTTTGTAGAGTTGTGTATTGTAGACATTTTATGCAAATCAAATGATGCAATATGTGCCCCTTTGTGTCTGGTTTCTCTCATTTCACATAATTTATCGAAGGCATTCACACTGTAAATAATGTGTTTTACTCACATATTTAAGCAAGGTTGGGGTAGAAGAATAAAGTGCTGAATATCTCAGTTACTGAACTCACCAGAGCTCTTAGTTTTCTCTTCAAGATCTGGATGGGTAGATCCAAGTATCTGGCAGATTATGTCTCTAAATCCTATTCATTAATCACTTTTTAGCACACCTCGAACAAAGGCTTTTTAGGGAATTCCTCCCACCCTCTGTAGACCAGATAGTTATTATTACACACTCAAAGCATATTATGCTATCTCCTCATCATATCCAGCAAACTTTCATTCAATTTGTAGACACATTACTATTAGACTGTATATTCTAAGATGGCAAAGCCAGAATTTGTCTTACTTGCTACTATATTCTCATTTTCTAATGCAATGCTTAGAACATAGTACATACTACATATGCAGCTAACAAACAAATATAAAGACATATTATTGCATTGAAGTTTCCCAAAACATGATGGAATGCAAATTCTAAGTGACAATGTCAACAAAATCAAGAAATAGATTGAATCCCAGTTCGCAGTCTAAGAAAATACCATTACTTTTAGGTTTGAAATAATTACAGCAAAGTTTTATTTTATAGTGCTGATTTTGAGACTTCTCCTGGGTCTTCAGTATAAACAAAAGAAAGACAAAGTGATAGGGAAGGATAAAATAAGACTTAAAATGATGGAAACTTCATCATTTAAACCATCATATATTCCGCGGTTTGGCTTGTGCCTGCGAAATCACATGTTGAAATTGATCTCCAATTTGCAGTGTTGAGAGGTAGAGACTACTAGGAGGTGTTTGGGTCATGGGAATCAATCCCTCTTATATAGATTAATGCCTTCATGTTGTTGGGTTGAGATGGGGTGGTAAATTTTTGCTTCAGCGGGAATGGGCTTGTTCCTGAGAGAGCAAGTTGTTAAAGTCTATCTTCCTGGTTTCTCTCTCTTGCTTTCTCTCTCACCACGTGATGTCTTTGCATCTGCCTTCTCCTTCCCCACTCCCTGCCATAAATGGACTCAGCCTGAGTCCCTCACCAGGTGCAGCTGCCCAGTCTTAACTTAGACTTCCAGCAGCCAGAACTGTGAGCATTTACTTCTTTCTTTTATAAAATACCTAACCTCAGGAATTATGTTATAGAAACACAAAGTATAATAAACCAATGTATATAGTAAATTACAAAGTAAAAGGGAGTATACATTATATATGGGGTGGATAGTAAAAAACTTATTTACATTTAAAAGAATAATTGAGGAGCCAGAGAACGCAGAATTCTATAGTAAAGTGAGATACTCATGTCTCCAAAAAAAAAAAAAAAAGAAGAGAGAGAGAGAGATAGGGTGAGAAAGTAATAAAATAATCTGCAGCATAGTTGCAGAATAATGGTGGACTGAAATATGAAGATATGTCTTCAAAAAAGTGAAAGTGATAAAAAATTTCGAGCATATTCATAAAATAAATGTGGGCTGAAATGCAAAGACATTACATAATCTGTAATATTCTCAAATCCATGAAATCAGGGTTCATTTTTCACAGATAATCAGTAATGTAAAGCCTTTCATTGAACCTGTGAAGCTAAGAGCCAGATCTCCCTAATCTATGGGAGCTTATTTAAAGACACCTGCCATGCATCACTGAACAAAGGGAAAGTTGATTCCTGAGGGTGTCCCCACCTGGGTGATTGGGACAAATGTGGAAGCCAGAACACATGGATTCAGTCCTTTATACTTCATATGCCCAATGTCCTCGCACGGCCTCATTAAGTCTCCCACTTTTTTGTGGCTCCACTGTCAGTTGGCAGGGGTGTCTGTCTCACATACTCTAAGGGTAGCTGAGAACCACCATAGCTCTCCAAACTAAGACTAGGAGCCACAGCAAGGCTTAGAAGCCCAGTGGATTAGCCTGTGGTGTCATTCAAGATGCTCTGGGAGCTGAAGAACAGCATTGTGTCACAACATTGCAAATTGAGGACGACATACAGGAAGGTCCAAATGGCTAAAGTCCAAGTCCTAGATTGTGAATCCCTTAGCTGAGACCTTCAGCGTTTTCTGCTTTCTTTTGAGGCATGTTAGAAAGCTCCAGACAGTGATTCTTGAGGTCTGTGACTGCTGTATGTCATGATTATGGCATCTTAGAACCCTGAGTGTGAGAACCAGATGAAGCCTCCATCCCAGGTGATATGCAAATGTGTCCTTTCTCTAATCAATCTTCTAATGCAAATGTTAGAAGTTTTAAAGAGCTTTTAAAAGGCTTTTGCTGGCACTTTCATGCATTGCTATCTTAAGTTTGGGTTCTCTCTCAATGATTTGCTCTTTTTTTTCCTTGCCTCCTCGTAAGTTTCTATTCTTTCCTTTGTTTTCATTCCTTTGCCTTTCTTTTGGCTGAACTACATTTACAGTTTATCTGTCTTGTAGCTGTTCCTTTGTTTAAGTAAATTTTAACCCATGTGCAAGGTACTGATCCAATTATTATATATAGCTACAGAATCTGTCATCTATCTATCTAGATATACGTATATATATATATATATATCTGTACAATTACTGTGTATATACAAATACCATATTATATAAATATAATAACACACCCATACACTCCATACCCACACACATAGCTTTGAGAAAGACAATTTATTCTGGAAATGAGGCTTATAAGCAGTGAGTTTGGGAATCAAACCCAGGCAGTGTAGCTTCAGGAAGCTGCTTTTAATCATGATGCCATGTTACTCTCGGCTGTCTTTTTTACATTGGGTACTGATATACAGCAGAAACTTCACTCCAATTCCAGGCAATGTAAGCACTCAAGAATCATTTTGAAATTTGCCGGAAATGTTGCCTGCTCCCTTCTTTATCTGGATCTCTTGTTCACTGTGGCTTCGCTTTTCTTCACCTGGGGTTTCTTTTCTGACCCATTCTGGTGTGCATCCCATTAAGGTAAGAGTTTTACTTTGTGTCAGGCACTGATAGAACCTTTCTTTCTCCATATACACCTGAACTTAACTGTCCACTTTCTCTGTTCTAATTACTTAACCTCGAATATCTTTTACCGATTTAGATGTCACAAGGATGTGACAGCAGTTTCAAGGGCATCCATTTTTGCTTCATTCTCCTCCCTTAGAATCCTGCATCTGCTTTGCTGGGTCTCAGATGAAATAGGCAACCCCTGTTTTCCATTCTTGGATATTTTGATGGCCAACTTTTCTAATGTTGTGAAATTGAAGGGCAAGAGCAGATAATGAGAAAGTGGATAGACAGGGAGCTGTGCTCTGAGAACTGGGCCAGAGGACTGATGGAAGGGGAGAAGAATTTCAGAGTGATTCTGGCAGGCATCACGGTTCAACAAGGGCCAGAGGAGTGGAAGATATGGGCACATGGTGAGAGGCCTGTGACAGGACATGGCCTATCTGTTTTACAGCAGAATGTTAATAGACATTAGATTTTAGTAGACAGAAGATGTATCTCTGAGTCAGCCTCAAAAACGTCCACAATCCAGAAGAAGAATAGTCACAGGCCCTAACCTCACCTTCTCTTTTGAGTATGGGCGCCACAGGGCAGTGAGAATGGAGCAGCTGTTACCTGAGGTTAAAGCCAATGTTTCTCTCTCTTCAGTCCATGCTTACTGGTAATGTCCAGTGGATGACTCGGCTACAGGTTTCTGAACTTCTGGCTTTTGAGGGAAAGACTTTCTCACCATCTATCCTGAAGGTATTCTATGTATTATGAGCCCCAGTCAGTGGCTCTTATCATCAGGAAGTCTTGGGAAGTACAGGACATTCAGAAGGCCCACATGTATAGCTTCCAGCCACGTACAGACAGCAGAAGGGGGTTCCTGTCAAGGCAGCACTGACCTTTTTCATCTCACTGTTCTGGAAATTACTGGGTCTGGCCCTGGTCATCTTGAAGGAGATGGACCATCCCTTCCTTCCCTCTACTCCAGTATCGTGTGCATCTTCATCAATGGTTTTGCCATGTTGTGTTCATCACGATTGTCCAGTTGATAGAAAATCTTGAAGAAAATTTCCAAAAGGATACTTACCTGGTCTCAGTTGCGAATTGCCTTTTTGCAGGAATCCACAGCAGGAATGGTGTTTCAATCAGGACTTGTTGGATCTCATGTTTTACAGGTCCCCCAATCTCTGGACGTAGATCCTCAGTGTCCACTTCTTAGGAAGTCTTGGTTCTATTCTTCCCTCCCTTGCTCTGAAAGAGTTCTAAAATATATATTCCATCCCACATTCTCTTCCTATGATGCAACTTCAAAACCACCACTGTTGAGTGTTCTAGTCCCTTTACTTTGTGTAAGCTTGTGACTACAGCTGGTACTTTACTCCATAGTGTAATGGTAGAATAGACTTCTCCTGACTCTGTGGGAATATTCACTGTGGAAAATTAAGTACTATGCTGTGAGCAAGCCCAAGTGGCTACCTGGAGAGGCCATTTGAATAGATTAGAGGTAACAGCCCCAACTGAGGAACCCCCAGACATCAGCCAGGATCATCTGCTGGACTGGAAGTAGAATGTTGTTGACATTATTTAATCAGTCAACAGGAAAAAAATGACTGTTTGGTGGGTAGACAGACTCAATGGACTCACTATAATCTGGGTTTTCACCAGAACTGGGTTTCATTTGTTTTGTCTTGGATTTCACCATTTTTTGTTTTTTTCCCCAGATACTATATGTTCTCACTGTAACATGAGGTGATGAACATGACTTGGGTCTAGGTTATCAGTGAAGATTCACAATCTGTGAATTGGAAGTATAAACACATTGAAAAGCAGACAGTCTGCTCACCTGTTTTTCACTGGGTGACGTGGTTTGCTTTGTTAAACAGCTACAGAAATCAATGTGGGCTAAACCATTTTGGTTGTTGCTCAGACATCGCAAACAAGTTCTCAGAGAAGCAACAGGCTGTACCATTTAGCCTATGTCTGCAGATGGATAAGCTCTCCAGGTTTTTGTAAGTTCACTCTGATGTTCACATAGTGATCAAATCACCTAATAATGTCTTTTTATCGCCGTAGGACACATGACTGTTAAATCCCTATTCTGGCCCAAAGAATCAGTGAAAACTTCTGTGTAAAATGAATTTGCCCCCCCTAAGGTAATGAGGTGTAGAACTTACTGTATCAGTAGGAGGGAGCTCTCACACTTACAAGTGCATTGTATGAACTCCTGTCTGTCCATGATGTGCAAATTGTGTTCCTGCATGAGATCATTAAGTCTGAATCACACAGCCACGTATTTCCAGAATTCCATCCAATAAATTCCCAAAACAGTGGAAAACCACAATGTATGTTTCAGGTAATGGGCCATAAGAGATTATTTTAATTGTAAGAAAGTGTGCAATAACGTATTGCGTTTTACATATTTTTTATTTAATAGCAATAAAACAAGGTGACACTAAAGTAGAAAAAAGCCTGCACAGTGTGATTCCTTTGCTTCAACAGTGAACAGCTCCCTCGTACATGCAGTTCCCAACAGTCAGGTTTCTTCATCCTGATCATCTGTGGCCAGTGTAAAAGAAAGGCCTGACAGGGAACTTTAAGGAGCCAGCTGGGTAACGCCATATGAGGGAACTCTTGGCGACATTCAAAAAACTCACACTTCCACTTTCAAAATCCAGAAACACACCAACCCGGCCCAGAGGTTTCTCTACATAGTGAGGAAGCATTGGAGAGGTGGTCAAGAGACGGAAATGATCATCCACCTTCACACATAAAAGAAGAAATATGTCCTCAGATGTAATCATGGTGCCATTCTTCCTTATCCAGGAGTCCTTACAGACTCCCAGAGCCCAGTCCCAGGAGTCGTCCACATCCAGCTCCCAGTAGTGTTTCCCAGAGAAGAAGCCCCGGGCTCCCCATGCAGCAAAATAGTCAGGTCTGTCAGAATTCAAAGATCCACCTTCCCGGTCAGGTCTAACCATCCAACTTCTCACAGCCTCGAACAGCCTGATACTGTGATTGCTTACTTCATAACCGAAGGAAATTTCCACTGTAGAAAAAAGAGAATGTTCCGGTGAAAAGCAGTTTATACCTTCTTATGTTCAGATAAGAAAGAGGCTCTCACTAGAAACCACAGGTCAAGATTAAAAGGCAACATTTGTCTGGAAAAATGTTGGAATCAAAGGGTGTTAGGCTATCTGCACAAATAAATGGCTAAAGTACAATGATCTCAATGTCTATAAACTCAAAGACTATGAAGGGGAGGACGGTCACACCTATGTCTAGTAAGCTACTGTTTGTTACAACTGAAAAACTAAAAGATCTTGCACTGCAGCCAAGTCCAAAGCAATAAAATTTACATCCATTGCCTCTTCTCTGTCAGGGCAGAGCAGCAGGCTGGGGACAGGAGATGAGGTGGGAAGCTATTCTTAAACCTAAACAAAAAAGGTATCACTTTGCCAGAAATATTATAATCTGCCACTTACGCTGGCAAATTCATACCTAAAGAGAAAATCTGAATCTGCCTAATGAAAAGGGTAGATTCCTTGCTTTCATGCCTAAAGAGAAAATCTGAATCTGCCTAATGAAAAGGGTAGATTCCTTGCTTTCATGCCTAAAGAGAAAATCTGAATCTGCCTAATGAAAAGGGTAGATTCCTTGCTTTCATGCCAGATTCGGGCACAGACTTCTTTTATCTGCCTGATTGATCATGATCTATCCTGGAGTTCTAAGGCCTCATCACCCTCCAAATCACTTTCCTACTGTTCACAGCTCCTCAGTTTTTGCACCGTTATGTAAGTTATTCGTGTATGTTTTAGTTGATTAAAATGCACATGATTAAAATTACAAATGCTATGAAACTTCACCTGAAATGTACTTAAAAATAAACACTGTCACCCAAGCCACAATCATTAATAGCACTCAATCTGAAATTGAAATGTCCTGAATTAACTAAGTTCTGCATACCTCATGTAATACTTGTCTACATGAAATTGTATGAGAGAATGGTTCTAAGTCCTAAGGAGCCCTTCTGCATGTTTAATTTTTTAAAGTGATTTGTTATATGACTGATTCCTATTACATTTCACCAGCTTTTATTTAGTTTTGCCTGTTGGATGATAGTGAAACTTCAACTATAAAGACCTATTCACAGACGATTCTCTTCTTCTAGATGAAAAATCATTACACTGGGAAAGCTGCCCATAGAAAACCATTGAAGATATACGTGTTGGTCCCAGCAAGAGGGCGACACTCACCTTGGAAGCGGTTGAGCCTGTGCACCAGTCCAGTGATGGGCTCTGCAGTGAGCTCTGGATTCACAGGCTGGGGCATGTGCAGCAGCACAGACTCGCTCCTGCAGGGAAGCAGGTGCAGTTGGTTAACCGTTCTGGTTTCTGTGTTTAAGCATTTCCAACAGGAAACGCTTCATCCAAACCCACTTCTGATGTTGTAATGTTACTGCACCACGCTAGGATGGCTTTGTGGCTCTCTTAGGGAACCTTTCTAACGATTCACTGCATTTCTATCCTACTGCCACTGAAAGATAATTGCTTCTCTCCCTATATGCCACCAAATAGTTTGTCTCTAATTATAATTCTGAATCCTAAAAATAGGCAACTATATTCTAGCAACTTCTGCATTGAACTCTTTGAAACATTAACCCCTGAGTCACTCGGGAAAGTAAGAAAAGATTAACGTCTGATAGAGGGCATAGAAGAACACATTCAACATAACACACAAACACATGAGTACACAAACATATACACACAGTTACACTGACACATTATGCTCTTAATAAAGTATATTTTCACTTTGTTGGAAACAGCTTGATGTTTTTCGTAGCATGCCTTGTGCTTCAGCTTGCAATGATGGCCAAAAACATACCTTGCCATGATGTCTCCCAAATCCTGTAAAGAGAGAGAAAAAAGGACTTCTTTAGAAAGTTGTTATTCTGACCAGATGTGGGGGTTCACACCTGTAATTCCGGCATTTTTGGGGTGGGTGGATCACCTGAGATCATGTGTTCCAGAATAGCCTGGCCAACATGGTAAAACCCCATCTCTACTAAAAATACAAATAAAATCAGCTGGGCATCATAGTGCACGCCTGTAGTCCCAGCTACTCAAGAGGCTGAGGCAGGAGATTCGCTTGCACCCAGGAGACAGAGGTTGCAGTGAGTCTAGATTGGGCCACTGCACTTCGGCCTGGGTGACAGAACAACACTCTTTCTCAAAACAAACAAACAGATGAACGACTTGTTATCCTGCCATCTAGCCTTTAGGTTTTGAAAAGTTTAAAAGTACCACATACTACCACTGCAGCTCTTTTTAAATGTATTCACATCTCTAACATTTATACCAGTAAAACCTATTCATAATAGGTATTTCTGATGACTTCAGGACCCTGAATTTGAGTGAGAGAGAAAAGTGTGAGTGGTGACTGAGCACTGCTCTCTACACTGCAGTCTTTTTCAGGGCCAGTCTCCAGAGGCTAATGTGGGCATTTCAAAACCCTAGGAAATCAAGTGCCCTTCAAAATCAAGGACATTTCAAACCTAGGACTCCCCAATAGGAGAAAGAAAGAAATGTTAGTTTTCCTGTAATTTCTATGTATTATCCAATGGAGACAAAAATAGAATTTTTACAAGAAATTTTTTTCTTCCGCAGTTTAAAGGAAATGAACTGGAGAAGAAAGCTTGTGGTAGAAAATGTTCTGTGGAAGTCTATTTGCTCAGTTCCATAAAGCTTTGTTTTCATGATTAGGTTAGGAGTTGTAGTTCATCACTATAACCAGGTGAGAATGACCCTTACCATCAATGGAGGATACGAAGAAGTACCCAAATGTAAGGCAAAGACGTAAATATCAGCTAATCAAAGTGTCTCAAGGGGCATCCTCAGTTCTTACCTGGAGCAGCTCCACATCTGGTTTATGACACATTTCCATTAGTTCCTGATACGTTTCTTTCAAGTGTTTCTTCTTTTGATACTTGTTGATCCAGCTTCTCAGGAGTTGGGGAAATATCTCTTTGTGTGCCTTGTACAATCTCCCTAAGTGTTGCTTTTCTTCCTTATGGAGAACTGGATGCAGCTTCCTATACTCATCCCTGATCATCAGTGCCCGGTGATACACATAGCCCTGCAGGGACATGAATTTTGTAGGTCATATACCCAGGTCGACTCCCCACTTCACAGACCCACAAATTCATCCTGCTCTTTCCTTCATCTGTTTTTTATTCTTTACAAACAACATGATGAGATAAACAAGACATTCCCTTCAAAATTTATCTGATTCATCAATTCTTTAAAACCTGCAAAAAAGTCCTTTAGATTTACGTGTTTAAATATATCTTCTTTCAAATCTGAAATACCACTAGAAAACACATAAATTTTGGATCGATTGTTAAATTGTCATCAATAATATATGTAATCTTTGTTACTCAATTAGTTTGTGGCCTCAAATCTTTGTGATTCACAGCCTAAACAGCCACTCTCAGTAGAAATGTTGTTAGTATATTATAATCAGGATCAGAAGCCATCACACAAAAAAAGATCTTAGCAAACATTTTAACCCTCATCTCTGAAACTGACTGCCTTTTTTCTGTCTCCTCTCTTTCTTCTGTCTAAATCCACAGGCTCTGAGTTGCCCTGCCATTCTACCACCATGAATCCCCATTCCATTGTGTTTCTCCTCCCAATATTGCCATATTTATTCTCTCACTCCCCTAGTCATTATTGTCCCTTCTCGGCAGCTTTTCGTCTTGTTACGTCTTCTCCTACTTGAACTGGCATCGTGGTCTGGGACCTTCCCTATCAGATTTCACCAGCAGAGGCATTTTCCTTACATTACTGTTCCCACCCACTTTCTTACCTAGGAGCAACATCATATTCACCATTCAATATCTATTTCTCAGTTATATACTATTTAATCAATATTACATAATTCATCTCATACAGAAACCTCTGCCTGAAATATCTATTAATTTTAAGCATATACTTGCCTTTCAGAATTTATATTTATTTTTTATTTATATGAAAATATTTCTACAACACCTGAACAATTGTTATATTGAACAGTCAGGTTGTTTTCCAGCCTATGGATAAACACATGACAAAATCTGGCATATGAGAATTTCAACAAAAGTCGCTAATATAAATGTTCTCAGCATGTCTGTCTCAAGCAGGTCCTGAGGATACATGATCTCATACTCACCCTCCAGAGGGTGATTCTTTTTCTCTCCTCATTTAGATTTCTCTGATTTTCTTGAATCTTTTCCCATAGAATTCTCATTTGCTTTAGGAGCTTCTCCTGCAAAAGAATGATGAGAGTGAACAACAGAAAATCAAATACCGTAGATTCCACACTCTGAGTGGTGTATGCAGGCAAGGGGTACAATATATAGAGGCACTGGGTAGAGGAAAAAGGAAAAACAAAATTTGTCACTGCTCATCCTCAAGTAATATTATTTTTCAATTCTGAGGTTTCAGAATGTATAGCAGTTTAGGGAACTGGTAAGTGAAGATTTCTTGTAGCCCAGATAATGATCAGTGAAACATCCTGCTTCGGAATTCACTATGCTAGCCCCCAGCTTTTGTCAGGTACTATGCCCTTATTTTGTTTGTCAAGTAATACTAAATACGTTTCTTTGCACTTGTAGTTTTGCTAGCTTTTCACTGTCTTTAGCATTACACTGTACAGTCAAAATAATAATGACATTTACTTAATCACCCTCTTTTTGGGTGCAAGTGCCATGAAGGCAGGTATAGTTGCATATTGTATTCAAAATTTCATCACTGGTACCTCCAAAAGCACCTGGCACTGAGTAAAGGATGGAGTGAATCAAGCCTTTGCTATTGTAAACAGTGCTGCAATGAACATTTGTGTGCATGTGTCCTTATAATAGAACGATTTATAATCCTTTGGATATAAAGTAACAGGATTGCTGGGCCAAATGGAATTTCTATTTCGTACCCCCAAACCTAAAATACAATAATATATATATATTTAAAAAACAAAGAATGGAGTGATCACAATGACGATTCTCATCTCCCTTCTCATCTATTTGCCACCAGCTTTCAAGTGATTTCAGAGCTATCTCTTACCCTGCATTCTTCAGCTGCCCCTTCAATGGGACAGTGTTTGTGATCCCTGTGCTTCTGAGAGTTAGAGCACAGCGAGCAGAGCAGACTCTTGTCCATGTCACAGAACATCTTCTTTGTTTCCTTATGGGTCCCACATATTTGTTTCTCGGAGCTCAGGAACTGCCAGAGACTGGCTTTTCTGGCAATGGTCACTAAATTCTTGAGAAGAATATCGGTTTTGAAGTCCTTTTGGTGTGATGGTTCCCTGCATGCAGGGCAATTGGCAGGACTTCGGGCTCCTTCCCAGGAAAGGCAGAGACAGGGTCTACAGAAGCTGTGCCCACAGCCTATGGTGACAGGGTCTACCAGGTAGTCCAGGCAGATGACACAGGTGAGCTCCTTCTGGAAGGCCTGTGGAAAGTCTGAGCCCATTTTCCTAAGGGAAGAAAACCACAAGAATTTAGTCGTCTACCCTTGAGAGACAAAGATCCAAGCAAAGTTTGAATCAGGTTGTGATTGAATAACATCTTTTTTTTCTAGAGAAGAATAGGCTTTAATTTGCAGTGACAGAAATAGGAAAAATCAAAAACTCAGGCACTAAGAGACATCAACCTCTGTAGAAAAATGTGATTGTTCTCCAGTCAACACACGAAATGTTAGAACAGAACTCATACTTTGACCAAAATCAGGAAAAGCTAGCCTTTACTCCAAAGTAAAACAGACACATCAAGGTAAAGGTACTTTTCCTGGTGAAAGAAAAAAATCATTGTTTTTCTAGGCTGCTACGTTAATTTGATCAACAAAAACTTTCTGGCATATTTACTATTCCTGGACTGTTTGGGGATATACTGATAAAATGTAAAAGTGTAAACAGAAGATAAAAATATTTTCTAAGCTCTTCGGAAGCATTATCATTACTCTTTCACATAGTCAGAAAAATAAATACTAAGTATCATGCAATAATAGTAGGCACTAGAGAGTCAGTGTTTCAAATGGATGTTTGAAATAAATAAATAAACCTAGGCCAGGCAAGGTATCTCAAGTCTGTAATCCCAGCATTTTGGGAGGCCAAGTTAGGCAGATTTTTTTGAGCTCAGGAGTTCTAAACCGGGCAACATGACAAAATGTCTAGATAGCCTGTCTCTAAACAGACACACACGCACACACATAATTAGCCCAACATGTTTGCACATGCCTATAGTCCCAGCTGCTTTGGGGGATGAGGCTGAAGAATTGCTTGAAGTAGGAAGCAGAGGCAGTAATGAGCTTTATTTCCAGCACTGCACTCCAGCCTGGGTGATCCTGTCTAAAACAGAAAAACCGAAGTGGAAAACCTAAATCCTGGTTTCTACACTATATAGATACACAAACCCTCTATTTCTGTTGTTTCTGCACAATTGCCAGTGAGACTTTTCTCCATGAATATTCATTTCTGGCTTTCTTTGACAGAGTAACTGAGGTTTCTGAAGAGACTTTTACTATGTTTTAGAAAAAAATGTTTGCCCAAACCATTGAATGCACTTTATCTATGTAGAGCCACACATTGTAACACAGGCCCATGACCACTGGTAGAATAGAATATAACACATTTATACACACACAGTGCAATACCCCTAACCCATTTACAGAGTCTACAGAGATTAAAAAATTACTAGATATTTCAAAACTACTGCAAAATGCGTACAATCTATAAAACAACTAAGAAATACATTAAGTAAAAAAGTAATCGTAACATTAATTTGAGGGTCATGTAGCAAGAGAGATGACAGAAATGTTTAATTTGTAAATAGGTTAAATAAAAGGAGCTTCTAAGCCTGTGGATTATGTTTAAAATAATTTTTAGAAAGAAATGGAGCCGTTTGTAAAACTCAGAAAACGAGATCATTTCATCTCAGAAAATCTAAGTTTGCACATAAATTCAAGTTCCCAAATTTTGTTTGTTTTCTTTTGTAACCTAATGGTAGCTCCTACTCTGTAAATTGTGTACTTACCTCAGAAATCGATCTGTGTTCTCAGCAAAGCTTGCTGTCGATTACGATGAGTTCAGCTCAGGGATCAGGGTCTCACGTGCAGTGCCGGTAGCTTTTGGAAGTCTCCAAGGCCACTCTGTGGGTTCTGGAGAAGAATGAGCTTGGCTCCTGAAGTGTCCTTTTATACATCTGTGAAGACCACACCCTTTTCCTCTAATTGATTGGATTTCACAGGCGTAGGTGGGTGTTAACATAGATGATTAAGTTTCTTCCGATCAGATTTTTTTTTTTTTTTTTTTTTTTTTGGTGGGAGTCTTGCTCTGTCGCCCAGGCTGGGGTCAGTGAAGCGATCTCAGCTCACTGCAACCCCCGACTCGCAGGTTCAAGCAATTCTCCTGCCTCAGCCTCCCAAGTAGCTGGGATTATAGGTGCACCCTGCCACTCCTGGCTGTTTGGCATTTTTAGTAGAGAGGGGGTTTCACCATGTTGGCCAGATTCGTCTGGAACTCCTGACCTCAAGTGACCCGCCTGCCTTGGCCTACAAAACTGCTAGGATTGCAGGCGTAAGCCGCAGCCTCTAGCTGATTCACTTTTATTGTGATGTAAGAATTTAAGGACACTCTTGGTCTCCACTCCAGAAGGAATATTTCTCCTGCTCCTCATGCTCCAGATGAAGGCTTCCAGGGCCTCTCAGCAACTGCGGGACATAGGATTCCCTCCTATGTTACCTGGCACTGCTTATTCCCAGCTCAAGGGGCAGAGAAAGTCCAGAAAGCTCTAGCCAGGTGCAGTGGCAGGCACCTGTAATCCCAGCTACTGGGGAGGCCAAGGCAGGAAAATCTCTTATGCCCGGGAGGTGGAGGTTGTAGTGAGCCGAGATCATGCCACTGCACTTCAGCCTGGGTGACATAGTAAGATACCGTCTAAAAAAACCCCATAGGCCGGGTGCAGTGGCTCAAGCCTGTAATCTCAGCACTTTGGGAGGCCGAGGCAGGTGGATCACGAGGTCCAGAGTTCGAGACCATCCTGGTCAACATGGTGAAACCCCGTCTCTACTAAAAATACAAAAAATTAGCTGGGCATGGTGGCGCGTGCCTGTAATCCCAGCTACTCAGGAGCCTGAGGCAAGAGAATTGCCTGAACCCAGAAGGCAGAGGTTGAGGTGAGCCGGAGATCGCAACATTGCAGTCCAGCCTGGGTAACAAGAGCAAAAGTCCGTCTAAAAAAAAAAAAAAAACCATAAATAAATAATAAAATAAATATAAAAAATAAAATAAAGATGATTAGTAATACAATCTAAGAAGACATTTATGACAAAAATATAAAGCAAGCAGAATGAATATAATATTGTAAATCGAATTTGATTAATTTTATTTAACAAATATCAAAAAATTAAAGGATTTTAATAAATTAGTATAATGATTGTGTTATCTTTAGGGGAATATTGGGAGAATTGTTTCATTAAGTTTACAATTCTTTCCATTTTATGTGTGCGTGTGTGAGTAAGATGTCAAAAATGAAACCCCGTCTCTACTAAAAATACAAAAAAAATTAGCTGGGCATGGTGGCGCGTGCCTGTAATCCCAGCTACTCAGGAGGCTGAGGCAGGAGAATTGCCTGAACCCAGGAGGTGGAGGTTGCGGTGAGCCAAGATCGCACCATTGCACTCCAGCCTGGGTAACAAGAGCGAAACTTTGTCTCAAAAAAAAAAAAAAAAGAGAAAGAATATATGAGTAGATTTCAAACACCGTGTATTCCATGAAGCTGATTTTCTCTTTAAAAGAAAAATGATGTTTTATCTACCTGACAAAATGCCTCATTATTCGAATTATGATTTGTTTATGACAGGCAACATTTTCTTCCTTCAGTATTTGTATATTTGTTTCGTTTTTTCCCAAATGATAGTAAAGATCCATTCTGTGTCTCTATTTGATGTTTACAATTCCTGAAACACCTGAGCAGTGCATTGCACATAATAAATAATTTCTCTATAAGTAAATTAAGCTGAATGTTGAATTTCTCAACTGAAACTTTGAAATGTGAGGAAGAGCAATGTCTTCATCCTTATTTTCTTGTATCAGTTCTTTCCCCTGTATCAAAGGATACCGGGTGTGAATACAAGTTACAGAGAAAGAGAATGTGTGTGTGAATTTGATTCAGAAACCCATACCATTTTATTGAAATTATGTTTCATTTGATTGTCTCATCTGCTAACAGGGATTCTGTGTTTCATTTACCATATACTATTACAAAATATCAGTTCATGATGCTAAATTCACAAATGTTGAATATAGCTGAATTTCAAATTATGGGGGTTTTAGTTATTACTATTTTTCTTTTGTCAACAGGGTACAGTTGAAAGAATAATATAGACTTCCTATTTCATTCTAAAATGATCTAGTGTGAATTTAGGCAAGTTATTTAACTCCTGATCTTTTTCTTTTATCTCAACTATGAAATGGGGCTACTACCCTGCTCAACTTGCAGAATTGCTCTGACGATTAAAAATCGCATATTGTGTTAACATTCAAAACAGTAATTGGCTCATAGGAAGTGATCAGCCAGTTGTAAATGCTCTTAGTAAAACTAAATTATAAAATAAAAGAGATAAATTAATGAATAAAATAATTAATGCTTTCTTTTTTCTTTTTTTGAGACAGAGTTTCACTTTCGTTACCCAGGCTGGAGTGCAATGGCGCGATCTCGGCTCACCGCAACCTCCGCTTCCTGGGTTCAGGCAATTCTCCTGCCTCAGCCTCCCGAGTAGCTGGGATTACAGGCACGCGCCACCGTGCCCAGCTAATTGTTTGTATTTTTAGTAGAGAAGGGGTTTCACCATGTTGACCAGGATGGTCTCGAACTCTGGACCTTGTGATCCACCTGCCTTGGCCTCCCAAAGTGCTGGGATTACAGGCCTCTGAGCCACCGCACCCAGCCCTTTGTTGTTATTCTTAAGAGACAGGTTCTCACACTGTCTCCCAAGCTGAAGTTCACTGGTGCCATCTGATCTCCCTGCAGCTCAAACTCCTGGGCTCAATCTTCCCACCTCGGCCTACAAAATTGCTAGGACTTCAGTCACATGCCACAATGCCCAGCTAATCACTATATTAATTATAACAGAATTTCAGCAATGAAATATTGTCTAGTAAAATGAAGGGAGAAGTCTAGATAATACACGATGAGCGCATATAAGAAACTGCCATTGTTTCCAGGGTGATGTTGTAGTAGCCAATGAAGAGTCCCCTCACACGCTGGCCTCACTGAACGTTAACAAGTTGTGGTGGTGTCGCACTTGAAAAACTGGCTTTAAATCCACACTTCAGAACTCCCTGGAAACTTACTTTCTGGGCCACTTGTAAAGCTGTTTAGAAAGAAATGTCATGTCAGAGGGTCTCCACGACAAATTTGAAAAAAGGCCAGTATCAGGAGAAGCTCTTGGCTGCTGAGTTGTCCTGGCACCATGAACTTCAGGAAGTGAGTGCTATAGCAGCAGCCTGTACTACAGAATCCGGGCAGTGGCGTACCCCGTATGCCCTCCAGGCCAGACACTGTAGATATCATTTCCGAAGCAGATTGAAAGCACTTTTCTGGAATTTCTCTCCAATGCTTTCTACTCACAAAGATTGACATCTTAACACTTGGCAAAGAATAAAATTATTAAATGGGTCCAGATCCATTTATGTGAACAATCAAGAGTGAGTTTGTAGGGGATAACCCAAAGTTGGATAAATGGTACATAATAAAGTATATTTACTCATTTTCTGCTGATGTACATTTGGAATTTTTTTTTCGTATTTTGCTTTTCTGAACATGTCTCATAATGCAAATATTCAAGGGGTTCTGTTTCCTGACAGTGTCTACCGATAGGTGGAATGTCTGGGTTATAAAATTTGTTGATCATCAATTGTACTGGGCACTGTCACGTATCGTTTCAGAGTGACTTCATTTATTTATATTTCTACCGACAGGGTAATTGTATTATATAAAATAATAGAAGTATGGGTGACTGTGGCAAATTAAAGAAATACAAATAACTCACTCTTATTAGAATACAAGGCATTTGAGGGAAGAACAATTTATACACTGAGCACCAAATACTTCAAATAAGTTTTGGAAGACATCCAGAGGAGTCTAACTACTTTCTTGAAGTTTATCAAGATCTCATGATGAGGTTAAGTAGGTGGAATATAGGCACATTTGCATTTCAGAAAGCTTTCTGGCCTAGGTAGAATAGAAGGGCATTAACCCAGTAAGAGAACAGAGCTACTGTGTGTGTGTGTGTGTGTGTGTGTGTGAGAGAGAGAGAGAGAGAGAGAGAGACGAGGTCTCACTCTGTCACCCAGGCTAGAGTCAGTGGCACAATCCCAGCTCAATGCAACCTCTGTCTCCTGGGCTCGGGCAATTGTCCAGCCTACGACTCCCAAGCAGCTGAGATTACCATCTGGTGTGCACCATCATGCCTGTCTAATCTTTGTATATTTTGTGAAGATGGAGTTTCACCATGTTGCCCTGGCTGGTCTTGAACTTCTCAGCTTGACCAGTCAAGGCACCTAAGCCTCCCAAAGTGCTGGGATTACAGGCATGAGCCACCATGCCATGTCCTGAATCTTTTCTCATGACAACTGCTGTCATGTAGACTTGACCCTCAGAAAAGATAAGATGACCCTCATCCTTTGGATTTCAGCTTAGGTGTTATTTCTTTTAGGAAGACTTTCAGGATGATTGTCACTGATAGGAAAACAGCTTTCAGAGACAGAGTGCCTGGGTTCAAACCCTAGTTTCTTCCTTAATTAGGGTATGACTATGGGCAAATCATTAAAGTTTCCTGTTCTTACATTTATTAATCTGTAAATGAGTATAAAATATTATTTACCTCATGGGGTTGCTGTAAGAATTAAGTAAGCTAGAACTATCCTAGTGTAAAGCACTTAGAATGGTTTTTGGCATATAACTGGTAATCAATAAATGTCTAATATTTAATGACAGAGTATTTTTTACTTAGGTAATGAAATACACTTTTTCTCTGTTACCTATTCTGCATGATGCCACAGTTGGAGTATAATACGTGGTAACTTTTTCGGCTTCTAAAATTTGCAACTATTGTTCATTCTTTTAGATGCATCTCATAAGTTGCTTATTGTTTATTTCTGTAATACAGGGCATTCTACACAACATAGCACTGAATTTTTGCTGAAAAGTGAGAATACTAGAAAGTGTTTCTTCTCTACACTCAGGCAGATAATATGCAACATTTTAAGAAGTGTTTGAAGCAGTTTTCAAAAAACAGCATCTCTGGAAAAGTCTGCATATATGCATCTATGATGACCGTTTCTTAACTTTTTTGGATCTATCTTTTCAAGCATAATGCCGATCAAATGACACTTCAGAAAACATACAAATTTGCAATGCCATGGATTGATGAAAAAGACAGCCACCTCATGTTTTTCTAGCATCATATGCTGGTTTTTATAAGTTTTACAATCTTTTTTTTTTTTTTTTTTTGAGACGAAGTCTTGCTCTGTCTCCAGGCTGGAGTGCAGTGATGCAATCTTGGCTCACTGCAACCTCCGCCTCCCGGGTTCAAGCGATTCTTCTGCCTCAGCCTCCCAAGTAGCTGGGACCACAGGCGCGTGCCACCACGCCCAGCTAATTTTTTTGGTACTTTTTTTTTTTTTAGTAGAGACGGGGTTTCACCGTCTTGGCCAGGATGGTCTTGATCCCCTGACCCTGTGATCCGCCCGCCTCTGCCTCCCAAAGTGCTGGAATTACAGGCGTGAGCCACCGTGCCTGGCCAAATTTTACAATTGTTTTAGTGTCTGTTAATATGTAAATGTTGACTTGGATTTAGATTTTTGCTTTTTCAATTTCTAGCAAGATTTGTTAAAGTTTACAGAAATGACCTAAATCTCCAAACATTAGATAATTTATTAATACAACTATGTGTAAATATGTAAGTCATGGTAAACGACAAAATCTGTTAGTATGGCAACAGTGTTAAAAATATCTTTCATACACTATTAAAGATGATTATGCATATAATTATCGTGTATATAACAACCAGGCACCTTGGCGAACACCTGAAATTCCAGCACTTTGGGAGGTCGAGGCAGGTAGATAACCTGAGGTCAGCAGTTTGAGACCAGTCTGGCCAACATGTTGAAACCCCATTTCTACTAAAAGTAAAAAATTAGGCAGGCATGGTAGCAGACACCTCTAATCCCAGCTACTTGGGAGACTGAGGCAGGCGAATTGCTGGAATCGGGTAGGCAGAGGTTGCAGTGAGCCAATATCATGCCATTGCACTCCAGCCTGGGTGACAGAAGGAGACTCCATCTCAAAAAACAGTTATAATAATAATTATTATTATTGTGTAAATAACTATTATGTAATTTTAAGAGTATGAATACATACATTGTTAAATACATTTATGTACACATATATGTAAAGTAACTGCTTTAAAATTATGTAAAAAGGTGTATGAATCAAAAAAAACAGATTTTATTTTTATATAAAACAATAGTTATGACATAGTCATAAAATAGTAGAACTAAGAAAATAGGTTGATAAAACTAATTTCACCAACCATTATATATACAACTATGTGAAACACAATTGAGTTCGATACACTTTTTTAAACAGGAGAGTTACACAGCACAGATGTGTTGGTAATCCCAGTTAATGTTTTATTTTTGGACATATTCAGATAAATAATGACTTGACACTAATTTTAAAACTCAGAGAAAGAAACAAAATTTTAAAAGTTAGCATGCAGCCAGGCATGGGGGCTCACACCTGTAATCCCAGCACTTTGGGAGGCCGAGGAGGGAGGGTCGTGACCTGAGGTCAGGAGTTCCAGAGCAGCCTGGCAAACATGGTGAAACCCCTTCTCTATTAAAAATCCAAAAATTAGCTGGGCATCATGGCAGGCACCTGTAATCTCAGCTACTTGGGAGGCTGAGGTGAGAGAATCACCTGAACCCAGGGGTCGGAGGTTTCAGTGAGCCAAGATCAAGCATTGCACTCCAAACTGAGTGACAGAGTGAGACACCATCTCAAAAAAAAAAAAAAAAGTTAGCATGTGAAAAATAAAAACATATTTAATGAAATAATTATTTGTCTTAAAATATTTCTTTGAACAACCTGTGTTAAGTCAACTTCTTTCTGGCATCTCATCCCAAACTTCTCTATAGAGCTTTCAGCCCCCAAGTGTGGTTTCTGTCCTTCATAAATTTAATCAGCCAATTTACCCCTTTCTGTGCTACCTAATCAATTTCAGGAAGTGGGTGTGGTCTTGGGAGGGCCCATGCACTATAAAAGGATGCTTGCCCAGAGACTTCTCATTCAGTGAGGATCCACTAGACTTGTGGCTGCTGGGCTTTGGAGGGCCAGGAGTTACTTCTAATCTGGATATCGACAGAGCTTCTAGAAACAGACCATTCGCAGTAGCCTTGTGAGTATCAAATTTACAGTAAATCCATCATGTTTACTTTTTCTCTTAAAAATACTTTAAATTTACCTGTCAGCATGCTTGAGTCTTTTCTAAGCAAACAAGCAGCCGTCCTAGTGATTTTACATCAAATCAAAATAAAGTATCTTCAATTTGTAACATATGGTTTGTGTTCCCTTGTTATTTGATTTTTTTATGTGACTATTTTCTGTATTGTTAGATTTTTTTTAAATGTGAAAAGATATCTTTCCACAGTTTCATGCAATGATAGAACCCATCAAATACCTAAAATGTTCACTAAAATGTGGGTATGTAGTAATGGCTATAATATACAGCACAGTAAAACTTAAAAACGTTGAATTGCTTTAAATATTCTTGTTGCAAAAGTCCTATTTGCTGTCTCTTCACAATTTTCGGTTTGCAGACTACTGTCGAAAGCTGTTGAAAATACGTGTAACCAGCCTAACGCGCCAGCTCATGCTTGTAGTCCTAGCACTTTGGGAGGCTGAGGCCGGCAGATCTTTTGAGGAAAGGAGTTAGAAACTAGCCTGGCCAACATGGTGAAAACCCATCTCTACTGAAAACACGAAAAAAATTATACTGGCATGGTTGTGGGCGCCTGTAATACTAGCTACTTGGAAAGCTGAGGCAGGACAATTGCTTGAACCTGGAAGGAGGAGGTTGCAGTATGCTGAGATTGTGTGAGTGTACTCCAGCCTGGGTGACAGAGTGAGACTGTCTCAACAACAACAACAACAAAAAGAAAGAAAGAAAATAGATCTAACCAACTGGTAAGTCTCTGGGGTCCCAAGAGACTGCGCCTCCCCATCACTGCAGGGAAACGTGAATTGGTGGCCATGCTTCCATTAACTGCGTTTCTGGAGTTTCTAGTTACGTATCTTCACTTTTTGTTATTTTAGAAGATGATTAGTTGTTTTTCGTTTTTTGTTTTTCTTCTTTTTGAGTCAGTGTCTTGCTCTGTCGCCAGGTGACAGGCTGGAATGCAGTGGTGCGATCTCGGCTCACTGCAACCTCCACCTCCCGGGTTCAAGCAATTCTCCTGCCTCAGCCTTCCAAGTAGCTGGGAGTAGAGGCACGCGCCACCGCGCCCAGATAATTTTTGTGTTTTTAGTAGAGACGGTGCTTCACCATGTAATTTTGCTATTATAGTTTAAATGCTCACTATTTCAGAATGGGAAAGTGTTGTCTCTGATAATGCGAATTTACTATGGAAACAAATTTTCTAAATAAATAGATATTATTTACATTTAATTTATTGAAAGGAAGAGTTTTGCTATAAAGGACAAATTCGACGAATGATAACTTCAGGAGTTGACAGTTGAAGTCCACTTAGATTAATCAATCTTAGATAAAACCTACTTCATTTGTAATTGTCTAAGAAAACTTCATGGGTGAGTTTGGAGGCAGGGAGTATAGAATAATAGCGTAGATACTAAGTATCTTTCGTATATTATCATCATGGAATCCTTGAGAGAGAGAGAATAATAGCGACAGGAAGAGATTCAGAATGTGCTTGTTAATCAACTTATATAGGTGACTCATAAATCATCCCAACTTTTACCCTCTTCCCAGGATTTAAGCGTGTCTAAGTAACTGGGAATGATTGAGATCACGGCTTGTTTAACAATAATACCATGAGGACTTTCTTCATTTCAATTACAGTTGAATCTTTATATCCATGGGTTTGGTATCCATGGATTTAATTAGTGTCAGATAAAAAAAATTTACAGAAAGAAAAAGCAGGCGTACTGAACATGTTTTGTTTGTTTTGAGAGTTTTGCTCTGTATCCCATGCTGGAGTACAGTGGTGAGATCTTGGCCCACGGCAACCTCTGCCTCCGGGTTCAAGAGATTCTCCTGCCTCAGCCTCCAGAGTAGCTGAGACTACAGGCATGTTCCACCACACCCAGCTAATTTTTTGTATTTTTAGTAGAGGTTGGGTTTCACCTTGTTAGCTAGGATGGACCTCTTGATCCACCCACCTTAGGCTCCCAAAGTGCTGGGATTAGAAGCTGGAGTGACTTCGCCCAGCTAAACATGTACATATTCTCAACAATCTTCTTGCTGTTTCTGAAGAGTATGGCATTACAGATATTCATACAGCATTTACATTGTATTAGGCATTCAAAGTCATCTAGAGATAAAGTATTCAGGAGGCTAGGTTTAGGTCACATGCAAATCCTACACCATTTTCTAATAAGAGACTTGAACATCTGAGGATTTTGGTAACTCAGGGAGCCCTGGACCCAATCTTTAGTGGCTATGGAGGAAAATCTTCATAAATCCAGCATGTTTGCATTTACTATGTCTCAGTTTGTGCTGGAGTTACGTTATTGAATAGATTGGACAGAGCTCAAGCAGACCAAGGAAATTGTCTACTGGCCTTATTTTCCCTATTGTCAGGGAAAATATAAATAAATAAGAGAAATTCTCAGAATTTTCTTTTTTTCTGATTTCAGAAACATGGATTCAGACAGCTGGCAAGCCTTCCAGAATGAGGTCACTTGCACCATTTGCATGAACTACTTCATAGACCCGGTCACCATTGCCTGTGGGCACAACTTTTGCAGGCCCTGCCTCTTCCTCTGCTGGGAAGAAGTCAAAGCACCAATGCGTTGTCCTTCATGCAGAGAAATCTCAGAGAAGTCTGACTTCGAAACCAATGTGGTCCTCAAGAAGCTGGCGTGTCTTGCCAGGCAGACCAGCGCTCAGAGAAACATCGACAGCTCAGACAAGATCTGTATACAACATGAGGAGACCAAGGAGCTCTTTGGTGAGGCTGACAAGAGATCGCTCTGTAGGCCCAGGTTTGAGTCACCGGAGCCCATGGCTCACAGCCACAGCCCAATAGGATGGGATGCAGAAGAATGCAGGGTACGTGACACCTCTAAGGCAGTTTGAAATCTACAGAAACTTAAATCACAAAGATGAGGGCCTATGATAATGATGGTGATGAGAATGCAGATGGCGGAGGTGGTGATTATTGCCTGTCGATCATAAGACAGAAATGTGTCCTTTCAGTGTAGCTAATTTGACACTCTAATCATAGCTGCCTTGAGCCTTCACTAAAAAAGGTTTCCTTAGAAACATTGTTCAAATGTGTGGAATGGAGTGGGTAGGAGGTGACCAACACCAAAACACTTTTCAAAGTCAGATGATACAAAAGCCAGTTTCTCAAAAAATCGATGCTATTATCTGAAGGGTCCCTTACAACTCTCTATTATGTTTCTATCACTTTTCTCTTCCAAATCATTAGAACCAAATTTGTCTAACATGGAAAACTCTGACCACTCCACTTTTAAATTTACGATTTTTTCAACTACAGCCTTTCTTTTTTAGGTAAGGAGATGAAATCTACTATACTGTCTTCATTATTTCTAAGCTTCCTGTTTATTTTGCAGGAGAAAGTAATAAAGGAAATGGACTATTTATGGACAATCAAACAAGGAACACAAAACGATCTAAATCAGGAAATTAGCAAAATTCGTTCAATAGAGGTGAGAATGAAAATTGTTCCTTATGTTTTTATGCAAATAAACACAATATTGGCTTATAATTTTCAGCTAAATTCAGATTACCACTTAAAAAATAGTGATTTCATCCCACAAAAATGTAGTAATTTCAACTGACACAGTAAGAATCACAGAGAAGCCCATATGAGCTAGCCAAATAATTTCAGTATATTGGCTAAATGGCATGTTATGTATTCTAGTTCAAATTTGAAGGTTGGTATCAACCTTTTCAGACACTGGAAAAGAGACAACATTTTACTAAGGTTGAGTGTGAGGAAGAGGAAGGAAATAGAATAGTATATAAAAGAAAAATGTAGTAAAAAAATCCATCTGCATAATATCATGTAAGGCTAAAGGTTTTTCTTTTTTTTTTTTTTTTTAACATTTAGGCAAATCAAGCATGGAAAAAACCTAAAAGGCAGATGATTAATTGGGGAAATCATTGACTTGATAAGAACTGTGAAGAACCTGACAGGGAGAGAAACTAGGAGTCTTTATGTAGGTTTTGATTTAAACAGGGAGAGAGAGAATAGGAACACTGAAAAAAATGGACAGAATAAATAGTAACTACTCAACACCCTTTGCAAGAGTGAGGCAGAAAATTTATCAAACTGCTTGATTATACCCAGAATATAATTATTTGCACTTTTCTGTGAGAGTGACAATATGTAATCCTTTTAACCAAATGTCTCTGCAGAACTATGTGGATTTAAGGAAGGCGATAATCAAGATTCAATATCTAAAGATGCATCAATTTCTTGAAGAGGAGGAACAGCTTCATCTGCAGGCATTGGACAGAGAAGGAAAAGAGCTTTTCCAAAAACTGCAAAACAGTCAAGTGAGAATAACCCAACATTTAGGAAGGATGAAAGACAAGTACAGAGAGCTTTGGGAGATGTGCCACATGCCTGACGCGGAGCTGCCCCAGGTGAGGAGGAGGGGTCCATCCTCAGAGACAGAAAGCCTTTGCTGCACAATGCTGCCAGGATGCCACCTGCATATGTCACTACTGTCAGCTAAGTGGCACATGCTCTCTGACGCCCATACATTTGTCCAGTCATTTAATACTGCATACTTTGGTAATCTTTGGGAAGTTCTTGCCGTTGTAGCAGATAACATATGAAAAACTTTTCTTCAGTATAGTTAGGAGTACTATCCACACAGAGGTTATCCAAAGTCAGCAGAACTCCAGGCCATGGGAAGGTTACTAATACTCCATTTATTATATCACTTATCCTCCTCACTCTCTGATGTCCCATACAACAATGATTCGCTGAAGACAATGAGGCTTTTCCCCTTGCCTCGGCAAGGATTGTAAAAGCTGCTCATCAATGTTAGTGTACTCTGTTTCTCATATGGTTCTCTGTTTTGTTTTAATAGCTGTCATGTATGGTCAGATCTTTCCTTGGGAATAAGATTAGAAAATTAATGATGCTGGAAATGTGGATATCCTTGCTTGGCTCCACAATCTCTTGCTGAGCTCCTTTCCTCTTGAGGTCCACTGATGAAGCCTTTCATGGTTTAGTTGAGGTTCTATTATTAACATAGCCTGGAATGATCCCTTAGAGGGGAATAAGAAATATGTATTCTTTAAACACAGAAACAAAAAGAAACGAGTATGGGAAAACATGCAGAAGGAATATACTTTCATAATTAACATTATCTTGTATTTCTTTGCAGGATATGGGAAATGTATTGGCAAGGTGAGTTTGCACTAAAGTAATGTTATTTCTGAAAAGGTCACTCTCTTGTTAATGAAGTGTGTGTATACATTTTGAGCCACTAACATTATCGTCGGTGGCTATTTTTTATTTTGTTTCAAAAGAGGCCCTGAGGTCTTTTTCTCTTTGGTCTGGAAAGTTTTCATCTTAAAACTCATATGAATTCAAATATACTTAAAAACAATTTGCCATCCATCCATCCTTTCCAGTCCCAGCCCACAGATCTCTATAAAAAGTTACCCTGAGGAATCATAGCGGTATCTTCTACTCTAGAGGGCTGGTAGGTAAGACAGACGTAAGAGGGAGATTTCCTAAGGATGGGCTGAGGAGAGAGGTTAGTTCCCCAAAGCGTCAGTGACCAGGACCTGCTCTATCACAATACACCCAGTTACGGGAAAGACCTCAGGAAAATGATTGCCTCAGGATTCTCAGCAGTAGGGTTCTCAGGCTGGAATTAGACTCCTTTGTTTTGCACAAAAAAGTCCTTTGTCTCATGGAACATTCTCTGTTAGATGCAGACTAGCATTAGTGACAACTGCAGGCTGAGGTCCCAAAGGTTTTGGTCTGAGTTTTCTGCTGTCTGAAATATTTCCAGGATTTCTGAGTATTCTCAGGGGGTCTGAGGGACAGAGATAGGCAATGCGTTTTAATGCCTTAGAAGTTGTGTAATGTCTGAGAAGAATACGTCTGGAGAAATTGAGTTTTTATGCAAGTAAATTTTAGAAAAAGTAACATCCTTATGTACCCAAGAGAATGGAATAGAATGTACACCCAGTTAACCAAAACTGGCAGAATTCTGAGGAAACATCTTCTATGAAAATACGATATCTTTGTACGACTGTGCAATTAGCCCTGGGCTTGGAAGTATATCTCATGCCATTTTTTTTTTTTTTCAGCACCGATTTGGCACACATGCAAAAGCCCCAGCCGGTGAATCCAGAGCTCACTTCATGGGGCATAACTGGAGTCCTAAACATGCTCAACAACTTCAGAGGTAAGAGCCGCTGCTTGGCAGTCCAGCCTCATCTTCTTTCCTTATTGTGTCCCTTGGCTGAGGCTTTTCCCATTTCAGTCTTATGATTCTTGACATGTAGGTAAGATACAGTTTTCTAAAACATTTGCATCTTCTCTACCTGCATAGTAATATTACAATGATCAAAACTCTACAGTTTGAAAAAAAATGTGAAACAAGATACATATTGTATCTGCAGAATAAGAGGACAAAGAATATTCAGGTCATATAGTTATGAAAACACATGGTTCTTATGGTGGCATCAGTATTTCATGTTTATTCATTATAATTCAGTTTTGAAGGCTTAGATTTGGCATAGTGGCTTTTATTGGTTCTATTCTAAGTACGATTATTTGCATTCTACAAGAGGCCTTTATTATTTATAGAATCAGGAAGTTTTGATCAACTTATATCCATAATCAGAACAATTGCGATGCCATCAGATACATCTCATAAAAACCGAAAGGGGAGGGATCTGTGAACATGGCCTAATCATGTTAGGCCCATTCTAGAGAGCAGGTCTAGGTAGCAGAGGGCAGGATTGAATCAGAAGTTAAACGGATAATGTAAAGACAGAACATTCTTTTCAGAAATTTCTACTTTACATGTGTTAATTTCTACCAAATATTTGATAATTTACATTCCAACAAACAACAAAATGATGTCTACCTATTGATGATCTTAAAGACAAATAAGACGAGACGATTTTTCTGCTAAAGAATAAAAAAACGGCCGGGCGCGGTGGCTCAAGCCTGTAATCCCAGCACTTTGGGAGGCCGAGGCGGGTGGATCACGAGGTCAAGAGAACGAGACCATCCTGGTCAACACGGTGAAACCCCGTCTCTACTAAAAATACAAAAAAATAGCTGGGCATGGTGGCGCATGCCTGTAATCCCAGCTAGTCAGGAGGCTGAGGCAGGAGAATTGCCTGAACCCAGGAGGCGGAGTTTGCAGTGAGCCGAGATCGCCCCATTGCAGTCCAGCCTGGGTAACAAGAGCGAAACTCCGTCTCAAAAAAAAAAAAAAAAAAAGTAAAAAAACATTTTAGATATGTCCTGAAACAAACTGCAGAGAGAGACATTGAATCATTACTTCACCCAGTCATACGGTCACATTTTTTCTCTGTTATTTAAAGAAAAATACATAATTGTATGTGCTGTGGATTTGTAGTAATACCTCATCTTCATGGATGCATGGGGCTGAATTCTCCTGGCTTCTTTTATTCTATATTTTCTTGGAAGCAGATCAAATGAAGTGAATAAATGAACCACAGAGGCTCTGCCTCTCATAGCCCTCACCGATACTGTATTTTTTCCTTGGCAGTGCATAATGCTCTGAGTACAGAAATGACGCCTTGCTACATAAGCCTTTCTGAGGATGTGAGACAAGTGATATTTGGAGATGACCATCGCAGGGCACTCATGGATCCCCCGGGAGTAGAGAGCTTTGCCATGTGGGGAGTTCAAGCATTCTCCTCTGGCAGGCATTACTGGGAAGTGGATGTGACCGGCTCTTCCAACTGGATTCTGGGAGTCTGCAAAGATTCCAAGACAGCAGATTCCAGTATCGTTATTGATTCTGATGAAATGTTCTTTTTAATTTCCTCAAAGAGTAGCAATCAGTATAGTCTCTCCACCAACAGTCCACATATAGATCATTATGTGCAAAGGCCTCAGGGTCGGGTTGGGGTGTTTCTGGATTATGAGAATGGAGCTGTGAGTTTCTTTGATGTTTATCAAGATTCTCTTATCTACGGTTTTCCTCCTTCCTCCTTCTCTTCCCCTCTGAGGCCTTTCTTTTGCTTAGGTTCCAGATGAAAATTTGGTTTCATGATGATTTATTGTGACCTTCCATAAATGAGGTAAATAATGTCCTGAGACCTTATGTGAGGAAACAGGGCTCTGTGTGAGAGCCTGTGAGCTCATTGTAACTTCATGGAATGTAATTTATGCTTATAAACGAAATAACCACCCTGATTGTATACTTTTGTTAATTGTTATTTCAATAAATTATTGTGTAATGTTTACTAGAACATAAATTATAGTCTTTTTTTTTCCGTAACAAGTTTGTTGAGATCCATTCACTTACCATGAAAGTGCTGTTCTAATGTATTTAATTCACAGGTTTTTAGTATATCACACTTTTGCAGCCATCAGAACTAACTGCTGCCTGGGCATTTTTGTCACTTCCAGAAGAATCCCAATACCCATTAACATTTCTTCTCCATTCACCCTCCCCCTTTTCTTCACAACACTTAATCTACTTTTTATTTTGTGCATTCAGGTAAATAAAATCATACCTGATAAGGGTCTTCTTTTTAATCTGATATTTTTTTCAGAGAGTATGTTTTCAAAGTTTGTACACACTGTAAACCATTTGTCTTACTTGTTTATTTGAACCAGTCTGGGGTAGGAAAATGAAGTGGTGGATATCTTATCTTACAAAGAATAAAGCAAGGTGCTTATTTTGTTTTTACCTCTGACCAAATTAAGTTGGTCTCACAGACTATATTACTTCTTAACATCCTAATTATTACTCACATTTCAGCTCATACCATAGTTTTTCAGTGCTGGGTCGCTCTGCTCTTTCATCTTCTGAGTACATCATATCAGACTATAATATTCAGAAAACTCTTATACTTATTACTACCGGATTGAAACTTCCAAGGGGGCAAACACAGTATTTTCCTTCTTTGCTAACATATTACCATTATCCAGTGCAATTTTTAGAATGGATTACAGAATAAATAAGATGAACAAATGGATAAGTAGAAGAGTTAATACGTACAAATATTCTAACATTAAGAAACTTTTCCAAAATTTAAGTAACAGAATAGAACATGCTAATGAATAGCTATCAAAAGATAACAAATGGAAATATTTTTAGATTCAGAACCAAAGATAATACTATTAGGTTTTAAAATAATTATAGCATCATTTTTTTTCTATAGGGTCGATTTCAATTGTCTTAGGTTTTTTTTTAATATAAACTAGTGAAAGATGAAGTTTCCTGTATAAAATGATGGGGAACAGGAACAGGACTTAGAATAATAGAGACTGTCATTATTAAAACTGACATATACATTTAATTACTTAGCATAAAATGGTATCAACCTCCTTATGCAGTAGAAAGAACAAAATTGACATTTTAAATAAGAATCTAGATGATATAGAATGAAAAATTGTAAAATAGAATGTAATAGCTGTCTGCTACAGCACCAGCTCGTCTGCTCTGACAAAGACCTCGAATTTGAAATGATTGAGCGGATGCATTCCTCTCACCTGTTTGGAGCAATATAGGAGTTGGTTAAGAAGATTTACATCTTCAACAACCGAATTTTATCTCTGTGTGCAAGAAACTGCCGTTTATGCCACCATGTCCCAAGCACAGAAAACTTGCAAGAAAAGAAAGAGAGACAAGAGTATTTGGCTTTAAGGAAATGACCTGGTGTTTTTCACAATACTTTTGTTACCACTGTGTCGTTTCAAAATTAGACATGTGGCACATCATGTTGTCAGATACATCTGGGAATGCTGTCTACACACAAAAAAATATTTATTTTTATCATTTGGTTTAGAAAAAAAAATAAATGACTGACACAAGAGAAAATGACCCAAGAGATTGGTTCAGTGAAAAAAAGCAGGACCTCAACCAAACAGATAAGGTGTTGCTGAAGTTTAGCACCAGGTCTTAATATTCAAGAGTAGATAAACCCTGCGTTTTATGACTGTCAAGGTGTGCGGTGCTTTGAATGACATTAAAAATTCACTAGAAGAGTGAAGAATAATACTTATAATGTCACATAAGTAACGAAAGTCTCAAAACATTAAGTGTTCTCAAATATTAGAGTTTAATTAAAGTCCACGTTTTTGAAATAGAGGTGGGAATAACTAGTTCCTATATTAATCTTTATTATATAAAAAATACTTTTATAAAAATTTTCCATAATTGAGGATACAAATTACAATAATTAAAATGTACGAAAGAATAAAAGCGTTAAAATAAATTGTGAAAAATTTAAAAGAGCATAATAGAAAATAGTTTAATTAATCTCGAAATCAGAAGTAATTTTATCAAGTTCCTCAGAAAACTAAAATTGAAAACAAACTTCGACATATACAGGAAGGTTGGTTTCCGCCGGGTTGGAGCGAGTAAGCCATGGCTTCTCTGGGGACACAGAAGCGAAAAGTAGGGACATCAGCCTGCGTCTCTCACCCCACTCTCCCTGCCCGCTCCAGTGTCCCCCCCTTACCTCCCCCTCGCCGCCGCATAGGTGCTGCTGACCTGGACCCCACCTGAGGGTGGCAGGAGGCGCTACATAACCCCGACACCGCCATTCCCACCCCGGGGCGCGCAGGTCGAGGACTCCAGTGCTGACTGCGAAGAGTTCCAGGACTTCTGGAACTGGCATTACGCCAACAGCATCGCCTCGGATGACTCTATTCTTTCCCAGACGAAGAGGAGCACCGGGTCGAGAGCGCGGAGAGCGTCCTGGAGGGCGTCACAGAGGAGGAGGCGGAGGCGGAGGCGGGGGCCGGGGGGGCGGGCTGCTACGGACGCTGGTGCCGCACGGAGTGAGCGTCGAGGAGGCGCAGGAGAATGACCGCAATGGCCGCACCAGCCTTTTTGCCTGCTACCACCGCTTTTCGGATCCCGTGGTGGCCTTAGCTTAGTGCCCCCATGTTGATGTCAACCGGCAGGACAGCGAGGAGAACACAGGCCTGATCACAGCTGCAGGCAGGGGCTGCCCAGGCCCCGTGGGCACAGATGCAATAGACACCGGCTCTCAACCTTGCGCTTCCGGCGTTAGCATCCCCTGGGCTGGCTCCTCCGAGCTTTAACACAGATCTGGTGGAAACCCAGGGCAGGGCTGCCAGACCCTGCCCCTGGAGGCTTGCTTTGAATAGGCCTGGGGTGGGGACCAAGAATGGGCTGATCCACAGGTTTCCCGGTGAGGCTGATGCCGCTGGCCCAGGGACCCCACGGTTAGGACGCGGGCTTTGAGGTGTTCATGCCTGATGACGGCCAGGGGCCCCTCTCTCTGGGCATTAAAGAGCAGCAGAGCCACAGACCCCAGGAGAGATGTTGTCAGAGGGGCACAGAGGCATCAAGGAATTAAAGTGAAAATGAAGAAAGCAGCTGAGCATCTGTCCACTACTTTCCTGCGCTGTGTTACTGAAGAGGCTGTTCGGGCCCAATCAGGGCAAGCTGTCATCACCCCTACTTGTTGAACTGTGTCCCGGGTCTTGACCTTGAACCGAGGGACGCATTCGGGTTCAGCGCCCTTTTGAAAGCCTCCATGCAGGGTCCAACGGATTGCATCCGAGCCCTCAGGCTAGCAGGGGTCATGTCCGCACGAGGGACCCGCCGTGGGACGTCGCGGCAGGAGTGGGCACTTACACGTCCGCCTCGTCCACAAGCTGCTGGAGCGCCGGTGCCCGGAGCGGTTCCGGGAAAAGTATCAGCCGGAGCCACAGTCTGCCGCTGAGACAGCGCGCAAGCCCTCGGGCTCCTAGAACTGCCTGCAAAGGCTCCGGGACTGCGTGCGGTCCGCGCTGACTCCGCGCTTCCTGCTGGGCCCCGGGACCGAGGCGCCCCAGACCAAGTGGTCAGGATGACCAGGAGCCTCTAACAGCCCCCCCGTGGCCATCGTGTGCCAAACCGTTTGCCCCGAGAGCCTCCCGTGCGTGGGGAACAGGCGACTGGCGGTGCAGGAAATCCCGACGGAGCGCGGGGCCCCAGGCAGAGGAGGCGAAGGAGGGGGGCGAGGCGGAGGGCGCAGCGCAGTGCGGGATCCCGGGAGGGCACCCCTCTAGCCAGCCTCCCGCCTGCCCTTCTGCCGGGGTCCCGGGGTCCTGCTGCCCCGCCCCGCGGAAGCCCAGCCTCCTGCTTCTGCAGCGCCGGCGGCTGAGCAGCTTGCGGCCTGGCGTGGTGGTGCCCCCGGTCGATCTCAGCCAGGTGCCCACGCCCACCTTTTATCCCGCGGGAACTGCGCGGAAGGGCAGCACCTGGACGGCGGCCATCTATGGCTCAAGTGACCTTACAAGGAGGCCAAAGAGGAGAAGCCGAAGGCGGAGGGGACCCACGAGAAGCGCCAGGCCGCGGCGCAGAAGGAGAAGCACCCGCTGCCCTGAAGAAGAGGATGCGGGTGCCAGGTGCGGGGACCCGGCCAGGGCGAGGCCGCAGGGCCGGGCGTGGAGTGGGAGGCGACTCCGCTGCACATTACACCACCGCAGTTCCCAGGACCACCAGGCCAAGACCATTTCCAAACTTTCTGTCCAGGCTGCTCCCAGAAGCGGGCTGGTGAAGCCACATTGGTTCCCCTGACACTAGCCCCCCAGCAATCAGTACACCTAGCGGGCACGTTGCCTAAAAGGCTCCCCTTAGAGAACCTCAATTCAGATTGTTTTAAAGCTCAATTTGTTAAAGGGTGTTTTCTGTGTAATTTTGCATTTTTAATCATTATTTATTAAATTTGCTAAGTTTTACAAGTGGTAGGGCCCCTTATATCCAAGGCAGTTTTAATACACTTGCCTGAAGACGTTGTCTAAAATACTGTTTCTAGCAGTAAATATTTATGATATCGGTATGAGTTGACTCAGAAATTATGGGATTCTCCCTTTTTTGGCTGTTTGTTTTGGGCTTTTCTTCTCATCGTGGGTGTATGTGCACACTGGATGTTCTTATTAATTAGATTAAGTGATAGCAGATATTTCCATTCAGTGGAGACATGGACTCATTCAGCCACGTGATCAAGTGAGACAGAGAGATCAGAATTCATTGTATGTTTTTAAAAGTCTTATCCATACAGTCATATATTGGGGAAAATGCTATATCATCAAATTATAAAACAATGTAGAGACAAGCATGTATATATTGCTAGAATTAAACTCATTTTAAGCAAGGGGTTTTAGATAAACTGGATAGAAAATCTTTAACATATTAAAAATAGATATGAGAAAAAACTGTCGTTTGATAAAAAGGGACAGATTTCAGAAATGATTACCAGAAATACAAAGTCAAGCCATTTGTGCTCTTTAGTAAGTCAAATCCATGTATCCTTAAAATGTAAAAAAGATGCAACAAGAGTAAGCAGCCCAGAATGATGCAAATTATAGGAATGGGGAGGAGGCGACTTTTAGAATAAGTGATGAGGATGGAATGGGAAGCAAACTTGTTATTGGCAGATTCTCCTGAACTGGACCAGGCAGCCCCCCATCTTCCAGACTCAGTTCGAAAGAGTCCCTTGTGTGGGTATTTCTTTTAGTTTTTTCTTTGAGGACTGCACTTGGTGTTTAGTTCATCCTCATGCTGATGTCATAGAATTTCCGAGATGTGGAGCCTTGGGCAGGGCAGGACATGGGTGTGATTTGCCCTGGGTCACAAGATCTCAGTGACAGTTTTAGGTGCACACTTTTATCTCCAAAGTGATATGGATATCACCTTTCTCAGTGATTGAATTAGAATTTATAAAAGGGCTTTTTCTGCATAATGTCATATTTTTAATTATTATCAGATTTGTATCATTCTAATTTTGCAAGGCATGGCACAAAAGCTGGAAACACAGGCAGAAGTTACTAATTATAATGACTGACCATGTGGGTTGTAGAGTATCTGTCACATATGCACTTTATTTCAGTATTGATTTAAATACGTGGACGCACAGGATCACAGACCTCTTTGGAGGCTCTGTACTATGACCGTAATAACCCTAAATAGCTCGTGATGCAGGGTGTTTGTCTCAAGATGTGGCCAGGGCTGGTGCAGCCTTCTTACTCCCTTCCACTTAGCACCATCAGGCATCGAGCAACCAGGGATGTTACACTGGCCTCTCCAAAAACCCCACTGGACAGGACTGCAGGCTGCACCCAGGCTAACGGGAGATTGGTGCATTGATGATACAACATTTAAGATCAAACTGCAGTGAGTTTTTGAGAACTGCAGATATTAGTTCACTGTGGGTCACCCTCATGGCCAAGGTGTTGGGTTGGCCACATCCTCTTGAAGAGAGAACTGTGACTGACACTGGTTATCTTTGGGGGTTGACTTTCCTGATGCCTGTGGCATTATGGCACTTTCCTGCCACACGTACATAACTCACAGTATTACCGAGTCACCACAAACCCCACCTCCACCTCTGCCAGCTGAGGACCCAGCCGGGCAGCACCATGTGGTCTCCCAAGCATGCTTCTCAAAGCCGGCTATCCCTGCTGCAAAAGTTCTTAAGGCACTGGTCCAGGGAGCCGAGCTCTGGGCCTGTCCTAAAGCTCCGCAGGTGACTGCACTGTAGCCAGCATCGAGAGCTGAAGCTCTAACACAGGGATTTTGAGAGGCCTCAGTGCCCTTTACGTGGTACTTCCAGGACACCCATCCTGAGTCCCACAAAGGGCTCCACCTTCCCAAGCACCTCTAATTGTCATTGGAACAACCTGGGTCAGGAAGCTTCTGCTCAGGCTGATGTGGCATCTGACCCTTGGTGGGTTGCCAGATATTCCTTCCTGTTTCTGCCATGGGAAGTTGGCACTGGGAGTGGTATGAAGTCCCCACTTCTACCCTAAGCCTTGGGTGTCTGCTGCTTCAGGCCAAAAATGGACGTTTTTGGTCCTGCTTAGCTCCTACCTCACCACAACCCATGCTCAGAGTCTCCAGGTACGGGTGGAACAGCAATGGCAGGACAGCAAATGACTGGCGATTTCCCCAGGTCCCACACTGTTCTGGAATAGACACATTGGGGCCCTGCTGGCAATGTGGTCCAGCCTTATCCAGGTGCACAGGATACCCTGGGGCCAGCACAGGACTTGTCAGTGATACTCCTGGTGTCCACAAAACAACTCCAGAGATGCCTGCATTTTGAAAAGCCTGCTGAGCCAGCAAGTGTGGGGCAGGACACAGATTTGTCTGGCAAATCTGAAGGTGAGCTGGCCACTTGCCTGGTGACTGGAAGCGGCTGTTACCTGGCCAGTGCATGTGGCTCAAGGAAAAATGACAGCTGCACGAGGGCTCTGATGGCACTGGGAAGCCTGACCTCACGGGAGCTTTGGTGTGGCCTCGGTGGAAAGACTGGATTTTGAAAACCTGCCAGCGCTACCTGAAAAAAGGGTCATTCCTGATTGGACTGCCGACTCTCCCCTTTCCCTCTCTAGACTCGCTCTAGCAGTGGCCTGCCTGTGGGCAGCCCTTTGCTTTCGCCCACGGGGTAAGTCCAGGCAGCTTCTGCAGCTGTGCTCATGGCCTCTGGCCCAGTACTTCTCATTTTTGCCATGAGGAAGCAGATATGCTAGTAGAGGCCAGTGTCAGATGGGAACCGTTTTGATGGCATCTTGTTCAGTGTACTTAATGGGGTCTCATATGGCCAGAGGACCCACTATGAGCACTCTGCCCACTGTGGCATAGCCCAAGTCTTTCCTGAAAGGCAGTGTTGACCCAGGCGGCTCGTATAGAACCCATCTGGCCAGGTCTAGACCATCTCTGCCTCTGACCTGCCTTGGCTGCACAGAGGGACCCAAGAGGCCCAGAACCAAGAGGATTCTTTCCCCGGGAAGGGCTCCCCAGTCATTCAGCCTATAGTCCTTGATATTTGGCTGAAGGTTACCCTCAGATTCAACATCTCTGGTATTTCCCCAAGTCTGCCTATGTTTTAGATACTCTCATCAATGCTAACAAAGTATAGTTTTTGACGAAACTGTTTTGTCATAATACTACATCCTTCTAACGTAAAGGAAAACAATGAAGCCATCCCTCAGGTAAAGCAATGGTCCGTGTTGGCCTGATGCTTTATGAATTTTGAGAGGTAGGCATGGAGGCACCAGTTTTTGAGAAAAAGTTCTAGAAGCTGGTTTAGAACTGCACGGCTATGGATACACTTGATGAAAACTGCAAAAGGTTAGGACAGGCCCAGAAATATAACCAGCAAGCCCACAAGCCTTCGGGGCATTCGAAGAAATTTGAAAATTACACCTCATTCAGATGAACAGTAAAAGCCAATGTGCTGGAATTCTCTTTGTTCTGTCTGGAATTTGAGGTTGTCCAAGGACCTGTGGTTTTAACAAAAAATACTGTATGATTTTTTTTTTTTTTTTTGAGACAGAGTCTTGCTCTGTTGCTCAGGCTGGAGTGCAGTGGAATGATCTCGGCTCACTGCAACTTTTGCCTCGTGGGTTCAAGCAATTCTCTGCCCCAGCTTCCCGAGTATCTGGGATTACAGGTGCACACAAATTTTTTTGTGCTTTTAGTGGAGATGGGGTTTCACTATGCTGGTCCAGCTGGTCTCTAACTCCTGACCTTGTGATCTGCCCACCTCGCCCTTCAAAAGTGCTGGAATTACAGGCATGATCCACCGCATCAGGCCGAGTTTATGAGTGTTTTAAGGATTGAACAGATTCCTGCACAGGGTTTCAGGTTTTGAGTTAGGTCCTCTTAGTATGAGCTCTCTTTTCTGAATGTAAACCTATTTGCATTGTCATTTCCAAAAATGCAGTAGGTTTCTGGGTATCGTGAAGATACTGAGTACAGATACAGTTGTTTAAATTTCATAGTGTTTATTTTGAAGCGAGAGTATTGTTATAGTTTACCAAAGATATGTTCCTCTTCAGAACGTAGGGCTATTTTGGGATTCCCAGCAGCTTCAGTTTTTGATAATCAGAAAGTTAATAACCTTAAAGTTAATATTTGACAGTAAAAAAAAGTTATTCCCTCTTAACTTCTAAAAATCATATATCTAATGTTTAAAAATATGGAAAAAATCTGATAATGTAAAAGTATGGGAGAATTGTGGGTCACAGAATAAAAACTCACTTGATAAACACTTTCTTAAAGTAAAATAATAAAAAATGTAAAAGAAAAAGTAAGAGCAAAAGGTAACATTTACATAAGAAAATTAAAAAAAGAAATGAAGAAATAATTCCACACATTGCGTTTAAGATGAAAACTTTTAAATGGTTCAGAAATGAAAAGTGGTCTTAAACTTTCAATTATTTTGTAAGTGATGATTTAAAAAAATAAATATAAGACATATTCTAACTTAGAAAAAGGGGAAATCACATAAAATTGACATTAGAGAAGAGATGTGGAATATTCAGAATCTGGGTCTAGGAAAGAAAACATTCTGTCTTTCCAATCCTAAAAGTAGGATGATGTGTGTGAAGCAGCGGAAATGGAAACACAGTGGTGTTTTCGTCACTATGCAGCCCTTCCACAAGCCAGACATCTTTTCAAATTGTAGGCAGTTGAAGAGTAGCCTCTGAAAATATGTATCTAAGTCCTAATCCTTGATACCTTCGAATATGTCCTTTTGCAAATAGGGTCTTTGTAGATGCAATTAACTTGATGATCTCCCAAAGAGATCAGTCTGGATTTAGGCTGGGACATATGTCCAATGACTGGTATCCTCATAGAAGAAATAAAAGGAAGAATCAGCCACCAGAAGTTAGCAGAGGGGCAGGAAGTTGATTTCCCCTCAGAATCCCCAGAGGGAACCAACTCTGTCAACGCGTTGATTTTAAACTTTAGACTTTCAGAACCGTAGGGGAGTAAATTATTGTTTATTTGTGAGTTTATTACAGCAGCCATAGGAAACTAATGTGCAAATGTTTTACACTTCCTATTTTTCTCCTCACAACTCTATTAGGTCATTTAATCCTTGCTGTTCCATTACTTAGTAGGAATACTGGGGCTGGGCATGGTGGTTCACTCATGTAATCTGAATACTTTGGGAGGCCAAGACAGGAGGACTGCTTGGGCAACAAAGTGAGACCCCCATCTCTTAAAAACAATAAAAAGAAGAAGGCCGGGCACAGTGGCTCAAGGCTGTAATCCCAGCACTTTGGGAGGCTGAGGTGGGCAGATGAGCTCAGGAGTTCAAGAACATCCTGGCCAACATAGTGAAACTCTGTCTCTACTAAAAATAGAAAAATTAGCTGGGTGTGGTAACAGGTGGTTGTAGTCCCAGCTACTCAGGAGTTGGAGGCAGGAGAATCACTTGAACCCTGGAGGTGGAAGTGGCAGTGAGCTGAGACTATGCCATTGCACTCCAGCCTGAGTGACAGAGTGAGACCTCATGTCAATAAAAAAAAAAAAAAAAAATGAAATGAAACCAGGAAAACTAAGAATTTGTATAAGGCCAGATACACTAGCTCATGCTTGCAATCCTAACATTTTGGGAGGCTGAAGCAGGAAGATTGCTTGAGCTCAGAAGTTCAAGACCCACTTGGGTAACATAGAGAGACCTCATCTCTACAAAAATAAATTTTAGCCAGGCACGGTGGTACATGCTTGTAGTCACAGCTACTCTGGTTGCTGAGGTGAAGGCATGTCTTGAGTCCAGGAGACCATGGGCCTTGATTGTAGCACTGCACTCTAGCCTGGGTGACAAAGCCAGACCTTATCTCAAAAAAATAAAAAAATCATATAGCTTCACAAAGTCACACAAGTAATAAAAATATCAAAAATAACAAGATGCTTTTAAAAAAAGATTCAAACAACAAAATACATTGTGTAAATTGAAAATATCTTTATGAAAACAAAAGTTGCAATTGAATATTAGGAAAATTAAAAAGTGCTGTTGAGCACTTTAAAAACTTTGTAGATCAAGGCTGCCACCTGAAGTTGCCAACAACATAGCACTTTTCGTATTCTACACTAAAGCTTTTCGATCAACTTGTAGATACCATGCTCTAGATCAAACTGCATAACATCTAGGACTTTTCCTCCAGAAGTTCACAATTTGCGTAAACAGGGAAAGAAAATAAGAGAAATACCCACCTGAAGACTCTATAACTGGTCTTAACAGTGTTTGCAGGAAAATTCATTTATTCAGCTCCGGAGCTCTATGTCCTCTGGGCTTTCTTGATGACAGTTGCAGTTTTCTGGGGTTTCCACATTCTAGTAAATTCTCAGTGCCTCCAAAAGAAGGCTGGAATGAGACTGGAATGAGACTAGAAAGGTTTATCCAAAAGAATAAACCTTGCTTATTGGATGCCACTGTATTGTAGGATGTGTAAAGCCCCTCCTTGATTAGGTTTCTGCTATACACAGTACCAAGGAAAGGAATTACCTTCCCATCATTAATTAAATTAAGTCAAGGTTTAATCTCTGAAAATAACCCATCGCGAACACCCTCTGGTGCTAGTTTATCTTGTGGTTGATTTTTAAAGAACACCTGCATTCAAATTCCCGTTTGAGTTTCTGGGGCCCAATATCTACTCCCATTTCTGCTCCCACACATCTGACAGTATTTTGATATGATATTTGAATATACATTATTTAATTACTTGATAATTCCTGCCCTTTCTTCACTGCAATCTAAGATCTTCTACCATACACGTTTCTTGTAGACATGTAAATCCCTCAGTACTGATCACTTTTTTTTACCAGCCTTTAGATTTGAGGATCAAAATGCTAATGATTATTGTGGATGGTTTGGGAAAAAGAGAAGTAGAGGCTCCATGTCTGGCACTTCTGGCTGATTTTCTTTTAAATTTAGGGAGATGCAATGGGTACTGCACAGAAAAAAAAACTATTCAGATAATTTTGCTTAAAGCATTTTGATTAAATTCAAACTAATCAAAATGATATCTTTATTTAAATGACAACATATTTGAACAAATTTTTTTAAATTTTCATTTCTAATCAATATATAAATATTGCACATTTTTATGAGGTACACATGATATTTGAATACAGTATACATTGTACATTGATAAAATTAGGGTTTGACAATATCAGGTTTCATATTTATAAAACAGGTTTCTACCATTTAGAAATTTTATATCTAAAGTTACCAACTACTAATTTACTGAATATATCAAATAACAGGATATTAGTAAACCTAAATTAATAAGATGTTTAAATAAATTTTTATTCTTAAAGTACAGTAAAACATGTGACTTATTTTGGAAATTAAAGAAAAAATCCTATGGACAAAGATGTATATCAAGGAAAACACGTACAGAAAAATGTTAGGACTAAATTTCTTGGAATAGTAATAATTTACTGATATTCTTTTGAAAAAAAATAACCTTTCTTTTCATATCTTATGGTCTTTTGTAAATGAGAATGAACTTCTATTTAAAAAGAAATGTTTATTTTTACAAGAATATATACCCAGATACATACCTTTTATATAACTTATATAAATAATTTAAATGTCTATAGTTATAATTAGTTTTATGTTATTTAAAAATCTGAAAGATTATTTGATAAAGTCAATAAATTTTGTATATATTTGTTTACGTTCTGATTATTTAACTTGGAACATATTTCTAAGTGAAAATTAAGAACTTCCATTGCATTAATAAAGAGATACTCATTTTGTTGGTTGCCGATCCACTCTAGTGACTGTTTCTTTTGCCGTGCAGAAGCTGTCACTGGTCATCAGAGAGATGCAAATCAAAACCACATTGAAATACCATCTCACGCCAGTTAGAATGGCGATCATTAAAAAATCTGGAGACAACAGATGCTGGAGAGGATGTGGAGAAAAAGGAGCACTTTTACACTGTTGGTGGGAGTGTAAATTAGTTCAACCATTGTGGAAGACAGTGTGGCGATTCCTCAAGGCCTTAGAAATAGAAATTCCATTTGACCCAGCAATCCCATTACTGGGTATATATCCAAAAGACTATAAATCGTTCTACTATAAGGACACATGGACACGAATGTTCATTGCAGCACTGTTTACAATAGCAAAGACCTGGAATCAACCAAAATGCCCATTGATAATAGACTGGATTGGAAAAATGTGGCACATATACACCATGGAATATTATGCAGCAATCAGAAATGATGAGTTTGTGTCGTTTGTAGGGACATGGATGAATCTGGAGAACGTCATCCTCAGCAAACTGACACAAGAACAGAAAATGAAACACCGCATATTCTCACTCATAGGTGGGTGATGAAAAATGAGAACACATGGACACAGAAAGGGGAGTACTAAACACTGGGGTCTATTGGGGGGAAAAGGGGAGGGCCAGTGGGAGGGGGAGGTGGGGAGGGATAGCCTGGGGAGAAATGCCAAATGTAGGTGAAGGGGAGAAACAAAGCAAAGCACACTGCCATGTGCGTACCTATGCAACTGTCTTGCATGCTCTGCTCATGTACCCCAAAACCTAAAATCTAATAAAAAATTAAAAAATAATAATAATAAAGAGATACTCATTTTCTCTATAAAGTAATTAAGTGAACTATTATTAAATTATTTAATTGGCAAATGTTAAGAAATGATGATGTCCAATACTGCTGATAGAATGTAATGTGCACCCTTTTATACTGCTGATGTGACTGTATGAGGTTATTGGAGGATGTTTTATAAATATGCAATAAATTTTAAAAATTTTTCCCCTCTCTCTCAGTAATTGTAGATCTGAAGAAATATCTCAAGGACTTTATCAGACAACAGTAGGCAAATAGGAAACATTACTTTAGTAATATTTTGTGCCACTGCATATAATCTACATATCAAACAGAATATAACTTTGTATTATTTTTCAACAAAAACCCGAATCCTCTGCATTTTAAGACAACCTTATTTTATTTGCCGGGTGATGTAATAAATTGAAGTGTGACCCCAATAATTTATGTGCAAGTACCAACATCTGGTACTTGTGAATGTGAGCTTATTTGGAAATTGGTTCTCTGTAAATGTAATTGATTTAGAATCCAGGGATGAAATGTTTTTACATTTACAGTGGGTTCTAAATCCAATGACTGTTGCCTTCATGAGAGAAAGAGGAGGAATACTTGGGACAGGGGCATAGTTTCTTATGATTATTCATGTAATTTTTCTGATTATGTCAAGTATAATATATATTAAAATGCAATTACTGAGGAACACTAAAATAAGCTATTTAAAAAATTATTATTAACCCCTAGTATCATAATTAATGTTCTTGAAATTGGAATATCTTGATTTAAGACCCACTAGTATAACTCAGTGCACAACTTACATTGTGTGTTGTAATGTTTCAAGGGCTCAAGGAACCCTTTTTTAGTTTTCTTCTCATTATGTAAGAAATTTATGGCAGGGCTGAATCACATTTACCATTACACCAGCTTTCATTTATTTTTTCCATACGATCATAGGGACTGTATCACTAAGTATGCTATAAATGCTATTTATAGAATGTTCCCTTTTATAAGATGAAAGATTAATAAAGAACAAAATACTGCCTGTAGAAAACCATGCCTAAGGATGAGCAAGGTGGTTCACGCCTGTAATCCCAGCACTTTGGGAGGCCAAGGTGGGTGGATCACCTGAGGTCAGGAGTTCAAGACCAGCCATCATGGTGAAACCCTGTCTCTACAAAAATATTAAAAAAAAATAGCTGGGCATGAATGGTGGGTGCCTGTAATTCCAGCTACTCAGAAGGCTGAGACAGGAGAATCACTTGAACCTGAGAGGTTGCAGTGAAATGAGATCGCCCCATTGCACTCCAGCCTGTGCAACTGAGTGAGACTCGGTCTCAAAAAAAATAAAAAATAAAAAAGGAAGACCATTCCTGAAGGGCACTGTGTGGTCATCACTTCAGCAGGTTGACACTCACCCTTGTAAGTGGTGGAATCTGTCCATCAGTCCAGTGATGGGTTGCATACTGAGCTCTGAGCTGACACACTGGGGCACGTGCTGCTGCTCTGACTCACTCCTTTAAAGAGGAAAATATGATTGAGCTTTCTAATACAAAGTCTTCATCACAGTGTTTAAAAAGACATAACCATTCTAGGGAGATTCATCTTTAAAACCCTTTCCTCATATAGCAGTGTACCACCACGTTCATGGGATAGGATTGCGTCATTTGTAGGAAATCTTTCTTGTCTTCTTTCTTACTTCATTCACCTACCACCTGGGAAAAACTAGTTCATGCACCTCAACATTTTTATGACTTGAAATCCACAGTCATAAATAGATCTGCTTCAAAAACTACTGCATTGAGTCCAGGAGCACATACATTCATTAGCCATACAGAGGAAAAAGGATAATTTTTGATAAAGCAGAACAGGTATACACGTGCCAACAATTGGAGTTTCCATAAATTGTGTCTTCACTTTGTTAGAAATGGCTTGATTCCTTTCATAGCTCTCATGCTTCACCAGTTTGCATCGAAACCCACTTACTTGATCAATATGTCTCCCAAATCTCAAAGATTTATCTTAGGTGTTTTGTTATCTGAACCATTTGCTCTTTTGCTTTTCTGAAGTTGCTGTAAAATCTTTCTGCCATCCTCTGTAGGTTTCTCTAAATGTCGTTTTTCTTCTTATGGGGAACTGAATGCAGCATTTTCTACTCAGCTCTGGTCATCTCTGCCCATAGACACACATTGCACTGCAGGGAAATTGATTTCCCAGATGACATATTTACTCTGACTTCATTCTCCTCCACTTACACCTCCTGTATTCACTTTGATTCATGTTTTTTTTTAATCTCTTTTTTTAAATTATTTTAACAGTAAAGATAAGGGTCTCACTGTGTTGATGGCCAGGCTGGTTTTAAACTCCTAGTCTCAAGTGACCCTTCTGCTTCAATCTCCCAAATTATTTGGGATTATAGACGTGAGCCTCTGAGACTAGCCTGACTCATGTATTCTACCAATAAACTACCTACATTAACTCATATCCTCCCTCTTCTCAAAACCATGTAATAAATCACTCCTCTCTTCTTTTAATTGTTTCTGAACAATACTAAAAGCCCAATTCATTTTCTCCTCAAGCCAGTTTCATTCATTTTATGACTTCCCAAAATACCTGAAGAAAGGTTAATATTGATAATTTCTTCAATATATATCTTTTGTTATCTGAAAGCCTACATGTATCTTTGATATCTGAAAGCCTACACTTGTATTTTATTGTATATATGTTGGGATATTTTTCTCCACACTTGGTTTGCACTTTAATTCTTGGATGGTATATTTTAAAACACAGAAGTCATCATTTTTCATATAAACTAACTAAATTTTCTTTCTGAATTGTTCTTTTTTGTTCTGGTTAGGAAATATTTCTCTATGAGAATATTTGTGTTCCCTTCACCTTCAGAACAAGAATCCATCTGGAAATGAACTGTGTATGGCTTGAGGTAGGGGTCAATATTCAGTTATGTCCATTTGAATATTTAACTGGTCCAGCATTGACCTGATCACCTTGTAAATGTCATTGCAGAACAGCACTCTAGTAATGCATGAGTATTTGTATGTGAGATGAGAATTACAAAGGAAAGCACAGTATAGGAGGTCAGATAACATTACCCCAAAGTATAGATTCATAAATTAAACCCATGGATAAGTTTAATATTGTTAGATGAAGAGAGAAAATATTTCTAGGTTACCATTGAGTCTTTATTCCAAGTTTTTTTCATGAAGCACAGTATTTCTATTTTCTTCCATTGATTTTAACTTTATTTAGACACCTCTGTCATCTATTATTTCACTCTGTGACTTGACATTCAGAAATTTAAAAAAACAAAACAAAACAATATATTCTAAGCCATGCACCATGGGTAATGATTTTCCAAAAATGATTGAATAAAAACAAATGTACATTGTTTTAGTGTTTTCATTCAATAGAAACAATATTGAGTTTTTTGACATTAGAAGGCGACTAAAGACATTAAATATAACTTATTTGTCCTTTTTGATGAGGCACAAAAAGAGAGCTTCCTGAGATAAAGTTGCTCCCATAGCATGTGGGCACATTTCTGATTTGTCTCTGTTCAGAAGTGACTACAGAAATGGATAGGCCTGAGAGGAGGTGAGAAGGAGCAATTAGTGATGATGTGTATAAGGGAACTTTGATCAACATCAACAAAGCTCACGGTTCTATCTTCACAATTCAGGAATACTCCTACTTGGTTGGTAGGTCTTGGAACATATTGTACCATAAGTGGGGAAGTGGTAAAGAGACTGCAGTGAACATCCTCCTTAACACATCCAAGAAGAAAGAGTCCCTTCTCTTCATCTATCTTGTCTTTCTGTCTCTTCTCTTTCCAATAATTGTTACAGACTCCAAAAGCCCAATTGCAAGAGTCCCCCACATGAACCTCCCAGTAATATTTTCCAAATGTGAAAGTCTGAGCACCCCATGAAAGAAAACATCCAGGTGCTGCAGTGATATTGGGATCATCTTGAGGGTCACACCCAACATTCATGCTTCTCAAATCTCCATGGAAGAAGATATGACTATTGGCTCTTTCCAGATGCAGAGTAATATCAACTGCAAAAATTAAAGAAAAAAAAGTACCAACATGTAAAAAAAAGAATTTAGAATTCTTGAGAGAAAAGTTGTTCTATCAAGAACTTACTTTACCAAGAAATTTGAAGTTACAAGAACAGGACAATTTTGATTATGACATCTAATAAAGTATAAGGATGATTAATATTCTCTACAGGAAAAAGAAAACCCTATAAACAGACACCGAAAATTTATTGAAAATTCAAAAACTGAGAGTCAAATATAAGACCAACCTCTTTGAATCCAATTTCCAAAGTAAAAGTGAAATATTAAACACCCTGAATGCCCTTTAGTTATCAGCATCATTATTAAAATATTTCTTGTTCTTAAATACTACTGATACAATTTTGACAACAATGGGAAAATTTTCACTTATTCAAGCCCTGCTCCAGATAACTGGATAAAAGTCTGTATGTCCAAATTATAAGTGGTAACTTAAGGCAGATTTTTACAAAATGTTTTATCAGTAACTCTGGGGACTTCCCTGCTAGCTCTAGACTTAAATTAAATTTTAGATTCTACACATACTTCTTTATGTTATAACAAAACTGAAATTTTCATTTCTAATTTTACTTCCTATTTATAAAATAATTTCTTCTTCCTTTTTATATATTCAGTCAATTTTTTACATTATGTGAATAATATATATTTATTGTAAGAAAATACAAATACTCCAACAAACTGCAGTGAACTCTATTCCAGAAAGAACTGTTTTTAACAATTCAAATAAAATATAGGAAAGAAACATAAATTTTTAATGTAACATTGGGTGATTAAGCTTCCATCTGAGCATTGTTCTATGTATTTGACTTTTTTCTCATATCATTTTTTTTTTTACCCAATAGATAACTCAACACATGTGAGCCCAGAACACATTCGTTTTTCACCATCTTTTACTCTTCATGCTATAAATTGTACCATAAAACAAAAGACAGATATAAAAGGGTTGATTGTTGTATTGTTCACTTACTTCTGAAAATAAAAATCTGATGAAGGGTAAAATATTACCCTCATGATTCTAACAAGAAGTAATACATTGTGAGAATTCTGCCGATGGGCTGACACTCACCTCTGAATCCACGGAGCTTGTCCACCAGTCCAGTGATGGGCCCTGTACTGAGCTCTGGATTCACAGGCTTGGGCACTTGGAGCAGCAGGAACTCACACCTGCAAGGAGAAAGATGAAGTTACCACATCTGCAGCCAAAATGACGATAATAAATAAAAATTACTACTTTTATTTAAAAGACATTTCATGAGAATCCCTTAACCTACACATTTGCTAATTCAAAAATTATCAATCATTTTCTTTTTCAAATTCATTCTTATTCACATTTCCTTATTTTTGAGCACAGTGGAAAAGTCTATCTGAGTCAGAATTCAATCTGATCTTTCTTCTTATTGCACCACATTAGTAAGAATCCTTAGTCTTAAGACCAGGAGAATATTCAAGAATGAAATTCTGGGTTCCAGACATCACTAGACTTTCCGGAAATCACTGTCTGGAAAAGTGGGGTTATTTTTAAGACTGCTGCATCTGTTAGTTCCTCTTCAAGACTGGGGTGTTGAAACTTTCTCCAGGCAGGGAGATCCACCTTTTATAGCTGAGGTTTTCTGGAGGCCTATACAGTTCTAACATTCTGTCAGTTTGTTACATCTATTTTTCAGAATTACATATCTATATGTAAACAAGAAATCATCAACATTATTGACTGCAAAGATACTTTCCCCCTTTGTCTCTGGCTTCCCCTGGTTGACTTTGTAGCCATGTAGAAAACGTAACACTTTCTCTTTCCAATATGCAGGCTTTTGAGCAATAAAAAGGAATTTAGGAATAGAGATGTTCACTTTCTTTCATTCTTCTTTATTTTTTGTTTATTGTTTTGTTTTTGCAGAACTTTCATTGAACTTGTCTAGTAAAATCACTATGAATGTTTGTCGCACTGCGCTCCCCCAAACGCTGAGTCCCTGGGATTTCCTGGGCTGGGTCACGGTTCAAGACCCGTTCAGTCTCAAGTTCAGCCCTCTCGGGTCTTAGTTTGCCGGTTCAACAGGGCACCCGTAACAGTGCGCTTTTTCTCACTCATAGGCGGGTGATGAAAAATGAGAACACATGGACACAGAGAGGGGAGTACTAAACACTGGGGTCTATAGGGGGAAAAGGGGAGGGCCAGTGGGAGGGGGAGGTGGGGAGGGATTGCCAGGGGAGAAATACCAAACGTGGGTGAAGGGGAGAAAGCAAACAAAACACACTGCCATGTGTGTACCTATGCAACTGTATTGCATGCTCTGCACATGTACCCCAAAACCTAAAATGCAATAAAAAAAAAAATCACTGTGAATGACAATATAATAGATGGCCACATGGGGTGGGGGATGGAGAAAGTACAACCAGGAAAAGGTGGTATCAATACTTGAATCAATTATGCCTCAGAATCAAAGTTCCTGCTTGATATTTGTGGAAACTGAAAAAGCATGTGCTTAAATCTTGGTACACACTCACCTGTATAATATGTCTCCGAAAGCCTGTAAAAGGAAAAAAAAAATAGGAAGTCTTAGTGTTTTCCACAAGATACATCTTCCACTATGTTCAGTGTGAGATTTGGAGGCAGTTTCCAAAAACATTATTTTCCTATCATTTTCCCTCCTGGAAAGCATTTTCTATTTTTTTTCTAATGAAAATCTTAGTCTATAATGTTGTCATGAATTAGTGTCCTGATAAAGTCTAAGTCTTGGAGACATTTTCTATACATGTGAAGTGAGAGGAGGCCCACAGAGTCTATGCTCTGCTGTAACTATAAAGAAGCTACTCAGTAATTTTCCCTAAGCCCTGTCACCAAAATGAGTGGACCACAAAATTTTATTAATGCAATCCTAGATTTCCCCAAATTCTCTATCATGCCGTGTCTCCAAACTAACCTGAATGAATCACTTCTCATTGTATCCACTTTCAAATATTCTAAATATATCATTGACTTTTGATGGGAAATATTTTTGGGGGCCATTACCTTGACCATTTCACAAAGTTTTGTTGCTGGTGGATAAAGTAGGAGGGACCTTTTGTCTGGTAGAACATTTAGGAGGGGTTATACTCTCCCACCAAACCAGCATTAGTTAAAGAAATGTGTTTTTGGAAACAAATCATGGAAATAAAGGGGGTGATGAATTTCAGGAGAGAGTGAAAGCACTCTGCATATGAATGTTCAACATCCTGATATCCCATGGTCAGTGCACAACTGAAGTAGTTCCACATCTGGTTTATAGCCCATTTCCTTCAGCTCCTCATACATTCCTCTTAACATCTCTCTCGAATGTTTCATTCTGGCTTTGCTTTCATTGAGTTGCTGAAAAATGTCCTCGCCATTTTTTTGCAGCCTCTCCAAATAATGTTGCCCTTCTTCATGGAGAAATGCCGGCATCTTCTGATATTGAGCTCTGATTGCTTCTGTCCTTAAACTCACATAATTCTATAGTGACAATTAGACAAAATAGAAATGTCCATCTTCTCTTGAATTTCACCAATTCCTCTTAGCATCCTGAACATCCAATATTTTAACCCTCCATCTTGCCAATTCTCAGATTCCACAACATTTTATTTCTCATTTTTTCAGCATTAATATCAATATAGTTGCTTTTGCCCAGTTACATTTTCTTGATTAATGATAAAATGTTTTCTAAGATAGTTACACAAAAACTGATTTCTCTCATCCAACCCACATTTAAAGAAAGAAAACACAGTTCTTTTTTAAGAATTAAATTATAGAGCTACATTGACTAGATAGGAAACTATTATTTCTATTTTGGAGAATTGGGGCAAGAGATGTAAAAGCATTATATAAGAAATAATGAAATGACCACAGACTTGCATTTTTGATTCAGCGTGTTTCACCTAGCATAACATATCCTAATAAGGTTTCATATATTCTCTTCCAAACTTACTCTAATTTTTGTGGTTCCTCAAACCCCTAAATAAGCTCAAAAAAATATTGCACATGCTCTTTTCTTTACCTAGAATTCTTTACATATACATTTCTAATATATATACTTATATATATATTTCATATATAGGTATATGTAAATATATATGATGAATATGTTTATCTGTGTGTATATGTATACATATATATATGAATATATATATTTGTGTAAGAGTAAGGCAAACATAACATATATATATATACACACATACCCTCCTTTTTAAGATTGTTTCAGTGTAAATTTTTTCATGAGCCTTCTTTCTGACCACTCTACTGAAAACTCAAACCCTCATCCCCAGTCTCTGGCCTCTGTGCTCCTTTTCTATTTCCCTGCTTGATTATTTTCCAAAGACACTACTACACTCTACCATAGCATGTATTTCAGGTACCTGCATGGTGACGATTTGCTTCTCTCATTTTCATTGCAAGATTTGTATATTTACTTTCTTCTATGCTACTAAACTTTCTAATGTTTGATAGACACTGGGCACTCATAAATATTTTTCAATGAGTTAATATTAGAATAAACTGATAGTAGGTATTATAGTCTCAAGATAAACATCTACAAAGAAAAAATCATTTCTAGAATTGTTCTCAAGTCTTTAGAGTTCTCTATTAGATACTAGTTTCCACATTTCTTGCATATTTATGTCTGTATCAAGACACAGATCTACATTTCTCACCACTTTTCCCATTGTGCCTTATGTATTATTCAGTAATCACTAGTTGAGATACTTAATTTTATGCTTTCCCTAGATTTGTGCTGTTGCTCCTTCTGCCTGAAATTTAACTCACATTTCAAATAGACTTGCCCACCAGGATTCAAATTCATGCTGACCCAGCTTCAGACGGTTCATTTGAAATTTCCATGACTGCCAAATAACTTTTATTCCCAGATTTATCCAAGCAGCACATGGGGAACACTGTGAAATGGCCCAGTTTCTTGTATTGGTTGGTGTATTACTACAGGTTTGCATGAAAACAGATGAGAATGCTGGGGTAACACCTGTGAATTGGATAGAAATCCTACCAACACAAATGCCCATCAATAATAGAATAGACAAGGAAAATTTGGCATGTATACACCATGGAATACTATGCAGCCATAAAAGCAATGAGTTTGTGTCCTTTGTAGGGACATGGATGAATCTGGAAACCATCATTCTCAGCAAACTGACACAAGAACAGAAAATCAAATACTGCATGTTGTCACTCATAGGAGGGTATTCAACAAAGAACACACGGACACAGGGAGGGGAATATCACACACTGGGGTCTGATGAGGGGGTTAGGGAATAGTGGAGGGACAGTGGAGAGTAGGGAGGTTGGGGATGGATAACATGGGGAGAAATTCCAGGTATAGGTGAAGGAGGGATGTGGGCAGCAAACCACATTGCCATATATGTACCTATGCAACAATCCTGCATGTTCTGCACATATATCCCAGAACCTAAAGTGTAATAGTGTAATGGAAAAAACATACATATATACATAAGAAAAAAATATATATATATATATGAAATCCAACCAAGGAGTTGAAGTACCCTACATAAGAAAAAATTAGGCTACTTTTTCTCAACCATTTTTTCCTTTTTTAATTGAGTTCCAGAAACATTAAGGTTTGAGACCAAAATTCTATTTTAAAAGTCACCCATTTGTTCACCATCATTTCCTGGAGAAGACAGAGTACTACCGTCCTAACCTTCCAGCCTCTGGCTCTTGTCGTTTCCATGTTCAGGTTTCTGTGATTTTCACAAGCTTTTTCTGATAAAAACTGCATTTTCTTTAGGAGCTTCTCCTGCAAAAGAGTTATGACTCAGAGAACCAGTAAAGAAAATAAAGTATACTTCACATTCTGATATACAAAAGGGGCCCAGAATGAGAGACAAATCAGCCCAAAAAAATAGTGTTTGCTCTGTTTCTCTTCATGTTTGTCAAATCTGAGAGGTTTGAAGCCAAGGAAGCTCATAATAGAGATGCTCAAAGGGACACAGAGATGGCATCATCCAATCTCCAAGGAAATCTACTTACAAGAATTTTATGTGTACTTTGAGAAACAGATCTTCAGAGGCATCACTTACCTCACATTCCTCAGCAGCCCGGTCAACGGGACAGTGTCTGTGTCTGTGATCCAGGTGCTCCTGAGAGTTGGAGCACAGCAAACAGAGTAAGCTCTTGTCCACTTCACAGAATACCTTCTTTGTCTTCCTGTGAATCCCACACTTTTGCTCCTCAGAGCTCAGGAAATGCCAGAGGCTGGCTTTTCTGACACAGGAAGCCATGTTCTTCAAAGTAGTATTACTTTTAAGTTCTCTCCGCCGTATCTCCGTCTTGCATATAGAGCACTGAGCAGGAGCTGGGATGTCCGGCCAGCTGACGTACAAACAGGGCCTGCAAAAGTTGTGTCCACAGTCTATTGTGACGGGGTCTAGCAAGCAGTTCATGCAATTGGGACAGGCGATTGCCCTGTGCAAGATTTCCAAGATTACAGAATTCATGTTTCTGAAGAAGAAAGAACAGTATGTCACTTTGGGGTCTGGGTTGGTGAAAATCTGTGAACATGTGATATGTGATAGCTAAATGTTCTTCTTGACAGTGCTCATTAAATCTGAATAAACTATTTCTTTTGTAACAAAAATGAAAAATTCATACACAAGGAGAGTCTTCAGGCTTTATAGCAGACATTACTGACTAGATGACTCACAACTTCTACTCCTAGTTTCTGCCCATAACATAATGCAAATCTATTTAAATACCTCTTCCCTGGATGTTGATATGAAACTTGGGTTATAGTCTTAAGTGGTCTAGAGAAAATCATGGTTGTCACTATTCCTCTTTCAAATAACTACTGAAAGCCTATGAGACAGGAGTAGAAAAATCTACATTGGCTAACAAAATATGAGAAGATGGTCAGAGGGCTCTATGATGCATTTTTAGAGAGAGGGACCCAGAAGCCTGGCTCTTTAAAACAGAAACAACCCCAAAACCAACCAACTGACCAAATAAACAAAAAGACATCAATAAACCAATCTAGGTTCACTAGGTGAGAAAATAAGTCATCAATTTTTTTTTCTTATGGATTAAATTAACTTCTTCCTTGGGCTACCCAAACTCTGAACTGACATACAGTCAGTACTTTTTAAACTGAGATATGCATAATTATATTACTATGGTATTATGGTTAATTTTAAGTGTCAACTTGACTGGATTAAATAACACATAGAGAACTGGTGAAGCGTTTTTTTCTGGGTAAGTCTGTGAAGGTGTTTCCAGAGAGACGTGAGTTGGTGAGCTAAATGGAAAACAGCAGCTTTCAATGTGGGTGGCCACCCTCCAATCAGCTTGTAGTTCAGATTGAAGAAAAAGGGTAGAGAGAAGGCAATTTTTTTCTCTCTTTTCTAAGCTGGTTCCAACTCTGCCAGGATGTTGTTATCTCCAGGATACATGCTTAATGACAGCCTTTATTCAACTTCTCAGACTTCATAATCAAGGAAATCAGTTCCCCTGGTAGGCTTCCTCTCCTGTACAGTCATGTGTAGAGTGAGGACAGACATTTCTGAGAAATGCATTAGGCAATTTTGTTATTGTTTGAACATCATAGATTATACTTATGCAAACCTAGATGGAATAGCTTACTACACACCTATGGGGTATGCAGTATAGCCTATTATTCCTAGGCTGCAAGCCTGTACAACATGTGCTATATGGTGTACTGTAGGCAATTGTAACACAATGATGAGTATTTTCTGTGTGTGTGTACATGTACATATACATATATATACACACATACACACACATCTTATGGTGTGTCTCTCTGGAGAACCCTGATGGTTACAAACTATAATCTGTAATATTTTCTTTGGCAGTTTGAAGTCCTTTACCTTACTCTCTTACTAAAAAATACTGCTGAATTTAAGTGCAGAAAGTGAAAATCTAAGAATAGCAAACATTTTTCAGAGGTCATCTGAGCCATTTCCAGGAATTTTTCATAGTTTAATCTGACTAAAGCCTCAATTAAAATGACAACCAGTATGATGTATCAAATTATGCCTTATACATTTATCTGCTCAACAGCTGTGTTTTGATTTCTAAGCTAGGGTATTTCTGAGAGCCTTCTTATTTCCATAGTATCACCATTTTTTCATCTCATAATTGCCTTAGCAATTTAAAATCATGTCTAAAAGCTTAAGGTTATGAAAACACAACATTTGCAGTATTCAATAATTCTATGAATACATGCATTACACAAACACACATATATATACACATCCCTATATATATATGTTTTAATATGAATTCCATATATTCACGATGCATATAAATGTATTGCAGCAAGTACTTGATATTTAAAATTCTTTAAAAATGTACTGAACAATTACGGAATACACAAAATAACAGCAATTAATGACCTCCTGTCATAAAATAAACAGTAATAATATGAGTTAGAAATAACATTAAGTAGATTTAAGGCAGATTTGTTTGTCACTGTCTTTTATTATTTGTAAACAAAGAGAGAAATATTTTTCTCCACATAACTTGAACTTATCCTAGGATCCTATGAATGTTTCCCACAGTGATTCTTCCAAAATAATTCTGTTAAGCACTCCTCAAGGTCAGGAGCTCATTCACTGCAGTGCTGACCTTCAGAGGTCACCTGAATGCAGTTAACTCTAAATGCTGCCCTTCTCCTCTGGAGAACAATGCGCTTTTGAAAATATTAATCTCCTACATCTTTTTATGTGAATCTTTGAAGACCACACCTACCTCTTTAGGGGTACTTAGGGTATTAAGAAAGGTGGAGACAGACATGATTAGGTTTATGCAATATTTAGCACAAACTGTATCATCACTGATTAAATTAGTATCACACTATCATTGTAATGATATAATTCAATGTAAGTTCAAATCCTAACATCAATCAATTTTTCAAATATTTACTTATTTTCCTCATTACGATATTAATTTTGGTTACTGCCAACAAACTCTTTCAACTCTTTATCAAATGAGAAGGTGCAGGAATCTTATCCATCTTACTAATTAGCTGATAAGGTCGGGCAGATGCTAAAACAGCAGCCCTGCAAGCCCTGCACGATTCTGTGCAACTGCATCGGCGATATCGGCTTTATGTTAGCTACAGCATATAGTTCCTCGTATTCTCCAACACATGGGACTTTCAACAAGCATTTATTCTAAATCTTACCCCCAACTCCCTTTTGTTAATTAGCCTTCTCTTAGCAGCTGCAGGAAACTCAACTCAATTCGGTCTCCACGTCTGACTTCCATGTGCTATAGAAGGCCCAGCCTGTCTCAGCTCTGCTCCACTGCTGCACTATAGTTGTAGCAGGGGTTTTCCTGCTTATCCGCTTCTACCCATTCATAGAAAATAACCCATTAATTCACAACTTTACATTATGCCTAGGGGCTATTACCACCTTATTTACAGCAATCCGTGCTCTAACACTAAATGCTATCCAAAAAATGGTTGCATTTTTCCACCTCAAGGCAACTGGGCCTTATAATAGTCACAATTGACATTAATCAGCCACACCTAGTATCCCTTCACATCTGTACCCACAACTTTTTTAAAGCTATATTATATTATATGTTCAGGATCCATCCATAATCTCAATGATGAACAAGACATTCAAAAAATAGGAGGATTACTCAAAACTTCACCATTGGCTTCCTCTTCCCGTATTATTGGTAGCCTAGAACTTACAAGTATGTCTTTCCTCACAGGCTTTTACTCCAAAGACCTTCTTATGGAAACAGGAAATACGTCATATACCAGCGCCTGAGCCCCTTGTCTTACTCTTATAGTCACTTCCTTGACAGCTGTCCACAGTAACTGGATGATTTTCTTCCTCTGATAGGACAACTTTGCTTCTCCACTCTGATTATTATTAATGAATGCAACCCCTTCCTAATTAACTCAATTAAGAGCCTAACAATTGGCAGTATCTTTGCTGAATTCCTCATCACTAACAGTATTCTTCCAGCTTCACCTCCCCCAACAACTACACCACTTCACCTATGGATCCCAAACCTTGCTGTGACTCCTAGTCTTAGTTTGGAGAGCCATGGTGGTTCTCAAGTATCCTTAGAGTATGTGAGACAGACACCCCTGCCAGTTCATAGTGGAGCCACAAAAAATGAGAGAGTTAATGAGCCTGCATGAGGGCACTAGGCATATGAAGTAGAAAGGACTGAACCCATGTGTTCTGGCTTCCACATTTTTCTCAATCACCCAAATGGGCACACTCTCAGGACTCAACTTGCCCTTTGTTCATTGATGGCTGTCAAGTGTGTTTAAATAAGCTCCCATAGATGAGGGAGATCTGGCTCTTAACAGTTTCAGTGAAAGGCTTTACATTACTAATTGTCTGTGAGGAATGAACCCCGATTTCATGTATTTGAGAGTATTACAGAATATATACTGTCTTTACATTTTAGTTCACCTTTATTTTATAAATATGCTCGAAATTTTATCACTTTCTCTTTTGTTTGAAGACATGTGTTCATATTGCAGCCCACCTTTATTCTGCACCTATGCTCCAAAGTATTTTATCACATTCTCACTCTCTTTTTTCAGAGACATTGGTATCCCACTTTACTAAACGATTCCATGTTCACTATCTCCTGGATTATTCTTTCAAATGTAAATAGGTTTTGTACTATCCACTCCATAAATAATTTATACTGCCTTTGATTTACTAATTTACTATGTACGTTGGTTTATTTGCTTGTGTTTCTGTAACACAATTCCTGAGGTCAGATATTTAATAAAAGAAAGTTTATTATGCTCACAATTATGGTGGCTGAAAGTCTACAATTGGGCAGCTACACCTGGTGAGGGACTCAGGCTGAGTCCATTTATGGCAGGGAGTGGAGAAGGAGCAGGTGGGTGCAAAGACATCACGTGGTGAGAGAGAAAAACCAGGAAGACAGACCCTTTTTAACAACTTGCTCTCTCAGGAACAAACCCTTTCCTGCTGAAGCAAAAATTCACCACCCCAATTCACTCCAACAATGTGAAGGAATTAATTTCCATGTAAGTCTTGATTCCCATGACCCAAACACCTCCCAGTAACTCCTACCTCTTAACACTGCCAAATTGGAGATCAATTTCAACATGTGATTTCGCAGGGACAAGCCAAACTATGGATTATATGATGCTGTAAATGATGATAGTCTCCATCATTCTAAATTTTCTCCTTCCCTATCACTTTCTTTCTTTTGTTTATGCTAAAGACCCAGGCAAAGTTTCAAAATCAGCAGTATAAAATAAAGTTTTGCTGTAATTATTTCAAACATAAAGTAATGATATTTTCTTAGCCTGTGAATCTGGGATTTAATTTCTTAATTTTGTTAGCACTGTCACGTCAATCAGACCTCACAATCTAGTAGAAGTAACAGACACACAAAGCCATAATCTAAGTATGACATCATAATTGCCACAAATATCTATTAGGCATATAGAATCAAAGATCAACTCTGTTTGGATGAGTCTTGAAGAAGAAATGAAAATTTTGCTGATGAATAAACAGCAACAGTGGTTCAGGTTCAGAGCCATGCCTACCTAAAAGAGGGCAAAGATGTTTTTTAGCAAGTCAATAAAAGCAATGCCGGAATGGCCCACAGGAGGGAGATTTTTAAAGGAATGTATGAGGAGCTGAAGGAAATGTGCCATAACCCAGAGGTGGAGCTACTCCAGGTACTGACTGACCATGGGGTATCAGGATGTTGAACATTCACGTGCTCAAGTGTTTTTCCTCTCTCCTGAAATGCGTTTTTCCCTTTATTTCCATAATTTGTTTCCAGAAACACATTTCCATAACTAATCCTACTTCATGGATACATGTGGAGGAGCCTGCCCCCATGGCTCCCTTGTGGAGGATGTTTTTACAGAAAAGAGGGACATGGGGAGGCTTGGAAATTTCTATTTGTTGTATAACCTCAAGATCAGCAAGGGCAAGTGTGGGTTGCCTTTGAACACATCCCTTCATACTGTTTAAAAAGTTTAAACAGGCCATCAGTCAGTATGGGCCTGAGTCTCTGTGTATGCTAGAGTTATTAAAGAATGCAGCTATTTCTTACCAGCTGATTCCAATTGATCTGATTTCGGGAAACGGGTTGAGGGACATCAGGCAGGCCCCGATGCAAACCGGGGCCTATCTGGTATGAACTATTCCCTTATCCCTATACAATGCTTGTTCCCCACCTCAGCTGGGAGTGCAGCAGATTTGTGCAGCTCTCAAAGGGTAAGCATTTTACCAGGAGAAACCCCACAAAAAATATCTACAGGAGTTTGTGGCCCTTTGCCCTCCCCCCTCCCCTGGAACCGTGGGCTTATTTTTAGGAAAATGTAGTCTTACTACTCAAGGAGATAGAATTCATACAGGAGTGATTGATGTTAACTTTACAGGGGAAATTCACATTGTGGTGTCTTTTTTTGTTCCTTGGAGTGCTGAGCCTGGGGAACACACAGCAAAGCTTTTAGTTACACGATATAAAAAAATTGGAGAAAGTGAAACTAAAAGAACGAGAGGACGTGGAGGTACGAACAAGACAGAGCAGCATATTGGGTAAATCAAATTACTGGTAAATGTCCTACATGTGAGACTATAATTCAAGGAAAGCAATTTAAAGGATTGGTAGATACTGAAGGCTTTAGAAAATCTAGTTACTGAACAACACCTGAATAAACCAAGGAAGACTCTGTAAGGCAATTAATCTGGTGGCAAGAGCCACTCACAAAGAACTGGAAAAGGGCAATGTGATAACCTGGGGGAAAGGATTTGCTTGTATTTCAGCAGGTCCAAATTGGCAACTGGTGCGGGTACCATGCAGCCATTAAAAGCTGTACTATAAGCCAAATATCCTAAAAAGAGACGGCAGAGGACCCTTCCCCCGTCCCAGTTGCAGAGGTGGTGAGACTAACATCGAGGGGGAATATGTTCCCACAAAAGGAACACACCAAAAATCACTACCAACTTGGGGTCAAATTAAATAAGCTTTCACAAAAAAGCAGAGGAAAACCTGAAGCAAGCAGGACAGCCTATTATGGTCATCACGATGACGGCTGTCAAGGTTCAGGTGAGTATTTCTGGAGTTGGAATAGTAGTAGAAGAAAGCTGCACACATTGGGCATATATTTTTCCTTCCTTTAATGATCTCTGGTCTTAGTATTTTCTGTAATAATTTTGGAAATAAAGTAACAGTGTTTTGGCCATCAAAACCTGAATGCAAATAAAGAATGGTCCTCTAAGTTAAAAACATTAATCTGGAAATTCTGTGTGGTGATAGAGGCTGAGGTGCTGTGTGACAATTCCTATGAAATTATTGGTCCCCAAAGGGGATACTTAGCATTTGATAGCACCAGTCAGTCCTCTTGTAGTAACATGAAATTCAGATGGTGGATAAAGAACTACAATTATTTGGAATTTATATATACTGAGACTATATATACTCCAGACAACACTATTGTCTGGAGAGATGAGGACTAATACAACAATTAAGAGCTGAGTAAAAAACTTTGAAAATACCTATGGCCATAAAACCGGTAAGTCAGGAAAGGAAAATGTAATCGAAAATCAGGCCCTAATTTTTATTCATTGGAAGCTTACAAGAAATGAAACCTTTTTAGATTCAGAACTGTATTAAACCCCCTCATATCTTTTGGTAGGGGGAAAGTTACAGGTTAACTTTACTAACTCTATATAAAGTAAAATGAGACTGAACATAATCGGGAGAGAATAAAACAGCACCTGGAAAGGCCTTCAGACAGCATGTAAAGAGGAGGGACTCAGAGGGCCCATGATGCCCCTTTCAGCTGGTCTTAGTTCCAGAAGAATGACCTCAGCCCTATTTCCCAGAAGATTTCTGGGTCCCAACTCCTGAAGGAAGAAATCTAAGAGCAGGTAGTTAGTCAGGTTCTGAGGTGCTTGAGGAAGCTGCTGATAGATTGACAGCCCCAAAATTTGGATGAAAACACTTGGAGAATCTATGATTACTGTTACAATTATGTTATTAATCTGTTCTGTTTCACCTTGTGTAGTTTGCAAGTATGGATCCAGAAACCTCCAAGAAACAATTCACCAAGGTAGAGCTCTCCTTGCTTAGCTAGCTTTGTGAAACAACGAAGGGGGAAGATGTTGAGGAACATTACGTTTACCCTGCCCCCATGGCTCCTTTGTGGAGGATGCTTTTAGTTTGTAATCAGTGGAAGGCGGGTAACAGCTGCCTACTTGATGTATTTTTGAGTTATGTGTAAATACAGAACACCTGTGTATTAATGAGAATCACCTGTGTAATTGCAAATAAATGCATGGATGAATCTGCTTGGGGCCTTCAGTCCTGGAGAGCTGTCAGCCCCGCAGGCTCTCAGGCTCTTGGTCCCAAGGATAGATCCAGGCATTGTACATCTGGGCGTCTGCCTCTCAAATACCTTCAGCCCACCTAGGGGTCTCCTGACTCAGCTGGTTCTCTGTAGGTACAGTCCCTGCTGAAAATTACACTGGGACAAAAGTCCCTCTTAATTTATTCACCAGCAACAAAACATTGTGGAATGGTCAAGGTAACAGCCCCAATAAATATTCCCCATCTAAAGTCAGTAATATATTTTGTTTTTTGAACATTTATAAAATAGTAAAGATGGCCGGGCGCCATGGCTCACGCCTATAATCCCAGCCCTTGGGGAGGCTGAGGCCGAGGTCAAGCAAGAGATCTAGACCATTCTGGTCAACGAGGTGAAACCCCGTCTCTACTAAAAATACAAAAATCAGCTGGGCATGGTGGCGTGCGCCTGTAATCCCAGCTACTCAGGAGGGTGAGGCAGGAGAATTGCTTGAACTCAGAAGGCAGAGGTTGCAGTGAGCCGAGATCATGCCATTGCACTCCAGTCTGGGTAACAAGAGCAAAACTCCATCTCAAAAAAAAAAAAAATCTAAAAAAAAAATAGTAAAGATGACTGAGTAGATTATTCATGATTACTGCAGAAAATAGACTCTGGGCTTTTCTCCCTTCACTTGTATAAAGAATGTCTTCAAGACTCACACTTTACCAGGACATTAATTCATGACAATATGATATACTAGGTTTTCATTAGAGAAGACACCCAAAATGCTTTCCTGAAGGGAAAATGGCAGGAAAATATTTTCAGAAACTGCCTCCAGATCTCACACTGAACTTAGTGGAAGATTAATCTTGTAGAAAGCATAAAGCCTTTCCAATTTCTTTTCAGGTGTTTGGAGACATATTACACAGGTGAACATGTACCTGCATTTTAACATGTGTTCTTTCAGTTTCTACAAATACCAAACAGGATCTACTAAATTCCTTTAATGGTTCCCACAATGATTCTTCAAAAACCATTCTGTTAAGTACTCCTTGAGGTCAGGAGCTCATTCACAGGAGTACTAACCTTCAGAGGTCAGCAAAATGCACTTTCCTCTAAGTGCTATACTTCTTCAGCAAAAACTGAGCTTGTCTCTTCTATGTCCTTTTATAGGAATCTGTGAAGAGCACACCCACCTCTTTAAGTGGGTGGAGTATTAAGAAAGCTTGAGAATAAGATGATTAGATTTATGTATTTCCTTTACAAAATAATAGTGTTAAAAATATCTCATCTTAAATCTATACAATGATACCAATTGTAACTCATATTCTTACTATATGTTTTATGAATTATGAGGATACTAATTGTCATTTTGTTTTCTACGATTCTTCAATAGTTTTGAAAAAATTTAAATATCTAGTGTTTGCTCCAACAGATATGAATGCATAATGAATATGTAGAGTTCATAGTAATACATATACGTACACAGGTGTGTATATATGTAATCAAACTATTAATCTTGTTGAATTGAGAAGACATTAATGAATCATGTAAATGATGTGCTTTCATAATGTTCAGCTTTAGACATGACTTTAAATTAGTAAGGTAATGATGAGCAATGTAAAATAGTGAAACTGAAAAAAATAAGGAAGTTTCTCAAAATATCCTAGTTTAGAAATCATAATTTTTTTGACCAAACAAATATATAAGACATAATTTGATATGCGATGGTGGCTGCAATCTCACTTGAGCATTAATCTTATTCAACTATGAAAAATTCCTTAAAATGACAACAATGACCTCTGGAGAATATTTGCAATTCTAAGATTTTCATTTCTTTCACTTAAATTCAGCAGTGTTATCAAAAAAAAAAGGAGAGTAAAGTAAAGCACTTAAAATTGCCAAAACAAAGATTATAGTTTATATGTTAGGGCTCTCCAGACAGACAAAACTATAGGATATATATGTGTATATGTACAGATACATTCATGAGCCATTTCAGTCAACCAAAAACCACACATGGTAATCACATAAGCTTATAATGTCAGTACACTTACTGTACCTTTTCTGTATTTGAAATTATTCACATACAAAATAATTACCCCTTGTGTTAGTGTTATCGTTGCCTACAGTATGCAGTATACAACATACTGTACAGTTTTGTAGACTAGGAACAAGCAGCTATAATGTATACCATAGGTGTGTAGTAGGCTATACTATCTAGGTAGGTGTAAGTATCTTCTATCATATTAAAACAATACTAAAATTGCCTGGCTGGACACAGTGACTCATGCCTGTAATCCCAGCATGGGTGGATCCCTTGAGGCCAGGTGGTCAAGTCTAGCCTGGCCAATATGGCAAAACTCTGTCTCTACTAAAAAAATAATAATATAAAGTTTACCCTGGCATAGTGGCATGTTCCTGTAATCCCAGCTACTAGAGAGGCTAAGGCAGGGAATCTCTTTGACCCAGGAGGTGGAGGTTGCGGTGAGCCAAGATTGCACCACTGCACTCCAGCTGGGCTACAGAAGGAGACTCCATCTCAATAAATAAAACCACCTTACACATTTCTCAGACCATATATCTGTTCTCAAGTTACATATGATTCTACGTGAGAGGGAATTCATCAGGAAACTTTGTTTTCTTGATTATGGAGTCTCAGCTGTTCCAATACAGAATGCCTTTAAGCTGGAATCCTAAGGATACCTGTATCCTGACTGAGATCAAGGCTGAAAGCCTCAGAATCAGCTTCAGCAGAAAGATAAAGGAGTTCCCTTTTCTCTGCCTTTTTCCTTTTATCTGAGCTACGAGCTGATTGGATGGTAACAAAAATCTCCTGTATGTTAGTCTAGAATTTGAGTATCTCTAGGAGATGTTAATTTAACCCACAAGAAAAAAAAAGATCCAATATTTTAAATTATTCTGTTTTCTCTTCTAATAAACCTAGATTGGTTTAATTGCTGTCTTTTTCTTTGTTTATTTGGTTGGTTTGTTTCTTTATTGTGTTTTCATTTTGGTTTTTTAAGTCCTGAGGAAAATGTGTAGGACATACAGGATTGTTACATATGTAAACAGGTGCCATAGTGGTTTGCTGCCCCACTTTTGTATCCCCTCTAAAAATAAGTCATAGAACCGTCTGGCCATCTTCTCATATTTCTTTGGCCAAAGTAGTTTTTTCCCCAATCTCTCATAGTCATTCAGTCATTATTTGAAAGAAGAATAGGAACAACTACTGTTTATTCTAGACCACTTAGAACCAAAACCCAATTTCTAGATTCACATAAGAAAATGGGTAGTTCGGTAGATTTGTATTATGAAACTAGCAGAAGGGACTGTGTCTTGTCTACTCAGTAACATCCGCTATTGAGCCTGCAGGCCCTCTTTGTGTATGGGAATTTTATTTATGTTAAGGAAGAAATAGTTTGTTGTGCTTTAATCAACACTGTCAAGAAAATAAAGCTATCACGAATCTCCATGTGTTCAGAAGTTTTTCATCAACCCAGGCCCCAAAATGACATGTTGCTCTTTCTTCTTCAGAAACATGGATTCTGGGTTCTTGAAAGCCTTCCAGAGGACAGTCACCTGCCCCATCTGCACGAACTACTTCATAGACCCAGTCACCCTAGACTGTGGGCACAGCTTTTGCAGGCCCTGTTTGTATCTCAGCTGGCAAGACATCCAAGTTCTAGCTCAGTGCTCTAAGTGCAGAAAGACAACACAGCAGAGAAACCTCAAAACTAACATTAATTTGAAGAATCTAGCTTCCCTTGCCAGAAAAGCCAGTCTCTGGCAATTCCTGAGGTCTGAGGAGCAAATGTGTGAGATTCACAGGCAGACAAAGAAGATGTTCTGTGAAGGGGACAAGAGCCTGCTCTGTTTGCTGTGCTCCGACTCCCAGGAGCACCGGGATCACAGACACTGTTCCATTGAATGGGCGGCTGAGCAACGCTGGGTAGGTGATGCCTCTGAAGATCTGTTTCTATAAAGCACACATAAAGTTCCTGTGAGGCTATTTCCCTGGAGATGGGATAATGGCAACTCTGAGTCTCTTTAATCATCCCCATTCTGGTCTTTCTTAGCTGGAAACTTCTGAGATTTGACAAAAAAAAAAAAAAAAAAAAAAAAGGGAGGGGGGAATACAGAAGAAATGCCATTTACTAGAAGCTTATTTGTCTCTTATTCTGAACCCCCTCCCTATGTCACCGCCTATATGTTAGTTACTTTATTGTCTTCACTGATGCTTTAATTTGTGGCTCTTTTACAGGAGAAGCTTTTAAAGAAAATGCAGTCTTGATGGGAAAAAGCTTGTGAAAATCATGGAAACCACCAGAGCCAGATGCTGGAAGGTTAGTAGCATATAAACTCTGCCTTCTCTAGGAACTTACAGTGGGCAAATGGGTGACTCTTAAAATAGGAACTTGATATCAAATAGTAATGTTTCTGGGATTCAATTAAAAAGGAGACAACATTAAGAAAAAGTGGCCTTATTTCTTACATAGAATAGTATGGCTGTTTGGTAGGATTTCTAACAAAACCACTGAGGTTACCCAAAGCATGCTGGTTTGTTTCCATACAAACCTATAGCTATACACCAACAGATACAAGAAACTGGGCCATCTCACAGCATTCTATATGTGCTGGTGGGATTAATGCTGCTCACAGTCGTTATTTGGCAGCCATGGAAAGCTCAAGTGAACCGAGTGTCAGCCAGCATTAATCTGAATGTTGATATGCAAGTACTATTTGGGAATATATGAAAACTTTGATGCAGAAAAAGTGACAGAGCAAATCTAGGGAAACCATGAAATTAAGAATCTTAACTATTTCATGTTGAATAATACATATGATGAGAAAAGTGGTAAAAAATATGGATTTGTGTCTTGAGGGAATTCACATAAACATGCCAGAATATTGGGAACGACTATCTATAAATAAGGAGAACTCTGAGGACTTCTAAAATATTAAAAATGATTTTCTCTTTGTGGATGTATACTTGAAGGTATGATAAGTAATATTAGTTTGTTGAAAAGTATTTTATGAGAACTAGTCTATATCGATTATTAAATTAGAAAATTTACTGATAAAAAAGAAATGAAGCACCTCTGTCCTCGTAAATCATACAATCCAAATGAGAGAGGCAAATGGTCAACATGCAAATATGTGCAGTATGCGATGTGTGAGAGTGTGGTAGGTTCTTTGTTGAAGAATAGTCAAGCAGGGAAGTAGAAAAGGACAGTAGTGGCCAGAAACTGGAGATAAGTGTCTGACTTTTAAATAGGGTGGTGAGAAAAAAGCCTCACTGAAAAATTCAAATTGAAATAAAGTTCTGAAGAGGAAGGGGAACACTAATGTGTCTATGGATATATATGCAAAACACGAGTGTATAAATATGTGCATTATACATATGCATATATAAAAATTATAGTTGGAGAGAACAGCATAGACAGTAATTTTGAAGTTGTGTATATTTGAAGGCCTGAAGGACTTCATATAGACAAAGAAGTCTATGTTTCAGATTGGGATGAGTTAGTAAAAGAATGGAAGGAAGTGAATTCAGAGAGACAAAGAGGACCAGATCATAAATGTAGCCCTATTATGAAAGGTTTTGCTGGATGAAATGCATTTAGCTGGGCATGCTAATCTAAGGTCATTTCACATATAATGAGTTTAAACAACTTGTTGCATAGCTCAGAAATAGAAATATCTATTTCTTTCCTGGTAAACATAGCTCAGTACTGCAACTTTTAAGCATGAACTGTTATTACTTTTCCATAAATATGGGTTGGAATAAAGAAATCCAAATTTTGGGTTTTTTAAAATTTCTGACTGTCTTAGAAAACACATTATCTTGAATAAATTTAGTGTAATCTGTCAGATATATCTATGTTGATCTTTATGTAGAAAGAAAGGAAATGAACAAAAGTTTGTGCATTCTGAGAACTGGCAAGACTGAGTTTTAAACTATTGGATGTTCAAGAGATGAAAGGAATCAGTGAGATGTAATAAGAGATGGTTAAACACATTTCTATTTTGAATAACCTATTGTCACTGCAGGATTATGTGAGTTTAGAAGCAATCAAAGCTGAATATCAGAAGATGCCTGTATTTCTCCATGAAGAAGGACAACATAACTTGGAGATGCTGAAAAAGAAGGGCAAAGATATTTTTCGTCAACTTACTGAAAGTAAAGCCAAAATGGTTCACAAAAGAGAGATTTTAAGAGGAATGTATGAGGAGCTGAAGGAAATGTGCCATAAACCAGATATGGAGCTACTTCAGGTACGAACTCACAATGTGGTTTCAGGTTTTTGAATATTCACATGCATAGGTATTTTTCTCATGGCTGAAATCTATCTCCCTACCTTTATTTCTGTGATTTGTTTCTAAAAACACATTCTCATAACTAATGCTACTTTGTTGGGAGAGTATAGCCCCACCACGGGATTCTACCAGACCAAAGGTACCTCCTGCTTTATCCACTAGCCACAGAATTTTGTGGAATGGCCAAGGTAACATCCCCAATAAATATTCCCCATCTAAGTCAATAATATATTTTGGATCATTGAACATATATAAAATGGTGAAACAGTGAGTGATTCGTTTACATTTAGGTTACTTTGGGGACATGGCAAGATCAGGAGTTTCGGGAATCTAGGCTTGCATTACTATTATTTGGGTCCATTCATTTTGGTGATAGTTTCTGGGAAAGGTGACTGAGTAGAGGTTCTTCCTGGTTACCACAGAGCATAGACTCTCTGGGCCTCTTCTCCCTTGACTTGCTTAAGGAATGTCTTCAAGACTCAGACTTTCTCAGGACATTAATTCATGACAGTACCACTGACTGTGTTCTTCATTGGAGAAGAAACAGAAAATACTTTCCAGAAGGGAGGATGGAGGGAAATAACATCTTGAGAAACTAACTCCAAATCTCACAATGAACTTAATAAAAGATGTGCCTTGTGAAATACACTAAATCATTCCATTTTTTTTACAGGGTTTTGGAGATATATTACACAGGTGAGTGTGTACCTAGATTTTAGCATATGTTCTTTCAGTTTCCACAAACATCAAAGCAGACTCTACTAAAGCATGGCATAAATGATTAAGATATTGATACTAATTTTTCTGGATCTACTTTCATTCCCACGCAAAAAGAGTCAAAACACAAAATAAATAAATGCATAAAAGAAGAGTGAAATAAAACAAGCAAGTTTATTCCCAATTTCTTTTTTGTCACTTAAAAGCCTGCATAGGTGAAAGATAAAGTTTTGTTTTCTGGGTGGTGAAAAAGTCAGGAGAGGAAGTGGGAGAGAAGCGGGGGAAGTAGTTTAGCAGTAAGGAAGTGTTGATGATTTGTTGTTTATACATATATACATATCAGTTAGCAAGTCTGAAAAATAGATTGAAAAAACTGTGGAGAATTAGAACTGTGTAAGTCTCTAGAGAAACTTGTTGCTAAAAGGCAGATCTCCCTACCTAGAACAAGTTTTGCATCCTTTATCTTGAAAGGAAGCTGCAGATGCTGCAGTCTTCCCAGAATCCCACTATTTCAGACAAAGATTTCAGGGGAGTCTGCCAAGAAGTGGAGCTCAGAATTTCATTTCTCAATATTTTCAAGGCCATAAGACTAAGAAACCTTAGGCATTTAGGACAAAAAAAAAAGAAAGAAAGGAAAATCAGACTGAATTCTGATTTAGACTCTTCCATCATGCTTTAAAATTCAGAAACAGTAAATAAGAATAAATTTCAAAAAGGAAGTAATAATTTTTGAATAATCAAATTTGTGGGTTCAAAGGATTATTATGAAATGTGTTTTAAATACAAATAGCGATTTTTATTTACTTTTTGGCTGTAGATGTTGTAACCACATCTTTCTCCTTGCAGGAGTGAGTGCATACTGCTGCACATGCCCCAGCCTGTGAATCCACAGCTCAGTGCAGAGCCCATCACTGGACTGATGGACAGGCTCAACCAATTCTGAGGTAAGTCTCCCCCCATTGGCAGCACTCCCACTGTCTAAATATTATTTGTTGTTAGGATCACATAGGTAGTATTTTACACTTTATCAAATATTTTTCTTCTTTATAAACATAAGTGAACAATACAGCCATGCAACCCTTTTGTATCTGTGTATGTTTTTATAGTCAGATTTATGACATTAACATATAGCCAGATTTGTAAGATAGTGAAAAACAAATACATTCCGGCCTTCTACGCACTGAGTTACATAATGGGTAAAAGGAGTAGGGTAGCAAATTTTAAAAAGGAGCAAATGGAAGAGTGCTCTGAATGAAGGTGAGTTATTCAATGTCAAATATGAAATTATACATTTCTTTATTCATTTGAGCTGCTAAGAACTGTTCTCTTGGGGAATATAGTTTACTGTAGATTCTTGGGGATTTGTATTTTTTAAATGGATATATATTCATATATTACAAAAATTTGAGTTAATGTATAAAAATAAAAAATCATTTTGTGAATACAAGTAAAATTAAAAACAAAACTAAGTTCAGTTTAATTGCAATATGAAGCGCTGTATGGTAAGTCTACAATCCAGCTTCATCCCAGAGCTAGCATGGAGGACCACAGAGAGAATGGTAAAAGGCTTTGAAGAAATCTGCTTTAAATTACCACGTATTCCATGGACATATGGATTTTTATCAGTTATCTAGAGTGGTTTTTGAGTAACTGAAAATCTTCACATTCTTTCCAAAATGATAGCACTAATTTTTAAGAATAAGAAACATTTCTAAATAATTACCTTGATAACAAAATAGGATTTAGGGGATATAATGTGTATATTTTGCTTTGAAAATTGGATTGAAAGAAGTTAGTCTCACAGTTGACTCTCAATATGTAAGTTTTTTTTTTTTTAAATTCATATCCGTGGTTAGGATTTTGCTTGTCTTGTAGGTAATATTAATCATCTCTATATTTTATTAGAAGTTACAAGCAAAATTCTCTTTATGACTTTACATTTCCTAGTTAAGTAACTTCTCAATAGAACAATTTTTTTTCTTATTTACACGTCTATGCTTTTTTGTTTTTTTTTTGTTTTTTTTTTTTTTGCAGTGGATATTACTTTGCATCATGAAGAAGCCAACAGTCATCTCTTTCTATGTGGAGATTTGGGAAGCCTGTGTATTGGATGTCACCGTCAAGATGTGCCCCATATCAATGCATCTGAGAGTTTTCTTGCATGGGGTGCTCAGACTTTCACCTCTGGCAAATATTACTGGGAGGCCCATGTGGGGAATTCTTGGAATTGGGCTTTTGGTGTCTGTAATGAGTACTGGAAAGAGAATCACAATGGCAATATACATGAAGAGGAGGGACTCTTCTTGGATGTGTTAAGAATGGCGTTCACTGCACTCTATTTACCACCTCCCTGCTTATGCTGCAGTATGTCCCAAGACCTACCAGTCCAGTAGGATTATTCCTGGATTATGAAGTTAGAACTGCGAGCTTTGTTGTTAATCAAAGTTCCCTTCTACACACCATCCCTAATTGCTCCTTCTCACCTCCCCTCAGGCCTGTCTTTTGCTGTATTCACTTCTGAACAGAGCAAAATCAGAACTGTGTTTATATGCTGGGGGTACCTCTTTATCCCAGGAAGCCGTTTTCCTTGTGCCTTATCAAACAGGACAAATAAATTCTATTTTATGCCTTAAATTGCCTTCTAACGTTCTCAGAACTCATTTATTGTGTTACTATTAAATATGTTAAAAACACTAAAAGTATATATATTGGTTCTTTATTAAATAATTTTTGAAAAATTATGATTATGGCATAAATTATACATTTTTTTCTTTATTGCTGTCAGTGAAAGAATAGATGACACACATGTGTGAATGGAGTTAAAATCAATGGAAGAGAGTTAGGATCCTTTGCTTCATGCAAAAACTGAGTGAAGGCTCAGTGATAACTGGGCAATGTTTTCTTTATCTAACCGTACTGCACTTATCTATCATGTTTCATTGTATTAATATATCCTTTGAGGTAATATTATTTGACCTTCTATGTTGGGTTTTATTTTGCAATTCTCACCACATATATAAATAATCCTGCATTATTAGTGTGCTCTTCTACATTGAAATACATGAGTTGATCAGACCAATGCTGGATTAATTAAATACTGGAAAAAAGTAACCAAATATTGAAAACATACACAGTCATTTCCTGATAGATTGACATTCTGAAGGTAAAGGGAACATAAAACAATATTCTCATAGGAACTTTTTAATCAGGACAAAAATTAATTAAATTAGTTGGTTTATTTTACTAATGATGACTTCTGTGTTTCAAAAAACATGATATGAGAATTGAAATGCAAACCAATAGTGGAGAAAGATACTCACCTCAACATACATAAAATAAAATACAATATAGATGTGTGATGAATACTTAAAATGTAATTAATAAAAGACAGTGAATTCGATAGAAGTTTGGGTAAAATACCTGAACATGCACTTTAAGAAATTTGATTTATAAATAACTGGCCAAATATTAAAAAGTGCTCACTTTCATTAGTCTTTAAAAGTAAGAGTTAATCTACCAGTTGTACCATAGTTACCCATAAAAAATACCAAAATTTAAAGACACAATGTCATATGTTGTCAAAGATAGAGAATAAATAAAATTTATTCATGGCTGGGAAATGTAAATTGAAATCCTTTTTTGGCAAACTGACTATTAGCATTCTTTATGGGCTAGATGTTCTAATTCTAAAATATAGGCAACTGATTGCCTGCATATACTTACTTCAAGATATACACAATATTTTTCACTGAATCAATTTTTATAGTACCTCCAAATTAGAGCCAAAATATTCAACACTAGAATGGCTAAATAAAGTTGGTGTATTTATGCAAAATAATCCTATAAAACAGAATAAAAAATTTCCTGAAAGCAACAAAGTTGAAGAATCTCAGAGACAAGTTTAAGCAGAAGAATGGAAACACACAAAGATTATATTACAGTGGCTTATTTATATAAATTGCCAACTCCTTAAAATAGTATTACAAGTTAGAATATTGAATAACACTTTAGGAAGGTAATGGTTAGAAAACCTGAGAAATAACTAAGGTAATATACAGAAAACATTGCAATCAAGGTAAAGTGATACGCATTTTTTCATAGAGAATTACATTTGTTTGACAATCTCTCCATCCCTTATATCACAAAGGGAAATTTTAAAAAATGGCACTGTTCTCAGGGCATTGGTGAAACTCATTAATTTTGCAAAGGAAAAAGGAAAACCAAATATGTGTTGGATTTAGACCTCTACCTGAAGGTGGGACAGGATCACTAAGAAGGCTCCAACCCTGAACACCCAGAAACAGTGTCAACCTAAGACTGGGACTTCATCAGAATGATGGAGGATGCTTCCCCATCCTATACCCACCCCCAACTAGATTAACCATTGTTGAGTAACAGATCAAAACAGTGTCTTCTGGGAGACTGAACAGAGTTTAGAGGAAGACTTAAAGTTGAGGAAAAAGAAGATAATGAGAAAATTTGGCAAGCCAGTCCAACCCCAAACACAAAGTAACATGAGATCAGCATCAAAACTGTAGTTTCTTGGAAGTAGCTCAAACAGGAACAAGTCCCCAAACCACATCAACTCCTGACAAGATTGATTCGATATCCCCCACTTAAACACTCATGTAAGGCCTAGCATAAGGAAACACGTGGAATTTGCATTCTATATTATTCTTCACGACATAATTGTATTCTTTTTTTATCCTGCGTTTATTTAAGCAAATCAAATGTGTAGAGATAGGAAATTAATGGGCTATAATGTTTTACAAATACAGAGAGAAGACACAGACTATTAAGATCCTGAAGAGAGTGCATTTGAGAACACAGTTTTATCATAGGAGACCACTTGTAGGGAACACATGATATCCATGGCTGACACACTCATCTGTCGTTCCTTGTTTGCTGTCCTTCAAGTAGTTTCAATAGATAAATTTGTGATTTGCTTTCAAACAAATATTAGTGATTAGGGTAGCCTTGAAGGGTTTGTAAGTGACTATACTATACAATGTGATGCTAGTGTCATTAATGTGTCATTTCAATGCTGTTGTACATTATGCAGGGGAAATAATGTCTTATTACACATTAACTGTGACATCCACTAAAATGTGAATTACTTTGCGTAGATTAGTCCTTTGGGCAGCACGATGTTGCTCTAGTCCACCAAGGCTTAAAGATTCACAGTGTAGAGGGAAAAAATATGAATTAAAGCATTTCTACTAAAATATCTTTTAATAGCTGGTGTTAACAATTTGCATAACAAAAGACAAATTATATTAATTACATTGTAACATTCTGTAAGCCCCTTCATTTGAAAAACACTCAATGTTTTCTTCAAAACTGTTATACTCTTAAAGTTAGTCTTGCAAATTAATTGTCAACCAAAATTTTACGTATTTTGAAGCAAAGAGAAGTCAAACTGAACAATGGTTCAATTTTGATCACAGGTCAAAGATCAACAGTTTCACTTCATGCCTGTAATACACTTGGTGCTGCTTCCCAAATACTCGGCAATTCATTGCATGGACACTGGAGAATGGGACTGTGACGCAGTTTTCTCTTTTCCTTTAAAGTACATCATTCTTGTACTTTAAAGTGGCAGGATGTCATCATGAACCTCTTGTGAGGTTAAATCACAAAGACCCAAGCGTATCACCAGCTTTTTTTCAAGAACAAAAGGAAAGGGAAAAAAATCTGTAATGACCCTGGAAACTGGAAAACCTAGACATACAAGTGCTAACATACACATTCCTAAATTCAGAGATTCCTACTAGGCACAAAGAACTCAGCAGGTTAATGTGAGAGCCGCAGCTGAGCCTGGAAGAAGGCCTCCTGGGCCTCAACTCGAAGCTGAGAGTGAGGATGGCAAAAAGCAGATTCTGTGGATGGTCTGTATCCTACGAGCGCTCCAAATTAACCACCCCCAAGACAAAGCCCCATCCTAAGATGAAACTGATCACCACTCACTGAAGCCTTGACCTCTGGGGCTCAAGTCATCCTTCTGCCTCAGCCTCCTAAAGTGCTAGGATTATAGGTGTGAACAACCTTGCCAGGCCCAGGGCAATGCAATTTTTATATAATTTGGTGCAAAAATATTTGAAATATGTGTGCATTTCTTTTTAACCTTTTCTAGTTATATTGATTTACCTTATTAAATATTGGAAACAATATATTTATAAAATATTTATAATATATCTAGAATAAGCACATAATGAACACCTGTGCCTCCATCTTCTTGTTTAAGAAATTAAACCAAGAGTAAATATAAATGCTAATGATTACTTTTGATGATTCCATCCCCTGCTTTCACACTCTAATGATGGCCCCTGTGAGTTCTGTGTATATTGAACCATCATTCTTGGCAAACTGACACAAGAACAGAAAATCAAACACCTCATATTCTCGCTCACACATAGGGTTGAACAATGAGAACACATGGACACAGGGAGGGAAACATCACCCATCACCCACCCGGGGCCTGTCGGCTGTTGGGGGACTAGGGGAGTGAAAGCAGGGGTGGAGGGATTGGGAAGGGATAACATTAGGAGAAATACCTAATGTAGATGATGGGGGATGGATGCAGCAAACCACCACGGCACGTGTATACCTATGTAACAAACCTGCACGATTTGCACATGTACCCCAGAACTTAAAATACAATAAAAAATAAATTAATTAAAAAGAATTGTATTTTATTTTAATACCATGTGCACTACATTCTTTTTTCCTAGTTGTATGCTATCACACTTAGTAAGCATAATGAATTATATCAGTGACACTTTTGCCATTTCATAGTTTCAGCTTTTGTGCACTAATTATTGCAAATATAAAATTTCTTCTGGCATAAAACCAGACACACGGACCAATAGAACTGAATAGAGATCTCAGACATACATCTACACATTTACAAACAATTCATCTCTGACAAAGGCATCAAGAATGTACACTGGGCAAAGAACAGTCTTTTCAATAAATGATCCTGGGAAAACTGAATAACTATTTGCAAAAGGATAAAATTTTTTTTTTTTAATTTTTTATTGGATTATAGGTTTTGGGGTACATGAGCAGAGCATGCAAGACAGTTGCGTAGGTACACACATGGCAGTGTGCTTTCTTTTCTTCTCCCCTTCACCCACATTTGGCTTTTCTCCCCAGGCTATCCCTCCCCACTTCCCCCTCCCACTGGCCCTCCCCTTTTCCCCCCAATAGACCCCAGTGTTTAGTACTCCCCTTTCTGTGTCCATGTGTTCTCATTTTTCATCACCCACCTATGAGTGAGAATATGCGGTGTTTCATTTTCTGTTCTTGTGTCAGTTTGCTGAGGATGAAGTTCTCCAGATTCATCCATGTCCCTACAAACGACACAAACTCATCATTTCTGATTGCTGCATAATATTCCATGGTGTATATGTGCCACATTTTTCCAATCCAGTCTATTATCAATGGGCATTTTGGTTGATTCCAGGTCTTTGCTATTGTAAACAGTGCTGCAATGAACATTCGTGTACATGTGTCCTTATAGTAGAACGATTTATAGTCTTTTGGATATATACCCAGTAATGGGATTGCTGGGTCAAATGGAATTTCTATTTCTAAGGCCTTGAGGAATCGCCACACCGTCTTCCACAATGGTTGAACTAATTTACACTCCCACCAACAGTGTAAAAGTGTTCCTTTTTCTCCACATTCTCTCCAGCATCTGTTGTCTCCAGATTTTTTAATGATCGCCATTCTAACTGGTGTGAGATGGTATCTCAATGTGGTTTTGATTTGCATCTCTCTGATGACCAGTGACGATGAGCATTTTTTCATATGATTGTTGGCCTCATATATGTCTTCTTTCGTAAAGTAACTGTTCATATCCTTTGCCCACTTTTGAATGGGCTTGTTTGTTTTTTTCCTGTAAATCTGTTTGAGTTCTTTGTAAATTCTGGATATCAGCCCTTTGTCAGATGGGTAAACTGCAAAAATTTTTTCCCATTCTGTTGGTTGCCGATCCACTCTAGTGACTGTTTCTTTTGCCGTGCAGAAGCTGTGGAGTTTCATTAGGTCCCATTTGTCTATTTTGGCTTTTGTTGCCAATGCTTTTGGTGTTTTGTTCATGAAGTCCTTGCCTACTCCTACGTCCTGGATAAAATTAAGCCCCTGTCCCTTACCATACACAAAAATCAAATCAAAATGGATTAAAGACTTGAATGTAAGATCTGAAACTATGAAGCTACTAAAAGAAAGCATAAGAGAAATGCTCCAGGACATTGATCTGAACAAAGAATTTTTTTCGTATGACGTCAAAAGCACAGGCAACAAAACAAATATCGACAATGCTATCATATCAAGCTAAAAAGCCTCAAGCAAAGAAAACAATCAACATAGTGAAGAGCCAACCACAGAATGGAACAAACGATTTTCAAACTATTCATCTGATTAAAAATTAACAACTAGAATGTATAAAGAGCTCAAATGACTCAACAATAAACAAACCAAAAATCTGATTGAGAAATGGGCTGTTGAAGAGGCTGTGGTAGGAGGATTGCTTGAACCCAGGAGTTTGAGATTACAGTGAGCTATGATTATGCTACGGCCCTTTAGCTTGTGTGACAGAGCAAGAACCTGCTTCTAAAACTAATAATAATAATTGTTAAAAATAAACAAATACAATTTTTAAAAATGGGCAAAAGATCTGAACAGAAATTTCTCAAAAGAAGGCATACAAGGATGGGAGGACTCAAGATGGCGCTGTGAGAACAACCCAGGATTGGAGCTCGCGTTGAGTCTGTGGAGAGGTGAGTCAGAGCTGCATTTCCAGACTGATCTTTGTTGCCCACGGAACGGGGAAATTCCCAAGTGAAGAGGAGACACGGGACGCCAGGCAGAACCTCCGCCTGGCAAAGCCAGCAGCCGGGGTGGTGGCGGCCGGCCCTGCCCAGTGCTCCCCACAGGGTGCACTTGTCCGGGTGCCCTGTTGAACCGGCAACCGGAGACGTGAGAGGGCTGGACTTGAGACTGAGCTAGACTTGGACAGTGGGCCAGCCCAGGGGATTGCAGGGATAGAGGGTTAGGGGTGGCCTAGTGGGACGAACAAAACCGCGATTTCAAACAAGCCCCGTGCAGACGGCCCGAGACGCACTGTGGGGGAGGGGCGTCCACCATTACCGAGGCAACCCGCCCCAACTGAGATACACGCCCATTGCTGACGCAGCCAGCCATTGCCGAGGCAACCCGTCCCTACTGAGATACACGCCCACTGCTGACACAGCCTGCCATTGCCGAGGCAACCCACTACAACAGAGAAACTCCACCTCAGGGCTTGGCGGAGAACACAGAAGAACAGCAGAGCCAGGGCGAGCCTCACAACAGCAAGGCAGAGCCTCGGCAGGCAAACAGTGGCTAGTCTGTGTCCTAACTGGGCAGGACCTCAATGGACATCCAAAAATAAAGCCCAAACCCCTCAACACAGAGCATTTGAGAAAAAAAGGGTTTTTTTAATGAGCTCTGTTGCAGCAGAATCAAACATAGCAGCCTAACAGCCCTGAATGAACAACAGAACTCACAGCTCAGCAATTGAGCTCCTATAAAGTACAAACTGTCTCCTCAAGCAGCTCCCTGACCCCTCTATATCCAAAAGACTGACATTAGGCAACCATCATCCTGGGACAAAGATAGCTGAAAAAGAAACTGGTAGCATCCCTCACTTTGCCACAGCTGCTAGAGGTGCACCCCAGACAAGCAGGGTCTGGAGTGGACCTCAGCAGTCGTACAGCGAAGGGGCTAGACTGGTAGAAGAAAAAACAAGCAACAGAAATACTTCATCATCAACATTCTGGGTGTCCACTCAGAGACCCAATCAAAAAGTCAGCAACTACACAGACGACAAGCTGACAAATCCACAAAGATGGGAAGAAACCAGTGAAAAAAGGAGGAAAACACCTGAAACCAGAACACCTCGCCTCCTAGAAAGGACCAGAACTCCTCACCAGCAAGGGAACAAAGCTGGACGGAGAATAACTGTGACGAAATGACGGAATTAGACTTCAGAAGGTGGATAATGAGAAACTTTTGTGAGCTAAAAGAACATGTAATAAATCAATGCAAAGGAACTAAGGAACTTAAAAAAAGATATGGGGAAATGACAACAAGAATGGATAACTTAGAGAGGAATATGAATGAATTAAAGGAGCTGAAAAACACAATACGAGAACTTCACGAAGCATGCACAAGTTTCAATAGCCGAATTAACCAAGCAGAAGAAAGAATATCTGAAGTCGAAGACTAACTCAATGAAATAAAACGAGAAAACAAGATTAGAGAAAAAAGTGCAAAAAGGAATGAACAAAGTCTCCAAGAAATGTGGGACTATGTGAAAAGACCTAACCTACGTTTGATAGGTGTACCAGAATGTGATGAAGAGAATGAATCCAAGCTGAAAAATACTCTTCAGGACATCATCCAGGAAAATTTCCCCCACCTAGCAAGACAGGCCAACACTCAATTGTAGGAAATACAGAGAACACCACAAAGATATTCCACAAGAAGAGCAACCCCAAGGCACATAATCGTCAGATTCAACAGGGTTGAAATAAAGGAGAAAACACTAAGGGCAGCCAGAGAGAAAGGTCGGGTCACCCACAAAGGGAAGCCCATCAGACTCACAGCAGATCTCTCGGCAGAAACACTACAAACCAGAAGAGAGTGGGAGCCAATATTCAACATTCTTAAAGAAAAGAACTTTCAACCCAGAATTTCATATCCAGCCAAACTGAGCTTCAGAAGTGAAGGAAAAATAAAATCCTTTGCGAACAAGCAAGTACTCAGAGATTTTGTCACCACCAGGCCTGCTTTACAAGAGCTCCTAAAAGAGGCACTACACATAGAAAGGATCAACCAGTACCAGCCATTCCAAAATCACACTGAATGCTAAAGAGCATCAACATAATGAAGAATCTACAACAACTAACAGGCAAAACAGCCACTTAGCATCAAAATGGCAGTATCAAATTCACACATAACAATATTAAACCTAAATGTAAATGGACTAAATGCACCAATCAAAAGACACAGACTGGCAAATTGGATAAAAAGCCAAAACCCATCAGTGTGCTGTATCCAGGAAACCCATCTCACATGCAAGGATACACAAAGGCTCAAAATAAAGGGATGGAGGAAGATTTACCAAGCAAATGGAGAGCAAAAAAAAGCAGGAGTTGCAATTCTCATCTCTGATAAAATAGACTTTAAAGCAACAAAGATCAAAAGAGATAAAGAAGGCCATTACATAATGGTAAAAGGATCAATACAACAAGAAGAGCTAATGATCCTAAACATATATGGACCCAATGCAGGAGCACCCAGATACATAAGGCAAGTTCTTAATGACTTACAAAAGAACTTAGACTCCCACACAATAATAGTGGGAGACTTTAACACTCCACTGTCAATATTAGACAGATCAACCAGACAGAAAATCAACAAGGATATCCAGGGCTTGAACTCAGACCTGGAGCAAGCAAACCTGATAGACATTTACAGAACTCTCCAACCCAAATCCACAGAATACACATTCTTCTCAGCACCACATCATACCTACTCTAAAATTGACCACATAATTGGAAGTAAAGCACTGCTCAACAAATGCAAAAAAACTGAAATCATAACAAACAGCCTCTCAAACCATAGTGCAATCAAGTTAGAACTCAGAATACAGAAACCGACCCAGAACCGCACAGCTTCATGGAAACTGAACAACTGGCTCTTGAATGTTGACTGGGTAAACAATGAAATGAAGGCAGAAATAAAGAAGTTCTTCGAAACCAATGAGAACGAAGACACAACATGCCAGAACCTCTGGGACACATTTAAAGCAGTCTCTAGAGGAAAGTATATAGCAATAAGTGCCAATATGAGGAGAATGGAGAGATCCAAAATTGACACCCTATCGTCAAAATTGAAAGAGCTAGAGAAACAAGATCAAAAAAACTCAAAACCCAGCAGAAGACAAGAAATAACTAAGATCAGAGCTGAGCTGAAGGAGATTGAGACACAAAAAACCCTTCAAAAAATCAATAAATCCAAGAGCTGGTTTTTTGAAAAGATCAACAAAATAGACCACTAGCCAGATTGATTAAAAATAAAAGAGAGAACAACCAAATAGATGCAATAAAAAATGATAAAGGGGAAATCACCACAGATTCCACAGAAATTCAAACCATCATCAGAGAATATTACAAACAACTCTATGCACATCAACTAGTAAACCTGGAAGAAATGGATAAATTCCTGGACTCCTGTGTCCTCCCAAGCCTAAACCAGGAGGAAGCTGAAACTATAAATAGACCAATAACAAGGTCTGAAGTTGAGGCAGCAATTAAGAGCCTACCACACAAAAAAAGCCCAGGTCCAGACGGGTTCACAGCCGAATTCTACCAGACACACAAGGAGGAGCTGGTACCATTCCTTCTAAAACTATTTCAAACAATCCAAAAAGAGGGAATCCTTCCCAAATCATTTTATGAGTCCAACATCATTCTGATACCAAAACCCGGCAGAGACCCAACGAGAAAAGAAAACTTCAGGCCAATATCCATGATGAACATAGATGCAAAAATCTTCAATAAAATATAGGCAAGCCGATTGCAACAGCAAATCAAAAAACTTATTCATCATGATCAAGTAGGATTCATCCCAGGGATGCAAGGCTGGTTCAACATATGCAAGTCTATCAACGTAATTCACCACATAAACAGAACCAAAAACAAAAACCACATGATTATCTCAATTGACGCAGAGAAGGCATTTGACAAAATTCAACAGCCCTTTATGCTAAAAACCCTCAATAAACTCGGTATTGATGGAACGTATCTCAAAGTAATAAAAGCTATTTATGACAAACCAACAGCCAATATCATACTGAATGGGCAAAAACTGGAAGCATTCCCTTTGAAATCTGGCACCAGACAAGGATGCCCTCTGTCACCACTCCTATTCAATATAGTACTGGAAGTGCTAGCCACAGCAATCAGGCAAGAAAAAGAAATAAAGGGTATTCAAATAGGAAAGGTGGAAGCCAAATTGTCTCTATTTGCAGACGACATGATAGTATACCTAGAAGACCCCATTGCCTCAGCCCAAAAACTCCTGAAACTGATAAGCAACTTCAGCAAAGTCTCAGGATATAAAATCAATGTGCAAAAATCACAAGCATTCGTCTACACCAGTAACAGACTTAAAGAAAGCCAAATCAAGAACGAACTGCCATTCGCAATTGCTACAAAAAGAATAAAATACCTTGGAATACAACTCACAAGGAACGGAAGGGACCTCTTCAAGGAGAACTACAAACCACTGCTCAACGAAATCAGAGAGGACACAAACAGATGGAGAAACATTCCATGTTCTTGGTTAGGAAGAATTAATGTCATGAAAATGGCTATACTGCCCAAAGTAATTTACAGAATCAATGCTATCCCCATCAAGCTACCATTGACTTTCTTCCCAGAACTGGAAAAAACCACCATGAACTTCATATGGAACCAAAAGAGAGCCCGCATAGCCAAGTCAATTCTAAGCAAAAAGAACACAGCGGGGGGCATCACACTACCAGAATTCGAACTATACTACAAGGCTACAGTAATCAAAACAGCATGTTACTGGTACCAAAACAGAGATATAGACCAATGGAACAGAACAGAGGCATCAGAGGCAACACAGCATATATACAACTATACAATCTTTGATAAACCCGACAAAAAAAGCAATGGGGAAAGGATTCCATGTTTAACAAATGGTGTTGGGAAAACTGGCTAGCCATGTGCAGAAAGCAGAAACTGGACCCCTTCCTGACACCTCACACTAAAATTAACTCCAGATGGATTAAAGACTTAAACATAAGACCTGGCACCATAAAAACCCTAGAAGGAAATCTAGGCAAAACTATCCAGGACATAGGAGTAGGCAAGGACTTCATGAACAAAACACCAAAAGCATTGGCAACAAAATCCAAAATAGACAAATGGGACCTAATGAAACTCCACAGCTTCTGCACGGCAAAAGAAACAGTCACTAGAGTGGATCGGCAACCAACAGAATGGGAAAAAATTTTCGCAGTCTACCCATCTGACAAAGGGCTGATATCAGAATTTACAAAGAACTCAAACAGATTTACAGAAAAAAAAGAAACAAGCCCATTCAAAAGTGGGCAAAGGATATGAACAGACACTTTACGAAAGAAGGCATATATGAGGCCAACAATCATATGAAAAAATGCTCATCGTCACTGGTCATCAGAGAGATGCAAATCAAAACCACATTGAGATACCATCTCACGCCAGTTAGAATGGCGATCATTAAAAAATCTGGAGACAACAGATGTTGGAGAGGATGTGGAGAAAAAGGAACACTTTTACACTGTTGGTGGGAGTGTAAATTAGTTCAACCATTGTGGAAGACGGTGTGGCGATTCCTCAAGGCCTTAGAAATAGAAATTCCATTTGACCCAGCAATCCCATTACTGGGTATGTATCCAAAAGACTATAAATCGTTCTACTATAAGGACACATGTACACGAATGTTCATTGCAGCACTGTTTACAATAGCAAAGACCTGGAATCAACCAAAATGCCCATTGATAATAGACTGGATTGGAAAAATGTGGCACATATACACCATGGAATATTATGCAGCAATCAGAAATGATGAGTTTGTGTCGTTTGTAGGGACATGGATGAATCTGGATAACATCATCCTCAGCAAACTGACACAAGAACAGAAAATGAAACACCGCATATTCTCACTCATAGGCGGGTGATGAAAAATGAGAACACATGGACACAGAAAGGGGAGTACTAAACACTGGGGTCTATTGGGGGGAAAAGGGGAGGGCCAGTGGGAGGGGGAGGTGGGGAGGGATAGCCTGGGGAGAAATGCCAAATGTGGGTGAAGGGGAGAAGAAAAGCAAAGCACACTGACATGTGTGTATCTACGCAACTGTCTTGCATGCTCTGCTCATGTACCCCAAAACCTAAAATTCAATAAAAAATTTAAAAAAATAATAAAAGAAGGCATACAAATGGCCAATAGGTAGATTTAAAAATGTTCAATATCAGTAATCATCAAAGCAATGTAAATCCAAACCACAATGCAATATCATCTCACCTTGGTTGAACGGGTTGTATCAAAAAAAACAGGCAATAATAGATGCTGGCAAGGATGTGGAGAAAGGAGAGCACTAGTACATTGTTGGTGGTAGTACATTTAATCTACATTTAAAAAGCCACTATGGAGAATAATACAAAGGTTTCTCAAAAAAGTAAAAATAGAATTACCACGTGATCCAGCAGTTTTGCTACTAGGTAGATATCCAAAATAAAGGAAAGCAACATATCAAAGACATCTCTACTTGCCCATGTTTACTGCAGCACTATTTGCAATAGCTAAAATATGGAATCAACCTAAGTACTCATCAACAAATGAATGGATTTTAAAAGTTGTATATATACATAACGGAATACTGTTCAGGTACAAAAAAGAGTAAAAATCCTGTCATTTACAGCAACATAGGAGGCGCTGGCTGTTTTGCTTAACGTAATGAACATAGGCTGTTATGTTAAGTGAAATGACAGAAAGGCAAATATGGCATGTTCTCACTCATACAAGGGAGTTTAAAAAGTGGATCTCTTGAAGATATTAAGTAAATTGGTGGTTACTAGATGTTAGTAAGGGGAGTTGGAAGAGGTGACGAAGAGAAACAAATATAAATGCATTTATTACCACTAAATGGTCCTCTATAAATGCTACAGATGGTAAATTACATATGTATATTTACCTCAATAAAAATAAATTAAAAACATTCTGCTGTATATTTATAGAGCACATGTAAAAGACTTTCTCTAGGGTTGTATCAGTTTTCTATCCCTGCTATAGCAATTTACCACAAACTTAGTGGCTTAAAAGAACACAAATTTTTGTAAGCTTTGAGTCTGTTTAAGAAAACGCACACAAACTTACTATCTTAGAGTTGTTTCGTTTAGAAATCTGGTAGGGCTCTTACTGAACTAACATCAAGATGTTGTCAGGCTGCATTTCTTTCTGAAGGCTCTAGGAGAGAATTTGGGTTGTTGGAAGTATTCAGTGCCTTGTGGTTGTAGGATTGAGATCCTGGGTTTCTTCCTGGTTGTAAACTTTGGGTCATTCCTAGCTTCTCAGGGTCACTGGCTTTCCTTGGCTTGTGGCCCCCTTCTACTGTTTTCAAAGTCAGTAATGGCAGGTCACGTCTTTCTCATACTGCCATCTGTCTGAATCTCTGCATCTAGAAAAAATTCTCTGCTCTCAAGGAATTATGAGATTAGATTGGATTTACCAAGATAATTCAAGGTAATTTTCCCAACTCAATGCTCTTAATTGTAATCACATCTGCAAAATCTCTTTCAGCATCTAAGTTAGCATGTTCATCTTAGCTGAAGACTGGGATGTGACTGTCTTTAGTGGGGGCAATTTTCTGCTTAACCCTAAGATACACAACTTGCAGATGTACAACTAGTTGATGGAGATTAAACAATTTCAACTCTATAAGAAAATATTTTCTAAAATGAGTATCTCATAGTTGTATCAGTTTTCTATTCCTGCTATAACAATTTATAGCAGGAATTTCTATAAATATAATTTTGATACAGTATTATATTTACTTCACAATGTTGCTGATACTGATATCAGATATTTAATTTTATGGTTAGTTCAGGATAATATGACATTGTAAATAATATATTTGTTCATTCATTCAACAAACATTTTTTATCAGATACCACCGATATGCTGGACAGTGTCATGGATCCTGAAAATATAGTTGTTAATTTTTTTTTGAACCAAGTTTCTGCTGTGATAAAGCTTTTATTCTTTGGGACAGTCAGACATTAATCCAGATAAATAAATGCAAGGGCAAACTGGGTGGAAAATTGCATTGGAGAGCTTAGAATCAGGATCCAGAAAATAGGAGATTAAAAGGGACTCCTGAAGATGGGAGATAAAAAGGGAGGGAAAAGTGCTGACACACATTTTGCCGCACAGATTATTTAGTAATGACAGTAAAAAAATTCAGCAACACGCTCTTAAACAGTTAAGAGTATGTTTAACTGCACTAGGCATTTAGTAATTTTAAAGACTAATTATTAAGTCAAATTGCTGTATTTTATGTGTTAGAGTGAGTTCAGAAAGGTCCACTGTATTACTGTATAGGAAAAGTTTTAATTTCTGAGGATGATACTGATACATTACTGCCACCTTGTGTAAATATTCTTTTAGCACAGGCTATTATAAAAAACAACAAGGGTATGTAATCTGTTCTAACAAGAACCATTTTCTTTTTCTTTTTCTTTTTTTTTTGTCCTTATTTTTTTCCTTATCATACTTTAAGTTCTGGGATACATGTACAGAACATGGAGGTTTGTTACGTAGGTATACACGTGCCATGGTGTTTTGCTTCACCCATCAACCTCTCATTACATCAGATATTTCTCCTAATGCTATCCCTCCCCTAGTCCCCACCCACCTACAGGCCCTGTGTATGATGGTCCCCTCCATGTGTCCCAATGTTCTCATTATTCAACTCCAAAAAAAAGAGAAGCATTTTCTACTTTCCCAATTTCTTAAATACAATGTTTTAAAAATATCTCTGTGCTAATCCAGCGATTACAATGAGCATCCATAGAGGAAGGAGAATCTTAGATGAGTCTATTTTCTTCTGGTCCAAATGACTGCATGAAGCTTAAGAAAGTCAACGACCTTCTTTCCTTTTTTCTAAATAGCTTTGTTGAGGTATAAGTGACATACAATAAACTGCACAATTTGAGAAGTTTTGACATAAATACGTATCTGCGTGTAAGACCACCACCATGATCAAAATAATGGACATCAATCGCCTAAAAACTTCCTTGTGCCACTTTTTGTTTTGTTTTGTTTTGTTTAAGACGGGGTCGTATCATGTTGCCCAGGCTGTTCTCAAACTCCTGGGTGCAAGTAATCCTCCTGCCTTAGCCTCCCACAATGCTGGAATTACAGGCACGAGCTATTGTGCTAGGCCTCTTTATGCCACTTTGTCATCTCACCCTTCTGACCTTCCCTGATGCTCCTCTCCAAGAAATCTCTGGTCTGCTTTCTGTTACTATAGATAAGTTTGCATTGTTTAGACTTTTATATAAAGGAGTCATAGAGTATACACTTGTTTTTGCCTGGCTTCTTTCACTCAATATTTGTTATGAGATTTATTCTTGTTATATGCATACATTTTTATTGCAAAATAGTGTTTGATCGAGTGACTATATCATAGTTTGTTTAACCTTTTATAGTACTTGTTCATGGAAATCTTTGTTGTTTCCAGTTGGAGGGTATTATTTGTGTGTGTTTGTGTTTGTTTTGAGACAGAGTTTCACTCTGTCACCCACGCTGGAGTACAGTGGCATAATCTCAGCTCACTGCAACCTCCACCTCCCGAGTTCAAGCAATTCTCCTGCCTCAGGCTCCCAAGTATCTGGGATTACAAGCATGCACCACCATGCCCTGCTAATTTTTAATGGAGACAGGTTTCACCATGTTGGCCAGGCTGGCCTCGAATTCCTGAACTCAGGTGATCCGCCCACCTCAGCCTCTCAAAGTGTGAGGTGGTGTGAGCCACCGTGCCCAGCTTGAAGGTATAATTTTTTAAAAAGCTGCTGTGAACACTCATATATACAAGTCTTTATATGGACATATGCTTTTGTTTCTCTTGGGTGATACCTAAGAATGAAATGGTTGGACCATCTGCCTGTTTTGAAACAGCATCCAATTAAAGCAAACCCTTTCTTTTTCAGACATTCACTCAACTCCCAACCAAAGGTTAGGTCCTATAATAGGTTCCTATTAACATCCTATTACTAAGACACCCATCAGTTTCTCTTGGTATGTGCTCTTCTTGTAGCTGACCTGGTGCAGTGGCTCATGCCTGCAGTTGCAGCACTTTGGGAGGCCAAGGTGGGCAGATCACTTGAGGTCAGGAGTTTGAGACCAGCCTGGCCAACATGGTGAAACCCCATCTCCACTAAAAATACAAAAGTTAACCAGGCATGGTGTTGGGCACCTGTAAGGCTGAGGCAGGAAAATCGCTTGAACCCAGAAGGCAGAGTCTGCAGTGAGCCTGAGATCACACCACTGCACTCCAGCCTGAGTGACAGAGAAACCCTATCTAAAAAAAAAAAAAAAATGTTATAGCAAATCCAAGTTAATTATGGGTGTGTTTCTAGAGGGCTTTGCCTGAAATTACTTTCTAGAGCTTTTTTTCTATTTTACTTAAATTATCTGATACATTGGCATAAAGTTCTTCAAAATACTTCCTTACTATTCTTTTAATATCTGTAAAATCCACAGCCATATCACCTTATTCATTCCTGATATTGGTAATTTGTGTCATCTCTTCATTCCTTATCAGTCTGAGTAGTGGTTTATCAAGTTTATTTATCTTCTCAGGCCTGGAAGCCAGTACGTTTTGGGTTTATTGATCTCAATTGTTTTTGTTTTCTGTATGACTGAATTTTGCTAAGATTATTTACCTCTGTGATTCTGCGTACTTCAGGTTGTATTCCTATTCTTTTTCTAGTTCTTAGGATAAAATATAAAGTTATTGATTTGAGATCTTTTTCTCTTTTCTAATACGTAGGCTTTTAGTGCAAAAAATTTCCCCCTTAAATACTACTTTACTGGTATTCCATACAGTTTTGTATGTTGTATTTTCACTTGAGTTTAAAACATTTCCTGATTTCTCCTTAGATTTCCTCTCTGAGTCATAGGCTGTTTAAAATATGTTATTTTAAAATTTTCAAATAATTGGGAATTTTTCAGATATCTTCCTGTTACTGATTTCTAACTTAATTTCACTGTGCTCAGAAAATTATTTTGGGCTGCCACGTGGGAGACCCAGAGCAACCACCGCCTCAATCATGGTGTCGGTATTAACACTGTGGATACCTCCCATGAGGACATGATTCACGATGCCCAGATGGACTACTGTGGCACCTGCCTGGCCATCTGCTCATCAGACATGTCTGTCAGAATCTTTGGCGTGCGTAGTGGAGGGCAGATCCTCATCGCCGACCTCAGAGGTCATGAGGGTCCTGTGTGGCAAGTGGCCTGGGCTCACCCAGCGTCCTGGCATCCTGTGACCAGAAAGTCATTATCTGGAGAGAAAAAAATGGCACCTGGGAGAAGAGCCACGATCATGCGGGACTCGACTCCTCAGTGAACTCGGTGTGCTGGGCCCCCCATGACTACAGCCTGATCCTGGCCTGTGGGAGCTTGGCTGGGGCCATCTCCCTGCTGACTTACACAGTGGAAGGCCAACAGTAAGTAAAGAAGATCAACAATGCTCACACCATTGGCTGAAATACCATCAGCTGGGCCCCAGCTGTTGTACCTGGAAGCCTCACAGACCAGCCACTGGGGCAGAAACCCAATTACATGAAGAAATTTGCATCAGGTGGCTGTGACAACCTCATTAAGCTGTGGAAGGAGGAGGAGGACAGTCAGTGGAAGGAGGAGCAGAAGCTGGAAGCGCAGAGTGCCTGGTTTCAAGACGTGGCCTGGGCCCCTTCTGTCGGCCTGCCCACCAGCACCATCCCCAGCTGCTCCCGGGACGGCCGTGTGTTCATTGGACCTGTAAAACTGTGATGGTGCCTCAGGCAACACATGGTCCCCAAAATTAATACACAAGTTCAACGATGTGGTGTGGTATGTGAGCTTTTGCATCACAACCAACATCCTGGCGGTCTCTGGTGGAGACAATAAGGTGACCCTGTGGAAGGAGCCAGTTGATGGGCAGTGGGTATGCATCAGTGACATCAACAAGGGCCAGGGCTCCATGTCAGCGTCAGTCACAGAGGGCCAGCAGGACAAGCAGTGACAAGACAGATGGGGCCTGGCTCCCCACCCGCCAGCTCCAGGTCTGTCCCTTCCTGGACCAACTGACCAAACAACTGGGAAGAGCCCCCAACTCCAACAGGATCATTTTCCCAGGAGGAGTTCCAGATGCAGCCACAGGTTGATCATCTGCCTTAACACGATCAGAGATGCTTTATAATCTACTGTCCAGCTGAAAGCACTCATGTTATGAGGAAGAAACTACAAATGACATTCAAATCTATTTTAAACTATTTTGGGCCATTTTTATGTACCTTTGGGTTCAGACCTTATTTGGGGTGTTTTGTTTTCAAAGTAACTAAATAAAGTCATATTGCTTATTTAAAAAAAAAAAAGAAAGGAAAAAAGAAAAGTATTTTGCTTAATTTGAACCATTTCAAACTTGTTTAGTTTTATGGCCCAGAATAGGAACTATCCTGTTAAATGCTTTCTGTAATTCTGAAAAAAATGCACAATCTGCTGTTGTTGGTTGACAGTCTTATATGCTTCTATTAATCAATTATATCTATTTTTCCTTCAACTGTTGACAGAGGAGTTTAAAAATCCACTGCAATTAGGAATGTGTCCAATTCTTCTTGCAGTTCTGTCAGTGTCTGCTTTATGTATACCAAAAGTTTGTTAGTAGGTGCATATATGTTTTCTACTTGTTATAAGTATTCTTTTCATCTTGTTCTAACTTCTTTTGGATTGAGTATTTTTTTATTAAATCTTATCTACTTTTTTCCTTGTTAGCTGTATGCTTTGTTATTTTAGTGACTGCTTTAGGGCATACATTTTTAAATTATCAGTCTACCTATAAGTGATATTATGCCACTTCATGTTTAGTATAAGCACTTTCCAATAGTATACATCCATTTCTTATCTACATGTATATGGCAAAAATATACATCTATTTCTTATCTATATTCACTACAATAATATACATCCATTTCTTAAATCATGTGAGTAAGGTATTTGTTGATTTAAGAGAGAGAAAAAAACGAGAAATTCAAAGAACGATAGTTGAGAGTAGCTGCCTCTAACAGCAAAGGGTATCTCATGGATAGATATAAATAGACTCAAGTCTCTGAATTATCATTCAGTAATGTTCTAAAACTTTGAGACTAACATCCTCCTTTTCCCTCACACAAATTCTTATTTCTTGCAAGTGAAAGGTTGAGGTTGTTATAAACAAATGCCAAGTTTGTTTCTGTCACTTGACAAACTCCATGGTTGGCTGAATCCATGTTTGGGAATCTCTTAACTGGAAGTCTGAGCACTGATTTTAAAAGAGAAAGATACCAAATGCTGGAATGTGACTATATGGATGTACTTAGGGGATTTAGAGTCCAGCTTTCTAGCTTGTGGGGCCCCACTTTCCTGAGGAAAATGAGCCTCCTACTCTCACTCAGAGGAATTCTCCTATTTCTAAAGAAAATATTCATAGTCTTCACAACTCATTGTCTCCCAAACAGTAACCAGGTTAAAGTGGAAGCAATCCTTAGCATACCCTTATAAACAATGCTTACTACATTGCAAGAATTACAGATTTTAGCAATTTCTATTGGCAACTCTCTTGCAAATGCATGGATTATAGATTATGGTGATAGATGACAAAAATGAACATTTTAGATTAGGTTGAATTTACCAATGCAATGTGTTTCCCAAACATTGTATGTTCAAGGTGCTAGCTCAGGAACCTGGAAAGTAGTCTTAGTTAATTGAGCATCACTGGCCTTTGTATATACTTCTTCATTCACAAAAATCCAGCCTCATAGAATGCTGGAATGCTTTTTGATGACTCAGACGCAGTAGCATTTTCTAGAAAACATTTTGTGAGTTTGAAATCCTCTCCTGAAGGACACCTTATGAGCTGAGCAGCAACTAACATGTATACAGTGCCATTTCTCCCACAACCAGAATCTCAGGAAACCAAGCCTGGAGAAAACGTAGTACTTCTCACCACTACATTTGATGATCCACTTGTAGTCCCCACCACGCTGGACTCTGAGGATTTAGAGGTTCCAGTCCCTACAGAGCAAATGCTTCTATCAAGGGAAATAAGAGTTACATAGATATGGAGTTTAAAGCTGTCACCTGGCTATCTTGAGCCTCTCATGACACTGAATAGAACACAGCACTGTGGGCAGAAAATGAGTCTGCTGTTGGCTGGGGTGGAAAATCCTTACGGTAAAAAAGAACTGAGATTCAGGCTGGGCGTGGTGGCTCAAGCCCATAATCCCAGCACTTTGGGAGGCCGAGGCGGGTGGATCATGAGGTCAAGAGATCGAGACCATCCTGACCAACAATGGTGAAACACCATCTCTACTAAAAATACAAAAATTAGCTGGGCGTGGTGGCGTGTGCCTGTAGTCCCAGTTACTCAGGAGGCTGAGGCAAGAGAATTGCCTGAACCGGGGAGGTGGAGGTTGCAGTGAGCCAAGATTGTGCCAATGCACTCCAGCCTGGCATCTGGCGACAGAGTGAGACTCTGTCTCAAAAAAAAAAAAAAAAGAACTGAGATTCTTGTCATACGGAGATAAAGAAGAGTAGCCCTTAAACTAAGATAATAACCTTAATCACCTCCTCAAATCTACATTCAGTATAAAAGGTTCACCAAGATTACTAAACAAGAGGGAACAGCAAGAGCTCGGATCCCTTAGAAATGAAGGCAAATAATTCTGAACAGCTGAGATACTTGCTGAAAGCAAAGGGAATATGGGAGAATGGTGGTGGAAGGAAGTTATAGGTAACTTTATAATAAAATGCTGAAACAAGGACTTTAATCTGTCTCATTTCTTACTGTAACAGGTATATATTCTTATAGTTTATCTTACATTTCTTTTCTCTCTCCCTATTACATATATATACTTAAACTTTGTTATTATTTTTTAAATGGAGATGCATCTCATTATGTTGCCCAGGCTGGACTCAAACTCCTTGGCTCAAGCCTCAGCCTCCAAAGTATCTGGGACTACAGGTATGTGACATCATCTTGGCTAAATTTTTGGTTTTAAGAGACAGAGTCTCATTATGTTACCCAGGCTGGAATGCAGTGACATGATCATGGCTCACTACAGTCTCCAACTCCTGAGCTCAAGCAATCCTCCTGCCTCAGCCTCTCAAGTAACTGGAATTACAGGCACGAATCACTGCACCCAGCCTCTTATTGCATATAGATGGAAATGGGATGTGAATGTAGTAGTTAGCTGTTTAGTTGTGTCCACAGGATGAGACAACTGAGACAGAATCATGACAGAACTCTAAGAAGAATGAGCATCAACTAAAAGGCTAGATTTGCAACTAGATGCAATAACCACAAGACTTTGGGTTGATTTTTCCCATTGTATTAAAGCAACTCTAAAAGTAATAATTACCTTGATTTCTGAAGAAAAGTTTCTGATTCAATAGCTCCAAAATTGTCCTGAGACTGAACTTCTAACAAGTTGCCATAATATTTATGCTGATGTCCAGGGACCTCACTTTGAGAACCGCTTCTCTAAAAAATACTCAAATGCATTTTTTCCCATCTGTTTAGAGAAGCGGTGAGTGTAATCCTTGATAAACGTGAAAATTACAAAAATGTCACTGGGGATGTGTGTTTTGAAAGTTTATTGGAAGAACAACCTTTACAGATACTGGATGGGCAAGAAAAAAGAGACTATAAAATTGTTTGCTGGTGTATTTTTGGCTGTACAGCATTTCAACACCCTTTCTACGTTTGTGGAATGTTCGGCTGTGTGATTCTTCATGATCTCAGAGAAGCTATAAAGTCTAGACTTTTTTCTCTGTCCCTGGTGCTGGAGCATAGGCCCATGATCTCAGTGTTTCTGTGGTGGTGGTGGTGATCAGGGTGATTGTCTATAAAACCAGGAGGGTCATCCAGTGTCCTGCTGATGCAGCCACACTAGCCTTACTAGATTGTTCCTCTGTCATCATTTTTGCCATCGTTACGGTTGACTGGCCACCTTAATCCCACTGTCCACTGTAAAAAAATGATTTGCTAATCTTGCCAGAGATTCTATGAGCTACTATTTCTTTTCTGTTTAAATTAGAGGAATGTATATTTCTTGCAAAATAGAAGCTAACAGACACTAAAACACAGGCCAAAAATGGTATAGATTCCATGCAGTACCTCTCACAATGAAGTTATTTTAGTGACAGGCAAAACTTATTTCACTTAAGTGAAATGTCACTTCTCAATGCTTAGAGATCAAATATCCAAGCATTTTTTAACATGAGAGGTAAACAAGAATCACCTTCCTCTAAATTCTGTACTCATAGATGAGTCTTAGATTTGGCTTCACCAAAACTAATCAAATGGGATGAAAGTATAAAATGCAGGAGAGCTGAGTGTCTAATAGCGTAGAATCTCTCTCACTGTATTTTGCTGCAGTGGGGGTGGGATCTCCTCTGGCTAATTAATTGTAAAGACAGACTCGTTCTTCTCTAAGCAATACACAAAATGCACATTTTGATGTTGCAATATCAGTTTTGTAGTATGTGTGCTCACCATACCAAAGATGACAACAAGTGTGACAAAAATAATAGTCCTAGGGTCTCTCTATTCTTCACTGCTGCCTAAAGTTAAATGCTTTTTAAATATTTTTAAGGAAAAATTTGTAACTGTGTTTTCATTTGACTATAATTGTCCTCTAATTATTACACTAAATATTTAAAATTAAATATTTAAAACTCTGCTTTATATATTTAGCTTCAGGGGATTTTATCCTATTTCTCAATATGGAAGTGAAAAAAAATTCTATGAAATAGTCCAATAAAATGTCTATTGTGTATATTTACGATGTGCAACATGGTGTTTTCATGTATGTATGCATAATGATATGGCCACAAGTCCAGCAAATTAAACTATCTATGACTTGCTGTAATTACTCACGTGTGTGGGGGGTGGTGGTGGTGGTGGTGGTGGTGGTGAGAGCACCTGAAATCTACCCTCAATAAATTTTTATATGCAACACAATATTATTAACTACAGTTCTTATGCTGTATATTAGATCTCTAGACTAGTTTATCCTATAAAACTGCAATTTTCTTCTCCTTGACCTACTACTTTCCATTTTCTTCTCCTTCCTGCTCCTGAAACCTACCATTCTTCTCTCTGTTTCTCTTCTTTCTTTCTTTCTTTTTTTTCTTTTGAGATGGAGTTTCGCTCTTGTTGCCCAGGCTGGAGTGCAATGGCATGATCTCGGCTCACTGCAACTTCTCCTCCCGGGTCCAAGCGATTCTCCTGTCTCAGCTTCCCGAGTAGCTGGGATTATAGGCATATGCCACAATGCTTGGCTAAATTTTGTATTTTTAGTAGAGATGGAGTTTCATCATATTGGTCGGGCAGGTCTCAAAATCCTGACCTCAGGTGATCCGCCTGCCTCAGTCTCCCAAAGTGCTGGGATAGCAGGCATGAGCCACCACGCCTGGCCTTTTTCTCTCTGTTTCTATGTGTTGGATTTGTTTACATTTCACATTACTGTTGTAAGCTCATGAAGTATTTTCCTTTCTGTGTCTGGCTTATTCCACCTAGCATAATGTTTTCCAGATTCCAGGCTTTTTTAATGAAATGAGATTTTAAGGAGTAGTAAAACAACTCTTTGTGTTGGTTAGAGACTTAGTTTTGTCATGGACAGATGACTCGTGTGTGTTTTGAGACTTAAGATGGGTAGCCAGGTAAGGTTTGGTCTTTGTGAAGGCCAGAGACCATTTACTGAACCAGCTATTTTACATATTCTTGGTCCCCACTATGATTCTCTTACTCTCTGACTCTTTCTAAATCTTTTTTTACCTTTGTATTAGTCCATTTTCATGCTGCTGATAAAGACATAACCGAGACTGGGAAGAAAAAGAGGTTTAATTGGATTTATACTTCTGCGTGGCTGGGGAGGCCTCAGAATCATGGTGGGAGGCAAAAGGCACTTCTTACATAGTGGCAGCAAGAGAAAATGAGGAAGAAGCAAAAGCGGAAACCCCTGACAAACCCATCAGATGTCGTAGGACTTATGCACTATCATGAGAATAGCCCAGGAAAGACCAGCCCCATGATTCAATTACCTCCCCCTGGGTCTCTTCCACAACACATGGGGATTCTGGGAGATACAATTCTAGTTGAGATTTCACTGGGGACACAGTTAAACCATATCATTCCATTGGTGGCCTCTCCAAATCTCAATTCTTGATTTCTGTGCGCCCACAGGCTCAACACCATGTGGAAGCTGCCAAGGCTTGAGACTTCCACCCACTGTTGTCATAGCTCAGGCTCTATATTGGCCCCTTTCAGCCATGGCTGGAGTGGCTGGGACACAGGACACCAAGTCCCCAGGTTGCACACAGCACAGGGACCCTGGGCTCAACTGACAAAACCACTTTATCCTCCTGTGCCTCCCAGCCAGTGATGGAAGGGGCTGCAGGGAGGGAAGGTCTCTGATATGGCCTAGAGATATTTTCACCATGGTCTTGGGGATTGACACTAGGCTCCTTGCTACTTATACAAATTTCTGCAGATGGCTTGAATTTATTTCCAGAAAATGGGTTTTTCTTTTCTATTGCATAGTCAGTCTGTAAAATTTCCAAGCTTTTAGGCTCTGCTTCCCTTTTAAACCTGAACACCTATAACAGCACCTAAGTCACCACTTGAATGCTTTGCTGTCTAGAAATTTCTTCCACCAGATATCCTAAATCATTTCTCTCAAGTTTAAAGTTCCACAAATCTCTAGGACAGGGGCAAAATGACATCAATCTCTTCGCTAAAATCTAGCAAGAGTCACTTTTGCTCCAGTTCCCAACAAGTTCCTCATGTCCATCTGAGACCACCTCAGCCTGGACTTTATTGTTCATATCTCTATCAGCATTTTGAGCAAAGCCATTCAACAAGTATCTAGGAAGTTCCAACCTTTCCCACATTTCCTCTTCTTCTGAGCCCCCCAAACCATTCCAATCTCTGTCTGTTACCCAGTTCCAAAGTTGCTTCCATATTTTTGGGTATCTTTTCAGCAGCACCCCACTCTACTGGTACCAATTTACTGTATTAGTCTATTTTCATGCTGCCAATAAAGACATACCTAAGACAAGAAAGAAAAAGAGTTTTAATTGGACTTAAAATTCCACATGGCTAGGGAAGCCTCAGAATCGTGGCAGGTGGTAGAAGGTACTTTATATGGCGGTGGCAAGAGAATATGAGAAAAAAGCAAAAGCAGAAACCCCTGTTAAACCCATCAGATCTTCTAAGACTTGCTATCATGAGAATTGCATGGGAAAGACTGGCTGCCATGATTCGGCTACTTCCCCCTAGGTCCTCCTACAACATGTGGAAATTCTGGGAGATACAATCCAAGTTGATATTTGAGTGGGGACACGGACAAACCATATCAACCTGTATAAACCAGAGTGTGCCGTAACTTCATCACTATGTCATCTAAAAAACGCCTTTCACTAATTCACAAATAACCTTGCTTTTCTGAGCCTAAGGGAAAAAAGGCATTTTGCATGGAAGGTAGGATAGTAGTGAGCAGGGCTGGCAAATGTGTGGCAGCCTTTCTCAGAGTGATCTGAGACTTGGCAGAAAATAAGCACTCAGTCCCAAATCATGGCAATGTGAGGTGATGGATGTGGCTTGCAGATATTTCTCTTGTTATGAATTAGACTGTCCTTGGTCAGGTTAGCTGGTCAAGAAAAGTAATCAATTAATAAAAAAAATTGTCTTTTAAAATAATAAATGAAAAAAAAAATAAATGAATCTCAACTCACCACAATAAAAATGTGAAATAATTTTAGTTTCTCCATAGTTGCCTCCAACTGTAAAATTGTTAGACACCCCCTTCTTGATATTTTACCTTGTCAGGGATATTTGGAAAGTACTAAAGAAGGCTGGGGCTTTCTTAGCCTTTGCCATATAACAAAGCTCCTTAATCAATAGACGTGTGAATTTGTTACATTTATTACTAGGAGGGCATAGTGCCACAAGCCCTCCCTTTGGGTTTGTCTGTTTCTTTATGATGCTGGTGATCTTTGTTGATTTCATGGTTGCCTGGTCTCCAGGTATTTGGTTTGCATGTATTTCCTTGGTGTAGTTTCCCTTTGAGGGAAGTGAGATTTAAAAGCTAGATCATGGGCCGGGCGCGGTGCCTCATGCCTGTAATCCCAGCACTTTGGGAGGCTGAGGTAGGTGGATCACGAGGTCAAGAGATCAAGACCATCCTGGTTGACATGGTGAAACCCTGTCTCTATTAAAAATACAAAAAATTAGCTGGGCATGGTGGCGTGTGCCTGTAATCCCAGCTACTCAGGAGGCTGAGGCAGGAGAATTGCCTGAAGGAGCTATTACAGGTGGCGTGTGCCTGTAATCCCAGCTACTCCAGGAGGCGGAGGTTGCGGTGAGCCGAGATCGCACCATTGCACTCCAGCCTGGGAAACAAGAGCGAAACTCTGTCTCAAAAAAAAAAAAAAAAAAAAAAAAAAAAGTTAGATCATGTGGGTTTTTGGTAGCCACTCTAATAAGTCTAAATTTGGAGGAGATTGGGGTTGGTTTTGGTTTACTTTCTTCTTTTTCCTCTAAGACCTTTGTTCTAGTAAATTTTATTTTTAACATTAAAGAAAAGGCTTTGGAAAATTTCAAGTTATAACATGATCTGAATGTTGCCTTAGGAGGAACTTTCTATTGAGTCAAAGATGGTCTGCAAAGGTGGAGAAAGAGAAACCAGTTAAAAGGCTTTAGGTGAGAGATTATTGTAGCTAAGATTCGAATAATGCTGGTGAAGATGGTAAGGAGCTAGATTCAAGATGCATTTTTATTGTAGAGCCAATAGAACATACTAAATAATTCGATGTGAGGTGTGAAAGAAATGGAGTGAAGTGCCAAAGAATTCTACAATGTAGCAATTAAAACCACAGGTGAAAGTAGGAGAATATCTTGGTGGGGACCATGATTAAAAATGAAGCAAATTATATAATCAGATGGAAGTGACTTCAGAAGAGAATGCACAGGAAATAATGGCAGCAAAGCAAAGATCTTTCCTTCCTCTCTGACCCCCTGAGTCAATGGAGAGGCAAGAAAAGAAAACATCTATTTAACTGGTTTTCAGAAAAAGAGTGGTATCAAGTGAAAATAGGTATCAGACAAGAGCAGGTAGAAAAAGGTATGTTAGAGAGAGGATTCAAAATCTTAAGGGATTTATTCACAATAAAATGGCACTCAAGGGACCCAGGGACCGCGGCTGTGAATGAGGCTATAGGATGAGTTTGTAAAGAAATTGCACAGGAGGTACCCTAATCAGGACACTATTAGTTTAAGGTATCGTGGAAAATAGCTTGAAGGTACATGTTAATGATAAGGGAGGAGAAATGTTGAGTTGGAAAATCTGGTTTAAAGGCCAAGTTATACAACTTAGCAGTGTCAAGGTTCCAACTAGAATGTTAGCATGATAGAAGGCATAGCTTGTGTTGATGAGACGGTATGAATGGTCTATTTTACACTTTAACCTGGTATGTCTTTTCTAATTTCTACATTTATTGTTGAGTAGAATAATTATGACATCATAAGAAAATCATCTAATCGTGATTTCTGCTTTTCTTTTAAAATTTCTTCTCACTTTCATTAGTCTTTTACCTTTTCTCACTATCTAGACTTCTTCCTTGGTCTCACCTCTCCTCTGTTATATAGGTTCTGGTATATTGTTTAACGTACTAACTTTCTAACATCTTATTTTATATTTGAAACTAATTTTTTACAACCTTGGGGCCCAGAATCTTAAAAATACTTAACCAGTCTGGGCACAGTGGCTCACACCTATAATCTCAGCTGTTTGGGAGGCCAAGCTTGGAGGACTGATTGAGCCCAGGAGTTCGAGACCAGCCAAGGCAACATAGTGAGACCCTGTCCTATGAAACAAAAAAGTAACAAATGCCCAGCTGGAATATATTTCTTGTGCTGAATCACAAATATAACATCAACTATTCACATTTTTGGAAAGTGAACATTGTTTTCTGGATGACCACATCATGTATGCCTTTTATCATTTCCCTAGTAATGCCACCTTGTGACATCACTAATGTCCATATCTATGCAATGAGCCTCTCATATGCAGGATAAGGCAACATTTTTAAGCAAAACATGAAATCTTGTGACATAGCACCTGGAGAGGCTGTGAGTTTGATATATATTTTGCCACTTTATTGTCAAGCTAAACATTATTCTTTTTTATTAAAGCTTAATAATTAAAGCTTTATTTTACAAGGCAGATTTATATATACTGCTTTATTAGTAGACATATCACACTTTGTTTTCAAACCTTGCCATAGCCCATTTAACAGGACTTGAACTTCAGAGTTGCTAAATTGCCTCTGCTATGATGGAGGAGAAAAAAATGCTTAGATAAGAGCAATTTATTGTGAATGGAGGAGGTGGTGAGTTTTGTCATGTTAGAAGCTGACTGAATCATGAGTAAGTCAAATGTGTAAAATAGTTTCATTGAGAGACGGGTTTTCAATACTAAAAGTTTTTATATTCCATTAGCTTTGATGGAGAATTTGAAAAGGATTGCCTTACATCAACAGTATTGCTCTGTTAAGTGTGATTTGCAAAGTACAAGTATCTGCCAAGATGGTAATAATTAGAAATTACTTTTGATAGCAGCCTTCTGTTACAAACTTAATTATCATAGAATTTTGAATGTTTGCAGTGTCTATATTGACAAAAGGCCAAAGGCTTGCTGAGCCAGCTAACTGGCTTTTTACAATGGCTTGTCAAGATTGCAGATGCCGCCTGCGGGGACAACAATCTTATTTGAGGTAACATTTTTCATTCTTGGAACTCTTTACATTTAATTTTGTATTCAATATTTACCTTCTTATTGAATTATAGGATTCATAAAAACAAGCCTCATAGTCTCAAAATTTTGCATAATGTGTGGCATGTTATGGCCTCTCAATAAATGTTGGTTGAATGAATAATTTTAATATAGGAAGATTACTCAAACTGGCAAACTGTGCTAAATAATGATCGATTTTTTTCTATTAGTCAAACTTCAATTAACTATAAAAAGTACAAGATGAGTCAGAAAAAACAAATTTCACAAATAGCTTAGCAATTTTATTCATTAAGTTTCTACCTTCTCTTTCTTCAATAAACCTTTTTCTGGAGCTAATTCTGATCTGTCTCTTGAGGGATATGTAGTCAATGGCAAATGGTCCCATGGGAAGCAAATAGAAAAAGCCAAGAGTCTAAAAATTAACAAACTACACAATCAATCCCCAAAATGTTTATATGTAAAAAAATAGCATTTGGGTGTTTGAGACCATGTGTCACCTGTTAATCACTGGAGAATTATTAAAATTCCAGTATTATTTCATAATGCAACACATAAAAATAATACTGAGTGCTCTTGGAAAATGTTTCTCAAGCCATATTTGAGGGGTTTAGTTACTTCACTGGATATTGAACCTTTTTAATAATTCCATTCTAATTCTCTATTTATGATTCTGTGTGTATGCATATAAGAAGGAACAAACTTACTTTGTTATGAAAAGGTTTTTGGAAAGATGTTTCTCTCTAAAATAGAAAACACTGGAGGAATCAGTCGAGGAGTGTCTATCAGGCTAGTAGCTGAAAAAGCTGAAGTTGATTGGGACTTAAATGACATGCAAACATTTAAAAATCAATAGTTCATTAAAGAGGTGTGTTTCAAAGTTAAGTATCGAGTGTGCTACAAACATTTCAAGAAAAAAGTCATTAGGCATAGCTACCAATAATTATGTTCAATTCATAACCATTGAAATACAAGGATCAAAAAAACAATTTTGTCCCCCCAAAATAAATTTGACTCTTCGAGTCACTTGTTAGAAGCAAAGGTGCATTACCTAAGGCCATCAGGTGATTACATAATCAGGTAATACATAATTCTGCAGACAATGCTGTGAAATTTAGGATATATCCCTAGATACAGCACCCTCTTCGAAGTCAACTCAGCAGTGTTGCTTTGGCAGAAAAACTGCTTTTGGTTAGATAGGTGAAGCCAATCATAAATTGCTAAAATTTTTCTATGAGGTGAGATAGTTGGATGCAGGCATTCTATTTATAATGGCCACTATTTTGCAAACCCATCTTTAAAGAGAAATGCTTCATAAGTGTAATATGGTGAGGACAGGGGAATGACAGGGGCCATTGGTAATGTAGGGGTCAATGGAAAGCTTTCCCTTCACTCTCTGAAGTTTTGCTGGAAAATCAAGTCACAAAAGACAGACTAATAGGAAAGGCTTACAAATTTATTTAACAACATACCACGAGGAAATCATAATAGAATAATTACCCAATAACCCAATGAGGTACAGATGATAATATACCCATCTTTTTAGAGGAAAAGAAGATGGGAATGTGTGTGTAATTTTAGGAGGGTAGTAAATGAATTCGATGGGCTTGAAGAATGTACCATGGCCTGGGACAAAGCCCATTGGCCCTACAGAGCAGACAACGGTTTGTGACAGACTACAGTCCTTCTTCCTAAGATATGAGTTCAGTTAATGAAAACTCAGAAAAGAAACTTTTGTTTCCTGTGTTTTGGGAGAGAAAAAGCGTTTAGAGGGAGGAGCTGGAAGAGAGGGGTATGGTCAGAGAGACCCCCTGGCTTCTTCAGTTTAGCATGTCAAAGCACCATATTTGGGGAGACTGGTGTCTGAGCCTCGACATTAAGAAACTACTCTCAGTACAACTGAGTGCAACTACTGGCAGTGCAAGGTCCTTTCAATGGTTAATTGTACTAATGCAAACCTATAACATTCTGGTGAGGTAGGTAAAAACCTCAGTTAAATGAGTGGAAACAATTACAGAAATACGGAGTTTTGTTTAAATAAGGGGGAACAAAAGAACGCAATCCCATCGATTTTGATGCTGACATGTATTTGAAGTATTAGCGGTGTTAACAATTTAACAGCGGAGCACCCAGGACCAGAACTTCTTTCCGAGTTTGACGAGTGGGAAATTGCAGCAGATAATCTGGAAGAATAATAACCAATAGAGAAGGAAAAGCAGTATTTAAATTCACTTCTGAGCCGAAATTGGGCATTTTGGGGGTTGGACTTGGCAAACAGACAGTAGTCCAGTTCTTTAGGAAATGATTAGGGAGATTTTTCCGGGTTGCTTCGGGATCCACAGAATGGAAGTCGCCTGACAAAAGGAAGAATCCCTCCCCCGTCTGCAGGGCTTCCTCTCTCCCCTCCAAGGGACCACAGGGCCCCTGGGGACCACAGCTCGGTGCTGCCTGGTTTCCTTCGTCAAGGGACTGGCGGGGAGGGCGGAGGCGCGGCTTTGCGAAGGGCAGCTGAGGCAACCCGGCTCTCACCGCCTCCTGCCCGCGCGCTCTCTGTTGCTCTACAGCCCCGAGGCTCGCGAAGATAGCTGGCGCCCCAGGCTCAGTCCTCAGGAAGCCATGGCGAAGTCCCGGGGCCGTCTGTACCTTTGGATGTGCTTGGCTGCTGCGCTGGCATCTTTCCTGGTGGGATTTATAGTGGGTAAGTGAAGGAAACACCTTCCCCTTACTCCGGGGCTCGTGATCCTCTGCAGAAATAAAGGGAGAAATCCTGGACCTCGAAGGGATTGGCGTGTGCGCTAGTCCTAGCCAGCCGGGGTAGATCTGATGAACTCTAAAGATTACAGCAAAACCAGATGAAATGTATTTTTGGGCTTCCTATAGACAAACTGTGCTTGAAATTCAAATGTATTAAATGTTCACTGAGTTCTGGGCTGCTGAAAAGACAACTTGCAGCTGTCACTATCTGCAGGGGTGAAAAAACTCATTTTATTTCCAAGCAATATTAGTGGGTCAAAACTTTCAACTGATATGAGCAGCATCAAAAGCAAAACAAAAAACAAAAACCCCTGCTCTTCGTTTAAACAAACATTTGTGGAATGTTCCCTAACTGTCAGGGACTAAATGTCCAGGGAACAAGAAAGGCCATGACTTCATGCATAACGTAAGAAAACAGAAGTATTTCCCTTAAATAAAACTCCTTTTAAGCAGCTCAAAATTACATTACATATCAGAATTTACAGGATTTCTGCATTTGATATGAATATTATTTTTTAAAGCTCACCATGATCTGTCAGATACAGGCTTTTTTGGGGTAAGGAGAGAAGGGTGGCTTCACTTCTAGTTTTAATAAAGTCTAAGTGATTTTGTATATGTGTGTGTATGTTTGTGTATTTTTTTCCCCTCAGGCTGGTTTATTAAGCCTCTCAAAGAAACAGCCACTTCTGTGCGCGATCATCAAAGTATACGGTGGGAACTGGTATCCGAAATGAAAGCTGAAAATATCAAATCATTTCTTCGGTAAGCTTATTTGGCGTATTTGATCTTAAAAATCATGTTTAAAATGTTGCAGAGTAAGAAGCACACTGTAACTTGTTATATTCATAAGAACAGTCTTCTCTGTGTGAAATTACATATTAGTCATTAACTTATTTTTTTAATGCCTCTTTAAACCATTCTTGGGGTGAAATCTGTTAGAATGTTACAAAAGTAGGTTTTTTGTTCCTAACTTTATCTAACAAAAAGTACCTGACTGGCTTATTGAGAGATGTTTCAATGTCATGTAACTTTGGATCTAACTGAAGGTTTCCCTTTGTTCATCAGTGCCTGGGTTTTAATCAGCAATTTTTTTTAGTATCATATTCTGCCAAATAAATTAGATGCTTGTTGACTAAGTGATTTAGTGGAAAATTGATCAAAGTCTCTCATTCTGTTTGCCAAAAGTTAAACCTTTATCCCATCTTGCAAGTATAAATTTATTGTTTACAAATAAGACAAAATGAAACCAAAAAGAATCCTTGCAAATCCTCTAGCTTCTAAGCATGAAAAGCAGTGGCAATCAAGGGAGTGATTATAAAAACTCCTTAAGAGCAATGACCATGGCATTTGTTTCTGTATTCAGACTCTTTCAAATGAGAGTTATTTTTAAAAATCAGCTTTAGTGAAGTATAATTTACATAAAATAGACTGAATCCCTACAAATCCTATAATTTAATTTGAGAGTTGTGACAGATGTATGTTATGCTGAACAAACCACCTCCTCCATCATGCTACAAAAATATTACATCATGCCCTTTGTGGTTTATTACCCACTACCTTCCATCCCTGGCACTAAGCAATCACTGATGAATTTTAATGTCACTGGTGATTCATTTGCATTTTCTAGATTACTATATACATGGAATAATATATGTTCTTTTGTATCTAGCTTCTTTTACTCAGAATAATGATTTTGAGATTGATCTAGATTGTTGTATGTATTACTAGTTCATTATTTTTATTGCTGAGTAGAATTCCATTGTATGGATATACTACAAGGTGTAGTTGGTGAAAATTTGGGTTGATTATAGTTTTTGACTATTGTGAATAAGGCTGCTATGAACAGTTGTCTACAAGTCTTTCTGTGGATATGTGGTTTTATTTCTTTTGAAATGGTTGGGTTTGATGATAAGCATAAGTTTAACTTTTTAAGAAAATGTCAAAGATAATTGAAAAGTGGTTGTACAAGTTTGCATTTCTACCCCAAAATAAGGAAATCAGTATTCCAAAGAGATATCTGCACTCTGATGTTTATTGCGGCAGTATTCACAATAGCCAAGATATAGAAGTAACTTGTATCCATCAACAAATACTATGATGTGTATACAGGATGGATTATTACTCAGCCCCCCCAAAAAAAGAAATCCTATCATCTGCAGCAAAATGGATGGTCATTATCTTAAGTGAAATAAGCCTGGCACAGAAAGACACATATTACAAGATCTCACTCATATGTGGGAGCTAAAAACATTGATCTCTGATGGTTACCAGAAACTGAAAGGGTAGTGAGGAGGGTGGGGATACAGAGAGATTGGTTCAATGGGTACAAAAATACAGTAGATAGAAAGAATAAGATCTAGTATTACAGAGCACAATAGAGGAACTATAGTTAATGATTTATTGTATATTTCAAAACAACTAGAGTGTATCTGAAATGTTCCGAACTCAAAGAAATGATGTGCTTGAAGTGATAGATATCCTAATTACTCTGATTTAATCATTACTTATTGTATGCTTGTATCAAGATATTACATATATCCCATAAATGTGTACAAGTAGTAGGTATCCATAACATTTAAAGAAAAGGAATAATTTTAGAAGTCTACTCACGGCTTTGGCCTATTTTCTATTTAGATATATGTTCTTTTCCCCCTGTGGAGTTTTTTGTTTTCTGTTGTTGTTTTTGTTGTTGTTTTGAGACAGCATCTCACTCCATCACCCAGCCTGGAGTACAGTGGTGCGATCTCAGCTCACTGCAGCTTCCATATCCTAGGTTCAAGGGATCCTCCCACCTCAGCCTTCTGAGTAGCTGGGACTACAGGCACACACCACTACACCCAGCTAATTTTTTTTCTTTTTTTTTTTTTTTTAATACAGACAGGGTTTCATTATTTTTCCCAGGCTGAGCTTGAACTCCTAAGCTCAAATAACCCACCCACCTCACTCTGCCAAAGCACTAGGATTACAAGCATGAGCCACCATGTCCAACCCTCTATGGAGTTTTTAAAGTTCTTTGTATAGAGTTCACTCTTGAATAATGTGGGCATAGAGTGCTGACACCCCTATGCCATCAAAAATCCACATACAACTTTTGACTCTCCCCAAACTTAACTATTGATAGCCTACTAGTCTCCTTAGCAATAACATAGACAATTAACATGTATTTTGTATGTTACATGTATTATTTGCTGTATTCTTAAAATAAAGTTAGAAAAAATAATGATATTAAGGAAATCATAAGAAAGAGAAACATTTACACATTTACTATTCATTAAGTGAATGCAGATTATCCTAAAGCCCTTGATTCTAGTGGTCTTCACAGTGAGTAGGCTGAGGATAAGGAAGAGGAAGGGGTTGGTCTTGCTGTCTCAACGATGGCAGAGGCAGACAAGATGGAGAAGGGGAGGCAGCAAAGCCAGGCACATTCCTTTTAACGCTTATAAATCATGTCTGTTTTTTACTTTTTCTTTTCTCTAAAAATATTTTTATACAGTGCCAGTTCTTCTTCCATCATTCACTTTAGTGTTAGTGCCTGTATCATAGAAAGACCATATTGTAAAAGAAGGGACAAGCAGTTTTGAATAATGGAAACCCTTCTGCCAGATTGTCTAATATCAACTTGTTTTCTGGCATTGCTTCTTGTATGTCTTCTTCCTCATTATCTAGTACTGGTTTAGAAGTATTCATCTCCATGAAATCATCTTCTGTTAATTTCTCGAGTGTCTGCTACCTTTTGGTTTTTTTCCAAGATAAATATCTTGAAACACTTCATCCCTCAACCTTTTTTTTTGCTATTTCACAATCTCTTTCATGGTTACCTTATTTGGCTTTGTCATAAATCCGGTGAAGTAATATACAACATCTGCACACAGGTTTCTCTAGCAGGAACTTATTGTGTGGGGCTTGATGGCTTTCACAGCATTTTCTATAACGACCGTGGCATCTTGAATGGTGTAAATCTTTCAGAATTTCATGATGTTCTGCCGGGGTTCTCTTCCATAGTACTGACAATCCTTTCCATAGAGTGCAATGAGCCTTAAAGATTCCTATTATGACCCCTTGATCTAGAGGCCAAATTAGAGATATGTGTTTGGGGGCAAGTATGCTTCCAGAACTCAGGGTTTTTGGGTAGCAGAGGTGTTTTCCAATACAAAAAGAACTTTCAATGGCAGTCCCTTCCTGGCAAGGTATTTCCTGACTGAAGGAACAAAGTATGGGTGGAACCAATCTAGAAAAAGGGTTTCTGTTGTCCAATCCTTCTTGTTGTACAACCAAAAGACTGAAAGCTGGTGTTTATCTTTTTCCTTCAAGTCTTGGGGATTAGCAGCTTCATAGATAAAGGGCAATGCTGATCATAAACCCAATCGCCTTTGCACAAAGCAGGAGAATTCGCCTATCCCTTCCTGCCTTAAATCTCAGTGCTTATATCTCTTCCTTACTCATAAATATCCTTTGTAGCATCCCCCCCCCCGCCTTGAGAATAGGGAACTTTAATTTGCATTAAAAAGTATTTTCAGGCAGATATCCTTTCTTCTCAGTACTTAATTTATAGAATTCTAAATGTACAGTTTTTCACTTTTCTGTACTTTAAAGATGTTACTCCATTGCCTTCTGGCTTGCTTATATTTTCTCCTAAGAAATCTGTGATAATTTTTTTCAATATATATATTTTATTGCACTTTAGGTTCTGGGGTGCATGTGCAGAACATGCAGGATTGTTGCATAGGTACATACATGGCAATGTGGTTTGCTGACTCCATCCACCTGTCACCTTTATCTGGCATTTCTCCCCCTATTATCCCTCCCCAATCACTAGCCCCTGCTGTCCCACCCCTATTCCCCCACAACATACCCCAGTGTGTCATGCTCCCCCACCCCGTGTCCATGTGTTCCATTAACACCCGCCTATGAGTGAGAACATGTGGTGTTTGTTTTACTGTTCTTGTGTCAGTTTGCTGAGAATGGTCTCCAGATTCATCTATGTCCCTACATAGGACACAAACTCATCATTTTTTATGGCTGCATAGTATTCCATGGTGTATATCTACCACATTTTCCATGTACAATCTATCATTTATGGGCATTTGGGTTGGTTCAGGTCTTTGCTATTGTAAACAGTGCCGCAATGAACATATGTGTGTATGTGTCTTTATAATAGAACAATTTATAATCCTTTGGATATATACCCAGGAATGGAATTTATATTTTTAGGTCCTCTCCCCTAACCCATCTTCCATTGTAGGAAAATGCTTTTAAGGTTGTAAGACCTGCCATTGACTATTTGGGCCCTGGAACCAGTTTATGCTCTCCTAGATGGAAAAGTTCTGCTATAGAGAGAGCCAATCCTAAGCAAGACAAATTATACACCAAATACAAAGTCTCATAGCCTTCAGCCTCTGAATTTCCCCCAAAGATTTCACCAATTCAAGACTGGTTCCACCACGGATTTGAACCAGCAACCTTAACCACTGTGCAAACAAGCCACTTGCAGTAAGGGAAGGCAGAAAGCTTTCTTAAGCCGTGTTTTGAGTGACAATGCTGTGCCCTGAGGCAGCTCGGCTTCTTTAAAAGCTGGGCGGGGCTGACAGCCAGCAGCCGCTTCCTTTCCCCCACCCACACCCACCGGAAGAGGAAGAAAGCCACTAGCCGCTTCAGTTTAAAAGCTGCGTTGCAGCAGCTTCTGGCCTGTGGTGAATTTTCCCACCCCCATGGCTTTCGGTTGCCATGTTGACCCCACCAGAACCACGTGAACGCCTGGGCCACTCCCCAAGCTGCTGCCCACACAGGGACCTGCAGCTAGCAGGTGAATGCCCTGGGGAAGCATTTTTTACACTGCTCCCTGGGACTGGGAAGGCCAAAGAGGCCTGCCAGAACCATGCACTAGGCTGCCAGGCTCCCCAGTCCCCACAGACTCAGGCTATACCTCGCCCCCTCCCCGCTGTTTTCTCCAGCCTAGCGGGAGGTCCCAGTTCCCGTTCGGGGGCTGGGCTGTTCACAGCCAGCAGGGAGCAAAAGACCCTGGGGGCAGTGCTCTCCTGTTCCGCACCACAGGCTCCTGCAGGTTTTGGTCCCAGATTTTAATATCCGAAGGATAGAGGAGAAGAGGGAAATCAGAGAGAGAGCTTGTAGGTAAAAAAACAAAAAAAAAAAAAAACAACAACTCCGTTTCTAATTCTGACTGGCCTGCACCACTTAAGATGGGCAGGGCTGTGCAGCTGCTCTGGTACCCCACAGCCCTGCCTGGCTGCAGCCGCTTCAGGTGTTCTTAAAGAGACAGGCAGAGTGGGGCGGGTTTTACTTAAGATTTTGAAGTCTTCTCCAGTTGTACCCCTTTCCTGGCTGTACCCCCTTTTCTGGCTGTACCCCTTTTTCTGGTGTAACCCTCTCCTGGCTGGCTAACCAGACAGGAGAGAGATGGGAGAGGGGCATGGCACGGGGAAGTTCTTGGCCTTAAAGCTGTGCCCCCCTGTGGACCCGGAAAGAGAACACATTCCCTCAATCCTTTGTTAGTTGTATTCCTAGGTATTCTCTTTGTAGCAGTTGTGAATGGAAGTTTGTCCTTGATTTGGCTCTCTTTAAGTCTGTTATTGGTGTATAGGAATGCTTGTGATTTCTGCACATTGATTTCACATCCTGAGACTTTGCTGAAGTTGCTTATCAGTTTCAGGAGCTTTTGGGCTGAGACGCTGGGGTCTTCTAGATATACAATCATGTCGTCTGCAAATAGAGACAATTTGACTTCCTCCTTTCCTAATGGAATACTCTTCATTTATTTTTCTTGCCTGGTTGCTCTGGATAGAACTTCCAATATTATATTGAATAGGAGTGGTGAGAGAGGGCATCCTTGTCTAGTGCTGGATTTCAAGGGGAATGCTTGCAGTTTTTGCCCATTCAGTGTGATATTGGCTGTGGGTTTGTCATAAATAACTTTTATTATTTTGAGATATGTTCTGTTGATGCATAGTTTTTTGAGAGTTTTTAGCATAAAGGGCTGTTGAATTTTGTCAAAGGCCTTCTCTGCATCTATTCAGATAATCATGTTGTTTTTGTCTTTAATTCTGTTTATGTGGTGGATTATGTGTATAGATTTGCCTATGTTGAGCCAGCCTTGCATCCCTGGGATGAAGCCTACTTGATCATAATGGATAAGCTTTTTGATGTTATGATTTTATGCTGTTGTGATCTGTTTGCCAGTATTTTATTAAAGATTTTTGCTTTCATGTTCATCACAGATATTGGCCTGAAGTTTTCTTTTTTTGTGGAGTCTCTGCCAGGTTTTGGTATCAGGATGATGTTCGTGTCATAAAATGATTTGGGAAGGATTCCTTCTTTTTGGATTGTTTGGAATAGTGTCAGAAGGAGTGGTACCAGCTCCTCTTTGTATGTCTGGTAGAACTCAGTACTTTTCTTAATGTCATTTGCAGAATTTGTCTACTGCCTCTTGGTGAGCAGAAGCTGCTCCTCCTGTTACCTTGATACTTTTAAAGACAAGCCTCTTTCTAAATTTATCAAACCATCTTTTGCAGTCCTACTATTCTCTACTTTTACCTTCCTTTTGCTTTAAGTTGTTATAGAATGGCTTTGCTTTTTCTCAAATCATATTAATCAGAGTCGATAGGTATGCCTTTCTTATAGCAATCCTACACCTACATAAAAGTTACATTTTTAATCCAAGAGTAAAAGGTAATTTTCAAAAGTACAACGTTTTCACACTTGCTGGCATAGCTGCAGTGACAGCTTCACAAATTTTTTCTTCTTTTTATTTTTTTAAACAGTATTCCTTATGCTGGATTTATTTATCCTGAAAATGGAGGGCAATCACCACTGCAGTACCAAGCAATTCATCTTTTTCTTACAATGTATCATTAGTGGTACTCTGTATAGATCCCGTGGGGTTATTCAAGGTTTATAGTATTGTACTAAACATGGTGAGAACTACATGAGATCCATGAGAGATCATTTTTCTTTACTGCCATAAGCAATTTACTGGAGAGACAAACTGTTCATGTAGAGATGATTAGGGAGATGATTAGCATCACACAGCAGTTTAAGCAGATACTCACAACATGAGCTCACTGCAAGAGCAATAAGCTATGACTACAAAAGTATTACTGTAGTACACAATGTACTGTAGTTAATTTCACATAATTATGATTTTATAATGTAGCTTTATGTTTGTTTACATTTCTCTAGACTGCAAATGGCACTATGTGGTCTGTAAGTGCATTCCTAAGTTTTGATACATTTTAACTTCATAATAGAATCGTGTATTTAAAAGTATAAATGATAAAATAGATGCTATTTACATGTACTTCATGCATTCATGACAAACCTTCTTTTTTAAAAAATACTTTAGGCTATGTGGTTCACTCATGAGTTTTTTTTTTTTTCTAAAAGTTGTAAATCTCCAAAACATTTTGTAATATATTCATAAAAAATATATATATAAGTGAATTTTTTTCTAACATATTCATTGAAAAAAATTTTCTAATATATTCATTTAAAAAATTCATATATAAGTAGAGCCATGCTGTTCAAACCTATGTTGTTTCCAGGGTCAACTGTATTCTAGATACAAGCCTTTTCTTGGAAATACAGTGAACAAGTATTTTTTTCTAATCTGTAATTTTTCTGTTCACCCACCCTCATTTGCAGATCAGAAGTTAAAACCTTATTATGATGAGGTTTAGTTTATCAATTTTTCTCTCTTTGGATCGTGTTTTGGGTTCATATCTAAGAACTCTTTGATCTGGCCTTTGATCACTTTTGTCTCTTTTTCCCCAAAGCTTTATAATTTACCTTTTATGTTACAGTTTCTGACCCATTTTGAGTTAATGTGTGCATAAGGAGTAAGGTTTAGGTTGAGTAAATTCTTTTGCTTGTGAATGTCAAGTTGCTCTATCACCATTTGTTAAAATGTTATCCTTTTTTCATGTAATTGCTTTTACACCATTGTTAAAAATTGTTTGGGCATATCAGTGTGAGTCTATTTCTCGATTTTCTCTTTTGTAGAGACATTGTCTTATGCTATTTCTGGGTTTTATATTCTGCCATATTGAACCAGTATGGCACTGTCCTGATTATAAAAATGATATCATAGATTTTAACAACACATAGAATGATTCCTCTTACATTATTTTTTTAAACATTATTCCTCTGTGGCTATACTATGTCCCTTAACTTTTCATTTAAAACATAGAATAAACACGTTTGTCTAAAAAACTATTGCTGGAGTTGTGATAGGAATTACATTAATCCTGTAGAGGAACTTTGGAATTTTTGACAGTTTTGCTATGTCCAGTCTTCTGTTACATGAACATAATATGTTTCCATTGTAGATTACCTTTCTTTTATCAGCATTTTGTAATTTGCATTAAGCAGATGCTTTATATGGTTTGTTAGATTTACATCTAAGTATGTCATTTTCTTGGAGCAAATGCAAATTATATTGTGTTTTAATTTCAATTTTCACATACTCTGTTGTTAGCATGTAGAAATACAGTTACATTTGTGTATTGATGTTGCATCCTGTGGCCTTGCTGAACTCTAAGAAGGTTTTGTTTGATTGGTTGGTTTGGTATGGTTTTGGGAAAGTTTTCTGAGACAGAATCTTGCTATATTTCTCAGGCTGGTTTCAAACTCCTGGGGTTGAGCAATCCTCCCACCTTGGCATCCAAACATGCTGGGATTACAGATGTGAGCCACAGCCCTTGCACTTGGCTGGAAGGTGGGAAAGAGTTTCATTTGTTTATTTGTTTCTTTTAGAGTCATTGGAATTTTCTAAGTAGACAGTAATGTCATCTTCCAATAGGGAACGTTTCATTCCTTCTTGCTTTTAATCTGTATGGCTTTTACTTTTTTTAAGAAAAATTGCCTCTTTTTGCCAACTGGAACTTCTGTTACTATGTTGAATAAAAGTAGTGAGAATGGACATTCTTTTCTTTTTTCTAATCTTAAGGAGAAAGACTTAGTTTCATCATTAAGTATGATGCAGCTGTAGGTATTTTGTTGATGCTCTTTGTCAAGCTAAGAAAGCTCCCCTCTATTCCAAGAGTGCTGATAGGTTTTTTATCATGAATGGGTGTTGAATTTTGTCAGGTGCTTTTTCTGTATCAATTAATATAATCAGATGATTTTTCTTTTTTAGCTGGTTGATAGAGTAATTCCTTAACTTTGTTATTTCCTTTAATGTGGAATCCGATGGTGACAAATTCTTAGTTTTTCTTCATCTATAAAATTCTTTATTTCAACTTTATTCTCTAAACATATTTTTCCTGGATATAGAATTCTGGATTGACTGTACTAACACACATGAACTTTTTAGAACTTTAAATGTTTCACTATCTTCTAGCTGCTGTATCATCTGATGAGTTTACAGTCATTAAATCATGTAACGTATCATTTTTGTCTTTGATTTTCAGTAGTTTTACTATGTGTCTAGGCATAGTTTTCTTTAAATTTAGTCTGTTTGGGCTCTGAGTTTCTTGATGTACATTTATGTCTTCCATTAATTTAGGAAGGTCTCATTTATTATTTCCTAAAATATTTTTCTGCACCATTCTTTCTCTACTTCTAATACTCCAGTTAAACCCTAGAGACAAATATACCCAGGGAAATGCATACACTACGGTTAAGAGATAATCCCTGACTTACGATTGTTTGATTTAGAATTTTTCAACTTTATGATGGATTTATCAGAGTATTAAATGCATTTTCAATTTAGTAACACTTTTGACTTTCGGTGGGTTTATAGGGACATAACCTCATCATAAGCTGAGTATAATCTCTATTTTCTGCCCACCTGTGCTGTGGTTTGCTGAGATCACAAGGCTCCATGTTAGTGCCTATGGATAAACTAGAGTGAGCTATTATAATGAGGAATAAAAACAGCTATACTGTTCTTATAAAATTTGAGCTTATTTCTCATCAAGTCACATCAGATTTAAGAGGCTAATCCAAAATATCTTTTTTGAGGTGCTTTTTTGATGATACAGGAAAAGAATGAGTAGGTAGTGGGATGAACATCACTTGAAGAGAGACTCAGTCTGTATACATAGTTCATGCAATGGAATAGAGTGTCAGTGTTTGGGGTTTTGTTTGTTTGTTTTGAGACAGTTTTGCTCTGTTGCCCAGGCTTAAGTGCAGTGGCACAATCTCAGCTCACTGCAACCTCTGCCTCCTGGGTTCAAGTGATTCTCCTGCCTCAGCTTCCTGAGGAGCAGGGATTACAGGCACCCGCCACCACACCTAGCTAGTTTTTGTACTTTTAGTAGAGACAAGGTTTCACCATGTTGGCCAGGCTGATCTTGAACTCCTGACCTCAGGTGATCCACCTGCCTTAGCCTCCCAAAGTGCTGGGATTAGAGGCGTGAGTCACCACACCCAGCCTTGAATGTCTTACCAAGTGAGACAGAGTGCTTACATTTAAATTTGCTTAACTTAAAAGGCCAGATAAGATGGCAACACTTAACTCTGCAGCATATCATCAAGTGTCCAAAAGAAAGGTCCTAGAAAATGATATGAGATACTTCAGAAGTAAAATACGATAATGCTCTTGACTAAACATTAAAATAATCGATTTATATTACTAGTATTATGCTTTAGTGTATAAAATGCATAAGTTGATAAGCAATCATTGAATAGTTTTCATGATGATTAAATATCTTGTTGGTGTTGCTTTTTCTTTCTTTTGAATCCAACCAAATACAAACATTATATACCAAGAATGATTATGATAATAGGGATAGAGGGGATAGAATAGGGATAGAGGGGCTCTCAACTTTTAATGAATGAAGAGGCATGACCCACAGTTTTGTAGATGACAGTACCTAGAAGGTGTAGTGGGTGGTGACTTTTGGTGTAAGCTTCAAAAAAGCTGCGGGCCGGTGCGGTGGCTCAAGCCTGTAACCCTAGGACTTTGGGAGGCCAAGGCGGGTGGATCACGAGATCAAGCGATCGAGACCATCCTGACCAACATGGTGAAACACCGTCTCTACTAAAAATACAAAAATTAGCTGGGTGTGGTGGCATGTGCCTGTAGTCCCAGCTACTCAGGAGGCTGAGGCAGGAAAATTGCCTGAACCTGGGAGGCAGAGGTTACAGTGAGCCAAGATTGTGCCACTGCACTCCAGCCTGGCGCCTAGTGACACAGTAAGACTGTCTCAAAAAAATAAAAAGTCTGCTAGTTTTGAAAGAAGAAAAAGATATATTTGAAAGAGCCAATGGAGAGTAAGAAGGCCTCCTAGCTGAACTTTAGCCACGAGATGTGTGGGTCATGGAATATAAAACACCCTGCAGGTGAGCAGGGTCCTCAGAGGAAACCAGTTAAGACAAGGAGGTCAATGAAATATTCAGAGACGGTGCTGCAGATATAGGTGAACTGTTGAGTGTAGATCTAAAGGGTTAATGAGCACAGCAGAAGAGTTTAGAGGGCAAAGGAGGGCTTGACGATTGGGTTAAAGGGCTTAATGGAATGATTTTATTCCTTCCAGCCACCTTCTTATTAACAGAACCTCAACTCGGAGTGTTCTCCCTTTGTTGGAACAGGATGTATTCAGTGACGGTTACCTTCCTCCCACCCCAGGAGTCTCTTGATTAGTCCATAAGCCAATCATTATAATTACTGGCCGTCTGGCAATGATTGGTTTGAGAAGGAGTAAATGACATGATTTTGCCTAATAAAATGGGAGAAAAACTTAGCTAAGATCATCTACAAAAATGTTCATTTGTTAAACACAAAAGAAGGACTAGTTGTTCTAGTTTGTACTTCCTTCTCCTGAAGTTACTGAGTGAGTTTGTATCCCTGGAGCTGTAATACTCATCTTGGGATCATACAGAGAAACTCTAGGATGTTATACCTTCCTACTCTCTTTCTGTACTTTTCTATTTCATTTCAGGGGGTTCTCCTAAAGATGGGAGGCAAAAAAATTCGTGGCTAATCCTCCCTCCTAATTTAAGGAAATATGTATGATTTTTCTAATCCTATCTGCTTTTTGTAAGAAAGAAAATAATGTATAAAGTAGAAATTATATTTCGCCAGCCTTTTTGCTTTCTTATTCCTACACATATAACATAACTTGTGTCTGAACATATTTGTACTTTTTAAAAAAATATGGTAAGAAATTAAACACCTGCTACCTGCAGTTTTCCCTTTATGACATAGAGAAGGACATCTCAGAGAAGATGATGCTTGAAGAGTCCTTATGAATGATTAATAATTTGCAAGTGAGAAAGGAGAATGAGTAGAAGTGGTGATAGAGGGAGATTCTAGTACACAGGACAATATTTTTGTCTGATAAGACATTGTGCAAAGGCTAAAAGATATTAAAGGTCATGATAATTTTATGAGAAAAATAATATACTCAATGATAGAGAGCAGAGAAGTTTATAGGAGAGTGATGGAGAATTAATCTGATAAGACAGAAGAGAGGACCTGACCTAAAAGTGCCATAGATGACATGCTGGTATGTGAACTTTCCAACGAAGGGTATAAGGAGTTGCAGAATAATTTTAAGCACATGGATAATAAGAGCAGATGAATTATTTAGAAATATCACTATTTCTCAAGATCAGATAACTACAGTTTTGGATTCCAGTTCCAGCATTTATTAGCTGTGAAATTATGAGTAGATTATTATTCAGCCACTCTCTCAGTTTCCTCATTTGCAAAATGGGGATGATGGACGAAGGATTGTGATGATTAAATGAGAAACATGTGAAAGTGACCATAGAGTGCTTGTCCTATAGCAGGTTTTTAATAAATGTTAATTTCCTTCTACTGACATATTTTGTGGCTGTCATCTGGTTAACTAAAAAAGAATTTTTTAAATGGATTTATTTTTTCTTTTTGCTCTACTGATGGTTGGGGGACTTTAATTTTTTCCTTTTCTTTTTCCAGACAGTCTTGTTCTGTCCCCTCGGGCTGGAGGGCAGTGGCTTGATTGCAGCACACTGCAACCTCTACCTCCTGGGTACAAGTGATTCTCCTGCCTCAGCCTCCCAAGTAGCTGGGGTTACAAGTGCCTACCACGATGCCTGGCTAATTTTTTGTATTTTTTGGTAGAGATGGGGTTTCACCATGTTGGCCAAGCTGATCTCGAACTCCTGACCTTAGTTGATCCACCCTCCTTGGCCCCACAAAGTGCTGGGAATACAGGCGTGAGCCACTGTGCCCAGCTGGGGACTTTAAAAATATTATTCATCTGAAGTAAAATAAATTTCACTAAGAACTATGTTTGTGAGGTCACTTAAATGTTCCAACTTATTTACATCTAGAACCAAGAGTACACTGCCCGAATTAAATTCAGCAAGCCTGTATTTTTTGGGTAAAGGCAAGAACTAAGCACTAGGGGATATTAAAAATAAAAATGCATGGACCTTGGCATCAATGAGATTAAAAAAAAGCATCTGAATACGTGATACAATCAACAGTTAGAAATGAGAGAACATGTTCTCTTTCCGGGTCCACAAGGGGGCGTAGTTTTAAGTGCAAGAACTTCCCAGTACCACGACCCCCTCCCATCTCACTCCATCCGGGAGATTTAACTGTTTATGTTTGAATTTCACGGGCATGGGAAGAAACTAAGATTCAGTCACCCCAGCCAAAGTTTAAAGGAACTCCTTTCGTCTCCCAGGATAAATTCCCCTGCTCCTTCACCCACACCCGATTTCCAGCTCTCTGGAATCCCTTCCCAGCTCTCTGGAATCCCTTCCCACAGAGTGGGAGCTCTGTTTCCGCTCCTGGATTTCCCCTCTGGAGTCCCCATCCACACTCTTCGTAGAAGTTTTTCTGTCTTCTCCTCCTTTTTTTCCCCCTCTTCTTTCTACCTAAATAAAATCACCTTTCTGCAACACTTCTTGGGTTCGGTGTTTACTTTAAGTTTACCACGCACCTTTACGAGCTTACTGCGCCCTCTCGGAGACCAAGAACCTACAACATTCTCTAGGGGGAGCTGTGCCTCACCAGCACCCCAAAACCCGGTTACAGAACTATTTAAGTTAAACGTCGAAGTGCCCACGTGCTCCCTGTGAGATATTAAGATCTATTTTCTTTTCCCAAAATGTCTTTGTTTTCTGATAAACAGCAAAAAGGAACATTATTGGTATAGAAGCATGACATTCTTCCAGGGTGTCTTGTCACATCTGAGCCTCTGCTGATGGTGTTTACCTTGGAATGTGTTCTTTTCTGAGGAAGCGCAATAGGACACTGTAGTTGTATATAAATAACTTAAAAATTGGCCTATCTAAAAACTGATAATACTAGCTGATTTTCTTGTATCTGTCATATAGAAATGATAATGCCCAAAGTGTAAGTAGTGCATTTAGAATCATTTTTAGGCACATCGTCTGAGCATAGTCTTTAACTTCCTCTTATATTTTATTTTCATTTTAGTTCTTTTACAAAGCTTCCTCATCTGGCAGGAACGGAAGAAAATTTCTTGCTTGCCAAGAAAATCCAAACCCAGTGGAAGAAATTTGGACTAGATTCAGCCAAGTTGGTTCATTATGATGTCCTCTTATCTTACCCCAATGAGACAAATGCCAACTATATATCGACTGTGAATGAACATGGTGTTGAGGTAATGTGAAATTGTTGGTACATTTTGTATTTTACAGCCCAACTGCTTTGTGTGGATTGTTATGTAGGGTGAAGTAAAAGTAGAAATTTGTTAATAGTGAATTATTCTGTGTCCACTATGTGTTTAGACGTGGTGTTAAGTCCTGAGGCCAGAATGAAGACTAGGACATGGTTCCTTTGTCTAAGTAAGGTGAGGCAGACAATGGAATATTTCAGACTTCAAATTTGTCTGTTAAGTGCTGTGAAGGGTATGATCAGAGTTCATTATTTACCCAGAAAAGGGTCACTCAGCCCAGCCTGGGAGTTAAAGGTTTCCTGAAGTCTTGACATGTGAGTCATGGAAGGGCATAAGGAATTAACCACATGACAAAATAAGCTAAGAGAATTCTCAACGAAAGAAACTTTTGGCAAAGGCTTGGGGGCATGTACTATCTTAGTATTATTGGGAGAATGTAATGATTTTCTGTATTTCAAAAGTGTAAAATACAAAGTGGGCCATGATATGAGATAAACCAGTAGTTAGGTTCTGGAAACAGATCACAGAAGGGCTTGTATGCTGTCCTAAGGAGCTTAAACTTCAGCTTCAGTTCATGGGAGCCAATGACCAGTCCTGAGCAGGGGAAGGATCTAGCTGGAGGGTCATTTCTGATAGATGGGGCATCTGTAGATTACACCTAGACTAGGCAAGGGGTTAAATTTGTAGTCTTAAGACAATTGTCCAGGTAAAAGATAATAAAGTTTTAAATTAGGAAGTTAGTAAGAATGAGGAAGAGGGGTGGATTTCAGAAATAGTAAAGAAATGTATTAGCAGAACTTGATTAGTGATTGACTTGGGGAAGATAGAGTTCAGGATGACTCCTAGACTGTCTGATATGGGTGACTTATAACTGACGCTATTAATAGAGGTAGGAAATGCAGACCAAAAGCAGGCTCAGGGGTGGGAGATGATACATACGAATTTTAACATGTTGAGTTTTGACATCCAAGATGAAATAACCATCAAACATTTAAATGGATCTGGAAAGGTAAACATCATAAGCATATGAGCTATTGGTAAAATTTTGATAGTCAGGTCTCACAGGGAGGGAGTATAGAAGCAAGCGATGGGCTGGGGATAAAACTTTGGTTAATATTATTTAAATAAAGATGAAAGAAAAGGAGCCCACAAAGAAAACTGAAAAGTCATAGTCAAAGAAAGGATCGGCCCTGCTGTTCCACTTTATAAGAAAATTTTTGGTTATCTGGGATTGCATGCATTTATAAAAGTTTCTATTATTAGGAAAACAGTGATAATGATAAGGCTTTTCCTCAGTGTTGTCAGTGTAATTTATCTATTTAATTATAGAACCTAGCTCCAGGATGCTTAATGTGAAGCATATACTTGGAGGCCAAATGAATTATACCATAATAATAATCTGGAATTTTTCTCTCCCACATGACATGTTCTAATTCTTACTAGATTTTCAAAACTTCATACCTTGAACCACCACCATATGGATATGAGAATGTTACAAATATTGTGCCACCATATAATGCTTTCTCAGCCCAGGGCATGCCAGAGGTAAAATAAAATACACTTTAATTCAAGTTTTAAAATGATTCTTTTGCTATCTAAAAGCTATATAGAGCACTAAAACCAATTGTTTGATATTCTGTACTATCAACACCTCATCCCCCAATTTTAAAAATAGTAATAAAATAAAATAGAAAAAAACACCAGACAGCAAAAAAAGAAACAAAGCAAATACATTAAAAACAGACCCTGATGAAGCAGATGCCACTCTGAAATAACAAAGAAACTGCTGAAAAAGCCTCAGATTTAGTGAGGGCAGTATGTGTTTTTACAAGCTTCCTTCCATTGTTCATATTGTGAATTTTTTATGGATTCATAGACATAATCTTATAGATCATATCATAGAATTTCTTAAATTAATGAAATAGTTGGAAATTAAATATAGTTAGGATCTTTAAAATGACATTTGTTTACTCCATTTCTTGTGGCTTAGTATACACTGATTTCTTCAAAACAGAACACACTGTTTAAATATGTCTGGCTGGGTGTGGTGGTTCACGCCTGTAATCCCAGCACATTGGGAGGCTGAGGTGGGCGGATCATTGGAGGTCAGGAGTTCAAGACCAGACTGGCAAACATGGTGAAACCCTGTCTCTACTCTTAAAAAATACAAAAATTACCTGGGTGTAGTTGTGCATGTCTATAATCACAGCTACTCTGGTGGCTGAGGCAGAATCGCTTGAACTAAGGAGGTGAAGGAGGTTGCAGTGAGCAGAGATAGCACACTGCACTCCAGCCTGAGAGACAGAGTGAAATTCCGTCCCCAGAATAATAAATAAATGTTACACATTGTCATTTTTTAAATCTTTTCAGGATTTTATAAGATTCTCTAATGACTTCTGCGTAATTACCATGGGTCTGTTTATTTTTCCCCAAATAAAGAAAGAAGACACTTTTGATGATGTAGTATTGCGAAGTTAACTTATTTTTTTCTTTAATTTTAGCAGTAATATATATATATTCTCTTTTCCCTATAGGGAGATCTTGTATATGTGAACTATGCTCGCACTGAAGACTTCTTCAAACTAGAAAGAGAGATGAGCATCAACTGTACTGGGAAGATTGTTATTGCCAGATATGGAAAAATCTTCAGAGGAAATAAAGTACAGTATTATTTTTCTAGAGAGAATAAGAGAGGAGATGTGTGTGTGTGTGTGTGTGTGTGTATATATATATATATATATATATGATGTTCTGCAAGTGTAAATGACCACCTTGCTTCTCAGTTTCCAAAATAGCTTTCAAGTATTTATTTTCTTTTTTTTCCTATTTGCCATGGGTACACAGAAACTCATGTTTTTATGTTTTCTCACGTACCTGGAAAAGAAAATTATTTTTAATCATTTTTATTACAAAAGTAATATTTGCTTTTAGAAATTTAATTGAAGAAAATTTATATACAGTAAAAAATGAAAAGCTCTCCTGCATTACCCACTTCATTGTCCAAATATAATTAATCTTAATAGCTTTTTCAAACCTAATTCTATGAAATATAAATACATCTGTCCCTATATGCCCATTTTACATATATTTATTTATCTACTTTTACAAAGACGACATTATACACTATTACATGGCTTTATTTTTTTCATTCAGCCATGATTCATATTCTTCATGTTCCCATATTGAGAGTTATGTAATACACTGGCTAAGAGTATGGAACCCCTAGATCCGTATCACTTGGGTTCTGGTCTAGTCTGCCTTCTATTTATTCTAGATCTTTTACTGTGAGTATGTTACTTTACTTCTCTGTAAATGTAAATGTAAATGCCAATGATAGCACCAATCTCATAGAGTCTTTATCGAATGACTTTGTTTGAAAGCACTTAGGATAGTGGTTGGTACTTAGTAATTTCTATATAACTGCTTATTAATTACCTCACTATTTTAAATAATGGCATCATATTTCACAGAATTGATAAACAATTTAACCATTCTACTACTGATAATATTTGTCTTATCTTGAATTTGTTACTATTACAAATTCATTGTGAACATCCTTGTTCATATATACTTCAGAACTTTGTGTGAAGATTATTGTAGTAGAGATTTCCAGAAGTTAGGTGCTAAATAATAGCGTATATTCTTTCAAAATTTTGATAGACTTCAATTTTTCATCAAAAAAGTTATGACAGATTATACCGTTAGTGACAAAACAGAGTGCTTTCTAAATATTAGAACACATTTTTATGAATCAAGACCATTATTCATCTTCTGCTACAACACTTTTGGAGAAGCAGAACTTGTTATCTCACAGGGTACATTTTCCTATTCTTGGCCAGTTTGGATTTTTAGATGTTTACAAAAACCGTGGGCCATTTTTCACAAAAATACGACTTCTCTGCATAGAATTTTAAATCAGCGTAGTTCCACAAATATTTGTAGAGTATTTATGATGTGCAATATTTAGAGGGCAGTCCTTTAAAGTTAAGAAGGCATGGTTCATGTTTTCAAAAACATCCTCAGTCTAATAGGGAGATAGACATTTAAAAGATATTTTAATGCATTATGAGCTATCCTATAATATAGAAAATATAGCTACAAAGAAGGGACATTAATTCTACAGTTGTGGGGAATAATATAAATGTTTCACAGAAAAAGTGATAACTTGTTTAGAATGCCATAAACTAATGGAACTCTGTGAGATTTAACAGGTGGTAAATTGTGTTCAAAGCCAAGAGAACGAATGTGCAATGGTATAATAAAAGGCAGTGTCTAAATATCCTTCCATTATTAAATTAATGTCTTTCTTATATGAATAAGCCAATCGTTTGCCATATCTGCATTATGAATTGCACATTGCCCTCGCAGGTTAAAAATGCCATGTTAGCAGGAGCCATAGGAATCATCTTGTACTCAGATCCAGCTGACTATTTTGCTCCTGAGGTACAGCCGTATCCCAAAGGATGGAATCTTCCTGGAGCTGCAGCCCAGAGAGGAAATGTGTTAAATTTGAATGGTGCTGGTGACCCACTGACTCCAGGCTATCCAGCAAAAGGTAAAGGATGAGCCTGTCGGTCCTCCAGTTTTTCAAAAATACCCCTTCCCTTTTAGAAGGAATAAAAGCAAGCGTGTTCAGAATAATATTAAACTAAAATGGGGTACAGTTATGTCATTTTGGATTACAGCTGCTAGGAATTTTAAAACATTTGCTCTTGTATTATTTTAGTTTTAAATTTGCATGGGGAGGGAACATCAGCTCATATTCTCCTTCTTCCTTTATTAGAGTTCAGAACTACTGATCCTCATACCTAAAGTAATGCTCCCTTAACAAATGATAATTTAGGTATGCTGAATTACCCAGGGGTGGTATCCTTCTTTGTATCATGCATTTCTATTTTTTTTAAAGATGAGTTTTTGTGTTATGTAAAACATAAAATTTGAAGACTTACATATGTGAAATGTCTCTACAATCAAAGTAATGAACATAACCATTATCCCCCAAAAAGCTTCTTTGTCTCTTTATATTTTCAACCTCCCAGCTCTTCCTGCCCACTTCAAGCCAATCACTAGGCAACCACTGATATTGCTTTCTTCTGTCAGCATGATTATTTTGAGATCTGTCCATGTTGGCATATGTGTCAATAGCTGTTTTTTGTTTCTTTTTGTTGTTGTTGTTGTTGTTTTTTGTTGAGTAGTATTCCTTTGAATGGCTATATCACAGTTTATTCTTTTACTTGTAGATAGGCATTTGGATTGCTTTCAGTGTGGGGGCTATTACCCAAAGGTGTAATGAACAGTCGTATAAGACTTTGCATGTACATATCCTTTTATTTCTCTTGGGCAAATATTTGGAAGTGGACTGCCTGAATAATATGGTAGTTAGTTATTTAACTTTTGCAGAAATTTTTAAATTGTTTTCTGAAGTTGTTTCATTTTGTATTTCAACAGCAATGTATGAGTGTTCTATTTGCTGTGTCCTCACTAACATTTAGTATGTCAGTTTTTTAAATTGTGCATTCTAACAGATGTGTAAGCCTTCCAGGTTACAACTCTTCTATTTTTCAAAAAGGTGTGCCTAATTTTGGTCCTTTCTATGTGAGTTTTACAATTAATTTACAATTTCCACCAAAAAGCCTCCTGAGAGTTTGACTGAGATTGAATGAAATCTATAGGCAAATCTGGGGAGACTTGATATCTTAACAATATTGAATTTTCTGATCCATATATAAAATATAACTCTACATTCTTTAATTTCTTTCAGGAAAGTTTTATAGTTTCACTATATGAATCATGCACACATTTTGTCAGATTTATTCACAAACATTTCACAGTTTTATGCTATTGTAAAGTTTCAATTCCAATTTTTCATTACTAGGAAACAGAAGCACTATTCTATTTCTGAAAGAAATACATTGGTCTTGTATCCTGCAAACTTATAAAACTCATTGATTCTGCTAGGTTTTTGTAGCTTCTGTCAGCACTGTTATGTAAATGATCATGTCATTTGCAGATGAAGATAATCTTATTTCTTGGTTTTCAATCTGGATGCATTTCCTTCCTTCCTTCCTCCGTCCCTCCCTCCCTCCTCTCTCTCTCTCTCTCTTTCTTCTCTTCTTTTCTCTCCTTCCTTCCTTCCTTCCTTCCTTCCTTCCTTCCTTCCTTCCTTCCTTCCTTCCTCTGTCTGTCTCTCTCTTTCGTTCTTTTTTTTCTTTCTATTTCTTTCTGTCTTTCTTTTGGCTGATTGTACTGGCTAGAACCCCAGGACATGTTTTCTTCTTTCTTTCTTTTCACATACAATTTATAGAGGTACTCCAGTACAATGTTAAATAGAAGTTGTTACAGCAGACATCTTTGCTTTATTCGTTTCAACTGGGAAAGTATCCAGTCTTTCTCTGTTAAATATTATGCTAGCTCTAGTTTTTTAACAGATTCCTTCTGTCACACTGAGGAAGTTTACTTCTATCCTGATATACTGAGGGTTTTCATTAGGAATGTTTATTGGATTTTGCCAATTGCTTTTACTATGTGCGTGGAGATGATCATATGTTATTATTCACTTTTGTTAAATTATATGACTGTATTTAATGTTAATCCAACCCTCTTAATCTAAAACCTATTTGGTAACAATGTATTATCCTTTTATATTTTGTTGAATTTTTGATACATTTTTCTTAAGTGTGTTTCTTTCTATGGTCATAAGGGATATTAACTAGTAGATTTAGTTTTGGCTCGCGGTGGCTCAAGCCTGTAATCCCAGCACTTTGGGAGGCCGAGGCAGGTGGATCACGAGGTCAAGAGATCGAGACCATTCTGGTCAACATGGTGAAACCCCGTCTCTACTAAAAATACAAAAAATTAGCTGGGCATGGTGGTGCATGCCTGTAATTTCAGCTACTCAGGAGGCTGAGGCAGGAGAATTGCCTGAACCCAGGAGGCGGAGGTTGTGGCGAGCTGAGATGGTGCCATTGCACTCCAGCCTGAGTAACAAGAGCGAAACTCAGTCTCAAAAAAAAAAAAAAGATTTCGTTTCTCGTAATATCTTGGTGTCATTTGGTATCACAGAAATGCTGGCCTCTTAGAATGAGTTGGGAACTATTTTATCTTCACTTTTCTGCAAGAGTTTATAAAGAATGGGTTCAGTGTTATCTATAAATATTTGGTAGAATTCCCCAGGAATCTATCTGGGCCTGAAGTTTTTCATGTAGAACTGTTTTTCACTACAAATTGAATTTCTTTCATTCATATATATATGTGTGTGTGTGTGTGTGTGTGTGTGTATGTATATATGTGTATATGTGTGTGTGTATATATATATATGGCTATGCAGGTTATCTGTTTATTCTCAAGTGAGCCTTGGTAGTTTGCATTTTTCAAAGATTTTTGTCCATTTCATCTAAGTTGTTAATTTATGAGCATAGAGTGGTTTATAATATTTTCTTACTATTCTTCTGTCTGCAGGTACTAGGGTGATATTCTCTCTTCCATTCTTGATGGATTCATTCTTCATTCTTAGCAATTTAGTCTTTTCTCCTTTTGTCCTGATCTGTCTTGTTGGAAGTTTGTTAGTTTCATTGATCTCAAATAACTAGCTTTGGGTTTCATTGATTATCACTATTATTTTTTTTGTTTCCTGTTTCTTTTTTTTAATTTAATAGACATGGGTCTTGCTGTGCCACCCAGGCTGGTCTCAAACTCCTAGACTCAAGCAATCCTCCTGCCTTGGCCTCCCAAAGTGCTGGGATTACACACATGAGCCACCAGGAACCCAGCTAATTTCTATTTCTTAGATTTCTGCTGTGATATTTATCACATCTTTTCTCCTGCTTATTTTGGCCTTTATTTGTTCTTTTTCAAGTTTCTGAAAGTGGAATATGATGTCATTTGTTGGAAGCATAACTTTTTTCCTAAGATGTATTATTTAGTGCTATACCTCTCCCTATAAGCACTACTTCAGTTCTATCCTACAGATTTTAATTTATTGTAGTTTTATTTTATTTTGGAAACAAGGATTCCACTTTGTCACCCAGGCTGGAGTGCAGTGGTCTAACCATATAGCTCACTGTAAACAAACTCCCAGGCTCAAGTGATTCTCCTGCCCCAGCATCCCAAGGAGCTGGAACTATAGACATGTACTACCATGCTCAGCTAATTTTTTAATGTTTATTTTTAGAGATAGGTCTTGCTGTGTTGCGTAGGTTTAGTGTTTTTATTTTTATTTGGTTCCAAATACTTTCGCTTTTCACTTCTACTTTGACCCATGGTTTATTTATAAATGTGTTATTTAATTTTAAAATATCTGAGAATGTTCTAGGTATCATTCTAATATTGATTTCTACTTTTATTCCATTTAGATCAGAAAACATACTTTGTTGATTTTTATGTTTATTGATACGTGTTTTATGGCCAAGAATATGGTCTATCTAATATATTCTCTATGCACTTGAAAAGAATGTGTGTTCTGTTTTTGGTTGTAGTGTTCTATAAATGTCAACTAGGTCAAGTTAGTAGTGTTATTAAAGTCTTATATACTTACTGATTTACTGTGTAATTATATTGTTAAAATTTTCGTTTCAGCATCAGTTTTCTTGTGAAGCTACTTAAATAATAAAAATCTCATGATAGAACTATTGTTTTATACATTTTATTATTTTTAAAGTGTTTCATTTACATAAAATAAGATGATAAAAAATAAGGTGTTTCAAGCATGAAGGTAAATTTGGTCCCTTTAACTCTGTCTAAAAGCCACAATTCCAATGAGGTTTTAAGGCTGGCAATATTTTTCAGTCTTCCTTGAATAATAATATATTACATTACTATTTGAATACAATGTTTCTCATTTATTCCCAAGAGTGCATATGTTCCCTTGTTTGTTTGTTTGTTTGGTTTTCCATTTATTTATAGTTTCAGAATCTGGGATACACTTTCTAAGCATCTGGTTAATAAAGTTTCTCTAAGAAGAATTCAGGAGATCCTTGAGGAGCTAAAATATTCTTGTAAACGTCAAGAGAATTATGTGAAATGTCAAAACAACTTTGGGAAACGATCATCTCTAACTTAAAATGTAAATGATTTATTAAATAGAATGTATTAAGTAAAACAATTGTTTGACTTTGGGGGAACTTTTAATTTTGACATAATTGCAAATGAATAGCAAATCTGCAATAGTAATGCAAAATATTCCTGTATATCTCTTGCTCAGATTTTTAAATTGTTATCATTTATGCATTTGATGTTTTAGAATACACTTTCAGACTTGATGTTGAAGAAGGAGTGGGAATCCCCAAAATACCTGTACATCCCATTGGATATAATGATGCAGAAATATTATTACGGTATAGTTTTCTTGTTCGATATGAGATTAAGATATTTTGCACTAGGTGTCTCTTTTCTCATCAAAAACTTACATGGCATTCTTATGTTAAACATAGAGTTTTATAACTAAATAAGTCCTGAAGTAGGAATAACAGAGTAAACTATTTTTATTTTAGAAAAGTAGTCAGTTTAGTGACTAAGAAATAAAACTAAAATACTGCTGTTTTTGCTACAAATGAAATTCTCAAATACCAAACTATGGCCAAAGATAATTCTGATTGGAGATTTCTTAAGCAATTGAATTTTCATAGGTATTAATTAGATATCTATACTCGATGTGCAGTATAAGAATATGACAATGTCCCCCATTTACCAGAGGTATGACCTTGGACCAGTTACTTTCTCTGACTCAGTTTCTTTATTTGTAAGATGGGGCTAGTAACTATTTCTGCTTGATAGAATTATTATGAGATCATATGTATAAAATACTTAGCACCATATTTAGAATATAGCAAGCAATTATTATATTCTATAACTGATATTTCTTTACATATCTCCCAACTCTCATTTTTTAAATGCCTGTATGAGTATTACAACTTAATAATTGTGTGAGTGCCTACTGTGTAATCAGCGGCTTCTTTACAAATTAATTTCTTCTCGTTAATGCAGCCATTACTTTCCTATATTTAAGATTTCTTGGATTCAGTAAGTTCCCACATAATTAAGATCAAACATAAGGAGATGGGCTTGCCATTTGCCATCACTATTTTATTTTTCCTTTGTTCTTATCACTAACATATTATGTATTGTACTTACTGATTTCAGTATGAATATGAACTAGAATATGAACTCCACAAGGGGAGAGATTTTTGACAGTACCTGGCACTTAGTAAATGACAAATAATTCTTATATATATGAATAAAATATTGTCACCAAACTTTATAATTTACCCTCAGAAACTGTGATACTCAGCCTTTTTCTGCCATTTTCATTTTATTTTGACAGCCACTTGGGAGGAATTGCTCCACCAGATGAGAGCTGGAAGGGAGCGCTTAATGTGAGTTACAGTATTGGACCTGGCTTTACAGGGAGTCATTCTTTCAGGTAATTTTGCATTGCTTTAATAGCCTGAAAAAGTCTTATATTTTTAACGAAAACATGTTGAGATGCCTATTCTACTAGGTACATTTTGCTTATTTCTTATTCTCATTTTCATTACTAAACAACTGATGGTTTTACATTACTTAAAAAGTACTTACTAAACATATATGGACCCAATACAGGAGCACCCAGATACATAAGGCAAGTTCTTAATGACTTACAAAGAGACTTAGACTACCACACAATAATAGTGGGAGACTTTAACACTCCACTGTCAATATTAGACAGATCAACCAGACAGAAAATCAACAAGGATATCCAGGGCTTGAACTCAGACCTGGAGCAAGCAAACCTGATAGACATTTACAGAACTCTCCACCCCAAATCCACAGAATATACATTCTTCTCAGCACCACATCACACCTACTCTAAAATTGACCACATAATTGGAAGTAAAGCACTGCTCAGCAAATGCAAAACAACTGAAATCATAACAAACAGCCTCTCAGACCATAGTACAATCACGTTAGAACTCAGAATTCAGAAACCAACCCAGAACCGCACAGCTTCATGGAAACTGAACAACTGGCTCTTGAATGTTGACTGGATAAACAACAAAATGAAGGCAGAAATAAAGAAGTTCTTCGAAACCAATGAGAACGAAGATACTACATGCCAGAATCTCTGGGACACATTTAAAGCAGTCTCTAGAGGAAAGTATATAGCAATAAGTGCCCATATGAGAAGAATGGAGAGATCCAAAATTGACACCCTATCGTCAAAATTGAAAGAGCTAGAGGAGCAAGATCAAAACAACTCAAAACCCAGCAGAAGACAAGAAATAACTAAGATCAGAGCTGAGCTGAAGGAGATTGAGGCACAAAAAACCCTCCAAAAAATTAATAAATCCAAGAGCTGGTTTTCTGAAAAGATCAACAAAATAGACCACTATCCAGATTGATTAAAAAGAAAAGAGAGAACAACCAAAATAGATGCAATAAAAAATGATAAAGGGGAAATCACCACACATTCCACAGAAATTCAAACCATCATCAGAGAATATTACAAACAACTCTATGCACATAAACTAGTAAACCTGGAAGAAATGGATAAATTCCTGGACTCCTGTGTCCTCCCAAGCCTAAACCAGGAGGAAGCTGAAACTATGAATAGACCAATAACAAGGGCAGAAGTCGAGGCAGCAATTAAGAGCCTACCACACAAAAAAAGCCCAGGTCCAGACGGGTTCACAGCCGAATTCTACCAGACACACAAAGAGGAGCTGGTACCATTTCTTCTGAAACTATTCCAAATAATCCAAAAAGAAGGAATCCTTCCCAGATCATTCTATGAGACCAATATCATCCTGATACCAAAACCCGGCAGAGACCCAACAAGAGAAGAAAACTTCAGGCCAATATCCATGATGAACATAGATGCAAAAATCTTCAATAAAATATTGGCAGGCCGATTGCAACAGCAAATCAAAAAACTTATTCATCATGATCAAGTAGGATTCATCCCAGGGATGCAAGGCTGGTTCAACATACGCAAGTCTATCAACGTAATTCACCACAGAAACAGAACCAAAAACAAAAACCACATGATTATCTCAATTGATGCAGAGAAGGCATTTGACAAAATTCAACAGCCCTTTATGCTAAAAACCCTCAATAAACTCGGTATCAATGGACGTATCTCAAAGTAATAAAAGCTATTTATGACAAACCAACAGCCAATATCATACTGAATGGGCAAAAACTGGAAGCATTCCCTTTGAAATCCGGCTCTAGACGAGGATGCCCTCTGTCACCACTCCTATTCAATATAGTACTGGAAGTGCTAGCCACAGCAATCAGGCAAGAAAAAGAAATAAAGGGTATTCAAATAGGAAAGGTGGAAGCCAAATTGTCTCTATTTGCAGACGACATGATAGTATACCTAGAAGACCCCATTGCCTCAGCCCAAAAACTCCTGAAACTGATAAGCAACTTCAGCAAAGTCTCAGGATATAAAATCAATGTGCAAAAATCACAAGCATTCATCTACACCAATAATAGACTTAAAGAAAGCCAAATCAGGAACGAACTGCCATTCACAGTTGCTACAAAAAGAATAAAATACCTAGGAATACAACTCACAAGGAACGTAAGGGACCTCTTCAAGGAGAACTACAAACCACTGCTCAACGAAATCAGAGAGGACACAAACAGATGGAGAAACATTCCATGTTCATGGTTAGGAAGAATTAATATCGTAAAAATGGCTATACTGCCCAAAGTAATTTACAGAATCAACGCTGTCCCCATCAAGCTACCATTGACTTTCTTCCCAGAACTAGAAAAAACCACCATGAACTTCATATGGAACCAAAAGAGAGCCCGCATAGCCAAGTCAATTCTAAGCAAAAAGAACACAGCGGGGGGCATCACACTACTGGATTTCAAACTATACTACAAGGCTACAGTAATCAAAACAGCATGTTACTGGTACCAAAACAGAGATATAGACCAATGGAACAGAACAGAGGCATCAGAGGCAACACAGCATATCTACAACTATACAATCTTTGATAAACCCGACAAAAACAAGCAATGGGGAAAGGATTCCCTGTTCAACAAATGGTGCTGGGAAAACTGGCTAGCCATGTGCAGAAAGCAGAAACTGGACCCCTTCCTGACACCTTACACCAAAATTAACTCCAGATGGATTAAAGACTTAAACATAAGACCTGGCACCATAAAAACCCTAGAAGGAAATCTAGGCAAAACCATCCAGGACATAGGAGTAGGCAAGGACTTCATGAACAAAACACCAAAAGCATTGGCAACAAAAGCCAAAATAGACAAATGCGACCTGATGAAACTCCACAGCTTCTGCACGGCAAAAGAAACAGTCACTAGAGTGGATCGGCAACCAACAGAATGGGAAAAAATTTTCGCAGTCTACCCATCTGACAAAGGGCTGATATCCAGAATTTACAAAGAACTCAAACAGATTTACAGGAAAAAAAGAAACAAGCCCATTCAAAAGTGGGCAAAGGATATGAACAGACACTTTACGAAAGAAGACATGTATGAGGCCAACAATCATATGAAAAAATGCTCATCATCACTGGTCATCAGAGAGATGCAAATCAAAACCACATTGAGATACCATCTCATGCCAGTTAGAATGGCGATCATTAAAAAATCTGGAGACAACAGATGTTGGAGAGGATGTGGAGAAAAAGGAACACTTTTACACTGTTGGTGGGAGTGTAAATTAGTCCAACCATTGTGGAAGACAGTGTGGTGATTCCTCAAGGCCTTAGAAATAGAAATTCCATTTGACCCAGCAATCCCATTACTGGGTATATACCCAAAGGACTATAAATCGTTCTACTATAAGGACACATGCACACGAATGTTCATTGCAGCACTGTTTACAATAATAAAGACCTGGAATCAACCCAAATGCCCATTGATGATAGACTGGATTGGGAAAATGTGGCACATATACACCATGGAATATTATGCAGCATTTAGAAATGATGAGTTTGTGTCGTTTGTAGGGACATGGATGAATCTGGAGAACATCATTCTCAGCAAACTGACGCAAGAACAGAAAATGAAACATCGCATATTCTCACTCATAGGCGGGTGATGAAAAATGAGAACACATGGACACAGAGAGGGGAGTACTAAACACTGGGATCTATTGGGGGGAAAGAGGGAGGGCCAGTGGGAGGGGGAGGTGGGAAGGGATAGCCTGGGGAGAAATGCCAAATGTGGGTGAAGGGGAGAAAGCAAACAAAACACACTGCCATGTGTGTACCTATGCAACTGTAATGCATGCTCTGCACATGTACCCCAAAACCTAAAATGCAATAAAAAATAAAAAAAATTAAAAATAAAATGAAAACTTTAAAGCATACTAAATTATTATCAGTATTAGCATACTGTGAAATCAAACATGAACTTCTGAGAGCCAAATCTTAGATAAAGCAGTGTATAGTTAGATAAGTGTTTGCACTTATCTTACATAGAGCTTTTAAAATAAAAACAATTTCATGTCATAAAAAAATAATGAAAAGTACTTACTAAATGAAAAATTGAATTCTTTCACTAGTAGTATCACAATATTAGTTTCATAGAGTCTCAAAAATTACTACATTTGAATTATAGGTTTAACATTTCAAACTAGGTTCTTCAAAATTCTCTCTTCACCTAGTTTTTAAAATAGTTTTTCAAATAACTTTCAAAATGCTATACATGTGAAAAACTAGGTGAAGCTAAGGGAGAGATAAAGATGAAGAGAGAAGGGAGCCAACATTGTTGATCACTTATTGTGTGGGTTCAATGAATTAAAATGGGTAAATCACATAGGTACTGTAAGGCTCCATAGAATTATTATTACAATTATTATTCTTATTAATACATGATAACAGTCTTCTAGAATAGATGCGATCACAAATTGTGTGTTATCGAACTTATTCTTACAGAAAGAGTAAAAGTTTACCACTGGGTCAAGGCAGGCAGGAAATGCAAGCTAGAGAAATCAGCTTGTACAGAGTTGTTGAATAGCATGGCATGATCTGAACTTTAAGAAGTTTGATTTGCCTGAAATGTAATAGAAGAGGGAAATGTAGCACTGATGAATCATATGGCTGCTTTTATTAAACCAAAAATATTAAATCAGTCTTGTTTGCTAACAGTTTACCCTAACTATATGAATTTGGATTCTCAGAATATTTTTGTAGCTTCTGTAGGATTTCTCTTATTCCACAAAGTTTAAAATATTAGAAGTCCAATTTCCTTGCTTTATAATCAGTTTATAAATGTTTGATTTATATGTGTTTATTTATCTCTAAAATTCAATCAGAACAGTATTCTTTTAATTTAAGAGACTATATTATCTAATTTGTGTATATCCTCCAGAGGAAGGAAAACATAACTTATTCAATGAAAGGTAAAGGCTTTTTGATTACAAACAGAAATATACAGACATAGAAAACATATAACTTCAGTTCTACAAGTTTAGTCACAAAGAGTAAACTCAAAATCATAAACATTTCTAGGTCTAGATATAAAAAAGCTGTGCTCCTTCACTGTGAGCACAGAAGTCTCTATTGGTTTTAACTCAAAGTGGACAAATACACAAACAACCACAAAACTAAAAACTAGTTTCCCTCACATCTTACCTCACAGAAATCTTGATAATCCATTAATTCATTTACCAATATCATCAAATGAGAAGACATAAGGGCAAATTGCCAATCATTGCTGCCACCAGTGAGGAATAACTTAATCTGCCGTACGCAAAGCAGAAACATAAAACACAAAATCAGTAGCGAAAACATAAAAGCTAGAGATACAGAATATCAGCAAAGTTAAATTTCTACTGTTGCTTAGCATTTATGTGTGAGAGCCAAAAGAAGATATGAAGAATGGGCTTAAGCTGCCCGTACCTGGTTCTGCAAAATGAATCCATTGTACTTGTAAGTGGAACCCCCAAAAATCTCCCACAATGAGGAAAGGAATGCAAACCTTCACTAGACAGATTGTGCATTTCGGTGGATTTCAATTACTTGCATTACTATCATGTTTCTACAAGTTAACTTCTTTGTCTACAGAGCTGTAAAATAGTCTAGTTAAGGATACTGACAGGTAGAGGTGACAATAAAAGATGAGCCCAAGTTTTTCCCAGTTTTCCTTATATGATCATATTCATTTATTTTGTGAATATTTATTGAGCATTTCCTATACCGTAGACACCATTTTGGATTCTGGGGATTTAGCAGTGAACAAAGCAGGCAAAAATCTCCTCCCTGTGGAACCTGCATTCTAGAGTTCAGTTTATTTGAAGCATGATGAGTTTGAAGTGATAATATGACAAATAAATATTCTTCTGGAACTCAAAAACACTAAAAATGAGAAAGACATAGGATTAAAGATGTAAATGTGCCACTTTGAGAATCTTAGCAGATAGCCTATGTTTTCTGTTAAGACTAATATCAACTTTTTCTTCCTCATATGTTGCATTTTTCTTTACTTAATTTTCTTCATTTAATGATACACCACCAACGAATTTGGGTTTCTTACTAATCATGTATCCACGGCTTATATTTTTAGACACGTGCTAAACAATATTTCTACTTTTCTGCTATAAATTTTTATCTGTTGTTATCAAAATGAAATCATGTGGCACAAGAACAGAAAATGAAACACCGTATATTCTCACTCATAGGCGGGTGATGAAAAATGAGAACACATGGACACAGAGAGGGGAGTACTAAACATTGGGGTCTATAGGGGGAAAAGGGGAGGGCCAGTGGGAGGGGGAGGTGGGGAGGGATTGCCAGGGGAGAAATACCAAATGTGGGTGAAGGGGAGAAAGCAAACAAAACACACTGCCCTGTGTGTACCTATGCAACTATATTGCATGCTCTGCACATGTACCCCAAAACCTAAAATGCAATAAAAAAAAAAGAAAAAGAAAAAGAAAAAAAAAAAGAAATCATGTACTTAATGCCTTAAAATGAAAAATGAAAATACCCATCGATCAGTTTTACTCTGAGGTACTTTTAGTTGAATTTGCAAATGGAGTAAAGATCAGAAGCACAGTGTAGTTTGGTGGGGTGGCGGAAGCCAGAATTTGTTCTTAACAATATACAAGTTTTGACAGATCATTCAGTATTCCATTAAAAAATGATTACAAACTAGAAACAACTGAGATCTCCCTACCCTTCGAATAAATGAAGATTAATTTTGTTCTCTTGGGGAAAATAGCACTTTCCCATGTCATTTTCGATTCATAAAATGTGAGTAACAGTGTTTTTTTCCTGTCTGGCTGAGCTTCATTGTATTTTCCCTAGTTTTCTAATTTGGCTGATTGTAACTCATGAATGAATATTAAAAGACTGACCCAAATCAGAATCAACAAGGGTGGCCTAGAAACATGTCATTATGTAGTTGTGCATTTTAGCAGGAGCTTCCCAAATTCTCATTTAACAACAGAATTTTCTGTTTTTTATAGGTGACACTAAGCCAGCTCTTAAACTTACATACCATTTCCATAATCATAAAGATAGTTACTGAATCTAGGATTTAATATAAATATAAATAGATATATTCAAATAACACGCTTATACTTTTTTCTTTATTACATAATGGACTGTCTTATTTGTTTCCGTAAGGTCTATTTTTAAAATTTAGAATAAATATCTAATATTTTGAATAATAAAATATTTTGAATTTCAAATAAATAACAGTATAGCTATGAGAAAATAATATAAAACAGCTTTTACTATTTGACTTCAAGGTGCATTCTTAGGTGCTTAGAAGTAAATTTGCATAATGTCTGTACTTTACTTGCAAATGGTTCAACAGTGTCAACAATTACTGAATTTAGGTGGTAGGATGCTATTGCATAGCTTTTCATAATAAAGCACTATTATGAAAATAGTTTTTTTAATAATAAAACACTGTAAAAGACTCGACATAATTCACTGTGGTAATTTATTCCTTTTCAAATTCTAGGAAGGTTAGAATGCATGTTCATAACATCAATAAAATTACAAGGATTTATAATGTAATTGGGACTATCAGAGGATCTGTGGAACCTGGTGAGTCAGATAATTTTTTAAAAACATTTTGTTTTTATAAAAATTAAAGAGTAAGTAAAGATAAGTTGTAGTCAACAATTGATGTGGGGGTTTTTTTGGCTGATTTGAAACTACTAAATTTTGGGGAAAATTGTACAACTCTAAACAAAGACTTTATAGTGTTTCTTGTCTTTTATACAGAAAACTCAAGCAAGAGTATGTTTATTTAAAAACATAAATTACAAATATTTATAATGTATTCAAAGTTGTAAGGTTTTTTAATATACTATTTTCCAGACAGGTATGTTATTCTGGGAGGTCACCGGGACGCCTGGGTATTTGGAGCTATTGACCCAACCAGTGGGGTTGCTGTTTTGCAAGAAATTGTCCGGAGTTTTGGAAAACTGATGAGTAAAGGTAAACAACTTTTCTTTTCTAGGTGATGACAAAAAGTGACTTACTTAATTTTCTTTTATTTTTAGGCAGCTGTACCTAACCATGTGTGTTGACAATACTTACAGGCTGGAGACCTAGAAGAACTATCATTTTTGCCAGCTGGGATGCAGAAGAATTTGGACTTCTGGGTTCCACAGAATGGGCTGAGGTAAATAAGACAAAGAAGGTTCTTACTATTTTCTTGGTCAGCAGGGACCATGTATATATATATAAATACACACACACACACACACACACACACATCTCAGGATGATCAAAAATACATTCCATCACCTAATATAGTTTTGGTTTGGAGAATGACTCAAGAGAATTTAAGAAATGGTTTGTTTTTACTTTCACATCAGTTTGGCAATAACCTCTTATTACTAGGTTACAAACAAACTTATTGTCTCTTGTCAAAATATTATAGTTGCCATTTGTATTTGTTTTATAAAAAATAAGTAAAAACGGTAAGCTCAGAAAGTAATCAAAATTGGCAAGATGTTTTTGATAAGGGAATTAACTTATCTAAAAACTGATACAGATGCTTGGATCTAATTTTTAAGTTTTTAAGTTTCTTTAGACTTCTCCCATCTGAGAAAATAAAAGATGTTCTATTAAGATGGCCATATGTTGATGATATTTTCACATTTACAGATTCCATGTAAGATAGCAACCATAAGTATACTTTAGCATTTGCAACGAATATGTGCTTCATTGTTAAGTATAAAGTCTTAATTCTGTGAGTTGAATTACTTTAATAAATTGGCCTGCTTCACAATTTCAGAGGTGGGGTTTATTTTCTTCAGATATGATTGATTGTCATTTGTCACTAGCTGTTAGTTATTTATATTTAAGGGTCTCTCCTAGGCCCCTTTTCTTTCATCTTCTTTCTTTAGTCTCTCTGTAAAGTAATCTCTAAGTTCTTAATTGTAAAAGGTAAGCATATACTTTTTAAAAAAACTTTTAAGTTCAGGGGTACAAGTTCAGGTATGTTACACAGGTAAACTGTGTCATGGGGATTTGCCATACTGTTCAACAACTCTGCACGAGCTGATTTCTTTAGTTGGCATTTCCTGCCTGCCTTGACCAAGTGGTAGTAAACTTTTACTCTTTCTGCAAGACTAAGCTCCATAAACGCACAATTTGTGATCACATCTCTTCTAGAGGAGTGTTATCATGTATTAATAAGAATAATAATTGTAATAATAATTCTGTTGACTCGTACAGTAGCTACGTGATTTATCCATTTTAACTCATTTAACCCACGCAGTAAGTGATCAATAAATGTTGGCTCCCTTCTCTCTTCATCTTTACCTCTACCTTAACTTCACCTAGTTTTTCACATGTATAGCATTTTGAAAATTATTGGAAAAACTATTTTAAAAACTAGGTGAAGAGAGGATTTGGAAAAACCTAGTTTAAAATGTTAAACCTATAAAACTCAAATGTAGTAATTTTTGGGATTGTATGAAACTAATATTGTGATATTGCTAGTGAAAGACTATTTCATCACTCAATTTTATTTTATTAAGCCCAGTACCCACTAGTTATTGTCCTGACCCTCTCCTTTCTCCCAACTTCCACCCTTTGAAAGTCCCCAGTGTGTGTTGTTTCCCTCTATGTGTCCATGTGTTCTCATCATTTAGCTCCCACTTATAAGTGAGAACATGTGATACTTACTTTTCTGTTTCTGCATTAGTTTGCCAAGGATAATGGTCTTCAACTCCATCCATATCCCTGAGAAAAACATAGTCTCATTCTTTTAATGACTGTGTAGTATTCCAAGGTGTATATGTAACGCATTTTCTTTATCACATCAATCATTGATGGACATTTAGGTTGAATTCATGTCTTTGCTGTTATGAATAGTGCTGCAGTAAACATACATGTGTATGTGTCTTTATAATAAAATGGTATATTCCTTTAGTTATATACCCAGTAATGGGATTGCTGGGCCCAGTGCTATTTCTAGGTAGGTACACTGTGTAAGTACTTACCTTCCCTCCACCACCTGCTGTTTATCATTTAAAGTCCAGATTTTATAGAGCTGCTTTAAAATATGGCATACCTGTCTTGTCACTGTGTTTAGTTTTAAAGATGCTTTCCTCCTAATTCATTTTCTTTTACATTAGTTTAAAATACTATAATAAGAACAATATGAATCAAACAATATAGAGGGGTAAAATTCCCAATCACAGTTACTTGTCTGATATCATTTATCCTTTGTTGATTACATTTACACTGTGAATTGTTTTCACATTGATATTATTAATATGCATTTTGAAACTATAACATTAACTTGATGAGTCAAATTTTATTAGTTCAGGTCTGTTTTTCCTCCTGCTCCTGTGGTGGGTGAAGGTCATTGGCTTTTGGAAACGTGTAATTTCTTGTGACACATAATATATATAAATATGTGCTTCTGTTTTTTAAATTTCAGCAGCTGAATGTAAAGAAATCTAATTATAAAGTAATAAACATGCTTTATATTGATTTATAAACATGTGCATTAAAAGACAATTTCAATACAGTTTCCAGTTTTGTGCGAGGTTCTTGATTATATTCATCAGCGTATTTACCCTCTTTAAATACGCATAAAGAATTTTCTTTATTTCCACTATAAATCTGTTATAATAGAACCTTTGATTTTATATTTCTCTATAATGGAGTCAACTATCACCTGGCTGATGCAAGCAAGTACAAAGAGGTGACAGTTTTTATTTTTGCCATAACCACATACAGATTTAAATGTTTTTACTGTAACATATTTTAGAAAGCTAACAAGCCAGAGAGAGAGGTGAAGGGCTCTCGCAGTGTGTTCCCATCTGTGTGTAAGTGAATTAGTCTTGCTTTACTATATCTTTCTTGGATTCGTCTGTGTGTGTGTGTGTGTGTGTGTGTGTGTGTGTGTGTGTGTGTCTTGTTTTGTCTTTATCTGTGCCTCCTCTCTAATTTTTTGTCTTTCTTTTTTATTCTTTCACTTCTCCATATACATAGTAAATATAAACAAATGGAAATTTTCTATTTCTCACTTTTGAAATGATAAATTTACTTGGGTATCCACTCTAAATGGATCTCAAACTTCAGGGTATGTAAGACTCAATTGCTAGTTATATCCATTAGAAAATACAGATTTTTGGTTGGGCACAAGATTACGCCTGTAATCTTAGCACTTTGGGAGGCCAAGGAGAGCAGATCACCTGAGGTCAGGAGACCAGCTTAGCTAACATGGTGAAACCCCGTCTCTACTAAAAATACAAAAATTAGCTGGACGTAGGTGGCATGCACCTGTCGTCCTGGTTACTTGGGAGACTGAGGCAGGAGAATTACTTGAACCTGAAAGGCAGAGGTTGAAGTGAGCTGAGATCATGCCACTGCACTCCAGCCTGGGCAGCAGATTAAGACTGTGTCTCATAGAAAATAAAAAATAATTTTAAAATAACACATTTCCAGGCCTCACTTGTAGCAGTTCTGATTCAGTAGATCTAGGGCAGGGCCCTAGAATGTGGGAGCCATTTCCCTAACATCTTCGGATTCAGGGAATCAAGGAACCACACTTTGAAAATATTTTTTTCCCTGAGGGCTCTCTGCTTTTGCTATAAACAGTAGCTGTTGCTTCATAATATCCTTATTTCTTATATTAATTGCATAATTGTTGTTAACCAGCTGATTTTGTGCATTTTCTCAGAAATTATGGTCAAAGGCAGACATAGATATTTAATTCTGAAACATATTTGTAAACCAGTTTTCCACAAAATTAATTTGCTTATTTTGTTTACATTTTTACAATTGTAAGTAATGTGAATTAAGTAACAACTTTGCTTCAACTATAGGAGAATGCCAAAATACTCCAGGAGAGAAGCATTGCTTATATCAACTCAGATTCATCCATAGAAGGTAAATTTTATTTCAATTTATAGTAAAATTTTCAGAAAGTAAATTTTATTTCAAGTAATTTTACTTATTGTTTAGTAGGCCATTCATTAAGCCTGTGAATTCTAACTTATTAACCACCTCAGATATCCCCTTCCTATGAGATGCCTCAGTAATACTTTTATTTTTCATTTTACCACAAAGAAAATAATTAGGATTCAGATGAACTGATATGATTCATAACTAAGCTATTGCTTTTAACTTCTTTAATATATTTACTATTTACCTATATTAAATTACTACTTAAAATGCTAGTATTAACCCCATATTTTTTCACTATGGAGATATTAATGGAATTTGGCTGAAATAGTTCAGAAGAAAGATTTTACAGATATTTTGTCTAGAAATATTTCCTGTATTTTTTGTAAAAAAAAAAAATTGAAGTAATTGTACTTACTCCTTTTGAACTGCAAACTCCTTTTGAATCTGTCATGTGAGATTTCCGTCTGTAGGGTTTCATTGCATTGTGATTATTTTTAAATAAATGTTAGAACATAATAATTACTGACATGGTTTTGTCTAATGTCTTGGTATATACTATTGCATAGAATGAAACAAGTAAAAAACGAAAGCTATAGCCTTATCACTTCCTTTGCCAAAGTACCCCTAAGAATTGTTGCCATAAGAATGACTCTTAAAATCGCTATGGGAACTGCTACCTTGGCAACTGAAGTTCACCAAGTCCTTCTTTTATTCACATATGTGATGCAGCCTCTCTTGTTCCTGAAGAACTATTTCCACTCTGTTTTATTCCTTGGGAATGAAGTCTTTGATTTGAAGATTATTATATCTTGTTTAAAATTAGAACATAAATTTATAATTAAACATAAATGGAATCTCATTTAGAAGTATGAAATAATATTCTGTGTTTTTTTTCAGGCAATTATACTCTCAGAGTTGACTGTACACCCCTTCTGTACCAATTAGTGTATGAACTGACAAAAGAGGTATATTAGGAGATGTGTCTTCGTATGTTTTCTTTTGAATGGATAAATGAGTAATATGTCTTCTCCCCTAAATGAATGGTATTTTTAAGCTGGTGAGAGAACATTATTCAATCATATAAACAAGTCAAAACAAAATCTTTAATATGCTGTTTACCTATATGACATAACTAAGAAGACAGTATCACCAGTTTCTTTGTTCTAGTAATAGCCTTTATTAATAATTGTGTAAATAGTTACAATATGTATTTATCTGGTAGAGGTATTTGATACAGCAGAAAGAACACTGAGCTGGACTACAATGGCCTGGGGTTCAAAAACTGTCTTAGCTACTAATTCACTCATTCAGTAAATATTCATTGAGTGGTCACTATATGTCAGACTCTATAAAATGAATTATAGCAGCAATAGTGATAAAAGGACAAGGTCACTGAATTCAAAGACTTCGTAGTCTAGAGAGAACACAGACTGGTAAATGAGGAATTAGAGTTCACTAGAATATTTGATACCATGTATGATGGAGAAAAGTTAGGGGATAGAGAATATGAAATCCTGGGGTGGCTGGGGGCAGGTGAGGAACATAAGAAGAGGTTTACAGAGTCACTGATGCTTGGACTGTCAAATGAAGGGATGAAGAAGTAAGGGAGAGGGTATTCTAAGCAGAGGACACATTATCTAAAAAAGATGTGGAAGTATGAAAGAATATATTTCCTGATGTGTAGATAGCTCAGCATTGCCAAGCAAAAGGGAAAAAAAGTGGGAAAGATGGTAAGAAATGAGGCATAACAAATGGGCCAAGGAGTTCAGAAATCTGTTATGAGAAAAAATCATTAAAGAATTTCTAACAAAGTTGTGCATTGTTTTATATCAGTGTAGTGAATACATTAAGTAGCTGCAAGTCTAAAGGCAAAAAGGAAATAATTCTGCAAGCTTGCTAATCTCCCAGTAATTTATAAGTAATTTTATAAATATTAAATGAGTTATAGATATTAAAAAACTCCAAAATCTAAAGCACTCTGAATCTCTAAAACTCTATAATCTACTCATTTAATATCTGTGAGCATCATTTAAATAGTTCCTTGTGAAAGAATTGACCTGTCAAAATTTTCGCTTCAAGGTCAGCCTTAGATAACAATATGAAGTAGCTATCACTTCTCTCTGGGTACTATTAATATTTCCTAATCTTTCTTAATCTTACCAATCTCTTTTTACGTTAATGTCTTTAAAAACTAGTTTTCCAAATGAAACTCCTCGTATTTTCCTAATCACAATGCTCTAACCATCTTGGGTAGCTAATATCTTTAATCCTTTCATTGAAATGTTCCATAAAAGCATCTTATATAGAAGCTAGCTGAAAAGAAAATCTTTACTGAGGGAACATTTTTTGGAACAGGAGTTTATGGTTTGTGCTGTACTAGAGATAATCCCTGCCCTTGATGTCAGGAATGATAAGAATTTGGTGGTTGATAGAAGTTGATGTCTATGCCCCTTTGTACAAAGATAAATGCCTATCTATGAGCATGCTAAGACCCAGTAGACAAAAGAGACTTGTTTTTACTCTCCTATAAACTGATTATTACAATTTTATTAATTCCTAGTGTGTATTAGCACAAATAGTCAAGCCATATTAGTGACGTGAGGATAGGGTAGGAATGAGAGACAAGACTGAGCTTGGAGAGAAAGGCAGCTGCCTGATGGAGCAAGAGATGGGGCAAAGTATTGCTAAATAAGAGGAGGGCTATCAATTCTGACAATGCATATAGCTAAGATAAGACTGACCTTGCCAAGTATGGTGGCACATGCCTGTAGTTCCAACTAAGGCAGTAGGATCATCTGAGCTCAGGAGTGCACGCCATAGCAAAACCCTGACTCTCGGGGTGGGGGGAACTAATCTTGATTGCCTAGGTCAAAGGGATGTGATTTCTGATTAGTATTAGATGGGGACAGTATGATTAAGAAAATGAAGAGGATTTTTTTTTAAGTTTAAGGTGGTTTTTGTCTGGGGGTTGGGGGCTAGGGGAGGGATAGTAGGGAGTGGAGAGATTGGGAGGGATAGCATTAGGAGAAATACCTAATGTAGATGATGGGGGGATGGATGGATGCAGCAGGCATGTGTATACCTATGTAACAAACCTGCACATTCTGCACAGGTACCCCAGAATTTAAAGTATAATTTAATAAAAAATTTGCAAAAGAAAAAACAGTATAGTCAAGAAACATAAGAAAAATTGCTCATAAGAAAATGAAGAGGATTTTACTGGGAATTCAGTCTAAGCAGGAGGTAGAAACTGGAACAGAATCTCCCTCAACCATGAAGAATAGAACCCAGTTAGTTGGATAGAAATGAGCAGAACATCTCTGCAGCTGCTGCATGTTGGTAGGGAAGGATGTGCAGTGCCAAAGCTGTTTCTAAGCTGTGGATCCTATATGCAGTGATAAAGTACCATCCCATTCATCTTAAGCTAAGGGCAAGTGACCACTTCCCAGCCCTACCATTATTCTGTGGGAGAAGGCAGATTTACCACTGTTACCTTCTACTTGAAGGCTGACGTGGGCTTGTGTTATCAGTAAACACAACTCATTTGTGCCTCTTAGTAAGTGGGATGAGATTGAAACGGAAATTTTTCAAAAATACATGGCGGTATCCAACATCTTTATTAGATGCTCTTAAATTTAATTGCCATTTTCTCAGAAAGGCCTTACCTAGAGACACATCTATCTCCCATCCCCTATCCACATCTCTGTATAGCACTTTGATATTTTATTTTCAAATGCTTATTATAATTTTGTATTAAAAATTGTATTTGGTGTGTGTATCCCAGTTAGATTTAATTGTGAGGTCCAAGAGGGTAGAAACTATATCTCTCTTTCTGCATTTCTCTTCTGAGTTCAGAGCTTAGTAAATATCTATAGAAAACATTTTAAGAATAGTGGCACAGAAGTTAGAATAACCAACTCTGTCTAAAGGCCAGAGAAAATATCAGATTCTTATGTTAAGAAAGGTACCATTATCCCCATTTTTACAGGTGAGAAGACTGAGGTTCAAAGAGAGGAACCTTTGATTCACCAAGTTATAATCCTTTCACAGTTAGTTAAGTAGAGTCTGCCTTGGATGTATTTTTGAGCAAATCAGGGTTATAAACAAACAAGCAAATAAAATACGACCAATATGTGTAGCAGTCGAGATTTAAAATAGACCAGTTGGACTCCCTAGTCCATGGCCCACAATGTTTTCATCACATGGCCCTGCTCTTCTTAGAGTGTCAAAAGACAAAGCAAGTATAAGTTTGTAAATGTACTTTAATGAAAGAAATAAAAATGTTTATATACACACAAACATAGAAACTTTTAAAATTCCCAAGTAGTAATCTGAGGTAATGTAGACCTTTTAAAAAAAATCCATACAACTTTAACTTTGTATAAGACTTTCTAAAAGAATAATGCCCACTAACCTCTGCCTGCCCTGCAAAACCAAGACTTAAAGGTTAAGCTGAGCTTCAAATTATGTCACCTCTAATGTTCTGAGACTGCTTTGTAGGTCTTATTAGGCAAAAATAATTTACAAAAGCAAATGTTATATCTGAAGTATTCTCCAATGTCTTCCCACTAACAAATCTAAGCTGCCAAACATTAAAATGATGACATTGTAAAAACTTTAAATGCTATTTAAAGGTTCACCAAAATAAGCAGGAAATTACATCTTAGGTACATGGCAAAATTCCCAACACAGGTAGGCATCATGAATGAACAGTAATTTGGGCTAGATTTATTTCTTGCCATTTGCAAAAATAATTTCTCTATAAAGGAACTTATTTATACATGTATATAAATACATATATATGTCATTAAAAGTAGAAATGATGACAAATCACATATAGTTTTCTTTTGACATAAATATAGTTGTTTCTATCCCTAATTTCCAGTATTTGATTTATCTTTCTAGATCCCCAGCCCTGATGGTGGGTTTGAGAGTAAATCACTGTATGAAAGCTGGTTGGAAAAAGACCCTTCACCTGAAAATAAAAATTTGCCTAGGTAAGTTACTGGTATGCACCTTTCCTATCATAGGATAAATTATAAATTCCCCTCTACCTCCTGTTTCTCCAAACATGAAATTCTCAAATGTCTCATCAATAATTTGAGTCCAGAAAAGATAATAAAGAATTCCTGGCCTGGTGCGGTGATTCACACCTATAATCTCAGCACTTTGGGAGGCTGAGGTGAGTGGATTACCTAAGGTTAGACATTCAAGATCAGCCTGGCCTACATGGTGAAACCCTGTCTCTAATAAAAATACAAAATTAGCCAGGCATGGTGGCGGGCGCCTGTAATCCCAGTCACTCAGGAGGCTGAGACAGGAGAATTGGTTGAACCCAGGAGGCAGAGGATGCACTGAGCCGAGACTGCACCATTGCACTGCAGCCTGGGCAAGAGTGAAACTCCACCTCAATTAAAAAAAAAAAAAAGAATGAAAAAAAAAAAAAACAAAGGCTCCATTTAGCCTTTGTTTTGCTGGTAAGCCAGCACATGAAATCTTTCAGCCTGTATCAGAGCACAAATAGATACAGTTTTGCAAATTTTTAGTCCAAATAGTTTTGCTACATTATTAGTCACTAGTTGGCATTCTGGCATAAAATTTCATTTAGGTATGTATTAGGTGTATTAATATATAATATAACTTCAGATGATGATAATGAAGTTAAAAAACAAATGCTGGATTATTTGCTTGTAAATTTATTAAAGAGCATTATCAATAACCACTGAATTTTGTGATTAATTTAGAATATATATAAATATTTTTTGCCTCTTATTCATGCTACAGAAGCTTTCTTAAATTTATTTGTTTTCTTTTTTCCTAAACATTATGTACTAAAAAGTATCTATTTGTTTTCTACTGCAATGCCATTTCTAATACAGATTGAGCGTTCCTAATTCAAAAATCTGAAATCTGAAGTGGTCCAAAATCCAAAACTTTTTGAGCACCAACATGATGTCACAAGTGGAAAATTCCACCCATTATAGTACTTAAGACAAATGTTGTTTCGTACACAAAATTATTTTAATTATTATATAAAATTAAATTCAGGCTATGGATATAAGGTATATTTGGAACATAAATGAATTTTGAGTGTAGACTTGGGCCCCATCCCCAAGATATCTCATTACATATATGTAAATATTCATAGTCTGAAAAAAATCTGAAATCCAAAATACTTCTGGTCCCATTTCATATGGGATACTCAACATGTACAAGCACATAATAGTAAGTTTATAGCTTTATTCCTCATTTCAAATTGGTCTTGTGAAAGTTTGAATGTGGATCCACTATAAAAGTTTCACATGCCAATTCAACAAAAATAGTAATATACAAAAGTGATTTTTAAAACATTGAAGCACTCAGTCTCAAAAACACATATAATAATCTAATCATTTGGAAATATATAGTTATGTTTTGAATGCACATGCAATTTTATATTCTGCTTTCATGACTTACCACTATTTTACAAAAAATTTGTCATGTCTTACATCTTATGTGTGTATGTGTATATATATATATATATATATGTGATAGAGCAGTAGAGGTTTCTTAATCATATGCAAAGAAATAAATTATAATTAGATTTATTTCTAAAATCAAATAAGGCATCATATTTAGATTATTTATGATCTTAAATGTAGACTTTTTAATGGCAATTTTCTTTTTCTTTTTTTTTTTTTTTTTTTTTGAGTGGAGTCCTGCTCTGTTGCCCAGACTGGAGTGCGGTGATGCAATCTCAGCTCACTGCAACCTCCACTTCCCAGTTCAAGCAGTTCTCCTGCCTCAGCCTCCTAAGTAGCTGGGACTACAGTTGTCCGCCACCAAGCCCAGCTAATTTTTGTATTTTTAGTAGAGACAGGGTTTCACCACACTGGCCTGGCTGGTCTCAAACTCCTGACCTTTTGACCTGCCCCTCTTGGCCTCACAAAGTGCTGGGATGATGATCTCTGAGAGCCGGGCCCATGTCTTTGTTGTTTTCCCCTCTAAACAAAAATGTAAATGCTGAAAACATGATAGAAAGCATCATCACCAGGCTGCAGTCTTTGGTGGCACAGCCCAATTTAAATATAGGTTGGTGCAAAAGTATTTGCCATTTTTGCCATTACTTTTAATTTTCTTTCTTTCTTTTTTTTTTTTTTTGAGATGGAGTTTTGCTCTTGTTACCCAGGCTGGAGTGCAATGGCGCAATCTTGGCTCACCGCAACCTCCGCCTCCTGGGCTCAGGCAATTCTCCTGCCTCAGCCTCCTGAGTAGCTGGGATTACAGGCACACACCACCATGCCCAGCTAATTTTTTGTATTTTTAGTAGAGACGGGGTTTCACCGTGTTGACCTGGATGGTCTCAATCTCTTGACCTTGTGATCCACCCACCTTGGCCTCCCAAAGTGCTGGGATTACAGGCGTGAGCCACTGCGCCCAGCCTTAATTTTCAGCATTACTTTTAATTTTACAGCAATTTTCCAGAAGATTATGAAAAAATGTCTTGAGGGTGGTTGACCTTTTTAAAATTCTTGTAAATGTAACATGTAATTTCTTGCTATTCTCGGGACAGAATTCCTTGTCCCGTCTATTTAATTTTGTATCATTTACTTGTTTCTGTATCTCTCTCTCTCTCTCTCTCTCTCTCTCTCTCTCTCTCTCTCTGTGTGTGTGTGTGTGTGTGTGTGTGTGTGTGTGTGTGTGTGTATTGCATTCTATATTTAGAATCAGTAAGCTGGGATCTGGAAGTGACTTTGAAGCTTATTTTCAGAGACTTGGAATTGCTTCAGGCAGAGCTCGTTACACTAAGAATAAGGTAAGCCATTTTATCAGTTTGAATACATGACATTTCATCTACAGTCCTTTAGTGAGGGATGTCACTGAGTAGTTGGGCACCAGATACCTGGTGGATGTAGCCTCGGAAGAGGTCCCAGGGATAGAGATAGACTGCATGTCCCTTTGCAGATGGACAAGGAAGTAATTTGAGTAATTTTGTGAACATTTCATTGTTATGGCTAATCAAAGAAATGGTGATTCACAAGGTAATGTCAGACACTTAGCTGGTTATCAGTACTAAGTAGTTCACATCCTTTTCTTAATTTGTCAGAAAAATCTCATTCTCTAGCCTAGTCTTGCAGGTTCTGCTGTGCTTTTCAGGAGGAAAAATGCAGTTGGAGAATATATTTTGGTCAAGGGAAGTCTTAGGGCAAGATTCATTATTGTCAGTAGCTCCTCTTCGTATTCCCACTTCTGCCTGTCACCTGAGTCAAGGATACTTGGTTGGGAAATAAAGCAAGTTCCTCTTTTTAACTTGATCCTCTTTTCTATTCTGCACTGACTGGTTTGCACCACTGCCACACAGACATCCTGATGATATGCAAGTTCTTGAATATAACCAACATATCCCATATTTGCTCATCAATGTTATAAATTATTTCATAAACCAAATGGAAGATTACAGTAGCAGACACAGATTTGTCATAGATTTTAATCAGTCTTCAAATCATAATTGCAGTACCTAAATCTTGCTTGCTCATTATATATATATATATCTTGCAAATTTGAATATTCAGAATACAACAAAGAAATGAAAGCAACTCAACCCAAAATAGAGAGATAAACTCAGTAAACTAACATTTATTACATTTAATATGTAAAAGATGCATTTTAACTCTTTTTCAAGGCCTGTTCACTTTTATACTTTGTCTTCTGTAATTTGATCAGTTATCTGTTTTCTAAGACCACTTTAGATTAGAAGCAGACAATTAGATAGAAGAAGGACTGACACAGGGATTGCTTTTTAGTGATATTAAAAGCAGTAAGAACAATAGCCCTATAGCAAGAAAGCAAATGGTAAAAACTAAAATTAGAATAGGCAGACCGTAGAACCAAAAAAAATTTATAAAGTATACTACTATGTAATAATTCATATTCATAATAGTACTTTTAATTATGTAATAAAGCTTAAATGACATTTAAATATGCACTGCTCTGGAAGGAAGAGAAGGTACTGAAATAAATCATCCTTAAGCTCTATACTTAGCTGCCTAGAACCTTTTTTTTAACTAATCAATTGATAGGTAACTTTGAACTGTGCTGAGGTGCAATTTGAATATGTATTCCCTAATTTTACTTATTGAAGATACAACAAGGAAAATATTCAAGGTGTAGCATTTTGAATGAAGGTTACATACATTATAAAATAAATATGAGAAAATTTTTGAAATCAGTGAATATTTTATTACATTGTTTTAGTTATTAGCTTTTTGCCTCATTGTGATAAAACTCAGGGTGTTATATGGTTGTATTTTTTCTTTTTCTTTTTTCAAATTTTTAGTAGAGATGGGGTTTCTCCATGTTGCCTAGGCTGGTCTCGAACTCCTGAGCTCAGGCAGTTGGCCCGTTTCAGCCTCCCAAAGTGTTAGGATTACAGGTGTGAGCCACCATGCTTGGCTGGTTGCATTTTTTCTATAGTTATTTTTATGTTTACATAAAAATATTATAACTTGAGTATTTAAGGTTTATTTATACTTGCCTCCCCCCATTTTTTTTTAGAAAACAGATAAGTACAGCAGCTACCCAGTGTACCACACAATTTATGAGACATTTGACTTGGTAGAGAAATTTTATGACCCCACATTTAAAAAGCAACTTTCTGTGGCTCAGTTACGAGGAGCACTGGTATATGAGCTTGTGGATTCTAAAATCATTCCTTTCAATATTCAAGACTATGCAGAAGCTTTGAAAAACTATGCAGTGAGTATCTATAATCTATCCAAGAAACATGACCAACAATTGAGAGACCATGGAGTATCGTTTGGTAAGAAATAGTTGCGCTGATATTTTACAGTCTTTAAGGTAGAGCTTGAAGATGTTATCTCCTATCATGAACAATGCGTATTGTTTCATCCTAGATTACATATTTGCCTTACGTATTTTGACTTCTACACAAAAACTTTAAACAAACACCTATTGAAGAGTCTAATTTAATCTGGCATGTATCAAATGAATCCATTATGGCTGAGTTATTACCACAAACATTGGGATGGTAAACATTTTTCCTATATTACGGCCTTTAAAAATTTTTACTAGGAATAGCATTTGAAAAATGTCACGGTATTTTTAAATACCGAGAAGTAGAGAAAGCCATAAATTCTATTACATACATATTATTAATTATTATCATCATGATTATTACTGCATATATCTTTTAGTGTTTGTCTATATGAAACGTTTTTTACTTGGTCATAAGCATTATATCCTTTTATTAATGACTGTTTAGTGGTTGCCCTTCTGCACTGTGCATCTCCTCTACAGCAGGGATGAATCATAAAGTAGTGTATGTAGTAGAATTCAGGGTTGGGTTTGGAAGTGGATTGCCTGCTTCAGACACTAGCTTTACCATTTTTTCACTGTGTGACCTTTGGAAAGTTACTTAACTTCTCTATGTGTTAGCTTTCATATAATGAAATGATAAAAAAGAATATATTAAGTTTCAAAGGTCATTGTGGAGATTCAGTTAGGTAACATATAGAAGTTGTGGCAGGTGGCACTTAGTGCTCATTAAATGTTACCTATTATTGCTGTTTTATTACAACCTTTGTTTTTTATTATTCAAGGGGAACATATTTTTAGTATGTGCCTAAATTATCAAATATGCACTAAGTTTCTATTGTGTATTAAGTACTACGTTTTTGCCTGGGAGATAGAAGTATGTATAAGGCACAGTCATAGTCCTAAAACAGCTTGAAGTCTCATGTGGGGAAGAAGGCAATATGCAGAGAATAGGATATTATGGGGGTATGTAGAGAGTGCTGCAAGAACACAGAGAATGGGTATGAAATAGTAATGACTTCTGAATATGATTATATAAAGGATCAGTATTAGTAATCTTTATGAGGTTATAAATAACAGCAAGTACTGTGGTCTAGAAAAAAGTGAAGCAAAGAAAATGTGATTATATCAATACAATTGGAGTATCTCTGCGATGATGGGGGAAATAAGGAGATAAAACCAAAAAATGAGCAGAGCCTACAGCAAAATGGACATTCATAGTTCTGTGGCTATTCAGCATCCAGTTGTCTTCCCAAATGCCCTGAATTCCTTTTGGTGAATGATCTCTTACCAGTTTGTATAAGTCAGGGTCCAATTAAGAGACAGAAAGTACACAGTAACAGTGGAAGGGCTTTCTTCATACAAGATTAATTCCCCCACCGACTTACCTTCTTAGAGGCCTGGTTTCCCTGTCATATTTTCAAAAATCACCATTACTATTGGTGGCTATCCATTAGATTAATTATTCTTATAGCTTTTCTATTTCAAAAAAAAAATTTCTTCTGCCTGATGTGTCCCAGTTTCTTCACAATCAAAATTCCTCATTTAATGCCAGGCAAAAATGGTTCCTGAGGAAACACCTATTAGTGTAGGAATGAAGGTATGATTGATGAAATAAGTGAATGAATACATAATCTGCACTCTCTGTCTATAGTTCTTTACCTCTTAATAGCCAATCCACTGTGCTGTCTTATGTCCTTTCTACTCTAGTAAAACTGCTCTTGCCAAAGTTGTCATTGACATGTGTCACTAAATCCCAAGAATACGTTTCAGTTCTCTATCTTGACTTTTGTCCTGCATTTGACATTTAAAATTCTGTCTTCAGCATTCTTTTCTCATAGTTTCCATTGCATCTATTATTACATTATTTGGTTTGAAGATGGTTTAAAAACAATTAAAACTTAAGGAAAATCTAGAACTAAAAGATTGCTTTTAAAAAATAGTGATCATACTTATACTGAATGTACTACTTCCTAGCTAAAGCACTTACAGTTCAGGTTTTCTATTAGGTCAGACCTAATACAAATTAGGTAATAGAAATAGAAACAAAAATCCTTTCTATTAGGTGTGACCTAATAGATCCTGAGCTGTAAGTGCTGTATCTATAAAATGAATATCGTATTTCCTGCTTTGTTTATACCACAGGATTGATGCAAGCAACAAATCAATAATGTATATTTAAAGTCCTGTGTAGAAAATATGGAAAATAACTACACTGTTGTAATAAAAAAAATGATATACAGTCAGCCCTCTCTATTGGTGAGTTTTGCATCCATATATTCAGCCAACTGCAAGCCACAAATATTCAGAAAAACAAAAATCCACTAAGTTCCAAAAAAGCAAAACTTGAATTTGTTGTGCTCTGAGCACTACAGTGAATGTACATGAAGGAAGTGATTTATAGACATTGTATTAGGTATTATAAGTAATCTAGGGATGATTTAAAGTATAGGGGAGGATGTGTATAGGTAACAGGCAAATAGTATGCTATTTTATATAAGGGAGTTGCTTCTATGGAATATGATATCTGCAGGGTTTCTGGAACCCAGGCCCCATTGAAACTGAGGTATGACTGTACTGAGAACCTAATCACTTTCCATAGAAGCATTGTGAATTAAGGAAGACTTTGACCAGACCAAATCTGATCCTCTTTCTCAGTATTTGGATATATCAGTTTGTCACAGCTTAGCTGTTGAACAAGATTTAAATACACTATTTGAAAACAAGAATTTGTATTTTTTTGCCTTGCAGTAATTAGAGAATCATAGCTGATACATAGCTGTGTCCAGTGTCTAGCATATAGTTGTTGTCTCAGTGTGTATTTGAATGATGAATAAATTAAGAATGCTGGGTTTCTGGTAAACTCTGGGTTAAGGAATTATTTGTATCCTAGATTTTTGAAAGTTATTTTCTTTAAGAACCAATTTTGCTGTTTTTTGCTTTCATACAATATTTGTTATATTTTCTGCTGATTTTCATGGATCTGCAAGAAGACTCAGTAGAAAAATGGCTTTGGCATCTATGTGGTCATGTCAGTCTGGAATAGGGAGGGTGGGAAGCAAAGCCCTGAAATGTGTAGCACGTGTGCTAATTTCTCTTCTGCCTTTCTATTTTTAAAAAAGACTCTTTATTTTCTGCTGTGAAAAACTTCTCAGAGGCCGCTTCAGACTTTCATAGACGACTTATACAAGTTGATCTTAACAAGTAAGTTTCAAATACCTACCTTTTTTTTTTTTTAAGCAATCTGGTTACTAGAATGAATTGTTTTCACTCATATCAGCCTTAACTCCTAAATCACTGCTATTCAAATTACAGTCTGCAAACCAGCAATAGGAGTAGTACCTGGTAACTTGTTAGAAAGGTAGAATATCAGTCCCCACACAAGACATAATGAATTAGAATTCTGCGTTTTAACACCGCCGCCCCCCCCCCCACCATCCAATGATTTAAAGTAACAATAAAGTTTGGGAAGCATTGCTCTCAATGGTAGACTAAAATCTCATCCCAAAGAGACAGGAGCCAAAAGGACACATTGTTAGGAATTTGCATGATGACAGTTCTGACAATAGATGGAAATTCATAGCTTTATGGGTTTAAGGGCATTTGTAATATATTTTGCTAGTGCTTTGTCCAGTACTCCTAAGTACCCATTTAAAAATTCTTTTATCATTGATAATTTTTTTGCATTTTATTTCTTTCCACTTTTAAATTGAAAAGTTTTTAAAGTACAAAGTAAATACCATGTAGCAAGCATAAATTTATCCACAGTAGAGTCCATGTCACGTTTATTTTTTCAGACTTAATCAGAATAAACTTTGGCACTTCCCATATTGGAAGAAAGCTGTATCAGTTATTTTAAGGGACCTCATTCTCCTTTGGATTGTAGGGGAGCCCAGGGAACTTATTCAGCTCCCCAAAGGGAAATTCTGAGTGTAAAAAGTATTCCCTATCCATTGTGTTCAGCTATCTCTTACCCACCTTACAGACTTGTGAAACCATTCACTCTTTGTTATCCACCTTTATCTGCTCCTTTTTAATGCAGAATTGAAAGACTTATTAGGAATAACTTAAGAGTTCACTCTGTCTACCTTTCCAGGAGGCCTGGCTATCTTCTTAGAAAGAAGTAAAGAATGTCTTTGAGTTCTTTTTGATTGGTGTGTGATCTAGAAAAATATAACAAACAATTTAGGTCTCTCTCCTGACTGTAAATATTACAAAGATGACCCTGCTATTGTTTGTAGCTCACCACATAAAGCATTACCATGTTAATATTCATTTTGTTAAAAATTTATCACTTTTAGAAATGAATTTTCCCAAGCCTTGTTTTTATTTAATATTATTTTGAAACATGAATGTAGTTTGGTTTATAATTATATATATGTTCTTCTCGAAGTCCCATTGCAGTGAGAATGATGAATGACCAACTGATGCTCCTGGAAAGAGCATTCATTGATCCCCTTGGTTTACCAGAAAAGCCATTCTATAGGTAAGGAAACAACAGGTGATCCACTAAAGGGCACCAAATACATCACTGTGACCAAAACCAGCATACCTGAAGTCAGCTTTAATGCCATTAGATGGGTGAAAGGCAAATATGTACACTGAAGGGAATTTGGGTAAGATTGTGCATCTAATAATAGTATAATACATACTCGAAAAATAAATTTCATATTGTTTATTGCTCTGCTGTGAGTGAAAATGGTAAAGGCTAGTTAAAAAAGAACTCTAACAAAATCTTCAAACTGTATAATCTTAAAGGGAATTTTAGAGCTCATCTAGTTCAACCTTCTACATGAATCATTTCTATAGAATCTCAGATAAATAGTTATCCAGTCTCTGAATCTTCCAGTGATGGGAAGCTTACTACCTCATGAGGAAGCCCATTTCACTTTATGAAAGGTCTAATTATTAGAAAGTTTTCTTCATAAAGATGTAACATCTATTTTCCTGTAATATTTTTCTCTTTGAGTTTGTTCTGTTATTCAAAGTCAAATAAAATCAGTCTAGCTCTGTTTCCATATAATATTTTAGGTTTTTGAGATGGTTCTCAACGATGGTTAGATTTCATTTCTTGACTTTAAAATGGTGCAAAGGCAATATACATTAAGCAGAAACCATACTTCAAGTACCCATACAACCATTCTGGGTTTCATATTCAACATGAGATATTCAACACTTCCTTATAGAATAGACTTTGCGTTAGATGATTTTGCCCAACTGTAGGCTAATGTAAGTGTCCTGAGCACACTTAAGGTAGGCTAGGCCAAGTTATGATCTTTGGTTGATGAGGCATACTAAATGTATTTTTGACTTGTGACATTTTCAGTTTATGATGGTTTTTATCAGGACACAACCCACTGTTAAGTCAGGAAGCCTCTGTATTCCATTTTCCTATCTGTATCTCTGCAGCATGTTCTCTTTCAGTGTTGTGGCTCCATGCCTTTGGATGATCTCTGTTTGCTCAAGGTCCTTTTTAAACAGTTGTTCTCTAGTAGAAATTAGAAAGGTCCTAAAATTCAAAGCCAGAAAATCTGTATTCCAATTCACTTGCAGATATGTGATTTAGAGCAAGTAACTCCTAGGGTTTTCCCATCTGAATTAAGATGATGATAATTGCTACTTTACAAGGCTATAATCAAATAACATGCAAACAATAATAATAAAGGTCTATATGTTACCTTTCTTATACATGTTAATGATTAACATTTAGATAATTACAAGCACAGGTTTTTAGAACCCATCTCTGCCACACACACACATCTTAGTTTTTTTTTCCCAAGTACTTACTATTATGAAAAGTATTGACACAGTATGGATGTCCTTGTGTCCTATTTGAACATTTGTTAATATCATTGTAATCACCTGGGATTGCAGGGTAAAAGGTAAACACATTTTCAAATTTAATTAGGTTATTGCCAAACTGTCCTCCAATATGTCCTACCATATTTTCAAAAATGCATTTTGAACTATTAGCTGAATATTAAGATTATATTTTAATGCTAATTCTTATTTTTGTTTTAGTCTACTGCAGTAGTATGGAAATAAGTTCTTCCTTAATGATCATAAGGATTACTTTACAGATTGATACGACATATTGCACTTTTCCCAATAACTGCTGAGAGAAATGTAGCTATAATACCAATTCCAGCTACCCAGAATTTCTCATTTGTCTTAAATAATTTAATTCAAAATAATTTTTTTCTCATCGGGCAATGTAGATCAGGTTAAAAATGATCTTGTAAATCTAATAAAATCTGAAAGTAAAAATTTTCAGTATGTGTAATGGATGAATGACATTTTTAAGATCTGCTATTTCATGAACCTCGAGAAAGGAGAGATTACCAAATACGTAGTGTAATAAAACTGTTCTAGCATGTAGAATTTGATAATTAGACTAAGAAAATTAGACTAATCTGATGTATATATGTATAGCCATTATATATATGTATATGCATTATATATGTATTGTTAAAAGAAAAACCTTAGCCAAATTATATTTAACAACATTTAATTGAGCAAAGAATAGTAGACTCAGAGAGACCCCAGTGCAGCCACGTGATGGATGAGGATTTATAGACAGCAAAAGGAAAGTGACATACAGAAAACGGAAATGAATTACAGAAACAGCCAGATTGGGTATAGCTCAGAGTTTACCTTATTTGAACACAGTTTGAATTGCCCCCCTTGATTGGCCAAAACTTGGTGATTGGCACAAGAGTAGATTCAGTTTGTTGACAACTCCATTTAGGTTATTGTTCACTATGTACAGAGAAACCTTTAGGCTGAACTTAAAATATTTAAGGAAGCAGCTTTAAGTTAAACTTGATTTAAGAGTTGAGATTCAGTAATGAATAAATCATAGAACATTGTACATATTTTAAAATAAAATGTTTTTAGTATGGAATATATAAAACATTTATCTTAAAATTCAGAAGCATAACTAAATGTTTACTGTGAATAAAAAACATGTGTCTTAGTCCATTTCTGCTGCTATATCAAAATACCTGAGACTGGGTTATAACAAAAATTTATTACTCACAGTTCTAGGCTCTGGGAAGTACAAGATTGGTGTCAGCCAATTCAATGTTTGATGAGCACCTGTCCCATACATGGCATTATTTTCAGGGTGTCCTCAGTTGGCAGAACAGATGGAAGGGCTAGCTAGCTTCCTTCATTGTCTTTTATAAGGGCTCTAATCCCTTAATACTGTCACATTGGAAATTAAATTTCAACATATAAATTTGGAGAATGAACACATTCAGACCATAGTAGCATGCTTGATAAATTTTGCAAACTTGATTATTTTTGAGTTGTGGGTAATACATTGAAACTATCACAACAATGACGAATAAGTAATAAATCCTTCCTTATCTACCACTGAGTTCATTTTCTATATTCTTTCACTCCTCCTGTTTTTTCCCTAATGAAAGTTCCACATAAATTAATTATTCTGTGTGGTAAGCATAATAATGGCCTCCCAAAGATGTCTATTTTCTAAACCCCAGAACATTTGAATATGTTACATTACATGACAAAGAGGACTTAAGCTGGCAGATGGCATTTAAAGTTACTAATCAGCTGACTTTAAAATAGGAACAGCATTCTGAATTCTACTGGTGGCCCCAATGATGTAATCACAAAGGTCCTTAAAAGTCTTCCTATGAGAGTCAGGCAGGAGAGAGAGTTAGGGCAATGCCACTGAGGAAGACTCAGTCTGAAATGCAGTTGTGGATTTTGATGGTGAAGGAATGTGAGAGGCCTCTAGAAATTGGAAAAGCAAGGAAAAGGACTCTCCCCCTCCTTCCTCCAGGAAGGAATGTGGCCCTGATCATACTTTGATTTTAGCTCAGTGAGACTTATGTTAGACTTTTAACCTATAGAACTGTAAGATAAAATCGTGTTTTTTAAGCCATTAAGTTTGTGGTAATTTGCACAGCAGGAATATAAAATGAACACACTCTGTAATGTAATCTAAAAAGGATTAAAGCTTACTTTTCTTGCAAACATCAAGTGAAATACTGTAAAAGTCTTTAAAAACTGCAAAGCCACTTGATTATGAAATTCTAAAAACATTTGCATTATCATAACTCATCAGTGAACAATTACTATGTACTGAGGAAAAGGTTGAGGGAAAAAGAAAGACCATGAAGTGTTGACTGTATTTTATAGTCTGCTACAGTAGTTCTTGATACCTCTTAAAAATTCAGAAATGTTCATTTTGGAGGGTAATTAAATCATCATATACTTGAAACCCTGAGAACTAGACCACAGTTGGAATTGTTATGGGACTAAAATAGCTATTTGAGTCCACCAATTCACAGAAGGGTATTTGAATTCTTAAGCATTACCAATTATCGATCATTTCTTTTAGTTCACTGCCTGCTTCTTATCTGAGAGAATTATGAAAAGGATTTAGCTTCAAAATAATAGCTAATGATTTTTACAACAATGTGAGGACAGTACTTTTATCACCACCATTTTTAAGAGAACAGGCACAGGGAGGTTAAATAAACAGTGCAAGGCCACAAGGCTGATAGTGGACAGTATTCTGGTGATAGTAAATTTGCTAGTATTCTGCAGTCTCACTCTACAACCCACTCAGTCACTACTCTATGCAGTCTATATTATTTCAATTATTTTACACATCTGGGACAAGTTTAGATAAGCTAGCCAATTTTCCAAAGGTCACTGAGATATTAAATGCCAGATCAATGATTCAAAGGTTATTCTATTCCTACATCAATTTTTTTTTTTTGCTATATTCTTCGTTTACAATTCTCCCAAAGTGGGTAAGTATACTGAGGCATACCTATGACTTGTACCTCTAATTTCTTGACTCATATACAGGTCAGGATACCAATGCCTATCAACAGCTTAGCACTTATACTGATTTGAATAAAAAATACCCATCTGAGACCATAAATTTAAAAGCCAAGATAATAAATCCTGATGTACACTGGTAAATCTGAATGAGTATTATATAGATTTGTCATCGATTATTAATACTGACTTATATGGAGCTATGTATTGCTTTATATAGATTTATTCTAGAATAAGCTCTGGGATTGGACTATTGGACCTAATTCCTGATATATTTAATAAAATATATCCCTTTCTGGAAAGCAAAGTACTACAAACTTATTGGGGAAAGAATTAGCTTGATCCCTTGAGTTACTTACATTGAAGTAGAAAAGCAATTACAAAACTTTCTTTCTAGATCAAAAGTTGGGTGTCTTTGTGGGCAACCCACATATAATTGTTCTACCTTTGTGGAATGGACTTCATTATCCTTGGCATTTGTGACATTTTGGAATAAAGACTTCTATAAACAATTGCTTTTTAATGTTTAAAAAGTATTGGGAACAATTGTCATTCTTGTTTAATCTATTTTTAAAAAGCAACACAAAAATAATCTCTTTCAATCTGCTTTTATTAAAAATATCCGTATACTTACATATTATCATGCTTTTGAGTGTTCATGGGCAGCTGAATGATTATTCTGCACAACTTACAAGAACCTACTTCTTTCCAACTGTTTTGGGTTTGCAACATGGTTAATGATTGGTGAGATATGTCTTAGAAAATGCATATTTTAGCTCCTTTCTTGGCTTAAATTTATAATTTGCATAAATATCTCAAATCAGTTGTCTTCCTGTTGTAGTTACAAAAGTGAATGTCACAAGGAAACATAATGTGGTCTAAGAAAAGGAAACAAAAAGCATATGAAATATATGTATACACTTTAGTTCAGTTTGCCTTTTTTTTTTTTTTGTTTTAGGCACATCATATTTGCTCCAAGTAGCCACAACAAATATGCTGGAGAATCATTTCCTGGCATCTATGATGCTATCTTTGATATTGAAAATAAAGTCGACTCTCGTTTGGCCTGGAAAGAAGTAAAGAAACATATTTCTATTGCAGCTTTTACAATTCAAGCAGCAGCAGGAACTCTGAAAGAAGTGTTATAGGAAGCTCTCACGTGGGTAGCCATTAAAGGTACTGCTCAAAGTCTGAGGATAAAATTCACCTTTCTGATAACTTATGAAGCCAGGGTGTTCTACAGTCTTGCTGTCATGTTTTGATTATAGGCTTTGACCTTGCTCATCTGCAAAGCGTTTCTTTCTTCTTAAAAAAAAAATAATTACATTAGCAAAGTGTTAATCTAATGAAATTAAAAATTCCTCTTTTGGCAGAATGAGAAAGTAAAATTCCCTAAATTATAGCAAGGAACTTGAATTCTCAAACATGGTGAGTGTGGGAATGTACAATGGTAAAACCACTTCTGAAAACAGTTTGGCAGTTTCCTATAAAGTTAAACATATACTTTTACTTTGTAACTCCAGAATTCCACTTCTAGGTATATATTCAAGAGAAGGAAAAACAATGATCACAGCAATACTTGAATGCATGTTCACTGCATCTTAAAAGTGGAAACAACTTAAATGTCCAATAACAGATGAACAGATAAACTGTGGTATATCCACAATAGACTACTATTCAGCAATAAAAATGATATAACTTTCAATAAATGCAATATTACTGGCAGATATTGTTGAAGGAAGAAAGCCAGACACAAATAACTACATAGTATATGCTTCTATTTAGATGAAGTGGCAAACTAATCTGTGGTGTTAGAAATTAGATGAGTGATTGCCTGGGCAAGTGACAGGTTGGGGAGGATGGCTGCAGAGAAGTATGAAAAAACTTTCTCCAATAGATGAGAATTTTCCCTATCTTGATCTGAGTGGTAAATTGTAAACTTAAAATATATACATGATTTACTGTATGAAAATTAAGTCTCAATAAATGTGATTAAAAAAAAGTCTGGCAAGGAAATCAGAGTAATATACCTTCTCTTGTGAAATCACCATTAAGTGTGGTCAGGAAAAAGCCAGTAATATTCACATATTTAATAATTTCAGCTCTACTTAATAAACACTAAGTCTGACGGGTGATGAAAATAGCTACTACAGTTTTCACACTCTAACTCCTATAAAGAATATATATCAGAGTCTGCAAACTTTTATGCAGATCCCAATGACTCAATTACAAGTAAACTATGATTAAAACTTCAATAAACTTGGTTGTTCCTCTGCTACACCAAAACAAGTCAAGAATTAAAAATCACAAGAGCCGTCATAGGAAGGCACAAAAACTAAAATAGGAAGTGACAGCTCAAAGCTTAACTACAAGGAAACACTACCCGTTACCCTTGCTCCCAGGACAATACAGTTTGACTTAAAACAGTGGGGCATTTAGTCTAGGGACATTTTCTATACATCTCACTATTACTAGAAGGTATTTCGCTGATCTCCCACAATAAAATAAGTTGCAAGTATAGCAATGACTCTGTCATCAAGGTAACTTTTAAGTATGTTCCTTTTCTTCTGCTTAAAGAGGCAGTAAGTTGTGTTACTTATGAAGTATAAATATACGCTATTAAGACGTTTGTAAAAGTTTTTCTCAAATCTAGGGAGTCAGCTTCACTACCACGCTACACTACCTTAGTACAATACTTTAACTTTTGCCGTGAAGCATTGTGTTGTAGAAAAAATACGACATTAAGACACATGAATTATCCTGTCTACTACCCACCTGAGTACATCACTATGTATCTCTGGGCATCAGTTCCCTCCAACTCTATGATTTCTAAAGGAGACAAAGCACAAAGGTTTAGAAATCTCTTGGATATTCGTCCTACTGGTAGTTTTCCTGAAGACAAAACAGCATATGTAGTTTGAAATACAAGTTTGGGGTAAAATAGTAATTACTGCAACTTATTTTTCTTTTAATTCTTATTCTGCTTTTATCATTTGTAATCAATATCTGATTGTTAGAAACAGAACAAGTGATTGTGTGGCATGCTCTATCATCAATTCAGGACATTGAATATAGGATATGTGTTATCACATGCTAAACAGGGCATGTTTGAACTTTTTAAAAAAACTTTTCCCCCTAAGCATTTGAGATCAACTGAATTAAGCTGTTAATCATTATTCCCCTTTTATTTCATTCCTTCATCCAAGTCCTGAGATACTATTTCTCTTAAGAATACTTAGGAAATAAGGAAATATTTTGTTACAGTATATTTCCTGTTTTAAAACATACTTTTAAAATCAAATAGGCCATAAATTATTATAATGTGATACTTTTAATCATTTATCAAACCAAAATATGGTTAATTAGAAGTGGTCTAACATAAAAATTAGTAAGTAAAAAGCATGTGAAATGTATGTTGTATATACTTTACCCAGAAATTCTAAAAATCGGTTTTTATAGAGAAAACTGGACAGAATGACAATATATGTGATACAAGGGTGTTTACTACAGCATTTTTTAAAATCATAGTAAAAAATAAGTCACAAGCTAAATACCAATGGGGAATTGATTATAGTATAAAAATGATCATAAAATGATTATATACACATTTTTCATTTATATGATAAGTTGTCCATGACTTGCTGGTTTAAAAAAAGAGACAAAGCTAAATATATAAATATTAAGGAAAATATCAACAGTGCTTGCGTTTTGGTGGTAGAACTTTATGTGATCTGTACTCTGTATTTTTCTGAATTGCTTAAATTTTTTACATGAGTGTATTTCCTTTTGTAAAGGGTAAAATGATAAAAACTACCTTTTGTCTGTTTTCATTTTGAACAGACAAAAGTACAGAGTAATGGGATGCAATACAGTTCACAAATAATCCTATTTTGTACCCTTGAAATTTATGAATTTATCCTATTTTGAGGATACAAATAACACTCATTTATATACATATACATGGGATATCTTAAGATTTCCATGTAGTTCAGAATTTCAAAAATAGCAATCAATCCTTGAGCTTTCAAGTATAGAAATGAGTTTATGGTAAAATAACCTTTGAAATAATTACAGTACTGTACTGATTTTTTTTTCTTATAATTGCTTTTTGACTTTATGCACTCATTTGATCTTTTTTCTACCTTTTTAATAACTTTTATTCATCTACTTTTTCCAATCCCCAATGTGATTATTCCAAATTCAGAAGAACAGTATCTTTCAATTAAATGATGCAAATAATCTCATTTCCTTTCCCCCTTTGTATCACAATTATACTTATTAGAGCCAGAATGATCTTCCTAAATGTGATCATGCTACAGGCTATGAAAAAACCCTTCAATGAGGACCTCCACTACCAGAAATGATGTGGTAGTACTGGCAATCGCTCCCAGGTGCAGTAACTAGGAAAAAATGGATCAAATGCAAAAGTCATTAGAGATATCAAAGTACAGTGGAAGCACTGCAGACTAGATGTACTAAAAGTCTGAGTCTTTTCTAGCTATCTGAGAATACCAACAGTTTTCTTTCCTGGGAGGATTTGCCAATTCTAGGCATGGGCTAAAGAGCAGGCTTGGTGTAGACTAAAGCACTTTACTGGGGAAAATCAGCAGGACTTAGTTACTGACCACATGATCTATCATGGTGTGCCAGAATCTAGAGGAGCCCCAAGCCCAATGCTGAGTGAGACTAGTGCTTAGAAGCTAGAAAAACAAGGCTTCTGAACAGGCCAATACCATCTGTCAATGCCAGGCTTCTTCATATCCTTCCCCTCTCTTGTATTTGTCTGGCCTACCTCCTACTCCTTTTTTCTCCCTCGAAACTGTATTTATCCTTCACAAAATTCATCTATAAAATCTACCAAATATGTGCCACAGACGCTTTCTACAGGCTTATCTTTGGTATAATTTTTATTTAACAACTTATTATCCTTGTTGTACCCTTTCTTGGAAGCAGAGTCTGTTTGATTATCTCCAGCACATAGGAGATTTTATTTGTTGAAAAACAAAATAATTAAGCAAAGGAATCACTATAATATTAAAGATGCTTACAAACTTTTATCTTATTAAAATTATCAGTCAAATCTATAAACTTTATACCTATCAGGTCTGAACAATGCACTGGGAGGAGAAACCATTAAAAAACTAACGTCAAGTGAACTCAGTATTTCCTGGCAAATCACAAATATGAAAAGTAGATCACCCATGTATGCTAGAAGATCTCTTTGGGAGAAGTATCCTACAATTTATAACATTTTACGAGTGCTTCTTAAACCATGAAAACCTTCTGAAACTTCAGAACCTTTAGAGATTGTCTTTCTCCTGTAATGTGATGGGATATCGTCCCTAACATGCTAGAACTGAGAACCCAGCTAGCTTTCATAATTGAAATGAGTGAATTTGTTTGCCTAATACACTAATACTTACTTTTAATGAATTCTCTCACCCCCACAAAGTGACTTATGTTCGCTGTCTACGCATGTGGCCTTCTAATCATCCACATACACAAACATCCGAGATGCAAAAATTATTCAGAGTCCAGATGATAATAAGGCTAAGGTTTTATTTTTATGCACAAGCATTTAGAACAAACTGCCTGCAAGGGAAAAATTTACCGCCATGGGCCTTTTACTTTGACTCAATCTTGCAGGTGCAAAATCCATCCCTAATTTTTGTAAACTACCCATTAGCTCTTTAGAGTTTCTTAGTAAGAAAATCAATGGCTCAACTCTTGTGAAAACTGAAAGCACATTATCTTCTCATGGCAATTTAGTCATTTAATACTAGGAAAGAAAGGAATAAGCACTAATAAGCAAATGGCCATTTAGATTCTGGGTTTTATATGTTGACTTAGATGTCTTCAGTGTCATGGTTAAGAGTTTAAGAACTTTGGAGTCAGTTTCTAATTTTAAAATTAAATTTCACCATTTGCTATCTGTGTGACCCGAGGCAAGCTACACACCTTTCCTTTGCCTCCATTTCTCATCTGTAAAATACAGGTGGAACTATACTGTAAATAATCATGGTGATGTTCTGAATAGAAAAGCTATCTTAACATCTTAGTGTCTGCCACATTCTAATTATGCAAATAAAAAGAGAGCGAGCTATCATTACATCCACGGCTTCAAGTTTACCTCTTGTAATTAATACTTTCTAAATTCCTAGTGAATTTCCACTCAAGTGAATTAAGTCTGGTGATTAGACACTGACTCCCTGAAGGTTTTAAATTATCTTCAGATTCTGGTTTTCACTGTCTTGCCATTGGCTTTCTGTTCCCTTAAATTTGTTCCCCACTTCTGCCCCCATTCAGCACTTTCCCACAGATGATTTTAAGTAGATTTACTGGGGGTACAGTAGAAGGTGGACTCGAAGGAACCTTTAAGGCATCAAAAAATAGTCTAGGTTGTCCTCTAATATGAACTGAGTAGTCCCGGCTCAATCTGTTACTGGAATTCAGCTTTCTTTAGTAGGAAGCCTTTTAAGGTTTTACATAAAATTATAATGATCCCATTCGTTACAATCAACCTAAAGTACCATTTAAAACTTATGGGTTTTCTTGACACAGACAACTTCTACATTTTCTGTACCTTAAGAATATATCATGCCTAGTTTTATCAATCATATTTTATCACTGATACTAACAGAATCAAGGGTCTGTGGTAGATGCACTCCTAGTAACAACATAATCAAAAGCAGGGATTGCCAGTTTTTTAATAAAAACAAGATGCACTCAAAGTTCAGAGTGCTATCAATGTTGCGTCCTCAAAGTTAGCTAAATAGTGAATTTACAGTACTGCCTATTATGATTCACATCTCCAAACCAATAGCTTGGAGTACTTCATGAAGATTTGTAAACATTCATTGGACTTAGCAGTTCCTCAAGAAAATCGTTTCCTCCAAAATCTGTCTATATTCTCTCGTTTAAGCTCTCCCTCAATTCCCAAACCTAGGAATTATTATCCTAAATTTTCATGTAGTCCCTTAATACCTTTCAATATCCTAAATCTCTCTTCTTCCTACTGCTGCTGCTGTATTTGATGCCCTCACCCTAGCTGGTCTGTCTCTACACCAACTCTAATTGTTCCCTTCTATCAAAGCTAAACTTGATGCTGTTTTATTGCATATGTTATCTAACACAGGTTAAGAATTACTATTTACAAGCTACATATCACTATCAAAATGGCAATGAAAACTTTTGTGCTTTGTGCAGTAAGGATTCTGAAACTTCTTTGGATGCTATTAATAGTTAATAGTTTTCCATGCTATATGCCCATTTTATATAAAGCCTATTCACTGAACTAACAAAAACAGAATAGAACAGTGGTTAAGAGCATGAAACAGCACAAAGTCAGGCTGCATGAGTTTGAAATCTTTATACTCACTAGTTTGAACTACTGGTAAGCTACTTAGCCAATATCATCAATCAGTTTCATCATCTGTAATATAAGAATTAAAAAACCTACCTCATTGGGTGGTAAGATTAAGTCAATGGTCATTAAAGTTCTTAGAACACTGACTAACCAACAAACAGGTACTAGCCTTTAAGTGATACATGGCTGACATTTATAAGAGCCAAGGAAAATACTAAATACTAGAGAATGGGGATACAGTTGCTGGCCAAAACATAAAGAGGATACAGATATTAATAAGTTAATCATAAAAATAAAATCTGAATAAATATGAAACTGCAAAATGAAATAACCAGAATGAAGAAAAGGATCAGGATGTTTAAAAATATTAATACACCCATCTAACCTCTTTATTGAAGGAGGGAAAAGTACCTCAAGTTCAGGAAGGTTTCCCTTTTCCAGACTCAATCACTTTTACAGCAATGTCTTAAAAAAATTTAAACATTTAAATAGCATCTCTGCCTAATCAAAAAGGAATGGAAAATTGAATTATTTTTGACACACACTCTTTAAGCAACATAAAAATGTTTAAGGCTGGAAGTTTTATTCCATTTCAATGGACATTAAAGGTGGCCCACTAAATGGAAAAACTAAGTCAAGCCACTAATAAGTTTTTAATGAAAACACAGTCTTCAGAAAAACTGTTTTTAAAGATATTCTTTACAATGAAGAATTCTGTTAAAAAGTTAAAATCAAACAATATTCAGAAGAAAACTTCTGCAAGCCTGGTATTTTAGAGAGAGTGCCATAGGTGTAAAGCCATAGGCATATACAAAACTAAAGAAGGCAAACCATCCAACACCACCAGATCAAGTTGTAAGATACCTGGGCAGTAGGGAAGCAGTCAGGGAAAACAAACAAAAACTGTTATCTACCAATCAAAATAAATGAAACAGGAAAACCTATTAACAAAACCTAAAGACAAGCTGGATTTAATAGCTTGCATTTCAGGACTGAGGCTACAGAATGATACTGGCAAAAACAAAGTAAATACCAAATATGAATGCCAGGTCCAATAAACTTGCAATAAAACAAAACAAGCCGGCGCGGTGGCTCACGCCTGTAATCCCAGCACTTTGGGAGGCTGAGGTGGGTGGATCACGAGGTCAATCGAGACCATCCTGGTCAACATGGTGAAACCCCGTCTCTACTAAAATTACAAAAAAAATTAGCTGGGCATGATGGCGCGTGCCTGTAATCCCAGCTACTCAGGAGGCTGAGGCAGGAGAAGTGCCTGAACCCAGGAGGCGGAGGTTGCAGTGAGCCGAGATCGCGCCATTGCACTCCAGCCTGGGTAACAAGAGCGAAACTCCGTCTCAAAAAACAACAACAACAACAAAATAACCTGTTAATATTCCAACAGATAGTTTAAAAGTACCTGAGTGCTAAAACAAAAACAATTTACAGAGTACATACCCAAATATTCTAAAAGGGATACCAGCCCTCATAAATGAGCTTTTAAGAGTTTACTTACTATGCCTGACATAAATTTTCAGGCTGGGGAATAACTGGTTAAAAAAAAATTTAAAAAAAGAATCGAGAGTTTGGAGAAGGGAAATAACTCAAAGTCCCTTTAAATATTCACAAAATTCTTTAAGTTTCTCTTCACTTCAATCATTGAGTAATTTTCTGAAGAAAATTCTTAAATTCCCTTGTATAAAATATAAATTAGAATAAAATAAAATTATAGTTCTTTGCCAGTATACAGTTACATCAAGAAGTTACATCTTCAGCGTATAAACGTTTGTGGATTCCTAGTCATATCATAATTGTTTATAAATTACTGGGTTAAATTATTACCAAAAAAGTAGGACAGGTCTTAAGACCTTGAAGAGTTTCACTAAAAACATGTGGTAAAAATTAAATGTTCTACTTTAGTTAGTAGTACTGTACCAAGGTTAACTTCTCAAGTTTTGTAGATGTTCTATGATACTGTAAGATTTTAACATTAAGATTAATATAAGACATAAAAAACTCTTGTATTATATCTTTACAACTTTTCTGTAAACCTAAAACTAGGTCAAAGAAAGAGGTTATAAAAAGGCTCAACTTATCAGGACCTTACTTTATACTAGTAAATGTGCTATGAAAGAAAAATAGCATTTTAGCTTTCCCACGTTTAGTTACCAAGTATACATATAATACACCTAGCCTTGACTGCTTTACTATAGTAATTATTTTTAATGCTAAAGAAGAAAGCAAATTTTTAGAGAAACGAATCAGTAAAGCATTTTTTATTAACTTTTTTGACAAACCAACAGTAAAACATATGTTACCTAACAATAACTGTGTCCCTTCCCTTTATGTATGTATGAGTCTTAAGATAAATGTCATTCAGATTTTTATCTGGACAACAAATTCAAAGGCTCCTTAAGAAATAAGAAATGAAATACCATGGTCACTAGTGTAAGTAGACTAAATATAAAAGCTATATATATAATGTGTGTGTGTATGTGTGTGTGTGTGTATATATATATACACACACATATTAAAAACATCAATGTTTTGATCAATGCAACTAATATGAGATTACAATAACTCACTACTTTAAATAGTATTTCAATCACATATAACAAATTAAGATACTGTTTAGGGGAAAGCAGCCTCAGAAAGAATTATTTAAAAAAGGCATATTAATACTTAACTTTAATCAAACTAAGTATCAACCTTTCCCCCAACCCATAAAGACTTCATGTCTCTAAATAGTTCTTGCATCATGAAAGATAACTTGAAAAATTTAAATACATCTCAAGGCATTAGATGCTTATGCACTCTATGTGAGTCCAACTTTTACTGCCCAGAGTTTCTTGTCATGGTGGCCTAATGTCATGAAAGTCTGGTTGCCAGATCTTTTAGTTTTTATTTGCAACAGAGCTATACCTTTCAGCAATTATATAAACTACATCTAAGTTATTTTCTAATGGTAGCAGAATGATATATATGCTTTATTAACTAAAACAGTACTTTTGTAAATTTTTCTAAGAATTCCATAAATACAAAAAAAAAAAAAAAAAACCAGAAAAGACTTGAGGGGTTTGGGAAATAAACCCCTTTTATTTTCATGTTAAATCTATATAAGTTTAATTTATTTCCAAACTTTCTAAGTTCTTCCAGACTTCTGGCATTCGTAGTATTTCCTAATTTTTCTTCTTGAGCTCTGCACTGCCTCAAAACCTATCCAAACAAATCTAATTCTGTGTTACCTATATTTAATATAAAGTACAATATATAATCACATTGTATCACTAGAATTGTGAAGCTCTTCATGAATTATTTAAAAAAAAAAATTCCAAAAGAATTTAGCTATTTTATTTAACATGTAATAGACAGTCATAAAATAAGTCCATATATTTAGTTTTCTGATATCCTAACGCATTTTCACAAACTTCTTAAGTCTACAATTTTATATAGTTTTCCATCAGGGAGACAGATATATATACTTTCTTTTTATATTTAACTAAAGGTTTTAGGAGGGTTTACTCTATAAATCAGTAACAATTTAGTCATAACACCATACAAACACATTTAAATATTCAGGAAAGAGGTTTTTAAGATTATTGCTTAGTGTTATACAATGGTGAATTTTAACCAGATTGATACCCCTGTATTCTTATTTATGTTTCCTGTACTCTTACATCATACTGCTTGGCAAGTAATGTAAGTTTTGATGTAATTTAAAAATTCATGTAGTTGTAAACAAATTCTAATTTGTTAAACTATTCATATATTCCCCTTTACTTACTACACTATCCCAGATTTAATCCTCCTTAATCATTCCCACATAGAAAAAAACTGCAGAGCATCATCTCTTCCTTAAATATTTTCAAGTACTGTAAAAACACAAATCCATGAAAAAAACTGACTAAATTTGACATTTCATCTTGCTTTACTAATTATGAAATAGAAAGATGTAAAAACATGTTCCTTAATATTTCTCTGCTTAACAAAGAAATAAAAAAAAATACTGTAAGTATGGTTATGGGCTATTTTCCAGCCTCATCAAGTATAGGACACAACTGTGGTTCCTACCATTAAGGAGAAACGAATAATCAATCTTAAATTATACAAAAGAAAGATGAGAGGCACAAAAAGACAGACTAACTTTGGCTTTTAAGAACCTAATGTTAACCCTGAAATGCCAGATTCAGTAACACAACAACAAAAGATTACAGCAGCAAGCCACCACTTCACACAGTATTAAGAATTCTGAAATATGTAATAGCCTTCCTCCCATCTCCCACTCAATCGGTTGTGTCGTCTTTTTGTTTTTCCTGCTTTTTCGCTGCAGGCAGTTCAAGGCTTGCCCACTGCATCGGTTCAGCTTTTCTCATAGTGATCTCAATCTTTGTTGCAGTCATAGTTACATAACTTCGCTTTACATCAATCACCTGTAACATATTGAAGAGAATTACAAGAAACCTGGGTGGTTTTATTAACCTCAGAGGAAAACATCAGACTTGCTTATGCCAGTAATCCCAGATCCAAGCTTCTAAAGGCCTCTTTTATATATAGACTTAAACTTCTTGGGAGGATACATTGTTAAGTTATATATCTATACTTTGCATCGGTGTTTACAAAAGAACTGTCTTTTATTCTACAAATGATATCTTAAGTTATCAGAAAGAAATTCTTATAATAAATTGGTAATACTTACACCCCATAATTTCACATTTTGATCAAATTCCTTCTCTCCTTCAAATACAATGTGCACATTTAACTGAAAAAGATATACACAGGTTTATGGTACCAAACACTGATTATAAAAATAAGATGGACAAAAATAAATTAAGCTGTTTTAAGAAAGGGTCAATACTATATTGTTTCGTATGAGAAAAGCCATTGACAAAAAGGAATACTTGGCTTCAAGTTTCATACTTGGAACTAAGAACTATGTTACTTGATAAATCATCTACTACAGAATCTCCAGGATGTTTCAGTAACTCTATTATGCAGAAATTTTCACTTAAAATAGTTTCACAGAAGTAATTTAAATTATTTTCATGTGGGAGTCCTTATAAAATCTTACCCCTAAATCAGCTGAGATATGAACAATACTTTAAAATACAGTAACAAAGAATGATGTTGATAAAAGAATTTTTACCTAAAATTATTAGGTGTACTTACCAATGTGCTATTTGCTTCTACTCGACTAAGTTCTGGAAGTGAATTTTTAGCATATACTGAAATGGTAACTTCACCTCCAGTCTGATGCCAGTCATGTCTACATGGAACAACTTTCTTCCCCTGTAATATAAGAGAAACTCTGTAAGTTTAAAAAGTGCTGCATAGGGGCCGGGCACGGTGGCTCATGCCTGTAATCCCAGCACTTTGGGAGGCTGAGGTGGGCAGATCACGAGGTCAGGAGATTGAGACCATCCTGGCCAACACAGTGAAACCCCGTCTCTACTAAAAATACAAAAAAAGTAGCTGGGCATAGTGGCACATGCCTGGAGTCCCACCTACTCAGGAGGCTGAGGTAGGAGAATTGCTTGAACACAGGAGGCGGAGATTGCAGTGAGCCGAGATTGCACCACTGCCCTACAGCCTGGGTGACAGTGCAAAACTGTCTAAAAAAAAAAAGTGCCACATAATTAATTTCTTAAAAACAGGAATTCAATCCATCTAACTTAGAAAAAATTACCATGCACAACTAAGCACTTAATGTTTAAGGGCAAAAAACTTCTAAATTTTCCAAGTGGCTTAAACAACAAAATATATCATGATATAAAGATTCTTCAAAACATTTATGATTTGAGAACACACTTATTCCTATCCTTTGTTTTTTTCTTTTAGGGCCATAGTTTTAAAACACCTTTAAAAAGACAATTTAAGAACTTCTACTAAATTTAATCCAATTTTAACATTCTGTAATTTACTAAGTACTGTCATCAAAACATTCTTTAAAGACTGAAATGAAAGGCATTTGCTTAGTGGGATAAATCAGACAATACCTTAAACCTCATGGACTAGAAAAGTTATTTATTTTCTACAAATCAGAATCTAGGAAAAAAGCAAAAAACCTGATCAGTTATTACTTTCTTCCCATTTTCATAAAGAACAAATAACTTCTGGATTTTCTGATTATGGAAATAATCCTACATACCAGTAGTATACTGCCCTATCAGTAATTTTCTTTTTTTAACAGAGGCAAATGGTGATTTGTTATATAAATGGGAACAATTTAGTTACATAATTCAGGAATTCTGAGACACTACGTTGTAAAAGGTACAATTTTCATTTTGATACAATTACATTAAATTTAAATTATAGATATCACTCACATTTCTGCCCTTGGCTATTTAGACACTTAATACCTGAAAACTGCATACGTTAAAAAACGAGAAAAAATACTTCATTTTATCTAGGATTATACTCTCAACATAATAGAAAACAACATTTTATTTTTTCAAACTAAAATTTTCAAATTTCTGGACTATATGATATATAGATCACTTTATTTTAAAAACATTTCTGATAGCTTTGTGGTAGATGAATTTTTATAACTTCAGGCATATTTTTATAATATCCAACTATGTGTTGTTAAGAAGCAGCAACTATACAATATTCAAATATTGAAATCTCTAAATTAATTTGAAAATTTAATACATTATAAACTACACTAACTATAACTAACAGACAAAAACTTATTAAGCAATAAGTTGCCCATCCTCTTACAATTTAATGGGATTTTGGGAAAGTGTTTGCATAGCCCCAAGTCTTTTCAAAAAGCTGTCTAGGGAAAGAACTGATGCTTTTTTTCTTTCTTTTGATAAATATCCCATTAGCAAGCAGAGGCATTCAAAAGAATTCCACTGAAACAAGACTGCTTATTCTCCTCTCCCGCCACTAGGTGAAGTGTCTGTGCATCTGTAAATGACTGAATGAAGTTTCAAGTGGCCAAAAGAATAATCAGAGGTCTAAATGTTTAACATTATCAAATTCATAGAAAAGTAATTTTTAAAGAACAAAAATTAAGAACAGGCCATGGAGCTAATTTTATTAAATAAAAAGACAAAAAAAGTGCTTTAATTTTGTCAGGTGTAAGTGTTTCATAAAACCCCACATGCTTGTATCAAAATAGACAATGGCTATTTTGCTCAAAAAGCAGTGGCTTGACTCAGATTCATTTTATTTTGTAGTCATATCAAAGCTTTATGGTGCAAAAAAAGAAAACTTTTTTTAAATCTAAAGACAGAATAATTTCAGATCTTTAAAAAATGACTCAGATGAATATAAACCCAGTGTGTTACTTTTGGAAGAGTTACTTACAGCATCCTTTTTAGTCCACATGTGTTTCCCTGTTGTACAGCCCTCTTGGGCTAAGAATGTATTAAAATCAGAAGTTTTTCTTCTACAACAGCTCCAGTATTTCATCCTTTAAATTATTACAGAAAAATTTCAGAAATAAAATCTCACAACCAATTAAATCTAGAAGTATTTTAGGGATAAATCTGACTTTTAAAGAAGTCAGTAAGTGTGCAACTCAAGTATCTAAGTTACTAAACAGCTAAATATAGATGTAAAGTATCTATCAGGAAGACTATATTTTAAAACCAGGTTGCTGTTTATTACAGTAATCTTGAAGCTCCTGAGTAGACACTTAAACTATAGAAATGATCCCTGCAAGTATAGTCTTCCTGAATGAAGTCACTTAAAACCATCATATATTCCAAATCAGCCTTTCAGTGATGACTCACACTCCAGTTCCTTCATGAAGCTACCAAAAACTTTTATGACCAAAGAATTATAACCTATTTCAATAAGTCAATATAAACAAATTAAAATTTAATAATTATACAACATATCCCAAAGTAGGTTATACCCACTATTATTTACTTGAGATAAACTGAAAAGAGGAAGACAAAAATCAAGGCAAAACTTGAGGTTTCAAATCCTGAAGAATGTGGAAACAGAGTGGAAGATTCTTACAGTGCTGCATTTCTATAAACTAGAACGTAATACAGAAGAGAGGTTCCTCTCAATTGAGGAAGGTGGAAAAGTATGGGTCTTCTTGGGAAAATGGTATCTTAGTGCCCCAGGACCCAAAATTCTAAATGCCCTACAATGTGTAGGACAGTCCTTCAAACAAAAAATTTAGCCCAAATAGAGATATAAGGTATAAAGAAAAACACTTTTAATTATAGAGTATAAAGAAAAACAGGGGGTTTATATCTCAATGACCACTTAAGAACTGTTAACCTGGCTTCTGTTTTCTCATGTAGAAACATACAAACCCCTGTGATTTCTAGGTTATTGGGAAGATGTTAATGACAATGTAAGTAAAATGCCTAATAACACACTGCATTGCAAACAGTGTTTAAAGACAGACCTGTTTAACTTTGTAAATTCTACCACAGAGTATGTTAGTAAGTCATGCATAAGTTACCCCTCATGGAAAATAGGTACTCCAGAATGATATACACAGACTTCTTCTAGACTCTCTAGACCCCGATATGTCTAAAAGAGAAACAGAGAAAAAAAATTAGCTGCATATCTCACAGTTACATCTCATACATATTTGCAGTACTGATGAACTCTACGAACTTTACAAAATACTTAAATGACAATTACCTACAAAATTCATAAATCCATCCCATGCCATTCTGTTAAAAAAATGAAAAATGATTCCCTTTTGGACTTGGTTAAGTTTTAGGTCCCTGCGAGAAAGTCATATTAAGATACTTTCAGCCTTTGGAGTATGAGATCCCATCCAATCATATTCAAGTACTTAAATTTAGAAAACAATGTTGATGCCAAGAAATTAATACTCTCAACAGAAATACAGTTACGTCATGACTTATGTGTACAGTAAACTCCATGTAGGTATTAGCAAATAATATGAGAAATCTAATAAGCAATTCTGGAAGTCCTGAGTGATGGTGATTTCTTATCCCTATAAAGGGTAAAATGAGCTGCAGACCTATATATATATCCAGGGTTTGTCTGGAAGATCCGGGCCCCATTGCTGCTGTAGATGGAGGCTCTACAGATGAATTCACAAAAAATTATGTTAATAAAACATGGATGTAGCCAGTAGTATATTTTCTATTTTTGTATTTATAGCGACTACCTACAAACAGAAAATAAAATTCTGTTTATCTTTTATAAATCCAAAGTACAGTACTAGATGTGTATATCTCAAGATATTTCACAAAAACATAAAACTCAGTATGTTAGCATCTAAACTTAATGCTACTGTCCCCAAAGTCTATTATTTTCCCCATATTATTTGATGGCACCATACTCAGTTTCTCAAAGCAAAATCCTGTAGTTCTTCAGCATCTCCTTTCCCTCTACCCATAGGTAATCTATAATGAAATCTCATCAATTTGATATGAATATATCAATTTAATTTGTTAATCTTCCTCATAAACTAGCAGATTTTAAGCAATCAGACTATACTAACAGGTTTCTACTAATTCATTTCTTAGCGTTCAATTTCTGTTCTCAATTATCAAATTACTATCACTCTCTTGTTTAAAGTTCTTTAATTACATCCGCGTCATACCTAATTATAAAATAAGCAGTTCCAGGTCATTCACATATTTAAATATGCCTATACATGAGAAAACACTCACAGTCCTGAAGTAAGCAACAATTTCTTAAACAGGACATAGAAAGCACTGGTCATAAAGAAAATGTTGGACAAATTGGATTTTATTAAAATTAAAAAGCCTGTGTTTATTAAAGTGATTAAGAGAGTGAAAAAGCACATAACTTCTGACAAAAGACTCAAAGCTAAAACATTTAAAGAATTCCTACAAATTGGTAAGAAAGAGACATTAGAGAGATAGGTAAAAGATTCTGCACACTTCACAAAAAGATATAAAAATGGCTAATAAACATACATGAAAGCACTCATCATTAGGGAAGTACAAATCAAAACCATGATGAAAATACTACACACACACTAGAATGGTTAAAATTTAAAAAACAAAACAGAACTGGCATAACAAGATTTTAACAAACTGTAGGACAAGTTGAACCAGCCTCACATACTGCTGGTAGAAATGAAAAGATTTACAATCACTTTGGAAAACTATGTGGAAGTATCTGTTAATGCTAAAGATACACACAGGGGCATACTTAATCCAAAATTCCAAATGCTCCAAAATCTGTAACTGTTTGACAGCCAACATCATGGTTAAAGGCAATCTCATTGGAGCATTTCAGATTAGGGATGCCTTACTAACTGGTAAGTACAATGCACATATGCCAAAATTTTAAAAAAATCTCCAAAATACTAGAAATGGAACAAGTCATCGACAAGAATGTTCATAACAGACTGGGTGCAGTGGCTCACACCAGTAATCCTAGCACTTTGGGAGGCCAAGGTGGGTGGATCACCTGAGGTCAGGAGTTTGAGACCAGCCTGGCCAACATGGTGAAACCCTGTCTCTAGTAAAAAATACAAAAATTAGCCAGGCCTGGTGGCGGGGGCCTGTAAACCCAGCTATTCAGGAGGCTGAGGCAGGAGAATCACTTGAACCTGGGAGGCAGAGGTTGCAGTGGGCTGAGATCATGCCATTATGATCTTGTCACTCCAGCCTGGGTGACAAGAGCGAAATTCCATTTCAAAAAGAATGTTCATAATAGCATTATTCAAAAACGATTTTTTTAAATTACAGGACAATATAAAGCAAAAATTATTTGTGGCACATATAAATAATGACATACCTAAAAGGAATTAAAAAAACAAAACTACAGCTACATGCAACAAAGATTAATAAAACAAGCATTATTATTCAAAAGAAGATGAACACGAGTACATATTCTATGATTATTTTTACATTAAATTCAGAAAGAGAAAAAAACTAACCTATGTTGACAGGAAAACATTTGAGAGAGAGTAACAAAATGCTTAAGGAGTGGTCTGCACTGATAATGAGTTTCACTTTGTGAAAATCCCTTGAGCTACAAACTTGTATTTGTATATCCTTTAACAAACTTCAATGTTATATTTCAGTAAAAAATATTCAAAATTTCTCCAATTATGATGGCCTCCACAATCTAACATACAATCTAAGTTCCCTGTACTACTAAACCCTTTTAGGATCTGGCCAGGCCTACCTATCTCTGTTAATCTCAACTCCACAGCAGCAAATTTTTATCATCACATAATTTTCTCTATACTTCTGCTATTATTTATGCTTGAAATACCCTTTTTCTATTTTCCCTGTCATTCACTTTTCAAAACCCATCTGATACCTTCTCCTTGATCTTCCTTTATTATCCTATCACTTGTACTGCATTCCCCACTCCAGTAATTACTCATTCCCTTTTATCTACTACTTCTACCTCATATACATGTAAATAAAATTATATCTCCATTCCTTAAATCATTTAAAACTTGACATGAGGAAGAAGTGAAAACCTTCCCCCACCCCATTTTCACCTTGTTGGTTGATGATGTCACCAATTACCCACATGCTTGAGTTCCCTTCTATCCAGTCCATTAGTAAATCCTAATACAGACAGAAGCTCCTTTGCTTGCAATGTGGTTATATCCTGATGATACCATTGTTAACCATGGTAAGTTGGGAACCATCTGTACTGTACTTCCAAAATGTATCATTCATTCTACAAGCACTATTCTAAGCATTCAAGATACAACAAAGAACAACAACAAAAATCCCTATCCTCACAACTTTTACATCTGCAGGGGGAATCAGATTGTACAGATCATAAGCAAAATAAATATGCCAAATAAGTAACATAAAGTGATTAAGAGCAATGGAGAAAAAAGGAGGAGAAGAAACATTGGAGGATATGCAAATTTTACATCATGTAGGAAGAGGCAGGGAAAGGCCTTATTGATATGTTTGACTGCATCCCGTATTAATCACTTCTCAACACAACTATTCTCCAATCTCACTGCCTGGTCTTCCATAACAGCATCCTAGCTGGTTTCTCTTCTTCCAATTCCACTCCTGTTCTGTCACCACATATTTACCATTCACCAGCCACAGAATCTTTTTAAAACCCTTCTCTAAAGGGTTAGAAATAAATAAAGAAGTAATAGCTTCTCAAAATACTTAGAATAAAGCCAAAATACCTCATCATGGCTTCTAAGAACCTCCATAATCTTGTCTACCTCTCCTACCTGCTATCCTTGCCCAAGCTCCACCAACCTTGCTATTTCTTGAATAGCCAAGTTCTAAAGCCTCTGCTCAAGCTTCTCCATTCCAAAACACTCTTCCCCCAGGTTTACATAGTCCATACAGTACAACATGAAGATTTCTGATTTAGTGTCACTATGTCAAAAAGGACTGCCGATAATCTTACTAAACAGCTCCCAAGCACTCCTCAGTATGTTCTATTTTCTTCCAATCATCTTGATTTGTAATATCTAATTACTTATTTGTTGCTCTTCTCACCATTCTATAATATCAGCTCTGTAAGGACAGAAATTTTTGCTTTATTTGATACTATGTCTCCAGCCCATAAAATGTCTGGCACATAATAAGTACTTAGTAAATGTTAATAAGTAACTTGGAATTACTTATTTCCATTATTCTATTGGACATGATGCTACTCAGACAGAGTCTCTTATCCATACTGTAGCCCTAGTCCTCAGCATAATGTCCAATATATAATGAGCATGCAAGTATTTGTTGAGTCAGTGAACTGCACTTTCCTCAAAATTAAAATTTTACTTCATAGCACATCACAAATTTTTTAATATATACCTTTGAACACCCTCCATTCTTACATGAAGTCCCAATCTTAATTTCATCATTGTCTTCTTCTGAAACAAAGGAAAAAAATCAAATTAAAAAGTTAAAATAGAACTTTGCTGCAGCACCATTCTTAAAAAGTAGGTTTTTCCAGAAAACAATATTTAAAAAAAAAAACAACTGTGACCAGGTTTTGCCTGTATCTTCAAAATGATATATGACACATTTCTTTTTTTTTTTTTTTGAGGACCTGATGTCTTTGACAATGCAGTTTTTTTCCATAACAAAATGTTATAGCCAATATCGTAACTTTGTAAAAGAAATCATGAAAGGATGTTTCCCTCCCATGATACCAGGTGTAAGGTTAGAGAATACTGAATGTGCAAGAAAATATTTTAAATTATCAAAGAAACTTAGCTCATTCTTAAAAAAGTAATGAACCATAAAAGAAAAAAATATACCATAGGTTCTCATTTTGAATAAAGACATATGGAACTCACCTATTAGTTCTGGAGTATTTGTGGTATATTGTATCTGACATTTAGAAGAAAGTAAGTTTTTTAACTACGATGTGCTACTTCTCCCTATTTATATTCAGTAAACTGATGCTCTCACTTTTAAATAACTGCTTAACTGTACCAGAAAATAAATTACAATAAAACAAAATAAAAATCTTACCTTTCTTATCTTCTTCATTCCCTGAAGACAGTTTAAGTTTATCAAGTGCTTGTTTTAGGGAGGCAGATATTTTTAATTCCAAATTTGTCATTGGTTCATCTGGGCTGAAGAATTTTGAAACCTTATTACCATTATTAATATACCAAAATATTTATTTGTACTCCAAATTAATAAATTTAAAAGCTTTTTGAGAAACCAAATGCTTTGTGAATCAAATGATTCCCATTAAAAAGTATAAAGTATTTTACAAATAATTGTTACAATGTATCTACATTCAGTTTGAACAGAAAAGCTCTTTATATTAGAATAGTAAGTCTCAAATAATCACACTGTTGCCAGCATATTTATTAATCAGTTGCACTAAAGAGAAGGGAATAAAGACTAAGAATCCAAGTTTTTCAAGATGAGTAATACTGAGGAAAGGAACATAAAGTAGTTTTACAGCCCATGCCCAAGCTAAATGCTGAGCACATAATAAACAGGAAATATAAGTAAGTTAGTTCTAAGTGAATCCGTACTCACTTCTACCAGTGGGGATTAATTCATGTGGACAATGGCATATGCATCTATAAATCAGCTATAATCATATTGCAAGGCAATTTCAGTAAGGTTAAAAAAATATCTTCTAACATGTCATAATGGCTAAGTATTGTATACACAATTTAAGTCCATTCAATAAGTAAGTATTAAGCATACGAATAAACAAAGCAAAAGTGTAGGCTATTCATCCTATATCCACAATGAAAAACCTAACGAGGCATTTTAAAAGTACACAGGCATGGCATGGTCCCTTATGCCCACAATCCCAATATTTTGGGAGGTTGAGGCAGGAGGACTGCTTGAAGCCTGGACAACATAGTGGAACCCTATCTCCACAAAACATAAAAAGTATTAGTCACTGATGCGGTTTCCCTGTGTTCCACCCCAATCCGCATCCTAAATTCTTGCTCCCATAATCCCCACATGTTGTTGGGGGGGACCTGGTGGGAGGTAACTGAATCATGGGGGTAGCTTTTTCCCATGCTGTTCTCATGATGGTCCATAAGTCTCAGAAAATCTGATGTTTTCTTCTTGCCTGCCACCCTGTAAGATACTCGTTTGTTCCTCCTTTGTCTTCTGCCATGATTCTGAGGCCTCCCCAGCCATGTGGAACTAGGAATCCATTAAACCTCTTTGTCTTTATCAATTACTCAGTCTCAGGTGTTTTTTCAAAGCAGTGTGAAAATGGACTAACACAGTCATAGTAGCATACACCTACAGTCTGGGAGGCTTAGGCGGAAGGATGGTTTGAGCCCAAGAGTTCAAGACTGCAGTGAGCTATAGCCACTTTATTAAAGCCTGGGTAAGAAAGAGACTTTGTCTCTTAAAAAAGAAAAAGTATGTAAACACCTATATGCTCATAATTTTTATAATACCACCAAATGAATTTAGAATAAAATATTTAATTTTTCTAGTAAGAGTGACTCTCAAGGTCCTCCTGCCTCAGCCTGAGTAGCTGCAACTACATGAGCACACCACCAAACCCAGCTAATTTTTCTTTCTTATTTTTTTTTGGAGACAGAATCTCATTCAAGTTGTTCTTAAACTCCTGGGCTCAAAGGATCCTCCCTCCTCAGCTTCCTAAAGTGCTAGATTATGGGCTTAAGCCATAGTGCCTGGCCTCTCACTGCCCTTTAAGTAAAATAATAGCCCATTAAAGAAAAAATTAACTCATAGTATTATAGTACAGACTGCATTATATTACTAAATATATTAAGAATGAGTCATGACAGTTTTGTCTTTTCCCAATTATTTTTCTGCTAAATTGATCAACATGGCATTCGATAGTCTCTTCTGAGTATGTAAGATGGAGAGAGAATAAACTCATCCTGAGTAGTTTACTTAGCAATAATCTATAGACTGCTAATGAACAAATTAATGTCTAAAGTCTCTTAGGGTTCTTATCTTGGTTCTATATTATTCAATACTCTACACATTTAAGTAGGATCAATAGACAATTAGGGGAAAAGCATGAGTTCATACCACGAATAAAAATTTCAATAGGTGCCTATTTGCAGCCCAAAAAAATCACCTGTTTTTTTAAGTTCTGTGGTTTGATTCTAAAGCAACTGTAGCAGAAGTGCAGCATGAAGACCTGGTTCAACACAGGTACTCAATATACATGTGTGGGAATACACAGTCTCGTTATCAGAAGGCAAGTATGAAGAATCTGTACAATTCTATTGTACAATGAGCAGAAGTGGTTTTAAGACTACTTTCACAAATATGCCATCCAAATCAAATGCATTAAAAATTCACTAGTGGTAATGAGGTGAATGGTAATTTTCAGGCATCTGCAAGTAAAGAGGCGTGAATTTTTAGGCCTCTGCATTCTTTTCCACTTCAAACTCATTCCATGACAAGGAAAATTGCTTCAGAGAATTTCACCATGCCACAGTGAAAAAGATGTACTCCAAGGCACAAGAAAAGTGTGTGACTCCCCCACCCTGATGATACATGTCTCTGTAATTATGAGAGTACAATATGTGAATCTGCTATGAATTTGTATTGTGCACATGCTCTCAAGTTGAAGAGAAATACAAATTTAAGGCAGATTTAAGGGAGAAACCAAATAATTCAATGCTTGATGGCCTACAAAGTAGCTACAAATGGTATCATGCTAAATCACAAATTACCATGAACAAGTATTATTCAAGTGTGACAAAAATAGGTAACTCTATAAAGTATACCTTGGCCTTTTTATAGCTTCTACTGGCTTAGGGGCTTGAATGATGTGTTCCCGAAATTTCGGTTTCAAATCAGATAGTTCCTTCTTCTCAGTAGTCTTGACTTCAGGTTTGACTGGCTCAGGTGGCTTCTCACTATTATGTCTACCTTTTGTACAGCCCTATTAGTGAAAGATATTAAGAGCTATCTATTTTACACATGATAACAGAAACACTATCTTTTCAGTTCTTTATTGATAAATTCTATTTCACGTTTTCTCCAGTTTCATTATACTGATTTTAAGAAATTAAAAACAGAATACCAAATGTGCTATATGAATGAAGGCTTTTTAAAAAGCCTTTGAATTACACTTCATAAACATCTACTTATTCTATTAAACATAAAGCATAAACTTCTTGTTTACGTTAGAATAATTCTGGAGAACCTCACAAAGAACTGTAAAAACTAGTTATACAGAAATATCTGTTACTCAAAAAGCCCTCAATGTGAGACTCAGTTCTCAACCTAAGTTATTAGTTATATGACCTTAAGCAAAAAAATCTTTTTAAACCTCCATTTCCTCATTTGTAAAATGGAGGCAATGTCACATAAGATATTTTCTGAGAGGGTTAAATAATAAAATGCCTGGCACATTTGGCAGGTGATAACCTTCAACAAATGTTAGCTACTTTTCTACTACGTTCTGTTGAATTATCATATACACTTTTAAGACCTCTGAAATGATACAGTCAATAGCTTATCAGTTTGTTAGCAGCTTTAGTTTTCTTTCTTAGTGGTATACAAAATGATATATTTCAATAGCATCTTATATTACATAAAACTTTATCATTCCTAACTGAAAAGGCTTTAACTTGTTGCATATCACCTTTTCCTTCTTGATGTTCTTTCAGTATAACAGAAAGAACAAATCTCAAATCACAAGTGAGTAACTAATACCTTAAAATGTTAACTTCCAAAACAGATTCTTTTTTTTTTGAGACGGAGTTTTACTCTTGTTACCCAGGCTGGAGTGCAATGGCGCGATCTTGGCTCACCGCAACCTCTGCCTCCTGGGTTCAGGCAATTCTCCTGCCTCAGCCTCCTGAGTAGCTGGGATTACAGGCACGCGCCACCATGCCCAGCTAATTTTTTGTATTTTTAGTAGAGATGGGGTTTCACCATGTTGACCAGGATGGTCTCGATCTCTTGAACTCGTGATCCACCCAACTCAGCCTCCCAAAGTGCTGGGATTACAGGCATGAGCCACCGCGCCCGGCCCCAAAACAGATTCTTTATTTCAGAAGCTGTGGAAGGGAGATGAGCTGCTTTTTAAAAGGTGTTATCTGCAAGCTGATGAAGACCAATCAATCAATATCAGAAATCAGACTCCTCAAATCTGAAGCTTTCTATAATGTGTACTTTTAGGGAGATAATCTAGAAAAAAAAATTAGTACTTACAACAATACTTAAGAAATCAGAAAAATCAGTTGTTCTTCTCTTACAGCACGACCAACCCTATGGAAAATATGAGAAAGACACTAAAAACTCTATTTGCATGGGAACCATGACCCACGAAAACATTCTACTTGCACTTATCTACTTGTGTCCTGCAGTAACTTGCATGTAAACAGAGTGCAAAATTTTACTGTTCTATATAATTCACTTAATCAAGTGAAATGAACTTTAGTCTTTGATTTTTAAAAAACCAATTAACCAATGTTTAAGTGATTTGTGCTGTGGCCTATCATCAAAGGAAGCACGTTTATAAAACAAAAACTGCTTCTGTTTTCAACAATCACGTCTGGCTTTTTAGAAGAAAAACATTGCGAAGTTCCTAAAATTATAACATATTTAAGGAATATTCAAAATAAGTATAGGTATTTGACTTTTGAATCTGTTACATTAAAGATAATAACTATAATTTAGTTTTTAGACATAATCCATTTTAGTTTCACAATAGGCATTCTATTTTCAGAACAACACAGATTAACACAGCAACCAAAGCACTATTAAGTCTCTGACGGTGAAGTGATCTTTTCAGTGAGAAGCATAAAGGCACAGAAATTGTATTACTATTTGTAATTTCTGAACAAACTATCAAGTGACTTACCAAAAAATGGCTTAAATAATTATCATCTCTTAATTCCAATGTATTATAGAGAAAAGAGAAACAAAAACGCAAAATCTCAAAACTTGGAACTTCAGATTAAGATTTGGGCCTTAATTCAGATTAGGAAGCAACTTTGCACATATCTACCTGGATCTCTCTGATTTTCCAATAGACTGCATAAAAAATTGGCAGTTTTTTTTCCCACAATATGAACTTGTAGGTTCCTTTTCTTTAAAGAAAATTTTAAATATCCTGTAATTCAAGTTTTCCTTTATTTTTAAATTTAGTTCTCTTTTACTGTGAATTGAGATGTAGATCAATTACTACCTAAATACAGGGTTTAAATAGCATCAATAATATAGTCAACAGAAAAGTTATTCTACAGAGAAAAAGTTTTACTGTCTTAATCATGTACTGAATTATGTCAGATACTATGATACATGTAAAATGTGAAAATAGGTAGGCCAGCTGTTCCCAAATGCCAATCTGGATTCTATGCTAGTCCTCAGTACAATGAGAAAAGGAAAAATAAATTTAAGTTATGTGATATAAGGTTGCTAGCTGTCTTTTTCAGCAAAATTGCCCTTTTCTACGAATATGCCCCTCCTAATATTAAAATAGTCTTTCTTTTGTCAATGCAATGTTTAACTTCTTACTTGGCCAAATAGAAAACTAGTATCCCTATATTGATGTATATATACATTTTATCTGAAATCTTCTGGGCTGTGAAATCCAATAATCTTGGAAAGTCTAGGACTTTAAGATATGGTTATAAAATAGAGACAATAATAAACACTGCAACTGCAGAAGAGAAGCAAAAATACTTCAAAGTGAAATCATTAAGACTTGAAATGATTAACAGTGCAGGTGAGAGAAAAAAAGAGCAATGGCATCACAGCACCACAGTTTCCACCCCCAGAAAGATTTGTAAAACTAAAAATAGGAAAGGAGGAGTTAAGGTCTCAACTTGCCCTACTGAATGCCTGCTCTGTTTTCCTCACTCAGAACTAACCAGACTAATAATACATCTTTGGTTAGGTGTGGTGGTATAACAGTAAATCCAAAAGAGTCTAACTACTCTCTGGAAGGTATAATTAGACACTTGAAGGGCACCAAAAATATTTAAACACGTTAATACTACTTATGTTCCTGAGAACCAAAGTAATAGTACCTAAAAGCATGGCAGCTCCACTACAGCATTTTCTTTTGAGATATACAAAGGACAAGTCTTTATCATATTATCATGAATTTTAAAAAAATGACCAGCAAAAATCTAGTCAAGCAACAGGCAACCGATTCTCCAGAACATCAAAGAAGTATAGCTGGAAAATAGGTAACACTTATTTTAAGGAAAAAAACACTCTAAACTTACGTGTTTGTCCTGAGACTAGCATTAAGTATTTCTAACATAACAATATTTTCTAAACTTTAGAGCTGTTATTAGTCAGCAGTGACAGACTGAGATTCAATACAACCACTCTACTTTTCCAAAATATTACAAAAGTGAAGAAAGGGGTGTTGAAAATGAGAATTAAGGCCAGGCATGGTGGCTCACAACTGTAATCCCAGTACTTTGGGAGGCTGAGGCAGGTGGATCATCTGAGGTCAGGAGTTCAACACCAGCCTGGCCAAAATAGTGAAACCCCATCTCTACTGAAAATACAAAAATTAGCTGGACGTGATGGTGGACTCCTGTAATATCAGCTCCTTGGGAGGCTGAGGCAGAATCGCTTGAACCAGGGAGGCGGAGGTTGCAGGGAGCCAAGACTGCACCACTGCACTCCAACCCAGGCGACATAGTGAGACTCCATCTCAAAAAAAAATAAAATAAAAATATAAATACAATTTTATTTCTGGAAAAGACCTTAAGGTCACCATCTACTGTCTTCTTTGCCTTTAGTGGAGCATATGCTTAAAGCACCTCCCAAAAGGTCATTAAGAACAAAGTCACTAGCTGAGAAAAAAGATTTAGTATTACATCTCTCAATTTACCACACAGATATGAAGGAAATGAAAATACAGTTCCTACCTTTAAGGCATCATGAAAGACTGGAACACCTGGGTGGTATGTGCAAGCCTCTGGAGAAAAGAGAAGGAAAAAAGTACCACTCATTATAATGAAGAAAATGTATACATGATTATCTCCTTAAGGTGTTCACCTTTAATCCTTTTCCAAACACAGGTATTTTAAAAAGGTACAAATGACTGAGTTTGATGTGCAGCACGAAGTGCAATGTATTAAAAATCCTAATTCAAGAGTATGATGGCTATGGGTAAAAACAATACAGAATTGTTTAACAGTTATATTTTATATTCCTCTAATCTTGGTAGTAAAATTTGTTTAGTAACAAACCTTCAAACCCTCAAATTTTGGCCTTCATTTTTCAGATCTGCTTTTACAGATGTACTCTCAAACTCCAAGTATTCTTGCATGCATTAATCCATAAAGGTTTCACAAGAGATTCTCTAAAAGATATTTTGGAAGAACAGGCTCAACCTTTTAAATATTGTAAAATTTTTTCAGAGTATCTAATTGCTAATTTAACTTTCCTAGACAGCAGTCAATTCCTAGGTACAAACCTCACTAAAAAGCCCTCTAGGCTGGCACCCAGTGGCTCATGCCTGTAATCCCAGCACTTTGGGAGGCTGGGGTGGGTGGATCACCTGAGGTCAGGAGATAGAAATCAGCCTGGCCTACAAGGTGAAACCCCATCTCTACTAAACGTACAAAAACTAGTGAGGTGTGGTAGTGAATGCCTGTAGTCCCAGTTATTTGGGAGGCTGAGGCAGAAGAATCGCTTGAACCTGGGAGGCCGAGGTTGCAGTGAGCTGAGATCACGTCACTGCACTCCAGCCTGGGCAACAGAGCAATCTGTTGTCCCCACACTCCAAAAAAAAGGTCTAAAGTTCTATAGTTTATTTTCAGGATTCTCACTGGGTGTTATTCTATACTTCCCTCCCCATTACACCATCAATCTTTACTTAATTCTTTTATATAAATGGTTTATTACACCTTGCAAGATGGAGTATTATATTTTTAAAAATCAGGTAACAGCTTCACGCCTCTGCAATCTGCTTGTAAAATATCTTTAAACCTTTCAAGTCTATTGAGCTTTCAATGCTCTACAACAACCCTGGCCAACATGCCACCCAGAATGACTCTGCATGTAGCCCAACACAAATTTGTAAACTTTCTTAAAACATTAGAAAAATGTATTTTTTAACCTCATTAGCTATCACTAGTGTTAGTATACCTCATGTGTGGCCCAATTCTTCCAATGTGGCCCAGGGAAGGCAAGATTGGACACCTCTGCTCTACTACCTGATTCCTGCTGTTGCCTCAAAATAATTAATTCCTGGTGGTCACAGTATCTCCCTACCCTGTATTACTAGCCAGTATTGCTTCCTTAGTAACCATGTGCTGCCTAGATACTAGCCAATGTAGAAACAAAGTGTTAGGTAACTTCCTGATACAGTAAGTAAACCCATGGATCAGAAAGATGTTATTAATACAGGGTAGTTGTGGAATTAAGGGCTGAAAAAGGAGATCGGAAGTAGAAATGGGTATGCAGAAGGCCATGAAGTTGAGAGGGGAATGGAAATAGAGGATACAGTATTTTTAAATACCAAATTTAAGGTAGTCAGAGACATAAAATGTACAATGTTTAACACAATCAGAGGCATAAAATGTCACAATACTAGTCAATTTTGGCAGAATGGGAGCAGGAATGAGTCAGATCCAAACCATACAATTAGTATGAACACAATTAGAAAACCAGTGCTTTCAAAAACAAGAAGTAATAAGCAGCTGGACATTCTTTATCCTTTATCAGTTTTAAGAGTTTTGGTAAAATTAATATTTTATGGGTAAGAAGCTGCAACACAGTAGTAGTTATTAACTATCCAGGGCTTCTAACATTGGGTCTGACCCTGGCTAAATTTCTCACTGCTGCTTGCCACTAGTTCCTTCAGTTTTCCTCGTATACGTGGATTAAATAAAACACTGTTTGTGAAGCTCTGTTTATTCTAGAATAAGTGTTTACATATGCAAGTTGCCAACTATGTCTCCCTCAAACACCCTTTAACTTGTGTTACAAATTAAAACGTTCTATCAGCTTAAAAGGGAGTCTAATTTCTGTCTATAAGGGGAAAAAATCATGAGACTCTAAGTCAACAAGCATGGTAATTATGCCGCAGCACCAAGAAAAAAAGCATTTAGTGTAGATTTCAAAAGATATTTAAGGATGGCAGATCCATCATATGGCTTCATGCAAAATGGAACTTGCTTGTGTATTTACTTCTTTAACTTATTTCTGTCAACTGTACAACGTCAAACCTCTTCCTATAAAACCGACCAACCTTACTATTTAGTTCTTGTCTCCTACTCCGTATCTCCATTTTCTTCTCCTTCCATCCACTTAACCAACTTACTTGAAAAACGCATTCTAAGCCTCTTAAAAAAAAAAAACAAAAAAACCTCATTTCGCTTAAGTAAATATACTTTCAGCGATCTTACTGAAGTTTCAGCGATCTTACTCGAATTTCTCTGCTGTATCGGGTACTGCTGACCACCCAATTATTGAGACTGTTTATTCTTTGTTTTTACTGGTCATTTTCTCCTATGCACTGCACCAAATCACACATGGATACAGACTTCCAACAAATGGCTATCTCCCCTGAACTTTATTGTCCCATACAGCAAAACATCAGCCTTTCCCCTATATTCGATATTAAAGTAGAGTATCTGCAGACATAAATGCAATTATTTTTTATGTAGGCTACCAAAATCAAAGTGCTTTCAAATCATTTCTCAAGTTTGTCATCCACTGAAATCTCACAATTTTCCTCTTGAGTAGCATCATATCTGCATCATAAAAATGTCAGTGTCCGTAACATGAGTATTGCATAGATTGGATTTACCTTTTCTTTAAAACCCTGTTTTAATAATGCAATCAATAAACCTGTGTGCCAAACCTAAGTATTTCAAACATCTCAGAGGTGAAGAGTTTAAAAGGCATGAGTTTTCATCTCCCCCACAGTGATGAAGGATGTTATTAATACTACCTCACTGAACGGAGCTTCTCAATCAATGGATCTAATTAATACCGCACGCTTCCCACGGTTGTTATGAAGATTAAGATGATAAAGCGATAATGTCTAGCATGCAGAAGACATAAACTAAATGCTAGTTCGATCTGAAAACGTGCTGTCACTTCTCACAATACGCAAGGAATCGTCTCACTTCTTCATCAATCAAAATCTCAATTCACTGATCATTTCCCGTCCTTCACCTAGTAGTCACTTTCGCTTTGGATCCTTAACTCGACATCTTGATGCTGTAGCGGACATTCGATCATTTTATACTGGAGTCAGCAATGGTATTAAAACGTGGAGACCACAACAACAATACCCAACAAAGGATGCCAGTAAGAAAAAGATAACTAACGTACCACCAGGATGCACCTACCAAAACAGTGTAAAGATACAGATTAATGTCCCTCACCTAGAACACTCGCAAGAGGTTTGTAACAGCGGATCGACTGAACACAAACTTCTATGAGGCAGGGCTTACTCGCTAGGACAAGTCCCGACCCTCGCTCCCTCTGGCGCAGGCAATCACAGCTAACACTACTTGCGGAACTGCAAAGCAAGCTCACCAGTACCTCGTTAACTTTTGCTTCCCCAGAGACTAGGGGGCCCGAGGAGAAAGGTGTTTGTTCTAAATTCCAGGCGACTTAAACCCAGCGCGGGGACGACCGGGGAAACACATGGATCCAGGGGAGCGTCCCTCTCCGCAGAGGCAGAGGGCAGTCGGGCGCCGGGGCCGGGCCATAGCCAAGGGAATGCGGCACACCAGGCGGGGTGCCGGCGGGCTGTGCGCCCAGGAGGGACCTAGACCTGGCGCCGCGCGAGAACGGCTGCAGGACGTCCGCGGACACCCTGCGGCCCAATGGGCCTCCCCCGCCGATGAGGTGGAGAGGGGAGGGAGGGCTGGCGGCGCGTTCCTCTTACCATCGGAATTGGTTTCAGGATCAAAGCGCTGACCGCAGCCCCGGTTGTAGCACAGCAAGGACATTTTCTCTTCCCACTGTCACAAGCAAGGCCCAAACGCCGGGAATGGCAAGAGGATGCCGTGGCCACTCCCGTGTAGCTAGCCCTAGTCTGACGACCAAGGCGACTGCCGGCTTCCGGAAACGATCAGCGGCGTTTCAGGAACCTTCGCGAATTTTCCGGTCGCGCAGGCGCAGCGGAGAAGGAAAGCGGCGGAGGAAGCAGCAGGAGGTCGGCACTAGCCCGGGCTACAATAGGTCGGACTGCTGCAGCTGGTAGCAACTGCGGGTCGGAGGTGGAGCCCAGACAATAGCGGAAGAGAAATGTACTGGGCAGAAACTGAAGGTGTCCAAGAGACTGACAGCTGTCTCCTGACTTCCCCAGTCCTCACTGGCAATGGGCATGTCCTCTCATCCCCTGCGGCCCGGCATCCTTCTTCCTTGCCTTGAGGCTGCGCCTTAGACTGCCCGGTGGGTATCTTCTGACCCCTTAGTTGTGCACAATAAGTGTGCAATCGTACAGTGTTTCCAAATCCTCAGGATAGAGGTGGGAGCTTAGTAAATGAGGAGAGGAATAGTGGACGAACCTCTCCGCGTGTCTGTGTCTCCGGTGCCCTCCTCTCGGGAGCAATTTTAATAACTGAACAGTTTCGTTCACGTTACTTTGAAAATACAAAACACGTAAAAATCTGAAGAACAAAATTATGGATCTGATACTGTGCCAGAAATGATCACAATTGCTCTAAGGCCCTGGGGTAATTGTTAATATTTCATATGAGCTCCCACTTAAACGATTTCTCAATACTCAGTACTCCACTATTGGAACAGCTAGTAAAACTTCAAGTGCATTATAAAAATTACAGTAATGCATTGGCTCCAACTTGCATATTTCCCAAATGTGGGACGTTTGAAAGAAAAGCAAACACTTTTTGATAACATACACTGAAGGATCTTAAAATAAGATAAGCAGCTTGTAAGAAACCTAAAAATCTATACACAGTTTCCATTGGTCTCAAGGTTATTTAGGGATCTGGCTCACATCCTCCTACCCCTGAAAAAAAGACTTTTTAGTTTTCATATTACGTTCTCTTCTACCTAGAAGTATTAAATTATTATATTGTAATCCCAACATAGATACATGTTTTCTTCTTCATTTAACTTAACATGAATATTTTTCTGTTTTGTTTTGTAATCATTATTACAAATGATGGAGTATTCTCTTGAATGAATCCACTGTAATGTAACCTTTCTCGAATTTTCCCAACTTTATTATATGTAAGTTACAGTAATCAACTTGTATATTATTTTCCTTATTTCAAATTTCCCCCTTTGGAAAAATTTGTGGAAAGCAACAGTTCTGGGGTAAATGACATCAGCCTTTTTAAATAACTTTAAGATTTTAGAGCTATATAGAGCCAATTGCTTTCCAAAAGATGGTACCAATTTACAATTTGGTAATTAAGTAATAGACCTTAAAAATTTTTCACACACAATTGGAAATGAAGAAGTGGAGAGCTCTAAAAAGTTTTAGTTGTGACCAAATCTGTTGTGTTGAACATCCTAGTATCAATGCAACATTACCAGGATTGTTAGTAAACTAAATCTTTTAAACAATTTTAATATTTGTTTCTAGTTTTTCATCTGTACCATTTACAATCAGAATATGGTAGATAATTTGGAAAATGCAGAAGTATATTAATAACAAAGTCAACCATAATTCTACCACCCAGCAATAAGCACTGAATGGCTAAAATAACTCTATGGTAAATTTATTTTCAGTATTTCCTGTCACCCAGAGCATATGTTTATATTTGTTAAAAAACAAAGTCATATTATATATAGGAATTTATATTCCTCCCTTGGGTATTTTGAGAAACTGTAAAAATAAAATTATTCTTATGAATCAGAAAAACAGTGATACACAAACAGCTTGTTTCAATCCCAACTCCACTTGCATTTCCATTCCAACACTTCAGTGCTACCACCCACTGTTCAAAAAACTTTCTGGCATTTACATGTATATTTTATATAGACATTGAATATATCTTCCCTTCCTTCTTTACCCCCATACATACCAAAATATGCTTTAACTTTGACTATCTTATTTGTTGTTAACAAAAGACTTAAGTATGTTAACATAAAACAATTTTCAATTATTTTTGGTACAAAGTGAATGTTTATCATAGTGCTGTCTTTTTCTGCATTTAAAAATATTTCTTTTTTTTTTTTAAAGAAACGAATTGGAATGGATTCAAGAGTGATGGGGTGGGAATGAGTATAGACAATGAAAGGTAGATAAATTTTTTAGCATATTTTGCTAGAAATGGGAGCAAAAAGAGGCACAAGAAAAATAGAATTGAGAGAGTATTTTTAAAGGATATTTCTTTTTGTTGTTTTTGAGACAGGGTCTCGATCATGGCTCATTGCAGCCTCTGCCTCTTGGGCTCAGGTGTACACCACCACACCCAACTAATTTATTATTAGTAGAGATGAGGTCTCATGATGTTGCCCAGCCTGATCTTGAACTTCTGGGCTCAAGTGATCCTCCCGTCTCTTCGTTTTTTTTTTGTTTGTTTCTTTTCTTTCTTTCTTTTTTTTTTTTTAAAGGAGAGAAGGAAAGAAAAAAAGGCGTGAAGGAGAGGAAGAAAAAGAGGGAGAGAGAATGGAAATGTTGATTTATTCTAAAAATGGGTATTAATAATGGCCAATCAATATTTCATTTAAACCTATGAGCAGGTGTGATGTGGTATTGACAAGAATGTATATTTTGTATATTTAAAGTGGAGAGCTCTATAAATATTTATTAAGTTTACTTGTTCCGGATCTGAGTTCAAGTCCTGGATATCCTTATTAATTTTCTGTCTTGTTGAGTCTAAATCTCTTTATAGGTCTTATGTATCTGGGTGTTAGGATCATTAGCTGTTATTGTTGCATTGATCCTTTTACCACTATATCTTTGTTGCTTTAAAATCTATTTTATCAGATGCGAGAATTGCAACTCCTGCTTTTTATTTATTTATTTATTTTTGCTCTCCATTTAGTTGGTAAATCTTTCTCCATCCCTTTGTTTTGAGTCTTTGTGTATCCTTGCTTGTGAAATGGGTCTGGATGTAGCATACAGTTGGGTTTTGGCTGTATCTTTTGATTGGGGGATTTAGTCAATTTAAATTTAGGATTACTGCCATTTGATATTAACTGGCTGTTTTATCCATTCGTTGATGTAAATTCTTCTTTATGTTGATGCTCTCTACTTTTTGGTATATTTTTAGAAAGGCTAATACTGGTTGTTTCTTTCTATGTGTAATGCTTCTTTCAGAAGCTCTTGTAAAAGCAGGCCTGGTGGTAATAAAATCTCTGAGTACTTGCTTGTTCATAAAAGATTTTATTTTTCCTTCAATTGTGAAGCTTAGTTTGGCTGGATATGAAATTCTGGGCTGAAAGTTCTGTTCTTTAAGGATGTTGAATATTGGCCCCCACTCACTTCTGGCTTGTAGGGTTTCTGCTGAGAGATCTGCTGTAAGTCTGATAGGCTTCCCTTTGTGGGTAACCTGACCTTTCTCTCTGGCTGCCCTTAGTATTTTCTCCTTCGTTTCAACCCTGGTAAACCTAATGATTATGTGCCTTGGGGTTGCTCTTCTTGAGGAATATCTTTGTGGTGTTCTCTGTATTACTTGGGGTTGAATATTGTCCTGCTTTGCTAGGTTGGGATAAAAATATTTCTTAAAATAAAAACATTCAAATAAGTTTAATTAAGCTTTATTATTTTGAGCCAGGCATGATGGCTTGTGCCTGTAATCCCAGTAATTTGAGAGGCCAAACCAGGTGGATCACTTGAGGTCAGGATTTTGAGCCAGCCTGACCAACATGGCCAAACCCTCTACTAAAATACAAAATTTAGCCAGGTATGGTGGTGCATGTCTGTAACCCCAGCTACTTGGGAGGCTGAGGCAAAAGAATCGCTTGAACCCAGGAGGAGGAGGTTGCAATGAGCTGAGATCATGCCATTGCACTCCAGCCTGGGTAACGAGCGAAATTGTATCTCAAATAAATAAATAATAATAATTAAGTTCCATTATCTTAAAAAAGATTATAGATATGGTGTGTATGTATCTATGTACGTGTATAAAATAAAATAATATTTAAAAAGATAATCCATTAATCTTTTATAATAATGGCTATGTATAAAGACAAAGATGAGTTTAAAAGAGTAAAGTTAATATTTTACTTTATACTCTTATATATTTTTTTAAATGTAGTAAATATATATTCATTTTTGATATACCTAACATCATGAAGAGGACAAAAAACCAGCTTTTCAATGACTATTTTATTTGGTCTACTTTATCCTTAGAAAGACATATTAATTTCATCCATTATGATTGTGTTTTGAGCAGTGTGTGGTTTATGTATTTTGAATGTATATCATTCATCCTATAAAGATGCATGTCTTATATTTACATAATTTATGCTTTTAATATAAAAAGAATTTCTTCGTATCATTTTGTATTTTTTGTATGTTTTGAAACATTTTTCGTATGTTTGGAAATCTACCTTGATATTAATGCTTCAACTTTTGCCATGTTTCTCTTTGTTTCTGCCTAATAAACCTCACCCTATCCATTCATCTTTTACCTGTGTCATCTCGTTTGGGCATTTCTATACTATACAGCAGATAGATTGCATCTTGTTTTTCTTTACTTAACTAAAATCTGATAATCTTTTTATTTTGCAGAGATGCTTAACCTTCTTATTTCTGATTAATGCTTCAAAGTTCAGTTGCCAAAATGGCCCATAAGCCTGAGTTTTCTTATCTGTAAAACATTGATAACAGAGTGCTGTGAAGATTAAACAATACACATAAAACATATAGTATAGTGTAAGCACTGAATAATAATTCCACAAAAGTTTAGCAATGAAAATTGTCAACAACATAGAGCTCAGATGTTTAGCCCTATTTTGTTATTTCACTTTGTTTTCCTTTTGTGTGTGCAGTTGTGTGTCTTCTTCCTTGTTTTTATTTTATTCTATTTTCTAAAGTGTATGTTTGCTTTTTTATTTTGTCCGTGATTTTCAAAAAATATATGCTGGTTTTCACTCATTTCAGCATGTATTAAGTAGTTAATGTGTCTTGATACTACATTAGATGCAGGATACAGCAGTGAACCAAAGTGACATTTTACCTGTCTTCATTGTATGTGAATTTTGTAAGAAAGACATATGGGAATAAAATATTCCCAATTATAACTGCAATCTCTGATAATTGCCATAATTGCTATGAATGGAAAGTACATTAGGCTAAGTTAGTGGAGATAGGAATTTGCCTAATCTTGAGTTGGGGTGCAGGCATAGGTGATAGTCTAGATAGAAATCCTGCAATAGAAGGTAGTGTGTCATTAAAGAAACCACAAAGTCATTAAGGTAAACCAGTGCTCAGAATGCCAGATGTATTAGGACATTCTTGCATTGCTATAAAGAAATACCTGAGACTGGTATTTCTCAGACTGGTATTCATAAGAAAAGAGATTTAATTGGCTCACATTTCTGCAGGCTGTACAGGAAGGGCTCAGGAAGCTTTAACTCATGGCAGAAGGCAAAGTGGGAGCTTGTACTTCACATGTTACAGGCAGCAGCAAGTGGTAGGGGAGGTGCCCACACCTTTAAATGACCAGATTTCATGTGAACTCAGCTGGAGAGCTCACTCATCTCCCAGGGAATGGCCCATGCTGTTCATGAGCGATCCGCCCCCATGACCCAAATACTTCCCACCAGGCCCCATCTCCATGATTAGGGATTACATTTCAACATGAGATTTGGGCAGGAACAGATATCCAAACTATATAATTCTGTTCCTGGCCCCTCCCAAATCTCATGTTCTTCTTACATTGCAAAATACAATTATACCTCCCGACAGTCCCCCAAAATCTTGGCTTTTCCAAATTTAGCTTCAAAGTCCAAAGTTTCATCTGAGACAATACAAATCCCTTCCATTGATGAGCCTGTAAAATAAAAAACAAGTTAGTTACTTCCAAGATACAACAGGTGTATAGGCATTGCATAAACATTCCCATTCCAAGAGGGAGAAATTGGCCAAAAGAAAGGGGCTATAGGCTCCATGCAAGTTAAAACCCAAGTGGGCAGTCATTAAACTTAAAGCGCCAAAATAATTCCCCTTGACTCCGTGTTCCACATCCAGGGCACACTGGTACAGGGGAAGGCCTCTCAAGGCCTTGGGAAGCTCTGCCCCTAAACTTTGCAGAGTGCAACTCCCACAACTCTCATGGGGTGGCGTTGAGTGCCTGTGGATTTTCCAGGTACAAAGTACAGGCTGCTGGTAGTACTACCATTCTCAGATTTGGAGGATGGTGGCCTTCTTCTCACAGTTCCATTTGACAGTGCCCTATTGGGGACTTAGTGTGGGGGCTCGAGCCCCATATTTCTTCTTCACATTGCCCTAGTAGAAGTTGTCTGTGAGGGCTCTGTCCCTGCAGCAGGCATCTGCGTGGACATCCAGGCTTTTTCATGCATCCTCTGAAACCTACTCAGAGGCTTCCAAGCCTCAGTTCATGCACTCTGTATACCCACAGGCTTAACATCTCATGTAAGTCATGTGAGCTTATGGCTTGCATCCTCCAAAGTAGCAGCGTGAGCTCTACCTGGGCCCTGTTGAGTCACAGCTGAAACTGGAGTGGCTGGGATGTGGGGAGAGCAGTTTGCCAAGGTCCTGGCTCATGAAGCCATTCTTCCCTTTTAAGGCCTCTGATGGGAGGGGCTGCCTGAAATTCTCTGAAATGCCTTCCAGTTGTTTTCCCCATTGTCTTGGATAGTTATCACTTGGCTCCTTTTTAGTTATGCAAATGTATCTAGCAGTTAGTTTTTCCACAGCCTGCTTGAATTCCTTTCCAAAAAAAAAACAGCTTTTTCTTTTTCTTTTTCTGCTATATGGCTAGGCTGCAAAATTTTCAAACTTTTATGCTCTGCTTCCCATTTAAATATAAATTTCTACTTTAAGCCATTTATTTGCCCCTATATCTGAGCACAGCTTGTTAGGAACAGCCAGGCCACATCTTGAGCACTTTGCTACTTTGAAATGTCTTCTGCCAAATACCCTATGTTTGCACTCTCAAGTTCAAATTTCCTCAGATCCCCAGGGCATGAACAGAACGCAGCCAAGCTCTTTCTCATGGCGTAACATGTGTGACCTCTGTTCCAGTTCCCAACGAGTTCCTCATTTTCATCTCAGATTGGATTTCATTTTCCATATCACTATCAGCATTTTGGTCACAATCATCTATTTATTTATTTATTTATTTATTTATTTATTTATTTATTTATTTATTTTAATGGGAGAAATATATTTATTTTCACCATTCCATTAGCACTGGTGATCTTTGGAAGGTGGAGCTTATGAGTACTATTCACTTTTTTTTTTTAAATTTTTTATTGCATTTTAGGTTTTGGGGTACATATGCAGAGCATGCAATACAGTTGCATAGGTACACACATGGCAGTGTGTTTTGTTTGCTTTCTCCCCTTCACCCACATTTGGCATTTCTCCCCAGGCTATCCCTCCCCACCTCCCCCTCCCTTTGGACCTCCCCTTTTCCCCCCCAATAGACCCCAGTGTTTAGTACTCCCCTCTCTGTGTCCATGTGTTCTCATTTTTCATCACCCGCCTATGAGTGAGAATATGCGGTGTTTCATTTTCTGTTCTTGTGTCAGTTTGCTGAGAATGATGTTCTCCAGATTCATCCATGTCCCTACAAACGACACGAACTCATCATTTCTGATTGCTGCATAATATTCCATGGTGTATATGTGCCACATTTTCCCAATTCCAGTCTATCATCAATGGGCATTTGGGTTGATTCCAGGTCTTGGTCACAATCATTTAATCAGTCTCTAAGAAATTGCAAACTCTCTCTCATCTTCCTGTCTTCTTTATAAAGACATACTCCACATGATCCTACTCTCTGGCTGTTATCCAATTCTGCAGCTGCTTCCACATTTTCAGATATCTTTATAATAATACTCCACTCTCAGTACTAATTCTTTGTATTAGGTCATTCTTGTATTGCTATAAAGAAATGCCCGAGACTGAGCAATTTATAAGAAAAGAGGTTTAATTGGCTCATAATGTAGCATAATGTCTGGTGAGTTTTTCAGGAAGTTTTATTCATGGTGGAAGGAGGTTCCTGAGACTGAGCAATTTATAAGAAAAGAGGTTTAATTGGCTCATAATGTAGCATAATGTCTGGTGAGTTTTTCAGGAAGTTTTACTCAGGGTGGAAGGAGGTTCCTGAGCCTGAGCAATTTATAAGAAAAGAGGTTTAATTGGCTCATAATGAAGCATAATGTCTGGTGAGTTTTTCAGGAAGTTTTACTCATGGTGGAAGGAGGTTCCACTTCAATTGGCAAAAGCAGGGAAAGAGAGAAAGAGTTGGGGAGGGGAGTTTCCACAGACTTTTAAATGACCATCAGCTGTCATGTGAAATCAGAGCAAGAGCTTATTACCTATTACCAAGGGAATGGCCCAAGCCATTAATGAAGGATACGCTCCCATAATCCAAACACTTCCCACCTGGTGCCACCTTCAAGAGTGTGGATTATATTTCACCATGAGATTTGGGCAGGGACAAATATCTAAAATATAATGCCACCTGAGGCTGGAAAGGTAAACAGAGGCCCAAGAACACAGGCAGCCTGAGAGGCAGCTGTAAGGATGATTAAAAGGCTTTTATCCTTAAGGCAAAGAGGAATAATTGAAAGGAGTTTTTCATGAATGTGATTTTTCCAGAAATCTCAAAATTAACTGAAGGCATGCAATAATCTAAAGAGCACTTATTCAACAAAAGTGCTAAATATTGGTAAGAACAAGTTGTGTGACATTTTAATTTCCCTATTTTTATTTTCTTTTTATAGCTAAATGGTAGGTATGAAATCCAGCAGCCTCTCAACAATAGCTATGTAAAGCAGAATTCTAGAAGCCACAAGAGGAGGAAAAATGGCTTAAGTGCTCCCCCCGCAAATTCCCGTGCTTAGACAATTGGAATTGTTTAAGCATTGCTCCATCTGACAGTTCCTTGGAAAAGCCTAATTTTTAAGGCTTGTGATCGTTTTGACTTGACTTACTCAAAGCTTGATTGGGAAAAATCTTGTCTCGATGACATTTGCTAAAAACAATTAAAAGTGATTGTTTCATATGGCAGCTGCCTGAGGAGCCTATACCAGTTGAGGCAAGTAAGAAGCTGGCCAATAAATATGGAAACAGAAGAGTTTATGAGTGAAATAACACCAGAATCGTTGAAAAACACCGACCTATTCCTAAGGAATGTGAAGAAAGTGGCATCCATGAGTAGGGCTATATGCATTTAAAAGAATGATCTGAGAAGGTTCCAACCTCTCACCACTACTTGAACCTTAGGTCCTGTGAAGCAGTAAGAGAAGACTAACAGAATTGCAAACTCTCAAAACATCGAGAGAATGTCATAATATACACAAAGAGCCTCTCAAACAAACAATATACAGCTTATTCACTCAGGGTATATAAGGAAATCTCTGTCCAGTCATGAGCTAACTACAAAGCTAACTGTGCAGAAGATTCAGTGGCCACACATAACAGGGAAAAAAGACTTTACAAAATTAGTCCAGGAATGAAATAATAATAACAACAACAGCAACAATAAACAGCAACCAAAACAAAGGGTTGGAGAAAATAATGTGATTTCTAGAGGTACCATGTATAAAATATCCAATTTTCAATAAAAAATTATGAGATTTGTAAATAATCAAGAAGAATGTTTCCTACAAAGAAGAAACAAAAACATGCAATATAAACTGTCCCTGAGGAAGATATTGGACATGATAGATAAGGCCTTCAAATCAATTATTATAAATATGTTCAAAGAAATACAGGAAACTAATTCTAAAGGACTGAAAGAAAGTATGAGACTGATATCGCAGCAAATATTACCAATAAAGAAATAAAAAGTAAAAATCCTCAAATTGGAAATTATAATAACGACTAAAAATGTACTATAGTGATTCAATAGAAGGTTAGTCCTGGTAGTAAAAGAGAATTTGAATATAGGTTAGTTTAGATCATCTAGTCTAAGGAGCTGGACAAAAATGAATTAAACAAAAATACTCAGAGACCAATTGAATAGTATCATGGTTACTAGCATACACATATTAGAGTCACAGAAGAGGAGGAGTTAGGAAAAAGGGAAAGAAACAGTACTCGAAGATACAATAGCCAAAAACGTCCCAAATTTAATTAAAACATCTGAATGTACACATTAAATGTGTACATTCATTTAATGTGTACACATATTAAATGTACACACATTTAATGTATGTACATTAAAACATTTAATGTACACATCTGAAAAATTCAAGAACTCCCTGTAAGATAAACCCAAAAGCAATTAACATATACAAAATAATAAAATTGTCAAAAGTCAAAAACAATGAGAGAATTTTGAAAGCAGCAAGAGAAAAATGATTCTCTACACACAAGGGATCCTCTATAAGATTAACACATGATTTTGTTTAACACATGACACATTCAAAGTAGTAAAAGAACAAGATCATCAACTAAGATGTCTGTATTTGGCAAAACTATACTTCAAAAACTAAGAAGAACAATATTTCTAGATTTCAAGTATAGTATGTCCGTATCTTGTCAGAGTGAGGCACTATTTAGCCTACCACAATATCAATATCATAAGGTTCTCCAAAGCAACTGAAAATGGGTCCCATCAATTTGGTCTTATCCATATCTATCCTTGACTTAAATATAAATATTTAAAGCCTTTTCCAATATCTAATTTATTTATTTCCCAGTGAACTAACACCCTGTAAACCACCCATTGTAAAATGAAGAATTTAGGAAATCCGTGTTCTCTGCATAGTGAAATGATAAAAAATGTTATGAACTGGCCAGGTACAGTGGTTCACACTTGTAATCCCAGCACTTTGGGATGTCGAGGCTGGTGAATCATGAGGTCAGGAGTTTGAGACCAGCCTGGCCAACACAATGAAACCCTGTCTCTACTAAAAACATGAAAATTAGCTGGATGTTGTGGCAGGTGCCTGTAATCCCAGCTGCTCGGGATGCTGAAGCAGGAGAATCACTTGAACCTAGGAGGTGGAGGTTGCAGTGAGCTGGGATCATGCCATTACACTCCAGCCTGGGTGACAGAGCTAGACTCCATTTCAAAATGTGTGTGTGTGTGTGTGTGTGTGTGTGTGTGTGTAGACACATGTGTATTATATATACACACACATATACATGTATGTATATAGATGTATACACATATACATGTGTGTATATACAAGATATTTTCCTCTAAAACTTCCAGAAAGGAACATGATCCTTCTGACACATTTGTTTTAGCTCAGTGAGATCTGTATTGGACTTATGACATATAGAGTTGTAAAATAATACATTTGTGTGAGTGACAGCTTAATTAATAGAAAGTCATATTATATTTCTTCTGATAGCTTATTCTTTTTAGATTTTAATAATATAATCAGGAGAATTAAAATCACATTATTAATATACACACATGTATATATATGTATATGTGTGTGTGTATATATATGTATACACACACACACACACACACACACAGACATAATGAACTTCAGAGTTGACAACAGATTAGAATCTCCAACACTTAATAAGGAAGTGGTTTTAGGAAAGGTATTTAACTTTCTAAGTCTTATTTGTAAAATGAATTCCATATTGTCAACTTTTTTAGTTTTATTGGTCACAGATAAAGAAAATTGTGTTACAAGGTAAATCATATCCAGAATCTCAGTCATACCTAATTTAGATTATTTAGATGTTGAGATTTAGATGAGATTTGAGGATTTGAATTGATGCTATAATGGGTTCAGAAACATTGAAGACCTTGAGATGGAGCAAACATTTGGAGTAACATTAATCTTTGGCAGCCAGATTCTAGACTATGATATGTAGAATAAGGTTTACCCAAGTATTTCTATATCTTAATTTCTGGAACTCTGAATATTATGTTACATGGCAAAGGGGATGTAAAGTTGCATATAGAATTAAGATTTCTAATTAGTAGACATTTAAATAGAGATTTTTCTGAACATCCAAATGGGTTGTAATCTCGAACTTCCTAAAAAGTAGGAAAGGCTATAGAAGAAGAGGTTAGAGTGATGTGATGTGAGACGGACTCGACTCACTGTTGCTCACTTTGAATATGGAGAAAGGGGTTTACAAGCCAATGATGATGGGTAGCCTCTAGAAGCTAGAAAGGGAAGGAAAGATATTTTCCTCTAAAACTTCCAGAAAGGAACATGATCCTTCTGACACATTTGTTTTAGCTCAGTGAGATCTGTATTGGACTTATGACATATAGAGTTGTAAAATAATACATTTGTGTGAGTGACAGCTTAATTAATAGAAAGTCATATTATATTTCTTCTGATAGCTTATTCTTTTTAGATTTTAATAATATAATCAGGAGAATTAAAATCACATTATTAATATTAAACTTATAGCTTTCATGTTATATATACTCTTTGGAAATAATTTTTGAAATTTATGTTCAATTTGTGACCATATTTGCAATATTTATACTTAATCATATGTTTATTTGCTCTGGTCATCACTGTCAACATACCATAATTTACTGATTTCAATTTCTTAATTTTATCTAGAGTGACGTGCTTTCTGAATTTTTTTTTTTTTTTTTTTTGAGACGGAGTTTCATTCTTGTTACCCAGGCTGGAGTACAATGGCACGATCATGGCTCACTGCAACCTCCGCCTCCTGGGTTTAGGCAATTCTCCTGCCTCAGCCTCCTGATTAGCTGGGATTACAGGCACGCGCCACCATGCTCAGCTAATTTTTTGTATTTTTAGTAGAGACAGGGTTTCACCATGTTGACCAGGATGGTCTCGATCTGTTGACCTCGTGATCCACCCGCCTTGGCCTCCCAAAGTGCTCGGATTACAGGCTTGAGCCACTGCACCTGGCCGTTTTCTGAATTCTTGTAGATCTAAGGTGTCTCTTTTGAATGACAACTTACCTGGGCATCAAATTTTGGGTCAAAATTGCTTTCTGTCAAAATTCTTCTTTAGGTATAACTCTGCTATTTTCAGGTGTTTGGTATTGCCAAAGAGAAGCTGAAAGGCAGAGTAAATTTAGTTTCTCTACAGGTTATCAGTGTTTCCTCTTTGGATACTTGCAGAGTTTTTCAAAATTATGATGTTAAAGATGCTGTTAGCATCTGTATTCAATACTTTTTCATACCAGGTACCCTGATCAACTATCACATGGAAAACAATTGAAAACATAGGATACAATTCTTTAAAACTTTTTATACATTCACTAATGCAAGAACATCAGAAACACTCAGGGGACAAAAACTATGAGAAAGTACAAATCTTTAGCTCCAAAGCTGGAACACTGAGGATGGCTGTCATCTTGAAATGATCTTGTGCTCAAGTTTTCAGCATAAGCAAGAGAAAAGATAAAAATTCCTGAATCTGCCCAAGGTGCCACTGTTGAGAACATTTGCCCTCCCTTCCTTTCTTAAGCTGGGAAAGCAAAGAGTTATATTCTTGCTATAAAAATGAAATAGAAATAAACCTGCTTCTGCTTCTTTTCCTTTCATCTTCTACAGAAGACTTCCAGGACCATTGCTTGCTTCAAGTCTCAGTTGTAAGTAAAGAAGAAAAAAAGCCAGCCTTTACTCAGTTTGGTAGTCAAGATTCACACTCTAGAGATTGTTAAGAAAAATTTTAAAAGTCTAAGAATTTACTGTAAAGTGCTCTTTTAAAATTGCCTGATGAAAGCATACATACATACATACATACATACATCTACTTCAACCTAGGCCTCAAAGGATACCAATAGATAAAGTTGCAGGAAATGTGACCTCTCAGAAAAAAAAAAGGTATAAAGTGCTATGAATGAAAGCTAACAAAAAAACAGTGGAATTAAACCCCTAAAGGGTTGAAATTTATCAAATACAATAGTTTTAAAGAAATAAAAGGGGCTGACAACGTAACAATAACAAACTTCAAAAATGAACAAGAAATAGAGAACAGCCAGAAATAAAAATATATATAGTTAAAAATTTATGAATGAGCTTAATAGTTGATAGATCCACCCAAAAGAAGGATTTTTGAACTGGAAGATATAATTGAAAAAATACATAGAATGCAAAAGAGAGAGAAAAAGAAATGGAAAATACAGAAAAGAGCTTAAGGGGAGGAGATGGAGAAAATCAAATATTTGTCTAATCAGAGAAGGAACAGGGCAGAATGAAATAGAGATTATATGTAAGAAGATAATTGTCAAGAATTTTCCAGGAATGATAGATGAGTATGTACAGATTCATGAATCTCAAGCAGAGAGAAAAAAAATCACAATACTTCTTAAAATTACTAATGTAAAGTAGCAAAAACAGAAGGGACCTTAAAGAAGCTGTAGAGAAATGACCAAGTATCCAGCAATTGACTATGGAAACCTGAAATGAGTGCCATTATACCGTCACTAGCCAAGATACAAGTTTTTACCATGTCATTGAACGTTATGTACTCAATAATATATAAAATGAACCAAAAATGTGTATAAATATATGACAGGGGTAGAAATACAATAATAATGCATTATGTTAGAACACCCTTCAGCTGTTGACAGAATAAGTAGAATGCTCCACTCCAAAAAGAAAAGACAAGATAGGCTCACAGAGAAATTTGTTTTGTATTAAAATATAGTAGGTAATGGGAAGCTATTTCTTTCTTCTATTTAAACAACTATAAAAAGGAATACATTATAAGATTATATTTTTAAAGACATTGCACAAGTGTAGAGGCAAAGAAGCTTATATATCAACTAAAATTTCAAAAGAGAACAATTCTTCCTGGTTGAATTGTTAATCAGTCTTTCCTTTTTGGGGTTACTGGATAAAGACTTGGTTTGCCATAAGTAGAAAAGCTCTCCTAGATTTAACTAAATGAACAAAGTGAGCTTTCTAAAAAGCTGCTACATGGGCTGGCATGACAAACTGAAATCCAGAGAACCCAAAGACATTGCTGACTAAAGAAAGAAAAATAAAACCTTTAAAGAATTAAAGTTAATTTTATTCAGAAGTCTTACTGAGGACTGTAGATGATTATAGCCTCAGAGGAGTCTCTCAGGGAGATTCTTTCCAACTTCTCCAAAACAGTGTTTCAGTTCATATATACAGGTTGTGAAAGTTCAGTTGTATGAAATGCATTTTAAAACTTTTTTTTTTTGAGACGGAGTTTCCCTATTGTTACCCAGGCTGGAGTGCAATGGCACGATCTCGGCTCACCGCAACCTCCGCCTCCTGGGTTCAGGCAATTTTCCTGCCTCAGCCTCCTGAGTAGCTGGGATTACAGGCACACGCCACCATGCCCAGCTAATTTTTTGTATTTTTAGTAGAGACGGGGTTTCACCATGTTGACCAGGATGGTCTCGATCTGTTGACCTCGTGATCCACCCGCCTTGGCCTCCCAAAGTGCTGGGATTACAGGCTTGAGCCACTGTGCCCGGCCTAAAACTTTTTTTCTCTTTTCTCTCTACTCTTAAGATGTGATGCTGAAATAGACTGTAGAAACATTTTTTTCTTAGACTTAAAATATAGACTTGAAATGTACTTTGAAATTCTACTCTCCTCTCTTTCCCACCAGATACTCCCTTACACTATGCACACTTATCTAACTGTATGCTTTTTAAAAAAAATCCAGGGACTAATTTTATAAGAAACCAGGCATGCAAGCTCAGCTGTGGGATTCTCTTCCACTTGGAAATTACCTCAAGATCTATTATCTACCACCTTGCTACAACTGACATGGTACCAGCTGGATATGAGCAGCTGGAACTCCAAGTGGACAATAATTCAGGATAACACTTGGAGAAAGACGTGGAGAGCTGCACCTACTTCTGTGTGTTTCTCCTACCAAACCTCCACTTTTAACCCCCTCCCCTCATCCAAACACCTAAAATGGTCTTTTAAAGAGATAAGCCTGGCCATTTCCCAGTTGCTGGCATTTGATGAATAAAACTGTTTCCTTTCACCACACCTCACTTCTTGAGTTTTCCGCCTCTGGACAGCAAGCAGCCATGTTTCAGCCAGTTACAAGTATGTGCTCAGATGTTACCTACATTAAAGCGAAATCACATCACAGTTTAGGTGCAAGAATATATCAGGTTATGGATTATAGAGGCATAATCACTAATCCTGTCAGAAGTTATGTGTAGGAAAAGGCAAGGACTAGGTTCATTTATCTTTTAAGGAATGTAGTGACTCAGGTAAGAGATGGGGCTGTCCATGTGCTGTATGCTTGTTTTATCTTCATCCTTCCAGAGAGCTGCAGGCCATCAGAAAGTTAGAGGCTTTGTTAAATTTTGCCGGCAAGCAGAAATGAACAAACACGGCTTCTTACATTTGCTACTTTGTCTCACAACATGCATCCAATTTTCCCTAAGGGACATTTTTTAAGTGAAAGGTTGGCACAGGAATATGGGAGCTAGAGGGAAAAGGTAGAGTGAAGATCTCCCTCAGTGTCACTGTGCTTGTAATTCAAAGTCCTGTTCTGAGAAGGATCATAAACACACACGCGCGCGCACACACACACTCTCTCACAAGACAAGACTTATCCTTGAAACATTTGACGGTAAAGGAAGATCGAGTCTATCCACATCCCTGAACCAGCTAAATTCATAATGTGATTAAGGTAGTCAGCACTTTGCTATTTAATGTTTAACATAGCACACTATGTATTTTATTGCATAAATTATATACTTGGCTTTTGTCTCTGTTTCCTGGCATATAATTCTTAAAATCTTTGAATCTCCAAAGAAATATTATTTTGTATGCTAACAAGTTGACTTATTTGTAGCCCTTAGGTAGCTTCGGATGAAAGCTGGTCATAGAAAAAAAACAAGGCATGATTAGAGAATTGGGACTTTCAGCCCCATCTCCAACTTCCAGTGAGGATAGAGTGGTTGAAGGTTAAGTCAATCATGAAAGGCCAATGACTAATTAATCATGCCTATGTAATGAAGTTTCCATAAAACCCCAGAAGAACTGGGATTGGAGAGCTTTTAGATAACTAAACATGTGGAGGATCCTAGAGAGTGGCACACTCATGGAAGCTCCTTCCCCCTCCCCCAGACCTCACCCTGTGCATCTCTTCATCTGTTTTCTTTGTTCAATAAACTGGTAAAGGTAACAAGTGTTTCTCTGAGTTCTGTGGGCCCTGTTAGAAAATTAATCAAACCCAGAAAGGGTGTTGTGGGAAGCTCAATTTGTAGCAGTTCTCTGGGATCTGATGCCTTCAAAAGGAAGAGAGTGTCAGAATTGAATTGGAGTCCTCCTGCTTTTATTTTTTTTTGTTTTTTTTTTTTTGTTTTTTTTTTTGCTTAGAATTGACTGGGCTATGCGGGCTCTCATTTGGTTCCATATGAAGTTTAAGGTGGTTTTTTTCCAGTTCTGTGAAGAAGGTCATTGGTAGCTTGATGAGGATAGCCTTGAATATGATGAGTTCGTGTCCTTTGTAGGGACATGGATGAACCTGGAAACCATCATTCTCAGCAAACTGACCCAGAACAGAAAATGAATCACTGCATGTTCTCATTCATAGGTGGGTAATGAGAACACATGCACACAGGGAGGGGAGCATCACACACTGGGGTCTGTAGGGGGGATATAGGGGAGGGACAGTGGGGGGTGGGGAGTTGGGGAGAGAGAGCATGGGGAGAAATGCCAGATATAGGTGATGGGGAGGAAGGCAGCCCATCACACTGCTATGTGTGTACCTATGCAACAATCTTGCATGTTCTTCACATGTACCCCAAAACCTAAATTGCAATAAAAAAATTGAATTGGAGGACACCCAGGTGGTATCTGCTGTAGAGCTGATGGTTTGCTTGGTAGTTGGGAGAAACCCACGTATTTGGTCACAGAAATCTGATGTGTTGATTGTTGCAGTGTGTGTTTTTAACGTTTTAAGCTACCTCTAAACTCAAGTAGCTTTTAGTAGAACAATGGAAGCCAGAAAACAATAGAATAAAATCTTTAAAGTGATCAAGGGTCGGGGGAGGGGAAACATAAAAAATGGAGGTGAGAGGGATTTGGGAAATATGGTAACATCAGTGGAACTATAGATTTTGGTTCTTTCCAAATCACTGCATGGGAGCAGGATAGTTATCAAAACCAAAGCGTATGGATGACATTTCCAAAAGCAAAACCAAAGCTTAGGTGATGATGTATTCTTATGAACCCCAAAATACAAGGGGGATAAGATAAACTATTAGGACCCATAAGATTTGTGTGTTATCTGCAACTGTGCAGAGGAAAGCAGAGTGAAGCAGCAGAGCACTGACAGACCTGCGAATAGAAGAACCCCAAAACAGGTAGCATGCATCCACTAGAAAGCACAGTGTGCTAATGTAACACAACTGGTGGGTTTAGTTCACTGTAACAGTGGCTGAGTGTGAGGGACCCATAGTAAGGCCCCAGGGAGCTGAAACTGATTATTTCCTATTAATTTTCAAACTGAACCAACAGGACTTCATTCCAGGGCAGGGTTCAAATCTGAGGAGGAACTGCTTGGAGTGGAATCACAATAAGGATGATAGAGCAAAAAGTGGATGCGCTGGATAAAAGTGCTGGAGAGAAAGAACTGGATAATCTCAGAAAACAAACTGTCCTTTTTTTTTTTTTTTTAACAACACACAGGCACACATACACACACACACATACACACACACGCACAACAATTGTTGAAGAGAAACTACTAAGTTATAAAAGCTATCTAAATCAAAATCTCTTCACATAGTCCAGGAAGAATAATTTCACATGAAAATGAGAAACAAAATATTAAGATAAAATCCCATATGAATCTAACATGAGAAAAAATGTGAATAAGAAGTGGAATAATAATCCTACAGAATAACTGGGAAGATATATTCAAAAAATAAACACAACTTTAATGTTTCTAAATGATTTTTAAGAAAATGATTTAAGAAATCTTTAAGAAACTGACTCAGGACACAAAAGAGCAACACAAATCAGAATTAAATAACAGAAATTCATAACAGAACTTAAGAATCGGATACAACATTTTAAAAAGAATTCATATACAGGTTTTTGTGGAACATAGATTTTAATTTATCTTGAATGAAGAGGAGTGAAAGTATAATTGCTCGGTCATTTGGTAAGTTAGTCATATGGTAAGTTAGTATGGTGAGTTACATGTTTAATTAAGAAAGTACTATACTCTTTTCCATAATACTATACCATTTATATTCCCATTAGCAATATGTTAGAACTTTAGTTTCTCCAAATCCTTCCCAGCATTTTACATCCTCATGATGTTTTTAAAATTTTAGCCATTCTGATAGGCATGCAGTAATAATAAATTTTGAATCAGATGTTAGTCCTTAAAAATCATTCTTCTTTATCAAGTTGTTTTGCCTGGCAGCCCTGAGACCTGAGCACCAGCTCTTCTGGGGCGGGGTCCCCTTAGAGAGAACCACCCAGGCCTCCTTGTAAGCCAGCATCTTACAGGGAATCTGTAAGATTTTAGAATCTGCTTGTAGAGCTGATTGCTTCCTTTGTGGTTGGGAGAAACCCCCATATTTGGTCACAGAAATCTTATATGTTGATTGTTCATAAAAAGACTGCTGAGATTTGATTGGCATCGTGTTGAATCTTGAATCAATTTGGGGAGAATTGACATGACAACATTGAGACTTCCCATCTATAACATGGCATCTCTCTCCACTTAAGTGGTCTTTAATTACTCTTATCACTTTAAAGTTTTCAGTTTATAAGTTTTACATATTTTTTGTATGCTTTATACTTGAACATCCAAAACTTTGAATGTGATTATACAGATATAATTTTTTAAATTAAAAACAAATTTAGAGACAAGGTCTTGCTATGTTGCCCAGGTTGTACTTAAACAGCCTCCTGAACATCTGGGACTCCAGGAAATTTCTATTTCCAATTGTTTGTTGCTTGTATATAGAAATACAATTGATATTTGTATTTTGATCCTGAAACCTAAACTCACTCATTAGGGCAGTCACTCCTTATAGATGCCATTGGATTTTTTGAATACATAAACATGTTATCTGAGAATAGAGACAGTTTAACTTATTTCTTTCCAGTGTAGTGTTTTATTTCTTTTCTTTCTATATTTCGCTGACTAGAATCTCTACTTGAATGCTGAATAGAAGTGGTGAGGGCGGATATGTTTGCTTTGTTATTGATCTTCGGAAAAGGACTTAGTCTTTTACCATTAAATATCATGTTTACTATAGGTTTTCATGAGTTACTCCTTAATAAGATGAAGAATTTTTCTCTCGTAGTTTGCTGAGAGGCTATCATGAAAAAATACTGAATTTTGTTAAATGCCTTTTCTGCATATATTGAAATGATAATATGAATTTGCTTTTCTAATTTGTTAGTATGGTGAATTACATTGATGGAATTTTGAAAGTTGTGCCTACCTTACATTTTTAGGATAAACTCCACTTGATCATGATATGTTACCTTTTCCATATATAGTTGAATTAGATTTGGTAACATGTTCTGAAGAATTACTGGATTTATGTTCATGAGGGATATTGATCTGTAACTTTTTTTCTGTTAATATCCTTTTTGTTTTGGTTTTCCTAACAGGGTAATAGTGGACATAGAGAATGAGTTGGAAAGTATTCCCTCATCTTCAATATTAAAAGACTTTGTGAAAAAAATGTATTTTTTTCTGAAAAGTTTTGTTTTCATTCCATAGTGAAGCCTTCTGAGCCTAAACTTTTATTTGAGGGCATTTTTTTCTCACCTTTGTTGAGATATAATTGACAAATAAAAATTGTATATATTTAATATGTACAACATGTTTTAATGTACATTTAAAATGTAAATATTTACCACCATTGACTTAATTAATATATCCATAAGCTTACCTAGTTACCATTTTTCTTTGATAACAATTTATACTTTTCTCAGCAAATTTCAAGTACACAGTACAATATTATTAACTATAGCCACCATCCTGTACATTACATCTCAAGAATTTATTAACCTTACATATGTGAAACTTTACAGTTTGATCAACATTTTGCTATTTCTCTCACCCTGGTCCATTCTACTTTTTGCTTCTGAGTTCAACCATTTACGATTCCACATGTGAGTTAATGCAGTATGTATCTTTTTGTGTTTCATTTATTTTCCTGTATGGATTTCATGTGGTATGATTTTCCTCTGCTTTCCATACCTACTTCAACGTTTCTCATGGTAACCTACTGTGGTCAAAGAATCTTTCTCATAGTGACCTGTGGTGAAAGAATCTTTCCATTATTTTGTTTTCTGTATTGCTTTTTGCAAAGGTTGTACATTTGAGATATGGCGAATGCTATTATAAATTCAGTTAAGTAATTTTACATTGAAAATAAAATTGTTTTATGAATATGAACATAATATGAATACCAATTTTGCTGGAGCACAGCAGGATGATACAATGTTATTATGAAGTTAAGAAATTTAGGAAGCAGAATGTACTTGAGACTAGTGTTGGTGCATTATAATTTTGATCAAACTGTGATAGTGTATTATTTAAAATATAACTCATTGTCAAAAGTTACAGATACCTTTGTATGCCATAGAATGACTAAACTGAACTTTTTTTGTGATGAAGACTGTTTTGAATTCCTTCTCTTTGTTTGAAACAAACAAAACCTCGGTATGGCAGGATGTTTTCTACTCTTTGTTCCCAACAGCAGTCACATTTTTAGAAATGTCCTAAATTTATTTCACTACTTTGCGAATCAATAAAATGGTGTTGCATATTTTATAAATGATTCTTCCAAAATTCGGTTGCATTTTCTTTTCAAAAGGAGCTGAACATCTTTAAACAAAACAGTTAATATATTTAGATTGCCAGAAAAATCTTCAGCTTTGTAAATAAAGATTACAAATAAGAATCTATTGAACTTTATCCCTAGAAAGCAAGGAAAAAAAATTGAAATGGAAACAACGTGTAGAGGAACTAGAGGTGATAAAGCTGTATATTAAAAAACACATATATATTTTTACTCTTTAGCACATGCCTGTGTGCACTCATGCAAGCACACACACACAGTTATTTGAGGAATACAGCTTTTCCAATGTTATCCATATTTAAGTTTCCTCTATAAACAGTAATCTTGGTAGAAGTAATTCATTAAATTTTTATATCAATACTGTGAAATATACTTTCTTATGATAAAATCTTATATACATTTTTACCTTTAAAATTTCCTTAATTAGCTTTAATACCTTCCCAAAAAAGGTGAGAAGCATGTACATTTTGTGCCCCACCTCACATTCTCTTGACAATTGTTTTCCTCCAGTCATTGTGCAAAGTAATCTGAAAACATTTCATTTCGTCTCCATCATGTATCTTTATCTTTCTATTTCCAGGTTTCTCTGTTCAGTGTGTAGAATTCCTGGTAGAATCCAGTCATCTTTTGTGACGCGTACAAAACCTGGAAGTGAAAGGAGTAATCACAAAATAGCGCAACACTTCTCCAACTTAGAAATGGGAACTGGTGGCTGGGCGCGGTGGCTCACGCCTGTAATCCCAGCACTTTGGGAGGCCGAGGCGGGTGGATCACGAGGTCAAGAGAGCGAGCCCATCCTGGTCAAAATGGTGAAACCCCGTCTCTACTAAAAATACAAAAATTAGCTGGGCATGGTGGTGCGTGCCTGTAATCCCAGCTACTTGGGAGGCTGAAGCAGGAGAATTGCTTGAACCCAGAAGCGGAGGTTTCGGTGAGCCGAGATCGCGCCATTGCACTCCAGTCTGGGTAACAAGAGCAAAACTCCGTCTCAAAAAAAAAAAAGAAATGGGAACTGGTGTGTAAATTCTCCTTGATTCTGTCTCCAGTATATGATACACCTGAGATAATTTCTACAAGGCTTCTTAGGATTGAACCCCAAGTAATACTCTTAATTAGTGCAACAGAATACTGTAGTTTAATTTTCTTCCGTCATTTCTGTCTCTTCCAAGTTTCTCACTTTTTTTCTTTGAGATAATTTAAAATCAAACAAACAAAAAACTATCTGCTTATAAGCCTTTGTATTCAGCTCTACTTTTGGAGAGGACCTAGGCATGAGACAAATTGAAATATTTTGAGGTATATGCATTCTTACTGAGCATCTTTTTTAAATTAAAGGTTCAGAAAATGAAATTCATCATATTTCAGAATTTTATGGACTACCTTCTCTACTAATAAAAAAAGGACAACTTTACAGGCAGAGTGTTTGGAACTGCTGTTGATTAGGAAGAATAATTTTTTGTGCAACAATAGCTGACGTTTCAAAACAAAATTACATTTCCATTGTCTAAAATGCCAGCTTTTCTAAACCATTTCAATTTTTGTCAAACTTTAGTTCTTTAAATAATGCATACAAGTGCTAAATGAATTGCTTTGTTCAGATCTGAATACACTACCTAAAATTTTGAAATTTTTGACTGAATCCTTATATATTTGTAGTGTAATTTTCTATACACTTATCAATACAGAAAGTTACTAAGACTTGCAGTTTATACCAAATTTTATGTGCATGACCCCAACTTTGGAGTATTCTAGACCATATTTCTCCAAAAAAGCCTATATTAGAGGTAATTTCTCCTATATCTTTTTTCCTTCAAAATCAGAAAGTTATGCAGTTTGTTATAGAGGGAAATAAGTTTTTAAGAAACATCAGGACATAAAAATTCACCCCATATATCTAACTAAAATGTGAACTTCTGGAAGGAAAGAATTTTTTTCTCATTTAAAAACTATTATATCCTCAGTGTTTAGAGCAATGGCTGACATAAGGTAGGTCTCGGTAAATATTTGTTAAATTGAACAGATTAATATATAAGAACTTAATAGAAAAGAAGCTCAATAGGTATATTCACAATTAAATCACCACTGAGATTTTTCTTTAGCCTACAGAATTTGGAGCAAAATTGAACAAAAATAAATTTCAATAAAGAAATTAGAAATATTTATCATACAATTAACAAAACAGTGTGTCTATAAATATATACAAATAAGTCTATGTAAAGTTAAAAATAAGTATGCATGAATGCAGCAGAGGAAATTTGGATTTTTACGGGTTAAATTGAAGATTCTTTTAAAATAATGAATAACAATTATGGATAATTATAGATTCAGTAAATATTACAAAGCTTAAACACGGCTGTAAAAAGATAAATAAATATTGTTTCTTCCCACTAGATGGCAGCAAAGATTTATTTTAGAATCAGTAAATCACCTGTCATTATACCGAATAATGTGTATCTTAAAAAGCTACTGTGTAAAAAATGCACATTTTGTTGTTGTTGCTATTCCTTAGAGTTTCAGCTTAATCAGAAAGGCTCTATCACTGGTGCCTAGAGTTTTTGCGACTTTTTATACCTGACTTCTCTCTTCTAAACTCTTCATTCTTTTTTTTTTCTCTCTCTCTCTTGCCTAGGCTGCAGTGCAGTGGCGCGATCTCGGCTCACTGCAACCTCCGCCTCCCGGGTTCAAGCGATTCTCTGGGCCTCAGCCTCCTGAGTATCTGGGACTACAGGCGCTCAACTAGTCCTGGCTTATTTTTGTATTTTTAGTAGCGACGGCGTTTCTAAACGCCAACCTGGTCTCGAGCTCCTGACTTAAGTGATTCGTCTGCCCCCCCATCAAAGTGCTGGAATTACAAGAAGAAACCACAGCACCCGACCTTATTTCATTTTTTAATATACATCCAAATTAATCTTAAGTTAGAAATCTGAACATGTTACTCTCTAAAAATACTTTGATAATTCCTTAAACCACAAGGAATAAAAAATAATCCTCTTATTTACTCAACCAATATCAGTAACCATGTTCTGTTTACATGGCACTATGTATCATGGACACTAGGAATAGAAACACGAATAATTCACGAAGCTTTTAATTTGAATGGTTTGGGGACTTCGAAGGCACAAAATGATAAGGCGAAGGGTAAGTTTGACTATGGATCATCCAGGTCTGGAACTCAGGGAGAAGATCTGGGCTTCAGAGGGCAGTTTAGAAATCATCCGCATGGAAGTTCAATTAAAGAGCAATAAGCATTATGGATAATTTACTATTAACTGATATGGTTTGGCTCTATGTCCCCACCCATATCTCATCGCGAATTATAATTAACACGTGTTTGGGGAGGGGCCTGATGTGAGGTGATTGAATCATGGGGTGGACTTCCCCCTTGCTGTACTTTTGATAGTGAGTGAGTTCTCAGGAGATTTGGTTGTTTAAAAGTGTGTTGCACTTCCCCCATCTCTGCCTCTCTTTCCCGTCCTACCGTGGTAGGGAAGTGCTTATTTCTTCTATGCCTTCCACCACGAATACGTTTCCTGAGGACTCCCGGTCATGCTTCCTGTTAAGCCTGCAGAACTGTGAGTCAGTTAACCTATTTGTTTCATAAATTATCCAGTCTTCAATATTTCTTTATAGCAGTGTGAAAACGGAGCAATAACACTGACTCTTAGAGTTATAATTGATCATTACAAACATACTCAAGAGCTACAGAAATGAGTAAAGTGAAATTCACACAGATTATTTCCATTGCCTATTAACATTTTAACACACATGTATCATATGTACATATTTATATTTCAGACTTGTCTTACACATAGACAAATTCTATGTGTACACTGTAAATATCTGTGTATCATATATCTGAAACAGAAAATAGAGAATTAGGATAGCCAGAGGTTGGGGAAGAAGGAAAGGAATAGCAGGTGTAGCCAATTCCAGGGAAAGGAAGACCAAGTACAGCCAGTTCGAGGTGAAAGAATAGCAGGTGCAGCCAGTTCTAGGCAAGATTAGGCAGCATACAGGCCACATCTTCACTCCTGTGATAAAAAGACAGAAATTTCCACTTAAGCCTCTGCTTGGTTGCAGGCCCATTCTTCATAGGATGTAACCAATTGGAGGCCTCTAAAGGGCACCTAGGGGTGTTGCCAAGTTATTTTGACTTTCTAAAAACCCTAATTGGAGAGGCTGTTGATCCACTTGCTACAGCTGTCTCCCACTCTGTGAATTGTCTTCAGTAAATCTGTGCTTTCCTTATTCCATTCTCAGTTCCTTTGTCTTTCCTTGCTTTTCTCTCACTTTTTTTCTGCATTTTGTTCGATTCTTTGTTCAACAGGCCAAGAACCTGGACAATTCTATCCAGTAACATATTTATGTATACATGATACATCATAAATAGTGCCATAATATGCATCCTATTTTTGTAACTGCAGTTCACTTAACAGTAACTCAGGAAGAGTGAGGTGGAGGACAGCAAGGACAACTCAAAAGCGTGGCCAGGAAGGTAATGAGAATCTAGAGAATAAGGTCGTGTAAGGCAAGAATTGAAAGACTTTTAGGAATGGGTAATTTATTGTCAAATGCTGTAGAATTAAGAACGGAAGCAAGAACTAAGAACTATTGGCTGAATTTGGCAATTAGACTGGATGTGACCTCTGCCAGAACAGCTTCTGGCATGGCAAAGTAGGAACCTTATTGCTGTGTTGAGAAGCAAAGAAGGGGTGGCAGTAATTATCAACTGTTTCTATGAGAAGATCCCTTTGAAAAGACAGGGAAAAAATATTCTTTTTTTTCCACAGCCTCATCAATGTCTGTTATTTTTTGTCTTTTTAATAATAGTCATCGTAAAGGTGTGAGGTGATATTTTATTGTGGTTTTGATTTGCATTTCCCTGATAATTAGAGATATTAAGTACTTTCTCATATGCCTGTTCACCATCTGAATTTCTTCTTTTGAGATATGTTTAAGTGCTTGGTCCAATTTTTAATTCAGTTATTTGTATTTTTGGTACTGAGTTAAGTTCTTTATATATTTTGGATATTAATTTCTTATTAGATGTATGGTTTGCAAATGCTTTTTCCTACTCCATCAGTTGCCTTTTCATTTAGGTGATTACTTCCTTTGCCGTGCAGAACTTTTCAGTTTCATGTAGTACTGGATATCTATTTTATATCACCAAGACTGCTGTCAAAAAGCTTTTCTCTGTTTTCTTCTAGGAATTTGACAGTCTCATGTTGTGTTTAAGTCTCTAATTCATTTTAGATTTTTTTTTAATGTGTGTGATGGGGTTCAATTAAATTTTTTTTTTTTGCATGTGGGTAACCAGTTTTACAAATGCCATTAGTTTTTAATCTTTTCTTTCTTTCTTTCTTTTTTAAAGAAACTATACCCATTATGCATTCTTGGCAATGAAGTAGAGGATAAATTGACCGTAAATGTATAAGTTTATTTCTGGGCTCTCTATTCTGTTCCACTGATTTAGATGTTTGTTTTTATGACAATACCATACTATTTTGATCACTATAGCTTTTTAATGGGATATAAAGTCAAGCAGTGTGATGCTTCCAGCTTTATTCTTTCTTCTTAAGATTGTTTCAGGATCTTTTGTGGTCCCATGTGAATTTTATGATTAGTTTTTCTATTTCTGTAAAAATTGGCACTGGAGTTTTGATAAGGATGACATTGAATCTGTAGATTACTTTGGGCAGTGTGAACATTTTAACAATTTTAATTTTTCCAATCCATGAACACGGAATGTCTTTCTATTTGTGTCTTTTGAAAATTTTCTTTTGGTAGAGTTTTCAGGATACAGCTCTTTCATTTCTTAATTTTCTAATCATTTCCTTACTGTTATTGTTGCTAATTTAAATGAGCTTGTTTCTTGGTTTACCTTTTGGGAAGTTTGTTGTTAGTATATAGAAATATCACTGATTTTTTATGTTAATTTTGTGTGATGTAATTTTATTTAAAGTTAGTTATAATAGTGTTTTATGAAGCCTTTAGGGATTTCCAGGCATATGATTATGTTATCTGCAGAGAGATGATTTTTCTTCTTCTCTTCCAGTTTGGATGCTTATTTCTCCTTCTTGCCTGATTACTCTGGCTAGGACTTCAAGTATTAGGCTGAATAGCTGTGATGAGAGTTGGCGTTCTTGCGTCTTTATAGATCTTAGAGAAAAAGCTTTCAGTTTTTCACTGTTGATTATGATGTTAGCTGTGCCTCTTTCATATATGTCATTTATTGTGCTGAGGAAAGTTTGTTTTATATCTGTTTTGTTAATAGTTTTTATCATAATGTTGAATTTGGTCCAATATGTTTTCTTGCATCTATTGAGATTATTATGTAGTTTATTCTTCTGTTAATTTAGCATATCACATTGATTTGTTATTATATTTTGAACTGTCTTTGTCAGGAATAAAATCTTCTCAGTCATGATGTATGATTCTTTTAATTCTTTTGCTTTTATTAAAGATTTTCACGTTTATGGTCATTGGGAATATTAGCCTGCAGTTTTCTTTATTTGTATTTTTTTTCTGCCTTTAGAATCATAGTGTTAGCTTCATAAAATGAGTTTGGGAGTATCATCTCTTTTATTTTTTGTTCAAGAGTTAAATAAGGGTTTGTATTCTTTGAACATTTGGATGAATTCACTCACAAAGCCTTCTGGTCCTCGGCTTTTCCTTTTTGGAAGGTTTTTTTTTACTGATCCAGTCTTCTTATTTGTTGTTGGTCTACTCTGACTTTCTGTTGCTTCTTAGTTCAGCATTAGTAGGTGATGTATTTCTCAGAATTTACTTATTTCTTTTAGATTATCAAATTTGTCGGTGTATTATTATTCATTATAGTTGTTTCTTCTTTTCATTTCTGTGGCATCAATTGTAAAGTCTCCTTTCATTTCTGTTTTTGTAATTTGAGTCTTCTTTCCTTTTTTGTTAGTCTAGCTAAGAGTTTGTTAATTTTGTTTATTTTTTTAAAAAACAACTCTGTTATATTTTCTATTGTTTCTCTATTCTTTATTTTATTTCTTTCTGCTCTGCTCATGATTATTTTCTTCCTTCTCTTGCCTTTTGTTTGAGTTTGTTCCTTCAGTTATAAAGTTAGGTTGTTTAGTTAAGATATTTCATTTTTAATGTAGGCATTTAACACAACAAAATTCCCTCTTATTATGTGGCTTTTGCTGAATTTCATAAGTTTAAGTACATTTTATTTTCATTTTTGTTTATCTCAAGATATTTAAAAAATTCCCCATTTGATTTTCTTTTACCCAGTGGTTGTTCAAATGCTGTGGTTTAATTTCCATGTATTTGAGCATTTTCCAGTTATGTTTTTGTTATTTCTCATTTCATTTCACTGTGATCTGAGAAGACACTTAGTATGGTTTATATATTTTAAAACTTGTTAACTTGTTTTGTGACTTAACATATGACCTATTTAGGATAATGTCCTTGTGTGCTTGAGAATAGTATGCTGCTGCTGTTGGGGAAGAAGGTCTGTGTAGCTCTATTAGGTCCCTTTGGCATAATTTTGTTTAAATTAGCTGTTTTCTTATTATAATTCTGCCTAGATGTTTTATTCATTATCGAAAGTGAGAGTATTGAAGTCTCTTATTGTATTGTCCATTTCTCCCTTCAGCTCTGTTCACGTTTGCTTAATATATTTATGTGCTCTAATGCTGAATGCCTGTATATTTATAATTGTCATACCTTCCTGTTAAAGTTTTTTATCATTACATAAAACCTTCTTTGTCTTGTGACATTTTTTGACTTAAAGTCTATTTTGTCTGAAGTAAGTATAGCCACCCTGATCTCTTTTTGTTACCATTTGCATAAACTATCTTTTCCCAGCCATTTACTTTTAGTCTATGTATGTCCTTTTTTTTTTTTTTTTTTTTTTTTTTTTGAGACGGAGTTTTCGCTCTTGTTACCCAGGCTGGAGTGCAATGGCGCAATCTCGGCTCACCGCAACCTCCGCCCCCTGGGTTCAGGCAATTCTCCTGCCTCAGCCTCCTGAGTAGCTGGGATTACAGGCACGCGCCACCATGCCCAGCTAATTTTTTGTAATTTTTAGTAGAGACGGGGTTTCACCATGTTGACCAGGATGGTCTCGATCTCTTGACCTCGTGATCCACCCGCCTCGGCCTCCCAAAGTGCTGGGATTACAGGCTTGAGCCACCGCGCCCGGCCTATGTATGTCCTTATATCTACTCTTAGTTTCATGTATGTTGCATATTGCTGGATATTGTATTTTTATTCATTTTGATTGAGAGTTCATTTACATTTAAAGTGATCATTGATATGTAGAGACTTGCTGTTGCCATTTTGTTTGTTGCTTTCTTTTTGTCTTCCAGTTCTGTTTTTTCCTTTTTGTTGTTTTCTTTTGGTATTTGATGATGTTTGTGGTGGTTTGGTTTGATTCATTTCATGTCATCTTTCATGTACCTACTAGAAATTTATTGTGTCCCTTTCATGTTGTCATGTTTTCCTGATTCTTCATGAGTCTTGTAGCTCTGCATAGGTGTCTGCACATTTGAGGAAATAATTACTTCTTCCAGATTTTATGGGCTGGCTTTGGTAAGAAAAGACCTTCACTTATAGAAAGATGGGGATAGGAAGGAGCTGTGGGGTGGTGGCTATGGGGTGTATGATGGAGCACATTATGGTAGTGGTCTGGTGGCATGGAGTGCCAAGTGTGGGAATGTGCAGTGATTCTAGGTTTAGAAAGGCATGGTAGCTAGGGGGTCAGGCAGTTAGTGTCAGTGGCATTAGCAACTTTGTAGTCCTCAGTGAGAAGAGACCTATTGTAGTAAATCTATGGTGACTTTGAGGGCTTTTGGAGTCCTCAGCAGTGCCTCCAATTCTAGTTGTGGATATGCCTAGGTAGGCATGGGCTTAGGCAGGTTGCAGAAGGTGCTGGCAGTGGAGCTGGCAGTGTGAAGGGGCATGCATGGCGGTGAGGGCCAGTGATGAACATTCATGTTGGTGAAAACCAGGGGCAGCAGTGGGCAAGTACGTGGAAGTAGGCGCTGGTATGTGCAAAGTGTGTGTTCAGTGATAGGAACAATCTGTAGGTATGCACCCAGTGGCAAGGATTGAGGTCAGTCAGAGGGGTTAGGGCTGATTGTTGGTGTGGTTGAAGTGGCAAAATCAGTGGTGAGTGTGTGAGGTTACAGATTTTATGGACTGGCTTTATTAAGGAAAGACCTTCACTTAGAGGAAGGTGGGGGTAGGAAGGAGTTGGAGGGTGGTGATGGGGTATATGATGGAGTATATATGGTAGCAGTTATGGTGTATATGTTGGAGCACACTATGGTAGCAGTTATGGGGTATATTATGGAGCATACTATGGTAGCGGATCTGCTACCAGGCCTCGGACCGAGGTTGGAGCTGGTACCCTGTGATTGTAGTTTCAGGGGTCTGCTGCAGGTATATGTGCTATGGCGGGACCAGCAGCTAAGGTCAGGGCTGGCCGCATGTGCATATGCTGTTGTGAGGACCGAGGCTGCAGTGTGTGTGTATGTAGAAGTGAGGCTTGGCAATATTGGTCAGAGCTGGTTGTATGTATGCTTGGCTGTGGGTTCTGGACTCACAGTTTGTGTGCAAGGCAATGGGACCACAGTGGCACCTGGAGTATGGCTGATACTTACAGTGCACAACCTTCTTTTTTCTTAGCTGTTTCCAGATGTCTTGGCTATTCCTACCTGTCTCCTTAGTGATCTGGGTGTGATTAAACCATAGCAGTCTTTCAGGCAGTGCTCTGAAAAACTCCCCCTGCTCTCCTTTTCCCTCATGAAGGAAACTTAAGGGCTCAGGAGATCCCTTTCAGTGCTGAGCTGTATTGGCCTGGGGGATGGGATGATGCAGGCAAAAATGAAACTGTTCTTTCTACCCTTTCTGTAAATTATTCTCATTTTTCTTCCCCGCCACATTGCTGTACCTTCTTAACTGAACTCCTGAGCGCTTCCAAAGGTATTTCCATTAGTGGATAGCTGTCTAATTGTTGTTCTTATGGGTATACAAAGTCTAAGAGCTTTCCTTCTATCCTGCTAATGTCTTTATTCTTACTATTAAAAGCAAAATATATATTTACCATTAAGAAAATGTTTATTTGATTTTTGTTTTTTCTTAAGTTTCCGAATTGTACTGCTAAAATCTTGTTAAATTTGTATTATGTGACTCTTTAGCAGTAAAAAAGAATCAAATGAAGAAAAACAATAAAAGTAGCTGTACTTTATAACTATAAGAAAAAGAAACATGTAATGAGAAGAACGAGGATCTGGAGTAAGAAGACCTGGTAATGATCAGGTGTATAATCTTGAATATATACTTTATTTTATGGGCCCATATGCTTCTGACCTATTAAAAGGTTATTAGGAGTATCAATAAAGAAGTTTTTGTTGTGACAATGTGTTGTGAACTACAAATGGTTGTAAACAATATTGGTAAATGTTTTAAAGAAACATTCATATTGAAGCATATTATACTTTTATTTAAGAAGCTTTATTATAATTACAGTATGTAATTATGTATTTCACAGATTTTGATCTTCATATTGACAGCAATTTGGTTCTTATTACTAACCACTATTTGACAATTAAAAGTCCTTCAGTAAATGTTTGTAAAGTGAATATTTAGTGAATAGCAGATTCTATAGAAATAATTTGTCTGTTTTTTTTTTTTTTTTTTTGAGACAGAGTTTCACTCTTGTTACCCAGACTGGAGTGCAATGGCATGATCTCGGCTCACCGGAACCTGCACCTTCTGGGTTCAAGCAATTCTCCTGCCTCAGCCTCCTGAGTAGCTGGGACTACAGGCGCGCACCACCATGCCCAGCTAATTTTTGTATTTTTTAGTAGAGACGGGGTTTCACCTCATTGGCCAGGATGGTTTCGATCTCTTGACCGCGTGATCCACCTGCCTCGGCCTCCCAAAGTGCTGGGATTACAGGCGTGAGCCACCGCGCCCGGCAATAATTTGTCTTGTTTTTAAACATCTGAATGTTTTTATTGCATACTTTAAATAAGGTACAGAATATTTTGGTTTGACTCGTGTTAGATAATGAATATTTAAGTTTAGATTTTGACCCTAAGGTAATTTTGCCTTTTGTCGGAAGTCTAAAACATTTAAGTCAAAATTATGACAAAATTGTGTATTTTTATAAAAATATTTGGAAGAAAATAAAAACATTTTGGGTTATAAACATCATATCAGTTTAATCTATTAATCAATTTCTGTATAGTTATCTGTTTGCAACTTTGCTATTCACTTTATATTTACTACAATTTTCATCAAAATATATTTTTTTCTTGTAAAGTTTTTAAGTGAGATTTTGATACACTGTTTTCTTGTTTCTATAAATTATTATTAGTTATAACTGCTGCTATTATATATTTCTCTGGCTGTTATTTCTACCAAATCCAATATACATGCACCACATTTTATATATTATAATGTTATACATAAAATTTTAACTATTTACAATTTTATTTTTTTCTTGCTTATTTTTATTATAGTCATAAAAAACTTAAAGAATGAATGTTTATATTTCTCTCTCAGCTGATCTTAGAAAAAATATAAAGAGAAATTGCCTTCAGTTAGTTTAAGGTTGAGCTAATATCCAGGCTGGTTTCTTGTATTGATAAGCCAATTATTCCTTATTCTGTTTTTTTTTTTTTTTTTTTTTTTTTTTTTGAGATGAAGTGTCACTCTGTCACTGAGGCTGGACAGTGCTTATTGCAACTTCCACCTCCGGGGTTCAAGCAATTCTCCTGCCTCAGCTTCCTGAGTAGCTGGGATTGCTGGCACCTGCAACCATACCCAGCTAATTTTTGTATTTTTAGTAGAGTTGGGGTTTTGTCATGTTGGCCAGGCTGATCTCGAACTCCTGACCTCAGGTGATCCACCTGCCTCGGTCTCCCAAAGTGGTGTGGGATTACAGGAGTGGCTCACTCCTGGCCTATTCCTTATTCTTTTAATTTCTCTGTGACCTGGCAATCTTTCCAATTCATTTTTATTTCATTATGTGTTTATAATGTGCCTTTTCTTTTTTGAAACCCTGGAAAACTTGTCAGCTTAATAAATATTATTTTAATAGACATTTAAAAATCATATATTTGGTAAGTTATCTGTGATTCTGAATAATACATGCTTAGGCCTTTCTCCATTTCTTTGAATAGCTGTTAATATAAATTATATTTTATGAAATATTAATGATAAAGTACTCAGTTGGTCATGAGATAACCAAATGAAGAATTCATAAAACCCAGTGTGCAGTGTGTTTAGAGAACTGAATAGATGTTATATTATAATATAAAAAAGGAAATTTTAAATCGGGTTTCAGGGAAAATATTCTAATACTAAAATCATGCTATGAAATACCCTCCCATGGGAAGTATGAAAACTTCAGTTATTCAAAACCAGCCTGGAAACAGCATTAAATATCTACCCCTGGGAGTCATTTTACACAGTGGTTGAGTTGACTAGGAGCCTGATAGGCCCTTACCAAGTCTATTTTGTGTGACTTAAATAAAATGGCAACTTTTACATAGTATTTGCCATTGGAAAGTAAAATTTAAAAACAATGTGACTAGTGCAGGTAACATGATTCTTTTAATAAAATACAGTCAGATTTTACTAGTCTATTAAGCAGTAAGAGTAATGAGGACTTTCAAAGAATTTTGAAAATAAAAAGTGTTATAAAGTGTTCTCAGTCTCTATTACATATTTTTATTCACACATATTACTTCTCTGGGAAAATAATTTTGTAAAATAAAAAGTGGGAAAGAAAGAGGGTTAATAATGAAAATGAAAAAAATAAGAGGGAGAGCAGAAAACATCTGCTAAGCCCTTTAAATGGCATCAGGCTTTAATAGGACCAGTTCTATCTTTACTAACATTAAAATAAAAAAAATCCAGATGTTTCTGTTTCAAACGTGTTAAAGAAGTAAAATATCTCTCTTTTTAAAATGAATACTGGTAGCATTGTAATTTTGAATATCTCATTTAATAAATACTTCATTGGTTGAATTTTAATATCTGCTTCATAATATTTCAGTTTTTTTCACTGAAAATAAGTGTCTGAAATGATGTAAACCACAACTTTAAAACTTAATAGTTAATAGTGGTTTAAAGTTAATAGCAGTTTAATCTACTTTAATCAAATATCATGGAAATATATATTTAATCGACATATATTTCCATATTTGTTATACCATATTTCTGAAAAACTAGAAGTACAATGTACTTTAAAAACAAAACCCCACAAAATGTCAACATTTGTGCATTTTTATGATTCACTTGAGTCATCTAAATCTGATTTTTTAATTGCTAAAAATAGCTCAGAACATGGAATCATTCTGTTCTTTTACATTCATTACTATGTAAGACAACAAAGTTAATTTAGTTATTACTCTGTTCCAGGCTCTTTTTATTTAATTATCACAAAAACTGAGATGGGTACTTTATTATCTCAATTTTATTCAAGTTAGGAAGGTGCCTTAGTTCATTTGTGTTGCTGTATAGGAATACCTGAGGCTGAGTAATTTATAAAGAAAAGAGAATTATTTGGCTCAGGGTTCTTCAGGCTGTACAAAAACATGGTGCCAGCATCTGGTTCTGGCCTCCTGTTGCTTCCATTCATGGATGAAGATGGAGGAGAGCCAGTGTATGGAGAGATCACATGGCAAGACAGGAAGTAAGAAAGAGTGGGTAGGGAGGTGCCAGGCTCTTTTAAACAACCAGCTCTCAAGGGAACTAATAGTGAGAACTCACTCAAATCCCCCCACCCAATACAAGAGAGGGCATTGATGTACATACTCATGAAGGATCCTCCCCACATCTCAAATAACTCCCATTAGGCTTCCAACTTCATTATTAATATAATAATATGTCAACATGAAATCTAAAGGGACAGACATCCAAACTATAGCACAAGATGAGACATAAAACAGTCAATTAACTTGCCAAGGTTATCATACTAAGTTGCAAAGACATAATTGAAACCTAGGAATCCTGAATCCAGAGCTCATTTTCTTAATTATGAATGGCCAAAGCATTTTAAATATTGTAATTCTATTGTATCTGGGATATATAGAATTAACACAACAGAACAGTAGTATATTTTGTGGTGATTTGTATAATTAATTGGAGGACATTTTCAGGTGGAATGGGTTAATACTATCTTTTCAGTAAGGTATAAGTTCTATTGTAGCCATAGTTTAGTCTTTCTTTTATTCCGAAGTGCCTAGGGCAATGTAATTATTTAATAGTATAAATACAGAATACAAATATGTTGAATAAATTCTTCATTATACAATATCATTATCTGATACTGTGAATACCTAATAGATGTTGAATAAATTATGAATTGAAATTTCTCAGTAAAATTTGCTCAAAGGAAAAAAGGGGGAGCAATATTTGAGAGCTAATTTTATTTTGTGGAGGATAGTTTTAAAAAATTGATTGAACTTTTAATTTTGTGATGTTTGAATATTGGCATGCAGAGGGAAAAATAATCGCTATAATAATAATGATAATCACAGTAACATATACTCTTTAGTTGGTTTCTCCCAATGTGATACCATCTTATAAACTATAGAAAAAAATCATAATAAAGAAAATGACATTGATCCAATCTGCTCATATTTAGATTTTCCAGTTTTAGATGTATACATTTGTGTATGTGTATTTAGTTTTATTCAAAACATGTATAGGTTCATGTCACTACCATCACAGTCAAGATAAATTAGTTTTATCACTACAAGGGTTTCTATTTCACTTTTAGAACCAGACCCATTTTCCTCCACTCCACCCCACTTCTTTAACCTCTAACAACACTAATCGGTTTTCCATCTCTATAATTTTGCCATTTGGAATGTTATGTGGGTAGAATAGTAGAGTATATCACCTTTTAGGATTGACATTAGAAAAAAACTGAGTATAATCCCTGGAAGCACATCAAATTTGTTGCATATATTAATACTTAATTCCTTTTTATTACTGAATAGTATTCCATGGTATGAATGTGCCACTGGGTGTTGAACCTTTTATTTACTAAAGGTCATCTGAGTTTTTTCAGTCTCTAGCCATTAGAAATAAAGCTGGTAGGAACATTTGTCTGTAGATTTTACATGAGCATAACTATTATATCTTTGGGATAAATGTCCAGGATTGCAATTGCTAGGCCATATGGTAATTGCATATTTTGTAAGAAATTGCCAAACTGAGATTGAGCATGGTGCCTCATGTCTGTAATCCCAGCACTTTGGGAGGCTGAGGCAGGAGAATTACATCAGGCCAGGAGTTTGAAACCAGCCTGGGCAACATACCTAGGACCTGTCTCTACAAAAATAAAAGTAAAAAAGTTAGCTGGACATGGTGGCATGCATCTATAGTTCTAGCTACTCAGGAGGATTGCTTGAGCCCAGGAGGCTGAGAGTGCAGTGAACTATGATGGAATCACTGCCCTCCAGCCTGGGAAACAGAGTGAGATTCTGTGTCTAAGAAAAATATGGGGAAAAAAAACCTGCCAAGCAAATTCACAGTGACTATTCTGTTTTGCATTTCTACCAGCAAGGTACAAAGGATCTAGTGTCTCTGAATCCTTGCCAGTGTTCTCAGCAGGAGTGAAAGTATATTAAAGAGTTTTAGAGCAGAAATGAAAGGAAGTAAAGTATACTTGGAAGAGGGCCAAGGGGGTGACTTGAGAGATTTAAGTGCATGATTTGAATTGGAGTTTTATACACTGGCATGCTTCCAGAGAGTTGCAGGTCTTCTCCCCCAATACTTCCCTTGTGGTGGGTTGTCCACATGCACAGTGGCCTACCAGCACTTGGGAGGGGCCACATGGGCAGTGTGTTTACTGAAGTTGCATGCATGCTCACTTCAGGCCTTTTCCCGTTATGTGTTCCTAGAGGAAGGTCATAAACCAGTTAAATTCTGCCATTTTGCTTCTTGGTGTACATGCTTGAACCCACTTGCCCAAATCCTGAGATCTTATCAGGAAGCTTCTGGTCACCAGTTTCAGGTTTTTTCTACCTATTAGGAGATTGCCTTTCCCTGTGCTAACTGCAACCAATTCTTATTTTAGAGAGATAGTTCAACTATCGTCTATCACCTGATGACTGCCTGACTTTCCTGGTGTGGTGGGGAACCCTCTCTTGTCCTACTCATTTCTGACGACCTACCTATTCTAACATTTCCTACTCAAGAGTCCAAGACCTCGTTCTGTGAAGAAATGAGTGAGAGTTATTCTGTAACTGCTTCTTGCTGACAGAGTGGGAGTGACGGTTGTTTTGTGGGTCTCTTGTGTCCCTCTGATGGTAAGTGAAGGGTAACTCATGAATATTGAGAGGTTGATATCTCTCACTGAGAATCATCTGGAGCTTAGTGGCCCATCCCTCTTGTTTCTTCTGAGCTGCAGCCAGAGTTCACCTATATAAGAGGAATAAGTAGGCTTAGTCTAAATTGCAGACAAAAACTTAAAAACAGCTAGACTAGAATTTAATAACAGGCGTACCGTAATTCTTGAAACTTATTTTTTCTCTTTACTCCTGACTTTTATTAAAAACAAATCATGATAGGATTGATTTATTTGCAAAATAAGCTTTAGTCTTACTATACTTGGCCTGATTATTTGCATAAAGCACACAAGAATAATTATTTGCTACATATGCTCTGTTGAAAATTGGCTTTGATGAAACTTTGTTCTATAAGACATCTCAGATAAGACTTTTTATAGCCTTAAGCCCACACATAGGTATGTACGATTGAATACTTGAGCAAGTCAGGCAAATTCCTGTCCTTTTGAGTTCCCAAGATAACTTGGGGCTCCTGAGCCTGTCAGAAAATGACTTTTTATACTTACTACAAATCAGGAACCCTGCACAGGGACTGTGTAGACAAGGTATGATGAGGCCAGTTTTCCCAAGGGGATTTTATTGGCTCTATAGGTCAATTTTGATTCCTTAAAGCAACAGTCTTTCACCTTTTTGGCACTAAGGACCAGTTTTGTGGAAGACAATTCTTCCATTGACCAGGTTAAGGGGGATTATTTTAGGGTAATTCAAGCACATTACATTTGTTGTATACTTTATTTCTGTTATTATTATATTATATATAATGAAATAATTATACAGCTTACCATAATGTAGAATCAGTGGGATACTTGAGCTTGTTTTTTCACAACTAGATGGTTCCATCTGGGGGTGATGGGAAACAGTGACAGATCATCAGGCATTAGATTCTAATAAAGGGTATGCAACCTAGATCCCTTGCATGTGCAATTTGCGTTCTTATGAGAATCTAATGTTGACAGTGATCTGACAGGAGGCAGAACTTAGGTGAGGATGTGACTTATGGGGACTGGCTCTAAATACAGATAAAGTTTTCCTTGCTTGACAAGTGCTCACATTCTGCTGTGCAGCCCAGTTCCTAACAGGCCATGGATTGGTACTGGTCCATGACCCAGGGATTGGGTACCCCTGCCTTAAAAAGAAAGCATGCCATTCCATTTAAAGCCTTGAGAAAATAACCATTTTTGCAATTGTGTCCTTTTGCAAAAGAATGCAGACTCTTATTTTGCATGTGCTGATAACTATATTGCCATAAGTTAAAAATACTCACAAATAGTTTCCAAACTTTGGAGAAATCTGCTAGAGAGAAATATGCTCCAAATTTTGCCTGTAGAAATGTACCTTACACAAATTTTAAAAACTGTACCTATCTCAAAAGAAAAGTTTTCTTGACTCTGAAAAACAAAGAATCAGTAAAATTTTAAGTAAAACATCAAAAAAGATTACTTTTGTCTTTGATTAGGTCTGTCTATGCAATTAATTCCTGTTTTGCTTGATATTTATGAGTTTTGGAACTCAAAAGAGTTTTGGAATTTTCTCTCCATTTTAATGTTATAGTCTCCAAAGTTCTCTGAAACCTGCATTTCAAAGCACCTTTTGGAGTCCTATAGCTCATTATAAAACCATTTTTTAAAGAGGATCAAAACAAGAGAATAGATGACAAAAAGTCTTAGGGTGGCCACAGAGGATCAAAAATGCAATAGATCGAGAAATTTGGTTACCTTTGTGGCACACAATAATTTTACATAAGAATTATAATTATTACTTATAACGTACACTAAGTCATATCAGAATTACAGGAGTTTTGCACAATTTTGGAACACATACGAACAATATATTTGTACAAATATAGTCCAAAGGAAGCCAGATTTTACCTCTGCATTAGTTTAATATTGATGTGAAACCCATTTCTTAATAAAATCTTGTAGACAAATTTATCCAATCTTAATCAGTTTGATCATCAAGTAAAGTTCTCATAAACCTTTTGTAATTTTTTGTCATAATTTATTTTTGGTTAAAGAGCAGATTAGTGCTCTAATACAACTCTTTTGTGCTTTTATTCCAATGTTCAATTTGTAGATAAACTGAATAATGCCCTTTTAATTTTAGCTAATATGTTCACACATAGAATGCCTTTTTTTTTTAAATAAACAAGACATTTATCCACTGCAGCAGGAAATCATGAGTTAGCCCCACCATCTTCATTTACATAGCCAAGGGAAACAGGACAGGTTGTGGGAACCCAGCATAGAAATGAAGAGCCATGGCTTGGGGGCCTTGTCACCCACATTTCTCTCACATCTCCCAGGTCCTCTCAAGCAGCACAGGACAGTGCCAAGCAAACCTACTTATCCTTTCCTATCCTTTCCCAGAAACCTGACAGTGATGCATAGCATAGCACACTTGTCCCTTTTTAGATTGTTCCCTTATTTCCTCTCCCCGATTCCTGGCAGCAGAAAATACAAAAGATCTTTTGAATGTTGTCCATTTCAGAAAGCTACACCATCACTACATACATTTCAAAAAATAAATTTAATGAAAACATTGTGTTCATTGGGTTGACACTTGTTTTCCACTTCAGGAGTTCTGTAAGCATGTTGTCAAAAACCAGCATCATGGCTAGGTGTGGTGTCTCATGTCTGTAATCTCAGCACTTTGAGAGGCCAAGGTAGTTGCATCCCTTGAGGTCAGTCAGGAGTTTGAGACCACCTTGGGCAACATGATGAAATTCTGTCTCTAGTAAAAATACAAAAATTAACCAGGTACAGTAGCATGCACTTGCAGTCCCAGCTACTTGAGAGGCGGAGGCAAGAGAATCACTTGAACCCAGAAGACAGAAGTTGTGGTGAGCTGAGATCATGCTACTGCACTCCAGCCTGGGTGACAAAGTGGACTCTGTATTGAAAAAGAAACACACAACAACAATAATGAAACAGTGGCACGTCCTTAGGATACTTTCTTTCAACTGGTTATTCATCCTCTGAATCACTTTAGTAGTGCCTTTGTAACAATGTTTTCGTTAATGCTCTGATGTTCTTGTAAGATATAACTTAGTGCATTTTTATATTATTTAACAAGTTTTCATTGGATACCTACCACATGCTAATATTTGAAGTAAAAATAAATGTAATAATTGATCCTTGCCCTGGAATAGTTTATTATGTAGCTTGGGAAACAAGGTATTCACATTAAATTGGTAATAGTAGTTAATGCTTATCAGATTCTTAACATTTTTTAGTTTTTATTCTAAGTTCTTTGCATAAGTTAAATCATGTAATCATATACAAAACTTTGTAAGGCAGGCACTGACATATTTCCTTTTTTTATAGAGGAAGTTACTAAATCACAGAAAATTTAAATAACTTGCCCAAGATTCTACAAATGGTAAGGGGTACCACTGAAACTAGTCAATGTGATTAGTTGGCCTCGGCCTTTAACTCTTACTTAATATTGCTTCTTCCAGAAGGAGGTAATATCATCAGGTTGGTTGTCCAGGGTCAAGCTTTAAGTCACATTATTTTAAAAGTTCCATTTTTACCATTTTATTAAATCCATTTGCCAATACAATCAGTACGTCAATGCAACCATTTTTGGTCATTATATACTTGGAAAAATTATTTGCCATTATAATGCTATATTTGATGACATATTTAGGAAAACCTTTTTCTACTTAAATATCTTCAACTTTATCTTAGGAGACTTTCTGAATAATTGCCCTAGATTGGACTGGAAAGAGAGTTGCATTTAAAGTGGAGATTTCATTTCTTGACTGTTCATGTAGACACACAAAAAGAATGAAGAAAATAATGTATTATGATCAAATAAGCATACCAGAGTTAGAAATCATTTGGATTATAATGATGTATTCTAAAGGATGTTTCTATAGGTAAGGCAATTTTAATTGTTGATACTTTCAACATTCCTGAATTACTCTAGTCAGGAATGAGTGAAATTCTTTCTCCCAGCAACTTCAATAATAATAACAAGACTTAACTTTGGTGTGAAAAAATTTTTCAGTAAATGTATTTTACTTATTGTGTATAACTTTTCTAAATAAGTTTAATCTTTTTTCAGTTATGGCTCAATAATTTTGGCTTTTAACATGATCAATTTATTTTTATTATACTTTAAGTTATAGGATACACGTACAGAATGTGTAGGTTTGTTATATAGGAATACATGTGTCATGGTGGTTTGCTGCACTCACCTACATTAAGTATTTCTCCACACATATTTCTCCCCTTACCCCTCACCCCTGATAGGCCTATGGTGTGTGATGTTTCCCTCACTGTACCCATATGTTCTCATTGTTAAATTCCCATTTGTGAGTGAGAATATGCGGTGTTTCGTTTCCTGTTCCTGTGTTAATTTGCTGAGAATGATGATTTCTATCTTAATCTATGTCCTTTGCCCACTTTTTAATGGTTTTTTTTTTCTTGTAAATTTGTTTAAGTTTCTTGTAGATTCTGAATATTAGCCCTTTATCAGATGAATAGATTGCAAAACATTTTTCCCATTCTGTAGGTTGCCTGTTCACTCTGATGATATTTTCTTTTGCTGTGCAGAAGCTCTTTAGTTTAATTAGATCCCATTTGTCAATTTGGCTTTTGTTGCAATTGTTTTTGGTGTTTGAGTCACAAAGTCTTTGCCCATGCCTATGTCCTGAATGGTATTGCTTAGGTTTTCTTCTATGATTTTTATGGTTTTAGGACTTACTTTTAAATCTTTAATCCATCTGGAGTTAATTTTTATATATAGTATAAGAAAGGGGTCCAGTTTCAGCTTTCTGCATATGGCTAGCCAGTTTTCCTAACACCTTTTATTAAATAGGGAATCCTTTCCCCATTGCTTGCTTTTGTCAGGTTTGTCAAAGATCAGATGGTTGTAGATGTGTGGTGGTGTATCTGAGGCCTCTGTTCTGTTCCATTGTCTATGTATATGTTTTGGTACCAGTACCATGCTGTTTTGCTTACAGTAGCCTTGTAGTATAGTTTGAAGTCAGATTTTCAAAAAGAATGCTTCCACTTTTGCCCATTCAGTGTGATATCAGCTGTGGGTTTGTCATAAATAGCTCTTATTGTTATTATTATTATTTTGAGATGGAGTTTCGCTTTTGTTACACAGGCTGGAGTGCAATGGCACTATCTCAGCTCACCACAACCTCCGCCTCCTGGGTTCAGGCAATTCTCCTGCCTCAGCCTCCTGAGTAGCTGGGATTACAGGCACGTGCCACCATGCCCAGCTAATTTTTTGTATTTGTAGTAGAGACGGGATTTCACCATGTTGACCAGGATGATCTCTATCTCTTGACCTCGTGATCCACCCGCCTTGGCCTCCCAAAGTACTGGGATTACAGGCGTGAGCCACCGCACCTGGCCAATAGGTCTTATTATTTGAGATAAGCTCCATCAGTACCTAGTTTATTGTGTGCTTGTATAAAGATGTGTTGAATTTTATTGATGGCCTTTTCTGCATCTATTGAAATCATGGTTTTGTCACTGGTTCTGTTTGTGATGATTATGTTTATTGACTTGTGTATGTTGAACCAGCCTTGCATCACAGGGATGAAGCCAAGGTGATCAAGGTGGATAAGCTTTTTAATGTGCCGCTGGATTCAGTTTGCCAGTATTTTATTGAGGAATTTTGCATTGATGTTCATCAAGGATATTGGCCTGAAATTTTCTGTTTTTGTGTATCTGCCAGGTTTTGGTAGCCAGATGATGCTGGCCTCATAAAATGAGTTAGGGAGGAGTCCCGCTTTGTCTGTTGTTTGCAATAGTTTTGGAAGGAATGGTACCAGCTCTTTTTTGTACCTCTGGTAGAATTTGATTGTGAATCCATCTGGTCCTGGTCTTTGGTTGGTTGGTAGGCTATTAATTACTGCCTCAATTTTAGAACTTGTTATTGGTCTCTTCAGAGATTTGACTTCTTCCTGCTTTAGTCTTGGGAGGGTGTATGTGTCCAGGAACTTTTCCATTTCTTCTAGATTTTCTAGTTTATTTGCAGAGAGGTATTTGTAGTATTCTCCAATGGTAGTTTGTATTTCTGTGGGATCAGTGGTGATCTCCCATTTATCATTTTTTTATTATATCCATTTGATTCTTCTCTCTTTTCTTTTTTATTAGTCTGGCTAGTGGTCTATTTTGTTAATCTTTTCAACAAACCATCTCCTGGATTCATTGATTTTTCTGAAGGGGTTTTTGTGTGTCTTCAGTTCTGCTCTGAACTTAGTTATTTCTTGTCTTCTGCTAGCTTTTGAATTTGTTTGCTATTGCTTCTCTAGTTCTTTTAATTGTGATCTTAGGGTGTCAATTTTAGATCCCACTTTCTCCTGTGGTCATGTAGTGCTATAAATTTCCCTCTAAACACTGCTTTAGCTGTGTCCCAGAGATTGTGGTACATTGTGTATTCTCATTTGTTTCAAATAACTTATTTATTTCTGCCTTAATTTTATTATTTACCCAGTAATTATTCAGGAGCAGGTTGTTCAGTTTACATTTAGTTGTGTAGTGTTGAGTGAGTTTCTTAATTGTGAGTTCTAATTTGATTGCACTGAGAGACTGTTATGATTTCCATTCTTCTGCATTTGCTGAGGAGTATTTTACATGGTCAATTTTAGAATAAGTGCTGTGTGATCCTGATAAGAATGTATATTCTGTTGAGTTGGGGTGCAGAGTTCTCTCTTTTAGTTTCGCTTGGTCCAGAGCTGAGTTCAAGTCCTGGATATCCTTGTCAATTTTCTGTCTCAATCTGTCTAATAATGAAGTAGAATGTTAAAGTCTCCCACTACTATTCTGTGGGAGTCTAGGTCTCCTCGTAGGACTCTAAGAACTGGATTTGTGAATCTTGGTGTTCCTGTTTTGGGTGCATATATATTTGTGACAGTTAGTTCTTCCTGTTGCATTGATCCTTTTACCATTATGTAATGCCCATCTTTGTCTTTTTTTATTTTTGTTGGTTTAAAGTCTGTTTCTTTATAAGATACTAGGGTTGCAACCCCTGGAATTTTTTTTTCTTTCCATTTGCTTGGTAAATATTCCTCCATCCCTTTATTTTGAGCCTGTATGTGTCTTTGCACATGAGGTGGGTCTCGTGAATAGAGCACACTGATGGGTCTTGACTCTTTATCCAATTTGCCAGTTTGTGACTTTTAATCTTGGCATTTATCCTGTTTTCATTTAAAGTTAATATTATTATGTGTGAATTTGATCCTGTCATTATGATGCTGGCCAGTTGTTTTGCCCATTAGTTGATGCAGTTTCTTCATAGTGTTGACTATCTTTATATTTTTGTTTGCTTTTGCAGTGACTAGTACTGATTTTTCCTTTCCATATTTAGTGCTTCCTTCAGGAGCTCTTGTGAGGCAGGCTTTTTATTTCTCCAAGTCTAAGTCACTTAATTGATAGCATATCATATTGCAGCAATTGTTTGTCTCTATAACAATTAAAGCTATAGAGTCCAAATGCTTATAAAGTAATATCTTAATAACTCTAATAAAAATTATAACTGATATTTGTGTCTCCTTCCCTGTTACTGTAACAGTGAAAGTATACAAATAAGATGTTTTTGGTTATAATTCTCAGGGAAAAAATGATAGAGAATTGACTCTTTAAATGAGTGGCTTCTTCCAGTATTTTTAAAACAAAAAATAAAGGCTTTCTGGAGGCAGCAGAAACAATCAGAGTGTTAAAATGGGAGGAGAAATGGAATGAGTTTTAATATAACATGAATATTTATTAATATACATTTGCTGCCTTGTTTAGGTGCATAACAGTGAAAATATAGGTAATGTAAGTATTTTAAGTTACATAGCTTAAGCAAGCAATTGTTCAAAAATGTTTATTGATCCTTTGTAATTGTATTAATTTAGTTGGCAAGTTTTAATGAGTGTCTACCACCATTTTTATTTGATTCAAAATGCCTTGTCCTCAAATTTTAACATTTTGAAATCAAAGAATATTGTTTAATCTATGTTAATGTTGCAGCCTCATTGCCAAAACTTTGATAAAGCAATGAGTAGCCTTGTGGTCCCCATTGCTTGCAGTCTTAACAATGTATACGTGCATATTTATCTGATTGTCAGCTTAGCTAGATTGTTTGCTATTGGTAATGAAAGAGAAGATTGAATTTTAATTTAATTTGGAATCCTAATTACAGCACCAAATTCATAAAAACTATTACATTGGAATGCAACATTAAAATGAAAAGCATTGGGTGCAGAAGAGCATAATATAGATTTACAATATGAAAATTTAAATAGAGCAAATTATTTGTTAATGGAGCATTATATCCACATTTTTTATACCATGAACCAAATAATTTTTTACTTAATTAGAGATAAATACACAAAAGATAAAGCTGAATTTTATTTTCTTATTGAGACACTTAAAAAGAATTCCTGGTCACACTCCAGGCAGTGCAATTAAAGACAGAATAAATTGCCAGATCACTTGGAACAGATCACAGAATTTTCAAAACTAGGAGAGGTTGATGTGATGATTCTTACATCATGCAAATCTATCCCTCAGATGCTGAGCATGTAAGTTTTAAAGGCTTCCAGCTGACTTCTGTCAGAAACTGTTAACTACCAGGGATGCATAAATCCTATAAGGAGAAAAGGAAACTTTGAATTTAAATAAATAGAAAACGTAAATGAAATCTTGATATTATTTGATATGCCAAAAACTATATGGTCAATTCTGATGTGCTCAAGTAGTCAGGATTATGAACATGGGGTATAAAAAGCAGTATTTCTCTGTCATGTTTTCAATAACTCGTATCTCAAATCTTCTTTTGAAATGAATGAATCATTTCAAAAGAAGATTTGAGATACGAGTTATTGGAAACATTTCTACATTCTCCACAGGAAGGTAACTTCATTGCATATCTAATATCCAAAAGGCTTCTAACCTATGAACATGATATCTTACTTTTCTCCTGAAACCAGCTGGTAATACCCAATGAGAGGGCTAAGCAATGTGTAAAGAAAGCGTGAGAAGATGCTGAGAGAGAAGGGTGAGATAAGCAGGTGGTCTTCAGTACTTTAAAGTTTGATAACACAGGAGCCAGCCAAAAGAGGCTAAAAAAGGGGTAGGCAGAGAAAAGGGAGGGAAACTGATGAAACATAGTATCATGGAAGTGAAGCAACAATAATGTTTCAAGAAGGAGGTAGTGATGAACTCTTGTCAAATGCTGGTGCTGAAATATTAAATACAATGAAGGCTGAAACAAGCCCAGTGAATTTGCATATAGGCAACTAACTGAAACTTGAGGATAGTGGTTTTCATGGAATAGTTTGGCCAGAGACAGATGAGATTGTTCTAAATATTTAATGGGACAAAAAAAGTGGAGACTTAATTTAAATAACTTTTCTGATATGTCTAAATATGCAGAGGATATGAACTGAAGGAGCACTTGGAAGTAAGTGTGTTTTATTTTTAATTAAAAAATCTAAAAAATTTCATCTAAAATGATGACAGAATTCAAAGATAAAGTTAGGGAAGAATATAGTAAACCACTCTTGTTCAAACTACAGGTCCTAACTCATTTGTGTGTTATAACATTAATTTAGTGAGTGGTGACCAGCATAAAACAAAACAAAACAACAAAAACCAACAGAAAATATCAGTGTATCATGCACAGTAAGGTAATATTATATTATGAATCTTTGTTTTGGTTATTTGTATAAATTGTCTACTGCAAACAGTAAGAAATGCATTTTATATGTTTATACATGATACTTATATGTGTGATACATATGTAATAGAGATGTGTAATATGTATATATTGGGTTGCAATATAATATATATTTCTTGTTGATCACAGTAAAAAAAAATAATCTTTGACAGCAAAAGAACTAAGTGTTGGCATAGATTGTGGAAAATGTGGGAGGGACTTGGACTCAGATTACATGCAGAAGAATTAGCCTTTAAGAAGAAGAGAGACAGCTGGGTGCAGTGGCTCATGCCTGTAATCCCAGCACTTTGGGAGGCTGAGGCAGGTGGATCACCTGAGGTCAAGAGTTTAAGACCAGTTGGCCAATATGATGAAAACCTGTCTCTACTAAAAAGTACAAAAGTTAGGAGGGGTGTGGTGGCAGGCACCTGTAATCCCAGCTACTCAGGAGGCTGAAGCAGAATAGCTTGAACCCAGGAGGCGGAGGTTGCAGTGAACTGAGATCAGGTAGTGTACTCCATTCCAACCTGGGTGACAGAGTGAGATTCCATCTCAAAAAAAAAAAAAAAAAAAGGAAGGAGAGACTCATATATATGGAAATATATATATATTTGTGTCAGGGGTCAGAAGGAAAAGATTGGTTCAGATGTGACTATCAGATTTGGCATCAAAATGTTTAAGGAATTCCTGTCTGGTGGCTCTAATTATTTTAGTTAAGTATAATACAATCATCTGTTGAGAATAAAAGGCATAGAGGGGATATCATGGTATGTAAGAATGGAGGAATTTACACTTTACATAGAAGTTGATAACAATGATAAGATATTAAGATTGGGGGTAGGTGAGGTTGTTCATTAAATTTCTAGAAATGTCAGTCAATTTAGGAGTGTTCCGCTGTCTAAGGATAGGTAGGCACAGACCACAGTGACTGTTGGATTCTAGGTGGAGGCTTGAAAGAACAAATCGACAAGGAAGGCTAGTGTATTAGTAACAAAATGATTGAAATTAAGTACTGTAGGATGAATGGAAAGTACAAGGAATATGATATTTTGAAAGAAAGCACAGAGGTCAATGGAGCTAAAGTGTTAAAGAGATTGAAGAACAAATGGGCTCTTGAGCAGTAAATAGAAATTTTTGTAAGGGGAATGTTTGTGACTTTGGAAGTGGGTTTTTTTTTCAGTGGTAAGTTATAAAAGATCAGCAGAGATGATGTAAATGTAGCATTAATGATGAGGAAGTCAGAGAACCATTAAAATATGATATTGGATAGATTGTCCATGTGGACATTGAATTTCCTAAAATGACAGCAAGAATAGAAAAGAAGAGAAATGCCCTGAGTTTGGATACTAAAAATTGCAGTAAATGAGATAAATTGGTGAGTTTTATAGATGGAAACACGGAAAGGCGTCCTTTAAGAAGTTGGAGGAGCTTTTGTAGAGTAAGGCAGCAATGAGAAGTCTAGTCCTATTTCTAACCCATGAACTGCCTAACATGAAGATACTGCCTAAGAACACCAGCTCTGGACTGAGACTGCCTGGATGCCATTGTTAATTTCATCTCTCTTTATTTCTGTGACCTGAGAAAGTTATGTAATCTCTCTTTGTCCCAGTGTCACAACTGTAAAATGTGGATTTAATTACCCAACCCATCACATTGTTGTGATCATTTAATGAATTAAGTTCATTAAATTTATTTATGAAATAAGTTTGTATATATCATTGGTATAGTGGATGAACATAGGAAGTGTATGATAAATGTTAGCTATTATTAGTGTTATTTTTTAGAATGATAGAGAATAAATTGCCTCTACTTGAGAGAGATTTAGACTTTTTCTTAGTCGTCATCCTTTTTTTCTTCTTTTTTAGTAAAAAGGAATGTTTGAGGAAGCTGGTAGGGTTGTAGGGATTTGCTAGTTTTCCAGGAAGAGTTTCAAAAAGTCCAGTGGAATGGTTTTGGAGGGAAAGGAGAAGGGAGTGGGATGACAGGTCAGGGAACAGACATACTTAGAACCATGGGGATGAGAATAGAGCTAGGGATAGGTTCAAAAGCTTGTATATATGTAGTGCAATGGCCACAATGGCATGCAATTCACACAGAAGAGGTGGAAATGAAGGGTGTGAGGCATATAGGAATTTAGTCCCAATAGTCATTTGGTGAAGGGAAATGTTTTGGCCTTACACAATTCATACATACATGATCTGGAAAGGAGGTCCTATGGGTGTGGGATGGGGTAGGTTACTTTTTTTCCTTCTGTTGTTAACAGCTACAATACAAGGAGTTGTGATTGGCAACTTTGAGTAAATGAGCACAAGCCGCATGTTCTCCGTTGAAAGTAGGAAGGGATGCACATTGGCCACAGTTTCCATACACATCCAGTTGGTAGAGCTGTCCTTCACCCCATCACTATTGTTTCTCTATTTTCATCAAGGTCATTATTATTATCTTAAACTACCATTAACTTGTTCACTTATTTTTTGTTTACTAATGAAAGTGAAATCAATAAGAACTATGATTCTATCCCTGTAGTTTAGGATAGTGTCTCCAGTGCCTAGACAACCACTGTTATTTGTTAAATAAATATCCTCTATTTTTTCAATTCAGGACATTTATATTATGTTCAGGATGATGCACCTTAATCTAATATATGGAGTTACTTTGCCTTATAAAAACATATTGTGGATGGATAAGGTGGTTCATGCCTGCAATCCCAGTACATTGGGAGGCTGAGGTGGGAGGATTGCTTGATCCCAGGAATCTGAGATCAGCCTAGGCAACATAGTGAGATTCTGTTTCTTAAAAAAAAAAAAAAAATTAGCCAGGCATGGTGTCATCTGCCTCTGGTACCAGCTACTCAGGAGGCTGAGGTATAAGAACTGCTTGAGCCTGAGAGGGTAGGATAGAATGAGCATGGCTACTGCACTCCATTCTGGATGACAGTGAGACCCTCACCACTGCTCTCTCTCTCTCTATTGCTGTTAAGGACCTAATGTTTGGTGTAATTCATCATTTTGAATTTGTCTGTTTATGAAATAATGGTTTGTCACTCAGTACAAACTAGTAATTATGTTGTACAATAGTATAAATAATATTTTGTCTAAATTTCGAACTATTTATGTAAAACTTTATATATTGTGTTTATTTTATTAAGCCCTCAGCAAGGCAGAATATTTGACTCTGCACTTAAAAAAGGCAGAGGAAGTATGACAAGTTACTGACGCTTTCCTCAGTGAATTGGCCTTTGCTAAGTAATAGCTCTTGTAACTTTCTCTCACAGCTCTCAAAATCAATTGACATTAGTTTCAAGGTTGGAAAAACCCAGTAGCTTCATGAAGTATTCAGAATCTGTAGCATTTATTTTTTCTGCAAGCATTATCCAACAATTAACTCTGAAAACGTTTTTTCAGTGCCAGTGAGTAGACATTTTCAGAAAACACAATTTTCTGAAAACATCATAGTAGCTTCATATAGATATTTGCTTTGATAGCCCCAAGGGATAGCAGATGTTTTTTGATAGCAGATAATACTTAGTATTTTTTATTAAGCATATTCTAATATTATTCTTTATGATTTACAGTAATGAATAATGACAATCCTTATTTTTGTCTTCAACTCTGCTACTTCTCAGTCTATTTTGTCGAAGTGCCTTAAGATTTGATTTGGAAAGTCTTAAAATCTCTGTTTATATTACCTCCATACCTGATCTAATTTTGACCCACATGTATATAGTTTGTACTTCTCTCTTAAGATTAAGATTCATGTATACAGTTGATTTCTTGACATATCCACTTAAAATTGCTGACAGGCTGGGCGTGGTGGCTCATGCCTATAATCCTAGCAGTTTGGGAGGCCAAGGTGAGTGGATTGCCTGAGTTCAGGATTTTGAGACCAGACTGGGCAACACGGTGATACCATGTCTCTACTAAAACACAAAAAATTATTTGGGTGTGGTGGCATGCACCTGTAATCCCAGGTCCTCTGGAGGCTGAGGCAGGAGAATTCCTAGAACCTGGGAGGCAGAGGTTGCAGTGAGCTGAGATCACGTCACTGCACTCCAGCCTGGACAACAGAGTGAGACTCTGTCTCAAAAAAAAAAAAAAAAAAAAGTACCAACAATGTCTTAAATTTAACAAGTGCAAGACAAGATTTATTGATTTTCTTATTCACCAAACAAATTTATTTTTTCCTAATACTATTTGGCACCACTATTCATTTACTCTGTCTCATAAGGCAAAATTTGAAGTGTTTTTCTTCATTATGTCCATCTATTGCATTAGAAAAGTCAGTAAAGTCTACTTTAAAGATATATTTACCACTGACAATTTTTCTTTATCTCCTTTCACCTTCAAAATCAAGTCACCATCATCCCTGTATAGATTATAAGCATCTCCCAAGGGCATTAATTTCAGAGTTAAGCTTTCCTTCTTAGAGAAAGACCATTTATATTATTTGCACTAGTAAGTCTAAGCTGACTTGGCTCATATAGGCATCCCAGAACCACCTGTGGGACCAGAGGGAAACATTACTCTTGTTTGTTTTGGTTTAAGTGGAGTCATCCACACTGAAACCATGAGAACAACAACAACAAAACAAAAAAAAAAAAAAAGGAAAAGGTCAGTAGATCAATCCCTAAGGGACTTCTTTCAGGGCATTTTTTTTTCTAAGAAAAAGGGAAATGGATATTGAGAAGGCAAAAATAATAGATATCTATCACTTCCATTTCTTCCTCTGCTATAGACTAAGTTGTGTCTCCCAAAATAAATATATTAAAACCCCAACCCCTCAGTGTGATTGTATTTGAAGTTGGGGCCTTTGGAAGGTAACTTTTAAATGCTTATTGTTTAAGCCACCCAGAGTATGGTATTTTGTCATAGCAGCTCATCGAGACTATGATACCCTTCTATGACACATTTTTTACACATCACATGGTGTGATTATTTTAAAACTTAAGTTATATCATGCTACTACTTTGTAAAATCCTCCTAATGGTCCTTAAGCATTTATAATACATTTCAAATACCTTTTAATAGTTGCAAGGCTTTGAGTCACCTGTATCATTCCTACCATTCGGCCTCATCTCATGCTACTTTCCCTCTCACCTGCTATCCTCTTAAATGAAAGCAAAATCCTTAGGGCATTTACACTTGCTGCCTTCTCTCCTTGGAGAGCACTTTTGCCTATTTGTGCTCTCCTGTTCCTCCATACCTCAGCTCAAATGTCACTTTCCCAGAGAAGCTTTCTCTGTATACCTACTCCTACACTTATATTTGAAATAATTCTGGCTCCTGTTTCTTTCCTGCTTATGATTGTCACAAGTTCTAATCATCATTTGTTATTAATTATTCTCCCATATAGCATATAAGCTCCATGAGGAGAAGGACTATGTTAGTCTTTTAAAACATATATCCAGAACTGATGCAATCTCTCTAAATCAGTATAGTTTCAATTACTGAATTTTTTTTTTTTTTTTTGAGACGGAGTTTTGCTCTTGTTACCCAGGCTGGAGTGTAATGGCCCGATTTCGGCTCACCACAACCTCTGCCTCTGGGTTCAAGCAATTCTCCTGCCTCAGCCTCCTGAGTAGCTGGGATTACAGGCGCTCGCCACCATGCCCAACTACTTCTTGTATTTTTAGTAGAGATGGGGTTTCACCTTGTTGATCAGGATGGTCTTGATCTCTTGACCTCGTGATCCACCAGCCTCGGCCTCCCAAAGTGCTTGGATTACAGCCTTGAGCCACCATGCCTGGCCTCAATTACTGACTTCTTAAGGACTGCTTCAGCCATTGTTCATTTGTGATATTTACTTACACATTCCTGGATAACTGCAATAATATTTGAGCTAATATAATATCTAATTGCTTTTACTATTAGTGCTCTATAATACTTATTTTATATTAGCATTAAGAAACTTATTTAGTCAATCTATTTAGTCAATCAATTCTTTTCCTGTCTTTAAAAAATATGTCTCTTTAAAAATGTACATTATTCCTTAGAGAACCCATAAATGAATCCACACATTTACAACCAATTCATTTTTGACAAAGATCCCAAAAACATACATGGGGGAAAGGAAAATCTCTTCAATAAATGGTGCTGGGAAAACTGCATAATTATACACATAAGAATAAAGCTAGATTCCTATCTGTTACCCTATGCAAAAATCATATCAAAATGAGTTAAAGACTTAAACATGAGAACTGAGACCATGCAACTACTAGAAGAAATGGAGAAATGTTTCAGGACATTCGTCTGTGCAACGATTTTTTTTAGCTAAGTCCTCAAATGCACAAGCCAACAAATGCAAGAATAAACAAATGGGATCATGTCAAGCTAAAATGCCTCTGCACAGCAAATGAAATAAGCAACAGAATGTAGAGACAACTTACAGAATTGTAATTCTCCATCCAATGAGGGATTAATAACCAGAACATATAAGGAACTCAAGCAACTCAATAGAAAAATATTTTCAAATAGTCAGATTAAAAAACAGCAAAATATCTTAAAAAGATATTTATCAGAAAAAGACACACAAATAGCCAACAGTTATATGAAAAAATGCTCAACATCACTAATCATCAGGGAAATGTAAATCAAAACCATAAGAGATATTATCTCACTCCAGTTAAAATGACTTTTACCAAAATACAGTGGATGCCTGGCAAGGACACAAGAAAGAGGAATGCTTATAAGCTGTTGGTGGTAATGTAAATTAGTAAGGCCACTATAGAAAAGAGTATGAAGGCTCCTCAAAAAACTAAAAACGGAACTACCATATGATCCAGCAATCTCACAGCTGAGGATATATCTAGAAGAAAGGAAGTGAGTATATCAAAGAGATAGCCGCACTCCTGTGTTCATTGCAAAATTCCCTATCGTCAAATTTTGGAATCAATCTGTGTCCATCAACAAATGAATAGATAAGAAAAATATGATACATATACACAGTGGCCTATTAGTAAGCCATAAAAAATAATATAGTCCTTTTATTTACAGCAATGTGGATGGACGTGGAGGTCATTATGTTAAGTCAAATAAACCAGGCATGGAAAGACAAATACCACATGCTGTTACTCATATGTGGAAGCTAAAATATTGGAGCTCATGGAGATACAGAGTTGATTCATGGCTACCGGAGGCCGGGAAGAGTTGGGGAGGAGAGAAAAGTCATTAGTTAAACAGTACAAAACCACATTTAGTTAGAAGGAATACTATCTAGTGTTTGATAGTAGAGTAGGGCAACTATAGTTAGCAATACTTGTTTGTATAGTTCAAAATTGCTGGAAGACAGAAATTGGAATGTTCTCAGCATAAAGAAGGAGTGAATGGTTGTGGCGATGGATGTCCCATTTCCCCTGACTTGTTCATTATGCATTGTATCAAAATACTACATGTATGCCTCCAAATATGCACAATAATTATTAATAAAAAGTCTTTAAAAAAGTATATTATTCTTGTCTGTCCCTAAAATTCCCTGCCTGCAAAAATATAGATCTAGTTTGTCCATTTTAAAATCAATGTATCTTTCTGTTACTGTATCATGTAAATTTTCTGCTTATTTACATTTTTAATAAAACAAGTTCTGATTAGGCGATGTTTAGAATCTAGACTGTAACTCATGAAAATGTAAGATAAGTGACAGTACATATTTTAAAATAACAATTGTAGAAGAAACTATGCATTTCCATTTGTGCTTTGAAATAAAATCAACTAAGAAGCATGTAATGTAGCAGTGTTCAATTCACAAACAATATTTATCTATAAATATATCAGAAAAAGTGGCTAGTGATATATTACTGAAGTAAGTAGCAAGATTATAGTCCTGTAGGACTATGTATGCTCAGTCTCTTACTGAGCCCAATGATATTATCATATGCTTTTTGAGTATAAAAAGTATAATTTTTATGTGGTAACAATATAATTATTAGTAAAATTTAAATGATATATTTGAATGAGGATTAAGTTGGCATTCAAAAGTTTAAAAGGAGCTATAATATATTCCTTACTTTTTAGAAGTGGATTATGTTTCAGTTTATAATTTTCTGACTTAATTTTTGGTAGGACTTATGCAATAGTGCAAATAAGGTCTAGTGGCATGATACTGTGGAAAGACCAATATCGAGTATTGTCAACAAGGCATCAAGACCTGAATAAAGTCAGGGACGGGAATCAAGGAAATAGATCTTGTCGGGAGGAAAAAAGTGTTCAGTTTCATTAATATTAAAAATGACTTTTAATGGTAGATTTTGCCCAGGTATTTTTTGTTGAAAGCACCTCTCCACACCTTCCAAAACTAGTTGGATGTTTGTTATGGGGAAAATCACCGATTTGTGGTCATTCTACTTGGTTCCTTACAGTTCATAGAGCTGTGATTACAATGTTTTAGATATTATCGACAACTTAGTTCCACAAAGGCTTCACTTAATGATTTTAAGGAATTTTGAAGGTAAAAATCATATAATTTTTATTTTTTAAAGCATCAATAGACTTTTGAAAAAGGCAGTATTAGGTACATTGAAAACTTTAGCAGAATGTATAGAGAACTCTCATATACTCCTCTTTCCCTCTTACCCTATGCTGTATAGTTTCCTTCATTATTATCTTTTATTATTTTTAATGCTTCCTTAATTTTTGTACTGGAGAACTGGCAGAATTCTGATATAACTTCCATAAATAAAATTATTTCTAAGCAACTTTAGATCTGCACATACTAGTATAATGGTTAAAAGTATAATCTTTTGTGTCAAATGGCTACATTTATGATCAAATTCTGGTTCACTGCTTGCTTGACATGGAGTCTTCAGTAAGCTTGTTATCTTTGAGTCTCAATTCCTTTGTCTGTGCTGTGAGAATAACAATATCTACCTTACATTATTTTTGGTATTTTTCTTTTCTTTTTCTTTTTTTTTTTTCTCTCTCTCTCTCTCTCCCCCCCCCCCTTCCTTCCTTCCTCCCTCCCTCCCTCCCTCCCTCCCTCCCTTCCTCCCTTCCTGCCTTCCTTCCTCCCTTCCTTCTTTCCAGACAGGGTCTTGCTCTGTTGCCCATGCTGGAGTGCAGCAGTGCAATCAAAACTCACTGATGACTGGTGCTCCTGGGCTCAAGTGATCCTCCCAATTCAGCCTCCCGAAGTAGCTGAGACTACAGGCACATACCACCATGACTGCCTAATTTTTGTATTTTTTTTTTTGTAGAGACGAGCTTTTGCCATGTTGCCCAAGCTGATCTCAAAGTCCTGAGCTCAAACGATCTTCCTGCCTCAGCCTCCCAAAGTTCTAGGATTACAGGTGTGAGCCACATGCCTGGCCTACATTGTTGATATGAGGATTCAATGAGATTATATAAATACAACATTGATTCAATTTCTATCTTTTTTTTTTTTTTTTTTTTTTGAGACGGAGTTTCGCTTTTGTTACCCAGGCTGGAGTGCAATGGCGCGATCTTGGCTCACTGCAACCTCCACCTCCTGGGTTCAGGCAATTCTCCTGACTCAGCCTCCCGAGTAGCTGGGATTACAGGCGTGCGCCACCATGCCCAGCTAATTTTTTGTATTTTTAGTAGAGATGGGGTTTCACCATGGTGACCAGGATGGTACCAATTTCTTGACCTCGCGATCCACCCGCCTCTGCCTCCCAAAGTGCTGGGATTACAGGCTTGAGCCACTGCGCCCGGCCCAATTTCTTACTAAGAAGATATCATTATTTTTGTGTAATAAAAATAATGTCACCATTTACTTTTCCCAAGAAATGGTGTGGATTTAAGGAACACTTAAGGAAATGTAATTTATGACAGAAAGGAAAAATTAATGCAGTACAAAAAAAGAGCATGGGCTTAAGAGTGAAATTGCTTGAATCCCTATATCACTACATAAAAACTGTGTGACTTTAGACAAGTTGTTTAAATTCACAGGTCTATTCTTTTTTTTCAATTTAAAAATGAAAACAGTTTTATTTATAAAATAGTTTTATTTCTTTTATATTTTAGAATTAAATGAGATGATCTATGTAAAACATCTCCCAAAGTATGTTTAACATAAATGGTCAAAGTATATGTGCTCTCATAAGGAACATGCATATTTATTCTTTTCTGGGTGTGTGAGATGATAAAATATAAATATGGTAAGTGTGAACTATTTAGTTGATTTGAATTCAACAAAACTTTTCACAAGTTTCTGTGCCAAAAGTTACCTAAATATGAAGCTCCCAACAGATTTCTAGTTATGATTTTATCATAAATGACTTTACTGAGATGTCATAGATAAACAAACATGGCTACATCTCTCATGACCACATCTCTGCATGGGCTGTTGTGTTGTAATATACCCTTACTCTTTTCACTCTAAATTCAAAGGGCTCCACAGTTCTCAGTTGGGTGATGTTGGCCTACTTGTCCAGCCTTTCTATGCTTTAATAGCTTAGCTATAAACTATTTATTATGATAGTCTGCCAAATGAAGTGATTATATGTAAATGATATATGTGTATATGTATACATACAAAGCTTTGGCATGACATCTAAAAGGCAAACAATGTAGGTACCATACAAGAAATGGACTTTTATTGGAAGTAAAGAGGTCAAGGTTATCTTCTCCCTTATAGTAGAAAGTTTTTCTTCTGTGTTTGCGATGTTAAAAAAGCCAGTGTGTGTTCTTGTTGGGAGACCCTCCACTTGGAAAGGTCAGGCAAAGATGTATGGTGGGGCTAAGGGTAAAGGAAATAGGAAATGAATATGTAAAGTTGGCCCTGCTCCAGTATTTACAAGTAAGAGTTAAAAGGACTGTTGCTTTGTAGAAGAAAGTAGATAGAGTTTGTGAGCAGGGGCCTAGCCAGGAATGAAAAATGTGCATGCATGTGGTATCTTTGACATCATATTTCTTGGAAACTTTGAGTATGCTCTTAGGAAAGTAGAAGGCACATATTTCACAGGCTAATATTTAAGGAAAATAAATTTCTGGCTAGTGATTAACAAAGCAATAAGCAATTATTTTTTCCCCTAGGAGATCCAAAGTAATTTAACATTTTAAATCAAAATATTTGACTTCAAGGAGCATGATGACTCCAACTTTGTTCTTTTTGCTTAGGATTGTCTTAGCTATATAGACTCTTTGTTTCATATGAAATTTAAAGTAGTTTTTTCAAATTCTGTGAAGAAAGTCAATGGTAACTTGATGGGGATAGCATTGAATCTATAAATTACTTTGGGCAGTATGGCCACTTTCATGATATTGATTCTTTCTATCTATGAGCATGGAATGTTCTTCCATTTCTTTGTGTCCTCTCTTTTTTCTTTGAGCAGTGATTTGTATTTCTCCTTGAAGAGGTCCTTCAATCACCTTGTTAATTGTATTCCTAGTTATTTTATTGTCTTTGTAGCGATCGTGAATGGCAGTTCATTCCTGATTTGGCTCTCTTTAAGTCTGTTATTGGTGTATAGGAATGCTTGTGATTTCTGCACATTGTTTTATATCCTGAGACTTTGCTGAAGTTGCTTATCAGCTTAAGGAGATTTTGGGCTGAGACAATGGGGTTTTCTAAATATATAATTATGTCATCTGCAAACAGAGACAATTTGACTGCTTCTCTTCCTATTTGAATAGCTTTCTTTCTTTCTCTTGCCTGATTGCTGTGGCCAGAACTTCCAATATTATGCTGAATAGGAGTGCAGCATGGTACCAAAACAGATTAATAGACCAATGGGACAGAACAGGGGCCTCAGAAATAACACCACACATCTATAACCATCTGATCTTTGACAACCCTGACAAAAATGGAGAAAAGATTCCCTACTTAATAAATGGTGTTGGGAAAACTGGCTAGCCATATGCAGAAAGCTGAAACTGGACTCCTTCATTACACCTTTTACAAAAATGAACTTAAGATGCATTAAAGACTTATACATAAGACCCAAATCAATAAAAACCCTAGAAGAAAACCTAGGCAATACCATTCAGGACACAGGCATGGGCAAAGACTTCATGACAAAAACACCAAAAGCAATGGCAACAAAAGCCAAATTGACAAATGGGACCTAATTAAACTAAAAAGCCTCTGCACAACAAAAGAATCTATCATTTAAGGGAACAGGCAACCTACACAATGGGAAAACTTTTGCAATCTATCCATTTGACAAAGGGCTAATATCCTGAATCTACAAAGAACTTAAACAAATTTACAAGAAAGAAACAAACAATCCCATCAAAATGTGGGTGAAGGATATGAACAGATACTTTTCAAAAGACGACGTTTATGCAGCCAACAAACATGAAAGAAAGCTCATCATCGTTAGTCATTAGAGAAATGCAAATCAAAGCCACATAATACCATCTCACGCCAGTTGGAATGGCGATCATTAAAAAGTCAGGAAACAACAGACGCTGAAGAGGATGTGGAGAAATAGCAATGCTTTTACACTGTTGGTGGGAGTGTAAATTAGTTTAACCATTGTGGAAGACTGTGGCAGTCCTTCAAGATCTAGAACCAGAAATACCATTTGACCCAGCAATCTCATTACTGGATATATACCCAAAAGATTGTAAATCATTCTACTATAAAGACACATGCATATGTATGTTTATTGCAGCACTGTTCACAATAGCAAAAACTTGGAACCAACTCAAATGGTCGTCAGTGATAAACTGGATAAAGAAAATTTGACACTTATATACCATAGAATACTGTGCAGCCACAAAAAAGGGTAAGTTCATGTCCTTTGCAGGGACATGGATGAAGCTGGAAACCATCGTTCTCAGCAAACTAACACAGGAACAGAGAACCAAACACCATATATTCTCACTCATAAGTGGGAGCTGAACAATGAGAATACCTGGGCACAAAGAGGAGAACATTGGATACCAAGGCCTGGCAGGAGGTGGGGTGCTAGGGGAGGGATGGCATTAGGAGATATACCTAATGTAGATGATGAGTTGATGGGTGCAGCAAACCACCATGACACATGTATACCTATGTGACAAATCTCACATTCTGCACATGTATCCCAGAACTTAAAGTATAATAAAAATATGTCTGGGCTGGGCTCAATGCCTGTAATCCCAGCACTTTGGGAGGCTCAGGAGGGCAGATCAAGAGGTCAGGAAATCAAGACCATCCTGGGCAACATGATGAAACCCTATCTCTAATAAAAATACAAAAATTAGCTGGGTGTAATGGCATGCGCCTGTGATCCCCACTATTCGGGAGGCTGAGGCAGGAGAATTGCTTGAATCAGGGAGTCGGAGGTTTCAGTGAGCCAAGATTGTACCACTGCACTCCAGCCTGGCAACAGAGCAAGACTTGATCTCAAAAAAAAAATTTACTATATATGTGTATTTCAAAGAGCACTAAGGTATGAAATGGTATAAAATGTAAGCTTGGAGAGATTTTAAGGACAAATAAGACACTGAGTTTTAGGTAGGTTAAAGTCTTGCTCTAAATTTTATAACCCTTAATGACAAAGCTTGTAGGGAAACTAAGGTTTCCCAGCTGACTGTTCTTCTCAGGACTCTGTCATGAAAAGTAGTATTAGGGTGTCTATGTGGTGACATGCCAAACAATAGCTATATAGCAAACATTATGATTTAAGTAAACAATTTTTTCAAGAGGATTACAGTCTCCTGCTCCATCCATCTTCCTATGAAAGACATACTCTTGTTCTTTTCTATGGCTACCTAGTATTTCATGACATATACATACCACATTTCCTTTATCCAATCTGTCACTGATGGGCATTTAGGTTGATTCCTTGTCTTTGCTATTTTGCACAGTGCTGGAGTAAACATTCACGTGCACGTGTCTTTTTGGCAGAATGATTTGGGAACAGAAACCAAATACCACATATTCTCACAGATAACTGGGAGCCAAATCATGAGAACTTATGAACACAAAGAAATGAGAGACACTAGGATCCATTTGAGGGTGAAGGGAAGAAGGAGGGAGAGGAAGAGAAAAGATAACTATTGGTTACTGGGCTTAATACCTGGGTCATGAAATAATCTGTACAACAAAGTCCCATGACATGAGTTTACCTATGTGACAAACTTTCACATGTCCCCTACAAACATAAAATTAAAATTTTTTTTTCAAGAGAAATCTTTTATAGGTGCTGGTAACATTTGAAGATTGGTCATTCATAGTTGCTGTCTGATAGATTTTCTGTCTTTGCATGTCTTCTAGATAAAGGGGAAGATTCTACATGAGAGGATTTAGTAGACTTGGCCCACGGTCCTAAATATATTAATATACAGGTCTTTTATTCATGCTTAAGATTTCTTTGTTTCTCTGACTGGATGTTCCCTGTTAAAAGTAAGGCTTTGGACCATCTTAATAAGATTAATTTTTTTAAAATTTTCCAAAAATTAACTGATTTTTATAAAAACATACAGTACATGTTTTACCTGTATGAATGCTTTTAATTTTATATTTTTATCAGATATTAAATGTTCAGTATTGAAGAAATTATGCAACTCACTAAATAAGCACTTAAAAAATCCAATCCAACAGTTAACTGATTGGAGAATAGAAAAAGTTAATCTTATTAAAATGTTCCAAAGCCTTAACTCAGATTAAAGTTTCCACTTATTCTTTAATTACTGACTTGTTGCAAAAAATATTCAAATCCCCCTACTTCCAGTAATATCTATTTTAATCCATTTTAGATGTTCCTCTCAGATAGATGCTTCTAAGCTGTAGTTCTTACCCAATTATGCTCTTGTTTAATTTGCAGTGGTTTGTCATTGTCTGTTACAGTAATTCTAAGTAGGAGTGAACATATTTAAGTAAAGATACAAGATGATACACTAAGAGATGGGAATAATATATTACAACTTTATTTGCATTTTCATGATATTTGAGTATATATTTTATAAACGAGTGAAAAAATAGAAAGATGTCGAGTGAGATCTTTTTCTAGTAAAGGTGCATGATTATTAACTCTTGGAATCACTAGTATATAGAGCGAAATTATAATTAGTTAGCCAGACATTCATTTACTCTGCAACCTTCCACCTAACCATCGCTTTCGGGCTACATCTATATTCAGTCTCTATTAGAGTCAAACTGAGGTGCCACAGAAATTTCCTACTTCCCCTAAGTGTTTATTCCCTCTGTCTGGAATGCTTCCCTTCATCCTTTTATGCTAAAATCTTAACTATTTTTCAAACTCTAGGTCAGATGCTATTTCCTTTATGAATATTTTTGTAGTTAGAATAGTGTCGATTGTAAGTAGCAGAGAGCCACTCAAATTGGTATAATTAATAAAGGAAATGTATAGGTTTATGACACAGGAAAGTTAAGATAAAGGAAAAGGTTCATGTATAATTTCATGAGGAGCCAGATTCATTTATATACAATTCCCTTGTCTCTTTATTCCTTCATGTGATCTCTTTCCTTGGTTGATTTCCTTTAGGATTACACAACGTTGGAGTAATTCAAAGTCTTACATTAATATCCCACATTACACAGAACAAGAAAAAGAAAGCATCTCCCCACCCTTTCCATGTACTCACCTCCAATTCAGTAAAAGTTCTCGGCTTCATACTGAAATAGCTTAGGTGACATTCTCACTCATATGGCCTGAGAAATGCTCATTGGATTAGATTACATGATTAGAGCTTACCTCTGAGCTATGTTGAACAGGGTCCTCCCTTGGAGTGCGCAGGTCATCAATTTCGTGGCTGTTTGTAATTGATTAAAAAAAAATTGCTGGGGAGGCAAACCACAATATCTACTATAAGCCTTAAGTTGTTTACTAGCTAAAAGAAGACTCTTCATCTCCTCGATACTATGATATGCCATTTATAGGCTTTTTAAAAATCACTTGTTTTTCTTGTGTTATAGCCATTTTCTTTCATATTTGCCAGGTTTTAAGTGGCTTGAGGAGCAAGTACCCATATTTGGTTTATACTTTTATTCAACTTTCCACTCTGTGGCATCAAACACAATGCATTGTGAAATTAGAATATATGAATAAATAAATGCACAAATAAATAAGGGAATAAACGCATGATAGAATTATTGTATGAAATTATTTCTCTTGAAATATAGTTTCTTTTTTGTTAGAAGATTTCAAACAAAACAGCAGAAAATGTTCAGCTATGGCAAGAACTCATGCATTAGAGAAATGATGGTTACAATACATTACAAGACAACTTGTATTTTAACAATTCACTTATTTCTTGAATATTTGATCCTTTGACATGAGTGGTGTTTTTTAAATAGCTTTTTATTAACTACATATCTTTTGTCATCTGCAGTTATTTCATGGAAAAATGTTATTTGCCTAGAAATTAAAAAGAAAAGTACAATGTGGTTGTAATGGCACATTAACCTGCCAAATGTTATTCTTTTGTATGGGAAGAAATTAGACCTTGGACAGTTACTACTTTTATTTAAACGAATAAAAGTAACAACACTATTACTAGATAAATTAATTGCACCTCCTTTGAAAAGATAATTTCTTCTCATCAGAACGTTAATTAAATGAATAAAATGTATATAATTTTTATGCTCACATATTCATTTTAGATGAAGGTTTTATTTTGCCTACTATATTAAGTTATAGATAATGAAAAGTATTTTTGCATCACTTTATCTTTGTTAGAAGAAATCTTTCCCCCAGTAATGTTTCACTGAAGCATTCGATGCACACTGATCTCCAAACTCATATATACTATGGTTTATTGGAATAATCTATCTGCATAGGTGCCTCATGGTAAAAAACTGAACCCATGATCTGCTCCTCTCAAACCAGTTTCTCCTCTAATGTTAACCATCTTGGCAATTGTGTTAAATTGTACTTGGATTTCTATACCAGAATACCTGACCTTGCAAAATTAATAAAGAAAAGAGGCTTAATTGGATCACATTCTCAGGCCTTATAGGAAGCATACTGCTGCTGTCTGCTGGGCTTCTGGGAAGCTTCAGGAAGCTTACAATACTGACAGAAAGCAAAGGGGGAGCAAGCATGTCACATGGTGAAAGCAGAAGCAAGATAGAGAGGGGAGGTGTCACACACTTAAAAAATGACTGAATCTAATGAGAACTCACTCACTACTGTTAGAGGACAGTACCAAGGGGACAGTGCTAAACCATTCATGAAAAATGCACCCTTGTGGTCCAGTCACTTCCTTCCAGACCCCACCTTCCACACTGGGGCTTACATTCAACATGATATTTGGGTCAGGACAACATCCACACTGTGTCAGCAAATGATTTTTTAATTCACTGAGTTGCTCTTTTTAGAAACCTGGGAGCCATCCTTAACAATCCTTCTACCTTACTCCTCACATCCACTTCATTATTAAATCTTGCCAATTTGACTTCCCATATGTGCAAAATGTGTCTGAATGTGTTTATGCCTCTCAAACTATATTGCTACTACTTGAAGCTACCATGATAAATTGCCTAGACTTAGACAAACAGCCTCTAAACTGGTTTTCCTGTTTCTAATCTTGTGTTTCTCCATTCCAGTACTCACACTTTCACTATATTGTTAAAAGAAAAAAAAAAACCCTTGTTATAGGCCTTTAATATCTTTCCATTGCTCTGTGGATAAATGTATACATTCTCCAGAATTCAGATAATATGGTTCCTGGCTGTGTCTCCATCCTTATGGCTATGGTTTAGATATTTGACTTCCCCAAACTTCATGTTGAAAGTTAATCCCCTGTTGCATGTGAAGCCTAATGGGAGGAGTTGGAGTCATGAGGGCAGATCCCTTGTAAATGGCTTGATGTGGTCCTCATGGTAATGAGTAAGTCCTCACTCTACTAGTTCCCATGAGAGTTGGTTGTTAAAAAGGGCCAGAAACCTCCTCTCTGTCTCTCTCACATTGTTTTTTTTTTTTTGCCTCATAATCTCTCTACAGATCGGCTCCTTTTTGCCACCATGAATGGAAGCAGCCTGTGGTCCTCACCAGATGCAGATGCCCGTGCCACACATGTACCAAATAAAACTTTTTATCCATGAGCCAAATAAAACTTAAAAAAAAAAAAAAAAAACTAGCCTTATGTGTTCCTTTGTAGCAACAAACAAGTGAAGACACTCACCTTTCACTTATCATCTCCCTCTCTTGCTCACTTTGCTCCATTCACACCAACCTTTTCTATCCCTAAAATGTACTAAGATCTGTTGTCCTCACAACCCTTGCTTTTACTGCTTTCTGGATGTGAGATATTCTTTTCACCTCTAATATAAACATACATACTTTCTCCCTTTCTCCTCTCTCTCTCTTGGTAATTGGGTCTCCGTCCCACAGGCTGGAGTGCAGTGGTGCAATCAGAACTCACTGCAGCCTTCACCTCCTGGGTTCAAGTGATCTTCCCACTTCAGCCTCCCAAGTAGCTGGGACTACAGGCTCACACCACTATGACTGGCTAATATTTTTATCTTTTCTTTTTTTTTTTTTTTGTAGAGAGAGGTTTTCTCCATGTTGCCCAGGCTCACCTGCTCTCCTTTCTGATTTAGCTAACTCCTACTCATCCTTCAATTATTAAATATTAGTTTAATTTGTCAGAGCATTATTCCCAGAATCTCTTGCCAGATTAAGCTATCTCCTCCTGCTATAAACCCTATCTCTACTTTTGCTTAGCAATATGTGTAACAACCATATTAAGTAGTTGTTTGAGCAATTGTTTGTTAATTATCTGTCTTCTCTATTACTCTATCTACAGTGAGGGTAGGCACTGCGTTTTTTTTGTTCATCATTCTTACCTGACTGCCTAACCTAATGCTTAACATTTACTATACACTCAATAAATGTATATTAAATAAGTGAATCATAAAAAGCGTTACAGAAGAATAAGATTTACTGAATTATTCTGTTTGTCAAAGGTAGCTCATAAACAAAGAAAGACAAGATGTAGCCACCTCAAAAGGTAGCTCATAAACAAAGAAAGACAAGATGTAGCCACCTCAGAAGGGAGAATATGAGGCAACAAGCCAAAGCAAAAGTGTTGTTCACTTAATTTTTTAAAACATGACCCATAAATAACGCCTCTTCTCTTATATCTTCCAGGTACTGACTTCCATCTTGACTGCGTCAGTTTCATGAACCAACATTATTCTTCCCTAGTCTTAGTCTCTTTCCAAATTTTTCTCCATTTCCTGTCAGTCGTGAATTTTGATTATATTTTTCTTTGTGATATTGTTAAATAATTTTCCTCTTAATCCCACAGGCACTGCTGCATTGCACGGCACAATTATCTTAGTCTTCTACAAAGTCTTCTGATACGTCTTTCTACCCCAAACTCGTATAGCACTCTTAATGCCAGATTAATCTTCGTAAAGCAATTCTTTAATTATGTCACTCATAGTTCAAAAGTTTTCATTTACTCTTTGTCATTCTATAAAACAAATCTAGGCATTTTACTTTAGCATTCATGGCCTTTATCTTTATTATTCTCTTGTTTCGAATGTAAATTTTCTGTCTCAGTGAAACCAGTTCATATATACCTACCTCTGATACGTATTTTCCAACTGTGTGTGCTGATAAAAAAATCTCTTCTTTCTCTTAATTTTTTTCTCATCTATATTCTGGGCTATCGCTTGATACTATATATTATTTCTATCATTTATTTTTATCTTAATGTGTGTAAGCTGAACCCCAAACTTAATTGCTAATAACTTGAGAACTTCACTGTGTAGTTCCCGCATCTGGGATAGTACCTAGTAAACTAATTGCAGTTTTTTTGTAACTGACTATAGTGCCATCATTTTGAATAGTATGTAATACTAAATGTAACTCAAAAAATATTTATTGTTGATGATGATGGATACTATATAAAGGAGAGAAATTGAGCAAAATACATCAAAAATTTTGAGGGATTCTAAGAATGTAGAATATCTTTAAGGGTGAAGATAACTGAATTCACTTGAGATTCTTAATGGTTGATCAGGATGTCTAGCAGTATATCAGCTTTAGCTGAATTGTTCCCTGATGCAAATGAAGATGAGGGAAGAACATTTCAATGGATAAACTGACCAAAGTTTCAGAGAGTGGAAATATATGTGTACAGAAGATTTGCTAATTTAACAATAGAGGAAATTGCTCACACCATGTGGGGAGCATTAGATGACTATTCCTTTGGTAGGCATAAAGTGAAACTGTGCTTATGTAGAAAAAAATCTTTTTGAAGGGATGTTTTAAAATAATTTTTCTGGCTGAGCACAGTGGTTCACACCTGTAATCCCAGCACCTTGGAAGGCTGAGGTGGGAGGATCACCTGAAGTCAGGCGTTTGAGACCAGCATGACCAACATGATGAAATCTCATCTCTACTAAAAGTACAAAAATTAGCCAGGTGTGGCAGCGCACACTTGCAAATACAGCTACTTGGGAGGCTGAGACAGCTTGAACCCAGGAAGCAGAGGTTGCAGTGAGCCGAGTAGTGTCATTGCACTCCAGCCTGGAGAATAGAGCAAGACTCTGTTGCAAAAAAAAAAAAAAGAAGAATTTCTCATTCAGTAGGAACCTTACATTTTGAGAAGGTTTAAAAATATTGGTCAACATGTACACGAATGTTCATTGCAGCACTGTTTACAATAGCAAAGACCTGGAATCAACCCAAATGCCCATTGATAATAGACTGGATTGGAAAAATGTGGCACATATACACCATGGAATATTATGCAGCAATCAGAAATGATGAGTTCGTGTCGTTTGTAGGGACATGGATGAATCTGGAAAACATCATCCTCAGCAAACTGACACAAGAACAGAAAATGAAACACCGCATATTCTCACTCATAGGTGGGTGATGAAAAATGAGAACACATGGACACAGAAAGGGGAGTACTAAACACTGGGGTCTATTGGGGGGAAAAGGGGAGGGCCAGTGGGAGGGGGAGGTGGGGAGGGATAGCCTGGGGAGAAATGCCAAATGTGGGTGAAGGGGAGAAGAAAAGCAAAGCACACTGCCATGTGTGTACCTACGCAACTGTCTTGCATGCTCTGCTCATGTACCCCAAAACCTATAATCCAATAAAAAATTAAAAAAAAAAATATTGGTCAAAAGAAGAAAAGAATTACAGTATTTGAAGGCATTTAGCAAAACAAGTAAATAAAACTACACAAACTTAAGAACAACAGGAACCAACTTTTCATGTCTAACATATCAGATTGTTTTTCATTTGGCTGAATAGATGAATAAACTATTTCTTTATATATTTGTAATATAAATATTGTCAGTGTTTACATCTAACCTATTAATCATGTAATTTGGAATTATTTTTTTTCTTGGGATGTTGGTATCTGATTCATGTTGAACTGTAAAAAATTTAAAGAAGTGAAAATCCATGAAATTCAATACTTATAATAACAAATTCTTAAATCTGGGAATGTAAAGAGTCTGTAGAGTAAATAATTGTGAAAGTAGGTTATTTTCTGTTTAACAGAAGTGTAGCACACAAGGCAATACAAACCGGTTTCTTAATAATAAACAAATATCTTACTCTACTTTTAGAGGAGAATCTGCTAGTCTCCATATCTTGGCTCCTGTAGTATAATTTATTACACATCCTTTACATGTTATCATGTTAATGTGAGATGCTCGACTATTAACTACACACTAAATAAACTTTGTTGTGTTTTCTAATTGCTTTCTCAGTTTTTTGTTTTTATTTTGATTTGCTTTGATTTTGACTCAAGTTACTTAAAATCTCTCAGAAACTTTTGTTGCAGAACATATTAAGTAATGAATGAGTGAATTATTGAAGATAGGCAAGTAGGTCATTTTATTTTGTTTTTTTAAGTGCGAGCTTGGAGGATTCCAAGGCATTCAAATAATTATGCTGGCTGCTTTTCCACAGACATAAAGTAGCTAAGATAGCTACCAATAAAAGCATTCACATCTTCTTAATATCTCTTCACTTTCATCTGTGATTACCAATGAATCTATAATTTATTTATATTTTTTAAAATTAGTATCCTTTCTAATTTCTCATGCTGTGGTTATAAAAATGGTTAAAACTGAAGAGAAAAAAGCAGAGTAGCAAGGTACATGAACTCATAATAGTCTTTTTCCCAAATTCAGCATGTTTTCCATAGTGACCTGGTGACCTCTTCAATTTTTCATATTGGAGCACAAAATAGTGTTGTTGTAACATCATTATGTCTATAAGGGGACATTGTATATTTGACTGAAGTTATATGAAATCAAGTCATCACATCCTATCAGCTGAAAAGGTGACAAAGTAATAGGTCATTGGGACAATCTACGACTTCCGTGGCAGACAAATTAAGTCTTTCATTGTCATCTACCTCTAAGTGTAAGGATGCCGGAAGGTAGGAAGAAGGCGTAATTTCACCTTATGTCACAAACACTCATTGCTAGCTGAGTAATGTATTTTCTTCAAGTTGATTTTAGGAACTCTGGAAAACAGTGGAGATGTACATTACATTTTTAGTGGCCTTGTTGATAGTTCTATGGTCTGACAGGTTGAACACATTGAATGCCCATTTAAAAGGAACTAATGGTCCTAGAAAGATGGATCACTGTTTCTGGCTGAAATTACATTTTAATGGAATTTCAACAAAAACAATATACATTTTAATAAGTTTCACAAAATGGCAACATTTTCAAAATGCAAAAGAAATAGCAAGAATGATGATAGTATTTAACTCAGCATATGAAACATGGAAGTTCTGGAATAAGGTGACAAGATACAGAAAGTACAAGTGGTTCCTGTCTTTAACGTTATAGTAATAATGGAGGTGGTTTAAAGATTTATAGTTAGAGTCTTGGAAACATGGAATCTACACTATGAAAAAGGTTACCCTATTCCTTGGGTGATAGTGGTAGAGAAGAAGGTAGGAATTTCAGACCGTGAAGTAGGAGAGAGATGACTGCATATGTATTACCAAGGAACACAGATTTCCGGTCTGAGAGTAATGCTTGATATATTCTATTCCCGCTGTGTTATCCCCCTTATCTCTACATATGTCTAGATTAGGAGTTGGCAAGCATTGTTTAGGAAGGAACAGATAGTAAACCTTTTAAGCTTTCTGGGCCAAATAGTCTCTGTTGTAATTATTTAACTCTGCCACTGCAGCCTTAGACAATATGGCATCAAATGCATATGGCTGTCTTTCAACATGACTTTACTTTCAAAAGCAGGTTTTATTTGACCTGCAGACTCCTGTTTGCTGCCATGTTGTCAAGATTCCTAACAAGATCTTACCAAGTCAGATCTTGCCTGGACTATGGAATTAGCTTCCTTCCTATCTATGAAACATATCTTTCTATCTTCATTAGATATTCAATAATTTTATATAATATCTAATGAATACCAGGTACAATCACGTCTTGTGGATACGGTGACAAAAGAAGATGGCTTTTCCCTTAGGAGTTTTTGTCTATGACACAGGCGATGAATAAAGAAGTGAGTAAATAAGTTAATGATAAATCATTTAAACTGTATAAAGGAATTAAATAACATAATGTAAAAGAGGGTCACAGAGATAGGAGCACACCTTTAAATAGGGCGGTCAAGGACTGATTTCTAAAGAAAGTGACATTTAAGCTGAAACCTGAAGGATGAAAAATAAGCCATATTACAAGCCAGGGGAAGAACACTTCAGGAAAGGGTTCTGTTTCTCCGAGAACCCTAACTAGTAGTACATTATTCTCTTAACCAAATGTTAAGCACATAGCAGTATTGTTAACTATAAGCAAGCTGTTGTACAGCAGATTTCTGGCACTTACTAATTTTTCCTAAATGAAACTCTATGCTTGTTGATGAGTAACTCCCAATTTCCCCTTCTCCCAGCCTCTGAAAACCATCATTCCACTTTTTACTTGATAAATTTGATGATTTTAGGTACTCATGTAAGTGGAATACTGCACCATTTGTCCTTCTGAGACTGGTTTATTTAACTTAGTATAATGCCATTGAGGTTTATCCATATTATTGCATATTGCAGAATTTCCTTCTTTTTAAAGGCTGAATAACATCCATTACATGTATATATAAGTTTTCTTTGTCTTTTCATCTGTTAAGGGGGATTTAGGTTGCTTCCACATCTTGCCTCTTGTGAATAGTGCTGCAGTGAACATGGGAGTATAAATATATCTTTGAGATCTTGATTTCAATTCTTTTGGATAAATACCCATAAGTGGGATTGCAGATCATATGGTGATACTATTTTTAATTTTTGAGAAAACTCCATACTGTTTCCATAATGGCTGCCTGAGTTTGTGTTCCCATCAACAGTGTACAAGGGTTCTGATTTCTCCAAATCCTCACCAACACTTTTATTTATTTATTTTTGATAATAGACATTCTGACAGATATGAGATGATACCTCATTGTGGTTTATATTTTCATTTCTCTGATGATTAGTGACATTGAGCATCTTTTCATCTACCTGTTAGGCATGTGTGTGTCTCTTTAAAGGAAATTTCTATTCAAGTCTTAATCCCATTTTTCAATCAGGTTTTTCTGCTATTGGGTTGTAGAAATTACTTACACATTTCAGATAGTAACCCCTCATCAGATACATAGTTTGCAAATATTTTCTCCCATTTTATAGATTGTCTTTTCATTCTATTAAATGTATCCTTTGATGTGCAGAAGATTTTTGTTCAATGTAGTCCCACCTGTCTGTTTTTGCCTGTGCTTTTGGTGCCATATTCATGAAATCATTGCCAAGATTAACGTCGTGAAGGTTTTCCCCTATATTATCATCAAAAAATTTTACAGTCTCAGATCTTATGTGTAAGTTTTTAAACCACCGTGAGTTGCTTTTGTGTATGGTATAAGATATTGTTCAAATTTCATTCTTTTCTATGCAAATATCCAGTTTTCCTAATATCATTTATTGAAGAGACTATGCTTTCCCCATTGTGTATACCTGGCACTATTGTTGAAAACTGTATATTTATAGATTTATTTTTGAGTTCTGTATCTCTTCCATTTGGCTTACATAGCTGTCTTTATGCCAGCACCACACTGTTTTCTTACTGTAGCATTGTAATACATTTTGAGATCATGATGTGTGATGCCTCCAGCCTTGCTCTTCTTTCTCAAAATTGATTTGGCTCTTTGGGGTCTTTTGTGTTTTTTATGAAATTTAGAGTGTCTTTTTTCATTTCTGTAAAAATACTATTGGGATTTTCATGGCAATTACATTGAATCTGTAGATTACTTTGGGCTGTATGAACATTTTAACAATATTAATTATTCCAATATATGAACACAAAATATATTTTCATTTGTTTGTGTCTTCTTTAACGTTATTCATCAATATATTGTAGTCTTCGGTGTGTATAAGTCTTTCATTGCCTTAGTTAAGTTTATTCCTAAGTATTTTTTCTTTTTATGCTATTGTAAATGGAATTGCTTTCTGAATTTTCTTTTCAGATAATTTTTTTTACACGTAGATGTATAACTAATTTTTATATATTTATTTCAAAAATAATAGAGATGGGAGTCTATCTATGTTGCCCAGGCTGGACTTAAACTCCTGGGCTCAAGTCATCCTTCCCACTCAGCCTCCTGAGTAGCTGGGACTACAGTATATGTTGATTTTGTATCCTACAGCTTTACTAAATTTGTTTATTAGTTCTAACAGTTTTTTTTTTTTTTTTTTTTTGGTTGAGTCTCTAGAGTTTTCTAGGTGTAAGATTATGTCATATGCAAATGGGGAACATTTTACTTCTTTTCCGATTTGGATGCCTTTTACTTCTTTTTCTTGCCCAATTGCAGGAAAGTCTACCTAAGGTGTCTAGTACTATGTTGAGTAGAAGTAACAGAGTGGACGTTCTTACTTTGTTCCTGATCTTTGATCTTAAAACAACTTTCAGATATATTGCTGTTAATTGTGATGTTAGCTGTGGACTTTTCATATATGGCCATTATTATGTTGAGATAATTTTCTTCTGCTTCTAGTTTGTTGAGAGTTTTTATCATGAAAGATTACTCAATTTTGTAAAGTGCTTTTTCGGCATCTGTTGAAATGATCATATGATTTTTATTTTTTATTCTATTTATTTAGTATATCACATTACTTGATTTTCATGTGTTGAACCATCCATGGATCTCAGGAATAAATCCTCCATGGTATATGACCCTTTTAATATGCTGTTGAATTCAATTTGCTAGTATTTTTTTTTTTTTTAAATTTTTTATTGGATTTTAGGTTTTGGGGTACATGAGCAGAGCATGTAAGACAGTTGCGTAGGAACACACATGGCAGTGTGCTTTTCTTTCCTTCTCCCCTTCACCCACATTTGGCATTTCTCCCCAGGCTAGTATTTTTTTTGAGACGGAGTTTCGCTCTTGTTACCCAGGCTGGAGTGCAATGGCGCGATCTCGGCTCACCGCAACCTCTGCCTCCTGGGTTCAGGCAATTCTCCTGCCTCAGCCTCCTGAATAGCCGGGATTACAGGCACGCGCCACCATGCCAAGGTAATTTTTTGTATTTTAGTAGAGACGGGGTTTCACCATGTTGACCAGGTTGGTCTCGATCTCTCGACCTCGTGATCCACCCGCCTCGGCCTCCCAAAGTGCTGGGATTACAGGCTTGAGCCACCACGCCTGGCCCTAATTTTCTAGTATTTTAAAATAATTTTCTTGTCTATATTGATTAGAGATATTGGCCTCTAGTTTTCTTTTCTCAAATTGTTTTTGTCTGGCTTTGATATCAAGGTAATGCTGGCCTCATAAAATGAGTTCAGAAGTGTTTTGCCTCTTCAAAGTTTTGGAAGACAGGCCATGGTGACTGCCAACCCATACCTCCATCTCTGTTCTCACTCGCCCCCACACAGCTACATTTTGCCAGGTCAGTGCTCTGAGGCCGGCAACAGAAACCAATCCACTGTGGTGTCTTTGAAGGAAAGTTGGGATGCTGGATGCATCCTCCTGTGGAAGATGTTGGGAGCTGGAATTTTCCCTCTGCTCACGCTGTTCTGAGCTGAGGGGCAAAGCTATGCCCCACACTGCTGTTTTTGTTTGTCCCCAGTTGGCTAGATTATTCTGGTCCCATCAGTGCTTCAAGATTGGCAAGACCGAAGCCAGTCCTCTAGGTGCCTCTATGGAAAAGTTGGGGCACTTATATGTGAATCAATTTTTTCCTTACCTGAGAGAAGTTAGGAGCCAAGGGACTGGGGAGGTGGTCTCTTTCCAATCAATCTGTGGCCGTATGTCAGGTATGGGAATTCTGGTGGGAGGGTGTTTTGAATCTTCCTACTAGCTTCCGTGAGTCTGGTTTTGTGTTTGCTCAGGGTACAAGAGCCTTTCAATTAGTTTTTCACAAAGGGGAACTGTCTGTGAATTGTTGTGTTAATGGGGGAAAGATAGTCCAGAGTTTTCTACTCTGTTATCTTGCTGATACTATTCTGTATATGTTTTTTAAAAAATATTATGTGGCTGCTGGATAATGAAAGAAAGGGGAGAGGCAAGAACGCAAGTAAGTAGTTTACAGGTTTCCACAATGGCTCAGATGAGATACCGAGGACAGTTATAGTGCAGACAGAGAGAAGTTGGATTTGATAAGAATTTTGGAAAGAGAAAAATAGGAATTGGTAATGTATTGGATATAGCAGCCAGAGGAAGAGAAGAATCAAAGATAATGCTCAGATTTTTAACTGAGGATCTGAGTGACTTGTAATAACATGTATTAACATTAAGAGGGGCAAGAAAGAAATGGATGGCAGTGTGATAAATAAAGAGTTCTGCTTTGGATAAGTTGAGTTTAGAATGCCAATGAGAATTTAAGGGGAAATATAAAATAGGAAATGGAATATGTGTTTGTAGTTCAGGGAAGAGTTCTGAGCTAAATTTTAATTTTCGGTGGTATCACCACACAGATGGCATTTAAAACTTTGGACCAGGCAACAACTTCTGCATTTGCCCATCCAACGGAAACAAATAAAAATACACGTGAAGCAATGGTTTAAAGAAATTAGACATCTGGCTTCAGAGAGAAGGAAAACAAATAAGGTGAAGTCTATAATTCATACAGCTTACTGTCTTAAGAAAATTTTTAGGATGCAGTGCAGGGAGGAGGAATTTAGACAGAGCCAGGCAGTTTCCCTGAGTCAAGAAAGCTAAGTTGAGAATGCAGAGAGAAACGTATTGAGCACCATACTGAAGAGAAGTGAGGTGAAGAGAAAGAGCTCTAGAAAGAGGCAAAGGTTTTCTTCCTGAGTCTTTAGCTCAGTACTTGTTAGTGCTTATATGTGAGGAAACTACCTGAGGCTGGAGAAACAGCCACAAATTCTTTGATATTTATTTCTCCAGGAGGTAGGGCTTATTACAGTGGATAAACCTGGCAGATACCATCTTAATCAAGTGATTGAAGTTAACATCATAAGTACTAAGACATGTTGATATCATGTACCTCCTGATATGATGTGATGAGTAGGGCACTTATTCTTTGTAGTAGTATTCCCAAAATTCTATAACACAGTGTAACCATGATAAGACATCAGACAAACTTGCAGTGAAGACCATTTTACAAAATTCATCGTCTGTATTCTTCAGAATTGTCAAAGTCATGAAAGACAAGGAAACACTGAGGAACTGTCACAGATGGGAGGAGGTTAAAGAGACATAACAACTAAATTCACTGTGATACAGGCATACTTAGAAGATACTGTGGTTTCGGTTCCAGACCACTACATTAAAGCAAATTTCACAATAAGTGAGTCATAAAATTTTTTGGGTTTCCCAGTGCATGTAAAAGTTATAATCTATTAAGTGTATAATAGCCTGATGTTTAAAAAATTATATGTATCATAATATAAATACTATATTGCTAAAAATGTTAATGATTATTTGAGCCTATACTGATGCGGGGGCTTGTCTCAATGTTGATGGCTACTGACTGATCAGCATGGTGATTGCTAAAGGTTGGGGTGGCTGTGGCAATTTTTAACAGCAAGACAACAATGAAGTTTGCCTCATTGGCTGATACTTCCTTTCATGAAAAATTTCTCTTGGATGTGATGCTGTTTGATAGCACTTTACCCAAGTAGGACTTTTTTTCAAAATTGGAGTCAATCCTCTCAAACTCTGCTGCTGCTTTATCACTAAGTTTATGAAATACTCTTGATCCTTTGTTGGCATTTCAATAATGTTCATAGCATCCTCACTAAGAGTAGATTTCTTCTCAAGAAACCACTTTCTTTGCTTATCCATAAAAGACAACTTTTCTCATCCATTCTTTATTATGAGATTGCAGCAATTCAGTCACATCTTCAGGCTCCACTTCCTTTTATTTTTTATTTGATGGCACTTTAGGTTCTAGGGTACATATTCAAAATATGCAGGATTGTTGCATAGGTACATACATAGCAAGGTGGTTTGCTGCCTCCATCCCCCCGCCACTTATATCTGGCATTTCTCCCCATGTTATCCCTCCCTAACCTCCCTAACCCTTGCTGTCCCTCCACTAGTCCCCCCCAGTGTACCCCAGTGTGTGATGCTCCCCTCTCTGTGTCCATGTGTTCTCTTTGTTCAACACCCGCCTATGAGAGAGAACATGCAGTGTTTTGTTTTCTGTTTTTGTGTCAGTTTGCTGAGGATGATGGTTTCCAGTTTCATCCATGTCCCTGCAAAGGATATGAACTCTTCCTTTTTATGGCTGCATAGTATTCCATGGTATATACATGCCACATTTTTCTTGTCCTGTCTACTTCCACATCTGCAGTTACTTCCTCCACTAATGTCTTGTACCCTCAAAATCACCTAGGAGGGTTGGAATCAACTTCTTCCAAACTCCTACTGCTGGCATTTTGACCTTCTCTCATAAATCACTAATGTTCTTAATGACTTCTCAAAGTAGTAAATTCTTTCCCAAAGTTGTTCAACTTGTTTTGTCCAGGTCCATCAGAAGAATCACAATTTGTGGCAGCTATGGCCTTATGAAATGTACTGCTGAACAAATGAGACTTGAGAGTTGAAATTTCTCTTCGACCCATGTGCTACAGAGGAGATACTGAGTTTGTACTTATGAAAACAACATTAATCTTGTATCTCTTCATCAGAGCTCTTGTTTGACTGGGTGCATTGTCAATGAGTAGTAATATTTTGAAAGCAATCTTTTTTTATGAGCAGTAAGTCTCAACAATGGACTTAAAACATTTAGTAAATCATGCTGTAAGCAGATGTGGTATTATCTATGCTTTGTTGTTTTATTTATAGAGTACAGGTAGAGTAAATTTAGCATAATTCTTAAGGGCTCTAGGATTTTCAAAATGATAAATGAGGATTAGTATCAACTTAAAGTCACCAACGGCATCGGCCCCTAATAAAAGAGTCAGCCTGTCTTTCGAAGCTTTGAAATTAGGCATTAACTTTTCTCTAGCTACAAAAGTCCTAGACAGCATCCTCTTCCATTATAAAGCTGTTTGGTCTACATTGAAAATATTTTGTTCAGTGTAGCCATCTTCATCAATAATTGTAGGTAGATCTTCTGAATACCTTGCCGAAGCTTCTCCATCAGCACTTGCTGCTTTACCTTGCGTTTTTATGTTATAACAATGCCTTTACTTATATCTCATTAATCAATCTTTGCTAATTTCCAACCTTCTCCTGCAGCTTTCTCACCTCTCTGCCTTCTCAGAATTAAAAGAGAGTTTGTGCCTTGCTTTGGATTAAGTTTTGAATTAAAGGAATGTTGTGGCTGGTTCAATCTTCTATTTAGACCACTAAACGTTTCTACATATCAGCAATAAGGCTGTATTGCTTTCTTATCATTCAGGTGTTCACTAATTTCCTTCAATAACTTCTCCTTTCATAACCTGGCTAACTCTTTGGCATGAGAGGCCAAGCTTTTGGCCTGTCTCTAACATTTATTTCTTATAAGCTTAATCATTTCTAGCTTTTGATCTAAAATGAGAGTTAGGTGACTCTCACTTGAACACTTGGAGGCATTGTAGGGTTATTTGCTGGCCTGATTTTAATACTGTATCTTAGGGAACAGGGAAGCCTGAAGAGAGGGAGAGAAATGAAGGAAGAGCTGGTTGGTGGAACCAGTCAGAACATACATAACATTTATCTGTTAAGTTTAGTATCTCTCATGGGCATAGTTCCTGGTGCCCCCAAACAATTATGATAGTAACATCAAAATTACAGATTACAGGCCAGCATAACAGATATAATAATAATAATGTTTGAAATATTTAGAAAATTACCAAAATGTGATACAGACATATGAATTGAGCACATGCTGTTGGAGAAAATAGAGCTGATAGAGTTGCTCAAGGCAGGGCTGCCACAAGCCCTCAATTTGTAAAATACCCAGTGTCTGTGCAGCACAACAAAGTGAAGCACAACCAAATGAGGTGTGGCTAGAATATAAAAACGTACTTCAGTGGAAAAGGTGGAGAAACTAAAAAAGTTTTGTAGTTTAGTTCAGTGGTCCACAACGTTTTGGCACCAGGGACTGGAAGACATTTTTTCTACAGACTGAGGTGGGGGTGGATGGTTTTGGAGTGATTCAAGTGCATTATGTTTATTGTATATTTTATTTCTATTATTACATAATAATATATAATGGAATAATTATACATCTCACCATAATGTAGAATCATTAGGAGCCCTGAACTTGTTTTCCTGCAAATAGTTGGTTTTATCTGGAGGTGACGGGAGACAGTGGCAGATCATCAAGCATTAGAATCTCAGGACCACGCCACCTAGATCCCTTGCATATGCATTTTGCAATAGCATTTGCACTAGTATGTGAATCTAATGCCACCACTGATCTGATGGGAGGTGGAGCTTGGGCACTAATGCCAGAGGTGAGGAATGGCTGTAAATACAGATGAAGCTTTGCCTGCTGGACTGCTGCTCACCTCCTGCCTTGCATCCCAGTTTCTAACAGGCCAATGGACAGGTACCAGTCCATGACCCGGGGGTTGGAGGCCCCTGGTTTAATGGTAGTGTAAGGTTGTTATATTCTTACTTTTAATAATTATACTTTGGTTATATGAGATATTAACATTGAGGGGAGGCTGGATGCAGAGTATATGAGAATTTTCTCTACTATCTTTGTAACTTTTCTGTAAGTCTAAAACTATTTCACCATGATTTTTTTCTTTAATAAAGCAATGTTGAGACTTTAGAAGCAATAGAGCAGAGCATGATATATTACTGGTGGGAGCCTCTCTAATTTCCCACAGGATAAGAAAATCAATGATATTCATTTGGTCTCATAATATAATATTGGGGACCTCTCATGAACCAAGCATTATACTATGACTAGGTTATAGAAGTAAATGAATGATACACTTTCAGTTGTCAAGGGGGTTTATGAGCGTTATATCCACAGGTAGAGTGAGACTGAGAGAGTTTGTATTTGTGATAATAAAATCGGGTTGGAGGCTAATCCACAAATATCATTATATCATCTTCAAAGTTGATGTGTCCTGGGAAAATCAAGTTTTTGTGAAAAAGTAAGATTTTTAAATTCCTGAAACACTTCTAATCAGTAATGTTTGTACAAATCATTTTTGTTATTTACTCATCTTTTATGGTCATATGCGTTGGAAGCTTTTTTCAATGCCTGAGTGTTTCTGGTTTGATAGAGTAAGTAGCATAGTTATTAGAGCAGGCTTGCTAATGTCCTCAGATATGTGCTGAATATTCTTGATGTATTTATCAGTATTAATGTTGTAAAATCAATATCTCTGTGTATTATGTACCACTTCCAATATTCCTTTTCTATGTCTCCTATTAAGAAAAGCATTTAAGGGAGCTACTTTTCCATTCTTTCTTTATTTCTTTCTGAATGGCAATATATAAAGGCATTATTACAGATATTAAAATAAGTAGACTGAATATTGAATGAGTGAGAAAAGTGGTATTGATGAGATTTGTATGCTTCTTGCATCCTCCTGGGAATTTTTTGCTGGCAGCATAGCCTGTAAATATTTAATATTTTCCAGATATTATCCTCAGAGCCTCAATCCATTAACTCAAGTGCATGCTACAAAAACATATTTGTATACTATTGACAGTACATGAAAAGAGGAAGGAAAGAAAATGAAATGATTTTTCTATCACGTACCATGATTTAGTTATTCCTGTGTTCTCTATGGGTTTAGCTCAGTGCTTGCCAATACTGGTAGGTGCTAAATTCAATTTCGTTGAATTGAGTGAGTGAACAAATGAATATTTTAACCATTGTTTCATTTAAAGAGCATAAAGCATAATAACCTTTTCTTTTGTGTCAAGGAATATTTTCTACAAAGCCACCAGGATATCTGGTGCTGTTCATCTATTTCAGAAATGTTTCTTGTATACCAGCAGGTGGCAGTCCTTCTTCATGTCCTATCTTTCTTCAAAAGAAAAGGATGGAAGAGATTGAAAAAGAAAGACATGAAAATGGAAACTGATAATGATAGATTTTTAAATTCAGCACATTGTGTTTATTTAATTTTTATGAATAGATTTAAAAAATTAATTGTTAAGAAGCAGGGAAAGTTAAAATGTGTCTTAAGTTAATTGGAAATACACCATCAAACACAATTGACTTTGTGCTAACTCATCAAATTTCATACCAATGAATTACATTTTGATTAAATGTCACTGTGTATTTCTTTCCGAAATAAGCTTATCAATAGCCACATGACCTGTGTGATTTTCAACGTAAATGTCAGTCAGTTTCTTGCCAAGCTGGGCACTCAACTGATGCAGGCTTCAGTTGTTTAGGTTTGGGGGCTCCACTGTTATCAGCCTGGTACCCTGGAGAGTGTTTAGGAAAAGCCTCAAACTATTTTCATCTCCAAAACATTTGAAATTTGTTGAGCAGCTCAGAATGCTGCAGATATCTGGACAATTGCATGCCCTAGCACTGAAGCATAGGATGGAAAACCGCCCCAATAGGAGCTCATTATACATTTCCACAGAGATTCCCAATATGTGAAATACACCGATGCATTCAAATTGCGTCTCCACTACAGTAGTTGCTAGGGAGCAAACTGAGATCACCAATTTCATTTCCTTTAGAAAGTATCTTTATTTGAAACTTAAATCACGGGTTCCAGAATAATTTCCTCAACCTCTTCCCCTCATTAAATTCATCATTCTTCCATCTACTTCAGCCCTGTCACACTGACCCTATTCCAGTAAGAAAAAAACATGACTAAAGCCCAGGGAAAAATTCAGAATTTCAAATACTGGGTCTAGTTTCCAGTGGATTTTTTTTTGTATTCTCTTATTAGTCGGTTCTACAATTTGCCAGCAACTTAAGGAACAACAGCCTTAAATGCGTTCTAATCTACAGCCATTGTTAACTACAGAATTTAGGCCATGATGAAGACACAGTTTCCTTGTATAGGTGTAGCTTTTCACATATTTCTCAAGAGATTTATCTCTCTAAAAATCAATTGCTCTATGGATACTTTGACTAACTTTATATTATACTCAGGCTCTGTATTCTTATTTTGCTTCGGTATTTGGGAATGCATAAAACTATCTGTCTGTATTTTTATATATATGTATATATACACATGAATTGCAAAAGACACAGGGAGACACTTTATGTTTACTATGATTACATATGTCTTCTTTGACTTAACTGGAACTAACAGTCAGAATGCACCCAATTCAACCAGTGAAGCTGCATATTTTCTTTGTGTTTCCCCATTAGGTTTTGAGACAGGTGAGGGCAGAAAAGCTTTCAAATGAATTTATTTCTGAAACCAGGCTTTTGCTAATCATTTATTGCATGCTTAACATATGACAACCTTGGGATAAAACAATGAATAAGAAAAAGACTCTGTCTTTATAAAACTTAAAATATGTAAATGTAAAGCAGACACATAAAAAATAAGGTCAGTAAATTAGACTCCATGACAAAAACATGAATTGGCTATAGTGAAGGAGCAAAAGATAATAAGAGCCTTTCTATCTATTGGGATGTAAGGAGGAGTGATGGAAAGCTTTATTAGAGAGAGACGAACTCCTTTGAAAGGTGTACAAGAGTTCATTAGGTGGACTGTGAGGTAGAATTTTCTATACAGAAGGACCAATATGAGAATTACAGAAGGCTATATATAGCATGTTTTATTTGAAAACTAAAATTAGTTGATGTGGAGTAGTTCAAATGATAGGTCTCTAAATGTAGAGATGTTGTCAAGGAAGCTATGTATTTCATATCAAGAAATTTGAACGTCATCATCTGGGTACTTGGAGTCAGAAATAAGTTTTATGCAGGGCTGTGACAAGATCTCACTTACCTTTTCAAAATTTCACTCTGTCAGGGGTGTAGTAGATAGATGGAGGAGTGGGAATTTGGCAACAGGATCAGCTTGGAGACTTTGAAGTATTTTAGGCAAGAGATAATGAAGGGCAGGACTTCCGGTAGGATCAGATGAATCACTAAGAAATAATAACAAGCTGAGTTTTAGATAGGTTTAGATTGAGGTGCCTGTTGGACTTCTGAAAAGAGATATGAGAGCATTTGTGATCAAGGAGAAGCTCTAAATTAGAACCGTGGCCTTGAGATCTATCAGCATATGAATGGCAACTGAAGCCTTGGATATGTATGAGATCATCTAGTGAGGGTGAGAAGAGAAAAGAAAAAAGAAGAAAAAAGTAAAAGAAAGGACAAGACATTGAAAAATGTAACACTTAAGGTATAAATAAGATAAAAAGGAGCTCTGAGATTAAAAATATGAAAATGGCAGCAACAGAAGAAGGATAGAATGGACATAGAGAAGCCAAAATAGGAACAAGCAGTCAACACGCCAGATGTGGGAAAGAGGCACAGCAGGGCAAACATTGACTGGAGTCCATTAAATTTGGTAATTGGAAAGTAGTAAGGATCTTCTCCAGAGTGGCTTATTTAGAGTGTTAGGGTAGAAGTCAGGTGGTTGAAGGTTGAAAAGAAATGGAAAGAGAGAAGGAAGAGAAGATAAATATGTAGGTTTTTCTTTTGAAGAGTTTCTGTATGAAGGAAAGAAGAAAGAACTGTCACCAGCATGTAGCACAGGACCTAACACTGAGAATGTTAATATACATTTGTGAAATTGAATTTATCAAGTACACTTTGTCATCCCTACAATGTTATTTGAAGATGTAAATGTGATTCAATGTAACACCAGAAATATTCGTGTTCTGTACTAGATGTGAGATTTAGGATATGAACCTGTGTAATCATGTAAAACAACTAGTGTGTAGTTTAATGAAAGGCTAAACCTTACAGTCTTGTAAGGGGAAGCAGAGTAGAATTTGTAGCTCTACCTTTAAGAATTCTCTTCAAGCTCACCAGCTAGGTGGGGCTTTTTCTTGTCTTAGTTTGATACTACAGGTTGTGAGCAGGATAATTCCATGGGTAATCTAAAGGAGGACTGAAAATGTGAAGACTGGCTGAAAGTGAAGAGAAATTATTAACTCATAGATTGTGGAAATTGTGAGTCTTCAGAGATCATCTGACTACAAGTTATCCAAAACCTTATTTTTGTTTTTTTAATAGAATCTCCTTTTACTACACACATTAATGTGTAATCTGAATACAGAATACTGACAGTGTAAGACAATATAAATTTATATTTTTATAACTGTTACATATTTTGAAAATAAAACAATGAGTCTGTTTTTATGAACACAAGTGTCTAAAAATTTAAATTCGGTTGATAGAGATGACAGTTGCAATTATGTTAGTCTCAATATCCATTTTATTTCTGTATTTTGCTTCAGTTGTGCTGGTCAGAGAAAATCCTGAATCATACAAGTTACTTTTTAAAAATAGCAACTACTTTTAAAAACAGATTATTATGAAATCTTAGGTTACTTATCAAATAAACTATCAAGAATGATAGGGACTTTTAATGTTTGTGTATTCCTTCATGGTTATAATTAAGACTATTATGAAGCACCTGCTAAATGTACTGCAATTCGAGGTTTAGATTTAACTGAGTAAAGACTCGCCCTTCTATAAATCTTTTATTGAATGATTATTCTACAATGGAATACACATATAAAGATGAATAAAATCTCAGTCTGTGTCTTTAAGACACAGAAATGTTTCAATAAAGATGGAAAATTAAACATATAGAAGGAATAAAAAATGAAAGATGGAATGATAGAAGCATGCAGTAATGTAAAGGCTACAGTGAAGAAACAAAAAATAAAGCAGATCTATCTGAGATTGCAGAGGAGAATTATATGCAGCTTCACAGTGGTGACATTTGTACTTTTGTGAAGGGTATATAGGTGTTTGCTAGGTTGAGAAAGTTAGAATATTAGGTGATAAAAGATATATTGTGTAAGTAATTGTAAAAGTCTTCCATTATGTAACAATTGCTGGAATTCTTGTCAGATATACAAAAGCGAATCAACAAACAACCAATTCTTATATAGCAATCATTAGACCATTTCATGATAGTATCCAATATGATGTATTATGCATCTACTTGTACAGATTATAGAGGGATCTCAAAAGCTTGTGGAAAATGAAATTAAAAGTTAAAAATGGTCTATTCAGGAATTCAACTTCTTCCTGGTTTAGTCTTGGGAGGGTGTAAGTGTCCAGGATATTATCCATTTCTTCTAGATTTACTGGTTTATCTGCATAGAGTTGTTTGTCGTAATCTCTGATGGTAGTTTGTATTTCTGTGGGATCGGTGGTGATATCCCCTTTATCATTTTTTATTGCATCTATTTGATTCTTCTCTCTTATTTGTCTGGCTAGCGGTCTATTTTGTTGATCTTTTCAAAAAACCAGTTCCTGGATTCCTTGATCCTTTGATGTTTTTTTTTGTGTGTGTCTCTATCTCCTTCAGTTCTGCTCTGATCTTAGTTACTTCTTGTCTTTTCTAGCTTTTCAATTTGTTTCATCTTGCTCCTCTAGTTCTTTTATTGTAAAGTTAGAGTGTCAATTTTAGATCTCGCTTTATGTGGGCATTTAGTGCTATACATTTCCTTCTAGACACTACTTTAAATGTGTCCCAGAGATTCTGGTATGTTGTGTCTTCGTTCTCATTGGTTTCAAAGAAAATCTTTATTTCTGCCTTCATTTTATTATTTATCCAGTAGTCAGGAGTAGGTTGTTTAGTTTCCATGTAGTTGTGTGATTTTGAATGAGTTTTTAAATTCTCAGTTCTAATTTGATTGCATTGTTGCCTGAGAGACTGTTATGATTTCCGTTCTTTTGCATTTGCTGAGGAGTGTTTTACTTCCAATTATGTGGTCAATTTTAGAATAAGTGTGATGTGGTGCTGAGAAGATTCTATATTCTGTGGTTTTGGGGTGGAGAGTTCTGTGGATGCTTATTAGGTCTGCTTGGTCCAGATCTGAGTTCAAGTCCTAGACATCCTTGTTAATTTTGTGTCTCATTGGTCTGTCTAGTATTGACAGTGGGGTGTTAAAGTCTCCCACTATTATTGTGTTGTAGTCTAAGCCTCTTTGTAGGTCATTAAGAACTTGACTTATGTATCTGGGTCCTCCTGTATAGGGTGCATATATATTTAGTATAGCTTTTCTTATTGCATTAATCCCTTTACCATTATGTAATGCTCTTCTTTTTCTCTTTTGATCTTTGTTCATTTAAAGTCTGTTTTATCAGAGACTAGAATTGCAACTCTGTGGGTCAAGATGGCCAGGGGGAGACCCATGTTAATTCTAGCTAAATAATTATAAGCTTGCTTGCCTCAGAGTACACTGAAGTTTATACACTGAATGAACTATATTATTGGTGCAGTTAATTAGAAATCAAGCAGCAACAGGAGGCCTAAGGTAAAGACCATCCAAGAGTGCAGTAACACCAGGGAACACCTTGGGGTGGTTACAGAACAGGCAATACTGCTCTGGTCCCATGAATGCCTTCTCAACATGGAGACTGCATAAGGGCCTCTTAAGGACAGCTTATGCAAAGATCTCTGAGAAGGGAGGCGAACTCTGCTCACAAGATCCAGGAGGGTCTTTGCAGATGGGAGCTCCAAAGGAGTAGAAAAGCCTCGCAGGGCAAAGATCAAGGAACACCTCAGGCTCTGGCTAGGTTCTCCGAATATGGAGTGATTTTAATTGCTCTATGTGCTCGGTGCTGGGAAGATAAAAGCTCCTTGATGCATTGGGCATGGTCAGACCCCTTGGCTCCTCATCCCTATACTTCTGATGCTGCCCCACCCTGATAACAATAGGTGATAAACTCGAGTACTAGTTTAGCATGTCTCAGAAGGATTTCAAGTGCTGTTAAATGCTCAGAGCACTAGTTTAGCATGTTTTGGAAGGATTAAAAGTGTTCTTCCCGGCCACGCTACCGCCGCCCCCCCCACCGCCCCGCTTTCTTACCTACCCCGTCACCCTCACCTTCTGTGCCCAAAAGATCAATGAGATTATGCCATAAGAAAAGTGTTTGGAGCCCAGAGCTCAGTGCCAATGCATTTCCCATGCTTGCATTGGTCCCCTGGACCCATGCTATAAACTCTACTTTTGTGTCTCTGTGTTTATTTCTTTTTCTCAGTCGCTCGTCACTGCTGGGACTAAGGGCATCCACGTACGAGGTTGGGCTGGTACTCAACATAATCCCTTTTTGTTTTGGCTCTCCATTTGCTTGATACATCTTCCTCCACCCCTTTATTTTGAGTCTATATGTGTCTTTGCATGCGAGGTGGTTTTCCTGAATACAGCACACCAATGGGTCTTGATATTTTATGCAATTTGCCAGTCTGTATCTTTTGATTGGGGAATTTAGCCATTTACATTTAAGGTTAATATTGTTATGTGTGAACTTGATCCTGACCTTTTGATGCTACCTGGTTGTTTTGCCCATTAGCTGATGCAGTTTCTTCATAGTGTCATGGTCTTTATGGTTTGGTATGTTTTTGCAGTGACTGGTACTGGTTGTTCCTTTCCATATTTAGTGCTTCCTTCAGGATCTCTAGTAGGGCAGGCCTGGTGATGATGAAATCTCTCAGCAGTTGCTTGTTCTTAAAGGATTTTATTTCTCCTTCACTTATGAAGCTTAGTTTGGCTGGATGTAAAATCGTAGGTTGAAAATTCTTGTAGGATGTTGAATATGGGCCCCAACTCTGTTCTGGCTTGTGGGGTTTCTGCCAAGAGTTTGGCTGTAAGTCTGATGGGCTTCCCTTTGTAGGTAACCTGACCTTTGTCTCTGACTGCCTTTAGCATTTTTTCCTTCATTTCAACCTTGGTGAATCTGATGATTATGTATCTTGGGGTTGCTCTTCTCAAGGAATATCTTTGTGGTGGTCTCTGTATTTCCTATATTTGAATGTTGGCCTCCTTGCTAGTTAGGGGAAGTTCTCCAAGGTCTAAAGTTGAGGCAGCAATTAATAGCCTATCAACCAAAACATGTCTGGGACCAGATGGGTTCATAGCTGCATTCTACCAGAGGTACAAAGAGGAGCTGGTACCATTCCTTCTGAAACCATTCCAAACAATACAAAAAGAGAGAATCCTCCCTACCTCATTTTATGAGACCAATATCATCCTGATACCAAAACTTGGCAGTGATACAGCTAAAAAAGAAAATTTTAGAATTATAGATCAATATCCATAATCAATATTGATGCAAAAATCTTTAATAAAATACTGGCAAATGTAATCCAATAGCCCATCAAAAGCTTAACCATCACAATCAAGTCAGCTTCATCCCAGGGATTCAAGGCTGGTTCAACATCTGCAAATCTATAAATGTAACCATTACATAAACAGAACCAAAGACAAAAACCACATGATTATCTCAATAGATGCAGAGAAGGCCTTCAACAAAATTCAACAGCCCTTTATGCTAAGAAATCTCAATAAACTAGGCATCAATGGATGGTATCTCAAAATAATAAGAGCTATTTATGACAATCCCACAGCCAATATTATATTGAATGGACAAAAACTGGAAGCATTCTGTTTGAAAACTGGCACAAGACAAGGATGCCCTGTCTCACCACTCCCATTCAACACAGTATTGGAAGTTCTGGCTGGAGTTATCAGGCAAGAGAATGAAATAAAGAGTATTCAGATTGGAAGAAAGGACATCAAATTGTTCCTGTTTGCATATGACATGATTGTATATTTAGAAAACCCTGTTGTCTTGGCCCAAAATCTCCTTAAGCTAATAAGCAACTTCAGCAAAGTCTCAGGGTACAAAATCAATGTGCAAAAGTCACAAGGATTCCTATACACCAATAATGGACAAAAAGACAAACCATGAGTGAACTCCCATTCGCAATTGCTACACAGAGAATAAAATACCTAGGAACACAATTACAAGGGATGTGAAGGACCTCTTCAAGCAGAACTGCAAACCACTGCTCACAGAAATAAGAGAGGACACAAACAGATGGAAAAACATCCCCTGCTCATGGTTAGAAAGAATCAATATCATGAAAATGGCCATACTGCCCAAAGTAATTTATAGATTCAGTGCTATTCCCATCAAGCTACCAATGACTTTCTTCACATAATTGGGAAAAACCACCTTAAACTTTACATGGAACCAAAAAAGAGCCTGCATAGCCAAGTCAATACTAAGAAAAAACAACAACAACAAAAAACAACCAAAACCCAGAAACAATGCTGGAGGCATCATGCTACCTGATTTTAAACTATATTACGAGTCTATTAAAGGCTACTGTAACCAAGACAGCATGTTACTTCTACCAAAACAGAGATATAGACCAGTGGAGTAGAACAGAGCCCTCAGAGGAAATGCCACAGAACTATAACCATCTGATCTTTGACAAACCTGACAAAAACAAGCAATGGGGAAAGGATTCCCTATTTCATAAATGGTGTTGGGAAAATTGGCTAGCCATATGCAGAAAGCTGAAACTAAATCACTTCTTTACATCTTATACAAAATTTACTCTAGATGGGTTAAATATTTAAACATGAGGCCTAAAACCATAAAAACTCTAGTAGAAAACCGAGGCAATACCATTCAGAACATAGGCATGGGCAACGACTTCATGACTAAAACACCAAAAGCAATGACAACAAAAGCCAAAATAGACAAATGGGATCTAATTAAACTTAGGAGTTTCTGCACAGCAAAAGAAACAATTGTTAGAGTGAACTGGTAACCAACAGAATGGGGAAAAAGTTTTGCAATCTACCCATCTGACAAATGGCTAATATCCAGAATCTACAAAGAACTTAAACAAATTTACATGAAAAAAACAACTCCATCAAAAAGTGGTCAAAGGACATGAACAGACAGTTTTCTAAAGAAGACATATACGAGGCCAACAAACATGAAAACAAGCACATTATCACTGGTCATTAGAGAAATGCAAATCAAAACCACATTGAGATAACATCTCACGCCAGTTAGAATGGCGATCACTAAAACATCTGGAGACCACAGATGCTGGAGAGGATGTGGAGATATAGGAACACTTTTACACTGTTGGTGGGAGTGTAAATTAATTCAACCACTGTGGAAGAAAGTGTAGTGATTCCTCAAAGATCTAGAAATAGAAATATCATTTGACCCAGCAATCCCATTACTGGGTATATACCTAAAGGATTATAAATCATTCTGTTATAAAGACACATGCACATGTATGTTCATTGTAGCACTGTTCACAATAGCAAAGACTTGGAACCAACCCAAATACCCATCAATGATAGACTGGATAAAGAAAATGTGGCACATAACACCATGGAATACTATGCAGCCATAAAAAAGGATGAGTTTGTGTCCTTTGTAGGGACATGGATGAATCTGGAAACCATCATTCTCAGCAAATTGACAAAACAAAACACTAAACACTGCATGTTCTCACTCATAAGAGGGTGTTGAACAATGGGAACACACTGTTATGCCCGAGTGAGTTTAAACAGAAGCACCACACACTGAGTTTGTTGAGAGGTCCACCTTTATCCTGGTGTCTGAGGTCAGCTAGAGCTCAAACTTGTTGGTGAAGAACAAAGGGCTATCCACATTTTTATACCAGTTTAGGGTCAGGAGGTAGTTAGCAGATTATTACAGAAGCCGAAGGAGCAGGTTAAGGGAAGGCGGGGGGTGGGGGTGGGGGGGTGGGGGTGGTGTAGTTGCCTAACAAAAAGTTTTACTTAAAATTGTTTCTTTTACTCAGGATGTGGGGTGGCAGTGTGGGGTAGTAGTTACACAGTTACAGATGCAGGATGTATAGGGCTAGTGGGCCTGTTTCTTAGAAAATTGTTTACAAAGGTGCCAGGTGTCTCAGACTACAAGCTTTCAAAACAGAATGCCCTACATAACTCAGGGTGGGCAAATATAGCTCAGGGTGGGCAAAATGGAGTTAGCAGGATTGTTTAAAATGTATTCATTATAGCTAAGCTCAAGCTAGGGTATTTCATTCCCCACTGATATTTCAGCAGAATCAAATCATGGATTCCTCAGTGGTATCCAAGGGATAATAGTGGATTCTGAGATACATGAGGCTGACAGAGGCTATGCACTGTTTGATGAATTTTAGGAGCCAATTTAATACGTATGGCCCAAAAGTTAGACATAAAAGGAGGAGGAGTGGGGGGTCTGCCTGCCCGTTGATTAGGGTGGTGAGCCAGGGCTTTCAATTAAACTATCCCTGATACCGGGGAGTCTTACTTTCTTGCTCTCTGAGGCATTTGTCTATATTATTTCTGACTCTCTGGAGGGTGTTTCTAATAACTTAAGACTTGTTGGCATAGAAACAACAGCTTTCCCCTAAGGCAGCACAGAGTCCTCCTTGGGACATAAATTATAGATCTAAGCCCCAGCAGTTTTGAAGGACCATCTCAGCCAGAGTCCAACTGGGCATCTAACATGTCTATGGCAGACTGAATCCCTTCTATATCAGAGTCAATACATTTGGAGATTGACACTAGTTTAGTTTTTTTTTCCCCCTTGAACTAGAGTTGCAATCCCCAGGGCGGTGGAAACTACGATGCCAAGTCCTACCAAGAGGGGCACCAGCAGTGGGGCCTCGCGGCTGTACCTGGAGCATAGTCCTAGGGGCAGGGAGGCAAGGAGGTGTTGTCCTTCCTTTGTTTGCATATACTTGGGGAAGTACATGGACTGAGACACACAGTTCAGGCTTTTTTCCTGGAGCTGTTCCGTTTATGCAGCGGACAGGACTGGAGGTGCAGGCCAACCAAGTGCTGTTGAGAGCTCTATAAGACAATGAAGAATTCGTAACAGCGAGTAAAGATTTATTACATGTGGTTTGAAACGGAGAGGCAGACAGGTTATATTTAGAACTGATTAAGGGGGAAGCATTTCTAGCAATATTACCCAGAGTGAGTGAATGGAAGGGTTTATTGCAGGGAGCGGACTTGAGTGATAGGCTTTTCTACCCCATTTTTATATAGTACAGGAGTTTTGCCTCTGGGAGTAGGGCACACCGGTCAACTTGGAGGAATAACTCCACATGGGACAGCATCCCTTTTCAAGTACTACTACTAACCCCTTGTCCTGTTTGGAAAGAAGTGATGAGGAAGGAATAGGTGTGTTTGTCGGGGTTGGCATGTGGTGATAGGAGTAAAAGAGGGAGAGGAAAAGCAAACAGCGAGGGTTACTTGGGGGTTTTCACTCTTTTTAAGCACAAGCTTAAAGAAGTGGGTCCTGGCTCGGGGGCCCATGTTGCTTGTTGAGTCTTGGTGGTGGGCTTTGCACAGGAGCAGTGCATCCAGGTTGGAATACCGTCAACCTTTAAGGCGGTGGGGACTGTCAGGATCATGGTGTAAGGTCCCTTCCATGATGGGGGGTAAGTCCTTCCTTCTGGAACTTTTTGACGTCTATGAGGTCTCCTGGCTGGAAGGGGTTATCAGATGATGGTGGGTTAGGAGCAGAGGTTGAGTTTCTGGAACAGGCGACTGGATAAGTCGAGAGACTGTTTGTACTGTAACAGGTTAGCACGAGAGATTTCTGCCAAATGAACATCCTTTAACTCTGGTAAAATAGGGGGTGCTCTGCCAAACATAATTTCATATGGGGTGAATTCTGCCCTATAAGGGGAGCATCTGGTTTTAAGGAGCACGAGGGGAAGGAGGTTTGTCCAACTTCCACCACTTCCTACAATGAGTTTTGTAAGTGTGTCCTTTAAAGTTCGGTTCATGCGTTCAACCCGTCCGGAGCTCTGGGGCCTGTAGGCACAATGTAGTTTCCATTTAACATTTAGTGCTCTACTGACTGCCTGAGTGATGGACGTGGTGAAGGCCAGACCCTTATCTGATCCAGTGGCAGCTGGCAGCCCATACTGGGGAATGATTTCATTTAATAAAACTTTTGTGACTGTAGAGGCAGTTTCATTTCGAGTGGCAAATGCCTCAGTCCATCCAGAAAAAGTGTCTACCATTACCAGGAGATACTTATATCAAGCCCGGTGTGCTTTTATTTTTGTAAAGTCTACTTCCCACCTCTCTCCCGGGCTGCACCCCCAGAGGTGGTGGCCCAATTCAGGTTTTGGACCTTGCCTGGCATTTACTTGTGTGCAGGCTGTGCAGCTGTTAGCTGCCTGTACAGTCAAGTCTTGGAGGCGGGGGATTTTGAAGTGGTCCCGTAGAAGATGTGCCAACTTGGTTCCTCCTAGTTGCATGGTGGAATGAAATTGGCCCACTAGAGCCCTCCCTAGAGGCTCAGGTAGGAAGATTTTGAGTTTGGGAGGATCCACCATCCATTTTGGTTTTTGTTGGCCTGAAGATCTGATGCTTGTCTTTCTTCCCCCGGAGAATATGTCAGACGATCAGGCACATCTGGCTGCGGGTCGGATATAACTGGCAACATAGTCAGTGGGGTGACAGGAAGGACGGCTGCTTTTTGGGCTGCAGAGTCTGCTTTCTGATTTCCCTGGGTGATGGTTGTTTCGTCTCCCTGGTGTCCTTTGCAAGGGATCACAGCAACTTGACGGGGAAGCCACACAGCCTCGAGCAGGGCCAGAATTTCTTCTTTGTTTTTGATAGTTTTTCCTGCAGAAGTAAGTAGTTCCCTTTCCTGGTATATGGTCCCATGTACATATACGGTAGCAAAGGGATACTGGCTGTCAGTGTAGATGTTTACCCTCTTGTCTTTTGCCCAACGAAGGGCCTGGGTGAGGGCTATTAATTCAGCCTTTTGTGTGGAGATGCCATCCAGTAGTGCTTGAGCCCAAATAATATTGATCTCAGTTGTGACAGCTGCGCTGGCCTTGCGCACCCCCTGGTTGATGAAGCTGCTTCCATCAGTGAACAAAGTGGCATCCACTTGTTTCACAGGTGTACCCTGCAAGTCCATCCTGCTGGTGTCTGTGATCTCTGGTATTTCTTGGCAGTCATAGATGGGAGCAGAGAGGTCTGCATCTGGGAGACAAGTTGCTGGATTTAGGCACGGTGCAGGATGGAACGTTAGCCTAGGTTGGTCCAGTAGCAGGCTCTGGTATTGTAGGATCTGTGAGTTTGACATCCATTTTCCCGAGGCACTTCTGAGCAGGATTTCCACTGCATGGGGTGCCGTAAGGGCTAATTCTTGGTCCAGGGTTAACTTACCGGCTTCCTGGACCACGCTTGCAGTAGCTGCCACTGTCCGCACGCAGCTTGGCTAACCTGAGGCCACTGGGTCCAATCTCTTTGATAGATAGGCAACTGGCCATCACCATGGTCCCAAGGTCTGGGTGAGGACCCCCTTGACTATGCCCTTGCTTTCATGGACGAACAGGTGGAAAGGTTTTGGCACGTCTGGGAGTGCCAAAGCCCGTGCTTCAGTGAGAGCCTTTTTTAGGTTTTGAAAGGCCTGTTCGTCTGTTTCAGTCCAGATCAATTCCCCACTCCCACTGGTTGCAGTGTAGAGGGACTTGGCAATCTCTGCGAACCCCAGAATCCAGAGGCTGCAGTATCCTGTGGCCTCCAGGAATTTCTGTACATGTTTTTTGTGGTGAGGGTTGGGAAGGGGGTCTCCCCTGTGTCTCCTGGAGGACAGCCACCAAAATTTTTGCCTGTCTATTGGAAGTTTTGTCAGCGGCATTTTCTTTATTATTAGACAACTTCTGGGCTATTTTTAAAAGTTGTGTGATGTTTATGCCACTAAATCCTTCTAATTTTCATAATTTTTTTTTCTGGATATCTGGGGCTGCCTGAGCCACAAAAGCCAAGTTTAAAGTATGGCTATTTTTGGGAGCAGCCAGATCAAATGGGGTGGAAATACGAAAGGCCTCCTGGACCACTTCCGTGATCTTGGATAAATTCACGGGTTTTCGTGCAGCTCCCTTAATGCCCGCTAGTAGATGCTGGTAAAGGTTGTTCAAAGCCTGTCTCCCACCCCCCACCAAGGAATGGGGTTCCCAGTTTGGTCTGCTAATAGGGAAGACTTCCTCCAACCAGTCTCTGGCCTCCTCCTCAGGCTGACCAGTGGAGGAGAGGAAATGCTTTTGCACTTTTCTGCAGATACGGCCTCTCTCCTCTGCAGTAGAAAGGGTGAGGGGGATTTGCTGACAGTCATCCCAGGTAGGATGATGAGTCTGTCTGAAGTATGGATTCTACCAGAGAGGTCAGAGCCTGGGGTTTTTTGGAAAATGGATTCTGTGCTTTCCAATTATACGAGTCAGAGGTGGAAAATGGAACATAAACAAAAAATGGGGTTGACTGTTCACCACCAGCCGGAGGCGGTGCCTCCCTTGGGGGAGGAGCGGATAGCCTCCTCTCCCTGTCGTGGCCAGATCCTGGAAGCCACAGGCGGTGACACAGCAGGGGGAACAGAATAAGTAATAGTAGGCGACCCTGTCAGGGCTGGTGGGGGGAAGGAGGGGAAGAACTTCATCTTCTTCAGATGGAGGCAGAACTGGAGGGGCTGAGGGTGGCAACCCAGTGGTGCAGTTAAGGAGTATTTTAGAAGCAGCATCTTGAGCTACGCAGGATCGGAGCTATGGTAGTGGGTTAAGAACCAAGTTTAGCCACTGATCAGTATGCGGGAACTGGTCGGGGTGACCTGGATTTCCTGTAACTACCCTCCAAACAGCCCGGACAATGTCAGGGTCCAGTGACTCTGTGTCCAGCCACTCCACATTAAAAGTCGGCCATTCCAGTTTACACAGAGTGCTGAGTCGGCCTTTGGAGAGGTGAATTCCATAGTCACCCGTGAAACCCAGGGAAAAGTTTTTAAGCGTACATTGTAAAGGAGTAGGTGGCTGAGGATGGGAACAGGAGGGGGCATTTCCCATCTTGGCTCAAATAGAAAATTATACCCAACATAAGCAAAAATATTCTCAGCTAGGAGGGGATGGTTGAGAGAACCTCCTAGCCAGAAGGGTTACAATTAAAAAGAAAACAAAAAGGGTCAGGGCTAAAGCTGCTTGCCACTTGGAAGAATCAGATGAAATACTGGGCTGACGTCTGTCTTCCGCTGCATCTGTAACCAGGGTGCCTCTGGTGCCTCCGGTGCCTCCACTTGTCGAAAGCCTTGAGTTCAAATTTTGCCTCTCAGTGAGGGAAGAGAGGAGAGCAATAAGGGCTTGGAAGGAGTTTTGAAGAGCGAAAGCTCATCTCATCTGACTCAGAAGGCCTGAGAAGGCTGGGGAAAGTGTTTGGGTGACAGAACAGGTGTGCCAGTAAGTCACCAGGGTGGCTGTTTTGGATCCATCATCTATTCATGGTGGGGGTCAGCCAGATGTTTGGCAGGGAACCCCGACAGTCCACTTGCCAGCAGTCCCTACGGTGCCAGAACTTCCCTTATTGAAGGGGGTGAGGTTCACAACCTAATCCTTAGCAGCACTTAATGGTTTTGAAACAATACAGACAATTTTTGGGTGACCATCCCAGATGCTAGACAAGAGCCACTGTCCGGGGGCAGGAGGTGTCTACCGATTGATAGTAGAGAAAAAGATTTTCCCCAGCTGCCCGGGACAATATCGGCAGCCAGACATACGACACCAAGACAGAAGACACAGAGATGGGGAATGGGGTGCCCTATGAGGGACCACTCAGATGCCCTCCTCGCTGCTTCCCTTGTGGGAATTTAGGTGCCTCTTAGCATCAGCGGGTCAGTATAATCCCACAACAAGCATCGGGTCTGAGTGGAACCCAATACCTCCCTAAGCCATATGAGGTCACCACGGACACACAGGTGGGGGCCCTCCCGGGCTCTGTAGTTGTTCACTGTGGAGTCACAAATTGGAGATCCAAGGGCAGGCCCTCGGCCTCCTCATTCACTCTATGCATGAACACACACATTCATTCAGAGGCGAATACAGTTGTTAATAACCAAACCAATTCAGTGTCCTGTGGTCCTGTCCTCCGGCATCCTGGATTTTGACAGGATCAATGAAGGGGTGTCCTCATTAGGGCGTGTCCCTTCCAGAAGTCAGAAACCAGAAACCAGAAACCAGAATCATATCTGACTTACCTTCCCAGGACCTGAGTCAATGGACTTGGGGCCAAATTTTGTGGGCAGCGGTAGCAGTCGGTCCATTCCTCTCCAGAAACGGTGACCTGTGGGGCTCTGGAACGTCTCAGGGGGTGCCTCCTCTATAGTTTGCCGTTGATCTGGGGAGGTCTGGAGTGAGCCCGGTCCATGCCCGGTGGTGGTATATTCTCTCTAGGGCCTCCAAAATGTTATACCCGAGCAAGTTTAAACAGAAGCGCCACGCACTGAGTTTGTTGAGAGTCCACCTTTATGCTGGCATCCGAGAGTCAGCTGGAGCTCAAACCTCTTGGCCAAGAACAAAGGGCTATCCACATTTTTATACCAGTTTAGGGTCAGGGGGCACTGAGCAGATTATTACAGAAGCTGAAGGAGCAGGTTAAGGAAAGCAGGGGCAGGGGGGAGTTGCCTAACAAAAATTTTTACTTAAAATTGTTTCTTTTACTCAGGATGTGGGGTGGCAGTGTGGGGTAGCAGTTACACAGTTACAGATACAGGATGTACAGGGCCAGAGGGCCCTGATTCTCAGAAAATTGGTTACAAAGATGCCAGGTACCTCAGACCACAAGCTTTCAGAACAGAATGACCTACATAACTCAGGGTGGCAAACATAACTCAGGGTGGGCAAAATGGATTGTTAAAAATGGATTGTTAGCAGGATTGTTTAAAATGTGTTCGTTATAGCCAAGCTCAAGCTAGGGTATTTCAACACGAACACAGGGAGGGGAACATCACACACTGGGGCCTGTGGGGTAGGGGTCTAGGAGAGGAATAGCAGGATTTGGGGGATTGGGGAGGAATAATATTAGGAGAAATACTTAATGTAGATGATGGGGTGATGGATGTAGCAAACCACTGCCATGGCACGTGTATACCTATGTAACAAACCTGCACATTCTGCACGTGTACCCCAGAACTTAAAATATAATTAAACAAGATAAAAATAAAAATATTATCAGATGTTCTCAGCATAACCTTCATCAGGTTCAAGACACTTTTGTAAGTGATGATACCTGCTATTTTGTCCACTTCTAGAAAACAGAGAGTCTTGGAACTTAGCTGTGTCAATGCAATCTTTTTTACATTATTAAGTGAAGAAAAATGGTTGCTCCTTTTAGATTTTTTTAAGATCAGGAAACAAAAAGAAGTCAGAATGAGCCAAATTAGGACTGTAAAATGGATTGCTAATTATTTCTCATTAAAAATCTCACAAAATTCCTCCTATTTTATGAGAAGAATGAGCAGGAGGAATGTCATGGTTGAAAAGTACTCTCTCATGAAGTTTTCCCAAATACTCTTCTGCTAAAGCTTTATCTAAGTTTCTCAAAACACTCTTATGATAAGCAGATGTTATCATACTTTGGCCCTCTGGGAAAACAACAAGCAAAATGCCCTGAGCGTCCAAAAACACTGTTGTATGACTTTTGCTCTTTCCAGCCTGCTTGTGCTTTGAGTGGACCACTTCCTCCTCTTGGTAGTCATTGCTTTGATTGTGCTTTGTCTTGGAGATCATACTGGTGAAGCCATGTTTCATCTCCTGTTACAAATCTAAAAAAAAATAATGTGGCATGGTTTGACTCTGTGTCCCCACCCAAATCTCTCCTTGAATTGTAATAATTCCCACATGTCATGGAAGGGATCCATTGGGAGGTAATGAAATCATGGTGGCAGGCTTTCCTATGCTGTTCTTATGATAGTGAATGGGTTTCATGAGATCTGATGGTTTTGTAAACCCTGCACATACTTTCTTGCCTGCTGCCATGTAAGATGTGACTTTGCTCTTCATTCACCTTCAGTGAATCAATTAAATCTCTTTCCTTTTTAAATTACCCAGTCTCAGATGTGTCTTTATTGGCAGTATAAGAACAGACTATACAGAATACTTCTGGGTCTTGATGTCACTTATTTAAAATTTGCTTTGAAAGCTCTCCTTTTAGCTGCAACTGATCTGGGTACAAAGAAAGGTTCAGGTACCTATGAAGTGGAAACTTTGCTTAATTTTAATCTTTCAGTTAGAATTGTGTGAGCTGAACTAGTTGAGATGTCTATGGTGTTGGCTATTGTTTCTGCTGTTAATTGTTGGTCCTCTTCAAAGTTCAAGACAAGACAAACTTTTTTCCTTGAAAATTAATGTGAATGGTCTGCCACTTTGGGCTTTATTGTCAACATCATTTTGTCCATTCTTGAAACAAATTATCCATGTGTAAATTGCTGATTTCTTTGAGACATTTTCCCTATAAGATTTTCATGAAAAAAGCATCAATGATTTCACCATTTTTCTATGCAAGCTTAGCCATGAGATTTGTGTTTGTTTTGTCAGAATTCATGTTGCTCTCATAGGGGAGCTTTCAAACTAATGTCTTAACTTTCTTGGTGCTATAAACAAGATCCTATTCAGCCATATTATAACAAGTTAGTAGAAGCTGACTTTGGAGCAAAAAATTTTGGAATTCATGCATAGTTTTTTCTTTCTTACTGGAATACAGTTAAAAAACCACTGATTTCATCAGTTCAGAGGTGAAACTAATGTAGAATGCCTGACCATTCTGTCCATGTGTATCCAGAATTTCCAGAACCATTTTTACAGTTCTTTCCATAATAATATGCTTTCTCTTTATCTCACCCTGTCATCTGGAAAGTCTGCTACCAGCACTCTTACACATATAGAAATGAGTACCCATTATCTGTGTTGATCTTTTCTTTGTTCTGTCAGATGAAAAAAAAAAACATGTTTGATGGTTTATGTCAAAAAGAAAGTCAGAAAAATTCAGCCTCCAAATATACATTTAGATTTAAGAAATATGCTAATTTATTTCCATATCAATAATTTAAACAAATAAGAGTCTCTTTTTTAAACTGGGTGGTGGGGGTGGGTAGGTGGGAATCACTGCTTTCACTAGATGCTATTATTTTGGAACTTAAAGAATTAACATTTATCAAGTAACTTCAATAATTACCAATTCCTTGTCAAGTCTTCTTAAACACTGAAAATATATAATCAGAATATTTTGACCTCTGTTTTGTGATCCATCATTCTTTAAAAGTATACAAAATTTAATAACAGACAATGTATTTTTTAAAAGCTGGTTTATGTATAATTTAGCCAGAGCATTTATAAAACACTATGTATACATTCAGCTCTGAATTTCTCCATGTCAAAGACTCAGTTTCTTCATCTTTGAATCTTCAGCATGCTTCTTTGCACATAATAAACAGCATATATTTGCAAAAATATTAGACTTGACACTCTGGGGTTTTAGTTGTGATGCAGGAAAAAGTCTAAAATCCTAAAAAGGTAACCACTGTTGATATTTTGTCAGATTGACACTATGTCCAATTAGGATCAAAAACTGTTTGTTCTCACTAAGATACTGGAACAAAACAGAAAAGCCCTTATACTACATTACTTTCAACTGTTGAAATAGCGACATTTGGAATTTTTGGTTCTTAACCTCAACACTATCATAACATGGCAGAAGACAATTTAGAGAAAGCACATGCAGCTTTGAATTAGTAGACATCAGAACCTGTAGGCTTTAATTTGATTGACATTGGTTATAAAAAATATTATATTAAAATCGGGTAAGAGGACTTGAGAATAAAACAATTTTGACCTTATTTTCTTCTCCTGACCTAAGTACTTAAGTGATATGTAAAATTGCCTTTCAAAGCAATGTAAAGGAAAGACAATAAGAAAATATTTACAATTCTGTGCTTATAACTATCTTACAATTAAGTGTCATGTTGGAAAGACAGCAAAATAGAAATGGGGTTACATATTAAAAATCTGAAAGTTCTCCATTTCTTATAATCATGTGAGCTTCTCTATGTTTGTGGTAAAACAACAGGCCAAGATATTCAACTATTTCACTAAACATTTTTTGGTCAATCTCCAATTTACATATGAGGTCTGCCATGACTGCAGAACTTATAAAATGTTTGTTACAGGATATTGTATTTGTTCACTCAGACTATCAGCCTACAAAGTGCTTTTTTTTTTTTATAGAAAATTGAATTTATCTACTTAATCTGCAGATAAATTTACCAGCCTTGAGAAAACTAACTCACTGCTGTATAAAAGATTCTGCTATCATGTAATCAATTCAACACCATGTGTGGGTTTTTGGATTAAAAATATTTTAACTCTGTGTTGCCTTTAACAGATTTAATTCAAATACCATATGATATCTGGTATCTTTCACATATGTGACAACAGCTTAAAATACAGGATTTTCAGTTAGAAAAGATCAAATCTGGGAATTTTAATCACCTAGAATTAAGAACTTATGAAGACTGTGGATAATGTTACCATTACCTTATTATTTATTATTATTTTTTGAGACATGGTCTTGCTCTGTTGATCATGCTGGAGTGCAGAGGTGTGATCTTGGCTCACTGCAGACTCTGTCTCCCAGGTTCAAGTGATTTTCCTGCCTCAGCTTCCCAAATAACGGATTACAGGCATCCACCACCCCGCTGGCTAATTTTTTGTATTTCAGTAGAGATGGGAGTTTCCCTGTGTTGTCCAGGTTGGTCTCGAAGTCTTGGCCTCAATGGATCCACATGCCTTGGCCTCCCAAAGTGCTGGAATTACAGAAGTGAGCCACCATGCCTGGCCAACATTGACTTATTTGTCTGAAATAACTGTTTCGAACCTGAAGGAATAAATGTGAGACAATGAGAGTATTTACATAAATACTTAATTCAAGAAGATTTTAGTCAAATTAATGAAGGATGACGCCACTGTAAGGGAATATCACTAAACTTTTTGAGATTTTATTAGTGCAGATTCCTCTGCTTCTTTACCAAAACATATTTAGATGCTACCATCAAGGAAGTGTTAATTGCATTAAATAAAATTAATTATTATGGCTAGTACTGGAAATTTGGATATGTAAGTAATTTATTAAATATTCTCAAACGATATTAACATCAGATTAAAAAAATCTAACTACTAACTTAAAATATGTGCATACTCAAACATGCTCTGCAGAATCTTCTTTTCCTTTTTAAATTACATCTCAGGCAGTCCCCTAACTTTCTGGCCACTTTTGAGTATAAAAAAGTCCAGAGTTCAGTCCAATACAATTTAAATGAGTTGAACATTTTAAGTTCAGATCTTTCTCTCTGCATAATGATGGTTTAAACTCAGCCTCAAGGTCTTAGTGTGAAGAAGGCATAATCAAATTTTTTATTCTTCTTCTGCCTTTTTCCTCTTCTGCTTCTTTCTCCTTTAAGTAAATTGGATCTAGGGTCAGAGGTAGGGAAAAGGGGCAGAAATCTTTTCATTTAGTTGTAATCCTCCTCGCTGTCAATGACATGGGCAAGAAAGGCATCTAAATGGCAACTCTCTCATGTGGAACATGAGTGAAGCTGTTGGGAATTTTGAGAGGTTTTCTGACTAAATGGTTTCATAGTGTGGAAACCATTCTCTTCACACCTTCCTTCAGCTCTCTCCCCAAGCGGTATATCAATCATTTCCCTTCTGCTAGAATCTGCTTTTGAAGTGGCAGTCCAACCCAGTTACCTTCTCATCTGGGCTTCTCAGGCTCATGTGGCACTGCTACATCCTTATAATTCGGAACAGTTTGAATATCCTGGGTCCCACACTGTCTCTTCACTTTGCATTGCCTCTCCACTTCGATTTTCCTCCTGCACAAATGTTCACAGGGGCCACTGGTAAATGTACACCTAGACAATGGGGTGCTGCGTCATCTTCTTGCAGGCTCTATTTTTATAAGTAATTTTCTTGGCGTCTCATTATTTGGATGGGAGGAGCAACTCTGATTCTCCCTTTGTAAAGGTAAGATGTAACATTTTATGAGAATATCTGAATTTCCTACAACCCTTTTCATGAACCCCTGTATTTCCTTTCTTCTTTCATGCATCTTGAGGGGTGCTGGTGAGATTGAGAGTATCTACTTCTTTTAATAAATCCCTCCTGAATACTCTCTTTAGAATGCCTGTGCTGGTACTTGGATGCAAATCTAAAGCATCAGAAAAAGTGAAATTCACAATTGATTACATATATATTGAGCTGGAGATTTGCGGGAGTACTTTTTATTCCAATGCATTTTTTCATCCACCCTCCCCATATTTTGAGATAGAATAAGTCATTCAAAGGAAGGCACCATTCTTTAATAGAATATTTAAGATTTTGGAATTATTTGTACTCCATGATTTCTCCGTTTAAACTTGCTGAAGACTCATCTGTAGCTTAAAATCCAAATCCTTTTTTATCAGATTATTAATAAAATTATATATTTATGTAGCTTTTTTAAAATTCTCTATTTTTAGAAATCTATGATTACATTATAGTCAATGAACAAGTTCATTGTAAATATGATTATGGTTATAATCATAAATACATAAATAATATAAATATTATTATGGTTAGTATTTAAATGGTTGGAAAATTATAGGTCATCTCTTTTTCTCATAGACAAACCGAGTGTATGCACATTTATGCAAAAAGATATTTCATTTATATATAACTCGTGCCTAAAATAATTTCTGTTAATATGCATTTTATAGTGTGCAGAATGAAAATAATTCCTCTCCCTTTAAAAAGAGGAAAGTCTCTTCTAAGGAGACTGATCTAAGAATGTTTCTTCCATTTAAAGACAACTTTTTTACTTTGAAAAGTAAAATGTGGTAGCTTATCAAAAATTCATTTAGTTAAATCTTATTGAAGATTCGGACCAAAGCCATTGTGAAAGACAGGTACTTTAATCTTCCTGCTGTAGCTTTTGCTTCTGTGTTTATTTTATGTAGCTGTCTTTCAGGTTCATGAAACAATCAAACAAATGTTGATAGATGTGTTGAATTTAGTAACAATACCTTCCTTACTCAAATTGTCTATTTCCATTTAGCTGCCAGTTGAAGATGACCTCATGCTTGCTGATATATTATTAGTGATTGATTGTTAAAAGAATGTTAATACTTTCTTATGCTGTTTATTTTGCTTCTTCATATATCAAATTGACATTCTTTTCTTTGTCCTTTGTATACTCTCTCTCTTATTCATGACTCCTGTTTGTTTTATCTTTGAGTTACAATAACTATATACTTAGCACAAACACTACACTTTTATCAATTTTCTAATATGTTATATCACATTATCTGATAATATTTTCCAAGTTTTTTGGTCAACTTAGTGACATATTTTGCTCACAGTTCATATCTCACTTAACAATTTTTGCTGAACACTTGCCATGTGGCGGTATTGAGCTATATCTTGACAGTGTCACTAGTAAACAAGAGATGAGGTGTCTGTCCTCAGAGTTCAAAGTGTGGTGGTGTAAATAGCAAAAGAAAACAACTAGTAAACGTATAAACTAGAAAATTAGACACTGTGATGAATATTTGAAGAAAATATATATGGGGTTCTGAGAGCACTTAGTGAATTATAAGTTTGGTAGATAAACTCAGTTATTTGGTATCCAGTATACAAAACACTTAAGTCATATATTTTCATTCCCCTTATAAGTAATTGTGAATTTATTTGAACTTTTTATGTAGTTTAGTCAAATACAGCTTTTCAATTATGATAGCTTTGTTATTTAAAAATACACATTTGCAAGTGAGTTAAAATTATGGATGCCAAAAGAGAAATTTAAATTTCACAAATTATAGTTTGTAAGAACTATTTGCAACATGGGAGACGTGCCACAGCTTGTACCTTTACTGTATGAGGCTTAATTCTCCAGCCTAACATTTCACTGTTTTTCAATTACCCTTCTCCCATATTCTAATCTTACTGAAGTTCTTGCTCTTAACATGCCTTACTTTTTCTGACTTTTGGCCCTCTGAATATCCCATTTCCTACATCTTCTACAGTCTCTACAGTCTTTCCCCACTACCATCCACCTGCAAGACTATCATATCTTATATGCAGATACGCAGTATCTGGACCATAGTAGACATTCAATTAATGTTTCTTAAATAAATAACTAAATGGATGAGTGAAAGAATTTCCCAAAGTGACAAAAGGCATTTCTGTTTATGTACTCAACCCTGAAATGTAACTAACCTATCTTGAAATTATTTTACTCTTTCTTGTTTATAGCCAATGTATTGAGATCCTACATTCAGTGTCTTGACCCTCATTTGGCATTTCAGATAATCACAAAAGGTGTTACAGAATTTAGATAATATACAAAACAAATTTAACTCAAATCTAAAATGTAAAGAAATACTTCATTTTTAGGAAAGAAAGCAAGGATTCATATGTGTAACAAGCACAGAGTTACAATCCATTTCTGCAACTCCAATAGGAAAAAGAATCATTATATTCCACCATGGTATGGTACTTTTAGATACAGGCTATAGATATGAAAAGGCATTTTGGATCTTGGTTGAGTTATTCATCATTCAAACTACCAAGATAGTTTATATAAAGTCAAATTTATCTGTACTGGGGATAAAGCCATTTCACTTTATGTTGTTTACATCAAGGTGATGTTAATCTCAAATCATTCATTTCTATACTGATCATGTGGATGATAAAAATTGGAATCCAATATATTACATTGTTCATAGGTAAATTTCTTTCAATATAGAATAAGAAATTTTATCTCACTTTATCTGTACAAAAGGCAATAAAAAGTGCTATAAAAATAAATTAGGAGCTTTAAGCAGTTTGAGATTTTCAGATGAACCTAAGAAAATCATGGACAGCTGAAGATTTCTCTGCATTTGGAACCAATTATTAAATTCTGCTATGGACAATGAAGCTAGTAGAGCTATCTAGCCTAACAGATAATTCTTAAAATATCTACTTTGATTTGTTTTTCTGCTACATAAAATTGAGGAGACATCCCATGTATTTTCTCAGGGACTGTTTCTAATAATGTAACTAGATAATCAGTCTATTTATAGAATGACTCCCAGCAGCAAAATACAGCCCTTAAGATGAGGGCATTAGGGAAATTGAGTGATTTTGTCCCTTATCAAGCAAATGGGAATTCAGCATAGAGTTGTAGCTTCAGTATAGAATTAAAATGTTAGGGAGAAGTCAAGTTCGGTGTATTGGTCCAACTTAGCAGGAGACAGGGTAAGCATGCAACCCAGTGAACACGTAGGTACATAGGGCTCACTGTGGACCTACAAGACAGTGGAATCACAGCAAAGAGACCAATTCTGGACCCTATGGTTGTAGAGTTTGTTCAATAAATGGGTAAAGCAGAGTCTGAAAGATGTAGATATATCACTACAGTTGAGAGTGTCAGGAGATGGCAAGGTCCACAGAGGTGAATGTATGAACATATGGCCTCGGTGGACAATTATGCAGAAAAACCTAAGTCCTTTTAATCTTCTCAGGTATGTTTATAATTCTTAAGAAAAAGCAACCATATGGATGGTTAAACACTAAAAACAACACATTACTCCTTGAGTTTTCTTTATTGATTTTTGAAATCATCAATTTTAATTAACCTCTTTTCATGCTTCCTAGACTTTTCCTTACAGTTTTCTACTTACATTTACAGACTAAGAAATGAGATATGATCTGAATATTTCTTCATTAAATTAACAAGTGAATTTGTTTAAATGGACAAGACAGACTTTATTTTTCACTGGCATTCTTAAGAGAAATAAATGGAAATATAAGCAACTCAATGTAATAATTATCTGAAGTTGGCACTAACAGGCTGTGAGGTAACGTATTTTTCTTCTTGAATTTTCTATCTAGGAATGTAGCTTTTCTATGTTAATTCCTTATTGCCTATAATCAGGTGGCCTCCTGTAATTGATCAGATCTCAAGACACATGTCTTACTCCAGGAAACATAAAATACAGAATACAAATGTCAAACTAAAAATTGCTTTCACTGTTGGAACCTGTCTCCGCTGCCTACTGTTTTCCAGTGTGTCTCTATCTTATGTGCTTTTCTTGTTCCCTTTGTTTGCTTTCTTCACTCATAATACTTCTTCAGCTTTTGGTTTAGTAGAACAAGACATATGTGCCCCAACGTATGTGACTAGTCCTAAAGCGTCTTTGTATTAGCTTAAGTCTCAATAATCAATTATATTTGAACTTTTGCTCTGAAGATGACATTGTGGTTCTTATTTTTAATTCTAAAATGATCCTATTCAATTCAGACAACACCAAGATGATATGAAAATACACGATTTCTCTTTCTGTAGATCTTCAGGATCTGAAAGTCCATTGACAATTTGGAGATCTATGCTGACTATAAGGTTGCTAGAATTCTCTCAGTGGAAGATATTTATGTATTTTATAATTTAGATTGCAAAGGAAGCTATTTAAAGTATTAATTCTAAACATCTGAAGCATATTATCTCATTCTATTTACTTATTTTTGAGGTATAATTGGCATATAAAAATTGTATGTATTTAAAGTGTATAATGTGATGTTTTGATTTATTCATGTGTTATGAAATAATCACTAAAATAAAGCTAATTAACATATCTATCACCTCACATAGTTACCTTTTCTTTTTCTTTTGTGGTTAGAATATTTAAGATCTACTCTTCCTGCAGATTACAAGTATACAATACATTATTGTTAACGATAGTCACAATAGATCTCCAGAATTTATTTGTCTTATAATTGCAGGTTTGTACCATTTTAGCATCAACAAATAGTTAGATTTATTTTGAAAAACATTAATGTCTCTTCCTAAGGATACAGTAGTTCTTCATAAATCTTTTCTTAAATTACTTCACTTCCCCAACTTAGTAGTTACATTATTAGAAAGCAATGTCATACTTTTCAACAAAAGTACATTTCCCTTGTGTCCTTTTTTGTCAACAAATAGCTTCTTTAAGAAGCTTAACTGAATACATCAATTTTAATACAATTGATATTTATCTTTTTTGTGTGTGCATGAGAGCTTTTTTATTGTGATAAAATACACATAACATGGAATTTACCATGTTAACATTTTAAAGTATACAAATCAATGATATCTAGTACATTCACCATGTTGTGCAACAACTCACTAATCTAGCTTAAGAGTAACGTTCCATTGTTATATAGATATGCCATTTTGTACTATGTATCAGCATCTCATTACCTCGTTTTATGACAGGAACTTGCTCTGTCACCTAGGCTGGAGTGCAGTGGTATGATCACTGCAACCTCCACCTCCCAGGCTCAAGTGATCCTCACACCTCAGCCTCCTGAGTAGTTGAGACTACAGGCATGTGCCACCATGCCTAAGTTTTTGTAGAGATGAGACTTCACCATGTTGCTCACACTGGTCTTAAATTCCTGAGCTCAAGAGTTCCTCCTGCTTTGGCCTCCCAGCATGTTGAAATTACAGGCATGAGCCACTGTACCCAGCTGTCATTAGTTTTTATAGGTGAATATTCCATCATACAGATAAATTACATTTTGTTTATTCATTCATCAATGGGTATTTGAGTTGCTTTCACCTTTTAAGTATTGTAAATAGGGCTGCCATGAATATTTGTGCACAAGTTGTCATTTGAACACCTGTTTTTAATTCTTTTGGTATCTGCCTCTGCATTGATTACTAGGGGAAATTTAATGACAGTTTTAATTTCTTATAGTAGAAATTGAGATAGATATTTTTAGGTATTTCCTATGTTATCAACAGGAATATAGCTACTGGTAGGCAGAATAGTGTGTTCCTTTGGAATTTGTTTTATCCACATGAGAATCTAAGGATGGTAATTGAATTGCCAGTAACAGCATCAGAAGCTGTAGAAGTGTGTGGCGTGCAGTGCTATAGAGTAATATTGTTCATGATAAAGTGGTTTAAGTGTGGCTGGTGACAGAAATGCTCATTAACATTAAAAATCTACAAATAGTTTTCCTAGACTATATATTACATGTTCTTTAGTAGAGTTTACAAAGGATATTTTTAACACTAGTTCTGCTCTTTCTTATATATAAATATTCCCTAAGCAGTGGTAGCATTTTGTAGCATGTTTACTGCATTGGCCACAAGTAGTAAAGATAATTGCCAAGTTGTAGAGACTCATATAGGATTTATGAATGAGTTACTAAGGGCCAGAGTCAACAAGCAGGCTCCTCCAATGTGCCTGTACCTTGATGAAACTTGATGATAACATCTGTGGTCATATTTTTTTGGCCAGTCAGTAGCAAATTTATTAAATTTGTGAATTTATTCATTGTGGGGATTATTAAAATCAAAAAAGAAATGAAAGATAATAAAAAAGTATTATACCCAGCCAGATAATTTTCATACTATATGTATATTTTTTAATTAAATCTTTCTATTGATCTCAGAGTAGGTATTATCTTTCTGTTGCAGATGACGATATCAACATTATTTGCCCACTGATGCCATTTGCTCAATGTTACACAAATAAAATGTTGTGAAGATACTGTTTCAAACATTGTTCCTGTAATTCCTGAAATCAGTGTTCTTTAACTACATTGATAGGATATTGGGATAAGATGTTCAGAAACAGTTTTTTAGAATATGGATCAAAGGGGTGATAGAATTCAAAGAATAGATCTCCTCTGATTGAGGGAGCTGGTGAGCACCAGATAAAATAATAAAGAAGGTGACATTTAGGCAGGGTACGGTGGCCCAAACCTGTAATCACAGCACTTTAAAAGGCTGAGACAGGTGGATCATTTGAGCCCAGGAGTTCAACACTAGCCTGGGCAATGTGTGGAAACCCTGTCTCTACAAAAATTAGCTGGGCATGGTAGTATGTGCTTGTGGTCCCAGCTACTCAGGAGGCTCTGAGGTGGATGAATCACTTGATCCCAGGAGTCAGAGGTTGCAGTGAGCTGAGATCACACCACTGCCCTCCAACCTGGACAAAAAAGTGAGACCCTGTCTTTAAATAAATAAATAAATAAATAGAAGGTGATGTTTGACATGTTTCTTAAAGATATCAATAAGGATGTGATAAGCAGAGATTGGGAGTAAATTTCTCAAGGTGTTAAAACATGGAGTTTGGACAGCAGCTGAAAGTTGGGTTTTGAATAAGTAGTGGAAGATTCACTTGCAAGTGGAGTTTGTGGAAAGCCTTGACTGATAAGCTGAAGAGTTTTGGAAAGAAAAATAAGTTGTTGAAGGATGTAATGGAGCAGTCATTTGAATGGATACAAGACGAATCTAGCAACTACATGTGTGATATCTTGGAGTGAGAAATTCTGAAGGTGGGGATATAGTATATAAGACTTAACAAATAGTCCATTGAGAAAAATGAGCTGATGAACTAGAAGTGGTAGCAGTAGGAATAGAAAGGGGCCCAGAGGCATGCGAATGATTGTTCTAGTGATGTACTGCTTGGTTCTAGCGGCACACCGTATGGATATCCTCACTGTTGAGTTGAAACATATGTCACCTCTCGAGAGTGTTATTTAGTTATTTAGAGACTGTTAAAATTCAAATTTCAGCCTTATGTAAACACACATATGCACAACTTCTTATGCTCTTGTAACTATTATTCTGATAATTGTTAGAACCAGGGCTGAAAACTTGGATATATTTAACCCCAGTATTCAAAGAGGATAATAAATCATACTAATAGTGGAAGTTGCATCTATCTAGATAAAGACTGCTCTGCATAACTAAATAGACTAATAGAATATCAAATGAAATAAAACCTTATTATTTTCTAATAAATGCAATAACAAAACTAGGCTCACAAAGTACATGTCAGATATATCTAGAGGTCACACCTTAATAAAAAATGATATGTATCTAACATGTCAGGTATCCTCATATATACATGCAAATCATTCCTTCAAAATGATATCTTTCACAATATCTTCCATTAGAAATTTTCTTTGTTCTACTAATTTTCTTAGTCAATGTTTTTTCACCTGGCACAGGAAATAAATTTTATTTTTCTCTGCCTTATAGTGATAACACAGGATTCTACAAGGAGAATAAAATTTGAAATTATGAAGTTCTGCATTAAGGCTAATCCTAAAAATCTCTTATTGAAAAGCAGCTTCTGCCTCAGCAATCCTGTATGACTTTAGGAAGATTTAGTATAATGTTTCTCTACATTGTTCTAATATAGTCACCCATTTATTTGTTCAACCAAACATTTTTGTGTGCCTGCTGTTGGTGAGTAAAATCCCTATAGTTGAGCTTAGTAGAGGATAGAGGATAGATAAAATACATAAGAAAACAAATCAATTTATAATCTAGTATCAGGTGATGATGAATGCCATGAACACCACTAAAGCAAATTGAAAAAGAATAGCCCCCAAAAATACAAGGGAGCAGTGTAACTGCATCCCCTTTTTAAGACATGATGGGTAGAGAAGGCCTCTGTGAGGTGATGACATTTGAGCAGATATCTGAATAAAGTGAGGAACAAGCCAAGGGGGATCCAGGGACAGAATGTTTCAAAACAGCAGGAACAACAGACAGAGACGCTAAGGTAAAAACAAGATTCACATTCTTGAGACATAGGAAGAAGGCTAACATGGAATGAAGAAGACAGTGGCTGGAAGTCAGAAAGCTAGACTGAAGCCAGCTCATGGAGGACTTTGTAGGTGATGGTAAGGAGTTTGCATTTTAGCTTAAGGTTGATTAATATTTTTGAAGGATTTTGAATAGGAAAGTGGCATAATATGATTTATGTTTTAAAAAATGGGACTAAGTTGTAGAAAGAAGAGATTGAATAGAAATGAGTGGAATCAAGCAGACAAGTCCAGTAGTTCAGTAAGAGATGTTGTAACAATATGCTTTTGGGATGTTCATTTCGTTTCACATTTCATGAGTCTGGTTGCATTAACTCTGTTATTCAACGTTTTTTCAATGTGAAATCAAAGGCAATCTAAGAGAAGATCATGTGTTATTTTAAAAGGCACATGTGGGTAAAATTGGCAGATGGGGACTTGAACTTGTACTGAAATTGTGTGCAGTTTCTAAATCATAGTAGGCCAGTATTAAGCAGATTTTATAGAATAAAAAAAAGAAAGAAATATAAGAAAGAAAAATAAGTAATATATTTTTTCATATAGAGCATCTCTTGGTGGGTTTGAAATTTTCAGAAGCCTTTTCTGAGTAGCTTCAGGCCAAAGTACAGTTTAACCTGTCATTCAAAGCCTTCCATGTCCTAAACTATGTCTATATTCCAGTCTTATTTTCTGTCACAGCCCTGTTCGTATTTTTCTCTTCAGCAATAGGTAACTGTCCAAAAGTTCGTTTTATTTCATGTTTCATTGCCTTTGCTTATATTCTTCCTACATAACATGATACATTTAGTTTTTATGCTTTAAAACTTACCTGATTAATCACCATTACAGGGAATATTTTCATTATCCCTTCTCATTCACTGTGGCTCACCTTTGTCAATAAAGAAGTCAGAGCAGACGGCAAAGCAGTAAGACAAGGCATTTGCTCAGGTCTTCAGAATTGCAATTCAGGAGAAGCATACTCAGCTAGAAGCCAAATTGTGTTCTGAACAGAGGAAAGATAGTAGGAATTTTTAAAAGCACGCTGAAGGCGATTACACAAGTTATTTCGAAGGAATGATCATTAATGGAGGTAGCTGGCTTAGTACCTGAGTCCACAGTTCATTGGTTGTCATGGTTCAAAAGCTGTAGTGCTGGTGAAATGTAGCTGTTTTCCAAGAAGTTGTGGTCATGGCAGTTTGGCCTGGATAAAAGGTTCAAGGCAAGTTCCTGTTTCATAAGGCTGTGAGGTGTAGTCCTTCTTAGAATGGCTTGCCAACTCCATGTTAGAGCTCTGAGCAATAGCAAGGCTGCTATCAGAAAGGGGTCTTGACCCACAGAGGAAAGTGAAAGCAAGTTTATTAGAGATGTAAAGAAACGAAAGAATGGCTGCTGCATAGGCAGAGCAACCCCAAAGACTGCTGATTGTCTATTTTTATGATTATTGCTTGGTCATAGCTAAACAAGGGGTGGAGTTGATTTTTCATCAATCTTTTGTAAAAGAGATGGGAAATTCCCAGAAGTGAGAGTTCCTCCCACTTTTAGATAATATAGGGTAACATCTGGATGTCACCATGGCATTTGTAAACTGTCATGGTGCTGGTGGGAGTGTTTTTTAGCATGCTAATGCAACCTAATTAGTAATTAGGTAATTTTTGTCACCATATTGGTTCTGCGGAATTTTGGTTGGCTTCTTTACCACATCCTATTTTAATGATAGGGTCTTTGTGACCTGTATCTTGTGCCAATTTCCTATCTCATTCGATGACTAAGGATCCCTAACCTTCTGGAAATTCAGTGCAGCAGGCCTCAGCCTCATTTTACGCAGACCCTGTTCAAGGTGGAGTCACCCTGGTTTGAACACCTCTGACAATGCCATTTTGTATATCACATTTTATACCTTCTTTGGTCACTTCACCCAAGGGGAGCATAATGACCTCTTCTTGTGTGCCACTTCTGTACTACCAATATGTGTCTAGAATGTCATTAGTTATTCTGTATTGTTTGTTTGTGTGTTTATTTTTCCTTCACTACTGTGACAGCTCTTTGAAAACTGTCACTTATATTACTCTGGTGTTTAAAACCGTCTGGTATCTCTTTATTGCCCTCATGGTAAACTCTAAATTTCTAAAATGGCATTAAAAATACTTTCCATAAGATCTAGACTTGGCTTTGTATCTGGACTCATCTTCTTATAGTAGGTAGCTAGTCGGATGTGAGCAGGGCAGGAGAGGGCCCCACCTACCTGAAACATACCCCAGGAATGGCAGGTGACAATCAGGTGATGTTCAGGCAGTTGTTAACTGTCTCTCTAAAATATTAATAATAATTGGTTACAGCCAGTACCAGGTAAAGGCAATCTTCCAATAAACAGAAACAGCTGAAACTGGTGATCAGCTGCTTCCAGATAAGAACTCAGAAGTTGGTCAAGTGGGCTCACGCATGAGCATCAAGAGGCAAAATGTTGGAGTTTAACTGGTATATGACCTTCTAGGAATATTCAACTGGGATGGGAAAAACACCTCAAGTGATCATGCATGCAACTCCAGTAGACACACTGTGCCTGTGGCCCTTTCCAAGCACTAGCAGACCACTAAGCATGCCGACACCCCACCCCAAGAGAAGAATTGAGGGAGAAGGGATGCAAGACTCTGGAAGTAGGCCACCATGTAAAACCTCAAGTCAAAAGTCAAACCACACACTTGAATCTCTCAAGTTGCCTGCTGGGCCCTCTTCTAAGCGTACTTTACTTCCTTTAATTCCTGCTCTAAAACTTTTTAATAAACTTTCATCCCTGCTCTAAAACTTACCTCAGTCTCTCCTTCTTCTCCTCAAATTCTTTCTTCAGAGTAGGCAAGAATTGAGGTTGCTGCAGACCCACATGGGTTTGCCAGTAACAATCTCTGCCCAATCCCTGCTCTGTTTCTCTTGATTCTATCTATACTATACTACATTTAATTTCTGAGATGAGCTGTGCTGTCTCTTGCCTCATTGCCTTTGAATATGCTGTCCTCTCTTCCTAGAACATCTCTTTCCACCTTAACCCTGAAACTGCCTTTGCAAAAATCATAACACTGGGAAAACTATGGCAGTGTGAGAGAGCTGATCTAGCAATTTCCCTTCTGCCTTTAGCCTTCAAACTGCCTTAGTTGTTTCTGGGCTAGCTTTGGGAGACATTTAGTTTATAGTTTAAATGATAATAGCCCTTTCCTAAAACTCAACTCTCTTTGTAAAGTTAGCGAGACCACCAGACTAAGGGGAGAAGAGCCCGAATTCTGCTAAAGTGTAGAAGTAAATGATTGACAACTATTATTTGTGAGAACACAAGATATGCAATTTACCCAATTAGTCCTGCAAGTAATATTACTATTATATAATCTAAAATTGGCCTTTTGAGATATCTTTTCAGGTTATTTATTTATTTATTTATTTGGCATGTCTAACACCTACCTGGCTCCACCTGGACCTGCAAACTGCTCCTGTGGTCCCACCCAGAAGCAACTGTTTGCAAGAGAATGGCTTTAATTTGCTATGATTTCATCTCTGACATAACCAATCAGCAGCAAACATTTATTGCCTAGCCACCCCCAGTTCTCCCCCAAACTGCCTATGAAAAATCCCTAACCTACAAGCCTTTGAGGTGACTGATTGGAGTGCTAACTGTTTCCCATGTGGTGTGGCTGACCTCACATCAATTAAACTCACTCTTTACTGCAATGCAATGGTCTTTGTGCAGTGAGCAGGAAGAACCCATCAAGCAGTTATAATCCCATTGCCTGGATAATTCCTCTTTGTCCTTTAGATCTCAGTAGTCTGTGCGTTTTCCAGGAAGTCTTTCTAAAGACCATGTGTAGGTTAGCCATGTCTCTGGTGAATTCATTGTACCTGTGACCTTGCCTCATCGTAATACCATTTTGTGTTCCACTTCTTTACTTGTTTGTATTCTCAACTAGACTCTATGCTACTTGATGGAGGGAATCATGTTTGTATTTGTGTGCTATCGTGAAATACATATTAGGTCTTCATCGTTTCCTGGCATATAACTCCTAAAATCCTCAGAATCTTCTAAACAATGTGTCTTTTTGTGTGCTATTAAGTTGATTGATGGCTGGCGGCTCCCAGTTAGCTTCAGGATCAGGACTGATCACTGGAAAGACAAGAGCAGGATTAAAGGTTGGGACTTTCAGCCCCACCCCATGACCTCTGGGTAGCAGAGAGAGGCTGAAGATTAAGTTGATTACTAATGGCCAATGATTTAATCAGTCATACCTACAAGAGGAAGCTTCCACAAAAATCCCAAAGAACCAAGTTCAGGGAGCTTGCAGATAGCTGCATACATGTGAGATTCCGGGAAGGTGAACAAGAACACAGCCACGTGTGAGGAGGGTGGCGCACCTCAACTCCACCAGGAAAGAAGCTCATGTGCTCTAGACCCTTCCCGACCTTGCCCTGTGTATCTCTTCTTCTGGCTATTTGTATCCTTTCAAATGTTTCTTGCAGTAAACAAGTAGATGCGTTTCTTGGAGTTCTTTGAGCTTCTGAAGAACATTAATTGAACCCAAGGAGGGGGGCTGTGGAAACTCCAATTTATAGCCAGTTGGTCAGAAGCACAGGCAAAATAACCTGGGGCTCTCAACTGGCATTGAAAATGGGGCTCAGTCTTGTAGGATAAACCTGTGTGATCTGATGCTATCTCCAGGCAAATAGTGTCAGAATGGAATTGAATGAGAGTTCAACCAGGTGGCTTCCACTGCAGAACTGATTGCTTGTTTGCTAACCGAGCGAAATGTCCACACATCCAGTGTCAGAGGCATGTTGTGAGTACAACAGAAAAGACTGAGTTATTTTTTTCTACTTACTTATTTAGCATTCCCCCTCCTTGCACTTTGTTTACAGAGATCAACAAAATTACTGGAACATAACAGGAGCAAATGTAAAATGAGTGACAAAATTTTGTCTGACTCCCTTACATACCCCCAGGACCTAGCACTGAGCTTAATGTAACAAATGTATGTTGAATTTAACTGTAACAAACTTACACATTCCATTGCAGCAGTAGTTTGAGTATTGTCTTTACAAGAACAAAATATAGACCATTTAACCTCATTCTTTCTCTCTCCCTCCTCCCACACCTTATTTGTCTTGTCTGTCTCTCTTTTTTCTTAATCTCTCTTCTCCCCACTTTACTCTCTCATTATGAACTCTTGACAGTATGCTTTGTCATGCACAGAAAAATCCTAAAAGCAAGTAAATGCAAGTACATTACAATAGTATTGTAGATTAAGTTTAGCCTAAAGCTTCCTCCTAACATATTTTAAGCTCAGCCTAAAGGTTTCTCCTTAGTCCTGTAACCTAATTGGATGTGTAAACAGACTGTAACCTACTCTTGTGACAAGTAACTTGAGTCTCAGCCAATTACAGAAGGTATGCTTCAACCACTGACAGGCAGCCAGCTGCTCAAACCCCCTTCAAATAAGGCAAACACTGAACTGTAATCAATCTGGCTGTAACTGTTAGTTGTATCCCTTTTTCTGTTCATAAATCCTCTCCAGTTGATCTTTTAGCAGTGCTGAGGACCTCTGAACCTATTCAGGTTGTGGGGGATGGAAGACTACCAGATTCACAAATTATTCTTTGCTCAGTTAAACTCTGTTAAGTATGATTTGTCTAAAGTTTTTCTTTTAACAATATTTATTGTACACTTTGTATATTTCAGGATTTATTAGGACATGTAAACATGAATATTGCAGTCGTTTCCACTTACAGTCTGGTGGATGGAAGTATACCTAGGTCAAGGACTCAACTCCAGTATAAAGTAATGAAATGGTCGGGAGTCAATATCAACAGCATATAACTCCGTGTTTAAACGTCTTTAACTGTGGCATTGGGAAACATATTTCACTTAGTTCTTTTTTGTTTTTAATTGCTATTTTTTTTGTGGGTACATAGTAGGTGTATGTGTTTATAGGGTACATGAGAGGTTTTAATACAGGCATTCAATGTAAACTAAGCACATCATGGAGAATGGGGTATCCATTTGAGTTAAACACAATCCAGTTATCCTCTTTAAGTTATTTTAAAATGTACCATTAAATTATTTATTGACTACAGTAATCCTGTTGTGCTCTCAAATAGTAGGTCTTATTTATGTTTTCTAACTTTTTTTTTTTTTGTATCTATTATTGAAACGGGAGAGTAGGCTGATCCCCGTCACAGAACATGCAACAGGGCTGTGGCTTGCCTGTTCTGTCTCTGCTTACCAGTTTGCCTTGCTGCTCAAACCCCTGGAGGGCAGGGGAGGAGCAGATGGGCTGGTACAGAGGCTGGGGTGAGTGCTTTGGGCTCCAGCCCCGGTGGTACTGTCTAGGGGTGGGTGCCTGCAACCCCAGTATTACAAAGCTCTTTCAGTTTTGCCTTCTGCAGATCCCTTGAGTGTTAACCAGCTTAATGGACCCTCTGCCTTTTCACAAGGGGAGGGGGATAGTGTGACAGCTTTTCTGAATTTTTTTTTTTTTTTTTTTTTTGAGATGGAGTTTCGCTGTTGTTACCCAGACTGGAGTGCAATGGCGCGATCTCCGCCCACCGCAACCTCCGCCTTCTGGGTTCAAGCAATTCTCCTGCCTCAGCCTCCCGAGTAGCTGGGACTACAGGCACGCACCACCATGCCCAGCTAATTTTTGTATTTTTAGTAGACACGGGGTTTCACCTTGTTGACCAGGATGGTCTCGATCTCTTGACCTCGTGATCCACCTGCCTCGGCCTTCCAAAGTGCAGGGATTATAGGTGTGAGCCACTGTGCCCCGCCGCTTTTCTGAATCTTGAGCTCTTGCCTAGCATCCTGAAACATTGGGTCATATAAGGGCTTGAAGAATGAATGCAAGGTTTTATCGAGTGGTGGAGGTGGTTTTCAGCAAACGGATAGGGAGCTGGAAGTGGGGAATCGAGTGGGAAGTCTGACTTCCTTTGGAGTCAGACCACGCAGCGGCGGGACTCCTCTCCAACTGCCCCTAGGCAAACTCCTCAGCATTTGGATGTTCTTCCTCTTCTCTTTCTTGTTCCACCATCTGTCTGCTGTTCAGCTGGCTTGTTGGTCTACTAGTCTGCTGATTTGTTGGTCTCCTTCTGGAGCTTGAGATTTGGGGTTTATACGGATGCAGGACAGCGGGCATGGCAAGCCCAAAGGCAACTGTTTGGGTGGGAAAATAGGAATGCAGGTCCTCATTTAGGGCCCTGGGTCTTCAGGCCTGAGGGTGGGGTCTTTGCCAGGTAATTGTGCTCTTCTACCCAGTATCTCCCTGTCGCCTGTCCCTATCATTAACCTTCCACACTTTCCTCACCCACTACCCTTTCCAGCCCCTAGTAACTATCCTTCTACTGCTTGTGTCCATGAGTTCAATTGTTTTAAATTTTGAATTCTGCAAGTAAGTGAGAACATGCAGTGTTTTTGTGTTGTGGTGTCTGGCTTATTTCAGTTAACATAATGGTTTCCAGTTTCATCCAAGTTGTTGCAAATGACTAGATCTCATTTTTTTTTAAATGACTGAATATATTCCACATTTTTAAAATCCTCAGTTTTTAATCTGCTAATGGACAGTTAGGTTGCTTCCAAATCTTAGCTATTGTAAACAATACTGCAACAAACATAGGATGCAGCTATCTCTTCAATATACTGATTTCTTTTCTTTTGGGTATATGCCCAGCACTTGGGTTGCTGAGTCATGTGGTAGCTCAATTTTTAGTTTTTTAAAGAATCCTCAAACTGTTCTCCAGAGTGGTTGTACTAACTTACATTCCCTCCAGCAGTGTACAAAGGTTCCCTTTCCTCCACATCCTTACCAGTGTTTGTTATTGCCTGTCTTTTGGATATAAGCTGTTTTAACTGGGGTGAGATGATATTGTAATTTTGATTAGTATTTCTCTGATGATGAGTGATGTTGAGAACCTTTTCATAAACCTGTTTGTCATTTGTATGTCTTATTTTAAGAAATGCCTATGTACATCGTATGTCCTTTTTAAAATTGGATTATAGGATTTTTTTTTCTATGGAGTTAAGTTCCTTATATATTCTACTTATTAATCCCTTGTCAGATGAGTAGTTTGCAAATATTTTCTCCCATTCTGTGAATTGCCTCTACACTTTGTTGTATCCTTTGCTGTGTAGAAATTTTTTAACTTGATGCAAACCTATTTTTCCATTTTTGCTTTGGTTGTCTGTGCTTGTGGGGTATTGCTCAAGAAATTTTTCCCCAGATCAATGTTCTGAAGATTTTACACAAAGTTTTCTGGTAACAGTTTCATAGTTTGAGGTCTTAGATTTTAAGTCTTGAACGCTTTTTGATTTCATTTTTGTATATGGTGAGAGGTAGGTAGGGGTCTAGTTTCGTTCTTCTGCATATGGATATCCATTTTCCCAGGACCATTTTTTGAAGAGGCTGTTTTTTCCCCAGTGTATATTCTTGGCACCTTTGTTGAAAATGGGTTCACTATAGGTGTGTGGATTTGTTTCTGCTTTCTTTATTCTGTTCCATTGGTCTATATGTCTGTTTTTATGCCATTATCATGCTGTTTTGGTTTCTTTTGCGCTATAGTATAATTCAAAGTCAGGTAATGTGATTCCTTCACTTTCGTTATTTTTGTTTAGGATAGCTTTGGCTATTTTTTGTGTTTTGTGGTTCCATATAAATTTTAGGAAACTTTTTTGTATTTCTGTGAAGAATGTCATTGGTACTTACATAGAGTTTGCATTGAATCTGTAGATTGTTTTGGCTAGTATGGATATTTTAAAAATACTGATTCTTCCAATTCATGAACATTGAATCTTTTTCCATTTTTTGTGTTCTCTTCAATTTCTTATCAACATTTTGTAATTTTCATTATGGCGTGCTTTCATTTCTTTGGTTAATTCCTAGGTATTTAATAATATTTGTATTATGTTGGTGCAAAAGTAATTATGGATTTTGCCATTAGAAATACTGGCAAAATTGCAAGTATTATTGTACCAACTAACAGCTATTGTAAATGGAACCACCTTATTTCTTTTTCAGTTTGTTCACTGTTGACATATAGATATGCCCCTGATTTTTGTATATTGATTTTTATATTCTACAGTTTTACTGAATTTGTTTTATTAGTTCTAATAATTTTTTAATGGAGTAGTTGGGTTGTCACAAATATCATATCATCTTCAAACAAGGATAATTTGAGTTCCTTCTTTCCAATTTAGATGTCCTTCTTCCTCCTGTCTGATTGCTGTAGCTAAGACTTCCAGTACTATATTGAATAAGAGTGGGGAAAGTGGACATCCTTGTCATGTTCCAGATCTTAGTGGAAACTTATTTTTTAATGTCTGTGGATTAGATTAAAATTCTTTGCAGGCCAGGTGCAGTGGCTCACGCCTGTAATCCCAGCATTTTGGGAGGCCAAGGCTGGTAGATCACGAGGTCAAGAGATCGCGACCATCCTGGCCAACATGGTGAAACCCTGTCTCTACTAAATACAAAAAAATTAGCTGGGCACGGTGGCACATGCCTGTAGTCCCAGCTACTCGGGAGGCTGAGGCAGGAGAATTGCCTGAACCCAGGAGGCGGAGGTTGCGGTGAGCCGAGATCGCGCCATTGCACTCCAGCCTGGGCAACAAGAGCAAAACTCCGTCTCAAAAATAAATAAATAAATAAAAAAAAAATTCTTTGCTTGCCAAGAGAGAATAAATTAGAACATTTTAGAGATTTTACAGATCACATTTTGTCATGATTAATAATCTAGAAGTGCTGAAAAATTAGCTACTTGAAAATTAAGAAACATTTTCTTAGAGAGACTGAGTCTCACTCTGTCACCCAGGCTGGAGCGTAGTGGCATGATCTCAGTTCACTGCAGCCTTCACCTCCTGATTCAAGTGATTATTTTGCCTCAGCCTCCCAAGTAGCTGGGACTACTGGCATGTGCCACCAGGCCCACATACTTTTTATAGTTTTATTACAGATGGGTTTTTGCCATGCTGAGGAAGAAGAAAAGGGAAAAGTTAATTGGGTAGACAACCAAGGCTAGCCTGTAGCTGTGATTTTTCAGGCATCAAAAATGGAGTTTTATTAATTCTTACTATAATTTATAGGCAACAGTATGGTCAAATTAAAATGTTTCTTGCATTAGAATGTATATGTGGTTTGTTTTTCTAGCATAAATAGTAATCACTTCTTTTTTTTTCCTGGGTATTTATAAATGTTAGATACACTCTACTATATTAGGGAACTCTGTTCTATAATTTAAAAAGAAATCTTTTCTGAAATGTTTGCATGGAGGCCCTGAATTGGTATTTGCACATGTTCATATTTGCATATCAGTTAAAACTGTAAAGTTATATTTGGTAAAACAACTGGTTGTTTTGGGGAAATATCAAAAGATGTTGGACTAAGTATGTTTGCTTATTCATTTAGTCTTTGATCACCAAATATGTACTTAGTGAGTTTCTATTTTGTGCAATAGAGGCATACAAATTTAAAAGCTAAAAGGGAAGGCAAGAATGATCTGATTGACTTCAACTTATCAAAAATAATAAAATTAAGTCAAATGGCGTGTCCAGAGCAAAACCCTAAATGACAAAATCAGAGTAAGTTCAGGTTGCTTCCATTCTTCCTATTACCCTTGTGCTAAGTGCTGTTTTATGAGAATTTACCAGAAATTTGACAAGTTAATAGATTAAAAATCATATTTAATCAATGTCATTTTAGGACTAATTCACATGTACATACACTCAACAATTATGTCACTCAAGAGACACTAGGCTTTGAGTGAGCTAAGGGACTCTGGGAAGTTTACTGATAACAAACCAGTGTTTTTATATTGAGAAAGGAAAGCATTCTAAACCTTGTCACATGCTGCTTCTACATTAGCTTACGATGTGATTTTATCTCTTTTAGCTATAAATATTATTAAAGGGAATTGAAACTGACAAGCCTCCTTGAGAATAGGTTATGAAACTTGATTAAGCATTTATTGATTAGCAAAGCAAACTGCGTGCATGATTTCAAGATAAATCATTCTATAGTCTTAGAACTTAAATGTAGCCTAGACACATGAATCCCCTAATTCGTGTATTCTACACTTAAACATATGAGAAGATCAAAACATGATGCATCTTCATCTTACAAATAACAAAAATGAATTTTCTTTCTTATGTTAGAAACTTCTGTGTTTTCATTGGGCTGAGGGGAGAAATGAGAATAGAGGCCTACTTAATATAGATTGGACATTTGTCCAGCAGCTATAAAACAGGTGAATAATAGACTTTTGGAGACTTTTATCCTAAATATACTTAAAGGAAATAACTAATATGCAATTGTAACTACCTCAGATTACTTTGGTTCAATTTTTTTTTTCTTTTTATTGCATTTTAGGTTTTGGGGTACATGTGCAGAGCATGCAATACAGTTGCATAGGTACACACAGGGCAGTGTGTTTTGTTTGCTTTCTCCCCTTCACCCACATTTGGTATTTCTCCCCTGGCAATCCCTCCCCACCTCCCCCTCCCACTGGCCCTCCCCTTTTCCCCCTATGGACCCCAGTGTTTAGTACTCCCCTCTCTGTGTCCATGTGTTCTCATTTTTCATCACCCGCCTATGAGTGAGAATATGCGGTGTTTCATTTTCTGTTCTTGTGTCAGTTTGCTGAGAATGATGTTCTCCAGATTCATCCATGTCCCTACAAACGACACGAACTCATCATTTCTGATTGCTGCATAATATTCTATGGTGTATATGTGCCACATTTTTCCAATCCAGTCTATTATCAATGGGCATTTGGGTTGATTCCAGGTCTTTGCTATTGTAAACAGTGCTGCAGTGAACATTCGTGTGCATGTGTCCTTGTAGTAGAACGATTTATAGTCCTTTGGATATATACCCAGTAATGGGATTGCTGGGTCAAATGGGATTTCTATTTCTAAGGCCTTGAGGAATCGCCACACCGTCTTCCACAATGGTTGGACTAATTTACACTCCCACCAACAGTGTAAAAGTGTTCCTTTTTCTCCACATCCTCTCCAGCATCTGTTGTCTCCAGATTTTTTAATGATCACCGTTCTAACTGGCGTGAGATGGTATCTCAATGTGGTTTTGATTTGCATCTCTCTGATGACCAGTGATGATGAGCATTTTTTCATATGATTGTTGACCTCATATATGTCTTCTTTCATAAAGTGTCTGTTCATATCCTTTGCCCACTTTTGAATGGGCTTGTTTGTTTTTTTCCTGTAAATCTGTTTGAGTTCTTTGTAAATTCTGGATATCAGCCCTTTGTCAGATGGGTAAACTGCAAAAATTTTTTCCCATTCTGTTGGTTGCCGATTCACACTAGAGACTGTTTCTTTTGCTGTGCAGAAGCTGTGGAGTTTCATTAGGTCCCATTTGTCTATTTTGGCTTTTGTTTCCAATGCTTTTGGTGTTTTGTTCATGAAGTCCTTGCCTACTCCTATGTCCTGGATGGTTTTGCCTAGATTTCCTTCTAGGGTTTTTATGGTGCCAGGTCTTATGTTTAAGTCTTAATCCATCTGGAGTTAATTTTGGTGTAAGGTGTCAAGAAGGGGTCCAATTTCTGCTTTCTACACATGGCTAGCCAGTTTTCCCAACACCATTTGTTGAACAGGGGTTCAATTTTTATGTAATAACGTTGTAGGTTGTTTTTTAATTGTCATGGACCCACAGACTGAAGGTCATGTAACTTGAGAATGCCCAGATAAACCAAGCATGCAACCACATAAGGAATCAAAATGATCGAATCAAAGAATAAGCACAGAATTAAGAAGTGGATCCTGGTAAGATGAGCCCTGATGTCACCCTATAACAGGGCCCAGTCTGATCATGCCTGTGGACATCACCTCATTGCCAGATTCAATCAGATCATACCTCATTCCTCTAATCCTTCTAAAACTTGACCCATCCTCCAGCTTGGAGAGGCAGACTTGGATGTTTCCTCCTTCTTGTTGCCAACTGAAAAGCTTTTCTTTTCTTAAAAGCCAGTGCCATAGTATTGACTTCTATGTGCATCAGGCAGCAAGTGCTTTAATTACTTGGTAACTGTTTAAAGGGATTTGAATATCCCAATTACAATGCTTAAATTAGCTTCATGGAATACATTTGTTCCTGGAAGACAATGAGTAACATTTTTTTGAAGAGAAGCTCAAATTTTTATGATTTATCTTATTTAAGAAAACTTGTTTTGATTTCTAATGGCCAATTTCTCTTATTAAGAAATAAAAACTACTTGACACTTGCTATTGACTGACCTTCACCTCTAACCATGACAAAATTATAATCCTCCAAGAAGATCAATTATCTCCATCTTTGAGTGGATCATCTACTAGAAATTACATTGATAACAAAATTCATATCATGCTTCCTAAATATATTCATGTTAAAAGACTTTACCATGGAATCCAGTTATATGAGTGATTTTTTCATATTAAGTTCATATACATTGTGTAATCATTTATTAATAAATATTAATAAAACATCTAATATGCCAGGACTTTACTATGTATTGGAAAACTATGATTAAAAAACAGACTCATTTTCTCCTCTAATGAAGTCTAAGTTTCAGATAGGCAAATTTTTATATTTATATTATAAAAAATTATAGTAAGATAATTGATAAGTCCTGAGCTAATTAAAACTATGAGTTTTGTGATCTCTACCATTAAGTTTATTAAATGTTGTTTAGATTTTTGTGGATATCATTTTTATTGTTATGTTGATAGGAAAAATAGCATTTGTGGTATATGGCATTTTCAAAAAATATTCACTGTTGTTATTCTGGTATCTTGTTCTCTTAATCCTTGCCATACCATCATCAAAAACAGGAGTCTATTTTCTCTCCCTATGAACTTGAAAGGGTTTACATCTTCTCTGACCAAAAGAGTATAGCAGAAATGATACTATGGAACTTCTAGGGCTAGATCTAAACGTTATACAGCTTCCAAATGGCTCTCTCTGGGTTGTTTGCCATTGGAACCCCGCCACCATGTTGTGAGGAAGCCCAGGCCTAATGGAGGGTCATGTGTATAGGTTTCATTTGCCAGTCTCATAGAAAGACTGCTGCTAGCTAGTATCAACTCTGAGATGTATGAGTAAGCAACCTTCAGATAATTACAGACATCAGCCTTCAATTCAATTCATGCCACCTCAATTCATGCTTAGTGAGCCAGAGGTCAGCTATCCGATTAGTAGCCCTGCTCTAATTGCATAAATACTTTTAGAATTTGAAGCCATTAAGTTTGGAGATCTTGTGTGTGTATGTGCAGAAATATATAGTTGCAACAGAGTGTCTCCATATCAACTTTGGTTTGTAAAAATATCTTTTATAATTTGGTATAATGAGAGAACAGTATTTCTTGGAAACTGAACACGAGTTCTTGCCTACATTTATTTATCACTCCAAGCTCATTGCCCCCCCCCACCTTTTTTTTTATATGTACTGTTTATATTGTAGTGAAATATAGCTTCTCACCTTTACTTTCTGCTTGTTGATTCCAGAGATATTTATTGAATATCTACTATGTGCTAGTTGTTTTGCTGGAAACTAGTTTTCTCTGAAAATGCTGTTTTCTCACTGTATATTTTTGCACATACTGTTCTTTTGATCAGAATACCTTTCTCAAACTCTAACAGAAGTCTCTGGAAGGACTTCAACTTCCTTCTAGAACCAGTTCAGATGTCAGATTTACTGTGAAGCTTTTCTTTACTTCACTGGTAGTTGCTGTATCTTTTTTACATTCAGAGAATTATACACATCTTTGTTATAGATATTACAAAGAATTATAATTCTCAATTTTAGCCTAACTCCTCCACTGGATCTTGAGTTCTTGGAGGTTAAGTACAGATGTCTTTCTATCAATGAATCTCCTGCAGTTTGTACCATAGTGTCAGGAACATATTAGTTTCATGGTACATGATGGTCAAATATTGTTAAAATGTATTTATTGATTAAGCATTGTATTTTCTGATTTTTAAATTTTTACTATTTTTAATTTTTTTTGAGACTACTGTTGCACACATGATAAGAGCAATTATGTCTTTTGCTAGTACTGATCTGAAATAATCAACACATTTCATAGATATCATCATGTACCTGTAAGGTACAGCTTCTGACTATAATCAGCTTTACCCTTCTTTTATTTTTATTGCATTTTAGGTTTGGGGGTATATGTGAAGAACATGCAAGATTGTTGCATAGGTATACACATGGCAGTGTGATTTGCTGCCTTCCTCCCCATCACTTATATCTAGCATTTCTCACCATGCTTTCTCTCCCCAGCTCCCCACCCCCTGCTGTCCCTCCCCTATTCCCCTCGACACACCCCATTGTGTGATGTTCCCCTCCCTATGTCCATGTGTTCTCATTGTTCAACACCCACCTTTAAGTGAGAACATGTCATGTTTGATTTTCTGTTCTTGTGTCAGTTTGCTGAGAATAATGGTTTCCATGTTCATTCATGTCCCTACAAAGGACACGAACTCATCATTTTTGATAGCTGCATAGTATTCCATGGTGTATATGTGCCACATTTCCCCTGTCCAGTTTATCATCGATGGGCATTTGAGTTGGTTCCAGGTCTTTGCTATTGTAAACAGTGCTGCAATGAACGTTTGTGTGCATGTGTCCTTTTAGTAGAATGATTTATAATCCCTTGGATATATACCCAGTAATGGGATTGCTGGGTCAAATGGAATTTCTATTTCTAGGTCCTTGAGGAATTGCAACATTGTCTTCCACAATGGTTGAACTAATTTACACTCCCACCAACAGTGTAAAAGTGTTTCTATTTCTCCACATCCTCTCCAGTATCTGTTGTCTCCAGATTTTTTTAATGATTGCCATTCTAACTGGGGTGAGATGGTATCTCAATGTAGTTTTGATTTGCATTTCTCTAGTGAACAGTGATGATAAGCATTTTTTCATATGTTTGTTGGCCTCATGTATGTCTTCTTTTGTAAAGTGTCTGTTCATATCCTATGCCCACTTTTGAATGGGCTTATTTGTTTTTTATTGTAAATCTGTTTTAGTCCTTTGTAGATTCTGCATATTAGCCCTTTGTCAGATGGGTAGATTGCAAAAATTTTTTCCCATTCTGTTGGTTGCCGATTCACTCTAATGACTGTTTCTTTTGCCATGGAGAGCTGTGGAGTTTGATTAGGTCCCATTTGTCTATTTCGACTTTTGTTGCCAATGCTTTTGGTGTTTTGGTCACGAAGTCCTTGCCAATGCCTATGTCTTGAATGGTTTTGTCTAGATTTTCTTCAAGGGTTTTTATGGTTCCAGGTCTTATGTTTAAGTTTTTAATCCATCTGGAGTTAATTTTAGTGTAAGGCGTGAGGAAGGGGTACAGTTTTTGCTTTCTGCACATAGCTAGCCAGTTTTCCCAACACCATTTATTAAACAGGGAATCCTTTCCTCATTGCTTGTTTTTGTGAGGTTTGTCAAAGATTAGATGGTTGTAGATGTGTGGCATTGCCTCCAAGCCTCTGTTCTGTTCCACTGGTCTATATCTCTGTTTCAGTACCAGTACCATGCTGTTTTGATTACTGTAGCCTTGTAGTATAGTTTGACATCTGGTAGTGTGATGCCTCCACCTTGATTTTTTTTGCCTAGAATTGGCTTGGCTATGTGGGCTCTCTTTTGGCTTCATATGAAGTTTAAAGTGTTTTTTCCAGTTCTGTGAAGAAGGTCATTGGTAGCTTGATGGGGATAGCATTGAATCTGTAAATTACTTTGGGCAGTATGGCCATTTTCATGATATTGATTCTTTCTAACCATGAGCATGAAATGTTTTTCCATCTGTTTGTGTCCTCTCTTACTTCTTTGAGCAGTGGTTTGTAATTCTCTTTGAAGAGGTCCTTTACATTCCTTGTTAGTTGTATTCCTAGGTATTTTATTCTGTTTGTAGCAATTGTGAATGGCAGTTTGTTCTTGATTTGGCTCTCTTTAAGTCTGTTATTGGTGTATAGTAATGCTTGTGATTTTTGCAGGTTGATTTTGTATCCCGGGACTTTGCTGAAGTTGCTTATCAGTTTCAGGAGATTTTCGGCTGAGATGATGGGGTCTTGTAAATATACATTCATGTCATCTGCAAATAGAGACAATTTGACTTCGTCCTTTCCTAATTAAATACCTTTTATTTCTTTTTTTTGCCTGATTGCTCTGGCTAGAACTTCCAGTACCATATTGAATAGGAGTGGTGAGAGAGGGCATCCTTGTCTAGTGCCAGATTTCAAAGGGAATGCTTCCAGTTTTTCCCATTCAGTATGATATTGGCTGTTGGTTTGTTGTAAATGGCTTTTATTATTTTGAGATACATTCCATCAATACCGAGTTTATTGAGGGTTTTTAGCATAAAGGGCTGTTGAATTTTATCAAAGGCCTTCTCTGCATCAATTGAGATAATCATGTGGTTTTTGTTTTTGGTTCTGTTGATGTGGTGAATTACGTTTATAGACTTGCGTATGTTGAACCAGCCTTGCATCCCTAGGATGAAGCCTTCTTGATCATGGTGGATAAGCTTTTTGATATGCTGTTGCTATTAGTTTGATAGTATTTTATTGATAATTTTTGCATCTGTGTTCATCATGGATATTGGCCTGAAGTTTTCTTTTCTTGCTGAGTCTCTGCCGCATTTTGGTATCAGGATGATGTTGGTCTCATAAGATGATCTGGGAAGGATTCCCTCTTTTTGAATTGTTTGGAATAGTTTCAGAAGTGGTACCAGCTCCTCTTTGTATATCTGGTAGAATTTGGCTGTGAACCTGTCTGGACCTGGGCTTTTTATTGCTGCCTCAACTTCTGACCTTGTTATTGGTCTATTTAGGGTTTCGACGTCTTCCTGGTTCAGATTTGGGAGGATGCAAGTGTCCAGGAATTTATCCATTTCTTCCAGGTATACTAGTTTATCTGCATAGAGTTGTTTGTAATAATCTCTGATGATGGTTAGAATTTCTGTGGAATCTGTGGTGATATCCCCTTTACCATTTTTTATTGCATGTATTTGATTATTCTCTCTTTTCCTTTTTATTAATCTGGCTAGTGGTCTAATTTGTTAATCTTTCCGAAAAACCAGCTCCTGGATTTATTGATTTTCTGAAGGGTTTTTTGTGTCTATATCTCCTTCAGTTCTGCTCTAATCTTAGTTATTTCTTGTCTTCTGCTAGGTTTTGAATTTTTTTTTATCTTACTCCTTTAGCTCTTTCAATTTCGATGATAAGGTGTGAATTTTAGATCTTTCCTCACTTCTCATGTGGGCATTTATTGCTATGTATTTTCATTTAGACACTGATTTAAATGTGTCCTAGAGATTCTGGTATGTTGTGTCTTTGTTCTTGTTGGTTTTGAAGAACATATTTATTTCTGCCTTCATTTTATTGTTTATCCAGTCAACATGCAAGAGCCAGTTGTTCAGTTTCCATGAAGCTGTGCGGTTCTGAATTAGTTTCTCATTTCTGAGTTCTTACTTGATTGCACTGTGGTCTGAGAGACTGTTTATTATGATTTCCCTTCTTTTGCATTTGCTGAAGAGTGATTTACTTCCAATTATGTGGTCAATTTTAGAGTAGGTGTGATGTGGTGCTGAGAAGAATGTATATTCTGTGGATTTGGGGTGGAGAGTTCTGTAAATATCTATTAGGTTTGCTTGGTCCAGGTCTGAACTCAAGTCCTGGATATCCTTGTTAATTTTCTGTCTGGTTGATCTGTGTGATATTGACTATGGGATGTTAAAGTCTCCCACTATTATTGTGTGGGAGTCTAAGTTTCTTTGTAAGTCATTAAGAACTTGCTTTATTTATCTGGGTACTCCTGAATTTGGTGGGTATATATTTAGGATTGTTAGCTCTTCTTGTTGCATTGGTCCTTTTACCATTATGTAATGTTCTTCTTTGTCTCCTTTGATCTTTGTTGGTTTAACGTCTATTTTATAGGAGACTAGGATTGCAACTTCTGCTCTTTTTTGCTCTCCATTTGCTTGGTAAATCTTCCTCCATCCCTTTATTTTGAGCCTTTGTGTATCCTTGCATGTGAGATGGGTTTCCTGGATACAGCACACCAAAGAGTTTTTGCCTTTTATCCAATTTGCCAGTCTGTGCCTTTTGCATTTAGCCCATTTACATTTAGTGTTAATATTGTTATGTGTGAATTTGATTTTGCCATTTTGATGCTAGCTGGCTGTTTTGCCCATTAGTTGATGCAGATTCTTCATTTTGTTGACGCTCTTTACCATTTGGTATGTTTTTGGAGTGGCTGGTACTGGTTTTTCCTTTCTATTTGTAGTGCTTCTTTCAGGAGCTCTTTTAAAGCAGGCATGGTGGTGATGAAATCTCTGAGTACTTGCTTGTTTGTAAAGGATTTTATTTCTCCTTTGCTTATGAAGCTTAGTTTTGCTGGATATGAAATTCTGGGTTGAAAGTTCTTTTCTTTAAAGATGTTGAGTATTGGCCCCCACTCTCTTCTGGCTTGTAGGGTTTCTGCTGATAGACCCGCTGTGAGTCTGATGGGCTTCCCTTTGTGGGTAACCCAACCTTTCTCTCTGCCTGCTCTTAGCATTTTCTCCTTCATTTCAACCCTGGTGAATCTGACGATCATGTGCCTTGGGGTTGCTCTTCTTGAGGAATATCTTTGTGGTGTTCTCTGTATTTCCTTGACTTGAATATTGGCCTGCCTAGCTAGGTTGGGAAAGTTTTCCTGGATAATATCCTGAAGAGTATTTTCCAGCTTGGATTCATTCACTCTGTCACATTCAGGTACACCTATCAAACGTAGATTAGGTCTTTTCACATAGTCCCATATTTCTCGGAGACTTTGTTTGTTTCTTTTTATTGTTTTTTCTCTAACCTTGCCTTCTCATTTTATTTCATTGAGTTGATCTTTGCCCTCTGATATCCTTTCTTCTGCTTGGTCAATCCGGCTGTTGAAACTTGTGTATGCTTCGCAAAGTTCTCGTGTTCTGTTTCTCAGCTCCATCAATTCACTTATATTCCTCTCTAAGTTGTTTATTCTCGTTATGATTTTGTCAAATCTTTTTTCAAGGTTTTTAGTTTTTTTGCATTGGTTAGAACATTGGTTCTTTTAGCTCAGAGAAGTTTCTTATTACCCACCTTCTGAAGCCTGTTTCTGTCAATTCATCACACTGATTCTCCATTCAGCCTTGTTCCCTTGCTGGTGAGGAGTTGTGATCCCTTGCAGGAGGAGATGTTTTCTGGTTTTGGGTGTTTTTATTCCTTTTGTGCTGGTTTCTTCCCATCTTTGTGGATTTATGCACCTGTCATCTTTGTAGTTGTTGACTTTTATATTGGGCCTCTGAGTGGACGTCCAGTTTGTTGATGATGAAATTATTTCTTTCTTAGTTTTCCTTCTAACATTCAGGCCCCTCTGCTGTAGGACTGCTGAGGTTCACTCCAGGCCCTGCTTGCCTGGGGATCACCTGCAGCAGCTGCAGAACAGTAAGGGTTGTTGCCAGTTTCTTCTTCTGCTATCTTTGTCCCAGAAGGATACCTGCCAGATGTCAGTCTGAGCACTCCTTTTATGAGGTAACTGTTTGGATATACAGGGGTCAGGGAGCTACTTGAGGAGACAGTCAGTCCTTTATAGGAGCTCAAGTGCTGAGCTGTTAGCTCCATTATTCATTCAGAGCTGCTGGGCAGGTACATTTAAGTCTGCTGCAGCAGAACTCATAAATATCTTTTTTCCCCCAGGTGCTCTGTCCCAGGGAATTAGGGCTTTATTTATAAGTTTCTGTCATGCTGCTGCCTCTTTTCAGGGCTTCCCTGCCCAGCGGGGAGGCAGCCTAGTCACTGTCTGCCTGCAGAGGCTTTGCTGAGCTGCTATGGGCTCCACCCAGCTGCTGTGTGGACTTCCCTGCAGTCCTGTTTATATTGGTATAGTTAGAATGGCCTTGGCAATGGCAGCCCACCTCTGTAATGCCAGACTGTCTCTGTGATGGTGGGCTGCCTCGACAATGGCAGGCTGCCTCAGCAACGGCGGCCTACCTCTGTACTGTTGGACTGCCTCGGTAATGGCGGATGTCTCTCCCCTACAGAGCTGGAGTGTCCCAGGTTCAGCTTTGCTTGCTGTGAAACTCTCAATACAGAGCATTTCAGATTGCTGATTTTTTTGTGGGGGTGGGACCAGCTGAGCTTGATCACCTGGCTCCCTGCCTCAGACTCCCTTTTTTTTTTTTTCAGTTGAACTGGTGACTCTGTCTCCCAGGTGTTCCAGTCGCCTTTTGAAAAGGTACCAGGATCTGTGTGATTTCCTGTGCAGTGACTCACTGCTCCAGCTGAAACAGCCGCACTGAGATTCGTGGTGCTTTTTTCCCTGGGTATCTCCTGGCCTGGCTCCCTGTTTCAGTCCCCTCTTTTTATCACTTGAATGGGTGACTCTGTCTCCCAGGAGCTCCAGTCGCCAGCTAAAATGGCATCTGGACCTGTGTATTTTGTGTGGAGACCCACTGCGCTGGCCAGAACAGCAGCGCCAAAACAGCCACGCTGGCTACTGGTGGGGCTCCTCTGCCTGGGAATCTCCTGGTCTGTGGGCAATAAAAATCTGTCTGGAAATTCAGTGTCCACTCACCCTTCACGCTTTCACTGGGAGCTGTAATCCTGAGCTGTTCCTAATTGGCCAACTTTGCTTTACCCTTATTTTAACAACCTCCTAGAAGCATAAAGATTTCATTGCTTATTTCTAAACTTCACACTTTTTTTAAGTTTTAAACATTGTCCCATAAAAAAGAGTTTTCATTAACCTGTGTACTGCAACAATGAAAACAAGTTTCCTTTATGTACAGCTAAGAAATATTCTTTTAATAAAGGTTGAGAGCATTTCTGCTTAACAGGATACTTCATCCAGATAAAACTGTGTGACTGTTAATAGTCCTTTTCTATTTAATCATAAAGACCTTTTGTATTAGGAGCGGAACTGTGATCATCTACTAAGCTACAGTTTACTGGAGCCAAGAAGGATTTGGAAGACCTTCTCTTTTATCTTTTCTATTTCAAAGCTTAAGTACAGGTACCTTATGTACTTTTTAGCTGCTTACATTCTAGAAGGGTTCATTAAGAAATAATGCCATAAAATCAGTGATGTTAGAGTTTCAGTTTTGTGAGTATGACCCTTGCCAGACTTGTAGAAAACCCAAGAGCTTTTTAGAGAGAGCTTCCTAAAGTGTGAGAGTTACTCAAATTGGTGTCTCTGGGGAAGAGAGTGAAAAAATAAATAAAATGACCAATTAATACTTTGCAAAGCAACCATCTTGTCCATTTAATCATTTTACATAGGATCAGCTCCATTCTTAAAAAATTAAAACCTATTCTTTTAAATCATGAACTGTATTTTATGTTTCACAGTGATATGTTTAAAATGTTTTGTGCATTCCTTTGCTCAATTAAAGAGAGCATACTGCATAGAATATAAACTTTCTCCATGACCTAGAGTCATCATTTTGAACATCTGATAGTATAAATTTCTTTAAGGCAGAATTGTCATCAGCACTCTTGAGCTTCTTGCCCCTGGATTAAATTATCCTAAATTTCTGTATTGTGCCTTAATTATCTTGTCTCACTCCTTAAAAGCAGTTGTCCAGCTCAGTGCTGCTGCTTTTAGCAACTTTCCCCCACACTCCTCCACCCCTCACTTTCTCACAGATGCTCTGTTACTCTATAACTTTACAGTGACATAATTTCAATATTTAGTAGCTGTTACATGACCTCTTTAACTCTTATTTTGGGAGGCTAATGGTAGTATCTCCTTCAGGGACTGTGGTGAGAACCAAATTAAAAATGCACATGAAGCATGGAGCTTTTAGCTATAATTTAACTCCCTGTGGTAGCATAGTAACAATAAAAGCTACCAAATGAGACAAGGTGTCCAGCTTATTAAGCAAGCAACTTGATTTTTAAATATAATTTTAAAGTTAAAAGTTTTTCTGGGGGAATATTTATTGTTTTTCTATGTCAGAATGTTTGTAGGGGTTTAGAGGTACTTTTCACTAATATTTGAGTTTATTGATGTTTAGGAGAGTTGAAGGTTGTAGAGGTTGGCAGACAAGTGGGTAGTATTTTTACATACTGAATTTACAGAAAAATGGGTATGCTGGTATAAACAAAAGTTTTAACTATTGAAGGAAAATTGCTCTCAATAGTATTAATATTTTTTAATATTTAGTGAAAAATACTGCAGATGAATGTAATGTTAGAAGACATTTTTTCTTAGTTTATCTGTATGTTTTACAACTCAGTATCATTTAAATTTTTCCTTAGCTTTCCCCAGTGAATCAGGGGCCAAATCTTGTGTATTTTACCTGCATATTGTCTTCTGTTCTCTTTTTTATTTCCTGTCATCTCTCAGAAAGAAAAGATGAGCATTTTCCATATGTAACATCATACTTCATCTACCTGCTGTTTCCTAGACTTGCCTCCAAATTCTTCAAAATTTCTTGGCAGACTGATCTTCCTAAGCCTAATCATGCCATTGGTTCTCTAAAATTATTGCTACTTTAATTTAAGCACTCAGAAATAAAGTGTATATTATATTTTAATGAATATCTAATTTTCTAAAAATAGTCTTTTAACTATTTTATAAGTTGCATAATTTGTCTCCCCAACTAATACTGTAAGTGCTTGTTTTTTTTTTTGGAGCTGGAGTTTTGCTCTTGTTGCCCAGTCTAGTGTATAATTGTGCAGTCTTAGCTGACTGCAACCCCTGCCTCTGGGTTCAAGTGATTCTCCTGTCTCAGCATCCTGAGTTGCTGGGATCACAGGTGTGTGCCACTATGCCTGGCTAATTTTTGTATTTTCAGTAGAGACAGGGTTTCATGATATTGGTAAGGCTTGTCTTGAACTCCTGACCTTATGTGATCTGCCTGCCTCGGCCTCCCCAAGTGCTGGGATTACAGGTGTGAACCACCATGCCCAACTACTGTAGTTTTTGATGTTAATGCCTTTAACATTGCAAAACAAAGTGCTTTGATATTGCATCAGGATTGTATACTCAACTCTGTGCTGCCAACGATAATGACAGGTGCATAATTAATGGTGAATAATTTTAGAATAGAGGAAAAAATATAAGAAGTGTGGATAGAGAGAAAAAAATAAGAGGTGTGGGAGGTAAAACAACTCTTGCTTCTTATATCATAAGATTGTTTCTGTATTATGTCATAGGAAGTGTTCCGGAAATTTACATTTTAGTGCAACATTTCCTAATTGAAGGACTTTGGGAACTTAAAGTGAATTTGTGAAAGGTTGTTTTTAGATGCTCATAGTCACCTACCTTTTCTTGCTCACACCTTTATTGCTGACATTGAGCATAATTGTGGAGAATATATAATTAAGAGTCCTTTTTGGCAAATCACCTTTAGATTCCTATGTTTTATTTGTACCCTAGCATCTATTTGAAGTGCCACCACCTTGGAACCTTTAAGGTATATGATCTTTATTATAATGGCCACTCTCCAAGGAAACAAATGTTCTAAAATAAAAGGGCAATATGATAAAAAGTGTCAGGACTTCCACCCTCCAATAAGATCAACACTCATAATCTTCAGGGCGTATTTTTTCTTAGCTTTTATTTTCTGGCTAGAACATTAACATAGATCCTTAGCACATTTATAACTCAGTTACTCAAGGCTCTTTCAGCCTGGAAATTCTTATGCCAGAATTGCTCGGTGTTTTACACCTAGTCAAAGTTAGAGGTGATGGGTTGATATTGAGTGAATCAAAGTTTATCTAATAATCCTCAAGAGCAAATTAGACAGCCCTGCATTCACCTAAGGAGCATTTTGTTCTAGGATCAAATCTCGAATGGAAAGCTCCCGGGTGATTCTGAGGGGATGTTGTCATAGTGCAATTTATTTTTGAGAGGTACAGTTGATAGAACTGAAACAACTAAGGAGCACTGGCATTTAGCTAAAATAGCCAGGGGAATCAGAGAACAGAAGTAACGAGAAAAAAAGATGCTTGCTTGTTTTGAATTCTAATAAGATTGACTTTTTTGTTCTAATGATTTCTATTGAGATTGCTTGAAAAAGTATATGATTCCTTTCCCTACAGAGGTATTTTGTCTAAAGATATCAGAAAATTTATGTCATAGTATTTTTGTCTTTTAAAAATATACAAATTTTGATTTTTAAGAAGAAAATAAAATGTAGCAGATGTATAGTTAAATATTGGACAAATTCTGGACATATTTAGATGTGATTTTTAAACATATGTCTAGAAACCCTATCCTTGACTATGCTGGTATTTGATTTGATAAGATACTGATGAAAATGAGTCTTGAATCACTATAATTGAATAGCAGTAACTCAAAGTAGTTAAAGCTCATTTTCTGTGAAGTCCTTCTTTGTCCTCTTCCTTCATCCCCAAAGCTGATCATTGTCAAGAGTCCAAATCTTGGCTGAGTTCAGTGATCTTGACACAAACACTGCCAAGCAGCTTAGGGCTTATTTAAACTCTTCAGACATACTCCCCAGTTCAGATTGATACTTTAATACCAAACATAATTACAGAAAACAACTATGAGTTTACTGAAGGAATTTGAAGACAAGAATGAAGAAAAACAAGCAGAAGTGACCAGCAAATATCTTTTTTTAAACTGACAGTTTGTTCTAAACATTAGGCCTTGAGTATTAGGCCTTGAGTATACGTTTAGTGATTCCATGTATACCCTAACATTAATAACGACAGCAGTTTGTCATTATAATAAGAGAACAGTTCAGTTTTGCCTGTTTTTATGATATTTTTGTGGTGTCACCATAGAAATTCCTGTGAGCATTATAATTACATTGAATTTCATTATGATTAGACCAACGTGGCCATACATAATCTTAGGAAATGTATATTCTGGCTAATTTACTGAAAGTTAAGAAAAATCAAGATTGTATTTAAAAACAAGTCACAGAAACACCCCAGAAATGATGTTTGAGGATCTGGTTTGTGATTCAAGGCACACAATGAGAAAAAGGTGACTAGTAATGAATAATTGTATGAAAATAATGATGTGACATGTTTTGTGGTTTTTGAGAAGTTTAGCAAAAGCAATGAACACCATGAGCTTGTCTGATTAAGAATAGTGTAACAGAGTGGGGCTTCGCTGTATAGAATTCATACAATATCCAGGGGAAGAGATAACATTCTAGGCAGAGATCACTCCGTGAGGAAAGACAGACGAGTCATGTTCAAGGCATGTACTCTAGCTGAAATAAACATTTTGCACTGGGGTTGAAGAGGAAAATAAGATTGAAAAAGTAAGAGAATAAGATAGTAGAGGGATGTTATATTACTTTACTATGGCTGGCATAACAAAATGCCACAGATTGGATGGCTAAAAGGACATCGACTTATTTTCTCAGCGTTCTGAAGGTTAGAAGTCCAAGATTAAGGTGTCAGCAGGTTTACTTTCTTCTGAGGCTGCTTTCCTTGGCTTGTAGATGACCATTTCTTTATTGTGTCCTCATATGGTGTTTCCTCTGTGCATGCTCATCCCTGCTGTGTCCTTTGCAAATCCAAATTTCCTCTTCTTATAAGTATACCGTTCAGACTGGATTAGGGTCCACCTAATGGTGTAATTTTAATTTAATTGCTTCTTTAAAGACTTTCTCTCCAACTACAGTAACATTTTGAGTTTCGGGGGTATTAGGACTTAAACATTTTGGGAAGGCACAATTCAGCACATAACAAATATGCATGTCAAGTTGATGAAGTTTCAGAGAGAGAATTCGTGACCTGGGATCTAGCTCTATCTGGGCCATTCCTTTTCTGTGTGGCCATTGGTGCACTGTAAAACCATTTTAGTGCTATACATAAAATAAAAGAGTTGAACTGAAAATCTGTAAAGTTTTCCTAAATGAAATGTTATGTTTGGGGAAATTCCCCAAAATAGGAGAATAGGTCATATAACCATAAGTCATTTGCTGTCATGAATCATCTTATTTATTGGCAATTAGACCTAGAATGCTTCCCAGAGCCGTGGTTTCCGAATTACTCCTAAGAACACTCGTGTACTGTGAGACACCAGAAGATATTGCCCAAAAAGAATTCTGAAGTGATAATAATTCAGAAAATTGAGTAAATTACTTTAAGGCAGGACTTCCGTGAGCCTTTCGGTAAGCCAGTGCATGTCATGGAGGATATGAACACATGGTACAGGTGCATTCTCCTTTTCTTCTGATGGAACATCAGTGTCTTCAACCCCTACTTCTCAATTTGTACAACAGAGTTATTTTATTAGAATAGATACACTTGTTCACTGTGCTCTACAAAATTTGTTGCCAAGAACATTTAAAACAGTTTAAGGAATGTCATTTTAAATACATTAAAAAATTTCAAATAAAAGTTAATCTTAAGTCAGGTCAAGGAGATAGGAATCCAGGAGAGAATAAAATATTTCAGTGTTCTCAATTATCTTGATTTTATGTAGTATAAGACCTCTGTTCTTAAAGCCATATGACAGCCTGCAAGAATATAGAAATTCTTGGGTGCTTTGAAAGCTCTCATGTAATCTTTCCTTGTTACTTGCCCACTTTATTGGTTGGCATGGGGGCAGTGGGAGGGGCAGGGACTTAACTTAGGCAAGCCAGTTCTGAACCCATAGGAGTCTGATAACTCAAATAACTGGATGCCTAAGCTTCCTCTTCCTTTCCCTTGAGGGATTTGAGAGGTAGAAGGACATAATGTTTTCAAGTTAATTGATTTGTTCTGTGTTGGTTCTTGTACTAGTAAATGAAAACGGGACTTAAGATGGAAAAGTTTAGTTCCTTCTTACTGAGCTCAGCAGAAGTGCCACACTCAGGATAACTCTGTCTTTGAAAAGTAGATAGAATATATAGTAATTCCCGAGTATATCTGAGCACATCCTTCTCTATTCATGTATGTGTGTGTGTGTGTGTGTGTGTGTGTGTGCATGCATGCGAGAGAGGGAGGAAGAGAGGGAGAGATAATTCTCCCTTCTTAGAGTTTATTTCTCAGAGCAGCTTCAGGTTCACAGCAAAATTGAACTTAAAGTACAGAATTCTCATGTATCCCCTCCCCTGCACTCTCAACACACACAGGTACAGCACAGCCTGCCAGAAATTAGCATCCGCACCAGAGTGGTATATTTGTTACACTCATAGTGTTGTATATTCTGTGGGATTCTTTGTGTAAATTTGGTTAGGTTTATTTCTTTTATCATTTTTAACAAATGTAAAATAACATGTAGCCACCATTACAGTCTCACACAGAATAGGTTTACTGCCCCCCAAATCCTCTGTTCCACCCCTGAGTATTCAGTTGTTGCTGGTATTTGCTGGTATTGAAACTGACTTATTCTGGAAGATGCTGTTCTGAAACAACTATGGCCTACATTATTAAATGGGTGAAAACCTTCCCAGTCTATACTTTATTGAAGTCAGCAAAAGGATGCTAACATTCAAAATATATGCTATTCTCCTGTCTACCCTAACTCCCTGACAGTGTACTATGTGTCTCACTGATACTTTGCTAATACAGATAAGCAATTTAGGTGACTTAGAGGCCTAAGAACCTAATTTATCACTCACTGACAGTTGCTAGGCACTTTAAGGGAAGGTTTGCTTATTTTTCTGGAATGTGGGAGTGTGCAGCAGGAAGTTACATAGAGTCTATGTGTTCTCTCTTCAAACTGAATCTCATGAAGAATTTTAGTTGCAAGAGCACAGATGTTTCATCTAAGGCACCCAGGCAGAAACATATGATGTGATCACGAAGCATGATGCAAGAAAGAAGAGCATGAATTTCCATCTTCAAAACTGGAGCCATTGCATTTCAGAGTCTAGTCCTGATAAATACTAACATTTACATACATGGGCATTTTTATTTTATGTGAGTATCAAAAGAAGACACCAGCCTTCTGGAAATATACTGAAAGTATCTGCAATAGTTATAGCATGTCTTTACAAAGTTTCAATTCCAAAGTGAGGAAACCTTATAAATGAATTAGGAATATTTTTCTAGTAGAGTTTAATGTTGATTTTAAAAGACTCAGTGAAGTAAAAAGATATGAACACCAAACTTGGATGAGGATACTTGAGAGTACTTTCCCAGGCTACATGATACGGGGTAAGATACTAACCTCTCTGAGGTTTTTTTGTCTTTGATTATAAAAGGAGGAGGTTGGACTAAATGATCTTTGCATCTTTCTCTTTTTGAGATGGTATTACCCAGGCTGGGATGCAGTGGCATGATCTTGGTTCACTGCAACCTCCACCTCCTGGGTTCAGGAGATTCTCCTGCCTCAGCTGCCTGAGTAGTTGGGATTACAAATGCCCACCACCAACCCCAGCTAATTATTTAGTAAAGACAGGGTCTTTTTAGTAGAGACAGAGTCTTGCAATCTTGGCCAAGCTGGTCTTGAATTCCTGACCTTGTGATCCACCTGCCTTGGCCTCCCAAAGTGCTGAGGTTACAAGCGTGAGCCTTGTGGTTTTTCTATTCTTAACACACATTTATAAGCAATATTCTATAGTATAGTACCAAGACTTGAATATCTTGTCTACTACAATTCCTCCCTCACCTCTGTTCTCTCTCTTTCTTCCTTTCTTCTTTCCTGTTTGCTTACCGTTCTTCTTTCTCTTTTGAAAGATATTTATGAAGTTTTTCTACCAAATTCCGATAATGAATGCCGACAGCACAATGACAAGAAAAGAACCTTGACTTTATAGAGCTTTTTAATTTAGTGAGAGAGAGAAACAAGTGAATTGGAAATTATAATACAGTGCAAAACGTGGTACCATGGTGATAAATACTGTGGGAGGACACAGAAGGGACACCTGACCTTCTCATAGAGTTTATAAAAGGGAGACAGTCAACTAGTTTACAGCAGAATGGCCAAACCACTTATTAAAACAGTGAAATACTTTTGTCCTGGTTGGTAAATGGACTCTGATTGTGCCCCCAAGTGATTCTGCAGATACCTTGACTACCTGGGTTTCTCTCCAGAGATCTTCCCACACCTGGTCATTACACTGCGACTAAGGGATAATCTCTGGACATGACAAGCCTTCCAAAATTCGGTTCTAGCACAGGAGTTTATGCCTGTTCTGTTTAGTCCTGGGTACCTGTGCCACAATTATTAAATGTTTTGAATATCACCCCTGATACATGGACTCCCTTTTGGAGCACTGAAATATAAAAGATATTAGGAGTGAAGGTGAAAGTGTTAGAGAAGATGAAATAGTGTTCTAGACAAATTAATGTACACAAAGGTCCATTGGTGAGAAAGCAGTTGGTATATTTAAGAAACTGAGAATAGTTTAGTAGAATTATAGTGGTGAGTACAGGGAGTGGTGGGAGAAAATTCTAGGGAAGTGGACAGGATACAGATAACAAAGTGCTTTACAGTAAAGGTTAAGTCATTTATACTGCTATTGTTTGTATATTTCTGAAGATGGAACTACTGTGTTTTAGTGATGTTAAACATTCTAGACAAAATAATCCAGAAAAGCCTAGATATCAGCATTGTACAGGCATCTGCTACTTGTGATATGATGTGGTCAGTTAGGACTGGTTACTTTCCTTATTCAAATTTTTTTAGGGTTTGCTAGAAGAATCAATGTCTACTTTAATACCAAACAAATTACAGTATACCACTATTGGGACTCTCTTCCATTCTATTAATTATGCCAGAAGGGGAGGAGGACTCAAGATGGCACTGTGAGAACAACCCAGGATTGAAGCTCTCGGTCAATCCGCGGAGAGGTGAGTCAGAGCTACATTTTCAGACTGATCTTTGTTGCCCACAGAACGGGGAAATTCGCAAGTATAAAGGAGACGTGGGACGCCAGGCAGAGGTACTGCCGGTGAAGCCGGCAGCCGGGGTGGCGGCGGCCGGCCCTACCCAGCACTCCCCACAGGGCGTGCTTGTCCGGGTGCCCTGTTGAACCGGCAAGCTGAGACTTGAGAGGGCTGGACTTGAAACTGAATGGGACTTGGACAGTGGGCCAGCCCAGGGGATTGCAGGGACACAGCGTTTCGGGTAGCCCAGTGGGACGGACAAAACCGTGATTCCAAACGCTTTCTGTGCAGATGGTCCCGGAGATGCTCTGTGAGGGAAGGGCATCCACCATTACAGAGGCAACCCGCCCCTACTGAGATACACGCCCACTGCTGATGCAGCCTGCCATTGCCAAGGCAACCCGCTACAACAGAGAGACTCTGCTGCAGGGTGTAGCCGGTGGCGGAGACCGCAGCAGAAGAGCAGAGTCTGCAGCAACAGGGCGAACCACACAAAAGCAGGGCAGAGCCTTGGCAGGCAAATAGTGACTACATTTTCTCCTAGCTGGGCAGGACACCTCAACGGACATCCAAAATTAAATCCCCAACCCCCTAAGACAGAGCATTTGAGAAAAAAAGGGTTTTTTTTAATGAGCTCTGTTGCAGCAGAATCAAACATAGCAGCCTAACAGCCCTGAATGAACAACAGAGCTCACAGCTCAGCAATTGAGCTCCTATAAAGTACAGACTGTCTCCTCAAGCAGCTCCCTGACCCCTCTATCTCCAAAAGACTGACATTTGGCAGGCATCATTTTGGGACAAAGATAGCAGAAAAAGAAACTGGTAGCATCACTCACTGTTCCGCAGCTGCTATAGGTGCATCCCAGACAAGCAGGGCCTGGAGTGGACCTCAGCAGTTGTGCAGCGAAGGGGCTAGACTGGTAGAAGGAAAACCAAGTAACAGAAATACTTCATCACCAACAATCTGGGTGTCCACTCAGAGACCCAATCGAAAAGTCAGCAACTACGCAGACGACAAGTGGAAAATCCACAAAGATGGGAAGAAACCAGCGCAAAAAGGAGGAAAACACCCGAAACCAGAACACCTCGCCTCCTAGAAAGGACCAAAACTCCTCACCAGCAAAGGAACAAAGCTGGACGGAGAATGACTGTGATGAAATGACGGAATTAGACTTCAGAAGGTGGATAATGAGAAAAGAACATGTTTTAAATCAATGCAAAGAAACTAAGAACCTTGAAAAAAGATATGAAAAAAGATTCGAGGAAATGATAACAAGAATGGATAACTTAGAAAGGAATATGAATGAATTAAAGGAGCTGAAAAACACAATACGAGAACTTCACGAAGCATGCACAAGTTTCAATAGCCAAACTGACCAAGCAGAAGAAAGAATATCTGAAGTCGAAGATCAACTCAATGAAATAAAATGAGAAACCAACATCAGAGAAAAGAGAGCAAAAAGGAATGAACAAAGTCTCCAAGAAATGTGGGACTATGTGAAAAGACCTAACCTACATTTGAAAGGTGTACCAGAAGGGGACGAAGAGGATGAATCCAAGCTGGAAAATACTCTTCAGGACATCATCCAGGAAAATTTCCCCCACCTAGCAAGACAGGCCAACACTCTATTGCAGGAAATACAGAGAACCCCACAAAGATATTCCGCAAGAAGAGCAACCCCAAGGCACATAATCGTCAGATTCAACAAGGTTGAAATGAAGGAGAAAATACTAAGGGCAGCCAGAGAGAAAGGTCGGGTCACCCACAAATGGAAGCTCATCAGACTCACAGCAGATCTCTCGGCAGAAACACTACAAGCCAGAAGAGAGTGGGGGCCAATATTCAACATCCTTAAAGAAAAGAACTTTCAACCCAGAATTTCATATCCAGCCAAACTGAGCTTCAGAAGTGAAGGAAAAATAAAATCCTTTGTGAACAAGCAAGTACTCAGAGATTTTGTCACCACCAGGCCTGCTTTACAAGACCTCCTAAAAGAGGCACTACACATAGAAAGGAACAACCAGTACCAGCCATTCCAAAATCACACTAAATGCTAAGCAGCATCAACATAATGAAGAATCTACAACAACTAACGGGCAAAACAGACACTTAGAATCAAAATGGCAGTATCAAATTCACACATAACAATATTATCCCTAAATGTAAATGGACTAAATGCACCAATCAAAAGACACAGACTGGCAAATTGGATAAAAAGCCAAAACCCATCAGTGTGCTGTATCCAAGAAGCCCATCTCACATTCAAGGATACACAAAGGCTCAAAATAAAGGGATGGAGGAAGATTTACCAAGCAAATGGAGAGCAAAAAAAAGCAGGAGTTGCAATTCTCATCTCTGATAAAATAGACTTTAAAGCAACAAAGATCAAAAGAGACAAAGAAGGCCATTACATAATGGTAAAAAGATCAATACAACAAGAAGAGCTAACAATCCTAAACATTTATGGACCCAATGCAGGAGCACCCAGATTCATAAGGCAAGTTCTTAATGACTTACAAAGAGACTTAGACTCCCACACAATAATAGTGGGATACTTTAACACTCCACTGTCAATATTAGACAGATCAACCAGACAGAAAATCAACAAGGATATCCAGGGCTTAAACTCAGACCTGGAGCAAGCAAACCTGATAGACCTTTACAGAACTCTCCACCCCAAATCCACAGAATACACATTCTTCTCAGCACCACGTCACACCTACTCTAAAACTGACCACATAATTCGAAGTAAAGCACTGCTCAGCAAATGCAAAACAACTGAAATCATAACAAACAGCTTCTCAGACCATGGTGCAATCAAGTTAGAACTCAGAATTCAGAAACTAACCCAGAACCGCACAGCTTCATGGAAACTGAATAACTGGCTCTTGAATGTTGACTGGGTAAACAATGAAATGAAGGCAGAAATAAAGAAGTTCTTCGAAACCAATGAGAACGAAGACACAACATGCCAGAATCTCTGGGACACATTTAAAGCAGTCTCTAGAGGAAAGTATATAGCAATAAGTGCCCATATGAGGAGAATGGAGAGATCCAAAATTGACACCCTATCGTCAAAATTGAAAGAGCTAGAGGAGCAAGATCAAAAAAACTCAAAACCCAGCAGAAGACAAGAAATTACTAAGATCAGAGCTGAGCTGAAGGAGATTGAGACACGAAAAACCCTTCAAAAAATCAATAAATCCAAGAGCTGGTTTTTTGAAAAGATCAACAAAATAGACAGACCACTAGCCAGATTGATTAAAAATAAAAGAGAGAACAACCAAATAGATGCAATAAAAAATGATAAAGGGGAAATCACCACAGATTCCACAGAAATTCAAACCATCATCAGAGAATATTACAAACAACTCTATGCACATAAACTAGTAAACCTGGAAGAAATGGATAAATTCCTGGACTCCTGTGTCCTCCCAAGCCTAAACCAGGAGGAAGCTGAAACTATGAATAGACCAATAACAAGGTCTGAAGTTGAGGCAGCAATTAAGAGCCTACCTCACAAAAAAAGCCCAGGTCCAGATGGGTTCACAGCCGAATTCTACCAGACACACAAGGAGGAGCTGGTACCATTCCTTCTAAAACTATTTCAAACAATCCAAAAAGAGGGAATCCTTCCCAAATCATTTTATGAGACCAACATCATCCTGATACCAAAACCCGGCAGAGACCCAACGAGAAAAGAAAACTTCAGGCCAATATCCATGATGAACATAGATGCAAAAATCTTCAATAAAATATTGGCAAGCCGATTGCAACAGCAAATCAAAAAACTTATTCATCATGATCAAGTAGGATTCATCCCAGGGATGCAAGGCTGGTTCAACATACGCAAGTCTATCAACGTAATTCACCACATAAACAGAACCAAAAACAAAAACCACATGATTATCTCAATTGACGCAGAGAAGGCATTTGACAAAATTCAACAGCCCTTTATGCTAAAAACCCTCAATAAACTCGGTATCGATGGAACGTATCTCAAAGTAATAAAAGCTATTTATGACAAACCAACAGCCAATATCATACTGAATGGGCAAAAACTGGAAGCATTCCCTTTGAAATCTGGTACTAGACAAGGATGCCCTCTCTCACCACTCCTATTCAATATAGTACTGGAAGTTCTAGCCAGAGCAATCAGGCAAGAAAAAGAAATAAAGGGTATTCAAATAGGAAAGGTGGAAGCCAAATTGTCTCTATTTGCAGACGACATGATAGTATACCTAGAAGACCCCATCGCCTCAGCCCAAAAACTCCTGAAACTGATAAACAACTTCAGCAAAGTCTCAGGATATAAAATCAATGTGCAAAAATCACAAGCATTCGTCTTCACCAATAACAGACTTAAAGAAAGCCAAATCAAGAGCGAACTGCCATTCGCAATTGCTACAAAAAGAATAAAATACCTTGGAATACAACTCACAAGGAACGTAAGGGACCTCTTCAAGGAGAACTACAAACCACTGCTCAACGAAATCAGAGAGGACACAAACAGATGGAGAAACATTCCATGTTCATGGTTAGGAAGAATTAATATCGTGAAAATGGCTATACTGCCCAAAGTAATTTACAGAATCAATGCTATCCCCATCAAGCTACCATTGACTTTCTTCACAGAACTGGAAAAAACCACCATGAACTTCATATGGAACCAAAAGAGAGCCCGCATAGCCAAGTCAATTCTAAGCAAAAAGAACACAGCGGGGGGCATCACACTACCGGATTTCAAACTATACTACAAGGCTACAGTAATCAAAACAGCATGGTACTGGTACCAAAACAGAGATATAGACCAATGGAACAAAACAGAGGCACCGGAGGCAACACAACATACATACAACTATACAATCTTTGATAAACCTGACAAAAACAAGCAATGGGGCAAGGATTCCATGTTTAACAAATGGTGTTGGGAAAACTGGCTAGCCATGTGCAGAAAGCAGAAACTGGACCCCTTCCTGACACCTTACACTAAAATTAACTCCAGATGGATTAAAGACTTAAACATAAGACCTGGCACCATAAAAACCCTAGAAGGAAATCTAGGCAAAACTATCCAGGACATAGGAGTAGGCAAGGACTTCATGAACAAAACACCAAGAGCATTGGCAACAAAAGCCAAAATAGACAAATGGGACCTAATGAAACTCCACAGCTTCTGCACGGCAAAAGAAACAGTCACTAGAGTGGATCGGCAACCAACAGAATGGGAAAAAATTTTCGCAGTCTACCCATCTGACAAAGGGCTGATATCCAGAATTTACAAACAACTCAAGCAGATTTACAGGAAAAAAACAAACAAGCCCATTCAAAAGTGGGCAAAGGATATGAACAGATACTTTACGAAAGAAGATATATATGAGGCCAACAATCATATGAAAAAATGCTCATCGTCACTGGTCATCAGAGAGATGCAAATCAAAACCACATTGAGATACCATCTCACGCCAGTTAGAATGGCGATCATTAAAAAATCTGGAGACAACAGATGCTGGAGAGGATGTGGAGAAAAAGGAACACTTTTACACTGTTGGTGGGAGTGTAAATTAGTTCAACCATTGTGGAAGACAGTGTGGCGATTCCTCAAGGCCTTAGAAATAGAAATTCCATTTGACCCAGCAATCCCATTACTGGGTATATATCCAAAAGACTATAAATCGTTCTACTATAAGGACACATGTACACGAATGTTCATTGCAGCACTGTTTACAATAGCAAAGACCTGGAATCAGCCCAAATGCCCATTGATGATAGACTGGATTGGAAAAATGTGGCACATATACACCATGGAATATTATGCAGCAATCAGAAATGATGAGTTTGTGTCGTTTGTAGGGACATGGATGAATCTGGAAAACATCATCCTCAGCAAACTGACACAAGAACAGAAAATGAAACACCGCATATTCTCACTCATAGGTGGGTGATGAAAAATGAGAACACATGGACACAGAAAGGGGAGTACTAAACACTGGGGTCTATTGGGGGGAAAAGGGGAGGGCCAGTGGGAGGGGGAGGTGGGGAGGGATAGCCTGGGGAGAAATGCCAAACGTGGGTGAAGGGGAGAAGAAAAGCAAAGCACACTGCCATGTGTGTACCTACGCAACTGTCTTGCATGCTCTGCTCATGTACCCCAAAACCTATAATCCAATAAAAAATTAAAAAAAAAAAAAAAAAAAAAAAAAAAAAAAAAAAAAAAAAAAAAAGAAACACTACAAGCCAGAAGAGAGTGGGGGCCAATATTCAACATCCTTAAAGAAAAGAACTTTCAACCCAGAATTTCATATCCAGCCAAACTGAGCTTCAGAAGTGAAGGAAAAATAAAATCCTTTGTGAACAAGCAAGTACTCAGAGATTTTGTCACCACCAGGCCTGCTTTACAAGACCTCCTAAAAGAGGCACTACACATAGAAAGGAACAACCAGTACCAGCCATTCCAAAATCACACTAAATGCTAAGCAGCATCAACATAATGAAGAATCTACAACAACTAACGGGCAAAACAGACACTTAGAATCAAAATGGCAGTATCAAATTCACACATAACAATATTATCCCTAAATGTAAATGGACTAAATGCACCAATCAAAAGACACAGACTGGCAAATTGGATAAAAAGCCAAAACCCATCAGTGTGCTGTATCCAAGAAGCCCATCTCACATTCAAGGATACACAAAGGCTCAAAATAAAGGGATGGAGGAAGATTTACCAAGCAAATGGAGAGCAAAAAAAAGCAGGAGTTGCAATTCTCATCTCTGATAAAATAGACTTTAAAGCAACAAAGATCAAAAGAGACAAAGAAGGCCATTACATAATGGTAAAAAGATCAATACAACAAGAAGAGCTAACAATCCTAAACATTTATGGACCCAATGCAGGAGCACCCAGATTCATAAGGCAAGTTCTTAATGACTTACAAAGAGACTTAGACTCCCACACAATAATAGTGGGATACTTTAACACTCCACTGTCAATATTAGACAGATCAACCAGACAGAAAATCAACAAGGATATCCAGGGCTTAAACTCAGACCTGGAGCAAGCAAACCTGATAGACCTTTACAGAACTCTCCACCCCAAATCCACAGAATACACATTCTTCTCAGCACCACGTCACACCTACTCTAAAACTGACCACATAATTCGAAGTAAAGCACTGCTCAGCAAATGCAAAACAACTGAAATCATAACAAACAGCTTCTCAGACCATGGTGCAATCAAGTTAGAACTCAGAATTCAGAAACTAACCCAGAACCGCACAGCTTCATGGAAACTGAATAACTGGCTCTTGAATGTTGACTGGGTAAACAATGAAATGAAGGCAGAAATAAAGAAGTTCTTCGAAACCAATGAGAACGAAGACACAACATGCCAGAATCTCTGGGACACATTTAAAGCAGTCTCTAGAGGAAAGTATATAGCAATAAGTGCCAATATGAGGAGAATGGAGAGATCCAAAATTGACACCCTATCATCAAAATTGAAAGAGCTAGAGGAGCAAGATCAAAAAAACTCAAAACCTAGCAGAAGACAAGAAATAACTAAGATCAGAGCTGAACTGAAGGAGATTGAGACACGAAAAACCCTTCAAAAAATCAATAAATCCAAGAGCTGGTTTTTTGAAAAGATCAACAAAATAGACAGAACACTAGCCAGATTGATTAAAAAGAAAAGAGAGAACAACCAAATAGATGCAATAAGAAATGATAAAGGGGAAATCACCACAGATTCCACAGAAATTCAAACCATCATCAGAGAATATTACAAACAACTCTATGCACATAAACTAGTAAACCTGGAAGAAATGGATAAATTCCTGGACTCCTGCATCCTCCCAAGCCTAAACCAGGAGGAAGCTGAAACTATGAATAGACGAATAACAAGGTCAGAAGTCGAGGCAGCAATTAAGAGCCTACCACACAAAAAAAGCCGAGGTCCAGACGGGTTTACAGCCGAATTCTACCAGATGCACAAAGAGGAGCTGGTACCATTCCTTCTAAAACTATTCCAAATAATCCAGAAAGAGGGAATCCTTCCCAAATCATTTTATGAGACCAACATCATCCTGATACCAAAACCCGGCAGAGACCCAACAAGAAAAGAAAACTTCAGGCCAATGTCCATGATGAACATAGATGCAAAAATCTTCAATAAAATATTGGCAAGCCAATTGCAACAGCAAATCAAAAAACTTATTCATCATGATCAAGTGGGATTCATCCCGGGGATGCAAGGCTTGTTCAACATACGGAAGTCTATAAACGTATTTCACCACATAAACAGAACCAAAAACAAAAACCACATAATTATCTCAATTGATGCAGGAAGGCATTTGACAAAATTCAACAGCCCTTTATGCTAAAAACCCTCAATAAACTCGGTATCGATGGAACGTATCTCAAAGTAATAAAAGCTATTTATGACAAACCAACAGCCAATATCATACTGAATGGGCAAAAACTGGAAGCATTCCCTTTGAAATCTGGCACTAGACAAGGATGCCCTCTTTCACCACTCCAATTCAATATAGTACTGGAAGTTCTAGCCACAGGAATCAGGCAAGAAAAAGAAATAAAGGGTATTCAAATAGGAAAGGTGGAAGCCAAATTGTCTCTATTTGCAGACGACATGATAGTATACCTAGAAGACCCCATCGCCTCAGCCCAAAAACTCCTAAAACTGATAAGCAACTTCAGCAAAGTCTCAGGATATAAAATCAATGTGCAAAAATCACAAGCATTCATCTACACCAATAACAGACTTAAAGAAAGCCAAATCAAGAACAAACTGCCATTCACAATTGCTACAAAAAAAATAAAATACCTTGGAATACAACTCACAAGGAATGTAAGGGACCTCTTCAAGGAGAACTACAAACCACTGCTCAACGAAATCAGACAGGACACAAACAGATGGAGAAACATTCCATGTTCATGGTTAGGAAGAATTAATATCGTGAAAATGGCTATACTGCCCAAAGTAATTTACAGAATCAACGCTATCCCCATCAAGCTACCATTGACTTTCTTCACAGAACTGGAAAAAACCACCATAAACTTCATATGGAACCAAAAGAGAGCCCGCATAGCCAAGTCAATTCTAAGCAAAAAGAACACAGCGAGGGGCATCACACTACCAGATTTCAGACTATACTACAAGGCTACAGTAATCAAAACAGCATGGTACTGGTACCAAAACAGAGATATAGACCAATGGAACAAAACAGAGGCACCGGAGGCAACACAACATATCTACAACTATACAATCTTTGATAAACCTGACAAAAACAAGCAATGGGGAAAGGATTCCCTGTTTAACAAATGGTGTTGGGAAAACTGGCTAGCCATGTGCAGAAAGCAGAAACTGGACCCCTTCCTGACACCTTACACTACAATTAACTCCAGATGGATTAAAGACTTAAACATAAGACCTGGCACCATAAAAACCCTAGAAGGAAATCTAGGCAAAACTATCCAGGACATAGGAGTAGGCAAGGACTTCATGAACAAAACACCAAAAGCATTGGCAACAAAAGCCAAAATAGACAAATGGGACCTAATCAAACTCCGCAGCTTCTGCACGGCAAAAAAAACAGTCACTAGAGTGAATCGGCAACCAACAGAATGGGAAAATTTTTTTGCAGTTTACCCATCTGACAAAGGGCTGATATCCAGAATTTACAAAAACTCAAACAGATATACAGGAAAAAAACAAACAAGCCCATTCAAAAGTGGGCAAAGGATATGAACAGACACTTTACGAAAGAAGACATATATGAGGTCAACAATCATATGAAAAAATGCTGATCGTCACTGGTCATCAGAGAGATGCAAATCAAAACCACATTGAGATACCATCTCACGCCAGTTAGAATGGCGTTCATTTAAAAATCTGGAGAAAACCGATGCTGGAGAGGATGTGGAGAAAAAGGAACACTTTTACACTGTTGGGGGGAGTGTACATTAGTCCAACCATTGTGGAAGACAGCGTGGTGATTCCTCAAGGCCTTAGAAATAGAAATTCCATTTGACCCAGCAATCCCATTATTGGGTATATATCCAAAGGACTATAAATCGTTCTACTATAAGGACGCATGTACACGAATGTTCATTGCAGCACTGTTTACAATAGCAAAGACATGGAATCAACCCAAATGCCCATTGATAATAGACTGTATTGGAAAAATGTGGCACATATACACCATGGAATGTTATGCAGCAATCAGAAATGATGAGTCTGTGTCGTTTGTAGGGACATGGATGAATCTGGAGAACATCATTCTCAGCAAACTGACACAAGAACAGAAAATGAAACACCACATATTCTCACTCATAGGCGGGTGATGATAAATGAGAACACATGGCCACAGGGAGGGGAGTACTAAACACTGGGGTCTATTGGGGGAAAGGGGGAGGGCTAGTGGGAGGGGGAGGTGGGGAGGGATAGCCTGGGGAGAAATGTCAAATGAGGGTGAAGGGGAGAAAGGAAGCAAAACACACTGCCATGTGTGTACCTACACAACTGTCTTGCATGTTCAGCTCATGTACCCCAAAACCTAAAATGCAATAAAAAATTTAAAAAAAAATTATGCCAGAAGGAAAGTTAGCTAGCATCTGGAAAGTGGACAATAAATTATCTTTTCATTTAGCCATTTTGAATGTGGTATTAATACCATTTTGGGGAAAAAACTGTCTAGAGTAATAGCTGTGTAGAGTAAAGTTTGAAGACTGATCTTTTTAAGGGCCTCAATATTAGGAGTGTGTGTAGTAAATGTTTAATGGATGGGAAAGTTAATCAATGAATAAATGATTGAGAGGTGATAACCCTCAATAATCCTCAAATATGAGGTAGTACAAGGTGGTATTATGTTTTTCCTTTTTTTTTTTTTTTTTTTGGAGACTGGGTCTTGCTCTGTTGCTCAGGTTGGAATGCATGATGATCTCAGCTCTCTGCAACCTCTACCTCCCAGGCTCAAGTGATCCTCCCACCTCAGCCTCCCAAGTTATTGGGACCACAGGCATGCGCCATATCACCCAGCTAATTTTTGTATTTTTTGTAAAGATGAGGTTTTACCATTTTTCCCAGGCTGGTCTCATACTCCTGGACTTAAGCAATCCATTAGCCTTGGCCTCCAAAAGTGAAGAGATTACAAACCTGAGTCACTACGCCCAGCCTTTTTCTCTTTTCTTGGTATTTCTTTATCAATGGGGAAACCTTACTGATCTAACCACTCCCAGCATCTTTTTCTAATCTGTTCTGCTCCTTAGTAGAAAGGGCAAGTGACTTATTGGTGAGTTTTGGAGGAATGACAAGATATGCACTGCCCAATCAATTCTCTTTATAGCTCTTGGATTCAGTTGCCACAATGGAGCGAATCATCCTCTCTCATATACCTTGGGCAGGTTTTTGTCAGGGGGAGGGAATGGGCAGGGCAACTTTAGGAAAGGCTTTCCCTGTTCCAATGCTTCTGTGTCTGGGTACCCACCTTTATCTGATTTGGGGGTTTGTTATTAGAATACCTTCTTGACAGTATATTTTTGGCATATTTTTCAATACCGTTTTTATCAGTAGTAAAGGTGATATTTTGAGCTCCATTTACTGGCTCTTACATCTTATATATCATTTGGTTTAGAAATCAGGTAGAAAATTAGAGAGCTATCTATTAAATCCTTCCAAAATGCCAGGATGCATTACTTTCACATAAGCCTTAGAAAAATATTTTCCTGCTAAATTTAGAGAAGAAATATGTTTATGCCTTAGCATAACAGCAAATTTACTTTTTGTTTCATATAATTGCACACATATACTTTTGTAAATGTGTAAAAATAATGTTTAATTATTAATGTTTTAATGATTTCTTGTGCTTATAAATTTTCTAAAGTATCCAAAATATAATTATTTTTCTAGAAAAAAGTTAACAATAGGGCCAAATCCTCCTCTTTAAGTTCTCTAAAAATATCTGTTTACAAAACATGAAATGGTAGCACTTGAACACCTTTTTCTGTCTTTTCTGGTTTGCAAGCAAATCAGAGAGATTTATAATGCTCTTTATCAATTTTAATGTGCTAATATATTCGCATTTACAAATTACAATACAAATAAAATTTATGTAGATAACCATAAGAAGTGTTACATGAAACTATGGCAAACATTTGAGAACATATAGGAAATGAACTCTTTTCCTAGCAGAATATAAATTAGCAAAATTCATCTAAGGGAAGTGAAAAAATTGATAGTCGTCAAAAAAGAAAAAAAAAGAATTGAAATGGTGATTAAGGAAACAACATTAAAAATGGAATCTATCTAACATATAAATAAAAGATGATTCCAGTGCTGTCTAAATTCATTTTATGAAACCATTATGATTTTAATATCAAAACTTACAAAGATAGTACCACCTAATTTAAGATTATAAAAGTAAGTTTTCTAAAAATAGATGTTGCCACATGGAGCAATCATTATTTCAAAAAGTTATGGCAGGTCCCAATACAGTTTATTGTAGAAATACTGAGATTATTTTATATTGATTGATCTATTAGTATAGTTCATTAACTTAAAAAATTAGAGAAAAGTTTACACATATTTTATTAAAATGCTAAAAATGTGTTTGAAAAAAATATTCAGGAACCATGCCTAATAAGAACTCCAGGTAAACTGAAGTATTAGAAAATTACTTAAACATGATAAAGACATTATAAATTCCAAAAGCAAATGTATACATAAATATATATATATAAATTATATATATGAATTATAAAATATTAATAAATACTTTTAAAATTTTAATTAGAAACCAGAAAAGCATACCTGTTCCATGATTATTTGGTATTAGATTGAAGGATGGCATATATTAAATAAGAGAAAAAAATTAAATAATAGCTATACATTTTGAAAAAGAAAGGTGAAATTATTTATTTTTGCTGATTAGGTGATTAGATAACTAAAAAACCTAGAATAACTAAATAATAACTCAAAGATATTCTGGGAATAATATAATAAAATCAGGAAAAGTTATATATATATGATATGGATAAATAATAACTAGTATCTATTTTACCAATAAGTAACTAGAAGAGGAATTAGGAAAAATTCCATTCTGAATAGAAACAGAAATATATACAGTGCTTAGGAATCAGGTTAACAAAGGTGATCAGAGGCATGTTAAAGAAAACTGCAAAATCTCATTGAAACAAATAAATCTGATGGAAAATCAGATGTCATTTCTGAATGGGAAAGTGTAACAGCCCGAAAGCGACTACTCTCCCAAAATTTTTAGATATTTAATGCAATGACAATTTGAATTCTCATGTAGTTAAAAAAAATAAATAGCTTATTGTGAAGTTTATGTATAACATTGAATATAAAAAATTAGGAAAATCATGAACAAATATCAGGACAAATTATAAGGCCACAATAATAAATGCATATGATATTGGCATAAAACAAAAAACAGATCAGAGAAAAAAGGAATCTAGAAAAATCTGAAACAGACTTTAAAGAAAATAGTATGCATTTTTCAATTATAAAATGGACAGAGGATAGAAGCAGACAACTAACAGATGAATAGTTTTACATGTCTAACAAAAATCAGAAAACGTGGTCAAACTCGTCAAAAAACTGAATGGTGAAGAAAAAAAGAAATATTACTCATTTTACAAAGCCACTAGAATTAAAATATACTGTGAAATCTATTCTAGCAAATATGGCAGAGCAATTTTATTTATCATTGGTAGAAGACTTTTCTAATTTTATTGTTCCCTTGGATAACAATTGAGTACCATCTATTTAAGAAATTAATATTCTTCTACAAAACTACCCTATTCCTAGGAATCAACCCCACAAAAATAAAAATACACCATATAAAATTACAATTTGGAGACTTTTTAGAATTCATGCTCTTGAAGTCAAAAAACTAGAAACATTTGGAAGTTTACTGTTTACTGTAATTTCTAAATATTTGGAGATTTTTAAAGTATTTTTAGTTTAGAACATAATTTCATCCTGTTCTAGGAGGATAATTTAAATGACTTCTATTTTTAAATATTGTTTTCCATTCCAGCAAGTATAGCTAAATTTTTGTTGCTGTTGTGTTGTTGTTAAGGCATACTAAGGTATGACACAGACTGTTACCTATTTTGGTTGAATGCTACCTGACAGCTTGGAAAGAATGTATTCCCTTGCTGCTGTTAAAGGAACTATGGTGGCTCACGCCTGTAATCCCGGCACTTTGGGAGGCTAAGGCGGGTGGATCACTTGAGCCCAGAAGTTTGACACCAGCCTTCGCAGCACAGCAAGACCTTATCTATACAAAAAAATTAAACAAAATTAGCTGAGTGTCTTGGCATGCCTTTAGTCTGAGCTACTCAGGAGGCTGAGGTGGAAGCAATGCTTGAGCCTCCTTCTGTGAGTCTACCGTGAGCCAAGTTGAGGCTACTGTAAGCCAAGATTATGCCACAGCACTTCAGTCTGGCAAGAGAGAAAAGCCCTATCTCAAAATAATAATGATAATAATAGTAAAATAATTAAAGTATGGAGCATTCTATAAATATCAGTGAGATTAAGTGGATAATGATAGTGCTCTTTGTAAAATTCATTCTTTATAGCTGTTTCTATGTGCTGGATCTGTCAATTACTGAAAGAGGGAAGTGCATTGAAGCCTCCAACTATTATACTAGATTTGTTTCTTTCTTGTTTCAGTTCTGTTTTCCCTCATATATTCGAACTCTCTGTTGTCAGTGAATGCATGTTTGAGATTATGTCTTCTTGGAGAGTGAAGACTCTATCCATGATAGTATTCCTTGTTCTGAAGTCTTCTTTATCTGAAATTAATATAGCTAATCTAGCTTTTTCTTGGTTAGTGATAGTATTATATATCCTTTTATTTTGAACCTATCCATCTTTCTGTTTAAAATTGCCTTCTTATTGTAACATATTTTTATTTTTTTATTGCATTTTAGGTTTTGGGGTACATGTGCAGAACATGCAAGATAGTTGCATAGGTACACATGTGGCAGTGTGATTTGCTGCCTTCCTCCCCTTCACCCACATCTGGCATTTCTCCCCATGCCATCCCTCCCCAACTTCCCCCCCGCTGTCCCTCCCCTATTCCCCACAACAGACCCCAGTGTGTAGTGTTCCGCTTACTGTGTCCATGTGTTCTCATTGTTCATCACCCACCTATGAGTGAGAACATGCAGTATTTCATTTTCTGTTCTTGTGTCAGTTTGCTGAGAATGATGTTCTCCAGATTCATCCATGTCCCTACAGGACACGAACACATCATGTTTGATTGCTGCATAATATTCCATGGTGTATATGTGCCATATTTTCCCAGTTCAGTCTATAATCGATGGGCATTTGGGTTGGTTCCAGGTCTTTGCTATTGCAAACAGTGCTTCAGTGAACATTCATGTGCATGTGTCCTTATAGTAGAACGATCTATAGTCCTTTGGATATATACCCAGTAATGGGATTGCTGGGTCAAATGGAATTTCTATTTCTAGGTCCTTGAGGAATTGCCACACTGTCTTCCACAATGTTTGAACTAGTTTACACTCTGACCAGCAGTGTAAAAGTGTTCCTATTTCTCCACATCCTCTCCAGCATCTGCTGTATCCAGATTTTTTAGTGATCACCATTCTAACTGGTGTAAGATGGTATCTCAATGTAGTTTTGATTTGCATTTCTCTAATGGCCATTGATGATGAGCATTTTTTCATATGATTGTTGGCCTCATGTATGTCTTCTTTTGTAAAGTGTCTGTTCATATCCTTTGCCCATTTTTGGATGGACTTGTTTGTTTTTTTATTGTAATTCTGTTTGAGTTCTTTGTAAATTCTGGATATCAGCCCTTTGTCAGATGGGTAAACTGCAAAAATTTTTCCCATTCTGTTGGTTGCCAGTTCACTCTAATGACTGTTTCTTTTGCTGTGCAGAAGCTGTGGAGTTTGATTAGGTCCCATTTGTCTATTTTGGCTTTTGTTGTCAATGCTTTTGGTGTTTTGGTCATGAAGTCCTTGCCTACTCCTATGTCCTGAATGGTTTTGCCTATATTTTCTTCTAGGGTTTTTATGGTGCCAGGTCTTATGTTTAAGTCTTTAATCCATCTGGAGTTAATTGTAGTGTAAGGTGTCAGGAAGGGGTCCAGTTTCTGCTTTCTGCACATGGCTAGCCAGTTTTCTTAACACCATTTATTAAATAGGGAATCCTTTCCCCGTTGCTTGTTTTTTGTCAGGTTTATCCAAGATTGTATAGTTGTAGATATGTTGTGTTGCCTCCAAGGCCTCTGTTTTGTTCCATTGGTCTATATCTCTGTTTTGGTACCAGTACCATGCTGTTTTGATTACTGTAGCCTTGTAGTATAGTTTAAAGTCTGGTAGTGTGATTCCTCCTGCTGTGTTCTTTTTTGCTTAGAATTGACTTGGCTATGCTGGCTCCCTTTTGGTTCCATATGAAGTTTAAGGTGTTTTTTTCCAGTTCTGTGAAGAAGGTCATTGGTAGCTTGATGGGGATAGCATTGAATCTGTAAATTACTTTGGGCAGTATGGCCATTTTCACGATATTGATTCTTCCTAACCATGAACATGGAATGTTTCTCCATCTGTTTGTGTTTTTTTCCACTTTAATGATCTTTGTCTTCCACTTGATGCATTTAGACCATTAACATATACTTATTTACATGGTTGGGTAAATAGGTATCTATTTCATAACTTTTCTATTTTCTATTTATTGAATTTTCTCTTTGTTTTCCCATACTTCCCTCTTCAGTCTTCTCTGGTTTGATTTGGGCATTTTATGACTCCATTTTATCTCCTTCCTGACCATATCATTTATCTTTTTTGTAAAAATTTTTAGTAATTCTCCCCACAGTTTATGATATATTTACATCTAATCAAATCCCACTCTAAATAACACAATCTGCTTCACAGGTATTGCAAGTAACTTAGAATATTCCAGATCCCTCCCTCCCATCTTTGTGGTATTGTCATCAGTCACTTCTGTACCCATATGCTGTAATCACTCAATATATTTTAACTTTTATTAATTTAAACAAAGCGTTATCTTTTAGATCAATTATGATTAATAAAAGTCAAAGATTATTTTATCTTCATTTATTTCTTCTCTGATTAACCTTTGTTTTTAATGTAGATTCAAGTTTCTGAGGGGATTTTTCTCAGATTCTCACTCTGAGAACGTGGTAGGTTTCTAACAAGAAAGCCAATGAAATTATGATGGGCATCTCTAACACTGAGGCTCCAGGGGCTCGTTTCTCACTCTTAAGCTAATCTTCTTATCTCCATTATTTCATCAAAATTTCTATTTGAATATTTCTACCACCTAATGGCTCCAGCAGCTTTTGTTCAAGGTAAGCCTGGTATCTCTCTGGATGTGCCTGTCTTTTCAGATTTTAGAGTGGCAGTTCTCCGATAGGTTCAAACACATCATTAATTTTTACTTTGCTTCACTGTTTCTTGTAAAGACTGAATTAACTACTTACAACCTCTTTATATGAGAGCTCTCAAGATATTTTGAAAAGTGAGAAATGAAAGTTTCAGTTTTGTAGAATTTATCTTGTAATAAAAAGGACAAAAATGCTGAGAAAAAATCTCTTAATATATGGGGTATGCTTGCATATTTTCTCTGATTAAGAAGACTAGCGTGATTTTATGCTCACAAGATTGTTCACACTCGGTATTTTATACGACTGAGATATAGTAAGGCAAAAGGGGAAATGATTAACTTTGTTGTTGTAAATTTTTGTATCATGTTAGTATTCCTATTACAAAAAGTATATATTACTTCTTTAAATTTATTATTATTTAAAAAATTATATAGTTTGGCAGTAGTATTTATTATTTTTGTTCATGAATAATGATGACAAACCTTTAAAAGTAAGAGAATGCAAAACGCCAGGCTAAGAACATGACCTTTATTTGAGAAGGAAGGAAGTGCTACTGATGAATTTTGAGCAGAGAAATAATATAATTTGAGTTCTGCTGTTAGAAAACTTATTTAGCAGCTGCGTGTTGAATGGTAACCCATTTCAGAGGCTATCAGAATTGTGATAACAATGTTATTTTATATTTGCTCAGTGCTTTAAAATGTGTTGAGCCCTCTCACTTATATTAACCCATTTATTTCTCAAAATTGTATTGAGAATCATGCATATACAAATTTTACTTTACGTTTGGAAATGTGGACACTGGCTCTAAGCAACTACACAACATGCTTTGACCACACACATGGTGTGTTTCACAAGGAGGGCGTAAAACTAGAACTTTTGCCATCTGTTCCATCACGTTGCCTCTGCATAAAAATTAACAAAAATAGCCTTACATTTTTATGAACCTTAGTGTTCATGAAGTACTTTCCTGGGGCAATATTAAGGTTGTAATAATATAATTGAAAACAAACAATGTATGCCAAAGTCAAACAACAATATATGGGAAAAGCAAATAAATGAAAAAAGCGGGAAAGGATTTAGTGTATGTTTCATCTTTAACTTTATTACATCTTAACTGAACTTTATGTTGGCTACTAAATCTGTATTTTGTAAATGAGGAAATTTAGTTTTAAGGAGGTTGAGTGATTTGCTCCAAGTCACTTGCTCCAATATATATGTCTTTTAGACAGAGTCTCACTCTTGTCTCCCTGGCTGAAGTGCACCTCAAACTCTGTCTCAGCATCTGCTTCTGGAGAACTCTTCTTGTTACATTTTATACCAGGACTGGTCCAAGCAGGTGAACAGTAGTAGTAATTTTGATAGTAATCTCAGCTTCTTTGGCAACAAAGACCCTATCACTTACAATAGGTGGAGCACAGACAGCCCCTAGCATGAGATGGCACTTTGATTCTCACCAGTGGTGTGTTGTGATGCTCTGCCTGTAGATGGAAATGTACTTGTGAATGTGATGTATTGGTATTTTAGAGGTATGGAGGAAATAGGAGCTATAAGGATAATGATATTTATGGCTGTTGTGTTATTGATGTGTTACAGAAAAATGATAAGAACTGAGTAACCTGCTGTTGACAGCCAGAAGATTTTTTTGGCTGCACAAATAAATGAAGTTCTTATCTCCATCATCAAGGGAGTGAAGAAAGCCAAGGACTAATCCTAAGACTTAACAGAATAGATAGCCCTAAAAGACAGTTAAATGCCTAACTAAGGCAGGTTTCTTATGTTAAGATGAAGGACATGGTTGAGAAAATCTAGAATTCTAATATATGGGATATAATTTATGTGAGAATGCTCTTTAATATTTTGATACCTTAGAATCCACTGAATCAGATGTCCTCAATCCCTAGGCCATGGACTGGTACTGATCAATGGCCTGTTAGGAAGTGGGCTGCACAGCAAAAGGTGAGCATTGAACAAGCCAGAATTAACAGCTAAGCTCCGCCTCCTGTCCGATCAGCAGCAGCGTTAGATTCTCAAAGGAGCATGAACCTCATTCTGAACTACACATGGGAGGGATCTAGGTTGTGCACTCCTTATGAGAATCTAACGCCTAATGATCTTAAACGGAAAAGTTTCGCCCCCAAATCATGTCCTCTTGTCCCTTCACTCCATGAGAAACTTACCTTCCATGGAACCGGTCCCCAGGTGCTGAAAAGATTGGAAACTACTACTCTGAACCTACTCATACACTGAGGAGTCTGGTTCTAGACAAAAATTCTGTGTTTCAAAGGTTTGCCTGGCATATTTCACTGGGGGCAGCTGCGCTTCCCACCACAGACTTAGTGTGTTGCCAGTGTATGGTGGTTTTCCAGAAAGAATTATAGTCAAGAATCCAGGCACCCTGGGAAGGCCATGCTCATACACATATCTGCATTTGAACCAAGGTACCTCTATTAAGACTTATTTATGGAGGAGCAGAGGGAGGGAATCCTTGGCTGAGGCATTTTTTCCCCCTTGGCTAAGTACCTTTCCACTTCTAGCCTTTCCCCCCTCTTCTTTCCTCTGGCCAGTGAGTCCCTACAGTTGTAGGTATCTTGTTCCGGTCTCGGTGGGTAATGAGATGATTCCCCATCCTCTATCTGTACTACATCCACCTGCTGCAATCTTCTGGGGGAAAATCAGCACTTGGGAGCCAGCATCTTTTTTCTCTCTTGCTTGCACTGCTGCAAAGAGAATGAAGACTTGATTTTTTTTTTTTTGACTTTCAGTTTGGCTTAATGTCCTAATTGATGATCTCAATAACTAAATAATTGACAAATGGGCACAGTGAAAAGAGTATTTAGTTACACACAATGTCATTTTCTAATAGGGAAATCCTGTGCATCCTACTGGTGTTTTTCAAGCCATGCCAATGGGTCTTTTTTGAGAAGTGCTGGTGGGTTGTTTATAGCAACTTTTCAGTTTCCAGAAGGACCACTCGCCTTTCTCTTTAGGTTCTGACTCTTCAGCTGAGGTCTGCCCGGTGAGTTAAATTACAAGTCCAACCACAGGTCTCAAAGAAAGCTAGGGAATCAGTTCTTAGCTACTGCTCATGGTCCTCCTATAATAAGACCCCAAAGTGCCAGAAACTCCTAATTCTGAGTTATGTCTGATGGCTATTGTTGTCTCTAGTCCTGGTGCTATAGATGTCCTGTGAACACAGGAAGTATTGACATTTGTGACTTTGGGAAAAAGAATACAGAGCTTTTTAGGGTTGCTTTGCCCAGCAGCAAAAGGAAACTAAAGACTTGGCTAGTTCACTTTGGCAATAAAGGAGGTACTCTTGTTAAAGTTAATGAGGGAGAGTGGTGCCTAATGCTGTGTGCTACTACAGACTCCTTTCTATAGAGTGACCTAATAGAGGTCACTTTGCCTAAAGAAGAAAAGGAAGGGATGGGAGAAATAGAGCATGAACACCCGAGACCCTCTCCTTCCATAGCTTGGTACTACTTGGGGTCTGAAAAGTTTGGTTCACTTATGATGTGTTTTCTGCCACTGAAAATATGTTTGGATCATCCTCATGGAGGCTATAGTGGCTCTTCTAGCCATTGAATTAGTCTCTTGGGTCTACAATGAGTGGGAGCAGTAGATGATGAGACCAATTACCAGACTCAGATTTCTAGGTTTGTCCATACTGCTTCTGCTAGTTACTGAGCACAGTTAAACCTCCTTAATAGGTTAGGTCAATCAGTCCATGACACAATTTAAATCTTATGTGACAAACTTTCAGGCCTGGAAAAAGCAGCCATGCCAAGAGAGCAAAGATTGACCAGCTTAAAGAACAGCATAGGAGTAGTAAGTGGGTGTCCTTTCTTGGACATCCTAGGCAGAAGCCTTTTCAAAAAGATATCTGAATTTGGTTACTCAACAATGGAGTCTCAAGAAAGGAGATTAATGGGCTCCCTACCAAGGTATTAATGGCCTAGTTATCCAGCCATGGTGGTGACTGACAGGAGGCCTGCAAGTTCTGCGTGAGAATAGTCCCTATGATTGACACAAGGGCTATCACTTTCACCACTCCTAGTGAGTCTGGAGATAAATTGGAGAGGCCTGCCATATTTACCTGGGCCTTTTAGCTTTCAATAATAAACAAGGATGCTCATTCCCTGGTCCCCAGTGATCCACATTTGCCATGTAAGTTACAGGTTTCTGCAACCTCTCAGTTTACTAGGTGGGGTTACAGTAGAAAGATACCACCATGGATGAATAGTACCTGTGGGTCTTTTCGACCTGTAAGCTGTTGAATTCAGCTAAAATGTATGAACATGTTGAGAGACAAGTTGGCTTGTTATGGGCCTTGGTGGTTACTGAGCTCATGACCCATGGCTGTGAATTTGTTTTACAACTAGAAATTTCAATCATGTTATGGGTCTGAGCAAAGACCTCAGATTTCTAGGTGGGAGGGCTCAGAGAGGAATCCCCTTCCTAGTGAAATGAAAATGGTACATATAAAAGCAGGCAAAACCCAGGCTATCTGGAGTCTTGGAACCATTAGATGATTTCTGAGACCATAAAAAGTTCTTAGGAATGCACTTCAGGCATAGCACTCAGGTGTTGCTGCCTCCAGTGGTCCAATGGGAGCCAATATACAGGAGCCTCCTGGAGCATGCATAGGGCTGCTTCACTGATGGCTCTTCCTGGTTAACTTCTGCAATGAACTGAGGTGCAGCTGCTACCCTACCTGAAAGACACATGTCCCTTTCCGAGCATTGTAAAGAAGGCACAATAGGTAGAGCTTCATGTGCTTTGGATGGCTATTCAGGTCTTCCCAGAAATTGAGGTGTGCTGCATTTTCACTGAGTTATGGGTTGTGACTAGTATCCTTGTTCAGTCAGGACACTGGGAAGCCCTGGAATAGCAAATAAAACCCCTCTCTCGATGAGACACGTAGATAAAACTTGGCTCTGTTCCTAATAAGCATTTTGTTACTTATGTCACCAAAAAAATCACTGTTTCGTTGAAGGAGAACATAACTAATGAGCAGATCCAACTTGTCAGCTAAATGTAAGGACTAGATTGTTTTTTGCTCCCGATCCAACAGATGTATGAGCAATTGCCTCCTGGATCCATGAGAGACAGAGCCTACATGCATAGACTGCCGCTTTTCATTAGCAGTTGCTGAAACTACATGGAAAATATGTCTTGTCTGCCAGACCCTAGCCAAGGCTAAAAATACTTCCCAGGGGAAGACCTTTCCAGCCAATGGGACAGGGCATTCTTGGCAGATAGATCCAGGGATTCCACTGAATTCTAACTGTAGTTGGTAAGTTCTCAGGATTTGATGTAGCCATCCTCACAGGTTCCACTGACTCATGCTACACTGTCTAGGCCTGCAAGACATTTTTCCATGTTTGGCTTCCCTGAGCACATTGCATCTGGTAACAAACCTAGATTTGTGGTCCATGCTACGTACCAATGGGCCTCTACATGGGACATAAGATAACTCTCCCTGCTCTGTATTTACCCCAGGCTTCAGGAGTGGTTGAACATTTTAATGGTCAATTATAGGACAGACTTAAGTAGTGGCTGGGAGTGGATTAGGTAACCCCAGCATAGACTACATATCTCAGATGAGCAACCTGAGGCCTTAAGGCAGCAATTCCCTGAATGGGCACTGCTCATTTACACCACATTTCTGCCTATGTTTTCCATTCCCTTCCTTCAATAGTAACTCTTTTTTTTTTTTTTTTTTTTTTTGAGATGGAGTTTTGCTCTTGTTATACAGGCTGGAGTGCAATGGCGTGATCTCGGCTCACCACAACCTCCGCCTCCTGGGATCAGGCAATTCTCCTGCCTCAGCCTCCTGAGTAGCTGGGATCACAGGCACGCGCCACCACGCCCAGCTAATTTTTTTTGTATTTTTAGTAGAGACAGGGTTTCACCATGTTGACCAGAATGGTCTCGATCTCTTGACCTCGTGATCCACCCACCTTGGCCTCCCAAAGAATAGTAACTCTTTTATAAGTTGACACCTTTGTCTCCATGAGGGACTCAGCAATGACCTTCTCTCCCCTTGACCCTTTCCCAAGGTATCAGATTGATGGGAGATCAGGATGATTTTTAAACAGCAAAGGGTAAAATAAAGTAACCTTATCTATCTCTGGGGCCAGAGCTTTTTTTCTTTTTCACTAATAAGGTCAGGAAGATAATGACCATCACTTTGAGGTCTCTAGTTCAATGTTTTCTTTAACTCATCATTTTCTTTAATATAGCCCTGTCATTTTGTTCCAGGTAGCCCACATGATGACTAAATACATATGAAATAAAAATTTATATTTAGCCACAAGAGGATCCAAGCCAGCAGTTTTGAGTTTACCCTAATGGATGAATAGAGGGTGCTACTGCTGCCCATGCACAAAACAGACTATCCGAGTCTCAGTCTATGATGAATAGTCTCCCTCAATGACTCTTAAGACCTAAAAGCCTGTAAATGGAATATGGAGCAGGAAAGATATTTAACTTCTATTCTCTCTTTCTTACTGAGTAGCCTATGAGAATCTTGCTTCATTGAATTCACTGGTACGTCTGTTCCAGGGAGTTGATGTCACTGTGAGTTTGATGACCTGGTGAATATGGCACCCATTACTTGACCTCACAGATAAATATTTGATCAGATGGACATTTCTCTAGCCATGGACCTTTCTGGCACCTCAAGTACTCCAATGTTATTTGTCTAGACTCAACACATTACTGTAACCACACCTTGATATTACAGAGTAAAACACCTCCCTAAGTGTCAACTCAGTTATGTTACAGATGGGAGCAACTAAACATCTGGCAGAGGTAGCATAAGATCTGCCACTGGGATTATTTTGGCCACAGTGGTCGTAGCCTACTTCCTTACACTCACCCCTGCCCTGTTCAGATACAGTGATTCCCACTGTCTGAGTTGTCCGATTGCGACAAGCCAGGTCTCAGTAATGCAGGCCTCCATAACAACTGTTTCAGTACTGAGCGGTTAAGTTAAATATTAAAAGCCAGTGCCCTTATACAAAGGCTGGAATGTAACAAAGAGCCCACCAAGTGTTTTGTCTAGGTTTTTCCTGGGCCTTAAAGCATGATGGCAAAATAACAAAGGAATTCTTAGCAGGACCCATTTAGGATTAAACAAGTTTTATTGTGGGTCTGAAGAAACTCCCCAGAACTCCACAAACAAGTTTATTGGGGATCTAAAAGAACTCCCCAAACCTCTGTGATTTAACAGGAGACAAGATAATAAAGGTAATCATCCCAGCACCTGGACTCATTTAGGTTGAGTAAATTTACTGAGGCTCTACAGTAAGATCTTCAGGACCCAAACCAGAGTTATAGATTAAAAGAAGTTAACCACTTATGTCTTTAGATGAATGCACACTGACACATAGACATGCAGCTTAGAAGGTATATAAGCTGTGGAAAACTTTGTAATTTTGAGTTGGTCTGCTGATAATTTCCAGGTCTTATCCCTGTAACTGGCTGCAGAAAATAAAAACTATTTTCTTCCCCGTTTAATCTACATCTCATTTTTGGGCCACAGGAAATAGCAGCCCAACCATCAGTTTGGTTTGGGAACACAATTAGAAAAGTTGTGAGAAGCCTCCCCTTGACCCTTGCTGAGGATATTAGTAATACTCATTGGAGGCACAAGAGAGTACCTAAAACTTCTTGGCCTCAGTAGTGTTGGATAGCTGCATAACTCTTCGTTTTGTTGGCCATCCAAGGAGGGTAATGAAGTTGCAAATACCTGTGTATCTCCTGTGTCAGTGAAACTGGCAAAGTAGAACAGTGCATTATGACAATTAGACAGGAGGCCTCCTGGCTCTCTAGAGTAGATCCTAATGGGATACAGGATATCTTTCCCTGGATTAGTAATGGTTAAGGACCGTGGCTATGATTTGGCAAGGAAGGGCTAATCATACTGCATGTGGTCGTTCTGATATGGACCTAGTCTCCTCTTGCCTTAGATTAACTTGGCTATGATCACAGCCCTTCAGTGTTCAGTCCATGATGGAGTAGGCTATTCTCTCTCAGGCTTCTTGCTTGCATTACTGTAGTAGGTGAAGAAAAGCCAGTCTAGTACTTCCAGTTTGGCTCATTGTCCTAAATGACCACCTCTATACCTCGTTGCATAACTCACCCCCACACCCTTGCAGGAGGACAAAGGAGAACGCTTTTTCTTGAAAGACAACATATGTCCTTTCCAGATACATCTCTGTGTCCTACAAATAGGGTTAATTACAGTATCACTTGTGTGGGGAGGTGACAAATCTGATGAGAGGGGAGAGAGAATATATATCTCAAAAGATCTGTGAGAATTAACCAGCATATACTAGCAGGGGCTGGAAGAATAAACATGGGAATGAATTCAAAGTTGGTAGATCAGTGTGGCTACAAGATACATTGAATAGAGAATCATTTATGTACTTGGAAGCACTCTCTTGACATATGTCACACTCTGGCAAGAACTGTAGATGATGCAAACATGCTACTGGTATGGTTCCTGGGGCACTCAATTAACAGTAGCCCTCAGGGAGTTGAATGTCGGAATAGTCATGGAAGAAAGTGGAAGAAGAGATCACAGGTGTTGGGAAGCGGACATGCTGGGAGAGGCAAACTATGTATGGCCAGAAGACCTTCCAGGTGATTATATTTTAGGGATAGATAAAGAGAACATAGCATGTCACCAGGCCGTAAGGAATATTCTGGTGAAAAAAGCATAAGCACACTACAGTTATTCAGTGGTCACATTCCATAGGTGGGAGCTAATGGCAGATCAGGCTATTACAGGTTTTGGATCACTTGAGAGGAGGAAGAAGATAGGACTCTGAAACAATAGATGCCAAATGTTGGCACTTGACTGTGAGAAGCCAGGGATTCATAATTCTAATAAGCCTCAGAGTCAAAATACCAAGTGAGCAGGCTGATCTACAAAGAATTATGAAGATGGTTAACAGAACATAGCTTCCCTAGAGCAGAATAGATGGGCAGCAGCCAGGTTCTTACTTAGCTTGTAACAGCTGATAAAATCAAGGATAGACGACTGAATGGCGGAGGGCAGTTTCTTAAATGAAAAGCCAAAATCTTTTGCCAAGTTTTCAAACATTGGCTAGTTTTGGGGCCTGAAACCCATAGACTAAAGAAGATGCTGTGCCCCCAGGGGAAACTTCCCTGCAATACCACAGCAACTATAAATAGTAATGTTTCTCTTTTTCCAGTTTTCCTCAAAGGAAGCAATAATCTGCTATTCAAGTGATTACTCAATGGGAAAAAGGAAATACCTAGTAGTCATTTTACGGACTGTTGTACATTGGAGTCTATGTTAATTCTGATATCCAGAGAGCTGAAGCAATATCATCACCCTCTGATTAGTGTGAGGGCATATGGAGCTGGGGTAATGAATGAAGTTAAGAAAAATCCTAGCTTAAAATGGATCCGGTTGTCCACTAGACTATCTCACTGTAATCCCATCAGTCCTCAAATATATAATTGGGATCAACATACCTGACAGTGGATAGTGCAACTCCCACATTTGGTCTTCAGCTTTTGAGGTATTAGCTATCACTGTGGGAGAGACCAAGTGGAAACCTTTGAAATTCTTCCCTTATGCAGCCTGTGAAGTAAATAAAAATCAATACTGCATCTTGAGGGATGGAGCTGGGGGTTGGAAATTAGTACTTTTAAGGGTCTAAGCATACAGTGGTTATTTTTCTCATCATATCTATGCTTAATTCACTAGAATATCCCATGTAGGAACAGGTGGATCCTGGAAAACAACTTTATACAACCACAGGTTCAACTACATAATAGTCAGAAGTCCAGCTGCTGTGGCAGATAGGATATTTTTGCTAGAACAGAGCAATATGGCTTTAAATTTAATCTCAGCATCTGCTTCTAGAGAAGCCAAACTTGCAGCAGGAAACAGAGAGATTGTGGAATTTGGCAGATTGTATTCTCATTTCACAATGGAAGCTAAGACAAGTGTAGTCTAGAGGTTTGTTTTTTTTTTTTTTAAAGTAAGCATGGCTTCCAATTTATATGGGTGTATATGTATGCATATATACACATATGTATATGTGTATGTGTATATAGGTAGTCCTTCTCTCACACTGACACATATATACATCCAGGCTTTCTGTTAAAAGCTAGTTATTCACACCCAGTTCAGAGTTTCTGGGCACTGTTCTTTATGCAATGCAGCATGCATGACCTATCAATACTAAGCTATTAGAAAAAAAAGAATCACAAGTAATTTATAAGTTATCAAGTGCATCCAGCTTTCTTTCAACATTTTTTGTTAGACTGACTTACATGTATATTACATTATTATTTGAATGCATTTATTTATAGTATTAAGGAAAAAGTTATGCTAACACAACGTGCTTCCTGCAGGATGGGAGCCAAAGGATAACTAAACAGTTAGAGACTTTTGATGGAGACCACAGGGTTTACATCTGCTAATCATAAGGGAATCTGACATCTGTCATTTATTCTATGAATGAACATTTGAGCTGCAAGTATAGTGGACAACTTGTATTTTTTCTTCAGTTAGAGTCACCCTGTCATGACCTTTTTTATTGATCTATGACATTTTTTTCCTCTTTGTGGAATGACGGCATATTTTTCCAGTATTTGGCAGCTTCATTACTGATAACTCAATTTGGCTTATTTCTGATGATCCTCTTTTGAACTGTTTGCTCTTTCCTCTGCCAGTAACATCAATCAGAGCTGCTGCATAGGTTTTTATCAGGTAGTTCCCTGAATAGGGGCTCCTGAAGAAGGAGCACTTGGGGGCTGGAATACTTCAAGAACCTTGTCTTGTTATTGTGTCAGTCTAAAGAAAGAGGTGTCCTTCTGTGATTCATCCACTCAGAGATGACACCTTTTGCTAATTTATGCAAAGGTGTTTTATATACTAATGATGACTCTGCCCCCAGAGTTGGCTGAGGTAATAAAATTGCTAATTGATATTTTGCTGCTTAATAATACAAAATAAATTAGGGTTTTGCAATTTCTACTTACAATTTGATATAATTTTATCTTGAGTAAAATCTTACAGACATAGTTTTAAAAGGCAAGTGTTCCTTTATTAAGCTTTTCTTGTTTGTAATGTTTAGATTTTATGAGCTTATTTTCAAGTAAAATATTAATTTCTAATTTCATAGCTTTTTCCTGTGGGTCCTTCTAGACTATTCCAGCTCTAGTCACTGGTAATAACTTAGAATTTAACAAGTAATTGACTCCTTTTAATACATTATAAGCTAAAATATATATCTATTTTTAAAAACTTACATAGTCTAGTCTTGAGAGAAGATAATATTAATGATTTGAGGTTTTCAATGGGGGAAGAGGGAAGAAAGGCTTATGTGTAATTCATAAGGAAATCTGACATCTGTCACTTCCCAAAGCTCTTAGGCACTACACCCAAAATTCACTAAAATGTAAATCGACATGAAAACAAAGGTTTTAATTTGTTCGCACACAAAATAGTGTCAGCATTGAGCAGGTATTCAATAAATAGTCACATAAATGGAATTTAGTAAAACCCTTTAAGTGCATGCTTCAGACTTAAAAAAAAATCCCTACATTTTATAAATTATAATTTCATTATTATTTCTATTTCTCCTATAAAAGCTGAGCCTCAATTACGCAGACTTTACCTGCTGTATATCTGGTATCTATAGCATTTATTGCAAAAGATTACTATGAGGAATAAGTTTAATTATATGAAGTAATGTACCATTGAGGCACCTGTTTGGGACATTATAAGTTTTTAATATATGTTAAAATATCATGAAACCAATAACCATGTTTTTGTCATTAAACAAGGGAACATTTTTTTTTCTAGATGCTATGTAATACTTTTTCTGTAGTGTTAACACTAAGTAGACTGGAGTTAGGCAGTTTGGGTATTTCCAATATTTATTGATCAATAATTAGGTAGAGTAGAATGAGTTATTTTGTATTGTAATACAAGGTAGTCATAGAAACAAAATAATGAATTGATGCTACTGTTTACTTTCCGGAGTTCAAACCAATGTTGAGGTCAGAAACATCGATGGTATATTTAATATATGTGTAGATACTATGTTAAATATTAGAAATATATGTGTATTTTAATAATCTCTGTCACATTAATGTCAATAATTGATTATACATAAATCTTGACCTTAAAAAAGATGCTTAAGGGACTGCATCCAAATTAAATGATGATTGGTTTAGCCTCTCCACAAATAGAAAACTGACTTGAAAATGCATTATGACCAACCATGCATTTCTTCCTCCTAAATTTTTAATAAAAAGGATGCATTATAGCACCTGAAACCAAAGTGCATTGAAAGAGGGAATTAATGGGATTCAGTGTCTCAAATGAAGTGATGGCTAAACAGATACAGATTTGGATGCTTAAAGGAAAATGAATCAACACCAAGAGAAAATTATGTTTTGAGACTAGAAGTCATTTACAGAACCAATCCTACTTTCTGAAGTGACTCAGTGCTCAGAAATGTCATTACTAAGGACTATACATAATTCAGTATGCTGATTTAACTCTGCATATTGCTTTGAATGAAATCCCAATTTTAATCTTAGGAATAGATGTATTTGTTGTTTTTTCTTAATTTATTTGTTCATGATACTGTCGTGTTTGCAAGGTTGAGAATTTGTAACAGCATTTATATTTATTTTTCATTAGTGAAAATGATTTCAGTGATTTAATTTACAGGAATTTTCTTCCCAAAATAACATAAAAACTCTGAATCATTGCTGGTGGTAATACAAAAAATGATACAGACACTTTGGAAGAGAATTTGGTAGTTCTTAAAAAGGTAAACATAGTCATATCATACAATCAAATAATTGTGCTATTAATATTTATTACATGTTTTGAAAAATTATTTCCACACTGAAATCTGTACACAAAATGTTTGTAGAATCTTTATTCAAAATCACCAAAAACTGGTAGCAACTAAGATGTCATTCAATATGTGAGTAGATAAACAGTGATATATTCAGAAAATGTTATTCTAGTACAATAAAAAGGAATGCACTATTAAGCTATGCAAACATATAGATGAATTTTTAAGGCATAATGCTATGTGAAAGAAGCCAATCTGAACAGGCTACATGCCACGTGATTCCATTTCTATGACAATCTTGAAAAGGCAAAACCATAGAGATAGTAAACAGATCAGTGATTGCCAGAGGTTTAGGAATGGGAGAGGTTCAAATAGATGAAGCAACAGGGGATGGTTTTAGGGATGTTTTAACTGTTGTTTATGATACTGTAATGGCGACATGACATTATGTATTTGTTGAAACTTGTAGACCCTTATAGCACAAAGAGCAAATCTTAATATATGCAAATAGAATAATCATTTAGGAAGTTGGAAATTCCAAAATGAAATTCAGACTGTGTTGCTCATAATTACCTAGAGAAATAGACCACTAGAATATATTTATGTAAAGAGAAAAAGAGAGATTTATTTTAAGGAATTATTTGCTCACGTGATTATGGGGACAGAGAAGTCCCAAGTCTGCAGTCAGCAAACAAGAAACCCAAGAAGGTCAGTGGTATAATTTCCAGTCTGAATTTGAAGGTCCAAGAAACAAGAGAGCTAATGGCCTCAGTTCCAGTAAAAAATGCTGGCAGGCTCAAGACCTAACAAAAGACAATATTTCAGGCAAAAAAAAAAAAAAAAAAGTCCAATGTTCTATCTCAAATAACCAGGCAGGAGATATTTCCTCACGCTCATCCTTTTTCTTCTAATGAGGTCTTCAATGAGGTCTATGTCCCTTAGAAGATGAAGTCTGCTTTGCTCAATCTACCCATTCAAATATTAATATCCTCCAGAAATACCCTAATAAATATACCCAGGATAATGTTTGACCAAATGTCTGGGCATCTGATGGTCTGGTCAAGTTGACAAATGAAATTTAATATCACAGAGCATAACAAAAGAATCCAACTATTTACAAATGCATGGAATAATCTTGCTGAAAAGGGTGGTAAAAAATATGCTGATCCAAGTAACTTGGAAATGAGTGGAGACTATAAAAGTAAAGACAAAATAAATGAACATAAACACTGTATTCTGGTTGACAAAATAGCTTCTCATGGAGGTACAGCTAATAATTTTGAAATCACTATACATTCATACTGGAATTGAGCAATTATGTAAATAGGTAAAGAAAGGTAGGATCCGGCCAGGCGCGGTGGCTCAAGCCTGTAATCCCAGCACTTTGGGAGGCCGAGGCGGGTGGATTACGAGGTCAAGAGAACGAGATCATCCTGGTCAACATGGTGAAACCCTGTCTCTACTAAAAATACAAAAAATTAGCTGGGCATAGTGGTACATGCCTGTAATTCCAGCTACTCAGGAGGCTGAGGCAGGAGAATTACCTGAACCCAGGAGGCGGAGGTTGCAGCCAAGATTGCCCATTGCACTCCAGCCTGGGTATCAAGAGCGAAACTCCGTCCCCCTCCCAAAAATAAATAAATAAAATAAAAAAAGAAAGGTAGGATCCAGTTTTGTACTTTTGGAGTTAGAATTATAGACAAGCAAGTCAAGAAGGATAGAATAAAACACAAAGTAATGAATTACAATTTGAGACATAAAAAAGTTGAATATAGATACAGATTGTTACACATAGAGATATATTTATGCATTTGTATATATACACAGGTTAGTACACATACATATTTTTCTTTATTCAGTCTGTTGAGAGTTCCTAGAAGCTAAGATATCACAATAAAAATGAGCACCCAGCACCTAGATTTTGGTTTATAATATTATTCTCCAAAAAAAGAAGCCAGGTCTTTTTGGGAAATATCTGATTCTATGTTTAAAGCACAGAATATACAAGATGACCTGGAGCATTTTGTAGTGCTAAACATACACACACACACACAATGCAAAAGACTAAATGAGATTCTAAAGGCCAAAGCTATAACAATTTGAGCAATAGAATTAAAAGTACTATTACTATTGGATTATAACCTAACATTCATATATATATAAAGGCACTTTAGTTTCTGGGGCACATGTGCAGAACATGCAGGATTGTTGCATAGGTACATGCATGGCAAGGTGGTTTGCTGCCTCCATCTCCCCGTCACCTATATCTGGCATTTCTCCCCATGTTATCCCTCCCCAACCTCCCTACCCCCCACTGTCCCTCCCCCACAACAGACCCCAGTGTGTGATGCTCCCCTCCCTGTGTCCATGTGTTCTCATGGACACCCACCTATGAGTGAGAACGTACAGTATTTGATTTTCTGTTCTTGTGTCAGTTTGCTGAGAATGATGGTTTCCAGATTCATCCATGTTACTACAAAGGACACAAACTCATTGTTTTTATGGCTGCACAGTATTTCATGATGTATATGTGCCACATGTTCCTTGTGCAGTCTATCACTTATGGGCATTTGTGTTGGTTCCAAATCTTTCCTGTGGTAAACAGTGCCAGAATGAACATACCTGTGCATGTGTCTTTATAATAGAACGATTTATCCTTTTGATATATACCCAGTAATGAGATTGGAATTTCTCATGGAAATTTCAAATGCAATTTCTATTTCTAGGTCCTGGAGGGATTGCCACACTGTCTTCCACAATGGTTGAACTAATTTACTCTCCTAGCAACAGTATAAAAGTGTTCCTGTTTCTCCACATCCTCTCCAGCATCTGCTGTCCCCAGATTTTTAATGACCAGCATTCTAACTGGTGTAAGATGGTATCTCAATGTGGTTTTGATTTGCATTTCTCTAATGACCAGTGATGATGAACATTTTTTTCATGTTTTTTGGCCTTGTATATGTCTTGTTTTGAAAAGTGTCTGTTCATGTCCTTCACCCACTTTTCAATGGGTTTGTTTTTTAATTGTAAATCTGTTTTAGTTCTTTGTAGAATCTGGATATTAGCCCTTTGCCAGATGGGTAGATTGCAAAAATTTTTTCCCATTCTGTTGGTTGCCAGTTCACTCTAATGATTGTTTCTTTTATTGTACAGACACTCTGGAGTTTAATTAGATCCAATTGGTCTATTTTGGCTTTTATTGCCAATGCTTTTCGTGTTTTAATAGTGAAATCCTTGCCTATGCCTATGTCCTAAATGGTTTTGCCTAGGTTTTCTTCTAGGGTTTTTATGGCGTTAGGTCTTATGTTTAAGTCTTTAATCCGTCTGGAGTTAATTTTGGTGTGAGGTGTCGGAAAGAGGTCCAGTTTCTGCTTTCTGCACATAGTTAGCCAGTTTTCGCAACACCATTTATTAAACAGGGGATCCTTTCCTCATTGCTTGTTTTTGTCAGGTTTGTCAAAGATAAGATTATTGTAGATGTGTGACATTGCTTCCAAGGCCTCTGTTCTGTTCCATTGGTCTACATCTCTGTTTTGGTACTAGTACCATACTGTTTTGATTACTGTAGCCTTGTAGTATAGCTTGAAATCAGGTAGCCTGATGCCTCCAGCTTTGTTTTTCTTGCTTAGGATTGACTTGGCTATGCAGGCTCTCTTGGTATCATATGAAGTTTAAGTTGTTTTTTCCCAGTTCTGTGAAGAGGGTCATAGGTAGCTTGATGGGGATAGTGTTGATTCTATAAATCACTTTGGGCAGTATGGCCATTTTCACAATATTGATTCTTCCTAACCATGAGTATGGAATGTTTTTCCATCTGTTTGTGTCCTCTTATTTCCTTGAGCAGTGGTTTGTAGTTCTCCTTGAAGAGGTTCTTTACATCCTTTGTTAGTTGTAAAGTATTTTAGGTATTTTATTCTCTTTGTAGCAATGTGAATGGCAGTTTGTTCTTGATTTAGCTCTCTTTAAGTCTGTTATTGGTGTATAGGAATGCTTGTGATTTCTGCACATTGATTTTGTATCCTGAGACTTTGCTGAAGTTGCTTATCAGCTTCAGGAGATTTTGAGCTGAGACTATGAGGTCTTCTAAATATACAATAATGTTGTTTCCAGATGGAGGCAATTTGACTTCCTGTTTTCTGAATTGAATTCCCTTTTTTTCTTTTTCTTGGCTGAGTGCCCTTGCCAGAACTTCCAGTACTATGTTGAATAGGAGTTATGAGAGATGGCATCCTTGTCTTGTGCCAGTTTTCAGAAGGAATGTTTCTAGTTTTTGCCCATTCAGTATGATATTGGCTGTGGTTTTGTCGTAGATAGCTCTTATTATTTTGAGATATGTTCCATGGCTACATAGTTTACTGAGAGTTTTTAGCATAAAGGGCTGTTGAATTTTGTTGAATGCCTTGCCTTCTATGCATTTATTAAGCAATCATGTGGTTTTTGTCTTTGGTTCTGTTTATGTGATGGATTATATTTATAGATTTGCATATATTGAAACAGTCTTGCATCCCAGGGATGAATCCAGCTTGATCATGATGGATAAGCTTTTTCATATGCTGTTGGATTTGGTTTGCCAGTATTTTATTGAGGATTTTTGCATCAGTGTTCATTATGGATATTGGCATGAAATTTTCTTTTTTAGTTGTGTCTCTGCCAGGTTTTGCTTCATAAGCAAAGGAGAAATAAAATCTTCTACAGATAACTGGTGAGAGATTTTGTCATTACCAGGTGTGTCTCACAAAAACTCCTGAAGGAAGTACTAAACCTGAAAAGGAACAACCAGGACGAACCACTGCAAAAACATACCAAATTGTAAAGACCATCAACACTATGAAGAAACTGCATCAACTAGGCAAAACAACCCCCTAGCATCAAATGGCAGGATCAAATTCAAATGTAACAATATTAACCTCATTGTTCCATGATATGTATTATATTATATCTCTGATGTAACAGCCAGATAATGGCCCTCTTCAGCTGAGTCCCAGATCCGTGGTGTCTTGCCCAAATGTCTTGATTCTATAACTCCTACCTATTACCTTTGGTCTTCAACCTAGGGACAATATGTGCTTTCTGGTGATACTGTCTCACTAGAGATAGTGTTTCTTCAGTGTTCCATTATTCACTTTTTCTATCTTCTAGCATCTATTTAACTTATTCCTTATACTAAATATTCTCTCTGAATTTCTAATGTGGCTTATTCTGATTGGATATTGACTCTAACATGAATTTACAAAATATAAGGATCCTGATCCCTTGGTCACTGGTTGAACAGAAGTAACTTAGGACAGCTGCTCTACCTGGACCTTTATAAGTAAAATAAACTGATTAAGCCACAGAGTGGGTGGATTGAGAAATGTGGAGAGAGTGTCCAACAGTAGTTACAGAGTGTGTGAAAATGAATTAACTTGAAAATTGTAGTAAAATTGCAGGGCCCTATTTAAATAATTCACAGTCATACTTTCCCTGGTTGAATTCTGCTTAGCTGTCCAGATGCAGTTATTGAGAGGCAGATGGATGAATTCATCAAGATTTGGGTTTCTGCTAGATGAATAATATAGAAAGGAAGATGAGCAATAAGGAAAATAAGAAGTACAAAATAGTTTTTTAAATAGTCTACATTTCAGTTGAAAATAAATATATCTCCTAAGTTTTACACTTTTCTTTGGATGGCTCTGCCATTCCATATATTATGTTTGTAGGAAAGTCACAGAGAAAAGTGAAAATTTGTTTTTTAAAACTTACATTCCACTTGGTGTCATTTGATATTTGAGAGATCAATACGTCATTCTGGTTAATTTTTGCTTTGCTTAAAATTAAAAAAATATGTGGTAGATAAATGGATTTTAAATATAAATGCTAATACTAAAGTATTGATCTGCCTGATCAATAACCAATTTCAAGAGTTTGTTAAAGCTCTGGAATATTGTTTCTAAGGCCTGTGATTATACATTTTCTTTATTTGATTTGAATGTATTTTAGTTTTTGTTACATATCTTACTTTGAAATGATTTTAATTAAACTGCTTGGGATAATTTATATCATGCCAATAATTTACATTCAAATAAATATTAAAATACAGTTAAAACAGAAGTACAATATTTGACAGACCTTATAACCTCAGGAATATTTAATTTTAAGTCCCATATCAATATTACAGATACTGTGCACCAGAGTTGAAATTTCAGTCATTTCTGTGAACCAGATGGAAGGTCATTTTTCTTTAGTCATGAGGCAAAGTTATGAAGCAAAGCTGTCACAAAGTGTTTCATCAGCCCTTCAGCCCACAGACTGAAGAGTGGGAATTTTCATTATTCATAATGCAAGGCAGCTAACCCTTCTTGCTGCACTGAATTTCAATATATATTCAATTCAGTGAGAAGGAATTCAGAATGTTATATGCTTTTCTTGTGGCGGTAGAGCCTACCAATATCAGTTCAAAGCAATGATCACATTATGAGTTGGTAGGATATTATACGTGTTTATCTAAGATTTCTGTTACACAAGGCATTCACAAAGGTTTTCAACAAATCTATTAAAAAGAAAACATCCTCCATGACAATTAAAATGAAATGTTCATCAAAAACTCTGCTAACTATAGTGAAACTAAGATGTCTGACCCCTTTAAAAATAAGTGGTATTGCCATCAATAATTGGCACATGTAATGATGTATTGGTATTTATATTTAATTTCTAGGCAAGGGCTAGAATTCCTCATAGTTATTGTACATTTCAAGTATCAGGAGAACAATACTTGTTTTGATGACACAAAAATTAACAAGCTAGTAATATATTTATAAGACCAAATGCAAAAAAGTCTTTTAAAGGTATTGGTTGGAATGGACTTAATGTGGATAAGGGACTTAATTACTTTTCTTACCATTGCTTTCCCAATGCTTAACCATGTGTTTGACATATAGAATGGTCTCTAAGATATTTGTGAATAACAATAGAGCTAAGTTGTACATCAAATAATAGTTATGAAGAGCTCAATTACTTATGTTGCTAAAATAATAATTAGCAAAGCATATATTTTGAATATATGTAATACCTTGTATTTTGAATTAATGAATTTATTTAATGTCTCAGTCCATAGTTAAGTATGATCTAATTTCAGAGTATTTCCCTATATATGTTATATACTCATTGCTTAATTTGTCCACTTGAGGGAAATTGTTGAGGTTACTTGTTTTCAAATAGTTATTATTTTTATCACTGAGCTTTTGAATTCTTGCTCTCTTTTTTTCTAGGACTGTAGGAGTAGGGTATAGACATAAGAAAACAGGTTGTTTTATATTTTTTAGCTGTAACAAATGATTCAGAATCTTGTTCACCACTTAACATCAGTGTTCTTTAATCACCCTGATTTATAACCTTTCATCTGCTATTCCAGGAACTCCTAGAATTCTATCATGTAGTGAAAAATGTCTGTAATTTGTGAAGCTAGTTTGAGCCAGATACTGTGCTAGGCACTTTGTGTACATTATCTTTAATCCTCACAACATCTCTGCAAAGTAATTATTTTTGTTCCGCTTTGTATTTAAAAACAATGAGTGTGCTGCCCACGGTCCTCTGGCTGCTAAGTGATGAAACTGAAACCCTTGTTTGTTGCTTGAGTCCAGAACCTCTTAATGACCAGTGCCTCCCACTTTGGTTCTAAAAAGTTATTTTGGCACTTTCTCAGAAGCAGCTCTTTATGTCTTAACTTGAATTTCTCTGAGAGCCTGCCACATCTTAGGGGCCTCTCTGAAACAGAAGGAAGATTGACTAGCCATCCCCATGTTGGGCTGATTTTTTTTGCTGTAAAAGGAACACCTGGCAGGATCTTGCTATTTTGACAGTGTAGTTACTCCTCTTTGGGATTTTGTCACTGATATTTCTGGCCTGCTTAAAATTCTCAACCAGCTTGGCCGACTTTCTCCTTCTGCCAGACCAGATCTGTGGGTTACAAGTAGCTCCAGGATGCTATTTAATGTATTAAAAATTATAAATAGTTTGGGTTTTAATTATGTTGTGGCTAAAACCAGTAATGAAAGAGAGACTGATTTTATGGAATATGATGTAATGAGGCAAAGTACTTTAAAATCTAAATGACCTTGCAAGTATCAGACCCTTAATTTTCCAAAGATACAGACGACAATTTTTTTTCTATATTTATTTAGTTTTAGTAATTTGAACTATAAATACTTGTGATAAATAATAAAAAATAGAGGCATAAATATAATAGGGACGTGTAAATATTAGCTTTCAAGTGCCTTCCAAGGCCAATTTAGATCTCAAAGTCTTCTCATACTTTATGGTCCAAGAAAGTCCTTCAGGACCCTAAGTATGAGAAGACTTTGTGTCCTTTGTAGGGACATGAATGAATCTGGAAGCCATCATTCTCAGCAAATTGACACAAGAACAGAAAATCAAACACCGCATGTTCTCACTCATAAGTGGGTGTTGAACAGTGAGAACTCATGGACACAGGGAGGGAAGCATTGCACACTGGAGTGTGTTGGGGGGAAGAGGGGAGGGACAGCAGTGGGTAAGGAGGTTGGGAAGGGAGAACATAGGGAGAAATGCCAGATATAGGTGACGGGGGATGGAGGCAGCGAACCATATTGCCATGTATGTACCTATGCAACAATCCTGCATGTTCTGTACATGTACTGCAGAACCTTAAGTGCAATAAAAAATATATCTATATATAAATAATAAAAAATAAAATAAAAAAGAATAACTCAGAAAAAAAGAAATATAAAAATCAAAATGTAACTCTGTTTTCCAAACTATCAGATAATTTTAGAGATTAGACATTTACTTAACCCAGTTATCTTATATTCTGTTAATATCATAAATGAAATATCCCAAATTGCTTAAGTATATTTATGAAAAAAAGAATAGTATTCTGTACTCTGTTAGTGATTTCTGTTAGCAGCACCAACAATGGTGAATAAAAGAAATCCACACAAATCTGTGTTCTTAGCGGAATATTCCATGTTGTAGATGACTCTCTTGGGGTTAAAATAATTTTTTCTACTGTTGTTTCTTTTACTAAGCTTCAAGTGGTTTACTACTATATGTTATAAGGAATACAGTGTCCTGGCCCTTTTGGTTTTAGCAGAATAGAAAATTTAGTTTTGATTTATCTTCTTTCTTCACAAAATTCTACTTTTTTCCACGGGCATTTTTCTAGATATTCTTTTAAAATAATTCAGACATACTATTTATACTCTTTTCAAGGTATTGGTTTCCTGACTTGTGCCAAAAAACAACAACAACAAAACATCTCACCATAGGGCCGGGCCATGCACAGTGGTTCACACTCGTAATCCCAGTACTTTGGGAGGCTGAGGCAGGTAGATCACCTGGGGTCAGTAGTTCGAGACCAGCCTGGCAAACATGGTGAATCCCATCTCTACTAAAAATATAAAAATTAGCCAGGCAAGGTGTCAGGCATCTGTAATCCCAGCTACTTGGGAGGCTGAGGCAGAAGATTTGCTTGAACCCAGGAGGTGGAGGTTTCAGTGAGCTGAGATCACGCTACTGCACTACGGCCTGGGTGACAGAGTGAGACTGTCAAAACAAAAACAAAAACAAAAAGACCCCATAGTCCTCCTGAAATACTTTATTCCTAGCTTTTTTGATACAAATGAGCATTTTCTTGAGAGTGGTTTATTTTATTCATAATTTATAACTATAAAATTTTATTATTTACTCTTAATTTATATATTTTAAAGTAATTAAGCACATTTTTCTTTTAAATCACAGGGCTTAAAGTCCTATAATGAAAAGTAGTTGTCCTCTTCCCTAACCTTTTCATTCTTTGAATCCTACTTCTGAAGCAAATTCTATGAACTCTTATTGCCTTCTTCTAGTCACTTTCTCTGTTTCTAAGTAAAATGCTTGTGTTACTTCTTGATTTATCAATTTTATGATCATATTCTGTTATTTACCTATAATAGTTGAAGATTAAATTCTTACACCTGCACTTTTGGTGGTAGATTTATTATATTACTGGGCCAAATTTTAACACCTTGTTACGTACACCCTTTAAAGTATCTTCCCAAACTGACCCTGAGGTTTGTCATATGGGTTTGCTTTTACACTGACACCTTGGCAGAAGTGATGCAAGGAGAGGGTTCCAAAAACACTGGGACATTTTTACTTTCTCTCTTGGATCTTTTTTCTTTTTATTTATTTTTCCTTTTTTATTGAGACGGAGTCTCCCTCTTTTTGCTCAGGCTGGAATGCAGTGACGCTGTAGTCTCTGCTCACTGCAAACTCCGCCTCCCGAATTTAAGCCATTCTCTTGCCTCAGCCTCCCAAGTAGCTAGGATTACAGACACCTGCCACCACGTCTGGCTAATTTTTGTTATTTTCAGTAGAGACGGGATTTCACCATGTTTGCCAGGCTGGTCTTGAGCTCCTGACCTTAGGGGATCTGCCCTCCTTGGCTTCCTAAAATACTGGGATTACAGGCGTGAGCCACTGCGCCAGGCAGGATCTTTTACTGTTGTTGTTGTTGTTGCGGGGCGGTGGGGGGAGGGGCTTTTTAAAATTTTGTTTTATTTTATTTTTATTGTTTTAATTGTACTTTAGGTTCTTGGGTGCATGTGCAGATCATGCAGGGCTGTTGCATAGGTACATATATGGCAAAGTGATTTGCCGCCTTCATTCCCCCTGTCACCTATATCTGGTATTTATCCCCTCCTTATCCCTCCCCACCCCCTGCTTTTTCTTCCCTAGCCTCCCCCGCCGCCCCCCAACCCCCGGCCTACTGACTGCAGTGTGTGATGCTTCCCTTCCTGTGTCCACATGTTCTAATTGTTCAACACTCGCCAATGAGTAATAGCATTCAGTGTTTGGTTTTCTGTTCTTGTGTCATTTTGCTGAGAATGAGAACAAGTCTAGTCCAACCTCCTGAAGGATCAGAGACTTGGGAGATAACAACTGAGTGGTCCTAGCTGCAATCATTCTGGACCTTCCAGCCCTTAGCTGAGCTGACAACTGATTGAATACACTTGAGTAAATCCAGTTGGTATTAACAGAATTAGCCAACCTGTGAACTCATTTTAAAAAAATGTTTTTAGCTATGTTTTAGAGTAAAATACATCGTCTTTTTTCACTTTCCAAATAGGATTGTATTATCTCTTCTACCAATCTCCTTCCCCTCTCCCACCTTTTTAATTTTTTTTTTTTTTTAGTACTCTTGCTCATGCTCTAATTGGAATTGTTGCTTTCTGGATATGCAGATCATCCTGAGGCTTCTACTTGCTGCTATTCTGGGTTGAAAATGCTGCCATTATCTGGAATCTATGACGTTTGAATTTTTAGTTAACTCCCTTGTTTTGCAGGACATGTTCTCCAGTTCTATCCAGGAAAGTGTGGATGTGAAGTATATACTCTGCTTGCATAAAAATTGAAGTTATCTTATTATATATTCAACTCATTTGATATATTGATATCCTAAGTGGAAAGTTATTTTTTCCTAGGAGATTTGAGAGCATTTATCCTATTTCTTTTAGCCCATATGTAGTATTTAGGAGTCTATTATTATTAATCTCATTTATTTGTATATAACCTGTTCTCCCACTCTCTGGAAGCACTTAGGATCCTTTTCTGTGGATTTCTTCATTGTATCATGAAATAATGAACTGAGTAGCAAATAATAAAGTGAGCTTTTTAAAGATGATGTTGGGAAAGCTAGATCTATCTGCAGCTAAAAGTAAAACTGGACTGGGGATAACATTATAAACCAAGGTAGAATCTAGGTGAATAAAACACCAAAATGTGAGAGGTAAAAATGTAAAGTCAATAAATGAAAATGTAGGAAAACACTTTGCAATCTACGGGGAAGAAACAACATTTCAGAAGCACAAACATCTAGGTTTAAAAAGTTTGATTTGGTCACATCAAAATAAGAAACTTTTGTTTACCAAATAATGCCACAGACAAAGTTAATAGATGATACATATTGATAGCATATGAGTGATGTCTAAAAATCAGAGATAGATAGAACTTGACTGATACTTTCATGTACTTTCGATTGTTTTGAAGAGTCATATATTTTTACTTTTTGTTAGCTTTATAAAAATCACATTTTATAAAATGTTAGTAAATGTTATAAAAATTTTAAATAAATATTTAATAAACATCAGCTATACACTAGGCATGATGACAGAATCTGTGAATGTAACAATTAACAAGGCAAGCATAAACCTTGGTTTCCTGAAGATTATGTAATAAACTGTCTTCTACCTAGTTTCAGGAGGCTTGTTTGAAAACTAGAAGTTCTTGATTAGCAAATAGCAAGCACAAGAGCCAGCAACTCTATGATTATATAGGTAGGAGTCTCAGTTCTCTTTTTTGACTTAGCTTCATGGATAGCAACTGCTGAATATAATAGCAGCTTTTCTGTCTTCTACTACAGCATGCAGTAGGTACTCAATTATTGTTGAGTAGTTTTGCAGTGAAAATAGGATCTACTATTTTATTAAGAATTTAAGTATATAGATATTTTTTGAAAAATATCTTCAATGAAATGTAATAAGTTTAACCTTTCAGAGAAAAAGAAGTTGTTAAGCTACCCTCTAGAGAGACCAAGGAAGTGGTTGATATTCAAACAAGTGTCCTTGAAAACCTGCAGTATTTTGCAATTACTTGATCTTAATTGAGGCTTAGAACTGTGAAAGGGAGAATAAAAATGAAAAAAATCTCGTTTTATTCTAGGTCATGTTAAGAGATAGTAGATTCAATAGACAGAACTTATTTCAAATTTAAACTCAAAAATGTACATTCAGGGACAGTGGGTAGACTAAACTGTGGTATCTTGAAGGGTCAAACCTGACTTTTTTTTTTTTTTTTTAACAGGAGATAGATTTTTAAAGACCAGAATTCTAGTGTATAATGTCATAACAGTGATACTTTCAGAATAAGACAATGAATCAGGCATTATAATGATTCTCACCTTCTACTGTACTTAGCAGTTCATTTGGCACTACCTCCTTTGTGCTTTGGTGCTACATTGGATGACTGAGACAGACACAAGGAATAGCAGTGCTACACAGTAAGAAACAAGACAGAAGTATTCTTTTACCTTTCTTTTCTTAGGTAATCACTATAATGTGCCTGGGATAAATTTAGATAAATGTGTTTGTATGCATACATCTATCTATAAACCAAGTGGGAAAACCTCAGAGCCTTTCACCTCAAGGACATCTCTATAACACAGAAAGAATAGAGAGTGTGACTTTGTGAGTTAGCTTTCTTTTTTTTCTATCTGATCTTTATTTTGCAGTGAAATGTGCTTTTCATGTTATATCTCATATGACATGAGACAACCTTTTAAATACAAATTGGACTGCTTAGATTAAGTCTTTCTTCAGGTCCTTTTCTAAGGAAAAAAAACGTAGAGTGATTTGCAGGGGTCAGGGAGGTTAGGGAGCACCACACAGAGAATAAAATTAAGTCTTTAATTAAGTGGTTGGCAGTTAAATTTCCTAAAATTCACTGAATACTGAATGTTGGAAGCAAGAAAGTTCTTTAATGCAGAAGGAAAAAGGTTATTTACCAAGGTAGGGAAGTGAGGTGAATTTAGCCATAAATTCATTAACTCTCTCTACTGCTACAAAAAAATACCTTGATAATATATATTTCTGTAGGCAGCCCAGCTCACAAATAGTACAGTAACAGGATTCTGACTTTGCTCCTTGAAAAATTGAGGCTTAAGTTTTTACTGTTATACTTGTTACTTGGTAAAAATTACTTTAAAATAACCTACTCCAAAATACACATAAGGATCCAAACTGGATTAGAATATACTTGATCCTTAATTAATCATACTCCTAAACTCACCATCAGAGCTGGCCTCTTGGACATATGAGTGTATACTAGCACAGGGCTCCTTGTTTAGAATGGTTCTGTGTTTGGTTGAATGTCTAGCCATTTCCATTCTCAAATTCTTAATAATTTTTGAACAGAGGGCTCTTCAGTTTTTGTTTGTTTGTTTTTGAAACAAGAGTTTTGCTCTGTCACCCAGGCCAGAGTGCAGTGGCACGATCTCTGCTCACTGCATCCTCCATCTGTTAGGTTCAAGTAATTCTCCTCCCTCGGCCTCCCAAGTAGCTGGGGTTACAGGTACCTACTACCATGACCAGCTAATTTTTTCATTTTTAGTAGAGACGAGGTTTCACCATGTTGGACAGGCTGGTCTCGAACTCCTGACCTTAGGCAATCTGCCTGCCTCGGTCTCCCAAAGTGCTGGGATTATAGGCATGAGTCACTGCGCCTGGCCGGGGCTCTGCAATTTTGTTTTGCACTGCACCCTGAAAATTATCTAGTTGGTCTTGCTTACTATTTAGTTTTACAGTATCTCCCCAGGTAGAAACTAGTGTCTGTATAGTCTCCTGAAATGCTGAAAAATCATTAAAAAAAAAAAAAGAAATCTTGTTAAGGTTAGTAGTATATTGATGGTGATGCCTCATTACTTGTTTTCACTCTGGGTTAGTGTCGAACAAATGTAATGACGTTGTGCTCTCATGTTCTTCTTTAACAGAACATTTCCTCCTTTATTCTCTTCCTCTCTCCTTTGTCTTGCCTCAGCAATTTCCTTCTTTATTTTTATATTCCATTAGCTTTACTTAAAGTGCACAAAATTCCATTTCATTACATTATGTTTTTATTTGTGTAAAATGCTTTCCATACTGAAGATACTGTATTATTTAATTTTAAAAATAAAATGACTATACATGTTAAGAACTAAATAATCTAATTATTTTCTTAATTTTTTGTTTTTCTTAATTCTCTTATGATAGATTTTTTCAAGTATATAATACTTGAATCAATTAAAAATTATTCTGAGGCTCCTTGTAGGACAATGGTATTCTTCCTCTTATTTATAACCTTTCTTGAACCTCTCATTTTTGCAGTTTGTATATTTTAAAACAATATGTATTATTTATATGTTATAATATTTATGTACAGAAACAATATTAACTTAATTGTAATTTTGATTAGGAAACTTTTATAGCAATAATAATTTTACTTTATTTCTATTTGACCATAACTTAGTGTTCACACACTCTTAGTAAGCAATCTTAACATAGAGTATATTTGTGTGTGTGTGTGTGTGTGTGTGTGTGTGTGTGTGTGTGTTTGTGAGACAGAGTCTTGCTCTGTCACCCAGGCTGGAGTGCAGTGGCACAATCTTGGCTCACTGCAGCCTCTGCCTCCTGGGTTCAAGTGACTCTCCTGTCTCAGCCTCCCAAGTAGCTGGGACTACAGGCACGTGCCACCATGCCTGGCTAATTTTTGCATTTTTAGTAGAGACAGGGTTTCACCATGTTGGTCAGGCTGATCTTGAACTCCTGACCTCATGATCTGCCCACCTCAGCCTTCCAAAGTGCTGGGATTACAGGTGTGAGTCACTGTGCCCAGCTAACATACATTTTGTTTCTTAATTTTTAACTTTTAAGTGCCATACATGGGTGGGATATACAGGTTTGTTACACATGTAAACATGTGTCATGTTGGTTTGCTACACAGATCATCCCACCATGTAGGTGTTAAGCCCAGTATGCACTAACTATTCTTTCTGATGCTCTTTCTCCTTCCACTCGACCCTCTGACAGGCCCCAGTATGTGCCGTTCCCCTCATGTGTTCATGTGTTCTCATAATTTAGCTCCTACTTATACATGAGAATATGCAGTATTTGGTTTTCTGTTCCTGTATTAGTTTGCCATCCATGTCCCTGCAAAGGAAATAATCTCACTCCTTTTTATGGCTGCATAGAATTCCATCATGTATATGTACCACATTTTCTTTATCCAGTTTATCACTGATGGGCATTTAGGTTCATTCCATATCTTTGCTACTGTGAATAGTGCTGCAATGAATGTACACATGCATGTATTTTTATAATAGATGATTTGTATTCCTTTGGGTGTATACCCCATAATGGAATTGTGGGTCAAGTAGTATTTCTGCCTTTAGGTTACTGAGGAATCATCACACTGTTTTCTACAATGGTTGAACTAATTTACATTCCCACCAACACAGTAAAAGCTTTCTTATTTCTCTACTCCCACCAACAGAGTGTAAAAGCACCTTTTCTTCACAACCTTGCCAGAATCTATTGCTTTTTGACTTTTAATAATAGTCCTTCTGACTGGTGTGAGATGGCATCTCACTGTGGTTTTGATTTGCATTTCTCTGATGATCAATGAGGTCAGCTTTTTTCATGTTTGTTGGCTGCAGCTTTGTCTTCTTTTGAGAAGCATCTGTTCATGTCCTTTGTCTACTTTAAAATTACTTTTTTGTATATTTAAGTTCCTTTTAGATGCTGGATAGTAGACCTTGTCAGATGCATACTTAGCACAATTTTTCTCCTACTCTGTAGGTAGTCTGTATATTCTGTTGATAGTTTCTTTCACTGTGCAGAAGCTCTTTAGTTTAATTAGATCCCATTTGTCAATTTTTGCTTTTGTTGCAGTTGGTTTTGGCATCTTTATCATGAAATACTTGCCTGTGCCTATGTCTTGAATGGCATTGCCTAGATTTTCCTCTAGGGTTTTTATAATTTTATGGTTTACATTTAAGTCTTTAATCCATTTTAAGTTGATTTTGTATATGGTATAAGGAAGGGGTCCAGTTTCACTTTTCTGCCTATGGCTAGCCAGTTCTCCCAGTACCATTTATTAAGTAGGCAATCTTTCCCCATTGCTTACTTTTGTCAGGTTTGTCAAAGATCAGATGGTTGTAGGTGTGCTGTCTTATTTCTTGGTTCCTATTCTGCTTCATTGATCTACCTGTCTGTTCTTGTACTATTACCATGCTGCTTTGGTTACCATAGCCTTGTAGTATAGTTGGAAGTTGGGTAGTGTGATGCCTCCAGCCTTGTTCTTTTTGCTTAGGATTGCCTTGGCTCTTTGGGCTCCTTTTTTGTTTCATGTGAATTTAATTTTTTTTTCTGATTCTGTGAAGAATGTCAATGGTAGTTTAATGGGAGGAGCATTGAATATATAAATTGCTTTGGGGACAGTATGGCCATTTCCGTAATATTGATTCTTCCTATTCATGAGCAAGAAATGTTTTTCTATTTGTTTACATCATCACTGATTTCTTTGAGCAGAAATTTGTAGTTCTCCTTGAAGATGTCCTTCACTTCCCTTATTAGCTGTATTCCTAGGTATTTTATTCTTTGTGTGGTAATTGTGAATGGGAATTCATTCATGATTGGGCTCTATGCTTTCCAGTTGTTGGTGTAGAGGAATGCTAGTGATTTTTGCACATTAAATTTTGTATCCTGAGACATTGCTGAAGTCACTTAACAGCTTAAGAAGATTTTGGTCTGAGACAAGGGGTTTTCTAGATATAGGGTCATGTCATCTGCAAAGATCATTTGGCTTTCTCTATTCTTGTTCAAATACTCTTTATTTATTTCTCTTGCCTGATTGCCCTGTCCAAACTTCCAATACTGTGTTGAGTAAGAGTGGTGAGAGAGGGCATCTTTGTCTTGTGCTGGTTTTCAAGCGGAATGCTTTCCACCTTTCACCCATTCAGTACGGTATTGGCTGTGAGTTTGTCATATGTAGCTCATATTATTTTGAGGTATGTTTCTTTAATACCTAGTTTATTGAGAGTTTTAACCTGAAGGAATATTGAATTTTATTGAAAGTCCTTTCTGTGTCTATTGAAAGAATCATGTGTTTTTTGTCTTTAGTTCTATGTATGTGATGAATCATATTTATTGTTTTGCATGTGTTGAACCAACTGCATATCCCAAGGATGAAGCCTACTTGGTTATAATGGGTAAGCTTTCTGATGTGCTGCTAGAATTAGTTTGCCAATATTTTATTGAGGATTTTTGCATCAATATTCATCAAAGATATTGGCCTGAAATTTTCTGTTCAGTTCTTTTCTTTTCTTTTTTGTATCTCCACCAGGTTTTGGTATCAGCATGATGCTCACAGATTGAATAGATTGACTTCCTATTCAATTTTTTGGAATAGTTTCAGAAGGAATGGTATCAGCTCTTCTTTGTACCTCTGGTAGAATTCAGCTATGAATTCTTCTTATTCTGGCCTTTTTTTGTCTTTTTTTTTTGGTTAGTAGGCTATTTATTACTGCCTAAATTTCAGAACTTGTTATTGGTCTATTCAGGGATTCAGTTTCTTCCTGATTCAGTCTTGGGCAGGTGTATGTGTCCAGGAATTATCCATTTCTTCTAGATATTCTAGTTCATGTGCATAGAGGTGTTTATAGTATTCTTTTATGGTGGTTTGCATTTCTGTGGGGTCAGTGGTGATATCCCACTTCACATTTCTGATTGTTTTTATTTGAATCTTTTTTATTCTTTATTATTCTAGCTAGTGTTTTATTTATTTTATAATTTTTTTTCCAAAAAATAAGCTCCGGGATTCATTGATATTTTGAAGGTTTTTTTGTACATTGTGTAATGTCCTTCTTTGTATTTTTTGATCTTTGTTGGTTGAAGGTCTGTTTTGTCAGAAACTTGGATTACAAACTCTGCTTTTTTGTTTGTTTCCCATTTGCTTGATAAATGTTTCTCATGTCTTTATTTTGAGCCTATATGTGTCTTTGCATGTGAGATTGGTCTCTTGAAGACAGCTGATCAGTGGTTTTTGGTTCTTTATGCAGCTTGCCACTCTGTCTTTTAATTGGAGCATTTAGCATATTTATATTTAAGATTAGTATAATTGTATATGGATTTTATCCTGCCATCATAATGCTAGGTGGCCTTTTGCAGACTTGTTTATATGGTTGCTTCATAGTGTCACTGGTTTGTGTATTTCAGTGTGTTTTTGAAGTGGCTAGTAACAGTATATCTTTCCCACATTTAGTGCTTCCTTCAAGAACTCTTGCAAGGCAAGTCAGGTGGTAATGAATTCCTTCAGCATTTTCTTGTCTGAAAAGGATCTTATTTCTCCTTCACTTATGAAACTTAATTTGGCTGGATATGAAATTCTTAGTTTTAAATTTTTTTCTTTAAGAATGTTGAATATTGGTCCCTAATCACTTCTGGCTTATAAAGTTTCTGATGAGAGATCTGCTGTTAGTCTGATGGCTTCCCTTTGTAAACAACATGGCCTTTTTCTCTAGTTGCTCTTAACATTTTCTCCTTCATTTCGACCTTGGAGAATCTGATTATTATGTGTCTTGGGGATGATCTTCTCGTGGAGTATCTTACTGGGTTCTCTGCATTTCCTGAATTTGAATGTTGGCCTGTCTCATTAGGTTGGGGAAATTTGCCTGGATAATATCTTGAAGTGTGTTTTCCAACTTGTTTCCATTCTGTCTATCTCTTTCAGGTACCCTAATCAGTTATGGATTTGGTATCTTTACATAATCCTATAGTTCTTGGAGGTTTACTCATTCCTTTTTATTCTATTTTTTTATTCTTGACTTCTTGCCTTTTTTTCAGGAAGATAGTCTTCAAGCTTTGAGATTCTTTCCTCTGCTTGGTCCATTGTGTTATTAACCTACTTATGCCTACTGTTCCATTATTGGAGCACTAAGCTTGTGGGAGTTATTTATATCCTATTGCTCAAGGTCATCACCAAGTTCTGATTTTTCACAAAAAATATTTGTAACCTCTGGCATAAATGGGTTAATACTTATGATTGCATTGTGAAGTTTCTGTAGTGTGTTTTTCAGCTCTAACAGGTGGTTAGGTTCCTCTCTCAACTGCCTATTTCAGCTGTCAGCTGTATTATTTTATCATGATTCTTAGATTTTTTGTATTGGGTTACTGCATGATCCTTAGCTCAGCAAAGTTCGTCATAACCCACCTTCTGAAGCCTACTACTGTCATTTCAGCCATCTTAGCCTCAGTCCTGTTGAGATCTTTTGCTGGAGAGTTGGTCAGGTCATTTTGAGGAAAAGGGGCACTCTGGCTTTTTGAGCTTTTGGCATTTTTGCATTGATTATGTCTCATCTTTGTGGGCTTATCTACCTTCAAACTTCAAGGCTGCTTACCTTTACATGAGTTTTGTGTGGGTTTTCTTGATGTTGCTATTATTTTCTGTTTGTTTGGGTTTCTTTTTTTTAACAGGCTATTCTTCCATGGAGCTGTTGTGGTATGCTGGGGGGCCACTCTGGACCCTAGTTGCCTCATATTTTCCCATTTCTGGAGGTATCGCCAGTGAAAAGTACAAAACAGCAAAGATTGCAGCCTGCCCCTTCTGTCCCAGGGAGGTACTGACATATTGCTGGCCCCAGTGTACCTGTAGGAGGCGGCTGGAGAACCCTGTTGGGAGGTCTCACCCAGTCAAGAGCAATGGTTTCATGGACCCATTTAAAGAAACAGTTTGGCTGCTTTTGGATAGAGCAGCTGTGCTGTGTTGGGTATCCCTTCAGCTTCCAGTTGGTTTGGGCTCTTCAATGCCCACAATCTGTACTGGCTGAGAAGCCCAAAAGGCCAAGGTGGTGTCCTGTTTCACCCCTTAGGTACTTCATCCCAGGGAGAAATTAGCACTCTGTCCACCCATAGAACATGGGTGAGGTTGGCCGGAGGCCTGTCTTGGAGGACCTGGCTGGGAGGATCCACTCCACCAGGAGGAGTGGATTGAGGTTCTGCTTAAAGAAGCAGTCTGGCCATTCCTCGACAAAACAGCTGTGTCATGGTGGGGAACATTTGCCTTTCTCAGCTTGCACTCTCCAGAGCTTGAAGGCTGGAATGGCTGAGTCATCCAACCAACTCAGGTGGTAGCCCTCCCTCCCTCGGGCACTTCATCCCAGTGAGCGATCAGACCTTTGTTCTTATTATGTGTGGGCAAGCATGGCTGGAAAGCCCAGCTAGGAGGTCCCACCCTGCGAATCGATCAGGCCCCGCTTAAAGAAACAGTTTGGCCATGATCTGGCAAAGCCGCTGTGCTGTGCTGCTCAGGGGACCCTTTCTCATCCAGACTGTTTGGACTCTCCAAAGCCCACAGGCTAGAATGGTGGAATTGACCAGACATCAGAGATGGTGCTTGCCTCTCCCGCTGGGAGCCCCATCCCATCTCAAGCAGGCTCCACCCTGTGGCTGGTGGCTGGGTCTGAAGCAGGGTCCACCTTATTGCTGATGGCTGGCTGGAATTCCAAGCCAGTGGGTCTTATGAGGTGCAGTGGAAGTGGGGCCTGCAGAATGATGCTGCCTGGCTCCCTGGATTTAGCACCCCCTTCCTAGGAGTTTGTGCAGACCTCCCACCTTGCCTAAGTTTAGACGTGTTTGTTGGAGCTCCCAGAGCTGGAGTATGTAAAGTTCCTGGGTCTTTGTATCTTCCTGAGCATCTGTTCTGCCAAGACTTCACAGTGCTCTGTGTGTTGGTCCCAAGGTCCTGATGGCATGGACTACAAGGGGATCTCCCTATCCATGGGTTGCAAAGATCTGTGGAGCAGCATGGACTCCTGGGGTCACATAATTTCTTACCATTTTCCTTGGCTGGGGGTGGGGGTTTTCTTGGCTTCACATTGCTTCTGTGTGGGCCTTTGCTCCAGCCTGCTTTTCATCGTTCCCTGTGGGTTGAGTTGTTTCTCAAACTAGTCTCTGTGCAAGAACTTGGATATTTCAGTTGAAGATGCTGTATTCATTTGCCCCTTTTCATTCCTCTCTGTGAATGCCACAGACTGCAGCTGCTTCTAACTGGCCATCCTGGCCCCTACCCTAATAGTCTTCTACTATTGTACATATTTATACTGCACTATGAATTAACTTTATTTTAACAGGCTATATAAAGTTCCAGTTCCTGTTCCAACAAGCTATGCCAATTATGCCCATGTGTTTGTGCTTGAAGTTTTATTTGTATACTCTGTCTTAGGGTAATCATAAGGTATGTGGTCTCCATTGTTTCCACAGGCAATCAAAAGGTATGCAGATTCCATTCTTTTCCCCTTTTCTGGCCCCATTCTGTTCTGCCCACAGTTCATTAATATTTACACTGAGTCTCACACTTCCTAAGGAGGCCATTTCAACCAGGCTTCTTAATTTATTCTTTTCACTTCTACTTATTCTCTCCTTGTATTCTTATTATTGGTATTGCTAGCATATTTTTTCAGCTAGCTTGGATGCAGTTTTCAACAGACAGAAGAATATTAAATGGAACCTCAGAAAATCAGCAGTTAAACATAAAAAATACCCGAAGCCTATGAAATGAAGGTTGCACTAATGGATTTCTGTGATTCCATGATAATGATAAATATATTTTGGCTGAAGCATAACAGTCAAACATATTTTACATCTTTCACTTGGAGTTGCCAAAACCTTTGGGCCATCAGAATTTGATCTGTGGGCACTCTAAAATTGTTAAGGAAGAGATTTGTTTGATTTTTGTGAATTTTTCCTGGTTAAGCCCTTATTAAATTATATGAGGCAGTCTCATTGCCTGATATTTTTACATGAATCAATGTTGGGGGTTAAAACACTGGAGATGAGTGTTAGATTTTAAAGATACTGCACATTTATTCTCATTTACGTTGACTAAGGTTAACTGGATGCTTAAGACTCTGGGTTCAATTGTTCTTTAGTCTGTGTGGCCTGACATTTTTCCAGACTCAACTAGAGAAAAGAACACAGCTCCATTAACTGAGATTATCTATAAGATTTTCATCCTGTTTAAGCTTCTTATGTTTGTGGAAGTTTAGACTAAAACTGTGCAGGCTCTGGAGAGGGTTCACATTTCACAGCATGTGGCATTTCTTTTGAGATAGAACCATTAGACAAAGCAGTGTTCCATCTTCTTCCTCTGCCTACTGGAGGATTTCTTCTCCCACCACCCATCCCGCCGCACTGTACTGGCTTTCCTGATTCTACCCTTTTCCAGAAGAGAATCACATGTAATTCATCTGTGAATTTCAAAATTCTCTTTCTTTTATTTTACAGAAAAATTTTGCAGAAACTTTATTTTTTATTTTTTTTTGAATACAGGTACACTCACCCTCACCCAGTCTGAAGTGTACTTGTATTCATAGCTCACTGCAGCCCTGAGTTTTTCAGCTCAAGTGATTCTCCTACCTCAGCCTCTTGAGTATCTGGGGCCACGGGGATGTGCCATCATATCCAAATATCTTGTTTTGTTTTGCTTTTCTGTAGAGATGGTTGTTTTTTTTTTTTTTTGACATGCTGGTCTTGAACTTTTGGGCTCAAGAGATCCTCCCTCCTTGGTCTCAAAGTGTTGTGATTACAGGCATGAGCCATTGCTCCTATCCAATAAACATGTTTTAAACTTCAGTATACATTACAGAATTCATATTCTTTACCTACCGGCACAGATTTTCTACAAATTTCCTCAGTAAAATGAATTTTCTTTTTAGAACTCTCAACTTGTGTAATAAGTTGCTAAATGAGGACATCATTTTATTCTGAATTTGTTCCTTTGCTATGTATCTATGTGTTTATTTACCTCTACATTCATCTGAAAATCACTTGCCCTGTGGCCAACTTGTTATTGTTATCATAGTCTTTGAGATCTTATAATCTAATCAAACTCTTTTACCCTATGGATGGGAATGAGTTGATGTCTAGAGATATTAAACATTATTTCCAGGTAATATCAGGGCTGAAGTATCAGAATTTTTGTCACTTTATTCTTGCTTTTTCTAGAGTTTGGTTGATAGTATTACACATAACTTTGTTGCTTGGATATATCTATTAAATGAGGGTAATAATGAAGGCAAAGGATTTAAATTTTCTATTTCAACCCATATTCATTTACCGAAGTCCTACATATCCTTAACATTTATACCTGTCTGAATTTTTACTCGAGTGCTCACTCCAAACCTCCAAAGAGCTTTCTATCTTTTTTTTTCAGTTCTCTAAGTTTACTTCACTACTCCAAAATCTCTCTTTGTCTGTTAGAGTTCACAATCACAAACAAAACTACCAATGATGCTGCATATTGCCAGCAAATAAATGTATTGGAAGGGTGTTATGAGGATCATAGGAATATTAGAGAGGCAGGTTCATACAGGAAACAAGAATTGCTGTCTGCCCTGCTGCAGGATGACTGACCCAGGAGTCCACTGGCTCAGTGCACAGTGGACACTTGTTACCACAGGATACCTTCATCCACGATACTAACTAAACTCCACCACAGCAATCAGTGTGAACAAACTCTGGCTGACTGAGACTTTATACCACTCTCTTGAGACTCAAATCCTGTGTGGAAGCATCTGCTGTACTTTGATTGGATGACCCATGCTCTAAGCTGTGCTGTCCAAGACTGTAGATGCTAAAGACTTGTGGCTATCGGGCATTACAGTTGAAACAGGCAGTGAGTGCAAAGTAAGCACCAGATTTCGAAGGCTTAGTCCAAAATAGAAATGTAAAATATCTCAATTTTGTATGTGGATTGCATATGAAAAGACAGTATTTTGGGGCTAGGTGCGGTGGCGCATGCCTATAATCCCAGCACTTTGGGAGGCCAAGGTGGATGGAGACCAGTCTGACCAACATGGAGAAACCCTGTCTCTACTAAAAATAATTAGCTAGGCATGGTGGTGCATGCCTGTAATCCCAGCTACTCAGGAGACTGAGGCAGGAGAAGGGCTTGAACCCGAGAGGTAGAGGTTGTGGTGAGCCGAGATCATGCCATTGCACTCCAGACTAAGCAACAAGAGTGAAACTCCACTTCAAAAAAAAAAGATGATATTTTGAATGTATTATATTAATATTTTAACGTTATTTAATTACAAAATCATGTTAAGATTACTTTTACTTTTTCATTTCCCTTTTAAAAGTGTGGCTTTTGGCTGAGCATGGTGGCTCACGTCTGTAATCCCAGAACTTTCGGAGGCTGAAGCAGGTGGATCACTTGAGGTCAGTAGATTGAGACCAGCTTGTCCAACATGATGAAACCCTGTTTCTACTAAAAATAAAAAAAAATTAGCTGGGCGTGATGGCTGGCACCTGCAATCCCAGCTAATCAGGAGGCTAAGGCAGGTGAACCGCTTGAATGTGGGAGGCAGAGGTTGCTGTGAGCCAAGATCACACCACTCCACTCTAGTCTGAGCAACAGAGCAAGACTACATTTCAAAAAAGAAAAACAGAAAAAAATATGGCTTTTAATTTAAAATTATGTATGTGGCTCTCATTGTGGCTTCATTTATTATATTTCTATTAGATAATGCCACTGTAGCATTCTTATGTTTAGGGGAGACAATATTAATATTCCACGGGGGATGTAACCACATAGAAAGAGGACTCACATTCAGTAACAGTCAAAATTTAATTCCATACAAGCAAGTTTGTCTCATATTCTGGTTACTTCTTTCTTCCTCCCTGGAACATGATGAAACCCCAATGCCTACATTTTCTCCTTTATATGAATCCTTAAGTATATATTTAGAGTTGGAACCTAGCAGATCCTCATTAAATATTTGCTGAATTGGTTTGCTTTCCATTTGTGATTTTATAGAATTAACTAAATGTTTTGGAATCCATAGTCATGGTGAAGATTAAACACTCCACCAAAATTAACATTTTAAATTTGAGAAATAAAACTGTCTTGAGAAGGCACTATATGCACCATCATTATTTCTGGATCTATATTTGAAGGTTGAGGAAAGAATGCCTGGTTTGCACTAGGCAGTTTCACTTATAACATAAATGAATATGTGTGACAGTCTTATGTAGAAGGTCCATTTTACAGATCAGTTAATGAGGAAGTTTCTAATTTCTTTAACATGCTGTCTTAGTCCATTTCTGATGCTGTAACAGAATATCACAGACTGGGAACAAATGCTGAATCTTCACACAGTGGAAGGGATAAACTCAACCACTCAAGCCTTTTATAAGGCTTCGATCTATTCCTGAGGGCAAAGGCCTCAAAGCTTAATCACCTCCTAAAGACCTCATACTTAATGTTGCATCGGGGATTAAATTTTAACATAAATTTTGGAGGGGACAAACATTCAAGCCATAGCAGTTATATAGCCTTCAGTAGGTACCAGACTAACATTTAAATTCAATATTGTCAGACTCCCTAGTTTAGATCCTTTCCACTAAACAAGCTATGCCTGTAAGAATGAATTTAAATCCCTGTTGTTCATATTTTACATTTTTTATGGCTTACAACATGTTACTTTTGACAAAAAAAAAATATGGTCGTATTAAACACTAAAAAATATTCTAAAAATTATGCTAAGCCACATTTTAAAGTCAATTCTCCAGAAATGTTGTCTTTAGTTTTCTTGTAAATTTGTTTTAAATTAAGAATAAGACAATGGAAAACATAATTTGAGTATTACTAAGTTCTTAATGCCTGAACATACTTTGATATTCCTTGAAATTTTGAAACTCAGCAGGGTAATGTATCTAGGCATAATTCTTTTTTGAAAAGTCTTTCATACCTGGTTCTATTTTCAAGATTGGGTTTTATGAATTAGTTTTTCACAAAAAGCACTTAGGCCTAGTCTAAATTTATTCTGCTCTAAATGAAGAAATCTCTAAGGTTTATAGCAAATATGGCATTATAGCAATGGTTTGTGTTATGATTAAACCAAATTATTTTTATATGCCATCCATTTAAACAGTGTAATATCCATTTCATCTTCTGGAAGTAATTTTAAGTAAGTTTTTTTGCTATCCATTAATGATGAAGTAATGGAAGATACCAATGGAGACTTAAACATGTCTGGACTTGAATTTCCCATTAATATGTCATTTTAATGACAGATAGCATCATGCCTGTCTCTAGTGAGGGGTAGTTCTTACTTTGTCTATGAGATCACATTTCTGTGCTTTTAACACATGAGCACAAGGTTGTGCTTCTATAACAAAAAAATTTAAAATCTAGACATCATATAATTTAAACTAGTATTTCCAAAAGTGTATTTTTTTACTTGTTAATAGGTTTCTTCCCTCCACCCTCAGCAAGAAAATCTTATGTGGCTTATTGTTGGTTTGGACCCTTTGTTTGCAAATACAAAACTCCAAATCAAATTATTAAAATCAGGAAGGAGAGAGATAAGCCAGAGACTCCTAACACTCAGTTCATTTGCTATTTCTGTCTTTGATTTTGTTAGATTGTCTACATTCTTTCTGTGCAGTTCACTGCAATGGCGATAGTGAGCCCCAAATTTATATCTGAGCATCTTCAATGAGCACAGATAAAGGGCCTCTCAATGTAGAAAACATGTTGAAGGACTTTGATGTAACTTGGCTCATAGTTCATTATGAGGCTAATCCTTGTGCCATGAAATACAGATACATAGTCCGACCCCTGTGGCCAGTGAGGAGAAAGCTATAATCAGAAGTAAGTTTGGAAAAATGGTTAGCAAAGGTTTAACAATAGTCAAAACATTTGAGCAAGTTTCTATACTGTTTGCCATCTCAGAGTCTTCAATATGCTAATGTGAATCATGAATATCTACATAAGGAGGACATTTTGTGCAATGTTTCTTACCATAGGGATATAGAAATCTCTTGTGTTGTATGGATACAGAGGTACCACTTATCTTCTTTAGTTTCTGTTATTGATCTAATAGTCTTCATGAACTCCCACTGCTGAGTGGAGGGCCTGATTAAGGTGTGTGTTGATAATATGAGTATGTGGATGTGGTAACTTTAACTGCCAATCAACAATACCTCATATTTTTCAAGTTTAAATTGTTTCTACTGATAAGTTGGTGTCACCTGGTGTAATGTTCAGTTAGTTACGTTTCCTCTCGCTTCTCCTCAAGTGGACCTCTGGTTACATGTTTCAGGACGGAGTTATTTATGTGAAATGATGTCTGTGCTGTTTCCTCTGGATGCTTGCCAGCCTGTGCTATGAAATGTATGTCCTGGACCCTTGGGTCCCTTCACTGAGGTTTAGCTGGTGACCTTAGAATTTAACTTGCCCATGTAGCACTTTTTGCCCTTCTTTTATGAAATGGCTTTACCTCAGCTCTTGCTAGTAGTACACATTCACCTAATACAAAAATGTCTTGCATTCAGTCCCTGGCCAGAGCTTTCTATTCCAAATTAAGGGATCATCCCTACATTTACCATGGTCACTCTATGGATCATTGCTCCTTTACTCAACTACTTTTTACATATTCTTCAACTCTTCCCGTTTGAGGAATATGGATAATTTGGGAGCCCTTTTTCAATAGATTAGAGTTGAAAATGCTTAAGGAGTGTGAACTCAAGACTTCTCGTTGCTTAACTATATTTGTTGTTGTTATCTACCCTGAAGTTGTGTCTCCATGCTGGCAGATCAGGGAAGCTTTGGACTTTCCCTCAAGCTATCTAACAAAGAAACACAGCCAGTAGACTTCCCTCATGACATCCCCCACCCCAACTAAGAGAATGTATCCATGTGCACATATGTCTTACTTATTATACTTTCCCTGTTTGAATCCCTTCTCTGTCATTCACTCTACCAGCTGTAAGATTTTCTTACTGGTGCTTGCATATGTAAAATAAACTTAAAACCTTTAGAAATCCATTTTCTAGCATATTCTCACAAACCATCTTTATTCTATGTACCGTTATTTTGAGATTGATTCTCAAAGAATAATACAGTAAACTTTATAATTCAAACTAAAGAAGGACCTCTTGGTTCTAGGTAGAATCCACTCTAACCCTCGGAGACCAGTGATATCGAGTAGGTTGGAGGGTATTCGGCAAGAGGAACTTTATAGGTTATGAAAGGGCATGTAAATATTTCAGAAAAATATTGTCATTACTGTAAATTTATAATAGTACATGCTTTAGAGCATGCTGACCTGGTTCACCCTACTAATTAGCTAATGAGAAAAGATACTCCAGTAGATATGCTTTGATTTTGCAGTCAAAGACAAATTTTCAGAAAGTCAGGGCTAAATCCAGTATCTCCTACTGGCTCCTATTTGACCATTTAAAGATATCTTTTGAATTTAGTTCTTCACAAAATTTTGAATTAACATAACACAGATATTAACATCTTTGGCTTTTTATAGAATTTCAACTGGGATGAGATAGGAAAAAGATTACAAAAGGTGAGAAATGTCTTTCTTCAAATAGTAACAGCTGATAATTGTAAAGTACTTGTGTGCAGATGTTTTGTGCTCTGCTTATATGAATTCAATCATTTCTCATAACAACCCACTGAAGTAAGAACTTTTATTACTCAAATTTTGCAGATTAGAAAATTGAGGCACAGAAAGTTTGAATAACTTGCCTTTTTTCCCACGACAAGAGCATGGTAAAGCTGTAATTAACCTGTAAGCAATCCTGCCCCAGAACCCGTACTCTGCTCACTGCATGTACTGCTTTTTATAGACCTCTGGAGGAGCCATCTCAGGCTTCCTTTTGACTGAGTTTTACATTCTTGGGGATCTTTTGATTAAAACAAAAAGTTTAAATAAACAATGGGTATAATTAGTCCCTTCATTCCATTTTGGAAGTGCTTCTAACAACCCAGGTAGGGAACCAGTGAGTTCTACGTTCAATATCACAGGGATTTCTTTTAATTTTATGGCTCATGATTCAAGCTGCTTTTAATAAAACTGAATTTGGGAAGTAGAAACTAAAAATAAAGGGGAAGCTCAACTGCTAAAAATAAATGATCTCTCTTGGTATTAGTTTGTGATATTGTCTTAAAAGTCCAATATCATTGAGAAAACCTCACCCCCACCTTCAGCTCCTGGGGTTTCCCAGCCCCAGTATTTCTATATGGGTAACACGCAATGCAATCCAAGGAATAAAGGCAGTTGAGATTCCTCATTTGAGTTATTTTGGCTTGTTAATTAATTCTGACAAGAACCTCTGAGTAAGTGCCTATCTACAAACTTCCTGAATGCTGAATTTCAGTTGTTGTTAGGGCTTAAAAGTTTAGGAATGCAAATCAGTTATGGGTATTTCACATTTTGAGATGAGTAAAGTCAAACATTTTTCAAGGCATGAGCTTGTTACCTAAGATACCATAAATGAAGCTCAGCTTTCTTCCAGATGTTCAAGCCTTTCTTTTTTTTCAACTTCTGTTTTAGGAGTGCTCTCCAACAATGGAATTAGGGATCATTTCATGGCAGGTTATGAAATCTTATATGACAAAAATTTCTGTGACAGTGTTAAGAAGACCAAACTTAGATTTGGACAGACCTGGCACAAATTCTAGCAACATGTATTAATTCCTATGTTATGTTGCTGAATCTCACTTTTTAAAAATTTGAACTTTAGATATGATATAAATGATTTATAAATATATATCTATATAAATATCTAGGTATAGAAAACACTAATCTGGAAATTTTTGAACACTATCTGTTGCTCTTTGAGCACTGCTGATGAAAAATGCTGCTTTACATGTGAGAAGTTTAAAGGTTAAAAATATACCTGATAAAAATTAGATAATGTTTCATGGAACAGTAATATCTGAAGCAATCATAGAAGAATAAGAAATATTTTGTTGTGTGGAGAAATATCCACCAAGTTAGGTAAATGCTTCATGAATTACCATTGTAAACAAAGTACATCTTAAAAATACAAATATATAAACATACAACAAGATATCCATGTATATGTAATATATATTTATGTATTCTAAATATTCCATTATTTTTATGTCACTATGATTGGGAAGCATAACGATAAAATAAAGTTTCACATCTGCCTTTGAGAAATAGACAATGTATTTGGAGACAATCTCTATACAAAACATAGCTAAATAGTATATACAGTTTATAATTTCATGTCCAATAAGTGATTCATTCAAGGTAATCCAACATGTCATAATGTAGAGATTAAGTCTGAGATCTTGAACTAAATCACCTAGGTTTGAATTTCAGCTCCTCTACTTATTGACTAGAAAATTTCCTAACAAATTACTGAACAACTTTGTTTCAATGTTTCCAGCTGTCAGAATAATAATAGAATCTGCTTCATACAGTTGTTGTGGAGTAAATGAGTTAAGCAAATGCTTAGAATAGCAGCGTATAGTAAATTGACAATAAATGTCTGCTGTTAATTTATTATAAATGCTATTGAGTAAATGCTACAGTTGTTTAGAATGGAGAGTATTACTAGAACAGTATTGGTCAGGCACATATTTTGAAATAGGTAAGAATTTTGCTAGGCATTTTTTGGCACTATTCATATAGATAGGAGACATGAGAATGGCGTTTTAGAAGTGAATAAACATGATTTGGCCATTGGCATTTTCTTTGATTTCATTTCATATAATTCTCTCCCATCACTATTTCAGCAGCTGGCTTTTTTAGTTCAACCTGAATGTAACCAGGTTGCTCTCACCTGATACCCTTGGCATTTTCTGCTCCTGTCTTGAATGCTTTTCAGAAAGCTTTTCCCCATGGTTAGCTTTCCTTGTCTTTCATTCCTACACTTGTGTATCAATTTATCAGAGACATGTTTTAACAAAATATTTGAACTTATCAGAGGCATTTTTTAACACAGCAATTGAAAACTAGTATCACCCTCGTCTACCTTTCCAAAGTTCTGATTTTCTTTCTTTCTTTTTTTGTCCTTTTTACTTCTTTACATTTTTTGGAGATAAAGGTGACAGTTGAAGTTTTTGCAAACCTATCACTCAAGGAATTTTTGGTATGAGATAATAGTTAAAAGCATGAACTCACCACCCAAGCAGACTGCTGTTGCCAATTTAGTTGTCTTGTCTAGAACAAGTTATGTAACCTCTCTGTGTTTCATTTTCCTTCTCTGTTATGTATATAATGATATTAGCTAACTTATTGGGTTATTGTGCAGACTATATTCTTTATACAATTTATGGGACATATAATGTGCCAAATAAATGTTGAAAGTCATTGTTATTACTTTTCATGATCTATTAAAACTCTCTAGAGTATAAGTCTTTGAGGGCAAGAACCCTGTCTGCCTTGTTCTCTGCTTTCTTCCCAGGACTTAGAAAAGGTCCTGGCACATAATAGAGGCTCCACAAATATTTGTTGAATACATTAAAAATGGATGATGCTTAATATACCAGAGATCAGGATTACTATATCAAGTTTAGTATACCAGTCAGTACACTGACTTCGGAGAGAATAGACTGGATTCTTGGTGAAGTCAGATTCTTTGATATCGCCCAACTGATTGTTCTGTGTTGATTCATAACAAGCTTCTGTCTGTCCAGAAGTAATCCCAGAATTTCATTCACAGTGTAGCTTAGCCGAACATGATTTAATCCTGGATTACTCAATTTCTGGCGTTTGAGTAATGGCACCACTACGTATATGCTGTTGGAATATTGCCAAGTCATTGAACCTTATTAGCTTTTCCCTATGTTAAATGACAAAAATTCCTGCATAAAATTTATTGAGAAGACTGTCCTTGACACATGAGTGGTGTTTCTCTAAGGAGGGTTGAATAAATCATTTCAGGCAGAAAGAAACATTTCTTTCTTAAAAATGCACTGTGAAAGGGATACCACAACTTTTAAATTACCCAATTGAGTGCTTAATCATCCTCTCAGGAAATTCTTCCTTCTGCAGGAGGTGGTTTTGGCATATCTTTTATCAAGAAAGTCTTTATTTAGTAGACCACCCTTCGTGTGTATACTCTGAGAAGACCCAAGAGAGGGTTTTTGTAAGTTCAGAAAGATCATGGGTTTTTCAGGTACAGACTCTTTTCCTCAGGGTTGAGGTGACCACATTCCCCTTAGCAACCATTCATCTCCCTCCACTCTCAGTTCCAACTCTTCCTATATGCAACCACAGTCCTCCGAAAGCAATATAAACCAATTCCTGTGGTGTTATCTCACTGGGGATGGAGAAAAGCGGGGCACCATTTTCTCAATAATAAATCTTTATAGGCTTTAGGATAGCTTTGAATTTGTCATTCATTCTCAGCAAGCTCCAACTTTATTGTTTATCCCTTTGTACTCCATCTCACTCCCTTTAGGTCTTTTTTTTCCTACCTACTAATCTAGATATGTTTAATTCTCTAGCATTGCCATTTGCATCATTAAATATAATTTTTGAGATTCTTACCTATCTCCCGTAGAATATAATGACAATCTAAATAATGGTTCTTATTATTTAGAACAACTCTAAAGTGTTTTCCTTAGAGTTGCACTAAAGTGTTTCTTGCTATTTTGAGGTCGGTATGAATTAATATAGGTTTAGTAGTAGGTATGAGTGTTCTATTGAAATTACAAAGCACAGTTAATCTTTCTTGTCTGTAAATAGTAAGCACAGCAATTTAACTCTTGCAAGTTTGAATGTTGACAACAGCTTTTATTACCTTCCTTTATAATACTCCTTAGATAGTGACTACTTTCTTGCTATTGATGCTGTGTGATCTAAAAATCTTAGGTAACTACTTAAAATATCAAAACACTCTAATAATTTTGTTATTAGATAGAAAAATAATTTATGTGGCTGATAACATTAATCAGATTAGGAATTTTAAAATCATACAGATACTGCCTTATTTTCAATTTAGATTCAGTTAGCATACTTACTTTTTAGCACTTTTAATATGTGTAAATAATAGCCTCTTTCACTTACATGTCCTTAGTTAAATCCCCCAACATATATACAGGCAAACATTATTATTCTTTTTTATATATGTGAAAATTGATATTAAAACTGCATAAATTGTTTAAATGCTTAAAGGTAAACAGTTAAGAAATAAAACTGAATAAGGAAGGGATTTGTTAAAGTTCTTTTTTTCTTTTCTTTTTTTTATTTTTTATTTTTATTTTTTTTATTGCATTTTAGGTTTTGGGGTACATGTGCAGAACATACAAGATAGTTGCATAGGTACACACATGGCAGTGTGTTTTGCTGCCTTCCTCCCCTTCACCCACATCTGGCATTTCTCCCCATGCTATCCCTCCCCAGCTCCCCTCCGCACCGCTGTTCCTCCCCTAAGCCTCCCAATAGACCCCAGTGTGTAGTACTCCCTTCCCTGTGTCCATGTGTTCTCATTGTTCCTCACCTGACTATGAGTGAGAATATGCGGTATTTCATTTCCTGTTCTTGTGTCAGTTTGCTGAGAATGATGTTCTCCAGATTCATCCATGTCCCTACAAAGGACAGGAACTCATCATTTTTGATTGCTGCATAATATTCCATGGTGTATATGTGCCACATTTTCCCAGTCCAGTCTATCATCGATGGGCATTTGGGCTGGTTCCAGGTCTTTGCTATTGTAAACAGTGCTGCAATGAACATTCGTGTGCATGTGTCCTTATAGTATAACGATTTATAGTCCTTTGAGTGTATACCCAGTAATGGGATTGCTGGGTCAAATGGAATTTCTATTTCTAAGGCCTTGAGGAATCGCCACACTGTCTTCCACAATGGTTGAACTAATTTACACTCCCACCAGCAGTGTAAAAGTGTTCCTATTTCTCCCCATCCTCTCTAGCATCTGTTGTCTCCAGATTTTTTAATGATCGCCATTCTAACTGGCATGAGATGGTATCTCAATGTGGTTTTGATTTGCATCTCTCTAATGATCAGTGATGATGAGCATTTTTTCATATGTTTGTTGGCTTCATGTATGTCTTCTTTTGTACAGTGTCTGTTCATATCCTTTGCCCATTTTTGGATGGGCTTGTTTGTTTTTTCTTGTAAATCTGTTTGAGTTCTTTGTAAATTCTGGATATCAGCCCTTTGTCAGATGGGTAAACTGCAAAAATTTTTTTCCATTCTGTGGGAATGGGAAATGAAACACTCTAGTGACTGTTTCATTTGCTGTGCAGAAGCTGTGGAGTTTGATTAGGTCCCATTTGTCTATTTGGTTTTTGTTGCCAATGCTTTTGGTGTTTTGTTCATGAAATCCTTGCCTACTCCTATGTCCTGAATGGTTTTGCCTAGATTTTCTTCTAGTGTTTTTATGTTGCCAGGTCTTATGTTTAAGTCTTTAATCCATCTGGAGTTAATTTTAGTGTAAGGTGTCAGGAAGGTGTCCAGTTTCTGCTTTCTGCACATGGCTAGCCAGTTTTCCCAACACCATTTATTAAATAGGGAATCCTTTCCCCATTGCTTGTTTTTGTCAAGTTTATCCAAGACTGTATGGTTGTAGATATGTTGTGTTGCCTCCAATGCCTCTGCTCTGTTCCATTGGTCTATATCTCTGTTTGGGTACCAGTATCATGCTGTTTGTATTACTCTAGCCTTGTAGTATAGTTTGAAGTCTGGTAGTGTGATGCGTCCCACTGTGTTCTTTTTGCTTAGAATTGACTTGGCTGTGCAGGCTCTCTTTTGGTTCCATATGAAGTTCATGGTGGTTTTTTCCAGTTCTGTGAAGAAAGTCAATGGTAGCTTGATGGGGATAGCGTTGATTCTGTAAATTACTTTGGGCAGTATGGCCATTTTCACGATATTGATTCTTCCTAACCATGAACATGGAATGTTTCTCCATCTGTTTGTGTCCTCTCTTATTTCGTTGAGCAGTGGTTTGTGGTTCTCCTTGAAGAGGTCCCTTACGTTCCTTGTGAGTTGTATTCCTAGGTATTTTATTCTCTTTGTAGCAATTGTGAATGGCAGTTCTTTCTTGATTTGGCTCTCTTTAAATCGGTTATTGGTGTAGAGGAATGCTTGTGATTTTTGTGCATTGATTTTATATCCTGAGATTTTGCTGAAGTTGCTTATCAGTTTCAGGAGTTTTCAGGCTGAGGTGATGGTGTCTTCTAGGTATACTATCATGTTGTCTGCAAAAAAAGACAATTTGGCTTCCACCTTTCCTATTTGAATATCCTTTATTTCTTTTTCTTGCCTGATCGCTCTGGCTAGAACTTCCAGTACTATATTGAATAGGAGTAGTGAGAGAGGGCATCCTTGTCTAGTGCCAGATTTCAAAGGGATTACTTCCAGTTTTTGCCCATTCAGTATGATATTGGCTGTTGGTTTGTTGTAAATGGCTTTTATTACTTTGAGATACGTTCCATCAATACCGAGTTTATTGAGGGTTTTTAGCATAAAGGGCTGTTGAATTTTGTCAAATGCCTTTTCTGTGTCAATTGAGATAATCATGTGGTTTTTGTTTTTGGTTCTGTTTATGTGGTGAATTATGTTGATAGACTTGCGTATGTTGAACCAGCCTTGCATCCCCGGGATGAATCCTACTTGATCATGATGGATAAGCTTTTTGATGTGCTGTTGCAATCGGCTTGCCAGTATTTTATTGAAGATTTTTGCATCTATGTTCATCATGGATATTGGCCTGAAGTTTTTCTTTCTTGTTGAGTCTCTGCCAGGTTTTGGTATCAGGATGATATTGGTCTCATAAAATGATTTGGGAAGGATTCCCTCTTTTTGGATAATTTGGAATAGTTTTAGAAGGAATGGTACCAGCTCCTCTTTGTGTGTCTGGTAGAATTCGGCTGTGAACCCATCTGGACCTGGGCTTTTTATGTGTGGTAGGCTCTTAATTGCTGCCTCTACTTCAGACCTTGTTATCAATCTATTCATAGTTTTGGCTTCCTCCTGGTTTAGGCTTGGGAGGACACAGATGTCCAGGAATTTATCCATTTCTTTCAGATTTACTAGTTTATGTGCATAGAGTTGTTTATAATGTTCTCTGATGATGGTTTGAATTTCTGTGGAATCTGTGGTGATTTCCCCTTTACCGTTTTTTATTGCATCTATTTGGTTGTTCTCTCTTTTCTTTTTTATCAGTCTGGCTAGTGGTCTATTTGTTGATCTTTTCAAAAATCCAGCTCTTGGATTTATTCATTTTTTTGAAGGGTTTTTCGTGTCTCTATCTCCTTCAGTTCTGCTCTGATCTTAGTTATTTCTTGTTTTCTGCTAGTTTCTGAGTTTTTTAGATCTTGCTCCTCTAGCTCTTTCAATTTCGATGATAGGGTCAGTTTTGGATCTCTCCACTCTTCTCATGTGGGCATTTATTGCTATATATTTTCCTCTGGAGACTGCTTTAAATGTGTCCCAGAGACTCTGGTATGTTGTGTCTTCGTTCTTGTTGTTTTCAAAGAACTTCTTTATTTCTGCCTTCATTTCATTGTTTATCCAGTTAACATTCAAGAGCCAGTTGTTCAGTTTCCATGAAGCTGTGTGGTTCTGAGTTAGTTTCTGAATTCTGAGTTCTAACCTGATTGCACTATGGTCTGAGAGACTGTTTGTTATGATTTCAGATGTTTTGCATTTGCTGAGGAGTGCTTTACTTCCAATTATGTGGTCAATTTTAGAGTAGGTTTGATGTGGTGCTGAGAAGAATGTATATTCTGTGGATTTGGGGTGGAGAGTTCTGTAAATGTCTATCAGGTTTGCTTGTTCCAGGTCTGAAGAAGTTCTATTGTTAATTGCTGACATTCAAAGGTGACTACAACAGCTGGTGATGAAAAAAACAAAAATTATGTTTTTAGATTTCAAATATCCTGACTTGATTTTCACATATACTATAAATGTAACAAAATATCCCATGTACCCCATAAATATGTAAAATATTATGTATCAATTAAATAAGTGAGTCAGAATAACTACTTTGTAGTCATCAGCAATTGCTAATAATTGAAAAAAGTTTAGCTTCTATTGTTGTTAAGCTAATAGTATTAAGATAGTCATTTATGAGTTAATCTTGATATCAATTAAATAAATTAGATTATTCTCATCCCTTCTGAAATTACAGACTCAGTGGGGGCAAGACTGAGAAGAGCAGTTATTACTGTGTTTCTAATGATAGAATTGGAAGAAAAATACTACAATGGAGCCCATCTTGTAGATGGTCACTCTTTCCATTATTATTGCTTTACAACAAACCAAAAAGTTGTGGCTTTATTAAGTTCATGGATTTTATGAGTCCAAAATTTGGAATGGGCAGTGTGGGGAAGGCTTATCTCTTTTCCACAATGTCTTAGACTTCAGTTGGGTTAGGGATAACTTGGTTTCTGGAGGCTGAAATCATCTGAAGACTTGTTCATTCACAAGTTTGGTGGTTGATACTGACTGTCAGCTTAGACTTCACTGTGGGATTGTTGTTTAGAATATCTAAATGTTGTCAGGATTTCCACGAAGCATCTGGGCCTTGGAATAGCTGAACATCTCAGATAGCATCATTAGTCTCTGAAGGTGAATGTCACAACGAACAAGGTACAATTTGAATGGTCTTTTACGAATAGGCAAAGAGTTGTTAGCCTTGATGCCAAAAATATGACCCACAAACAAAACTTGATAAATTAGACCTCATCAAATTTAAAAACTTTTACTTTGAAAAAGATCCTGTTAAGAGGATTAGACGACAAGTTACAAACTGGGAGAATATATTTGACAACACATTAGTCTCTAAAATATGTGAAGAACTCTCAAAACTTAACAGCAGAAAACCAAATAACCAATTAGAATATGGGCCAAAAACATGAATTGTCATTTTACTGAAGAAGAATGAAGTGGCTAGTAAACATGTTTAACATCAATAACCATTAAGGAAATGTAATTTGAATATGCAAGGAGATATCAGAATGCACTTATCAGTATGGCTAAAATTAAAAACAGTGACAACACCAAGTACTAACAATGATGTAAAGAAACTGAATTACATGGCTGGTGGGAATGTTAAATAGCACAGTCACCCTAAAAAATAACTTGGCAGTGTCGCAAAACTTAAGTATTCAATTACCATATGACTCAGCAATTATACTCTTAGTCATTTATACCAGAAAAATGAAAACATATGCTTACACAAAATCCTACACAAGAATGTTCATAGCAGCTTTATTTGTAACAGCCCCAGACTGGAAACTACCCACATGTCCTTTAGGAGATGGGTGGGTACATATTTACTATAGAATATTACTTGGCAAGAAACTTGTATAAAAATGGACTTTTACAACTTGGATGAAAATCCAGGGAGTTATGGTGAATGAGAAAATCATATAGGATGTACTTTTTCATTTTTAAATTTAAAGTATGTATTTAAAAACTACATACTATATGATTTCATTTATATAATGATTTTAAAATCAAAAATCTATTAAAATAGATAGCTTAGTGATTGCCGCTGGAAGTGGAGGGGTGGAGGTGAGAGAAAGTGAGTGCAGTCATTAAGGGCAGCAAGTGGGACCCTTGTGGTCATGGAACTTTCCTGTACTTTGACCGTAACAGTAGTTACACGTGATAAAATTACATAGAAATAAATGTACCCATATGCACAATTAGTGCATATTAAACTGGAGAGATCTGAATAAGGAGGATACACTGTATCTATGTCAATTTCCTGGTTGTGTATTGTTGTTCCATAACACAAGGTGTTACATTGGGGGATACTGGGTGAAGAGTGTGTGGATCTCTATGTTTTATTTCTGATAACTGCATGTAAATTTCAATTATCTAAATATAAAAAGTTCAAAATACAAAATAAAACCATATGGGCACATTATAACATAGCTGATTTAACAAATATAAAAGATAAAATCTCAGAAGTTACAGAAAAAACAAAGCTTACTTTCAAAAGAACAACAATTACATTAGTAGTTTCTTAATAAAACAAGGGAAGCCAAAAGACAATATAATTATCTTTTTAGATAGCCAAAGAAAAATTATTGCAAATGTAGAATTCTATATCCAGTAGAATTTTTCCTCAAGAATGAAGTATCAAACAGAAATTGAGAGAATTTATCACTGGTGGTTCTGCAATAGTGTTTTCCTTATAAAGAAGGAAAATGATTTCATATGAAGATCAAAATGCAGAAAAAAATAAAGAACAATTAAAAGTTTCAATATGTCATTAAGTCTAAGTGATTGCTCACTCAATAAGTATTTGAGACAAGTTTAAACAATACAAAGAATCAAAACAGAGGACAAGGATAGTTTCTAAGTTAGAGTGGGATACATATAATTGTTGAAGAGGAAGGTAAGTTAATATCCAGGTTTAACAAATAAAGGATGCATGTAAAACAGGGATCAGGAAACTAAGTTCAGCTCATGGCTTGTTTCTGTAAATTTTTAAATTTTAGGTGGTTATAAAAAAGTTAGAATAAAGAATCTAAGAGTATGTAATTAAGCCAGAAATCAATTATTAAAAAGATAACTAAAAAATAATTCCAAATCCCCAGCGTTTTGAAACTGTAGTAAACTGCTAAAACCCAAGGTTTAAATAAATCACAATGAAAGTTAAACAATGAGAAAAAATAATGATTGAAACAGAGTGTTTTTCAGGATAAATTATTAAGTGAAAAAAGATAATAGAAGAAAACAGGAAGAATGAAAAAATATACACATTTATTCATTTGTGTGAAAAGAAACACAGGAAAGATAAATCTAAAACCAATGGAGTTGTGTGGAAATGAGGTGGAAAGACTGGAGGAATAGGAAAGGGAGGATCACTCACTTCTGTGAGTGAAATTTTTATACGGTTTTGACTATGTAAGCCAATTTATGGCTTTTAAGAATGAAATCAACAAGGAATTGCAAAAAGAAACAAATAAATCAGTATGTATTTCAAGTGTATAAATTAGCCACCCCTGTAAACGATGAAGGTAAGAACCTCCTCAAGTAACTAAAACTATTATGTTAATGCTATACCATTAACCCAAAGGTTAGTTAAGCTGTAAATCATTTAAACTTATTAGTAGGTTTCTTTTTCTCATAAGAGTATGGGTTAGCAATTTTGAAGTTCAATGAGTTTTCCAAGATTGAGCAAATGAACAAATATTTTTGGATAGTGGGAGCCAGATTTTTTATTGTCAAGAAGGGAATCACAAATACGAAAAGTGGGAATACTTGAATGAGCCTTATGATATTTGGTTGAAAATTGATGTATTAGTATAAATTGATGCTTAGATAAACAGAATGATAGATATGTAGTTGGTAGATAGATAGATCTTTAGATGAAGATAGAAAACACCAGATTTTGAATCCTGAGTCACATCCTCCACTATCAGATATCCAGGCCCATTGAAAATATGTCTGATTTCACAGCAGGACTAGGAATGTGCATAATAAATCTAGAACATCTTGCTCTACCAAAAATGTAAGGAAGTGTAAAAAAAATATGGAAGTAAGCAGAGAAGTCAGTTTGGAAGGACTACTATGGAACAAATCTGGGTCAATTTGAACATCAATATAAATAATTATATAAATGGATTACAACTTACAAAATTACACTAAAATTTATAAGTATGCACTGATGTAAATAAATGAATAAATTATATGTAGAAAAAGGAAATATATTCCTTATGGTGGAATGCAATGCCAGTTATTAATTCTTAGAAGTGATATGATAAAAGATATCACCACTTGGCACCCCCTGTTGTAATCACCAGCACGCGGCTGCTAAAACTAGAAGGTGAAAATTTGATGAGAAACAATATATTTATGTGGTTTCAAAAGTACCTCCCAACAGGATACATATTAATTAAAATATGAAAATAATGGGGAAGCTCGGCAGATACCACCTGAACAAAGTGATCAAAGTTAGCACTAACAGTCATCAGACAAGTAGTCTCATGTCTATTGTGATACGTGCCTTGTGATATGTTGCAGTGAGAATACAATATCATTCTGGGTTAATATTCCTGTTGAAACTGCATGAGTTAAATCTAGTCATGTGAAACAACAGTCAGACCAACATTGGGTGTCATTTCATGAATTACTTGTACATACTCTTCAAGAATATCATGTTCATGACAGACACAGACTAAAGGACATTTTCTGTTTAAAAGAGCTATAATAATTAATAGCTATTTTAACTGGATTTTTTCTTTTGCTACAAAGAAAATGAGTGATAATTGCCAAACATTGAAAATGATCTATAGAATAATTGTTTTGTATAAATAATTATTAACTTAATAATTTTATGTTGGTTATATAAAAGAATTCCCCTCCTCCAAAGCAAATGTAATAGAATGTTTAACATTGTTAATACATGTAGACAAAGTGAGTGAAGTATATATAAAACATTATTTAAAAATATTCTTTAGGTATAGATTGTTTTAAAATAAAAAGTTAAAAAGTATTTTATATCTAGTATATCACACTCTGTTAGCATTTCAGCCTAAACCAGGGCATCCCCTTTTATACTCTGATGGCTACTTACTGGGAACACCTGTAGTTCCTTCATGGAATACCTCTGTCTGACTTCAGGGTCACTCTGTGCCATCTGGAAGGAAAGCCAGAAGTGCTTGCAAAGTAATGGTCCTGGAAAATGCCCTCATTCATGATGGATTTATATATGTGGTGGACAAATACTCCCGATTGTTTGACTCTTGGTTAAGATAAGTGTGAGGTATCTTTTCATTACCTTCCATAGTTCACTGGTGGAATTAAGTCCCAGTTGCCATAGTGGTAATTTGCTTGGTGATGTGTCTGTTACTGGCTTCCTTCCTTGTCTTAATCCTCTACCCATTTGGCAGATTTCTGCGATATCTTCCCAAAACAAATTCTTGCACTTGATTCTTTGCTGTGGGGTATTCTTCTGAGGTAACCAGATTAAGACAATTAGTAACACAGGTAGCATATATGGATCCTTCATATAGCTTATAGAATTTTGATAATGTATTAGTGTGGTAAATACGAGTACTCATTGTTGATGGTGAGTGGGGTAACAATAATTTTTGGCATATTGTAGGATCATATTTGCTATGACACTTATTAGTAAATTGGGATGGGATATAGGTGAGAGGGAATATACTAGTTTATGCATTATTTCTAGCATTTGACAAATATTGAATAATAACAGTTATTATTTTTAGACAGAGTCTTGCTCTGTCACCCAGGTAGGAGTGCAGTGTCCCAATCTCAGCTCACTGCAGCCTCCACTTTCTGGGTTCAAGTGATTCTCATGCCTCAGCCTCCTGAGTAGCTGGGATTATAGGCGCCTGCCATTACACCTGGTTAATTTTTGTATTTTTGGTAGAGATAAACTCTCATCATCTTGGCCATGCTGGTCTGAATTCCTGAACTCAAGTGATCTGCCCACCTCGGCCTCCAAAAGTGCTGGGATTACAGATGTGAGCCACTGCATCTGACCAGAACAATAATAATTATAAAGATTGTAGAGTTGATTGGTTGTTGTTAACAGACATTGAAACAAACACTGAAGAAATAAATTTATGAAATTAGAACAATGAATTTATTAATTTAGGATACATTCTGGAGGCCTTTAGGGCATCATTTAGAAGAATCTTGTGTTCTGCAAGTGGAGGACAGACTATAGTGAATGCTCAATATCTGATTTTGAGAGTAATGAATATATATAGAAGGTTAAATTAACTCTCACCAAGACTGTTGTACTAATTGGGAAAGAAGAGACACTCTCAGATAAATTGGGAATATTTCTATGGATATTCTTAATAACTTTGAATCCCTACATTCCATTGAATGATCTGGGATTATGAATCACCTGCTTCACTTTATGACAGGATAGCAGCCCATTGCTAAAGAAAAGCAGCTATTTCTTGATTAGAGAATATACAAAATCCTTGCCTGATTTATTATGTATGGCCTGAGAACTCACCAGGTGACTATATCTCCTAAGATACTCTTTCACTACAGTGATAAGAAATCTCCTAGTGTGGTGGTAGAGGTATCCTTGGGAAACTCTATGGTAGCTATACCCTGTATACCAGTGTTGCCAGCAGGCTTGCTGCTATTCAGTTATCTTAGTCCATTTAAGCTGCTGTAACAAAAATATGTTTGACTGGGTAATTTATAAAGAACAGAGATTTATTTCTCACAGTTGTGGAGGCTGGGAAGTCCCAGATCAGGATACCAGCAGACTCAGTGTCTGGTGAGAGCCTGTTCTTTGTAGATGGAAAGTTGTTTGTGTTTTCACATTGTGGAAAGAGGAAATGTGTCCTCATATAGGGGAAAAGGAATAAGAGTCTGGGATGCTTCAATCAACCTCTTTTATATGACAATTAATCCCATTCCTGAGAGTGAAGCTCTCATAAACAGATCATTTCCCAAAGGCCCTATCTCAATCACATTGCACTGGGGATCAAGTTTTAACATATGAATACTGGGGAGACACCGACACTCTGACCATAGCAGAAGTCAACAGTGATAACATGTTAGAATTGTGGCACTAAATTGTGAGAGTCAAGGTAAACATTTGCAGCAAGGCCAGAATGGCACGCATGGGTCTTGACTCACAGGGTTCTGTGGTAATGGTTAAAATATGTTGGTATTTCCAAGATAAATAGAAGTTCAATAAGAGTATTAGTTGGAGTATATGGCCCAAAATAATTGGAGATGAGTAGAAGAATGATGGCAGCCATTATAATAAAAAAGTATGATCTTTTGCCTTGTTTCCAAATTTAAGCTATTTCTAAGATGCAGTATGCAAAAGTTGAAAGGGAAAGTGGACCCCCTTGAAGAAAGCAATTCTGCTAATTATTCTGTAAAGTGACATATAACTACCAGAGTGTCCATAGCCTAAGGAAAACTGAATACTCAGATCCTTAGAAAGCTATTGGATACAAAGGCTAAGGCGACATTGATGACTGAAATTCCAATATGACATCATGGTCATTCAGTTGGAGTAGGGTTAATGGTTCTGCATATCTACTCTATGACCATTTTCTTGGTGCCTCATTGCAAATTTGGGATTGTAGTTCTTTGTCAACTGATGGAGCACTCATATTGACGCCTCGACCTATGTGGGAAGAATTATAGTGGTAGGAAAACAAGTAGAAGCTCTAAAACTGCACCCTCCCTCACTCCCAAGTCAAGGATGTAAATCAGAAGAAATATAGTATGCCTGGTAAAATGGCAGTTATCACTTCCATCCTCAAAACTGAAAAAGACTTAGTTATGGTCTACATTGTACTCCTGCTTAATTCACCAGGCTAGGTTTTATATCAAAATAAGATAAACTATGGTGAATGTTAATGTGTTGCTGTAACCTTAACTAAGTGGTGGCTTTAATCACAGGGCTGAATATGGTCTCTTCATGAAGAGCTTGGAATAGACTGTAGCACTTGGTATGTGGGTATTTATCTGCCAAATGTGCTATTTACAATTTCTATCAAGAAAGAGGATCAAATGCGAAGATCCTCTTTGCATCAAAAATAGATGTTAAGTATTTTCACCACAAGAATGTGAGGTAATGGATTTGTTAATCAGACTTAACCATTTTACAATGTATATATGCTTCAAAACATCATGTTATACATGATAAATACATATGATTTTATCTGTCAATTTAAAAAGAAAAAGAATGAGGATTGAAAACAGCTCATATTCAACTGGCAACAACTTAAGGAGAATATATACTCTGGGAAAGGGCCCTCAATCAGTGACACAAGCAGATACCTGGGGGACAAACACTGTAGCTTTCTCTCTCATCAAGTGGGATAACTGAGAAATATTTCATACCATGTCTCAGAAAGATTAAGCCCAGTTTGTTACAATTGTAACTTCCTTGATTATACCCTTTATTGGCTTCATTTTTTTGTAGCTAGAATTATGAAATTGAGATCATGCATATGTGTGTGTGTGTGTGTGTGTGTGTCTATTTAATTTCACTTTTTTTCACTGAATGTTAAAAAGTTACGTTCCTTCAGAAAATATGCGGGGTTTTCTATCTCAGTTCTTTTCAACAAATACATGTTGAGTGTTTACTGTGTCCCAGGACTCTTTCAAACTTGGGACATCCAGGAGTGGGCAAAACACACAATATTCCCTTTACTTTTATAGCTTACTTACTTACCACATGAAATTTACAACCTTTCATCGACAAATAGGGAATAAAAGAAATGGAGAAGGTGTCTATAGATTTCAACACTTAGAAGACAAACTAACCCATTGCAACATGTGGACTTTATTTTACTCCTAATTCAAATAAACACAATTTCTTTTTAAAAGCAGTCCTAAGATAATTGGGAATTTGAAGACTGGTTATTCTATGATATTAAATAAATTTTGTTAATTTTAGATTTCTTTATGGCATGCATTTATGGTTAAAAAAGAAACATCTTGGCCAAGCTCTGTGGTTCATACCTGTAATCCCATCAGTTTGGGTGGCTGAGGCAGACAGATCACCTGAGTTTGGGAGTTCAAGACCAGCCTGATCAACAAGGAGAAACCCCATCTTTAATAAAAAAAAATAATAGAAAACAATTAGCCAGGAATCATGGTGCATGCCTGTAATCTCAGCTACTTGGGAGGCTGAGGTAGGAAAATCACTTGAACCAAGGAGGCAGAGGTTGCGGTGAGCCAAGATTGTGCCATTGCACTCCAGCCTGTGCAAGAAGAGTGAAACTTCAATTAAAAAAACATATTTTAGAGATAGATACTAACATAGTTTATTTATTTTTATCATACTTTAAGTTCAGGGGTACATGTGCAGAACACACAGGTTTGTTACATAGGTGTACACTTGCCATGGTGATTTACTGCATCAATCATCCCATCGTCTACATTAGGTATTTCTCCTAATGCTATCCCTCCCCAATCCTCCCACCCCCTGTTATCCCTCCCCTGGCACCCCACTCCCCAACAGTCCCCGGTATGTGATGTTCCCCTCACTGTGTCCATGTGTTCTCATTGTTCAACACCCACTATGAATGAGAACATGCAGTGTTTGGTTTTCTGTTCTTGTGTCAGTTTGCTGAGAATGATGGTTTCCAAATTTATCCGTTCCCTGAAAAGGACAAGAACTCATCCTTTTTTATGGCTGCATAGTATTCCATGGTGTATATGTGCCACATTTTCTTTATCCAGTCTATTGTTGATGGGTTTTTGGGTTCGTTCCAAGTCTTTGCTATTGTGAACAGTGCTGCAATAAACATACCTGTACATGTGTCTTTATAATAGCATGATTTATAATTCTTTAGTATATACCCAGTAATGGGATTGCTGGGTCAAATGGTATTTCTATTCTAGAGCCTTGAGGAATCGCCACACTGTCTTCCACAATGGTTGAACTAATTTACACTCTCACCAACAGTGTAAAAGCATTTCTATTTTCTCCACATCTGCTCCAGCATCTGCTGCCTCCTGATTTTTTAGTGATCACTATTCTAACTGGCATGAGATGGTATCTCAATGTGGTTTTGATTTGCACTTTTCTAATGACCAGTGATGATGAGCATTTTTCCATATGTTTCTTGGCTGCAAAAATATATTCTTTTGAGAAGTGTCTGTTCATATCCTTTGGCCACTTTTTGATGGGGTTGTTTGATTTTTCATGTAAATTTAAGTTCTTTGTAGATTCTGGATATTAGCCTTTTATGAGATGGGTAGATTGCAAAAATTTTCCCCATTCTGTTGGCTGTGGGTTCATTCTAATGTTAGTTTCTTTTCTTGTGCAGAAACTCTTTAGTTAAATTAGATCCCATTTGTCTATTTTGGCTTTTGTTGCCATTGCTTTTGGTGTTTTAGTCATAAAGTCCTTGCCCATGCCTATGTCCCGAATGGCATTGTTTAGGTTTTCTTCTAGAGTTTCTGTGGTGTTAGGTCTTATGTTTAAATCTTTAATCCATCTGTATTTAATTTTTATAAAGTGTAAGGAAGGGATCCAATTTCAGCTTTCTGCATATGGCTAGCCAGTTTTCCCAACACCATTTATTAAATAGAGAATCCTTTCCCCACTGCTTGTTTTTGTCAGGTTTGTCAAAGATCAGATGGTTGTAGATGTGTGACACTATTTCTGAAGCCTCTGTTCTGTTCCATTAGTCTGTATCTCTGTTTTGATACTGATATCATGCTGTTTTGATTACTATATCCTTGTACTGTAGTTTGAAGTCAAGCAGCATGATACCTCCAGTTTTGTTTTTTCTGCTTAGGATTGTCTTGGCTCTGTTGACTATTTTTTTTGTGGTTCCATATGAAGTTTAAGGTGTTTTTTTTTTTCCAGTTCTGTGAGGAAAGTCAAGAATAGCTTAGTGAGGATAGCAGTGAATCTATAAATTACTTTGGGCAGTATGGCCATATTCACAACATTAATTCTTCTTAATCATGAGCATGGAATATTTTTCCATCTTTTTATGTCCTCTCTTACTTCCTTGAGCAGTGGATTGTAGTTCTCCTTGAAGAGGTCCTTCACATCTCTTATGAGTTATAGTCCTAGGTATTTTATTCTCTTTGTGGCAATTGTGAATGGGAGTTCACTCATGATTTGACTCTCTATTACTGGTACTCAGATAATTTAAAGTAAAATTACTTAAAAAACTTTAAAACTTTTCTGAATAAAGTATGGGAGATAGAAGAATATGTGAACAGAGCTGAAACAAGAATGTGTATGAGTTTATACTTGCTTAAGATGGGTGATGGCTACTTGGGGGTTGATGGTATTTTGTCTATTTTTTGCATATTTGGAAATTCTCCATAGTATCACTTTAAAAATGTAACCATTAATTATCATTGAAAATGATATTTAATTATTGCCTTGTTTTTCTTTAATGTCACTGAGGGTGATTTTTTTTTCTTAAATTATCAGCCACTTTTATTGATGCTTTGAGGAAATACCTAGTAGCTTTGTATGTGACGTACGATTTTGTATTTCAGTTGCACGTTTTATTTTATTTGTATCATAAAACTTTGTATTTTATTTGCACATTGCATTTTTTAAACAATTATAAATAGCTTTGTTTTTTTATCATTAAAGTAAAATTCAAGAATATGTTTGGCAACTACTGGCTATCCATCCTGTTGTATCTGGGGCTATTTCTATTGTAGCCTTTCTCTGGGCATGTACTGACAAACCTTTTGTTTTGTTAAGACTTTTAAAATATATTTCTCAGCAAAGAGTCTAGTGAGGGACCAGATTTCAGCAAGTCCTGAGTGCTATTATTTTTCCATTTGGCCTATTGAGAAACTGCGTTTCAGAATCTGAGGAGTTGTGCTTATGCAATTTTGGAATAAATTGTTCTGACTCATTGGCTCTATGACACAAGATCATAGAGATAAAATAATCAAGGCCATTCATGGCACTGGAGGTAACAATGCCTGGATTTTTAAAAAAAATTTTCTAATTAGGAAATTTTTAATAAAAAATGTCATTTTATTCACCATTTTAATAAAAGCATAGAATTAATTTCAGGACTGCGAAGTATACTAGCTCAACAACTTATCTTTTCTCCTAACCAAGCATCAAGTTAAGAACTTCTGCCAGGCAAGATGGAGTTAGGGTCTGGTCATTGATACATGAACGTGAAAAGGAGAAATTGTGGATATTGTTATGGAGAGCAATGTCAATAAATGTCTGAACAGACATGCCACTATAGTGTAAATCTAAAGAATAGGAAAAACAAGGGACATGACAGATACTGAAGTAAACGGGCAGAACCAAGAGGGTGGACTAAAAAAGCAGCTCTGATTGTAGGGTCCAATTGTAAAGAACCAAAACAGCATGAGAATCCAGATTCTGTCATGAGGACTGACTAGGCTGCTGGCATGAGCCATGAAGAAGAAGGAAGAGCGGTGTGGTGCTGCAGCCAACCATGGATTGGAAGATCCCACTTGTGAGCCCCAACCACAACCATGGAGCCGAGCAGGTTTTCAACAGCCACTCAGCTGGAATCTGCCTAAGCCCACTGAGTTCCCATGGGGAGGGGAGCGGCCACCAGGTCCACTGCTGCTGCTGCTGCCTGCTGTCTAAGCTATCTGGGCTCCTTGAGGGTGAGGTGGCAGCCAACACTGTGGCTGCTAGCTACCTAACACACTAAGCTCTGGGCAAATGGAAGGGCAGCAGCCATCACTATAGCTCCAAGCTGCTTTTTTTGCCTGCTGGAGCCAGGGAGGTTGGACAGCTTGGTCCCAAGAGACATTCCTCACAGCCCAGCAGACTGGCTGTGGAGACCCAGGCCAGATCACCTCTTCAGGTTGGACCCTGACCCATCCCTCCTCAGTGGGTAGGGCCTCCCTGCAGGAACTCTAACAACTGCAGCTAGGGGTTCAGGAACAGAACTCTTATCTCCCTGGTCCCAAGCCCCTAGAGTGAGCGGTGGCCATTGTCTCCACAGAACAGCAAACTTAGTCTTTCCTCATGCTAGTTCTGAGGAGTCCTGAAAGCCCAGACAAGTGGGTTTTCCCCTGAATACAGCACACCCCTCCACCAAGGGACAGTCAGAGCGCTTCATTAAATGGGTTCTGTTTCCTGTGCCACCCAACTGGGTGATTCACCACCCCCAACAGGAATTGTCAGACACCCTATACAGGAGCATTTCTACTGGCATTCGGTCAGTGCCCCTCGAGGTCAGAGATCTCAGAGGAAAGAGCAGGCACCAATCTTTGCTGTTCTCCAGCCTCCTTGAGTGACATCCCCAGATGCAGGAGTGAACCTGAGGAATAGGGCCTGAGGTGACCCCCAGCAAAATCCAGCAGTCCTACAGAAGAGAATGCAGACTACTGAAAGAAAAACAAACAGAAAACAACAACAGCATCAGCAAAAACAGTCCTCACAAAACCTCATCCAAGGGTCGGCAGCCTCAAAGATCAAAACCAGACAAATTCATGAAGATGACAAAGAATCAGCAAGAAATGCTGAAAACCCAAAACACCAGAGTGCCTCTTGTCCCCCAGATGATTGCAATGCCTTTCCAGCAAGGGCACAGAACAGTTTGGAGGATGATATGGATGAATTAACAGAAGTAGGCTTCAAAAGGTGAGTAATAACAAACTTCACTGAGGTATATGAGCATATTCTAACCCAATGCAAGAAAGCTGAGAACGTTGATAAAAAGTTACAGGAGTTGCTAATTAGAATAACGAGTTTATAGAGCAACATAAATGACCTGATGGAGCCGGAAAACACAGCATGAGAACTTTGTGAAGCACACGCACATATATCAGTAATCAAATTGATCAAGCAGAAGAATGAATATCAGAGATTGAAGACTATCTTGCTGATATAAGGCAGGCAGATAAAATTAGTCAAAAAAAAAGGAATGAACAAAACCTCTGAGAAATATGGGACTATGTAAAAAAAACAAATCTAAAACTGAAAGAGATGTGGAGAATGGAACCAAGTTGGAAAACACACTTCAAGATACTATCCAGGAGAAATTTCCCAACCTAGTAAGACAGGCCAACATTCAAATTTAGGAAATACAGAGAATTACACTAAGATATTCCACAAGAAGATCAATCCCAAGACATATAATCATCAGATTCTCCAAGGTTGAAATGAAGAAAAAAAAAATGTTAGGGACAGCCAGAGAGAAAAGCCAAGGTCACCTACAAAGGGAAGCCCATCAGACTAATAGCAGATCTCTCTGCAGAAATCCTACAGGCCAGAAGAGAGTGGGGACTAACATTCAACATTCTTAAAGAAATGAATTTTCAACCCAGAATTTCATATCTGGCCAAATTAAGCTTCATAAGTAAAAGAGAAATGAAATCTTTTGCAGAGAAGCAAATGCTGAGATAATTTGTCACCACTACGCCTGCCTTGAAGGAGCTCTTGACAGAAGCTCTAAATATGGAAAGAGAAACTGGTAGTAGCCACTGCAAAAACACACAAAAATATAAAGACAAAATGACACTATGAAGAGCCTGTGTCAGCCAGTGTGCAAAATAACCAGCTAGTATCATGATGACAGGATCAAATTTACATATAACATTGTTAAACTTAAATGTAAATGGGCTAAATGCACCAGTTAAAAGACACAGATTGGCAAATTGGATAAAGAATCAAGACTCATCAGTGTGCCATATTCAGGAGACCCATCTCATGTGCAAAGACACAGGCTCAAATAAATAGGTGGAGGAAAATTTTCTAAGCAAATAGAAAGCAGAAAAAAGCAGAGGTTGCAATCTTAGTCTCTGACCAAACAGATTTTAAACTAATGAAGAACAAAAGACAAGGAAGGGCATTACATAATGGTAAAAGATTCAATTCAACAGAAGAGCTAACTATCCTAAATATATATGCACCCAATACAGGAGCACCCAGATTCATAAAACAAGTTTGTAGAAACCTACAAAAATAGACATAGATTCCCACAAAATTATAGTGGGAGACTTTAACACCCCACCATCAATATTAGACAGATCAATGAGACAGAAAATTAACAAAGATATTCAGTACTTGAACTCAGCCTTGGATCAAGTGGAACTAATAGATATTTAACAGAACTCTCCACCCCCAAACAACAAAATATACATTCTCTTGCAAGTTGACATTCTAAAATTGATTGCATAATTGGAAGCAAGACACACCTCATCAAAAGCAAAAGAATGAAAATTATAACAGTCTTTCAGACAACAGGACATTCAGATTAGAACTCAGGATTAAGAAACTCACTCAAAACCACATGAATACATGGAAATCAAACAACCTCCCTCCTGTAAGATTCCTAGGTAAATAATGAGATTAAGGCAGAAATCAAGAAGTTCTTTGACACAATGAGAATGAAGAGGCAATGTACCAGAATCTCTGGGATGCAGCTAAAGCAGGGTTAAGAGGGAAATTTGTGGCACTAAAATGCCCATATTCAAAAGATAAAAAGATCTCAAACTGGTAACCTAATATCACAATTAAAAGAACTAGGCAAAAGCAAACAAATACAAAAGCTAGCAGAAGGCAAGACATAACAAAGATCAGAGCAGAACTGAAGGAAACAAAGAAATGGAACACCCTTCAAAAAAATCAATGAATCCAGACCCAGATTTTGAAAAAATTAATAAAATAGTACAGTAGGTAGACTAATACAGAAGACATCAGAGAAGAATCAAATAGACACCATAGAAAATGATAAAGGGGATATCACCACTGACCTCACAGAAATACAAACTACCATCAGAGAATAGTATAAATACCTCTATATAAATAAACTAGAAAACCTAGATGAAATGGATAAATTCCTGGCCGTGTACCCCTTCCCAATACTAAACCAGGAAGAAGTCGAATCCCTGAACAGACCAATAACAAGGTCTGAAATTGAGGCAGTAATCAATAGCCTAAAGACAAACAAACAAAAAAGCCCAGAACCAGTATTCACAGCCAAATTCTATCAGAGGTACAAAGAGGAGCTGGTACCATTTCTTCTGAAACTATTCCATACATTTGAAAAGGAGGGGCTCCTCCCTAATTAATTTCATGAGGCCAGCGTCATCCTCATACAAAAACCTGGCAGAAACATAACAACAACAAAAAAGAAAACTTTAGGCCAGGATCCCTGATGAACATTGATGTGAAAATTCTCAATAAAATACTGGCAAACCAAATCCAGCAGTGTATCAAAAAGCTTATCGACTACAATTCAGTCGCCTTCATCCCTGGGATGCAAGCCTAGTTCAACATAAACAAATCAATAAATGTAATCCATCACATAAACAGAACCAATGACAAAATCTACATGATTATCTTAATAGATGAATAAAAGGACTTTAATAAAATTCAATATTCCTTCATATTAAAAACTCTCAATAGAACTGGTATTGATGGAACATATCTCAAAATAATAAGAGCTATGTATGACAAACATACAGCCAATATCATACTCAATGGGCAAAAGCTGGGAGCATTCCCTTTGAAAACTGGCACAAGACAAAGATGTCCTCTTTCACCACTCATAGTCAACATAGTATTGGAAGTTCTGGTGAGGGCAATCAGGCTAGAGTAAGAAGTAAGTAGTATTCAGATAGGAAGAGAAGTCAAATTGTTGCTCCTTGAAGATGACATAATCCTATATTTAGAAAACTCCATAGTCTCAGCCCAAAATCTTCTTAAGCTGATAAGCAACTTCAGCAAAGTCTCAGAATACAAAGTCAATGTGTAAAAATCACAAGTATTCTTATTTGCCAACAATAGACAGGCAGAGATTCAAATCATAAATGAGTTCCCATTCACTACAAAGGGAATAAAATACCTAGGAATACAGCTAACAAGAGAGGTGAAGGACCTCTTCAAGGAGACTACAAACCACTGCTGGAGGAAATAAGAGAGGACACACACAAGTGGAAAAACATTCCATCCTCATGGATAGGAGACATCAGTTTCATGAAAATGGCCATACTGCTTAATTTATAGATTCAGTGCTCTTCCCATCAAACTATTATTGACATTCTTTACAGATGTAGAAAAAAACTACTTAAAAACGTATATGAAACCAAAAAAAAATCCATATAGCTAAAGCTGGAGGTATCACATTACCTGACTTCAAACTATACTACAAGGCTATAGTAACCAAAGCAGCATTATACATGATACTGGTATCAAAACAGATATATAGATCAATTGAACAGAATAGAGACCTTAGAAATAAGATGACACATCTACAACCATCTGATCTTTGACTACCTGACAAAAACAAGCAATGGGTAAAAGATTCTCTATTTAATAAATGGTGCTGTAAAACTGGCTAGCAATATGCAGAAAACTGAAATTGGTCCTCTTTCTTATGCCTTATACAAAAATTAACTCAAGATGCATTGAAGATGTAACTGTAAAACCCAAAATTATAAAAACCATAAAAGAAAACTTAGGCAATATCATTCAAAACTTAGGCATGGACAAAGATTTTATGATGAAATTGCCAAAAGTGATTGCAACAAAAGCAGAAATTGACAAATGGGATCTAATTAAGGAGCTTCTGCACAGGAAAAGAAACCATCATCAGTGCAAACAGACAACCTACAGAGTGGGAGAAAATTTTTGCACTCTACTCATGTGACAAAAGTTTAGTATCCAGAATTTACAAGAAACTTAAACACATTTACAAGAAAAAAAACAACCCATCAAAATGTGGACGAGGATATGAGCAGACACTTCTCAAAAGAAGACATTTATGGAGCTGACAAACATATGAAAAAAAGCTCAATGTCACTGATCATTAGAGAAATGCAAATCAAAACCACATGAGATACCATCTCATACCATTCAGAATGGTGATTATTAAAAGGCCAAGAAACAACAGATGCTGGTGAGGCTATGGAGAAATAGGAATGCTTTTATGTTGTTCATGGGAATGTAAATTAGTTTAACCATTGTGGAAGACAGTATGGCAATCCTCAAGGATCTAGACCCAGCAATCCCATTACTGGATACATACCCGAAGGATTTTAAGTTATTTTATCATAAAGATGCATTCGCATCATTCACACGTATGTTTGTTGCAGCACTATTCGCAATAGCAAAAAAAAAAAAAGGAACCAAACTGAATGTCCATCAATGATAGACTGCATCAAGAAAATTTGGTGCATATACACCATGGAATACTATGCAGCCATAAAAAGGAATGAGAGCATGTCCTTTGCAGGGATATGGATGAACCTGGAAGCCAGCATCCTTAGCAAACTAACACAGGAACAGAAAACCAAACACTGCATGTTCTCACGTACAAATGGGAGTTGAACAATGAGGACACATGGACACAAGGAGAGGAACAACACTTACCAGTGCCTTTTGTGTTGGTGTACATGGAGGGAGAGCATTAGCACAAATATCTAATGCATGTGGGGCTTAAAGCCTACGTGACTGGTTGATAGGTACAGCAAACCACCATGGCACATGTATACCTATGTAACAAACCTGCATATTCTGCACATTTATTTTGAAACTTAAAGTAAAATAAAAAAAAAAAAAAAGTAAAACAGAAGCTGTGGAAACCAGATAAAGACAATTTTCTGTTTGGAATGAGACAGGAAAGAAATATTTCTATTGAGATAATTTGTCCTCTCATTCAGATTTTGCATTTTTTTCCTCTCACTGTTCAGGAAGAAGAAATAATGAGATCTGATAATGAAAAATAATTTATAATTCCATTCATAACCTTAATGATACCATTTATTTAATGCTAATTATGAACCTAAAATTGTGTTAAAAGTTAGTAGATTTTACATAACAATTCTTATTCCTCAGGAAGTAAGTACTAGGTTTATCCAGGAAAACTACAACTCTTACTTTCTTCCTTCTGCTTCTTCAGAGCCCAAAGGTCAGCCACAGGTGCACAGGTTCTCTCAGGTCTTTTCTGAGCATATATTTATCTCTGGGCATGTGTGTGTTCCTCTGGTTCCCTGGTAGATGCAGAAGTTCGATGCCCTTATATTCTCATGAATAATTTCTCCTTGGCCTCCTACCTTGGCTTTTAGATCTGTCTGATATTTGCTCCATCTGCTCTTCCTTGTCTAAGTGGCTATGGGTAGTGTAAGTTTTTAAATAATTTTGAACAACACTGCCCACTGGAAACTATTATGGCCCCAAGAAAGTTCCTAGAGGGGTAAAACTATATATCACCTTTTGAACCAATCCCTCAGTGAACCACAAGAAAGGTCAAAATGCACAATCACAATTGACCACAATTTTTTTAGAACAAGATCACTTTTGCCCCAGCAAGTCCCAGCAGGGATCCAGGTTGCTATGCACAGCTGCTTCCAAGCTGAGGAGTAAGAGATGGTAGTTTGATAAGCAAAATTGCTACAATACTTATTAAATTTAATCTGTAGATTTGCAATAAATCCTCAATAATGTGATCAGAAGTAAAGGAGATATTCTATAATCAGCTCCCTTTGTGCTGCCTGTATGCGTTCAGTAAGTGGATGCTCTTATTATTATTATGACTTACAAAAAGATGTGGATTTTCTTCTTCTTTGTTACTATGTTGTAAACATAGAGCAAGCAGAGTAATTATTTCTGAAGAAGTTGAAAATCACTATTATATAAATCTATTAACACACTACATCTAGAGTTAACAACTACTGATGCATATGACTAACCAAGAAGGACACATTATTGTATCTGTTCACATAATCCTTAAATTTCCCATTGTATCTTGTCAGTAGATTTGCCTGTTTACTACCATAGTAGCGAATTTTGAGGGATAAGCCCCAAATACCTCTTACCTTTAGTTTCGTCAATATGTTTGGAATATCCTTTGGGTTAAGACTCTAAAGACTTTGCCATAAAGTTAACGGAAACAAATTTCGTATTTTATCAGCTGTTTCTTCGAACGCTAATTTTTTTATGGGCCATGTAATTGGGTATTTTGATTAGTAACTGCTAATGCTGTCAGGAGTCCTCAGTCCTAAGTTGTCCTCATGACTTGGAAATCTGTATAGTACCACTTATCCTTTTCATTCCAAAGGTTCAGGGGTGCATTTATTCACTAAAATTTTTAATTAATCAGTGTTAGGAAAATAAAGATCAGTGTATTTATTCCAGATGTAAAGAATTTAATGCTAGAAATGGGGGCTTACAGAAGTACTGGAAGAGTGGAGCAACAAAGAGCAGGAAGCCAACACTACAATTCAGGGCAGCCACCACCAAGGGGACCTGAAGCAATGAAACTAAGGTTATTATGTCCATGTTATGTCATTCTCACCAAGTCATTCCTGCACAACATTCCTCTGTAACCAGAGGGCCAAAATTCAAGTTATGTCTCCATTACTTAGAAGATACATTATCCTGGATAAGTCATTGACCCTTCTAAGCCTTGATTTTCTTATCTGTCAAACGGGTGTGATAATAGCCTACCTTATAGGAATATTGTGAAAACATACCATAAGGGGGAGGACTCAAGATGGCACTGTGAGAACAACCCAGGACTGGAGTTCTCGTTGTGTCTGCGGAGAGGGTGTCCACTCAGAGACCCAATCGAAAAGTCAGCAACTACGCAGACGACCAGCGGACAAATCCGCAAAGATGGGAAGAAACCAGCGAAAAAAGGAGGAAAACACCCCCCGAAACCAGAACACCTCGCCTCCTAGAAAGGACCAAAACTCCTCACCAGCAAGGGAACAAAGCTGGACGGAGAATGACTGTGACGAAATGACGGAATTAGACTTCAGAAGATGGATAATGAGAAACTTTGGTGAGCTAAAAGATCATGTATTAAATCAATGCAAAGAAACTAAGAACCTTGAGAAAAGATTTGAAAAAAGATTTGAGGAAATGATAACAAGAATGGATAACTTAGAGAGGAATATGAATGAATTAAAGGAGCTGAGAAACACAATACGAGAACTTCGCGAAGCATGCACAAGTTTCAATAGCCGAATTGACCAAGCAGAAGAAAGAATATCTGAAGTCGAAGACCAACTCAATGAAATAAAACGAGAAACCAAGATTAGAGAAAAAAACGCAAAAAGGAATGAACAAAGTCTCCAAGAAATGTGGGACTATGTGAAAAGACCTAACCTACGTTTGATAGGTGTACCAGAAGGGGACGAAGAGAATGAATCCAAGCTGGAAAATACTCTTCAGGACATCATCCAGGAAAATTTCCCCCACCTAGCAAGACAGGCCAACACTCAATTGCAGGAAATTCAGAGAACACCACAAAGATATTCCGCAAGAAGAGCAACCCCAAGGCACATAATCGTCAGATTCAATAGGGTTGAAATAAAGGAGAGAATACTAAGGGCAGCCAGAGAGAAAGGTCGGGTCACCCACAAAGGGAAGCCCATCAGACTCACAGCAGATCTCTCGGCAGAAACACTACAAGCCAGAAGAGAGTGGGGGCCAATATTCAACATCCTTAAAGAAAAGAACTTTCAACCCAGAATTTCATATCCAGCCAAACTGAGCTTCAGAAGTGAAGGAAAAATAAAATCCTTTGCGAACAAGCAAGTACTCAGAGATTTTGTCACCACCAGGCCTGCTTTACAAGAGCTTCTAAAAGAGGCACTACACATAGAAAGGATTAACCAGTACCAGCCATTCCAAAATCACACTGAATGCTAAAGAGCATCAACATAATGAAGAATCTACAACAACTAACAGGCAAAACAGCCACTTAGAATCAAAATGGCAGTATCAAATTCACACATAACAATATTAACCCTAAATGTAAATGGACTAAATGCACCAATCAAAAGACACAGACTGGCAAATTGGATAAAAAGCCAAAACCCATCAGTATGCTGTATACAGGAAACCCATCTCACATGCAAGGATACACAAAGGCTCAAAATAAAGGGATGGAGGAAGATTTACCAAGCAAATGGAAAGCAAAAAAAAGCAGGAGTTGCAATTCTCATCTCCGATAAAATAGACTTTAAAGCAACAAAGATCAAAAGAGACAAAGAAGGCCATTACATAATGGTAAAAGGATCGATACAACAAGAAGAGCTAACAATCCTAAACATATATGGACCCAATGCAGGAGCACCCAGATACATAAGGCAAGTTCTTAAGGACTTACAAAAGGACTTAGACTCTCACACAATAATAGTGGGAGACTTTAACACTCCACTGTCAATACTAGACAGATCTACCAGACAAAAAATCAACAAGAATATCCAGGGCTTGAACTCAGACCTGGAGCAAGCAAACCTGATAGACATTTACAGAACTCTCCACCCCAAATCCACAGAATACACATTCTTCTCAGCACCACATCACACCTACTCAAAAATTGACCATATAATTGGAAGTAAAGCACTGCTCAACAAATGCAAAACAACTGAAATCATAACAAACAGCCTCTCAGACCATAGTGCAATCAAGTTAGAACTCAGAATTCAGAAACAGACCCAGAACCGCACAGCTTCATGGAAACTGAACAACTGGCTCTTGAATGTTGACTGGGTAAACAATGAAATGAAGGCAGAAATAAAGAAGTTCTTCGAAACCAATGAGAACGAAGACACAACGTGCCAGAACCTCTGGGACACATTTAAAGCAGTCTCTAGAGGAAAGTATATAGCAATAAGTGCCCATATGAGGAGAATGGAGAGATCCAAAATTGACACCCTATCGTCAAAATTGAAAGAGCTAGAGGAGCAAGATCAAAAAAACTCAAAACCCAGCAGAAGACAAGAAATAACTAAGATCAGAGCTGAACTGAAGGAGATTGAGACACGAAAAACCCTTCAAAAAATCAATAAATCCAAGAGCTGGTTTTTTGAAAAGATCAACAAAATAGACAGACCACTAGCCAGATTGATTAAAAATAAAAGAGAGGGACAGGGGGACTCAAGATGGCACTGTGAGAACAACTCAGGATTGGAGCCCGCGTTGAATTCGCAAACGGTGAGTCAGTGCTGCATTTCCAGACTGATCTTTGTTGCCCACAGAACGGGGAAACTCCCAAGTATAAAAAGACATGGGACGCCAGGCAGTAGGTCTGCCTGGCGAAGCCGGCAGCCGGGGCGGCGGCGGCCGGCCCTACCCAGCAATCCCCACAGGGCGCGCTTGTCCGGGTGCCTTGTTGAACCGGCAACCTGAGACTTGAGAGGGCTGGACTTGAGACTGAACGAGACTTGCACAGTAGCCCAGCCCAGGGGATTGCAGGGACAGATCGTTTGGGATACCCAGTGGGACGAACAAAACCGCGATTTCAAACTATCCTGGGCAGACGGTCCGAGACGCTCTGTGGGGGAGGGGCGTCCACCACTACGGAGGCAACCCGCCCCAACTGATATACACGCCCGCTGCTGAGGCAGCCAGCCGTTGCCGAGGCAACCCGCCCCAACTGAGATACACGCCCACTGCTGACGCAGCCAGCCATTGCCGAGGCAACCCGTCCCTACTGAGATACACACCCACTGCTGATGCAGCCTGCCGTTGCTGAGGCAACACGCTACAACGAAGAGACTCCGCCGCAGGGTGTGGCGGAGACCACAGCAGAGCCGGCAGGAACAGCGCGAATCACACAACAGCAGGGCGGAGCCTCGGCAGCCAAACAGTGGCTAGTCTGCCTTTGAGCTGGGCAGGACACCTGATCGGACATCCAAAAATAAAGCCCAAACCCCTCAACACAGAGCATTTGAGAAAAAAAAAAGGGTTGTTTAATGAGCTGTGTTGCAGCAGAATCAAACATAGCAGCCTAACAGCCCTGAATGAACAACAGAGTGCACAGCTCAGCAATTAAACCCCTATAAAGTACAAACTGTCTCCTCAAGCAGCTCCCTGACCCCTCTATATCCAAAAGACTGTCATTAGGCAGGCATCATCCTGGGACAAAGAGAGCAGAAAAAGAAACTGGTAGCATCTCTCGCTGTGCCACGGCTACTAGAGGTGCACCCCAGACAAGCAGGGTCTGGAGCGGACCTCAACAGTCGTACAGCGAAGGGGCTAGACTGGTAGAAGGAAAACCAAGCAACAGAAATACTTCATCATCAACATTCTGGGTGTCCACTCAGAGACCCAAAAGAAAAGTCAGCAAATACGCAGACGACCAGCGGACAAATCCACAAAGATGGGAAGAAACCAGCGCAAAAAGGAGGAAAACACCCGAAACCAGAACACCTCGCCTCCTAGAAAGGACCAAAACTCCTCACCAGCAAGGGAACAAAGCTGGACGGAGAATGACTGTGACGAAATGACGGAATTAGACTTCAGAAGATGGATAATGAGAAACTTTTGTGAGCTAAAAGATCATGTATTAAATCAATGCAAAGAAACTAAGAACCTTGAGAAAAGATTTGAAAAAAGATTCGAGGAAATGATAACAAGAATGGATACCTTAGAGAGGAATATGAATGAATTAAAGGAGCTGAAAAACACAATACGAGAACTTCGCGAAGCAAACGCAAGTTTCAATAGCCGAATTGACCAAGCAGAAGAAAGAATATCTGAAGTCGAAGACCAACTCAATGAAATAAAACGAGAAACCAAGATCAGAGAAAAAAGCGCAAAAGGGAATGAACAAAGTCTCCAAGAAATGTGGGACTATGTGAAAAGACCTAACCTACGTTTGATAGGTGTACCAGAAGGGGACGAAGAGAATGAATCCCAGCTGGAAAATACTCTTCAGGACATCATCCAGGAAAATTTCCCCCACCTAGCAAGACAGGCCAACACTCAATTGCAGGAAATTCAGAGAACACCACAAAGATATTCCGCAAGAAGAGCAACCCCAAGGCACATAATCGTCAGATTCAACAGGGTTGAAATAAAGGAGAGAATACTAAGGGCAGCCAGAGAGAAAGGTCAGGTCACCCACAAAGGGAAGCCCATCAGACTCACAGCAGATCTCTCGGCAGAAACACTACAAGCCAGAAGAGAGTGGGGGCCAATATTCAACATCCTTAAAGAAAAGAACTTTCAACCCAGAATTTCATATCCAGCCAAACTGAGCTTCAGAAGTGAAGGAAGAATAAAATCCTTTGCGAACAAGCAAGTACTCAGAGATTTTGTCACCATCAGGCCTGCTTTACAAGAGCTTCTAAAAGAGGCACTACACATAGAAAGGATCAATCAGTACCAGCCATTCCAAAATCACACTGAATGCTAAAGAGCTTCAACATAATGAAGAATCTACAACAACTAACAGGCAAAACAGCCACTTAGAATCAAAATGGCAGTATCAAATTCACACATAACAATATTAACCCTAAATGTAAATGGACTAAATGCACCAATCAAAAGACACAGACTGGCAAATTGGATAAAAATCCAAAACCCATCAGTGTGCTGTATCCAGGAAACCCATCTCACATGCAAGGATACACAAAGGCTCAAAATAAAGGGATGGAGGAAGATTTACCAAGCTAATGGAAAGCAAAAAAAAGCAGGAGTTGCAATTCTCATCTCTGATAAAATAGACTTTAAAGCAACAAAGATCAAAAGAGACAAAGAAGGCCATTACATAATGGTAAAAGGATCGATACAACAAGAAGAGCTAACGATCCTAAACATATATGGACCAAACGCAGGAGCACCCAGATACATAAGGCAAGTTCTTAATGACTTACAGAAGGACTTAGACTCCCACACAATAATAGTGGGAGACTTTAACACTCCACTGTCAATACTAGACAGATCAACCAGACAGAAAATCAACAAGGATACCCAGGGCTTGAACTCAGACCTGGAGCAAGCAAACCTGGTGGACATTTACAGAACTCTCCACCCCAAATCCACAGAATATACATTCTTCTCAGCACCACATCACACCTACTCTAAAATTGACCACATAATTGGAAGTAAAGAACTGCTCAACAAATGCAAAACAACTGAAATCATAACAAACAGCCTCTCAGACCATAGTGCAATCAAGTTAGAACTCAGAATTCAGAAACCGACCCAGAACCGCACAGCTTCATGGAAACTGAACAACTGGCTCTTGAATGTTGACTGGGTAAACAACGAAATGAAGGCAGAAATAAAGAAGTTCTTCGAAACCAATGAGAACGAAGACACAACGTGCCAGAACCTCTGGGACACATTTAAAGCAGTCTCTAGAGGAAAGTATATAGCAATAAGTGCCCATATGAGGAGAATGGAGAGATCCAAAATTGACACCCTATCGTCAAAATTGAAAGAGCTAGAGGAGCAAGATCAAAAAAACTCAAAACCCAGCAGAAGACAAGAAATTACTAAGATCAGAGCTGAGCTGGAGGAGATTGAGACACGAAAAACCCTTCAAAAAATCAATAAATCCAAGAGCTGGTTTTTTGAAAAGATCAACAAAATAGACAGACCACTAGCCAGATTAATTAAAAATAAAAGAGAGAACAACCAAATAGATGCAATAAAAAATGATAAAGGGGAAATCACCACAGATTCCACAGAAATTCAAACCATCATCAGAGAATATTACAAACAACTCTATGCACATAAACTAGTAAACCTGGAAGAAATGGATAAATTCCTGGACTCCTGTGTCCTCCCAAGCCTAAACCAGGAGGAAGCTGAAACTATGAATAGACCAATAACAAGGTCTGAAGTTGAGGCAGCAATTAAGAGCCTACCTCACAAAAAAAGCCCAGGTCCAGACGGGTTCACAGCCGAATTCTACCAGACACACAAGGAGGAGCTGGTACCATTCCTTCTAAAACTATTTCAAACAATCCAAAAAGAGGGAATCCTTCCCAAATCATTTTATGAGACCAACATCATCCTGATACCAAAACCCGGCAGAGACCCAACGAGAAAAGAAAACTTCAGGCCAATATCCATGATGAATATAGATGCAAAAATCTTCAATAAAATATTGGCAAGCCGATTGCAACAGCAAATCAAAAAACTTATTCATCATGATCAAGTAGGATTCATCCCAGGGATGCAAGGCTGGTTCAACATACGCAAGTCTATCAACGTAATTCACCACATAAACAGAACCAAAAACAAAAACCACATGATTATCTCAATTGACGCAGAGAAGGCATTTGACAAAATTCAACAGCCCTTTATGCTAAAAACTCTCAATAAACTCGGTATCGATGGAACGTATCTCAAAGTAATAAAAGCTATTTATGACAAACCAACAGCCAATATCATACTGAATGGGAAAAAACTGGAAGCATTCCCTTTGAAATCTGGTACTAGACAAGGATGCCCTCTCTCACCACTCCTATTCAATATAGTACTGGAAGTTCTAGCCAGAGCAATCAGGCAAGAAAAAGAAATAAAGCGTATTCAAATAGGAAAGGTGGAAGCCAAATTGTCTCTATTTGCAGACGACATGATAGTATACCTAGAAGACCCCATCGCCTCAGCCCAAAAACTCCTGAAACTGATAAACAACTTCAGCAAAGTCTCAGGATATAAAATCAATGTGCAAAAATCACAAGCATTCGTCTACACCAATAACAGACTTAAAGAAAGCCAAATCAAGAGCGAACTGCCATTCGCAATTGCTACAAAAAGAATAAAATACCTTGGAATACAACACACAAGGAACGTAAGGGACCTCTTCAAAGAGAACTACAAACCACTGCTCAACGAAATCAGAGAGGACACAAACAGATGGAGAAACATTCCATGTTCATGGTTAGGAAGAATTAATATCGTGAAAATGGCTATACTGCCCAAAGTAATTTACAGAATCAACGCTATCCCCATCAAGCTACCATTGACTTTCTTCACAGAACTGGAAAAAACCACCATGAACTTCATATGGAACCAAAAGAGAGCCCGCATAGCCAAGTCAATTCTAAGCAAAAAGAACACAGCGGGGGGCATCACACTACCGGCTTTCAAACTATACTACAAGGCTACAGTAATCAAAACAGCATGGTACTGGTACCAAAACAGAGATATAGACCAATGGAACAAAACAGAGGCACCGGAGGCAACACAACATACATACAACTATACAATCTTTGATAAACCTGACAAAAACAAGCAATGGGGCAAGGATTCCATGTTTAACAAATGGTGTTGGGAAAACTGGCTAGCCATGTGCAGAAAGCAGAAACTGGACCCCTTCCTGACACCTTACACTAAAATTAACTCCAGATGGATTAAAGACTTAAACATAAGACCTGGCACCATAAAAACCCTAGAAGGAAATCTAGGCAAAACTATCCAGGACATAGGATTAGGCAAGGACTTCATGAACAAAACACCAAGAGCATTGGCAACAAAAGCCAAAATAGACAAATGGGACCTAATCAAACTCCACAGCTTCTGCACGGCAAAAGAAACAGTCACTAGAGTGGATCGGCAACCAACAGAATGGGAAAAAATTTTCGCAGTCTACCCATCTGACAAAGGGCTGATATCCAGAATTTACAAACAACTCAAGCAGATTTACAGGAAAAAAACAAACAAGCCCATTCAAAAGTGGGCAAAGGATATGAACAGATACTTTACGAAAGAAGACATATATGAGGCCAACAATCATATGAAAAAATGCTCATCGTCACTGATCATCAGAGAGATGCAAATCAAAACCACATTGAGATACCATCTCACGCCAGTTAGAATGGCGATCATTAAAAAGTCTGGAGACAACAGATGCTGGAGAGGATGTGGAGAGAAAGGAACACTTTTACACTGTTGGTGGGAGTGTAAATTAGTTCAACCATTGTGGAAGACAGTGTGGCGATTCCTCAAGGCCTTAGAAATAGAAATTCCATTTGACCCAGCAATCCCATTACTGGGTATATGTCCAAAAGACTATAAATCGTTCTACTATAAGGACACATGTACACGAATGTTCATTGCAGCACTGTTTACAATAGCAAAGACATGGAATCAACCCAAATGCCCATTGATAATAGACTGGATTGGAAAAATGTGGCACATATACACCATGGAATATTATGCAGCAATCAGAAATGATGAGTTCGTGTTGTTTGTAGGGACATGGATGAATCTGGAAAACATCATCCTCAGCAAACTGACACAAGAACAGAAAATGAAACACCGCATATTCTCACTCATAGGTGGGTGATGAAAATTGAGAACACATGGACACAGAAAGGGGAGTACTAAACACTGGGGTCTATTGGGGGGAAAAGGGGAGGGCCAGTGGGAGGGGGAGGTGGGGAGGGATAGCCTGGGGAGAAATGCCAAATGTGGGTGAAGGGGAGAAGAAAAGCAAAGCACACTGCCATGTGTGTACCTACGCAACTGTCTTGCATGCTCTGCTCATGTACCCCAAAACCTATAATCCAAAAAAAAATTTAAAAAAATAAAAATAAAAAAATAAAAGAGAGAACAACCAAATAAATGCAATAAAAAATGATAAAGGGGAAATCACCACAGATTCCACAGAAATTCATATCATCATCAGAGAATATTACAAACAACTCTATGCGCATAAACTAGTAAACCTGGAAGAAATGGACAAATTCCTGGACTCCTGTGTCCTCCCAAGCCTAAACCAGGAGGAAGCTGAAACTATGAATAGACCAATAACAAGGTCTGAAGTTGAGGCAGCAATTAAGAGCCTACCACACAAAAAAAGCCCAGGTCCAGACGGGTTCACAGCCGAATTCTACCAGACAGACAAGGAAGAGCTGGTACCATTTCTTCTAAAACTATTTCAAACAATCCAAAAAGAGGGAATCCTTCCCAAATCATTCTATGAGACCAACATCATTCTGATACCAAAACCTGGCAGAGACCCAACAAGAAAAGAAAACTTCAGGCCAATATCCATGATGAACATAGATGCAAAAATCTTCAATAAAATATTGGCAAGCCGATTGCAACAGCAAATCAAAAAACTTATTCATCATGATCAAGTAGGATTCATCCCGGGGATGCAAGGCTGGTTCAACATACGCAAGTCTATAAATGTAATTCACCACATAAACAGAACCAAAAACAAAAACCACATGATTATCTCAATTGACGCAGAGAAGGCATTTGACAAAATTCAACAGCCCTTTATGCTAAAAACCCTCAATAAACTCGGTATCGATGGAACGTATCTCAAAGTAATAAAAGCTATTTATGACAAACCAACAGCCAATATCATACTGAATGGGAAAAAACTGGAAGCATTCCCTTTGAAATCTGGCACTAGACAAGGATGCCCTCTTTCACCACTCCTATTCAATATAGTACTGGAAGTTCTAGCCAGAGCAATCAGGCAAGAAAAAGAAATAAAGGGTATTCAAATAGGAAAGGTGGAAGCCAAATTGTCTCTATTTGCAGACGACATGATAGTATACCTAGAAGACCCCATTGCCTCAGCCCAAAAACTCCTGAAACTGATAAGCAACTTCAGCAAAGTCTCAGGATATAAAATCAATGTGCAAAAATCACAAGCATTCGTCTACACCAATAACAGACTTAAAGAAAGCCAAATCAAGAGCGAACTGCCATTCGCAATTGCTACAAAAAGAATAAAATACCTTGGAATACAACTCACAAGGAACGTAAGAGACCTTTTCAAGGAGAACTACAAACCACTGCTCAACGAAATCAGAGAGGACACAAACAGATGGAGAAACATTCCATGTTCATGGTTAGGAAGAATTAATATCGTGAAAATGGCTATACTGCCCAAAGTAATTTACAGAATCAACGCTATCCCCATCAAGCTACCATTGACTTTCTTCACAGAACTGGAAAAAACCACCATGAACTTCATATGGAACCAAAAGAGAGCCCGCATAGCCAAGTCAATTCTAAGCAAAAAGAACACAGCGGGGGGCATCACACTACCGGCTTTCAAACTATACTACAAGGCTACAGTAATCAAAACAGCATGGTACTGGTACCAAAACAGAGATATAGACCAATGGAACAAAACAGAGGCACCGGAGGCAACACAACATACATACAACTATACAATCTTTGATAAACCTGACAAAAACAAGCAATGGGGCAAGGATTCCATGTTTAACAAATGGTGTTGGGAAAACTGGCTAGCCATGTGCAGAAAGCAGAAACTGGACCCCTTCCTGACACCTTACACTAAAATTAACTCCAGATGGATTAAAGACTTAAACATAAGAGCTGGCACCATAAAAACCCTAGAAGAAAATCTAGGCAAAACTATCCAGGACATAGGATTAGGCAAGGACTTCATGAACAAAACACCAAAAGCATTGGCAACAAAAGCCAAAATAGACAAATGGGACCTAATCAAACTCCACAGCTTCTGCACGGCAAAAGAAACAGTCACTAGAGTGGATCGGCAACCAACAGAATGGGAAAAAATTTTTGCAGTTTACCCATCTGACAAAGGGCTGATATCCAGAATTTACAAAGAACTCAAACAGATTTACAGGAAAAAAACAAACAAGCCCATTCAAAAGTGGGCAAAGGATATGAACAGATACTTTACGAAAGAAGACATATATGAGGCCAACAATCATATGAAAAAATGCTCATCGTCACTGATCATCAGAGAGATGCAAATCAAAACCACATTGAGATACCATCTCACGCCAGTTAGAATGGCGATCATTAAAAAATCTGGAGACAACAGATGCTGGAGAGGATGTGGAGAAAAAGGAACACTTTTACACTGTTGGTGGGAGTGTAAATTAGTTCAACCATTGTGGAAGATGGTGTGGCGATTCCTCAAGGCCTTAGAAATAGAAATTCCATTTGACCCAGCCATCCCATTACTGGGTATATATCCAAAAGACTATAAATCCTTCTACTATAAGGACACATGTACACGAATGTTCATTGCAGCACTGTTTACAATAGCAAAGACCTGGAATCAACCCAAATGCCCATTGATAATAGACTGGATTGGAAAAATGTGGCACATATACACCATGGAATATTATGCAGCAATCAGAAATGATGAGTTTGTGTCGTTTGTAGGGACATGGATGAATCTGGAAAACATCATCCTCAGCAAACTGACACAAGAACAGAAAATGAAACACCGCATATTCTCACTCATAGGTGGGTGATGAAAAATGAGAACACATGGACACAGAAAGGGGAGTACTAAACACTGGGGTCTATTGGGGGAAAAGGGGAGGGCCAGTGGAAGGGGGAGGTGGGGAGGGATAGCCTGGGGAGAAATGCCAAATGTGGGTGAAGGGGAGAAGAAAAGCAAAGCACACTGCCATGTGTGTACCTACGCAACTGTCTTGCATGCTCTGCTCATGTACCCCAAAACCTATAATCCAATAAAAAATTAAAAAAAAAAAAAAAAAAAGAAAACATACCATAAAACACTTAGTTTTATATGTGCTATATAGCAAATAGTCAATATCTGTTGCCTAAAAAAGGACATGACTCAATAAATATTAATAAAAATAAATGGGATATTAGCAATATATACTGTAGAAATGATTTCTGAAATTCTAGTCTTTGGGATATTAACAATACAATTGCTCTGTTAAGTTGTTAGAAAGTGGATCTTTCCCATAAAACAAAACTAGTGTAAACTGTAGCGAATTATTTAATGTTTTCAGCTCTGTGAATGTTTTTTGGGAGGCTTCTAAAAGCTGTATATAAAATCCCTAGAGCCAAGGTACCTTTAGTTCTGTTGCCTGGCATTAAAGCTAAGTCATAGCTTTAATGAAATTGAAATATTATAGCTACCATTGTGTAAATTTTAATGACAAATTAAGGAAATTAATTACTTGTGTTGACTAAGTCTGCATTACTGACATTATTTCATTGTACCTACTTTCAAATCTTGAACTTCTTTATCATACTGTAAATGCAAATTAATAATGTAGGTCTGTTCTTTTAAAAGGTGTCATTTTTTGCCCGAAGTGTAGATATAAACATTTGAAATCCATCAACACTACTTTTAATTAGCCAATTTATTAGAAAGTGATTCTGCAAAACAAGTTTTCTTTCTCTGGAGTATACAGGACAGCCTCAGAGCACAATTTACATTTCTTCATTCCCAAGTATGTGAATCTAGTTCAGCAGTTATGTAATACAAACCAAGTCTGTGAATTAACTAATTTGCTATGGCAAATGCTGTTCTGTAGGTCATTAATCTCTTCTACTAAATCCATAATTTCTCTTTCATTTTAAATAGTCAATAAAAATGCATAGTGTTGTTATTCTCTTGATTCATGCATCACACTAAGCATTTCATTTCTAAAAATCTCAATATATCATCATAGTGATAATCAAGGAATGAGAGTAAAGGGTTAGTATTGTTTATAATACTTTGTTATCATAAATTTATATTCATTTATTTTTAGACCCTATCAGTTTTGAGTATTTTTATGAAAAGTTAATTCGATTTTACTTTGTGTAGCTTCAATATGTTTAATTTTGGGAATGAAAATATTTAAAATTAAGATGACCCCTTCACTCAAAATGCATTTTCCCAAAAGTTTCTAAATAAATTTACTGTATCTTTATAAGGCACAGACACTCTGTTCATTCCTTGGTTCAAAATACTTAAGCTTTTTCAGTTTTCTACTAAATATACAAAATTTTTTCATATGTATTTTGAATATGGCTATGAGGATTACAATAAAATATCATTACTTTAGGAATTGACTACTTAATAAATTTATCAGATTTCTTTAACAAAATATCAAAATAATTTGTATCAGAAGTAGCACTTTAGTCAGGGAATCAAATTTTAAGTATTTCACATACCAAACACAAAGTGCTATTTACTGGGGACAGAAAGTCAGTTAAGCCATGTTCTTTGCCCTTAGGTTGCCCACAGCCTAGTTGAGAAAACATGGTTATAAATCAGTGATGACAACTGTTCTCATGATATTCACATTTTGATGTTCATACCTTTCTATAATCCTCTCTGCTTAAGTGTGGGCAGAATCTGCACCTTGTTTTTAACCAATAAATTATGGCAAAAGTGACAGGATATAAAACCTTCATGTTATATAAGATTTCTTCTTGCTCCAAGCCTTGCTCTTCTCACTTTTATTAAAGGAGGAAATAGTCATGAGTTGTACAGTGTACAGATGCAAGGAAAAGAATTAAGCCATTTCAATTAAGTGAGCTTAGCAGCAGGTCCTTTCCCATTGAGCCTGCAGATGAGAACCTAGCCTTTTTAGACACGTTGATTATATCCTTTGTTAAGCACTTAGCTTATCTGTACCCAGAATTATTACCCACAGAAACTGGCAGGTAAATGTGTGTGGTTTGAAGCTGCTAAGTTTTGCCAGTTTGTTACGAAGCATAGAAAATTTAACAACTCAGCATTAGCCTCATAAATGTACTGTTGTGGGAGTCAGGGTATGAGCACTGAAATTGCAATTTAGGGTTGGAAGGATTTCTGGAGAATGTGACTTGAGCTGGAATTAGATGGATATTAGGTAGAAGAAATAGCTACAAGATAATTTAGCTGGCTACAAGAAAGAAAATTTAACATGTTTCTCTTCAACATTTTGGATAGAAAGTATAGTCTTTGTAAAATCACAGATGTAGGAATTGTGTCATTATTTTTGGACTGCATATTTTTCTAATATGGCTAAGGTGATGGTATATGTTTTATTGTAATAAGAAATGAGAAGTTATGATGAGCTTGTATCCTTTGTAGGGACATGGATGAATCTGGAAATTATCATTCTCAGCAAACTGGAAAAAGAACAGAAAAATCAAACACTGCAAGGTCTTACTTATAGGCGAGTGTTGAATAATGAGAACACTTGGACACAGGGAGGGGAGCATCACACACTGGGTTCTGTTGGGGGAGCCAAGGGAGGGACCACAGAGGGGTGGGGAGGTTGCAGAGGGATAACATGGGGAGAAATGCCAGATATAGGTGACGGGGGGGATGGAGGCAGCAAACCACATTGCCACGTGTGTATCTATGCAGCAGTCCTGCATGATCTGCACATGTACCCCAGAACCTAAATTACAGTTTAACAAAATGGAAATAAAATATGTGGATACAGACTTGGCAGTGTATACTGAAGGAAATAAACATTTGTAAATGTCTTTCAAAAAAAATGAGAGATAGGAGCCAGAATTTATAAAGGATTTTTTGTCCTAAGATTTTCAAGTGTATATGGTGGGAAACCATTAATATAATTTAAACTGGAAAAGAGATGATTAGATTTATGTGGAAAACTGATGTTGCTTAGAACATGTACTATACAATGAGTCAAAAGCCAATTCTAGTTTTAAGAATAGAGATTGCAAGAATAAGAAATAATGGACCCCTCCTCCTTTTCTCCCCTATTGTGCCCTCTAAGTACTATATTCTGCAAGGACCTCACATCCTTGTATGAAATCTGTTTGTATACCTAGGACTCCAAAAGACTGTGAGTTTCCTTTGAGCATTGACTATGTCTTACTCACTTTCGTTTCTCCAGAGGCTAAAACAGTACCTGGTACATGATTTATATTACTACAAGATAAATTGTTATTGACCAAATAGACTATTCAGGCATGATTCTGATGAAGTTGAGAATAAGTTCAGAGGAAGAGAGAAAAACAAAGGGTAATAATTTCTACTTCAGAAAAAAAGGCTGAAGCAACCTTGAAATAAATAATAAAACAGTTTATTTTTTCTTTTTATAAGTCTTTGATATAATCGCTATTTTTGTAGGTTTATTTAAAACATTATACCTGAAAAATGAAAAAGGCAGTAATATCCCTTGAGGAATTTATAATCAAATACGTTGTATCCAAGAAACATTGGAGTTTATGTTGAGCTATAATTAAAATAGGAAACCAGCATTAGAACAATGATTAGCAATTAGATTTTTTAAAAATAAAATTTGATTATAGACTCTGAGAAGTCTTTGTAGTGTATTGACCCTTAACATTCTTAGAAAATTCTAAAACAGTCTTAGAAAATCCACACAAGAAACCATCATTCTTCCCTTATTCTCTTTCTTTCCAACTCTATGGTTATAGTCCAGGGACTTTTCTTTTCATATCTGTATTATTGCACTAGCATCCTGTCTGACCTCGTGTTGTCAAATCTGGAATAATAATTTAGAAAGGGAATAGATTTTAAGTCAAACAGACAGAACATGGAAGCCTGGCCTTCTACCTATTTGTCAAATAGCCTAATTGCTTTAAAAGTCTTCTTTATGTTAAAAAAAAAAAAGACCTCCCTAATTCTAAGGATTATTTGAAAAATTAAGACAGACATACTTCAAATACTTATAATCACAATAAATGTAATCTCCAGATATTTTTCATTACTTCTGGTTTCTTACCAGTTGAATCAACACAAATAGTTTAGGTAGACAGAAGTGCCATGGGGCAGAGGAACAAATGTGATGTATTGAATCCCATGTAAAATCTTGTCTTCATGTCCTACTTGTGTGATCTGAGACAAGTTATTTATTTTTTGAGATAAAATTTATTCATCTGTAAAATGCAGCTATTACAGAATTTAAAGAGTTAGAAAATGTACAAGAAAGGTCCTAACAGTATGCCTGGCTCATAGCATCCACCAAATAAATGCTTTATAATACTCTATGTCAGAGATCATTCTAATTTGGTAAAGATTTAGACATTAAAAACTAGTACATGACTTCAAGGATTTTAAAAACCAAATGAAGAAGCAAGCAGACCATCAGATAAAAATCAAGAAAAATCAACTTCCCTGTGCTCTTGATTTTCTTGTAACTTTCCTTAAAAATCATCTAAATCTGGTTTAGAAAATTTCAAGTACAAGTGGGAACAGCTTTAACAAAAATGACTGGAGAGTAAGCATCCTAAAGTAGGCCTCAAACATTGTTCACAAATAAAGTTGCTTTAGTGAATTGACATACGTACTCAAATGAACTATGGTGTAGGAGCTGTAAAATATCTTGGAAAAAGCATGATCTTTGCAGACAGGTAGCTTTGGCATCAGATCCAAATCTCAATATCCTGATTATAAAATTATGGATAGTGTTTCTTGTTTTGCAGGGTTGTTATAAGAATCAAAAATAAGAGGAATGGTACCTAACACTACTTAAGTTTAACTCACATCTTGCATTCCTTTTCCTCTGAAGAGGAGATGGGTACATCAATCTATCATAGTCTGATAACAGCAAATAAGATTATTCTAAGCCCGCTGACTGGAAAATCATTGTCTTGTGGTAATGAGAGTTCAAGTTGCAGACTTCCTGAGAGAGAATATCTGCTGGGAAGTTGTTATGAGTCTTTAGTTCTTCTTTTTATTTTTTTATTGCATTTTAGGTTTTGGGGTACATGTGCAGAACATGCAAGATAGTTGCATAGGTACACACATGGCAGTGTGTTTTGCTGCCTTCTGCCCCTTCACCCACATTTGGCATTTCTCCCCATGCTATCCCTCCCCAACTCCCCCCACCACTGTCCCTCCCCATTCCCCCCAATAGACCCCAGTGTGTAGTACTACTCCCTTCCCTGTGTCCATCTGTTCTCATTGTTCATCACCCGCCTATGAGTGAGAATATGTGGTGTTTCATTTTCTGTTCTTGTGTCAGTTTGCTGAGAATGATGTTCTCCAGATTCATCCATGTCCCTACAAAGGACATGGACTCATCGTTTTTGATTGCTGCATAATATTCTATGGTGTATATGTGCCACATTTTCCCAGTCCAGTCTATCATTGATGGGCATTTGGGTTGGTTCCAGGTCTTTGCTATTGTAAAGAGTGCTGCAGTGAACATTCATGTGCATGTGTCCTTATAGGAAAACGATTTATAGTCCTTTGGATATATACCCAGTAATGGGATTGCTGGGTCAAATGGAATTTCTATTTTTAAGGCCTTGAGGAATCGCCACACTGTCTTCCACAATGGTTGAACTAATTTACATTCCCACCAGCAGTGTAAAAGTGTTCCTATTTCTTCACATCCTCTCCAGCATCTGTTGTCTCCATATTTTTTAATGATCACCATTCTAACTGGCGTGAGATAGTATCTCAATGCAGTTTTGATTTGCATCTCTCTAATGACCAGTGATGATGAGCATTTTTTCATATGTTTGTTGGTCTCATGTATATCTTCTTTTGTAAAGTGTCTGTTCATATCTTTTGCCCATTTTTGGATGGGCTTGTTTGTTTTGTTCTTGTAAATCTATTTGAGTTCTTTGTAAATTCTGTATATCAGCCCTTTGTCAGATGGGTAAACTGCAAAAATTTTTTCCCATTCTGTTGGTTGACGATTTACTCTAGTGACTGTTTCTTTTGCCATGCAGTAGCTGTGGAGTTTGATTAGGTCCCATTTGTCTATTTGGCTTTTGTTGCCAATGCTTTTGGTGTTTTGGTCATGAAGTCCTTGCCTACTCCTATGTCCTGAATGGTTTTGCCTAGATTTTCTTCTAGGGTTTTTATGGTGCCAGGTCTTATGTTTATGTCTTTAATCTATCTGGAGTTAATTTTAGTGTAAGGTGTCAGGAAGGGGTCCAGTTTCTGCTTTCTGCACATGGCTAGCCAGTTTTTCCAAAACCATATTAGTTCTTGTTAACATTTATAACTTATTTTTAAAATTGTACTTTCATTGTATAATTTTTTCTCTCCCACTCCTGTATATATCCTTATTATAATTAAGATTGACACTCTATTTTACCAGTCTCTTCTTTTGATTATGATTATGTCATTCTACAACAGATCTTGATGGACTCTGATAATATGACTGAGTTGCTTGGTCTTTAAGTATATGAATACAATTTTGTATGGAAACAAATGTATAACCAACATTTAGTGAAGTGCCTGGCATGTTCTTAATAACTATTGAAATAATGAATGTTTAAAGTAATATCTGCTTATGATGCCATGCCTAAGAAAGCCAGATAATGATCCTCTTGATATTCATCCATTAATACATTTTAAATATATGTATTAAGCCTCTACTCTATGATAAACACTCCTAGGTACTGAGGAAAGAGGATTAAATAAAACAAACAATAATTCATACCCTCATGTGTCTAATTTGTGGTATGTAGGAACAGATATTTTAACCGCAGTTTAACTACATAATAGGAACTTTCTTAAAAATAACATTTTCTTGATGTAAAATTATGATTATATAAACTATCTCCCATTCCCTAGAGATTTAATAGATAGATTTAATCATGGATGTTTATAGAACAAAAATACTGGAGCATAAGCATTCAGTCACTCAACAGATGATTTTTGGGTGCCTAGTATATAATGGACACTGAGCTGAGATACTGAGGAGGCAAGATCTAATAACACATGTACTCTGTTGTAGTGTGTAGCCTTTTGGGCAAAACTAACAATTAAAAAAATATTTACAAAGTTGACTGAAACTAGTACTATTATCTGTTAAGCTCTCCAGATGGAACATGATAACATGAGAAATTTAAATCTTTTAGTTTACTATTCTGTTATGTTCATTAAAACACAGTATCAAATTGTAATAAAAGAATTACAATTTATGAATTACTATTAATATTATATAATAAATCTAATTTACAGTTTATTAAGGACATTATGAAATGTGATAAAATTACTTTCTTGAATATTTAAAAAGTACTTGCATTATGTACTCTGAAACCTGTTTTTTGCATACAGTCCAATTTAAACTCATCAAAAGTCACAAGTAAGCTTTCTTTTATCACCATCATCAGTTTTGAAAAGTTCTAGAAACAAAATCATACACACACAGTGTAATTTTAAACTTTTTGACTATAGTAAATTTTAGAACAATTTAACTGTCATGGCAGGAATCATGAATAATATAGAATAAAAAATAAGAACAATGAGATACCATTATTACTGAGAAGTAGAGTCTAAAATTAGCTTATGTAGTGAATAAGACATGAATGCACAGTTGCACATTTCACCACTCAGGATTGTTTACCAGAATCCAATTTCAGGTCAGAAATGTTGTTTCATGGTAAGTATATCACACTAACATTTTACAGTAACTTTTTAATGTTTTTAACTTGAATTAATTAATTAATTAAGAGAGAGTGTCTTGCTCCGTTGCCCCTGCTGGAGTGCAGTGGCATGGTGTTGGCTCACTATAACTTCCACTTCTCGGGTTCAAACGATTTTCCTGCCTCACCCTTCCAGGTAGCTGGGACTACAGGTGTGTACCACCATGCTCGGCTAATTTTTGTATTTTTAATAGAGATGAGGTTTCACCACATTGGCTAGGCTGGTCTTGAAGTCCTGACCTCAGGTGATCTGCCCAACTCGGCTTCCCAAAGTGCTGGGATTCCAGGTGTGAGCCACCACAGCTGGCCTTACAATAATTTTTTAAAAATGTTTTTATTTTTAATTTTTATGGGTACATAGTAGGTGTATATATTTGTGGAATACATGTGATATTTTGATACAGGCAGTTAAAGTGAAATAAGCACATAGAGAATGAGATATCCACACCCTCAAGAATTTATCCTTTGAGTTACAAAAATTCAGTTACACTCTTTAAGTTACTTTAAAATGGACAATTAAGTCATCATTGACAAGAAAGAATGTATAAAACCTACTATTTTATAAGACAAGAGGTGACTACAGTAACTTTTTAAGATTTCTTTTTGGCCTATCCTCTTTGAGCTAAAAACAAAGATTGATTCTGTGATTGGATGATTTGTGAGTATAAGAAATAGGCCACTTGTAAATAAGTCCTTCAATAATTTTTCCTCAGAGACTAGTACAAGATCTTAAATTCATTTTGAGGAAAGGCTATTTAATTATTAAAATGTAAAATGCTTTGAATCAATTTGTGTCATCTTACAAATAAAGTTTTTTTGGGGATTAAATAGCAGTAAAACTGTATAAAATGTCACATAAAAATAGGTGAGAATGAAAACTAACTTATTACATTTTAAATCAGTATGTATCTCAGAGGTGAAATGAATAATACCCCAAGAGGTTTAAGATATAGGTAAGAGATGAAGGAAAAATGAGGGAACTCTACATGTTAGACAAGTAATATAATCTCCCATGTTCTCACTGTTCTCACTATAGATCCTGTATTATGAAATTGATCTATATTTCAATTTGTACTGATCAGGTTGTAGCAATTAACTCTTTATTGATATTGAGAATATACCTACATATTTTATACCTAAACATTTTAAAATCTCTCAAGTTTTATTTTATTAAAAATTTATTGCAACATTTTTTGTATTTCCTAATATTTCAAAACACAAACTTCTTTTCTAATTTGAAATAACCTTTTTTCTAATAGTAAAATGACATCTCTTAACCATAAAGATTAAAATAATACATAAAGTACAAATAAACTAAAGATTACTTACTGTTAGTGTTTTGGTGATTATAAACAGGTCCAAATGAATAATTACATAGAAAGTATTATTTATATAAAATTTATACTCATGTTATATTTATTCTGTAACCAGTATTGTTGCTCAATAATATGTCAAGGGTATCTTAATTAATACAGATCTAGATTATAGGTGTCTGGTTTATAGTTTGGTTGCAATAATTTATATATGCATTCACCTGTAGATGGATATTTAGATACTCCCTCACTTATTTTATTACTATTGTGTTTCTTTAACAAACATCTAAACACATTTTTTGTACATGTGTCTTATTATTGTCTTAGGATATATTTCAAAATGATAGAGGGTTAGGTCAAAAGATATGCAAGTTTAAGTAAATTTTGACATAGGAAGTGTTTCCAACATGGCAACCAAAAATGCCTGAAGAATCTTCCTCACACCAATCTTCACTAGGTTTTTAAATAGACTTTGATGCTTTTTTAAATATCTAAAGTTTCATTGGCATTGGAGGGGATCAGTATGGCCCCTCAAAATATGTCATTTTGCAATAGGGCTATTTTGAGCTGAAGGCAATTGAAAAACAACAGACACAGGAAAATCTCTCTGTCCTCTCCCTCTCTATATAAATGAAAGACACAGATTTCCTTTGTAAAGATGATATACATTTTCATTTGTAAAAATGTCCTCCCTCCCATATTAGAAAGACTGTAGACACCACCTGAATTGAGTCTCCATAACAAATCTTACTAAACAAGCCTTATCTCCCACGTTTTTCTACTCACCTCCTTTCAATTTATTGCCCTCTGTTAAAATGGCATATATGCCCCAAGTCTGCTGCTTTAGATTTTCACTCTTCTGTGGACTCCCTATGCACATAAAATTAAAAATAAAACTTGAATTTCTTTTCCTCTGATAATCAATCTTTGCCAGTTTAGTCTCAAGGCCTCAGGAACATAACTTAAGAGGGCAGAAAAAAATTTTCATCCCCTTCAATGTAAAATCACTTCTTGTTTGGGATGCCACAAAATTGAATGAAGAATGATATTAAAGTTTAAAAAATTTCAAGAGATTTGAAATAAAATTTAATTTTATAGTACCTTATTTATGGTGAAGAATGGCTATTCATATAGATGTGCTAAGATAGCTATTACTCCAGCTTAGTGTAAGATCTAAAGTTAATCATGACTAAGAAATAAAAGACTGGATTTTTCCTTTCCTCACTTCTATTCTTCTCTTTCCTCCCCATTTCCACATCTTTTGTTTTATTGCAAACCATATTTAAAAAGTACTTGATTCTTGAGTTTCTTTAAGGTGCTGAAACTTAAAAAAAAAAAAAAGGAAATTATGCATGCTTTTCTTTTCTAGGAGCTTACAAGTGGTACTGTAAAAATAAAGAAGTATTTTAACTTGATTGAAAAAAAACGTGCAGCAAAACAACCTTAAAAATAGTGGACTTTTTTATGGTCTAGATTTGTGAGTGTCAAAAAAGACCCTCCTGTTTCAGTGCTGTTCCCTGGTGAAAATAACAAAGACTTTAGAGTCAGGCAGATGGTCGTTGGAAATCTGGCTCGTCCACTTGTCAGCCATCCAATCTGAAGCAAACCTCTTAACTGTTAAGTCTAAAAGTCCTTATTCATAAAACAAGGGAATAATAGCAACTCTTAGAAATTCTTTGAGAATAAAGATGTTTAAAATAACACTACACATAGCTCAGTATTTTTGCATTCAGTGAATATTATTTTCATTCTTTGTTTGTACTTGCAATTCCACAACAAAAACTATGAAATGTTTGGGGAAAGACAGTGGGGAATGGGGAGGTTGGGAAGGGGTAACACTGGGAGAAATGGCTGATGTGGGGGGCGTGGCATGGAGACAGCAAACCACCATGGCATGTGTGTACCTATGCAACAATCCTGCAAGATCTGCATAGGTACCCTCAAACTTAAAGTATAATAAAAAAATAAAAATAAAACATAGTTCTTTGTGTTAAAACCAAAAACAACAAGGTAACACACCCAAAAAACCTTAGGGCTTAGAATGAGAAGTAACTTCTTCAAGCATAAATAATGATTAATTTACAGTTACATAATTTGAAAGTACGAAACCCAGAGTTTAGTTCTTACATACAACTGATTGATTTTCTAAGACCTTATCTCATTTCAAAATTCAGATTACTTTAAAGAGAAAAAACATCTTAAGTCTAGTCATCAGTTACAGTGTTACTGACTGTAGATATACTAAAATATTTCCTTAAGTAGTCGTAACTCTTAAATTTCATATAAAATTACAAACTGTCGATAAAGATGGAACATGCCACATGCTTTGGAGGGAATACCCAGCAGAAATAAGGATATTTTTGGATTATCAAAGGACTGAGGGAGAACCTCTGCTAGGCGTTTATCCTACAGTATTGCATTTCTTAAAAAAATCCTATAATAATATTATGTCATGGATGGTATTATATCATTTTGAAGAAAAATCGTGAGGTCCCATGAGAAATTTAGTAATGAGCAATAGAAGCTATATTCAAAATGAGGTCAGTTTGTCTTGAGAATTTATGGTATTCCTGATATAATGCCTTCAGCCAAGATTGACAAACTAATGTACAAAAAGTCCAGCTTTTCTGTTCTGTCCAGGTTATGGTCCATAGCATAAATTTGTAGACCCTTTTGGTGATCCGGAAGAAATCAACAACTCTTATTTAAAGATCACACGTAAAAGAAAATGGGACCTTAAGCTTTTAAAAAAAGACTAGAAAAAAAATAATTAAACCTAATAATTAAGAAGCAGACTAGATATTTACCTCTGCAATTATCACACCAGACTTCCATCAGTTTTTCTCTCCCTGATCTCCTCCTCTATTTCCACTGTCCTCACTAGAGGCTAATTACTTGGGGTTTATAATAACAGTCCTTCCTAAATTTATGTAGCACTTTGTACTTTATGAGACATATTCACAATTGTTAGTTCATCTGGTTCTAGTGACAATCCCCAGAGGCAAGATGGGCAGGTAATTGAGGTTTTTTTGTCTTTTATGTTTGTAGAAATGGTAAGATTTCTAGGAAATTGGTAGAGAGGATCAAGACAGACAGGGGTGCTTAGAGTCATAGCATGTACATTAAGAGAGCAGCTTGTCTCTTACAGATACTGCTTACAGTGGGTCTTGATGAGATAAATTGAGCAGGAAAGATCTGGGTTCTGCATTTAGGCCTCAGCAGCTCAAAATATTTATTCAACTTTATTGTAAATGTTATTGTTTATTTTCTAATTACTTATGTAGAGAAAACATATCATCATCATCCACAATTGCAGATTTGGACATTTGTGTAAATATAAGGAGTACACAGACAGAAATAAATAGTCCTCAGCCAAGGGGGTGATAATAGTCAACCAGAGAAATGCCTATTTTGTTCACCTTGTATGTTAGTGTCTTACACCTGCTAATTAGTGGGTGCTTGTGGAATATTGTGTTACTATTCACCATTTATCTGACTTAGCTTCTGTGATACCAAAAGATGTGGGAGGATTATATATATTTTCCTGTTTAACCCAGGAGTAGCTATGTGACTTTCTTCAGTCAGTGAAATTTTGGCAGATGTGATGTCATTTCATGAAACAGCTTTAAGAACTAGTGTTTAGTGCAATATTGTTTCTCTTTCCCTGCATCTGTGATGAAGGAAAAATGAATTGAGATAAAATCTCTGTCAAACTGAGTCAGTGGATAACCAAAGTGAGAAGAACCTTTTTATGAACCTGCAATGGATGTACGATTCGAGTAAAATGTGTATTTTATAACATTAACTCAATTAAGCCATTGAGTTTTCAGGCTGTTTATTATTGAAGCATAACCTCATCAACCCTGATGAATAGAGTGTCCAATTAATATTTATTGAATGAATTAATGAAGAATGGACTTATTTTTAGTTTCTGATATTGACCATTGATATGGTTTGGCTGTGTCCACACCCACATCTCATGTCGGAGGAGGGACCTGGTCGGAGGGCAGATTTTCCCCTTGCTGCTCTCATGACAGGAAGTTCTCACAAAGTCTTATTGTTTGAAAGTTGGCGGGACTTCCCCTTTGCTCTCTGTCTCTTGCTCTGCCTTGGTAAAATTTGCTTACTTCCCCTTTGCCTTCTTCCATGCTTATAAGTTTCCTAAGGTCTCCCAGCCATGCTTCCTGTACAGCCCGTGCAATTGTGATTCAATTAAACCTTTTTTTCTATGTAAATTACCCAAACTCAAGTAGTTTTTTGTAGCAGTATGAGAATAGACTAATATAACTATGTTATTTGCAAATGACTTGTTATGTGCTATAGGAAATTAAAAATTGCATACTGACATTTTGCAACATATCTATAATATTTTTACTCATAAACCATAATTTATAAATTATGAATGTAATTATAAATAATAATTCTGCCTTGGGTTGAAGGGCAGTTTCATTAAGCAGCTACTATGTAACAGGGTTTATACAGGTCCATAGTAAGAATGAAAAGAAAGAGATTCATTTGCTAATTATTTAAATATATATTGAGTGCCTACCACAAGCCAGGTATTTTGTTTAATATATTATTAAAACAAACAATATGTGACTCTCTGCTGGGTAGTTATTCTCCATCATAAGTGAGTTTTCTTCAAATTTTTTCCAGGTCCTGGTAACTTAATTCTACCCTGGCAACTAGGGAAGAGATTACATTTTAATCCATGCCATTGTTTCCCTCCTACACAGAGGACTGATGCCTCCTGGGAGTCATTCACACTTGAAGACACTGATTATTAAAGCAAATGTGATAGTTTTACTGTTAGCTGAGAGGGTCATTAAAGTTTATATGCCCATTGATAAGGGCCAGCCAGTTTCCTCTCTAGAGCAGAAGTTTATTAAATCAGAGTCAAGTCAAGGCTGGAAACAACCAGAGCACAGATTGTTGGTTATGGGGCTTGTGGGAAAGAAAAGTTCTTGTCCTGAATGGAACCAAAGTAGTGAAAGAATGAGGAGGAGGAAAGTAGGTAATTTCGAGCAATTAATACATTTAAAACATTTAATTTCCTAGAGTGGAATCGTTGAACTGAGCAGGAAAACAGAAGTCAGTTTTCCATAAGAATGAAAAATGTTAAAAATTCTGGAAAAGTTGGAGGGCGGGACGAACAAGGCAGTTCTGTTTGAAGTGTCCCTGGAACTCTCTCAGACATCTCACAACCTGAAGCTGGCACAGTGGGCCTTCATGGGCTGGCCTTCTCTTTGGCTAGGTCCCCATGAGCAGACAGGTTGTCATGATTATCCCCACAGCTAGAAGCAGCACTTCCTTCCCTAGGGATGCTCAATGGTATCTCTGTCAGGGAAGCTACCAGGGAAGATTATTAATTACTTAGGTAATTGTTGAAATATTATTTTAAAATGATAATAAAATATGGAAAGCAGTGAAGAAGTCATTTAAATTACATGTTGGTTATCAGAGCCATTGACTCACTTGTTTCACTGAGCCTGTGTTAGGGTTTAATGCCGCTGTAACACCATAGTTAACTTACTGCAAATTCTACCCATTTGTTTTAGCCTATTTCAAATTTTTCCTCTTTCAAGGGTCTTTTATGATGCCTTGAACTGGATAAAACTTCTTCCAGTAAACAATTTTAAAATTTCAAACATGACTGTTATTGCATATGCCCTTTACAGTTGCATGGAAGGTTTAAAGAGAATAGGCCTGCGCCTTGTTTCTTCAGAGCTCAGTGTAGTTCTGTGAATGTAATGGGTGCTTCATTATTATTGATTGACTTTAATATTTTGTTTGATACATAGCCAAATATATTTAATGCTATGAGAGACATACTTGACTCTCTGGCTAACATACGGTGTGTTTTCTTTGAAATACTGAAATGTGATACTTAGAATGTAAACTTCTAAAGTGTCACCAGAAATCAACCTTTTCACATCCCGGTGATACATGCTGCAAGTAAAGGTATATTTTGATATAGCTATGATTTTAGTGGCAACTCTATTTTTGAAAACAAAATCCTCATCAGAAATGAGATAAAATTGTAATTTTCTCTCAATTGTAATCAGTTTTTAGAATGATGACTTTGGTCAATTTGCTAATGATATATATGTATATATATCATTAAATATAAAAATATATAAATAGATGAATACGTGTGTGCGTGCGTGCGTGTTTTCTGGAGTCTCTGAACTACCAGAGCATCAAAACTTTAGGTCTTTTCAGTGACTAAAATTCAGTGTAACACCCAAAGAAACACATCGGAATGGGAACCCCTCTTGTTTGGTCCCTAACAGTTACTGTGGTTGGAACTGATGTATTTGTTCTACTCTATAGCTACAGCCATGGCATTGCAGGACAACAGTCATTTAAATACTATAAGCTGAAAATAACATGGATAAGAGCCATGTTTGATGTTCATATGTGGTTTCTTGGCATCTTGTATGCAAATCCATCTGTTAGATGGCAGAGTGCCTATACACAAGATATTAAGCCAGTTTCATTGGGGGTAATAATGCCAATTAAGAGTGATACTCAGTGAGCAAGCTGGCTAATGTTAAAACTACCATCTCCTTGTTGAATCTTCTCTTTTGTTCTGGATTCTCCATTGCGTATATAAGCCTCTTTAAATCAATCTACTTTGTGTGTGTGTGTGTGTGTGTGTGTGTGTGTGTGTTTCTTTCCTTTTATTTTTATTGTTTTTGGCAGTGACTGACTGCTTGGGCATTGTCGATAAATACAAAATTGGAGAGTGCATACTGAGTGGTCAAGTTTAAAGGATACTAAGAGCTATATACATCGATCACTCATTCTGAAAGAAAATCACCAGTGAAATTAAATACATGTCACAAAGACAAAGTCTTTCTGCTTTAGATTGCATCTTCTTTCTTTCTCTATTATTTTAGAATGCTCTAGGCAGAAGTAGTACTCAAGCACATATAAATAGAACAAGCTATTGAATGAAGAGAGACCACTGAATAATCAGTAATTTAATAATTCATTATAGGCCTAAAATTGATCAGGTGAAATGTAACATACAAGAGACTACTTTCCTGGACCATAGGTCAAAAGTTTAGGGAGACATTACAGGAGGTGTCACTGACTTGGGGAAAGATAATCATAAAAGGTGCTTCAGATAGCAAAGGCTGAATAGTACTGAAATTGCTTGTTTATATTAATAAGTTTTAGAAATTTAATTTATATTGATGTTGATTTATAAAGCATTTATTTATGCTGGATGTCAGTCATGGGGGGTATTTTGGGGAGGAGATTTGAATATGCTCCAATGCAGGTCCTTAAGGACTAATGAGGTAAGTTAAAAATAAGAAGCAATTACCTTTAACATGAGGCAGAATAATATATATGCCAAATACATTTTTAAAACATAAAGAATGAAAATTTTATGATTGTTTTACTATGGAAGCCCTTCAAAGAAGAAGTTATGGCTGAGTTGGGAATTTGTGGAAACAATGAGTTCCAGTAAGCCAATAATAAATGGGGACCTGGAAGTATTCCTTTCAATGACCATGAGTAAAGAAATGAAGGTTAAGGTTTGCTTTGTGATATAGGTCTAAATGAGTTCATCTTGAAGAGTTTTCACAATGGAAAATCTTGAAGGCAGTGGTGATACATCACCAGCTTGATGTGGGTAGTAGAAGATCAGACAGTTCTTTTAGATAACTAAGTTTGGCAGTAGCATGAAAATGGTTTTGGACACATGAGAAAACTGAGTTTAAGGAGGATATTTTAGAAAAAAAGAGTAATTGTGACAAAATCCCCCTTTTGTACTAGTTGCCACCTTGAAGATAGAAATTTTTTTTAAAAACTATTCATTTAAATTTGCATGGGCAGAATATCTAGAAATAGAAAAGAATTATGAATTCAGATGTAAATTCGTTACCTAAATAATTCTTAATAGAAGATCAAGAATTGTAAACATGATATATGTTTTACATACCCATAAAATGAGAAAGAGGAAAACCTTATATTAAATATCAATAATAATGATATAAAAAATCAATATATGCAGTTACATTTCTTCTATAACAGTAACTGTATATAGTTATATTTCTTAAACTTATTTTTTTTTCTGCAGTGAATGGAAAAAACCACGTTTAAGTATGTTAGAATTTCTTCTACCTTAGTCTCAGAATAATTTCCAAAAAGGGCTTATGGAAGAGGAGAGATTAAAAAAATAGCCAAAACAATTTATGAAAAAAAAATCCAGGCCGGTTGCGGTGGCTCAAGCCTGTAATCCCATCACTTTGAGAGGCCGAGGCGGGTGGATCACGAGGTCAACAGATCGAGACCATCTTGGTCAACATGGTGAAACCCCGTCTCTACTAAAAATACAAAAAATTAGCTGGGCATGGTGGCTCGTGCCTGTAATCCCAGCTTGTCAGGAGGCTGAGGCAGGAGAATTGCCTGAACCCAGGAGGCGGAGGTTGCGGTGAGCCGAGATCGCGGCATTGCACTCCATCCTGGGTAACAAGAGTGAAACTCCGTCTCAAAAAAAAAAAAAAAAAAAAAAAAAAATCCACCCTCCAACCAATGTAAATGAGGAATAGAAGCAGACAGGAGCAGGCAGGCATAGTTATGGCCATCTGATAGTCAAGTACTGAGAATTGAGAAAAGGCCCTTTTAAATGCTGTTTGCTTTTTACCAAATTTCAGGATGAAAATTGCCCAGGATATCACCCTTTCAAATGTGAATATATTGCCTGAGGGAGCTTGTCTGAGCCTGAAGGTGCCCAATAGAGATTAGAATGGAAGGAATAGATAACAGGCGGGCTTGTTTTAACAGTGTGTAATTCTGTGAAAATTCAAGGTCCTTCTAGTATTGTTAATTAATAGCTTTATGAAATCCCACCTCAGTCCTCTTCCCATAGGCTTTGCTTCTTTTTGCTTCCCTACTCTCATTACAGGTAAGCAAAATGTATTCGAACTTGGTGCACAGCAGAGGGGTGTCCATGGAGAAACCTATTTGGAGTAAGCAGATTTGAATTACGAGAAGCAAGAATTGTATTATGCAAATGTTCTACATTAAAATTACTCTAAAATTGAATTTAAATTACACCACTCTACACATAATAAGGCACTGAAAATGAGAATAGAACTGAAATGTACTGGGCTCTGAAAGCTCTTTGTGACTGGGTCTTTTCAGCCAGAAAAAAAGGTAATGGGCAGTAAGACCATTCAGAGAAAGAGACAGAAACACATGAAGAAGTCTCTAGTGTGAATGAGTGTCCAAAAGACTGCTAATAGCCACTATAACATTTTAAGGCATGTTTTTTTCTCTACATATTTAGATAAAAATCATATTACATATTTAGATAACAATTACCTTATTGCATTGCTACAATGCTTTTTTTCCCCTTCTTAGAAGAATATACCAGAAAGTACTTTAAGTATAGTAATGTATGAATTTCAGTCTTTGTGCTATGTTGAACAAGTTTGTGGAAATAGCCACATGAAGGAGACAAATCTTAATTGCCTGAAAATGATTACTTATGTTTGTGAAGAACCTCCATCATTCAAAAATCTCTTCGTGTTAATATTAAAAAATAAAGACTTTAGTTAGGTGGAAAGGATTGGTATAAAAAGCTGTAATACTTCAATTTTTGCTATTATTAAAATTACTGAAATTATGCAAATATTTTAAATTCTAAAAATTGTATGAAAATTTTCTTCTCTTTATTTTTTTCAACAGCAGAGCATTTCAGAGTATAACCCACTTCTGGAAGTACCTTCTTTTCCTACTCTTTCTCTGAGTATCTCTGAATCTGCCTTTGATGACAAGCCAGTCAATGAAGTTCTATCTACTATGCTGGGATAAGAGGGGGCACCTACCATCACCATTAATTGGCTGTAGCTGGAAGCGATTCCTACTTTACATCTTTTAGGGATCTTACAATCAATCACAGATACTGTTGAGGTAGACGTATCTGGAGACTTCAACAGGGGAAAATAGTACTGAAAGAGCTGACAATTGGCCACTCTTTTTTTTTAAAAAAACATTTTTTGTTTTGGGGTACATGTGACGGTTTTTTACATAGACAAACTTGTATCATGGGGGTTTGTGGTGCAGATTATTTCATCACCCGGGTAATAAGCCCAGCACCTGATAGTTACTTTTTCTCCTCCTCTCTCTCTTCCCACCCTCTACCTACAATAGGCCCCGCTGTCTGTTATTTTCTTCTTTGTGTTCATGATCTCTCATCATTTAGTTCCAACTTATAAATAAGAAGATGTGGTATTTGGTTTCTGATCCTGTGTTAGTTTGTTAAGGATAAAGCCTCCAGCTCCACCCATGTTTCCACAAAAGACGTGACCTCATTCTTTTATATGGCGTCATAGTATTCTATGGTGTATATGTATCACATTATCTTTATTCAATCTGTCAATGGGCATTTAGGTTGATCATGTCTTTGCTATTGTGAATACTGCTGCAGTAAACATTTGTGTGCAGCTGTCTTTATGGTAGCATGATTTATATTTGTCTAGGTATATACCCACTAATGGGTTTGCTAGGTCAAATGGTAGTTCTGCCTTTAGTTCTTTGAGGAAATCACCATACTGCTTTCCACAATGGTTGAAATAATTGACATGCTGACCAACAGCGAGTGTTTCATTTTCTCTGCGACCATGCCGGCATCTGTTACTTTTTGACTTTTTAATAATAGCCATTCTGACTGGTATGAGATGGTATCTCACTGTGGTTTGGATCACATATAATTAATCACAGCAATCTTTTCCAGTGATTGGCTTCAGATCCTTCTTAACACAGAACTCTAGTTAGCCTCCATTACTTGATAACATTTTCCATAAAAACAAAACCCATTTTGCAATGCATGCATAGGCCTGAGAGTCAGAAAAACTGTTTTCTGGTCCCAGTTCTACCATTTGAGCAAATCACTGAGCTTCACTTAGCTTCCTTCAACCTTAGCTTGACTAAGACATGATTGGGAGATTAAGTGCTAACTCTGAGTCCCTTCCTTCCCTCATACCTAGTGTTTTAGAAGTTTTCACAAAGATTTTATGAGTTCCAAAATTTGTTAACTTTCCAAGTTTCTTCTCAGTTGTTCTGGCTGCCAAGAATACTACACAGTTATTACAAGCCTGAGAATTTCAGCATCTCTGGTCATGTTTGAATCTCTATAGACAAGATCAGTATCTTGTTTTTGAAGATGCTTGTTGTTTGGGGTGGTGGCCAGGGGCATACATGGTTCTAAAGAGGTTCATAACAGTTATAGGCAGACATATATTGGCATCTGAATAAATATTTTTCAGGTCTATATAAGATACCAAGCTATCCAAGTTCTTCTAACTTCAGGAAGTTTTGTCAAATAGGAAAATTCTTAGTTCATTTTATTTATAGTATCAGATCTATGATTACTTATTAATCTTATACCTCAATTACATTTATTTTCTACCTCAACACAATGGCAATTATTAAAATAACCACTAGTTTGCAAATATGCCATCTCACCCCTAAATAGAGAGGAAGTTGATTAGGTTTTCAGGTACTATTTATTCCTTCATTAACTTTATTCATTGTTTAGAGTATTCCAAGTGCCAGGCCTGGGGTCAAGAACTGTGTGTGCATATAAAGATGAGACATCTGCTCTCAAGAAGCTCAAGTTCTGATGAGGAAAGCAGACATGTACATGAATTATTATGCTGTGTAAAACACTAGAATAGAGATAAGTTGAAAATACTTTGGATCATAGAAGAAGAGTGCAACTAGCTTTGGTGTTACCTGTTCCACATCTACACATTTTCATCATTCATGCTTTCAAGTGGTTTCATCACTGACAGCTATGCTAATTCTCTTGATAACTGCTCTAAGAATAATGCTGACTTAGAATGGCCATCATCAAAAAATATGAAGACAACAGATGCTGGAGAGGATGTGAAGAAATAGGAATACTTTTACACTCTTGCTGTGAGTATAAATTAGTTAAACTTTGTGGAAGACAGTGTGGTGATTCCTCAAGGATCTAGAAACAGAAATATCATTTGACCCAGCAATCCCATTACTGGGTATATATCCAAAGGATTATAAATCATTCTATTATAAATACACATGCACGCGTATGTTCATTGTGGCACTGTTTACAATAGCTAAGACCTAGAACCAACCCAAATGCCCATCGATGATAGAATGGACAAGGAAAATGTGGTACATATACACCATGGAATACTATGCAGCCATAAAAAGCAATGAATTTGTGTCCCTTGTAGGGACGTGGATGAATCTGGAAACCATCATTCTCAGAAAACTGACACAAGAATAGAAAATCAAGCACCGCATGTTCTCACTCATAGGTGGGTATTGAACAATGAGAACACGTGGACACAGGGAGAGGAGCATCATACAGGGGTCTGTTGCAGGGGGCTAGGGGAGAGACAGTGGGGGTGGGGAGGTTGGAGAGGGATAACATGGGGAGAAATGACAGATGTGGGTGATGCGGATGGAGGTGGCAAACCACCTGGCCATGTATATACCTATGCAACAATCCTGCATGATCTGCACATGTACCCCAGAACCTAAAGTACAATAAAAAAAAAAAGAATAATGCTTACTTTCTGCAGGAAAAGCATGTTTTTAGTCATGACTGGGGACTATTTTTAACAAAGAAATTGGACTTACTGATTCCAACATCTGAAGGCAACATCATACTTAGTTCTCAGGAACTCCTGTCAAAATATCTTGGCCACTTTACCATCAAAGTTAAGAGGGAATACATAGCTATTCTCTGCTACTTTCTTAAGACATCCCTTTCAGTTCTGGGCTTCCGTCTAAGATAACTCCTACATTTTCAGAATGCTGGTACAGGGTATGATCTCAGGATGCTGGTGTGTGATCCCCCTCTCTCTCACAGTGTAGAGAATTTATACTTAAATTCCCATGAGTATATTGCCATATAATAACACAATCACAACATTCACAAAACTTAATAATCCAAAATTAGTAGTTCCTCCCTCCTTCGATTTACAAACAGACAATAATTTCTTGATTGCTTGTGTTTCCTTGGAAGTTTCCTTTAATTAGTATGCCTGATTTCCTGACACTAGCTGGAGTAACCTGGTTGGAAACTTATTTTCTAGGGTGGAAGTAAAGCTTCAAAAACTTTTCACCACACAAAGACACACATACGCAGAGTATAGATAAAGCAAATATGTCTTATTTACTCCTTGGGTCAGTAGAGAGAAGAGAGGAGGAATCTTAATCAAAAGAATAATTAAGAGTTGAAATGCCTTACACAAGTCGAGGTTTGACGTATGTTAATATTAAAGAAGAGCAGGTCGAGTTGTTCAAAATCGCTACTGGTCCTCAGCTTCTTGAGGGATTCTCACTTGTGTCATTTGCTCTGAGTTTCTAATAGTAGTGGCACTGACTGATTAGAGTCTAGTTGCCTTAGGCTGTGTTTTCCAAAAGTTATCAAATCCTCGTATGCATCCTGCTGGTTGTAGGGCTGACCATTTTTCAGATTAGCCAAACATTCAGGGCTCTGAGTTATCGAAGAAGCCCAAGGATTAACTATTTAGAGGCTGAATTGCAAAAGTAAGAGTAATCAACTAACCCTTTAAAAACTTATAAATAAAATATAGTCAACACAGAACATTGATTTCTAAGCAAAATATTATTTACAAGTTTCATTAGCCAAATATCTATGCATAGCCTGTAATCATCTTGAGACTTAATACATAAAAGCTCAGTATATCACAAAGTAATGTTTTCCTGAGAGAGCCGCAGGAGGAAGATTAACCTAAACAACTTGCAAGACATGAATTCACATGTATTTTCAACAGGTCTTCTCCAACTTGAAAAAAAAAAAAAAACATTTCAATCCTAATACCCAGGATAACCCAACCTCCTAAGTCTTTTTAGTATTTAATATGGAATAACTATTTTGTAGAACTTACTTTAGTGATTCACTCATAGGATGTTATATTATAAGCACTTATATACATGACAGCCCACTAAACTGTGAAGAGATTTAAACTGTGTCTCACTTACTTATTCCCAGACAGTTTGCACAGAACAAAGTATATACTCTTATTATTATCTGTGGGGTCTGCTGACTATTATGGCCTACTGAATAAATGTTAAAGTCACTTTCTACCCAGAACCTACATAGCCCCTACACTGAATCTCAACACTTTCCCCTCCATATTTTCATCTGCTCAGTTTCTGTGTTCATTCAGTGACTATTTTTCTTCAGTCCCTTCTCATCATCTTGTCAAAGTCATAAATTGCTGACCATACCTGCATGACTGTCTGTATTACACTAAAATTATATTTTTCACTACATATAAAAATAAAACAAATGAATTTTTGTAGCTTGAGTGCCTATTATTTTCCCCACAGAAGTGTCAAACCACTGCAATGTTTTTCTTCTCTTCTCTTCTACCAACTCCATCCTCACTACAAATAATAGTTCTAATCATAAAATTAAAATAGAATTGGTAGTAGGAGCAGTACAATGAACAGCATAAAATGAATGGATCAGGCACATATTTGAGGCCATTATCACATATTTATAAACTAAATTTATTTATATTTTTGAAAGCTATGCCTAGGATATCGTAGTATAGCCATCGGAGAATAAAAAATGTTATTGGTATTCTCTTCACGTTATCATTTTCTAAAACATGGCTTTAAATTAATTTTACCTGAGTCCATTTTCTTCTCTTTCTCCAGCTCAACTCTTTATACTTAAATTCCATTAGTTGGTTTTCTCATCTCTAAAGTAGGGACACAAATAATGATAGCTATATTTCAAAGAGAATATGAAGATTAAATTGAGCAAAGCAAATGAAAAATATTCTTTGAGCTGTACATTGATATACAAATAGATTTCTGTTATTTCCATTGGAGGAGTGTTTAGCTATTATAAGACACGCTAGGGATAAGTTTATTTGGCAGCTGTCTTGTCACTCCAAATAAATTTATTTATCATGTATTTATTGAAGACTTTATAGACTCTAGAGAATTTTCTCTGTGAGAACACTGCTTTTGAATTTTCTTTTTTCTCCCACTCTGCCCCTTTGGCTGGTTGAATTCTCCACAGACAAATAATGTCTTAGCTGCATAGCTAAGCTGCAACTAAATTCTCCAGGCATTTTTTATAAGATGGATTCAGCACTCAGGAAAATTCAACTTAAAAGTAGAAAACATCCCTTAACTAGAGAATTGTCTCCTTCTAGTTTTCCATTCAGAAGTGACTTCTATGTTAAGGTTTACTAAGTATTCTTGACTTTTGTTCCTGTATATTTTTCCATGTTTAAAGTGTATTGTTTCCACTTAACTAGATTGTAAGCAATTCTAATGTCATTTTTGTTTCTAATATATTGGTTTCTACATTTTGATTTTATTTGGTGATAACAAAATGATAGTAATAATTGTAAAGATCTCAGTTTAAATATTTTCAAGTAGTATAGTTGAGAGTTTAATAAAAGTTATTTTTGTATCATAGTGAAATAAATTATATACAGTAAGAACTATCTTAAAAATAATCATTTATTATAGAAAGGTGCTTTTGTCCATTACTTTTAAAATATAGAAAAAAACCACGAAGACTAAAATATATACTTTCTGAGAATAAACTTTTCCTTCTTTGTGTTGTTTCATTACATGTGGTCTCTTAAATAGCCCTGATGGCATTTATATGTTATAATTTCACTCAGATTATTAGCAGTATATGTAAGGATCTATTGTATGAAGTATATGTAAGTGTTTAAAATAGGGAAATGCTGTGATTAATACAAATGGCAGATGAATTTATAGCATTTATAGTTGTGAATAAACTGTGTCCAATCATATTCAGTTGCTATTACTAAAAAGTTATCATACTATGATAATCTTTTCTGCTTGTGCATTGTTTTGCCACAAAACCATGATAAAAGCTAAGTTTCATGGCAGATAGAAAATGGTGATTATATTCAACAGCAAGCAGTCTTTCAAAGTGATATTAACACATATACAGATTTGTCTATAATAAGTAAAAATTACATCAGTGTAAGATAAGCAGTTTTACCTGGTTACATTGTAGGTTTTCAGAATAACTACTATCAGGATTTTACATTTAAACTCAAAAGCAACAGGGATTGATTAGTCATTGAATTGGTAATGCTGGATTAGTGCATTGTAGGAAATAAATGAAATAAAGTTTGGCAGCAAATGCCTTTGAGAAAATTATAAGAAAATATTGCAACAGCTTTTTTTTAAAAAATGAGAATATTATCAAACAGTGAGCTTGCTAATGACAGAAGTGAAGCACTCTACTTAACTGCATCATTACTCATAGTTGGTCATACATTTTTACTTTGCACATACTCACACGGTATCTTTCCCCTATGTAAAGTCCTGATTTAAAAGGAAATTTGCATTATAAAACAAAAACCCGCATGCTTTTGGTTTCGATAGATCAAAACTCAACACATATATTATTACATTATTGTGATAATAATGATGTTAACCGTAATTCTCCATGTATTCTTCCTTCATTATTCATTCACCAACATTTTTCTGAATTTTATGTAAAATATTATATGGAGTTATACAAATATGGAATATATACTATATGTAATATACCTTTAAGGAACTCAGCACCATTGGAAAGCCAGCAGTTTTCAATAACCATCTACATTAGCTAACTATCGCAGTGGGTAATGGCAAAGAAGGAATGGAGACAAGCCATATAGATAACTCTTTCAAGGAGTTTTGTTGTAATAGTCATAAGTGATTGAGTAATAATAATAGCATAGTAAATATAAAAATTTAAGTTAATTTATGGAATAAGATTATAATTGAGATGGAAGAGGATGAAGTCCAATGTAAGGTTAGACTTTCTACAAGTGATGCTGGACAAATTGGACATTCCTAAGCAGAACCCAAATGCCCATCAATGATAGACTGGATAAAGAAAATGTGGCACATACACACATGGGATACTATGCAGCCATAAAAAAGAATGAGTTCATGTTCTTTACAGGGACATGGATGAAGCTGAAAACCATCCTTCTCAGCAAACTGACACAAGGATGGAAAACCAAACACTGCATGTTTTCACTCATAAGTGGGTGTTGAACAGTATGAACACAGGGAGGGAAACATCACACACTGGGGCCTGTTGGGAGGTGAGGGGGCTGGGGAAGGATAGCAGGGGGTCAGGGGATTGGGAAGGGATAACAGGAGAAATACCTAATGTAGGTGACAGGGGATGGATTCAGCAAATCACCATGGCATGTGTATACCTACGTAAAAATCCTGCATTATCTGCACATGTACCCCAGAACTTAAATGTATATAAATTATGTATACATATTTAAACCTAATATATATATAATATATTATATATATTTAAACGTAATATATATTATATATATTATAATGCTTATAAATTTAAAGTGTTACCATACGACTATGGTCTATTTATGTTAACTTTTTAATTATGAACCTTGATCCATATAGCATACCACATTAAAAAATAAATGCAAATAGACCATAGTCATACATGTAATACTTCAAAATTATAAGCATTCTAGAAAACAATAGGCGAACATTTTTGGGTTCTTGGAGAAGACAATGATTCATTAGCTACTACACCAAAAGCATCATCTGTAAAAGAAGAAAAAAGGTAATTATACTTCATCAAATTAAAAAAAATCTACTTATCAAAAGATACTGTTAAGAAATTTTAAAGATAAATCCCAGTCAGGAGACAATCTTTGCATGACTCTAATAATGGATTTCTATGCAGAATGTGTACATAGTTTCAAACAAACAAGAAAACAAAAATAATAAAACTGGACAAAGGCTTTGAACAGACATTTCACCAAAAAAAGATACAAAATAGCAGATAAGCATATGAAAAGATGTTCAACACCATAGTCATTAAGAAAAAAAAAAAACTACTCAGTGAGATACCACTCCATACAAATTAGAAAGAATGTACCTGAGAATACAAAGTGCTGATGAAGGTGCAAAGCTGGTGGAGCTCTCTTACACTCTTGGTGTGAATATAAAATGGCACAGCCACTTTAGAAAACAGTTAATCAGTTTCTTATAAAGTTAATCATAAACCCAAGCCGTCCCTCTTTTAGGCATTTATACAAGAGAAATGAGCAATTATGATCATCTAAAAACCTGCATAATATTTATGGCAGTCTTATTTATAATAAAAAGTTAGAAACAACCCAAATTGCTTCCACTGGTGAATAGATGTACTGTTATATCCAAACAGTGGAATACTACTCAGTAACATATGTGGATATATTAGTGACACTCAACTCAAGTAAATTATGTTAAATGAAAGAAGCCAGACTCATAAAACTAAATAGTATATGATTCCATTTTTATGACCTTCTGGAAAAGAGAATAACAACTTGTTGGATGATATATTGTTCTATATCTCTGTTGTAGAGATGTTTGTATTAACTGCAGGTGACAATTGGAACAATGCAGGGGTAAGAGGTGTTGACCTCCGACAGTTGAAAATCCATGTATAACTTTTGACTCTCCCAAATCTTAACTACTAATAGCTTAGTGTTAATCAGAAGTTTGCCAATAGTATAACAGTAAATTAACACACATTTTGCATGTGTATTATATACTTTATAATACAGTAAGGCAGAGAAAATAAAATTTTCTTAAAAATAAAAAAAATACATTTACAGTACTGTATGCTATTTATTGTTTCTGTCAGTTTACCTCTGTTTACAAGATAAATCCTCTGTCTGAAATGAACAGAAACCACAGCTGCAGATCTCAGTCTATGTTATATATCAAGCAATTCAATTTGTTTTTGGTAATGTCATGTCTTTTCGCTGACTCTTGGGTGTACTTCCTGCATTGCCAGTAGGACTTCATATGGGTCTTCAAGGCTACAGAAATGCATTAAACATGATGAAAAATACTCAAGAACTGCAAAAGAACACTTTTTATTGTAATATGCAGTTTACTAGAGAGAAACTGCTCATGCCACAAGCATTTTAAGTGAACACCCACAACACTTGAGCTCACTGTAATAGCAACAGAAGATGGTACAAAACCATTACAGTAATACAGTATGTACAAAGTTAATTTTATTCAGTTATGATTTAATATTCCATCTTTATATTTATTTAAGTTTCTCTTGATTATAGACAGCACCATGTATGGTTTCTAAGTGTTGTATTTGTAGGTTTGATAAATTTTAACTTTTTATAACAGATTTGTTTGTGTTTTATGATAGTAAATGATAAACTAAAATAAATTTATTATTTTGACAATTGGTAAACCAACACTTGGAATTTGAATAATTGTTAATAGGGAAGTTCTTTTTTTATTCCAGTGTATAAATAAAAAAATTAGAATAATACTATTTTGAAACTTTGTTAAATCTAATCATTGGTCATCAGTGTTTTCTAACATCACAGAAGGAGATGTCTGTTCCTCTGTGATGTTAGAAACCATGTTAGAGAAATGTAATTGCCTCCTGAGGGAATGATGCACATTTCTGATGAAGTTATCTTGCCAAAAAATTGTAATCAAATCTTTATATCCAAATACCAATTAATGAAAAATACAGAAAAGAGCAGAACATGTTAAACTACACCTATATACACCATCAGCAAAAACCAGACTGTGGGAAATTATATTTCTTTAAACAGTAAGAAAAGACAAAAACATATGGATTTAAAGAGACTTAAAAATGCATTAACTATTTTTATTGTCTGAACTTTGTTGAATCCTAATTCAGACAAATTGTTACAAAAATGACATTTAAAGGATAATGTAAAATTTGATCGTTGACTAAATATTTGATGACAGTAAGTCATGTTTATTTTAAAAATGATAATGTCATAGATTTTTTTTAAGTTTTAATCATTTAGAACTACATGCTGGATTACTTGCAAAAAATCTCATAATACCCTGAATTTGCTTCAAAACAATTTGGAGATGCGGGTAATGGGTCTGGGATACAGGATAAATAAGATGAGTTGATGTGTTGAAGCTGAGTGGTGATGGTTGCAAGGGTTTCTTTATATTGTCTTGTCTTCTTTTGAATATGTTTAAAATTTTCCATAATAAAACTAAATTAGAAAGAAAGAGAAAAGTAGAGATGCAGGAAGAGAGAAGGAAAGGATGGTGCTCCTGTAGCCATGACAATATAACGCTTTGTAGATTAGGGAACATTGCGCATTTGATATTTCAGGCAAAGAAAGCAGACATAGGTCTCAGCTTCTTTCCTAACCATTCCTCCTAGCATTGGGTCTGTGCCATGCCTTGGGACTCAGGCTAGGGGTACAGTAGTAGAATGCGGAGATTGAGGATCATGGGGATGTTTGTGGGTTCACTGGAACTTTCAGTACCAGGCCTCTTCAAAGTCTTTATGTTTGTCTTATTCATAAAGGGACTTGGCTTGGTTGAACAGGTATCAACCTACATTTTGTCAAATCTTACTGTATTTCACGTCACTACTAGAAGCATACTTTCTTTTCATCCATTTTGTTTTAGACGTCAACAAGTATCCAATTTCAATTTTTTAAAATAAAATTTTTGAGGACCTCTTGCTATGGATATAGTTGTTAAATCTCTATCAAGTATTGTTAAAAGCTGTGGCAAGAACAGCAGTGTACGCTCTACAGATGGCAAGAGATAGATACATGAAGAGTTGTGTAGAATTCATCATTGGAGTTTAGGTTTGCTTAAACTAGGGTTTGTTTGAGTAACTGTACAGAATTTTTAAAGTCAGATTAATTCATTTGTGAGAAAACAAATAAAAGCTTAAGAAGCTTGTAAAGTCAGGCAATTTCTAATATTTCAACCTGGGAAGATACTAAGGTTTTCCTAAAGGTACACAGATTTACTTGGAGGTAGAGGTTACAGCACAGCCTTTGGAATTTGATAGGCATCTCTACTACTATTTATCAGCTGTATGGCTTCAGGAGAGCTATTTAAATTTTTTGAGTTCTGTTTTCCTCATTCAAACCTGAGAGCTATGACAGGACAGTAGGGGAATATAAAAGATTTTGGAGCTAGGAAATAACCTGATATATTCAATACACAAGGGCAACCGTGGCCTCTGAAATTCAGGAAGTTTATATAGTGGGTATTTGCAGTTCAACATTTTCCTCTCCCTTAAAAGGGAAATGGGGCTATTTCACAACTGCAAAGCAGCAGCAGAATGATATATGGTTGATATTTGCATGTCATTCAAACAACCATGTTTAATGGACTGGAATTAATTTAGCTGCTGTTTCAGCAAACCAAACCAAGAACTACCTAGGTGTGCCCTGTCTAGCTTTGCCGAGAGAACAAAAAGGCATCAGAAAAAATATTGATAAGAAATTTTCAAAGAATATCATTATTATTATCATTATACTTTAAGTTCTGGAAATCATGTGCAGAATGTGCAAGTTTGTTACATAGGAATACACATGCCATGGTGGTTTGCTGTACCCATCAGCCAGTCATCTACATTAGGTATTCCTCTTAATGCTATCCATCCCATAGCCCCCCACCCCTCCACAGGCCCTGGTGTGTGATGTTCCCCTTCCTGTATCCATGCGTTCTCATCGTTCAACTCCAACTTATGAGTGAGAACATGTGGTGTTCAGTTTTCTGTTCCAGTGTTAATTCGATGAGGATGATAGTTTCCAGCTTTATCCATGTCCTTGCAAGGGACATGAACTCATCCTTTTTTATGGCTGCATAATATTCCATGGTGCATATGTGTTACATTTTCTTTATCCATTCTATCATTGATAGGCATTTAGGTTGGTTCCAAGTCTTTGCTATTTTGAATAGTGCTGCAATTAATATACATGTGCATGTGTCTTTATAGTAGAATGACTTATAATCCTTTGGGTATATAGCCAGTAATGAGATTGTTGGATCAAATGGTATTTCTTCCTTGAGGAATCTTCCACAATGGTTGAACTAATTTACACTCCCACCAACAGTGTAAAAGCATTCCTTTTTCTCCACATTCTCTTTAGCATTTGTTGTTTCCTGACTTTTTAATGATTGCCATTCTAACTGGCGTGAAAAGGTATTTCATCGTGGTTTTGATTTGCATTTCTCTAATTACCAGTGATGTGATGATATTTTTTTCATATGTTTGTTGGCCACATAAATGTCTTCTTTTAAGAAGTATCTGTTGATATCCTTTGCCCTCTTTTTGGTGGGGTTGCTTGTTTTTATCTTGTAAATTTAAGTTCCTTGTAGATTCTGGATATTAGCCCTTTGTCAGATGGATAGATTACAAAAATTTTCTCCCATTCTGTAGGTGATTTGTTTACTCTGTTGATATTTTGCTGTACAAAAGCTCTTTAGTTTAATTAGATCACATTTGTCAATTTTGGTTTTTGTTGCCATTGCTTTTGTTGTTTTAGTCATGAAGTCTTTGCCTATGCCTGTGTCCTGAGTGGTATTGCCAAAGTTTCCTTCTAGGGTTTTTTTATGGTTTTAGGTTTTACAGTTTAATCCACTTTGAGTTAATTTTTATTGAGGTATAAGGAAGGGGTCTAGTTTCTGTTTTCTGCATATGGCTAGCCAGTTTTCCAATCACCATTTATTAAGTAGGGAATCCTTTACCCATTGCTTGTTTTTTGTCAGGTTTGTCAAAAATCAGATGGGTGTAGATGTGTGGAGTTATTTCTGAGGCCTCTGTTCTGTTCTATTGGTCTATATATCTGTTTTTTTGTTTTTTTTTTTTTTTGTACCAGTACCATGCTGTTTTTATTACTATAGCCTTGTATCGTTTGAAGACAGGTAGCATAATGCCTTCAGCTTTGTTCTTTTCAGTTAGGCTTGTCTTGGCTATACAGGCTTTTTTTTTTTTTTGTTTCATATGAAATGTATAGTAGCTTCTTCTAATTCTGTGAAGAAAGTCAAAGACAGCTTGATTAGGATAGCATTAAATCTACAAATTGCTTTGGGCAGTATAACCATTTTCACGACATTAATTCTTCTTTTACATGAGCATATAATGGTTTTCCATTTGTTTGTGTCCTCTCTTATTTCTCTGAGCAGTGCTTTGTAGTTCTCCTTGAAGAAGCCCTTCACATCCCTTGTAAATTGCATACCTAGGTATTTTATTCTCTTTGTAGCAATTGTGAATGTTAGTTTGCTCATTATCTGGCTCTGTATTATTGGTGTATAGGAATGCTTGTGATTTTCGCACATTAATTTTATATCCTGAGACTTTGTTGAAGTTGCTTGTCGGCTTAAGGAGATTTTGTGCTGAGATGATGGGTTTATCTAAATGCACAATCACGTCATCTGCAAACAGAGACAACTTGGCTTCCTGTCTTCCTATTTGAATATGCTTTATTTCTTTCTCTTGCCTGATTACCCTGGCCAGAACTTTCAATGCTATGTAGAATAGGAGTGATGAGAGAGGGCATCCTTGTCTTGTGCCAGTTTTCAAAGGGAATGCTTCCAGCTTTTCCTCATTTAGTATGATATTGGCTGTGGGTTTGTCGTAAATAGCTCTGATTGTTTTGAGACATGTTCCATCAATACTTAATTGATTGAGAGTTTTTAGCATGAAATGTTGTTAAATTTTATTGAAGAGCTTTTCTGCATCTATTGAGATAATCATGTGGTTTACGTCATTGATTCTGTTTATGCGATGGATTATATTTATTGATTTGTGTAGTGAACCAGGCTTGCATCCCAAGGATGAAACTGACTTGATTGTGTTGGATAAGCTTTTTGATGTGCTGCTGGATTGGTTTTCCAGTATTTTATTGAGGATTTTCGCATCCATGTTCATCAGAAGTATCAGCCTGAAATTTTCTTTTTTGTTGTGTATTGGCCAGGTTTTGGTATCAGTATGATGCTGGCCTCATCAAAGGCATTAGAATGGGGTCCTTCTTTTGCTATTGTTTGTAATATTTTCAGAAGGAATGATATCTGCTTTTCCTTGTACCAGTGGTAGAATTCAGTTGTGAATCTGTCTGGTCCTGGGCTTCTTTTGGTTGGTAGGCTATTAATTACTGCCTCAATTTTAGAACAGGTTATTGATCTCTTCAGGGATTCAACTTCCTCGTGATTTAGTCTTGGGAGGCTGTATGTATACAGGAATTTGTCCATTTCTTCTAAATTTTCTAGTTTATTTGCATAGAGGTGTTTATAGTATTCTCTGATGGTAGTGTGTATTTCTGTAGAATCAGTGGTGATATCTCCTTTATCATTTTTTATTTGATTCTTCTCTCTTCTCTTCTTCATTGTTCTGGCTACCTATCTAACTATTTTGTTAATCTTTTTTTTTTTTTTTTTTTTTTTTTTGAGACGGAGTTTCACTCTTGTTACCCAGGCTGGAGTGCAATGGCACCATCTCAGCTCACCGCAACCTCCGCCTCCTGGGTTCAGGCAATTCTCCTGCCTCAGCCTCCCGGGTAGCTGGGATTACAGGCACACGCCACCGTGCCCAGCTAATTTTTTGTATTTTAGTAGAGACGGGGTTTCACCATGTTGACCAGGTTGGTCTCGATCTCTCGACCTCGTGATCCACCCACCTCGGCCTCCCAAAGTGCTGGGATTACAGGCTTGAGCCACCGCGCCCGGCCCTGTTAATCTTTTCAAAAAACCAGCTCCTAGATTCACTGATTTTTTTGAGGGGTTTTTCATGTCTCTATGTCCTTCGGTTCTGCTCTGATTTTAGTTATTTCTTGTCTTCTGCTAGCTTTTGAATTTGTTTGCTATTGCTTCTCCGGTTCTTTTAATTGGGATGTTAGGGTGTCAATTTTAGATTGTTTCCATTGTCTCTTGTGGGAATTTAGTGCTATAAATTTCCCTCTAAACACTGCTTTAGCTGTGTCACAGAGATTCTGGTATGTAGTGTCTTTGTTCTCATTGGTTTAAAACAATGTATTTATTTCTGCCTTAATTTTATTATGTACCCAGCAGTCATTCAGGAGCAGGTTGTCCAGTTTCCAAGTAGTTGTGCAGTTTTAAGTGAGTTGCTAAATCCTGAGTTCTAATTTAATTGTATTGTGGTCTGAGAGACTGTTTGTTATGATTTCCATTGTTTTGCATTTGTTGAGGAGTGTTACTTCCAATTATGTGGGCAATTGTAGAATAAGTGCTATGTGGTGCTGAGAACAATGTATATTTTGTTGATTTGGGATGGAGAGTTCTGTAGATACCTATTAGGTCTGCTTGGTCCAGAGATGAGTTCAAGTCCTGAATATCCTTGTTAATTTTCTGTCTCATTGATTGTTCTAATATTGACAGTGGGTGTTAAAATCTCTCACTACTACTGTACTGTTTAAGTCTCTTTGTAGGTCTCAAAGAACTTGCCTTATTAATCTGGGTGCTCCTGTATTGGGTGTATGTATCTGTATATATATATTTAGGATAGTTAGTTCTTCTTGTTTCATTGATCCCTTTACAATTATATAATGCCCTTCTTTGTATTTTTTGATCATTGTTGTTTTAAATCTGTTTTATCAGAGACTAGGATTGAAACCCCTGCTTTTTTTCTGCTTTTCATTTGCTTGGTAAATAGTCCTCCATCTCTTTATTTTGAGCCTGTGTGTGTCTTTGCAGGAGAGATGGGTCACCTGAATACAGCACACCAATGAGTTTTGACTCTTTATCCAATATGCCAGTCTGTGTCTTTTAATTGGGGCATTTAGCTCATTTACATTTAAAGTTAATATTGTTATGTGTGAATCTGATCCTGTCATTTTGATGTTAGCTGGTAATTTTGCCCTTTAGTTGCTGCAGTTTCTTCATGGTATTGATGGTCTTTATAATTTGGTATGTTCTTGTGGTGGCTGTTACTAGTTTTTCCTTTCCATATTTAGTGCTTTCTTCAGGAGCTCTTCTAAGATATGCTTGGGGGTGACAAAATCTCAGCAGTTGCTTGTCTGTAAAGGATTTTATTTCTCCTTTGCTTATAAAGCTTAGTTTGGTTGAATATGAATTTCTAGGTTGAAAATTCTTTTCTTTAAGAATGTTGAATATTGGCCCCCACTCTGTTCTGGATTGTAGGTTTTCTTCAGAGAGATCCTCTGTTAGTCTCATGAGCTTCCCTTTTTGGGTAGCTCAACCTTTCTCTCAGGCTGCCCTTAACATTTTTTTCTTGATTTCAACTGTGGTGAATCTGTTGATGATGTGTCTTGGGGTTGGTCTTCTTGAGGAGTAACTTTGTGGTGTTATCTCTAATACCTGAATTTGAATTTTGGCCTGTCTTGCTTGGTGGGAAAGTTCTCTTGGATAATATCCTGAAGAGTGTTTTCTAGCTTGGTTCCATTTTCCCCATCACTTTCAGGTACAAAAATCAAATGTAGGTTTGGTCTTTACACATAGTCCACATTTCTTAGAGGCTTTGTTTTTTCCTTTTTATCCAGTCTTGTCTTCATGTTTTATTTTATTAAGTTGATCTTCATTGTCTGATATCCTTTCTTTTGCTTGATAGATTCATCTATTGATACTATACATATATACTTCACAAAGTCCTCATGCTGTGTTTTTTAGCTCCACCAGGCCATTTATGTTCTCTAAACTGGTTTTTCTTGAAAATGGTTAGCAATTCCTCTAACCATTTTCAAGGTTCTTAGCTTCCTTGCATTGGGTTAGAACATGCCCCTTTAGCTTAGGGGAGTTTGTTATTACCCACCTTCTGAAGCCTACTTCTGTCCATTCATCAAACTCATTCTCCATTCAGTTTTGTTTCTTTGCTGGCGAAGAGTTGTGATCCTTTGAAGGAGAAAAGGCATTCTGGTTTTTGGAATTTTCAGCCTTTTTGCACTGGTTTTTCCTCATCTTCATGTATTTATCTACCATTGGTGTTTGATGTTGTTGAACTTCGGATGGGGTTTTATAGTGGACATCCTTTTTGCTGATATTGTTGCTACTTCTTCCTGTTTGTTAGTTTACCTTCTAACAGTCAGGCCTCTCTGCTGCAGGTCTTTTGGAGTTTGCTGGAGATCTACTCCAGACCCTGTTTGCCAGGGTATCACCAGTTGAGGCTGCAGAACAGCAAAGATTGCTGCCTGTTCCTTTCTCTGGAAGCTTCATCCCATAGGAGCACTTGCCAGATGTCAGTCAGAACTCTCCTGTGTGAGTCCTCTTTCAACCCCTGCTGGGAGGTATCTCCCAATCAGGAGGGATGGATGTCAGCGACTCACATGAAGAGGCAATCTGTCCCTTAGCAGAGCTCAAATATTGTGCTGGGAGATCCTGCTCTCTTTAGATCCAGCAGGCAGGAAAGTTTAAATCTGCTGAAGCTGCACCCACAGCTGCCCCTTTCTTCAGGTGCTCTGTCCCAGGGAGATGGGAGTTTTATTTATAAAGCCCTAACTGGGGCTATTGCCTTTCTTTCAGAGATGACCTGCCAAGAGAGGAGGAATCTAGAGAGACAGTCCGACTACAGTGGCTTTGAAGAGCTGTGGTGAGCTCGACCCAGTTTGAATTTTCCTGGGACTTTGTTTACAGTATGAGGAAAAAACTGCCTACTCAGTTCTCAGTAATGGTGGATGTCCCTCCCCCGATTAAGCTTGAGCAACCCAGGTCAACTTCAGACTGCTGTGTTGGCAGTGAGAATTTCAAGCCAGTGGATCTTAGCTAGCTGGGCTCCATAGTGGTGGGATCCGCTGAGCTAGACCACTTGGCTTCCTAGGTTCAGCCCCCTTTCCAGGAGAGTGAACTGTTCTGTCTCTCTGGCATTCCAGGCACAAATAGGGCATGGAAAACAAACAAACAAACAAACCAAACCAAACCAACAAACAAAACCTCCTGCGCTAGCTTGGCTCTGCCCAAACAGCTGCCCAGTTTTGTGCTTGAAACCCAGGGCTCTAATGGCGTAGGCCCCTGTGGGAGTCTCCTGGTCTGGGGGTTGCGAAGACCATGGGAAAAGTGTTGTATCTGAGCTGGATAGCATCATTCTTCACAGCACAGTCCCTCATGGCTTCTCTTGGCTAGGTGAGGGAGTTTCTCAACCCCTTGCACTTCTTGAGTGAGGTGATGCCCTACCCTGCTTTGGCTCACCCTCCGTGGGCTGCACCCACTGTCTAACCAGTCCCAGTGAGATGAGCTGGGTACCTCAGTTGGAAATGTGGAACTCTCCTGCATTCTGCGTGGATCTTCCTGGGAGCTGCACACTGGAGCTGTTCCTATTTGGCCATCTTGCCAGCCATCTCAAAGGGTATCTTAGAACTTGCAGTCTAGTTTATAGACTAGAGCAGAAATAAAAAGGAAAAAATGTCTTATCCAAGATTTGTCCAGATATTTCAACTTTCAGAGTTGGATATACTTTTAAGCAGATGAGTCCACACATGACCAAAGTGTCATTCAGAAAATATTTCACCAATTTGTGAATTCTAAAACATGCCAAAGCAGATTTGGCACCTCCATTTTGATTCCCATTTCATGAGTATTGATTAGGTGCCTGCTTAAATTTCTCTCTCTAAAACAAATACAGATAATGTAAAAGTAATAATCATTACTTTGTGAGAAAACATACAATTTTTTCCTCTCTTAAAAGAAAGACAGCATTGTAAAAAATAGTGCTAAATAGTTGGGTATAATTGCAAATTTATTATTTATACCAGCAGAAAATGCAATTTAACATTTAATATTGGAAATATGCAAGAAAGGACTTTCCTGTGCTATTTTCTGCTTTGAGTTTGAACTAAAATTTTTTACAGATTTCCAAGTATTTAAATTATACAAGTGGTTGACTGAATGGCCTGAAGCATTCAGGAGACAAGGTTTTTATCAGCTCATAATAAAAAAATAAATTTCTTTGCAAATGTATATCAAAATCTGCAGTTTCAATTTTCAGCAATTTTGGGGATTGTAAGAAACTTTTTTTCTGTTAAGTTTAGAGCTGCTTATCACAGAGATTACCTGAGGCCAAAAAAAAAAAAAAAAAAAAAAAAAGAAAAGAAAAACATGAAGATTGAAATTGTGAAATGGTATTTAAATTAAAATATCTAAGAATAATTCTAGACTAGAACATAGCTTTGAGTATTCATCCAACTTAATATTTTAAGCATGTGTCTTTAACCCTCCAATCAGCAAATGCCTAATATAGGAAATAATTGATGAACAGAGCAATTGCCATTAAAAATGTTCCAAGAACTCTTAACAACTGTCAGTGAAGGGCTGTTCTACAGGTAACCTATTAAAACAGAAAGGAAATGAGGAGGGGAAATATGTTTCCTCATTTCTTACTGTTATTTCTACGAAGTCTATATTTAAAATATTCACTCAAAATCTTGCTCTAAAATCGTGTTTCCTACCTCAAGCTTTATATTTCTGGTTAATATTCTTAAAGCTCTTAAAATGTCTTGCTATGAAACATTCCCTTACATAATCCAACTAAGGCTTTAGGGATCTCATTCAGATTTTAAAAATTTTTTCCCTAAATCAAAAACCATTTCTTTGACTTTGGGTTTCATATTTGATACAATTATAGCAACTGCTTTGAGGTATCTTTCATCTCTTATCTGTGGGTTAAGACCTACATGAAGGATACTCAGTTGTGCTCTTAGGGCACATATTTTGGCCTGATGGCTCAAAAGTTATAATTAGCATCCAATATACTTTAGACAGCTTCTCCTACTCTCAATAAAAATAACCCTTCCTCTGCTTTTTATTTTACTTTTAATCAAGGCTGAATCAAAGATTTGGTGATATAATATTGTATCAAAAATGATAGAATTTTCTTTTAGCACAACTTCAGTTTTATATTATTTAGGACTCTTTAGTTTGAATATGACAGAAAATCCAACTCAAACTGCTTTAAAGCAAAATGTCAGCTTTTTCACTTATGTAACTGTTAAGTACCGAGGGTAGTGTTGCTTTCAAGGTAGCCTAGTTTTTGTTTGTCACTTCTCAACTCTCCACTATAAGTGCACTTCCTTCTTAGTGTTGTTGATAGATGGTCACACCAACTTTAGCCCATATCTACTTGATTGAAGTTATATAGAAAGAGTGTCTTCTTTTATTTCACAAGTTTCATCAAGTCTCCTTGTCTTAGGGCTTTTGATTGAGTTGTATGTACATCCTTGAAACAATTTCTGTGGCTAGGCCATGAAACATAGATGGGTTTAAGTCAACAAGGACTGAATTCTGGAGTTATTTTTAAGGACAATTTATTTGAAAGTATATAGATGAAAAACATGGAAAAAATGTTAATCATTAGAAGTATGAATACATGCTTGGTTGCCAAAAGTAAATATATTTATGAAAGCTATATCTTACACATTTTTATAAGCTATATTATAACTATATTACTATCAACATATTCCACAATTTTGGTTTCTCTGTAATACATAGGCTATTTATAAAGAATTTTACTGTACAGAAGCTCTTAAGTTTAATTAGATCCCATTTGTGTATTTTGGATTTTGTTGCCATGGCTTTTGGTGTTTTAGTCATGAAGTTGTTGCCTATGCCTATGTCCTGAATGGTATTGCCTAGGTTTTCTTCTAGGGCTTTTTATGGTGTTAGGTCTCTCAATCTGGACTTAGTTTTTGTATAAGGTGTAAGGAATGGATCCAGTTTCAGGTTTCTGCACGTGGCTAGCCAGTTTTCCCAACATGATTTATTAAATAGGGAATTTTTTCCATTGTTTGTTTTTCTCAGGTTTGTCAAAGATCAGATGGTTGTAGACATGTAAGAAGCAATCATTATTTCCCTCTCTGATATCCCCTCCCACAACAGCATGGGAGCTCTTTCTACTTCTCTTTTTTTCTCTCTCTGTCTAATAAATTGCTTTCTGCAAAAAAAAAAAAAAAAAAAAAAATCATTAGAGTGAACAAGCAACCAACAGAAAGAATGGGAAAAACTTTTTTGCAATCTACTCATCTGGCAAAGGGCTAATATCCAGAATCTACAAAGAAATTAAACAAATTTACAAAAAAAACCCAAACAACCCCATCGAAAAGTGGGCAAAGAGTATGAATGGACAATTTTCAAAAGACTTTTATGCAGCCAACAAACATATGAAAAAATGCTCATCATCACTGGTCATTAGAGAAATGAAAATCAAAACCACATTGAGATACCATCTCACACCAGTTAGAATGACAATTATGAAAAAATCCAGAGGCAGCAGATGCTGGAGAGGATTTGGAAGAATATGAATGGTTTTACACTGTTGGTGGGAGTGTAAATTAGTTCAACAATTTTGGAAGACAGTGTGGGATTCCTCAAGGATCTAGAAATAGAAATAATCATTTGACCCAGCAATCCCATTACTGGATATATATCCAAAGGGTTATAAACCATTCTGTTATAAAGACACATTCACACATATGTTCATTGTGGCACTGTTTACAATAGCAAAGACTTGGAACCAATGCAAATGCCCATTAATGATAGACTGGATAAAAACATGTGGAACATATACCCCATGGAATACTATGCAACCATTAAAAAGGATGAGTTCATGTCTTTTGCAGGGACACAGATGGCACTGCAAACCACCATTCTCAGCAAATTGACACAAAAACAGAAAACCAAACACTGCATGTTTTCTCCAATAAGTGGGTGTTGAACAATGAGAACACATGGACATAGGGAGGGAAACATCACACACTGGGGCCAGTTAGGTGGTGGGGAGACTAGGGGAGGGATAGCAGGAGGTGGGAGGATTAGGGAGGGATAACATTAGGAGAAATACCTAATGTAGGTGATGGGGGAATGGATTCAACAAACCACCACAGTGGCATCTATTTGTATACCTATGTAACAATCCTGTACAATCTGCATATGTACCCCAGAATTTAAAATATAATTTAAAAAAAGAAAAAAAAGAATTTTAAAATATTCAAATGGTGGCTTATATTAGTCTACTCAGGCTGCTGTAATAAAAATACCATTGATTGGGCATTTGAAACATCAAAAATTAATTTTCATACAGTTCTGGAGACTGCCAATCAAAGATCAAGGTGCCAGCAAGGTTGGTGATTGGTGAGGGCTCTCTTCTTTGTTTGCAGATGGGCACCTTCTCTCTATGTGCTCACAAGACCTTTATTCAGTGTGTCGGGTGGGGGCAGGGGAACTGAGTACTCTCTAGTGTCTCTTCTTAGGAGGACACTAATCCTAACAAATCAAGGCTCTACCCTTATGATCTTATTTAACCTTAATTACTTATTTGGAGGCCCCATCTCCAAATGTAACCACACTTGAGGATAGAGCTTCAATATATAAAATTTAGCAGGATACAAGATTCAGTCCATAATGTGGGATTTTTGTTTACTTCTGTGATTAATTCTATAGATTTAATATTTTTATAGATTAAATATAGCATAGTCCTTAAGGATACATTACTAACTATTTGAATGTTCTTGAGCCTTTGGCCTAATATCTCTGTGTTCTAGTTTTCTTACCTTTAAAATATTGATATTAACAGCTCCTACCTAACAGGGTTTTAGAGGATTAAAAGAACCTGGATGAGAATAATTCAAAGTGAAGAGACTCAGGAATGGAAAAGCAAACATCATATGTTCTCACTGATATGTGGGAGCTAGGCTATAAGGACACAAAGGCATAAGAATGATACAATGGACTTTGGGGACTTGAGGGAAAGAGTGGGGGGGCAGGAGTAAAAGACAACAAATATGGTGCAGTGTATACTGATCAGGTGATGAGGAACCAGGTTTTCACAAATCTCCAATAAAGAACTTATTATGTAACCAAATACTACCTGTACCCCAATAACTTATGGAAAAATAAAATTTAAATAGATATATAAAGCTATTCCTTGCAATAGAAAATTCTTAGTAAATATTACTTTTTTGGTTTTGTTTTTCTCCTTTAAATTTTTTTTTTTTTTCATTTCAGTAGGTTTTTGGGAAACAGGTGGTGTTTCATTATATGAATAAGTTTTTTAGTGGTGATTTCTGAGATTTTGGTGCACCTATCACCTGAGCAATGTACACTGTATCCAATATGTAGTCTTGTTTCTCACCACCTGCCACATTTTCTCCGAGTCCCTGAAGTCCAGTATCATTCTTCTGACCTTGTGTTCTTACACCTTAGCTCCCACATAAGTGAGGACATATGGTATTTGATTTTTTTTTTGCATTCCTGAGTTACTTCTCTGAGAATAATGGTCTCCAATTCCTTTGAGGTTGCTGTGAATGCCATTATTTTGTTCCCTTTTATGGCTGAGTAGTATTCTATGGTCTAGGTACTAAGCACATTTTCTTTATCCACTCATTGATTGATGGGCATTTGGGCTGGTTTCATATTTTTGCCATTGGAAATCATACTGCAGTAAACATGCATGTGCAAGTATCTTTTTAATATAATGACTTCTTTTCCTGTAAGTATATACTTAGTAGTGGGATTTCTGGATCAAATGGTATATTTAATCTATTTTCAGTTCTTTAAGGAATCTCCACACTGTTTTCCATACTGTTATAGTAGTTTGCATTCCCACCAGCAGTGTAAAAGTGTGCCCTTTTTTGAAAAGTGTCTGTTCATATCTTTTGCCCACTTTTGAATGGTTTTTTTTTTATGGGGTATCTGTTTTAGTTCTTTGTAGATTCTCAATATTAGCCCTTTGTCAGATGGGTGGATTGCAAAAATTATTTCCCATTCTGTTGGTTACTGGTTCGCTTTGATGATTGTTTCTTTTGCTGTGCAGAAACTCTTAAGTTTAATTAGATCCCATTTGAGGCTAATAAACATGAATAAATGCTCATCATCACTAGTTATTAGAGAAATGCAAATCAAAACCACGTTGAGATACCAACTTATGCCAGTTAGAATGGCGATCACTAAAAAATCTGGAGACAACAGATGCTGGAGAGAATGTGGAGAAATAGTACACTTTTACACTGTTGCTGGGAGTGTAAATTAGTTCAACCATTGTGAAAGACAGTGTGGTGCTTCCTGAAGGACCTAGAAATATAAATATCATTTGACCCAGCAATCCCATTAAATCCCATTACTGGGTATATACCCAAAGGATTATAAATTGTTCTATTATAAAGACAAATGCACATGTATGTTTATTTTGGCACTGTTTACAATAGCAAAGACCTGGAACCAACCCAAATGCCCATTGATGATAGACTGGACAAAGAAAATGTGGCACACATACACCATGGAATGCTATGCAGCCATAAAAAATGATGAGTTTGTGTCCTTTGTAGGGACATGGATGAATCTGGAAACCATCATTCTCAGCAAACTGACACAAGAACAGAAAATCAAACACCGCATGTTCTCACTCATAGGTGGGTGTTGAACAATGAGAACACATGGACACGGAGGGGAACGTCACACACTGGTGTCTGTTGGTGTGTGGGGAGCTAGAGGAGGGTCACAGCAGGGTGGGGAAGTTGGGGAGGGATAACATGGAGATAAATGCCTGATGTAGGCTATGGGGGGATGGAGACAGCAAACCACTGTGGCATGTGTGTACCTGTGCAACAATCTTGCAAGATCTGCACATGTACCCCAGAACTTAAAGTATAACTTAAAAAAAAACTGAAAAAAAATTTGTTTTCTACTTCAGATAATTAATAAAAGTTACAGGAGCCAACAAAAGGTGAAGGAGAGAGCTATTATTCATTATCCAAGTTCTTTTCAAGGAGAAAGAGCTGAACTTTTGAGATATCAATCTGAAGAATGTCAAAGAGACAGGTCATAGAATTTAAAAATTAAAAACTTCTTCCATAAAAAAAAGTGTGCCCTTTTTACCACATCCAAGCCAACATAGATTATTTTTTGATTATGGCCATTTTTTACAGGAGTGAGGTGGTATTGTATTCTGGTTTAGAATTGATGTGAATTTTTTCATATGTTTGTTGACCATTTGTATATCTTCTTTCAAGAATCATCTATTCATGTACTTAGCCCAGTTTTTGATGGGATTTTTTTTCTTGCTGATTTGTTTGGGTTCTTCATAGATTCTGAATATTAGTCCTTTGTCAGATGTATAGATTGTGAAGATTTTCTCCCACTCTGTGGGTTTTCTGTTGCTCTGCTGATGGTTCCTTTTGCTGTGCAGAAGCTTTTTAGTTTAATTAAGTCTCATGTATTTATCTTTGTTTTTGTTGCATTTGCTTTTGGGTTCTTGGTCATGAAGTCTTTGCATAAGCTAATGTGGAGAAGAATTTTTCCAATGTTATCTTCTAGAATCTTTATGGTTTTAGTTCTTAGAATTAAGTCCTTTATCTATCTTGAGGTGATTTTTGCATAAAGTGAGAGATGAAGATCAAGTTTTGTTCTTCTTCATGTCACTTGCCAATTATTCCAACACCATTTGTTGAATAGGGTGTCCTTTCTCCACTTTATGTTTTTGTTTGCTTTGTTAAAGTTCAGGTGGTTTTAAGTATTTAGCTTTATTTCTGGGTTCTCTATTCTGTTTCATTGGCTGACGTGCCTATTTTTATACCAGTACTATGCTGTTTTGGTGACTATGGGCTTATAGTACAGTTTGAAGTCAGGTAATGGGATGCTCCCAGATTTTTCTTTTTTGCTTTGTCTTTCTTTGGCTATGCAGTCCTTTTTAAATTCTATATTAACTTTAGAATTATGTTTTAAAATTCTAAATTAAATTCTAAATTCTAATTTAAAATTAGAATTATTTTTTCTAGCTTTTTGAAAAATGATGGTGGCATTTCGTTGGGAATTACATTGAATCTCTTGATTGCTTTTGGCACAATGGTTATTTTCACATATTGATTTGAGCCATCCATGAGCATGGAATGTGTTTCCATTTGTTTGTGTTTTTCCTGATTCCTTTCATTAGTGTTTTGTAGTTTTCCTTGCAGAGATATTTCACCTCCTTGCTTAGGTATATTTGTAAGTATTTTATTATTATTTTTTTTTACAGCTATTGGGAAAGGAGTTGAGTTCTTGATTTGGTTTTCAGCTTGGTCTCAGTGTATAGCAGAGCTACTGATTTATGTACGTTAATTTTGTATTTTGAAGCTTTGTTGAATTCATTTATCAGTTCCAGGAGCTTTTTGAATGAGTCTTCAGAGTTTTTTAGGTACGCAATCATATCATCAGCAAAGAGCAACAGTTTGACTTCCTTTTTACTGACTTGCATGCACTTTAATTTTTTTTCTTGTCTGATGGCTCTGGCTAGGACTTCTAGTACTATGTTGAGTAGAAGTGGGGAGAATGGACATCCTTGTCTTGTTCCAGTTCTCAGTAGGAATGCTTTAAACTTTTTCCCATTCAGTATAATGTTGGCCATGAGTTTCTTATAGATACTCTTATTACTTTAAGATATTTCCAATCTATGCCCATTTTGCTGAGGGTTTTAATGATAAAGGGATACTGGATTTTGTCAAATACTTTTTCTGCATTTGTTGAGATTATCATGTGGTTTTTGTTTTTTATTCTGTTTATGTTCACACATTTCAGGTGCTTGCCACCATGGCTGGCTAATTTTTATACTTTTGGCAGAGACAGGGTTTTGCCATGTGGGCCAGGCTTGTCTCAAACTCCTGACCTCAGGTGATCTGCTTGCCTTGACTTCTCAAAATGTTGGAATTACAGGTGTGAGCCACCATGCCTGGCTGGTCCTGGACTTTTTTTGCTGGCATTTTTTTCCCCATTATTTCCATCTCCCTACTTGTTATTGATCTGTTCAGAGATTCTCTGTCCTCTTGGTTTAGTTTATCAGGGTTGTATATTTCCACAGATTTTTCCATCTTTTTGGGTGTTCTAGTTTGTGCACATAAAGATGTTCATAGCAGCCTTGAGTAATCTTGCTTATTTCTGTGGTGTCAGTTGTAGTATCTCCTCTTTCGTGGCTAATTGAGCTTATTTGGATCTTCTCTCCTTTTCTTGGTTAATCTCACTAAGTGTTTATCAGTTTTACTATCTTTTTAAAGAACCAGCTTTTTGTTTCATTTATCTTTTTTATTTGTTTGTTTTGTTTTATTTCAATTTCATTTAGTTCTGTTCTTATTTTTATTATTTCTTTTCTTCTTGTGGGTTTGGGTTTAGATTGTTTTTGGTCCTTCAGTTCCATTAAGTGTGATTGTCTATTTGTGCTTTTCTGACTTTTTGATGTAGGCATTTAATGGTATAAACTTTCCTCCTAGCACTACTTTTGCTTGTGTCTCAGAGTTTTGATAGGTTGTGTTACTATTGTTCATTTCAAAGAATTTTTAAATTTCCATGTTGGTTTTATTGTTGACCCAGTGATCATTCAGGATCAGGTTACGTAATTTCCATGTGTTTGCATGGTTTTGAGGGTTCCTTTTCGAGTTGATTTTCAATTTTAATCCATTGTGATCAGAGGGAATACTTGAGATAATTTCATTTTTTAAAAATTTACTATTTTTTTAAAAAGTTTTTGTGACCTACTATGTGATCTATCTTGGAGAATTTTTCATATACTGATGAATAGAATGTATTTTTTGCAGTTGTTGGGTAGAGTGTTTTATAAATATCTGTTAAGTCTATTTGTTGTAGAGTATAGTGTAAGTCCATTTTTCTTTATTGACTTTCTGTCTTCATGACCAGTCTAATGCTGTCAGTGGAGTATTAAAATTCCCCACTACTGTTGTGTTGCTCTCTATTTCATTTCTTAGGTCTAGTAGTAATAATTTTATAAATTTAGAAGCTCTAGTGTTAGGCGCATATATATTTAGAACTGTGATATTTTTCTTATGGACTAGCGCTTTTTCATTATATAATGTTCTTCTTTGTTTTTTTTTTTTTAACTGTTGTTACTTTAAAGTTTGTTTTGTCTAATACAAGAAAAGCTGCTCCTACTTGCTTTTGGTGTTCATTTGCATTGAATATCTTTTTCCCCATCTTTACCTTAAGTTTATGTGAGTCTTTATGTGTTAGTTGAGTCTCCTGAAGATAGCAGAACCTTGGTTGGTGAATTGTTATCCAGTCTGCATTCTGTATCTTTTCATTGAAGCATTTGGGCCATTTACATTCAATGTTAGTATGGAGGTATGAGGTACTATTCCATTCATCAGGCTATTTGTTGCCTGAATACCTTGGTTTTCTTTTTTTAAATGTGTTATTGTTATATAGCTCCTGTGAGATTTATGCTTCAAGAAAGTCCTATTTTGGTGTATTTTGAGGATTTGTTTCAAGATTTAGAGCTCCTTTTAGCAGTTCTTGCAGTGCTGGCTTGGTAGTGGCAAATTCTCTTAGCATTTGTTTCTCTGAAAAAGACTATATCTTTCCTTCATTTATGAAACTTAGTTTCACTGGATACAAAATTATTGGCTGATACTTGTTTTGTTTAAGGATATTAAAAATAGAACCTGAATCTCTTCTAGCTTGTAGGGTTTCTGCTCAGATATTTGCTATTAGTCTGATAAGTTTTCCTTTATAGGTTACCTGATACTTTTGCCTCATGGCTATTAAGATTATTTCCTTCATCTTGACTTTAGATAACCTGATTATCTAAAATCACCTAGGTGATGAGTTTCTTTTTTTTTCCATTGGAGATTTGCTCTTGTCATCCAGGCTGTAGTGCAATGGCACGATCTTGGCTCATTGCAACCTCCACCTCCTGAGTTCCTGATTCTCCTGCCTAAGCCTTCAGAGTAGCTGGGATTACAGGTGCCTGCCACCATGCTCGGCTAATTTGTATTTTTAGTAGAGATGAGGTTTCACTATGTTGACCAGGCTGGTCTCAAATTCCTGGTCTCAGGTGACCCACTCACCTCAGCCTCCCAAAGTGCTGGGAATACAGGTGTGAGCCACTGCGCCAGGCCCTGTGATGATCTTTTTGCAATTAGTTTCCCCGGCCTTTTTTTTTTTTTTTTTAATTTCTTGTATTACAATGTCTGGGTGTCTAGCAAGGCTGGTGAAGTTCTCCTCAATTATTCCTTCAGTAAACAATTTAGATTTCTCTTCTTCCTCAATAATGCAAATTATTCTTAGGTTTGGAGATTTAACATATTCCCAAACTTTCTGAAGGCTTTGTTCATTAAAAAAAATTTTTTTTGTTTGTTTTAGATGGGTTGGGTTAATTCAAAAGCCTTGTCTTTAAGCTATGAAGTTCTTTCTTCCACTTGTTCAGTTCAGTTGCTGAGACTTTCCAGTGCATTTTGCACTTCTCTGTGTTCTTGATTTCCAGAAGTTGTGATTGATTTTTATGTGTGCAGTGCATTTCACTGAATAATTTTATTTTAATATCCTGTATCATGTTTTTGATTTTTTTTAAGTTGGACTTCTCCTTTCTCTGGTACCTCCTTGATTAGCTTAATAATCAACTCTCTGAATTCTTTTCCTGGCAAGTCAGAGATTTCATCTTGGTTGGGAGCTATTATTGGTGAGCTGGTGTGGTCTTTTAGGGTTGTTAAAGAACATTGTTTTGTCACACTAACAGAATTGTTTTTCTGGTTTCTTCCAATTTGGGTATACTATGTCAGAGGGAAGATCTTGGATTCAAGGGCTGCTGTTCAGATATTTTTGTCTCACAGGGTGCTCCCTAGATGTGGTGTTCTCCCCCTTGTCTTGATAATGGGGGTTCCTGAGAGCTGAACTGTAGTGATTGCTATTTCTCTTCTGGGACTAGCCACCCAGTGGAGCTACCAGTGTCTGGGATGGCACTGGGAAATGTCTGCATGGAGTCCTGTGATGTGATTCATCCTCAGATCTTGCAACCATAGGTTCCAGCCCCTACTCTGGTGGAGGTAGCTGGGGAGTGCAGTGACTCTGTGAGGGTCCTTGGTTGTGTTTTTCTTTAGTGGCTTTGTGTTGGTTGGCCTCCAGTCAGGAAGTAGTGCTTTCAACAGTGCATCAGCTGTGGTCCTATAGAGAGTATGCAAACTTGCCCCAGGGACGCCTGGTTAAGTGTTCAGGTTTCTCAGGCAGTACACAGGGCAGGGCTGTAGACCTCCCAAGAGACTATGACCTTTGTTTTCAGCTACCAGGGCAGATAGAGAAAGATCATCAGGTGGGGGTAGGAATAGGCAAGTCTAAGCTCAGCTCAGGCAAGTCAGCTCAGCATCTTCCTGTGGCTGCTTGGGGAATAGGAGTGTGGTTCCCAGTACAATGGAGTTGTATTCCCAGGGGCATTATGGCTACCTCCATTGAGTCATACAGGTAACTAGGGAAGTACAAAGCTGGCAGTCACAGGCCTTGCCCCACTCCCTTGCAGTTGATAGTCCTAATGGTTGGACTTACTCCCACCATGTTTCCCCAACAGCACCAAGTCTGTTTACAGGCAGCTGGTGACCAGGGCTGAGAACTTGCCACTGACCATGAACCTCCTTGTCAAGAAAGCAGTTTTTCTTATCTCAGGGAGTCTGCAGTCATGATCCGTTTCCTTCAAAGGGTCTGTGGATTATCTTGGCTCTTCTGGTATGTTTCTGTGGCAATTCTTGGAGTCAAAAGTTCACAATATCAGTCTCTACATGTTGCTCTGTCTGTCTGAGGGAGAGCTGCAGGCTAGTCCTGCCTCCTACCTGCCTCCTAGGGAAGTACAAAGCTGGAAGTCAGAGGCCTTGCCCCACTCCCTTGCAGTTGATAGTCCTAATGGTTGGACTTACTCCCACCACGTTTCCCCAACAGCACCAGACCTGCCATTTTAAACTGCAGGTCTTCTTCTCCTTCTTAACTCTGCCCCCATCTTCCTCCTCCTCCTTTTTCTTTGCTATCTTCTCCTTCTTTTTATTCATCTTATTATTAATTTGAAATCTGTTATTTCTTTCCAAGCATAGTGGGTCATAGCTGTAATCCTGGAATTTTGGGAGGTAGAAATGGATGGATTGCTTGAGCCCAGGAGTTCCAGACTAGCCTGAGTAACGTGGTGAAATCATGTTTTTCCAAAAGAAAAAAAAATACAGCTATCCTGGCATGGTGGTTTTAGTTACTCAGGAGACAGGTGGGAGGATCACCTGAGCCTGGGGAAGTCAGGCTTCAATTAGCCATGCTGGCACCACTGCGCTCCAGCCTGGATGACAGAGTGAAGCTCTGTCTCAAAAACAAAACAAAGCATAACAAAAGAAATCTATTCCTATTTTTTCTTGAGCTTTTTATTTACAGTGTAACATTTGGTATTGTTGGTAAATGTTGGGTGGACTGTTGAAAAAAAGTGTATTTTTATTAATTATTACTTTAGAAAAGTACTAGCTAAGTTTTATTAATGATATTTTTAGATATGCTATATCTTTACTTGGTTTTCCTCTACTTGAACCCTCCCATGCCAAGACAGTCCTTTTATTTTTAATCATATTACTCAAGATAGCTCTATGAATTTCTGGTAGATTTTGCTTTATATATTTTGATTTTATGTTGTTTAGTGCCTACATGGATATGTTTATTTTAGAAGGAGAAAACAGCAGACCAATAACGCATTCCCTCTTCTTCCAGGATGCTGTAAGCATGCTGATAAACAAATCTGATATACAAAATAATGATTTTTTAGTGAAAAGATTGTAACGGGATGTATACTTGTGGTAGGCTAAATAATGATTCTTCAAAGATGTCCATGTTTTGCTACCTGGAATCTGAACAAATTATATTATGTGACAAAAAAGGACTTTGCACATGTAAATAAGGTTACAGACCTTAAGATAGTGTGATTATTCTGGATTGTCTGGGTGGATCCAATCCATTAGTCACAGAAGGCTTTAAAGCAGAGAAGTTTCTCTAGATGGAGTTAAGAGAGATGAGGCAGAAGGAGATTTAAATGATGCAACAGAAAGGAAAGTTAGAGAGATTCCTAGGGTGAGAAGGATTTGATGCATCATTACTAGGTTTAAAATATACAGGTTGCATGTGAGGATTAGAAAGTGGCCTTTAGGTGATAAGGGATACCTCTGGCTAACAGTCAGCAAATAAACCAAGAACGTGGTCCTATGACCACAAGGAATTAACTTTGATCAACAACCTGAATGTACCTGGAATTCTTTCCCAAAACTTCTAATAAGGACCTCTAATAAGCCAACAACCTTGATTTTAGCCTTCTCTAAGGATTGTTTTTCTTTCCCTTAAACTTTTATTTTAAGTTCCAGCATACATGTGCCATATGTGCAGGTTTGTTACATGAGTAAATGTGTGCCATGGTGGTTTGCTGCACAGATCAACCCACCTTCTAGGTATTAAACTTAGCATCCATTAGCTATTCTTCCCCATGCTTTTTGCCCGACTAAGTACTCCCCCACCTGACAGGCCCCACTGTGTGTTGTTCCTCAAGTGTGTCCCATATGTACTCATTGTTCAGCTCCAACTTATAAATGAGAATATGCAGTGTTTTGCTTTTATTCTGTGTAAGTTTGTTTTTAGCTCTATACATGTCTTTGCGAAGGATGTGATCTCATTCCTTTTTATGATTACATAATATTCCATCGTGTTTATGTACCACATTTTCTTTATAACATCTATCTTGAATGGGCATTTGGATGGATTTCATGTCTTTGCAGTTGTGAACGGTGCTGCAATGAACATACACATGCATATATCTTTATAATAGAATGACTTATATTTGTGGTATATATCTAGTAATGGGATTGCTGAGTTAAATGGTATTTCTGGTTCAAGATCTTTGAGGAATTGCCACACTGTTTTCTACAATGGTTGGACTAATTTACATTCCCACCAACAGTGTAAAAGTGTTCCTTTTCTCTGAAAACTCACCAGCATCTGCTGTTTCTTGACTTTTTAATAATTGCCATTCTGATGGGCATGAGATGGTATCTCATTGTGGTTTTGAGATTGCATTTCTCTAATCATCAGTGATGTTGGACTTTTTTCATGTTTGTTGGCTGCATGAATGTAGTCTTTTGAGAACTGCCTGTTCATGTCCTTTGCCCAATTTTTAATGGGGTTGTTTTCTTTTTCTTGTAAATTTGTTTAAGTTCCTTATAGACTCTGAATATTAGACTTTGTCAGATAGATAGATTGCAAACATTTTCTCCCATTCTGTAGGTTGTCTTTTCACTCTGATGACAGTTTCTTTGCTGTGCAGGAGCTCCTTCATTTAATTAGATACCATTTGTCAATTTTTGCTTTGTTGCAATTGCTTTTTACATTTTTGTCTTGAAATCTTTGCTCATGCCCCTATTCTGAATGGCATTGCTCAGGTTTTCTTCTAGGGTTTTCATAGAGTTTTGGGTTTGATATTTAAAGCCTTTGATACATCTTCAGATAATCTTTGTATATAAGGTATAAGAAAGGGGTCCAGTTTCAATTTTCTGCATACAGTTAGCCAGTTCGCCCAGCATGACATATTAAACAGGGAGTCCTCTTCCCATTGCTTGTTTTTGTCAGGTTTGTTGAAAATCAGGTGGTAGACATATGCAGTCTGCCTTCTAAGACCTTTGCTGGGCTTCTGATGTATATAAATTGTGAGATAATTTGTGTTGTTTGAAGTTCTAAGTTTGTGGTAATTTGTTATGGTAGGGATAATAAAATTAACATACATTGTTTGCATATGTTGCTTAAATTTTAAATGGATAGTAAATTGCAGAATTATGGGGGCATTGATGGCATGGAATGGAATATAAAGGGAAGAAGTTTCATACGCAAAATTTTTTCCTACAGTATTATGTTACAATGTCTCCAGATAAAATTATCACAAAACCTCGCACATCACGTCTGAAACTAGATTGTATAATAATAGGGATAGGAAGGACTTCAGTTGGGTACTGCAACTTGACAGAATCAGACTTATCTAAAAAAACATGTTTCACAGTAGCTCTTTTTATTATAAATTATCTCCATTTGTGTCATAATACTATATTCCATAAACTGATATTCTTTATTATTATTAAAATCTTAGTTTTTGTTTCCATTGATTTTGTTACGATAGTTTCTTTGTATGTCTTTAGTCATACTTTTGTATTTGATATTTCTAAGCCACTGTTTTTCAGGTGCCTCATACATAACATGTAGTTGCTTTATTTTTCATTGTGAAGTATAATCTTTTCCTATTAACATGTGGATTTTTATTACTAACATTTGCCTGAATAATAAATATGCTTTGCTTAATTTCTGTCATCTCAATTTGTTTTCTGTTTATTTGTTTGAGACTGAGTCTCATTCTGTTACCCAGGCTGGCGTGCAGTAGTGCAATCTTGGCTCATTGCAAACTCCGCCTCCTGGGTTCAAGCAATTCTATGCCTCATCCTCCCAAGTAGCTGGGATTACAGGCACCCACCACCATGCCTGGCTAATCTTTATATTTGTAGTAGAGATGAGGTTTCACCATGTTGGTCAGTCCGGTCTCGACCTCCTGCCCTCAGGTGGTCCACCTGCCTCGGCCTCCCAAAGTGCTGGGATTAAGAGTGTGAGCCACTGCATCCAGCCTTGTTTTCTGTTTTAAAAGTTTCTTTTTCTGATTTGAATCTGTAGCTGTTATCATTTTTTAATATTTTTTCATCTCTCTTAGGGAATTTTGAGGTTTACAGTTTTGTTTTTTTTTTTTGGGTTTACAGTTTTTTAAGCATTGTCTTTATAATATTATGTAAAATGGTCAAGCCATTATGTAATTTTTTAAATTGTAAAAATAAAACAGTGACTCTTGATTCCTGAGAGAAAAAGAAATTTTCTCATAAAATAATGTTATGAGGTATATTTGGCATAAAAATTATTAGAGAGATAATCTGTATACAATCTCTTGATTTTCATATTTGTCATTCATGTCTACCTACTTCGCATTATTTTTATACAAGAAATAAAAGCACGTGAGTTCAGTTTCCAGGTACTTGTATAATATGGAGTTTTCCCATTACCAATATGTTAACATAATACCTCTGTTATTAAGTAGGGAGCAATAACAGTATAATAGTATGTAAACTGGCTCCTTTTCAATGCATCAAAATGAGAGACAGATTTGGAATTTACTCTGGCATTCATAAAATGTTTTCATACTGTATTTACATACCAGATTGACTTTTCTAATTCTTGATTTCTCTAGGATCAATCTCTCAGGTGGTAAGTTATCAGAAAATGTGAAAAACAGCTAAATTACTATCTATAAATTCAATGCCAAAAAGTTATTTTTCACATAATTTTTATTGTAGCTCCTACTTGTTTCACTTAGAATTTTAAAGGAAGTCACTATAATAAAAATAACAGTTGAGAGAAAGTCTGAATAAAATTCTATAAAGACTTTGTGTTCTCATTGTCTATAAGATCAATTTTAAACTTCTTAATATATTTTACAAGATCCTTCTCAAGCTATTGACCTGTTTCATTCACATCCCCACTTTTGTATTTTAAAATTCTGCCTTTATCTGTATTATTTCTTCTGTGTAGAATGTCTTTTTTTTTTTCCTTCTCCATGTGGCGAAGTCCCACTTTTCTATGAAAATGAGTTCATGTTTTCTTTTATGCATTCACAGCACCTTTTATATGTTCCTCTTTTATACACATATTTATTCTGGATTTCTGTCATTGCAGCACAGGGCAGAAGCCCTGTGCTATTTATTTTGGTCTCCTTTATGAGGGACTGTGTTAGAAGAACTTCCCAGGTTGGCTGGCGGCTTTGTTTCAAGCACATGACTTTTCCCCCTCAGGCAGGCTAGGGTCTTTGTTTCCAGTCTTCCTGCCTCTGGCTCTCAGAGGTTTTGTTCTAGGCCGTGACATTTCTTGCCTCTGGCCCCTGGAAGCCAAAGCGTAGTCATTCAGGGTTTTAAAACAGTGACCAATCCGGTAAAGGATTCAAAGATCAGTTAACCCAGAGAAAGTTTGAAAAACCCTCTCTCATTGGACGAGAACAACAATGGGGAGGGAATAATGCAGGGGGTGAAAGCTCAAGCCTCCCAAGCCTGTAGTTTATCCCCCTTCCACAGAGTGGAAGCTGTCCTTTCGCTCTGCCTAATGAACAAAACCGCACACACTTTGGGTTCATGAGTTCTGTTTGTCTGAGTTCTATCAGAGCTGTGACTCACCGTGACCCCGAGGCCCCCTTCCCCATTCTTCGGGGTTGGTGAAGCCAAGAACCTGAGTTCGGGAGAATCCAGTTGCAGCTAATCCAGTTACATTTATAACACGAAGTGTGTTCTTGATATTTACCTACACACACACACATACACACAAAATTATTCAGTTAGAGTTGTGTAAACAAATGTGTTTATGTTAGCACTTTTCACTCTTCTCTGTGCCCCAGGAGCCTGGAATCTTTTGACTGCATCAATAGGCTCTGTGGCTTTCTAAGGTCTACCTTCCTTCTTGACTAATGAATAAACAGTGAAAGGAATTTTAAGAATAGGTTTTCCTTCCCTGCTTGTGTCACTGTAGATTAGCTGTGTACTGCTACTGAAGGCGACGGCTTATGTTGTATCTCCTGCTGCTACAAATACTTTTTTTGATCTCTCCTACCTACTCCTCTGCTTGATTCATCAAGTTTAGTGGTGATAGATCCACCCTGCTGTTGTTAGCCCAGGACACGCACCTTTCCCTGTTGCTCACACTTTTGTAAATAGTTTATCATACTTCACCACATTACCCAATTTTCCCTTAATTACCCAGTTTTTTCAAATTGTCCTCACTTTCTTCTTCAGACTTTGACTGAGACAGTCATTGGTACAGTCATGCCTCTCATGTCAAGGTTGAAGGGCTGATATGAAAGCAATGAGACCCTGGGATACTGTAAATATATACTTTGTCAGTCAGAGATGAAACTGATGTATTTTAAGTCACAAAATTGTGTAAACTTCTTTTTCTGAGGGAAGCAATTCTTCTGTCTGTTCTCTGTATTTTAGTGAACCAACATTTCCAATTGCATATCAGCCTTTCAGTAATTGCCTTTGGGAGAGTTCATTCACAGTGGCACACTCACTTTCCTCAGGACATTCCCCAGCACCCCACATTGCTTTTCCAGGCTTAAAAAGAGTTAGAATGAACATAGTGCAGATAATGACACACAAGATCTGATCTGCAAGGAGCTAACACTATACGTTGAAAGACTTGCAGCACCTTACTAACATATCACTGGGAGTCTAGGGAACATATATGCAAATAGATTTTGAGGGTATTAAACTAAGGAATTTAAAATATAAGGCTTGATCAGGTGGAATTACTACTGGGGGACTCATTCAGAGAGTGGAATATAATGTGTTGAATCAAAGACCTGGAGGTGGCATTAGTATTTACGATGTTGGTCTCCAAAATTTCAGCCTCAACAGCAATCTACAATCAAGGGGACTGAAATGATAAAAATTTCATTTCATATGGTAGTTTCATACGGAACTCAGTATGGTTAAGTGGACCTTTATGTGCAACATGCTCTTCCTAACTAGCCTATAAGCATCTGGTAGGGTTCAGATGACACACCCTTCACCAAGATATTGAAAAAATACACTAATAAAGGAACATTAGCCTTCTCAAAAGCTCATGGAGATTTCCCCCTGCAGTTCAAAGGTATTGATAGGGGTTAATGCGATGGTATTGGGCTTTCAAGTTTCAATGGGAATAACAAGATTACAGAATAGAGAGGCCAAATATATAGCTTAACTCTCAGAAATAAGGTGGGCAGAGTTATCAAAATAATCTACACTGGCATTGAAAGATAAGTAGAATAGCTCACTCAAAGAGATCTACCAAATAGCTGCTTGATCTGTGTCTTAGGAATGAAAACGATAAGCAAACTACTAATGTGCTTCTGATTTATATATAATATGTATAACATATATCAAGATTTATATTGATTCAGTATATCATTACAAAATAAAACTACATATAACACTAGACTCACATAGTAAATTTTAATCATACTCAGTATTTGCAGTAGTTATATTCTATTAAGTTGCCATGAACACTTAATTAGTGAATATTGTACTATTGCTCCAAAGATAAATACAGAGGTAGGCTCTTGTAAGCTTCTGTTCACAATATTTTCATCAACTAATTATTATATAACCCTATTTAATGTGTTTTTGTTTAAAGACACTTTATTTTCTATATATAGTTGATCCTTAAGATTGAACTCATGGCCAACAGCACTATAGTTTACGTATGTACAAAGTTTATCTAACATACTGTTTTCTTTGTACAGCATGTCATAGCCTTCTTGAATTTAGGAACACTATACATCACTTCAGCTCTGGGCTTAGGGGTCATTGTAAACAGCAAAATCATCAACAAGAAGCATAACAATGTGAAAAATGTGACACAAATATACTGAGAAAAGAACACCGCTTTATGTATGAAAGGTGAAACAAGGCAGAAATCATCTAGCTTAAACTGAGCTGGGAAGGTGGGCTTCAGGTGACCATTTTTTTATTTTACACATTGCACATGTTAGCAAATGACTGCAAAAGCCCCATTGACTAGTGATTTTGAAGTTATAAATAAATTTTATAAAGGAAGATGGATTCACAAATATGAATTATGTGGACAACACTGATTACACACACACACACACACAATTTTAGGTCTGAGGGGAAGAATGCTAACATGCATTGCCATAGTTGCGATTCACAGCCTTTTTTCTATGCCTTTGAACTAAGGCAGTTTACAAATCAAGGGTTTATTTTTGAGGTAGAGTTTAGGCCCATTTGAAGAAAATCACTGTAGACCATACATCTTCACCCAACCTTTGCCCAGAAAAATCTGCAGCCATTTACCAGAGTGACTATGCACTCATGAAAGTGAAGCATCTAGAATTTTCAGAGCTTAATAGGTACCAGTTTTGAATTGAGGCTAATCCTCGATACCACTATGATCGTCTAGTTATAATAAAGTCTTATGAAGGTGAAGTAATGAGTTGACCAACCTAACGGTTGGTCCAGTGGCACTGTGAATCCATTCCGTGGTTATTTTCCCATTCCCAGAATGCATAGAGGGGATAGGTAGATATATAAGATAACTGGCTGAACCCCTATATTGGTTTCCTGGCACATGTAGTGTCAGCTAAAAGGAAAGGCCAAGTGGAAGCATCTGGAATTGTTCACTTCTTTGCAAGGAAGTTAAGCACAATCCTGGGAGGATGTTTTATTTTATGTCATCTTAAAAGAGTTGAAAGTAGCATGGTTGAAGAATTACCCAACATTCATATTCAGCGCACCTGAAGAATGACCATATTTTCACAAAGTTTATTCAGGTAGTGATGCTAATTGTAACTGTGGTCTTAAATGTGCTTTTGTTATTGAAATAAACAACAGTAACAACAAACAGCACATCTGGCACCTGGAATAGTTACTTACTTAGAAAAAGCTTCCTCCTCTGAGAGCTAACAACAAAAATAACCAGAATCAGTTTCACTTTGCAGAACAAAACAACAATATTTTACATCACCTCAAGACTATATCAATTCTCATTTTCTCTGTCATAGCAAATTGATATTCTATGGGACACCATGCTAGTCTACTATATTGATGATGTCGTAATTCAACCTGATGAGCAGGAAGCAGTAACCACTGAGTTGCATTAGTAAGATACAGTTACGACTGAGCATATAAGATGAAATCTATAAAACTCAGGCACCTGTCACATTGGTATAATGTGTAAAGGTCTGGCAGCCTGCATTTGCATATCCATCCTAAAGTGAACCTGCTGCTATCTCAAAATATTATAATTGAGAGACTTTTTTGGGTTTTGGAAGCAAGATGCATCATATATATATTTTTCTTTTTTCTGTGTTCCATTTTCTTGGTAACCAGTAAGACTACCAATTTTGAGTGAGGGGTAAAGTAAAAAGAGGTTTAAATCAGGCCACGCTGTGGTACAAACTGCATAGTACTTGAGCCTTATGACTTGGCTAACCTAAGGAAACAAGAAGTGCCTGTGGCAGAGAGAAATGCTGCATGGAAATGCCTGTTAAGCAAGTCAGAATAGGAATATCAGAAATGCCTAGCCCAAGTATTTTCATCTAAACTTATACCTTCTTTTGCCAACAATTTTATTTCATTGGAAAATCAATTTGTGGCATGATACCAAACCCTCATGGATACTGAAATCCTGGTCAAAAGTCCCAATAGACTATGTGGTCTGAGCCATCTATCATATACTAGGCATTGTCTGATCTACTGCATTATAAAATTGGATGTGCGCGGCAGCACTCTGCTGTAAATTAGAAAATGGCATATATAAATTTGGGTCTTAGCAGGTCTAGAAAACATGAGTAAACTGCCTGAGCAGGTGGCTTGTACTCTTCTGCTATATGTAGGTTTGTAGCTTCTACCTCAATGGATAACTACTGTCTTATGAATATTTCCCTGCAACTTCTGGTATGCCAGTACCAATAGAGTGTGAATGGCCACTATGTGTACTGCCTTCTCAGGGGTAGTCCTGAAAGTAATGGTGAAAGGCAAGTCTTTAAGTCTAATATCTGTATCTACATTGTAAAAACAATACTAACATGAAGTACTGATCTATACTAATTCACCCAAAGATTACAATATGTTGTCCAACAATAGTAAGAACAGAATTGGAATACTGATGAGAGAAATGTTGGTGGACATCTTGGAATTAGTGCAGAATGTCAAGATATTCCTAGCCAATGTAAATGTCTGTCTACAGCAGAGATGTGTCTCAGTAATTATACAGAAACAATAACCTGTCTGGTGTATGTCATACAGCCTCTTTTTCTATCCACTCCAGTCTGAAGTCAGTAAATTAATGTATGAAATACTGTGACAGGTATACAGGCTATACCTGGGTTTAACAACATGGAATTCTTTTTATTAAGATTAATCTGATTTCTAACATTACTGAGTCACCAACCTGCCAACAGCAGACGCTTGTGCTGAAGCCCTCAACAAGCTCATTTCTGAAGGAAATAGGGGTCAATACAGAAGACTATGTTTAACCCCACTTTTACAGTTGGAATATGGGGACAGAAACAGAAATTAATCTTTATAGAAACAAATATGTATCTTATATTCAGAATATCCTTTCTATCCATTGAAGTTCTGCCAGCACCACCATTGTGGACTAATGAAATGCCTTATCCCTTGTAATCATAGCCCACACAGCATTCTCTTTTACTAAGGGACTCGTGTTGTGCAAAGATAAGCAAGGAACTCACAGCTATAAAAGTCACCATTTTTACGATTGACACAGAAGGAGTTGGATTAAATAGAAGATTGGAATAGGCTGCTGGATACTCATTATGGTGCCAGATAGGCAGCCACACCCTGTACATTTGTGATACCATCTCAACAAGCAATAAAGATGTAATAAATGCCTTTAACCAGTGTCCAATGTATTATGATATATTCTCCCTGTAATCATATTACATAGGTCTGAGGACCAAGGTGTATAAAAATGGCCCATTTCACTATTATATCAGGTAACCCATTGGGATATCTACTGCCCAAGGAAAGCATAATTTCACTAGTGAATACAGCAATGGTTTCATTTAATTTGCTGTTTGAGTTTCCTCTTGCCTTGAAACCAATATTCACTTAACAATGGTGTTACGGGATCCTTTGGGTATTGCTCTTCTGGCTGCAAACCTCTGTGACCAGTGGTGACTTTGTCCAAGTTTTGCTCAGGCCTGCTAGGCTTGTTCTGCCCACTTGACCTGGCAGGCTGTGCTTGGCTCATGCTACTGGCCTGGAACCCATGCCTGTCAAGGGTGAGTCAGGTGTGGAATAGCAAAGTGTGTCTAGTCACTTATGCACAGTCAGACATATAGAGTGCTGCAGTGGGGTGCACAGCTCCAGATGCCAGCATGGGTACTGGCGCTCTGTGAGGCTGCAGCCAGATCATGTGCCCTTCAAGCAGCTTCCATGGCTTGCACCGGGGAACATGGTAGTGCCCAGTATCTTGGAAATGCCAAGAACTGCCGGGCCCCAAAGAAGGAATCACAGCCCTGGCTCAGGGAGCTCCCAAGTCTGGCCTTCCTGAAGAGAGGCAACTCCTCTTTCCTTTCTTTCATCTGCAAAGTGGCAAGCAAGGGGCATGTCTGAACCCTATTTCTGTTACAGCTCTTTTAGCTTTGCCATTTGGTGAGTCCCAAGTTTTTGCCTGCAACCAGGAATAATGAGATATGCAGAAAAGTGGAGGGTTAGCAAGATGAAGAGGAGCTTTATTGAGCAATAGAACAGCTCAGAGAAAACCTGGAGGGGGTAACTCCTCTCTGCAGCTAGTCATCTGGATGTTTGTTCAGCTCTGGCTGAGCATAGGGCTTTTGTGGGCCTTAGAGGGGAGAAAGTGTGCACCAGTTGGTCCATGGGCAGCCATGGGTGGACCCAGAAAAGGCACCACAAGTTCCCCTTTGTGTCTGCAGGACTGGCAACCTGGCTTGCAGCCTTGAGGTACTCCCTGCCTGAAGGTGAGGCCTCACGCGGGACCTGCCATCTTCTACTCATGAAGGTGTCTGCATCCAGCTGCCATTCATGGCACCCAGGGTGTGGGTGCCAAGGGGCTCCTGCAGGCTAGCAGTGAGCTACCCTATGTTCCCGCTCATCTTCCCTCCTATGTTCATTGGAGCCCAAAGTCTGGGGGGCCTGAAGTGGCTGGCAGCTGGTATATCAGCACTGCCCCGAATGTGTGCACACACAGTTTGGCTGCAACAGCATCCAGGTTCAGTTCTGGGCTCCTGCTTGTCCCCAGCTGCAACTGGCTTGGAGCATGCAGCTCTGGCTGTTCCTCTACGGCTGTTGTGATGGCAGCAGCCACTCCAGAGGGCCCGCCACTGCCATCAATGGGACAATAAGAACCATACCCGGAATCTATAGGATTCACTGGGGTGCTCCCTACTACTTTCTTGCCCAGTAGGCCTGATCAATAGAAAATTTAAGCAGGCCAATAAAGATAGGATCTCCAAGAACTCAGGCATTACAAGAGTGAAGGTTTAGTTTGACCCAGTAGGTTTATAAACACTTCCTGCAGAGGTGATGCCAGAGATAGCAGAAAGCATGTACTTTGCAGTAGAACAAAATGTTGATTACCAAATTAAACCTTATGAATAGTTACTGATGCAGGGATTGCAGCAGTACTGCTTTGTTACTTAATTTTTTACTTATTTTTTTTCCTTTCCCCGTTGTGTCCTCTGCTACCATATTCAGTGGTTATTTGTCATGGCTAAAATTTTAGGTTTCAGGTTGGAGTGTGTTCAGATTGACATAACCCCATGCTATTATAGTAGCACCTTTCTGGATATAATGTGTGACCATGTGGATCCACTCTCCACTTTTCTTTCTGCTTTCGGCTCCAGGAGGCTGGCCTATATGGACTGTATTAACAAGCTCTCTACTCCTCTAGCTTCCAACTGGGTTTGGCTATTGGGAGCTACCAGCCAAATAATTAGGTTGTAAAAGACATCAAGGTCATAGTACCCTTGGTGTTGTCTGCAGCGTCACTAGAAATGGACTACATACCTTTTAAAAATCCACGGCTCCTCTCAGGTAGCCCTTGCCCAAAGCTCCTAGTACTTCTTGGCTAACAACAATTAATTAAGGCATACTAGGGCCTATGGGTAATAGTGTATCCCTGCTGTTGCTATTTCCAGGGTACTTCACACACCCTGTTGAGTTTCTAACCCTACCTACACATGTACGAATAGTTTCTGTATTGTAAACCTCAATTATTCTGTTCAAGCATGTCAGGTCCTTCCTGCCAGGTCCCTGTTTCATTTATCATTATTTGTAAAATAAAGTTATCAATCAATTAAGGAAGGCTGTAAGTTCTTTTTTTTTTTTTTTTTTTTTTGAGACGGAGTTTCGCTCTTGTTACCCAGGCGGGAGTGCAATGGCGCGATCTCAGCTCACCGCCACCTCCGCCTCCTGGGTTCAGGCAATTCTCCTGCCTCAGCCTCCTGAGTAGCTGGGATTACAGGCACGCACCACCATGCCAAGCTAATTTTTTGTATTTTTAGTAGAGACGGGGTTTCACCATGTTGACCAGGATGGTCTCGATCTGTTGACCTCGTGATCTACCTGCCTTGGCCTCCCAAAGTGCTGGGATTACAGGCATGAGCCACCGTGCTCAGCCGGCTGTAAGTTCTTTAAAGTTATTTTGTGTATACAAGTAGAATACCTTTTCAAATGTTTTAGCTAAAATTAAATTTTGACAGTAAAATGGCCAGAAATTAAGTATCAATTAATAAGACCTCAGTTATGGTATTTTTGGAAGAAGAGTGTATCATTCATAAGAGGCAAGGAAAGAAGAACTTTTAGGTATAACTGAGTTTATTCTTTTTTTTTTTTTTGAGTTGGAATTTTGCTCTTGTTGCCCAGGCTAGAGTGCAGTAGTGCGATCTCAGCTCTCTGCAACCTCTGCCTCCTGGGCTCAAGTGATTCTCTTGCCTCAGCTTCCTGAATAGCTGGGATTACGGGCATGCACTTTTTGTATATTTAGTAGAGACAGGGTTTCTACATGCTGGTCAGACTGGTCTTGAACTCCTGAGCTCAGGTGATCTGCCTACCTTGGCCTCCCAAAGTGCTGGGATTACAGGTGTGATGTCCTTGGTTGTTCATCCTTACCTTTTCTTTTTTTCTATCCGAGTTCTTCTGCCTCTCATTATTTTCTACTCCTTTTGTTGTTTTTTTTCCGTCTCCATTGACCCTGCCTAGATTTGCTGGTAACACTTAGACACAGTTATTTTTTAGTCTTGTTGTAGCATTTTGAACTTTTTTGTAACCAGATTTCTGGTCTAGGAAGAGAAGATCCTTTGTCAGTCTGACCAAAAAGGAGAAACGGAAGGTAATTGGTACTTCACTTAAATCATGTTTTCACCCAAAATTAAGGCTATTGAAATATGTCCTTGAATTTTATAATTTTCATATGACAGAGAAAAAGTGACTAACTTGTTGGGTACAGGATTGAATGAATAAAATGACTGTTTTCAGCAATGATTCTCATTCCTTGTGGAATTTTTAGAATTTTAAAGTTTTAATCAGTTATTATGGCATAATATATTTGATTTTGCATTCTTCTTATTTAATAAATAAATCAATATAGCAAAAGGAAAATTTATTTTAATACTAAACCGAATATGTTAAAATTTTTCACCTACTGCTAATCCAGATAAATAGAACTACTTTGAGGTGTTGGAAAGTCAGGAAAATGAGATATAAAGTATAACTTTTGTTTTATCTTAGATACCAGTTTCCTTTGTGGTTGAGAAAATGCAGTGTATCAATGCTATCATATTGCCAAAGGTAATATACTTATTCTTTATTTCTGCTTTCAGAGAAAGTGAATTTATGAGAAGTGCTTTGATTACATTCATTTAATCAGTTAACCACAGATATTTAGAAAATAGATTGTTCCTGAATTCAGATTATTATTTTCTCTTATTGTTAATATTCCCGAGTTGAGGCTGGGAAACAATAATGATATGAATTTGGGCGGGTGGCAGAATAACACCAGCAACAGTCATTTTTTGTGTACTTATGAAATCTCATTTCTTCCTTTAAAATAAGATTTTAAGATATTTTTACCCTATTTTTACTTGAGAAAAATTGGCATTGAATGAGAGTAAGAAAGTGGATTGACTGTGTAGTTTCCTGGGGTATAGGTTGGCTATGTCCTTAACTTGCTTTGAAAACTTGCACATAAAACTTAATATCTAAAGGAGGCAGTGCACTCATCTGTGACAAGAAAAATTTAATTGGGTGACTTTTATGTGTCATTTTCACTTTAGCATTTTCATACACTGAGATATTTCTCTGTGTTATGGTTGAACTTGTAATGATAGGCATGTTATTCATAAGTACAATATCATTAAATATCCCATTAATCTTCATTATCTATTATACTATACCTACTAGGTAACAATAATATTTTTGTTTTATAGTATCTTTCTTAGCTAAACTATTTGTGAGATGTCAATTTTATACCATAACTATTTTTTAAAGGGAAGTCAAAAAGGCAAATAACCATAAATGGTTTAACAAGGTTAATAAAATTATTTTTACTTAAGCAAACTCACCAAAGCAATAAAAACATAGTTAAAAGTCAATAAAGAAAAAAAGTATGTTTCACAAGAGTGAAAACTCACTGAAAAGTAGGTATCCATTCTTCAGATGGGTCAGTGATGGTGCCAGCTACCCAGAATTTGTAATTTTTAATTCTAATGGTAGAAAATGTTGCACCACCATATTCTTTAACAATATATTTGACAAGTTTTATTAAATATATTACTTTGGGATCATTCAATTTTTTTATAGCAGATATGGTAGAATAATATATATTATGTATTTAATTATATATGTGTATATATATATATATATACACTTGTATATATATAAGTTTAAAAAACATCAATTTTCTTAAAGAATATTCATGTCTGAATTAGGTTTTATGCATAATCAACACAGTTGAATATTAGCAAATATTCTATATTTAATTCCAATATTTATTGAAGTATAACATGTCAGTTATTTTCTTAGGTGTTTTGTTATGGGGAAGGAAAGACAAGAGAAGGAATTCGTTTTATTTGGATAGCTATTATATGCTAGATATTGGGGTAATTTATCCCTTATGTATGTAGACAGATCATTAAATTGTTTAATTAGTATTTTCCATAGGAAACATTTTACTTAGGTATTTGATTAAATTTAACAAGGCAGTATTACCAAGATTGAAGTCATGTATCTAAAATAAAGCACTAGGCTACAGACTGTGTGGCAATTCAATTCAAATTAACAAACACATATTGAGTACCTTCTAATAGGTCGAGTCCCACATAGCAATAATTTGAGATGTCAAATTATTATAGGGAATGTCCTTTTACATAAAACTTTATGCAGACACCTTACATTCCCAGCATATGTCAATTTTCTTCCTCTAATAAAGCAGCAGAAATCACTTCCTTAGCAAAGCTCAGCAGTGATCTCAATTTTATTTTTGGCCTTTCCAATGATGTAGCCCTTCTTGCCTTCAGTGGCTGATCTTCTTCCTCTATAAAGGTAGATGTCTTTATCCTGAGATAAACCTCTTTTAAATATCTTTTCATCTTACTGCTTCTCCAGGCAACTCTGCTTCTTAATGAAACATAGTATTTGCTTCTTAATGAAATTCTGCAGACACACCATAACATCACATCTCTAAAGACTAGGTTTTTTCCATGTAATTCTAGAGATCTGTGCATTTATTCTTCTTCCAACTCCTCTGCAGGCATTCTAGGCTGTGACTGTATTTATTAATAGTTACAGTTCAACTTTCAGTCAATTATGTTAAAGTTTTCCTTTCACTGCTTCTGTTCTATTTTGCTTAAATCGTAGAGCTTCTGTAACTTCCAGTACTACATTATTTGGTACATTAAAACGAAAACCACAGGTCTTCCTTCCATGATCATCTGTGTTCCTTCCCCTGCAACATACCATGACAACCCACCACCTTTTATCTTCGTTTGTAGACTTGTGACTTTCTTATCATTCTTACTTGCCTATTCCTGTGACTTAAACTTTTATGTAATAGGTATAATGCTAGACACTGAAAAGTCAAATATGAGTAAGATACAGTCATTTCCTTCTACGTAAAATAGGGCACACTGGCAAGTAAACAAATAGATAATCAGGGTGTCAGACATCACAGTGTGCAAGTATGTCTAACGCACTGTGGAATCCATAGGAGGGAAAAACTGATTACGCTTGGAAGCATTAGGGAAACCCACAAAGATGAAATAACATATAAGGAAGATCTTGACAAAATTTGCCATATGGAGAAGGTTAGGAATAGAGCATTTCAGGCAGAATAAATATATACAAAGAAAAATAATTTATGACACCGGTATCCATTCATTCAGTTAAGTTATAAACCTTATATTTTCAGATTTGAGTTTTTTTCTATTTCGTGTTTCAAATCCAGTCAATTTCAGATCCTTTTGTGGTCTCTCAGCATATCCTTTACCTACTTTTCAGGCTTTCTTCTACGTTGTCCCAAAAGGTATCTTTCTAAATTATATGGTCCTTATTTTTGCTTAAAACTATTGACTCCGTCCCCATTGCATAATAATAGAATCAAGCCCTTTAATTTGTTCCTTAATGTTTTCTGGTCTCATTTCTGTCAAAGCAAAACTGTACTGGACAAAATCAAAGGCAATAAAGACTATTTAAAACAATTGCAATGGTGGAGAAAGGCCTGAACTCACTTCAAGCTCAACTCTACTAAAACACAGGACCGGAGAGCTTGTAAGAGCTGGATTATGGATAAGGGGTCCTAGGCCATCTGTATTCACTAATGGCTTTACCCAAAGTTAAATTTAACTTCCTCATAGCTTCATGACAGGAGTAGTTTTACAAGTTGGAGTAAGGAACCTGCTAAATTTAGGCTCCTACCCTCCCCCAGAAACTGAGATGGGGTGCTATCTTGAAAACTGCATTTCAAAGGAATGGTTCTCAGATTGTTGAGAGGCATTGCTGCATTGAAAAATGTGACAAGGAGCTTTGAAAAAGATTCACATGTCAAAGGGGCAGAGAAAGAACTTACAATCACAGGTTTTTTAAGTAAGTGCTCTAAAAAAATGGGTCAGGGATCTAAAATCAGTTAAGAAGCATGTCTGAAAGTTTTCCCAGCTTTCTGGGAGAGGAATGTTAAGGCTGTCTTGGTCACCTCCAAAATCTCCAACTTACTCTAGTTATACTTACCTAGGTCTCCTTCTGTGAACATGCCACATGCTCTCTTACCTTCATGTCAGGATTGTACCAAATTATTTTCTTAGAGTGGTAGGATTCTACGTCAAACCGCTTAGTTGTTTCCATTGCTCTTTATTATATAGTACACAGTCTTTAACATGGCCTACAAGTCTTGCTTAACTGGCCTTGACTAGAGTTTCAGCCCATCTTCTATTACCCTCCCGCAGTACTCTGCTCCACTACAAGGCTTTTTGTAGTGTTTTTGGTGGTTTTTTGAGTGTGTCCTACTTCCTTCTATCAAAGAGTCTTTGTACTTGCAATTCTCTTTATAAAATTTCATCCTTTCCTCTGCCTAATGAACTCCAGCATGCTTGAGCAACATTTTCTTGGGGTACATTTGTGTACCATTTTACATGTTTTTATGGATGCACATTCTTCATCTTCATAGAATATACTTTACATTGCAATGATATATTCATTAAGATTACTGAAGTCGTTTCTGTCTCTTTTATTGTAACAGATCAGGGAAATTACGTCTTTATTACTTATCCCATGCCTGGAACATAGAGGTTCTCAAAACAAGGAGTTCTTATAAAAAGAGTGCATAAACAAACCAATGAGTGTATGAATCCTTCAAGAGTTAATGTGAATATTTCTTTTTTATATACTTTAAATTCTGGGGTACACGTGCAGATCTTGCAGGATTGTTACATAGGTATACACGTGCCATGGTGGATTGCTGCATCCATCCCCCTGTTATCTACATTGGGTATTTCTCCTACAACTTGAATATTATTTCTTTGGTTAAATCTTTCCCCCTCTTTTAGAGGCAGGGTTAAACACTCCCTCGCCTGTATATGTACATCTGGTCATTGTATGTAAGTTTAAAATAGTATTAATTACATTGTATGATTATGTACAAACCAGTCTTCTATACTAGATTACAAGTTCCTTGAAAGTTGGAACTTCCCAACTTTTTCATATTCATAGGTATCTCATTACACAGAAAAAATGCCTAGTAAGGCATTCATTGAACATTCTCAATGTCCTCATTAGTATGGTGTGACATCTATTGACCTGATAATTCTAAACATTGTGGAAATTTGAAATGTTCTTTGGTATGACCTTAGTTTTTAAAAGGTTATTTCAATAGTATATACTGAAAATATTTGAAAGAAGAATACTCATTGATATAAATACAAGAGTATTGGCTAACACTTTCTCAGTTATATAAGAAAGAGAACTTTAGAGAATATTTATGACTGAGTGATCACAAATACGTAATAAGCAAAATGTCTGGCCAAGCAGGCAAAGGTTGTAATTAAATTTAGATCTCCATAATCTTTATTCATTGTCATCATGATCATAGATTCAGTGTTCATTGCTAGCAGTTTAGTTCTACATAGTTACATAAATAATAGAGAAAAAAAGAGGTAGGTCATTTGTATATTTAATTTTCCAGGAATGCAAACTTTATGTCAATACAAATGATGACCTCAAGTCTTCCAAAATGTGTCTGTGTTCACTAAGACCATAAAATATTTTTGCAATGGAAAAATAAATTTTGTCACTTATGTTATTATATAAATTGGTTTTAAAATAGTCTGTAAATGAGCTCTTTGTCATTTTAACTTAAATCTATCTACCTATTTATCCATCTATCCATGGTCATTTATAATCTATTTATAATCTATCTGTTATCTATCTATCTATCTATCTATCTATCTCTATCCATATACCTGCCTAGCATAGTATTTTCTGTGAAAGACATAAAATTTTGTGGTCTCTACTGCTGAAAAAATGTGTCACCTATGCTAGATTAGAATGAAAATACAATGTCAAATTTGATTCTTGTTGTCCAGACTGAAGTGCAATGGCATGATCTCGGCTCACTGTAACCTCTGCCTCCTGGGTTCAAGTGATCCTCCTGTCTCAGCCTTGCTAGTAGTTAGGATTACAGGCACCTGCAACCATGCCCATCTAATTTTGTATTTTTAGTAGAGATGGGTTTTCACCATGTTTGTCAGGCTGGTCTTGAACTCCTGACCTCAAGTGATTCACCTACTTTGGCCTCCCAAAGTGCTGAGATTACAGGCATGAGCCTCCATGCCTGGCACCTGAACTGAGTCTTTTTTTGTTTTGTTTTGTTTGGAGACTGAGTCTCACTCCGTCACCCAGGCCGGAGTGCAGTGGCATAATCTCGGCTAACTGCAACCTTCAACACCTGGGTTCAAGTGATTCTCCTGCCTCAGCCTCCTAAGTAGCTGGGATTACAGGCTCCCACCATTAGGCCCAGCTAATTTTTGTATTTTTAATAGAGGCGAGGTTTGAACTTTTGACATCAAGTGATCTACCCACCTAAGTTTCCCACAGTGCTGGGATTACAGGTGTGTGTCACCACGCCTGGCTGGGCTGAGTCTTAAAGTATTAGAGAAACATCTGATTTTCAATTAAGTTATGTTGGCTGAAAAATAAAATAAAAAATATAAAACAAAAATTACACCTCCAACTAAAATATACTGTAGTATCGTGCTGGGAAACTAGAGTCTGTAGTAGAAAGCATCAGTTACTAGGTTGTGAGCAAAATGTCAGAGAATTCAGACATAAACACTGGCACAGCTTTATTATTTTAAGGCACAAGTTCGAAAATCATGTATGTTATGAGCACTGTTCTGAATTCAATGGTCATTCAACCACTGCTACAAAAAGTCATAATAATATATTTAGACAGGAGGTTTTTTGAAATCTTCTTTTATTTTTGCTTTCTTTCTGCTTTCCTTTTTTCCATTTCTTTCATTTCAAATGTGTTTTCTTTTTCTTAATTACAAAAGATAGAAATAGTGTAGAATGAATTGAAAGTACAAAAATTTGTGATAAAAATTCAAAACTAAACTGTAATTATGCCTTCCAGTGACCTTTGTAGTTGTTTTGGTGTATGTCATTATAAACTTTTATGCTTAAATAAAGGCTATTTACATAATTTCTGGCAATAAGGAAGATGATTTATGTTACTGGTAATATAGCTTGCCTTTGATCATTTGCAGAGCATGAAAATGCACACACACACACAGACACACACACACATTATAAATGACTTTCATTTCTCTCTCTCAGCTGCAGTGCTTTAGATGAAAGGATTCTTACTTGAGAATGCCAAATATCAGTATCTGTTCCCTTTTATCCCAGTCATGAGATGTGTAGTGTCTAAATGTATGTAAAGAGGGAGGGAGTTCAGTGGCAGGGGAATGCTGAGGGGCAATAGATATTTAGGAAAGCAGTTTTCCCGTACCGGGTTTCTGATTGAAACACACAACCTTCTCTTTCAGTTAAAGTAAGAAATGGGGATAAGCAAATTCTAAGGCTAGCTTTGTTAATTGGCATTTTATTTCAGAGGCTGAAGTACACAAAAAGAGGCCACTAAATCTTGCTTCTAGTAGACATTCTTCTTTGACACTGATGAATGGAAGAGTGCTAGTCTGAATTTTCAGTGGTGATAGGAGTACTTCATTGTTGAGTATCTTCCTAATAATATTTTTGTGTATAGAGAGATGATACTTTAGAGATTCCTGCATTGACATAATCTTAGCCTAAATATGTTATGTCATTATTTTCCCTTTTAATGAATAATTAGTTTAATGATTTTTGTTTTCTGTTGAAATGCTTATTCACTTTGGATAACAAGAGATTGTTTTTTTCCAAGCCATATCAATCATGTAAAAAGACTCCCCCAAATAGAGTTATATTTGGCTGAAAGATAAAAACTCGTGAAAATGTTCTCATAATCAGTTTTCAAATGTCTGGTCTCTGTCATTCCTGAAGAGGGATGATAGTCATTTTATTACTTGTAAGCATCTCCAAAAAATTAATTGTGTTTTACAGTTAGTCTGTAACATTACTTGTCTTCCATAGGATTAGACTTTCAAAATATGTTAATAGTCTCTCTTAAACATCTTTTATTTCTCTTTAGTATTTATCACTTTCTACTTCTTGAGAAGCTAAAGAGTAAATGAATTTCCAGAGTAAAAATAGACAAATTCTATCAATAGCAGTTTTTAAATCCTATGCTTTTGAAGTTTAGATAATACCCTCCTACTTTTATCATTCTGTTGCAATGGATATTTAATTTTTGAACACGTTTCATAATGTTTAGAAACCAAATAAGTTCAATTAGATTTCTGCAGGTACGTTTAGGGGTGTTATGAATATTTTTTGCTCTTTAAGATTCACTTGATACCTTCCTATATCTGGCTCTCTGCCCAAGTATTTGACAAATGGGTTCCTTGTCTTCTAGATTCGAGTTGGTGTTAGTCAATGTGAAGTCTGGCAAGAGCTCTAGATGGAGTGAAAAGAGTAGAATCAGCATATTTATTTTCCCAGCTTCATCATTTCGAGGTCAATTCAAGTTGGTTGTATCACTTGTATGAAGTATACAGCTCCTTTCAAGCACATACTCTATAAATTATATTGGGTTGAATAGTACTCACTCCTCTGTCCACCCAAACAAAATTTATGTCCTTCAGAGAGTTCCAGATGTGACCTAATTTGGGAGTAACATCTCTGTAAATGTAAGTAGTTAAAATGAGGTCATTCTGGCATATGGCAGGTCCTAAATTCAATATGACTTATCTTTATAAAAAGAGAAAAAAACCTCACAGACAAATAAAAATATACACAAAAATAAATACAGGGAAGATAGCCATGTGAAGGTGGAGGCAGATACTGTACTAATGCAGCTTTAAGCCAAGGAACATCAAACATGTTCCTCTACAACCTCATGAAGCCAGGAAGAGGCAAGGATAGATCCTCCTCTAGAATCTTCAGAGAGAACTAGGCTCTGCTGATACTTTGATTTTGTACGTCTAGCCTCCATAATGGTTACAGTATATTTCAGTTGTTTTAAGTCACATAGTTTGTGTGTGTGTATGTGTGTCCTAAAACATTAATACATCTGCTTTCTCCATCAGAATTCATTTTTGGTCTAGAATAACTATAGCTCTTGTTCTCTACATATCCCATTATTGGTTAGCTGTGTTTCAGAATGACCATTTTTCTCTTTAGTTTTACAGGTCCACAGATGGTAAATAATTGTACCCAAAGAGTTGTACTTACTCAATTATAACTAGGAGTTTCACTTGACATCTAGATTTCATCTAGATGATGAGATTATATACTTAGAAAATGCTGTAAGGGGATGAGATTGTTAGGAACCTTGGTAGGAGATGAGTGCATTTAGCACGTGGAAGAATTGTGAAGCACTGGGGGCTGGATGGCAGACTGTGGCAGACAGTCTCTATGGTTACCTCTAGTGATTTCTTCCTCTTTATGTTCACACCGTTTTTTCTGGCTCTGGTTCTGAGATATAGGAAGCCATGTGCAAGTAACAGGGAGAAGCCTCTAAAAATTAAGAACAGTCAGTCATCAGTTGACATCCAAGAAGAAAATGAGAATCTCAGAATGCAGTCACAGGTAACTGAATTTTATAAACCATCCAAAAGAGACTGAAAGCAGATTCTCCCCAAGAACCTCCAGATAATATCCTAGGCTAGACAACATTATTTGGGGTTGGTGAGACCCAGAGAATAAATTAGTTGACCTACCTGAAGTGTGAGATAGTAATTTGTGTTTTGGAAGCAAACTTTGTGATAACTTGTCATGGCAGCAATAAAAAAACAAAACAATCTATGGAGAAGAAGATGAAGGTGATAGATACAGAAGACATATCATGATGTAAAATAAAATGAAATTGATATATAGGGTATTGATAAATCAATAAGTGCCATAGACCTTACTATCTAAATATGTGGAAATAATTATCAGAAAAATAAAGTAGCTAAAAGTGTTAAAAGGGATATACTCCAGAGATCAGACCTAGTACACAAAGGTCTAAAGCTGAGGACTGCTTTTAGAATTATTTGTCTTTTATTTTTTATTTATTTATTTTTTTTAAATTTTTTATTGGATTTTAGGTTTTGGGGTACATGAGCAGAGCATGCAAGACAGTTGCGTAGGTACACACAGCAGTGTGCTTTCCTTTCCTTTTCCCCTTCACCCACATTTGGCATTTCTCCCCAGGCTATCCCTCCCCACCTCCCGCTCCCACTGGCCCTCCCCTTTTCCCCCCTATAGACCCCAGTGTTTAGTACTCCCCTTTCTGTGTCCATGTGTTCTCATTTTTCATCACCCGCCTATGAGTGAGAATATGCGGTGTTTCAATTTCTGTTCTTGTGTCAGTTTGCTGAGGATGATGTTCTCCAGATTCATCCATGTCGCTACAAATGACACAAACTCATCATTTCTGATTGCTGCATAATATTCCATGGTGTATATGTGCCACATTTTTCCAATACAGTCTATTATCAGTGGGCATTTGGGTTGATTCCAGGTCTTTGCTATTGTAAACAGTGCTGCAATGAACATTCGTGTACATGTGTCCTTATAGTAGAACGATTTATAGTCTTTTGGATATATACCCAGTAATGGGATTGCTGGGTCAAATGGAATTTCTATTTCTAAGGCCCTGAGGAATCGCTACACTGTCTTTCACAATGTTTGAACCAATTTACACTCCCACCAACAGTATAAAACTGTTCCTTTTTCTCCACATCCTCTCCAGCATCTGTTGTCTCCAGATTTTTTAATGATGGCCATTCTAACTGGCGTGAGATGGTATCTCAATGTGGTTTTGATTTGCAGCTCTCTGATGACCAGTGACGATCAGCATTTTTTCATATGATTGTTGACCTCATATATGTCTTCTTTTGTAAAGTGTCTGTTCATATACTTTGCCCACTTTTGAATGGGCTTGTTTGCTTTTTTCCTGTAAATCTGTTTGAGTTCTTTGTAAATTCTGGATATCAGCCCTTTGTCAGATGGGTAAACTGCAAAAATTTTTTCCCATTCTGTTGGTTGCCGATCCACTCTAGTGACTGTTTCTTTTGCCGTGCAGAAGCTGTGGAGTTTAATTAGGTCCCATTTGTCTATTTTGGCTTTTGTTGCCAATGCTTTTGGTGTTTTGTTCATGAAGTCCTTGCCTACTCCTATGTCGTGGATAGTTTTGCCTAGATTTCCTTCTAGGGTTTTTATGGTGCCAGCTCTTATGTTTAAGTCTTTAATCCATCTGGAGTTAATTTTAGTGTAAGGTGTCAGGAAGGGGTCCAGTTTCTGCTTTCTGCACATGGCTAGCCAGTTTTCCCAGCACCATTTGTTAAACAGGGAATCCTTTCCCCATTACTTGTTTTTGTCAGGTTTATCAAAGATTGTATAGTTGTATGTATGTTGTGTTGCCTCCGGTGCCTCTGTTTTGTTCCATTGGTCTATATATCTGTTTTGGTACCAGTACCATGCTGTTTTGATTACTGTAGCCTTGTAGTATAGTTTGAAATCCGGTAGTGCGATGCCCCCTGCTGTGTTCTTTTTGCTTAGAATTGACTTGGCTATGCGGGCTCTCTTTTGGTTCCATATGAAGTTCATGGTGGTTTTTTCCAGTTCTGTGAAGAAAGTCAGTGGTAGCTTGATGGGGACAGCGTTGATTCTGTAAATTACTTTGGGCAGTATAGCCATTTTCACGATATTAATTCTTCCTAACTATGAACATGGAATGTTTCTCCATCTGTTTGTGTCCTCTCTGATTTCGTTGAGCAGTGGTTTGTAGTTCTCCTTGAAGAGGTCTCTTACGTTCCTTGTGAGTTGTATTCCAAGGTATTTTATTTTTTTTGTAGCAATTGTGAATGGCAGTTTGTTCTTGATTTGGCTTTCTTTAAGTCTGTTATTGGTGTAGACGAATGCTTGTGATTTTTGCACATTGATTTTATATCCTGAGACTTTGCTGAAGTTGCTTATCAGTTTCAGGAGTTTTTGGGCTGAGGCAATGGGGTCTTCTAGGTATAGTATCATGTCGTCTGCAAATAGAGACAGTTTGGCTTCCAACTTTCCTATTTGAATACCCTTTATTTCTTTTTCTTGCCTGATTGCTCTGGCTAGGACTTCCAGTAGTATATTGAATAGGAGTGGTGAAAGAGGGTATCCTTGTCTAGTGCCAGACTTCAAAGGGAATGCTTCCAGTTTTTGCCCATTCAGTATGATATTGGCTGTTGGTTTGTGATAAATAGCTTTTATTACTTTGAGATACGTTCCATCGATACCGAGTTTATTGAGGGTTTTTAGCATAAAGGGCTGTTGAATTTTGTCAAATGCCTTCTCTGCGTCAATTGAGATAATCATGTGGTTTTTGTTTTCGGTTCTGTTTATGTGGTGAATTACGTTTATAGACTTGCGTATGTTGAACCAGCCTTGCATCCCCGGGATGAATCCTACTTGATCATGATGAATAAGTTTTTTGATTTGCTATTGCAATCGGCTTGCCAATATTTTATTGAAGATTTTTGCATCTATGTTCATCATGGATATTGGCCTGAAGTTTTCTTTTCTTGTTGGGTCTCAGCTGGGTTTTGGTATCAGAATGATGTTGGTCTCGTAAAATGATTTGGGAAGGATTCCCTCTTTTTGGATTGTTTGAAATAGTCTTAGAAGGAATGGTACCAGCTCCTCTGTGTGTCTGGTAGAATTCGGCTGTGAACCCGTCTGGACCTGGGCTTTTTGTGAGTGGTAGGCTCTTAATTGCTGCCTCGACTTCTGACCTTGTTATTGGTCTATTCATAGTTTCAGCTTCCTCCTGGTTTAGGCTTGGGAGGACACAGGAGTCCAGGAATTTATCCATTTCTTCCAGGTTTACTAGTTTATGTGCATAGAGTTGTTTGTAATATTCTCTGATGATGGTTTGAATTTCTGTGGAATCTGTGGTGATTTCCCCTTTACCATTTTTTATTGCATCTATTTTGTTGTTCTCTCTTTTATTTTTAATCAATCTGGCTAGTGGTCTGTCTATTTTGTTGATCTTTTCAAAAAACCAGCTCTTGGATTTATTGATTTTTTGAAGGGTTTTTCGTGTCTCAATCTCCTTCAGTTCAGCTCTGATCTTAGTTATTTCTTGTCTTCTGCTGGGTTTTGAGTTTTTTTGATCTTGCTTCTCTAGCTCTTTCAGTTTCAACGATAGGGTGTCAATTTTGGATCTCTCCATTCTCCTCATATGGGCACTTATTGCTATATACTTTCCTCTAGAGATTGCTTTAAATGTTTCCCAGAGGTTCTGGCATGTTGTGTCTTCGTTCTCATTGGTTTCGAAGAACTTCTTTATTTCTGTCTTCATTTCATTGTTTACCCAGTCAACATTCAAGAGCCAGTTGTTCAGTTTCCATGAAGCTGTGCGGTTCTGGGTTGGTTTCTGTATTCTGAGTTCTAACTTGATTGCACTATGGTCTGAGAGGCTGTTTGTTATAATTTCAGTTGTTTTGCATTTGTTGAGCAGTGCTTTACTTCCAATTATGTGGTCAATTTTAGAGTAGGTGTGATGTGGTGCTGAGAAGAATGTGTATTCTGTGGATTTGGGGTGGAGAGTTCTGTAAATGTCTATCAGGCTTGCTTGCTCCAGGTCTGAGTTCAAGCCCTGGATATCCTTGTTGATTTTCTGTCTGGTTGATCTGTCTAATATTGACAGTGGAGTGTTAAAGTCTCCCACTATTATTGTGTGGTAGTCTAAGTCTCTTTGTAAGTCATTAAGAACTTGCCTTATGTATCTGGGTACTCCTGCATTGGGTCCATATATGTTCAGGATCATTAGCTCTTCTTGTTGTATCGATCCTTTTACCATTATGTAATGGCCTTCTTTGTCTCTTTTGATCTTTGTTGCTTTAAAGTCTATTTTATCAGAGATGAGAATTGCAACTCCTGCTTTTTTTTGCTTTCCATTAGCTTGGTAAATCTTCCTCCATTCCTTTATTTTGAGCCTTTGTGTATCCTTGCATGTGAGATGGGTTTCCTGAATACAGCACACTGAATGGTTTTGGATTTTTATCCAATTTGCCAGTCTGTGTCTTTTGATTGGTGCATTTAGTCCATTTACATTTAGGGTTAATATTGTTATGTGTGAATTTGATACTGCCATTTTGATGCTAAGTGGCTGTTTTTCCTGTTAGTTGTTGTACATTCTTCATCATGTTGATGCTCTTTAGCATTTAGTGTGATTTTGGAATGGCTGGTACTGGTTGTTCCTTTCTATGTGTAGTGCCTCTTTTAGGAGCTCTTGTAAAGCAGGCCTGGTGGTGACAAAATCTCTGAGTACTTGCTTGTTTGCAAAGGATTTTATTTTTCCTTCACTTCTGAAGCTCAGTTTTGCTGGATATGAAATTCTGGGTTGAAAGTTCTTTTCTTTAAGAATGTTGAATATTGGCCCCCTCTCTCTTCTGGCTTGTAGTGTTTCTGCCGAGAGATCTGCTGTGAGTCTGATGGGCTTCCCTTTGTGGGTGACCCGACCTTTCTCTCTGGCTGCCCTTAGTATTTTCTCCTGTATTTCAACCTTGTTGAATCTGATGATTATGTGTCTTGGGGTTGCTCTTCTTGCAGAGTATCTTTGTGGTGTTCTCTGTATTTCCTGCATTTGAGTGTTGGCCTGTCTTGCTAGGTGGGGGAAATTTTCCTGGATGATGTCCTGAAGAGTATTTTCCAGCTTGAATTCATTCTCTTCGTCCTCTTCTGGTACACCTATCAAACGTAGGTTAGGTCTTTTCACATAGTCCCACATTTCTTAGAGACTTTGTTCATTCCTTTTTGTGCTTTTTTCTCTAATCTTGGTTTCTTGTTTTATTTCATTGAGTTGGTCTTCGACTTCAGATATTCTTTCTTCTGCTTGGTCAATTCGGCTATTGAAACTTGTGCATGCTTCGCGAAGTTCTCGTATTGTGTTTTTCAGCTCCTTTAAGTCATTCATATCTGTCTCTAAGTTATCCGTTCTTGTTATCATTTCATCGAATCTTTTTTCAAGTTCCTTAGTTTCTTTGCACTGATTTAATACATGTTCTTTTAGCTCACAAAAGTTTCTCATTATCCACCTTCTTAAGTCTAATTCCATCATTTCGTCACAGTCATTCTCCATCCAGCTTTGTTCCCTTGCTGGTGAGGAGTTTTGGTCCTTTCTAGGAGGCGAGGTGTTCTGGTTTCGGGTGTTTTCCTCGTTTTTTCGCTGGTTTCTTCCCATCTTTGTGGATTTATCCGCTTGTCGTCTGTGTAGTTGCTGACTTTTCGATTGGGTCTCTGAGTGGACACCCAGATTGTTGATGATGAAGTATTTCTGTTACTTGGTTTTCCTTCTACCAGTCTAGCTCCTTTGCTGTATGACTGCTGAGGTCCACTCCAGGCCCTACTTGTCTGGGGTGCCCCTCTAGCAGCTGTGGCACAGTGAGGGATGCTACCAGTTTCTTTTTCTGCTATCTTTGTCCCAGGATGATGCCTGCCATATATCAGTCTTTTGGATATAGAGGGGTCACGGAGCTGCTTGAGGAGACAGTCTGTACTTTATAGGAGCTCAATTGCTGAGCTGTGAGCTCTGTTGTTCATTTAGGGCTGTTAGGCTGCTATGTTTGATTCTGCTGCAACAGAGCTCATTAAAAAAACCCTTTTTTTTTCTCAAATGCTCTGTGTTGGGGGGTTCAGGCTTTATATTTGGATGTCCGTTGAGGTGTCCTGCCCAGCTAGGAGGCAGACTAGCCACTGTTTGCCTGCCGAGGCTCCGCCCTGCTGTTGTGAGGTTCGCCCTATTGCTGCAGGCTCTGCTGTTCTACTGTGGTCTCCACCATGCCCTGCGGCGGAGTCTCCCTGTTGTAGCAGGTTGCCTTGGCAACGGCAGGCTGCATCAGCAGTGGGCGTGTATCTCAGTAGGGACGGGTTGCCTCGGCAACCGCTGGCTGCGTCAGCAGTGGGCGTGTATTTCAGTTGGGGCGGGTTGCCTAGGTAATGGTGGACGCCCCTCTCCCACAGAGCATCTCAGACCGTCTGCTCGGGATCGTTTGAAATCGCGGTTTTGTTCGTCCCACTGGGCTATCCCAAACGCTCTGTCTCTGCAATCCCCTGGGCTGGCCCACTGTCCAAGTCTCGTTCAGTCTCAAGTGCAGCCCTCTTAAGTCTCAGGTTGCCGGTTCAACAGGGCTCCCGGACAACCACACCCTGTGGGGAGTGCTGGGTAGGGCCGGCCGCCACCACCCCGGCTGCCAGCTTCGCCCCTGGCGTCCCGCGTCTCCTTTATACTTGGGAATTTCCCCGTTTTGTGGGCAATAAAGATCAGTCTGGAAATGCAGCTCCGACTCACCTCTCTGCGGATTCAACGAGAGCTCCAATCCTGGGTTGTTCTCACAGCGCCATCTTGAGTCCTCCATCCAGTGAATTATTTGTCTTTTAAATGTATGTGTATACGCAAATCAATAAATGTCGTTTACTAGATAAACAGAATTAAAAACAAAAACCACCCATATGATCATCTCAATATATATGGAAAAAGCTTTTGATAAAATTCAACATCTTTTCATGCTAAAAACCCTCAAAAAAGCAGGAAGAAAACACACCTCAAAATAATTAATCATCCTTAAGAAACCCAGAGCCAACTGAGCAACAGCTGAAGACATTCCCCTTAAGAACATGAACCAGACAAGAAAGCCCTCTCACCACTCCTATGCAACATAGTACTGGAAGTCTTAGCCACAAAAATAAGGCAAGAGAAAGAAAGAAAAGGCATCCAAACAGGAAAAGAAGAAGTCAAATTATCTCTCTTCACTGACGATATCATTCTACACCTAGAAAACCTTAGCCTGCCAAAAGTCTCCTAGAAGTGAAAAATGACTTCAGTAAAGATTTAGGACACAAAATCAGTGTACAAAAATCAGTAGCATTTCTATGCCCCAAAAATGTTCAAAGCTGAGAGCCATATCAAGAATATAATTCCATTTACAATAGTCACAAAAAAATGAAACATCTTGGAAAACAGTTAACCAAGGAGGAGAAGATCTCTACAAGGATAAATACGAAACACTGCTGAAAGAACTCATAGATTGTGCAAACAAGTTGAAAAACAATTCATGCTCATGGATTGAAAGAATCAATATCATTAAAATGACCATAAGCCGAAATCAATCTACAGGTTAAATGCTGTTCCTATCAAACTACCAATATTGTTTTTCACAGAACTGGAAAAAACTGTTCTCAAATTCACATGGAACCAAAATAGCTCAGATAGCCAAAGCAATTCTAAGTAAAAATTAAAAAGCTGGAGGCATCACATTACCTGACTCCAAACTAACTTTAAGGCTACAAAACCGTATGGTACTCCTACAAAAACAGACTCATAGGCAAATGAAACCAAATGGAGAATCCAGAAATAAGCCCATAAACCTACAGCCATCTGATTTTTTGACAAAATTGACAAAAATAAGCAATGGGGAAAAGATTCCCTGTTCAATGAACGGTTCTGGGCTAACTGGCTAGCCATGTGCAGAAGAATGATACTGGTTCCCTAACTTTCATCATGTACAAAAATGAACTCAAGACAGATTAAGGACTCAAATATAAACCTCAAATTACGAGAGTCCTAGAAAAAACTTAGGAAACACCATTCTGGACTTTGGCTTTGGGAAAGAATTTATGACCAAGTTCTCAAAAGCAATTGCAACAAAACTGAAAATAGACAAGTAGGACCTAATTGAACTAAAGAGCTTCAGCACAGCAAAATAAACTATTAACAGAGTAAACAGAAAATCTGCAGAATGAAAAAAATGTGTATTTGCAAACTGTGCATCAAACGTTTAACGTATCTAGAATATATAAGAAACTTAAACAATTTATTTTTTTGAGACTCAGTCTTACTGTGCCACTGAGGCTGGAGTGCAGTGGCATGATCTTGGCTCACCACAACCTCCACCTTCTGGGTTCAAGTCATTCTCCTGCCTCAGCCTCCCAAGTAGCTGGGATTATAGGCACCCATGACCATGCCCAGCTAATTTTTTGTCTATATTTTTTTAGTAGAGATGCGTTTTTACCATGTTGGTCAGGCTGCTCTTGAACTCCTGACCTAAAGTGATCCACCTGCCTTGGCCACCCAAGTGCTGGAATTATAGAAATGATCATGAGCCACCATGCCCAGCCAAGAAACTTACACAATTTAACGAGCAAAAAACAACCTCATTAAAAAAAAAGACATGAATATACACTTCTCAAAAGAAGACATACAAGTGGCGATGAACATATGAACAAATGTTCAACATCTTCATCCATCAAAGAAGTGCACATCAAAACCACAAAGAGATTTCCTCTCACACAAGTCAGAATGGTCATTATTAAATATTCAAAAGACAAGAGACACCGATGAGGCTGTGGAGAAAAAGGAATGTTTATGCATTGGTAGAAATGTAAGTTAGTTCAGACACTGTGGAAAGAAATTTGGAGTTTCTCAAAGAACTTAAAACAGAACTTCCATTTGACCCAGTAATGCCATTACTGGGTATATACCTAAGGGAAAAGAAATCATTCTACAAAGATACATGCACTCATATGTTCATCACAGGGTTATTCACAATAACGAAGACATGGAATCAACCTATCAATGGTGGATTGGATAAAGAAAATGTGGACCATAGACACCATGGAATACTGTATAGCCATAACAAAGAATGAAATCATGTCTTTTACAGCAATGCAGATGTAGCTGGAAGCTATAATCCTAAGTGAATTGATATAGAAACAGAAAACCAAATACCACATATTCTCACTTATAAATGGGAGCTAAGCATTGTGTACACACGGACATAAAGTTGGCGACAGTTGGTACTGCAGACAGACTGGAGAGAGAGGGAAGGGGGAACAGTCTGAAAAACTACCTATTAGGTACTATGTTCACTAATTGAGTGATAGGATCATTTGTGCCTCAAACCTCAGTGTCATTCAATATATTGATATAACAAACCTGCACACATACCTCCTGATCTGAAAGAAAATTGAAATTATAAAAGAAAAATGAAACAAAAAGCAAGAACATGATGCATGTGTAAATATTATATTAATAACTTTGAAATATATTAATAGGGGAAATCTATCAGTATTTCAGATGATTTTTCTCATCATTTAAAAACTTTTTATGTATTTTCAAGTACTAAAAATTTAATTATTGATTTTATGATCAGAAGGAAACCTTTACAATTTCTCTTGCCTATATTGAGCAAAGCTATGCTTTAAAATTAGATAATGCTACTTATTTCTGTGTATGAATGTGCCAGAAATTTCATGTACATATTATTTTGATATCTTTCCTTTTATAGTGTGTCTACTAATATTATCCAGTACCTAACCCATGTAGCATAATAAGATCTCAATAAATATTCATTGAATATTTACAAACATTATTATTATTTGAAGCACTCTCATACACAATTAAAAGTTATACCGAGTTGTATTTATTCACAGTACTTTAAGTTACTTTTGTATTTGCCTACTGATCTTTTACTACGGGAATGTATAATTTGTTAGTATGAGGAGGAAAAATAGAGCTAGATGGGTGAAGCAACTTTATTGAGAGCCCATCAATCAGCCGAAAAGATGAGATTATGAATGCAAATTATCTGTCATGCTAGAAGTCTTTCTAATATTCACTACACTTTAATTTTAATAATAAACAATTATTTTAAAAAATTGAAAATCTGGTCTGTCCTTACATTATGGTGCTGGTGTTGCCACATACCGTTTGTTTTAGGTTTTATAATCAATCTGGCAAAAATACTAATCCTGACTATCTTTCCTTCCATTCTCCAAATATTTCACTTTTGGATCCATTAATAACAGGTTTTTTTTTTTTTTTCTTTTAAATAGCAGTCTGTGAACTGGCAAACCATCAAAAATGCTAGTTAGGTTTTTTTTTCCTGGCTGTTTCTTATTTCATTTCCTCATTTCTTTTTATGAGATTGGTTTATGCTATTTGATTTCTCATTAAATTTTATATTTGTGAGTTTATTTTATGATATATCAGATGTACCAAGACTCCCTTGCTGCAAGTGATAGTAACAAGATGGATAACTTTGAAGAGACAGTTTATTTGATTTAAAAAATTGTGTCTACATGCTTTTCTCCCCAGAGTATTCTGTTTATTGTTTTAAGGAAAACCTATAGGTCTCTATGCTCTAAATTCTGTTTGAGTTCCTTAAAAACCATTATTTATGTTATCAATGTAGCAGCAAATAAAAATCATAAATGCTTTTTATTCTATATTTTACCATTTATGGCTAGGGCTTATAAAAGTAAACCATAGCGATAGAACTAGGGTGGAAATTAACTGGATTCCTAGAACATTGATAATAATAAAAAAAGATAATAACTCTCTATTCTTCACAGGACTATTGTAAAGTCAAATAAGCAAATATTAATAAAAATGTACAGAAATGAGAAATACTGATATTATAATTGTTTTCCTTTGTATTGAAACATGACATACATAGTGGTGGTCATTATTTGTACATGTAATTTTTCTACAATGTTCAGATGATTCTCTCTGGATTTCCTTTCACATAATCCCCAAGGAAGGTGTTTGGTTTCATCTTATATTAGTAAGTATGATGGCTCTAAGGAATGGTGTAGTTTGTCACTCAATATTTTAGAAATTCAAGGTGAATTTAAAAGATATTTACCAGTGATTTCATGATTCACTCTACAGTACTGTGACCTCTGGTTGAGTCATTGAGTTATAGCAGAGATTATTTATTTGGGATCTAGAGGTGAACTAGTAAAATGTTCTAGACTTCACTTTTAATGTTTAAAAAAATGTATGTAGTTGCTATTAGAGTAATAAAATTAAATTTAATGTAATATTATTTCTTAATATGGTACAATTATATTAAAAGCTACTAAGAAGTATGTACATGTTTCCTCAAAATAACTACAAATTTTAAAATATAGGCTGGTCATGGTGGTTCATGCCTGTAATCCCAGAATTTTGGCAGGCTGAAGTGGGTGGTTCACAAGGTCATGGGATCGAGCCCATTTGACTAACATGGTGAAACCCCATATTTACTAAAAAAAAAAAAACAAAAAACAAAAAAATTAACCAGTTGTGGTGGAACACTCCTGTAGTTCCAGCTACTCAGGAGGCTGAGGCAGGAGAATTGCTCAAATCCTGGAGGTGGAGGTGGCAGTAAGCTGAGATCTCACCACTGCACTCCAGCCTGGGTAACAAAGCAAGACTCCATCTCATAAAAAAATAAACAAATATTAGATTATAAAATCATTTGAATTAAAATGTTATATTTCTGTTTCTTTAAAAAAATTTTTCTTGGGAGCCATGAAATTCTCTCTCTCTCTCTCTCTCTCTCTCTCTCTGTGTGTGTGTGTGTGTGTGTGTGTGTGTGTATTTGACCATTTTTTTGTGGAGAATCCTTATAGCTTTAAATTAAATATTTGAAGCATCATGACCTAATAAAGAATGAAGCCCACTGTCCTACAAATTTGGAACAGCTAAGCTGCATAACATCTGCTTGCTTTCTTCAGAATGTGAATTTGAGGGGGGACCCGTGACGTTAGTAAAAAATGACTAAATAACGTTTGCTGGCAACACAACATTGAGAAAATCATTCTCCCAGTTTTCTTCATATTGAACTTCAGAAACACTATGGTAAAGGTGAAAAAAGTATTCAGTGAAATGGCCAGAAAAGAAAGTCAGATTTAGATAAAAAGAAGAAGTAAGCTAAATTATTGCTATGAAAAAGTTTTAATCACAGTAAGGTGAAAGTTGCTGGTAAATGAAAATCCTATATTCTAATCTTGGCTCTAGTGAAGAAATTTTTCATGCAACTGTACTTCCTAAACTCTTTTGGTTGCAAATGACAGAAATTCCATTTTCTCTTGCTTAGGCCAAAGAGAAAATTGCCTTTTTGATGAGAGAGCAAACTTTGTATGATTCTATATCTTTAAAATTTATTAACATTTATTTATATCTCAGAATACAATTTATGTTGGTAAATGTTCCAAATGTACCTAAAACAAAGAATCCTTCTGAATGTATTGAGGTAAGAATTCTGAAAATATTAAATAGGTCAAATTGATATTGTTGCCCAAGTATTCTATGTCCTTGGTGGTTTTCTTTTTATTATTATTATTATTATACTTTATGTTCTGGGGTACATGTACAGATAGTGCAAGATTGTTATGTAGGTGTACACATGACGTGGTGGTTTGCTGCATCCATCCCCCCATCACCTACTTGTTCTATCAATTATTATATTGGGTAGTTGCAACTTCCAATTGGACTTGTGGATATTTCTATTCATATTTCATTTTTATTACTATTTACTTTCCATATTTTTAACTTCTGTTATATAGAATTGTCTGTTTCTTCTTGCAGTTCTATTATTTTTTTGATTCATGTGTTTTAAAGTTGTCTGATTAGGTGCGTAAATGTTGAGGGTTAGTATGTCCTCTTAATGAATTGATACCTTTATAATCGTGAACTGATCCTCTTTAATGTTAGTAATATACTTTGTTCTCAAATCCAATTTTATTTTGTTGATTGTTTGCATAGTATATCTTTTATCCATTAATTTTGACGTAATTGGTTCTTTATTTTTCAACTGGATTTCTTGAAGGAAATATATACAATGGTACTATATTTAAAAAGCCCAACTCGACATTCTGCTTCTTAGACTATTGTAGTTTAAAGTTATTATGGATATCATTGGGTATAAGCTACCATTTGCTTTTTATTACCTGTTATTTTTAATTTGTTCATTCTTTCCTTTTTCCTCTCTTTTTGATGGTTTTACTGACTTATTTGGTATATACATTTAAAAACTGGTTTACTTATGATTTATAGTGTAAATTATTAACTACTTATTACAGTTTGCCTTTAACTATTACTAAACTTTACATATTATTTAAGGACCTTTAAAAAAGCACCCTTCCAAATTTCTCCTCTTTCTACATTTGTGCTATCATAAAACCTTGTATTTTACATTTATGATAACCCAACAATACATTGATTTTACTTTTCCTTTAAAATGTTTTGTAGTCACCTCTGCTGGTGCTTAATTTTTGCAGCTCTTCTATACCTCTTTTTTTAAACCAAAATTTGTGGGATGCAGAAAAAGCAATGCTCAGAGCAAAAATTATAGCTGTAAATACCCACAGTAAAAATGAAAAAAGATTCTAATAATAACTGAATATTTCACCATAAGAACCTATAGAAAGAACAGGAAACTAAATCTAAAGTAAGTAGTAGAATTTTTGAAAAGTAGATTAGAGAGAATATTAATAAAATGTAAAATAGAAAAATCATTGAATGTAAAAGTTTTTTCTTTGAAAATATCAATAAAATGAACAAAATTTTAGCCAGACTGTTCAAGAAAAAAAAAAAAAGACTCAGGTGACTAAAATCAGAAGTGAAATATAGAACATCACTATTGACCTTGCCTCTGCCTCCAAAAGAGAGAGACAATGAGGGAATACTGTGAACCACTATATGTTGCTAATTAGATAACTAAGAGTAAATGAACAAGTTTCTGAAAAACACAAAGTATCAAAACCGAATAAAGAAATACAAAGTTAGATTACAACTATAACAAAGAGATTAAATCAGTAATATAAATCTAGTTCCATAACAAAAAGCCCAGGCTCAGATGGTTTTTCTGGCGAATTTACCAAATATTTAAGGATAATTAATGCCAATTCTTTACAACATCATACACAAAACAAATGAGAAGACAAGACTTCCCACCTTATTACCACTATAATCCTGATTCCAAAAGGACACAATGACATCTCAGGGAAAGTAAATGACAGACTAATGCCATATAAAATAAATGCAAATCCCCCCCACCACGAAAAAAAATGCTAGCAACATGTAAGAATTGTATACTACAATGAAGTGGGGTTTAACTCTAAATCCATGATTGGTTTAACATATTACTATCAATCAATGTAATATACTATATTAATCAAACAATTAAAAAAATGATCATCTTAACAGATGCAGAAAAAAATTTTGAAAATATTAGATAACTCCTCGTAATGTAAAAACTCAACAAACTAGCAAAGAAATCAAGAGTATAATAAAGAGTATTTATACAAATCCTGGAACTGGCAAGGTGCGGTGGCTCAAGCCTGTAATCCCCCCACTTTGGGAGGCCGAGGCGGGTGGATCACGAGGTCAAGAGATCGAAACCAACCTGGTCAACATTGTGAAACCCCGTCTCTGCTAAAAATCCAAAGGATTAGCTGGACATGGTGGCACGTGCCTGTAATCCCAGCTACTCGGGAGGCTGAGGCAGGAGAATTGCCTGAACCCAGGAGGCGGAGGTTGCGGTGAGCCGAGATCGCGCCATTGTACTCCAGCCTGGGTAACAAGAGCGAAACTCCGTCTCAAAAAAAAAAAAAAAAAAAAAAATCCTGGAACTAACAAAATAAATAGTATATTTAGGTATAAATTTAACAGTATATATAAGATGTATACAATAAAACATTATCAAAATAACATGTATACACTTACATGCATGTGTATGTTTATATGCATATGATAAATATATACAGGTGACATCTATTCATGAGTAAAAATGGTAATATATGTTTGAAACCTATACATGGTGTTTAAATACTTCTGCCTTTAGTCAACTTTTTTACTTCACTTCTCTTATTTTGTTGTAAGGATATTTAATATCATATTTCTACTCCTAATAAATTTTTAAGTGTATCATACATTGTTGTTAACTCTGGTACAATTGAGATGGTAATAGCACTTGGTAGTTGTAGGAGGATGATAAAACCCAAACAACAGCTAAAACAGGAACTAGGCAAAAAACAAAAAATGAAAACAAAAACAGAAAACCCACAGGATAACAGAAAACTCCAAATAAGGAGGAGAAAAGAACCAACACTCTGTTCAGGGTGACATGTCCATAACTCTTCCAGGAAAACCCAAATAAGGAAAAAAAGGGGCAGTAACCAGGAGGCCCTGAAATCCACTGTTTTCCAGAGTACCTAATGATTATTCCACCCCATAATTAAAGAAACACCCATCAAATTAGAAACCCAAACTTCGTTGTGTGTAACTCATTCTCATGAGAATGCCCACACTTCTCTAAGTGGCTACTTTTGCTTTACAATGAAAGCTTCTTGCGTTTTATTTTATTCTGAGTCGTTTCTGAATTATTTCTCATGATGATGACAAGAACATGTAGACTGGGTGGGGCTGGGGTCTCACATCGTCTGGAGACCAACCTAAGCCCTCTGGCAACACAGTAATGCAGGGAAAATCTCTAGAGCCTATATATATATTTTTTAACTGAAACTTTATGACCACTGCTTAGTAATAACTCCCATTTGTCTCATCCCCCAGCTCCTGGAAACCACCATTCCACTCTTAAAAAATTTGACTAATAAAACTATATGTATTTACTATGTACAGCATACTATTTTAAAGAATATATACATTGTGGAATTACTGGCTCTAGTTAATTAACATATTCTCTATCTCTCTTTTTTTTTTACGGTGAGAACACTTTGCATACAGTCTCTTAGCATTATTCAAGATTACAAAAAAGTAGATCTAAAAAAAGTAGAGAGTAGAATGGTGGCTATCAGAGGCTGGCGTGGGTGGGAGGTGTGGAATCGGGGAGATGTTGGTCAAATGATAACCACACTGCAAAACGTCAAAGAGACACCGTAACCAGTTGAAAGAATTTCCAATTTCTGAACACGAAACATGAGTGGAAAATGAAAAGATTTTGTATTGAATTATAACTCAAAATATAAAACAAATACTCATAAATCTATATTGATAGAAATAACTGGGTAAATAAGAAAACAGACGGGACCCCTCTTTCTTGAAAAGAATTCACTTTCACTTTAAGAAAGCGAGGCTCTATTCCCTACTCTTCATGTGTGAGCTGTGTGTAATGACTTAATTCCAAAGAGTACAATGTGCAAAGGGATAAAAGGGTAACATGACAGTGGAGATTCTTGGCAAACACTGCCTCAGCTGTGAAATCAAGCTTAACGTAACCAGTAGTATATCACACTGATAGAATGTTCTCTTGATGTGATGTAATGAGACTAGCACTCTACCTTTGTGGTCATCCCCAAAATGCATAACTCCAGTCTAATCATGAGGAAAGCATCAGAAAAATCTCATTTGAGGGAGAGTCTACAAAATACCTGACCAGTGCTCCTCAAACTATCAACATTATCAAAAACAATAACAAAAATGTTAGGATACTGTAACAGTCAAGAGGCAGCTAAGGAGACATGACAATTCAATAAAATGTGATATTATAGATGCTCCTGGGACAGAAGAATGATACTGAGTAAGAAAAGGAATATAAATACAGCCTAGATCATTAATAATAATGTATCAATACTTGTTTATTAACAAATATACTAATACGAAGATGTTAATATAAGAGGAAATATAGGTTAGGTATGAGAAAATTCTGTACTATTTTAATATAAAAATTGTATTATAAAAAGAAACAAAACTATTAATTGTTTTAATATAAAAATTGTATTTAAAAAAGAAAACAAAAATCAAGGAGTTTTTGGTTTTCCAGATAATATCAACCAAGGTATTATTGAGCCAACTGCTAACCCTTAGGGGCTGGGAACTGCAGTGTCTGGGGAAAAGTGGATACTACTATTGTAAGAGAGCTGTTTTTAATCTTGTCTTTTAAATTCCCTTGTATACTACATGCTATAGTTAAAGTAGTAAACTTTTCTTTCCTTTTCCAGACCACACTCTTTCATGCCTGTGTGTCTTTCTTCATGCTGGTCAATTTTGCTTCAAATATCTTTCCATAGCTTGCCTCTCTAAAGAATTCATGTGTTGAGAAATAACATTCATCTTATCCTCTTTAGCCCCCAAGTAGAAAAAAGTGTTCTTTGTTCAACAAAAATGATTGTTGACACCACCAAAGTGGATTAGAATCAGTGATTTAAGATTCATTCTTCCACACTAGACTGATTCCTTAAGGATATTTCTTGTCAGTAACCCAGCATCAAGGAGTTCTGAATGCTCAACAGCCTTTTTTTTGGCTCATTAAATGTTTATTAACATACAGTTATTTAATTGTTTATCCCCTGGACTAAAAGATTACCTTTTCTTATGGCTTTTGGGTCTCTACCCTTGATGGAAACATCTTCACAATTTTAAGTTGTATTCTGGGATGGATCTAGGTTTAAGTTTTATCTCTGCTTCCTACTAAGCCTAGGTCTTTAAGCAAGTTGCCAAGTCTCTCTAATCATAATTATTTTCTCTGTAAAATAGGTATCAGAATAGTACAAGCATTATAGTTATTTTTTAATAAAAGATATATATATATATTTAGCATTATATAATATATAGTAAATGCCAAATTAATATTTCAATACAGAATTATCTTCTTTATCTAGTTATAGCCCTGATCAAAGGCAGTCCTTAGAAATAAAGAGTAGGTTGCAGTAATGAAGGACTCCTTAAAAATATGCACATTTCCAGGTATCATGCTATACGCTCCAAGGTCAATCCCTGTCCTCCACTCTTTCCTTTCCCCAAATTAACAGATGCAAAAACCAAGTCAACTGATATTTCTCCCTTGAAAGCCATAATGTTTTAAAGTAATCAGAATTTGTACACCTTCATGTTTTGAGTTGTGAGTGTGTGCTTCTAAGCAAAGCTTAATGTGGGTGTTCTATTTTAGAGCTAGAATGCACATGTGTGAATTTTGGAGTCACCATATTTTGTTTCTTGGTTATTGATAAAAGTAATGTAAATCTAAAAACTTCATAATTTTCACAGGAGAATATATGTGGGTTGCTATAGTTTTCTATTTGTAGGAGTTATTAAAACATTGTGACAATAGTTATAAATTCAATTTTACAGGTTATTTTGTACATTTTTGTCATGCCCTTTTGAGCCATAAATAAATGCTTATTTTTTTAAACCTTTTGCTTTTCATAGCTTGAAATAATCATTTTTATGATGAAGAACAATGCATTTGAAATTCAATATTTCTATGTCTGTTAGAGATTATTTTTGTTCTCAGATTTTCTGATATGATGCAAGCTTTCAGCTGTCACAAAATGTATTTCATCTTTTTCATCTTCTGAATGAAAATTGCTAAATTCTTTCAAGCTGCTCAGTAATTAAAAATAATTTGTTTACTAATTTGGACACAGTTGATTCAGCCCAGAGCCTCTTTGAAATCAAATAATGTAAACAACCAAACAGGTTTTTAGCCAAAGGAATAGAAAGGAAAATCTGATTAAACTGCTAAAATATTCAGAAATTCTATAAGGGTTTCTGGAAGCTAAGAGAGTTGTTTAATAAGACATTGCCAAATCTTTTAAAGATTAAAATAGGTATTTGAGGTATGAATATTTATATGAAAATATTAAACTTCTGCATTACAATATGACAGAACATCTTCCAAAGATTTGGCTCTTGACCTACTCCTGGGAGGTTGTCTATAAGATGGTAGAATATTTTGCCTGATAAGAGTATCACTGGGGACTTGGCCACACATAATTATCAATATGAATTATCATGAGGGTCTTGGGCCAGGTGGTTTGGCTTCTGTAGGGGCAGGAGGCTGAGTAACTAACCAAAGTCAACCACATATGCAGTCACCTGTGCTTACGTGACCAGCCTCAACTAAAACTCTGATTGGCAATGCTTCAAGCATGTTGCCACACGTTGTTGCTGGTAGAAGAATATGCTGTCTGCTTGACTTCACTGAGAGAGGGTCACTGGAAACTCTGACCAAGTATCTCCTAGCCTCTGCCCTATATGACTCTTCCCTTTGGTGATTTTAGTCTGTATCCTTTTACTGTAATAAACCGTAACTATGAGTATAATGACTTTTCTGAATTCTTTGAATCCTTCTAGAGAATTATTGAAACTTAAGGTGCTCTGGGGGCTCTCCTGAACTATAGTTTTGAACATGTAATCTTCAGGTGCCAACAGTAAGTCTTCCTTATACACAAACTCTGCATTAATTATCTGCATGAAACTTTTTACTCTTTTTAACAGAGTTCTTCTGTGAAGGTTTATTGCTATTTGCCCAGCATGTTAAAACATTTCCTGACACAAAGAAGGCATTCAGCAACTACTTATTAACTGAGTGAACTGATGACAAGCTTATTTTTTCCCATTGTTTCCTTTCTGTATTAAGAAAGTAGACTCTTCAGTCTATTACTGTCTATTACTCTCTATCAGTCTTACAATGGCTCCATGTCAGCTACCACTCTATTTTTCTTCTTCCTTTCGGAGAAAAATTCTTTGCATTGTCTGCACTTGCAGTGTCAAAATCTCTCCTTCCATGTTCTGATCTTCTTTTTCTTTTTCTTTTTGGTCTCTGCAAATATCCTGGTTACCAATGATCTTCACCTTACTAACTGAGTAGTCAATTTCCAGGTGGCATATTACTTATTTCTTTGATAGAGTTAACTATTTCTTCATTTTTGCAAGACTTCCTTCCTACTTGGCTTATTGGAAAGAGCAGATCTTAGTTTTCCATCTACCTTTTAAGTGACATGCCACATGATCTTTTGTTAGTTCTCTCCCTATCCTTTATTTCCTGGATATTGAAAAGCTTCAAAGTAAGTTCTTAGAAATTTTATTTTTTTTAAATAAATTTAAACTTATGTCCATAGTGATTTCATACACTTTTAAAACCTAAAGTACCATATCTATGCTGATTATTTAAAATTTCCTATCTCCATTTCAGATCTCTGCCCTATATTCTGGACTCCTATATATATAAAACCACTGACTTAATAATATGGTTTGGCTGTGTTCCCACCCAAAATCTCATCTTGATTGTAATCCCCATGATCCCAATAATCCCCATGTGTGGAGGGAGAGACCAGATGGAGGTAATTGGATCATGGTGGCAGTTTCTTCCATGCTATTCTCGGGAGAGTGATTGAGTTCTCAGGAGATCTGATGGTTTTATAAGTATTTGGTAGTTCTTCCTGCCTTCCCTTCTCCTCCCTGCCACCTTGTGAAGAAGGTGCCTTGCTTCCACTTTGCCTTCCACCATTATTGTAAGTTTCCTGAGGCCTCCCTGCCCACCAGGCTGAACTATAAGTCAATTAAACCTCTTTCCCTTATAAATTACCCCGTTTTAGGCAATTCTTTATAGCAGTATGAAAATGAACTAATACAATTAACATTTCTGTTTGGATATCTACTAGGCAAACCAAACTTAGCATCTAATTTTAAACATCCAAATATTCAATGTCCAAAGCTGAACATCTAATACTTTTTTTCCCCACACTTGCTTCTCCAAAAGTCTCTTCTAGTGCAGTAAATGGTAACTAGAAACTTGCAGTTTCTCTGATAGCAAACCACAGAGCGGCTCTTCATTCTTCTCTTTATTCATACCCCTCATCCTATCTCCTAAGACATCCTGTGGCCTCCAGCTTCAAATACCTTGAATCTTATCAATTCTCATTATCCACAGTGCCACTTTGGAGTTCTAGTCTAAACAAATATAAGCTTTTACCTTCATTATTATCACAATTAGCCTCCCTGCTTCTTGTTCTCCCTGCTTCTTCCATCACCCTTTTGCATTCTATAAACACAGTGACCAGAGTGATATTGTTGCAATGTAAGTTAAACAGGTCAGTCCTCTGCTCAGAACCCTCCAATGACTTCATGCTTAACTTGGAATTAAGGACAAATAATTCCCAATAGTCTACAAGGCCCATATGATCTGTCCCTTATAATCACCCATTACCTCTTTGATGTTATATTCTATATTTTGTCTTTGTTTTCCACATTCTTCTCATGCAGTCCTCAACGGGTTTTTCTTAAAATACCGTAGAAAGACTTCTTCCTTAGGATCTTTGTATTTACCGTTTCTTCTGGGTGTATTGCTGCTCCTGAAGTTATGTATATGGCTTGTGTGTTCACCTCTATTAGGCTTTAGTGATACAATACCTTCTCAGTGAAGATTTTTCGTGCTACTCTAACCCAACAAGCAACCCCCACAATCACCTTCATTAATGCCTCAATACTCTCAATTTCTCTACTATGACTTATTCCATACCTTGACATTTATCACCATCTAAAATGTAATGGGTAGATATTTAGTTATCATTTCTATTCTGTGGTTCTTCCCACTACACTAGAATATAAGCTTTATAATAGCAGGATCTGCACCTTCAGTACCTAGAACAAAACCTAGCATGTAGAAGTCATTCAGTGAATTATTACTCAGTAACTGTTAAGTAATTTATTTGTAAAAATAAGAATATTTTTCCAGTGAGTAAGCTGTACAGGTGTGCAGTAGAAGCCACCACAAAAATTGTGGAATAAACATGGCAGTTGACAGTTCCCAAGTTGTGCTATTTGCTAGCAGAGTGAATTACTCAAGATATAAAATATATCACATTAGCAATTTCTATAGTTGAAACATTGATATAATACAATTTCTAAAATTTATGTGATAATTACATGACATAACAACATAGGACAGTTCTTGACATCACAGCAGATGTTCAATAGTGCTAGTTCTTACTGTCCTTGAATTAAGCATGTGTATGTATGTGTGTGAATAGCTTACAAATAATGTCAACTAATGTAATGACTGTATGCACCTCAAGATATCATCAGCTTAGAGTGAATTAACAAGTCTGTAAAAATCATAGAAACTTGAAGCTGGCCTAGAGGCCATCTATCCTAAACAGTTCTTTTGAAAGATAAAGAAAAATCTGGATATGTTAAGTGATTTTTGATGAAGGTGGATACAAAATCCAAGTCTCCTGAGCCCTAGTGCAGTGTTGTTTGGAATCAAAACAAAAATAAGAGAAACCCTGATTTTGTCACGAATACCCACATGCAAGGCTGAATCCTGTCCCAGAAGTCTGTTAGGTGTGATAATAAGGCTGCTGAGTGGCTAGAAAGAGTGATTCAGAGACCTGAGAATAGAGAATAGTCTAGGACACAGATACTTTCAGTTTTCACCCTTATTCATTTGGACAGACTGATGTGACAATAAAGGGGAAATTCACCTCGCATCCAGTCGTTGGAACCCCAGAGAAGACTCTAGCTAAGCATTAACTGAAGTGCAGCGTGCTCCGAGGTTTGCAGCTGTGAGATAATCATAAGTCTGTGAACATAGTGAGCCAGGAAGCTGAGAGCAAAGTGTTTCCAATTCATGAGAAGTACATTTGTCTTATAATGGCCACAGTTGTCTTAGTGTCATTTTACTTAAAAGATAGCACCTTTGCTGAATGAAGCTGGGGGAGGAAGAGCCAGCTTAAAAGACATGTAATCATCATTGCCCTATAATTGGGCAGGCATGTTAACTGGTCAGACTGTTCCTTTGGAACCGGCAGCTTTAAAAATGGAAAGAAATAAAAGGTAACTATAGCCCTATTGCCAACTGTTTTGCAAAAGACACAGTCAATCTTCCCTTTTGTAGTTAGCAGAAACACTAGTGGTGTCACCTAAGACGTGAAGAAATTTTATTGTCTAGGTGTAATCAGAATGGCTTGAGGCTTTTGTGAGGCAGTTTTTTTTTTTTTTAAGAAAATAAAGTATTTCAAAAAGCTCACTTGTCTCTTTTCAAAGAAAAACTACTTATTTCCTTTGCCAGTAATATCTACTCAATAAGCATAACTAGACTAAGATTTTAAACTCTTCACGTAAAATGCAACTTAGAAAGATAAAAAAAAATCCCCACCGAAGTGTATATCCTGTATCCTCTCAAATCCTATCCCTCACTGTCAAATTCAAAATAATACTATGAAAGAAAAACTGTAACTGTTACAAAATGCTTGAATAGATTATTAATGTCTAATGTAGATTCTTAGAAATTGCTGCCAAGAAACTTTATGCAAAGAGGATTATTCTGTTCTACCATTTGGCATCAAGTGGACTTGCTGTGTGTTTTCAATTAACAATGAGAAACCACACACACCTATCCAGGTGTTTAGCTCCATTGGTATTTCTCAGAAATTTATATGTAGTCAATGTAAATGAGGACAGTAGGTAAAAAATCACACTAGGCTAGACAATTGTTATGAAAAAAAATATTACCACTGTTTCTGACCCGTTTCTGTTTTGGTCTCTATTGTTATTTGCCAATTCCCATGATTAGTTTATGAGATGCATTAAGTATTCAGGGATTTCACTGGTCCAAGTTTCAATTAGCATTTTCTGAGGTATACAGGTTAGTACTTTGCCGAGACTTCATGCTGAATGTTAAATTGACCCCTATGCAAAATTGCCACCAGGTGGCAGAAGTCAAATTACGAACAAGAGAAAATGACTAATTTAACTAAAACAAGTAATGACTTGGGATTTATTGCACAATCATTTACTGATTGCTTTCTATGTACTTCTATGTATAAAAACATTATGTCCTTTCTCTCCTCAAGAAAATCTCAATTCAATAACTTGTCAAGCTATCCAAGGAAAGCTCAGATTCTAAATCCTAATTCTGATCCATATTAACCATATGACCTATGGCAAATAATTGTTTAATTTCATTAATCTTTAGTTTCATAATCTGAAAATGGGGTTAGTTGCATCTTGGAGATAAGTTAAAATATTAAAATACCATTTATGTAAGAGTGCTTAGGATTTTGTCTGTCATATAACAGATACACATGTATGTTAATTTGTTCCACCTAGGACTGGTTATATAATAACTCTCAAATCTCTTACCCATGGGAAGTAGCAATAGAGCAAGGTAGATAAGGAGGCAAAGAAACAAGTGTCATTTTATTCACTCTCATTACTTTTAGGTAGAGAAGAGAATTTGAGAAATCTTTCTCTGGCACCTAAAAGGGCCCAACAATAATGATAATCAAGATAACATTCACAGATGTTTTAGTTATATAACTGTGAGGCTTGGATATAGGATTTCACTCTGATTTGAGTCAGTAACTTTAAATTCTTTAGACTCCTTTTGCATGACAAGATTCTTTATGCAGCTGATGTTACCTCATTCTTCAGAAAGAGATACCCTTTTAAATTGTTTTGATCCAGGAAATGATTTGTTAAATTATTTGAAATAGTTCAAGCAAGTTCTTCCATAAAGGAAGTAGAGTTTATACTTGCAAGAGGGCTGTTAGTCTAATTAAATAAGAAGATTCATTCCACCAAATAAATCCTGACGGTTTTTTTGTTCATTGATAATGAAGGAAGTATGAGGAGGGGCTCCCTTTGCATCCAAGACTTCTCACTAGTAAGTCAACCTACAAGATCATCGCCACATATTTCTATTGTTAAACTCCTTATGCATTTAAAGGGCAGTGATACCAACTAATGATTACTGTCTTTCATGCTCATTTTTCTTTCTTTTTTTTTTATTAAAGTATTAGTAGCCCATGCAATTCTGTAGGAGTTGTCATTTAATGACATTTTGTATTTCTGGTTTATCTTTTAATAAGAAACCCTGCTGATCTGCCTCTCATTTTTCTTCAAAGTAACTCAGCTGGAAGATGAATGCCAGTTACTGTTATCTGGGGTGAGCTAGAAGGAAAGTGGTAAGCTTGGGAAGCCTGTCTATGGCCTAAGAATGACTGATTGCTTCAGCTTGCTATTTTCTAGTTAGAAATCTCTGAATGGTAAGCCATTTAAAATGTTTTTTTTGTTTGTTTGTTTTTTTTTTTTTTTTTTGTAAACCTTTATGATTCATGACAAAGACTTTTATGTATTTTTGAAGCTTTGATCTCTGGGTTTGACTATGTCTATACTAAATTTCTGATTATAGTTATAAATATATTGTAAGTAAAATTTATAGAGCATGATTATACATTTTAGTGGGCAGACATCTGAATAGAAGATAAAGGGAAAGAGTCATAATAACATAAAGAAGATATCCTTTTGATAATGATAATGAAAAAATAAATGACTTATGAAATTTATCACAACTAGCACATGATGAGAGAGTATCTTGCCAGAAACACACACTTTACTTTTGACAGACATGAAAATCAAACTCCTAAAATGGGAAATTTCATTCCTTACTGTTGGGAATGCAAAATGAGACAGTCACATTGGGAAAGAGTTTGTCATTTTCCTGTGATGTTACACTTACCACACCACCTATTAATCCCAATTTCGAATGGTTATTCAAGATAAAATGATGTTTTTATTTCTGTCCTTCAGTATGGAGAAAGAAGGAAAGGAGAAGGATTTGAAGAAGGTTTTACTGATAGAGGAGTATTTTTATCTAAAGTGGCAGATAACATGGATCTTAAGGAAACAGGTGGAGCTAACAGTTACCCAGAGGACAGAATACAAGCAATAGTCAAACCAAGGAAAGAGCCATGGGTATAAACACAGGCCACATGGCTGTGAGAGTGAGCAGAAGCGTTTCCCAGGCAATCATTCAAGACACATTTCTGACCACAGAGAATTTCATAGACTACCAATAAAGCAAAAAAACTAAACATCACACTCAAAAAAGAATCCATTTGTTCACCACCGGGACTAGATTAAGAGAAAAGTGTAGTGTGAGTCAGCACAGGTTATTCTCTCTGATACACTAGGTAAGTGTTCTCACCAGTTTCTAGGTTAGAAAGAAGGATCTACTGTATACTTTGTACATTTCATTACATATAAAAGTAATAAAAAATTGATTTTATAGAAGTTGAGAGAATAGTGGTTACCAAAGACGAAAATAGGAGAGAAGGAGATGAGCAGAAGTTCGTCAATGGGTACAATGTTACAGTTAGAGGGGAAGAGGAAGTTCTGGTATTCTCTTGACCAGTAGGTTGATTATCGCTAACAATAAAGCACTGTACTTATCAAATAGCTAGTAGAGAAGATGGAATATTCTCACAACAAAGAAATGATGATGGTTTTAGATAATGGATATGTTAAGCATTGTGATTAGATAATTTCACAATGTATGCATGTATAAAAATATCACATTGTACCCCATAAATATGTATAACAATTACATTTCAATTTATAAAAACAAAGTTAAGTGATAACAGAAGACATAAGTACTATTTTATTAGAAAATGAAAAAATAAATGACTTATGAAATTTATCAGAACTAGCACATGATGAGAGAGTATCTTGCCAGAAACACACACTTTATTTTGACAGACATGAAAATCAAACTCCTAAAATGGGAAATTTCATTCCTTACTGTTGGGAATGCAAAATGAGACAGTCATATTGGGAAAGAGTTTGTCATTTTCCTGTGATTTTACACTTACCACACCACCTATTAATTCCAATTTTGAATGGTTATCCAAGATAAATAAAAATATGTTTGCCCAAAAACCTGAACATAATCATAATCACTAGGAACAAAGAAAACAATCAGATGTCCTACAACAAGTGAGTGAATAAACAAAGCATGGTCATATGTGTATTCCATTATGCAGCAATAAATGGAATGACTAGCATTAATAACAATGTATTGTATACCTGAAAACTGCTCAGATTGGAGATTTTTAATATTTTCTTCATAAGAAATAATAAATATGTGAGGTGATGAAACTGTTATTAGCTTGTTTTAGCCTTTCTGCAGTATATATATTGTCAAACATCATTGTACACTATAAATATATATGATATTTTTTCAATTAAAAAGGAAAGAACTATTAATGCAGGCAACCATTGGATAATCTCAACGAGAACATGCTGAATAAAAGAATTCAGTTTCAAAATATTAAACATTGTATAATTCCATGTATATGACATTTTCAAAAAGAAACAAAATTATTGTGACTGAGAACAGATAGCGATGCTGAATGGTTGAGACTGGGGGAGTGTGTGACTATAAAAAGATGACACTGGGGAGGTTTTTGCAGTGATAGAGTGGTTCTGTTTCCACAGTCCTGATGGTTACAGAAATCTATACCTGTGCTAAAATTCACAGAATTCTAAACAATAAAGCCAATTTCCTGCATGTTAATGTTTAAAATATAATAAAGCAAAAAAATTACATCACACACAAAAAAGAATCTGTTTGTTCACCACCTGAATGTCACTAAGTCTTCCAATTATCTGGTGTCTGTGTGGTCTTTCACAGAAGCAAATCATCTTAAGCTCCCATGCTACCTCTTCTGGAAAGTTCAACCATTTTCCCAAAATCTTCCATGGATCTAGAAAACATATCTCAACCAATTTTTTTTTCTGCTTCTACTGATTTCTAAACTTTAAATTCTGTGATTATTCTCTTTGCTCTGCTCTTTATATGCTACACATGGAAAATTTCCCCTTTTCTTAAGACCCCAGCGTCACTGATTCAACTGAGAGTAAATGGTTTACTTCAGTCCCTTGGCCATACCTGCTACAGACCCTTGGCAATACTGGCAGCAGACCCTTCGTCATCACTGACACAAGAAACTTTTCTCTTAGCTTCCTTTCTTGTGGGCCTGCCTGATGACATATTTGTTTGATCCTTTCTCTCTTTCTGTACCCTTAATTTCAGAATGCTACAAATATCTGATATTTGTCATTCTCAGCAGTTTAGTAGTTTGTCATGTGATTACCCTCTTGCATATCTTGCAGGAATTATGACAAGATCATAATAATTGCCTTTCACCACTATGTGGTGATCTAATTAAGTGTTTTCTCTATTTACTTCGGTAACATCGCTCCTCCCCTACAATGCAGCTCAGCAGCAATTATGTTTTTAAAAGTTATTTTAACTTTTGTATATGGAAATTATGTATAGGAAAGTACATGTAGTTCTCACTACACATTATGGATTATAGATTCAACTTTTCTTATTCAAATCAAAGGTTGTAAGACAGAAGCAATTGGATTGGGTAGAGATTCTGGTAGTTAGAATGAAAAAAAATTATAAAGCACCTTCTATAAGTAGAACATTTAACAAGGTTTACAAAATCTCACATTTATTGTTATTGAGAGTTTTTTTGGTATTCTTGATGGTAGTTTTTGTGCACAGAAAATATTATGGTTGGTGCAAAAATAATTGGGAGTTTGCTACTGCTTTCAGTGGTTTTTGATTTTTGCACTGACCTGATAAAATTTGTAACCACTTTAACATTTGAAACTAATGTTTACTTTATATTCTAAATCAAAAATATATTAATCCATAAACTTGTACTTTAATTTATAAATGTTGTCATTCTTTTAATAAATCTGTCAAGCTTTATAATCACCTTTAAGTCAGCCTTCATAACAATTAAGTTTCCTTAAAATTTTAAACTACCTTTGTAAATTCAGCATAATCCATTTTTTTTCCGAAGTACTTCAACTGCCTAACAAAACTATTCTAAGTACCAAAATGAGTCTTCTAAATATAATAAATAAATTAAATATAAAAAGGTGATATTCCAATATTGTAATCAAATTTATTTAACTTTTCACATTTAAACCAACCCTGTAGTTCCGTAGTTCTTTTGGATAAACATTGAAATTGACCTTTCTCATTTTAAAGCTTGAAACTTATATTTGTTTTACCTGAGTTCTTTTCTCAGAAAGGGACCTTCAGGCCTCTCAAAAAAATTATCAAAGAAACTGAAACTCACCAGATCACCATACCAGATGCCAGATGCCTCACTCATCATTGCTTCCTTGCCCCTCCTAGTTTCTGTTTTCTTAAACCTTGTTACATTTCTTCCCAGCTATATAAACCCTTTGTTTTAGTCAGTCAGGAAGATGTATTTGAGACTAAGCTCCCATCTCCTCAGCTGCAGCACCTGATTAAAGCCTTCTTCCTTGGCAATACTTGTCATCTTAGTGATGGCTTTCTGTGTGGCAAGCAGCAGGCCCTAGACCAAACTCCACGTTTCAATAACAACATTAAAATAAAAAATGGCTGCTCTGAAGGGCTGGCATTGAGTACCTGTGGCTTTTCCACATGCACAGTGCAAGCTGTCAGTGGCTCTGTTATTCTGGGGTCCGGAGGATGGTAGTTCACTTCTCTCAGCTGCACAAGGCACTGTCCAAGTGGGGAGTTTGTGTGGGGGTTCCAGCTTCACATTTTTCATCTGCACTGTCCTAGTAAAGGTTTTGTGTGAGGGTACTCACTATCCCTGCAGCAGGCTTACACTTGGACATCCAGGCTTTTCCATACATCCTCTGAAATCTAGGCAGTCTCCCAAGCTTCAACTCTTGCAATCTGTGTACTTGCAGGGTTAATACCACATGAAAGCCAGCAATGCCTCTAGCTTGCACCCTCTGAAGCAGAGGCCCAGGCTATACCTGGACACATTTTAGCCATGGCCGGAGCTGGAATGGCTGGGGTACAGGAAGAAGTGTCCCCAGCTGTCTGGCGCAGAAGGGCTCTGGGCCTGGACCATGAAAGCATTTTTCCTTCCTAGGCCTCTGGGCCTGTGATGGGAGGGGCTGCCTCAAAGGTTTCTGAAATGGCTTCACGGCCCCTTGCCCTTTTTTCTTGACTATTAGCACTTGGCTCCTCTTTACTTATGTCAATTTCTGCAGCCTACTTGAATTCCTCACCTGAAAATTGGCTTTCCTTTTCTACCATAGGGCCAGGCCACACAGTTTTTAAACCTGTAAAGCCACAGGGCAGGGCTTTCCAAGACCTTGAGAGCCCATTCCTTGCATCAGTGTTCTCTGGATGTGAGACATGCAGTCAAAGGAGATCATTTTGGAGCTTTAGATTTAATAACTGCCTTACTGGGTTTTGGACCTATATGGGGCCTGTAGCTCCTTTCTTGCCCATTTCTCCCTTTTGGAGCAGCAGTATTTATCCAATGCCTGCATGCTCATTGTATATTAGAAGTAACTAACTTGTTTTTTATTTTTCAGGCTCATAGCAAAAGGGACTAGCCTTGTTTCAAATGAGACTTTGGACTTCTGAATTAATGCTGAAATGAGCCAAGACTTTGGGGAATGGTTGAAATATCTGATTGCATTTTGCAATGGGAGAAGGACATAAAGTTTGGGAAGAGGCAGGGTGGAGTGATATGGTTTGTATCAGTGTCCCTGCTCAAATTTCATTTCAAATTATAGTCCCAAGTGTTGGAGGTGGGACCTGGTAGGATGTGATTTGATCTTGGGGGCAGATTTCTCCCTTGGTGCTGTTCTTGTGATAGTAAATTCTTGTAAGATCTGGTCTTTTAAAAATGTGTGGTACCTCCCTTTTCTCTCTCTTTCTCCTGCTTCTGCCATGTGAAGTGCTGACTCCCCTTTTGGCCTTCTGCCATAATTAGAAGCTCCTTGAGGCCTCCCCAGAAGCAGAATCTACTATGCTTTCTGTATAGTCTGCAAAACCATAAGCTAACCAATCCTCTTTTCTTTATTTTAAGAAGAAAATTGAAAGTGTCATTTACTTAAATATTTTAACTATACTTAAATACTTTAATTATAATAATAAAATTAACCTATTACATATTCTAACATATACCTTTCCATTATACAATGGATATGGAAAGGTATACATTATACATGGATACCTTTCCATTATATAATGTATATTCCATATATGATAATTATAATTATGTATATTTATTGCATATATTCAGTGTATATTCATATATATGTATACATACATTGTTCTTAAGCTTAACACAAAAGCATTAAAACTATAGGCTTCGTTACTTCTAACTTTTCTCTTTTAAATTTTTTTACTTCTTTTTTTTAATGTAGCATTATAAATTCCTGCTCATACTTCTAATTTTTAATAGCCTACCAGAAATTTTAAAAATTTAAAACATACTTGCCAACAAATATTCATATTATTTCAAGTGTTTTAGAGTATTTTCCAATGGAGTTTGAGGTTACATGCCTAATCATAGAAATTGCTTATCAACCAGGAAGAAACCCGGAGTCTGCACTGCTTTCCTCAGAATGATGCGATACACCCAGAGATCTCTCATATAATTACTGTGTATCACCTCCAAGTTTATACTTTCCAAATAATATAGTCTTTTAGTCTAGATCATCTGGATTTCATGCTAGCTTATAGACACTTCACAAGTAAAACTCAAATGTCAAACCATTCTAATTTTCATTATGAATTATTCCCATAAAATTCTTGTATGGCAAGGCAGTAAATCTTAGAGATATTAAAGTTACTTCTGACTGGATTCTGTCTCTTATGGCTTAGTATCATATTTTGGGCAGGGCAATAAACCATGACAATACAACAAGCCTGAAATGTGGATTTTTAATACTTTCCCAAGTGAGTTATATATATTGAACCATAGATACATGCTTACTTAATAAAATAATTTCTTTATTATATATACTTATATGTACAATACTGTTTATAGTATACTGTAAATTAATATTTTTTACAAACTAATTTCTTTCAATATAGTGTACTTTATTTATAGTGAACACCTAAATTTAAATTATTAATTCACTAAACGTAAAAGTTACCACAGTGTGATTTATATATGTTAAACTTATTGTGTAATTTTACAGGAAGAAAATTTCTCAAGAAATATGTCAGGAAAATTAATTATTTTTCAAGTCATCTTGGTCTTGTTTATGTGCATATTAATTTTATATATTTATACTAACATTATTTTACATATCCTACATCATGCTTTCTTATATCTTGTTTTAAATATATTAATTTATCAAGTGTAAATATATAAATATTTTCTGGTATATTTTCTTTAAAAAAATACTAAGAATCCCCAAAAGTGGAAATAGCCTAGGCCTCTTTGGATATCTGATACTATTTAGTCTTAATAAAGATTTGGGAGAAAAGGAAAATATTTGGGGGATTCAAAGATACCAGATTTCTTTACTGAAGGGTCAACTGAACTTTTATCTCCCATATGATTGTATTTTATATTCTTCAGGTAATTGTGTTTTATATTGTATATTACTTTATATTACTATTAAAAATGGAAGGAAAGTATGTTTTCTATTAACTCAGATATAATTTTATCATATATTTATCACTTTAAGGAATGTATAGCAGACTTCTCTGTAGATGATGAAAATATAGAGATATAACATGGTACCTCATCCTAAAGAATTACAGCTTCTTTGAAAAGAGATTATTTGTAAACACAAATAGAAGTTTGATACTTTACTCTTGGAATACAGAGTAAAGATAGAAGAATAACATGTAGAAGAATCATTTAATTCTCTTTATTTATTCTTTCTGCTTTTTGATAATATGAGAGGTAGTGATGAGTTCATTCATTCATTTATTCATTAAATAAAATTTATTTATTTGTAAAATGGGTAGAATTCCTATATGTCAGAAATCATTTAGATCAAAGGATAGAGGACAAATTAAAAAAAAAAAGTCCTTACCTTCAAGGAGCTTTTATTTTAGAATAGAGATAGACAAATCACTAAATATGTAAAATATAAAGTATATCAGATAAAGTTAAGTGCTGAAAAGAAACAGAAATCAGGGAAGGATGAAAGGGATTGCTTACCTCAGGTGAGCTGCTTCACTGTCCATGCCCCTGTATGATTATATTCTGGGGAAGAGGGATGCTCTGGGTTTCTTTTGGTGACCATCGATAACAGGGATTGACATTGTAATGAGATGTTCTCAAGCTAAAATAATGGTGTCGCGGCAGTAAATGTTGTGAAAGAGGGAATGGTAGAAGTCTTGATGGAAGAACACAAAGTTTTAAGGGCCCCTCTTTATTGTTGCTAATGAGCCAATGATAGTGTGAAAGCCAGGAAAGGAGAGATCTTTGTGTGAAACATGTTGGGAACTCTGGGTTTCCTCTTGACCACTGACAGTGGAATCAACCAATCAGCCAGTGCATCTGTAGGCCTAGGGGTTCACTGTAAGTTAACTGCTGGGATGTCAGCTAACTCAAGAGCACTGTCCACTGTGTCTTTTTAAAGAATGCAAATATGTAAAGAAACCTCTCCAGGAGCCCCTGATCCCTGGCTGGGCAGGCTACCTGCCCAGACCCAGAGTCACTGAATTAGGCTGTGGCACGAGATACACTGTCATAGGCAAAAACTGCTACAAGGACTTCCTGGACATCATGGAGAGGGCCAAGAAAGCACGTCTGAAACCATACGAAGAGGGAATCTGTCTTGGGTCCTCACCCCAGGCACAAGATCAAAGGGGAGAAGTGCAAACTCAGGGCAGTGGTTTACTAGATGTCCCCATCCCAGTGCTAGGACACACACACACAAAAAAAGATAAGGGAAGAAGTAGTCTATATGCTTCAGATTATACTCAGTGTATACTTGGGTTTTTAATTGACATTCCATTGATAAAGATTAACTATATAAACTCCTAAATTCAGACTGTTAAAATAGTAGATTAGTCAATAATTTATTCTTACACTAAAGTGGAATAATTTATTGAAATTAAAGTAGAATAATGCCTCTAGTAAATAAAAATTTAATTTTAATACTGTGGATTACGCCTTTTCTATGCTTACTCCCTCCTTCAGCCCCTTGATCAATTTGTAATGACATGACAAAGCTTTCTTTTTTTCCCTTGTGTTGATCCTGCCATTTCTTCTGTCTTCTTAAACCTTATCATAAATTTTTGCTATCTCAGAAAGTAATTCTAATACTCTATTCTCAAATTCAGAGCCTTTCACCAGCATGGCCCATATAACATTAATTCTTTCAGTTTTGTTCAGCTGTGCTTTTGATTTTCTGGTGTGTAGCTCCGTTTTACTGCTCATGGAATTCACTGGCCTGAGTTTTCTCCAAATATTTTATAATACTTTTGAAGATACAACATGCTTTATGCTTTTTTAGATATTTTTAATGCACAATTGCGTATTAACCCAAGATAATTCTATATAAATGCAGTAAATAATCCTGTTCAATAACATATTTTCTAAATTATCTGATCTGGGATCCATAACAACCAATTTCTCAATACTTTTTATTAATAGCTCATGGCAATATCATTCTGCAGAAGACATTTAGAAAAAAAGCCCTGATCTATAAGTAATTATATTTATTCCCTAGACATCTCTTTTTGGCTTATATGGTTTCTAGAGCTGAAAATTATGATAAACTTGGTACAGGAGAGCTAAACATTCTATGAACTTTTGAATTAAAAAAGCTCTGCTGACATTTGGCAATGGATACAATCATTTAAATATCTCATTTTCTATTTGTGTCTTGATTCAGAATATTTGATTTTACCTAATAAGATTGCCTATGTATCTGGTTAAAATGAAATTGGTATTTATCTCTGTAGTATATTAGGAAAGCAGGGACTTGTTATGCCTTAATGCAGTGGTTCTTTACCCAGAGCATGCATCAGAATCATGTGAAGGATTTGTTAAAATACAGAATGCTGAACTCCACTACTGGAGTCTCTGATTTAGCAGGTCTGGGATGAAGCCCCCAGATTTACACCTCTGACAAATTTTCAAGTATTGCTGATGCTGCTGGTGCAAAGCCCATAGATTAAGAACCATTATCTTAGTGCACAACATGCAAAATCACTTCTTGAGTATTGGTGAAATTCTTAGTGTGCCTAAGAATCACTGAGATGAAACTTAAGTCAACAGCCAATTTACTATGATTTTTACATTCCTAATTCTCAATTTCTCTGTCCCCTTCCTCTCAATATCTCAGGTAGATTTGATGACCTCTTGTAACAGGAAGTTAAGAGTCCCAAAGAAATAGAGAGCACATGCAGTATTAGATAATTCAAAGAAGTTTCTTTATTAAGGAACTATTTACAAAAGTGTGGAATTAGTACCATATCCTGAAACTTTATCAGTCAAGTTATTGACGTCCTTAGGCTCAAAGCAATAAAGTGAGGGAGAGAATACTGGAACCTGCAGATGTGCAGTTGATTAGAAAATCAGTAACTTTCAATCAAGCCAGCTCAAGATGATTTATAGGCAGGGAACTAATCCTTCCTTCTGATTCTCAATGGCCAACCCCCCCGCAAAATCACTGTTTACTAGAACCATGGACATTGCTTTTATGTGTTACCTTCAAGAGACCAGCTTGATAGAAAAGATTTTATTCAGCAGATCAGTTTCTTCATACCATTTACTGGAGACTGTTTTAATTTTTTTTGTCACAAATACACTACATCCAGCATAGCAACTTCAGTGAGACTACTACTTGGAAAAGTTTGCAGCCATCCACTGTCATCCACTATGATTCATTCAGCTTTGGTAGGGGCTAGACTGGTGAAAAAAATGGTAATATGATGGGGACCACCTCTCCTCATTTTTAAATTATTTTAGAGTGAGAGCAATCTCTGTTATTCTCATGAGGATGCAGTATTGTTGGTGATTTACAACTTTGGGAGAAGGGGCATTTTCAGAGATTCTCCTTTGTTTTAATCACTATGATAGCTCTTATGCTATAGGTAAAGGAATCAACATGAGTATTTAGCCAATTACAAGTTTATCCATTCAAATTACTTATTCAGTGGCTGGAAAAATCACTAGTAGGTGACTTTGTGAACCCTGTCGATGTACTGTGAATTGGATCTGAGCCAGGACTCTATTCATTATCTACACTGCATATTTCCTTACTCCAACATTGGTTTTCATGGTGCTTTTCGTTCCTGGTTCCCCATGTGTAACAGTCCTGGAACTGTTTAGGTATTTCTTTCCTACAGTGTCTTTCTCTGATTAAATGGGCATATAGCCCTTTGGGGAAGATGAGGAGGAATTATTACTGGATATAATTCTTGGGTGCTTCTCCAGGATAGCCTCCTTTTCAGCCAGTGGAGTTCAAGTCTAGGAAGCTGGGCAAAATATCATTATTGGAATGGTTGTCCCCAGCCTCTATATACATAAGCTCATACATCCTTGATTTCTTTTTTATTGTATAAAATAACCATAAATAGTTATACATTTAAATATGGGTTTTATATTTATATAAAAGCAGCGTATTTTTGACTGCACTTCTGTATTGATCTAAGAACAATGTTCTATGAACCATCTCCATAGCTGTCTTTGAATCACAGACTCCTTAGACTCCTTACTGACATACAGTCTCATGGAGGTTTAACTTTTGGTTAAGGGAAAAAAAAATTAAAACATACATAATTTGACTTTGTCAAATACCTATCCTGTGTCTTTGCAATCTAAACTATGCTAGGAAAGTAAGAGTGTATTTGAGGGATAGATTTTTACATAACAGAGCTTTCAATCAAAGATTCTTACAAATAAACCTAGTAAAAGTTCCCATTAGTAATTCTCATATGGAACATTCCTTGATGTGGCATTAAATCTTTGATATAAATTTAAGTGTTCATAAATCTTCCAAACATTTTCTGGGAATTGGTTGGCTTAGTTAGATGATGAATTAAGTAAGTTGACAAAGTCTATTCTTTGAAATTAGTTGTAGAAGTTGAACCCAGATGTAAAAGGAAAATCAACTATGTACCTTCTCTATCATGTCTTTATTTTTTTCCAGATAATAAGAAATTACACAGGTAAAAATTGTTCTTTAGAGAGACATTTTCTCTTTAAATACAAAATGATAATAACTCTGAATTGTATCATACAATTTTCAATTGAATATGCTGTGCAGTAGACATAATAGGAAAAATACCAGAAAATATATTTTAAGATAGGAAAGATAGCCTACTTGGATAGACTGCTTAAAAAATTATATGACAGCTTTGTAGTAAATAGATTGGTAATATTGAGTAAGTTTCCATTCTGCATTTCAGTTTTCTCATTTGAAAAGAAGTGGCCAATATTTAGGGTTTCGTTTTTATTGCTTTGTGGTCCTATTCACTAACTAGAGGTGATATGGCAGAGTGCCCGCTGGCTTAAATATTGGAATCCACAAACAAACAAAACAGAAACCAAAACAGGTTTCACCCTGGCTTCACCACTAACTAGCTTTGTTAACTTATTTCACTAATCCTTGGCTTTCTTATCCGGAAAATGGGAATAATAATATAAGGATAAAATTCAATGATGTGCTTACCATAGTTTTTGAGACATAGAAAATGCTAAGGAAACACTGCTACTTTGTGCAGTGGTTAAGAGTGGAGAATCTAGAGCCGAACTGCCAGGTTCATGTCCTGTCTCTTTCTAATTACTGTCTATATGAATTTGAGCAAAAACAAATGTCTAGTAACTCACTTTTTGTTCTATAAAATATTAGACCAGACTGTTCTCATGAGGTAGTTACAAAATACATTAAGCATAGTCCTTGGCAAATAGTTTCTCTTATTTGATGTTATTCTCTAATATTATTAACACATATTCTTCATTGGGCAGAATATATTCAAAAGTAACGTCTGCCCCATTGCCATGCCCTTTATCAATAAGTCACTAAAATTATATTCAAATATTTCTACAATACACTCCAGATTCAGATTTTGCTCAGGGAATGTGCCTTTCCATGACAAAAAAAAAAAAAAAATGAGCTTAACTTCTTCAACTGAACTTCATGCTAAATAACTCACATACTCCAGTATGCTGTGTTTCTCTGTTTCTGAAAGTCCATATATATATGTATGTATGTATATATATATATATATATATATATTCCTTCCTTCCTTCTTTCTTTCCTTTGTTTCTCCATTCCTCCTTCCTGTCCTTCCTCCCTTCCTCCATCCCTTCCTTCCCTCCCTTCCTCACTTCCTCCCTTCCTGCCTTTATTTTTTTCTCCCTTCCTTCCTTCCTCCCTTCCTTCCTTCCTAAGACAGAGTCTCACTCTGTCACCGAGGCTGGAGTGCAGTGGTGCAGGCATCACTCACTATAGCCTTGAACTCCTGAGCACAAAGGGATCCTCCTGTCTCAGCCTCCCAAGCAGTTGGGACTACAGATGCATGCTATAATGCTCAGCTAATTTGTATTTTTTGTAGAAATGGGGTCTCACTATGTTTTCCAGGCTGGTCTTGAATTCCTGGCCTCAAGTAATCCTTCCAGCTGGGCCTCCAAAAGTGCTGGGATTACAAATGTGAGCCACCATGCCCAGCCTACTTGCTTCTTTCATTCTACATCAAGCACCCATTTATATTTAAAGAAAAATTTTCATTATGAAAAGTATTATTCTGGACTGCTTACTGATCACAACAGCAAAATAACACTAATTAATTTTGTTTGGATATTTATTTCAAAAGTATTATATATAAAATGGCTGAGAATTTTTTAATCAATAAACTAATAATTTAATACATTTTAAATATAAAATATGGTAATTTATAAAACAATAAAAATGTAAGTTAATAAAATTATATGGTAAACAATATCTTCATAATAAAATTAATAGAAAACTATATCAATCAATGGAATAAAATCTATCAATGAAGTTGATGGTTTAAATGAATTGAGATTTAAAAGGTACAATTTTAAACAGCAATGTGTGTAGGTGATAGGGCATCATCACTTGCAGCATGTGTGTATAATACTTTTAAGTTGCTCAATAAACTTCTGATTTTACTCTAGTCAGGGGAATAGTTAAAAGATAGTTACTAGCTAACTTGAGATTTTTATTGTCTTTAACAAGAAAATAGTCTCTTGTTTGATATATTGAAGGCATTTTTGGTTAACTATCTTCATATTGATAGTAAACTATCAATGATCTACCATTACTTCAAAAGAACATTTCTAGTTCATCTTTGTTTCCTTCAATTCAGTCATGGAAATGTGGAGATTTTTGTGCAGAGGTACATGTATTATTTTCAGCATTGCCATTTTTATATTTCATTTGTTCAGAAAATTTTTAATTTGGATAAGGCAATAACCTTTATAGGGCTAGAGAAAATATGTATTGTCAATAGTCATTTTATTATTATGTGGGTAAAGATGAATATTTTTCTAATGAGTATTCCTTTGAATCAAGTTATCATTGGCAAGTATATCTCTCTGGGTGTGACTGAAGTTGCAAATGATTCAAGGTTCATGTTTTCAAAAACATTAATGGGTGGTATTAAGGTAAAGAAAATAGGACTTTAATGCGTATAAATAGCTCAATATGCCAGAATACAAAATTGCTGAGATTTGGTATCCAAATAACAAGAAATGATGTTTATTCTCTCACTCATGATGTCTCAGAGTAGGGTTCTCCTTTTCCTCACTCCCCGACCCCTTTACCCTGCCTAAGAGGGTGATTCTGGTGAGCGATATAAGGATCAATGGTCAGAAGGTATTGATAACTCACATTGTTGTTGTTACCACAGTGATCGGTGAATGGTTATAGCATATAGTTAATATGCTTTGTAGTTAGATTTTTTCATTGTCTAGCAAGATTTCTGCCAATTTTCCAAAATTGCTCAGAGTATGTTATTTCAGATTTCTCTTGATTTTTATTTTGTTTTGTTGTTTGAGACAAAGTTTCACTCTGTCACCCATGCTGGAGTGCAGTGGTGGAATCTTGGCTCACTGCAACCTCCACCTCCCTGGATCAAGCTATTCTCTTGCCTCAGCCTCCTAAGTAGCTTGGATTACAGGCACACTCCACCACACCCAGCTAATTTATTTTATTTTTAGTAGAGATAGGGTTTCACCATGTTGGCCAGACTGGTCTTGAACTCCTGACCTCAGGCAATCTGCCTGCCATGCTGCTATTGCAGGTGTGAGCCACTAGGTCTAGCCCAGACTTATCTTGATTTTTTTAAAAGACCAATAACTTTGTAATGTAGTTATATTTTGCTTAATCCTACATAGTCAGTTTCATGTGGCATTTAAAGAATCATAACTCATATTCTTTTATCTCTCAATTTTTTTTAACTAATCCTTTAAAACTCACATGAATATCCCTATCTTCCTTGAGTGCTTTCTTCATTTCCAAATTGAATGTGGGTGCTTCTTGCTTCGAATTTCCCCCTTACTCAATTTGTGTTCCCCTATTACATCTTACAATTATGTTTTGTTTTTAATGTATGTTCATTTTTTTTGCAACTTTATTTTAACTCTTTCACTAGAATGTAAGCTCCATCAGGAAAAGTATTTACAGATGGTTCCCAATGTAGGTTCAACATATTATTTTTCAACTTTACAAAGGTTCAAAAGTGAGCTACCTACGGTAGAAACTGTACCTCAAATTGTGATATATTCACCACTTTATTATAAAGTATATGTTAGATAGTTTTGCCAAATTGTAGGCTAACGTAAATATTTTGACCATATTTCAGGCTAGTCTAAGCCATGCCATTTGATAGGTTAGGTTTATTAAATGCATTACAACTTTTATATTTTAACTTACAATGTGTTTTAGGATATAATCCCATTGTAAGTTGAGAAGCATCTGTATTATTTTCTTTTAATCATACACATACCCCAAATAGCATCTTCTCTGTATGAGAGAAGATATAAATTATTCAGAGTTCATGTGTTTAAAATTTTGAAGAATCAGCTTAAACTAAAGAAAAATGTTTCTTAATACATACTTTACTGAAAGAACAAACTTATTTCAATATATTTTTAATAATAAGTAGTGTAGTGGTTGCAAGGGTATTTATTATGTTGTATGCAGCATTTTTGAATGTCTGTAATATTTACTAATAAAAAAGAATAATAAATCATAAATTCTAGTTTAGTAAGTTTTAAAATCTTTTGTTTATTATGGTGTGATTTCAGCTAACATGAGTGGCTTTTGATTTCGATTCGCTGTAAATGTAAAAATCATACAGTAGACAAACATTTCATTTTCCATTGGATAGTCACCTCAAATCATTGGCCTGGAAGAGGCTTCGAAATGATTGACTAGAAACATCTGGCACTCACCTCAACCACAAAGACTGGAGGTCAAAGCGAGAACACTGGAATTTGGCAGAGAAGTCACAGGAAACAACTGAGACACAGAAATAGACACATTCCTGGACGTACAAACTACCAAGATTTAGTCAGAAAGAAATACAAACTGGAACAGACTTATAACAACAAATAGGATCCGATTGATAATAAAAAGTCTCCCAGAAAAGAGAAGTCCAGGACTGGATGGCTTCACTGCTGAATTCTACTAAACTTTTAAAGAAGAACTAACACCAATTCTATTAAAACTATTCCAAAAATATTGAAAAGTGAATTATCTATTTTTTTCTATGGGGCCTGTGTTACCCTGATATCAATACTAGACAAAGATGCAACAAAAACAAAAACTGTGGACCAATATTTCTGATTAACATAGATGCAAACAAAGCATAGATGCATCAAAATACTAGCAAACTAAATCCAACAGCACCCCAAAAAGATAATGCATTACTATCAAATAGAATTTATTCCAGGGATAAAAAGATGGTTCAACATATACCAATCAATAAATGTGATACATCATATCAACAGAATAAAGTGCAAAAATCATCGCAATTAATGCAGAAAATATATTTGATAAAGCTTAACATGCCTTCAGGGTAAAAACTCACACACAAACACACACACACACACATACACACACACACACACTAGGCACAGAAGAAACACAGCTCAATATTATAAAGGCCATGTACAACAAACCCACAGCTAACATCATATCAAACTGGGAAAGGCTAAAGCCTTTTCTGTAAGAACAGGAATAATATAAGGATTCCCAAAACATAGGTAAGTTATATTCAACATACTACTCCTATTCAGCATAGTATTGGAAGTCCTAGCCAGAGAAATCAAGCAAGAGAAAAGAAATACAATGCATTGAAGTTAAAAAAAAACAAGAAGTCAAATTCTTCTTTGCAGATGACACGATTATATATTTAGAAAAACCCAAAGATTTTGCCAAATACTCTTAGATATAATAAATTCAGTAAAATTGCAGCATGCAAAATCAGTATATAAATATAATATTTCCTTCATCTGTTCATCAATTGACAGACATTTAGGTTGATTCCATATCTTGACTCTTGTTATAATGCTGCAAATAAACACAGGAATTGAGTTTTTTTTTTTACTTACTGATTTTTCAATATGATTTGGATATATACCCAGTATGAGACTGCTGAATCACATGGCAGTTCTACTTTTAATTTTTGAGGAATCTCCATACCATTTTCCATAGTGGCTGTACTAATTTACATTCTCACCTGCAGTGGACCAGGGTTCTGTTTTCTCCATATTCTTGCTGCATTTATCTTTTGTCGTTTTTGATAGTAGCCATTCTAACAGATGTGAGATGATATCCCATTTTGTTTTTAATTTACATTTCCCTGATGATTGGTGTGTGGAACATTTTTTTCATATACCTATTGGCAATTTGTACTATTCTTTTAAAAATTTTCTATTCAGATTTTCTACTTATTTTTGAATTTATTATTCTTTTATTGGTTTGTTTGTTTTGTTTGCTTTTACTATTAAATTATATAAATTTTTATGTAATGTGGATGTTAATTCTTTATCAGATATATTTTTTGAAAATATTTTTTTTCGTTTTGTGGGTTACCTTCTTATGTTATATGTTTCCCTTTCTATGCAGAGACTTTTTAATTTGATGCTGTCCCCGTTTGTTTTTCCTTGTATGGCCTGTATTGTCGGTGTTACATCTAAAAGGTTATGCCAAGACCAATGTCAGTGATTTTTTTCCTCCATGTTTCTTGCTAAAAGTTTTATAGGCCAAAGTCTTACATTTAAAATTTCATCCATTTAAAATTGATTTTTGTGGATAGTATAAAGATCCATTTTCATTTTGTTGCATATGCATATCTAGTTTTCTTAATACTATTAACTGAAGAAATTCATTTACTCTTTTGTATTTTTGGGCCTTTTATTGATGATTAACTGATTGTATTCACATGGGTTTATTTCTGGGCTTTCTATTATCTTCCTTTGCTTTATATGTCTGTTTTTATGACAATACCAAGGCATTTTAATTACTATAGCTTTATAATATAATTTAAAATCAGAAAGTGTGATGCTTCTCGCTTTGTTCCTCTTTCAAAACATTGCTTTGGCTATTTGAGGTCTTTTGTGATTTCGTATAAATTTTAGGATTGCTTTTTTTCATTTCTGTTAACAACTTTATTAGAATTATAACAGGGATTGTACTAAATCTATGGATTGCTTTGGGTTGTATGGACATTTTGGCAATACTAATTTGTTCAATAAAAATTATAAATATAATTTTTAAATTATAAATATAATTTTTAAATTATATTTATATAATTTAACACAGTATATTTTATTTGTGCCTTTTAAAATTTATTTCACTAATATTTTATAGTTTTCAATGTACAGCTTTTTCACCTCACCGCAACCTCCACCTCCTGGGTTCGGGCAATTCTCCCGCCTCAGCCTCCCAAGTAGCTGGGATTACAGGCACCCGCCACCATGCCCAGCTAATTTTTTGTATTTTTAGCAGAGACGGGGTTTCATCATGTTGACCAGGATGGTTTCTATCTCTTGACGTTGTGATCCACCCGCCTCGGCCTCCCAAAGTGCTGGGATTACGGCTTGAGCCACCGCGCCCGGCCGGTTAAATTTATTTCTAAGTGGTCTTTTTAAATACTAATTTAAATCAGATTTTTTTTTGGATAGTTTTGTTTTCAGTGTATGTTGATTTTGTATATTGTACATTTACTGGATTTGTTTACTAGTATTAACAGATTTTGGTGGAAACTTAAGAATTTGCTATATGTATCATCAGTTCATGTTACCTGAAAACAGGAAAAGTATAACTTATTTCTTTCTGATTTGGATGTATTTTATTTCTTTCTCTTGCCTAATTGCTCTGGCTAGGACTTCAGTACTATGTTTAATAGAAGTGAAGAGGGTAGGCATATTTGTCTTCCTGATATTAGGTAAAATGCTTTCAACATTTTTTGTTAACTATGGGCTTGGGATATGTGGCATTTATTGTGTTGAAATATATTCCTTTAAGACTTAACTTTTGACAGTTTTTAATATGAAATGATGTTAAATATTATCAAATGCTTTTTCTGCATCCATGGAGATGATCATATGCATTTGTCTTTTGTTCTGTTAATGTGATTTTATCACATTCATTTATTTGCATGTGATGAAACATCCTTGCATCCAAGGGATAAATCATACTTGACGATGGTGAATAAACTTCGTTTGTTTGTTTCCTTTAGATGCAGTTTTGCTCTTGTTGTCCAGGCTGGAGGGCAATGGCAAGATCTCTGCTTACCACACTGTTTGCCTCCTGGGTTCAAGTGATTGTCCTACCTCAGCCTCCCCAGTAGCTGAGATTACAGGCATGTGCCACCATCCCTGGCAAATTTGTATGTGTGTGTGTGTGTGTGTGTGTGTGTGTGTGTGTGTTTAATAGAGACAGGGTTTCTCCGTGTTGGTCAGGCTGGTCTTGAACTCCTGACTTCAGGTGATCCGCCTGTCTCAGCTTCCCAAAGTGCTGGAATTACAGGTGTGAGCCACCCTGCCCAGCTTCAAATAAACTATTAATTGTGCTGCTGAATTAGGTTTGCTACTGTATTGTTGAGGATTTCTACATCTGTGTTCATCAGAGATGCAGACATTTCTGCAATTTCTTTTTGCAGTATACTTGTCTGGCTATTGTATCAGATAGTGCTGGCCTAGCAAAGAAATTTGGAACTATTCCTTCCTGTTCAACTTTTGAAAGAGTTTGAGTTTAATTATTTAAATGGTAGAATTGCACTGTGAAGACATTAGTCTTGGAATTTTCTTTAATGGGAGATTTTGAATACAGATTCAATCTCTTTTCTTAATTTTGTCTTTTCTTATTTTGTACTTCTTATAGTTCAGTCTTGGTAGGATGCATTTTTGTTTTTGAGGAATTTATCCATTTTTTGGAGGTTATCTAATTTGCTGGCATATAATTTTTATAATAGTCTGTTATGATCCTTTTGTATTTCTATGGTATATGTTGTAATGTTTTCTTTTTCATTTCTGATTTATTTGAGTCTTCTCTTTTATTAGACCATCTAAAGACTCGTCAATGTTATCTTTTCATTATCGTTTCAGGAAAACCAACCATAGGTTTTCGTAATCTTTTTAAAATATTTTTCTAGTCTCAACTTTATTTATTTCTGCTCTGGCTTTTTACATCTTTTCTGTTCCATTAAATTTGTGCCTAGTTTTTTCTTGTTCCTTGACGTGTAGCATTAGTTTAGTTATTTGGGAGCTTTCTTCTTTTTAAATGTAGGCAATTATTTCTCTAAACCTCCTTCATATAATTGCTTTTACTGTGTCTCTTAAGTTGTCTTATGCCGTGTTTCCATTTTCATTTGTCTCGAGATATTTTTACATTTCCATTTTAATTTCCTTTGTGGCCCACTTATAGTTTAGGAACATAGTGTTTAATTTCCCTCTATTTTTCAATTTAAAAAATTCTTCTGTTATTGATTTGTAGTTTCATCTCACTGTGGTTAGTAAAGATACTTGATATGATTTCAGTGCTAAATTATGGCCTATCATTTGATCTATCCTGGAGAATGTTCCACACGTGCTTGAAAAGAATGTGTGTTCTGCCACCATTGCTTAGAAAGTTCTATGTATGTCTGTGAGATCCATTTGAGCTTAAGCGTTGTTCAAGCCTACTGTTTTCCATTGATTTTCTCTCTCAATGATTTTTCTATTGTTGAAAATGGGCTACTGAAATTCTTTACTGTTATTGTATTGCTAGTCTTTCTTCCTTCAATTCTATTAATATTTTCTTTCTATATTTAGATGCTCCAATAGTGAGTGCATATTTATAATTGTAATATTCTCTAGATGAACTAATTATCATTATATAATGACCTTTTCTTGTATCTTGTGACAATTTTTGACTTAGTCTATTTTTTCTGATATTAGTATAGCTACCTCTGCTCTCTTTTGGTTTCTATTTGAATGGAATACTTTTATTATCTTTTTATATTCAATCTGTGTATCTCACAGGTGAAGCTGAGTATCTTATAGGAACCACATATTAATAGCTGGGTTTGTTTTGTTTTCAATCTGTTCAGCTACTCTATGTCTTTGCAGACATCTAAATAAAATGGGACATTTAATCCATTTACATATTTACATTTAAAGTAGTTATTGATAGGTAAGAACTTACTATTGCCATTTTCAATAAAACAAATAATGTAATTCATAAAATATCTACATAACATTGGAGATTTTAATCAATTTATATTTTACTTAGTTATTGATAGTAACACTATTTTCATTTTAAAATTCGTTTTCTGACTGTATTTTGGGTCCTTTAAACCTTTTTTAAAATCTCTTGCTGTTTTTCTTTGTGATTCAATGATTTTCTACATTGGTATTCTTTGTAATCTTATTCCCATTGCTCTGTTTTAAGTATCTGTTATAGGTTTTGGCTATGTGTTTACCATGTGACTTGTACACAACATCTTATAACAGTCTGTTTTGAAGAGATAACTTGAACCAAAAAATGATACTTTTACTCCCTTTCTTCACATTATAGGTTTTTGATGTCATAATTTAATATTTTAATATTGTGTAGCCATTAACAAATTATTGTAGCTATAGTTGTTTTTAGTAGTCTTGTATTTTAACTTTTATACTAAGATAAATAATTTACATACTACCATTGTAGTATTACAGTATTTTGAATTTGTCTGTATGCTGACTTTTACCAATTAGTGTTCTTCTTCTATGTTTTCTTGTTACTATTTTGTTCGATTTTCTCTTTGGGCTTGAAACACACCCTTTAGTATTTCTTTAAGGCATGACAAAAGGTGATTAACTCACTGAGCTTTTTGTTAGTCTTGGAAAGTCTCTATGCCTCTTTCAATTTTGAAGGACAGCTTTACTGCGAAAAGTATTTTTGATAAGCAGTTTTATTAAAATTTAATTTTAGCACACAGATTATATCAAACAGTTATCTTCTGGTCTGTAATATTTCTGCTGAGAAATCTGCTGATAGCCTTATGGAGGATCCCTCATACTTTGCAAACCTCTTTTACTGCTTTCAAGATTCTCTCTTTGTCTTTAAGATTTGACAGTTTGATTTAAAAAAAGTCTTGGTAAAATTGCTTTGAGTTGAAACTGATTGGAGACTCTTGAGCTTTATGTACCCAATGTTTATATCTTTCTGAAGATTTGGCAAGTTTTCAGCCACTGATTCTTTAAATAAGCCTTCTGTTTTGTCTTTCCTTTTCTTTTACTGTGATGCCTACAATGTTAAAATCAGCTCCTTGATGATACCCTATATATTTTATTCATTCCTTTTCATTATGTTTTCTTTTCTTCTCCTTTGACTGAATATTCTTCAAATGCCCTGGATTTGAGTTTACAGGGTCCCAGGGACTAACTCCAATACTAGCTCTGGTGGAACGTGGGTATGCACAGAACCATAGTAGTTCTAGGTTTTTGGGTGTAGGTTAGCTTTGATTTTTAAGGTGTAAGTGGGGTAAGTAGGGTGGCATTCCTGGTATTAGGACAGTAAAACAGTAGCCATTCTTGTGAATTAGCTGTAATAATATCTTCTCTCTGGAGAGTTTGTGGTGGCAGTGGCTGTGGGTTACTTTGGGGTCACAGGCTGCTTCTGTCCTACGTGGAACAGGCTGCTAGGGATGGCAGTGGCACTCATATCATGGCTGATAATGATAGCCTCCACTCTTCTTTGTTCCTAGCTGTCTGTGGATGTATCAAACATGCTGATCTCTCTAGTGATCCTTTCTATGTAGTTATTTATTTTTCCTTCGCTCTGTTGCTGTAGGTTTTTAACTGAAATCTTTGAGCTCCCTCTTCCCAAGGCTATTTTCGTGAATGAACTGCTATCTCATTGTTGATCATTTATAGGGGGATGAAGGCTGATATCTCCTAATCCATCATCTTGCTGACACCAATATCAGCCTTGGAAGATAGGAGTCATATCAGTTATCTTTTCTGCTAATGACATCTATTAGAGTACCTAATTTATAGGCCATCAGTTTTGTTGGAGATTGAGTTGTGGTATAAGAGAACATGACTCCTGGTCAGCAGAGTTTTTTAAAAGCCAGCAGTCTTAAAATTCATTTATTCAATTACTTATGTTCTTTTTATTATTATAATTATTTTTATTGTACTTTAGGTTCTGGCGTACATGTGCAGATCATGCAGGATTGTTGCATAGGTACACACATGACAATGTGGTTTGCTGCCTCCATTACCCCATCACCTACATCTGGCATTTCTCCCCATGCTATCCCTCCTGACCTCCCCACCACCCTGCTGTCCCTCCCTTGGCACCCCCCCCCCGCCACAGACCTCAGTGTGTAATGCTCTCCTCCCTCTGTCCATGTGTTCTTACTGTTCAACACCAGCCTATGAGTGAGAACATGTGGTTTTTGATTTTCTGTTCTTGTGTCAGTGTGCTGAGAACAATGGTTTCCAGATTCATCCATGTCCCTACAAAGGACAAAAACTCATCTTTTTTAATGGCTGCATAGTATTCCATGGTGTATATGTGCCACATTTTCCTTGTCCAGTGTGTAGTCGATGAGCATTTGGGTTGGTTCCAGGTCTTTGCTATTGTAAACAATGCCACTATGAACATATGTGTGCATGTGTCTTTATGATAGAATGATTTATAATCATTTGGGTATATAACCAGTAATGGGATTGCTGGGCCAAATGGAATTTCTATTTCTAGGTCCTCGAGGAAGTGCCACACTGTCTTCTATAATGGTTGAACTAGTTTACACTCCCACCAAGAGTGTAAAAGTGTTCCTATTTCTCCATATCCTCTCCAGCATCTGTCTCCAGATTTTTTTAATGATTGCCATTCTAACTGGTGTGAGTTGGTATCTCAGTGTGGTTTTGATTTGCATTTCTCTAATAATCAGTGATAATGAGCATTTTTTGATATGTTTGTTGGCCTCACATATGTCTTCTTTTGAACAGTGCCTGTTCATATACTTTGCCCACATTTGGATGGGTTTGTTTGTTTTTTCTTCTAAATCTGTTTTAGTTCTTTTTAGATTCTGGATATTAGCCCTTTGTCTCATGGGTAGATTGCAAAAAATTTTTCCCATTCTGTGGGTTGCCAGTTCACTCTAATGATTGTTTCTTTTGCTGTGCAGAAGCTCTGGAGTTTAATTAGAGCCTATTTGTCTATTTTGGCTTCTGTTGCCAATGCTTTTGGTGTCATGGAGTCCTTGGCTATGCCTATGTCCTGAATGATTTTGCCTAGTTTTTTTTTCTAGGGTTTTTATGGTGTTAGGTCTTGTGTTTAAGTCATTAGTCCATCTGGAGCTAATTTTCGTGTACGGCATCAGGAAGGGGTCCAGATTTTGCTTTCTGCACACTGCTAGCCAGTTTTCCCAATACCATTTATTAAACAGGGAATCCTTTCCCCATTGCTTCTTTTTGTCAGGTTTGTCAAAGATCAGGTGGTTGTAGATGAGTGGTGTTGCCTCCAAGGCCTCTGTTCTGTTGCATTGTTCTATATCTCTGTTTTGTGATACAAAGATAGTTAAGTATATGAAGATGGAATGTGACAAGATATACTCTTTTATATATTAAGGGATTAGCAAATGTTTTCTTATAAATATTATTTGTGATAGTTTGCCATGGAAATACATAAGTCAAAACTTTTCTATGTAGACAGCATTGGAAGTGGAGTTTGCTGGTATTCATGTGAAACAGCAAGAGACCATTAAGGGTAGAGTAATAAACACAGAAGACAGAAGATAAGATCAGATGGTGGCTAAGGGATTAGATCATGGTAGCACCTATAGCACAAGAAAATAATAACTAACAGACAAAGCTCCTAAGGATTTCATGTATTTTGACCCAATTAATCCTTACAATAGCATTATGAATTTGGTGGTTTAATTACTTCCATTTTACACATGTGAAAATTGAGATGCAGAAGATTTAAGTAACTTAGCCAAGGTCACAGGGTCACGAAGGGGTACAACCAGGATGTAGACTCACAAGTTAACTCCAGTATCTATTCTTTTAAGCATTGAATTTGCCATTATTAATATCAAATGTATCATAGTCTTTTGATCTGAGGAGTAATTGATCTGACTTCTTTTTATGAAAATCATTTAATTATGGTATCTGGGTGGAGAATCAACTCCAAAGAGCCAAAGAAGCTAAGAGTGTAATTTTGGAGGTAATTGCAGCACAATTCTCCAGGATAGAGATGAAAGGGCCTTGTCTAGCACAGCACTTAATGGAGGTGGACAGAAGTCGCATGTGTATGGATATAACCTATAGACAGTCATCACTTGTGAGGGACAAGTAGTAACTAATCAGCCAAGGAAGCCTGCAAAGTCTTCTAAGTAGAGGATACCAGTAATGCACATAGTAACTGTAATCCATATTTGTTTTGTAATAATTAATCTTTATGTTTTAAACAAATAATAATTGCTTATTTACCACCTTTTACGCTTTGCCTCAAACTGTACTGGAGACAACCAACGTTTGCCTTCATGAAGATTGCTTTCCAGGGGACAATAAAAATAAACACTCACACAATGATAGTGCTTCTCTATGCAGGAAATGAAGTGGAACCAACAGGCCAAGGTCATTTTTTTGCTAGGATGATAAATAAAGGAAACATGCACTAAGGAGTGGATATTTGAGGTAAGACCTAAAAAATGAGACTAAGCCACACCATCATAGAGCTGAATGAGGAACATTCAGGCAGAGATCCTAGTGATTGCAAAGATGCCAGCAGGGTGTGTTTGTAGAATATAGCTGGGGTGCAGTGTAAAGTTTGTGAGTAGTTTATGGTTTCTTCTAAGTGCAAATAAAAGCCACTCAATATTTTTAATAAGGTTTGTGGCACTTTTTGAAAGCAGAAGCATGGCTAGCTTCTTTCCTTCTCTCAAACTATGCCTATACCCACTGTGATAAGGGCTATGATTCAGGCAGCAATAGGTTAAAGGTTCTCCTGGCTCCACTCACCTCATTCTCATTGGACTTCTAAATTATGTTTGGCCACAGATTTCCTCTATACTTAACTATATAACATATTAAAATTATTTTCTATAACTTAAATGAACTTAATTGTCTTACTCCTATATCCTAATTCTTTTTTTTTAATTTCAAGTTTTGGGGTACATGTGCAGATCATGCAGGATTGTTACATAGGTACACACATGCCATGGTGATCTGCTGTATCCATCCCCCTGCCATCCACACTAAGCACTTCTCCCAATGCTGTCACTCCCAATCCCACTATCCCCTGCCACCCCTTCCCTAGCCCTGCTACCCCTCAACAGGCCCCAGTTTGTGATGCTCCCCTCCCTGTGTCCATGTGTTCTCATTGTTTAACACCCACTTATGAGTAAGAACATGTGGTGTTTGGTTTTCTGTTCTTCTGTCAGTTTGCTGAGAATGATGGTTTCCAGCCTCATCCATGTTCCTGCAAAGGACCTGAAATCATCCTTTTTATGGCTGGATAGTATTCCATGGTGTATATGTGTCACATTTTCTTTTTCCAGTTTATCATTGATGGGCATTTGGGTTGGTTCCAAGTCTTTGCTATTGTAAACAGTGACACAATCCTAATTCTTAAATGAGTTATTCTTCTAGCCACATGTCACACATAAGACGTTTAAGACATTTTATTTTATTAGTAAATATATATAAATATGAAGTCATTAATTGCCTCTCTGACTCCAAACATGTTGTTACTCCAGACCTCCCTATTTCAGTAAAATTACCGTTATCCGTCTAGTTGCTGGTTAATGATTTTTCAGTTTTACTTTTGTTTCACTTGCCAATCTAGTACTCATCACCTGGGTGTGTGAATTTTTCTTCCAAAATATATCACAAGTTCCTCTTGTTTTCATCTTTTCTACTACCATAGTCCAAGCCACAACTATTATTTTCACAAATCAGTGCAGCAATCTGCATAGGGTTCTCTCTGCTTCCATCCTTGATCTTCAGTTTCCAAAGGCAGCCAAGGAGATTTCTTGGGAACCCAAATCAGAAAACTAAGCAAATCAGGAATACATACCTTAATATTGTCCTGTATCTAGAAGATTCTTTGTATTCTTATGTGCCTGATTAACTTCTACTTGCCTCTCACAATTGAATTCAGGTATTTTTTCTAGAATTTCATGACCACTGACTTTTCCTTCCTTCTCCACAGACTGGACTGGGTGTCCCTTTCTATTTTTATTTATTTTTTATTTTTTAATTTTTTATTGGATTTTAGGTTTTGGGGTACATGAGCAGAGCATGCAAGACAGTTGCGTAGGTACACACATGGCAGTGTGCTTTGCTTTTCTTCTCCCCTTCACCCACATTTGGCATTTCTCCCCAGGCTATCCCTCCCCACCTCCCCCTCCCACTGGCCCTCCCCTTTTCCCCCCAATAGACCCCACTGTTTAGTACTCCCCTTTCTGTGTCCATGTGTTCTCATTTTTCATCACCCACCTATGAGTGAGAATATGCGGTGTTTCATTTTCTGTTCTTGTGTCAGTTTGCTGAGGATGATGTTCTCCAGATTCATCCATGTCCCTTTCTATTTTTAAAGCACTCTACGCTTTCCTCTATCAAAAGCTCTTTATTTTATTTGTTGTATTGTGTGTTGACTTATATTTGGTTTGGTCAATAGAATATGGGTTGCTTGAGGACAAGGTCTATAATTTTTATTTATGTATTTTACTACCCAATATGTAATTAGTGCTCAGTAAATGGTGCAAACAAATGAGTAAATAATTGTGGATTGTAATAATTAGGAAAGGTTTCATTAAAAAAGGTGATACTAGACTTGGAATTTAAAATATTGTCAATATGAAATATTAACAGGAGCATTCCTTGTTAGGGAAAATAGGCCAATTATTGTTAATTTGTAGTAAAATCTTCTTTAAAGTTTCCTCCTGGAATACTTTGCATGAGGCAATGGAATACACTAATCAGATAATTTTGACCTCCAACACCACGAATTTTCTGAATTATGTTTGGATCATAACCTGGTCAAATCTCTGTACTGTGGGATTTTAGCATGTTAAAATTATTACTCTCAATATGTGTTCTACCTAGGAACTAAAATACAATTTAGAGCAGCAACCAGTGCATAGGAAAGCCTATAGAAGGGTAGTTTAGCTTTTTTCACGAGTAACTGTTGATTTTTAGCCTTAATGATCAAAGAGAAATTAATGAAGCTATATGAAGTTGAATAAACCATCCAATTGTTAGAATCAAGGGATTAACTTTGTGTGTAATATAGATTACAATTTTTTGGACCATAAGTGTTTATAATCCTTAAAATTCTGTTTCACCTTTGGGAAACATACTGGCAGTGATAATGCAGGATTGGACACCTAGAAGGTTTATAGATCTTAATTAAAAGACAGCATTAGCTATCTGAAAGTAGGTACCTATATGAGTTCTACAAACTCACTCAGAAAAAAATATATATCTGAATGTATATGTATGATATTCATGTATATGCATCTTTCCACAAACATATATGTATGTATGTGCACATGTATATACACAGATTGACAAGAAGCCAAACTCACACACACACACACACACACACACACACACATATGTATATATACAATTTATATAATTTTTGGTACTTTTATTATGATTTTATAGTAATAATACATGTTCCTGGTTTAAAATATTCACAGTATAGAAGGGTATATGTAAAATTAACTCATCCATAGCTTCTCTCTGCCTCCTGCTAACTTCTGTCAGTTATAATATAAGGTACATATTTTGGAAGTTCCATGATTCCTAACATGGATGTTTCATAAATAAAATAAAATTTCTTGAATGTTTATGTTACTATTCATTCTATTAGAAAACTGATAACTACAGCACAATTAAGAATATTTTAAAATAAATAACACTATAATTTGACTAAAGAGAAGCAATTCAATTTTTATCAAATTCAATTTTTTATCTGTTTCACTCAAATAAGATTTTTTTATATGTGTAGTTCAAATAAATTATCTGCTTCTATATTCAAGTATTTGCTCAAAATTATGTTTCACTTGTTTATTTATATTAAAAATATTATTTTTTTGGCACTTTTAAAGTTTAAACAATTTTAAAGGTTTCCATATATTTTTGTAGTTGTTTATAAAGGAGAAAAATGAAGGACTTCACTTCCATAATCACAAAAATCTATGGATAAAAATCACCTTCTTGAAGACAAACTTTATGAATTCATTTTTCTTCTAGCTTTGATCTATTGCTTTCTAGACTGGATGCACAGTTGTCATCTTTGATTGTCACCATTTCTTCTCCTAGCTTAGTTTCACCAGTTGTGGACTCAAAGTCATGTAATATCCTAAATGTAATTACTGTTTTGCTTAAATCTATCCTTAGGAAATAAGGAAGCATGTATAAGATATAAAATATCTCAAATTGCCTAAAATCATATTTTAAAAATTAACAATTGAATTGGGTTTGGAATTACAAGCTCCAGATCATTTTTCTCAGAACCTTGTTGCATTTGCATCAGGCATTTGGTGCTGGTGGTGAGCAACGTGATACCAGTCTCTGAGTTCTTATTTCTCTGGAAGCAACCTGTTTATATTTTCCTTTCTGAAATTCTATATAATTTCCCTTCAAATTCAGAATCTTTCCCAAGGTATTTATAGTCTTAAATCTTTTATTCTACCCAATTTGATGCTCAATGAATCATTTAAATATAAGAAAAGACTACTTAAAAATAATTGAAATTATATTCTACTGTATTTTATCGTTTTGCCTTCTAAATTTTATGTATTCCCTTATTTTTGGAACTTCTATTAGATGGATGTTACAATGCCTGTCTCATTCCATTGTGTTCTTTAATTTTTCTCATTTTCTATCTTTTATTCATATTCTGGGAGAGTTCATAATTATTCCATGTACAATAAATAATTTGATTTAAACCATATCTATTCAGTTACTTAGTAATTTCATGTATTTTTTTAAAAAAGGTAAGAAACCTATATGAAATTTCTAAATAACTTTCTTTTGTATGATTGCTTTTATTCTCATTGCTTTGTTTAATTTGTAATGAAGAAATACTCTATGTTACATTTCTAAGAGTAATAATTATACACTATAAAGTTATCTTTTATTCTTTAAATTGTTTCTGGCTTTCTTGGAGTCAGCTGTTTCATTTGTTCATCTTTTTAAAATGGTATTTAGGCTCTGGGGTACATGTGCACATCCTGTATCCTGCCATGCAGTGTTTGGTTTTCCATTCTTGTGTCAGTTTGCTGAGAATGATGGTTTGTAGTTCCATCCATGTCTCTACAAAGGACATGAACTCATCATTTTTTATGGCTGCAGAGTATTGTATGGTGTATATGTGCCACATTTTTTTTGTCCAGTCTATCATCGATGGACATTTGGGTTGGTTCCAGGTCTTTGCTATTGTAAACAGTGCTGCAGTGAACATATGTGTGCATGTGTCTTTATGATAGAATGATTTGGGTCAAATGGATTTTCTATTTCTAGATCCTTGAGGAATCACCACACTGTCTTCCACAATGGTTGAACTAATTTACATTCCCACCAACAGTGTAAAAATGTTCCTATTTCTCCATATCCTCTCCAGCATCCATTGCCTCCAGATTTTTTAATGATCACCATTCTAACTGGCATGAGATGGTATCTCAATGTGGTTTTGATTTGCATTTCTCTAATAATCAGTGATGATGAGCATTTTTTCATGTTTTTTGGCCCCATATTTTTCTTCTTTTGAAAAGTGTCTGTTCATATTCTTCATCAACTTTTGAATGGGTTTGTTTTTTCTTGTAAATCTGCTTTAGTTCTTTGTAGATTCTGGACACTAGCCCTTTGTCTGATGGATAGATTGCAAAAACTTTTTCCCATTCTGTTGGTTGCTGGTTTGCTCTAATGATTGTTTCTTTTCTGTGCAGAAGCTCTTAAGTTTAATTAGGTACTATATGTCTATTTTGGCTTTTATTGCCATTGCTTTTCATGTTTTAGCCTTGAAATCCTTGCCTGTGCCTATATCCTCAATGGTTTTGTGTAGGTTTTCTTCTAGGATTTTTTTATGGTGTTAGTTCTTAATTTTAAATCTTTAATCCATCTGGAGTTAATTTTTGTATAAGATGTAAGGAAGGTGTCCAGTTTCAGCTTCCGGCATATGGGCTAGCCAATTTTCCAAACACCATTTATTAAACAGGGAATCCTTTCCCTATTGCTTGTTTTTGTCTGGTTTATCAAAGATCAGATGATTATAGATGTGTGGTGTTGCTTCTGAGGCCTCTGTTCTGTTCCATTGGTCTATGTCTCTGTTCTGGTACCAGTATCATGCTGTTTTGATTACTGTAACCTTGTAATATAGTTTGAAGTCAGGTAGTATGATGCTCCAGTTTTGTTATTTTTGCTTAGGATTGTCTTGGCTATGGAGGCTCTCTTTTGGTTACATATGAAGTTTAAAGTGGTTTTCTTTCCAGTTCTGTGAAGGTCAGTGGTAGCTTGATGGGGCTAGCATTAAATCTATAAATTACTTTGGGCAGTATGGCCATTTTCACAATACTAATTCTTCCTAACCGTGAGCATGGAATGTTTTTCCAAGTTTGTGTCCTCTCTTATTTCCTTGATCAGTGGTTTGTAGTTCTCCTTGAGGAGATATTTTACCTCCTTTGTTAGTTGTATTCCTAGGTATTTTATTCTCTTTGTAGCAATTGTAAATGGGAGTTCCCTCTTGATTTGGCTCTCTGTTTGTCTGTTATTGGTGTATAGGAATGCTTGTGATTTCTGCACATTGATGTTGTATCCTGACACTTTGCCAAAGTTGCTTATCAGCTTAAGGAGGTTTTGGGCTGAGATGATAGGGTCTTCTAAATATACAATCACGTCATCTGCAAATAGGGACATTTTGATTTCCTCTTTTCCTAATTGAATGTCCTTTATTTCTTTTTCTTGCCTAATTGCTCTGACTAGAACTTCCAATACTATATTGAATAGGAGTGATGAAAGAGGTCATCCTTGTCTAGTGCCAATTTTTACAGGGAAGGGTTCTAGTTTTTGTCCATTCACTATGATATTGGCTGTGGGTTTGTTGTAAATAGCTTTTATTGTTTTAAGATCAATACCTAGTTTACTGAGAGTTTTTAGCATAAAGGGCTACTAAATTTTGTCAAAGGACTTCTCTGCATCTATTGAGATAATCATGTGGTTTTTGTCTTTGGTTCCGTTTATGTGGTGAATTACATTTATAGATTTGTGTATGTTGAACCAGCCTTGCATCCCCAGGATGAAGCATATTTAATTGTGGTGGATAAGCTTTTTGATGTGCTGTTGGATTCAGTTTGCCAGTATTTTACTGAAGATTTTTGCATTAGTGTTCATCATGGATATTGGCCTGTAGTTTTCTTTTTTAGTTGTGTCTCTGACAGATTTTGGTATCAGGATGATGTTGGCCTCATAGAAAGAGTTAGGGAGATTCCCTCTTTTTGTATCATTTGGAATACTTTCAACAGGAATGGTACCAGCTCCTCTTTGTATGTCTGGTAGAATTCAGCTGTGAACCCATCTGGACCTGGACTTTTTTTGGTCAGTAGGCTATTAATTGCTCCCTCGACTTCAGACCTTGTTATTGGTATATTCAGGGTCTCAACTTCTTCTTGTCGTAGTCTTGACTCTGTGCAAGTGTCCAGGAATTTATCAGTTTCTTCCAGATTTACTGGTTTATGTGCATAGAGTTGTTTGTAGTAATCTCTGATGGTAGTTTGTATTTCTGAGGAATCAGTGGTGATATCCCCTTTATCTTTTATTTATTGTATATATTAGATTCTTCTTTCTTTTCTTTTTCATTAGTCTAGCTAGTGTCTATTTTGTTAATCTTTTAAAAAAAACCAGCTCCTGGGTTTATTGATTTTTGAAGAGTATTTTTGTGTCTCTTGCTCCTTCAGTTCTTCTCTGATCTTACTTTTTATCTTCTGCTTACTTTTGAGTTTTTTTTTTTAATCTTGCTCCTCTAGCTCTTTCAATTTTGATGATAGGGTGCTGATTTTAGGTCTTCCTTTATTTCTCATGTGGGCATTTATTGCTATAAATTTTCCTCTAGACACTGCTTTAAATGTGTCCCATAGGATCTGGTAAGTTGTGTTTTTATTCTCATTGGTTTCCAAGAACATTTTTATTTCTGCCTTCATTTCATTGTTTATCCATTGGTCATTCAGGAGCAAGTTGTTCAGTTTCCATATGTGGTTTTGAGTGCTTTTCTCAATCCTGAGTTCTAATTTGACTGCTCTGTGGTCTGAGAGACTGTTTGTTGTGATTTCCGTTCCTTTGCATTTGCTGAGGAGTGTTTTACTTCCAATTATGTGGTCAGTTTTGGAGTAAGTACAATGTGGTGCTAAGAAGAATGTGTATTCTGTGGATTTGGGGTGGAGTGTCTTGTAAATGTCTATTAGGTCTGGTTGGTCCAAATCTGCATTCAAGTCCTGGATATCCTTATTGACTTTCTGTCCCATTGATCTGTTCAAAATTGTCAGTGGCATGTTAAAGTCTCCCAGTATTTTTGTGCAGGAGTCTAAGTCTCTTCAGTTCTTTAAGAACTTGCTTTATGTATCTGGGTGCTCCTGCATGGGTGCATATATATATATTTAGGATATTTAGCTCTTCTTGTTGCATTGATTCTTTTACTATTATGTATTGCCCTTCTTTGTCTCTTTTGATCTTTGTTGGTTGAAAGTCCCTTTTATTAGAAACTAGGATTGCAACCCCTGCTTTTTTTTGCTCTCCATTTGTTTTGTAAAGAAATCTTCTTCCATCTTTTTATTTTAAGTCTTTGTGAGTCTTTGCATATGAGATGTGTCTCCTGAATATAGCACACTGATGAGTCTTGACTTTTTATCCAGTTTGCCAGTCTGTGTCTTTTGATTGAGGCATTTAGGCCATTTACATTCAATGTTAGTATTGTTATGTTTGAATTTGATGTTGCCATTTTGTTACTGGCTGATTGTTTTGCCCGTTAGTTGACATGACTTCTTCATTGCATAGTTGTTCTTTACCATTTGGTACGTTTTTGATGAAATCTCTCAGCAATTGCTTGTCCGTAAAGGATTTTATTTCTCCTTCACTTATGAAGCTTTGTTTGGCTGGATAGGAAATTCTGGGTTGAAAGCTCTTTCTTTAAGGATGTTGAATATTGCTCCTCACTCCCTTCTAGCTTGCAGGGTTTCTGCCAAGATATCCACTGTGAATCTGACGGTCTTTCCTTTGTGGATGACTTGACCTTTCTCTCTGGCTGCCTTTAGGATTTTTTCCTTCATTTCAATCCTGGTAATCTGACAAGTATGTGCCTTGGGGTTGCTCTTCTTGAGGAATATCTTTGTGGTGTTCTCTGTATTTTCTAGATTTGAATGTTGGCCTACCTTGTTAGGTTGGGAACATTCTCTTGGATAATATCTTTAAGAGTGTTTTCCAACTTGGATTCATTCTCTCCATCACATTCAGGTGTGCTGATCAAGCGTAGATTAGGTCCTTTCACATAATCCCATAGTTCTTAAAGGCTTTGTTCATGTTTTTTCACTCTTTTTTCTCTAATCTTGCCTTCTCATTTTATTTCATTGATTTGATCTTCTGTCTCTGATATCCTTTCTTCTGCTTGATAGATTCCGTTGTTGAAATTTGTGTATGCCTCGTAAAATTCTCATGCTGTGTTTTTCAGTTCCATCAAGTCATTTATGTTCTTCTCTAAGCTGGTTATTCTGTTAGCAGTTTGTCTAACCTTTTTTCAAGGTTCTTAGTTTCTTTGCATTGGGTTAGAACATGGTCTTTTAACGCAGAGAAGTTTGTTATTACCCACCTTTTGAAGCCTGCTTCTGTCAATTCGTCAGATTCTTTCCCTTTTTTTTGTTCCTTTGATGGTGAGCATTGTCATCCCTGGGAGGAGGGGTTCTGTTTTTTCATGGTTTCATCCTTTTTGCAATGTTTTTTCCCCATCTTCATGGATTTATCTCCCTTTCATCTTTGAAGCTGGTGATTTCAGGAGGAGTCTCTGAGTGGTTGTTTTATTTTCTGTTGAGGTTGGAGCTGTATCTTTTCTGGCCTGTGGAGGGTGTTGCTGGCTTCTCTAGGATTCAGTTAGTTTGCTGGGTGGGTGGTCCTTCCCTGGAGTTTATTTGCAGGTGAGATTGGCCCTGCCTTCCCAATGGCATCTCTCCTTCCCCAGCAGGATCTTCCTGGTTGGGGTCAAGCTGGTGTATTTGCTGTGAAGCTCTCTAGTGAGGGTTTCACTTTGAGTTCTGTGGAGGTGGGGCCAGCCAGGCCTTATGGTCTGTTTCCCTGCTTTCAACTCTGCCTCCATCTGTGGGATGGTCTGTCCTGCAGGCCTTAGTCCAAATTTCCCCTCAGGTCTGTAGAACAGTTTGCTAAACCCCTACGGAGCTGCTGCTCAGATTTGCATCGACTACCCACTGTGCCCCACCCTCTGGCAGGGCTCTTGTGGACCGCAGGTTGCAGGAATGATGGAGTAAGCACAGAATCTGCATCAGAGCACTGAGGGGGTTAAGTCCCCCAACCATCCAAGCCAGCTGCACGTTTCAGGAGGGGACATGCACGCCCCACTCCTCATCTCGATTTTTCCTCCTGGGCATCTCTTGCCCTGTGGCTCCTTCCCTGGGCCTATTTTCAGAGCTCTATCTGACCCTAGAAGTCCTCTAGCCCTCTGCGTCTCATTCACTGGGAGCTGCATTACGATGCTGGCTTCTCTTGGCCATCTTGGCGTCTCCCCTCCCACCCATTTGTTCATTTTGATTTTTCTCTTGAAGGCTGTTGGGTTTCCTCAAGTGCCTGATGAGTCTTGCTTGTGTGTTCTTATTTATGAACATGGGTCCCTGATAAACATAAGAGAACTTACAAGAGTTTCCTTTGTAGGTTTATTTCTCCAATGTCCTTTCCTCTATGTTGTGAAGCTGACTACAGGCTTGTTGGACATCAGATTGTAGGCATTGCTTTATGGTGACCTGGAGTAGAGGCTAAGAGCACGATACTCTTGAACTAGACTGTATACAAGACCCAACAAGAACACCTAGCAGTTGTATTAATTTAAGCAGCTTACTTAATATTTATGTGCCCTAGTTTCCTTCTCTCTTAAGGGTGGTAAAAATAGTATTTACCCCATAGGAGCTGTTGTGAGATCAAAATGAATTAATTTACATAAATCAGAATAGTGCTGACATATAATTAGGAGGCATAGAATAACAAGAGTGGTCAGATAAGCTGAGGTACTTTTTCAAATGTGAAAATTATTCAGCCCATGTTTATCTTAGACAGAACTGCCTTGCCTTTTATCTCCTGTTGGCTCCACCATATGTTTTTTATGGAAGTTTGAAGTTACTTTCATCTCTATTGCTTCTCTCTTAGGCATAAAGACTCATAGCAGTTTTTTCCCCTGGAGAAAAATGAACTTTCTATAACAAACAGTTTTATGGATTTACTCTGAGGAAAAACACCATATACTTTTTCCTCTGTTTGGGAATCCCTGTAGAGGAGAAGTGCCACCTGATCAAGTTATCCTGTAGATAGTCATTCATTACCCTGTTTGTTGCCAGTGTTTGAGCTTGAGCCTCTTTTGTGTCCGCTAGGGAGAAGAGCTCTTATTTTTGCTAGTCACATTCTAGGCTTTGACCTCCATTTTTAGGTTTCCCAGTCAAAACAATCCCATGAGGTCATGGGATTCTCTGAAGAACTTCTTTGATATGCGTATGAGAACAATTTTCATTTTCAGGGTGTTTCATATTTATACATCCTTACTATCATTTCATAGTTGAGAAGAGGAAGGAAAATAAAAACGTACATTTGATGTACATCTTTAACCAAAACTCCTACAGAGATGTAACATGATACAAAAACAAACTGCTTCCCAAGAACAAAAATAACAATTTTATTTATTAGATTTTTTGCAGTTTATATTATTATGTTCCTAAAACAAAACATATTTATTTACTTTTTGTGATTTATTTTTTGTCATAAAAGTACTTAATTTTAGGACATCTTTCTTCAGTCTTTGGAAAAAGGTATGAGAAATTTTGATGCCATCATACAATTTATAACTATAAAAATAATATCTAACTTAATAAAATACCTTTGAGTATAATGGGAAATACGTGTAAAGGATAAAGTTGTTATTTGTAATCCATCTCAACATCTAGAAAAGTACCTTCACTGTGAAAAGATACTAGAAAAAAGATTTTTAAAATCCTAGATTTCAACAGGAGAGAAACCATGATTTCTACGTAAGGTGAAAATAATGTTTGGCACTAATATAAATGCATAGTTGAGCTAACAATTGATGATCAATGAAGATTCAGAGGGTAGAGAGAGAGTTTAGTGTTAGCAAAGTGAACCTTGCATTTCTGTTCTACATACATCATTAGCAAATATAAGTTATAATAGTTTAATCTGTTGATGAAGAAAAGTCAAACTCTGTAAAATATTTGAAGAGATTTATTATGAGCCAAACATGAGTGATCATGGCCCAGGATACAGCCTCAAGTACACATGCCCACAGTGGCTAGGTTACAGCTTGTTTTCATATATTTTAGGGAGACAGAAGTTACAGGCAGATACATAAATGAATACCGGTGAGGTATACATTGGTTTGGAATGGAAGGGAAGGACTTCCTGAAGAACGGGGATGGGTCTCACAGGTCACAGGTGGATTCAAAGATTTCGTGATTGGCCATTGGCTGAAAGTAAGGTTTTGCCTAAAAGTTAAAATCGGTAGAAAGAAATGTTTGAGTTACCATAAGGGGAGTGGGGAGGGTTGTGGAACCCAAGGTTCTTGTGATGTAGATGAAGGCTCCAGGTATTAGGCTTCAGAGATAATACATGGTAAATTTCTCTTATTGGATCTTAAAAGGCATCAGATTCTTAGGTAAATTTTTTCTGGATCATGAAAAGACCTGGAAAAAGAAGGAGATTCGCTAGAGAATGCAAATTTACCCACACGAGATAACCTTTCAAGATATATCAAATAAACATATTTTGGGGTAAAACACTTTTGGTATTTTTCAGGGCCTGTTATCTGTCATATGATATAATACCAGAGTCAGGTTAGAGTTGGATATATCTTATATCAGTAATATATCTTATTGCTACCAAGAGTCTGCTGCGTCAGTCTTATGATTTCTAGTTTAATGTTAATGCTTGTCGGTTTTGCCTAAACTCTAAAAGGAGGGGTTGTAATGAAGTATGCCTGACCTCCCCTCACACCATGAACTGAACTCATTTTAGGCTTTCTTTGGAATCTTCTTGGTTAAGAGGTAGAGAGGGTCCATTGAGTCAGCTGGGAGCTTAGAATTTCATTTTCGATTTACAAATCTTAGTAGTGAGGCAGTTGTATCATGGTGCTATCTTCTTTCTATACTGAATCATTGTAAAAACGTGTTCAAGTGATTCTATTTCTCCTGAGGTTTGTTTTCATCTAAAGAATCAAATACAAAGATCTTAAGAATCAAATAAAAAGATAGCGTGCATACACACACACACACACACACACACAAAATATACATATATATACATAATATACATATTTTATCACATTACTTTCGCTTTAGTGAATAATTCTGTAGAAGGTAGCTTGACATATTACGAAGAAAGAGCTGTGAAATATCCAGGAGATATGTTCCTTCAAGTACCGTTCTTCCTGGCACAACGTATTGCCACCTAAAAACAAAAATGTTGTTCCTCTGAAAAATTCAAATGAGATCAGTTAATACTTTCTTGAAGATAATTTAATTGACTATTCCTTGATGCAAATGATTACTGGTGCTGGCCAAGCATAATATAGACTCAGTCAGCTGTGAAAGCTTTTTAAAACAACCTTGCCAACATAGAGACTCAGCCACTGAAGCTTCTCCCTTCCCCCAGTTACCCCAGCCCTACTGCAAGCATGGACCTTCAGAAACAAAGACTAAATAGGGGCTTGGTGCATAAGAGGGCCAGGATGAAGTCAACAAAAGCATATCCAATTGTGCTAGGTAGTTGAATTTTCCTGTATTCTATTCCATGGTTATGGCCAAGTAGTTTAAGTGAGATTTATTAAGATAATTAAACAAAACACAAATATCTCCACGTTATCCAAATGGGGCAAGAACTCAAGATGCTGCTAGTTATAGGAGATGTTTCAAAGTACTAAGACATATACAAGAGTTTAGGAGGCAAAATTATCAAGTGAGTAAGCACATTAAATGGACAAAGATTTCCATATGGTCTATGCACAAAACTGGGTTTTAAAAACCTTATAGCCTGTAGGTGTAGAATATAAAATAAAACAGGGCTGTTTACGAGACTGTTCACTACTCAAGGCAAATTGGGTGCCTTCTAATTATAGTGGTGCTTGTTCTGTTCAAAGAAGTTAAAGTTCTCATACAACGATTCATTTGACAGAAAAAAACTTCAATGAGCAATGTGAAATAAAGAAGAGAGAATAAGATGAAGGGAGGAGAAGAGAGTTCAGAGATGCATTTGTCAGTTTATCAAGGTATAGTTGAAGGTACCTCACTTTCCAGACACACACACACACCCTACCAAACAGTTTTAACGAATGTATGATCCATTCTTCCCGCTTTCGCCCGTTTCTCTCTGCCATCCTACTAAAATAAGATTATTATCTCTGACAGAGAAATGGTTTGTTCAAGTCAACTAGGTCCTTTGCATACCATACTCAAGAAACCCCTCAAGAAAGCCAGGAAAAACAATTTTCTAAATGAATGACTCTATAAGGAAAGTTACTTTGTGTGCATGTGTGTTTTCAAGTCACCCTTTTCATGAGTGCTTAGGGACTATATAAAAAAGCAAAGCAAGCACTACATCTTTCTGCTTTCTCTGACAAGCAGCAGTAACTAACTCTTAACAAAGCAAGAGTTCTGCTGATGTCTGAGAAATCTAAAAGAGATTGACATTTTGCTCTGGACAAAAATGGGGATGTGTATTATTTTTCTTATTTTGTGTCAGCGTGTGTTGGAGCAATGCACTTCGTATGATATTCATGCCTTTAATTGCTTGAAATAGAACATCTGTGTCTATCTGTCTTATTTTATCATACACACCACTATCAATCACTCAGGAGAATAACACCTAGTAAAGGTTTATCTGTTTATAGAGTGTGATAAAATCAGCATCCCACATTTTGACATATGTTTTCACAGAAGTCACTAAATCTATATATGCATGAGGTTCTTTCTTGGACAGAATTCCTCTAGAGTTATCTAGTTTTGCAGATAATTTTTTAAAAACAACAATAATATTAGCTGGTGTTTCTGACAGCTTACTTTATATAAAGCATTGTTTAAGGTATTTTAAATGCATCCTCTCATTTAGTCCTCAAATCCTCCCTTTGGGGCAGGAATTACATATCCCTTTACTGATGAAACAGATGTCAGATAGTCAGTAATTGGTAATTTTTTAATAAGCTTAGGCAGCTAGTAACTGACAGCTAGGGTTTGAACTTAAGACCTTTTCCTTCCAGTGCCTTTAGTCTAAATTGCATAATGTAATTTCTCTGTACATTTTGGGCAGGTTATTTTACATTTGTTATAGGTGAGTTCTTTGCTCTGGGGATTGTACTATCTCAGTAAAACCCAAAGCCATATTGAGTCATCACTGTAGAAGGAAGAAGACCTAAGATGTTCCAAGAAAGTGATAGATTTGAGGAGCAATTTGAGAACAGGCAGAGTGGCTATGCTTCAGCAACAGGAGGCAAAGCTGTTATCTTTGAGTGAATATGATAGAGAATAAAATCAGAGATCTCATGGAGAGAGAGCAAAAAATATATGAAGAGAAACATCAGGCAATCATTTGACAAAGTACAGGCTTTCAAAATGGTAACAAAACCAATTTTATTGTATGAAAATATTATGAACTATTTTCTTTTATGTAATATCAGTTACATAGATGTGAGAGTCAACTTATATATTCTGGTAAGAATTTGGTGCAGGGTTGTATAAAAAGTCTATATGTTTATATATTTAATATGTTTTATATATTTTGTCTGCAAATGGTACAGTTTGTGTTGTTATATAGGGTTAATATTGGTATATCTAAGATTAGTAGGTACAATTTCTTTTTAGTTATACATATACATTCTCATATATGTATAATTACATATATAGATAGATATAGAATATATATATATTCTCAAAACTGAACTCTCATGTATATATCTATCTGTCTATATAGACAGATAAATATTCTCCCTCAGAATGCTCTTTTTAGAAATGGAATCAGTGAATGCGTTTGTTACATCTATATATATAGGTATATAGAGCTAATATATTTATGAAGTGACTATATCTTGCTCCAGCACTGTTAACAATTTAATCTTTTCTTTTGACCCTGGTCCTTTCACACTGCATGTATTTGCATGCAGAATCTTTCAATCTCCAACAAAGCTACTAAATTGTAATGCTAACCATATCTTAGTGTGTCTGACAGTGTCTGCCTTTGCAGACGAATAGCTCAACTCAGAATAGCAGTAATTTGCTATTTCCCTGTGACTGGTTCACAAACAGATTATTTGGCAGGGATGAAGAGAAGTGAGCAAGAGTAAGTATTGTTTTGCAGAAAGCCCAGAGGGAAGAGCCCTTCTTCCATTATGAAATTCATGATGTGAGAGACGGGACATCAAACTGTGTGCACACTGTGTATTTAGGTAGCACTATCCTTCTTTGAAGGAAAATCCCTTTTTTAATGTTATTTAAGAGAGTGAGTTTGCAGCTACTCTGTGTGTTCTTGTAGCAGGGAATGCTGGGCATATGACTTAATTCTGTCATGTAGGCAAAAGAGGCACCAACAGAATCTCAAATAATTCCTGTATTATCTGAGAAACTTGTGGTACAATGGAAATAACTTGAAACAGAAAGCCTACTATTCTAGATTATGAATCAAAACAAAAACTGAACTCTCTCAAGTAACAGCATTTCTCTTTGGATATTTGTCACTACAAAAGTTAAAGTAATAGAAGTTTGTGCCCCTTTTACTATTAGTTCTAAAAATGTAAATGCCTAGCCTGCTTTTTAAATTTCTATAAGTTATTTAATATTATTGTGATTCTTTAAAATAATTCTGAGGTTTAGATATATTTTCTCAATTTTATAGATAAGCTAATTGAGACTCAGAGTGATTAAACAGTTTCTCCAAGGTCATAGAGTGATTAAAGTAGTGTAGGTGGAATCCTTACCCAAATGTGTCAGATTCTAAAACCTGGATTGCCTTTTATTATGCCTTATTATTTCATTGCAAGAAAGAGGAGGCTATTTATTAACTGGGCTTGTTGCTTGATCTTCTATTAAGATTTCCCTTGTGAATTTTTATCACCAGATATTCTGCATGAGTACACTTCACAAAAATGCTTTGCATTTCTGAGTAAACAGTTGCCATGCTTTATACTTAATCTGTTATTATTTAAACAATATAAATAGTGAAGTCCAGAGCTAACTTTGTTTCTAATATTTAAGAAACTAAAACTTTAGGGGGAAATTAGTGAGTTTTATATGTTAGCTCACTATTTTGAACTAGCTAGTAGTACACAGGTATTTATGTTCCATCATATGGACCTTGATGTATTCTAATCTACCTTGTATTATGTACTAGACTGGTTCCCAACTCCAAGAGAGGGGACACACAGAAATAACAAAAGAAGAGAAAACATTCAACCTTGGGACTATGTGACCAGAAGAAACACTGAGCATGAATTCACACATAAAAACATTTCAAATGTTATCCTGATAGTGAAATTTGCCTCAAGTGAGATTTATCTGATACTATTCTCTGTTCTTCAGATTTGATTTTTTTTATTTCTCTTCATTTTTCATCTATCAAGACTCTCAGTTTCAGTGGGAGTTGAGACAGTCTGCTTTGTTATCGCTCTGTCTTTTCTTAAGACAGGTAACCTGTTATGCCGGTCTCTATGAGCTTCAGAAGAAGAGAATGAAAACCAGACTGAGAATGTAGAGGAGGCATTAGGGGACTGTGGGAGTTTCATGAACTAGGCAAATTATAACTGAAGAAGAATCATAGGCAGAAACTCAGGGTTATTCTTGTTAGGTTGGTTCTTTGCTTTTTGAAATGTTCATTTCCAATTTTGCAAACTATAGTAGTACAAAAGAATTAGCTGCTTATCTTTCATTGTGACAAGAATTTAGGAAAACATTACCCATTGGGAACTCTAAGCGAAATTATTAATAGTCAAACTAAATATTTTCTGAATCTAAGTCTATGTTATTTTTTAATACTGAAATGCCATTCCAAACCTCCCTTCTATATCTTGTAAGACCCTGCTTTGCTCCAACCACCAATGTGAAGCTCCTCCAGTTTCCATGCTGCCCCACCTCCTGTCTGCTTCCACTAGACAGAATTAATTACAACTTCTTTTTCATCTAACAATATGTAACTAGTCCTTCCACTTAGTACTACTGAACTGTGACTTGTATTATAGACAGTTGTGAGTTGAGTCTGCTTTCTATGCTAAAGTGTAGCTTCCTATCTAACTCCATCCATCTGACTACAAGCACTGAATGTCTGACATACAGTGGGTACACGATCTTTTACCTTTAAACTGAATTGAAAGTTAATTTCTTGCTAATTCTCAGGTCAAAGCAGAGTGTAAAGTATAGGTCTGAGATTATTTAGCAAATCTGGTTGTTAAAGTTCTATATTCTCGTATACCCAAAGGTACTCTATAAATTAGTGCTGAGAAAACTTCAAAAGCTGCTAGAGAAGCTTTTAAGCAATACAGAATCATGAACCTCGAATTCCAAAGCAGCTTCTGATACCTGTATTTTCAATAACATTTCCTGGTGCTACTGATGAACAGCAAAGTTTGGTAACCACTAGTTACAAATTGCTTTGTATTTTGCAAGGCAAAGTATTAATAAGGCAATAAAGAAATGTATACAAAGTAAATTCATGTATTTATTCAAATAATGTACATTCATTTCCAATTTTACATAGTGCACAAAATAGTGTTTATTCTTGGCCTCCTTTATTAGAATATAAGCTGCAGGAGAGCAGGAAACATGTTTGTCTTATTTGCCTCTAAAATTCCATGCCAAGTGCATAGATAAAACAGTCACCCCGTAATTTGTCTCTCCTGATTCCAGTTAGCAGCAAGAGTTATGTTTCCAAATCAAGAGCCAAACATAGAATTTTCTGCTTGTAAACATAAGGCTCGTTTTCTCTTAAGGAGTGGTTTTCAAACTTTAATATACATCAAAACAATTATGGGATTTTAAATATATATTATTTTCTGGGATTTTAAATGTATATTATTTTCTGGATTTGCCCATAGAGATTCCTTCCCATTTGATCCTTACTGGGGTCAGGCAGCTCTGAAAATAATTCTTAATCCCAGCCAGTATCAAAAACATCTACTTTGATTACAAAGAGCCAAACACTTTCATAGCACTCAGGATCATTCAAAACTGGGCCCCAGTATTGCCCCAGGTTCTTTTTCATAAGACATTATACTTCAGCCATGAGTTGTTTCTGACTACTTGCAATCCCCCAAACAATTTTCATTCTTCTCAGGAATCATACTTTCCCATTACCAGAATACTTTTCTGTCTTATCATTTATATTCAATGAAATTGCCATATGGCTCAAAATCTAGTACTAAAGTTACTCATGCTGTAAAGACACTTGTTTGCCCTAGAACTTATTATTTTCTTCACTATGCTTCCATAAGACAGTTTATACTTCTTATAATATTCATTTCATAAAATCATATTTTTGTTGGCCTGTCATTTAAAGATTGCAAAGCACATATACACACATAAGTATACAGACACACATTTAATTTTTATATCATCATCTTCTTGAATACAAGTGGGCACATAATAATGCTTAACACATATTTGTTGAATTTCATGAAAGATGTTTAGCAATATGGTTCATGCACATACTCAACAAAATAGTTGCCATTGTATGTGCTAATTGCAGTATGAGACTGTAAAAATAATTAGCAATAAGTGTGTATCAGACATATGGAATGCAATTATAATAGTATGAATATTTTAAAAATAATAGTTTGTTATTTTTTTGTGTCTAGTTTTCCATGAAATGGGTTTATTTCTGTAACTGATTTCTTCACCTATTGTCAGGCAGCCAGTAAATGTAGCAAAAGCACCCATTTATGTAAGTCCTCTATGGCCATGTAAATTCATAAAAATAAATCGAATAAGAAACATGGGTCTAAGTTTAAACATTTTAATTGCATGTTATAAATGTTTAGTAAATGAATAGCTGAATAAATTATATATTGAAAACATATCCAAACTGTGGAAAAATCAGGTGGTTGAAAGATAAAATGTTAGTGAAGTATTTTAATTTCTTAAACAATTTTACGTAACTTTTTGCTATGTTTTGCAAAACTGGAATCTAAGATGCTTTAGAATAACAATCTAACTTACTTTTGAACATTTTCAGAGGAAAAGGTAAATTATTGCAGTGTAGTTTATTAAAACTAATGTAAATGAATTACACAAATTATTTTATTCTATTAGAACTCTCTTGAGGTAATATGCCTCTAAGTGTTTTATAGACAGTGACAAGGGCTTTGCTCTATAGCGATATTATTTACAATGCTAGTAGAATAGAATTTTAATTATATTTTATTGTTTAGTCTAAATTATATTTTATTGTTTAGTTTATGTTGACTCATTTGTTGTAAAATATAATTTAAAGTGTTTCATCATTACCTAAGATCACTGCTACTGAAAGCAACAGTTTTTAAAATCCCAACAATCCATGAAATGTAAATCTAATATATAAATTGAAATAATAAAATTTCTAAAATCCCTCAATTAGTACTGTTGAGAGTTATTAATGTTGGTCATAATGTTAACTCTGCCAAACCTGCATATTTTATAAAAGAGAAATTTGATATCCAAGGAAAATAAACAACTCATAAAATGTCACAGAGATAACCAGTGACAAAGCTAGGACTGAAATCGAGGCTCCCAATGACTCATTGGTACTAGTACTAGTTCCATTAACTTATGCTGTCTTTTGTTGCTATTTCCATTTCCATGGTACATGCCGTTATCTTGACTGGTAGGCAAACCTCACTCTTAGTGTAGTGTCTTGCTATTCTGTGGCTTTGGCATTTGTCTTGAAACTCACCGCACCAGAATCAGCCTTTTGACATGTGTTGTTATTTTCACTTCAAAGTTTATGCTTTGGAGGAGACCTTGTCTGAAAACATAAACAAACTATGAGTTGTGATTAACTCTAATGGTATGGTTGGAAAAAATTTCCACTCTTTCTATTATGCCTATCAGTATTTGTTGCATATTTGAAGTAAGCACTACTATTTTACCTTTACAACAAAAAGGTTTAAAAGGAGATTTAAAATAACAACAGGAAAAGTTTATTCTTCAGGTGGTAAAGGGAGCAGTAAGATTCTCCATTTGCAGATGATGTGATGTTATATTTGGAAAAACCTAAAGACTCCACCGAAAAACTGTTAAAACTGATAAACAAATTTCATGCACTTGCAGAATACAAATTCAACATACAAAAATAAAGAGCATTTTTATATGGCAACAATGAGCAATGTAAAAAAAATTAAAAAGAATTTTAAAAAATTACAGTAGCCACACATGAAACTAAATACTGGGAATTAACAGAAGAAGTGAAAGATCTTTACAATGAAGATTATAAAATACTGATGAAAAAATTGGAGAGGACACCAAGAAATGAAAAATCATTCCATATTCATGCATTAGAAGAATCAATTTTGTTCAAATGTCTATACTACCCAAAGCAATCTATGGATCCAATACAATCCTATCAAAATACCAGTGATATTCTTTACAGAAATAGAGAAAGAAATTATAAAGTTTATATGAAAGCATGAAAGACATAGAATAGCCAAAGCATCCTCAACAAAAAGAACAAAATTAGATGAATCACTTTATCTGACTTCAAAACATGTTACAGAGTTATCATAATCAAAGCGGCATGGTACTGGCATAAAAACAGACATGAACCAATGGAAGGGAACATAGAACAAATCTACACACCTACAATGAACTCAGTTTTGACAAAAGTGCCAAGAATATATGCTGGGGAAAAGACAGTCTCTTCAATGGACAGTGCAGGGAAAATTGGATATCCCTATGCATGTGAATAAAATTGGACCCCCCTATATCTTACTATATACAAAATCAAATCAAAATGGATTAAATACCTACATTTGAGACCTCAAAGTATGAAAGTACTACAAGAAAACATGGGAGAAGATGTCTAAGATATTGGTCCTGGCAAAAAGTTATTGAGCAATACCCCCAAAGCAAAAAATGGACAAATTGGATCACATCAAGTTAAAAATCTTCTTCACAGCAAATGATACCATCAACAAAGTAAGAGAGCCCAGAGAATGGGAGAAATATTTGCAAACTACTCTTCTGACAAGGGATTAATAATTAAAATATATAAGGAGCTTAAACCATTCAATAGGAAAAAAAATCTGATTGAAAAATGGGCAAAAGATTTGAATAGCCATTTCTCGAAAGAAGTCATACAAATGGCCAACAGGCATATGAAAAGGTGCTCAACATCACTGATCATCAGGGAAATGGAAATCGAAACAATGAGATATCATCTCACCCCAATTATATTCAAAAGACAGACAATAATAAATTCTGGTGAGGATGTGAAGAAAAGAGAAGACTGATACACTTCTTCTCTTTGGTTGGAATGTAAATTAGTATAACCACTATGGAGAACAGTTTGGAGGCTCCTTAAAAAATCTTAAAATAGAGATACCATATGATCCTGCAATCTCACTGTTGGGTATATACCCTAAAAAGGCAATCAGCATATTAAAGAGATGTCTTAACTCCTAGTTTGTTGCAACACTGTTTACAATAGTTAAGATTTGGAAACAATCTAAGTGTCCATCAACAGATAAATGGAAAAAGAAAATGTGATACATAGACACCATGGAGTACTATTCAGCCATAAAAAGTAATAAGATCCCGTAATTTGTAATAACATGGATAGAAGTGGAGATCATTATGTTAAGTGAAAGAAACCAGGCACAGAAAGACAGATGCCACATGTTCTCACTTATTTGTGAGACCTAATAGAACAATAAAACTCATGGACATAGAGAGTAGAAGGATTGTTACCACAAGTGGGTAAGGGTAGTGTGGAGCTGGTTGGGAGGTGGAGATGCTTATAGAAAAAAATTAGTAAGACCTACTATTTGATAACAGAACAGAGTGACCATGGTCAATAATAACTGTACATTTAAAAATAACTCAGAGTATAATTGAATTGTTTGCAACTCAATGGATAAATTCTTAAGGGGATAGATACAGATTCTTTATGATGTGCTTATTTTACATTGCATGCCTGTATCAAAACATCTTATGTGCCCCATTGTAGTTGGGTACACCTACAATGTATCCACAAAAATTAAAAATGAAAATAAGTAAAAAAAAGTTTATCTTTGATTAGTGCCCCTATCATTCTTGTTAGTTCTCTAGGCTGATTTTTATAGTATATTAGGGGGCTTGCTTCTCATAGGAATACATGGAGGGAAGATAAAATTAGGAAGAATTCTTCTGCTTTTAGACAGCATTTTATTATACAAAATCACAAATACTGTGTTAACTACATAGCCTTTCTCTTACGTTTTCCATCTTTTTCCCTTTAGTGGCTCTTTTCACTTAGCCTATAAATGTGAACAAGATTTTCTTGTTCTAGAACAGTTAAAATGAAGTCAAGCACACATTCCATCTCACTTTTACCTCCCACCCCCTTTCCCCTTTGATCCTTCATAATCATTGCCGTCACTCATTCTGTTGCTATCGTATATATTTTTGCATCCTTAGAGTATTGAATAATGCCTGGAGCATAATGGGCAAACAGGAAAAAAGTTAATACGTACTCTTACTGAACTTTAGATTGATCTCTCTATGCTGTTCATTTCTGTTATTTAACATGAACTTGCAAATAATGAAGGCAGTGATGCAATTAACCAAAGTTTCCCATAAAATAAACAAAGATAAGTCTATAAACGTAATTCACCACATAAAAAAAAGTATAAAAAAATGAAAAAAATAAACAAAGATATCAGATGAGTTCTCGGAATTTGAAGTAACTTTATATTTATTGAAATGGAAGGGAATGAAAGGGAGCAATTTCAGGTATTCAGTTAACTATGCTCATAGAACCATGTACTTTTCCTAATCACAAATTTTCAAACTGAAATTTAATATGTTTTATGAAATTATTTGTGCTATATCAGTCTCTCTAGGTAGAGTGAGAGCTTAATGAGGGCAAGAAAAGTATCCATGTTTTTTACTGCCCTTCCCAGAATCTAACAATTCTGACTCAACCAAAAACTCCCTCTACAATCACTTGGTGAATGAATACATAAATGAATGAATAGACATACTGAACAGTTTTCAGGATCTTATGAAAATGAAATTACAAATTGAGTTTAGGAAGGATATTCAGCATATTTAACAATTAGCAGATTAAATGTTGCACAAGTAATTTAGAAAACTTTCTAAAGTTTTCTGATAACTATTGTGAAGTGAAAAGTATATCTTATCCTTGAAATCAATTCATTTATAAATATATTAATATCATCTAATGAGCTTGATGATTCAGAGCAGATGATTTCAAATATCCAAAGCCTTCATGTGGATAGCTTTTTAAAGGGAATTGGGTAAGCTTTTATTTTTGCTTCATTCTTTAAAGCTAAAAGCTGAGCAGTGCTCTAAAGCTAAAAGCCAGAGTTCTAGAGCCATTATTTTCTTATGCTTCAGAAAAAAACCCGTAAGTTATATCAGATGACACAGCATACTCCTTTCAGGGTGGTAAATAAATACTTTCATTATTTGTCTTGAAGATACATGAAACCAGGTAAGAAAATGGCAAGATTTATTCTGATTCTATAAATTAGACTAGCAGATTTGCCATATTTTAGGCTATTTCATCACTTGGGAATCTGCAAGCTTTTATCAGTGAAAGTATAAGAGCATTCTTTTTGCTATAAGATACCATTATTTCACTGCAATTCTGTTAGGATTTCTGTGAGGTTCCCTTATATAGAAAAATGCACAGAGCTGTGATTTCATTGTCTTTCAAGTGTTGTATCTAGTGTGTTAAAATTGTCTTAATATCTTTAGTTCTGGACTTTTATTTCTTTTTACTTACGATTTTTTTTCTTTTTAGTTTCTCATTTTAAAGAGGATACACTTGTATGTGAGTGTGGCTGGGCAATTTTCCTAATGTCCAAATATAATTAGTTTTTAGTGATACTTAACTTCTTGGTATCTTTTTTATAATTTGACTAAGAAAATTTGGTACACAAACTACAATGATTTCCATGATGTGCAAGTGACAAGTGACAATGTTCTTTTTTTTTTTTTTTTTTTTTTTTTTTGACGGAGTTTCGCTCTTGTCACCCAGGCTCAAGTGCAATGGCGTGATATCGGCTCACCGCAACCTCCGCCTCCTGGGTTCAGGCAATTCTCCTGCCTCAGCCTCCCGAGTAGCTGGGATTACAGGCACACGCCACCATGCCCAGCTAATTTTTTGTATTTTTAGTAGAGACAGGGTTTCACCATGTTGACCAGAATGGTCTCGATCTCTCAACCTTGTGATCCACCCGTCTCGGCCTCCCAAAGTGCTGGGATTACAGGCTTGAGCCACCGCGCCAGGCCCGACAATGTTCTTTGATTGGCATTTGTACCTATGATCTTCTGGACCTTACAATGTTTGTAAAACAAAACATTAGAGTAATTGATCTATATCGTAGTTTTAGTTTCATTCCAGTTCCCTTCTTGTAATGTCACATTATTGAACACTAGCATATGTTGTTATAAAAAAGATACAGATTTTATTCATTATGTTCAAGTTTTTTACTGATTTTTTTTAACCTGGAAATTTAGTGGCATATTGGGAGTGTAGGGAATGTGGTTACTCCAACAACCTATAGGAAAGGTTTAGAAAATTCCTCATGGTGTTGAGGGAATGTGTTCTCTTTCCGGGTCCATAAGGGGTGTACTTTAAGGGCAAGAACGTCCCAGTGCCATGCCCCCATCCCATGCCTCTCCATCCGGGAGATTAAATGGTTTGTGGCTTAATTTTCACGAGTGGGAAGAATCAAAGAGTCGTTAGTCCAGCGGAAGTTCAAAGGACCTCCTTTCATTGGCCAGGGGTCCTGGAAAAGGATGGAATTCCTCCCAGGTTAAAAGTCCCTTTCTTCCACATGCCTTTGGATTCCATACGTGGGTCTTCTTCCACACTCTTTGTAGAAGTCTTTTTCTCTTATCTTTTTCTCTCTGCTTTTTCTCTTTCTCTGCCTAAATAAATCACTTTCTACAAAATCTTTTTGGGTCTGGTATTTACAAGTGCACCCACCATAGTCCCCTCTCCCATTCTTGGGAGAGTGAGAAACCAAAAGCCTGAAGCCCACACGGGAGCGAGGTGAGCTGTCCCCTGAACCCCAAAACCTGGAAACAGTGGCAAATGATTAAAATACATCCCTATTAGGAGAAAAATTTTCACTAGAATTCCTGGAAGATATTCTTGAATTATGGTTTCATCAATGATATTAATTAACCAAGTTAAAGGATGAATTTATCAATGAAGGAATGTAGCTAACCTGGGGTGACTTTTTTGTTGTTATTGTTTGTTTATTGAGACAGAATCTGCTCTGTTGCCCAGGCTGGAGTGCAGTGGCAGCATCCCAGCTTGCTGCAACCTCTGCCTCCCAGGCTCAAGCAATTCTCGTGCCTCTGCCTCCCAAGTAGCTGGGATTACAGGCATGTGCTACCATGCCCTGCTAATTTTTTAAATTTTTGGTAGAGATTGGGTTTTACTATGTTGGCTAGGCTGGTCTCAAATACCTGGTCTCAAGTGATCCACTATTCTTGGCCTCCCAAAATGCTGGGGATTACAGTTGTGAGCCACTGTGCCCAGCCAGGCGTGTTTAAGAGGGATAGTCTCTCTCTCTCTCTCTCTCTCTCTCTCTCTCTCTCTCTGTGTGTGTGTATGTGTGTGTGTGTATGTATTGTAGAATTGCAGTCCAGAGAAAAGCTAAGTCTGGGGGATACAGGCAATACTGTACCTATCGTCTTTAATAATAAATTGATAAACTGTATCCTGCTTGGTACATCAGTCCTATGTGAATTTAGCTGTTTTAAGCATACCAATTAGCAATTAATCATTTGTTAATGTACTGGTAAGTTTTTGGTTTTGAATGTTCAATGCTTGGACCACTTGTACCACCAACCTGTCACCTACTTCTATTTATAATTCTAGAAGAATTCAAATATCATGTTTTCTTCATGTCCTATACGCTTTTGATGTTTAGCAAGACAATTTGACCTAGATTATTCAAATATGTGTGTTAATTTTTGTTACATCAATCTTAGATATGAAGACTGCTTCTTACGGAATTATTTTATGTTTAACTTACTCCAGGTGGGTATTTCTCCTGAATTATACAAATACCTAAGACGAGAACATACAGGAAGTGGAAATAGAGTCAAGTAAATTGTCACAACCAAAATTAGCAGATGCCAGTGCAGAGTAAAGATACATATATGTATACAACACCAGAAAAATGTCTTAGAATCACCATAAGAGATACATAATGGTGCCAGATTGGTACTATTTTTTATTGAAAGTAGCAGGATGAACTAAGCAATATTGCTAACCTACAACTAAATCTTGTCTGTTTTGGCTTTTTTGTTTTTTTTTTTCCTGAGATGGAGTCTTGCTTTTGTCTCCCATGCTGGAGTTCAGTGGCACAATCTCGGCTCACTGTAACCTCCACTTTCCAGCTTCAAGTGATTCATCTGCCTCAGCCTGCCAAGTAGCTGGGATTACAGGAGCCTGCCACCACGCTCAACTGATTTCTATACTTTTAGTAGATATGGGGTTTCGCCATATTGGCCAGGCTGGTCTCAAATTCCTGACCTCCTGATCTGCCCACCTTAGCCTCCCAAAGTGCTGGGGTTACAAGCATGACCCACTGCACCTGGCCTGTTTTGGCTTTGATAGCGACTGTTTCTGAAGGAATATCTTCAAGGTAAAATATGTTTACTGTATTACTGTAAGGAGATTTTCTTCAGTTATTTATTTAAAATTTTAGTTTATTTAAAAGGAAGAATAGTTTTAGTCATGACAGAAAAATAGGCATTAGTTTCTCTCTCCAGATGTAAGTAACTACAAAATTAAATTAAATGTATGAAACAATGGTTTATATTCATGAGAAACAGACAGCAGAGAGATATGTTTCTGATAGAAGGAAAACATGTGAGGTAAACTTTAAATTCAACCTTACTTCCTTTTTTAAAAATTATACTTTAGGTTCTGCACATGTGCAGAATGTGCAGGTTTGTTACTTAGGTATACTCATGCCATGGTGGTTTGCTGTATCTATAAACCCATCGTCTACATTTGATATTTCTCCTAATGCTATCCCTCACCTACTCCCAACCCTTGACCGGCCCCCATGTATTATATTTCCCTCCCTGTGTCCATGTGTTCTCATTGTTCAACTCCAACTTATGAGTAAGCACATGCAGTGTTTGGTTCTCTATTCTTGTTTTAGGTTGCCGAGAATGATGGTTTCCAGTTTTATCCATGTCCCTACAAAGGACACAAACTCTTCCTTTCTTATGGCTGCATAGTATTCCATGGTGTATATGTGCCACATTTTCTTTATCCAGTCTATCATTGTTGGGCATTTGGATTGGTTCCAAGTCTTTGCTGTTGTGAACAGTGCCACAATAAGCATACATGTGCATGTGTCTTTATAGTAGAATGATTTATAATCCTTTGGGTATATACCCAGTAATGGGATTGCTAGAAATAGAAATGGAACTTCTATTTCTAGATTCTTGAGGAACTGCCACACTGTCTTCCACAATGATTGAACTAATTTACACTCCCTCCAACAGTGTAAAAGTGTTCTTCTTTCTCCACATCCTCTCCAGCATCTGTTGTTTCCTGACTTTTTAATAATCACCATTCTAACTGGCATGAGGTGGTATCTCAACGTGGTTTTAATTTGCATATCTCTAATGACCAGTGATGATGAGCTATTTTTCATATGTTTGTTGGCTGCATAAGGGTCTTCTTTTGAGAAGTATCTGTTCATATCCTTGCCCACTTCTTGATGGAGTTTTTGTTTCTTGTAAATCTCTTTTAGTTCTTTGCAGATTCTGGATATTAGCCCTTTGTCAGATGTGTAGATGGTAAAATTTTTCTCCCATTCTGTAGGTTGCCTGTTCACTCTGATGATAGTTTCTGTTGCTGTGAAGAAGCTCTTTAATTAGATTCCATTTTTCTACTATGGCATTTGTTCCCACTGGTTTGGTGTTTTAGTCATGAAGTCTTTGCCCATGCCTTTTTCTTTTTAAGGACACTTTCAAAACATTACAAAGCAGGGAACCTAAACAGTTAATATCAGTCTATCTGGGTGCAGAGATACTGGAGCTCAGGCATCCTAAGGTAGTCGGAATTCGTGGGGGCAGGCTTTGAGAGAAGAGAAAAAAACTAAAGGAGGTAGCTCTAATATTTTCATTGAGTTCCCTTGAGATTTTATCAAAATGCTAAAATGAATATACTTGATACCTAAGGTGAAAATCTTTGAAGCATAAGAAAATAACTACTATAGGAATTTGAGATAAATAGATACTCTGGAATTCACACAGTTTTTGGAGACACTGGATTTCTCAACAGAAAATTAGAGCACCTCACTGAATATTATTGATCCCTCAAAATCACCATGTCTTAGCAAAAGGACTGGTTTATATATGCTTTATTGTTATCAAAATCTTGAAAATAATTCTTTTTTTAAATTAATTAAAACAATTTTTTTTTTTTTTGAAACAGAGTCTTGCTCTGTCTCCAGGCTGGAGTGCAGTGGTGCAATCTCAGCTCACTGCAACCTCTGACTCCCTGGTTCAAGTGATTCTCCTGCCTCAGCCTCTTGAGTAGCTGAGACTACAGGCATGCACCACCATGCCCAGCTAATTTTTGTGTTTGTAGTAGGGGTGGGGTTTCACCATGTTGGAAAGGATGGTCTCGATCTCGTAACCTCATGATCCACCTGCCTCAGCCTCCCAAAGTGCTGGGATTACAGGCTTCAGCCACTGCACCCAGCCAAGAATTCTTAAAGTGCCAAGTCATCTATCACCAACTTATTTAAAAGAAGACAAATAAATCACTCAGTAATATGTCATTCACAGTGTTCAGCATGCAAATAGATATGCTGATCCATAAATAGGAGGAAATACTACAGTTACTAAAATTAGTTGCAGAAATAAGAATTTTAGTACTATCATACAACGGATTTGAAATAAGTATTATAAACATGTTTGAAGACTTACAGTAAAATACACCATGAGGAAAACACAGATACAGGGATATAAAATTTTTTATTATAAATGATCATTTTTTTTTACATTCTTAATAGTTATAAATGAAGACAGGCTCTCACTGTGTTGCCCAGACTAGTCTCAAATCCCTGGCCTTAAGCAGTCCTTCTGCCTTGGCCTCTCAACATTCTGGGATTACAGATGTAAGCCACTTTGCCTGGCCTTAAAAATTACTTTAAAAACAGTTACCTGGAAGTACTGGAACTGAGAAAATTAAACATCGGAAATAAAAATATTACTAAATTGAATTAATAGAACATTTATCCTGTAGAAGAAAGAACTGGTGAACCTGAAGACAAGATAATGGAAAAGAAGCTGAGATAGAGACAGAAAACGATTACAGTTTAGTGGCCTGTGAGATAATTTTGTACAGTCTAAGCTATGCAAAAAGGGAAGACAGATGAATTAGAATGGAAACATATTTCAATCTTAAAGTCATATTTTTCCAAATAGTGGGGAAAAATGTCAAAATAGAGATTCAAACAGTTCAGTGAGCCCCATTCAGGATAAAAACTTGGAAAAGCACATTTTAATCCAATTACTGAAAACCAAAGATAAATAGGAAACATTTTAAATCAGTTAGAGACAAAAGACATTGTATGCAGAAAAACAAGAGGAAAAATGTACTGCTGGCTTTACGTGGCAGAAAATAATGAACCTATAACTTTACAAAACAGGAAAAATTATCTTGAATTATATACCTGAAAATAACCTTGCAAAAGTGATGGTAAAATATTGATATCTTCAAATGAATAAAAGTTGGTAAATTTTGTCACCAGGAAGTCTGATGTGTAGGAAATATTGACAAAAGTTCTTCATGCTGACAAAAAATAGTATCAGACACAAATGCAAATCTATATGAATAAACATTGTGATAGAAATGAAAAGTATGTGGGTAAGTATAAGTTTTTTTTAGCTCTTATTTTTATAAAAGACAGTTGACTGAAGAAAAGATAAATAAAATGTGCTGGCGTGAAGTTTATTATGTGTGGAAAGTACAGTGTCTAACAATATTAGCATAAAGAATGATGGGTGTAAAAAACAGCACTCTGTTTTAAATTTTAAATTGTATATGAAATAATACAATATGAATTTAAGATATATTTTGAAAAGTTAAGGACCTATAGTGATTCCTAGAACAACACTGAAAAACAAGAAAATAAAACTGAAATCCAAAAGAAGGCAGAAATAAAAAAGAGTTGAGAAGAAGAGTTGAAACAAACAATGAATAAAAAATATAAAATAGATGTCCACTCAACAGTGTTAAAAAGTAATCCTATTAAGTGCATTAAATAAAATAATCACACAAATTAAACTGCATAGATTTTCAGATTGCATAATAGATAATAAGCAAGACAACTACATCTTAAACTAGATTCTTTCTAATTATAAAAGTACAAAGAGATCAAAAATAAAAAGATAAGAACAAGGTGCCTTGAAAACTGATTTCAATAAATCTAAAATATTAATGGAAACAAAGCCATGAAAAAATGAAAAAGTGTTCATTAGTCATCAGGGAAATACAAATTAAAACTTACGAGATACCATACCTCTAACAGGAAGGCAAAAACAAATTAAAAAATAAAATTAAATAAAAGAAATCTAAGCTCTGGTATTGACAAATACTGGCTCATTATTTTGTGATAAATTATAAGTGATGGATTCTTGCACTCTGATGGATGGAAGTGCTAAATGGTAAATCAGTTTGGAAAGGGATTGGTGGTTTTGTATAAAGTCATAGATATCTCACAATCCAGGAATCCCTCTCATGAGACTTTTCTCTTGATAAATTAAATATATATGTCCTCAGAAAAGACACACAAATGTTCATTGCAACTTTATTCCAAATAGTATGAAATTGAAAATAGACCAAATGTCAATCCACAAAAGAATCCTGAACTTTGAGGTGTATACATATGAAAGAACAGAATTCAGCAACGAAAGGAAAGAACTGCTGATGTGCACAATGTAGATTAATCAAACAGCAATGAACAAAATTCATACACAGAAGAGTACATATATTATGATTTTACCCTTCTAAAGTTTTAGGACGGGTAAAATTAATCTGTGGTGACAGATACATTGACAGCATTTGTCCCTGGAAGGGTCATGATTGACTGGATAGAGGCATGAGGAAAGTTTCTCTTCCAACATAAATGTTCTATAACTTGACATGATTGTATGCATTTTCAAATTTATTAAACTTTTCAATTACAATCTATTTTTAGCTAAGTATAAATTATACTGAAGAAAACAAAAAGGCATTTTGTAACTATTACACATTTTCTATATTAAAAATGTAAATTGAGCTTTAACAAACCTTAATCATGAGTGAGGAACCCAGATAACATATGCATATTCCCTCGTTCCAATTTAGCTACATCAATAAGTCTGATTTGCACCTAATTTTGTGCTTTGTAATTAGAGACCCTCAGTTATTGGAAATGTAAAAAACAACATTAGAAGATTGATTAAAAAGTTCGTAATACTGGCATGTGTCGGCACAAGAAACATCTTTTTCTTCAAATTGACTTGAAATGTATTTGACCAAAGATCTTGAATATCTGTTTTGTTGCTATTGTTCCTTAATTTATTTTTTATTGTACTAATACATACACATATAAGAAGTCAAATAATTCGGAAAGGTTTTTATGAAAATCAGTCTCTTGCTCACTGTTTCTGTTATCGAAAATATATGTGCACTGCTACTTCTTGAACTATTTACTCTGGATAGATTTTATTGTCTATTATTGTCTTTTTATGGCAGTTGAGAGATTTCCTTTCTTGCATATATACACTATTCTGCCTTACATGGTTCTAACACTCCTATTATTTTTCTTTGTAAATTATATTTAATGAAATGACAATGAGAACTTAAGATATTATAATTATGCTTATGTTTATCAATACTAAATAGCTTCTTTTAAAATTATTTTAGTTTATTCTATAGTTGTCATATTTGTTTGCTTAGTTTTTACACTGGGACTGGCATTCCACCGGATATACTTCAAAATATCTTTCAACAGCTAGCAGTACGTAATTTTCAATGCCGAGACACAGTCAATATTTTAAATTCCATTCATCCATCACATTTCACCCTGGCTGTTCCTCCGATAGCTTCCATCTTACAGCAGCAAGTCTGGGAAGATTGCTTTTGCTATCTAGAGTACAGTTGCTACCCGGGGAAGTCTTTTTTTCTCCTTTCCTGGCTTACACATTGTGATACCATGTCTTTCTCTTTCATCCTTGGCCATCATCTTTCTATTCTCTTTGTCCTTAAAAGTTCACAATTTCTGTTTTTCTCTTGTGATTTTGATTGGATATGGGCAAAAAGATAAGCACATGTGATCAGTATGCCATGTTTAGACCAACTTCCTGAGCATGTACTTTGTATTATTCTCTATCACTGTTGTTTTAAAAACTAAAATGCCACACCAAAGAAGAGCAAGTAGGTGAATAATTTTGTTGGTATGTGAAAAATGGCAATCAATTAAGTTATTGATTCAAAGGAAACAAAAATGCCCTTCTATCTCCCAATCCAACCTGACTGCTGTCCTAAATCCACTTCTCCTTGTGCTCAATATTACTGTTAGTGCCTTATGTTAAGTTTAATAGCAATTACTTTTACATAAATCATATAAGAAAGGACCTGTCATCATTATTACAAAGAAACACTATAATTAAAAGTAATTAGACCCTTGTCAGCTACAAGAAAATAGGCATATTCTCAATTCCTTATCTATAAAATTGAATTAAAATTTTCTATATTATTCTGAAGAAATATTAAATTTTTGCTGTAAATTATTTTGAATTCTAAAGTACTGTTAAAAGTAGAGGTTCATTGGTGCTTAATCTGCACTAAAAGTTATGTCATTAACTGGATTGGTTTGTCTCTAGAAAATGGAAAGCAACCTGGAAAAACAATGTATTTACTCTTTGGCAAAAGGAAGTAAGGGGTAAGGTTTGGAAGGCAGATTAATTTGCATTGCTGCACAGGGAAGGAACAAGTGGTGTTGGTAAGTGCTTGATAATCTCAAAGAAATTAGAGCACCAGTTCCCTGATTTAGGAAGTTCTGAAGAGACCAATGCCCACTTCTGTGCATAATGACAGTAATTAGGCAATTGATAACTACAATTGAAGGGAGTTTCTGATGTGTTTTAATTCTATTTGTAAATACAGTTGATTGATTTGCTGAACAAAGCTAGTTTTGAGATATGTGATGTTGTCTAATAATACATGGAGGTTTGATCAGCAGTCCTCATGAATGCATATGGAGGCAGATGCTACTTAGTAATTAAATTGTTAAATAATAAAATCAATGAGTGGATGCCTTCTCCTATAATATTTAGTGATTGCACAGAGGAAGTATCATGCATTTTTTTACATATTAGGATTGGAATTAATTTTCAGCTCAGATCACTGAAAAAGAAGCAGCAGATACAACATCATTCTGTACAATTTAAAGTAGATATGCAGAAGAGAGAAGCAGTTGGTCAGGGTACTCAGCATGCAAAGACAAGTGGTGGATCAAAGCTCAATGTGGAAAAACGCACTTCCAAGCACACAGCAAGTCATTAATAACATTCTGCGGAGCAGACTAAAAAGATACATTATATCTGAAAACGGCTCTAAATTAAAAGTAAAAAGTAAGCAATTACCAAGAGTTAGTGCATTCTAAATGAATAATCATGAATACCATGATACAGAAAGGCACAGAGCTTGGAATTTTTTAGGGCAAACATAGCAATCAAAGCATGTGAAGCACAGACAACTGGGTAAACACAATGTAAACAATATAAAGAGAAGGTAAAACTGAACCAAATAAAAATTGAAAATTCTTTTATTCTGAGTCTCATGTGTTCCTGGGAAATAGAATAAGAAACTGTTAAATAAAATTTCCTGATGTAATATTTATAACTGCTCTGGATAATTTAGTATAAGTTGATTATGTAGAAAACTATATATACTTATCTGGTCTTACGGCTAGAGATGAGATATTCTCAACTAGTCCTTAGGTTAATTTTCATATGTTTCTGAGATACTATTAGAATTAAATATCCATACCAGTTGGATGGCATATCTAGTTGCATATATAGTTTCTGGTACCCTAAGTGGATAAGACTAGATGAGTCTCCTATATAGAATGACAAAACTTACTTCTAATTGGTCATATTTTATATTGCACTTACATAATTTGTATGTGTTTTTAGAGCCAGAGTTAACCTAGAAGACAGAAGGCTAAGGTGATGGCCAAAATTTTGGGGGTATCTTCCACCAGTGGTATTATCACCTAAATAGTATTGAATTCACAGTGGAGGCAATAGGAATTGCTAAAGTCAGAGAGAAAGTTGAAAAAAAAATATGTCTGAAGAAGCTACATGTGACTTTGTGAAAGTCAAATAGTCAAGAGATTAGAGATACTTGTCTAAGAAATGTCTCAACTTAGCAGGCATCCAATTTTTCTTAAATGGTCTCGCAAATATGGTTTATAGGATTTATCAAACTGGCTATAAGAGATATCAGTAAATACCCATTAGGATAGCTATTATTTTTTAAAAAGGAAAATAAATGTTGGCAAGAATGAAGAGGAATTTGAATTTTTGTGCATTGCTGGTGGAAATGTGACATGATACAGTTGTGTAGAAAATGGTAGAATATTTTCTCAAAAGATTAAATGCAAAATTACCATATTATCCAGCAACTCCATTTTCTGTGTATACACTCAAAAGAAAGCAGGGTCTTTAAAATGTGTTTTTATAATCATGTTCATAGCAGAATTTTTCACAATAGTCAAAATGTGTAAGCCACCCAAATGTTCATCAATGGATAAATGGATAAACAAAACATGTTATATACATACAATGGAGTATCATTGAGCCTTAAAAAGGAAGGAAATCCTGACCAATGTTATATTATGAATGAGCCTTGAAGGCACTATGCTAAGTGAAATGAACCAGTCATAATAGCATATAACAGGATAAATATCACAACAATATAGTAGAATAAAAATTCTAGGCCAGGTGCAGTGGTTCACCCCTGTAATCCCAGCACTTTGGGAGGCTGAGGCAGATAGATCACTTTATAACTGGGGGGGCATACTCAGCTCGCAGTTCTGAAGAGGTTCTTAGCCTCACTTAACCCTTAAGAATGGAAAAAGGGGCCCCAGAGGCACAGTGAGTCTGCCGTTCAAATAAATATGGTGGAACCAAAGAGTTTTGCAGAAAAGTTATTTATTAGACAGAGAGAGAGAGAGAGAGAGAGAGAGAGAGAGAGAGAGAGAGAGAGAGAGACAGAGAGAGAGAGAGAGAGAGAGAGAAAGAAAGAAAGACGGCTCCCATGCTGTCCTGGGAGGGGACCCAGAGAAGAAATCAGTATAGGTAAGAAGCAGTTTTAACCCTTGAGTTGTTCCCTCCCCATTTATGTTCTTGTCCAATGAGAGGAGTTCTTTCAAACTTCCTCTGGAGTGATTGACCTTTTACTGTGATACCAGAATGGCTACTTGGTCCACAACTCTGAGTTACAGAGCCCCCTCCTCCAAGAGCTTTCTGCAGGCTTTTCTCGGGGAGGGGTCAAAGGAGCCTCAATTGGCTTTTTCTACTTAGCCCTGGGGGAAACTCAAGCAAAGAACTTGATTTTTGAAACCCTTGTGGTTCCTGGATGGAGACATGGAGCCTGGAAACTCCTGTCTTTGAAAGCATGCCCCTTGCAGACCCAGGAAGAGAAGTCCCTCAAACTGAGGTCAGGAGTTTGAGACCAGCCTGGCCAACATGGTGAAACCCCATCTCTACTAAAAATACAAAAATTAGCCAGGCATGGTGACACTCACCTGTAATCCCAGCTGCTTGGTAGGCTGAGGCAGGAGGATCGCCTGAACCTAGGAGGCAGAGGTTACGTTGAACTGAGATCATGCCATTGTGCTCCATCCTGGGAGAGAAGATCGAAACTCTGTCTGAAATAAACTAAAAAAAAAAAAAAAAAAAAAAAAAAAAAGTATTCCTGAACTTATATGAGATACCTACGGTGCTCAGTTTTATAAAGACATTAAGTGAAATGATGATTGTCAGGGGATGGGGGCAGGATGGAATGAAGATTTTATGTTTAATGGGCATATATTTTCAGGTTGGGAAGATGAAAAAGTTTTGGGGATAGATGATGATGGTTACACAACATTGTAAATGTTCTTAATGTCGTAGAACTATACATTTAAAAATGATTAAAATGGCTAAATTTTATATTTTGTATATTTTACTACAATTACAAAGAAAGAAAACATCAGCATCCCTTTCTGCCTACACATCAAAAAAATGATCAAAATCAAAACAAAAACAATATGTGGACCTAAGTTTGTGAACATAGGTTTTACTACACATATTTTTATATTTTAAATTGTGGGACAACATTATGGCATGATTTTGTTTATTGAAGAATATATCTATCTTATATATAAATGTATTTTTTGTGGTAAATAAAAACATAGGTATGCATAGATACAAATGGAGTTTTAAAAAATATTGCTATGAGCATTAAAAACTAGATTAAAAAGTAATAAAACAGAAAAGAAAAATAAACTTATATGAATAGCAGATCGGATGCAAAAATTAGTACCAAAGTGTCAGTCCTTGACACTCCCATATTATCATTCTGTAACTACTTGGTAGCCAGGCACTGACCAAATCAACTTTAGTAGGAAGCTGGACAGGGAACAAATCTCATTGTTTAGGGGCTTTGCACCAATTATTTTACATAATTACAAAGAAAAGTTTATGATAAAAATGTCAAAGAAAATATTGATCAGAATATTAACTTTATGGACAGTGTTGGTAGGCAGAAGAACCAAAGAGAAGAGAGTCATAGACAACTGCAATACCACACCGCACGTTCAGTGTATTTGAGATTTGTTAATGTCTTTCTTTACTCAGAAAAAGCTACTTTGTTTGGTTTTTAAAAAGTTAGGGTATGTTATTGCCTAACCATTTAGGCTGTCCTCAGAAAAATGTAAAGTATCTCTAGTTCAACATTCTTACCTGTCTTGGAAATCTAACCCTTTCAAAGTGGCTATTAATTCCCTTTTCCCCTAGAAATAACTTTGTTCTTAGTAGTTGCAATGATCACACTGAGAGTGGGTAGTTGTTAGATTTAGCAGGGAATTTCGAACAGCAAAATGACTGGTCTATAGTTAGAATTATTGTACCTCTTGGGAGCTGTATATACAATGTGCCTAGCTCTGTGTTCAGAAAGACAGATTCCTGAGATTGGCAAATGCATCAGAACCACATAAAGTTGCTTGAGAGTGTTTGCATCGACAAAGGTCTTTGCAGAAGTAAGGGGAAGCAAAAGGAAACCTGAGAAGAAACAGCTGATGTTCACTGCAAAATAACTTAGGTTAGAGGGCAGCAGAGTGCAGTTTTCCATCTGTATCTACTTTTGCTACGAAGACACCTATGTCTAGTGGAGCCTAGTATATAACTTAAAGGGTTGGCAGATACCAAAATGAAGGATCTGCTCAGAGAAGAGACTCAGGATTGAATCTCCAATCAATGGCATGGAAGCATTTATTGAATGAGTAGTCTTTGGCATTGGGTTAAAACTGTGAACAGGATGAGCAAAGTTCTTACTGTAGGGGAGCTAAAATTATACTGAGCAAAGAGAGGATGCTTGAACTATCTTTGAAACTCATCAGGTGTTCGCCTCTCATACTTTTACTTTCTTAATAGACAAGGGATAGAGAAAACAGAAGAGAGAATACCAGTGATGGTCAAGCCTGATGTCTTCTGAACTTATTCTTTTTTTTTGTCACTGAAGTGACATGGAAGAGAGGAGGAAAGGAGAAAGGACGCTGCTCAAATGTTTGGTCCTCTAACGGTTATCTCAGCTATTAGTAAATATGACTCAACTGGCAAATAGGGGGTGGAGTGAGAAGCATTTCCTTTTATTTATTGATAAACTTTAAACAAACCTCTTTGTAGGAATTGAGGTCAGGTTATGAGAGTAAAGTATACAGAGAAATGGGTCACAAACACACAAAGCATATATCTTGAAAGATAAATTTATTTTCTGTCTCCAAGAATCTGATGTTTTGGAAAAATTGAATCCAGTGACTATAAGTCTCTAAAACTGTATCTTAGACTGTTTCTTTTTTACTTAACATCATGTAACTCAATTATTACCAGCGTTCCCATTCTGCCCCCAGTTAACTATTTCCCAGTTTCTGAGTTTCTTGGATACTGCCCAAAGGTAATACTAACCAAATCTCAAAGCCTTCTCTGCCCAGAACTCATCTTACCCCTACATGGTTGCTCCTGCAATAACCACCAATGACCCTGGAGAGCTCGCTGTTCATTTCAACAGTACCATCCTCCACTAGTGACCCCTGCTTCTGCCCCACTGTGGCCTCGGGGAATGCTGATCACTTTTTCTTCCCATAGAACCAATGAAACCATATTTTGCTTTGTGTAAAGACTAACTTATAGAGGAGAAGTAATAGGAATGTAGTCCAAATACTTATTTTTAAATGCTATTCAGATTTGCTACTCTCAGAACCCACAGGCTCAAACTTGACCTCAGAATCCTGTACCAAGCTGGCTTCCTCTATAACTTCTGAAACTTCTGCAAATGGCAAGGATCACGTCACCACCATGAATGCTCTGGCACTTTTACTCCTTAGACTTCAAGCCTGTTTAGACCCCCAAAATGGGACATCTTTCATACTGTCATCCTGAGATCCATCTTTTTTACTGACCCAGAGTTCACTCCTTTCCAGAATTATAATTGTGGAAGTTATAAGAAGGAAGCAATACCATTCCTTGCTAACAAGGAATCTGACTTTACAGGCTCTAGGAGAGAGAAACAGTAGCCTAATAGCACATCTATCAATCTCGAACTTATTTAATCATAGGTATCACCAAGTATTTGACCTTAGACTAAACATTTCATAATATATCAAAGCTAGTCTCAAGGGGTAATATTGGGTAAGACTAAAGGGCTATGTAACCAAAATGCTTTCATTTGAATCCTAGGTCTATGACTTTCTAGGTATGTGATCATGGAGACCTTACTTAACTTCTCAGTTTTCTCATCTGTAAGTTGGGGATAATGACAGTACCTCTTTTATTGAGATATTTGAAGAATTAAAAGAATTAATGTATGAAAATGACTTAAAACTGCATTTGGAACTATAGTCTAAAAGAGTGTTTGTATAATAGACAGTATGCAAGTATTAGCTCCTATTATTAATATTATTAGTAGTTTTTTAATGATGTTTTCTCCTGCATCAATTGATGAGAAATGTAGGGTTTACATTTACTTGCTATAGTCTAGTTTTGACTCTTGATCATTGATGTGCAAAAGTAGGGCCATAAATTCACATGCATAGCCCAGAAACGAACATTTTCAGGTATAAGAACATTTAAGTATATATTTTGGGAAACAAACAAAATATTTTTACTTATGCAGACATATAATACTGCTAATATACTCAAATTATCTTTTCAAATTGTATATTTACTATTGAGGGTGTAGCACCAGTACTGAGTGGCTGCACAAGCTTAATGTTTCCTTTGTCAATCATAGGAAGGTATTTGTCTTATACATTTATTCATAATTAAGAGCCTGATACAGCAGTTCTTTTAAGAACCAAGAGAATATCTGTCTCAAAATAAATTTTATTATTTCCTTTAGGAGGGAGGTATTTCTTTGCAACCACCAGTTCAACAAAATTGTCCTCATTTCTAAGCATTATTAGTACCTTCAGCTTTGAGATAACCTTAGCATGTAGTCCCCTTTAGGTAGCCAAAGGACTTCACAATTTTCATTCCCCATTACCATCTATGCATGCTCCTACCTTGAAACAGGAAAGGCCTTCAACTCCTCTACACAAAAGGAAACTGAGGCAAGGGGTGGTTAAAATGAGTTGTTCAAGGTTTCACAACAAGTGATAACATCATTCTCTGATGTCTTCTGATTCCAAATTCAGTAATCTTTGTCTACCTGACTCTTCTTAGCCTTAAACTCTTACGTAAATTATAACACAATTTTTTATCATCTTAATTCTATAGATGAAAAATCAGAGGCTTTTAGGAGTGTAGTTACTTCCCCACATTCACATGGCTGGCAGTCCTTTGAAGGAGGCATATATATTTACAAATATATATTCTCTCTAAATATTCCTGAAAATATTTGAAAGTTAGACTAAGAAAAAATCATTTGTTTTGGAATAAATTTACCCCCCTTTGCCAGTATATAGATAAGACTCAGAGTTTTGACCTTATGAATGCAGTGCTCGAATCAAATGACATGATCAATGCACTACTGCATTGATCATGACTGATGTGAAGCTGATATCAATTTATATTGAGCCAAAATCAGTCACAGAGGCTGCTTATTAGTAGGGTGACCATGTGATTTATCATCTCAATCAGGATGCTTGTGAGAGTAAAAGTGGTGCTATTAATAGCCTTGCTAGGACAGCAGGATTATCTGGGATTGTCCTAATCAGACGCACATGCATACTTAGCCTTCAAATAGCCTATGAATATGACCACTGACTTACGTGAACAGATTCACTTTCAGTAAGGAAAATGCATGGTCATTCAGGGACAAAAAGAAAAAAAAAATGAAAGAGTTTTCACATTTTGGAGGCAGACACATCCTTGCAAGTTTCATCAAATGAGCTTTGTTTGCAAAAGAGCAGGGTTCATATTTTAATCATAAATACTACTCATCGTGAATCCCCTGAAGGACTGGAAACTCCTAAAATGTGTTTTAATAATAAATATTTTCATGTAGCTTCAGTCTCCTCACCGCCTCATGTATCTGGTTTGTGGAATCATAATGCTTGCCTCGTTGAGCTGTGAATAGATTCTTCTATCCTGTCTCAAGCTATGTGCTTGCTAATTTCTCCTTGGCAGGTGGCCTGCAGAGCAGAGCCCTGATTTCAAACGCTATCTCCAAACAGAATGGCAATAGGAGGCCATAACTGAAGAATGTTTAAGAAGTTATAATGGCCTTCCTTGATTTTGATGCTAATCTCATATTAAATCCTACAGTGTTTCTTTAAAATAATGGCATGGAAATGATTTAAAGGAATCTTGCTCTCCCTAGGACCTTCTCTTCCTCGTTAATGTATTTATTAATACTACATGTTTAGGATTTATTAAACTGTTTTAAAATATTAAGCTGAAAAGATTGGTCTGTCAATTAACTGAATACTTGAACAGCAGACAACTTTTATCCCCATGTTTATGTCACTGTTTCTTTGATGCAAGTTTGGCCCTAGGCAAAGTAGTGGATTCAGCAAGATTTCTCTTTTATACCCATCTAACCTCTTTCAGTGCCTGTCTCTTCCATTTTGTGTCTTCTAGTGTTCTTACTATTACATAGTACTCCACAGCCTTGCTCTGTCTGCATGTCTAGTCATAATTCTGTTAGATCTAGCTTATAGGGGCCTAATGTACCCCTCTTCCTAAGGTCTTCACGTTTTCACTGTAGACTTCTAAAAATTTCTCTCCTCTGCAATGTTTCCAAGCACCAGTAAAATGAATCTGTCACATTGAAATTTCAGACACTATCAACATGCAATGACAATAGTCTCTGGAAAACTCTGCTAAAAGCTACAATCTTATAGTATGAAAATGATACTTGCTCATTAAACAGGTTTGTACCTTGTGAGTACTGATGATTTGCAGATCAGAGGAGAAATTGTAGGAGAGACTGAGCTGGCTTTCTACTGGAGGACAAATATGTACCCCACCATTACCCCAGTATTCTTCAAACGCAAACATGAGAGATGTAAGTCAGAGATAAACCACTAAACTGTGAGCCACTGGAGTACAGCCTATGTTTCTTATTTGCTTTCTATCTGTCTTTGCATCTGGCCCATGGTACATCTAACTGACTCAGGTTTTTTGCTATATTATTTTGGGGAAAGGAAAAAAAAAGAATAAGGAAGAGAGAGAAGGATGGAGGAAGGGAGAGGGCAAAACCAGGATTTGAACCAAAGTCTGTGTTTTCCATCATAAAATCTCCCTGTATCTTGACTATAGTGGGTTGACTGCTTCTGCTATGCCTCGCATCTTTGCCATGTCATTATGTATTTATGAAAGACACCAGGATCATGTCTGGTCACTGAAAGTTTATCTACTAAAAAGCAATATGTTTTTTTCTTCCAGAGTTTTTCAAATTCATAGCCTAAGGAGCTTCTGTTTTGAATATTAGCTTGAGTTTTTGAGATCTTGAACTTTTGAATCACGTATCTGGTGAGAGAAGTCTAAGACTTATAAGGAATGAATTTCTGATCCACAAATATTCCAATTTCATTCAGAACAAATGTAGTTCTTAAATATGGGTTGACTGGATGAATAATATATAACATAGAGAGTTATCAAAAAGTTTTATAGTCACTTGTGTTCACGGGTATTTGTGCTTCTACTACCTGAACACTTGTGGTAGGACAGTCTTTCTCCACCTCCTTAAAGTAAGATGCAGCCAGATGACTCATTTTGGTCCATGAAATGTGCTCTGAAGTGATATGTGTGATTGTGACATACACATCCTTAAGATACACCATGTTTTTCCCCATTACCACAATGTGACAGAAAATGGTGAGATTCTGGTTGGTGAAGTTGAGTTTGTGTTCCTGAGTGAAGATTATGTAGAACTCACACACTGTAACTAAAATGTATTATGAAAAAGAAAGAAGGTTTTTCTCGCTTAAGCCGTAGAGATCTAGAAGATATTCGTTACTATAACATAACCTAATCTATTCCAATAGTAACATACAAATTCAACAGAAGCCAGGGTTGACGCTGCATTTAATAGGATCACCAACCCATTTCTAGCTCAGCCTAAGAGGAAACGGCATTCTTGATATGATGAAATGCCCTAGAAATTTAATTCCAATTTTCTTCAAGTGCCACCTATATCATATACCTATATGACTTTGAAGGAAAGAAAGGGAGAAAGAAAGAAGGAAATTTCAATTTCAATTTTACCTTACGTATTTACCTTTTTTAAATTTATATAGCAACTAAAGACTATACCTTGTGTGAGTTTTTAAAATAAATGTTATATTTTAAAGTTGGACATAATGGCATCAACTGATAGTTCCAGCTAGTTGGGAGGTTGAGATGGGAGGACAGCTTGAGTCCAGGTGTTTGAGTCCAGCCTGGGCAGTATAGCAACACCTAAAAGTAAGATTTCATTTTAGAAAAGTTTTAGATTTACAGAAAACTTACAAAGATAGTACAAGGAATTTCCCCTCACACAGTTTCCCCATGATTGCCATCTTACATTAGTATGGCACATTTACCATAATTAATGAACCAATACTGATAAATTATTAAATAAGGTCTGTATTTTTTCAGAATTTCTTAGTTTTTATTTATTTATTTTTTCCCTTACTAGAATCCCTTCTGGGGTATTCCAATACATTTAGTTGTCATGTCTTCTTTGGGTCCACTTGGATGTTATGGCTTCTCATATACTTTGTTTTTGATAAACTTGGCAATTTTGAGGAGTACTGTTTATATATTTTGTAGAATGTTCCTCAATTAGAATTACTCATGATTCGACTGGAATTATATGTTTTTGAAAGATGGTCTTAGAAGTAACATGCCTTTTTTTTTTAACATCATATTAAGGTTACCTACTATAACATGCCTTACCATTATTGATGCTGACCTTCACCACCCAGCTGAGGTAATTTTTGTCAGATTTCTCCATTATAGTTACTTTTTTCTCCCTTTTCCATGTTCTTCACTTGGGAACTAGTCCCAGTCACTCTTCATGGTTAAGAGGTTATATTTTTATCTCCTTGTGGACAGGGTACATATATACTTTATTTGGAATTTTTCTTCTCCCATTTTTATTTTCCCCAATTTATTTGTTTATTTAATCGTTTTTTTACCAGAATAATAAAAGGGTAATACCAAAGTAACATTAAATTTTACCTATTTGTTTTGGTGAAATTATTCTAGCTTTGGCCATTGGGAAGTCCTTCATTTGGTTCCATGCCTATTTACATATAGTGTGTGTGTGTGTGTGTGTGTGTGTGTGTGTGTGTGTGTGGCAGGGGGGGGTGTATGTCTTTGTTGTGCACTTTCTGGCATCTGCAAGATGATCTAGGTTAATCTTAGACATGTCTTGTCTCAGTCCTAGAATCAGTTATTTCTCCAAGGATCCCTGGTTGCTTTTATGAAAAATAAATATTGGAAATCAAGATCTAAGTCCTAGGTGTCCTTATAGCTACTGCAGCGTCATTGATTCTAGTCATCTCAGTGGACAGAGCAAGAAAATTCATGTATATACACATAACTGTAACTACTTGTATGAGCATCTTTACCTACATTAAGCTAAACATGAGTTTATACTAATGTTGCCAACTCTAATTCATTAGCATCATTCTACACATTTTTACTTGGTTGTCTGTAAACTCCAACAGTGAGAAACGTGGTTCCCAAGCTATTGTATATTTTTAGTTGAATATTACAGATATGGATGCTGAAATTCAAACAAGCATTGTAGTTTACCTAAAGTCTATAACTAGGTATCAACACCCAACCCAAACCACAGCTAAATTTTGAGTTCAAATTCAGCGTTCTGGAGCTTTCAGTCCTATGGCATGTTCTGCAGGATTTGTCAGTATTCTCTGGGTATGCTTTTGCTATCAGCACCGAATATTTGAAGTGAAAAATCTTTAATCTTTTAAGAGATATGTAAAAGACCATTTACATTTACATTTATGTATTGGGGATACTCCATTATATAAAAAATACGTATTGAGGACTGCTACATTACTTCTTCCAGACACTCCGGATGCATTTGAACAAGACCCAAAAAAATCCATGCCCTCATGCTCAGTTCTACAACATGCTCTAAGCTGATGTGATAAAGAGAAAACAGAACAGATTGGATTTAGTACAGATTTTATTATGATACTTTCTGGTCAGCATTTTGATCTAGCTGGAAAAGAGTGCTACCTTGTTACCATTATTTTTTTTTTCTCTTTTAGTTTCCAATTAGCAATAATGTTAATGAGATCATACCCTTTCTTAATTTTTATGCACTGAGAATTTTTATACACCACGTGTTTTTTTTAAAGGCTAACATATGCTATTTACACCTTTCTATCTGTACGATGAACAGATACTTTAGTTTTTTTTTATCTTTTTTTTCTAGAAGATTGTCAAAGCTCTGTTCAGTCTATCTGGGTAGAAATGTTTTCCTGTAATTGCAGTTTCCTTCTCATTCTAATGACATCTTTGTTTAAATTTCCGGAGCATTTTAAAATTGTTACACATACAGTGAAAGCAATTCTAGCAAAAGTTAGGGAAATTAACCTTTGGAATTGCTTTAAGCTTCGGGTTAATATTCAGAAAAAAATATGTTCTAGTAGGATATTTTTACGTGGCAGTCAGTTCCTTTTCTTAAAATTTGTCAAGAACAGTCTACTGATTTAAACATGAAGTCTGACTTAATGATATCAGAAGATGAAAACATGTTTCATTAAACAATAATTATTCTATTTTCAGTAAGTCTGTGGGCATGCCCAGTGTAATATTCCTCCCAATTCTAGCTTGTTTTCATATTCCCACAGCCAGTTTATTCCAACAATTTCTTTGTTGGTCTCTTGGTTTCTCATCTCACTACTTAATACATCTTCATATCAGCTTAGTTTCCCTGAAACATGACTTTCATAATGCTATATTCCTATTGAAAAGCCCTATGACATTTCATTTCCAAAATCTTAATATCACTTCAATTCAGAGAAGGATTTTTGTTTTCCAACCTATAACTTAGTATGTGATTTTTTGAAGTTGTTAAGTGGTCTCTTCACTGTCCCTAAACTTCCTATGCTTTTAGTCATGTTTTTAACTTCACCTAGTATTATCAACTCCCTTTCTGCTTACCTAAATCTTACCCATTCTAAGGACAGTGTAAATTCTACTTCCTCCTTAAACTTTCCTTACTGCTTTAGTTGTACTGATTCCTCTTTCATTCAAACAGCTCCAGAATCTAAAACTTGTCATATTACATATGCATACATATTTGGTTAGTGAATGTGTTTATATAGTTGGCATATACATTCTGTCATGTGGTGTTAACTCTTGTTCTATGTAACCAATATTCTCTTCCCAGTCATTGTAAATTTGTTGCAAGTTCTATGCCTTCTAATTCTTGATCTTTACATTGCCTTATAAAGGGTTAAGAGCCTGATGAACATGCAACATAGATAATTCCTAATTAAAAAGCATTTAACTTGCAGAAGGTATTGACATATTAGCGAATGTTACTCGTTTTGCCTTCACCTGCCATAATCTGTGCATTTGTTTCCACATCTAAGAAAACTACTGTGGAAAAATTCAACTTGGAATTTTAGAAAATATCTGGGTCCGAGATTTAGGAAAGAAATGATTCCACGTTACTGAGAATAATAATAAAGATAATCAATAATAATAGCGGTTTGGACTATCTATGTAATCATTTCAGACTTCCTGTTTTCATTTTACTTCATTAAAAAAAAATAGGAATTTTGGAGTTTAACAGACTTACAGGTAAATTCCAGACCCATCCTTTTACAGTTGTATGGTTTCAGCTAAATTTTCTCTACATAACGAATAATAATACTGTGCACTCCAGAACCACAGGGTCATAATGCCCATGCATTGTTTCTAACTATCATTCATAGGACATACTCTCCCTGTTTTTAGTTTTTATTTCTCATTGTGAATACTGGAAAATTCTGACACATACTAAAAATTTAATAATGACTACTGAATATAGACTATGTGTCTTAGAAACAAGCATCTGCAACCAAGAGAGATCAAATGACTTGTTCAAGTTTACAAAACTGGATAGCTGTGCCCTTCAGAATACAGCCCGGGAGCCTGGGGTTCAGGAGCACACTTCTCCTGCTGTGTTGTATCCCACCATATGCCTCATTATGATTCTCTTCATTACTCCCTGATCACTGCTTCCTCCACTCGACCTTCCCATAATGCTGGTGATCAATAGCTTCCCATACTTTGGAGGTATTTAGAGCAAGGATCCACATCACTATTGCTTTTTATGCTATTGACTCTGGCTTTTATGTTGTTTCAGAGCAGTTTCAATTATTGAACCCAGGAATCTCATTTAAATAATAGAATAACTACTGGTTTGCATTAGGAGCAAGATAAAAGAATTGAAGTTAATAAAAGGGCTATTGATACAATTGTCTCACAGCATCCTATCTCACAGATAATTTTTAGAATAAAACCCATAACTACAAAAAGAGATACTTTCTTGATTTTGCTTTCTGCTGTTGATAACATCCTGAATCACACTGTGCTTGGCCCAAACCTAAGGTATAGTGATCTCTTGTCAATTAGCTCTCTTTTCTATAAACATATTTAAAGAAGGTTTTGGAAATATTTTCTTGATAGAAAGAAAGCCATTTCAAAAGAATAGCAGAATTATGAATTAAATCATAGAAATACTTTTTTTAAAAAGTTCACCTAAGATTACTATAATGCAAGCCAGAGGAGCCATAGACACCAGGACCAGAGCTATACTGACCACTGCTATTTAACTTTCCATAAATCTCTCTCTGGCCCATTCCTCTCTGTGCATGACGGTAAAAGCAGAACCCATGTTTTAATATTTATTGGTATTCTAGTTTTATGATTAGCACCTTCTGATCTGCCATAGCGCTTTCTATTGACCTTTGTGTTCTTGCTATCTTTAAATGTAGAAAATGTCACTACCAAAAATGTTTGTCTCTTTTTCCATACTGACTTTTGGTATATCTATTTTTTTTTTAAATTTCAACTTTTATTGCAAATCCAGGGAGTACATGTTCAGGTTTGTTACACTGGCATATTGAGTGATGCTAAGGTTTGGGGTATAATTGATTGTGTTACTTGGATGCTGAGCATACTACTCTATAAGTAGTTTTTTAACCCCTGTCGTCCTCCCTCCTTACACTCTCTGGGAGTCCTGTTTCTGATGTTCCCATTTTTGTGTCCTTGTGTACCCAATGTTTAACTCCCATTAAAAAGTGATAACAAATGATATTTGGTTTTCTGTTTCTGTGTTAGTTTCCTCAGGATAATGGCCTGAAGCTGCATCCATATTGCTTTGAAGGATGTTATTACATTCTGCTTTATGGCTGCATAGTATTCCATGGTGCATATGTACCACAATTTCTTTATCCAGTCCACTGTTTATGAGCTCCTAGGTCAATTGCATGTCTTTGATATTGTGAATAGTGCTGATATTTGCTATTTATTTATGGCTGTGACTGAGGAAATGTAATACAAAGTTCATCTTTGCTTGAATAAAGCATTATTTTCATTCTAAAAATGGTTATTGCAAGCCAATCTATAGAGTGGATGATCCTTTTATTCTCCTTAAATGTGAATAGAGTTTATGCATGTTAATTTAATTCTCAGTATCCCATTTATCATAGAGAAAGTGTATATTATCTAAGCACATTAGAGAGACAAAGGCTAATGAAATAACTATTCATTGCCAAACCAGAATTGAAGACTCTCCACTTCGTTGTTGCAACTATTATCACTTTACTTATACCAGAGTTGCTATGGTTTAGATGTTCGTGCCCTCCCCAAAATACAGGGTTGAAGCCTAATCACCGATATGCTGGTATTAGAAGGTGGGTCCTTTGGGAGGTAAGTAGGTCATAAGGGTGGAGACCTCATGAATGGGATTAGTGCCCTTATGAAAAACATCCCAGAAAGTTGCTTTGTTATTTCCACCATGTGAAGACATAGCCACAGGTGCAGTTCTGTTAACCAAGAAGCAGGCCCTCACCAGACACAAAATGTCCTGGTGCCTTAATCTTGGACTTCTCAACCTTCAAAACTCAGAAATAAATTTCTGTTGTTTATAGGTAGACAGTTTATGCTTTGTTGCTATCGCAGTCCAAATTGACAAAGACAGCATTGGTACTCAAAAATATTTAACCAATGAATAAAGCCCTTTCATGGAAGAATTATGATGGCAAGTAAGGTAAGGAAAAGAAAGAAATAATGAGATATAGTGAAAAACATGCTAATATGTCATATCGTCTGAACATGAATCCTGGTTCTGTCATTTACTACCTGTGAGAATTTAGACAAACCATTTAACATTTTTAACCTCAATTTTTTCCCTTATTGGTAAAATAGGAATGCGAATACCTCCTTTGATGAATGAATGAGGGCAAGCATAGGAGGTGCCACAGCAGGCACGTAACATATTATAGTTCACTCCCTTCATATTTGAATGATTAGTCCATTATTTAAATAAAAACAGTCATAAAGATCATGTAACATCATGTTATCTCTTATACCCTGTGTCTATATGAAAATGAATAAAAATATATGTGTACAATTTAATAAATTGTAGAGGGAGCAGTAGAGTGACAGCTAACTTAGTACAAAAGACAGAATAGTATCAGAACCCCAAGTGCTGCTGCATATCTCTTTAATATCATAACCTCCCTTCCTTTCCGCAGCAACCTCTGTTCTAATTTTATAGTATTCAATTTCTTTCCTTCTTTCATAGTTTCAATTTCAATATCTTTTTATGCACACATATTAGTGTGTGTATGTGTATATATACACATATACACATGTACAGTCATGTACCACATAATGATGTTTCAATCAACAATATATCATAACAGTAGTCTCAGAAGATAATAATGGAGTTGAAAAATTGCTGACCCCTAGTGACGTGGTACCAGTTGTGACTTGATAGTAGTAATGTTGCAGTAGCAATGTTCAATGCATTACTCATATGTTTTTGTTTAAGTATTATTACAAAAGAGTGAAAAAATTAAGAATATTAAAAATTTATATGTTAAGTTATAGCAAGGTCAGGTTAATTTATTAAGAAAATTTCAAAAATAAACAGTGTAGTTTAAGTGTGTAATTTTTGTACAGTCTAAAGTAGTATTCAGTATTGTCATAGGCCTTGACATTCACTTACCACTCACTCACGGACTCACCCAGAGAAACTTCTAGTAAATGCCTCATATGTGTAACTTTTTTATATTTAAGATTGCATTTTCACTATACCATTTCTATATTTAGTCTTTTATATACATAACTATTTGCCATTGTGTTAAACAATTGCCTATAGCATTCAGTACAGTAACATACTGTACCTGTTTGTAGCATAGGAGTAAGAGGCTACATCATATAGCCTAGATGTACAATAGGCTTCATCATCGATGTCTATATAAGTATAACCTGTAATGTTTACACAATGACAAAATTGACCAAGGATGCATTTCTCAGAATATATTCCTGTTGTTAAGTGACATGTTTGTATATATATTTAATTTGGTATAATATAAGATCTATTCCAGTGAGTTGGCTATTCTTCCTTGTGTCTCTAAAATTCAATCATAAGTGTAATTTACTTTTAGTACTATATATTTTTAAACTCTGTGTAGCACATTATTTTTTACAAAACTGTGTTTAGGTTGCTTTCACTTTGGGATTGTTATAAACAATGCACATATATGTGTGTGTGTGTGTGTGTGTGTATAAAACTATGACATTTTGCACAGGTATGGATGGATTACATAACATAGTATATATATCTTTTAATGTTTATTTGCCAATATTTTGCCAGTAGTTTTCCCAAAGGAGTTATACCCATCTATTCTTCTACCAGAAGTTTATGTATATTTTTACTGCTCAGAATCATCACCAAAATTTGGAATTAATATTCTTCTTAGCTATATAATGATAATACTTTTTGTATTTATTTTTCCAGGGTAGTATGTTTGTTTTATTATTATTTTATGGTCTTAATTTGTATTTCTCTGATTAAAGAGAAGTTTACAAACTTCACATGTTTAAACTTCTCCCTGTGTAAAGGATTAGTTGCCTTTGTCTTATTGATCTATAAAAGATATTTATATATGCTGAATATAAAATTTTCATTGGATATTTATATTGCAAATAATGATTCCCATTTTGTGGCTTGCATCTTTTTCTAAGAATATGGTGTAGTTTTATGAACAATACTCTCAGTTATAATGTAGACTATTTTTACCAATTCATTTTCTTTAGAGTTCATGCACTTTGAGTCTTATTTAATACATTATTTTTATTTATTTATTTATTTATTTATTTTGAGACGGAGTTTTGCTCTTGTTACCCAGGCTGGAGTGCAATGGCACGATCTCGTCTCACCACAACCTCTGCCTCCTGGGTTCAGGCAATTCTCCTGCTTCAGCCTCCTGAGTAGCTGGGATTACAGGCACACGCCACCATGCCCAGGTAATTTTTTGTATTTTTAGTAGAGATGGGGTTTCACCATGTTGACCAGGATGGTCTCGATCTGTTGACCTTGTGATCCACCCACCTCGGCCTCCCAAAGTGCTGGGATTACAGGCTTGAGCCACCGCGCCCAGCCCTTAATACATTATTTTCTACTCCAAAGTTAAAAATATTTTTCCTCTGCTATCTTCTAAAATATTTATTGTTTGTCTTTGCATATTTAAGACTATTACCTATCTGGGATTTATTTGTACTTGTAGACGGTAAGACTCCAAAAGTATTTTTATCCATTTGGATCTCCACATGTCCCAACTTATTTAATTAAAAACACCGTCAGTTTCTGACTGTTCTGTAGTGCCAATTTTGTCACAAATTAAACATCCATAAATGTATGTTCAATTTCTGGTGTTGCTATTTAGTTTCTTTGGTATATTTGTCTATCTTTTCTCCAATGCTACCATGTCTCATTGTGGCTTTTAATAAATTGTTCTGTTCAATAGAGCAATTGCTCCCCATTTGTGTAACTTTGAGTGGTTAGTATTCACTGTTCTCTGCCCTTTGACTTTGTATATGCACTTCAGAATAATTGTTAATTTCCACTGTAAAATCCCTGCTGAGATTTGAGGCCCTTTGACTTTGTATATACACTTCAGAATAATTATTAATTTCCACTGTAAAATCCCTGCTGAGATTTTTATCGAGTTCCTATTGAATCTATAGATCTATTTAGAGACAATTGGTACTTTATAATGTTAAGTCTTCCTATGCCTAAGCATATGTATCACTTAATTTTTTCTTATTAAATTTGTATAGTTTGTTCCAGAGATGTCTTATATATATTTTATTAGATCTAGTTCTCAGAATGTAATATCATTTATTATATTATAAATAATATAGATTCAAATTACATTTTAATTGCTTTCTTTTATAAATACATAAGCTGATTTTTGTATAGTCAATCCAGCTAAATTAAAATATTTGGTTGATATTTTAGGTTTTAAATTGTACAATCGTATCACCTATGGATATTGACTGTTTTATTCCTTTTCAAATTTATTTGAGTTTTTCTTACTTAATGTCCTCATTAGAACTTGAAAATGTCTAAGATTTTTGGTGATAGCTGGCAACCTTGTCTTATTCATCTCAGAGGGAAGCTTTCGATATTTCCTCCTTAAGTAAAATTTCTGTAGGTATATGCTTACATATATAGTAGAACTTCATTATTTGTGGATTTTGATTTTTTGGAAATTATTCTACTAGCAAAAATGTTATTTGTAACCCTCAAATCAATGCTCTCTGAACTTTCATGGTCATTCAGAGACATACACAGTGTCACCCAATAACCATCTTCGCAGAAGAGGGTGAACAAGAACTCTGTCTTCTTGTATTTGGCTCTCATACTGTAATGAGTACCCTTTCTTTGCAGTCTATTTGGTGCCATATTTTCCCAATTTTTATGTGTTTTGTTGGGTGAGCACAGAATTTAATAGGTCACCAAGTGTAGTGAAGTGCTATCTAGTTTTACTAAGCAAAAGAAGACTTTGATATGCCTTACAGAAAAAAGAAATACTGAATAGGCTTCATTTAAGTCTGAATTGCAGTGCTGATATCTGAGACTTCAGTGTTAACAAAAATATATCCTATTTATATCATGGTAGTGCTGAGTTCTGGTTATATACATTGTCTTCTGCCAATATTCAGGAGTAATATTGCTGTGTATTCTGTTTCTGTATATTCTTGTATTGTCTTTGTAGAATTTTAAGACCAAGGCTATACTCGTAATCAAAAATTGTTAGTGGCCAGGCATGGTGGCTTATGCCTATAATCCTGGAGCTTTGTGAGGACAAGATGGGAGGATTTCTTGAGGCAAGGAGTTCGAGACCAGCCTTGGCAACATAGTGAAACCCTGTCCCTATTTAAAACAATAAAATAAAAATTAGCCATGCATAGTTGTGCACATCAGTAATCCGGGCTACTTGGGAGGCTGAGGTAAGAGGATTGCTTGAGATCCAAAGTTAGAGGCTGCAGTGATCTATAACGGTGCCTCTGCATTCCAGCCTGGGTGATAGAATGATACCCTATTTCTTAAAAAAAAAAAAGCTGGTAAGCATTTTTTCTTTTTCCCTGGATTAATCAGGATTGACTAGACTATTCTCTATTAACAAACATCTTCAGAACCTCATAGATTACACACACACACACACACACACACACACACACACACACACACACACGTACACAAAGAGACAAACTCACATGTACTATCTTTCTTTAATAAAAAATCTGTTGGCCTGGGATTCCTACCCTGGATAGGGAAAAGTCAGCTCAATTGTAGAGATTTGCCTTTAAGAAATTCGAGCTTTGTTGAATCTTTCTTTGTTCATTTATTATTTGTGTGTGCTTTAAAAATATTAATTTCCTTTCTTTCCTAACACAAGCCTTTACATTGTTAAGTTTTCCTTTAACCACGGTTATGGTTGTATCCCACAAGTTTTGATAAACGTTTCCATTATTATTTAGTCAAAATATGATATCAATTTTATTATACTTCCTTTTTTGGTCTAGTGATTATTTAGAAATGTACTTATTAATGTAATTATTGATATGTGAATATCTGAGGATTTTCTACTTGTATTTTGTTGTTGATTTGTGGCATAATTATATTATTATCAGAGGACATACTCATGATTTCAGCCTAAGGAATTTGTTTGAGCGTTTCAATCTTTCTTAATTAATGCATTATCTTTTAGCTAAGTACTAGGAGAGTGGGGAAATTTAAACTAGTAATCCAGGGACTCCTTCAGAATCAAACTCTTAATCTGATTATTGACTCTGTTAGTCTACAGCAACAAGAGATGAGAGATTTACTCTATCATTCATAAAAACTGTCCATTTCCTGGAGTAGATCCCTGGGTCGCTACAGCATTTCGATCTGGTTTGCCTACATTGAAGAAGGCAAGAATGACTTCAATGTGCTAGCTTAAAATGGGATATCCATCCTCCACAGGCCTCATTCCCAAAAGCTTTCATTGTCTCCACATTCATAAATGAAGTTAGATTCCATGAGGCTCAAGCAGAGACAGATTAAAAGGTCAAAATAGAGTGAGCATAGCTGGTATTTATGTGAAAATATCTTAATTACATTAAATGGAGACAAGCTATTGTGTCAATATTGTTCTTTCTCCTGTATTCTACCCATTAGCATGCAAACATACAGTTATTTTTCTCATATCTTTATCTTACTCTGCCTTCACTTCATTTTTTTAGTTGTCATTTTTTTCTCATTTTAATGCTCAATAGAGTTGCATATACTGACTCTCTAGTTGTCTCTATTCTCATTTAAGTGCACCTAGTCAGGCTTATATGCTGCTGCCCACGACCACATGAAACTGTCCATATTGCAGGGTTCAGTGGCCTCCATGTGGCTAATATAGTGATCAGATATCACCACTTATCAATTTTGAACTGCCAACATCATCTCTCAACCTCCTTACATATTTTTTATTCGATGTATTGGGTTGAATAATGCCCTCTGAAAACTTAGGTCCATCTGGAATTTCAGCATGTGAATTTGTCTGCAAATAGGATATTTGTAGATGTCATTAGCTAAAATCAGATCATCCTGGATTAGGACAGGCCCTAACCAATAACTAGTGTCCTAATAAGAAGAGAAAACGTATACAGGGTCACACACACAGACAAGATGGCCCTGTGAGTACATAGGCAGAAATAGGAGTGATGGAGACTAAGAAATCCAAGAAATTCTGGCCATCACCAGAACTAGGAAGAGACATGAAAGAATCCTCTCTCAGAGCCTTTATAGCAAGCACAGCTCAGCTGAAAACTTGATTTTAGATTTATTGCCTCCAGAACTCTGAGAAAAATAAATTTTTGTTTTTTTAGGACACCCAGTTTGTGGTACCTGCTTAGAGAAGCCCTGGGAAACCAATATGCTTGCATCTAGGACCTCGTAGCCTCTTGGGTTTGTTCATAGCCCATTGGCCTTTCCTAAATCTGTTTGGTTGGTCCTTCTTCTTACTCTTGACGTGGTGATCGAGGCCTGCTCCAAGAACGTTTTTATCAATCTACACTCATGTCCTTTGTGACTTCACCAGTCCCATGACTCCAAAAATGATGTGTTCCCTGAAAACTCCCAAATGTGCATTTGACATGAAACACCCTAATCTCAAGTCTCACATGTAATCAGCTTGTCAACTGACATCTCCACTTGTATTTCTAGTAAACATTTCACATTCAGTATGACTCACCAAAAATACAATAACAAATACCTTTCCTCCCTTTTACGACCTAGGATTTATCTTCACTTTTTATCATCTCAACTAGTAGCACCTCTATCTTTTTACTTGCTCAGTCAAAAAGTTTCAAATCTTCTTGTATGCCTCACTTGTTTTTCATCTGAAAATCTTGTATGCTTTATGTTCAAAATGTACTGAGGACTGTATTTACTGCTCATCACCTTCACTGGTAGTAGAGGACCATCATCATTGAGTAGGGTTATTGCTGTGGCCTCCTAACTGCCCTCCTGCATCTGCTCTTGCTCCTCCCAGTCAGTCTATTCTAAATGCATTTGGCAAAGGGATCCTGTTCAAACACAAGTTCCATTGTATCAGTCTGAGGGCCTAACTCTCCCATGGATATTCATCTTGTTCCCAGTAACAAAGTCCCCCTTAATGCATATAGGCTCTGCACGTTCTGACTGCCACTATCTGTCTCTTCTCATCCCCTACCACCCAGATCTCCTAACTCATTCATTCCAGCCATGTGAAGCTCCTCATTTTTCTTTCAATACTAACCACATTCTTTTTTTTTTTTCCCAGAACTGTGGATTGTCTACATTTTGGGCCTAAAATGCTTTTTCTACAAATATTTTCATGATTTACTTCTCACCTTGTTTAATTCTTTGCTCAGATGTATCCCTTTCAGTGAATTTTACTCTATATTTTAAAAATTACAATCTCCCTCATTTGTTGCTCACTGTCATCATTTCTTGCTTATTTTTCCCCCAAAGAGTTTATCATATTAAATTTCTAATATGGTACATAACTTATTTATGCACTTTTAATGTGTGTCTTCTTTGACCAGGAAGGTAAACTCCTTGAAGTCTTTATCCACAACACCAAACATATGACTGGCACCCAATAAGTTATTTCACAGATTAATTAGTGAATAAGTGATTAAATAAATTTAGATGGTACCAGTCAGATGCACTTGTGTGGGACTTTAATTTTGAACTGAAGATAATGAGATGAGAGATAATAGTATCGGGCATCCACTTTAAATGTATTTCTTAAATCGGCTTCAATATGTTTCATTATCTGGAACTGAAACCTGAACAATATGCATATAAATTCACAAGAAATTGAACTACTTTTGTAGGCATATGCTATACTTGACTATTATATTTTCTTTCATTTTAATTTTTAAAACAAAATATTTTTATTTTCATTTTTATTTCAAGTCTCAGAATTATTTTCTTTTTATAATTGTTATTAGGTGCTTATTTTATTTCAGACACTCTGCAAAATAAATAATAATGGTGTAATAAATATAACTGTAGGCATCAATGGATCAAGAACTATCATACTTTGCTAATTACTCACACATACATACAAACATGCATAGACACACACACACAATATCATTTAATCTTTACAGCAACTGTAAAATAGGTATTACCATTCTCAATATTCAGAATAGGAAATTGAAGTTCAGGAGCTTAATTAAACTTTTGAAGTTCACACAAGTAAGGACAAAAAGATTTGAACCACTGTTTGTCCATATCCAATACCTTCTCTCATTGGGTAGTTCACAGGTGTTTATGAAGTAGGGACCTGGAATTGAATAGACTCCTAGAGGAAAGAAAGAAGTTTGAAAGACCACGAAGAGTGATTGTGAAACCAGACAGAAGAAGAGAACAGCAAATATTTGAGAGAACTTAACATGTACTCCTCAAGGTGAAAAACTCTATTTTATGCATATAACATAATGCTACATCTATTATTTGCATGTTCAGTGATGAGAAAATTTGTTCTGTAAAAAAATGGGAAATTACAGTATTAATAATACCTAACATTGAGGACTGACTTATAGTGTAGTAAATACTTTACATGGATCATGCCATTTAATCCCCACAGTAATCATAGAAAGCAGAAATCTGTATAAAATCTATTTTTTTTTTTTGAGACGGAGTTTAACTCTTGTTACCCAGGCTGGAGTGCAATGGCGAGATCTCGGCTCACCGCAACCTCTGCCTCCTGGGTTCAAGTGATTCTCCTGCCTCAGCCTCCCGAGTAGCTGGGATTACAGGCACGCGCCACCATGCCCAGCTAATTTTTTTTTTTTTTTGTATTTTTAGTAGAGACGGGGTTTCACCATGTTGACCAGGATGGTCTGGATCTCTTGACCTCGTGATCCACCCGCCTCGGCTTCCCAAAGTGCTGGGATTACAGGCATGAGCCACCTCGCCTGGCCTATAAAACCTATTTTTAAGATGAGGAAACTGAAACACAGAAACCTTACAAGTCTTGACTAAAATTATAAAACTTGCTAAAGTTATAAAGCCATTGGCATAAGGAACTGGTACTTAAACCCAGCAATATCACCCTAAAGCTCAGACTCTTACCAGCCATGTAATTATCTGTCTCTTTCTCTTCCTCTCTGTCTCCCCAGTCATATAGATCTCACAGATAGATTAATAGTACTTGAGAGGTATTTTTATTTTTTATTTTTACTTCCTTGATACTGACATTTCCTTATGTGTTTGAAATTCTGCCTTTTATGGGTGAGATACTTGCTTTTTTAGACCTTTGGAAGTTAAGTTATAAAAAGATATCTGACATTCAGCCAATCAGAAGTTTTGCCCATATTTTCTGTACTTCAGTAAGTGACTTAAAGACTAAACTACAGTTTAGGTTTATATTTGTCTCATCACCATGGAAAGTTGCAGTGCTAGCAGTGACATCCAGATCCTGGGGCTGTGCTGGAAGCGGAGTGACAGGCAGTGTCCAGGGTAAGCATTGGTGGTTGGTTGCAACAACCAATGTCCAGCAATAACATGCCTCTGCTCTACTTGTTTTCTTGACTTGATTGTGGTTCTGATGCTGAGCTCACCTAACTCTTTTTCCTTTTTTTCTTTGTTTTTTGGTGTGTGTATTTCTGTTTTCTTTTCTTTCTTTCTTTTTCTTTTTTTTGGTGACTTCTAGGCTTTGTTTTCTGGCATTTTCATCAGTTGATTTTGTGCCCTTCCTTATATCCATTTATTGAATTATTATTATTATTATGCTTAAGTTAGCTAGATCCTTGCACATTTGAGAATGAGAATCCATTCTGTAGGCAGAAAATTCTCATCCAAATTCCTTGGAAGTAATGTAAACCTTCATACATTTTCTTTACATAATCTCTCATGAGGAATACATTGGATAGAGCTTGGTTTTATCCATAAATATGTAGAAGTGATTTTTCTAAAACTGCTACAAATAGAAATGATTTTTGTTGATTTTTCACTCTCAGTTTTCATAAGCTAACACTGAGAGCACAAAAGAGTTTTATTTAGGTAAGAATGGTCAATGATTTAAGGGCTGAGACATTAAATATTAATAATTCAGAAATTTATTCTACTTCTGAGCAAGCATCTTTATTGATCATAAGCATTACAATAAGAGTTGGGGTATTAAAAATGCATGTATTCAGAGAAATGGTGTGCTTGGGGATGCTTAAATTATTGTAGACCTTTTCAGAAGTCATGTGGTTTTGTATTAAATGGGAATGCAGTGATAAAATAAGGTGATTAAGAAGTTTAGCCCAGGATGGCTATAGAAAGCATACAACAAACTAAGAAGAAAAAAAAATCTGTTGCAAAATCTATTAGGGATAGAAGTGCAGATTAGAAACAACTATTTAGCTAGAGAACCCTTATCATGCCTTTAAAAGAATATAAGTCATTGAAGTGAGGGACCTAGCTATTATTTCTATGGACTAAAAGATACTGTATTAAGTTTTTTAAATCTCTTTTCTGTATTCTGAGGATATACTCTCTTTGCATTTTTTAAAACATATAAATGGTTGAATTTGCAGCTGGCTTGCTAATTTAGCTCTAATTTTAGTTTTATTGCAAGATCAAATTATCTTAGTGTTTGCAGAACAGTAATTAAAAATTATTTTTTATGATTTACATAAGACTGAATAAACTCATTTTACTGACCTGTAATAATCTGTTCCATTTTTTCTTTCTGCTAGTAAAGGGGTTGGTAGTGTGTTTATTATTCGACTTTAATTTCAACAACCTAATCTTATTTAAAGAAACAATCAAATAATTGATGTTTACATGCACCTATGTATTGATTCTTAATGGGCTATATTCAGCAGGGTTAAAGCAAAAAACAGGTTAATTAATTCTGTGTTTCATTCTGGTCTCTTTCATTTGAAATAACAATATCTACATTGGGTATTATAAAGCCTATTTTAGTTTAAGCCAAGATTTTCAACTTATTATTTTTTTCTCTCTACATAATTCTATGAAGTTCAGGAGAAAGGAGAGTCATTTTCTTGGTTCTTTTACTATTTTTGTTCTTCTTACGCCTTTGCTTTATGATTCAAGTAAGATATGGAGTTGTGAAGGAGAGGAAAAGAAATAGAGAAAAAACAAAAAGATAAAGAAAAAATGAAACAAAAAAAGATGGCCTGCTTCCTCAGCTGTTCAAGCATCAAAATTGATCTTTGGTGATTTATTTGGAAATATTTTTGCAGAGGCTTTGTAACTTGACAAGCTTTATGACCTTGCTTCTAACAAGCTTCATGAACAGCTCTCCAGATAACTTCATGATCCTTGTAAATTCCTTTCTCCTAAGCAGTGTCCTATGGCCTCTTTCTGTTGGGAAACACATGCTAAGGGGACAAACCTACAGTCCCACTTAGCCCACAGGGAAACTTATGCACCTTGTCTATCGAGTGCCAATGAGGTATCCTCCAACAGGCCTCCAGCTCTGCTCTGTAACTTAATTTACATTCAAACGGTCTTGGGGATATATGTCAGATTCGCTTAAGAACTCACTCATGCTTATTCATTTGATGCAAACAAATAGAATTTCAGCAAGTAGCCAGCTGGAGGTAAAATGCCCATCTTCCTTCTTGCAAGCCATCTCTGTATTTATGACTGATTTCTTGGACCTCTCTCTATTTAGCTGGCTTTAAATAGAAGTGCTATACTTTTCTCCTACAAGGATTGCTCACTCCTTTTAATAATGCTTCTAAGCATATGATATGTCTGTTGGGATCTTGAAGAGATCCAATAAAAATTTGTCTTTGTTCCTTGTGTAAGATATGAACTAGTTGAGAAATATGACCAATAGACAGGAAGATGGGAGTCTAAATTAAACCTTTTTAAGTGACGAACCAAAGTTGACATGAGAACCATATGGTTCCTTCTAATACCTAATTTTGAACCCTAGAATAAGATCAATATACTAATATAATTATGGAGCTTTGGACTGGGTTACTCCACATGAGATGCTGTTACCTAGATAAGCAGAACAGGGTGTGAGATCTCAGAGGGTATTCACCTCTCCAAAAGGAACAAGGTGGGAACTGAGCTCAGTATCTTGAGTTGAGTAAATGGGCAAAGAGAGACCAGGACTGAGGCACAACTGAGTATCCTCTTAAAAGAAATCATCAGAGGAGGAAAGAAACAGTCTGCTTAATGATGAATTAATTTCTTTGTTTCAAATAATGAAATGAAATGCTTAAAATTTATATATAGTAAGGCAAGTGATATTGTAGGAATATGAATGAGATACTATGTTACTATAGAGCCTCTGGTCTAGACCAACAGTGAAGGTGGTAAGATTTTAACGATATAATGTTTAACTGTATTACAATTGTCTAAAAATTAAAACGTTATAAATATCTTAAAAATTAAAATATTTTATGCTAAGTATATTTATAGCTGAAAAAAACCAAAGCTTAGACAGACTAACTTTGCCAAGTCTCAACATGTAGCAAGTGGTTGAACTGGCCTTCAAATTCATATTGGTTTGATTCTAAAACCTGTAACTTTTTTTTTCTGAAATGATGCTTCTACTGAGTTTTAAAAGGAAAGTATGAGTAGTTAACTAGACTGCAAAGGTAAGAGAGAAAACAACAATGAAAATAGTGTATTTTTTGGCTTTTGTTATGTAACAAACCACATCATAACTTACGAGTTTGAAACCAAGGTCAGTAAACTATGGCAACAGTATTTTTATTGGAAGTATAAATTATGTTTAAATAAAGTTTTATTGGCATACAGTCATAGCCATACATTAATCTATTGTCTATGGCTGTTTTCTTGCTTTAATTACAAAACTGAATGCCTGAGACAGAGATCGTATGATTTACAAACTAAAAGGTATTGTCATATGGAACTTACCAGAAGCCTAGATTTAAAAAATTACATCTTTGTTATTTCTCACAGTTCTTTGTGTTAGTTGTATGTTTCTTATTACCTGGGTCAGCTCATCTAGGGCTGCATGGAGAAAGATAGGCCCTTGCACAGTGCTCAGCAGTAGACAGAATGGCTGTTCCTAGAAAGATTTTAGCTAGAGAGGCTGGTCTCTGCTCTGTGTGGTCTCATCCTCTAGTAGACATGTCTTGTTTTATTTTTATTTTTACATTTTTTTCCCATGCAACAACTTCATGGCTCCAAACAGCAGAGATGTCCCAATGTACAAGCACATTTCAAGCCACAGCCTCACATCCCATTTAGTAACACCCATTAACCAACACAATGGCTTACAAGGCACAGAATGAGCACTCTGATAAACTGCAGTCATACTCCATGGAGAACAGGAACACATGGCCTTTCATAAGTCAACAGGAGCCCTTGCGGTCCGAGAGCAGTTCTGGTGATTCCACAGCACAGCTTATTTTCTTCTCAAGAAAATGTTACCTCGTTGACTTAGCCTGCCGTTTAGTGATTATCTCTATTCACTTGTGTTTTCTGCTCAGCTTTTGTCATTTTTTTTCTCTCTCATGGTTCAGATTTACCCATTTTTTGATCCCTTATAATTTGTACTGCTTTTATCTTAAAAACCCTCCACTTTTGTTTTTATCTTTATTTTATGTATTCTCTGGAAATCACACTTCAACTTTTTAAAGAGGGTTAAAGATTTAGTTAGCCAGATGCAGTTTAGTTGATACCTCTCTCTTTTTTTTTGTTTTTCATAGTTCTTACGTAAGGACACTTCATAGCTAGCTGCCAGTCAGCCTCTGGATTGCCACCTTGGGCCAGATAATAGAATCCTATAATTAAAAGAGTTAAAAAAAAAAAAAAGAAGACAGCACATTCTGTCCCCTAACAAATTACCTATAATCTTTTTAGAAGTAATGTCTCAAAAAAGATGTTGTTCCATACGTGAGCATTTTCCAATATGTCAAAAATATCTTTAAGTGTGCCAAGATATTGAAACCCTCAGGCTGGAGTGCACCAAGGCAGGCTTTGGGAAAATTAGAGTACTTGGTTGGTTATCTCCATCTCATCGACAGTTTCTCAATTTACCCTAATGAGTTAACAAGTATTACCACATTTTATTTGTGCCCTTTCATAAAAATAATAGCAAATAGAATTTGTGCTTTCCTCTGCTTTCTCTGCTCAACTGTGGTATCCAAAGCTGCCTAGCTTTCAAGAACAGATTCTTCAATGTGTAGTTTCCACAACAGTGTTTTATTCCTTTTGACTTTTTGTAGCATTTCTAATTTACCATCCAATTTAAATGTTTTTTGTTAACTTTCTCCATTATTTCACTAAATTATATATGCAATTGCTATATTTCAATCAAAATATTTTATTTTCCTAAGGGAAATGCAAGAACAAATCCAAGGACATTTGTTCTACTTCTCTTTGTCTTTGTCATGGCACTTATTATAGTATTGAGTACAGGGTAATATTTACCATTTTTAAAATGAATTTAAATAAATTTTAAAAATAGAATTAAGCTTGAAAAAGGATGGTGTACTATACATTTTGCAGAGAACAAGAAACTTTCTGTGAAGACAACATTATATACAGGCATTAATAATTAGACTAACTGCAATCTGTGAAAAATTGTATCTGTGAAAAGTCATATACAAAAATGAATAAATGCCTAAAAGCAAACAACAAACATTTCTACATGTCTTCATTCTAGGACACAGTAGCTATCAAATTCTCATAGCACTTCTTGGGTGTCAGTTTAAGAAAGTAGTCGCAATGACAAAATTATTCTAGTAGGATATTTCTTCACATGATTAGTTCTTAGGTTGATTTCTACATCATTATGGAAAGACTTGTTTAGAGGTGACACTGTGTCATGGCAGGCATTGCATCTAATCACAATCAAATTAACATCGGATCATTTACTGCTGATAATCTCACTGTGGCAACCATTATCAATCAAGTTTCTCTGAGGTCGGTTCATGCTTTAACAATTCATATGTCACAGTTGTGATTTTATGACTGAAATGTAATTCCCAAATGTTCAGACTACATGATCTTGAAAGTAAGTAGGACATGAAAAATCACTCAATTCTGTGGCTAGAGCTACAACATTTAGTTTGAAAAAAATATGCATGTAGGCTGATATTTGAAGCATAAGGAAGACAAAGGAAGTCTACCCTGAGGAGTCTGACTTGAAGTTAGGCAGACACTATACATATAAATATTTCTTTTAAACGGAGCAAGTACTTGGTAGGAGAAAAACAATTGGTACAAGAGCCAAGATCATTGTAGGAAATGTCAGAACACTTAAATCTCTTACTTCTCTGTTCTTGTGTGAGTCCCAGCCTGGAATCCTGATGAAAATCCCAGCATAGATGTTTTCTCTTCTCTATACTGTGAAATAGCATGGTTGGTAGGATGAAGGTAACCCTTCTATGACAGGAATTCATAACGTAGGCCCACAGATGGGTTCAATATATCAAAGAAATCGTTAGGGTTATATATATAATTGTGTCTGGGGGAAAATTATGTACTTTCACTGAGAAGATGTCCATATATTACACAGAAGTCTCTGAATTAAGCAGATTAAGAACACTTTATAAAAGTACTATCCAATATGAATATAATGTGAGTCACAAATGCAATCCACATACATACTTTTACATTTTCTACTTGTCATGTTATAAAAGTGGAAAGGCTACTAAAATTAATTTTAATAGTTATTATATTTACTCCACAATGTCCAAAACATATTTTCAGTATATGTCATGCATCACTTAATAACATGGATATGTTCTGATAAATGAATTGTTAGTTAATTTCTTCATTGTGCAAACATCAGAGAGTGTACTTACACAAACCTAGATGGGGTAGCCTACCCCACATTTAGGGTATATGGTATAGCCTATGGCTACAAACCTATAAAGCATGTTACTGCATTGAATACTATAGTCAGTTGTACCACAGTAATAAATATTTGTATATCTAAGCATCTAAACATGGAAGAGGTACAGTAAAATTACCTTATTTTAGTTTTATGAAACCACTGTCATATATGCAATGAGTTGTTGACAAAAATGTTGTATTGTGGCTCATGATGCTATATTCAATGTAAAATCATTAACAAGTTTTTTTTTTAATGGTAAGTCCTCAGAATTTTGTATGTATTTTACACACATAACAAATCTCAATTGGGAGGAGTGAGATGTCAGATGCTCAATAGCCACATCTGCCTATTGGCTGCAATAATGGACAGTGCAGCTCCATAGTCTCCCTTTTGTTTTATCTTTCCACCATGATATGGTTTCACAATTTTCACCACACCCACAGGCTTTCAGCATGTTCTGATATCTTCCTATCTCTCTCTTTCCCTCCCACCCTCCTTCTCTTCTCCTCCTTCTCCCCTTTCCTGTCTCCCTCTTGGTTAACGCCAATTTCCTAAACATCAATTAATTTAGTAAATATTTTAATAACTATATTCAAGATGAGGCCAGAGAGATCTATTCTTTATAACTTAACTTGAATTACGGCTCTCAGAATCGATTATGAAGTCAAAGTCCTATTGTAGGATTTCAGTGTATTCATAAAGGAAGGAAGTTTTAGAGCTTGGACAGTTGCATGAAGAAATTGGCTCAAGCCTGTAATCCCAGCACTTTGGGAGGCCAAGGCGGGTGGATCACGAGGTCAACAGATCGAGACCATCCTGGTCAACATGGTGAAACCCCGTCTCTACTAAAAACACAAAAAATTAGCTGGGCATGGTGGCGCGTGCCTGTAATCCCAGCTACTCGGGAGGCTGAGGCAGGAGAATTGCCTGAACCCAGGAGGCGCAGGTGGTGATGAGCCGAGATCGTGCCATTGTACTCCAGCCTGGGTAACAAGAGTGAAACTCCGTCTCAAAAAAAAAAAAAAAAAAAAGAAAAGAAAAAAGAAATTAGTCTCTGTTTTTACCCAAAATTTTGCCCCTGTATACATATGCTTTGTTGTAAATAATTTCTATGTAATATATATGTTGCCTAAAGACTTTGCAAAAGTAAATTTACCTTCTCATATACAATTATGTAATATTTTTGTTCATTATCCTATGAAATGGAACTGTTATAAAAAGCAAGTGACACTTTGGAAGGCTGAGGCAGGTGGATCATGAGGTCAAGAGATCAAGACCATCCTGGTCAACATGGTGAAACCCCATCTCTACTAAAAATACAAAAAATTAGCTGGACATGGTGCGCATGCCTGTAATCCCAGCTACTCAGGAGGGTGAGGGAGGAGAATTGCCTGAATCCAGGAGGCGGAGGTTGCAGTGAGCCGAGATCGCGCCATTGCACTCCAGTCTCGGTAACAAGAGTGAAACTCCATCTCAAAAAAGAAAAAAAAAAGAAAAGAAAAGAAAAGAAAAAGTGAACAGTGACACAGATATTACCTCTCTCCCACCTTTCTCTCTTTACAAATAAATTCTTCCCATTACCTAGTTTTGTAATCATATCTCTAACTTTTGAAGTCATGATTTTGAGCTTCTCTCTTCAAGTAACTTTTTATACAATTTATTGTTAAAAACATAAGCAATAGCCCAGGTTCTAACATGTCTTCTGTTAATTCGCTCAATCAGCAAACATTTATTTAGTGTTTTTCAAATAGTGTGATAGGTTTTAAATAGGCAGAGGATAATTACATTAGGGAGAGGTTTATTTCATTTGTCCTGCAGATACTCATGAACTCACACTTTATGCCCCATTGTGTGTGGCTCAACTAAATATTCAGTATATCTAATAGCAAAAAAAAAAAAAAAAATTAAAAATGTATTTAAAAAGCCAGTGACTAGAGCTCCTATCATTCAGTGAGAACTTAATAGTGTCTATCTCTGACATTTTGGGATAATTAGTTTAGTTTCTATCATGCCCAATTCTCTGACCAGAGACCATTAAGTTCTGCTATCTTGTCAGAAATTTGGGCATTGCAGAAAGTATACTACATACTTGAATAGTTTCAAGCTATATAAATAAAAATTCCAAACTATATAAGTAAAAATTTATGAATGATTATTTCTGCAATGATTATCATCCTTAGTCAGCTAAAGTATAAAACAAGGTTGTTTATCTTTTACTATTTCACTTAAAATTTTGGAAGTTTCATTTTCCTATTTTAGCACTTTTCTGCTTTACTCACCAGGTTCTTCTCTTCTGTGAATATTTGTAAAAACACCCACAGTATTTTATTATATGAAATAGATAATTTCTAGTCATACTTATCTTGAATCAGAGACTACTTTCACCACTTCAGGCTTGGAAAAGGTGCAACTCTTCAAAGTGGTTACTTCAGAGCAGGTTGCTGTACCAAGAGACTGGTTGTTGCACATGACAGCCTAGATGTTCTAACTAGTAAACTATTATAACAAAAATGTTACCATTTGTTCTTCTAGGCAATGCAATTGAGACGATTTCCTTTAGCCTTGTAACTAGTATGATTCCAAATTATTTCATTTGTTTAAAAAATACATTGGAACTTCTACTTCTGGGCAAGATTGTGTCATGTTACACCTTGAAACAACCAAAAAAATGCTACAATGGCTTACAAGGCACTGGTTGTTTGAAAACAAAAGAAAGTAAGCTCTGAAAGATGACAAACAAACAAATCCTAAAAATTCCCCCAACTTAGTGTAGTGAACTTTCAGGCAAGCACAGGAATACAGCATTCAGTTGAAGGCCATTGAATCCCTGTGTTGTGGAGACAAAATTAGGAGTTTAGGAAGAACAAGGTGACTAGAGTTATCAGAGCAGAGAAAGGAATGCTACACAGAGCAAGAGCTCTAGAGATCAACAGAGGATTCTCCCCAAGTATTCAGCTGAGTGTTGACAAGCTCATGCATGTACAGTAATTTATCAGGCCTGAGAAGGAGCCACATCAGAGTCTATAATTAGAGGAAGCAATGGCTAGTGCTTAAAACAGGGCAGGTACAAGTGCCTGTCCCAAAAAGAATTGAGGAATTCATGATTCATGGGACATTAGATAGAGAACACAGAAGGTTCCTGCCTTGGTAAGGAGAATTTAATCCTAGACTAAATGCTACACTGTTCTTGTCTTATAAAAGTTAGCAAGACCTATACGAATCAAACCTCTATCACATTGACTTAAATGAGTCCCAAAGTAAATCTTCTGAATGTTTTCTAAAAGGAATATTTAAAAGGACCAGTGTAGTGCTTCATGCCTATCATCCCAGTACTTTGGGAGGCTGAGGTGAGAGATGGGTCACCTGAGGTTGGGAGTTTGAGACCAGCCTGACCAACATGGAGAAACAACGTACCTACTAAAAATACAGAAACTAGCTGGGCATGGTGGCAAATGCTTGTAATCCCAGCTACTTAGGAGGCTGAGCCAAGAGAATAGTTTGAACCAGGGAGGCAGAGGTTGCAGTGAGCCGAGATCTACCATTACACTCCAGCCTGGGCAACAAGAGTGAAACTCTGTCTCAAACAACAACAACAACAAAGAATATTAAATATCTGTCCCCTAAAAATGCAAAATCTTAAATGTTAACCACTTTTTAAAAATTATTCTGCAAGTTGAAAAGCAGGAAAATTAAAACAATATTCAGGAGAAAATTTACTCAAAACCAATTCAAGACTAACCCAGATGTTAATGGATGAGGCTATTACAATAGTTATAGAGTAGATACTGTGACATAAACGATACAAAAAACATACAAATCAAATTCCACAGATAAAGACTAAAATTTCTGTAGTGAAAAATACAGGTTGTGTTGTCGTTGTTGTTTTTTCCCAAGATGGCAGGTTAGCAGTTTTTAGTGTGCCCCAGCCAATTGGAAATAGCAACACAGTGCATAGAAATTAACTCTGTGAGCTTTAATTCAAGAAGGCAAACAGGAAGCTACTTCAATTGTGAAAGACATCCCAGATCCTGGGAAAAAGGTGGGCAAACTGTCGCCATGATGGTGTCTGGCTGATAAAAGCGAGTGAAGTCTCAGTTGGTGAGACTGGCAGAGAGCTTACATCTGTGACTCACTTTTGCACTGGGAATCTGAGCAATCCAGGATAAAGGGGAGCACTTTGTTTCTCCAAAGCCCTGGAGCTAACCTAGGGAAAAAGTTGGAGACATTGAGACAGACAGACATTGGGAAAAGTTGCAGGCATCTTCCAAGACCCTGGACGAAGAGCAGGATGCCATTTTAAATTCAGATGCATAAAATGTTATTCACTCTTTAGCAATCCAGCAGTGCAGCCACACAGGCATTTTAATCTTGGACCAGAGATTGGAGTGCTTGCTCTCAAGTGGAGTGGGGGCCTCCACAGACAGTACTGTGAAAAATGCCTCAGGAGTAGGTGCTGGATTTGTGCTCTCCCCCATCACAAGCTTGGTGCTACAGAAGAGCTGCTATGTTTGATAGGTGTACCTGAATGTGACGAAGAGAATGAATCCAAGCTGGAAAATATTCTTCAGGATATTATCCAGGAAAACTTTCCCAACTTAGCAAGGCAGGACACTATTCAACTCCAGGTAATACAGAGAACACCACAAAGATATTCCTCAAGAAGAGCAACCGGAAGGCACATAATCGTTAGATTGACCAGGGTTGAAATGAAGGAGAAAATACTAATGGCAGCCAGAGAAAAAGGTCAGGTTACCCACAAATGGGAGCCTATCAGACTCACAGCAGATCTCTCAGCAGAAACCCTACAAGCCAGAAGAGAGTGGGGGCCAATATTCAACATCCTTAAAGAAAAGAACTTTCAACCCAGAATTTCATATCCAGCCAAACTGAGCTTCATAAGTGAAGGAAAAATAATTTTTTTTGTGTGAACAAGAAAGTACTCAGAGATTTCATCACCACCAGGCCTTCTTTACAAGAGCTTCTGAAAGAAGCATTACACATAGAAAGGAACAACTAGTATCAGTCATTCCAAAAACATACCAAAAGGTAAAGAGCATCACCATAATGAAGAATCTACATCAACTAATGGGCAAAACAGCCAGCCAGCATTAAATGACAATATTAAACTCATATATATCAATATCAATCCCAAATTTGAATGGACTAAATGCCCTAATCAAAAGATACAGACTGGCAAATTGGATAAAAAGTCAAAACCCATTGGTATGCTGCATCCAGACCTATCTCACATGCAAGGATACACAAAGACTCAAAACAAAGGGATGGAGGAAGATTTACCAACCAAATGGAGAACAACAACAACAACAAAAAGCAGGCGTTGCAATTCTCGTCTCTGATAAAATAGACTTTAAAGCAACAAAGACCAAAAAAGACAAAGAAGGACATTACATAATGGTCAAAGGAGCAATGCAACAAGAAGAGCTAATGATCCTAAATATATATGGACCCAATAAAGGAGCCCCCAGATACATAAGGCAAGTTCTTAATGACTTACAAAGAGACTTAGACTGCCACATAATAATAGTGGGAGACTTTAACACTACATTTTCAATATTAGATCTACAGTACAGAAAATTGACAAGGATACCCAGAACTTGAACTCAGACCTGAAATAAGTAAACTTAATAAACATTTACAGAACTCTCCACCCCAAATCCACAAAACATACGTTTTTCTCAGGATCACATCACACCTATTCTAAAAGTGACCACGAAATTGGAAGTAAATCACTCCTCAGCAATTGCATAGCATTTCACAGGTTTAAATGAAATACTGGTTGGCTGCTTATTTGTTATTTTCCCCCCTTATCCCCTTCTGTCTCCATTGTTAAGCATATTTATTGGCATAAAAGAGGTTTTTAATACCCATTTTTAGACTGCATTCTAGCCTGGGCAATAGAGCAAGATTCCCGTTCTCTCTCCCTCTTTTTCTTCCTCTTTCTCTCTTTTATTCTTTTTTTCTTTCTTTCTCTCTCTTTTTCTTTCTTGCTTTCTTTCTATTTTCTCTTTAAAAAAATATTTCGGGGGTTTCAAAATAGATGACATGGCATGACTTTTGAGCACATAGAAAAGTAAACTAAAAAAAAAAAAAAGAAAGAAAGAAATTTTAAAAGCCAGGAGACATTGGAGGATTGTTCAGCATTTTGAAAGAAAAGAAATCCAACTGAACTTTATATCCTGCCAAACTAAGCTTCGTGAGTGAAGGAGTAAAAAAAAAAAAATTTAAATAAGAAAGTACTATTGGAATTTGTTAAAACTGGAGCAACCTTACAAGAGCTTCTTAAGGGAGCTCTTATCACATATGCAATCAGTTGCAACAAAAGAACAATATCTGCTACCACAAAAGCACACTAAACTAACCCACAGACCCCATAAAGCAACCACACAATAAAAACTACAATCTGTTAAAAACTTCAAGACAGAATAAAAACCTCATATATCAATATTAACCTTTAATGTAAATGTTCTAAATACCCCATGTAAAAGGCACAGAGTGGAAAGTTGTATAAAAATGAGAATCATCCCTCTGCTGTCTTCAGGGGACCCATCTCACACACAATGACATCCATAGGCTCAAAGTGAAGGGGTGGAAAAAGATCTGTCACACAAATACAAGACAAAAAAAGAGCAGAGTGCCCTATTCTTATATCAGATAAAACAGACTATAAACCAACAGCAGTAAAAAGGACAAAGGGAACATTATAATGATAAAGGGTTTAATTCAACAGGAAGACTTGATTAACTTAAATATATGCAAACCCAAAACTGGAGCACACACATTCATAAAACAAGTACTTCTTGACCTATGAAAAGGCAGATACCCACAGAATAATAATGGAGGATGTCAACACCCCACTGATAGCATTAGGCATATTGTTAAGGCAGAAAACTAACAACAACAAAAAAAAAACTCTTGACTTAAGGTCAACCCTTTATCAATTGGATGTAATAGACATTTATAGAATATTCCATCCATCAATCACAGAGTATTCATTCTTCTCATCTACACATGAAACATCCTCCAAGACCAACCACATGTGCAGCTGTAAAAAAGTTTTCAATAAGTTAACAAACATTGAAATCATACCAAAAATACTCTCATATTATTACAGTGCAATAAAAATAGAAGTCAATATTGAGAAGATCTCTCAAAACTACAGAATTATGTGGAAATTAAGCCACTTGCTTCTGAATGACTTTTGGGTAAACAATGAAATTAAAGCAGAAATCAAAACATTACTTGAAATTAATGGAAATAGAGATACAATAAAGAGGAACGTTTACAGTGTTAAAGCCTATATCAAAGTGTTAGAAAGATCTGAAATTAACAATTTTCTATCACACCTATAGGAACTAGAAATACAAAAATGACCTACCACCGAAGCTAGCAGAAGAAAAGTAATAACTAAAGTCACAGCAAAACTAAATGAAATTGAGTCTCCAAAATTAATACAAAAAATCACAAAATTAAAAGTTGGTTTTTGAAAGAATAAAAAAGATCAATAGACTGCTAGCCAGATAACAAAGAAAACAGGATAAGATGCAAATGAGCACATTCAGAAATAACAAAGGTGACATTACAATGAATACTATAGAAATACAGAAGATCTTGAAAGACTATTATGAACAACTCTCTGCAGATAAACAAGAACATCTAGAGGCAATACATAAATTTCTGGAAACTACAACCTCCCAAGATTGAATCGGGAAGAATTTGAAACCCCCAACAGACAAATATCAAGTTCTGAAATCAAATTAATAATTTTAAAAACCCTACCATCTGAACAAATGTCCCTGGCCATATGGACTTATGGCCAAATTATACCAGATGTACAATGAAGATTGGTGCAATTCTACTAAAAGTATTCCCCAAAATCAAGTGGTAGAGATTCCTTTCTAATTAATTCTACAAAGCCAGCATCATCCTGGTATCAAAATCTGGAAAAGATATGATGAAAAAGAGAACTACAAGCCAATATTCCTGATGGCAATTGACAAAAAAATTCTCAATAAAATACTAGCAAACCAAATCCAGAAGCACATAAAACATTGATTAAACAGGATCAAGTAGGTTTCGTTCCTTGGATGCAAGGTTGGTTCAACATACCAAAATCTATAAATGTAATTTATTACATTAACAACCAGAAACAAAAAATCTTATGATCATCTCAATAGATGTTAAAAATCCTTTTGATAAAATCTGCATCCTCAATGATCTAGGCATCAAGAAATATACCTTAAAATAATAAGAGCCATGTATGACATACCCACTGCCAAAGTCATACTGAAAGGGCCTTAGCAGCTAGAGGGAAATATATTACATATGGAGAGACAAAAATAAAATCACAGCAGTTTCCTTGCCAGAAACAATGCAATCAGAGAGACAGTAGAGTAGTTCCTTAAGACACTAAAGACAAAAAAAAAAAAAAAAAAAGAACATTCAAACTATCAACCTAGAATTTTTTACTCAGTGTATAAATATTCCCAAAAGATATGAAGATACAACTATCTTATTTTTTTCCCTCTACATACATTGAGACACACATCAAACAGTAGTATAATTTTTAATAATGAAATAAAACCTAGAAAACTAATGAGAAGAAAATTCTGTTATATTTACTCATTTTTAGACTATTTTTATTGTTTTAAATGAAAACAATGTTCCTGATTTTTCAAGGTCCCTTTTTAAATCCTTTTCATTTAGGGAACTTCATTTAGCCATCATTTTAAGACGGATGCATTGTTGAGGAAATCTCTTATTTTTCTTTATCTGAGAATGTGTTGATTTCCACTGATAAATACTTTTCTGGACATAAATTGAGGTTAACAGCACTTGAAAAATGTGTCACGTTGTGTGCTGAACTTGCTATTCTTTCACTACCTTCTTAATTTGGAAGCTTAGGTCATTGGTTTTACATCTTTCTTTCTTTCTTCTTTCTTTCTTTCTTTCTTTCTTTCTTTCTTTCTTTCTTTCTTTCTTTCTTTCTTTCTTCTTTCTTCTTTCTTTCTTCCCTAACATATATATTTAAAGCTATAAATTTCTTTCTAAAACTTTTATAGCTGCTAACTAGAGCTGAATATATTGTGTTTTCTATACCTTTTAATTTAAAATATTTCACTATTTTCCCTATAATTTTATTTATGATTTACAAGTTGTATAGACTTATGAGGCTTAATTTCCATGAATTTCTAAATATCTTAGGGTTACTAATTATCACCCTAACACCACTGTGTCAGAAAACACATACTGTATTACCTTTATCATTTGGAATTTTTGATGCATATTCTATCATCCAGCATGTGGTCTATCTTTTGATTGTTCTAAAGTATAACTGAAAGCAGTGTGCATCATCTGAACTTTTCTGGATTCTCAGGCTTCCAGAAACATTGCCTTATACCCATCAAGACCTGGAATACTTGAAAGTTATTCTCTGAGATTCTCTGTCTTGCTCTCAGTCTCCAATTGGCTTCAGCCTGGTACTTGAGAATGTCCCTGACTGCCTAAGGAGCTTACTCAGCTCTTGCTTTATCTGGTACTCACTTTACTACTTAAATGTTCTCAATAAAGGCCTGTGGAAAACAATTGAGTGAGTGCAGATTTGCCTGATATGTTGGGCTCATTGATTTCCTGTGATTTCATTTTTTATTCTACTTGTTCTCTTTATTTGTGAGGAAGGGACATGCTTTTGCAACTTAAGAAAATTAATCAGAAGTGAAAATTCTCTCCTGGAATACCTTTTATGATTTCACTGTAATTCATGTCTTCTAAGAAGCCATCTGTTTTTGCCTGCAGGCAGAGTCACTCATGACTCTACTTCTATAGTAACACTAGGAAAGATATGATTTAATGATTTATTTACACTTGTCTCCTTTACTTAGCTGTATGCTCATTCAGGTTAGGCTCAGTATTTTTTCATCTTTTAAACTGTAGTGTCTAACACAGTGCGTGGAGCATCTGTTATGTTTTCTTATTTATTTTATTCTTTTGCCAAACTAGTATTTAAAAAATAGTAGTGTGACTATGACTGCCAGTGTCCTATAAAATGGTACTGCTGAAATTCAACTTAGAAGAAACTGACAGATATAATGCTTTTACTCTGTTAGAGAAATAATTAGCTAATTTATGCTAATGTTGGACTATTAGGTAACAGACTCCTTAATGAGCTCAAGTTTTTAAAAATATTATTACTTTTTTTTTAAAAAAAGTATACTTAGGCTGGTTGTGGTGGCTCACCCCTGTAATGCCAGCACTTAGGAAGGCCAAGGCGGGCAGATCATGAGATCAGGAGTTCAAGACCAGCCTGGCCAACATGCTGAAACCCCGTCTCTACTACTAAAAATACAAAAAAGTTAAGCCGGGCATGGTGGCACACACCTGTAGTCCTAGCTACTTAGAAAGCTGAGGCAGGAGAATCCCTTGAACCCTGAAGGTGGTGGTTGCAGTGAGCTGCGAATGTGCCACTGTACTCCAGCCCGGCCCATAGAGCAAGACTGTTTTGGGAAGAAAAAAAAAAAGATACTTATGAAGTTAGAAACACTTCATACAAAATCTTTTAGTGACTTGCGATGTGTCAGGCTGACCAACTAACCTCAAACTCTTCATTAATAGACTGAAGATAATAAAACATACTCTTGATAATTTTTTAAGACCATTGCAGAGTCTATAATATTAAAGGACTTTGATGACATAGAAAATGTCGAAGAAGTTTAAAATACTTTTCTCCTCTCCTTCTTCTATGTACTTTCTTTTGTTTTCTTTCATTCTTTGTTTTATGAAAGATCAAGTACTTTCTTCTTTACTTCTAGCAACTGCTGTGACAACATAATAAAACACTAAAACATTTTGAGTGACCTTTTCCAGGATTTTCCTTGAGGGTCCAACTTGCTGTATAGGAGGGCCATCAAAATGTTAACTTATTACTTGAGTCCTTATTGCAAACTAGTTCTTTGTGGTAGTAATTTATCATCAGCATTTTTTTCTTTTTTTTCATACTATAGAACAACTGATCCTGTCTATGAGTAGAAAATTTGCCAACCACATTCAATCAGATCTTTTGCCAAAGTTTTACTCACTGTATATCTTCCCAGTTCATGTGACCAATCCTCAACTTTGTTCTCATGTTACAGGAATTCTATTTTTGCCCTATTGTTTTGGTTTTTGAAATATTATTAATCAGAATGGTGGTTATTTCCAAAATAAATATGATAATTTTTAACCCTATTCCTCAAGAACAGAAGTCTTACCCCTCTTTTAGTTCTCTTAACTAGTGTGTACTTGTAACGAGACTATTTTTTTTTTCCTGAACGTAAAAAAAAAAAAGCAAAATTGGAATAATAACTAATGGGCTTATTTAAGCTTAATACTTGAGTGATGAAATAAACTGTACAACAGACCCCTATGGCACAATTTACTCATGTAACAATATACTGCACATACACTTCTGAAATTAAAATAAAAGTTTAAAAAAAGAATGAATATAAACAAAACAAAACCCAGTAAAAAAAAGTAGTTCTACAAGAGAAATTAAAAGTGCAAAATTTGCGATGGTGTTGAAGACCACGTTTGTGAGATAGGCTTTTTTTTATACAATGCATATTAAGTTTGATGAAGAATAAATGCTAACTTTTGTACTCAACTCAATGCCAGGTCCTCAGATACTGTAAACTACTTTAGTCGTATTGAAAAATATCTCTTTCCAGCAAACCTCAACATTTTCTAATTCTCTAAAAATAATACACTATTTACATTTCCCCTAAGAGAAATATTGGCAGTAACACAGATAAAATAGGATTTTCTGACAAAATATTGTGTAAATGAGGCATGAAGTTCACCAGATGTCATGTTTGGTCATTCTTAGTCACCACCTACAGAATTCAAACAGAAACACAGATTTTATGATTGTATATAATATTCAAATAGTACTTTAAAATTTACATATTAATTTGGAATTAAATTAATTTAAGTTAATTAATTTGGAAGAAAAAGCAATGAGCGAAAGAATATGGGCAACTTCTAGACGCTGGAAAAACACAAGGAATTCCCCCTGGCACCTGCAGAAAGTTACAGCCCTGTTTTCCAACACCTTGATTTTAGTCAAAGGAGACCCATTTATCACTTCTAGAACTGTAAGATGATGCATTCGTATTAAGTAAACATGTCAAATAACATGCATTCTTATTAAGTAAACAAATAATTACAAATCACTAAATTTGTGATTATTTGTTATGGCAGTATAGGACATGTTTACTTAATTTCAACTATGCCTTACCTCTGATTAGGATAACCTGAAATGAGAAGATCCTGACTGATATCTGAAAATTTTTAGATTAAAAATTGGTGTAATAAATAAAAATGTAGCTCTAACTTGGCAAATAATTTAGTGGTTAAGTTTCAATGCCTCCACAGACTTAAAGTTGTTTCAAAACATTAAGCAGATAAATATGTTCCATAAGTTATCAATATCTCTGATCAATTGCTTCTCATAATGGTGTTTTGTTCTTTTCTCAAACTTAATATAAACATTAAGTTGATAAATGTATTCAATAAGTTACCAATATCTCTGGTCAATTGACTGCTTCTCGCAATGGTGTTTTGTCCTTTTTTCAAATTTGGTTCTATGTTATTAACCTATGGGGATACAGCAATGCCTGTCTGGCCTCTTTTTAAGCTCAGAATTCTTGATTTTCTCAACTGGCTTAATAGTACTAACTGTCTAGGGCAACTTTTGGAATTTTTAAAGGGTATTTCTGATTGTCTCAATGGGATTTTACTGGCATTTATGACCAACGCCTGGGTATGCAAAACATCTTGTAAAGTTCTAGACAATTTTGTACGTTCTAGAACTGTTCCAATTGAAACACTAATATCACCCTTCTTGAGAAACTCTGAAGTAATTCTTTCTTTCTTATTTTTATTACTTCTCCTCTACGTATTTGAAAGAGAATTGATTCAACATTGGTATTATTCCAGCCTTTGCGCTTACCTTTCCTCTGTGTTGGAGAAGTCTTGTGCATTCTTTATGTTTTAAAGTCAAAGGAAGTCAAGATTCCTTTGACTTTAAAAAGTCTTCCCTGGGTTTTCTGTGGGCTCTCTACTCATGATCTTGATAAATTTATTTTCAGTTCAGTGAATTTTATTGAATATTTTTAGGATTGTGTATACATGCATTCTTTTCTTTTGTAATTCTTCTGTGTAGATAAGTAGGGAAAACAGTCTTCTAAACCTTCCACTCTTTTACAATGCTGTTTTATGTCAATTTCTTTGGCAAAAAAAAAAAAAATTGCTTATGCTTTTTCCTACCAAAGGTTCAGTAAGTATTTTTTCTTTCTTTTTATTGTTTCTTTGGAAAGGAAATGTCCATCATCCTGACATTCTTCTTTCTTCTTTAAGTGGAATAGCACTGTGTAGTGTAACTTTCTTTAGTGATGAAAATGTGTTATATTCTGCACTTTCCAATACAGCAGCAAATAAATTCACTTACAAAACACATGTTGCTAGTAAAATGACAGAAGAACTAAAGTTTGTTTTTTTTCCAACTTTATCTTAGGTTCAGGCAGTTTATGTGCAGGTGTGTTACATGGATCAAAACTGTGTGGCTTGGAATTTGTGAACAAATGATTTGGTCTCACCCTGGTAGTGACCATAGTACCTGATAGGTAGTTTTTTTAACTTGCATTTTAGGTTTTGGGGTACATGTGAAGAACATGCAAGATTGTTGCATAGGTACACACATGGCTGTGTGATTTGCTGCCCCATCACCTATATCTGGCATTTCTCCCCATGCTATCTCTCCCCAACTCCCCATCCCCCATTGTCCCTCTCCTGTTTCCCCCCAACGGACCCCAGTGTGTAATGCTCCCCTCTCTGTGTCCATGTGTTCTCATTGTTCAACACCCACCTCTGAGTCAGAACGTGCAGTATTTGATTTTCTGTTCTTGTGTCAGTTTGCTGAGAATGATGGTTTCCAGTTTCATCCATGTCCCTACAAAGGACACAACGCATCATGTTTGATGGCTGCATGATATTCCATAGTGTATATGTGCCACATTTTCCCTGTCCAGTCTATCATTGATGGGCATTTGGGTTGGTGCCAGGTCTTTGCTTTGTAAACAGTGCTGCAATGAACATTTGTGTGCATGTGTCCTTATAGTAGAACAATTTATAATCCTTTGGATATATACCCAGTAATGTGATTGCTGGGTCAAATGGAATTTCTATTTCTAGGTCCTTGAGGAATCACCACACTGTCTTCCTCAATGGTTGAACTAATTTATACTCCCACCAGTAGTGTAAAAGTGTTTCTATTTCTCCATATCCTCTCCAGCATCTGTTGTGTCCAGATTTTTTACTGATCGCCATTCTAACTGGTGTGAGATGGTGTCTCAATGTAGTTTTGATTTTCATTTCTCTGATAACCAGTGGCGATGAGCATTTTTTCATATGATTGTTGGCCTCATGTATGTCTTCTTTCGTAAAGTGTCTGTTCATATCCTTTGCCCACTTTTGAATGGGCTTGTTTGTTTTTTTCTTGTAAATCTGTTTTAGTCCTTTGTAGATTCTGTATATCAGCCCTTTGTCAGATGGGTAGACTGCGAAAAATTTTTCCCATTCTGTTGGTTGCCAATTCACTCTAATGACTGTTTTTTTTTTTGTTTGTTTTTTTGCTGTGCAGAAGCTCTGGAGTTTGATTAGGTCCCGTTTGTCTATTTTGGCTTTTGTTGCCAATGCTTTTGCTGTTTTGGTCATGAAGAGCTTGCCTATGCCTATGTCCTGAATGGTTTTGCCTAGATTTTATTCTACGGATTTTATGGTGTTAGGTTTTATGTTTAAGTCTTTAATCCATCTGGAGTTAATTTTAGTGTAAGCTGTCAGAAAGAGGTCCAGTTTCTGCTTTCTGCACATAGCTAGCCAGTTTTCCTATCACCATTTGTTAAACAGGGAATCCTTTCTCCATTGCTTGTTTTTGTCAGGTTTGTCAAAGATCGGATGGTTGTAGACATGTTTTGTTGCCTCCAAGGCCTCTGTTCTGTTCCATTGGTCTATATCTCTGTTTTGGTACCAATACCATGCTGTTTTGATTAATGTAGCCTTGTAGTATAGCTTGCCGTCTGGTAGTGTGATGCCTCCCACTTTATTCTTTTTGCTTAGAATTGACTTGGCTATGTGGGCTCTCTTTTGGTTCCACATGAAGTATAAGGTGGTTTTTTCCAGTTCTGTGAAGGTCATTGGTAGCTTCATGGGGATAGCGTTGAATCTGTAAATTACTTTGGGCAGTATGACCATTTTCATGATATTGATTCTTCCTAATCATGAACATGAAATGTTTCCCCATCTGTTTGTGTCCTCTCTTATTTCATTGAGCAGTGGTTTGTAGTTCTCCTTGAAGAGGTCCTTTATGTTCCTTGTTAGTTGTATTCCTAGGTATTTTATTCTCTTTGTAGCAATTGTGAATGGCAGTTAGTTCTTGATTTGGCTCTCTTTAAGTCTGTTATTGGTGTATAGGAATGCATGTGATTTTTGCACATTAATTTTGTAGTTTTTAAATCCTCACCCTCTTCCTATCCTCTACCCCTAATAGGCCCCAGTGTCTATTTTTTCCCACTTTCTGTCCATGTATACTCAAAGTTTACCACCTACTTATAGGTAAGAACATTCAGTTTTATTTTTCTACTCCGGGGTTAATTTTCTTGATAATGGACTTCAGATCCATACATGCTATTGCAAAGGACTTGATTTCATTCTTTCTTATGGTTGCATAGTACTCCATAGTGTACATGTACCACATTTGCTTTATCAGTTCCACTGTTGATGGGCACCTAGGTTGATTCTATGTTTTCCCTATTGTGAACAGTGCTGCAATGAACATATGTGTGCATGTGTCTTTCTGGTAGAATGATTTATGTTCTTTTGATTATATGCCCAGAAGTGGGATTGATGAGTTGATTGGTTGTTCTGAGTTCTTTGAGAAATCTCCAAACTGCTTTCTACAGTGGCTGGACTAATTTACATTCTTATCAGCAATGTATAAGAATTTCATTTTCTCCACAACCTCTCCAACAACTGTTATTTTCTGAATTTTTAATAATACTATTCAAACTGGTGTGCGATAGTATCTCATTGTGGTTTTAATTTGCATTTCTCTGTTGATGAGCAATGTTCAGTATACTTTTCATATGCTTACTGGCCATGTATATGTCTTCTTTAGAGAAGTGGCTGTTCCTGTCCTTTGCCCATTTTTTAATGGATTGTTTGTTTTTTGATTGTTGATTTGTTTTATTTCCTTATAGATTCTGGATACTAGATCTTGGTCACATGCATAGTTTGCAAATATTTTCTCCTTCTCTAGATTGCTTGTTTACTCTATTGATAAATTCTTTTTTTTTTCTTTTTTATTGCATTTTAGATTTAGGGGTACATGGGTAGAACATGCAAAATAGTTGCACAGGTACACACATGGCAGTGTGTTTGCTGCCTTCTTGCCCCTCACCCACATTTGGCATTTCTCCCCAGGATATCCCTCCCCAGCTTCCCCTCCTCACTGGCCCTACCCATCCCCCCCAATAGACCCTGATGTGTAGTACTCCCTTCCCTGTGTCCATGTGTTCTCATTTTTCCTCACCCGGCTATGAGTGAGAATATGTGGTATTTCATTTTCTGTTCTTGTGTCAGTTTGCTGAGAATTATGTTCTCCAGATTCATCCATGTCCTTACAAAGTACACGAACTCATCGTTTTTGATTGTTGCATAGTATTCCATGGTGTATATGTGCCACATTTTTCCATTCCAGTCTATCATCCATGGGCATTTGGGTTGCTTTCAGGTCTTTGCTGTTGTAAACAGTGCTGAAGTGAACATTTGTGTGCATGTGTCCTTATAGAAGAATAATTTATAGTCCTTTGGATATATACTCAGTGATGGGATTGCTGGGTCAAATGGAATTTATATTTCTAAGGCCTTGAGGAATCACCACACTGTCTTCCACAATGGTTGAACTAATTTACACTCCCACCAACAGTGTAAAAGTGTTTTTATTTCTCCACATCCTCTCCAGCATCTGTTGTCTCCAGATTTTTTAATGATCACCATTCTAACTGGCGTGAGATGGTATCTCAATGTGGTTTTGATTTGCATCTCTCTAATGACCAGTGATGATGAGCATTTTTCCATATGTTTGTTGGCCTCATGTATGTCTTCTTTCATAAAGTGTCTGTTCATATCCTTTGCCCATTTTTGAATGGGCTTGTTTGTTTTTTTCCTGTAAATCTGTTTGAGTTCTTTGTAAATTCTGGATATCAGCCCTTTGTCAGATGGGTAAACTGCAAACATTTTTTCCCATTCTGTTGGTTGCTGATTCAGTCTAGTGACTGTTTCTTTTGCCGTGCAGAAGCTGTGGAGTTTCATTAGGTCCCATTTGTCTATTTTGGCTTTTGTTGCCAATGCTTTTGGTGTTTTGGTCATGAAGTCCTTGCCTACTCCTATGTCCTGAATGGTTTTCCCTAGATTTTCTTCTAGGGATTTTATGGTGCCAGGTCTTATGTTTAAGTCTTTAATCCATCCGGAGTTAATTTTAGTGTAAGGTGTCAGGAAGGGGTCCAGTTTCTGCTTTCTGCACATGGCTAGCCAGTTTTCCCAACACCATTTATGAAACAGGGAATCCTTTCCCCATTGTTTGTTTTCGTCAGGTTTATCAAAGATTGTATAGTTGTAGATATGTTGTGTTGCCTCCAATGTCTCTGTTCTGTTCCACTGGTCTATATCTCTGTTTTGGTACCAGTACCATGCTGTTTTGCTTACTGTAGCCTTGTAGTATAGTTTGAAGTCCGGTAGTGTGATGCCTCCTGCTCTGTTCTTTTTGCTTAGAATTGACTTGGCTATGTGGGCTCTCTTTTGGTTCCATATGAAGTTCATGGTGGTTTTTTCCAGTTCTGTGAAGAAAGTCAATGGTAGCTTGATGGGGATAGCATTGATTCTGCAAATTACTTTGGGCAGTATAGCCATTTTCATGATATTGATTCTTCCTAACCATGAACATGAAATGTTTCTCCATCTTTTTGGGTTGTCTCTTATTTTGTTGAGCAGTGGTTTGTAGTTTTCATTGAAGAGGTCCCTTACATTTTTTGTAAGTTCTATTCCTAGGTATTTTATTGTTTTTGTAGCAACTGCCAATGGCAGTTCGTTCTTGATTTGGCTCTCTTTAAGTCTGTTATTGGTGTATAGGAATGCTTGTGGTTTTTACACATTGATTTTATATCCTGAGACTTTGCTGAAGTTGCTTATCAGTTTCAGGAGTTTTTGGGCTGAGATGACGGGGTCTTCTAGATATACTATCATGTCATCTGCAAATAGAGCCAATTTGGCTTCCACCTTTCCTATTGAATACCCTTTATTTCTTTTTCTTGCCTGATTTCTGTGGCTAGAACTTCCAGTACTATATTGAATCAGAGTGGTGAGAGAGGGCATCCTTGTCTAGTGCCAGATTTCAAAGGGAATGCTTCCAGTTTTTGCCCATTCAGTATGATATTGGCTGTTGGTTTGTCGTAAATAGCTTTTATTACTTTGAGATACATTCCATCAATACCAAGTTTATTGAGGGTTTTTAGCATAAAAGCCTGTTGAATTTTGTCAAATGCCTTCTCCACATCAATTGAGATAATCATGTGGTTTTTGTTTTTGGTTCTGTGGATGTGGTGAATTACGTATATAGACTTGTGTATGTTGAACCAGCCTTGCATCCCTGGGATGAATCCTACTTGATCATGATGGATAAGTTTTTTGATGTGCTGTTGCAGTCGGTTTGCCAGTATTTTATTGAAGATTTTTGCATCTATATTCATCATGGATATTGGCCTGAAGTTTTTCTTCCTTGTTGAGTCTCTGCTGGGTTTTGGTATCAGCATGATGTTGGTCTCATAAAATGATTTGGGAAGGATTCCCTCTTTTTGAATTATTTGGAATAGTTTCAGAAGGAATGGTACCAGCTCCTCTTTTTTTGTCTGGTAGAATACAGCTGTGAACCCATCTGTACCTGGGCTTTTTTTGTGTGGTAGGCTCTTAATTGCTGCCTCGACTTCAGACCTTGTTATTGGTCTGTTCATAGTTTCAGCTTCCTCCGTGTTTAGGCTTGGGATGAAACAGATGTCCAGGAATTTATCCATTTCTTCTAGGTTTACTAGTTTATGTGCATAGAGTTGTTTGTAGTATTCTCTGATGATGGTTTGAATTTCTGTGGAATCTGTGGTGATTTCCCCTTTATCATTTTTTATTGCATCTATTTGGTTGTTCTCTCTTTTCTTTTTTATCAGTCTGGTTAGTGGTCTGTCTATTTTGTTGATCTTTTAAAAAAACCAGCTCTTGGATTTATTGATTTTTTTGAAGGGTTTTTTGTGTCTCTATCTCCTTAAGTTCTGCTCTGATCTTAGTTATTTCTTGTCTTCTGCTAGGCTTTGAGTTTTTTTTTATCTTGCTCCTCTAGCTCTTTCAGTTTTGATGATAGGGTGTCAATTTTGGATCTCTCCACTCTTCTCATCTGGGCACTTATTGCTATATATTTTCCTCTAGAGACTGCTTTAAATGTGCCCCAGAGATTCTGGTATGTTGTGTCTTCATTCTCGTTGGTTTCAAAGAACTTCTTTATTTCTTCATTCATTTCATTGTTTATCCAAGCAACATTCAAGAGCCAGTTGTTCAGTTTTCATGAGGCTGTGTGGTTCTGAGTCATTTTCTGAATTCTGAGTTCTAGTTTGATTGCACTACGGTCTGAGAGACTGTTTGTTATGATTTCAGTTGTTTTGCATTTGCTGAGGAGTGCTATACTTCCAATTATGTGGTCAATTTTAGACTAGGTGTGATGTGGTGCTGAGAAGAATGTATATTCTGTGGATTTGGGGTGGAGAGTTCTGTAGATGTCTATCAGGTTTGCTTGTTCTAGGTCTGAGTTCAAGCCCTGGATATCCTTGTTAATTTTTTGTCTGATTGATCTGTCTAATATTGACAGTGGAGTGTTAAAGTCTCCCACTATTATTGTGTGGGAGTCTAAGTCTCTTTGTACGTCCTTAAGAACTTGCCTTATATATCTGGGTGCTCCTATATTGGGTCCATATATATTTAGGATCATTAGCTCTTCTTGTTGTATCGATCCTTTTACCATTATGTAATGACCTTCTTTGTCTCTTTTGTTCTTTGTTACTTTAAAGTCTATTTTATCAGAGATGAGAATTGCAACTCCTGCTTTTTTTGCTCTTCATTTGCTTGGTAAATCTTCCTCCATCCCTTTATTTTGAGCCTTTGTGTATCCTTGAATGTGAGATGGGTTTTCTGGATATAGCACATCGATGGGTTTTGGATTTTTATCCAATTTGCCAGTCTGTGTCTTTTGATTGGTGCATTTAGCCCATTTACATTTAGGGTTAATATTTTTATGTGTGAATTTGATACTGCCATTTTTATGCTAGCTGGCTGTCTTGCTCGTAAGTTGATGCAGATTCTTCTTTTTGTTGATGCTCTTTAGCATTTGGTATGCTTTTAGAATGGCTGGTACTGGTTGTTTCTTTCTGTGTATAGTGCCTCTTTCAGGAGCTCTTGTAAAGCAGGCCTAATGGTGACAAAATCTCTGAGTACTTGCTTGTTTGCAAAGGATTTTATTTTTCCTTCAGTTATGAAGCTCAGTTTGGCTGGATATGAGATTCTGGGTGTAAAGTTCTTTTCTTTAAGGATGTTGAATATTTGTCCTCACTCTCTTCAGTTTGTGCCAAGAGATTTGCTGTGACTCTGATGGGCTTCCCTTTGTGGGTGACCCGACCTTTCTCTCTGGCTGCTCTTAGTATTTTCTCCTTCATTTCAACCCTGGTGAATCTGATGATTATGTGCCTTAGGGTTGCTCTTCTTGCGGAATATCTTTGTTGTGTTCTCTGTATTTCCTGGACTTTAGTATTGGCCTGCCTTGCTAGGTTGGGGAAATTTTCCTGGATAATATCCTGAAGAGTATTTTCCAGTTTGGATTCATTCTTTTCTTCACATTCTGGTACACCTATCAAACGTAGGTTAGGTCTCTTCACATAGTCCCACATTTCTTGGAGACTTTGTTCTTTTTTTTTTGCACTTTTTTCTCTAATCTTGGTTTCTCATTTAATTTCATTGAGTTGTTCTTTGACTTCTGATATTCTTTATTCTGCTTGTTCAGTTCGGCTGTTGAAACTTGTGCATGCTTTGCTAAGTTCTCATGTTGTGTTTTTCAGCTCCTTCAATTCATTCATATTCCTGTCTAAGTTGTCCATTCTTGTTATCATTTCCTCGAATATTTTTTCAAGGTTCTTAGTTTTTTTGCATTGATTTAGAACATGTTCTTTTAGCTCACAGAAGTTTCTCATTATCCACCTTCTGAAGTATGATTCCATCATTTCATCACACTCATTCTCTGTCCATCTTTGTTCCCTTGCTGGTGAGGAGTTTTGGTCCTTTGTAGGATGTGAGGTCTTTTGGTTTCAAGTGTTTTCCTCCTTTTTGTGCTGGTTTCTTTCCATCTTTGTGGATTTATCCACCTTTCATCTGAGTAGTTGCTGGCTTTTCGATTGGTTCTCTGAGTGTACACCCATATTGTTGATGCTGAAGTATTTCTGTTACTTAGTTTTCCTTTTAACAGTCTAGCCCCTCTGTTGTATGACTGCTGAGGTCCAATCCAGTCCCTTCTGCTGTGGGCTCTGCCCTGCTGCTGTGGGCTTCGCCCTGCTGCTGTGGGCTCTGTTCTTCTGTCCTGGGCTCCACCCTGTTGCCCGTGGGCTCTGCCCTGCTGTTGTGGGCTCTGCCCTGTTGGCAGAGTCTCTCTGTTGTGGCAGGTTGCCTTGACAATGGCAGGCTGCATCAGCAATGGGCGTGTACCTCATTAGGGGCAAAATGCCTTGGTAGTGGTGGACGCCCATCTACCACGGAGCTGCACTGTCCTGAATTCAGCTGTGACCTCAGTGAAACTCTCAACCCCAAGCATTTCAATTCATCTTTTTGTTTGTCCCTGTGGGGGTGGGACCTGCTGAGCGTAATCACCTGGCTCCCTGCCTCAGAGCCCTTTCTCCCACTTTATTTATTTATTTATTTTTTTTAAGTTGAATGGATGACTCTCTCCCAAGTGTTTTAGTTGCCTGCTGGTAGGGCAATGGGATCTGTGTGATTTCTCATGCAGGGGCCCACTGCACTGGCTCAAATGTCACTTCCCAGGAATCTCCTTGTCTGGCTTACTGTCCAAGTCCCATTTAATCAGATGGATATGCTAATCTGCCCTCCCAAATCTCAGATATCTGGTTTAACCGGTCACCCAGATCAGCGTGTTTTGTGCAGGATGCCGCTGTACTACGGCGCCGGCTGAAACCGCCCGTGCAAGCCGAGAGGGCTGCGCTGGCTTCCCGTGACTCTCCTACACCTGGGAATTTCCCCATTCTGTGGGCAATAAAGATCCATCTGGAAATGCGGCTAGGACTCACCTTCTGTGCCTTCAATGAGAGCTGCAATCCCAAGTTGTTCCTACCACGCCATCTTGGAAAACTTTCAATAAATTCTTTTACTGTACAGAAGCTTTTTAATTAGGTCCCATTTGTACATTTTTGGATCTGTTACAGTTGCTTTTGGAGTCTTTGTCACAAAATCTTTGCCAAGATCTGTGTCCAGAATGTTATTTCCTTGGCTATCTTCAATGGTTTTTATAGTTTTGTGTTTTATGTTTAAAACCAAAAATAATAAATAATGTTATAATAAATCTCGAATTAAATTATGCAGTGAAAGAACAGAGTCAGTTTTATTCTGCCTATGGCTAGCTAGTTATCCCAGCAGCATTTATTGAACAGAAAGTCCTTTTTTTATTGCTTAATTTTGTAGACTTTATTGAAGATCTGATAGCTGTAGGTTTGTCATTTTATTTCTGTATTCTCTAACTCATTCCATTTGTCTTTGTCTCTGTTTTTGTACCAGTACTATGCACTCTGGTTACCATAGCTTTATAATTTAGATTAAAGTCAGGTAATGTGATGTTGCTGGCTTAAGATTTTAGTATCAAAATGATGCAAGCCTCATAGAATGAATTAGGGAGGAATCTCTCCTCTTGGAATGTTTTGAAGTCTTTCAGGAGTATTGGTATTAGCTTTTTAAAAATTAATTTAAAGGAATTCAGATGTGACTCCATTTGGTCCAGGGCTTTTACTAATTAGTAGGATTTTAAAAATTATTCAATTTTGGAACTCTTTATTGATTTATTTTCAGGTATTTGATTTTTTTTCTTATTCGATCTTGAGAAGTTGCATATACTCAGGAATTTGCCCATTGCTTCTAGGTTTTCTAATTTGTGTGTACAGACCTTTTCATAATAGTCTCTGAAGATTTTATTTATTTCTGTGGGGTTGGTGGTAATGTCACTGTATTAGGCCATTCCATTGCTATAAAGAACAACTTGAGACTGGGTAATTTATAAAGAAAAGAGGTTTTATTGGCTCATGGTTGCAGGCTTTATACAAAGCATAGTGCTGGCGTATTCTGGTCTTCTGGTGAAGAGTCTGGGAGCTTTCAATCATGACAGATGGTGAAATGGGAGCAGGTACTTCATAGGGCAAACATAGGAGGCAGGAAGAGATAGAGTTGGGAAAAGGTACGACACACTTTCAAATGACCAGATTTCACACGAACTCACCAACACAAAACAGCATCAAGCCATGAGGGATCCACTCCTGTGATCCAAGAACCTATCACTATGCCTCTCCTCCACTATTTGGGATTACAAGTCAAAATAAGATTTTGGTGGGGACAAATATTCAAACTATATCAGTCATGTTTGTCATTTCTAATTGTGTTTATTTAGTTTTTTTCTTTTTAAAATTAGTCTAGCTAGCAGTCTATTTATTTTATTTATTCTTTTAAGGAATAAACTTTTAGTTTTGTTGATCTTTCATATGGATTTTTGCATCTCAGTGTCAGTCAGTTCAGCTCTGACTGTGGTTATTTATTTTTTTTTTCTGCTACCTTTGGGATTTATTTGCTCTTGTTTTTCTAGTTTGTCCAGAAGTAATGTTAAGTTGTTAATGTAAGATCTTTCTAATTTTTGATGAAAGTGTTTGATGCTATAAACTCTCCTCTTCATACTGTTTTAGCTGTGTCCCAGAGATATTGGTATGTTGTATCCTGGTTTTCTTTAGTTTAAAATAATTTTTTGATTTTTGCCTTAATTTTATTATTTACTCAAAAGTAACTCTGTAACAGATTGTTTAATTTCCTTGTAATTATATGGTTTTGAGAGATATTTTTGGTATTGATTTCTGTAATTAATGTGCTATGATCCAATACTGTGGTTGTTATAATTTCTGGAGTGTTTTGTATTTTTTAAATATTTCTTTCTCTCTGAGCATGTGGTCAACTTTAGAGTATGTGCCGTGTGCAGAGGAGAAGAATGTGTATTCTGTTGTTACTGAGTTCAATGCTCTGCAGATACCTGCTTGGTTTATTTGGTCAAGTGTTGAGTTTAGTTTTCACATATCTTTGTTAGCTTTCTGACTCAATGATCTGTCTAATGTGTCTGTGAGATGTTGAAGTCTCCAATTATTATTGTTTGATTATCTAAGTCTTTTCATAAATCTCTAAGAACTTGTTTTATAGAACTATGTGCTTCAATGTTGAGTGCATATATATTTAGGATTGTTAATCTTCTTGTTAAAATAACTCCCCTGCCCTGTTTTATTTATTTATTTATTTATTTTTATTTATTTATTTTTTTTTGAGGCAGAGTCTCACTTTCTCACCCAGTCTGGAGAGCAGTGGTACAATCAGGGTTCACTATAACCTCAACCTCTTGGACTCAAATGATCCTCCCAACTCAGCCACCCAGATGCACTCTTTATCATTATGCAATGCCCTTCATGTTCTTTTTGATCATTGCTGGCTTAATGTCTGTTTTGTCTAAAATAAGAATAGCTCTATTTTGTTTTCCACTTGCTTGATAGATCTTTCTTTATCCCTTTATTTTGATCTCATGGTTCACATTGTATGTGAAATGTGTCTGTTGAACACAATAATTAAATGGTTCTTGTTTTTTATCCAACTTGCCATTCTGTGCCTTTTAAGTATGGATTTAGCCTGTTTACCTTCAAGGTTGTAAATGACAGGATATGGAAGGACTTGATCCTGTCATTGTGTTGGTAGTTGGTGGTTTTGTAGACATTATTGCATAGTTGTTTCATAGTGTCAATAGGCTATGCATTTAAGTATTTTTTGTGGTCTTGTTTTCATGTTTAGTTTATTATTATTATTCTTTAAGCTCTCGGGTACATGTGCAGATCTTGCAGGATTTTATACAGGTTTTAACACATGCCATAGTGGTGTGCTGACTGCATCCCCCTATCACCTCCATTTGGTATTTCTCCTAATATTATCTCTCCACAATCCCTCCACCCTCTGCTATCCCTCCTCCAGCCCCCAGACCCCAACAGAGCCCAGAGTGTGATGTTCCCCTCCCTGTGTCCATGTGTTCTTATTGTTCAACACCCACTTATGAGTGAGACCATGCAGTGTTTGGTTTTCTGTTCTTACGTCAGTTTGCTGAGAATGATGGTTTCCAGGTTCATCCGTGTCTCTGCAAAGGACATGAACTTATCCTTTTTATGGCTTCATAGTATTCCATGGTGTGTATGTACCAAGTTTTCTTTATCCAGTCTATCATTGTTGGGCATTCAGGTTGATTACAAGACTTTGCTATTGTAAACAGTGCTGCAGTGAACATACATGTGCCTGTGTCTTCATAATAGAATGATTAATAATCCTTTAGATATATACCCAGTAATAGGATGGCTGGGTCAAATGGTATTTCTATTTCTAGATGCTTCAGGAATTGCCACACTATCATCCACAATGGTTGAACTAATTTATACTCCCACCAAGAATGTAATAACATTCTACTTCTCCCCATCCTCTCCAGCATCTGTTGTCTCCAGATTTGTTAATCATCCTCATTCTACCTGGCATGAGATGGTAACTTAATGTGGTTTTAATTTGCACTTCTCTAAAGACCATTGATGACGACCATTTTTTTTCTGTATATTTCTTGGCCACATAAATGTCTTCTTTTGAAAAGTGTCTGTTCATTTCCTTCAGTCAAGATTGCAAAAATTTTTTCCCAGGTTGCCATTCACTGTACTGATAGTTTCTTTTGCTGTGCAAAACTCTTAAGTTAAATTAGACACATTTATCTATTTTGGCTTTTGTTGCCACTGTTTTTGATGTTTTAGTCATGAATTTCTTGCCTATGCCTATATCCTGAATGGTATGGCATAGGTCTTCTTCTAGGGTTTTCATGGTGTTAGGTCTTATGTTTAGATCTTTAATCCATCTGGAGTTAATTTTTGTATAAGGTGTAAAGAAGGCATCCAGTTTCAGCATTCTGCACATGGCCAGCCAGTTTTCCCAACCCCATTTATTAAACAGGGAATTCTTTCCCCATTTCTTGTTTTTGTCAGGTTTGTCAAAGATTAATGTTTTTAGATATGTGGCATTACTTCCAAGGCCTGTGTTCTGTTCCACTGGTCTATATCTCTATTTTGGTGTCAATACCATGCTGTTTTCTTACTGTAGCCTTGTAGTATAGGTAGCATGTACCTCCAGGTGGTTTTTCCCAGTCTGTGAAGAAGGCCAATGGTAGCTTAATGGGGATAGCATTGAATCTATAAACTACTTTGGGTTGTATGGCCATTTTCATGATATTGATTCTTCCTAACCATGAGCATGGGATGTTTTTCCATCTGTTTGCCTCCTCTCTTATTTCCTGGAGCAGTGGTTTGTCCTTGAAGAGTTCCTTCACATCCTTTTGTAGTTGTATTCCTTAGTATTTTATTCTCTTTGTAGCAATTGTGAATGGGAGTTTGCTCATGATTTGGCTCTCTGCTTTTCCATTACTGGTGTATAGGAATGCCTGTGATTTTTGCACATGAATTTTGTATCCTGAGACTTTGCTGAAGTTGCTTACTATCTTAAGGAGATATTGGGCTGAGACGATGGGGTCTTCCAAATGTAAAATCATGTCATCAGCAAATAGAGATAATTTGACTTCCCCTTTTCCTAACTGAATACGCTTCACTGCTTTTTCTTGCCTTATTGCTCTGGTTAGAACTTCCAATACTATGCTGAATAGGAATGGTGAGAGAGGACACTCTTGTCTAGTTCCAGTTTTCAAAGGGAATGTTTTCAGTTTTGCCCATTCAGTATGATATTGGCTGTGGGTTCGTCATAAATAGCTTTTATTCTTTCAAGATATGTTCCATAAATACCTACTTTATTGAAAGTTTGTAGCATAAAGGGCTGTTGAATTTTGTCAAAGGCCTTCTCTGCATCTATTGAGATAATCATGTAATTTTTGTCTTTGGTTCTGTTTATGTGATGGATTACATTTATACATTTGTGTATGTTGAATCAGCCTTGGATCCCTAGGATGAAGCCTACTTGATTGTGATGGATAAGCTTCTTGATGGGCTGTTGCATTCAGTTTGGCATGATTTTATTTAAGATTTTTGCATTTATGCTCATCATGGATATTGGCCTGAAATTGTCTTTTTTGTGTCTCTGCCAGGTTTTGGTATCTGATATTGGTTTCATAAAATGAGTTAGGGAGAATTCTCTCTTTTTATATTGTTTGAAATAGTTTCAAAAAGAATGGTAGCAGCTCCTCATTATACATCTGGTAAAATTTGGTTGTGAAACCATCTGGATCTGGACTTTTTTTGGTTGGTTGACTATTAATTGCTGCTTCAACTTCAGCCCTTATTATTGGTCTATTGAGGGAATCAACCTCTTCTTGGTTTAGTCTAGGGAGGGTGTGAGTGTCCAGAAATTTATTATTTCTTCTAGATTTACTGGTTTATTGCATAGAGTTGTTGATAGTAAACTCCGATGGTAGTGTGTATTTCTGTGAAATTGGTGGTGATATTCCCTTTATCGTTTATATTACATCTATTCAATTCTTCTCTCTTTTCTTTTTTATTAGTCTGGCTAGTGGTCTACCTATTTTGTTGATCTTTTCAAAAAACAAGGCCCTGGATTTATTGATTTTTTGAAGTTTTTTTTTTTGTTTCTCTGTCTCCTTCAGTTCTGTTCTGATCTTGGTTATTTGTTGCCTTTTTCTTGTAAGGCCATTGCCTTGCCAGGAGCCAAATGGACACATTCATCACTCTCTATGACTGATAACTGCGTTATCACCCCAGCTCATTATCTGGCTTTCCCACAAAGCTTCCCCGCACCCGCCTCTGTATACCATGCCCAAGCCCACATTCAGCACTAAATTATGCATCCAAACTACAGCCCACTGTTAAAAAACCCTGCAGAGAAAATTTTTTAAAGAAGCCCCACCATTCCCTGCCCAGCAACAGCCTGCCCCATATGCCCCTGGCAGGCCTGCATACGCAAGGTCCTTCCCGCCTACCAATGGCAGCTAGTTTCATGTACTTCCTGCTTTAACTCCATGTACTTCCTGCTCCTCAACAGCCAATAGAAATGCCTTCTCTTTGTTTCCCTAGTAGTCAGTCAAGGCCCGCATACCCAAGGTCCTGCCTGCCTACCAATGGCAGCTAGTTTTAGGTACTTCCTACTTTAATTCTATGTACTTCCTACTCCTCAACAGCCAATAGAATTGCCTTCTCTTTGTTTCCCCAGTAACCAGTCAATTGCCTGCAATCCCCATAAACTCCATGCCCTGAACAGCCAGGTGCGACTTCTCTGGCCCCCACTTGGGCCACTGAAGCTTGCCCAGGAGCTGAATAAATTGGCTTCTCACTTTTTTATACTTGCCTCAGTTTCCTCATTTTACCTTGGCAATAAATCTTACATTTATTGGTGCTGAAACCCGGGACGAGTTGTGAGACCTCCCCTCCTGGGGAGGGAAACTGACTCCTCCACTCGAGGCCGGACCAGGAGCTGCTCCACCACGAGGTAAGACTTCTGTTGCCCATAACTTTTCCCACTGCCTGCTCTCTGGACTTCCTGCTCATAATCGTGGCCGTGTTGGGGACTCCTTCTCATTACTCACAGTGGGCCTAGGGCCCCGGCCTTGTTCCAAGGACCTGAGTGTAGTGGAGACGTCCCTACACTTTTGTCTTCTCCCTGTAAGGGGTCTCTCAGAACCAGGAATCTGAGGGAGATGTCCCCACCTTCCTGAACCCTCTTGTAATCTCCGGTGTTCAGGGGGATGACCCAGGACTCTGAGCTGCCCTTCTGATCATCTCCGCAGCAGCGGCTAAGGTTTGGGTAATAAGAAGCCCTGTTCACAAGCCTGGGCTCTGCCCAGGACTGAAACAGACCTCTGGCTCTTAATCACAAACTTGCCTTTTGGCAGGTCAGCTCCTGCTTAGGCACTTTTAGTCTCTCTCTCTCTCTCTCTCTCTGGCACTTTTAGTCTCTCTCTCTCTGTCTCTCTCTCTCTCTCTCTTCCTGAGCAAGTGTGTGAGTGAGTCTATGTGTAGTCCCACAGCTTAACAGCTACAGGGCTTGTGTAGGCCTCCACCTGTGGTTGCAGAAGGACATCATAAGGCACAACAGTGATTCACCTCAGGACCAACCTACTTCCCTTGAGGTACTGGATATTCTACAGTGGGTAACAGACCACTTGCTTCAGGGGACCTTCATTGAGTTCCTGCCTCTACAAATAACTCTGTGCTCCTTTTTCCTTCTATTCTTCTTCTACCACTGAAACCCCACTTCCCACTTCCACTAGTTTCACTTCCTGTAACTCTACCATGTGGCAAATAGCTCTAGCCCTATCCCTTTTTATTTTCTTCCTCATTGTTATCATTGCCGCCTGTAAGTTCTCTCAGCCTTTCCCTCCAGGAAAGGAGCTTTTCTGCCCGTGTTGGGTATAATTGCTTTTCCTGTCCACTTCTTGCCCTTAAGCAACAGAAGAAGATAAAATATGGGTAATCAGAACTCCCGCCCAAGCTCCAAGTCACCACTAGGATGCCTGGTCCAAAATCTACCTAAATTGAGTCTTTCTATAAAAAGGAAAAGGTTACTCTTCCTCTCCTCTGTGGCCTGGCCACAGTATCCTCTAGACAACCAGTCCAAGTGGCCTCTTGGGGGCACCCTTGACTTTAATGTTCTAACAGATTTAGACAACTTCTGCCGAGGAAATGACAAGTGGGTGGAGGTTCCCTATATTCAGGCTTTCTGGCACCTGTGTTCCCACCCCAGCCTCTGCTCATCCTGCAGTATTTCCCAAGTACTCCTGGTAAAAAGCATCCCCCCACTGCCCTCAGCCCCTTCACCGACCTCCTCCTCTTCTTTTTCTGACCCCAATCTGCCTGAAGAACTCTCCTTACCCCAGACTCGATCCACTAATCCCTCGCCATACGTGGACCCTCAACCTCCTCCTCCTCCTCTTCCAAGTTCAGATGTGGACTCTCCTGTTAGTGCTCACACTTGCTCACACAGCACTCCCAGTGACAAAAACTCCCTCCTTTGTTCTCTATGTGAGGTGGCCAGAGCAGAGGGTGTTGTCCAAGTTCCCTTCTCCCTTACTGATCTGTCCACCATTGGGAAGTGCTTAGGGTCATTCTCTGCCAACCCTACTGCTTACATTAAGGAATTTTGTTATCTCACTCAGGCATATGGCTTAACCTGGTGTGACACTTATGTAATCCTGTTCTCTATCCTTACTCCTGATGAGCGTAACCGCATCCTTATGGCAGCCAGGGCACACGCTGATTAAGTACATCTCACTAATGATCAGATGCCAGTAGTCGCAGTGGCGGTCCCTGAGGCCAATCCTAACTGGGACTATCAAACTGGCCAAAATGGCCACTGCTGCCAAGACCAAATGCTACAGTGCCTCCTAGTGGGCATGCAGGACGCAGCCCAAAAAGTAGTTAATGATGATAAACTGCAGGAACTAACTCAGGATCCTACTGAGAATCCAGCTGCCTTCCCAGACCGGCTAGCTACCACTATGGTTCTTCATACCCGAGTAGGTCCAGACTCTTTAACTGGGGCTACCCTCCTAGTGTCCCATTTTATTTCCCAGTCAGCACAAGATATTAGAAAAAAACTAAAGAAGGTAGAGGAGGCCCCCCAAACTCCCATACGAGACCTGGTAAACATGGCATTTAAAGTTTTTAATGGTCAAGAGGAAAAGGCTGAGGCTGCCCGCCAAGCCCAGCTACAGCAATAGGTGAGCCTCCAAACCCAAGCTCTTGTAGCGGCTCTGAGGCCGGCAACTCACCAAGCATCTGGTCTAAGGGGCCTATCAAAGCCCCTTCAAAAGGGTCCCTCAGAACCCTCTGTACCCACCCAGACTGCTTCAAAGGTCCTGCCCAGGCCCTGTTTCAAATGAGGCCAGGAAGGACACTGGGCCTGACAGTGCCCCTGTCTGTGTCCAGCCCCTGGACCCTGTCCTACTTGCAAACAGACTGGAAACTGGAAGGTAGTCTGCCCATCCCGGACTACAGGCTTACCCCCCACACCTCCATGTGAGGGGCAGGCCGGTCCAAAGGATTCAGTCCTTTTGTTTGAACTCCTTGACCTCCTGGAAGACTGATGTGGCCTGGACTCAGAGACCTCTATCACCCTTGCCGAGCCCAGAAAAACACTACAGGGAGTGGGTAAGTCCATTTCCTTTTTAGTGGAAATGGGGGCTACCTATTCTGTATTGCCTTTCTATTCAGGACCTAGCACACCTTCCCAGGTGTCAGTAAAGGAAATTGATGAAAAGCCCTCCTACCTCAACCAGACTCCTCCCTTAGCCTGTAACCTTGAGGGGCACCCATTCTCTCACTCTTTCCTAATCATGCCTTCATGTCCAGTTTCCCTACTAGGGTGGGACATCCTCCAAACTCTAGGGGCCACCCTCCAACTCACTGGCCCCTCATAGCCAACCTCATCCTCCACCCATCTTCTAATACTAAGATACTAGCCTTCTAATACTTCTAATACTAACACTAACTGGCAACCCACCTAGTCATAACCCTTCCCCTCAATCCCCTATCCCTCCTGAGATAGTTAACCCCTCAGTATAGGATATCTCCAAGCCTGTAGTGATCACACATCACACACCAGTTAAAATCACTCGACTTTTGGCCAGGGACTCCTTATCCCCACCAGTTCCCCTTGTAATACTCCTATCTTACAGCCATCCATCAATTTCCACCTAATTCAAGACCTCCATCTAATCAATGAGGCAGTAGTACCTCTCCACTCAGTAGTCCCCAACCCTTACACCCTACTATCCAATATTCCTTCCACTACCTCTCATTTTACAGTTCTGGACCTCAAAGATTCCTTCTTTACTATTCTCCTTCACTCAGAGTCTTACTTTCTCTTTGCCTTCACCTAAACCAATAAGGTATCAACATGTTAAATTTAGCCAAATACACGAATTTCACCAACTGCTTTTTATGTGCCTCCCTCAACAAACCCCCCTTTGCTGCAGTTCCCCTCCAGACCGGGTTCAACTTGTCACAATCACCTACAGGACAGCCCAACCCCCCATTAACAGACATCCCTCTGTTTAAGGTACACTCTCAAAGTCTCTTTCTCTGCTATGGGACCATCAATAACTCCAACTGCAATATTACGGTAAAGGTAACCTCCACCCTCTATGCACCTCCGGGGGGTACTTTTGGTGCAATGCAACTCTAACCAAAGTTATAGATACTTCTCTTCCCTTCCCTTGTGTGCCAGCCACCTTAGTCCCACAGTTAGAAGTATATGGACAAGCTGAATTCCTATCCCTGGTCATTCCATCCCCAAACCACTGGAGTAAACAAACAGTCTTCCTCCCACTAGTGGTTCGCCTCTCTTTAGCCTCTTCTCTAGAAGCAGCTGGAATAGGGAGTGGTGCCCTGGGCTACAGTGTCACTTCAGCAGCACAACTAGAGAACAAACTCCGGGTGGCCATTGAGGCATCAGCTGCCTCTCTGGCATCCCTCCAGCGACAAATCACATCACTAGCTAAGGTAACTCTCCAAAATCAACACGCCCTAGATCTCTTAACAGCAGAAAAAGGAGGTACCTGCTTGTTTCTCTAAGAACAATGTTGTTATTGCGTTAATGAAACCGGTCTAGTGGGAGGAAATGTCAACACTCTCTATTGTCTTCAAGAAGACCTCCAAAGAAAACAAAGTGCACCAGCCTCTTCTCTTAACTGGTGGCAATCCCCTATACTTACCTGGCCAACCCCTATCATCACTCCCATTATTGTAATTTGTCTTTTGCTTAATGTTAGCCCCTTTCTTTTTCAGGTTTTTACAAACTCACATAAAGAAAATACCGAGGGTAGTTGTAAATCAAATGCTGCTTCACCCCTCCATTCGACTCACAATCGAGACACCAGCCAACTGACCCCCCACTCTGCCCCTGTTCAGCAGGAAGTAGTCAGAGAGAAGCAGCATCCTATATCATCAAAAAGGTTGGAATGTAAGGCCGGTTGCCTTGCCGGAGGCAAACGAACACATTCATCACTATCCGTGCCTGATAACTGCGTCATCACCCCAAGTCATGATCTGGCTTCCCCACAAAGCTTCCTTTCACTCGCCTCTGTATACCATGCCTAAGCCCACATTCAGCACTAAATTATGCATCCAAACTCCAGCCCACTGTTAAAAAACCCTGCAGAGAAATTTTTTTAAAGAATCCCCACCATTCCCTGCCCAGTAACAGCCTACCCCACACGCCCCTGGCAGGCCCATGTACCTAAGGTCCCACCCACCTACAAATGGCAGCTAGTTTTATGTACTTCCTACTTTAACTCCATGTACTTCCTGCTCCTCAACAACCAATAGAAATGCCTTCTCTTTGTTTCCCCAGTAGTCAATCAAGGCCCACTTATCCAAAGTCCTGCCTACCAACCAATGGCAGCTAGTTTCATGTACTTCCTACTTTAACTCCATGTACTTCCTACTCCTCAACAGCCAATAGAAATGCCTTCTCTTTGTTTCCCCAGTAACCAATCAATTGCCTGCACTCCCCATAAAACCCCATGCCCTGAACAGCCAGGTGCAACTTCTCTGGCCCCCACTTGGGCCACTTAAGCTTGCCCAGGAGCTGAATAAATTGGCTTCTCACTTTTTTATACTTGCCTCAGTTTCCTTATTTTACCTCGGCAATAAAAATTACACTGCTAGCTTTTGAATTTGTTTGATTTTTGCTCCTCTAGTGCTTTTAATTGTGAAAATAGGGTGCAGATTTTAAATCTTTCCTCACTTCTCATCTGGGCATTTATTGCTACAAATTTCTCTCTAGATACTACTTTAAATGTTCCCCAGAGATTCTGGTACATTATGCCTTCATTCTCAATGGTTTCAAAGAACATCTTTATTTTTGTCTTCATTTTATTATTTATCCAGTAGTCATTCAGGAGCAGGTTGTTCAGTTTCCATTTAGTTGTGTGGTTTTCAGTGAGTTTCTTAATCCTGAGTTCTAATTTGATTACACTGTGTTCTGAAAGACTGTTTGTTATGATTTTCGTTCTTTTGCATTTGCTGAGGAGTTATTTACTTCCAATTAGGTAGTCAATTTTAGAATAGGTGTGATGTGGTGCTGAGAAGAATGTATAGTCTGTGGATTTGGGGTGGAGACTTCTGTAGATGTCTATTAGGTCCGTATTTTCCAGATCCAACTTCAAGTCCTGGATATCCATGTTAATTTTCTGTCTCATTGATCTGTCTGTTATTGACAGTGGAGTCTTAAAGTCTGTCACTATGATTGTGTGGGAGTCTAAGTCTCTTTGTAGGTCATTAAGAGCTTGCTTTATGTATCTGGGTGTTCCTGTATTGGGTGTACATATATTTAGGATAATTAGCTCTTCTTGTTGCATTGTTCCCTTTACCATTTTGTAATGCCCTTCTTTGTCTCTTTTGATCTTTGTTGGTTTAAAGCCTGTTTTATCAGAGACTAGGATTGCAACCCCTGCTTTTTTTTGCTTTTTATTTACTTGGTAAATATTCCATTATCCCTTTATTTTGAGTCTGTTTATGTCTTTGTACATGAGATGGGTCTCCTGAATACAGCACACTGATGGGTCTTGACTTTTTATCCATTTGCCCTCCATGTCTTTTATTTGGGGTGTTTAACCTATTTACATTTAAGGTTAATATTGTTATGTGTGAATTTCATCTGCCATTTTAATATTAGTAGCTGATTGTTTTGCCCATTTGGTATGTATTTGCAGTGACTGGTACTGGTTGTTCCTTCCATGTTTAGTGCTTCCTTCAGCAGCTCTTGTAAGGCAGGCCTGGTGGTGATGAAATCTCTCAGCAATTGCTTGTCTGTAAAGGATTTTACTTTTCCTTCACTTATTAAACTTAGTTTGGCTGGATTTGCAATTCTAGGTTGAAAGTTCTTTTCTTTAAGGATGTTGATTATTGGTCCCCACTTTCTTCTGGCTTGTAAGGTTTCTGCCAAGATATTTGCTGTGAGTCCAGTGGACTTCTCTTTGTGTGTAATCAGAGCTTTCTCTCTGGCTGCCCTTAGCATTTCTTTTCTTCATTTCAACCCTGGTGAATCTGAGCATTCTGTGCCTTGGGGTTTCTCTTCTTGAGGAATATCTTTGTGGTGTTCTCTGTATTTCCTGAATTTGAATGCTCTAACTGCCTTGCTAGGTTGGAGAAGTTCTCCTCTTTATTCTGAATTGTGTTTTCCAGTTTGGATTCATTCTTCGTGTCACATTCAGTTACACCAATCAAATGTAGATTAGGTCTTTTCACATAATCCCATATTTCTTGGAGGTTTTGTTCATTTCTTTTCACTCTTTTTTCTCTAATCTTGACTTCTCATTTTATTTCACTGAGTTGATCTTAAGTCTCTGATATCTGTTCTTCTGTGTGATCAATTTGACTATTGAAACTTGTGTGTGCTTCATGAAGTTCTCATGTGATGTTTTTCAGCTCTTTCAAGTCATTTATGTTCTTCTCTAAGCTGGTTATTCTATATAGCACTTAGTCTAACTTTTTTCAAGGTTCTTAGTATCTTTGCATTGGATTAGAACATGTTTCTTCAGCTCAGAGAAGTTTGTTATTACACACCTTCTGAGGCCTGCTTCTGTCAGTTCATCAAACTCATTCTCCATCCAGTTTTGTTCCCTTGCTTTTGAGGAGTTTTGATCCCTTGGAGGAGGAGAAGTGTTCTGAATGTTGGTGATTTCGGCCTTTTTCCACTGGTTTCTTTCCATCTTCATGGACTTATCTACCTTTGGTCTTTGAAGTGGTGACTTTCGGATTGGGTCTCTGAGTGGATGTCTGTTTTTGTTGAAGCTATTTCTTTCTGTTTTTAAGTTTTTCTTCTAACAGTCAGGCCCCTCTTTTGTAGGACTGCTGGAGGTCCACTCCAGACCCTGCTTGCCTGGGAATCACCTGCAGGGGCATCAGAACAGCAAGGATTGCTGCCTGTTTTTTCCTCTAGTAGCTTTTTCCCCAGAAGGGTACCCACCAGATATCAGCCAGAGCTGTCCTGTATGAGATGTCTCTTTGGATATACAGAGGAACAGGGAGCCACTTGAGGAGGCAGTCTTATCAGAGCTCAAGTGCTGTGATGGGAGCTTCATTGCTCCCTTCAGAGCTGCTAGACAGGGGTGTTTAAGTCTGCTGTAGCAGAACTCACAACCACCCATTTTCCCTGGTGCTCTGTCCCAGGAAGATGGGGCTTTATTTACAAGTCCTTGACAGGCAGCTGCCATTTTTCAGAAATGAGCTGCCCATTAAGGAGGGAGTCTAGTCACAGTCTCCCTGCAGAGGCATTGCTGAGCTTCTGAGGGCTACGCCCAGCTGCTTTGTAAACTTCCTTGCAATTTTGTTTACAATGGTAAGGTTAGAACTGCCTCAGTAACCACGGACTGCCTCAGTGATGTCAGATGCCCTTTTCCCAATCAAGCTTGACTGTCCTGGGTTGAGCTCTAATTGCTGTGCTGGCTGCGAGACTCTCAAGCCAGTGGGTGTCCATTTGCTGGTCTTTGTGGGGGTGGGATCTGCTGACTTATATTGTTTGGTTCACTGCCTTTGGCCCCCTTTTTTCCTGGGAAATCTTCGGCTCTGTCTTGAAGGTGTTCCAGGTGCCAGCTAAAACATCTGACCAGATTTGTGTTGGCAACCTGTGGCACTGGCTGAAATGGCCACTCAGTTCTGTGCTGGAAACGCATGGTGCTTGTTGGCCTGATGGGAATATCCTGGTCTGTGGGCAGTACAGACCATGGGAGAAGTACAGTATCTGAACCAGAGTGCTGGAGTGGCCAGAAAATTCCCTGATGGCCTCCATTGGAAGGAGGGTATCACCGGCCAGCTGCATTTCCCAGGTGAGGCAGCACCCCACCCTGCCTTGGTTTGCCTTCCTTGGGCTACACCAACTGTCTAACCAGTCCCATTGAGATGAACCTTGTACCTCAGTTGGAAATGTGGAGATCAGTTGCCTTCGGCATCACTCTTGCTGGGAACTGCACTATGGAGCTGTTGTATTCAGCCATCTTGGTGGATGTCTATATTTAGCACTTTCTTAAGAACCTCTTCTAAGGAAGGCCTGACAGTAACAAATTCCATTAGTATTTGTTTGTCTGAAAAGAATTTTATTTCTCCTTTGATTATGAAGCTTAACTTGGATGGATATAAAATTATTGGTTGTAATTCCTTTTCTTTAAAGAGATGAATATAGGTCCCCAGTCTTTTCTGGCTGGTGAGGTTTCTGCTATAAGGTCTGTTGTTAGCTTCATGGGGTTCCCTTTGTAGGTGATCTTCCTCTTCTTTCCAGTTACCTTTAATATTATTTTTTAAATTTTGATCTCGAAGAATCTGACAACTATGGTTGTTGAAATGGTCATGTTAGTGATTGTACGAATTTCCTGAATTTTCACACTGACTTCTCTATCAAGGTTGGGGAAATTTTCATGAAAAACACCCTCAAATAAGTTTTCCTAGTTTCTTGTTCTCTGTCTCTTTCTAGGATGCTGATCATTCATAGGTTTTGCCCCTTTATGTAATCCCATATTTCTCAGAAATCTTTTCTTAATTAAAAAATATTTTTTCATTTTTGTCTGACTCAATTGATTTGAATAACTGCTCTTTGAGTTCTGAGATTCTTTCCTCAGCTTTGTTTATTCTGATGTTAAAACTTCTTATTGTATTCATAAATTTTTGTAATGAGTTTTTGGCTCTAAAAGATCAGCTTGGTTCTTTTATATAAAGCTATTTTGTCTTTTAGTTCTTGCATTGTTTTATTGAATTCCTTAGATTCTTGGATTGCATTTGAGGTTTCTTCTGAATCTTGATGATCTCCATTGCCACCCAGACTCTGAATTCTACGTTTTTCATTTCAACCATTTTAGTCTGGTTAAGAGCCATTACTGGGGAGCTAGTGTGGTTGTTTGAAGGTAAGATGGCATTCTGGCTTTTAAAGTTGCCAGAGTTCTTTCACAGTTTTTTTTCTCATCTTCGTGGGCTGATGTTTCTTTAATCTTTGGAGTTGCTGTCCTTCAGATGAAGCTTTTTTGCTTTCATATTTTTGGATGCCTTCATATTTTTGGACACCCTTGAGGATTTGAATGTGGTATATCTTGGGTTAAGTCAACTGGATTTTTTCTGGATAATTTCTGAGGGCCAAGGCTCAGCTGAGCACTCCTGGGCTTTGTGCTGTAACCCTGGATTGCTGAAACCAAGCTCATGACGTTTTTCTCTGGCTCCTCATTGTTAAGTACTCGCTATGCTGAAGGGGATGAAGTATTTCCAATCCACTGGCAACTACATTCCAATGAGAGGTACATTCCAAAGCCAGCAAAAATGCTTTGATGGAGAGGCAGTGTACAGTCTGAGTGCTGCATGAATTTTTGATTTTAATTGGTTTAAATCAACGTATATTTAAAAAGCCACACAGGGATAATGGCTACACTATTGTACAGTGCAAACTTGAGATCAGAATTGTTCTCACCATAAAACTTCAGAAAGCTAGTGTAAATAAAGTGGAATTTGCACATGAGATAAAATTTAGCTGCTATTTTGTTTTAGTCCGCTCTGGTTGATATAACAAAAGTACCATAAATTAGATGGTGTAAACAACAGAAATTTATTCCTCACAGTTCTGGAGGCTAAGAAGTCCATGATCAAGGTGTTTGTTCTATTAGAATTCTGGTAAGGGCTGTCTTCTTTACTTGCAATCTTCTCACTATGTCCTCAGAAGGCAGAAAGAGAGAAAGAGAGGGAGGGAGGCAGGAAAGGAGGGAGAAAGGGAGAGAAAGACAGAGACAGAGAGAGACAGAGCAAGAGAGAGAGAGAGAGAGAGAGAGAGAGAGGGAGAGAGAGAGAGAGAGAGAGAACTAGCTCCCTTGTGTCTTTTCTCAAGACGGCAACAATCCTACCAGACAAGGGCCCACTATTATGTTCTCATCTAATTTTAATAACTTTGTTACTCCAAGTGCAGTCACTTTGAAACTTAAGGCTTCAATATATTAACTTTTGGGGACACTATTTTGTCCATAGCTCAGGCACTTAGACTAGATTATATCTTTCCTAAGAGTGGAAACTTTATCACATCTTAATCTTTTTTATGCTTGCTGCTTATAGTGCCTGACACAAGGACTTCATATATTGTTTTTAAATAGAGGAACCTACATGTATTGGCCAATTGGAATTTTAACCAAATGCTCATGAAAAACTTTATAAAAACCTAAATTCTATGAAAAAGAGGATACATTATTTTGCATTGCTTCTAAGTCCAAAAGATGTTGGAATCTTTTATTTCTTTTTCTTTTTTTTTTTTTTTTTGCTTCTTTCCAGTTTCTTCTTTCACCTGTTAGAGCTGATGGAAAAAGTATTACAGATCTAAATTTATAGTTCTCAAGTTAAAGTCCCAAGAACAAAAACATCAGGTTGACCAGGAGATTTTTAGGAATGGAAATTCTCAAGTCAGACCCCAGGACAGTTTAATCATAATTATGAAGCATGGGGCCTAGCAATCTTTGTTTTAATAAGTCCTCCAAGTGATTCTCTGCTATATACCATTGACTTGGCTATTTCTCTGGTCTAGGAAAAAAAATGAAAAATTGAATTATATATAATCACCTTAAAAAAAGGTATTTTATCAAAAATAATTTTTCAGTTTTTTCTTAATTTAGTGTATAGTCACTGAGAACTGATTATTTTCTAGGAGGCCCTAGGTTAAGTAGTTACACAACTCTAAATAGCTAATGGAAACCTGTTCTGCTAATCCAGAGCAAATGCTTTTAGTCTGGTAGCATAATTTTAGAAATAATTTACTGCTAAATTAATCTATATCTTTCTTAAAGAGTGAAAATATAATTATCCAAGTTTCTATCATCTTTACATAATGTGATCATGCCTTACATCTCAATTTGGATGAGTGGTAGAATTCTCATGCTTCTAAAAACCATTTCAATTGATAATATAAAATATAGACACATGTCAGAGTGCCTACCTTGTGATTTATCTTGACACTAAAATAAATTTTGCTTTAAACCTTCCAGACAATTATACTTTTGTTTTCATATTTTATTCTCTCTCATTCTTACTCATTCTTATTTTTCCTTTTACTTCTTCCCTTCCTCCTCCCTCCCTTTCTCTTTCTGTCTCTTTCTCGTTTTTCCCTCCCTCCCTCCCTCCCTCCCTCCCTCCCTCCCTCCCTCCCTCCCTCCCTCCCTCCCTTCCTTCCTTCCTTCCTTCCTTCCTTCCTTCCTTCCTTCCTTCCTTCCTTCCTTCCTTGTCTCCCTATCCAATTTCAGAGAAGGGGATGTTACATGAGCTCCCTTAGTTTTGCTTTTCTTTCACTGGGACCTCTTAAGTTTAGATAAAAGTATCTATTACTCTCTTCAGTTCTTAGGAATTTATTTCTCATTTTTCTTTTTTATGTCATTGAAATCTACGTTGTTGATTCTCTTCATCCTTTCTAGTTATTTCATCCCTAAAAACACCAGTCTGTAAATTAAGAGATTTCAAGTAATGGAGGAAAGATAGATCAGAGTAAAAAAAAATTAAACTCTATATTGAGATAAATGTCTTAAACATCTAGTACAGTTTTGGGCACACATTCAACCTTCAATAAATGTCAGTTTTGTTACTTTCTCTGACCTTAAACAGAAAATATTCTGTAGAGAATTCTGTGATGAAATGCATTTGCATTCAAGGAGAGTAATATGCCTTCAATTACCTGCATTTGTAAAGGTTTGTTCAATAGCAATTAGTCTCAGAAATAAGTTAGGTACTAGAAATATAATTGATGAGCTATCTTGGTTAAGTCAGAAAATTTGATACCTTGCACACTGAACTTTGAGTAGCTTTCTAGACAGTAAAACTCAGACTTTACCACAAAAGAAATAAGGGTAAAATGCATTTATTACTGGACAAAGGATGCCAGAGAAGGAAAGAGGACTGAATGAGACAGAGGAACTCCTGTGTAAGCAGCCAATGGTCCATATTACCAATCAAACAGGAAACATTACATTAAAAGGAAACAAATTAAGAGAAAACAGTACATGACAGTAGCACAACTGTTCTAGGCAGTTTTTCTTAGCATTAGTTGAGTGGTTTTGTTTTAGATTAAGTATATTCATTCCAGTCAATTCCAGGGATACTAAACATATGATAAAATTTCAGAGGAACCATCTTGTTTCAGCTGGAAAATAATCTGTAACAATGAATCAGGCAAAATATTATTAAGGAAAACTTATTCCACCCAGGATAAATCACAACTAAGAAACCTAAACTCAGTTGTCAGTCATTACTGACTCATTTTTATTTTAGACACCTTTTACTGGAACAAGAGTTATGCAACGTTTACCATCGTTTAGTTCTCATTAATTCAGGCACTTGACAAGCATAAGTCTACTGATAGCTTGTGAAAGAAGGACCATATTGGGGACAGCTTCAAGACTGATCACTGAAAGATTCATAATACCCTGGGGCAGTGGTTCTCAAACTCGAGAGCACATCAGAATCATCTACAGGCACTGTTAAAACAGAAACTGCGGAACTCCTACCCTAGGATATCTTACTCCATAGGTTTGTAAAATGACTTGTGAGTCTGCATGTTTATCAAGTTCTCAGATATTGTTACCAGAAATAGCAAATAAAGTGCAGTTAAATTTTAATTTCAGGCTAATAACAACTAACATTTTTATATGAGTATGCAATATTTAGAACGCTCTTAAGTTAAATAATGAGTCGCTATTTATCTGAACTCAAAGTTAGTGCAGTAGTTTATATTTTATTTGATAAACCTACGTCCCGTGGCATATTGTTGCCACTAGTCTTGGAAAGACACTTTTAAAATCATTTTCCTACTGAACAAGTGCTTGTATTTCTATCTAGAACCAACTATAAGTTGATTTTTGTAATTTGTTTCTAAAGAAACATGCACAATAGAATCTGAAAATTGAAGCTTTGGTTGAGGCATTGATAAACAATTAGTAGCACATTCAAAAGAGGCACTGTATCATTCTGAAGTAGTTACAAAAGAAATTTTGAAAATACAGTTCCTTGTCACTTACTACTCTCTGCTCCTCAATTATGTGAATTATACAAAAGGACTCACTGTTAAAAATGGAAAGATTATGTTTCTATAAGGTTTCATTAGAAAGAACTTTTCATGACTCTAATTGAACAATCCTAAAGAAAAAGGTGAAGCATTCTACCACAAATGCAATATAGAATAAGAAGTGTTTTAAGAAAAAAGGACTAAAGGAATATATTTAGGTAGAATTTCAGGTATGATTTGATTTGAATTAAAACTGTATTACAAAAGGGAATATTGGGGGTATACCTGTCTTCTGAATTCAAGAGAATGCAGTTTTATATAGATCATGTAGAAAAAGTGTACCTTTGAAATGAAGAGAAACAGCAGATTTATTAGTCTGTTCTCACACTGCTATGAAGAAATACCTGAGACTGGGAAATTTATAGAGAAAAGAGGTTTAATTGACTCACAGTTCCACATGGCCAGGGAAGACTAAGGAAACTTACAATCATAGTGGAAGGCACCTCTTCACAGGGTGGCAGAAGAGAAAAGAATGAGAGCCTGGTGAAGGGGGGAGTTTCTTATAAAACCATCAGATCTCATGAGAACTTACTCACTGTCAAGAGAATAGCATGAGGAAACTCCCACCATGATTCAGTTACCTCTCACTGGGTTCCTCCCATGACAGATGGGGCTTAAGGAAAATACAATTCAAGATGAGATTTGAGTGGGGAGACATCCAAACCATATCAGTGGATGACTTATTTTCTCTTTTCTGTAAATCGCAAAGGACCAGAGAGGTAGGCTCATGAACTTGCCTGATGCTCAGCAGAGTTTCTCAGAGCAAGGGATGCACAAAGAATTTCATAATCTACATATAGTTCATACATGAAATACAGTTGACATGAGATTAATCTGGTTTTGTCCAAGTGGATGGACCACTTAGAGAATGGAATGAAGCTGATCAATAATAAACTCAATAACACCAGATACCCTGGGTTGTAGAGGAGAATAACTAACTGGGTAAAAAATACTGCATTTACTAAAAACCGAGAAATGCATGATCTCTTAAGAACCAGTAAGATTAAAACACCTTCCAGACTTAAGAAGCTTCAATCCAAGATGCAATGCTAGAATCCATTAAGTGAAAACTTTCTTACTCCTCTTATTGCTCTTTACTTTTGCTCCAACTCTAGAGAAGTAGAAACCACTAAGCCAACTGAGAAGTGAGGCTAAATTCAGAAGTGTCAGTTGGAGAAGGAAGAAAACATATCCCACTTCACTTCCCTAATTTAAGCAAGGCTAAGCTGGGAGAACAGAAAAGTTGCCACTTATAGGCAAGTTTAAAGTTTGGTGTATTACTTGCATGAGTAACAAATTTAAACTGTGACTTGAAATAGTTATAGTATACTTTATTTCATAAGATGAATCAGAGAAATCATGGGGCTATCAAAAATTTTTTTCTAGAGTCGATGAAATAAATTGTTATCCTAGTAAGTACTTTTAAAGTAAGAGTGAAAGATAAAACTAGCATGCATTTCAGTGTTAAATCTCAAGCATTCCTATCATTTATTGCAATGGTTCTATGGATAAGTTTTGTTTGTGTTTTCATACTTTAACTCAAATATAAAGAGGTATATACCAAGGCTATGCATTTAGCTGATATAGTTAATTCTATAATCTGTATAAGGGTATTTCTCAAGTTATTTTTTGCAGTCATTAAGAAATCTTGAACCAAATTAACTCCTTTAAGCATTGTTTTAAAAAAGAAAAGTTTCTAGATCTGCTGTTTCCTGTGTTATCAGACTCACCTTCAGCATCTTTGTTTTCGTGTTTTAAACATGAACTTCATTGTTGGAAGGGTTTTTAAATTTACCCCCAAATTCATATATACTATAGAAAGTTTCCATATATTCAGCACCTAGTTTATTTTATTAACATCCTATATTCGTATGGTTCATTGACCATAATTTGTAAAACAGTGTTTATATATTATTATTAAAGTACATTCATTATTCAGTTTTTCTCAATTTTTGTCTAATGTCCCTTTTCTTTTCTTCTTTAATTTTCATTAGTTTAATTATTTCTTTATTATGATTATACTTTAAGTTCTGGGGTACATGTGCTGAACTCGCAGGTTTGTTAGATAGGTATGCACATGCCAAGGTGGTTTGCTGCATCCATCACCCTGTCATCTACATTAGATATTTCTCCTAATGCTAACTCTCCCCTATCACCCCACCCTCTGCTATCTTTCTCCTAACTCCCATCCCCTCAACAGGCCCTGATGTGTGCTGTTTGCCTCCCTGTGTCCATGTGTTCTCATTTTTCAATACCCACTTATGAGTGAGAACTTGTAGTGTTTAGTTTTCTGTTCTCATGTCAATTTGCTGAGAATGATGGTTTCCAGCATTATCCATGTCCCTGCAAAGGACATGAACTTATCTTTTTATCGCTGCGAAGTATTCCATGGTGTATATGTGACACATTTTTTTTTTGTCCGTCTATCATTGGTGGGCATTTGGGTTGTTTCCAAGTCTTTGCTATTGTAAACAGTGATGCAATAAATATATGTGCATATGTTTCTTTATAATAGAGTGATTTGTAATCCTTTGGGTTTATGCCTAGTAATGGGATTGCTGGGTCAAATGGTATTTCTGGCTCTCGATCCTTGAGGAATCACCACAGTCTTCCACAATGGTTGAATTAATTTACACTCCCAACCACAGTGTAAAAGTGTTCCTATTTCTCCACATCTTCTCCAGCCTCTTTTGTCTCATTTTTTAATGATCATCATTCTAATTGGTGTGAGAGGTATCTCAATGTGTTTTTTGTTTGCATTTCTCTAATGACCGGTGATGATGAGCTTTTTTTTATATGTTTATTGGCTTCATAAATGTCTTCTTTTAAGAACTGTCTGTTTATATTCTTTGCCCACTTTTTGATGGAGTTGTTTGTTCTTTTTCTTGTAAATATGTTTAAATTCTTTGTAGATTCTGGATATTAGCCCTTTGTCTGGTGGATAGATTGCAAAAATTTTCTCCCATTCTGTAGGTTGCCTGTTCACTCTGATGATAGTTTCTTTTGCTATGCAAAACTCTTAGTTTAATTAGATTTCATTTGTTAATCTAGGTTTTTGTTGCCAGTGCTTTTGGTGTTTTAGTCATGAGGTCTTTTCTCATGCCTATGTCCTGAATGGTATTGCCTAGGCAGTTTTCTTCTAGGGTTTTTATCATTTTAGATTTTATGTTTAAGTCTTTAATACATATTCCGTTAATTTTTGTATGAGATGCAAGGAAAGAGTCTAATTTTAGTTTTAGAGTTTTTTTTTTTTTTTTTTTTTTTTTTTAATCTGCATGTGGCTAGCCAGTTTTCCCAATAACATTTATTAAATAGGGAATCTTTCCCTATTGCTTGATTTTGTTTTTGGTGGTTTGTTTTGTTTTGTTTGTTTGTTTGTTTGTTTGTTTGTTTGTTTGTTTTTTACTGGCAGATACCACTATGCTGATGTTTGTAGCAGAAGAGGCTTGGGTTTTTTTTGTTTGTTTGTTTTTGTTTTTTGTTTTTTTGAGATAAAGTCTTGCTTTGTCTCTGAGTTAGAGTGCAATGGTATAACTTGGCTAACTGCAACCACTGTCTCCTGAGTTCAATTGATTCTCCTGGCTCAGCCTCTTGAGTAGCTGGGATTACAAGCAGCTGATTTTTGCATTTTTAGTAGACAGTGTTTCACCATGTTGGTCAGGATGGTCTGGAACTCCTGACCTCATGATCCCCTAATCTCTACCTCCCAAAGTGCTGGGATTACCAATGTGAATCACCGCATCAGGCCCCTATTGCTTGTTTTTGTCAGGTTTGTCAAAGGTCAGATGGTTGTAGATGTTTAGCATTGTTTCCAAGGTCTCTGTTCTGTTCTATTGGTCTATGTATCTGTTTTGGTATCAGTACAATGCTGTTTTTGTTACTGTAGCCTTGTCATATAGTTTGAATTCATGTACCATAATGCTTTCAGGTTTGTTCTTTTTGCTATGGGTTGTCTTGGCTATACAGGCTCTTTTTTGGTTCAATTTGAACCATACAGTAGTTTTTCTAATTCTGTGAAGAAAGTCAATGGTAGCTTGATTGGCATAGCATTGATTCTACAAATTACATTGCGCAGAATGGTCATTTTCACAATATTGATTCTTCTTATCCATGAACATAGAATGTTTTTGCATTTGCTTGTGTCCTTTCTTATTTCCCTGAGCAGTGGGCTTGTAGTTCTCCTTAAGGGGTCCTTCACATCCCTGTAAGTTGTATTCACAGGTATTTTATTCTCTTTGTAGCAATGCTCTTTGTGAATGTAAGGTCACTCACGATTTGGCTTTCTGTTCATTGTTATCGGTGTATAGGAATGCTTGTGATTTTTGCACATTAATTTGATATCCTGAGACTTTGCTGAATTAGCTTCTCAGGTTTTCAGCTGAGACAATGCAGTCTTCTAAATATACAATTATGGCATCTGCAAATAGAGACCATTTTACTTCCTATTTTCTTAATTGAATACACTTTATTTCTTTTTCTTGCCTAATTGCCCTGGCCAGAAATTTCAATACCATGTTGAATAGGAGTGGTGAGAGAGGGCATCCTTGTCTTGTGCCAGTTTTCAAAGGGAACGCTTCCAGGTTTTGTTCATTCAGTATGATAATAGCTCTTACTATTTTGAGATATGTTACATCTATATCTAGTTTATTGAGAGTTTTTGGCATAAAGGGCTATTGAAGTTTGTCAAAGGCCTTCTCTGCATCTACTGAGATAATTATGTAGTTTTTGTCTTTAGTTCTGTTTATGTGATGAATTATATATGTAGATTAGCATATGTTGAACCAGCCTTGCATCCCAGTGATGAAACCAACTTGATCATGATGGATGAGCTTTTTGATATACTGTTAGATTCAGTTTGCCAGTATTTTATGAAGGATTTTTGCATGAATATTCATCATGGATATAGGCCTGAAATTTTCTTTTTCAATTGTTTCTCTGCCAGGTTTTAGTATTAGGATAATGTCTATCTCATAAAATGAGTTAGGGAGGATTTTTCTATTGTTTAGAATCATTTCAGAAGGAATGGTACCAGCTCATCTTTGTAACTCTGGTAGAATTTGGCTGCAAACCTGTCTGGTCCTGGACTTTTTTTTTGTTGTAGGCTGTTAACTGTTGCCTCAATATCAGGCCGTGTTGTGGGTCTATTCAGGGACTTGTCTTTTTCCTGATTTAGACTTGGGAGAGTATAAGTGTCAAGGAATTTATCAGTTTCTTCTACATTTACTGATTTATTTGCATAGAGCTGTTTATAGTATTTTCTGATGGTAGTTTGTATTTCTGTGGGTTTGGTAGTGATATCCCTGTATCATTTTTTATTGCATCTATTTGATTCTTCTCTCTTTTCTCATTTATTACTTTGGCTAGCAGTCTATTTTGTTGATCTTTTCAAAAAACTAGCTCCTGTATTCATTGACTTTTTTAAAGGGTTTTTTTTTGTGTGTCTATATCTTCTTCAGTTCTGCTCTGATCTTAGTTATTTCTTGTCTTCTGCTAGCTTTTGAATTTTTTGATCTGGCTACTTCAGTTCTTTTAATTGTGATATTAGGGTATCAATTAAGATCTTTTCTTATCTCTTGTGGGCATTTAGTAGTATAAATTTCCCTCTACACAGTGCTTTAAACGTATCCCAGAGATTCTGGTATGTTATGTCTTCATTCTTATTGGTTTCAAAGAACATCTTTATTTTTGTCTTTATTTTATTATTTATCCAGTAGTCATTCAGGAGCAAGTTGTTCAATTTACATTTAGTTGCATGGTTTGGAGTGAGTTTCTTAATCCTGAGTTCTATTTTGATTGTACTGTGACCTGAGAAACCATTCGTTATAATTCCCATTCTTCTGCTTTTGCTGAGGAGTGTTTTACTTCCAATTATGCGGTCAGTTTTAGAATAAGTATGATGTGGTGCTGAGAATAATGTATTTTCTGTCAGTTTGTTGGGGAGAGTTCTCTAGATGTCTAATAGGTCCATTTGGTCTAGATCTGAGTTCTAGTTCTGGATATCCTTGTTAATTTTCTGTCTCATTGATCTGTCTAATATTAACAGTGGGGTGTTAAAGTCTTCCAATATTATTGTGTGGGAGTCTAAGTATCTTTGTAGGCCATAAAGAACTCGCTGTGTGTATCTGGGTACTCCTGTATTGGGTGCATATATATTTAGGATGGTTAGCTTTTCTTGTTGCATTGATCCCTTTACCATTATGTAATGCCTTTCTTTTCTCTTTTGATCTTTGTTGGTTTAAAGTCTGTTTTATCAGAGACAATGATTGTGGCTTGTGCTTTTCTGTGCTTTCCATTTGCTTGGTACATCTTCCTGTACCCCTTTATTTTCAGTCTGTTTGTGTCTTTGCACATGAGATGGATCTCCTGAATACAGCACACTAATGCGTCTTGACTCTTTATCCAATGTGTTAGCTTGTGTCTTTTAGTTGGGGCATTTAGCTGATTTACATTTAAGGCTAATATTGTAATGTGTGAATTTGACCCTGCCATTTTGATGCTAGCTGGTTGTTTTGCTCGTTAGTTGATGTAGTTTCTTCATATTGTTGATGGTCTTTACAATTTGGTATATTTTTGCAGTGGCTGGTACTCATTGTTCCTTTCCATGTTTAGTGCTTTCTTCAGGAGCTCTTGTAGGCAGGCCTAGTAGTGATAAAATCTGTCAGTTTATTGTCTGTAAAGAATTTTATTTCTCCTTTGCTTATGAAGCTTAGTTTGGCTGGATATGAAATTCTGGATTGAAAAATTCTCTTCTTTAAGGGTATTGAATACTGGCTTCCACTCTTCTGGCTTGTAGGATTTCTGCCAAGAGATCCACTGTGAGTCTGATGGGCTTCCCTTTGTGGGTAACCCACCTTTTGTCTCTGGCTGCCCTTCACATTTTCCCCTTCATTTCAACCTTGGTGAATCTGAAGATTATGTGTCTTTGGTTTACTGTTCTTGAGGAGTATCTTTGTGGTGTTCTCTGTATTTCCTGAATTTGAATGTTGACTTGCCATGCTATGTTGAGGAAGTTCTCTTAGATAATGTCCTCAAGAGTGTTTTCCATATAATCCCATATTTCTTGGAGGCTTTGTTAATTTCTTTTCACTGTTTTTTCTCTAATCTTTCCTTTTTGCTTTATTTCATTGAGTTTATCTTCAATCTCTGATATCCTTTCTTCCACTTGATAGATTCAACTATTGGAACTTGTGTATGCTTCACAAGGTTCTCCTGCTGTATTTCAGCTCCATCAAGTCATTTATGCTCTTCTCTATGCTGGGTATTCTACTTAGCATTTTTGTCTAACCTTTTTTCAAGGTTCTTAGCTTCCTTACATTGGGTTAGAACATGCTTCTTTAGCTTGGAGAAGTTTGTTATTACCCACCTTCTGAAGCCTGCTTCTGTCAATTCATCAAACTCATTCTCCATCCTGTTTTGTTCCCTTGCTGGTGAGGAGTTGTGATTCCCTTGGAGGAGGAGAGGAGTTATGGTTTTGGGTATTTTCATTCTTTTTTTCACTGGTTTCTTCCCATCTTCATGGATTTATCTATCTTTGATCTTTGAAGTTGGTGACCTTTGGATGGGATCTCTGAGTGGACATCTTTCTTTGATGTTGAAACTATTTATTTCTATTTATTAATTTTCCTTCTAACAGTCATGCCTCTCTGCTGCAGGTCTGCTGTAGTTTGCTAGAGTTCCACTACAGACCCTCCTTCCCTGAGTATTACCAGGGGGGCTGCAGCATAGCAAAGATTACTTTCTGTTCCATCTTCTGGTGGCTTCATCCCAGATGGGTACCCATGAAATGCCAGCCAGAGATCTTCTGTATGAGATGTCTGTCAGCCTCTACCAGGAGGTATCTCCCAGTCAGGATACCCAGGGCTCAGGGAGCCACTTAAGGAGGCAGTCTGTCCCTCATCAGAGATCAAGTACTGTGCTGGGAGATCTGTTGCTTTCTTCAGAGCTGGCAAGCAGGAATATTTAAGTCTACTGAAGCAGAACTCACAACCACCCCTTTTCCCAGGTGCTCTTTCCCAGGAAGGTGGAGACTTTATTTATAAGTCCCTGATGGGCTGCTACCTTTTTTCAGAGATTCCCTTCCTAGAAAAGAGGGAGTCTAGTGACACAGTCTGCCAGCAGTGGCCTTGCTGAGCTTCCTTAGGCCTGTTACTGTGTAAACTTCCCAGTGACTTTGTTTACACAGGCAAGGTTAAAACCTCCTACTAGAACCTCAACAATGGTGAACACCCTTCCCCCCATTGAGCTCGAATGTTCCAAGTCGAGCTCTCACTGCTGTGCTGGCTGTGAGAATTTTAAGCCAGTGGATCTTAAGTTTCTGGTCTTCATGGGGTTAGATCACTTGGCTCTCTGGCTTTAGCCTCATTTTTCAGGGAAATGAGCATGCTATGTTACTGGTGTTTCAGGCATTACTGGGGTATGGAAAAGGAAATCTGCTGTGGCTAGCTCACTGTCTTCCCAAATGGCCCCCAAGTTTTGTGCTGGAAACCTGGGGCACTGATGTTGTAGGCACCAGAGGGAATCTCCTGGTCTACAGGTTATGAAGGGAATCTCCTGGTCTACAGTTCCATAGGGAAAAATGCAGTATCTGGGCTGGAGTGCCAGGAAAAGTCCTTAATGGCTTCCCTTGGCTAGGAGAAGGAGTTCCCCAATCCCTTGCACTTCCCAGTTGAGGCAATACCCCATCATACTTCAGCTTGCCCTCCTTGGGCTGCATCTACTGTCTAACCAGTCCCAATGAGATGAACCAGGTCCTTCAGTTGGAAATGTGGAGATCACCCACCTTCTGTGTTGCTCTTGCTGGGATCTGCACACCAGAGCTGTTCCTATTTAGCCATCTTGCTGGAATTGTTTCCTAATGTACTTTTTCTGATCCAGGATTCCAGTAGGACATCATATTACATTTTGTTATTCTATCTGTAGGCTACCATTGGGTGTGATGGTTTCTTGGACTTTCCTTTTGTTTTCTTGGTCTTGACAGTTTTGAGAATTGTTGCTTAGCTATTTTGCAAAGCATCTCTTACTTGGGGCTTATCTTATGTTTTAAATTTTTTCAGTAATGATTATATTGGGGTTCTGTGTTCTGAGGAGGCAAATCACAGAAGCAAAGTGCAATTTTCATTACATCATATCAAGGATATACACTATTAACATGAGTTACTACATTTAAGGTTGACCTTCATCAACTCTGAGGTAGTGTTTGTCAGGTTTTTGTACTCTAAAGTTACTCTCCTTCCCTCCATTCTATAGTGTATAATTTTTATCTTGAGCAGTAATTTGTACATAGGTTTCAGCTGAAAATACAGATTAGGGTGCATGGCAGCTGAGTGCTTCTTTTACAAACTCAACTGCATGTGAAGTAATTGATTCTGGCAAAAGTATTGAATGATTCATTGATCTAAATACATCATCACTTCAAGTGATCCTTTTAAAGGCCTGGTGTACTAAGGATGGGATCTTACAAGGTGAGGAGTCTTTGTCTGTTATGTGAGAGAAGCATTCCCATCAAGATCTGTGAAAATACACTCCAGACCATATCTTAAAAACCAACCCATAATATACAAACTAAGGAATTTAATCGTGGTTTTACTTTTATAGTAGTTTTATATATACTTTCCCAAGAGTTTTTAAAAGTAAAGCATTTAAAAGTAAAATTGATCTTCTGATATTAATTGCTACCTTCAAGCATGTTTAATAATTAGCATTGCTTTTAGCAACTCATGCCTCTGGCCCACTGTTCATGTGTTCTTAATTCTTACTTCTAAATAATTTAAACACTAACCACAATGCTAAGTGTTAGAACACATTAGCTTTTGTTATTAATGAGTAACCTTAAGGACACTTCACAATACTGAAAATGCTCTCTTATATTTCTTGGGTAATCAATAACAGTTGGTTTATTTCACTTTTAAGAATTTCAAGCATTTTTCTTATGTCATTTCTCCCTGAAAACAGGTAGAGATCTTATAATTTATGGCAGTAGTCAATAAGCTCCAGAGGCAACTGGCTGGTAATGGAGGTGAAACAGCAAGATCTGATGCATATGTACCTAAGGATACATGTAGATCAAAAGGTAGAAACCCACAACACTGCAGCAGAACAATTTTTGAATAGACTGAGCCACATTCTAAGATAGTTTATTGTTTATATATTAATTATAGTGACTTTTATACTAATAGCAGATTTATAAAATGACTTTCTTATTAATTTAAGAACCAGACTGTTCAGATTCTTTATAAAGATAATTTAACATTGAATTAAAAGGCATTCTGTGGATCGCCAGCAAAGCAAGTGCTTACTGAGTTTAATGGCCAATTTCTCACCAGGTTTAGCTATGTTACATTTGAGGGTTATCTTCAAGAGTAGAAGAGCAAGCCGTTATAACACCATTAGATTTAGTGTTATTTGCCTAGAGCCAAGATGTTTTATAGTCATCTCTAATTAGAACAGGTACAGATGCTGGAATAGATTAAGACAAATTTTAAAATGCAAAATAAATGTTCTCCCATTCCTTATTTCTGTAATTGGTTATAATCAATTAGTTGTTAACACTACTGTACTTGGACCAGCTTCTTTCTTATTTCTTGTACTACATTAAATATTAAAATGTATTTGTTTTAGGGAAAGAAGAAAATAGAATAGAAAAGGAAAATGTGATGTAAATCATGAATGTAAAATATGATCCAGATTACAAAGGAACAAATGTAGATTTTTACTAAATGAACTTATTTAATGAGCAACCCATAGAAATTACAGTATAATGATTTTCCTTTCTTATTGATCCTCTAGGTTATGCTTTCATGTCTGTAATTGCACATTTGCACATTACTAAAGGCTGAAATAATTATCTACCTGAAAATCTATAATCTTAATTTTTCCCTGTGTGTGTTTGTATAATTTGCATATACATGTGCACTAGAGAGAAGGGAAGAGAGAGACAGACACAGAGAGAAACAAAGATGTGAGCTAGAGAGAGGGAAGGAGAGGCAGATGGGGGAGAGAAAGAAAGAGACTTATTGATTTTTTATAGCTAAAAACTTCCTGTGACTAAAAAAATCCTGAGATTGTGTGTTTAATTGCCAAGTACTTGAGTTGAAATTATGATTGTAACTGTGCCTTAGATTATTTAACCTGAATCATATAACTATTATCAATTGCTAGATAAAATATTGATCTTAAGTAATTCAAAATAGCATTGATGATCTTAGAATTTTGTTTTATATGTATAAAAATATTCAACATCCATAAATCCTCAACAGTTTATTGAACCCACCTGTGTAGCATTCATCACACTAGATGTGAAGGTATAAAAGGGAATATTCTCAACAGCCTCTCCAGGAGTATGCAATGATGGTTGAGGTGACATTAAATTGAAGTCACAAACATAATTTAAATATAAGCACCCACTATCTTTGGATGAATAAATGAAAATCTTTAAGTATAGAGAATAAACCACAGGTTACTGTGTGAACTGTGACAGAGAAATTAAACTTATGTAGATGTCAAGAGAAATGATCAAGGATCTGAGAAATGATCCTTGAGGAAATAACATTTATATTGAGAAAGTAAAAATATAAGCTACTTAGCCAGGAAAGAAGAGAGATAGCATGAGTTGGTTGTTTAGATCAAGGTAGCAAATATTATTCCCTCAAGGAGGAAGATATACTTATGATCCAAATAAATAAATAAATAAATAAAAAGCAATGATTTTTGAAATTAGAAACATACACAAGAGATAGTCCTAAAAAGTTATAAAATCTTATAAAACCACTACAATCTCTAAAACAAACAAAAATATTAAAAAGACAAATATAACTATATTTTTCAAATGTATCATTTGTGATCTGTAAGGTGCTTTATATGTGATGTGATGTTAAAAGTTTAGTCCTCAAATACATTTTGAGTATGTTAATATTAGACCCATTTTTTTTCAGCAAGGAAAGCTGAAGCTAGAATTAATGTGGTGAGAATCACCTAGACCATAGGTGGCCGAGCAGACATTTACACTTAGATCTATCTGACTCCATTAGCTGTTTTCTTCTGACCTGATCACCCTTTGTTTTCCCTTCTCACTTTTTAATTTGGTAATATTAATACTATTTTCTAATTTATGTCCCAGGAATTCAATACTCCTTACCCTCTGGATTGTTTAGTCCATGTCTTCTTTCTTCCTGCTTGTGACTCACCTACCTGTCATAATTAGGAAAAGATGATGTAAGAAGTCTCCCAGATATTTATTTAAACTGATGTGGTTTATAATTGATAAATATTGTATGATTATGAAGAAGCAGAATAGCCTTAAATCATTTAATAAATGAAGGCATTATTACTTTTCCTAGATGTCCATCTTTCTGAGATCATTTCATTTGTTCCAATGAGGAATGGGAGTTCTAGAATAATCTTAAAGTTCAAAGATTCATCTGAAGCTTTCTATTCATCTCAAGCTTTCTATTTGCTAAATATTCATCATGATTTCCTTAAGAGAAAGAAAATTTTAAAAAATTGCTGATAAGGTGATACACAACTGCTTGTGTATTTTTTACCTTTCCATGGTGTTGAATGATAAATTATTTAGTTGAAAAAAGTGAGAAATTCTTCTTTATGTCTGAGATTATTCCACCAAAATAATCAGTTATTGTTGGGACTGTTACCTGCCTATTAAAGTAAGTTTTATTGTCACATTTGTTAATCAGAATGATTATTAGAAAGAATGATTAGATAGTGTACCTTTCTGTGATTCAGATTTATAAAAAAATAAAGCTTTTACTTTCTGTTACATGATTCAGAAGCAATAGATATTCTACAGACTTCAAACTAAGCAACATAAAATTAAGAAAACTAATCAATTATAAAATGTATTTGTATTCCATGTGATGTTACCCACCTTATTTATGGGAAAATAGAAATTCTTTATTCTTTAGAAACATTTAATACTCTATATGCTCTTTGTTATTGAATTTTCTTTATTCAGAACTATATAAAAGATGTCAAATGATGTTAGATGAGGAAACTAGGAAGATAAAATGGAGAATAATTCTTGTCCATTCAGTTTTTCTCAACTTGTATTTGTAAAGAAAGCTCTGGGTTTAAGCTGTTTCCAGTAGCACATAACACTCAGGATTTGCAATTTAACTTTTTGAATGATATTACCACTAAAGTGGAAATGGAGATAACTTCCTGATTTCAGTCTACCTTCAGATATGTCAATTCTTCAAGTCAGTTTAATAATCTATGAGCACGAAACAATAAGAAATAAGTAATTTTCTCAAGCAAAAACATGACATTAAAATGATAAAAGCCTGTAAGTTTCTAAGCAGCATAAACAACACACGTTTTGACAGTGTTTTATCACTGGACTTAACTGAAATGACATGACATTTTCTTTCTGTTTTCTGACTAAGAGGAATATCAAATAATTGGATATATAAATAGGTTCTATTATTGTGCTAGCTAGTTTTCTATATACCTTGACAGTATTATAATTTTAAAATCAGGATATGTGATCAGATAATTTCTAATTTATAAATTAATTTATATAAACGATCTCATGCATTTATAGAATTTCAATAACTGTAGTTATATATTTGAGTGGTTTAATTGAAAAGATTAAAATTCTAGAAATTTAAGACTCTTCCATGAAAAACAATACCTACATTTGTCATTGATTTTGTAGAATGATCCCTTAAAGAATAAGCTGCAGCCTTTGGTTCAATCTTATTTTAATTTTGTTAGTCAATGGGCCTTGAACCACTTCCCTTGGGAGACACAGCTTAAATAGGTTCTCGCCATTAGAAGGTTTTCTTTAATGTGTTTCCCTGCTGGCAAGTGGGCTCCCATTATATTCTGAATCTGGGTCTCACTCACTGATGCCTATTAGTTAGAGGTGATTTTAAGAAAAGATAATTTAGTTGTGGTTAGAGGACAAAAGAAAAACTGCCAGATAGCACATTCAAAAGTAGTTCTCCTGAAATTTTTAGAGCAGGCAATTCCAGCCACCAGACTCCATCAGGTTAATGAAAATGAGCTGATGCATGGAGCAGTGTTTTGAAACATGTGCCATGGAGGTATTGAAAACCTTTTCTTCAGCTATGACAGTAGGTCCGGCTACATTGTTATTTACATAATGCTGCTGATTGACACTCTATAATTATTTCTATATATAGGCCTTGCTTTTTAAAATATTAATGGCTTCCTTTTCCACTAGACTAATTTCTGTCTATAAAACCAGCCAGCCAGTCTGTCTTAAGCTTTCATGCTCTTCCTGGAAGCTTCTTTATTTCTGTGAGGATCTCCCATAAATTGGAGCCATCCTTAGGACAAATAAATGTAATGATTAAAATTCAAAGTAGCTGAGCACTTTCTGTAGGATAAGCACATTTGTAATTGAGATCAAATTTTTTTAGCAGTGATCTGACAAACATATTAATCATCTTTTCTCCTTAAGGAAACAGATTCTCAGCACAGTTAGCAAGCATGCTCAGAAAAACACAGCCAGAGCATGGCAAAACTGAGATGTGGTTTTAAAGTCTGTATTCTTTCCATTAGTCACAGGATATCTTTTTAATAATAAATTCTTACTTGGTGGTGACAGAAAATACATAGATGACAACGAGTTCTTCTCTTATATTCTATATCAGACAACAACCAATATAAAATAATCTTTCATTTTTTTTAAGAATGCAATAAGAAGAAAATCAGACTCTGAAATCCTGTCAAGCTTACTGAAATTTTGGGCTTTCTTTTCTAAGCCCTAGTTTCTCATCTATAAGACAGAGATAAAGGCATACTTCCCAAAGTTGTTATAAGGTAGACACGTGTAGTTATCCAGTGCTTGCCACACACAATGACCCATAAATTTGAGATGTGGTCTATTCTAATGATTGTAACTGTAGCACTGCTTGGATGTGAATTCTAGTTCTACTACGTAATAGCTGAATAATCTGTATGCAACTTACTTTGTCTGTGGTGAGAAAAAATCAGTTAGTAAATGTAAAGTTCATAACAGAATTCCTGACCCATTTAAAGGGCTTACATGATTAGCTATTAGTAAATAATCACAATTATTAAATCTAAATGTTTTCAACCTACTCTTTCTCCCTGCTAAACATTTTTTTTGGTAATGGAGTTTTATCTATTTTTAATATGTTTTATATGTTTGTTTCACTTTTCCTTCCTCCATCCGTTTCCTTCCAAAAGCTCTTTTGTATTCTCACAGTAATCTGTTGTGTTTATCATCTATGCAGATGGATTTTGAAGATCTTCACTAACACATCAAAGATAAAGAATTGACCTTGCTGTGCTGACAGCCTTAGTCTATAGACAGTGTAAAACTTTAAGAACTGCTATGGAGTCTGTGACGTTTCATTTCTTCTTTCTCAACTAATTTCAAATGAGTTTTTACTCTCCAAAAAATGCATAATTTGCACTTGACATATTCTAAAAAGCGGGAGAACCTCCACTATATAAACTAAACTTTATATAAACTTGCTACGGTTTAATATTTTTAATGGAGGCAGAAAGAGGCTTTCTTTTCATCACCCATCACACTTCTCAACAGAATAAAAAATATCAACACATGTTTCATCATTTGGCATGCTTCTACTTTCCTTTTCATTTCTTTGTATTGGCAGTTACATCTATGATAGCTTGGCAAAGTTTAGAAAATAAAATATATTTTTCCACATCATGTAGAACTGAAGAAACTTTCATATTTGCTTCCAGATAGGAAAAATTGTTTTCTATTTTTTTTTCTTGTAATGGCAATAATTTAAAAATATTTTAATGTAACACATAAACCTTAGTGTTAGCAAAGCCTAATTTGCTATAACACAAGAGAAGCTGTCAATGTTGAGATCCTAATGGAGGCTACTGGCACAAACCTGGAGATCCTCTCCAAACTTATTTTGCTTCACTAAAGCCCTTGGGGAGTTAGATTCCTGCATTAATTAGAAGAAGCGTCTGGGTTGTGTGCGATGGCTCACGCCAATAATCCCAACACTTTGGGAGGCCGAGGCTGGTGGATCACTTGAGGTCAGGAGTTCCAGACCAGCCTGGCCAAAATGGCTAAACCTTGTCTCTACTGAAAAAAAGAATGCAAAAACTGGCCGGGATAATGATGGTGGCAGGTGCGTGTAATCTCAGCTACTTGGGAAGCTGACAGGAGAATCACTTGAATCCAGGAGGCAAAAGTTGCAGTGAGCTGAGATTATGCCACCGCATTCCAACCTGGGGTGACAACAGAGCTAGACTCTGTCTCTAAATAAATAAATAATAAATACATAAATAAATAAATAAATGAAAGGAAAAGAAAGAAAAGAAAAGAAAAAACAAAATCTGTAGTAAAGCAAAATCTAAACCAAGGAAACTTCACAGTCTGTAGGCAATTTATATGGATCAAATTCTAATGTTGTTTGAAGAAAGAAATAGTTGTGCCACATTTATGATATGGAATAAAATTCTTAGAATATTTTAAAATATCTGTCCATTTATAGTCAGGAAATGATTTTTTTCACATAAAATTATAAATGCAAATTTGCAATTCCAATTTTATCATATTTCTCTAAAGTAAAATATCAGACTTGTTTATTTCCAGGCCATGTGGATGAAATAAATTACATTTTAGAAGTAGCTATTTAACTATGCTAGCAGAAAATCATCTTTTATTTTTTAACATGCACCATATTAAAGCTAATCTGCAGTGCACATAGATTCAATAATACAACAGCAGCTGTTTTAAAAATAGAGCTTAACATCAAAGTCATTCATTGCACTCTTATTTGAATGTTTAAAACAAGTCACAGTTTGGGAGGTGGAAATCAAACATGATTTCTTTAATTTATTAGCGATGCTTATTTAAGGAAGTATTTGATGAATAAAACTATACTTGTCACCTTGAGAAAAGGCTGGGATCCTTGAATTAATTACATTTGGGGCATTTATAGGATTCTCATATAATATATATCATGTTGACTATGTTTGCTGCTAGACGTCACTGTAGTTTCAATGTTACTCAATGTTACTCAACTATCTTGGACTGGAAGATAGAAGTTAGTGAGTTGGTCAGCCTTGTTGTCCAGCATATGATTCATGAATGGCAAAATCTTGAATACCATCTCTATTAATAAAAAACTCATAATACATTCTTAGAGTACATGATAGAGATGTAATTTCATTGAAGGTTTCCTAATGACATGTTTTGTGGTGTTTATTACCAGCATGCCAGAGGTAGTGGTGGTAATAGTTGGGGAAACTCTACAGGTTTGCCCGTATTCAAGGCTAGGTAAGAGTCTCTCAAAATACTAAAAACAAATGTGTTTACCACTAGACATACTTGTTTGGTTTTGAAAATACAATATGTTTGTTTATTTTATGTATTTAATTTACTTTGTTATGTATATAAAATGAAATATCTTTTTCTCCCAAACTATGTACCATTCCCTGAGGAACTTTCATAAGGTGAATAAATTTGTTGTTCTGACATTGTTGCTAAAGGCTTCACTAGCTCCTTCCAGTTGGAAACCAGCTACATTTCTGCTCCTCAAAGGAATAGAATGTTTAGCCCTCTAGAGGATAAAAACGGAGATGTTAGTGCAGTTTCCAATATTTATGAGGAAAAACTGGTCCTACAAATTAAAGTTGTGCATATTTCAGTACTTCCCAGTGATTTTTGCCATAATCACTGGATTTCATTGTCATGTTAAAGAGTACACTACTTAATTATAGTTTAAAGAGAAGAGTCATTTTGAGTTTATAGCATTGTCTTATAAAAATGTAGCACATCATTACATCAGAATAGAGTTTTTATTTAAAGATAACAATTATGAATAGCCATTGATGGCCTCCTGTGTGAACAAAAGGAAACACTGCAGAGTGGCTCAAGAAAATACTGCAATTTAAGACAAAATGGTCATGACAACTCTTAATTTTCTTGATGAGATTAAGAGTTCTCGTTTGTTTTAACTTATATCATGGGCCTGTCAGGATTTTCTTGATATTCGATGAGGTAATATGGCACAGTAATAACCTGAAATGATAGCTCTGTATATAATGTGACTTGCTGTGTGGCTAGTTTCAGGGTGTGAACGGCTTCACAGGAAACACAACCCATGAGTAGGAAGGTTTATATCGTTTTACTAAATTAAGCAGTTGTGAATTTGTAGGTGTTATTTAATTTTTTCATGAGCTAGTTAACTGGCAGCAACTGAATGAAATAGGTAAAATTACTTCAGCATTTTCATTTTTAAAGAAAGGTTTGACCTTCAAAACATATGTTCTAAGCCATTGTGTTTAACAACACAAATATACATATCACAAGGAAGCAAACTTATCTTCATACCTAATTCTTTTTTATAGTTATACATTAGAAACATCAGACAACAATGACTCCTTATTTGCTAAGGCCTAGGAGATATGTTCACAACACTTGTCTAAGGGACACAGAAATGCTTTTTAATCCCACTTGGTGTAAGGAGTGGGCTGACCAGAGAAAAAGTCTTCAGATCTGGATCCAGTTCACATGCTACCGAAAGGCAGTATGTGCATGTCAACAGAAGTTCTCAGAAGACCCCATCCACTTGCAAATGCGGTCCTATCAATGACCTGAAATGTGACAAGTCAATATGTGTACCTCTTGGTTTGCCAGGAGCTGGAAGAGCTCTGGGTTTACGTTATCATAGAATCAAGCTTATGAGACATAACGTCTGGAATCATGCTGTTAGCCTAGCCCAACTTCTACTTTGATAGTGATTTTCAAAGATACTGTATTTTAAAAGACTGTTTTTTTAATATACTCTAAAACATGTAAATTTTAACCATATTCTAAAACAGACTTACCATAGTAATATATCTTCCCCTGAGAAGAGTTTTGCCTTGGTTACATTAACTGAAAAAAAGAATTTAAAAGTATATATTTGAAGAATTATTCCAGAATGATACTAAGATGCATTATTACCGCTTCTTTTAAGCTATTAAAAAACTGATCTGTGTTTATTGAGTTTAATATTATAGCAAGTTATTTAAAACAAAAATTACTTTTGAAATTGAATGAAAGTGGCAAATAAAAGACTAGTCATTCCATATTTTCATTTTCAAAAATTATCAGGCAGAAAACTGGTAAACTTGGTTTCTCCACCTAGATTTTTTCTGTCTAACAATTACTTTGCTCTTGTTTGCCTTTTCCTCCCATCTTATTTCAAAAAAGACTATTATTAATAAGAAAGTTCATGCAGAGATTTATATAATTCTATTTGTTTATAATGCTGAATCTAATGATCAGACATAATCTTGATTGGAAAAGATGTATCTCTTGCTGAACCACAATTTCATAGAGGAAAACATTTTAATTTAGATTAGCTACTAATACATCTATTCACAGTGCTTCTTTTTAAGGATCTTCAGCTTTCTTCAGATAGTTTCTTTCTGGGTGATAATACGGCAGCTAAACTTAGTAGTCAAGGCAGGGGTCTGGAGTACGGCCAATCTTTCTGGTTTTAAGTCTTTACAAACTGGAGCAAGTTGTTTAACCCTTTGGACTACATTTTCCATAATGTGGAATAGAGTGGGATATTAGGGTAATGTATAGTTGGATGTGTCAGACCCAGAGGTTAGGAAGGTAAGTAGATGGGGAGTAGGGTGTTGAACTCTGAGAGTAAAATTTGGCAGCAAATCGTCATTCTAAAAGAGGGGACAGAATTGAATAAACTTCAGTGTGGGCCTATACATGTTGACCAAAAAAAAAAAAAAAATCTCTTTTGCCAAACCATTGATTTCACTGATAACCTACAAAGTATATAATGAGAATTTATGGCAAAAAAAAAAAAAAAAAAAAAAAAAAACTAGAACAACGATCAAAGAAATTTGACCTCAGATTACATTCTTTTTATAGATGCTTTTTTCAAACAGATGTGTCCTTAATCATACAGGTAACGAGCTATAATTACACTAATCAGATTCTATTGTTGAGTCTTTTGATACCAGAAGAACTCAGAAAGCTTTAAGTGATACAGATATTTTGCATAAACTTTTCAGGAGAAATTGTGTGTCACAAATGAAACTTCAAGGCAATCATATGTCAATAGCGAATATTCCAGTACTTGTGGTCCTCTGGATGTGATACTTTCTGATGCATCTAAATCTATTGCAAACTGTTACTTCACAGATGACTTGTTACCCTCCTTTTCTTGAACTCTTTCTTCAAGATCACCACAGATGTTATTTCTTCCAAGGTCCTTACTTTATCCTATTCCCTTGCCCTCAGGCTGGACAGAGTGCTCCAAATTAGTCAAAAATTATACACACAGACATTAGAAACATTCTAGATAGTTGTGATTTTTATTGTGATGGTTTTTTTTCTCATTTTGTCTTGAGGGCTGTCTGTTATGAGGCACCGTAAGCCAAGAGAGCTCCTCTCTAGGAGAACCCTGACAGAGGGAAGGTTACGATCAGCTGTGTCAGTCAGGTGAGATACAATGAAGAGATGAAACAGAAATGCACCAACCAGAAAGCAATGTATTATTTATAGATCTCGGAGAGGTTAATGGTGTCAATGGGGAGGTGAGGCATGAAAAGTCTGGAGGCAGCTTGAAGCTCAAGCAGCAGGCAGGGAGCAAGAGAGAAAGAACCCGTGGGACTATGCCTTTATTAAAGTCCATGAACATTATTATTTAGGCTTTCCCACAAGAGGTGAGGACTGGGTAGTTTAAAAAACACATGTGGAAGGAGAAACATTTCCATGACTATGGTTTTATCATGGTCAGTGGCTGTGGGGTGTGTTGGGTTTCAGGTCAGTGAGACAAGGAATACGCAGGCTATCCCACAAACACACCCACAGGGAAGGTTCATTTTAACTAAGCCAAAGGTGATGGGATATGACCATTTTAAACAATTTATGGCAGGACTAAAAATGGATACTGCAGTGGCAGCTGTATCAAACAAATTTATAACCATAGTTTAAGCAAAAAAGAATTTATGAAGTGTGATCGACAGCTTACAATATTTTTAGGAAGAGCTCACAGTGTTTTCCAGGGAGACTGACGAAAAGGACTCTTAGCTAAACTTCCAGGAAAACTTCCCCAAATTGCAGCACAACAAAGCCAAGGGAGCTGCTACCTGTACCATGATTTGCAGACCCAAGAAACTGCTGCTGTGGCCACTAGTTCCAGAACAAGCCACCTCTGCCGGAACGGGGTGGCTGTCAAATCAGGGTCAAGTGCTTTATTGAGAAGTGATCAGCTCTGAAACTTCACAGCTTGTTGATCTATATCATCAAAATAGACATTTTCTGCACTCTGCCTCTCTCTCCAAATAATTTAGTACTTTTTGAGGCATGTATAAGCAATATTATTGGTATATCCTAAATCATGTATGGAATGCCAGTTACACAGTAGAGCAGAAAATTCAGCTTTTTAAAGTATGCCAATCTCTCTCTTTTCCACAGAGAACAGAATGCCAAAAAGTGATAAACACAGAATCTGACATATGCCCCTTCATTGTGCTTACTAGGAATTTATATGAGCACTCACCCTCTGCAGAAGATAAGGATTATAATATTATTGCAACATGTCTGTGAGACTTAATCAGCTTACATCAGCAGGGCCTATCTCAGAGTACTGTTATAATCTCAAATATATAAATACATAAAAATACTTTAGGAAAGTGTAATCCACATATTAAAAATTCCCAAATAGCTGTTATTGTGACTACCCTCATGCTTGTATATCTACTTAGATTGAAGTTTCCTTCAGAATAGTGACTATAACCTTATTTTATAACCTAGTGCCTATCAGAGCATCTGGCACATATTAGCTGACCAATAAGTCTTAGTTATTGATAATAACTAAGTGTAAATAATCTTTTGTTGTGTTTTCCTTAGAGACTGAGGCCATGGAAATACTAAGGGTACACATTGGTATTTCTTAAAAATCCTTGACTTAAAAAATGAGGACAGTTTACATAGATAAGAAAATCAAATTACTCATTTTTGTTTATTTGCCAATCAAGTAAAAATAAAAAGATTAATGCATATGCTTTTTAAAAACGTTAGATATTTATTAAAAATTGTGGCAGTCTCTTCTGTTAACTCTCATATAACTTAACAATTTTAAGTTAAATGTATTTATCAATACATTTATCTCTACCTATTATGGAGGCTATTATTTCTTAAATTTAACCTACTAGACATTCTGTTATTTATTACTCATAAACCAAATGAAACAGATTGGCTTGTAAGAGATGATACTGTATGTGTTTAACTTAGGGGATTCAGTGGTGAAAATTTTCAGATCGGAAGTTTGAAAATAAATAAAACAATGTGTTAAAGATTTATTTTTACCAAGTATTTTAAATTTTTTTCTGAGTCATTACTTTTGTTCTGGGTTTTATCCTTTTGTAAATGATTTTGTTTGGGTAACTAAAATCACTCTAGCTGTTTAGAATTGAAAGGGATGTTTGACCATCTACTAACTTCTCAACTCTGGGTGGAAGTGCCCTCTGTGCAATTCTTGCAAGGTGGTTGCCCATTTTCTGCTGGACCATCTTAAAACATTCAGGATGGGAAACTTTTCACTTCACAATATAGCTTGTTTCCCACATTATAATTTCTATAAAATATTTTCTTAAAAGACAATATAAATCTGTTTTCCTCTGCTTCATATTTGGTTTTATTTAGGTAAGAAATAATGGCTTTAAAATATGTTACTAATCTTACAAATGGAATGTTTATTGTTTTTACATATTTGAAAAGGTCCTCAATTCTACCCTAATAGTTTTCCTTCTTATGTTGATAAGTTGTACACAAAATGCCTACTGAAAATTTATCCTTCACCTGATTCACTCCTTCCTGATCCAAGATTTCTATTCTCACATTTCAGTAAGAGAATCATTTTCTTTCACTAGGAAGTTTTCCCCTTCAGTGCCTCTATCTGTGAGGTTTCCTTTAGAACTACCATAAATCTATAGATAGCTCTCAACTGCAATCTGGCTGTCCTTGTAAGAATTACATGTTCTACTCTTAAACCACCTTGTGAAAAAAAAAAGAGCATTAAAAAAAAATGAGGCAACACCCCTTTATCACTGGCTTAGTGGAGACTGCCTCATAGGGCAGTCTTTTTTACTTTCCACACCTTATGCAAGGCAGATGTGGTAGTAGTGATCAAACATCAAACGTGGTCTTCTAGGCAGATCAGCATATTACCCAACCTAAGTAACAGAGAAACTAAAAACTGTGAAAGATACAAACACAGTCTCAGGTAACTAACAAATGATATCAAAAAGTCTTACCTTGGTGTCGCTGGACTGTCAGAAGAGAGAAAAAGAGATAGGTGTGCACCCAAACTGCAAATTTGAGGTAAAACAAGTTGGAAAATCCGACAAACTCAGTGAACTTAACAGGATAAATTCAAAAAATTTACACCCAAACACTAAGTCAGACTATTTGAAACCAAAGATTAAAATACATCTTTGTGAAGCATCCAGTATAAAAGTGGAATATACCATATAAGGAAACAACAATTCATATTACTTCAGATTATCCAAAAGAATCCATGAAGATTGAAGACAGTTGAATAACATATTTAAGTCACTGACGGAAAAGAAATGTTATCTTAATCCTACATCTAATAAAAATATCTTTCTGGAATAAACCCAAAATAAAGATATTGTCAGATTAAATAATAGAATGAAACCTGGTTAGTATATTTTTGCCTCTTAAATTTATTAAACTATGTATGGCTGTTGAAAGCTAAAATTATAACAGTTTCTGATGGGAGTTTCAATGTAAGTAGATGTCACATCAAAAAGGCAAGAGGGTAAAAAACTGTGTTTAGTCATAAGAAGTAGAAAAAAGTAACTCTAAGTTGTTTGGGAAAGGTTTTGCATTTGTGTTTTAATCTCTAAAGCTGCAACTGTATTTAACTACAATTGACAAAACGGAATTTTAAAAAACATTAAAAATCAAACAAACAGAATTTAAAAATGAAACACAGAGGAGCAGAAATATAAAAGAAGGACCCCAAAGAAAACTAATAATAAAAAGGTAGACCCAGATCTAATTTATCAATAATAACATTGGAGGTAAATAAATGGTCTATGCATACAATATATAAAGAAAAGTCATCTTAATTTTATGTTTTAAAATACCCTCTTTTCTACTATTTATAAGCAATGCACTTAAAACATATTGATTAAAAAATGATGGTAAAGAAAATACCATGTCACTAGCCCTTTGAAAATAAAGCTCAAGTGTCTTTAGTAATATCAAACAAAGCAAATTTTAAAATCAAGAGATTATCTGGAACAAAGAGGAAATTTATAAAGTGATAAAGTCAATTCACTAAGAAGATATAATAATTCTAAATTTATATACTTAAAGTTCCTAAATATATAAAGCAAAAGCTGATAGACTGGAAAGATAAAGAGATAAATTTTCAACTATATTTGAAGACCAACACTTACCTATCAATAATCTATAGAATAAGCAGAAAAAAAATAGCAAGGATGAATTAATTGACATTTCTAAAATACTCCAGTCAGCAAAACAGAATACACATTAACACAAAGTGCGCATAAAACATTCAGCAGTATAGACCACATCTTAGGTCATAAAATACATGCTAATAAATATAAAATAATTGGATTTATTCCAAATGTATTCTTTGATCATATGGAAATTAAACTAAAAATCAATAACAGGATGTCTGGACAGTCCACATCTATTTGGAAATTAACACAGAACTAAATAATCCATATATCAAAGAATACGTCTTGAAGGAAACTAGAAATATTTTGAAAATACAAATAGAATATATTAAAACATATGAGATACAGCTAAATATTACAGAGATGGAAATGTAGAGCACTATGTGCTTATATTAGAAAAACAAGATATCAAATTGGTAATTTAAGAGACAATCTAAGACACAACAGGACGTAAAAGCCAATACCAAAGCAAGCAGAAAGAAGGATATGAGAAAGATAAAATCAGAAATCACTAAAATTAAGAACAGAAAATCAAAAGAAAAATTTATGAAGCCAAAACTATGTTTTAAAGCATCAATAATACTGATACACCTCTTGACAGTTTCTCCAATAAGAAAAGAAAGAAGGCACATGGACAACAAAAGAAATAATATCAACATAGATGGTAAAGGGATAATAACAAAAGAACTTGAACGACTCTGTGCACATTCGTTCCACTACCCAGATGAAATGTACCAGTACCTTGAAAGACACAAACCAATAAAATTTAATAAAAAATAAGTTAATAATCTAAATAATTCTATATTTTTTAAATAAAGTTTTTAGTTAAAAAAATTTTCAAACAAAAGAAAACACTTCAGAAGAAAATGGATTTGCTGGAGAATTTTTATCAACCATTTATATCAACCATTTACAGAATAATTAATATCAGTTCTATATTATCTTTTATAATAGCAGAAGAAAAAGAAATACTTCCATGCTCATTGTGTGAGGCCAGCATTACTCTGATACCAAGACCAGAAAATGACAATAAAGTAAAAGAAAACTACAGGCCAGTATCCCTCATATGTTAAATGAGTGTGAGCAACTTCAACACATATTATAAAATGGAATACTGCAATATATAAAGAGTATGACAGGTCGTAGCAAAATAGTTTTACACCAGGAAATCAATGCTAATTCAATATTGAAAACCAATAATTGGTTTCCACTATATTAATAGACTAAATAAGAAAAAATATGATTATATTAATAGCTGCAGAATAAAGCTTTTGACAAAATTTAGTATCCGTTTATTATTTAAAAAATTGAAGAACACTATGAGTAGAAAAATATCTACTTTTTTTTTCAGACACCATTATGCAGTGGAAGACTGAGCACTTTCCCCTGTGATCCAGGTAAGTATGGCCACTCTGGACTACTCCTATTTATTATTGTGCTGCAAGTTCTAGAAAGTATACTAAGGTAAAAAATAAATAAATAAAATGTATTCTAATTGTTAAGGAAAATAAACTGCCCTAATTTGAAAATACAATAATTTTGTATGTAAAATACACCAATGAATACACTAAATAACTTTAAAAGTTCAAAAGTAAGTTTAGAAAGGCCAAGAAACAAAAAACTATCATACATCAAAATTAAGAATTAGAAACTGAAACTTGAAAGAAAAAAATACACTTTACAATATGCTTCCCATTCCAAATAAAATAATTAGATACTAATCTAGCAAAATACTTGCAAAATATGTATAGGGAAAGCTACAAACACTGATGACAGAAATCCGAGAGGATGTAAATAAATGAAGAATAGTGTAACTTTGTAAAAAGACTGAAAGATACAGTAAGATCAGTTCTCTCCAAAATGATGTATGGAGTTAATGGAATCCCAGTCAAAATCTTAACAGAATTCCTTGTAGATACATAAACTTTATTTCAAAATTTATATGGAAATCTAAAAAATCTGAATTGTCAAAACAATTTTTAAAATTACAATAAAGTTGGAGGAGCTACATGATATTAAGACATATTATGATGCTACAGTAATGAAGACAGTGTAGTATTGACAGAATAAACTATGTAGACCTATTGAACAGTACACAGACCTTCACATATGGCCAATTGTTTTTGACAATGTGCAAAGACAATTCAATGGAGAAGAGCAAAGTTTTCAACAAATGGTTCTGGGATGCTTGGACTTTCTTTTTCTTTTTCTTTGAGACGGAGTTTCGCTGTAGTTACCCAGGTTAGAGTGCAATGGCACGATCTCGGCTCACCACAACCTCCGCCTCCTGGGTTCCAGCAATTCTCCTGCCTTAGACTCCCAAGTAGCTGGGATTACAGGCATGCACAACCATGCCCAGCTAATTTTTGTATTTTTAGTAGAGACGGGGTTTCACCTTGTTGACAGGATGGTCTCCATCTCTTGACCTTGTGATCCACCCGCCTCAGTCTCCCGAAGTGCTGGGATTATAGGTGTGAGCCACCATGCCCGGCCGATGTTTGGACTTTCACATACAAAAGTAATGAACCTGTAATGTCATATACAGAAAATTAACTTTAAATGGTTGATAGATTTAACTGTAAATGTAGAACACTGAAGAAAATGTAGATAATGTTCTTTATAACATTGGATAAGCAGATAGTTCATAAATGCAAAATCAAAAGCATTATCCATAAAATAAAAAAGAAGATAAATTAGACTTTATCAGTTCTCTAAAGGATATTCTATGGAAAGTGAGAAGAAAGGCAAAAGTAGACTGGACATGGTGGCTCATGCCTGTAATCCCAGCACTTTGGGAGGCCAAGGCTAGTGGATCACGTGACTTCAGGAGTTCGAGACCACCCTGGCCAACATGGTGAAACCCTGTCTACTGAAAATACAAAGTTAGCTGGGTGTGGTGGCACACACTTGTAATCCCAGCTACTTGGGAGGCTGAGGCTGGGGAATCCCTTGAATCTGGAAGGCAGACATTGCAGTGAGCTGAGATCATGCCATTGCACTCCAGCCTGGGTAACAAGAGCAAAACTCCATGTCAAAAAAAAAAAAGAAAAAAGAAAAGAGAAAGTAATAGAAAATATTTACAAATGACATATTTGAAAAAGGAATTGTACCCAGAATATATAAAGAATACAAAAGAATTATCTTTAGGAAAACAAACACCCCAATAGAAATTAGCCAAATATTTGAATAGTCATTTAATTAAAGAAAATATCTGGTTGTAAAATAAGCACATAAAAAAATGTTCAACATCATTAGCCAGTAGGAAAATTAATATCATATTTTGACACCATTAAAAACTTATTCATGTGGTTACTATAAAAATATTGGCATTTGTCACATATAGAAAGCAGAGAAAAAAACAAAAAGAGTTCTGACAACAAGGACTGTAAGAATGAAGAATAACTGAACCGCTCCTGCATTGCTTTACTAGAGGAATACAAATGCTACAGATGCTAGAAAACAGTTTGAAAGTTAATTACAAAGTTAAAAATAGAATTCTCATATGTCTCAATAATCACATTTATAAGTATTTATTCTAAAGAATGCAAAATATATGTTCACACAAAAACCTGAACATCTGGGGGTAATTTTTACCCAATGAGAGATTGTCTGGAAACATTTTTGGTTTTCCCAGCTTGAGAGGAGGGTGTTACTGGCATCTAGTGTATACAAGACAGGGATGCTGCTAGTGCACCAAGAAACAGTTCCCCACAGCAAAGAGTTATCCAGACCAAATTATCAGTAATGTGGACATTGAAAAAAACTATACTGTACATAAATGCTTTTAGCAGCATTAATTGTAACCACTAAAATCTAGAAACAATGTAAATGTCCCTTAGTGACTAAATTGATAAATTTTGACATATACATATAACGGAATATTCTCTGAACTAAAAAGGAACAAACTGTTCATACACATTGCAACAACTTGGATAAACATCAAATGTTTTATGCTAGGTAGAAGATGACTGACTCAGAGTGTTAGGTATTATATGATTCCATCCACATGATATACTGAAAAATGTAAAGCTTTAATGATACAGTTTTGTAGAAAGCCAAAGTAGCAACATCTTGCCTAACAGCACTGAGATCTAGATGCGCTACACTATGTACCAAGAATAGCAGCACAGTCAATCAGGATGCTTAGAATGCCACAGTTTCTCCATCAAGAGAGAAGGAAACATTTTGTGGTTTCCAGTGATGAGGGCTCGAGGTTAAGCATATCATGAAGAAATCCTTAGGGGTGATAAAATTGTTCTGTATTATGTTAGTGGTAGTGGTTACATGAATCTATGTGTGTTAAAACTCATAGGATTCTATACCAAAACAAAGACTTTTATTGCAAGTAACTTTTAAAAAAATAAGTCAGTTTATAAATATAATTTCTGTAATTATGTTTTATTATTAGAAATATTATTTTAGCAGTTTCCCTTAAGCATCCCATAGCTTCACAAAAGCTTTCATTCATTGTGATGTAATTGTTATATGCTAGATGCCTACATACATTATCTAATTCAACCCCTGCAACACTGTAAGGAATATATAATTCTAATTTTACAAGTGGACAAATAGTTATTTATACACTACTAACTGGGGGTGGTAGAATTTAAATCAGGCCAGTGAATTATAATTTTAGTGTTATTTTCAGTTATTTTTCTGTGATATTAAATTGCATTTTCTTCTTCTGCCTTTTGATTCTATACTTGGTATTGTTTAAAACTTTATTCAAGCATTCACTTTTTCTAAAAAACTCATATTAATATGACTATTGGGAAAAGCCTTGTCTAACAAATCATTGTTAACACACAATATGGTTTTCACCCAATCAGCTTGAGTTGTAACTCCTACAGTTTCCTTGTGTTGTGGGAGGGACACAGTGGGAGGTAACTGAATCATGGGGGCTGGTTTTTCCTGTACTGTTCTTGTGGATAGTGAGTAAGTCTCACAAGATCTGATGGATTTATCAGGTGATTCCATATTTGCTTCTTTGTAATTTTTCTCTGGCCGCCACCATGTAAGAAGTGCATTTTGCCTCCTGCCATCATTCTGAAGCCTCCTCAGCCATGTGGAACTGTAAGTCCTATAGAACCTCTTTTTGTTTCTAGTTTGGGGTGTGTCTTTATAGGCAGTTTGAAAATGAACTAATACAGTAAATCGGTTCCAGTAGTGTAGGGCATTGCTGAAAAGATATCTGAAAATGACGAAGTGACTTTGGAACTGGGTAATAGGCAGATTGGAATGGTTTGGAAGGCTCAGAAGAAGACAGGAAAATGTGGGAAAGTTTAGAACCTCCTAAAGACTTGTTGAAAGAATTTGTCAAAAATGTTGATAGTGATATGAACAATAAAGTCCAGGCTAAGGTGGTCCCAGATGGAGATGAGGAACTTGTTGGTAACAGGAGCAACGGTAACTCTTGTTATGTTTTAGCAAAGAGACTGGTGGCATTTTGTCCCTGTCTTAGAAATTCGTAGAACTTTGAACTTGAGAGAGATGTTTTAGGGTATCTGGTGGAAGAAATTTCTAAACACCAAAGCAATTCTAAGGATGACTTGAGTGCTGTTAAAACATTCCATTTTAAAAGGGAAACAGCATAAAAGTTCAGAAACTTTGTAGAAGCCTGATGTAGTAGTAGAAAAAAATATACATATTTTTTTGAGGAGCCTGATTATTATTAGGCAAGGAGCATAATGTCAATGCCCAAGACCATAGGGAAAATGTCTCTAGGCCATGTCAGAGACCTTTATGGCAGCCCTTCCCATCACAGGCCTGGAGGCCCAGGAGGAAAAAGTGGTTTCATGAGTTGAACCCAGGGTCCCCAAGCTGTGTGCAGCTTAGGGACTTGGTGCCCTGTGTCCCAGCTGCTCCAGCCATGGCTGAAAGGGGCCAATATAGAGCTCATGCTGTAGTTACAGAGGAGGAATCCCCAAGCCTTGGAAGCTTCCACATGGTGTGGAGCCTGCAGGTGCACAGAAGTTAAGAATTGAGATTGAGGGGCCGGAAACAGAATGATATGCTTTGGTGGTGTCCCCACCCAAATCTCAACTTGAATTTTGTCTTCCAGAATTCCCTTGTGTTGTAGAAGGGACCCAGGGGGGAGGTAATTGAATCATGTGGGCTTATTTTACCTGTGCTATTCTCTTGATAGTGAATAAGTCTCACACGATCTGATCGGTTTATCACGGGTTTCTGAGTTTGCTTGTTCCTTATTTTTCTCTTGCTGATGCCATGTGAAAACTGTCTCTTGTCTCCCATCATGATTGTGAGGTCTCCCCAGCCATGTGAAACTGCAAGTCCAATTAAACCTCTTTTCATTCCCAGTTTCGGGTATGTCTTTATCAGTACCATGAAAGCAAACTAATATATCATATAATCATGTGTTTTTTTTTCACTCTAATGAAGAATACTTACAGTTTTTACTCACATTCTGGAGTTTCTTTGTGGGCATGCCACAGGTTCGCTCCCAAGATTTCTTGGCTTTGAACAATCTCTGACCAGTGAATTGTTTTCATTTATCTTTATTACCTATAGTATTAAATATTTCACTTATGTCTCTTTATCATTTTTATTTGTAGATAGCATATTGTATTTTATTTCTCAATAATGACAGATTTTGAAGGAGAAACTGACATTCTAAGCATACTGACTGACTGTGCTGCTACACTTGGTACATAATGAAGCACAGCTAGATCTCAATGGTGAGATCTAGCAAGATGTTGCTACTTTGGCTTCTACAAAAACTCTCTTTGGAATGATTTCACTGAAGGCTTTCTTTATCTAATCCAGTTTGATACCACATGTGTTAAACATGCAAAATTTTATGAGGAATAATAAAAGACTATTTTAGAATTTTATTTATTTATTTATTTATTTTTTGAGACAGAGTTTCGCTCTTGTTACCCAGGCTGGAGTCAATGGCGTGATCTTGGCTCACCGCAATCTCTGCCTCCTGGGTTCGGGCAATTCTCCTGCCTCAGCCTCCTGAGTAGCTGGGATTACAGGCACACGCCACCATGCCCAGCTAATTTTTTGTATTTTTAATAGAGACGGGGTTTCACCATGTTGACCAGGATGGTTTCGATCTGTTGACCTCGTGATCCACCCGCCTCGGCCTCCCAAAGTGCTGGGATTACAGGTGTGAGCCACCACGCCCGGCCATTAGAATTTTTTTTTTTTTTTTTTTTGCATTTTGATGCCAAACTTTTGTAACTAGGCTTTACTGTTAAGAATGATACCAACAAGTTAATGCTCTTGGATATTGTTATTATTAATAATTCTTTCAAATTAAAATTTAAAATGGACAATTTTTCTAGATGCTCTTAATTATGCATATTTTGACATAACAGTGGTAAGCCATGCTTGTAAGTATAAATCCTCTGAATAAATTTCTTATACTGGGCATGGGCTCTCAGTGGATAATATTCAAACTTTGGTCTACTTCTGTGGCGGGAAGACCTTCAACAAACCCCCATTATACTTTAGAAAGTATACACTCTAGGGTAGATTAAGGTTGCTTGTACTAGAATAGTAATTCTAAATGAATCCTATAAATGTATTCCTCTAAAGTCTCTGATTGATGTAAGAATCCTGTGATATGGAAAGGCATTAAATTGACTCTAGCTATGTTGGAGATGGCATTGCATTTGTGGCAGCAAAACAATGATCAGAAGCATGATTAGAATGATGGCAAATCCTAGTTCAAACCTGGCTCTGCAGCAAATTACTTGGGTTACTGTAAGGTAAACTGTGAACCTGTTGCCTCATAGATTCATCTATTTCTTTTAATGTAGCCTATTATGTCATTTGTTTTTATAGCAGCTGTAGCATACATAAAACCCATTACATAGCCTGAAAGATTGTAGGCCCTGGAGAAAAACTATATGCATTCAAATCCTAGACCCAACTCATTAGTATTGTAAGCTTCAGCAGATACACTTTGCTTTTGTTTCCTAATCTGTAAGATAAACATAACAGATCTACCCCATATGGTACACAAGCTAACTAATATAAATCACATTTTCAGTGCCAAGTACATAGAAATTATTCAAGAAATATGAGAGTGAAAGTGATGATGATAACATGGATACCATGCTACATAAATGCCATCCTCTCTGTGTGAGAATTTGCTTCTGTACCCGAGGGAACAATATTACATTTGTGCCCACAAATACCATCTTCTATGTTCCAGCTTATTATTCCTCATCTTTGTGAAATTTTGGGGTCTTGATTCGGTTCTTTGGTTGTGTCATATCTATGACATCTCTGATGAATTGTGCCTTCATTAAGGGTAATATTAATACCATGTAACAATACATGTCTGAGTAACAAACTTTAGGGGCAAGTTAGTAAAATTCAATATAGGAAAACCTTGGTTAATTTGAGATATTTTATCAAAGGAGATTTTTGAAATATTGGATAGTCACACACCTAAGTATTATCATGTAAAATTAAGTTCTCAAGCTGGGCATGGTAGTGTATGCCTTTAGTTCCAGCTACTTGGGTTGAGAAGATGAGGGGGTGAGGCAGGAGAATTGCTTGAGTCCAGGAGTTTGAGTCTAGCCTGTGCAACATATCAAGAGCCTCATCTCAAATAGAATGAAATAAAATAAAGTGAGATAAAATAAAATAAAATAAAATGCAGTTCTTCCTGCAGAGCACAGAATGTAAACAAGACGAAATGCCTTATTTTTTTTTGAAATTGTAATTTTTATGGGTACATAGTAGTTATAAGGAGTGCATGAGATATTTTGATACAATATTGAAATATGCAATAACTGCATCATGAAAAATGGAGTATCCATCTCTTCTAACATTTATCCTTTGTGTTACAATCCAGTCATACTATTTTAGTTATTTTTAAATGTACAAATAAACTATTTTGACTATAGTCACCTTGTTGTGCTATCAAATACTTGGTCTTATTCATTCCTTTTTTTTAAATTATTCATTAACCATTCACACTAATCCCCCACCCCAGCACTACCCTTCTCAGACTGTGGTTACTATCTTTCTAGTCTCTGTCTCCGTGAGTTTGATGGTTTTGCTTTTTAGATTCCACAAATAAGTAAGAATATGTGATGTTTGTCTTTCTTTTTCTGGCTTATTTCACCTACCATGATGACTTCCAGTTCCATCCATGTTGTTGCAAATGACTGGATCTCATTATTCTTTATGGTTGAATTGTACTCCATTTTGTATATGTACCACATTTTCTTTATTCATTTATCAGTTGACAGACACTTAGGGTGCTTCCGAATAATTGGCTATTGTGAAGAGTGCTGCAACAAACATTGGAATGGAGATATCTTCAGTATACTAATTTCCTTTGTTTTGGATATATCCACAGCCAGATTGCTAGCTTATACAGTAACTCTATTTTTATTTTTATTTTTTGAGGGGCCTCCAAACTGTTCTCCATAGTAGTTGTACTAAATTACATTCCACCAACTGTCTATGAGAATTCCATTTTCTCCATATCTTCACCAGATTTGTTATCGCTTGTGCTTTGGATATAAGCCATTTTAACTTGGATGAGATAATATCTTATTGTAGTTTTGATTTTCATTTATGTGATGATCAGTGATGTTGAGCACATTTTCATATACCTGTTTTTCATTTGTATGTCTTCTTTGAGAAATCTTTTGAGATCTTTTGTCTATTTTTAATCAGATTATTAGATTTTTTTTCCCTGTAGACTAGTTTGAACTTCTTATATATTCTGCTTATTAATCCCTTGTCAGATGGGTAGTTTGCAATGATTTTCTTTCATTCTGTGTGTTATATGTTTTTTTTGTTGATTGTTACTTTTGCTGTGCCGAAAACCTTTTTAACTTGATGTGATCCTGTTTATCCATTTTTGCTTTGATTGCCCATGCCTGTAGGATGTTTTAGTCAGGAAATTTTTTCCCAGACAAATGTCCTGGAGATTTTTCCCAATGTTTTCTTGTAGTAGTTTCATGGTTTCAGTCTTAAATTTAAGTCAAAAGTCGTGGCTTCTTCTGACCAAGCAAGTAGCTAAAACCACTGAACTTCACTGGCACTCTGTTTAGAACTAGGGAATAGTAAAAATGAGGGTATATTTTTACTATCCTTGTATCCTTGTATTCTTGGTCTTATATACATTATTTGCATTTCTTGTACTCTGTTTAAATAGGAAAAGGACATGAAAACAAGCTGAAGCCTTGCCTAACTGATAATTCTTGCTACATCTTTAATGCAGACCCACCTCTGTGGTCTTGCCTAGCTCTTCATAATACTTGAAATTATGACACTTGGAGGAAATTATAGAATCTGAAAGCAATAAGCTTAAGAAAATCCTCTATATTGGGTGATATTATTATTTTTGGAACTTGGATATTAATGTATTTATTGAGACCTATGGTGGGCCTGTAGGTATGTCACCCTGATTTCCTCTAAAATACATGTAAGAGAACTGTTGTGAGAATTAAACAATATAAAATATGTCAAGAACCATAATAACTACCAATTAGTTCTTGAAACTTTACCTGGACCTCTTATTTAATTTTATTCTCATAATGCACTATGGCTAAGTAGGCTTTCAAATGCCATTTCTCTGAAAATTCAAAAAAGTACACAGCAGTCTGGAACCCAGGCCTGCAAATCTTTGTCTTGCACCAGTAAATCTTACAAGGCAAGATAAGGCAAACATATTGTGAACTTTCGCTTCTTCTTTACTGCAAGTTAATGCAGGAAAAGACAGGGCAATTTTCCACAAAGAGCACATCCTAATAATATCAGATTAGTACAAAATAGTGGCATCTTAGCAAACCTTGTGTTTTTCCTCTTTTTTGCAGTTGTTGCTGGAAAACATAATCAGAAGGTAGCTACTCTTTTACCATTATTGATTTTTCTGCACTTTCATTATTTTTGATCAGGTAAATGCTGGTGTCTTTTGTGGATTTACAGAAAGAACAGATAAAACAGAGATGTATGGCTCCCAAAGAGACAAGCTCTAAAGAGAATACTTCAATGGCGGTGAATAAATAGATAAATACCTAATGGGGTTACATCATACCCGCTTGTTCCATTTGATCATTTGTTATTTGTTATAACACAGGCTTGATATATTTTTTTTTCAGAAAGCCTGAACCTGACTGATGTGTTTTATATGTGGTAGAATGATATAGTAAAAAGACCAAATACTTTGAAATTACACTCATTTAGGTTTAAATGTACGCTATACCTTTTTTTTTATCTCTCTATGGGGTTATAGGTATTTTTTAACTCCTTGAGTCTCAATTATTTTTTCTTCTTAATAAAAATAGATGATCATAGTGCCTACTTCACAGAGTTGATATGTAGATAAAATGAGAAAATTATGCAGAATATCAAATACTCTTCCAGATGCCTTACAGGGACTTAAGCAAGTTCCTATTAATGAACATATTATTCTGTTTAAAAAATCTGTTTATTTACTCTATCCATTAAATATTTGTTGACTATTCTTTATGTGTCAGATGATAATCTAGATGCCAGTAGTCCGGTGGTGAACAAAACAAAGTTCTTGTTCACAAATAAATACATGACAACATGTGATACAAAAATGTAAGCAGCTTACGTGGTTAGAGATTACAAAGTGGTATTATTTTAGATAGGGTGGTCAGGCAGATGTCTCTGAAGATGTGACATTTGAACCAAGAACTAACAGGGAGCAAGCCAAGCAAATAGTGAAAGAAGGATTATAAGAGCAGAGAAAAATGCAAGGCAAAGCTTAGAGATGATAGTGTGCTGCCCATGTTTGAGAACCAGAATGTGGAGACAGCCAGCAGAGTGGTAGGAAATGCAGTGGGAGAGGTAGTTGGGAAGAACACTGAGAGTCAAGCTAAGGAACTTATTCCAAATGTGATGAAGAGAGGCCCTTGGGGAATTTTGAGCAGAGGGGTCCCAAGCCTGCCTTACGTTTTTTAATTCTTGGGTTGAGAACAGTCTATGTAAAGGCTTCAGTGAAAGCAGGGAGGTGAGGTGAGGGCATGGAAGTTTCAAGGCAAGAGAAAATGAAAGTGTGGTCTGGCGGTAATAAACCTCGGTAGCAATGACAAGATTCTGAACAACTTTGGTAGTAAAGTGGAGAATAATTATGTAACAGACTGATGTGTGTTTTCACATAAAATTAACCATGAAATCTTGTGTTTATCTTTTGAACTCTTCTTGCTTTTCTTGTGTTTATGTTTTGCATAAAAATATGCAACTGTTGAAAAGACAATACAATGAATCTGATTTATGCATCATTCACCTCCATAACTTGAAAACATAGCCAAGCTTGTTCCAGATTCCCCCTGCTCCCTCCTTTGAATTGCTTTGATGCCAATCCCAGATTTCTCTTTTCTGATGTATAAATACTTCAATATATATTTCTAAAGTGTAAGGACTCTTTAAAATTTTCAGTTACAATATCATTATCTCACCAAATTATCAATTAACAAAATCAAAATTCAGTTAGTGTTTATATTTCTCTAAATGGTTTACAATGTATTTTTACTTAGGTGTATTTGAATTAAAATCCAGGAAAATCTATACATTGTACTTTATTGATATGCCTGATAAGTTCCTTTTGATTTGAAAATACTCTTTTTCTCTCTCCCCCAATCTTATTTTCTTTTCTTTTTCTGTTTGAAATTCATGTCTACATATCGTGTAAATTGATGATGCTAATTGAGTCTTGTTTTGGGGGGGGCTAGGCTACTATACAGATTGTACAATATATCACCATCATGTGATAACCAATGTCTTATTCTCTCTGTTTTTGAGTTATAATTATCAGTTACTAATTATAACTGTGATTCACTAGTCTGAAAATTCAAATTTCTTCTCTATTTTTGGCTGGAATACTACTGTAAAAAGACCTTTCTCTCATAAGTATTTTGATTATTTGCAATCTTTTCTTTTATTAAATATCCTCTGAAAGTGACCAATTAGGTATATATTTGTTTGTTTAAATAATTATGAACTTATGAATTTAAATATATTTGATGTTTATATTGTCCTGATTTTGACCAGTGAGAGTTTATTTGATTTGGCCATTGATTGGATGATGCTCATCTACACTGGGAAAAGCAATCCACTTTACTGAGCTCACATGTTTAGATGCTAATCTTATCTAGAAATATCCTCTAGACAAACCCAGAAATAATGTTCAACTAAATACTTGGGCCCTCTATGATCCTGTGTGATTGAAACGTAAAATTGACTATCATTTTTTACTTCATCTGTTTTTAACTACTCTAAATCACTCAACTCTGAAAGATATGCATGACATTACTTCACTGAAATTTCTGCAGTGTGTAGACCTGGGTATGTGTGTGCATGTGGATGCATAAACAAAATAATTGTATTAGAATAAATGTATAAAAATCACCCAATCATAGATACAATGACCAAGAGCAGTTTAAAATATTTAAACTTTCTCTTTGTGCTTAAGGAAGATACAGTTTAATAATTGTTTTTGAAGATCACTTGGAATATTTCTCTGTGTATATTTATGCTACCAAATGAACATAAGTTAAGTTCATTTATTTAATTTCCTTTTTTGTTAATATGTTTTTAATTAATTAATTAATTAATAATTTTGAGGTGGAGTCTCAGTCTTGCTCTGTTGCCCAGGCTAGAGTGCAGTGGCATGATCTCAGCTCGCTGCAGCCCCTGCCTCTCAGGTTCAAGCGATTTTTCTGCCTCAGCCTTCCTAGTAGCTGGAACTACAGACACACACCCCCATGCCTGGCTAATTTTTGTATTTTTAGTAGAGATAGGGTTTTGCCATGTTGACCAGACTGGTCTCAAACTTCCAATCTCTGGTGACCCACTCCCACCTTAGCTTCCCAAGGTGCTCAGGTTATAGGTGTGAGCTACCAACCTGGCCAATTTCTCTTTCCATTTTTATTAATTACATTATAATAATTTATTTAATTTTTATAACATTGTAAAGTATACATAGTCTGGTCATTAGAGAAATGCAAATCAAAACCACACTGAGATACCATCTCATGCCAGTTAGAATGGTGATCAGTAAAAAATCTGGAGACAACAGATGCTGGAGAGGATGTGGAGAAACAGGAACACTTTTACACTGTTGGTGGGAGTGTAAATTAATTCAACCATTGTCGAAGACAGTGTGGCGATTCCTCAAGGACCTAGAAATAGAAATTCCATTTGACCCAACAATCCCATTACTGGGTCAATGGGATTGACCCAAAGGATTATAAATTATATACCCAAAGGATTGTAAATCGTTCTACTATAAAGACACATGGACATGTATGTTCATTGTGGCACTGTTTACAATAGCAAAGACTTGGAACCAACCCAAATGCCCATCAATGATAGGCTAGAAAAAGAGAATGTGGCACATATACACCATGGAATACTATGGAACCATGAAAAAGGATGAGTTCATGTTCTTTGCAGGGACATGGATGAAGCTGGAAACCACCATTCTCAGCAAGCTGACACAAGAACAGAAAACCAAATACCACATGTTCTCACTCGTAAGTTGGTGTTGAACAGTGAGAACACGTGGACACAGGGAGGGGACCATCACACACTGGGGCCTGTTGGGGGGTGGAGGAGCTAGGGGAGGGATAGCAGGCTATGGGGATATTGAGGAGGGATAACATTAGGAGAAATACCTAATGTAGATGATTTGGGGGATAGATGCAGCAAGCCACTATGGCATGTGTATACCTATGTAACAGTCCTGCACGAGCTGCACAGGTACCCCAGAAGTTAAAGTGTAAGAAAAAATAAATTAATTAAAAAATGAATAAATAACAACATATGGAATCAACAGACAATACTTTTCAAAAAGTATATATAGTCTGTTTTAGTCTGTTCCAGGCTGCTATAACAAAATACCTTTGATTTATAACTAATAGACATTTGTCCATCACAGTCCTGGAGACAGGGAAGCCCAAGATGAAGGTGCTAGCACATTTGGTGGCTGGTGAAGTTTTGCTGTCTGCCTCATGGGTGCTTTTCTGTTGTTGTGTCCTCACTGGACAGCAGGGCCATTAGGACAAAAAGGATCCCTCAGGCCTTGTTATAAAGGCACTAATTCCATTCATGAGGGTAGAACCTTCATATCTGATCAACTGTTTGTCCAGGCTACTTAAAAATTTGCTTTTGTTATTTATCCCCTCTCTTTATAAAGACATTTATTTAATTAAAATTAGATAATTTCCTCCATTTTATAAAAATTCTCTACTTAAAAAAACTTTATTCACATAGGATTTTACTACAGATTTTTTTTTGCCAAGATCACCAACAATTATCATTAATAATTTCTATGTAACCAAATTGAATAGTCTCAAATATACCTCACTTAATTCAAGTTTTCTGCAGCATTTGACAATGTTTTGTTTTCTTAATATTTTCTACATTTGACATCTGTCAAAACTGGAGCGGGGATAAATAACAGAAGCAAATTTCCTAAGTACCCTTTAGGTGCTGGGATACATTTTTTTTTTTTTTTTTAAGGAGAACTGACTTCAAAAGGAACACAAACGTTTATCCATGGAAAGAAGAATGATTATATAGGCCTAAATACAAATAGGTTTGCATGTGTTGTGATTGAAGTGGTTTGAAACTACTTTCTTATTGTACCTACTTTCTACTGAAATGTGAAGATTATATTGTCATAAGAAATAATAAGTTTGGGTGTAGGAATGCGTTATAAGAGATTGGAGAAGATAGAAGAAGGTATAAAATACATGCCCAAATGAGCGGAGGCGTAGCTCCACCAGCACAATGTACAGAGAAATATACATTTGGTGTTAGTAGCCGTATGTTTGAAGTGAGACTGATGACTCATTATGGTTATATATTGTCTTTGGAAACTTTAACCTGTTTAAGGACTGGCAAAGACTAAGTGCATAGTTAGAATCATACAAAATTTAAGTTTTGTGAGGTAAGTAGAAGCAAGAAAGAGAGTGTGCCAATATAGTAAAACTATGTGCAGGTAAATGACTATAACAACGGTAATTGAAATTGAGCTAAGTAAGAAACAATGTGAAGACATATGGAGAAATAAATGGTTAAAATTTGCAGGACTGAAGATTCTGTTGTTTATAATTGCATCACTTAGACCAATAGGATTTTTTTTTAAATTTTTTTTTATTGCATTTTAGGTTTTGGGGTACACATGCAGAACATGCAAGACAGTTGCGTAGGTACACACATGGCAGTGTGTTTTGCTTGCTTTCTCCCCTTCACCCACATTTGGCATTTCTCCCCAGGCTACCCCTCCTCCCCTCCCCCTCCCACTGGCCCTCCCCTTTTCCCCCAATAGACCCCAGTGTTTAGTACTCCCCTCTCTGTGTCCATGTGTTCTCATTTTTCATCACCCACTTATGAGTGAGAATATGCGGTGTTTCATTTTCTGTTCTTGTGTCAGTTTGCTGAGAATGATGTTCTCCAGATTCATCCATGTCCCTGCAAACGACACAAACTCATCATTTCTGATTGCTGCATAATATTCCATGGTGTATATGTGCCACATTTTCCCAATCCAGTCTATCATCATTGGGCATTTGGGTTGATTCCAGGTCTTTGCTATTGTAAACAGTGCTGCAATGAACATTTGTGTGCATGTGTCCTTATAGTAGAACGATTTATAGTCCTTTGGATATATACCCAGTAATGGGATTGCTGGGTCAAATGGAATTTCTATTTCTAAGGCCTTGAGGAATTGCCACACTGTCTTCCACAATGGTTCAACTAATTTACACTCCCATAATAGGATTTTGTAGACAGAAAATACGCTTTCTTACATTATCAATTTAAAGGTGATGTGGTTATTAATAACAAAGTCCATGCTAGTAGTTATCAAACTTTTTAGTTTGTGATCCGATATTAGAAATAGAGGATAGTTTGCAAATATTTTCTCCCATTCTCTGGATTGCGTCTTTACTGTGTTGATTGTTTCCTTTGAGATGAACAAGCTTTTCAGCTTGATGTGATCCCATTTGTCCATGTTTGCTTTCTTTGATTGTGCTTTTGAGGTCTTACTCAAGAAATCTTTGCCCAGACCAATGTTCTGAAGCATTTCCCCAATGTTTCTTCTACTAGTTTCATAGTTTCAGGTCCTAGATTTAAGTCTTTAATCCATTTTGATTTGTTATTAATACATATATATAACATTTCCCTCACAAATATATACACCTATTGTATACCTAAAATAATTAAAAATAAAAATAAATAAATTGAGGATATCCTAAAAGTCTTAGCTTGAAATTACATTTAGGCTTTTGGAACACTCATATTTTACATTTTTACATTGAGACATTCTACATAAACATACATATATTTGAATAAAAAGTTTTGCAAAACAATTTTAATCCATACACATTAGAAAACATTAAATTCTATTCTGTTTTTAAGATGCTGATTATTAATTATATGGTAATTTTCATGACCCCTTCAAGGCCAAAACATGAAGTTTGTAAAATAGTGGTGTGGGGTGTGACCATGCGAACTTTTGACCAAGCAGATGCATATCAGGTAGAGGAGTCCCGGATTCTGTAAAGGCAAATGAAAAGATTATTAATAAAGGGAGAAAGAGATAGATGCAAACAATGACAGAGGCCTGAAAGCAGGATTCAGATAACTGAAGCCAGGAGAGGAAGTGCATGACTAGCAGGTGGCCATTAATTTTAAAAAGGTATTTTACCAAATTACTGAAGAAAAAAAGAGATTATTTTACTACTGTGTGTATATATATACATGTGTGTGTATGCATATATATGTCTTTTAAAAAATTCTATATTTTTTGTATTAATATATAATTGTTCTCTTAAGTAATATCCATCCCCTCACAGTGAGTTCATAGGGAAATACCTAAGCAAAATGCTTTTCCAGGAGGCAATCACATGGAGAAAAGTATGCCTCTAAGATGTGATTCTAGATGTGGTTCGGTGGCTCTTATTTCTAGAGAGTGTATGAATTTCTTGATTTGTGTTTTACAAAGAAAAGGTTTCTAGAAAGATACTTTAAGAATAGGGTGTTACAGTGCTTTTGCTCATGAAAGGAATATACTAGAACTTGAAACAAAATGAGAGGAAACATTAAATTTAAAAATTTTCATTTTATAAGCACAATTGTGTTTATTACTAATAAATTTCAGATTTATTTTTATTTGGTTATCCACTAGTATTTTAACTAATTTTTAAAAATACAGCCAATTTCAATTGTGCTGAAGGAGATTATCTGAAGGCATTTGTTTTATTATATGTTCGGTTCAGAGAAGGCAAGAGGGAGCAGCACTGCCTTTTAAGTCTGATTGTGATGATGATACCAAAGTCAAGAAAACCTGAAAGAGAGTTGAAAAAACACGAGGACAAAGTTTAACTGATTTTTCTCAACTGGTTTCATGTACTAATTTAGATATTCTGAATTTTATTTTCTTTAAGAAACAGAGCTTTTCCTAACACAGATGAGTCTAAAGCCTGTAATAATAAAATACTTATTTGGAATAAATTTCATATACAAATGGAAAAAAATCAATGAAATCACTTAATTAAAATCATTTAATGAGGACCTTTTCTGTGTCAGACATTATGCAAGATACTCTTAGAATACACATTCAAGATAAATAAATAAAACTTTCCCACATTAAAAACTCTTAAACACTCATTGAGATAAATAAGCATTATGTATAAGATAAAGCAAAGCATATATCTCTATTCCTGTTAGTGATGCCTCCCCTAAATCAGATTTATAAAATGAATGCTTGTGGCATGATTTAAGTGTTAAAGTTACTTGGAGGATACTGTTTTATTTACCAAATACGACTCAATTTCTATAATAATTAAATAAATAATTACTTTTCTCTCTTCGTAGTGGCACCATTTCTAAAGTAGGAAAACTTTAATCTGAAAAACTGATAACAATAGAGACATGTATCTTACAGGTAAATATATGAGATAAAGAATATATCTCACAATTCTATGATATAAAAATGTTAATAAATTTTATAAAGTGAGATGTAGAAATGAGATTTAAAGAAAAGTAGAAAGAAAGTCTTGGGATTGTTAGCCGCTCCAGGTCTGTTTTCTTCACTGACACTGGCGTCTTCCCTCTGATGTAGATGAATGCAGCTGCAGCTCTCTGCCAACTATAATTCGGTTGGCAGTAATTCTACCCTAGCAGAGGGTACATGATTGCTACTTATCCAGCAGAAACAAAGGTCTTGTGAAGTGTAATTCCATGTTCATGCTGCTTCTTCATTACTATACTTTATAAATAATTTATTCACTTTGCTTTATTTTAAACCCTAGGTATTTGAATATGATGTGACATGTTTTACTCTAAACTACCAAAAAGTACTCATAATAGACACACCGACTAAAAATAATCATGATAATAATAATAAAAACTCAGTATTTACTGGGTAGTTATTACTATGTGCCAGACACAGCATTTTGATATATTACTTATGGAATATAGTAAACTATAAAATATCCACTATTCTTACCATTTTATGGGTAAAGAAATGAAGGGTTAGATGAATTAAGTACTCTGCCAAAAATTACATCTAGTATATTGTAGGCTAAATGCTGGTTTTCTATCATTGTGTTAAGGGATAAACGATATTGTGATGTTACAATTTGTTTTTCTTCAAGGAAAGAAAAAGAAGATTGATGAAGTGACTGAAAAGCACAGGATATACTTCTCTATTTATCCAAGTATTTGAATCTCAATAAGGAAAAATCATAACACAAATAATTTAAAGAAAAAACTGTGAGCAATGGCTGATAAACTCTCTATGTTGCTTTTAATTCTAAGCCAGGCAATAGTATCTCAAAATATCAAAAAATTTGGATCAAAGTTTTCAGATGCTTTAGAGGCCAGCATAAAAGATATCAATTACTAACCATGCAGTGATTTTTGAAAGATCTCAAATTCTGAGAGAATATCTCAAGAAATCTTTAAATATGATAACATACCTAGCAATAGGAAATATCAATCAAATTGTCCTTGAAGAGTGATATTATATTGGTGTTTTCTACTCAGTACATCAAACAGACATCACATTGTGCAATCACTATGTTTGTGTAGGGAAATGAAAACATAAATTTAAGCTCTTCATTAAAATTCTATTTTATAATGCTGTGGCAAATTGTAGTTTATTCGTTGTAATTTTACATTAGCTTAGTGTGGAAGGGTTTTCTTTCTTCCTATCCAGGCAGATATATTTTTCTTTTATTCTCAACTTCAAGTTCTGAAACCAAGACTTTATGTAAATAGAAACACACACACACACACACACACACACACACACACACGTGTTCTCCACATTCGATAGCCATTTTAGATTCAAAATAGAGATAATATCTCGTTTTATTTCTCTAGGAAATATCCTAGGTGAAATATCATATAATAGGCTGGTGTTGGTGGTAGCTTGATGATGCAGGAAAGCAAGAAAAATATAACAGGAGAGACATAGGAACAAATTTTAAGTAAGTAATGTTATATAGGATTTTCAAACAATTTGTTTTGTTTAGAAAAGTAGTTAAGAAGTTTATATACATCCATAAGAGATTCAAGGTCAAGATCCATGCTTTGGTTTACAAATATTTTGGTTGACTCTCTCTCTCTTATAGGACTCACAATACATTAAAATTTATTTAGTTGCCTGACTTGACGTATAGACCAAACGTCTAGAAAACAGGCATATCTTGGAATCTTGAATACTTACTTTATTACTGGCATATGATAGTTGATAAATAAATTTAGTTTCCAACTGATAATTGTAAAATGTAAAATAATATAACTTGATCTGGGATTTGATACCCTTTGGGCCATTTTTTGTTCACACAAAAGCATACAACCATATTGCTGTTCCTGCTGATGATAGATTTTTTTATGTTATACACAATAACTGATCACATTAATTCACAATATTAAAAGATATAATTAATATTTTTCAATTATTAAAAGGATAAAATATTTTAACTACTAAAATTTGAAAATACAATGAAAGGATAAAATAATTTAAAATTGATAACCACTCCCAATGTTTTGAGGCATATATTTTCAAATATTCATATATAAACATATATACACTGTATGTATGAATACATACATTATATTAGATATTCACCTACATGACTTTTTCATTAACTTTTTATTTTAGATTATTTGAAGGGAATAATCATAGAGATGATGCAGACAGTTTCCACATTTCTCACACCCAGTTTTCCTTACTGTTTACATTTAAAATTAGTATGTTATATACGTAACAATTACTTAACAGATATTAACACATTATTATGAAAGTGCATATTACAAAAATTCCCTTTGTTTTTTTTAATGTCCCTTTTTCTGTTACAGGGGCCCATCCAGGATGCCACATGATGATTAGTTATCATATGTCCTTAGGCTCCTTTTGATGTAATACTCGTTAGATATTTTGTAACATGTCCCTCATTTTGTACTTAAATACTTTTTAATCACAATTATGTTGGGATTAGGGGTTTTGGGTAGAAAGACCAGTGTCATTATTATCACAAGACATCAAAGGCATATACTATCAACATTACTATTTACTACTGATATTATGCTTGTTCACATGGCTGAATAATGTTTATGAGGTTTCTTCACTGTAATGTTACTCTTCCTCCCTCTTTCCATACTGAGCTCTTGAAAAGACAGTCTTTAAGCACAACTCAAGCTTAACAAGTGGAGATTTTTGCACCATTCTTTGAGGGCAGAAAATCTACATAATTTTTTGGCATCACTTTACCCTGGAGATTGGTTTATTCTCCCTCATTTTTTATTAATACAGGCAATTATTTGTTTCAGAATAGGCATATAAATATTTCTTTTATAGTTTTGGTTGTAATCCAATACAATTTTTTTAGTGTTGTTTAAATTGTTTCAGTCTTGAGCACTGAATAATTTTCAGTTGTTTTTTTTTTTTTCCAGTTTGTTCCCTGGTGTCCTGGTATACCTCCATCACTGTGATTTTGTTTGTTTTGGATACTTATTTATTTTATGGTACTAGCAGATACTTGGGGGTTATCTTATATATGTCCTTCTCTAGTACTATGATCAGTCATTTTTCCCAGGAGTCTTGAATCCTTTTATTGGGGAATGGTATTAGAAACCAAAATTTGGAAACTAAGTGTGTTTAAACTAAACATAATTCATACTGATGTCTCTATTTTTAGTCCAATGTCAAATGAATAAATCTATCTTTTTCTGATTGCTTGTCCATAATATCACATTTAGCATCTTTTCCCCTAACGCCTTCAGTGAAGATGTTTTATACATCAGGAATAAAATAAGATACATCTGTCACAGTCTGCATTCCATCCTGAGATTTCACCATTCTCTGAATTTATTTTTGTTTTAATTTGCCTACATTAAGTTTCACTTTTCATGCCGTAAAGTTTCATGGGTTCTGAGAAATGCAGAGTGCCTTGTATATACCATTAAAGTACTATACAGAATACTTTCGCTCTCATAAAGTTTATATGTGCTTCACCTATTCAACTCCCTACACCTCAGCTTCTGGCAACTACTGTTCTTTTTTCTGTTCTATAGCTTTGCCTTTTTTAGACTGTCTTATATATGAAATACAATATCTTGCTTTTTCACACCACTTTACTTTACTTACAAGTTTTAATATTCATGTATACTTTTGTAGTGGCTTGACAGCTCATTTTTTTTCATTGCTGAATAATTTTCCATGGAAAGAAGGTACCACAATTTGTTTGCCCAGTTACCTATTGAAGGATTATCTTGATTGTTCTCAGTTTTTTGCAGTTATGAACAAAGCTGCTATAAATTTTCATAGGAAAGTTTTTTGGCGGAATTACATTTTTAGATAAGTTGGATAAATAGCTAAGGACTTCATTGCTAGATTGTATGGTAAGACTATGTCTAGCTTTATAAAAAATTATAAAAATGTCTTCCAAAGTGATTGTACCATTTTGCATTCCCACTAGCAATAGACATGAGCTCTTATTACTCTGCATCCTTGTCAGTAATTAGTATTGTGTGTTTTGGGTTTTTGCTATTCTAACAGATATGTAGTGGCATGTATTGTAGCTTTACTTTATACAAGATAACCTTGATGTCTGCATAATACTCACTTTTGTTGATATAAGACTAAATTATTTAACTTAGTTTTATAGGTTGTTTATAATTTTCTTTCATCAAATTTTAAATAATATGGCAAACATTCTTCAAATAAATCTGTGTGTATAATTATGATGATTTCTAAGAAAATCATCATTTTCCTATTGCTTTTTAAAGAGTTCTTCATATATTTTGGATACCAGTCCTTTAGGCAAAATGTATTTGTTTCTCAAATATTTTGTCAGTCTAAGGTTTTCTTTTCAATCTCTTAAACATACATTTGCTGAAGATAAGTTTTCAATTTTAATGAAGTCCAATTTCTTAAAAATTTTCATGGATTATGCTTTTGGTGTTGTATTAGCTGTCCTGTTTTACTCACCCAGTCATTTGTCATTGGCATTTGAGTGGGGTTGGTTTTATATATTGCCATAATTAACAATTATACACAAAAACTGTATGTATACTTTATTTCTCATGTGTGTAAGTATATCTATGGAATAAGTTTTCAAAAGGTGTTGATTTAATAGCTAATTAAAAATAATTTAAATTTTGATATACATTAACAAATTTTCCTTTCTAGTATTTGAACCAACTCACAATCTTATTAACAACATACAGAATTGTCTGTTTTCCTACAGATACTGTAAAACTTTTAGATTTTGCTAATCTAATTGCTGAGACATGGTGTTATCATAGTTTTAATACATTTTTTCTTTATTATGAAGATCCATTTACTGTCCCTCTTGCTTTGAAATGCATTTTATATCATTATTCCTTTTCAGAAATGAAAATTCCTCTCCTTATCTTCAGTCTCAGTTTTGCCAGCATATTTTAATCCCACTAATATATGTGCCTTAGGCTCTGCTTTCTCTCTTATTACTGTAGACAAACTTTCTGAGGTCCAATTTATCACTAATCACTCCACTTTTTCACTATTTCAATTGGCTCTATTCTACTCATATATGGTATTCCAAAAAGTCTTCCCTCTTTCTCATGTATCCTTAGCTTTTCTCTCCCAAGTCCTGGTCTCCTAGGTCCTACTTGATCTTATCCCTACCGCTGGTTGTCTTTCTTTTTTCTTTCATTTTTTTTTTTTTTTTTTTTTTGAGACGGAGTTTTGCTCTTGTTACCCAGGCTGGAGTGCAAAGGCGCGACCTCGGCTCACCGCAACCTCCGCCTCCTGGGTTCAGGCAATTCTCCTGCCTCAGCCTCCTGAGTAGCTGGGATTACAGGCACACGCCACCATGCCCAGCTAATTTTTTGTATTTTTAGTAGAGACGGGGTTTCACCATGTTGACCAGGATGGTCTTGATCTGTTGACCTCGTGATCCACCCGCCTCGGCCTTCCAAAGTGCTGGGATTACAGACTTGAGCCACCGTGCCCGGCCGTCTTTCTAACTCATCTATTCTCTCCCCAACCTGGCTCCAGTTCAGTCACTAATTACTTTTTTTTTTTTTTTTTTTAACAAACACTCCACTCATTCTCTTGCCTCCGAACCATAGCTCTGTCTGATACACTGTCTCTGGTAATCATGTAGGTAATTTACTTACCTCCTTCACGTTTTTACTATGTAACTTCCAAATTAGTGATGGGTTTTACTTAAAATCGCAACTTAAAACACAGTATCTCCCTGATTTATTTTCCTCCTTTACACTTATTGCCATGTAAAATACTTTATATTCTATTTATATATTTCTTTAAAAATTTTTTTTTTGAGATGGAGTCTCATTCTGTTGCCCAGGATGGAGTTCAGTGGCATAGTCTTGGCTCAGTGTAACCTCCACCTCCTGGATTCAAGCAATTCTCCTGCCTCAGCCTCCCAAGTAGCTGGGATTACAGGCACCTGCCACCACACCCTGCTAATTTTTTGTATTTTTCGTAGAGATGGGGTTTCACCATGTTGGCCAGGCTGGTCTCGAACTCCTGACCTCATGATCCACCTGCATATATTGTTTCCTCCAACTCTAAAAACATTTTCACAAGGGAAATTTTTTTGTCTGTTTTGTTTATTGATGTATTCAATCCCTGAAGTACTCATAAAAATTTACTGAGTGAAAAACTGAAAGAATAAATAAATATTTATATTTTCCCAATATCGTTTTTTTAAAAAATGTGTTTTGCTCTGTCTCAGGCTGGGGTGTAGTGGGATTATTATAGTAACCTCAAAGTTCTAAGTTCAAGTCATCCTCCTGCTTTGACCTCCCAAAGTGTTGGAATTATAGCTGTGAACTGCTGTGCCTGGCCTCTGATATACTTTTAAGGAGTTATTTATGAACTAGTAAGATTAGCCCTTTGTTTAAGATGGGAGTTACATACTGTTAGTTATTTGTGTTTTAATTTTTCTTGTTTTTATCCATGTGGAGAGTTATAACTTAGTTAGTGACTAATTTGTGCTTTATGGTTTCAGGTGTTCGAATAAAATGATAAATGATTATAAGAAAAATTGTTTTATCCTGATTCATATGACATTTTTCACCTTTTTGATGTTTATCATGATATATAGCATTTGATATAGCTTCAACTTTATTGTCTTTTTTTCGAGATGGTTACACATTGTTCCCACAATATTTGTTGAATAGATTATCCTTTCTCCCACTGATCTGGTATTCAAGGAGAAGTGTAAAATAAGAGCCAGAGAACTATGTGGTAGTAATACTGGATTCAAACAATAGATTAAATAATAAGCATTTTATTTTTATCAGACAACTGATAGTTTGAAATATAAACCTTTATTCTGAACACCTCATTATCAAAAAATAAAGTTAAACTCATTGGAAATTCAGAGAAGATTTTTTTAATGACACATTATCTTTTTGTTTTGTTTTGTTTTTGTTTTTAAATTATACTTTAGATGCTAGAGTACATGTGCAGATCATGCAGGATTGTTGCATAGGTAAATACATGGCAAGGTGGTTTGCTGCCTTCATCCCCTCATCACCTATATCTGGTATTTCTCCCCTCGTTATCCTTCTCTCCTTCCCCACCCACCACTGTCCTTCCCCTAGCCCCCACAACTGACCGCAGTATGTGATGCTCCCCTCCCTGTGTCCACGTGTTCTAATTGTTCAACACTCACCTGTGAGTGATAACATGCAGTGTTTGGTTTTCTGTTCTCGTGTCAGTTTGCTGAGAATGATGGTTTCCGGATTCATCCATGTTTCAAAGAAGTACACTACCTCATCATTTTTTATGGCTACATTGTATTCTATGGTATATATGTTCCACATTTTCTTTATCCAATCTATCGTTGATGGACATTTGGGTTGATTCCAGGTCTTTGCTATTGTAAACAGTGCCACAATGAACATATGTGTGCCTGTGTCTTTAAAATAGAAAAATTTATAATTCTTTGGGTATATACCCAGTAATGGAATTGCTGAGTCAAATGGTATTTCTATTTCTAGGTCCTTGAGGAATCGCCACACTGTCTTCCACAATGGTTGCACTAATTCACACTCCCACCAACAGTGTAAAAGTGTTCCTATTTCTCCATATCCTCTCCAGCATCTGTTGTCTCCAGATTCTTTAATGATCACCATTTTTTTTTTTTGTAAAGTGTCTGTTCATATCCTTTGCCCACTTTGAATGGGTTTGTTTGTTTTTTTCTTTACATCTGTTTTAATTCTTTGTAGATTCTGGATATTAGCCTTTTGTTAGATGGATAGATTGCAAAAACTTTTTCCCATTCTGTTGGTTGCTGGTTCTCTCTAATGATTGTTTCTTTTGCTGTGCAGAAACTCTGGAGTTTAATTAGATCCCATTTGTCTATTTTGGCTTTTGTTGCCATTGCTTTTGGTGTTTTAGCCATGAAATCCTTGCCTATGTCTATATCCTGAATGGTTTTGCCTAGGTTTTCTTCTCAGGTTTTTATGGTTTTAGGTCTTATGTTTAGATCTTTAATCCATCTAAAGTTAATTTTCATGTAAGGTGTCAGGAAGGGGTCCAGTTTCTGCTTTCTGCACAATGCTAGCCAGTTTTCCCAACACCATTTACTAAACAGGAAATCCTTTCACCATTGCTTGTTTTTGTCAGGTTTGTCGAAGATCAGATGGTTGTAGATGTGTGGCATGGCTTCTGAGGCCCCTGTTCTGTTCTATTGGTCTATATCTCTGTTTTGGTAGCAGTACCATGCTGTTTTGATTACTGTAGCCTTGTATTATAGTTTGAAGTCAGGCAGCATGATGCCTCCAGCTTTGTACTTTTTGCTTAGGATTGTTGTGGCTATGCAGACTGTCTTTTGGTTCCATATGAAGTTTGAAGCTAGTTCTTTTTTCAGTTCTGTGAAGAAGTTCCTTGGTAGCTTGATGGGGATAGCGTTGAATCTATAAATTACTGTGGGCAATATGACCATTTTCATGATGTTGATTCTTCCCAACTGTGAGCATGGAATGTCTTTTCATCTATGTCCTCTCTGATTTCCTTGAGCAGTGGTTTGTAGTTCTCCTTGAAGAGAGAGAACTGTTTCCCTGTTTTCTATTCCCCTTCTTTCTCCAGAGAAGATTTTTTAAAGATAATAATTAATGGACTAGATGAGATAGTTTATAGAGAAACAGTCAAAAACAAATGACCAAAACCATGGCTTAGAATTTACAAATAAATGTGTGAATCTCAAGTTGCTCACCTAAAGGGAGTTTTTAAAATGTGTTTTATGTAATTACTTCTACATGCATAAGAGAAAAGTCTTGTTATCTGAGCCAGACTGTACTGTACTGCAAATACCTGCATTGTTTCAGAAATGCAGACCAAGTAAAAGCAAAAGAAATATCCAGGGGAGAGGTATTATGCTACAAACATTGCTAAATGTGAAAAATGGTAAAATTTCATTTACAAATTAATTAAGCAAATTATTATTTTTTAAAAGCATCAGCAATACCAGACTTGAAAAAAAATTTACCAAGGGCAGTGAAAGGTATGCAACTGACCAGAAATAAGATTTCTACCATTTTCCCAAAAGTCCACATGACCATCAGATTATATTCACATTACAGGGCAGTTCTCAGAGATCATATCATTATCTATAAAATGTGGAAAATAACATAATAATATAATCTACTACCTAACATAATAACATGCAAACCCACTTTATAAACTACTAAAAACCACAACATATGAGTCACTCTGAGGAAACTATGAGGGAGGTGGTAAAGCTACTAAGGAAAAATTCTGATTAAGTCTATATGCTTTTCAAATCAGAGCACAATTGAACAAAATCGAGTGAGCAGCTATATTGTGGTGCTCTGTAAAAGGAAAGGGGATAAAGAAAATAGAAATTTATGAATGCCCACCATGTACAAGGCACTGTGTTTATGCCTTACACAGATATTATTTAGACTTAAAAATAAACTGATACTTGCATAACACCAACATTAAACATATTTTTAATGAAGGCTTAGCATTATGATAAGTAAAACATACATATAGTATATAATCATGAGTTTTAAAAGGAACTGAGGTTCACAGGACAGATCCTACTGCCACCACCCTGTGAAATGCTTTAGTTGACACCACCTATTGGAGCATATAGACCAGCGACCTGGGAGCAGCTCAACTCACCAGCACAGTGGGTTCCTAAGCTGGGGGAGCCAGAAAACAAATTCAAGTCCTGATACAAGACTCCCAGAGTTAGGGCATGCAGTCCAAGAGTTGGGAGCTGAGCCTTGGCTCTCTAAAATCTTACAGAAGTGAAGGCAGTTGACTGAACCTCCTTATACCATAATGAAACCCTCAAGAGGATAAATTGAAAGATTAAAAAAAAAATCCGAAGGACAGCCACTTTAAAGACTGAAGGAACATCAGCCCATAAAGATGAGAAAAAATAAGCCCAAGAACCCTGACCGCACAAAAGCCAGAGTGCCTTCATTCCTCCAACTGATTATGCTACTGCTCCAGTAAGAGTTCTGAACTGAGCTGAGATGGCTGAAATGACAGAAATATAATTCAGAATATGGAAGAAACAAAAATCATTGAGATGCAGGAATACATCAAAACTTAATCCAAGAAAACTAAGAATTATATTAAAATGATACAGGGAATAAAAGAAAAAATAGCCAATACAGGCAAGAACACAACCAACATAATAGAGCTAAAAACTTACTGCAATAATTTGATAATGCAACTGCAATTTTTAATAGTAGAATAGACCAAGAAGAAGAAAAAATTTCAAAACTTGAACACTGACTTTCTGAAATAAGGCATTCAGACAAAAATAGAGTAAAATGAATGAAATGGAATGAACAAAAACTCTCAGGAATATGGAATTATGGAAAGAGACCAAGTCTATGACCCACTTGTGTGTTTCTGAAAGAGACTGGGAGAATGGAAGCAATTTGGAAAAGCTATCTTTGGATATCATCCATGAGAACTTCTCTAACCTAGCTAGAGAGGCTTGTACTGAGGTTCATGAAATGCAGAGATCCCCACAAAAAGGTCGTCCCTGAGACACATAGTCTTCAGATTCTCCAAGGTTGAAATGAAACAAAAAAATGTGAAAGATAGAGGGAAGGATCAGGTCACCGATAAAGGGAAGCCCAGAGCCTAATAGCAGAACTCTCACCTGAAATCATACAAGCCAGAAAACACTGGGGGCCAATATTCAACATTCTTAAAGAAAAGAAATTGTAACCAAGAATTTCATATTCGGCCCAATTAAGCTTCATAAGCAAAGGAGAAGTAAGATCATTTTCAGTTGAGCAAATGCTGAGAGAATTCATCACCACCTCACCTGCCTTATAAGAGTTCCTGAAAGAAATACAAAATATAGAAAGGAAACATGATTACCAGGGACTACAAAAAATACACATAAATATACAGACCAGTAACACTATAAAGCAAACACGCAAAGAAGTCTGCATAGTGGCCAGCTAACATCATGATGATAGTATCAAAACTGCGTATTTTAATATGGACCTTGAATGTAAATGGGCTACGTTCCCCAATTAAAAGTCACAGAGTGGAAAGCTGGATAAAGGAACAACATCAATTGGTATGCTGTCTTCATGAGAACCATCTTAAATGCAATGTCACCCATAGTTGCAAAATAAAAGGATGGAGAAAAACCTACTAAGCAAATGGAAAACAGAATAAAGCAAAGTTGCAATCCTAATTTTAGCAAAATACACATTAAACCAATGAAAAGCACAAAAGACAAAGAAGGGCATTACATGATGGTAAAGGGTTCAATTCCCTAAGAAGACTTAACTATTATAAATATATGTGTAACCAAGACAGGAGCATATGAATTCATAAAGCAAGTTTTTAGAGACCTCCAAAGAGACTTAGACTCCCAGACAATAATAGCGATAGACTTCAACACCTCACTGACAGTATTAGGCAGATCATTGAGGCAAAAAATTAACAAAGACATTCAGGAGCTAAACACAACATGGGATCAAATGGACCTGACAGACATCTACAGAACTCTCCCCAAAACAACAGAATGTACATTATTCGCATCACCATAAGACACATATTCTAATTGATCACCTAATTGGAAGTAAAACACTCCTCAACAAATGCAAAATAACTGAAATTACAGCAAGCACTCTCTCAGACCACAGCACAATTAAAATAGAATTCAAGACTAAAAGAATAGATCAAAATTAATCAATTACATGGAAATGGAATAATCTGCTCCTGAATGACTTTTGGGTAAATAATAAAATTAAGGCAGAAATGAAGAAGTTCTTTGAAACTGATGAGAACTAAGATACAACATAGAAGATTCTTTGAAACACAACTAAGGAAATGTTAAGAGGGAAATTTATATCACCAAACATTTAGTAATTCAAATGAAAGCTGAAATGAAGGACATTCCAACAAAAATAACATTCCAAAGGTCAATAAATCCAGGAGTTGCTTTTTTGAAAAAAAAATTAATAAAACAGATTGACTGTTAGCTAAACTAAGAAGGAAGAAAAGAGAGATGGTTCAAATAAACACAATTAGAAACAAAAAAGGGATGTTACCACTGACCCTACAGAAATACAAACAGCCGTCAGAAAATATGATGAACACCTTTATGTTCAACCAGAAAATCTAGAAGAAATGAATACATTCTTGCACACATACAACCTTGAAAAACTGAGCCAGAAATAAATTGGATCCTTGAACAGAACAATGAGTTCCAAAATTAAATCAGTGATAAGTATCCTACCAAACAAAAAGAGCCCAGAACAAGGTGGAATCACAGCCAACTTCTAACAGATATACAAGGAAGAACTGGTACCATTCCTACTGAAACTATTCCACAAAACTGGGGAGTAGGGACTCCTTCCCAACTTATTCTATCAGGCCAGCATCATCCTGATATCAAATCCTGGCAGAAATACAACAAAAATGGAAAACTTCAGGCCAATATCCTTGATGAACACATTAATACAAAAATTCTCAATAAATACTTGCAAACAGAATCCAGCAACACTTCAAAAAGTTTATCCATCATGATCAAGTGGGCTTTATCCCTGGGATGCAAGGTTGGTTCAACATATGCAAATCAACAAATGTAATTCATCACATAAACAGAACTAAAAACAAAAACCACGTGATTACTTCAATAGATGCAGAAAAGTGTTTCAATAAAATTCAACACCCCTTAATGTTAATAACTTTAAATAAACTAGGTATAAAAAAACCTCAAAACAATGAATAATCTATGACAAACCCATAGCCAACATCATACTGAATGAACAAAAGCAGGAAGCATTCATTTTGAAAACTGGCACAAGAGAAAGATGCCCTTTGTCCCCACTCTTATTCAACATAGTGTTGGAAATCCTGGCCAGAGGAGTCAAGCAAGATAAATAAATAAAGGACATCCAAATAGAAAGAGAGGAAGTCAGACTATTCCTGTTTGCAGATGACATGATTTTATAGAGAACCCCATAGTCTAGGCTTCAAAGCTCCTGAGGCTGAAATTTAGCAATATCTCAAGACACAAATTCAACATACAGAAATTACTAACATTCCTATACTCCAACCACGGTCAAGCTGAGAGCTAAATCAGGGATACAGTTCCACTCAAAATCACCACAAAAATAATAAAATACCTAGAAAGCCTGCTCACTAGAGAGGTGAAAGATGATTATAATTATTGCTACAAACCACTGCTCAAAGCAATCAGAGATGATAAACACAAATGAAAAACATTCTAAACTCATGGGTAGGAAGAACAAACTTCGTTAAAATGACCAGACTGCCCAAAGCAATTTAGAAATTCAATGCTATTGCTACCAAAGTACCAATGACGTTCTTCACAGAAGTGAAAAAACAAATGTATTGAAATTCATATGGAACCGAAAAAGAGCCTGAATAGCCAAGGCGTACTAAGCAAAAAGAACAAAGCTGGAGCCATCATACTACCTGACTTCAAACTACTACAAGGCTGCAATAACCAAAGCAGCATGGTACTGGTTCAGAATCAGACGTATAAACCAGTAAAAAAGAATAGAGAATAAAGAACCCAGAAATAAGACTACACAGCTTCAGCCATCTGATTTTCAACAAAGTCGACACAAATAAGCAATGGGGAAAGGACTGCCTATTCAATAAATGGTGCTGGAATAACTGGGTAGCCACACGCAGAAGATTGAAACTTTCCTTATACCATTTATCAAAATCAACTCAAGCTGGATTAAAGATTTCAATGTAAAACCCAAAACTGAAAACCTTGGAAGATAACCTAGGCAATACCAATATGAATGTAAGAACAGGCAAAGATTTCATGATGGAAATGCCAAAAGCAATGGGAAGAAAAGCAAAAATGTACAAATAGGATGTAATTAAACAAAAGAGCTTTTGCATAGCAAAACAAACTGTCAACAGAGTAAACAGACAACCTTTAGAATGGGAGAAAGTTTTTACAAACTATGAATCTGACAAAGGTCTAATCTCCATAATCTGTTATGAATTTAAACAAGTAAAGAAAATTTACAAAAAGAAATAGACAAAGAATCACTTTGAATAAACACTTTTCAGAAGAAGACATACACATGTGGTTCAGATAAATTTAACTGATTCCAATGTTTCCGTCTAGCTCATCATCACCAATTGTTAGAGAAATGGAAATCAAAACCACAATGAGATAGCATTTCACACCAGTCAGAATGGTGATTATTAAAAAATTAAAGAAAAACAGATACTGGTGAAGTTGTGGAGAAAAGGAAATGCTTAGACACTGCTGGTGAAAATGTAAATTAGTTCAACCATTGTGGAAAGCAGTGTGGCAATTCTTCAGAGAGCTAAAAACAGAACTACTATTCAATACACCAATCCCATTACTGGGAATCTACCCAAAGGCACATAAATCATTCTATCGTAAAGACACATGTAGGTGTATCTTCGCTGCAGCATTATTCACAATAGATAAGACAAGGAATCAACCTAACTGCCCACCATTGGTAGAGTGGATGATGAAAATGTGGTACAAATGATGTACTGTGCATCCTTAAAAAAGAATGCGATCTTGTCCTTGCAGAAACATGGATTGAGCTGGAGACCATTATCCTTAACAAACTAATGCAGAAACAGAAAACAAAAGACCGCATGTTCTCATTATAAATGGTGCCTAAATGATGAGAGCACAAGGACACATAGAGGGAAACAACAGACACTGGGGCCTACCAGAGAGCGGAGAGTAGGAGAATGGAAAGGATCAGGAAAAATAACTAATGGATAATAGGCTTAATATCACTAGTTGTGACTAAATCATCTGTACAGCAAAACCCCATGTCATGAGTTTACCTATATAACAAACCTGCCCTTGTACCCCTGACCTTAAAATAAAAGTAAGCAAACAAACAAACAAAACTCTGTGGTTCAGATAAATTTAACTTACTCCACTTTTTCCATCTAGTGGAGAGTGGCAGTAGCATGAGTCCAGAATATCTCATTCTAAACTATATAACCTTCTCAATACATCTTGCAAAAGTGATGGCATATCTCCAAACATGTCCCCTATTAGCATCATGCCAAGTTTGAATGGTTGCAACAAATTATCTTTTAGGCTAATCGCTTAAAATTTTCTGTCAAAATTTAGTATTATTAAAATATATTCCATTATTAATGCATTTAGTAATAAAATTATATTGAAGAAGTTCATAGGTGGCTTGCAACGTGCTAGGTAATGAAAATAAAAGAATGAGGAGTCTTTTAAAATAACTTGAAGTCTAGGTATTACTAGGAAAGATGAACCAATAGATGAAAAGAATAAAATAGAGTTTGGGTGCATGCCAAAGGTTGGAAGCCAAAATCTGAGAAGTTTGGCTTCAGACTGCAATGCAACACAGAGCTGCTGGTATTAGAAGCATTTGAGTCAAGAATCCTTTCTACTGCTTTTTAAGTCACCATATAGATGATGATATATTCCCTATGTGTAGAGTTTATTCTCTTACAGGCACCAGTTATTGATTCAGTGTTATTTCCCAGGACTGGGAAAAGCCTGTGAAATTAATCTTTCATGTTCCACTTTCTTCTAGAAATGACTCTTGCCTGTGCTTTTTAAACCCTGTTATTTTCCTCAGTGTTCAAACTTTGAATCAGAAAAAAGTTATAATGAATTTCTTTCTCCTCAAGGCTTAACATTTTACTTTCCCCAGCAATATTTTATTTTCAAAAAGACATGAAAAGGCTTGGAGCAAAAGGTATTCATTTCTCACTGTACAGTGTAAGATGTGCTGAATCAGGTGGAGGAACAAGGTATTCGGGACTATCTATGCCTCTCTTTCCATTTCTAGTCTCTATTTCCTTCTGTATTAGGTTCTTTCTCTCAGATTCTCATGTGAAAGATCTCTCAACCACAAGTTCAGTCTTATCTACTCTCTAAAGTTTACTGTCTCCAAAAGAGAGAGACTCTCTCCCAATCATCATGTTAATCCCTGCCAAAGGACCCACATTGGACTTTCTTGAGTCATCTGCCTGCCCATGTCTATTGTGGTAGAGGTAGAGGATTTAGAAAGATATCATGGGTGACATACTCAAAACAATGTCTCACAAGGGATATGTTCAGGAAATGTTAATTCTGAGTTTAAATAATATTTTGGATGAGAACTTCTATGGTTCACTTAGAGATAATTATAAAACTTTAGAAGAAGCAGAATCCACAATCCACATCAGAATAGAACAAGAATTATTACAGAATATCTAGTGATTACTGAGTTTTGCTTCTTTTTTAACAAACAAAGTTATCTTTTACCTAAAACGCTTTACCATATTCATTGGTGGAAATCACTAAATAACAAAAACTACAAAGAAATTAGCAAATATGTTAACATTGTATTAACCAAAATATAATTTTGAAAGAATAGAAAATATACAATATGAGGCAGACTTAATTTACTTATAGTAAGAATTTTAGGGTTTGTAGGCTATATTGGTCTCTTTCACAACGACTCAACTGTCTTTGTAGTGTGAAAGCAAGCATAGGCAATGTGTACACAAATGACTGATTGTGTTACAACAAACTATTTATAAAAACAAGCAATAGGCTGGATTTTGCCCTTGGGCCATAGTTTGCTGACCCCCATTATAGACAGTGATGTTTTATGTAAATATGGAGTTGTAGATTACTGGAAATACTTCCATAGAACCTCAGTGTGGTGTTCATTTTTGCTTTTTGCAAATTATTTCATTTCATTTGGGCACCATGATAGGTTGTATTTCTTTATTCCATTTGAAATAAGGCATAGCCACTGTGTTTTGCTTTTGTTAATAAAATGTGACTAAAAGTGTCATGTGTTCCTTCTGGGTTGAAACTTGAGAAGTCAGGGCATGATTTGCCATGCCCTATTCATACTACCTCAGTAACTTTAGAAGCATGTGTTGAGATTCGTCTTCAGAATCGTGTATGATGAGCAGAGTCTTCTGATGTCCTACTATGGATACATATAATGTATGAGAAATAAAATTTTATATTGTTATTTCATTAGAATTTTGAGGTTGCTTCTTTTTCCAGAATAATCTAGCCTCTTCTGGTTGATATTTCTAGTTCCATTGGCCCACAGGTTTTATCTCAGTAAATAATTTCTTAGTAGATTTTTAGAGAGAAAGAAATGGTTCTATATACTTAAAATATTTTAGAGGACTAATCTAAACTCTTGCATGCAAATGAAATAATCCAATTTGAACTAGCTTGCAGAGGGATTTTAAAATTAATACTGAAATATCATGTATTAGCTGTTTCTTCCCTCATTTATTCAAGAAATATTTATTGAGTGCACATTATGTCACACACTGTTCTAGGCACTAGGTATATACTAGTAAAAAATGTTTAATACAATATTAGATAGTAAAAGGTGCTAAGAAGAAATGAGTATGAATTAGAAAATGGAAATTTATGGAAAGAGGATAATTTGAAGAATATTACATCACCCAACCAAAGATAAAAAGGAGTGTGGATGGGCCTCCAGATGCCTACAACCAGCAATTCAAATGCTTAGATAAAGCTCTCTCTCCTTTTTTACTTTCTCTCTGTTTCTCTCTTCACCCTCTTTGCTTCATATCTCTCCCTTCATCTAATTTCTTATTTCTTTTTCTGTCAACTACACAGTCATTCATTACAGGCCAGCTGCTCCACATGGCATGCAAATAGCTTCTAAGAATTGCCAAGTCTTACCTCATTAACATTTGTGCCATCAGGCAAGGACACAATTTTTATTCTCAATTTCAGTTTCAAAACTTCTGAGGAAAGATTTTGATTGGTCCAACTTGGGTCTGTTAATCACCCTTAAATTGACTGTGATTAATGGCTCAGATTAATAAGAACATGGCTGCCCTGACCCTGAAGAGAAGTATTGAGAGAGTCAGGGGTCAATTTCCTACCGATGAAGGCCAATGTCATAAGTACCCACTAACATACTTTAATACATGCTGATATGCTAATACACATTAAATCGAATGCATCATTGATTTCACAGTGAAGTTTTGTCTTAACTGTTATTTTCCTAATAGTTAAAAAAATTCTATTAGATGATTTTCACATTTATTTCCTCAGTGGATACTGCTTGACAAGAGTGAAGATTATATTACCCAAGATGGGAAAAACCAGATAAGCATCCTTCTCACAAAATTTTACTTTACCAAAATACATTTCTAAATGGCTATGAGAATATTAGATTATTTGCAAGAGAATACTCCTTGATTTCTGAAATCACATGTGCATAAGGAGTAGTGTCCACCTACAGGACTGTCCTGCCTGCAACTTAGGGTATTTTATCAACATAGAACTCAGTGTCTAATACTTTCTGGCATAGACACAATATTTTGAAAGCATATATTGATGAAACAAGTCATACAATAAGACATTAATAACAAATAACACAGATTATAACTGCTATTTGTTCAATAAAATGTAATTATTGAGAAAAATAAATGTAAAGCATTGTTCATTTTTATTGCTAGGTCTTGGGATTATTAGTGAAATGAAAGAAGTTAAGAGCAAAAACAATTCTTGAAAAGTAACTCCTGACACGATCTGAGATTTATGCTTGAAAGTGTGAGTGGAAGAAAAAACTGGTGAGCCATCATTGTGCAAATGCAGTGCTGCCTGTAGAAATGCTATATATGCAAACCATGTCCCATGCTATGTATATTTGGGAGGGTAAAGGCAAAAGCCTAAGGAAATATTCTTAGGGAAGTTATATCAAGCCCAAGAGCAGATATCTATCTGTTCTTCAAATCCTAACAGAAAGAAGAGAGTTTAGCCCTATGTATGGAAATGGAATTCTTGATGGAATTGGGTAAGTGCAATCAATACTCATAATTAAAGGAGAGCACTTCAGACAGTTGCATCTAGTGTGATGCAGTTCCTTGAGGACAGGCAAACTCAGAAGCAGGCTATTATTGACAAGAGTAAGCTACATTTCTGAAATTCTTAAAAGCTTGAAGATGTTTTTACAAGAAAAAGACAATCCTTTGGAGAAATTTTTGATAGTTGGGTAAAATAAATAGATAATTTTTACTTGCTCAAGTATATTGTAGCTTCACTGACTCAGTTGCAAACATCTTGGGAACGTCATTAAACAGTTGTATTAAGAAAGATAGTTACATGTTAGTTAAAAAAAGAGAGCAAAAATTGGGATTTTGGAGAGTCATAAGGCTGAAAGACACGTCAGCAGCCAGAAAATGGAGGCCTCTAGGTAAAAACAGACACTAATTTCTGTTTATTGTAGTGGTGATTAAAGAGACACAAGAAGGTTGAGACCAGCCTGGGCAAAAGGCCAAAACCTCATCTCTACTAAAAGTACAAAAATTAGCTGGCCATGGTTGTGTATGTCTGTAATCCCAGCTACTATGGAGGCTGAGGCAGGAGAATTGCTTGAACTGGGGAGGTAGTGGTTGCAGTGAGCCCAGATTAGGCCCCTGCGCTCTAGCTGGGGTGAGACTCTGTTTCAAAAAACGAAAGAGACACACTAAGTAATAGAGGATTGTAAATAGATGAAAACATGTTTGTTTGTTTGTTTGATACAACTGAACTTGAGAAACTACAAAATATCTCCTCTAACCTTCCCACATGTAAACTTCTTTCCCAACCAAGTAACAGTCGGTTTGAGATGTCTCATAGATGCTGGGCATTCTGAAATAAATGATCCAGCAGATAGAAAAGGAATGAATCATCACACAAATTATTTTTAACTATGATTCCTATTGTTTCTAATTTAGAAGTACGTTTATAATCCTTTTCAAAGCAATGTTGCTTCTCCTTCTTCATTTACTCAATTTATTTGTCTTTCAAATTGGCCACTCAATGTGAAGGGAAAGAAGATATAAGAAACTTTGATTTGCATTTCAACTCCCTTACATATCTTTTACCTGAATGTGGAAAATTCCATTTACTTTCTGAATCTAGTTTCCCATCAAAAGAAAGGAGGATTTAGAGGATGAATAATAACATATCATATAGTACTAAGTTTATGATATATTGGGGTTAAAAAGAAAAACCGAGCTATATGTTCTGAGATTCATTGGGAGACTGATTTATGTGTAGATGAACAAAAAACCCTTTAGTTTGTTAAACAGGTAATATAAATACAGCATTTTGTTAAAGATAAAATTAAAAGTCTACTACCAAGATTGTAGTGGAGATACGATTAGCCTCCTGTCATAAACTATAAAAATAAGCATAATGTAGAAAATAAATTGTTTCATAAATTAGACAACAGGACATGTGAACCTGTAATTCCCAGAAAAAAAAATGAAATAAATGGCATGTGTCCCACGATTATTCTAGCTTTACTCTCAGTGCCAGTTTCTTGTCATATGTGCCAGGAAGTGGTGCCCATAAAAAGCACATAGCCTAAAGAGTACAGGAGAAATGGAGTGGAATTTGGAGCTGCTTAGTTGGTAGTTTTAGTGCTTCAAGAACTTAATTGAAATTGATCCATTTCAGTTAAGTTTTCAACTGTGTGGCCATATAGTTGTTCCTATTCTTTTATTATTATTTTGATGTCCATGGGAATGGTAGTAATAAGCCATTTTCAAAAAAAAATTTTAATATTAGCAAATTTGTATTTTTGGTCTTTTTTTAAATCAGTAAGTCTGGCTAGAATTTTATAAGTTTCATTGATCTTTTCAAATAACCAGATTTTTTTTCATTATTTTCTTTCTTGTTTTCAATTTTTTCCATTTCAATGTTTTGAAATCTGGTTCAAATAACCAAATTTTGTTTTATTATTTTTTTCTTGTTACTATCTCAATGTTTTCTTGTTTTTACTTTTATTGATTTCTACTCAAATGCTTATATATTTATACAGACTGTCCCCTCAAGCAGCTCCCTGACTTCCATATATCCAAAGAGTCACCTCATAAAGGAGAGCTCAGGCTGACTACTTCTGGGACAAAGATAACAGAAAAAGAAACTGGCAGCCACCCTTACTGTTCTGCAGCTGCCACAGGTGATCACCAGGCAAGCAGGGTCTGGAGTGGACCTCCAGCAGGCCTACAGCAGAGGGATCTGACTGTTAGAAAGAAAACTAAAAAACAGAAAGAAATAACTTCATCATCAACCAAAAGAACATACACTCAGAGACCCCATCCAAAAGTCACCAACTACAAATGTAGATACATCCACAAAGATGGGAAGAAACCAGCACAAAAAGGATGAAAACACCCAAAACCAGCATGACTCTCTTCCTCCAAGGGATCACAACTCCTCACCAGCAAGGGAACAAAGCTGGATGGAGAATGAATCTGATGAATTGACAGAAACAGGCTTCAGAAAGTGGGTCATAACAAACTTCTCTGAGCTAAAAAAACATGTTCTAACCCAATGCAAAGAAGCTAAGAACCTTGAAAAAAGGGTTGACAAAATGCTAAGGGAATAATCAGCTTAGAGAAGACTATAAATGACTTGATGGAGCTGAAATACACAACACAAGAACTTTAGGAAGCATACACAAGTTTTAATAGACATATCAACCAAGCAGAATAAAAGATATCAGAGATTGAAGATCAACTCAATGAAATAAAATCAGAAGGCAAGAATAGAGAAAAACAGTGAAAAGAAATGAACAAAGTCTCCAATATATATGGGATTATGTGAAAAGACCTAATCTACGTTTTATAGGTGTACCTGAATGTGATGGAGAGAATGAATCCAAGCTGGAAAAAAACCCTTCAGTATATTATCGAGGAGAACTTCCCCAACCTAGCAAGGTAGACCAATATTAAAGTCCAAGAAATACCTAACACACAAAGATATTCCTCAAGAAGAGCAACCCCAAGGCACATAATTGTCAGATTCACCAGGGCTGAAATGAAGGAAAAAATGCTAAGGGCAGCCAGAGAGAAAGGTTGGGTTACCCACAAAGGGAAGCCCATCCGACTCACAGTGGATCTCTTGACAGAAACCCTACAAGCCAGAAGAGAGTGGGGGCCATATTCAACATCCTTAAAAAAAACACTTTCAACCTAGAATTTCATATCCAGCCATACCAAGCTTCAGAAGCAAAGGAGAAATCAAATCCTTTATGAAGAAGCAATTGCTGAGAGATTTTATCACCACCAGGCCTGCCTTACAAGAGCTTCTGAAAGAAGCACTAAGCACAGAAAGTATAAACCAGTACCAGCCACTCCAAAAACATACTAAACGGTAAACAGCATCAACACAATGCAGAAACTGTGTCAATTAATGGGCAAAACAACTAGCTAACATCAAAATAGCAGGATCAAATTCACACATAACAATATTAACTTTGTCATCAATGGGCATTTGGGTTGGTTCCAGGTCTTCTCTATTATAAACAGTGCCACAATGAACATACGCGTGCATGTGTCTTTATAATAGAATGATTTATAATCTTTTGGGTATATACCCAGTAATGGGATTGCTAGGTCAAACATAATTTCTATTTCTAGGTCCTTGAGGAATTGCCACACCGTCTTCCACAATGGTTGAACTAATTTACACTCCCACCAACAGGGTAAAAGTATTTATTCCTATTTCTCCACATCCTCACCAGTATCTGTTGTCTCTAGATTTTTTTACTGATCGCCATTCTAACTGGTGTGATATAGTATCTCAATGTGGTTTTGATTTGCATTAATAACCAGTGATGACAAGCATTTTTTCATATGTTTGTTGACCTCATAGATGTCTTCTTTTGTAAAGTGTTTGTTCATGTCCTTCACCCACTTTTGGAATGGGCTTGTTTGTTTTTTTCTTGCAAATCTGTTTTAGTTCTTTGTAGATTCTGGATATTAGCCCTTTGTCAGATGGGTAGATTGCAAAAATTTTTTCTCATTCTGTTGGTTGCCGATTCACTCCAATTATTGTGTCTTTTGCTGTACAGAAGCTGTGGAGTTTAGTTAGATCCCATTTGTCTATTTTGGCTTTTGATGCCAATGCTTTTGGTGTTTAAGTCATGAAGTCCTTGCCTATGCCTATGACCTGAATGGTTTTGCCTAGGTTTTCTTCTAGGTTTTTTTTTTTTTTATGGTGTTAGGTATTATGTTTAAGTCTTAATCTATCTGGAGTTAATTTTACTGTAAGGTGTCAGGAAGGGGTCCAGTTTCTGCTTTCTGCACATTGCTAGCCAGTTTTCCTGACACCATTTATTAAACAGGAAATCCTTTCCACATTGCTTGTTTTTGTCAGGTTTGTCAAAAATCAGATGGTTGTAGATGTGCGGCATTGCCTTTGAGACCTCTGTTCTGTTCCATTTGTCTATATCTCTGTTTTGGTACAAGTACCATGCTGTCCCTCTTTACCTGGTGGCTGGAAGAGAAGTGACAGCAAAGTTGGAGAAAAGCCCCTTATTAAACCATCAGATCTGGTGAGAACTCACTCACTATTATGAGAATAGCATTGGGGTAACTGCCCCCATAATTCAATTACCTCCCAATAGGTCCCTCCCAGCACAAGTGGGGATTATGGGAACTACAATTCAAGATGAGTGCTGGGTGGGAACCCAGCCAAAATGTCTCATTCTGACCCTGGCCCTTCCCAAGTCTCATGTCTTCACATTTCAGACACATTCATGTCTTCTTCACAGACCCGCAAGGACTTAACTTATTGTAGCTTTAACTCAAAAGTCCACAGTCCAAAGTCTCATCTGAGACAAGGGAAGTCCCTTCTGCCTATGAGGCTCTAAAATCAAAAGCAAGTTAGTTACTTCATAGGTACAATTAGGGTATAGAAATTAGGTAAATACCCCCATTTAAAATGGGAGAAATTGGCCAGAATGAAGAGGCTACAGAGCCCATGCAAGTCTGAAATCCAGTAGGGCAGTCGTTAAACATTAAACTTTCAAATGAGCTTCTTTGACTCCATGTCTCACATCCAGGTCACACTGATGCAAGAGGTGGGCTCCCATGGCCTTTTGCAGCTCTGCCTCTGTGGCTTTGCGGGGTATTGCTTCTCTCCTGGCTGTTTCATGGGCTGGTGTCTGCCATTTTTCCAGACACAGGCACATGGAGCAAGCTGTTGGTGGATCTAATATTCTGGAGTCTGGACAACAGTTGCCCTCTTCTCACAGCTCCACTAGATAGTGCCCCAGTGGGGATTCTGTGTGGGGGCTCCTACCCGACAATTCCTTTCTGCACTACCCTAGCAGAAATTCTCCATGAAGGACCCGCCCCTGCAGCACACCCTGCCTGGAAATCCAGGCATTTCCATACATCCTTGGAAATCTAGATAGAGGTTCCCAAGACTCAGTTCTTTTTTTTTTTTTTTTTTTTTTTAACAATGTATTGCTTTATTTGGTGTCTTGGGAGAGACACCAGGGAGAGGGAAGAAATCAAAGCACAAGTGCAGGGTCCAATAATGTTAAAATAGTAAATATGCAAAATGAGTAACTGGAATTATTTTTTAAGGACTTGACTCATGGAAGAAGAACTTTAATTGCAGTTTCAAAAAACATCTGTATGAAGTAGAAATTGGTTTCAATAATATTAGTAAAGAATATGTTCTGGAAAGTGGAGGTAACAATGTAAAATTCTGGCAGCAATAGAACTGTCCCAGATGGTTAGGCTGAGGCCAACACCTAATGAGGACGAAAGCCTTGTCTGTGGGGAATTTTGGATGATACTTGGAGAAATATTACACTGTGCATAAACCAAATTGAGTTGCTTTCACAAGTGTTATAAAGTTTTATATAGTAAAAGATTTTTTCTACATGCACTTCAATTTCACAGCAAGAGTGGCAGAGAATGCCTAAACACAGAAGAGAGCATTCATGCAAGATATCTAACTCCTTGATATAATAATGCATACAATTCAAAATGATTACACTATCATTACATCTAGGGCTTTCTGCAACTACACAGTGGTGGTTATGGAAAGCACTGCCCCCAGCATCGACATTTAGAAAGCATCCACCACCTTCTACGTGTGTTCTCTTTTTGTGTTTTTTCTTCATTTTTCTTAATCAACTCTGCAGTTGTTGCTGCTTCTTAGCAAAACTGGTAAAAACAAAATTGTAATCATTGAACATAGCACTCTGGCAATCAAGACGCTTAAAACCTTCAATCTTCTGGGGCGAAAAAAGCACTGTGCGACATTTAGAACTCTGATTAACAAACAAGGTAGTCACAAATTTTTCTGGTTTGAAGACTTCTACAACTTTCCTGATCAGGTCATCATAAGAGGTCTGACTTAAGTTTGTTTCAAAGCTAACATAAGAAAATTCTGGTTCTGGAGTGATGTGAATAGTCCAGTAAGTTCCATCTGATTTCATTCCATTCATTGAATACCCTCAAGGATTGAACATTGTGGCATCAATGACAGAACCTGGTATCAGGTCATGAATTCCACTCTCACGAGTGACATCCTTTGCAGTAACACCATCTTTCATGTAGAACTGGTCCATAACTGCTGGGTCAAGCTCACTCATCAGAATTTCCAACGTTTGATCTGGCTGACTGATTACCCGACTCTCTGGGAAATCCAGAGTATATAAGTACCAACAGTCAGAATTCATATGTCCCATACAATATGCTGCTCCATTTGGGAAATTGCATTAAGAAACTCTATTTCTTCCTGGAAATTCCGGTATGGGTACCCTTGGTGAGAAGGCTTCATGAAATTCTTATGAGAATAAAAGAAGCTTTGAATTGAGTCAAACCCACTGTAATCCCTAGAGAGCTTCAACAGGGGAACCAGTGCTTTCAGCAAGAGGGTGGTACCACATGTCTTCAAAATGAAACGTCTCTTGGAGACAAACATGCTACTCTCACTGAGTACATAAGCTTCCTGCTTGTCAGTTTTTGTCACACTTATGATTGAACATTGCACATCCTTCAAAAGTATGTCCCACTCAGATCTTGGGATAGTGCGAAGATCCCCAGATCCTTGGTTTGCATTGGGCTGCTGCCGGGAGAACCAAACCTCCAGCAGCTTCTCAGTCCCTTCGAAAAAATGTGCAGCTTCCATCACTGTGAGACTAGCGAACAACCAACAACCACAGAAAATCAACTAAATTAAACCTCTTCTCCTGCCGCTGCCGCCTCTGCTGGGGATTGTTCCAGCTGTGTTACTAAAGTTCAGGTTCCTTTTTTTTTTTGGCTATAATTTTATATTAACTTTTTTTAAAAAAGGACTAATAAAATTTTCCCGGCATTGTGTGAGTGAAAGTTGAACGTGGGTCTTTTGGAAATAGAGGCAGATACAGTTCAGTCTCTTGTATTCCACTGCTTCCCCATTAGAGAGAGTAGAGCGAGCACTAGCTAATATCGCCGGCCATACTGTTTAAGCCAAGACTCAGTTCTTGATTTCTCTGCACCTGCAGGCTCAACAACACCTGGATGCTGCCAAGTTTTAGGCCTTGCACCCTCTGAAGCCCTGGCCTGAGCTGTATGTTGGCCCATTTTAGCCATGGATGGAGTGGCTTGGATGCAGGGCACTAGTTCTCAAGGCTGCACACAGCAGGCATCTGGGCCCAGTCCAGGAAACCATTTTTTCCTCTTAGGACTTTGGGCCTCTGGTGGGAGGGACTGCCATGAGGATCTCTGACATGCCCTGAAGGCATTTTCCCTATTGTTTTGGTGATTAACATTTGATTCCTTGTTACTTATGCAAATTTCTGCAGCTGACTTGAATTTCTCTTCAGAAAATTGATTTTTCTATTCTATCACATTGTCAGGCTGCACATTTTCCAAACTTCTATGCTCTGCTTCCCCTTGAATGTTCTGCCACTTAAAAATTTTTCTGCCATATACTCTAAATCATCTCTCTCAAGTTCAAAGTTCCACAGCTCTCTAGGATAGGGGCAAAATGCTGTCAGTCTTTTTGCACAAGCATAGCAAGAATTGCCTTTACTACAGTTCCCAAAATGTTTTTCATCTCCGTCTGAGACCAGCTCAGCTGGACTTCAGTGTCCATATCACTATCAGCATTTTGGTTAAAGCCATTCAACAAGTCTCTGGGAAGTTCCAAACTTCCTTACATCTTTCTATCTTCTTCTGAGCACTTCAAACTGTTCCAGCCTTCTGCCTGTTACCAAGCTCCGAAGTCATTTCCACATTTCAGATATCTTTACAGCAGCACCCCACTACCACTACCCAGTATCAATGTACTACCATTAGTCTGTTTTCATGAGAGCAAAATGGAGGTAACTGCTCTTATGATTCGGTGACTTCCCACTGGGCCCCTTCAAAAATACAGAGGGATTGTGGGTACTACATTTCGAGATGAGATTTGGGTGAGGACACAGCCAAACCATATCAGCTGAGAAAAACCGCTTATGTTAACAGTCCAATGTAGAGTATAGTGGAACAATATCTTCAAAGTACTAAAAAAAAAAAAAAATCTGAAATTATATATTTAGCAATATGTCTTTCAATAATGAAGACCAAAAGTACGAAACAGAAAAACATTATCACCTGCATACATTCACTACAGGTAGCAATAATGTACATTTTTTAGGCAGAATGAAAATTGTAGCAGAAATCTGAAGGTATACAGAGGTAAAGAAGAGCACTAGAAATGGAAACTATGTCAGAAAAATAATATCTTTCCTAATTTTAGTCTTTAAAAGCTATTTTATAGTTTAATAGACAATTTATTGGAGATTTTTTACAAATATGTAAGAATAAAATCTATGAAAAGTATAAATAAGGTAAAGTTTGAGCAGAATAGAAAACATTGTTTTCCAGTTTTTTTACTCTATGTAAAGTGATGTAATATTATTTGAAGGTAGACTATTACAAGTGAAAGTTTTTAACTATAAACTTCAAATCAATAACATAAATAACAAAACAGAGTTATATCTAATAGGCCAACAACAAAGAGAAAATAAAATTATAAAAAATTTACCATAATTTTCTCAAAGAGGAAAAAGGATATGAAGAGAAAGAAGTAACCTTGTATTTATTTTCAGATAACATGATTTTCTATGTAGAACATTCTAAGAAATCTACAAAATAAAAATTCTAGAATTAATAAGTAAATGTAGCTTGATTGCCACATGCAAGGTCATTATTATAAGTTAACAGTATATTTGTATTTTAAAAATGAACAATCAAGGTGATATTTTAAAATTTATTAAAATTTTATTAAAAACATAATATACACAAGCATAAATGTAACAAAAAATATAAAATATTTGTATAGAGACAAATGTAAAATGTTGATTAAAAAATTAAGAAAAGTTAAATAACCAGAGAGATACTTGATAATCATGGCTTGGAAAGTCAATACTTTTAACATACAGATTCTCTCAAGACAGATCTATAGACTCAATGAAATCCTAATAAAAATATCAGATGGTATTTTTGTAGAAATTGAAAAGCTGACTCTAAACTTTATATCAAAATGCAGAGACCTAGGTTAGTCTAATCCAATTTGCAAAGAAGAGGAACAAGGTGGGAAAACTCACACTTCTTGATTTAAAAACTAATTATGAAGCTATAGTAATCAAAAGAGTGTGATATTGGCAAAAAAGTAGACAGTTTGATCAATGAAACACAATAGAGAATCTAGTAAGAGGCTTAAACAGACATGATAAATTGATGTTCATTGATGTCTCATGCAGACCAATAGGAAAAATATAATCTATCCATCCCCTTCCCCAATCTCATTCCTTACCTCAAATCATATCTACAGATAAACTGGAGATAGCCCTAAATGTAAGAGCTAAAATAACACTTTTAGAATAAGTAATAGAATAAAATAGAAATTATTTTGAATTTGACAAAGATTCATGCAATGTGATTAAAAAACACAAACCATGCAAAAACTCTGAATGACTATCTGAATATTTTCCAGTTATATGGAGTAAGTTGGGATTATTTATTTAAACACTAGAACATAGGCTGGGCTTGGTGGTTCACATCTGTAATCCTAGCACTTTGAGAGGCTGAGGCAGACAGATCACCTGAACTCAGGAGTTCAAGATCAACCTGGCCAAAATGGTGAAAGCCCATATCTACTAAAAATACAAAACTTTTCTAGGTGAGGTGGTGCATGTCTGTAGTCCCAGCTACTCAGAAGGCTGAAACAGGAGAATCACTTGAACCTAGGAGGTGAAGGTTTCAGTGAGCTGAGATTGTGCTACTGCCCTCCACCCTGAACAATGGAGAGAGACTCCATCTTATAAATAAACACACACACACACACACATACACGCGCGCACACACACACACACACACACATATATGTATTATGCAAACATTAGAACATAAATTGGACATCATCAAAATTAAAATTTTTAGCCCTTCAAAATAAAGCACCTGACTTCAAAAGAATATTTGCAAATCATATATCTTACAAAGGACTAATATCTGAAATAAATGTAAAAACTCTCATAATTTACTAATAAGAATAAAAAATGCCAGTTTTTAAAATGAGCACAATATGTAAGAAGCTATAGCAATGAGAAATAAATGCATGGAAATTTGCTCAATCTCATTAGTCATTAGAGAAATACAAATTCAACTGCAAAGATATCTTAACAGGGCCCTGCTTTAATGGCAAAATTGGCCAACAAACAAAAAGCTCTGTCTACATTAGTGTTGGTAAATATATGAAGGAACTGGGATTTTCTTATCCTTCTGGTGGAAATGTAAAATAATGTAGTAACCCTGAAAAAACTTGGAAATATTTATTAAATATTAATCTTATATAAAAATGTTGATAGCAGCTTTATTTGCAAATAGCACAGATATCCATCCACCAATAGGTAAACAGATTGCAAAGTCATCACTAACTATGAAACTGCACTATAATTCAGAGGTTTTATCTAAGAAATACTTAACTGAGATTAATTTTATTGGTGGAAGGAGACATGCTAGGAACAACTGGATATCATTCTCTTCCACACTGTAGTGTTTTTGATCACTGGGCAAGATTTAGAAGTTTAGCTAACTTATAAATATTCTCTTAAAATGTAAAAATGATTCCAAGGTATTAAGTATGTAACTAAACGTCATCCATGCTGCCTGAATTTCTATGGTAAATTTTGTCTCAGTGAATATACTCTTTATTAGTCAAAGGTGTATTTTACCATTTTTGGTTTTCTCAAATCTTTTCAGACACTCATATGAGGTCTAATGTGTGTGTGTGTGTGTGTGTGTGTGTGTGTGTATTTATAATCATTTTTATATATCATAATGTCTTTAAAATATTAGGTTTGAGAAGAATATATTTGAATACAGTAGAATTTATTGTGTAAAAATGCATTTCTAAATCACTTTAGAAAACAAAAACGCCTACATTAAAAAGAGTGAAATGTAATGTTCTCACCGTGCCACATAGGAGAGAAGGAAATAGGGGCATTATGATAAAATGCTTCAGTATTACACACATACAAATGTATACACATGCACAGGACTAGTTTAATGAAGGTGATTCTCAGTGATGAGAATCCACAGAAAATGAGGAAAGGTTGATTTAGTAATATTTGAATTGGTCATAGAAAAAGATTTTGTCATATTTTCATAGGCCATAATGTTTTATAAGAGATTATACTGTAATTTCTGGTAAGCATTAAAATACTACATCAAAGAATATAGAATTTTTAAAAATTTTCCCCAGGGAAGAAGTTCTAAAAATGTCCTAACTTCTGAGAGTTACTAAAAGTTGTTGTAATTGCTACAAATTTTTTCTGACTTTCTACCTTCCTCTGCTTTTAAACAGATATTTTTAGTGTTTTAAAATGCTTATCAACTGAGAAGGAAGGATCCTGTTCTATCCTTTGTAAGAGAGCTGGTCATGAGTGGCAAAAAACCTTTAGTTTAGAAGTCAATATTTACAAAATGTAGTCTTCATTATTTTTTCCTTTTTTCAGATAAGAGTCTCTCATGGAGTTTCGACTGGAAACAAAAAAGTAAACAAACAGGGTTTGAAGATTATATTTTTTTCTGACACCAGGTCACATTCTGAATACACAAATGGCCTTGCAGCCTAAGTTAAAATCACAGTTGTTTTTCAAATGAGGAATTGATGTTAAATTATTACATTTTTAATAAGAGAAAAGAATACACAAACACAAATACACACACAAATATATACTTTATTTGCTTGATTTTTGTCTAACCAGATTCACAAGTTGAGGATGAAAGATGATGCAAGGCTGTGGTAGATTGTTTGGGAAGATACATGTTTAAAACAGTGAGCTACTTGCTAAATAGCACTGGGAAAACAGCCATGTTTGAGAGATTTTAGAGGAGCCTTTGTCTTCACTCGCTGTGGTTTATTAAGCAGAGTGACCATATACTTTATTTTTCATCGAGACAGTTGTTAAGTGTTCTAGAGAATCAGGAGTGTGGTAACTCTATTACTGGGGTCAATCCAAGGAACTATGAGATAACAAACAAACCCAGAATTTGAAGTTTATTATAAATTTTTCTCAGATTTAAATTCTGGCCCAACCTCCTAAAACAATATGGTTATAGACAAATTTACTTAGCTTATCTGAAACTCTGCTTTATTTTTGTTAAATTGTGATGGTACTCTAATCTTCAAGCATGACTATAAGAATTAGACAAATGAATTGAAGAATGTAAGACTCTTAGCAGAGAACCAGCAGCATAGCAAGCATGTAATAAAAGTTGTTTTTTATCATTTGTGTTTCAAAGCAAGCCAGCTCAAACAGATATTATTCTTTGAAGTTTTACATTAGGAATTTTTCTTTTCAAAATTAGTACTGTGCTTCCTTCCTCCGGGTATTTAAAATGTGTTGCTTTCACCTCTGTGCTAGCCAAAAATATATTATATTCTGTCTCAGGCTGGCATTGGTTTTGTAGATGTCTATTTTGTCCAGAATGTTGAGCACTAAGTCATGTTGCATCTGTCTTTTTACTTAACACAGGATTCATCTCTGTGCCTTGCGAAGAGTAGGTATTCTAGGACTGCTGAATTCATTGCATTGACTTTTTCATAATCCCATGGATTTAACAGCACCTTTATATTTTTCCCCTAATTTCTAGGCAGTTGTTGGCTTTCCAAAAGAACTTAAATGTTCGCTTGATGATTAATCTGCTATTTATTTAAAGTATGGTGATTTCAAAAAATATTCTAGAAGCAAATGTGCATTTTATGGCTAAATACAATTGATCTTGATATAAAAATAAGTACACTGAAGCAGAGATATTAATGTGCAAAGGAAAACTCAGAGTTGAAGCTAATTAGACATTCTGTCCTGTAGCCATAAACACTAATGAGTGAGCATGGCTCAGCTTCTTAAATCTTGAAGCTGACCATTAATCCCTCTTGGGTAACATAAGTCTAGGATTTGGTACTGCTGCCAAGTGATGGTATACTCAGGAAAATGGTGGACTCAGGAAGGTTATTCTTCCAAGCAGACTGAACATTTTTATTTATTGACTCAATCAGTAAACAATTACTGAGAACTCACTATGTGCCAAGTATACAAAGAGATAGAAAAATAAATAAGATACAGTCCTTCTTCTCAAAGCTTAAAAGTGAAAGATAGTAATAAACAGGCAATTACAATATGGTATGGCGAATACTGGGATAGAGCTTCATGTAGAGTGAACCACTAAGGATGGTTCCTAACTCAGAGACGTAGGATAGATCTGTGTTTCACAAGGGCTACATGTAAGGATCATTGTGAAAATTGTTCATTAAAAAATACTAGAAGCAAAGCAGGTATTTTTTTCCATTCTCATGAAATCACTACAAAGCATTAAAATGATTAAATAACGTATACAAAATCAATTAACTAGTTAGCAGGGCTAGGATTGAGTTTCATGTATGCTAATTTTTAATTTCAGATTTTTACACTTTATCATGTGTTTTATGTTAATTAAAGTTAATACACATTTACAGTTAAAGAATACTTTAAGTCAGATTAATTCATTAATCTGAGACTGTATAAAAATGTGTTACATCATGGGATACTATTCATCCATATTGAAGAATCAAGTTCTGAAACATGCAACAATATGGATGGAGCATAAAACATGGTGGGAATTAAATAAAAAATCCAGATGCAAAAGATCATCTATTTCATGATCACATGATTAGTTTTCTAGGGCAACCATAACTAAGTTTACAAACTGAGTGGCTTGAAACAATAATGTATTATTTCATGGTTCAGGAGCCTAGAAGTCTGAGATCAATGTTCCCAATAGGGGAGAATCTTTCCTTGTGTGTATTCCTAGTTTCTGGTGATTTGCCAGCAATTCTTGGTGCCCCTTGGCTTGCAGCTGTAACACTTTGATCTGCCCCCATTGTCACATGGCATTCTGTACATTATATATATATATCTGTGTCTCTTCTCTTCTTGATAAGGAAAAAAGTTATATTGGATCAAGAGTCATATTTCACTACAATCTCATCTTAACTAGTTATATCAGCAACAACCCTATTTACACAGACGTTTACATTATTGTGGATTAGGACTTCAATATATCTTTTTGTGGGGACACAATTCAAGCCAAAACATCCATTTATATGAAATATCCAGAATAGGTATATATAGCATAGAAGCAGAAAACAGATTAGTGGTGACCAGGGCTCAGGGCTAGAGGGAATGGAAGGCAGCTGTTTAATGGATATAGGATTTTCTTCTGAGATGGTGAAAAAGTTTTGGGGATAGATAATGTATAATGCTTGCACAACATTGTGAATATACTAAATGGCATTTAATTATACACAGTAAAATGGTTAAAATAATATTTTTGTAGTGTGTATTTTACCACAAAAAAATTAAAAAATAGATGTTGGATCAAATCATTCTGTTTTGAAAAGTGTCTGTTCATATACTTTGCCCACTTTTTGATATGTTTGTTGGTGTTTTGTTTTTTTTTTTTTTGTAAATTTGTCTAAGTTTATTGTAGATTCTGGATATCAGCCCTTTGTCAGATTGGTAGATTGCAAAAATTTTTTCCCATTCTGTTGGTTGCCAGTTCACTCTAATGATAGTTTGTTTTGCTGTGCAGAAGCTCTTAAAAGTTTAATTAGATCTCATTGGTCTATTTTGGCTTTGGCTGCCATTGCTTTTGGTGTTTAAGTCATGAAGTCCGTGTGTCTGCCTATGTCTTCAGTGGTATTACCTAGGTTTTCTTCTACAGTTTTTATGGTGTTAGGTCTTATGTTTAAATCTTTAATCCACCTGGAATTAATGACCCAGCAATCTGATTACTGGGTGTATATATATATATATATATATATATATATATATATATATATATATATATAAAATATTATAAATTGTTCTATTATAAAGACACATGCACACATATGTTGGACAGACTGGATAAAGAAAATGTGGCATATATATACCATGGAATACTATGCAGCCATAACAAGGATGAGTTCATGTCCTTTGCAGGGACAAGGATGAACCTGGAAACCATCATTCTCAGCAAACTTACACAAGAACAGAAAACGAAACATTGCATGTTCTCACTCATAAGTGGTAGTTGAACAATGAAAACACAGGGGAACATCACACCCTGGGGACTGTCAGGGGTGAGGGGCTAGGGGAGTGATAGCAGGGGGTGGGGGGATTGGGGAGGGATAACATTAGAATAGCATCTACCTAATATAGATGATGGGGTGATGGATGCAGCAAATCACCATGGTATGTGAAAACCTATGTAACAAACCTGCACATTCTGTACATGTACACCATAACTTAAAGTATAATAAATAAATTCAAAAGAAAAACTACCAAATTTAATTTTAAAAAAAGTTATTCTGTTCTCTTTGATCACATTTTATTTTTATTTATTTTAATTTTATTATTATTATTTGAGATTGAATCTCACTCGGTAGCCCAGGCTGGAGTATAGTGCCATGATCTTGGCTCACTGCATCTCTGCCTCCTGGGTTCAAGCAACTCTCCTGACTTAGCTTCCTGAGTAGCTGAGACTGCAGATGCCTGCTACCATGCCTGTATAATTTTTGTATTTTTAGTAGAGACAGGGTTTCACCATGTTGGCCAGGCTGATCTCGAACTCTTGACCTCAGGTGATCTGCCCGCCTCGGCCTCCCAAAGGGCTAGCATTACAGGTGTGAGCCACTGCACCAGGCCTCATTTTAATCATATTTACCTTCCATTTTTAGTACTCCATTCATTTTGGTACCCCCATCCCTTGTACGAGTCCGCACGCTGCCTTTTGCTGTAGTACTCTTAGCTATTGTCCTTGAAGTCTTCTCTACTCCAGATGTTTTTTTCCCTCATTTAACACAAATTACTCTAAAATCTTTGTTTTTTTTAATTTCTACTCTCAACTTTTGTCTAACTATCCTCGTGTGCACATGGCTGAAACGCGTAGTACTGTTTTTCTTCTTGCTACTGGTAACTCTCCCCTACTCTTCTCCTGTCGTAGTTGGAGAATTTAATACTTTCACATTAAAAAGTAGTCATTGGCAAGAACTTTTTATCCCTGAAATAAAAGCACATGGTCATTTTTCTACATACTGACTTTAGGTTCTCTTCACTCTGTTTTACTTCCTTTTGCTCTGGGAACTCATTTACACTCATGGAGACCAATCCCGTTGGCAGTAAGCAGCTGGAGAATAAATTAGAAAGGAGCTGGCAGGGCAGAGCTTGTTAGCAAGCAACTCTAGTATGAAAAATGACCTTAATGCAATAATGTTTGTAATAAGAGTTAAATTCTCTTTGCTTTCAAGGACAGTTTCTGTTAAACTCCTTGAATTCGGAGTTCAGGTATTTTGCTTTCCTTACTTCTAAGTCTTTAGCTAAGCAAGCAAGTAGCGGACACACAGTACATTTGTAGTAATAGTAGTAGTAGGCTGGTCCAAAAGTAATTGCAATTACCCACCTAGAAGTACTACTACTACTAGTAGTAGCAGTAATAGTTAAAGTTGGGGAGTGGAATGTATTTCTCCCTAGTCTGACATTTCTATGTGGAAGAATTTTGATTTGAGATATACTGGCAGTGATTTGGTTAGTGAAAATCATTGGTACACATTTCTGAGGTGTTTTAGTAAACTGTGGAAATCGGTGAGAATTCATTCTCTTTATTCATTTCCTATCTTGTTCAGATTAGTATGAGACAGCATTCCCAGGTAAGGGGATGGACTCTGTAAACTCAAACTTTCCGTGAATGTGCTTTCAAGTGCCACACTTGCAGCGGATTGGGAATAATGCTAGCAAGTCTTTTTGTCTGTAGGTCGAAGATATATATATTTTTTAGCCTATAAAAGATAAAGCTAACATATTTTTTGCTACTGATTTTTTTACACTGATTCCAAAGTAGAGAGGTGCAAAGGGAGGAAGGGATAAGAATTAACATCATATTACTCCAGCTGATGTTTATTGGACATTTGTTACATGCCATTGTGCTGATCTCTTTATTTGAAACATCTCATCTAATTTTCACAACCTTAAACTTAACCTAGAGATAAAGTGAAAAGAATTTCCTCTTTCTCCTTTACCAGTTCCTTTCTGCCCTCAACTTAGGTTTTTATAGTTCCTTTTCTGTATCAAAAAAAGATACTAATTAATATGATCCTAGTTTACCTGGAGACACATAGGATGGCAGAATAAAATCACCTCAGGATCGCACCAATCTGAATTCTATTTCTCAGGCAAGAAAAGCCTTAAAGAAATAGATTACACAGGACACCACAGAGGAAAGTCCAGGCTTACTAAAAACAGATGGTCACCAAGAATACGGACTCACACTTATTATCCTACTAACTTTGCGGTTAAGAGATTCATGCTGACTAAATATAAATCATTTGCTAATTTTAATTATTCAAAATGAATCTTTTTCAAGACACACTTATTCAAAATCTCTCTTGACCTGCTTTCTGTAAAATGGCTAAGTTTTTTTTGCCTTGATATTCTGAGTTACCACTACAACATTGTTCCTGAATAAGTAATAACACGTATGTACATTCTTATACACTAGAGAAGTTTCAGAATTTCTGACTAAAGATTCTTAAAATGCCTTTATATGAAAAGTAGGCAAAACAGCATTTTTCACTATTATACAAATATCCAAGTCCTTAGAACATGTGGTTCAGAAAGAAAACATCATTACAACTCCAGCTGAAATGTCTGTATCTAGTACTACTATATCATGTTTGTGTTAAGTACCCAGATATGTAAAAATTAACATCTTACAGGGAAACAAAGGAACGACTATGGGAGAAAAATCAGAGCAGTGCCCCTGAAAATGAGCCTCAGCCACAACCTGAGGGTGGCTAGTTGATCAACATCATTTACCTTCAAATAGCCCCCACTTTGTCCACCCATCAAGCAATTCACACTGAACTCCTAGGGAACCCTGAAGCAGCTTTTGGCTCAAGGTGAATACATCTGTATAGATTGCCTTGTGGGTGATTTTTATTAATTTATCTTCATGGTCTCCCCTCATAGTGAGCACTGACAAATCACAACACCATTTTGGCTTTGACAGATAGACAAGTCTAAATTGGAGTTTTCTTAAAAATAAGAAAAGAGAAAAGAGAGTGGCATTACCTTGAGAATAGGTTTAACAAACCAGTAAAAAGACAAAAGGTGAGTTGGGGGTGTTGGTGTTTGTTTGACTTGGGAGTCACTGGTATGTGTGGGGGTCATTGTAAGCTTACATGCTCATTATACAATTGTTAGCATGTGAAATCAGCTGTGTTTTGATGAATAACATATGCTACCAGGGAACTCAAAGTCTCAAGAAGGAAGGGAATTCCTGCCAGCTGCATAGCATTAGTGCTTACTCTTTGGAATAGCACCAATATGCCCTTTTTCATTTGCATCAAAATGCACAAAGAGAAGGGCAGTTTTTCTAAGAGCCAAGATTGGCATTTTGGTGCTCTTGGCTAACGGTCATAAGAGAGCCATTTTGGTAGCCTCCCAGTCTATCAGTAACTGCCAAGGCCTCCCAGCATGCTTGTGATACAGAGCCAGATAGGGAAACAAACTAGCTGTCTGGTCAGAAGGAAAGGGAACATGCCTAAGCCGATTCTTTTATGTTTTCTTTTCCTTCCCATAATGGTGCAGAGCAACTTGAAACACTAGAGGGAGTTCTGATTTTGTTCTAAGTCCTTCTTTCTCATTTTAAAATTAAGTCCTTATGTATTTTTTAAAGTCAACTTTATTTTATTTTATTTATTATAGAGATGGGGGTCTTGCTACATTGCCCAGGCAGGTCTCAAACTTGGCCTCAAGTGATCCTCCCATCTTGGCTTCCTAAAGAGTTGGGATTACAGGTGTAAACCACCATGTCCAGCCTCTACTTACCTTAAATGGCACAAAATTTTTCATTGCAAGTTACTAATGCATAGGGAAATTAATTTCTTTCTTAGAGAAAAGGAGGAAAGTTTTCACTTTCATTTTTGTGGAATAAGTCAAAGTACAGATTTCATGCTTTAAAAACACCAATAGAGATGGATGTGAATTGAAACCTTTCGTCTACTCAGCTTGGACCATTCTCAGCCTCCTGATGTATACAGTTATCCCAAGTTCAATGTATTTGTGTGTATGTGTGTGTATACATGTTTATATATATGAATAATGTATCTACAGCAAGTATTTGAATTTTTTTAATATTTCCAGAATTAGAGCAGCAAGTGAAAAGGTTGGAAGTTTGCCAGAAGTTTAGAAATGTTATTTCATCCAGAAAAGAAGAAAACATGAATTATATGCTTTTCTCTTTAAAGATGTTGAGTTAAACCACATGAATCTTCAACTAATAATGATCCCATAAAAATGAGTTTAATTGTTTAAGTAACATTTTATTTAAGTAGTTAGCTCCTTGTTATATATATAAACATGTAGACATGTAATTGGTTTTTGAGAGCATACTCTGAAGTCCAAACTTGTTTTAATTTACTAATGGCCAACAATGGATGTGTAAAAAAGACAGACATTTTTAAATAATGTATTAGTACTGTTATATGTTTTTTGCCCTAACTAAACAATTGCAAGGGAAGTGTCTTTATGAAAAAGAAAATAACTCTGTAGTATATTTCTTCAGTTTGTACTCATCTTTACAATGCATGCATTAATTACTTTCAGTTATTTTCATTTATTTTAGTTCTAGAACAGAGTGGAACCCTGAATGTTAAGATTTAGTTTTGTTCTGTACGCATATAGAGTATACATTTTAATTCACAAATGCAAACATGCAAGAAATGTCATGTTATTTTGTTTATTTTAATTAAATTGAATCTAATTCCAAGCACTATTTCTAGCTGATAAGAAATTCTAACATAATTATGATTACCACCATTCCCCTACCACAAGCTTTGTAAAAGATTCTGTGGAGTTTGGTGTACAACTCCACAGGAGTTGTATTGACTCGAGGTAAGAATAAAACATTTGGCATAAAACATTTGTGAAACTCTAAGGTCCAGTGTTCTGATAAGATGTCAGTTGCCTGCATCTCTGTGATCTGTTGAAATAAGAGATCTGTTTTTTTCTGTGTTTGCAGAATATTTTTAAGCTGTGGTACCTTCCAGTTACATGTTTCAATTCCCTAGAGCTGCTGCCTTTTCCTACGGTACTGAAAATAATTGAGTCATGTGCCCCAATCCCTTTCAAACCCAAGATCTTGCGTTCATTTTACTATCTTTCAGTCTTAGGCCCATTGCGGCCACTATTTCTTTTTTAAAGTGCTCATCTATCTTGTTTCCCAAGAGAAACTTCTTGCCCCAGGAGCTCAGACTTTCTGAAAACGAAATCCAGGAAATAAAGTTGTCTGCAAACAACTTCAGCTTTCAGCTTTGTAACAGAAATCTTTCCTGAGTGAGGACGAACAAACACTACTAGCTTCTTCTCTCTTGAAATAAGGATTGGGGCGGAGTGTGGTGGCTCATGCCTGTAATCCCAGCACTTTAGGAGACCGAGGTGGGCTTATCATTTAAGGTCAGGAGGTGAAGACCAGAATGGCCAAGATGATGAAATCCCGTGTCTACCAAAAATACAAAAATTAGCCAGCCATGCTGATGGGCGCCTGTAATCTCAGCTACTCCGGAGGCTTAGGGAGAGAATCACTTGAACCCAGGAGGCAGAGGTTGCAGGGAGCCAAGATAGTGCCACTGTAATCCAGTCTGGGTGACAGAGTGAGACTCTGTGAAAGAGAAAGAAAGGGAAGGAAGGAAGGAAGGAAGGAAGGAAGGAAGGAAGGAAGGAAGGAAGGGAGGGAGGGAGGGAGGGAAAAAAAGAGAAGGAAGGTAGGGAGGAAGGAAAGAAGGAAGGAAGGAAAGATTGGAAGAATATTTTTAAAACAATATGCAAAATAACATCTTTATATATGATGCTGTCATGTATGTTTTTGTTTCCTCAAATTTGTACAATAAACATGCATTATTTTCTTAATTAAGAAAATATTTTTATAAAGTATGCTTCCTTTCAAATTAATGTGATTAGATGTGTTTAAGCAAGAATGTAATAAAAAAGATTTTTTTTTTCCTGAGGGAAGACTAAAGAACTACATGATTTTTATACAATTTAGACCCTGCATGATGTTGTTTTCCAATCCCACTAAGTTTTAAAAAGATTAGTTGCTTATATATTATTAAAAATAGAAAATCATTTGTATCTTGTTTTGCAGAAGCTTGAAGTCTTAAAACCATAAAACATTTATTCATTTGTTTAAGTATCAAATTTCATTTCCACCTGTCAGGATACTTTTGAAATAAAAGGGACCAGTCAGCATTCTAACATCCAGGTATCTAGTAAAAGTGCAAGTTCATTTATAGTTCATGAAGTTGACTCTGATATGTAATGGTCAGTATGGATAAAACACCAACCATTCTGGGATGTGTGCCATAATTCCTTAAGGTTCAAATAACCACCATGATCCTGGGTGCAAATCCAAAGTTCCCCAGGTTGAATGAGATGATCATTAGATATGTTTCTCCATCCAAATTTATATTTAATAGGTGGGTCAAGGAGAATGTATTTTCCACTTTACTAATGGATTTGTTGAATTAGTTACCACCTCTTCTTATCACTAATAACACAGCCAATATTTGGTGCAATGAAATGCCAACAAAGAGAGACCCTTTTGATGCAAGGTATGTTTCCAGATACAATTGGCCCTCCATATCTATAGGTACTACATCTTTGGATTCAACCCACTGTGGATTAAAAATATTTTTAAGAATTTTGTCTCCGTATGTGCATGAACATATTCAGACTATTTTTGGACATTATTCCCTAAATAATACAGAAGAACTATTGATGTAGCATTTACATTTTATTAAGTATTATAAGCCATCTAGTGTGATTCAGATTCTAAGTATATGATTTAAGGAGGATGAGCATAGCTTCTATGCAAATGCTACACCATTTTATATGAAGGACGTGAACATTCATGGATTTTGGCATCTGTGGGAGGTCTTGAAAGCAATCGTCCATGAATATCAAAGAGCAACTACATAGTCCATCTCTCTGCAAGGTCTTTAATTTGTTCTAAGAACAAGATTGCTGAACCAATAAGCGAAAGATATTCATAATATAGACGCACTTGCCTAACAGGGAATTTTTCAATTATTTGAACTAAAGGAGTGGCCCAGAGAAAAAGTTTACTCAAACATTTGAAGAAGAGGCACTTGTCTCTTCTGGCTGCGAGGTTTCAAGTATCATTAGCACCAGCTCTTTTGCATTTGGACCATATCTGTTTAGTATTTTGACATTTGATATCTCTACCTTACTTGGGTTAGAATAGAATATGGGTTACTTTTTGGTAGATCAGCAGTATACAAGAGAACTCTCTGTGAGAGAAGAACTGTGCTGTTTTATATAATAGTCTCTACACACATGTATTTAGCAGACACTTGAATTTTGGCTTCGATAAGTGCTTGAGGGTCTGAATTTAAAGTTAAATTGAAATAGTTATATGCAGCTACAATATTGGACAACACGGTGCTAGACTCATTTAGTCTCTCTTTGCAGAAGTTTAAGCAAGCAGCTTATTCTTTATATTTGAGATTATATACTGATGAGGTCTGAAACTCCAGGAAGACATTCCAAAACATATTTTTTGATTGAATATGCTTTCCTGACAAGAATGAAAACTCAAAAATAGATACGTATTTCAGTCATTGGTAACTCTTAATCATTAACTCTTGTTTAAAGATCTGTATCGTTTGCCTGTTTCTCATATAGGTAGAAACTAGATATTGTCTACCATTTCCCTCTCAAACAAGAGAGTTTTAAGTAGAACTGTGAATAGAATTCCTGCCAAGTCTAAGTCAGAATTACATAAAAGAAGGCATCTAGGTGACTGAAAAGGCAAGACAGGGGTGAGATCTATGTATGGTCTCATCTCAGCTGAGACCACATGGAAAGCATAGGTGGAGACAATGCCAAAATAAATAATGCAAAGGCCAGGATTGCGATGCATAGAGAGGAACAGGAGTACCACTACTGAGATAAAAATAATGCTAATGGTAGCAAATGTTTATTTGCAGAAATTACAGTGGCAGGGCCCTGTGCTAAGTACTTAACATACATAATTATCGTTCATGTCTCTCTCTCTTTTTCACACACACACACACACACACACACACGCACACACACACTCGAAGCAAATGCCAACAAAATCACCATTCTATGGAGATTAAATGTTCTCTACCAAGGTTCCCCAACCCCTGGTCAGTGTCCTTTTATGAACTGGACCACACAGCAGGAGGTGAACAGGAGGCAAGTGGGCATTACCACTGGAGCTCTACCTCCTGTCAGATCAGCAGTAGCATTAGATTCCCATAGGAGCACAAACACTATTGTGAACTGTGCATGGGAGAGCTCTAGATTGACTCCTCCTTGTGAGAATCTAACTAATACCTGATAATCTTAGGTGGAGCAATTTTATTCTGAAGTGGAACAGTTTTATCCCAAAGCCATCTTCCTTACCCACCTGGCTCCCTGTGCTAAAAAGGTTGGGGACTTCTGTACTACACTATTGAATGAATAGACAAAAAACAGACTGCGAAGAGGTAAGATTAAGGGAGTTAGAGCAATGAATGAACAGTGTGTAAAAATCTACCAGCAAATGAGCACAGAGAGATTTGAAGTAAAAATCAGAGTAGGCGTAGCAAAGGAATGTCTTATCGGGTGAAGTCATAATTTGCAGAGTGTACCAGCAACTCCACCTCAACAAGACATCCAATGAGAAAGACAGTTCTTCTGGTACTGCCCAATCCACAAGGAGGTACTCTGACTGTCAATATATACAACTCTAAAACTTCCTTTTATACAAAGAAGACAGTCTTGACTTACCAAGACTTTATATGAAGTACTACTGTCTGTTTAAACCAGCTACTCAGTTAGTTCAGAAAAATAGTGGAAAAGCTGTCATTTGAATTATTAGAAAGTTGCCTTGAGATGATCTAATATTTAGGTTTTTAAAAACTAATATATGTTCAAAGATTTAATGCCAGTTAAATTAGTTCTCATTCTTTTTCTACTAACTCTGTCCTTAATATATTATATGTTATATAACAATCAGATATTGTATTAACTTCAAATGGGAGAATTGGAAACAAATATTTTAAGAGAAAACTCACCAAAGCAAGTTTTGATTGACAGTTATATAATCTGAAGCAGTGATTATTAAACTGCATTGGGTCTGACAGAGCAAGACAGAGGAGACATTACTTCCCTCCTATCTCCCCAACATACGTGCACAGATTCTGTTACACCTTCCCTTGAGTACCCTGAGTTAAGAATTGCCAGAGAACCACTAACAGGGTTCTTCATACTATTGGAAATTCCAAAGATTTGAATTCCTCCATTCTTCAGTCTACAGGAATGTGTATTCTGTAATATCTCCAATCACTGGTATGTCAAAGAACACTGATTTCAGTGCTTATTTTAAAAATAAAATTTTTTAAAATCCTTCTAGTTCAGATTCAGAACTCTTGAAAACAGGTTATTTTGGAAGAGAATTCCGTGGGTGGCTCAAAGTTCTTATTTTTGCACTCAGAACACATCTGTTACTTGTAACAAAATTAAAGAGAGTGAAGTCCTGCTGTAGTTGGCTATTTAGTTCACAGACAGGAGGCAGCTTTCCACAGTGAATTCCCCAGTTACTTATCTAATCTACTTTAAAATGACTGAAATGATAAAACCAGAGCACTTCTACTAAGAAGCTATTAAATAGCCTAAGATAACTTAACTGTTCCAATAATATCACCAGATTAATCATCTAGTGCAAGGAGTAAAAGAAAATATATTTAGTTCATAAATGTACTCTAAAAAGCATATAGTACCTTGATAATCCCAAGAGTCAACACAGAAATTATCACTGTAGGTGAAATAGAACTAATTTGGGTATTTAGAATTTGAAACTTAAAAAAAATGCTTAAGAAAGAAAATGCTTTGAAAATCATAAGATGCATTTCTTATCAGAGGAAGAATTACTGGTTGTCTAATTCCAGCCTTCATATTTGTTTAATGCCAGTCTTCACAGTCTTCATAAACTAGATATAAATTAGCAAGGCTGACCCCATACAAAATTCCTAAGCAGATGAACGTATTCTCTACAGAACTTCTTTAATTTTCTCTTCTTTATCCTCTTCCTTCCATTGCGCAATGATGTCTTCTACAGCTATGCCACATACAACAACACACTTTTAAACTCTGCCGCACTTCAGAATCCCTTGGATTCTAGAAATTTATTGCTTTCTCTTCTCTAGCTCCTTTCCCTGATTCTTTAAATTTCAGCTCTCCCTTTTGTCACTCCATCAGATATTTGCTCCGTATCAAGTGACTAATGAGTAATCTCAGAAACAAATTAATGTTTTAGATACAATTAGTCTCACATACATATTTCTTCACTTTTATAAGATACCCACAATTTGACAAACTCTTTATGATAAAAAGGAGTGGCTGTACAATGTCAAGTCAGCAGATCGCAACAGGCAAATGTATGATATTACAGTAATTCACTTGAAAATAAAAGGTGTAAAACAAAATACTTTACTCATGACAGGTGACCAGTTTGCCTATATAAGCCTAATTAACCTACATTACTTTTGTGTATCCTTATACTGTATTCCTTTGTTGCCAAGAGAAAACATTTTTACTTTCAAATGAAATTCCATGGCTACTGAAGGGAGCAAGTGAGTCATTTTCTCAGCTTACGCTCTAGTCTTGAGAGGAGAACCTGTCTTATGCAAGCAAAACTTTCATGACCTCTCCACATTTGTGGTTATAATATTAAGAGGAGTAGTAAGTGAATTTTACTCTCAAGTGAGATAAAATGGATCTGGGTAGAAGGTAGTGAAAAGGTATTGTAGTTGAGAGAATGAAGAAATAGAGTTCTAATGAATATAAATAATACAATAATAATCATGAGATTTCTGTTTATATAGTGTTTGAAAATTTCATGGTGTCCATTCTGTCCACCTGAAGAATGGAAATCTAAATTTATCCTCATCTAAAATATTTTCTGCGTGTTTCAACTTCAGATAGTTGCCCAGGTGCTACTTATATATCAAATAGGTTAACAGTTTCCATAGGCACTCTGCTTTTACAAATACCATGAAGACTAAAATATCTTTCTCTCTCCCTCATCCTCTCTCTTTCTACCTTTCTTCTCTCTCTCTCTTTTTCCCCCCACAATCAGCTTTATTTGGCTTATTCTGCACACAAGCCGGCTGATATAATTTGAAGTTATAAAATTTGAAGAATATTTTAAATGAAACATAAATGTTTTAGTAAGTGATAAAATATACTTTATAAAGTTATGATTACAGATTTTTAAACAATCCCATGCTTCCTAAGGACAAATTTCTTTCTCTTATATTTCATTTATATTTTGTCTTTGTTTGTATGTTATAAATGTAGAAAAATGTCAGTTTTGGTTAGCAATATGTGGAATATGCTTTTTTATATGTATTTTCTTTGGATTGGCTTATTGAAACATTAAAATAAAAAATTTGTAGATGAAATGAAGTTGAAAATGGATATTCTAAATAGTTTAGGGTGGTCCTTCAATGCTTATGGTGGTTATTGTCAGTAAAAAGACTCTTCTATTGTTAAAACTTTGTGAATTATTGATGCTTTTATTAATTAAAAAGTTCTAATTGGCTACATACAAAGTAAATAACATTGTCCTAGTGGATGTCTCAGTGTAGAGATAGATTAGCATCTCAGAATGTATCTCAGATCAGCATCTGAGAGATGCTTATCTATAGTAAAAGTTATCAAGAGTGACTTGGGAGCCCTTTATTTAACATGATATAAGGTAACATACATCAAATTAAGATGAAAATTACTTTCTTTAACTAAATGATTAGTCAATAATAATTACAGGCTATGAAACCTATAACAATATTTTCAGTTAGCAACACATTGGTAGAGATTTTGATTTATACAATTCAGAAGTCTCATTTATAGTAGAATCCAATATGCTACACATTCCCTGCTTAGCTTATTTTATATATGGCTTTTCCAACTCATTACAGGCAGACAATATAAAAGAAATAAGGGCATCATTTAATTTTTAAATGATTTCTTCTTAACAGTGCTTTAGCTGTTTCCTAAAGATTCTGGTACATTATATATTTGTTCTCATTAGTTTAAAAGAACTTCTTGATTTTTGCCTTAATTTCATTATTTACCCAAAAGTCATTCAGAAGTAGATTGTTCAGTTTCCATGCAGTTGAATGATTTTGAGTAAATTTCTTAGTCTTGAGTTCTAATTTCACTGTGTAGTGGTCCAAGAGATTGTCATGATTTCATTTCTTTTGCATTTACTGAGGAGTGTTTGACTTCCAATTATGTGATGAATTTTAGAATAAGTGCCATGTGGTAATGAGAAGAATGTATATATTGTTGTTTTGGGTGGAGAGTTCAGTAGATAACTATCAGGTCCACTTGATCCACAGCTGAGTTCAGGTCCTGAATATCTTTGTGAATTTTCTGTCTTGATGATCTGTGTAATATCATTAATGGGGAACATACCTCAAAATAGTAAGAGCCATATTTGACAAACCGACAGCCAATATCATACTGACTGGGCAAAAGCTGGAAGCATTGCTCTTGAAAACCAGCATAAGACAAGGTTGCCCTCAATCACCAAACCTATTCAATATAGTATTAGAAGTTCTGGCAAGGGCAATCAAGCAAGAGAAGAAATAAAAGGTATTCAAATAGGAAGAGAGGTAGTCAAAATATCTTTGCTTGAGGATAACATGATCCTATATCTAGAAAACCCATTGTCTCAGCCTGAAAGCTTCTTAAGCTGATAAGCAACTTCAGTAACACCTCATGATACAAAATCAATCTGCAAAATAAATCATCAGGAGGCAAGCCAAGAAACAAATGAGGAACACAATCCCATTCACAATTGTCACAAAAAGAATGAAATACCTAGGAATACAGCTAACAAGAAATGTGAAAAACCTCTTCAAGGAGAACTACAAACCACAGCTCAAAGAAATGAGAAATGACACACACAAATGGAAAAACATTCCATGCTCATGGATAGGCAGAATCAACTTCATTAAAATTGTCATGCTGTTGAAAGCAATTTATAGATGCAATGCAATCCCCATTTAACTACCATTGAAATTCTTGACAGAATTTTTAAAAACTATTATAAAATTCATTAAGAACCAATAAAAGAGCCCCATTAGCCAAGGAAATCCTAAGCAAAAAGAAGAAATCTGTAGGCATCATGCTACCCAACTTCAAACTATACTGCAAGACTACAGTAACTGAAACAGCAAGGTGCTTGTACAAAACTAGACACATAGACCAATGAAACCGAATAGAAAACCCAGATAAATAAGACCACACAACAACCATTTGATGTTTGACAAATGTGGCAAAAGAACAAGTAATGGGGAAAGTATGCCCTGTTTAATAAATGGTGCTGGGAGAACTGGCTATTCATATGCAGAAAATTGAAAATGTACCCCTTCCTTATACTATATACAAAAATAAACTAAAAATGGATTAAAGACTTAAATGTAAGACCCAAAACTATAAAAACATTAGAAGAAAACTTAGGCAATAACATTCAGGACATAGACACAGGCAAATATTTCATGACAAAGACACCAAAAGCAATTGCAACAAAAGCAGATTGACAAATGGGATCTAATTAAACTAAAGAGCTTCTGCACAGCAAAAGAAACTATCAACAGAATATACAGCCAACCTACAGAATAGGAGAAAATTTTTATAATCTATGCATCTAGCAAAGATATAATATCCATCATCTACAAGGAACTTAAACACATTTACAAGGAAAAAAAGAACAACTTCATTAAAATGTGGGGAAAGGACATGAACAGACACTTCTCAAAAAAGAACATACATGCAGCCAACAAACAGTAAAAATAAACCTCAACATCACTGATTTTTAGAGAGATGCAAATAAAAGCCATATGAGATACTGTCTCACACCAGTCAGAATGGCGATTACTAAAAAGTAAAAAAACAAACAGATACTGGTGAGGTTGGGGAGAAAAAGGAGTAGGTTTATACCATTGGAGGGAGTGTAAATTAGTTTAACCATTGTGGAAGACAGTGTGGTGATTCCTTAAAGACCTAGAAATAGCAATTGACCCAGCAATTCCATTATTGGGTATGTACCCAAAAGAATATAAATTATTCTATTATAAAGACACAAGCATACATATGTTCATTGCAACACTACTCACAATAGCAAAGACATGGAATCAGTCTAAATGCCTATCAATGATAGACTGGATAAAGAAAATATGGTACATATTCAGCATGGAATACTATGCATCCATAACAAGGAATGAGATCATATCCTTTGCAGGGACATGGATAGAGCTGAAGGCCATCATCCTTAGCAAACTAATGCAGGAGCAGAAAACCAAAGACCTCATCCTCTCACTTAAAGTTCCCTCACATAGAGGGAAACAACACACTCTGGGCCCTGTTCGAGGGCAGAGGGAGGGAAGGGAAACAGGAAGAATAGCTAGTGGATGCTGGAGACTTAATACCTAGGTGATGGGATGATCTGTTCAGCAAACCACCATGACACATGTTTACCTATGCGATAAACTTGCACATTCTTCACATGTACCCTGGAATGTAAAATAAAAGTTGAAAAATAAAAACAAAATGATTTATTAAATAGTTATTGTTGCCACTTTAAATGGTCTCTTTGATCTTCCATTTTGTTTACTTATATATTTATTTTGTTAAATAAAGTTCCGGTAGTGAAATGAGTTTGCATACTTTCTCTGCAGCATAAGACAGTAAAAGGTTTTGTCGCTGGCAGTCACTAAGTGAAGACAAGCAGTGAAGGGGCCAGGCAGAGATCTCTACTTCTCTCTTCTTGTATTAGTGCAATGTGCATTTGTAATGAAGTTTTTGCTTCACATTTTAATTTCTAACACTTGCAAAGAAAGCAAAAATGGTAAGTTTCTGAGCGTGTGGAGTTAAGCTGACTCTATTAAAAGGTTCATTTGTCTATAAACACCCAAGGGAAACCCTGTGTTACATAAAATCTTTGCTTTTTTTCTTTTTTCTTTCTTTCTTTTTTTTTTTTTTTGAGACAAAGTCTCACTCTATCACTCAGGCTGGAGTGCAGTGGCATGTTCTTGGCTCACTGTAACCTCGACCTCCTGGGTTTAAGCAATTCTCGTGCCTCAGCCTCCTGGAGTACAGGCACCTACCACCATGCCTTGCTAATTTTTGTATATTCAATCAAGACTGGGTTTCACCATGTTGGCAAGGCTGGTGTCAAACTCCTGATCTCACGTGATCCACCCACCCTGGACTCCCAAAGTGCTGGGATTACAGGCTTGAGTCACTGCGCCTGGCCAAAATCTTTGCATTCTAACAAATCTATAAGCAGTTGAATATCTTTCAGCAGCATTTTCTTTTATACCTCAGGCAATGTTACCTATGAAGGTATTATCTAGCAGCCATAAATTTAGATGAACAAAAATAAAATGTAAAACAGGAAAAATAGAAAAGGAAGAAACTAATATAAAGATTACTAAAATTTAAGAAAACTGATTTTCTAGTACTTGCTCTGCTCCTAAATGTGTGACAATGGGCAAGTTAGGAAACTCCATTATTTTAACATGATGAACTAAATTATGAGATGTAGTGAAATAATATATGAAATTCTTTAAGCATAATATAAAAATGCTGAATAGGTTTATTGAGGGCAGAGCAAAGTAACATAGGTAAATTGTTCCCTTGATAATAGCCAAATATTTTTAACCAGCATATTATGCACCTTCTTTAAAAGTTAAAAACTTAAATATTTAGAAATACTCCTCATCAGTTAATTTCTTTTCAAAGCTCTAATGACTCCCATATGATTCAAGACACTTTGCTAAAGCCTCTAAGTCCCACATTGTCTGACTCCTGAAGTCTTGGACACCTGTGTGCTAGCCACATTTCCATGATTTCGTGTATTCCCTTCAGATTTCTGATCAAGTATCTTGTCACAGGGAGAACTTTTCAAATCACTTTATATAAAAGAGCACACCCTCCATCTCTCTAAATCCCCCTTAACCTCTCTTTATTCGTCATTAAAATCTAGAACCAGTATCCTTGGACTGGAAGATTTGCCACTTAATAGCTGCCACTAAGTGGATTTGCCACTTAATAGTTACCAACTTGATCAAGTTACTTAATCTTTCAGTGCCTCATTTTTGTTATCTCTAAAATGAAAATACTAACAGTACCTTTCTTAAAGATGAATTAAAAATAATAGTGTTTTTAAAAACATTAACTATATTTGGCATATAGTACTATATGAATACATGAGTGTTTATTACTATTACTATCATTTTTATTACTATAATTGTTGATCATAGCATTTACTATAAACTGACATATATATGAGTATATATATATATATATATATATATATATATATATATATATAGTTGCTTGTATATTTCACCCATTAGAAATATAAATCCATGGGAATACTTGGATATGCTCGCTGAACAGCTCCCTGTGTCTCTAATAGGATCTGGCATTTAGTGGGCACTCAATATCTCTTGGATAAAAGGGCAAATGAAGGTGACTGTATTGGGATAAACTGCTTCATTTATAGGTTAGTCCCAGAACTAGTCTTATACTTGATAAAAGTAAGTTTTCTGCTTGAGTATAACAAGGACCACAAAAAGTTATGCTTTTAGAACTTTTACTATTCACCAGGAAAATTCTATAAAGTACACTGGAAGCAAATACACAAAAACTGTGAATGCAGCAAGTCTTTCTGACTTCTCACGCTTTCAAAAAACTGTACAGAAGGTTCTGATGTGAAATGTAGCATTTTGAATGGTTGACTGTAAATAATCTTCTCCAAGATTCAATGTTACCCTCAAAGTTCCAGGGCAGAGGTGACTTTGAGCTTTCTATCTATAGGGATTCCCTGAGTTACAGGCCAACCTGGAAGTACAGAAGGATTCCCATCATAAAAATAAGCTTGCTAGTGTTCAATGGATTTCTTATGATATTTTTCTGAATCTGTTATGGACTAAAGGAAGTGAAGGAATGTCGAAGCTAGCAAGGTCCAGGCTACAGCAGCAAATAATTGATTATATAGCTCTATTCTTCCTTCATTCAACTTCTTCTTCCCTGAGGTAGATATATGACACAGCCTAGTCCATCACTCCTGGTGTTCGCACACAGTAGTCACTTTGTTTTTCTATGTCAAGACAGGCAAAGGGGTATTTTAGTTCATTTGTCTTTATTATCGCCAGACTACAAAGTTATATAAGTTTTCTGAATATGTTAAGTCACTGTCCTGCTGTCATTATCACAATCTCCCTCTGCCTCAAAGGCGTTTATAACTATACTGTATCTTCCCAGCCCTTTTCCTGTGACCTATTTTCTTGTTCACTGTTCACACTAGCTGATAGTTTTAAATAATAATTTTAACCTCCTGCCAATTTGAGCACAATATTAGTACTGATGAAGGTGAAGTCAACTGCACATATTAGGATGTCTGCATCCCAGGAGGACCAGGGACTCAAAACCATCTATGCACCCTTGTGTAACTAGGCACAGATTCCAGTAGATAATGCCCCAGTGTGAGAAACTCTCATTTTATCTGGGTTTCTCCATCTTACTGAATTTGTTTTCTCACCATAATCATTGGAAAAAGAGGAGAAGTAATTAAATTTCAGTTGGATTCTCTCTTATGCAAGCTTCTGCACCCGTCTCAAAAGTCAAAGAACTGATTTTCATGTACTATTTCTAGTTTTGAATACAGAATAATCATGCCCTATGGAATGGTACCATCCTGTAAAATGCAATGGCATCGAAGACCCCATGAATTAATGAAGACAAGCTAGAAATAAAATTACTGTTTATTGTGTTTTCCCTTTCCCAAAGGGAACTTTAATGATTTCCACCTGTATCTCTGAAAAGGCTTAACATTTAATTTGTAGCTCTGCAAATTACAATTAAAGTTATATGGATATCTTTTATTTTCTAAAATGATATTGGATATTTAGAAAAGTATGTGAGTCTCAGGGGCCTGTAGTCTCCACGAAGGTAACCCACAATTTACCTTCTTTCTACTAGGAAGTAGGTTTTACTTGATCTCTGAAGAAGCTGAACGTTACCAGAAAAAAATAAAGAACTTTCTCTGTAAATCAGAAGCATTCAAAAATGGTAGAAAATAAACACAGAGAATCCTGTTACCTTCAGAATATTTGTAGAAATCTACCCCAAACATGTCACCTATCATGAAGTCAAAAGTCACTTTCTAAATGCCCTAAATCATTTGGTCTTCTTATTATAAAAAAAAGGTAAATTAGGAAAGAATCTTTTGGAGTACTTTGAAAACCTTTATTAATGAAGCTTACAAAAATTTAAAATTTGGGCTATGTAGGCAGGGATTGGTACATATAGCTTTTCATTCATTTTTTTACAATAATAATTCAAACACTATATTCTTAAGTTTCACCTGATATAAACACAGATGTGGCATATTTTTAACAAAAATAGCACTGCTATTTACTAATGTAACCATGAGCAAACACTTTAAGGCATCCTGTCCTTATCCTCAATTTATAGGTGAGAAAACTGAGACTCATAAAGTTTAAATAATTTGTACAAGGTTAAATAAACTAGATAGCAAAGGCTGAGGCTGGCTTTAAAGACAGTGTGGTAATTCCTTAAAGACCTAAAGAGAGAACTACCATTTGACCCAGAAATCTGATTACTGGGTATACATCCAAAGGAATATAAATTGTTCTATTATAAAGACACATGCATCCATATGTTCTCTGAAGCACTATTCACAATAGGAAAGACATGGCATCACCCTAAATGCCCATCAATGATAGACTGGATAAAGAAAATATGGGTACATATAAACAACGAAATACTATGCAGTCATAAAAATGGATGAGATCATGTCTTGTGCAGGGAGATGGATGGAACTGGACACCATTATTCTTAGCAAACTAATACAGGAATAGAAAACCAAATAATGCATGCTCTCACTTGTAAATATGAGCCTAATGATGGACAAATGGACATGTAGAAAGGAATAACACACATTGGAGCCTTTTGGAAAGTGGAAGTTGGGAGGAGGGAGAGGATCAGGAAAAATAATAAGTACTACATTTAATACTGGGGTGATAAAATAATCTGTACAACAAACTCCTATGACACAATTAACTATGAAAGAAACCTGCACAAACACCTCTAAACTTCAAAGTTAAAAAAGTCATACAATTTCGGAACTTAGTTCTCCCATAAATTACAGTACTTCTCTCTATAAAATACAATTATGAAAATATACATGTAGAGATAATTTTTTTCATTAAAACAGGACAGTATCAATTTATTACATTGGACTCATTGTTTGGAAAATGTTTTAACATCAAGACTGTGATTGACATAATGCTGTGATTCATATTAAGTCACAAGCTTAAGAAAATGATTTCTAAGAAAAGATAAATTAGGCACAATATAAATAAAAGTCTAAAGTTAAATATATTTCAAATTATTAAGGAATATAAAATATACATATATAAATAAATATATGTGTATATACACATATTTATACACATGTATAAATATATATACATACATGTACATAGGTTAATTTAATAGTTAAATGTGTTTAACATTTAAATATATGTATATACATGTATACATAGGTTAGTTTACTTATGTGACAAACCTGCACAAATATATATACATCTTTATTGACATACATGTATCTTTATATTATGTATACATATATTTATATGCTTTATATGTGCATACATACATATATTTATACATATATGTAAGTAAATGTATATGTATATTTTTATTATATATTCCCTAATATATATTTTAAACATGTATTTATATATTATGTATTTTATCTAAATAATTGTATATTTTATATATAATAATTACATACTTTTAACATTTATTCTTAAGCAACTATAGATTCACATGTAGTTATAAGAATAATACAGTGAAATCTTATTCACTCTTTACCTAGTTTTCCCCAACAGTACATCTTCCAGCACTTCCAAAACAGTCAAGATACGGAATATTCCCATCCCTCCCAGGATCCTTCTATAATTCTGTTCTATAGCTGCTTTAAAAAAATTACCACAACTTAATGGCTTAAAATACAAATTACTATCCGACGGTTCTAGTAGTCCGTTATCTGAGATGGGTCTCATTGGGCTAAAATAAAAGTGTTAGTGAGGTTGTGTATTATTCTGGCACCTCTAGAGAAGAATCCATATTCTTAATTTTTCTAGCTTCTCCAAGCTGCCTGCATTCCTTAGCTCTTGGGCACCTCCCATATTCAAAGCCAGCCGTGTCCTGTAGAATCTTTCTCACACTCTATCGCTGTGACGCTGCTTGTTCAGCATTCGTCTTCCACACTCTTTAAAAGCCCCTCGTGACTACATTGGACCCACTCAGACGATACCAGATCATCTGTTTCATTTAAGGTCAGTTAATTAGCAACTTTAATTTTATTTGCAATATTAATTATTCCTTACGAAGTAACATAATATATTCACAATTTTAGAAGATTAGAACGTGGATATCTTGGTGGAGAGTTGGGGGAGGCATTACTCTGCCTTCACGCCTATTGCCCTATGATAGCCGCACCCCTTCCTTATATCCTCTATACTCACTTGTTCTCATTTCTAACCTTTGGAAAACAGTAATCTTGTATTTAATTCTATAACTTTGTCATTTCAAGAATGTAATATAAATGGAATGGTACAGTAGGTAAACTTTGGGATTGGCTTTTTCACCCAGTGTAATTCTCAAGATATTCATTCAAGTTGTTTGGTATACAAATAATTCATGTCTTTATATTGTAAGTAGTATTTTGTGACACAAGTGTACCACAGTGTTTTAACCATTCACTTCAGAAAGGAAATCTAGTTGTTTCTCATTTTTGACTATTTCAAATAAAGCTGCAGTGAACATGAATATATAGGTTTTTATGTGAACAAAAATGTTAATTTCTCTGAGATAAATGCCTAGTAGAACAATTACTGGGCTGTATGTTAGATCTATGTTTTAGTTAGCATAAGAAAAACTCAAACCATTTATCCAGAGTTTTAATCCCAGCAGCACCTAATGAGTGATGTGTATTGTTGCCAACATTTGGTGTTGTCACTATTTTTAACTCAGCCATTTTGATATGTACGTGATGATATCTCACTGTCATTTTCATTTGTACTCTCTGGCTCAGGGTACTAAACATCTGTTTATGTGCTTATTTGTTATGTGTATATCATCTTTGGTGAAATAACTGTCCACAACTTTGAACATTTTCTAACTGGATTTATTATTATAACTAATATTATTAATGTTTACTCTTGAGATTTGAGAGTCCTTTATAAATTCTATAAAATAGTTCATTGTAAGACGTAGTGTGCAAATATTTTCTCCCAATCTGTGGCTTTTTGAATCCTCTTTACAAGGTCTTTTTTCAGTATCCAAGTCTTTCTGTTTTATTTGATCAGTCTAGTGTATTTGATTCTTTTTCTTTGATTGATCATACATTTGGTGTCAAGTTTAGAACTCTTCGCCTAGTTCTAGATTCTGAAGAGTTTTGTCTATATTTTTTAAAATTATAGCTTTTCAATTTACATGTAAATCTGAGTTTCAGTGAGAGTTAATTTTTGTATGAGATGGGAAACTTAGGTTGAGTTCTTCTCCCCGCTCCCTGCCCACACCTCCAAAGGATATCTAATTGCTTCAACACTACTGGCTGAAAAGGCTATTCTTTCTCCATTGAATTGCTTCTGCAGCTTTATCCAAGACTAGTTTTGGGCAATTTTTGTGGTTCCTTTTCTAGGTTCGTTATTTTGTTCCATTGATTACTGTTTCTGTTCTTCCACCAATAACATACAGTCTTAATTCATCAAATTTATATCGGTATAGTTGTGCATAGTATTTATTATTCTTTCAAATTCTTCAGCATTTGTAGTGATAGCCCCTGTTTCATGTCTGATATCAGTAGTTTGTATCTTCTATCTTCTTTTCTTTGTCAGTCTTAGTGGAATTTTGTAAATTTTATTGATTTTTTTTCAAAAAAACAATCTCTGTGTTTCATTGATTTTCTATTAAAATTTTCTCTGTTTTTAATTTCATTGGTTTCTGCCTTTACACTTATTATTTTCTTATTTCTGCTGCTTTGTGTTTTTTCTCTTCTCTTTTTCTAGATTCTAGGTAAATATCATAATTAGAAAATTAATAATATCCTAAAATTAAACACCCATATTATCAGCCTCTTTAAGTTGCAATGAACGTAAGTTTATTCCTCTTACAAGATAGCCTTGTTCCACTGACGGATGGTACAAATTTGGACATCACAACTCAACTTATGAAAACTCAAAAGGGCTTTGCTAGTTCCAGAGCTCCCCATGGGGTTAGCCAAGGCTGTCATTGCCCCTGAATTGAAACTAACTCTTTGTTGTGTCCAGTCCTGTTTCTTCTTTCCCTTCTAGTATTCTTGTCCCCAAGGACTGCCCATAATAAAAATCCTTCATGACAAACTCAATATCAGTGTTTCTTCTTGGTGAAACTTACCTTCCATGGATTTTGATCATTGATACCTTTTAACTAGAGTGGCTAGTTTGATTTTTACTTTTTAATACTGACATATGTTGAATTCTTTTTACTACTTTAGTTTTAACTTCTAATTTATTCATTTTTTCCATTTTTGTTTTGTCTTATTTTGCCATCTTTTGTATGATAAATTTTTTTTCTTATTCTTGGGCAGACAGGCAGCCTTTTTATAATTTTTTACCTATTTACAATGTTAAATTTATATAATCACATTATTTTTCTATTTAATTGTTAGTTATACTAGATGTTTCATTTTGTATAATTAAAAATTCTAAAGGTATTTAAATTTCTTTACTTTTATGCAATTTGTTATATGGAAATGAGTACATTTTTACTCTGATCTCTACATTACTAAAAATTATCCAGTATTTTAACTTTCTCATTAAATCTTAAAAAATTATTATTATTATTATTTTATTCAGGCAGTATTTATTTATATTTACTCATACATTTATCAGTTTTTGTTGTTGTTTCTTAGCAATAATTTAGCTTCTAAGAATGTCTGACTTTGGTCCTCATCCTTTTGGATGAATACGTTTATTAGACAATTTCCTTAGTGACAATTGGTTGATTATAAACACTCAGCTCTTTACTACTTGAAGATGTCTTTATTTTATGCAACTTCCTAAAAGTTAGCTTTGCTGTTATACAATTTTAAGTTTTTATTTATTTTTAAGTTAATTATTATTTAAAATAATAATTTTAAATGTTATACATTTACTTTTAGTACCATGAAAATATTATTTCTCTCTTTTTAGTTTTCATTGTTACCTTTGAGAATTTAGCTAGTTAAATTATCTTTTTTATGTTTTTAAGTCCTTAACTGTTTTTTTTTTGTTATGCTACAGTTTAATGCACAAACATAAAAACACATACACACACACATACATACACTCTATCAATTATAGACTTGAATTTGTTAGGTTATTTGATTTTCATTATTAATGCTTTATGATTTCCAGCAAACTATCACCCTTTACTTTTTAAATTATCGTGTATCTTCCTCTCTCTTTTATTCCAGTTGGATCTCTAATTGAATATATATAGAGCCTTTGTACTCTTTTCCCCATGTCTCCTACTTCTACTTTTATTTTGGAACAATTTTAAACACTTCATTTTTCTGTGATATATCCTAAGAAATTTATTATGCTACATTTTGTAGATAAATATTTCATCCTTCACAGAAATCAAATTGGTTTTTAAACTGTCCAAATCATTTTAAATTTTATTTGTTTACTTTATTTTACTTTGGAAATTATTTTTGAATCTTCTCAGTCATTTTAGTACTTTCTTGGGTCATATTTATGTCTTTTATTACTTTTACATTTATCTAGACATGTTAAACTGTATTAGTCAAGGTTCTCTAGAGGGACAGAACTAATAGGATATATGTATATATAGAGGGGAGTTTATTAAGGAGTATTGACTCACATGATCACAGGGTGAGGTCCCACAATGGGCCATTTGCAAGCTGAGGAGCAAGGGAGCCAGTCTGAGTTCCAAAGGTGAAGATCTTGGTGTCCAACGTTTGAGGGCAGGAATCATCCAGCACAGAAGGAAGATGTAAGCTGAGAGGTTAAGTCAGTCTTGTCTTTTCAGGTTCTTCTGCCTACTTTTATTCTGTCAGTGCTAGCAGCTGATTGGATTGTGGTCATCCAGGTTGAGGGTGAGTCTACCATTCTCAGTCCACTGACTCAAACGTTAATCTGCTTTGGCAACTCCCTCACAGACACACCCAGGAATAATACTTTACATCTGCAATCTAATCAAGTTGACACTTAACGTTAACAATCACAAGTTCACCCCTTGTCAATTTGGAACCATATACATCTCCTGTAATCATACATAATATTCAAATAAAGATAATAATGTCATAATTACACTTAACTGAATACAACTATCCTTTGTACAACCAGAAGCACACCAATCCCCAACCCAAATGCTATTACATAAAGTTAATGGCACTTAAATGCTGATATGAAGTCAATAAATCTATGTCACATGATAAAGGTAAAAGGAAATAAAGTGACCTTTGGTTTTTAGTATAAGTATATACATGCTCAAATATGTTCTTCACTAAATGAGAAAACACTCATGAAAATAACAATCCTTATTTTTACAACTGGTCATGAGCTGCAACATTAAACTCAGAATCTTTTTTTGAGTCTAAATCAATAAATTCAGCCTGATCCAACTCTATGTTCCTTCCTTCTACCATTATCTCACACCCTTAGTATTCATCCCGCCCCTGTTCTCCACATTTCTGCTTATATAAATTAGAAAACACAAGCAGTTCTTTTGAAGTGTAGCATACCTTCTTGTGGGTCAGACTCTGAACCTTACCTCTAGTGGCCTGCCAGGACTTTATTTTAGTTATAGGTCTATAAGCAAACAGGGGGTGGATCTTGAAGAGAATCAAGATCATCTTGCCTGGCAACTGACTCAGGGGAGCCCATCACAGTTGTCTCAGGCAGTGCAGGGTTTATCTCCTCAGACAAATGTGGAAAGGCTGATGGCAGCATGTGTCAGGGAGGGGATGTTGCCATCACTGGGGTTGGGGAAGCTGTTTCTTCTGGCAAAAAAAAAAAAGTTTCATCAGAGTTTATAAGCTCAGTGTCTCCAGCTTTATCAGGGTCATCCCATTCACCCTTATGCTAACTTGCAGAGTCCTATTCTTTTCCAATCAATGCCCTCACTTTAACAGTAGATGCTTGGCAAGGCTGTGCATGCACCTTTCATTGAAGTCAGCCACTTGTGTGAGAAGAGCTTGTGTCTGGTTTTCCACAATTTTAGCTCTTTTTCTATAATATATAAGACTCTCACTCAGGGTAATCTTAGAAAATTTGAGGCTATCTGCAAGCTGAGAAGGAAGAAAGCCTGTCCAAATCCCAAAGCTGAAGAACTTGGAGTTCAATGTTCAAGGGCAGGAAACATCCAGGACAGAAGAAAGATGTAGGCTGAAAGGCTAAGCCAGTCTAGTCATTTCACTTTCTTCTGTCTGCTTTTATTCTGTCAGGGCAGGCAGCTGATTGGATTGTGCCCACTCAGATTGAGGGTGAGTCTGCCTTTCCCATTTTGGAACTCAAATGTTAATTTGCTTTGTTAACATCCTCACAGACACACCCAGGAACAATAATTTTCTTTTTTTTTTTTTTTTTCTTTCTTTTTTTTTTTTTTTTTTTAATTTTTTATTGGATTATAGGTTTTGGGGTACATGAGCAGAGCATGCAAGACAGTTGCGTAGGTACACACATGGCAGTGTGCTTTGCTTTTCTTCTCCCCTTCACCCACATTTTCATCCTTCAATCCAGTCAACACTCAATGTTAACCATCACAAAACATACCTGTTTTTATCTTTTATCTGATCATTTCAGCATCCAAAATATTCATGTCCCATATTCTGTGTCTGCTGATTCTATTTTTTACTTGTGGTACTCTTCTTCTTCATGTTTTGGATTGTGAGCTCATATTACTTTGAGGTATCTATGTCATTTTTGATAGATTGTTTTTTTACTTATTATTATTATTGCTTTGCTAGTCTATTAGAACAGTCATTTTAAAATAATTTGTCTTTTTAGGTGTTCTTTTACTCTTATAGGTATTGCAAATTTCAGGTAAGAACTTAAATGAGGACTAGTTTCATATCATAGCTTCCAATTGGAGCTTACTGCTTCTCATTATATCCAGCACCAAGGTTGAGAGAGCTTCAGCAGCTTGATGTGGGAGTATCTTACTGAATATCTGTTTGATATATAGTTTGAAAATATGTAACAAATTATAGTCAGAAGAGACAGAGAATGCTACAGAATTGTGGCAATCAACAACAATAATAACAACAAAAAGTTCTTATTCCAGTGAGTTGAAATTCTGCTGACACAATTAGATAGTGGAAGTTAGAAAAGCTAAGATTACTAAGGAAAGCTAAATGTTTGACCCTTGCTAAATGTTTGACCCTTGCAAGAAGGCTATCAATGCTTGAAAGATACTCAGAAAAAGGAATCTATAAATAACTTCTATCTGATAAATGTACAACTTTCCTCTGGTGAGGAAACATAGTTTCTGTGGTTCACCCAAGGAGATAGAACAATTTTCTATTTCAAAGAAATCTTTCTCTGATTCCTCTAAATTTCAAAATGTTTTATATAGGTCACATAGGTTTTAAAGAATTTAACTTTTGTACTTTACAAAGACATTCAAAGACATCAAAGCAATTGCATACCTAATTTGTAACACTTTACTTCAAATGTATGGACATGGATTTAGAAAGGAAGAAAAGAGGAAAATAATCATTTTATGTCTGAAATGTGTATATGAAGGGGAATTTATTAAGAAGTATTGACTCACATGATCACAAGGTAAGGTTTTCACAATAGTTCTTTTTGTAAGTAAAAAGAACTCTAACACTTGACATTATTGGTAATGACTTGATATATAATATCATAATTATAAATGTCTCCATGATCTTTTATCATCTGATTTTTACTGTAATGAGCCTTATAATGAGCTTCATTGACTTGCATGAGAAATAACTGTTTTCCCCAAATTTATAAAAGTACAGGGAAGCTTAATAAAACTTTAGGGTTATAAAGAGCTTTCAATATATTCAAAATTTTGTTAAAGTTCCATACACGTCATTTGCCTTATATCTTACTGAGCTGTTATATGCTTGGACTTTGAAAGATGTATCCACCTAACAAATTAGGTTAGCAGAATAAATAATTTTAAAATTATATTTTACATAAAAGCAAAACAAAAGAAACAAAAAACAGTGATTATTCCTTCCCAGTATCATACAAAGATAAATCTGTTAATGAAATGGTAGCCTCTTAACCTGCTGAGAGCTATTTTTCTCTGTGTTAAACTTCCTTTGATAAATTAAAAGATTTTCAATAAAATTAAAAACAAAGATGACCTTGTTTTTCAGCTAATTTTAGAGAAATTTTATCCTTGAATGATCTTTCATGCTCCAATTTAATGAGTAAAATATTTGGAGTTTATATGATAAGTTTAAATTTATAAATGTATGCAGAAATATCTACTACTATAAAAAGCTGAAAATCAAGAAAGGTTATTGCCAACCGGTTCTGGGTCTTTAAGAAATAAAATTCCTTTTAAGTATTTTCTATAAAAATATCCAGTCACCTCTGGGGCTTCTCAAAAATCTAGTTTGAGAAATACTAACTAAGATTTGTAAGCTTATTTAGTGCTAAAATGGGACTTTAAAATCACTTATTCAAGTCCTCTAGTATCAAGATATTCTAATATAGCCCATGTAAAGCAGTTATGCTATTCTGAGTTATTAAAATTAAAATTAAAACCAAGGCAATATAAGTACATGTATTACATTCCCACAAGAAGACTCCAATTGAGGTCAGAGTTTTTACTCTAACTGTGTCTACTCTGAATATTGATACAACTGTGTAAATGATTTCATAGTCATTATGAAACTGCATGTTCAGTTTGATTTCCATACTGTAGGACCATAGGAACAAGTAGGAGGAAGAAACAGAAGTCTGATGCATCTCTTCTTCATTGATATGGTTTGGTTGATCTCAGATAGAAAGTTACTTACCAACTTGCTATTGTTACATATGCATATTACAGACATTCAAATTCTCTGTCCCTCATTCAATATATTGTCCACAAAACTTTACAGCTGCTAGTTGGAACTTCATCACTTAATCTTTGAGAAGGTAAATCCTTTTTTTTTATTTTTAAGGCCCAAATTGTTTTATTTGTTTCCCTGCCAGCTTTCATGAGGCCATCAGTCATTCCCCACACAGATAACATTTCTTATGTACATTGACAGAATAAATTACATGGTTCTCATCCGGCAAATCAACATTACAGGGGAACATTATCTTTTGCAAAACGCTGCCTGGGCACATCATAAATCCTAACCAGGTTTATTACATCTGTCTTGTCATAGGTTCATTTTATTGAGAAGTCGGTTTTTTTTTCCAGATTAATAATCACATTAATAGATGAGATTCTTTTTAGAGGATTCTTTTCTTGGAGAAACCAAAGGAAGAATTTACAGCTGCAGAGCATGGCCACACTGGTGCCTGGTGCTGTGAGACTGTCCTTGTCATGCTGACAGTCTCCTCCAGGACTGGAAACTGGGAGCCCCTCACTTACTGGGGACTTTGGGCCAGCTCATGATCCCTTCTTTGCCTCTTATTTCAGAGCCTTTTCCCAAGAATATATCCAGAAGCTTCCAAGATGGTATGAAAGATGTATTGTGATATTAAACCAATCAAATGAATATTTAATGAGTAACTAGCACGTGTGCAACTGACAGACCAATGGAGGAAAAAACATGAAACCCATTTGGGACAAGAAGAGAATAATTCAGGACAGAATCCTCAGAGTTGGGCTCCCTTCCTGTCTGCCTACTCAAACACCCAAGGTGGGTGACCTGCTAGCTCTGAGATTCTTTCTCCTCTTTTTGTTGAGTGAGAAGATTGGTCTAGATTAGGGGCTGGAAAACTATGGCCCATGGGCCAAAACAAGCCCATCACCTGTTTAAGTAAACGAGGCTTTACTGGAACATAGCCTCTCCCATTTGTATATTGTCTATGGCTGATTTTGCATAAAGGCAGAGCTGAGTAGCTGCAACAGAGACCTTCTAGCCTATACAGCCTGAAATATTTACTCTCTGGCTCCCTACAGAAGAAGTTTGCTGGCCTTTGGTCTAAATAAACTTCAGGTGGACAATTTGCAGCCAAGTGGTGGGATCTGTGCCGAAGTGCTCATAACATTGATTTGAGTCCATTGTGCTAAATGCTTTCTTTCATTATCTTATTTAATTCTGGTTCTATTCTACATATGAGAAAACTGAAGCTTCAAGTGATCCAGGGACTCTTCTAAAATCACCAAGAGGCAGAGGAAGGTGGAGTCAAGCTAGGAACTCAGGCCTGTCCGGCCAAAATCTTTCTTACCTTTCCAGGAAATGGCCTGGTATCATGAAGAGGTTAACTAGTGGGGTGGGGAGACTTGTGGAAACTTCTCAGGGGACCTCAAATTTGGCACTTAAGATATAGAAGGGTGGAGAGAAAAGGGGAGGAACTCCCGGCAGTGAGAGCTCAGGAGAAGAGGAGGGGACTGCTATGCATTACAGGGCTGGGCCCTGGTGTATCGGTGAGAGAATGACTTCCACCTACAGCTGCCATAATGGGCATGGCCTCATTTAAGCCTTACAGATGAACTCCAAGGCGGGTACTTCTATAGTCTCCACTCAACAGATGGAGGAAAGCCCAGAGAGGTAGGTGCCAGCCCAAAGTCACACAGCAGGTGAGTAGTATTTCCTCTTCACTCATGTGGTTTTGGTAAACCCTTTTTAAAAGTGTAAGTGAGGGCGACTATGGAGAAATAGTCACAAATGAAATAAATCAAGATTAAATATATAAAGAAGTCTTTTAATATCTTCCTTTACCCTTATATAGCAAATATTTCTTTTTCACAGATGTTAAATTATTTGAATTTTGCTGCTATCTCTGCATTTGCCCTGCATTACTATTAGCTATTTGGTGTTTCTCTTTCCTGAAAGATAGTAAATTTTTTAAAAACGATGATTTTGTCTTATTAAGTGTTATATCCTCACCTTTTCTACAGTACAGATCATAAAAATATATACAAATAATTAATTTTACAGAAGCTCTTGTAAACATTAGTAGAGAAAAGATAATTTGCAAGATAATTTTCTACACATATAGGTCATAAAAGTTAAGACAAAAAAGATGCTACTTGTCCTCAAGATATTTAAAGTACATTAGCTTTCTCTTCTTTCACTAAGGTATGCTTTTGTCTCTACTAATAACATGTTTCATATGCAACTTTTAATTTATATATTTACATATCTGTTGCCATGTTTTATTCACAAGCCACAGAAATCCATATACTATGGCAAAAGAAGGCAGCATTGACTGTGAAGAACTTAAGAGACATCTCAAATTACTCAAGAAGAGAAGAGGGAAAATGCTAGGCTGTGTAAGAATCGAAGCTAAAGTGAGGTTCTGTATTCAAGACCACTCTATGATCTTTAGGTAAAATAGTTTCCAGAATTTAACTCCTATGTTCTGGAATTAATGTAGTTTAGTTTCAACTCTCATGTCTCATTTCCTTCTGTTATGCTACCAAATCACTTCTTTCCTCACAGATTCTATACCTCTAAAAATTTGTATTTCATGTCATTGGAATATTATAGGCTTTTCATATAACCATAGTCGATTCCTATATTATTTTAAGTTTTAGATGGACAGAAGTTGTCTTTTATCTAATAAATTATCTAAGTTAGAGCAAGAAAATAGATATGATTAGCCAAAAGTGTGCTTCAGAACCCACTTCGAGCATCTCCTTCTCTCTGAAGGTTTCTTCAATGCTGACTTCTTGTCCTTTGGCCTATGGAAAAGAAGAACTGCTCTGAGTTTCCACTTTGTATGCGTTCACCTATACACTACACTGAAGTGATTTTTTTATGTGACCATTTCTCCATTAAACAATAAGCTTCTTAATGACATTTACTTCTTTTTAATTTTTATGTTAAATATCAAGAAGTTTATAAAAGTAAGTGCTTAGTAAGTGTTTGTAAAGGAGGAGATGGATACCACAACTAAAGGCGTGGAGGTGGAGAATAGTAGAAATCAAACACCCCTTCAGGGATAAAGGAGTGTTTCAGATAAACTTTGGGAGCTAAACAAGTAGGAGGAGATGAAATTGAAGATGACCCCTCTAATGAGCAGAAAACATATAAAGGAAGGCATATTCTTGGGCATGCCTAAAACCTGATTCTTATGGCAAGCATATGGTTCTGAATTTTTCATTTATAGAGGTAGCCATTTTTGAAAAGATAAAACTCAATTAGGTAGAAATAGAAGACCTTTCATTTTTTTCCCACAATTAATTTCATAAACAGTCCTTTGAATAGCCCTTCCTTACTGTTGAATAGTCCTTCCCTACACTGACTATAGCTCACGTAGTGCTCATTGCTTTCTTGTCTCTTTTAATCGTAACAACAGTCTCATTTTCCTTATGGAAAGCCATTTATAGATATTAAAACTCTATTTCAACTCAAATCAAAACTTCAGTTTTAAGTCAATAGTGCCCACCCTCTTATGTAGGTAGTATCAAGGTGGTGTAAACCTAGTCATTGTTTTTTTAAATTTCTTCCTAAAACACACACACACACACACACACACACACGATACATGTGCAGAAAATGCAGATTTGTAACATAGGTATATATGTGCCATTGCGGTTTGCTGTACCTATTGACCTCTGAGTTTTCTACTCTCAACTCCCAGCCCCACAGGCCCTAGTATGTGTTGTTCTCCTCTCTGTGCCCATGTATTCTCAATGTTCAACTCCTACTTGTGAGTGACAACATGCAGTGTTTGGTTTTCTGTCCCTGAGTTAGTTTGCTGAGGATGATGGCTTCCAGCTTCATCCATGTCCCTGAAAAGGACATGATCTCCTTTCTTTTTAAGGCTGCATAGTATTCTGCCGTGTATATGCACCACATTTTCTTTATCCTTGATGAGCATTTGTGTTGGCTCTATGTCTTTGCTATTGTAAATTCTGCTGTAATAAATATATGTGTGCATGTGTCTTTGTAGTAGAATTAATATATTCTTTTGGGTACATACTCAGTAATGGGATTGCTGAATCAAATGGTATTTCTGATTTTAGATCCTTAAGGATTCCTCTAGATACATTTTCTTCTATATCCTTGAGGGATTGGCATACTATCTTCCACAACGATTGAACTAATTTACATTCCTACCAACAGTGTAAAAGCATTCCTATTTCTCCACAGCCTTTCCAACATCTATTGTTTTCTGACTTTTTAATAATTGCCATTCTGACAGGCATGAGGTGGGATCTCATTGTTGTTTTGATTTGCATTTCTTTGACGATCAGTGATGTTGAACTTTCTTTTGTATGTTTTTCTTGGCCATGTAAATGTCTTCTTTTGAGAAGTGTCTAGTATCCACATAGTAAAAATTCATGTGCCATTGTCAGGACAAATACTAGAATTTCCCACCAGCTTCTTCTTTCAAAATCCTTTAGGAAGAAAATAGATTCCAGCTTTTATGTTAATGTATGCCCCTCAGACTGCAGAGGACACATGTTGCGCTCACTTGGAAAAGCACTAAGTTCTGCTCTAGACACTTAATGAGGAACATTGTAAAAATTGGGTAAGTAGGCATCTAGGAAGGGAGTGTATTGCCTAACTCTTCTTTTTTTAAAGTAATTATGACCTCTCTTATGGATTTTCACTTGCTTTGAAGAGTCTTTCTCTACTTAGGAGATGGTGAAGAAAACTTACAAAGCACATTCCCCTAGGCTAACAATTCATTACTTCAATCAATAATTGTGCATTTCTAGTCTTTTGGTTTTGTAAGAAGGAAGAGACTGTCAAAGGACCATTAGCCACATCTCTGTGAGTTATGTGAGGATACGTGTTTCATTCCCTTTGTAGGAGTCCTTAGAGACAAATGTCTTCAGTAGAAATTCTAACAAGGTAACAATGCTATGCCACTGTTTGTTTCAAGAGACTTTTCTTTTGTAGCTAAATCAGAACTCAAATATCATCCTTTCTGCAACAGCTTCACATAATATCTATTTCAGGAAATAAACTGCCACAAAAATAAGAGTGCTTACAAGACATTGTGAAACCAAGTAGTGATCTGTATGAACCATGGAGTCAGAATTGATGTTAAGAGATGGAATGGTCAGTATGAGAAGGGGTAATGAGAGAACACTTCTGGAGGAGGCAGGGTTTGAACACTTGGTATCCATCTTTCCCTTCTTCCTCACTAACAAACTTTCACTTTTGTGGAAGAGAGCAATGAGCTGTGTTTTAAGCACAATGATAACAACAATAAAAAGTTACATTTCCTAGTTTCTCTGTCATGTGAGTGTGACCATTATGGCTCAGTAGGCCAAATTCAGTAATATTAATAATTATTATTATATCAATTTGTCATTGAAAGGCTCTTTGACATTATTAAATGTAAATAGCATTTTATTATTTGGATAATTAATTTTCAATTTATCAAATACAAGTAAGGTGCCAAAAAGTTCAATAAATATTAATTATAAGTGTTCATTTCTATGTACTTCTATCATTTCTATGAATATAAATTACCTATGGCATTGATTGTGCCTTATTAATTTATATAACATGTTAGGACTCAGTCATTATCAATTTTGCTATCAAAGCAATATTGATTGAGTAGCTACTTAATTTTGCATCTGGCACAATTTCTTGCTCTAGAGATAGCAATATAGTAGACAACTCATTAAAAACTTTCTACTTTCAGTAAGCCTATTGTAAGATGATAGATGCAATGATTAAGCAAAATATATAGCATATTAGATAATCTTATATTTATTGATTAATAAGGTAAAGGAGCTACAATCCTGATAAAGAATAGTTTTTTTAACATTGAATATATATTTTATTTTGGTATTGAATACCAAATGTCTAGTTTCCCAAATAATTAAGTAAATAAAATAAATGGACTTGAAATAATTAGAGAGGATGAGGCATTTTGAAAACTGGAAGCAAAATGTGTCCTATCACATAAAGTTAAAATATTTAAATTAGATATTAGAAGTAATATATTGAATTTCAGCCAAAAAAATGGAATATGTCAAGAAGGGGAGTCAGAGAAACATCAGAACACAAACATTGATAGTCCCAATGGATAAGACAGTCAGGCCTTACTATTCTGCGAAATAAACTGGATGACTCAAATTGTTCTTATGTTTATGATATTTACTTTCTTATGCACTTGGTGAAATTGTGGTCACCACAGAAACACTTTTGAATGATCAACCTAAAAGGTAAAATCAGAATTGTTGAGATCAGGAGAAAGGTGCAACTGTTTCACTTTTTCACAGGAATACCTCTGTAAAAAAATGTATTGCCATAAAAAATGAGAGAAAATGTATGGAGTAAAATATGTCTTTAATTTTATCTGAATTGGTTATGGACTTCACATCTTTTAGAAAAGAAGCAAAATCAGCAGTGGTATTAGGTTTGAACAGAAAGATGGTTTCTTCTAGTTTTTAGTAGAACAATGTCAAATAGGAGTAGGCGAAGATTTCTGCCTAATGATTTATTCTTTTCTCTGGGAGGTAGACAACTTTGTTGTCTACCAGAGAAAATATATAAGTTGTGTACCAGAGAAAGTACACAAAGTTGTGTACCAGAGAAAATATATAAGTAGGTCCCCTGGCTGATACAGAGATTTTGCTTTAACTTTGGCTCTTCCTTTTCTATAGGAGGCCAGGAAAATATGTGAAGCTAAAAACCTCTGCAAATGCTCTCATAACTTCCTAATATCCATCAGTTCCTACAATAGAGTCAGATAGTCCAAGGCATCTGATGAATTATCTGTGGCTCTCTTACTCTGTAAAACATTGTCCTGGACTCCTTGATATGACTTCTATTTTCTCAGCATCTCCAAAGATTTCCCATTTATATAGACATGCCTGCTGTCTCTTCCCCATACTCCCATCTCTATCTCTTTTTTCTCTCTCTCTCTCTCTGATACACACACACACACACACACACATACACACACACACACATACACACACAACCCAACATAATGATTTTTTTAATGTATATATATATTTAACTTATAGGCTCAGGGTGCACGTGCAGATTTGTTACATGGGTAAATTGCATGTTGTGGAGATTTGGTGTACAGATTATTTTGTCACCCAGATAATAAGCATAGTGTCCAATAGGTAGTTTTTCTATCCTCACCCTCCTCCCGACGTGTTGTTAGGCCCCAGTGTCTGTTGTTCCATTCTTTGCAGCAACGTGGATGGAATAGGAGGCCATTATCCTAAGAAAAACACAGGAACAGAAAAGCAAATACCACATATTCTTGCTTAGAAGTAGGGGCTGAACATCAAGTACATATGGACAGAAAGAATGATATTTACTTATCATTTCTATGTTGAAGAAATTGAGGGGAAATGGAAAGTGAAAGAGAAGGTTAATAGTTAACAAAAGAATGCCCCTATGCTGTATAGAAACAGATGTTATAGACTAATTAGAGTGGCCACATAGAATAATAACTTAGAGATAAGCATTGACATGATCAAGTTTTGGTCTTCCATTTTACTGGCTATGAGATTCTTTTGTTTTCAACTCTCTAAAGACTTTTCTTAAATTTCCAAAATGTATAAAGGAGTTATATATATATATAACTCTACTTTCTACAGGAGATATATAGATATATATGTGTGTGTGTGTGTGTATATGTGTATGTGTACATATATACATAATTATTTAGGTTTACAATATATTTACAGTATATTTAGTGTGATTAAACCTCTATCTGCAAAATAATAATTATTCTACTTTGTAATTACAGATACAGATAGAGATAGAGTCTAGGAAATGGCACAAAACAATTTTTTTTTGCTGTTCCTGTTTAATAATCTCAGAAATTTATCTGTTTCTTTTTCTTGTCACCCTTTCTTTTCTCCATTTTTTCTATTTTTTTTTCCTGTCTTTTATTACCTTTATTCTCTCCCTGAATCCTGCATCTTGCCTGGAGAAGCAGCATAAGACTTCATAGTTCTGTGTCTCACTCCTACAACTTTTCTGTAAACAGATGCAAATCTTAGAAGCCATTTTAGTTTCTTTAGCACCTTCAGGGAAAAATATCTATAAGACATAACTAAGCAAAAATAACAAAGAAAAAATCATTCCTTTGCAGACTTTGAACAAACCACTGCATTATTTTCTTTGTACTAGTATGCCTTTAAAATGTATTTCTCTTCTTAATGCTTTTTCCCTTGATTTGTTACTTCAGAAGGAAGGTATAAAGAAAGTATGGGGTAAGGGAAAAAGGAAATCCAGTGTTTGCATAATATATATTATTTATGATCAGATGTTAGATAGAATCTTAACACAAAATTCATAATTAAGGTGCAGAAAGCACCACCAGGGACTAGACTGAAGCTCCTGTGGTACTAAGGTGTTTAGGACAATGGATGCAGAAAGAATTGGGAAAAGAGCATCTCTGTTATACCCTCGAAAGCTGGAAAGGATCCTTTGAATATGAGTGCCTCTTCTACTTCTCTGCAGCATAAGGTTGAATAAAAACTGAAAGATGAATTTTTCAGGGGACATGAAGGGCTGAAATACCTGAGGGTAGTTGGCAAAGAGAATGACCTAGCTGTGCAAGGGTGGTGTCCTTGTGAGAGAAGATCCTACTGGCAGGAGTAAAACAAAACAGTTCATTACACTTTATATAATGTGCTCCACTCAAAGAAAGCATTGCTAATCTTGAGGGAGATATTTCTTACAATTATCTTTATGTGATGGTGAACAAATCTATTAACTACAGTTCTCTATTGGGTGAAACACCTTTCTCTACTTCAATTATGTCCATGGTCCTATTCCATGTGAAACGTAATATCAATGCACTTAAGAGGATGGACTTGGATATCAGAAAAATTCGAGCTCGAATCTTCATGACTTCCTAGCTGAACATCAATGGACAACCTGCCTGAGCTTCAATTTTATTACTTGTGAAATGGAGATGCAGACAATTATTTGAAAAATTAATCAGATATATGTAAAAACAATAGGGCAGTGCATAGGAAGACAGGTTTGTATATAACGGTATTTTTAAATTTGTAATATAATGGTGAGTTTTAGTCAAGAGAACTAATATGATTCAGTTGATGAAAAAGAACTTCAGAGTCTTTCCTTCTATAGAAGAGGCTAAACTGTAGGTTTTGGCACTCCGTCTTCCTTTAATTCTCTCTGAAATTACAAATGAATAACCATACTGATGTCTTCAAAACTTCTATGCAGCTTCTGGCACGATTAAAATGTAATGAGAGCTTTTAATGAATGGGCATATCACAGCTTGTTCTTGTTTGGCTGTGAGAAATTAAAAGGTGGGCTGCTGTTTTTCTGTAGATCAAGGCTTTCATGTTTAATGTGTTAAAATATCTAAGCATGGACAGAGGATTGTGGAAAAACTGCTGCTTCCCACTGATCAGCACATTTTCTCTGCAGTTACAGGGCAGTGATTCACATGGACTATTCTGTGTATGGCCCTAATTTTCTTGCACTGATGTGGTGGATGGGATAGGAAGATGTAATAGTTACATAATCTGCTTAAGCCAGAAGAGAGAAGAGCTATAACATTCTAGTCTAATGCAAGATAATGAACCCTGACCTAGTTATCAGGAAGCCCAGGGTGTTCATTCATACTGTTTATGTGGACACAACTAAGTGGCTTAAATTCTAACCCTAATTTTTCTCAACCATAAATTGTGTTTGTGTGCCCTATATGTATCTGTATGGGTGAGGAAGAAGATAAAGAAATTTCCAAGTTTACCTCAAGGAATTATGGTTAGTGTTCAATGAGACATTTGTTAAGCAAAGCTGGTGTAAGTTACCTTACAAATGTGGAAGCTTATTTTAGTATCATTGCCCTACTTCGGACACAGAAAAGCCACATATCCAGCAACATCTGTCCTAAATCCTGTCATTTCACTGTCTCATATTTCTCTTGACAGTAATTGCACATGAAGCTCTGTGAAAATAGAATAATGCTGTATAAATTATTTGTATCAAATAATAATTGGAAGAAGTACTCCTTTTGTTACAATTCAGAGGTTAGCCTCTGAATCAAAGTTAGATTTGAGAACTGTTTGAGGGGGGAAGAGATGTTATAAGGCAAAAAAGGGATGGCTTAAAAGTGGAAAATCTTTTGAAGGAAAAGGGAATGTCAAGAAAACATAATATTCTAGATTATCATATTTACTTCTATTTAACCTTGAAATTAAGAGCTTATTTTTTAAGACAAAGAACATGCTAAATTTGTTTTCATTCATCTATTCTATAAATATGAATTAATCTTCCACTGTGTTCAAGGTACTGTGTTAACTTCTAGAGATACAAGTGTGAGTTAGACAAGTAGACTGCCAGGAAGAAGTTCACAATCTCATTAAAAGACAAATGCTTTGACGAGGATAAGCAGAGGTTGCCAGAAGAACGCATAGAAGACATCTTATATCAGAAAAGGCTTCCTAGAAAATGTTGACATGCAGGTTGAGGCCTGAGAATGGGACAAATATTAACTTGTTGAAGAAGTACCATTGAAGAGGTAGTACCACTGAATACAGAGAACGTGGCATGTAAAGGGTAATGAAAGTTCTTCATTTAGCTTCCTCTTCCTTCATATTATTGCTAAAATTTTACTAATTGCATGCTGAAATTCATAGCATGAAAATTATTCTTTACTAGACCAACCACCTTTGCTAGACAGTCTGGTTAATTTCTGAAAGTACCTGTTTCATAAGACTAAGAAATGACAGCATTTTCTATAGTTTTTGGGCACCTCCAAAGGGTAGAAAATGGGTGTGCTGGGCATTAACAGTTGATGTGCAGGCATAACAAAATATGCAGTATTTAGAGTAATAAGTGAAATATTAATGTGGAGAAGTAATCAGGGGACATTCCATAAAATGATTTGAATGCTAGGGCAAAGAATTTGAATTTCATCCCCAAAATTGGATAACCATGTAAATGTTTTAAGCAAATAAATGATATAATCATAATGGTGTTTTAGAAATGTCACTCTAGCTCTGGATGTGTTATTTAAATATTTCTGATCACATATCTCTATTAATACATTATTTTGACCACAGTCCCTGCATTTATAGTATGTTTGTATGTAGGTATGATTAAATTACATTTGTTTTACTCTATTTTGTAATCTAGATGATAAAGAGCCCACAAGGAGTAAGAAGGATACTCACATGGATGTTTCCTTGATGTGTTTCTACTTACTTCATTAATCCAACAGTGGCTCTGAGGAAAAACACTTTTTAAGCTATCTGTTCAATTTAGATTAATCTTTTTTGGGAGGATAAAACCAGGTAATGCAATCTTTATAACAACTTAATAGAACACATGTATACTGTATTGTTTGCAATGCAACCAAAGGGACGTAAGAACATGGACACTGGGTTTCACGGTGACCCTCTATGCTGTTGTACATCTAATCCTCTCTGCAGGGTATTTGTTTAATGGGAAACCTGGTAAACAAAGTGAGAGAACCAGGGTCTGTGTCAGTATGGATATAAAATAGTGATAACTAATGTAAATTTTCTTCTGTGTTTATAAAACTTTAAGTCAAATGGGTAATATTTTCATACACTTGTGGATCCTCTTGGGCATTAAACTTGAAGGTACCTATTCATTTAAAGGTCCAGTGGTGTAAAAAATAGATCATATTTGATAAATCAGAAGCAGGAAGATCATTGACGACTGTGCTGGTACAACCCTGGTGAAAGATAGATGATGATATTTAGGACTGCTCTTTGGACATAGGGTTAAAAAAAACATATACAGCTACAGCAGATTTTTTAAAATGCAGACTCTGTTAGGGCTTGTGTTTGTAGATATGGGAACACTTTAGGCAGAAGTTTGAGGGTCAGACCAGGTCAAAACTGAAGACATTGAACCGAATCTGCCATCATCAGCCTGTGACAAAATAGCAAAATAGGGCCCTTGCCTCTGATAGCACTCCATCCACATCCCAGCATTGTGTACTCTTTTTTTTTTTTTCAAAGTAATTGTTGTGCCCTATCCTTTCTGGACCTTTGTAATCAAATAGCCTAGGGCTTCCTCCAGTGGGACCCACTTGGACTTTCCAGCCCAACTAAGATAATTTTTCAAGCAAGTAAAATATCACAAGGCCCAGTCCTTGACACAGAAAACCACTGGAGTTCTTACTCTGAAGCTGTAGGTCACAGACTTGGATTTCTTGAATCATATTCATTTCTTTACTTACACTTTCATGACTCAGAATGTCCACTTTTCTCAGGAAACACGTGTTCATCACAGCAGATACCATATGAAGACAATGCCTTGACTCAGAAGAAGTTATTTCTGAATAGGAAAGTAAGAACAATCAGAGGAAAGGTTAGGAAGCATTAGGTGTGTGTGTGTGGGGGGGGTGGCTTCAGAAGTAGCATTCAAATCTGTGTGTATGAAAAATATTTTAAAAGTTGGTGATATTTTTAAAGTCAAAACTTGAAAGTATCCCCTCTGGATTATTCTTTAACTACTTATTTTTTTTGAAATGAGAGAACCAATAATATGGTAGGGTAAAATCTAAAATTATCAGTCATAAAAAGGCAAATGCATATTTTACTTATGTAATTTGTTATTGAAGATGAAATAACTAGTAATATTGATATTTTATATCTAGGGACAAATTAATCATGCTGAGGTTGTGATACATGAAGCACTAAAAGTGCTTAAGTAAGGCACAATGATTTACAAAGAGAAAATAAAGAAAACTAAAGATGAGTAATTAGCATACGTGTTATATTACCTTATCCTAAAATAGTTACAAAATAGTTGTTACAAGTAAACCAAAAACTCAAAATTGATTCATGGATTAAAATTAATTATACATTAAATATACAGCAACCTAAAATCAATCTAGAGTACCTCATCCCCACAATTGGACAGGAGATTATTTCTAGACCTCATCTGTCACTTATTTATACTCCCATATAGTGAAGTCATCTAACGTGTACATTTCTTTATTTTTTAAAAATAAGTTTACTTGACTAGAAAATTTTCAAAATTGCTTTTAACTCTAACAATTTTGTATTCTTTTGCTCTCTGACCAATTTAGAATCTCTTCAGTGTTCTTATTGCTTAAATAGTGTTAAAATAGTGAAAACATCCCAGCCATGTTAGCTATGTTTTATTATTAAAGTAATTAAAAATGTTCAGTTTTCAAGTGCTGGAATTTCACTTGCCACTAACTCTTCACAGCGTTTTTTATTGACGTAGGCACTCCATCTGGAACTTATTCCAGTCTAGACTCCTCCCTGCCACATCTGCTCATGTGCTTAAATTAAAATTAAAGACCTTGCCCTTAGTTAAAATTTTTGTTTTATTTGTCATCAATTTTTTTAAGTCCCAGTTTAATGGCATGGAATATTTGAACATATTTTGGAGGAACCATGTTTCTAAATCAATTTAGACAGAAAGATGCTTAATGTCATACACTTCATGGTCCCTTTTTCTGAGTTACAGAGTTCAAAAATTTATTAATGTTTTTGCTGTGTGGAGTACAATGCCATTAAAAATATTTTTCAGTTCAGACTATTCAGTTGGGTGAAGTCACTCTTTTCTATCCGTGTTATATTTACAAATAACTAAATCAATTTCATATTAAGTGATAAATAGGCTATGTTCCAATATATTCTATTCTCAAGTGATGCTTACAGATGCTACAGGGAACTACTATGGTGTTAAGAAAATAGGAGATCTATATTTAAATCTGGGCTTAAATCAGGAGGTTGGTTTACTCCCCCCCGAAAAAAACTAAAAAACCCTCTTTTTATATTTGTAAAGGTGATAATTCCAATAACAAATATTAAGGCTAACAAACATTGAACACATAAAAATACAGATTCCAAAAAGTGAGTGTAGCTGGTTGGTGAATTATATTCATAGAACCCTCTGATTAATGAGGCAGAAAACTACAGCTCATAACAAAGAAAAAACCTATTGCTGTTCAGCAAAATAATTCTGATGCTGAGAAGATTGTAGGGGATTCAAGCAACATTGGTCCCGTCAGAATGGGTCCCTTTTTAGACTTCTTAGAGCTTGTTCTTTTAAGCATCCTGGTTCAAGTACCATTAGGAAAAAAAGAACTGAAAACTTTGAAGCTGAATAAAAACACCTAACTGCATAAAATGGCTATGGTAGATGATATATTAAAATACTATGGTATATACAATGCTTTTCTTGTGATTTCCAACAATGTATCTGTGTTGTCTTTAAAAAGTGTTGAATTAAAGAGTGATCTAGGTATGTTACATAAAACATTTGTGAAGAGCTGAGTCTACCCAATTATTAGAATAAAGATTCTTTTTTTACAGTAAGCAAAGTCTGGAAAGCCACCAGCATTCATCCCGACACCTACCTGATATGGTTTGCTCTGTGTCCCCAAACAAATCTCATCTTGTAGCTCCCATAATTCCCATTTGTTATGAGGTATCTGGTGGGGATTACTGAATAATGGGGATGGATCTTTCCCATGCTGTTCTCCTATTAGTGAATAGGTCTTATGAAATCTGATGGTTTTAAAAATGGGAGTTTTCCTGAACCAGCCTTTCTCTCTTTCTACCATATAAGAAACACTTTTGCCTTCCACCATAATTGTGTGGCCTCCCCAGCCAAGTGGAAATCTGAGTCCAATATACTTCTTTTTTTGTGTAAATTGCCCAGCCTTGGGTATGTCTTTATCAGCAGCCTAAAAGCAGATTAATACAATAAATTGGTACCAGGAGAGTGGGGTGTTGCTGGAAGCCTGAAAATGTGGCAGTGACTTTGGAACTAGGTAACAGGCAGAGGTTGGAACAGTTTGGAGGTCTCAGAAGAAGACAGTAAAATATGGGAAAGTTTGGAATTCCTGAAGATTTGTTGAATAGCTTTGCCCAAAATGCTAATAGTGATACGAACAATAAAGTTCAGGCTGAGGTGGTCTTCGATGGAGATGAGGAACTTGTTGGGAACTGGAGCAAAGGTGACTCTTGTTATGTTTCAGTGAAGAAACTGGGTGGCATTTTGCCCCTGCCCTAGAGATTTGTGGAACTTTGAACTTGAGTGAGATGATTTAGGATATCTGGTAGAATAAATTTCTAAGCAGCAAAGAATTCAAGGGGAGACTTGGGTGCTATTAAAAACACTCAGTTTTATAAGGGAAGCAGAGCATAAAAGTTCAAAAAATTTGCAGCCTGACAATGTGATAGAAAAGAAAATACAATGTTCTGAGGAGAAATTCAAGCTGGCTGCAGGGATTTGCATAAGTAATGAGGAGCTGAATGTTAATCGCCAATACAATGGGTAAAATGTCTCCAGGGCCTGTCAGTGGTCTGCACAGCCACCCCTCACATCAAAGGCCTGGAGGCCTAGGAGGAAAAAGTGGTTTCCTGGGCTAGGCCCAGGGACTCTGTGCTGTTTGAAGCCTAGGGACTTGGTGCCCTACATCACAGCCACTCTAACCATCACTGAGAGGGGCCAATGTAGAGCTTGGGCCATGGCTTTAGTGGGTGCAAACCTCAAGTCTTGGCAGCTTCCACATGGTATTGAGTCTGAAAGTGCATAGAAGTTAAGAATTGGGGTTTGGGAACCTTCACATATATTTCAGAGGATGTATGAAAATACCTGGATGTCCAGGCAGAAGTCTGCTGCAGGGGTCAGGGTTTCATAGACAACCTCTGCTAGGGCAGTGCAGAAAGGATATGGGAGGTCAGAGCCCCTGCACAAAGTCCCTACTAGGGCACCACCTAGTGCAGCTGTGAGAAGAGGACCACCATCCTCCAGACCTCAAAATGGTAGATCCACTGACAGCTTACACCATGCACCTGGAAAAGCCACAGACACTAATGCCAGCCTGTGAAAACAGACAGGATGAAGGCTGTACCCTGCAAAGCCACAGAGGCAGAGCTGCTCAAGATAATGAGAACCTACCTTTTGCATCTGGGTGACCTGGATGTGAGACATGGAGTCAAGGGGGATCATTTTAGGGCATTAAGATTTGACTGCCTTGCTGGATTTTAGACTTGCATGGGGCCTGTAACCCCTTTGTTTTGGCCAATTTATCCCATTTGGAATGGCTGTATTTACCCAATGCCTATACCCCCATTGCCTAGGAAGTAACTAACTTACTTTTGATTTTATAGGCTCATGGGAAGAAGTGACTTGCCTTGTCTGGGATGGGAGTTTGAACTGTGGATTTTTGAGTTAATGCTGAAATTAGTTAAGACTTTGGGGTACTGTTGGAAAGGTGTGATTGGTTTTGAAATGTTTAGATATGAGATTGGGATGGGGCAGGGGTGGAATGGTATGGTTTGACTCTGTATCTCCACACAAATCTCATCCCATAATTCCCACATGTGTGTGAAGGACCCAGTGGGAGATGATTGAATTATGGGAGTGGGTCTTTCCCATGCTGTTCTCATGATAGGGATTGGGTCTCAGAAGACATGATGGTTTTAAAAAATTGGAGTTTCTCTGCACCAGCTCCTATCTCTTGCCACCACCATGTAAGAAGTGCATTTTGCCTTCCACTATGATTGTGAAGCCTGGCCAGCCACATGGAACTGTGAGTTCAATAAAATTCTTTTGTAAATTGCCCAGTCTTGCTTGGGTATGTCTTTATCAGCATTGAAAACAGACTAATATACCCCCTACTCATCATTACCACATATATTTGGCTAATATAATTCTGATTGTGATTGTGTTCTACATGTAAATCCTATTTTTGTAACTTGTAAATGCTTCTAATTTATTATGTGTTAACTGTGAAATAGAAGTACTCTTTCCTTGGTTTATATTCAGGTGGTATTGGATGAAAATACCTTGAACTTTATTACTATCAGGAAAGTGTCCAATGCTACTTATTATTTCAACTGTGAAAATACACATTTCTGATATTTGAAATCTATTTAAATGCTAGTATTGACTATGTCATTGGCCAAATGGGCTATCAGTCAAGAAATTCACATTTGGACCACAAGTAGAATCAATTTCAAAGAACTGATGAAATAAGAAATCAGTAATGCTGTCCTCAAAAGTTAATAGGCTAAATTAAAACTGGGAGAAAATGAACCCACAGCAATTCTACATGATGTCTTTTCATTTACAGCTGTTATGAACAAGTTTCTCATTATGAAATATTGCCTACAGCAAATTAAACATATTGGCTTTAAAGTATTTGAAAATAGATAAGAATCAGATGCCCATTCAGTGAATTACACCCTGGATGTCTAACTGGGCATCAAAAGGCCAATAGAATAGGGATAGAAGGCAACAAAGGAAAAGATACATTTTAAAGGCTTGGCAATGACACTTTTCAGAAGGCAACAAACAGATAGGAGGAAGGTTATCAAAGGAGAAATACTAAGCTGTCAATTGAATAGACACCAGTTGCTTAATAAAATTATGAGAAATGGCAATTGATAGTCTTGGAGGATAAAGTGAAAATCAGGTATTCTCTCCATTGTGATTCTAACCTGTACTTCAAGGTTGTGTTGGAAGAAGTTAGAAATTTGTGTTTGGAAAAGGGCAGATCTGGTTTCAAATCCCAACCGTAGTATTAACTGCATAATTTATTCAAATTATCTCTCTGGCTTCCATTTTTTTTAATGCAAAATGAGGATAATCATTTTTACTTCTTATAATTGAGGTAAGGATGTGACATCATATATATGTAAATATTTCTTACAACATATGGAATGTGGTATGCACACATACCTTCTTCCCATGTAAGGAAGAAGCATCTCTCTAGACTGTTTTCTATCTCAGTGATTTACATCGTCATGAATTAAATATCACACTGGAATAAATATCAGAAAACTGAATATCCTATATTAGCTTCACCAGTATCTAGCAAATAACATATCTGGCATGATGTATTTTTTGTTTGTACAGTTGTGTTACAAAAAGAACATGAACAGCTACTGTTTGTAGTCAAGAAACAAAAAAACTTATGGCAAGATAGTAGTATCTGTTGAATTAACTGAATTTGTCAAGTAAAAATGGAAAAACACATAGTTCACAAAAATTAGTAAAAGAATCAATAAATAGCTTGTGGAGGCTACGTTGAGTCAATTCCACAAAGTTCATGTAGCATATACTATGAATAAGATGGTTTACATATGATGCAAAAATGAATTCAATTTTTTTTACCTTCAAGGAACTTAATATCTGCTAAGGAAGAAAAGAATTGCACATAGATGCATGTATTACATGGTCAAGTAGAATACAACGTATATTAAAGGTAGGAAGTGAAGCTCTGGGAAAATGTGTTACTGTGACAGACTGATTAGTATCCATGTCTGTTACTAATCATTACTGATTTATATTCACGTATGTTTAGTTTATCAATAAAGTTTACCAAATGCCTTCTTTGTGCAAATAAAACCACATGTTCTCACTCATAGGCAGGTGTTAAACAATGAGAACACATGGACACAGGGAGGGGAGCACTACACACTGGGGTCTGTTGGGGAGAAAAAGGGTAGCGACAGCATGGGGTGGGGAGTTGCTGAGAGACAGCATGGGGAGAAATGCCAGATATAGGTGAAGAGGAGAAAGGCAGCAAATCACACTGCCACATGTGTATCTATGCAACAATCTTGCATGTTCTTCACATGTACCCCAAAACCTAAAATGCAATAAAAAAAATAATGGTTTAAGGACATTATACTTTTTATCATCAGTGCCGTGGCTAGGCCTGCTTCCCAACACAGAGCTAAACTGCTTATTTGCAATGGAATTTTTCTTAACTAGCACAAGACGGTGCTTTCACCTATTTAGATTTTTCTTTTTTTCTCTGAAGCCTTCACCTAATTCTTCAAAAGCAAATACAAAAGGAAATGATGGGTTAATCATTGGCTCTGAAAGAGACAGGAATTGAGAGTAATTTGAATTATACATGATATTTAATTTGTGCTACCTCAAATTCTAAAATATGATGGAAAACTATTTAAACGATCACTTAAAGTCAGTTGAAGCATGTTATAGTCATATAATTCATAATACATACTGTATGTATCTCAAATAGAAAGTTAAAAATGAATGTTTTTGGTACTAAGGCCATAGAGAGCCTCTTGTCAGTCAGTGCCTAATATTCTACAGTATTTAGAGAAGCCCAGCACCAGTAATAATGCTAATTCGTAATAACACCATGACAGAGGCGAAAGAGGGGACTGATTGTTATTAGGGTACTTAATAATTTCCAGGCACTTATATATGCATTACATTATTTAGTTTTTATAACAACCATGTGAATAAAGCACTTTTATTAATATTTTAAATAATAAAACTGAGGCAAAGAAAACATGATCAGGACCACATTTCTAGTTGTTAACTCAGCCACATTTCCATATTGTCTACACCAATGCTTCCAAAAATTGCCTGATTACAACAAATCCTCTTGGATACAACTTAAAACAAAATTATCAGGATTCTCCTTTTGAAATTTTGATTGAATATTTCTGGAGTGAGGCCAGGAAGCTGAGATTTTAACAACAGTTATTTTAGATCTTTTTATCACTAGGCAAGATTTGGAACAGCATGTCATGATTTGGAGATGGTTCCAGATATTTTTAATGTGGACCTTTTATTTAACATGTGGACCTCTTTTCTCTACTGTTTTTGGCATATTCCTGTAGGTCTCTCATTACATGAAAACCTACTCTTTGGAAAACAATATATATGTTTTAATCACTCATTGATGCCTCAGTATGAATTAATTTTAGTGTTTTCTCTCCTGGGGAGTTTTTATCTTTAGCTTTTGTTTAGGATGTGGGAGAAAAGATTTTACCTTATGGCTAGTTTTATGAATAAAATATTCTGAAAACTGGCAGGTGAGAAATGTGGGAAGAATGAGTAAGAAGCTATTTTTAAGGCTCTTGAAATCACAGACAAGGAAAGGAAGCTTTCTAGCCCTATGTTTTAAAATGTCTTAATTTACCTGAGAATGCAAATAATGATTATAATATTTTTTTTTGAAGTTCAAGAGTTCACTTGCAATTTATATTTTAAAATACTTTAGAATTATGATTAAGAGTATAATGGAATAAGAGGGAAGTTATGATGCTGGTAGGAAAAAGCACAGAGATTTCCCAACATTGCTTACACCTTAGCTGCCAGAAACACACCTATTCTTGGTATTTCTGGTATAGTGCAAAACTACCAGTCGAAATGACAAATGGTTTTGTTGGTTTATGATTGAAGCATTTAAGCAGCTTAAGAGATTTTGTTTTCCCATGTTGTAAGTAACACTATTCCCTGCATTTTGCCAATCAATAAATTGTTACTTTTGTTTCCTGAACCCTATAGAGTAATGCTCAATTCACTTATAAAAACAAAACCCTAATGACATAGATTTATGCAGATGTAGTATTTATGTACATTTGTGCAAATATAGCATACCTGGAATATATTGTGGATTTGGTTCCAGACCACTTCAATGAAGTGAATATTGCAATGAGAGTTACACAATTTTTTGACTTCCCAGTGCATATAAAAGTTATATTTACACTTACTATAGGCTAATAGTGTACAGTAGCATTTTGTCTAAAAATTGTATATACCTTTACTTAAAAATACTTCAGTGCTAATAATCTTTTTTGAGTTTTGCCTTCATGTTGATGACTGCTGATGGATTAGACTGGTGGTTGTTGAAGTTTGGAGTGACTGTGGTAATTTCTTAAAATAAGAGAAGAGGAAAGTTTTCTGCATCCATTTACTTATTTTCAGGAAAGATTTCTCTGCAGCATGAGATGCTGTTTGATACTATTTTACCCAGAGTAAAACTTATTTCAAAATTGGAATCAATTTTCTCAAACCTTGCTTCTGCTTTATCAACCAGATTTATGCGATAATCTAACTCCTTTGTTGTCATTTCAACAATGAAGAAGCAGATTCTCATCCATTGACATTTTATTATGAGATTGTACCAGTTCAGTCATGTTTTTAGGCACCACTTCTAATTCTAGGTCTTTTGCTTTTCCATGACATTTGCAGTCACTTTCTTTGTGAAAGTCTTAAACCCCTCAAAGTCCTCCATGAGGATTGGAATCAAATTCTTCTAAACTCATGTTAATGTTGATATCTTGACCTCATCACCTGAATCACAAATCTTCTTAATAGCATCTAGAATGATGAATCTTTTCCAGAAGGTTTTCAATTCACTTTACTTACATCCATTGGAAGAATCACGATGGCAGCTATATTCATACAAAATGTATTTCTTAAATAATAAGACTGGAAAGTAAAAATTACTACTTCCTCTATGGGCTGCTCAATGAATGTTGCTAGAGTGACAAAAGTAACATTTATCTCCTTGTACATCTCTTAGCTCTTGGGTAACCAAGTGCCTTGCCAATAAGCAGTAATATTTTGAAATAAATCTTTTTTTTTAGCAGTATGGCTAAATGGTGGGTTTAAAATATTCAGTAAACCATATTGCAGACAGATGTGCTGCCATCAAAGCTTTATTGTTCCATATATAGAACATCCAGTCAGTGGAGTAAACACAACACACACAACATTGTAAGTTTGCTATTTTACATGGGTGCAGTTCATGGCACCCAAAACCAATTATAATAATAACATCAAAGATGACATATCACCATAACAGAGGTAATAATAAAGTTCAAAATATTGTGAGAAATATCAAAATGTGGAATAGAAACAAAGTAAGCACTGATTATTGTGAAAATGGTGCCAAGACATTTGCTTGACAAAGAGTCAACACAGATCCCTCAATTTGTAAAAAATGAAGTATCTGTGGAGCACAATAAAGTAAAACACAATAAAATGGGGAATGCTTATATAAGTTGAAGTACTATATTGAGTAGAAAGTTTCCATTGATGCCAAACAATAAATTGTAAGTGCCTTATCAAGCCATAAAAATAGATATTTTATTGCACATATCATAATTTATGTTGAAGTAATTTATGTTAGTAGCTCTTTTCTTTCTTTTCTTTTTTTCCTTCTTTTTGCTATATTATACTACTGGTGGGTAATACGTGGTAAAAAAAAAAAAAAAGCCATAACAGCAAACATGCTGTGTGATTAAAAATAGAGTTATGAGTTGTTGGTGTATGTTGATGCAGCTAATCCTATGATCATAAACAAATACAATTAGTAATTTATTTCTAAAGGTAATAATATGATTGATATATCAATAAGACTTTGGTTTAATAGAATAAAAATTATTTAAGAGGTTAATTAGGCTCTGCAGCGAGACTGCTTGTAATAAAATAGATTTTGCATGTGCTAACTTAGTGCCCTGGAAGTAACTATTCAACCTTTGTGTGTGTCATTTTCTATTTCTGTTAAGTGCAAATTAAGAGGTCTATATTGTGTTGTATATACACATCTGCTTATACACACACATGTACATTGCATGTATGCAAGTGTATATATATAATGTGCCACATAACAATGTTTCCATCAATGACAAAATACATATTTGACAGTGGCACCATAAGTGGTATTACAATACCATATTTTTACTGTACTTTTTATGTGGTTAGATATGTTTATATACACACATACTTACCGTCATGTTACAATTGCCTATGATTTTAATATAGTAAGGTGCTGTACATGTTTATAGCTTAGAATCAATAATCTACACCATATAGTGTAGGGAAGTAGCAGGGTATGCCACTTAGATTTGTATAAGTATACCCGATGGTGTTCACACAATGACAAAACAGCCTAATAACACAGTTTTCAGACTGTATTCAGTTGTTAAGTGAGGTATGACTGTATGACTCTTAGCAGGAGTCCCACACTCAAATTGGAGTAATTCAAGATGAGATTACCATCAAAGAAGTTAACAGCACAGTGGCGGGTAGCATTCAGAGATACTGGAAGGGAGCACAGGACTGTGAACAAATAACAACAGAGCTGCTACCATGCTAAGACCCAAAGGGACAAGAAAAAGAAAAGGTCTCTGGAACCTGAAAATTCAGACAGTTATGTTAGGACAGCCAGAGAGGAGGAGTGGGTTCCTGTCAAAGAGTAGTGAGCCTAAGGACATTTAAATGCTTTTGGAAAGAAAGCTAGTGGCTACTGAGCAACCATTATGTTTCAAAAAGCTAACATTTATTCTAGTTGCTAAGATCAGTGGTTTTCAATCTTTGGGTTTCTAGGGCTGTTATATGGTCTTAAAAATACTGAGAATGCCAAAGAATATATCTGGTTATATCACTTGAAATTTGCCATCTTGGAATTTATATCAGATAATTTTAAAACTTTTCTTGATTTATTTTAAAATAATAATAAATAACTCTGGAAACCACACACTTTTTCTGTGAATGGCCATATAATAAGTACTTTAGGCTTTTTGAGCAATTTTTTTTTGTTATTATTCAATTCTACTGCTGTAGAACAAAAATAATCAAGGACAATTTATAAAACAATGAATGTGACTGTGTTTAAAATATATTTATTAACGAAAATAGGCAAGAAGCTAGATCAGACCTTTAGGCCGGGTTTGTTCTATGAACTGTAGTTTGCTAACTCTTGATAAAACTGTTTATGTAAGCCTGTTAACCTGTTAATGTAAATAACGCATTTTGATAATAAATATTTTCCAATATAGTATGGTGAGAAAAGAGACACACTTTCTCATTTTTGTTAATCACTAATGTCTGGCTTTATAAGAAAGAGGAATACTTGTATCCACTTTGCCATTAAATTTATCAGAATGTAGATTTGATTGACATATGTGAAGACATCTGGTCTCATCCAAGTATACAGTTTGAAATGTGAGATTTTTAAATAGCATTTTGAGATATATATAAATATTATTTTAAATATTATACCAAAACTCAACTAGTGTTTAATTTCAAAGTATAATTGGAAAGCATATCAATATATATTTGATATTTTTTTCATCAAAAAACATTTGTTTTTCTCATGTAAATGATTGTGTAACATGCATAGATAATGTAAATAATATTATTTGGTGTAGTGATGCAGAGCTTCCAAATATTACCCAGTTTATTATACAATGTTTCATAATTAATATTGCTGTTTATCTACCATGAAAAGTCTTTATTGAAAAGATGTCAAGATCATGGTAGCAAGTACAGCTTTTCCAACATTCTAATTTTTGCTTGAAAACGTTAATTTAATGTAGCAAATATTTTAACATAAAATAAAAAATGTATAATGTAAAATACAAAATTTCTAGGAACAAATATGGTTAACTGTTTTTCTTGTGGTAATGGTTTTACTTTGTTGATTTTCGAGACAATATCTATCAAAATTCACAGTTTGAATAACTATAGTTTGTCTGTCTGTTCTTTCAAGTAAAAATTGTGTTCCCTGAATAAAGCAGCTAGTTTAGCTTGCACAGTAGGACGTGCCAATTGCTTCTCCTTAAGAGAGTCCTCAGACTTCGGTGTAAAACAAAAGGGTTTTATGTGTACTTACCATTTCATCATGCAGAATATTAAAATAAATTATGTATGTAAGAGTCCAGATTTAAAAGCTGAGTACTTCTTATTACTTCACCAAGAACATGATGGTGAAAACCACAACTACAAGTATGGTTGGGTGCCATTTCCTTGACTTGTACCAATATCCTTACTCATCATTGTTTCTGCATCATCAGCATAAATGCTAACAAAATTTTTAAAAAGTACCAATATCCTTACTCATCATTGTTTCTGCATCAGTACAAATGCTAACAAAATTTTTAAAGAGCAAATAATATTTTAGTACTATTCTAAAAATGCTTCAAATCTCACATGCCCTTTGAAAGGTTTTGATATCTTCAAGTGTCCACTTGGAGAACCATTACCCTACATTTTATCAATGAGAAAGCGTGAGGGTCTGGGCAAGACAAAAATAATAGTTTGGTGTCAAAATGTCAAATTATAGAACAACCATGACAAGAATATGCCTTTACTAACTTAAAATTGAAAGGTCTCTCCTGAATGCTCTGCTACTTCATTTGTATACTAAAAACATACACATTTGTCTTATTTACCTTGAAAATTATGAAGCCCTACTCATTTTCAAGGTACTAATACTTATACTCACCACTGTATTGGATTCAGAAACACTAGTTTACCACAATGGAAAGCAGATGTACTATGGTTGTATCAAGCATGGCCACAGAAGGACCAAGCAGCAAAACGATTCACTTAATACAAAAAAACAGGTGATTCATTTGATGTAAATGGCCAAGATTATATTTTTGTTTTGTTTGTTTCCTTATGACATAGACACTGCTCTTTCAACTGCGAAACATAATAATGATTTCACATTTTGCATTTCTTTTACTTCTCAAAATTAACTTAAAATTATTGAAAAATAGTAACTAAAGAAAATTGTTTCCATTAAGTGATTAAGTTCAAACATAGGCGTTATTATGTCAATTAAAGCAAGCCTTGTTTCCTTCCTAGATTTAGGTGGGAATTAACATAAAAATAAATATTTCCCCAAGACTTCTATTTAACTAATGGCATTAATTTTGCATTGTAACTACTCATATTGCCAATAAACAGAGTTGAACGTCAATGGTTAATTATATCTACAACTATAAAAAGTTCTTACCTCTAAATATTTTCTGTAACTTTAAATCAACATATAAGTGCTAGTATTTTCATGAACCACCACATGCACATTTCTTTCTTTATTTTATTTTTAAATTAAGATTATCAGATCATTAACTGGAGCACCAATTTAGTGTTAGTGGAGTTAGGTCCTGTAATCTTGAGGTGATTGGACTATTATAATCCTCTTGATCCCTCAATCTGAATTTATGTAGTGATCTGCCTACCATACATGACTTTCATGTAAGTTTCTGTCTGTTCATGCACAGTATAAGTTCTCCTTATTTCCTCTAACATTAAATGTAGCCTATTTTACTCAGTTATCAGACTCAGTTCTTGAATTGGTCTCTTTCAGGCTTCGTCCCACAAAATTATAGTTTAGAAGAGGAAATAAAGATGGTGAATTATGGGTTAAGGTTATAACATACACTGCTATGGAAGCTGTCAAATTCTTACTAAAATAATTTTAGTGGTGCACAAAAATCTCTGGGTCATTCCTTCTGACACTACTCAGCAGTATGCAATGGAATGCTTACACTCAGCAGGCAGGAGCAAGAGGAGTCAGAATGCACGTAGAATCTGACTGTCAACAAGGGAGCAAAATTCTGTTCCTACGTACAGTTGCTAACTTTTGCTCCAAATCAATAATTTTATGAACAATGGTCAAATAATAGTCAAAGCCATTGGTCTCAAATATAATAGGTACATAATGGTCGTAATCAAAGGTTTAAAAGCCTAGATTCTGATTGTGATGATTAGCTATTTGGGCCCATTTAACTGGGCCACAGGGTGCCAAGATATTTTCTCATATCTTATTTTGGGTATGTCTGACAGGGTGCTTTGGATGAGGTTAACATTTAAATTAGTAGACTGAGTAAAGCAGATTACCCTCCCTTTTGAAGGTCTAAATCCAACAAAAAGGCTAAATAACAGAGAATGGCACTGATTTAATGGTTGAGCTGGGACTTTTATTTTCTCTTGTCCTCAGACTGAAACTTATGCCATCAGCTATTGATATGGTTTGGCTGTGTCCTCACCCAAATCTCATCTTGAATTGTAGTTTCCATAATCCCCACATGTAATAGGAGGGGCCCAGTGGGAGATAATTGAAACATTATGGGTGGTTATCTCCATGCTGTTCTTGTGATAGTGAGTTCTCACAAGATTTAACAGTTTTAAAAGGAGTTTCCTCCTCTTTTGCTTGGCACTTCTCCTTTCTTCTACCATGTGAAGAAGGACATGTTTATTTTTGCATGATCATAATTATAACTTTCCTGAGGCCTCCCAAACCATGCAGAATTGTGAGTCAATTAAACTTTTTTCCTTTATAAATCACCCAGTCTCAGGTGTTTTTTCATAGCAGTGTATAAGTATGGACTAATACACTAAATTGGTACTACAGAGAGAGAGAGAGGTGTTGCCTTAAGGATACCAGAAAATATGGAAGTGACTTTGGAGCTGGGTAAGAGGCAGAGATTAGAACAGTTTGGAGGGCTCAGAAGAAGACAGGAATGTGTGGGAAAGTTTGGAATTTCCTAGAGTCTAGTTAAATGGCTTCGACCAAAATGCTGGTAATTACATGGACAATGAATTCCAGGCTGAGGTGGCATCAGATGAAGATGAATAAGCTTTTGGGAACTGGAATAAACATGATGTTTGTTATGCTTTAGCAAAGAGACTGGCAGCATTTTCCCCCTGCTCTAGAAATCTGTGGAATTCTGAACTTCAGCGAGAAAATTTAGGGCATCTGGCCAAAGAAATTTCTAAACAGCAAAGTATTCAATAAGAAGCAGAACATTAATGTGTGGCAAATTTGCAGGCTAATAATGCAATAGAAAATAAAACCCCATTTTCTAAGGAGAAATTCAAGCCCAGTGCATAAATTTGCATAAGTAACAAAGAGCCCAATATTAATGACAGAAACAATGGGGAAAATATCTACAAGGCATATTAGAGATCTTTTTGGCAGCCCCACCCATCACAGGCCTGAAGGCCAATGAGGAAAAATGGTTTCATGATCCAGACCAAGGACCCCTCTGCTGTGTGCAGCATTGGGACCTGGTGCTCTTTTTCCCAGCTGCTCCAGCTGTGGCTAAAAGGGGCTGAGGTACAGCTCAGGCCATGGCTTTGGAGGGTGCAAGCCCCAAGTGTTGGCAGCTTCTATGTGGTGTTGAGCCTCTGGGTGCACGGAATTTAAGAATTGAGTTTTGGGAATCTCTGCCTAGATTTCAGAGGATGTATGAAAATGCCTGGATGTCCAGGCAGAAGTTTGCTGCAGAGGCAGAGCCCTTATGCAGAATCTCTGTTAGGGCAGCGCAGAAGGGAAAGTGGAGTTGGCATGGCCACACAGAGTCCTCACTGGGGCACTGCCTAGTGGAGCTGTGAGAAGAGGGCCACCATCCTCCAGACCCCAGATCTGTAGATCCACTGATAGCTTGCACCACACCTGGAAAAACCACAGACACACAATGCCTGCCCATGAAAGCAGCCAAGAGGGCGCTGTACCTTGCTGTCACGGGAGTGGAGGTGTCCAAAGCTATGAGAACCCACCTCTTGCATCAGGGTAACCTGGCTGTGAGAAAGTGAGTCAAAGGAGATTATTTCAAAGCTTTAAAATTTATTTACTGCCTCACTGGATTTCAGATGTGCATGGGGCTGTAGCCCCTATATTTTGGCCAACTTCTCCCATTGGGATTGAGTGTATTTACCCAATGTCTGTACTGTCATTGTATCTAGGAAGTAACTAACTTGCTTATGATTTTACTGGTTCATATACAGAAGGGACTTGCCTCATCTCAGATGAGACTTTGGACTTGGACTTTTTGGTTAATGCTGGAATTAATTAAGATGTTGGGAGACTGTTGGTAAGACATTAATTGTGTTTTGAAATACAAAGACATAAGGTTTTGGAGGGACCAGAAGTAAAATGATATGGTTTGGCTGTGTTCCCATCCAAATCTCATCTTGAATTATAGTTCCCATAATCTCCACTTGTGGGAGGGACCCAGTGGGAGGTAACTGAATCATGAGGGCAGTTACCTTCACGCTAGTTTCATGATAGTGAGTGGGTTCTCAGGAGATCCAATGATTTTATAAGAGGCTTTTCTCTCATTTACTCAGCACTTCTCCTTCTTGCCACCACGTGAAGAAGGATGTGTTTGCTTCACCTTCTACCATGATTGTAAGATTCCTGAGGCCTTCCCAACCATGAAGAACTGTGAGTCAATTAATCATTAATAAATTCTCCAGTCTCAGGTATTTCTTCAAAGCAGTGTGAGAATGTACTAATGCACCTCTCCTGATCCTTAAGCAATAGGACTTGAATGAGAACTTATACTCTCAGTTCTCTTGGGTCATTAGCTTGGCAGGTGCAGATCTTGGGACTTCCCAGCCTCCATAGTCATGGGAGTCAATTCTTTAAAAGACGTATCTCTGTCTCTGTCTCTCTCTCTCCTCCCACTCCTCTCTTTCTCTATATAGATATAGATATATAGAGATATAGATCTATATAGATCCATATAGATATAGATATATAGAAATATAGATCTATATAGATCCATATAGATATAGATATATAGAGAAAGAGAGGAGTGGGAGGAGAGAGAGAGATATCTATATAGATATCTGTGTATCTGTATATCTGTGTATATCTATACAGATATATATAGATAGATATAGAAAGAAAGAGAGAGAGATATATATATGTAGATTTATATATACAAAGAGAGAGGAGAATGGGAGGGGAGAGAGAGACAACACACACATATGTATGTATGGGTATATGTGTGTGTATATATATGTATATATATATGTCCATATCTATTGGTTCCATTGGACACACACCCCCACACATATATATATATACACACACACATATATAGACATATATATACACATGTGTATGTCTATATATGTGTGTGTGTATATATATACACACATATGTATATGTATATGTGTGTGTGTTTGTGTATGTATATACATGTGTGTGTGTGCGTGTGTGTGTGTGTGTGTGTGTGTGAGGGTGTAGGTGTCCATATCTATTGGTTCTATATATCTATAGAATACTGACTAAATATTCTAATATTGCATAATTAACCAGAGTAAAGACTGAGCAAGGGGAGCTGAACAGGCTGAGAGCTGTTTTTATTGTGCCTTCAGGCTTTTTACATATTTCTATTTTTAGGAAACAGAGATAGAAATTATAGTATCAGAGGTTATTAATAAGAATTTAGGGAGATTATAAAAAAACAAATAATTAAGTAAAATTTAGCATATATATGTTTATTATATGTTGTATGTACATTTTATATAGACATATATATATAATAGTCATATTTTATTATATATCTGTGTAAGTGTGTCTAATGTGGACACACACACAAACACACACAGAGTAACTTTCTATTTCTGTATCCCTGATACCATTCCCTAAATGTAGTGCATCTGTGGGGTAAATTGGTATGTAGTGGCTGAATTTCAATTAGAGTGCTCTGATGTATCTCAAGATTGTTATTTAATTTGAGTTTAATAATGGGGCATATTACATTTATTTATGTTGCCAGCACAATTAATAGTGATTTTTTTTCTTTCCTTGAATATACATTACTGAAACTCTTGGGAACCCTATGCAGTCATTAGGCCACAGTTAGAAGCAATCCAAAATTTATTTACATAGGTCAAGAATAAATATTACTGGTTTCCAAAATAAGCCTCATGGTGTAATGACTAAAATGTTCTGCTGCTGAGACTGGAGCATATTTGCATTATATCATAGCAATATTCTGATGACCTGGGGTTCTCTACAATATAAACAGAAGTGTTAGTTGCAATCTCTAAAATACACTTGAGAAATTTATTCAGGAGAAAAAGCTAATGTAGAATCAGGTATTGGAATAAGGAGACCACCTATAAATTTAAACTCTTCAAGCCATTTATAAATTGGCCTGCACTTAAGGTCAATTTAGTAAAACCATTATTTTACTTCCTGAACTCTTTAGCTATTGTGTTTTTTTGTGAAAAGATTTAGTGTTTTGAAAAGTAAATTGGTTCATATTTCACAGTAAGACTGCATTACTATTACTTTAACATTTGTTTTTCTAAATATAAAAGTAATATTCCACCACAAATATTCCAAAATAAGGAAAGGCATGAAAAACTACCCATACATCCACCATTTAAATATGTATTAATAAAATATGAGTGTTTTCTTCCAAATTTTTTTCTCAGGCAATTTCTCTACAGTGGTAACAGAGCACATGATGATATTTCATTAATTAGAATATCTTAAGCACATGTTATGCTGCTGCATAGGTATACTAACCATAAGTTTAAATAGCTATATAATAGTTCACTGGATAAATTCAGTATAATTTCTAACTTATAATTTTCAAAGAGGAGATTTGTCTCTTTGAAAAATTTTATTGAAAAAAATGAGAACAGAAGAGTAGAAGTTACAAAATAGGTTAAATATTAGTTTATTTGAATTTTTAATATGGGTATGAACATATGTAAGACATATGTAAATAATTAACATTGGTCAGAGAGAAATAAACATTTCTCTTTGTGCAAAAAGATGTAAATAACCAACACAATTCAGAGAGAAGTGAACATTTTTGTTTGTTGAAAATATAGCCATAGGGATTGAGATGAATGGCCACATCTTATGTTTATATCCAATTTGATATAAACACAGGATGTCATCTTCATGTCTGTGTGACAAACATATATTTAGTACCAAATAAATTTAAAATAAGACATTGAACTCTCTGTCACTGAATGTATCTTCCACATGGAAGAAACAGAGAATTAGACAAATCTTGCCCTTGCAGTCAGATATGCTATATAAGACACGTACACATGGACATACCTACACCACGCCAATGGAAAACTAGAATTTAACTTAAACAGTAGGCTGTTATTGGTATATTATATATCACATAAATTATAATCATGGTTTTCAGAAGAATGATTAAAATTTTTTCAGTCTATGTGTGACATTTGGGCAAATGTGAGGAATTATAAGTAAATGTTTTTTTCTACATATTTGAAGTCTTGCAGAATTTGAACATGTGGAAATAGAACATAGAAGAAAGGTAACTTCAGACAGAAAAAAAATTAATGAAATCAGAAAATAAAAATTCACAGGAGATATCAGCAGAACCATAAATTCACAGAGGTTTCAGAGAAAAGCAATGTTGTATTAGTATGAAAAAAACATGCTTATCAGAACCTCTTTGAGAAAAGACAATGAATAAATGAATGAGAATATGAAAATATTCCTTAGGGGAGAATAGAATAAGATTGTTTATTTAGGAATTCTGTAGAAGCAAGTTAAGAGGTGAGGGAGATGCTATCTCTAATCCAATGCATATTGGTAATAAATCCTTGACTTTTTCATCAGACTCTAAAATGTTTAGCAGTTTAGAGTTAGCAGGATGATGGTCTGTTTTTTAATGTTGTATCTCTCATTTAGCAAAGTGTTTGGCACATAATAAATATTTAGTAGTTGTTGAATGAGAATGATACTTAATAAATGATTTATGAAAATGACATCTTTGATACCCATCAGATTAGAAATAAGAAGAAACAGCAGTAAAACTATAATGAAGAAACACACGCCAGGGAAAAGCAATTATTAATATATAGCAGTGCCATGTAATAAGTTTAGAAAAAGTCTTCCAAAAATAAACCACCCAGTTAATATCTTTGTATTTACTGAGAAAATTGTCTTTATTTATTAATAGGCTACAGCTTTTAAGAATGATAATGAATAAAAATCAGCAATATATGGCAAGTAAACATTTCATATAAGAAAATATTGTATACATAATGTGAACACACTTAATGTTATGGAATTTCTGGTTGGAAGTAGAATACTGGGTGATGATCCTGCTGGATTATGGACAGTGGAAGGGCTGCTTTTAAATTGGAGGTTATAATGCTGATCACAGGGTATATATCATAATATTTAAAGATTCTTTTGATGGCAAGACACAACACAATGACACTTGGATAGATTAAGGGCAGAATTCTTTGTTAGTTACAGCACCAAGGGAAAGAAAGCTTCCAGGCAGGGCCACACAGGAGTTTCTACCTGAGGATGGGATAATAGCATGTCGGAACAGTAGGAGGTAGCTATGTATGGCACATGGGGTAAGAGTTAGCTAGGTTTTTCAGGCACCCTGTAGACTGGCTAATTTCAATACTTCCTCTGGCTTTTGGGCATAAGGGTTGTCTCTGGTTGTCTGGCGGGTAGACCTAAGAAGATTCGATCTCGTACATAGTAGCCTGGATTGTGAGAAGGAAGTGGTTGGGGTGTGGTCTTTTGTGTGTGTGTGTGTGTGTGTATTCAGAACAAGTGGGTTTATTTATTTATTTCCTTATTTTTTTATTGCATTTTAGGTTTTGGGGTACATGTGCAGAGCATGCAATACAGTTGCATAGGTACACACATGGCAGTGTGTTCTGTTTGCTTTCACCCCTTCACCCACATTTGGCGTTTCTCCCCAGGCTATCCCTCCCCACCTCCCCCTCCCACTGGCCTTCCCCTTTTCCCCCCAATAGACCCCAGTGTTTAGCACTCCCCTTTCTGTGTCCATGTGTTCTCATTTTTCATCACCCACCTATGAGTGAGAATATGCGGTGTTTCATTTTCTGTTCTTGTGTCAGTTTGCTGAGAATGATGTTCTCCAGATTCATCCATGTCCCCACAAACGACACGAACTCATCATTTCTGATTGCTGCATAATATTCCATGGTGTGGTCTTAATCAGCTCCTCAGAAAGAGTACTGACCAGCCACTAAGGAGGGCCTCAACACTGGGTCAACACAAGAACAAAAGCAACAAACACAACAACAACAAACACAGGGGCTGTCCATGAATCACAGATTGTACTGAGATGAGTTGAATAGAATTATCTTATGTCTTGTGGTTTAGAGAGGGAAGGTCTGTACATTAGTTCTGAATTATATATGAAAGGAGATGTTTGTGAGCTATAGTTTATGAATGAGAGAGCCAAGTTATGCCCTTGAACTGAGGCTAGAAAAGGAGATGGCTAAAGATTTCTGAGAAGAATCTCTCTTTGACAGTGCATTTGTTTAAAGGTGGAGGAATGGCAGTCTTTAGTTAAATCTTCTTCACACTGGATATAACCAAAATGTTAAGAAGGTACGTCACCAAGGAATGGCCAGACATGGCTTTATGATGACTGCTCTGAGAACAATAGGGAACCCAGCTCAGCTTAAGCAGTTTGAGAAGCATTTAGGTCACTTTTCAAGGTCTCTGCTCTTGAGGAGTTTACAACTTGGTGTCATATTGTCATAAAACTCTTCATGGTAATTGTCGTGGTGGAAGATTTTCTCCAAGCTCTATAAAATCTACTTTATAGTTCCCTGAAGCTTCTACATGTAATATTAATTATTAGCCTATAATTTTCTTTTCCTTTCTTAACAACTCTTCCCAGCTAAAGCAATTTTAATGGTATAATTTTCTGACAAGTCTTATGGGTATTTTATGGAAGTTAATATTGGTTTCCCAAATATTACCTAAAACTATTCAGAAATAAATAAAAGAACACCTTCTTGCTTGAAATTCTATAGCTCTTCTTAATAAGAGCAAATCATTGCTTCTTCATGTGTATTTCCAGGAAAGCACCTACTTACTTGTCCTGATGGAGCTGCATTAGAATGGTAACTTCAAAAATTACAAATTTATCCTGAAGGCATTGTGACTTTGAGGACACCTACGACTTAGAGTTCAGCAAGAAAAAAACCCTATGCCATATTAACTATTCAAATGGATTGGTTGTTTCCTTATAATGGCTTTTAAATAAAGATTTGCCCTCTGTTCCTTTTCATTATTTATTTGAGTAAAGGAAATATAACATTGCATCATGGAAACTATAAGACATGGCCTTATGCCTGAAGAATGCATATATGATTTATATAATGGGTCAATAGTTTTGTAAGAACACAATAAATGGCTACTCTATTTAGGATGGACTGATAAATTGCATTGGTGGAAGTAAATTATATGAGAGTACTTATCTTTATTCATGAATGACAGGGCAGATCTTTCCTGAACTTACTGGAGAGGGACACATATGGCTGAAACCCCCAGTGAAGAGATGTGCCAGGCAGCTTGAGAGACATCTGAGCTTGGAAGCAAAGCTAAGAATTTGTCAGATTGCATGAATATAGCATCTTTCCTGGTATTTATACCACCCACTGTCTGTCATAATGAATCAAGCTCAGATTAAATTCTGTTAACTTTCAGATATAAATGTTATAGTTTACTCTTTTTTACTTTTCAAAGTAAAACAGCAGAAGAGGGAGAAATTGCTTTTATAGATTGTTGCTAGGGAAATCATTCAGCTGGGCTTTTTCTTTATGGCCTGTCTGCCTTATTCTTCTGTAGGTACTCCACAAAGAGTTACCCTGTGGTTTACTCTCAAGTTCAAATTGGGAATTATACTATGGGTTTTAAAATTATTTTTAGAAAGTGAATATATTATCTGATTTCATTTACAACATCACAGCACTTATTCATTGTTGAGCTAGTTATTTATTTATAGGAATCTACTGGCCCAGATTCTTAAAAAGGTGAAAAAACTTGTAAACCTCTGAGGCTTTCTTCCTTAACAGGTTTGTTAATCTCATCAATTCAGAGCTTTTGTTTAAAAAAAAATGGCTTGTTTTTCTTTTTCATAAGCCTTCACAAACATTATTCTCCATTTGCTCTTCAATTTAGCCTGAATCAGTACTATATCCAGCACCTTAGGAAACTGCAGGCCTCTATTACTTGTCACTCAACAAACATGGTAATAATACAAACTATTCAAATATGGTAATAATACAAACTACTCATATGGTAACAATACAAATGATTCATAAAACTTTACAGAATTTTATTATATACATGATCTGATGTAAAGGTCACAAAAGTATTATTACCATTATCTCAAAGATAAGAAACTGAGTAAATGAACTCATCGTAAACCATAGAGCGAATAAGTAACCTAATCACTATTTAATTTATTATTTTCATTTCCTTATGGTAAAAAATATTTGAAGAATTATCATGAAATGCATGCATCTTGTGATTAAGTGTGTTTATTTTGTATTTAAGTGGACCACCTGAGATACCTGCCACAGATAAGTCAACCAGAAACGCCTCAGCTGTGCACACTACATAAACACATTTTCCTATCTTCTGACATTGAAAAGTGAGATTTACAGAAATAGAAACCCTCATAAATAAGAGAGTGGATATTTTTTATTTAATGGAGCTTTTCCTCCATGTGAACAGAGGAGAGTAGGAAGCATTGAGAAGCAGGTTTCCCTAAGCTAAGACATTTCCCAAGTCACATCTCTTTTTGGAAGGACAGAAAATACCCTTATAAAAATAGTTGTGTTACGGTACTCACTTCTGGAACCTGGAGCAGGGCAAGACCCTATCAATGATGACAGGTGACTCATTTCTGGATGGTGACTTCAGAATCAACTTTTCCTGACACAAGCATTATGCATGTTATGCTAGGAGGTAGCTTTATCAGCAGCAAAAAATTCTAAGAGAAATATGGCAACAGCAAAAAGGCAGGGTTAATGACAAATATGAGAGGAGATATTAGATACATGCAGAAACATTAACATATAATCAGATAGGACAGAGAGTAAGGGTATGACTACATTAACAAAAAACACTGACAGCTGAGATAAGAGTGTTTGTGAACAAATACTCCCATCAAGGCCACTCTGCTGGGGAACAACATTGGCTGGAATGGAAAAATCTCAAATACTAGCAATTACACAGGTAGGGACTAACTCAGCATTTGTGGATTTTGTTGTTATTGTAGAAACTTAATTTTTTCTCCAATTATTCACTGGAATAGTGCTCATTATGTTTCTGATTGCAGTTAAACTAGCAGTCCATTATTCCACCTCTTAAATTATTTGATGGGTGAATGTGGAAGGGGACCAAATTTTTTTTTTTTTTTTGAGATGGAGTCTCACTCTGTCACCCAGGCTAGAGTACATGGTACAATCTCAGCTCACTGCAACCTTCACCTCCCAGGTTCAAGTGATTATCCTGCCTCAGCCTCCTGAGTAGCTGGGATTACAGGCAAACGCCAAAATGCCTGGGTAATTTTTAAATTTTTAATAGAGACGGAGTTTCACCATGTTGGTCAGACTGGTCTTGAAGTCCTGACCTTATGATCTGCCCACATTGGCCTCCCAAAATGCTGGGATTATATATGTGAGCCACCATGCCTGACCCCAAATTATTTTTAATACACATTGTGCTATAAATTATATACATAGCATAAGTTGAATTCCCTTGGAAACAGACTCCCTGCAGTGGAGGCTAAGGCCACTATTGTCCATTCAGGGCAGTTAAACCTTTCCTCTTTCTAATCCTGCTCCCTTCATCTTTTAAGCTTTTGTTCCTACGGATTCTCTCAGAACTTTTTGCCTACAGGGACTTCTAAAACTGTATATCCTCACAAGGACCAGTCATTAGATGACAGCTACAATCTCAGCAAAGCAGCTTCCTTTAGCTAAGGGAAATTTCTGGGCACAGCTTTGAACACTTAGTAGCTAGTAATCCTCAGACTTAAATGGAATAAGGGTGGCTATGATACATTTTTTGGTGTGTCAACTTGGCTTATTTACAGTCCTCAGTCACTCAATCAAACACTACTCTAGGTGGCCCTTTGTAGATACTTTTAGATGTAATTAAAGTTCACATGTTTATTTTAAGTTAAAAGAGTTTGCCCTGAATAATGTGGGTAGTCCTAATTCAATTAATTGAAAGGCATTAAAAGCACAGCTGAAGCTTCCATAAAGAAGAAACTCTATTTGTAGATAGCAGCGTAAACCATGCTTAAGAGTTCCCATCTACTCTTCCTGACAATGTGCCTTATAAATGTATGCTTTCCTAGGCAGCCTCACAGTCATACAGGCCAATTCCTTGCAACAGATTTCCCTAGGTATATCTCCTACTGGTTCTACTCCTCAAGCTGAACACCTCCTGATACAGTGACAAACCACATCCATTCATAATACCAGTGCTGGCTTTTCAATGTAATTAGAGCCAATTTTCCCTGCTGGCATGGTAACTCTTGTCATTTCTATCCCTGTAAGTCCCTGCTACAAGGAGTCTCCAGTGACTATATTTGTTCCATAGATTACAGATTAATGGGACTCTGTCTGTCCCAGATGGAAGTACTCCATTACATTTACAGAGCCTAGGATTGTGGAGGGGTAAGTATAGATTTTCCCAAGTGGATGGCTCAGAGTGATGTTGATATAATAGAATAATATTTCTATTATTCTCTACATAGAATCTACATAATGGGGAATACAGCACCAAATAATAATTGTTAATTTAAGATATATGATGCATCCTGACAGATGGCGCTAATCATTCAGATATCATTTTCAAGATAATACCTCAATTATACCTGTAAAAGATTGCTTAGTGGATGCCATAGTAGTTGTAGATAGAACTGGTAAATAACCAGTTTATTTTATTTATTTGCCCACTATTGCAGTTTTTGCTAATGTAGATATATTGGTCTGATATGAGGTAATATGGTATGGATCTGTGTCCCCACACAAATCTCATGTTGAATTGTAATCCCCAAGGCCGAAAGTGAAGCCTGGTGGAAGGTCATGTATCATGATAGTGGTCTAGAAAATACAGCACCAAGTGGGGATGGTGCTATAGTGGTCTTACATGAATGCTTTAGCACCATCCCCACTTGGTGCTGTATTTTGAGTTAGTCATTGTGAGATCTGGTTATTTGTAAAGTGTGTGGCAACTACTGCCTCTCTCTCATGGTCTTGCTCCAGCCACATATGATATGTCCACTTCCCTAATGCCTTCTGCCACGATTCTAAGTTTTCTGAGGCCTCTGCAGGCCAGAATCATGCTTGCTGTACAGCATGTGGAATTATGAGACAACTAAACCTCTTTTCTTTATAAATTACTCAGTCTTAGATATTTTTTATAGCAATGCAAGAATGGACTAATACATGAGGTTATGTATTATCATGTACTTATGGATCAAACATGTTTTAAGTTATCTGAGAGTGATGCTGATTGAGATATGCGAAGCAGGAAAAGCAGAAACAAACTGGTGCTAAATATATGCAAGATGAGTTACACTTCAGCACAAAATGGTTTAATCATCTTCCCACAACATGGCTGGTTGGTTTTCTGAACTAACTCATTTTATGACACCAAGATCATCCTCATACCATAACCTGGTAGATACTCAACTAAAAAAGAAAATTTCATGCTAATATCCATGATGAACATTAATGCAAAAATCTTCAGTAAAATACTGGCAAACCAAATTCAACAGCACATCGGAAAGTGTATTCATCATAATCGAGTTAGCTTCATCTCATGAATGCATGTCTGGTTCAACATCCACAAATGTATAAACATAATCTATCACATAAACAGAACCAAAGACAAAAACCACATGATTATCTCCATAGATGCAGAGAAGGCCTTCAACAAAATTCAACAGCCCTTTATGCTGCAACCTCTCAATAAACTAGGTATCTATGGAATGTATCTCAAAATAATAAGATCTGTTTATGACAAACCCACAGCCAATGTCATACCAAATGGGAAAAAACTGGAAGCATTCCTATTGAAAACTGGCACAAGACAAGGATGCCCTCTCTTACCACTCCTATTCAATATAGTACTGGAAGTTAGGGCAATCAGGCAAGAAAGAAATGAAGAGTATTTGAGTAGGAAGAGAGGAAGTCAAATTGTCCCTGTTTTCAGGTGACATGATCGTATATTTAGAAAAACTCATTGTCTCAGCCCAAAATCTCCTTAAGCTGATAAGCAACTTCAGCAGTCTCAGAATACAAAATCAATGTGCAAAAATCGCAAGCATTCTTACACACCAATAACAGACAAACAGAGAGCCAAATCATGAGTGAACTCCCATTCACAATTGCTACAAAGAGAATAAAATACCCAGAAATAAAACTAACAAGGGATGTGAAGGAACTCTTCAAGGAGAACTAGAAAGCACTGCTCAAGGAAGCAAGAGAGGACACAAATGGATGAAAAAATATTCCATGCTCATGGTTAGGAAGAATCAATATCATGAAAATGGCAATATAGCTCAAAGAAATTTATAAACTCAATGCTATCCCCATCAAGCTACCAATGAATTTCTTCACAGAATTGGAAAAAACCACCTTAAACTTCACATGGAACCAAAACAGAGCCCACATAGCTAAAACAATCCTAGACAAAAATAAAACAAGCTGGAGGCATCACACTACCTGACTTCAAACTATATTACAAGACTATTGTAATCAAAGCAGCATGGTACTGGTACCAAAACAGAGATATAGACCAATGAAACATAACAGAGGCCTTAAGAAGAATGCCACACAACTACAACTATCTGATCTTTGACAAACCTGACACAAACAGACAATGGGGGAAAGGATACCCTGATTAATAAATGGTGTTGTGAAAACGGGCTAGCCATATTCAGAAAGCTGAAACTGTATCCCTTCCTTACACTTTATACAAAAATGAACTCCAGATGGATTAAAGATTTAAACATGAGACCTAACACCATTAAAAACTCAAGAAGAAAACCTAGGCAATATCACTCAGGATGTAGGCATAAGCAAGGACTTCACAACTAACCCACTAAAAGCAATGGCAACAAAAGCCAAAATAGACAAAAGGCAATCTAATTAAATGCAAGAGCTTCTGCACAGCAAAGAAACTATCAATACAGTGAACTGGCAACTAACAGAATGGGAAAAAGTTTTGCAAGCTACCCATCTGACAAAGGGCTAATATCCAGAATCTACAGAGAACATAAAAAAATTTACAAGAGGTCGGGCGTGGTGGCTCAAGCCTGTAATCCCAGCACTTTGGGAGGCCGAGGTGGGTGGATCATGAGGTCAAGACATCGAGACCATCCTGGTCAACATGGTGAAACCCCATCTCTACTAAAAATACAAAAAATTAGCTGGGCACGGTGGCGCATGCCTGTAATCCCAGCTACTCAGGAGGCTGAAGCAGGAGAATTGCTTGAACCCATGAGGCAGAGGTTGCTGTGAGCCGAGATCGCACCATTGCACTCCAGCCTGAGTAACAAAAGCGAAACTCCATCTCAAAAAAAAAAAAATTTACAAGAAAATAACATCCCATCAAAAAGTGAGCGAAGTATATGAACAGACACTTCTCAAAAGAAAACATTTATGCAGCCAAAAACATGAAAAAAAGCTCATCATCACTGGTCATTAGAGAAATACAAATCAAAACCACATTGAGATACCATCTCACACCAGTTAGAATGGCGATCATTAAAAAATCAGGAAACGAGAGATGCTGCAGAGGATATGGAGAAATAGGAATGCTTTTACACTATTGGTGGGAGTGTAAATTAGTTCAACCATTGTGATGACAATGTGGTGATTCCTCAATGAACTAGAAATAGAAATACCCAACAATCCCATTACTGGGATTTTGACCCAGCAAACACATTACTGGTTATATACCCAAAGGATTATAAATCATCCTATTGTAAACACATGCACAGGCATGTTTATTGCAGCTCTCTTCACACTAGCAAAGACTTGGAACCAACCCAAATGCCCATCAACGATAGACTGGATAAAGAAACCGTGGCACATATACACCATGGAATTCTATGCAGGCATGAAAAAGGGTAAGTTTGTGTCCTTTGCAGGAACATGGAAGAAACTGGAAACCATCATTCTCAGCAAGCTGACACAAGAACAGAAAACCAAACACTGCATATTCTCACTCATAAGTGGGTGTTGAACAATGAGAACACACAGACACAGGGAGGGAAACATCACACACTGGGGCCTGGGGGGTGGGAGTCTGCAGGAGGAATAGCAGGGGTTGGGGGAATTGGGGAGGGATAGCATTAGGAGAAATACTTAATGTAGATGATGGGGCTATGGATGCAGCAAATCCCCACCATGGCACATGTATACCTATGCAACAAACTTGCATAATCTGCATATGTATTCCAGAACTTAACATATAATAAATAAAATTTTTTAAAGAAAGAAATGGTGGCATTTAAAAGGCTCGGCATTGTTTCTTTTGGCTGGAAGTCTGGATGTTAAGCAGCAGAGTAGTTACAGCAACCGTGGTGAATGAAAGCTCATTCCTGTGGGCTCATGTGTAACCTGTGGTCTTGACATCATTGCTATTTTGTTCATAAGCCTAGTGCACTAGCACTGGGGTGGCAGATGTCAGAGGCTGGCAGGTGTCAACTGGTTGAGACATTTAGATAATTTGGTTGTGAAATTCCTTTTCCGTGGTAGATATTCTCACACGTTGTGCTACTTCCATTAACCTATCTCTATGATCCTTCCCTAAAACTCTTCATCCTTAGCCTTTCATTTTTTTTTTCTTTCTAAGCACTTAAGTGACAAGACAAGCTATTGAGCACTGTCTCTGAACCTAAATATATTTTTACCCCAGATACTTCTTTGTCCAGTCAAATTGGGGACCAGGTTCACTGATAAATACTCTGCCTATTGAGAATATAGTCCTTAAGCAGGTTGTTCAAAGCTATCCCTATGTAAGACTAAAGTGCAGCCACACTCTTTTTTCCAGTTTCTGCTCACACTTTGAGCTGACCCTCTCTAATCTACATCTAAATTTTTTCCTTCTTCATCAACTGCTCATAGAGGAACCCCCTAAGAAGTTGCCATGTGTGTGAACTGCAGGAGAATCACAGATGCATTTATAGTGGATTATATGGGAGTTTGAGTCACACAGTCATGCTACTTATTTATGCTTTTTGGCTGTGTTCAATCTTGGTCCAAGACATGCCACTTTCATCTCATGATGGATGCTGTTGAGCCTGCTCAAATATATGACTTACTGAGTCTGACAGAATCCATTCAATGATGGACAGTCTGGCTTTATAGTCTGTTGATGATCAGTAGCCAGGCACTCCATCTCTACTAGGACTGAGTCGATGCCACAGGCTATATTCTGAAGAGTGTCTAGTAGTCTTCTACCAATGATGTCACCCCACTCCAGAATCCTGCAAGTTTCCACTGTGGTTTTTCTATTGGAGCATGCCAATTGCACAAGACAAGTTTCTCCATAAAAATACCTTTGATAATTCACTAGAGGCCAAATTATATGCCTCATGAAGTAGGGTATCCTACTTCACAGTCTGTAGATGATATGGAGCCCTATTCTATGCTTGATCAAACTCAAACAAGACAGTCTTTTATATTATTCAGTAAATGGATTTGGGTCAGATTTCAGAGTGTGGAATATGGTGCCTCCAGAAAGTGAGGAGGTTCATTAGACATTAGACTCAAATTTGAAGAGAATGTTTTGTAATGTCCCAGACCACTGGATGCCTAAAACATTACCTGATATTACAGGCCTCGGAATCTCCTTGAATGCCATTTCCAGCCCCCAGTCTTGGAGTACATACCTTATCAAGGCCCTCATTTTACTTGCCACACTTTCTGTAATGCATTTCATAGTTTTCTAAGAGTCTGACACCGTGGTTGCCACTCTGACTTTGCCATTTATTTTAGATAATTCTCTAACCCTCCTTCTGTCAATTAAACATCACCACCTGGCTCCTTTTATTTCAAGATCCTACGATCCCCATTGCTGTCAGGGAGCCTAGTCCTATAACAATATCTCCTATTATTAGCCTTCGCCTCCAGAGAACAGTCACCAGTTGATTTCTTAAGAGTGTCCATGCCTCTCTCACTAGTGCACCCCTATAATTTTTGGTAAGTAAAGTGTCATCTGGATCCCTTCATGGACTGTAGTCATTTGATGCATGTAGTAAGTATGCTTGGTATGCCCATTTCTCTGAGTCTTTTGATCATTCTCCCCTTCTGTCATGGAAGTTCTGGAACTTCTATTTCCTTTTGTGCGGGTCTTTGCTTTCTCCTAAGACAGTCACAGCAATGCATGTCACAGAACAGTTATCCCATTTCAAAAAATTCTCCTTTATCCAAATTTATGTTCTGGCACATCTCCCTGTGTCCCAACCATCCTAGAATCCAGTCCCTTAGCCAGTGTATAGTCAGTTTGTGTCATAATGTCAATCTGAATGCTTGACTGTACACATCGTCAAGATTATATGACTCCTGGATAAAGTCCTTTCCTTCTCTTGGCTAAGAATTTCCTTAGGTTGTATTATGAAATTAAATCGATATGGTGGTTTACATTTTTCCTGATTGCAAGGAAAAGTATTCCTCAGTAGGGCATATGCTACCTGGTCTAGTAATACACTGGAGCTGGCTTGTACCAACTCATGTAAGAAAATTGTAAAGCATTTAAGAAATTTTGTGAACCAATTGTTAAACCATTGGTAGCTTGAAATCAACTGATATTTATATATCTGTATTCATTTACATCATGCACAGCAGCAAATGCTACAAGTCAGGGCTTTGCCCATTTATTTGATTTTCTTTCAGATTGTTAAATACTTACCAGAAAACGACTGGGATTAATGACCCTGAAGCCACAAGAAAGGGAGAAACTTCAGCAGTCTTAGAAGGTTCAAAAGATCATGAGGATTTTAGATATTTTAGGGTGCCCACCCAAATGTTCCTACCCAATGTCTCAGAGTCCACTTACTTTGCAATTAGTTATCTGACCTTGGTGTTTCTAATTTTCAGCAGTTGAGAATTCCTTTTCCCAATGGTCATCCAGCTCCAAAGTGTCTCTCTAGGATCTGCCTTCCTGCTCCTACTTTGGACACTAGATGTCAGTTTGGGTTCCCAGGGAAACAGACTCTTAGACTTTGAGACTTGCATGCAGCAGGTGTATTAGAGAGTGTTTAGCGGGTTATCTCTGGAATAAACGTGTAGGAGTGAGGAAAGCAGCACTAGGCAGAGGGAAAGGTTGAACTGCAAGCTTTCCTATCAGTGACCCCAATCATTCCCATGGGGAGCTCTGGAGCTGGCACAGCCCTATTGAATTTTTCTCTATCAATGTAAGGACCTGAGCCTTTGTACTGCCCCATCAATCAGAGATTGGATGATGATGGCTTTCCCAGAAAAAGATTCAAAATTAATGGATCAGCAGCCATTGTCCTTGAAAGGTAAAAAATGGAATTCCTCAGTCTTCAAGTGGTATTTGGGTGGCTCTCTTCGACATCCACTACCAAAAGGTAATCAAAATGTCATTAATTTAGGAATCACTTTTCATAATACTATATCTATCATATTTGTTTATAAGAAGGGTTTGGCACCTTTAAACTAATGAGGCTTTAAAACAATATCTTGTGTTAAGAGCTCAAAGATCTTTACTTTATTGTTTTGAAAAGACAAAGAAAATAGGGTTCACAGAGATCAGCCTCTCAGGAGGTGCTCCAGGGTGTAAATAACAGAGATCTTACAGTTTGTCAGATCTTCTGAATAAAATGAAAAACCAAGAAGCTGCATTATATAAATTCAAATAGACCTTCTTAATTTAGAATGAAGTATTTGGTTATGTGTTAACGATAAAGAGAAATAAAATTCCAAGCTCATAATGGCCAATATACTTCCACTATGTAAATAAGTCAGATTAGCCATGGGAATAGAAACTGTTAGAATGTTAATATAATTAGTCTTTTCATAATGTTAACATAATTAGTCTTTTCGCTACAATTTTAGTGTTTTTGTATCCTTGCAGCAGAACTCATTTGATTTACTTAGTTTATTAACATTTTCACAAACTTTGAGTTATGCTACATTAAAAAAAGCATGCCAGAAGTTTTTGATTACCAAACATTAGAAGTAGACTTACTTATTTTCTTGTGATGAATTACACTGGAAATTCTATGTATTTTTCTCCCAAAATCGAGTAACATTTTTGTTTTTCCTATTTATTTACGGTTAGGCATAGATGAGTATTTAATCAGAAAAAAAGAGTAGTACTACTGTTTAATACACGAGTAGAAAATATATAATTCATACATTTTTATTGTATAATTTTGTATGTGAGTGAGAAATATTTACGTGAGGAAAGTACTATTTATTTTTGTAAAAATTATAAAAATGATACATTTATTTAGTTTGTTTATTTATTTGTTTATGTATTTTTTGAGATCGAGTTTCATTCTGTCATCCAGGCTGGAGTGCAGTGGCACAATCCCAGTAAACTGCAAACTTCACCTCCCCGGTTCAAAAGATTCTCCTGCCTCAGCCTCCAGAGTAGCTGGGATTATAGGTGTCCACCGCCACACCCGGCTAATTTATGTATTTTTGATAGAGACATGGTTTCACCATGTTAGCCATGCTTGTCTCAATCTCCTGACCTCAGGTAATCCACCTGCCTCAGCCACCCAAAATGCTGGGATTATAGATGTTAGCCAGCGCTTGGGGCCTTTTCTTTTTTTCCAACCAAACACTACATAGTCAATCCTCTTTCAAGGACAGAAAATAACTCTTCTTATAAACACATATATATGCTAATATATTTTCATGCGAATAGGTTTAACTCTAAAGGTTTATATGACCTTACTTGTGTGAGTACAATAATAATTCATCCATCCACAAAAAGAAAGTACACAGAGAAAATGATTAAAAGTATGATCTTTTAAAAATCTTTTTCTTATTATGTTGTAGGGATAGGGAAATAGAAGGTGGAAATCAGAACAATATTAAAATTGATGTTTGAGTCTATTAAAACAAAATTTTCAAAACAGTGTCTGAGATATTATGGTTTTGAATTTCTAAGTGGCTGACGTGCCTGATTAAGTTTATAGAGATGCATTGAGAATTGTAATTCCTTAAAGTAATTTATGTGAGTAAATAGAAGGGGCCTTAGGGCTCCCTCTGAGACAGCTAAGAAAATAAGAATTAGGGACCACGCAGGTAAAGGTGTAGGTGGGTCTAGGAGTTGATATGTATGCATGTCACATAATCTCTCTCTCTCCTCTATTAAAAAAAGAAGGCCATTTGACCATTAGAGAGAGATGATGCCAGTAGGATGCAGAGGACTTGAGAAAAATGGTAAACATTTGGAGTAACTGTCGAGAAGAGAGAAAAGTACTGTTCTTTCTAAAAATAATAATTATTATTGTTCAAATTAAAATAATTGGCAACATTGAGGGTACATGATTGGATACCATAAATATACACTGAAAGATTTTCTTCGTGATATGTTTATTTTATGCACAAATGCTTAGGAACCCCAATTTAGAGCAGAAGATATGCCACGTTACATTCATGGTCGGGGGAGGCTTTCTGATCAAGCAAAGAGACTGAAGAAAGAGGTAAAAAGTCATTGAGTCTATGTTAGGTCAGTTTGGAAAAGATCTTAGGTAAGAGATGAGTGACATTCATATGAAGAATGCAAGACACAATAAGATCTGCAAATGGCCCATAAACATTCAAAACAAGATTAATTATTTTCACTCTTGTTTTAGTATGTGTTGAAAATATGCAATCAACTCATAGTATGCATACATTCTAATGACCTATTCACCTAAATATTCAGTCAACCAGAACATTGTATTCCCTGACCAGTCTAGATAAACAGGAGTTTGATTTATACCTCTGCCAAGATACATATTTCACAAACCAGTTTAAGTCCAAATCAAATCTCAAGTTTCTCTCCATTATATAAAGCCACTGAAACTCTTGAGAGTTATAATACTTTACACATACCAGAAAGCAATTAGGAAGAAGGCAAAGTAATTGAAAGGTGAACTACATTTAAATACCAAATACAATTACTTTTGAATTCTGCTTGAATGTATTCCATTAATTTCCAGAGTCACTGTGCTCATTTTTCAAATATTTTATTAATTGAAAGTTATTACTCTCATAAAGGTAAGTTAGATGAGAACTTTTCAGGTCACAGATAAGCCAGTTTTTTATGGTGGTGGTTAGTGTTTTGTTTTTCTTTTTGAGACGGAGTTTCGCTCTTTTCACCCAGGCTGGAGTGCAATGGCACGATCTCGGCTCACCGCAACCTCCGCCTCCTGGGTTCAGCCAATTCTCCTGCCTCAGCCTCCTGAGTAGCTGGGATTACAGGCATGCGCCACCGTGCCCAGGTAATTTTTTGTATTTTTAGTAGAGACAGGGTTTCACCATGTTGACCAGAATGGTCTCAATTTCTTGACTTCGTGATCCACCCGCCTCGGCCTCCCAAAGTTCTGGGATTACAGGCTTGAGCCACCGCACCCGGCCCGGTGGTGGTTAGTTTTACATATTGTTCCCATTTCATATTATTCTCTCCTCTAAAATGATAAACACTAGCATTTATTAAGTAGTTGGTGTGTGCCTGGCATGGTGCCTAGAACTTTGTGAGTATTTTATCTAATTTAAGCATAAATATTATTATTTACACCTTTTTTAATATGAGGACACTAAGTCTAGGAGAAATTAAATAGCTTGTATGTAGCTGATAACCACTATTCTTTAGCTAAACAGATCTTATTGATTCTAGATTCCAAGATTTAAACCTTTGCAATTCTACTGCCCTGTTTCCCCTCCTCAACTGCTTTTTGCCCCCATTGAAATTTACCCTTTAAGCCAGACTAGATCTTTTTCATCTTCATCACCTTTATTCTTTTTTTTTTTGAGATGGAGTGTTACTCTTGTTACCCAGGCTGGAGTGCAATGGCGCAATCTCGGCTCACTGCAACCTCCGCCTCCTGGGTTCAGGCAATTCTCCTGCCTCAGCCTCCCAAGTAGCTGGGATTACAGGCACATGCCACCATGCCCAGCTAATTTTTTGTATTTTTAGTAGAGACGGGGTTTCACCATGTTGACCAGGATGGTCTTGATCTCTTGACCTCGTGAACCACCCGCCTCGGCCTCCCAAAGTGCTGGGATTACAGGCTTGAGCCACCGCGCTCGGCCTCATCACCTTTATTCTTATCTTCCTATTTATACAGTCACGTTTTCCTGGTATGTAAATATTTCCCTAAAATTTTGTATGTTCAAAGACTATGACATTTTTTACTGGTACATATTATTTGTATTTATTTATGGGATACATGTGATAGTTTATTGCATGCATAGAATGTGTAATAATAAAATCAGTGTATTTAGGATACTTATCACCTCAATAATTTATCATTTCTATGTGTTGGGAGCATTGCAAATCTTCACTTCTAACTATTTTGAAATATACAGGCTGGGCATGGGGGCTCAGGCCTCTAATCCCAGCACTTTGGGAGACCAAGGTGGGCGGATCATGAGGTCAGGAGTTTGAGACCAATCTGACCAATATGATGAAGCCCTGTTTCCACTAAAAATACAAAAAAGTTAGCCAGGCTTGGTGGCATGTGGCTGTAATCCTAGCTACTGAGTGAGGCTGAGGCAGGAGAACCTCTTGAACCCGGGAGGCAGAGGTTGCAGTGAGTCGAGGTCCCACCACTGCACTCCAGCCTGGGTGACAGAGTGAGACTCCATCTCAGAAAAAAAAAAAATACAATACACTGCTGTTAACTATAGTCATAAACTCTGCTATGAAACATTAGAACTTATTTGTTTTATCTAACTGTATGTTTGTACATATTATCCTACCTACCTTAGTCCCCACACCTCCCATCTTCACCCCCTCTCCAACAAACACATCCTTCCCACCCTCCCAACCTCTCATAACAAAGCTAGAGCCTTCTGTTTCTGAAACGTAACTTTGAGACGCTGGTGCTCCAAAGCTGTGCCGCACAATGATCCTGCTTGTTATCTTTCACATACAGTCTGCTAGATTGTTGAATTTCTGAACTCATTTCCTGTTTACTACCTTTTTTTTTCTCTTCTGGATTTAGCATGCAGAATTCTCAAGTTTTTTGAAAGACTTAACTGGCCAATTCCACCAGTATTTCAAATAAAGTAGTCTAGATTTTAAAATATTTTTCACATAATATATTTACATATGAGCATATGTATATATATAGAGATTAGGTTCTAAGGATTTTATATGTATATGAATTATTTATGTAAATGTATTTCCTGTGAGGATAAGCTCATTGAAATTAGAGTTATTCCGGTATATCTGTGTGTTCTGTTGCATTACACAAAGTCTTGAATATAATAATGCCTTAAATAATACCTGTTATTAAAATCATGATGAAATTCACCTACAAGAGATTCATTTACGGATTGGAACACTACTTTCTCAAAAGACTTTTTTTTTTTTTTTTTTTGCAGAAATAATATGACAGGGCAATATCAGTTAAACCTTCTTGTAAGATTAAATGATTATGTCCTTTTTCATGAGAAGATAAATGAGAGTAACTTTCTGAAGTTTTAACTTGTATTTTAAGTTCAGCGATACATGTACAAGTTAAGAGTAACTTTTATTAATTTAATTTTTTTCTATTGACACATAATAGATGTACATATTTATGGGTTATACATGAGAATGTAATATATTCATTCATATAATATGTAAGAATCAATCCAGTATGATTGGAATATTTCTTACCTTAAGTATTTGTCATTTTTATGCTAGAAAAATCTGAATTGGTATCTTCTAGCTATTTTAAAATATGCAATAGACTATTGTAAACAATAGTTACCCAAGTCATCTATCAAACACTAGGTTGTATTTCTTCTATCAAATTTTATATTTGTACTTATCAATTAACTACTCTACATCCCCATTCCCCTATCCTTCATGGCCTCTGATAATCAACAGTCTACTCTCTATCTTCATGAGATTCAACTTTTTAACCCCCACATATGACTGAGAACATATGATATTTGTCATTCTGTGCTTGGCTTACTTCACTTACAGTATTTACCTCCAGTACCATCCATGTTACTGCAAATGACAGGATATCATTCTTTTTATGGCTAAATAATATTCTATTGTGTATATGGAATATTTTGCACATTTTCTTTATTCATTCATCAATAGGCACTTAGGTGTATTTCAGATTTTGGCTACTGTGAATAATGCTGCAAGTAACAGAGTGTAGAAATCTCTTTAATATATTGATTTACTTTCTTTCGGGTATATATCCATTAGTAGAATTGCTGGATCATATGGTAGTTCAATTTGTAGTTTCTTGAGGAAACTTCATAAAGTTTTCTATAGTGGCCATTATAATTTACATTTGCAACAACAGTGCATCAGGGTTTCCATTTCTCCACATCCTCATTAGCAACTGTTTTAGTTGTCTTTTTAATACAATCCCTTTTAACTGGGGTGAGATAATATTTCACTGTGGTTTTGATTTGGATTTTTCTGATGGTTAGTGATGTTGGACACTTTTTCATATACTTGTTTGCTATTGTATGTCTTTTTTTGAGAAATGTCTTTTGAGATATTTTGCACATTTTAAGTCAGATTATTGTTATTATTTTGCTATTAAGTTGTTTGAGCTCCTTATATTTTCTGGCTATTAACCCTTTGTCAGATGAATACTTTGTAAATATTACTATTTTCTCTCATTCTGTGTCTTGCCTCTTCACTTCATTGATTGTCTGCTGTGCAGAAACATTTAAGCATGATACAATCCCATTTAACTATTTAGTTTTAGTTGCCTGTGCTTTTGAGGTCTTATACAAAAAATACTTGCCTACACCAGTGCTCTGGAGTGTATACACATTTTCTTCTAGGAGTTTCACAATTCCAGGGCACAGATTCAAGTAGTTAATCCATTTTGATTTGATTTTGGTATATGAGGAGAGATAGGAATCTTTCATTCTTCAGCATATAGTTATCCAGTATTGCCAGCACCATTTATTTGAGAAACCATCCTTTCTCTGTTGTATGTTCTTGGCTCCTTTGTAGAAGATGAGCTGGCTACACATGTGTGAATTCATATCATAGTTCTCTATTCTGTTCCTTGGTCTATGTGTCTGTTTCTATGTCAGTACCATGCTGATTTGATTATTCTAGCTTTTACTATGTTTTGAAGCCAGGTAGGTAGAGTGACTTCAGCCTTGTTCTTTTTGCTCAGAAAACTTTCACTATTCAGGATCTTTTGTGACACACAAATTTTAGAACTTTTTTCTATTTCTTTGAAGGCTGTTACTAGTATTGTCATAGTAATTTCACTGAATCTGTAAATTGTTTTGGTTTGTATTGTCATAATAATTAACAATATTAATTTTTCCAATCCATCAGCATAGAGTATTGTTTTCATTTTTTGTGTCCTGTTTAATTGTTTCACTAGTGTTGCATAGTTTTTCTTTGTATACGTCTTTCACTCCTCTGGCTAGTGAAATTAATTCCTAGATTATTATTTTTTTTCTTGGTAAGTATTGTAAATGGGATTGCTTTTTAAATTCCTTGTTCATATTGTTTGCTGCTGAAATATATAGGTGCTAGTGATTTTTCTTATGTTGATTTTTGTACCCTGCAACTTTACTGAAATCAGTTGTAAAAGGTTTTGGGTAGTGTTCTCTAGGTTTTTCTAAATATAAGCTGATGTCTATGAACAAGACTAATTTGACTGATTTCTTTCCCATTTGAATGCCCATTATTTCTGTCTTTGGTTCAGTTGCTCTGGCCAGGACTTCCAGCATTACGTTGAAAAAAAACAAGTGGTCAAAGTGGCCATGCTTGTGTTTTTCCAGATCTTAGAGAGAAAGCTTTCTTTCCATTTTTCACTGTTCAGTATATGTTAGATGTGGGTTTGTCATATATAGCTTAATGACAATTTTCATCATAAAGGGATGGTGAATTATACTGAATGCCTTTTAAACATCTGTGAAATGATCATATGGTTTTTCTTCTTATTTCTGTTAATGTGACATATGTTTACTGATTTGCATCAGTTGAACCATCCTGCATCCCTGGGATGAATCCCACTTGATTATGGTGAATGATTTTTGTGATTTGTTGTTGAATTTGGTTTTCTATGTTTTTGTTGAGTACATTTTATTTATGATCATTAATTTCTACTTTTCTTTTTGTGTGTGTGTGTCCTTGTCTGGTTTTGGTATTACAGTAATTCTGGCATCATAGAATAATTTTGTAAGTATTCCTTCCTCTTCAACCTTTTTGAAGAGTTTGAGTAGAATTAGTATTTGTTTTTCTTTAAACATCTGGTAAAATTCAACAATGAACACATCAGATACTGGCCATTTCTTTGACGATTTCTTTAATCCTATTTCTTATTAGTTTGTTGACATTTTCTATTTTTTCATGGTTCAATCTTGATGGGTTATATGTGTTCAGGAATTTATCAATATCTTCCAGGTTTTTCAATTTGCCAGTATATGACATGTAGTTGTTATAATAGTTGTCAAATATTTTTTTGTATTTCTGTGATCTTAGTTATATCTCCTTTTTCATTTCTGATTTTATTTGGGGTCTTCTCTTTTGTAATTTGTTAATCTACCTCCAGGTTTGTAGATAATTTTCTTATCTTTTCAAATAACTAATTATTAATTTCATTGACTTTCTGTATTTGCTTTTAGTCTCAAGTTTATTGATTTTTGCTCTAATATATATTATTATTTTTCTTCAATAATTTTGTATTTCATTTGATCTTGATTTCCTAGTTTCTTGAGGTGAGCCATTATGTTGTTTATTTAAAACAACTTTCTACTTTTTTGATATGGGGTGTTTATTGTTATAATCCTCTTAGTATTGTTTTTGCTATATCCCATAGATTTTTGGATATTTCCATTTTCATTTGTGATATGGTTTGGTTCTGTGTCTTGACCCAAATCTCATCTTGAATTATAATTCTCACATGTTGAGGGAGGGAAGTTATTGGATAATGGGACTGGTTTCCTCCATGCCATTGTTTTCATGATAGTGGATTATTTATCATGAGATCTCATTGTCACAAATGGTAGTTTTCCCCGAACACACATTTCTCTCTCTTAAGCTGTGCCTGCTTTGCCTTCTGCCATGATTGTAAGTTTTCTGAGGCCTCCCTAGTCTTGTGGAACTGTGAGTCAATCAAACCTCTTTTCTTTATAGATTGTTAAGTTTTGATGGTTTTCTTAATAGCAGTGTGAGAATGGACTACTACAATTTGTTTTAAGAAAATTCTTAATTTATTACTAAATTTTTTTCATTGACCCACTGGTTATACAGGAGCGTATTATTTAATTTCCATGTGTTTGTGTATTTTCTGAGGAAAATAATGTGTATTCTGAATCCAATGGGTAAAATATTCTGTAATGTCAGACCTATTTGTTTTCTAGTGTGGGATTTAACTTCTATGTTTTTTGTTGATTTTCTTTCTGGATGATTTGTCTATTAGTGAGAGTGGAGTGTAGTCTACTGCTATTATTGTGTTGCAGTTCATCTATTAGTTTTTATCTATTAATTTTTTTATATACTTGGGAGCTCCAGTGTTGGGTACATAGATATTTACAGCTTTTATAGCCTCTAGCTGAATTCACCACTTTATCATCATGTAATGAGTTTCTTTTTCTCTTTTCACTCTCCTTGATTTGTAGTCTGCTTTATTTGATGTAAGCATATCTAATCTTACTCATTTTTGTTTTCTAGTTATATAACATATCTTCTTACACCCTTGCATTTTCCTTTATGTGTGCCTTTTAGGTAAAGTGAGTTTCTTGTAGGCAGATATAATTTCATCTTGTTTCTTTATCCATTGAGCCGTGCTATGTTTCTTTTTTAACAGGACAATTGAGTTTATTTACAGTCTGTGTTACTACTCATACATAAGGACTAATTTCAGACATTTTCTTGCTTGTTTTCTAGTTGTTTTGTAACTTCTTTTTATTTCTTCCTTCAGTCCTATCTTCTTTTCTGATTATGTGATTTTCTCCAGTAATATATTTTAATTCATTGCCTTTATTTTTAGTGAATCTCTTATAGGTTTTTAAATTCCTGTTACCACAGGGCTCACAAAAAATCTTAAAGATATAGAAAATTATTTTAAAGTAATGACAACTCATCTTACATAAAATCACAAAGTAAAAAATAGAAACAATAAAAAAAATGAAATAGATAAGTAAAATTTTATCCTTTAAATCCATACTCCCAACATTTTGACTTCATGTTGTCTCAATTTACATATTTTTATATTTCCCATCTCTTAACAATTGATGTAGCTATTATTGTTTTTAATATATTTTTCCTTTGGGTTTTATACTTGTTTACAGATGGATTGCCATCACAGTTATAGTATGTTAATATTCTGGTTTGTCTGTGTACTTATTGTCAGCAGTTGGGTTTTCTACCTTGAAAAATGTTTTGTTTTTCCACTTTAGTGTTTTGGTTTTTTTCATCATTTTTCAGGTTGAAGAACTCACTTAGGCAATTCTTGTAAGATGATTCTGGTGATGATAAATTCTCTGATCTTTATCTGAGAAAAAGATTCATCTGTGTTTCATAGTTGAAGTATATCTTTGTTGGACACATTATCCTTGGATGGCAGTTTAATTTTTATTATTCTCAGCATGTTGAAAATGTCATCCCAATCCCTCCTGCTCTGTTTGGTTTTCATTAAGAAGTCTGTTGCTTGATAAATTGGACTTCCTTTGTATGTTATTTGTTTCTTTTCTCTAGCTGCTTTTAGAATCCTCTCTTTGTCCTTGAACTTTGGGGGTTTGATTATTATGTGTCTTAGGAGTCTCATTTGGGTCAAACTCTTTAGTATTCTCTGACCTCTCTATACCTGAATATTTATCTTTTTCTCAAGTTCTGCAAAAGTCTCTGTTATTTCTTTGAATAAGCCTTCTTTCCCTTCCTCTTGCTCAACTGTACTTTGATCACCAATTGTTCTTAGATCTGTTTTGTTTTTTGAGGTATTTTCTGTGTCTTTTAGGTGATACTTCTTCTTTCTCATTCTGTTTTTCCACCTTTGACTGTGGGTTTTTAAAAAGCCTGTCTTTGAGCTCACTGATTCTTTTCCTCTGCTTGATCCATTTTGCTGTTAAGAGCTTCTAGTGCTTTTTTTATCTTTATGCAAATACATTTCTCAGTTCCAAGATCTTTGCTTGACTTTTTAATTATTTCAGTCTCTGGTTAATTTCACCAATAAATCTCTGAATTGCTTTTCCTTTTCTGTGTTAATTTCAACACCACTAAGTTTCCTTAAAACTGCTATTTTTAATTCTTGGTCAGGTAGTTCACATTACCATCTCATTATGGTCAGTCACTGGTGGTGACTTGCTGTTGTTTCTTGTGGTTGTATGCCTGTGTTGTAGCATTGAAAGATTAGTTAATTACTCTTTCTGACATGTTTTGGTTTCTATTAAATATGTTTGCTTAGAGATTTTTTTAAAACTTATCTGTATGATTTCCTTTCCTTTCCTCCTCTTTCCCCTCTCCCCTCTCCTCCTCCCCTCTACCCTTTTTCCTTTCCTTTCCTTTCCTTTCCTTTCCTTTCCTTTCCTTTCCTTTCCTTTCCTTTCCTTTCCTTTCCTTTCCATTTCCTTTCTTCTTTTCCTTTCCTATCCTTTGCTTTTCTTTCCTTTCCTTGTCTTTTTCCTTTTTCCCCTTTCTCCTTTCCTTTTCCTCTTTCCTTTTCTGCTAGGTCACTGCCTCTTTTTCGGCACTAGATGGCCTCTTAATCACAGGGTTACTTTGGTTCTAATAAACAATCATATTGCCCCATCCTGAATGGTGGGGGATATTTTAGCAATGTGGAAAGGTTGGCTCAGGGTTTGTGTTTAGGGGAACCTTAGAAACAAATCTCTTGCAGTGTGATGCTGCACAATAGCCATTCTAGTTTGGTACTCTCCTTTGGCTGAGTTGCATAGCAGAGTTTCCAGGGCTAGGGATGGTAGTCCCACCTCCCCCTTTGTTTCTAGCGATTCTCAGGGATATTTCTTCCTTCAGCTACTCCCAATGCTTCCTATTGTTTGAGGTAGGGATAGGTCCTCTGCCAAGAGACCCAAAATGTGGGAAAGCTGGTTGCCCACCTTGATTTTATTTTTTCCAGTGTAGAAATCATGAGACATGGGGAAGCCAGCTTGCTTCTATGACACCATATTGAAACCTAACACATGAGGTTAACTTAAAAAGAAGAAAATAAGATCATGGAATTTTGCTCAAGAAAACTCTTGGTTTTACAATTCAGTTTAATATTCCTGGGTATCATGAAAAGGTAAGAAACTTTGGAAAATGGATGTAAGAGACCACAGATATTATTATACTTGTGGCTTGGCATGGCCAAGAAGAAAGATACTGTGTTGATTCTCATGAAGCACAAGGTCTAAGAGGAAAAACATTCATATGAGTCAAATCAAATCCAAAGGTTGTTATATATGGCAATTAATCCAATACAGAAGACAGCAATGATAAGAGCATCCAAAACATAGGCATGCCTCTCTAGTAGATGTGCCTTAGGGAGCCACTTTTGGTGGCCTAGGACTCCTTTCCTTATGTTTGAAGTAGTATGGTTAGGTACTTATTCGTGATTTTTTTTTTTTTTTTTGAAACTGAGCCTTGCTCTGTCACCAGCCTAGAGTGCAGTGGCATGTTCTTGGCTCACTGCAACCTCTGCCTCCTGGGTTCAAGTGATTCTCTTGCCTCAGCCTCTCAAGTAGCTGGAACTACAGGCATGCCCCACCATGCCCATCTAATTTTTTTTGTATTTTTAGTAGGGACAGGGTTTCACCATGTTGGCCAGGCTGGTCTTGATCTCTTAATCTCGGGATCCACCCACCTCAGCCTCCCAAAGTGCTGGGACTGCAGGCATGAGTCACTGTGCTGGGCCTCCATAAGTGATTTACCTTAACTAAAGGGAAAGAGAATAACCTATAGCAGTTTCTTTTCTTTAACAGTTCAATGCTCTAATCACTAGCCATTTTGCTCATTATATGCCTTTTTCTTCTCAGTAGAACTGGGTAATGAAGAGAAAATTGCAACCCTCTGACTAGTGTTTGAAAACCAAAGAACAAGGCAATTGACTTATTTCACTGAGATTTGGAACATAAATATGTAGAACTGTGATGGTTAATATTGTTAGCTTGATTGGATTGAAGGATGGAAAGTATTGTTCAGGATGTATCTGTGAGGGGGTTGTCAAAGGAGATGGACTGGGAGAGGCAGATCCACCTTCAATCTGAGTGGGTTCCATCTAATCAGCTGCCAGCATGGCTAGGATAAAAGCAGGCAGAGGAAATGTAGAAGGCTGTAGATAGATGTAGACTGGCTGAGTCTTCATCTGTCTCCCAGGCTGGGTGCTTCTTGCCCTTGAACATGGGACTCCAAGTTGTTCAGGCTTTGGACTCTTAGACTGACACCAGTGGTTTGCCAGAGGCTCCTGGGCCTTCCTCCATGGACTGAAGGCTGCGTTGTTGGCTTCCTGACTTCTGAGGTTTTGGGACTGGGACTGGTTTCCTGAATCCTCGGCTTGCAGACTGCCTATTGTGGGACTTCACTTTGTGATCGTGTAGTCAGTACACCTTAATAAACTCCCTGTCGGCTGGGTGCAGTGGCTCACACCAGTCATCTCAGCTCTTTGGGAGGCTAAAGTGGGCAGAGCAGCTGAGATTGAGAGTTCGAGACCAGTCTGACCAACATGGAGAAACCCCATCTCTACTAAAAATACAAAATTAGCCTGGCATGTTGGTGGATGCCTGCAATCCCAGCTACTTGGGAGGCTGAGGCAGGAGAATTACTTGAACCTGAGAGGTGGAGGTTGCGATGAGCTGAGATTGAACCATTGCACTCTAGCCTATACAATAGTAATGAAACTTCATCTCAAAAAATAAATAAACTCCCTTTCATATATACGTCTTTTATTTTAGTCCTGTCCCTCTAGAGAGCTCTGACTAATGCAAGAACTAAAAGAGAGTATTGTTTTTCTGTTTTTCTTTTAATTTCTTGAAAACTTGGAATGATAAATAAACTAAAAAAGAAAGAGATCTATGTTGTTTAGTGAATTCTAAAATGGCTACAATCTTCCTCAGTGTTATTTTTTAAAAATCTTTCATACTCTTTGCTATAAACTATGTTGTTATTAACTGAAAAATCACATGTCAAGTTATATGATAGCTCATAGAAAATGTTTCTATTCAAATATATTTTAATTAAATTTATTTTATATTGAAATGAATAGATAGTTGATATTTTAGTTCAAATATCTTCATAGTCTCTGCTTTTTGTTTTCATCAAAGTACCATTCTCTTGTCTACTTATAATGCTTTTGGAATTTTTATGTCATTTGAGTCTATAGATTTTTTTTACTTTCATCTTATTCTGGCACAGAATACACATCTATCAATATAAAATTAAGAACATATTTACATATTTTTCACAAGTTGAAATATTCCAAACTAAATATTGGATTCAAAATTAAATTTTTTTACACTATTTGAGCTCAAGTTATTTAAAATTTTTTCTGTTGCAAGTTAATGTTTCCTGTGATAGCATTTGTTGGATACTTTTATTTAACACATTTCACTCATTTTGAATATGGGGCAACTATATTTAAGGCTTTTATTAAAAGAAATTCTAGCAAAAGACCAAGAATAGCAACTCAATCTTGAATGAAAACAAAATTAGAAGATGAACTACCCAACTTTTTGACCTACTGTAAAGATACAGTGCTCAAGACAGTGTGATGTTGGTGAAACAATATACCTACATATTAATGGGACAGAATAGAAAGCCCAGAAATAGACCCACATAAAAAGAGTAAACTGATCTTTGATAAAGGAACAAAGGCAGTGCAATGGCACAAAGATGATCTTTATAACAAATGGTGATAGAACACCTGGAAATTCATATGCCAAAAATAAATCTAACTACAGACCTTACACCTTTTTTAAAAAATGCAAGTAACTCAAAGTGGATCATAGACCTAAATGTAAAATGCAAAACTATGAAACTCCTAGGAAATAACATAAATGAATATCTAGATGGCCTTCATTATTTGGATGACTTTTTAGATCCAATATGAAAGATACAATCCATGAAGAAAACAATTAATAAACTGAATTTTAATAAAACTAAAAACTTCTTTCTGTGAAAAACAATGACAATAAAACTAAAAGGCAAGCCACAGATTGGGAGAAAACATTTGCGAAAGGCACTTCTGAAATAAAGCTGTTATTCAAAATATACAAAAGTCTCAGAACAATTCAACAATAAACAATGAACAGTCTGATTAAAAGGTGGGCAAAAAATCCAAAAAGACACTTTCCCAAAGAAGATACACAGATGTCAAGTAAACGTATAAGAAGATATTCAAAAACATATAACATTAGGGAATTGCAAATTAAAACAATGAGATACCTCTATGCAATTATTAGAATGGCCAAAATCCAGAACACTGACATCACACTCCAGCATGTGATATCAGTGTTCTGGATTTATTCCTGGTGAGAATGAAAAATTATATATACCTTTTGAAGAAAATTTAGTAGTTTCTTATAAAACCGAACATTCTCGTACCACAGAATCCAATCAAGCTCTTTGATCTATAGCCAAAGGGATAAAAAAATGTGTGTCCATACAAAAATTCACATGTAACATTTATGGCAGATTTATTCACAATTGCTGAAACTTGAAAGCAACCAAAACGCCCTTTAGTAGGCGAATGAATAAATAAACCTGATATCTGCAGACCCTGTGACGTTATTCAGTACAAAAACAAATGAGCTATCAGGCCATGTGAAGACACAGAGGCAACTTAAATGCACATTACCATGAAGGATGCCAGTCTGAAAAGGCTCCATACTATACCATTCCAACTATATGACATTCTAGCAAAGGAAAAACAATGGAGACAGTAAAAAGAGGAGTGGCTTCTAGGATTTAGGGAGGAGTGAGAGATAGGCAGCACAGATACAACAATGAAACTGTTTTCTGTGGTACTATAATGTAATAGTAGATACTTGTCATTAAACATCTGTTGAAACCTGTAAAATGTATAACACTACGAGTGAACTCTAATGTAAACTATGGACTTTGGGTTAAAATGATGTGTCAATACAGGTTTACTGACAGTAACTCACATAACAATTTGGTGTGGGATATTGATATTTGGGGAGGTTGAGCATGTGTGGAGACAGTGGAGGCAGAGGATTTATGGGAACTCTGTACTTTCCATTTTGAACCTAAGAGGTCTCTAGAAAAATAAAGTTTATTAATTTATTTAAAAAAGTGATTTGAAGATACTAATACTGATTTTAAGTATAGTTTCCAAAGTCTCAAATATTTTTGAAATTTAATGAACTAGCAACAGAGAGAGAAAACATGGCTGGTCATGCTGCAGTACATTTCTAATAGGCATTAGTAAACTCGCACAAATTGTATTTTAGTTATGTTAACTCTGTGTATATATGATAACTTTTTAACTTTGACAACTGTGGCCTCTATTTTAATTTCTAGAATATTTAAAATTTTTCAGATGAAAATTTTGAATTGTATGATTGTTGCAGCAAAATCTGAGTACTTTGTAATTTCTACTTCACAAATTTCTTAATTTGATAAGAATACTATTTTTGCAATGATGCTGGGCTACATCAAAATTTATACCTACAGCTTTACTAAAATAACACATAATTTTATAACTAATATTAAACTTTTAAGTGAATTTACATTTAAAACAGTATCGGTTGTTTTGTCTTAAACAGATAAGACTTCCAACGGCTTTATCTGAGTCCACAAATGTTATATAAAAATGATTAATTAGGCTGGGCGCGGTGGCTCAAGCCTGTAATCCCAGCACTTTGGGAGGCTGAGGTGGGTGGATCACGAGGTCAAGAGATCAAGACCATCCTGGTCAACATGGTGAAACCCCGTCTCTACTAAAAATACAAAAAATTAGCTGGGCATGGTGGCGTGTGCCCGTAATCCCAGTTATTCAGGAGGCTGAGGCAGGAGAATTGCCTGAATCCAGGAGGCGGAGGTTGCTGTGAGCCAAGATCATGCCATTGCACTCCAGCCTGGGTAACAAGAGCGAAACTCCGTCTCAAAAAAAAAACAAAAACAAAAACAAAAACAAAAAAAAACCTAGTGAAAGAGCCAACACAGAAACTCAAGTCTCTTCTCTTACATTCTCTTTCCAGTATTGCACATTGCCTCAAGTTGAGAAATAATTTAATTCCAAATTTACTCCCAAATGTCAACTTTCTGCTTTTATTAGAATTATTAAAAAATATCTTTAAGAAAAGGCTATTTGTTACTACATAATATAGTTCTATTACTACTTCTAAAGTAAAGTCAAAAAGTGATTCTATAAAAGAATGTATACTTGGATACATATTAATGTATTCAGATCAAGTTTTTTTCAGTGAGAAAGAGATAAAAGAGGCATGTATACAGTCACACAAACACACACACACATAGTTGATTACTGTGAGGCTATTCTCTAGAAAGGATTGCTTCTGCTTTCTTACTACTGCCTTTCCATTTAATTTGTTTCGATAGTTGTCACATTATAGTTATTTCCATCGTGATGAACTGTAATATTGCAAACATTAGCTAAATCAGGTTGGAGGAAAAGATAGTTGGGGAACAAAGTGCTCCTTGTCCACATACAAATAACCTGGTATACATCAGTTATGAAAAAAATTGAAGGAAAATAAAAGAATACTATAAAAGGAGTCTAATGATTACATATGATATAAAAAAAGAAGAGGAAATTGATAACTTTGCTTTCCAAAGGCCTTAGGAGTAATAAACTGATCAATCAGCTCTCAATAGAGTAATAATCACCATCTTTTCAGGATTTTGGCAATGTGACAGATATAAGGAAATCCGTGTTATTTTTTATTGAATGAGAACACTGATATATTTCTGAGATACTTACAGAGATATAAGAAAAGTAAATAAACAAGAATAGTTTTTTTCTCTTAAACCTTACAAGGTTAATTTTGTGGCATTGTTTTATTTAATGGATTAATGGAAATCTGTGAGTGAGTTTGTCTGTTCAAATTTCAGAAGTCATTATGAAGACACTTTCCTTTTTCTTTTTGAAGTTTACTATGTTTCTGTTACCTGCAGTAGAATCCCATATGCAAACAATTAAAATCATTGTACCGTATGTTAAAAGATAAATACTCTTCATTCCCTATTTCCAACAGGAAAGTATATTAGTGGCCTTGCCAGCTTTAGATCAACTTTCCTGATTGATTAAAGAGAAGAGCTCTTTAATCACCTTTGCCACTCTGCATTTCAATATATCAAATAGCTGAAAATTATGCATTTATGTCTTCAACTACTAAATGATTATTTGCTGAGTTTCCACTATGCATAGGCACAATTCTGGTGTTTATATTCTGTAGTATAAGGAGAGTCATTAAATTGACATTATATTTAAAAGTCCTCTGAAATGCCATTCAAATATATGTTTACACAATATGCTTTATCTCCACAAACACATATTCCTACAAAACACACAGACATATGAAATCATACCTTTAAATCACATTTTAAGTCAGCATGTACTTTTTTTAAACTCTTATGTTCTGGATACATGTACAGGTTTGTTATATAGGTAAACTTGTGTCAGGGGAATTTGTTGAACAGATTATTTTGTGACCCAGACAGATATTAATCCTAGTACCCATTAATTGTATTTCCTGAACCTCTCTCTTCTCCTAGCTTCCACCCTCTGATAGGCCCCAATGTCTTTTATTGCCCTTGATGTGTCCCTGTTCTTATTATTTGGCTACCACTTGTAAATGAGAACAAGTGTTATTTGATTTTCTTTTCCTGTGATAGCTTGCTAAGGATAATGGCCTCTCAGCTAGATCCATATTCTTCTTTTTATGGCTGCATAGTATTCCATTATATATATGTACCACATTTTCTTTATTCAGTCTACCATTGATAGACATTTAGGTCTATTCCATGTCTTGGCTCTTGTAAACAATGCTGCATTGAACATTTGTGTGCATGTGTCTTTATGACAAAATGATTTCTCTTCTTTTGGATAAATACCAAATAATGAGATTGCTGGGTCAGTTGGTAGTTATATTTTTAGATCTTTTTGGAATTGACACACAGTTTTCCACAATGGTTGAACTATTTACACTCTGACCAATAGTGTATAAGCATTTCATTTCCTCTGCAACCTCACCATCATCTATTATTTTTTGACTTTTTAATAATGGCCATTCTAACTAGTATGAGATGGTATCTCATTGTGGTTTTGATTTGCATTTCTCTAATGATCAATGATGTTGAGATTTTTTCATATTCTTGTTGGCTGCATGTATGCCTTCTTTTGAAAATCTCTGTCTGTGTCCCTTGCCCGCTTTTTAATGAGATTGTTATGTTTTCTTTTCTTGTAAATTTGTAGAAAGTTTCTTTTACATGCTGGGTCCTAGATCTTTGTAAGATGCAAATCTCAGAGATTTTCTTCCATTCTGTAGTTTGTCTGTTTGGTCTATTGATGTTCATTTATTGTTGTTGTGCAGAAGTTCCTTAGTGTAATTAGATCTCATATGTCAACTTTTTCTTTTTTTTTTTTTGCAATTGCTTTTGGCATCTTTGTTATGAAACATTTGTGCATTTCTATATCAAGAATGAGATTGCCTAGGATGTCTTTCAGGGTTTTTACAGCTTTGAGTTTTACATTTAAGTCTTTAATCCATCTTGAGTTAATTTTTATAGGGTATAAAGAAGAAATCCAGTTTCAATCTTCTCTATATGGCCAGCCAGTTATCCCAGCACCATTTATTGCTCGTTTTCATCAGCTTTGTTGAATAGCAGATAGTTGCAGGTGTGTGGCCTCATTTCTGGGCTCTCAATTCTGTTCCATTTGTCTGTGTGTCTGCTTTTGTACCAGTACTATTCTGTTTTGGTTACTATTGCCCTGTAGTATAGTCTGACATGTAGTGTGATATCTTTAGCTTTATTGTTTAGGCTAAGGATTTCCTTGACTATTTGGGCTCCTTTTTAGTTCAATATGAATTTTAAAAATGTTCTAGTTCTGTGAAGAATATAATTGGTATTTTGATAGAAATAGCATTTGATCCATAAATTGCTTTGGGCAGTATGGAGATTTTACTAAGGATTCTTCCTATCCATGTGCATGGAATGTTTTCCCATCTGTTTGTGTCATCTTTAATTTCTTTCAGCAGTGTTTTGTGGTCCTCCTCATAGAAATCTTTTACCTCCTTGGTTAACTGTATTCCTAGGTATTTTATTCTTTGTGGCAATGGCGAGTAAGATTGCATTCAGCATTTGGCTCTCAGCTTGACCATTGTTGGGGTGTAGGAGTGCTAATCATTTTTGTACATTGATTTTGTATCCTGGGATTTTACTAAAGTTCTTTGTCAGCTTAAGGAGCTTTTGGGCTGAGGCTATGGAATTATCTAGATATAGATCATGTCGACTACAAAGATGGGTAGTTTGACTTCCTCTCTTCCTACATGGATGCCCTTTATTTCTTTCTCTTGCTTCACTAAGACAGTTGTCAATGCAATTACCAATGATAGCTGTATTTTTTAATCCAAGGAACATATTTCTATGCTTACCTTACTCAGGTCTACCTTTTTGAGTTACTTTTCCACTGGCCTCCAAGGTAACACGCCCTTATAACTTTCTTCCCACTCTGTCTACTACTTCTAAAATTCTGTTGCATAATTATTATTGTTGGCATTACTCAACTCTCAATTTTAGGGCCACAGTACTTTTCATTCCATACACAAATAACGCACAATCTACTGTGTTTAGCACAAAAATCTCTTCTGAGTCACTGACCTATATTTTCAAGTATCTGATGAAGTTCAGCACCTCAACTGCACTTCAAACTCAATATGTTGAACTCAGAAGTTCTTATCTATTATTCTTTTATGAATTCTTATCTTCATCAGAGAAGTATACCCTCTTATATTCAAATAGCAAATCAAAGTCCTAAAAATGTTACTTAAGACTTCTTTTTCCTTCACTCAGCACCAAAATCTATCTCCAGTTTCTATTGCCTTAGTTCCAGTCTTCAAATTCAGTTGCTTACCTCGGTATTTTCAGTGCTAAACTCACTAGTCCAAGTAGCCATTAACCTTTGACTAGAGCTTGGCAATAAAATAATAACATGTTTTTCTGCATAAATTCTATTTCTAGTTCCTAGATATTCTCCATAATGCTGCAAGGGTAATCTGTTTACAGCACAAAACTTATATTACATTCCTGTTTAAAGTGATTCACTACTGTTTTGAGGAAGTTGGAAATATGTAACTTGGCCATAAAATAAAGACTTCTCGGCATCAACATATATTGTATTCCAGTTTGCTTTCTTTTTCAAATTAGCCTCCTCTGACATTTTTGCATCTGCCGTGCTTTCTATTTCACATCTTTGGCAAGATGTGATTAACAGTATGGTATTGAATAACATAGACATGTGTGAATCACTGATATATTTACTTGCTTTATGATTTAAAGGACATTCCTTATGCTCTTTTTTTCTCTTTTTTTAAGCGATAAGGCCTTGCTACACTATCTAGGCTGCCACGAACTCCTGGGCTCAAGTGATCCTCTCACCTCAGCCACACAAGTAGCTGAGACTACAGGTATTCACCCCTGCACATGCTTCTTATCATTTTAGGCTTTATTTTATCATGAAAATGGAGTTAGTAGTAATGTTAAATTTATAGGCTTCTTGGGTATATTAAATAATAATTTTTAAAATAACTAGCTAAAATTCAACATGTTAGTGACTGGTTTTGTGCATTTTGACAAGTCATATATCATTTTTAGGTGTATTAGTCTCCTAATCAGGAATAGAATGTTGGACTGCATATGTTATACAGTGGATGTAGTAATATTGATACGAACTGCTTATTAATGTTAAAAATACTGACTAAAAATAGAAAATAATCTTTTCCCCTTGTGACTTCAGTTTTCTGGCAAAGGGTTATTTTTGAAAAATACCATTACCAAATTCAAATAAACTGAATACTGGAAAATTTGAAAATTTTGTGTTTTAGTTTAATCAGTGCCTGGAAAGTTACTATGTATTAAAATTATCTTAGGATATTTTAAAAATACAATACTAATTTATTTAATAAGAGTGATTTCCAAAATTCTATGTTTCCAACCATCTCCCAAGTGATGCTGTGAATCCTAACTTTAACTTACCTTTTATTTATATTAGTATAGATGGTTGGAGAATATATAATCAGCATTAATCAATCTATAAACACCAATTTCAACACAATGTATTTCTTAACTATATTACTTTGTAAGGTAAAAAGAAGTATAAGACATGGATATTCTTCCCATCACTGTAATTAAGAAGAAAGATTAATTTTTTTTTGGCCAGGCACAGTGACTCATTAATCTCAGGAGCATTGCTGGAGTCCATGAATTAGAGACCAACCTGGGAAATATCTAGAGATCTTGTCTCTACTTAAAACAAACAAACAAATAAATAAGCCAGACACGGCAGCATATACCTGTAGTACCAGCTACTTTGGAAACTGAGGTGGGAAGATCACATGAGCGTGGTGGATTGAGGCTGCAGGGAGCTATGACTGTACCTCTGCACTCCAGCCTGGGTGACAAAACAAGACCCTGTGGGAAAAAAATAGATTAACTTTTCAATAGAAGAAATCGTAATGAAAAAATGTAAATTGTGCTACTTGATGCAAGTCAAATGGACAGTTACATCATGCTTTACATACTGCAAGTATGTAATATGTACTTAAAACGGGAATTCAATAAATGGACAGCTGTTTACTTGCATTAATAATTAGGATAAAATTAAGAAAAATAGAAGAAGATTTGAGTTGAGATTTGGTGGATTGGTGCCTATTAGATTATATACATGAAGAAGAAGGAAATTTCAGGATACAAAAATGACTTTGAACAAAGTCACAGACACAGGAATGAAATTGATACATGTAGAGATATCAGGAGGAATTCAAGTGAACTTACAGAATGTAGAAAGATTTGGTTCTAAGCAGCATAGGATTTGTAAAGATTTGGTTCTGGGCAGCAGTGTTTTGATATGCTAGTAAGTCTTGGTATGTTATGTGCAATTTGCTACTTAGATGGTTTTAAGTACTCAATTTTCATGTGATACCAATTAAGGTAAGGTCAATATTCAATATTATTTGTAGAATAACAATATTCAGTTACATGTCAATTTTAGTCCTTGAATTCCAGAGAAAAATGGAGCAATAGCTGGCATTTCATGGAATTTCATATTGGGAGGCATGTCACATAGACAAATGTCAGGTTGGCTTTAGCTCAAGCCATTGCTTTGTCATGGCACACTTTCCGTCTGTCACAAGTGAATGTCATTACTTACATATGTAATAGCAGCATAAAACGTAGAATTCTATGTGGTGGGGACTAATGCCTGACACATAGTAGGGACTCAAAAAATACTTGCTGCCTGAGTGAAAGAATGTCCACCCATTATATAGGATGGGGTATGAATACAGACATTCTTCATGCTAAAGTATATTATTAGTAGTAATAACTTTTGATAGGAAAGTATACATTGATACTGCCTTATTTTTGTAGAAAGAACCACAAACATTTATTAAAAATTCAGTCTTATTACCATCCTCATTTAATAATATAAAGATTAGGATAACTAAGCAGGTAAATTAATATTTTCAGAAGGACAAACCTTATCTGTAGCCCCTATATCTTTGACATATCCACCATTTTAATGATGTAACATTCCAAATGCTGAAAGCCAGGATCATGTGAGAGACTGTGCGATGGTTTACTTAAGGAATCACTAACATTTAGATGCATTCCAAGTTCCAGTGAAAGAATATCTCATTCAATTAAGCATCACTAATATATCAGTTGCTTTCCTGGTTGAAAATACAATTATTTATATAATCTCATGCTTCAATGCATCTGTGGCCTCAAGTACCAATGTGATAATCTTTAAATTAAATTAGTATTCCAATATTGCCACCATTTTAATGTCACTCCTAAACTAGCAATGTAATTATATACACCTTTCTTCTGGCATTTATTATTAATAAGGAGATAATAAAGTGGGTGATTAAGTATTTGTCAGTTGCTTCTGTAATCACTGGACCAGCCTGAGGAGACTAGGTTCAATAGCATGTCACTGAAAGGATACAATCTCAATGAGTCATTAACTAGCGATGGAATTGTGAGGCCCAGATCAGACAGGGTTATTTTCTTGGCCATAAAAGAGAAAGTTGAGGCTGAGAAAAAGATATAATAATTTGTATGACATTTCATAAGAAAAATGAATAATAGGGTCTAATTCTAGATGTTTTGTTTTCTCACCTTCAGATGCTCTGAAATATAGGTGAATTATTTTCCCCTTTATCATGAAACACATTAGGTAAGATTTATTTAGGAAACAATAATTTCAAGTATCCTTGTACCTTTGGAAATGTGTATTCTAATTAACCCAACACTTATGTTAGCTCACAACTTCCTAGTTTCGAGTTTTCTGTCTTCAACTGCAAAGCAGATAGATAACCAAAAGTAATAGCCACTTCTCAATTTTTATGTCCTTTAATTCATGTAGGTTAGAAATATATTTATATACTTATCAAGATGGTTGATGCACTGCAGCTTCTATTGCCGCCCTTACAACTCGAGCTACCTGAGTTACCAGTTGGCATGAGGGGCACAGCTTGTGTCCTTGTGGTACATAGCTAAGTGGCAGTGCCCTAGGACAATCCCTAAGTTACGTCTACTCTTTTAGGTAGTCAGCTAATTCATTAATGAAACTTGTAAACCTAGCCTTAGATACCAACTGGAGGATTTAATGGACTCTGACTAGCTGAGGGTGAAAAGAGTCACAACCAGTCTGACTGCTGTGTGGCTTGAAAACCATTTGTAGGGCCTACAGAGACTGTCATAGAGAGGGTCAAGGAGTGGCATTACGGCAAATTTTAAATACTTTGACCAGGAGACTTCACTTGTAAGAAAGAGAAATAAAAAGCACCATAGAGAAACTATTTTTGAGGATCTTTATTAAGGTCAACAGAGAAAAAAATCTGTCAAAGAAATGAAGCCTTCAATCATGAATTTTCTACGATATGAGATAATATGCTTCCCTATCTTTATTTTTAAAAGCATGAATGATTACTTATCAGAGATGTATTAAGTATGATTTTTGCAGTTTATGTTAACTATTTGCATTCTGCAAAAGATTGCTCTGGTAATTAAGTGACTTAATACACATAAATCACATAGAACAGCCTCAGCAACATAGAAAATGCTTATAACTGGTGGTTTTCAACTCTGCTGTTATCAATAATTTTATAACTGTGATTTATCAATTATATGATGCACTATTTTTTTCACAGTGTATACACTGTCAGAATTGAATTGTGTCTTAAACAGTAGCATCTTTTTCTCTTGGTAATACATAAAATAATAATGTCTCTTTAAATCAGTGGTAGCTTGGATAAAATATGCTATTAATTTTACTTGTCATAATACCTGGCAATATTTAACTTTCCCTTTGAGATAACACTACCCCACTAATAGACACTGGTTCAAGAATTCTATTGTTGGCTACTATTTAACCATGCACATTTGACTGCTTCCCTCCACAATTTGGAACAGGCAGATTGCTCAGGAGTAGAAAAGGAATGAAACAAATCCTTAGAGAGGAATATGGATGCTATAAGAAAGACTGAATGTAATTTATCCCTAGAGCTAGGTTCTTTCCTGTACTAATTATGATCTGATTAGAACATATATGATATAATATAAAGACATATAATCTAAATATTATAGTAACACCATAATCTTTAAGATATATCTAACATCTGTCCAGTTATGGCAAAAATGTATCAATATCAATTCACAACTATAAAGTATATATGTCTGAGTTGAATATGAATTCAAGAAGAATTAAAGATTTAGCAACACTGAGAAGACTTGAAAGAATATCCTAAAAGCAAGCCTCTGTGTTGGTGAGAAAGGTCTCAAGTTAAGTATTTGTCATAAGTTCACCGTTTTATTAACTGGAGCCATTACTAGTTTTGGAAACATTACCATTATTATCAAGATTTTGTGATAAATGAATTTCTCATAGAATTATTATTAAATATTTGGCCCACTGATGAAGAGATTCTTTAGAAATATGAGAATGTGACATATCTCTGTACTGGAGACTGCTATGTGCACCCCATACTCATTCTCCACTTTTTTATTGCAATAGAACTTTCAGCTTTAAGTTCCATTTTGACAAAAGCTTTATTACAATAAAGAAGTGGAGAATGAATCTGCTGCGCGTAGACATCCAGTCAGAGATTACATTTTCATCTTCCCTGCTGTTAGGAGTGACCGTATGACTAAGCTTTTGCTTTAGGGATGTGAGCAGAAATGATGTATGATACTTCTGTGTTACTTGTATATCAAGAAGTTGTTTACTCTACTTTTTTCATCTGGTAAAATACAGTGCTGAAATGAAAGCCAGCATTGATTATTCAGGTAAGAGGAATACTCTAGTGAATATGGAACAAGATAAAAGGGCAGTAAGCCCTTAGATGACCTCATGTGATAGAGATTCCCTTTTAATCTTGGTCTCTACCCTGGCTTCTGAGAAGTTTCCCTTCACCTACTCTCTGACATTGCCTAGCTGCTTCAACGCATGCATGCCTTTTGTTTATGCTTCCTGTCAACCTAGATATTTGAAAAACTTCTATCTTGTTTTGCCCACAATACTTCTTATCTCCTGTTTCTTAAGAAGCTCAGCCTATCCTGTAACTAATTCACTCTGTAACATAGTTTACGTAAGTGTATATGATGACTTTTTTCTTTTTTTACAGATTGTATGATTGGTTGTTGTAGAGTTTTCTCAAATGAAATGTGAGTCTTGTTAAGACTTTTGCTCACAAATAAGATATATGCTCAAAAAATATCCTCAATATCATGGTACTATCTTTGACTTTGTGAAGTAAGATAGCTTCACACAGCTCAAACTTCTTAAATCCAACTCAGTCATAGATAAGTAGGTATATTGATACATAAATAGATGAAAAAAAAAAAGAAAGAAAAGTAGAGAAGCATAATTGAGCATGGCCAGCTATGGACTTGAGGGATGGAATCTGCTGAAGCAGATCAAGAAATCCATGAAAAAAAAAATCATCACTTAGATAATTATTTTTATAATTTTGAAGAAGTTATAACATGAGGGATTACAGGGGAAGAATGTATACACGTATTTAGATATTTGGCTTGGGGATTAATTTTGCTAAAAGGACATTATTCCTATAATAGAATGAGTCATATATAGTTGGATTTCAGAATAGTTTAATAGTCACAGGAAAATCTACCTAAAATTTTGGGATAAATAAAAAAATTTTCCTACTTTGCAATTTTCCTAATTCTCCCAGTGATAACTTCAAGATCACCCAAGTGTGATTCATGTTGTAGAAATAACATGTGGCTATAATCAGGAAGGATAGAAATGAGAATAATAAAAACTTTTGGTAGTTGGATCTGCATGCTCAACGTAAAAGGTAAATCAATTACTTCATTCTTTTATTGATTGAGCTGGATGCAATCTCAGCTCTACTCCCTTTACTCACAAATGAAAAATTAAAGGCCAAACACTTAGATAATATAAAAGATTAATCAAGGTCATAAAAATATTTAGGGACAGAGTTAAGACTAGAACCTTGTTTTCCTGGTTTCCAATCCAGGAATCTTCCAACTAAACCTTGTTGTCCTGAGGGGTCTATTTAAGAACAATCTGGTTAAAATATCACTAGAGAAAAGAGAGGCCAGTCTCTCCAGGTAGCCCAATCATTGCAAAATTCCTGAAAGCTCATTCAGATAAAGCACATCTGGCTAGAGCACCAGGTTGTAGCTATAGCAATGCATGTAAAAGCAAAACAAATTGGAATCTGAACATGACTAGCAGGGTTTGCAAAGTCTGACACTGTGGGCAGTGGGATTCAGGCCACATTTTGAGCTGTTGGAAAGAGAGGGGAGGATTTAAGCCCGAAATGGGGCCTAAATGAAGAATAAATCTGTTAGCAGAGCAATTACTCATGTCCTCAGTACACTGCCTCCTTCAAGGATTAGCAGATAAATCTAGGCCTAGCCATTAATGTTTTCTTGGCACATCTTCCTCCTTGAGCACATCAATAATAATGTATTTACCCAATTATCAGATAATCCCACTTAAATTGATCAATTGATAGCTCCCCAGTCCCTTCAAAGCACTGCTTTGTTTTCTTTGGCCCCAAACACCTAAAAATATTTCTAGAGGTCAGGAAAGTACAAATTGCAAATTTATTATTCTTTGAGTTGCAGGATGACCTTTAACCAAGCATTTCAAATCTCTGCGTGGTGCCTTGGAAAAGTGATTTCCATTAAAGTAAACGGGAGTCCAAGGGCAAAAAGCTGAAGCGAGCTTTGAGGCTTAACCATTTCGTGAACTTAGCCCACAAGGAGGAAGAATATTGGCAATTGCTTATGCTACTTGTCATGTTTAAATCACTTCACTTTGAAATGTTTTCTTCCTCTTTTGGTTTATTTTTTCCCCTTGCCTTTGAACTTAACAGAACCCTGCACAAATTATTACAAAGTGATAACTCTCATGGAGAAAATTATTTACACTTTTCATACATGGGCCATATCAAATATTAGATGAGCTTAATTTCAAGAAGAACGTTACAGATACTCAATTCTTGTTTGTTTTCTTTTCACTAGCAGATGAGAACTGCTTTGAGTTCAGTCCTTTTATAGTTTTAGGAAGAGTTAACAGTCTTAGCAAACAAAAATGTAGGATATCCAGTTAAATTTCAGTTTAATCCTCAGTAGATGGATTTAATTTATCAAATTTAATAGTAGATCAAATTTGAATTTGATCCATAGTAGATGATGTTTTAGTATAACTATGTCCCAAATATTTCATGAAACATATGTACACTAAAAATGTATGTATAGTGTATTTAAAGTTCAAATATCTGGATACTGTGTCAGGTCTTCCTATGCAAACTTGGAGCCTAAAACTCTGAAGTCCTGCTTGCTTCTGCTGATTGTCTCCCACCCCCAACCCGTGTTTGCCATTGTCCCTAATTATCCAATGGAGCTACCCTAGACAAGCCCCTCACCCTACCCTGCCATCTTAATTATTATTATAACATGACTACTCCTCACCCCACCCTATCATCTTAACTACTCTTACCCCACCACCATTGTAACTAAACTTATGGTAAGGTATACTCTTTGCCCATACCCCCACCGCTGTAACTGATCTTACTCTGTAACTTTCCGCTGCCCACCCCAAACCTTTAAAACCAATTCCTATCCCACTGCCCTTTGCTAATGCCCTTTTTGGCCTTTACCCACCTGCAACCAGGTGAATAAACAGCCATGTTGCTCACACAAAGCCTGTTTGGGGGCATCTCTTCATTCAAAGCACACATTTTTACACCCTGTAGTCTAATAGCAGACCTGGAAGTATGACAATGGGAGAGCCTCTGACGTTTTAGCTATTAATAGTGTGGTGGTTACCAAACAACAGAGGAAGGCAGCAGCTGAGACTGAACATAATTTTGGACACACTTTTCCAGATGTTAGTTTCCCTAAGAATCAAGAGAACAAAAGATATAAGCAAGGTTTTTAATACACACACACACACACACACACACACACACACACACAGCTCTTCATCAGCACCACCTTTACAATTTGCTTCCTACTTTCAACTGCATCTTGCCTGTCTTTCTTGTATCATTCTCTTCACCCTACTAACTTCCTTTTCTGCTTCAGGAATGTACTTGGCTATTCCTCACATTCCCGTATTTCTATCACATTGTTCTCATGTCTGCTATCATACATACTGTTCATACCCGTACTCCTCAAATTCTTTAATCCAATAACAATCTAAGTCTTAGTACCTCCGTGAAACTTCTCTTATTATGCAATGACCCTCCTCTCCATCTTGAATCACCAGAGAACACTGTCATACCCTTTATTTGGCACTAACATTTCACTGGGATTCCTAAATTGTACATTCTCCTCCCACTCCACCTTTATCTCTCACTGTCTTCATTCTAGAGTGCACACCCCCCAACTCCTCAACCTGGGTTTTTAAGTTAGAGGGTAATCTCATGAGTAGGAGGCACAGAACGTTATCTAGTTTTACTTCTCTTCCAGTGATAATAACTATAGTATATATCTGCTTTAGGCTAATGGTCTTAATATTTAACCAATCTCCTAACTGGAAGTCATTTTCTATCACTTAGAATTAATTCAAACCATCTATTCATTCTTCCAAAAATACGTATTGAGCAGCTGTCATGTGTTAGATGTTTTCCTAGCTTTCAGATCACTAAAATGTAAGCTGCATGAGGGCAGGAATTATATACATCTCGTTTAGCTAAATCCTCAGAAACTAGAACCTGCAGTGGAGGCATAATAGCTAACATATCGAAATCACATGCCTTTAAAAATCATTCATTGCATTTTAAATAAACAGTATTTTCATTTTAATTAGATTTAAATGACATTTTTTACCATGTGATTATTGCAGAGACAGGTAATAAAGCATAGCTCTTAGGAGAAAGAAATAATGAGGAGAAAAACAAAGAAGAAGTGGATGCTCAATGATCATTGGTTGAATAAGTAAAACAAAACTTATTACCTATTTTTGCTAGTTTAGCTTCAATCCATGCTTGCTTGCTTCTAGTACCACTGTCTTAAATAAGAACTCATCCGTCTCTTTCCAATGATCACGTTAGTTTCTACAATGGTTACACTGCCTTCAATCTTTAGCTCTATTACACAAGTTGCTACTAAGATTATAGTGAGTACTAACATATTTACTTCTCTGCTATGTACCTTCTATGATGTCTTGTTATGTAAAATATAAAGTACACTCTCAATAATGGCATATACAATACTTCACAATATGGATCTAATGTAAGACTCCAGACTTAGCTGTTTATTTTTGATTACACACTCTCATGCTTCAACCAAATCCGTCTAATTCCCCTTTGATGAAGCTGTAAACAGCTAGAGTTGTGTGAAGTCAGGTGCTTAGTAAAAGTAGGGGTGAAGGTCATTAAAATTTCTCATGATTTTAAAACTCACCAGCCATTTGCCATTTAATGCTTTGCACATGTTACTATCTGAAAGCCCCTTGCTTATTTTTATCTGAGAATCCCTAGACTTCTGTTCCAGTCTTCTCACATCTAACTTTCTATGTTATGTCCATCTGCCTTCCCTACTTAAAAACAGAAATTCCCTCTGTGTACTCATGTAATATTTTGTTTTGTCCATACGTCTGCCAGAATGAGCATGCTAAGTCATAACTCATCTATTTACATTTTGACTACCTTGTCCACTCCCTGAGCTCCCTGAAGGCAAAGACCTTGCCTTGCCCATCTCTGTATATTGGTTCCTCTAATGTGTTAAATAGAACATGAATTATTTTGATAAGGTAATTCTGTTTGGGTAGAATCTTTCTCTTTTCTTGATGGTCACTGTATGAGTATATTTCCTCCTGGGTTCTGGATCTTCTTTTGCTAACCTTTTTTTATATTTTCTTGGATCTCTTTGTGTTAGGCAAGTAGTCTCTTCTATGACTATGCAAAGGTAAGAGAGATAGCCCACATCCTAATGCAGATTAATGTACATAGGAAGCATTTCAGTGATTTGTGAATCTGCCTGAGTGTTGAGTCTGAGATTACTAATGTCAAGTCAAAAGCTGACTATAATCCTAGGTTTCTCACAGAGGTCCAATGTAGAACACAAACTCCAGGAGAGAAGAATTTTTGTCACTGTGTTCACTTCTCTATCCCCAGCACCTGTTACTATACTGGGACTATAATGATCACTAAGTTAATACTTATTAATAGAATAAAAAATCACTTGTCGAAAACCACAGAACTGATAAATTTCAGAATTATAACTGAAAGTCAGAACAGTCTGATTCCCAAGATCATTTGTATTTAAATAGCCTGCTGTCTCTCAAGATGGCATTTGTTTAATTTAAACTCATGTTCCAGACCATACAAATAAAGACTTTCTTATATACTCAATCTAATCTGTATATTCAGACTTGCTTCCCTGGTGCTAAGTGCCTCATCATTTTCTCTTATGTAAATGGTTTGTAATGATTGATTTTGTGTTATTTACAGGTATCATTCTCAGTATTTTAGATTCATGGAGATAATTAATCATTACAAGAAACTTCCTATCGCCATTTTGAAAATTATGAAACTGAGGTATAGTGAGGTTAAATAACATGCTCAAAGTCAAATAACTAGCAGTTTTCGAGCTGGTCAGTCTATCTTCACATATGTAGACCTTACACTCTAGAAGAGTTCAACTGACCAATATTTCTAAAAGTGGAAACCAGCAAGGGAAGAGCTATTATTAGCCTGAGTGCCGCTTACCAGCTTCTGAAGGTTTACCTGTGTCTTCGGAGAAGCATGTGTACTGACCCATGCCTTGCTGCCATCACTAATGATGTGAAATGGTGTCTCCCACAGCCTCCTTCTGTTTGCAATGGCAGCATTTCACAGACCCCATCTGCTTGACCATAAATAGGTGTTAAATCTGTAAAAGCAGGCAGGAAAATAGTATAAACACAGGGCATGACGTCATTAAATGTTCCACCAGAAAACAGTCCCAGTATTAGAAATACAGAAATGCATGTGGAGATATAATAGCAAACATACTGAAAATACATGCTTTTCAAAAATCATATATTGCTCTTTTTATAAGTAATATTTTTATTTTAATTAAATTTATGTGGTGTTTTTCACCACTTAGATGTTTCAGAGACATGTATTAAAGCATAGCTATTAGAGGAAAGAGTAAATATAAGTCAAAAAAACCTTAAATTAGGATAATTTACTTGGCAGATTTTTATGGTGTATTATTGGGGAAAATAAAACTATGGGTAATATTAAGTACACTCAAACAAATAAGCATAAATTAGTACAAATACAAAAATAGGATATATGTGTATCTCTCTGTATTTACAGGTAATGAAAATATATAAATAGAATATTCTTGAAATTGTAATATTCCTAAAACAATCTAAATCCTCAAAACTCTCTTTTTTGCTTAGGAATGATTGAATCAGGTTGAGGTTGATTGCCTCTCCTAAGCAGTAAAGTAAGATCAGAGCTATTGCCTCAGAAAGAATAAGGCTTTTCATAAGTATAATTGAAGAGTCCTTATTGCTCTTCCATATAATGCTCATGCCCTAATTGTAAACCAAAGTCATTCCCTTTTAACCCATCGAAAGTCTTCAATGTCCTCTTTCCAAATGAGCTATGTGTATTTGTGTTTACTCCTTTGTCTCTGTTGGTTTAGTCTATACTTATTCTTCAGGAATCTATGTATTAGATAACTTTTTAATTTATCACTTCATATAAAGCGTGTGTATGTGTGTGCGTGTGTGTGTGCATGCATATGTATTATACAATGTGTAATATAGGAGTATAGATGTATATTACAAGTATTTCTCCTAGTGTGTTGTAATTCCTCTAATGGTGATGATTTATGTTATTCATGATATATTTGAGATTTAATTTGTCAATCTTTTCTCTTGGCATTTCTCTTTTCACTGATTTGAAATATCTTCAAAAAATTATCCCTATTATACTGTTTGTCTTGAGTTCTTCTTTTCAATTCCATTAATATATCTATTTATGAGTTATAGTATATTATTTTATTTGTTATGTATTTCTAAGAATTTCAATGTTTTTTAAGAATAATTCATCATCATTACATTTTCCCTTGGCTATACTTGATTTTTTAAAGTAAACCTGAAAATAAGTTCATTTAGTTATGAGAAAAAAAAACTGTTTCTATTTTTATTATTCCAAAAGTTTGGTACCTATCCGAACCATAAAACACTGCAGATTTCTTTACATTTGTGTCTTTCAACCTGAATCCCTGAACAATGGCAGACAGTATTTTGAAACTCCTTTATTCTAAAAGGGCCCAATGACTATTCTATTTATAACTTTAATCAGAAGTACATTTGAGTCAGATCATTAATGAACTGCTTAATTATTTCCCCAGATCGCTTTTTGATGTCTGTAATATATATTGCACTATTTTTTTCCAGTACCAGGACTGATGGTTGATCTCTTTCTTCTCTGTTAGTTATTTTATATGACTCACTATAAGACAGTTACATGCTTTTACTTCTTTTAATTTGTTTATTATTAATAGCATTTTTATTGAGAAATAATTCTCATTATCCCATATAAAATATAAAATTTGATAGTTTTAAATGTATTTGTAGAATTGTTACAACTACCATCACTGTCAATTGTGGAACATTTTATTATAGAAAAAATAAGCCCCATACCTTTTGATAGCATACTACCAATTCTCCAAACCCCCAACCTCTAAGAAACTACAAATCTGCTTACTGACTTACAAATTTGACTTTTCTAGATTTTTTAAAATAAAATGAATTACATAATATGTAATCTTTTATGTTTGGCTTCTTCAGCTTGACAATGTTTTCAAGGTTCATCCACATTGTAACATATATCAAGATTTTGTTCCCCATTATGGTATAAACATATTCAATTGTATGAGCATACAACAGATTTTTTTTTTTTTTTTGAGACGGAGTTTTGCTCTTGTTACCCAGGCTGGAGTGCAATGGCCCGATCTCGGCTCACCGCAACCTCCGCCTCCTGGGTTCAGGCAATTCTCCTGCCTCAGCCTCCTGAGTAGCTGGGATTACAGGCATGCGCCACCATGCCCAGCTAATTTTTTTGTATTTTTAGTAGAGACGGGGTCTCACCATGTTGACCAGGATGGTCTCAATCTCTTGACCTCGTGATCCACCTGCCTTGGCCTCCCAAAGTGCTGGGTTTACAGGCTTGAGCTACCGCGCCCAGCCATGGCACATATTTTTATCTGTTTTCAGTTGATGGACATTTGAGTTATTTCCACTTTTTATTATATGATCATTATTGTGCAATATTTTGTGTGGACATGTGTTGTTATTTTTGTTGGTTATGTACTCAGAAGTAGAATTTCTGTGTCATATGGTAACTCTGTTGAAAAATGTAAGGAATTGTCGTCTTTCCAAAGTGGCTTCACCACTTATGTGGTCTGGCTCTGTGTCCCTACCCAAATCTCATTCTGAATTGTAATCACCATAATCTCCATGTGTCTAGGGAGGGACCTGGTGGGAAGTGATTGGATGATGGGAGCAATTTTCCCCATGCTGTTCTGATGACAGTGAGTGAGTTCTTATGAGATCTGATAGTTTTATAAGTGTTTCAGTTCCCCTTAACACACTTGCTCTCTTTTTTTGCTGCCTTGTCAAGAAGGTACTTACCTCTTCTTTGCCTTCTTCCATAATTGTAACATGGTACTGTGAGTCGGTTAAACTTCTTCTCTTTACAAACAACCCAGTTGTGGGTAGTATCTTTATAGTAGTGTTAAAACGGACTAATTCAATAAATTGGTACTAGGAGTAGGGCACTCCTTAAAAAGATAACCTGAAAAATATGGAAGTGACTGTGGAATTGGTAATGGGAAGAGGTTGGAACAGTTTGGAGGGCTCAGAAGAAGAGATGAAGATGTGGGAATGTTTAGAACTTCCTAGAGAGATATCTAATGATTTTGACCAAAATGATGATAGTGATATAGACAAGGAGGTCCTGGCTGAGGGAACTTCAGCAAAGCTCGCCCTGCTATGCTTTAGCAAGGAGACTGGCAGCATTCTGCCCCTGCCTTAGAGATCTGTGGATCTTTGGACTTGAAAGAGATGATTTATTCCAAAATAAAATATACTTTTATTTTTAAATATATATTTATTTCATAATAAAACAGATGATTTAAATAAATATCAATATACATTTATTCCAAAATGAAACAAAAAAAGATCATTTATTCCAAAATATACTCTGTCATCTCTTGAACACTGCTGCTAAGAAATTTCTTCTGCCACCTGGCATTTGAAATGGGAGCATTTATCCAATGCCACCTGGCAGAAGAAATTTCTTAGCAGAAAACTGTTCAAGAGGTAACAGAGTATAAAAGTTTGGAAAATTTGCAGCCTGACCATGTGATAGAAAATAAAAAATCTAATTTCTGATAAAAATTAAAGCCAGCTGTAAAAATTTGCATAAGTAACAAGGAGCCAAGAATGTTCATTACAAAGACAATTGGGAAAATGTCTTTAGGATGTGTCAGAGACTTTCACAACAGTCCCTCCCATAGCAAGCATGGAAGCCTAGGAGGAAAAATGATTTCATAGGCTGGGTCCAAGCTCCCCAAGCTGTGTGCAACCTAGGAACTTGGTGCCCTGTGTTCCAGTCACTCCAGCCATGTCTAAAGGGAGTCAAGGTATAGCTTGGGTCATTGCTTCAGATGGTGCAAGCCCAAGCCTTGATGGCTTCCATGTGAGGCTGAGCCAGAGGGTGCACAGAAGAGTTGAGCTTTGGCAATCTCTGCCTAGAGTTCAGAGAATGTATAGAAATGCCTGGATGTCTAGGCAGAAGTCTGCTGCAGGAGTGGAACCTCTGCTACCACAGTGTGGAAGAAAAATGTGTGGTTGGAGCCCCCACACAGAGTCCCCACTGGGGCATTACTTACTGGAGTTGTGAGAAGAGGGTCATTATCCTCCAGACCCAAGAATGGTGGATTCACTGTTAGCTTGCACCATGCTCCCGGAAAAACCTCAGATACTCAATGCCTGATGTAAAAACATTCAGGGGGTCTATACCCCGCAAAGCCACAGGGACAGAGCTTCCCATGGCTATGCAAGCCCACTCCTTGTATCACTGTGCCCTGGAGTCAAAGGAGATTATTTTAGACGTTTAAGATTTAATGATTTCTCTGCTCAATTTCAGACTTGCATGTGGCCTGTAGCTCCTTTGTTTTGACCAATTTCTCCCATTTGGAATGGGAGCAATTATTCAATGCCTGCATCCTCATTGTATCTTGGAAGTCACTAATTTTTATTTAACAGACTACTAGACAGAAGGAACTTGCCTTGTTTCAGATGATACTTTGGACTTGGACTTTTGAGTCAAAGCTGAAATGAGTTAAGGTATCAGAGGACTGTTGGGAAGGCATGATTGTGTTTTGAAATGTGAAAACATGAGATTTGAAGTGGGCCAGGGGCAGAATGTTATGGTTTGGCTCTGTGATCTTACCTAAATCTTATCTTGAACTGTAATCCCCATTATCTTCATGTGTCCAGGGAGGGACTGGGTGGGAGGAGATTGGATCATAGAGGAGGTCTTCCCTGTGCTGTTTTTGTGATAGTGAGGTTTCATGATAGCTAATGGTTTCATAACTGTTTGACAGTTCCTCCTTCATGTTTATGCTTTTTTCTGCCACTTTGTAAAAAAGGTAACTGTTTCTCCTTCTGCAATGATTGCAAATTTCCTGAGGCCTCTCCAGCCATGTGGAAATGAGTCAATTAAACCTCTTCCCTTCAAAAATTACCTAGTCTCAGGAAAGTTCTTTATAGCAGTGTGAAAATGGACTAATACAATCACTTTACCTTCTCACCAGCAGTTTGGAAATGTTTTGTTTCTCTACTTCCTCATCAATACATACTATTATCTAACTTTTTGATTATACCTAGTAGATGTGAAATGTTATCTCATTATAGATTTGATTTGCATTTGGCTGATGATTATTTCAAACACTGATTTATTGCATTTTCTTTTTGCCTGAAGCATTCTTTAGTATTTCTTTTAAAGTGGATATGCTATTAACAACATTTTCACTATTTTTGTTTATAAGGGAACCTCTTTATTTTACCTTTATTTTTCAAATATAGCTTTACTGGATATAGGATTCTTGGTTGACATTTTTTTTTCTTTGAACACCTCAAACATGGTATCCCAGTGCCTTTCAGTCTTCATTGTTTCTGTTAACAGATCAGCAGTTGATTTTATTTTGGTTCACTTTTAAAAAATCATTTTTCTCTGCCATTTTCAAGAGTTTCTCCTTGTCATTGGCTTTCAGCATTGTAACTATGATGTATCCATTTGTGAAACTCTTCTTATTTATTATAAATGTAGCATTCTGAGCTTCCTGTATGTTTAGATTGATGCTTTTCAATAAATTTGGAAGTTTTTAGCCAGTAGTTCCCAAATATTTGTCTCGTCTTTTTCTCCTCTTGAATATTTTCATTATGTTTTTGTTGATGCGTTTAATAGTGTCCCACATTCCTCTTAGGCTCTGTTACTTTATTCTTTATTGCTCTTTTTCTCTTTAGATTATATAATATCAATTAATCTCTCTTCAAGTGCAACAGTTCTTTCTTCTGTGAGTTCAAATTTATTGTTGTTTCCCTCTATTAAATTTTTTTTCAAGTTACACATTTTAGCTCCAGTTTGTCCATTTGGAATTTTCCTTCTTAATACATTCTATTTTTTGATGATATTCCCTATTTGATGGAATACCATTATCATACATTTATTTATTTCCTTAGTCATCATTTCCTTTAGGTCTTTGAATATATTTATAATAGCTACTTTTAGGTTTTAATCTGTTATATAAGACATATGATTACTTTCACAGGCATTTTCTGTTGCCTAACTTCTGGTGAATGAGTTGTATTTTGAATTCTCTGCATGTCTCATAATTTTGTTGTTAACTGAACTCTTTAAATAATATATTGCAGCAACTCTGGGGACTAGTACTTTCTCTCTTGCCAGGTTTGTTTTTTTTTTTTTTTTTTTTTGAGACAGAGTGTTGTTCTGTCGCCAGGCACCAGGCTGGAGTGCAGTTGCGTGATCTCGGCTCACTGCAACCTCTGCCTCCCAGATTCAAGCAATTCTCCTGCCTCAGCTTCCTGGGTAGCTGGGACTACAGGCGCACGCCATCACACCCAGCTAATTGTTTTGTATTTATAGTAGAAACGGGGTTTCACCATGTTGGCCAGAATGGTCTTGATCTCTTGACCTCGTGATCCACCTGCCTTGGCCTCCCAAAGTACTGGGATTACAGGCTTGAGCCACCATGCCTGGCCATTTTTGGCGTTTTTACTTGTTTAGTTATTACCTTGGTTATTCTAGTGAAGACAGTGACCCTCACCCACCCTCATCATCCATATAAGATCTCTGAGATTGCTTCTCAGGGGTAAAAACTTCAATAACTCCATAGTCTCTCTGTTGTCAGTGATTTTTCCAGTGTTCTCTTTGTCCGCCTCATTCCCTGATCAAACCCAACTGTCTGTCTCCAAGAATTTTCAGCAATTTTTTTATTGTTTTGACAATATCTAGAAGGATAAGTTGGTTCCCATATTAACTAAAGTTGGATTTATTTGAATAAATAATTTCTGGAGTCTGATTTTGACATTTGTTCTGACCCAAGGAGGGCTATTTCAAGTACTCTCCCACTTTTTCTCTCTGCAAACTAGCTGGCTCATAGTTTAGCTGATATCTCCAGTGGATATATTAATCTCTTTCACATTGTCTTTTACTACAAACTCCACTGTTGTTGAGAATGCTCATAGGTTTAAACTTCTCTATACTCTGTTGTAAATAAAGCCAGTTGCATTGGGGAGAAATTTTACATTGTTTTATGATCTACTTTGCTTTTCAGACAAAATCTCTGAGTCATAGGTCTGGTGCTGTGGGCAGGGACAATGACATCAAGTTTCTCTGAGTGACATTCCTACTTTAGGATCTGAGTGCTTTGTGGATAGGGAAAGCAGTAGCTTTAGGTTCCCTCAGCTTGCCCCTCTCACTGTGGAATCCTCACTACTTCAGCCTGCACATGAGTGATTCAGGGTCCAGTATTCTGAGTGGCACTGCACTCAAGGTGGAATCTCTGTTGTATAAGTAGTGACTGGGCAAAAGAAGGCAGTCTTCCCCTCCAGGTGCATTCGCCCAGAACTTAGCCTGAGCAGCAGTTAGCTGGGGACAGAATGAGAAATACTGATATAAGGCCCTCCTGGAATTATAGCCCTTTGAAAATTGAGAAGAGGGATTCCTGTGCTCGTGGCTATATCCATCTGGAGGATAGTGTCTACCTCTCTAAGATGAAAGATGAAAGGTGGGTGGCTCTTGGTTCAAATATTATCAATTCTAGCTATGTTTATGAAATTTTGGTAAATTATTTGAATAAATGTTTCTTCATTTGCTGGATGCTTAGGTATATTTCCAGAAACTTTAAATCATTGATTTTTTTGGTTTGCTTTTTAAATTTTAAATTGAAATTGAAATTTTAGGTTATGGGGTATATGTGTAGGTTTATATAATCTATTTTACTTTATTGTTTAGTAATTTTCCCCACTTTTACTTGAGAGTATATCTGGAAAGCTCCTCATGCTTTCTTGCCGGAAATAGAACTTGTTTTCCTTAAAAACAACAACAACAAAAATCTTCCTTCCATATATTGCAGGGCAAATATTTCTAAAATTCCCAGTGGCAGAGGCCTCAGATAAGAAGGCCAGGCTGCCAGAAACTGCAAGGGATTCTGTACTTATGATTTGGAATCATAATTCCACAGAATAATGGATACCCAAATCAGAGTGTGAGAACTGGGCAATATTTAGTTCAATCTCTTTTAATTTTCTTTAAACTCATGATTTACTGATCAAATGCATTATTCTTAAATTCAATAGTTTATCACATGTATGGATGTAATTAAAACAAAATCAAGTAGAAAAGCAAAACTTTTAGTGAGAAGCAGCCCGTCATTTCTTATTTGTATTCTCTCTTATACTAACAAACCAAACCAAGTTCATCTAATGTTTTTTTACCATAAACATAGATTAAATTATATGTTTATATAAATTATAGTTATGTAAAATGATTTCTTACTATATGTAAAATATTAATACCCACACATACACACAGTCTTTCTTATTTACCTCTCCCCAGTTTTTTTAAACTTTTGTTTAAGTCCAGGGGTACATGTGCAGGATGTTCAGATTTGTTACATAGGTATGTGTGTGTCATGGGGGTTTTTAATACAGCTCATTTTGCCACTCAGGTATTAACTCTAGTATTCATTGGTTATTTATCCTGATGCTTTCCTTCCTCCCACCCTTCACTCTCTGATAGGCCCCAATGTGTGTTTTTTCCCTCTATGTGTCCATATGTTCTCATCATTTAGCTCCCATGTGTAAATGAGAACATGTGGTATTTGGTTTTCTATACTCGTATTCATTTGCTAAGGATAATGTCCTCCAGCTCCATCCATGTCTATGCAAAAGACATCATCTTCTTTTTTTATGGATGCATAATATTCTGTGGTTTATATGTACCACATTTTCTTTTTCCAATCTATCATAGATGGGCATTTAGGTTGATTCTATGTGTCTGCTATTGTGAGTAGTGCTAACAATGACTGGTTGTTTTTCAGTGTTTAAGTTTTATATTCCTTTGTTTAATGTTGAAACTAACTAAAGAAGTGTTGTTGGCAGAAATTGCCTCATCTCTATTGAAAACAGAGCCTCAGATCCTACTTTCTCTATAATTCCCATAGTCAGGGCATTCACATATGAGCTAGTCTCAGCTATATAGCTGTATAAACCAGGATTTTTTTTGTTTGAATACTACATTAAAAAAAATTTCATTAGGTTTTTGGGGAACAGGTGGTGGTGTTTGATAACCTGAATAAGTTATTTAGGGGTGATTTCTGAGATTTTGGAGCACCCATCATCTGAGCAGTGTACACTCTACCCAGTGTGTGGTCTTGGAGTTTCATTGTAGAGTTAGTGACACAAGAAATATTTTAAAAGTGGATAATTCACTCTTGGAGAGTCATTATCAACTCTCTCCAGCAGCAGTATAGCTACAAATTCAATACTCAGTGGTGCTGCTACACATGGGCTTATTCTGAAAGACCATTTGAAATGTGGTTTGCTTGCCTAGAATCTCACTGTGCTGTTTTTTTTATTTATTTATTTCTATTTTCCAGTTTTCCAATCTCCCGGAATTTCTGTGAGCTACATAAGGCTATTTCTACAAACTCCTTTTTTACTTAAAAAAAAAACTAATAAAGATTGTATTACAAGCTTTATTCAACTTTACAAATAACATAATATTCATTAAGTTCTTTTCTTTAAACTCTGATTTATTGCTGTGTCAATACTGCATCATCCTGTTTTAGTCCATCTCCCTTCTGCCTTTCATCACACAAGTAGACTCCAAGTCCAGAGCTTTGGAATCTTTCCTTCTGCAGTTACTACCCATTGGGCACTTTAGGTGGAGTTTTCATTTCACCTGACAACATTCTACCATTGGCCTCCATTTTAAAACGTCTAGTAAAATGTCATTTCTTGATGGCCTCACTCTCATTTATTTTCTTTTATATATTTACTACCTTAAAAATTCATGACTGTAAATTTGAAGATAAAAAAAGAAAAAAGTGTATAAGCTTATGTATCAATTTTAACCCAGTAGCTTGAATTATCTTTTAGCTTTATATCTGCCAAGTCCCAATATTTAATAAGCTTTAACTGGGTAAACTATTTTCAAATACTTTGTATCTATTTATAGCTATTTCTTTTTTTATTCTCCTAAGTTAACATTTTACACCAAGGGTAACTGACAAGTTAACTACAATCTATAAATGATTTGCATATTTTTCTGATTAGCTATGTGTTCTGTGGCTGTCACTGTGGCTTTGCCTACTAAGTTCTGGCAGAAAGCGAACACTGTTGCCTACTTGAAATGCCTTTATTGTGTGAGTATTTTACCGTACAGGTCATTGTAATACTTTTTTTTCATAGTAGCAACCAAACTATTTTTGAAATTTAAATTTTTCAATTTTTCAAAAGAAAGCATTTGTAGTCAGTCTCCTGCTTTAAGATTTTTTTCATATATTCTTCCAGTCAGAAACCAAATATATCCTTCTCTTCTACTAGTATGTCATCAAGGTTACCTAATGTTAAACTAATAAAATCTCTGACTAGTGGTCAACTTTGAGTAAGCATTGTCTTATTTGAAAAACTTAATAACTATTATATGTTTTAATATGCAAATATCTTCTAAACTCAAATAATATTTTTATTGCCATTGTACCACTCAGTGTTAATTTAGCACAGCTCATAAAAAACTCAATAGAAGTGATGAGAATAGGTATTTAACCATTGACCTTTACTGATTGAATCAAGTCTGAGCAGTTTGTATTTGATGGGGACACCCAAGCCTAGTCAGCTAACAGTCCTTATGAACTAGGGTTTTCATTCTTACCTATCAATCTTGACACCGTTGGTCGTTGTGCTCTATCCCTTGAATGAGTTACCTGTTATCTCTGTTCCATTTTATCATAAGTTAAATTCGTAACAAAAATTATATCAAATTAACTTAAAATGTATTGAGTGCGTACTATGGACTAGATATCGATCTAGGTTCTAGGAATCCATTGGATAATTAATATTCCTTCATGGAGCTTTATCTCTGCTGGTATAAACAGACTGGTGGCCAATAAATAAGTAAAATATATTGTTATCAGGTAGTAAAAAGTGCTGTGAGATAAATAGCTACATAATAAGAATAAGGAGAGTTGGTGAAGAGGGATTAGCCATTTTAAATAGGGCAATTAAGGAAGGCTTCACAGATAATGTGTCATTTCAACCCACATTTGATGGAGATAAGGAAGGGAGTCTTAACCATATCTAAGAAGTGGGTAGTTCAGGCAAAAGTAACAGCAGATTCAAGTGTCCTCAGACAGGAATGTGCTTGGTATGTTTTATAAACAGAGCACATTCAGGCAAAATAAAAGTCATTGGAGGTAAGGGTTCCAGAGGTGTTAGGATGGGAGCAGATTATAAGACATTTGTCAGCCATTTCTAAAACTGGCTTTTACTCTAAATGAAAAGAGAAGCTACTGGGGGTTGCTGAAGATAGAAGTGACATATTTTATTATAAAAGGAGCACTTTGTTTTTTGCATTGCTAATGCACTAGAGGTGGGGACAAGGGTAGAAGAAAGAGACATTTTAGAAGATTGTTTCAACATTTAAGATGTGCAGTGATGATGGCTTGCCCCTGGGTGCTCCTGGTGTGGTGGAGAAACAGATTCTGTAACTAAATTTTTTTTTATAATACAACATGGAACCTGATATAGTAATTTAGGTGGTTAGTGAAAGTAGGTAAGATAATTTATTTTCTTCCTGCTTTAAAAAATTAGAGTTGATTTCTGTTTTATCTGAGTAATTTCTTTTCTGTTGTTAGTTCCTTTCTACCTACCAAATTATCTCAAGCAGCAGACAAGCAATCCAAGAGACTGGGTTCAAAGAGTCATACACAGAGAAAACAGCTGTGTAAAGAAATTGCAATACAGATAAATATACACTACTGCTCAGGATAGAAGAATTAGGAGGAAAGACCTCTAATTCTTCATTGTAGCCACACAAAGAGCATGTCTGATTCTAGCTTTCTCTTATACATCATGGACATCAAATTCTTTTTAGGGACTTTAAGAAACCCAACAAAAATGAGAACACATGGACACAGAGAGGGGAGTACTAAACACTGGGGTCTGTTGGGGGGAAAAGGGGAGGGCCAGTGGGAGGGGGAGGTGGGGAGGGATAGCCTGGGGAGAAATGCCAAATGTGGGTGAAGGGGTGAAAGCAAACAGAACACACTGTCATGTGTGTACCTATGCAACTGTATTGCATGCTCTGCACATGTACCCAAAAACCTAAAATGCAATAAAAAAATAAGAAAAAAAAAAAAAAAAAGAAACCCAACAGCAAGCATAAAGTGATACACTAAAATTATATAGTGGAAATAGCACACGGTATGGAGTTAGAGAAACCAGTCTGTGTTCTGATCAATTTTCTAGCTCTGATACTTTGGATGCATTGACATTACCTAGATTGAGATTATTTATCATTAAGGTGTACACAATAATTTATGCCTTGAGCACAACAGAGAACTCTTTGAAGACAAAATGAAACAGTCTTTGAAAGAGTTCTGTGAATTGTGGGGTCCTTAGCAGACACAATATTTCGTCATTGACCTTGGTATCAGTAAAGTTTATTAATACTGGTACAAAGCAAGTGTGAATATTAGCTACAGTTTTATCACTGGTTGAATTTTGTTTTTTTTCTGTTTATAGTTCAGTGTTAAGAAATCAACATAATTGGTATATTCAAGAAAATTCAGGTGGCAGGAGTAAAAAAGGAATAAGTTGCTGAAAATAAGAAGAAAAATAGGACTATTGCTCTGGGAAAGTTAGAAATAGCCTTAAACACTGCAGTGAGTGCTTAGCAAAGACACTATGGAGTGAGTGAATGAATTAAGGATGGATATCCAGTTAGTAGCTGGAAAGACAATGAATAGTCCAAGCATGTTGGTCTTGAGGAAAAGCCTGATATGGCTCTTGCAGTTTTAAGAACATATGTAAGCTTCTGCTTGGGAAGATGGGTCACAGGAAAACAGAAGATGCAAAGTGATTAGCACACACAGTCTGAAAGAATCTTCTAATTGCCTTCAGGTAATTAGATGATAACTTGTCATTAAATTGGCTATCACTAGTAAAATTCAATCTGATTTCCATATGTAGTATGTTGTTTTGCCTATTAAATTACACTGAAAATCTTAGAATAAATGAAATCTCACAGGAAACAGAAAAACAGGATACATTTTAAACATTAATTTAGTATTTGAGGATTCATTCAGAGAGGTAGAAATGCCAAGGTATAAATTCAATTTTCAAGTTCACTTTGTCAAATATATCTGTAAAGATATCAAAACTATTAACATTTTGGTATTATTTCCTGCTTTGCTTATGAATTAAGGTTTGTATTATGTGATATACAAATGGTATAAGTATCAAAAGACATGTGATCCTAGATATCTTAATAAAAATGCTAAATATATGCCATAAAAAATTTCATAAATTTAATCTTTTCAGTAACCATAAATAATGCTTCTGTATTAGTGAAAGACCACTATATGTAAGATCTTTTGCAAAATTGTAAAATATCAGTTAATTTTTGTAATAATCCTACTTTACAAATGATAAAATTAAGGGTGAAATGCAAGTTGTGTATAGTTCAAAAGCCAATAAGAAAGCAAAATAAGATGCAAATTGAAGTTTCTTTAACTTCAATTTAAGCATTATTTTAATCACACAATATTGCTTGACGGTATTCTCTCTGTCAATAAAAACTGTTAAGCTACTGCAATGAAGATCTAGATAGTATCAAACTTTAAGGGCTCCCATGGTATTTTCAACATTTGTCTGATAGTTTACACAATCTTCGTAGCTAATTGTGCATGGTTCTTTCCCACGTGCTTTTTGATATGGTTTCATTAGCATTACCTCTCAAAAACAGTTAGTAGAATATATTAAGATAGAATTCAAAATATCTTCTAGAGCTTTGTCTAGCACATGATAAAACTAGCAATAGTGATTACAAATTTCCCAGTGTCTGCAATAGCTAAGGAATATGTCCAACATCTCTATTCTTCTCATTAACCTTAAAAGATAAGTGATATCATTTCTTTCACAGATGAAAACATTGACATTCAAAACAAATAAGTCATTTTTCTACAATGGCAATGTCCTAACTGGGATAAAAATACCAGTAAAATTAGACTCCATTGCTTCTTTACACCCCAGAAACGTACTGTCTCCCTATAATGCCATTTAGGTAATGATCGTTGCACTACTGCTTTCTTGTGGGTTAGACATCTCACATTCAGTGGCTATGGAATAAGGTGAAATAGGCAAAACTGAGAAAAGGAACCGTATAGGTTGAGTAGCAAAAAGAGCCTGAGGAAAAAAGTGTCTAACAGATATTTCTTTTTGAGTTACTTTAGCTTTAGGAATTGCTGTTTTAGCAAGTATTCTGAATTCAAATTTAGCTGAGTAGAAAAGAGAGCTTTCGCTTGTTTGCATTATCTTTCTTGGAGTAGAAAAGAAGAAATGAAGTTTGCTAAGCATTTTCTAATCTGGATTTTAGTTGATTGTCAAAGCAATCTGCATTTGTAAGGGTAAATCTGACTTTCTGAATTTATACATTAGAGAACATTAGACATACCCAACTTAATGGATATCCTGCAGATTAATTGGCTACAATTTTTAATGATATCAACATCAGAAAGCATAAAGCAAAGCTGAAAAACCATTACAGACTAAAAGAGAATAAAGAAGCTTCACAACTGAATACAATGCATAAATACTTGACTGGATTCTGGACTAGAAAATGTATACAGGCAAAGGGTATCATAGAGTTAATTGACTAAAATTGAAATTAGTCTCTGGAATAAATACTAATAATATTACTTTAAGGTTAGATTGATTGATTATAATTACCCTAGGATATGAGAGAATGTCCTTGTTGTTAATAAGTACACAGTAATGTACTTAGGAATAAAGTACTTAGAGCCAACTTACCATCAAATGACTCAGATCAAAGTTTTAAATATCTGAGTGTGTACATATGTGTCTGTGTGTGTATGTGTAAAGAGAGAGAAGGATAAGACAAAAAGAGGCAAAATATAATCAGTTGATGATTCTGGGTAAAGAGTATGTATGTGTTTCACTTGTTTTATTCTCACAACTTGTCTGAGCTTGAAAATATATAAAAAAATAAAGTTACAAAAATAAAAATGAGAAAAACAGTTATAATTTGAACCCACTTATAAGTATAAAAAATATAAAACAGCCAAGCGTTACAATGTGCAAAACAACTATATAGAATTGCTATTAACTATTCTTGCCAAAATTGTCCAATCTGAAACTAATCCCATCATTAGATCTCATTTCAATTCACAGGAAATATAGGAACAAATGAAATGACACTACAAGAAAGGAGTCATCAAAATTAGAAAGTTAGAAAATTCTATAGGAAAAATTGACCTGATTTTCAACAAGTCAATCTCTTGAAACATATGGGTCTATTTTTGATTAATTATTTTTAAAAACTATAACTAAAGGCAAAATAATGTGTAAGTAATACATTGGAAAAATTTGGGAAAACCTAAGTAAGGAACTGTTATTAGATTATGATGAGAACTATTCTTAAGTTTATGTTGTATGGTAATACAATTATGTTTATATAGGACATTTGAATTAAATATTTTATGGAAAAATCATTAAATATTTAAAGGCAATTATCATAGTGTTTGAAAGTTAATTTAAAACATTTTCCCCCAAAATGTGGGAAGTACTAAGCCTGAGACCTGGCAGATAATTATATAAATTATAATATTCTTTTTATTTTTGGTATGATTGATTATTTTATAAAAAATTTGCAAGGGTTGCATAAAATTAAGTAGAATTGTGACTCACTGATGAAAGTAGACTGGTAAACATCAGCTTCAGTAGGCAAAGAAGTCAGAAAAAAGACATTTGAGAAGTTACAACTGCAGACCAATGAGCGTGTCAGACAATAATTACAGATCAGAGGAGGAAAGCCGGGAGAAAAATATAGTTATCAAGCTCATCTGGGTCTGAGATAGGATTTGGAAATTGTATTAAGCTCCCAAAATAACAGGAATAACACTTGATGTGATGCCAATTGAGAAATTTGCTACATTCTTCACCCCTGGATTTTTATGGCAAGAAAGCCACATTGGAAAAGCAAAAATAATAGCTTTTCCAATAGTAAAATTCACATGCCTATCATATTACAGAAAAATAATTATCCCAAATGCAGACAAAAGTGCCATTAAGAATCACGGAGCTCTCACTGGCAAGAGAGAAAGTGAAGAAAAATACAACAAAGTCAGAAAAGGCTGCTGAAATACAGAGAGGAAGAATTAGGTTTTTTTCTTAGCCAAAAACTTAAAATAATAGCTTTATTTTATTTCACTTTTACAGATGCATTAATGGAAAATGAAATATTATGCTGGTCTAGATTTCTAAATGTTACTACCTGCAGAAGAAATAAAATATACATTTCTAAAACACATTTTAAAATGTATCTCTTAAAACATAAAGATCTTAGAGATACAGTGTTATGATGAAGAGGAAACTACTATGACTATTAGGCAATAAAATTATAAGAAGGAAAGACATTTGAAGAGATTGCGAAGCTGAATTATAAGTTTATTAAGAAATAATGATGAGAACACAGGTTTATATTTGGATATTCATTGTGTCATTCTAGCAATAAGATAATTCTCAAGATGCTGAAGAGTTTTAAAAATAACAAATGACAGATAAAACAAATTATAATATATTAATTCACACATTCATCAATAATATTTCTAGTAGACAGTAATATTTCTAGTCACATTTCTTAGCAAGACTGCTAAGGTTATAGATATAAAGACAAAAATAGTATTTTTAGGCACTTTGAATCTGTAAGACAGAAAGATAGACAAATAATCACCATACAATTAAGTAATTTTTATTTAGAGTATTCATTCCCAGTGCTTTTAAGAGCTATTTGTTAAAGACAATATAAGCTTGGAGCATTTAAAGAACCAAATGAGAGTTTTATACTAATAAACACTGCAAAAATATAGGAAATCAGCTCACAAAGATAGACATCATATACATTATTATTGTAAACTATGTTAAGGAATTTTTAAAAATTATTTATTTTTTATTGCATTTTAAGTTTTGGGGTACATGTGAAGAACATGCAAGATAGTTGCATAGGTACACACGTGACAGTGTGATTTGCTGCCTTCCTCCCCTTCACCTATATCTGGCATTTCTCCCCATGCTATCTCTCCCCAACTTCCCACCTCCCGCTGTCCCTCCCTTATTCCCCGCAACAGACCCCAGTGTGTAGTGTTCCCCTCCCTGTGTCCATGTGTTCTCCTTGTTCAACACCCGCCTATGAGTGAGAACATGTGGTATTTTATTTTCTGTTCTTGTGTCAGTTTGCTGAGAATGATGTTCTCCAGGTTCATCCAAGTCCCTACAAAGGACATGAACTCACCATTTTTGATTGCTGCATAATATTCCATGGTGTATATGTGCCACATTTTCCCTGTCCAGTCTATTGTCAATTGGCATTTGGGTTGATTCCAGGTCTTTGCTATTGTAAACAGTGCTGCAATGAACATTCGTGTGCATGTGTCCTTATAGTAGAACGATTTATAGACCTTTGGATATATACCCAGTAATGGGATTGCTGGGTCAAATGTAATTTCTATTTCTATGTCCTTGAGATAGGTCCTTACCACACTGTCTTCCACAATGGTTGAAATAATTTACACTCCCACCAGCAGTGTGGAAGTGTTCCTATTTCTCTACATCCTGTCCAGCATCTGTTGTCTCCAGATTTTTTAATGATCGCCATTCTAACTGGCGTGAGATGGTATCTCAATGTAGTTTTGATTTGCATTTCTCTAATAACCAGTGATGATGAGCATTTTTCATATGTTTGTTGGCCTCACGTATGTCTTCTTTTGTAAAGTGTCTGTTCACATCCTTCGCCCACTTTTGAAAGGGCTCGTTTGTTCTTTTTCCTGTAAATCTGTTTGAGTTCTTTGTAAATTCTGGATATCAGCCCTTTGTCAGATGGGTAAACTGAAAATTTTTTCCAGTTCTGTTGGTTGCTGATTCACTCTAATGACTGTTTCTTTTGCCGTGCAGAAACTGTGGAGTTTGATTAGATCCCATTTGTCTATTTTGGCTTTTGTCGCCAATATTTTTGGTGTTTTGGTCATGAAGTCCTTGCCTATGCCTATGTCCTGAATGGTTTTGCCTAGATTTTCTTCTAGGGTTTTTATAATGTTAGGTCTTATGTTTAAGCCTTTAATCCATCTGTAGTTAATTTTAGTGTAAGGTGTCAGGAAGGGGTCCAGTTTCTGCTTTCTGCACATGGCTAGCCAGTTTTCCCAACACCATTTATTAAACAGGGAATCCTTTCCCCATTGCTTGTTTTTGTCAGGTTTATCAAAGGTTGTAGATAAGGAACTTAATTTTATTCTAAATAATTAGCTTAGAAAATCATTGACAGTTCTGAGACAGAAGAGTGCTGTAATCTGATTTTATCACTCTGGGTGCTCTACAAAAATATATTGTAGGGAGAGCAAGAGGCACTGGAGAGACCAGGTTAGAGGCTGCTGCAATGCTACAGATAGATACAAAGAGCAGTATAAAGTGTAAGGTAAAAGGATTTATCTCCACCCAGGAAATCCGGGAAAAGATTCTCAAGTAAGTATAAATGATTGGCTTGAAGAATGAGAGGGAATAAGAGTGTTTCTGAGAGCTGTGAAGATACTTGTCTTTGTTTTTAAGTTTTATAAGTTTGACGACTATTAAGCCATTTATTTAATGTATATATAATCTGATCATTTTGATGCATTTCTAACTTTGGAAAACTGTGGCTTCAATCAAGCTAATGAGCATATCCATTCCCTAAAAGTTTCCTTGTGGTCCTCTATAATCTTAGTCTTCCAATACTTTCTCACATTCCTAAGCAACCACTTACCTGTTTTCTGGTACTAAATATTAGTTCCTATTTTCTTTTTCTTTTATACACACACACACACACACACACACACACACACGTGTGTGTGTGTATATATATATTTATTGTACTTTAGGTTCTGGGGTACATGTGCAGATCATGCAGGATTGTTGCATAGGTACATACATGGCAATGTGGTTTGCTGCCTCCATCCCCAACCCTGCCACCATCATCTATATCTGGCATCCCCATGTTATCCCTCGCTAACCTCCCTACCCCCTACTGTCCCTCCCCTAGTGCCCCAACAGACCCCAGTGTGTGATGCTCCCCTCCCTGTGTCCGTGTGTTCTCACCTATGAGTGAGAACATGCGGCGTTTGATTTTCTGTTCTTGTTTCAGTTTGCCAAGAATGATGTTCTCCAAGTTCATCCATGTCCCTACAAAGGACATGAATTCATCATTTTTTGTGGCTGCATGGTATTCCATGGTGTATATATGCCACATTTTCCTTGTCCAGTCTATCATCGATGGGCATTTGGGTTGGTTCCAGGTCTTTGCTATTGTAAACAGTGCTGCAATGAACATAGGTTTGCATGTGTCTTCATAATAGAATGATTTTTAATCCTTTGGATATATACACAGTAATAAGTCATTTAGTGTGTACTCTATTTTATCTACCTTTTAACCCTGCATAATTCTTTTCAGATTCAGTCATGTCATATTCATTCTTTTCTTAATTGCTGAAGTAGTATCCAGTTGTTTGGCTATACCACTGTTTGTTTAGTCATTCACTTGTTAATAGATATTTGCATTGTTTCCAGTTTTTGTGACTACAAATGAAGCAGCTATGAGTATTCATATGTACATATTTTTAAGGAAACCCTTTTTTATGATTTTTAAATTGATTTTGTTACATTGTTTTAAATATATAGAAATGCATTTGATGTTTTTATATTGTTCTTGTATCCTACCATCTTGCTAAATCCCCCTTTTAATTCTAGTAGCTTTCTTGGCAGATTTTATAAAATTTTATATACAGAAACTTATGTTATCTGACAATAAAGACTATTTTACTTCCATTATACTCTGCATTTTATGTATTTATTTTTAAATCATGATTGAACTGGCTAGAAACTCTAGTCCGAGTTGAATGAAAGTGTTAAGAGCAGATATGCTCACTTGAGCTCAGTCTTCGTAGAATCCAGTCTCTTACTACTAAGTATGGTGTGAGATGGAGATTTTTTTGTAGATGCTCTTTACAAAGGTCAGAAAGTTTCCTTGTATTTTAGTTTGTTTATAGTTTTTATAAGATGACAATGGTGGATTTTGTCAAAAATTTTTTAATATTTTTAGTAAAAGAATCATATTGTTTTTCTTTTCAGTCTGTTAATATGGTAAATTATATTGATCTTTTTTTCTGGTGTTACAGCAATCTTCCTGGGATAGAAGTTACTTTATTATTATTTATGTATTTTCTCTAAATCATTGGGTTCAATTTGCTATTTTTTAGAAGTCTACATATAATTTTCATGAGTTATATTCATGTATAGTTTTCTTTAATATCTTAAAGAAGACATTGTGTCTAATTTTGCTATTAGAATACTGCCATTGATTACAATACAGTCCAATATCTGATTAAAAGTAAAGAGAAACATGCACACTACTCTGTGCGAATCACTTTTTATATAATTTCATTTTCTTTGCAGTACCCCTTAGATAGACAAAAGATCACATGCCTAGTAAAGGTGAACTGCATTTAAATTTTGTGCCAACTATCAATTTACTGCTTTTCAGCTCCAAGTTCACGCTTTCATCATTTGCTTTGTAATTTTTGGCTGGACCCTGTAGATATTTTTTTCTTTGCAGTAAGCATGGTACAGGTTGAGGTTGCCAGAGGGCTTTCTAGGAAAATAGGTTTTCTCTTTGTTGCTGTATTTCTGTTTTGCTTTATTTTTTTCCCTTAACGTTGGTGTCCCCAAATCAGAGGCATTCTGCTTCAGCTGAGAAACCAGAGTACACACTTTCTCTGTAAGCTTGGATATCAGGCCAAACCCCATTGATCACTTTCCTCCAATTATTTTGAAGTGGACCGTGTAATCCAGGCCTAGTGCCATGCTTCCAGTGAGTGAGCTTCTGACACCTTGATCACTTTTGTGTGTCTCCCCCTTTGCTTCTGCCTGTCTCCAGCCTGAAGTCTGCTTCTTGTGGACCTCCTGATGTCAATACTGCAATCCCAGGCTGGGCACTACTGCCATGTATGCTCCCAATGTGCCAACTCTCTCTGTATGCTGACTCACTAACCTTGGCCCACTTACATTCCTGAAGCTTTTCCTCTTTATCTAGTGTCTGTGGACCATCTTTGGCTTGGGGATCCCAGTAAATGTCTATCCCAGCAAGCTGGCTGTAATCAAGCATTTTCCAATGAGGTCTGATTTCCAGTCTTGTAAGAGGGCTCCTCTCTACCTATGTGGTTCCTTCTTTGGTTTCTCCTCCTCAGCCCTAGCCTAATCTTTTGTGTATTTCTTATACCTTTATAAGAAATACCTTCCTAAATAATACCTTATATTATTGTTAATATTTATCTATATTAAACTCTCCCTGTTCAGAATTCTTTCTTTTTGTTGGAGGCAGTTTCCAAAACGGTAACTTTTTGTTCCACTAGTGCATGCCAATTCCCATTGCTCGAAAACAAATACATCTACCAGCAAATAATTCACAATCTCACCAAGAGCTGTAAAAGTTGAAATCATGCTTCTCATGAAAGCGCTTAACAATGTTCATATCTAGAGGCTGAGTTGTTAATATAAGTCTTACATCCCAAAATTAAAATGTTACTGTGGGCCAAACCAACACACAAGAGACAATAATAAGGATAGAAAAGTAATTATTTACTTCAGACACTAGTTGAGAACTGCAGTTTGTGCAACACATATCTTTTTAGAGGATTTAGGAGAGGCAATTTTACTTTGCTTAGCATGTTTCACTTGTATCTTACTTGTACGTCCTTGAGTCTTTAATCTTTACTTTGGATGGGGGAGCATTTTCCTAGACGAATCCTGCTTCATTATTCCCCCCTGAGCCCCTCTGTCTCTTTAATGCCTTGGCTCCCCCAAATTATCAAGATGTCACTTCACCTTGACCTTCTGTCCAGGTTCCAGAAATTCAGTTTTGGGGTTTATCTGGTTGAAATTAAAAGAAACTTTATTTTCTGCTGGAGAACAAGTGTATCATGATGCAAAAGGAAAATATCTCTGACTTTTTATCATCTAGCTGTCTTGACCCACATGATAACTGGATCAAACTGGAATAACTCTTGAATGTTGATTGTTGTATGTTAAAAGGCTTTACATATATTTTCCTTGCTTAAAAATTATTTCAAGTGGCTCCTTTAAAGAAAAGAAAAAACTCTTGATTTGTGACAAGTCCCAGAAGTATGTGTCTGTCAAAAGCAGAAAGAGGAGTAAGGGGTAATATTAAAATATATCCTGTTATAGACTGAATTTTTTGTGTCTCCTCAAAATTCATATGGTAAGCCCCAACTCCCTAAGTGATGATATATGAAGGTGAGGTTTTTGGTAGGTAATAAGATTTTGATGCAGTCATGAGAGTGGGGTCCTCCAGCTGGCTCTTGATCTTGAACTTCAGAGACTTCAGAACTTATGAAGTTAAGAACTCTTAATTTATAAAAGCAAGTGTTGTTTGTTGCTTAAGCTATCTAGTTTATACTATTTTCTTATACCAGCACAAGCTAAGAAAGACCACATCCTAACACAATTATGTTGAATCAAATTTGTCTCTTTAAAATTTATTATAATTCATCTTAGTTATGTCCCTCAAAGTTATTTGTATTCTATTATGGAACCACTGAAATGTAAAAGAGTTTAAAATTCAAAATAATTTTCTAAGCTCAATGTAAGTAATTCTTGGGGAAAAATTATGTTCATCCCTCATATTATGTCATCTAATCAATTATTGATTCATACATTTTGCAATGAAAGACATTTAAGAAGATGCCATCAAGGAAAAAGAGTCATATCCTATAGAAATAATGTGGAGAACAAGGACAGAAATTCATTTTGTTGACCAGCTTTTGAGAAGGCAGTGTTCTGTAAGTTAATGGGATGGCTGTGAGACTGGCAATATCCAGATATAAAAAATGATTAAGTAAAACCAATATAAAGAGTTTAACAATGATAGCAATGATACTGTTAGGAAGAAATTCCTAAGCAAATCGGAGTGAAGAATAACTTCTTTTAGAGTAAGAAGATTTTTATTTTTTGGAACTCTTATACATTGCTGCTGTTGATGCAAACTGATATACCCAGTCTGGAAAACATTTTGGCAATGCCTTATAAAATTAAGCACACATTTACCATACAATACAGCAACTCCATTCTTAGATATTTATTCAAGTGAAGTAAAAACACATGTCTACACACCTTTGTTTATAATAGTCCAAATTACTGGAAACATCCCAAATGTCCATCAACAGCTGAGTAGATAAACAGATTGTGGCATATGCACATGAAGGATCCTACTCAAAAATATGGTAAATTAATTGTATAACTATTATCCTTAACCAAACAATTGAAGCACAAAAAACATATATTGTATGCTTCTATTTATCAGAAACTCTAGAAAAAGTAATTAAAATTTTAGTTACAGAAAGCACATCAGTGATTTTGTGCATCTTGGGGTTGAATGGAATATTTAATTTGAAATTGCTCAAGGAAAGAAATTGGGAGGAAGGGAAATAACTTATTCCTTATGTGTTTATGTACAAATAAAGATACATATATTTATCAAAACATTGATTTCTATGTACACATAGGGTACATTTTACTCATGTATATTACCTCCACAAAGTTACTATAAAACAATTATAACAAAATTAAAGCACTAGTCTATAGTAGATGCCCAATAAATTCTACTCATTCTTGTTTTTGAATACAAGAATGGGAATTAGGACTTCTGTTTTTAGAAAGATGAAGTACATGTATTCCATAAATGCAGCTAAAAATCATGAAATTATATGTAAAGCAAACGTAATGTGACAATGTGAAAGTTAGAAGTGATGAGGGGAAACAGGGAGCTGAGAAGCCAAGAAAAGACACAACAGTGAATTTTCACTTTATTTTCTTTATATCCCAGACTGCATGCTGGGATACATCAAACAATACAGCTGCAAATATGTGAAAAAAAAACTGCTCAAATTTTATCATTTTATTTGTGTTTGGAAAACTTACTTTGGCTACTCTTTCAGAGTAGTTTTGCAAATGATGGTCTCCAGGCCCAGATGATGTTATCCGAAACTTGTAACAAATATTTAAAGAATAATTAAGATCAAATCTACATAATCTCTTCCAGAGAATAAATGAGGGGGAAATGATCCTCAATTCGTATTTTTAAATTAAACTTTTTGATTGTGAGATTATTGAAGATTCAAAGACAATAGTGAAAAATAGTACAGAGAGCTCAGTGTACTCTTTGTACTCCATTTTTCTCATAGTAATTCTTACAAAACTGTAGGGCAGGTAAAATATTGCAACCAGCATATCGATATTGGTTCAGAAAATTTACAGTTTTATCATCACTAAAATCCCTCTTCCTTTTATAATCATACCCATTTCTATGACCCTACCCTCTTTCTACCTTCTGGAAAATACCAATCTGTCCTAATTTCTCTAATGTTATCATTTTATCAAGATTATATAAGTTGTGTTTTATAGTACTCAGTTTTTTGATATTGAGTTTTGCCGTTGAACATAATGTCCTTGAGATCGATCTAAGTTGTTGTGTAACAATAGTTTGTTACTTTTTATCATTGAGCAGCATTCCTTAGTAAGGTGTACACTAGTTTGTTTAATTATAAACATATATAGGCCAGTTCAGTTGTTTCCAGTTTTTGGCTATTATAACTAAAACGACTATATACAGATTTTTCTGTGGAAAATAAACATTCATTTATTAGTAGTGTTTCCGTCCTTGCAAACAGCACACATTCGGGTCATATTTGTTATGTGCCATGCAAATCTCTGTTCTTTGGCTGTCATATTTAGACAATAACTATTTCAGATAACTATTATTAATATGTTAGAATTCATCTTCCATCGTGTTGTTTTCCATTTCTTTTCTCTTGTTCTCTTTCTCTATTTAATTTTTCAGAAGTTTACTTATAATGAATCTAGAAATGGATTTATTTGGATTTTTCTTATATATTTTTCATTCAGCTGTGTGTTTATCTTTTGCCAATATTTGGAAGTTTCTACTCATGATTTCTTCAAATACTCTTTCAGCTCTACTTTTTCTTCTTCTGAAGCTTAAATGGTACAGATACTTTATCTTTTGCTATTTTCTTATGGTTCCCTGTAGCTTTGTTTATTTTACTTTTTTAAATTCCACTTTCTATCTACAAGTTTACAGATTTTATACTGCCATCTCCACTATTGAGCTATTGAGCCCTTCAGGGAATTTTTTCCCTATTATAGTATTTTCATTTTTTTTAGTTCTATATTTTACTTTTTTCTAACTTCTATGTTCTTGTTGAAATTTTCTTCTATTGTTGTTAGTTCAACATCTGGTTAATTTTGGCAGATGTTAACATTTTAATTCAAATTATTTTTTTTTGTTCTATGATGGGTAATTTTTAATTGTATTCAGAATATTTTGTCTATTTAGTTGGAGACTCTTGGTCTTACTTAAATCTTTTATTTTAGCAGGCAGACACTTTATTTAGATTAAGCATTCAGTTTCTAAACTAATTTTCTGAGCTTTGATTCCAATAACAATTTAGTTTTCAGAAGCTTTATGGCATTATTTTTGTCTGATCTGTTTGGTATAATTGTGGCTCTCACTTTTCCCTGCTACTGGTTCTGTAGAGGAGAGAAAGGTCCTCTACAGGCTAGGACAACTGATGCCCCTAGTTAGGTTAAAGGAATCTGCAGACTCTTTCTGGGATAAAAACTTGTGGTGGGATTCCTTTTGTCAGCTCAGGGGCACCTGTGACTGTGGTAGAAATTTCTTGTCTCTTGGCTGCTTACTCTCACTGAATCATTCAATTAATCTCCCATGATGTTTCCAATGGGCTCATCTGATATTGTTAACAGGAGACTTCCATTCTGTCTGGAGAAGGATGAAGTTACTTGGCATGACTTCTGTTGCTCAGTTAGGTGTCAGGAAACACTGAGCCTCGGTTTCCTTCTGTTTAATGAGCTGGTGGTAAGATGACTTGCTATTACATAGTTCCTTCAGACCTGGAGTCTCTAACTAGATATGTTTCATTTTTTCCACCATTTAGAACTCTGCTATATTGGTACTATTTACTGCATTTATACAAGTATATATGAGAGATGATATGGGATAGATGTTTCTATAACCTCTTGTGTGAACTCTAAGTTCCCAAACAATCTTTCTATACTACAAAAACCAGACAAAGACAGTTCTCAAAAGCAAGCAAGTTACCGAGCCACAGGCTAGTCTCCCTCATGAATGTAGAGGCCAATATTTTTAATAAAATAATAACAAATAGACTTCAGCAACATATTCAAAGCATTATATGCCATCAACAGATGAAGTTTATTCCAGTGATCCATAGCTGGTTTAATATTTACAGATCAATTGATGTAACCATAATACTGGCAGGCTAAAAAAGAAAAATCAGATAATCATATGATTTGTTGCAAAGAAACACTTGGCAAAAGTCAATACCCATGTATAATAAAAGCACTCAGAAAACCGCAAGAGGGATTTCCTCAACTTGGCAACATGCTCAAAAACCTTATATCTAATATATTACCTAATGGTAAAAGACAAAAGTTGATCTCCCTACTACTGGAAACAAGGCTAGACATCTACTCTTCCCACTGCTACTTAACAAGTACTGGAAGTTATAGCTGAGACAATAAGAAAATAAAATGAAATAAGAGAGATGCATATCAGAAAAGAAAAAAATTAAAACAGCCCCTCCCTATTTGCATAAGACAGGATGATATACCTAAACAATCCCAGATGGTTTTCAAAAAATCTTTTAGAACTAATAAGTGATTACAGCATCTTCCTGGGATACAATAGCAACATGCAAAAATTATTTATATACTAGTAATAAACATGAGGAAACTAAAACTAAAATGCAATGCCATTTAAAATATCTAAAAAATAGTGTACATCTAACAAAATATGCATAGGATTTGCATGCTAAAAACAAAAAACATTGATGGAAGATATCAAAGATTTAAATAAATGGAGCATTATACTGTGTTGATCAAATGAATATAGTAAAGATGTCAAATTTATGCTCCAGCAATATTTTTTGTTGATATAGGAAAGATTATTCTTAAACTTATATGGGATTAGAATTTGGTAAAAAACAATTCTGAAAAGAAGGGTAGAGTGAGAGAAATCATTCTACCCAATTTTAATCTTATTATATAACTAGTCATTAGGACTACCTAGTGTTGGTAGAAAGATGGACATATATAGATCAACAGAACAGAATAGAGAACACATCCTTAGCTCCATGTGAGTACAGCCTGTCAACTTTTAAAAGTAAAATTGCAAAAGTAATTCAATGAAGAAAGGATAACTTTTCAACAAGTAGTACTGGAACAATCGGACATTGATAGGGAAAAAAAGGAATTTCAACCTAAACCTCACACTTTATACAAAAAATAACTCAAAATGGGCCACAAATTTAAATGTAATAATTACACTATAAGAACTTAAAAGAAAGTACAGGAAGAAATCTTTTGAAGAGTTCTTTGACATGACAACAAAAGCATAATCATAAAATTAAAAAAGATAATATAATGAACTTTACTAAAATTAAGTCTTTGCTTTGTTAAAAAAAAACGTAAGAGAATGAAAAATCAAACTAGTGACAAGATTTCAAACAACATATCTAACAAAGACACTCAAAATTTAAGAGCAATAAAAAGCCAAGCAAATAAAACACTTCAATTAAAAAAATTGACAAAAGACATTCAGACGTCTCATCCTAAAGATATACCAATAGTAGATAAGCACATGAAAGATCTTCATATCACTAACCATTAGAAAAATGAAGACCCATCACTATACATCCCTTTAGAATAGGTAAAATGTAAACTTTTGACAGTACCAAATACTGGCCAGGACATAAAGAAACTGGATCACTTAGACATTGTTGGAGTAAATGTGAGATGTTACAGCCACTCTGAAAAATAGTTGGAAGATTTTGTAAATATTAAATGTACACTTACGTTATGACTCAGAAATCACACTCTTGGGCATTTATCCCAGAGAAATGAAAAAATATGTTCACACAAATACCGTTATATAATTGCTCATAACAGCTTTATTCATAGAAACCCAAACCAGGAGACACTCAAAGATTCTAAAGTAGGTTGATGGTTGCACAACCTGGCACATCTTAGCATCGAATGCTACCCATCAATAAAAATAAACAAATATCGGTGCACACAACTTGAATAGAGCTCAAGGACGTTATACTAAATGAAAGCACTAAATATCAAAAGATAAGATACTGTACAAATTCATTACTTAACATTAATGAAATGAGGCTTTTTTAGAGATGTTAAGTAGTTCGTTGTTGTCAGGGCTTAGCTCTCCTAGAGATTAGTAACAGGGAAGATGGGGATATATATATATAGCTATAAAGGGTGTGGTGAATTGAATGGTGACCTGCAGAAAAGTGATCTTCAGTAATGTATGTCTACATCCTTATCCTGGAAGCGGTGTATATTATCTTTTATGACAAAAGATAGAATTAATTAAGGATCTTGAGATGAAGAGCTTATTCTATATGGTCTGGGTGGACCCTAAAGGCAGCCACAAGTATCTTTAGAAGACAGACACACGGAAGTAAGATATGCAGAGCAGAAGGAGATAGGAGGATGAGGCAGAGAGGGATGTGGCCACAAGACAAGGTATACCGATATCTGACAGACACTGAAAGACGCAAGAGACTATTTTTTTCCCCCTTTAGCTTTCACAGAAGTACAGCCCTGCAGACACCTTAGAAATTTTGGCCTCCAGAACTGAAAGAAAATAAATGCTTGCTGGTTTAAGCCAGCAAATTTATGTCAATTCGGTATAGCAGCCACAGAAAAATATGCAAACGGCAGCATAAGAGAAAGCTTTCTGGTGATGGAATAACTCTGTACCTTAATTGCAGTGGAGGTTACATACGTCTGCACATGTGGTTAAATAACACAGCCCTATTATCGAACCAGGTTTTTTGGTTTTGCTATTGTACTTTAGTTATATAAGACACAACCAATGGGTAAAACTGAGGGAGTGTACATGGGCTACTCTACATTATCATTGCAACTTCCTGCGCATCTATTTCAGAATAAAAAGTTTAAAAAATTCTGCCAGCAACAATTGAAGTAAAAGGAGATAACGATTTTCCTCTGAGGTTTTTGGTCAGTAAACCTTTCATTTATGCCATGTTACAATTTTCAAATAATTTAGTTCTCACACATATGATACTGAAGTATCATCTCTGAACTTTGAGTGTCACTCCTGTTTTACATCTAAAGCAACCTGGGGCCTTCTAAAACACATGCACTGACTTTATAGTATCAGCTCCTCATTAACAAAGGCCAGCTGTGGTGTGATTGCTTAGAACTGAAATGGGAGAGTTATTCTTTGGTCCAGAGCTTTCATTCCTTAATTCTCTTTTTATTTTATCTCTACTCTTTTCCTTGAAGACCACAATGTTGCTCTTTCTTTCTGGTCACTGCCATTTCTACCTATTCCTACAAGCTGTGTATTTGCTTCTTTCAGATAATATCCTTCTCTCATTGACCTGATTACATTTGTATCCTGAATTAGAGTTTTGTTAAGAAATTTCTTAAAACAAGTTTCTTTCAAAAATTTCTCTTTCACACGTCAAACTGAATACTGAAGCATGTGCAGAGAAAGTATGCAACGAAGACTTAGTGGAAGGTTGAACAAAGGCATGATTACATGAATTAACATAGCACATTATAGCAGAATTGTATACCCAAGTGTAAAGCTCAAAATGAACTACTTTGTGAGTGGCAGGGACTGATAAGCCCTTCATTTTGCTCATGTGTAAGACTCAGGATCAATTTAGACTTAAACACTCATTAACACACAAAGTATTATTTAGGACATGTGTTAATATAAAGGTTTGGTTGCTTACATGTTATATTTCTTAATCTAATCCATGCCACAAAACACTGAAGGCCAGGTTGATGATCCTGGATATCAACTTTCAGTTATTTTGGTTTGACTCAGTTACAAATAGATTGTCACCAATATAAATAGGTAAAAATGGCAGTAATTGAAAACATGACTCTTACATGGTGGTACGTGTTTTTTAGGTGTATGTGATATCTGCATATGCATTAGTACTTGTGTCAGCATCCATTTTATTGAGTTCTTTTGGCTCATGACTATTCAAATGAGGTTAATAATTCCATTTGCTTCATTTGTGGCAAACTACTTACACTTACCCAGTGTACTCTACTCTTATTAACAAAGTTTTCTGCCTACAAGAACACAAGCTACTTAGTAAACACTCAGTAAATATTAGCAGTTATTATCTTTTACTTCTCTGATTTTTAAAACCTTAGAAGATTGAAAATGTATTATCTGTATCTCTGTATTTCTAGTACCTAATTTAATGTTTGATATATAGTATTCAACCAGTAAATGTTGGGTTAGATGGATCATAACTGAGTCTTTTCATTAAAGTTGATTCATGTTTCAGTGTATGAGTTTTTCTCATATGATTCTACCAACAAGAAATGATGTTTTTATATTATTGCCTACTTCCATGCATATAAGTAGTGATAACCTCATCCATAATGTTCATGGCATCAACTGCTGGACGATACATGTTATTGTTATCTGCATATGCTGTTGATTGCAACTAGTAAAGAAGAAACAAAAATAAGGATATATAAGAGAGGCATTTTACAATTTAATTAACCAGTAAAAAACCAATTATTTGGCTATTTACTGTTGTTGGAATAAATTGTAATTTTAGGCGCCATTAAATTAGTTGTTATAGGCTTACCAAGCTAAATACAAATCAACAAGAATATATTTGCCTGAATTCAATAAAGCAACATTTTTCATATGAGGTATATTTTTTCCTTCTTAACATAAATTAAAGAAAAAGGGACAATATCATGAATGTCTTGCAGGCTAGCAATTAGAAAAGTAAGGCACATGGAAATCAAGTGTAGTGATTTTCTGAAATAAGGGTATACCTAAATAACATACATCTCATTTACTCAAATCTAAATCTCCCAACTTCAATATACTAAAGGATTTTAATAAAGGCTTCTTTTCTTTGTTCATTCTTTTGGATAATTCCTTCCTTTTGTGTGGAAAAAACACTAGCTCAGCAAGGCTAATCTATATAGGCTGTTCAAGGCATGTGACTAGCAGAGAAAAACAGAACAGTTAAGAATTTCTGGCATAAATATAAAATTTGAAAATGCGGATACAATAAACTTGGTGTAGGCAGTGTGATTATTTGTAGATAAATTTCTGAAAATGTTTGAATAAACAGCATTGTAAATAACAAGAATTTAATGTATATTTCTTTGTAGATTGATGACACACATAAACTTATTTAACAGATAAAATCACATTACTGAAATAGGGTTTGAATTGGTTTTAATCAAATGATTTTTGCTTAAAATTCATTTCTATTATATGTCTTGGAAATAACATTAGTTTACAATTACCACTCTACTTCTTGTATTAAATGACTCAGCTAATAGATGTGGTTGGTTAAACATTGCATCTATTTTCTACTGGAATAACCACCATCATTTATACTGTTAGTTCTATATTTGGCATCTGTGTTGATGTAAAATACTAGGAAATCAAGTCCTGAAGCTTTATTTGTATTATTCTAAGAACTCATTCAGCAATGTCAGCATACCTCATTTTTTACTGTAGTGTTTACAGTAATTACAGATGGAACTGGGGTTTACTTATTTATTGTAGAGACAGGGTGTTTCTTTGTTGCTCAGGCTAGTCTTGAATGAACTCCTGACCTCTAGCAATCCTCCTACCTTGGCCTCTGAAAGTGCTGGGAATACAGCTTTGAGCCACTACACCTAGCTGAAGGAGCTGATTTACATATATATAAATGAATTGTCCTTACGTTCTAAAGATAATGTTCTGAGATCTTCCAATTTATTACTGGAGAGTAATAAATTATCTATCTGAATTTGTTTTTTTGAGATGGAGTTTCACTCTTTTTGCCCTGTTTGAAGTGCAATGGCATGATGTCGACTTACCACAACCTCTGTCTCCTGAGTTCAAGCAATTTCCCCCACCAGCCTCTTCAGTAGCTGAGATTACAGGCATGCACCACCACGTCCAGCTAATTTTGTATTTTTGGTAGACATGGGGTTTCTTCATGTTTGCCAGGCTGGTTTCAAACTCCTGACCTCAGATGATCTGCCCACCTTGGCCTCCCAAAGTGCTGGGAGTACAGGCATCAGCCATCGTGCCCAGCCATATCTGAATGTTTTGCTTTGTGCTTTCTCTCTAGGTTTTGGTGTTAATTCCTAGACAAAATATTGTGTTAATTAGACCCATGATATATGCCTTTGTTACTGTAGCATATGAAGACAATAATATGGAGATATAATATATAGGAATATTGGAAAATTAAATAGTTCATCAGAGATTTAACTCAGAGTAGAAAAGAACTCTCTGGTTAAGATAGAAAAAATAATGAAGAGAGAAAAAGTAAGTTGGCAACCACCAGCAGAAAGATTATGATTCTGCCCTTCCTTCCCTTGGATCCCAGAAAAGGTTGCAACACCTCTGCTACTCTTATAATTTAAGGGCCTCTGGGGTGTAGGGCTAGAAAGACAGATGCTACTGCCTGGATTTTGCCTTTTTGGATGACAAAAGACAAAGGGATCACAAATCAAACACAACAATCTAGTAGAAATAACGTCAGTAGAAGGAAAAATGGCAGTTTGATGCAGAGCTGAAAGAAAATTCCTGGCTGCTTTCAGGATATAAAATGTTCATTAAGTATGAAGGAAATTCTAGAAGGCTGCATGTTGAATAATGTGAACCCTGAAATCTTGATATATTTTTCTCCCCGCTAAGAAACTATTTAATGTTTAAGTTTCATTTAAATGACTTTTCATACTAAAGCCACCCTGGAAACTTAATGCCTATGTGTAGCCTAAAAGCACATAATATCTGTATTATATTTTCTGTTAATTATATGTATTTATAAAACTTTTGAGTAAAATACTTATTTTAAATTTCAGGTATTCTAAGTAATCCTATGCAATGAGATAGCATACCAACTATACCAACGGTAAACATTTCATGAAATTAACATGATGGAGTGTAATTCATGAAAGATTACATGTATCATCATACTACAAGTATCTCTGAGAAGGCGAGGCAGAAAATAAGATACCTGATGGATTAATATACACTCTTCAAAAAAAATCAATATTTGAAGCTTGCTCTTTCAGTCACTTTGACTTCTGTTTCTTAATATAACATTTTTATAGTCTGTTTTGTAGCTATATTGTGGTATGTTGAGGAAGTCAGTTGGTACTTGATTAGGAAGAGGTATGACTGCACATTTATTAAAGCCCTTAAGCAGGGTGGTTCAACAATATTTCTATTGGCATTATGAGCCATTCTTGTGGGGGAAGGGGCATGTTCTGTGCCTTATAGTCTGTTTAGTAGCATCCCTGACCTCCATTCTCTAGATACTAGTCACCTTCTCACCAGAACCCCAGCAGCAGTCAATTGTCCCAACCAAATTGTCCTAACCAAATTTGCCAAATGTACTTTTGGAGTCAAAATTGTCCCTGAGTAAGAACAACTGTCTAAGACAATTATAGCCATTGCATGTTACTTCACAGTGGTATAATAAAACACATTTAAGTCACAAAAAAGTTTTTTAAGTTGTAAAATTAGGGAAGCAAAGAGGAAAGTACTTCTAAGCCAAACAGAGTTAGATTCCAGTTATGATTCTGTGATTTCCACTAGTCTACATAATTTCACAGAGCTTCAGATTTTTCATCCTTAAGTGGAAATCGTAGCATCTATGTCTAGAATTGCTTTGTGAACTAGGAAAAAGGAATGTAAACTCCTTAACAGATTACCTGCAATATGGTAAGTACTCTTCTGTTAAACATTAATACTTGAGATGATGAAAGCATACCAAGCATGGGGATTGTAGTAGGAAACACCTTTTAAAATTTTGAAGAGAAAATATTGATACTCCATCAGATTTAAATTTATTGAGATCTTATATGTAGATATATTTTTACTAAAATGCTAATATCCTTGATTTGTATAATTAATATTGAATTGCCAATAACTAAATAAATTTAATGTAAATAGAAACAAATCAAAGTATAGATATTTAAAGACCTACATTTTTAGAATGTGTTTTAATAAATTATGAGAACAAATTTTTTATAATATCATAAACTGAGACCAATACCATAAGAAATGTGCCATATATAGTTAACTCCACTAAAAAAAAAATCAACAAATATGTGCTGCAAAGTTGTACTTTTTTAATCCAAAAGGTAGAGCAAGACTTAATGCCTCAGAGTTGCACTTTAAACCTCTGTGTGAAAGTGATTATATTTCATACACCTGAATTAAAAAAATAATTTCCTCATGTATTTATTTATTTGAAGGCCACAGATACATTGGGAAAAAAATAAAGTCTCTCAGGAAATATATCCTTAGAGAAATAAATTCATATTTGATTTGTCAAATATTTAGCAGATTCTGTACTTCTAGCTGTTTATATGCATAAAGTTTAGAAATACTGAATGACTCCTAGGTGTTTATACTCTTCCATTTTTCAAGTTAAAACAATCATCTATTTTATTAATATATTCTTTCCTTCAACTTTAAAGGTAGGGATTTTAAAGAAAAAAAAAGGAGGATTGAAATGATAAAGAATGGGACAACAACAAATAAGAGTTGAAACTAGTAGGAAAGGCAGACACACTCACAAAGACAGAAATGGAGAATAGAAGATATCAGAAAAGCAGTCACAAAGATGTTTTTCAACTAATCCACGCTGTCATTTATAGCAATATGTAAATATTGCTTCTTGTGATTCATAAGATTATGTTGTGCTTCATAGCTATATTCACATATGGGATATCTGTCTTGTCACTTGTCTCAGCTGCTAGATAAAATTATGTAGCAATTTATTTTGGCACAAATGGTGAATAAACTAAGTCTGGAATCCACAAATAGGTCTTTCTTCATTGAGACTCATGTATACATTCTCATGCCAGCGGCATATCCCTGCCACACCAAGTGTGGTCACAGAGAAGCAGTTAGAAGCCGTGTGCCTGCAGAGCCTTCCTTTATTTTCTCCTTACCTTGTTCTCATTACGTTTTGGTAAATGTGAATGTTTTATAACATACTCAAAACAAAAGGGCCCAGAAGCCTCACTGAAAAGTGGTGAAAATTGTTAAATGTCTCAGTAGAATTCAGGTTATTATTAATTGTATATAAACTGTTTATTAGGAAACAATATGCTTAATCTATATTATCGGAAGCATTTGGAATAGATAATTCATATGGTAAATTGGAGTTATTGAGATATAATTATTGTTTAGCTTCAATTTAATTGTTTAATTGTGTTAATGTATAATTTAATTTGGAGGCAACAGTTTCATTGGTACAAATCATGTACAGTTTCACTCATAAATGGCAATACTTAAACCAATCTGAGTATTTATTATTAAATGGGAAATTCTTTAAATAGTTTAGGTTCTCGTTTAGCATGTTATCATCTTACTGACTTTCTGGCAATTTATTTCTCTTTTAGTCTTCTTAAAAAGTGCATATAGGCTAAAATCTTTGGAAAATTATCTCAGTATTTTACACTGAAATGCTATGTCTCAGAAGGAGAGATTAATAAAAATAAAGTATGAATATTTTATTAGAGTTTGCAATTATATTAGTTCATTATTAGACTTCATTATTTCTCACAAAAAGAAGACATTTTTTGGTGAATGTATTTTACAGTTTAATAAGATTTATTAAACCTAGAGATTTATAGAAACATAATCCAGAGCAAGGTTTGTGATTCGTCCATGTTTTCTTAATTTTGTCAGCTAATTGTGTGATTCTTATTCATTTCTATTGCTTTATTAAACTGGTAAAAATGTCTAGAGATTTTTTCCTCTCTAACAGATAATAGGAAAATGTTATATGAAAGCATAATAAAGCACATATTAAAACCTTAAAGTCCATTAGCATGTGCTTCAGGTAAATTTCACTGATCAAAACTGCTAGTGAATATTAAATAATTTATATGCATATGTCGAATTTTTTTTGAAAGACAGATACTCTAATTCACTTTGAACAAGACTGAAATCTAGGATCTGCAAGAGCAGAGTGCCTCTTCTGGAGAAATGGAGAGAGCAGAAGGAGCACACATAGGAAAAAAAAAGAAAGGGGAAAATGATGAAAAGAAGAAATATGTAAAGGGAATCTAAGAAAATTGAAAACAATGGGGAAAGAGGAGGGAATATAAAAGATGAAAAAGGGGAAGAATTCAAAAAGGAAAGAGAGAGAATAGAAAGAGGGAGAGAAGGAGGAATAAGATAAATAATAAGGATAAAACAATGAAATGGAAAGGAAGGGAAAGGGAAAACAAAGAGAAAGGAAGAGTTGGAAGACGGCAAGTCCAGTGAGGCAGATAGAGTTATGTTGGCTGAGTATCCTAAGGTGAAGAATTACATTCCTACATGTCTGAACTGTCACTCTGGAATCTTGATCCATGACTTTGCTCTTCAGCAATTAAAAAAATGTGAACAGGAAAACAAAATCAAAACAACAACAACAAAACATAAAACAAGCAAACAAAGACTAAGGAATAGATGTTTAAGCAGCAATCCAAAATTACCAACTAGTTCCCTGTGTTTCTGGAAGCTATGTCTAGACAGAATTAAATGTACATTATAGATTTATTACTGATTAATACGCATTTTTGCCTTGACACTCTCTTTTACTTTGCTAGACCTTTGAGTATCCTGGCTCGAGAGTAAACATTTTACTTTCCTAGATCTGGATTTTACCCACAATAGTCTCAATATACTTCTGGTGAGGTGTGGAAAATTCTGCCCAGACTTTGGGAATGATGTTATCCTGTAAAGAGAACTTTGAGAGTTAGATAAGGCTCCAATACAAACACAAGAACTATTTCTGTGTTCTCTGCCTGCATATTCAAATATCAAGCCATTTTCTTAGTGCTCTCCTTAATTCTACTAATTGGGGATCTGATTGAATTTAATGTATGGACATAGACACAGAGATGAACAAAACATAACTCACCATGTCTCCTCACATTAACTAACCCATAATAGGTATACATGAAACAGCAGAATGCAGATGAATTAAGCAGCATCTTATTAATATCTGAGCAGGCTGAGTTGAAGCACATAGATATAACTGGAGGCTTCCGTAGAGCCTACTCATCACTATTATATCTGAATCTTGGAATTTGTAGCATGAAAAGAAAAGTTGAAGAACAGTTTGGTTAGACTAGGAAATTCAGATAAGCACATTCTGAGATGATTTATATACCCAGGCACCAGGAATCAGGAAGGGATGATAGGCCCTCCAAGTCCAGAAGAGGGCACATACCCAGTCTATTTGGTACATGAAGCAGATCCATGAAGTTGAACAAGAAGAATATTAGCTAGAACAGAAAATGGGTTCCTGCTTCTAAGGCATACAAACATATCCTACTAGGAATTATTGCCCAGTGACTGCCTGGAGCATTAAAGAACCAGAGAGGGAACATAGAAATGGGGTACCCAGAAGCGAATTTTGCATGAGAAGATACAGCTATTCGTTCCCCTTTTCCTCTATTCTAATAAAGTCAAGACTTCTAAGACTATTCTTTTTTTGTGTAATTTTCTGAAAAGATGGACTCTCTAAGTAGTATGGAGCTGGACTGTGTTTGGTGTAAAATTTTACAGTGGCTGTGACCTCACTGTAACCCAGAGTCATTAAGTTGAATTGATAGCTGTTCTGGAAATGTACTGATCTAGTGGGAGGCTAAATTGCAATTATAGATTAATAGGAAATGTTTTCAAATTATTAAAACTATTTGCTACATTTTTATAATATATGACTCAGAGTCATAGTAAGCACTATCTATTGACTAATATAATACTTATAAACAAAGAGTTAAATGTGAGAAATGTAAAAGACTTACAGATCAGACCCTTTGTTCACTACTCAGCACAGTATTACACACCATTTGGACATTATAACACATTTTTTTTCAGTCTTCTGCTATTACAATTCATTTATTTTTATGCATTTAAGCATATATAAATCACCTTAAATTTTTCAGAGACATATCTGGGGGTTTCACACACACAGGGTAGCTGCTTCAAAAATATAGATGTTCTAATCAATTTCCTCATCTTTCAAAGAGCACCTGTTACTGCATTTATGACATTCAATCAAATTTCATTACCTCATTTGAGGTGAGATGAGTATAGTAGGCTCACCCTCTCTGTTCTTCAATAGCAATGCTAAGTGGCAAGATGTCAGAATTTTTGAAAGAGATCTTTTTTTAGTAGACATCATCAAGATGGCTGAGTAGAGGCATTCAGCACTCACATCCTCCACAAAGAAGAACAAAAGCAACAAATTGATAACCACATGTACAGTACAGCTTCTGAGATAAAACACTGGAAAGCAAGGAAATGATAAAGTTTCTGATCTTGTGAAGCATGGAAACTTAATATGGATGCAGAGAGAGCTAAGTGAAGCTGCCTGCCATATCCCCACAACAGATGCCTGCAGTCCTGATACAGGAGAGCCCTACAACCTCACAGGCCCTCAGCTGCCTGGAATCCCTGTGACTGTATTGTCCCAGAAAGAAATATTTACAAAAGGGTCACCTTTCCCTGAGACCCAGGCTGCCGCCACATGACACCATTTTGAGAGATGAGCCAACGCCAGACTACATCTTGCCTTGGGGCTTGATAGCATTTGTATTGCCAAATCCCTGGAACTCCACCAACATTTCCCCACGTACACTGAAAAGGCTGGTAGCATTGCAACACCAGATGGACCCAGCAGTGCAATTACCTTCCTAGCATCCTAGCCCAAACTGTACTCTATACCCCACAGAAGAGGCTGTCCATTACCTTGGGAAGGCTGTCACCAAGACATAAGGAGCCATAGTGCCTGCTTCTAGAAACCTAAGAGCCACCTTCTTAAGGCTACCAAAGACTCTATTCTCTACAGCAGCTGGCTGCTGTGCACCTGCCTGTTGTCTAGAGACTGAGAACCAGCCCACCTGGGACCTGCCACAGCCATCACTGAAGCTCAGGCTTGCTGAGCAGGGGCTGGAGGACTGTCCACCTGGTTTAAGACCTGATGGCTTCACTGCTGAATTCTACCAAATATTTAAAGAACTGGTAGCAATTTTTCTCAAACCCTTCTGAAAAAATAAACACATAGAAGGAATACTTCTAAACTCATTCTACAAGGCCAGCATTACCCTGATACCAAAACCAGACCAGGACACAACAACAGAAAACTATGAGCCCTAATGTACACAGAAACAATAATCCTCAACAAAACATTAGCAAACCAAATCCAACACCACATCAAAAACATAGTACACCGTGATCACACAGGTTTTATCACAGGAATGCAAGGATGCTTCAACATACATATGTGAATTTTGTCCTTTATTCTGTTGTTGTGAGATATCATGACTCTATATAGAAAAAACTATACAATTCAGCATTCTTTTGTGATAAAATCTCTTGACAAATTAGATATAAAAGGAACATACCTCAACATAATAAGGGTTATGTGACAAACTCACAGATAACATCATACTGAATAAAGGCTAAAAGATTTTTCTTTAACCAACCAGAACAAAACAAAGATCTATACATCTTACCCTCTTATTCAATGCAATACGAGAAGTCCTAGACAGAAAAATAGGCATGAGAAGTAAATAAAGGGCATCTAAATTAGAATAAAAGTCAAATTGTCCCTCTTTGCACATGACACAATCTTATATGTAGAAAACCTAAAAACTTTGCCAAAAAACTCATAAAACTGATAAATTCAGTAAAATTATAGGATACAAAATCAACATACCACAATTAGTAGCATTTCTATATACCAATATGAAATACCTGTGAAATAAAGCAATTCTGTTTATGATAGCAACAGAAAACCCATAGTAACAAATGTAATCAAGGAGATGAAAATTCTCTATGATAAAAACTATAAAAAATTGATGAAAAAATGGAAAATAACATAGTAAAATTTGTAAGATATTCCATAATAATCCATTAGAATTTATATTGTTTAAATAACCATACTACCTAAAGCAATCTGTAGATTCAATGCAATCCCTATCAAAATACCAATAACATTCTTCACATAAATAGAAAAAAAATTTAAATTAGTTAGGAAACACAAAGTCCCTTAGTTGCCAAAGGAACAATGGCCAAAAAGAACAAAGCTGGAGGCATTATATTAACTAACTTCAAAATACACTGCAAAACAATAGTAACCAAAACAGCATGCTATTAGGATAAAAGCAGACACAGACAAATAAAATGGGATAGAGAACCCTGAAACAAATCCACATACTCACAGCCAACAAATTTTTGACAAGGCTGTCAAGTACTAAGAACATACTTTGGGGATAGAACAATTAATTCAATAAATGGTTCTGGGAACACTGGATATCCATTTGCAGAAGAATGAAACTAGACCCTGATCTCTCGTCACATGCAAAAATCAACTCAAAAGATATTAAAGATTTAAATGTAAGACTCCAAACTATAAAACTATTTTTTTTAAAAAAGTAAGGGAAGTGCTTCAGATATTGGTCTAGGTAAAGATTTTATGTTTAAGATCTCAAAAATGTAGGCATCAAAACCATTATATTCTCTACCTCTTGGGGAACTTGCTGTTATTTCTGAGGTAGAGTTCAGCTGTGAATCCATCTGGTCCTGGGCTTTTTTGTGTGTGGTAGAATATTAATTGCTGTTTCAATTTCAGAGCTTGTTATTATTATATTCAGGGATTCAACTTCTTCCTAGTTTAGTCTCTGTGGGGTGTATGTATCTAGGGATTTATCCATTTCTTTTTTTTTTCAATTATACTTTAAGTTCTGGGGTACATATGCAGAATGTGCAGATTGGTTACACAGGTATATATGTGCCATGGTGGTTTGCTGCACCCATCGACCTGTCATCTACATTAGGTATTTCTCCTAATGTTATCCCTCCCACTGTCCCCAGTCCTCCAGCATGCACAGGAGTGTGATGTTTCCATCCCTGTATCCATGTGTTCTCATTGTTTAACACCCATTTATGAGAGAGAACATGTGGTGTTTGGTTTTCTGTTCTTGTGTTAGTTTGCTGAGAATGATGGTTTCCAGCTTCACCCATGTCCCTGCAAAGCACATGAATTCATGGATTTATCAATTTTGTCTAGATTTTCTAGTATATTTGTAGAGAGATGTTGACAGTATATTCTCTGATGGCAGTATTTCTGTAGAGTCGGTGGTGATATCTGTTTTATCCTTTTTTATTGTATCAATGAAGAAGACAGAGAAAAATCAAATCATTACTCTAGGCAGCATTAGCAGTCTATTTTATTTACTTATTTATTTAAAAAAACCCCGCTCCTGGATTCATTGATTTTTTAGAGGGATTTTTGTGTCTCTGTCCTCTTCAATTCTTCTCTGATCTTGGCTATTTCTTCTCTTTGGATTAGTTTGCTCTTGCATTTCTAGCTCTTTGAATTATAATGTTAGGGTGTTGATTTGTGATCATTCTAGCTTTCTGAGGTGGACATTTAGTGCTATAAATTTTCCTCTTAACACTGCTTTAGCTGTGTCCCAGAGATTCTGGTACATTGTCTCATGGTTCTCATTAGTTTAAAACAATTTCATGATTTCTGCCTTAATTTCATTATTTACTCAGTAGTCATTCAGGAGCAGGTTGTTCAATTTCCATGTAGTTGTGTGGTTTTAAGTGAGTTTCTTAATCCTGAGTTCTAATTTGATTGCATTGTGGTCTGAGAGACTGGTTGTTATGATTTCACTTCTTTTGCATTTTCTGAGGAGTGTTTTACTTCCAATTATGTGGTTGATATTAGAATAAGTGCCATGTGGCACTGAGAAGAATGTATACTCTTTTAGTATGAGATAGAGAGTTCTGCAGACATCTACTAGGTCTGCTTGATCCAGAGCTGAGAGGAAGTCCTGGGTATCCTTGTTAATCTTCTGTCTTGTTGATCTGTCTAATACTGATAATGGGTGTTAAAGTCTCCCAGTATTATTGTGTGGGAGTCTACGTCTTTGTAGGTCAATAGAAACTTGTTTTATGAATCTGGGTGCTCCTGTTTTAGGTGCATATGTATTTAGGATAGTTAGCTCTTCTTGTTGCATTGATCCCTTTACCATTATGTAATGCCCTTCTTTGACTCTTTTGATCTTTCTTGGTTTAAAATCTGTTTTATCAGAATCTAGGATTGAAACACCTGTTTTGTGTGTGTGTGTGTGTGTGTGTGTTTTGCATTTCATTTGCTTGGTAAATTTTCCTCCCTCCCTCTATTTTGAGTCTGCATCGTGTGTCTTTGTGGGTAAGATGGGTCTCCTGAATTTAACACACTGATGGGTCTTCATGTCTTATTCAATTTGTCAGCCTGTGTCTTTTAATGTAGACACTTAGTCCATTTACATTTAAGGTTAATCTTGTTATGTGTAAATGTGATCCTGTTCTCAAGCAAAAATATTTGGTTATTTTGCACAGTGGTTGATGCAGTTTCTTTGTAGTGCCAGTGGTCTTTATTTTATTTTATTTTATTTTTTGGCAGTGGCTGGTACTGGTTTTTCCTTTGCATATTTAGTCCTTCTTTCAGGAGTGCTTGCAGGGCAGGCCAGGTGGAAATGAAATCCCTCAGCATCTAGAAAGAATTTTATTTCTCCTTGATTTATGAAGCTTAGTTTGGCTGGATATGGAATTCTGAGTTGGAAATTCTTTTGTTTAATAGTGTTAAATATTGGCCCCCAGTCTCTGCTGACTTGTAGAGTTTCTGCTGAGAGGTCTGCTGTTAGTCTGATGGGCTTCCCTTTGTAGATGACCTGGCCTTTCTCTTTGGCTGCCTGTAAAAGGTTTTCCTTTATTTTAACCTTGGAGAATCTGACAGTTATGTGTTTTAGGGTTGATCTTCTCATGGAGTATCTTAATGGTGTTCTCTGTATTTCCTGAATTTGCATGTTGGCCTGTCTTGCTAGGTTGGGGAAGTTCAGGATAATATCCTGAAGTGTGTCTTCCCTTGTTTCCATTCTCCCTCTCTCCTTCTGGTATTCCAATTAATCATAGAGTCTACCTTTTTATGAACCCCCATTTTTTCTTGGAGGCTTTGTTCATTCACTTTTATTCATTTTTCTCTCCTCTTGTCTGCATGTCTTATTTTAGTAAGTTGCTCTTCAAACTCCAATATCCTTTCTTCAGCTTGGTTAATTCTGCTGTCGATACTTATTTATTCTTCACAAAGTTCTCATGCTTTGTTTTTCAGCTTCATCAGGTCGTTTATGTTTTTCTCTAAATTGGTTAGTGTAGTTAGCAATTCCTCTAACCTTTTATCAAGGTTCTTAGCTTCTTTACATTGGGTTAGAACATGCTCTTTTAGCTTATTGTAGTTTTTATTACCCATCTTCTGAAGCCTACTTCTGTCAATATGTCCATCTGATCCTCTGCCTAGTTTTTTGCCCTCGATGGAGATACTTTGAGATCATTTGGAGGAGAAGAGGCACTCTGGCCTTTTGGGTTTTCTACACTTTTACGTTGATTATTTCTCAACTTCCTGAGTTTGTCTAGTATTGGCTTTTGATGCTGCTGACCTTTGGAAGATGTTTTTGTAGAGGCATTTTTGTTGTTGATGATGATGTTGTTGTCACTTTCTGCTTGTTTGTTTTTCCTTCAATAGTCAGGTCCTTCTTCTGTGGGGCTGCTGCAGTTTGCTGTGGGTTCAGTTCAGGCCCTATGCATCTGATTCTCTCCTGTGCCTGGAGATGTCACTCAAGGGGGCCAAAGAGAAGCAAAGATGTGTGCCTGCTCCTTCTTGTAGGACCCCTGACCTCGAGGGGCCCCAACCTGATACCAGTAGGATCCCTCTTGCATAAGGTGTCTGACAGTATCTGTAGGAGGGTCTCATTCAGTTGGGTGACATGGGATCTAATTAACAAAGAACTTTGTCTTTTGTTGGAAAGGGTGTGTTTCCCTGGGAGGAACCCACTCATCTTGGCTGGCTGGATTCCTGAGAGCTACCAGGAGCAAAGGCTAAATCTGCTGGTCCACAGACTACAGCCACTCCTCCCCCAGGATATCAGAATTCTGTCCCGGAGCTTCTGGCTGGAGTTATTGGAGAGCCTGCAGGAAAGCCCCACTCACTAAGGAAGGAGGAATCAGGGTTAGACCTGAAGAGGCACTCTGGTTGCAGATTGTCATAGCCGGTGTGTTGGGCTGTAGAAACAAGTCTTGGGACAAAGCCATCTAGTCTACCTGGCTCCAGCAGGTGGAAAAGCACAGCCTGGAGCTGTAGAAATGGGTGCCTCTCTTCCCCCACCCAGGGAACTTAGCATGTTAGGCAGTTGCAAGTCCCAGTGCTGGTTGCTGCCCCTCTCCCAAGGAGCTCAAACAGCATAGCCAGAGGGGGCAGCTGCAGCATGTGCTGGTCACCTCTCCTCCTGCAGTTCAGTAGGCTTAAGTAGATTTCACCTGAGAGGCTGTAAGAATCTACGAGTTCCAGGTTTGGGACACTAGGCCTTGGTGGTATAGGATCTAAAGTGGGATCTTCTCAACTATGAGTTGCACAATTCCATGGGAAAAGCAGTTTTTCTGGCTGGATACTGAGCTCACACACTGCCTCCCTCGGCTGGGAGGAGGGCGTTCCCCTTCCCCATGTGGCTCTCACGTAGACCTTTCTCTTGGACTCGTGAGAACACCAGGTGAACATACCCAGGTTAGCCTGCTGCAGGATTACAAACCATGTGGCGTGATACCAAATCCTCCCAGTTCACACTGTCTTAGATGAGATCAGCCAATTCTTAATCAACCAACCAATTGACCATAGACCCATGGGTGACGCTAGTCAAGATCAGGTGAACCAGGCATAGACCAATGGGACTATTCAACTAATCCCATGTCCAGCAAGGTAAAGCTAAATACATGCTTATTGTTTTAACTATGGAGTTTTAGGGGTAATTTTTAATTCAGCAATGGATAACTAATATAGCATAGTGGAATTCTTAACTGGTGATTCAAATCTGGGGACAATTCTCTCACTACTGCTATCACATCAAAAGAAAAAAGTCATTTTTGTGGGCATATTCAAGCCACAGGTCTAGATGTAGTTTGTTGCTGATGTTCACTGTTTCCAGTACACTCACTAATTCAATAAGTTACTAATCCAGCACAGTCACTAATTCTGTGCCACATGCCAGAGATATAACATCAAAATATGCAAATAAAAATATATACTTCAGATATGTCAGCAAAAGATATAAAATGATACATACTGAGAAGAAAAATAACAGGAAAGCAAAGGACTTTCAATCTTGAATAGGGCCATTAGGGAAGGCTTCTTTAAAGAGATAGCATTTCATAAATGCCTACAGTATATGAAGGAGTAAAGCATTAGGATATCTGAGGGAAGGATATCCCATATGGATGCAAAGTCTGTGCAAGACTGAAGACACAACTATGTCTGATATGTTGAAGAAACTTAGAGGAGGCCAGTTATACCAGAACCATATCAATCATGGGGAGAGTAATAGGAGCTAAGGTCAGAGAAATAATGGGAGTCAGATAACAAGAAGAGTTTTCCAGTCATTCTAAAGCTTTGACTTTTTTTCTTACTAAAATGGGGAGCTGCTGGAGAATTTTAAGTAAGGGAATGCCAGGAATTAGCTTCCATTTCAATAGTAGCATCATTCTGAATCTTAAATTGAAGATGTACTTTAAAAAGGCAAGGGCAGAAGTAAAAAGATAGGCAATGACTCAAGTAAGAAAAGATGGTGGCCTGGTCCAGAGTTGCAGCAATAGAAAATGGTCAGATTATGATTACATTTTGCAGGTAAGGCCAAAGAATGTGGGGGATGAAGAAAAAGAAGTTTTTGGCTTGAAAAATAAAGGGCTGAGACATTATTCTTATATAAAATACAGTGTGAGCAAACTCATATTGAATCATAAGAATAGTTATTTTGTTTTTTTTCATATAGCAGGTATTTTCAAAATATTTTTCTTTAGATGCTGCTGACATATAAAAAGATTTATAAGTGGATAAAATGAATCTCCATGTCTCCCTCCCCTCATAAGAACTTGACAACTGTAAACTGTTAATAATTCATTTTGATCATTTGAGGTACTTTACATTTGAAGCCTGCATATATTGTACTGATTAAATTATATTATGTGTAACTGAGTGAATATATTATTAAACAAATTACCCCTTTCCATAACCATGAACTGTGCATCTGTAGCAAATGGTTGAGCATTTTAATAAGGAGTAGTGTAATTATATTATGGTCACTGCTTTCTGCAGGCTTATTGGCCACACTTTGGAAGTAAAAATATCTTCATTTGAAGATATTTATTGCAAAGAAAGGGTTTTTAAATTTTAGCCAATACTCATAATTTACTGATAATATCTCTGCTTACAATATAAGGGAGCATTGGGGAGGACATTTTGGAGAAATTATTAAACCTGGAAAGGATAAATCACCAATAGTGTTTCTGCTTTTCTTCAGAAATCACAGCCTTGGTATCTATCTATCACCTATCTATCTATCTATCTATCTATCTATCTATCTATCTATCTATCATCTACCTAATCAAACCAAACAAAACAAAACCTCTGTCTTTCTATCCTCAGGAAAAGAAAAAGCCCTCTAGTAAGGTTTCTAATAAGTGGAAAAGTGGAAGACTCACTTGGAATTCTCTGGCACTTGCCATTAATTATTTAATTATTTGTCAGGACTCAGCACAGATTAAAAGAGAGAGAGAGAGAGATCCCCAGCTGAGGTTCGTAATTAAGAGAATTCAAAGAGACTTTTTAATAATTGAAAAAATCATTTTGACTATCCAAATCTATTACCTCAACACAACTTGCAATGAGTCCAAAGCAAGTATGTCAGAATCAAAGAGATTAAATTGTGTTTCAAAGACAACCAAAAGATAAAAAATAAGGAATCTCATACTGGAAAGATGTTTGGGTTTTGCCCATGCAGAGTCCTTTAATGAGAGTGTTTTTGGAAATGCACCCAATCAAATATAAGAAAATGGAACATATAAGAAGGTGATAAATTTTACGATTTATTGGGAAAAATAGCAGAAAGTAATATTACTAAATCATAGGGTTTTTTCAAATAACTGGTGAAGGCTAAAATGAAGTGAAATATCACTGAAGAAAATGACAATTTTACTAATGAAGTACTAGAATACTTTAATTAAAACTCGAATAATTGAACCAATTTGCCCAACTACTCTTCTCTGACAGAGTAAAACATATTTTGATATCTCAGGATGGGTATAGAGCTGTGGCTGTTTCCCCACTGAGACTCTATTTTACATTCACCTTTGTCACTTTCAGATTATATCCATGCCCAGGCCCCACCCCAGATTAATTAAACAACAGGGCCGAGGCATGAATAGTGTCAAAACTCCCCTTGGTGATTCTAATGTGCAGCCACAGTTAAGAAACATTGATTTAGAGCACCAGGAAAACTTTGTTCAAAATAGCCCCATGTATGCCATTGACTGAAGAACCACAATCAGCCTAAGAGGACTTCTCTAAGTTTGAATTTTAGTTATGATAATATTTTGTGGTTTTTTAAATTAGCAAATCCTTTTCTTAACATGCAGCAGAATTCAGTCTACTTAAAACAACAAGTTTATCTTGAAAAGAGTTAAATTTTCAAAAAGTAATGGAAGAATGAAGTAAATAGCAGATATGACCAGAAACAAGATCTATAATACTTAATAGACACCTCTCTCTCTCTCTCTCTCTCTCTCATGTCCACACACACACACACACACACACACGCACGCACACAATATTAGTCCATTTTCACCCTGCTATGAAGAACTACCAGAGACTGGGTAATTTATAAACAAGAGGTTTAATTAACTGATAGTTCTGTATGGCTGTGGAGGCCTCAGGAAAATTACAGTCATGGCAGAAGGTGAAGGGGAAGCAAGGCATGTCTTACATGGTGGCAGGAGAAAGAGAGAGAGCAAAGGGGCAGCTGCCAAACAATTTCAAACCATTAGATTTCGGGAGAACTCACTCACTCCCATAAGAACACCCTGATAGAAACTGCCCCATGATCTAATCACTTTCTACCAAGTCCCTCACTTGGTATTTGGGGATTGCAATTAGAGATGAGATTTGGGTTGGGCCACAGAGCCAAACCATATCACATTTGTGCACATGCACACACACATACACACACACACACACCCCAAACATAGGATATATCATAGTGGTAAACTTTCTCAATATTAAGTTGTAGAATGTTAGGAGAAATAGTGTGACTGCTTGAAGAGAAATGAATATCATCAAGAGATAGGTAAATGACACTTTGAAGCATCATGTTTGGGGAGAATGTCACAGTGCTCGGAATTGTATGAAAGCAAGGATTTTTGTGTCATATTAGGAAGAAGCATGACTTTGCTATTGCCTTCATTTGGAAGTTAAGTATGGTTAAAAAGGTACGTGTGGATGTCAGGTTAACAAGGGATGACCTAGACTGGACTATTTGATTGTCAGCTGCATTATGTTGGGAAAAAAATTTTCCCAAATCCCCTTAACTCTGTGGTTTCAGGTTAGCATTGACCAAAGTTGCAGTTGTGTGAGATTTGGCAGGTAAAAGAACAGAACCTTTGTTTTCCCGGTTATTGGTTAGAAGCAGTAATATTCAAAAGCAGTTTCCAGAGGACTCTAGTGTTTACTTGCTCCTGTCTGGTCTGTATCCAACTTTCCTGTAAGAGTGCCTCCCCTGTGACCAACAGTGACCTGAGGTTAACCACCATGCACTTCTAGAAACTTAGATGTGGAAACCGTGCAGAGCCCACAGCCTGCCATCATCCTCCCTTCACGGTTCCACTCCAGCAACTGATGTTCCTATTCTTCCAAACTTCCTTCTAAACTGACTTTGCCAAAATGGGTAGGGATTTTTCTCTAATCCTTCCAATTTCGTTTGATGCCTTAATTTTTATACTTCCTTCTCCTATTGTTTAATTCGTATGATAAATTTCTTATTCTGTAACACTCCCAACATTAATAGTACTGATTGAGTCCTGATTGATACATGATGAGACCAAATGCACTTGAAATCCAAACTCTGTAAAAATGAAAGTAGGAACATCAAAAAAAGGAAATATTGAACTTTCTTTTCAAGGAATATTGAAGAAGATAAAATACTGTAGATGTAATCAAAAAGACATTCTGAATGAAATCTTCAATTAACTTCAATTAAACTTGAAGAATGTGACATAAAATATAGATAAAATGAGCACTAAAATGTGCTTGGAAAACATTTTGAGATGGGGTTTACATTATACCTCATTTTATTCAATAAGTGGCTCAAATCTAAAGAAGACAGTTTCCAATAAAGCTTTTTAGTTGAGTTTCTAACAAGTCACAGGCACGCTTATCTGAAAGGGCATGTAGAATATCTTCTAAAACCAATGTTAAATCTAGATAATTATATATACAATTAGAAAGTTCTTGTTGAATTCTTATTGAGTTATGAAACAACTGACTTATTAAATGTGTTGTCCAGAAAATGTATGCATTATATATAAAATATTTTAATATTTATGAACAACTATTAAGATCTTCTAGAACATTGAGTCTATCTTTTCTTATTAACACTAGAACATTCTCTTTAGCTATAGTACAACATTTTTAACTAGATTGGGTAGCACATAACTTTTTTTAATTTTTGTTTTACCTTTCAATCCAGGGTTCTGGTGACAGTTTTCAAGTATTGTTAAAAAGGCAGGCACTGACCACTTAGTTGTATAAAAAATACATGGTCTTTATGATCATGAAAAACAGAGAAAGGATATAGAAAGATTGTCATAGGTTCAAAATCAATAAAACACATTGTATTTTTCAGAAGTTCAGTTATATTGAGGAAGGTAGACACACAAAGAAGAGTAACTGAGCTACTTTTCTCTATAACATCTAGAAGAGCCTTTACTTATAAATTTTAAGTGATTTCAGGTTTAGAAAAAAATAAATAGCTCCCATAGCTACTTAGTCCAACAATATTTTTGTGGTCTATAAGAAACCAACGTAGTGGTTTGACTGGACTTTTAACTTCTGTCCAGATATTCTCAGGTCTCACCCCTGGAACTCAAAACTAGTCCAAGTTTCATGAAAATTACTAATTTTTTTAACATAGCTTTTCTGCCTCTTTCACTTCATTGGGCAAAATTGGGTAAGCTGGTATAAGGAAATAGTTATGTCAGCTTGAGCCTGTCTGTATTATTGTATTAATTATATGTTATTATTTTTTCACCATCAGGGAGCTGTTTCAATCATCAAATATTAGTTTAACAGCAGCAAATTGCATTAGACAAAAAACAACTAAGAGTTTTTGAAGGACCAAGCAGTGACTAAGATTTTATTTGTTACTGTTTGTGGTGAAGGAAAAATATTGTGTTTAATGGAAGTTGCATTTACCATATTGAAATATAAATGCACAGAATGGCTTTTTAAATTATCAGCTGTCTTTGCTCTCAACTCTGCTTTGGAACAAAACCAGTAACAGAACAAATATATTGCTTCGCATGCTGAGTTATTGTGACGTTGTCCCTTAAGTATTCTTTACACATGTGCCAAACACTCATTAGAATACTCCTGCATTGAATGTCTTCTAACAATACACCCATGTGCACTGTAGGCTTTAATACAGAATGCCAAAATTGTCTTAGAGGTGTCTGTGGAAAAGCAGTTTTCTTTGCTAAGCTTCAGTGAACCCATTTAAGAGACTAGGGATGAAGGCAGAATTGTTTGTCCATAGCTTCCTATCCTAAAAAATACTTTTCAATATATAGCTCCCATAGCTACTTAGTCCAATAATATTTTTGTGGTCTATATGAAACCGACTTAGTGGTTTGACTGGATTTGCATCTTAGTAATGAGCATGATATATATTCCATGATATAAAAGTAAATTGGAGTGAAAATATACTCTTAAGATGTTGATTTTTTTTTAATAAAAAATGTACTAACCTAGACTCTGGAACTAAACATATGTGTAAGTGCTCTGCTTCTTGTCTTCAAGGAGAATATAGTAAACAATGAATTATAAAGTAGTGGTGTTAAATTTCTAAAATGAAGCAGCTATTAAATAAATTTCCATGGAGATGTTTAGAAAGATTTCTCAGGATAGAAGGCACTTATAGCTGCTACAGGCATAAAGAAGAGGAAATACAGAATTTCAGAAATAGAGTACAACATCTGCAAAAGCATATGTGATAGAGGTTATGAATTGTTTTCATCTGACTAGGTGTGGCCATATACTATATTCAGGACATTAGAAAGTAAAAAAAAAAGTTATGTCCTCTTTTTTCAGGTCATATCCTCTAAAAAGATAGCCAGATACAGTGGTGCATACCTACAGATCCAGCTACTCTGGAGGCTGAGGTGGGAGGATTGCTTGAGCCCAGGAGTTTGAGGCTGCAGTGAGCTAAGATTACGCCACTGCACTGCAGCCTGGGTGACAGAGTAAGACCGTGTCTCTAAAAAAAAAATTAAATCTAAAACTAAAATTTAAAAAAAAGTTGCTTTTTTTTGCTTCTTCCTTTTCCTCTTTTTTATAATAAAATTCAGACAAGGTGATAGTGAGTAAACTTTAACTCACTATGTGAGGGCTCTGTCCTGGGAATTAGTTGAGCAACCCAATTAGAAGAGAACTGCTATTTGTCTACTCTGAATTGCCTATGTCTAAACTGTTACAAGAGAAAAAAAATAAAATGACAGCTGCTATATTTTCTGCTCTTGTAACGGTAGCTTAGCTTATACTCTAACCAATACATTATGAAAGAATGAGATAAGATGTCATGCTTGTATTATGTTTAGAAAAGCTGGAGACTCAGATTGAATGAGGATACTGATTAGATCAAAACCTTGAAGGAAATGTCAAGATGATATTTTGAAGACCCTCCTATGAATGAGGTTTGAACTGTGTATAGATACATTCAAGAGCCATCATATTTTTAAGCAGTCTAGTAATATGATCAATTCAGAGCACATATTTAGGTCAGTACAATCACACAATTTCTGGTAACAGCATCCCAAATTCCTTTTGAGGAATTTACTTCTTGTATGAATCATCCATGGTATGATAAATCAGGGTGAACTAGTAGTCATCTGATAGCCATGTGACCTGATCCTATCTCCCAGAACTTTAAAACTTGAGTGGATTAGTACACATATGTACACATGTTTATCCATTAAATATATATTCATTAATTTACTTATCTTTTATTTTGTGTCACACACTGATCTAGAGATCAGGGTTAGTGTTAAAAAAGATAAAAATTCCCACCTCCGTCGAGTTTTTGTTTTACAAATATCTACATGCACTGAATCATTTTAGCAATAGTACCCAGATTGTAAGTTTTCTGTTCATGTATCCTAGTGTTATCTTTGTTCCTGTACTTTCTTATGCTTTCCCCCCAAGTTTTCTGCTGAACAAAATGTTTCCAAAATTTCTACAAATTTTCCATTTCCTAAGTTAGAGATAGTGTCTATTGCAAACAAAAATACCAAATATAGATTTGAGTTAAAGAAGTAATACTTTGATTCAGTTCAATTTGACAGACATTTATTACTTATCTGCTGAATACCGGAAACTGTGTGATGTTCTGGAATCAATTAAAAAAAGACATGATACTATTTGTTGTAAATTGAATATTGAACCAAATGTTAACCCATCATGCATCCATACCCTTCACTACAAACTTACCATGGTGAGTATAGTCTCTTGGCCTTTGACTTTGGACTTGATCTAGTGATTTGATTTAGCCATTGGCATGCAGGTAGGCAAGACAGTATGGCAGTTTCAAAACTAGAACTTTAAAAGCATAACATTTATTTCTGCATTCTTGTGTCTCTGCCAACAGCATGCAAAGAATATATTCTAATTAGATCACTATTTCATAGTGGGTGAGGAGTGTAGAGCTGAATCAGACCAACCCACCTGTAGAACAGAAAGAAAAATAATTATGTTTGGGGGTGGTTTTAATGGAGGTTTATTATGAAATTGTTACATTTTTTCTTTTGTTAAGCAATGTAAGGACTCCAGGAGAGACAGGAACATTATATCATTTTCATGTACCTTGCTTATACATTGCCTTCAAGTGAACCCAATTATCTTCCTTTACAATGACTTTCAACAAAAATCCCCTTATACTAGCATAGAGTCAGTTGATCACTAGAATATATTGCTTAATATAGGGTGTGTCATCCAGATACAATTTCTGCAAGATAAAATTTCTAGAAAATCTATAATGGGAAAACTCACTAACTGTGAATACTGCCAAAGTGAATAATTTCTCAAATCTTTATTTTACCTAAATTCACATATATGTAAGGTATATCTATATAGATATATATATGCTATATATCATATATATCACATATGATATATATATGCTCGATCATATCTATATATCTGTATATCTTATATATATAATATCCTATATATATTTTAAAGACATAGAAAAAATATGAGAGTGCATATAGAATGACCAAAAACCCTAAATAGCTAAAACAATCTTAAGCAAGATAAACAAAACTGTAGGCATCACACATTCTTATGTCATACTACATTGCAAGGCTATAGTTATCACAACAATATTACACTGTCATCAAAAAGACATACAAACTGATGGCACAGAATAAAAGTCTGAAAAAAACATGCAAATATGGTCAACTAACTTAAAAGTGCCAATAATATGCAATAATGAAAGAATAGTTTCTTCAATAAATGGTGCTGGGGAAACTGAGTATCTATATACAAAATTAAAATTGCATTCTTCTCTTACACAATTGAAAATCAGTTCTAAATAGATTAAAGACTAAAACATAAGTTTTATGAAACTATAAAACCCTGAACATAAAACAGAGAAAATCCTCCTTGACGTCGGTCTTGGCAATGATTTTTTTGCATAATACTAAAACACAGGCAACAAAACAAAAAAACAAGTAGGATAATATCAAACTAAAAGGTTTTAACACAGCAAAGGAAACAACCAATATAATGGCAACCTACTGAATGGGAAAAAAATTGTAAACCATATAACAAATAAGAGGTTAACATTAAACATATATAAAGAACATGTATGACTCAGTAGCCAAATATAAAAGCAAATAACCCAATTTACAAAGTGTGCAAAGGAACTGAACAGACATTTTTCCAAAGAAGACATACAAATAACCAACAGGTATATGAAAAGGTACTCAAACAATACCAGTAGTCAAGGAATGACAATTCCAAACCACAATGATATTGCATCATACCTGTTGGGATGGCTATTTTCTAAAAGTTAAAAGACAACAAGATTTGGGGAGAATGTGGAGAAAAGGAAACCCTTATATATTGTTGGTGAAAATATAAATCAATAAAGTTATATGGCAACCAGTATGGAGTTTCCTTAAAAAATAGAAAATGACATTGCTCTATGAGCCAGTATTTCCACTTCTGTGGTATATATTCAAAGGAAATCAAATCAGTGTGTCAAAGAGATATCTGAACTTTCATTTTTATTGCAGCATTATTCACAGTAGCCAAAATATAGAAACAACATAACTTCTCTCAACAGGTGGATAAAGAAAATGTGGTATTTATGCATACAATAAAATATTATTCAGCCTAAAAAAATAGAAATCTTGCCATTTGCAGCCAAATTGATGGACTGGAAGTGCATTATACTAAGGGAAATAAGCCAGAGAGATAAAGACAAATACTGCACAACCTCACTTAAATGTAGTATCTAAAAAAGTTTAACTCATAGAAACAGAGAGTGGAATAGTGGTCACCAGGCACTGGGAAGTGGAAAAAGTGAAGAGATGCTGGTCAAAAAGTAAAAAACTTTAAGTTCTTAGACGAATATCCTCTGGAGATCTAATGTATAGCATGGTGATTATAGTTAATAATACTTGAAATGTGCTAACAGAGTAGATCTTAAGTATTCTCACCATACACAAACAAAAAGTAATAATCGTTTGTGAGGTAATAGATGTAATTAATGTGAAAATAATTTTATAATGTGTGCATATATCAAAGCATCATCTTATACGATTTAAATATATATAATTTTAAATATGTGTTTTCTTTTTAAATTTTTTTTACTATTGCACTTTAGGTTCTGGGGTACATGTGCAGAACATGCAGGATTGTTGCATAGGTATATACATGGCAATGTGGTTGGTTGCACCCATCCCCCTGTCACCTATATCTGGCATTTCTCCCCATGTCATCCCTCCCCAACCTCCCCACCCCCTGACATATCAAAAGCTGAAAAAAATAACATTATATATTTGACTTGTTAGATAGATAGATGATTAATAGCTCATTGACTAGTAGTGAGATAAACTCCTATCAAAAAACGACTCATTTGGTGAATAAATATATAATTTATGCTGAAGAATATTCCATGTATATTTGGGAAGAATGTATGTTCTAATGCTTTTAAATGAAGTGCTATGTATACACAGTTTTGTACAAGTCCTCTATTTCCTTATAGATCTTGTATGTAGTTTTTCTATCCATTATTGGAAACAAGATATTGATATGTTCAATATTATTGTCTAATTGTCTTATTATTGTCTATTGTCTAATTGTAATTTTTCTTTATGTTATTTTGGGACTCTGCTGTTAAATGAATATGTGTTTATAATTGTTACATGCTCTTCATTGACACTTTTCTCAAGATATAATAAGAGTTTTGACTTACTTTATATTTTATATGATATTTGGCTATCCCTGTTTTCTTTTGCTTATGACTTGCAGAGAATGTCTTTTTCCATCCTTTCACTTTTAACCTATTTGTATCTTTGGATATAAAGAAAGTCTTTCCTATGAAGTACAGATATTTATCTTTTTTTAAAAAAATCTATCTGCTAATTTCTACATTTTAATCAGACTTAATTTACATTCAAAGTAATTACCAATAAGGAAGGACTTTTGTCATTTTGTTATTACTTTCTATATGTCTTATGTGCTTTTTGTTACTGAATTCCTCCAAAACTGCATTCTTATATGTTTAGTTGACTTATTATAGTATACAATTTTGATTTCATTACATTAGCTTTATGTATATAGGTGTTACTTATTTTATTGCAGCTAACTTAAAAATTACAATTAACATTTTAATCATATAAAAACCCCATTTGAATTAATACCAACTTAGCTTCAATAGTTTTTGAAATTTCTACTTCTATACATCTGACTCTTATGTTTTCATTGTCACAAATTACATCTTAATACATTGTGTGACCATTATTATAGATTTATAATTAGTTTTTAATTTATTTTTCTTTTATATAATATAGAAAATATAGCAGTACAAAACAAATACAATAATACTAGCATCTACATTTATCTAAATCAAAGTTCTCTTTCTTCATATGACTTACATTTCTGTCTGACATCTTTTTGTTTCAGCTTGAAGGACTTCCTTTAAGCATTTCTTGTAGAACACATCTATTAGTAGAAAACTCCTTGAGCTTTTATTTATACGATACGATGTTATCTTAATATATCTTGTGAAACAGAATCTTGCAGAATATATAATTCTTTATTTAGTGTTCTTTTCTTTCAGCACTTTAAAAATGCCATCCCACTCCCTTCTGGATTCCATAGTTTCTGATGAGAAATCTACAGTTCATCTATTGAGGATCTCTTAAATAATATGAATCATTTCTTTCTTGCTGATTTTAAGATTATCTCTTTGTTCTTGTATTTCAACAGTTTTATTATAGCATGTGTCACTCTAGATCAGTCTATCTAAAAACTTTTGTTGAGATTAATATCTTTTATCAGATTTGGAGTTTTGTTGATCATAATACCTTCAAATATATATTTTTTGCCCCTTTCTCTCTTTTTTTTTTCTTGAATTTCCATTATGTGTATAGTCTCCCACAAGTCTCTTAGAATCTGCTCATTTTACAGTACTATTCTTTCCTTCTGCTCCACACACTGAATCATTTCACTTGACCTTTGTTTAAATTTGCTTATTTTTTTTCTTCCTACTCACGTCTTCCGTTGAACTTCCTCAATGAAATGTTCATTTCAGTTATTGTACTTTTCAGCTTCAAAACTTTTATTTTGTTTCTTTTATAATTTTTATCTTTGTTTATATTCTCTATGTGTTGAGCTACCATTTTCCTCTTTCCCTTTAGTTATTTGTCTGTGAGAGGTTTTTTTTTGTCTGTTTAAACATATTTAAGACAGTTGATTTAAAGTTTTTATACAGCATGTTCAATGACTTTGATTCCTAAGGTTTTATTAATTTTTTTATTTGATTGTACTATATTTTCTTATTTCTTCAAAAGCCTCATATTTATTTCATGAAACTTTCCATTTTTAGTATTGTGGTAGGTACTACATTCTTTGTTGCATTTGGCATTTGTGGTCTCTGTTCTTCTAGTTAGTGCTCTGCTAGTCATCTTTTATTTTGAATTTTAAAATGTGGTAATCGGGCAAATCAGATTCTCCCACTTTTCAGGCTTAGTTCTTATTGCTTACAGTAGATTGCAGTTGTCCATTTTTCTAGTGACTTTTTCAAACTGTTTTTGCATATATTGTATTACTTTTTATATATGGTTACTGAAGTCTCTGTTCCATTAGCTCACCAGTCAGCCAATGACCTAGCAGAGTTTTCTTTAAATACTTGGAGTGACAGAAAGAGAGGGAAGGAAGGAAGGAAGGAAGGAAGGAAGGAAGGAAGGAAGGAAGGAAGGAAGGAAGGAAGGAAGGAAGGAAGGAAGGAAGGAAGGAAGGAGGGAGGGAGGGAGGGAGGGAGGGAGGGAGGAAGGAAGGAAGGAAGGAAGGAAGGAAGGAAGGAAGGGAAAAGGGAGGGAGGGAGGGAGGAAAAGGCAGGCAGGCATAATAATAAATTATGTCTGTTTTGGGGCTTAGCCTGCCCGTTTCAGCTCTGTCTTAGCCTTTACCTCTTGCAAGTGTGGAGCTTAAAGTTTAGCAGAGGTCAAATTTGTGACTTCTTCATATCTTTTCTGAGTGTCTTGCCCTGTTCACGTGTATGGCCTTTTAGTTAACCTGGTATGTCCGGGAACTTTTTAAAGTCTTTATTCCCCAAAACTCTCACTTCCCAGATTTTTCTCCAAGCCTTTCAGCGTGTCAAACATTTGCTCCATCTGCTACTTTTTGCGCCAGGTGGAAACACCTTTTCATTTGTCTTTCAATGTTTTTATAGCCTTTCCTACCTGATAAAATTCTTCAGCAAAACAAATAAAACAAAAAAAATTCCTTGTGTTAATACTTGGGAAAACTGTCAGGTAAGACAAACAAACAAAACCCAATATTTCTTGGTGACAGGGCTGCTCTACTCCTTCAGATATCAAATATTCACACTGGGAATGCAGGCTACAGTCTCTGAAAAGGTTTGGCTGCATCCGCACCTAAATCTCATTTTGAATTCCCTCGTGTTGTGGGAGGGACCAGTGAGAGGTAATTGAATCAATCATAAGGCAGGTTTTTCTAATGCTGTTATTATGGTAGTGAGTAAGTCTCATGAGATGGTATTAAAAAGGAGAGTTTTGCCGCACAAGCTTTCTTCTCTTTTCTGCCATCGTGTCAGTGTGTCTTTCACCTTCCACCATGATTGTGAGACCTCCCAGCCACATGAAACAGTAAGTCTAGTAAACCTCTTTCTTTTGGAAATTGCCCAGTTTCAGGTATGTCTACACAGCAGCATGCGGAAAGGAGAAGCAGCTAGGGTTAGTTAAAATGCTACAAAGATCATATTCCACGCTTAAGTTGCCTTTCTTCTGGATAAGTGTTTGCTTGGTTGCTCTAAACCCTCAACTAGCTCCCTGAGTTCCAGTAGGATTGATTTTGATAGTTTCTGTTAGCAGTTTTAGTTTTTCAGGGAAGAAATGAACCCCCAGAGTTACCTACTCTGCCATTTTCCCTGACATTACTTAATTCCTACATTTCTTAATGTGATTATCCACTCTCAGAGAACACATGATTCTAGTTCTTAGCTCTTCCAGTATAAAAGAGGTCACATGTATTATACAGAAATGTATTTATATATATAAAATAAGTTATAATCAGTAATGATGCAGGGTAGAGTTGGGTAAGCCAATCGAGGAAAGTAACTAGTTCTGTGTTGCTTTGTTATTTTCTGAGAGAGCAAGGTGCCGAGCCCTCATATATATTCATTCATTTCTTTTTAAATGCACAGTTCTGTATAGAAGAAAAGGTTGCTGTTGAATATTAACTAGCTCAGATTTTGTAACGTTTAGTTTCCTGTTGGGGACATAAAAGCTAGATAAATACTAAAACATTACCAGTCCTAAAAGCCACATTGGTCTTATAATGATGATAGTGAAATGTTTTAATACCTCACACTTCCATAAATTCACATTTAAAGAAGAAAGAAGTAATACATTTTGTGTTAAAATCACAATAAAACTTTAAATTCCAATCATCGTTATCTCTACATTTTCTTAAAGGGATACTGTCCTACTTCTCTCACATTTGCATCTTATATTTTTGGCTTTTAGCATTGATTCAAATAAGACTAAATGTAGAGAATAGTATGTGTGTACATGTACAGGGCAGAAAATAAAATGATAAAATTATGTAATGGAAGAATTCATTGAGAAATGTTTGTGCCAACATGTTAATTTAATTAACTGCTTAGCAAAATGTAAGAAGGTAAGAGGGCACTTTATGCGATTTGAATAAGCTAGGGAGAGTTGAACCCCTGGACTAGAAATGGTATATATATGCAGCATGCACAGTCTAGGATTCTTTTTTTTTCCATGATAATCGTGAACTACAATAAACTGTTTTATAAGAAAAGAATACCTAGTAGCCAGCCAATTATGTGTTTAGATGTACAAATATTCATATATCACTGCTGGTTGTAAACCTCTTTCTAGCAACTTTTATTAGCATTTTTATTTGCAGACAATTTTAATGAGCATCGTAGCTTCTGTCCCTCTCATAACCAAGGCTGATGTCATCCTGCCTAATAATACTTAGTTATATCCAAAGTTCAGAATTTTGTGATGTTGATGTCTTTTCTGGGCTTTGCCTTATAAAGGTGGTAGGTGATCTCTGAAGGCAACTTTTCAACCTGACACAGGCCCCACTGTTTTACTCTAACAGAGTTTCCCAGCTGGAGACTATTTCATGTTGGAGAGATGGTGATACATTTTTAAAAGTTTGTAAAAGGTCTAAATGGAAACAAAGGTTTCCCCACACTTTAATTGCCTATAACACACTTGAAATTTTATCTGAAGAGAAAAATAAATCTCAAACATCAAGTTTTGTGGTTTCACAGCACTGCTCAAGCTTGAAGTCATCAAGATATATATTCAGCATTAACAATTAATCATTTGAAATACAGCCAACCAGTGTGAATGGTTTATCCTTCCCTGATGAATGATGGCTTGGGGGATAAGTGCCTCAGAATCATTTTTCTTAGAAGAAAAATAATACTTTATTAATAAATTAGGACTCAGAATCTTTCATTTAAAGACCTCTAGTTACTTTTTTTTTCCAGGGGAAAAAGCATTTTGTCATTTTAAAACAAGGAAATGGATGTGTGTGTTAAGTGATTTATCCCAGGTCTGACTGAAAGATTCAGAATTAGCTTCTATTTTTGCTTATGTCTATTTTTTGCCTAACCCTGAGGGGGCACTCAGTGGCATATGTAGAGAAGGTGTGTGCAGATGTCCACCACATGGGCTTTTACCATGCATGTCCGTTTCACATGTTAACCTGCCGTGTTCCCTTGAGTGTTCTTTTTTGGGACTTTTAAGAAGAGTGGAGATAATGTCATTGAAAACCAAAGCTCACAATCTCAGCTAATTCTAAGATTTCAATAGGATATACTGATACTTGAAATTTTAAAACAAGATATTTTGACATTATTTCATACTAAGAGAAATTAGAAATGCTAAAGTTGATTGCAGGGCTAGTGAATTTTTAAACATTTTTCTCACTGAAACACAAAAAAAGAATATTTAGAATTTAGCCTCTCTTGTAAGGGTAAGACTAAAAGTAGGAGTAAAATGGAAGGGAAGTGATTTTTAAAGATTGATCAGTTTTCTGGCAGATATCTCTATAAATAACCTTAACAATGCATGAATTATTCTGTGTTTCTGTTTCTAACTCACATATCCTTTGCTTTCTCTATATTGTTTATGATTTTATTTCAGGCCTCAGAGTAGATTAATAAATAAAATCCTCTTGGGTTTTGCAAGTATGTTGGAATTTCACCATTTTGTATTCACCTCAGGAAGCCATGCTTTTTACTGATAACACCTGTGCTTCAGGCATAAAGCAGAAATAAACTTATTAACATTTGCTTTCCATTTGCAATTTAAACAGAAGACAGATTCACAAATGTGACTTTTATCATCTCCTGGAAAGTGCATTTGTGGTTCTTAGGCTTTCAGCATCATTACCAGTATGTTGAACAGAAACTAAGTAAAAACCAATGAAGTTGCCAACAACCAGTCTGTTTCCTTAATCTGGAATTTCTGATGTAAATTTTCAATGAGTATTTAATGAGACCCTAGTTCAATGCGGTTTTTTTGTGAGTGAAATAATTGTATATCCACATGACATTGCCTAATCCCAGCACTTAGGGAGGCCGAGGTAGGTGGATCACAAGGTCAGGAGTTCGAGACCAGCCTGACCAACATGGGGAAACCTTGTCTCTACTAAAAATACAAAAATTAGCTTGGTGTGATGGCACACACCTGTAATCTCAGCTACTCAGGAGTCTGAGGCAGGAGAATTGCCTGAATCCAGGAGGCGGAGGTTGCAGTGAGCTGAGATTGCGCCATTGCCCTCCAGCCTGGGTAACAAGAGTGAAACTCCCTCTCAAAAAAAAAAAAAAAAAGAAAAGAAAAGAAAAAGAAAAGACATTGCCAACCCAAATCCTGGACTTATTCTGTTTGTCCCTGTTTCCTCCTGTCATTATTAACCCCTGCCCTGTTTCCAAATTTAATTCCTAGGAAACTTAAGCCCTAGAAATAGAATATTATAACAGGAAAATTGGCTTGTTTCTGAAATTTTCTCAGTACTCTTATTCCCCTCAGTGTGAAATTCTTTTAGTTAAGACTCCAAAACTGTAACAGAAGTACAGGAGTAGACAAAAGGATTGAGTGGGGAATCCACATTCCTCCGTACTTAACTCTATCTCAGTGGAGCATCGTGGCCTCAGGGTATGTTTTTACTGTCACAGTTAGAAAAGTACTACGGTCAAGGTGGGAGGAAATAGGCAAGTATGCTAGTATTCTTTCAGCATTCCGGAATAGCCCACCTACCAAAAACATTGTACATCATTCTATGGAACTTCCAAATATATTTGTCATTTAATATTGCATATCAGTGTGACAGTTTAATATTATAATATTTAATATTGCATATTAAATAGTGTGAAAGTCATGTCTGTAGAAATATAATCTTAAAATATGTCTTCATATAACAGTTAAAACTAGAGTAGTTTTCATAATTTTAATATTCATCAAATTTTCCAGGAAACGATACTATGTAAATAGATTGAACATTGTATTTTCTGTTGTTTAAAATTTCAACAAGAATGGTTTACCATTTAGAGAAAATCACATGAGTAGAAAGGTCACTATCGGATACTGGAGTCGTCAATATAACCATCAATTTGAATTTATGTGTGGTTCATTAATATTCCTATATATAGAAGCAAGCATATGATCATTCTGTTTTCTAGTAGTCATCCCAAAGCATTTACATATTGAATACAAATTATAATAAACTGGTTTTAGATTCCTTTTATAGATTACTGTTAGAATATTATGTTAATTTTAAGTAATAAGTATTTAATATTCTTTGTAAATTCCATTCGAATGCTAAAGAGGGATTTATATCATAAAGTTATTAAAGGAGGACACTGGGCCTTCTAGAATTAAGAATCATAACTCTGTTATAAATGAAGTGATTATGGAAAAATAAAGGGCATAAAACAAGAATAGACCCATTATCTGTGATTGAATTCAAGTTAGAATACTGAATAGAAGATGATCCAAAACAAATCAGCGCTAAGAGAAAGCATGGCTTTCTGACTCAACTGGAGCCAGGTGGCAGAAGCGGTTTCAAGTGGCTGGCTGGTTAATTCAAAGGGCATTTGTCTAAGAATGTGGGAAGAAGAAAGTGAGTAATGATTAAACAGTCAGGGTCTAAAGGAGCTGCTAGCTGAGTGGATGAGGGTACAATCAGTGGTGAGGGCAAAGCTAGAATGGTGTTTGGATTTCTGCTCAGCACAGAGGCTTTACGTGCTAAGCTCTGGCCAGGCTATTTGACCTTTTCATAAAGGAAACCTGAGTAATTAGATTGCCCTCCTCTGGTGCTTCCTTTTATGTCTTCTTCCATTCTCTCCCGCACTTCGTTTCCACGGGCCTCTTGTTTCTTGGTCACCTGTGTGAATGCTGGCCCCCTGCATTGCCATCCCTTTAGACCTTTCTGTTCTCACCTGGATAGCAATTCCTGAGGTGCTTTTTATCTCACCTTCCAGTATCCACATGTGCCTGATGGACTGCTCTCTCAAAACTACACTTTTGGTATGGGGGGGATCTGTGCAGGCCTAAATTTCTGTGTGTTTGCTGAACTCACATCTGGCATAGAATGTCTTCTAAAATAGTCAACTACCCCTTACCCAACTTTTTATTCTTTATCGCTGCCCTGGATCAAGGACTGTCACATGTATAGGGAATTTACAATAGGACCTTTAAAGGATGATTCAGTCATTCAGTTTGTTTAGGTACCATTTAGCTGATGTTTTTTTTTTTAGCACAACAAATAGAAAAATTCCTTTCACTTTTGATCCCTGTAATCATTATGTGGATCTCAGAAAAAAATCTTAAGATGATATCTAAGCACCCCATGCCATTTGCCATAAAGTGAGACCATTTCACTGTTACAAGTTGGCAGACTTTTCACTAAAGTATTCCATGGTAAATATTTTTAGTTTTGTGGGTCAGATAGTCATCCTTACAACTATCCAATACTGCCATTGAAACCAAACACAGCCCAAGGTGAATCATAAACAAATGAAGATGGCATTTTCCAATACAAATTTGTTTACAAAAATGGTAGGTGAGCTGGATTTGATCAACAGGCTGTTAAGTAACTCTGGACTATGAAATTGGCAGTTTTAATTGCTTAGTTAATTAATTTGAAATTAAATTTGTTTCATCATTCTTTTCTTTTGTGTAGCCTATGCCTAAGATGTTTCCAATGTAAAACTTCTACTTTGCCCACCCAGATGAATCAGTGAAACTCATGTAAGATAGTCTGTGATATATAGTATTACATTTACTATCTAAAGCAGCCACTTACAATTTGTTAAGCCTTGTCAAAATTCTGAAGATAGGAATATAAATGATCAAACTAAAAATTGAAATAAAGTCAAAATTTGTTGTTGTAAGGAGGTATCATATTCTTTGCCTTGCTCCCCCATCTCACTCTTACAACTGCTTGAACTGCTTTCCAGTAGTTAAATTGTATAACCAAGGTAACCTTTTTCAGACAATGAGAGCTAATTCAAAAAGCATCAATGCTAGTGCTAATGAAAATATAATATTGGGAAGATATTTACCTAGCCATTAGTAATACCATTATTCATTTGTGGCTCAGTCAGGAAATATTTGTGCATATATGTGGAGAGAAATTGTTTTTCAATAAAAATTCTCTAAATCTAATTATTATACATTTTATCAAAAATTTTCACATGACAGGTTGAAGGCGATCTTTCTAGAATCAAAATCAGAGCTTGAAAAATATATTTATAATGAATTTAAATTTAATTTTAAACATTGGATGACTTTCACTTTAAAAGTTTTACCTAAAGTATCTCAAATAAATGTTAATCTACATAACTTTAAAAATTTAGGATTTTTAATATAGCATTTAGGAGATAGGGCCAGGGTCCAAGCTCTTAAACAATAGTTTAGTGACATGTCTAATATGCTCTGAAGAATCTTTACATTTATTTTTGCAAAAAGAAAGAAAAGCCTGTCATTTCTCAGAAATAATTTAGAAATTTTTCATTTTACTCTTTTCTGTATCTTAATCAAATTTCAATTTTTTTTTCATTTATCTATTTACCAAATACTTAATGATGGATTTCTACATCCAAGACCTGTTTATGCCAAGGTAAAGAAACATGATTCTTGTTCTTATGGAGTTTCTTATGGAGGCTAATAGTGGGGTCAGGGTAAACATGTAATTGAAGAAATAACATGGATTTAAAATGTAACCAATTAATATATAAGCGGAGATAACAGGACAGGCATGGTGTAGGGGAGACAGAGATCATCTCCAACCTCCTTTTAGTCCTTACGTGAGCTCTTCGGCTATATCTAGAAACAAATTTGACTCCAGATCGAATACAAAATTGAAACAAATTGACTCCAGGCAGATTAATGAGAGAAAGGCAAACAAATTTTATTGGTTTTACACGTGCATAGGGATCTTTACAAGAGAATGAAGTCCATAGAGGTGACCAAGGCAAGATGTTCGAATACATTTTAGACAATGATACATTTGAGAGGAAAGGATGGGACAAAGAAACTCTGACTGGGACAGTACATTTCTAGAAGAGTCACTAGGAAATATATCGGTGGGGGTTGGGGGTGGAGATTCAATGGAAGATAATGGTTCCCTCATTATGTATATTTATTCAGCTTCATTGCAGCCAGTAATTCCCAGTCTCTGGAGATAAAGGCTATTTTCTCCCCCTGGTATGAAGAAGTTATCCTTCCCAAAGGAATCTTTATAACTTGCTGCATGCAGGATGAAACACAGTCAACTAATCCATTTTGAAACTACATTTTACCAACATTTAATCAATAAACCAATTTGGTGCATTTTAGGATGGCACATCATTTACTCCTTCATTATTATAGCATGAGCTATGCATATAAAAGGAAGACACATGTCCTTTTTGTTGTACATACATACTCTGATCCAAAGGGTTGATTCAGAGAGAATTCAGGGCATAAGTATGTCTGGTGTTAGTAACAAGATGTTCCTCATACAGTGACAGAAAATAACAGAGTGATGGAGGATAGGGAGGAAGGGAAGATGTGATAAGAGAGAGATGCCTTTTGCATATGGTCAGGAAAGAAACTTTGGAGGAGTTTATAAACAGAGAAGAAAACAGATTCAGCCATATTGCCACAGGGAAAGAGTTTTCTAGGAAGAGAATAGAACAAAAACCAAAACCATAAGTTTGGGAAGGGCAGTGTTTATTTGAGGAAATTTTTTTTTAATTGTACTTCAGGTTCTGGTGTACATGTGCAGATCGTGCAGGATTGTTGCATAGTACATAAATGGCAAGGTGGTTTACTGCCTTCATCCCCCCATCACCTATATCTGGTATTTCTCCCACATTATTCCTCCCCACTCCCCAACCCCCAGCTGTCCCTCCCCTAGCCCCCCACAACTGACCCCAGTGTGTGATGCTCCCCTCCCTGTGTCCATGTGTTCTAATTGTTCAACACCTGCCTATGAGTGAGAACATGGAGTGTTTGGCTTTCTGTTCTTGTGTCAGGTTGCTGAGAATGATGCTTTCCAGATACATTCATGTCCCTATGAAGGACATGAACTCATTGTTTTTTATGGCTGCATAGTATTCCATGGTTTATCTCTGCCACATTTTCTTTATTCAGTCTACTATTCATGGACATTTGGGTTGGTTTCAGGTCTTTGCTATTGTAAACTGTGCTGCAACGAACATATGTGTGCATGTGTCTTATAATAGAACAATTTATAATTCTTGGGATATATACCCAGTAATGGGATTGTTGGGTCAAATGGCATTTCTATTTCAAGGTTGTTGAGGGAGTGCCACACTGTCTTCCACAATGATTGCACTAATTTGCACTCCTACCAACAGTGTAAAAGTGTTCCTATATCTCCACGTCCTCTCCAGTATCTGTTGTCTCCAGATTTTTTAATGATTGCCATTCTAACTGGTGTGAGATGGTATCTCAATGTGGTTTTGATTTGGATTTCTCTAATGACCATTTTTTCATTTTTGTTAGCCTCATAGATGTCTTCTTTTGTAAAGTTTCTGTTCATATCCTTCACCCACTTTTGAATGGGTTTGTTTGTTTTTTTTTTTCTTGCAAATCTGTTTTAGTTCTTTGTAGAATCTGGATATTAGCCCTTTGTCAGATGGGTAGATTGCAAAAATTTTTTCCTATTCTGTTGGTTGCCAGTTTGCTTTAATGATTGTTTCCTTTGCTGTAAAGAAGCTCTGGACTTTAATTAGATCTTATTTGTGTATTTTGGCTTTTGTTGCCATTGCTTTTGATGTTTTAGCCATGAAGTACTTGCCTATGCCTATGTCCTAAATGGTTTTGCCTAGGTTTTCTTCTTTGTTTTTTTAAGGGTTAGGTCTTATGTTTAAGTCTTTCATTCATCTGGAGTTAATTTAGTGTAAGGAGTCAGGAAGGGGTCCAGTTTTTGCTTTCTGCACATGGCTAGCCAGTTTTCCCAACACCATTTATTAAACAGGGAATCCTTTCCCCATTGCTTTTTTTTTCTCAGGTTTGTCAAAGATCAGATGATTGGAAATGTGTGGTGTTGCTTCTGAGGCCTCTGTTCTGTTCCACTGGTTTTTGTCTCTGTTTTGGTAGCACTACCATGCTGTTTTGATTACTGTGGCCTTATAGTATAGTTTGAAGTCAGGCAGCATGAAGCCTCCAGCTTGGTTCTTTTTGCTTAGAATTGTTTTGGCTATGTGGGCTCTCTTTGGGTTCCATATGAAGTTTGAAGTTTTTTTTTTTCCAGTTCTGTGAAGAAGGTCATTGGTAGCTTGATGGGGATAGCGTTGAATCTCTAAATTACTTTGGGCAGTATGGCCATTTTCACAATGTTGACTCTTCTCAACCATGAGCACGGAATGTTTTTCCATTTGTTTGTGTCCTCTTTTATTTCATTGAGCAGTGGTTTATAGTTCTCCTTGAAGAGGTCCTTTATATCCTTTGTTAGTTGTATTCCTAGGTATTTTATTCTCTGCATAGCAATTATGAATGGAGTTCACTTTTGATTTGGCTCTCTGTCCATTATTGGTATATATAAATGCTTGTGGTTTCTGCACATTGATTTTGTATCCTGAGACTTTGCTGAAGTTGCTTACCAGTTTCAGGAGATTTTTGGGCTGAGATGATGAGATCTTCTAAATATACAATAATGTCATCTGCAAATAGAGACAATCTGGCTTCCTCTTTTCCTAATTGAATACACGTTATTTCTTTTTCTTGCCCGATTGCTCTGGCTAGAACTTCCTATACTATATTCAAGGGGAGTGGTGAGAGAGGTCATCCTTGTCCAGTGCCATTCAAAGGTAATGCTTCCAGTTTTTGCCCATTCAGTATGATATTGGCTGTGAGCTTGTCATAAATAGTTTTTATTATTTTGTGATACATTCCATTGATATCTAGTTCATTGATGGTTTTTTAGCATAAAGCACTGTTGAATTTTGTTGAAGGCCTTCTCTGCATCTTTTGAGATAGTCATGTGGTTTCTGTCTTTGGTTCTGTTTATGTGATGGATTACATTTATAGACTTGCATATGTTGAACCAGCGTTGCATCTCTGGGATGAAGCCTACTTGGTCATGATGAATAAGGTTTTTGATTTGCTGTTGCATTCTGTTTGCCAGTATTTTATTGAAGACTTTTGCATCAATGGTTATCAAGGATATTGGCCTGAAGTTTTCTTTTTTGTGTGTGTTTCTCTGTCCTATTTTGTTATTAGGATGATGTTGGTCTCATAAAATGAGTTGGGGAGGATTCCCGCTTTTTATATTGTTTGGAAGAGTTTCAGAAGGAGTGGTAGCATCTCCTCTTTGTAAGTCTGGTAGATTTTGGCTGTAAACCCGTCTAGACTTTGGCTTTTTATAGTTGGTAGGCTATTAATTGCTGCCTCAACTTCAGCCTTGGTAATTGGTCTATTCTGAGTTTCAACTTCTTCCTGGTTTAGTTTTGGGAGAGTGCAAGTGTCCAGGAATTTATCCATGTCTTCCAGATTTACTGGTTTGTGTGCAGAGTTGTTTGTAGTAATCTCTGATGGTGGTTTGTATTTCTGTGGAATCAATGGTGATGTCCTCTTTATTGTTTTTTATTGCATCTATTTGATTCTTCTCTCTTCTTTTTTATTAGTCTGGATAGTGGTCTATTTTGTTGATCCTTTCAAAAAACCAGCTTCTGAATTTGTTGATTTTTTTGAAGGTTTTTTTTTTTTTGTCTCTGTCTCCTTCAGTTCTGCTCTGATCTTAGTTATTTCTTGTCTTCTGCCAGCTTTTGAGTATTTTTGATCTTGCTCCTCTAACTCTTTCAATTTTGATGATAGGGTGTTGATTTTAGACCTTTCCTTGCTCCTCATGTGGGCATTTATTGCTATGAATTTCCCTCTAGACCCTGCTTTAAATGTGTTCCAGAGATTCCAGTATGTTGTGTCTTCATTCTTGTTGGTTTTGAAGAACAACTTTATTTCTGCCTTCATTTCATTGTTTATCCAGTTGATAATCAGGAACCAGTTCATTTTCCATGAAGCTGTGTGGTTCTGTGTGGTTCTTAATCCTGAGTTCTAATTTGATTGCACTGTGGTCTGAGAGACTGTTTATGATTTCCCTTCTTTTGCATTTACTGAGGAGTGGTTTACTTCCAATTACATGGTTGATTTTAGAGTAAGTGCAATGTGGTGCTGAGAAGAATGTATATTCTGTGGATTTTTGGGTTAAGAGTTCTGTATATGTCTATTAAATTCGCTTTGTCTAGATCTGCGTTCAAGTCCTGAATTTCCTTGTTTATTTTCTGTCTTGTTCATCTGTCTAATATGGATAGTGGAGTGTTAAAGTCTCCCACTATTATTGTGCAGGAGTCTAAGTCTCTTTGTAGGTCATTAATGACTTGCTTTATGTATCTGGGTGCTCCTGTATTGGGTGCATATATATTTAGAATAGTTAGCTCTTCTTGTTGTATTGATTGTTTTACCATTATGTAATGCCCTTCTTTGTCTCCTCTGATTTTTATTGGTTTAACGTCAGTTTTATTGGAGACTAGGATTGCCACCCCTGCTTTTTTGCTCTCTGTTTGCTTGGTAAATCTTCTTCCATCCCTTTCAGTCGATGTGTGTCTTTGCACATGAGATGGGTCTCCTGAATATAGCACACTGAGGATTCTTGGTGTTTTATTTAATTTGCCAGTCTGTGTCCTCTGGGGCATTTTGTCAGTTTACATTTAATGTTAATATTGTTATGTGTGAATGTGATCCTGGTTGGTTGTTTTGCCCTTTGGTTGGCATAATTCTTCATCTCGTCATTGGTCTTTATACCATTTGGTTCTTTTTTGCAGTGGCTGGTAGTGGTTTTTTTTTTCTGTGTTTAGCGTTTTCTTCAGGAGCTCTTACAGGGCAGGTCTGGTAGTGGCAAAATCTCTCAGCAATTGCTTGTCCATAAAGAATTTTATTTCTCTATCACTTATGAAGCTTAATTTGGCTGGATATGAACTTCTGGGTTGAACGTTCTTTTATTTGAGGATGTTGATTATTGGCCCCCAGTCTTTTCTGGCTTGTAGGGTTTCCTTCAAGAGATCTGTTAGTCTGATGTGCTTCCCTTTGTGGGTGACCCAACCTTTCTCTGTGGCTGCCCGTAGTGTTTTTTCCTTTGTTTCAACCCTAGAGAATCTGATGATTATGTGCCTTGGGGTTGCTCTTCTAGAGGAGTATCATTGTGGTGTTCTCTCTGTTTCCTGTATTTGAATGTTGGCTTGCCTTGCTAGGTTGGGGAAGTTCTCCTGGATATATCCTGAAGAGTGGTTTCCAGCTTGGATTCATTCTCCCTGTCATCCTCTGTACACTGATCAAGTGTAGATTAGGTCTTTTCACGTAATCCCATATTTCTTGAAGGCTTTGTTCATTTCTTTTCACTCTTTATTCTCTTTCTTGCCTTCTAGTTTTATTTCATTGAGTTGATCTTCAATTTCTGATATCCTTTCTTCTGCTCGATCTATTCAGCTATTGAAACTTGTTTATGCTTCTCGAAGTTCTTGTGCTGTGTATTTCAGCTCCATCAAGTTTATGTTCCTCTCTAAGCTGGTTATGCTAGTTAGCATTTCATATGACCTTTTTTTCAAGGTTTTTAGTTTCTTTGTCTTGGGATAGAACATGTTCCTTTAACTCAGAGAAGTTTGTTATTACCTGCCTTCTGAAACCTGCTTCTGTCAATTCATCAAATTTATTCTATGTCCAGCTTTGTTCCCTTGCTGGTGAGGAGTTGTGATCTTGCGATGGGTGAGAGGCATTCTGGCTTTTGATGATTTCATTCTTCTTGTGCTGGTTTCTTCCCATCTCTTTGGATTTGATCTCAGGTAGCTGCTTGGGGAAGTGGCCTTTCCTTTGCCTGCCTGCAGAGGCACTGCTGGGCTGCCATGGATTCAGTGGAGCTGCTGCATCTTTTTTTTTTTACTTTATTGTATACTATTTTTTTTTTTTTAATTTTTTATTGGATTTTAGGTTTTGGGGTACATGAGCAGAGCATGCAAGACAGTTGCGTAGGAACACACATGGCAGTGTGCTTTTCTTTCCTTCTCCCCTTCACCCACATTTGGCATTTCTCCCCAGGCTATCCCTCCCCACCTCCCCCCCCTACTGGCCCTCCCCTTTTCCCCCCAATAGACCCCAGTGTTTAGTACTCCCCTTTCTGTGTCCATGTGTTCTCATTTTTCATCACCCGCCTATGAGTGAGAATATGCGGTGTTTCATTTTCTTATTTACTCAAGAAAATTAGGCCGGCTTCTGCAATGGGCGGCCTTTCCCCCCAGCAGAGCTGGATCATTCCTTGTCACTCTCTAACTGATGTTCTGGGTGTGAAACTCTGGAGTGAGAGTTTTTTAGCCTCCTGGTTTTGCACCGGAGTCGGGGGACATGTCCTGCAGTATGGGGGCTGTTACCCTGTTTTCAGTTCCTCTTTTTCGGGGTGGTGGGTGGCTCTGTCCAGCTGGCTTTCTGGCTTTCACATGAGCCAGTGCTTCTGCCTAGATCTATGATGGCCCTGGTGCCAGCTGAAGTTACTGTTCTGCCTTTTTCAGGCAGCTTACTGAAGCTTTTCAGCCCAGCGAAGATCTCATGTTCTGTGGGTTGTAGAGGGCTTGGGTGGAGCACTGTATCTAAACCCAAGTCCCAGAGCGGGAGATTCCCTGGTCCTGTCAGTTGCAGGCACCTCCTGGGTGGGGCAGTACCCCACCTTGCCTCAACTTGCCCTATTTGGTTTATACCCCCTGTCCAACCAAACTGACAAAGTGAACCTGGTACCTCATTTGGAATTGTGGAGACCACTTGGCTTCTGTGTCTCTCTAGCTGGGAGCTGCTTTCTGGAGCTGCCTCTTATTCAGCTATCTTTGTATCCTCTGAGGAAATTAAAAAAATAAAAAAGATAAATGTGATTGAAGCTAACATGTGGCATGTGATGACGTGGTAAGAATTCTAAGTGACTTTTGAGTAAGAGCAAAGATTTTCAATTTCATCACTGCAAAGAAAAACAATTGAAGAAAGGGTAATATGATCTGATGTGCTTTCAGGGAAGCTTGAATACTGCATAGGTTAAAAGTGCTTGTAAATAGACCATGTAGGATGCGATTTTATTGGACCAGGATAGTATAGTAGATATAAAGAGAAATAGACAAATCTAAGATATATTGTACAGAAGGAATTGAAAAGAATTTGCATTTATTTATTCAAAACATACTTGTTGATTACATGAAGCATAATGTCCTGTGTGGGCAGCTAGGTTGGATAGAACTGTAAACTTCTAAAATATCTAATCAGACTTCTGTAATTATGTTAGATAATTTGATATGGACTGGAGTTTTCATTGTCATTCAGATAGACTAAGCTTTTTATTAAAAAAAAATTAAAAGATAATAGAAAATTTGCCTGGATGCTTGTAATCCCACTACTTTGGAAGGGTGAGGTGGTAGGTGGATCGCTTGAGCCCAGGAGTTCAAGACAAGCAAGTTAAAGACTAACATAGCAAAACCCCATCTCTACAAAAATAAAAATTAAAAAAACAGCCAGGCATGGTGGACCACACCTGTGATCCCAGCTACTTGGAAGGCTGAGTTTGGGGATTCCTTGAACCCAGGAGAAGCTGCAATGAGCCAGTGTCACGCCACTGCACTTCAGCCTGGGTGACAGAGTGATACCCTGTCTCGAAAATAGAAGAAAAGGGAAAAAAAAGAAAATTCAGAGCACAAATAAATTCCTCTCTTATGTAAGAAATTCCTGTAATCAGAACGATGAACTGCCTGAATGAATCTAAACTATTGGTTTTAATAATCCCTTGCTTTTTGTTTCATGGATTTTCTAGGGCAGAAAACATTTCATTAAAACAACCTCAGTAGTTAAATGAGACATTTTCTAATCTACTTTGCCTTCCATTAAATATTCATTCATCGGGCAATATTTAGAATAATAAACACATGCCAAATCACTGTTTTGTGCCTGACATTAGTGATCTATAATAGTGCAATTCAAAGTGGTCATATTTCTCTTGACACCATATTATCTTACATAGCAATAATTTTGTACTTTATTCAATATATGGCTCATTATAAAGTCAAATGTTACAGTAAATATTAAGACATATTTTTCTGTTCAATTCTGGACATTTTTATTAAATTTTAAATTACCTATTTTAACTTTTTATTTAATTTATTGCTTAATTTTAGACTTTGAATTGTTTCATTTATTTATAATTTTTTAAAATTTTATAATAAAATTTTTTCCAAAGGATATAAACAGACAACCCATACTTTTGATTTCCGTTTAGAGAATAAAACTTATTAATAAAAATTGATTGTTTTTTTCATAAAGAAACATAAATGACTCTTCAGATTTTTGTTTTAGTTTATCAAGGAAGTGTAAATATCACATTTTCATAATATTTTAAACTATTAATCCCAAATATTGCCATTAATAAATTAAAATATAACATAGCATAGAATGTCACACATCATCATTGAATCACTATAAATGACTAGCTGTCTTGGAGTGTTTAAGTTCTTTAGGGAAAAAGTCTTGATACTTCCAATTTAGTAGAAACTTCATGACCAAGGCCATAACTGAGATCTACTAGCCATTTTTTTTTTTTTTTTAAAAGAGTCTATCTTTGGAATTCTAACATTCTTGAAATTTCTCTGAAAAAAAAGAAAATGGTTACAGTAAGCCTAACCTATAATCCTGTGTTTTAAAATCCAGCAAATCAACATAATTTATAAAATAGTAATATTTGACAACTTCATCCTATATCCATTCTTTGAAATCCTATATTTTACATCTTAATAATAGAATCCCACAGAGGGGGCACCAATACAACTGTGTTTACTTTTGCAGAAAATTAACGAAAGTCCAGAATATGGTTAAATTCTTGATTAACTTCCGTTAAGACAAGGGTCTTCTTTATTTTTGTAGAGTACCTATTACATTCAGGTGTGCTTGTCTGCATTCTTTTTTTTTTTTTTTTTTTTTTTTTGAGACTCCTATCACAGTTTTTCTAACATAATTTCTTTATCCACTGCCAGGCTCTCTCTTCAAAGTTCTTTAACCAACAGTCAATCAAACAACACCTTTTTCTCTAAGTCCCAGGAGAAGATGTCAGTTTTGGCAGAATGAGTTTAGGAAAGCAATACCTGCCATAATCTTAGCATAGTTTATTTATAAAATGATGAAATTCTAGTTAAGACATTCACCTCAAATAATGTAGGAAGGAAACATACTGTTTTCCCTTTTTGGTTTATAGTTAAGACATCCTCCTGAAAAAAAAGTCAGGTTGATTTTTAAAAACTAAGCTATAAATGTGTCCTCTACCCATCATAAAGGATAGGCCTCATTTTAAAAGTATGTTAAGGCAGTAGCTTAGGAGCCCTAAGTAAAGACCCTCATTATTAACAAGGCATTGAAAGTTGAGACAACTAAGGCAACTTTCTGAGACCCGGTGCATTTAGAAAACAGACATCTCTGACTTGCAGCTGGACTCCCAGCTGTCTAACTGACATGAACCCAACATTTTATGTCCTTCAGGGTGGTAGAAATCAGAGAATTAATTCACTGGTTACAAAACCAAATTCCTCATGAAACAAAATGAAAAGAGAATCTTATGATTTTATTCCTAATGACAAACCATGAAAAAGAGACAGAAGCAAAGAAAACAAAGATTCTTGGAAAACTAAAAATCAGTAACCAAAAAGATACCCCAAACAGATATTTATTATAAATGTTTTTTTTTTTATTTTTATTTTTGCCAATGAGAAACTAGAAAGGAAGAGACAAGAAAAACTTTTTACCTTCCTTTCTCGGCCAGGTACCACAGATAGAAGTTTCAAGAAGCTGACTTTGGTGAAAAATTTTGCCTTTTCTGAAGGCTTCTACCAATGTGATTCCATTTGTGGGTCCTAGGTTGAATAAAGTCATCTGTTGGTCCCATCTGGGTCACCAAATTGTAGAAAAAATTTTTTTTCTTTCCTTTTAGGATTTTAGTTGCGACACTTTCCTCAAAATAAAAGTAAGATTAACAACAGCAACAACAACACCCCAGAAGTTTATTAATGTGTGCTGTACCCATCATGTGGGAGAAGCCTCAGCTTAAAAGTTTTTATCTCTTAAGGCAGTAGTTTAGGGGCCTTGTTAAAATAGTACTTTTGTAAAGAGTCATAACTCATACATAGTGACAATAATTCACTTATAGAGAGCATCTTGAAGTTTTTCAATGGCAAGAAAATGTGTGAAGGTAAATTTAGGGGAAGACTAAAGTCTGTTCTTAGATCATCTGGTGCCATTGTCCACAGGTTTTATAAGAAGCATGGCGCTGGCATCTGCTTGTCTTGTAGATAGGCTTCAGGAAGCATATAGTCGTGGCAGAAGGTGAAGGGGGAGCAGGCATGTCACATGGCACAAGCAGGAGCAACAGAGAGAGACGGTGAGGACAGAGCTGCCACACACTGACAGATAACCAAATCTCATGAGAACTCACTCACTATTGTAAAGATAGCACCAAGCCATGAGGGATTTGCTTCCATGATGCAAACACCTCCTACCAGGCCCCACCTCCAGCATTGGGGATTATATTTCAATGTGAGATTTTGGCAGGGACAAATATCCAAACTGTATCACCCTTTGTTTTTAAAAAGGTTTTACTAAACCAGGAAATGAAAACGTTTTAATTCTGATAGTAAATTTTATATACTGATAGAGCTACATTAGAGTCCCTAGTTATTTAAACACACACTAATCTAGTTGTTCCTTTGAAGATACTTTGTAAATGTGATTAACATCTGTAATCAGTTGAATTTAAATAAAGGAGATATTCTAAGTAATCTTGATGGATGTGATTTTATCAGTTGAACGGTTTTAAGAGGAAAAGCTTAAGAGAAAGGCTTTAAGAGCTGAGGTTGCCCAGAAGAAGAAATTCTGCCTGTGGATTGAAGCTTCGGTTTATTCCTGAGAATTTCGGGTTGTCCTTCTTCATGGCCTGCCCTACATATTTTATACCTAGAGTCAGCCTCCAGAATTACATAAATTCCTTGCAATAAATGCCTTTATATATAATATTGTTATATATACACACACACACACACACACACATATGTTATATTTATTGTTATAATGTTATGTATATATTCAAGTAAATGCTTGAATTTGTATACTCAGTTTCTCTGGTGGAACCATGACTGATAAAATCATCAACCTAGACCAATATATTTGTTTTACAAATAAAGAGATTATGGCTTATAAACAGTAAAATTTGCCCATGATCACCTGCAAATTTATAAACAGAGACTGGACCTGAACAAAAGTCTTATTCCTCTGAATTCTATGCTCATTCCTCTATCACACTGTTTAATGTAGGCATTTTTTGGTCAGGTTATGACATGTTTTCATGTTAATTTCACACTTTATGGACCATCTAGGGAGAAAATCTCATGACATATAGAAAAATAGACATACTTTTCTTCATATAATTGCTTCTTCTTGTATAGAAAAATCAAATAGTTGATGGGATTATTTACATTTTAGCCATTTACCCTTTCTGCCAAATTAAAAGTTCATGAGACATTAAATTACATAGCAAACTCTTAACTGTTAGATGTCGTCCTTGGTTGGCTATCAATCTGATGCTAAAATATTCTAGTACTTTCTAAGTCTTCTATTTTATTTCTACATGGTTTAACCAATGAGGAAAAAAATAAATGTAACAAGAAATGTGCCTTCTTTAAAATACACTGTCAATATGAACTCATGTCCTTATGACTTTGTAGTATTTTAATACATATTTCGCTAATATTTTCAGAAAATTACTGATGAAAAATTCATCTTCTATGGGGAGAAATTGAACTTTTTTAGGTCATTGGATTATGGCAAGTTTCACTCAAGAGGAATTTATCAGTGAGTTTTCAAAAGGTCAGTGCATTTCCATACTCAGGGAAAGGATAAAGGGACCAACACAATCTCAGTCCATTCCAGGCTGGATATTCCCGTTTGCATCTGGAGGTCTATTCATCATGTTTAATCATGCTCTATTGCCCAGAAGCTCATGCTAATGAATTGTATCAACCAGCCAGTTTGCTATCTAACCCAAAATTGGGTTAAACCTACAGAAGATTTAGGCAGAAGTTTGGAGGGTAGAAGAAGAGTAAACATAAAATATTTTTCCTTCAGCTCCATCTCTGTTGGGCTTCAAGTTAGCAGTGGCTACATCCCTCTATAAAAGGCCGTGATCCTTACTTGTGGTCAAAACCACAATTCTTGCAATTATTTTCACCCTTGCCACTAAAAGTAAAGGGAAAAAAAAGCTCTCATTTAAACTAGGCCAAGCACATTTTCTCATTTCTTTTTTGTTCCCTTTCACCCTACCTTCCTTAGTTCCTTTTAGGTTGCTATAACAGAATATCACAGACTGGGTAATTTATAAACAAAGTTTGACTCATGGTTTTAGGGTCTGGCAATTAATGAAGCAATTACATTTCAATATAAGTTTTGGAGGGGAAATTCAAACCATAGTAGTCTGCCCCTGGCCCTCAAAACTCATGTACATGTCACATATAAAATATATTTATTCCATTCCAATGGGCAGCCCCAAAGTCTCAACTAATTTCAGTACCAACTCAGAAGTCCAAAGATCAGTGTCTCATTGATAGGGTTTGCATCTGTTTTCACATCAAATCTCAAGTCAAACTGTAATCCCCAATGTTGGAAGTGTGTCCTGGTGGGAGGTGTTTGGATCATGGAGGCAGAGCCCTTATGAATGACTTAGCACCATCCCATTGGTGATGAGTAAATGAGTTCTCCTGAGATCTGCTTGTCTAAATGTATATGGCAGGTTCCCCCACACTCTCTTGCTCTTGGTTTCACAATGTGACCTGCAAACTTCTACTTCACCTTTCACCACGAGTAAAAGCTCCCCTAGGCCTCCCAAAAAGCTCTGCAGTTGCTGGCACCATGCTGCTTGTAAAGCCTACAGAACTATCAGTCAATTATACTTCTTTTCTTTATAAATTACCTAATCTCAGGTATTTATTATAGCAATGAAGGAATGGCCTATTAGATTGATCTAGATTACATGTAAGTGAGACTGGAGGTACAAATTAATCTTGAAAATTTCCTCTAGCTGTGACACTGTGAAATCAAATCAACTTATTTGCTTATCAAATATAATGACAGTACAGGTATAGAATAGACATTCTAATTTCAGAAAGGAAATAGGCAAGAAAAGGGGGATCGTTGATCTCAAGTAGATCCAAAACTCAACAAGGCAAACAACATTAAATCCAGAAGCTGGAGACTAATCTTCTATGACTTGATGTCTCATATCCTGGGCACACTGGGGCAAGGGCTGGATCCCCAAAGGTTTAGGCAGTGCCAGCTCTATAGCTTTGTTTGGCTCAGTCTGCTGAGCAGCTCCCGTGTGTTGGAGTACTGAGTCAGCAGTAATCCCAGGCTGGCACTGAATGTTGGTAGCTCTATGGTTCTGGAGTTTTGATAGCAGTCTTGCTCTTAGTGCTTTTAGTTCATTCATCTCAAGTTCTGTATTCCATAAAGACCCAAGACTCAGACAAAATTTTGCCTAGTTTTTGGATGTGTATAATAAAAATTCCCTGTACTTCTGGTTGAAATGTCTTGGTCCTCCTTTCTATCTGAGATCTCATAAGAATGGTCTTTATTACCTATATTTCTATCAACATTCTGATCAGGACCATTTAAGTCATGTCTAAAAAGTTTCAGACTTTTATTGTAGTTCTTGTCCCATTCATAGAAACCTGAACTTTTTCCAGTATACTCCTCCAAATTATTCCATTCTTTACCCATTACCCTGTTCCAAAGCTACATCTACATTTTCATATATTTTTAGGTATAGCAGGATTGTCACTTCTGCTATTAAATTTCTTAGTTCATTTTGTGTTGCTATAACAAACTATCACAGGTAGTAATTTATAAGCAGTACAAGTTACTTGGTTCACAATTCTAGAGGCTGGGAAATCCAAAGGAATAACACTGGCATGTCCTGAGACCTTTGTGCTATGTCATTCTGTGCCAGAAAGTGAATAGGCCGAAGAGCATATTAAACAGAGACAGAGGATGGGGGCCAAAGTATATCCTTTTATCAGAAACCCACTCCTGTACCACAACTAGCCCGCCTTTGTGATAGCTGCTTTAATTCATTCATGAAGGCAGACCTTTTGTGTTAGTCTGTTTGCATTGCTATTAAGCAATTATTAAGTCATGGGTACTTTATAAAGAATAGAGGTTTGTTTGGCTCATCATTTTGCAGACTATTCAATCATGGAACTAGCACCTGCTTCTAGCACAGCCTCAGGAAGCTTCTAATCATGGTGGAAAGAGCAGGGTAGTTGGGATATTATATGGCAAGAGAGGGAGCAAGGGAGAGAGAGGCAGAGGTGCAAGGATCTTATAAACAACCAGATGTCATAAAAATTCATAACTGTAGAAGGACACCAAGTCATTCATGAGGGAATCTTCCCCCATGACCCAAATACTTCCTAACAGGGGATCACATATCAACATGAAATTTGGAGAGGACACACATCTACACCATATCAGCCTTTGTGATTTAACCATCTCTTAATGTTGTCACAATTGCAAATAAATTTCAACATGAGTTTTGGAGATAACATTCAAACCCACGGCACTACTCCTACTCAGACCTTATAAACCCACCTTTGAATTTGCCTTGTGTCAGACGAAGATCCCATTACATTACACAGACTTTCCCTTTTAAAGGATGAAATGTGTTCATGTGTCTGTTTATGTATGAATAAATAAGTATAATTTACAACTGTCTAGTGTTTATTATCTCTCATGTGACCTAAATTCTGTGTTTAAAATCCAACCAGATAACAAGTGGTCTTTTTAAATTTTAACAAAGACAGGGTTAATCTTAGCACACCAAATTAAATATGCTTATTTCTGCTTATGATTTCTAAAGCAAAGATGCAGAGGTTTAGTTCCATTTCTATGCAAGATACACTATATACTATGTGGAATGAAATATTTTAAACTGAAACATCTTTGTGTCTGTTGTGCATGTATAGAAACAGAGAAAGAGACAGATATATGCAAAAGGCATGTCTAGATTTCATGTTATATAAATCACTTTTTAAAAGTTTTCATAGTCTTGAATTTACTTTGCAATTTAATTTGCCATATAGTTCTACGATATACAGCAAAAACACAAAAATAGAAGAAAAAACAAAGGTACATTTTCAATTCTTCATTGTTTTCTTTAAATATTTTTATTTTCAGTATATAGTGAAAGAAGATTGCATGAAAATACTTCTATCAGCAAAGTTCATAAACTATCAAACAGCTTCAAGTTTCAGCAGTAGCTTTTTAACTTTTAATTGCATGTACTTTTTCCAAATTTTGAATAATATTTAATTTATAACTTGCTCTAAGGCCATTTCTTGATTGTCTTATAACAATTGAATATCACAACTCTTAATCCTTTTTATGGTTATGGAGGCTCTAGTTGATTAGATAAGAGAGATGGATATGAAAAATGCACAACCAATGGAGACATTAAAGTCTACAAACTTCATTCCACTACTTGGAGCCAGATTATTTATTCATGATTTGGATTTTTCTATCCTATTTTTACAATGCAAATGAAAAGATGTATTTATCCTGACCCACTTATAGTAGTTCTAAAATCTTTCTAATTTTACTCAGTACCGCTCTTATTAAGTCATCAGAGCACAGAAGGTGCTAGTGGAATGTTCCATAAAACTTTTTGAACTTGGATGGCTCAAATATTGATCCTTTTAGTTTCTGGATTTGCAGGAGAGTCATGAATAAATATTAGACTTATTTTTCTTAGGGTTTTGCCAAATTATAGATGCTTATGTGCATATTTATTAAAAATTTTCACACATGCTTACATTCTTCAGTCTCTAAATTTTCATCTACATTCAGGCCTTGGTAGGCAGTGCAAACTTACAGAAGCAGCTAAGGCAATATGAAATAATTTTTAGTCTACCAAGTTTTTATTTCATTGGATCCTACACAATGTTGATTATTTTATTTTACACCAAGATGTTAATTGCAACTATCCAATCATTTAGAACAGATTAAATTGCTTATCAATATGGTAGGTAATCCAGGGGGCATCTTAGAGAAATGTGGAAAAATTAGACCATAACCTCATGGGTAATGGAGAAATAACTACATTGTATTATCATAATAATCTCAGGGCATGCTGTTTTTTAAATAAATGCATGTGATACTTTATGTTACTATATAGTCGTACCTTGGGGGTATTTTAGGTTTGATTCCAAACCATTGCAATGAAGTGAGTAACACAATAAAGCAAATACATAATATTTTTCTTTCCTAGTGTACACAAAAGTTATATTTATACTATATTTATACCATATTCTATTAAGCATATAATAGCATATTTTAAGTGAAAATATATTATTGCTAAAAACATGCTAACAATCATCTAAACCTTCAGTGAGTCATAAACTTTTTGATGTGGAGAGTGCTGCCTTAAAGTTGATGATTGCTGACTATTATGGTGGTGTTGCTGAAGGTTAGAATGGCTGTGGCAGGTTTTTTTTTTTTTTCTTTGAGACGGAATTTCACTCTTGTTGCCCAGGGTAAAGTGCAATGGTGTGATCTCGGCTCACTGTAACCTCTGACTCCTGGGTTCAGGGTATTCTCGTGCCTCAGTCTCCCAAGTGGTTGGGATTATAGGCTCCCACCAGCACACCCAGCTAGATTTTTGTATTTTTAGTAGAGACAGGGTTTTACCGTGTTGACCAGGGTGTTCTCAAACTCCTAACCTCATGTGATCCACCCGTGTTGGCCTCCCAAAGTGCTGGAATTACAAGCATCAACCACCATGCCCAGCCTGGAGATTTCTTAAAATGAAAAAAGAAATATTTGTTGCATTGATTGACTCTCCTTTTCATGAAAGATTTCTCTGTAGCATGCAATGCTTTTTTATACCCTTTAACTTACAGTATGATTTCCTTTAAAATGGAAGTTAATCCTCTCAAACTCTTGCTGCTTTATCAACCAAGTTTGTGTAATATTCTAAACCTTTGTTGTCATTTCTACAATGTTCATGGCATTTTCACCAGGTATAGATTACACCTTACAAGACCACTTTTCCTGTTTCTCCATAAGAAGCAACTCCTTATCCATTCAAGTTTTATTTATGAAATCATAGCAATTCAGTCAGATCTTCAGCTTCCATTTCTAATTCTAGTTTTCTTGCTATTTCCTTCCTCGCTTTCCCCTTCCTTCCCTCTTTCCCTTTCTTTCCTTTCTTTTATTTTCTGTCTTTTCCTTTCTTTCTCTCTCCCTCTTGCCTTCCTGCCTTCCTTTTTCTTTTCTTTCTTTCCTTTTCCTTCCTTCCTTTCTTTCTCTTTCTTTCTTCTTTTTCTTTTCCCTCCCTCCCTCCCTCCCTCCCTCCCTCCCTCCCTCCCTCCCTCCCTCCCTCCCTCCCTCCCTCCCTTCCTTCCTTCCCTCTTTTCCTTTTTTCTTTCCTTTTCCCTTCTTTCCTTCCCTCCCTCCCTCCCTCTCTCGTGCTCTCTTGCTCTCTTGCTCTGTCACTCAGGCTGGAGTACAATGGCATGACCTCAGCTCACTGCAACCTCTGCCACCTGGGTCCAGTGATTCTTCTGCCTCAGTCTCCCAAGTAGCTGGGATTACAGGCATGCACTACTACAGCAGGCTAATTTTTGTTTTTTAGTAGAGATGGGTTTTCCCATGTTGGCCAGGCTAGTATCAGACTCCTGATTCTTCTTGGCATTATCCCCACACCTGCATTCACTTCCTCCACTGAAGTCTTAAACTACTCTAAGTTATTCATGATGGTTGAAATTAAGTTCTTCCCAATGCCTATCAATGTTGATATTTTTACCTTTTCTAATGAATCATGAATGTTCTTAGTGCCATGCAGAAGATTAAATCTTTTCAAAATATTTCCAATTTACATTGCCCAGATCAAACAGAGGAATCACTATGTATGACAGCAATGGCCATACAAAATCTATTTCTTAAACTATAAGGCATAAAAGTCAAAATTAATCCTTGATTCGTGAGCTGTAGAATAGATGTAGTGTTAGCAGGCATAAGAACATTAGTCTTTTTGTATATCTCTATCCAAGTTTTTTCATGGCTGTTTCTGGTGCATTGTCAATAAGCAGTAATATTTTGGAAGAATTCTTTTCTTTTTAGGAGCAGATCTCAACTGTGAGTTTAAAATATTCAGCAAACCACACTGTGAACAAAGGTGCTGTCATTGGTTTTTATTATTCCATTGAGAGAGCACTGGCAGAGTCAATTCAGCATAATTCTTTTGTGTGTGTGTGTGTGATGGAGTGTTGCTCTGTAACCCAGGCTGGAGTGCAGTGGTGCAATCTTGGCTCAGTGCAACCTCGGCTCACTGCAACCTCTGCTTCCCAGCTTCAAGCGATTCTCCTACGTCAGCCTCCAGAGTAGCTAGGATTACAGGCATGTACCATCACACTCCACAAAATTTTGTATTTTTAGTAGAGACAGAGTTTTGCCAAATAGGCCAGTCTAGTCTCAAACGCTTGACCTCAGATGATCACCCGTATCTGACTCCCAAAGTGCTGGGATTACAGGCATGAGCTAGCGCACCTGACCCCGACCAGCATCGTTCTTAAGGGCCGCAGTGTATGTGAAATAATAAATGATAATTGCTTTTAAATTAAATTAGCATGCTTTTAAATTAAATTTCACTTCCTATGATTTTGTTAGAAAGACAACATATTTCCTTAAACCTCATGAACTTCAGACTTTTCTATTGCAGTTTTGTCCCCTCTTTCAGCCTTCATAGAATTAAAGAGATGTAGGATTGTGGTCTGGATGAGAAATTTGCTCAAGTAAATGTTATGGTTAGTTTGATCTTCTATCTAGACCCCAAAAACTTTCTTCATATCGGCAGAAAGGCTCTGTTGCTTTTTTATTTGTGTGTTTATTGGACTAACACTTTTTTCTTCCAGAACATTTCCTTTGCATTTACAGTCTTGCTAACTGTTTGGTACAAAAGGCCTAGATTTAGGTCTCTCTCAGCTTTTGGTATGACCTTCTCACTAAGCTTAATTATTAGCTTTTAATTTGAAACGAAATATTTGGAACTCTTTATTTCACCTGAACATGTAGAGGCCTTGTAGGATTAATAACTGGCTTAATTTCATATTCTTCTTGAGGTAATAAGGAGGTCGGAAAAAAGAGAAGGAGTTGGGGAATGGCCACTTGATGGACTAGTCAACAAATACTCAACTGGTATCAACTAAGTTCACTCTCTTATATGGACACCCCAAAACAATTACATTAGTAAAATCAAAGATCACCGATTATAGATCACCATAACACACATAAGGATAATGAAAATGTTTGAAATATTTCAAGAATTACCAAAATGTGACACACAGGCAAGAAGTAGCACACAGTGTTGAAAGATGGTGCTGATGAACTTATTTGACATGGAGTTGCCACAGACCTTTCGTTTGTAAAAGTTGCATTATCTGTGAAGCTCTACAAAGCAAAGTCTAATAAAAAGATGTAATTCTGTAATGGGAAAGGTCTTTGTCTCTTTTGAATCAGTAGATTTTATCCCAGAAGCCAACTTTCTACCATAATTTTGGGTAGACCTGAATATTCCCATGGCTTTAAAAAAAACTCAGTACCTGTAGAAAAGAGCCATTTCTCATTCAAGTAGCATAGTCATCTGTATGTCATTCTACTTGGTTTCCAATAGAATCTTGTACTTTAGAACTAAACAGAGCTTCATTTACATGTCCCAGTTTTCTGAGACATCCTTCTCCGATTCTCTTCTCTTTTTTATTTTCTCAACACTATTTCCCCCTCCTCCCCGCCTCCACCTTTTTCTTTTTCTCAAAGTTATCTACTTGCTCTTCCTAGGGAAAATCTTCATTTCAACACATTATTTTATCTCCTACCTTAAATAGAAGTGGAACAACTAAATTGTTTGCCCTTTATTAACCCTTTCATATCGGAGGTTCTCTATGAACAGACTCCTCCTTTATTCCATCTAGTCTCATCAATAAGTAATTCCCACTCTTTTTCAAGACCCCATGATAGGGATTAGTTGAATTGGTATCAACTGAGTATGCTTAGGCATGTGGAATTTTGAATAATGTCTATCCTTCTGAGATTCTCTTCTTATTTTCTCAACATTATTTTCTCTCCTTTTTTTTTTTTCCCCCTCAAAGTTATCTGCTTGCTCTTCCTAGAGAAAATCAGGGACTCTTTAAAGATATACAATTCTCTATCTGTTTAACTATAGTTACATTTAAAAGTGCAATACTCAGTCCTTTTCTTTGGCCTCTCACCCTTAGCAATGTTATTCATACCCAAAATTTCAAACATTTGCCTCCTAAATGCACGTGTCTACCAAATTTGCAATTTTAATCCCGTCCTCCTTGATATCTATATAATCAACTTCCTGCATGCAACAAATAACTCAAATTCAACAAGTGATATGTTAAAATAATCTGTCTTTGTGTATCTGTTTCTTCTATTAGTTTGCTTTATTCAGTGAAGTGCACCTCAATCAACTTAGTCATACAAGTAAGAAACTTAGAGATCAGTCTGAATATCCAAAGGCTCCTAAAGGTTTGTCAATTTCATATTTCTAATTTCTATATACTTTTCATATGTCCCTTTTCTATTCCAACCTTTCAACCATTCATTTACATGACAGTTGTATACCAAACAACTGTGGGCTAGGCACAATATTAGGCTTTTTACTGCCTGAAACTAGGATGTCATTATGTCTCATTTCTTGCGTTATCTGTTGTGATCATTATAAAAATAAATACCATCATGCCACTTTCATACTTAATCCTTTGGTAAATCTTCTTTAACTACAAGTTAAAGTCAAAGCTTTAATGCAACATCCCCCTTGATCCAGCTCCAAACCATCTTTGCAGAATCCAGGTGTTCCTCAAATTTATTCTGTTCTCTCAGGCCTTCCTAGCAACTTAATTGGCTTTCTTTCTTTTGACTATTTCTTCCCTCATTTATAGCTAGTCAAATCCCATAACGCCTTTAAGTTTTAATTCACTTGTCCATTAATCTTGGAAGTCTTTCCAGATGTGTCCTTCAACGACATGTTAAATACTTGACTTGTGTTACAGCACAGCATATAATATTTTATTACTTAGCCTATCTTTCTTATGTATGACAGAAAAATTAATATCTCTTACTCACCCATTGCAAGGTTTACAGCTGACATCTCGATAACAAAAGACAGATTAGCAAGAGAAATGTATAACAAATTTATCAATCGAAGTTTTATATCACATGGAAGTCTTTAGAAATGAAGATCCAAAGACATAAGTAAAACTATATATTTTTATGCTACGTCTGATGAAATAAGTGGATAACTGTGGAGAAACATAATTGAGAAATAGAGTATGATAAATGGAGGAACCCAGCAAAGCCTGTTTGGTCAGATTCTTCTTGGTCTCTCTAGGTAGCAGTTCTTTCCTCCAGATATAGGTTAGGACATCTGTCACATGAGGGTCTTAAAACCTACTTTAAGGGAAGGTAGGTCAGAGATTGAACTTTCCAGGTTTTAGGAAATGATTTAAGGGAGTAAAAGGTGAAGGAGACAGGAGGGCTGAAGAATAAAAGAGAGAGATTCTGAGGCCCTTCTGTCTCCTTCAGCTAAAAAATACTCAGCATGTCAAGGCACCATACTGTGGGATAGAATATTTTGAGCTCTGGCATCTAGTAGACTCTGAACCCTTTGAGAGAAGGAAATGTATTTTTAATCTCTCTTTATCTTCAATTTTTCAAGACATAGTGCTCAAATATATTCTTTAATACAGAATATAAGGGGAGGCTATGTAGCATCAAGCTACTGAGTTATCTATACTTTAATTTCCCTACTTAGAATTGAAGATGACAGGTTAATAATTTGGGGGGAGTCTTTGTTGAATTAATCTTTGCATAAGATTTTCTTTGGAAGAACACTGTCTACTACCTAACTTGATAAACATACCTAGTGAAGAAAACATAGCTGGCTATAGCATCAGTAGTAAGTAATAATAATATAAATAAATGATAAAAAATGAACATGCCTCTTGTGATTTGGCCCCAATATTATACTATATGGCATGTTCTTAAAATTAATACTACTGAGGTATATATGTTAAGAAGCAGTTTAGAAAAAGGAAAAAGGTATATGGAAATTTGAAAACAAAAAAAATGAGTTTATCATTACAAAATGTAAATCTCTCTGGCAGGAAGGAACAATCTCATTGTGAAAATAAGCAGAAATCTTTTTCCCCACTCTGAGTAGTAGTTTCTGTTTTCTGGGATTGGCCATTGTTCAGTGGGGAATCAAGATTAAAACTATAAAATTATTTTAACAATCTAAAAACAATTGCAAAATAATGTCAATGAGCCTTCATAACCTGAGGAAACTGGAGATTTTTATATTAGATCTAATTATTTTCCACTTTGTTTTGTTTTGTGTCTATGGGAAAAATAGCAGTTATTTGTAAGATAAAGCAATTATTTGCATTCAGATAGCTCTGTTTATAAACTTTAGTTTATTGGTTAATCCCAATAAAATTTAAAAAATGCCAAGAATTTACGTTCAAATAATTTTAGCTGACACATGTTTATTGAGAATATATTATATACAAGACTGTTTCAGATTCTGAGAAGTAAATAAATGAAATTAAAATATATATATACACACATACACTTAAGGTACTCCCAGAGGCAAATCTTGGGGAAGGCATGATTGGTAAAAAACCAATAACTAGAATATATGGAGATTTATGTCATTATACAACTAGCATGGAATTTTATTGGAGTAAAGATGGAGGAACTAGTTGGATAAAGAATGAAGGTATAATTATCAAGTAATTTGAGCTCTAAACCATACTTATGTCAATTATAATGAAGTGAAGAACCCAATAATTGGTTCATTCTCTATTGTGTGTTGCACACATAGCCCTAATTGTAAAGCATCATTATCCTTCTCTTAGAAGCGAAACTATGAATTGCCACTGTAAGCCCTGGACCTCCCAACCTCTCTGGCCTCCCGCTTGTGTGGCAGCCCAGCATGACTTCTGATTATGAGGACCATGAGTCACTGCACATTGCTAGAACACACAGACGGGTGGCAGCAGTGCTTTTTCTTTTCCTTAGCTTAGCTATTATGTACGGCACATCAGGGAAGTGTGTGCAAAATTGGCATCCAGGTGTTAAGGAAAAAGAAAAAAATACAGTGAATGTGCCAGGCTCAATTGAGCTCATTGTACTGTGTAGAAACCACTCTTGCTCCAGCTGCCCTTGAGACTGTCTGGAAGAATCACAAAAGAGCTGGGGTACAGTACAAAGAAAGCATAAAGGGATACTTTCTAAAAGAAAGAATTAAAAGTAAAAGAATAGCTGTCTTTGTTTTAATAGCTAACTTGAAACAAAGAAGATACGGAAAGTCTTTAATTGTTATTATAAATTGACAACATTTGAAAAATTGTAAAGAGGATAATGCCCCCAAATAGAACAACTCTAAAAATGATTACTATCAATTTTTTCCTTTTACTGTTCCTATGCCTTACACAGATGGCATGATTTGTGGAATTGGTTAGTATTTCCTTGCTTCCCTTTCATCCTGCTCTCCTTCATTCCATTTTTCTTCCTTCCATCCTTCCTTCCTCTATTCCTTCTCTGTCTTCCTTTTGTCCTTCCCTTTCTCTTTCTTTCTTCATTACTGACTTGTGTTTTTTCCTTGGAATAATCTGATGTATCTGGAATCAACAGTTGCAATAATAGTGTAAACACTACATATTGCTATTATAAAATCTGCTTAACTACTAGATCCTCTATTTTCACCTCTAAATTGTATACAATATGATTTGCTGCCTCAACTAGCTTTACACTAATTATATAAATCATATCCTTAATACAGTTGTTGGCATTTAATGGGTTCTTTAGTAGTTTATGCAATTGTCATTGTATAGCTCTACAGATGATCCTTGCTTTGAGTATTTTTCATTGAGATAAATGACTAGTAAGTGTTAAAACAGTTATGTATTTTTAAATATTGCCAAATTGCAATATAAAAGTTCTGTGCAAATTTGATTTACCCTTGTGATAAAACAAATATAGAAAAATACAGCTTCTGTTTTATTTCTAACCCCAAATTTTAAGTGGATTACATACATAAATAAAATAAATCAAAATGTCAAGAAAATAACAGCATTTATTTACATAGTCTTTTGTAGAAAGAATTTTCTGTAGGACAAGGATAAAAAGTATACAGCTGATCATTTTATTGATGTTACTACAACTAAACAACAGCAACAATTGCAAACATCAAAAGAGAGATTACAAAAACAAAAAGGAATAACAAACTTGGAACAATGTTTTAAAAAGTTTCCTGGAAAAAATTATTTTTTGTCTTAAAATGGGGAGGGTACTTACAAATCAACAACTAAAAGATACAAGAAGATGTAAAGGAAGCATAGAGAAGATATTCAAAACATAGTCCCAGTTGCTAATAATCATATTAATACGTGTTCAGTCTTACTGGCTCTAAAAATGATGGCAATTTAATACAATATTCTTCTACAGTTAGCAAATTGACTGGAATTAAATGAAAAGAATGATGTTTATGTAGTTGCAGATTATAGGAAATTCTCTATTCTGCTATCGGAAGTCGATATTAGTAAACGCATATAGAGAGTTAATTGGCAATGCTTTAGAATTTTGCTTACCTCCAGAGTTATTTTTATTTTATGAACATATTTTAAGGATATCAAGTTGTATTTTCATCAAACAGTAGATCCTAATGTTGATGTTTTTACTACTGCAGAGGCAAAATGTCAAGAATGCCAAATAACAGTAGCATGAAATACAATATATTCTTACTAAAAAATAATATAAAGTGATTAAGCTGTTGTGGTAGAATAGCATTTAATGACAAAGGCAGTTATGATATTCTTAAATACAAAAAATCACACGTATACGCAGATTTTCTTCTGCCTCTGCCACTTGTGAAACAGCAAGGCCAACCCATCCTCTTTATCTTCCTCCTCAGCCTATTCGAGGTGAAGACAATGAAGATGAAAGTGTTTCAGATGTTTCATTTCCACTTTGTGAATGGCAAATTTATTTTCTATTCCTTAGGGTTTTCTTAATAGCATTTTCATTTCTTTAGCTTGCTTTATTGTAAGAATACGGTAAACATACAAAATACACGTAACATACAAAATCTGTTAATTAAGGGTCGCATTTCACTAGTTGATGTTAATTGATCTAGATAGTTTTGTTATTTTAGCATTTTCCTAGTTGGTGGTTGAAAGGTTGTAAACTTTATAATTTATTTTTAGGTATATTTTTAATTAGTTGTAATATGGTCAAATCTGGAATTCTTTTCAGCTGTATACTTAAGAGTTAAGTTTAATTACTTAAGTCTTAGTTGATAATAAAGCATACAGGTTTCATAGTTGGGTCATCTTTAATAATTTGGCTGTGATTTTAGTCAGCAACCTGTAAAATTGCATAGAATCAGCAACAAAGCAAAAGAGAGCTAGAATCCCATTGTAAGGTAGGCTTTGGTACAAGATGGACGGTGCTGTGAGATATGCAGCATATTTGCTGTTCTTGTACTAAGCAAATGACACTCTTTTATCTTTTGAAAAAAATTCCAAAGTCTCAATTTCTAGACTGCAAGTTCTAAAGCAGCATTTGAATCATATCACATTGTATAGAAAAATTAAAAAGTGATCCAAGTAATTACATCTGTTTCTTTTCATTATCTTGAGCCATTATTTGACCTTAGGTCCTCAAAAAGTGCAGTGTTGTGTTCTATACAGACAAAAATCTATGCATCACAATTTGTAAAAGGGAACAAGAAGGTTTTTGTCGATACTGTGAATGAGGCAACGAGTGGCAGAAGGTGAGGTTGAGCAGGCGATATTGGGAGGGACAATGAAGATCCTTCCATAACAATTTAAAGGAGTCAGAGCTTTATCCTAGAAGTAATATGTGTTATCAAATGCTTTTAGAAAAGGATTTTACAAAATAAGCTCTCATACTGGGAATCTTCTATGTGCTAGGCATAGCAATGACCACTGAAAATGCATAGATTGTTTTACCTGCCCCAACTTATAAGAAACAATGATAATCTGTTGTAAAAAAAAATGTAAAGATAGAAAAAAGATGCAGAAGTTTTGGATGATAAGCATTGCAGCTAACTTGAGAAAAATGAGTATTACTGGGTTAGGCAGTGGTATGTGTAAAGGATAGGTGATTAATGGTTGAAAACCATTTTTAAAGTAAGCATTCCTCTAATAAAGATAGGTTTTTCTCACATTGTAAATATATATATATAAGTAATATATATGTAAGTACAATATATATATAATATACATGTAAATACAGAAATATATAATATAAATAAAAATACAATGTATATCTGTATTTCCAATGTGATAAGTATACACATACGTATATTTGTAGTCAATGTGAGAATTTACAATGTGTGTAAATTCAACAATTTACAATGTGAGAATATATATATATATATATATATATATATATATACACACACACACACACATATTTGAGCCCATAGTGTGGTCCTAAAATATTACTTTCTTAAATATGATAATATGCAACTAACCCAGAACAATGGCTGACCCATGGTTTGATCTGTAACAAAAATTAATTAAAATCTTTGTACAGCTTGTGAGTGTTAAATGCAAAAGTCATTTTTTGGGTTGTTATTTATTAACTATTAGCAAGTTTTAATTGGAAGTCAAGCCTGATAATCTGAAAAGTAAACAGAAGAAACTCTTTCCTCAATTAATGGACACTAGAGCTACAGTGACCTCCTGTATGTCTTTCTCCAATTCCCACTGCTTAATATACTGCTTATATTAACGATCTTTCTATCACTTAGTGCTGCCAAAATCTAACACCAAAAGCACCCAGCAGAAACCGCATCCCTTATCAAAACTGAGCAAATTCTCATTCATTGATTCAGTCTTTTGTAGGAATGAGAAATACGTGGTGTTTTATTGATTTTTATCTTCAAAAGGCAGCAGGGACAAAAAGAAAGGGTTCTTTTTGAACATATGTGGTACTTTTGTTGTTGTTGCTGTTGTCATTGTTTAAAATCTAACTCAATCTAAAATGGTTAAGATTTTGTGACCATGGCCAGGCTTAATTAGAAGTCTCAGGACCTCAAACCAAAATTCCCCTGTGTGAATCAATAACAGAGACAGAATTTTATTTATAGAACAAAGCGATATCACACTTCAAATGCTATGTTGTGTTAATTGGGTTGGCAAAAGACTGGAAACTATTATTTAAAAATCTTAATTAATGCTTGACATTTGTTATAGAATGCAATGATTTACAAAGTTTACATAGGCTTTTTAAAGTTTAATCTTACAATTTCCTGTGGAGTGTGTTAGATGCATATTAATAAATGACAAGTTTTATAAGTGACAGGATCAAAACCAATAATTAGAGCAAGCAGATGCTGAAGAGGCAGTGTAATTGTGGTGTAGGGGTAACAAGCATGGACTCTGGAGTGAAAGCACACCAGAGTTTGTATTTTGACAATGTTATTACTGTATAACTACTGATTAATTGCAAGTGGACTACAATTAACTGTCTTTATTAGTACAATGTCAATAACCATATCTATTCTATATTGTTGTTTTGAATACAGAGTAGGCAAATATATATATAAAAACACCATTTAGTGCCTGAAAGAGAGAAAACATTCACTGAATGTCACCCGGTTTTATTACATGTGTCAAGATCTTAATCTCTGGTACCTACTTCATGGTTTTTATTTTACATTTTAGCATTGTGGTAAGTAGACTACAAATTGGTCACCAGGGATATCTGGTCCTAACACATGGATCCTATAAATATTACCTTATTTGGAAAAATAGCCTTTGCAAATGTGTTTTTAAGTTAGGGATCTTGTGACAGGGAGATTATTCTGGATTATTTGAGTAGGCCTTTAATGTCATTACAAGTTGTTTTATAAGAAAGAGCAGAGGGAGATTTGATGTACAAACAGAGGAAAAGGTAATGTGAAGATGAAGGCAATAATTGGAGTGACAGACACAAGTACTAAGGAATGCTGGCAGTCACTAGGCGGTGGAAGAGGCAAGGAATCAAGGCTCCTGTGGAGGCTTTGGATGGAGTGTGGCTCTGCTGACACATTTGGTTTCAGACTTCTGACCTCCAGAATTGTGACAAAATAAATATCTGTTGTTTTAAGTCACCAAGTTTGTAGTAGCTTGTTACAGTGGCAGGAGAAAACTAGTAATAACTATGCATATTCATTACCTTAATAACTTATATTTATTATGTAGTATATTGATAGCTAATAATATGAGAAGAGTAGCTTACCTTTTTTTTTTTAACATGTAGGCTAGGCCAGTCAGCTTTTGATACAGCACATCATTTTCCAGCAATGTTAGGAAACATTTCTCTTGTCAAGGAGATCTTTGAATATAGGGAATTAAAAAATTCTGCGTTAGTTGGTATCACTCCGCTTGCTGTAGAGCTGGAGTGCTCTTTGAGGATGCAAATGAACCAGGCACACTTCAGCCCCAGGACATAAGGATTAATCACTTACTCCTGTGTTGTTCCTAATTCACCTACAATGGTATGTTCTTATTATATATTTAAATAAAGGAGATACTTTTAGGGAATAAATGAAAACAATGCTGTAGTATAAGAAATATTTTGGGGAATGAAGAAATATTTTAGTGCATTTGAAAGACTTCCAGATTTAAAATATCTTGAATATAATTTTTAACCTGTCCATAGAAATATAGCTTCCTATTTTTAAAAACACAGTTTTTAATCAGATGATTAAAATGAATTTAAAAAATGATTTGCTCACCAACAGACAGATTTTTTTCTCAATTCCAAGGATGCCAGATTTTCTGAAAAATGATAGTTTTGTCCCAGGAACTATAAACTGTAGTTGAAAATAATTTAATGTAAGTTCAAGATCTCTCAGTATATAAAGAGTTTAGTATTTTTGCTCTGACATAAAATGTGTCTCAATACCCCATAAATATGTACTTCTATTATGTAGCCACAAAATGTTTTTTCAAACTGCATCCAAATTAAAGTGTTAAGATTCCCACCCCCAACCCAAATTCTAAAGCAGGAATTCTTACCCTAGGAATTTGGAACACTTAGGAATTCAGGGAAATTGAATGGAGATTTTTATAAATAGATATTTATTTTCATTTTGCTAAGTAGAGGGTTCACAGTTTTTACTAGGTTTTCACAGTGTTGTGATTTAAAAACACTGAGAGCTTAATGAGAGGCCAAGGCAGGTGGATCCCTTGAGTTTCAGAGTTTGAGACTAGCCTGGGAAATATGGTTAAAAAAAAAAAAAGTCTCTACAAAAAATACAACATTAGCCAGGCATGGTGGCACATGTATGCAGTCCCAGCTACTCAGGAGGCAAGAGGATTGTTTGAATTCATGAAGCAGAGGTTGCAGTGAGCCAAGATCCAGCCCACCAAGACAGACTCTGTACTCTCCCCCGCCTAAAAAAAAGCAATGAACAAAAGCAACAAAACACACACACACAAACAAACATATAAAAGATAGCTTAAAATAAATTTACTTTTTAAATCTAACATGAGCTTAGTTATCACGCAGTTGTGACCAATGGAACCTTGTATCCCAAATTAGTTTTTTTTTTTAGTTTGATTGATTGATTGAGACAGGGTCTTGCTCTGCTCAGGCTGAAGTACAGTAGCCTAATCAAGTTCACTGCAGTATTAACTTTCTGGGCTCAAGCAGTCCTCTCACCTTATGTCCCCAGTAGCCAGAACTACAGGCACATGCCACCACACCTGGCTAATTTTTTGTAGAGATGAGGTTTTGCTAAGGCTGGTCTTAGCAAGCAAATCACCAGCCTGGGCCTCCCACAATGCCAGGGGGCATGAGTGACTGTCTCTGACACTTCATTTCAGTTTTAGATTGTTTAGAAGCCAGTGATTATAAGCAATTATAGGAATCTAAGAATGCTGACACAATACCATAGATTCAGCCCACATGTTCAATGTTGGTATTATTTTTCATTCTTCTATTATTTGCCTTCATCTCACCTATCAGCTATATGTCTGCCTTAAAGTTTCTCATTCAAGTAATTTAATATCCTGTCCTAACTTTGCTTACATACATGCGAGTTTTCTTTCTTTCTGGTCTTTATCACCTTTCTGAATTTTATTTCAATTCATCCTTCTCCTAAAAACAAGGCCAGTTTTAGTTGATCAGTGTGGCAAAGACCACACACTGGGCCACACAATTAGCTCTAGCTATAGAATTATAGTGGGAGTGGCAGATACCACTTCCAGGTCTGGACTATATAATATTCTAGATATTCTCTGTTCACTTTTTCTCCTCCTTTATTCATTTGATAACTGAGGCATAATATTTAAGGAAGGCCCTAGGGCATGGCAGAACTCCCAAACAGAAAAAGGCTGGCCCCTGCAGTCATTAATTAAAAGTATACCTGCCCAAAACTACTTGAACTATGAAAGAGAAATTAGCCATTATTGTGTTAAACGCTTTATAATTTAGGATCGTTTGCTACAGTTGCTCATGTTATCTTCCCACCCAGAAATGTACTTAGTCTCCATTTTCTAGTTTTCTCTCTGTTTATGGATTCTTGAGATTGGGTCTCTTTCTGTCATTGGCAGACTAATCAAGTTCTTTCTTTCTTCATCAGTTTAATCTGCTCTCACTGAAGTTTAAGATATAACCTTCGTGTTTTACTGTATCTGGGTGTCTATAAACTTAAATATTTATATGAATAAGAATAGGTCCATTTTGATGTTCATCATCGTACATTCTTTGTTCTTCTTAGCCCACGGTCATTTTTACATGCTTTCGACAATTAAAGCCATTTACATCTAGAGGAGAGAGAAACTCTGCAGGTCATTCAGCACTTCTTGTCTACAGCTTGTACTTTTAGAAAAAAAAAAATCTCAAACTAACACCCTCTGCTCCAGTTTACTCTAGACATTGGATGTTATCTTGGTGTCTGAACTAGGGTAAAAAAAAAAATCTTCAACAGATAGCAGTTGGGTGGAGAGGAAATGCTTGACTTCTGCTTAGAGGTGGCTAAATGCTGTAACAGGTTCAGGTATTTTGAATAATATGGAGAAAATAATGTCTATAAATACAAGAGAAGGAGGGATTGTCTGGCTCTTGTTAAATTGTACTGATGCTCTGCCTGAAGAATTAAAGGCTAATAATGGCTAAATAACGGCCAGAGAGCTTCTCTTGTAGCTTATGGGATCTCTTGTCAACTACAGTGGAATCATGAAGCCAAGTCCCTGGAAGGAAGGATTCTGTGGTGCTAAGGCAAATACACAGTGTATGGTTCCCCAGGTCTTACCCAAGGGCACCTACAGCCAATTGCTCAAGTAATATATACTTGGTAAAAGGGGAATAATAGGCATTCTGAGGACTACTGTCCACAGGGACCAGCTATGGTTTGAATATTTGCCCCCTCCTAAATTCATGCTGAAACTTAATCACCTGTAGAACAGTATTAGGAGGTGGAGGTTTTAAGAGTGATTGGGTTATGAGGGCTTTCCTTCATGAATGTGAACCATTCATATCAGGTGGCTAAGGAGTAGTCCATAGTAAAATGGGCTTGCTACAACTGTGAAAGGGTCCAGGAAGGACCAGTGGATAGAACTAAGTTCTGTTAACCTGCAGCTTAGATAGCCTAGTTGAGCAATCATCTGATTCAATGCTGCAGTTGCTGATTTTACAGGCATGATTTACTGGCTAATGCTATTGTAAACTCAAACTATTGATAACATAGTGTACATCAATAGTGTTCAAATATCAGCATTTCTAAAGTATTGCCTTTAATTAAATAATTGTCCTTTCTTCCTTTTGATCATTTTCAGGACTGCATCTGTTTGAAATTCCCTTACATATAATTTATGCATGAGAGAATAAAAATATATATTAATGATTACAAATTCCCACTGAATTCTGGTAAAACATATGGTTACTTTGATAAAATTAAGATGAGTTTTAAAACTAAGTTTGGAAAAGGTCAAGTAATGTTATGTACATCAAGAGAAAGGAAAATAATGATAGAAAGACATAGGTGGATAATGTATAATAATTGTATGTAATTGAAGTTAACCAGAGGAAACTTCAAAAACCACAAAGCATTCACAAATCAAATTTAAATTTATTTAATTTTCAAAGATATACATGAATAGGAGATTGACTTGACTAGTCCTTATGTCTGGGTTAAATCACTGAACTGTTAGGCTTCTTATACACTATCACTAACATGACTCGATGAATTAATAAACTTTAGAAGCACAGAGATCAGGACAGTGTGTGCCACATGGATGGAAAACACATGAAGAAAAAAAGCATGTTCTGAGTTTTACCAATTCTATAACTCTCATTCCTCAAGCTTTGAATTCTGTATTTGCAAATAAGTAAAAGTAAATACCTGAAGATACAAAGCTGGCTTTAAAATAGAGCCTTTTATAACTTCTATTAGCCATTATGAACGATCTCGGAATTGACGGCCTATTTCTTTTAGTCCAGACACCAAATGTACTTGAATAGTTTTATTTGCTGTATTGTCGGCTTTATGTAGACACAACTGAAAGAGGACATTTCACAGCTCTGCATTAACAAAATGCTCATGCAAATAAAAGTTATGACTTAGCAAAAGAGCCAAAGGGAATATAAAAGGGCTCATTTTGGAAATGCGGTCTTCCTTTACAGAGGCTAATTACAGAAGACCTCCAGACCTTTTTGTGTCTTGGACACCAGAAGGAGGAGAATTTTTCTGGTGCAAATTCATTGGATGAATTAGGTGCACTCGCCAGTTCAATAGTACACCAAGTCGTTGCCATACTGGATTGTGTTGTTAGTAGCCAGCTTGGTCTCATGTTGCTCTCAACAACTGAAGAAAACTGAAATGACTGGGAAAAAAATACAATCAAGTATCAAAATGACACTGTGGTTTTCATTGGCAGTATAGTCCTCTGTGGTCATGTGGATAATCAATTCATATTCAACTTTGGTAATTCTCTGCTAACACTCATGGCCACAGATGTTATTGATTATTAATCATAAATGAAGTCAATGCCTCTATTTTTTTTTTTTTAAGACAGAGTCTCACTCTGTCACCAGGCTGGAGTACGGTAGTGGCACAGTCTCAGCTCACTGCATCCTCCACCTCCCAGCTTCAAGTGATCCTCCTGCCTCAGCCTCGCTAGTAGTTGAGATTATAGGGGCATACCACCACTCCCAGGTAATTTATTGTATTTTTAGTAGAGACAAGGAGGTTTCCCCATGTTGGCCAAGACAGTCTCAATCTCTTGACCTCCTTTTCAGCCTGCCCCAGCCTCCCAAAGTGCTGGGATTACAGGCGTGAGCCACTGCACCCTGTCAATGTCATTGCCTCTTAAAAATTTTGCCACACTCAGAAAATGAAATACCGCATATTCTCACTCATAGGAGGGTGATGAAAAATGAGAACACATGGACACAGGGAGGGGAGTACTAAACACTGGGGTCTATTGGGGGGAAAAGGGGAGGGCCAGCGGCGGGGAGGAGCTGGGGAGGGATAGCCTGGGGAAAAATGACAAATGTGGGTGAAGGGGAGAAAGGAAGCAAAACACACTGCCATGTGTGTACCTATGCAACTGTCTTGCACGTTCTGCACATGTACCCCAAGACCTAAAATGCAATAAAAAATTTAAAAAAAAATTTTGCCACACTCTTTCTCAGTTACCAATGTATCAGAGAAGTTGGACTGCTTTTTCAGTCATTAAGAATTTATAGTTTCCTGGGGATCTCTGGATAACCTTTCATTTTAAGAAAATAGAATTGGGAATTACTGTGTGCTCAGAAATATCTACCACTTCAAAAGCTAAAGGTACATTTAAATTTTGATACGTGAACATGTGAGTCCTGAAAATACTAACAATTTATATTTATGTTTAGAGTTTTATAAAATGATGAAGATTATTTTTCAGAAGTGTAGGTGCAATTGATCTTTGGCCCTTAACTCTGTTTCTTGACATGATAAGTATAAAACTAATGTCATGATTTTTAAAAATTATGCTTTAAGTTCTGGGGTACATGTGTAGAACATGCAGATCTATTACACAGGTATACATGTGTCATGGTGGTTTGCTACACCCATTAACCCGTCATCTATTTTAGATATTTTTCTTAATTTTATCTCTCTGCCCAGCCTATTCCGTTCCACAGGCCCCCATTTTGTGATGGTCCCCTCCCTGTGTCCATGTATTCTTCTCATTGTTCAACTCCCAACTATGAGTGAGAACATGTGGTGTCTGGTTTTCAGTTCTTGTGTTAGTTTCTAGCATCATCCATATTTTTGCCAAGGACATAAACTCATGTTTTTTTATGGCTGCATAGTACACTCCCACCAATAGTATAAAAGTGTTCCTATTTATCCACCTCCTCTCCCGCATCTGTTGTTTCATGATATTTTTTTTTTTTTTTGAGACGGAGTTTTGCTCTTGTTCCCAGGCTGGAGTGCAATGGTGCGATCTCGGCTCACCGCAACCTCTGGGTTCAGGCAATTCTGCCTCAGCCTCCTGAGTAGCTGGGATTACAGGCACACGCCACCATGCCCAGCTAATTTTTTGTACTTTTAGTAGAGATGGGGCTTTACCATGTTGACTAGGATGGTTTTGATCTCTTGACCTCGTGATCCACCTGCCTCGGCCTCCCAAAGTGCTGGGATTACAGGCTTGACCACCGCACCCAGCCCGTTTCGTGATTTTTTACTGACCACCGTTCTAACTGTCATGAGATGGTATCTCAATGCGGTTTTGATTTGCATTTTTCTAATTAACAGTGTTGAAGAGCTTTTTTTCCTGTTCATTGGCTGCATAAATGTCCTTTTTTGAGAAATATCTGTTCATATCTTTTGCCCACTTTTTGTTTTGTCTTGTTTTTTCTTGTAAATTTGTTTAAGTTCTTTGTAGATTCTGAATATTAGCCCTTCATCAGATAGGTAGATTGCAAAAATATTTTCCCATTCTGTTAGTTGTGAGTTCACTCTAATGATAGTTCCTTTTGCTGTGCAGAAGCTCTTTAGATTAATTAGATCCCATTTGTGTATGTTGGCTTTTGTTGCCATTGCTTTTGATGTTTCAGTCATGAAGTCTTTGCCTATGCCTATGATCTTAATGGTATTGCCCAGGTTTTGTTCTAGAGTTTTTATGGTGTTAGGTGTTATGTTTACAGCTTTAATCCATCTGGAGTTTATTTATGTATAAGGTTTAAGGAAGGGATTCAGTTTCAACTTTCTGTACATGGCTAGCCAGTTTTGCCAACAGCATTTATTAAATAGGGAATCCCCATTGCTTGTCTTTGTGAGGTTTGTCAAAGGTCAAATGGTTGCAGATGTGTGACATTATTTCTGAGGCCTCTGTTCTGGCCCATTGATCTCTATCTTTGTTTTGGTACCAGGACTGTGCTGTTTTAATTATTGTAACCTTTTAGGATAGTTTGAAGTCAGTTAGTGTGATGCATCCAGCTTTGTTGTTTTTACTTAGGATTGCCTTGGCTATATGGACTCTTTTTTGCTTCCATATGAAATTTAAGGTGTTTTTTTCTCAGTGCTGTGAAAAAAGTCAATGGTAGCTTGATGTAGATAGCACTGAATCTATAAATGACTTTGGGCAGTATGGCCATTTTCACAATATTGATTCTTTCTAACCATGGCATGGAATGATTTTTCCATCTGTTTATGTCCTCTCTTATTGTCTTGAGTAGTGGTTTCTAGTTCTCCTTGAGTAGATCCTTCATATCCCTTGTTGGTTGTATTTCTAGGTATTTTATTTGCTTTGAAGTAATTGTGAAAGAAAGTTCACTCATGATTTGGTCCTCTGTCTATTGCTGGTGTATAAGAATGCTTGTAATTTCTGCACATTGATATTGTATTCTCAGACTTTGCTAAGTTGCTTATCAGCTTAAGGAGATTTTGGGCTGAGACTATGGGGTCTTCTAAATATACAATCATATTGTCTGCTAATAGAGATGATTTGACTTCCTCTTTTCCTAATTGAATACCCTTTATTTCTTTTTCTTGCATGATTGCCCTGGCCAGAACTTCCAACACTATGTTGAATAGGAATGGTTAGAAAGCACATCCTTGTCTTGTGCCAGTTTTCAAAGGGAATGCTTCCAGATTTTGCCCATTCAGTGTGGTATTGGCTATAGGTTTTTCATCAATAGCTCTTAATTATTTTGAGATATTTTCTATAATACCCAATTTATTGAGAGGTTTTAGTAAAAAGGGATATTCTATTTTGTCAAAGGCCTTCTTTGCATCTGTTGAGAAAATCACATGGTTTTTGTCTTTGGCTTTGTTTATGTGGTAGACTACATTTACAGATTTGTGTATGTTGAACCATCCTTGCATCCAAGGGATGAAGCCAACTTGATTGTGATGAATAAGCTTTTTGATGTGCTGAGGAATTTGATTTGCCAGTATTTTATTGAGGATATTCACATCAATGTTCATCAGGGATACTGGCAGAAATTTCATGTTTTTTGTTGTATCTCTGCCAGGTTTTGGTATCAGGATGATGTTGGTCTCATAAAATGAGTTATGAAGGATTCCCCCCCTTTGTATTGTGTGAAATAGTTTCAGAGGGAAGGGTACCAGCTCCTCTTTGTACCTCTGGTAAAATCTGGCTGTGACCTCATCTGGTTTTGGACTTTTTTTGGTGTAGGCTATTAACTGCTGCCTCAATTTCAGATCTTGTTATTGGTCGATTCAGGGATTCAACTTATTCCCGGTTTAGTCTTGGGAGAGTGTATGTGTTTAGGAATTTGTACATTTTTTTTTCTAGATTTACTGTTTGTTAGTTTGTTTTTGCATAGAGGTGTTTGTAGTAATCTCTGATAGTAGTTTGTATTTCTGTGGGATTGGTGGTGATATCCCCTTTATCATTTTGTAATGTAATGCATCTATTGGATTCCTCTCTCTTTTCTTCTTTTTTAGTTTGGCTAGCAGTCTATCTATTTTATTAATCTTTTCAAAAAGCCAGCTCCTGGATTCATTGATTTTTTTTTTTTTAAGGTTTTTTTGTGTCTCTGTCTCCTTCAGTTCCATTCTGATCTTAGTTACTGCTTGTCTTCCGCTAGCTTTTAAATTTGTTTGGTCTTACACCTCTAGTTCTTTTAATCATGATGTTAAGGTGTCAATTTGAGATCTTTCTTCATTTCTCTTGTGGGCATTCAGTGCTATAAATATCCCTCTACACACTGCTTTGTGTCCCGGAGATTCTGGTACAATGTGTCATTGATCTCATTGTTTTCAAAGAACATTTTTGTTTCTGCCTGCCTTTTATTATTTATCGAGTAGTCATTTAGGAGCAGGTTGTTCAGTTTCCTTGAAGTTGTGTGGTTCTGAGTGAATTTTTCAATACTGAGTTCTACTATGATCTGAGAGACCATTTTTTACAATTTACATTCTTTTGCATTTGCTGAGTTTTTTACTTCCAATTAGTATTCAATTTTAGAGTAAGTGTGGTGCAGTGCTGAGAAGAATGTATATTCTGTGGATTTGGGGTGGAGAGTTCTGAAGATGTTTACTAGGTCTACTTGGTCCAGATCTGAGTTAAAGTCATGGATATACTTGTTAATTTTCCTTCTCATTGATCTGTCTAATATTAATAGTGAGGTGTTAAAGTCTCCCACTATTAATGTGTGGGGGTCTAAGTCTCTTGCAGGTTATTAAGAACTTGCTTTATGTATCTGGGTGCTCCTGTATTGAGTGCATATATACATATATTTAGGATAGTTAGTTCTTGTTGTTGCATTGAACCCTTTACCATTATGTAATACCCATCTTTGTCTCTTTTTGTCTTTGTTGGTTTACAGTCTCTTTTTATCAGAGACTAGGATGGTAACCCCTGCTTTTTTGATTGGTCTCCATTTGCTTGGTAAATCTTCCTCCATCCCTTTATTTTGAGTCTATGGATGTCTTTGCATGTGAGATGGGTCTCTTGAATATAGCACACCAGTGGGTGTGCTCTTTATCCAATTTGCTAGTCTGTGTCTTTTGATTGGGGCATTTAGCCCATTTTCATTTAAGGGTTATATTTTTATGTGTGAATTTGATTCTACCTTTTTGATACTAGCTGTTTGTTTTGCCTGTTAATTGATGCAGATAATACAGAGAACATCACTTTCAGGTACACCAATCAAATGTAGGTTTGGTCTTTTCACATAATCCCATATGTCTTGGAGGCTTTTTTCATTTCTTTTTACTCTTTTTTTCTCTAACTTTGCCTTCTCCCTTTATTTCATTTAGTTGGTCTTCAATCTCTGACACCCTTTTTCCACTTGATCAGTTCCACTATTGAAACTTGTGTATGCTTCACAAAGTTCTTCTGCTGTGTTTTTCAGCTCCATCACATCATTTATGTTCTTCTCTACATAAGCAGCATGACAGAGCTTGTTATTTTAGTTAGCCTTTCATCTAACCCTTTTTTAAGGTTCTTAGCTTCATTGCCTTGGGTTAGAACATGCTCCTTTGGCTCAGAGAAGTTTGTTATTACCCACCTTCTGAAGTCTGCGTCTGTCAGTTCGTCACTCAATCTCCACCCAGTTTTGATCCATTGCTGGTGAGGAGCTGTGATCTTTTGGAGGAGAAGAGGCACTCTTGTGTTTGGAGATTTCAGCCTTTTGGCCCTGGTTTCTTCCCATCTTCATGGATTTATCTACCTTTGGTCTTTGACATTGGTGACCTTTGGATGGGGTCACTGAGTAGACATCCTTTCTGTTGATGTTGAAACTATTTCTTTCTGTTTCTTAGTTTTTCTTCTAACAGTCAGGCTGCTGTGCTTCAGGTGTGCTGGAGTTTGCTGGAGTTTCCTTCCAGACACTGCTTGTCTGGGAATCACCAGCACAGGCTGCAGAACAGCAAAAGTTGTTGTCTGTTCCTTCCTCTGGTAGCTTCATCCCAGAAGGGTACCCACCAGATGCCAGCCAGAGCTCACCTGTGTGAGGTGTCTGTCAGCCCCTGCTGGGAGATGTCTCCCAGTCAGGATACAAGGGTGTCAGGGACCCACTTGAGAAGGCAGTCTGTCCCTTACTAGAGCTGGTGTGCTGTGCTGAGACATCCAGTGCCCCTTCAGAGCTTCCAGGCATGAACGTTTTAAGGCTTCTCAAGCGGAACCCACATCTGTCCTTTTTTCCAGGTGCTCTTTGCCAGAAAGGTGGCGGGGCCTCTATTTATAAGTCCTTGATGGGCTGCTGCCTTTTTTTCAGAGATGTGCTACCCAGCAAGAAGGGAGTTCAGTGACAGCCTGCAGAGGCCTTGCTAAGCTATCATTGGCTCCACCCAGGTGCTGTACAAACTTCCCAAAGACTGTTTACACAGGAGAGGTGAAGACCACCTACCTGAACCTCAGCAATGGCAGACACCCCTCTTTCCTACCAAGCTCTAACATCCCAGGTCATGCTTAGACTGCATTGCTGGCTGTGATAATTTCAAGCCAGTAGATCTTAGCTTTCTGGTCTTCATGGAGCATGGACTTGCCAAGCCAGATCACTTGGCTCCCTGGCTTCAGTCCCCTTTTTCAGGGAAATGAGCAGTTCTGACTCACTGGTTTTCCAGGTGCCACTGTGGTAAGAGGGGGGGAAAAAAAAACTGCTGTGGCTAAAGCAGCTGCCCAGTTTTGTGCTGGAAACATGAAGCACTGGTGTTGTAGACACCAGAATCTCCTGGACTGCAAGTTTTGAAGACCAAGGGAAAAGTGCAGTATCTGAGCCAAAGTGCCGGAGTGTCAGGAAAAGTCCCTAATGGCTTCCCTTGGCTAGGAGAGGGAGTTCTCATCCTCTTTGCTTCCCAGGTGAAGTGATATGCCACCCTGCATCTGCTTCTGCTCACCCTCCCTCGGCTGCACCCACTCTCTAATCAATCCCAATGAGATGAACCAGGTATCTTAGTTGGAAATGTGGAGATCTCCCGCCTTCTGCGTCACTTTCGCTGGGAACTGCGCACCAGAGCCTTTCCTATTTGGCCATCTTGGCAGACAAGCTGATGCTAAATTTGTTGAGAAACTTGTTCAATAGTGACTGGCTTGGTACAGGAACAGAATTCTATCTCTTGACATCAATTTAATCAGAATTTTTGGTTTGATTTTTGAGATTACCATTAAGATGTATTTGTATTAAGAAATCCAACATTTACATACAGTTCTGTAGATCTGGGCTGGATGATCTGTATAATCTTTTCTAATTTTGTATAAATCAGCTCTTTTGAAGGTTTTGTCTGCCAAAGGTTTAGAAGCTGGAACCCAAGCTTTCTGGCATGGTAGTCACAACTTTTTTTTTTTTTAATTTTTTTATTGCATTTTAGGTTTTTGGGTACATATGCTAAACATGCAAGACAGTTGCGTAGGTACACACATGGCAGTGTGTTTGGCTTCCTTTCTCCCCTTCACCCACATTTGGCATTTCTCCCCAGGCTATCCCTCCCCACCTCCCCTCCCACTGGCCCTCCCCTTTTCCCCCCAATAGACCCCAGTGTTTAGTACTCCCCTCCCTGTGTCCATGTGTTCTCATTTTTCATCACCCACCTATGAGTGAGAATACGTGGTGTTTCATTTTCTGTTCTTGTGTCAGTTTGCTGAGGATGATGTTCTTCAGATTCATCCATGTCCCTACAAATGACACAAACTCATCATTTCTGATTGCTGCATAATATTCCATGGTATATATGTGCCACATTTTTCCAATCTAGTCTATCATCAATGGACATTTGGGTTGATTCCAGGTCTTTGCTATTGTAAACAGTGCTGCAATGAACATTCGTGAACATGTGTCCTTATAGTAGAACGATTTATAGTCCTTTGGATATATACCCAGTAATGGGATTGCTGGGTCAAATGGAATTTCTATTTCTAAGGCCTTGAGGAATCGCCACACTGTCTTCCACAATGGTTAAACTAATTTACACTCCCAGCAACAGTGTAAAAGTGTTCCTTTTTCTCCACATCCTCTCCAGCATCTGTTGTCTCCAGATTTTTTAATGTTCGCCATTCTAACTGGTGGGAGATGGTATCTCAATGTGGTTTTGATTTGCATCTCTCTGATGACCAGTGACGATGAGCATTTTTTCATATGATTGTTGGCCTCATATATGTCTTCTTTTGTAAAGTGTCTGTTCATATCCTTTGCCCACTTTTGAATGGGCTTGTTTGTTTTCTTCCTGTAAATCTGTTTGAGTTCTTTGTAAATTCTGGATATCAGCCCTTTGTCAGATGGGTAAACTGCAAAAATTTTTTCCCATTCTGTTGGTTGCCGATTCACTCTAGTGACTGTTTCTTTTGCCGTGCAGAAGCTGTGGAGTCACAACTTTTAAAAAAATGTTACCATGCAATAAGAAAGAAATACCCAAAATAATATTTCATTTAAAAAAGTGATTTTGTAGACACTTCGTATTCTTCACAGAACCAGAGAAATATACTATGATGCTTAAAAACATGGTTTAAAGGTAGTTATAGATTTCTAGACCAAGTATGTAACTTAAAATTTGCTTGATTATTTAATACATAAAAACAGTAATAACATTTCTTTATGAGATTCTTTTGAAAATATAAAAAACATAATTCTTAATATAGCAGAGATAGGAAAAGGAGGAATATAGATTTAAAAAATTTAAGAGATTTTAAAATACAGTAAGTCATCTAAAGATACATTTAATTGTAGTTCCAAGAGGATGGGAAAGAAAGAACATGACAGATACAAAGTTGAAAAGAAAGATGCATGTTTCCAAATACCTTCTGTAGATTCAAGCAATTGTAAGCATATTAAGCAACATAAACAGTTATACACATCTAGAAATATGTTTAAACTACCAAAAATAATAGCAAAATAACAAATCTGGAGAGAAGGGAGATAAGAGAAAGAGGGATTATTTTCAGAGGTTAGAATATATATTATCAGCTAATTTCTCAACAGCAAAAGTGAAATTCAAATAGAGAGCTTTGAGCACACAAAAGTGTTTAAAGTAGAATTTCCCAACCTAGAATTTTACTTTAATGAAATAATACTTTCAAAAATGAAGAAAACTAAAGACATTTCAGAGAAGCAAAACCAGAAATTTTAGTAACCATAACTACTCACTGAATTAAATTTAAAAATATTGTTTTGTATTTGACAAAGAATTTTTACACGAAATAAGAAATGAGGAGCAAAGTAAGTTGTTAAATTAGTAGGTAAATTAAAGACGATTGTCCACCATGTAAAATAATCTGAATGATTTGTGAAAAGGTTCCAGGGACAGAATTAAAATAAATGACAAGGGAATGCATGTAAGTTACCAGGGCGACATCAGCATTAACATACTTAAGATTATTTTAGGCCGGGCGCGGTGGCTCAAACCTGTAATTCCAGCACTTTGGGAGGCCGAGGCGGGTGGATCACGAGGTCAAGATATCGAGACCATCCTGGTCAACATGGTGAAACCCCGTCTCTACTAAAGATACAAAAAATTAGCTGGGCATGGTGGCACGTACCTGTAATCCCAGCTACTCAGGAGTCTGAGGCAGGAGAATTGGCTGAACCCAGGAGGCGGAGGTTGCTGTGAGCCGAGATCGCGCCATTGCACTCCAGCCTGGGTAACAAGAGCAAAACTCCGTCTCAAGAAGAAAAAAAAAAAAAAAAAAAAAAAAGATTATTTTAGATTCCAGGAGGAAAGTAAAAATCTTTGTCAGTTTTAGACTTCTATATTAATTATATATATCACTATTTCCAAGGAAACCAACAAATAAATAACCAACCAACCAAACAATATTGTCATTCTATAACTACCCGAGAAAAAGAATTAAAGATGAGGAAAAAATAATCAGTGAAAAATGTTAAGAAAATGGAACAAAGGAAAATAAATGCAGTTGGACACTTCTAACATGCGAAGGAAAATGGTAGATACAAATTCAGTGATACTCCTTACTACAGTAAATGGAAATGGAATAAATGCTCAAAGTTACACAGATTTTTAGTCTGGATTTTACAAAAGTAAACCTATTTTATTTGATGATTTTGAACATAAAGAATGAATGCAGAAAGTGCAAAAGTAAAAAGATTAAAAATGCAAAAACTAGTCCAGAGAAAATGTATAGAATTAGGGGATACAAAATGTTTTCTAAGGCAAATTGCATTATTAGAAATAGAAAATTTCATAATTTAAGAAAAACTAAAACAAGTGGCATCACAATTAAAATGATTAATATAATATCAATGCAATATAAAATAAATTATATCCAATACAATATAAAATATATAAAATTATATATTTTAATACAATAAAGTCAAAACTAAGAAAACATAAGGAGGTATAGACAAATATTTAATATGTTGGGATATTTTAAAACACTTCTTTTAAAAAATACAGAAAACGCTGACAGAAATGTATAAGGAAACAGTACATTTAGCACTCTTCACTGGACAGCCTTTTACAGGATATCAAGCCATAAAAGTTTAAAGTATGCATTGTCTTCATGCATTGAGAGTAAGTGTTTACAATGGATTCTATTCTGGGTTACAAAGCAAGTTCAACAAATTTGAAATCATTGAAAGGATAGCATATTCTCTGACAACAATACTGTTAAGCCAAAAATCTGTAATAAAAGTATAACTAGAAATGCCTTAGATATTCTTAGAATTTACAAAATGTATTTCTAAATAATTCAAGGTTCAACTATGCAATAAAAATGGAAGTTATGAAATAGCTTAAATGTAACAAGGTGAAGAGTATTTCTGCATTTTAAAGCTTACATAATGCAGCTAAACCAGTATTTAGAGGTTAATGTACAGCTTGAAATTCCTAAATTAGATAAGGGCTAATCACTAACATTTTAACTATCATGAATTTACATAATGAACAGTAAATGGAGCACACTATCCCAATGTTGGTATGAAGTAAACAGTAAAGAGCAGAAATTGAGAGAAAAACCCATACACACAGACACACACATATTCACCCAAACATACAGTAGCTCAACATGTTAAAAAGTTGATTTTCTGTAAGAAATAATAAATTTGGCAACTTTTAGATGAAATTCATCAGAAAAAATATAACCAGTAATATAATTAAATAATTCTTATTATGTACCAACAATAGAATTGAGGGCCATTCTTTGACAACATGAACATTAAAACAATAATAAAACTCAATATATAAATTCATATTTCAGTAAAATATCTGTAGAAGATTATTCAAAGACGCTTTCTTATTGAAATACACTGAAAACAATTCAAAAGCCTATCAAGGGTTAAATGAATAAATTATACTATTTTCTATAATATATTATACATGTTAAAAATTATGGCTATACACATCCTGGGTAATTTCCAAGACTTAATATTGAACAAAGTAAACCAGGCACAAAAAATATACATCACATGATTTCATTTATATAAAGTTCCAAATTAGTTAAAGTTGGTGATGAAGATAGATGAATTGTGGTTACTAATGGGGCACTGGATTTGTTTTTTAATCTTGATCTGGGTGGTAATTACATGAATATGTGCATAAGTAATTCATTATTTTATATACTTAGATTTATGTACATTACAAATATATAACACACAGTATTTCAGTAAGAAAGCATTATGGACAGATCTTTGTCAATAAATTTGAACAATACAAGATTACATTTATAAATTTTCAGAAAAATACAACTGACCCAAATTCCCAAACTGACTTTAACCTGAATTGTCTTGTGACAAATAATACAAAATAATTCTAAAAGTAAATGTTTACTACACCATGCAAACAGATATCACTAAACCATACATATGCACACACAGAATCACACACACACACACACACACACACACACACGACAGATTTTTAGAATGGTATCGGCAAATAATTAGTATCCTCAGTAAACTAATCAATGAACAACTAAAAGAAGGGAAGAGAAAAGCAAGCAAAATTGATAGAGCATGATAATAAATAAACTGAAAGACATTGAAAATGACTGGTGTTGAATTAGCTAAGTGGCATAATAAAACTTGGTTGTTATATATATTTCTCTAAAATATTCAATAATGCATAGTAGTTTATTAATAGATTTTTAAATTATGCTATAAATTTGTGCATAAAATTCAAAAAAGGAGATATATATTACATCTAGTGTTAACACCCACAATTGCTAACACATAGCACAGGAAGCCAAAGAATTCATAAGAGGGCTTGGTGAGGGCCCTGGTTTTCTTTAAGCTAAAGATGTCTGTGTGTAAAACAGGGCTTCATTTACTGAAGGTCTACAGGAGCTAGGAACAACTAGGTGACATCTCTGTGACTCCATATTGATAGACATTCCATTTTTCAGGTTTCTAATGTAAATGCTGGTCCTACATAGATAGCATGTTTGAAGAGGAGACAAGGGTCCATCATAGATAAGAAAATAAAGATTAATTTTTTTCATTATCTCCTATTTATGAATTATAAATTGTGTCTTACTAGGCTGTGAGACCCCAGGGACAAGGAGTAGGTTGGCCACCTTTGCATACTTCCATTCTTGAGATGTTATTATAATACTCACATGGTATTTGCATTTTATCTGGTTTAATCTGCAGAAATTACAGTACCCCAATTTAAATATATTTATGTTGTCATGACTAAAATATATGCATATAATTCAATATGACATGGTTGTCTTACATCTATTTTTATACATTTTGAATTCAGAATAGCTAATCCTTAGTTCTGATACCATACTTTCAGAATTTTTGTTGGCTATCTTTCAAGCACTGTAGGCTTGCTACAATCCTTAGGATCCTGCCAAAATTCTGACTCAGACTAGTCCAAAGGTATTAGCCATGTTTCCAAAATACTGTTGTATTCATTTTGTGGGGCTATATAGTCTTTGAATGATTTTTTTTTAAAGGGAAGGTGTTGTAATAATTAGATAATTACTCACTGCAATGGAGTTCTGAAAATGGTTGTAGGTTTAGGAAGTTAAGCCATGTTGCTGCTGTGGTTTGAAGATTTGTTCCCCCTGCCCAACCCTTGCATGTACACATTTATATGTTGAAACCTTATTAACAAGATGACAGTATGAGGAAGTTGATCATTCATAAGGGTGAAGACCTCATAGATGGAATGTATGCCCTTTGTAAGAGTCCTTAAGTAGTTACCTTGTCCCTTCCTTCATGCGAGGACACAATGAAAGACATCCACTATGGAAGCAAACTCTCATGGGACACAACATCTGCTAATTCCTAAGTCTTGAACTTGCCAGCCTCCAGAACTATTGTAAATAAATTTCTGTTATTCTTTGTTATTCATAAGCCACCCAGTTTATGGTATTTTGTTTAGCAGCCCTAACAAAGACATGGACTATAGTTAAAGCAGTGCATTTTAAATCTAAGTCACATAACACTTTATTTTAAAGCTCAGACACAGTCATAGCACTTTAATAAAATCGGATGACAGAGGGAGAGCTGTTGATGAAGTTTAATCCAATTCTACTGGCTTTGGGACATTGTTTAGTAAGTTCTGTTTTTATAAACTTGATGCTAACCAGTAATGCTGGACTAGGTATGTGAGCTTGTAGTCTTATCACCTGAATTCTTGCCTTCACATTTTAATTTTTTTCATTCCAACTGTAATTTCCTATCTTATTTTGCACTGGATGTGGGTTCCACATGTGTTTTCTAGAAGTTCTCAAACATCATCCAGAGACCCACTCAGTTAGCTCATCACAAAATGATCTGGAAAAACACACATATACACCAAAAAACAAACAAACAAAAACACTAACAAACCTGGTTATTTCTTTTAAAAGCCTGTGAGAGTAGCAAATAAATATTACCACAAAGTAGAAACTTCCCAATCTAATATATCACAATTCCTCTGGGTATGGTTAAATGAGAAAAGAATAATTATGTTTTCCCTAGAATTACGTTTTCCTCCTCCCTGCCCCACTCCCCACACCAACATTTCTGGGAAAATAAAGGACAAAATTTACTCCTCTTATGTGGCTATTTCCTGGATTGGGACAAAGCAGTTCTGTCCTCAGTGGAATAAGAATCATTGCCAATACCTGTCTATTCATTTTCACAATTCTCCAGAGCCAGAAAGGGAGAGCTTCTTGTGCTTCAAATTCTTTCCCTCTAACTCAAATATTCCTTTTCTTAGTTCTGGCTAACTTTCTGGCCAAGCCTTAATAGAAAAATAGATAACTTTAAATAGGCATTTAAAAAATCTATAATTTAAAGACTAGGATACATCACTGATGTGCATTTTCTCAAATCAACAGCTTGGCTATGTTACTGCAAATGTGATTTTGAATGTCAAAAGCTGAGTATGATTTCTCTCTTTTCATTACTTCTTTAAGAAATTTTGATGCATAGTCCAGACAGGGATATTCTAATCAACTAACTACATGACCTTTAGGTCATATACTCTAGAAGGACAAAAACAGTAGGTATGCATATTATTAGTTTATTTCAGAAACTGTTTGTACTTTACCAAGAGTGGAAATAAAGCAGTCTGTGAAACTTGCTCTATTTTACAATCCACCAATATGCTCACAGTATAGTACATGCCAAATATGCCTATTTTTTGAACATGCTGAATTTGGCCAATAGAAAATATAGCAAAAGGGAGGTATCTTTAGAGTCAATTTTTTTACAGCATATTCATGAATAGGAAGGTTAAAAATGTATTGAAAAAGAAGCTATATTTTATTAAGCAGTCATACTCAACATCTACTTATGTAGTGTATCAGTTTATAATTGAACAAACACCTCAAACCTTTACCTGACTTAACAGTGTCATGGATTCAGATTTCTAAGGCTTTCCTCATTTGCTTTGTATTTTTGTGTTCAAAGGTTATTTACTAGTAGATATGTAAAGTGACATCATAATATAAATAACCTAACAAATTTTTTTAAAGAATCAGAGATTAGGAAAATGTTTAATGTTTCCCGATTAAGGACTCAGTAACACAAATCTAAAGCATATTCATATTTGTTCCTAGTAATCAATCTAGTCTAAATGATTTTGAACACATTGGACTATATTTGTATATGTCAAAGAATTTACTCTATTGTAAGACAAATGTATAATTATTTAACTATAAAAATGGATGTGCCAAAAGCATGCTTCTGTATCTATATTCAATAGTTAAAAAATATATATATTATAATTATCATAGTATAGTAGTTTTCTCTTACCTATGGTGTTAGTTACCTGCAGTCAAATGTGTTCCAACATACAGAGAGGAATAACAGACATTGGAGATTTCAAAAAGTTGACAGGGGTTGAGGGATGAAGTACTAATTATTTGGCACAATCACGCCACTGCACTGTAGCCTGGGACACAGAATGACCTTGTCTCAAAACAACAACAGCAAACAAAGTCCAGACTTCACCATTATACAACTTACTCATATAACACAACACAAACACCTTAATCCATAAAATTTTGAAACCCTAAGTCCAAAACAAATGTTAAATAATAAACATATTTTAAAAGCAAATGTAGAGAAGCAAAAGCAAAGAAATTCAAAAGCTAGCAGAAGACAATAAATAACTAAGATCAGAGCTGAACTGAAGAAGAGAGAGGCAAGAAAAAATCTTTCAAAAAATCAATGCAGGAGCTGGTTTCTTGAAAAGATCAACAAAATAGACTGCTAGCCAGACGAATAAAGAAGAATACCAAGAAGAATCTAACAGACTCAATAAAAAATGATAAAGAAATGTCACCACCGATCCCATAGAAATGCAAACTACCACCGGAGAATACAATAAACACCTCTATGCAAATATACTAGAAAATCTAGAAGAAATTGAAAATTCCTTGAAACATAAACCCTCCCAAGACTGAACCAGAAAGAAGTTGAATTCATGAATAGACCAATAACAAGTTTTTAAATTGAGGCAGCAAAGTAATATTCTAGCAACCAAAAGAAGTCCAGGACCAGACAGATTTAGAGCCAAATTCTACCAGAAGTACAAAGATGACCCGTTAACATTCCTCCTGAAACTATTCCAAACAATACAAAAAGAGGAAATCCTAACTCGTTTTATGAGGCCACTATCATCCTGATACCAAAACCTGGCAGAGACACAACTAAAGATTATTTCAGGCCAATATCCCTTATGAACATCGATGGAAAGAAAAATCCTCAATAAAATACTGACAAACCAAATCCAGCAGCCTATCCACATCAAAAAGCCTATCCACCCTGATCAAGTCAGCTTCATCCCTGGGTTGCAAGGATGGTTCAACATGTCAATAAATGTTCCATCACAGAAACAGAACCAATGACAAAAACTACATGATCATCTCAATAGATGCAGAATAGGCATTCAACAAACTTAAACAGTGCTTCATGCTATAAAGTCTCAATAAACTCAGTACTGATGGAATGTATAAGAGCTATTTATGACCAACCCACAGGCAATATCATACTCAATGGGCAAAAACTGGAAGCATTCCCTTTGAAAACAGGCAAAACACAAGGATGTCCTCTCCCTCCACTCTGAATAAACATAGTATTAAAAGTTCTGGCCAGGAAAATCAGGCAAGAGAAAGAAATAAAGGGGATTCAATTAGAAAAGGAGGCAGTCAAATTGACTCTCCTTGCAGATGACATGATTGTATACTGACAAAACCCCATCACCTCAGCCTAAAATTTCCTTAAGCTGATAAATAACTTCAGCAGTCTCAGGACACAAATATCAATGTGTAAAAATCACAAGCATTCCTATACACCAATGACAGACAGAGAGCCAAATCATGAATGAAATCCCATTCACAATTACTACAAAGAGAATAAAATACCTAGGAATACAGTTTACAAGGGATGTGAAGGACCTCTTGAAGGAGAACTACAAACCACTGCTCAACAAAATAAGAGAGGACATAAACAGATGGAAAAACATGTCATGCTCATGGTTAGGAAGAATCAATATTGTGAAAATGGCCATGCTGGCCAAAGTAATTAAGTTCTGGGGTACAAAGTAACTTATATATTCAATGCTATCCCCATCAAGCTACCTTTGACTTTCTTCACAGAATTGGAAAAATACTACTTTAAATTTCATACAAAACCTAAAAGGAGCCTGCATAGCCAAGACAATTCTAAGACTTGGAAAAAACCCAAATGCCCATCAATAATAGACTGGATAAAGAAAATATGGCACATATACACCGTGGAATACTATGCAACCATAAAAATTAATGAGTTCATGTCGTTTGCGGGGATATGGATGAATCTGGAAACCATAATTCTCAACAAACTAACACAAGAACAGAAAACCAAACATCGCATGTTCTTACTCATAGTTGGGAGTTGAACAATGAGAATAAATGGACACAGAGAGAAGAACATCACACACTGGGGCTTGCTGGGGGGATAGGGGGCTGGGGGGAGGGCTAGCATTAGGAAAAATGCTTTAAGTAGATGAGGAGTTGATGGGTGCAGCAAACCACCATGGCATGTGTATACCTATGTAACAAACTTGCACATTCTGCACATGTATCCCAGAAGTTAAAGTATAATAATAAAGCAAATGTAGTCTTAAAAGATTAAATTAAAAATTCCAGAAAGAAGCAATTCATAAATTTTAAATTGCATGTTGCTCTGAGTGGTAGGATGAAATCTCACATAATTCAGTTCTGTCCTGTCCAGGATATGAATCATCCCTTTGTTTAGCATATTCATACTGTACATGCTATCCTCTGTTAGTAGCGAGAGAGATGACATTATATAACTTTTATTACTATATATTGTTATAAATGTTTATACAATTTAAAAATATTCTTTTATATAACTAAACTATATTTATTTGTAGTTATTGCTAGTAACTGTGACTAATCCATAAATTAAACTTTATCAGAGATATATATGTATAGGGAAAAACCTAGCATCTACTAAGTGTCTGGTAATATATCCCTTGTGCATAAGGAAGGGCTATCATGTATATCTATTCTGCAATTAGAAGGATGAAATACAATAAAGCAAGTAGTTAGATGGGAAGAAAAACTGAACGTCCTCAATTTGTATTACTTTTTGCCTCATGTATCTGAAAAAATTTATTAATATGTCTCACAAATTACAGGAAACTTAAGAAATCTATACAGGGAAAAGAGGGAAAGAGAGGGCAGGAAAAAAGAACATATAAACTGCTACAAAATTAAAAGCAAGTAAATATATAGAGAGAGTAAAAGAAAATAGATACATGAAGCAGGTCAAGAAGGCACTTCTTTTGAGGATTAGCCTATGGGGAAATCAATTCTATGCCTTACGTGTAATTAACTGCTTGCCTTAAGCAGGTCAGCAAATGTGCACTTATGCTGTATGAATTAAATAGAAGGCTGTATTATCAAGTACTCTAGATGCAGAACTTGAGATAAGAATGAACAGTATATATGTACAGTATACATACAAGATATTTTTCTTAATTAAAAATGGTATTCGGGGTCCAAAGTGGCTCCTGCCGGAGGTCATGGCACTCGCGAAGGCGAGGTCATCAGTTCAAGGCTAACCTGAGCAACCTCATAAGCTCAAACTGATTGGCAAAAAAAAAAAAAAAATGATATTAGATTTTTTGAAAGTTTTCTTGGGAAAGTTTAATAACTCAGGAAAAGAAACTGATAGAATAAAAAAAAAACATTTCTAAATAAGATATAAAAACCCTAGAAGAAAATCTAGGCAAAACCATTCAGGACATAGAAGTAGGCAAGGACTTCATGACCAAAACACCAAAAGCATTGACAACAAAAGCCAAAATAGACAAATGGGACCTAATGAAACTCCACAGCTTCTGCACGGCAAAAGAAACAGTCACTAGAGTGAATCAGCAACCAACAGAATGGGAAAAAATTCTTTGTAGTTTACCCATCTGACAAAGGGCTGATATACAGAATTTGCAAAGAACTCGAACAGATTTACAAGAAAAAAACAAACAAGCCCATCCAAAAATGGGCAAAGGATATGAACAGACACTTCACAAAAGAAGACATACATAAGGCCAACAAACATATGAAAAAATGCTCATCATCCCTGGTCATTAGAGAGATGCAAATCAAAACCACATTGAGATACCATCTCATGCCTGTTAGAATGGCGATCATTAAAAAATCTGGATACAGCAGATGCTGGAGATGATGTGGAGAAATAGAAACACTTTTACACTGTTGGTGGGATGGTAAATTAGTTCAACCATTGTGGAAGACAGTGTGGCAATTTCTCAAGGACCTAGAAATAGAAATTCCATTTGACCCAGCAATCCCATTACTGGGTATATATCCAAAGGACTGTAAATCATTCTACTATAGGGGCACATGCACACAAATGTTCATTGCAGCACTGTTTACAATAGCAAAGACCTAGAATCAACCCAAATGCCCGTCAATGATAGACTGGTCTGGGAAATGTGGCACATATACACCATGGAATATTATGCAGCAATCAAGAATGATGAGTTTGTGTCGTTTGTAGGGACATGGATGAATCTGGAGAACATCATTCTCAGCAAACTGACACAAGAACAGAAAATGAAACACCACATATTCTCACTCATAGGCGGGTGATGAACAAAGAACACATGGATGGACACAGGGAAGGGAGTACTACACACCAGGGTCTATTGGGGGGAATAGGGGAGGGACAGCGGCGGTGGGGAGCTGGGTAGGGATAGCATGGGGAGAAATGCCAAATGTGGGTGAGGGGGAGGAAGGCAGCAAAACACACTGCCATGTGTGTACCTATGCAACTATCTTACATGTTCTGCACATGTACCCCAAAACCTAAAACGCAATAAAAAAATAAAAAATTAAAAAAATGATATCAAACAGCTAAAGACAATAACCTATCACAAGTATGAGGTATTACAATTTAAAAGACATCTTTGATCTAATGTATTCAAGTTCACTAAAAAGATTTAGTCAAGGATTACATTTTAAAACATAATTAAAACTTAACATATACTTTCCCCCAAAGTTTGCTGAAAAAGAAACTATTTTTCACTGTTATTAATGAAATGAATCTAGAATTGGGACAGCAACTTGGAAATCACTTATAGTAGAAACTCTCTTGTTTGGTTGTTAAATAATTTAGTCAGTGAGCTGAACAGAATTGTTTATTTTGCTTGTAATTAGGGCAGAGAGTCCTGGTCAGTGGCCTGCAAAGCAAGCTATGATTTAAGGACCGTTAACTTTTAACGCTAATAAAATGAAATAATATTACTGAAACCATAGGAAAATCCTCTAAAGAGACACTAAGACTTTACATGAGATGGAGGCGTATCTATTATAGCGCTCTATAAGTTTGTATCCACAGGCAAATTTACTGGAAACAGTGTTCATTATCCCCTCTGAGCATAATAGTTCAGGTATGAGCAAAGCCACTGGCTCCAGGTAGAACAGACAGGTGGTCGGTGTTTGCCTGCTGCATTTCTTTCTATGTTGTTCCCCAGGACTGATAACCATCCGTGACTGTTTTTACAGTTAGTACAACTCATAGCACTCTTAATTTCTCTCTCTTACTCTCTCAGTTCTTTCTCTCTCTTTTTCCCTTACTCCAGTCTCTCTCCATGATTTGCAAAAAGAAAAAATGTCTTAGGACTACCACATATTTATCTCATCTGAATTACTCAGAGTTACCTAAAGTTTTAAGGCTGACTTAAGTGTACCATTTCATTCATCTACTGGAGACCTAGTAATTGATCCTTCTTTCCCTCTTCTTTAACTTGATAACTGTTTATTCCATTCCCAAGGGTTACTTTTATCTCAAGATTAGTTATAGGTTTGAATTCAAAAAAGCTATAATTATAACATACATTTTTCAGAATGTTTATTTTTATACTTTTATCCTTTTCTATAATGAGATACCTAACAAAGACAGTTCCAGATGTTACAGTAGGCAACTCAGAAATCTATAATATCACTTAATTTATATTTCAAGGAATATCTTCTAATTTAACCCATTTATGCCTAGTGTTCCATCACTGGAACACTAAGCAGGTGGGAGCTATTTATATCCTACTGCTCAAGGTCATCGCCAAGGTCTAATTTTTCATCCATGCAAAAAATATAAAATATTGCAACCTCAGGCATAAATGGGTTTTAAAGTGTTGCTGGTCTGTGTAGTTTTATATAAAAGAGTGAGATATAATTAAAAAATGTAGAATGCACTGGCCTTCCCGTAGGGGCAATTCATCTACTGAAATAACTCTAGTAGCTAGGAGATTATATATGTCCAGTGAAGGCCGTGGAAAGCTAACAGCACTGGAAAATTAAAGGGCTGTGATGTAGGAGAAAGATACCTAGAAATGTTTAGTATTTAGGACCACATTGCCCCTAAAGCATTGCAGAAGAATATCTTTGAGCTCAACAGGAAAGAAAGCAATGTTGACTCTCTTTTAGGTCTAACGGAACAAACATTAGAGTTAAAGGCCATTTAGGGAGAAGGTGACCTAAAAAATCCCAGGTAATTTGGACAGGGTTCCCATAGAAATGCATTATAAAACTAAAAAAGAGACACAAGTAGAACTGCCCTCAAAGACTGAAGCATAACTTTACATTATTTTATTTCCTAAATTTAGATGTATGTAGTCCCCATGGCTAGTGTCTCTAGCCATCTGCTAGAAGTAAATATAATTATTTTTCTGAAGAAAGATAAGATTATGCTTAGTCTCTAGTTATCTTTTTTTGCTAAATTTAAACTATGCAATGCCTATCACTGAAAGAAAAATCATCAGCCATATGAGGATAACATATGTGACCAAAAAGCAAGAAAACGCACAATCACAAATCATCAGTATCTTTAGATAAAGGGTTATCACATAGATACTTTAAAATTAATTGATAGAAATTTAAAAATTGATAGAAATAAAAGGCAATGCTAATAGCCTTGCTAGAGAATGGGAAAGTATAAAAATGATTGACTTGACAAATATAATAATAAAACTTAATGAAATCTTAAAAACCTCTTGAAAGCAGAGGTTTAAAAGTTGTTAGACAAAGGTGAAGAAGGAATTAGAATACAGGTTATTAGAAAATATGAGGAATGAAGGAGTAAGAGACAAAATAGGAAAACAAAATATGGTAAACAGTGTAAGATGCCTACAGGATAAAATGTTTTAGAATTCTACATACGTGTGATTGAAGTGCTAGAGTATGACCTCAAATGTGAAAAAGAAGAAGAAAAATGGCAAGGACGAGAGGAAGAAAAAGAAAAAGAAAGAATGAAAGAAGAGGGGAGAGGCCAAAAGAAGAGAAAAGGGGGAATATAGGGGAGAGAAGAGAAGTAACAAAGCAGAATTAGTATTTGAAGAGATAATGGGTGAGAATATTTTTAGAGAGACAAAAGATATCAAGCGACGGATTCAAAGTTTTATGAACCTGGAGCGTGTAATAGAGTATTTTAGCACCTAGGAGGCAAGGAAAGAGGGCAGATTACTTATTATGTAAGTTATTTATAGGCTCTAGAAGTTTCACTATTATGTTTGAATAAGGATAATTCAGAGAGGGGTTTGAGGGAAATATTAAAGCTTCAATAATGAACTCAATTATCTAACTCAACAATGATACATGTATTATACAATTATTTCTTCTAATTTATAAATGAGAAATTAAGATTGAAAAGTCTTGCTCAAGGTTACACAGTGAGTAATAGGTGCAACTGAGCTTTGTGTACTTGATACAAGAGCCAGACTGTTAATTGTAACTTCTATAATATCTCAGTCATGTTGACATTTATATTTTGCTTTAGTTCAAAAAATTATAATTGTTAAGGTCTGTCATTTCACAAATATCACTTATTCTCATAAATGCTATAGTCCATTTGTTATCCATTCACATATTCACTGACAACAAATATTTATTTAGTATCCTCAGTGAGCCAGCCGTACATACACTTTCATAAGCCTTACAGTTATATCAATGTCAACAACTGGGAAGAGTCGGAGATCTTTTCCTATTAAGTTAATAAGTTTTCTTGCCACAGTTTCATAGATGCTGAGAGAGAAAGCAAGACTTGCAGAAGAGAAGGAAATTTATTACTTACGACAATGGACAATATGACCTTCATGTTGGATCCAGTTTCAGTTGCCTTTTAAGTCATACAGAGCGACAGAGTATGACTTTGGAAGATGCTGTGCACACAGCGAGTTTGCATCACTGCTGAGGAATCCCAAATTTAAAAAATTCTAATCTTTATAATGGTATGCAGTTAAATATGCTCACCTTTGGCCATGGTGGGATATATTATATTTATTATACTGTTAAGGAAAGAAACAGACCCTCTGTTTTGAAGGAAGTGAGTATCTAGGATTTTCCAAGAGTGTTTGCTATACACATATCCTTGAAAGGAGAGTAGAGAACACAAGGCTTTAGTGCCTCTGCTTATAAGATATACAGAAATCAAATTGACCCACAGAGAGCTGTTTCTCAATAAACAGTAAACAGGACAAAAATTCCTTCTTTGTGGAGCTTACATTTTAAGGAAAAAACCCAGTAAATAAAACAGATTTTTTAAAAAGTGTTTATTAGATCACAGGTAATCAAAGCTAAGCAAAAAAACAAACAAAAACATTAGATAAAGGAGACTGGGAGTGTAGTTTAATTTGGGGTTGTTCAGCCTAGGCCAAAAAAGAAAGTAATATTTGCAAAGAATTAAAAATAATTTTCTTAAATATTACATTTTTCCGTAGCTTTTATCCTAATTAATTTCTTTGGGAAAAATAAATACACTTATATATTTCTAATTTTGTTTATTGCAGATTAAGTCTTCAATAGTAAGACTCTGGTAAGAATGGTAAGAATAATGTAGAAGAGAAAGCCTCTCTTAACCATCATTGTTGACATTTAGTAATCATTAGAGATAGAAAAACAATATGTATGTATGTATGTATATATGCTGTAGCTCATTTATTATTCATTCTCATATTTACTAATAACAGATCTTTATTCAGTACCCTCAATAGGTCATAAATACTTTCACATGCATTAGAGTTACATCAGTGTCAACAACTGGGAAGAGTCTGAGATTTTTCCCTACTATTAACAAGTTGTCCTGCCATATATATGTATGTATATATGTATGTATCTGGAATTTGATTAGCGGTTACATTCAATTCTCCAAAATGTTGCTCTGGAAAAGTAATTTTGAATCCCTGAAGTACTTTGGTTTTTTCTATAATCCCTTTGGTACCCACTATATTGTAAATGAGAACCAATTTTTCTCAAGAGAAACAAACAAGACCTCATCTCAAATTCCCAGAGGTTCTGGTTGACTTTGCAAGTCAATCTCTATGAGGTGAAAGTGTTTGCAACCTTGTATATTTTTCTCACTTGTGATACGTTTTCTGGACATTACCCATGGTGCTCTCTCAACTCACAGTTAATTCATCCAAACTTGTTTGGATCCTCTGGGGCTAAAGTGGGAAGTTTGGGCCTACTTATGGCTGCAGAATATGCTATTTTTTGTCTTTTGAGATAACAGAAAAAAATGGTTGATATTATAAAATCCTACAGTCTCTTGAGAACAATATACTTCACATAAGGTATGATGACAAAAATACAACAAAAGATTTTTTTATACTGATCCACCAAAGCAAGCTCAGAGACATAATATTATTATAGAAATTTTATACTGCCATATAACTGGATATTATAGACAGAGTATATATAAATATCTGAATTAGGTTTAAAGGCAGTGAAATTTAATATGCTATGTGTAATTTATTACAATAATCTTTCTGCTGACTCAGTACTTGGAGGATTATTTGTTTGACAGAGAGTGTAAGAAATATAATTGTGGGTAAAAATGCTGTCTTTTTATCACTTATTTTCCAAAATACAGTTATATTTACAGTTGGATGTCTTACAAACTCTATAGATTTTGCAGCTGCTAACTCCTGAAATGACTGCCTACCATTACAGTATTTCTGAAGTGTAAATTAGGATTCAATGCTGTCAAAAGTTGCAGCAATACTTACATATATAGACAATTTGATTCACATTCATAAAAATAGAATGCAAATCATTCACCACTTAGAAACATGAAAACACACTTCTGTCTTCAAATCATGAACAGAAGCACATAATTGTCAATGTGCTTACTTGAATGAAGGTGTGTACAAATTTGCATTACAGCTTCTATAACTATTTTACTTTTTTGAAGTTGGTTCTCATCAATTATATAGTATTCTACTACACTAGATTGTGGGTCTTTATGAATAAATTTTAGAAAAACAAATTCATCTACTATTTAAAGAATGTAGTTTTCATATTTTTGAATATTTTATTTTTGTAATATATCATATTTTAGCAAGCTCTATAATGACCTGAAATATAGTTAACATTCACATACATGTGAAATTGGAGAAGATACAATATTAGTGAAGCTATCTCATATTTAAGATGTTAAAAAAATTCTATTTCAATAATTATAATTTTTCAAAATTGCCTGACTACTCGAGTGGGGCACCTATATTCTTCTGGTCTAATAACTTGAGTAAAATATAATAAAAAGAATACATCCAGGCATCATACAATATCTGATAGAAGAATGTGACAACTGAAACAAGGAGAACTCATGATGTGAGCTGCAAAATCGCCCTGGCTCTCTGTAGAAGATTTCCCAATGGCTGCAGCAAGCAAGCTAAAGTAAAATGAATGGTATTGATATTTTTGAGCACTGCATCTGCTGAAAGAAGCAAGATGATCATATAATTTGTAACATTATTATGCAGAATTGCACTGATTGATTTTTAGAAGTTAAACACTGTGTTTTGGATCATAAGCCTAATATGAATGTATTATTTTTTATATACTTTTTAATTTTGATTTGCTAAGACTTTGTTAGAATTTACATCTATTTTATGAATGGCACAATTTTTTTCTTATAATTTATGTTTTTGTATTAAAGGATAACCTCACAAAATAAGTTTGTTATATTTTTTTATATTCTCTAGAATATTTTCTGGTAGACTGATATATTTCTCTATAAAAACTTGGAAAAATTTAGTTATGAAGCTACCTGCCCCTGAAGATACCTTTTCTGGTAAGTTTCAAATTACAGATTCATTGCTATAATAGATATTTAGATTTTCTAATTCTTCTTATATTATTTTTGATATGTTGGGTACTTCTAGACATTAATCAATGTCATCCAAATCAAAATGTTTATAAAAATATAAAAAGAAAGTATACTACATATCTTTATATTTTTATGCATTAATACATCTGATAAATTTTCACTTATAAATTGTTAGTATAAATGTGAGAAAATATTGAATATTTTTTGGTTTAAAAAACCAATATGCATATGATTTTTAAATGCATATTTAAAGCAATATCTGTTATATAGCAATGACTCATATTGGGTCTTAATTTCAAAAGTTGATTTATATTCAAAGAAAATATTCTTCACAGTAAGAATTTTTAATTACACTTTGGAAAACACTCTTATTTCAGTCATAAAACAAATGACATTAGCTGTTGATAGAATAAAAGAATATTTCAAGAAACATAATCTGTAGAATTAGATAAATTATTAAAGGTTAGCTCCTAATTAGGCTTATAAACATCAATAATTAATAATTCCCCAAACTCATAGCAAAAGTGCTTTATTCTTTTCAAAGAGGTTTCTTTTTATTTCCATATTGAAAACTCACATCAAGTCTCTGAGGTAACTTGGAAAAACATTACCCTCATTTATTGGGTGAGAAATGGATTCTTAGGGATGTGTGCAGTTTGTTTATTATATAAATACTTTAACAAGAAAGGTGCTCTAAATCCCAGGACAGCTTCATCATTAGAGGACTACAGTGGAGTTAACATAAAACTCTAACATTTCAGTGTGCGAACAATGCTTTTTTTCTGGGTCCTTACAACATATAATAGTTCATAAATCCAAGCTAACAAATATGCTACACTTAAAGTAAGCCAAAGGAATCAAAATAAAACAAACAACAAAAATACAACTATTATGACAGAAACCTGAATAAGTGAGAATCTGTGAATTGTTTAGGGAGAAAACAAGTAGAGTACTCTATATCAAAATAATAAGCGTCTCTCTAGTCAACAGTTGGAAGGAAGGGAGGAAAGGAGGGAGGGGGAAAAAAGGGGAGACGCCCAGAAAAGGAAAAGAAAAAAAGATGGCATTTTCTAGTGGGGGAAAAATTTTTTATTTGCTCTGTTCCTCTGAAGAATCTTGATTAATACATATGCTCTTTTTATTAAAAAATTTATACATTAAGGAGATTCATCCAGCCCTTCTGTTTGCTCACAGGTGCATGTGACTCACCACTGGCAGCACTGTGTCCACTTAGGTGTTTCACATCAAATACAATTCCTGATCATATAAACCTGAAGTTTGTGTGCTACCTATGATAATTACGTGTTATGGAAAGATAGGTTGACATTCAGAATATGACTGGACAGTTCATGTAGATCTACCTAGAATGAGAAAATAGACTGATCATGAGAGGTGCAAATGTTTTTCCTGTAACAATTACAATTCTCATAGTGAGTTAATCATTTGCCATTCTGAATTGATAAGTGTCTTCAGAGCTTACTTCCTGTGGAGATAACGCTGAGATATTAATGCCCCCTGGTGTGCTGATGAAATCAGTGTGCTGTACCAGAAAAACAAGGGACCAGATCTGAAGCTTAATACATTAATTGAAAAAATGAGTTTAACCCCTAGAGGCCTCTTGGTAGTATTCTTTTTTTTTTTTTTTTAATTGCATTTTAGGTTTTGGGGTACATGTGCAGAACATGCAAGACAGTTGCATAGGTACACACATGGCAGTGTGTTTTGCTGCCTTCCTCCCCCTCACCCACATTTGGCATTTCTCCCCAGGCTATCCCTCCCCAGCTCCCCCCGCCCCCGCTGTCCCTCCCCTATTTCCCCCAATAGACCCCAGCGTTTAGTACTCCCTTCCCTATGTCCACGTGTTCTCATTTTTCATTACCCGCCTATGAGTGAGAATATGCAGTATTTCATTTTCTGTTCTTGTGTCAGTTTGCTGAGAATGATGTTCTCCAGATCATCCATGTCCCTACAAATGACACAAACTCATCATTCTTGATTGCTGCATAATATTCCATGGTGTATATGTGCCACATTTTCCCAATCCAGTCTATCATCGATGGGCATTTGGGTTGGTTCCAGGTCTTTGCTATTGTAAACAGTGCTGCAATGAACATTCATGTGCATGTGTCCTTATAGTAGAATGATTTATAGTCCTTTGGATATACACCCAGTAATGGGATTGCTGGGTCAAATGAAATTTCTATGTCTAAGGCCTTGAGGAATTCCCACACTGTCTTCCACAATGGTTGAACTAATTTACCCTCCCACCAACAGTGTAAAAGTGTTCCTATTTCTCCACATCCTCTCCAGCATCTGTTGTCTCCAGAATTTTTAATGATCGCCATTCTAACTGGCGTGAGATGGTATCTCAATGTGGTTTTGATTTGCATCTCTCTAATGACCAGGGATGATAAGCATTTTTTCATATGTTTGTTGGCCTCATGTATGTCTTCTTTTGTAAAGTGTCTGTTCATATCCTTGGCCCATTTTTTAATGGGCTTGTTTGTTTTTTTCCTGTAAATCTGTTTGAGTTCTTTGTAAATTCTGTGTATCAGCCCTTTGTCAGATGGGTAAACCGCAAAAATATTTTCCCATTCTGTTGGTTGCCGATTCACTCTAGTGACTGTTTCATTTGCCGTGCAGAAGCTGTGGAGTTTGATTAGGTCCCATTTGTCTATTTTGGCTTTTGTCGCCAATGCTTTTGGTGTTTTGTTCATGAAGTCCTTGCCTACTCCTATGTCCTGGATGGTTTTGCCTAGATTTCCTTCTAGGGTTTTTATGGTGCCAGGTCTGGTAGTATTCTTGTAAGCATCAGACTATGTGGAGGAATAGTCTGTCTGAGGAATCAACATTCCTCTTTTTTTTTTCAAACATGAGAGCTCAGCATTTTTCTTTTCAAATGTCTACCAATAAATGTAGAATGCAAAGGAAAAGTGCAAGCTGAAGAAAACAGGTATTTAAACAGTATAGATTATATTTAATTTGTTTAATTAAATTCAAATTAAATCATCACTGAAGGCTTATGTTTTGTATAGCCTATGGTACAATAACAGGCACTAGAACCTAAGATCTTCAAGAATTGTAACAGTACAATTGAACATTACATTCGATCCCTAAAGTCAAGCACAAAATCTGCATATGGTAGATGCTTAATAGATATTGTTCACTAGATACATAATCATTATCATTAAATAAATTAGCCCTCTTAATGAACAATTAATCATAATTATCTAATAATCTATTATTTAATGAAAATGAAGATGCCTGGTAAATATCTTAATGGATAAATTGATAAATTGACAATTTTATTAATTTTGAATTTAGTTTTAAACTGAAAAATAAAATGTTTATGACCAATCTTGAACACAGTACAGTGCTGAAGAGATATAAACATTAGATAGGTTGTACATACTCTTGCTCTTTCTTGATCTCTATTATTACTTTTTAATGTTTTCTTTTGGTTTAAGAGGGCTGACAGATGACGTTTTTTCCCTACTCTGAATCTGTAATCAAATTGAGAATACAAAAAGCATCTGTTAGGAATAAAAGGTCATCTCTGATGTTATGACTGGATTGGTGAAGATGGTGAATCTGCTATTAGTTTGAAATATGATCTTGGTATATTTCCTTCTTTCCCTTTCCTCCTCAGAAATCAGATCTGTGTAGAATTGGATCTAAGGCTGCTGATTGTGTCCCAGTATTATTATTTCCTTTTTTCCCTATTAATAAATTGGGAATTAACTGGGAACATGCTCATCATAAGACACATATAATATATAGTAATATTTAATAGTTTTTATTTCTAAGCAGAAGCCACCAAATAACAATGAGCTAACCAATAGCTTAGCACAGAAAAATTTTGTAATGGTATTAAGAAATTGTTCATTTCCATTTCTCGTCCTTCATGTTTCTCTGTCCATAACTTTGGGATACAGATATGATGGTGGGAGCTCTGAGTCCTATTTTGGAGTATGAGAATGAGAGCTACATCTTGGGGTTACAGAGAAGTAAACTGCAAGGAGACCAAGACTCTGAGTACTTAATGCTGCAAGACTGCCATAGAAGAGGTAAGACTGCTTATATCCTAACTGCTTATATCCTAACTGATGTATAAAACTAATAACACTCGGGCTTTATTCTCAGGTTTCTATAATAAGACTTGATACTTGTGCAAAATAATATTATTAATCTCCCTCTCCATCTCTCACTCATGCCTTCTACTTTTAAAAAACAGCACATAAAATTGAAAACCTTAGGAGAAGGAACCAAGCATGTTTGGCTATTTTCATCATATTGAATGTAAACTGTCTGTGATATTCTCTGCTTCTATTTCCATATGTTAAATATTCTTGAGTCACAACTGACTTTTTACAAATTTAAAATACTTGTTATGATTCAGCATGTTTGGTGATTCTAGCAAAAGCTGTAATACAATAAATTATATCCAGAAAATATACATCTCCAAAACTTATCCAAGAACAAAGAAAAACACACTAAAATATACAAATGATTTTAGAAGAGGTTGGAAAGGTGATCAAAATGTGTGTGTTTGTGTGTGTGTGTGTGTGTGTGTGTGTGTGTGTGTGTGTGCATGCTTTTTAAGGCTCCAGGACAATATAATTTCATAGAAGAGTTTTATCTAATCTCTAAAAAACCAATTCTCATGCAACCTAAGTATTCCAGGTTATCAGAAAACGTAAAAGTTGATAGCTAGGCGCAGTGACTCACGCCTGTTATCCCAGCAGTTCTAGAGGCAAAAACAGGTGGATCACTTGACATCAGGAATACAAGACCACCAGCCTTGCCAACATGGTGTAACCCCGTCTCTACTAAAACTGCAAAAATTAGCTGGGTGTAGTGGTGCACGTGTGTAACCCCAGCTACTAAGGAGGCTGAGGCATTAGAATTGCTTAAACCCAGGAGGCAGAGGTTGCTGTGAGCTAAAATCACACTACAACACTCACTCCAGCCTGGGCAACAAAGTGAGAGAGTGTCTCAAAAAGAAGAAAAAGAATAAAAAAGTAAAAGGTAAAACTTTTTTATTTTAGGCAGTTAGCAGATTCTAAATACTAAAACATTAATAAGATGGAGAAAGTAAACAGAAAAAGAATATCCATTGAAGAAATACATGTGTAATTTTTAAATAAAACATTAACAAATAGTACCTAGCCAAGCATCAAAAGAAAAGGAATTATTCCAGGAATGTGTTAATTTTTCCAAATCAGAAAATATATTGCCAGAATAGATTATATCATTAAGATAATGTGCAGAAAAGCCGTATACTTTCTCTCTGTGGGAGAGATTTTTTGTTTGTCTTGAGAATGCAACAATTGTATAGTCTTTTAAAATAAGTCCTGTCTAGACCACAATGAAAGCTTAATTTAACAGCCTAGTATCTTCAGGTTAGAGAAATTTCTATTATTTTTTGCTCTATTAACTTGTTTTTGCATGCTTAGAGATAATTTTTACTCTATTTAAGCAACTAGTTCAGTAATAGCCATTTACTCTAATTTGTCATATCAATATCTTTGAAAGAATCTTAAAATAGCATATTTGTTTTTATTCAGTTGTCTGATCTCTTTAGTTGCAACTTTATTTTAGTAGGAAACATGCAATATAGACAGAATAAAAGGAATCTCAAATTTGCAAATCTTGTATCTGAAAAAGACATATCAGAATACATAAAAACTTCCACAACTCAAGACAACAAACTAATCTTTAAAATAGCAAATGATTAAAAAAAAAAAAAAACACCTCACCAAAGAAGAAGTATGGATGGGTAATATGCACATGAAAAGATGTTCAGCATTATTAGTCATTGGAAAATTCAATGGGGTTTGTTTTTTTCCTTACAAAATTTGTTCAGGTTACTCAGAGATGCTGGATGTTAGAACTTTGTCAGATGTATACCTTGCAAATATCTTCTCCCATTCTGTAGGTTGTCAGTTTACTCTGTTGATAGTTTCTTTTGCTGTGCAGAGGTCTTAAGGTAAATTAGGGTCTAATTGTCAATTATTATTATACGAAATTTTCCCAGTTTCTGAGTTTTTATAGTTTGGGGTTTTACAATTAACTTGTTAATTTATCTTGAGTTCATTTTTTGTATATGGTGTAAGGAAGGGATCCAGTTTCAATCTTTTGCATATGGCTAGTCAGTTATCCTAGCACAATTTATTGAATAGGGAGTCCTTCCCCATTGCTTGTTTCTGTCAGCTTTGTCAAAGATTGGATGGTTTTAGGTATGCAGACTGACCTCTGAGATCTCTACCTTGTTCTATGGGTCTATGTGTCCGTTTGTGTACAGGTATCACGGTGCTTAGGTTACTGTAAAGAACAAAAACAGATGCTTTTCAAAAGACCTACATGCAGCATACAAGCATATGAAAAATACGTCAATAACACTGATCATTAGAGAAATGGAATAACTAAGATCAGAGCAGAACTGAAGGAGACAGACACACAAAAAACCTTTCAAAAATCAATAAACCCAGGAGCTGGGTTTTTTATTTTTATTTTTTTAATTTTAGTTTTTAAAATTATGCTTTAAGTTCTGGGGTACATGTGCATAATGTGCAGGATTGTTACATACATACACACATGCCATGGTTGTTTGCTGCATCCATCACCCCATCATCTACATTAGATATTTCTCCTAATGCTAACCCTCCCCTATCTTCCCACCCCCTGCTCTCCCTCCCCTAGCACCCCAACACCTCGACAGGCCCTGGTGTATGACGGTCCCCTCCCTGTGTCCATGTGTTCTCATTGTTCAACACTGACTTATGAGTGACAACATGCTGTATTTGGTTTTCTGTTACTGTGTCAGTTTGCTGAGAATGATGGTTTCCAGCTTCATCCATGTCCCTGCAAAGAACATGAACTCATACTTTTTTATGGCTACATAGTATTCCATGGTGTATATGTGCCACATTTTCTTTATCAAGTCTATCATTGATGGGTATTTGGGTTGGTTCCAACTCCTGGCTACTGTGAACAGTGCTGCAATAAACATATGTGTGCATATATCTTTAAAGTAGAATGATTTATAATCCTATGGGTATATATTGAATAATGGCATTGCTGGGTCAAATGGTATTTCTAGTTCTAGATCCTTGAAGAACCACCACACTGTCTTCCACCGTGGTTAAACTAATCTACACTCTCACCAACAGTGTAAAAGTGTTCCTATTTCTCCACATCCTCTCTAGCAACTGTTGCCTCCTGCTTTTTTAAAGATTGCCATTCTATCTGGTGTGAGATGGTATCTCAATGAGGTTTTGATTTGCATTTCTCTAATGACCAGTGAGGATGAGCTTTTTTTCATATATTTGTTGGCTGCGTAATTGTCTTCTTTTGAATAGTGTCTGTTCGTCTCCACTGCCCACATTTTGATGGGGTTGTTTTCTTCTTGTAAATTTAAGTTCTTTGTAGATTCTGGATATTAGTCCTTTGTCACATGGGTAGATTGCAAAAATTTTTCCCAATCTGTTGGTTGCTGGTACACTGTAATGATGACAGCTTCTGCACAGCAAAAGAAATTAAGTTTAATTAGATCTCATTTGTCTATTTTGCCTTTTGTTGCCATTGCTTTTAGCATTTTAGACATGAAGTCCTTGCCTATGCCTTTGTCTTGAATGGTATTACCTAGGTTTTCTTCTAGGATTTTTATGGTGTTAGGTCTTATGTTTAAATCTTTAATTCATCTGGAGTGAATTTTTGTATAAGGTGGAAGGAAGAAATACAGTTTCAGCTTTGTTCATATGGCTCGCCAGTTTTCCTAACACCAATTATTACATAGGGAATCCTTTCCCCAATGCTTTTTTTTTGGTCAGGTTAAAGATCAGATGGTTGTAGACATGTGGCATTTTTTTTCTGAGGCCTGTTCCATTGGTCTATATCTCTGTTTTGGTACCAGTCCTTGCTGTTTTGATTACTGTAGCCTTGTAGTATAGTTTGAAATCAGGTAGCATGATGCCTCCTGCTTTTTTTTTTTTTTTTGCTTAGGATTGTCTTGGCTAAAGTTTAACATGATTTTTCCCCCCATTCTGTGAAGAAGGAGAATGGTAGCTTGATAGAGATAGCATTGAATCCATAAATTACTTTGGACTGTATGGCCATTTTTATGATATTCTAATGAATATCCTAATCATGAGCATGGAATGTTTTTCCATCTGTTTGTGTCCTCTCTCATTTCCTTGAGCAGTGGTTGGTAATTCTCCTTGAAGACGTCCTTCATATTTCCTTGTTAGTTCTATTCCTAGGTGTTCTATTCTCTTTGTAGCAATTGTGAATAGGAGTTCACTCATGATATGGCTCTCTATTTGTTTTTTATTGGTATATAGGAATCTTTGTGATTTTGCACATTGATTATTTTTCCTGAGACTGTGCTGAAGTTGCTTATCAGCTTAAGGAGATTTTGGGATCAGATGATGGGGTCTTCTAAATATACAATCATGTGCTCTGTAAATAGAGACAATTTGAATTTATTTTTTCTAATTGAATCTCCTTTATTTCTATCTGCTGTTGCCTGATTGCTGTGGCCATACTTCCAATACTATGTTGAATAGGAGTTGTGAGAGAGGGCATCCTTGTCTTGTAAGTTTTCAGTGGGAATGCTTCCAGTCTTTGCCCCTTCAGTATGATACTGACTGTGAGTTTGGTGTAAATAGATCTTCTTATTTTGAAATAGGCTCCATCAATACCTATTTTATTGAGAATTTTTAGCATAAAGTCTGTTAAATTTTGTTGAAAGTCTTCTCTGTATTGGTTGAGATAATCATGTGCTTTTTGATGTGCAGTTGGATTTGGTTTGCCATATTTTATTGAGTATATTTGCATCAATGTTCATCATGGATATTGGCCTAAATTTTCTTATTTAGCTGTCTCTCTTCCAGGTTTCATATCAGGATGATGTTGGTCTCATGAAATGAGTTATGGAGGATTCCCTTTTTTTGTATTGTTTGGAATAGTTTCAGAATGAGCAGTACCAGCTCCTCTTTGTACCTCTGTTAGAATTTGGCTGCGAATCCATCTGGTTCTGAATTCTTTTTCATTGGCAGGCTATTAATTGCTGACTCAACTTCAGACCTTCTTATTGGTCTAATGAGGTATTCAACTTCTTGCTGGTTTAGTTTTGGGAAGGTGTTAGTGTCCAGGAATTTACCCATTTCTTCTATATTTACTGGTTTATTTGCATAGGGGTGTTTTTAATAATCTCTGATGGGAGTTTGTATTTCTGTGGGATCAGTGGTTATATCCCCTTTATCATTTTTTGTTGAATCTATTTGAGTTTTCCCTCTTTTCTATTAGTCCGGCTAGTGATCTATCTATTTTGTTGACCCTTTCAATAAACCAGCTCTTGGATTCATTGATTTTTTGAAAGGTTTCTTTTCCCTTTAGCTCTGCTCTGATCTTGGTTATTTCTTGTCTTCTAGTATCTTCTGAATTTGTTTGATCTTGCTCCTCTAGTTTTTTTAATCATGACATTAACATGTTAGTTTTAGATCTTTACTCACTTCTCATATGAGTGTAAATTTTCCTGTAGACACTGCTTTAAATGTGTCCCAGAGATTATTCTGCTACATTGTGTCTTCATTCTCATTGGTTTCAAAGAACATCTGTTTTTTTACCTTCATTTAATTATTTGTTCATTAGTCCTTCAGGAACAGTTTCCATGTAGTTGTGTGGTTTCGAGTAAGTTTCTTAATCCTGAGTCCTAATTTGATTGCACTGTGATCTGAGAGACTATTATTATGATTTCTCTTCTTTTGCACTTGATGAGGAATGATTTATGTGGTCAATTTTAGAGTAAGTGCAATGTTGTGCTGAGAAGAAAGTACATTCTGTGGATTTAGGGGAGAGAGTTCTGTAGATGTCTATTGGGTTCCCTTGGTCCAGATCTGACTTCAAGTCCTGGATAATTTTCTTTCTCCATGATCTGTCTAATATTGACAGTGGGATGTTAAAGTCTCCCACTATTATTGTTTGGAAGCCTACGTCTCTTTATAGATCATTAAGAACTTGCTTTTTGGAAGGACTCAAGATGGCGCTGTGAGAACAACCCAGGATTGGAGCTCTCGTTGTGTCCGCGGAGAGGTGAGTCTGAGCTGCATTTCCAGACTGATCTTTGTTGCCCACAGAACGGGGAAATTCCCAAGTGAAGAGGAGACGTGGGACGCCAGGCAGAACCTCTGCCCGGCGAAGCTGGCAGCCGGAGTGGCGGCGGCCGGCCCTACCCAGCACTCCCCACAGGGCGCGCTTGTCCGGGTGCCCCGTTGAACCGGCAAATGGAGACGTGAGAGGGCTGGACTTGATACTGAGCTAGACTTGGACAGTGGGCCCACCCAGGGGATTGCAGGGACAGAGCGTTAGGGGTGGCCCAGTGGGATGGACAAGACTGCGATTTCAAACAAGCCCCGTGCAGACGGCCCGAGATGCTCTGAGGGGTAGGGGCATCCACCATTACCGAGGCAACCCACCCCAACTGAGATACATGCCCACTGCTGACGCAGCCAGCCATTGCCGAGGCAACCCGTCCCTACTGAGATACACGCCCACTGCTGACGCAGCCTGCCGTTGCTGAGGCAACCCGCTACAACATAGAGACTCTGCCGCAGCGCGTGGCGGAGAACACAGCAGAACAGCAGAGCCAGGGTGAGCCTCACAATAGCAGGGCGGAGCCTCGGCAGGCAAACAGTGGCTAGTCTGCGTCCTAGTTGGGCAGGACCTCAACGGACATCCAAAAATAAAGCCCAAACCCCTCAACACAGAGCATTTGAGAAAAAAAAGGGTTTTTTTAATGAACTCTGTTGCAGCAGAATCAAACATAGCAGCCTAACAGCCCTGAATGAACAACAGAGCTCACAACTCAGCAATTAAGCTCCTATAAAGTACAAACTGTCTCCTCAAGCAGCTCCCTGACCCCTCTATATCCAAAAGACTGACATTAGGCAGGGATCATCCTGGGACAAAGATAGCAGAAAAAGAAACTGGTAGCATCCCTCGCTGTGCCACAGCTGCTAGAGGTGCACCCCAGACAAGCAGGGTCTGGAGCGGACCTCAGCAGTCGTACAGCGAAGGGGCTAGACGGGTAGAAGGAAAACTAAGCAACAGAAATACTTCATCATCAACATTCTGGATGTCCACTCAGAGAACCAATCGAAAAGTCAGCAACTACGCAGACGACCAGCGGACAAATCCACAAAGATGGGAAGAAACCAGCGCAAAAAGGAGGAAAACACCCGAAACCAGAACACCTCGCCTCCTAGAAACGACCAAAACTCCTCACCAGCAAGGGAACAAAGCTGGACGGAGAATGACTGTGACGAAATGACGGAATTAGACTTCAGAAGATGGATAATGAGAAACTTTTGTGAGCTAAAAGATCATGTATTAAATCAATGCAAAGAAACTAAGAACCTTGAAAAAAGATTTGAAAAAAGATTTGAGGAAATGATAACAAGAATGGATAACTTAGAGAGGAATATGAATGAATTAAAGGAGCTGAAAAACACAATATGAGAACTTCGTGAAGCAAGCACAAGTTTCAATAGCCGAATTGACCAAGCAGAAGAAAGAATATCTGAAGTCGAAGACCAACTCAATGAAATAAAACGAGAAACCAAGATTAGAGAAAAAAGCGCAAAAAGGAATGAACAAAGTCTCCAAGAAATGTGGGACTATGTGAAAAGACCTAACCTACGTTTGATAGGTGTACCAGAAGGGGACGAAGAGAATGAATCCAAGCTGGAAAATACTCTTCAGGACATCATCCAGGAAACTTTCCCCCACCTAGCAAGACAGGCCAACACTCAATCACAGGAAATAAAGAGAACACCACAAAGATATTCCACAAGAAGAGCAACCCCAAGGCACATAATCGTCAGATTCAACAGGGTTGAAATAAAGGAGAGAATACTAAGGGCAGCCAGAGAGAAAGGACGGGTCACCCACAAAGGGAAGCCCATCAGACTCACAGCAGATCTCTCAGCAGAAACACTACAAGCCAGAAGAGAGTGGGGGCCAATATTCAACATTCTTAAAGAAAAGAACTTTCAACCTAGAATTTCATATCCAGCCAAACTGAGCTTCAGAAGAGAAGGAAAAATAAAATCCTTTGCGAACAAGCAAGTACTCAGAGATTTTGTCACCACCAGGCCTGCTTTACAAGAGCTCCTAAAAGAGGCACTACACATAGAAAGGATCAACCAGTACCAGCCATTCCAAAATCACACTGAATGCTAAAGAGCATCAACATAATGAAGAATCTACAACAACTAACAGGCAAAACAGCCACTTAGCATCAAAATGGCAGTATCAAATTCACACATAACAATATTAACCCTAAATGTAAATGGACTAAATTCACCAATCAAAAGACACAAACTGGAAAATTGGATAAAAATCCAAAACCCATCAGTGTGCTGTATACAGAAAACCTATCTCACATGCAAGGATACACAAAGGCTCAAAATAAAGGGATGGAGGAAGATTTACCAAGCTAATGGAAAGCAAAAAAAAGCAGGAGTTGCAATTCTCATCTCTGATAAAATAGACTTTAAAGCAACAAAGATCAAAAGAGACAAAGAAGGCCATTACATAATGGTAAAAGGATCGATACAACAAGAAGAGCTAACGATCCTAAACAAATATGGACCCAATGCAGGAGCACCCAGATACATAAGGCAAGTTCTTAATGACTTACAAAAGGACTTAGACTCCCACACAATAATAGTGGGAGACTTTAACACTCCACTGTCAATACTAGACAGATCAACCAGACAGAAAATCAACAAGGATATCCAGGGCTTGAACTCAGACCTGGAGCAAGCAAACCTGATAGACATTTACAGAACTCTCCACCCCAAATCCACAGAATACACATGCTTCTCAGCACCACATCATGCCTACTCTAAAATTGACCACATAATTGGAAGTAAAGCACTGCTCAACAAATGCAAAACAACTGAAATCATAACAAACAGCCTCTCAGACCATAGTGCAATCAAGTTAGAACTCAGAATTCAGAAACCAACCCAGAACCGCACAGCTTCATGGAAACTGAACAACTGGCTCTTGAATGTTGACTGGGTAAACAATGAAATGAAGGCAGAAATAAAGAAGTTCTATGAAACCAATGAGAATGAAGACACAACATGCCAGAACCTCTGGGACACATTTAAAGCAGTCTCTAGAGGAAAGTATATAGCAATAAGTGCCCATATGAGGAGAATGGAGAGATCCAAAATTGACACCCTATCGTCAAAATTGAAAGAGCTAGAGGAGCAAGATCAACAAAACTCAAAACCCAGCAGAAGACAAGAAATAACTAAGATCAGAGCTGAACTGAAGGAGATTGAGACACGAAAAACCCTTCAAAAAATCAATAAATCCAAGAGCCGGTTTTTTGAAAAGATCAACAAAATAGACCACTAGCCAGATTGATTCAAAATAAAAGAGAGAACAACCAAATAGATGCAATAAAAAATGATAAAGGGGAAATCACCACAGATTCCACAGAAATTCAAACCATCGTCAGAGAATATTACAAACAACTCTATGCGCATAAACTAGTAAACCTGGAAGAAATGGATAAATTCCTGGACTCCTGCATCCTCCCAAGCCTAAACCAGGAGGAAGCTGAAACTATGAATAGAACAATAACAAGGTCTGAAGTCAAGGCAGCAATTAAGAGCCTACCACACAAAAAAAGCCCAGGTCCAGACGGGTTCACAGCCGAATTCTACCAGACACACAAGGAGGAGCTGGTACCATTCCTTCTAAAACTATTTCAAACAATCCAAAAAGAGGGAATCCTTCCCAAATCATTTTATGAGACCAACATCATTCTGATACCAAAACCCAGCAGAGACCCAACGAGAAAAGAAAACTTCAGGCCAATATCCATTATGAACATAGATGCAAAAATCTTCTATAAAATATTGGCAAGCCGATTGCAACAGCAAATCAAAAAACTTATTCATCCTGTTCAAGTAGGATTCATCCCGGGGATGCAAGGCTGGTTCAACATATGCAAGTCTATCAACGTAATTCACCACATAAACAGAACCAAAAACAAAAACCACATGATTATCTCAATTGACGCAGAGAAGGCATTTGACAAAATTCAACAGCCCTTTATGCTAAAAACCCTCAATAAACTCGGTATCGATGGAACGTATCTCAAAGTAATAAAAGCTATTTATGACAAACCAACAGCCTATATCATACTGAATGGGCAAAAACTGGAAGCATTCCCTTTGAAATCTGGCACTAGACAAGGATTCCCTCTTTCACCACTCCTATTCAATATAGTACTGGAAGTTCTAGCCAGTGCAGTCAGGCAAGAAAAAGAAATAAAGGGTATTCAAATAGGAAAGGTGGAAGCCAAATTGTCTCTATTTGCAGACGACATGACAATATACCTAGAAGACCCCATTGCCTCAGCCCAAAAATTTCTGAAACTGATAAGCAACTTCAGCAAAGTCTCAGGATATAAAAACAATGTGCAAAAATCACAAACATTCATCTGCACCTATAACAGACTTAAAGAAAGCCAAATCAAGAACGAACTGCCATTCGTAATTGCTACAAAAAGAATAAAATACCTTGGAATACAACTCACAAGGAACATAAGAGACCTCTTCAAGGAGAACTACAAACCACTGCTCAGCGAAATCAGAGAGGACACAAACAGATGGAGAAACATTCCATGTTCATGGTTAGGAAGAATTAATATCGTGAAAATGGCTGTACTGCCCAAAGTAATTTACAGATTCAATGCTATCCCCATCAAGCTACCATTGACTTTCTTCACAGAACTGGAAAAAACCACCATGAACTTCATATGGAACCAAAAGAGAGCCCGCATAGCCAAGTCAATTCTAAGCAAAAAGAACACAGCGGGGGGCATCACACTACCGGATTTCAAACTATACTACAAGGCTACAGTAATCAAAACAGCATGGTACTGGTACCAAAACAGAGATATAGACCAATGGAACAAAACAGAGGCACCGGAGGCAACACAACATATCTACAACTATACAATCTTTGATAAACCTGACAAAAACAAGCAATGGGGAAAGGATTCCCTGTTTAACAAATGGTGTTGGAAAAACTGGCTAGCCATGTGCAGAAAGCAGAAACTGGACCCCTTCCTGACACCTTACACTACAATTAACTCCAGATGGATTAAAGACTTAAACATAAGACCTGGCACGATAAAAACCCTAGAAGGAAATCTAGGCAAAACTATCCAGGACATAGGAGTAGGCAAGGACTTCATGAACAAAACACCAAAAGCATTGGCAACAAAAGCCAAAATAGACAAATGGGACCTAATGAAACTCCACAACTTCTGCACAGCAAAAGAAACAGTCACTAGAGTGGATCGGCAACCAATAGAATGGGAAAAAATTTTCACAGTCTACCCATCTGACAAAGGGCTGATATCCAGAATTTACAAAGAACTCAAACAGATTTACAGGAAAAAAACAAACAAGCCCATTCAAAAATGGGCAAAGGATATGAACAGATACTTTACGAAAGAAGACATACATGAGGCCAACAAACATATGAAAAAATGCTCATCGTCACTGGTCATCAGAGAGATGCAAATCAAAACCACATTGAGATACCATCTCACGCCAGTTAGAATGGCGATCATTAAAAAATCTGGAGACAACAGATGCTGGAGAGGATGTGGAGAAAAAGGAACACTTTTACACTGTTGGGAGTGTAAATTAGTTCAACCATTGTGGAAGACAGTGTGGCGATTCCTCAAGGCCTTAGAAATAGAAATTCCATTTGATCCAGCATTCTCATTACTGGGTATATATCCAAAAGACTATAAATCGTTCTACTATAAGGACACATGTACACGAATGTTCGTTGCAGCACTGTTTACAATAGCAAAAACCTGGAATTAACCCAAATGCTTATTGATAATAGACTGGATTAGAAAAATGTGGCACATATACACCATGGAATATTATGCAGCAATCAGAAATGATGAGTTTGTGTCATTTGTAGGGACATGGATGAATCTGGAGAACATCATCCTCAGCAAACTGACACAAGAACAGAAAACAAAACACCGCATATTCTCACTCATAGGTAGGTGATGAAAAATGAGAACACATGGACACAGAAAGGGGAGTACTAAACACTGGGGTCTATTGGGGGGAAAAGGGGAGGGCCAGTGGGAGGGGGAGGTGGGGAGGGATAGCCTGGGGAGAAATGCCAAATGTGGGTGAAGGGGAGAAGAAAAGCAAAGCACACTGCCATGTGTGTACCTACGCAACTGTCTTGCATGCTCTGCTCATGTACCCCAAAACCTAAAATCCAATAAAAAATTAAAAAAAAAAAAAAAAGAAAAGAAAAAAAAAAAGAACTTGCTTTTTGAATCTGGGTGCTACTGTATTGGTTGTAGATATATTTAAGATAGTTAGTTCTTCTTGTTGCATTCATCCCTTTACCATTATGTAATGCCTTTCTCTGTCTCTTCTGATCTTTGATGGTTTAAAGTCTGTTTTATCAGAGACTAGGATTGTAATCCCTTTGTTTTTTTTTTTTTTTTTTTTTTTTGCTCTCCATTAGCTCCATCAGTCTTCCTCCATCCCTTTATTTTGAGCCTGTGTGTGTCTTTGCACATGAAATGGGTCTCCTGAATACAGCACACTGATTGGTATTGACTCTCTTTCCAATTTGTCAGTCTGTGTCTTTTGATTCAGGCATTTAGCCCATTAACATTTGTTATGTGTAAATTTGATACTGCCATTTTTGATGCTAGCTGCTTGTTTTGCCTGTTATTTGATGAAGTTCCTTTATAGTTTTGATAGTTTTTATCATTTGGTATGTTTTTGCACTGGCTGGTACTGGTTGTGCTTTCCATGTTTAGTACTTCCTTCAGGAGCTCTTGTAAGGCAGGCTTGGTGGTGACAAAATCTCTTAGCAGTTGCTTGTCCATAAAGAATTTTATTTTTCCTTCACATATAAAGCTTAGTTTGGCTGGATATGAAATTTGGTTTGAAAATTTGAAAATTCTTTTCTTTAAGGTAATGGTATTACCTACGTAATACCATTCAAGAAAGACATGGGCAAGGACTTCACGTCTAAAGCACTAACAGCAATAGCAACAAAATCTAAAATAGACAAATGGGATCTAATTAAATTCAAGAGCTTCTGCACAGCAAAATAAACCGTCATTACAGTAAACCAGCAACCAACAGAATGGGAAAAAATTTTTGCAATCTACCCATCTGACAAAGGGCTAATATCCAGGATCTACAAAGAACTTAAGCAAATTTACAGGAAAAAAAAAAAACACATCAAAAAGTAGGCAAAATATATGAACAGACATTTCTCAAAAGAAGACATTTATACAACAAATATATGACAAAAGAAAAAGCTCATCCTCACTGGTCATCAGAGAAATGCAAATCAAAACCACATTGAGATACCATCTCACATGAGTTAGAGTGGCAATCATTAAAAAAATCAGGAGACAACAGTCGCTGGAGAGGATGTGGAGAAATAGAAATGCTTTTACATTGTTGGGAGTAAAATTAGTTCAACCATTGTGGATGACAGTGTGGCAATATTTCAGAGATCTAGAACTAGAAAAACCATTTGACTTGGTGATCCCATTATTGGGTAAATACCCACAGGATTATAAATTATTCTACTATCAAGGCTCATGCATGTGTATGTTTACTGCAGCACTGTTTACAATAGCAAAGACATGGAACCAACCCAAATGCCAATCAATGATAGACTGGATAAAGAAAATGTGGCACATATACACAATGGACTACTATGCAGCTCTTAAATAGGATGAGTTCATGTCATTTTCAGGGACATGGATGTAGCTGGAAACCATCATTCTCAGCAAACTGACACAAGAACAGAAAAACCAAGCACTGCATGTTCTCACTCATAAGTGTGTGTTGAACAATGAGAACACATGGAAACAGGGAGGGGAACATCACAAACCAAGTTCTTTCAGCAGGTGGGGGGCTAGGAGAGTGATAGCAGGGAGTGGGGGACTGAAGTAGGATAGCATTAGGAGAAATACCTAATGTAGATGACGGGGTGATGGATGCAGCAAACAAACAACTATGGCACATGTATACCTATGTAACAAAACTGCACAATCTGCACCTATCTCAGAACTTAAAATACAATAAATTTTGAAAAGTGAAATGCAAATCAAAACCACAATGAGAGATTATCACATACAAGTGAAAATGGCTATTACTACAATGTCAAAAAATAACATGCTGGCACAGATGTGGAGAAAAGGACATGTGTGTACATTATTGGTGGGAATGTAAATTAGTTCAATCATTGTGGCAAGCAGTGTGGTGATTCCTCAAAGACCTACAAAGAGAACTACAATTTGACCCAGCAATCTCATTACTGGATATATACCAAAAGGAATATAAATCATTCTACCATAAAGACACATGTATGCATATGTTCATTGCAGCACTATTTACAATAGCAAAGACATGGAGTCAACCTAAAAGACCATCAATGGCAGATAGATCTACAATGGTAGTAGACATACATTATGGAATACTATGCAGCCAAAAAAAGCCCAGATTATGTCCTTTGCAGGAACCTGAATAAAACTGGAGGCCATTATTGTTAGCAAACTAATGCAGAAACAGAAAACCAAATACTGCATGTTCTCACTAATAAGTAGGAGCCAAATGGCTAAATAATGAGGATACATGGACACAAAGAGGGGAACAGTAGTCACAGAGGTCCACTTGAGCTTAGAGAGTGACAGGTGGGAGAAAATTAGAAAAATAACTATTGGGTACTAGGTACCCAGGACCTCAAGTACTATGAGGTACCTAGTACCTCAAGGAGTATCTTTGTGGTGTTCTCTGTATTTCCTAAATTTGAATGTCAGCCTGCCTTGCTAGCTTACAGAAGTTCAAAACAATCTGTACAACAAAGCCATAGATACAAGTCTCCCTAAATAACCAACCTGCATATGTATCCCTACATCTAAAATATGAGTTTACAAAAAAGAAAATTCAAGTTAAAACCACAATGAAGTGCCATCACTATACACCAATAGAACAGCTAAATGAAATGGAGTAATTATAGCAAGCGTTGGCAATGATGTGAAGGAATCAGAGCTCTCATATACTTCTGGTGAAAAAGTAAAATGGCACAGTTACTTTGAAAAACAGTTTGGCATTTTAAAGCATTTGAAATAGCATGTAGTAGTCATTCTGCAACTAGGCATTTCAACTAGAGAAAAACATATTTATTCTTAAAGAAACATATACGTAACTGTTAATAACAACTTTATTCACAAATACCCAAAAGATGGAAACAAACCAATTGTTCATCAAGAGGTGAATGAATAAACAAACTGTTGTATATTCATATGAAATACTGTGCCACAATAAAAGAATGAAGTATTGATAATCTTTGAAAATCTTTGTGAAAATAATGACAATAACACTGATGAGTCTCTATGTTAAGGAGTGAAAGGAGTCAGACAAGAAAATAGTACATATTGTCTGATTTCTTTCATTTATGTAAAATTATGAAAATCTTAAACTCATCTACAATGGCAGAAAGCAAATCTGTTTGGGGTTAAGGGGAAGATGACCAATGAGATTATAAAAGGGAATCAGGAATCATTAAGGAGTGACTGACATGTTCATTACCTTTACTGTGGTCATACATTCATGAATAGAACCACATATAAAAGCTGTGTATTATATGTACGTATATGTATATATATTTATTTTCTTGTATAGCTTTTATTAGAACTTTACCCAGTCTTACAGATGTCTTTTTACATGTTCTTCTACATGTTATTTAGTATTAACTTTTAACATTTGAGTCTATGATCCAGTTTTAGTTAATGTTTGTGTATAGTACAGGGTAAAACTCATCAAGCTTCATTGTTTAATATGTATGTCCAAATGTTAAGATACTATTTGTTAAAAATATTTTTCCATTGAAGTACCCTATATTTTTCAAAAAACAATTGAGTATGTATCTAATTTAGCATATTCTAATCTGTGTCATTGATCTTTCTGTCAATCTTTACAATAAAGCCAAATTGTCTTACTATTTGATTACAGTAAGACTTGAATCAGATGGTGTCTATCCCATTTTTCCTTTATTGTCACAGTTATTTTGCCTCCTACAGATCCTCTACATTTATTTTGGTAAATTTTAGTATGCAATTTGTCAGTTTTTTAAAGGAGCCATCTAAGGTCTACATGGAAATACAGTTTAATCTACAGATTTAGAATAACTGTGACCTTAAAAAGTTAGACAAATGCTAACTAGAATAACCAGTTTAGAGAAGAACATAACCCAACGGAGCTGAACAACACCACAGCACGAGAACTTTGTGAAGCATATACAAGTATCAATAGCTGAATTGATCAAACAGACGAAAGGATATCAGAGACTGAAGATCAATTCAATAAAATAAAGCAAGAAGACAAGATTAGAGAGAAAATGAAAAGAAATGAACAAATTCTTCAAGAAATATGGGATTGCATGAAAAGACCAAATCTACGTTTGATCAGTGTATCTGGAAGTGAAGAGAAGAATGAAACCAAGTTGGAAAATGCTCTTCAGGATATTATCCAGGAGAACTTCAGTAACCTAGCAAGGCAGGCCAACATTCAAATTCAGGAAATACGGAGAACACCATGAAGATATTTCTTGAGAATATCTTCATAGAAAAGCAAATACTGAGAGACTTTGTCACTACCGGGCATGACCTAAAAGAGCTCAAGTAGAAAGCACTAAATAAGGAAATGAACAGCCAGTACCAGACACTGCAAAAACATCCCAAATTGTAAAGACCATCGATGATAGAAAAAAACTGTATTAATTAATGGAAAAAATATCCAGCTACCATGATAATGGCAGGGTCAAATTTACACATAACAATATTAACCTTAAATGTAATGGCTTAATGACCCAATTAAATGACACAGACTGGCAAATTGGATAAAGAATCAAAAGCAATAAGCTAAGTATCAGTGGAATGTATCTCAAAATAATAAAAGCTATTGATGATAAACCCACTGCCAATATCATACTGAATGGGCAAAAACTGGAAGCAGTACCTTTGAGATTTGGCACTAGACAAGGATGCCCTCTCACCTCTCTTATTCAATATAGTATTGGAAGTTTGAGCCAGAGCGATCAGTTAAGAAAAAGAAATAAAGGGTATTCAATTAGGAAAGGAGGAAGTCAAATTGTCTCTATTTGCAGATGACATGATTATATATTTAGAAGACTCCAATGTCTCAGCCCCAAATCTCCTTAAGCTGATAAGCAACTTCAGCCAAGTCTCAGGATACAAAATCAATGTGCAGAAATCACAAGCATTCCTATACACCAATAACAGACTTAAAGAGAGCAAACTCAAGAGCGAACTCCCATTCACAATTGCTACAAGGAGAATAAAATACCTAGGAATACAACTAACAAAGGATGCAAAGGACTTCTTTAAGGAGAACTGCAAATTACAGCTCAAGGAAATAAGAAAAGACAAACAGTTGGAAAAACATTTCATGCTCATGGTTAGGAAGAATCTATATCATGAATATGGCCACAATGCTCAACGTAATTTATAGATTCAATGCTATCCTCATCAAACTACCAATGACCTTCACAGAACTGGAAATAACACTTTAAACTTCATATAGAACCAAAAAAGACCCCACATAACTAAGACAATCCTAAGCAAAAAGACCAAAGCTGGAGGCATCACGTTGCCAGTCTTCAAACTATACTACAAAGCAACAATAATCAAAAGAGCATAGTACTGCTACCAAAACAGAAACATAGACCAATGGAACAGAACAGAGTCCTTGGGAACAACACCACACATCTACAACCATCTGATCTTTGACAAACCTGACAAAAACAATCAATGGGGAGAGGATCCCCTGTTTAATAGTGTTGGGAAAATTGGCTAGCAATGTGCAGAAAGTAGAAACTGGACCCCTTTCTGACACCTTACATGAAAATTAACTCCAGATGGATTAAAGACAAACCTAAGACCCAACACCATAAAAACCCTAGAAGAAAACTAGGCAAAACCATTCAGGACATAGGCATGGGCAAGGACTTCATGACTAAAACACCAAATGCAATGGCAACAAAAGCCAAAGTCGACGAATGGGATCTAATTAAACTTCAGAGCTTCTGCACAGCAAAAGAAACAATCATTAGATTAAACCAGCAACCAACAGAATGGAAAAAAATTTTTTCAATTTATCCATCTGACAAAGGGCTAATATCCAGAATCTACAAAGAACGCAAACAGATTTACTAGAAAAAAAACAAACCCATCCAAAAGTGGGAGAAGGATATGAACAGTCACTTTTCAAAAGAAGACAAATATAAAGCCAACAAACATAGGAAAAAATGCTCATCACTGGTCATTAGAGAAATGCAAATCAAAACCACATTGAGATACCATCTTACGCCAGTTAGAATGGCAATCATTAAAAAATCTGGAGACAACAGATGCTGGAGAGGATGTGGAGAAATATGAACCCTTTTACACTGTTGTTGGGAGTGTAAATTAGTTCAACCATTATGGAAGACAGTGTGGTGATTCCTCAAGGACCTTCAAATAGAAATATCATCTGACCCAGCAATCCCATTACTAGGTATATACCCAAAGGACTGTAAGTTGTTCTATTATAAAGACACATTCACACATAAGTTTATCACGGCACTGTTTACAATAGCAAAGACCTGGAACCAACCCAAATGCCCATCAATGACAGACTGGACAAAGAAATGTGGCACATATACACCATGGAATGCTGTGTAGCCATATGAAACAATGACTTTGTGTCCTTTGTAGGGACATGGATAAAGCTGGAAACCATCATTATCAGCAAACTGACACCAGAACAGAAAACCACCACATGTACTCACTCGTCGGCCAGTGTTCAACAATGAGAACATGTGGACACAGACAGGGGAGCATCATACACTGGGGTCCATTGCAGGGAGCTAGCAGAGGGATAGTGGGAGGGAGATGGGAGGGAAAACATGAGGAGAAACATCTGGTATAGGTGATGGGTTGATGGAGGCAGCAAACCACCTTGCTTCATGATCTGCACATGTACCCCAGAATTTAAAGTACAATAAAACAAAAGAAAGTGAAAAAATTTTATCTTTTATCTTTTCTTTGCCCTTTGAAATTTTCTTTCTAGACATTGATTACTCAGATCCCAAATACAATACTGTATAAAAGTGGGAAGGGAGGAGCTATAGACAGAATATATGTGTTTTCCCAAATTCCAATATTGAGGCCTAATCTATTATGCAATGATATTTTTAGGTGGGGCCTTTGGGAAGTTATTAAGATATGATGGTAGCACCTTTAAGACTGAAACAAGGTCTTTTATCAGAAAAGATATGAGAAAAGAATGGAGAGCTGGCTCTCCCTCTCCCTCTCCCTCTCCCTCTCCCTCTCTCTCTCCTCTCCCTCTCTCTCTCTCCTCCCCCTCCTCCCTCTCTCCCGCCTCCCCCCTCCCCCCCCCCCCCCCCGCCCTCTGCCCTGTAAGAATACAACCAGAAGATAGCCATCTAGAAACTACACAGAGGATCTCCACCTGTCACCAGATCTGCCAGCTCCTTGATTGTGGACTTTCTTGTCTTCAGAATCATGACACTTGTTTCTGATCTGAGTGGGAAAGCATTCAGTGTTTCTCCACTTAATATGATATTAGGTATAGATTTCTTCATAGATGCCTTGCATTAAAGAAGCTTCATCTTCCTCCTAATATTCTGATTTTTTATAATGGATATGTTTTATCTAACTTATGGATAAAGTAATTTAAATGTGTTGATGCATACAGGTAAACAATTACATGTATGCATATATGTATAGTATACATACATTGTTAAATGACTGCATCATTATGGAAATTTATCAGTAAGTCAGCCAGAACAAGCTAACTTGTAACAATAAGTTAGATAAGTTCATTTGATAAAAAGGATTGTAGTCTCCAGGAAGGGACTGCAAACTGTAAGTCAATATAGATTTTTGGTCACAAAAGCTGCTCCCTAACCCATACTCACAACTGCATGAAGGCAATATTCTAATATTAAAGGGGAAATAAAAATAATTTAGATCTCCATTTCAAATTAAAAATACATACATTTGAACAGCATAATCCTGAAAAATGTACATCACCAATATGTCAGTAATATGAGTAAATCCCATTTTGTAAGCGTTAATAGAAATATGACACAAAAGTAATACATGTCTCTTGTTACTTATTCAGTATATTAATTCAAAGTCGAGACTCATAAGAGCCACAAACCTAAGTAAAGTAGACAACAAATGGTGAACATCAGTATTAGGTTTTAGAACAGAGCTCTAGTTAAATCCCTGGGTAACATTACATACTCTAAAATTACTTGCATCTATATTATTAAATCACAGTGTCATGGCTGTTTTTCTAAAGTAGAACAAGTAACTTTTTATTTTACTTTTTTCAGTTTATTTCAAAGCTGGTTTATTTAATTAAATCCAGCTCCTTATGCTCAAAAAAATGTTTTTGAAGAGTAGAGTCCATGCTCAATTTTAAAAGAAATGATTTCTAAAGGTCTCCAAGGAAAGCTATTCTGTAATTTCCTTTGATAAACCATCGTAGCATATAATAATCCTCATGACTGGGAAATTTACATTTCTAATTTACATAAACTTCATATTACATAGTTTTAGCCTGAATTTTTCTCTGCTGTCTTTTCAGATAATAGAACACCTATTTTTATTGATTTCTACATAAAGACCCTTGATATTCTTAAAAAATAAAATAGATTTCTATCTTTCTTTCAATATATATGTTCGTTTTAGTGTTTTTTTTTTTTTTATACTTTTTCTTTTATCTTGGAAGAGGAACAGGCACAAGGCTCATCAGAAGACTGTACAGAGAAAAGAGTGGGTGACCTCAGCAACATATTTGGTCTTTGTCCTGCGGCGTCTTTACCCTAATTCTCATTATTACAGTTGGATCTTAGGCCAGGCACTTGTATCTGCCTGAGGATAATTACTGGGCTTTGAGGGTATTTTTTGCAGTGTCCGTGCTACTGCCAACTCCATCTACTTTCATCATCAAAATGTAAGACTTTGGGGGCAATGCAATATTTGAAGAGAAATAACATATATCATCAGAACTGACACTAGTCAAGGGTAAACCTTTGAGGAAACATACTCCTTTAAGGAAACAGAGACACATACACACCCCACATTCTTTATGAGTACATTCTTTCTATATATCCTCTTTACTACTTTGTATTTGGGTCATTTCTTTATGGACACACATCTTTCATACTTCAAATACCTCATACGTAAAAAATAAAATGTTTAAAAATCCAATTAACTTTTTGAACTGCTATGACTTTTTCCAACCTTTGCTTCGCATACTTTGTCCCTAGCACTTTAACACTATCTGCATATTTTATAAATCAGGAACATTCCAGCATATAAAGAAAAGCTACAAACCTACACAGTTCCTTCATTTTCATTTAACAAATAATTATTGAGAATATGCTAGGTTTTGGGAAAACACTGGTGAGAAAATAGTGCCCCACGCTGTTCCTGCTTAGTTCTATGATCACAAACATAATTTCTTCATGGACTCATTGGATCTTGCAATTTACTTGCATTCTCCCATGCTTCAATACTGGAATTTTCATACAAATTGATCATGGATGTCCCCTCCATCCCCCACCCAGCTTTTGGTACTCTGTGTTGTCTCTGGAAAAAAAAGCCTACACTCCAGTTCTGCCCCCGTGGTTAACATCCCACCTTAATCAGATTTTATTTTTCCCAAAATATATTCAGTAATCCTTTTAAAATGGTCCTCCTTATATATAAACATATACAAACTGACACTAACAAAGCCACAGGGTCTATTGAAAGAGCCTAGATAATGGCCAATTATACATCTTGTAACTTTTAACATTCCTCTCCTCATTCTACTAATCATCTTGTGTTCATTCACTTACCTCTTTTCTTTTATTTCATCATAGATTCTTTGTCTTTATGTGTGTGTATGCAACATCTAAGTAGGAATTTATTTTATTGCCTTTATATTATTAATCTGAAAATATCCTGGCTCCTTGACCTTCACAATCTCAAAGCCATAACATTTCTGCAATTTGTGTTTATTGCTTGACTTTCTGTTTTTTCTTTAGTATTTTATATTCACTAAGAGACCATGGCAATGGGTGCACTTTTATAGAGCTAAAAATTAAATGAATAAATTACAAATAAACATATCATTTTCTGTACATGAGCCCAGAGACTGAGGAAATGACTACATTTTCAAAACCAGAATATAAATAATCATTTTTAAGTCTGAATGCAGAGTACTATTATGTAAATTACATTCTTTATTTCACTTTAGAATTTAAAAAGCTCTCCCTCTACGTCTAAAGAAGGCAGCATAACTGTTACCCCAAAACCAGGGATAAAAATGGCCCATGTTTTCATTACTCACTCTTATTATCATACTTTCTGGGAAATGGTTTTGTGGTGTCACTTTCTCTGGTTGTTATATCTTCGGCCACAAAACTATATTAGAGTTTTAATGTCTGATACCAAACATGGAGGCAGGTAGGATAACCCCTTGATTGGGCTGTGACCTTACTGTGGAAATTCTCACTTGAGGGATCCCAGCAAAGGCTACTAAGTGGGATTCAGTAACCAAACAGCCTCCCCTAAAGCATTGTGGCTTGCTTCTCTCACCTAACGTTACGTTTTACATATCTTGCTTCTCTCACTAGACATGTTACGTTTTACTGTAGAGACAAAGATTGTAATGTGATATGACACAACATAAATACATCCTTTTAAGAATGATGGCAAGAAGAATTGCAAACCATCAAGAAGTCTTCCCAATTTTTGTCATCATCACCTGATGATGGCACCTTACAAGTTTCTTCCAAAGCTCTTCTTCCTCTGCAAAATTGTTACAGCTTTTTCCATTCTTATTTCATTCTTGCTTATAAAAGTAAGAGCTGTAATTCTTACATACTTCATTCTCTCCATTTTTACTAGAGTTATGTGTTCACAGGAAACATATTTCTGAGGTGGTGCTGAATAACAAGGTGAAAATAGTAAACATTATATGGCGTGAACCTCAATCTTGCATTGGGAGCAAAAAAAGTGTTTAAAATTATGTTTCTTTGTCTTTGCTATTTCACAGAATACTGTTGCTTTTTGGGGAAAACACTCCCTAAGGTTTTTTTGCTGTATCTATCTTATAAATGATTCCCTTTGATCAAAATCTAGTGCAAGCTTGCCTTTCTTTAGAGTCATAGAGGCAGTGATTTCATATCACAGTATTTTGACTTTTGACAGCTCAGTAGGAGTAAGGAAAAGGAGGAGGGGAATTATCTAAAAGAGGAAAAGGTTGGGGAGAGGAATTCAAAGTCAGGACAAAGATGACAGGCAAAGCATAAGAACAGCTGTACAAAATGTTACTTGCTCTCTTCCAGAGATTGGTGTGCTGGGGTGAATGACAACTACTAATTAAAATGGTGGCTTATTATCATGAAAGAAGTGACACAATTTATCTAAGATCTGGAGTAAAAGATGAATCACTTTTATTTGTAAAAAAATTCTAATTTAAAAATATGCATTTTTAGATGAACATCTATGGTGTTTTTGACAGGAGATGTGGTAATTAAAACCTTTTTTATTTTGTGTTCATATTATATTTTTGCTGTGTGCCAATTTTTACATTTCTATAAATAAGAACAAAGCACATTTTCTGCAACATCTCTAAGTTTATACAGTTTATAATTTTTAAGTCCAAGTGTCAAAATTAGATACCTAAATCATGATTACAAGTTTATATCTTACATAAAATGTATTGGATATTAACTTTCAAACTTAATAATCTCTTTTTTAATGGATGTCTATTAAAGCACATGAACTGTTCTTTTTCAAGACAAATGTACATTACGGTTACCAAAATACTTACTGCCTGGTGCTTTTATTTTTAACTTTTTGAGAGCTTAAAAATTGATAGCCTTGGATTTGCTCTACTTTATACATATTTTTCACAGTTAAGAGAATAATTTTCTAATTATGCACATGCAGCAAGTAATTTTATTGTTCCAAAGAAAATACGTTGCTCTCTGATTCCAAATAGTTGTTTACAATTTGCAGAATTTGTCTGGATAAGTTAAAGCATGCCATGTATGGACAGGAAAATGCCTCAACCAGATAAACAATAATACTTAGTAAGCAGATGTTAATATGGAAAAGAAATACCTTATTCTATTGCACTTCACTTTACTGTGCTTTGCACATGGTGTGTTTGTGTGTGTAACAAAGGTTTGGGGCAATTCTGCATCAAGCAAGTATATTGACACCATTTTTCCAACAGCATGTGCTCACTATTTCTCTGTGCCACATTTTGGTAATTATTTCTAACATTTTTGTTATTAATATATCTGTTACACTGATCTGTAATTAACAGTCACTGATATCACTACTGTAATTGTTACAAACTGAGTCCATATAAGATGGCAAACATAATTAGCAAATGTGTGTATTCTGACTGCTCCATAGACCAGCTGTTCCTTCACTTGTCTCCCTCTCCTTTTGTCTTTCTACTTCCTGAGATAAAACAATATTGAAAATAGTCCAATTAATAACCCTTTAATGGCCTCTAAGTGTTCAAGTGGAATGAAGAGTCGCACATCTCTCACTTTAAATCAAAACCTGAAAATCTTTAAGCTTACTGAAGAGGGCATGTGGAAAGCTGAGGTAAGCTTAAAGAGAGGCCTCTCAGACAAAACTGTTTGCCAAGTTTTGAAAGTTAAAAAAAATAGTTCATGAAGGAAATTAAAAATGTTACTCTAGTGAACACACAAATGAGAAGAAAGCTAACCAGCCTATTGCTAATATGGAGAAAGTTTCAGTGATCTGGATAGAACAAATCAGTCACAATATCCCCATAAGGCAAAGCCTTATCCATAGAAAGTCTCTAGTTCTTCAATTCTGTGAAAGCTGAGAGAAGTAAGGAAGCTGCAGCAGAAAAGTCTGAAGCTAACAGAGGTTGGTTCATTTGGTTGAAGGAAAGAGGCCTTTTCCACAACTCAAAAGTGTGAGGTGAAGCAGCAAGGGCTGATAGAGAGGCTGTAGAAAGGTATCTAGAGCTAAGATAAATGATGATGGTGTCTGCAGTTTCTAACAGATTTTCCTTGTAGACAAAACAGACTTATAATGGAAGAAGATGCCATCTAAGATTGTAGATAGAGAGGACAAGTCAGTACCTGGCTTCAAAGCTCCAAAGGACAAGCTGAGTCTATTTTGGGGGCTAGTGTACTTGGTGACTTTAAGTTGGACCCAATCTTTACTTCCTATTCTGAACATCCTAGAACTTTTAAGAATCATGATAAACTCTCTCTGCCTGTTTTCTCTCAATGAAACAGCAAAATCTAGATGACAACACATATGTTTAGAAAATGATTTACTGAACATTTAAAACCCACTGGTGAGGCTTTTTCCTCCCAAATAGAAAATATTGCTTTCAAAATATTATTGTTTATTGATAATGCATGTGCTCATCCAACAACTCTGATAGGGATATTCAAGGTATGTTTTCATTCATGCTAATAAAAAATTCATTCTGCAACACAAGGATCAAGGAGTAATTTTACCTTTCAAATCCATTATCTAAGAAATATATTTTGTAAAGCTATAGCCTCCATGGATATGATTCCTCTGATGGATGTAGGCAAATTAAATTGAACACCTTCTGGAAATAATTCATTATTTTAGATGGCAGTAAGAATGTTTATGATTCAAAGGAGAAGGTCAAAATATCAACATTAATGGAAGTGTAAGAGAAGTCGATTCCAACTCTGAGGGATGCCTTTGAGCGATTGAAGACTTCAGTGGGGAAAATAATTGCAGATGTGATGGAAATAGCAAGAGAACAAGAATTAGATGTGGAGCTTGGATATGTGACTGAACATCTGTAATTTCATGATAAAACTTCAATAGATGCGGAGTTTGTACTTATGAATGAACAAAGAACATGGTTTACTGAGATAGAAACCACTTTTGGTAAAGATGCTATGAACATTGTTGAAATCATAAAATATTTAGAATATTACATACACTTGTATGATAAAGCAGCATCAGGGTTTGAGAGGACTAACTTCTATTTTAAAAGAAGTTTTACTGTGAAATTCTATCAGACAGCATTATATGCTTTGGAGAAATCTGCATGAAGGAATCAATCAATACAACAAACTTCAGTGTTTTCCGGTGTTTAGAAATTGCTATAACCACTCTAACCTTCAGCGTCCACCACCCTGATCAGTCAGCAGCCATCAATATCGAGGCAAGATCTTACAGCAAAAGTTTATGACTCTCTGAAGGCTTACATGATTATTAGCATTTTTAGCAATAAAATAAAGGTATGTACATTTTTAGACATGCAATTGGAATTGTTTTAGAAGCACTAGAAAGCCAGAAATAAAAAATATGTTACTCACTTTATTGTGACATTTGTTTTATTGCAGTGGTCTAGAATGAACTTGCTCTATCTGCAAGACATGCCTGAATATGTATTAAATGAAAACAAAACAGTTTAGTTTGGTATTTTACTTTGTCTTATGTTGTTTTTTCAAGCCAGACCTTTGGGCCTCTACTTCTATTCTCAGAGCAGTTATCTTGATCATCACTTTCTATAAAAAATTTTTCTTCATTTTTATTGCCTTTGCTGTTATTTATACACATATTTTAATGGCACTGTCAAGGCTTGGCACGTTAAGTGCGTTAGGGATACAAGGAAGGAGTCAGTGAAATTAATGCATGCAGGAAAGATGTTGTAAGAACAAATCCAATAGACATCTAAGGCAAGTGGTATAGGAAATACTGCCAGCAGACAAGAAGGGAGAATATAAAAACTAGTATTTAAGATGTTTTCATTTATTTCCATGAACTGTACTAGCTGTTTGACAGAAAGTATCTAATTAAATCCTCAATAAAACAGTATAATATATTCATTAAAATTTCTGTTGTAAAGATAGTTTAAGCTCAGAGAAATATTTTAATTTTTATAATCACAAAGCTAACAGAGAAATTACAGTTTAAATTCAGATTATTTAGGTTTCATATATATGTGTCCCTTTCCATAATACACTGACTTCTAAGTAAAAATAAATTAAATAACATTTTAAAGTTTTAAAACAACTTCTTCAATATTTATTCTTGTCTAATAGCAGGAATGCATCCTGTGACTTTGATTGGCAATGGAAAAGAATATATCAGAACTGACTTTTTAAATATAAATTAAATATTCACCAATAGTTGGACTCCTTTCTCACACCATATGTGATAATTGACTCAGAATGAATCAAAGACTTAATTATAAGAGTCAAAACTAAAAAACAAAAATAAAACTTTCAGAAGAAAGCATAGAGAAACATTTTCATGATTGTATTTCACAGTGGTTTCTCAGATGAGACACAAAAATTACAAGTAACAAAGAAAGAATAGCTAAAATGATTCATTATTTTAGATGGTAGTAAGAATGTTTATGATTCAAAGGAGAAGGTCAAAATATCAACATTAATGGAAGTGTAAGAGAATAAATTTACAATAAAATTAACAATTTTTGTGCTTTCAATGATACCATTAAGTAAAAAATAAAAAATATTTGCAATTCATATATCTGTTAATGACTTTTGCATAGAATACAAAAACAACTCTTACAGCTCAATAATACAAAGACAACCAATGTAAAAATTGACCTGGCTAGACATTTCCTAAAGACAATATACACATGGACAATAAACACATACAAAGATGCTCAAAATCATTAGTCATTAGAGAAATGCAAATCAAAACTTTAATGAGATACCACCTCTTACCCATTAGGAAAACCGTAATAAAATATCAGATAATAACTAGTGTAGGTGAGGATGTGGTAAAATAAGAATCTTCTTCCACATCTAGAGATAATGTAAAATGGTACAGGCATCTTGGAAAACAGCCTGAAATTTGCTTAAAAAGTTAAACATAAAGTTGTTTGATCCAGCAACTTTGCTGAAGTTTCCCAAGAAAAAAATGTATTTGTTTATGTAAAAACATGTACACAAATCTTCATAGCACTTTCTTTTTTTTTTTTTTTGAGACGGAGTTTCACTCTTGTTACCCAGGCTGGACTGCAATGGCGCGATCTCGGCTCATGGCAACCTCCGCCTCCTGGGTTCAGGCAATTCTCCTGCCTCAGCCTCCTGAGTAGCTGGGATTACAGGCACGTGCCACCATGCCCAGCTAATTTTTTGTATTTTTAGTAGAGACGGGGTTTCACCATGTTGACCAGGATGGTCTCGATCTGTTGACCTCGTGATCCACCTGCCTCGGCCGCCCAAAGTGCTGTGATTACAGACTTGAGCCACCATGCCCGGCCTTCATAGCACTTCCATTCATAAAAGGCAAAAGGCAGAAACAACTCAAATTTCCATCAGCTGATGAATGAATTGTTAAAATGTGACACACAAAGACACATCAGACAAAGAAAACTACAGGCTAATATCCGTGATGAACATTGATTCAAAAGTTCGCCACAAAATACTAGCAAGTCAAATTAAGCAACACATTAAAAGATCATTTGTATGATCGAGTGGGATTTATTCCTAGGATGCATGGATGGTTCAACATACGCAGTCAAACAATGTGATACTTCATATCAACAGAATGAAGGACAAAAATCCTATGATCATTTCAACTGATACTGAAAAAGCATTTGAAAACATTTCAACATCCTAACATGATAAAAGCCCTCAAAACACTGGGTATAGGAAGAACATAGCACAATAAAAGCCATGTATGATGGAACCAAAGCTAGTATTATATGGAATGAGGAAAAATTGAAAGGCTTTCTTCTGAAATCTGGAGCATGACAAGGATACCCACTTCCAACACTGTTGTTCAACATAGAACTGAAAGTTCTTACTAGAGAAATTAGAAAGGAGAAAGAAATAAAGGGCATCCAACTTGGAAGATAAGTCAAATTATCTTTGTTTGCAGATGATATATTATATGCAGAAAATGCTTCTGTCTAAAAGACAGCCAGTAAGAAATTCTGGCAATGATGTGGAGAAAAGGGAATTCTCATACACTATTGGTAGGAACATAAATTAGCACAACCACTGTATAGAACAGTTAGAATGTTCTTCAAAAACTAAAAATACAGTCACCATCTGATCCAGCAATCCTGCTGCTATGTACTTATACAAAGGAAAAGAATTCAGTATATCAAAAATATATCTGCACTCCCATGTTTACTGCAACACTATTCACATCACCAAAGATTCACCAAAGATTCAGAAGTACCAAGTATCAATCAACATATAAGTGGTTAGAGAAAATGTGGTACATATACAATATGGAATACTATTCAGCCATAAAAAATGAGAGCCTTCATTTGCAACAACATGGGTAGAACTGAAAGTCATTATTTTAAGTGAAATAAGCCAGGCACAGAAAGACAAATATCACATGTTCTCAGTTATGAGAGCTGAAAGCTAAAACAGTTTAACTCATGGAGACAGAGATTAGAGGGATAGTTCTAAGAGGATGGAAAGTGTAGTGGGGGAGTGTGGGTAATGGGTATGAAAATAAATAGAATGAATAAAATCTAGCATTTCATAGGACCACACGATGACTATAGTCATATATTGTAATATATTGTACATTTAAAAATTATTATAATTGGATTGTGGCTTACACAAAAAATATATATAAAAGCTTGAGGTGATGGATACCCCATTTACACTGATGTGACTATTATAGATTGTATGCCTGCATCAAAATATCTTATGTACCTCATAAATATATACACCTATTATATACCCACAAAAATTAAAAATAAAGAGATATATCTCTACAATGGCATATTACTGAGACATAAATATGAGTGAAGTACTGATACATGCTATAATGCAGATGAACCTTCAAAACATAATGCTAAGTGAAAGAAGCCAGTCACAAAATATTGCATATTATATTATTACATTGACATGAAACGTCCAGAACAGGGACATCGAGAGAAACAAAAAGATGAATGGTTGCTTAGGGCTGGGTGATGAGGGGAGTTGGAGAGTGATAGCTAAGCAGTACAAGGTTTCCATTTGGGGATAGTAAAAATGTTGTAAAATTGATTATGGTAACCTGCATCACCAAGACAATCCTAAGCAAAAGGAATAAAGCTGGAGGCATCATGCTACCTGATTTCAAATTATACTACATGGCTACAATAACCAAAACAGCATGGTACTTGTATCAAAACAGAGATGTAGACCAATGGAACAGAACAGAGGCCTCAGAAATAACACCACACATCTACAACCATCTGATCTTTGACAAACCTGACAAAAACAAGCACTGGGAAAAGGATTCCCTATTTAATAAATGGTGTTGGCTAGCCATATGTACAGAACTGAAAACAGATCCCATTTTTATTCCTTATACAAAAATTAATTCAACATGGATTAAAGATTTAAACATAAAATGTAAAACCATGAAAACCCTAGAAGAAAACTTAAGCAATACCAGCAAAGACTTCCTGACTACAACACAGAAAGCAATGGCAACGAAAGCCAAAATAGACAAATGGACTCTAATTAAACTAAAGAGCTTCTGCAAAGCAAAATAAACTATCATCAGTGTGAACAGGCAACCTACAGAATGGGAGAACATTTTGCAATCTACCCATCTGACAAAGGGCTAATATCCAGAATCAACAAAGAACTTAAACAGGTTTGCAGGAAAAAAACAACTCCATTTAAAAGTGGGTGAAGATTATGAACAAACACTTCTCAAAAAAGGACATTTATGCAGGCAACATAGGAAAAATAGCTCATCAGCACCGGTCATTAGGAGAAATGCAAATCAACAACAGGTGCTGGAGAGGATGTTGAGAAATAGGAACTCTTTCACACTGTTGGTGGGAGTGTAAATTAGTTCAACCATTGTGGAATGCAGTGGCAATTCCTCAAGGATCTAGAACTAGAAATACCATTTCACTCAGCAATCTCATTACAGGGTATATACTCAAAAGATTATAAATCATTCTACTATAAAGACACATGCACGTATATATTTGTTACAGCAATGTTCGCAATAGAAAAGACTTGGAACCAACCCAAATGACCATCAATGATAGACCAGATAAAGAAGATATGCCACATATACACCATGGAATACAATGCCACCGTAAAAATGATGTGTCATGTCCTTTGCAGGGACATGGATAAACATGGAAACCATCATTCTCAACAAACTGACACAAGAACAGAAAACCGTCCAGGCGCGGTGGCTCAAGCCTGTAATCCCAGCACTTTGGGAGGCCGAGGCAGGTGGATCACGAGGTCAACAGATTGAGACCATCCTGGTCAACATGGTGAAACCCCGTCTCTACTAAAAATACAAAAAATTGGCTGGGCACGGTGGCGCGTGCCTGTAATCCCAGCTACACAGGGGGCTGAGGCAGGAGAATTGCCTGAACCCAGGAGGCGGAGGTTGCGGTGAGCCGAGATCGCGCCATTGCAGTCCAGCCTGGGTAACAAGAGTGAAACTCCGTCTCAAATAAAAAAAATAAACAAAAACAAAAAACAGAAAACAGAAAACCAAACTCCTCATGTTCTCACCCATTGGTGGGAGCTAAACAAGGAGAACACATGGACACAGGGAGGGGAATATTACAAATCAGGGCCTGTCAGAGGGTGGGAAGCTAGAGAAAGGAGAGCATTATGAGAAATATCCAATGTAGATGACGGGTTGATAGGTGCAGCAAACCACCATGGTACATGTACACCTATGTAACAAACCTGCACATTTTTCACATGTACCCTGAACTTAAAGTATAAAAAATATTTAACTGTTCTTGCTGTTTGAAGTGCATTTTGTTGTAATGAGCCATTTGAGTTATATAAATAAAATGCAAGCTTTGAAATAATGCCAGCCTATATGTGTAGTTTGTAAATAACATCTTCTAGCATAAAAGAAATGGGCTTAAAGTCAAATCTATTAGGAGTGACCTAAGAAGATGTAGAAAACATAACCTCATGTATAGACAGTAGCAAAATAAATAAAAAAGAAGTGGGGAATAAAAAATTCCTAAAGTCATGTTAAAATTTAAGACCACAGCATTAAATAAAAATAAACATGATGCCCTTTCCTATGAATCTGGATCTAGTCTTAGAATCTTTCAAAGAGAGCATCTCAGGAAGCTAGCTTAAGATAATTAAGGATGAAGAACATGATGCAATATGTTTTGCCTATTAGACCTTGGATAATTCAAGACTTTTAAATTCAGTTCATACTATATGCCAGGCCTGAGGGTAAAATGAGAGATACATTATTCATGCCCTAAAGAAGCTCAGAGTCAAGCTCTGGGGGTGTATATGTAATACCCACAATACACATACACATTAACATCAAAAGTGGGAGCCAATCCATTGGTTATATGGTGGTTATAAGGTAAAGTGCAGTGGCTAATACATATGAAGTATATCATTTAAGACAGATTTTGAAAGATATGTAGGAGTTCATTAGATAGACAAGTTTTCAAAACAAAATTCTAGGTCGAGTAAACCAAATGCACATATTAACATGAGCTTTAAGTAAATAATGACAAGGTAACTTGAGAATATTGAGAAAAAAAGCAAAAAAGTTTAAGAGAGCATCAATAAGGTGAATATGTAGTTATGAACCAGGTTTTACAGAGCTATAAACCATTCTATAGAAAGTATCCTTATTCTATTTCAGTGATTAAAAATTACTATGAAGTTTTAAATTAAATAGTGGTACAATTGGATTTTAGCTTCAAAATAATTCTAAAGTTCTACCTAGCTTACCAGATTATCAGTAAAACAGGTCATTTTATTGGAACCTACTATAAATCAAGCACTATGTGATTCACTCTAAATGGATTATTGCTAATCTCCCCAACGACTGTACATCAGGTGATGAAATGTGTTCAGGCCAACACAAGTACTTCTCCCAAGATCCTAGAGATAATAGTGACAAGATTCAAGCTCTAAGGCAACTGAAATCTAGCCTGTGCCCATTACGTCTCTCTGCATCCAGAGAACACTCTAATATATTACAGGATGCTTTTGGGAGTGTTTGTGATCTGAAAGTAGCCAGACTCATTAGGTGGAAAACATTTTTAGGATTACACCAAGTGAGTGATTTTACCACATTCACCTATACAAGACACCTTTCTTTTTCTTTTTCTAATTTGAACCAAAGCTCTCTGCAATTTAGCACCATAACGACCTCAATATGAGCTTAGCAGAAAAGCTCCAGTCCTAGATGGAGGATGAATTGGATAACACTTCTAGACTAAAACTTAGAGACTTGAAAGAAGACTCCTGGGCTAGTTTTCATGGTATATTATTGGAAAAGAGAGAGTGACAAGGTGGCTCAGTTATCAGAATTTAAGAACACAGAAAGAGTGAGAAATGTAAAACTGTGATCATGATATAAGAAAAAGATACAAGAGATCCAGAGCCACACTGCTTTAGTTCAAATTCATTCTGTTATCATACACTGTAATAAACTCAGGTGTAAGAATTAACATCTCTGTTCCTAAGTTTTCTCATCAATATGTGGATATATTAGTGGTCCATTATTCAAAATGTTGAGTACAGACATGACAATACATGTTAATATGCTGAACAATATGTGTGGCACAGAGAAAGGACCCTTCTCTCTGTTTCTGGCCATCTCTCTTGGGTGTTTGTTGGTGTAGGCATCCAGATATACAGTCATTCCTCAGAATCCGTAGGGGCATAGTTCCAGAATTTCCATGGACACAAGAATGCATGGTCACCAAATTTTGTGGATGCTCAAGTCCCTGAAATAAAACGATTAGATAATATAGCATCCACATACAATTCACACAGATCTCCTATATACTTTATCCCTAGATGACTTATATTACCTAATGCAATATAAATAAAATGTAAATACGTGTTATACTGTATTTTTATTTGTTTAATTTCTATTGTTGTACTGTTATTTTTTGTTTTACTTTTGTAAAATGTTTTTAACATGTGCTCGGTTGACTCTGGATGCAGACCCTGTGGATACAGAAGGCTGAGTATAAACACACATGTAATGAACTTGAGCCAGCCATTTAACTTCTGTAAGCTTTGTTTTTAATATTTCCAAAATTAGGGCAATAATATACTATATTTTCTCTCTCCAAAGGGCATTATAAAAATCAAAATTAAACACTGTTAAATTGTTAAGCTCTAAAGCACAAAACATGATATTATTAGTATAGAAGAAGAATGAGTGACAGCACCAGTAGTAGAAAGTTACAATAATAAAATTACAGGAATAAGCAACACGTTGTTACCATACAGTATATGTCAATTGTACTAGGGTTTTTAGGCCATTCAGACTAGATATGAATATTCAAGTAAGACTTCAAATAATAGAAAATAAAGCATAGTATTCCACACTGAAAAAGAGTTAGAAAAACGTAGGAGGTTGGAAAGTCATTGGCTGTGTCCGAGAGAGCTAATAGGTTAGTGGGACTGCAGATCATGGTCTATAGAATGATACAATTAAAGATGAATCTAGAAAGATAGCTTGGAACCAGATCATGAAAGACCTAAAATTATATGTTAACAAGCCCCCAGGAATCAGAGAGCTTAGATTGCATTTCTTATTTTTCAAAATAGTATTTTGTGGATATAATTAACCAGCAACAAGGTAGCCTAGGAGCTGATTTCCACTTCCTGCCACCTTACCTCATAGATTTGTTATAAATATTGTGTGGAGTGACAAGTAAAGAACCTAGTACATTATTGGAACTCAGTAAATAAAATATATAATTATAGAGCAACTAAGAGGTCACTTTAAGGTATACAAGATGAAGAAATCATTTCTTCTGTAGATCATAAATGTGGAAATTATCTCAAAATATTATATAGATTATGCATTAAGTACATTGCTTAACATATCAGAGCTTTAAAGTTTATAGTTTTACAAAAAAATAATTAAAAACACTCTAATCGCAGTGAGAATTAAATAGTGTATATAAAAGTGCTCTGCTGGCTAGAAAGTACAATAATTATATACACATTAGGTAAGGGTATTTTTCAGTAATAAATTCATAACCAGTTAATAAAGCTCTATAATCTCAGTTGGTAAAGTCTCACATAGCACAAGAGAAAGTTACAGAGCCAATGAAGTTATTAAGATCTTATGGACTAAATGATATTTAGATTTCGAAGTGCCCAAAAGATGAAGCCTTGTGCGTGCTATGCAAGAGTCTTTTGGTGGTTGCTGTGTCCACATAGGAGTGACAAAGTCACCAATTCCGTGCCAGCTTCATTTGTTTTTTTCAGTGGAAATTTAAAGCTTTCCTGTTTGCCAAGATAAAGTCCCCAAAGCTATAAAGGCCCTACTGAGCAGTCTGGCAAGATATCTACTGGTGCTAACTTGATTTCCCTGGCCTAAGAGAGGTGTTGAATCACCCACATTTCCTTGAGGTCTGTTGCCCACAGCTCTCAGCTCAGGACATCAAGCAACAATCAGTTGCACTACTTTCCCCATCTGCCTGCTCTCTTTCTATCAATAATATCCCTACTACTCCCTAGTCTAATGCCTTGGTTGTCGGCACTTAGTCTGCCTCTCACAGAGAAGCAAAGTCAAGTCAGAGGGGTTCCAATTACAACTCTGCTGAAACCAGACTACTTCAACTATGGTTACAGTTTGTACAGACTACCCTTCTGAATCAGGCCTAGGAGAAATAGCACAGATAAACGGAAATACTGATATGAAAATTCAAACAACTGATATGTTACTATAATGTGTGGTTTTTAAAATGTTGTAATTGAATTGGTCAACTTAATTTGATGTAAATGATTACTTTGGCCTATTTATTCTCCCATCACTAGTTTAGCCCTCAATTAGTGTTTCCATTCAAGAAGGCTTTGTTGAGCACCTGTTGAATTCTAGTAACAATAATAAATATGAATAAGAAATAGTCCCTACTCTGTAAGAACACTTAGTTTAAAGGCTGTAAGAGTCAAGTAACAACGTAACTGCAGAGAAAGAGTCAAATCTGAATAAAAAGACAGCAGGAATTTCCCAGGATGTCAGTATTTACTGGCCAATAAAGTATCTGGAGTGAATGCAATGTTTCTGTTCTTCTTGGGGATGTTTTAACACTCCAGATACTATTATAGATGATTGGAAGGAATGCTTTGATAAGTCACTGAGAATGAAAACAACATTTCCAAAGGGAATATTATTATGATTGAATGTCTTTTAAATTGGATTCACTGTGGAATTTTTGTTTTACTTGGTGGAGCATACATATTCGGGTTCAAAGCTGAATCATGAATGAGAGAGGAGAGTTGGCATGTCCCTGCAAGTATTGTGCCACGATGTGTTTTTCCTGTACTATGAAGGTCTTCTTCTCCAAATAAAAATTAAGGAAATATTAATTTAAGACTTCATGTGAAACTGTCTCTTCAAAATGATCATCCCCCCCATAATTCGCTGATAATTAGAGGCAAATGGAGTGGGATTCTATTATATTTCTATTGATATATCACAAACCCACCTAGATCAGAATCTCGTTTTCTAAGCCTTTCCTTCTAGTACAGTAGGGAAGTGTATCTGCTCTTCTCACAAGTATGTGTCTCTCATTGTATTCTAGATTTTACTACTCTTTCCCTCTTTAGAACTATATCCTTCATCTATCTGTATTCTCTTTCTAATTCCTCTCTCTCTCCTTTCTCTCCAACCTCCCTCTGCCTTTTAATTCTTGATTATTCCCTTACAATAATTATATGTATACTCCCTATCATGGAAAATAAAGCACTATATGACCTTGTTGCAAGCTCCCCTCCAAAATCATGTCATCGTCACCCATTGAGCCACTTTCTTGTTTTCAAATACACTAGGCTCTGTTTCCTCTCTGGATATTTATACTTGTTGCACCCTCTGCCTAGAGGAATCATTCCACACATTTATTCTGGAGTCTGAATTTTTGACATCTTTTGGCGGAAATAGCTTTGGTAATCACTCTAGTGGTGACTGACTGGTTACCCCATTAATGTGTTCACAATCTATTAAATTTACAACTACAGCACTTGAGCTGTCTTTTCATCTTCTTATCACCATATGTTTATGGTGTTTATAATATAATAGAAATTAGAAATGAGTTTAACTGGTAAACATAATGGTGCTCACAAGATATGTGGGTCAGTGAAAATATTTTAGAGATCCCTCTCCCCTTTAAATAAAAAACATGTGCATTGGATAAGGCCTTAACCCTTCACATTTTGGAGACACAGTCAACACTTGATTATGAAATGTCCATGCTTGACTATAGTTTCAAAAAATTTGGCATTTAATGATAACTATAAAGTCATAAACCCTCATTGGACATTGAATATTGTGTCAGTCTTAAATTACTTTACTCAAGATTTTACAGGAGAACCAAGAACTGAGGTAACATAAATGACATAGACCTACTCTAGGAATTTCTTATTCCCAATTTGTAAGTATATTGGGCCTGACAAATGACTATTTGAGAACTTCCACACATCTTAGTGTCTACATTAAAGCAAAATTACTATTCCATTGCTCTCAGTGGCAAAATTTAACTATTTCTAGAAATCCTTTTCCAGGCAAATAATTTTATTGCTTATTATAGGAACTTCTCAAACAAACCATTGACTCCTCAGCAGAAAGCATCAAGAGCGTTTATACCATAAGGCACTTTGAATATCTCAACATAACATTTCCATATTGCTGTTTCCATCAATCCTAAATATATCATGATTTTAGATGTATATATAATATATATAAATATATAATATATATAAATATATAATATATAATATATATAAATATATTATATATATATATTCCCTCTACATGATGGATACACAATTCTAATCCAGTTCTCACACTGAAAAACTCACCTTAAACCAAACTGCAAATTCTCAATAAAATCCAATCCTGTCCTTCCCCCTCTGAGATACTGGCAAAGCCCCGTTGAAGTAGTGTTCTTGCTTACTGAGGTAATAAAATTAAGCTCTCTCCTATCAATACATTGTGTGGGATGTAGTCAACTATGCAATGAAATAGGACCTAAGACTTGCTTTTAGTCAACTATGCAATGAAATAGGACCTAAGACTTGCTTTTATTTTTAACTAAGTATGGAATTTGAGAGGAAATAGCTGGCCCTTGCCTATCTCTGTATTTTGGCAGTATCAACAGTGGCTAAAATAGCTAAATCATTGTTTATAACCAAGTTAATTTAGGCCAGATTTTAACAAGGTCTAAATTCAAATGCCATATATCAACACGGTCTTCTCTGACTGCTGAATTCAAAGTTGCCTTACTCATTTAGTCACCATTTTATCTATTTTTGTCATTTTCTTTCATAGTTCTTATTATAGTAATTTGGCTTACTATTTGTGTTAATGGGTTAGATTTTTGAAAACATTTTGAAATCCAACCTCTTTCAAAATAGGAAATTACTGTCAAGTTTTCCATCTTTTATGTTTATGTTCATGTTATGTTCTTAACGTTTTATTATTAAACCTATGTAGTAAACTAGTAAAGTTCAGAATTAACAGTCATTGTCATAATTCAAGCACATAAAATCTCTTTAAAATATCCACGTAATTAGGAATGTGTTAATATACTCTTGAATTACTGAGATGGTTTTTGTTGACTTATATGATTTTGTTTATTCATGTAATACACATGTGGAATTATTTTTACAATGCATGTAAATAATTTGAGTTTTGTCCTATTGCTAAAGATATAATAAGTGAGTATGGCTCTAAAAACGTGTAAAGTTAAATGTTTAATGAGAAAAATGTTATTTTTCATTAAGAAGCTGATTATTTGAAAAAATTCTAAGTAAAATTTCAAACTGGTAGATGGAATGTTTAAAACACAGATTTTCAAAATCTAAATGTCAGTATTTTTATTTTGCTTACTAAAAGGTAAATCAGGATTTAATATTAATGCCATAAATATATACTATATATATGTTTAGATGTTTGTGTACATTAACATCTGATGTTTTGTCTACTAAGTGCCACAGTACAGGTGATTTGCTTTGTATAATATTGTGTGTAGGAGGATAATTATTGCTTTTTGATCATGACGGATGATGATAATGATTATAACTAGTGTAATGGGAATCATAATTTAATATTTTATGTAGCACTATAAAATTTACACTGAGCTGTACCAATTAAAGTTGTGACTCAACAAATAAAAATTAAAAATTTATAATCCATGACCATGTATTAAATAAATAAGCCTAAAATGAATATATTTTTAAACTTGTGTAGGAGTGTTAACCATTAAATGAGCATATTCAATAATAGGCAAAGGTTCAGAAGTTCTTTGAAAAGGTCTTTGCAGTTTATAGTTTAGTCTTGTATCTGAGACTGAATATAACAGACTGCAGGCTGTTTCTCCCTGAGGTGAAAAAAGGAGACCTTTAGAATGGATGTTGAAGGTGAACAAAGTAAAATATGATTCATAGAGAAGGAAATGAGGCCCAAGATTCCATTTGGAAAATATTTCAATGTATTCTTATATGTGAAAGAGGGAAGCTGGGAAATCAACTGAGCGCCTCTTTCAAGACTCAGCTCAGCTGTCACTTGACAGTTTAGAGTCTTCCAAAGCCTTCCTCCAAGTGCTCATTTCGCCCCCAGTACATATATCTTGTAGATCTGATTCAATATACATGGAAGTTGGGCAATATAGTTTGGATCCTATAGAAACAGATCCTGAAAATAGGACACTACTGCAAGTGATATATTTTGGAGATACAGGAGACATTGATATGAGAGTAATGAGGTGAGGTAAGGTAAGCAAGAGAAAAAGCCAACATACAGTGCATTATAAAGACAACCAGTGCTATGTGGCTGCAGCATAAGCCTATGGGGTAAATCATTAGAAAACCAACATAAAACTCACCCTTCAGAGTTGTGGCATAAGAAGTGCTTTTGACCTGGGTACTTAGGCCCTAACTCCTCTCAGTTATTGATTATGGGCTACTCGGGGGTATAAGCATTTCTAATTTCTAGCCTCTTTTGGAGTCAACCATCAGGCACAGAGATGCATACACCAGCAGAAGGCAATAGGCTGGAACACTTTGAAGTAAGAAGGCCTATAGAATATAGTCTCCACCCGACTACCTGTGTAGGCTAAAGTTTTGCATTTATTTGAGTGACTATTCATGTATGCACTTACTTTACTCATTAAATTCAAGAAAGCTTTTTGATAAAAGACTAACACATGCCATTACTGTTATATTTTTCTGTCAACCATGGTGTGAAAAAAAATAAGAGGATAATTAAAATACTGGCCATTATTTACTAGGTGTAAACATGCTTAGTAGGTAACATATTTATGGAATGATTAAATGAATGAGTAAACAAATAATAAACCCACTTCCATATTGAAACAAATGGGATTTATCTAGTTTGATGGAGTATTTTCCATAAACTTAGATTAGAGGGAATTAAAATATTGAGGCAAAAAAATCCCATCTAGGAACATTGGAATATTGTATTTTAGAGTGAGGAGGGAATAAGAAAAAAAGTAATATAAATCTATAAATACTAATATATGATTTTGGTGGTTCTACACATGGGTCTCCAAATATACTACAGTTCTCTCATTAAGCTTTGGGGTCTATGGCCTGTCTACTTGAATTTCAGGTGGCATGTGGCTGCTTTAATCCATGGAATCATGATGCCATTTGGCTTTAAAGGTCAGAAAAGGCCATGTAGTATCAACTTGGTTATCTTAAAATGCTTGTTTTCCAGAAGCTCTCTTTTAGGAAATTCTCTATGAACTTAGCTGTCATACTACAAGATTCAAGCCGCATGTGGAAATCACAGGCAAGCTCCAGTTGAAAGTCTCATCTGAGGTTATAGTGACAGTCAGCATCAGTTACTAGACATGTGAAAGAAGATGCTTCCAGATAATTCCATGCCCCCAGTAACCAAGTTGCCCTCAGTCATGGAGTATTCCCAGCCGAGGGTACAGACACAAACCATCTCTGCTGTGATCTTCCGCAACTCTGGAGCCCCAAAATATAAACTTTTATGTGACTACATTTTGGAGTGGTTGGTTACACAGCAATAGTCATTGGAACTATGACTGAATTTCATCAATGTTTATAAAAATGCAAATAAAGCTGATGACACAGACGCATAATAGCACCATCTACCTAACATTTAATCCTTTAATCAGTTTGTCCTTTAATCGACAAAAAGGACAAAGAATAATGGATTATTTTAATTGCATAGATGAAGAACTTATAGAATTAATAGTGAAATTAATTTCCTAAGAATTCCATGTTTTCTAAATGTCAAAGACAAGAAAAAAAACTCAGGTCTTCTTATTCCAAGTCCATAGTTGTATCTTTAGAACATGTTCCAATGATGTATTACTGGTTGGCAATCTACCAGTTATGCTAGATAGAGGACTCACATATAAGTGGTTATATTTGTCCACTTCTACTGTTTCTTAAAAAATGATACATGCATGCATTCTCAGTGCATTCCCCTTCATTTTCTGCCATCATGCCAGATGGGATATCTAGTTGTTCAATTAAATTCTGTAATGGAATTAGAGTGACTCTGTGAGGTTACACAAGGATGGATACATTGAAGTATTTAGCAAAGAGCTTAGCATGTGGGAAGTTAAGTGCAACCTTAAATTATGACTATTGCTATAGAGTAATTTTCATATTATTATTATTGTCACTAGAAGATGCCTACTAAAAAGAGTGATAGTAAGTTAATTTTTCAGGAAAAGAATAGTTTAAAAGGGGGGATTTGCATAAAGATATTGGAGTTGTCTAAGTTTTTCCCAGTAAAGCACTATTATAAGTTGCTTAGTCATATTTATTAATTATCATCAAAAGGATAGAGAGGCATTTCTAGTCATTAGGACAAACACTTTATTACACAGACAAACAACTTTAGTCTTTTTAACAACCTCTGACGTAAATAATATTTCTCCCCTTTAAAGATAAGGGAATAGGCATTCTGAAACTTTAAGTAATTTGTTTAGAGTCATAAAAGCTAGAAAGTGACAGAGCCAGAGAGGAAATAAGTTTTGAATGCACATAGAGGTTTTGTATGTAATCACTACATTTCTTAATGTGCTTTAATTGTTTGAAACATGAAGTTTAATTTTTATCTGAATGTGTTTGCCATAGCATGCAATTCAGTATAGAAAGATATATTTAATTATTTGAGTTAGGCATAATGTGTACATGTATATGTGTGCATATATTCAAAGCAACAAAAATGCTGTGTACATTTTAGAAACTGAAAAAAATGTTTATGTGCACAGCAGATTTGAATTTTCATTCTTCTTAGGAACTTTGCTTTTTAAATCAATTTGTGAATATTTTATCCTATATGTAATATTTGATATTCTTTTTAGGGCAATAAATTGATTTAACTTTCATGTTGGTCAAATTAAACATAAAAACATGCTCTTTAAAACATGACATATATTAATTTACAAACTTTTCCCCAAAGTTCTAGAATTAAAATGAATACACCTCTTCAGCTGAGATTTGAGTAAAGCTAGCCTTTCATATTAAACATATGCACTAATGCCCATTCTCAGTTATTTTTTAAAAAAATAGGCAAAAAAGCTACATTAATGTAAAAATACACTTTCTAAGCATAAAGTTTCAGTGCTGTGCACATAAACATTTTTTTCAATTTCTAAAGTGTACATTGTTTATCATTGTTCATCTGGATAATTTAGCATGATGCCAAAAATACTCTATTTCTCACTCCTTCTCCCCACAATTAATATCATGTGGGCAGAGCCACAATGTGAATTCAGTTCTAGAGAAGTTAAACATAGAATGATGATTTCAATATTGTTTATTCATTTGGTTTTATCTTTGGCTATAAAATCCACATTAGGGAAAATCTTTATATTGATCCAATCTAACATAAATAGATATACTCTGCCAATATTTCAGAGTGATTTTGGCTTTGAATCTCAACATTCTGTGCAAACTCAGATTTGGCTCTAAATTATTATATTAATAACATAATTATAGGTTCATCAAATCCATTATGTGTCATGTTCTAGGTTTTAAAAGAGTGTAGTATAGATATGACTGTTCATTTTCTCCTCCAATGTATTTGGCTATTCATTTTGGTAAAGTTTTAAAAGCAACTTTTGTCTATTCCAACTGTATTTAAATTTTTTGAATGAATCATCTAGAAGAGGAAAAGTGGAATAAGAAATACTAAGAACTTCTTTCTTAAACATATATGCTGTTTGAGATTAAAAAGGATAGCTTCTGAACAAAGATTTTAAACAAAGAGCCCTCCTCCACCTATACCAACATACATAGTACATTCAGTCTGTACAAAAAGTGTACTAGTTCCTACAAATCACTTGGAGGTGGGCTGGTAACTTCATTTCCCATACCAACCTCTCCAAATGGTTCTGTTGTTTTTGTTCAATGAACAATTAACTTGAGAGTTAAATGGTAGCTAATTAAGTGATTTACCAAATTCAGTCAAAGCCTAAATCTCTTGTCATTAAAGCTACGCTTTTCCAAATAACCGCAACCCACCAAGATATGCTCCTAGAGAAAAGTGAACACTTATCAATTTTAAGGGTGTATCAAAGAAAGTCTGCAACTGGGCTATACCATTCTCATCAGAAACAGATCTCAATTGGATTTACCTTATTTATTTTTCAACCAGTATCCTAAGTAGTTTTCACACTAAGCCAGTTGCTACCTGCTGTGATGTCTTTTTTCTGTGTTGGCTTCTCATACCTTGCAGATACCAAGATTCACACCAAACCAAATTTTTCTTCTGACCCTTTGAATTTGTACCTACCTTCTTTCCTCCAAGGGAGTCAATTACTATCCCTTAAAATTCAGTCCTAACTCTGTATTGTTAGTTTTTTAAAAGAAAGGTCAATTGTCACTTCAGGTTTGAGTATTGGCCCAATGGAAAAAAGCAAATGCCCGTCAAGTGTTTGCTTAAGAAGTTTATCAGATGATAAAATTTTGAGGAAGACAGTTTTGTATTTGAGATTTTTCATATTAGCAATTATGCCCAGAAAACCTAAATAAAATAATTTAAGCACCTTGAGTGTGCAAATATTTTAGTGATAATTTGCATTACCATTCTTAAAACATGAGGGCAAGTGTTTGTACTAGTATCTATTAATTATAGCTATTCCATATTGTAATAATCTATTAGCTGTATTACAGCTAATTAACACATTTAATTAATAAACTATATGATATTATTTGAAATTAATATATAAGATGGTTTTGCACTATTCACTTTATAACTTATTTTTAAAATAAAAGCAGAGCATTTTCCCCTTTCTATTTTCTCATTTCAATTCTAAAATAATCGTATAATTTCTCATTTCAGCTTTTAATTGTGATTTCTCAAACAGTGAATTAACTGAAAACATATTACAGATGTAAAATATAGATATTAGAACAAATCACATAATTGTGCTAAGTAGTATTACATGATAAAAGGGACTATGTGCACCTATGCCAGGAATATCCAACTGGGATTGGTCTGTCTTAGAATAGAGAGTTTAAAAGTTGTTTCTCATGTTTTGTTGGCTTATATGTTATAACTTTTACGCAGGGTAACTGCTTTCTTTACATGCTGTATTAATATGCTGAAGATATCTTAGGGATGCGGAAAAGTACAAGGGGAAGCTGCTGTATTGCTCAATCTGTGTAAACGCAGGTATTTCTCTTGGGTTTTATGCATTTGTTGCAACCACTGGCAATCTCATTTCCTCAGCTTCTCAAAAGTGGAACCCTAATCTCTTCTCTGTCACTTCTCACTAGAATTAGACAGATCGTATGACTTTCATAGAGTTTTGCAGTAATGCACAAGTCAGTGCTAGCATCCTGATTTTAAAATACTGTTCACTCTTTTTTAAAATAACAGCAGTTTTCTCAGCAACAAACTTGGAGTAGTTACATCTACTGTGTGTTTTTCATCAAATTGTGAATGTTTTAATTAAATAGGTGAAAGGGCTGTGTATTTTTCTTCTATGATCTGGTAAGGTGGAGCAAATAAATGCTCCAGATGAGGATCATGTTGTTTTAAAAGCATTCCTTTGATAGAAATACTCCACCTCTTCCATCATTTTCTCAAACTGTCAAATTAATATAAAATACAAATATTTCTGCAGAGATTTTCTTCATCAGCCCTGTTTAGATTCTCAGGACTGTTAAGGCCCCTAAGATCTATAGTCACATTTTTCTGGAAGATATTTCGCAGGACAGGAATAGTTACTTTCTCATTTCAAGTCCTATAGAATCTTAAAATATATTTGTTTGAACTACTGGAGATTACATTTATTGAATATTCTATGCCCGGGCAATAGTTGCTCAATGATATTTAGTATACAAGTCAGGAGCACATGGAAAACGGATGAGCAAGAGAGAGAAAGTGAAAAGAAATAAAATAGCAATATCCTGTTCGGATATTACAGTGTTGCACAGAAATGTCACATACACAGATGCACACAAACACACATCACACGCTCCACACAGAGTCATCATTGAAAGGACTTAATAACATACAGCTATATATGTGCATGTATGTGTAATAAAAACATTTGTTGAACTAAAACACATTTAGTTTCAACAATGTTGGCATTACAATAATTTGGGTATCACATTTTCAACATGGAAAGAGAAAGGCAACAGATCAACGAGGAAATAAAAGAAGTGAACAATGTTATAAACCACATAGTTTGTCTTAAGCCAAACTAAGAAAAAGCCTCAATAAATTTAAAATGTTTACAATTATATTTAGCATGTTTCCTAAACATAATGAAATTATTTAGCTATGAATAAAGAAAGAAAATTTTGTTTGAAATGAACAAATACATAGAAATTCAACAAAAACACTTGTAAATAAACAATATCTGAAAGGAGAAATCAAAAGGGAAATTAGAAAACACTTTGAGATGAGCAAAAACAAAAACAAAAAAAAAAACACACAATATACTAAAACTCATGAATGAATTCAAAGTAGAGAAATTCTATTTTTAGGGTAAAATTTAATACCTATCTATGCCTATGTAAAAAATGTTTTTAATCAATATCTTAAACCTCCACCTGAAGAACTGGAAAGAGAAGAGTGAATTAAACCAAAGCAAGCAGAAGAAACAGAAAAATAAATACTAGAATGTAAATTTATATAATACTGAATAAAAGACAATAGAGAAATTCAAAAAAACCAAAATTTGGTTCGTTGGAAAACTAAATACAGTTGATAACACTTTAGCCCTATTGACTAAATACAAGAGAGAGATAATTCAAATGACTAAAGTTCTGACTGATATCACCACTGATTTTATAGAAATAAATTTAATACTGACCCTTCACAACCTCCTCCAAAAAATTCCAAGTGGCAAATATCTCGATATCAAATGCAAAGATATTATAAAAAAAGAAAACCACAGATCAGCATCTCTCATAAGTGCAGAAATCCCCAACAAAATACTAGTGAACCAAATACAGTAACATATAAAAGGGATTGTATCCCTTGACCAAGAAGGAATTATACCTGGAAGAGAAACTTGATTTCACAACAATAAAGAAAAGTAACCATTTCAATCCATCATATTAATAGAATGAAAGACACAAAGCATGTGTTCATCAAAATTAACAGAAAAGTATTTGATGAAATCCAACATCTTTTTATGGTTAAAAACACTGACCAAATTGGAACAATCCGCAGAATTCCTCAGGCTTATAAGAGGTTTCTACAAAAGACAGACAGTTACCTACATACTTAAACACCAAAAGCAATGGCAAGAAAAACCAAAATACACAAATGGGATTCAATTAAACTTAAGAGCTTCTGCACAGCAAAAGAAACAATCATTACAGTAAACCGGCAACCAACAGAATGGCAAATTTTTTTTTGCCATCTACCCATCTCACAAAGGGCTAATATACAGAATCTACAAAGAATTTAAACAAATTTACAAGAAGAAAACAACCCCATCAAAAAGCGGGTGAAGGACATGAACAGACAGTATTCAAATAAGACATTTATGCAGCCAACAAATATATGAAAAATGCTCATCATCACTGGTCATTAGAGAAATGCCAATCAAAAGCATATTGAGATACCATCTCACACCAGTTAGAATGGTGATCATTAAAAAATCTGGAGACAACAGTTGCTGGAGAGGATATGGAGAAGTATGAACCCTTTTACACTGTTGGTGGGAGTGTAAGTTATTTTAACCATTGTAGAAGACAGTGTGGCAATTCCTCAAGGTTCTAGAAATAGAACACCATTTCACTCAGCAATCTCATTACTTTGTATATAACCAAAGGATTATAAATTGTCTCATTGTGAAGACACATGCACATGTATGTTCACTGTGGCACTGTCTACAATAGCAAAGACTTGGAACCAACCCAAATGCCCATGAATGATAGACTGGATAAAGAAAATGTGGCACATATATACCATGGAATACTATGCAGCTATTAAAAATGATGTGTTCATGGCCTCTTCAGGGACATGGATGAAGCCAGAAACCATCATTCTCAGCGAACTGACAGAACAGAAAACCAAACACTGCATGTTCTCATAAGTGTGTGTTGAACAATAACACATGGACACAGGGAGAGAAACATTACACACTGGGACCTGGTGGGGCATGGGGGGACTAGGGAAGGGACAGCAGGGAGTGGGGGGGTTGAGGAGGAATAACATTAAGATAAATACCTAATGTAGGTGATGGGGGGATGGATGTAGCAAACCACCATGGCATGTGTATACCTATGTAATCATCTGGCATGACCTGCACATGTACCCCAGAACTTAAAGTATAATTAAAAAAAAAAAAGCTGCCTATGTTGCTAAGTGAGACTGAACATTTATACTTTGATTTATTCATTTGTTTAAGACATTCAATACTCTAGTTGTTTTGGAGCAGATATATAGAATGGAAGCAAAAACACTATTTTGGCAAAAAGAAACCAAGCAAGTAATTATAACAAATTGTGATATATCTTCCATTGTTATGTAAAAAATTGCATTCTTATTGGTAAACTTCTAGAGTTCAGATCTTCTTCCTCCTACACAGAATTATTTTTTTTTTTTTTGCCAAGTCTTTGCAAAATCTTTGATTTCTAGCCAGAACAACCACAACAAAAAACATAAAAATAAAAACAGTTTCTTGTCCCTTGCAAAGTGGAGAATTGAAAGCCTCTACTGGTAAGAAGAACAATAGTTACTCTTTTAACATAGAAATTCTCACAGATGCCAAAATCACCCCAAACTATGCCTGAAAAACAAGAACTCTTCAGAGAAAAAAAGAGTTTAATCTATGATGCTTGCAGGCAAGAGTCTGGTATGCTCATTTTCAAACTGTCAGACACAGGAAAGACTGTTGAATGCTTTGTTTTCAAAATTCAGTAAACAACCTAGGAAGATAAAATATATTTTTTTCTTGCTTGGAGTAACTGTTATTGTTGAAACTGTTGGTGCTGAAGGTGTTGTACTTATAAATAATCTCTTACTATTATAATTATTTCATGTCTATAGAAAGCTTTAAATGACAACTTCAAATGGGCAGTGTGATCTGAAGTTTAATGATAAAACATGAAATACCGGTAACAGCAATATAACACACGGTTTATATACAAGGGAAAGAGGACTGTTAGATGGAAACAGATGTTATAAAACTTTCATTTTCTCTTTTATTTATTGAGTATTTAAAAGTCCTCTGTGAATCAAAGTTGGTATGATCTCTGACACCAGTGGATCTCAGAGTTACATAGAATACTTTCAAAGAATACCAAGGTTGAATACTTGCTTTTCATGGAAACAATACAATATGCTTACCATGAATTTGTTTGCTAGACCAAATGGTTTCTAAAACATTTTTATATTAATTACATTGTAAAACAGGAAAGTAGGCACAGTAGCTGGTTGAACATGAAAACTTTGGATCAGTGTCTACTCTAGAAGCTATTTATAGAAGGCATATCAAAGCTTCATCTTGGGATGCAAAGAGATTAGTAGACTTAAGGTTAACCCATGAAAATGTGAAATAGTCTATCCCAGCTAATGTGCACATCCTCAGAGGCAATGGAAATCTAGTTAGTAACCTTGAGTCAGAGTGAAAAACAAGTGTCATTGGCTCCACAGAGGCCAACTATGTTCCCCCCAATTTATTAAAGACTAATACACTATCAAACCACAATTCACTGCAGGAACTACCCTTAAGAACTGTATCAAAGACTTAGGTATCCTCTAGAGGGTGCCATTTTCCCATGTGCAAGCAGATTTTACAGTAGTATCATAAATCTTAATATTAAATTTAAAAATCTGCTAAAGAAATTAAACACAGAGCAGAATTGAAAATGCCTATTTATATTTTAGAGAGACCTTATTCTCAATCAAATCATTGAACCTAACGATGAGCATTGAAGTTCCTGTTGACTTAAAGAGGAATATTCCTAAGGATTATGGGGTGAGTTGGTAAAATGAGAAAATGTTTTTCTATAACACTAACTTCATATCATGTGATTACAGGCCCACTTGAAACTACCTATGAGGCTGGGCACAGTGGCTAATGCCTGTAATTCCAACAATGTGGAAGGCCAAGGTGGGCGGATCACCTGAGGTTGCGAGTTTGAGACCAGCCTAGCCAACATGAAACCTCATCTCTACTAAAAAAACAAAAATTAGTTGTGCATGGTGGCAGGTGTGTGTAGTCCCAGCTACCGGGGAGGCTGAGGCAGGAGAATCACTTGAGCCCAGGAAGCAGAAGCTGCAGTGAACTGAGATTGTGCCACTGCACTCTAGCCTAGGCCACAGAGTGAGACAACGTCTCAAAAAAATAAATAAATAAATAAAAGTTAAAAAGCAAAACAAAACCTACTTATATAATCAGCTCAGACCAGGCTAGCTCCCAAAATTTTAGGTAGTGAGACCTGGAGAAGCAGAACCTACTATTTTTTTTAATCACATAATTGTGTTTTTTTTTTAAAGAAACTTACTTAATGATAGAATAACTGTCCTGGGTATAAAAGTCCTTTTCTTTCCCAGGTAAGAAGCAGTAGAAGAGGAAGTGGTTAACTGCGGAAATATCCCCATCACCTATTTCAGGGGAATAGAAATTTTAAGCCTTCTTGTTTTTGTAACATGATTGTAGAGCTGATGATCTCAGTAAAGCTTTCTTAATTTTCTTGAAGCCATGTAAACATGCTTTTCCTATTCAACTTTGTCTTCTTTGTCTAAAGAACAGACACAAGTCAAGAATAGTAGAAAGTGGAAATTAGGTGAGAGTCTTCACATTATCATTAAAATATAAATAATGCTAATAATGTTAATAACAATAACAATAAATGATGATTATTTTGTGGCATTTCTCCATGCCTCTACTTTTGATAGCTATTGTATTATTAACGAAATAAATGCTACTGTATTATGCTATATATATACGTGATAAGATTATAGAGTTCAGCCAATGTATTAACACATGCTGTTATGTATATGTGAAATAAAACATTAAGCAAAGCACAGTAGTGCATGCCTATAGTCCCAGCCACTCAATAGGCCGAAGCAAGAGGATGAATTGAGTTGAGAAGTTCAAGGATATAGTGCACTAGGATGACGCTTGTGAATGGCCACTGCGCTCCATCCAAGAAAACATAGTGATACGACATGTTTTAAAGAAACTAATAAATACAATAAAATACATAAAAATAAAAATAAGTAAAACATTATTATTGAGGTAATTATTAATCACTCCTTCCATATACAATTTTAAGTAGCTACTATATACATTTCATGTTGTATTAGTCCATTTTGCATTGTTGTAAGGGAATATGTGAGGTTGGATAATTTATAAAGAAAATAGGTTTATTTTGCTCACAGTTTTGTAGCCTGTGCAAGCATGGCACTAGCATCTGCCCAGCTTTTCATGAGGCCTCAGAAAATTTCTACTCATGGCAGAATGTTAAAGGGGCAGGAGTGTCAAGAAAAAAAGTAAGAGAGGGGAGGAGGCCCCAGCCCTCCTTTAAACAACCCGCTCTCATGTGAACTAATAGCACCAGAACTCACTAATTACCATGGGGAGGGGACTAACTTTTTCCTAAGGAATCTGCCACAATGATCTGAACACTTCCCATAACACTGGAGATTACATTTCAATAGGAGATTTGAAAGAACAAACATCTCATCTATAGCACATATTCATGTGACATTGAGTTAAGCTAATGTGAAAGCCTGAAGTTAGCAAGACTTTGTTAGCAAAGTTAGCAAGTTATGCAAAAGTTTAAATCAGCTTTACTCATAATTGCCCACACATAGAAATAACCCAAATGTCAATCACGTGCTGCATGGAAACAGCGTTGAGGTATAACCATCCAATGACAAACTACTTAGCAATAAAAAATGAGTAACTAGTGGTATATGAAACAGCAAGAATGATGTCAAAAGCATTATGCTAAGTGAAAGACACCAGTTATAGAAGACTAAATCGTGTATGATTCCATACAACCTGGAAAATGTACAACCATAGAGACAAAAATTATGTCAATGGTTTCTAAATGTGAGGGGTTAGAGGAGGAGATAAACTACAAAAGGGTATAAGGGGTGGTTACCAAACTACATTTATTTGTCAAAATTTATAAAACTGTACACCTAAAAATGAGTAGATTTTATTATTTCTAAATTGTATCTCAACCTGAATTTACAAAAAGTTTGCTTCTAGAAGTTGGAATACAAAACTGTTTTACTTTAAATATTCCACAAGAATACTCAAACTATGAATGTGCTTGGCAATGGTTTTGATGATACTGATTCTCATAAATATGACAATTACACAAACATCCTTCAACACACTTTGGGGAAAAAAGAAAATCCTACTGGAAAGCAGATCACAGCTTGCTTTTTCTACTTGACTAAGTTGTCTTATAATTTCAGAGCAGAGTCTGATTTAGCTACAATTCAGTAGTCACACAGGCTTGCGTATAATACCTTTGCATAGTTTCACAGAATTGTTTTACCTTGGGACAGTAATGGAAGAATGGGAGCAGATTATTTCTTCCACTTTGACAATGAACTGATGCCACTGACTCATTTTCCTCACTTTTGTTTTTGCTTCCAGTAATGTCTACCTCCAACGGGTGCAAAATAAGTCATTGAAAATCAAAAAGACATAATCGGCCATGGAGAAAAACAGATAAAGAAAGTGATCAGAGCCGGGCGCGGTGGCTCAAGCCTGTAATCCCAGCACTTTGGGAGGCCGAGACGGGTGGATCACGAGGTCAAGAGATCGAGACCATCCTGGTCAGCATGGTGAAACCCCGTCTCTACTAAAAACACACACAAAAAATTAGCTGGGCATGGTGGTGCATGCCTGTAATCCCAGCTACTCAGGAGGCTGAGGCAGGAGAATTGCCTGAACCCAGGAGGCGGAGGTTGCGGTGAGCCGAGATCGCGCCATTGCCCTCCAGCCTGGGTAACAAGAGCGAAACTCTGTCTCCAAAAAAAAAAAAGAAAGTGATCATTCTGTAATCATGGGCTTGACAAAAGCACCTCAGATATATTTAATATTCTACCTGGTGATTTAAACGTTCTTCTGGAAGTTGTATGGGAGTATTCTTTCTTCAAATGGTTTGCCATCCTCCTGACTCAAATTACGAGGAGCTGGCATATTTTCAAAAATGGTAGTTATGTTTAGAGCATGAATATTATATATAAACATCTAATCCTGGCTTAAAGTTAGTTTCATAGCTAGATGTCTGTAGGTATCATTTTATTTATAGCATGTTTCTTTTTCTTTGTTTAGAAGCCTTACTCTTATTTATTACATTCCACTAGATAATATTTACATGCACTTTGGACTTACCAGTTAAATCCTATAATAATACTATTGTTTATGTGATGGTGAAGTGATTACATTTAACTATTTTTTATCCATGTTGCCCTGACCATAAAATACAACTGAAATAACATAAATGTATCCAACTGAAATAACATAAATTTAAAGTTAAAAGAAAGGGAATAAAGTCTTACAAAATAGAACAAGGCAGTAGATGATTTCTGAAGAAAGTTACATCATCTGAAAAAAGCACTTCGATTTTAAGAATGAGGTAGGGCAGTTAACTCCACAGGCTAAGGGAAATGGTCCCTTTCTACTCTAAGAACCAAAATTGTCTAATGTATGTGTTATTAAACCATATTTTAGAAATGCAAAAGGCAAGACCAAAGGAGTCAAAAAACATCAAGTTTCAATATGTGCAGGTTTTCATTTAAGGAAAGTACCTTCTACATCAATTCATGCATAGCTTTCAAGTGTTTTGAATTAATTACCTTAAAATAATAGAAAAAATCTTGAGTACGTCTGGAAGATAGATATACATGTAAATGCACAAGTATATACTCGTGCACTTTCACAAACATGAACAGGGTACCTGCTACATGTAAGACCTTCTGTTAGGCTGGGTCTTCTTAATCAATAAGATTAAAGTATTTCTTAGCATAATAGCATTAAAATAGGATTGTTGGCACCCACAGATATCCCTTGAATAAGAAAGCCCCAAAAGTAGAGCCAGGGAATTTGAACATTTACTTAGTCTCCCTAGTCTTTCACTAATATATAAAAACAAACATATGGACACACAAACAATAGCAGTTAATAAGCTGATGGTCAGTAAACATTTTCAAGGTATATTCTAGTTTTGACAATTTTTAGATATATATAGTGAAACTGATCAAGAAGAATGCTCTAAGCAAGTGCTTCAGGCCATTTTCCTCCTACAGTTTATTAACTGCCCAGTAGCATGATTTATCTGGTCACTTTCCCTTAGCTGTTAGTTCCTTTCATATAGCCACAACAGGTTCAGTCTTTCAAACCTTTGCTTTTATGACCTATATATCTGCCTATTTGATATTTTGTCCAGTCTAGACCACCAACTTTTTCATAAAAGCCATAAAAAACCTTAGTAAATTGACTTAAGGTAGATAAAAATCAGTGATCTGGAGATAAATAAGGTTATTCCTTAATATAAAATACCAAAGTTGTGAGCCTTCAGCCTTTTTCCCTTTAGTTATTGAGGTTAACATGCTGACATACACCAGCTGAAAACTTTTAAAGCTCTTTCCTTTAATCTTATGCTCTGAGAATGATCTACAAATTCCAATACTAAGTTCATGTTGGCCTTGTAAACCCCAAAGTATTTCTTAGAGATACAATCATTCTGGCAGAGAATTTTTGCATACAATTCCTTGGAAGAAACTTAAGATATTTATCTGAATATGTTTAAAATTACCTTTTTTTGGAATCTTGTTTTACTCGGGAGCAGAATTTCATCATTTTTTTTCTTTTTTAATAATGTAAATTTTTTTTTAAAAAGGCAAAAAAATTAAATAGGCTCTAAACTCCCATTTTAAAACATATATAACCAATTACTAAAGAATGCTATTATATGGTTTATTACAAACAAAACAACTAAATCATTTACATCATTTCAGCATGATATCAACCTAAATAGGCTGTATGATGCTGACATTATAGAAAATCTAACAAATAATACAGTATTTCAAATAATATAACATTTGAAAAATGTTTCAAAATAGCAGACATTTATTTCTCATACACAGTAAACATTAAATCGAGGTTTGCAGGCAAGCAGGCTCTACTTTCATAGTCATCCACAGACCTAGGGTGATTGGGGCCATAACTTGACTGGTGGCACAAACTTGGGAATGTTGCAGAGTTTGCACTGGCTCTTAAAACTTCTAGCAGCATATTACACACATCTCTTCAGCTCATATTTCATTGGTCAAACACATCATATGATCACACCTAATGTTAAAGAGAGTAGTGGTGGGCAATCCTGCATATGCTTGAAAAAAGTTAGCAGGAAATATGTGGCAAAGATCATAAGCAATCATCACAAGCTTACACCTCTCCAGAACTGGGAGAATGGCACTTTACTAGGTCTAATCATGGTACAAGAACTGTTGAGTGAGACAACCACCTAGGGAAGTGATAAGTCACCAACAGAAAAGCATATACGGTGAAGACATTTGTGAAAGAGAAGGTAGGCAGAGGGGTAAATCTACGTGAAAACTCCATAGGTTAAGCATAGAAGGCCAAAGGAAGAAAGCTTCAAAATAGAAATTGGAAGATGGCATTTGAAGCATTTTCTGTCAATTCATGGTTAAATGTAGAGAAGTTTTAGTGCAACCTGGGTTTCAAGAATAAGCATAGTCAGAGGTTGATTATACTTAACACATTTTGTTACATTTGATACCACATACTAAGATGCTATGTAAGTCAACACTGTATAAGCAACTTTAAATTATTATTAAATAAATGGTATATTAACATTTGCATTTAAAACAATAATTTAATTTAAAATAGCATAGTAGGTACTTCAAAATTAGGTTGGCTATTTCCAAACTTATTTATTTAACAGTCAAAATGATGCTGCTTGATTACTGCCACTAATATTCAGAAGAATATTAAATTTCTTTCTGTGGTTTTCCACTTAGGACAAAGTAAATGAATGACTGAAGACCTTCAAACTGTGTTTGTATCAGCTTTCCAAGATTAATTGATAGCCTCTATGTTTTGATGCTCATGGGGCAGATGGATATGAATGACTGACACTGCTCTTAATATCACAGCATGATCCAAAGCATCACCAAAGTCTTAAAAGAGAAAAAAATAAAAGCCTCTCCAGTCACATTTCTACTTCAAATCCTATAATTAGACATAAAAGGACAATATATTTGTCTTCTTCACTAGACTGGGGGCTTCTTAATATAGGCCTCATGACTTGTGTCTATGTTCCCCATACCTAGTGTACACTATACACATCCATTTAAAAAACATAAAAATAATTAATCTTTTGGCCTTTGTGGAAAGGATAGTTTTTCTAAGACTTCTGTGACTTGTTTAGCAAAGTTTTTCTATTGATTTCTTGTCTTGTTTCACTCGCATGTTTGTGGCATTGAGTCACTTTGGGGTAGAAGTTGTTTTGTTTTGTTTTGTTTTGTTTTTTGAGATTGATTCTAACTCTGTTGCCCAGGCTGGAGTGCAGTGGCCTGATCTCAGCTCACTGCAACTCCAACTCTGCTGAGTTCAAGTGATTCTCCTGCCTCAGTCTCCCAAGAGCTGAGATTACAGGCGCCCACCACCATGCCCAGCTAATTTTTGTATTTTTAGTAAAGACAGGGTTTCACTGTGTTGGCCAGGCTGGTCTTGAACTTCTGAGCTCGTGATTCACCTTGGCCTCCCATAGTGCTGGAATTAGAAGCATGAGCCACCATGCCCAGCCAGGGCAGAAGTTCCAAAAGCCAGTATGGAGTTAATCATATCTCTTTTATGGCTGCAATAATAATTGGCAATGTCTGATACAGAAAATCTACCAACCTGGGATCCTAAGTCAACATGGTATGGAGCAGAGCCCTGGCCGACCTACAATAGGCATGAGTGAGAAGTATTCTTTGCTGCTCTAAGCAACTGAGATATTAGGATTGTTTGTTACCTCAGCATAACCTAGCACATTTTTACTGATAAATTATGGAATATTTGGAATAAAGCATAGGACTTCAAAGAACAATAAAATGCTATTAAGAAATAAATAGTTGAAAGAAAACTCATAGATTAAAGCTGTGGCTTTGTGTTTATAGGTAATATCTCAAATCCAAACTTATTTTCTGCAGGTAAAACCTGAAGCTCAGATAAGTTGAGTCACTTGATCAGTTTCACAAAGTGACTTCCAAATCACTTCATGCTCTTTTCAGTATCCCCTATGCCACACGGTTTTCATTCCTGTTTCACAGTTAGGAAAGCTGAGTTTGTGGAAGTTAATTGGTTACTAAGAAGGAGCTCAATTGGCTTCATGCCTGGTGTTATTTCTACTACTAAAAATATCCTCACTGTCAGGAAGAACACTTAAAATTTATATTTTAGAGAAGTGGTATAATACAGCTGGCAATAAGTAATCTAAGGTACATAGTTACCACTCCTTCCTTCTTCCCACCTTCTGTGTATGTAGTGAATCAGAACAGGCATAGCTGAATTCTAACCTCAGCTCTACCTTTTAATAATCATAGGGATAGAAGTCACATATCTACAAAATGGGAATAAACAAATATACAAGGTCTGTATCATAGTGAAATAAAACAAATATTAATGAATCAATATTAATTATCTCCCCATCTTCTCTATGTAAGAATCCTTACTGGTAAATATGCATATCATCAGATCTGAGCAAGCCACAATTAGAAATGAGCCTTAAAAAAAGTCATTCTTTAGAATGGATTTGTTTTTCTTCCCTTGGCACCTATTCAACAGGAAATGATATTTATTGTTATATAATATCAATGTTGAGGCCTGGTGTGGTGGCTGATACCTGTAATTCCAGCAATTTCTAAGCCCAGGTAGGAGGATCACTTGAGCCGAGGAGTTCATGATTAGCCTGGACAACATAATGAGATCTCATTTCTACAAAAAAATTAAATAATTAGTCAGGTGCGGTGTCACATGCCTATAGTCCCAGTTACTCAGGAGGCTGAGGTGAGATTATCATAATCACTGGAGCATGAAGAATAGGAAGTCAAGGCTTTAATGAGTCATTACTACATCACTGCATGCTAGACTGGGTGACAGAGTAATAATCTATCTCAAAAAATAATAAAAATATAAATAATTGAGAACTGGGCAGACTGAATTAAATCATCATCATTGTATTTGCACATTTTAGAGATGTTTGGGAAAAGGCAAGCATTCTATTGTCTCTTTTGTATGAAAATGATTAAACCTAGAAATTGTGAAACCATTCCAGGTTAAGGAAGCTGACTGACACGACTCATCAAAAATCTAGAGCTGGTCAGTCAAGTATGAAGTTAGAAGGCTGTGACAGACTGGCATTTCATAGTCTGCCATTCAGGCTCTACTCACTAGGGCTCAGTGAAAATGAGATACCTTAACAGGTTTACTGGCTTCTATTGAGTTCAAAGGCAGTAGGTAACTTGGCCAGCCTTTCTTCTCTGTCTTTTCCTAGTCCTTCTGCCCTTCAGATGAATCGTGTGAGCCCATAATCAGGATTCTTGGGGACTCAATGAATTTTGCTAGAGCTCTGAAGAGGAAGAAAGATTCTCCATTTAAAGGGAAAATAGTCATTCTCTAATGGACATTCAATATTCGTACTCTGTTAGCAATCTTTCCTAACGTCTATTAATTTTATAATCCAATAATATGTCTACTTGACATTAGTAAAAGACATCTATACTATATCATGTTCTTTACTCTGGGAAGCATTTATAAAACTACAAGAATGTCTGCCCCCTATTGTATCTAAGGGAATGCAAGAAATTACATGTGAAAACAAATTATCATATTATCTATTTATTCCCCTGGTGAATACAATTGTCAGCTTCCATTTTCTATTTCAACTCCCTCTAGGATAGCATTTACTTCAATGGGATGAGACTGGGAATCTGCCATCACTCTTTATTGTTGCAATCCAAAGTGTTAGTTTTGCTCTGTGCTTTTCTTTTTTGAATTGAGTTTGGTACTTGAAGCCCTGCAGAAGGTAAATGTATCTCCTCTCTGAGGTTTCCTCACTTTGTAGGGAGAAGATATATGGGTTATTTAATTCCCATTTCTATGCCCTCAAAAACATACTGCCATCTTCTACTTACTCCACAGTGGGAATATATCTGATTTATCTTTTGCTTTTTGCACTAAACAGAAAGGCTTCAAGCCAAGTCTTTTATTCTGGAAAATGCTTATCTTGACTGGAGAAATTCTTTTTGTTAATGCTATTCTGAATCTATCACCCCTTGAAAACTGGCTCAACTGCTGACCACGTTGAATAATAATATAAAATGGTTACCATGGTGGCTAGTGGTTTAATAAAAAAGAATCAGTGGGTTGCATTTGGAATCAGCAAATTGGGTCAGAAAGAAAATCACCTTTTCTTTCTGAGAGCATCAGTCATTTTTATCCTGAGTCCTGACGAAAACCTTTGCCTCATTCTGAAAGTTTCATCAATTGTCAGGCATGGAAGAATCTATCCACATCTCTCTCCTCTAAAACCCCTATATAGGCTCAGAATTCCAAGGAAGAAAAAGGGCTCAACAATGTCTTATGCCTACTTTATTTATTATGCCTAATTTATTTTGTCTAAAATATTCTGGTGTGGTTTGGTTCAGGTGGCTAGCTCATTTTGCTTAGCCAAATGAGGTAAGGGTTATGAGTTCAAACGCCAGGTGAACTCATGAGGTAAGGGTTATGAGTTCAAACGCCAGGTGAGTCAGTTAAGTTTACTGCCTCTTAGAGTTGGAAACAACCTGCATTGAATAGAATATAAATAAAGCACCACTAGTGGACCACCAACCAAAAGTATATGCTTTTGTGATGGAAGGTGAATAACTTCATTTACATGCATGAAAGAAATCACTGGAAACACATTAACATTATTCCATACATAGACTGTCTCAACTCATCTAACAGTATGTATAGTTCAATGCTCTTAAAGTAAGACATTTTATTTTCTATATAATCTTAGAGCTAGAAGTCATCTCAAAAGGTCTTTTGATGTGGCTCCCTGCCTTTCAAAAGGCAAATTTGAATTATATTTCCTGCTTAGCTCATACTCATTTTGGAAATGTAGAACAGCTGGTAGGCATTTTCTTATTAATACTTCTTAATATCCTTAAAGACAATAAAGTCACTCATTGTTCCAACTCACTGAGCAATTCTAACACACAATGTTTAGGATTTCAAGTACATATTGTTTAGTATGCTTATTCTGGGCCCAATTTTCTAGAAAGTCATTAATACAGACACTACGATTTTTCTCTCTTGCTTTGGACTACAAAGACCCTCATGTAGGAGCATGAAGCTAACTCTACAGAAGTGACTCTTTTAAATGTACTGATTAGATGACTGAAGTTGTTGACTCATAAATAAATATACTCCAGAGCATTAATCTATTTATGGCCCATCATATGTTTCCTTGAGGATTAAGAATAATGTCCTTAATAATCTTAACATTTCTTAATGGAAGTAGAATTATTTTGTATTTCAATTATCATTTAACTGCCTCAGAGACATTTCCATCAGGAATCATCATCACACCAGTGTAATGGGACTGATTTGCCAAATTGGAAACAGTAAAGGGTAGTGGTACATCATACCCCATTGACAACAGAAGTGGCACATGGCACAGCTGTATTCGATTTAAAGGCCCTGTGAATGAAAAAAGTTTGCCTCTGAATTTTATTAACTGAGTTTTAGGTGCGCATCCTTTAGAGAATAATCAACACAAACAGAAAAAAACAAAAACCTAATCTGATGGCAACATTGGCAATCATGAAGATTAGAACATTGGAAGAAAATTGAGACAGCTTAAAAATAAAACATCAAAAGGAAATATTTCAAATGGGATGACATAATAAAAAAATATATCATCATTTGATGCAGAAAACCAAGAGCAAATCTTACTTAAAATGAGGAAGTGATGATTGTTGTAAATTGCAAGGAGCGAATTGGCCAATACGATCTGAAAAACTTTTCACAGGAAAATAGCAATAAGATTAAACACAATGAAAGAAATGTCAGTCGCACAAGGCAATAGCACCAATACTGAATCTTTGTCTAACTTCCAAAGTTAGATCGCATATATTTCAAAGCTGTTCTAGCCTCTGTGACGATTCTCCTGCAGCTACATTGAAAGGTGGTTTTGCCAAAGTTGCTTTGGTTCATAGGCAAAAATAGACTTTATGTACCTTCCCTCAAAATATAATGTAGACATAACTGAAATGCATTTACATGTTTTCAGCCAGCTACTGAAGCATGTACCCCTGCTACTAGGTTGTTCTGTAATCCTCAGTTTGCATAAGGATGGTCATTCTGCCAAGGCCATTGTTTTTATTACATTTGTCAAGAGTTTTTGGAGATAATTTGCAAAAGTTCTAAAGATCAGACATTGTAAGACTGTTCTCATTATTGGCATCATGATTCCTTAAAATTTTTTGTAGTGATATTCAATAAAGTTGGCTCATCTGTCAAAGTAGAAAAATACTAACTAATATAAAATTGGGTCCAGTAAGTGTTGTTCTTTTCAGTTGACTCATGGGCCCAGATGTCCACTGGGTGGACAGGAGCAGGTAGGGAAGTTACACTATTCTTGTCTTGTTTTTTTTTTTCCTCTTTTTTGAGTGAATCCTGCTTTGCTTCCTTTGCAGAAGCAGCAGCAATTCTTCATGTTCTCAACTCTTTCATAAATTTGGATTGCTCAAGCCATTTACATAAAAAGCACATATTTTCATGAAATTCACAGATAAATATAGACAAAAGAGTGTCCTTGTTTTGCCTATGACATTTTCATTCCTGTTTTTGACATATTTCTACTTACTCTTAAAGCCAAATTAAATACTGTATTTAAAATAAAACTTTCACTTACAACTAATGATTCTGGGCAGAGTCCTTCATACTCTTATGAAAATTTGATAATTCTTCTAATCCATAAAAGTGGTACTGATACTTCCTTGTTGCTGTTCTTGTCCTCACTATTTAGGTTTTTTTTTTTTTTTTTTTTGACACTGACATTTTTAAAAGCATCCAATATAACTGATTAAACAGATGTTCTTCACTTTTTCTTGTCTGACTAGATGCAAAGGAAATATAGTTCTTAAAACCAGGAGTGCTAATTACATAGGTAATATTCTGTCCTCTATTCTCAGTGTACCACATTAGGAGGCACTTCATTTGTGCCATTTTTAGTAATATTAAATTTAGTCATTTTTGTTAAAATGATGCCTACCAATTGATGGATTAGGCAGGAGAGTTACTTATATTTCATTTTCAAAAATTGGTGATAAGCAAATAACTGTTTATTGATACTATTGGATTAATATAAATTGATGATTGTTGACTAAATCAATTATTACAATGATTGTTGTGAAATGGTGATTTTCTAATTTTACCATTACTTCTATATTTATGAGCTGGCAATATTCTGCAAAGAGCTTTCCCTTTTCTCTTATTCTACTTATGAATGTATTTATTCATTTATTTAGCATTCTTCCTCCCACAGAGAGATAACAGGTCTTCAGCAGCATCAAATGTCAACACATAATCCTACAAAAAGTTATTTTGAGATTACCACACTAATACCAGTAGCAAAGCACAGTTATCTAAGTAAAAATTGTTTATAGTACTTTTTGTCTTAGAGTATGTCCCATCGAGGGCATACATAGGCATTTTAAAATTAATTATGTATTGTTAATTTGATTTGCAGTTAGGATTATTTGTTTCTATTTATACAAAAGTAGGGGACTGTTTTCTTCTTATTGCATATGATGCTACCTTTGGATAAATAAAATATTTACAATTCAAAACCTCAACTCTTTATGAAAGTCTTACTCAGGAAAATCACATTTTCTTATCCTCTTTATCTCTTAAAAAATTATAATACTTTAAATATTTTTAATAGTATGCATAAAATGGTCTAGAGATATATCTATCTATTTTGATCCTTCAAGAATATGTTTACTAGATTTAAAATCCTTGGCTTGTCTCTCAAACTCTCTATTATTTTTTTCTGCTCCAACATCATTCTATTTTGCACATTGTTGCTTATAAGTCCAATATCAATCTAGTTTTCTTTGATTTTTACATGACAGGATATTTTCTTTGTAAGATCTGAAGATTTTATTTATCTTAATATCTAATAGACTTAGTAAGTATATTTTGTAGTCTATTATTCTGGCCCAATTTTCATGGTTATGTGTGAGATGCTTTCAAAATGTAGCTGTGAATAACATGCATTCTGGAGAATTCTCTTGAATGTGATTATAGCCTATGATTTTGTTTTGTTTACAGATTCCAGTAACACATATATTGAATCTTCCTTTCCTATTTTCTATATTTATCTTTCCTTTCTATTTCACCTGTTCTTCACTTCTATTCTTAGGCTGATTTTTATACATTTTCTTGATATCTATTATTAGGTTTTAAGTAAAATATATTGTCTTAACATTTTGTAATCTACATTATTTCTAAGATTAAAAAACTATTTTATTTCATTTTAATTATTAAAATCAGACAACCCTCTCCTTTGTATATTCTTTTTCTCACCTGATAACATTATGAGATTTTGAATTTCTGGTTTAATGCTTGATTTTGTATGCTTACTCGTTTTGTTTTGTTTTTACCTCCAAAGGTGTTTTTCAGCACATTTAATTCAGACGTAAGGATGTGGTGGGCAGTTTTCTTCTGCCACTTCTTGGAGAAGTGGCAGGAGAATTTTCATCAGCTGAAATGTTTTCATTCTCATATTCTGTTTTGATTTCTTATAGTAAATTTTCATGGACATCATTGTTTTGCGTCTATTTCTTAATATCTTCAAGACTAAAATGTTGACTAAAAAATAAAGTGAGTTTGTAAAATATTTGAAAAAATTTGTTCTGAACCAAATGTGATGACAATGACCCATAACACAGTCTCAGGAGGTCCTGAGAACACGTATTTAAGGTAATTGGATTACAGTTTGGTTTTATACATTTTAGGGAGACATAAAACATCAGTCAATGTAAGTTATACATTGATTTGGTCTGGAAAAGTGCGACAACTGGAAACGGAGGTGGGAAATTTGTGGGGTGGTAAGGGGATGGTTTACAGGTTGTAGGTGGATTCAACGGTTTTCTGACAGGCAACTGCATGAGGCAGTTAAGTGCCTATCTAAACACCATTCAGTCAATTGGAGGGCTCAGAATTTTATTTTTGGTTCACAAGAGATACATTTTTATGTACACTGGTTTAAGTGTTTTAGTGACTTAATAGTCTTCTTAGTTCAAGAGTGGTCTTTTCTGCTGATATATTAACATGCCATTTATCTAGATCAATGCTGTCATATTTTTTGAGGCTGGAGGAAGAAGACAGTGTGTGTTGCAGTTATTTTCTGATTTGATGATTGGAAAGGATCTTTGACATCTATTTTGACTCCTTCTTTCCCCTTCCCACTATGCCTTCAAGGGACTCCTTGCCTTTCCAAATTTTCTCTTCTTTATTAAAAAAAAAAGGCACTTCATGTGCTGTGCATTATCAAATCTTCCTTCTCTTTTCTGAGTAGCCAATGCTTATCTATCCCAGTACTCAGATATTTTCTCTGCATTATCTGCATATGTTTTGAGTAAATTCACCTGTGTCTCATTACCCACAATCTCCCCATTGGCTTCCTTCTTTACTGAACCTGTTTAACACTTAACTCAGTTGCAAGTACTAAACCCGGCTCAGCTATTTTGTGTATTTATTTCCCTACTTCCATGTAATTTATGAGTTTTAGCATTCTGTGTCTCCCAAGTATAGCGTAGGCATGGGTTAATGTTGGTATAATTTGCCTTCTTATCAATATTGGTGTTTGAGTGTGTGTGAATGTGGTGTGGGAAATATATGGAGACAGTAAATTCAACTAATGTGTTAAATGATGCATGTAGCCACAAAAGCAGCGAGTAGACCTCACAGACTTGAGGTTTTGTGTGCAGAAGCATTACAATGAATACATAATCTTCCATTCAACAAATACACAACTACATTCAATCTTATTTTTGTGCCAAATGCTAAACTCAGTATTGGTGATACAGTGGTATATAAGAACAAAAAATTACTGAAATTTATAGGATTATGATGTCAGAGGTGTGTGAACCACAGCAACTTCATCTTGAACAGGATCTGGGTAAAATGAGGCTGAAACTTTCTGGGCTGCATTCTCAGACAGTTAAGGCATTCTAAATCACAGGATGAGATAGGAGGTCATCACAAGATACAGGTCACAAAGACTTTGCTGATAAAACAGGTTGTAGTAAAGAAGCAGACCAAAACCACCAAAACCAAGATGGCCAAGAGAGTGACCTCTGGTTTTCCTCACTGCTATACTCTCACCAGTGCCATGAGAATTTACAGATGTCATGGCAACATCAGCATATTACGCTATATGGTCTAAAAGGGGGAGCGTGAAAATCCACTTCTTACTGAGCATATCATCAAGAAATAACCATAATAAAGGGTAACCAGTATGGCAATTCCTTAAGGACCTAGAAATAGAAATTCCATTTGATCCAGCAATTCCATTACTGGATATATATCCAAAAGATTATAAATTGTTCTATTATAAAGACACATGCACACATATGTTCATGTGTGCAGCACTGTTTACAATAGTAAAGACCTGGAACCAACCCAAATGCCCATAGATGATAGACCGGACAAGGAAAATGTGGCACATATACACCATGGAATACTATGCAGCCATAAAAAACAATGAGTTCTTGTCCTTTGTAGGGACATGGTGAATCTGGAAACCATTATTCTCAGGAAACTAACACAATAACAGAAAATCAACACCACATGTTCTCACTCATAGGAGGGTGTTGAACAATAAGAACACATGAACACAAGGAGGGAGCGTCACACACTGCAGTCTGTTGGGGGGGATAGGGGAGGGACAGCAGAGGGTAGGGAGTTTGGAGAGGAATAACATGAGGAGAAATGCCAGATATAGGTGATGGGGGGATCGAGGCAGTAAACCACGTTGCCATGTATTTACCTATGCAACAATCCTGCATGATCTGCACATGTACCCCAGAAACCAAAGTACAATTAAAAAAAAAAAAAAAAAAACACTGGGCAACCAGCAGGGCTCAGGCTGCTCTGCCTATGGAGTAGTCATTCTTTTGTTCCTTCACTTTGTTAATAAACTTGCTTTCACTTTACTCTGTGGACTCACTCTGAATTCCTTCTTGCATGAGATTCAAGAACCCTCTCTTGGGGTCTGAATCAGAAACACTTTCCATCAACAGTTATAAGATGGGTATCAAATATAGACCTATAATAAATAACTGCAAAGTCTAAAAATAAACACTTCAGTATCTGGATTATGTACAATAAATAAGAAAATGAATTTACTATAAAAACATAATGATGTATTTCAACAGACTATTCAGCAAATGCAAAATCGAAATCATAAACAACTATAAAGGGAGACTCCAACTTCATTTATACTAAGATAAATATTACAAGCATGCTGAAATCACACTTTACACCCATAGAAAGGCAGAAAATACAAAGTAGGAGAGCACCATATACTGACAAGCATGCAGGGAAACATAAATCTCAAGCTCTATTAATAGCCATTTAAACTGACATAGTAGTTATGGAAAACATCTGGCAGTATTTTTTTGTTATTTAATTTTGAGACAGACTTTTGCTCTGAGCCCCGGGATGGAGTGCAGAGGCACAATCTTGGCTCACTGCAATCTCCACCTCCTGGACTCAAGTAATCGTCCTTCCTCAACCACCTTAGTAACCTGGACCACAGGCACAGGCCACCACACCCAGCTAAGTTTTGCTTTCTGGCAGTATTTTTATAATTGAATATATAAGCATTACATGATAGCAGTACTATTTGTGTATATGTAATATGTATATATACATACATGTGTGTTTATGTATGTGTGTTTGTATGTGCTTATCTGCAAGAGAGATACACATAAGGGTGTTTACTGTATAGATTATAGAGGAGACCACATTCAAGAATAGTGCTTGTGATAAGATGGAACAGGAAGAAATGGAGAAATGAAATGTGAAATATACATGCTGGCAAATGCTATGCAACCCATTGGAACAATCAACAGCTAATGTTGAGTGGGAAAAAATGGCAATGACCAAATAGTAGTAACCAAACTAATAACATATTAACTGAATACACTGGCCATAATTGGGAGTTGAACAGAAGTGGAGATCAACTATGAAGGGGCAAGAAAATAATGTGAGACAGGTTCAGGTTCTTACAAGGAGCAGAAGCATGACTGACTCAACTTTCTGCACTTAGGATCACAGCAAATACCAATATGAAATATAAGCAAAAAAAAGCCAAATTTTATTCTTCATCAGCCTTTCTTGATTGAATCGTTCTATACATGGATAGTTATTCAAAATCCCATCCCTAACATTTCTGTGTGATTTTGATGGAAAAATATCATCCATTTGTATTGCTTTTATTCCGTTCTTTCTTAGTGTAGTCCCAAAGGCATATACACCTTTGCTGTTTATTTACTTAGCAAGTTTTATTCTGATCAATTTTACTGGAGATAATCAAAAGTCATAAAAGTAGATAATGGATTCAGAAATTATCATGGGTGTCTTATACTGTGATTGACTTTGCTCCCTCTACCTATCACGCATTCTACTGTGGGTGTTGTAATGTCTTCATGTACTTTCTTCTTAATGCTGCTATTCTAATTTCCCATCTTGATTTCTCAGGAACACAATGCTATTATTATTTTATAAACTATTTTTAAAATCTGCTGTTTTGTATCTATTTTTCCTCTTGCAGCATTACCCTGCAGATCTTCCTTTAAGAAAAAATTAAATAAAATCAATAATTCGGTGTATTCCATAAAATTATACATCTAAAGTAATGACTTGGCAACACTAAGATACTGAATTATCTTTTAAATTATTAAGGAAAGACAAAATTGCACAAACTTTTCAAGTGTTATTCACATTTAATTAGAATATGTATTTTTTTTAAAGAAATGCTGTCCTTGTCAATTAACAGAGTATTTTCTTCAAAGTCCAGTGCAAACATTACCTTCTATATAAAGATTTCCTTGACTCATTTTAAATAGAATGAATTGAAATTACAATTAACTTTGCCTTCTTCTCTGACCTTCTGTCATCTGCTTTGCTCTGGCCTAGAATCTGCTTCCTACATCTGAGAGATTTGAACAAGATCCCTCTCTACATTCTGTTATGTTTTGTTTTATGTCTAATGTCTATGCTTTCATTGCTAGAGGAAGTCACTTTCTTTTTAACTTTTTAAAATTTTTGACAGCTTTTTCAGTTTTGCCATTCTTATTTCTGATTAGTTTTTTCTTGATTTGAATAAAAGGTGATTAGTTTAATATTGCAAATATTATTTTATTTGGTAAAATGCTGGTTCTTTGCTTTATTATTTAATGCCCTAGAATGTATTTGATCTGTTTGCTCAGCTCTTCCATTTCCTTTTTAATCATAAACCATCATGTGGTTACCAAATAGCTATTTCAGCATTCTACGAGGAGCTTCTTAAGCATATAGGTTCCTTATTCTCAACCTATTTGCACTAAGGCAGAATTCTCATGAACAGACTACTAAGGTCTGCATTTCTTAGAAATCCACATGGAACTTTGACACACAGTGAGGTGAAAACCTCACCTCTAGCTCTATTTTTACCCCGAATCAATTTTCTTTTGTCTGCACTATTGTGATTTGCTTATTTTCTTTCAGTTGAAAGAATCACTTTCTCATTGGGTACCCAGTTTCTAATTATATGGCTCTATAATATTTCCTTTGCCACATTTTTTGCAAAGGGCCATTTAATTATTATTGTTAGACTCAGGTAAGAGCATCTTTGGTTTTGGGGCACACATTTAGATAGCTCTAAAAGTCACAAACACTCATGCCAAAAATAAGGTTATTAAGAAACATAGGTGTCTCAGGAACTCAGGATATGGTGCTCAGTTGTGGCACATCACATAAGCCAAACTGTTTCCTTTCATACTTAACATCAGATAGACCTTGGGAAAACAATTATCCCCAACTCTTGCCATATGTTTCAGAAAGGAAAGGCAACTATATCTAAATTGTTTGAAGATTTGCAGATAATGCCACCATTGATGCAATGGAAGTCTATTTTGAACAAAGGAATAAAATTAATTTGACATTTTTCAGAGGGCAATAATGCAGTATATCCTTACACATTTATATTATACTTGTTTGCTATTTACATGAAATTATGTCGAGGGCCAGAAAACAATGTTTGAACTAAATATATACAATCATGCATCCCTTAATGACAGAGATTTGTTCTGAGAAATACATAGGTGATTTCAGTGTGTGAACATCACAGAGTATACTTACAAGAACCTAAATGTTAAAGCCTACTACACACACAAGCTACAAGATACAGCTTATTGCTCCTCAGCTACAAACTTGTATGGCATGTTACTGTACTGAAAACTATAGACACCTGTAACAAAATGGTATATATTTGTTTTGCTAAACATACCTGAACATAAGGTACAGAAAAATAAGGTCTTATAATTAGAGGACCACCTTCCTAAATGTAGTCTGTTGCTGATCAAAATGACATCTGGCACAGGACGACAATATTTTGTAAATAATGAATTTATTTTACTACATATATAAATAACACTGTCCACTAATAGAATGAAGACACATGTTGAAAACATTAAGTTCAGTCATGTTTGCCCATTGTCTGCATATAATATAAAAATTACAACTTTGCATATTTTAAGGTAATCACGATATATGTTCCAAGATACAGCATGCAACATGTTTTATTTAATAAGTTGTTAATTTGATTTATAACTTTTATATATGTAGACAACTATTATGTTGCCTCTATTTGTATGATTATTCTAGGTCCTACAAATATTTAGCATCAGCCTTTTCCTACAAACAGATGTAAAAGGCTGTAATTAACATTAATTCACTTTATGCTTAGCCAATATTATCTACAATACACAGCTATTTAGCATTTTCTATTGTCTACAGATGTATGAAGTTTAATTAAGGCCAACAGTTATTTTGAGAATTTGGAATCCAGCAGGTAACAAGAGCTGACCAAATAGAAAAGCTGCTAGCTAATACTGCATTACAGAGAGAGAACAATACTGTATTAGTCCCTTTTCACACAGCTATAAAGATACTACCTGAGACTAGGTAATGTATAAACAAAAAAGGTTTAACTGACTCATCGTTCCACATGGCTGGAGAGGCCTCAGGAAACTTACAATCATGGCAGCAGGGGGAGGGGAAGCAAGGCACGTCTTAAATGGTGGCAGGAGAAAGACGGAGTTCAGGGGAAACTGCCACTTTTAAACCATCAGATTTGTGACAACTTCCTCACTATCACAAGAACAGCCTGTAGGAAAGCACCTTCATGATCCAGTAAGCTCCCACCAGCACTCTTCCTCGACACACGAGGATTGCAATTTGAGATGAGATTTGGGTTGGGACACAGAGCTAAACCATATTAAATGTTTAAAGCAGCATTTATCGTCATACATTAATAGTGTGCACTCAGTGAATGCTTACTGAGTTGAATTGGACTCATTTTCCCATTAGGTGGAATGCTGGAAGGAAATAATTCAGGTAACAGACAGCCTGGCCAAGCAGGCAGTTAACTAGAGTTTATAGCTTCCTCTTAACTCGGGACTCTTTATTTCTCACACGAACTATGATGTCATCTTCCTAAATTTCTCCCTTCAGTTAGCCTTGTCCTTTACAAATCTAATTTTTATGTGATGGTGACAGGGACAGGAGGCAGAGAAATTCCAGTTATACAGGGCCAGGTCCCTAGGAAAGCTCCAACCTCAAGCCGAAAAGCCTGAGACCACAGCCCAAAGTAAGAACTTCTATCACAGTTTTCCCACTTAAATGTTGCCTTTTCCTAAAACACCTATGTTTCTTGCCTCTTCCCATCCTGTGCCTATAAAGACCCCAGACTCAACAACAGAGAGAAGTAGCTGGAAATCAGAGAAAAGCAACTTAGTGGCATAACTTAGGAGAAGAATCCAGACAAACATAGCCAGACTTCAGGAAATGTTACCTACCCAACTTCTACCCTCTTCAGCTCCCCTTCCCACTAAAAGCCACTTTCATCAGCAATAAAATCCCCCGTACTTACTATCCTTCCATTTGTTCGTGTGAGTTAATTTTTCCTGGATGCTGTACAAGAGCTCAGAAGCCATGAGTCAGGATATAAAAGCTTGTCAACACTGGCCCTTTGCCCTCACTGGTGGAGGGCAGCTGCAGGCCTGCTGAGTTGTTAACACTTATGTGGTCCCCTGCTGGTGCCCAAAAGGACTTGCTCCGGTTCCTGCACCCTCTCACCTGTACTTTCCTGTCCACAAAGGGTGGAACACAGCAGGTCTGAATTAGTGGAGTTTGCTCCTGCCAGTGCCAAAATGGCCAGCTCGTTCCAGCACTTGTGCACTCCAGTTCCCACCTTGTTTACTCAGACACTCTTTCCCTTGAGGAGTTGAAAGGGATGTGCTCAGTAAATGAGGCACCCATGTCACAAGTCCTGTGAAGGGGTCAGGGAAATATCCTGCATTGATAGTGTTCTAAGATAAAGAAAAAATCAGAAAAGCACAGAGAAAGTTGTAAGGGAAGATTTTTTTGAGGAGCTGACATTATTTTCCTGAGCTTGGAGTGATGACTTGGGAAAAGAGGATTCCTGGCACACGGCACAGCAGTGGCAGCTGCTAGCAGTGAGGAAAGGGTTTGTCATGCTCAGAGAACTTGAAAGTGATGATACTGAGAAAGGCACAGAGTAGGATAGCTTTGATGGGAATGGTAGGTAAAGGCCAGATCAGTAGTATCTCTTTATATATCATAATACATGATTATATTTTATTCTAACTTATAGAGACATTGCATGTGTTTGTATTTTATACACACATAGATATAATTTACAAACTAAACACATAATATATATTAATATATACAGTATATACCTATGCTGTATATATACAAAAAACTTTTATATACAACAAATTACATTCATTTTAAAAATAAACTTTGAATTTTGACAAACCTCTGTGCCCCTTTAACCACCATTTGTATTAAGGCACTTTCAGGGCTCCACGGAAGTTCCCTTTCGTTGTTTGCAGCTATCTTCTCTCCACCACTACCTGAAGAAAATCACTTTTTTTCCCATAACTGTAAACTAGGGTTTTTCATATTCAGCAATATTAATATTTTGGGCTGGGTAATTTCTTGTTGAGGGAGAGGGATGCTTCCCTGTGCACTGTAGGATTTTTAGCATCATCTCTGGTCTATACCTATGAGATGGCAATATAACTTTTACCCCACACTTCTAGTTATGGCACCAGAAATGATTATAGACTTTGCCAGACCTTGCATCTAGTTGAGAACCCCTACTATGGATTATTTTCTATCATTTCTATCTTGTTCTATCATTTAATAAAATACAATCATATGGAATACATTATCTGCCCTGGTTTCTCTCTCTTGGCATAATGATTTAAAGACACATCCAGGCTACATTCACCATTTTATTAATTTTTATTGAGATTCCAGTATTCATAAACCACAATTTGTGTAAACATATACTCTCTTCATGATCTTTAAATCCTTCAAATAGTAGCTTTAATCTTTACCTTACTCTTTTATCATCTCAGATTTCTGAGTCTGCTTCTATTAATTAATTTATCCACTGGTTATGAGTCATATTTTTCTCTTCCTTTCTCATATCAGTGATTTTTTTTCAGTGGATATTGACATTATCAGTTTACATTGTCGGTTGTTGGATTTTGTTGTCTTTCTTTAAATAGTTTTTTTTTTCTTTTCAGCAAACAGACAATTTACTTATAGATCATTTTGATCTTTCAAGTCTTCCATTTTTTTTTCATTCAGGTGGACAACAATGTATGTTTTAAAACAGAGAAGTAATATAAGTGTGTTTTACTTAAAAAACAACTTTGTGGCTTATATCAGATCAAACTAAAATAAAATTATCACCATTCTTATTTTCTGTGTAAAACTTTTCAAATCTTCATGATCACATAATGAATAAAGTCCAGTTCTCTTAGCATGTAAAACCCCCCATTATCAGGCTTATATCTTCCTATTCTCTTTCCTCTTCAGCCATTCCCTGCCTCTCCTATAACATTCCTCAAACATAAATATGCTTGTGATCTTTTTCTGTACAACAGTTTTTTTATTATTTATTTATTATTATTTTTAATCTTTTTTTTTTTAAGACAGGGTTTCACCATGTTGGCTGGGAGGTTCTTGAACTCCTGACCTCAGGTGATCCACCTGCCTTGGCCTCCCAAAGTGCTGGTATTTTGGGAGTTAGCCACCACACCCACTTTGTACAACAGTTTTAAAAATATATAAATTATATAGCTTCTCTTTGTCATTTTCCTCAATGGAAAACATTACTCTGCCTTTGTCTTTGAATGTTAAATTATGCATACACATAAATACAAATATGGACTCAGTCAATACATGTTTTTTCACTTGATTCCTGTAAATGATCCAATAGTTGAGTAGATTAAAGCTCATAGGGCTAAAGTATTTGCCTAGATATGAATCCCATAATTCAAGTGTGGTTGAGCTAAAAGTCAAAGTGGAGTTCTCTGAAGAAAATCCATTCCTTTTTTCATGATATCAAAATTTTTTTCCCTCCTATTTCTTAAGATAAATGAAGAAATTATTTGCTAGGAACATAATTCTGTTCTATAAATTTATCTGATTGACTAATTTAAGAACCAGGAATTATAAATTCTGGAAGACTTCAAACTTATAGCTTCAACTTTCTGCATTTTCAAAAGCATTAATGTTTTTCAGACCACCATAATTTTTGAGATCTAATTGAATTTCAATGCATAATTAAAAATGCTAATTCAACATTTAAAAATATGGTAGTTACAAATTTCTAAATAGGTCAAAATTACCAGAAATTCATAGTGTAAGCTAGAAATCCACATATACAGGTCCTGTTAGAACACAGAAATTGTATTTAGCAATTTTTCCTCAAAAGATATAAAACTTCTGTTTCTATAACCCTTTCAACAGACTAAGTAACAATTATGCAGGTAATTACAGCTTATCCATTTCATCTAAATTGAGTTTCAAAAGTTTGGATGTTGTATTATTTTGCAAGCCAAACATTATAATAATATCTCATACTTGAAATGGGTCTTACACTTTACAAAGTACTTTTATATGCATTATCTTATTTTATCTTTATGACAATCCTATGGAGAAATAGTATTATTACCCACCATTCTGCGTGTGCTGAAACAAACTCTGAGGCACTGGAAATTGCTCCATGCCACTCGGCATATGGCCATACTTGGGCCCATTTGGGTTTAAAATTCATCCAAATTTATACCCTATTATATAAGGAAAAATATTTTTAATTACCAATAATCAGATAAAATAGAACTTGAGAGTTACATAACTAAGAGAGGAAAGATGGCTATTTATTGTTCTTCAACTCCAGTGTCCAAATTTCTTTCAATCTTCAAATAGGCCTGGGATTATAATAAAACAAAAAACATAGTCCCCTGTGAACTCTGGAGAAGTTAATTATATATTTTCTGAAAACATTTCAATTAGACTGGGCACAGTGGCTAACACCTGTAATCCCAGCAATTAGGGAGGCCAAGGTGGGAGCATCACTTGGGGCCAGGAGTTTGAGCCTAGCCTGGCCAACATGGCTACTAAAAATATAATAATTAGCTGAGTATGGTCACACATGCCTGTAATTTCAGCTACTCAGGAGGCTGAGGCATGAGAATTGCTTGAACTTGGGAGGCAGAGATTGCAGTAAACCAAGACTGCAGTAAACCAAGATCGTGCCATTATACCCCAGCCTGGGTGACAACAGTGAGACTCTGTCTCAAACAAAAACAAAAACAAACAAACAAAAAATCACAAAAAAAGAAACAAAAAATTTTAAAACAAATACTAGGTATTTCACTAATAAAAAAATTAGGATAAATGTTTAAAGATCTAAATCAAGATTGCTCATTTAATTTTTGCTGTAAACCAATGGTCAAGGAATTGCCTCCACTACATAGACTTGCTGTCTTCTCGCAGACTGAAGGAATTTCCTTCAAACAAAACAAAATATGTATTGATTCTTTTGGGCAAGAAATGTGTTTTATATTATAAGGTATCAAAATATGAATTACATAATATCCCACTTGCTATAAGGATTTGAAAATTATCAGATGGGACCAGTGTGTACACAAATTATGCAATAACCTCCATATAAGCTTTGCTTATATGGAATTTATGTTTCTAATGAGATGAAGTCATATGGAATTCTGAAACTCTTGGAAAAGCAGACATTTCACTGTACACCTGAAGGCAGTTTATCCTCAAGAAGAAGAGATGAGACTCTTGCACATGAGCTCACATCCTCAGTAGAATAATGCTATGAAGCTTACCAAAAAGAAGAAAGACAAAAAGTTCAAAAATAGAGCCTACTTCTGCCAAATGAGTGGAGGGGAAGCTTAAGGAGTAGGTTGTGAGGAAAAAATAATATAATGAATATCTTACAATCTAAGAAATCCCAGTCACAGAAATAAAAAGACCATGTAATATAGTGTGTGCTTAAAGTCAGTAACTCAGGCTGAAAAAGGTGGTAAAAAGAGTTCATAAAAGTCTTCAGAGTTTTTGTCTGCTATGTATGGAAAAGGCTATACACTTCATTGATGTCACAGGATGTGAGGTCAGGGAGTGTTGTAGGTGCCAACACTGGTGAATACTTTTGGAGAAAAACTAATAAGAGTATCAATCACAGTCAATTAGAAGCCAAAGGAAAATAGTTTTTATTGTGCTAATCTTTAAGAAAGACCATACAAGAGTTAACAGAAGCTAAAAACAAATAAGAGTCCTGTGCAAAACTGTGTTCCCTCTCATCTACTGAACACGTGAGTAAAGTAAGTGACAATTCCTTTTGCCCTTTATCTTGTGAGGGTGATGCAGATATAGACCTGGGAAAAGAAAGCACAATTATCTGCTGGCCCCTGATGATCCTGAAGTGTTTCTGAACTATAGGGTCTTATTCTCAGTGATATTCAGTGAAATTTAGGTTTTCTACTTGGTAAAAGAATAGGCATGGATCTAAGCTAGAGGCTGCAGGTCTTCCAAAGCTCTTCTTTCCCACAGAATGCTTAAAATAATATGCCCAGGCTTCCATTGGCCATCAAAGTTTGCCCTTTTTATTAGCAGACACGTCTTCCAGGGAAAGCAACATTTTTCCTCCTGTAGTTGTCTTTTATGAATCACTTACTAAGGATAAGTCATCAAAAACACTCTGTAAATTTTCTCATTAAACTCGAGTTATAGTGCCTACTCTGTGAGATACTGTAGGTTCCCCATTTTCGGGCCCATGGTTTTAAAGAACAAGGTAATATAGCCAATTAGCAGCCACAATAAGATTCAAAGTCTATTATTTCTGTTCGCAGAGAGAATGCTCAACCACTACTCTAGGCTGCGTTTAGTAAGTCCATATAGTAAAATGTATGTTTTCTTTATGCTGACTCACAGGTGAATCATTTCATATTTCTGTTTGTTGTACAGGTCCCTTACTCCTCCAGTCATCAGTAACCTGAATCTCAGAGAATGAAAAAAAGGAGGGTAATTAAAGAGGGATCACAGTTTCAAAGAAAGCATGAAAAAGAAAGCAGAGGAATTCACATATATAATGCCATGATGTGAATGCTGTATTAGTCAACTGATCAGTGTATGTAACAGGATACACAAGATAGACTCACTGTTTACTGGAATTGCATGAATAAATTATAGTTTCTATGCTTCTGATTAATGGAGGATTAATAGTTATACCACATGCTGGAGACAGCTTTTTCCACTTAAACCACCTTTGCTTTTAAGAACGTTACAGAGATCCGGGAGATGAGAAAGACAGAGCTGTAGTCCCTGGCGAATAAACTGAGCAGTTAGTACTTTTTACAACAAATGGTGCCCGTGGAAACAAGTAATAAAAATTTGGTGAGTTAAAGACTGTACCATAAGAAATGCAGACTCCTTAAGAATGAATATTTAAATTATCTTCTATTGTCTGAATGTTTGTCCCCTCAAAATCCATGTTATAACCCCAAGGTGATGACACTAAAAGGTCGAGCCTCTTGGGAGGTGATTAGATCACAAGTTTGGAATTAGAGCCCTTATAAAAGAGGCCCAAGGAAGCTTCTTTGCCACTTCCACCATGTGAAGACACAGTAGGAAGGCACCATCTGTGAGGATGGGGCCCTCACGGGGCATCAAATTTACTGTACCTTCATCTTGTTCTTCTCAGGCTCTTAGATTTAGAGAAATACATTTCTGTGTTTTATAAGCCACCTACATTATGGTATATTTGCTATATCAGCTCAAGTCCATAAGGATAGGACCTAACATATGATCAGAATTCTAGAGACCTGGGCAAAACTTGTATTTGATGCTTCATTTGTTCATCAAATTTGAACCTGACCTACAAATTGAGTCTCCTGCCAAAGTATCTTGAATCCAACACATTCAGGAAGAATATCCCTAGGTCCACCCTACTCACCCTACCCTGAATCTTCTTTCTGATCTGGAACACCCAAAGAAAGATTAGCCCTTTTCCCACCATTATTTTAAATATTTTTTTTCCTTTCTTCAGAGTCTTCTCTGAATTACACCCTGGTCCCCTAAACATTTTGCTATGATAGAAAGGAAAAAAAGAAAGGAAGGAAAGAGGGAGGAAGGAAGGAAGGAAGGAAGGAAGGAAGGAAGGAAGGAAGGAAGGAAGGAAGGGAGGAAGGGAGGAAAAAAGAAAAGATGGACAAGAAATGTTCTAAATCAATGAATATCAAAACGTGTATCCCGATTAATGATTTTGACACAATTGCTACGAATTATTATGTTCCTCATTATATATTTATAATTGATTCTTTGCTCTTCATTTTAAAACAAAGAACGGCAATTGTAATACATATTATTCCAATAAACTGTCCCTATAGTCCAATAAGAAAAAGAAGCTTAAAACAAATACAAGTGTTTATTTATCTCCTTTGACACACTTGCCTAAGCTTTTACTGAAAGCTTTTAAACAAATGTTGTACTTCATGGATATGACAAAAGTAACAGGAAGCTGCAAAGATACATTGACCTGAGACTAAGCCTTAATCAATTGATTGGAGTGATATAGAATAAAAGTAAAACTTTCAAACTCCCTTTGGATAATTTTGTCTCACTGAGTTTATCTGAAATTAAAAATCTGTATGATTCTTTGGACTCTTCCATTGACTGCATTTTGCAACCACTTACAAAACCTGATTTTTTAACTTTTTTACAGTTTCCCCTCTTAAAAACATTTAAAGTGTGATGATAACAAACAGACATGACCTCTCCTATCTAGAAATTTAAATCTAAAAGGTAAGTACACCAAATGAAATAAGCAAATAAAATGCTGTCTTTATTAAAAAAGTGCAGAAGTTCCCAAGAAAAGATGGAGTTACTAGGTTGACTCAAACTTGATAGTGTAGAAGAACAAGAAATGTGGTGCGAAATACATGTGTTTATAGGAGTAAATAAAATATCATTTGGGATGACTGTAGCACTTGGCACATATTAAGGAAATCGTGAATATTGTTTGCTTAGCTAGAATAAAAAAATTTACCCTGTTGCTTATACAAGATGAAACAAGTAAAGAGGTTGAAAACAGGAAGGAATAAGGGTCTATTATTTTAAAATTCAATTTAATTAAATAGCTATTTATATATTAAGCAACTCTCATCCTGGCACTGCATAACGTGTCAGGAGAGGAAGGAGATTTTGATATATTGTAGCATTTATGTACTCCCCAATTTGAAAGTATCAGAAAAATAAGTACTGTTTTAGGTGATAATGGCCATGATTGCACACTGCAAGATTGGAAAGAGTCCCTGTAATTTAATCGTATTGTTCTGGCACACCTTGTAGATGCATCTCTTAAACAAATAATTCACTGCTCATGACCCATACGTTGTACCAGCACAGGAAAACTGAAGTGTAAAATACAGCAACCATTTAGAAAACTCAGATCATTGATATTATTGTCATGGAATATATTTCTCCCTATATTATTATGATCTTTTAATTTTTATTGATCACTTTCATGTGATTGTTTTTATATGAACTGCTTTATCAAGTCCATGCTGACCTGAGTTACATATAATTATGAACTGGAATCGGCATCACCAATATTGATAATAGAAGTGAAAAAATAGCTTAGAAATGACTCAAAAAGGGAATCAAAGAGAACCTAGCAATCCCAAATGAACGCTGAAAGCTCCGTGTAATAATTGCTACTTTCCCTTCTGATCTGATACTATATCTATAATAAGATTTAACAGACCCAAAATGCAAAACTTCTGGAAAGTGTTGTTTTATATACATGAACAGATATTTCATTAGCTATATTTATTAAAGGTAGAACTTAGTTGTGTCTCTCTTAAGAAATTCATTATTTTTTTAATTAACTATGTAACATGTATTACTTAAGGCATGAGAACAGAGGGATAATGAAAACATGCTAACCTCAAGAACCTAGTAAAAGGCTACCATAAATGCTAATAACCAGAAATCTCACAAATTCCTTCAATTAATAAATAGTGAGATTAAACATGTGATTAGTATGCTTGTTAGGCAGAATAATGTCCCTTCAGTGATATCTATGTCCTAATTTACAAAGCCAGTGAATATGTGACATGTTATGTTATTTACATTACAAGTTAATGCAAAATGACTTTGCAGATGGTTAAAGTAAGGATATAGAGTTAGGCAAATTATCCTGATCCTCCAGGTGGGCCAAATATAATCACATAAGGGTCCTAAAAATAAAAGAAGATCAGAATCAGACAGAGAGATTTAAAGATGCCATGCTGCTGACTTTGAAAGCAGAACAGGTCACCAGTCAAGAAATGTGAGCGACCTCTAAAAGCTGGAAAATACGAAGAAATGGAATATTTGGCAGCGACTCCAGAGGGACTCCCTCCCTGATGATACCTTTATTTTAGCCTAGTAGCACCCATTTCAGATGTCTGACCTCTGGAACTGCAATGTAGTAAATTGGTGGTGTTCTTAAGCCATTACATTTGTAGTAATTTGTTATAGCAGTAACAGGAAAGCAATATAGTTAGAAACCTATTTCTGCCTTCATGGAGTATACACACTAGTTAGGCTTATAGGCAAGTGACTGAATAAATAGCAATCAGTGACAAAATCTGAATCACATTAGTCCTCAGAGAATAAATGTTTTAACTGGATCTTAAAGAATGCCTATGAGTTTGTCAGATTACAAACAACAGAAAATACATTTCGGGCAAAAACAGAAACAAAAACAAACAAACAAAAACACTGGAAAACTGACAGTGGAGTAAGACAATACAACAGTTTCATAAAATGACAAAAAATTTCAATGCAAATAAAGCAGAAAATGGTAAGAGAAGTACTGCACGCCTCAACTCCAGGGCTCGTTCACCTTGCAACCTATGCGAATATCTGTACATGACACACCCTACAAACGTCAATATCCTACAGTGCACAAGTGGCCACTAGTCAGGGACTGAGGATGCTGGTGAACAGGCAAATTGGCTGAAGACTGAGAAGAGTATGGAATGCCACTCCATATAATGCCGATCTATTTCATATTCATTAGAGTTTTACAATGATTTTTTTAAAGAAATAAGTGTCATTAACTTATCTAAATTCAGAAAGATAACACAAATGAAAGGAGTGGTTCAGTATAGTATGAGGCACGTACTGTCAAGTCCTATGAATAGAGGCCCATACAATGCTGACATCTGATAAACACACTAAATGCGATATAAATAAGTAATTATGTGGGGGAGATAAAAACATACCATCAAGACTTTTCAGTCTCCCAAATAATACTTTTTGAACTTACTTACTTGGTGGCATAAACCTATTTGTTCACTTCCAGTTAAGTAGAGTATTAAGGTAGTAAACAGGATAGTTTTCATCCCTTAAGACATTTCTTTATATATGAATCATTTTGCTTTAGATATCTGTTTTGCTTTATATGGGAAGATAAAATTATCAGAATGAAACCAACAACTGTTTTGTTGTGATTTTTGTTGACATTTAATACTCATTAGAGTATAGGGCATATCGAACTGTCAAAAGCTTCCCTGATTTTTTATTCTTTCCTTTGGCTGACATGTCTCATTCTCGATCTGCAGTGGAAAAACTGCTAGTTCCTTGCCTAGAGGTGGCACAATTCACCGGATTAAGCACCAGCTGATACCCAAAGGAATCAAAGAATTGTTTTGGCCTAACTTACTTAACTTTATGTTGTTCTTTTGTTCTTAAAAATAAGAGCTGAAGTACTAACCTTGATAATCTCACAGGAATACTCAACACTTTTAAAAAAATGTACTGATGGAGGAGGAAAAGTCCAACATAATTAGACTTAATACTATTTTTCTATTATGTAACTATGAGATTTTAAAGAAGAAAGTATTTATCCTTATCTAGATGGCTAAAGAACAAGAAGGAAAAACTTTGTGGTAAACACAGATTACCAGTTTATTTTGGTATCCATGTGGTTGTACTCTCCCTCAGTACAAAAAGAGAAGTGAAATGATATCAGAATGTCTTAAAATTGTGAAGTTCTGTAAGAGTCTGAAAGCCTTATCTGTTCTATTTCATATTCATCTGACGCTTACTAGAATGTAGTACACAGCCTATAACATAATTCTTAAAAAATGTGAGATAGAAACTAAAACATTAAAGGAAGCAATAAAATTAACAAATCATGGAATATAGGCGAAATGGTTAAAATATTCAAAAAGGAGCAAATTTAGTAATTCCCAAAGCACTTTTTCACAGATTGTTCAGAGATATTACATGAGAAATGAAGCTCATAGTGAAAATTAAGAAATGGTGAGGAAATTAAACATTAAAGCTCATAGTGAAAATTAAGAAATGCTGAGGAGTTAAACATGCTTCTTTGTGTTAAAAGAGCCCAGAATCACTAATAGATTAATATGCATCTAAAAAAAGGAGTATGTTTTCCGACGGTTACTGACTTCCTTTGTCCATAAAATATTTTTGTTTCCAACCCAGTATTTAAGATACCACTGACCCACAAAATACACACTGAAAAGTACTTGTTTAGAGAACAGCAGGCAACATTTCAAAATTATATATAAAGAATAATGAGGTCAATTATCAGTGGTCTCTGCCTATATCTCCAGGAATTCAATAAACAGTAAGTGAGAGTCAAATAAGTAATAGACATTTAAGTTAGATGAAAGGACAAGTTCTCATAGGGGAGCTCGTTTGAACAAAAATGAATGTTTGGAGGTAGATAGAATTTATTACATTAAGTACAAGGAAGAATAGAATATGATTTGCAAATTAACTCTTATTTTGTGGATGCATTGATAATAGCCACTATCAATATTTGCAAAGCTGCAAAAGCTGATAGATTATGAAAATAATAAATTTCAATTATAATAAAAAGATATTCACAATAGAAAATGAATTACCAAAGATAAGAATACTCTGTCTGCTTTTAAGAACCCTGGAGGTAAGGATAGGAATATCTTTAAAAAATTAAAATTAAAAAGCCTATTGTTTCTCTAAAAGTGATTAAACAATATAATTTGCTTTGTAGTCATGGTAACAGTACAATTTGTTTTGTAGCAGTGGTGATGAAATTTAAGCAGAAATACTGAAAATTAAAGAGTAAAAGCAAATGTGAGGTGCCAAAATTGGTAGGATCAAAATGACGAGAGTAGTAAGACATGGTTCAGCTTGATTAAAGGCATTTTCAGCAGATTTCTTTCATTGGGTAAGTTTAAAGAGACCGAAATGGGCAAATTACGATGTCTTTGATTGAGAAAATAAGGAACGATAGAGGCTTATATTTTACCGACTATTTTAGGAGTGAGTGAATATAGTGCTCCAACTTAATGATAAGTAAATGGACTTTTTGGAGAGATATCAGAGCTCAAGAGTTTAGCTGTTTTTGAAAATCTCAAAACTGAGTTTTAGATTTTAGGTATAAATTGGTAACTAAAGTAATGTTTAAATAGATACACAATAAAATAAGGGTGGGTTAATTATATTTCTAAAAGAGAGTTAAACTATCAAACTTGAGTCTCACTGTTTTCATAAGCATGCAACATTAAAAATTTATAAGAAATTTACAAGATGTAATTTAAAGAAAAAGGAAAATACATACAAGGTGAAAATAATCACTTGAAAAATCTTAAATAAATTAAGACTTTCGTTAAAAGAAAAAGGTGAGAATATATTTTGTCACCAAAACAAAAATTGTAACTAAATCATTTTTCAAGATTACCTAAATGTAGAGTGCCAAAATTGCTGTTGATATACCTGAGGACATTATATAACTATACACTTTTCTGTGATGAATGGTATAAACAAATAAGTATCTTTTATTACAGTTGTGCAATAAGAGCCTATTTATATGCAAGCATGTATTTACTGAATACCAGAATCAAGGATCAACTACTACAATAAAACTCTTCCCTCAATTCTCTTTTGCCCACATTTCTTCTTGCCCTAAATCACAGTGAACCCCTCACCTCTAGGATTCCTAGGCTTTTGACCTTCAAAGCATATTATTTCAATTAATTCATTCAGAAAGTATGCCTTCTATGTAGGAGTTATCATGTCCTATGCATATTGTTATGCAGAGGAAATACAACGTTAAGGCAGTCAAAGACATTTATCCTGAAGGAGTTCATTCTATTAGCTTAACAGCTTTCTTGCTCTGGAACATTATTTTCCTCAATTGTAAATAGGTAAAATAATATAATCTCATAGAATTATTATAAAGATTTAAAAAAGTAATATAAATAGCACTTAGCCTATCCCACAGAGGAATCAAGAAATGCTGCTTGGATTCCCTATTAGACACATTATATTCTACCTATTATAAACTTTGCTATGTTGGTAGACTGTCAAAGTTAGTTATTTGTTTTTATTTTGTTTTGAGGGATTTTCTTCTCCACTAGATTATGATCTTCATATAGGCAGAAAGTGCAATTCCTCATATGATTTTCCAATGAGCTAGCTCAACTGTTAGACCAGAGCTGAAACTTAATAAATAATTTTGAAAGAGTAAGGAAAAATTGATATAAGGAAGGTAGTGGAAGAATTATAAAATATGGCCATTATAGAAGACACTAGTCAGCGCACAGTGACTCATGCCTATAGTCCTAGTTGCTCAGGAGACTGAGGCAGGATTACTCGAGGCTGGGAGTATAAGAGCAGCCCTGGCAACATAGCAAGTCTCTACTAAATAAATAAATATAATTAGCCAGATGTGGTACAGTGTACTTGTAGTCCCAGCTGTTTGGGAGGCTGAGGCTGGAGGATTGCTTGCATCCAGGAGCTTAGAGCGAGCTATAATCCTATCACTGCACTCCAGGCTGGGCAACAGAATGAGAGCCTGTCTTAAAAGAAAAAGAGAGAGAGAGAAAAGATCAAAATATTTCAGTTAAGTAAAGGGTTTCTCAGAAAAGTGTATACAGTCTGAAACGTCATCAATAAAACAAAATGTAAATTCATTGAAGCAGAAAGGAAGTGGTAGAAAATACTACAATTTCTTCATCATTTTTTCTCTTCTCGGTTTCATGCCAACATAATGATTTCTCTTGCTCTCTTCTTTTTTCCATTTAAAAGGCCATCTATATGCTTTCACTCTTAGATTTTATCTGTTTTCTTACATTTATGTAAGCCAACTGGCTGTAAAATCTTTGCCCTGGTGCCTATAGAGACCAGGCGTTCCTATGTATAACCTGGAAAATAAGTCACTGAAAATTTTTGTAACAGGTTGTGGAAGAGAAAATATAAAAAATTATGACTTCAGAATGAAAATAAAGGAAGTTAAAAAGAACCAGCCATATGGGAACATTGTGAGTTATCTTTGGAAAATATAGCAAGAAAGATCAAGTAACTTCTGTTCTCCTTTTGATAAAGTTTGTGCTTTGACGAGTGACACTAACAGGGAAGAATCTGAACTATGCTAGGTAGGCACTGGCTTAGGATGTCTGGTGTACATTATTCACTTACTTCTTTAATGTATGCTTTAGAATCCTCATTGTAATAAGGATATTTTAACTTTTTAAGATACACTTTACATTCCCTACTTTTATAAGCATGATACTAAACTTTAGAGAATTCATGAAACTAGTGCTCAAAAATCAAGGGATTATTAGTGCAAAATTCATAAATATAAATCTTTTTTTTTAAAGACAGTCTCCCTTTGTCACTAGGCTGGAGTACAGTGAAACAATCTTGGCTTACTAGAACTTCCACCTCCCAGGTTCAAGCAATTCTTTTGCCTCAGCCTCCCAAGTAGCTGGGACTACAGATTCACACCACCATTCCCGGCTAGTTTTTTTATGTTTTAGTAGAGATGGGGTTTCACCATATCGGCCAGGGTGGTCTTGATCTCCTCGCCTCATGATCCACCTGCCTTGGCCTCTTAAAGTGCTAGGATTACAGGTTTGAGCCACCGTGCCCGGCCCATCTACATACATCTTAATTCCCATTCTAGATTAGTCATTTGTTGTCCTCTGAATATCTTCTGAAGTTCCTGATTAAGTAATGAAAAATCTAAATCTGATCTATAACAAACATTGAAAATGAAAGCTGTTGTGTCACTTTTCTACTATAAAAATGTTCCATACGTTAAGAAAAAATCTAAACTTATTAGGATTTCAGATGCTAACCATTATTAGCTTCTGCTTTCTGTTTAGCTTTATCTTTGCTCACTTTGTGTTTTTACTTTATGTTTAGTTTTTACTTTATGTTTGAGAAATGCTATAGTATTATTGAAATTGTAAAGCATACCTTGCACTCAAGGTTCTCTTTGCATAGGAAGCATTTTCCAAACATGTGTACTTAGAAAACTCATCCTCATCTTTCAGGTACAGCATGAAAAGAAATATTCCACAATCTGCATTGTACCTGTCTTGACCTTATGAGTCAGGACAAGGGACGCTTTCTTCTGTACCCATGCTGTTCTGTCAGTATCCCCATTAGAGCAATTGTACTCCTGATTGACAATGATGTTAATTCATATTAACAGAAATAGATAAATTGAGTTCACATGAGCTCTTTAACTACATTGTTATCAGTTAGACTTCACTGCAATTCTGCATGGAAAGCTTCAGTTTCACAAGATGACCCAGTAAGTAAATGGTAAACTAGAAATAAAAGCCCAAGACGAAAGCTCAATTTTTCCTATGATATTTAAAGTCCTTGTCTGGTGTCATTTTCCACTAAAGACTCTTTGAATTATTGAACATGTAATAATTCTTAATATCCACATAACTCAACCAGGTATACAACAATAAATAAAGCACATATATGCATCCATATCCCTTCAAGTATAATATTTTAAAAACAGAAGAAGGCAACAATATATGAATGAACCTGGATTTCAAAGTGGGAATATTTTAAGCACAGTTTAAAGAAAAAAATATATTCTAAATAAAAACTAATGATAACAAACTTCTGGTTTCAGCTTCACTATGTAAAGTGCTTAAAGTCTTACTCCCATTCTTCAAGATAAATCTAGGAAAACTGAAAACTAATAACTTTTCATGAACCCAACAAGAAATATGTTGCAGGGCATAGTCTTGTTTGGAAACAAGGAAAGATAAGCAAATCCAGATAGTCACAACTAACATATCCTTTATCTGGAGCAGCAAACTCTGGTGCCCTAAACTGGTACAGAAATTCAAATGGTAACTGACAAATTCCTGAGACTGAGTGTGGACTAGTATTAGAGTGAGAAATTTCTATTGACTGAAGTCTTAGGAGAACTCCCACACATTTGTGGCCAGGAGGCCTAACCTATTCAAATGTTCAAACTCCAGAAAAAGTTTCCTCATGATTGGAGAAAGTGGAGGTAAAAAAGTAATCATTGTGAAATATGCCAAGAGCTTTGCCTTTTGGAAAGATTCTGACATTGTCTTATACTATTGGGAGAAATGCATTTTTTTTCACTCCAGTCTCTTCTAGTCTTTTATCTCATGAATGGGGAATAAAATACACAGTTACTGAGGTTTAGGCCATCAGATAGACAGACTACAGTGCTGTAGCTAGGGAGGGAGTAATGAGAATGGTTAGGGGCAGAAGGGAGAATATTATACCACTGGAGTAACACATGTGAAGATCACAGCCCTAAAAATAGGCTCATTAAAGCACTTAGATTTAACTATAAGATTATAGGAAGCCCTGCCTCTCCCACATGTCACCAATATACCAACAGGCTTCCATTATAATAACTATGAATAACAGCTTAAAGAGTTGCAAGATACAGATTTTCTGTGATGAGTATACTTAGAAAACTCCAAAGTGATATGAGGGACAAAAATAGGAATAAAAGAAAACTCTGATGTTTTAAGGTACCTGTGGATATTGCAAATATTCTACCTCTAGCCCTACTAACATAAATTTGCAAAATAAAGGCCAATATGTCTCAGCCCCTCTTTTTCTGTATAATACAACCTGTTTTCAACAAAAAGTTACAAGACAAGCCAAAAGGCAAGAAAAAAATAATGTACAAGAAAAAAAAAAAGTGCTTATAAGAACCAAACTCAGATACCACACTGACTTTGGAATTAAGAGAGAAATAATTTAAAATAACTATTCATAATATGTTAAGAGTTCTCATGAAAAGAAGAGACAACATGCAAGAAAAGAGAAATCACTTAAGTATTAGAGGCATTTGAACCAGAATGACTCCATCTTGAATAAGGGCTGGATCAAATGAAACTGAGACCCGCTATGCTGCAGTCCCAGGAGTTAGACATTCTTAGTCACAACATGTTTATGAATAAGGGAAAAGATTAATAATGTTTACTAAACACACCTAGACCTAAAAGACTCAGGAAATTTCTGGACATCCTGTTATCTTAAGGGCAAAAGCATTCTACATTTAAGAGTAATTTTCAGTTTAAAGATAACCATATAGAGTCTTGTGAAAGTCAGTAGTTACACAAAGATGATCAATACTTTGTCAGAAATCTTTGTAGTAGAACACACCTCCCTCATGTTCTTTTTGCTTTGTTGTCTTATACATAAACAAGCACTGAACCTAACAAACTGGGAGCATTTCTCTTCTTGCTTTTGGAAATGCCCTTCTCTGTCCATGTACTACCCATTCTTTTATCTCTTTACTTCTTGAATAAATTTGCTTTTGGTTTACTCTATGGATCTGCCCTGAATTATTTCTTGCTTGAGATCCAAGAACCCTCTCTTGGGGTCAGAATAGGGACCTCTTTTCAGTAACATAAGCAGAGAGATGAAGACTCAAAGAAAAAGTCAAAAGGAAATGCCAGAAAATAGAAACACTGTAAAATAAGTGAAGAGTTCCTTTGATGAGCACCTCAGTAGACACAACAGGAGCAAAAAATATAATTAGTGAACACAAACTTAGTTCAATGAAAATTTCTCAAACCAAAATGCAAAAAAGAGAGAGAACCAAGTAGATTTAAGAACAGTGGGGCAATTTCAAAGGGTTGTAATATATGCATAATTAATATATAAAGCAAAAAGAGAACAAGGCAGAAGAATAATTAGAAGTAATAATGGTTGGCCAAGTGTGGTGGCTCATGCTTGTAACCCCAGCACTTTTGGAGGAAACGGAGGGTGGATCACTTGAGGCTAGGAGTTCAAGACCAACATGGTGAAACCCTGTGTCTACTAAAATACAAAAATTAGCTGTGCTTGGTGGGTGGACCTGTAATCCCAGCTGCTCAGGAGGCTGACACAGGAGAATCACTTGCACCAAGGAGGCAGAGGTTGCAGTGAGCCCACATAATGCCACTGCACTCCACCCTGGGCAACAGCTCTGTCTCAAAAAAATAATTAATAATGGATAATGGTGGCAAATTTTTCAATATTAATGACAATCACCACACCACAAATTCAAGAAGGTCAGAAAACAGCAAACAGATTAAAAACCACTCCCCTAAAAATAAAAACCAAAGGGCACACAGGCAAACATACTCAGGCTGTAGAAAACCAAAGACAACAGGAAAACCTTAAAAGAAATGACAGAAAAAACAATTTACTATAAAACATGAAAATCAATAATTTAAAATCTAAATTGTTAGAACTTTAAAAAATGTTGAGCCTTATTGTGATTATGGGGCCTGAGTCAAGTAAACAGGCTACTATAATCATTGTTTCTCCAATTATAGATTAGCCTTGTTCTTTACTTCATTGTTTTGTGAAATGTTGTAAAAGGCTAAAGAATACCAGGGAAGATGCCTTCCCTCTTATTGTTGATCTTCATTATAGATTAACTTTTCTCTTACTCCTTGTAGACAAAGACTTTATGAAGGAAATTAAATGCACTCTTTTAAAATAGAAAGGAAATGGAAAAAAGCTGTACAGAAAAGAAAACGAAGGATAACCAATTAATTTGTTGTAACTTATAAGTCAGCCTTGTATAGAAAATGTTATAATCCTACTAAATTTCCATGTTTTTTTGCATATATAAGAAAGACTTTAACTTTAAACTTCAGAGCCCTGACTCCATTCCTTTGGAGACTGTGCTACCTAAATGTCTATTCTCAGCTTTGTACTTCAATAGATTCTTTTAAACTGGATTCTGATCCTTTTGATTATTTGATGTAGAGAAGAAAAATAAAGGTAAGAATCATACTAAGCATCTCCTCAAAATCCATGCAATAAGAGAATTGTCTCAAATATTTATTGGGTTTGGGAAAAGATTTTATTATTCAATAACAAATGAAAATATCTTTCAAAAGTTAAAGAAAAATAAATTTTTTCAAGCAAAAAAAAATTTAAGTAAAGATTATTAGCAAACCTTCCCTGCAAGACATGTTAAAAGATTTTCTTCAGGCATCAGAAAAATGATACAGGCCAGAGACTTGGATCTGTATAAACAAAAGAGGAACATCAGAGAAAGAATATGAGAAGTTAAATAAAATATTTTAATTTTCTTATTTGTATTTAATAAAAAATAATTTTTGAGGTAATAATATAACAATATATGGAGTGTTTATAGCACATGGATTAAGTGAAATGGAGAACAATGTTCTAAGGAAAAGGAGGGAAGCACTGAAGATACTCTGTTATAAAGTACCTATATTATACTTTAAGAAAAATAGTGCTAATTGAAGGTGGTCTTATATTAGTTCAAATATATATTATAAAATCAAATTATAAAGAGGATAACTGATACACTAAGAGAAGAGACAAAATAAAATCATACAAAATGTTCATATAAAACCAAAAGTAGGGGGACAGACATAAAAGAAATGCAATGAATCGAAGAATTAGAAATGTGACTGATCTGATTACTTTAATGATTATTTTGAAGGGAAATAGTCTAAATATTACAATTGAAATACAAATACTGCCAGAGCAGATAAAAAATAAGACAGAGCTATATGATGTCTATGAGTAGCCAACATTAACTATAAAGAATTAGGTCAAAAGTGCAGGGATGGAGAATGATATTTCATGTTAACCCTAATCAAAATAACCAGAAGAAAGCTGGAGTAGCTATACTAATTTCAGGAGAAAAATGGACTTCAGAACAAAATAGTATATTGGAGATAATGGGGGCCATGATATAATGATAAGTGGCCAATTCTCCAATAAGACATACTATGCTAAATGGTCATGCATCAAATAACAGAGTATCAAAATGTATGAGACAAAAACCGATATAACTCAGAGGAGATATAGACAAATTTACTAATATTTGGAGAATTCAACACCCCTGTTTAGTAAATAATTGATGAATCAGTCAGGCAGAAAATCAATGATAATACAGTTGACCTAAACAGCACTATTACTTAACTTGGTATAAGTTACATTTATTGACTATTCCACTCAACAAGAGCAGAACATACAGTATTTCTTAAGCCCACATAGACTATTAAACAAGATAGATCATATTATGGACTATAAATCCATTGTAATCAGTCTATCATAATAGAAATGAGACAAACTAGATTCTTATACTATAATGGAGAAAAACAGTAAGGACATACTTGAACTGAATAGCACTGTCAATCACCTGTATCTAACTGACAGCTATAGAATACTTCATTCTACAATAGTAGAATATACTTTCTTTTCAGTAACATAGGGAAAACTCAGCATGATAGACCAAACTCTAAGCCATAAATCATACCTTGACAAATTTTAGGGCATAGAAATGATATGTTATCTGTTCTCAGACCATGATGCAATTAAACTAAAAATTAGTAACAGAAAGATTGTTTAAATCCTCAAATATTTGTATAATAACACACTTCTACTAAATAACATAAATCAAACCCATCTCAGATAAATTTCAAAATATTTCAAACTAAATGAAAATGACTATAGTAAATATAACTTACCAAAATGTGTAGGATGCAGCAAAATCAGTGCTTGGAGGAAAATTAATAGTATTAACTGCACATATAAGAAAATAAAAAATAAGCAGAATCAATAATCTTGCATATTAGGAAATGTTAATGCAGTTCAGGAGTTAAGAGCTGAGCAGTGACCTCCTAAAATGTTCCAGAAACAAAGCCAGTCAAATGAATACAAATTATATCACAATCAAACCCTAAAGGTAATCAAATAGGATAAAAGAAGAAAAACACCCATCCAAATATCAGCAACCCCAAAGTTTGAGGAAACTGATGAAAGCCTATGAAGATGAAGAAGAACAAGTGCAACAACTCTGACATCTCAAAAAGCCAAGGTGCCATCTTGCCTCCAAATGAGTGTACTACCTGGGGCTGAGATGGCTAAATGAGTGAAATATAATTCAGAAGATAGACAGAAACAAAGACCATTGAGATGCAAATGTAGTGGAAACCCAATTCAAGTAAGCTAGAAAACACTACCAAACAATACAGGAGAAGACAGACAAAATGGACAGTATACAAAAGAACATAACTGAGCTGATAGAGCTGAAAACCACACTACAAGAATTTTGTAATTCAGACACAGGTATTCACAACAGAGTTGAACAAGCTGAGCAATGAAACTCAGAGCCTGAAGACTGGCTTTCAGAAATAAGACAGCCAGACAAGAAAAAATACAAAAGAATGAAAAGGAAAGAATAAAACATAAGAGGCATAGAAAAAAACATAACTGACTCAATAGAGCTGAAACACACATTACAAGAATATCATAATGTGGACACTGGTATTAACAGTAGAGTAGACCAAACAGATTAATGCATCTCAGAGCTTGAAGACTGGCTTTCCGAAATAAGATAGTCAGACAAGAATAGAGATAAAAGAATGAAAAGGAAAGAATAAACTTCCTAGATATATGGAATTATGTAAAGAGAAAAAAATCTATGACTCATTGATGTCCCTGAAGATGAGGAGAGTGTAAGCAATGTGGAAACCATATTTCAGTTTATCATCCATGAGCACTTCCCAAACCTAGCTAGACAGGCTAGGTTCCAGACATTCAAATTCTGGAACTGCAGAGAAGCCCCATAAGGTACTCCATCAAAAGATCAGCTCCAACACATAATCACCATATTTTCCAAGGACAAAATGACAGAAAAATTATTAAAGACAGCAAGAGAGAAAGTTCAGGTCAATTAAAAAGGGAACCTCATCAAACAGCAGAACTCTCAGCAGAAATGATATAAGGCAGAATACTGAAGGCCAATATTCAACATTCTTAAAGAAAATAAATTCCAACCAAGAATTTTATTCCATTCAACTAAGCTGCATAAGCAAAGGAGAAATAAGATCCCTATGATCAAACAGGCTTCATCCCTGGGATGCAATGTTGGTTAACTATGTACAAATTAATAAATGTGATTCACCCTATAACAGAGCTAAAGACAAAAACCACATGATGAGCTCAATAGATTCAGAAGAGGCTTTTAATAAAATTCAACACTACTTCTTATTTAAAACTTTTTAAAAACTATGTATTGAAGGGATATAGCTCAAAATAATAAGAGGCATCTATGAAAATCCCACAGCCAACATCATACTGAATGAGCAAAACCTGGAAGCATTCCTCCTTTAGCTGTTAAATAACAACAGCATACTCAGAATACAAAAGCAGTGTAGAAAAATTACTACCATTTCTATACCCTCAAAACAGTCATACCAAGATCCAAATCAGGAACATAATCCCATTCAAAATTGCCATAAAAACAATAAAATACCTAAAAATACAACTAACAGATGAGGTGAAAGATCTCTACAATGAAAACTACAAAACACTGCTCAAAGAAATCAGAGATAACACAGACAAATGAAAAAATCTGATGCTCAGAGATAGGAAGAATTAATAGCATTAAAATGGCCATAATGCTGTAAGCAATTTATGGATTTAATGCTTTTCCTATCACACTACAAATGACATGCTTCACAGAAACCAACAAAAAAAAATTGAAAATTCACATGGATCCAAAAAACGGCCAAAATAGTCAAGGCAAACCTAAGCAAAAGCAACAAAACTGGAGATATCACACTACCCAACTTCCAACATTACTACAGGCACAGCTTGATAACAAAACAGCATGATAAACAAAACCAGGCACAGAGACCAATGGAACACAATAGAGAGCCCAGACAAGGGCCACACATCTACAACCATCTGATCTCTGACAAAGCCGACGAAAACAACCAATGGAGAAAGGATTCCCTATTCAATAAATGATGCTGGGATAACTGATAGCCATCTGCAGAAGATTGGAAATGGACTTCTTCTTTACACCAGATAAAAAAACCAACTCAAGATGAATTAAAGACTTACATGTGAAACCCAAACCTATAAAAATCCTACAAGACAACATATGTAATCCTATTCTGGACATAAAAAAAAAGATTTCATGACTAAGACACCAAAAGCAATTGGAACAATAGCAAAAATTGACAAATGATATATAATTAAACTAAAGAAGCTTCTGCATAAGAGAAGAAATTATCAACAGAGTAAACAGACAAAATACAGAATGGGAAACATTTTTGCAAACTATGACAAAGTTCTGATATCCATCATCTATAAGGAAACTTAAGCAACCTATAAGGGACAAATTTACAAAGAAAAAACCAGCAACCCCATTAAAAATCGGCAAAAGACATGAACAGACACTTTTTGAAAGAGAACATGGATGCAGCCAACAAGCATATAACAAAAAAGCTCAACATCACTGATTATTACAGAAATGCAAATCATAACCACAATGAAATACAATTTCATACCAGTCAGAATGACTATTATAAAAAAGTCAAAAAATAATAGATGATGGCAAGGTTGTGGAGAGAAAGGAAAGTTTATACACTGTTAGTGGGAGAGTAAATTAGTTTAGTTACTGTGAAAGACAATGTGGCAATTCGTCAAAGACATTAAAACAGAACTATTATATTTGGCATAGCAATCCAATTACTGGGTATATACCCAAAGGAATATAAATCATTCTATCATAAAAACACATGCACACATATGTTCATTGCAGCACTATTCAGAATACCAAAGGCATGAAATCAAATTAAATGCCCATTGATGGTAGACCAGATAAAGAAAATATGGCACATATACATTGTGGAATATATGCAGCCAAGAAAATGATATTATATCCTTTGCAAGAAAATACATTCAGCTGGAGATCATTTTCCTTAGCAAACTAATGCAGGATGAGAAAACCACATACCACATATTCTCACCTATAAGTGTGAGCTAAATGATGAGAACACATGGACATGTAGATGGGAACAACAGAGACCAAGGCATATCAGTAAGTTAAGTGTGGAAGAAGCAAGAGGATCAAGATAAATAACCAATGGTTACTAGGCTTAACACCTGTATAACAAAATAATATGTAAAGCAAACCCCCACCATACAAGTTTAATTTACTTATATAATAAACTTGCAAATGTAGCCCTGAACTTAAAATAAAATTTAAAAACAATGCAAAGAAAACAAAAGAAAAAATAAAAAAAAAGAAGATTAAAAATCAGCAACAAGAGAAACTTTAGAAAATTCACACAACATGTTTGTGAATAACCAATGATTTAAGGAAAAATTGTTTTTATAATATCTTGAAATAAACAAAAATAGATATATAGCATACCAATTTATTATGTCAACTTACTGCATGCCAAAAAAGCAGTTCTAAAATGTAAGTTTATAGCAATAAATGCCTCAAACAAGAAGGTCCTAAATTAACAAAGCTATGTTTTAATGATTTTTTAAAAAAGAACAAAGCAATTGCTATATTAGGAGAATGAAATAATTAGTGAAGGTCAGAGCATAACTAAATGAAATGAAATAGAGACTATTAAAACAACAAAAAGAACACCAAAGTTACAGATTATTTTGAAAAGATAAACAAAATTAACAAACATAGCTAGACTAAGAAAAATAAGAGAAGACAAATAAATAGAATCAGAAATACAAGAAGAGATATTATAACTGATACAAGAAATACAAAAGATGAGTAATTATTATGAACAATTCTATTGCAATAAATTGGATACCCTAGAATAAACAGATAAATTTTTAGACACATATGACCTATGAAGACTAAATCATGAACAAATTAAAAATCTGAATACATGATAATGAGTAAAGAGACTAAGTCAGTAATAAAATCTCTCTCCTCGAAAATCAGCCTAAGACCTAATGGCCTCACAATTGAATTCTACCCAACATTTTAAAAATAACATTTCTTCAAAAATTCTGCAGAGATATTGAAAAGGAAGGAAAACTTTGAAACTTTTCTGATGAGGCCTGCATTACCCTGATATCAAATCCAGACAAGGACAATACAATAAAGAAAGACCACAGAACAATATGCTAGCAGACTGAATTCAACAACACATTAAAAGGATTATTCACCATGATCTAGTGTGATTCATTCCTGCAAGAAAGGTTCAACATAGGCAAATTAATAGATGTGACACATATATTAACATAATGAAGGACAAAAACCATATGATCATGTAATTAGATGCAAAAAAATGGTTCTGACAAAATTCAAAATCATTTTATGATGAAAATTCAACAAATTAGATATAGACGAAATGTACCTCAACAAAATAAAGGTCAAATTCAGGAAACTTACAAGTACCATTATACTCAGGAGCCAAAAGTTGAAATCTTTTCCACTAACATCCAGAAAAAGATAAGAATGCCCACTCTCATCATTTCCATTCAACACAATATTCGAAGTTTTTACTACAGCAATCAGGCAAAAGAAAGAAATAAGGGCATCTAAATATGGAAGGAGGAAGTGAAATTCTTACTGTTTGCCAATGATGTAATCTTATATATGTAAAACTCCAAAAGATTCCACATGTACAATAAAATCATTATAAACAAATACATTAGAGTATATAAAATTAACATGCAAAATCAGTAACATTTCTATATGATAACAGACTTTCTGAAAAAAATATCAAAAGAGCAATCCCATTTATACTACTTACAAAAACTAAAATACTTAGAAATAAATTTAACGAAGGAAATTAAAAGACCACACTGAAAACTACAGAAAGTTAGTGAAATAAAATGAAAAAAAAAAAAGTAAATGGAAAGATATCTTGTGTTTATAGATTAGAAGAATTAATGTTAAATTCTCCATACTACCCAAAGTGATCTACATATTCAATGCAGTCACTATCAAAATTCCAATGTCATTTTTCATAAAAATAGAAAAAATTCTACAATTCATGTGGATCCACAAAATAAGCTCAACTAGTCAAGGCAACCATGAGTAAAAAGAACAAACTGGAGGTAACATATTACTTGATTTCAAACTATAATACAAAGTAACATCCATTAAAACATCAATGTACTGACATAAAAATAGACACACTGACCAATGAAACCAAATAGAAAGCCTAGAAGTAAACTGCACATAAAAAGTCAATCGATTTTAAGCAAAGGTGTCAAGAATGCACAATAAAAAGGGCAGTATCTTCAATAAATAATTTTGAGAAAACTGGATTTCCAAACACAGAAGAATAAAATTGAACCCTTATCTCAAACCATACACAAAAATCAATTCAAAATGTGTTGAAGACTTAAAAAAAAAAAACGTGATGTGGTAAAACTACTAGAGAAAACTTAGGGGAAACTGCACAACACTGACCTCAGCAATGATTTACTAGATTTGACTCCAAAAGCACAGGCAAAAAAAGCAAAAAATAGACAAAAAGGATTAAAACAAAATAAAAAGGTTTTGCACAACAAATAAAACAACTAATTCAAGAAATAACCTATGGATTGGGAGAAAATATTTGTAAGCTATACATCTGATAAGAGGTCAATATCCAAAACATATATTAGAACCTCTCAATGAAACGAAAACACATAATCATATCAAAAAGTTGTCAAGGAAAGGGAACAGAACAGATACTTCTCAAAAGAAGACATTCAAATGTCAACAGATACATGATGAATGCTCAATATCATTAATCATTAAAGAAATGCAAACTAATTATGCTATTCCCAATGAGATACCATCTCACAACTTTCAGAATGGCTATTATCAAAAAGATGAACAAGTGTTGGTAAGGTGTGGCAAAAAGGAAACTTGTATATTATTGGTGGAAATGTAAATTAGTATAACAATTATACAAAACTGTATAAAAGTTCTTCAAAAAACTGAAAATGAATTATCGTCTGATCCAACATTCCAACTTCTGGGCAATTACTCAAAAGATCTGAAGTCTCTGTGTCAAAGGTATGTCTGCACTCTCATATTCATTGCAGTACTATTCACGATAGACACGTTATGGAGTCAACTTAAGTGTCCATCAACTGAAGAGTGAATACAGAAAAATGTGGCATCTGTACACAATGAAATATTATTTGACCTTAAAAAATGTATTTCTGTTTATTCTGATAACATGGATGGAACTGGTAACCATTATTCTATGCAAAGTAATCCAGACAGAGAAAGACAAATCCTTATAGATTATTAATGGAATCTATAATAATTTATTCTGTAGCACCAGAGAACAGAATAGTGCTTACAAGAGGCTGAGCAGTGAAGGAAATAGGAAGACGTTGGTTAAAGGAGATAAAGCCTTAATTAGACCAGAAGAATAGGGTAATTTTTTTTTTTGAGATCTATTCTACAGGGTAATGAATATAGTTGGCCCTCTGTATCTGTAAGCTCCATCCATGGAATCAGCCAACCATGGATCAAATGTATTAAGGAGAAAAAAGCCATAAAAAAAGAGTAAAATAATAACAAATAATACAATCGTTAAAATATAGTATAACAACTATTTTCACAAAATTTACATTGTATTAGACATTGTAAATAATCTTAAAATAATTTAAATAATATGGAAGGATTTGAATAACTTATATGCAATACTATACCTATTTATACAAGGGATTTGAGAATCCATAGATTTTGGTCTCTGCCAGGGATCCTGGAGTCAATACCTTTCAGACATCAAGGAACAAGTGTGCTGTACATTTCTAAATCACTGCCCCAGCTGTAATTTCAAATGCACCTACCACAAAACATAATAAATATTTGAAGTGGATTTGTTAATTAGCTTGACTTAAGAATTCCACATTGTATTCATTAATAATATCACTTTTTATTCCATTAGTATATACAAATATACATTTTCAATTTACAATAAAAAATGATGGCCAGCTGCAGTGGCTCATGTCTGTAATTCCAGCACTTTGGGAGACTGAGGTGGGCGAATCGAGAGGTCAGGAGTTCGAGACCAGCCTGGCCAACAAAGTGAAACCCCTTATCTACTGAAAAAAATAGCCTAGCGTGGTGGTAGCAGCTGGGACTACAGGCATGTAGTCCCAGCTGCTCAAGAGGCTGAGGCAGAAGAATTGCCTGAACCCAGGAATCAGAGGTTGCATTAAGCCAAGATTGCACCCCTGCACTCCAGCCTGGGTGACGGTGTGAGACTCCATCTCAAAAAACAAAAAACAAAAAACAATGCAATTGAAATCAGGTAATTAACAGATAGATAAATTAAACAAAAATTGTTCTTTGAATATATCAGTGAAAGTATTAAACCTCTAGCTAGGCAATACAAGGAAAAGAGAAGAAACAAATGATCAATAACCAAAATAAGAAAGAGGTCATCACTTCTGATTCTGCGGACATTAAATCATAATAATACAAAGAGTCCATGCCCACAAATTTCATAACTTACAGCTATTTCCTTCCCCAAATTCACTACCCCACTGTAAAAAGTTTTAAGAATCAGAAACATTTCAACTGATAGGTATTTGATACAATACCTGATTAATACTCTACTTAACTTACAAAGCGTCAAAAACAAGGCTTACATAAGAAAGTCTTATAGCCAAGAGAAGCTTAAAAAGACATGAGCACTACATATAATTCAGTATACTTAAACAGGATCTTGGAACAGAATGAGTATCATGGGTTAAAAGCAAAGAAACCCAGAGAAGGATGGACTTTAGTTGATGACTTAAAGAACAATATTGCTTAAAATGTCATGATCAACATAGCCAAATAAAATTTATAAAATTAAAAAATATAAAAGTAATGAGACATTAAGTAGTATAATCTAGTATACAAATACAGGATCTGAAATGCTAGTAGCTTACCTATAATATAATATCAAATGAGGGCTCTATTTACAAATTGATGAATAATATACTACTTAAATACTGATGAGGAAAATAAGAAATTAGGGAAAGGGTAATATTTGTTATGAATTCATTTACTCAGAAAATTATAAGGTTATTAAAACGCCTGTTGAAAAAGAGATACACAAAAAATACCCACAAGAACAACAAAAACACACACATAAAAAGACAAAGAAAGAGATACAAACCTAAGAAAATGTGGTAATGTCTTTGAATGCATCACAAGACCTCTTTGTTCTCACAATTCTTTTCCATGTAAGTAGTTGTTCTAGATTGTCAGAACAATAGGCACAAACCAAGTTAATATGATGGTGGAGAAATTATCCATCAAAGCCACGGGAAAATTGGGACAATTAAACTAAGAAAATGTTGAAATCAGGAATAGTATCAGTTAACAATTTTTCAAATTCAATGAAAGGTATGAGCCATACTCAGAGGTATTTCCCAAATCTGAAATTACTACACATTGAAATGTGAGTGACATTTCCGGAATAGCTAGAAAAGCTCATAAATGATGTTTTTATTTTCATGTCTGAAGCCCAATTTTGACAGTTCTATAGTATTTAAAATCTATGGCTTAAAAGGGGCTATTTGATAAAATATCACCGGAAAGGACAGAACAGACTGAGGCTATAAAAGAAACGAGATTCTTCCCTTAAAGAAATTAAAAATAAGTCATATCCATAGACCACTGTATTAAAATTATATTGAAATCTTTGCCTCCTCTTTTCAACTTAAGGTTACATACAAAATATATAATGGATGAACTTTAAAACAAGACATTGTAGAGACCATATCATTTAGAATTTTTATTTAAAAGAAAGATAAAATAAAGCCAAGATTAGATACGTATATAATATGCATGTTCTGGAGTCAGGTACAAGTGGAGTAATTTCCTTGTAAAGGTTTATTAGCTGAATCTCCAAAACAAATGTGCATATATATAAATTATACTGTATATATGTATAACACTTACAGTTGAACCTTGAATAACACATGACAGAAAAGGCAGAAAAGGTACCAAAGGAAAAAGAGGAAATAATTCAATGATAAAGCACAGCAACTACAGTTCTCTCTTCTGGAGCTGGCAATGGAGCCAGAAGTGAGAATTATAGCATGCATTCTGTGAGTCTATGTTCTCCTTGTATTCAACCAGTGTCCAGAGATGTTTGTAAATGAGATGAATCGAACCTTTATAGGACCCAAACACTTACTGATCCTGTCTCTTTTGGGTTAATGCAGTTTTCCCATGACCATTTTTTTTTTTTTTAATGAAGCACATGGTTTATTGCCATACAAAAAGCTTCCTTTGTTCACAATGCTTACATATGGGACAAATAATAACAAATTGCACAGGAATACACTTGACAGATGAAGTACATTAACCACAGTACAAGGAAGAAACTCAGTGAATCTCCAAGACATAGCATTTCTCTTTTCCAGTATAGCAAATACTCAATTTTTCATGGTGTTTAAGATCCATAACACTGGCCAGTACAGCATCCCATTCCTTTGATTGAGTGTAATAATATGAAGAATGTAAAATAGAAAAGGGTCAATCTTGACTTTCAACTCAAAAAACCATGATTATGTTCCCTAATGACATTAAACCTCCTTTGTGTACTAGAAAGTCAAAACTCACCAACCCAAGGTTTGTGCTGATAGGAAATCAAAACTCCTGTGTTTTGTTTGGTGTAATAGGTGAAAGACAGCATCTCCAATTTCATCTCTCATTGGGAAGCCTGTATATAATGCCTATAGGATAAATGGGATAAAATAGCAATATATTCTAGCCACCAGTTTAATTTTTATGCCAAATAATATAGGACAACACCTAATCATCTAGGGAACTGTTTCGCCTTAGTCTTAGAACTGTAACCAAATTTTTTATTGACCAATCATGTTTCATTGAGATGGACTGCACCTGATAGTAAGGCACGAGGTAAAGCCAGTGTATTTCACATGTATGAACTATTTGTAGCATTTTTTTCTCCTTTCCACTATTTGTGGCATTTCTTTTTTTTCTCCAGTTTTATTGAGGTTTTATTTACAAATAAAATTTTTAAGTTTATGGTATACACCATAATAATTTTTATATTTCTACATAGTATAAAATGATTACAATTAAGTTAGTAAATGTAACTATAACTTCACATAATTATTCTTTTTTGAAGAGAACATTTAAAATCTACCATTTTAGCATGTTTAAGTATATGATACAGTATTCTTAACTATAGTTATCATGGTGTATATTAGATACTCAGACTTTATCTTGTAAGTGAAAATTTATATCTTACCAAAATAGAGCTGTTTTTCTTAACCTCTGGCCTCCGGCAAGGAACATTCTACTCTGTTTCTATGAGTTAGACTTTTATAGAGTCCACATATAAGTGAGATTGTATAGTATTTAACTAATTTCACTTAGAATCATGGGCTCAATCTCCACACTGATCCACATTGTTGAAAATGGCAGGATTTATTTTTTGTAACTGAATAGTCACACATACACACACAAACACATGTGTGCATACATATGTATATGTGTGTGTGTGTGTGTATTCTATTTTCTTTAATCATGCATCCATTGGTAGACACCTAAGTTGTTTCCATGTGCTGGCTATTCTGAATAATGCTTTAATGAACATGAGAGTCCAGATATCTCTTCAAAATTGTTATTTCCTTTACATATATACTCAGAAGTGGAACTGGTAGATCATATGGCAGTTATATTTCTTATTTTTTTAAGGAATCACCACACTGTTTTCTATAATAGCTGCATCAAGTTACATTTCCACTAATGGTGCACAAGTGTTCCCTTTTCTTCACATCCTTATTAACATTTAACTTTTTAATAATTGGCATACAAGTAGGTGTGAAGGAATAATTCATTGTTGTTTTGATTCACAATTCCTTGATAATTCACAACCATAAGCCAATTTTCTTATATTTAAATGTGTTCTAAAGAATACATTTAAAAAGCTGTTAAAACTAATAAATTTAGTAAAGTTGTGAGATACAAAATAAGTTGCATTCCTATACACTAACAATTAACTATTTGAAAAAGCAATTAAGAGAAGATTACTATTTATAGTGGCATCAAAAATAATAAACAGGAATAAATTTAATGAAGGATGTAAATGAGCTGAATTGTAATTGAGATATAAACAATATTAACAAAATAAATTGAAGAAGAAACAGATAAATGGAAAGGTATTTCATGTTTGTGGACTAGAAGAATTAATATTGCTAAAATGCCTGAATCACCCAAAGTCTTCAAAAGAAGACCTGAAAAGGACATGATCTTGTACCTTTCAATGGCTGCATAGTATTCCATGGTATATATGTACCATATTTTCTTTATCAAGTCTATCATTGATGGGCATTGGGTTAATTCCATGTCTTTGCTATTGTGAATAATGCTGCAGTGAACAGACATGGGCATGTATTTTTATAACAATAATTTATATTTCTTTGGGTATGTGCCCATTAATAGGATTGCTATGGCAAATGGTATTTCTTGTTGTAACAGGTCTTTGAGGAATTGCCACAGTGTCAAATGTTTGAGCCAATTTACAGTTTCACACACAGTCTAAAAGTGTTTCTATTTCTCCACAGCCTCACCAACATCTGCTGTTTCTTGACTTTTGAATGATCACTATTTTGACTGGCATGAGGTGATATCTCATTGTGGTTTTGATTTGTATTTCTTTAATAATCAGTGATGCTGAGCTTTCTTTCATGTGTTTGTTGGCCACATAAACGTCTTCTTTTGAGAAGTGTCTGTTTATGTCCTTTACCCACTTCTAAATGGAGATACTTGTTTTTCTCTTGTAAATTTAAGTTCCTTGAAGAGCCTATATATTAGACCTTTTAGACCTTTGTCAGATGGATAGATTGCAAAAACTCCCATTCTGTAGGCCTCCTTTTCACTCTGATGGTAGTTTTTTGTTTTTTTGTTTTTTTTGAAATGGAGTCTCACTCTGTCACCCAGACTGGAGAGCAGAGTGGAGCAATCTTGGCTCACTGCAATCTCCGTCTCCTGTATTCAAGCAATTCTCCCACCTCAACCTCGTGAGTAGCTGGGATTATAGGTGTATGTCATCACTCCAGGCTAATTTTTGTATTTTTAGTAGAGACAGGGTTTCACCATTTTGGCCAGATGGGACTCGAACTCCTGACTTCAAATGATCCGCCCACCTTGTCCTCCCAAAGTGTTGAGATTACAGGCATGAGCCACCATGCCCAGCCAATGACTGTTTCTTTTTCTGTGCAGAAGCTCTTTAGTTTAATTAAATGCCATTTGTCAATTTTAGCTTTTGCTGCAATTGCTTTGATCATGAAATCTTTGCCTGTGCCTATGTCCTCAATGTTATTGCCTAGATTTTCTTTCAAGGTTTTTATAGTTTTGGTTTTACATTTAAGTCTTTAATGCATCTTGAGTTAATTTTTGTATGAGGTGTAAGGAAGTGGTCCAGTTTCAATTTTCTGCATATGGCTAGCCAGTTTTCCCAGCACTATTTATTAAATAGGAAATTCTTTCCTTGTTGCTTTTGTCAGGTTTGTTGAAGATCACATAGTTGTAGATGTGCATTCTTACTTCTGAGATTTCTATTCTGTTCAATTAGTCTATGCCTCTGATTTTGTACCAGTATCATGCATGCTGTTTGGGTTACCATAGCCTTGTGGTATACTTTGAAGTCAGGTAGTGTATTACCTTCAGCTTTGTTCTCTTTGCTTAGGATTGTCTTGGTTCGTTTTGGGTTCCATATAAATTTTAAAGTAGTTTTTTTTCCTAATTCTCTGAAGAATGTCCACAGTAGTTTAATGAGAATAGCACTGAATCCATAAATTAGTTTTGGCAGTATGGCCATTTTCACAATATTTATTCTTCCTATCCATAAGCATGGAATGTTTTTCCATTCATTTGTGTCTTCTCTTATTTCCTTGAGCAGTGGTTTGTAGTTCTCCTTGAAGTCCTTCATTTCCTTGTTAGCTTTATTCCTAGGTATTGTATTCTCTTTTTAGCAACTGTGAATGGGAGTTTATGCAAGATTACATCAGTAATAAGCAGAGAGCTTATTACTGATGTATAGGAATGCCGGTAATTGTTGCACATTAATAGTGTATTCTAGTCTTTGCTGAAGTTGCTTATTAGCTTAAGAAGCTTTGGGCTGAGATGGGGTTTTCTAGATATTGGATCATATTATCATCAGAGACAATTATATGAGAATCTTTAAACCTCATAAATTTAGATGTACATTTCTCTCCCCAAATTTGGGAAGGTTTTGGCTACTATTCAACAATCTTGCATGTTCTTCACATGTACCCCAAAACCTAAAATGCAATAAAAAAATAAAATACTATTTGTTTATATAGATTTTCTGTCCCTTTCTGTTCATCTAATATTTGCAGAATGAACATATTATTTTGCTTAATAACATCCCATACATATGCCTTATTCACTCTTTTTTGTTATTTTCTTTTAGCTCCTCTAACAGGATAATTTTAAATAACCTACTTTCAACTTCAAAAATTATTTCTTCTGCTTCATTGAGTCTTCTCATAAAGCTGTCTAGTAAACATTTTAATTCAGTCATTGTATGCTTCAACTTTAGTATTTGTGTAAATTTTTAAAAATTCATTTTTTCTTTTTTGCTGAATTTCTCATCTCGTTCACAAAATGCTTCCTTAATTTTAGTAAACAATTTGTTTTCTTGTAGTACACTAAACTTCAAGACAATTATTCTACATTGTCTGTCAGTTCACAGATCTTCATTTATTTTATTTCATTTTATTTATTTATTTATTTTTGAGATGGGGCCTTGCTCTGTCACCCGGGATGAAGTGCAATGGCATGATCTTGGCTCACTGCAACCTCTGTCTCCTGGGCTCAAGCAATTCTTGAGCCTCAGCCTTCCAGGTAGCCAGGATTACAAGCTGATTCCACCACACCTGGCTAATTTTTACATTTTTTAGTAGAGACGGAGTTTCACCATGTTGTCCAGTCTGGTGTAAAACTCCTAACCTCAGTGATCCACCTGCCTCAGGCTCCCAAAGTGCTAGGATTATAGGCATGAGCCATTTCACCTGGCCCAGATCTTCATTTCTTTAGTGTCAGTTGTTGAAACTTTATTAGATTTCTTTAGAGGCTTTTTGCTTCCTTGGTTATGTATGAAAATTATAAATTTGTTTTGAAGTCTGTGTATTTGAGAAAGTGGTCACTTCTTTCAGCATTGACTCGTTTGCTTAGTGGGGAAAGACCTGCACCATTCAGTCGAGCCTGGAGATCTGGACAGGCCAGCTGGTAAATTCCGTGAGAAGAAGGGGCTTGATCTCAGGGCTTGTAGTTGTTCAGGTCTGCTGCCCATGCTCTAAGGTTGTGTAGAGCTGCTGTCTGGGTTTTGGAGTTAGGTGTCGTCTGGCTAAGTTCTGTATTCTGATAGGACCACTACCTGAGCTTCCTGATTCAGTGAGGCCAATGGCTGAGCTTTTCAATCACCTTTAGTCATGCAAATTTACAGGCTAATCTCTTTTCTAGAAGGGGTCACTTCCTAGATGATTGATTGGGGCCACAGGTAAGCTCTGCAATCACTCCTGGTCAGGTGGGAAGCAATTTTTAGCTGATTGGTGTGTCTGGCTGGACTCCACATTCAGGCAGGATTGCAGGCTGGGTTCTATTATCAAAGGAGATCTCTGGTTGCATGTACTTCACAGTTGGGTGTAGCTTCACGCTATTTTCAGCTGTGAGTTAGGGTCACCAGCTTGATTCCCTAGTTTAGTAGGTACACACACTATGTTCCATGATTGATCAGGGCCACTGGCTGGGCTTCTTGCTTCAGTGTGGCCACTTGCTATGTTCAGCAATTGGGCAGGGTCATGGGCTGGGCTTAGCAGCCAGGTAAAACTTTATATAAGGCTCCATGGCTAGAATAATCTTTGGTGAGGGAAATTCTAATCTGTTGATTCATGCAGATAAATGAGTAGAACTCTGTTATAGGAGTTCATTGTCAATTTGAGTACTTATACCTTTAGTTTTCTTTCATAAACCAGGCTCATGCATTCTTCTTCCTCCATCAACTCATCCTAGAAAATTCTTCTTGAAATTACAGATATACATAGACATGAGATACCTATTAATTCATTTGTGTCTTCCTGAACATTCCAGGATTAGTCATACTATATCAAGGTCTATTATACTATTTTTGTGTAAAAATGAAATGCTTATACACATTCAAAAGTTTCCTCTCATGTCCACCTTTATGATGAAGTATATCAGACAACACTTAATTTGGGATGGATAGCTCAGGTTGCATATGTACTTGTTTACATTTTCTTGAGCATTCAGTCTTTATGCACTAGAAGTAGCGACCTACTAACAGCAGCAAGCCAGGAGCTTCTTTTTAAATGAAGAACATTATTGGCTAAGTATAGCATGACCTTGTTCCAAACATTGCAATTCTTCTATCAAGCCTTATTAGAAAAAAAGTTCACATCTGCCACAGGCACTTAAAGCAAAATTGTATCTGATGGGCTATAAGGTTCGAATGACATGTAACATTTTAGAAGAACTTGGATGTGATAGCAAATCTTGTGAGAGCAAGAGTTGTCTTTTGCTCCAATAAAACAGGCAGCCTTATAGGTAACCTGATAAACTGAACAAAGCAGCACACATTTACATGTTTACTTTAAAATGTCTTTGCTAGCTAGGCACAGTGGCTCACACCTATAATCCTAGGACTTTGGGAGGCTGAGGTGGGCAGATCACTTGAGCTCCAGAGTTTGACACTAGCCTGACCGACATGGTAAAACCCTGTTTCTACTAAAAATACAAAAAAAGAAAGAAAGAAAGAAAGGAAGAAAGAAGAAAGAAAGAAAAAAGGAAGGAAGGAAGGAAGGAAGGAAGGAAGGAAGGAAGGAAGGAAGGAAGGAAGGAAGGAAGGAAGGAAAGAAAGGGAAAGAAAAATAAAGAAAGAGAAAGAAAAAAGAAAGCCAGGCCTGGTGGCAGCACACACCTGGAACTACAGCTACTCAAGAGGCTGAATTACAAGAACTGCCCAACTTTGCTTTTCTGGAACTTTACAATAATTTATGCTATTGGTCTGATCTTTAACCATATTTGATTTTAGCTACATGAGACAAATAACTCCTTTATTTATTTTCCATTGTTAAATGTTCATTTTATGTCTATACAATTTTTCCCTTAAATTTCAACTTGTAAAGTTTGAATGTATATTATACATGGAGATTTCTAAAAATGAATTTTAAGCAATTTTTGTGTTGTGTGACATTTCCCGCTGCCCACACTCTTTCCCTCAAATTGTAACACCTGAAGCAATACTTTGTTAAGAGTCATACTGGTTTTCTTTTTTTTCTTTGAGTAGTATATTTCTGTTATATTCATTTTTCTGAGTGTATTATGTTTCTTTGAAACATGCAACAATGATAATATAGGTTTTAAGATTAAAACATGCAGCATTCAATTTTTTCTCATCAAATGCATCTCTCCAAAGAGAAAATGGGTTTCAAAAGGGCAAGATCTCAACTGCTTTGTCCATTACTCTAAGCTTAATGTCTTATTATCATAGGTGCTTAATTAATTTAAGCTAAATTATAAGGAAGTATGGCCAGGACTATGCTTGAGAACTGTCTGACTCTCAGCTTTTAATATTTCAGTAGTCATCATTATGATAAGGGTAATGTTGAACTCCTTAGCTTGGCATCTAAAGCATGAATACTTCTCATTCTGTTTAGAGTATAGCCCATATCATTGCATGGACTATGACACTTTTATACAGCCCAGGTCTTACATACTGCTTCCTATCAAATGTCTGTTTTTTGCCACTCTCTAGGCATTAATCACCTACCACTCTTGAGTTATTAAAATATTCCAAACATGGAAACTTTACAAAGAGTTTATCTTCTGCATTCAAGTACCCTACCTGTATTTCCTTTACTCTTAATTTCTGTTAATATAGTTTAGGTTAGTAGATATTTATTTCCTCAGGCTCTTATGTTCTAACCATCAATATTACATATTGTATCCCTGTTTTGTTGTATATTAGATTGTCAGCACACTTACTATAGCCTGGATATGTATATTTGCATCAATAATTGTGGAAATGTCTAAAATGTAAATCTCCTAACATCAGAGTCAGTGTCAAACTATTTACCCATTACTGTATTCTTGAAATGAAGAATAGTGACAAATTTATGCTTAATCAATATTTGCTGAATACAAATAAAGAGGTGCATAAGTGATACGTGCTTAATAATCTAACAGATCTGCATTTTTCCACATGGATCTTTTATTTATAAATAAAAACAAGTTTGGTTCACCAAGAAGTTCATGCACTTCTGTACCTCCGTGCTTCTGCAGATATTGTTCTCTGCCCTGTCAACTTCATGTTCCTCTCCTTTTATTTTTGTTCCCTCAGATTCCAGAACATTCTCACAAAATTTAAAGATTCAGAACACTCCTAATTTCTTAATTACTATGGCAGAATTTACTTAGGGCAGAATTTGCATTACTCACAAAAGGTGAACCTTCAAGGATTAGCTTTTTAAGTTTTTACTCCTCTTTCACAAAACACTATATCCTCTATCGAAAACAGATTTTATAATTTTGCTGTAAATAAGATTTTCTCAATCAATAGAAATAACCTCATTTTTGCCCCTTTAGATCTATTATTTCTAAATCTGTGACAGTAATTCCTGTAAACAGGTGATTTTCTTCTTTCTGATGATTTCCTATCACATATAGAACAAGTTCCAAATGTCTTAGTATAGCATTGTTCAAGTCTTACTGCCCACTACTTATACTATTTATTACTCACAACATTTATAAAACTGATTCATATGGCAAATATTTATAGAAAACCTGCTGTATTTCAGACACTGTTTTAAGACTGTAGACAGAGCAGAGAATAAAACAGACAAAAATGTCCTATGATCATGCAACGTGTATTCTGGTTGGCAGTGTGAGAGGAAAAGGAAGGAAATATGTAGTATTTTAGAGAATAGTAAGCATCTCAGGGAAAAGAAATAAAACTAAGGAGACACAGTGAGCATCAGGAAGGGAAGCTCAATTTTATTGTGGTCAGAGAAGATATTGTCTGTGATACTGGAGCAATGACATAGAAGTCAGAAAGCCTCAATTCTAAAGATGATTAACTTTAAAAGTCTGTTAGGACTCAGTTATTTCATCATATGGCAATGTTAGGCATAAAAAACATACATTTCCCTCCTGACAACTTTGGGTTTGGTGCCCTACATATGTATTTCTATAGAATTGTGTGTTTATTATTCCCATAACACTACTTGGTAAATTAAAAATATTCTGATATATGTCTGTCATCCTTTAGCTGCTAAAATGTAAGTCCCTCAAAATAATTAATTTTTTTGGTACTGATCTTAGCAAAGATGCTTAGAAACTGTTTCTTGAATCTATTTGACCTAGTTGTACTGGGATGGTTTGCAGGCTATTCCATAATCATCATATTATGATGGTCCAATTGTTTTTATATTTTATAGTTTCTTCTTTGTAAAAGGAGAGAAGTGGTAAGTTATAGGGAAGTTGAGAAGAAAAAGAGAGGTCAAATTTGTTCATTACAATGAAATGGAACTATTATCATTATCTAGGATGGTCTTCAAACTGCCTTTATGAAAAGTAAAACCTCTCAAAGGAAATCACTAGTTTCTTTATATTATCATTCCTTTTATATTGAGTATGAAATTGGTTGTATTTACAGATCAGTGAGCCCAGCAGAAGTACAAAATAAGTTTAGTTAGTTTGAATTTTATTCACTACTAAAGTTATAGATTTTGATGGTTTATTTCTTTATTATAAATTCCTAGCATTGAATTTCTGCTGCATTATGACTGAGTGGTCCCTATTACACCCATTCCTCTACCAGACAACTATAATATCTAGGAGCAGATGAAGAAACAATTACCTAAACACTCAGAAATGTGAGCAAATATATCCAGGAGATGACACTTAGAAAGAGGGAATAGGAAGGCTAAGTAATCAATTCCTGTATCTCTGAGTCTGAGGTCATCCTGCAATAGATGCTACTCTGGGGAGATGAAACTTCAGTGACAAAAGCTCAGAGCAAATAATGTGGCCAAAAAAAGAGATGGGAGAATCCCTGAAAGAAAATACTCCAGAAGATACTGCCAAATTATTGGTGTAACTTTCTCTGAGTCTCTAACTGACCTCTAAATCAGTTATGTATTAACAAACTTCAGATAAAATAAAATTGAACAAGCAGGTTAAGCCAAATAATGTAATGCCTGGACACATCATAATCATGCTACTGCAAAACAAACAGTAAAGAAAAATTTTGAGAAAGGCTCTAGAAGGCTGACATTTCACAAAGGGAAATGATCTCTGAATGAAAGCCAACTTCAACAGAAAATATCAAGTCCAAATGACATTGGTAAAACATCAGTAACATAATGGCAGGAACGAACTTTCAAACAAGAATTGCATGCTAAGCAAATATATCCACTGAGACTGAAATTGTAACAGATTAATCTTCATATAAAAGCTACCTGAGAGTTCTTTCTATTGGATCTGACCAGGAAATATTGAAGGAAATTCTTAAGCCAGAAATGAGGAACATAAAAAATGGTAAATACTTGGGTAAACCTATTTATCTTTTCTATTTAGTTATAAAAACATAGATCATCTAAAGCAAAAAGTAAAATATTATCTCTTACTATTTATAGTATATGTAGATATACTAGAACTTGGGTAAAATTTGAGAATTATAAATGGTAATTTGTGGTTGCAAGGTTAATATTAATTCCAAGAAGACTGAAAAGTTAGGAATAAAACAGTTATAAATTCATATCTGGAAAATATTAAGAGTATAATATAATAATACTGTGGATAATTTTATGCCAATATATTTGAAAATAAAGATGAAATGCATAAATGCCTATAAGGACACAACCTAGTAAAATGACTGAAGAAATAGAAAATATTAAAAGCCTTATATCTATTAAAGTTGCTACATGTAAAATATAAACTGCCAGAGAGAAACTGTACAGTAACAGATAGATTTTTTGGTAAATTTCATCAAACCTTTATAAAAGAAATAATACCAATTCTACTCAAACCATTTAGAAAATATACAGGGAAAAGATACTGCCAAATTATAAGTCCAATATAACCAGAAATAAAAATATTCTTTATGTATATAGTAAAAAATAGTTAAAAACATGTTAGCAAATATAATCTAGAAATATGTAAAAGGAATAATACATTGAGATCAAGTAGGGTTAATTTTAGAAAAGTAAGGTTGGCTTAACATTTAAAAAAAATTGAAGAGTATAGTTGGTTACTGGCAAGATGGCCAAATAGGAACAGCTCTGATCTGCAGCTCCCAGCAAGATCAACGCAGAAGGCAGGTGATCTCTGCATTTCCAACTGAGGTACCAGGTTTGTCTCACTGGGACTGGTGAGACAGTGAGTGAAGCTCATGGAAGGGGAGCTGACAAAGGGTGGAGTGTCACCTCATCTGGGAAGCACAAGGGGTCAGGGGATATCCCTCCCCTAGCCAAAGGAAACCATGAGATACTGTACCAGGAAGATAGATACATTCAGGTCCATACTGCACTTTTCCCATGGTCTTTGCAACTGGCAGACCAGAACATCCCTTTGGTTCCTATGTCGCCAGGACCCTGGGTTTCAAGCACAAAACTGGGTGGCTATTTTGGGCAGACAATGAGCTAGCGGCAGGAGTTCCTTTCCCCTCGACCCCAGTGGCACATGGAACACCAGCAAGACAGAACTGTTTACTTTCCTGGAAAGAGGCTGAAGCCAAGTAGTCTGACTTAGCAGGTCCCACTCCCACACAACCCAGCAAGCAAAGATACACTAGCTTGAAATTATCTCTGCCAGCATACCTGTCTGAAGTTGACCTGGATGCTAGAGCTTGGTTGGTGGAGGGTATCTGCCATTGCTGAGGCTTGAGGAGTTGATTTTACCCTCACAGTATGAACAAAGCAGCCAAGAAAAGAACCCACCAAAGCTCAGCAAGGCTGCTGCAGCCAGACATCCTCTCTAGATTCCTCTTCTCTGGGTAGGACATCTCTGAAAAAAAGGCAGCAGATCAAGTTAGAGACTAACAGATAAAGCCCCCATCTCCCTGGGACAGAGCACCTGTGGAAAGCGGGGGCTGTTGGTGCAGCTTCAGCAGAATTAACTGTCCCTGCCTGACAGCTCTGAAGGTATCAACAGATCTCCTAGCACAGCATTCAAGCTAGAATAAGGGACAGACTGCTTCCTTAAATGGGTCCCTGACCCCTGTGTACTGACTGGGAGGAACCTCCCAGTAGGGGCTGACAGACACCTCACACAGGGGAGCTTGGGCTGGCATTTGGCAGGTGCCCCTCTGGAACAAAGCTTCCAGAGGAAGGAACAGGCAATGATATTTGCTGTTGTGCACCCTTTGCTTGTGATACCCAGGCAAACAGGGTCCAGAGTGATCCTCCAGCAAATTCCAGACCTGTAGCAGGGGGTCCTGACTATTAGAAGGAAAAGGAACAAACAGAAAGGAATAGCATCAACATTAACATAAAGGACATCCACTCAGATAATCCATCCAAATGTCAACAATATCAATGACTGCAGGTAGATAAATCCACAAAGATGGGGAGAAACCAGTACAAAAAGGCTGAAAATAACAAAAACCTGAATGAATCTTGTCTGCCAAAGGATCACAGATCCTTGTCCTCAAGGAACAAAACTGGAATGAGAATGAGCTTGACAAACTGCCAGAAGTAGGCTTCAGAAGGTGGGTAACACCAAACTCCTCTGACCTAAAGGATCATGTTCTAACTCAATGCAAGAATGCTAAGAACCTTAAACAAAGGTTAGACAAATTGCTAACTAAAATAACCAGTTTACAGAAGAACATAAATAACCTGATGAAGCTGAAAAATACAACACAAGAATTGCATGAAGCATATACAAGTATCAATAGCCGAATCAATCAAGTGGAAAAAATGATATGAGATTGAAGATCGACTCAATGAAATAAAGTGAGAAGACAAGATTAGAGAAAAAAGACTGAAAAGAAATGAACAAAACCCCAAGAAATATGAGACTATGTAAAAATGACCAAATCTAGGTTTGATTGATGCATCTCAAAGTGACAGGGAGAATGGAACCAAGTTGAAAAACACCCACAAAGGGAAGCCCATCAGACTAACAGCATATCTCTCAGCAGAAACCCTGTAAGCCAGAAGAGAGTAGGCACCAATATTCAACATGCTTAAAGAAAATAATTTTCAACCCTGAATTTCATATCCAGCCAAACTAAGCTTCATAAGCAAAGAAATAACATCCTTTATAGAAAAGTAAATGCTGAGAGAGTCTCACCACCAACCTTGCCTTACAAGAACTTCTGAAGGAAGCACTAAACATATAAAGGAATAATCTGTACCAGCCACTGCAAAAACATACCAAATTGTAAAGACCATCTATGCTATGAAGAGACTGCATCAGCTAATGGGCAATATTACCAGCTAGCATAATAATGACTGGGCTAAATTCACACTTAACAATATTAACCTTAAAAGTAAATGGGCTAAATGCTCCAATTAAAAGACATGGACCGGAAAATTAGATAGAGTCAAGACCCATCGGTGTGCTGTCTACAGGAGTCCCATCTCATGTACAATGACACATATAGGCTCAAAATAAAGGGATAGAGGAAAATTTACCAAGCAAATGGAAAGAAAAAAAAAAAAGCAGTGCTTGTAATCCTAGTCTTTGCTAAAACAGACTTTAAACAAAGATCAAAAGAGACAAAGAAAGGCATTACATAATGGTAAAGAGATCAATGCAACAAGAAGAGCTAACTATCCTAAATATATGTGCACCCAATATACGAGTACCCAGATTTATAAAGCAAGTTCTTAGAGACCTACAAAGAGACTTAGACTCCCACACAATAATAGTGGGAGACTTTAATACCTCAGTGTCAATATTAGACAGCACAATGACACGGAAAACTAACAAGGATATCCAGGACTTGAATTGAGCCCTGGACCAAGTGGCCTAATAGACATCTACACAACTCTCCACCCCAAATACACAGAATATATATTCTTCTCAGCACCACATCACACTTACTCTAAAATTCACCACATAATTGGAAGTTAAACGCTCCTCAGCAAACGCAAAAGAATGAAAATCATAGCAAATAGTCTCTCAAAAAACAGTGCCATCAAATTATAACTCAGGATTAAGAAATTCATTCAATTCCACACAAATACATGGTAACTGGATAACCTGCTCCCAAATGGATACTTGGAATTAATGAAATCAAGGCAGAAAAAAAAATATTCTTTGAAACCAATGAGAACAAAGACACAACATACCAAAATCTCTTGGACACATTTATATGTGGAATCTAAAACAGTAGAAATAATGGCTGCAGAGAACAAAATGTCAGTTACCAGAGGCTTAGGGGTGGAGAGAAAATGGAAGTTGATGGCCAAGGAATACAAAGACTTAGACAAGAATACTAAATTTTGAGGTTTTTTTAGATCTACTACACAGCATAGTGAATACAGTTAATAATAGTGCACTATGTATTTCAAAATTTCTGATAGTAAATTTCAAATGTTCCCACCACAAAATAAATAAATAAATAAATAAATGTTTGAGCTAATGGCTATGTTCATTTTTATTTAATTAATCTACATTATATTCTTTAAACATATTAGCAGTTGATACCCTATAAACATGGGGAAATATAACTTGTCAGTTTACCATAAACAAATCATAAGATCTTATCAATATCTGAAAAATAGTTTTGTAAAAAATTAAACACTAATGATTAAACCTCTTATCAAACTGAAAAAAAGAAATTTTCTCAATCTGTTAAAGTGTAAATATGGAAAACCTCTGGCTAACCTCATAATTAATGTGGAAATAGTAATTTTATTTTTCCAAGATTGAGAATAAGGAAGGGATGTCCACTCTTCTCACTCATATCAATATTGTACTAGAGATTTTTGTCAATGAAGACAGCAATAGAAGAAAATAAAGAAAATAAGCATAAATGATTGTTATCAAACATATAAAATGAACTCCTACAACTAAGAAATAATAATTAAGATACCTAATCCAATAAAAAACATAAATATTTTTAGCAGAAACTTCACAAAATATAATATACAAATAGTGAACAAATTAAAACCTATTTTACAGAATTAGTCATAAGCAAAATCAAACTTTACACTGAAAAATGGCAACAATACACACCAATTAAAATATCTAAAATTAAAAGACTGACAGCATCAAACATTGAAGATCATGGACAAACTATACCTACGATGCATCGTCAATGAGAATGTAACATGGTGAAACCACCTTAGCAAAGGTCTGGCATTTTCCTATTAATTAAACATAAACCTACCATATGACCCAGCAATTCTAAATATTTATCAGAGTATTTATATATATTTATAAATATTTGTAAAAAAAATTCACAGAAGCTTTATTCATAACAACCAATAACTAGAAATAGCCCAAATGTCCATCAGCTATTAGAGAATGACTTCACTAACTGGTTTATTTATACACTAGAGATGTAATCATCAATAAAAGGAAGCAAACTACTGATACATACAGCAGCAAAGATAGATCTAAAAGTTATTGGGATGAGTTAATGCTAATTTATTCAAAGTAGTCATACTATTTGATGCCATTTTCATGAAATGCTAGCACAGACAAAGTTAATTTGGGTGGGGTGGTGGGGAACTGCAAGAGTTACTGTCTTCAGCTTTCAAGAAGATGAGGTGAGGAGTAAAGAGGGAATTTACATTTGAAGTATTTCCATATTTCCTTGGTGTGAATAGTGCCCCCATCACCATGATCAATTATAAGCTACGGAATTGATGTCAGCAAACCAAATTTGGGAAAAGGTATGCATAATTAACTCTTATAAGCTGATTTCTCACACAGTAAAATGTGAGGAAGCTTTTTAGAAGATGGTAATATTCTGATCCTAATGGAATTTTAACAGTAGTTAGCATTTGAAAAATCTCAGCCAATATGCAGTTACAATAAGTGCATTTTACTTTTTGTAAATTTTCCACACAATAAATTTAAACAAATATAGAACTGTAGCTAATGATAAAAAATGTAAAATATTTAAGCAATGTAGTACCCATGTCTGCAGCTTTCTTTAAAATGTATCAAATAAAAAACAGCTGATAGGTAGATGAATAGATCTGTGATAAAGCATGTATAACAATATTAATAATAGAATTTAGGTTTTGATGATACAAGTTTTCTGTCTAAATTTCTTTTAACTCTGCAAACTGTTTAGAAATATAACAAAATATCAGAAGAAAAAATCGATACCTTCTCTAATAGTTTATTTTAAGCAGTTATAAATTATATCAAATATATTTTCTCATCTGTATATGTTATACTGGAGTTTCCAATTTCTATTTAAAGACAAATATATTTCCTGTATATAATAATAACTTTCTTTTTCTTCTGGAAAGTTGATTTTTCTAAGTCTAATTTCATTTGCATTAAATTTTAAAGAAAAAGTAATTTCATTTTCCTAATACATATGAAATTAAGTACAATCATTGCCTTGATTGAAAAGCTTTATTGGCTCTCTATAATCTGTTCACTTAATTTTAACCACATAGAATGTCATGTAATACTGAATAGTTTTCATTGTTGTTGTAACAAATTACCACAAAGTTAGCACTTTTAAAATACCATAAAACAGGAGCTGGACAGGGCTGGGTCCTTCCTAAAGGAGGATCCGTTTCCTGGCCTTTTCTATCTTCAGAGACTCCCTCCGTTACTTGGCTCACGACGTACTTTCTTCATTCTTGAAGGCAAGAACAGCACATCCCTTTGACGCTTATTCAACAGTCACATTGCTCATCAGTCATAGATAGGAAGTGTTCTCTGTTATTAAGAACTCATGTGATTTAACTGTACCCATCCAGATAATCCAAGCTAGTCTCCCTGTTTCAAGGTTTATACTTTTAATCATACCTGCAAAGTCCCTTCTTTCCTACTCATAGACTCTAAGAAATTAAGATGTGGACATCTCTGGGGACAATTTCACTACTTTCTACACAGTCTTTGATAACATATTAATAATTAAAATTCTAGGCAAATTTATCTCCTTTTAACATTATGCTAATTGTGTTCTAATTGAATCAGATAACTTGCCTAAGTTATCTTTGACCTTGAGTCTTATGGTCCTTTCATTTGTTCACCTGTTTAAAAACATTACTGCTAGTCAACATTTATTCATCATTTACTAAGTATTACCTTCATTGTCTATCAATGAAATGTCTTCTGACAAAAGTAATAAATGGTAGTACTTTATTTATCAATCTTAGTAAATACTCTCTCTAGGCAACTTTGCATCACATTTATAGTACCTTTTTCCTCCCAATACATCTAAAACCCCTTGAACATTGGTTTTATGATTATTTCACATAAAAACACCTATTGCTCTTATTTGAGTCACCTATAGTAGGCTACTTAATACATCTGGGTTGTTTTAAATTGTGTTCAATCAACAAATATGTATAGAACATATACTGTATATGGGGCTAAATGTAACAATCTGTTGGAAGGTTTGAATTGTGTTGGCAATGAATTTATAATAAAATGCACAAAAATGCCTATAAAATTATTTAAAATATAAACTAGCATATGCTTTATTCCAAACAAGTGGCATAAACAAAAAGTGCTAAAGAGTTATGATGTCCAGGATCTCAAACATCTGTAATTGATTTTTACAACTTTGACTTAACTGAACTGAACTGAAAAAAGTAATGTTCTACCTAATTCAGAACAGGTGTCTCTCCATAGCTAAGCCACAAGGTAATAATGCTCTGCACTCAAAGATAAAGCCACATTAAAGTAATGGTTATAAGATTTTTTATCACCATTTTTCACAATGAGTAACAGCTTATGGGGAAATATGAGGAAGAACAGAGAGACATAAAGAAGGAAAAGAAGACAAGAAAGAAAATATTAGAAAAATTGTAAGGACCAGAAAAGCTGTGTATCAACATGATGCCTAAGATTCTTTAAAAGTTTGGTATAATTAAAATTGTATGATTAAATAGTCATAGGCTAATTGGAAATATGGTATGAATTAAAAAAAAAAAACACCAAATATTTCTTCTGATAGTAAAATAAAACACATCATCTATTGGATTCCAGGAATGTAGGTGGACACATTGTCATGTTTCTATAGGGAAATTTGCATTATTATTTAAATATTTAATTTAATATTTGTAAATCAGGAAGACAGGAGACTTTGGGATTATGCTGCTTTTTCTACTGAGTGCTTCTAATAATACCAGATATACTCTTTTTTCATGGGAAAAATCACTTCAAAACCAGTTTTTTATTTTCCGAAATTATAAAATAAGAAGGGCTTCCATTTTTTATGAGTAGTATTTTGTGCAAAGCAATGGAATCAAAGTTACAAAATCAGAGAGCCAACTTGTCTCATTGTACATTACAGAAAAATATATTTGCTTGAAGATTTATTACTACTATCAGTTTAATTCGATATGTCTTATAAGACAGAGCAGGATACGGAGGTTACTGTTTGATCTTGGTAGCACACAGACCTGGTTCAAAATAAACCTCTGTCACTTCTTAGCTTCTTTCCGTCTCCATTTCCACATCTGTGAAATTCACATTCACATCTGTGAATCCTTTTATTACAAAATTAAATATATGCATACAATGTGCCATGTGTGTTTAATAATTATAGCAATGAATAACAATACATCCAAGCATTTTGTCACATAAATGTGACGGTAATCATGCCCAAGAGTAAAGTTACAACCCAAAGCTCTTTCCTATGTTTTCATTCAAATTTATATTAATTAAGTTGTAAGTTCACTTATATTGAGAATTTGGGAGTTGAGGAATAAAAATATATGCTACTAAATAATGGATACAAATAGAATAAAGATTGCTTTATATATCTTATGATCCTTTGATGAGTACAGCATTGCATTTTAGTGATTTTTCATCTAAAATTAACTCTATACTTACCAAGTTAACTAAATACATATGTATATCAATATGTCAAATGTACATATTTGTAAATATTAAATTAACAACATGAAATACTACACTAGCGTTTGCCAAAATCCTGGATGAATTGTCTCTCAAGAAATAAAATACTTTCTATGAGTTCATTTTCTGTGCTAATTACCACACTATAATATTAGTGCTACCAAAAGCTGCATTAGAACGCTTTACTTTGTACTCTCTGTATATGAATGTACTCTCCAATTAACAACTTTAATTGTCGAATTTACTCTAAAACTTTTGTTTATTTGTTTGTTTTTGTGAAACAGTCTTGCTGTGTTGCCCAGACTGAAGTACAGTGGTGTCATCTCAGCTCACTACAACCCCCACCTCCTGGGTTCAAGTGATTCTTGTGCATCTGCTTCCCAAGTAACTGGGATTACTGGCATGCGCCACCATGCCTGGATAATTTTTCCATTTTTAGTAGACCCCGGAATTCACCATGTTGACCAGGCTGGTCTCGAATGCCTGGCATCAAATGATTCGCCTGCCTTGGTCTCCTAAAGTGATGTGATGACAGGCATGAGTTACCACACCCAGCCTCGATTTACGCTAAAATATTGATTGCATTGTGAATTATATTTTTAAACATCATACGTTTTTATTTTTAATATGTATTTATATGGATATCTCTAAAGTACAGTTAATTAATAGATAGTCTTTTCTATTTCTGTAGTATTATCAAATACTCTCAAGTACAATCTTATTCAGCAATGCATTTTGTTAATTTTAAACAGGTTACTGAAACACTGACATACTAAAAAAAATGGACTGGTATTATTTTTCACTTTTATTTCCTTTATCTTGGCCAAATTCCTTCACATATATCTGAAACACTTTGATATTTAGTCAAAAAGGAAGATATGTGTATGGAAATGTTAACTGCATTGCCTGACTTTTGCTCCCTATTTCAAATACTGAATAAAATATCTTTTATCTGACTTTCCATTGAGCTATTGCATAACATCTTAGAAAATTAACTTCCCAGAAAAAAGTGAGATTATTTTGGAGAACTAAATTTAGTTTGATCTTGTTATTTTATTTGTTTGCTGTAGTTTTGTTTAACGTTTGGTGAAGTACAAGATTACCATTCTTGTAATCAAACACTCTTAAAGCTATGAAATCTTAAGTTTACTGACTATGCAGATTAAGTCCAGTGCTTCCATGAGGAAAATAATGAAAAAGCACTTGATCCTTCATGTAAATCCACAACTCAGGAATCCTTGACTCTGTAAAATACCCTAGAAAAGAATGAACATAAAGGCTTTACAATTCTAAAGGTAAGATTACTAATAAAGTTCTCTGCCTGAGATAAGAGTAGTTTACTTCCTACTGTGATGATAAGGTCATTTCCTACTGAGTGAAATTGCCTATAGAATGAACATTTTAATAAGACTATTTCTAAAGAACTTTAGTAACATGATATTTTCATAGAAACTTTTCTGTTAATCCCTACTTAATTGCTATTCAACTGTATATATTTATTTTTGTTGAAGAATTTTTACAAAATTACCATCTAAGGAAAAAGACTTTTCAAAATACAATTTTCTCAGAATGTTGCATGTGTCATGACAAAACATGCAAGTGTTTTGAATTAAAGCTCTTACTCTAACAGTGTTACAGCTGGAGCTGATTTTGAGTAGACATAGTTAAGACTTACTGATTCACCTTAAATTGTATTAAGTTTCCTCTATTTTCTTTTTTTTTTTTTTTTTGACAAGGTTTCTTTTCCAGGGTAGGATTTAAGAGAAGGTAGGATTATGGTTTGCTAGGCTAGGAGATTAGCAACAACAGAAGAAGAAATATTTCATGCAAAATACGTCTGTTTCCACAAAGTGCAAAAGGCAGTATTTTTCAGGATCTACATACCTTTGGAGAATTACATGAATATTTGGTGCTGACTTGTTGAGCTCCTAGAAAGCCGAATTTATAGTTTTAGCAAAAGAGTGTCTATACTGTGTCTTAATGGATTTCAAACAAGAAAATAAATTAAGGTTGAAGCAGGAAATATTTTAAGAGGTGATTGGAATGTAACATGTATAGCTTTTGCATATGGTAAAGAACATATGGGGTGCAGAATAGGAAACGAATGGCAGAACAAATATTTCTCCCTGCTGACTATAATAATGATCAGGTATATGCAAATTGCTTAGTATCATTATAAAGCAAAGAAGTAATCTCATCTGTTTCATATTGTTACTAGGTGTAGGATAAATGAGCTGCCTAGTTATAAGTATTTACTTTAACAAGGTTTAGTTCATGAATTTTGTAAAGTAATTTTGTTACAAAACTTTGATTTCTCATGTGTAAAACAGTAATAATGACCTCCTAATAGGGTTACTTGACAGATAGGTGAATAACTATAAATACAAGTTAGCCTAGGCCAGGCTATAGCAGGTTTCCAATAAATTGTAGTTTCCTTTTTTTTTCCACCTTTTTCTGGATGTTGTCTGTGAACACAAATGTATATACGGTGACTTTTCCTATATGTATAGATTCGTTGGTATTCAAGGGGAAGAGATATTGATTAATAGTGGTTTTAAATGTTATAATAGTGATTTTAAATGTGAAATTATGTAAATTTTATTTACAAATTTAAAAATTAAAACTAATGCTCAATTTTTTCTTAGTTACTGCAAGAACACCAGAAAACACAGTAATTCTAAGGAAAGTTAGGTGTCTACTCTCTTTACCTTTCCCTGGTTATATAAGAATGTAAATGAGTGTAATATTATATGTTTGTTTTAAGAAATCACAGGTATTTCTGTTTCCAGCTCCAATACATAAAGAGCTTGGAAATTGTTGCTCCTATTTGTATACAAGAAAGTGCTGGGCAAACTGAAAATCAACAAATTTTCTTTGATGCATCAGATAACTTAGGTCACAGGGTAAACCAAAGCTTTAAACTCTCTAAACACACGTAAACACAGAGTCACAACTAAAGTCTACTTCTCTGGAAGAAAAACTGTGAAAGTTGTAAGCTGGCATTAATACTCAAAAGGCAATTTTGATGAGCTAATAAAGGCTTGGTGTACAACAGCTTAAGAGTAAGAAACTCCTAAAGCTTGCAGTCTCATGGGGTTCCCATACTTTAGTGGCATATATTGAAAAAACAAACAGAAGATAAAACAAACAAACAAACAAAACCCAGGTTCTCACGGTGAAGAGCCACAAAAGATTCCTTCCTGGCTCTGAAAAGGGAGGAAAAAAAGTAAACATTTTGAAATATGCCCAGAGTGTTCTTTGTAACAAAGACCTACTACTCTCCAGGGGAATACTTTATCAGAACTCCATCCCTTTTAAAGGAAGTACATTTTTCCAATAAATTCTCTGTGTTTGCTGTGGCACCTATGGGGAAGGGAGGGAGGCTAAACACTAGTGAACATTACAGCTCGGGAAAACCAGTCCACTAAGACTGAAATTTAGTCACACATTCACAGAATCCTTCCCCTCTCCCATGCCTACCTAATGCACCCAGAGTACTCCAATCAGTGATTTTCAGTTGAAAGACAGACTCCATTTGAAGAAGATCTCTTAAGGAAGCCCAAAGGAAAGAAAAGAGGAGGGAAAAGATAAGAACACTAAGTTTTAGGCCACTGAAAAACATTATAGCAAAACACATACAACCCACTGCCTAACCAGATTACCATAAATCTTTATGATAAATGAATTTTACCTCATTTTTTATAACCTGTTATGGCATTATATCAGTTCATTTTCACACTGCTATGAAGATACAACCTGAGATTGGGTAATATATGAAGAAAAGCGGTTTAATTTATTCAAAGTTTCACATGGCTGTGGAGGCCTCAGGAAACTTATGGCAGAAAGAGAAGGGAAAGCAAGGCACATCTTACATTGTGACAGAAGAGAGCAAGAGCAAACAAGGGACATACCAGACACTTATCAAACAACCAGATCTCATGAGAACTTCCTCCTTATTATGATAACAACTTGAGGGAAACTGTCCCCATAACCCAATCACCTTCCACAGCTCCCTCCCTTGACACCTGGAGATTACAATATGGAGTATAATTCGATATGCTATTTGGGTAGAGACACAGCCAAACCCCATCAAGCATATTCAGTTTTAAATGAAAATCTACAAGCATTCTAAATGAGAGGAGAAAAATAGAAGGAAGAGAAAAATGCAGGCTTCAGAACAAGAGTCAGAAGGACAGACATGGGTTACAGATATTTAGAACTAACAGATCAGGAAGTTAAAATATCTATCACTCTATTAGAAAATCTACTGACAAAAATGAGATTTTGACCAAATCTGGGTAATGAAAAAAGATAAATCCGAGGGAAAAAACAACCTCTGTAACAAAAATGAGGAAGCCGTTAATTAATTTATCAGTAATCTGAGCATGGCTGAGGCATGATCAGTAAGTTCAAAGAAGGGTTAATAAAAACATTACAAATTAAAATTAATAGGGAAAAGTATTTAAAAATTACACAATGCTGAAAAACTAGGGGACAATTTGAATCAGTATAGACATAATTGAAATACCAAAATGAAAATATGCAGAGAAGGGGGAAGGGTAAGTGCTTAAAGTCATAATGGCCAAGACATTTTCAAAATTAATGACAGACACTAATCCATGAAATCAAAAAGCTCAGGAATACCAACACTAATGGAATAAAATACGAACTATCTGAAATCATGATCTATACAAATCTTTAAAAATAGAGAGAAAATCTTAAAGAATCTAAGAGTATGTGGTAGCCTTATCCACAGACAAACAAGGATAAGAATTATAGAAGACTTCTTATTAGAAACTGTGAAAGCAAAAAACAGTCATGTAAATATTTAAGTATTGGATAGAAAAAGCAATCCAGAAATCTACATTGAGTTAAACCATATTTAAGAGTGATGAAGAAAAAAAGACTTTTTCAGACAAACAAAAACTGAGGAACTTCAACACTGGCAAACCGTCTCTATGAAAAACTGTAAAAGATTGTATCCAGGCAGAAAGAAAATGACATAGGCCAAAAACATGGATCTACAAAGAAAGAAAATTCATTAGAGAAGGTATATATATAGATAAAATAAAGTATTTTATATTGAAATTTTTATTTATTATTATTAGTTTTTGAGACATGGTCTCACTCTTTTGCCCAAACTGAGATGCAGTGGCACATTCAACAGCTCACTGCAGCTTCGACCTCTTGGGTTCAAGTGATGCTCTTGCCTTAGCCTCCCAAGTAGCTGAGATAACAGGTAGGTGCCACCACACCTGTTTTTTGTTTGTTTGTTTGTTTTGTTTTGTTTTGTTTTGTTTTTTAGTAGAGATGAGGTTTCACTATGTTGTCTAGGCTGGTCTCAGACTCCTAGGCTCATGCAATGTCTCTCTTCAGCCTCCTAAAGTGCTGTGATAACAGTCATGAGCCACCAAGTCCAGCCTATTTTTTTAAATCAACCTAAATGTAACTCTTTTAAAAAGTAGTAGTAATAACACTATGTTGAGTGATTGTAGCATATTTATAAGTGAAATGAACAGTAGTGTCATAAGAATTCTAGGAGAATTTAGAATACTCTGTTATCAGAATCCTACAACATAACTGAAGGAATATAGTGTTATTTAAAAGTAGACTTATATTTCAGATTAATTAAAACAATATATTGCAAACTTTTTGGCAACCTTCAAAAACTATTAAAAATAAATATAATTGATATACTAAGATAGAAGATATAATATAATCATCTAAATGCTCAGTGAAAACCTGAGAAGGTAGTAGGTCAGAAGAAAAACAAAGAAACATTTAACAAATAGAAAACATTTGCAAGCATGATCAATATTAATTCAAGCATATGAATAATCACTAAAAATGTGAAAGGTCTAAATATACCAAATAAAATACCGAGATTGCTGGAAAAGACAAAAAATTACAACTATATATTTTCTACAACTTCCTTTAAATATGAAGATCTATTTTTCCATTTTTAAAAAATAAGTGATAGCTTTTCATTATCATTTAATTTTATGTGATTAGAAAGACACGAGAAAATAGTTTACAACAGGCTGGTAAGTGGATGGCATATATCTTCCTCTCACAGTGCTTACACAGAAAAACCAACCCTATTTAACAGGGTTGCAGCTGATTGGTACATTATTACTTGTTGATATACTTGGTAACATACATATACCTGTATATTTGATTATCTCTCTGCTAGAAATGGAAAGAAATGACAGCAAGAAGCAAAATCCTCAGTATACTTAAGGGTGACTATTTTTATACTTATAATTTCTTTAACTCACTAATTCATTTTCCTTTTTTCACAAAAATCCCGAGTCCCTGATCTTGCAATTGAGGAAACATCACATTTGTCCAAGTTGCACTGCATAGGCTCAGGAACTATCATTTTTCTATTGCATCAATCTTTACACAACTTCATGTAATTATTAGTATTCCAGTTATTTCACATGGCACACAATTATCAATCAAGTGATGATTAAATGACAATCATCGGATCAATTCCAACTGAATGACAGTCTACCAAACATCTGAACAATATTCCTCAAAGCTGTCAAAGTTACCGAAACCAAGGCAATTTAAGTAACTGTTACATGTAAGAGAAACCTAAAGTTTTATGACTTCTTATGATCTAACCTGTTGAGTTCTGAAATTTCACTTTCACTCTGTTTTATTGGTTAAGCCAGTCATCAAGTTTGGCCAAGATTCAAAAAGACAGCAATTAAAAACTTCTGCTCTCTGAGAGACCCTTTTAAGAAGTTAAAAACACAAGCTACACACTAGAGGAAATTATTTGCAAACTACATAGCTGAGAACAGTATTTGAAATACTTGGAAAACTCTCAGAACCAAGAGTAAAAAACAATTCAATGAGAAAACAATTAAAAGACATAAATCAAAGAAGCCATGCAGACAGAAAATACACATATAAAATATGTTCAACATTAAAAAATGCAAATTAAAACCGCATGACATATCACTACAACACCTGTCAGAATGGTTAAATTTAAAGATTTGGCTATCGCATGCTGGGAAGGGTGAAGAGAAACTAGATAACTGACACATTGCTGGTGGAAATATAAAAGTGGACAGCCTCTCTAGAACGTATTTTAGCAGGGCAATTAATTTTAAAAACTCAATATTCAACTACCCAACAACCCAGCAATTCTATTCCTTGATATCTATTCCCCAGAAATGAAAATTGCAGTTCATACAGAACCCTGTCCATGAGTATTTATCATCCCTTTATTCATAGACTCCCCAAACTGGAAGCAACCTAGATTTCCTTCAACAGGTGGATGGTTAAACATGTTGCAGTGCATCCATACCATGAAATGCTACTCAGTAATAAAAAGGAAAAGAAATAAGCTCTCAAGACCTGTAATAACTTGGATAAAGTTCCAAAGATTTATGCTGAGTGAAAAGAAAGCTAATCCAAAAAGGTCATAAATACGTATGCAAAGTTTTAGAAATAAGAATTGAGTATAGCCAAAACATAGGAACGTGAGGGATCTTTGTGGTGATGCCAATGTTCTGTATCTTCACAGTGATATTCTTATTTTGATATTGTATTGTAGTTTTTCAGGGTGTTATAATCAAGAAGAAACTGGGTAAGGGGTACACAGCTTTTCTCTGTATTATTTCTTGCAACTGCATTTGAATATAAAATTGAATGGGCCAGGCACCAGTGGCTCACACCTGTAATCTCTGCACGATGGGAGACCGAGGTTGTAGAATGGCTTAAGCCCAGAAGTTTGAGGGCAGTCTGGGCAGCTCGACAAGACACCATCTTGATTAAACAAATACATAGGTAAATATATCAACTGGATGGGAAACAAGACACAGTGCCAGGTACAAAGGTTAAAGAGTACATACAGAGCATATTTTTTAAAAGATTAAAAAATAACTATGTCTAAGGAATTTATTTCAGGAAAACCGAAGACTGTAAGGAATTATAAAATGTCTAAAACAAGAAAACTAAATTGGTAACAGATGATTGCTACTCTGACATGTTCTTTGCATGTTTGACCATGAATGGTTATAGTTAAAGGGGAAGTTCAAACGTAGGAACATATTTACTGTGTTAACTGCTATAAACACACATGATAGAGCCATGTTTTAAGATGCCTGCATACAAGTATAAAACAAGAAATAAAGAAACATTAGGAAACATCTGAGATTAATAAGGAAAAAAAGGAATCAATACAGGAAAAATTAGAAATTGGTAAACTGCAGTATTGTAGTTGTGATTTAAAAAAAAAATGTTTTATTGGCCAAGTATGGTAGCTCATGCCCTGTAGTCCTATACCTTTGGGAGGCTGAGGCAGGTGGATCATGAGGTCAAGAGATTGAGACTATCCTGACCAACATGGTGAAACCCCATCTCTACTAAAAATACAAAAATTAGCCAGGCATGGTGGCGTGCACCTGTAGTCCCAGCTACCCAGGAGGCTGAGGCATAATTTTTCTCCTGTGGACTAAAACAAAAAAGAGAAGAAAAATGGAGCATATTCCAAAGTAAATTAACACTTAATGTTTCCAAAGGAGTGTGTTTATGTGTAACCTAAAAGTAAGTATCACAGAATTTTTAAAAATCCAATATGAATAAAAAATTATTTGTAAAAAGTAATCAAGTATGTGAGCAGCTCAGATATGAGGTATAAAATATTGGTTTATGGAATTGCAGTTAAGAGACAAAGGGCACAGTCGTGAAAATAAAATAAAAGGGAAACTTGAAGTAAAGAATGAATGAAAAATATCACAGGAGGTCAAAGCACTGTACAAAATGTGTTTCAGGCATATAAAGGACCAGAGGTCATCCTAAGAAGATTGCAGAGTAAAAATTATAAGAATAAATTATCGACCAATGAAATAGATATTGCTAAAATATTAAATTAATCTCTTGCTTTCTTGTCTCAGTTTTCATAAAGGAAATAAGGGACAAATGCTAGAAACAGACATTAATTTCCCTTGGGAGAGAAAAGAAATATTACAGGAAATTGTGATCATGCCAGAAGAGGTAATCAAAAATAGTGGTTGAAGCTGCACACAAAAAGAATACAAAAATATTCAACAGTCATTGGCCAGGTATGTCTCACTAGTTTTATTTGAAAAATACTGAGAGAAAAAAATAACCAAAATGCAAAAGGAGAAAAGAAAGATAAAGTTCCTCTGTTGTCTGCCTTTTTCTAAAATCCGATATCTAAGAATACACCCTATGATTTTTTTTTAATTGAAAAGATCGGAGATCAGTATGAGGAGCCTCTTTCTTTTCTGAGACCCTCAAATCTATTGCTACATAATATAATCAGTCACATGCATTTGTATAATTATTTATTATAATTCTGACAAATATATACTCCTGATTTTGGCATTGTTTATTAGGAGAAAGTTAGGGGGTGAATAATACTATGTATTTCTATAATTCTGATCGTAGAAATATGTGTATGCCATGAAAAGATAACTGAAGTGGTTAGGACTTCTATTTTAAAAATGTAAAACAGCCATATGAATAAAGGTAAAAATGGTTTATTTACTGTTTTTAAATACCATTTTATAAAATGAGAAAAGACACATATAATTTGTTTTCATTTAAGGCAAAGGCCTTAATATCTAGAAGTAATTTTGAGCAAGAGGAAATAGACAATAGATGTGATGGTGGAGAATGAGAATGAAATGTAAACTTGATGCTGGATCTGTAAAGGAAGATGAAAAATTATCTTCCTGTAACAACAATGAAATGACTATTTGTGTCCAATCCCATAAAAATGTATGTAATAGATACCACTGCAGGACCTGGGTTCAAGATGAGACGGGTTTAAGATCATTTTGAATAGGCTCAATAAAACTAAAATCATAAGCAAGTATAAGTTAACATTATTAGAAATCTCATGTTCACTTGGAAAGAAAATACACTATAATTAATAAAATCATATCGAAAATGAGAAAATTGGGAAAGCAGTATTATAAACTTCAGATAGAAAAATAAAGAATAAATTATAAAGTATAGAATACAAATAATATTTCAAAATGGTATATCAGTACTTATCTGTGTTATCTATTTCAGTATAACAAGTAACTCTAATACTTATTGGCTTTAAACAACAATTTATTTTATCTTTCTTGGTTCGGTGGGTTACCTGGGCTTAGACGGGCAGTTCATACTGAGGCTCTTTCATGTGATCACAGTTAGATGTTCCTTGAAGCTGCAGTCATTTAAACCTTGACTAGGTTTTAAAATCTAATTGGCTTACTCATGTGGTTGGCATTTATTGATGATTGCCGGCTTGTTGCTTAGCTGAAGCTGTCAACTGGAACATCTTCATGTGACCTCTCCAAGTGCCTTGGGAGTTTCACAGGAAGCCAGCTAAATTTGAAGAGGAAATATTTCAAGAGTTAACTTTGTTACAGACCCTGGCAGAAGTTTTAAGGCTTCTTATGACTCAGTTTCTGAGACCTTTAAACTTCACTACCACTGCATTTTATTGGTCAAACTAGTCTCTTAGTTAGTGTAGTTTCAAAAGGAGAGATTAAAAGTCTCAACCAGTTTCAAAAAATTTAAATTTTTTTATCTAGCCCTATGGTCAAAAGATTATTTTTGATATTCATACATGCAAAATGCTCACCTCCTTCTAAAATACTCCCCAAAGTCTCATCTTATTATAGCATCAGGCTCAGACTCGAAGTTCAGGGTCTTGTTATCTAAATCACATCTAGGTCTGAATGAGCCCCTATATGCAGCCCTTAAATTTGGCATCTCTCAACCCTAAGTTTTTTGAGCTATAGACCAGTTACCTGACCCTTATATTAATACATACAACATACAATGGAGAGATATTGTAAAGGGAAAAACCAAGAATTCTATTTTTAAAAACCCTTTCCCCAAACTAAGAGGGAGCCAAGGGACCAAAGAATGACTCAAACAAGTCCAGTTTGCTGAGTAGATGTGTCTATTAGAACTTACATAGGAGGCACTTCAGGTTTTGGCAGCTGGACAGCTTTAGATAACTTCCCTGTCTCCCATTTCTAAACTGTTTTTAAGCTAACTTTCTGGCTCTTTGCTCTGTGTGCGTGTGTGCGTGTGTGTGTGTGTGTGTGTTTGTGTGTGTGTGTGTGTGTCTTAGGACTGTTTTCCTTGGTACATTATCAGGTGCTCTTTAATATGTGTATGTTCTTGAGGATACATGGGTACCATGGCCTTGGCTCCCAGCCTGGCCTTCAGGGTTCAGGCAGCAGGCATACACCTTTTAGTAACGTGGGAGACCCCTCCCACTACAGATGTAGATAGGATAACCTCAATACTCTTATTCTAAAAGGAAGAGGACATGAAGTAAAACCAATTCTCGACTTCGGCTGTACATCTGTTATCCATTTCTATACCCTGGAAAAATTTCCACACATCTGTTGACTATTCTGGGCTTTTTGTTTTGCTCTATGTAGTTATCTTAGGTTTATATCCTATAATTTCAACTAAGTAGCCCTCCTCTGCCTATTCTGGTTATCTAATGTTGATTAGGAAATGCTCCAACATTGAGCAGTTTAAAATATCAGAATCCCAACATTCTGTAAGTTGATTTGGCTTGTGTGGAAAAATGAGATTGGAGTCTTGCATAATGTCTTCCTTTATTACATATAGATATCTCTGGCTTTTCAAATTTCTTATAACCCAGATCTCATTTTTCAAAAGTCAGAAATAAAATATTTTAAGATAACTTTGTATCCCTTGCTATTGATTGCTTACTATGGACATTTAGAAACCAAATGAACTGTATTGTGGTATACGTTTAATGAACTACACACATAAACATACATTAAACACACATAAATAGATATGATTAACCAGAAGAAAATGCGTTTTCAGTGCAATTCATAACTAATCCCATGTAAAATGTAGAGTTACAACAAGACAAGAATGCCCACTTTCACCACACCTATTCAACATGGTACTAGAAGTCTTTGCCAGAGCAATCAGGCAGAAGAAAGAAATAAAAGGCATCCAAATTGAAAAAAAGGAAGTCAAATTGTGTTTATGATACAATCTTATACCTAGAAAACCCTAAAGACTCTCCAAAAAACTCCTAGAATTGATAAATGAATTGAATAAAGTTTCAGGATACAAAATGAGTAACTGAATAGTCAGTAACATTTATATACACCCATAACAATCAAGCTGATGACTAAATTGAGAAGGCAATCTTATTTATAACAACTACCAAAAAAACAAATACCTAAGTAAGAACACAGTAAACAAAGGAAGTGAAAGATCTCTATAAGGAAATCTATAAAACAATAATGAAAGGAATTTAGATAACACAAATAATATGCATTGGCTGTGTCCCCATTCAAATCTCATCTCAAATTGTAATAATCCCCATGTGTTAAAGGCAAGACCAGGTGGAGCTAACTGAATCATGGAGGCAGTTTCCCCCATACTATTCTGGTGGTACTAAATAAGTCTCACAAGGTCTGAGGGTGTCTCACTCTGTCACCCAGGCTGGAGTGCAGTGGCACAATCTCGGTTCCCTGCAACCTCCACCTCCTGGGTTTAAGTGATTATCCTGTCTCGGTCTCCTGAGTAGCTGGGATTACAACATGCACCACCACACTCAGCTAATTTTTTTGTACTTTTAGTAGAGACAGGTTTTCACCATGTTGCTCAAGCTGGTGTCCAACATCTGAGCTCAAGTGATCTGCCTGCAGTGCCTCCCAAAGTGCTAGGCTTACAGACAGTCACCATGTCTGGCCTAATGGTTTTATAAATAGGAGTAACCCTGCACAAGCTCCCTTGTCTAACACCATGTAAGACATGTCTTTGCTTCTCCTTTGCCTTCAACCATGACTGTGAAACCTCCCCAGTCATGCTGAACTGTGAGTCAATTAAACCTCTTTCCTTTATAAATTACCCAGTCTCAGGTATGTCTTTATCAGCAGCATGAGAACAAACTTATTCAACAGACAGACAAATGGAAAAACATCCAATGTTATGAATTGGAAGAATCAATAGCATTTAAATTACTATACTTCTGAAAGCAAACTACAGATTCAATGTAATTTCTATCAAAATACCAATATTATTCAGTCAGAGAATTAGAAAAAAAAAAAAAAACCTAAAATTCATGTAGAAGCAAAAAGAGCTCAAACAAACCAAGCAATCCTGAATGAGAAGAACAAAGTTAGAGGCATCACATTACCTGACTTCAAATTATATTAAAAGGCTATAGTAAATAAAACAGCATGCCACTGGTATAAAAATAGACACATAGATCAATGGGACACAATTAAAAAGCTGGGAATAAAGCCACATACCTGCAGCCAACTGATCTTTGACAAAGTTAAGAAAAACATATACTTTTTAATATGTGGCACTGAAGAAAATCTATTGCCATATATAGAATAATGAAAATGAACACTTATCTCTTGCTACATACAAAAATAAATTCAAGATGGAATAAAAACTTGCATGTAAGAACTGAAACTGTAGAAATACTTAAAGAAAACCTAGGGAAAACTCTTCTAGACATTGGGCTAGGCAAAAAATTCATGACTAAGACCTCAAAAGCAAATGAAACAAAAAACAGCAATCAACAAATGAGACTTAATAAGACTACAAAAAGCTTCTGCAGAGAAAAATAAATCAACAGTGTGAACAGACAGCCTGTAGAATGGGAGAAAATATTTGCAAATTAGGCATCCAACAAGGGACTAATATCCAGAATCTAAACAAACTCAAACAACCCAACAACAAAACAACCCATTAAAAAGTGGGAAACAGATACTAACAGATATCGTTCAAAGTAAGATATAAAAATGGCCAAAACCCATATCAAAAATGCTAAATATTAATCATCAGAGAGATGCAAATTAAAGCCACAATGAGCTATCATCTTATACCAATCAGAGTACTATTATTAAAAAGACAAAAAATAACAAATGTTAGCAACAATGCAAAAAAAAAATCACTTTTCACTGTTGGTGGGAATATAAATCTGTCCTCTGTAGAAAACATATGGAAATATTCTTTGGAGATGTCTTGAAGAACTAAACAAAGGACTACTATATAATTTACTAATCCCACTACTGGGTATCCACCCAAAGGAAAATAAATTATTTTATCAAACAAATACCAGCACCCATATGTTTATCAAAGTACTATTCACAATAGCAAAGATATGAAATCGACCTGAGTGTCCACCAATGGATGACTAAATTAAAAAATATGAAGGGTATGTGTAGTATAAAAATTACATATGTGTGTCTGTATATATAAACGTATACATGCATATATTATATATACACTTACATACATATAAATACATTATATGTATATGTATATACACACACACAATGAAATACTACTCAGCCATACAAAGGAATGAAATCATGTATCTTGCAACAACATGGATGTAACTGGAGGCTATTGTTTTAAGTAAAATAACTCAGTACCAGAAAGTAAAATACTGCATATTCTCACTTATAAGTAGTAGCTAAATAATGTATACATGTGGATGCAGAGTGTGGAATAAGACATTGGAGACTGGAATGAAAAAGAGAAATTACTTAATAGGTAATGATGTACATTATTGGGAACATGGTTACACTAAAATCCCAGATTTTATCAATATGCAATATATTCATGTAACAAACAGTACTGTGCCCCTAAACTGATACAGAAATGTTTGTGTCTGACCATAATAAAATTAACTAGAAATTAATAACCAAAAGTTATCAATAAAATCTCTAAATATTTGAAATTGAATATAAACACACTATAAATAACCCACAACACACCCAAAGAGAAATATAAATTTTAAAAATATTTTGAATTAAATGAAAATGAAATCACAGCATATAAATATTTGTGGATTCAGCTAAAGCTCTCCTTATAGTGAACCCTATAACACTGAACACTTAGGTAAGAAAAGACCAAAAGTCTCAAACAAATTACCTAAGATTTCAATTTAAGAAACTACAGAAATAAAACAAATTTAAACAAATTTTTTATGCAAATCAAACAAAAAATAATGAAGATATTAGAAATCAATAAAATCAAAATTAGAAACTATAAAGCAAAGAAAATCAAGAGAAAATATGTGTTTCAAGAATCAATAAATTGATAAATCTAGCCACACGGAAGAAGACAAATAAAAAAGAGATAATAGATACGAATAACCAATATCAGAAAAGAGACAGTGGGTATTACTAAAGATTCTCCTTGCATTAAAGCATAGTACAGAAATATTACAAACAACTTAATGTCCACAAATTCAACAACTAGGGTGAAATGAATAAATTTCTTAAAAGACACAAAATTCTGAAGCTCATTCTAGAGGACATTTGTAATTTGGATAGTTACACATCTATTAAATCTTAATTAAAGCCCTCTGACAAAAATCAAATAGGTTTCCTCTGCCAAATTTTACCAAACCTTTGACTATAAAATGATACCAACCAAATGCAAAATTTTCCAGATAATAAAACAGAAAGAAATACTTTTTATTTTATGAGGCCATAATTTTATGACTTCTGCAGGACAAATATTCCAGGAAAAAATACTACCCAACATCATTCATTGGTATGTATACAAAAGGCTTGATAACATGTTTGCAAATCTAATCAAGTAGTATACAAAAATAATTACACATCATAACCACCAGGAATGCAGTGGTAGTTATCCCAGGAATACACAGTTGCTTAAACATTTGAAAATCAGTCACTGTAATTCCCTACATCAACAAACTAAAAGAAAAAAAAAATGATTAGCTCAATATATGCAGCACAATTTCACACAATTTAACATTCAGTTGTGATTTAAAAAATCACAGCAAAGTAGGAATAGAAAGGGACTTCCTAATCCTGATAAAGAACAACCATAATACAATTATTAGAAACATTGTAGCTTTTGGTTAAAACTACTTGCTTTTCTCCTAAAATTAGGAGCAATCCAAGGATGTCCACACTTAAACTACCATTAAACAGCATGATAAGGCCAGGCACAGTGGGTCACATCTGTAATCCTAGCACTTTGGAAGGCTGTGGTGGGTGGATCACTTTTGACACCAGGAGTTTGAGACCAGCCTGGCCAACATGGAAGAAGCCCATATCTACTAAAAATACAAAAGAGAATTAGCTGGGCATGATGGCATAGGCCTGTAGTACCAGCTACTTTGGAGGCTGAGGCTGGAGCATTGCTTGAACTTAGGAGGCAGAGGTTGCAATGAGCAGAGATTGCACCACTGCACTCCTGGGTGACAGAGTAAAATCCTGTTTCATAAATAAAGAAATAAGTAAAATAATTTTTTTTAAATTATGATAAATATCCAAGCAATAAAAAAGATAAAAAAAAAAAAGAGGGGAGTGGGGGAAGATGGCACAGTAAGAGCAACTCAGGATTGCAGCTCTCAGTGAAGTCGCAGAGGGTGAGTGCAAGCTGCATTTCCAGAAGGATCTTTGTTGCCCACAGAACGGGGAAATTCCCAGGTGTAGGACAGACACGGGACTCCAGCGCAGCTGATTCAGTTGGCAGAAACGTTTTGGCCGGTGCCGCAGTGTGGCGGCACTCTGCACAAAATGCACTGGTCTGGGTGCCCTGTTAAACCAGCAATTTGAGATTTGGGAGGGCAGATTAGCATATCCATCTGATTAAATGGAACTTGGACAATGAGCCAGGCCAGGAGATTCCCGGGAAGTGACGTTTGAGCTGGCGCAGTGGGTCGCTGCATGGGAAATCACATAGATCCCGATTCCCTATCAGCAGGTTACTGAAACACCTGGGAGAGAGTCAACCGTTCAACTTAAAAAAAAAAGGGGGGGACTCTGAGGCAGGGAGCCAGGTGATCAGGCTCAGTGGATCCCACCCCCACAGGGACAAACAAAATGGCAATTCGAAAAGCATGGGGTTGAGAGTTTCATTGCAGGCACAGCTGAACCCAGGATGGTGCAGCTCAGTGAGGGAGAGGCGTCCGCCTTACCGAGGCATACCACCCCTACTGAGGTACGCTCCCATTGCTGATGCAACCTGCCATTGCCGAGGAAACCTGCCATAACAGAGAGAGTCCACCAATACAGAGGCGGGCCACCATCACCACAGCAGTTTTAACCACATCCATATGAACAGGACTACAGGGAATTACACTCGACAGCCGGGTGGAGCCCATGGTAACAGGGCTGAGCCCACAGCAGCAGGGCAGGGCCCAAGGCAATAGGGGGGAGCCCACAGTAACAGGGCAGAGCCCAGAGCAGCAGGGCAGAGTCCACGGCAACAGGGCGGACCCCACGGCAGCAGGGCAGAGCCTCAGAAGGCAAATAGTGACTAGACTGTCTCCTAGTTGGGCAGGACAGTGCAACAGATACTCATAAAGAAAGCCCTAACTCCCCAAGAGAGAGCATCTGAGGAAAAAAAGGGGTTTATGAGTTCTGCTGCAGCAGACTTAAGCATACCTGCCTAACAGCCCTGAATGAACAATGGAGCTCACAGCTCAGCACTTGAGCTCCTATAAAGTACAGACCATCTCCTCAAGCAGCTTCCTGACCCCCGTATATCCAAAGAGTCACCTCAAAAAGGACTGATCAGACTGACATTTGGCGGGCATCATTCTGGTACAAAGATACCAGAAGAAGAAACTGGTAGCATCCCTCATTGTTCTGCAGCTGCTACAGGTGTACCCCAGACAAGCAGGGTCTGGAGTGGACCTCAGCAGTCTTACAGCAGAGGGGCTAGACTATTAGAAGGAAAACTAAGAAACAGAGATACTTCATCATCAACAATCTGGGCATCCACTCAAAGACCCAACTAAAAAGTCAGCAACTACTCAGATGACAGGTGGATAAATCCACAAAGATGGGAAGAAACCAGCGCAAAAAGGAGGAAAACACCTGAAACCAGAACACATCGCCTCCTAGAAAGGACCAAGACTCCTCACCAGCAAGGAAACAAAGCTGGACGGAGAATGTGTGATGAAATGACGGAATCAGACTTCAGAAGGTGGGTAATGAGAAACTTCCATGAGCTAAAAGAACATGTTCTAAATCAATGCAAAGAAACTAAGAACCTTGAAAAAAGATTTGAAAAAAAGAATCAAGGAAATGATAACAAGAATGGACAACTTAGAGAGGAATATGAATGAATTGAAGGAGCTGAAAAACACAACACGAGAACTTCGAGAAGCATGCACAAGTTTCAACAGGTGAATTGCCCAAGCAGAAGAAAGAATATTAGAAGTCAAAGATCAACTCAATGAAATAAAATGAGAAACCAAGATTAGAGAAAAAAGCACCCAAAAGAATGAACAAAGTCTCCAAGAAATGTGGGACTATGTGAAGAAACCTAATCTATGTTTGATAGGTGTACCAGAATGTGACGAAGAGAATGAATCCAAGCTGGAAAATACTCTTCAGAATATTATCCTGGCAAATTTCCCCAACCTAGCAAAGCAGGCCAATATCCAAGTTCAGGAAATACAGAGGACACCACAAAGATATTCTGCAAGAAGAGTAACCCCAAGGCACATAATTGTCATGTTCAACAGGGTTGAAATGAAGGAGAAAATGCTAAGGGCAGCCAGAGAGAAAGGTCAGGTCACCCACAAAGGGAAGCCCATCAGACTCACAGCAGATCTCTCGGCAGAAACACTACAAGCCAGAATAGGGTGGGGACCAGTATTTAACATCCTTAAAGAAAAAAACTTTACACCCAGCATCTCATATTCAGCCAACTAAGCTTCATAACTGAAGGGAAAATAAAATCCTTTGTGAACAAGCAAGTATTCAGAGATTTTGTCACCACCAGGCCTGCTTTACAAGTGCTCCTGAAAGAGGCATTACACATAAAATGGAACAACCAGTACCAGCCATTCCAAAAACATACCAAATACTAAAGAGCATCAACAAAATGAAAAATCCACATCAACTAACAGGCAAAACAGTCAGCTAGCATCAAAATGGCAGGATCAAATTCACACATAACAATATTAACCTTAAATGTAAATGGGCTAAATGCACCAATCAAAAGACACAGACTGGCAAATTGGATAAAAAACCAAAACCCATCAGTGTGCTGTATCCAGGAAACCAATCTCACATGCAAAAGTACACAAAGGCTCAAAATAAAGGGATGGAGGAAGATTTACCAAGTAAATGGAGAGCAAAAAAAAAAAAAAAAAAAAGCAGGAGTTGCAATTCTCGTCTCTGATAAAATAGACTTTAAAGCAACAAAGATCAAAAAAGACAACAAAGGTCATTATATAATGGTAAAAGGATCGATACAACAAGAAGAGCTAACGATCCTAAATATATATGGACCCAATACAGGAGCACACAGATATATAAGGCAAGTTCTTAAGGACTTACAAAGAGACTTAGACTCCCACACAATAATTGTGGGAGACTTTAACACTCCACTGTCAATATTAGACAGATCAACCAGACAGAAAATTAACAAGGATATCCAGGGCTTGAACTCAGAATTGGAACAAGCAAACCTGATAGACATTTACAGAATTCTCCACCCCAAATCCACAGAATACATATTCTTTTCAGCATCACATCACACCTACTCTAAAATTGACCACATAATTGGAAGTAAAGCACTCCTCAGCAAATGCAAAACAATTGACATAATAACAAACAGTCTCTCAGACCATAGTGCAATCAAGCTAGAACTCAGAATTCAGAAACTAACTCAGAACTGCACAGCTTCATGGTAACTGAACAACTGGCTCTTGAATGTTGATTGGATAAACAATGAAATGAAGGCAGAAATAAAGAAGTTCTTCAAAAACAATGATAATGAAGAGACAACATACCAGAATCTCTGGGACACATTTAAAGCAGTCTCCAGAGGAAAATACATAGCAATAAGTGCCCATATAAGAAGAGTGGAGAGATCCAAAATTGACACCCTATCATCAAAATTGAAAGAGCTAGAGGAGCAAGATCAAAAAAACTCAAAACCTAGCAGAAGACAAGAAATAACTAAGATCAGAGCAGAACTGAATGAGATAGAGACACGAAAAACCCTTCAAAAAATCTAAATCCAAGAGCTGGTTTTTTGAAAAGATCAACAAAATAGACAGACCACTAGCCAGATTGATAAAAAAGAAAAGAGAGAACAATCAAATAGATGCAATAAAAAACGATAAAGGGAAAATCATCACAAATTCCACAGAAATTCAAACCGTCATCAGAATATATTACAAACAACTCTATGGTCATTAACTAGTAAACCTGGAAGAAATGGATAAATTCCTGGACACCTGTGTCCTCCCAAGCCTAAACCAGGAGGAAGCTGAAACTATGAATAGACCAATAACAAGGTCTGAAGTTGAAGCAGCAATAAAGAGCCTACCATCCAAAAATGTCCAGGTCCAGAGGGGTTCACAGCCAAATTCTACCGGACACACAAAGAGGAGCTGGTACCATTCCTTCTGAAACTATTCCAAATAATCCAAAAAGAGGGAATCCTTCCTAAATCATTTTATGAGACCAACATCATCCTGATACCAAAACCCGGCAAAGACTCAACAAGAAAAGAAAACTTCAGGCCAATATCCATGATGAACATAGATTCAAAAATCTTCAATAAAATACTGCCAAGCCAATTGCAACAGCACATCAAAAAGCTTATCCATTATATTCAAGTAGGATTCATCCCGGGGATGCAAGGCTGGTTGAACTTATGCAAGTCTATAAACATAATACACCACATAAACAGAACCAAAAACAAAAACCACATGATTATCTCAATTGATGCAGAGAAGACCTGTGACAAAATTCAACAGCCCTTTATGCTAAAAACCCTCAGTAAACTAAGTATTGATGGAACGTATCTCGAAGTAATAAAAGCTATTTACGACAAACCAATAACCAATATCATACTGAATGGGCAAAAAGTGGAAGTATTCCCATTGAAATCCGGCACTAGACAAGGATGCCCTCTCTCACCACTCCTATTCAATATAGTACTGGAAGTTCTAGCCAGAGTAATCAGGCAAGAAAAAGAAATAAAGGATATTCAAATAGGAAAGGAGGAAGCCAAATTGTCTCTATTTGAAGATGATAGGATAGTATACCTAGAAAATCCCATCACTTCAGCCCAAAAACTCCTAAAACTGATAAGCAACTTCAGCAAAGTCTCAGGATACAAAATCAATGTGCAAAAATCACAAGCATTCCTATACACCAATAACAGACTTAAAGAGAACCAAATCAAGAATGAACTGCCATTCACAATTTCTACAAAGAGAATAAAATACCTAGGAATACGACTTACAAGGAACGTAAGGGACCTCTTCAAGGAAAACTACAAACCACTGCTCAACGAAATAAGAGAGGACACAAACAGATGGAGAAACATTCCATGTTCATGGTTAGGAAGAATCAATATTGTGAAAATGGCTATACTGCCCAAAGTAATTTACAGAATCAACAATATCCCCATCAAGCTACCATTGACTTTCTTCACAGAACTGGAAAAAACCACCATGAACTTCATATGGAACCAAAAGAGAGCCTGCATAGCGAAGTCAATTCTAAGCAAAAAGAACACAGCGGGAGGCATCACACTACTGGACTTCAAACTATACTACAAGGCTACAGTAATCAAAAAGCATAGTACTGGTAACAAAACAGAGATGTAGACCAATGGAACAGAACAGAGGCATTGGAGGCAACACAACATAGCTACATACAATCTTTGATAAACCTGACAAAAACAAGCAATGGGGAAAGGATTCCCTGTTTAATAAATGGTGTTGGGGAAACTGGCTAGCCATGTGCAGAAAGCAGAAACTGGACCCCTTCCTGACACCTTACACTAAAATTAACTCCAGATGCATTAAAGACTTAAACATAAGACCTGGCACCATAAAAACCCTAGAAGAAAATCTAGGGAAAACCATTCAGGACATAGGAGTAGGCAAGGACTTCATGACCAAAACACCAAAAGCATTGGCAACAAAAGCCAAAATAGACAAATGGGACCTAATCAAACTCCACAGCTTCTGCACGGCAAATGAAACAGTCACTAGAGTGAATGGGCAACCAACAGAATGGGAAAAAATGTTTGCAGTTTACCCATCTGACAAAGGGCTGATATACAGAATTTACAAAGAACTCAAACAGATTTACAGGAAAAAAACAAACAAGCCCATTCAAAAATGGGAAAAGGATATGAACAGACACTTTACAAAAGAAGACATACATGAGGCCAACAAACATATGAAAAAATGCTCATCATCACTGGTCATTAGAGAGATGCAAATCAAAACCACATTGAGATACCATCTCACACCAGTTAGATTGGCAATCATTAAAAACTCTGGAGACAACAGATGCTGGAGAGGATGTGGAGAAATAGGAACCCTTTTATACTGCTGGTGGGAGTGTAAATTAGTTCAACCATTGTGGAAGACAGTGTGGCGATTCCTCAAGGCCTTAGAAATAGAAATTTCATTTGACCCAGCAATCCCATTACTGGGTATATAGCCAAAGGACACATGCACATGAATGTTCATTGCAGCACTGTTTACAATAGCAAAGACCTGGAACCAACCCAAATGCCCATTGATGATAGACTGGACTGGGAAAATGTGGCACATATACACCATGGAAAATTATGCAGCAATCAAAAACAATGAGTTCGTGTCCTTTGTAGGGACATGGATGAATCTGGAGAACATCATTCTCAGCAAACTGACATAAGAACAGAAAATGAAGTACCGCATATTCTCACTCATAGGTGGGTGATGAACAACGACAATACATGGACACAGGGAAGGGAGTACTACACATGGGGTCTACTGGGGAGAATAGGGGAGGGACAGCGGGGAGGGGTGAGCTGGGGAGGGATAGCCTGGGGAGAAATGCCAGATGTGGGTGAAGGGGAGAAAGCCAGCAAAACACACTGTCATGTGTGTACCTAGGCAACTATCTTGCAGGTTCTTCACATGTACCCCAAAACCTAAAATGAAATTAAAAAAAAAAAACCTTACAAAAAAAGATAAAAAAATTAAAGCCATGTAGATTGGAAACAAATACACAGATGACTTATTTACATAGACTTTCTCAAAGTCTATAAAAAAATTAAATAGAACTAAAATTGATTTTGGCAAGAATGCAGGATACAAGATCAATATGTAACAATCAATAATATCTTTATATGCAGTCAGTGAAGAACTAGAAATAATATTTAAAGTATCATTTAAAATAGCATCAAATCCATGACATAATTAACATGCACATTCTCAAAAATATGTTCACATTTGTATGGTGCAATATATAACACATGGTTGGGAGATAAAAAGAGCTACATGAATGTAGACTCAGATCTACATATTCAGCACACTCCAGCCAAAATTATTGCATGATTTTTCTGTAAAAAATGGAAAAGTTAATTTTAAAATTTAGATAAAAATGCAAAGAAATAAGAATAGCCAAAGTAATTTCAAATAAGACCAAAGTTGTGAGATTCATATTACAGATTTCAAGACTTACTACAGAGATATAACAATCAATAAACTGTGATATTGGTGAGAAAATAGGCCCATGGATCAACAGAACAAAGGAGACAGGTAAGAAAAAGACCCAAACAAATATGGCTAAATGATTTTCACCAAAATTGCCAAGTTAATTATTGAAAACAATGAAAGTCTTTTCAGGAAATGATACTGGTAATATTCAGCATCTATATGCAAAAAAAAAACCAGACAAACTCATAACTTGTGCCACACACACACAAAAATCTAAATGAACAAAAACATGAATACAAGCATCTAAAAGATGACATAGGAGAAAATGTACTCTTTTTTATTAGGCAAATATTTTGTCAAAGGACAGGTAAGCACAAATCACACAAAAAATTAAATTTCATCTACATTAAAAACAACTCCTTATGCAAACATACTTTTCAAAGAAAGTAAAATACAAATATATTATGGGAAAAGATATTTGCAAAACATGTATCTGATAAGAGAATCATCCATAAAATGTAAAGACAACTCAAACTCAAGAAATAGAAAACAAACCATTAAGAAAAACAGCAAAAGATTTGAAGAGGCATTTTCCAAAGGTATAGAGGACACCAGGCTATATCAAGAACTGGTGAGGATGTAAGGCAGTTGCAAATCTCATTAGTTGCTAGTATGCAGAATGGTACAACTACTTTGGAAAATACGTTGGCAGTTCCTTATATAGTTACCATATGACTCAGAAATATGACTCCTAGATATTGTATTTATTCAGGACAAATGAAAACATCTGTCCACACAGGCCAGGTTCACAAATGTTTATAATGGTTTTATTTATAATCTCCAAAAACTCAAGGAAAACAAAACGTCCACACGAGGTGAATGGACAGAATGTGGTGCATGTACACAGAATTTTCCTAATACAATAACCTCAGTGAATGGCCAATATGCTGAAGGAAAGAAACCATATTATAACTGCATGTTTGAATATTCCATTTATCTGACATTCTGTAAAAGGTAAAATTATAGTGACAAAGAACAGATCAGTGGTTACCAGGGGTTGTAGGCGGAGAAAAGGAAGGACTGTAAAGAGGCATGAAATGTGTGTGTTAGTGCAGTGGTGATGGACAATCCTTTCTGTTGACTTTGGTAGTGTTCACATGACTGTGTATGTTTGTTAGAGCATGTAGAACTGAACATCTGAAGAGGTGAAATTTGTGGTCTGAAAATTATAGCTTAATTAACAAGATATTTAAAAAATATTGAGTAAATATTATAGAATGGAAATATTAACTATACTGAGGCCTAGAGAGGAGTCTACTTTTTAAAAATATATTTTAAGTTCTGGGATACAAGTGCAGAATGTGAGGGTTTGTTATATAGGTATCATGTGCCACAGAAGTTTGCTGCCCCCATCAACTTGTCATCTACATTAAGTATTTCTTCTAATTCTATCCCTCCCCAAACCCCCCACACGCTGATAGACCGAGGTGAGAGATGTTCCCTTCCCTGTATCTATGTGTTCTCATTGTTCAACTCCCACTTATCAATGAGAAACATGTGGTGTTTGGTTTTCTGATCCTGTGTTAGTTTGCTGAGAATGATGGTTTGCAGCTTCATCCATGTATCTGCAAGGAACATAAACTCATCTTTTTTATGGCTGCATCGTATTCCGTGATGAATATGTGCCACATTTCCTTTATCCAGTCTATTATTGATGGCCATTTGAGTTGGTTCCAAGTCATTTCTCTTGTGAATAGTGCTGCAATAAACATACATGTGCATGTGTCTTTATAGTAGAATAATGTTTGGGTATATACCCAGTAATGGGATTGCTGGGTCAAATGGTATTTCTGATTTTAGGTCCTTGAGGAATCACCACAATGTCCTCCACAATGGTTAAACTAAGTTACACTCCCACCAAGAGTGTAAAAGCATTCCTGTATCTTCACATCCTCTCTACCATCTGTTGTCTCCTGACTTTTTACTGATCACCATTCTAACTGGTGTGAGATGGTATCTCAATGTGGTTTTGATTTGCATTTCTCTAATGACCAGAGATGATGAACTTTGTTTGCTATGTTTCTTGGCCTACAAATACCTTCTTTTTAGAAGTGCCTTTTCACATCTTTTGCCCACATTTTGATGGGGTTGTTTTCTTCATGAAATTTTGCTTATGTTCCTTATAGATTCTGGATAATAGGTCTTTGTCAGATGGGTATATGATAAAAATTTTCTCCCTTTCTGTTGGTTGCCTTTTCTCTCTGATAGTTTCTTTTGCTGTGCAGAAGCTCCTTTAGTTTAATTAGATTCAATTTGTCAATTTTGGCTTTTGTTGACATTGCTTTTGATGTTTTAGTCATCAGGTCTTTGCTCATGCCTATGTACTGGATTGTATTGCCTAGGTTTTCATTGAGGGTTTTTTGTTTTAGGTTTTTAAGTCTTTAATTCCTCATGAGTTAATTTTTGTATAAGGTGTAAGGAAGGGATCCAGTTTCCATTCTCTGCATATAGCTAGCCAGTTTTCCCAACACCATTTATTAAATAAAGTATTCTTTCCCCATTGCTTTTTTCAGGTTTGTGAAAGATCATATGGTTGTAGATGAGATCTATATCTGTTTTTTTTTTTTTTTTTTTTTTTTTTTTTTACCAGTACCATGCTGTTTTGGTTACTGTAGACTTGTAGTATAGGTTGAAGTCAAGTAGCATGATGCCTCCAGCTTTGTTATTTTTGCTTATGAATGTCTTGACTATGCAGGCTCCTTTTTTGGTTACATATGAAATTTAAAATTTTTCTAATTCTTTGAAGATAGTCAATGGTAGTTTGATGGGGACAATGCTGAATCTATAAATTACTCTGGGCAGTATTGCCATTTTCATGATATTGATTCTTTTTGCCATGAGCATGAAATGTTTTTTTGTCTTCTTGTGTCCTCTCTTATTTCCAGGAGCAGTGGTTTGTAGTTATCCTTGAAAAGGTCCTTAATCCCCTTTGTAAGTTTTATTCCTAGGCATTTTATTCTCTTTTTAGCAATTTTGAATGGGACTTCACTCATGATTTGGCTGTTTGTATATTATTAGTGTATACAAAAGCTTGTGATATTTGCACACTGATTTTGCATCCTGAGACTTTGCTGAAGTAGCTCATGAGCTTAAAGAGATTTGGGGCTGAGAAGACAGTGTTTTCTAAATTTACACTCATGTCATCTGCAAACGGAGACAATTTCACATCCTCTGTTATTTGAATACACTTTATTTCTTTCTCTTGCCTGATTGCTCTAGCCAGAACTTCCAATACTATGTTGTATATGAGTGGTAAGAGGCAGAATCCCTGTCTTGTGCCAGTTTTCAAAGGAAATGCTCCAGTTTTTGCACATTCAGTATGATATTGGCTGTGGGTTTGTCATAAATAGCTTTTATTACTTTGAGATATGTTCCATAAATACTCAGTTTATTGACAGATTTTAGCATAAAGTGATGTTGAATTTTATTGAAAGCCTTTTTCTGCATCTGTTGAGACAATTATGTAGTTTTTGTCATTGGTTCTGTTTATGTGATGGATTACATTTATAGATGTTTGTATGTTGAACCAGCCTTGCATCTCAGGGATGAAGCTCACTTGATCATGTAGATAAGCTTTTTCATGTTCTGCTGGATTTGGTTTGCCTGCATTTTATTGAGGATTTTCACATCAATATTCATCTGTGATACTGGCCTGAAATTTTCTTTTTCTTTTTCTTTGTCTTGTCTCTGCCAGGTTTTGATATCAGGATGATGCTGCCTCATAAATGAGTTAAGGAGGAGTACCTCCTTTTCTATTGTTTGGAATAGTTTCAAAAGGGGTGGTACCAGTTTCTCTTTGTACCTCTGATAGAATTCAGCTGTGAATCCATCTGGATCTGGGTTTTTGGTTGGTATGCCGTTAATTACTGCCTACTTTTCAGAACTTGTTACTGGTCTATTCAGTGATTCGACTTCTTTTTGGTTTAGTCTTGGGAGTGTGTATGTGTCCAGGAATTTATCAATTTCTTCTAGATTTTTTAGTTTATTTCCAGAGAGGTGTTCACAGTATTCTCTGATGATAGTTTGTATTTCTGAGGGATCAGTGGTGATATCCTCTTTATCTTTTTTATTGTGTCTATTTGGTTTTTCGCTTTTTCCTTCTTTACTAGTCTGGTTAGCAGTCTATCTACTTTGTTAATCTTTTCAAAAAAACCGGCTCCTGGGTTCACTAACTTTTTGAAGGGTTTTTTGACTATCTCTTTCAGTTCCATTCTGATCCTGGTTATTTCTTGTCTTCTGGTAGCTCTTGAATTTGTTTAGGCTTGCTTCTCCAGTTCTTTTAATTGTGGTGTTTGGGTGCTGATTTTAGATCTTCTCCATTTTCTCCTGTGGGCATTTAGTGCTATTAATTTCCCTCTACTCTGCTTTTGCTACATTCCAGAGATTCTGGTACATAGTGCTTTTGTTCTCACTGGTTTCAAAGAACATCTCAATTTCTTTCTTAATTTTCTTCCTACTAGTCATTTACAATCAGGTTATTCAGTTTTCATGTAGCTGTGTGGTTTTGAGTGAGTTTCTTAATCCTGAGTTCTAATTTGATTGCACTGTGGTTTGAGAGACTATTAGTTATAATTTCCATCCTTTTGGATTTGCTGAGGAGTGTTTTATTTTGCATTATGTGGTCAATTTTAGAATAAGTGTAATATGGTGTTGAGAAGAATGTATATTCTGTGGATTTTGGGTGGGGAGTTCTGTAGATGTCTAGTAGGTCAGTTTGTTCCAGACCTGAGTTCAAGTCCTGGATATCCTTGTTAATTTTCTGTCTTGTTGACCTAATATTGGCAGTGGGGTGTTAAAGTCTCCAACTATTATTGTGTGGGAGTCTAAGTCTCTTTGTAGGTCTCTAAGATTCTGCTTTATGAATCTGGGTGTTCCTGTATTGGGAGCGTATATATTTAGGATAGTTAGCTCTTCTTGTTGCATTGATCCCTTTACCGTTATATAATGCCCTTCTTTTTATTTTTAAACTTTGATGGTTTAAAGCCTTTTGGTCAAAGACTAGGATGGCAAATGGCAACTTTTTTCCTTTCCATTTGCGTGTTTAATCTTCCTCCCTCCCTTTTTTTCGAGCCTATGTGTGTCTTTGCATGTGAGATGGGTCTTCTAAATAAGCACATTGATGGGGTCTTGACTCTTTATTCAGCTTGCCAGTCTGTGTCTCTTAACTGGGGCATTTAGCCATTTACATTTAACATTAATATTGTTATGTGTGAATTTGATCCTGTCATTATGATGCTAGCTGGTGATTTTGCTTGTTAGTTGATGCGATTTCTTCATGAAATTTCTTCATAGTGTTGATGGCCTTTACAGTGTGTTATGTTTGTGCAGTTGTTTGTACCAGTTTTTCCTGTCCATATTTAGGGCTTCCTTCAGGAACTCTTGTAAGGCACCCATTTCCTTCTGGCTTATAGGATTTCTTCAGAGACATCCACTGTTAGTATGATGGGCTTCCCTTTGTAGGTAACCCAACCTTTCTCTCTGAAATGAACATTTTTTCCTTAATTTCAACCTTGATTAATGAGATGATTATGTGTCTTGGGGTTGTTCTTCTCAAGGAGTATCTTTGTGGTGTTCTCTGTATTTCCTGAATTTGAATGTTGGCCTGTCATGTTAGGTTGGGGTAGTTCTCCTGGATAGAATCCTGAAGAGTATTTTCCAACTTGGCGCCATTCTCCCTGTCACTTTCAGGTACACCAATCAAACATACGTTTGTTCTCTTTCATGTAGTCTTTTATTTCTTGGAGGCTTTGTCCATTCCTTTTCATTCTTTTTTCTCTAATCTTGTCTTCCTGCTTTACTTCATTAAGTTGGTCTTCAATCTCTGATATTCTTTTTCTGCTTGACCAATTCAGCTATTGATACATTTGTATGCTTCAGAAAGTGCTCCTGCTGTATTTTTCAGTTTCATCAGGTCATTTATGTTCTTCTTTAAACTGGTTATTCTACTTAGCATTTCCTCTAACTCTTTATCAAGCTTCTTAGCTTCCTTACTAAGAACATCCTCCTGTAGCTTAGAAGTTTATTACCCAACTTCTTAAGCCTACCTCTGTTAATTCATCAAAGTCATTCTCCATCCAGTTTTGTTCCCTTGGTGGGGAGGAACTGTGATCCTATGGAGGAGAAGAGGTGTTCTTGTTTTTGGAATTTTCAGTCTTTTTGCAATAATTTTTCTACATAATTGGAAGTAAAACACTCCTCAGCAAATATAAAAGAATGGATATTATAACAGTCTCTCAGACCACAGTACAATCAAATTGGAACTCAGGATTAAGCAACTGACTCAAAACTGCACAATTACATGAAACTGAACACAGGAGGCCCACATCTGTAATAAAATTTTTCTTAAATAAGTAAAGCATACATGCTTCTATTAAGCAAGAGCTAGCTTTTTAAATTAAAGGATTTGGGAGAGTCTTTTACTGTCATGGAAATGTAATCTGTAGATTCACTAGTGAAGGGATAAATGTAATTACATAAAAACATAAAGAACGAAAAACTTCAAAGTTGATATTTTAGATTTTAATCATAATTGTTAACGTAGTAAGGATATGAAAGAAGTTTTTTAAAAACTGAATTTATTAACAAATACAAATTATATATATATTTATTGTGTGCAACATATTTTAAATGTGTATAGACTGTAAAATGGCTTAATTGAGTTAATTAACTTACATCTTACCTCATGCACTTATTATTTGTGGTGTGAAGGCTTAATATCTACTCCCTTGGCAATCTTCAAAAAATATAATACATTGTTATTAATTAAATATAGTCATGTGGTATAGTAGACCTCTTGAAACTATTTCTCTTATCTAGCTGAAATTCTGTATTCTTTGACCAACTGCTTCCCATCTCAATTTTATCTTCTGATAGAGACACTTCCCATTATAATAGTAGCATAATCAACAATAATTATTCAACAACAAATATCACAGAGTAAAAAAACATCTCATTTATTAATATCCTGGATGTCACATAAATGAATTATTATCTCTAGGCTTGGTGATTAAATTTCAAATGCAAAACATCATGAAAAAAATAATAAGTTTATTGGAACTCACACATAGATCTAAATTACTATTTATTTTTTACCCGCTGAGAACAGGCTTTAAGACAGAGTGACTATAAAGCACAAGTCTATAGAGAGCTACTAGGGAAGCTGGTCATGATGAAGTATGTAAGTCTCAGCTACTGGGGTCTCAAAGGTTTCTAAAGACACACTATCTATTTTAATATTGTACCTAGGAGGTCATTTTATAAAATAACATAACAATTATAAATTGGTATCTCAACAAATGACAAGACAAATGTACATATTAAAAATCATCAGACATCTTAATTGGTCTCCCTGCTTTTAATCTCCCCTTCCATTAGATTCTCCTTATTTCCACTACATTTAATGTTATAAAATCCTTATTAAATTGTTGCTTCATACAGAATTCTCTATAGGAGATCTATAGCAAAACTGTTAAAACAGAATACATATTTTTTTATAAATGATTCTTAACTTAATTTCTTAGGTGTGTGTTATGATTTCTGCCCCTTCCACTTTGTCTTCTATCTCTCCACCACCTAGACTCATCGCTGTTTCCCTTGCCATGTTTCACTGCATGTCTGGACCCTACTTACTTGTTCTGATCCTTGAGACAGCACACAGTGAGTCTTCCTTCCGAAATGCTTTCCTTTTTGCTTTTCTAAGTACAACTGACTTCTCCTTAAACAATAGTTCAAAAGTTTCCTGCTGAGTGGAACCTTTATACACTTTCTTGGCTTAATTTACTCTGTTTTTGGTACATTAACTTGTTGTTCTTAATTCTCCTGCAGCATTTTTGTATATTTAATTATTTATGTTTCTTCCCTTTGCCTCTTCAACAACACTTATATTTGCTTAACTAAAAGGAAAATCTATGCCATCTTAATCATTTAATCCTATAATATAGTCCAAAGGAACATATTCAGGCACTGAATAAGGTATTATTACACTAATTAAACTGAACAAATATGCTGTGAGGACTTAGACTAAATCTTTTGTCAAATTTATAAAAAATGTGACTGTATTTGGAGTCATTTGTCACCAGTATACACTATTAACTGGGTAGCCTTCTACACAATAAAGGTAATGCTTATCACTGATTTAATGTAACCTGTTTATTAGACAACTGTTATCATTAAATCAGCTATTTAGTTTGTATACAGTACTAAACCCAAGAAAAGTATCTTGTTCATCCATTTTCGGATGTAGATTTAATTTTTGCTGAAAGTATGCACCATAATTTATTTTGCACCCTTAGCATTTAGCAAGTTTTACTTTTGATAGTAGACACTCAGTTAAATATTTTTATATCTTAATCCAAATAAAAATATGAGTTTTTATGATGTTATAGCATTTCTAAATAGTAGTTTCTAAAACCATCAGCAAAGAAGTGAATGAATCCCAAGTCCCTTTTCCTACATGATTGGTTGTCAACTTATCCATTTCTAAGAGATTTCATATCATTGTTCATATAATTTTTAAAACTTGAAGATAGGTAAATTGATAAACCACAGTGTGCTCTCACACTTATGGCTGATTCAATGTATATTTATTAATTAACTAAAAATGCTTTAAAAATCCTTCTGATATTTCTAGTTTTCAGTATATTATAAAAGAAATTATGGCAGAACATATCCTCATATAAAAGAAAAATGGCACAAATAGAAAAATTAATACAAAAATTAACATAAAACTATAAAATTTCTAAAATTATTCAACTAAAATACTATAACCAAACATACTTTAATAAAATAAACATTTTGTTAATGTTTAGGAAACCATATTTAGCAAAATACACATTTAAATTATAATAAAATTTATTAAGAAATAGTTATTAAAAGCAAATCACCATTTTGGTACAAATGTAAATGTTCACCTGTCAAGAATTTAATTTTATTAATAAATGAGGAAACTGATCAACTGCTACAACTGGATCAAAGGCAAATACAAAGGATGAACACATACTTAGGCAATCAGGAATATTGCAAATGATTTATATAGTGGATGCAAAGTTGGTGAATAACCACAGAAAAATAATCAACACTATTTTATGGGACAAGTCTGCCTAGCTAGGAACAAAAATCACTTGCAGTACTGCCAGTTTTCTATAATTTACAGAGTTACAGCACAAAGAGAATAAAAGGTAGCAATAACCTGGAAGAATATGCTAGACAGGACACCCAGTAGTCTTCTTTGCCACTATAATGTCATTCACATATTTTCTTAATATTTCTATTATGCCATTTAGACTAACACTGCATTTGTTATTATATAATTTTATGGTTATATAACGCATGTATATTCCTGAAAGGCCATTTCATTACATAGCTACATGTACACTCACATGGATTTCAGAGACACTCAATAGATTTCAGAATATTACAAATAAAAGATAATTTTGAGAACTACTTGGAAGAGTTCCAAATTTGATGCCATAACTGTATAAAACAATTGGACTATTTCACAATTTTTGGCAGTGTGAAGTCAATTTTTAAAACATTTCAAATTGGAAAACGTATCGTTTCTCTTAGAAAAAAAACCATGTATTACTTTTATAAACTCTTGTAGTCTAAGATTTGAGATTGTGTTATAAATGTATTAAACTTTTTTGCAACATATGTTGACAGGTGGTCACCTCCATCTCTGCTTAAAAATGTTTTACATGTCATGTTTCAAAACAGGACAGGAAAGGAAGTGGATCAAGATAATAAATTGGTTGTGAAAAAAAATTCATATCTTAAATATAAATAGTTAATGTATTTCCATCAGTCTCAAAGGAAAAAATCATGCCTGCAATAAAAGGAAAATATAAGATTTGCCAAGAACTGATGAGTATTGATGTAATTGCTTAGGAAATGGGCCACTGAGTTGGAGAGCCTGATTAATAGAGCTGTCGTGCTTGTGTAGATTCCAGCTCAGCAGCCTAGCAGCTGCACATCTTAGACAATCTGTTGCTGATTATTAGTGACACAAAGCCAGGTATAATCATCGGTGTCCATTGTTACGAATACATGAATCAAAATTCCAACAGTCTCTTTATAAATTTATGCAACATAGAATATGGTCTTCTAAAACCACTCTTGATTTCCACTAGTATTCAAAAAACCCAGAAGTAATAAATTAAGGCTACATATACCTATTTATTTTTTCTATTGAAGGACACAACCATATAATACCCAGAGACAACTTAACTGTGAGTTTTAAAACAGTTCTACAAAGACTTTCTGACATTTAGAAATTGGCTGCTATTTTACTTAGGTAATAAATAGGCTTGCTAAGCTGAATAAAAACTAAGAAATAAAACCTATGTGTAGAATTAGAAAAAAAAGAAACATTGATGAAGGGGAGAAGCTAAGGAATTCACTAAGGATGGTTAGTGAGGAGGGGTTCAACTTTTTCAGCATCTAAGTTTCATAAGTATATTTTAGATTAGATAGCAGAACCCCTAAAAAAAGATTGCAGTAATAAACAATAATGCTCAGAGTAAAAAAATAAAGATCCTGAGAATCAGAGCATATTTGTTTTGGAAACAACAGAGTGAATGACATCAGAAAATGACTGAATCTACCATTCTGGTAACCCATATATACCATGGAGGAGGAAAAAAAGGCCATACAATATTAGTTGAAAGAGGCATCTCACTAAATTCTGTACCAGGTCCAGACTAAATTCTGCTTTGGAACCCCTGCTGCCTAAGAGTAACACAGAGAGACAAAAGAATATTCCTGTAATAAATAATGATCAAACAAAGCAGAGGATAGGGGAAAATGTAAGTATACTGTTAGCAAGCATTGGCTCAGCACAAAAGAGATTTCCCAAAGTGGAGGTACCTAGCATGGACTTCTAGCACCTTTGACAATAAGGAAGGAGTAGTAACAAGAATAAAACTATACCTCCAATTGTTCTATTGCAGTGGTGCTAAAATAGAGCTGGAGTAAAACCAATACATTTTAACTTAAAGGAAAGAGCACTTTCTTTTTTTATGTCTCAAGTAATCAGAACTGGGAGTGAATAGCTACTCAACCTCAATCTACTCCTGCAAATAAAAATAGTAGTTATATATTTATTATTCAAATAAAATCAAATCCTAAACTAATGGATTTTTAGTTTTTCTCAAAATAAGGCTATAGAAGAATAAGGACCAAAACCAAATTGAAAATGTATATAAAGCACTCCTTGAAGATTTCCAGAAACACTTGTGGGGCAAGGTAAATATTCAAGGAAAAAGGTTTCCTAACTGAATGATAAAGACTTGAAACTATTAAGATTTACAAAGTGTCATGTAGCTGTATTTCCACTTCAGAATGATAAAGCCTGAATTATCCAGAGTATATCTTTACTTTTGATCATTTCAGAGAGAAACCATAATTAATATTCCAACCTAATCACTATTTTTGTTTACAATCTATACCACTGGAGACTAAGCTGTCCATTTCCCTGAATACACTACTGGCTTACAATAGAAAGTGGAAGTCAAAACAGCTTATTAATCTGTAATGAACATGAAATGCCCTGCTACTTAAATGCAATGCTACTGAAAAGGGGATAAATATTATAACGCTATATTCAGTATAACATATGGGCAACAAGAGGGGTAGTTGTAGTGTTTTCTCCAAGGAAGGGACATTAAATAAAGTAATATTTTTAAACAATATTTACAGACATTGGACAAGTAATTACAGGACTGTCATTCCTGAGAGAACATGAAAACAAACACAAAAATGGCCACTCTGAATTCTTTGGTTTTATGCCATGATTCACTTTCCTACGTAGTATGGAGAGAAGAAATACAAGAAGGACACAGTGATCTTGCTCAGTTGGCAAAGCAAAGACTACAGTATGGGGAAGTTGTCACTGCTGCAATGTAAAGGGCAAATTACTAAAATGCATTTCAGCAATCTTCTCAAGGAATAGCATGAGTCTGCTGAATACAAAACTCTACCATTGTAGGGTAAACCATCAACATACTGGAGAAAGAACTACTAGGGAGATGCAGCTGAACAGTTCAAAGAGCTCACAAAGGACTAGGGATTGTTCAAGTTGTAATCCATAAAAATGGAGATACCTTGTTCTTGTTACATATTCAAAAAGTCCAGGAGAAATCCTATAGTGTTAAGACCTTAATAGGAAAGCTAAATTTGACCTACAATAAAGGCTTTCTAGACCTCCAATAAAATAAACAAAAACCAAGCTGAAAAAGCATCGAAAGTTCATCTGCAAGTAACAAACTTAACAAACGATATTCAACATGCTTTAAATGAAGACAGCAGCATTCAAACTGTAAATATGTGACATTAACAATGCCTCGTATTCGATACAAAATGGACTAGACATAGAAAAAAGCAAAAATTAAAAAAATTAGAATTACAAAAGAAAGAAATTCAAATCAAACATAAGACATCCAAGCTGGGCACAGTGGTGCATTCTTGTAATTCCAGAACTTTGGACATCTGAAGAGGGAGGATCACTTCAGCTCAGGAATTCAAGACCAGCCTGGGCAACATAGTGAGACACTATAAGTGCAAAAAGATTTTTGAAAGAAGTATCTGTGTGTGGTGATGTGTGCCTATAGTCCCAGCTATTTGGGAAGCTGAAACAAGAGGATAACTTGAAACCAAGGGTTTGAGACTAGCCTGGGCAACATAGCAAGACCCTGTTTCTACAGGAAAAAAAAAAAGCCAGGCATGGTTGTCTGCATCTATAGTAAACTATTTGGGAGGCTAAAGTGGAAAGATCCCTCCAGCCCAGGGGTCAATTCAGCAGTGAACTATCATAGTGCCACTGCACTCCCACCTGAGTGACAGAGAGACCTTGTCCCTAATGGAAAAAAGAATAAAAATAAAAACATAAAGGTATATCAGAGCTATTGAAATTAGAGAATAAATCTTTAGAAAATCTGTTAGAAATGTGAGATTTAAAGGAATATAAAAATTTAATGGGGAAATTGAAGCTATAAATATAGGTAAATAGAATTTCAAGAGATGAAAAATAAATATCCCAAGTGAAAAAAAACACTAGAAGGGCTTCAGAGAAGAGTAGATACTACAGAAGAGAATAACAATGACTGTGAAGATATAGCAACAACAAAACAAACATAAACAAATAACAGCAAACAAGCCTGATACCCACTCAAGGCTCATCTTGAATTGTAGTTCCCATAATCGTGGGAGAGACCTGGTGGTAGGTAATTGAACCATGGGGGCAGTTATCTCCATTCTGTTCTCTTCAAAGGGAGTGAGTTCTCACAAGATTTGATGGTTTTATAAGGGGCTTTTCCCCTTTAGCTTGGCACTTCTCCTTGCCATCATGTGAGGAGCATGTTTCCTTCCTCTTCTGCCATGATATTAAGTTTCCTGTGGCCTTCCCTGCCAAGTGGAACTGTGAGTCAATTAAACCTCCTTCCTTTATAAATTCCCCAATCTCAGGTATGTCTTTTTTACCAATGTGAGAATGGACTAACACAATAAACTGGTATGACAGTGAGTGGGATGCTGCTATAAAGATACCTGAAAATGTGGACGTAACTTTGGAACTGGGTAACAGGCAAAGGTTGGACCAGTTTGGCGAACTAAGAAGACAGAAAAATGTGAGAAAGTTTGGAACTTCCTAGAGATTTTTTGAATGGCTATGACCAAAATTCTGACAGTGATATGGACAATGAAGTCCAGGCTATGCTGGTCTCAGATGGAGATGAGGAACTTGTTGGGAACTGGAGCAAAGGTCACTCTTGCTATGCAGAGACTGGAGACATTTTATCCATGCGTTAGAGGTCTGTGGAACTTTGAACTTGAGAGAGATGATTTATAGTATCTGTCAAAAGAAATTTCTAAGCAGAAAAGCATTCAAGAGTTGAAAGACCATAAAAGTTTAGAAAATCTGCAGTCAGACAACACAATAGAAAATAAGAACTAATTATCTGAAGAAAAATTCAAGCTGGCTGCAGAAATTTGCATAAGTAATGAGGAGCCACGTGTTAATCACCAAAACAATGGGGAAAAATGTCTCTAGGGCATGTCATAGGTCTTCCCCTGGCCAATACAGGAATGACGCAGCAGTAGGGGCTACCTCTATCAGGAATAAGAACCCCTTCCCCTCTGTTGTTCAGGTGTCTGCTCTCCATTGTTCCATCTGTGACCATCTTTATGACAGCTCCTCCCATCACAGAGTCAGAGGCCAACACATCAGCATGACCTGGATGTGAGACGTGGAGTCAAAGGAGATTATTTCAGAGATTAAGATTTGACTGTCCCACTGGATTTCAGACTTGCATGGGGCATGTAGCCTCTTCATTTTAGACTTGTATGGGGCCTGTAGCTCCTTCAATTTCTCCCAGTTGGAATGGCTGTATTTATCCAAAGCCTATACCACAATTGTATCTAGGAAGTAACTAATTGGCTTTCAGTTGTATAGGCTCATAGGTGGAAGAAACTTGCCTTGTCTCAGATGAGATTTTGGACTTGGACTTTTGGGTTAATGCTGGAATGTGCTAAGTCTTTGGGGGCTTGTTTGAAATGCATAATTGTATTTTGAAATGTGAGGACATGAGATTTGAGAGGAGCCAGAGATGGAATAATATGGTTTGGCTCTGTCCACACTGAAATCTCATTGTTAAATACAATGAAATCCAAGTTTCAATGAACTCTTCAAGAAATTAGTATGTCTGTATGTTCAGTTCTTTGTTTGTCGTTTTAAAGTTTAACTTCCTTGTAGTTTTAGTAAACTTTTTCCATCAGTTCTAATCAGTAGTTCACATCTGCTCCTCTGGTCCCTTGCTCCATCCTGACTCATCCCAGTCACCTGCCCTGGTCACCTTCTTTGACCTAGGTCACCCCTGGCTACCTGCTCTGACCTGTCCCATAATTGTCCTTCCTGCCAAACTACCCACCCCACTACTCCCCATAAAATAGCCCCTGCTCCCCATAAAATAGCCAATCAGAATTAAACTAGATTATGGGGTCTAACCCTAGCTAACAGGGGAATGACACAGCCATAGGGACTATCTACGTCAGGAATAAGAACCCCTTTCCCCTTTCTTGCCCAGGTATGTGCTCATCATTGTTTCGTCTGATAGTCGCACCCTTCTATAGAAGTAAATTGCCTTGCTGAGGAAATTTACATTCAAGTGCTACTTCTTTTGCAGCATTGAAAATTTACATATAACATAATCTTGAATTGTAGTTCTCATAATCCCCATATGTCGAGGGATGGAGCTGAGGGGAGGTAACTGAATCATGGGGGTGGTTACTTCCATGCTGTTCTCATGATCATGAGTTAGTTCTCTTAAGATCTGATTGTTTTATAAGCGGCTTTTCCCATTTTGTTGGGCACTTCTCCTTCCTGGAATCATGTGAAGAAGGACATGTTTGCTTCCCCTTCTGCCATGATTGTAAATTTCCTAAGGCCTCCCCAGCTCTGAAGAGCTGTGAGTCAATTAAACCTCTTTCCTTTATAAGTTACCCAGTCTGGGGGATGTTTCCATTAGGCATGAGAGAATGAGCTAATACAAAGTCCTATGCTAAAGATTGGCTGGCCATCATGGCAAAACCCTATCTCTAGCTAAAAAATTCAAAAATTAGCTGGGTGTGATGGTTCATACCTATGGTCCCAGCTACACAGAAGGCTGAAATGAGAGGATGGTTTGAGCCTTTGAAGCAGAGGTTGCAGTGAACCAACATCACACCACTGCACTCCAGCCTGGGTGACAGAGTGAGACCCCATCGGAAAACAAAAACAAAAACAAAAAAGTTCTACACTAAAAAAAGTGAAGCAGGAGGAGAAGAAGAAAGAGGAAGAGACTGATCAAATGAGCAGAGTCTTATTTACAACTGTTACAATAACAAGTAGTGTAACACATGTGTAGTTAGATTTCCAGAAAGAAAGAAGCTGGAAATAATTGAAGAAATTATTACTATTTTTCTCAAATTTGTTAAAAATTATAAATTCATATACAAGAGTTTCTCAAATTTAATCTAGTAAAAACAGAAAGGAAACCATACTAAGTATATTATGTTTGAATTGATGAAATTGAATAATTAAAATTATTAAGAACTAAGAGAAAAATAAAACTCTAGGTCTCTAAATACTAGAGTAAAAAGGTAAGAATTACCTAACACATCTTGGCAACAACTATATAAGCCATAGTAAGATAGTACAATGGCATCTGACATTAACAAATGAATTGGTTGCCCTGCTCAGAAGAGATAATAGATTTATTCTAGAACATCTACAAATACTGACACATACACATACATTTACCCATAAATATAGGAGGAAAGTGTACGTAATGTGAAAAAAGATTTTAAAGAAATTCACATGCTTAAGCCCAATTTTATGACACTAAAGCCAAAGTATGTCCAAGTGTTTGACCTTCTCAAGGTAAGGGCGCTCTGACTCTTTCTTTAGTTCTTATGACTCAGTTTGCATATTAACACCATATCAACGAAATGAGAACCAGAAAGAAACTGACAACATTATATGTGTTTCCATGGAGTTTTTCTTCAAGTAGGTTGCCCTTTCTTGAAGCACTCTGAAACTAATATATCTGTTTTTGGAGAAAATTTTAAAGATTCCACATGTATGCATCATACCTCAGATTATGGGCAGCAGATAAAGAGATAAAGGCACATATTATACTTTCTTCTTTGTCATACTTCATTGGCTGAACTCTTAGAAGACAAATTTAATTAATTCAATACTTATTGCACCCATCTACCACATTCCAAGCAGTATGACAAGCATGTGGAAAGGGTCCTCATGAACAGATATACAAGGTCAGCCAAGAAAATGGAGAGTTATAGCTGAAATCTTTGGCATAACTTTTGTCTACTAGGAGGAAGAGGCAGGAGGAAGAGGCATTATCTTTTATATTTTTATACCCTGGGTGCATCTATTCAAAGTTGTTTTTTTGTGGGAAAGGGGTCCTGAAAGTATCTCCTTTTCTTATTCACACAAATACATCCAATTTGCTCATAATGACAATATTTAATATGAGTCCATTAATGTTTGAATTCAATGTAAATATTGTTAGGACATTAAATAGATGATTCTCTTTTCTGATTCTGTTTACAAAGTCTGGGAACCTAGCATTGTGTGTCTTCTAAGAGTTTTTGTAATAGAGAGTGTACACATGTAACATTAAGTATAATTAACACAGGATTGTCCAAGAAAACTGTGTGTTTATTTTTCCTACTTTCCATACTACCATAATAATCAGTTAAAAATCTCCAAAAAGAGACTATTAATGAAGTTCAATAATCGGAAGAATTTCTTTAACTCAGGACTTCGCAAAAATAATAGATGAACCTTTTTAAGATTTACTGAACCTCACTATGCAAAGAGAATGCTACATAGAAATTTATATGAGTATATATATATATGTGTATATATATGCATGTATATAAGTGTATATATATGAGTGTATATATGTGTATATATAATATGAGTGTATATATACACTCATTATATATACACTCATAAATTTATGAGTGTACACTTATATTTATATATATTATATAAATATATATATATAGTAATCTGGTAATCAGTCAGAACGTAATACCCGTTCTACAAGGAATAATTAAAATATTGCAAGAGGGAAGAGAACTAACATAAGAAATTAGGGGCCTGCCAAATCACTGAATGACCTGGTGGGGCAGAATTGAAGAGGCAAGGTCTACCCTATTACGGTCAAGTGAACTCAACTGTAACTACCAAAGTTCTAGCCAGAGACTAGAAAGCTGCAGATACTTCTGCTGTGTCCTCCACAGCTACTTTTTACACCCATGAAGCTAGTGATGAAAACATGGAATACTGAGTTGATGCTTCAATCATCTCTTGTAATCTGTATCTATCACCAGCAACAGGAAATGAAAACCAGCCTCCACTTTGTCTCACAACCATTTGGGAAACAATGTGTTGTATGTTTGTTTTACCTTTCCAATTAGAAAGGGAGGTCAATGCAGGCAGTGAGGGCAAATCTAAGGCTGTCTACCCCATTTAGTATCCTGAATCAGCTAAGTTGAGGAGCAGTGCATAAAAGAAATAAGGCTACAAAACAGCTTCCAATATACGTCCTGTCAGTGATGCTAAATGAAAAGTTGTGCTTCTATATCCTCATGTTCATTTTTTATTAACCACAATCTAAGTGTAAACTATAATCTGTAGACTGCTTCTTGCTCAGGGCTATTGTTACTGACCAATTGTTAGTCTTCATTGCTTTTAGGCTGTTGCTCAAAGTTTACTCTGAAACGTATTAATAGATTATGGTAGTAGGCTTTATTTACCTTCACTCTATAATGGATTTTACTGTTATCTTTTTTACTTAGGTATGGAGGTAGCCTTCTGATTCTAAACATTCATGCTTCCTTTTAACTGCTATACTGTTAAATGTTCTGGTTTTGGTGGATGGGGATGAAGGCAACAAAGAATGGGCCTTCTAGAAAGGGTTGGTCCTGAAATCTCCTGAAAACTCCCCAAAGTTACTCGAAGGAGAGATTTCCTTATTTAATTGTGATCCAATGTAGCACAATGTTTTTGCTATGCAGTTTTAATCTCCTATACATATAAAATGCACAAAATTAATTTTTTTCTGTTCAAGCATTACTCTTAATCTCATCATTGAGTCCTCTGAGAAGGGAGTTACAATAAAATATGATATTAAAAGTTAAAAATATCAAGATATATCTAATAATGCAATTCTGAGAGACTCTGCTGAGAGATACATTCCTCAATGCAAGGTGGAAAAGCACTAGATTCAGAGATGAGTCCACTCTAGAAATTACCTGGAGGATGGCTTTCCTTTTGTTCCATCAGAAGTTGAAAACTTCAAATACTCTCTGTTCAGGCAAATAATTATACTTCTCTCTGAGTGAGGTTCCGGAATAATTATGTGCATTCATTCCAGCAGAGCAGTATTTCTGCACTGCTGAAGGCAACCCTGCAAGTAGCAATTATAAAGATTAAAAATGGAATTAAAGAACTCTTCGATTTTGAGAAATATATTTAGTGGATGATACTGCCTGACACTTCAAACATTTCTGAACACCCAGGATGCAAAAAACTAATGTCTAATCTACTTTCTCTTAGAAAACCTATTCTTTTCAATTTAGTTTCCTCTAAGACAATTTTCTTTTCATATTTACTTCTTAGAATTACACCAATGGGGAACAATAGAGGCAGGAATTAAACTGATCACATACAAATACAGCCTAATTTTCTACTGAATATTTTTAAAGTGGGCCTATTTTTGAGCTAGCCAATGTGCATGGAGTATGGAGCATGTAACCTTTTAATTTTTCTCACCATTTTTCCTGCCATTGCCTCATCAAAGTTGTTTTTTAATGTCTATACATCATGATCTGTGGGAATAGTCTTCAGAATAAAGAAAAAAATATCAAATGACCTATGCTAATTTGATTTCTCATCCAGTTCCACAGCTCCAAGGCTGCATTATCAGTAGGGAGACTTCTGAATTTATAAACAGTCTCCTCTCACTTCTCCACTGCCTCTCAGCAAAAGTCCTGTGGACACAAAAGAATTCATAGGGAGAAGCCTATTCTCAGTTTGGGAAGCTCTCCAGCAATTCAGTGAAGCTAAAAAATTTTTGTTTCTCTGGAATCTGATCTACATAAATGAACTGGCAAGGGTTTAGTAAGCAAGATGTTCAAGTATTGTCTCAGAAACAATCATTTACAAAGCAAATTGAGCCTACTTGTATTTCGTTCACAATGATTGCAGTAGAGGTGAGGAACTGCCTTATGGAACTTGCTCCTGGATTTACCTCCTATGTTTAAAGCTTCAAATATTAAAATGATCTTAGGGCAATCAACTACTTTGTAGATATTATTTATATTTCCATCTGTCCTAATAATGGCTTTCATTTCAAAAGGAAAGAAAATAGTACAGAAGCAAAACAAGTATCATGCTTCGGATGTCTCTTTAACTCTCCTTTATTTTAAAATGTTCTTCAGTTTTTCTTTGCCTTTTATGACCATGATATGTATTTCTTGAGGAACTTTTCATTTCCATATAGTTTTAGATTTCAGAAGCTGCAAAGATAGGGCAGAGATTTCTGGGAATCTTCTACACAGGTTTTTTTTAAGATTTTACATTAGGATGATACATTTGTCACACCCAGTGAACAAATATTGATATATCATTATTATCTAAAAGTCCATAGTTTATTTAGAGTTCCTGAATTTTTAATGTTTTTTTTTCATCCCAGTATATCTTCCAGCATACCACATTATACTTAATCATCATCTTTGCTAAGAATCTTCTGAGCTGCGACAGTTTCTCAGCTGTCCCATGTTTTTATAATCTTGATAGTTTTGAAGAATTTTGGCAAACTATTTTTGTAACATTCTTCAATTGAGTTTCTCTGGTGCATTTCTGTGGCTTTACTGAGAATTGATGTGCCCTTTCGGTTGAATTCTGGGCCCTGTTGATATACCTTCATTATCGTATGGGTGGGTGGGTGGGTGTATGTTGTTTTTATTTTTGTTTTCCAGTACGCTTCACCTTTTTTCACCAAAACAAGCCTCAGGACAGGCCATATCATGTGCTTTCTGAGAGAATGAAATGAGAACAAAACATCATCTCTGAGACTGGTGTTCTTGCCAAAAATACATAATCTGAGCAGAATTATAAGAAAGCACCACACAAATTCAAATTAAGACACACTACATAATACATATACAGGATCCTCAAAAATGTCAATGTCTATCATTATCTAATAGAAAGAACCCGTCTAATTGAAGAAATGGCTGATTTAACTACTGAGAGGGGGATATATTCGAGATAAACCAAAGGCTTCTTTTGGTGCAAAAAAAGTGAACTGTGTTGATTACTGGTCATGTTAAGTGTGATCATTTCATTTAGTTAGTTTTTGAAAGATTTCTCCACTAAGAGTCATTACTGGTAAATAAATTGTGGTTATGTACATATCCTATTCTCATTAAACTTTTACTCCCAATTCAAAACCGTATTAATTCTTGCCTTAATTTATTATTATTATGTAGATTAAGAATATTTGATTTTATAATTCCATCATTCCTTGTATTACTTTGCCTCATCTCTGGAATCATCCATTTTTCAATGAGACTCTATTTGATTTAATGAAATCTATTATATAGAAAACAAGATCTAGGCACCAGCTATCCTCATTCCTACTAGGCTGTCATTGATTCTAAGCCCTCTAAGAAGACATAAGATATACCTACTTAAAATCTGTTATGATCTTAATGTTTGTGTCTGCCTAATGAACACCCAAATTCATTTGTTGAAACCTAATCTAATACATGTTATGGTGTTAGAAGGCAGGGGTCATTGAAATCTGATTAAGTCATGAAGGCAGAACCTTTGTCAATGGCATTAATGTCCTTACAAAAGAGGCAAAGAGAGCTGCCTCCTACCTTCCACCATGTGAGGACACAGAAAGAAGGAGCCATCGTTAGATGTATTTCCAGCTATCGAAGAGAATGTATTTACATCTAGGATGTTCACTAGATGTATTTCTATCTATCAAACAGGAAATACACCCTCACAAGACATCCAATTTGTTGGCACTTTAATCTTAGATATCACAAGCTCCAAGACTTTGATAAATAAATGTCTGTTGTTTCTAAAACACCAAGTTTATTATATTTAATTATATAGGCTTGAATAGAGTAACACAGAATCTCTTTCCTTTTTATAGTCAAATGCCGACTAGCCAACCAATACATGTGGAAGGAATTATGGAACTAGAAAATCACCATTTGCCAGCCTTCACAGTAAATATGTGATTAAGGCAAGAAACAACAGTGGAAGTTAAACTTAGGGGGCAAAGTTTGAGGACAAAATGCGTATGGCCAATATACGTATATATAATACATACAATAGATACATATGAACATTATTTGCTATATTATGTGCCTAGTTATACTGAAAACCATATAATTATATTGATTCTTCCAATTCCATTTCAGTATCACAGGGTTTGTTCTAGTTTTATATGTATGATCTATTCCCTTCTCTAACAGTGAGAATCCTGACTTCTTTATTTCCATTATATGTGCTTGTCTACTCAGTCCTGAAATAGTGTTTCATAAATTCTAATTTATAAAATTGAAAAAACCAAACTTGCTAACCAGAGTCTTGCATTTCTTCACAATTCCTTTGCATAGAGCAGAAAATTTTGTAATAAAAATAGTGTGTGCAAATACTAGAGTCCCTTTTTTAAAATTTCCTTCAGTTTAGTTGCATTATTCATGTGAAATACAGTTAGATTCATTTTCTTTCTGTTTTTATTTCATGTTTTCCTTTTTATCCTTATTGATGTTAACATTTGTCTGTACCTGGATTATTTTTTAATGATCCTTATACTCATCAAGCACTTTTAATTTCAAATGCTATTTTTATTAAGTTGCTATCCTACAGAATCAAAGCTGTTATATTTTTATGTGTGTATTATGTGTGTTTGTGTTGTTGTTGTTTTGAGACAGGGTCTTTCTCTGTTGCTCAGGATGAAGTGCAGTGGCACGATCTTGGATCACTCACCCAGGCTTAAGTTATCCTCTCACCTCAGCCTCTCGAGTAGCTGGGACTACAGGCCCACACCACCACACCCAGAAAATTTTTGTAATTTTTTTTTTGTAGAGATGGAGTATTGCCTTATTGCCCAGGCTGGTTTGAAATCCTGGGCTCAAAGCATCTGCCCACCTCTGCCTCCCAAAGTGCTGGGATTACAGGCATGAACCATCATACCCAGCCAAGTCAGACTTTTACAGTAAATATTAAGTTTTCTATAGTGAGTAAATGGTGCCAAGTTAAAAATTAAAGAGCGTATTTATGGCAAACATCTTAAGAGCAAGTTCAAGATGAATATATATTGAGATGTATCCTACCTATTTACTTGTTACAATGATTAAGCATTTTCTCACTTCAAGGAGAATTGTGTATATATAAGGAATTTCAGCTCTTAATTTGTATTTGCTCTAATTTCATACTTTTAAGAATTACAAGTGTAACAAAGCTACATTTATATCTAGAAAATTCAGAGTAATGCCTTGCTTTTACTATAATTTCAAGTTTAGGAGAAAGATTTTTTAGATATTCAGTTGAAAAACTTACCTCTCCCTTCTTAAACATTCTTAATTACTGCTTACACTAACACAACTGTAATATTGTCTTGACCAAACTGATTAAAGCTTATGTTCATTAATATATTTTCTTTTCAAATACAGAATCCTGGCCTCAGAATTACATGTGATTACTTTCCTTTCAATCCTATTATTTTGAAAGAAAAATAATCTGTTCTATCTTTCTACTGAGAAACTAATAAGCCTTGACCTAAATTGAAGCTCCTCAGACTGAAATTAGATATAGCAAAAAATTTAATAGAATCTTAGAGAAACCTTTAGTATCTTCCAGTCGAACTGTTTTCATTTTAGAGATAAGGAAAACAAGGCTTAGAGAATTTAAATGGTTTGCTCAATACCATATACTAAGCATACATCTATTGCTTAAGCACTATCATGTCAACCCCCTATCCAGCACTCTGGCAACTGGTCTATCCATTCCTTGACATATTTTTAAACATTTAAAGGAAGCACTGGAGTAGCTTATAGAGTCCACGTTTCTCAAAGTCACCACAATGGAACTTTGACATGCACTGAAACATTTTTATCTCTATTCACTTTAAAGACAAAAGAATTAGAACATTCCAGAAGCCAAGTACATGTTTTCATCCCTTTTCAATTCTCCTTGAAATAGAACAAAATATACAGTACAAACTAAGCTCTAAATGTCTAATCTTGAGAAAATGACAACAATTAAGTTGAGATTTAATTTCTTTCTTCCTTTCTTTCTTTAGAGATGGAGTCTTGCTCTGTTGTCAGACTGTAGTACAGTGGTGTGATCTCAGCTTACTCTAACCTCCACCTCCTGGGTTCAAGCAATTCTCCTGCTTCAGCCTCCTGAGTAGCTGGGACTACAAGCATGTGCCATCATGCCCAGCTAATTTTTGTATTTTTAGTAGAGACGGGGTTCACCATGTTGGCCAGGATGGTCTCCATCTCTTGACCTCATGATCTGCCCACCTCAGCCTCCTAAAGAGCTGTAATTACAGGGTGAGTCACTATGCCCAGCCAAGTTATATTTGTTTAAATGTAATTAACAGAGAAACACCTATTTCTACAAAAATGGAGTAGAGATTGGGAAATGATTTGTCTTTCCTTTAAAAAACTATCTAGATCCTTAATTGACAATTTAATATTTTCTAATCTTCCCATGCCTCAGTTTCACCAATTGTAAAACTAGTAATTTGGCCCATCTGATAAAAGTATTGTGAGGATTAAACTATTTAACACATACAAAGTACTAAGGATTCTGCCAGGCCTAGTGGACACGACATGTGCACACACTATTAATATCTGGTTGCTTTCATTACTTTGAAAATTGTTTTGTTCCAAGCTATAGACCTGAATTCAAGCCTCTCCTCAATTAATGCAAACTATGCCAGCTTAAGAATAGCATTTTACCTCTCTGGAACTATTCCTAATCTTTGAATCAGTACAATGGATCCTATTCCACAGGGTTGCTTTAAAGGTAATTTTTTAAACCCAAAAAACTACATAAGAAGTTTTCAGACTAGTGCCTATTATATTCTAAGAGCTATTAAATTGTGCCTTTCTCTTATATACCCACATCACTCATGTGATGTATACCCATGAAGATATATACCCATGCTATGTGGGCATATATACATACATAAATAGATACTTATATAGAGAGTATAGTATTTTAATATTCAGTTCAAAATATGCAGTTGTGAGTGGGGAAAGCCTCCTGAGATCTTCTAAACAAGGCATATTGACATTCATAAAACATCAAACCAGGAAGCAAATGAGGTCAGTACTACATTCATCTTTCTAAAAGAAGAAAAATTATAACATTGGAAATTAAAGACTTACCAACTTAACTTTGCTATGAGAAACAAAAGTAAACTACATCATTTATGATGGGTATAAAAAGACTCCGAGAAAGTACTAGGGCACTGCCAGTTAAAATGAAACACTGAAGACCTCTAAAGATTCAAAAAGATATCTGAAGAAATTTCATTTATTATTTTGATGTTTTGGGGAATTTATGTTGCTTGATCCACTCTAAGAGTTTAAGAAACATTAGGAAGCAAGGAGGGAGTATATTAGTCTATCTTCACGCTGCAGATAGAGACATATCCAAGATGCGTAATTTATATGGGAAAAAGGGTTTAATGGGCTTACAGTTTCACATGGCTAGGGAGGCCTCACAATCATGGCAGAAAGCAAGGAGGATAAAGCTATGTTTTACATGGATGGCAGCAGGCGAAGAGAGGGCTTGTGCAGGGAAACTAGTATATTTAAAATAATCAGATCTGATGGGACATTTTTACTATCACAAGAACAACACAGGAAAGACCCGCCCCAATTATTCAATTATCTCTTACCAGGTCCCTCCCACAACATGTAGAAACTATGGGAGCTACAAGATGAGATTTGGGTGAGGACACAGAGCCAAACCATATAAGGGAGGGAATGAGAATAGCAGGTGGGAGGATGTCAGTAAAGAGGGAACACCAGGAGGAAGGAGGGAGAAATGGAGGTAGGTCCTACTACACGGCTTAGCAACATTTTAACCATAAAGATTAATGATTGTTTAAGTCATAGAAGACAGAGGAATGAAACAAGGGTAGAAGGAGAAATGTATTAAATATTTTCTATCAACTACTAAGCTAAGCATGAAGTAACTCAATGTAAGTTATTTAGACTTTGCTACTAGGCTCAATAGAACATTACTGCTGCAACCAAGGACACTTAAGAAAAAAAAGTCAAATAAATATTTTAATGATGAAATTAGTTACATTGCAAAACTTTTCAGAAATATATATCCCCAACTTTTATTCTGAATGTAGATTACAAACATAGCTGCTGAACAAAACATTCACCTTAAATCCAAGATCTCTTAAACTTGCTCACAAACAGTCTGCATAGGCTTCTTCTGTTTTGTTTTCCTTCTAGTTCAATCTTATTATACAGCTTCCCTGTGGGATTATTTGACTAAAGCCTAGATTCCCCCATCAGTTCAACAAAAGGTATCCTTTCACATTTGCCTTCAAAAGTAAAAAATAAAATCTTGGTCTTATTTATTTAGTAACTAAAAGGTGTATCTCAAAAGGAAAATCATTTGTTTTGTTCCCTGCTATATCTCCAGATTCAGCACAATGCCTACGTTAAGTAAAAAGATATTTGCTAAATGAAAAACTCTAAGTTCCATTCCCTTGTTTAATTTTGTTTTCTACACTTAGAAGGAAATGAGGATAGAAGGACACATCTAAAAATGAAAATCTTTTCTCCCTGGATAGGCTTTATGATAGAAAGAGGTAAGGGAAGGTCCCCAAGAAAACTACAAACACCAAATTTATCAAAGAAATACTAAAATATTCTTTGATATTAAAATACTTATTATTTAGTAAACTAGTGTTTACTCATTCCTGCTTAACATTGTGGCTGATAGGAAATATTTAATAAATTGCCCCTTATTTCCTTGTTTCATTCCTCTGGCTTCTACTATGATTTAAACTAGTGTTTACTAAACAGTGATTAGCGTGGCCTATATTTCAGAATAATTTGGAAGGTTATAATAGCTCATAATAGGATAGAATTCACATGTGACATATTCTTATAAATATGAAGCAATTATAAATGGGAGAGCAATTTACTCTAATAAATTTGATATCAAAGGACAGTGTGTGCCAACATCAAATGGGTTGCATATTTAGCAAAGGCTAAGGATGCTCACAGGTAGAAATTATTACAGGCTAGTGGCATGAATTCTAAATGGGACACAGGTGATTAACTGAATGTTTCATGCTAAACTCTATCCTGATGATGTTAGTGAAAATAATTTATTTAATATTTCATTATGTGCTATTAGAAGGACTCTCTCCTATTACTACTGTCCTCTACATACTATCCAAACTTATAGTTGTTATTTAATACTATGATTGATAGGAATAATAATATATTGAATGCTACTTCACTAATTTATTCAGCATTTAATAATTATGTGTTGGTATGTGACAACCCACAATATAAAATGTACTATTCAAGTGCTTATTTCAAAGCAGTGAGGAGAGAAAAGATATCCCCTATTTTCCTGCAGCTCACATTCCAGTAGGTGAGATATTCAATTAAAAAGTTAAGAAATATATAATATGATTTCTTATACAGTGTGCCATAAAAAAAATAAACTGGTTAACGAGAAATAGAGGACCCCGGAAGGAGTACTTCAGTAATATTAGTGTGTCCTGGAACTCTTCCATGGAACTACATTTGCTTGACCTCTGAAAAATAAGAATGAATAAGACTCATGAACTGCAGTGGGAAAATAAATCCAGGTAAAAGAATGACAATTGTAAAGCTCTCTATGTAGAGAAAAAGCTGAGTTGTTGATGGAAAGGAAAAGGAAGTTTATGTGGTCAGGGAATAATGGTTTAGTTGTGAATGTTAAGAGATGACTCAAGAAAAATATAAAGAAACTCGGACACACTGTGGATTTGTAATCCATGAAAAGCATAATCGATTTTTTTTTTTTTTTTTTTTTTTTTTTGAGATGGAGTTTCGCTCTTGTTACCCAGGCTGGAGTAACAATGGTGCGATCTCGGCTCACCACAACCTCCGCCTCCTGGGGTCAGGCAATTCTCCTGCCTCAGCCTCCCGAGTAGCTGGGATTACAGGCACGCGCCACTGTGCCCAGCTAATTTTTTGTATTTTTAGTAGAAATAGGGTTTCACCATGTTGACCAGGATGATCTCGATCTCTTGACCTCGTGATCCACCCGCCTCGGCCTCCCAAAGTGCTGGGATTACAGGCGTGAGCCACCGCGTCCCGCCAGCATATAGATTTTATTCAAAGAGCAATGTAAAATAGTTCTGAATTCTGTGTACAAATAAAACAGAGAAGTAACAGTATGATCAGTACTTGTGAAGATCATCTGGGATGCTGGTGAATGGGTTCCGTGAAGGATGGATCAGAAACAGGGAGGAGACAAGTGATTCTAGGAGAACTGAAGTGAGATGAGAATGAGAAGGACTAGAATGGGGCACTGGAGACAGACAGTGGTGATGACTTAGAACTCTCAGGATCTCACTGACGTCAACCTCATTCAGTAAGTACAGTTGTCATACTTACTGGGAGCAGAACGGATATTGAGGGAATAGCCACAATGTCCACTATAACATAAATTTTAAAAATTTAGATAAAGTGTTTATATTACCACAAAAGAAAAAAAAAGATAATTACTTGGAGGGTAGACAGATTTTGCATTAATATTAGTAAACTGTGCTTTATAGTGGAATTTGATCATTCAACCACAAGACAGACTGCCTTATAATGTAGAGACACCTGTCAATGTTTTACCAAATACTGGTGTTCAATGGAGCAGAGTTACAGAGAATAGGTTATATTTCTGAGGTGCAGCAAACAAATGGTTTAAATTCCCTTTCCAAATCTAAGATTCTGTAAAAACAATGAGGGAATGTGTTCTCTTTCCGGTTCCACAAGGGGATGTAGGTTTAAGGGCAAGAACTTCCCAGCACCATACCCCTCTCCCATCTTTCTTCATCCAGGAGATTTAAGGGTTTATGCTTTAATTTTCCCGGCAAGGCAAAGGTTCAAAAGTCAGTCACTGCAGCGAAAGTTCTAAGGAATTTCTTTCATTGTCCTGGGGTCTTAGAGAAGGTGGGATTTCTTCTCAGGTTAAAAGTCTCCTTCTTCCACATCCCTTTGGACTCCATGTTTGGTCCCCTTCCACAAACACTCCCTTGATGGAAGCCATCTTTCTATCTCCTGGATTTTCCCTCTGGAGTCCCCTTCTACACTCTCTGGTGGAAGCCTGTCTTCCCCTCCTAAACTTCATCTCTCTCTCAATTCCCTTCCACTCAAGTGTGGAAGCTGTCTTTCCTGTCCTGGATTCCATCTTTCTGGATTCTCCCATTCAGTGTGAGGAGAGTTTTCCTTCTCTGGTTTTCTCCCTCTGGGAACCCTTCTCAGTGTGAGAGTTGCTTTTCTTTCTCTCATTCAGTGTGGGAGCCAGATGTTTCTTTCTCTCTCCTTGTTCTTTTTCTCTCGCTACCTAAATAAATCACTTTCTACAAGCACTTTGGAGTCCGGCATTTACTGTGCACTGTACCATGGTCTCCTCTCCCATTCTTGAGGAGTGACAGACCAAGAACCTGGAGAAATGTCCTCTCAGGGGAACTGAGGGATCCCCTGAGCCCCTGAACCCTAACATTACAACAATGAGGCATGGTTTTCTATCACTTAACATAGTCATATTTCATGTCTGAGAGGCCAGGCAGTTAAGAGATTTTTAAACATTTAATAAACAGTTATTTAAACATTTTGTCACATAGCAGGTATAGTATTTTTCAATAATCTATCAAATATGGAGTCACTTGTTTTTCTCTCTTAAATCTGTCCTACATCTGGTATTGGTGAAATTTTGGCATTTGGGTTTTAAGGAGTTATTTTACTGCAACAGATTCTGCATGGGGAGTACATTTCTAAGCTTCCTTATGTGTCTCATCTGAATATACAAAATCTTTTTTCCAATTAGTCAAGATGAAATGACCTAGGTTAAAGGACAGTGAATCCATACCCTTCCTTACACTCTGCTCTGCTCAGTGACCTTGAACTACTTATTTCCTGTCTCTGTCTCTTAAGTTCATATCAGTGATTACAAGACAGTGTCAAAGAATTCACACAAATTCAGTACTACAAAACCAAATCGTGGCTTGTTTCAAAACAAGTGAGCCATTAATGAGATCTTAAAATAAAATAACAACTATATTAACTGGAGAAAAAGCCTTTTCCTCACTTCTATTCCATTCGACCAATGTCCTAAAGTACTTAAACCAGAGATTTGGAGTTAAGCCTCAACAAAATTTACAACTAACATGTCCACAATTACATTTAATTCAGTTTTTAAAATATTTAGATATATCTGCAAGGTAATAAAGAACTATGATACAATTTCACCAATGAGGATACAACAGATCAGAAAAGGTAATTAATTTTTCATACACCAAAGAGGAGTTTCAGCTCCCCCATGATAAAAATTATATGCTCCCATAAGAAGGCTGATGCAGGGTTTGTACAGCTTGAACCTTATACAATTTGGAATATGTGAGTTTGGGAAAGCTCTGTATAGAAAAAATAACACAAATTGTAAATATATTATATATGAAATATATTTGTCAATGAGTAAAGAAATCCAAATAAATTAAAAACTTTGAAGATAGAAAAATATAACAATCACAAAACCCAAAAGAGTAATATGACATTTTTGGTTATTACTTCCTGACACACTTCTCTAATACTTTTTTCTTATATTGTTCTTCTTATGATTGAATCATGTGTCCATATGATACAGCTTTTATAATTTTACAGTTAAGTAAAAGATAATTTAATCTTTTCTTTCACTTTTTTGACCTACCTGCTTTACTGATATTTAGAAGTTTATATGAGAAGACAGAAAAATACTTTGCCTCTTTAACATCTCAAAAATTTGTTAAGAGGTAGTGTATTAGTTCATTTTCATACTGCTATGAAGAAATACCTGACACTGGGTAACTTATAAAGAAAAGAGGTTTAATGGACTCACAGTTTGGCATTGCTGGGGTGGCTTCAGGAAACTCAGAATCATTGGCAGAAGGCAAAGGAGGAAAGGAGGCACCTTTTTCACAGGGCAGCAGGATAGAGGGAGTGCTATCTCTGAAAATGCGAGAAACTTATAAAGCCATCAGATCTAGTAAGATTCACTCACTATCATGAGAACAGCATGAGGGAAACTGCTCCCATGATCCAATTATTAACCCCTCAACCTGGTCCCATCCTTGACATGTGGAGATTATGGAAATTATAGAAATTTGAATTCAAGATGAGATTTTGGGTGGGGACATGGCCAAACTATATTAGCTGGGCATTCTGGAGCTTTCCACATGAATGGACATGGTACAGAATTTAAATTATTAATATTTATATATACATAATTTACATACATTATAACAACTTAGCCTCACCAGCAGGAAGGAATTGCTATTTTCTCCGTTTGAGATCAGAAGTTCAGAAAAATCAGACAATTTGAGAAAATTCACAAAATTACCATGAGGTGGGTTACATCTGCACTGCCTGACTACAAATCTCATGCACATGCACTCTATCATTCTGTTACATCTTGACATGAGATACTAAAATGAAAGGGAGGCATGTTCTACATGGAAGAAATGGAATGAAACACTCAATTGCCAAATCTCAAATACTCTTTAGATCTTACAGCCTACACTTTTGGGCAGCAAAGAACTTAGACTTCCATTTCCTTCATGGCATTACCGGGTCACACATGTCCTTTTATAATCAAGACCTGATAATTCCCAAACAACTTTGGCTCCAGTTGTCTGTTTTTCGTATTCTGTCATTGAGATTTCTTTTTGTGCAGTGACTTTTTATCTTTAATGGAAAGAACAAGCGCATATTCTCTGAACTCTCAAATGATCCAGATTTACGTTCCTATGGAATTAGTTTTCCTACAGAATAAATCTGATAAAAATGTAGCCCATTTAGAATACTCTTTCATGTTTACTAATTGCTTATGACCTGGGTTGTAATAAATAACAACTACATTGCTTGAAAACAAATATAAGATTCTCTTTTGCTCTGTAAGATTGAAGTCTTTAGGCACATGAGCCAAAAGTTTAACAAACCCACAGAGGGGGTAAATAATTTTTAAAGGAAGTAAGCTTTATTTTATTGGGAGTTTTTAGCATAAAGGGCTGTTGAATTTTGTCAAAGGCCTTCTCTGCATCTATTGAGATAATCATGTAGTTGTCTTTGATTCTGTTTATGTGATGGATTATATTTTTAGATTTGCACATGTTGAACCAGCCTTGCATCCTCCCCGTGATGAAGCTGACCTGATCGTGATGGATAAGGTTTTGATGTGCTGTTGGATTCGGTTTGCCAGTATTTTACTGAGGGTTTTTATATCAATGTTCATCAGGAGTATTGGCCTGAAATTTTCTTTCTTAGTTGAGTTTCTGCCAGGTATTGGTATCTGAATGATGTTCATCTCATAAAATAAGTTAGGGAGGATTCCCTCTTTTTGTATTGTCTGGAATAGTTTCAGAAGGAACGGTACCAGTTCCTCGTCGTACGTCTGGTAGAATTCAGCTGTGAACCCGTCTGTCCTGGACTTTTTTTTGGTTGGTAGGCTATTAATTGCTGCCTCAACTTCAGACTGTTATTAGTCTATTGAGAGATTCAACTTCTTTCTTGTTTAGTCTTAGGAGGGTGTAAGTGCCCAGGAATTTATGAATTTCTTCTAGATATACTTGTTTATGTGCATAGAGGTGTTTGTAGTAATCTCTAATAGTAGTTTGTATTTCTGTGGAATCAATGGTGATATCCCCTTTATATATCATGTTTTATTGCATCTATTCGATCCTTCTCTTATTTCTTTTTTATTAGTCTGGCTAGTGGTCTATTTTGTTGATATTTTCAAAAAACCAGCTCCTCAAAAACCCCACCAAAAAGTGGGTGAACGATATGAATGGACATTTTTCAAAAGAAGACATTTATGAGGCCAGTAAACATATGAAAAAATGCTCATCATCACTGGTCATTAGAGAAATGCAAATCAAAACCATATTGAGATATCATCTCATGCCATTAGAATGGCAATCATTAAAAAATCTAGAGATAACAGATACTGGAGAAGATGTGGAGAAACAGGAATACTTTTATACTGCTGGTGGGAGCATAAATTAGTTCAACCATTGTGAAAGGCAGTATGATGATTCCTCAAAGATCTAGAAATAGAAACACCATTTGACCCAGCAATCCCATTACTGGGTATATACCCAAAGGGTTATAAATGGTTCTATTATAAAGATACATGCACACATATGGTCACTGTGGCACTGTTTACAATAGCAAAGACTTGGAACCAACCCAAATGCCCATCAATGATAGACTAAATAAAGAAAATGTGGCACATATACACCATTGAATACTATGCATCCATAAAAAAAGGATGAGTCCATATCCTTTGTAGAACATGGATGAAGCTGGAAACCATCATTCTCAGCAAACTGACACAAGAACAGGAAACCAAACGCTGCATGTTCTCACTCATATGCAGGTGCTGAACAATGAGAAAACATGGACACAGGGAGGGGAACATCACACACTGGGGCCTCTTAGGTAGTGGGGGAAATAGGGGAGGGATAGCAGGGGGTAGGGGGTTTGGAGAGGGAATAACATTAGGAGAAATACCTAATGTAGGTGATGGGGGGGGGTGAATGCAGCAAACCACTATGGCATGTGTATACCTATGCAACAGTCCTGTACGACCCGTACGTGTACCCCAGACATTAAACTACAGTTAAAAAAAAAGTAAGCTCCAAAATTGTTTATGTAATTCTCAGGGGAATCTTCATATTAAATAATTATGAATATATAATTTCTCAGATTATCTATATTTACATAAACTTTTTTTCTTAAAACACTTTCAGGATTTGTGAAAAACAGCTAACTTTGAAGTCTCTTTTCAAAATTGTTTTGTATTTTCTCATTTTCTTTTATTTTAACTCTTCTTGTATTATGATATGCCCCTGCATTCACAATTACTATTTTCTATAGAAGTACCACTTAAAGTTGAAATTCCCTCTAGGGTATATTTTCTCTGAATATATGAGGCTCTAAAGTCCTATGTAAATTATTTTTCTACAAGTACTGAATTGTTCTAAAAAATCAGAACGTTTTAGTTAATAAAATCTCAAGACTTGTGTCTGACTTTAACAAATAAGAGAAAAATGACTCAAACAAAAATTACAGTTGTTTAAATCAATATAGTGTACCATGAGTAAAATGTCAAAATAATGAAAGTTTGGCACCCCAATAATTTTGCAAACAAAAAGCCATGTGATAGAAAAAATTACTAAATATTTTATTGCATGGGCAATGGAAAGTTATAAGACTTCATTCAAGAACTGATTCACACTGTCAAATATTATTTAGGAATACAATTGTAAGAAGACTATATTGCAGAATGAGAACTGAAAAAGACGGAATTGGGAAAATAAGTTAGGAGCTCAGGTATAATATCATGAAGACAAAATAATCAGATAAACTGAATACTTTCATTCACATTTTTTCAATATAGAAACTTTCTGTTTTATTCAAAAGAACTCTGGTCAAAAACATAAAATTAAGTTGTTTCCATTTCTTTATCTTTCATTTTTCCAGAGAAACAAAGCAACATGGATTTGATATATAGTTATAAAAAGAAAACAGAGAACATTTATCCAAATTGATACTGTTTTTCAAAAAAAAATTCTTTAGTACTATATATAGTCACAAAAAATCTGTATCTATCAAGTATGTGGCTCTATGAGTTTTTCAACATGACTACCAAAAGAATCAGTGCTCACATCAAGAAACAGAACACTAACAACACCACAGCCATCCAAACATTTCAAATACTAATTTGAACCAAGTTTGAGCCAACCTTCTTTAAGATACTAATTAAAGAAATAAACACTGTTAAAGTATTTATGTGTACAAATATATATTATATATATTTTTAAAAGTGCAAAGTGAACATTATTTTGCTGAAGAGAAATTTAAAAGTTGTTACTCCCATAGTTTTGGTCATTCTCAATATTTTAAAATATATGTATTTATTTAGTTATGATTTCAAATTTCGAGAAAAAAATACTGCAAATAATTTCTACATGCCCCTATTATATCTTCACTGACTAATATATTTTGTCCTGTTTGTTTTCCATAACCACCCCTCTATCTGCATTGGCATACTACTTAGCCATATGAAGGACAGTTGGAGAAATTATGCCCCTTCTCCTCTAAGTAAAACTATGCATAGTTTTACATATATATGTGCATATATATATATACAGATATATATATCTTAAGAATTTTCTTTTACATAACAGTAAAATTGTTAAAATCATGTAATTTAAAATGAATACACTTATTAATTCATAATCCATATTCAACTTTCATCAAATTTTTTAAATTTTTCTTTATAATTTTTTCATTCTGGTCTAGGATTAAAGCAAGATCAGGCATTGCCCGTTTCTTCAGTCTATTTTAATCTAGAAATCTTCATCTTTCCTTTTCCTAGTATTCATAAAGAATGAAAATCACTAATTTTTTGATTGATGTTCCTTCGTAAGATTCATGATATGCACTTTTTACAGAGACCACATTTGCAATGTGTCTTCGTTGGGTAGTAACACTTTTGTTGATTGACTAATTAATGGTGATGTTGTGTACTGGACCGTTTGGTTCATGTCTTTTCTGACAGATTACTTTAGTGTAGAGTTATCATTTTTTCCCTTTGTTGTTAGTATCTTATGGAGATACTGTGAATATAGATGTATTGATATTATTTTCATCTATCATGTCTTTACATTTTATAATTTAACTTTTCACTAAAAATTCTATTTTGAAAGCTTCATAGTAATTCGGAGATCATTATTACTTTTTGCAGATGCACATTTCTCTAATATAGTCAACTAATTTTTTTCAAATGGGCAAGTGAATTTCTGTTTTAACAGTTTGCTATCACAAATAATTCTGCAGATAATAATCTTCAATATTTTCTTGCAGATATAGGCAAATTTACTTCTATAAAAATTCAGCTGCTTTGCAGCCTCACAAACACAGTATTAGAATACTTGATTTCCCAAAGCATTACTAATAAAATCAAGATTTTTAATTTTGGCCAATTTGTTGTAAGGTGCTATTATTCTCTTGCTGTTGGAAAATTTGTCTTCGACTTGTTTATCTTCGTTTCTCAGTGTATGTCGTTCTTTATATATGCTGTTTATGTTTGATGAGCTTCGTGAATAAACAAATTTATGTATTTCACTAAAATCTGGCTAATGTCCTTACAATTTTTTCTTTAATTGTTTTTTAAAATTTTAATCATATTGTGTCTCTTCTCTTCTGGATTGCCAGTTACATACACATAAAACTCTTGATATTTTCCAACAGATTCTGCATTTCATTTTTTTCTTTTTCTCTCTGACTCAAATTGAATAACTTCTATTGATCTGACTTCAATATCATTGGTTTGTTCCTCTTCCATATTTTCTGTTATAAATTTTTTCAGATATTTAAATTTTATTATATTGATTTTTACTTGCAGGATTTTTAAAAATAATTTTTATTTTTCTGTTTGCAGTTTTCTATTTTTTTCACACATTGAGAACACATTTTCTTTTACAGTATTGAGGATGATTACTGTGGCTGCTTTAAAATACTTGCTGCTAATTTCAATATCTGGTTCACTGTAGTTAAGTATATGCTTAATATGCTGAAAAATTTTGATTGTATCTTGTACATTGTAGACTCTATTATAAGTCTACCAAAGTTTTATTTTTCTCTAATTTGTTTTGGTAGGTAATTAAGTTGCTTAATCTCAAATCTAACCTCTCACTTGGATGCCTGTTCATATCTTAGTTTATCTCTTTTATTCTTAGCTGGGCTGTTTTTTGTCTGTCTCATGCATGCATAATTTGTGACAATTGTAAAATGTGTAAAACATGTTCAAACCTCAGAATAACAGTGAGAATAAAAGTTTCCTTTTAAAACTTTCCTTTGCTTTCTAACCATCACGGATACTCCAAGTTTTGATTTTGGAGTCTTACAACCTAAATACCATGGTTTTTTCACTGGGAACTTAGAACTCTAATAAAAGTTACATATATGGTTTGCCCTTAAAATAAAAGCCAACAAAGGGGAGCAGGGGGCAACCTTTGCTACATTTCTCTTCTAAGTAAATTCCCCTTTGAATATGCCAGATTGTATTCACTCTTTATGTTCTCAGATAATTTGTTTTGCATTATTTCATTGAAAGTGTGGGATTTTCATTTTATTTGTTTTTCATGTTGATTTATAGTGATTTTAGCAGATATGTGGAGATGTTAGGATGTGGGTGATTACTCAGGCTCTAGGAAGTCCTCTAATGGATGCTTGTTTTCCCATCAATAACATAAAATTGCAGTCAAATATGTCTGTTTACTGCTTAACTACTAGAATCATGCATACATTATGTATTATCTATGTTGCAAGAATAATCAGGAAAAAAACTCACTTCGTTGGTAAGTATATATAATATAATGTAAATAATGTGGCTTTTGTTGTCTAATGTAACTGGATTAGAAACCCAGTTCTGCTATAATTTCCTAGGCATGTAAACTTTCTAAGCCTTATTCTATATAATTATAAAATAGGAAAAATGATACTTTCCTTATAAATAAGATAATGTATGTAAAATAGTAAATAAACTTTCTCTCCTTGATTTTATATAAATTCAAGTTTCTGTGAGGGTGAGGTTAATGGCCCAAGTCCACTTGTTAGGCCAAAACCAGGTTTAGGAGCCTAATCTAATTTATGATATGCTCCTTTTCAGTATCTCATGCTCTTTTGTAAATTTACATATATATTTTGAACTCTAGAAAGAGCCAGAATATTTTTAGCAGTCTTTTTCATATTGCTGTTATTTGCAAATTGAAAGACTGTGAATCTTAATGATGGCATTAGTAATGTCAGGTCAAATCCTGTCTCAGTGTTGACAGATCAGTTACTAAAATACATATATATTCTCTTAAATGCTGTTGGTGCATAATGTTAGTTGACTGTCTTGAATATTTTTTTAAATCCTTAGAAATATTTCCCAACTATTTTTTCATTGTCCTAATTTGATATTTTAATTGCAATGTGATCAATATCATGTACACTCTATTTATAAGTGAGGCCCAATACATTTTCCATCCTGTGAGTGATGTAGTTATTCAATAAGGGGAGTACCCCAGGACTTTGTCTTTATTGAAACATTTTCCTCTCTCCTCTGCCAGACAATGCATGTAACAATGACATTACAATGAACTCAAATTTGACCTTCTTAAAGCCAGAATACAGAAATATTTTCTTTCTTTGGCAGAGTAATACCTATTGAGAACTGAAACAAGAATGATTGAGGTGTATCTCTTTTCATGCTTTCTAAATGGTAGACAAGTAAAGCTTTCAAAAGTTTCAAATGTATCCCAATGGGCGGCCTTCTTCTAGGTAAAGTTAATTTTTCTTTACTTCTCTAAAAGTTTTCTCATTTGACCCCACTATTTAAAGGCAATTTACATTGAGGTCAGTCTGATGCTACAAGAGAAGGCACACAGCTTTCTGGGCTTCTCATTTCAGGCTGCCTCTTTGATTCAAACTCCAAGTACTAGAGTCAGAGCCTCATATATAACTTATTGTTTTGTTTTGTTTTCTTCTTTTGTTATCTAACTGTAGTCTTCTTTAAAAGGTACAAAGACCTTGTTCTTTTTCTTATATTAAGGAATAAAATCTCAAATAAAGACATTAGTTCTCTTACACAAAAAGAAAGCCTTCAGGTTTAAAATATCAATTTAAAAATAATTGTTTTCTATATGTTATTGAATTTACATTTTCAACAAAAGAATATCTTACTCTTAGTGTTAGGCATTGTTCATTGTAATAAAGGAATACCAGAGACTGGGTCATTTATTTCGGCTCACAGATTTGTAGGCTGTACAGGAAGAGTGGTCCTGGCAACTGCTTCTGATGAGGGCCCTCCATAACTTAAAATCATGACAGAAAGCAAAGGGGAGCCAGTATGCCACATGGCAAGAGATGGAGCCAGAGCAATGCCAGACACTTTTAAATAACCACTCTCACATTAACGTATACAGTGAGAACCCACGTGTTGCCATGAAGACAGCACCGAGCCATTCATGAGGGATCCTTCCCCATGATCCAAAACCTCCCACTGGGTTTCACTTCCAACACTGGTGGTCACATTTCAACATGAGATTTGGAGGGGAAAAATATCCAAACCATATCACTCCTAAATGTAACTTGACTGCTTTTAAGTTGTGTTATGACATGACTTTGAATATATCAAAGACAAAGTCAATTAATCTGAATGATGATATCAGTGGAAATGACACATGATTGTTACAGTTTGTTAGACAGGCATAAACGGATGGGGAGGGCTCTCCCTCAACCCAGTAAGAATGTCAGGTGACTGTTTAGCAATTATCATATTGCCTCTCTAAAAGTGAGAAACTGGCAGCTCACACCAGGGAGAAGCCATTTCCTGATGGTGCGCATCTGCTGCACTAAAGTGTTAATTGCATTCAGACAGCAAGGAAAAGCAGCTTCCTGGGCCCACATATTAGGAGACAAAATGGCAAAGTATGACCTTCTGGAGGCACATCACAGAAAAGGAAGAAAGTCTCAGATGGGCATGCCTACATCCTCCTAAACACACTGTGTGTGCTCACTTGCCAAGGGTACGGAGGGCATTGCACATGTGGGAAGCCCACCCTAAGGGAAAAGTCATGGAAAAGGGGACAGGCTATAAAGTCCTAAGATCATGGTTAAACATTGCACTTGTCCTTCCAGTCATGTGCTTAGATCTCTTTCAAGTATACTTTTCTTTTTCTCCTGTTCTAAATCCTTTTTATGTAAACTTCCACTCCTACTCTGAAACTTGCCTGGGCCTTTTTCTGCCTTATGTCCCTCAATTAAATTTTTTCTTCTGAGGATTCAATAATTAAGGCTGCTGCTGACCCAAATGGATTTGCTGCTGGTAAGTTGGATACCTTCCAGCTGGTAAGTTGGTGTCATGATGAGTTATCCTATATGAAAGAATTTTCAACATCCAAAATAGTAGTGTTTGTATATACTGACAAGAAACTATCTGAAAAAGAAATTAAGAAATCACTCCTGTTTCCAATAATTACAAACAAAAAATAATTCTGGGAAGTAAATTTAACCAAAAAGGTTAAAGAGCTCTCTACATTGAAAATTTTAGCACATTGATTAAAGAATTCAAAGAAGACACAAATAAGTAGAAAGATACCCATGTTCATGGATTGGAAGAATTAATATGGATAAATGTCTCTACTACCAGAAACAGTCTATAAATTCAATGCAATGCCAATCAAAATTACATTTTTCACAGAGAGAGAAAAAAAATCCTAAAATTTGTCAAATGAAAATTTATTAAATAATTAAATGTATAACTTGAAACTGCAAGACTACCAGAAGAAAGCATAGGGAAAAAATTTCATGACATTGGTCTTGGAAAGGATTTTTTGGAGATGGCCCTCAAAGAACAGACAACAACAAAATAGGCAAACTGGATGCTATCAAACTAAAAACCTTCTGCACAGCAAAGGAAATAAAGTGAAAAAAAAAAGAAAAAGGATATAATATTTGCATACCATATATTTGATAAATGGCTAAATTCAAAATATATAAAGAACACAACTCAATAGGAAAAAAACAAATAACCTAATTAAACAATGGGCAAAAGATCTGAACAGACATTACTCAAAACAAGACTTGCAAATGGTCAACAGGTATATGAAAAGATACTGAACATCATTACTCATTGGAGAAAAGCAAATTAAAATCACAATGAGATATCACCTCATACTTGTTAGAATGGCAATTATTAAAAAGATGAAATACAGGTTTTGATGAGGATATGAAGAAAACACCTGTCCATTGTTGGTGGGAATGTAAGTTAGTACAGCTATTATAAAAAAACAGTATGGATATTTCTCAAAAAATTAAAAATGGAACTACCATATAATCCTGCAATTCTACTTTTTAGTATATATGCACAGGCAATAAAAACAGTATGTCAAAGAGATATGTGCACTCCTATGTTCACTGCAGCATTATGTACAATAGCCAAGATATGGAATCAACAAAAGTATCCCATGATAGAAAAATGGATAAAGAAAATGTGGTATATATACACAACAGAATACCATTCAGTCTTACAAAGTCATGAAATCTTATTATTTGCAACAACCTGGATGAAGCTGGAAGACAATATATTAAGTGAAATAAGCTAGGCACAGAGAGATAAATACTGCATGATGTCACTTATACTTGGAATTTTGCAAAGTCAACTTATGAAAACAGAAAGTACAATGATGGTAACCAGAGGCTGGAGCCAGAGGCAAGGATGTCAGGATATGAGGCATGTTATTTAAAGGGTACAGTGTTGCAATTAAACTTAAAGAATAAGTTCTGGGAATCAATTGTACAGCTTGGTGGCTATAGTTAATATTATATTGTGTACTTGAAAACTGTATGAGATTAGATTATGAATTTCACACCACAAACAAGTAACTATGTGATGTGCTAGAAATGTTAAGTACATTGATTTAGCCATTTCAAAATGTATACATGTATCAAATATCCTGTTATACATCAGCAATATATACAGTATCATTTGTCAATTAAAATAATACAAATAACATGAAAATAAATTATCAATAATTGTTAGGATTTCTTGTTCATTAAAAAATAGAAAACAAATATCTCATTTTTAAAGGGGTAAAATAACTGAATAGATATAAGTATAAAGACCCCATCCATCATTAAATGACATTATAGTTACAATTTCTTTAAAAATCTTCTTACAATTATTATAGAATCAGGGATTACATCAGGAAAGTTATAATTAAAAACAGCAACTCACAGAGGAAAGCAGACCAGCAGAGCTATTTTGTCTCAGCGTAGTTGTCAAACTTCATAAATCTCAGCTTTAGATTTAATCACCTTGAAAGATATGGATAAAGTAGAAATTGGGGGCCTGTTCAAAATGAGGAATTGGATAAGAAAAGCTTTCCTTGTAAACTGGAGCACCAAAACATACATACCCTAATGTAAAACTAAAACTGAGACAGCTAAGACATTTTCTTTTACATCAAATGCTAAACAGGTCTTATATTAATATTTTTCTTTGCTTTTCATTTGCTCTTGCTCACATGAAATCTCATTCTAGCATGAATTTGATTTGTTTGTTGTTATTTTAATTTAACATGCTTGTAACTCTTGGATCTGTACGTTGATATCTTTCATCATTTGAAAATCCTCAGTCATGATCTCTTTAAATATTACAAGGAATAGCTTGTAGTTACAACTTATTAGGAACAGAGAATCTGTCCATTCTATAAGTGAGCAAAAACTATAAAAAGACTTTATAAAAATTATTAGCAAGCTATTAATATATTTAATCTGATTAAGGATATCTACTGCAAAAGTCCCCTAAATATAACACTCATTAAACATATAGTAAAAGCTCTCCAGGTATGATTAGAAACTTGACAAGCATGTCCACAATCAATATTTTAAAATATTTTTCTGGAATTCCTTATTTGTGCAATAAGGCAATTAGAAAAGATATAAAGACCAGAAATGGAGTGCTGCTATTATTTGCAAGTAACATAACTGTATATATTTAATATAATAAAGAATCAGTATTAAGTTACCAGAATCACTAAGAGAGTTTAGCAGACTGCTGGATTTTAAAAGCCATGATTCATAAACTGTATCTCTATAGACTGACATTAAAATACTGTTAAAATTTAAAAAATATTAATAACATATATTTTACAAAGAATACAAGATCAAATAGACCAAAGACAATTATATTTTAGTCATAGATTGTAAAACTTAATACAAGCAATTATTGACATGGTTTGGCTGTGTACCTACCCAAATCTCATCTTGAATTCTAACTACCCCAACTCCTATTTGTCATGGGAGGAACCCAGCTGAAAGTAATTGAATTATGGGGGCAGGTCTTTTCTGTACTAGTCTTGTGATAATGAGTGAGTCTCACAAGATATAATGGTTTTAAAAAGCAGAGTTTCCCTGCACAAGCTCTCTTCCCTCTTGTCTGCCACCAGGTAAGACATGTCTTTCACCTTCTGTCATGATTGTGAAGGCTCCTCAGCCACATGTAAGTCCAATAAACTTCTTTGTTAAGTAAATTGCCTTGTCTCGGGTATGTATTTATCAGCACTGTGAAAATGGACTAATAAAATTATGTTATAAAATTTGTTTTGAAATGTTATTCTTCCAATGCAATTGATGTATCAGAGAATAAGGCACATTTTCTGTTTGCTTTTGTGCAATTTCAAAAGTGAGAAACAATAGGTGACTGCAAAAATACACTCAGCTGAACAGAACTACATAAGAATACAGAAAAACTCTATACACATAGATCAAACATCTAGTGGCTATCTCAATTTACCATATTTGTTATAAGCCACACTAATTAACACCTGGTGTTACAACTTTCTGATTTCAAATAATCCTCCTTCCATCACTACAGAATACTTCACAAGTTGCAACCAAAACCAACAGGTGTCTTTCAAGATAAAATGCCATACTTATTGTAGTCTATATGTTTTTAAACACATAAGGTTTAAAAATGTGCCACTATTTTTATTGGATTTCTATATCTCTACATATTAATAACGTTTTTTAGTGTTTTTTCCCTAAAACACCATATTCCACCTAGCTCTTTGGTTTTTATCAAGTGATTTTGAACACCACAGAGATTTTTAGAAACAAATACCCTGTGTTATAGATTAACTGATTACACTGGAAAGATTTTTAAATAGCACTAAACTTTTCGGTACATTCAATGCAACTCTAATTAAAATTCAGCAGGATTTTGGGGTTTGTGTGTGTGTGTATGTGTGTATAAGGCTCAGGACCCTGTTGAAAAACAACAAGTAGGAAGGCCCCTGTACCTGATACCAAGATTACTAGTGTGATTAAAAGAATGAATTGATTTTCCAAATATGGACAAAAATGCCAGTATGTCAGAATACAGGATTAAAAACTTTGGACACACATATATGGATGTTTGACATGTGATGTATGTCTTCAAATCAATGATAAACAAACAAAATTTTCTTTAAGTGAAGCTGAGAAATTAGGTATTCATTTGAGATAAAAATGAAGTTTAATCTCCAATTTTATACAATATCAATTCCTGAGGAATTAGAGTCTGAAATTTTGTTGATCTCTAAGAACTAGTTTTATGGTTCTTGGTACCCCTGCATTGGGTGATACATATTTAGGATAGTTAGCTCTTATTGTTGAATTGATCTCTTTTTCATTATGTAATCCCCTATTACAAAAAATCTATTGTCATTTTTTAAAATTTAATATCTGTTTTGTTAGAGACTAGGATTGCAAGCCTTGCTTTTCATTTTATTTTTTTTTAATTTCCACTTGCTTGGTAAATCTTCATCCATCCCTTTATTTTGAGCCTATGTGTGTCTTTGCAAGTGAGATGGGTCTCCTGAATACAACACACAAATAGATCTTGACTCTTTATCCGGTTTGCCAGTCTATGTCTTTTAATTGAGACATTTAGCCCATTTGTATTCAAAGCTAATATTGTTATGTGTGAATTTGATCCAGTCATCTGATTCTATTCTATTCTATGTATTTTGCAAACTAGTTGATAAAGTTTCTTCAGAGTGTTATGGTCTGTATATTTTGCTGTATATTTTACAGCAGCTGGTAATGGTTTTTCCTTTCCATATTTATTATTTCCTTCAGGAGCTCTTGCAAGACAGGCCTGGTGATGATGAAATCCCTCAGCATTTGCTTGTATGAAAAGGATTTTATTTCTCCTTTGCTTATGAAGCTTTGTTTGTCTGGATATGAAATTCTGGGTTGAAAATTCTTTTCTTTAGGAATGCTGAATATTGGCCCCCAGTCTCTACTGACTTGTAGGGTTTCTTCTGACAGGTTCCCTGTTAGTCTGATGAGCTTCCCTTGTAGAGACCTCACAATGGTCACACCCTTTGTATGGAGGTGACACCCTGATATCACAATTAAAAGAGCTAGAGAAGAAAGAGCAAACTAATCCAAAAGCTAGGAGAAGACAAGAAATAACTATGATCAGAGCAGAATTGAAGGAGATAGAGACAGAAAAAATCCTCTAAAAAAGTAAATAAATCCAGGAGTATTTTTTTTAAATTAACAAATTAGATAGACCAATAGACCACTAATGAAGAAAAGAAAGAAGATTCAAAAAAGCAAAATCAGAGATGATAAAGGGGATCCTCCACTGACACAAGAGAAATACAAAAACTACGATTAGAGAATACTATCTATACCTCTACTCAAATAAACTAGAATATCTAGAATAAATGGACAAATACACCCTCCCAAGACTAGACATGGAAGAAGTCAAATCCTGAATAAACTAATAATAAGTTCTGAAATTGAGGGAGTAACTAACAATCTACTAACCAAAAATAGCACAGGACCAGATGGATTCAGAGCTAAATTCTGTCAGAAGCACAAAGAGGAACTGGTACCCTTCCTTCTGAAATTATTCCAAACAATCAAAAAGGAGGGACTCCTCCCTAGCTCATTTTATGAAGCCAGCATCATCCTGATGCCAAAATCTGGCAGAGACACAACAACAACAAAAAATCTTGAGGCCAATATCCCTAGTGAACATCAATGCAAAAATCCTCAATAAAATATTGGCAAACCGAATTCAGCGGCACATCAAAAAACATCACTGTGATGAAGCTGGCTTCCTTTCTGGGATGTGAGGCTAATTCAACATATGCAAATCAATAAATGTAATTTATTGCATAAACACAATCAAAGACATAAACCTCATGATTATATCAATAGATGCAGAAAAGGCCTTGATAAAATTCAGTATCACTTCATGTTAAAAATGCTCAATAAACTAGGTACTGATGAAATATATCTCAAAATAATAAAAGCTACTTTTGACAAACCCACAGCCAATATCATACTGAATGAGCAAAAGCTGAAGCATTCCCTCTGAAAACAGGTTCAAGTTAAGGATGCTTTCTCTCACTACTCCTTTGCAATGTATTACTGGAAGTTCTGGCCAGGACAATCAGGTAAAGAGAAAGAAAGGGTATTCAAACAGGAAAAGAGGAACTCAAATAGTCTCTGTTTGCAGACAACGTGATTGTATATTTAGAAAACTCCATCATCTCAGCCCAAAAACTCCTTAAGCTTATAAGCAACTTCAGCAAAGTTTCAGGATACAAAACCAATGAGAAAATATAACAAGCATTCCAACAATAGGCAAGCAGAGAGCCAAATCATGAATGAACTCTCATTCACAACTCCTACAAAGAGAATAAAATACTTGGGAATACAGATAACAAGGGATGTGAAGAACCTCTTCAGGAAGAACTGTAAACCACTGCTCAAGGAAATAAGGGAGGATACAAACAAATGGAAAATCATTCTATCCTCATGTATGGGAAGAATTAGTATCATGAAAATGGCCATACTGCCCAAAGTAAATTACAGAGTTAATGCTAGTCCCATCAAACCACCATTGACATTCTTCACCAAGTTAGAAAAAACTACTTTAAATTTCAAATAGAATGAAAGAAGACCCTGCACAGCCAAGACAATCCTAAGCAAAAAGAACAAAGCTGGAGGCATCTTGCTACCTAACAAACTACACTACAATGCTACAGTAACCAAAAGAGCATGGTACTGGCACCGAAACATACATATAGACCAATGGAGCAGAGCAGAGACCTCAGATATAACACCACACATCTACAGCCATCTAATCTTCAATGAACTTGACAAAAACAAGCAAGCAATGAGGAAAAAGTCTCATTTTCAATAAATGGTGCTGGAAAAACTGGCTAACCATATGCAGAAAACAGAAACTGGACCCCTTCCATACACCTTATACAAAAATTAACTTAAGATGAATTAAAACTTAGATGAAAGACCCTAAAACCACAGAAACCCTAGAAGAAAACCATTTAGGAAATAGGCATGGGCAAAAACTTCATAATGAAAACACCAAAAGCAACTGCAACAAAAGCCAACACTGATGACTGTGATCTAATTAAACCAAAGAGCTTCTGCACAGCAAAAGAAACTATCATTAGAGTGAATAGACAACCTACATAATGGGAGAAACTTTTTTCACTCTGCCCATCTACAAAGAATTTATAAGGAACTTAAACAAATTTACAAGGAAAAAAAAAACAACTCCATCAAAAAAGTGGGCAAAAGATATGAATAGACATTTCTCAGAAGAAGACATTTATATGGCCAACAAAATTATGAAATAAAACTCAACATCACTGATCATTGGAAAATGCAAATCAAGACCGCAATTGACACCATCTCACTCCAATCAGAATGGTGATTATTTAAAAAGTCAGGAAACAATAGATGCTGGTAAGGGTATAGAGAAATAAAAACACTGTTACACTGTTGGTGAGAATGTCAATTAGCTCAAGCACTATGGAAGACCATGTGGTGAATCCTCAAGGATCTATAATGAGAAACACCATTTGACCCAGTAATCCCATTACTGGGTATATATCCAAAGGAATATAAATCATTCTACTGTAAAGATACATGCATATGTTTACTGCAGCACTACTACAGTAAAAAAGACATGGAACCAACCCAATCTGCATCAATGATAGACCAGATAAAGAAAATGTGGTACATACATACCATGGAATGTTATGCAACCATAAAAAGAAATGAGATCATGTTCTTTGCAGGGACATGGATGAAGCTGGAAGTCATCATCTTCAGCACATTAACACAGGAACAGAAAACCAAAAACACCTCATCTTCTCAATCATAAGTGGGAGTTGAACAGTGAGAACATATGGACACAGGGAAGAGATCAACCACACCAGGGCCTGTTGGGAGGTGGAGACAAGAGGAGGGAACTTAGAGGTTGGGTCAACAGGTACAGCAAACCACCATGGCACACTTATATCTATGCAACAAACCTGCACATTCTGCACATTTATCCCAGAACTTAAAGTAAAATTTTTTTAAAAAGAACATGTATAGTGTCCATAATGCTAAAAGCATAAGAAAAGACAAGTTAAAACATGAAGTCACAAAGTTGAGGAATATTTGCAATTTATTAAATGAAGAATATATGTAAATCAAAGGAAATATTCATTAAATTATAGACATAAATATAAAATCATCCAAAGTAGGTAATACAGGAAGATAATGATTAACAGAAAAAGACGATTTCCCTAACCAATTGGAAGGACTGTCCACCTTTTTTCATAGTTGAATAAAGCCAAATTTAAAACACTCTGAGATACCTATTATTAATTTATTTTTATTCATATAATTTGTAATGATTTGTTAAAATATCATGAGAGTGATTCATGTACTCTCATGGTTTTCTCATAGAATATAAACTGGTATAACATTTATAAAAGAAAATTTGATAGGATTTCTAAGTTATAGATGCATCCACTCTTTGAACAGCCAATTCCAATTATAGAAATGTGTACTATACTTCTTTTTTTTTTTTTTTTTGAGACATAGTTTTGCTCTTGTTACCCAGGCTGGAGTACAGTGGCACTATCTTTGCTCACCGCAACCTCTGCCTCCCGGGTTCAAGTAATTCTCCTGCCTCAGCCTCCTGAGTAGCTGGGACTACAGGCATGTGCCACCACGCCTGGCTAATTTTTGTATTTTTAGTATAGACGGGGTTTCACCATGTTGACCAGGATGGTCTCGATCTCTTGACCTCGTGATCCACCAGCCTCGGCCTCCCAAAGTGCTGGGATTACAGGCGTGAGCCACCGCACCCAGCCGAAATGTGTACTATACTTCTAATCATATGTGTGAAATGTCATGGAGCATTGCTCTAAAATTTTTAAAACAAATTTCAAAAGCAAGAGAAATCCATCAATAGCAAGCCACTTAAATAACTTATGGTATATACACAATGGACTAATTTACAGCTGTAAAAACATGATATAAGCCCATATGGAACAATCTTCAAGACATATTTTAAGTGACTTTAAGTGAATAAACCAAAGTGTGGAATCATGAATGTAATATTCAATCCTTTTGCATAAAGTGGGATATATATGTATATATATGGAGAGAGAAAGACTGTGCAAGACACTATGCAAGAATACATAAGAAACTAGAAAAGCAGTGCCTTCAAAAAGAAAAAATGGCTGGGCACTACAGTTAGGAGGAGAGTTTTCAGAGTATATTGTTTCATATTTTCTTTTTTTGTCTCATGTTCTCTAAATTTTTAAATGTCAGAATAATATACCTCTTCAGAAAGTCATGTTTTCTATCAAATTCATAAATTAAATCTAAAGGATGGAAGCACTATAAGAAAAGGAAGAAGAAATAGGAAATGATAGAGGGTATAAAGATTTTCATCTGGCATTTGTTAAGCAACTTGCAACCACAATCTGTAAGTAGCTTTTTGGTTTTCAGAACACTTACATATATGCTTATCTGAGGTTGCTCCTGTCAGTTTTTCAGATGATCAACTACAGCCTCAAAAATGTCAAGTGACATGCAATGATACTCAGAAGATAGTTTTGAAATGAAGATCTTCTGAGTTTACATGCCATGCTCTTTACAAACTACCTCATTTTTATAAATGTGCATAACCTTTCCTTCCTTACCATCATCTCCCTCCCATGCTTCTAATGATTGGGGGCAAACATCAGGAGCTATCAGTGAATAAAAAAGTGATTAGGGGAATTAATGCATCAATGAATAAATGAGCATTCATTTAAGATGTTTAAAGAGAAATTAAAAATTGAAATATGTCAAAATTTAGGAAAAATTTACAAATTAAAATGAAGTCTGCTGGGAATGTTACAATCTTTCCAAAGGTCAATTAAGCCATTTCAAAAGCTTTTGAGTGAATGCTAGTTTCATCCAACAATTTTACTTGTTGGATTTTTTCCTAAAAAAAGGGAAAACAGGCCAGGCGCAGTGGCTCATGCCTATAATCCCAGCACATTGGGAGGCCGAGGTGGGTGGATCACGAGATCAAGAGATCAAGACCATCCTGGTCAACAGAGTGAAAGCCCGTCTCTACTAAAAATACAAAAATTAGCTGGGTGTGGTGGTGCATGCCTGTAATCCCAGCTACTTGGGAGGCTGAGGCAGGAGAATTGCTTGAACCCAGGAGGTGGAGGTTGTGGTGAGCAGAGATCCTGCCATTGCACTCCAGCCAGGGTAACAAGAGCAAAACTCAGTCTCAAAAAAAAAAAGGGAAAAAAAAGCATAAAAATTCATGTGCAGTTATATTTAATATGACCATGTTACTTGAAACATAAACTGAAAGGCTATTTTTTAGTTGTATAGATTACAGTAGATTCAGTGCCAAAATAAAATATGTAAAGAAAATTTGGAATTTTATTTAACTTTTTTTCTAACCTGTTTCCTTTACACTTGCTAATAAACTCACCAAGATATTCATCAAGTACACCTTTGCTTAGACTCCTTCAAAATGCATGAGAGCACAACATTGGTAACTTAGACATCCCGTTCCTCAAATTTTAATGCATTTGCTCACCAGTGTTTATTAAACCAAACACCACACGTTCTTACTCATAGTTGGGTGTTGAACAATGAGAACACATGGACTCAGAGAGAGGAGGATCACACAATGGGGGCAGTTGGGGGGCTGGGGGGGGACAGTGGAGGGTGGAGAGGGATAACATGGGGAGAAATGCCAGATATTGTCAAAGGCGGAAAAGAGGCAGCAAACCCCCTGGTTATGTATGCACCTATGCAACAACCCTGTATGACCGGCACACGTATCCCAGAACCTAAAGTAAAATTAAAAAATCTAAAAAAAGAGTTCAGTGTGAAGGTCACAGGGTAGCCCCAATATTTCATTGGTATCAGTCACTGTATTTGAAAACATCATAACTCCCCTATGAGTTTTTAAGAGCAAAGTATCATTGGTCCTGCTATTAAACTCAGCACCTAAAGACCTTATTACCAATTAAAGGATTCTCACTCTCATACCCACTAGAGTCCTGCATTGTTTTCCTGAAGAGTACATCTAAGGAGATTCCTAAGAGATCCCAATTTACTGTTCTGAAATAGCCACTCTTTCCAGCAGAATCCTTTCCCCTCTGGCTTTTACAGTAAATTGGAAAGAAATCCTCCTTACACCCAGAGTTAGAAGAAACCTTAAAAAGAAAACCAACATTTTTTGTGCTGGATAGAAGGCCCTGTAATTGTGATTCAAGCTGTTATCCTTTAAAGATCTTGGTAATCATGCTCTGTTTCTCTTATTTCCCACTTCAACCAACCCTCTGTTCATACATAAAACTTTTCTAAGAAAAAGTCCATGTATTGTGTAGTGTCAGTAACCAGCAATGAAGACAGATCTACTTATTTTTAAAATGCCTAACAAAATATATATTAAGACAACTAAATCTAGCTAATAGTTCATTTTTATTTCATGGTAGTACAAACTGGGGTTCTTTCATAGCCATGTCACATGGACACTTCAGATATAACAGAAAGCCCAGCAGGTTGCTAATTGAGGTTTCAGTTCAATAATTACAAAAAATAGTAACATGTATAGAAAATTAAAAAGCAGATTTGGTCCTTGGGAATTGTGAGACAACTGAGTTCATTTGCTTCCAACTCTAAACTAGAATCCCTTACCATGACAAATTAAGCCAGGACCAACAGATACTATGTGATCAATGGGATCAAAATGAGTGGTATTCAGTCACATCCTGCATTATTATATGCACATTTTAACAACATGAACGATGCCCTCATAGTGCCGGGAAGACACACAAAAAATTCCTTTTTTTTAAATCACTAATTTTTTAAAAGAGATCATGCTAAGTGGCTGAAATATGAACTCTTTTCTAATATAAAAGAGCCATTTCACCTACCCTGTGATGCCAAGTGATAGCCTTTCATTTTGCACACATTAAGTTCCATTGGCAGAAGAAAGCAAACTATCAAATAGTGAAGAAAGCCATTGTCAGATGAACAGTTCAAAACCCTGAGCCAAAGTAAGTTTATAATTTGACTTTATATATAGATACATAGAGAGAGAGAGAGAGAGAGAGACATATATATATGATTATTTAATGTTTATGAGTCCCAAAACCCATGGAACAATGTCCCACTTATACATCCATATCTATAGAGTGTAATTTTTAGTACATATATAATTTTAAGCACATGAGAATTTAGATAACTACTAAACATTGCTTTTTTATTTTTTTATTAGAGTTGATAGGCAGCAATAGCCAAAATCCATTTATTTTCTTCCTTCCTTAGAGTCAGAGAATGTGTCCATGAGATATTGTTTTTGTCAGGCTACTAAATTTTATAATAAAAACTTTCATTTTTCCTCTGTAAAGAGTGTTACAATGGAGAAAACAGTAATAAAATATTCTATTACTTTTACTATTTGGTAGTGACAAAAATTCTCATTCTATATTATTATTTACTAAGATTCATTGTGTTAAGATACACATTTTATTTATAAATAATCCATATCTTTTCCCAATTGCCATACTGGGTTTGTGAGACCAAGTCTAACAAATGAACAAAAAAAATTATGAGAGAAAATTCCATTCATTAGGGCAAAATCAGTACGAAAAGTCTAAAATTTGCAGATGGGCAAGATGTCTGATTAAATTTACAGGCAATGCAGACTGGCTACAGATGGTGAGGAATCTGGTCCAAAACTTACAGCCCATGCCATTTTTGTTTTTACTTTAAAAATTCCATTTCTCAAATTCTCACTTTGCAAGGCAAAGTCCTCTCAAATGAACCAGATCTCAGGATTTTCATATTTTACAATCTTATAAGAGTCCTTTTTTATCCATAGAAAGACCATAAGTGACATCACTGTCACCTGGTGATTTGTTGCTGTTTGTGCTTCTTAGACAAATTATTTTTATTACAGCCATCATTAGCTCCTGAAGGCAGAAGATCCTACTTCAACCTGGCTGTGAACTAATCCATTAAGATTTAACAGTGAACATTCTTTTGGAAGAATACTAGTATCACTAAGGGTAACCAGGAAGAAAATAGCTGATGTTAATGTTCAGGATAATAAAAATACTTAAATAGAAGTAGCATAATATTTTGACGAGAAGATCAGCAAATCAAGTTTTAACCTAAAACTGGTAAAAACTACATCAATAAAAATAACCTCTGAGCCTGGTCCCGAAACAGATGAAGCTAAACTTACATAGTTACTAAATTTGTCAAGATTCTACTAATGCATACATCTAAATGAAAGCTGAAATACTTAGTCAAGAGTCCAAATCTTTATTAACTTTAAGCTTTAAGCCAGCACAAAAATTGGCAGAAGAAATGTAACACGTATTTAAAAATTTGAGCTCTAGAACTGAGTCCCATGAGTTTATATCCTACTTTTATATTTTCTATATGAATTAAATATATATGAACTTGAGAACATTAAACTCTTTGTGCCCTATCCTTACATTTAAAATAGTTGTCACCAATTAAATTCTTAGTTGCAATTTAAAACCCACTCTAGTTAAAGCAGAAAAGTATGTACTAAGGTAGGACTCAGGAAACTTTTTTTATTTGGGTCAGAGATTTAAATTTTAGACTTTATGGGACAGTTAGTCTCTGTTGCAAATACTCAGCATGGACATCCAATAAAATTTTGTTTTCAAAATCAGGCACTGTCAATCTCCATATTAACAGATATTATGTACCTCAAAGAATCTTGAAGATTTCTGAGATGCAGTTGCAGAATCAGAGCTACCAAGCCAGCTTTAGAAGGTATCAGCACTCACTCACTCACAGGTTAACTAGCAAGCTCCTACCACCCCTACCCGCAGAAACCACAGCTTGCATCTTGGACACCTAGCACTCCTATCAGAACCTCATCCACTAACATGTGATCTCTTTATTGTACTCTATATCAGAGGTCCCCAGACTCTGGGCCACAGACTGGTATCAGTCTCTGACCTGTTAGGAACTGAGCCACAAGGAGGAGGTGAGCTGCCTGAGCTCCACCTCCTATCAGATCAGCAGCAGTATTAGAGACTCATAGGACCACAAATTCTACTGTGAGGTGAGCATGCTAGGGATTTAGGATACATGCTCCTTATGAGAACCTATTGCCTGATGATATAAGGTGGAACAGTTTCAATCCAAAACCACTGCCCTTCCTTTTTAGAGAAAAAATTGAAGAGTCATCTTCCATGAAACTCATCCCTGATGCCAAAAAGATTAGGGACAGTTGTTCTACATCTTTTCCTACAAAAATCTGTCCAATGCAACCCCTTCCTTCTACTTTCTATTGCTCTGAGGGTGCATCTAACCGCAGAAATGTAGTTAATATACTCTAAAAAAGGCTGGGAAAGCAAACTTTTGAATTTCATGCTGGGAAATTATGATTCATGGTGGAGAAAATTAACAAAATATTGAAAGATGTTTAAAATATACTGTGACCACAAAATGACAATGATTTATCAAACAAATACATATAAAATATATCTTATAATGTTAAGATAATGAAAGAGTAATGCATATTTATTATTTAAAATAATACCTCCACTTGGTGCTCACAGATATTATTATATAATTTTCAAAAATGTTTAGATTTATATTTTTGTCTTAAAAATAAGCCATCAGCCAAGCGTGGTGGCTCACGCCTGTAATCCAAGCACTCTGGGGGGCCAAAGCAGGTGGATCACCTGAGGTCAGGAGTTTGAGACCAGCCTGGCCAAAATGGTGAAACCCTGTCTTTACTAAAAATACAAAAAATTAGCCTGGCATAGTGGTGGTTGCCTGTAATTCTAATTACTCAGGAGGCTGAGGCAGGAGAATCTCTTGAGCTCAGGAGGTGGAATTTGCAGTGAGCCACGATTGCTGCCATTGCACTCCATCCTGGGCAACAAGAGCAAAACTCTTTCTCAAAAAAGAAAAAAGGAAAAAGCAACCAACATCTTATAGTATTGTATTTTATAAATAGAGTTAAAATTAATTAGATCTTCAGCCTGGAATAAGTATAATGCCCGCTGAGAAAAAGAAATGCTTTTTACACCACCACCAGCCCCAACTCATCTACAGTATTCTTTAGTCCATGTATCAGCAGTAAAGATGGATGACAAACTGACATATGACAAGATGATGAATAAGTAAAGATGGGTACAAGATGAAAATGGTACCTACTGTCTTTAAAATATTTGAAGACAATTGAAAGCCATGGAAAAGTTCTTATTTCTTCATTTTGTTCATTGGTAAATATTCTGCTTTACTTCTTTCCCTGACTCCTTAACTCAGCTGTGGACCAAGCACCTTAAGATCTGCTGTTTCTAACATTAAAAGGAGTCAACAAACCAAAAATGGAAGTGCTCTTGGGACAGCTGGTATCCCGAGTATTACAACCCATGTCCTGCCATTAACGTTTTCTACATTCTTTTTATCTCGTCTTATGTTCCACCCCCTTTTCTTGACTATGCACATGTTAAGGACCTTCACTTGTCTTACACTTTATTATGTATTTCACTTCTCAAAATCTTTCAATGAATTTTCACTTTGAAATAAAAGAATGCCCTAGAAATAGCTGGCCTGCTGACCTCTGAGATCTCATTTCCTGCCGCTCTCACAGCATCACTCCTCTGCTGTCACATCAGCTTTGTCATGGAGGCAACTCTCCCTACCAAGGCACCTTTGCTTCAGTGTCTCTGCAACTTCTGCTTCCTTTCCTGAAACGCTGTTCCCTAAGGCTCCCCCTTTTCCTTCAGTAACTTACTTAAAAGTCACTTTCTTATGTTTCTACTCTCCACCCCTTTATTTTTTAACCCTTTATCACTTCTTTACTGTCTCCCTAACTAGAATGAAAGGTCTACAAGGTAGAGATTTTTGCCATTTTTGTTGCCTTTTGTGTTCCCTAGAAATGAGCCTGGCACAGAGGAAATTCTCAAAAGTATGCATTGAATACATGCCTGAACACATGAATAAATGTCGTTTCACAACTGAACTTACTCATTATTTCCATGATTGATGCTTTGCTCTCCCTTCAGCCTCTAAGTCCTCTGTATTTCATTTTACTTTCCTTAATGGCCCCTTACCTATTATTTTTATTATTACTTCCCTGATTTTCCTTGCTCTCATTAGTCTGTTGGACCTCTGGTAATGTATTATCTACTCAGGATTAAAAAAAAATAGTGCATTCAATTTGAAGATCAATGAAGGCACAGACAAATGTGTTTCCATCTCATCATCCCCCACAATTTTGCACTTAATTGTAGACCTTTTTCTGTTCTTCAGAAGATTCCAGATCTCAGAGATGAACTAAGAGAAATATTTGCATCCAAGTACATGTAACTGAAACAGCAATATTAAAATGTCATTTATTTCATGAGGTAATTAAACAACTTGCTGAATTCAATACAAGTTAAGAGACAGAGATAATCCATGCCCTTCTCACCCAACCACATTCACTGCCTGTCTTATAACAGAAATTCCCTAAAAGCAAAATATGATAAATATTCACCATAAACTCAGGTCGCAAAGTTACAATGTAAAGGCAATATTTTTTGTAATAAAAATTGAGCAAAATCATTATATTGCTACCTATGTCACCTATTTTCAACTCCAGTTAAATTAATAAGTTGAAAGAAGCAAGACAGATGGCCTCCTTAGCATGAGAATCTTTGCACCTAGGTACACGTAGGTTTCTTCCAAAATGCTACCATTTTGTCCTATCAGCTTGAACATTCATCATAAAACACTTGAGATTATTATTTGAAAATGTATTAATGGACTCCCACTGATCATTCTTTCTCAAATTCTTACAGATGAACCCACAAACACACAAGTGTTTTCTTTTCAATCTCAAAAATTGTTTAAATAGTCCCTGAATAGCTCCAATTGTCCCCATGTCCTTTGTTAAAATATATATATATATTCACTTTCAGCATCACAAAAAAGTATTCTTTGGGGAAGGCCTGGCATTGGAGGGAAGTGACTGGAAAGATGCAACAGGCCATGCGTTGTGGCTCACACCTGTAATCCCAACATTTTGGGAGGCCGAGGCGGGTGGATCACGAGGTCAAGAGATCGAGACCATCCTGGTCAACATGGTGAAACCTCGTCTCTACTAAAAATACAAAAACTTAGCTGGGCACGGTGGCACGTGCCTGTAATCCCAGCTACTCAGGAGGCTGAGGCAGAAGAATTGCCTGAACCCAGGAGGCAGAGGTTGTGGTGAGCCGAGATCGTGCCATTGCACTCCGGCCTGGGTGACAAGAGCGAAACTCCGTCTCAAAAAAAAAAAAAAAAAAAAAAGATGCAACAGAATGTGTCTGCAGAAAGAAAAAGGAAATGAAAAGAGTAGTGATACCAAAAGAGTACTTGCTGAGCAAAGTTTTCGATGGCTTCATTTTTGTTTTGTTTTTTTTTGATTGTACTTTAGGTTCTGGTGTACATGTGAAGAGCATGCAGGATTGTTTCATAGGTACATACATGGCAAGGTGGTTTTCTGCCTTCCTCCCCCTATCACCTATATCTGGTATTTCTCCCCATGTTATCCCTCCCTACCCCTCACTGTCCCTCCCCAACTGACTGCAGTGTGTGATGCTCCCCTCCCTGTGTCCATGTGTTCTAATTGCTCAACACCCACCTATGAGTGATACCATGCAGTGTTTGATTTTCTGTTTTTGTGTCTGTTTGCTGAGAATGATGGTTTCCAGATTCATCCATGTCCCTATGAAGGACACTAACTCATCAATTTTATGACTGCATAGTATTCCATGGTATATATATGCCACATTTTCTTTATCCAGTCTATTGCTGATGGACATTTGGGTTGGTTCCAGGCCTTTGCTATTGTATACAGTGCCACAAGGAACATAAGTGTGTATGTGTCTTTATAATAGAATAATTTATAATTCTTTGGGTATATACTCAGCAAGGGGATTGCTGGGTCAGATGGTATTTCTATTTCTAGGTCCTTGAGGAAGCGCCACACTGTCTTCCACAATGGCTGCACTAATTTGCACTCCTACCAACAGTGTAAAAGTGCATTCAATTTGAAGTAAAAGTGTTCCTATTTCTCTACATCCTCTCCAGCATCTGTTGTCTCCAGATTTTTTAATGATCGTCAATGGCTTCATTTAAAAGCCATTATGGAAGACTGGGAATCAGATTTCTAAACACTTAAGAGACCCAACAGGACGACATTGCAAATGGAAGCATCACATTATTTTTCCTCTTTTTTTAACCCTTCATTTTTGTCTACGATATTTTTCCACAACTGTAATTTTCAATCAGAATTTTTTTGAAATTTCTGTGACAGCACTGCTCTGATATAAATAACACAACCAAGAGATATCCAGTAATTTCTGTCCCATGTTAGTCTCTGTGATTCAAAATGATTTGATTTTACTCTAAACCACGGATTTAAACTACTTTTTAAAAATTAAATGCTGCTTTAAAGAAATAAAATGACAAAAATCTATATTCTAACATTTTCTAAAATACGTTCAGACTAATTTCTATACAGGCTCATTCTGTACCTGAAAATGGGAGATAAGACAATTAGATTTCACACTATATGTATTCAAAAATAACTATATTTTCAAAATCGCTGTACATATTTGAAATTAAATTAAAATGTATATATTCAGAGGAAGGGTATATGAAATGCAAAGAAGCAATTAAAATATCCAAGTATAATCACATCTTAATTTTAATTTTCTGATAAAGAGCTCACCCATGCACAGGACACTGTGTTATCTATCACTGCAACTATCCACAGCCCTGGCTTGCCTCATTTAGCTGTGTCTTCTGTTTTGTTTACATTCTTATTTCTTAAAGCATCACACTCATAGCTCTAATTTCTTAGAAACTCTGGTACAAGTTCTTACAATTCTATTCCCTAATTTTCTTCAGCATTCCTTCCCCAAAAGCCCATGAGAACTTTATTTGGAAAAGCTTTGTTTCCTCATTTGAATTCTAATTTTCAGAATTATTATACTTTCGATGACTAGTTTCCTGCTTATTACATTATATCCCTATACCCATCTTTCATAGCTATTAATTTATACCAATTGTCTGAAATGAAAATACTTATTCTATGCAAGTGTATCCATTTCAAAGTTTGAAAATCAAAAGAACATTAGACGCAAAGTTGGAAAACCTGATTTTAAAGGCTGGATTTGTCATTCACTGAGAGATTTTTGCCTAGTTATGCAACATCTCTGAATTTTATGCTGCTCATCTGAGGCCTGTGAAGGACAATAACTGCCCTACTCATGTGGCAAGGATTCAACCAGTATCAAATGAGAAGTATGAAATAGCAGTAGGGAATGTGGAGGAGCAGAGTGGATGAGACATACACACAGAGAGATACACACTTACTTTCTATCTATTTATCAGTCTATGCATCTATCTATCTATCTATATATATATTTCTGAAGAGAGAATAATTATCAAGTATTTTTCTAGAAAGAATTATTAATCAATTATCTACATTTACTAGGGCCTTATTTCTAAGATTTCAAGACTGATTAGTCAAGACCAGATGTCAAGGAGTCCAAAACCATCGCTCAAGTGGATGTTTTAGAAATTGCTGTGCTTTAGAGCAAGAGTTCTGACCCTAAAGCCCTGGACTCAGGGCTACCTTCACATAAGCTATATATGCCCAGTTTTTCTGGTTTAAATTAAATCTAGTAAGAAATCTGTACGCCATATTTCTAACTTTCAAAAACTTTTCAAAAAATATTTCTGACATCATTCTCTATTGCTCACGAAAATAACACATTTACTACCCTGACCAAAATAGCAAGGAAAAATAATATATAAAAACAAAAAATCTAGCCTTACAAAAAAGATATCAACACTCAGTAACTTGGCCAGGAGACACTAAAGAAATTGACAGCACTGGGATGTTTGTTTGTTTTTGTGTTTCTGAGGTTTGTCCCTACAGAACATTGAGGCACTGAGTCTGATCAGTTGACCAGCCAGGGTTGCATAGTATTTCTGTGGTGCTTTGTCATTTCTAAAGCCTGCAGTGACATTATATGACTCTCTCCAAATATTTTTGTTACCTTTTAAACACTGGGTTTTATACATAGAGATATAAGGCTTTTAATAAAAAGAAGAAAGGAGGGAATATATTTGTATATTAAGAGTTGAACTATAAAATCCAGTGCTAAACGGTTCACAGCAGATGGGCAAGATTACCTTAAGGAGACAGAAGTGTTCATGGGTATGTAAAGATCAATTGAAATTTATCTAATATAAATCTAAGAAAAAATGAATAACTTAAAAAGATTATTTGTCAGCTCTGGAAATACAGTAAAAGGAAAGGCATGGTCGTAAGTGTAGTCAAGACCCATAAGAACAATGTCCAGAAAAGAAATTACCTTCATTAAAAGTCTTTAACTATGAAGGCCTCACCAGCCCATCTTTATTGTAAGACAGCATGTGAAAAGGATTACATTTGATACAGGCTAGGCACTGGTTGAAGTACTTCACATGCAAGATTTAATCTGAGATAAATAATCATAATTTTACTGAGTATAGTGAGATAAAAAGTTAAAAAATATTTATCTAGGGTTAGAGAGCTTGTAAGTGATCATGCTGAGATTTGATAGTTGAATTCAAGAACTTTTGTACTATACTACTTAAATTTTGCCCTAGCCATCTACATTTTATCCAATAGGTGTTTTCATTCCATGTACATCAAATAATTTTGTGGCTGATTTTTAGTTTTCCTGGTATCTTTATTTTAGACCTAAATATTCTGAGTTTTTAATGATTATGTATACGCTCACCACTCACCAAGCTTATACAATTGATGTATAAAAGAATGCAAATACATTAACAGTAAATCAATAAAGTTAGTAAAATAGTAAATTAATGATTTACATTCTGCTTTCATACATCAATTGTATAAGCTTGATGAGTGGAAAGCTGCTACAGGGACAGATGGATTTCTTCAGGTGTAATGACAAAACCAGGATTCTAGCCCTGCTTACTTACCAAATAACTTTCTAGTAATTTAATTGGGCCAAGTAGTTTTTCAAGACAGGTGAATAAGGAATAAGAAGTAATCTAATAAATTAGTTCATTTCTTAGATTTGAGTCAGAGCAAAAGATAAGGGTAAATACAGAACCCTAAATTAATGGAGCATGAAGGAAGAACTGGTTTGGAAGCTGAAGGCTAACCAAAACAAGTATCTTATGTAATCTACTCATTTTGAATCTCATTCTATTCAAGTTGTCCTTCCCTGTGATATAAAGAATAACAAAAATAAACTCCATAAGAACCACATACTTGAACAAAACTGCCTTACAACTTCAAGAACTGAACATTGGATGGTTACAGGGAGATATGTTTCCAGAGATGACTGGGTCTGATTTGGTGTCAGGAAAGAAAATGGAAACAGAACAGTCATTCTCCACTGGGTAAATATAAGATCACTGGCTAATGCCTTTAGAATAAATATAAAAATGAATTATTGTTACATATTATGGTGATAGAACCCACTGATTATTACAGGGGTCAAGTTATGATAGGGATAGTGGGCTAACTGTGCAAACTTCTTCATGCTATTGTGAAGTGTACATGAAGTGAGTTTGTTTTGGGCAGGTGGTTATTTAAATATCATGCAAAAGTTTATTTTCAGATATTTTATCAATGGCACCAGTCTCACACAGTCCATATAGCACCACAAAATGAAACAAAAGAAAACTTCAAACCAATGTGGTCAAAAGTTATAGTGAGTTCCAATTTTGCTACTAACATGATATATGGCTTCCACATTACAGAATAAGCAATTCCATACAGTTTTCCCATATATATATAAAGACACACATTTCACATCCTAACAATGTGTAAGTACAGAAGAAACAAATGTCTCTTTCCCAATTATTAGAGTAGGTACTGTAGGGAAATCCTCAAAAGAAACACAAAAAACAAACAAAAATTTTCTTACCTCCAGAACTTTACACTCTTGAAAATTCAACTAGTCAAACATGTTTAGGAGGGAATATTTACATAGGTATGAATACAGATATCCATGTAGATATGAACACATATATGGATATAAATATGGTACACATACATGAACCTCTCTAAGGTACAGGATTTTAGATGGATAATATGAGAAACGCAGGACAGAATCTTCGGCAATCACCTTCCCTCTGTGATTTTACACATTTTGTAATTCAATTTTTTACAAATATAAACTTATTTTATAATTCAATTCAAAATGCATTTTGAATTGAACAAATGTTATATTTTTAATTTTTTGAATTATTTTGTAATTGTATTATTGTAGCAGCATTAATATTTTCAAGGACAGAGAGTAGCAAGGTAATTTAGATTTCATAATGTAGGGCACTAAGTTTTTCCAGAGATCAGATGTCCTGAAGCCTCATTTTTAATGGTGTGTTCATAATTGTCTTTTCCACGTGGCTACATTAGGGCCTGTTGTAAATCCAATAGCAAACTGCAAGGCATATATTATAAACTTTCAAAACTTTATAGACACTGTGATATAGTTTTCACTTGAAAATAAATTCCTCTGTAAAGTAACTAAGGCATGAACAACCTTGTACAATTATGGTATAATTCACACCAGTTAAAAAAAAAAAAAGATGAATAGAGCCCACTGTTTTATTAGATTCCACCAGATATCTTTAAACATGATAAAGGACTTTTACACACATCATGAGTTCAAGTCTCAGGCAGTTTTTTGTGGAAAGGGTAATTTAATTCACTTACTAAAGCAAACACACCTGAATTACAGGGAGATACAGGCCTGCTCTGCTATGGTATCCGTGAGACTGCTATTTACCAGACATTATGATAATAAAAAGCCCACATTTCTTTGTTCCTAACATGAGAATGGAAAGTTCATGCCAATTTTTCTAGCTTAAAGTGGCAAGCAGCAGCTTACATAAGAGATCAGCAAGTGACTTTTTAAATACAGCAGTGAGCCAGACAGCAGAAAGCCCTGTAACCCAAATAGTAGTTTGTGTTAAGACACATTTCACATTTATCCTGGTATTCACTTTTTGCTTGACTCTGAGCCTAATTGCCAGGAATTTCACATATCTGCAAACATACATGGAAAATTGACCTTAAAATGATTATTGTATCTTCTAAGAGAGTTAATGCTCTAAAGAAGTAGGTCAGGTATATGGAAGCCTCCAGCCTGGGCAAAGAGGTCTTACTTACTTAATCGGACTGGTGGAGAGCTTTATAATGTTGCAGAGAGTTATTTGGAGAATTATCATGCCTTTAGTCTTTAACTCTCACTGTCTCTTCATGTTGTAATGTAGGTCTCCTTTTCTTAAGGAGTCACCTTATGGAAAGAAACCAGCAATATTAATTTTGCCATATCAGTTCTGATTTATCTTACTGCTAGGTCGTTTCTCAACTTTTGGGATACACTATGTTCTACGTCTCTGAAGTTTTATATTAAAGCTGGCACAATATGGGGACAGAATAGGTACTCAGTTAATGTTGGCCTATGTCATCCACTTGCACCACTTCGATTTGAAATTTCCAGAAGGTAGGGCAATCTTTCTATTCTGGTTTTTGAGAGAGAAGCCTATGTTTCATTCCCTTTTATATCCAGTGCCACAAATGGACCAATTCTTTTCTGTTATATCCAAGTGACAATGTGAAATAAGGTAGCAATAAGACATCCTTGGAGAAAACATACGGGATATATATATAAATAACACTTTGTCTCCAGTTCTAAAGTTTTGTTTCAGAGGGTTTTCAGCAGGTAAATGACAAACAGTCTCTTGAGTCAGATGGAGGCTCTGAGAAGAGCACAATCTGTAAGAACATTTGAGGAGAATACATAGGTTACAGCATCTGAAGACTCAAGTAGCACAACAATGGGGGGAAATGAAACTGCCCTGCTTAAAGATGCTGTACATCTATTCCCCATGCATTAAGAATTTACAGTTGGATTAGTTCCTATGAAATTATTCAAATTAAAAATACTTTATTAATGAGATTTCCAGGCAGTTTGTTAAAAGCAAAACTTGACAAAACTCTTTATAACATACCTGCCTACAATGTTCCCTTACGAAAAACCATAGATGCTTGTAAATTCTTGGATGAGGGGGTAAAGTACCAGACACAATGTGTGAGGCTGGGAGAAATAAAAGACAATCTTGATTCTTAACTAATATGGAATTGAAAGAAACCAGTTTGACTACTTCCTCATATAATCACTATGAACATCTTAATTTTCATAGCCACTATATAGGTAGATCTTATTATTACCTCTATTTAATAAATAAGATGCCTGAGGCTCAAAGAATTTCAGTTATTTTATATCAAGCAACACAGCTATTTTACCAGTCAGCATTCTCTCTGGTAGTGCTATCATCTTCTTCATGTCCACACAGAATCCTACAGACCTTCACACAGCAAATGAAGAGACTAAAGCTGTCCTCCGACATCTAAGCCTGGCTCGACTGTGGAAGATGCAAACTGCCTTACAGATCCAGAAGAAGAATAAGTGAGAAAGAATAAACAGTTTCTCCCATGGAAATGGTTTATATGACAGGCTTTTGTATTCCCATAACAGCTGTAAAGACTCAGACTATAAATCTGCTATACTTAAGTATATATATGATTCGTTTTTTCTGTATATACTCTCTTACATTTCTGTTAAAGAAACCTCTGTTCATCCTTCAGTAGTCATTAAAATGTCATCTGCTATGGAGACTTCACTGTTTATCTCAGAAAACATTTAAGAAACAAGTCTACTTGTTTTACTCAAGTTTAACCATATCTTTATTATACATTGGACTATAGTTGCTTATGTGTTTACATATCTATCATTTTCCTCCAGATTGACTTGAAAAAACTGCTCTGTAACACGTAGTAGCTGCTCCTAAGATAGTGTCACTGATGAGAAAATAAGCATGATATATTGTTTAAAGCGTAATTTACAAGCAAACAGTCTAAAAAAAGACAAAATACTGACAATTGTAACCACTTAGTAGGGTTACTTGAAGTGATAAATCATCCCACTTTTATTTATCTGTATTTCCTAATTTTTCAACACTAATCATCTTACTCACTGAAAGTGAGAGACATTAAGATGCCTACGTTATTTCAGTCAACTCTGTATGAAACTGTATTCTGCTTTATCTCATTCACTTAACGCATAAGAAATAAACAGAAGCTTTGACACAATATAAATGGAGTGGAGAGAAGAAACTAAGGTTGGAATAAGAAAAAAATCAGGTTTGGTAAAACGGTCAAATCAACTGAGATTATTCAACTGGAGAGAAATTATTATTTAGCAATGATATGAAAGATGAAGGCATATGAAAATAGAGTAGCAGCTATTATTCATCTGCATATATGTTTGAATATTTTTGAAAAAACAGGAAAAGAAAAAAGTGACTTGCAATTCAAAAAGAATAGATTTAAATAATATACAAGAAAGACTTTTAACTATTAAAATGGTTAAGTACTATACCAGATTACTAAAAGTATAAGGAAATATTTTTTGAAGGCTTATAAAATTGGTCTGGAATAATTTTTAAACTGTCATTTGTGCAGGCAGAGGGATAGTTAGTTTGACTGTTAAAGGTCTTTCGCAGTGCTTTGCTTTTATAGTATGATGGATTTTGTAGGAATAACACCTATTTCTCTTATGACATTAAGTGACTTATTTAAAACTTTCCAGAAGCCAAAAAGCCCTATCCCCAGTTCTCTACTGACATGTAGTTTTTATTTTCTAACTCTCCAAGGTGGAAAATAGATTTCTTAAATGTAGGGACTGGGATTTTGGCAATCCCGTAAAGCTTCTGCATTCTGAATTCCCAACTCAGATCAAATTCATTTTATGCTCCACTAAATGCATATCATCTCTGAGAAGCAATTTTTCCTCTTTAAAAATCTAACCCTTCCTCTTTCTTTTTTCCTCTTGACTCCCCTACTGACAAGTTCAGTTTTAGCCAAAGATGAATTTTAGCTCCGTGGTTTCTTATGAACTTAGATGATGACAATAAATTCGTTGTCATTTGTGGAAAAGGAAACTGAGAAGAGGAGTAACTAGATAGAAAGATCTCCTCTTTTAACTTTACTGCACCTGGGAACATGCTAGATTTGCAAATTCTCTAGCGCCATTCCAGGTCTAATGAATTAGAAATCCTGCGGGAGGGGCCAAGAATCTGTATTTTAACAAGCCCTCCATGTGATTTTGATGCCAGCTAAAGTATGAGAAACGTGTATAGAACTGGAATTCAAATTGGCAAGAATATATAGAATGCTCAAACGTAGCTAAAGATTAACCCTACAAAATTAGATAGGACCAGAAAAAAAAAATCATGTCCTTGTGGATTACATGAATGCCATAATGACCCTCAGAAAAATTATGAGGAAAGTGACAACCATTCATTTACATCAGTTCATTGTAGAGGTTTCCCCTGACACCCTTCCCTGTAGCAGTCCACTGACAGTCTTTGTTATACAACGGGTTTCATTTGTGTTGTAGCCCTAAGCACTATCTTAAACTGTCTTACTTATTTTTTGGTTGTGCTTTGTCTTATCTCATTTTACTAACAGCTTTTTGAGGGCACCGATCTTGTCTGTCTTATACCATATTGAATTTCCACTGCTTGGAATATTACTTGTTATACAGTAGGCACTTAATAAATGAGTTTTGTTTTGTTTTTGTTTTTTTGAATGAATTAAATCAATGTGTAACTCACTAGAGTTGCAGGAGTGAGAAACACCCATATCCTGACTTCATGAAGTTGACTAGCCGGGTGGCATTTCTGTTTTACAGTATTACATTTTACACAACATTTAGATCGCTGGAGGGTGACTGGAGGCAGGACTAAGAGAGGAAAACTAATTTGAATGCTGTTGTTGTCATCAAAGTCAGAGCTAATGGTGACCTCTAGCAGAGAAATGCCAATGGAAGTCAATAGAAATAGATAAATGTGAGACACAGAGAGAAGATAGGGAGCCTTCTGTGATTCATAAAATGTAAGTGGCATGAGTCTAGGTATAAGGGGTTAGATTCTGGCTTAAGCTATCAAAGACAGGAACAAGAACACCATTTGCAGAGATGGGGAGCAAAGGAGAGAGGTAAGCAGGGCTGCAAATATCACAGGAAATATACTAATGTTAGATTATTATTTGTTGTCTATCTGAAATACAAACAACTGGGTGTCTTGTATTTTTATTTGCTAATAAAATACAGCATAAAACAAAGAGCTTGTTTGTGAAAAGGCATGTAGTAATCAACAGATTCCTTTATAGAGAAATCTAAATGATAAACTGATAACATTACACTCCAATCACTCAGTTATTTCACTCACAAATAAAAGCAATGGGCTGACTTCAGTTTCTAAGAAGTGTGAGGTCATGTATATTTTGCACAGGAAACTATGAAATACCTAGGGGACTATTCTTCATATTATTATTAAAAGATAATTGCCCCTCTGCATGTGGAAGGAAGGTCGATGAAGATGAATTACAAGATTTTTGCCAATTACCCTATTGTCAAGTTTTAGATTGGTAAACTGTGGATCTCAGCGTGAATATCCTTCCTCAGTGAGTTTTTTGATACCGTGAGATTCTTGAGAGAAAGAAAGGCAAGGGAGGGGAATCAGATTAATGTTATCCTGATTGTGATTACACATATCCTTATATTCACATAATTGTTTGTAGTTTTGAAAACATTTTCGCATCCATTTGATTTTATTTAAGTTGTCTGGTTACTCTGAATGTCATTAAAATGTATCTCCATTTGAACAGATGAGGGACATTAAATTCTTTGAGAGATCACACTTTACAAAGTAGCAGAGACAACACTCATAACACGTACTTCTATTCACAGTTCAGAATTCAGTTTTAAGCTATGGCTAATGGGGAAAAACAAGACAAATTTATCAATAGATGTACATACAAAGATATATTTTCCCAATAAAGGTAGTTGGTTATCTGAATACACACCTTGAAAGAATGTATTGCAAGATAGCTGTGGTAAAAAGCTTTCCCAAAATTGCTTCTAAGAAAGGCACTGTAGAGGTGCTAATCAGGGTGGAAGAATTCTTGGGCAGCTGCTGAGTGGTGCTGGGACACCGTGAACTTATCACAGCAACCAGCAGTAACTGCAGACTCAGTGAACATCTGCAGCAGTTAATGTCAACATAAGCCACCATTGCTGAAAGCTGATGCTGATTGGATAATTGATGGAAAATGATCTTAAAAGGAATAATCACAAACAGGAGAAACAGAAAAACTGTTAGGTAAAGCCACCTATGGCAGAACACACCAATGAATGCAGATGGAGTTTCATGTAAAAGAAGACTATGCTTCCACCAACTCTGCCTCATTTACCATCCCAGCAAGAGTGTCATTTTTCAAGGAGAAAAAAAGTGTTTTCTGTTTATTGGAGTGAAACTGGAATTTATAAATCTATTCTTATCTCCATCATTAAGAAGGAAGAATAACAATTACCCACAATGTGATAAAACAGGTTAGAGGACCTGGATTTCCATCACAGGGGTCCTGAAAGTCTCCTAGTGTCCAGAACCCAGTGCCTCAGGAAGCAGACACAGAGCCTTATTGCTCCGAAGCCTTCAAAATATGCCTCTGCAGGCCCTGAGACATGGGACTCTGTTTCCTCAGGCAATAAATAAAGGGTTAACTTAGGCCAGGTTGTTTTCAAATTGTTCTGAAAAGCTTTAAAGGTTTCTTAAGTGCCCCAGGAGTCAATTGCCAGGCAAGAGTTGAGAGGAGTTCAAATAAGCCCCCCTACCCCCACCCCACCCTCTGCAACTTCTTAAATCAGATCAGCTCTTCTATATTCATGTGGGGATTCTGCATATGAATTTGTTTGAAATGTATTTCCTGTGACTATGAAATTTGAAAATATCTAGACTAGGTCAGTACAAACTTTCCTAGTAACTTTAAAATTTTCATTTATTAGCAAGAACATTATATCTTGGTGCAAAATGTTTAAAGTTTAGAGTGCCAGTGTATTCAAAAGTATAATACTTTATTCCTCCCCCCGCCCCCCCAACTCTCTCTCTTTCTCTGCCTCTATTCTCGGCCTTTCCTAGTGACTATGAATTCCATCATTATTTCTTGATTATATATTTGCTTGGCATTTGTCTATCATTACCAAAACAACCTCAGATTTGCAGAGAAGGCTCCAGCTGGAAAAATAAGCTTCCCGTTCAGGCCAGTCCTGTTTCTAATCTGCTGCTGTTGTAGGAAATTCCCTTTAGGGATTTCTTTACTTCCTATTGCTTTGCCTTTTCTGCTATAAACCTCACAAATATTAATCTTTTCTGGTCCCCATTTTCCCTTACTGCCTAACTTTTTTTTTCCTGGTCTAAAATGCCTGCCAGTACTTTTCACACTTCATCATGTCTCCAGGAATGCTGGCCCTAGGTCAAAGCCAGAGGCTGCAACTTGACAAGACGTGTTGCAAGGTGGCTTTCCCTCCACACTCTACAGCTGTCATCTTCTCTCAAGTCCCTGGACTGCAAATTAGTGAGTCAGCATGGGATCATGGTATGCTGCAATTCCTATTCATTAGACAAAGAAAAAGAAGCTTCTATGATTTGCTGTGTTTTCTTGTTTCCGTATCTAAAAAAATAATTAACACATAAATTGGTGTTTGCTGGTTTCGCTTGAGGGTACTCTGATTCATACAATCAGAAATCATAATAAAGGAGTTGAAAACGCCTTTTCCTGGAAGAAAATGATTCACAAATAACAGTTTGGCCATAAGAATTCTATTACCCTTTAAGAGAAAACAGATCCATTGCACCAATATTGTTTACTATTCAAATTTTTCTTTGGACGATTGTGACAGCTGTGGTAGTTTCGGGGCACAGAAGAGCAGAGACTCTTAATTTAGAGGAAAAGCAAGCAGCATTCTTCAAGTCTTCTCTCAGTTAAAGAAAATTAAAATCATGGCTTTCTATATCCTAGACACTATGTTCTAATAATATCACATTTTAATGATGTGGTAATTGATATAGGGATTGCCCTTTGTTCTTAAAACTTGGTCTTAAAAACTTACTGGAATAAACTTTATACATTGCTGGAATAAGAACATAATTAGAATTCCTTTTTTTTTTCCTGGTAAAAACAGAAATGTTTTTTAGCTTTAATGATGATCTAGACCATATCTAAAGTGAATAAACATCTGGGTCTTCCCATGATAAATGCTATATATAAAGTTTAGTTTCAAAGTCATATATAAACATAAAAAGTTAGACATTTACTTATATACTCTTTTAGCTTTATTCTGGCTATCATTTAGAATGAGACAAGTAATAAATGTATCGTAGAAAATAAAATTCAGTCAAAAAATGTGTACGGCTCACCATTTCAACCAATTCATGAGAGAAAAATGTGTATAGCCATATGGTCAAAGGAAATGTGCCTGAAAATTGGCTGTACATAAATCTATGGATGACAGATGATAATACACTATACTTAGATAAGAAAAGTGATATCGTTTGACTCTGTGTGCCCACCCAAATCTCATCTTGAATTGTATTCCCATAGTTCCAACATGTTGTGGGAGGGACCCAGTGAGAGATAATTTGAATCATGGGGGCAGTTCCCCCATACTGTTCTCCTGGTAGTGAATAAGTCTCAGGAGATTTGATGGTTTTATCAGGGGTTTTGTTTTTGCACCTTCATTTTTCTCTTGTCACAACTATGTAAGAAATGCCTTTCTCCTCCAGTCATGATTCTGAGGCCTCCCCAGCCATGTGGAACTGTAAGTCCAATTAAACCTCTTTTTCTTTTTTATTGTTTTTATTGCATTTTAGGTTTTGGGGTACATGTGAAGAACATGCAAGATTAGTTGCATAGGTATACACGTGGCAGTGTGATTTGCTGCCTTTCTCCCCTTCACCTATAGCTGTCATTTCTCCCCATACTATCTCTCCCCAACTCCCCACCCCCTGCTGTCCCTCCCCTATTCCCCCCAACAGACCCCAATGTGTAGTGCTCCCTTCCCTGTGTCCATGTGTTTTCATTGTTCAATACCCTCCTATGAGTGAGAACATGCGGTATTTCATTTTCTGTTCTTGTGTCAGTTTGCTGAGAATGATGTTCTCCAGGTTCATCCATGTCCCTACAAAGGACACAAACTCATTGTTTTTGATTGCAGCATAATATTCCATGGTGTATATGTGCCACATTTTCCCTGTCCAGTCTATCATCGATGGGCATTTGAGTTGATTCCTGGTCTTTGCTATTGTAAACAGTGCTGCAATGAACATTCGTGTGCATGTGTCCTTATAGAACAATTTATAATCCTTCGGCTATATACCCAGTAATGAGATTGCTGGCAAACCTCTTTTTCTTCCTAGTCTCAGGTATGTCATTATCAGCAGCATGAAAATGGGCTAATACAATAAACTGATACCAGTAGAGAGACAGTCTGCTGAAAAGAACCCCAAAAATGTGGAAGTGACTTTGGAACTGGGGAACAGGCAGAGGCTGGAACAGTTTGGAGGGCTCAGAAAAAAATAGGAAAATGTGGGAAAGTCTAGAACTTCCTAGAGACTTGATGAGTGGATTTGCCCCAAATGCTGATAGCAATATGGACAATAAAGTCCAGGCTGAGATGATCTCAGACGGAAATGAGGAACTTGTTAGAAACTGGAACAAAGGTGACTCTTGTTATATTTTGGCCCTAGAGATCTGTGAAACTTTGAACTTGAGAGAGATGATGTAGGATATTTGGTGGAAGAAATTTCTAAGCAGCAAAACTTTCAAGATGTGACTTGAGTGCTCTTAATGGCAATCAGTTTTAAAAGGGAAATAGAGTATAAAAGTTTGAAAAATTTGCAGCCTGACAATGCAATAGGAAAAAAAGTCCCATTTTCTGAGAAGAAATTCAAGCCAGCTGCAAATATTTGTGTAAGTAATGAGGAGCTGAATCTTAATTCTCAAGGCAATGGAAAAAATGTTCAGGGCATGTCAGAGACCTTTGTGGCAGCCTCTCCCCCATCACAATCCTGGAGGTCTAGGAGGAAAAAAGGATTTCCATCCTAGAAGAGGGTCCCCAGGCTGTGTGCAGTCTAGGGACTTGGTGCTCTCATCTCAGCTGCTCCAGCCATGGCTGAAAGGGGCCAACATAGAGCTCAGGCTATGGCTTCAGAGGATACAAGCCCCAAGCCTTGGCAGCTTCCACGTGGTGTTGAGCCTGTGAGTACTCAGAAGTCAAGAATTGGGGTTTGGGAACCTCCAACTAGATTAGGAGGTTCCCAAACCTCCTGTTGGAGGATGTATGGAAATGCCTGGATATGCAGGCAGAAATTTGCTGAAGGAGTGCAGGTCTCATGGAGAACTTCTGCTAGGGCAGTGTAGAAAGGAAATGTGGGGCTGAAATCCCACACACAGAGTCCCTACTGGGACACTATCTTGTGGAGCTGTTAGAAGAGGGCTACCATCCTCCAGATCCCAGAATGATAGAGCCATCTACAGCTTGTACCATGTGCCTTGAAAAGCCACAGACACTCAACGCCAGCCCATGAAAGCAGCCAGGAGGAAGGACATACCCCACAAAGCCTCAGTGGGGGAGCTGCCCAAGACCATGGGAACCCACCTCTTGCATCAGCATGGCCTTGATGTGAGACCTGGAGTCAAAGGACATGATGTTAGAGCTGCTTTAAAATTTGACTGCCCCACTGGATTTTAGACTTGCATGAGCCCTGTAACCACTTGGTTTGGCCAATTTCTCCCATTTGGAATAGCGGTGTTTACTCAATACCTGTACCCCCATTGTATCTGGGAAGTAACTACCTGTTTTATTTTACAGACGTAGAGACAGAAGGAACTTACCTTGTCTCAAATGAGACTTTGAACCATGGACTTTTGGGTTAAAGCTAAAATGAGTTAAGACTTTGAGGAACTGTTGGGAAAGCATGATTGGCTTTGAAATATGAGTACATGAGATTTGGAGGTGCCAGGCGCATAAGTTCTTTTGATACGGTGTGGTGTGGTTTTGTACTCCCACCCAAATCTCATCTTGAATTGTATTCCCATAATTCCCACATGTTGTGGGAGGGACACAGTGGGAGGTAGTTTAAATCATAGGGATGGTTTCTCCCATACTGTTCTTGTGGTAGTGAATAGTCTTACAAGGTCTGGTTGTTATATCGGGGGTTTCTACTTTTGCATTGTCCTGATTTTTCTTGTCATTGCCATGTAAAAAGTGGTTTTTGACCTCCCACCATGATTCTAAGCCTCCTCAGCCATATGGAAGTGTAACTCCAATTAAACCTCTTTTTCTTACTAGTCTCAGGTATGTCTTTATCAACAGTGTGAAAATGGACTAATACAGATGGACGGATAGATGGATGGATGGATGGATGTAGAGAGAGATAGAAAGATATGATAGAATTCTAATTGTCAAAAGAAAATTCAATCAATTTGCTTCATGTACTAAAAATATACTCAATAACTGTGGAACCATGGGACTAAGACTCTAAAATTCGGGTTTGAGTCTTTGGTTCTGTTTTATAAGCTGAGTGATGATAAATCATTTAACAACTGTTGGCTTAACCTTTCTGATATGGTTTGGATTTGCATGTCCCAAATCTCACCCAAATCTCATGTCCAGTTGTAATTCCCAGTTTTGGAAGAGGGGTCAGATGAAAAGCTATTGGATCACAGCAGATTTCCTGTTTGCTGGTCTCATAATAGTGAGTGAACAATCGTGAGATCTGCTTGTTTAAAAATGTGTTGTACCTTTCCCTTCTCTCTCTTCCTCCTGCTCTGGCCTTCCGTAAGTTTCTGTAAGTCTTTGCCTTCTGTATGTTTCTTAAGGCCTCTCCATCCATGCTTCCTGTACAGCCTGTGGAACTGTAAGTCAATTAAAGCTCTTTTCCTTATAAATAATTCAGTCTCAGGTATTTCTTTATAGCAGTGTAATTTCTCATCATCAAAATGGAGATAATATCTACTCTAATATTACTATCAAGATTACATATAAATATATATAATTTTAAAACTATAAACTATGATAAAACTATTCTAATATTTTAAAACTCATTATATTACATTGCCACCAGAATTAATTGATCTCAAAATTATTCACCTTGCGTTGTGAGTATTACAAAGCCACCACAAGGACCCTTTTTATTACTGTCTTCATTTCTGGTATCACTCATTGGGTTAAGTGATTAGTGTTTATCATCTCCAGCAACCACTGCTTTTAAAAAATCAGATACCCATGGTGTATATGTGCCACATTTTTCCAATCCAGTCTATTATCAATGGGCATTTGGGTTGATTCCAGGTCTTTGCTATTGTAAACAGTGCTGCAATGAACATTCGTGTACATGTGTCCTTATAGTAGAACGATTTATAGTCTTTTGGATATATACCCAGTAATGGGATTGCTGGGTCAAATGGAATTTCTATTTCTAAGGCCTTGAGGAATCGCCACACTGTCTTCCACAATGGTTGAACTAATTTACACTCCCACCAACAGTGTAAAAGTGTTCCTTTTTCTCCACATCCTCTCCAGCATCTGTTGTCTCCAGATTTTTTAATGATCGCCATTCTAACTGGCGTGAGATGGTATCTCAATGTGGTTTTGATTTGCATCTCTCTGATGACCAGTGATGATGAGCATTTTTTCATATGATTGTTGGCCTCATATATACACCATGGAATATTATGCAGCAATCAGAAATGATGAGTTCGTGTCGTTTGTAGGGACATGGATGAATCTGGAAAACATCATCCTCAGCAAACTGACACAAGAACAGAAAATGAAACACCGCATATTCTCACTCATAGGTGGGTGATGAAAAATGAGAACACATGGACACAGAAAGGGGAGTACTAAACACTGGGGTCTATTGGGGGGAAAAGGGGAGGGCCAGTGGGAGGGGGAGGTGGGGAGGGATAGCCTGGGGAGAAATGCCAAATGTGGGTGAAGGGGAGAAGAAAAGCAAAGCACACTGCCATGTGTGTACCTACGCAACTGTCTTGCATGCTCTGCTCATGTACCCCAAAACCTATAATCCAATAAAAAATTAAAAAAAAAAAAAGCTATTTTCCGCTACAAATCTAAAAAAAAAAAAAAAAAAAAAAAAAAAAAAAAAATCAGATACCCTATCTCTCTAGCACAAGGTAAGAAGCTCATAATAAAATTCATGTTTAAAGAAAGTGTGGACACTTATCAAACGTCTGTTGAAGTGAATAAATTATGCATCTTTATGTCCACCCCTACTTTGAGAAAGGAACTTTGATTAGTCAGACTACTGTTTTATTTATTTTTAAGTACTAGGGTACATGTGCAGATCGTGTAGGATTGTTACATAGGTATACCCATAATTAGACTTTTTAGAAATGTAGAGAAAAGAGTTTCATTATTAAACTGTCCAAAGTGCTCCAAATAAAAAGCAGAGTAGCTAGGAAGTTGAAAGAAAGGCAGAAACATTGTCATTTTAACCCACTGTATCTAAGCCTGTCCAGAACACTGCTGAGATCACACCTGGTTGTGAGATCTCAGTAATAAAAGAAAAAATAAAAGTCAGCATCTGGTTTCATGAGTGTAAAAACAGGAGAGATTTATGGGAAGGGAATCTGTATATTTTTTATAATATCATATCTGAGTAGACTGAATTTCACTATATATCTAACCCAATACTTTACTTTCCTGAAATTTTCAGAATTCTGATAAGCATTGAGTGCATATCACTCTGTTAGCATTATATAATCTTTGAAGTTTATTTAACATGCACCATATGATAATAGCTAATATTGTAGATACCTACAATACTGGTAGTAACATGAAATTTTAACATTAAACGTCCAAAAGGTCAGACACTGAGCTATCAGAGTGTGCTTAGGCTTGACATCAAAGTATCTTCTAGAAAGGCAATGCAGCCTCATATGCACCACACAATCTTGTGACACAAATTGAGATTTGTTGACAGATGTTTTATAGTAGTTTTTACTCTTCTCACAATTTTGAAGTTAACTTCACACCAGCAATAGGAAAGCAGTGTAAAATGTAAGTGTTTGCTTAAAACATTTCTCCTACATGACAGAAGGTAGGTCTGTGACTTATGATGCTAGCATTAAGAAAGAAATGCTCCTAATGCCAGCAAATGCTCATAACTGTATAAACCAAATGCTCATAACTGCAAAGCATATGTACAGATACACATGTGGACAGGTGACAAGAATAGTTTAAATCACACAGTATTCAAGAGAGGTAATGAGAAGGCTAATTTAAAAATTAAAAATATACAAAAGACAAATGGAAAGTAAAATACATTGCTGTATCTACTGATAATTTCAAGTCACAGAGAAACAAAATTTTGAAGAAATACAAATTTCAAAATTTGTAAAAATAAATGTTATAAGATATGGCACAAGATAGAAATCTTGTTTTGTTTTTCAACATAGGAATATTCAGTTATTCCAGCACTATTTTATGTTTTCATTCAAATTTCAGGATTTTTTTTTCTATTTCTGTGAAGACTGTCATTGGAATTTTGATAGGGATTCCACTGAGTCTGTAGATCACTTTGGGTAGAATGAACATATATATATACTCATGGGAAATTACTAAGGAATTGCTTTTTGTCAAGTGAACAATTTTGCATATATATGTATATATGTGTATACACACACACACATATACTCATGGGAAATTAATAAGGAATTGCTTTTTGTCAAGTGAACAGTTTTGCATATATATGTATACAAACACACACACACATACACACAGAGAAAGCACTTATTTTGATATATAGAGAGAACATTATACAGATGATAGATAGTACTTATTTTGTCTGCATATGATTCTAGAGGATAAAGGAGTACATAAAGCAAAATTCTAGAATAGAAAACAGAGCCCTAAACAAGCAAACAATTAAATTTTTTAAATCTGATAAAAATCTTTAAAAGAAAATAAAATAGAATGCTATAACAGAATAATGGGGCTGGGAATTTGAAATGTATTACTAGGGAAACAGAGGAGGTCCCTGAGGAGGTGATATTTGAGGAAGACCAAATGATCAATGCTGATGAAGTGCAGAGAGCAAGTGAGTGGACTAAGGAGACATTGAAGAGGTAAGGAGAGACTAGATCTCCCAGGCCCAGTGAAATTCTGGTAAGGGGTTGTTACAGATTGAACTATGTCCTCTTTTAATTCAAAAGTGAAAGCCTTACCCCAGTGTAACTGCATTTGGAGACAGGGACTTAAAAGATGAAAAGTTAAATGAGGTCAGAAGTGTGGGGCCTTATAATCCAATATGACTGGTGTCATATAAAGAGGAAGAGACATTCGGGCGCAAGGCACATGAGCACAGAAAGGTCCTGCAGGGACACAGGAAGAAAGCTGTCATCTGCAAGTCAATGAGAGATGCCTTAAAAGAAACACACCCTGCTGGTGCCTTGATTTTGAAAATCCAGGATCCAGAACAGCTAGAAATTAAAATGCCATAGCTTAAGCCATGTCGTTTGTGGTATATTGTTATGGTAGGCCTAGCAAACTAATATAGATGTTTAGATTTTGGATCTACTCTATGATAAAAACATTAGAGTGTTTCAGGCAGGCCTATGGAATGATTTAATAGATATTTTAAGATCACTTCAGCTACTGGAGTACAGAATGGAATGTAGAGAAGTGGGAGACCTTTTAGGGAGTTGACGTTATTAATGGTATGAACAAGAATAGTTTGGTGCAGATAGAGGGAAGTTGGTATATGAAATCCATATTTTGGAGGATGAATTGACAGGCCTGCTGCTGAAGGGAGGGGAGGAATGAAAGAAAAGAGAAATCAAGGATTATTCTCCAGTTTGGGTTGGGCACATGGGTGAATGGTTGTGGAATTTGCTGAAATGAGGAGTAAGTGAAGAGAATGAGGGATGTAATGAGCTCCGTTTGGGATATGTTAACTAAAAGAGAGGTTCAAAATAGATACTAACAAAAGAGATGATAAAAATAAACCTGAAAGGAGATACTTATGAGGTAAGGACTAAAAACCAAGCAAATCACTCATTGTATCTCCTTGTAAAAATGCAGTGATTTTTCCATGTAACATTCATTTTAAGTAGATTTCCATTTAGTCCTGATGTTCATCTAGAATCTACAAGAACTGGGGAAACATTACCTCAAAGCTTAGCTGTCATAAAAACAAAATAACCTATTTCTAAGCCATTTCTACTACATAAAAACCAGAAAATTTAACATAATACAGTACATTAGAAGTATCAAGTAGAATTCTTTACTTCTTTGAGAATGACAATATTCATATATTTAGGTCTTACACATGTGTTAGGTATGCAAATAATTTTTGTTGATGACAATCTAAGTACATTATTTAGATTTTATAGTAGGAAGATTTCCTAAAATATGAATACTTCTTGACATAAAGTTTTTTTATTTGATATGTTGAGCAAAGTTTTATGAAGAGCAGTTTATAAATATTTTTAAATGACTCTGCTTATTTTCACTGAGTGCTTTTCATATTTTCACATTCAATGATTCCACTTCAGTAACACACTTGACATTAAATGCTTGCACGGAACTGATGCATTTTTACATAACTTCTTATCCTAAGGGCTTGATTTTGTCAAGTTTATTTTCCCTTATTATTTTTCTGATTATATACTCATGGGAAAACACTAAGGAATTGCTTTTTGTCAAGTGAACGATTTTGCATTTTCTAATCTCAAATTGTAGGGTTGTTTTCACTACTTCTTTCATTCTGGAAATACATTCTGCTAAATCTCACTAAGCCCACAATGATGTATAATTTCATTTGCATGATATGGCCCCTAAAGGTTATAAACTAGGGAACACTTGGGATGGAGTTTGATTCTTTAGATCTCAATGTATTTCGTTAATTCTAATAGAAATCGCATGCCCCAATGATTGTACAACCACATCCTTACAAAGGAAACATAAATTGCTAGCTGTGTAGAAGGAGATCATTTACCTAGATGAATGATCTGTAAGAAATTATCATATGTGATTACAGGCGGGGGGATCATGAGGTCAATAGATCGAGACCATCCTGGTCAACATGGTGAAACCCCGTCTCTAATAAAAATACAAAAAATTAGCTGGGCATGGTGGCGCGTGCCTGTAATTCCAGCTACTCAGGAGGCTGAGGCAGGAGAATTGCCTGAACCCAGGAGGTGGAGGTTGCAGTGAGCCGAGATCGCGCCATTGCACTCCAGCCTGGGTGACAAGAGCGAAACTCCGTCTCAAAAAAAAAAAAAAAAAAAAAAAAAAAAAAATCATATGTGAACACACTTGATACACAGTGCATATTTTGATTTTCTAACCGGTATGTTCAAGAAGCAAACTATGACCTCTTGAATAAGCCAGTGTGTTGGAAAGCTACATGTAAAGTTGTTACCGAATTTAAACATTCGTGTTATTTTCATTGCTGTTTTACCTGAAGTCTGTTTTGCAAATGTGAATACTGATATGAATGAACCAAAAATACCAAAATTTGAAGAAATATTTTCTGACATTATTAGCAGTAAATCATTTTTTCAAGATTTGGAAATAATATCTTCCAAATATAATAATCCACAAATTCAGCTAATTTTTTAATTATCTCATTGAGGTGAAAACATTTAACCTCAATCTCATTAAGCCAACAACATTATGATTTTTTTCTGACTCAGAGATAATCAACATAAATGTATGTGTTTGAGTGTATAGTTTACCATATGGATATAGATCATATTTAAGAATAAGTATACATATTATACATACTGTAAGTTAGAAACAAAGAAAAAAATTCAAGAAGAAATCATTTATGATTTTAACTAAGAACCCCTTGGGCAGTTTCCTCAAGGAAAGAAGTCTAATCTGGTTTTTTTTTAATCCATCTCTTAGCAAATTCATACTTCTACATATTTTTCATACATCTTTTGCTAAATTCCTATTTCTAATTCACAACCACATAAATCATCAGAATTTATGTAATCATAAATTTAGAAGTTTAATAGAAAACAATTGTTAGCAAACAGGTAAAAATTAATTTAGAAATATGTTTTCACCATTAAGTTAGGTCCCCTAAACACTAGACATTTACAAATAGATGAGCAAATTGAGACAATATATAAAATATAGGTAATGTTGGCACATAGATATATCACTGATAACATTATATTGGATTACTCTTTAGTGAAACTTAGAGCAAACTGTTAAGTTTGCTTTGTAACATTTGTAACATATTTATACTTGTAATAATAATTGTACACAGTTTTCCATGCCATTAAACATTACTCTGCAATAAATGTTGATTTTATGCTACCACATTATATGGAAGGGTAAATTTTCAAAGGACACCCTAAGGTTAGATAATGTAGATTTTATTTTTGAATCTTTAAACTTTGTTCCAATGAGTAACCTTGTATCAACATCTTTGACTGTTTTCAGATATTTTGTCTCATGATTCACTTTAAAAAATGGCCAGGCATGAATTGTCAAATAATTAAAATTTCTGAAATATTGTCAAATTCCCTTTAGGAAGTCTGTGTCAATTTATAGTCTAGTCAGTACTGTACAAAAATATCTATTTTTAATCTGCTGCATGTAATAAATTAAATACACTTAGAAAAACTAGAATATAGACTGAAATTCAGTCATAATGCATCAGGTTTTCTTCTGTCTAATCAGCATGCTTTTGCAGTTTCATACAAATGTAGCTCATCATTTTCTCCTGTGTTTATGGAATTAAACAGTTTGAAATAATGAATATATATACAAATACATTTTACTTATGTCTTTGGCTTTAGGATCCTACTGTGTATAGCTTTGTGGTGGATACTGTGTTCTCAATTTTGTAATACAGCAGGAGATACGAGATACTATGTTTGGCCTAAATAAATCAATTTCTATTATCGATGTACAACACTTTATCATGTTGTACATTTTTGGTTGTTCTTGCTTTTGTTGGATATTCTGATTCTGTTTCTTAAAAACTCACAGTAGGAAAGCTTATAGAGTTTGGTAATATGCAAGCTTTCAACCTAGAGTATAATGTAACACCAATATAAAATGCTAGCTCTGATCTATCAATTTCAAGGTAATATCAGTTTTCCTATTCATTTGTTGAGAAAGCTTAAACTTTAGCAATTACAGAAACAATGTTTCTTTCTTTGTAGATTTGATGGCTAAAACAAGGTACGGTTAATAAAACACTGCATTTGAAAATAATTCTATGTATTGTCTTCTCCAGTTCCTGGACCAATAAACACATCTATCTAATAGGTAGTCATCCATTTTATTATGCTTTGTTTTGTTTTTAAACTGAAAGAGTCCACTTTACTCTTAGGCAGAACCGTTAGAAATTTCTTTTTCCCTTTGTACCTAAACTTACTTCCTTTTAGCATATACTCATCAGATCATGCTATTTTTGCTTCCACATGAGAGGATATCAGATAAGTGAAACTATCTATTTGATTCCCCCTTCAGCCTTTCTATTCAGATATAGTATCTTCAAGTCTTTTTTTGCCACATGGTGTGCCTCCTCAGTTCTTTCATCAGATCACTCTCCCCTGCAAATGTTGTATTAGTTCCTTGAGGCCTCATTAATAGATGTAGAATGAAATAAGAGGATATTAAGACGCATCTACGTTTCTACTGATTTATATGGTCTGGAATGTTGTTTTAAAGTCAGAAGTTGTCAATTCAAACTAAATTGTATCCAATGGAGAATTTTCTGCAATAATCCTGAGTAAATGGCAAGTACTGTCTTCATTTTCAATTAACATGGTCCCTTATACCCAAATGGGTAGCTATGACAAGGTTATAGAAATAGGGAGCAAAACATTTAAAACATGCATAAATAAACTGAGACCCATTTACCTCATAAGAAAGTGTTGTTTTATCAGAGAAGGCAGATGATTCAACCAAGCAGCAAGATTTTACCAATTGATTCATTTATTAAATTATAGCATATTGTCATCACCAAGGTGGGAATAAAATGCTTATGGCATTCAGAAATAAAACCTATGCATGTAAGAAGTTTTCAATTCACAGTTCTTGTAAAAGAAAGGTAGTTTTATTGATGGTAGTCTTTCTTACTTTATTTATCCCTTATCCATGATGCCTGATAACACTTCCTTAAATACTATCTCACCCACTAAATTTCTCTTCTAAAAGTATATAATGGCCAATTGGTCACCATTTATTGGGGAGTTAAAGCAGAAATATCTCAGTTTGGTGCTTTACAGTGTAAATAAATTATTGCTTTCCACTCAGCCAAAGTCATTACTGCTTGCTATCATTGCTACTAGAAGAGCCTTACTTAGAATCCATGCTCTTCCTTGAATGCCAGAATAGGGTCTAGAAGCAAGAAACAAGTACAGACTATAGAAAATTGCAACTGTTGGCAGCAAGATTCCCAATGGCATCCTGACTATAGAAACTGAGTGTCTCCAGCTCAACTTACATTTTTTCAACTGTACTTTCTTACCTGTTCCATCATCCAATCCCAGTTCAGGCTCATCATCTATGTAATGACCTCAAACCAGTCTTGAACATGGAAGAAATGCCAAGACAGGTGAAAAAAGTGAGAATTCAAAAGTAATTTTTATTTTTAGTTGAAAAGCTTTTGTTCTCTCAGTTGCTTTCGGTCAAAATTTATGTTAATCTAGAGTATCTGTATATTCTTCACTGTGCACAGAAACTTTAAGTATTTTCCAGTTGATCTTGAACACTTCTAAGAGATTGGCACCAAGGATAACTATCTCAATGTACAGCAGCAAATAAGCTGTAATAATTTCCATAAATTGCAACAATCCCACTTCTATCTAAGTATACCAAACACACCCACACACCAACATGCACATGCACACACGCACGTGCGCGCGCACGCACACACACACACACACACACACACACACTTCTATGTTGCCAGATTCCATGGTATGGCCACCTACTACTTGAAACTCCAGAACCATTGCTAAATTACCCTCTTCTCCCTCAGAACTCGGCAACTTACTAAAACAAGTTGGATCATCCTTCTTAACCTGTTCAATGTTTATTTATAGGATTTATTTAATATTTGAATTTATATTCCTTAAATGTGAAAAGTGGTACACAAATGGCATATATATGTGAATATACTCATCAGATTTTGTTTTGTTTCTTTAAGACTGATTTCCCACTCATAAGTATTAACTCCGTAATAGGTTTGCAATTCAGCAGTGTAACTGGCAAAAATACAAAGAATATATATATTAACTTTAGGATCAACAACTAATTATTTTGAATATAGAGGCCCTTGCTCTATTCAGACTCAAGGAACTCAAATTTAGTATATTACTGAAGTATATTGATTCTGTTCATGATTTTAATAAAGTCATTTATTTGCCTTGTTCTAAAAATATTTAGTAAATTTCTGTTGAAGTAAAGTTTATCTTTTCTAAAGAAGGCTGAGAATCATTATGGTCAGTTCAATACATACATGTTAACTTGTGCTACAGTCAAATGTATTGTGCTAAAATAAACCTGTTTAATAAGTCAATTCTCTCAAGTTCTTTATATATGAATCCTTTTTATATTTATATATTTGTAAACTACAAACACAACTTAGAATTAAGAAGAAAGCTATTTGAAAACCTCAATCTTTCAAAATAAAAGCCAGATAATTCAAAAGTTATACAGAACACCCCTTTTCCTAATAGAACAAAACATAAAAACAAAGCAATCACATATTTTTGTCAACCTATCATTGATTTAGAATAATCCTGATGTTCAATGTCTATGCTCTTTATTTCTTCTTTTTCCCTTCTTTCTTCTTCCTTTTTTCCCTCCTTCCTTCTTCCCTCCCTCCCTCCCTTTCTCTTCCTTTCTTTCTTTCCTTTTCTTTTTTCTTTCTTCCTTTTTGAGTGTGAGGTGCAGACTAGGGTACATAAACACAAGAATAGTCAAAGGGTAAAGGGCATTAGAATACTTTTATCTCATGACCCTTATAAAGCCAGTAATTTCAAGTAATAATGCAATCATGGTAGTACAGGAATATTTTTATATAAGGTAATATCAAAGTGAGTAACTCTGATAATTATATATAGAGGCACATTTTCAATTTTCTGCATTTCTGCGACTGTGGTGATCATTAAAGAGTAGCTTTTGTCACACACTTTCCTTCCTTGTCACCTTTGAACCCAACTCTTTGACCTCTGGCATTCTGTATGATGCCCTGACGATTTGGGTGCCTGGAGGTCAAGCAGCCTTTCTATATAGCACGGGGCTTTTATTGTACTAGGGTGAGACTTTTAGATCCACCAATGTAATTGACATTTCTCTCCAAAGACTTCTAAATCAAGGAAAACATTTTAAAACAAAACAAAACAAACTTTGTCAATATAAATAAAAATAGACAAAAAGTGTTTTTCCATTCATTCCTCTTAATAGCTCTATCCGATTATATAACTTATGAGAAAAGAAACATAAGAAAATCTGAACTACTTGATACATTTTTATTGTAAATGCAAAAAATAGACATGTGCTAAGAAGGAAAAAAAGGAACATTTTCTTTAGGGTTCAAATTTCAGGACCCAATTTCAGATTTGAAGATAACCCTAGGAATGCACTGACTGACATTAATTATTAGAGTACCAGGCATGGTGAGTGGTATCAGCCAGATTCAAGCTTTGACTGAGCTGCAGAGTCCAATCTGTTATTTTTTGATAACAGATAGACCCCTTCAAAGAATAGATTGACTTGTGACCTGATGATATCCCATGACCTGATTTATTCTTTGCAGATTCATATTGCTAGAATCATTTGAGTAACATATCACACTCCAGGTCAAAAGGCTTTTGTCAAATAACTATCTTGTAAATTACTTAGGACTGCTAATATTTCCAATCCTTGTATAAGCAGTTTATTTAGCTTTATGTCAGATATTTCAGCTCCTTTTCCTTGGTTGATGTGTATCATTATGTTTAACTTAACAGATGCTTTAAATAACAGAGGTATCTAATGTATTTATAAAAAAGTTTTTGAAATAATTTCTTATTCTCTAGTTCTGTCCCACTCTAGCACATCCTGGATTACTGCCTGGAGTGCTGTGCACTAAACTGCCATTGCTACCATCTCTCAGATTGTGATCTGGATTATTACCTCTGTTACTCTCCTCTTCACTGACATCATTACAACCAGATGTAGATTAATACCACTGAATCCTCATTAGCTTTTAGCATTTCAGGATTTATCTCCAGTTTATCCTAGCTGTTATTTCTGTCTATTCCTTTAAGTTATAGATTCCATGGTTGTTCTCCCTTACTGTGCAATTCCCAGTGTCACACAGTATCTAGCATTTACGTTTATACACAGCAATCAAATAACTTTAGGTTCAATTACTAATTGTAAATCAAGTATTTAAAAGTAGGCAAATATCTAAATACATTTCAACATTGAATTATTTTAATCATGCTGAATTTGAGATACTGCAGATCCATTTTAACCATTTCAAGTCAAAGTCTCTCTTTAAGAAGAAATACTGGTTATTATTGAACTTCCTTACAAAGTATGAATTTTCTCATCTCCTCACTGTCAAATATTTGACCAGTGTTAGGAAATACATAACCATAGAGTGAGCCCAAATTTTCACCCAGGCTCCTTTTCCCAACATAGGAGCTCTCTTATACTGGAAAAATAAATGTGAAAGAAACACACATAGGATACTATTTACAGACACATACATATAAAAAATATATGTGATTTTGATAAACAGTGTTAGTTGTGATCTAAAATGCTACCAAATAAATATATTTTAAATTAATATTTTAAAGCCATGAAATAAAGATATTCGCTACCTCCCTACACTTCATAAACATCCCTGAGTTAGTACCACTACCTAGCACCACTCTACACTATTTTCTATGAGTTGTACGTGGGGAAGGATAGAACTGATAGAGAGACACTTGATAAAGAAAACAAGGAGGCGCACGAACAAAGTGAACAAAGCAGAAAACTAGCTGAAACTTCCAAAGGAGAAATGTATAGAATGCCGATATTGTGCTGAGCATGTGTTAAACATTTCACACACATTATCAAATTTAATTTCTATAAGTAATAACATATGTATTATTAGGTATAATATATAAAAGATGAAACTGAGCTTTCACAATGTTGAACCACTTTTTTAATCTAAAATTAGGAAGTGAAAGGCTGGCTTATACTCTTAGAATCCTCTAATATAAACTCACTTGTCCACTTCAGGACAGTTCATGAAGTGTAGGTGCTCAATAAATATCGTTGAGGTGATTTTAATTTCATGGCACATGTATACTCTGTGAACATACTAGAATGCTTATTGTATAAAATCTTCTTATGCTTCAAAGCCACCTAAAAGTATGTGCAATGTATAACGTTGCTACGTGATTACATATTTGACTTTCCACAACTCTAAATACCTCTGTAATATCTGCAATTAATACATCCAAAATGCAACACTAAGAAGTATGAAACTTGTTAATTGGACTTTTTCTGCTTTCAGTTTAAAAACAATGTGAGTTGTCTTTAGCAATGATTCTCTACCAAGACAAGTTTATAAAATACATCGTGCTAAGCAGTTAAAATTTAAATTCCCTTATTTTACCTTGATCAAATAAAATACGATGACTGCAACAGAAGTGTTAAGCACACTTGGTTTATACTGAAGGATAAAATCAGGCACAGGGATCTGTTCTTAAGAATATAAATTATATGTGTTCTGATCTGCAGCAAATTCTATCAAAAGCCTTAGAAGCACAGTTGTCAAATGATTGAAAAGGTCTTCATCAATATGGCCAGAACCTACTTTTGTGGGGCCCACTCTCTTCCTACAACTTAATGACTCAGGAACCTTGAACATTGCTTCAAAACTCATAGCTGCCTATTTTCTCTATTTTGTGTGTTTTAAATGCATTGGTTGTCTGAGGTAATGTTGTTTTAAAGGTAGGAACTATGAGAGTTTTGCTGGTTCTCAGCAAATACTAATTTAATATTAAATTTATAATTTTAGGAGTCAAGTTTCATCTAAGTCAGATGCATTACTAATTAGTATCACTAATGCTTTTCCAAACCCTTTGAGTGAGAAAAAAAATTTTAAATGAATTACAATTTTATAATTCTCCTATCTTTTTATACAGGATCTGGCTCCATAATTCTTTTAACCATCATTAGCCATAGATCTGCAATCTTTAATAACAAGGAATAAAAAAAAGAGCATAAACTCTGAAAATAGAAACATCTGATATTTATTTCAAGCTTTTCTCTATTTAGCTAAGTAACAAAATAAAGTAAATAAGTGGATAATCTTAGAAAACATAATTACTTAAATCTGAAATAAAAATTTCCTTATCTATAAAATAAAATTTTCCTTATCTATAAAAGTGGCAAAAAAATCCAGCCTTATCATTTGATTAAAAAAAGGAAATTGTACATATAAATATGTGTAATGTCTGGCACAGAGAAATAGTATTTCTAACTCACTCTCATTCTATTCTATGTAAAAGCTCTTCAAATATTTGAAGAAAGATGCAATGTTTCCTTATTTCTTTTAATCTCTAAATTTCTCAGGTCCCACAATTATCACCAATATGACATGGTTCCTAGATTCCACCTTATTCTCTATACATTCTACAGTGACAATGAATAAAAATATAAAAATGTGAAGTCTGGAACAGAACATAGTACTCCAAACATGGCATGACTAAAGCAGATCATAGTGAGACTCTGTGTTCCCTTTGCTAAACTGCAAAATGCTATAAATTCATACTTAATTTGCATTAACATTTTAGCACCAGTATCACATTGAAATCCCAAAATTTCTATAATTTTAAGCCTTACATGTGCAACATATAGAACTAACTTTTAAGTTAAATGCAGTATTACTACTTAACTTACTTTAATTCATTTTAACCATTATCTCCGTCCCTCAAAGTTATTTTTGATGTTTTGCCATTCAACATAAAAGTGAGTTTGGTCTTGCTTTCTTATGTCTATAAAATGTATTGACAGTAATGTTGGCCAGTCAATTTTCTGTTTTAGGCATTTCAAATGTGCCACTCCCAGCATTTCCTCTAGAACTTCTCCTTTTGTGTTTTCTCTAAATGAGGGGTCCTCAACCCACAGTCCACAGACCAATATTAGGAACCAGGCCACACAGCAGGAGGTGAGCAGCAGGCAAAGGAACAAAGCTTTATTTGTATTTACAGCCACTCCCCATCACTTGTGTTGCTACCTGAGCTCTGCCTCCTGTCAGGTCAGCAGCAGCATTAGATTCTCAAAGGAGTGCAAACCCTATTGTGAACTGTGAATGCAAGGGATCTAGGTTGCACGCTCCATATGAATGGAATGCCTAACAATCTGTCACTGTCTTCTATCAGTCCCAGATGGGACCCTCTACTTGCAGGAAAACAAGCTCAGGGCTCCCACAGCTTCTACATTATGGTGCTTTGTATTTACTTCATTATATTTTACAATGTAATAATGATAGAAATAAAGTATACAATAATGTAATATGCTTAAATCATCCTGAAACCATCCCCTTGCAAAGTCTATGGAAAATTGTCTTCCACAAAACAGGTCCCTGGTGCCAAAATGTTTGGGAACTGCTGCTCTAAACTGTGGCAAGTATCTCTACATTTAACATCTTCATTATTCCACATTGTTTCATTCTTGCTCAAAATATGTTCTTAAGGTTATTAGCAAATGTCACTGAAATCAAGGTACACTTCACCCATTGAATAAATCATGTTATTAGATATGAAAAATAAAAGACATGAGATTTCTCTGAAATGCTTTATTAATCAACTTATACTGTCACCTGGAGATGACAAATGTTTGTTTATGAATTTGTTTGATGCCTTTTTTTTTTTTTTTTTGAGATGAGATATCTGTCACCCAGTCTGGAGTGCAATGGTGCAATCATAATCATGACTCACTGTAGCCTTGACCTCCTGGCCTAAGGCAATCCTCCTGCCTCAGGCTCTCAAGTACTGGGACACAGGTGTGCATCTTCATGTTCAGCTAATTAAAAAAATTTTTTTTGTAGAGATGGAGTCTCACTGTTTAGCCCAGGCTGGTTTCAAACTCATTAACTGAAGCAATTTTCCCACTTTGGCCTCCTCAAGTTCTGGAGAACAGGCATGAGCCACTGTTCCTGGTCAATGTTTATCAATTAATAATCTTTTTTTAATTTATTTTTATTTTTTAGAAAGGGAGGAAGGGAGGAAGGCAGGAAGGGAGGAAAGGAGGAAGGAAGGGAGGGAGGGAGGGAGGGAGGGAGGGAGGGAGGGAGGGAAGGAAAGGAAGGAAATCAAGCAATGAGAGAGACATTGCTGACCTGGATCTAGAGGTCTACAAGTTGATTTCTTTTTTTCTTTCTTTGAGAGAAGGAAAGAAAAAAAAGGAGTGAAGGAGAGGAAGAAAGAGGAAGAAAAAGAGGGAGAGAGAATGGAAATGTTACTTTATTCTAAAAAAAAAATGGGTATTAATAATGGCCAATCAATGTTTCATTTAAACCTTTAAGTAGGTGTGATGTGGTATTGACAAGAATGTATATTTTGTGTATTTAAAGTGGAGAGCTCTATAAATATTTATTAGGTTTACTTGTTCTGGATCTGAATTTGAGTCCTTGATATCCTTATTAATTTTCTGTCTCATTGAGTCTAAGTCTCTATGTATCTGGGTGTTGGGATCGTTAGCTCTTGTTGCATTGATCCTTTAACCACTATATCTTTGTTGCTTTAAAATCTATTTTATCAGATATGAGAATTGCAACTCCTGCTTTTTATTTATTTATTTATTTTTGCTCTCCATTTGGTTGGTAAATCTTTCTCCACCCCTTTGTTTTGAGTCTTTGTGTATCCTTGCATGTGAAATGGGTCTGGATGTGACATGCCGTTGGATTTTGGCTGTATCTTTTGATTGGGGGATTTAGTTGATTTAAATTTAGGATTACTGCCACTTGATGTTAACTGGCTATTTTATCCATTTGTTGATGTAAATTCCTCTTTATGTTGATGCTCTTTACTTTTTGGTATATTTTTAGAAATGCTAATACTGGTTGTTTCTTTCTATGTGTAATGCTTCTTTCAGAAGCTCTTGTAAAGCAGGCCTGGTGGTAATAAAATCTCTAAGTACTTGCTTGTTCATAAAAGATTTTATTTTTCCTTCAGCTGTGAAGCTTAGTTTGGCTGGATATGAAGTTCTGTTCTTTAAGGATGTTGAATATTGGCCCCCACTCTCTGCTGGCTTGTAGAGTTTCTGCTGAGATATCTGCTGTAAGTCTGATAGGCTTCCCTTTGCAATTAACCTGACCTTTCTCTCTGGCTGCCCTTAGTATTTTCTCCTTCATTTCAACCCTGGTGAATCTAACGATTATGTGCCTTGGGGTTGCTCTTCTTGAGGAATATCTTTGTGGTGTTCTTTGTATTACCTGGGGTTGAATATTGTCCTGCTCTGCTAGGTTAGAAAAATTTTTCTGAATAATATCCTGAAGAATATTTTCCAGCTTGAATTCATTCCTCCATCGCATTCAGGTACACCTATCAAATGTAAATTTGGTCTTTTCACATAGTTCCACATTTCTTGGAGACTTTGCTCATTCCTTTTTATCCTGTTTTCTCTATTCTTGTCTTCTCGTTTTATTTCATTAAGTTGGACTTCAACCTCTGATACCCTTTCTTCTGCTTGAACAATTCGAGTGTTTAAACCTGTACGTACTTCTCGGAGTTCCCGTATTGTATTCTTCAGTTCCATTAATTCACTTATATTCCTCTCTAAGTTGTCTATTCTCATTAGGATTTCATCAAACCTTTTTTCAAAGTTCTTAGTTTCTTTACATTGGGCTACAACATGTTCTTTTAACTCACAGAAGTTTCTTATTATCCATCTTCTGAAGCCTGGTTCTGTTAATAGGATGCGCTCGTTCTCCATCAAGTCTTGTTCCCCTTGTTGATGAGGAACTGTGATCCTCTTTAGAGGGAGAGGCGTTCTGATTTTGAGTATTCTCAGCCTTTTTACGCTGGTTACTTCCCATCATTGTAAATTTATCCAGCTGTCGTCTTTGTAATTACCAACTTTCCAGTTAGGTCTCTGAGTGAACTCCAAGTTGTTAATTCCCAGGGCCGAAATATGAACAACCCACTGCGCGCGCCAAAACAGCAGCGTTAAGACTGATGGTGCTTTTCTGCCCAGGAATCTCCAGTCTGGCTTCCTTCTTGAGTCCGTAATTGGCTAATTGGCGACTCTTCCTTCCTGGAGCTCCAAACCTCGGTCAGAAGGGTAACCAGTCACTTTTACTCTGCACGGAGAGCTGCGAGGTGCCGGCAAAACCACTGCGCCGGCCACAAGAGTTGCATTGGCGACCCGTGAAGCTCCTCCACTGGGAATCTTCTGCTCTGTAAGTGACCAAAATTTGTCTGAAAGTGTGGCGTCCTCTTGTTCTCTGAGCTTTCACTGGGAGCTGCAATCCCAAGATGTTAGTGATCAGCCATCTTGGATCATCCCCCACCCCCCCCCTCCGCTGTTTTTTTTTTTTTTTTTTTTTAACACGGAGTTTCACTCCTGTTACCCAGGCTGGAGTGCAATGGCACAATCTCAGCTCACCGCAACCTCCGCCTCCTGGGTTCAGGCAATTCTCCTGCCTCAGCCTCCTGAGTAGCTGGGATTACATGCACGCGCCACCATGCCCAGCTAATTTTTTGTATTTTTGTATTTTTAGTAGAGACGAGGTTTCACCATGTTGACCAGGATGGTCTCGATCTCTTGACCTTGTGATCCACCTGCCTCGGCCTCCCAAAGTGCTGGGATTACAGGCTTGAGTCACTGCACCAGGCCAATTATCTTTTTAAAGATGCATTGTAGAATTTTTCCAGAAATCAATATTAGGTTTAAATCTTGGTGTCTGGATTGTCTATTTACTAGTGGTCAAACCTCGGATTTCTTACTTTACTGCTCCACGGCCCTTTTTCAAATGAGAAGAAATAGCCTCATATGTTTTGAGGGAACCAAAATTGTTCATTATGTAAATGATTTAGAGAAGTGAATAATACAATAAACATGTAATGTATGCTAGATAATACTATGTTTGAGAAATGGAGCTATTTTCTTTATCCTCTAATGTATTATAACTTAATAATTACAAACCATTTTTATAGAGCAAACACAATTTTAAAAATGAAGATGTAGCAAACACAAGACAAACCATAGTCTATTAAATAAATTAAAATGTATCAAAAAGCTTCCCATCATAAAAGATGGGATAAATTGAAATTGCATCCAATTAAAATATCGATAGAAATTTGTCTGATTAATTCTGGCTAAAAAAACTTGCAAAAAACTGTAACTTGGAAAGGAAATTTAGAGCATAATTTATAGAGGCTTTTGAATGTCAGGAGTTGTACGTTGTACTTAACTTGATGGAATTAGGGAATAAGCATATGCTTTAAATCCAAAAATACATTTGTAAGGCAAATATTCATGTCAGGGCACAGGAGTAGGGATGCCACATTATATGTTGCAGCAGTCCACAGGAGAGGAATTCACATCTATACTAGAAGTGTCAGTAATGAAAATGAAAGATCAACTTTCAGAGATAATTCAACTTAAGACTCTCTCTCTCTTTTCATAGAAAGATAGCAGAGTAAACGAGTCAAAAAGTAAATACTTTTTAAATATTTATTAAGGCATTTTCTAAGTGCCTTGATAAGTGCTTCGCATTGATACTTTAGTCTTTATGAAAACCCTTTGATAGGAGCTATTGTTATCTTCGTGTTACCTGAAAGGAAACAGAGTCCTATGTTTTGGATGTGGTTTGTCACCTCCAAGACTCAAGTTGAGGCCTGGTTTATGGTACATAAATGTTGGAAGCTGGGGCTAGTGGAAGGTTGTTGGATCCCTTAGAAATAGATCTATGCCATGTCTCTTGAGTTCTTGTTCTTATGGGAATGGATTAGTTGCCATGAGAGTTAATTGTTATAAGGTGTACCCCGTTTATAGTGTATGTTTCTTTGCATACATTTGCTCATCTTTCTGTTTCTCTGTCATGTTATGGTGTGGACAGGGCATTAATCAAAAGTCAAGCAGCTGTCAATACCATGCTCTTGGACTTTCCAGTCTCTAGAATCATGACCAACAAACCTTTTCTTTATAAATTACCCAGTCTTTGTGTTATAAAAACACAAAACAGACCAAGAAACAGATCCCTTGACAAATTCATTATGTTGCTCTAGTCAATGCAGCTAATAATTTATGGAACTCAGAGTAGACCTGGACAATCTTAGTTAGGGTTCTAGAAACTCTGCTTAATAAATTATTCAGCTATACTACTTCTTGACTCTGAGGAGCCAGGCCTAGTGAGTACATGTATCCAACAAAGGAGGGCATCAAAGGTGCATCTTTGAGTAGAAGAATAGTATAAATTTGGTTTGCACATCTTGACTTTAAGATTTCAGTGTACATCAAACCAGAATTTCCAATTTAGCATATAAAAACACATTATATCCAATTTGAATTTCAGACAAACAAAATGAGTATTTTTTACTATAAGTATGTACTGTGCAATATTTATCAAATATTTATAGTTAAGTCCTATATTTTTTCTGGCAACCCTAGTTCAAAGTGAGTATGTCTGATTGGTAGTTGGGAAATTAGCTCCAACGGTTTTAAGAAGAACAAGGATTAGAACTATAAAGTTAGAAGTTGTTAGTTATTAAATTGCACATGTATATAAAGGTCTTTTGGGTTGCCAGGCTTTGTGTTAGGTGCTGCTAAGAGGTGATAATTGAGAGAGAGAGAGAGAGAGAGAGAGAGAGAGAGAGAGAGAGAGAGAGAGAGAGAGCGCAAATGAATATCCATGAATCAATGAATCAAGACATACAGCAAAAGCAAAGCAAGAAAGCAAATGGAGAAACGGTGATTTTCAAAAACATTTTTAATGGGTAAAATAAGAGGAAGAAAAGATGTAAGGCTTGAAGCATAAGCAGAGTTGATATTCCATAAAATCTAGTGGGCATGTTGGCAGAGCCAAATGCCTCATAATATTAATGAAGAGGAGGCCCAAGAGCAGGTCATTACGTTTGGAATTTATCTACTAAGGCAGATGGTTGAGTGAAGACAGTGACTCATTGTGCTGCTATGAACAAAACCTTGCAACATTAAATACATTTACAATTGTAAGCACATTTTTTTCTCTCCATAAATAAAACAATTATGGGATCCTGGATCTGATTATGTGCTTATGAAGGAACAGATCTGTAGCAAGTCAGGGACAAAGATCAAAGATTTAAAAATAATTGCACTAGGAGCACATATTTAAATTAGTGGGTTTTTTTTTTGTTTTAATGCAGATGGACAGAAAAACTGATAAAAGTTGAGGAAGGCATAGTGACTACAGAATTAAGAAACCTAAAACTTATCTATATTAGCTTTCTATTATTACATAACAAATATAATATATTGCATAACAAAACCACAAATAAAGAGGCTTAAAACAATTTCCATTTATAGCAATTTTAACTTTAACTTCTCTAAATTTAGATCCCTTGAATACAGGGACTTTGTCTAATAATACACTCTGGTAAGACTCAGCTGGCATCTTCATATGGATATTGGAAATATTTGTTGGGAAAGGGAAGGGGATTTACTCTTTCTTTAGAAAAATCATGGTGTTATCATCAGAGATACTTTTAAACTATATCAGTATACTATATATGTAAGTTAATTTCAGTATTATTATGTCATGAGAATTTTACCTGAAGTACAATAATAGCTGCCATGGCTCACCAAGAAATAATACCTGAGATAGTCCTTGGCCACAAAGAATGAAATAAGAAGATATAAATTGTTCACTTATTTGTGGTCTCCAATTTAAATTAGAATAGGCAGGAAATGGTTTAATAAAACTAACTGATACTATTTTGGGTTATGAGAAAAAATAACAGTTTTTACATAGAACTTTATAAGATTGTTTTTATATAAGTTCAGATCTTTGTAAGCTTGTTTGCTTTTATTTACAGGAGATATTTTAAAAGTTTAAGAAAATTTACATATAACTAGAATTTATATGATAGATAAGTTTGTAATTAAAGCACTGCAAAATTATTTAATAAATAAGAAAAGTCATTATAAATTCTAATCCTCACTCTAAGTGTAAAATTCTATTATTCTTATTAATATAACTAATAATTATTTATCACATATGATTTACCACATACAGGGCTGAAAATATGTGTGGTGAATGTATGTATATGTGTGTGTGTGTGTGAGACAGAGAGAGAGAGAGAGAGAGAGAGAGAGAGAGAGTGTCCTCATATCTATGTTATGAGATCAATGTTGTTAGCATTCTCATTTTACAGTTGATGGAACTAGAGCTAAGAATAATTTAAGTAACTTTCTCAAGTAGTCGTATGTCACTTAACGAGGGGGATATGTTCTGAGAAATGTACTATTAGGTGATTTTGTCATTGTGCAAACATCACAGAATGTACTTACACAAACCTAGATAGTATAATCTATTACACACCTAAGCTATATGATAAAGCCTTTGGCTCCTAGGCTATACACCCATGCAGCATGTTACTGTACTGATATGAGGCAATTGTAACACAGTGGTATCTATACATCTAGGCATATCTAAACACAGAAAAGGTACTGTAAAAACACATAATTTTATAATACCACCATCATATATGTGGTCCATTGTTGGCCAAATATTGTTATGTGACCTGTACAGAGCTCGTAAAGTATGTTTACTATTCCACGAATGTATATAGCTAGTAAATAGCGGAATTAAAGTCTACATAGGATTTCTGTTCAAAATTTGTAGCATTCCATCCTTTGTATAGCAGATGGTGCCCTTTTATGATTATTGTTTTTAGTAATTTATAGCTCAGAAAAGAGAGCTAAAAATGTAATATATATGTATATGTATATATATACTCACATTATTCATAGATATGTATATTTTTGCATTTCTATATTTTGCATACTTCTTATAAAAGACATTCTGGACTTATTTCAGGGTACTGAAAGTAGGTCTGCTGTACACTAATTAGTCTACTAGAAACATAAATTAGCAATGTTCTTCAGTGGATTGATAGAAAACAGATAAATGTGAGCAGTATATAATTTTCTACATAGATGTTGTAAGTAGTATTAATAAAATGCCCTTGGTTTAAAAGAATGAATATATGTATTCACTGTTCAAGTCACCTCAGCATTCACTGAGCACTTCCAACTTATGAGACAATGTATTTGTCCCTGTGGAGGTCTGTTGCCCTCAATGAAGCTAAAAATCTAATGGGAAGTCAAAAACACTCATAAATTATTATATGTACTTGGAAATAGTAAAATAGTCCTCTGAGGAAAGAGCAGTGAACTCCAATTGAGTTTACTGGGGAAGGCATGGCAAAGATGATGATATATCAGCTAGGTCTTAGAGGATTTCAGCAATGATGAAGAACATTCCAAGTGGAAGGATTTTTTTTTTTCAAAGTCACAGAATTAAGTATAGGGCATTCAGAGAATAATACAGAATTTGGGTTTGGGGGTATATATGAAAGTCTGAGAGAGATGATAAAACTAAATGAATCAGATGAGTCAAAGTTGGGGAGAGCCTCAAAGATATCGGTTTGGCATGCTTACATGAACCTAAGAGTAAGGGGAATACAGTAAATATTTTCTCAATGGGAAAGTGAAGTAATCGGATTTATGTTTTACAAACTTAAACCCAGATATGAAGTAAAAAACAAACAAAATAAACTGAATATAGAAATGAAATTAAATAGGCAGGAGGCTATTGAAAAGACTTGTTTTATTTAGTTATATAATCAATATTATCTATTTCTTTTTTATTTACAAAGGAGAAGGTAGAGTTCCAGAGAACCTTAAGGTACATACCTAGAATTGGGTGAGTCAAAGCAGTTCTAACCTTCTAATTGTTTTCTGATTATACTGATATTTCTTTCTCTTCAAATCTTCAGCCTGAGCAATTTCAGAGTGTCTGGTGTCTGGTAGCTTAACAGCTATGTTTAAATGTACACATGTGGTTGTAATGATATTACCCTAAAGATTCAGAAATACTTGTATTTGGTCTTACCACTCACAATTTCTCCATGCAAGTTTCCTCAAGTAGGGAGTTAATAAGTTTCTCCCCAAGGAAACTAAGTGTGGCCAAGTAAGAAAAAAGTGACTGCATTATTACTAAAGTGGTAGTCATAGACTATGTAGACATTTCTAATTGAGGAATTAAAAATGTAACTTAGAGCTCAGCAGGGCTTTCTATTCCTCCACTTCACCATCTCACACCCTCATCACAGATTGCAGATAAAGTCTTAAGTCATTCCAACCAATTGCAAGAAAGGAGATGGTATAAGAAAAAAGAAAAGCTCTTGCTTTGAACTGTTTACCTCTTGGGAAATGTAAGAGCCCTGTACTTACTTGTTCAACATTTAAGTCAAAGTAACACCATCCATTACCTAAGTTTGGCCCAATTAATGTCTTGAACTTCAAGCAATCACATTGACAATATATCTTTCCCTAGAAATAAAAGAGTATGGGGAAAGGGCAGAATTTCTGGGAGAGGGAATGAATGCCACTTTCTTCTACTTTTGTCACAGAAAATATTGAAACTAACTCTATTAGTCAGGGCTCCCAAGAGAACCAATAAGTGTTTATGTATGTGTCTGTGTATATATATCTATATATATGTATATATATGTGTATATATATCTATATACATGTATATAGATATATACATGTATATGTATGTATAGATGTACATGTACACACACACACACATATATATATATGTATATGGCTTAACATTGGGGATATATTCTGAAAAATGTGTAATTAGATAATTTTATTGTGTAGACATCATAGACTATACTTACACAAACCTGGATGGTGTAGCCTACTATACATCCAGACTCTATGGTATAGCCCATTGTTCCTGAGCTACAGACCTGTGTAGTGTGTCACTGTACTGAATCCTGTAGTCCACTGTCACACAGTGGTAAGTATTTGTGCATCTGAACATATCTAAACATAGAAAAGGTACAGTAAAAATATGATATTATAATCTTGTGGGACTACCATCATATATGCAGCTTGTCACTGACTGAAAGTTGTTATGCAGCACATGACTCTATGTGTGTGTGTATCTGTGTGTGTGTGTATAAACAACTTTCATTATATGTGTATATATACAACTTTCATTATATATAAACAACTATATTTATCTACATACACACACATATATGTATGTATATATGTGTGTGTGTGTGTGTGTGTGTATATATATATATATATATATATATATATATAGAGAGAGAGAGAGAGAGAGAGAGAGAGAGAGAGAAAGAGAGAGAGGGAGAGAGAGAAATAGATTTTTTATAAGAAACTGGCAAATGCAATTGTGAAGACTGAGAATTTCCAAGATCTGTAAGCCAGAAATCCAAGAGAAAGTAGTTTCCATATGAATGTCTGCAAGCTTGAGACCCAAGACAAGCCAATTTTTCAGGTGGAATAGGAAGGCAGGGAAAGATCATTGTCCTAGCTCAAAGTGGTCAAACAGAAGAAATTTTTCTTATTTAGGCTATTTGTTTTATTCAGGTATTCAACTGATTGGATTAGGTCCACACTCTTTGAAGAGGGCAATCTACTTTACTCAATCCATTCAAATATTAAGCTCATCAAAAACACCCTCAAAAACTCACCTAGAATGAAGTTTGACTAAGTATCTGGGCATTCCATGGCCCAATCAAGTTGACACAAAAAAATTAACCATCCAACTTTCTTTTTATTTTTATTTTTTTGGCTTAAGCTAGAAATGTGGGAGTCCTTATATACTGATTCCTCTCCCTCATTCTGAAGTTAAGTTTGTTGCTTACTTCATTGAATTTATTATTTTCAAATATCTCTTGAATCCAGTATACTCAGTCACTACCATTGCCGTCGGAAAAGAAATCAACCTTTGTTTTCATCCTACTATACGTTATAAACAATGATCTTGAAGTTGCAATTTTATTAACAGCTTAATTTTTTTTCCTAATACAAAACTCAAGCAGACAACTATACCAGACACAGAAGGAAGTAATGATTTTCCTGTTCTGAATTAAGCTCATTAATTGTCAAATTTTAATAGCCAATGTTTAACCTTATCTTTAAAATATAGTGGTTTCAGACATGTTCAAGCATCAAAGCACTTAGAGAAGTAACATACCGTCAGTAGAATATTATGACACTTACCAGACCTATCCCTACTTAACTCTAAAATAAGAGATATATTTGGGTATCTTTGTATGACAGATTCTAATGTAGTTAAGCAGAAGCATGTGACAGATATCTAAGAAAAAATTATTATTGAGAACATTATATCAATTAAAATATTTAAAGTTATCATTTGCTAAGTTTGGAACCTTACCATTCTTAGATTGGAGTGGTAGAAAAAGCTTAGTTCCCTCATGAAAATCAGTGTCATACCAGTGTCACTTGCATTCTTCAAAACATAACATGAAACACATCCTCTGTGTATATTAAACCGAAGTGAAAGGGAAAATGTGCTATCTAGAATTAACTTCTTAATTATATAATAAATCATGACTAATCCTTCTAATTTTTGAGATTCTGACATCATCAGCCAGTTCCTGAAGATCATTCATGTGTTATTATGTTAGTTGAGAAAATAGAAACAGATAACACTACACTGAATAGTGGCAGAGAAATTGACCTACAAAATTTCATTCTAGGGTGATTGCACTCAGTCAAAAACAGCTTAGGCTAAGTGATTCTCAAATGCACTCATCTATGTTGGGTATTTCCCTTTATAATGCATAATGCCTCTGCTCATTTGAGATACATTCAAGAAGAGTCAAAGGAAAACTTGAAGTTTTCAAGCCAAGAGTCACTGAAGTAAGACAGGAAATGCATCTGTTGGTCCATCTTACTCTGCTACTACATTACCATTACCCAGCCTCACACACCTCACAGTCACAAGGAATTACTGTGACTTTGGTACCCAGGACCACTTTTTAAATTTTCAGCTCCACTTCATTATTTCTTATTATGAACATTTATTAATATTCTAAAACTCCAAAACATTGCTTAAGCAGGATGAAGTGAAAGAATTTCTGAATACAGGAATCACCTGAAAAGTCCACTTAAGAGAGGTAGACTCAAAAACCATAATTTCTTCATCAATGTTATCATAATCTTCATATCCAAACTAAAGGTTCTTATATTTTCCTTCAGAAAAAAATGATTTATTTTACTCGCATACTTCATAAAGATGCAAGATATGCGCAGCTTTCAGAAGCATAACAGGGACATAGCAACAGATATAGGCTTTTGAGACTCACTTCATTTACAGGTGAGAAAACTACAGCTTAATATGTCAAAGAATATAGCTACAGTTATACTATTTCTTAGTGTTAGAACTAGAATAAAATAAAACTCACTTTAAGTCCATTTTAATTTTCATGGAGGTCAATGCTCTCAAAGTGTGGTCTCTGGACCAGCAGCATGAGTGTCACCTGAAAATATATTGGAAATGCAAATTATAAGGCCCATCCCAGAAACTCTTGGTGGATGGTACCTGATAATGTGTTTTAAGCCCTTCAAGTGATTCCAATACAGGCTAAAGTTGAAAACTACTGAAATATTCCCCAGATTCTGTGAAAGTATGAAAATACACATATGAAGTTGTCGAATGCAAAATATTTTCATGGTTTATATTGGGTTTATATTACTATATTCTTGACAATGAAGGAGGAAAACATAGTAAGGTAAAGTGGCTCATCAGAGATTATTTTAAATGAATTTAATCACAATGAGTAATACTGGATCATGTTATCTAGTTATCTATGCTCAGTAAGTCTGTTTCCTTCTGCTTCTCCATCGATAATATAGACCAAATGGTTAAAGGATTTAAGAAGTGTTTGGGAAGGACAGGAGTGAGTGACTTATGAGTTGAGAAAAGTGAAGGAGATGATGCCAGCGATGGGAGAATAAGTAACTTGGGGATGGAGATGAAGGAGCTTTTAGTTTTGTGAACTTTGTTTGGAGATGGAGAGTATCTCAAATTTAAGAGGATCTTGACAGACATACAAAGCATACATTCCAGTCAGCCCTCAGAAATGTCAGTTTCCCTTCAACTGTCCTAATTTCTGCTCTCATTGCTTCTCATCTGGTCTGGACTAGCTTCCTCTTTGGTGTTCCTGCCTCCAGTTTTTGCACTGTATGATATGGCCTGTATATGATGTCAGATTAGCTTTTTTGAAGCATAAACCTAATCATATCATCTTCCCTTGCTCAAAGTTCTTCCATCACATCCCCACACTCTCCCTCCCCTAATAGGAAAATTCTTCAAATTACATTTGAAACCTTCTACCATTTGGGCATTTTTCATCTCCTAGCCCTATCTTTTGCGACAACATAATGTTAGTTGTCTATCATATGAAAATATTTGTAACTCAAATATATTCTTCCCTTAAATGAAACCTATAGATGAAGACAATTACTAGGAGCAGTAACAGCTGTTGAAAAGCAAAAGCCCAACAGGTGATAATGAACAGGAGAGAAAGAGAATCCTAGGTCCTGGGATAGATATTCACATCAAGGGTGATCGTTTTTCAGGTGTTAATGTCTCTGCTGATCTTGGGTAGTGCTACATAAACCCTACGGACTGATTCTACTTTTATTTCTTTACCTGCAGTATCCTTATTCCATGTTTTAAACAATTATTTTTAAAAAATCAACTGTGACAAGGATGTATGATGATGCTCTTGTGCTCCTCCATGGTCCTTCCTCCACATCATCATGTGAATTAAAAAGGTAAGCGTGACTTGTTTCAAGGGACATGGAAGAATCAAGTAGTTCTGTGGGATCTGGACATTTCTATTTCCTGAGCTGCTGCTGCAGTTTACCTACAAGTCCTGATAAAACAATTAAAGCTTTTTGATGGCAAGCTTCGAAACTGCAAAGAAGATGAACAGTGAAAGAAAACTGAAACTCTCAGACAACAAATAGCATGGTAGAATCAGTTTAACACTGCATTGTGTTGCTGCAGATTGCTAAATAACAGAATAATGCAGAGAAACACACAGATGGAATGATAAGTACAATCAATCCTTTAGATGTAGTACATCAACCTAGTCCTTCGGAACCTGTGATCAGCACAATGCCTTCCCAGACTGTTACCTTCAGAACCTGTTCATTTGTGTAAGTCAGAGCAGCATTCATCTTCCCTACCAGATGGAACTGTGTTAGCTACCTTGGGACATCATTAGACTTTTACAACAAATAGTACAGGTAGTGGTCATCCACCACTGCATACAAGTCTAACTTCTCCAAGCCATGTGAACTTGTCTCCAATACAATCACAGAGTTTTCTTACTTCAGTAGTGAAGATGAATTTTATAATGCTGGTGAATTCCATCCAAATGGCTCATCCCCAAATGCTTAATAGATTCTTCTGGATCTTCTTTGGTCCTAACACATAGAAGCTGAGGGTGTTTATATTTTCTGATTTCTTTCAGTGGAATTTTGTAGTTCTCCTTGTAGACATCTTTTACCTCCTTAGTTGGCTGTATGTCTAAGTACCTCTTTCTTTTCTCTCTATTGTAAAAAGGGTTGTGTTTTTCATTTGGCTCCTTAGCGAGAATATTACGGATGTATAGCAATTTGACTGATTGTGTACACTGACTTTGCATCCTGGAACTTTGCTGAAGGTGTTTATCAGATCTGGAAGCTTTTGTTTTTAGGGTTTTCCAGGTCTATTATAGAATCATATCATCAGTAAAAAGACATAGTTTGATTTTTCACATTTGGATGTCTTTTTTTTCTTGACTGATTGTGCTGGAGACCTATACAGCCATAACGTAATAGTAAGAGACTTCAAAACTCCACTAACAGTGTTAGACAGCATCAAGGCAGAAACCTAACAGATAAATCCTGGACTTAGATTTCCGTCTCAACCAATTGGACCTGATGCTATTTTCCTTCCCCCTATTGTATGGAATCAGTCTACCTCAGCTATGGTGCAATTTTTAATGAGCTTACCAATCTTTTCTTAGCTATAAGATTGACAGAAAAAGCTTCCCAATGTCCTCAATCATTTATTTCGGAAGACACAGACCACACAGTGCTCATATTAGAAATCATGCACAGGAAATAATTTCTGGAAAATAATATTTTTATCAGATGCATGTAAACAGATGATAGGCAGAGCTGCCATGACTGGATCACAGAAGGCTAGCAGTTGCAGAGGAAGTTAAATGAAAGAAAAATAAGCAATTGTTTATATTAGCATTGAATGGAAATAACAGTATTAGAATTAAAGATTTTCTCTTCACATTATATACAGATTGAGCAGTAGCTGATAGTCTTAAGCAATGAATCAATTTATTGGACATAATTATTCATACATTTTCAACTAAAACTTGTTGAATATCTCTAAGATGTCAGAGGCAGTGTAATCAGTAAGATAGAGGTAATTAAGACCTAGTCCTCTTTATCAAGAAAATGCATTTTTAGGGAAAAAAATCAGTAGATTCCAATTCAACGTTATATGTGTGAAAGCAAAGAACTGTACAAATACTGTGTGGGCACACAGCAAAAGGGAAATTAACCACATGAAGTCAGAAGAGGGTTCACAGAGAAGGCAGCATTTTAACCCATCCCTATATAAATTGGCTTAGTGAAAGATAATGGGAGGTAGAGTCAAAGAGAATGGCAAAGCAGGAAAATAATAGACGTTCTAGTCTTAGAGAATACCATGTACAAAAGCGTAGGGTGAGAGAATTATAGGTATTTTTAGTGACAAATAGTAGTTTTCAGACACAAATATAACTTGGCTTTCAGTTGAAACTGGAATTCTAGGTGACTTGTTTGCCTTTTTCTTTTCCCCCCTCTTTATTAATATTGACATGAAATATCTGCACAGTATGAATCCTTCCAAATCAGGCTCTAATCTACTTATGCAAACCTATGTCTCTCATCTGTTCTGCAAATGCAGAGACACAGGCTCAAGTTGCATTTATCAAGCATAAAAAACACTATCACCCTCATTTTTTGAGTTCCTGATGAGGAGATAGGCTTTTTTATACCCTAATGCCATTTCTTTATTATTGAACTGGCTTTCCCTCACTGCATCAATTGATAACCTCTTGCTACTCCAACAACACATCTCTTGGAGACTACTTATTTTACTAAAAGGTAAAATAGCTGTCTCCTATGAACATAGATTCATTGCAAAATTGGCTACGCACTGAATTTCTTGGCACACATAAAAATCAATTGACTATAAATATATTGGTTTATTTCTGTAAAATGTTTCATAAATGGAAATATTACTCTCCATCTCTATTCTAATTTTAGTACCAAAGTTTGGTTACTCTAGTTTTTGCAGTAAGCTTTGAAATTGAAAAGAAGTCCTCCAAATTTGTTCTGTTTCAAGATTGTTATAGTCACTTTGGTTTCTCTGAATTTTTATATGAATTTGATAATAAGCCTGTCAATCTTTTTTTAAAAAGTCAGGAGGAATTCTTATGTACCATTGGTGGGAAACATAAATCAATACAACCATTATGAAAACACTACAGAGGTTCCTCAAAAAAATTGAAAATAGAACTACCACATGATCTAGCAATCTTATTACTCAATATATATACAAAGGAAATCAAATTAGTATGTGGAAGATATACCTGAACTTCTAAATTTACTGAAATCATATTTACAATAGCCAAGATATAAAATCAATCTAAATGCCCATCTATAGATGAAGAAAATGTGATATATGTATATATAATACATATATATACACACACACACACAATGTGAATACCGAATTTAATACTGTTCATTCATAAAATGGAAGCTAATCAGGTCATTTGCAAAAATGTAGATAAAGCTAGAAGACATTATATTAAGTGAAATAAGTCAAAGTCAGGCACAGAAAGACAAACAACCTTACTCACATGTGGAATCTACAAAAGTTAACGTCATAGAAGTAGAGAGTAGAATAGTAGTTACCAAGTCTGTGGAAGGGTGGGGGAACAAGAAGAGTGGGGTCAACAGGCAGGAAGTTACAGTTAGATAGAAAGAATAAGTTTTGGTGTTCTATATTGCACAGTAGGGTAATTACAGCTAATAATAGTGTTGCATATGTATCAAGATGGCTAGAAGAGATGATTTTGAATGTTATCATCACAAAGAAGTGATACATTTATAAAGTAATGATATATGATGCTGATTTAGTAATTATACAATGGAGACATGAATTAAAATCACACTCTACATTCATAACATGCACAAGTATGTGTCACTTATAAGTAAATCAAATTAATTTTAAAAAGGTGAAATTTTGATAGCAACTATGATTGATTAGAGAATTAATTTAAGGATACTTGCCATCTTTAATGTCTTTCAATATGTTTTGTAGTTTACATTGTACAAATATTGCACTTCTTGTTAAATTTATTCCAAAGTATTTTATTTACTTTGATCCTACTGTGACATTGCTGTATAGTTTTCATTTTAAAATTAGTCATTGCTAGTGCATAGAAATACACTATTTACAATTGTTTTTTTTTAATATACTGAGATTATATATAGCAACCATTCTAAATTGTTTCTTATACTTAAGAATCATTTGTTTGGGGATAGAGGGAGGGTTTATTTGGATGGTGTGGCCATAAAAGTCTCCAGTGAGTTAGCTTAATGTTCAGCTATTGATTGAAAAGAGATTTTCTTAAATGCCTAGAACCAGTAAGTTTCCCAATCCTTTGCTAAGGGACTCTGTGTTAGGCATGAGTTCAAGACTCAACCAGGCAACTGAGAAGCGTCCTTCATTCTTCACAGTCTGCTTGCACTGAGTCTAAAGGTAAGCCAGATGTGAGCACTTAGTGCCTTCTCTATTATTTCTTCATAGCATGGAGACAGTCCTGGGTTTGCGTGCAGTTATACAAATACATGGCCTTCTATGTTCCCAGAAACATCTCAGAGGTCACTCAAAGACAATATGGACATCTCATTTCCCAACTCTCACCTGCAAGTGTTTTGGAAGTCTGTTGTCTCCAACTGTTACCCATTGCTGCAGGAAGCCAGAAATGTATCACAGATAAAATAAAGACAATCTTTTAAGTGGAGACTTGTGGAGAACTATAAAAAATGTCAAAGATAGACAATTATCTGACAGTGAGACATTAAAAGATTTTCAGCCCCCCTTTACCCTCTCCAGAGGCTGCCATTCTGGTTTGCAATCCTCACTATGATGGTGGGCTGTTGATTTTCAAGGGTACAATAGAGGTGGAGATAGGGGAATGAATATATTTCAAGTAAAAATGCCATAAAACACATTGTTCTTACCAAGTATCAGTATTTTTCTTAAATACTTCCCTAATTGCTGCAAGTCATTAATTCCCAGAGTTCTTAAAATGTTTATCCTAACATTTTGCAAATATTCCACCTTTTATAATAGCAAAATGATCTCCCTGATTTTGAAAATATATTCATTTGCTTGAGTTCCTTTTGTTCTTTATATGTGTGTGCATATGTGTAGGTTATTTAACAAATAAGACTTTTTAGTCATGTTTCTTGAGTTTATTTTGGGAGAAAATTTGCAAATGATTTCATATGAAGAAAACTCCATTTAAATTTTGGGTATGACTGATATGCTTGATTTAGTTCTATTATATTGCTTTTATATCTGGTCTAACTTTTTTGCATTTTTTACTATGATAAAATATATGTGCTAAAATATTTATCACTTTAACCATTTCTAAGTATAAAATTCTGCTCATGAAATTTATTTACAATACTGTGTAATCATCACCACTATTTATACCCAAAATGTTTTCATCATTCCCCACAAAATATTTTTAACCATTTAACAATCACTTTCTCTCCACTTTCATAATGACTATTCTATTTTCTGTCCCTATAACCTTGACTACTCTAGGTAAGTTATATACGATTCATACAATATTTTTTCTTTTTTGTCTGAATTATTCCACTAAGCATATTGCTTCAAGACCATCCATGTTGCTGCATATATCAAAATGATATTCATTTTTGTAGCTCAATAATATTCCATCATATGTACATACATGCATTTTGCTTATCCATTAATATATTGATGGACTCTTGAGTGTTTTCCACCTTTTGACTATCATTAAGAATGCTGTCGTGAACATGGAAGTACAGATATGTTTGAGTCCCTTCTTTCAATACTTTTGGATACATATATTGGGCTGGAATTGCAGGAGTATATGGTAATTCTGTATTTAATCTTTTGAGAAACCATCAAACTGTTTTCCACTATGGTCATATCATTTCAAGTTCTCATCAGAAAACATGAGTGTTCTAATTTCTTCAAATCCCTACTAACCCTTGCAATTTTTCATTTTTCAAAATTACTGTAATCTTCATAATAGGTGTGAAGTAGTGTCTCATTATGGCTTTAATTTGAATCTCTCTAATGACTAATGGTTCTGAGCTAATTTTCATTTATTTACTGGCCATTTGTATATCTTTGGAAAAAATGTTTGTTCAATTCCTTTCCTTATTTGTTTAGTTTTACTTTAATTGATAAAAACTGTATGTATTTATCGGGTACAATATAATGTTTTAGTACATGTATACATTATGGAATGATTAAGTCAAGCTATAAACATAGCCATCAGATCAAATGTTCACAGGTGTGAACATTTGAAATCTATCACAATCTTAGGAGCTTTGAAATACATATGACATTATTATTAACTAATGGGATCTAATTAAACTTAAGAGCTTCTGCACAGCAAAATAAACAATCATTAGAGTGAACTGGCAACCAACACAATGGGAAAAAATTTTCTCATGCTACCCATCTGACAAAGGGCTAATATCCAGAATCTACAAAGAACTAAAACAAATATACAAGAAAAAAACAAACAACCCCATCAGAAAGTGGGTGAAGAATATGAAAAGACACTTTTCAAAAGAAGACATTTATGTGGTCAACAAACATATGAATAAAGGCTCATCATCACTGGTCACTAGAGAAATGCAAATCAAAGTCACATTGAGATACTATCTTACACCAGTTAGAATGGAGATCATTAAAAAATCAGGAGATAGATGCTGGAGAGGATGTGGAGAAATAGAAACACTTTTACACTGTTGGTGGGAGTGTAAATTAGTTCAACCATTGTGGAAGACAGTGTGACAATTCCTCAAGGATCTAGAAATAGATATACCATTTGACCCAGCAATCCCATTACTTTGTATATTCCCAAAGTATTATAAATCATTCTATTATAAAAACACATGCACATGTAAGTTCATTGTGGCACTGTTTACAATAGCAAAGACTTGGAACCAATCCAATTGCCCATCAGTGATAGACTGGATAAAGAAACTGTGGCATGTATACACCATGGAATACAATGCAGCTATAATAAAAAGGGTGAATTCATGTCCTTTACATGGACATGAAGCTGGAAACCATCATTTTCAGCTAACTGATACAAGAAGAGAAAACCAAACATCACATGTTCTCACTCATATATGGGTGTTGAACAATGAGAACACATGGACACAAGGAGGGGAACATCACATACTGGGATCCGTTGGGGGTGGGGGCCTAGGGGAAGGATAGCAGAGGGTGGGGAGATTGGGAAGGCATAACATTAGGAAAAATACCTAATGTATGTGATGGGAGGATGGAGGCTGCAAATCACCATGGTATGTGTATACTTTTTTTTTTTTTTTTTTTTTTTTTTGCCAATCAGTTTGAGCTTATGAGATTGCTCAGGTTAGCCTTGAACTGATGACCTCGCCTTCGCGAGCGCCATGAGCTCCGGCGGGAGCCACTTTGGACCCCGGTATGTGTATACTTATGTAACAATCCTTCAAGATCTGCACATTGTATCCCCAAACTTAAAGTAAAATATTTTTTTTTCAAATTATTTTTTTAAAAAAAAGAAAATAAATGGTTTGAAGAGAAAAGACTATAAAAAAATGAAAGTGAGAAATTTTAGGATGCAGAAAATTCCTCTTCAAAGGTTTAGCATCTTATCTCCCTTTAAATTCAAGAAATGGAAAATTATTAAGTATTAATAAAAATGTAGATTAGATAAATCACATCTATTATAACAACAGTGGTTTATTAGTTACACCAGGATGCTGAATTCAAAGTTCTGAGTTCCTCTTCAAAGAACCAACATGTCAGTATGTTCAGTTCCCCTATTTTTGTTCTCTTTTTAAAGATTACACCTCATTCTTTACACCTCCTTGCCCCTTGTTTCAGTAAACAATCTCCTGCAAACCTCTATACTCACATATTTGGAGTCTCTTGTTATTCCTAGTCACCTGCTTTGTCCTTAGTCATCCTTAATCACCTGCTCTGTAACCGTCCTTCCCACCAAATCTACTCACCCTGCCACTCTGGCTCATACCCCTGCTCTCTTTAAAATAGTCAGTCAGAATTAGCTCAGACTACGCCATCCAACCTTACCCAATAAGGGAACAACACAGCAATAAAGACTAGCAGCATTAGGGATAAGGACCACTTCCCTCTTTTGTCCAGTGTACTCTCACCAATGTTCCATCCGTGAGACACACTCTTCTATAGAAGTAAATATGCCTTGCTGAGAAAACGTATGTTTGAGTGCTATGTCTTTTGCAGCACTGAAAATCTGTATTTAATATCAAGTAGTTGATGTTTTCCTACATTTTTACATTTTGACACAATGTGGCAAAACAAAGATAAAATAAGAGTAAAAAAATAGACTTAATAAAGTTTAACTTTACAATTTATTAGCAAACTTGAGACAGATCTACACAAAAATTTAAGCACTAGAATTGTTTAAGCACATGACTTTGAATACAAAATTATTTGTAGTAGTAATGAATTGAAAAGAAACCTGAATATTATAAAAGACTATTTAATAAGGTAGGAAAAAATTATAATAATTGTTGAGGGAAAACAATAGGTTACAAACAATGTACCTAAAAGTCTCACAATTTTGTTAAATGTATGCATCTTGAGTAATCTATACAAGGGAAAATGATCCAAGATTACAGATGATTTTTATTTCCTTCTCTGTTTTCTAAGTTTTATAACACATGTGTCCTTCTTAAAAACCTGAAAAATATTAAATATAAAAACTAGAATTACTTAACCATTTTTATAATACTGTCACTATATGTACTATGAAAAAAGACTGATATCTTGAATAGAATGAGAAAACATAGGGTAGAGTCACTTTTTCATTTATTATTCTGTTCAAAAACATGAGTCCCTGGGGAAAAACACTAATTTTCATATTGTCAGTAGGCCCCATGGATAACGTACATATACATTTCCATAATGTAGAAATGGTAATAGCAATATGGAAATGGTTATTTAAAACATGCCTGTCTTTTATATTTGAAGTAGATACATGATTTCCTTTCCTGTTCTTCATACATTTATTCTTCCTTTCATTTATGTAGTATCCTGGCATAAAGTACATTGGGAGTTATTGCTCAAAGGTACATTCACCCATAGGTGTTGTAAAGAGAGGCAAAATAGGCACCAGATTGCCAATGAGGGAGCAAAGCTACATGAAAGAGCAAAAAGTGTGATTATGGTGTGCTGTTTAAAAGACTGTAGAGGAAATTCCATCTGGAGAATGGCAACCTGAAGTTGCTATAGAAAGGGCAATCCCAGCTGGGTGCAGTGGCTCATGCCTGTAATCTCAGCACTTTGGGAGGCTGAGAGGGGCAGATCACGAGGTCAAGAGATCGAGATCGTCCTGACTAACACATTGAAACCCCATCTCTATTAAAAATACAAAAAATATTAGCCAGGTGTCGTGGCACGTGCCTGTGGTCCTAGCTACTCGGGAGGCTGAGGCAGAAGAATCGCTTCAACCCAGAAGGCAGAGATGCAGTGAGCCAAAATTGTGCCACTGCACTGAACTCCAGCCTGGTGACAGAGCAAGACTCCGTCTTTAAAAAAAAAAAAAAAGTGCTATCCCATGAGCTCAGCCCACTGTAAAATATAAGACTTTAAAAGAGATGGCTACATGTGAGCTAACCAATTTAACTACAGAATCAAATAAAACTAGGGTAGTATGTCATAGTTTTAAAAGGGCTTGATGAATACTGTTTTTCTCTTTCTTTATGTGAGAAAAAAATTTCAAACTTTAAAGAGCAGTTTCAGCATCTCTACTGGAGGCTATTGTAGTAAGGAGCAGTGCTAAAGACGCTTGTTAGAAAAACAAATTATAATCAATGCAAATAGCTTAATGGAGTGAGAAATAAATAGACCAAAAAGCATTTCCTCAAAAACATCTTTAGATACTTTTTAAAGGAATCAAGATTTCAGTAAAAATTTTTTTAGGTACAGAGACTGAGCAAGCTTTTAATGACAGTTGCAATATTCAGTGATAATTCTAAACATGCTGTGAAGACAAACACCTCATCCAATAAAAAGGGCAATTCTCCCTGTGCTATAGCTTTGATGATTTTACACTACAGTCCAACATCTATGCACAGAATTCAGGAGCTCAAATATGAATACTACAGTACTTATTAACAATAGTGACAGTTATTACAAGGGAATATGTTTTAAACAATATTTTGGATGCGGCCTAGAGGGTATTCAGAACAATTTCCTCCTAGTTTCTGGTTTCAGGACAATTTCCTGGAGACTTCAATTTTTTTTTAGCACTTTCCAGATTCCATTTCTTTGGGCAATTGGAGAAGTGGGGGAGAAAAATGGTACTTATTACAAGAGCAATCTTGAATGCTCAGCTACAATTGAAAAGCCTAGTATGAAACAAGACTCTATGATTGTGTCAAAGTAGCGTAAGATTTATGTGTTGTTGAAGCTCTTGGTTAAGTACTAGATGCAGTATTATGATATATTTCACTCTCTTGTAAATTACATGATCTACCACACGAGCTTTCTGTCAGCACAACTTTTATTGACTGCAATGTCAGAAATGTCACATGAGGCAAAAAGCCATCCACAACAAATAATGATTACATTTTTCTAAAATGATACAAATATTAACTCTTGGTTGAACAGTGATACTATGCTGCTTCTCATTCCAGTTTTTCTTCTCTTTTTAAATAGATAACTAAGGTCAATTTTATTCTTTCTTCCTTCTGCTGCATCAACTAAGATAATTGCTTATTTCACTCATTCCACTTCCCGAGGGTTCACAAGAGGTTTCTATCTAGTTCCAGTAAAGAATGTGTTAGATTGCTTTATATCCCTCATATATAGCACTACTTAACAAGCCAGAGAAGCCAGTGTACTAACTAGCCTCTTATCTTCGGAACACTGAGAAAAGACTGCATTTCATAAGCAAAGAGACACAGGGGTAGAGAAAAGGAGAGCAAAGTTCTCTAGCCACTTTTTCCAAGTCATACCCTGTGTTATCTTGACATATTTGTTACTATCCTCAAATTTTTAAAGAAAGATGGTTTAGCTAAACTATCTCTAAAGTCCCTGATAGTTTTACAGTCTTTTATCTTAATTTTATTGATAATTTAACTTTATTATTTTAGACTAGATTAAGAAATATTAGTTTTTAATTTTAGTTACTATTACAAGAATAATTTCATTGTCATAAGACAGCTTATCTTTCTGAGCAAAGTCAAAGTACTATATTCTTTTATTAGCGACAATAAGCAGCAAAAAAGAAACAAAATGAATAATTTTAGATTTTTAAATTTAGCTTTAGAGTACATTACCTTTAGATCTGTTGAAACTACAAATAAGAAGGAAAAGAAAAAATTCAAAACCTCTTTCACCTGGCTGTATTATTTTTACATTTTTATTCGGGATATGATTGTAACGTAACAGATCTTTTGTTATTTGAAATTTTAAAAATCAAGATTAACTAAAACTCTCCTTTTTTATTTATTTTATTTAAAGGTGTGGTTTTTTTCTTTTTGATTTTTTTTTTTTTTTTGGCGGGGGGGGACACCATGAGAAATAAAACAGCAGCATGAATGCTACTGTTCAGTTGCAGAGGAGTTATCAGAGTGTCAGAACACAGTTAAGAGGTACAATCAGGCCTAATACCCAACATCCTGTACATTATGCCTCTTGCCCCACTTCTGGATCTAGGTGATTCGTATTGACTGTCAGTCTCTCATTCTTAGGAAGCAAACCTTCAAAAAAAAAAAAAAAACAAAAACTAAAGAGCACCTGTTCTTTAAAATATGCCTGACTTCAAATCTGCTTTATTCTTTTCAAAAGGGCTGATGAATTACCCTATACTATATTATTTAAAACAAGACGCATATTTACAGCTTGTTGTTAATATGCTTCAAAATGTTGCCGCTGACAAGGAGACTTTGTGGGAAAATGGAACTCTCTTCACACGACTAAGCTTCTAATTCTTCTTGCAACTCCCCCGATTGATGTTGCTTCCTCTTTTGTAGCCTATAAAAGACATTGGACTCATGTTTGGAAAAATGAGTAAATAAATTCATTCATCAGCTTGTGTCAGGGAAGAAAACAAACAGAAACCCAAGCAAATGCTGAGTTTTCAGAAGTTACCATACTTTCTTAGAGCAGAGCTCTAAAACAAAATTTGGTGTTATTTGCTCTTTCCAATGCTCTTCTTACATTCCCTCTTAAATCCACTCAAATAAAGCTTTAGTTTCCAATCTCCCACCCAAACTGCTCTTTTCAAGCTTCCTATTTTTAAATCAAAAGGCTACTTCTCTATCCTCAATTTGCTTAGATCAAACCATGAGAAACTACTGATTTTGATCGTGTTGGACCTACTATGACAGAAATTCCAGATGGTTCAATCTTATTGAACCTAAAAGAAGCATTTGATTTATTGGCACTTCCCACTTCCTCGAGATATGTCTTTGCTTGGCTTCCAAAGCACCACATTCTTCTGTTTTTTTCTCCTACCTCACTGCATTCCTTCTCAGTGTTTTTTTTTTTTTCCCAGCATAATTTCTCCAACCTCTAATCACTGCCCGCCAAGACTCAAACCACGGATTTATTATTATCTTTATTTGTACATTCTGCTTTGATGTTCTCATCTGGTCTCTACCTTTAAATATCACCTTTACGCTGATAAATCCTAGTTCGGCTCTCTCCTCTAAGTTGAGATTTGTATATACAATTGAGCAATCTATTTGTATCATAATATATATCTCAAATTAATATGTCAAAACTATAGTTTTGACCTTATGCCCCAACACAAGCTGCTACACCTACCCTTTCTTCCATCAAAGCTTGCTACTTTAGGCAATAGCAATTCAATTTGTCTAATTTTTAAGTCAAAATTCTTAGTCATCCTCCACTCTCATCATTAAACTTCTTCATTTGCACTTTATATTCAATTCATCAACAAATACCATTAATTTTGCCTTCCAAATATATTCACTGTGATTATGTTTTATCACCTTTCCTGCTTCTACTTGTTTCTAGCCACTCTCTTTGTAATGAATTATAACCACCCTTTAAATTGATCTTTTTCACCTAATTTCTACTTTTACTTTTTCTCTACACAGCAGCCAGAATAATCCTGTTTCAGCATAAATCAGAACATGTCTTTTTTGAGGGTGTTTCCCCTCTCACTTCTTTAAAAGCCCTGAATTGCCAAAGACCTACCTGATATAGCCCCTTTACACTTTCCAATCGCGGGTCTGTATCCACTCAGCTCCAGCCACACATCATAAATGTATAATAGAGTCACATCCTCTTAGCAACTGGTCCTCAAACTTGATTATATATCAGAATCATCTAAAGAGCATTTAAAATATGTTGGTGTTAATCCAAAATGCAATGTCCAACCTAACTTTAGGGCCTTTGCACTTATGATTCTCCCTATCCCTTATAGCCTCAGAGCTTGCTCCCTTATTTCCTTCGGGCTTACTCTAGTATCACCTTCTCTGTGAGGCCATCCTTACCATCCTTTTTTCTACATTGGCCATTCTACATATGAGTACATTCCATTTTGCTACTGCATGATACTGATCACACTACAACCTTGATATTGCTCATGATACTGATCATACTAAAACCTTCCAAGTATTCCACTTTTATTTCTGCCTATATCCTACAGTAGTAGATGGTTTTAGAGCACTGCCCGTATTTCCTCAGCACTCTTTGTTCTTGCCCCTGCCTACAACATCCTATTAAAACACTGGCAGTTCCTTGCCTGAAGGATTTTCTTTACAACCTCACATGACCAGCAGTACTGGGAGTTGGTAGACTTGGAAAATGAATATCCTGTCATTTTTGAGTGGATAAAACTTCTTTGTATTCTATACTATCTCCAAAATATCCCCCATGGAATCAGGTCTCAGTTTTCTGCATGATAACCTGCACCCATAACTGACTTACTTTCAATGCCTCATTCTTCATTCACTCTCCTGCAGATGCTTTCCGAGACTATCTCCTAAGTAAACTACTTTATTCAAATCCTTGTCTCAGGGGGAGCTTCTGGGAAAACCCTATCTCAGAGGCATTCCGAGAATTCCTGGTACTTTAAACGAACATGGTGGGGGTTTTCTGTCTGTTATATTTTACTGATCTATCTCCAATAGCTAGGAAAGAACCTGGCATGTAGTAGACACTTCATACATATTTGTTGGATCAGCAAATCTCTATTATTAAACATTTCTTAACCCTAATCTGAGTACAGGGAGAGCAATCACCTAATTTATAACTAACATCCTCACACTAACAGATATATTTTCTTCTTGCTTCAACTGCCAGTGCTGCTGCTTCTGAAAAAAGTGAAGATTTGGTAAGTTAAGTTTAGGGAAAAAGAGAAATTTATTTTTAAAACAAGAATTACTTACTATAGTAATTTCTAAATTTAGATACCTTGAATTCCCTTGCTGTAGTTTATGTTTCTGATTTGTAGATCCTAGTTTTCCTGAATCCAGGCTCAACTGACTTGGAGTAGGATGGACCCATAAATATATTTTTAATGTTCTCTTGATGATTCTGATGTACAGCCTAGTTTTGGAACTACTTGCTTCGCTAGAGAATGCTACTTTATCAATTATTTATACAATATGATATTTCAGAAAAAAAAATCCTCAAATATTTTTGAATATTTATATAAAATATATTTATATAATATTTTAAAAACTCCTCAAATATCCCCAGTTGTATTTAAATAGGAATCACAAACCTCCATTTCAAAAATGCTAACATTTACAATGACTATGAAAGTATTTTCTCATTTTATGAAATATGTATATCTTCCTATCAAGTTGCAGTCACTTTTACTTCCTTTAGTTTAAGAAGAAGAAAGATAAACTACTAAATAAATATATGTATAAAGAAATACTGTTTATATGCATATGTGATTTACAATATGGATCACCCTCAAATATGGAAAAAGGAACACTATTAAAAATTATTTTAAATAGTTCACATGTTGCACATTTTTAAAATTATAGATTATGAAGACTACAGATTTCTGTATTTACCTCCCAAATATAAATGAAATAATTCCAGTATGTACCTGCCAAATACAATCAAAAGAAATATAAACCAAGTATATCTTTCACACATTATGCATTAACCATCTATTTTTTGTTTAGTGTTTTTAAGCACTACTAAGTGTAATTGCCATATTAAGAGTTAATTTACTTGCCTCTTACCAGACTGGAACAAGAAAAAAAAAAAGGTAAGCAAGATAACTTTGCCTTCTCTCAAATTCTCTAGTGTAATTAACCCAACTCCCAAACAAAGGAAAGTGGATTAGAGAACCATCTGTCACTGGTAACTTCCTATACAGGCAACAAAGACATTACTCCTTTTGGGTCACCTCTTTGCCAAATTAAAAACAACCACCATAAATCATGTAAAAGTACGGACTAGGCTGACCAGTAGTGACCCTTAAGGAAGGATGTGTTTTGAATCCTAATTATAAAAATATCATCAATACACTGATCTAGGGATTTTCTGTAATCAGGCATTTAGGTCATTCTCTTGAATCAGAGGGCAGTTGTTTCCCAGGAGAATAAAAGTTTCAGGTTTTCCTAAGAGTGTATTTCTTAGTTGATAGTGTGTGAATCTGCATATATATTAAAAAGACATAAGATACTTCTGATACACACACATACACACAAACATACACACACATCTTCAGAAAACTCTTAAGGCATCTTAACTCATTTTGTTTTTTCTTGTAGTGAAACTTTTCTAGGAGGGCAGGTAAGAACATATGATGAAAATGGTTCATCTCGTGGTTCTATGGTAAAAAAAATGCTTCTGGAAATGTAAATTTCTTTGTCATCTCTACAATCAGGAATAATAGAAAGAATACAAGACAGAGAAGCAGGTATCTTGGGTTAGGCTGCCTGCTTTGGATATGAACTACATGACTTTAGTTACTTAACTAACTTACATGTCATTCATTCCTTCTTGAAATAAGGGACAGATATTTGCAGGGACTGTGTTAGAGAACATATATATTAATATATATTATATATGATATATTAATATACACTATAATATATGATATATATGTATATATATTAAATATATAGAAATATATAATAAAATATTCATATATTATATAACATATATCATATATATTTTAAATTTATAGATAATATATTATATATATTTTTATTTGGGTAATTTTCTGAATAAAAACTCTAAATTTGTAAAGCATGTCTTTTCATATATATTATATGTATACTACATATAGGATATATCATATATTATAATTACATATCATATATTACATATATTTATCATATATTATACTTATATATCATATACATTATATATTATAATTATATATCATATATTACATATATGAAAAGATATGCTCTCCAGATTGAGAGAGTTTTTAATCAGAAAATTACCAAAATAAAAAATTATAATAGCAAAATTATGCAATCACATTAAAAATTTATTATTAAGCATTCCTTCAGTAGGGAGAGATCCAAGTCCAACTCAAAGTAACTTAAACAATGAAGACAATTACTTGTTCCTAAATAACTTAAAAGTCTAATGATATATCAACAGCTGGATTTAGATAAATAAATGTCATAAAGATAGTTTAACTCTCTTCACAATTCCATATGAAATTTGGTCAAGGACACAAATCCAAACCATATCATTCCTCCCCAGCCCCTCCCAAATCTTACGTCCTTCTCACTTTGCAAAATACTTTCACCCCTTCTCAACAGTCCTCCAAGTCTTAAAATATTTCAGCATTAACTTAAAAATCCACAGTCTAAAGGCTCATCTGAGACAAGGCAAGTCCTTTCTGCCTCGCTTGTAAAATCAAACACATGTTAGCTACTTCGAATATACAATGGGAGCACAGGCATTGGGTAAATATACCTCTTCCAAAGAAGAGAAATCATCACAAAGAGAGGGGATGTAGTCCCTATGCAATTTTGAAACCCAGCAGGATAGTCATATATATTAAAGTTCTAATAGTATCTCCTTTGATTCCATGTCTCACATCCAGGCAACACTGATGCAAGGAGTGTGCTCCCAAAAGCTTGCTCAGATTCATTCCTGTGGCTCTGCAGGGTACAGCCATTGTTGCTGCTTTCACAGGCTGGCATTTAGCACCTTTGGCTTTTCGAGGCACACAGTGCAAGTTCAGTGGAGCTATCATTCTGGGGTCTGGAGGATAGTGGATTTCTTCTCAAAACTCCAATAGGAAGTGCCCCAGTGGGGACTCAGTGTGGGGAATACGATCCCATATTTCCCCTCTCCACTGCTCTGGTACAGGTTCTCCATGAGAGCTCCACTCCTGCAGCAGACTTCTATCTGGACATTCAGACTTTTCCATACATGCTCTGAACCTAGGCAGAGGATCCAAAGCCTTAACTCTTACCCTCTGCACACCTGTAGGCTTAACCCCACAGGGAAGCTTCCAAGCCTTATAGCCTGAACCCTCTGGAGCAATGACTTGAGACATATCTGGAACCTTTTTAGCCACAGCTAGAGGTGGAGCCTTTGGGATGCAGGGGCAGTGTCCCTGGGTTGCATAGAGCAGCAGAGACCCGGGCCCTACACATGAAACCATTCTTCCCTCCCTAGGCCTCTGGGTCTGTGATGGAAGGGGCTGCCACAAAGGTCTCTAAAATGCCCTGAGGAAATTTCCCCATTGCATTGGCTGTTAACTTTTAGCTCCTCTTTACTTTTGCAAATTTCTGCAGCAGGCTTGAATTCCCCCTAGAAAATGGTTTTCTTCTTCTCCACCACATGATCAGGCTGCAGATTTTCCAAACTTTAAGTTCTGCTTCACTCTTAAATATATGTTCCATTTTCAGATCATCTCTATATTCACGCACATGTTAACCTGCTGTAAGAAGCAGCGAGGTTAACAGTTGAACACTTTGCTGCTTAGAAATTTATTCCACCAGATGCCCTCAACCACAATTGTCAAGTCCAAAGTTCCAAGTAAATTCCTTATATTCACCTGAAACCTCATCATTCTGAATGAAAAATTGTTAAACCAGCAAGAGAAAAATGACTCATCACATCAAAAGCCCTCAAAAAGATTATCAGTAATTACTTAGCTGAAAACCTGCAAGTCAGAAAGGAGTGGAACGTTATATTTAAAGTTCTTAAGCAAAGCAAAGCAAAACAAACAATAAAAATCTCTTGTAAGTTAAGACTTTTTTTTATATACAGGAAAAAGGTTTAATTGACTCCCAGTTCCTCGTGGCTGGGGAGGCCTCAGGAAACTTAAAATCATGGTGGAAGGGGAAGCAAATACATTCTTCTTCACATGGTGGCAGGAAGGAGAAGTGCCAAGCAAAGGGGAAAAGCCCCATTATAAAACCATAAGATCTCGTGAGAACTCACTATCACAAGAACACCATGGGGGAAACACCTCCCATGATTCATTTATCTCCACTTGATCCTGCCCTTGACATGGGGTTATTAAACATCAAAGTGATATTTGGGCTTAGAACACAGAGACAAACCATATCAGGACCTAAGGGAAAAGGAAGTCTGGGATCTGACATGTTAATCACAGTTTCTTAGTCTAATAGTAATGACTAAGAATGCAAAGTATGCTAGGGCACCAAAAAGAATGCAGTATGCTAGGGCACTACTTGCTTGGGAACAGTGGTCACAGTATTCTTTTCCCATGTATATTAGTCAAGATTCAACTCAAGAAGCAGAGCCAGTAGTAGATAGATATAGGTATATTAAAGAGTTTTATTGTAAGGCTTATACAATTGTGAGGGCTGGCTGTGTGAGTCCAAAAAACTGTAAAGCAGGCCATCAGAAAGGTCAAACTGGAACTCTCCAGCAGTGGCTGAATCTATACAGGTGAAATATCTTCAGGGAAGCCTCAACTCTGCTCTCAAGGCCTTCAAACTGATTGAATTAGCCCACTCACATTAAAGTCCAGCCAGGCACACTGGCTAATCCCTGCAATCTCAGTACTTTGGAAAACCAAGGCAGGCAGATCACTCGAGCTGAGGAGTTCGAGATCAGCCTGCACAAAATGGTGAAACTGCATCTCCACAAAAAAAAGTAACCAGATGTGATGGTGTGTACCTGCAGTCCCATCTACTTAGGAGGCTGAGGACACAGAGAAGTAATCATAAAGCACAAAAACAAGTTAGAACACTGTAAATTAGGTTCACTTTGCTTTGTAAGGCTTATGAAAGAATTTAAGGACCAAGCCAATGCTTTTAATCCACTCCATGACGCATAAGAAGGGAGGAAGGCATGAGTGAGCAAAGTGCCACATGATTTCCCACCATTCAGAGTGCAACCCTTTCTTGATTGGATTTCTACTTGGCCACTGAAATAACTTATTGATTTCCAGAACTTTTAAAAAGTTACATTAGCCGGTCTCTAACTGTTTCTTATTTCTCTGGAGAAAACGGGAGCTTAGAGGTTTCTAGTCTGCCCTCTTTTAATACCTGTATCCACCATGTCTAGCATCATAAGAAAATACCAAGTAACTGTTACACGAAATATCAGGAAGTTGCAAACATTTTGTAGAAAGACTACAGTAACTGATCTACTGAGTATTTGCCTCCCAGTAGGTTGCCATATTGGCAGAGGTCCATAATGAAAACTTACCTAACTTGAGTTATGATTTTATTAAGAATACAACTCAAGTGGTGATAAATGATTGCTGCTGACATCTTCCTTAAAATTTCCAAGGACTGTAGTGCTAAAAAAAAAAAAGGATATTTTCTTTTGAAAGATAACTATATTTTAATAGCAAATGTTTTGGTAATCTAACTGGAACTTCAGATTTGATGACCAAATGGAAAGGTGTGTATGTGTCATCCCTTCAACAGAAAAAGCAATGAAGGCAGCTGCCTATTTCTCCTATTGGTAAATTTGTTCAAAGAAACCGGAGACATTGGCTGTAGAGATTCATCTCCATCATACATACAAATAAAAGTCTCAGGATAAGTAAGGCTTTCCCTTCTGCTCCTGCCCTCTCAGATTAAGCTAGTATGGTGTCATGTGTGTAATCAATGATGCCCTTTACAATTTATAACAAAAAATCTGTGGTTGCTAATATAAAGTGTTCTTTAATCTGCCGTGATAAACTTTAGAAAATTAGTCTTAAAATAGGAAAATACAATTGTGAATTAAAAGATTATTGTTTATAGATCACTACTTCTTACAAGTTACAATTTTCCTATTTCTTCTCAAAGCTTATAGTTCAATGTTAGTTTTTTTCCTGGGAGAATGAAAACAACAGGGGCAATTACATAACTACTGGATCAATACAAATAGTCAACACCATATAAATAATCCAATGAAAAACAGAATTTTAAACCAATTGCTTCTCAAATACAATGCAATTTTCATGCACCATTATCTATGAGTTTACAATGATAAATATATAATTATGTACATATAGTTGGCACAAAAGTAATTATGATTTTTTCCATGAAAAGTACTATGTATTATATGTATGTGTATATGATACAGTGTAAATGTAATATGATCTATGGTCATACATATGTGTATGTGTGCATATGCCTGTGTGTGTGTGTTTATGGCAGAATAAATCAGGGTAATACTTAAAATATTTCCCAAGTTCACTGGATAGATACTAATTGAAACAAACACTGATGGTTGCACTGAAGAAGGATTGTAAAGGAGAGCTGCTCACTAACTCTTTCTCCTTTCAATGATGAATCCTTCTAGGGAATGTTGAGGAGGAAGCAGGGAAGCACATAGGGGCTTGAAGGCAGTTTAAATACTGAAACATTTCATATTTTTAAAAACATAAGCACAACCAAAATTAATATTGACTAAATTGTAGACATAATGATTTCCACTAACATTATCACAAAAATACTAAAAATATTGCATGTATTAATACAGAGTAACACGCCATATGTTTTAAACAATTTGCTAAGTTGGCAAGTAGGCCTTTCAATTTCTAAGTTAGAGAAATGAAACTAAGCCTCAGAGAGTTAAAACTATTTGTAGTTCAAAGCATGATCCAGTGGTAGGAAGCAGCCATTTTGTACATGCATTGTGGGAAAGTCTACCAACCATTCCTAAAGTTTAGTTAATTCAGCCAAACTTCAAAGATACCTTAAAGGAATTAAACAAATTTACAAGAAAAAAACAACCCCAACAAAAAGTGGGCAAAGAAAATGAACGGACACTTCTCAAAAGAAGACATTTATGCAGCAACATACAAGAAAATGCTCATCATCACTGGTCATTACAGAAATGCAAATCAAAAACACATGGAGATACCATCTCATGCCAGTTAAAATGGCGATCATTAAAAAATCTGGAGCCAACATATACTGGAGTGGATGTGGAGGAATAGGAAACCTTTTACACTGTTGGTGGGACTGTAAATTAGTTGAACCATTTGTGGAAGACAGTGCGGCGATTCCTCAGGGATCTAGAAACAGAAATATTTGACCCAGCAATCCCATTACTACATATATACCCAATGGATTAGAAATCATACGATTACAAAGATACATGCATATGTATGTTTATTGTGTCACTGTTCACAATAGCAAAGACTTGGAACCAACCCAAATACCCACCAATGATAGACTGGACAGGGAAAATGTGGCACATATACACCATGGAATACTATGCAGCCATAAAAAGGATAAGTTAATGTCTTTTGCAGGAACATGGATGAAGCTGGAAACCATCATTCTCAGCTAACTGACACAGAAACAGAAAACCAAACACTCCATGTTCTCACTCATAAATGTCTGTTGAGCAATGAGAACACATGACCACAGGGAGGGGAACATCATACACTAGGGCTTGTTGAGGATAAGAGGCCAGAAGAAGGAGAGCAGGGGATGGAGGCATAGGGGAGGGATGGCATTAGGAGAAATACCTAATGTAGATGATGGTGTGATGAATGCAGCAAAACACCATGGTGTGTGTATACCCATGTAATAAACCTGCATGTTCTGCACATGTTTCCCAGAAATTGAATTATACAAAAATTGTAATATTACCATTGCTTTACAAATCAGAAAATCTTGATGCTAGTGTTTTCCTGTCACACATTATCTGTTTACTGTGATTAAATCTTTTGACAACTTTTAAATTCAACTTTGGAATTTACCAGAACAATTGTATTAGATTTTGTCACAAGGGGTTCTCACTATTTGTGAAGGAATCTTCACAAGACAGGGAAAAACCAAAGCTTTATCTCCTTTTTACAAAAGGCAACTAGGGAATAACACCTCTCCCCGACCCCTGGCAGTTATAATATATGGTCAAATAATGTTTCCTCTAAGATTTTAAATTTGAGAATTTGACACAAAGTCATAGGGTTCTACCAAGGATTATTTCAAATGACATCTATGGCACAATTGAAAAACTAGTGACATGGTAACCTGAAGCCAGGTTCAACAGCATTGCACTGAAGGCCGTAATGAAAGCTGTAGAGAGTGCTGTGTTGGTGTCCTAAGGTGAATATTCAGGTAACAATATTGGGCTCCCCTTAGTCTCTGCCTAAAGCAGTTCACTAACCTTCTAACTCATTCCACGAAGCACCTGATAACATTTCATACAACTACTTTCTGTTTAAGTTATAAAAAGAAACTCTTTAAGCCGTCAAGAATTAGCTTAGTAGATCATAAGTGCTGACTGAAAGACATCAGAAGAACCAGATTTCAGGGAAATGATCAAGTCTGAGATTGGTTATTTGGTCTACTTAGAAAGAAAGCAGTGGAAGTTCAGCTAGCTCTAAGTGAGTCATCCCTGCATGTGTAGTGACGAAAGAGTAAAACTATCAACTGTGGAACCCAGAAATAAAACTTTAGGAGAGAAAGTGAAAACTTTCACTCCTAAAGGTGAAGTGAAAACTTTCGGACAATAATTTTTAAAGGGCGTGAGAAAAATAAGCACTGTGGTGGAAGTGGGTGAGAGGTGAGGGGTATCTATTTCTAGTGGCATCCAGACAGCTTAGAGGAAATATACATATTCTTAAATGCACAGTACATTAAAATTAAAGTGCATAGACTTTCAATGATTGTACTAATGCACCATTATATCCTATAGGGACATAATTAAGAAAACTGAAAACTGAATGCAAAGTTTGACCCTGCACAAGAACTACTTAAAATTACAAGCCTCTTTCAACAGATTTACTATGTAAAATAAGACCATTCTTTAAAGACCATTCATACTTTCCTTCATTGGCTATAGACACATACCTAGAGTAGAATTCCATTAAGTCTTAGAGTCTTATCATACAGTAAACCCTGGAGATAATGATTTACACATCAAAATAATGCTTTATTTGTATGTAGTACAATCTGGAGGTTACAAATAAAAAATTACTTACATTATTTTATACCAATAAAGAAAGAACATCAATTCAGACTTACTGAAGCTTTTTATATGTATGTACATTAAACAGTTCAGACATTGATGGTAGAGGTTGAAAGGCTGAGCAGTTTTCAATTGTGTATTCCTTGGTAGACAGGCTGAAATCTGCCTCTATGTTAACCTGTGCTACATAATTTTGGATGTGCAAAGTCTCTTTATAAAATGTATAGTAATAAACTAATTTATTACATATTTACAAATGCCTACTCTGTGACTCACACTTGTTAGGTGCTGGCAAAACTGCAGTAAACAGAGCACTGGTCACCGCCCTTGTGAGCTTAGATTTTTGTAGATAGAGGGAAAAATACAGACTCAAGTAAAACGTATTGAGCAATGATAAACTGTAACACAAAGAAAACCCACTGGAAAGAGGCTTCAGGAGTTCTGGTAGAAGGATTAACTTTATCCCATTCCACCATGGAAAGAAAGGGTAATGTGGAATTCCCTAGAGCTCCCCTTCTATAATGAAATAGTAAAACAAAATCGATGACACATTGAGGTAATCACAGAAATTATTATTAGCAAAAGTATTTAAAAGATGCAGAAATATGGATTTCTGCAAGTAATTATGATCAGAGCAGATGGGTGGGGCACGAAGGATGGCAGGCAATGATTTCAGTGTAATCTATGGTATTTACAATTATGGCTGCCATTCTAAATACTTTCTTCTCTGGAATAAGTAAAAGTAATCTCTGACATATACTATGCCACTATTTTAGGGGGTATTTATTTGTCTGCAATGACAAAGACCATCTAAACTAAACAGGCTCATGTGAGGGAAGATATAGTGTGTCTTTGAATAATTGCCATAAAATAAAATAAAATCACTGCCATAAAATAAAATCATTGATTTTATCCGTGGAGACTTTGATAATATCATCATTCAAGAAACATCACTTTTCGGCATGACGTTGATCTATCATGCATTCAGGAAGGCAGAAAATAGAAGTCTAAACATTTGAATAAAGCTGATCTACCTGGAGGGTAAGAATGAGCTACTATATAGATATGGAGTGGTCTTTTTGTTTTCTGGAAGTACAGTACCATGGTCTGGCTCAAGGCAGTAGTAGAGGCTTCCAGTGGCCCACCCTGATCCCCCTTAGCCTTCAGATGCCCCCGTCCCTAGCTGCAGTGAAGGTTGGCTGCTAAGAGTTAACAGGTATACCTACTCGTGAAAATTGTCCTCATTAGTTGGAAGTCCCCTTATAATTGACTATCACTGATGCAGCAGGTGATAGGCCAGGCAGAAGGGGACACATTCCATCTGTCCCATACTATCATCCTTAAATTTGTGCCCGCCCCCAGGGTGGTCTGCAGCAGCCAGTGACTGATAGGGAGGTACAAACGGCTAGACTCTTTGTCTCAATGTGACACAATTCTGTGGTGCCATTCATGCTCCTGTCTGAGGCTAAACCTCATCTAAACCAACCTCTTCTCCCATCCTGTTTTCCATACTCCCTCAAAAAAATCACTCGCATGATAACCCTCATATCACACTCTACTTCAGGGAACCAGACCTAAGACAGCCAAGTGGGAATATTGCCTGAAAAGGAAATGAAAATTGCCAACCTTCAACTGAAAATTTATGTTGGCAGTACTTTGCAGATCTATAACTGTAGGGCTAGTATGCTTTTAGATCATTTTAGAAAAAAATTTTCAAAATGGCTCATAATCAAAAACAAGTATTTTTAATTAAACCTTTAAAATATATGTAATAATAATAATACATTAAAAATACAATTACATATATTATCTAATTCGGTTCTCACAACATTCCTGGAGGATTGTTTTATTACTTACATTTTAAAGATTAGGAAACTAAGAAATCAAGGTCCTGAAAGTCCAGGGGCCTTGCCTAAAACCGCGTATAAGGCCAATGCCAAAATTATGAGTAAATTGTAGGCTCTCAGTTTTCTAAACGAACTATTTCTCATTTTGTATCTGGCTTTCTTACAAGTTATCATTTACTTTATAAAACCTACTTAACCACAATGCAGCATGTTTAAAAACATCTACTTAATCAGAACACTGTAATGTATAAGCAGACACACATGCACACATACAAACACACACAAGTACACTACATACATAAATACATTACTAAAGCAAGTATATTTATTAACTCACATATCCAGCAGGTAGATGTCTTGAATATAGCTAATAGTGTAATAACTATATATGCATTTATATTATCATACCAATGGCACAACTATCTGACTGAATAACTGAAAATAGTTTCATATAATTGAAGTTATCAGCCTTCCTGAAAATATAGGTCTTTCTTGAAAAGCTAATATTGACAAAGCTTCTCTATTAGGAGTGAAAACACATGTATTCCAATATTCATGCTGATAATTTAGTAAAATAGCTGATAAATTCAAGTGTTTACAAATGGCTGATAATTTAGTAAAATAGCTGATAAATTCAAGTGTTTACAAATGTAATTACCTACTGTAATAAGGAGTGACCTGATGATCATCCATTGATTTATCCTATATTCCAGAGAATTTTAAGAGTAAATTCTAAATTTTAAATTAATAGACCTGAGAATGCTTCTTCTGGAAGATGTGATTCTAAAAGAAAAAGAGGGAAATATTTTTTAATCTACTTTTTAAACAGTAACTGTGGGTGTTTCCAATGTTCAAGAAGCTGTTTAAGAAATTTTGTTTATGATCAAAACATGTTTATTCTCTCAATTTCTGAAATAATAATTAGCTTGTCATTTTAAAGCCTTAACACAGTTATTGTGGCAAAATGTTTTCTGGAAAAAAAATGCATCTGTTTTTGACTTCCTGTGGCCCTACTACTGTTCTTGCTTCCCATAACAAAGGCATGAATGACATAGAACCTTCTGCTCTTTATCTTTTGGGGCCTATATAAAATTGGCAAACGCATGAGAGAAGCAGATGCAAAGGTGATGAAGAATTCGGGCTGCACGGCATGGTTTCTCTCTAGCAGATGGAATGTGTCCCCTTCTGCCTAGCCCATCACTATCAGTTTAACAATGAGACAACATCAAAACAGTTATTAGAATGATTGCCAATTTCAACTCAGTTGCACTTGACTTACAGGATGACAGGTAACAACCATATAAAGCAGGTAGATGCTCATCATTTATTTCTCAAAGTTTAGGCTGAAGTCAGCACTTTCAATCACTTGTGTAAGTTGAACCTTTGCCTCAGCTGACTACATGTTGAGTCTATTCTAACATAAATAAGATAGCAATCTTAGTGCTCGCTGCAAAAATATTAAGATTCAGAATACAAGACCAGAATAGCCATGACCATACCTGGTAGAGGAAAGCTGTTTTATTAAATTGTTTCCAGATTTCATGTCAGCAAAGAACCCTTGTATTAGTTAAAAACGAAAGACAACCTACACTTAAGGAATAGATTTTAGATGTATGCACATACTTAGAAATGCATCTAACACTACTGTGTATATTGTTTGTTATTAGTTCTTTATTCATTTGAGGAGGTTGAAGGCATCAATCATAAATCAAAGTAATTAGCAAGTGCAATATTGTTTCCAATGCAATAATGTGTCCCTTACAGTGGGGATACATTCTGAGAAATGTATTGTTAGGTGACTTTGTCATTGTGTGAACATCACAGAGTGTGCTTACGTAAACCTAGATGGTATAGCCTACTATACACATAGGCTATAGGGTATTTGGCTCCCAGGCTATAAACCTGTACAGCACATCACTGTACTGGATACTGTAGGCAATTGGGACACAATAATACTTGTGCATCTAAATATAGCTAAACACAGAAAATGTACAGTTAAGATATGATATAAAAGATTTGAAAAATGATATACTTGTATAGGACATTTACCATGAATGTAGCTTACAGGACTGGAAGTGACTCTGGCTGAGTCATTCGGTACTGAATGAATGCAAAGGCCTAGGACATTACTGTCTGGTATCGTAGAATTCATAAACAATTGTTTATTAATTGTACACCGAACCTAAATTTACCTAAAACATTTTTATTTCTTCAATGATAAATTAACCTTAACTTCTATAACTAATGTTTATGAACTCCTTTCCTTCATAAACTTTAAAATTTTTTTCTTTTGACTCTTTTATAATAATGTATCACTGTATTATTTTATGTAATACTTAAAGAAAAAATATTTTCTCTAATTCTTGACATATAAGCTTTTTTTCTTTTGAATATTTTTATCTTCTACTTTTTAAACTTTTTTGTTAAAAATTAAGATACAAACTGGCCTAGGCCTATACCTGGTCAGGGTCATCAATATCACTGCCTTCCACCTCTACGTCTTGTCTCACTGGAAGTTCATCAGGGGCAATAACAGGCATAGAGCCATTATCTCCTACAATAACAGTGTCTTCTTCTGGAATATCTCCTGAAGAACCTGCCTACGGCTATTTTACACTTGACTTTTTTTTATAAAGTAGAAGCAGGACACTCTAACAATGCAAACATAGTACAGTAAATGTATAAACCAGTAACAGGTGTTTATTATTATCAAGTATTATGTAGTTTACATAATTGTATGTGCCATACTTTACACAACTGGCAGCACAGTAGGTTTATTTCTACCAGCATCACTACAAGAATATGAGGAAGGCATTGTACTATGATGCTACAACAGCTACAGTATCACTAGATGACATGAATTTTCAGCTCTTATTATGAGATTCCTGCTGTATTCTCTCTTGACTAATACATCGTTATGTGGTGCATTACTGTATATAGTACCTATTATAAAATTCACAATATTATCATTATTTATTGAAGAAATACTAACATTTCAGTAATCAATTCAGAATGGAGGTCAAATTCTTTCAAAGAAGTCAGACACGTCCTGGGTGTTTCATCTGAAGATACAATTTTGACCCAGGACTTCTACTGCTGGTCAGGAAGAAGACAAAAAGGGCCTCTTGAATCTGACCCAGTCATCCATCATAATGCTTCTGCTGTTCTGTTCTCCTCACCTAAAATGCAATTAACTCTGGATGGGGGCTGTGACAATGGGAACTGGTCAAGAGTTTAGCTCATGAGATGTACAGAGGTCCTGTGCCTGAGAGTACAAAGAACAGTCAGATAACCAGACTCCTGAGATTATGGAAAACATCCTCTAAACTCAGGACAAAATCTGTGAGTCAACCCTTTTTACTCTTTTTGACTAACCTGGCAAAATGGGACACAACTGACCCCCAGTAATCTCTCTGTTCTTAACACTGTCCCAATACCTGCTACCAAGACCACAAGAATTAACGATTTCTCAGCAAACATTTGGGCACTCAGGAATTTATTTTCATATTTCCATCCTGTTATTACTTCCCATAAAGTCAGCCTGAAACAGAGAAGGAAGAGACAAAACTCACCTATGTCTGGAATGTCTGTTTTACACCATTGTCTCATTTTCTTTTCATTCTAAAGTTCCAACATGGGATAGGTCATTATTTTAAGATGGAATCAAAGGAAAGTATGTGAAGTTAGCTCGTAACTCAATTTAGAAAAGTAGTTTAAAATTAGAAATAGCTTTCAGCAGCTAGAAAAATGTTCAAAATATTTCCATATCTCAAAATTAAAGCAATTCACTTTAAGAATAATTTAATGGAAATATTTTATTTAAATATCTTGTGATTAAGTTTTCTTCTGTTTTATATTAATGATTAAAAATATTAATTTTGTCCACTAATTACTTTAAAACATAACATTTACATATGTATTATTAATCAAGTTTTATGTTTACATATTTTGAATTTAAAATTTATTGTTTTTCAATTTCATTGATTATAGTAAAAAGTGAATAATATTTTAAGTGAAATGATAAGTTATAAAGGTATTTGAGAAATATAGCAAGTGAATGCAAAAATGTCCTTGTGTGACTATATAATAAACTATTCTTTTAAAAAAAAAGTCTAGGATGATGTGGTGGGAGGTTAAGATGAAAGATTGTAGCAATAGGTTTAGGTTTTAATGTCAGCACTATTACTTACAAGCAGTGTGACACTGGAGAAATCAACTGACCTTTTTAAGCTTTGGCATTTTCATCTGTAAACGAAGATAATAGAACCCATTTTTACAGGACTCTTGCAAGATTAAAGCAAGAAACCATATTTGAAAAGCTTAGCAGAAGTCCGGAGAGCATTAAGAACATACAATAACATGTAGCAATTTTTATTAAATTCTGTTAGTGTATGAGGAACCAGAAATTGAATTTAGGAAGAAAGGAAAACATTTACCAAGAGCCTACTTACACAGACGCTTCATACACTATTTAATCCCCACAACAACTCAATGAGATAGAAATAATTACTAACTCTTTTTAATAAAGGAGAAAACCAAGTTCAGATAGATAAAACATCATCCACTGAGTGTGCTTGACTTGAACATTCATTGTTTTTTCACAATTACTCCATCCCACCTGCTCCCACACACCATCTATCCTTGTGCACAGTTCTTAGAGAGAGTGAAACTGCAGGTGTGTTTACTTGTCCATTGTAGTATGGGTGAATTCGTTAGGACTTTCTGTTTTCTATTTCAGAAAGCCCTCTGTCCAGTTAATTGCAGGAGAAATGTAATTCTAAAATCTACTTCTCATTATGGAAGAAAAAAAAAGATACAGATCCTCTTCAAGACCTTCTAACCAGAGGGCGGGTACATGGCCTTAACTCTGACAATTTTAGAATTTTGTATCTTTAAAGTTGGTTAATTATGTCAGACACAGTAATAGTGACTGCAGACAGACCAAGCTCATGAGCTATGAAATAATGATCATGCTTCCCCATGCTAATTTTTGTCCTTTCAATGTTCTCCTGCCTCCTGTTGATTCTGTGTTCACCTTCTCATACCCTTTCTCTTAGCCAGTTTCTTTCTCTTGCTTGCAATCAAGACTCCTAACTAGTTCTCTCATACTACTATCAATCATCCATTTCTCTTTCTCTTTCTATTCCTAGAGTATCAGTACAGAATGGTGTTAAAGACCACAGCATTTGGAGCCAAATTCCAAGGGTTCAAATCCCACATTCACTGATTACTGATTTCCTTATTGGTATCGATATCCTAGGGGTGTTACAAAAATTAAGGCAATTATTATTAGTAAGATTTTTAAAACTACATCTAGCACATAATATGCTTTATATATAAAATTGCTATAATTTATGTATGTTCTTCTCGTGAAGAACTTTAAACATAAAAATTGTCAACTCAAGGAATCTCTTTTATTATTCATTCTTCTGTCTCCCATTTGCTTCTTCCAGAATTTCAGACACTTACCAGATAAAGGACAACGGAAGACTAAGCACCTGTCTTCCTGAATGATTTATAGAAGGGTAGTGCACCAATCTCACAAATGTGGAATTACTTTTCGGCAGTGACTCAGTCTTACTTGACAATTACATAGTTGAAATAGCATGAATTTGGTACCTCCCCCCACGGCATTAGAGCAACATGCACTTTGTACTGCTTATTTGGACATAATCGTAGTAAGCCTTGCTTTCATGAACAAACCTGCCTGATGTCTGTAATTCTTGCTTTGTAGGGCTTCCAGCAGATCATCTCCATCACAGGCAGACTGTTCTGTGCAGGAACATTCAGTGGATTCCACAGCTGTGCACAAATTAAGTATGTACCCTGCTCTATGCACTGGCTGTCAAGAAAAAGAACAGTCTGACTTTTCCATGACCTTGTTTGACTTTAAAGTTCCCAGGCAGAGGGTAGCCTTGAGCCAGATATGTTGTGCCTGTGGGGAGGGCACTGTTGTGTTTTGGGTCACCAGGCCAGCTGTGGCATTGACCCCAGGACCTTCAGAGCATGAATCCTATTTTCTTCCTTTTTCATTCTTTGATAGCTCAGCTCCTCCGACCACATGCTCATTGTAAACAGTGATTTCCTTTCCTTTTATTTGTCTACTTGCCCATATGTACAGCCTTGATTGGTTTTCTTTTAGGTCAGATTTTCCCTTCTCTACTATGTTACTGTTTTATTATTTATTGCCAGTGGTGTTCCATCCAGATGTGCTTTGCAGATTAAAATACATCGCATATATAATATTAGGAAAAATAGTATGTTCTAGTCATTCTTTTCAAATAATCATGATGTTTGTTTATAAGGATTTTCACTGAAACTTCCAAAACACATCTCTGGAGTTCTTAAGCTAGATTTTAAATGACAATGAACAGACAGAGAAGCACAACAGACGAAATGAAGATACATTTCTTATACCAGACAAACAGAGCTGAGTCATCAGTTAAAGCACCCAGCAAAGTACACAGCACACAAAAGCATTTCGGTAAATATTTGCTGAAAAAAGCAGTGACAAAGGCTGTGGCTTCTTGTCAGAAAAACATTAAAGGGTGGTAGAGGCTAAGGCATTCTAGTCTTTATTGTCCTAAATAGTATATTTTAAATATCATATGATAATTGCTAGTAATAATAGATACAAGACAAGAAACTAAATGCATAAAAATAACCATTGAGTTTGAACAAAGCAAATAGTAGATGTTTACAATATTTATGAACAAAAGTCTCTGTCTTTATGACAGAACAACATTGAAAGGAAAGGGAAAATTGCAAGGTTAAGTATCATTTGGCTACAAGGAAGTCATTTATCATTTTAGTTGTGAATTTAGACTGTCAAACTCAATGGATGAAATGGGCAATTGATATGACTCCTATCTCTGATGCATAACATTAATATGTAATGCCTAATTAGGTATTCTCAATGAAATTATTTCTATAAAGTGTGTGTATTTGATAATGCATGGTGGAATTTGTGAAGCCTCTGTGGATTATTTCAGATTACCCATGGACTTCTTGCTGCAAGCCACATTCCCAAGAAAGAATCATGAAACGCTGACTGCTTTAGCAAAATGAACTTTGCCCCATGAAAGATGGTTTTATGTATGCTATAAATCTTACAGAGATACTGCATTTGAGAGCATTTCAGGAGATAACAAAGAAAGTATGCCTTGGGATACCACCTTTATTCCTTTTCAAGTAGTGACCTTTATAGTGCATTTTAAGCATGACCACTGCCTTTTGATACTGCTCAGTGTTGCATACAGATACCTTTCCCTGCAACGTATTCTGAACAGGGAGATTGTAAGGAATATTCAGTGTTAGCTCATAAACATGGACCATATGGTGTAAATCTTGGTGGAATAAATTAATAGTAATCATGGTCACTTTTATTTGTGAAGAGGCTTTTATAAAGATTTGTAAGTCTGTTGAGTATAAATTCAAGAGTCATATGTAAGAATGGTTTATCTTTCAATTACTGGTTGTATATTTTAAATGGTGTCCTTTTCAAATATAGATTTTTGCACTCAAACTCCAAATTACTCTTATACCTAAGTGGGAGACACAAGGAAAAAGTGCGAAGAAAGTAACAGAAATACCTATGCAATATATTCTTATTAACTGTATAATATGAATTTAATTTTGTATCTTAAAGCAATTCATTTAAGGTGTGAGTACATTCAGGATAAAAAGTTCCACTTATGAACCTAATGAATTTTAGTGACTGTATATCCTTGTAAGTAAAATCTTAATAAAAGCTAGCACGAACTTTGCTATTCTTTGGTATAGATCATTAATATCTCATGACAATAAAGTCAAAGTTGAAGTCTTAGGCATTATTACAAGTCAAATTCCAAGGCAAATTATTTATTTGATAACATATGGTCCAACTTCAAATTCAACTGTCACTGAGGATTTCAGAGTAAAATTGTCATTCAGAGTATGCAAATTACATGCAAGTTAAATGACTTCACATCTGTATCCTGTTTCAAAACATATCATATTGAATAAAATATTATGGATGCTTTACTATTAATCAAAGGTAGTATGGGATTTGTAAAATGAAATTATAATATTGAGTCATTATGATTAGATTCTGTATATTTTCAAGGGCCAGATAAATTAGCATGACCATATAAATGTGACATTTTATTGTATAGAGAATAAAGCATGAAAGTAGGGTGATGAATTTTAAAAAGTCAAAATATCTGAATTCAGATCCAGATTATTGTGAGCATTTACTTCAAGATCCTGATCTATGTTTCTATAACAGGTAATATAGTATTTCCTATCAGAAAGTGTTGTTAGAATTAAATAAGGCAGCATTATCTTTCTTACAAGGAAGTCAAAGTGATTAAGTTTATATAAAGATATTGGTATCTTTTACTAGTAAAAATATTAAGTGCTTCTTTTTTACCCCTTATACTACCCTAATAAGTTTACCTAAATTAATTCTAGAATTCCCTAGGATTAAACAAAATCTTATTTTATAAAAAGAGCAAGTAATCTGGTAATTTCCAGCTAAATAAAATTCTAAGGCAATCGTTACATTCGGTTGTAAAATATTAACTCAGGCAAATAGAGACTCTGCCAAGTTGAACTCAAAATATTAACAAGTCATTGCAAAAAAGAACACAGAGTAAAGGCAATTTGGATGGAATTGCAAATAAAATCAAAAAAGTCTATCCAAATATAGATCCTGGATGTAATGGTATAGCTATCATACTTAATCATTTTAATTTATCTTTATTGACTCACTGGTCAGTGTTTAATCTGTAGTACATTTCTGGCAGAAAGTCCATGTGTTTTTCAGACCACATAATTATTCGAATACGTTTAAGTATAAAGAGTTATTTCTTTGTGCTATTAGCTTGGTCCCTAAACTAAATAATGAAGAAAATGCTAATGCATCCATATCTCAAGAGCAAAATCCAAAACAAAATTGTCTCATTCACTGTCATAGGAATACAATCTGACTCCTTCTATCAAAAGAGACTTAGTAGAGTCCTCTCTAAGAATACCACTTTGTACCAAGGCAAAACTGGAGGATGACAAGTCTTTTACATTTGCCTTAGGAAACAGGAAGGAGCAACCAAACCAATCTAAGTGAAGCTTCATCAAGTCTATTTCCATTAAATCAACACATCTTTCTAATAATATGGGGAAGCATAAAACAAAGTCCTTATTCTCAAAGAGTAATCATCTAGTTGGATAATGAGCATAGTTAGAAAACATTAAGCTAAATTTATTAGATTAAAAAAATAAAATGGGAAAAATGATACTACAATTCAGTGGTTAATTATACCATGAAGTCATTCATAAGCTCAAAAAAACTTTTAAAGCCTACACTGTGACAGGCAATTAATACAATAAAAAAGCCAGCCAAGTGAGAGTATTTAGCTATAGAAATAGGTATTTTATGTAGAGACTAGAAGTAAATTATCTGCTGTATTGAGATATAAGAATTATATGTACATAGTATATGTGAACTTAAAAAAAAGTGGAAGAAAATGAAAGTGTTCAGTGGATAAATTCAGTTGAAAATGGAAAAGAGATGGAAAGATAAAGACAATACTAGCTTCAGTATATTGAATGACTATTTTAATAATAAATGTTTATTGAATACTCACTATGTCCCAGGCATTATTCTCAGCAGTTTCAGATGAATTTATTAAATCCATATATAATCTGCTTTAAACCCAATTTAATCACTGAGAAAATTAACATGAATATTTGAATAACTTCCTTTTCTTTTTTTTTTTTAATTTTTTATTGGATTTTAGGTTTTGGGGTACATGAGCAGAGCATGCAAGACAGTTGCGTAGGAACACACATGGCAGTGTGCTTTGCTTTCCTTTTCCCCTTCACCCACATTTGGTATTTCTCCCCAGGCTATCCCTCCCCACCTCCCCCTCCCACTGGCCCTCCCCTTTTCCCCCCAATAGACCCCAGTGTTTAGTACTCCCCTTTCTGTGTCCATGTGTTCTCATTTTTCATCACCCGCCTATGAGTGAGAATATGTGGTGTTTCATTTTCTGTTCTTGTGTCAGTTTGCTGAGGATGATGTTCTCCAGATTCATCCATGTCCCTACAAACGACACAAACTCATCATTTCTGATTGCTGCATAATATTCCATGGTGTATATGTGCCACATTCTTCCAATCCAGTCTATTATCAATGGGCATTTGGGTTGATTCCAGGTCTTTGCTATTGTAAACAGTGCTGCAATGAACATTCGTGTACATGTGTCCTTATAGTAGAACGATTTATAGTCCTTTGGATATATACCCAGTAATGGGATTGCTGGGTCAAATGGAATTTCTATTTCTAAGGCCTTGAGGAATCGCCACACTGTCTTCCACAATGGTTGAACTAATTTACACTCCCACCAACAGTGTAAAAGTGTTCCTTTTTCTCCACATCCTCTCCAGCATCTGTTGTCTCCAGATTTTTTAATGATCGCCATTCTAACTGGCATGAGATGATATCTCAGTGTGGTTTTGATTTGCATCTCTCTGATGACCAGTGACAATGAGCATTTTTACATATGATTGTTGGCCTCATATATGTCTTCTTTCGTAAAGTGTCTGTTCATATCCTTTGCCCACTTTTGAATGGGCTTGTTTGTTTTTTTCCTGTAAATCTATTTGAGTTCTTTGTAAATTCTGGATATCAGCCCTTTGTCAGATGGGTAAACTGCAAAAATTTTTTCCCATTCTGTTGGTTGCCGATTCACTCTAGTGACTGTTTCTTTTGCTGTGCAGAAGCTGTGGAGTTTCATTAGGTCCCATTTGATTATTTTGGCTTTTGTTGCCAATGCTTTTGGTGTTTTGTTCATGAAGTCCTTGCCTACTCCTATGTCCTGGATAGTTTTGCCTAGATTTCCTTCTAGGGTTTTTATGGTGCCAGGTCTTCTGTTTAACTTTTTAATCCATCTGGAGTTAATTTTAGTGTAAGGTGTCAGGAAGGGGTCCAGTTTCTGCTTTCGGCACATGGCTAGCCAGTTTTCCCAACACCATTTGTTAAACAGAGAATCTTTTCCCCATTGCTGGTTTTTGTCAGGTTTATCAAAGATTGTATAGTTGTAGATATGTTGTGTTGCTTCCGGTGTCTCTGTTTTATTCCATTGGTCTGTATCTCTGTTTTGGTACCAGCACCATGCTGTTTTGATTACTGTAGCCTTGTAGTATAGTTTGAAATCCGGTAGTGTGATGCCCCCCGCTGTGTTCTTTTTGCTTAGAATTGACTTGGCTATGCGGGCTCTCTTTTGGTTCCATATGAAGTTCATGGTGGTTTTTTCCAGTTCTGTGAAGAAAGTCAATGGTAGCTTGATGGGGATAGCGTTGATTCTGTAAATTACTTTGGGCAGTATAGACATTTTCACAATATTAATTCTTCCTAACCATGAACATGGAATGTTTCTCCATCTGTTTGTGTCCTCTCTGATTTCGTTGAGCAGTGGTTTGTAGTTCTTCTTGAAGAGGTCCCTTACGTTCCTTGTGAGTTGTATTCCAAGGTATTTTATTCTTTTTGTAGCAATTGTGAATGGCAGTTCATTCTTGATTTGGCTTTCTTTAAGTCTGTTATTGGTGTAGAGGAAGGCTTGTGATTTTTGCACATTGATTTTATATCCTGAGACTTTGCTGAAGCTGCTTATCAGTTTCAGGAGTTTTTGGGCTGAGGCAATGGGGTCTTCTAGGTATACAATCATGTCGTCTGCAAATAGAGACAATTTGGCTTCCACCTTTCCTATTTGAATACCCTTTATTTCTTTTTCTTGCCTGATTTCACTGGCTAGAACTTCCAGTACTATCTTGAATAGGAGTGGTGAGAGAGGGCATCCTTGTCTAGTACCAGATTTCAAAGGGAATGCTTCTAGTTTTTGCCCACTCAGTATGATATTGGCTGTTGGTTTGTCATAAATAGCTTTTATTACTTTGAGATACATTCCATCGATACCGAGTTTATTGAGGGTTTTTAGCATAAAGGGCTGTTGAATTTTGTCAAATGCCTTCTCTGCATCAATTGAGATAATCATGTGGTTTTTGTTTTTGGTTCTGTTTATGTGGTGAATTACGTTGATAGACTTGCGTATGTTGAACCAGCCTTGCATCCCCGGGATGAATCCTACTTGATCATGATGAATAAGTTTTTTGATTTGCTGTTGCAATCGGCTTGCCAATATTTTATTGAAGATTTTTGCATCTATGTTCATCATGGATATTGGCCTAAAGTTTTCTTTTCTTGTTGGGTCTCTGCCGGGTTTTGGTATCAGAATGATGTTGGTCTCATAAAATGATTTGGGAAGGATTCCCTCTTTTTGGATTGTTTGAAATACTTTTAGAAGGAATGGTACCAGCTCCGCTTTGTGTGTCTGGTAGAATTCTGCTGTGAATCCATCTGGACCTGGGCTTTTTTTTGAGTGGTAGGCTCTTAATTGCTGCCTCGACTTCTGACCTTGTTATTGGTCTATTCATAATTTCAGCTTCCTCCTGGTTTAGGCTTGGGAGGACAAAGGAGTCCAGGAATTTATCCATTTCTTCCAGGTTTACTAGTTTATGTGCATAGAGTTGTTTGTAATATTCTCTGATGATGGTTTGAATTTCTGTGGAGTCTGTGGTGATTTCCCCTTTATCATTTTTTATTGCATCTATTTGGTTGTTCTCTCTTTTCTTTTTAATCAATCTGGCTAGTGGTCTGTCTATTTTGTTGATCTTTTCAAAAAACCAGCTCTTGGATTCATTGATTTTTTGAAGGGTTTTTCGTGTCTCAATCTCCTTCAGTTCAGCTCTGATCTTAGTTATTTCTTGTCTTCTGCTGGGTTTTGAGTTTTTTTGATCTTGCTCCTCTAGCTCTTTCAATTTTGACGATAGGGTGTCAATTTTGGATCTCTCCATTCTCCTCATATGGGCACTTATTGCTATATACTTTCCTCTAGAGGCTGCTTTAAATGTGTCCCAGAGGTTCTGGCATGTTGTGTCTTCATTCTCATTGGTTTCAAAGAACTTCTTTATTTCTGTCTTCATTTCATTGTTTACCCAGTCAACATTCAAGAGCCAGTTGTTCAGTTTCCATGAAGCTGTGCGGTTCTGAGTTGGTTTCTGCATTCTGAGTTCTAACTTGATTGCACTATGGTCTGAGAGGCTGTTTGTTATGATTTCAGTTGTTTTGCATTTGTTGAGCAGTGCTTTACTTCCAATTATGTGGTCAATTTTAGAGTAGGTGTGATGTGGTGCTGAGAAGAATGTGTATTCTGTGGATTTGGGTTGGAGAGTTCTGTAAATGTCTATCAGGTTTGCTTGCTCCAGGTCTGAGTTCAAGCCCTGGATATCCTTGTTGATTTTCTGTCTGGTTGATCTGTCTAATATTGACAGTGGAGTGTTAAAGACTCCCACTATTATTGTGTGGGAGTCTAAGTCTCTTTGTAAGTCATTAAGAACTTGCCTTATGTATCTGGGTGCTCCTGCATTGGGTCCATATATGTTCAGGATCGTTAGCTCTTCTTGTTGTATTGATCATTTTACCATTATATAATGGCCTTCTTTGTCTCTTTTGATCTTTGTTGCTTTAAAGTCTATTTTATCAGAGATGAGAATTGCAACTCCTGCTTTTTTTGCTCTCCATTTGCTTGGTAAATCTTCCTCCATCCCTTTATTTGGAGCCTTTGTGTATCCTTGCATGTGAGATGGGTTTCCTGGATACAGCACACTGATGGGTTTTGGATTTTTATCCAATTTGCCAGTCTGTGTCTTTTGATTGGTGCATTTAGTCCATTTACATTTAATATTATTGGTTATGGTTAATATTGTTATGTGTGAATTTGATACTGCCATTTTAATGCTAAGTGGCTGTTTTGCCTGTTAGTTTTTGTAGATTCTTCATTATGTTGATGCTTTGTAGCATTTAGTGTGATTTTGGAATGGCTGATACTGGTTGTTTCTTTTTATGTGTAGTGCCTCTTTTAGGAGCTCTTGTAAAGCAGGCCTGGTGGTGACAAAATCTCTGAGTACTTGCTTGTTCACAAAGGATTTTATTTTTCCTTCACTTCTGAAGCTCAGTTTGGCTGGATATGAAATTCTGGGTTGAAAGTTCTTTTCTTTAAGAATGTTGAATATTGGCCCCCACTCTCTTCTGGCTTGTAGTGTTTCTGCCGAGAGATCTGCTGTGAGTCTGATGGGCTTCCCTTTGTGGGTGACCCGACCTTTCTCTCTGGCTGCCTTTAGTGTTTTCTCCTTTATTTCAACTTTGTTGAATCTGACGATTATGTGCCTTGGAGTTGCTCTTCTTGCGGAATATCTTTGTGGTGTTCTCTGTATTTCCTCTATTTGAGTGTTGGCCTGTCTTGCTAGGTGGGGGAAATTTTCCTGGATGATGTCCTGAAGAGTATTTTCCAGCTTGGATTCATTCTCTTCGTCCTCTTCTGATACTCCTATCAAACGTAGGTTAGGTCTTTTCACATAGTCCCACATTTCTTGGAGACTTTGTTCATTCCTTTTTGTGCTTTTTTCTCTAATCTTGGTTTCTCGTTTTATTTCATTGAGTTGGTCTTCGACTTCAGATATTCTTTCTTCTGCTTGGTCAATTCGGCTATTGAAACTTGTGCTTGCTTCGCGAAGTTCTCGTATTGTGTTTTTCAGCTCCTTTAATTCATTCATATTCCTCTCTAAGTTATCCATTCTTGTTATCATTTTCTCAAATCTTTTTTCATATCTTTTTTCAAGTTCCTTAGTTTCTTTGCATTGATTTAATACATGTCCTTTTAGCTCACAAAAGTTTCTCACTATCCACCTTCTGAAGTCTAATTCCGTCATTTCATCACAGTCATTCTCCGTCCAGCTTTGTTCCCTTGCTGGTGAGGAGTTTTGGTCCTTTCTAGGAGGCGAGGTGTTCTGGTTTCGGGTGTTTTCCTCCTTTTTTTGCTGGTTTCTTCCCATCTTTGTGGATTTATCCGCTGGTCGTCTGCGTAGTTGCTGACTTTTCAATTGGGTCTCTGAGTGGACACCCAGCTTGTTGATGATGAAGTATTTCTGTTACTTGGTTTTCCTTCTACCAGTCTAGCCCCTTCGCTGTATGACTGCTGCAGTCCACTCCAGGCCCTGCTTGTCTGGGGTGCACCTCTAGCAGCTGTGGCACAGTGAGGGATGCTACCAGTTTCTTTTTCTGCTATCTTTGTCCCAGGATGATGCCTGCCAAATGTCAGTCTTTTGGATATAGAGGGGTCAGGGAGCTGCTTGAGGAGACAGTCTGTACTTTATAGGAGCTCAGTTGCTCAGCTGTGATCTCTGTTGTTCATTCAGGGCTGTTAGGCTGCTATGTTTGATTCTGCTGCAACAGAGCTCATTAAAAAACCCTTTTTTTCTCAAATGCTCTGTGTTGGGTGGTTCGGGCTTTATTTTTGGATGTTCATTGAGGTGTCCTGCCCAGCTAGAAGGCAGACTAGCCACTGTTTGGCTGCCGAGGCTCCGCCCTGCTGTTGTGTGATTCACCCTGTTGGGGCAGGTTCTGCTGTTCTGCTGTGGTCTCCACCACGCCCTGAGGCTGAGTCTCTCTGTTGTAGTGGGTTGCCTCGGCAACGGCAGGCTGCGTCAGCAGTGGGCGTGTATCTCAGTAGGGACGGGTTGCCTCGGCAATGGCTGGCTGCCTCAGCAGTGGGCATGTATCTCAGTTGGTGCGGGTTGCCTCGGGAATGGTGGACGCCCCTCCCCCACAGAGTGTCTCAGACCGACTGCACGGGGATCGCTTGAAATCGCGGTCTTGTTCGTCCCACTGGGCTAGCCCAAACGCTCTGTCACTGCAATCCCCTGGGCGGGCCCACTGTCCAAGTCTCGCTCAGTCTCAAGTCCAGCCCTCTCAAGTCTCAGGTTGCCAGCTCAACAGGGCACCCGGACAAGCGCGCCCTGTGGGGAGCGATGGGCAGGGCCGGCCGCCACCACCCCGGCTGCCGGCTTTGCCAGGCAGAGGCATTGCCAGGCGTCCAGTGTCTCCCCTATACTTGGGAATCTCCCCGTTCCGTGGGCAACAAAGATTAGTCTGGAAATGCAGCTCCGACTCACCTCTCCGCAGACTCAAAGAGAGCTCCAATCCTTGAATAACTTCCTTAACTCAAACAGCTCATAAGTAGTAAAATTGAGATTTAAATTCAGCAAATTCAACACCAGGGCTCAGAGTCACTTCCACCAAGTAGAGTGATTTCCTCTCATGTAAACACAATGTTTAATAAAGTTTCTTATTTTATCAGACTGAATGTTTTTTTTTTTGAGATGCAATCTCACCCTGTTGCTCAGGCTGGAGTGCAATGGTGCTATCTTGGCTTACTGCAACCTCTGCCTCCCAGGTTCAAGTGATTCTCATGTCTCAGCATCCCAAGCAGCCAGGACTATAGGTGCTCATCACCACACCTGGCTAATTTTTTCTATCTTCAATAGAGACGGGGTTTCACTATGTTGGCCAGGATGATCTCAATCTTCTGACATCGTGATCCGCCCACCTCACCCTCCCAAAATGCTGGGATTATAGGCATGAGCCACCGCAATGTACTTTTTAAACTATAAGTGGAAAATACTGCTTCATTTATTTTTGTTTAGTAGCATTTTTTATTAATTCATAGTCTCTTCCATGCTCTCACAATGATGACAACAGCCCACATCACAAATTATTTGTAAAATGTGGTGCTAAACCTTGTATTATTTCAGATAATCTGTATTTATAAGAAATTGTTAGAGTAAAACTGGAAGAAGTTGAGAGAAGGATGCTCCTGCCAGATAATATAGAGAAAGGGAGGGGGTAAAAGCCTCAGGGAAAAAAAAAGGCAGAAGTATCTGAAATCTGAAATTACCAGAGCATAATTAGTGCTAGAATAGGTAGAAACATAACAGTAATCACTACACCTATTTTTACTTTTTGGTCAGTAATTATGATCTATGCTAATCTATGCAAACTATCATACATTTACACACATATGCATCTATAGAATTGTGAATTGAATAAAAAGGCTTTTCCACCCATCTCTTTTTCTTCGACAGTTATCTCATCATATCATGAGAAAAACAATATGCATCTTAGAGTTAATACTTTTTCAGTGATACTACCCCAAAAGAGGCCATTTTCTCAGGGAAATAACTCCAAGACAACAGAAATATATAGCATATAATCAGAGGGCAGGAAGGCTTAGGTATTCTGTCAATATTTCAGACATTCCTGGTTTAGGGTTTTATGTCTCTTTTAAGTCACACTATTGCAGATATTTCCAAGGGATTGATGATGCCATTTACAGACTTTGCAGAAAGTGTTAGAATAAACACCATTAGGTGTATGTAATAGATAGCCTTTCCTTGTCACTACACACCACCTTAAAAATACTTTTTCCGTTGTCTTTAAAGGCTTTCTGTTTGCCCTCTCTTCAATCACTAATTAAGAGTCTTAAGAGTATAGTAGACAAACAGAGTTGTGGGAGTTTTTATCTTTTTAAATAACAACATATGTTTCTTCAGTGTCATATTGTTTATTAGAATGTGAAGTTTATGTTAAAAGAAAGTTTACAATTAACTATGACCCCCCTACAATTTACTTAGAAACCATGTTCCACCTAAGTTTTCAGAGTCATGCAAAGTGGTTAATGGAGAAATGCATGGATAACCAATGTGGCAGTACTTTGACATTCTTAGATGATTCAAAATATATGTGGGGAGAATGAATCAAAGTTTATAGTAACACTTACACAATGTTTTATAGAGGCATTAAAATACAGCAGGTGTACTGTAAAATGTATTTGCTATAAGCATATGTGGTAAACTGGACAACACAGAATGAGAGGTTTAGATTTTCTGAACTGACAGTCAGTAAACAAAGACTAGGGGAGTTTGAATTCTGATATGGCAGCATGAGAAAAGTCCATAAATCCATTCAGTTTCAGTGGAGTTAATCTTCCTGCTTTCTGGCTCTGAAGAACCCAGGTAATCCAGACAAGGAGGATTCCAGAGCACAGTGCAACAGCTTTACCAAGAAACAGTCAGACTGCTTCCTTAATTGGGTCCCTGATCCTGTGCCTCCTAACTGGGTGAGACTTCCCAAAAGGGATTTCCAGAAACCTCATACAAGAGAGTTCCAGCTGGCATTCGGTAGGTGCCCCTCTGGGATGAACCTTCTGGATGAAGGAGCAGGCAGCAATCTTTGCTGCCTCCACTTGTGATACCCACATGAACAGGGTCTGGTGTGGACCCTCAGCAAACTGCAACAGACCTGCAGAAAGGGGGCCTGTTAGAAGAAAAACAAAGAGAAAGCAAAAACAAAAGCATCAACAATAAAGACCCTACAAAAACCCCATCCAAAAATCAACAGCCTCAAAGATCAAAGGTAGATAAATCCACAAAGATGAGGAAATACCAACACAAAAACCCTAAAAATTTTAAAAGCCAGAATGTCTCTTCTCCAAATGATTGCAAAACTTCCCCAGCAAGGGCACAGAATGGGACTGAAATTGGGATGGATGAAATGACAGAGCTAGGCTTCATAACATGGGTAATAACAGATTTTGCTGAGCTAAAGGATTATGTTGTAACCCAATGCAAAAAAGCTAAGAACCATGATAAAAGATTACGGGAGCTGTTAACTAGAATAACCAGTTGTGAAAAGAACATAAATGACCCAATGGAGCTGAAAAACAGCATGAGAACTTTATGATGCAAACACAAGCATCAATAGCCATATCAACCAAGCAGAAGAGAAAATATCAGAGCCTAAAGACTATCTTGCTGAAATAAGGCAGGAAGACAAGATTAGAGAAAAAAAGAATAAAAAGGAATGAACAAAACCTCCAAGAACTATGGGCATATGTAAAAAGACTGGATCTATGACTGATTAGAGTACCTGAAAGAGATAGGGAGAATGGAACCAAGTTGCAAAATACTTCAGAATTTCATCCAGGAGAACTTCTCCAACCTAGCAAGACAGGCCAACATTCAAATTTAGGAAATCCAGAAAACCCCAATAAGATACTCCATGAGAAGATCTACCTTAAGACACCTAATTTTCAGATTCCCCAAGGTTGAAATGAATGAAAAAATGTTAAGTCAGACAGAAAGGCCAGGTCATCTACAAATGAAAGCCCATCAGACTAATAGCAGACTTCTCAACAGAGACCCTACAAGCCAGAAGAGATTGGGGGCTAATATTCAACATTCTAAAAAAAGAAAAAAAAAAAAAGAAAAAAGAACTTCCAACCCAAAATTTCCTTTCTTGTCAAACTAAGCTTCATAAACAAAATGGAAATAAGATCCTTTTCAGACAAGCAAATGGCACTAAACATGAAAAGGAAAAACCATTTCCAGTCACTACAAAAACACACTGAAGCGCACAAACTAATGACACTATGAAGCAACTCCAAAAAGAAGTCTGAAAAATTAACCAGCCAGCATCGTGATGACAAGATCAAATTAACACATAACAATATTAACACTAAATGTAAATAGGCTAAAGTTCCTAATCAAAAGGCAGAATGGCAACTTGGATTAAAAAAAAAAAAAACACTGGCTGGGCATGATGGCTTATGCCTGTTATACCAGCACTTTGGGAGGCTGAGGCAGGTGGATTATGAGGTCAGGAGTTTGAGACCAGCCTGGCCAGTGTGGTGAAACCTCATCTCTACTAAAAATACAAAAGTTAGCCAGGTATGGTAGCATGTGCCTATAGTTCCAAGTACTTGGGAGGCTGAGGCAGGAGAATCTCTTGAATCCAGGAGGCACAGGCTGCAGTAAGCCAAGATGGCACCACTGCACTCCAGCCTGGGCAACAAAGGAATACTCTGTCTCAAAAAAAAGAAGAAAAAAAAAAAGAAGACATGACCCATTTATGTGCTGTATTCAAGAGAGATATCTCACATGCAAACACACACATAGGCTCAAAGTAAAAGGATGGGGGAAACTTTTCTAAGATAATGGAAAGCAAAAAATGCAGGGGCTGAAATCCTAGTTTCTGACAAAATAGACTTTAAGCCAACAAAAATTAAAAGGACAAAGAAGGGCATTACTTAATGGTAAAGGAATCAATTCAACAAGAAGAGCTCACTATCCTACATATACATAGTTACCCAATCCTAGAGCACCAAGATTCATAAAACAAGTTCTTAAAGACCTACAAAGAGACTTAGACTCCCACAAAATAATACTGGGAGACTTTAATATCCCACTGTCAGTATTAAACAGATCATCAAGGCAAAAAATTAAAGATATCATGACTTGAACTCAGCTCTGGACACAGTTGACTTGATGGATATCTGCAGGACTCTCCACCACAAACAGAGAGACTATACATTTTTCTTGGTGCCACATGGCACTTACCGTAAAATGGGTCACATAACTGGAAGTAAAATGCTCCTTAGCAAATGCAAAAGAACTGAAATCATAACAGTCTTTTCAGACCACAGCACAATCAAATTAGAATTCAAGATTAAAAGTCCATTCAAAACCACACAGCTACATGGAAATTGAACAACCTGCTCCTGAACGACTTCTGGGTAAATAATGAAATTACATGGAAATTGAACAACCTGCTCCTGAACGACTTCTGGGTAAATAATGAAATTGAGGCAGAAATTAAGAAGTTCGTTGAAACCAATGAGAACAATGGGACAACATACCAGAATCTGTGGGAGGCAACTAAAGCAGAGTTAAAAGGGAACTTTATAGCACTCAATGCCAGAATCAAAAAGCTAGAAAGATCTCAAATAAACATCTTAACATCACAACCAAAAAAACTAGAGAGCCAAGAACAAATAAACCCCACAGCCAGCAGACAAGAAATAACCAAGCACAGAATGGAACTGAAGTAGACAGACACAAAAATCCCTTCCAAAAATCTACAGAACCAGGAGCTGGTTTTCTGGGGCGGGGGGGGGAATCAATAAAATAGACAGCTATCTATTGTCTTAGTTTCTTTGTGTTACTATAACAAATAACTACATTCTTAAGAATTTCTAAAGAATAGAAATTTGTTTCTCACAGTTCTGGATGCTGTGAAATTCAAGATCAAGATGCTAGCTGGTTTGGTATCTGGTAAAGGCCCTGTCTCTGCTTCCAAGGTGATACCTTGTTGCTACATCCTCCAGAGGCAACAAATGCTGTGTCCTCACAAGTTGACAAGGCAAATTCAGGCTTAAGCTATTCTTCAATTATAGTAGACATGTCGCTTTTATTTATTTATTTTAAAATTTCAGCTTATTCTATACTTTTCTAAATCATACTTCCTTTCTCCTCCCTTTACTTAATTATTGTATCAGCCTTATATTTTATACATCCTCTGTGTTACTTAAACTATTATCTAAAAATCTGTAACATTCACAAGACACTTTCAGCAGAAAAAAAAAAAGCTGTCTGGTAAAGTTTTTCTCATCTTTGTAAAAAAAAAAAAAAAAAACACCCAGAGTGTAAATTTGGTAGTGTTATTCTTCTATGTTGTCCGTCTTAATCTTCTAGAGCACTGAAAAGTGTCATTCGATAAATTTTGCCAAAGCTAAAAGCTCACTTTGCTCTCAATCTTTGAGATTATAAAATTTCAGTCAGGTTTTGTGGTCTTTACCACATGAATAATCAATTTCATAATGGAGAGATTTATTTTGTACTTTCTCTGGGGGAAAACACTGAATTATTATTATTATTATTGTTATTATTATTATTTTGAGACGGAGTTTCGCTCTTGTTACCCAGGCTGGAGTGCAATGGCGCGATCTCGGCTCACCGCAACCTCCGCCTCCTGGGTTCAGGCAATTCTCCTGCCTCAGCCTCCCGAATAGCTGGGATTACAGGCACGTGCCACCATGTCCAGCTAATTTTTTGTATTCTTAGTAGAGACGGGGTTTCACCATGTCGACCAGGATGGTCTCCATCTGTTGACCTCGTGATCCACCCGCCTCGGCCTCCCAAAGTGCTGGGACTACAGGCTTGAGCCACCACGCCCGGCCAACACTGAATTATTTTTATAAAAGAATTCATTCTGCCTTGGGGGAAAAATTAAAGCACTTGATGGCTACATGCCACTATGTGACAATACACTAGGGACGAGAGAAGAATGAATTCATGTTCCCCCAAAATCTTTTTTTTAATAATTGTAATATTTTCTATATATATCTTTCTGTCCAATTATTTAAAATCATGACACTTAAATTTCGTTATCCCCAGAAACAGAAATTCATCAAAATGTCCTCTGAATACTTACTATATTATTTTTAAAGATGTAATATTTAAGCTCTATTTTCTGATGAGATGATAATGATAATTATGATGATATTTTAATTAACCATTTCTATGCTATTCTTTTCATCTTTATTTTAGGGAATATAACAAATCATTCCTATCCAAACATTCATTTTTGATAAATATAAACCACAACATGCTAAAGACATTGCAATATCACATTAAAAGCTATTTAATATCAAATAATATTAAATGTTCAATTTCTTTAAAAAACCTTTAGAAATATAAAAATGATTAAGAATACTATGTCTACAAAAATCAAAATTAACTTAGCACCTCGAAATTCTGAAATACACCTAAAAATGTTTATCTCATTGTTTTCCTTTGAAACCACTCATCAAACCACTTGTAGACCATACAGTGAGAAATACTATACTGTGATATTACATTAGGCCATTCTTGCATTGCTATAAAGAAATACCTGACACTGAGTAATTTGTAAGTAAAGAAGTCTAATTGGTTCATGGTTCTGCAGCCTGTACAGGAAGCACAGCAACATCTGCTTCTGGGGAAGCCTCAAGGCACTTCTGATCAGGACAGAAAGCAAAAGGAGAGCAGACACCTCACATGGCTAGTGCAGAAGCAATAGCAAGAGAGTGGGAGTGGGGGTGCTACACACTTTTAAACAACCATGTCTCTTATGAACTTAGAGCAAGAGCTCGCTTATCACCAAGGAGATGATGCAAGCCATTCATAAGGGATCCACCCTCATGATCCAAACCCCTTCCACCAGGCCGCCCCTCCAACACTGGGGATTACATCTCATGAGATTTAGGCAGGGACAAATACCCAGACTGCATCAGATATAGAGAAAATAATAAACTCATATATACACAAGGATCAAACACTAGGAGAAAATAGATAGAATCAAAACCCTGTCTAGATATCAGGTAACTGGTCAGTAACACCTGAATCAGCACACGCACACACACAGATGGCAAACATCAGCGTGAGACTCAGGATCCTTGGCAATTTGAAGAGAGACATTCCCCAAAGGGAATAAGAAAATACAATATGGCAAATAAGTGATGTTATTATTTGATCCAAATATCTTCTGTCAGTAATTCTTTTGAGGATCTGGGCTGCTTTAATAAAATTTTGCCAGTATAAAAGATTTGGCCTTCTGTGCTGGGCCTCTTATAAAATTTATTTTGGGATAAGACTCCCAAAAATCTTATCCACTCTGTGGACTGAATAAGATTTTTAAAAGTGAGTGGCTTTTTATTAAGGTTATTTGTGGTGGGTTATAATCTATACCGGAACCTGCTATTTCATTGGCTGTGTATGTCCCCGGTCATGCATTTCACACAAATAACAGTTAAAGGCTTTTAAAGGCAGTGACTCTGACCTGAACATTAACTTGGTTTCCACCATGAAAAGATCTGTAGAGGAACATTAACAAGTGACATTGTTCTGACAAATGCATTTAATTGAAATTATTAAAGTGCAGTTACATTAATGTCTAGTCAGCTCTTCCAAAAATATATTATGACCGATAAAATGTCCTTCATTAAAGAGTATAGAGTCCTTGTAAGATATTATTGATCTTAGATTTGATAAGCTTTGTTCTTGATTTCAAATAATTTAGGATGAGGAATAACAACTGAATAAGTATAATGTGATTTCCTTAGTCTAACATCTAGCATCATGTATAATTGTGAGTGAATGTTCGCATGTGTGCATGCCTGTGAGAACTCTGATGATTAAATATTTTATGTAATTTGCTATATGATTTGATTATACAGCAACTAGTTACACAAGTCATCTGACGCCCTTGAAAATGTGAATATATGCCATTCTGCTTGTAATTTTATGTAGACTAATCATTGTTTTTAAGTTACATAATGCTCTCAGCTGGATACCTGTAGTGAACTTGCTAAGTGATAAAATTCTAAAGGAATCAAGAAGAGTAATGCACGTTTGTATGTATTTATGAGAAAAACTTATTTTCACTAAAGGAAATATTACTCAAAATGAATGACAAAACATTGTAATGGGAATCTCAACAATACTGTAATTATGATTATCATTATGCTCCCTGGCTGACAATATAACCTAGATACAATTTATAATTTTTCTTAAAAGATCTGTTAGAAGGACAGAAAGGTGTGTCATATGTAAGAGGCACACAATCAAGTTACCAGAGGTAGTTAGGGTTGGGCAAAGAAACTGAAGAAACCATATCAGCAAACACATAGCTAGGTCTTAAACAGAAAAGATGAATCTATAGGAGAAACAACATTTTACCTATCCCCTCAAGGTGTTTTGGCTGGGTCTTAAATTGACATGAGAAAAATGAACAGGAGAAAAGCATACAAATTAATTCATAGTAAATTTTACATGACATGGGCATCTTCCTCAAATAAATGAAGAACCAAAGATGCAGTTAGAGTTGAAAACTTATCTGCCGAATTTCACAAATAGTAGTAAACTATGAATATATGACAAGGCAAAAGGGCTTTGGCTAGGACAGTTCACTGGGTGTAGCGGAGGCTAGGAAGATAAGGCTTAGTTTAATAAGGTTTGTACAGATTTTCTTCAGCCCCATCTTTCTGTCCTGGAAGATGAGAATAGTATTTTCCATCTGGTAGAAAGAAGACATCTTCATATGCAACTTTCATCTCCTGCTTTTAGGATATAGCTAAAAAGCCATAGAGATCCTGTACTTGCTGATTTTCAGCACCTTTAACTTGAAGTAGTCAGTATGCCAGAGCAGCATATGATGAGGTGGTTTATGTTTAATTCCTTCACATTCTTTTAATACACAATACAAAGAAAAAAGAAGCCCATGGCAGTGCCATCCTGTTACTTCTAATGAAATACATCTACTTTCTTTTATTCTGGAGATTTTCATTCTCAGGACTGGCATTCTTAGGACTCCACTACTCAATCTATTTAATTTTCTTTTTAATGTTGGATACCTTCTACAGTGCTGACCATCTTTGTAAATGGTCTTTATATCTTTGCCTCTTAATTGTAACTCCTACCCCAAGTGAGAAACTTATGAGCACAATCAATGACCATTCAATGCAGAACTAGAACTGATGTACAGCATTCACATTTGGAGTCATCTCAAAGCTTAGAAACTTACATTTCTTTTCTAACCTCTAAATGGATGCCTTTGGTTCAAGTGATCCATAGGTCAAAAAGCCAAAAAGCTGTGTCCAGTGAAGCATAGTTACATGATCCAAAATGAGAAAAACTTTTCTTAGGTGGCAACACCTGCAGCTACTTTCTTCAAAAGCAAATCAGGAGTGCAGCAGACACTCTTATTAAGAGTCTCTCCAATCTTTTTTTCTACACAAACAACACTTACCTATAACTGTTCCTCTCGATACTCATACACTTTCTTGTTTATTCACACAATACAATACATTGAACTGTGTCTGTTTGCCAAGCACTGAGCCGATGGTCAGAGCTACAGTACTAAAGAGTAATGATCTATTCCTTATCCTTACATTCTAACTGGAAGAACTGATAAATCTATAACTAATAATATAGGAGACTACGGGCTTACAATTACACTACATTTTATAAATAAGATAGACATAATTTTAGGTTGGTGTACAAAACAAGGATTACAGGGCATGTGAAACAAGATTTTTCTATGGAAGACATTTTAACGTGAGTTCTGAAGAGTAGGAATTAGGTAGTAACATTTTTTAATAGAAGCAGATAGGAGCAAAGGCCCTATACAAGAAAAAACAACTGAGATACCAAAGACATGAGAAAGAAAAGAAAGATAATGGAGAGAGGGATACAGAGTGCATAAAATCTATGTTTGTGTCCTTCGAACAACATTAGTATACAAGATACTGAGATGAAAGATGCTAGTCAGTCAGAAGCAGAATGCTCAGAGCCCTTTAGACCATGTTAATATTAATGTTGGATTTCTTTGAAAGCACAAGTAAGCCTTGGTAGAACTTCAAATAGGGAAGAGGTTCAAACATATATATACTTTTCAGAAATCACAATGAGAAAATTCAGCATTCATATATTATGATTACTAATCCAGTTTGCATTCAAATTGTTATAGTATTTTTTCAGAGATTTTCTTTCTCAGATCATCATTCAGTCCAGGAGCAGACATTGCTCTTACTAGTCATATCTTCACAGTATCTTTTAATCTGAAATAATTCCTCAGCATTTCTTTCCTTTTTCCCACTGATATTTTTGAAAAGCACAGAGTAGTTATTTTTTAGAATGTCCTTCAATTTGGGTTTGCTCAATGTTTTCTCATGGTCAGATTTAGGCAATCAATTTTTAACAAAATTGATGTTTCCTTCTTGGTGTTTTATGTTAGGAGACACAGGGTGATGGATTCTCTGGATATTGGATGATGATGACTGATTATTTGGTTAAATAAACTATGAGAAGAATAAAAAATGTCAATAAATAAGATTTTAAAATAATATATTCTTGTATATTTATATATATACTTATCCTTTAACACCTTTATGTAGACCTATCTTTTCTTTCTAAGGAAACTTGTAATATTTCTTTGTAATGCAGGTCTGCTGGCGACTAATTCCCTTACATCAGTTGAAATTATCTTTTACTTGCCCATGTTTATGAAATATACTAGTGCTGGATACAAAATTTTAGGGTAACAGGTTTTTAGAATTTTGTTTTTTTGGCACTTTAAAGATACTCTTATATCATGCTCTGGCCTCCATGGTTACTGATGAGTCAATTCTCAGTGTGTCATTATTTATCTATATGTACATTGCTTCTCAGGTTGCTTTCTAGGTATTTCTCTTTATTTTTAACTATAATATACATGTGTTGTCTCTTATCCTGCATTTTTTGTATTCATCTTGTTTGAAATTTGCTAAAATTCTTGAACTCTTAAGTGTGTGGGAGGAGGAAGGTTAAGTGTGTAAATCAGACTTGAGAAAACTTCCCCTATTATTTCTTCAAGTATTTGTTTCTGACCTAATTTTTTTTCTTTTACTTCAATTACAGCTATTAGCAAGTATAACTATGTACAATTGCTGGAATTATTTTCTTCTCAATTACTGAGACTCTTTATTTTTTTAATAAATGGATCTGCATTTGAGATTGGTAATTTTTACTGAACGTTCTTCAGGTTACCTAGACCTTTCTTCTGCCATTTCAGATTTTCTGTGAAGCCTGGCTAGCATTCTTTCAAATTTTAAACATTATACTTTTTAAATCTAACACTTTATCAATATGTCTTCAAAATATGAGCTATCTAGGCTTTGTTTCTATTGAATGATTTTCTTTTGATGAGGGGCTACTTTTCTGGTTACTGCAAATAATTTTTTTTTATTCTGGACAATGCTGTAATACATCTTAGGAGCTCTGGAATCTTTTATCTTCCACTGAAAAATGTTGTTTTTGCTGTTGCCAACTTCTTAGTGAACAGTTAACTTGGCTGGACCCAGACTTTCATACTGTCTCCCCTAGATGTTACTTTCTACCAGGCTCCTTGGAGTTTTTCTGTGAATGCATTTTGGAACTGTCCACATATTTAGTTGGAGATTTGTCCAAGTGTTTAGCTGGAGAATATACATAGCTTATAAGGCTGCCTACTCTATGGCTCCTTTCCTTTTGCCTTCCATCTTTCTTTCTAGATTCTCCAGAAGCCCCAAACTCTGTTGACTACTTGATCCACACTTCCTGATGGGTACTACCTGAAGTCTAGCACCCCTGCATGTCCTAGCACCCCACTCGCTCTTTTGACTTAAGTTCTAGCAAAGCACTTGAGGGTGTATTCCAATGTAAAATGTCAATAAACAGATATCTTACCCTGTGCAGGTACTTCTTTCAGTGGTTGGTTGCTTCTGACTTTTATCTGCTTTTGAAAGTCCACCATTTTCAAAGTCATTTTTAATAGTTTTGTTAATACTTTTTGTCACACTTATCTGCAAGTAAGTCTGATGCAAGTTATTCTACAATTACCTATAGCAGAACTGCAGATTTAAACTTCCAAAAATCCCATTTAACTGTGATGTGGTCCATTTTGAAGGGGACCAGTAATGAATACTAAAAGATGTTAGGAGACTACTGAAATAATCGCTAGGAGAAGTGTCAGTAGCTTGGGCTAAGACTGTAGAAGATGACATAAAAAGAAGTAGACAGAATGCAAATATGTTTGTTACATGTTACTGGCAAAATTATTTCCTTCACATACATAAATGAATTGATTCAGTTAGTATTTGCAGAAATGGAAGGACTAGTCATATTCTATAAAGAGACCTAGTTTTTGCAACGTTTTAATCTTTGAAGAAAATGCCATGTTACCTGAGCCCTCCAATTGCATAGTATTTCAATATGCAACATTGTGTCCTACGCCACTCTAAAACAGAAAATACATCTTTGCTGATTCATTTTAAGTTGCCATCAATTGTAAGTTGCATCCCATCATTAGAGGTATTAAAACCTGCAGGGAAATGTTGTCTCCTGGAATCAAGAAAATCCTCCATTTTACAAAATCTGTTCTATAAAACCTCTAGTAAGCTATTAACTTTTCTTACTAACAGAAACTTAGTTTTGTTCCAGAAACTTCAATTACACATCCCTATGACTCAAGAAAAGCTGATTTTGTTCATTTTATGTTAACTATTGTTGAGAAATGCTGAGTGTATGATCGAATATATTGTTTGCCAGGAAGAACGATGGCAAGGAAAACCTAGCTGCACCCCCACCCCACGTAGAAAACTACTTGGGGCATTCTAAAGTGGCAGGACAATATATAAATATCATATACCAGTTAAAACAATTCTTTAAGAGATATCTGGCCCTGCCCCTGTGGCACCCTGGTGGATAATACTTTTTAGTTAGTACGTGATCAGTGGTAAGCAGGCACCAGCTGTCTACTTGGTATATTTTTGTGTTATGAGAAAATACCAAACACCTGTTTGTTAATAATAATCACCTGTTCAGAGAGAATAAATGTGTGTGTGTGTCAGAGTCTGCTGTAGGCCTTCAGCCTGCAATGCTGTCAGCCCCCTGAGGCTCTCAGCTCAGAAGGCTGCTGGCCCCTCAGATAGCCCCACTTTGTTGTTCTATCTGGGTGTCTGCTTCTCAATTCCTTCAGTGCCGCCTGGGTAGGGGGTCTCTATGGCCGAGCTGGACTTGGTAAACTATGACGACTTAATCTAGCAAATGTAACACATTTCTCTGGAAACTCCTACTGATTTGGGGGACAGCTTGTACTAAACTGAACCAATCAAACTTAAAAAGAGACTAGTTTCTGACTGGAGGAGGAGTTTTACATCAGCTGAAGTTGAGCTAGGAATTGGATATCTCCAGTTGTAGCTAGCCAGCCATTTTGCAACCAGAGGCCAACTGCTCTGAGAATCAAATAAACACACATAGACGGGCAGAGCACAAAGAATCACAAAGAAATGGAGTCAGTATCCTGACCATACCAATACCCGAAGACCACCGGACTGCTAGATTTATTGACAATATGTTTCTTTATTTTTAATGCCAGTTTAATTTAGAAATTTACTTTGCATCTGAAAGGACCCTAGCACATACACTGTCCAAGTCAAAACCTAGCACCTTTATGTTGGTGCATCACTGTTTCCTGAAATGTTTAACTGACAGAGCATCTTTTCTCTTATCATTGCAGAAACTAAATCTGTCCTTTTCTTTCCTGCTAATGGTACCCAAATCTCATCCCAAATTTGCTGCTGCCACTCTCCTTCATTCTTCAAGCTAACTTCCTGTGACTGTAGTTCACCTACTTGACTTCCTGTTTCTCTGCTCATTGTTGACAATTTACTTCTACATTTCCTGGGTCTTGGTCTAGACAAGATTGTTTCACTGAAGTTATTATTTATACACTGGCCATAAATCATGCTAATTATAAAGGACAAAAATTCAGGTGAAGAATAACAGTGTGTTCCCATAGTTCCTTTTCTTAGTCTAGGACTAGATCCAAAAATTTAACATATTCTTTGTGAGAAGAGTTCCTTCAGATAATCCTTTCAGGACTTTCAGAAAACATTTAACAATATTAAAACTCATTGGTCAAAACTCTATTCCCTTTACTTACTTCACAGTAGCATTTATAATTCAGTGACTTTTTTTTTACAATTTTATATTTTAAAAATTCACAATGGAAACATGTCTCTTATTTTATCTTTCTTAAGTTTAGGGATATAAGGGCAGGTTTGTTACACAGGCAAACTTGTCATGGGGATTTGTTGTACATGCTATTTCATCATCTAGGTATTAAGCCTAGTACCCATTATTATTTTTTCTGATCCTCTTTCCTCCTAACGTCCACCCTCCAAAAGGCCCCAGTGTGTGTTGTTGCCCTTATGTGTTCTCATTATTTAGATCCCATATGTGAGTGAGAACATGTGGTACATGGTTTTCTGCTCCTGTGTTAGTTTGTGAAAGATAATCATCTCCAGCTCCATCCATGTCCCTTCAAAGAACATGATCTCATTTTTTATGGCAGTGTATTATTCTGCTGTATACCACATTTTCTTTATCTTGTCTATTATTTATTTCCATTTAGGTTGATTCCCCATCTTTGCTATTATGAATATCAGTACAGTGAACACATGTGTGCATGTGTCTTATAATAGAATGCTTTATACTCCCTTGGGTATAGACCCAGTAATGGGATTGCTGTGTGGAATAGTATTTCTATCTTCAGGTCTTTGAGGAATTGCCACACTCTATTCCACAATACCTGAACTAATTTAAACTCTCACCAGTAATGTATAAGTGTTCCTATTTCTCTACAACCTCACCAGCATCTGTTATGACTTTTTAGTAATAGCCATTCTGACTAGTGTGAGATAATATCTCATCGTGATTTTGATTTGCATTTATCTAATGATTAGTGATGCTGAGATTTTTTTCATGAGTGTTCACTGCATGTATGTCTTCTTTTGTAAAGTGTCTATTCATGTCCTTTGCCCACTTTTTTATTACATTGTTTGTGTTTTTATTTTTCTAAATTTAAGATCTTTTAGATGCTTTCACGTATACCAATAACTTATAGATTTCATCTCTTTACATAATCCCATGTTCCTCAAAGATTTTCATACTTTTTTCTTTGTTCATGTCTGCCTGTCTTACATTGGAAAGCCAGTCTTCGAGCACTGATATTCTTTCCTCCAGTTGATCATTCTGCTATTCATACTTGTGATTGAATTGTGAAGTTCTTGTTTGTCAGGTCTATCAAGTCAGCTACATTCTTCTCCATACTGTCTACTTTGTCTGTCATCTTCAGCAATTGTTCATTATGATATTTAGCTTCATTGCATTACAATGTGCTTTCCCCCTGCCATTTGGCCACACCTGCTTTATTTTTCATTTTATTTATTATTGTACTTTAGGTTTTGGAGTGCATGTGCAGATCATGCAGGATTGTTTCATAGGTACATACATAGCAATGTGGTTTGCTGCATCCATCCCGTCACCTATATCTGTTATTTCTCCCCATGTTACCCCTTCCTGACCTCCCCACCCACCCCACTGTCCTTCCACTAGTGTCCCCCCAACAACCCCAGTGTGTGATGCTCCCCTTCCTGTGTCCATGTGTTCTCATAGATCAATACCCGCCTATGAGTGAGAACATACAGTGTTTAATTTTATGTTCTTGTGTCAGTATACTGAAAATGATGGTTTCCATATTCATCCATGTACCTACAAAGGACATGAACTCATTATTTTTTATGGCTGTATAGTATTCCATGGTATATATGTGCCATGTTTTCTTTGTCCAGTCTATCACTGATGGGGCATTTGGGCTGGTTCCAGGTCTTTGCTATTGTAAACAGTGCCACAATGAACCTATGTGTGCATGTGTCTTCATAATAGAATGACTTATAATCCTTTGGGTATATAACCAGAAATGAGATTGCTGGGTCAAATAGAATTTCTGTTTCTAGATCCTTGAGGATTTGTCACACTGTCTTACACAATGACTGAATTAATTTACACTCCCACCAACAGTGTAAAAGTGTTCCTATTTCTCCACATCCTCTCCATCAACTCCATCAACTGTTGTCTTCATATTTTTTGTAATGATCGCCATTCTAACTGGCATGAGATAGTGTCCCAATGTGGTTTTGATTTGCATTTCTCTAATGACCAGTGATGATGATCATTATTTCATTTGTTTGTTGGCCTCATAAATGTCTTCTTTTGAAAAGTGTCTGTTCATATCCTTCGCTCACTTTTGACTAGGTTTGTTTTTTTCTTGTAAATCTGCTTTAGTTCTTTGTAGATTCTGGATGCAGCCCTTTGTCAGGTGGGTAGATTACAAAAATTTTTCCCATTCTGTTGGTTGTGAGTTCACTCTAATGATTGTTTCCTTTGCTGTAAAGAAGCTCTGAAGTTTAATTAGATCCCATTTATCTATTTTGATTTTTGTTGACAATGCTTTTAGTGTTTTAGTCATGAAGCCCTTGCCTACGCCTATGTCCTGAATGGTTTTGCCTAGATTTTCTTCTAGGGTTTTTATGGTGTTAGGTCTTACGTTTAAATATTTAATCCATCTGAAGTTGATTTTAGTGTAAGGTGTCAGGAAGCGGTCCAGTTTCTGCTTTCTGCACATGGCTAGCCAGTTTTCCCAACCCCATTTATTAAATAGGGAATCCTTTCCCCATTGCTTGTTTTTGTCAGGTTTGTCAAAGATCAGATGTACTTCATCTCAGTGAACTTCGTTCCTATTCATGTTCTGAATTCTACTTCTTTCATTTCAGCCATCTCAGCCTCATTCTGGTTCTGAACCCTAGCTGGAGAGGTGATGTGGTCACTTGGAAGAAAGAGGGACCTATGGCTTTTTGAATTTTCTGTTCCCATGTGGTGATTGTCCTGGTGGGCTTATGCACCTTCAATCTTTGAGGTTGCTGACCTTTGGATCGGTCTTTTTTTTTTTTTTTTTTTAACAGTCTACCCACTTTTTCACAGGGATGCTGTAATACACTGCAGGTCCACTTTGAGGTATCACCCTCCTCTTTTCCCTCCATCCAAGGTTGGCCTAAAACCTCTGTCAGTCAGACAACACCAGTGAGGGTAGCCAGAGACCCTGATTGGGAGACTCCACCCAGTGATGTGGAATGTCGTCAGGGACTCACTCATAAAAGCAGTCTGGACAGTTTCATGGGGTTGCTGTGCTGTGCAGGGGTTGTGTTTTCACCCTCGGTTTGCTTGGACTCTCCAAAGCCTGAAGGCTAAAACTGCTAAGTTCCCCAAACAGCAAAGATGGTGGCCCATGCCTCCCTCTGGGATTTCTACCCAGGGAGTTTTCAAATCTTTGTAGGCCAGAGAACACATTTAAGGTGGCTGCAGGCCCAGGTTGGGAGGTTCCACTCAATGAAGAGAAATGGCATCAGGGACCTGCTTAAAAAAGTAGTGTGGTCATGCTTTCACAGAGCTGCTGTGCTGTGCTGTGCTGGGATACTGCTTCTGCCCCTGGCTGGCCTGAACTCTCCAGAGCCTGGAGGCTGGAACACCTGACTCTCCCAAACAGCAAAGAAGGTGGCATGCCCCTCCCTCTGGGAGTGCGGTCCTTGGGACTTTTCAAATATCGGTCAGCAGGAGAACACTGGCAGACGTGGCTGGAGACGCCATTTTGGAGGTCCTACCCAGTGAGGAAGAATGTATTGGGGAACTACTTAGAAAAGCCGTCCAACCACATTTTGGTGGAGCAGCTGTGCTGTGCTGGAGGATCTCTTCCAGTCCTGATCTGTTTGGACTCTCCAAAGCCTACAGGCTAGAATTACTAAGTTGCCCAAACAGCGACTGAGCTCTGTCCCATGTAGGTACAACTCTGCTTACTAATGGCTGGCTAGAACTCCAAGCCACTGGGTCTTACTCTGTGAAACAGACCTATGTCACATGGAAATGGGGCTTGCAGAACATTGCTGCCTGCCCACCTGGATTCAGCCTCTTTCATGGAGGTATGTATGGAGATCTAACTTCTCATTTTGTCAGAGTTGCTATTACCTTTTCTTGGAAGCTGGTAAAGATAGAGTATCTAAAGCTCCTGGGTCACTACATGTGCCTGAGAAGTTGCTCTGCTCAAACTCCACACAGCTCTCTGTGTCAGGCTAGATGTCCTTATGGAGTGGATTCATGAGGGGATCTTAGGACCCAAGAGTTGCAAAGACCCATGGGAAAAACATGGTTTCCTAGGGTAACACGTTCACTCACCACTTCCTTGGGTGAGGAAGATTCTCTTGGCTTATTGTCATTTCCTGGTTTCTGGTGTTACCTGATCCATAGGCTATACTCTAAAAATATTTTGTTAATGGCATACATGTATTATGCAGTTTCTTCATGGCAGAGGGTATTTAAAAGTTCAGAGTTTTGAAACTCATAATTTTTGTTTATTTCTCTCAAAGCTGTCTCTAATATAAATTTCAATGGCTATCTTAAAAAAATAAAACCCCAAGTATTCTGCTTTACTGCTGTGTTGTCTGTTTGCTGAACATTAAAGATAAAAATTCTTTAGCTATTACTGGAATGGGGAGGAGGAGCCACTATTTAATTGAAAGTACAGTAAAAATACACATTTATTATTGTAAAAAAGTATTACGTCACTGTACCATTATTTCTTCACAGTTACTGTTTACCCTCAGTATTTTGTCTTGTAGTAAATTAGTAACTTTTTGTACACACACACACACACGTCTATGTAAAATAATCTATGATTACATTTATCTCCTGAAACCACTACTTTGGTCTAGTTATCTAATTGTGTTTTTGTTCCCTGTTTTCTAAAAAAAAGTCCAAAATCTCTAGTTGGACTTCAAGTCCTAAAATATATTATTTCACCCTACATTCCTGTCCTAATTTCTCATAAGTTTTCTGTAAATATTTATCTTACAACCGCCTACTTACTGTCTTTCTCCATTTATCTAAAAGTCCCTAAACTTGCAAATACCTCTCAAACTCTTTTCTCTGATAACTTACTCTATTACAGCCACTGAAAGATGATCTCTTCCCACTGCAAACAATGATCATGTTCTCCTGTGTCACAACTATATCTCTTAGCTGTAGTTTTATCTTGACTATTTGTGTTGCACTATTAAATTCTCAATGCTTTCAGTTTGTGAAAATAAAAATTCTCTGAATTGCATGGCCCAGGCCTTCTCTTCTCTTATTGTCTACAACAGTTGTCCGTAGCCTTTTGCACCAGGGACTGGTTTCATGGAAGACAATCTTTCCATGGAGGGAAGGCAGCGGGGTGGTTTCTGGATCAAACTCTTCTACCTCAGATCATCAAGCATTAGTTATCTCAGAATAAACACTCAACCTAGATCCCTTACAGGTGAAGTTAAAAATAGGGCTCATGCTCCTATGAGAATCTAATGCCACCGCTAATCTGATAGGAGGTGGAGCACAGTGGTAATGCTCCTTTGCCTGTGGCACACCTCCCGCTGTGCACCTCAGTTCCTAACTGGCCACAGACCAGTACCTGTCCACAGCCCAGGGGTTGGGAACCCCTGGTCTATAACATCCTTTGCACTGAGTGCCCAGTCAAATAATTGCTGTTTAATAGATTTGTCAGAATCTCAGGGACATCTACTACAACCTAACTAGAGAAACATTTTTGTTCTAATTATTTTGGCCATTCAGTAAATTCTTTGAGATAAATAATTCCACTTTATATCTATGATATTTGAAAATAGAAAAAAAGAACTTGTGGCCAGCAAAATAATTATTTCATTTGTCATCCCAAGGCAATGGAAATACCACGAAATAAAAGAAAATCATGATCTCATGGAACAGAACACCACAAAATAAAAGAGAAAAAAGAAAATTTACATATCCACCTCTCAAAATTTCTAAAGAAAAAGACCAGTAAATTGTTACTAGTCATCTGAAACTGAGTATCATGTTCAGTCTGAGACTTTAAAAATGCAGAGCTTTTGAACATCCTCTAAATACAAATATAAGAAAGTTCATTTGAGTCTATTTTTCTGCCTCATGTAGTACAAATGAAAAATGCAGTAATGAATACTGAAGCAAGTATCAGAGCTATATAGTTATCAGAAATACAATGATGAATACAGAAGATGTATCAGGGTTATATAACTCTGTCACAGTGACAGACAGAGTTTTGTCTGTCACTCTTTTATACAAATTAGTCCCAAAATATCAAATGTTTATATTCTGTTTAGAGATGCTATTTAATCCCACATTTCCTGATAATAATAACAATAATATTTGCAGCAACAAAAGCCCATCTAGAATAGCTATTTCAATTTTGAAATTTGTTGTGCTACCAGATATTCAAGATTAGTAAAAATTAATTGACTTGTGTTTAATATTTCATCATTCATCTATTTTATTACATATGCATGGAACAATTTTGTTCTTTTCAGAAATAATGAGTCCAAAGATCAAACTCTTGAAAAAGTCACAGATATTATACCTGTAGAAATTATAAAATACTAATCAAAGCTTTTTCCTATGAGATTCGGGTCTAAACAGTTTTCATAAACATTTTGTGCCATATATTAAAATCAAAATAAATCACAAGTATGCAATGTCATATAGTTTAGAAAGAAAATTATTTTTAAATATGTTAATTAAACACACAAATAAATGCAAGCTATGTCAACCGTTGTAAATTTGCAGTTCTGGGCTTTTCATTATCATTGCATGTTTTATGATTATTGGCTAGAATATTTATATAAAAATCACACCTATCTAAGAATTAGAGTAAAGTACCTATGCATCCTAAAATCAATAGACACAAACGATAGGAGCCAATGTACATATACTGGATTGGGGGTAATTTAAGTATATCCAAAAGGAGGTCTATTAATACTTCAATATGTTATGTCAGAGGTATCTTAAGAATATCCAAAAGGATTAGCCAATAATAGGGAATAGAAGAATCTGATTTTACAGGTAAGAACCACTAAAGATGATGGATGTATAGATGGAAAAATTGAGAAACTAGAAGCCATCCTTTTCCAGACACACTTCAAAATTATGTTCACGTACATACATGTGTGTGTGTGTGTCTGATGTACACAATGGTTGTTGTATTACTCTTTGAGAATCATAAAAGAGAATGATTTACTAAGGCAGTCATCCAAGACAATTAAAAAATGCACAGGCTACGCAAACATAGATGAGCAATTAAATTAAATTATTTATTTCTGGTAGTCATCTGGCACACAATTGCTGGTCAAAAGAAAATTTTCAGTTTACTAGTATCATTGCTTACTTTGTGACAATTCTGTTTAAATATCAGATGTCATTTTGATTAAAATTATAATTCTATAGTATTAAGCCTTTGCAACCTCAGGTCAAAAACTCTCCTGAATAATGCTTACTACTGTTGATACATTAGGACATATGAGGGGTGTGTGTGTTTGTGTGTGTGTGTGTGTGTACATTTAAATATATGATCCAATTGAAAAAACAGTTCTTATTTTTAGAACTTCATGAGGCTTCTTAAAATTTTATGAACAAGAAAAAGTGTTTAAAGCATTTCTGAAGAGAAAGTCGGGATGAAGGAGGTGTTACTCTATTATATGTTAGAACTCAGTGCGAAGCTAGAAAACTACTTGGAAATGGACAAAACAAAAATGCACAAAATTCCAGCTTTTTGTTGTTTGTTATCAGTGGGATAATTTTTCTCTATTTCATTAGCTCTTGGCCTGTTTTCTGATTTTATTAATTTACTCATTACTTGCATGCATGTTTTAATATTTAGAATGTATGGTATATAATTTACAGTCCATGCACTTAAGCCATGTGCTTTCTCATTCTTAGTTGATCATCAGAATAATCCTGCCAGATAGTCAGGTCTGGCACTGTAATCTTCATTTCACTGATTAAAAATGAATGAAAGGTAGAGAGTTGACTGGATTACCCCAAGATCACACTGTAAATCAATGATGCGACTGAGAGAACTTAAGACTCATGCAGGTATGCTTTCAAAATAACATATAATTTCAGATTATAAATATGAAAATAAATTGAATTTTTTCACTCCACACCTAGTTCTCTATCCTTAACCATCTGAGCCTTAGATAATCTGTTAGAATCTTCTGTAAATGATTCAATTATATACGATACCAAAAGCTATAAAATACAGTGTTGTGACTCTCAAGGTAGCATCTTTTCGTGGTACCCTCAACACTGCTGCACTATTCATATGTTGCTATTTTTATTATTTACTCCTATTTTCTTTCTTCATCTTAAATACAAAGACCTACTTTACTCCTTCCTCAGTAATAATTAAGAGGTCAATAGTGTGATATACTGTTTGTTTATTCTTCTATGTAAATATGTTTCTGTATAAAAACACTGGGGTCTATTGGGGGGGAAAGGGGAGGGCCAGTGGGAGGGGGAGGTGGGGAGGGATAGCCTGGGGAGAAATGCCAAATGTGGGTGAAGGGGAGAAGAAAAGCAAAGCACACTGCCATGTGTGTACCTACGCAACTGTCTTGCATGCTCTGCTCATGTACCCCAAAACCTAAAATCCAATTAAAAAAAAAAAATCCCTGCCAGCGTACTGGGTGAATTATCATTCTTGCCATCAGTGGCATGTATAGTAAGTTTTACGTAATGACTGCCTGTGGCAAGGAACAGAAGTCTTAGGGTAAATAAGATACGAATTATGACCAATTACTTATTAGCCCTCTGTTTCTGGAAACCTCTAAAACTAAATTTTTCTATATATTTGACTAAAATAATAAAACTATGCTTAGTATGAACTGTTTGGAACATAAATAATGTATGTCAAGTGACTGGCACATAGAAGCTGCTCAGGAAATTGTCAAGGTATTTATTCTGCAAGTCTCAATATGTTCGTTCTTAAAATTGCACATTGGTTTTCTCCCCCCATTTCCTTGTTATTACCCTACTTACATCAAATACTTATTCACTTTCTAGCAATTAAAAAACTTATCAGCCTGGCTTCCCTTTCAAGTCTTCTTCCTCCTCAATGTATGATACAAAACATGGGCTAAAATTCCAGCACATTAGACATTTTCCAAACTTTTCCCATTGCTTTACAGTAATTCCTTATGTTATGAAATTTAAGATATTCTATAATATGACCTTTAATGTAAATTCCAGACTTACCACCACCTTTACCACTACACCAGTCCAAGCTGGACTTATATGCATTTCTTTTTTTTCCCACTTCTTTAAGTAAGTCTCTAACTTCAAACTGAATTCTAACATATAATAACGTAATAACCCTCTCATTTTGACTTTCTCTTCAGACTTGCCTTGAATATACTTACTTCATTAATTTTTCATAAAATTTAAGAAGCAGTTGATCAAGTTCCCCAAATTTATCACAATTTATTTGAAATTGTATTAAAGACTGATCTTTTGATGGATACTATCTGTAGAATATGGATTCCTGTCATCCATGGTGGTGCCTGCCCCCGTTTATTTCCTTTAATAACTCGTCATATATGTCTTCCTGCAGAAGTCTTAAATATATTTTATTAAACTTGGTTTTAGATATTTGGTTACTATCATCAATAATATTTTTTATTTAATAATCAGCAGGTGGTATATAAAATATGCTGTTAGTGTATGAAAATATAACATTTTTGTATTTTAATCTTATAACCACCCGCTGGCTAAATGCTCTCATTACATTCAATAATTTATGTATGAATTCTTTTAAATTTTCTAAGTGAGAGATTATAACATCCACAACTACATTAGCTTCTATTTCCTTCTCTCCAATACCTATGCCTTTACCTAAGTCTAGAACTCCTCTAGAATGGTGAATAGAATGGTGATAACATTTGTCTTAACCAGGTTAGTCCAGAACAAAACAGGGATTTTAACTGTGGAGAAATGTCAGGGAAGATATGCAGGAAGCTCATGAGAGTAAAACATGTAAGGAGAAGAAGGCAATACAGAGAGTACTTTTGATTTTTGATTGCTCAACTTCATGACAAATGAGGCCATTTGTATCACCGAGATTATATAAGATACTATGTAGCTTTAACTTCACAGCTGTTGAATTGAGAAAAGAGTGCAGAGAATTAATTCACTGGCTTCTGCCCTACCCTGGTCAAGAACTGTCTATGAGGTATTAGTTCATTCACCTTCCCAGAAAACAGGTGCATAAAAATCACGTAGATTTCACTTGTCTCTTAGGTCATGCTTTTAGAAACATCCCAAGACAGAAAGCAAAAATGTGAGGTGCAAATGAAGCAAAGTGCTATGAGTTTACACCACTAAGCTGAATGCCATAAATACGACTTCAGTAAAAGGAGAGCCAAAAGGATGTGGGGCATGGCATAAGTATCTAATATAATGGGTGTCTTTCCCTTAAAGAAGATGTCTCTAATTTAGGATGATGTCTGCTTAAGGTTTCTTATATCCTTTATTGTATTAAGAAAATCCTCTTATTAATTTTGTAACAATCGTCCTTGTAAATAGGTTTTAATTTTTTTAAACTGTATAGAAAATATTATATCATTTTTTCCTTTAATTAATTTCTTGGATTAAGTTTCTGGACTGTCTAGTATTATATCATCTTTGTATAACTGGGATTAAACCAATATGGTAATAGTGAAATATTTTTTTCTGTACATGGTTGGTTTGATTTTTAATATGTTAATTAAGTTTGTTTTTTGCATCTATCATCATAAGAGAAATAGACATGCAATTTTTCTTTCTGACATAGTTTCCTCTTGTTTTTATACCAGGTTGATGACAGCCTCATAGAGGACTTTGGAAGGCACGCCCTCTTTGAAATTTTCTGTCAGAGACTGAATAAACCTGGTATCATGTGCTTGAACATTTGCAAGAACTCATCTTTAAAACATTCTGAGCCTAGGGTTTACTTGTGGGATTATTTTAAGCACTGTTTCAATTACTTGAATGCCTATAGAATTATTCATGCTGTTTTTTTTCTCCTTAATTCTAGTAAGATGTATTTTCTGCAAATTTTAATTTAATCAAAAGTATTGAAAACTGGCAAAATCATTGGCATGTTACTTCTAGTGTTACAATTTTATTACTATCATCGTATATGTATGTCTTTTAATCATTGCTGACAAAAGTTTTTCTCTCTAATTCTTTTTTCCAACAACTACTTAGGCTTTGGTGAGCTCAGTGGTATTGGTTTATATTGTGATGGATTTTGCTAGATTTTTACTTCACTTGCTAATTTAAGTTTTTATTTTTATTTTTCTAATTTTTTATGATCTCTATTTAGCTTATATATTTAGAAGTCTTCAAATTTTCTAAAAAACTAAATAGGCTATACATGTGTTTCTTAAATAATTGGTTTGTTGTATTCTACAAACTTTAATATATAATGTTTTCATTTAAAATTCAGTTTCAGTCATTCTTTAGTATAATTTTTTTATACCATAAATTATTTAGCAATATGCTTTTACATTATTCAAGTGTATGAGATTTAAAATTTGTATTTTTGTCATTAACTTCTAATATATATTGTAATCAAAGACGCTAATCTTTATACCTTTCTTTGAAATTTTCTAAGACTCTATGAATGTGTGCTTTAAAAATGTATTTCATGGACTCAAGATGGTGCTGTGAGAACAACCCAGGATTGGAGCTTGCGTGAATCCGCAAACGGTGAGTCAGAGCTGCATTTACAGACTGATCTTTGTTGCCCACAGAACGGGGAAACTCCCAAGTATAAAAAGACACGGGACGCCAGGCAGTAGGTCTGCCTGGCGAAGCCAGCAGCCGGGGCGGTGGCGGCCGGCCCTACCCAGCAATCCCCACAGGGCGCGAGTGTCCGGGTGCCCTGTTGAACCGGCAACCTGAGACTTGAGAGGGCTGGACTTGAGACTGAACGAGACTTGGACAGTAGCCCAGCCCAAGGGATTGCAGGGACAGATCGTTTGGAATACCCAGTGGGACGAACAAAACAGCGATTTCAAACTATCCTGAGCAGACGGTCCCAGACGCTCTGTGGGGGAGGGGCGTCCACCACTACAGAGGCAACCCGCCCCAACTGAGATACACGCCCACTGCTGACGCAGCCAGCCGTTGCCGAGGCAACCTGCCGAAACTGAGATACACGCCCACTGCTGACGCAGCCTGCCGTTGCTGAAGCAACACGCTACAAAGAAGAGACTTCGCCGCAGGGTGTCGCGGAGACCACAGCAGAGCCTGCAGGAACAGGGCGAATCACACAACAGCAGGGCGGAGCCTCGGCAGCCAAACAGTGGCTAGTCTGCCTTCTAGCTGGGCAGGACACCTCATCGAACATCCAAAAATAAAGCCCAAACACCTCAACACAGAGCATTTGAGAAAAAAAGAAAAAGGGGGTTTTTTAATGAGCTCTGTTGCAGCAGAATCAAACATAGCAGCCTAACAGCCCTGAATGAACAACAGAGCGCACAGCTCAGCAATTAAACCCGTATAAAGTACAAACTGTCTCCTCAAGCAGCTCCCTGACCCCTCTATATCCAAAAGACTGACATTAGGCAGGCATCATCCTGGGACAAAGATAGCAGAAAAAGAAATTGGTAGCATCCCTTGCTGTGCCACAGCTGCTAGAGGTGCACCCCAGACAAGCAGGGTCTGGAGCAGACCTCAGCAGTCGTACAGCAAAGGGGCTAGACTGGTAGAAGAAACACCAAGCAACAGAAATACTTCATCATCAACATTCTGGGTGTCCACTCAGAGACCCAATTGAAAAGTCAGCAACTATGCAAACGACCAGCGGACAAATCCACAAAGATGGGAAGAAACCAGTGCAAAAAGGAGGAAAACACCCGAAACCAGAACACCTCGCCTCCTAGAAAGGACCAAAACTCCTCACCAGCAAGGGAACAAAGCTGGACGGAGAATGACTGTGACGAAATGACGGAATTAGACTTCAGAAGATGGATAATGAGAAACTTTTGTGAGCTAAAAGATCATGTATTAAATCAATGCAAAGAAACTAAGAACCTTGAAAAAAGATTTGAAAAAAGATTCGAGGAAATGATAACAAGAATGGAAAACTTAGAGAGGAATATGAATGAATTAAAGGAGCTGAAAAACACAATACGAGAATTTCGCGAAGCAAACACGAGTTTCAATAGCCGAACTGACCAAGCAGAAGAAAGAATATCTGAAGTCAAAGACCAACTCAATGAAATAAAACGAGAAACCAAGATCAGAGAAAAAAGCGCAAAGAGGAATGAACAAAGTCTCCAAGAAATGTGGGACTATGTGAAAAGACCTAACCTACGTTTGATAGGTGTACAAGAAGGGGACGAAGAGAATGAATCCAAGCTGGAAAATACTCTTCAGGACATCATCCAGGAAAATTTCCCCCACCTAGCAAGACAGGCCAACACTCAATTGCAGGAAATACAGAGAACACCACGAAGATATTCCGCAAGAAGAGCAACCCCAAGGCACATAATCGTCAGATTCAACAGGGGTGAAATAAAGGAGAGAATACTAAGGGCAGCCAGAGAGAAAGGTCAGGTCACCCACAAAGGGAAGCCCATCAGACTCACAGCAGATCTCTTGGCAGAAACACTACAAGCCAGAAGAGAGTGGGGGCCAATAATCGACATTCTTAAAGAAAAGAACTTTCAACCCAGAATTTCATATCCAGCCAAACTGAGCTTCAGAAGTGAAGGAGAAATAAAATCCCTTGTGAACAAGCAAGTACTCAGAGATTTTGTCACCACCAGGCCTGCTTTACAAGAGCTCCTAAAAGAGGCACTACACATAGAAAGGATCAACCAGTACCAGCCATTCCAAAATCACACTGAATGCTAAAGAGCTTCAACATAATGAAGAATCTACAACAACTAACAGGCAAAACAGCCACTTATCATCAAAATGGCAGGATCAAATTCACACATAACAATATTAACCCTAAATGTAAATGGACTAAATGCACCAATCAAAAGACACAGACTGGCAAATTGGATAAAAATCCAAAACCCATCAGTGTGCTGTATCCAGGAATCCCATCTCACATGCAAGGATACACAAAGGCTCAAAATAAAGGGATGGAGGAAGATTTACCAAGATAATGGAAAGCAAAAAAAAGCAGGAGTTGCAATTCTCATCTCTGATAAAATAGACTTTAAAGCAACAAAGATCAAAAGAGACAAAGAAGGTCATTACATAATGGTAAAAGGATCGATACAACAAGAAGAGCTAACAATCCTAAACATATATGGACCCAATGCAGGAGCACCCAGATACATAAGGCAAGTTCTTAATGACTTACAAAAGGACTTAGACTCCCACACAATAATAGTGGGAGACTTTAACACTCCACTGTCAATACTAGACAGATCAACCAGACAGAAAATCAACAAGGATATCCAGGGCTTGAACTCAGACCTGGAGCAAGCAAACCTGATAGACATTTACAGAACTCTCCAACCCAAATCCACAGAATACACATTCTTCTCAGCACCACATCGCACCTACTCTAAAATTGATCACATAATTGGAAGTAAAGCACTGCTCAACAAATGCAAAACAACTGAAATCATAACAAACAGCCTCTCAGACCATAGTGCAATCAAGTTAGAACTCAGAATTCAGAAACCAACCCAGAACCGCACAGCTTCATGGAAACTGAACAACTGGCTCTTGAATGTTGACTGGGTAAACAACGAAATGAAGGCAGAAATAAAGAAGTTCTTCAAAACCAATGAGAACGAAGACACAACGTGCCAGAACCTCTGGGACACATTTAAAGCAGTCTCTAGAGGAAAGTATATAGCAATAAGTGCCCATATGAGGAGAATGGAGAGATCCAAAATTGACACCCTATTGTCAAAATTGAAAGAGCTAGAGGAGCAAGATCAAAAAAACTCAAAACCCAGCAGAAGACAAGAAATAACTAAGATCAGAGCTGAACTGAAGGAGATTGAGACACGAAAAACCCTTCAAAAAATCAATAAATCCAAGAGCTGGTTTTTTGAAAAGATCAACAAAATAGACCACTAGCCAGATTGATTAAAAAGAAAAGAGAGAACAACCAAATAGATGCAATAAAAAATGATAAAGGGGAAATCACCACAGATTCCACAGAAATTCAAACCATCATCAGAGAATATTACAAACAACTCTATGCGCATAAACTAGTAAACCTGGAAGAAATGGATAAATTCCTGGACTCCTGTGTCCTCCCAAGCCTAAACCAGGAGGAAGCTGAAACTATGAATAGACCAATAACAAGGTCTGAAGTTGAGGCAGCAATTAAGAGCCTACCACACAGAAAAAGCCCAGGTCCAGACGGGTTCACAGCCGAATTCTACCAGACACACAAAGCGGAGCTGGTACCATTCCTTCTAAAACTATTTCAAACAATCCAAAAAGAGGGAATCCTTCCAAATCATTTTATGAGACCAACATCATCCTGATACCAAAACCCGGCAGAGACCTAACGAGAAAAGAAAACTTCAGGCCAATATCCATGATGAACATAGATGCAAAAATCTTCAATAAAATATTGGCAAGCCGATTGCAACAGCAAATCAAAAAACTTATTCATCATGATCAAGTAGGATTCATCCCGGGGATGCAAGGCTGGTTCAACATACGCAAGTCTATCAACGTAATTCACCACATAAACAGAACCAAAAACAAAAACCACATGATTATCTCAATTGATGCAGAGAAGGCATTTGACAAAATTCAACAGCCCTTTATGCTAAAAACCCTCAATAAACTCGGTATCGTTGGAATGTATCTCAAAGTAATAAAAGCTATTTATGACAAACCAACAGCCAATATCATACTGAATGGGCAAAAACTGGAAGCATTCCCTTTGAAATCTGGCACTAGACAAGGATGCCCTCTCTCACCACTCCTATTCAATATAGTACTGGAAGTTCTAGCCAAAGCAATCAGGCAAGAAAAAGAAATAAAGGGTATTCAAATAGGAAAGGTGGAAGCCAAATTGTCTCTATTTGCAGACGACATGATAGTATACCTAGAAGACCCCATTGCCTCAGCCCAAAAACTCCTGAAACTGATAAGCAACTTCAACAAAGTCTCAGGATATAAAATCAATGTGCAAAAATCACAAGCATTCGTCTACACCAATAACAGACTTAAAGAAAGCCAAATCAAGAGCGAACTGCCATTTGCAATTGCTACAAAAAGAATAAAATACCTTGGAATACAACTCACAAGGAACGTAAGAGACCTCTTCAAGGAGAACTACAAACCACTGCTCAATGAAATCAGAGAGGACACAAACAGATGGAGAAACATTCCATGTTCATGGTTAGGAAGAATTAACATCGTGAAAATGGCTATACTGCCCAAAGTAATTTACAGAATCAACGCTATCCCCATCAAGCTACCATTGACTTTCTTCACAGAACTGGAAAAAACCACCATGAACTTCATATGGAACCAAAAGAGAGCCCGCATAGCCAAGTCAATTCTAAGCAAAAAGAACACAGCGGGGGGCATCACACTACCAGATTTGAAACTATACTACAAGGCTACAGTAATCAAAACAGCATGGTACTGGTACCAAAACAGAGATATAGACCAATGGAAGAAAACAGAGGCACCGGAGGCAACACAACATACATACAACTATACAATCTTTGATAAACCCGACAAAAACAAGCCTGGAGATCATTAAAAAGTCTGGAGACAACAGATGCCGGAGAGGATGTGGAGAAAAAGGAACACTTTTACACTGTTGGTGGGAGTGTAAATTAGTTCAACCATTGTGGAAGACAGTGTGGCGATTCCTCAAGGCCTTAGAAACAGAAATTCCATTTGACCCAGCAATCCCATTACTGGGTATATATCCAAAAGACTATAAATCGTTCTACTATAAGGACACATGTACACGAATGTTCATTGCAGCACTGTTTACAATAGCAAAGATCTGGAATCAACCCAAATGCCCACTGATAATAGACTGGATTGGAAAAATGTGGCACATATACACCATGGAATATTATGCAGCAATCAAAAATGATGAGTTTGTGTCGTTTGTAGGGACATGGATGAATCTGGAGAACATCATCCTCAGCAAACTGACACAAGAACAGAAAATGAAACACCGCATATTCTCACTCATAGGCGGGTGATGAAAAATGAGAACACATGGACACAGAAAGGGGAGTACTAAACAGTGGGGTCTATTGGGGGGAAAAGGGGAGGGCCAGTGGGAGGGGGAGGTGGGGAGGGTTAGCCTGGGGAGAAATGCCAAATGTGGGTGAAGGGGAGAAGAAAAGCAAAGCACACTGCCATGTGTGTACCTACGCAACTGTCTTGCATGCTCTGCTCATGTACCCCAAAACCTATAATCCAATAAAATATTTTTTTAAAATGTATTTCATTAATTATTACACATAGAATTCTATACATATCCATTAATTTATTATGGGCAAGTTTACTCATTGTGTTGTAAATATTTATATACCCCTTTGTCATTTATATTTTTTACTGTTAGTAAATAGTAGATATGTGTTCAATCTACTGCTATAATTGTGAATTTACAAATTTTTCTTTGTATTTATCTTAGTTTATGCATCATAGTGAGGGAATGTATTCTCTCCCCTGGTCCACAAGGGGGCGTAGTTTCAAAGGCAAGAACTTCCAGTGACACCTCAGACCTGCCTTCTTCCAGGTCTCCATGCGGGAGCTTAGAGGTCTTTGTTTAAAACTTGAATAGGGTGGGAATTACTCCCAGGTTAAAAGTTCCCTTCTTCCACATCTGGGCGGACTCCATTTCTGGATCCTCTTCCACGACATCATGGGAGCTGCTCTCTATCTCTTTCTTTCTCCTTTTTCTCTCTCTGCCTAAATAAATCACTTTCTGCAAAACTCTTGGGTCCAATATTTACTTAAAAGAGCCACCATACCTGGCAGGGTCCTCCCCCCGAGTCTTGGGTGGGTGAGGGACCAAGAGGCTAGAAGAACATATCCTACTGAGGAGCTGAGCCCCTCCTATGCACCGGAACCTGGTCTCAATAGATTTCCTTATTATTTCATTAATAATAGCTATATATTCTTTGTAAATTGAAACTGCATCATTAGATAGTGACACTACCCTAAATAATTTTGTCTTCAAGTATATTTTAGCTAACATCAATATGACAATTTGTGCTACTCTGTGAAATGAAACAAAAACTGTGTGAAATGTCTTTAACTCTACTTTCTCTTCTAATTTTTGCTCGTTCTCATGTTTCTTTTGTAATCAGCATATAGCAAAATTTTGGTTGTTATTCTCAATCTTTCAGAATTTGTCTTTGAACTATTAAGGTTGTTCATATATATTTATTGTAACTATTGACTTACTTAGATCTGTTACTGTCTTATTTTTGTATATTATTTTTACAATTTTAATTATTTCTTAAATTGGTAATTGTATACCTCTTCTAATAAAATATAAATCAGCATCTTTTCACATGTCTTGGTCTTCCACACTTCCTCTACTGATTTAAGTTTTGCATGCAAAAATTTAATGAGTTTCTCAGTTACAATACTTCTGATATTATGCATTTCTAATATGGCTTTTATCATGTTCTCATATTAAAATGACACTTTGAAATTGTTTTTTTCCTCCTAAATGTCTTGTTATTTTGATCTGTGAACTCAATTTCCTCAGAATATTAGCTCCTTTTTCTCTTCAGGTAATGAGAATTAAGGAAGATCAAAACTCCAGTATTTGTCAGATTGATAAGATGTGGAGTGGAAAAGCCAACTAAGAAAACCAGACTCAATCATTCCTTTTCTTATAAAACAAACACTTTTATCAATTACTCATCCTTCTCAGCCCAAGAAGTATTCATTAAGTACTTGGAATATAGTCCCTTATCTCTAGAGTTTTGAAAGGGAAAAGATGGGAAATGGAGAAGCAATTGACTGAAGTCAGTAAGCCCTAGGATTCTTTGATGGTTATTCCTAATACACTTGGACACAGCTGTGTGGCACTGGCATTATTTGCCTCCAGGAAATGTCCTGGAAAAAGTAAGAGCAGAACTGCAATAATCCTCACTGTACTTAAAGCTCAGCAGTGCTTGACTGCCTCCTGTCACAGGTCAAAGCTACTTCTTCCCACACACCAATTTAAAACCTCCAGTTTCTCAGAGATTTGTCACTGTTTTCTCCCTTTTCCCTACGGATTCCTCTGAAGGTGAACTTGGGAGTGGAAGCCAGCAGCCATGCTAGTTCAACCACTTAGTCAAAACTTGAACCCTTATTCACTTTTCTTTGAGTTGCTGTGTAGCATTATGTTTTCCTTTGTTTACAGGGGAGATGTTTACATTTCATGCTTTCCTATCATCCTGTCATGCCCAAGGAAGCTCATTGACTTTCCCATCATTTTTATCTTTTTTTACAGTTAATATTTCACATTCATATGACTCATCATCCCCTGTAGTAGTATGCTGATGAACACTGTTTGGAAAAACAACAACAAAATCCTGACTGTTTTGCATCTGCAGATCTCCATAGCTTAAATACTCCTACCAACGTTGATTTTAAGCTATCAGCAATTTAGTAACTGCCTGGCAACATTGGAGAAAACTTCTGTGTTTGCATAGAAATAAAGTTCTTATGGGCGGAGAGATCAAGATCTGTTTTCTTTAGAATTCTCTTTCTTGACATTTTCTCCCCTGATGGTCCGACACTGTATATTGTTCTCCTTCAACAGGGCTAATTACAGGTGACACAGATGCAAATATTGTTCAAAACAAAGATAGCTCCCAGCTTGAGTACCATAAATTCACAATAAAAATCAGATGATGAAATCTACTATAATCATTGCCTCGGGCTGCTGTCAAAAAGTAACATAAATAATGTACTTTAAACACCATAAATTTTTGTCTTGCAGTTATGGAGAACTCTGAAATCCAGGTACATCAGGGCTATACCCTCTCTGCTGCTGTGAGTAGAAGCCTTTCTTGCCTTTTCCTGGCTTGTGATGGTGGTAGGTTTTCACTGCCTGCAGCTCCATCACTCCAACGTTTGTCTCTATCACCACCTGGCATTCTCTCTGTATGTCTCCACATCATCTTATGAGGACATCAGTTATACTGAATTTACGGTCCAGCCTACACCAGTAGATCCCATTTTAGCTAACTAATTACTTCTGCAATGATTCTATTGTTAAGTAAGGTCACATTTTTACATTCTGAGGCATAGGAATATTTTATGTTGGCGGACACAAACCTGTAAACATCTAGTTTAACTTCCTTTTCACGATCTTGATAGGTCATGTAGTATGTGTTTCTCAGCACTGATTGCCCATTCAAAGTATCTGAGGAATTTATAATATATATACCCTTGGGTCATACAACAGAACACTGAAATTAGAATTTCTCTGAATGGAGTTAGGACACTTCTATTTATAAAAACAGCCCTAGATGATTATGATGCTCGACTGCATGTAAGACCCCCTCTGAAGGGCCTTCCTTGTCCCCCAAACATGGAAATAAAGAAAAATCTTGATTTCCTTCAAGGGAAATTCCAGGGACCTAGCTAACATTAGGAAGTAAATAAGGACCTTGATAAGCTAGAAGGTAACAGTAGCAAAAATCAATAGCCGAGGAAGCTGGAATCATGGGGATATTCAGTCTCCTATAGAAACTAAAGATAACATCTTAACATATAGCTCTCAGTTGGAAACCCAGAAACCCACAAACTTGACCCGCCAGCATGTAGACCTCAGATAAGGGGAAAGTGAGGACTGAACTTTGACTTCTATTTCTTGTTTTAAATTTCTTCCTAAGAAGCCTGGAGAAAGTCACATCATGAGCTGGAGCTAACATTCTTTTCTGCTGATCCCAAATTTTTAAGCAAAGCTTCTCTGCCTTAACCAATTGCAAATCAAAAACTCGTTGAATCCTCCTATGACCTATAAGCCTTTGCTTCTAGATGCCCAGGCCATTTAAGCAAAAACCAATGTGTGACCTCCATACATTGATTTATGATTTTGCCTGTAACTTCTACTTTTTAAACATTTACCTCTGCCTTTGGAACGCCTTACCTACAGGGCACCAGGGAGTTTGGAACTTAAGCATTAGCTGTCTAATCCTCCTTGCTTAGGCCCTAAAAACCAGCACCTTTCTGTCTACAGCTGCAAACCTTGGTGTACATATCTGGTCTTACGGTGCCAGGTGAGTGGACCCCCGTTCAGTTCTGTAACAAGAAGGCACATATGAAATCCAATTAATCCTAAATCCTTGTCATGTCTATCAGCAGGTAATGCCTTAATGGATATATCATCAACTTCTATTCTACTGATTTGTGGCTTATCATACGCAGTAGAACCCTCAACTTGTCCTTCGTTCTTGTATGTATAATTATATCCTCAATTAAATTGATATAATTTTGAATTATATGTGTGCATACACATACATATGCATACTTTTTCTAGAAAATAACCGTCGAGAGGCCAGGAACTTTTATCTGTTGTGCAGTGTACTGGAAAGGGCCATACAATGGGAAGATGGAAGGTGGTGGAAGTGAACAGCCTCCATGGGAAGGATTATCCCTAGCATCCTTTAGAAATCTCAATACATGAATATGATAAAAAGATGGCCAACTGACTTAATATTCTTTTTGAATTACCTAATGACAATGCATCTCTTATCTTTTGCTTCTGCCTATCACTGCATTTGCCACTTACTCCTGGCATATCATAGGTGCTCTATAAATGGTCATTAACTGGGTGAATAAATGAGCGTCCAATAAACACTTGGTGAAAGGGTGGAAAGATGGATAAGAGACAAAGAGTAAATGAATAAATATATCTTTGCCTATGTAAGTAAAAGAGTTAAAGAGTGAACCCCTTCAATAAACTTTTGGCACTGTTCTTTAGACTCAGGGATTCTGATCTCTTATCCCATAAGTTATGACTTGCTTTGGTAAGAGAAAAAAAAAACCTCTAGACATGAGAGTCAATAGGAAACTGTTCCATACAACCTAGAAGTAGGATCAAAGTATTAATACAAAGCAAATGCAGGTAAAAGACACAGAGGAAAAAATTAATATCCAGCATAAAAAAAGTAATAAAAGGCAAAAGAAAAAGCAAACCCCGAGCCTGAATACACATAGGAATGAAGTCATGGGATTTTTTTTTTTCCTTCAGCAAGAAAGAAAACACATAAAAGAGAATAAATGGGAAAGGGCAAATGTTATAAATAGTGGCAAAAGTAGGAAAATGAAAGCAAGGGAAATGGAGTATCATGGTAAAGGAGAGGAAGGAATAGAATCCTCAAGGAAGGAATAAAGCAAGCTAGCAAAGAAGCAGTTTGCTGGCCTCTGATTGTATTTCATTCATAACTGTTCTTACATTTTATTATATTTCTCTGGCAGTAGTCCCACATCTCTCTATGTATGAAGGAAGGGGGTGGCAGAAAAATGTTGCTCTGGAGACTGGAGATTTATTGCCCCATACACTTAGTGTTACGCTGATTTTTTTTTTAAATTACATGCCACTGTCATGTTCAAAATAAAACTTAAGATAGACTGCATGCCATGTATCACTGTAAGGATTGCTTTTATTCAGAGTGAAAAACTAATGAAATTCAGTTAAATCCTAAGCAAATCAGAAACCACTGAGGTGGACACCATCTTCTATACTCTTTTTATTTTATCATAACGTGTGCCTCCAATAAATGATATAAAATTGAATAGGTGACTTCCTGAATTAAGAAAACATTCTATGGAAAATATGAAAATATTGCTATAGAGAGCCTAGGTTTTTGATCTAGACAGACTTGCATTTGCATCCCAGTGAACTGGGACAATTAAACTATCTAAGCCTCAGCTTCCCTATGCGTAAACATACATATTAATAGTAATTAACTCATTATGGGTTTCTGATAATTATATAGTATAAAGTGTATAAAGTTTTTACAATAGTAGCTGGTAAGGATTCAAAATAATGAGTAATGTTATCATTAAATTCATAAATGAAATGTTTTCTTCATTTTAGTATTTGCTTCAAGAAAAATCAATCAAATCTTAAGGTTTATAAACTTACAGAGTCAAATTAGCTAATGAAAGGAAATATGTAATTAGCTACTTCCTCTATTCTCCATAGTTACTTGGAAGAGAAACTGTATTCACTCTATTTTCCCATTTTCTATATTCTTGATGCTCTAACATTTGGTGCCAGGATTCCCAGAGAAACTACCCCTCCCAGGGCGAGCTAATTCCTAGAAATAGCAAAGAACTCCCCTGCAAGGGCTGCTTTGGGTTACAAACCAACCAATCCAGAGCCCATAACCCCAGCCCTCTCCTTTATCAAACTTTCACACATCAAGCCAATAATTCCCCTGCCCCAAATCACCCTTGGGCCAGACACCTGAAAAGTCAGAACTACCTTCTATAACTTAAAACCCTCTGAAATTATTCAAACAGTTTAATTTTAAACTTTATCCTATCTACCCTGCCTTGACATTTCTTCCTGTAAATGCCACAATAAAGGTTCTGGGCCATGTTCTCTGCGTTGCTCCTGTGTCTCCTGAATGACCCTCATCCTTCCCATGTGACCCTTCATGGTGTGTCTCCTGCTTCTAAGGATCTGTCAGTATAAACTTTCCTTCATGGCAATCATTTTTATGTGTGCATGTCTTACCTGCTTAAAACAAATCCTGGATACATTTTAACACAGGAAGAAAAATATGGTTGTTCATCACTGTCTCATTCGGATAACCGTTGCATGAAGATCATTCCCTTATTTTGAAATCCATTCTATCATCTTATAACACCTTCTCTCCAACCTAAGATAAATCCAGTAGCTGCCAAACTTGACAGCCCTGTCCTAACCTCTTCAGTAACCTATGGCTTACACACATTGTTTATACTAACCGTCCACTCTTTTCCTTGACAAATTTCATCTTCTACTTTGTATTCTTTTAAGGCTATTGACATTGCTTTGTAAGTTCTCATCTTAGAAACTTCATCTCTATTGTAGCTACCCAGTAGAGAGCTACAACCCAAATCATCATGCAGTCTTATTCAATGTTCAAGTTTTGGAAGCTTAAAATCCTCTACTCTGGCAACCACTTCTTATACTGTATCTTCTTCTAGTGAGAACTTCCTCCTGTAGTCTCGTTACTTGTCCTTTGATTTCTCACTTTTCTTATACTGAGGATTTACCACTCTTTGGCTACTTACTTCTCCTTATAGACCTGAATTTCGTGCCAGTCATGTTACTGATCTACAACCCAAAATACTCCATTTTTCTACCCAAGAATCTATCAGTCTTGATGCATTAAAAAAGCCTCAGTGCCTGATGTTTAATCCTTACTTCTGAGCTTCCAAGTATTTAATTGACCTAATTTATACCAAATCAAATAGCCAATTCAACCATGCTGTACTGTAACTAAGCAATTATTTATTATTTGTTGTTAGCTCTCATTTACACAGTAACTGACTCAACACTTTTCCATGCATTGCAATTCCTAGTCAAAGTTGCACCTCCTGTGCCTTTAGCAGTAGTCACTGTCTCATAATGTATCAAGGAAAGGCTTCTACTGCTACCATCTTCAGTCTCTCTTTTTCTAAATGGTAGATATAAATTATCAATTCTTATTTTTCTTCTGATCAAGATAAATTTTTCCACAGTCTCTTAAAATCCATACTCCACTGTAATCCATTTGCCTCACCCTCCATGAAACCAGAATACCATTTAAGACCCTTTCAGTGGCAAGTGGTTACAAAGTCATGGTAAAATTACAAGAAGACATAGATAGACAAATTTAAGTGAAAAATTCCACAAATAAAATTGGCTTTAGGAACGGCTAGATAAAAGGGTCCAAATGCTACCATGAGGACTGTGTTACCCTGTGCATTCTGCTGCACTGACTTAATTCTCAGTTTCCTAGAGACAGGTCACCACAAACTTTGCATTATTTCACAATTCATTATAATAGCTATGGGATGAATAGGAATCCATTCCCTTGTTAGCACACACACAAAAAAACTCTGAAATTGTATCTTAGTGTCTCTGATACAATAGTCTTTCAATCGTATGATGTTTCTAATTCAATCTCTCACCAGTTGAAGGAAGTGCTTAAATTGATCAGGTCTGAATTCATGAAGCCCAGAATGAAGGAAGATGACAGCAAGGGACTATGAAGTATGAAGTCAACTGTACCATGGTCACACAGACCAAGAAGAGAGGGTCAATTTTCAAATACAAATTGGTTTAGCATTTTGGAAAACAATATTAAATGTCCAAAAGACAACAAATAACTTCTATAGTTGGCTCTATTTCTCTCTCTCTCTCTCTCTCTATATATATATATATATATATAGAGAGAGAGAGAGAGATCTATATATATCTATATATATATCCTTTTACATATGTGTTCTTTATACAGAATGTAATTATAGAAAAAATTCTCTCTCTCTCTCTCTCTCTATATATATATATATATATCCTTTTACATATGTCTTCTTTATACAGAATGAAATTATAGAAAAAGCTCACTAAAAGTTATGTCCCTTGGACCAACCATCATAGTGTAATCTGTTCTTGTACTTTAACATTTTTCGAAAATCCTGTCAATATCATTTACTCTTTTGTATCATGGTGTGTTATGAAACTATTGCATTTTTATTTCTCCTGCCTTACACCCAAACTGATATTATAAAGTGTTATTGATAAGTGCATTTTTGCTCTCTCCCGTAGGTCAATTTACGTAATGAGCTATGCAATTTTGGCTTTGTTATTACACCTACCTGTTGAAATTCTGCCTTTTCTCAGTCACCAAGATACTGACATAGCTCTTATCCCATCATTTCTCCCCTAAGTCTTCTTGTCTCTTATTAACATCTTTTTTACTTTTAACAACATTGATATAGATAATGATGTAGGGAAAGCTTTCTTTTCTCTATTTTCTTCAACTGTTCTCTACAGTTTTATATATCACTTTTTGGTTATGAATTTTTACCCACATTTTTAATTTATCTTTTGTGCTCTCCACCTACCTCCTCCCAAATTTACAAATACCTTTTGACATTGATTTTCTTAATGTCTCTGACATGTCAAGCTCACTTTGTGCTAGACTGATTGCCTTCAAAGACAATTTTATCTATTGTTAATGGTGACACTATCATTGCTATACTTAAATTGTAGATCCTTTAATCGAAGAACACAAAACTCAACATATTCCTGAAATAACAAGCACTCAAAATATTTGCTACATTGGATCTCTTAATTCACTTTTAATCCTCTCATATTTATTATTTTGTCAAGTCTGGTACAGTCTTTGGCTAAAATATTATTTATATTTCTTCCAATTGTTCTATGTCATAGATACATTCATATTTTCTGACCTCCTCATATCTCTATTTAATAACTTTTATCATGGTCTCTAACTTCATGGTCTCTAACTTTGCCTACCAATTCTAATATGGATGCAATGGCCAGTTAATCTTTCAAGAAAGAAATGATAAGTATGACATACACCATAAAAATGACATATACAATCAAAAACCTTCAACTCTATCACTTGTCATGTAAAGTCTATTTATAGTAGTCTCAGATTTCAGTCGCTATGTGATAATTATCACTATTATCCTAACAAACCTCTACTACTTACTATTTCTCAAACCCTATATTCTTTATTTGGAGGATGTTTACTTTTTTTGCTTAGATAACTGTGAGTGAAAAACCTCATGATCAGCTAAGGAAATTGTGTTTACTCCTCTATTAGAGTACTTACTCTCATATGTATTGTATTTTAGATATTTTTATACACGTAATCGCTTTTCTTAAATGCCATTCTTTTGAGGGCAGAACCCATTTCGAGTTTATCACTGTATGCTCCATAGCATCTAACTGAAGGCCTCAAAGACAGAAAAGCTTACAGATTTGTGTAAAAATAAACTTTGTGTTTGTGATTTCAGATATTCCCTTTTTAAAGTACTGCCGCTTTATTTGTAAAAGTTGTTTATATTTTACTAAAAATACTATTATTAAAAAATATTGTGATGACTCCCTCCTTTTTGGATTTCATTTATTATTAAATCCAGTCATTCTCCAGTTCTTCTCCCAAGGTAAATTTTGGCATAACATACACACACACACACACACACACACACACACACACACACACACATAAATATGATGGAGATAGCCTTTCACTAATTTTTTGTAACAACTATCCATTTTCTCCCTAGGGAATTTTTTTGCCCCTTTAATTCACCTGTTAAAGGGAGGAACACACGAATTCTGGATCTTAATAATGCCAGACTAGCAGTTTAACCACAGAACTCAGAAGTCTCCAGCCTCACAACATGGTAAGCAGGCATTTGCTGGCTCCTGAAGAAGGAAACCCAAATGGTCAAGGTCAGTTATCTCAGCTTCCCTTAGTCAAGTCTGCTGCCTTCTATTCTGTTTGTTCAGCTGAGAATCATTTTCTTTTAAAATGAAACTTTAAGTAACCACAGGCTGAGGAAGATTCCCCAGAGATTCCTCCACACAAGACTTCACAGAGGACCCAAGAGCATCCCAAAGCTAAGCTAACTCAGGGCCTGCCCACAGACTATTTTCTCAATGCCATTTTGCTTGCTGCAGCAGTTAAGAGAAAGACAATCTTACAAACCCTGGGGGTTTAATGCTGAGGCATGCTAAGTTTTCAGGGTTTTAGACTTTGAAGGAAATGAAGCAAAAACCCAAAAAAAGGACCCTGTAAATCAAAATGGCCTGGCTTTAGTGGGAATTCCCAACTATCAGAACAATATAGAAAATCTCTAGCTGTATCCCAGAGACTCCTAAACAAAAGGTGAGGACATAACAGCAGAAAGTCTTGGGCACAGAAACATTTAGGGATTGTGAGCGTATGTTTGGAAAAGGTCTCCTCTGGTGTTCCTCATTTCCAAATGAGGCAGTGACAAACATCTCTTGAAAATCGGGTTTTCAGGATACCAATAAGGACACTGAGAGTTAAAGATATAGGACAGATTTCAAACACACACTGAAATTAAAAAGTAAACCAAGACTAAGGAAATAAGTATAATCTCAGACACCACTTACTGATGGTACCAAGGTTCTCCTCCTCTGGTCAGCTGTGAGCTATGTCCAGGCAAATTCATGCTTTATCCATCGTTGGACCCACAGTCACTGGCATGGTACCTGCAGCAGAACAGATATCAATAGCATATTTTACATTAACAGCTGAATAAAAATGACTGAATGAATAACTTGTTCAGGGCCTGATAGAGCTTGTTACATAGCTAATAAAACAAAAAGATGAGGGCTGGGTGTAGTGACTCAGGCCTATAATTCTGGCACTTTGAGAGGCAGAGGCAGAGGCAGGTGGATCATGAGGTCAGGAGTTCAAAACCAGCCTGGCCAAGATGGCGAAACCCCATCTCTGCTACAAATACAAAAGTTAGCTGGGCAACAAAGCCAGACTCTATCTCAAAAAAAAAAAAAAAAAGCAAAACACAATGAAACGAGACAGTATTTTTTTTGTCCCACATTTTCTGCAGGAAACCATAAGCATAATCTTTAACATTCATTCTATGCTAAAGGAAGACAAAGGTGGTTTAGAAAACAAATTTAAAAATAGTTGCAACATCTCCTAAAGCATATTTTCATTATTTCAGCTAATTAGTTCTTAAAATTGGCAGAAAATAGAATTATTCTGCATAGGTAAAGTTCCACACCCTCCCGATGCTCATGCTGTGTACTATCATATTGCTAATGTTACAGCTGCCATGGCTACAGCCTTCTTCTACCATGTTTTTCAGTTCTATTTTCATACATACAAAAGCATACCAGCGAGATATACAAAATGATGAAAGACTAAATTGTATTGACTATATAACCATACTTCTACTTTACAAATAAAGCATCAATACTCGAAGGCCCTGTGTTTGTCTGTGTGACTGTCCCTGTGATGCATTCTCCTCCCTTCATAGCAAAGATAACCATTATCCTAAATATTGTGTTAGGTAATCTTTGCTTTATTCATGGTTTTAGTTAAGTGTGTATGTTTGTGTGTGTATTTGTACATATAAGAAATATAAGTTTATGTAACTATGTATATTTGATTGTAAACTTTATATAAATAAAATAATGTAGTAAAAACTCAAATTGTTTTTTACACACCATAATTTGAGGAAAATTCATCCATGTAGAGTGTGAATCTACAGTTTATTCATTTTCTCTGCTATATAGTATTTCTTGGTGTGACTATACCACTATTCATCATTTTATTCTTATTAGGCATAGCATTAATTCCAGTGGATTTTTTTTTTCTTACTTAAGAAAATATGCATTTAAACACATATTCATATAAATCTTTCCTGAACTTGCCAAAAATCTATTCCTGGGACTGGCAATTCTGCAACATCAGTGTGTGCACGGTCATCGCTATCAGGGAAGCTTCCCACAGCAGCCTATGAGCAACCATGATGCTCGACACTATTGAGATTCCAAGACACTTTTTATTATTCCTGTTAGATATATACTAAAATTTCATTGCAGTTTTAATTAGCAATTTCCCACTACTAATTAGGTTGAGCATATTTACATATTTATTGGTTATCTTTCATCTTGCATAAAAGTCTGTTCAGATTTTTGGCCCACTTTACTGAGCTTTCTTCTTTGATATATTGATTATACACACACACACACACACACACACACACACACACACACACACACACACACAGAGAGAGTCTTAAAATACAGCTATCTGTATCTATATCTTATCTTTATATATTATACAAATTACTCCTTTGTCAATTAAACATATTGCAACTATCTTATTCTACAGTTATGTAAAGCCTCAGTATTCCCTTTTAATATCTTTTGATAAATGAAAGTTCTTAGTTTTATTGATAATTTTTCAATTATTGTAATAGACTAAATGTATCTTGCTGAAGAAATCCTTGTCTAATCCTTAATAAAAGATTATTTTCTACATTTTCTTTTTATTAAAGTTTTATCTTTGACATTTATCCTTATTCTACCTAGAGTTGATTTTTCAATATAGAATAATATACATAGTCAATTTTATACTTTTCCATATGGATAATTAATTGGATTACTTGCACCTACAATTGCTTACTCAATAGTTTTATCTTTCCCTACTGCTCTTCAATGCCAATGCCATCTGTCTCATGTCAGTTTTCTTATATCCTTGAGATGGTGTTTGCAAACTTTGTTCTATAATTTTGGCCTAATCTGTTGTCTTTTTCCACAACCATAAAACCTAGACTCAATTAGTATAACTTTTTAAAAGATCTGGAATTCTGCAAGGACATCTCTCTCTCTCCCTCTCTCTCTTTCTCACACTTCCCATGGTGCTCTACAATTATGGTGATCTTGAGTCATGTCTTGGCTTTTTCTTGTTCTTTCCACTTTCAGGTATATTTTAGAACTAATGTATCAACATCCAGAAAATATATCTGTTGGTATTTGATTAGAAAATAATCAAAATTATAAATCATCGTCAGGATAATTTACATTTAAAAAATATTATGTTTTAATTAAAAATGGTATAGGTGTCTCTGTTTAGACGTTGTTGCATGCATTTAAAATGTTATAACCATTTTCATAAAAGTCTTCCATGCTTTATATTATGCTTTTTCTACACATGATGTTTGTTACTATTATAAATACTACATTTCTGCAATGTATTGACTACTTACATTGCCATAGTATTAAAGTACCAGCTTCATTTGTGTATTAATGTTTTAAATCTAGGTATAAATTTTTGAAAATCTAGCATCTTTGTTAAATCCTACCAAAGCAAATAAATTTTCATTAGGTAATCTTAGTTATCACTTGTAGACATTTTCTGTCTTCTTTTCAAATCATTTTATCTTTTTATTATTTTTCTTGCTTTATTTCACTGGCTGAGATGTACAGGAATTCTTAACTTAAGCATGACAAACCCATAGGGAGTTGGTAGCTAATAGAGTGTTTCAATATAATTGGTTTTCTTTTTAATTTGAACTTACTTCATGCATTAGCAAAGTGTTCCTAGTTGGGTGTGGTGGCTCATGCCTGTAATCCCAGCATTTTGGGAGACCAAGTAGGGATGGCTTGAAGCCAGAAGTTCAAGACCAGCCTGAGCAACATAGCAATACCCCATTTCTACAAGATATTATTTTCAAAATGAGCTGAGTATGGTGATGCACACCTGTAGTCCCAGCTATTGCTGGTGGGGGGTGGGGTGGTGGTGGTGCTGAGACAGTGGGATCACTTGAGCCCAGGAGGTTGACATTACCATGAGCCATGACTGCGTCCCTGCTCTCCAGCCTGGGCGTAAGATCCTGCCTCCACAAATACAAATAAAAGGATAAAGAAATTCCTGCTTTGTTTTGGACAGATTTAGGCTTCAAATTTGTTTATTTGTACATGATTTTACTTTCAATTCTCCTTTATCAAAGTTTCCAAATACAGATGTTATATGTGACATTTCTGTAGACTGGTTTTTCTAATTACATAATGTACGTTAAATGAACAAAGTTTGTAATTATTTGGTATATGCACTATTTTCCAAAATAACATAATAAACTGATTTAACTATGCTTTTAACTTATATGTTTTCTTGGTTCCAGATTTTTGAGTAATTCAGGCTGAATTCTTGATCACTTTTTACTTTTAGTTTAGCTTCTGTTTCAGTAATTCTTAATCTATGTCTAATCTTCCTTTTAATTCTTTCATCAAGCTTTTGATTTAAATTGAGTATTTCTCATTGAAATATTCTATTTTAGATGTAGAATATCTAAGTATCATTTTCAAATTACTCTTATGATAGACTTTGGTATTATTCATAATTTGATTCATTTTTTATTTCTCTAAACATATACTCTTAGTTTATATTTTCATACAATAACTGTAATATCACAAGTATGTTTGTATTTTCACTTCAGAGTTTCTATTTTTTTTTTTTGGTTTATTATGTGTTTGTGGTGGTTTGGACTTTGAGATTATACTCACTGAAACTGTATGAGATTACTTTGAGGTCTAGGTTGTAGAGTATTTCACAGAGAAGATTTATTTTAGTTTCTACTAGGTACTAGAGCCCTTATCATCCAGGTGTACTTTAAATTAAATTTCTAGTCTTTTTTCCCCTCTGGCCATGTCAGCAGTTTGAATCCAAGTTCCAGACCTTTGCTGAATTTTTCTTTTACATTTTTTTAAATTGTTGCAGACAGGAATATTTCCTTGCTCATCCTCATTTCTTATTTATTGCTTTACTAGTCCAGAATTTCACTTGGAGTTGTTCCCATTCAAGTTGTTGATTTTCTACAGGGGTCTCCAAAGTAACTTCTTTTATAGTGAATCCCATCTTTTACAGCCAAAGTCTGAGAACGCTGGAGAATATCAGATGCCTTTAGGCAGCCATCTGCTCTGGGGCTTGCTTACTTCTCAGGTTTACACTTTCCTTACTATATTTTTGACACTTGATAATTTCCTTTATTGTGTTACCCACTCAATCCATGCACTACAATTGTTCATTTTAAATCATACACCGTATGTTTTGTATTAGCAGCATTTTAATATCTTGTTGAATATATTACTGTAACTAAGAGATTTGTTTTAATGTATAAAACCAAGGGCATTTATGAGTATATTTATGTAGTTCATATTTTAAGAACATATTATATACATATGTATTCATATAGACTACAAAACTTTATAGTAAATTACTCCAAAATTATTTGACATTTTGATAAAATACTTTATGAAAGTTTGCTTATATCCTTTGTTTATGGATTTTAATATAAGAAAAGCTCAAAACATACACAGAAAGCAAACTTTTGAGAGGATTATTATTTTGTTATTCATGTCTTTCCATGACATTTTTAATGGAAATGTAATTTGTAATCTACTGTATTCATATCTAATGTGACAAGAAGTGACTGGCAGAGCTAATGTAGAGCAGGTAGTGAGAGAAGGTTATTCTAATGAGAGAGTAGCTGGGCAGAGATCTGTATGTTAAGGAATCAGGTATATGAAAACCTAAGGAAAAGCTATGGAAGATAGAGCAGCAAAGACCTTAAGGAGAAAAGAGCTCAGGAGTTAGAGAAATGGAGAGATTCGTTATCTGGTATACAGTGATTGAAGGAAAGGATGGGATGTGACGAAATGTTCTCACAGGTCACCAAGGGTCAGACTCACATATGGCATTGAAGTCCACAGAAATACTTTTTGCATTTCATTATAATAACTGAAGAAAGTAATTGTTGGTTGTTGAGCTCTCACAAAGCTACACTTCCTCATCCTTCTAATTTTATGACTTATTTAAATTTTGATTTTGCCCTTATAAAATTCATGCCACATCATTTTGAATTCCATGCTAGGTAGAGCTTAGAGAGAAATCACCACAGTACTATACAAGCCTGAACACTTAGAAGGCCCATGCAACCTATGCTTCTACTTTTCTAGATATTCTCTCCTGGGCTTACTGTATACCAGACGAAAGAAAAGTCAGCCTGTCAGGAAATGATGTGTGCAGACAACAATTACAGGGAGTATCTAGTGCACTGGAGTTGAGCATGACAGCGGTAATGATGCGAACACATAGAACTTGGCAAAACTCACAAAAAGAATATAATCAAATTGTGTCTAGCATCCAATATGGACTATAGAGGCCAGTAATAAAAGCTTTCAAGGAAAAATGGACTATGTGTAAAAACAAATACACTGGTAGATGGTATTATTCTAGCACTATGCTAAAAAGCATGAGTATATTTATTTTAGAGATATTTAGGTATTCATTATTATTATAACACCAATATATCCCATTCTTGGCCTGACATTGCTCCTTATTTTTCACACAGTTGGTTTCCCAAGTTTCAAGGACAGGATTTCTTCCACTCAGGTACTCTAGTTTTTATATTCCCGTTTCTGTTCAGCCCTCCAGAAGTAAGAAATAAGTTCTCTCTTGGCTTTCTTATATGCCAGATAAAAATATTAGTGGAATTGAGAATGACGTTACTTAGAGAAAATGGTAATTTGGACCTTTATCCAGTTTGAAGGCAGAAGGAGGAAAATTACATACTAATATATGCCATACTATTTTTTTCATAGCTTATATAGTGTGATTAAGTCTAACATGATAAGCTCCTGTTCAAGTCTAGTTTGTGACAAAGTCCCATCTTTCATGCAGAGATAGTAAAGTACCTGGTAGGTGTCAGAATAAAAAAGTGTTATTCAAATGAAACTGATTTTAAGCAATTATTCCAAATATCCTGGTCAGATTTCTAAATCACTTTAAATATTCAATTTTGTTAACTATTTTATATTTTCATGCCCTTTTTCATCTTATTTAATTGATAATACATGTGTGAAAGGGCAGATACTACACTATACATGAAGAAGACCAAATCCCAGTAGATTCATTTACTCAATTATTTAATAGGATAATTTTGAAACCAAAATTATAAATATATGAGCAAGGCCACTATTTTAGCTAATACTGCCAGGAAGTTCCATCAGCTGAATATACACTATAATTAGTCTTACAGTGTGGAAAGGGATGTGGTACTCAAAAAGTAGCATCAGAAATTCAGGAAACCCATGTATCATTTAAAAATATGTATCTAAAATTATTGTTTCATTTTGGTTTTATGTACCTTCAATTTAAATAACATTAAACAGGTGAACAAAACTTTATGTGCAACAGTCTAAGATTTTTATGTTAATCAAAAGAAGCATTGGTAAAAATAATCATTACAAACTGCCTTTGAGTAACTTCAAAATTATAGTAATCTATAATATATTCAAGTCATGCACATGATTCCTCGTAAAATCTTACTTCCCTAGAAGTATTCGCTTACAGAAAAGATGTATAAAGCAATGTGAGAATATTCAGTAAGGTATATATATCTGAGAGAATTATAGCCCAATACCTTGCTCCTTTTCTCTGTCTACAGTTTCTAGGTTCTTCAGAGTACTACTTTACATGAGTTTTATTCACATAACATCAACAGAAATAGCAATTTGCCACTGATCTCTAATTTGTTTCATGTACATAAAAATCAGATAAACCAAACACCAAAGAAAATCTTTTGCTTTATAAACTGTGTGCATGTACATAATGCCTTTCATTTTCAAAAAAACAATAATCATGAACTAATTAAGCTCTGGTAAGACATTATGGAACGGTGGATCATCACTTCAAATACGAAGATTACTCACCTAGTAAAAAAGAGAAACTTAGATTTTGTGATTATAGAATCAGATAATTTGCTAAAGGGTCCTTATACTAGACCTTTACACAGATTGACATTTTTAGATATATATTCTTAACTGAACTAAATCTGCATCCTAGTGTCTTTATCTTAATTGTGCTTAGACTGCTGGTTATAGTGCCGAGCAACGAAGCTTTCTGTTATTGTCTGTGTTTTCTGTCTGTTTTTAAATGAGATAAGAGAACCAGTAGAAGCTAAAGGATATACACTGAAAAGGGAAGAACATATTTCAGAAAATTTATCAACATATGATTTGTCAAATGTGCAGTTACAGTGGCAATGTGGTACTACAGCAAGACTTGGGTGTGAGGAAATAGCACTACAATCAAAATTTCTTCTGGAAAATGCATATATAAAGATGGGAATACATGTTCATTTCTGGTAATATGGCTTCCTTCATGGTCAAACCAAACTTGCTGCTGAAAATAAAAACACCAGGAAAAATAATAAAAATGTTAAAATCCCCAAGGATAGTGAAGAAATATCAGATTAAATGTAGGTGAAGGTAGGATTCCAGAAAGAAATGAGAAGAGTGAAACCATATTGTCAGGTAATTTGCCAATCCTGGATAATTGAAACTCTAGTTGGCCTATGTTAGAGGGCTATAGGAAGAAGAAGAAAAAACGCAGGGCTTACTGAAGCTGGGGAATCAAGAAGGTCAAGATTCTGCCTGCATGAAACTGATGCCCAAAATGTCTACATTTGATGACAAACTAGAAATAGTCTATTGAAATAAAACTTCAAGAAATATTTATTTGGCACGTTGCAGAGAAATAAAAAAAATGTTGTAATGTCAAGTTGAAGAAAACGTTATTCTTCATTCCAGTGAATACGAACAGAAGTAAACAAAAAAATACCTTAAGCCTTAAATTCATTGGAATTAGATTGTACTAATAACATTGTTTTCTTAAGCACTTTTTAAAAGCAAAGCTAACTCTAAAAATACATACTTTCATTATTTTTGTAAATAATTCATCTATTTTGTAAATAAGTATAAAAATAAATTATCTACAGAAAATGAGCAGTCATTCTCAAAAAAATTACCAAACATGCAAACAAAGAACTGTGAGCAAGTACCAGGAGAAAAAATAGAGGAGAGATTAATATGCAAAAACCCAGATCCAGAAGGACCAGGTACAGAATATAATAATGCTTACTGTATGTTTTTAAAAGAAAAATTTGCAAATTCCTTAAAACGATCTTACACAAAAATTATCTAGCAATCCATTTAAAGTCCCAAATGCAGTTTTTGTGAAAAAAAAATGTGCTGAGATTTAACTCAATACATAGATTTAACAGTGGCTTAAAATAGCTTAAGAAAAGAGCAAATTATTTCTTAAAATTGCAAAAGAGTTAAGAATGCATCCAGAGTAAAGCACAAACAGACTAAAATATATGAAAAGTAGAATAATTTAAGAGATATCCAGTCTAGCCAAGAGCTAAAAATACATGTAATCTGAGCATGAGAAATTTGTGAAATAGAGAGTGGAGACATGAAATACTTCAGAACATAACATGTGGGAACTTCCTACAATTGATGAAACATGCTCACTGATTTAAAAGGCTAAAATCACAGACAAAAATATATACACAAATATTATAATAAATACTACATAACAACAAAGACAAAAAATCAAGACAGAGTGCATGACTGTATATTTAAAAAACCCCATCATGTCAGCCCCAAAACTCCTTAAGCTGATAAGCAACTTCAGTAAAGTCTCAGGATACAAAATCAATATTCAAAAATCATAAGCCTTCCTATACACAAAGAATAGACAAGCAGAGAGCCAAATCAAGAGTGAACTCTCATTCACAATTGCTACAAAGAGAATAAAATACCTAGGAATACAACTTACAAGGGACATGAAGGACCTCCTGAAGGAGAATTACAACCACAGCTCAAGGAAATAAGAGAGGACACAAACAAATGGAAAAACATTCCATTCTCATGGATAGAAAGGATTAGTATTGTGAAAATGTCCATACTGCCAAAGAAATGAATAAATTCAATGCTATTCTCATCAAGCTACCAGTGACTTTCTTTGCAGAATTAGAAAAAAAAAAACTACTTTAAATTTTATATGGAACCAAAAAAATAAAAAATAACAAAAACAAAAAACCCACACAGTCAATCCTACAGAAAAGAAACAAAGTTGGAGACAACATGCTACCTGCTTTCACACTATACTGCAAGGCCACAGTAGGCAAAGCAGCCTGGTACTGGTACCAAAAGAAATTTATAGACCAAAGGAACAGAACAGAGACCTCAGAAATAACACCACCCATCTACAATCATCTGATCTTTGACAAACCTAACCAAAAAAAAGCAATGGGAAAGGATTGCCTACATAATAAATGGTGCTAGGGAAACTGGCTTGCCATCTGTAGAAAACAGAAACTTGACCCCTTCCTTATACCTTATACAAAAATTAATTCAAGAAGAATCAAAGACTTAAATGTAAAACCCAAAACCATAAAAATCCTAGAAGAAAACCTAGGCAAAACCATTCAGGACATAGGCATGGGTAAAGACTTTATGACTAAAACACTAAAAGCAATTGCAACAAAAGCCAACTAAGTTGGACCATAACATATTCCTTCTTTGGTATAGCATACAATATACTGGTATAGTATATTGAATATATAAAAAGTATTCCCAAAAGTAATGTCTGAGATGCAGTAAAAAATAAATATATGAAACGTGTAGGTTAAACAAGTGTTAGTTACATAAACAATACCAACCAAAAGAGAGCTCATATAATTATGTCAATATCAAATAAAGAAAAGAGTTTATTTTAAAAGGTAAACAACATTATGTCAGGGAGAAAATGATTTACAAGGAAGCTAGAACCATTATATATATGTGCATTTACTAACCTAGTGATAAAATATATGAGGCAAAATTGATACAGCTGTAAGACGACAAAGGTAAATCTAAAGTCACAGTGGATATCATATTTATGTTTTCTCATTATTTATAAAACAGATAACTGAATCAGCATTAAGTAGAATAGTTTTTAATAACAAAATAAACAGAGATGAACAAATTGATATGTGGTATCTTGCTCCAACAAACGCAGGATATACATTATTTCCTGGAACGCATAAAGGTTTTTAAAAATTGATCCGATGTATGGGAATCAATTAAGTTTCAATAAATTTCAAAAATTCAAAGTTATACAGTATTTATTGACTTCAATACAATAAAGTGAGAAATCAGTAACTTAAAGACAAATAGAAAAATTAACTTATTTAGAAATTATTAAACTTCACATAACTTACAAGTCAAAGAAGATACTAGATTACAATCTCAGAAATATTTTAAAGTGAGCCCTCAGTAATAAACTTAAGGACTTAAATGTGCATATTAGAAAAAAAGAAAATTAAAATAAATTATGTACCTATACCAAGAAGTCTAACAAAAAGGAGCAATATATATATATATTTTAAAGGAACGACAGTAGAGAGAATTAAAAAAAGCCAAAAACTGATTTTCTGAAAAAGCCAATAAAATTGAGGAACTGCTATATTTATTTGAGAGAGAGAGAGAGAGAGAGAGAGAGAGAGAGAGAGAGAGAGAGCGCGTGTGTGCATGCAGGAGACAGAACAAACGATTAATATAAAAGATGAAAAAGGGTTATCTTTACAAATATTATTTATCTTAGATAACAAGCACAAATTAAAAACTATTTAAAAGTGATTTAAAAGTTTACACGAAATGGAAAACATCTTTAACTGAATGAAAATTGAAAAAGAAACTAAGTTTCCCTATATCTATTAAATAAAATTAATTGGTAATTTAAAAACTAAGATTGAAAAAAGAAAATGTTTCAGAAAAAAATCTTTAGTTCAAGTCATATTAAGCTGGGTGTGATGGTCCACGCCTGTAATCCCAGCCTTTTGGGAGGCCAAGGTCGGCGGATCACCTGAGGTCGGGAGTTCCAGACTATCCTGTTCAACATGGTGAAACCCCATCTCTACTAAAATAGTACAAAAAAAAAAAAAAATGAAAAAATGAAAGAAATTAGCTGAGTGTGGTGGCAGGCGCCTGTAATCACAGCTACTGGGGAGGCTCAAGCTGGAGAATTGCTTGAACCCAGGAGACAAATGTTGCTTGACCCGAGATCTCGCCATTGCACTCCAGCCTGGGCAAGAAGAGTGAAACTCCACCTTTCTCTCCTTCTCTCTCCTTTCTTTCTCTCTCTCTCTCAATCTCTCTCTCTCTCTCTCTCACACACACACATACACACACACACACACACACACACACACACACACATACACACACACAGTTATATTGATAATGATACATTTTAAGACCCATGTATTTAAGACCCTATACATATTTGACTTATTTTTTAACTTGACAGGTTGATTCTAAAATTGTTGTGAAATTGTAAATGGACAAACTATTGACAACACCTGAAGAAAACAACATAGAATTATGTGTTACTCTAAGTCATAAAGTGTTTATAAATAAACAGGGTAGAATTTACATATATTAATAGAATGGCCATTGCAAATGAAATGAAAGGGAGGAATTTCCAACCAAAGGATACTGAGAAGATTAAATATACATTTAGAAAGAATAATCTTTTCATGTTACAAAATAAAAGCAAAAAATAACTTCAAGTGAATTAAATACTTAAATATAAAGGCCAAAACATTTAAGATAAGTGAATAATTTTAAAACCTGAGTGTAGGGAAAGATTTTTTTAATTGTAATTTATTCAGGCTATTTGTGTGTTTGTGTGTGTGTGTGTGATTTTTTTTCTCTTCCTGTTTTTGTAATTTAAATTACTATTTTAGGTTTGGGGAAAATATGTGCAGAGTTGTTGCTGGGCATGTTGTGTGATGCTGAGGTTTGGTGTATGATTGATCCTGTTATTCAAGTAGCTAGCATAGAACACAATGGTTAGTTTTTCAACCTGTGCCCCTTTCCCTCTCTTCTGTCTAGTAGTCCCCAGTGTGCACTGTTGCCATATTTATGTCCATGAATATCTACCCTATGTATAGTTCTCATAAGTGTATTTGGTTTTCTGTTCCTGAATTAATTAACTTAGGATAATGGCCTCCAGCCACATCCATGTTGCTACAAAGGACAATGTAAACCTTCTCTGTGGTTGCATAGCATTCCATGGGGTGTATGTAGCATATTTTTTATCCAATTCACCATTGATAAGCACTCGGTTTGATTCCATGTCTTTGCTATATTAAATAGTGTTGTGATGGAAATTCAAGTACATGCATCATTTTGGTAGAACAATTTTTCTTTTTGATAGATATAGAGTAATGAGATTGTTGGGTCAAATGGTAGTTCTAAGTTCTTTAAGAATGATCCAAACTTCTTTCTACAGTTGCTGAACTAATTTACATTTCCACCAACAGTATATAAACGTTCCCTTTTCTCCACAGTCTCACCAGAATATGTTGTTGTTTTTTTAACTTTTTGGTAATAGCCATTCTGACTGGTAGGAGATGGTACCACATTGTGATTTTAATGCATTTATCTTATGATTAAAGATGTTGAGCATTTTTTCATGCTTGTTAGCTGTTTGTTTTTGTTTGAGAAGCATCTGTCCATGTCTTTTGTTCACTCATTAATCAGATTATTTGGTTTTTGCTTGTTGAATTGCTTATGTTCCTTACAGGTTCTGGATATTAGATACTTGTCTAATAGAAAACCAACTCACTGTGAGAATAAGCATACATTGGCCATGGTAGAAACACACATCAAATCAACTATTACAGATACAAACAAAATTTATCTTTGCATTTGCATGTCATATAAATGTAAATAAATCTTAAAAGTAAATATATAAAATTAAAAATTACTATATATTTCAACAGTAGATTTTAGCAGAAAAATAATCTGCAAATTTGCAGACAGGTAGACAGAGATTAAACAATCTGAGAAACAGGGAAAAATAAAGAAAAATGAATGGAATCTTTGTCAAATCTGAATGCCATTAATGGCACCTAGATATATACAATGGGAGTACCAGAAGGAGAGAAGGGAAATAAGAAATGAAAAATTATTTAAATAAACAATGAAAGGAAACATCTCAAAATGGATGACGTATATAAATATTCACGTAAGGAAAGCTCAAGGGACACCAAGCAGGAGAAAAATAAAATAACCCACAACCAAAAACATTACAAGCAAAATACTGAAAGCCAAAGGCAAAGAGAAAATGTTCAAAGTAGAAAGAGAAAAATGACTCCTCACGAACGAGAGAAAATAAGATAATACACGAATTTCTCATTTGAAACACTTGGAGGGCAGAAAGAAGAAAAGTGACATATTCTAAGTGCTAAAAGAAAATGAACAACAACAACAACAAAAACTGCCAACAAACAATATTACATCCAGGAAAAAATATATTTCAAATGCTCTGGTGGAATATAAATATTTCCAGATAAATACAAACTGAAATAATAGCTTGTAGCAGACCTATCTTAAAATGGAAGTTTTTTAGGATTAGAGCATCTGACTCAGGCTGACCTTTGCTTACTACATCCAGTGAAACTATGTCTCAGGAATGATAGAGAAATGAAGATAATTCTTGATATTTTAAGTTAAGAAATCAGGAGTAGAAAACTTTTTCACCAGCAGATATTCCCTTATTTTCCAATAACTACAGGAATTTCTCTAAACCAAAAGGAAATAATACAAAAGAGATTCCTGAGTTATTTAGAAAGAAGAAACACAGTAAGCAAAGATACAGAGTCCCTGATTTATAATGGTTTGCTTTACCATTTTTCAACTCTACAATGATGTAAAATACATTCAGTAGAAACTATACTTTAGTACAGTACCCAACAAGTTCTATGCAAAATTTAGTACTTAAATAGTGTTTATGCAAGACATTTTTTTCCACTTGCAGGCTAATGTAAATGCTTTAAGTACATTTAAGAAAAGCTAGGTTAAGCCATGATGTTTCGTAGATAAGGTATATTAAATGCATTTTTGCCTTATAGTATTTTCAATTTATGATAGGTTTTTCAGGAGGTAACCCCATTATAAGTTCAGAAGCATCTATATAGGCAAATGCAATAGAATTTTACTAACCTCTTGAGTTTCCTAAATCACAGTTGATATGTGAAGCAAAAATTACAACATTATCTGCTATACTTCTAAATGTAGAAAGAGAAAGTATTTAACACAAACTATGAAAGTGAAAGGGATAAAATGGAGCTAATATTTCTATGTGTAATTTTGGCTGATAATATAACAGTACCAGAAATGAAAACATATATCAAAATAAATTATGTATCTGTAATCTACTGCTAACAGAAATCACACACACACAAAATCTATACAAAAAGAAACATCCAAAAATTCTAGATATACAGAAAAGTGACATTCTAAAAACTTTCATGTATCCTAGTATAAGGAAGGAGAAGATAGAAAGTATAAACAGAGACAGAGTATACAAAACTGAACAAAAAATGGTCCACTTAAGCCCTAATATATCAATAATTATGTTAAATGTAAATAATTTAAATACATCAATGAAAAGACAGATTGACAGAGTGAAAAAAACATGATCCAAATATGTACAGTCTGTAAGAAACAAACTCCAAATATAATGCCATAGGCAAAGTAAAAATAAAAGTTTGGAAAATATAAAGCATAGAAATATCAACTATAAGAAGCAAGATGTAGCTATATTAATATGAACTGAATGAAATGGCAGAGCAAAGAAAATTACCAGTGAAGGAGGACACTACGTAATTACATCGGGTCAATTCACAAAGAAGATATGCCTGTGTATGTATCAAACAACAGAGCTGAAAATATGTGGATCAATAAATGATAGAATTTAAAAAATAAAAAGACAAATCCAAAATTATAGTTGGAGATGTCTATGTCCTTCTTTTAACTATTGTTAGAGCAGCCACAGGTATTAGCAGAGATATAATAGAAAATCTCAAAAAATGGTCACCAACATGATCTTCTAATGATTCATAGACTATTAGATCCTACAACAGCAGAATATACATTTTATTCAAGTGCCTACAAAATATTAACCAGGATAAATTATATACTAATTAATTTAGCCTAACAAAGTTAAATGAGAGAACATAGATTATGTTAAGTAAAATAGAAGCAAAATAGAAATCATGACAAAAAGTTAATAGAAAAATCTTCAAATACTTGCAAACCATATATATACATGTTTAGATAATGCGTAACTGGGTGCGGAAATCTCAAAAGAAATAAAATGAATTACATTTAAATTAATTCATTGATAAATGAAAGGGGAGGAAGGAGAGCAGAAGGAAGGAAAGAAGAAAGGTATCTGTTTCTATTTATAGTTGAAGGAAGGAGAGAGGGAGGAAGGAAGAATGTCTGTTCCTATTTATAGTTGACATGGTTATTACCATAGGAAATTCCAAGGAATATACGACAAAATCAAAAACCAAAATGGAAATTCAAAATGGAAGTTGTATCTATAATCTAGCCAACAGTAATCACATAATAAACTATGTATATACATAGACATATACTTTGTGTATGTGTATGTGTGTGTGTGTGTGTGTGTGTGTGTGTATATATACATACACATAGACATATACTTTGGGTGTGTGTGTGTGTATACCATTTACGGTAACTAAAAGTAATTGAAATCTTGGGTGTAAATCTCACAAATCATGCAGAACTTGAATGTGGAAAACAGAAATATACTGACTAAAAAATAAAAAGAAATCCTAAATAAATAAGGATACATGCAATGCTGATAGATTAAAAAATCAGCAGAGTAAAAAACATGAATTCTCCCCAGATATGTATTCCAACATAATGCAATTCATATAAAAATATCTGTAAGGTATTTTGTTTACATATAGTCAACATTTTATAAACTTTATATAAAAAGGCAAAGGATATAGAACATCTAAACCCATTTTGAAGAAGAATAAAGTGGGAGGAATAAGTCTACCTGATTTGAAGAGGTATCCTATAGCAATGGTAATCAAATCTTTGCAGTATTAGTGAATAAATTGAGAAGATCTACAGATCAGTCATAAAAGACTCATAAAAATTACCTAATTAATTTTTGAAAAAGATATGAAACAATTCAATGAAGGAAAATAATCTTTTAAACAAATGATTCTGGTGCAACTATACAGCCATATGCAAAAAAAACTTCTCTAAATCCACACCTTATATACAAATTAACCTGAAGTGAATCATAGGTTTTAACACAAAGTGAAAACCAAAACAGTTTTAGAAAAATGATAGACATCCTTGGAAAGGCAAAGAGATCTTAACCTTAACACAAAAAGCACAATGTGCAAGAGAAAAATTGGTAAATTGGATCTCATGAAAATTAAAAATGTTTACTCAGTGCAAAACCCTATTTAAAAAATAAAAAACAAAATTGAAACAAACTATTTTACTATTTGGAAATCATTTATGTGAATCTATATGATAAGGGACTAAAACCCAATATATATATAATGAACACACAAAATCAACAGTAAAAGAAAAACACAATCTGTGCATTAAATGGATAAAATATATGAATAGATACTTTACAGAAGAGAATAGTTGACACATAATCCACTGAAAAGATATTCAGCATCATCAGTCATCAAGAAAGTGCTGAAAGAAACCATAATAAGATGTTACTAAATACATATCATAATGGCTTAAATGAAAAATGTGAACATGAAGTGCTAGTGAAGGTGTGGAGAAACTAGACCATGCATACATTAGCAGCAGTGATGTGAAATAATAAAGACACTATGGAAAATGGTTTGGCAGTTTCTGAAAAAAAGCAAACACCCTAGTATCTTCGAAAATAGTAGTTGATTTCTGGGGGTAAATTCTACTGTATTAAATTATATCTCAATAAAGATGCTTACAAAAGAAAAGGAAAAATTGACTATATTTAAATTAACAATTTTATTAAAAAACTCTATAGGCATCCAAAATACAAGTCAAAGAGTGGGACATGGTATTTTTAACATATGTAAGTAACAAATGACTACTATGTATAATATATAAAAAGAAACTAAGAGTAGGTAAGAAAAAGGCAGTACAAAATAAAAATAGGCAATAGGCATTTGACAAAACAGTGAATTGTAATGGAATAAACAAAGAGTTACTTAACTTTGATATTAAAGGAATTCTAAATTAAGACCAATTGAAATAAATTTCATTATTAACATATTCTCAAAAATTTTAGTCATACCAAAATGCTTTTTGGAAAAAGGTGAAGCAATGAATGTGTGTGTCGGGGAGGCTGGGGGGCAGTTTACTGTACTTCAGGTTCTGGGGTACATCTGCAGATCATGCATGATTGTTGCATAAGTACACACATGGCAATGTGGTTTTCTGCCTCCATCCCCCAGTCACCTACATCTGGCATTTCCCCCCATGTTATCCCTCCCTGACCTCCCCACCCTGCTGCTGTCCCTCCCTTGTAAAACAATGAATGTTTTTACACATTATTGGTGGGAATGCAAAGCTATCTGTTTCAGTTTTTGCAGGGAGGCAATAATCTCAAGATATTTAAGAGAGTAACTGTTTCCTATATATAATAACCATCTCACATGCCCATATATCAATATTTTATCTGAGGATCAAATGAGTAGATATTTGTAAAGCACACAAAACAGTGTCTGATATTCATTTGGCATGTAATAAATACTAGCTCTTAGGATTTGACCCTTAAATGCAGTTGATGTGCCTATTAGGTTTCTCAGAATGTATAGCATTGTCTTCCATCCCTGAATTCTGAAAATATTTTTTAAAAGTAAATATTGAAGCATAAAGAGCATTTTTCTTAGTGGTAGAGTTCAGGTTAGAGGATGAGGGTTATGTCTTGTGCAAGTAGGCCTACTAGTATTTAAGTCCAGGAAGAAGACATGTTGTTTTTGCAGTTATGGCACTATCAAACTTTGATAAGCATTTCTCTATACAGTGGCCCCAATGTTTTTGGAAGCAGGGACCGGTTTTATGGAAGACACTGTTTCTATGGATGAGGGTGGAGCAGGGGATGGTTTTGGGATGATTCAAGCACATTATATTTATCATTAGATTCTCATAAGGAGCACACCACCTAGATCCTTCATGTGTGCAGTTCACCACAGGATTTGCACTCCTATGACAATTTGATGCCACTGATCTGACACGAGGCAGAGTTCAGGGGATAAGGCTCTTTCTCCAGCTGCTCACATCCTACTGTGCAGCCCAGGTCCTCAAAGGTCATGGACTGATACTAGTCCATGACCTGGAGGTTGGGGACCCCTGCTCTGTAAGACACTCAACAAAAGGCAGCAAAGGGAATGCAACTTCTGCACAGTTCACTTGAAAGAATAAAGTAGAGGAAGCTAAGATAAAACTGCTCTGTTATTTTTCCCAAACTTATTAGTGATTTGAGTCAAACCAAAATAGTTCAATACAATGTAAGAGAGGCCAGGAGCAGGCTGAGGTTCCTGTGAAAGCAGAGCTTCTTCGTCTAAAAGTAACTGCTTTATTTTTTGTTTGATGCTGTGCTGGTATTGCTAATTGTAGGGATTTCATCTTGATGATGAAATACTGGAAACTTCTAATAGCCATTTTTGTTTTCAACGGAAGTGGAAAAGCATGAGAAATCGGATTCTGTTGCTGCAGAACTCGTAGGGTCCACAAATGTTAACTTGATCAAACACATGGTAGTCACAATATACTCATGGCCTATACTTAGTAGGAATACTTTAAAGTGGAGTAGGTACTCAATCTATCAACATTAATCGACAGGTTCCATTTTGGATTTTCATGATATCCAAAACTTTCTGTGTGCGTTTGCTGTGTTAGCACTTGCTATGATAGTAAGCACAGTGACTTCTCAGCACACTTCTTTTTGATTCAATAAGTGATAAGTGTATAAATGATAGCTATTTAACCCGACAGTTTTAAAGAGAGCAACTTAAGGTGAAAAACAGGATAGGACAAAATTTTTTATACCAACACTTCCAGTTCCGATTTTTAGAATGCATATACTTGATGCTGTGGTTCAGCAATTTCACTATTTCATTGTCTCTTATGCATATGAATGATTTACTGACAGGAGCAAAAAAAAAATGGAATGATTCTGTACAGCAGCTCATAAGGGCCTAAGTAAAAATGTGATATCATTAATGACTATAGTCAGTATCTCTTGATTTCCTTGTAGATGCCCCATTGCAGTCTGCAAATTTCACTGCTGAGATGGCCCCCATTTCCAGAACAAAGTTAATGCTTTACTCCAAAGTTGTCTGTTGCTTATACTATCATCTTTGTTTCCTGCTCTCTGATAGGATGCCTCACCAACAGTGTTATTATGTGGTAGTTTAAAATAACAAACTTGAAATAAATGCTCTATCTAATCCAGATAGTACTTGCCCTTTAAGCAGGGTCTTTAAGGTTTTAGGCCAGAGAAAACTGGAATTTAAAGATACAAGTCAGAAGAAGTAATAGGAGATAATTGGGTCAAGGGCTTCCCTAATATTTCTCCTATCACACCCTGTCAGCAGTTTCTTACTTTATCTAAAGTGAAAGTTGGATCTGAAAAGCATAAATCCTTTTTGAAAACAATCCTAGGCAGGAAAGAAACAAAAACAAAACAATCTTTGTTTCATAAATCACCTATTACTAATTCACCTGTTAGTAATTCTAAGAGTTTACTAAAAAGTGAAAAGATAAAGTTCAAAATATACACAAAATTCAACTTAACAATACGCCATCTAAAAGAATGTCATATATATTCATCTGTTTCAAGCTAAGATGTATATTCATCTGTTTCATGCATTCATCTGTTTGCCTGCCTATTTTTTTTTTTTTTTAATTGAGACAGAGTTTCACTCTTGTTACCCAGGCTGGAGTGCAATGGCGCGATCTCGGCTCACCGCAACCTCCGCCTCCTGGGTTCAGGCAATTCTCCTGCCTCAGCCTCCTGAGTAGCTGGGATTACAGGCACCCATCACCGTACCCAGCTAATTTTTTGTATTTTTAGTAGAGACGGGGTTTCACCATGTTGACCAGGTGCCTGCCTATTCTTAAGACAACACATTATAAATAGCAGATGAACGTGATTAGGGCAGAAAATCCTAAACAAATGAAATCAATAGTTATATATTTTAAGCTGCACTTCTTGCTTTAGACAAATTTTTCTTGTCCTAATTAGTAAGATTCTTGAGAAGAAACAGTTTGTCATATGACTCAGTATACCCTGAGTGGGTTAATACATTTATAATTAACAATTCTACTTGTGAAAATGGTGAAGCTTTGAATAACAACCGGGAACCATAATTTTTCCAACATATTTTTGATTGCCTCATTTTGCTATGTACTTCATTTAGAGAAGAATGTGACACAACCTACATCCTTCGGAAACTCACTTGTTCACAAGACACTTACTTTCTTTTAAAACCGTTTGTGGTTCCCCCATCACTGAAGCCACAGCTGCTGAAAACCTCTTTATACTTATTTTCAATGCTTTGAGAGTAGTTATGAAAATCTGCCTTTCTAAGTGTTGTGGGGATTGACCATCTTCAGGCAAGCCTGTGTCATGCACATAGGGAAAAATCTAACCTGGAAAAGGAAGGTAAAGGGTATTTACCTGTTGCACAACTAAAGGTATTAGTTTAAGTTAGAGATATTTCTCACTGAAAGTAGTAAGAAATTGACTCCAAATTGTAGTCAGGCTTTCCTCAGGGACTGGAGAAGAAACTACAGAATTGCTGAACAGAAGAGTAGAAAGTAATGTGTCAATTACTGAGTGTGAGGTGGGAGAGAGAATATTTGGTGTGCATTTCTTCTAAGCCTAAGCTTATGACAAGAATAGCAAACGCCCACATGCCTGGAATATTTTTAACCAACTACAAATAATATCCCAACAGTATAATGCCTTTTTAAAGAAGAATATTCTACTCTCTTCCAGATGGTTTTATAGAAATATAGATGTTATGCAGTTATCACTATGGTAACCCCATATCTTGCATCAAGAAATCAACATGTCATTTATTCCTAACATTCACTTGTCTTTTTTGAGCAACAGAATTTTGTTCAATGTATCTCTCTTTTGTGGCACTACCAGAACTCTTTGATTTCTGTTTATATTACACACACATACACAAACACACACACACACACACGTGAACAAACATTAAACTCAAAGCCATAGTGAGGGTTTCATAAGAGGCTACTCTATAAACATACTTCCCTTTCAAATAAAGAAATCATCTATTCTGAAATCTCACTGAAATTTACAAAGAGCAGTCAAAAACTATTTTTCAGAAGCGGTAAATCAACGTACAATTGTAATATTCAACAAATACGAGTTTTAGGAACATGATTGCTGATGTATTAAGGAAATGCTATTACAGCTTTATTGTAGAAAGTAAATGTGTGTAATATTCAGCAAACATCAGTTTAGGAACATGATTGCTGATGTATTAAGGAAATGCTATTACAAGTTTATTGTAGAAAGCAAATGTGGCACCATTTACAAGATTAGCTGACAGAAGCTGTACATGAAAACATTTGTTTATATGCATGGGGATTTCTTGTTAGCTGAGTCCAGTGCTCATGTGATATGCTTAGAGAAAATATATTCCTTGGATTGTGTTTTCTGTAGATATAATAGTTGTACCTTTCTTTTCTATGATTATATAGAGAATGTAAGTGTTCAGGGAAGGTTATTCAGCCTGGATCAGTTGACTATTTCAAGCGTGCCTCTCTCCATGGGTTTCTCTATTCTTCATCCATTAGCCCATACTCATTCTTGCCCTTCTCTCACCATTCTGCTGGTATATTAGTTACCTAATACTGCATAACAATTATCCTAAAGCACAGTAGATTAAAATAACATTTATTATCTCACATTTTCTGAGTCAGGAATCTGGGCATGGCTTGGTTGGTATCTCTGACTTAAGAAATTTCACAAGGCTGTGTGCTGTCACACAGGGCTATGGTCATCTCATGGCTCAGGTTGGGGAAATATTCACTCCCAAGCTCACTCAAGCAGTTACTGGTAGTCTTCAGGCCTTCACTGGATGTTGGACAGAGATTCCAGTACTTTGCCATGTGGACTTTTTATATGGCTACTGAGAATATCATGCTTTGTTTCTATAGAATAAGATGACTAAGGCCGGGCGCGGTGGCTCAAGCCTGTAATCCCAGCACTTTGGGAGGCCGAGGCGGGTGGATCACGAGGTCAAGAGATCGAGACCATCCTGGTCAACATGGTGAAACCCCGTCTCTACTAAAAATACAAAAAATTAGCTGGGCACGGTGGCGCGTGCCTGTAATCCCAGCTACTCAGGAGGCTGAGGCAGGAGAATTGCCTGAACCCAGGAGGCGGAGGTTGCAGTGAGCCGAGATCGCGCCATTGCACTCCAGCCTGGGTAACAAGAGCGAAACTCCGTCTCAAAAAAAAAAAAAAAAAAAAAAAAGATGACCAAGAGAGACACAGAAGAGAGAATAGAGAAAAGGATTTAAGAAATAGCATTATAACATTTTTGCCATGTTATATTTGTGGAAAAAGAGGCACTAAGTCCAGCTTGCTCAAGGGAAGAGGGTGACACAGGCCATGGACACTAGGAGGCAGAAATTATTGAATTCTGAGATTGCAAATACAAATGGGCATCCCATTTTAAATTTATCTCCCACAAAAGAAGAGTGAGAATTTAGTAAGGAAATTACATAATGTATTCTGATGCTTAAACATGATTTAGAAGTTATCTGATGTTCATTTTAATCTTGCTATTGCCATCCTTAGTACAATCTGTGAAGTTAACTAAGATTTTGTGCCTGCATATGGTGACTCTCATGCACAGAGAAAATTAATTATATCTCAGAGTCTGTTTTGTGGGTAATAGAAGAATTTAGAGTCAGAATTGTCTTAGATTCTAAAAATACTTAATTTCCCTATATAAAGTAAAATTTCTTTATCTGAAACTAAGAGCTGCTACAGAAAAGATGCATATAAAGTAGAAAGGGAGGAAACTGAAATGTGCCTGCTTAGTCAAATGAATTCCATCAACATAGTTAATCAATAGGGCTATTGATGCCACAGATTAATCATTTTTTAATCCTTTCCCCAAAGCTTTTGAATTTCTCTTTTGGTCTTCATTCTAGCTCTCCCAAGGGAGCATAGCTTAAATGCCCTTTAGGCTTTACTTCCATGGTAAATATTAATTGAAGTCGTCAGAGACTACATAAGGAAGATTTCATTCATTTCTTAAAGGCTCATATTTAATCTGCAACTCCCCTCCACTCTACTGGGCTAGAGAAATTATATATCAGCCAGAGACGGAATGCCTCTTTTCCAGAGACATAAAGATGCCTAGAAGGTTTTATATAGTCCAAATATGTAGACTATCTCCTCTGGCCTAGATCTTTCCTGGTGACCGTTTATATATTCATTTTGTAAGCTGCATTATACCCTGAAAAGTACCTGTATCCTTGAAAATCTGAATCTGCATCTTTGGGACTTATTAAGGACAGAAGTCCCAGTGAACAAAGGTCACTCTCTATTTTTTTTGAGATGTAGTCTTGCTCTGTCACCCAGGCTGTAGTGCAGTGGCGTGATCTCAGCTCACTGCAACATCTGCCTCCTGGGTTCAAGTGATTCTCCTGCCTCAGCCTCCTGAGTAGCTGGGATTGCAGGTGTGCACCACCACGCCTGGCTAATTTTTGTATTTTTAGTAGAGATGGGATTTCACCATGTTGGTCAAGGTAGTCTCAAACTCCTAACAATGTTATCTGCCCGCCTTGGCCTCCCAAAGTACTGGGATTACAGGTGTGAGCCACCATGCTGGGTCAAGGTACAGTCTCTCCAGGTGTATCTCTGAGTCATTTCCTACTGAGAAGCTCACTATTCTAAAAATTAACAGGTTTTATTCTGAAAGACATTGCCGGTATGGGCCATTAAGTCCTTATTTTCCAAGTCCTAGATAAAATGTTCACTTTCCTGATTCTACACCTCCTTTGTTCCTTCACTAAAACAACTCTGCTCTTTTCCACAGGAATATGTTTTCACTCTGGAGCAAAGTAAATGTCAGTTCTTTAAAGTACTGCACTTTGCTTGAGTCCAGGTATTCAAGATCATCCTCGGCAACATGGCAAAAACCTCATCTCTACAAAAACAACAAAAATTAGCTGGGCATGGTGGTGCTCACCTGAAGTTCAAGCTACTTGAGAGGTTGATGTAGCAGAATTGCTTGAGCCCTGGAGGTCAAGGCTGCAGTGAGCTGTGATCTCATCACTATACTGGATCCTGGGCAACAGAGCAAGATCTTGTCTCAAAAAATCAAAACCAAAAATGATATCGCTTTTTTCTTCTTTAAATTATTATTATTATACTTTAAGTTCTGTGGTACATGTGCAGAAACTGCATCAACTAATAGGTACACATGAGCCATGGTGGTTTGCTGCCTCCATCATCCCATCATCTACATTAGGTCTACATTATGTATTTCTCCCAATGCTATCCCTCTCCTACTCCCCCCAGCCCCCTGCTATCTGTTGTCTAGCCCCCTACCACCTGACAGGCCATGATGTGTGACATTTCCCTCTGTGTGTTAATGTATTCTCATTGTTCAACATCCACTTATGAGTGAGAACATGAGGTGTTTGGCTTTCTGTTCTAGTGTCAGTTTGCTAAGAATGATAGTTTCCAACTTCATCCATGTCCTTGCAAAGGACACGAACTCAACCTTTTTTATGGTTCACTTGTCCTTGAATATAATGCACATAACAGTCCCTCTTGTACCTCTTCTAAGGTAAGTGACCTATTATCTTGCAATAGGCAGCCCAGGCACAGTATTCCATGGTGTATATGTGTATATGTGCCACATTTTCCTTATCCAGTCTATCATTGATGGGTGTCCTACAAGCAGGAAGAGAGTGGGGGCCAACATTCAACATTCTTCAAGGAAAGAATTTTCAACCCAGAATTTCATATCCAGCCAAACTAAGCTTCATAAGTGAAGGAGAAATAAAATTTATTATGGACAAGCAAATGCTAAAAGATTTTGTCACCATCAGGTCTGCCCTACTTTTAGAGATCCTAATGAAAGCACTAAACATGGAAAGGAACAACTGGTACTAGCCCCTGCAAAACCAAAACAAACTATAAAGACCATCAACACCAGAAAGAAACTGCATCAACTAATGCATAAAACAACCAGCTAGCGCCAAAATAGCAGGATCAAATTCACACATAACAATATTAACCTTAAATGTAAATGGGCTAAATGCCCCCAATTAAAAGACACAGACTGGCAAATTGGATAGAGAGTCAAGACCCTTGGTGTGCTGTATTCAGGAGACCCATCTCATGTGCAAAGACAGACATGGGCTCAAAATAAATGAAGAAAGATTTACCAAGCAAAGGAAGAGCAAAACAAAAAGCAGAGTTGCCGTCCTACTTCTGGTAAAACACACTTTAAATCAACAAAGATCAAAAGAGACCAAGAAGGGCATTACATAATGGTAACAGGATCAAAGCAACAAGAAGAGCTAATGATCCTAAATATGTATGCACCCAATACAGGAGCACCCAGATACATAAAACAAGTTCTTAATGACCTACAAAGAGATTTAGACTCCAACACAATAATAGTGGGAGACTTTAACACTCCATTGTCAATATTAGACAGATCAAAGAGACAGAAAATTAACAAGGATATCCAGGACTTGAACTCAGCTATGGACCAAAAAGAGCTAATAGACATCTACAGAACACTCCACCCCAAAACCACAGAAGATACTTTCTTCTCAGCACCAAGTCGCACTTATTCTAAAATTGACCAGATAATTGGAAGTAAAATACTCCACAGCAAATGCAAAAGAATAGAAATCATAACAATGAGTCTCTCAGACCACAGTACAATATTGCTTTTTTCAAAACATCACTGGTTGCAGTCAGAAAAGAGAGTCTAAATTGATCATTAGTTTTGGTCATTTTTTTCAATAGCAACAAAATACAAATAATTATTTTAATATATTTTGCTATCAAATGTACTAAATAAGGTATTCCATCCTATCATAGTATCTGGACACTTCCATTAAGTGTCACATTTTTCAGGAAGGTATGCAAGATTTTAGGTTAATCTCCACCTAAGACAGTGGCACCAATATCTACTGGGCAAGAATCCTCACTTGTCCTTGAATATAATGCACATAACTCCTTCTTGTACCTTTTCTAAGGTAAGTGACCTATTATCTTTCAAGTATGGCTGACTCCCAAACAGAATAAAACACTGAATTTTAAGAAAGAAAGAAAGAAGAAGGAAGACTTAGAAGGAAATGTAAGGGGGACTCCAGAGTTGCTGGCACTTGCTCAAAATTGGAGGCAGCCCAGGCATTTGCTTTTTCACATTACAGTTAACATGAATCCATAAATATATGTTATAGAATAATTCTGGCAGAAATGTACATGGCTATTAGTTAACCTTATAAGCACTCTTTCATGGCCCAGCTAAAAAAATCAATTATATTTGTCACTATAACACTGGCTCATTACAATACGGTTTATCAAATAAGAAATTCGTTAATTCCAACCTAGGCAGAGTTATTCATGCCTTCCAATAGTTATACAGCACTTGTCATAATGCATCGCTAACCCCTCTTTTTCTTCTTATTATTGTGCATTCTACAGAACTGCAAGGGTAGCATACATGCTTTGAGCATCATAGGAACCCCAGTTCCTAATTCAGAGTAGCTGTTCAATAATTATTTCTTAATATATGATCAGAGGGAAGAACAATATGAGGTATAAAGGCTGGAGGGATGCACAATGTTCCCAGTCTGCTCTTTTAAGGCTTCTACACATTAGAACAAGGCCAGGAAAATGACACTGCAAATAGAGACATTTATTTTTTTAATCACGTAGAATATTCTACATTTATAATAATATAATTTATCCTGAACAAAGTAGTTAGTTTTATGAGTGTCAGAATTAATACAGGCTAGAATCAAGTTGTAGATCTGCTATGTGCTAAATGTTTGACTTTGGGTGAGATCAAACTTAACCACATTAAGCCTCAATTTTCTTACCTCTACAGTGTGGATTGTAACAGTAACTAACTCAGAGGAATGTCCTGAAAATTAATAAGGACACATTTTTTACAGCCATTAGCATAGTGTCTGTGACAGGTTAAGCCTTCAATATATAAGAGAGAAGTAGCAGTAAGAATATCAACACTTGATTTAATTATCGGTTGAGCATTAGACCTGTTTGTAGGAACAGTAAATGAAGTCCTTTATTTTCCTACAGCAAAGTTTTACATATTATGAGATTTTTAATTAATGAGATTACAAAAACCCTAGGAAAGCATCAAAATAATACAGCCCTACAAAGCTCTTAACATCTAAAGAATATAAGATCTAATAGAGAAATATGAATGAAATCAGTGTTGCTATCTCAAGCTTTATCCTCTATCTTAAAAGTTGTTAAAAGAATAAGATATACTAGTTTGAAACTGTGGTAAAAATTACATAAGATAATTAAATAAATCAACTTGTAATCATTGTTCAAATGCTTGCAAAGCTGCCTTTTATATTTTTTATATTTAATAATTGATTCTTACAATAAAAATTATATCACCAATTCACTTTACAGCCATATTTGTGTTTATGTCACCTATTTCTACCAAGAAAACAGTAAAGTTTGAACGGGATATGAAATGAGAAGTCAGTGGTGGAAAGGGACTCTAAAATTATACTCATATTAAATAATTGTGCTCTTGTCCTACTTTCTGACTGATTTGAGAAATTATTCGTGAAAATGATAGCCCCACACGGGATGAAGAGGTCCTGCCCATAAGTTTGACTGATTAGAAAATATGTTGTGTTAGGTATTCTCTAAGTGCAATGTCTTATTACTTGCTATAGTAATACCTCTTCAAGACCAGATTGGTAACATTGTCTTTAGCAGCATAACAAAGATAATAGCTGTTATTCCTTGAATACCTACTAGGTTCCAGGTAGTAGGTCTGCAAGATGAGTTTGTTTACATTTTTTTTGTGCTAAGCAAACTGATATTAAGCAGTTTATGTAATGTTCCCAAAGTTAACCAGGTGATAAGTGGCAAAGTGAGGATGTGACAATAGGCATTTCTGCCTCCAAAGTCAATGCTCTCATTTGTCTAATCAGTTAACCTATGAACACCACAAGAATGAGACAGCAGTCCCAGGGACCTCAAATAAAGTTTGTTTCTCTCATTTGCATATACTTAAGAATCTCTGTGTGGTTTGCTTCATATGCATGTTAAGTTAATTGCTAAAAAATGTTTATCTTACTTAATGGGAGTACACTCTAAGATTAAATTTAACTCCCTATTTGCAAAACTGATACCAGCTTCAAGAAACCCGATTCTTTATCTATACCAAATTACCTCTCATTCTGCAAAATTACTGTGCTTTGATTTTTTTCTTAGCCCATCTGGTTCTTCCTATTGGAATCCTTTCTCTACTTTGTGAACATGTGCATTTATTTTATTTTTAAGGCTCAGGACAAGCATTTCCTATTTTGTAGTCTTCCAAGAATGCCTTATACTACTCCAAGTGGTGTGGCCTTCCTTTGCAACCCAGTCCACCTCTTACATACCTCGACTGTACTATTATCTCATCATCTGTAATAATTTTTACCTGTTGCTCTTTCCCTTTACCACACCACACTGCAACCTGTGGAGATAATTTCATCTCTTCTAGATCTTTTCAATGCTCAGCATAATGTTTGATACATAATATAGTCTCCATAACTATTACTGAATAAATCATCACAATGAATAAACATTTTCTTGTATTTTGATTTCCTTCTGCTTTTACAAATGGCTTCTCTAGAGCTAATAAAACTATGTATACTACGTATCAGCATCCTGTGCCATTCTCTAACATGACATAATGCTGCGACATTATCTAACACTTGATTTGGGTCATTTCTAAGGTCTCCAGTTCTTTAATGGAAATCCATATTTTATGTTTAAGATTCAGGGAAACACAAGCTTTTATTAAAAGAACCCCCCTTAAATATAAGTACCACCTTATTTTTTTTTAATAACCAGTCACCAAAGGAAAGTTATCATAATAGCTTTAGTGTTGGAAAAGCTTCCTGATAGTATTGATTCAAGCATGACCAGATGGCTTCTTACAAATAAACTCCAGGTGGAATGATATTAGTTTATTTTTAATCATTTCTATTCTAAATATGCTTCTTTTTTCTTTCTACAGAACAAATAATTGAATCAATGCCAGACTGTCTGGAGCCAGTAGAACTGAGGAAAATGATGACTACCAGGGAAGAGATTTTAATATGGTTTAGTTGACTACAATTATTAACAACATATCATAGAAACAATATATTGTAATCCCTAATAATCAGGCGTGGGTCTACAGAGTTGTATTGAGAACAGGATTAGTGTGGTTGATGATAGATGAAGATTTATCTTTGTCAGACAGCCTGAAAGATTATTAAATGTCTACTTGGCGAAGCACTTAAAGCATGCATTCTTTAGCAATCCTTTTTTTCACTCTTAATTTATAAAATTCAGGAGATGATCTCATCTCTGGGAATATAAAATTTACAAGTTGCAAATTTCAACCTCCAAATTGATGATATTCCTTTGGGGGATGTAGGCATAGAAAAAAACAAAAACAATTACATGTGAACAAATGCTTATTTGTCTATAGGCAGATTTTTCCAGCCCAGAAATAGTTTCCTAGAAGGTTTCAGCAAGGAGTTGATATTTGAGCAAAGAAGGTAATTACAATGTGATGCCTTTCTAATTTCTAAGAGTTCAGTGTTCTATAATTGCTTAGTCTATGAATGAGATAACACAGCACATTATAGCATCAGAGGAAAAACCTTTTCATTAGAGATAGAGGGGTCAGCCAAGAAAGATATTCCAGGAAAGGGAGCATCTCCTCTACATCTTGCAGGAGGAGTTGGAGCCAAGCAGGTAGGCACGGTAGAAAAGGAAAATGGTGGTTCTTGTGGAAAAGAAAAGCAGGGCCTCTGAGCAGCAGCCGGACTCTAGAGTTGTCTGACACACCTCGGACATCATTTTCCCATGTGCCACATAACACTATATACTGCATTCCATAAGTCAACGCTTTTGCTAAATGTTGCAGCTAGGGCCAAATATGGAAACACTAGAAAATAGGGAATGAACTCGACTTTTTATTATTTTTTTGACTTCTAGCAAAAGGCAATTTCCCTAAATTTCTCCATCTGCAAGATGGTAATAAAGATGATCAGCATTTCTTTTGTATGCCCTTTTAAGGTGCCTAAAATTATTAAAACATATAATTTATGTGAAAGGGCTATGAAAATTATCATTGAATATTATTTCCTGGATTCAAAATAAGATAAGGAATTAGAACTAATATAAGTTACCAAATAAAACGAAAGGGTGATTAGTGTAAAAATTGCATAAATGGTATCCTGAGAAACCATACACATTCAATATTAACAAGATGTATATATATGTATATGTGTGTGTGTATATATATCTCCACATAAATATATAGATATAGATCCACATATATATACATCCACATATATATATCTCCATATTTATATATATACACACATCTGGATATATATATATATCTAGATATATCTAGATATATATCTATAGATCTACATCTAGATCGAGATCTACATCTAGATTTAGATCTAGATGTAGATGTAGATATATATATATGTATCTACACACACACACACACACGTATATATACATACATACACATATATATACACACTTATATATACATATATATATAGTCATCAATCTAAGACAAATAATCTTTATGTCTAGACCCTATATTAAAATATAACCTCAACTTACTATAACAGAAATGGGCAAAGAAAAAAATTTACCTTAAAAATTACGATTTTTCTTAATTTTGTTTTCTCCTCATTATTTTCAGAGGTTTTTCACTGTCAGAGTAGCCTTTGTCAGTCAATAATGAAAACTAAGTTATTCACACATGATTTGGCATGGGTTGAAAAAACCCAGATGCTTTTGAATGATGCATTCTTACTTTTTTAGTCAATATTTGTTTACTGGATTCAGAAACAGCAAAACTGGTAAAAACAAGAAAAAATGTCTATTAATACTTTTATCACTAAAAGCAAGGGTTAAGGTTGGATAATATAAACCATACAAGGGATAGTAGGTTATCAGCTTATTTATTCCTTTTTGTTACAAAATGAATAAAACATAAATAATAGATAACAGGGAGTAAAAGAGACTCCACGTCTTCAAATAAATTTAAAAAGAAGGAAAGACTTCCGAGAAGTCTCTAAGAGCTCAGCAATTTCCAAATCTGTGTTTTTTCCATGGAAATTTGGCCTGTAAATAACTGCTGTTAAGTGCTATTTTAAAATCAGGTACAGAGCTACAGAAAGTGTTTTTAAGAGACTGAGGAAACTAAAGTAAATTCATATTTGTAAAATTTGAGGCCAGTGGCCAAAAATACTTAATTAAAGTAATCAAGATTCAAAAAAATGCTGTCTTGTGGTGAGGTCTGCTGAGACTGCATTCCCAGCGCCATTCTTTACTTATTTCCAATTCCCCTCTGTGTGTTCACTTAGGCTAGTGGGGCCCATGAGACATGATTTAATTTTTTTTCTAATGTCATATTTCTACACCTCTTCACTGCAAGAAATAGGAAAGACATTGAAATAATTTCACCAACTATCTTAGATCATACAGTTTCTCATAATATCTCCTTCTAGCTAAAATTTTATCTGTATAGAAATCTCTTATGGCCAGAAGAAATTGTTATTAAAAAATATGTAAGCATTGAAGCAACCCTTCTTGAAATGTCATTGGGAATACAAAGATGGGTATTTGATATCCAACTCTGAGTTTTCTTTATCATTTGTAAATAAAAGAATTAAATGATTTTTGTTTGCATTATAACAGCCACCAACAATGATCTGCTACTGTGCACCAAGTAATATGCTATGCTTTAAATGAATTATCGCATTTAATTCTGATAAATCCTATGAAATAGGTACTATCATTATCTCAATTATACAAATGAAGAGTGTCAGACTTCGATAGATTAAGTAACTTGACCTTAGTGACTGCTAACCAATGATGGAGACTTTAGAACTCTTACTTCAAAGCCAGTGTAAACCTGTATCTTTTTCTGCCTTTATGAGACATTGTTTCTGCACTTTAGTTACAGTCCACTGATCCAGTTCATCCTATTGGCTGAGGTTAGTAAAAGCCCTCTCAGGTAATACAAGAATCACCTAGATGAAAAAATGCTCAGCACTACTACATTGTTCTTTCTCTTAGGTCCACAATTAGTTTAGTTTTAAGTTCTTTTGTAAGACCATCTCGTGAAGTACACCTCAAAATGAGCTGTCTTCAGATTATGAAAGACTTACATAGATCCACCAAAGTTCTTTCCTTCCAAAAAATTCATTGACTAAGATAATTATGCTTTTCTCTCACCGTCCACAATCCTGAAGTTATCTCCTAAAATAAGTTGATATAATTTTTTTCTATGTCATTGACATTTTTAAGCTACAGAGATCTCAGTTGCAGCTCCCAAGGAGTTCCATGTTAACAAAACCCTTTAAAGATAAAAAGATGAGAACTTCCATTTGTTTTGCAGCTCTTTCTTAGCCTAACCTTCAAAACCACTCATTTGGCCTAATAAATCATACATTTTAGTATGAGTCATTTTTAACACACTTATACCTGAGGTTACAATTTTTTGGATTTATATAATCAGACCTTGGCAATGACCTTGAGCAGTAGGATATAAATAACTCCCACATACTGAGTGTTCCAAAAATGGAACACTAGGCTCTAGGCATAAATGGCTTCAATTAGGAAATTCCACTTCTGTAAGCTTTATCATCTCTATATTCTCTATTAATAGCTACCACTTACTGAGTTCTTCCCAACTCCAGAAAATGTTGCCAAAAATAAACCTACATTAACTCATCTAGATTACTATGTGAGTGTGATAATCCCCATTTCACAGAAGAATCATCTGAAGCAAAAGAGATTCCTTGTCTTACTTAACATCAAACAGCTGAGACCTGGTTCTTTTGCTCATTATCCTCTCATTCTAAAGCAAGTGCTTCTGATCACTTTCATTGCATTATCTCTCTATCTCTGTCCATCCGACTCCTTCAATATTGTTAAGAAAATATAAGTGCATACTAATAAGTACTTTATAAAACATACTAGCATTATTCCATTTTAAAAGAATTTAACTTTCTAATATAATTATCAGAGAACTAGGTTTATTACCATTTATTTGGATAAAATTTGCTGAAAATTAACCTAGAGTTAAAAGTACTGAATTTGAAGTGAAAAATACTGTGAAATCAACTACCATTATCTTATTTCATATTGCATTTTAGAGACAAACTTCAAATAAATTAAAGACACACTGTGGAGTCACACCCAAAGTACCCACAGATGGAAGGCTAAGGAAGACCACCAGGGCCTCTGCATAGTACCAATTACATTTGAAAATGTTACTTTTAAGCATGTTTACAAAACTCCTTCCAGACCTGCAGGCTGCAGAGATCTACTGAGAACGAACCTTTTTGGTTAAGTAATGGAAAGGACAATTCACACTCCTTAAAAATATTAACAGACACTTAAGCCGCTGACCCAAGTGCTTTGTCAAAGAGGACTAACTAATAACCACATTTGGAAAATGTATTTAAAAAACTGAATGCCATCTTGGGTATATATGATATCTGATGTTACTAACAAGCAGATAAGGGTCAGTAAGTTAATCATTGAGAATATAGTTATATTTGAAATAATTTCTGAGATTAAGGACCGTGTTTCTTATAAAAAGTGCTCTTTTGTTTAATTGTTGAAGATCTCTTGGGGCTATTTGTATAGCTCTAATCTTTTCTTAGGATTCTAGACCCATTTTTCCCACTGTCTAAAACAGGGAGAGGTCACTGCCTCCTAAAGATCCATATATCCAAAGCTAACTATTAGATTTTGCCCCAAACCAGCAACTTTTCATAATTTCTGTGTTCCTTATATAGAATCATCATTATTCATAATTGTAAGCTATTTTAATTATTTTTAAGTCGTCTTTTTTGTCTATATTCTTTCTTTTATTATGTACATTCACTCAGTAAAGTATTCAGCAAATACTTGTTCATTTCCTAATATGTGCCCCACTCTGTTGTAGGGGTATTTTGTGGCTACAGTAAAGAAAACACAAAACTAAACCCCCAATTCCTCACTGAACACTTCGTAGCCAACACAATAAGACAAATTAAGAAATAAAATATGTAGAATATCAGCTGGTGATAAAAACCTATGGAGAAAAATCAGTGTTTAGTCTGTTGTCACCCTGCTAATAAAGACATACCTGAGACTGGGTAATTTATAAAAGATAGAGATTTAACTGACTCATAGTTCCTCATGGCTGGGGAGGCCTCACAATCACCGCGGAAGGCAAATGAGGAGCAAAGCCACATCTTGCAAGACACAAGGCAAAAGAGCTTGTGCAAGGGAACCCATATTTATAAAACCATCAGGTCTCGCGAGACTTAATCACTACCACAAGAATCGTAGGGGGAAAACCCGCCCCCATGATTCCATTATCTCCACCTGGGCCCACCTTTGACATGTGGGGATTATTACAATTCAAGGTGAGATTTGGGTGGAGTCAGAGTCAACCGTATCAATCAGGAAAAGAGGATAAGGTCGTAGAGGAAATGTTACAGACCAGGCTTCTTCTAAGGACAGTAAGTCATACTAGATTAGGACTTCACCTTCAGGGCCTCATTTAATCAAAATTACTTCTTTAATGGCCCTATTTCTAAATACAAATCACATAGGGAGTTACTTAGGGTTTCAATGTGAATTTTGTGGGGTACAATTCATTTCATAAAATTTCTTACTGTTACAATGAAGTATTATTCAACATTTTAGCCTGTATGGCATGACACTGAATGAAAGGGAAGCAATTAGTTGACTTAGTTTATAGAATAAGTTCTAGCACTCTACTTTTCAGAAGTTTCAGCCGTTAATTCTTATCTATAACAACTAAATTCTTTAACCAGTCCTCTAACCTTCTTAGCCATTTTCCTAACCCGCCTGACTCCTATTATATACTTCCAAAAAACTACATTCTAACCAGATTGAATTGGGTTCTGTTCCTAACCCAATCAGATATATTTCAGCTTTGTATTTCGGTCAAGTTTTTCTCTAAGCCTGGGATATCTCCCCTATGACTTCCAGCATTGCCATTCTTTTTTAAGATTCAGAGCCAGTTTCAATGTTTCCCCCTCACGTAGAGTTTTCCTTCAGATTTAATTAATTCTCCCATTGTGTTTAACCATTTCTTTTTCTGGGTTTCCACACAATGATGTTAGAAAATGTATTTCATCCCTTTGTAATTATAATTAGTTGCATGCATAATTGTCTTCCTCAGAGAAACATTTTCTTATTTATCAACAATTTAATTTTCATTCTTGCTTCTCCTAGGTCTCAGGGAAAAGGAAATCAAGTTCATATTAAAATTTTAAAATTCCATAAAACTTTAAAATTAAAATTCAAAAGAAATTTTTTTTCATGGAAAAATTGCAGAAAAGAAGAGAAGAAATAGCAGATATAGGAAGCATTGCTTTGGTCTGCCCTACAGTGAAATAGGATCTTGATTGAATTTTCTCCTCTCAACTCTTTGAAGGACTTGGGAGAGGGAAGGTACTACTGGAATGGATTTTGAATAAAGTTTGATCCCTGACACAAATATGTAGAGAGTTCTTCGTTCCTTTCTTTGTTGCTTATATTACATTTACAAAAGAAACAAAAACAAAACAGCAATCTCTTTCCAACAATTGAGACAAGTCCAGGGCATGGTTTATGCATAGAATCTGAACAAATAGCAAATATTCTTAAAGGTAATAATTTTTAGATTTATTTTATAAGAAAAATATATGGACTAAGTCAAGAAATTAAATAGGTTTCTCTTGAATCTTCATCAGTACATATTACATTTTGTTATTCATTTATATATAGTCTCTAATATGTTAATGAAGTGTAATAAACTAGAGAGAAATATCAAGGGCGTGAACGTGAGTTCCAGAAAGTCTTTTTTTTTTTCATGTGAGGTGGATTGTACAAGAGCATATATATAAAAAGATAAAACAGGCTGGGCGCGGTGGCTCATACCTGTAATCCCAGCACTTTGGGAGGCCGAGGTGGTTAGGTCATGAGGTCAGGAGTTCGATACTGGCCTGACCAACATGGAGAAACCCCGTCTCTACTAAAAATACAAAAAAAAAAAAGGAGCTGGGCATGGTGGTGTGTGCCTGTAATCCCAGCTACTTAAGAGGCTGAGACAGGAGAACTGCTTGAACCCAGGAGGCAGAGGTTGTGGTGAGCCGAGATTGCACCATTGCACTCCAGCCTAGGCAACAAGAGACTCCATCTCAAAAAAAATTTATATATATACGTGTATATATATGAAAAGATATCAGTTACATAATCAGTAATTCAAAACTTATGACAGTATGTATGATAAACTGCCAGTTTCTTGGATAATAGAATGTTTGATACCACCCCTAAATTATTCTAGTTAGATCTGTCTGCAAAGTTAATCTAGTTAAATGTTCTATGAAACTTTTGCTTTTGTAGTTGCTATTAATGTTTTTTAGGTGATAAAAAAATTTTTAACAAGTACATTGTGACTATTTCCTGAAACTTCTCTAGCTGAACTTTAAAACTTCCTATCCCTGTCAAATACACTCTGTACTTTCTATTTCTTCCACAGTCTCTGTTCTTCCTTTCCCCAACTCTCCATTCTTCCACCCTGTATACTTGCCACACATCAGAATGAAACCCAATCTATACATTTTTAATACTTTCTGCCTGCTAGTACATTCTATGTCTTTTGCAAGTATCACCAGTAAAATTACATCATCAATATACCGTACTATCTATTGATGATGGCTTTTGTGGGTTAAAGGATAGGAATATTGCTCAATTCATTGTTTACCCTTAGAACTGGCTTAGGTCTTCTTTAACACCAAGAATTCTAACTAGTCAGAGACCTTTTCTCTTAAAATATATGTGGCTGAAATAGTTTTGATACCAAATTACTCATCTTAAACTAAGCCATAGTTAATTCTACATCTTCCTTTTTAACTGGTTTTGTTTGTTCTAAGTAAGAATCAGAAGGTTCAAAAAGGGACTGAGAGCATAATTATAAACAATCAAGGATAAAGCCCACTGTCCTGGCAAGAACTAGGCCATCTTATAAATTCACTCTTCATTAGATCCATTCGTGTCACCAAACAAGACCGATTCATATTTATCCCTCCCTTTCAAACCTTCTGAACTCTTCACACCATGGGTATTGTGTAGTACCAGTGGATTGGGCGTTGGGAGGGAGTCAACGTCTATCTCAACTGCTTAATCTTATCTAGGGAGTCAGGACATGAGAAAGTCTCAGACTAAAACATTTGTTATGATAAATTTTATTTATTAGTACAAAATTATTTCTAGGCTCTAACAGATTATAAAATCAGAGATTGCAACTCACATGCCTAAAGAAGACAGGTACGTATCAAAAATGTATGAAGTAGAGCATATTCAAGGAAATAGCTGACAGGGACTAGGGCATACTGGAGAATGTGTGTCTCTTAAATAGGCATTTAAATGCAAATTTTTCTCTAGTTTTCAATTGCTGTATAGGTAGTAATGGAGACTAACAGTCTCCCAAATTTTGAATGAAAATTTGTGTTTATTATTATGACCATGAGGCAACACGAGATATTTTAAATTGCTTGCCATAGAATATCTTTAAATTTTAAGAAACATTGTAAGAATAGCACAGAGGGTTCCTGTATACCCTAATCCCTGTTGACATTATTACTAACATCTTACATTACCATGCCACATGTGTCAACTGATAAACCAACATTGATAATTATTCACTGAAATCAACATATTATTTAAATATCCTTCATTTTTACCTAATATTCTTTTTTCTATTCCAGCATCTTATTAGGATTTCATAATATTTGTCTTGTCTCCTTAGACTTCTTTAGACTAAGGTTTTGCAGTTGTTTTTTGGAGGAATACAAATAAAATATCTTGTAGAATATACGTCAGATTTATTTATCATGTTTTCCTTATTGTTTGATGGGCTTTATGATTTTTTAGGGGGTAGAACACAGCTGCCTCCAAAATGGTGAGAAAATAAAATTTCTGTTGTTAAAGCTATGCAGTCTATGGTGTTTTGCTATGATACTCTAGCTGACTAAAACATTGTGGTGTTTTAGACAAATTAAGAATATTTTTTAAATGTTTTATTTTGCCTTCATTTATTTTCTTTCTGATGCTCTTTTTTTTCTGTATACATGTAAGCTTTTAATACACTGTTTTCATTCCTAAAGAACTAGGTTTAATATCTCTTGTACAGAAGATCTGCAGGCAATGAGCCCCCTGAGTTCCGGTTCATCTGAGAGTTTTCTATTTCTTCTTCACTTTTGAAGGGTAATTTCACTGGATATAAAATTTGTGTTTGGTGATTTTTGTCTTTCACATGTTAAATATTTTATTTCTCTATTTTTCTGCTGCATGTTTTTTGATGAGAGTAATTTTAATCTTGTTACTACTTAAAGTTTTTTTTCTGGCTGATTTCAATATTTGTTGCCTTTGTTTACTTCAATTTGAATACTATTTGCTTAGGCGTTTTCTTGTGGCAGGAGAGGGTAGGGGAGTGGTAAGTACGTGATTCAGTTTGATATTATCTGAATTTTCTGAATCTGTGATTTGGTGTTTTCAATAATTTGAGGAAGTTTTCAGTCATTGTTACTGTAAGTATTTCTTCTGCTTCATTCTTTCTTTCTTCCCTTTTTGGTATTCCAGTTACATGTATCACAGCTTTTATCCTGAAGTTCTTCCATATTTTGATCTATGATTTTGGTATCATTGCTTGTTTTTCTCTTTTTAATCTTTAAAGTTGTAAAATTTATATTGGCCTATCTTTTAGTTCACTGATTATTTTCTCAGATGTGTTGAAGCTACTGATGATCCTGTTGAATGTATCCTTCATTTGTTATTTTTGTAATTTATAACATTTCCTTTTTTTCATCATTTTTTTTTCTGGTTACAGTGTCCATCTGGTGTTGTAGGGAGGGTGTCTGTGTGTGTATTTTCCTATTAAAACTCCATTGACCTTAACCACAACTATTTTAAATTCACTGTCTGTTCAACATTTTTGTTATATCTGAGACTGATTCTAATCCAGCTTTGTCTCATTTTAATTTTAATTTTTTGACACAGAGTCTCACTCTGCCACCCAGGCTGGAGTGCAGTGGTAACATCTCAGCACACTGCAACCTCTGCCTCCCGGATTCAAGCAATTCTCCTGCCTCAGCCCTCTGAGTAGCTGGGACTACAGGTGTGTGCCACCATGCTGAGCTAATTTGTGTATTTTTAGTAGAGGCAGGGTTTCATCATGTTGACTAGGCTGGTCCTGAACTCCTGAACTCTTGATACACCCACCTCGGCCTCCCAAAGTGCTGGGATTATAGGCATGAAACACTGCACCTGGCTGCTTTGTTTCTTTAGACTGTGTTTTTTCCTTGTCTTTTGGTATGGGAATTTTGTTGAAACTCAAGCATGCTATAGTTGAAGTAAATAGGTCTTAAAGATGAGGATTTATGTTAATGGGGCTAGTTGAGCTGTGTTTAATGTCTCATATGAGTACCCACCCCAGACTTCAAATTCCTCTCCTGTTCTTGCTTTTGTCTTCCTTCTTGACTTTGGGTTTCCCTTTGTAATAATACTTAAAGATGATCTGAGACTTGCATCTCTTTCAGCTGTAATTCATTACATTATTATATTTGAAGCTTTCTACTGCCACGGAAGCCTGTGAATATGAGGCAAAATTCTAAATATTCTAATGAAGTATTAGTCTTTTAGTAGACCAGTGTTTCAGGAGTACGGCCAACCTAAGTATTCTAATCTCTCTTCCAAGGTCATTTTTTGTTTGTTTTGCTCACTTTTCCCATTCTTCCTCTTCTGGTTGCAGTGTACTAATCTACTGTCTTGAAGCGTTTTCCCCTGTTTTCCACCCTCACCTTTCCCGTTAGGTGGGGTGGAAGTCAGGAGAGGGCTGGAGTGTGAAGGAATCTCCTTCCCCTAGGTTGAATCAAGTTTCAACATATGCTCTGGAAAATTCCTTCCTCAGGATGCTAGGTCTTTGTTAAAGAGAAGACACTGGACTGGTTTCATAATAGCATTTTTTTCCCTACTCCTGCCAGGGCCAGGAGGTAACCTCTCTCAGTTCTTTACAGTGGAAACCTGGTGGGTTTCCTGAGTGAAAGCCTGTAAAGGTGTGAGATTCGCCTTATAACTAAGATCCCAAGGTGTTTCTCATTCTTATGATAGTCTGTGATCAACCTTTAACACTCATCAAAATTACCACTTAGCTGCCCCTAAACATTTAAGATTTAACAGCTTTTGTTCCAGTGAGCAAGTCTCAGCTTTCTCTGTGTAAGTGCTTCTTCCTCCAGATTTTGGGAGATGCAGTTTGCCTTGTAATTGCAGTTCCCTGGTAACCTCAAGGTAAGATTTTTGCTCAGGTTTTTCTTGTTGTAAGAGTGGTGGTGTTGGATAGGTCTTCACATGTTGGACCTGAAACTGGAAACCCCAGGTTACCAATTTTTGATTGAATTATTTTTACCACCTGAATCCGAACAATGCTGTCATGTGTATTTCTTCTATCACCAGCAAATGGATAAGAACACTGGAAAAACCTATTGTTCTTATGACAATAACACATAAAATGCAGATTCTCTAATTTCAGCCGTCCTATTGCCAATGGTAAGAAAACAGAACTGAAAAAAAAATCTACATCTCACTAATGTCTCTCAAAACTCAATTGCACTACAATTGGACCCTATTGGAAAAAATAGTACTTTCAACCTATTATTGCTTAAAATGCCACTTACTATTTAATTACAAAATTAAGAAATTTCAGGCCAGACACATTGGCTCACGCCTGTAATCCCAGCATTTTGTGAGGCTGAGGCAGTTGGAACATCTGAGGCCAAGAGTTCAAGACCAGCCTGGCCAACATGGTGAAACCCCATCTCTACTAAAAATACAAAACATAGCTGGTATGGCAGTGCACGCCTGTAATCTCAGCTCATCCGGAGGCTGAGACAGGAGAATCACTTGAACCCAGGAGGCGAGGGTTGCAGTGAGCTGAGATTGCACCACTGCAGTCCAGCCTGGGCAACAGGGGGAGACTCTGTCTGAAAAAAAAAAAAAAGAAAGAAAATTAAGAAATTTTATTTAATCCCATTTGATAAACTTAGCCTGTGAAGTAATTTAAATACCCCAATCAGGTAATATTATTACATGATTAAAATTTATTAGTATTCCTCTAGGGCCCCAATGCTTTCATTAAGATAACATCTAGATTTTTATGAGACAGTTTTGATAATTTTATGGCTTATTTTATAGTTAAAAAGGACAAGATCTTCAGATTCTTCTAACATCCTTTTATTATATTTTGTATTTTGCTGGTCACTGAGAGCACTGTTGATCTCCATGCTTGAAATTTGGGGATTGACATCTCATAGTCTTTCTAATGTTGCTTCATCAGAGAATGGTGATACTTCATTTGAAAGCCTTACTTTAGTTCCTGCTGGCTGCAAATCCTTGCATAGCATTTTTACTCTGTCAAACCAGTGGGCCTACTGGTCTCTGGGGTAGTGGGTGCCTCTTCCCACCAGGGCAGGATCCATGAAAGCTTCTAGGCTTTTATGTCAGTTTTTATGTCACTGGGAACTGAAAAAAAGCTCTGAAATGCCAAATTTAGATGGCTACTGGGTGTAATAACTGCTAGAGAAATAATTTGTTTTCAGAATTGTAATCTAGTGACAGTGGCCAAAATACTCTGCCAGTGGTATTGCCTTCATTTATCTTTAGCATCTCCATATTCCCTGAGGCTAAGCCGGTATAAGGGAAAAAACAGACATGCATTTAACTCTCCATCTCTGTCCTCCTTTTCATAATTGATTTGGCCAGAAAGGACGATTCATTTCTATACAATTATTTTTTCTTGCTTTATGACTAACACAATAATTTGAGAACTTCAATATTTAATATTTAAAATGCAATTTGGGAATTTTGAAAAATCTTATTTTGTGTAAACCTTGGAGAATGATTCCATTGAATTATAATTTTAAATACAAGTCACAAGTATGTTGTCATTTGTTTTATTTGTATTCATTATTTTTACATTTCTAAACTGTCCTTGGTTAGATGGAAGCCGAGATGTGAGAAGGATAAAGAATGTATACCACACAGTTTAAAAGAGAACATTGCATTTCTCACTTTTAAATGATTACCCTCATTAAAGCAGCAAGTCTCTGAGTTAGGGTTGCTCATGTTCACTCGAGGAATAAGGAAAATGGCAAACTCGGAACCTAGGGCTGAACATAGATCCTGGGCTATTTTCTTCTTGCTGCTTAAGGTTCTACAATCTTTGTGGGGCTCTCATCTGCAAGTTCAGGAAAAAGAAAATTCCTATGTGTCTTCAGAGTGTGCATTTCACATTCATATGACAAACTTTATTAATTGCATACTGTGTGCTAAGCATAGTGCTAGTCGCTGGGACTACAACTGCGAGAAGGGCAGGAGAGGTTTGAGAACAAGGGGGGCTGATCGTCTTCCAGAAGATGCAGGGACATTAACACAAAATTAAATCTGTTGTTATAAATGTTACATTAAAGAGAAGACAGTTTTTTCTTTATATTTAATTTTGTAATTATTTTTCAGCATTTATTTTTCTCTATCTTATATCTCTGGGGATTGTCCTATTTATACACAAGTCTTTATCCCTTGAGGGCCAAGAATAAGATCTTTTCCTAAACATACAGCCAGAATTAAAATAACATTTTATTGACAGTCAAAAAAAACTAAAATTTGACTCTCAGCTCAGTTGCTTTATTGGTTGAATGGCCCGAGGAAAGTCTTTTGACCTTTCTAGACTTAGTTATGCTCATCTATAAATTGGAAGTGATAATAACCATTTACAGAGTTATTATGGTAAATAAGTTAATATATGTGACCATCATTTTTAGGTGTGCTATAGAGAGATCTATAGAGAAATACATGTTAAAAATTTGCTTACCAAGTATTTAACATTCTGGTATTCAATTGCACACAGTTAAGCATTGAAAACAGATTGTGTCTAAATATTAAAAGCCTTTTTTACATAAAAAATATTAAATGCAGTTTATCTAGCAAATTTTCTATTAATGGAAGCAAACTTAGATTGGACGCAAAATAAAGATTTTGCTATTCCAATCATGACTTCATATCCACAAAAGAAGTCCTTAAAACATCGCATCCTTCAGGCAATTTAACACTCAATTCACTTTTTGGCTGCCATGAATTTCATCTAGGAAAAATTTATAAGATGCCTAGTCTCCCAGATACTGGAATTAAATGAACTGTTGAGACTTACAGAAAGAAAACAAGGTTTTAAGGACATACAAAGGTTTTAATAACATATAAAACATTTTTCAAAGACAGTGGTGATGGGAAAGGAAGACTACAAAAATGATAAGACCAGAAGCAAGACATAATAGAGAAACAGTTTATACAGTTTTAGAAGATTACAACATCAGATAATATGTCAAAAATGCACCACTACACATTTGTTTAGGTGAACTAAGGGGAATGTCTGGATTAATAGATACCCTGCAAGGAATGCAGAAAGCCAAAATCAAACAAATAATTCAGGCTTATCCACAAAGAGCCTAAAATGGGTTGGGTAAATACTCAGAAACTTACTTAGAAATTCACTGTGTAATGTGCAGTTCACTTCAAATCTATTAATGAAACTCAAAATAATTTTCAAGGTTGTTTGGATGAGTAAATATAGCAAAGTCATATACATATCTCACTCTTAGGAGCAGGTCTCTTAGATCCCATATTTGTTATTGGAGTAGGGGTGGCAATAAGCTGCTGTTTTTTAAATTTCAGGAGTCTCATGGGTCATATCACTGGTGCCAAAAAATAAATAACTGAATTATGAGATTAACAGTAAAATTTTCATTTTCATGAAGAGGACTATACGGACTAATTCACAAGACGACCCTACTGTTGAAGAAACATTCATTCTTCACACATAAACATGAAGCATACCCTAACTTATGTATGAGCTGCAGTCATGAATCCAGGCACAATATGTCACTTTGGCACCATTGTTGCACAATTGCAAGAAGGCTAGCCAGGGATCCTGCTTACTCTCTGACTGTAGCAGTTATCCACCCAGGGACTGCACTTAGTTTTCTGTGGTCCTCATTAAGCAATCAAGCTAAGCTACCATGTACTCAATAATAAAAAAAAACGAGCCAATGCCATCATATGGCTATCTAGTCAGAAATATATAAACAATTCTTAAATTTCTGCATTCTTGGATGAATCTATTGAGTTCAAACTTGAGAAAAATACAAATACCTGTATTAAGTTAGAACACCAATTATTTAAGTATGAGGTGAGGGGGTCAGAGTTAAGAACAAAAAAAAAAAAAAAATAGAAAGGAAATCTAGGGTATTTGGTTGATATAATTTCCTAATCAGTCAACCATATGATACAGCTACTCCAAATAAAGAAGCAAGTCAGCTGGATAGATGCCTGAAACATCAATTTATAAAATATTTTCATCTCATTTTTCAGAAGAGGAAACAAAGGCATGAAATTTAAGTAACTTGCACTGAATCACAAATCTATTGCTATGTCTAGAAATGGAGCCAGCTCTGACTCCACAGGCCATATGTTATTTTTTTTCTTTTTCCTGAAATAACACTGAGGAGGAAATTCAAAACCATAATACATGAGAAATAAAGAATTACTAGAACTGTAAATGGTTTTTTCCTTGGCATTGGAAAGCATGAAGAATGGTGAAAAATGAGAAAAAGTCTTGATTGTATAGTTCAAATATCTGATGATTTGTTAATGACACAAAAGATAACAGAGAAACAAATAGAATTTAAGGAAAGCAAGATATTTATTGAATTAGAAAAATCTGAAGAAATGAATGGACTACTTACCTGATAATGAATTTCCCTACAAGAAATGTGTTGAAGTAGAAGACTAAATACTTACCAAAAGAATTATCACATAGAGAATTTAAGTATTGTGAAATAGCCATGTCAGATGCTATTAAACTCTGACCCTCAGAATTTTTATGATTCTACGATACTATGAAAGCACACCATAATACAGGAAAATACCTGGACTAGCCTGTCAGGGCTTTGTCCTGTCTCCTTCACTTGATCTAAGTTAACCTAAGAATGGCTAGGAAGAGGTAGGAAGGAAGGACAGATCTTAGCTGCCTTCAGCAGTGCAGCCTCAGTTTTAGAATGAGAGAACGACATCATCCATGATGCTTCAGTTCCCAAGAAACACTCAGTGAGATGATTTAGGCAAGGGCATCATGTTACTCACCTGGATACCTGCCTAATGACCTGCTTCCCCAGAGGACCAAATAACAGCTTATCATTGGCCTAATAATACTCTCCTCTGAGGTCTCCAACCTCTGCTTCCATCCTTCACTGATTGGCTGCATGACCCTGATCTAGTTACAGCTGTCTCATGGGTGTGCTGAGCAGCACTGGCAGTCTTTCAATCTAATTTACTGTAGAAATAAAGAGTAACTCAGAAATGATCTATGAAAGTAGTGACAATACACAGGAGACTTAACAAACTCCTGAGCATCATGCTTGCAGCAGGAGAGATATCCAGGTCAGTAATTTAACAACCAATTCCAAAAATAAAAATGCAAATATTCATCTTATTGCTTATGTATTCGGTAATTCAGATATGCACTGTGGAGTGCTAAGCTGTCATAAGGACTCACGGAGGGTTTCTCATGGTGTTTGATGATGGGAGCATCTCATGTACACACAATACCACCAATGAGGTCCTGGATATTTGATGAGCAATATTTTCCAGAGTAGAAGAAGGTAGATGCATAACCGTTCTTCACCAGGCACTATCATAGGCTATTTGCATGTATTATCACCAAAAGTCTTCACAATGACTGCAATAGTAGATATAATTGTCCCAATTATACTCACGAAGAAAATTTCATCAGTGCTAGATAATTGTCTGGTCCAATTCAGATCTTATTCATTATGATATTTCAGAGATGTGCTTTAACATTATTAATGTGCAGCTTTTAATATATATGTGTATAGTAGTAATATGTACATTTTATTACATCTGTTTTCTAATACATAAAATGTGTAAAATAGCATATCACTATGGTAATAACAAAGAATTATAATGTAGTAAATCACCATAATAACATAATCTAAACATGGTTTGCAATAGCCCATGATTTCTTTCACCAAAACCTGGTTCTCAAATGGAGGCTGGCAAAAGTTCTTATAGTTGGCGAAAATGTGGTTAAGATAAAGAAATTAGAAGGGAGAGAATAGTTAAAAAAAAAAAAAAGAGGGGAAGGGAAACATCAGACTGAGAAATAATACCAGGCAAGCTCTTTATGGGAAGCAAGGAGGCAAAATGCGGGTCCCTGTGTCACTAGTAATCTCCTGGCCTAGCGTATATCAACAAAGTGAGAGAAACAGGTGTCAATTAACTGGGAAGTTTTGGAAGTCCCAAACATTTAGAAAACTCCAAGTCCTTCACCAGGTATACTAAACAGCAATTGAAACTGAGATATATTTGGATGACTAAGGCTACACTGGAATTTCTAACTGTTAGCTGTGCAGGTAACTCCAGTTATTTCATTAACCTTCTAACAACAAATCCTTAATATTACCTGAATGAGATATTTTTCCTTTAATAATAACCAGTATTATATACTGAGATTTTTCTCTGGTTCCTATCACTGCCTTAATCACTATTGATTATGTATTTATAATATGAATTCTCACTTAATAACCCTAGTCTTATGACATTGGTAGCATTATTATCCCTAATTCATAGATGAGGGAATTGAGGCTTAGAGTGGCTGAGCCAAATCTAGTTGACAAGGTCACACATTATTTCAGTTATCAACTGAAGTGTGACAAGCACCCAGAAATTTAATAGGTTGAAAACATACATCATTCTATTTGCTCTCAATTCTACTAGTCAGAGATGTGTAGTATCTCTGGATTCTACCACAGATTAGACTGGATCCAGTGGAGGCACTGTGGGGGCAGCATCACAGGGCTGGACATGGGGGTAGGGGGCATGACAAGACCTAGGGTCTCATTTGGGGGTGGTTTCAATGGCTGGGGGCGGATGGGACAGCTGGGTGAGCCACACATCTGGTATTTATTTTGTTTATTGTAATTATTTATTGTCTGGGTCCCCTGCTATATATCCACAAGTCTGGCATGAGCTCATACTTGCAAAAGAGTTTTCCAAAAGACAAGTCCATGACAAACGTATTTATTAAGTCTCTGCTTGCATCACTTTTGCTAACATCTCACTGGCCCCACCAAGTCACACGAAAAAGTACTTTCACTGTGGGAGAGGATTAATCAAAATCTAGAAGACAACAGACGTAATATTGGCATTTTAGAGAGCTTTGAGAGCCACCAGAAGGTCCACTGGGACAAGGTGTGTGTGTGTGTGCGTGTGTGTGTGTGTGTGTAGGGGAGAGGGTTTGTCGCTTGAGGCTAGAGAGGAAGAAAAGTAGAACTGTGGAATTTCAGACAGATACCATCTATTACTTCAGCCCTTAATTTTACATGTAAATAAACTGGAGCCACAGTAGAAAGGGCCAAGCCAGTCATATAAATCTAACTATTGGCAAAGATTAGATTCAGAATGCAGATCACACCAAAGTCCAATAGGGAGGCTCTAATGGAGAGTTTTCAACACGGGTAATAGTGAAGAATGTTAAGTAGAATGCATAGGTTGAATATATCTTAGGTGGAGATTAAAGAGCCAATCAGTGGAGACTCTGAGAGTTCAACCCTGTGAAGTGGCTTTTAAGTAACTCATTGGAAAATTAATTTGCAATGTTCCTTACTTGCACTGTTCAAGCCAAAACACCATATCCATCTCCCACATCACTGCCTAATATCTTTCTACTTATTATGTCTTTGGAACAAGTTTGTTATTATTGCACTCTGCTGTTTGTTTACAGATCTACATCAGAGTATCTATTTTGGGGTGCGAGCTCTTAAAAAGCAAAAGGTAAATTATCTTAAATACAGTGTAAACTTAAGTATGTCGTAAAGACGTTGGAATTATGAAAATGAGGAAACACTTATGGCCCCTTATATTCATTTAGGGGGTCTTATCTAGAGCATCTCCTATGTAGCACATTTTGTGCTATTTAATACAGAGTTTGTATTTCATTAATTTAAAACTATAAAGTAGGGGTGTTTTGAATCCTTTGTTTTTTCCACAAATGAGGAACTAAAGATGAAGATGGCTAAATGGCTTACCAAGGTGTCATACAGCTAGCAAATGCAACATGCTAGATTTAAAATATGACTATTATCTTTGTGCTGCTTTTTCTTTAGTAAACTAAACTGTAGTCCCAAGTAAGACAGGGTAGAGTATGCAACACTCAGCAAGGTGTGAATGCAGTGTCAAACTTTTACGATAAACATAATTTTTTTTTAAATTATATAACCTCTATGAGTTTGAGTACTTTCATTTGCGAAATGAGAGTTGGACAAGATTATTTCTTACATGCACTTCACCTCCAAAATGTTTATAGCAATCACGGAAAATTGCCAAGGCAATGTTATTCAATGCAGCGCCACCTGGTGTTCACCGATGAGATTAGCTGACACTTCTTGTTAAATGGAAAAAAAAAAAAAACACACACACACACACACACACAGCAAAAGAACTCCAAAATATATGTGATAAATGTGCACTATATACCCAAAATACATCCCACTGAAGATTTTATTCATTTTCTAGTTTAATCTTTTTAAAGTATGTGTTAAAATATCAAAGGCATTAGACTAATTGGATTCTCATACAATGTTGCATACAGGGATAGATACTAGCTTCACATATAAATGGAGTAGATTATACCTGCACATTTCATATTCCCAATAAAATAAGTAACAAGTCCCATCACATTTCTATGGAATTACGGTTAAATACATTTTAATCCCATATAGCTACATGTGCTTGAACAATAACCAGCACTATTGTATTTGAAATGTGTAATTATACACTGGATCTCACAGAGGCAGAAAAATGTATAATTATGAAGTTCCATACAGTATAAAAAAAAACACAACTGTGTGGTGCTAGGGAGAAATCACATGACCCTATCTTATGACATTGGTAGCATTATTATCCCTAATTCATAGATGAGGGAATTGAGGCTTAGAGTGGCTGAGCCAAATCTAGTTGACAAGGTCACACATTGTTTCAGTTATCAACTGAAGTGTTGTATGTTTTTTTTTCATTTAACAAGAATGAAATACTGCCTGTGATTCCACATCCCTAAGTTCAGTGTCTACTTACCTCCCTATACAGCGTAATTAGACATGGGTTGAGTTGGAAGAAAAGCCGTATCTAATACATTAACAGCATCTCTTATTCACAAATAGCTAAAGAGCATTCCACCACGTTCATGCCAACAGCTTCCTCGACATATAATACAAGTAATTTGCCATTCCACATAGAGTCACACTATTATTTTTGCTTTAAAAACAAGACTCTAAAAATATTTCCCCAAACCACTCAAAAATGCAGCTTTTGTACTGGTATATCTCCTAGATGCATGAAGCATAATTTCACAGGGGAGTTAAAGTGATGAGGTACACTCAGTAAGGAAAACGAAATGCAAATGAACAAGGCTAAATGTTGAATTTCTTGCCTGCTTTTTCAATAGATGAGCTCTACAGAGAGTTTCTAAAGGACATGGCTAAAGAATTTGGCTTTTATTTTGAAATTCTTATGACACTTAATTATAGTGTCCTCCACTTAAATTTGCTTAAAAGTTAATTGAATATCTACAGAATTTGGGAGAAGAGTCTTTATAGCAACTCACATGAAAACCTTAGTGCATGTAGGCATCACTTGAGCTAATGAGATATGCTAAGACATTGTCTTGGGCAGTATTAGTAAGTGCAATGTCTAAACCTTAGGAAGTAGCAGCCCCACAATGCCAAGGTAAAGAGTCTGAACATTCTAGGGAAGATAGAGAAATGAAATCAAGTAAAACCAAAAACTGAAAGAACATACGTTTAATCTAATACTAGTGGGAATTCATATGATGAGCAAATAAAAAAATTTGAATAGTTAAAATTACTATGTAAAGTGAAAAAAGGGATGCAATAGAGAAACCAGAAACTGTTTGAGACAAAGTGGGGAAGAGATAACTTTTCTAATAAAGTGAGAGTTGATCTGAAAGATCAATAATAAGAGAGAGGTAGCTTTGCAGGAGTCTCAAAAAAAAAAAAATTACAGGCGTGAGCAAAAACAAATGCAAAGTTCTGAGGACCAAACAATGAAGGAACCAAAGAACCTGGAATGAAAAGAGCACAAGAATTGTAAGCAGTAATCATTTTCATACTCAGTGAGGGAACAAGATTAACATTGTTTGGAAGTTAAACTGAAAAAGGGTAAAAGAATTAAAACATCCTAAAGTCAAATTTTATGTGAAATTAGATCATGTTGTAAGGAAATCCAATTTATTTTTCTCTATGTTAAAGCAGTTATTAATTATTCTAATTTAAAGGTTTTATGCTACACAGCAATTCACTTTATCATTGTATGCTCAAGTTTTGTAGGCATGTCATTTATATCATTTCTTTACAATTAAATGAACATTAATAAGATAAAAACATTTCAGAGTATTAAAAGCTATTTATAGAATCATACATGATGAGTTTGCTGCTGATTTTATAATAAATCAAAATTCTTAGACTCTGAATATTAAGATATATAAAAGAGTTGGTATTTCTATTTTTTTAAGTTAGGCCTAGAAGGAGATTCTATTGGTTCTTTCTATACAAGGTGTGGTCTTAGGAAGAATACATTGTAAAGTTCGTGAATACTAACCATGACTGCCATTCACAAAGCATAAGAACTTCGAGAAGTCACTGAATCTTTCTAAGCTGTTGCTTCATATGTAAAAATATGATTGCAATACATGGCATATGTCTTTAAAAAAATTTTCTCCAGTCTTCTAACATTCTATGATTTTCATGCTTATATGCCATCCTAAGAAAATCCTGGATATTCTTTCCCTTACAGTAGAATTTTATTATTATAATAGATTATTTCCATAATATACATGATATATATTATAAATATATAATACAATTTTAAAATGTGAATGTTCTGATTTTTTTTCCAGTCTTAATGTACTCTGAAATTTTAACAACATGTTCTCCTCTGTCTACCACACATCCCCCATTTTATTTTTAGATAATATTGTTAGTTTCTCATCAGACCTAAATTTCTACTTCTTTTTTATTGTAAGTTCTGGGATGCATGTGTAGAACATAAAGGTTGGTTACATTTTAAAGCAGTCATTGTTCTAATTTTGTACTGGTATTATATATATTTCCTAGATGCATGAAACATAGTTTCACAGGGGAGGTAAAGTGATGAGGTATGCTCAGTAATAAAAAGTAATGCAAATGAACAAGGCTAAATGTTGAATTTCTTGTATATGCATCCCAGAACTTACAATAAAAAAGAAGTAGAAATTTAGGTGTGATGAGACCCTAACAATGGTATCTGAAAATAAAATGGGGAATGTGTGGTAGACAGAGGAGAACATGTTAAAGCTTCAGAGTACATTAAGATATACATGTGCCATGGTGGTTTGCTGCACCCATCAACCCGTCATCTAGGTTTTAAGCCCCAAATGCATTAGGTATTTGTCCTAATGCTCTCATGCCTCTTGCCCATGACTCCTTGAGAGGCCCTAGTGTGTGATATTCCCCTCCCTGTGTCCATGTGTTTTCATTGTTTGACTCCCATTTATGAGTGAGAACATGCAGTGTTTGGTTTTCTGTTCCTATGTTAGTTTGCTGAGAATGATGCTTTCCAGCTTCATCCATGTACCTGCAAAGGGACATGAACTCATACTTTTTATGGCTGCATAGTATTCCATGGTGTACATGTGCTACATTTTCTTTATCCAGTTTATAGTTGATGGGCATTTGGGTTGGATCCAAGTCTTTGCTATTGTAAATAGTGCTACAATAAACATAAGTGCGCATGTGTCTTTATAGTAAAATGATTTGTAACCCTCTGGGTATATATATACCCAGTAACGGGATTATTGGGTCAAATGGTATTTTTGGTTCTAGATCCTTGAGGAATTGCCACACAGTCTTCCACAATGGTTGACCTAATTTATAGTCTCATGAATAGTTTAAAAGCATTCCTATTTCTCCACATCCTCTCCAGCATCTGTTGTTTCCTGACTTTTTAATGATTGCCATTCTAACTGGCATGAGATAATGTCTCATTGTGGTTTTGATTTGCATTTCTCTAATGACCAGTGATGGTGAGATTTTTTTTCATATGTCTGTTGGCCGCATAAAGGTCTTCTTTTGAGAAGTGTCTATTCGTATCCTTTGGCTACTTTTTGATGAGGTTCTTTGTTTTTCTCTTGTAAAGTTGTTTAAGTTCCTTATAGATTCTGGGTATTTGAAATTTGACAGATAGATAGATTGCAAAAATTATCTCCCATTCTGTAGGCTGATTGTTCACTCCAATGATAGTTTCTTTTACTATGCAGAAGCTCTTTAGTTCAATTAGATCCCATTTGCCAATTTTGGCTTTTATTGCAATTTTAGTGTTTTATTCATGAAGTCTTTGCCCTCTTTGCCCATGCCTATGTCCTGAACGGTAGTGCGTAAGTTTTCTTCTAGGGTTTTTATGTTTTTAGGTTTTACGTTTAAGTCTTTAATCCATTTTGACTTAATTTTTGTATAAGGTGTAATGAAGGGGTCCAGTTTCAGTTTTCTGCATATAGCTAGCCAGTTTTCCCAGCACCATTTATTAAACAGGGAATCCTTTTCTCATTGCTTTTGTCAGGTTTGTCAAAGATCAGATCGTTGTAGATGCATGACATTATTTTGGCAGCCTCTGTTCTGTTCCATTGGTCTATATATCTGTTTTGGTACCAGTATCATGCTGCTTTTGTTACTGTAGTCTTGTAGTATTGTTTGAAGTCAGCAGTGTGATGCCTCCAGATTTGTTATTTTTCCTTAGGATTTTCTTGGCTCTGTGAGTTCTTTTTTGTTTCCATGTGAAATTTAAAGCAGCTTTTTCTAGTTCTGTGAAGAAAGTCTATGGTAGCTTGACGGGAATAGCACTGAATCTACAAATTGCTTTGGGTGGTATGGCCATTTTCATGATCTTGATTCTTCCTATCTATCAACACGGAATGTTTTTCCATTTGTTTATGTCCTCTCTTATTTCATCGAGCAGTGATTTGTAGTTTTCCTTGAAGAGGTCCTTCACATCCCTTGTAAGTTGTATTCCTTGGCATTTTATTCCTTTTACAGCAATTGTGAATGGGAGTTCACTCATGATTTGGCTCTCTGTTTATTTATTATTGATGTATAGGAATGCCTGTGATTTTTGCACACTGATTTTTGTACTGAGACTTTGCTAAAGTTGCTTATCAGCTTAAGGAGATTTTGGGCTAATATGTTGCGTTTTCTAAATATACAGTCATGTCATCTGCAAACAGAAACAATTTGATTTCTTCTCTTACTATCTGAATACTCTATTTCTTTCTCTTGCCTGACTGCTCTGGTCAGAACTTCCAATACTATGCTGAATAGGAGTGGTGAGAGAGGGCATCCTTGTCTTATGCCGGTTTTCAAAGAGAATGCTTCTAGCTTTTGACCATTCAATACGATATTGGCTAAGGGTTTGTCATAAATATCTCTTATTATTTTGAGACATATTCCATCAATACCTAGTTTATTGTGTGTTTTAACATGAATGAGTATTGAATTATATGGAAGGCCTTTTCTGCATCTATTAAGATAATCATGTGGTTTTTGTCATTTGTTCTGTTTTTGTGATGGGTTACATTTATTGATTTGCCTATGTTGAACCAGCCTTGCACCCCAGGGATGAAATCAACCTTAATTATGGTGTATAAACTTTTTGATGTGCTGCAGGTATTGGTTTGATGATATTTTATTATTTTTGCATACGTGTTCACCAGGGATATTGCTTTGAATTTTCCTTTTCTTTTTCTTTTTTTTTTTTTTGGTGGTCATTGTGTCTCTGCCAGGTTTTGGTATCAGGATGATGTTAGCCTCATAAAATGAGTTAGGGAGGAGTTCCTCTTTTTCTATTGTTTGGAATAGTTTCAGAAAGAATGGTACTAGCTCCTCTTTGTATCTCCGGTGGAATTCCACTGTGAATCTGTCTGCTCCTAGGCTTCTTACTGTCAGTAGGCTATTAATTACTGCCTGAATTTCAGAAGTTGTTATGGATCTATTCAGGGATTCAGCTTCTTCCTGGTTTAGTCTTGGGAGGATGTCTGTGTCCAGGAATTTATTCATTTCTTCTAGATTTTCTAGTTTATATGTGTAGAGGTGTTTATAATAGTCTCTGATAGTAGTTTTTATTTCTGTGGGATCAGTGGTGATATCCTCTTTATCATTTTTATTGTGTCTATTTGTTTCATCTCTCATTTCTTTTTTATTAGTCTAGCTAACGGTCTATATGTTTTGAAAATCTTTTAAAAAACAAGTAGATAGTTATTGGATTCATTGATACTTTGAAGGGTTATTTGTGTCCCTATCCCCTTCAATTCTTCTCTAATCTTAGTTATTTCTTGTCTTCTACCAGCTTTTGTATTTGTTTATTCTTGTTCCCTTAAGTCCTACTAATCAGAAACTTTAGAAAAATATTAATTGTGGCAAAGTATAGATAACATGAATACCACATTTGAGCCATTTTTAAGTGAACCATTTCATCGGCATTAAGTACATTCACCTTGTTGTGTAACCATCATCACCATCTATCTCCAGACCTCTTTTATCTTGCATAATAAACTGTATCCATTGAATAATAATTTCTTTTGCCAGAAACTTTATGTGTATACCCTCAGCATGGAAAATAGACAGAAGAGATACATAAAAATCAACTGTGAAGGACTTATTCTCTCCTGAGACACGCATAAGATCTCATTTAGGAGTAAACACAGTAATCAACAAGAGCACCCAATCTCTTAAAACTTATAGTTTAGAAGAAAGAATTGAGATTGATTAGGTCCTTGGCTTTCTTATTGGTCACAACTGCCTAGAGGAATAGGAGGATCAGACCACGAAGCCATATGGACTGTGTGCATCATTTTCTGGCTATTCTTAATTCAATGCTCCCTTCTATCTTTGTACACTGGTGTCAAGGAACAGATAGCACAACCCTGTGCAAAGAGGCATATCTTTCTTCAGGGAAGTTGTCTGTCCTTACATGGAACACGTACATTTAACTTAATTCAGTAGTAAAAAAAATCTGGAAGCACAGGCTGTTTGGAAACTACAACCATCTCTGAAATTCTTCTCCACTTAGAAGAGAAGAGAGGGGAATTAATTGGAAGAAAAGAAAGGGAACATGATGAGAATGTTTATTAAATGGCTCTATCTCAGAGTTACATATATATGTATATTTACACATATATATGGAGATGTACTTGTGTGTGTGTGTGTGTGTGTAAGGATAAGATCCTTATCCAGAGATCTTTGTGAATGTTGCATTTTTATTCCAACTTTGCAGATAGATGAAAATCTGCAGCACTTTCATTTGCCCAAGGTAACATGCCTATTAGAGTCGGGGTTCAAGCTGACACCACAGACACTTACATTTGCTCTGTGGTCTAGGAAAGGTATCTGAAGAGGGTTTCCTAGCACTTTCTCATACTTATGGGAGGATCATGTCACTGCTGCATAGCATGACATCAACTAAAACACGAAGGACATGCTGTTCATCGGTAGATTTCGGGACAAAACTAGATAGATTTTCAAATGTGCTCTCTGCTTCTGATTCGGCAAAATTCTTGATGACAGCCATGTCATGAATGTTAGCCTTTCTACTTTAAGAAGCATAAAATATACCTATGAGTTGGCTCTTTCAACACATTTAATGAGAATTTTGCTATTGAAAACTCAACTCTAGGAAACTAGCATGTCCTAGTTGAAATAAAAATAAATTATCATTGGATGTTCTTGTGTTATGTAGTACCTTAGTACTTCATCCATTTACTCTTCACTGTGCTAGGCAATCCAACTCTCTTGTCAACACTCGGGAAAGAATGGTATGTCCCAGGAGATATGTGGATATGTGTATTTGTGTTGGAGGCTGGAGGTATGAACTGCAACAGACTTGGAAAGAAGTCTGTCTTCTTATAAAGAATTAAAAACGATTTGATTTTTGACCATGAAATTTCCATACAGACAAGAAGAACATTTAAACTCTGAAATCACACAGGATTGCAAGAAACTTGTCTGGATAACCGCCAAGGATTTGGGATGAGACATGTCTGTGAGACATTAAGTCAGACAAAATGTATTCTTTTCATGGAAGAAGAACAGAAAAGAAAAAAAAATTAAATAGTCTGGTTTCAATACTTGCTAAGATGTTCTTCAATTTTTTTGGTGGGCAGGGGGTGCTGTGAGGGAAATTTTGTTTAAGATAAAGATCTGCCGATAGAAAATTTAAAAGTAAATTTTTTTCTAACAGAACGTTGAAGAATATGTTATTGTAGGGTGAATGCTGAGTTTTTCTCTCACGTATACTACTTTTTTAGAAAAAGCTATTTGGTACATTATGGACACATGCTGCTAAAGGCTATTTGCCAAAAGCCCCAGATTTATTCTATGTAACCTTTCAAAAATAACTTACCAAATGTTCATTATTTGTATCTAGGTTGAATGAGAGTGGGCATGAGACAGTTTAAAATAAACTATTGAGCTGCTTGCTGATCAAAGGAAAGTGTTTAATGGTGTCACACTGAAAGTGTCATGTCATCTTCCGGTAGGAAAGACATTTTAAGGCCAGACCCTCGTAAGAAATTCTATCATTTCTTTAATGAAAGAATAGCAAAATACTTTTTTCCTCTGAATCACAGCTGGAGCATAACATAAAGAAAACTTAAAAGAATTGAAAGCACAGAGAATGACAGTAAGTCACAGCATCTCATAAATCGGATGAGAACAATTTATAGATATAAAAAATAATTTCTAGAGGCATTTTGCAATGCCCATTTGAGAGGAGCAGATTTCTTTTTACCAAGCAACTAACAAAAGCTTGAGAAAGTCAATAGAACCAATCACATGGTGTCTGATAGAAGAGTGGTATTGCAGCATAGAACTCCATGAGGTAAATACAGTTTGGGAATGTGCAAGAGATTTAGCAGAAACTAAAGGAAGAGAATATAAAGACCGGAAATAAACAGAGCATATTCTCTAAATCACATTGGCTTACCATTTTTATATTGAGAAGGAATTGAAAACTTACACTCTGAACTCACTATAAAAACATTTATTGTTCATGTTATACAACCATCTTTCCACTGACTATACTGGAAGCAATTTATAGTTTTCACTCTGTAGTTTGGGCTCTTTACAAGGATAGCCTTTGGTGGACTTCATAAAGGCCCAGATTAAAGACAACATTTCTAGTCTGAGGGATAGCAGGGTCAGAAAAGCAACAAATATATCAGTCAAGTTATTGTGATCAGAGTATGTAAGAAATGTAAGAAATCTTTCCAACTTGTCATGGTAAATCAGGCTTTTTATTTCTGCCAGTATTTAAACAGCAAACATTTGAAAAAGATATGTAAGGTCTTTGTCTTTGAGGTTCTTTTGCAATCCAGAATAAAGTTGGCAAATATCATTTAATCATTTTTCCTTATCACTTCTATATTGCATTTAATGCTCACAATTTCTCTTTTCTTTAGGCCTTTATTATCTGTTCTAACCCTTTCTTTTTATGTCACTTTCCTATTCTTCAAACTCTTGCTTTTACTGTGAGTCAAAGTAATGCAATAAGCAACTGGAAGCACTGATATGTGTGAACAAAAGACTAGTTACTGACATTATGATTTTACTATTTAAAAAGTATTTCGCTAATACAGCTCAATAAAACAACTCCTCTGTACCTAATATAAATAATTCCAATTTTTACTACTTCTTATACTAATTTGCTTTATACTAGAGAATATATCATATCTTACGTAGTACTGGAAGAAAACAGACTGCAAGGACATGTCAGATAAAAAATATATTACGTGCAGTTTGTGAAATTTAGGGAGGAAGGACTGTTCAGAGGTGGTTGCATTTGAGATGACTCCTGAACAATGACAGATATTCAACAAGAAGAGATATTGGAAGGTATTTGGGGAAAGGGAAATGAAGATAGATGGTGAGACAGACTAGAGAAAGTGCTCAAGGATGGGAAAATGTAGCAGGATATTTGGAAATTGTTCAAAGAATATGATGAGCGTAGATGAAAAAATGGGTGTTATAAAAGTTGCACCATAATGGTCAAACCAAACTTTAAAAAGCAGACAGTGGCTTGATCAGAGCTGTGCTTCAGGTGAGGTGAACCCGACATAGGCTTACAGTCACCTGGTGGGAAGTTATTAGAAGTGTGGGTGAGAAACAGTCAAGAATCTAAGCTATAGTGGAAATATTAGGAACAAAATGAAGGAGACAGAAAATCTGTAGAACTTAGGAATCTGGGTAAGTGCGAAATATAGAATCAGAAAATATTCTATGGTACTGAAATTGGAGGCCTAAAAAAACTGGAAGCCAGGAACGGAAAAAGGTTACTTCATTTGATTTTAGTTATGTTGCATCTGAGGACTATTAAAGACAGTCAATTCATGGTAAAGCTTTTTCATGATCAAAAGTCATCTCTAGTTCAGAATTTACAATAATAATAAAATGTCTGAGCTACTGCTATTTCCCAAACAATTAATTATTAAAGAGAAGATCCATGTTCTGTGACTGCAGCAACAATCACAAGACTAGAAAGAGCCAGGGAAATGTCTCAGCCTGCACTCACACTTAGTGGGCCAAACTGCCTCTGTAGATCTCCCAGCAAGGGTGGTGAATATTGGAAACGGTAGGATTGGAATGACTGAAGAGACTTTCCTATGCCAACTGCTAGTTGAACAAAGTTTAGTAAGTTATTTATCCCCCTGTTTCTTAGATTTCACATCTGTAAAGTGAGATGTTTATAAAGTGATTAGTGATATACACCCAACTTCTTATATAGAGTTGCTGTGAGATTTAAGTGAGGTTAAAGTAAATGTTCCTAAACGTGTCTGCTCTGTGAAGCACTGTAAAGTATGTGGCCTTATGGCACCAGGAGTAACTGTGTGATGTGATGTGATGGTAGTGGATACTGATGATGTTGCCGCTGTAATGACGACAACTATTTCGACCAAAACAGTGATGCTACTTCTGTTATTGCTGCTATTACTGAGACCATTTTTTAATGAAAGGGATCTTCACTTTTCTCAAGAGATGCTCAAGTGGCCATTTTATTATCTCTATCTCCTCCAGAGTCCATAACAAATCAACAGTAAAGGAACAAAAATGGTATAAACCAGAGGAGGTAGGCCAAATGGGGTGACTGGAGGCCAAAAAAAAAGTGAATTAATCAAAAGATGAAAACCAGTCGAAGAGTGGTCACTAATGTTACAAAGAATAAAAAGATGTGGCACAGTTTAGGGAAAGTGGTTTTGAACTAATTTTCTCTGAGAAATCCCAGGAAGTTACAAGAACCAGGAAAAGACTATGGTGTAGAGTGGCAAGAGAAACAGAAATCATTTGAAAACCTCCATACTAAATATTTGACTCCACCCTTTCTCCACACGGTGTAAGGAATATCAGCAGTCAAATGTCCACTACACACAGAATTTCTAAGCCTTTTTCTGGAGATATTTATTTGGAAGAGCAAAATGCAAAATCAGCAGATATGAGGGAAAGTGAAGATGAGGCACACAGTTTAAAACAAGGAAGTAAAATTAACATTTGAAAACTTAATGGTGAGTCCTGCGCCTCCTGCCGAGTGCCTAAAAACAGGGGCTGCCAGATACTTCCTGGGAAGGTTTCTGGAAACATCATCTCTAGACAGATAAACTGAAGATCTTCAAAAAATAAAAAATAAAAATAATATCTGCATATTAATATTTTAGAAGGGAGTGCCCTACCAAAAAAGCTAGCTGTCAATGAATTACTGGATCTAGCTTCAATTCTTTAGTCCATTAGTAAGTACACAAAGGACCTCCAAGTTGATCATTTTAAAGCCTTTCTTTAAAAGGACAATTGAAGTTTATGAAAAGAAAATCTCAAAATTAAGGGCAGAAATAAACATAAAAAAGTAGTATTCAGTCTTGAGGAAAGAGAACTCTGGAAAGTAACAAAAGTAAAACTTTAACTCCTCTACAGTGAGGAGCTAATGCATGCAAAAATCAAAAATGCCATGGAAACAAAAATCAGAAAAACTCTTTAAATGTAAAAGATCGCAAAAATATCCAACTCAAAGTTTTAAAGATAAATTTGAGACTATCTTTTAGAAAGTAGAACAAAAAGACATAAAGCTAGAAAATATGAAGCAAAATTTACTTAAAAAGTCAAATCTAGGAAGAACAATTTCTGACGTTAGAAGTCCCAGGAAGCACAGATGGAGAAAATACAAGAAAACAAATTACCCAAGAAAATTTTCTTGAACTAAAGAACGTGAGTCTACCAACTCCCTGATACAATCAATGAAAAAGGCCAGTTGTCATGGTATTTTCAGACATTAATGATAAAGAGATTTTATTATTATTATTATTTTGTTTTTGAGACAGAGTTTAGCTCTTGTTACCCAGGCTGGAGTGCAATGGCTCAATCTGGCTCACCGCAACCTCCGCCTCCTGGGTTCAGGCAATTCTCCTGCCTCAGCCTCCTGAGTAGCTGGGATTACAGGCACACACCACCATGCCCAGCTAATTTTTTGTATTTTTAGTAGAGACGGGGTTTCACCATGTTGACCAGGATGGTCTCAATCTCTTGACCTTGTGATCCACGCACCTCGGCCTCCCAAAGTGCTGGGATTACAGGCTTGATCCACCGCGCCCGGCCAATAAAGAGATTTTAAAATCTTCTAAAAAGAGGGAGAATGACACATACATAAGATAAAAACTATAACAACTTCAGATATATCAGTAACAACTATGGATTCCAGAAATTAATAGTCTTTAAAATTATGAAGGCAAATGATTTCCAATCTTAAATATTACATGAAGTCAAATTACCCCCACAATGTGATGGTAGAATATTTCCTTATTTTTTTTTCCATGATAGGACTCAGATATAGCTTTTTGCACTCTTTATAAGGTGCCAAAAACTGCTTCAGAAAGCAAAGTAATTTTCTGAAGTGGATCCAATCAGGAAAGAAGAACAAATTATGAAAAAGAAATCCCCATTAAAAATGTACATTCAACAGAGTAAGATAGCACTCAAAACAAAAATAAGTGTATGTGGATAGTATATTATGAAAATGAAAAAAGAGTACATTATTACCTCCAAGAAGACCAAATAGGAAAAAGGGACTATCATTATAATACCTCTTAGCTTTGTAATAGTATTAACGTAGTTATAGTGACATAAAAATGAATTCAACAGAAATAGTACTGTGATGAGACGACAATAGAATTCTAGGTATTTATCTAGCATAAAAATGTACTCTTGCTTAAATTGAGGTGATCAATCTTCCTGGGTTAACTTCCAGGACAGTCCCTAGAAAGGAAGGATATTACGTGAGATGAAGATAAAAGGGAATCTTTCTATTATTGTTGTTACTATCATCATAATTATAATTGTCAGTAGTAATAGTAATAGTAGCGGTATTACAAATCTTGTGACAGCAATTGGTTTTTCAAACTCTATTGTATAAGAATTAGAAAATAAATACATTTTTAAAAAATTTGGTATTTTATCTGTTCTTTCTGTCATTGTTGTGTATTGTCCTACACCATTTCAAAGAAATTGTTTGAAATGTGACTATCAAACAAGAATACTATTTACTAAATAATACTAACTAAATACTTTGATTTAATATTAAATTATTAAATTTTGTAAAAATGATATGTAAACTGACCCATGGCATACAGTATTTAATGAATCAGCACTAACATGACAAAATCGCAGGCTGGTATTCTTACATAGTCTGACATAAGCCTTAAAAACCTTCCCTTTATCTTTCTGAGTATATGTATTATAAAATTGTTTTATGAAACCAGAATTGTGTTTTTGCTCAAAACACAGAAAGTTGCGTGGTAGGAACTTTCTGCTAACGTTATGTATAATGTTCCTATAGTAAGCATTATCAAATGTAGCAACACTCAAGAAATACAAGGGTTAGACTCTCTAACAATTGAGGATCACTATCATTCAGGCAGGGGCTTTTAGAGGTCAGTTGGAACCTTATAATTGAGCATTATAAAACATGGGAATTACCATTACTCTCATATACACTATGTCTTTATGAAGTTTTATTGTGATCTTTAAATCCCGCAGTGACAGAAATGCAAGTTCAAACAGCCTTTGTTCCAAAGAGTCACAGTCTACATAGAGTCAAATTACAGCCTTGTACTTTTAAGACTGCAGAGACTGTTAACCACTTCACTTCATTTCACTAGAGAACAGGGAGAAACACTACTAAAATGAACCAAAGCAAAGGTCTAATGAGACACTGACATTTAAGAAGGAAAGATTTGTTTCATAAGACCAAGATCCATGCTCTATGGACCCTGTACAGATAGAGGTTTGCAGCCAAGTGAAATGTGAGGGTTAGATGCTGTGTCCTTGATATCATTGAATCAGCAGGAGAGAACGGCTGGCTGGCTAGTTTAAATTGTGCATGCTTCAGCAAATTTTCAGAGCCAATTATAAAAGATGTGATTCCCTTGTCATCAAGTGTACATTCAAGAATGTTCATCACTAATTCACAGATCAACTAAAATAAAGTGAGTGAATGACACTGAGTGCAAAAGACCTGTATCCTGTGGTGATTAACACAGGACTTTGGGGAATTGTTCTTCCTAAGATTCCTTTCATCCAATGTTATATAGATATTCATGGTCTTCCTTTAGTTTCAGTGTCTTTTATAGTTTCTGCCTTTCCTTTTGAACCGGAACATGCACCTCACATCTGTTTTCTGACACACCTAGGAGATTCTATCATGCGAGTTCTAAATATATCTGGAGCTGACCATCCTTTCAAATGTTAAACACCTTGTTATCTCCTGTTCTCAAATTTTAAATTATGTGCTCCAATATTTTTATGTTTTGACTAAACCTATGCAAAATTTATTTGCTCTAAATTAAACTTGGGAAATGCTCAGTATCAAAGTTGGTTTCCACACAGCTGAATCTTCTGAGAGATAAAAGCCATGAAATGCAAGCTATGATTTTCATTTTCAGTGATGATTTATGTACAGAACGCAAAGGGTTGGGGTGTTACAGTTTTCATATAAGAGAAGACACAAAGACATATACAAAGTAATGAGACGTTACAGGCTGTTCAGACAAAATGTGTGTGTGTGTGCGTGTGTGTGTGTGTGTGTGTATAATATATGGACCTTCACCCACCGAAATTCCCACAAAAATAAAAAACCTCTGTCTGCTTTATAGTTACTAAAGTAAGTTTGGGCAGACTGTCAACATTTTTGTTATTTAGGTATGTGACTTGTATTCAAAAATGAAACATTCTGGAAGGCAGCAAAACCATTTCTGGAATTCCATATGCTTTAAAACATCCATTTATTAATATAATAAACAAAAACAAGAAGTCTAAGTTATTATAAAAGCACCCCTCTACCCGTTGTGTAAACTATGTGTCCATAATCCCAAATGTTCAAATACAAATTGAGTAATGTAATAAATTATCAAGATACTGAAAAATATGTAAAACAAAAATATCCACACATTTGACTGATCATTTACTGCCAGTTTAAACATATGTTTGAAATCAGTTACAAAAGTTATGTTAATTTTTTTTCTTTTAAGATGAAAGCCAAGGTAAATGGTGTCTATTTATTGATTTTTTAAAGTAAGAAAATAATAATCTCAACACTCAACATAATCATTAATCTTGGAACAGCAGTACATTTTGTTATTGCATCAATAGCAATTTATCAGATTATTTGAAAAAAAAAGACAAACAATAACACAAATCTATTCACTGAAACATCAGAGCACCTGCATGGAAAATAAGGCACTCACTCATCCAATTGGTTGTGTTAATCATACATTATATTCAGATATTTATAAATCCATATATCTCTCATCATCTGTGGACACATGTTAATATTATTTGTCCTCATTAGCAAAGCGATAGAATAGCAAACAATGTGATTTATACAATATTTGTGTTTTTTTCATGAGAGGAGGGAAATATTTGTTAATACCTAGAGGGAAAATGGCCATTTAAGCTGATTGGTCAGGCTATGTTACTTTACATAGATTTTGACAAATAATAGTATAGTGGCAATCATTTACAAAGCATGCAACTAAATTACTAAAAGAGCAATAAATACATAGATATATTTACTTATCTGAAATCTGAGAAAAATAACTATAGTTATTATTTTTACAATATAAAAATGAAAGAAATGTTATTGAAAATTCCTATAACTGGCAGATAATGATCATTATTATTTAATATTTGCTATCTACATGGAATAAAATGGGCTGAACCCATATTTTTTACTTGTTTGTATAAGTGAGCCAAATACTAAATCGTAACTTCCAACATCTTTATTGTTATATAAATACATCAACATACAGTTTTGCATATAAGATTTTTTCATGCACCCATATTTGATTACTAATAGTTTTCATAGCATATAGAAATATGTATTTCACTGATGTCACTGTAGTCCTCAATACCAAGAACATCTGTTTCAATGCTAAGCTCAATATGAGAAATGGGGTTTATTTTGCCAGTTATTCAGGAAGGTCTGATATTTGGTTTCTAGTTCCTCCTTCACATGGTTGGTGATCTTCTATCTGCTTATCACATACCCAAACTCATTGAGTAGAACTTTTTTCTCCACTTTTCTGACTGATTACATGTGTGCAATACTACTCTGGCTCTTCCACAACAAAACTATGGGAGCAGTCAAGCCCATGTTTACCCATTTATGATGCTGTTTATGGTCAAATGAATAGTAAACTTTATTGTAACTAAATATTTGATGACAGATGAAGGAGTAAGCACAGCATCTGCTAAGATAAGCTAAAATGTGGGACTGTTATTTAAAAATGAACCTCACTCAAAGTGAAACAATAAGATTGTATTTGAATAATTTGTATTTGAATTTATCCATTTAGCAACTTGAAATTGGACAGGATCTACTGTACAGATAGATAATCTCAGATCTTCATACATATGCACATATGAGTGTATACTAGAGAGAGAGAGAAAGGGGGAGAGATGAACAGAGAGAGAGAGAGAGAGAGAGAGAGAGAGAGAAAGAGAGAGAGAGGAGATGTAATTTATTATGGGAATTGGCTCACTTGATTATGAAGGCTGTGAAGTCCCATGAGAAGTATATTGTTCTTGCATTACTATAAAGAAATACCTGAGTCTGGGTAATTTATAAAAAAAAGAGATTTAATTGTCTCACAATTCTGCAGGAGGCACATGAAGCATAGTGCCAGCACATGCTTCTGGTGAGGGCTTCAGGAACCTTGCAGTTGTGAGGGAAGGCAAAGGGGAGCCTGCATGTCACATGGGTTGAATGGGAGCAAAAGAGCGAGGGAGGAGGTTCCATGCTCTTTTAAACAACTCATTCATCACCAAGGGGATGGGGATCTGTCCCCATGGTCCACACATTTTCCACCAGGCCCTACTTCCAACATTGAGGATCACATTTCAACATGAGATGTGGAGGGCAGAGCCATCCAAATTATATCAATAGGCCATCTACAAGCAGAGGAAGCAGGAAAACTGGTGTTGTGGATCCGCGTAAGCCTAAAGGTTTCAGAACCATGGAAACCAACAGTGTAACTTTCATTCTAGGCCAAAGGCCCAAGACCCTGAAGGGACTGCTGGTGTTAGCCCCTAAGTCCAAAGGCCAGAGAACCTGGAGTTCTGATGTCCAAGGGTAGAAGAAAGTGGGCAATCCAGATTTGAAAGTGAGATCAAGAATTTGCCCCTTCTCTGCTTTTTCTTTTTTCCCCATCTGGGAATCCAGCTGGTTAGATGATGCCTGCCCACACTGAGGGCCAGTGTTCCCCACTTAGGCCCCTGACTCAAATGCCAACTCCTTCTGAAAGCATCCTCTCACACACACTTAAGGCAGTCCAATTATTTTAATTAAATGCAAAAGCCCCTGGGTTTCCCTTTCGGCAGAAAAGGGATGGGCTCAGTACCTACTGAAGAACTGAGAATAAATAATCCTTTTCCAGCTCTCTGTGTATTCCATGATCCAGTCATGATGACACCCAAAATTAACCACCAACCATCTTTTTTTTTTTTTTTTCCTTTTTTGGAAACAGAGTTTCGCTCTTGTTACCGAGACTGGAGTGCAATGGTGCGATCTCGGCTCACCGCAACCTCCGCCTCCTGGGTTCAGGCAATTCTCCTGCCTCAGCCTCCTGAGTAGCTGGGATTACAGGCATGCACCACAATGCCCAGCAAATTTTTTGTATTTTTAGTAGAGACAGGGTTTCACCATGTTGACCAGGATGGTCTCGATCTCTTGACCTCATGATCCACTCGCCTCGTCCTCCCAAAGTGCTGGGATTACAGGCGTGAGATGTTTTTTAATCTTTAAGAAAATCCTTCCTTATACTTAAGTCCCTCATACTTAATATGTTCTGCTTTTTGGGGGGTCATCCCATGAAAAAGAGAAAATTAGAGTTACATATTTCTCAGTGAGCTTCCCTTAAAAAATAATAATTATGTATTTTCTCTTTCTTTTTCTCTCCCCTTTCCTTCCAGCATCAGAGTTCAACTAGAGGGCAGAAGGAGCAGGAGACACACACTAAGAGACTGACTGCAAGCAATGGGTGCATGTGATTGTGGGGCTGTTTACGCAAGTCCAAGCACATAAGCCAGGCCAACAAGAGGGCAGCCTGGAGCTCTGGGGCAGGAGCTGAAGCTGCTATTCACAGGCAAAATCTTTTATTTTCAGGGAAACTCAATCCTGCTCTTAAGGTCTTTCAACTGATTAAATCAGGTCTACCCAGAATACCCAGTATAATTGCTCCTGCTTGAAGTAAGCTGATTATGAACTTTTATGATGTCACAGAGTATATTTCACAGTACACCTAGATTTAGTGTTTGATTGAAGAGCTGGTAACTGTACCTCCCAGCAGTTAACACAGGAAAATGGGCATTACACTTTCCTTCCCTATACTTCTATTCTTTCTTTTCCCTTGGTAAAATATAGGTTGAGTACCCCTTATTGTAAATGTTTATTATCAAAAGTGATTCAGATTTTCGATTTCTTTAAAATTCTAGAATATTTCCTTATACATAATGAGATACCTTGGTTATGGGACCCAAGTCTAAGAACAAAATCGATTTATGTTTTGTATGTACCTTTGAAACAAAGCCTGAAGTGAATTTTATACATTTGAAATAATTTATACATAATGATTTTAAATTATACATAATTTAAAAACAGTCTTGACTGAAATTTGACTGTGACCCATCACATGAGGTCAGGTATAAATTTTCCATTTGGTCCTCAAAAAGTTTCCCATGGAATAGTGGTCTTCAAGTAGTTTGGATTTTGAATTTTTTGATTAAGGATGTTCAACCTGTATTGGGTACAGAATGTTCTGGTTGGATTGGATTAAGAGAGATATGTACACAGTGAGGCGGCATTGGGAGCTACAATAGTCTAGCATGAGATATCAAAGCCCCAAAGGGCATCCTTATAGGAGGATGGCAGAAGCAGTGATTAACAGTGGGCTATCAGAGCCTGAGGAGAGTGATGCAGCATCTAGGTAAGAAGTGGCTGTGGGAAGGGAGGCCTACTTGGGATGGAAAGGACATCTGTGAGGACAGGCAGATGCAGCAATGGTCTGATACGAGATGTCAGAAATCCTCAGCAGAAAGAAAAGTGTGTCTCTGTGAAGGACAGTGGAAATGGTGGCCAAATAAAGGAATTTTTCTGTGTTTGTATTTATATATAAATGTATATGGGCCAGGCGTAGTGGGTCACACCTGTAATCCCAGCACTTTTGGAGGCCAGCAGATCACCAGTTCCAGAGACAAGACCATCCTGGACAATATGGCAAAACCCTGTCTCTACCAAAAATACAAAAGTTAGCTGGGTGTGGTGGTACATGTCTGTAGTCCCAGCTGCTTGGGAGGCTGAGGCAGGAGAACAGTTTGAACCCAGGAGGCAAAGATTGCAGTGAGATTGCGCCACTGCACTCTAACCTGGTGACAGTGAGACTCCATATCAAAAAAAAAAAAAAGTATATGTATGTGTGTATATATATGCACGCACACACACACAGGTGTGTGTATGTGTGCATGTATAATATATATTTTCCCTAATTTCATCTACACATTTGGCTTGGGAGCAGCAATATTTCGGTATCTCAGTAGCAATAAGCACACACAGATCCCAGTTTTTTAGAGTCAAATATCACTCTCCACCTACAAATCTACAGCTCCTTGAAGAAATAGCTTCTCCAGGACTGTGACAGGTTATGTATGAGATGAGTCTGTAATATCTTACTACATCAACAAATAAAAAAGTTCTCGAAGAATGATAGCCAAATTCAAAAAGAATATAGAAGCCACTTTCTTTCTACAGGACTCCCAGTGGGTAAATCTGGGGAAATTTGGGGCATTAAATAATAAAAGTAATGAATTACTGCTTACCGAATCAAAATTACATCTTTTTTCATAAATAAATAAAGTTAATGGAGAAAAGGATATGATGATAGTCTCAAATATCTCTGTTCAAAATAATTATTTACAAAGGAAAAGAGATTAATTTCACAGAGAAGTCTGACAGATACTGCCATTATCAAGTGATCGAAGGTAACATCATGAGTAATGAGACAAGTTGAAATCATGAACCACTTCAGAGAATGCAATAAGAGATGGCATCACTTCTTTAATATTTTCGCTAAAGATGAATAACCTCAATCTAATCATGAGGGCATATTAGACAAATGGAAACCAAAAGACATTTCAAAAAATAGTTGGTCTCCAACATCCCAAAGTATGAAAATGCTGAAAGTCAAGAAAAGACTGAGGAACTACTTCAGATTAAAGAAGCCTGGGCTGGGTGCAGTGACTCACATTGGTAATTCCAGAACTTTGGGAGGCTGAATAGGGTGGATCATGAGGTCAGGAGTTCGAGACCAGCCTGGCCAATATGGTGACACCCTGTCTCTACTGAAAATACAAAAATTAGGCGTGGGCGCATGCGCCTGTAGCCCCAGCTCCTCAGAAGGCTGAGGCAGGAGAATCACTTGAACCTGGGAAGCGGAGGTTGCAGTGAACCAAAATGGTGCCACTACACTCCAGCCTGGGCAACAGAGACTCTGTCTTGGGGGAAAAAAAGAAGACTCCTGAAAAGACAGAATACTAATTGAAAAGACAGAATGTTCATTTTATTCTTTCAGTCACTTTGAGCAGAATGCAGGATACATATTTTTATTTTGGTTAGATATTAAGAGACCTGGGCATCACTAAAATAAAGAGCTTGACTAAGATAACATAGTACATTTCAAATGTCTATAAAAAAAGATTTTTAGTTTGGGAGAAATTTGGCAATTATACATCTATTCAGTTCTTAGAAAACGTAGGGAACCAGCAACTATTCTCCAGTATTATTTTTGGTATATACCATGGAACAGTGCTGTTGAAACACTATTGAGCATACACAACACCCAGGTAGCTTATTAAAATGTCCAGTGCCAATTCTGATTCTGTGAGTCAAAGGTGAAACCTGGTGTTCCAAATTTGTAATGAGCTTCCAGATAATGCTGATGCATCTGGTTCACAAACCACACTTCAAGTCTCAAGGTTCTTGGCTAATACAAGGCATAGGCCTGGTAGGATCACTCTCTGAATGATTAGAATAATACCATACATACTGGTCCTGGACTCACATGCCTAAAATAATGTATTTAAATATATCAGAAATGAAAATAAATGTGTTTTCATAGGTTTAATTCCTTGAGAAAATCGTATGTCTATGCTACTTTTAAGCTGGCTGTATGCAGCTGAAAATCACTGTGATAGCTGTGTGCTTGCCTTTCAATGCCAGTAGAACCAATTAATCCTTTTTAATGGCTGATCAAAGTTCTCAGTCCACTCCTCCTGTCTCAGAAAATTTAATCTTGTAATCTCCAACTGGTTGGATACACCATGGTTCATGTTTTGTCTGCCCCTGAAACAGCATAAATGGGCCTCTGACAGGGACGGCGATTACATTAAACAGACAATTAATGTGATTCTTTGTGCCAACTCCTATGAAGTTTAGCCAAAAGGCTAAAGTGACACAGACTAAACATTAACTGTAAAATGGAAGGGGCATGGAGGAAAAGTCCTGGAAATTCGTTATCGGGAAAGAAACTATATTACATTCAAGGAATATAGCTTCTTCTAAAATCTTTGTGACTAAAAATTATAACCAGCTGGCACCAGGAGTGCCTTCTTAGAGATGAAAGTGCTTTGATCTAAGAGAATAAATCTTTGAATTTGAATAACTGAGTACATTAGAATCTTATTTTTCAAGGATATTGTTTCACATGCTATTTGCGCACCTGTTTTCCCAGAATCTTCCATAAGAAGGGAATTCCCCACTCTTTTATACCCTAGCTTTGCTCTAAAATGTCACAATTAATAGACTACCTAAGTAAGTATATCAAATTATTACCAAAGATTTCTCTCTCTCTCTCTCTCTCTCTCTCTCTCTCACACACACACACACACACACACACGGAATTTTTTAAAAAGTAACAGTGAAAGTTTGCACCCTCCAATCAAATTGAAGACAAGTACAGTTATCAAATATACACTTTAGTAATCCAGGGCTTTTGCCAATCTAGATAAAGATCTTAGATAAATCATTTAGAAAAAAAATCTCATAGATACCCTATTAATTTAGCCAAGAAGGTTTTATTAATATATAGTAATCCTATAAAATAGGTTAAAAAATGTCCAGGAAAAAGAAAGAGACAGAAAGAATATAGCAGTAAATGTATGCCATCCTAAAAGGGTAAGTGAAATTTGATTTAGCAAAGCGCAACTAGAGGTAGAACAGAGAAATGGCATGCTTTCTATCAAGGAAAATAACAGTCTATGTTTTCTCTATAATTGTTTCTGAGCCTTTTAAGTTTAGCAATATTCTAGTTTTGCCTTAATAAGTCCTATTTACTAGAAATAATGGTAATTTTTTGGCGGGGGGTGGAGTCTCACTCTGTCGCCAGGCTGGAGTGCATGGTGCGATCTTGGCTCACTGCAACCTCTGCCTCTCAGGTTCAAGCCTTTCTCCTGTCTCAGCCTCCTGAGTAGCTGGGACTACAGGCACATGACACCAGGCCTGACTAATTTACACACACACACACACACACACACACACACACACTATTTATTTGTCAGTAGAGATGGGGTTTCACCATATTGGTCAGGCTGGTCTCAAACTACTGACCTTGTGATCCACCTGACAAGGCCTCCCAAAGTGCTGTCATTACAGGTGTCAGCCACCACACACAGCCTGTATTTGCTTTTAAATAAGTCAATACAATATATGAAAAAGAGCATGATATGGTTTGAGTATTTGTCACTTCGAAGTCTTATATTGAAATGTGATTCCCAGTGTTGAAGGTGGGGCCTGGTGGGAGGTGTTTTGACCCTGGGGGTAAATTCTTCGTGAATGGCTGGATGACCCTTCCATAATAATTCCATATGAGACTTGGTTGTTTAAAAGATCCTGGCACTCTCTTCCTTTCTCTCTTCCTCAATCTCCATGTGACACAACTGCTCTCCCTTTGTCTTCCATCATGATTGTAAGTTTCCTGAGACCTTACCACAAGCAGATGGCAGTAACATGCTTCTCATATAGCCTAAAGAACTGTGAGCCAAAACAAACCTTTTCTAAAATAAGTTACCCAGCCTCAGGCGTTCCTTCATAACAACACAAATCAACTAACACGGAAAACTGGTACTGAGGATAGGGATGTTGCTATGAAAAGACCTAAACATGTAGAAGAAGCTTTGGAACTGTGTGACAACAAGAGGTTGGAAGAGTTTGGAGGTTTCAGAAGAGGACAGGAAGACAACAGAATGATGGAAAGTACTGAGCTTCTTAGAGGCTGGTTAAATGCTTGGGACCAAAATACTGACAGACACATGGACCTAATTTTTCAGTTGACACTACATTTGTATAGGCCTTCAAGTTTATTTTTTGCATGCAATTTTTGTCAGCTTTTGCTATCAGAATTATATTTGTGCTGCAGTTACCTTCCATTACTTATATGTTCTGAAATGGTTAAAATAATAAAGCAAGCATCCATTTCTTGAAATCTTGGCTGAACTTGCCTGAAATTTGCATTAATTCAAAACTTTTAATGATGATAGGGAATCATTTTTAAGACAGTGTTGAATTACTTTCATGCTTGTTGGCCAATGAATGGTCTATATTTCATAGATCAATTTACTTGTGACTATTTGAAATTTTATTTAAATTGCTATAACTTGTGATATCCTTTTTTTCACCATTTGACCATATAACTTTATTCACTGAAAATGCCTTGCCTTACTTTCTGATTTTTATATCAGGAATTAGAAAACTTTTTCTAAAACTCTAGACAGGAAATACTTTAGGCCTTATGAGCCAAAAGGCAAAATTAAACATTGTGTGTAGGTACATATATAATCAATAATACATAATTATTTAAAAATATAAAAGCCAGTCTTTGCTGGTGAACCTTCAGAAGAAAGAAAGAGGGAAAGAAAGGAAAGATGAAAGGGAGGAAGAAAACAGATGGTGGTCTGAATTGTGCCAGCAGGTCATAGTTTGCCAACCTCTGCTTATGCTATTTATATTAGTTTAGTAAATTTTTAGTTTGGGCAAGCAAGTAAAATACAGCACAAAGATAATGGAGGAGTTTGATATTTATTGAGCAACTACAAAGGGCTCATCCTTTATGAGAGGGGGTTGGATGCTTCAAGAAAGGCCTTTCTAACTTGTTTTTAATTTTTCAGACATACATACATATATATGTTTTCATAAACAGTCTGTAATATTACAGTTTGCTTACTCACTTTTATTTTTCCTCATTCTTCAAAAGCCATAACAACATAATTTACCCATTTTCACATTTTCCTGCGGGTTCACATACTCACATAAGAATACATACATTTGCATCTATAAAAAGTTTACTTATTGTTAGTGTTTTATGAGAATAAATTAGATACACGTATATTCATTTTTCCTTTTTTTCTAAAAAAAAATTCAATAGCACCTCGCAGAAATTTCTCCAAATGTACTGAGAGAGTTCTAGTTCATTGTTTCTAACGACTCTTCGATTTTACACAGTGTGTTGTTTAACTCAGATATTCAGCAGCTAAGAGACACTCATTACGGTTCCAATGATATTGCATTTTATAAGCTTTTGTTTTCTTTGACATGTCATATTGCATACATTCATATTTATATATTTATCATTATTTATTGTGTGAGATATAGTCTGATTAGTAAAAACTGAAGAATATATTTATTTAAAATTTTAATAGATGTTCCTTGTTTACCTTCTAATAAATGGAAGCAATTCACATTTCCAGAAGAAATATATGAGTATCCTTTTATCTACACCCTGCCAATAGGTATTAAAACATTTTTTAAATTTTTGTCAGTGTATTTAGTATAAAATACTATTTTAACATACTTTTATAATATATTTGAAAAAGAATTTGAAATAAAACATGTAGAAAGGCAGTTGAAAGTAGTATAAGAAATTCCTGAAAATCAGTAAGACAATAACTAAGACTCAATTTTGGAAAGTCAATTAATAAAAGAGAAAATGCAAGTATCAATTATAAAAGAAAACACATTAACAAAAAAGGGACATGAAACAAACTTATAATGGGCATTATGTGTTAGGATCTATTTCTGAATTCCCTGTTCTATTTCTACTAACTTGATTACAGTGGTACTATTGTTTTTAAAATTTTTCTCAGCTATTTTCATCAATTTTGCTTCCATAGAAAAGTTAATATTCTAGGCCAGGCTCAGTGGCTTGCGCCTGTAACCCCAGCACTTTGGGAGGCTGAGGTGAGTGAATCATGAGGTCAGGAGTTCGAGACCTGCCTGACCAACATGATGAAACCCCATGTCTACTAAAGATACAAAAATTAGCTAGGTATGGTGGTCCAGTCCTGTAATCCCAACTCCTCGGAAGTCTGATACAGGAAAATTTCTGTAACCCGGGAGGCAGAGGTTGCAATGAGCCAAGATCATGCCACTTCACTCCAGCCAGGGTGACTGATCCAGACTCCATCTAAAAAAAAAAAAGTTAATATTCTAATTGGAACTGTAGTAAATTTATATGCTCTTAATATAAAATTAATGAATTTATCATATGAAGTCATCCTGTCCAACAAGATGATATATGCTTATGATCATTCATACATTTCCTGATTTCTTTAATAATAATTTGTGGTTTATTTTTATAAAATTTCTGTATGATTATAATTTCTAAAAGTTTAAAAATTTTGTTTATTCTTGTCAACGGACCTTTTGTAACATAGAGCACAAAAATAATTTGACGAGTTTGGTATTTATTGAGCAACTATAAAGGGCATATTTAACTTCTGTCTAGCCCACTTACAGTTATTTAAAAATTTATTCTAGCAGCACACTACAACTTCCTCTGTGTTTTAGACATGCACAGTTATGTTATATAACATATAAAGTATGTTATATACTTTATTATATACTTTATATAACATATATATGTTATATACTTTATATATAACATATAGACTATGTTATATACTTTATATATAACATATAAAGTATGTTATATAACATATAAAGTAGACATTATATGTTATATTCTGTTTTCAATTTTTATAGTAGGTTTTACACGTTGACTCACTACATTCACAGGCCAATATTAAATAATAATGGTGACAGACAATTAGCTCTTTATAGTTTTATTGAAATAGACATAGTGTTTCACCATTGTTCAATGAATGCCACGGAGTTTGAAAAGTATTAATTATGAAACTGTAGTATTTACTGCTGTTTATATTTTACTTAAAGTATTATTTAAAATAACAGCTAAATAATATAAAATTCATTTTCAGTATATACTCATACAACCAAATGGTTTTCTTTGTTAATTGGTTCTTATAATGAATAATGAACATAGATTCCTGGTACTGAATCACGTTTCCTGCAAGGAACCGACATTTCCATAGTGCATTATTCTTATTAGGATGGGAATAGATTGTATTTTATGACACTTTATGTATTTTTTGATAGTTTAATTTTTTTACCTATATACATGTAAAGGGTTGTTCTGTAGGTTTCTCTTTTTGTGTGATATTTGTCGGATTTTATTTCTAAAGGCATACTGACTCTTTAAGGTGATCTTGAAAATTTTCCATTTGCTTTTGTAGCTTACACACGTTTTCAAAATATGAACATCATCTGCTCTTTAAAGGAGACCAAAAACTTTTTAGTAAACTCTTCTAATCCTACTGTCTTTTTAACAACACAGTTTAATCACTTTGCAATCTTATCTATAAATTATCTATTGTACATTTCCACTTCTTTTGTGTCAATTTTTACAATTTATAAATTTCTTGGAAATCATTAATTTATCTAGGTATTAAAATAAAATGTCTTGGAGTTGCAGATTTTCACAAAATTTTAATCCTCTCCTTTATCTATAATATAATCTATTTCCACCTAATCTTTTCTATTTTTGCTTGCTTTCTTTTCTTAATCAGATTAATAATCTTTACTGACTTTATAAAATTTTGACAAAATATTATGAAGTAGTTATTATCTTTAGTTTACAGATGAGATATAAATTTATCTCAAACAAGAAATATGTATTTTAAATTATAAAATCTTGTTATCTGTGTAGGAGAATTGGGCATTTTATGGTGCTGGTAAACTTACCACTTAAGATAGTATCTTTGCTACGAATTGGACAAATGAGAAAAATTATGACAATGCTGTTTTACTTCAATAAATTTAACGTAATGAAATATTTAAATTTATGCAGAAAGAGTTTACTGACTTGAAATGTTCACTGCAATGTAATATAAAATCTTTAAAAAGGAGATAAAATAAATAAGAAAGCTTCAAATTAAAAAACAATGGTACAATAATATAATGAAGAACCTACAAACTATGCAGTACTAAAAAACCTGCTGTCACATCACTCATATGGAAAAATATTTATAAAAAGTACTAAAAGGGCAATTTTACATCTAATCTGATAATTTTTAAAAGCACTGCTAAGGTATCCATACAAAAAATATCTGAAATGTTCATGTTGATTCAAAGGATTAACATTCTCAATTTCTGGGGATATAATTATGTGTTAATTATTTGATTTACTTTTATTTTCTATAATTATATGCTTATGTTATAGAATATACAAATTTTATTTTCATATATCAAATAAATATAATTGCTTTGATAATATTATAAGCAACAATGCTTTTGAGTTCTCAAACTTTCAATGAGTCAGAGAAACTTGAAGGACATTTATGCTATCAATGTGCAGTCACATTTGCCTGGACTAAAAGACACAAAACAATGCTACCAGCAGAGTATATAATTCCCATGACATTTCATCTAAAATTTCTACCTGTGAACTCTGACTTTTATCCACATCTATCTTCAAATAATACAGATTTAGTATAGATTCTTGTAGACTCACCACTACTGGATTGTAATCTCCATAAAGCCAAGGAACATATTGCAGTCACCTTTGTATCCTCTATTGTACATATCATAATGATTTCAATAATGTAACAGATTTGTAACAGAATGGAAAAGTAAAGGACAGTTAGTGAGAAGACTGCTGCTACGTTTTATGTTTCATGAAGAAAGTATGTCTTTGCTTGGGATCCCAACAAAGAAAGCCTAAGACAAGGGGAAAATGTCAATGTAATTTCAGAGCGACAAGAAGAAAAGAGAATGTAGGCATGAGAAGCAATGCAAGGTAATGACTTACTATGTTGGCCATTCCTCCTTGACAAGCTGCAAAAATGAATAAAAAAGTACATCGTTCAGCAACTTGGGATGTCTTATGCAAATCAAAATGAGGAGCAGCTCTTCAGAACAGTATACTGAAGGAAAGAAGGGAGGAAGAGAGAATTTGTCTGATTGTGCATCTGTCCTGTTTCTCTCTTTACTCAAATTTGTTCTCAGAGGGGTAACCTACAAAGTTTCCTTCCCCCAGCCAACACAAACTCCAAATTGTCCAAGGTTTTGGCAGCATCTAAGGAAGTCAGAGCACATGTCATCTCTGAAAGTGCAGGGAGAAACCTCGAGTTCCAGGAATGGGGCTGGTGGACTGTGAGAGACACACCTCATGGGCCATTTTGGGATCAACAGACCTTTGCAGGGGGTGCAGGTGACCAAGTAAGCAGTATGGAAGGCAGTTTGACAAAGAGGATTTGAGGAGAGGCAGAAGATGTATCCAATACAAGGTTGTATCTAATTTCTCTGGAATATAAATAAATCATTACTTTGCTTGAGATTACAAAGAAGTAATGTGTCAGTACTTCAATGATATTTTGAAGTATTATTCAAATAGAAAAAAATTAAATTAAATTTCTCTATGTGAGTAAAACGAGAACAGTGCACAATGTATTCATGCAAAATCTGTAAATAATTAATACTCAATGTTTGCTATGGTCTAGCCCTGTGTCAGATGTTACATTTTACTTTTTAAAAATTATCACAAGGGGCAGGGCCCAAGTGGGAGGCCTAAGCAGGTGGATCCCTTGAGCTCAGTAGGTCGAGAATAGTGTGGGCAACATGGTAAAACTCTATACCTATAAAAAACACAAAAAAAAATTAGCCGGGTGTGATGGTGTGTGCCTGTAGTCCCAGCTACTTGGGAGGCTGAGGTAGAAGGATCACTTCAGTCTGGGAGGCACAGGATGCAGTGAGCCAATAATGTGTCACTGCACTCCGGCCTGGGCAACAGAACAAGATAACGTCTAAACTAAACTAAACTAAAATAAAATCACATGGCACAAAATTTGTAAAAGTAGATGTTATAACTCTAAATTTAAAGATTAGAAAACATATTTGGAAATTCTGATTTTGTCTGAATCACATAGTATGTCCTAGAGGTGAAATTTAAGGCCAGGGTGCCACACAGGGCACTCAATGTACTACACCTAAATTTCATCAAGACAAATTACTACAAGGCTGCAACTGAGAATTCCCTGAATATGGCAAAAAGAGTGATTACCAAGAAGGATCAGTCATCCATCAGTACCAAAGCCAACAGGATCCCAGAGTGAAAATGCACCATCCACAGTTAAGTCTGAGTCTGAGTTTGATACTTCATGTAAATTTTGTGGCAAAGGTCTGAGAGTGATGGAGACTTCAGATTTTTAACCTGAAGATCAGAGAGTTATATAATACACTCAATTCCATTCTTCCTTTATAGGCATGTATCTGGCAGGCCTGAATAGTGTGTTAGCCCTTGTTGAGACAGACTACCCTACATATTGCATAAATCTAGTTTTAGAATCTGCAAAGTGAACCAAAGTCTGTACAATACTGAATTCACCAAAGAAAGGTGAAAAATCAGTATCTTGTAGGTATGTTTTTTCCCTGACATATAAATGTGTCTATATATTTATTTGATGTCTTTTACATTTGGACACTTAGCATATGCTTTTCAGATTCTGATTGCTGTCTTGCCAAAATAAATGTTACTGAGCCTCAAACCTGACTTTTATTTTTCCATAAAATATCTTATTAAAAAGAAGCAAAGCTAAAACCATAATTCTGTGTTTGAACCTCTATTGTGGCTTAAGATGTGAAACCTTTTTACTTCACATTGAAAATACCCAAATAATATTTGATTATGGTCACTAGGTATAGTTAATTAGGATCTGATCCTACACATTCAAGGGTTTCCATTTAGACATATACAAGTTGATAACTTATTTGCCCAATTAGCTGATCTCATTTCATTTAATATGGCCCTGGCTATATCTGAGCAACCATCCCTTTCAAGGTAAAAGGGTGCTGCATTTATCCCTTTCAATGCAAAGTATGTTACTTTGAGAATCAAGAATTGATAGGGCAGATTTTGTTGTCTGAACCACTAGCTTATATTATCCACCTCTCTGACTTTTATTTCTCTCTCACTCACCTTTCAAATTTCAATGACACTTTTACAACGAATGTATGTAAACCTTTTTCAAATTAAAATTTTACAAATATTTAATGTAATAAAACCATGTTAGTATGATATTTTAAGGAAATGAAACCAAAAAGGTCTTACTAGAGATATAAAATTAGTCTCCAGTGGCCTTTTAATAGATTCTTTTGAGAGTTTAGCAGGATTTGTATCTGGAAGAAATGTGTTTGTCACCCTAAGGAAAAAAAAACATTGTTTTTTTTTTCTGTTTTTTAATTCACATCTCACTCGGATCTCAATTCTTAGTTACAAGGCCAATTTGCTTTCATTAGCAGAAAATTCTACAGGAGTTACTGGTGACCTAAGTGAAGTTGCTTAGCTAAGGTTCAAGCTAATGAGGTTCTGTAACTGTGGTTTTCTCTTGTTTCTTTTATCTGAAGGAAAAACATGTCCAGGGCTTCTGAACACTAAAGAGAAAATTTTGGCTTATACCACCCTTCAGTCTGATGCCAAACTTCCAGTGGAATTCAAAATCACATATTCTGAATTTTATTCACAGATTTTATCCAACTAGAATAATCCTTCATTTTGGCAAACTAATTTGACTTAAAATTTCCTGATTTTAATGATTATGTTACTTGATTAAAATATTACATGAAAAACAAGTGTTTTGTTTTGTTTTTCTGAGAGACGTTAAGACAAAACTTTCAACTGGAATGCTAAAGGTCAGTTGTTTTGCTGTGTAGAATTTTGAACCATTACACTCATGTTTATTCCAGAGGTCACAAAACTTGGAGCAGCATTTCCTAACTCTGTTTAAAGCTGCTATGCAATGAAAACTCTACCAGAAATCTGGAAATTAATGAGAGGTAGTACAAATGAAGGAATGGAAAGAAAGACTCCACTTGAAAATTGTCTTGCCAAGAAGGAGGCATGGGAGAGGTCATCCTTGACACCTGTTCCTCAAACCAGCAAGATTAGATATAACCTTCAGAATTACATAATTTCCTTTGCAACTACAAGGCACTACCAGTTTTGAGAACATAGCCATCTGCTATACTATGGTCTGAATGTCTATGTCCCCCAAAAGTTTATGTGCTAGTTTTAATCACCAGTGTGTTAGAATTAGGAGATGGAACCCTTGCGGGGGTGATTAGGTCATTAGGGTAGGGACTCAGCAGTGGGATTAGGTACACTGTGCAGGGGTCTCAGTCAGCTGCCTTGGCTTTTCCACTATTTGAAGACACAGCCAGAAGTGGCTATCTACGAAAAAAATAGGCACTCGCCAGACATCAAATCTGCTGATGCCTGGACCTTGAACTTCTCAGACTCCAGCACCATGAGAAATAAATTTATTGAAGTTTATAAGCCATTCATTCTAACGTATTTTTTTATAATGGCTTGACTGGATTAAGACACCCTAACTAAATATTTTCTATACATTTTTATATTATCAAATTGTAAGCTGAAAAGAAATACAATTTGAATTCCTTTTCCTGCCAAAAACTTTTCCAAAAAGGGAGAATTCTTCTCATTATTTGTGGCTTACTGATATACAATTATTTCTTAATTGACTTTTGATAACCACATCGAATATTTAATGCTATACTATCATTAGCAAATTTATTATTAATCTAAATCATACAATTGTGGCAACTAAGTTGGCTGCATTTAAGCATTTGCCTCATTGATCTTTAATTACACTTATAAAAACTACATGGAATAGAAAATTTGCTAACTGGCACAACTCCATTTTGTTGCCCATTCGTGAACATGTCATGAAAATTTGTCAAGTGGAAACTAATTTTTCAGTGGTTTATTTTTTCTTTATATAATGTACAAAGTTTCCTTTTCTCTTGATAATTCATTTTTAGTTTATTCATTACTAAATAATGAATATCCACTGTGTTCCAGGCAATGTACTAGGTGCTGGGTTGAAAATGATGAATAAGGTGAATAAGTTCCCTGACATTATGGAACTTGTATCATTGAGCAGAAAGTAGATAAGAAGTTATAAATATCCTTCAAATTGGTAGTAAGAGTATTAATAGGGAAAGAAAAGAGGCAAAAATAAGTTGAGACTTGAAGGATGGAAAGTACTAAGCCATTGAATATGCCAAAAGAAACAACAGCATCATCTAGGCCATATCTTTCCCCAGAATCCTTCACCATAAACCAGAGAAGCTGGAGTCGGTGACTTAACTTCACTGTGCCTCCATTTTTAAATCTTTCAAATGAAGATGATTTCAGAGGGTCATTGTGAAAATTAAATGTGTTAATTTACATGAAGCAATTAGAACAGTAACTGGCACACTGTACTTTATAAATAATGTCTATTTTATCACCATTCATACTATTACCATTTTATGAATTTTAGAAACTCCTCTTAGCAGCTGTATTAACTTGTTCCTCACCCTATCTTAACTACCCAAATTGGGTAGTGAGATAAGACGGTGGTGACATTTGCTGTAGGTTTTCTCCATACCAATTACTGTGCTACCAATTTTATGTAGAATAGTTCAATTAACTCTCACAAAGAAAACTATATAGGCAGGTGCAATCATCCCTACTAGGCTGTAAGTTTCATGATAGCAGCTACTGAGTCTGTCTTGCAACTAACTCTATTACGGTTAATCTCATGTGTCATCTTGACTAGGCAAGGTGCCTAGTTGTTTGGTCAAACACCAGTCTTGATGTTGCTGTATTGTTGTTGTTGCTAACGGTATTTTTACATGAGCTCATCATTGGAATCAGTAGACTTTGGGTAAAGCAGATCATACTCTCTGTAAGGAAAATAGGCCTCATCCAAACAGTTGAAGGCCTTAAGAGAAAGTACTGAGGTTCCTGGAAAAGAAAACAAATCTGCCTTGAGACTCAGCCTGCAATATCACATCTTATGAGCATTTTCAATCTGCCAACCTGCTCTGAAGACTTCAGTATTTCCAGTTCCTACAATCATGTTAGCCAATTCTTTAAAATAAATCTCTCCCTATATATATAAGATCGATATTTAAAGAGAGATATTATATATAATGTACATATACATAGAAAGATATAGATATATCTCTATATATACACATATATTTATACTCACATCTATCTATACCTACATATAGAGACATATATACTTATAAAGAGAGACACACACACACCCTATCTATCAGTCTATTTCTTTGGAGAACATTGATTAATACAAGCTTCTAGCAATATTTACTGTACATGAAAGTAAATCAGTAAATATTTGTTAAGTAAAAGCATGCACACATATTAGGAATACCAACTAAAAGAATAAATGAATAAATGGGGAGAGAATCAGCAAGTCTAAGTGAATTTTTGATTCGTATATCTAGAACACAGTAAAACAAGAATTCAGACCAATATTTATCTAAATCCAAAGCCATGGTGTATTCTCTATTTGACAATTCCATTTTTATTAGACCCTAACAATAAACAGCAAAACAGTATCATTATTACAAGTAGGTTAATATCTCCCACTCATCCATATAATTTTCCACACATATCTTTGTAGACAGTAAAATAATTACTCAAACTCAAGTCCTCTGATTCTAGCATTCTAAAATCTTTTTTGACTATACTCAGTTACTCAAAATTATTCTCAGTCTTTCTTCTCCATATTGGGAAAGCTTATTACTCTATTTTTTCCAAAGCAAGTCATTTAATTTGGATGACCACTGATTGGCCTTATGATGTTAGGCATGTGGATCAAATTATCTGAGTTTCTGTACATTTGTAGTAATTTCTTGAAAATTGTCTCTATGTACAAAATATCCCATTTGAAAATATGTCAAATTCCTACTGGATAAAAAATATGCAAGTTGCTAAGGCCTGTCATAAAATAATTCTATGACCTTTCCGCTTCTCTCTTTATGTCTCTGACCATGTCTCACTCCACTTATCATTTTTAATGATTAAAAAAAAGTCTTCAAGTTTCTGTACACATCATGCTGTTTTTATTGGTTTGTTTTGAGACAGGATCTTGCTCTGTCACCTAGGCTCTAATCCTGTGGCACAAACATAACTCATTGCAGCCTTGACTTCCCAGGCTCCAGCAATCATCCTACCTTCATCTCCTTAGTGGCTGGAACTGTAGGCATGCACCACCATGTCCAGCTGACTTTTTACTTTTTAGGTAGAGATGAAGTTGCACCATTTTGCCCAGGCTGGTCTCAAACTCCCAGGCTCAAGTGATCCTCCTGCATCAGCCTCCCAAAATGCTGGGATTACAGATGTGAGCCACTGCACCAGCTGCTGTTTTTACCTCTATAGTTTTCCTTACACTTTGTCTGTGCCTAGAATGTTAAATTTAGAGGACATGTTGTTGTATTATGCATTTATTTATCTTTTTTATTATTATACTTTAAGTTCTGGGGTACATGTGCAGAACGTGCAGGTTTGTTACACAGGTATACATGTGCCATGGTTGTTTGCTGCATCCAGCACCCTGACATCTACATTAGGTATTTCTCCTAATGCTATCCTTCCTAAAACTTGATGACACTATGTACTTAGATTTATGCTCCTTTACTTTCACATAAATATTTGTACCTCACAAACAATTCTATTATACAGAATTTATCAATTTTATATGTAATATTCAGATATAATTTATAAGAAATTTGAGTGTACATTGATAATGTATCTATATGCTTTTTTATATAACAATTTAAACATTATTATTTCAACCAAAATAGCATTATATTGGCTTATGTGAAAATTACATATCTATATCTATAGCCAAAAATATAACAAAGTTTCAGTACAGCCACTTCCATGTGTGATGCAATAAATAGTGACAGACTAGTGTTCCTGTAAGAACAACCTGAAAAATTATGTAAAATAGAAATTATCTGCTTAAAAGTAGCAAAAAATAAAAAGCCTCTACTACAACATGAGAAGGATAATATTCAAATGAGGAAAAGAAACCAGGAGAGAAAAGCTACAGTCACTTGCAGCCAGATAGTATGTGCTAATTCTGGAATCAAGAAGTTCTGAATCCATGTCACATATCAGAAGCAGCAAACTACGATCCGTAAACTAAATGTGACTGACTGCATGTTTTCTATGGTCTACAAGATGAAAAATTGATGGAAGAATACTTCATGAAAATTCTATGAAATTCAAATTTCAGTATCTGTCAATAAAGTTTTCTTATAACTATGCTAATAATATGTTTACACACATGACTTATGATTGTTCACACTACAGTTATATAGTTCAGTAGTTATAACCATGACTGTATGCCCACAAAGCCCAACATATTTACAGTCTGGTCTGTTACAGAAAGAGGTTGGCAATCTCTACATTAGGCTTAAAGAAGGCTGCAGATTCAAAATAATTGTTTTGATAGAAACTTAGGAATTCTCCTGCCTACAACCTGATTTGTCTCCAGGTCATTTGCAATATTTTGTGATAATGTACAATTTTTGTTAAGCAGAGCAAAAGTTTTGACATTACTGAAAACCAAAGGTTAGAATATGGGGTCCACTTGCAATGGAATCGCCATGGAGAACACAGCACATTCTTAGTTACAAAGCTGGGAGACAGGCAGAGATACACTGGCGTCTTAATAAACCTGCGGCAAAGCCAGAACCCAGCACAGAATCTGACTAGATTAAGATAAGTAACTCCTCTATTAGCCTTTTTAAGGTAAGACACACCTTCTTAGGAGAATAATAAGATCAATGGAAGCCTATGTAATTTGTTTAACAAAAGACACCCATAGATGATTCAAAGAAACTTGGTACCTCACAGAAGACAGTGTAATGACTGATATGTCTATATAATTTCCCCCTCTCTCAAAAAGCATAAAGCAGAGTGCCCAGGTCAAGAAAAGGCAACAGAGAGAAGGTAAATTACTCATTATGGCCCTTAGCTCTTCAAAGAAGGTCAAAAATATGAGTGAACAAATATTTAGAGGCTCCACAGTATCAAGAGATCCAAGAAAAACTTAATTACTAACAGTAATAGAAACATAAATAATATTCTGCCGAAATAACTCACAAGGTTAATGACAGTTCCAAAGAAAGAATTGGCTAAACTTATTGTATTTTGCTGTATTATTATGGGCCAGAATCACCTGCTACTGTAGAAAAACTTACTTCACAAGACAGAATGGGTTGTGTGTTAAAAGAATTGGGTGCATAAACAACAAAGTTTGGCAAGGCCCAGTGCACTGTTTAATCATGCACACAAAAGTAATGAATGGGACACAAATAAAGGCAAAAGTGATGGTTGGTACCAAAAAGAAAGAAGACAGTGGATACTGACTAAACATCAGCAAGTAGACACATTAGAATACTCAAAACAATATAGTAAAGACTTTATCCTTTATCACTAAATTGGGTGAGTAAACTATAGCCTGGAGGCCAAATGTGACCACTGTCTGTTCTGTAAATAAAGTTTGATTGAAACACACACACACACACACACAAAAAAAAAAAAAAAAATACAAGAAATAGTTGCAGAATCTGACATGATCTAGAAATGATATTAGCTAACAAAGACTAACTAAAATGTTTATAATCAAGAAAATGGAAGAATAGAAAAAATAGATAAAAAATTATGAGACTATATAGTTTCACTAAATAATTAATATCTATGTCATATAATAAAAATAGGAAATCTAGAAATGAGAAATATAATATCTGAAATTGAGAATGCATTACATGTGATTAAGAAAATATATTTAAAAACAATAAATGCAAGAAAACAAGTCAAAGAAAATTTCCAAACTGAAATTTAAGAGTAAAACAAACGTAACATATAATAAATAGCATCAGAGATACATAAATAATATAAAAATGTCAAACATAAGTTTACTTTTATCCCAAAAGCAAAAAGGAGAGACAATGAGGCCATGAAGTACTTTTAAAACTGATTAAAAAAAAATCAACATATCAATTCAAAAAGCTCTAAGAAGCCCATGCAAAATAAATGAAAACTACTTATGCTCATTAGAATAAACTGCTATGAACCAAAGACAAATTTTTTAAAGCAACACAAATTATGCACTTTTCTTTATATGTGTTACATTTCAATAAAAAGATTTAAAAATATAGAGAAAAATTGGTATTTTGTCTTCAATAAAGCAAAAACCTGTTCAGTGGATTGAACAGGAATTATAAAAGCTGTAAAATAGATAAGGATAGCTGTAAAGTTCCAGAAGAAAATAGCCTCCAATCTAGAATGCTGTGCCCACTGGAAATACTCTGCAGAGATCAACGTGGAATTAAGATGTTTTCTGACCCAACAAAACATAAGAGAATTGGTGACCAATAAGTCATGTACTGAAAAACACTCTATGGAAAATTTTTCATGTGGAAAGACTATGATCACAGGGAAAATCACTGAGTTAAAGGAAGATGGGAGAAGCAAAGAAAAGAGAAATACATGGGAAAATATTAATGAACATTCTAATAAATTCTTCAAAATGTTTTAGAATTTTCATTAGATATAGTCATATTATAAGACTATACAATTACATTAAAATCATAATGTCTTATGGAATAAAAATATATAAAATTTAAAATATATGACAACATTAACACATAAGGGATATAGGAAAATGCAGCTAAAGTATTCTAAGTTTCCTGCATTACTAGGGAAGCTTTAAGATAATAATTTGTATTATACTTAAATAAGTCAGGTATATATGTTTAATCTTAAATATAAGCACTGAACAAATGTACCTATGCATATGTAACAAATTGGCAAGACACATTGGTTACATATGTACTAGGGAAAAATGTGGAGTAAAAATATTTTATTAATCTAAAGGAAGGAAAGAATAAAGACAAAAAGAATTGTGAAACACATGGTCATATGGATGCAATAAAGTAATTGATAGTTACATTAAATATAAATGGAGTAAATATTTCAGGTTAAAAACTAATATTGCCAGACTAGATTTACAACTAGAACAAATAAAAATATAAACAAGCTACCAAAAATCTATCCTCTGCTTGTAAGATATACTAATACATATTTATGTATATATACTAATATCAGACAATGTAGAGTAATGCAAAACTAATTTCCTAGACAAAATAGTGATATTTCATAACCATAAAGGTGTCAATCCAATAGAAATGTGTCATAATTCTCTATCTGTATGCACAATCACATGAATTCAATATATATAACCAAAATTAAAAATTAAAATGAGAAATAAATTCACAATCATGATAGAAGTGTTATAAACCCTTCTTGTAATTACTAATAGACAAGCAGCAAGAATATAAAATATCTAAAAATTACAATTAAATGGTAATTATGTGTATGTATATATTATTAACATATGCATAAAGCAGACTCTAACAAAGACAGAATAACTAGATATAGTATTATTTTGTCTCCAATTTCTACATCAAAGTAATTAAATCATGAGGGAAGTTATAAAGCAATTTTTGTTTACAGCGAAATTTTTCTCAAGGACATACTTACACATAAAGTCTACTAAATGCACTCAAAAAACACAATTTGTAATCTGTCTTATAACAAGAAACATCTTCATTTGCATTTTAATAACTAACATAAAAGGTGAACCTATGTCCCCAAAATCTGGCCTGTAGAATAACAAGCGCTGCGGTCTTTTCTGACTCCACTGATGTGGTTTGAGCTAAGTACAGTACTAACCCTAACAAACAGATAATTCAGCTCCTATTTTTTTCATCATTGTCTTGTGAATAGCTTAATAAATTTTAAATTACAAGCAGACTCCAAGTCCAGATAGCATTGAGTTAAAATCCTGGCCATTGAAGTCTGACAGATCTGAATTTAAATTCAGTTTTGCTATTGGATAACTAAGTTCTTAGGCAAGTTAGCTAACCTCACCACAGAATGGAAATAATAATGCCTTCATCATAATTTTGTAATGAAAATTAAATGAAGTAATTTACATAAAATGCTCAGCAGACTGTTCAGCATTTTGCAAATCCAAACAAAATTGTAGCTATCATTCTCCTTTTCATCGGTTCAGGGCTTGGCAAACTCACTGTTTTATAGTCTTATATTACTATATCTCTTTAGGTAGTAGAACTTGGTGATGGAGGGGGCAAAGGGACAGAGAGGGGACAGCAAGGTGAATAGGTATGTGAGAGGTGCAGGAGAAGATCAAAAGATGTTGGACATTATTTTTAAAAATAAAGCAAAAAATATTGCTGCATAGAAATTGAAAAATGACATGATAAAACTTATGGTTTAAGCAGCTATATTACAAAAGTAGAACACTTCATAAAGTAATAGAATGTATTAAAATTTAATTGATACTCATTATCCAGACTGAACATAGGATATGAATATTAATCTTTCTAAACAAACTATATCCTATTTGGTCAATTTTTACGTGGAACAATATTTTAGTAGGAACTGGCAGCATTCGGCTCTCAGGCTTTCCTTTGTGTTATCATTATTAACCAATCTCTCTTCCAATTAACATTTTTTATTTTGTTTTACTTCAGTTGGGCTTATAACTTTAATCAGCCTAATATAAAGTGTTATGGGTATCAGAGCCATTGTCTACCTTAAATAAGAAAATGTATATGCTTGTTCTCATTGATAATAAACTGAATTAATTGACTTAATCTTAGAAAGCATCATTTTTACTCTTATTCCCAAGCTCTTAGAGGAGATCACCTTATGTCTACATCGACATCTCCCGAAAATCTCAATGCTGTTTGCAGAAACAGGCTAGCAACCATCTCATCAAGGCATTTGCAAGAAAAAAAGAAATAAAATTTTGGTATTAAACTTATTTCAAATGTAAAAAGTTAAACAACAGCTGACTGCATTCATTACAGAGTTTTGACAGCAGAAAATACATAGAAATTTACTTTTTTTCTAAAGCTCATTTATTGTATCTCTGTGTGTATATTACCTTTTGGACTAACAAAAATGATGGATTGAATAATTTTAACAAAAGCCTCAGATTAACACCCAATAAAATCATCTGGTTGCATTTTTCCACCACTTAACTGTGAAATGAGAATGATGACCAAATCATATATAAATATCTGTATCTCCAGCCTAAAATAATGATGAATGAATAAATTACTTCCCAGCAAAACATTTTAAATGGGAAATTTTCAGGAGACAGAACATATTATATTTCCACCTTTATTATTGTTTTCCTACTTTTAAGCAATGGGTACTATTTTATAATACTAACCAAACAATTTGTTTTTTACCTCTCACATTATTTATTTTTCTACCTTTCACCCCCACACTGCATTTGCAGAGCTGAAGAAGCAATTAGGAATCAGGCCATTAAAAATTCAGTGGTTTTCCAAGAAACTATCAGAGTGAGCCTGAAACTTTATCAATCAGCGAATTCCATTCCTTGTCTTGGGGCAACTGGGCACTAAGTAATTTGTCCCCAAAACAGAAAACAAAAACAAAAAAATATCGCTAGCAGTACTGCATTATTTGGCTACTAAGGAGTTATTAATTAGTTCAATTTTCTTACAGAACAGCAACTTTTTTTATTTTATTTATTTATTTATTTATTATAGTCTGTAGAAAGTGATTTATTTAAAGAGAGAGAGAAACAGGAGAAGGAGAGAGAAAGAAACAGCTAACTCTCACACTGAGTAAGAGAATCCAGAAAGATGGAATCCAGGGGAGGAAAGCAGCTTCCACACTGAGTGGAAGGGAATAGAGAAGGATGGAGTTTAGGAGGGGAAGTCCAGAGATTGTAGAAGGGGACTCCAGAGGGGAAATTCAGGAGAGAGAAAGATGACTTCCAAGAAGGGAGTGTTCATGGAAGTTGACCCAAACATGGAGTCCCAACAATATTTTTATTTATTTTATCCATAAGGCACATGTGCAGGGTGTGCAGATTTGTCACATAGGTAAACATGTGCCATGGTGATTTGCTGCATCTATCAACCCACTACCTATTAAGCCCAGCATGCATTAGCTATTTTTTTCTGATGCTCTCCCTCCCTTCACACCCATCCCTGACAAGCCCCAGTATATTGTTCCCCTCCCTGTGTCTATATTTCTCATTGGAACAACATTTTAAAATCAGAGATTCAAAACCTTCCATAATCAAAATAACTATTACATACAGAAAATCTAGGCTAAGTGCAGATTTCAACCAGGTCATTCAGTGTTCCCTACCTTGTGGCTATAATAAAACAGGGACATGCTACATTTTTCATTTGTCATGTAGTCATTTTCAGATAAGTACACTTGTAAAATGGAAATGATGATAATGATACCTATCTCACAAGATATTTTTAAAGATCAAATGAAATAATAATGATAAATGTGCTTTGCAAAACATAAAGTGTCAGAGAAATAGTAATTATCATCATCAGTGTCATTACTGTTAGTACCATAATTACATACAAGCGAAGTAACCTGTCATCCATGTGATACAGTTTAAAGACACCTTGAAGACACAATGATAAGATAAATTGCCCTAATAGTCTCTGAATACTTGCCATTCATATGCTATCGACTTAGTTAGAAATAAACAAACATGCACATATGGAAGATGAATTTGTTATTCATTTACATGTTAGTATGAATTATTCACATATATGTATGAATTAATAGAACTGGATCATTTTAGTCTTAACTATTAGGTTTATATCTGAGATGGAGAAAAAGAGGAGAGGCTACTTTATGTCATGAAACAGTGTGAGCGATGTGTGAGACTGGGTTAATATCCTGGAGAGGACAGCATTCTGTTAATGGAACATATGAGAGCCCTGTGTAGATAAGAGAAATAGCAACACAGAATAATAAAAGAAAAAACTTGTATGGCCCTTTAAATGTTTGTCCAAGTGTTAAAGAGGCAACTAAGCTATGGGGGTAAAAAAGGGCACCACCATTTTGGCAAAGAAGCACTTATTTTTATTCTCAGTCTGCCCAAGCAAGGAAGGCAAATGTTGCAACCCCGAGAGTTCACTACCATCACTATGAACTTCGCTGCAGTAGATAGATCATCAGGGAATTTTCTAACAATACTTACAAGGTCAGAGGAAGACATAGTTAAGAATCCTGCAAACAAAAAGGAATATGATGTTTCGGCTAACTATATGATGTTATGTGTCAAGCGTGTAAAAAGAAGGTCACAGGAAAATATTGCAAATGGGGCTTTTGACAAGATAATGAGGTGTTAAGACAACTTCCTGCCTTGTTTCCCAGATAAGAGCTTTTGGCACCACACCTGAAGAGAGACCCACAGACAGGACTTTGTTTTTAATAGACTGTTTGATATAGTGAGGAAACTAAAGGCCATGTTATACAAGGAGCAGTTAAAGAAACACACATATAGCATGGAGAAATGAAGTCATGACAAAGACAGAGGGATTTACTGTGTATAAGAAGAGATATTCAATGAGGCAAATGTAAGGAATTATGTCTTTACCCATCACCTACTCATATAACAGCAGCATCTCTCCAGGAGAAATGGACTACTGAGCATATTATGGAGCACACATTATGAAGAAATGGCACAGGAGATCTGCCGATGCAAAGAGGGAGAACTTTAAAACAATAATTGGAAGCAAATCATGCCAACGTAAGAAATAATTATCTGAGGTAAGACTTCAGGAATGGTGCTGTGAGGAGTCCAGCAGACCCTCTCTCTAAGTCAGATCATTTTAATCTTAACTACTTGCTGAAAATAACCTTTCTGAAGTGTGGGAAGAAAGGAGAGGCAATTCCATAGCATGGGTAAGTGAAAGAGGAGCATGACATGATTACTACAATTTATATTAGAAACACTTTTAAGTTTCTAGAAATTTTCCTAAGAGCATGCATAACAAAGAGAAACATTTTTTGACAAAAATCTAGCTAAAAACAGCAAGTCTGTAGCATTTCTGCTGCTGTTCAGTTATTCCACATACCCAGCCCAGTGTGACAGAAGCTCTACACTGGCCAAATGTACCAATCAGATCAGGCTCCACCTCCCTAAGTTCCCAGCATAATGCTCAAGTATTTTTTTGTTGTTGTTTGTTAGTTTTGTTGTTTCCTGGAAGAAACAGACTGCCAGCATTTATTTCTTACTCTCCTGCCCCCTGCCACGAGCTTCCTGTTACAGAAAACTCTGTTCTAGACAAATGCAGCCAAGAAGTATGAGTTTCACTTCTTCCAATGAGCCACCACTTATATATAAGGTAGAAGATCTACCCCAGGTGAGACATGCCAATCATACTGTCCATAAATGTACACTGCTCTCCATTCATCTCTCAGTTTCATTAAAAGACTTATAATTATATAAAGTAATATATATAATTGTACTGTTGGGTTTTCAACATATATAGACTGTGTGTGTGTGTGTGTGTGTGTGTGTGCGTGTGTGTGTGTGTGTGTAACAATTACAGAATCAAAAGAGGGAGGAGGAAGATAACTATACACAAATAAATTTTCTATACCTCACAGAAATTAATATAAATTTGAAGCTAATTTTTATGAATAGTAAATTATACTGTAAACTGTAGAGCAACCACTAAGTAAAACACTCAAAAATATTCAAAAATTATTAAAAAGTAAAATGTCAACTAAGAAAATAGTCATTTCTGCCAAAAAAAATCAGAAAACATCTACAAAATAAGATATAAAATATATGGAAAAATTCTGAAAAATGGCAGCTGTAAATGCAACCATATCAATAACATCCAAAGTGAATGAACTAAACAACTGAGGCAAAACATAGAAAAAAGAAATTGTCAAATCATATTTTAAAACAAAATAAATAGCATCCAACATATGATGTCTACAGGAAACACATTTCAGGCTTAAAGATATAAAGAGGTTAAAGTAAGGAATAAAGATGTATCAGGTAAACAATAACCATAAAATAGCTGGAGTGGCTATATCGATGCTTGAGAAAATAGACTTTAAAACAAAAAGTTTTCTTCGAGATAAAGTAGGACATTTTATTATTTAAAAAAAGTCAATTTATCAGAAAAGATAAAAAGTATAAATATATATGTACTTAACAGAATCCCCAAATATAAGAAGTAATAGGGGGACAGAATTCAAGGAAGAAATAGACAAATCAACAGTAAGAGCTGGAGACCTTAATATGTCCTCTTCCAATAATAGATAGAAGATAGAAGATAAATGAAATAGAAGTCTTGAAAAGTATGATAAATCAATCTAACCCTAACAGATATCTATAGAATATTCCACCCACCATGGAAGACTCTGTGTTCTCCACTGCATGCACATGATGTAACATCTCCAGTTTAGACCAAATGCTAGTCTATAAAACAAGCCTCAAAAATTTTAAAATGATTGAAATCATACAAAATATATTTGTTCACCACAATGGACTAAAACTAAAAATGAATAATGAAAGGACATTTTGGAAAGCTTAATATTGTAAAATCAGGTAAAACAAAAAAGATTAGACATTACAATAGAAAACAGTAGAATAGAAAATAAAAAAGCAGTAGAGAAAACCAATAAAGCAAAGAGTAGATTTTTTAAAGGCATTAATAATATTGACAAACACCATGTAATACCATATTAATTGTGAAAGACTAAATGCTTTTACTCTCAGATCTTGAACAATACAAGAATATCTGTTCGGCTATTTTTATTACTTAGTGTACCAAAAGTTCTAGCCTGGGCAATTAGCCAAGTAACAGAAATAAAACTCAACCAGATTGGAAAAGATGTAGTAAAACTATACCTATTTGCAAATGACAAGGTCTTATATGTAGAAGTGAGGAATCCACTGCTAGGATGAGAAGGGGGTAAATCTTTGATAACTAATAAATGAGTTTGGATACGTTTGTAATATAAATTTACAAAAAAATAATTGTATTTCTATAAACTTACAAAAATAATATAATAATTAAATTGAGAAAACAATTTCATTGACTATGACATCAGAGATTCAAATACTGTGGAATAAACTAAACCAAACAAATGTAAAACTTTTACATTCAAAACTTTAAAATATTATTCAAAGAAATTACAGAAGAACTTAATAGATGTAATTGCATTCTGTTTTCATGGATTAGAAGATGTAAAATTGTTAAAATGGCAATATTTTCCATATTGATTTACAGATTCAACACAATCCCTACCAAATAAATACCAGCTGCTTTTGTTTTGGCTAACATTAACAAGTATATTCTAAAATTGATATAGAAATTCTAGCAAACATAGAAGTCCAAATAATCTCAGAAATGAGAACAAAATTGGAGGACTCGGAATTCTAATTTCCAAAACTTACTATCAAGCATGTAATTAAAACAATGTGGTACTAGACAAAAAACAGACATATGAACTAAATATAGAGTCCAGAAATAAACTTTTATATTCATAGACAATTGATTTTCAAGGGTCTTGAAACAATTTAGCAGTAAAATAATTGTCTACAATAAATTTTCCTGCAAAAATTAGGTATCTACATGCAACAGCAACAACAAATGAAGCTGGATCCCTTTCTTATGACACACACAAAAACGAACTCAAAGAATCAGTGGCTTAAATGTAAGATAAATTATGAAACTCTTAAAAGGACATGATCTAGTTTGAATATATGTCCTTGCCAAACCTCATATTGAATTATAATCACCAGTGTTGGAGGAGGGGCCTGGTGGGAGGTGTTTGGATCATGGAAGTTGATTCCCTCATAAATGGCTTAGAACCATTCCCTTGGTGATGAGTGAGTTCACATGATCTGGTTGTTTAAAGCTGTGCGGTACCTCCTACCCATCTTTCTCTTGCTCCTTTTGTGGCCATATGATGTGCCTGCTCCCACTTCATCCCACTTTACTTCCATTGTGAGTAAAAGTCACTGGAACCCCCTAGAAGCTGAGCAGATGCCAGCAAATGCTTGTACAGCCTACAGAACCATGAGACAATTAAATCTCTTCTCATTATAAATTTTTCAGCATCATGTATTTTCTCATAGCAACGCAAGAACAGCCTAACACAGAATACGTAGGAGCAAATCTTTACAAACATTGGATTAAGCAAAGGCTTCATTGACTTGACAACAAAAACACAAGCAACAAAAGAAAAAAAAAATGGGACTTCACAAAAATTAAAAAGTTTTATTCTGAAATGACACTACTAAGACAGTTATGCCAGCCCACAAATTAAGAAAAAAAATTATGTCACATATCTGACAGGGTTTGTGTCAAGAATATGTAAATATCTCTTCCTACTGAGTAATAAAAAGAAACAGATGTTGAGCATCAGCAGTCATTAGGTCAAAGCAATGTAAAACTACAATAAAATAATATTTTATACCCATTAGGATTATGGAAATAAAAGACAGACAAATTAGCCACAAAGAGAAAGACAAACAGCACATGATGAATCTAAAAAATTGATCTCATGGAGTGGAGAGTAGAATGGTGGTCCTCAGGGCTTCAGCATTAGAAATGGGGGGTATATGGGCAAGATGTCGGTCAAAGGACAGAAAATTTTTGTTCAACAAGATAGTTCAGCAACTCTATTGTACAACATAGTGACTATAGTTAATAATAATATGTTCTTTAAAAATGCTAAGTTTAAATGTTTTCACTACGAAATGGTAACTGACAACATATATATGTTAATTACTCGGATTTAGCTATTTAAAATGGGTTTCAAAACATCATGGTATATGTAAGTATATATAATTTTATCCATGTTAAAATAAAAATATAATAATTTATAAAAGACAAATCATAACTCATTGGGGAGGATGAGGAGAAATTGGAGCCCTCAAACTACTACTGGTGAGAATATAAAATGTTGCAGTCTCTGTGAAAATAGATTTGGCCATTTCTCCAAATGTTAATCAGATAGTTATCATATGACTCACCATTCCAACCTTAGGTATATACCCAAGATAAATGTAAACATAATGTCCACACAAAAATGCATGCACGAACATCTATATCAGCATTATTATGAACAGCCCCAAAGTGGAAAAAAATTAAATGTCCATCAGCTAATTAATATATAATTTGTAATATTACCACAATAGGACATTATTCCTCAATAAAAAGATGTGGAGTAGTGATACATGCTACAACATGGATGCATCTTGAAAACATTATGATAGGTGAAAAATGCCACTTACAAAAAAATCACACATTATATAATTTTATTTACAAAATCTGTCCAGAGTACAAATCTATAAATATAGAGAGTAGATTATTATTTGTTCTTCAGCTCAGAAGGGAGATGGTGCGTGACTGCTAATGGGTGTGGGGTTTCTTTTTGGTGGTGAAAATGCACAAAAAATAGAATATGATGATAGCTGCATAACTCTGTGCATGCAATAACATCTGAATTCAACTGTGCACTTTAGAGGGCTATATGGAATGTGAATTGTATCTCAATAATTCTACTTTTAAGAAGAGTCACAATGAATTAAGTTAAACAAATAAAAATCTAAAGAGCACATGTTAAGACTAGTTTCAATGACATACAATCAGCAGAATGGAATCTCTATTACTTCACATTCACTCTTAGAGTATTATAAATTCTAATCATTCCTGTTAAAACAGTAATTCCTTTATTCTCTTTTGTTGATTTTAAATAATTACTAAATTAAAATTTGCTTTAGGGTGTCTTGTTTCAATTTAGAAATTAGAAAGCCATAGGAAGGTGAACTTGCATATTTCATCTCTATGTTTCTCTTATAAGAGGATAATCTTAAGGACACTTAAATTGGGTTCCAATAATTTAAGAAGCTATTCTCTCAACAACTTTCAATGTATTAAGTTGTTCAAATGTCATGCAGAGAGGGCACATATCACAGAAAGTAATATGTCTGTATTCTGGGAAGTGAACGTGATAAACTATTCTGAATACTATGCATAGTTAGTCTGATAGCTAAAATTAATCTAATTACTACAGACCAATGGAACAATCAAGAGAGATTTTCTTTTCAAATCATATATGATGATATCACTTAAATACTATTTAATATTTCTTGTACAAAAATGTGTTCAGCAAGTTTATTTTGTATTTCCATTTCAGGAAAACTGTGTTATTCACATTAACTTGTATGTATCCTCTAATTAGAAAGAACTATGATCTAAGTAATTTCTAATATACCTTGAAATAAGACACATTATAAATTATAAATCAGCAAATAATTTTACCTCGGTATAGGCATTTTTGCACTTGTGACTACAGAGAGTTAATGCATTTGATAGACAAGTCCAACAATCATTTTTTTCATATTTTAATCTATATTCTAAACTTCTAGACGATAAGGACTATTTCTTGTTCTCTTTATCCTTGAGCTTACCATTGTGTCAGCTAAATAATTTTTTTAAATTAAAAAGAACCTTTTAATATAAAAAGTTATTCACAAAGGAATGTGCTGCCTTAAGTAGTCATGACTTCTTTCATACTAGAAGACAAAACGAAGGGTCAACCCTTTGCAAGGTACTTTTAAGGAAGAAATCAAGCACCTACAGGGAGTTCAGACTTTATTAACTCCTTCCCAGTCCTGTGATTTTTGTGGAACTAAGGATATTACACTCTTATTTAGACACACATTTGTGTGTTTAAAAATTTTTTTCCAATGCCTTTTCCAGTAAAAGTATGCACCCTAAGATTGTCTAGTATCCTATCTAGAAGGTTTGAATTAATGTACATAAAAGGTCTACTGTTTTTATAAAGAGCACTATTAGATAAAGAAACACAAGTTAATTAATTCTTTAGTACAAAGTTTCAAACATTAGTGAGGAGATTTGGGTAGAGTGAGTTTTCCTAATGCAGTTTTAATAGCTGTGTTTACAACCATATTTCACTATGCAATTTCCAAATCTCAATGTAATGTGTAATTAATTTCATGAAAAGCATATTTATTACTAATTGAAATAATTTGTACTCTGTAATTTTGCCAGGACACATAACATGCATATACTTAAATATGTCAGAGGTGAATAGCTACACATTATATATTCATTTCTGTGTTGGCAACACTGGTATTGTAAATAACACATGGTAGCCCAGAAAGACATTTAAGGTTTTAAGGAATTACCCTACAGGTTATCAATAAATTAATAGAGCAATGTTATACAATTCAGTGTGGGGGAGTAGAGAGATGATTATTTTCAAATAATCTTTAAGAAAGTAAGTTCCCTTTCATCAGAATTGAAAACTAAATGAACCCATTACGTTTGAATGTAATGCCAAGCACAACACATTTATATAAAAAGTAAATGCTTGTATTATCTTTATTATCATTTACAAAAGAGTTGTCAAATACATTACCTTCTTTGAAACCCCCAATAACTCTCTAAAGCTGATTGGTCAAGTACCATTATAGTCATTTTAGAGATAAGAAAACTGTAAGAAAATGGTTCTTTTCCTCAAGATCACAATGCTAATTACTAACAAAGCCAAGACATTAACCTAGATTCCCCGCATCTAGCATGGCACCTGGAAAAGAGTTGGTCATTACTGAATAAATGTTGACCATGTTTATTGAAAATTTGGTTATAAGTTAGAGAACTCTGTCCAGTTCACATTCCACTCTGTTAAAATGGCTTTGTACCTGAAAGTGGTGCCCTCTGAAATACTTCATTTAAAAAGCTGAGCTGGGCTTGGTGGTTCATGCCTGTAATTCCAGCACTTTGGGAGGCCAAAGCGGGTGGATCATGAGGTCAAGAGATTGAGACCATCCTGGCCAAAATGGAGAAACCTACTAAAAATATAAAAATTACCCGGGTGGGGTGGTGCACACCTGTAATCCCAGATTGTACCACTGCACTCCAGCCTGGCAACAGAGGGAGACTCGGTCTCAAAAAAAAAAGGAAATCTGATGATTTCAGGTTTGGCTCACGAGGTAACAGAAGTACCTTACCATGAATTCAAACAAGCAGGAGTTTCAAATATGTTTGTTGATTTTTAAATTAGTGAGTCATCTTTATTTAGTGAGACTGGTGAAGCTTTCGCAGCAAAGACTTACTAAATTGTACCATTCTATCCGCTACTGTCCATTACACAGGCATTATGGGAAAGTCAACAGATGTGACTGTGAAAAAGAGAATGGTTACCATTTCTCAGTGCTTGTCAGTACAAACCACAATGACTCACTTTCATGTATTTAAAAAAAGGGGGCACTTGGGTCACCATGTGCTAGCGTATTAACTTAATTTCTGCCAAAAGAAAGAGTTCATACAGAATCTGTAATTTCTTTTGAGTAGATACAAATCAAAATCTTTTTGATAGAGAGATGCTGGCATGCAATCTTGATATGTGCAATATGAAGCAGAGAACCTGGAGGTCCACTGTTCTGAGGCTGGAAGATATTCTCTCTGCTGAACATTGCTGTTCAAGCAGCAGCCATCCAGGACCTTTGCCTCTCTGAGCCTCCCCTCATCCCTGCCCTACAGTTTCATCTTTTGAAATCCTCCTTACCTGAACTTTATCATTCCCTTCCCCATCTCAATACCTCACCATGGCTGGGTCATTTTAGGTCTTGAATGAAAGAATGTAGAGAATTGCTTTAGTCACAGATTCTGAGGTTGGTGGAGATGACAAGGAGCCTACTAACTCAACTAGCAGTTTTCCAAGAAGAGCTGGAGGGAGACACAAATCAAGAGGCAATGAGAGATTGTAGCCTGAGGGAAGTAAGAGTCATCAACTGAAAATTAGTACCAGTCCTTGTATCTAATATCTCAGTGAAGTTAACCCTGCAGGTCTGCTTTGGGCTAAAGTCTCCTTTTCTGTGCTCTAATAAAAGAGTATCCTGTGTTTAAATCTATGTTGCCGGTGCCTTACGGTGATAAAGAGGGACAGGTTCTACAGTCAGCCACACCTAGTTTTAAATCCAGCTCCACCACTAAGGTTGATACTTTGGGAAAGTACTTAAATCCTGTATGCCTTATTTTTACGCCTTTGTAAATTTGAAATATTCACACTTTATGCACAGACTTGTTGAGTAATTAAGACAATGCAAATAAAATGTTTGTCTGGTATTTATATACATGTGGATATGCCAGATATGATATACTAATATACATCATAAAAAATGAATATACGATATCTAATAGACTTTTTTACTATTATAGATACTGGCAAACTGTTCACCAAACTAGTTTCCTTTTCCTCCAGGACAAAAAACAAGGCTATTTTCTTCCTATGATAGGCTGAATGATGGCTCTGAAAGATGTTCGTGTCCTAACTCCAGACTCTGTAAAGACATTATGTTACATGGTAAAAGTGACTTGACACATGTGGTTAAATTAAGGTTCTTATTCTAGGAGGATTAGCCTTTGTGATTAACTTGGGTCCTCTGTGCTCATATAGGCTCTTATAAAAATGAGGAAGGGGCATAACAAGTAATAGAAGACACGACCTTGGAAGCCAGAGTTTGCAGTGATGCCACGAAAGAATCAGGAGTGAAGGAAAGCAGGCACCCTTTAGAAACTGAAAAAGGCAAGAGAATGGATTCTCCTTTTTGAGACTTGATTTTGCCCAGTGAAACTGATTTCAGACTTCTTCATTACAAAACTGCAAGAAAAGTAATTTGTACTCTGTTAAGCCACTACATTTGTGGTGATTTGCTATAATGGCAACAGAAGATTAACAGGCCTAGCCAACGTTGAGTGTATGGCCATATGAACATGATCTGACAATGGACAGAAAGAAAATGAATATACCTAACAACAAATCTGGCCCCTGTAATGCCTCACAAAGCCTTCACCCTCTTTTTTTTTTCGGTCCAACAGGTAGAAGCCAAGAACTTAGAAGCCCTTGGGGAGAGATCTGTGAGAGGAAAGGAGCATTAGGACCTAAATCAACCTAAGGAAGACCATTTGCTAATATCCCACTTTACTGAAATGACCTTTCTATCTTTACTGTGAGACAAAACATACCAATGAACAAGGATATACCTTACTCTTGTGTTCCTAATGATTAACATGTTTGGTGCCTACCTGGAAAGTTTCTCCTAAGGAATTATCAAGACCTTGTAGCTATACAGAAGAAAGGAGGCAAGAGGTCGGGAGTGAAGATAGCAAAGGCAGATTGAAAAGAAGAGGGCAAGGCAGGTACAATTTTTCAACACACAAAGTCAGAGTCAGGAGTTAATTCACAATGGACATTGGCCGGTTGTCTCTGGACTATAGGCTCATTTACATGGAGAGAACAAGACCAGTCATCCACAAGGCGTGACCAGAGAAAAGTGAGGATGAGAGGGAAGCCTTAGGAACTTGGGACTTCTATTCCAAGTTAGCAAATATAGCCCCTTTATCAATCTCTTGATCAGAAATCACTTAGCCTTGCCTAAGCTAATCATCTTTTCATATATGCTATTTCAATAGTGTTTGAATAAATAACCCCATGAGATGCCTTCTGTCCTGGTTCACATGGGAAAGCAATATGCAAAAGTTCACAGTGGAATTAAAACAAAAATTATCCCTTGAAATAATCAAATAAAACAAGGCAACCATAAGATCAAAGAATTTTATTGTCCCAAGTAGGGTCTGAGATTCATAGAGAACATTTGCTTTTCCTATTTTCTATCTACCTAAGTTCTGCATTATTTGAAGAACAACCCAATTATTTTTAAGCTAAATGCTTCTCTGATCTGGAACAAAGTTTTGCTTTTATCAGACGGTTCTCAGGCCTTGCAATAGGCAAGATCATTGTCATTGTAGTCCCACGATATAGTCTTTTTCTCAGTGATGCATAAAAGGATTTTCCTCCCTTCAAATGATAATTAAATTAAAAGCAAAGTTGGAAAGGCAGCTTTGAACTGCTCTGATGAAAAAAGTCACTCACTGATCAGCAATCTGTTAGCACAGCTGTGTTGAGAAGAGACTTTTGAGCCGTATCTTCTACAAGTGGGTTCTTCATATCAAGTGAGAAGGCCGTTGATTTTGCTTCCTTTAAACACTTTTGTTAGTGACTCTCAGAAGCCAGCAAACACACAGGCATTTGGTGAGTTTGTAGATACTTAGGTAAAATACCAAATTACATTGTAAAGAAAATCCACGAGATGAAAGCACCATTGAATCTATGATCAGGAAAACAAACAACAAACAAGAAACAAAACCTGTGGCAGTGAGCTGATTTATGTCTTTTCTATTACAAGTGTTATGTGTCAGTTTGCTCATTTCCTTGATCAATGTACCACTAGAAGGGTGGTAGCTGGATGAAGTGGTTTTTCTTAACAAGCGTTCCTCCTGTAAGTAGTGTGTGGCCAGCTCATGTTCTATATTCAGTGAACTGGTATTTTCTAATCTAAAACAAAAATCTACATGGCAATGACCAAACGATTTTAGTATTGTTTAAAGAAAAGCAAAGCTTACATACCATGGGCAATAATAAATGCTCTTCTTAACTTCTCGGATGCTACAGCCAGCAAACATACAGGCATTTGGCGAGTTCGTTGGGACAGAGAGCCAACAATCTAGGTTTGATTTCAGACAAATAACAACCTAAGTTGTTATTTGTAGCTAATGTCAAATTTTGTAGCTAATGTCAAGTTTTGAATAGGAATTGCCCCTTTGTAGCTGGGGAATTGGAAGACAGTGTAGCTTAATTTTTGAAGTTTCTTTATAGGATAATAATTTTCCCATTGGACAATCTCAGATTCAAACCTGTCCCTAATCACTTTCTTTAAATTCCAGTAAGAAAAATAATAAACTGAACCTAGTACAGAGACTGGAAACTGATTTGCCATTTTCAAATATGTCACATTATATTGTCATTTACTTCTTTTAATAAATGATTAATTTCACTTTAAAATAAACATAGATAACATTTGGTTTATCATAGAGTTTACTGTATGCAGAAGTGTGAAGGCTAGTAAAATAATAACAACATTAACATTGACTGAATAGTGTCTACATGGTAATGACTGAACCCATTCTATATTCCTTGAAAAGATATGGATTGTGTGTATTTCAGCAAATATCAGGGTTTTTAGGTGCTTTTCTATGTTCTTTATATGCCTCATTTAATCTTCACAACAATTCTTAGGGGTAATTATTATTTATAATTTTACATGATCTTTGAATACTTTGAAGTATAAACTTCATATATCTTATTTAATAGCTAAGGGCCTTCTGTATGCTCTCCTTATCTTCCCTGACAGGTTTTCCTAACTTCAAACCTAGAGAAGAAAGGAGAGATCAATTCTCTTTCTTCCAAGAGCTTCTTATGCCAAGTAGTGCAGGGATTCTTATGAGAATTATTAAAAAGTTAGCCTTCATCAAATCACAAAATGTGAATCTATTGAATGAAGGGGTGGCTACTTACATTTATGTAACTAGGATGAGTCATTCAAGTGCTTCTTAAATTAAAAATTAAATTTTGTGTAAAGCTTTACTGATGAAAATAATATTGTGTCTGCTATTTATGATTGTTTTTAAAAAGTGTTCTAGCAACATGAGAATTTTTTTCCAAAAGCATAAATGAAGAAGTACATGAAGTTGTACATTTATTGACTTAATTTTGTTAATAAAATCTTATGCAATTGAAGCCTTGCAGGAAAAATCCAGCTTATTCTATTCTTTCAATAATATATCTGCAGTAAATGAATCCAAGTATTTGGACATCTCTTTTAGTTATTGACAGCCTGTTGAAAAAGAGCTCAACAGTTTCACTTCTCTGACCCACATCAAGGACATGTCATGAGATTTCGTAAGAAGAGGTCTGATCTCTGTTGGGTTAATTCTGAGGTTTGTATTGGGCACAGTATTATTTGGTAATAAAGATCACAGGGTAAAAGTATCTTTATCTTTGACTTGCTGCATAAATAAAAGCCACCTGGCCAGGTGTGGTGGCTCACGCCTGTAATCCCAGCACTTTGGGAGGCCGAGGAGGGCGAATCACGAGGTCAGGAGATAGAGACCATCCTGGCCAACACAGTGAAATCCCGTCTATACTAAAAATGCAAAAAAATTTGCTGGGTGTGGTGGCATGCACCTGTGGTCCCAGATACTCGGGAGGCTGAGGCAGAAGAATTGCTTGAATCCAAGAGACAGAGGTTGCAGTGAGGCGAGATTGCACCACTGCACTCCAGCCTGGTGACAGAGCAAGACTCTATCTTAAAATAAAATAAAATAAAATAAATAAATAAAATAAAAGCCACCTAGCTTTCTTTTTCCTTTTGAAACCTCTTAGTTTCCTATATTGTAACTAGACTCTGAGCAACAGGCTGCCTTGCCTGGTAAGCCTGTAATGGATAGATCCTAGATGGTCTTATGGCAAATGATGTATAGTAAGCTTTAGATTAGTGTTTACTCACATCAAAGAAGCAAGAATAGGTTTTGTGTTTTGAGGTTGAATGATATCAAACTGGATTTTCGATAACTTGAAAGAACCTTACAAAGGGAAAGGGAATCTCTAGCATCAGATTTATGTCAAGTTAGCTACCATAATCCCAGATGAAAATAGCTTTACTTTTGCTCTGTGCACAGGTGTATTTTCTAAATTCTAAAACATCAGTGATTTTAAGACACATTTTCAATTCACGAATAATTTTTCAGGATACACAAAATACCACAATAAGTACATACAGTAAATTTTGTTTCTAGTATGGGTTTATTTTTGTAAACTAATCAAACAATAATGAGGTATAACTAGAGGCCATTCCCCCTGCTTCTTCTTCCTTTTTAAAGTATTAAGAGGCCTGGGTGTGGAAGCTGATGTTTGAAGTGTGTCATCTGAAGGGCTACTCTTAGTTATGCAGCTGTTAGGTGAACAGACTCACAATCCAGAGAATAGCTTGCAGTTGAACTCTTTGCATAATGAAGGCTGCCTTGCATTATTTCCCTCCCCCAAGGGTCCTTAGCTCTCATCACGAGAGAGGCAAGTCAGCACTTAATACCTCATTGTCCGTAGTGTAGTCTGGGAGGTCTAATGAAGAGGAGCAGGTGGTCCTGAGCAAAGCCCTCTTTCATAGAGGTCACAGGAGAATGTATTAGGAGAAAAAGAGTCAAACAGGCATGAAAACTTCTTAGCTTTGCAGAGAAGGGCCAGCCCTTCCATAGACGTGACTGAGCAAGTGACTATGGACAATTCAAACAACATCAGCAAGTTGCCCTTGGGTATCGGGGGAGACTTAAATGCAGCTGTAGTCTCTGATGGACTAAACTTCAAAAGTGAGTGGCTACCATGACCTAAGCAACTGAGCTAGAATACTGCAAGGATTTCCCAGTTATCTTTCTCTATTCTGTATCCATTCCTACCCTGCAGCTGCCAAATGGACAGGACATTGGATTGATGCCTGTAAGTCTAGTAAAGGATGGATACAGTGAGGGGGAAGCCGAGCCTCACAATGGAACCTCACTAATAAGCACGTGAAAATATTCAGGAAATGAAGTCAAATAGTAAAACATACGACTATGTTTGCTTCACAAAATTTCTGTATGCAAAAATCATTTTTAATATAGCATTGTTGGTGTTATACATTGGAAAAGACATTAAACAATAACTATAGACAAAAATTTGTGTTAAGATTAATCTGAGGGTCATATTCCCAATGCAAATAGTGCTAAAAAGTTGCAATTAGATAATTACATAAGTACACACATCTACAGATAATGGCAGTCACATACTGTAAATCACATCCAAGTCTCTGCCTGGTGATGAGCACATTTATTTAGTCATCAATAATAATAAATAATAATATGTTAAATAGACCTAAGTATATTTTTAATATATGTCCAAGAATCATAATATGAATCGAAATTGTTACGAAACAACAGTAGTAACAGTAACAACAATAGTCTGAGAGAGCTTCCGGCCCAACATAGTAGTTGCCCTATATTTTCCTGCTAATCCTTATAGCAATCCTTCAAATGAGGAATTATTTTTCTAAAAATGGAACTTATTCATTCATTTATTAACGTATTGATTCAACAAATATGGAATGCTGTCATTTGCAAATTCTTCACTGAATACTGGAGATTCAACACTAAGCAAAAGAAATAAAAATCCTTAATCGCATAAAGAAAACACACAAACAAGGGACAGTCATAATCAAATGCCAAACCACCACCAGAATTAGAGGACAGAGTCAGGATGGGGAGAAATTCCATTTTAAATACGATGGTCAAGGAGGATCTTAAACCTTAATGATGTGAAGGATCTAGCATAAATATCATGGGAAAGGGAATTTCGAACAGGGGAAACAGCAGAGGCAAATGCCCTGAAATGAGAGTGAATTCTATGTCTTCTTGATGCATCAAAAATGCTAAGTTGCCAGAAACAGAGTGGTCAGATCAGAAGCAGAAAGAAATGTGGAGAGAAAGGTAGGTCAGAGCCAGTGTCTCGTAGGAAATCATAAGGGGTATGGAATTTTAATGTGAGCCAAGGATGGCTTTCAGCAAAGGAATTATGTGATCTAATTTTAATTTTAAGAGGTTCAGTCTGGCTGTGAAGGATTATGGAGATAAGTTTTGAGGAGAATAGACTGTAAAGGGTACATGAATGAAACCACGGAGACCATGGGGCTGGGGCCCAGGTGAGAAAAATTAATGCCTTTTACTGGAGTTTTTGTCTATGGAGCTGATGAGGAAAGGTAAAGTCCAAGATTGATACTGAACTTCGAGTATGAAGCACAGGGATAATAATTAGATGTGTCATAAATAAGTCAGTGGTGAGTACTGATGTAGGTTCCTAGACTAGTACATGAATTATTTTAATAGTTATTCATACACATGAGAGGAAGGAAACTGGAAGGAAAATAAGTAAGAGTACTGGTAATCAGCAAATTATTTAATTTGCTGAAGATGACCCAGATGTAGTGAAGGTTGGACTTGGACCCAGCTGAATCAGAGTCCAAAGCTTATCCTCTTTATGTTCACTAGCCTATAGCAAATCCAAAAGATAGGAAAATATATGTGTGTTTCCTCTTCAAAATAACTACAAATTCACTGCTCAGCTAAGCTGATTTCCAGGACTTTGATAAATCTACTGCACTATTTCACAGTATGAGAATTCCTGGGGAAAGTGGACAGGAGATGTTGACCTTCTTGAACAATTGACAATGGACTGGAGATTGGGTAAAATTGTATTTAATTGCTGGGAAGATACTGACACCAAAATACAGTGATGCTATTTATAGCTCAGGTGCTGTAGGGAATGTAGGAAATCATGTGCAAAACCATTTTCAATTACCTTAGTTTCTTTGAATGCACTTTCAAAGCATACTTGCCATAGTTCCTTGAGGTTACCGTAACAAAAGGTTGTATTTTCTAACCCAGGAGCAGTAAGAAAGATATCAAAAAGAATGAAGTTACACAGTCAAAGTAGTATTAAAAATGTGGCAGCTACAACCTGTGGCTTAACTATGTTACACAGGCTTCTTCTATAAGGAGCTCAAGCAAACGTGGAACTCCAAAGTGCAGTTAAACAGGGAGCATTTGCCCCTGCTGCTCCTAAGGTTGTTACTGTTGACAAACCGGACCTGGGTCAGTTCAAAACCTCCTGGAATTTGTTCAGCATTCTTGGCACTAAGGCAGTACTGACGGAACAGAAGTTACCTACTGGTATGGCAGCCTTTATCCATTATCCATAAAAGGTACCGTCAGATGCCCTGAGGCTTTAGAGAGAAGTAAAACCATATGTTCACTGCTGCTAGGGTGAGTGTAGAAAGCCATAGCCCTTGAGCCATACTGATGATGTTAGTTGGATAAAATGATGGCACCATAAGGTTTTTCTTTGTGAATTTTAATGAGTTAAATGTTCAGAAACATAAGGTTACGCACCCCCTAAGACTCCAGACTCACTAATCTATTTATGTTCCCAGCATTACAGGAAAGCACTGTCAGGTGGAGGTTGACACACTTCTTGAAGACTGAGGTAACAGATGATTTCTATGGTCTTTACCCTGACATTTATTTGCTGGTAATAAGACAGTGTTCAGGCTAGGTGATGCTCCAGCCTCTCAGCAGATGGTAGAAATTTACAGAAGAATAAACAGGATTTTTTTTATCAGTGTCTGGGTTTTAAATAAAAGGCTGTGCCTATAATGGAATTTTGGAAGCAGGCAGATCTACATTCAAATCCCAGCTCTTCCTCTTAATAGCTGCAGGACCACGGACAAGTTATTCAACATCTCTGCATTTGTGTTTCACCATCAGAAACATGAACAAGTAATCTCTACATCTTATGGTTATTCTAAGGATTCAGTAAACAAATGGGTAATATACTTAGTACAGTGCTGAAAGTGCAGCAAGTACTAGGTAACTCTTCCTGCCTGTTGCCTCTGTAAGGGTTTTTAACTATGTGGACTTGAACTTGTGTTTTAAATGGAAAGTAAATAGAAGCTGTGATGTGTTTGTGAACCACTGAAATGCTCAAAGCTTAACATTCTTTTTCTGCTTCCATCTTTCTAAACCATGCAAACATGATTTAAATCTACAAATATTAGTCATGGGATTACAGGGACCCTGAAAAACATCTTAGCAGACTGTTCATCTGGCATATAGAAAAATGTCTGGGACCCTGTCCTCCCTATTGCTCTAAGAGACAGTGTCCTATGCAATTTAAGAATTATAAATAGCTGCCCCAGCTCCAGCTACTACCCACCAAGAAGGAAAAAGAACATCAAAGAAGTTTCCTGGGAGTGCAGACACAATGGGGGTGAGGGTATATATTGAAAGTGTCCAATGGCCGGGTGCAGTGGCTCACACATACAATCCCAGCACTTTGGGAGCCCAAGGTGGGTGGTTAACGAGGTCAAGAGATTGAGACCATCCTGGCCAACATGTGAAACCCCATCTCTACTAAAAACACAAAAATTAGCTGGTGTGATGGTGCAAGCCTGTAGTCCCAGATAATTGGGAGGCTAAGGTAAGAGAATTGCTTGAACCCATGAGGTGGAGATTGCAGTGAACCGAGGATATGACCACTGCATTCCAGCCTGGCAACAAAGTAAGACTCTGTCTCAATAATAAAAAAGAAAAGAAAGAGTCCATTGAAGTTCATGCAGCATCACTTACTGATCACCTAGTGTGTTCCGGGCACCACAGAGGATGTTCACAATGAAATGTAGTATAGCTTACTGTAAATATTACAGGCACTAGTGTAAAATATGTAAGGAAAGACAGCCCCACGCTCTCACTGGAAATTATTTACAAGAGTTATATTAGAAAGCCAAAAATGCAATTTGCTCTTACTATATTAATAGTGGATTGCTTATGGATAAGTCAGGCATATTTTTATGTAACTCATTTTATTTATATCTGGCAGTCATCGAAACATTGTGCTCCTGGGAACAGTGACAGGGTCTTCTAGCTTGAGGCTTTTTTTTTTTAATCTCTGTTGACACAGCAAGGGAAGACCAGAGTTTTAATGCTGTAAAGTATAGGTTAGTAAACAAAAACATACACCTGACCCTACTATTCCCACTGCCAGGGCAAAATCTGAACCTTAGCATAGTAAACAGTGTTTCCTATTATTTGACAGCCATCAATGTTTATTGTATTTTCTGCAACCACTACATATCATGAATACAACCTGATATATAAAAATGTCTATTTCCACCAGAATTTATCATGTTTTCTTATACTATCTCTACTTCTGTTGTTCACCCTGTCTACAGAGACATAACTACCTTTTTTTCTTTCAGGAAACAACCATCACCTTTCAAAACCAAAGTTAATTTCCAATATTCCTCCATAAAAACTGCCCAGTCTTTCTCCAAATTCAGAATTCCCTATTCTGGGCTTCCAAAGCATTTTGTGCAGAATTGTATCATAAGCAACAATTGTTTTTGTTTTGTTCTTTGGATTTTAAAAATAACGATTCTAACTATAATCCTTACTAAACATCCAGCTATTATTTACTTATCCACACTTTTTGAACCATTAATAATGAGCCATGTGCTTTGCTAAGCATTTTAAATGCTGAATCTCAAGCTCCTATGGGGATCCAGTGAATTTGGTATTATTTTCCATTTCACAGATGAAGCAACTGAAGCTCAAAGGATTGAAATGACCTTTTGGCTCAAGCAACTATTTCTGTGTTAGTCAGAGTTCTTCAGAGAAACAGAACCAATAGAAAATATACAGATATGTAAAAAGAGATTAATTATTAGAGACTGGCTACAAAATTATGGTGACTGAGAAGTCCCATAATTTTCTGTAATCTGGGGTGGTGGGTAGGGGTGGCGTGTGTTATAAGTCTTAATCCAAGACCAAAGTCCTAGAGCATTCGTGTCCAGAAAGAGTAGAATCCGAGATGGTTGTCTCAGCTCAAGAAGAGAGAGGGAAAGAGTAAATTTGCCCTTCTTTTGCCTTTTCTTCAAGTCCTCAACAGATTAGATGATGCCTCCCCAAACGGGTGAGATCTTTACTCAGTCCACTGATTCAAATGTTAATGTCTTCTGGCAACAGCCTCGAAGACACACCCAGAGATATTGTTTTAGCAGCAATCTTGTCATCACTTAGTCCAATCAAGTAGACACATACACTCAATCATCACTGTTTCTGAGGTAAAAGGATGCATTACACAGAAAAAAGATTCTTCTAATTAGGGCTTCTTAAACTCTACCAGGCCATCCTCTTTAGTTATAATATTTCTGGTCCCATTTCTGACTATCTGATCATATTTCAATGTAACATAAGAGACACACTAGAACACAGTATGAGAACAATGATATAATGTATGCAACAATGGATAGTAGGGAAGCAGTAAATAGTAGGACCTTTCCTTTCTTTGCAGGTGTGGCATGAACTGGAATCACCAGTATGGCCTACTTTGATTATAAAAAACAATAACAAAGACACCGGTCAATATTATATATTTACTGTGAAAATGACTATATTATATAATCACTATGAAATTTGTGCCCTATACTTACAGGGAAAGAAAATCCCCACCCCACCTTACTCCATCCCTACCCCACCTGACTCCAACCCTACCCCAGCTGACTCCAACCCTAATTATGAAAAACCATATGCTTCAAGAAATGAGATTTATGGCAAACTTTTTTAAGCCCTTGGCTACGTGACTAAGACCCGTTCACCTTCCTTCTCAATGAGTAGCTTGAAAGGTCCTGGCAAAATCATACAGCCTCCTCCGTTAAGGGGAGCCGACTCCTGAAAGAGCACTCCTTATAAATTGTCTTGTCCATATGTTTCTGGAGTATGTGCCATCTGGGATTAGTGTGCTCATATTTTATGGAGCAGGAAACCAAAAATATGTTCACAGTTTAACAGTCTCAATTTGATGTGAAAGTGGAGTTGAATTTACAACAAATTTGTATCATCTCAATGTGAATCCACTGTGTGCCAGACATGGTATTAAGCACTCTTTGGAATGGAAATTACTTAGGAGACATTGTTTTTGCCTTTGGAGAAAGGGACAATTCAAAGAGAGACTTAGAGAGTGAACCTGGCTGTGTTCAACCTGCCAGTGGCATACTTTGTATAAATATATTTGTAATGAAATACCCTAAAATCAGATTTCATCACCCATGCTAGTCCAGTGGATTGGTAGCAGATGCCTGCAATGTTACACTGGAAAAGAATCTGAGGTTCAAGAAGAAGGGGTGTCATTACAATGTCTGCCAAGAGCAGGCACATGTGGTGGTAAGTATGCCCTAGTCTTGTCTCCTTCATTGGAGCTAAAAAAAAAAAAAAAAAAGCAATGGCCATGCTAGAGTATTATTGACAAGTAATGATGCTGACTTCATCCAGCTTCATTAATTTAAAAACATGCAGAAAAAAACAACTAAATGTGAACAGGACCCAGTTCTTGCCCTCAGTGTGCTTGTCAGGACTCCCTCCTGTACTGTTTCTCAGCATCTTTACATAGCCTTAGAGTGGCACTTAAAATACTATGTAATTTCTTATTTACTTGGTCATATTACTGTCATTAGTATGTTCAAATGGCAAGTCTCGACCATTATTAGATTATTACATTAAATGCAGCAGGTTGTGACAGTGATTCTTCTGACTATAATTAACATAGTGGAATGAAATAGAATGAAATAAAATAGAAAATATCAGAGTGCTTCACACATATATGTATTATATTCATGTATGTACATACCTACACAAATATATATATGAACACACAGGCATTCATATATATATTTTACATATAGTATATATATAAATATATTATATAAATAATATATATTTAATATATAATATATATAAATATATTATATAAATTATATCTATTTAATATATAATATATAAATAATATATATTTAATATATAATATATAAAATAGATAAATAATATATGTATTTAATACATATTTAAAAATATAAATTATATATATTTAATACAAATTGTACTTGTCATATTAGGTCATAATTTAGAACATTTGAAAGTCACCTATTTGTCTAAAAGTGTTCACAACAGTATAAACTATATTTCAAAAATAGAAATGTGGATTAACAGATTATAGTGATTGTAGTAATAGTAAACACATATAGTGTAAATATGCTATTTAAACGTACTGAGTTTTAATATGCTATTTGTTAGTCTGGCTCTGGAATTTATACTCTTATCCATTAGAGAAAGAGGGATTGACACTAGCTTTCCTGGTACTACAGACCTGCCTGCATTTCCCCACTACCAACTCCCACTCTGCCTTCATGTACCTCCATCATGTCACTCATTAGAGTGTGTCCAGTTCAGTGCTTGCCTACATGTCTTCCTATTAGACTGAGGGAACCTGAATGCCAGAGACTGTTTTAACCATTTTTTTAAAATGGGGCAGAAAGCTGCGCTCTGAATGTCTGTGTCCCTCCAAAATATAATCCCCATGATGGTGGTACTAAGAGGTGGGGCGTTCTAGCATGTGATTAAATCATGAGGGGTCCACCCTCATGAGAGAGCTTAATGCCCTTATGACAGAGGCTTCAGAAAACTGCATGGCCCTTCCATCTCCCCTGCATGTCAAGACACCACATTTGTCTCTCTTTGCACCCTTCTGTCATGTGAAAATGCAGCAAGAAAATCCCAGCTTGGGAGCAGAGAGCTTTCAACAGACATGAAATTTGCTGGCAACTTGATCTTAGACATCTCAGCTTCCAGAACTGTGAGGAATACATTTCTGTTCTTTATAAGTTTCTTAGTCTGAGCTATTTTCTTATAGCAGCACAGACTAAGATTAATAGTTATTATAATAAACAGATATATAGGGCTTAGAACATGTTTTATTTAGTCTGGTTACAGAATCCATATCATTATCCATTAAAGAAAGAGGGTTATTTGTTCTGGCTATGGAATCCATATCCTTATCCATTAGAGAGAGAGAGAGATTGATTCCAGCTCGTCTGTGTTGGCAAATCTGCCTACATTTCCTAACCACCAACTCCTGCTTTACCCTGCCTACGCCACCATCACATTACTTTTCACAGTGTGTCCACTAGTTTGTCTGTATTTCCCAATTAGACTGAGGGCACTTGAAGAGCAGATAATACTTTGGCCATTTTTGAATCTCCAGAATTTAGCTTAAAGACAGGCATCTGGTAGGTGCTCACTGAATGTGTATTGACATACACAGGCCTAAGAGAAATGTGGTCAAAAAAAAAAAAAAAGAAATTTAGCTCTTCTGTCATGCCAAAAGTGACTCAGACAAACCACAGGATGACAGATTAATTGGAATGCACCAGAATGATTATATGAACAATAAAACTACTAGTTGGATAGTAAGAATGAGAATGAGATTTCTTATGAAATTATTAAATCCTTGAGAGTTCATTTAGACTTGCTGTAAGTTTCTAAGCATAACTTTGAGGTGATATTCTACACTATGCCTAGAGTAGACTATACTTATTACTTAATATAGAATATCTTAATAGAACAAAACTGGAAGCTCAACTGAAAAAAAAAGTATTAAAGGAATGTAAAATTGAGATGTTGAGGTAACCATTCAATAGAGAGAAGTGATCTGCCTTAACGTATTTCAGAGACAGAACTGGCATGATGTAATGATGAAGTAGGCAAGGGCTCCCACATGTTTATGTCATTACAACAGATTACTTACAGATATCTCCACAAAGAAGTAATCTTCTCAGGAATGTGGTGACAGTGATGTTACAGTCAGTATTAGATTTATTGTGGCTAAAATGCCATTGGCTTTCTATTATCCCCTGACTCTGTAAAACTTACAGCCAACCTGGGGAAAGGAAATTGAAATGCTGGAGACTATGAGTTCTGATTCTGGCTGAAATCACTGTACACATCTCTGGTGCAAACCCCATATGAGCTAAACTCAAGTTCTAAGTTCAAGGCAGATGAAAATTATAGATGACATCCAAGAATACTGAATTCTGGATAAAAAATAAGGAATTAGTTCCCAGATTCCATGTAACATAGTCATCTAAATTATTAGTCTGTATTTTTTTTAGAAGTTCCTTTCCCCCCATATTTTATTGGAAAACAGGTGGCGTTGGATTACATAAGTTTTTTAGTGGCGATTTGTGACATTTTGGTGTACACATCACCCCAGCAGTATACACCGTATCCAACTTGTAGTCTTTTATCTCTCACTCCCTTCCCACCCTTTCCCCCCAAGTCCCCAAAGCCCATTTTTTCTTTCTTATTCTTTTTCATCCTCATAGCTTAGCTCCAACTTATGAGTGAGAACATACAATGTTTGGATTTCCACTCCTGAGTTATTCACTTAGAATAATAGTATCCAATCTTATCCAGGCTTATGAATGCCATTAATTCATTTCTTTTTATGACTGAGTAGTATTTCATCACACACACACACACACACACACACACATACACACACACACACACACAGAGTTTCTTTATCGACTCATTGATTGATGGGCATTTGGGTCGGTTTCACATTTTTGCAATTGCAAATTTTGCTGCTATAAACATGCATGTGCAAGCATCTTTTGCATATGACTTCTTTTTCTATGGGTAGATACCCAGTAGAGGGATTGCTGGATCAAATGGTAGTTCTACTTTTAGTTCCTTAAGTAGTCTTCATGCTAGTTTACCTTCCCACCAGCAGTGTAGAAGTGTTCCCTGTTCACCACGTCCATGCCAACATCTATTTTTTATAATTTTTTGATCACGGCCATTCTTGCAGGAGTAAGGTGGGATCACACTGTGGTTTTGATTTGTCGTTCCCTGATCATTAGTGATGCTGAGCATTTTTTCATGTTTCTTGGCCATTTGTGTATCTTCTTTTGTGAACAGTCTATTCATGTACTTAGACCACTTTTCGATGGGATTGTTTTTTTCTTGCTAATTAGTTTGAATTCATTGCTTTGTATTTTTAATAAATTTATTTCTGTAAATATTATATTAAAAAACATGAGTGTCATGTCACTTCTCTGTACCAACTTATAATGGAATATCACCATCACAAACTGCAGGTGAGAAAGTGTGGATGACATTTTTGGCATAAAAGAGACATATATTTATGCACTACCTATCATATGTCAAATATTGCATATCACTTTGTATAAGTTATTTTGCCCATATAAGTATGCACCTTACAGATGGGTTACAGAGAGAAGAAGAAATGTACCTAAGGTTACCAACAAAAATCAGCAAAGCCCAGACTGAAAGTCAGATCCAAAGTGAAATCCAAAGTACATCCATGCTTTGCCCACTACATCACACTGCTTGGAATGTTCTTATGTTATTTTATGAATATACCCAAGGTTTATCCACTACTTACTAATAACATGTTTTACAGACAAGAAACCAGAGGCACAGAGAGAAGAAACCAGTCCTTTAAGATTATGCCGCTACAAAGAAGCAGAACAGATTTAAATACAGATGTCTGACTCCAAGAACTGATGCCTTATAACTACTAAAGTAATTCACTATTGGTACAATTTGTTTAGAACTTCATCCTTATCAAATTTGAGACCATATGACTTGAGCAATTCATTTAACCTCTGGGTCTTCCATTTCCTCCCCTTCCCTACTTTTCTAATTAGGCTCTTGGTAAGATTATGAGAAAGTAAGTATGGGCTGGGCGCAGTGGTTCACTGTAATTCCAGCACTTTGGGAGGCCGAAGTGGGTGGATCATGAGGTCAGGAGATTAAGACCATCCTGGCCAGCATGTTGAAACCTGACCTCTACTAAAAATACAAAAATTAGCTGGGCCTTGTGGCGTGTGCCTGTAAACCCATCTACTTGGGAGGCTGAGGCAGGAGAATAGCTTGAACCAGGGAGTCAGAGGTTGCAGTGAACCTAGATTGTGCCACTGCATTCCAGCATGGAGAAAGAGCAAGACTCTGTCTCAAAAAAAAAAGTAGTATGAAAATTTGCTTCTAAATAGAGAAGCAGTATATGCAGCTACACATTAGAGTTGCTCTGCTTCGCACACAGTGGTTCATGAGGTAAGTGTTGTGTCATTATTTAAGGCTTAATTTTGTTTAGCATTACCTTGATATCATCATGTAATAAAACTTGTAAATTATTATCTACTTATGTCTGTCTCTTTTATAAAACACCTTTATTCAAAGTTTTCCAATTAATATAATTTGGGGAGAGAACACAGTATAACCAGTTAAAAAAATAAAATAGAATTTTTAAGAAATTGAATTTTCTTATTAATCCACATATGGAAAATAAACTATTGATAAGTTAAAGTCTACTCTGGACTATTTTAATTTATAAGACACATTTACCTGGTGTTACGAATCCTTATCTGTAAAGAAGCAGTTTATATAATCTTGTTCTTGAAATGCATAAAAATTCTATGTAAGTTTTGGTTCATTATTGTGCCATATAAAATGAAAAAGTATGTATTTTCCTCATATTTAATGTATAGGTAACCTTCACAACAGATTGGGCCCCAGACTGCAAATCATATATTAGTAGCCTCTGAATTAATTAGGTTTAGGTGGCTGTATTTTATAAAGGTAAACATTGAGGTGACACTCTGAAGAAGATAGGTCATTAAATTATTGCTTTCTTCTTAATAAAGCCAGTAAGTTTCTTTCAATATTTCCTGGTTATGTGACAAGATGCAAATATTTTATTTACAAAGAAACGTTCTTTGTTTTCTTAAATCCTTATACTAGGCACCAAACACCAATCCCATTTTTCCAGCTAGCGAGTTGGAAGCTCACAATTCCATATCCTCCCCACTCACAGTGGGAGCATATTCCTCCTTCCTCGACAAGGCCTCTCTCGGAGGCTGTTCTAAATTATAGGATGGTATTTTGTGAGGCAGATTGACAGAACTGTTCTTGTGATGTTCTCCCAACTTTTCAAATAGATAGCTTTTAAAAAGTCATTTTCCAGAGGCCAAGACTATAGAATTAACCTCTCCTGAAATCCACAAGGAGTAGAATCAGAAACATATCTATTTAGGAAGTAACAATTCTTCATCTATAATATATACATCACAACATATACAAAATTTTTAAGTAAAATTAGAAAACTTTCTCTCCTAGCCCCCCATATACTAACACTGAATTCCTATACTCACTCTCCCATTACTTGGTAGCCATTTTTATTTAAGCAGAGGTACATGGAAAACCAAATTTCTGAACGGATTCAAGAGTCAGTTTATTAATAAAAACCAAGAACCCAAAATAATCGCTCTCTACACATGTTTATTTATTTGGGAAGAGGCAATGGTCTATCTTAAAATAACTAAAATCACAGATATTTTTAGAAAATTTTCACAAATAGTTTTTGGATATGTCTTATTTAATCCTCTCAACAATCATAAAAAATAATACATGGTTATTACCCTCATTTTTCAGATCAGGTAATATCAATACAGCAGGATAAATAATGTGTCACAGTCACAGACTCAGAAATTAGTGGAGCTACTAGAAAGAAGTTACCTTTAAGGTTCTAGGTTCAGGATTGTGTCTACTTATGTTAATTAAAAATTCACTTAACACTCTGGGATTTGGTGTAGTTCACATATAAAGAAAAATAAACAAAAAGAAGATAAATACCTCTGGGAGGGAGCAATATGTTCCTACTCCAGGGAAATGGCAGGCCTTCATTAAATTCTCTCATGTGTCTCTGCTTAGACAGCTAAGACCATCCCACAAATCCTGACTTCTAGGACAAAGAGAACAAACCTGCAGGATTCAACACTGAGAGCAGAGACCTGAGACTTCCATACTATACGGAAATACGGGTTAAAGCATTAAGGGCTACGTAAAATCCAAGAAGTCTAATATTTATGTTTCTGATAGAGTGAAAGTAATGTGACCTCCAGCAAACCCTCTATCCAAAATAAATGTAAATACAGTTGGAGAGAAATGGATATACCCATTTATTATGGACTGCCTAAACTATGTTATTGATAATGCAATAGTACTCTTCTTAAATTTGGAGGCTAGGACAGGGACCTTATAAAAATATATATTGGAAGTCAAAACATTTCTTTAGAAAAATGTACACACACATTTTACCACTACTTCCTAGAGTCCTAGAGTGTCTATAGATTTTCCTCTGTCAACTTAAAAGTCTCCATAGAATACACAAATTTGAAATTAGGAGCCACTGACCTGCAGTCTGAAAATTAATCTAAGCTAGGTCCTCAGCACAAGACAACACTTAGGCAGCATGTTAAAACTGTGAACATATTAATTTTGTTAAAAATCAGTTAATTCAGTAAGGGAAAAAATTTACAGTTTATTTTGTTCTAAAATGAAAGTTTAAATTTGTTTATGTCTCTAGTTATAGTTATAATCCTTCCCCTTCATTTTCCTCATAGTCAATTGATCAGAATTTAAATGACTTCACTTATATTAAGCCTATTTCCTTCCCCATCTCACCCAGTACACTGTACTTGAACTACTGGAGAGTTAATCAAAGGCAGGACAGAGAAGAGTAGCATAGAATATTCTGTGACATCAAATGGTTTCACAAATAAATCACCCATGATAATGGTCTAACAGAGTTCTGTCTTTGCTCTCACAATTTAAACCTCTCTGTATCTAAATCAGTAGCTGCTACTTCAGTGTGTATCAATAAGTGTAAATTAACCACATGTTGGCTCCTAGATTCCTCCAAAAGGTGGGCACTTTCAGGATCCTCCTTGCTGATTGCTTCAGCATAGCTCCAGGGTGTAGCCAAATATGCTTTTGCAATTTGCATTTCCCTAATTAGTGAGTTTTCACATTTAGCTACCTCAACAGCAACCAGCTGCCACTTGTGTTTCCTGTATGTATGACACCTCATGACACCACAGAGCCTTCTCTCTGAATCCTCAATTAGAGAGAAAGCCTGCATCTTTGTTAGCCTATGGGGGAAAAATTATGCATCTCTTCTTTTTTTGCTTTCCCTTAAATAAACCTGAAATTGATTAATTTCCAAAGTGGAAAAAGAAAAAAAAATATGAGAACTCCTATTTCCTAATTCCTCCAACCCAAGATGGAAGGAATCAGGTAGTCCAGTGTGGTCTCCTTAAGATATTCTGGATGACAAGCAGAAATGAATAGAACTGGGAATAGCTTTAAAATGAATCATCAGTGGAAAGCATGATGGTATTGCTGAAAACTTTGATAAATACAAAGCATGTGTTTTGCTTAAAGCCAGTGTCACTGTGCCTCACTCTGATTTTTCTCCAAAATGCAAAAAAAAAAAAAAGTGATTATCTTGCAAATATGGTTAAAAAAAAAATCAGAAGAAAATACCTATGTAGATCATGAAAAAATGATGAGTGATTATGTATTTCTCATATCTGACTGTTATATTCTAGCATGACATTTCATATCAAGATCTAAAGTGTTTATAAGTAGTGCATATTCTACTGGATTCAATTTTACTCAGCTGGGTACAGTGACTTGAGACACAAGCAAACACTGGAAAAAGTTTTGATGGCTGTAAAATTAAATCTAAATGTAATTCATTTAATTTAAGGAAGTATCATATGGAAACACCGTCTTTGTTTCCCCTACCATGAAAATCCAGTGACACCATGAATATTAACAATGTGAGGGACTTAAGACATTATTCTGTTTATTATTTTGTATAGGTTTTATGTTATGGAAACAATGTCTAGGTCAAAAAACTTGATTTTTTAAATTACATATTATATGAGAAGCAAATGTGATTTAAATATCATCCAGCCTCCATTCACCAAGTTTTAGGGTTTAGTATGTATGCAGTACTATGATAGATGCTGAAGAAATAGAAATAAGATACAGATTTTCACAAAGAGTTTAGTCTAAGGGAGGTGATAGATTTGTAATCAAGAATCAGCAAAATTCTATAAGATTTATACTATTTATTTCTGTTACAGATAAGAAAATAGGAGTTTGAGACGTCATACAACTAGAAAGTGAACATTCAATTTTGTCAGACTTCAGAATCAGTTTTTTTCTTTTAAACTGTTCTTTATAAGTATAGGAATTTTATATAAAATGCTTAAGAAAGAGAGAGCACGTGTATGTGTGTGTGTGCGTGTGTGTGTGTGTCTGATGAGCAGCAGAGGGAGGGAATTACAGAATTACAGCACTCTAAACCAGGTTTTCATAATCCCACTATAGTGAGCTTTTCAGTAACCTCTACTAGAAAGCAAATACCAGGGGCAAGCATTTTCCCACCAACACTGACCTCTGACCAGAACCATTTTGCAAAAGTACAAATAAAATCATATACAAAGACACACAATTGTATGTATGTGTGTGTGTGTATCTATAGGTGTATGTGTCTGTGCATGCATGTGTGTGACAAGTTTTTATTGATCCTATCCAGGTTACAAACAGGCAAAGAACTCATCTGTTAAAGGCTTTCTAAAAGCCTTCTCTATCTCATGTCGCCTAACTGTGCTTTCTAAAGACTACAGTTTTGACAGGGGAACATAAGCAGTCATTAGCAACAGAGCCTATTCTTTTATAATGAAGGGTATGTAACATTCTGAGATGGTCAGAGACATTCTACAGTTTCAACTGATGTTGTAGAACAGACTGTGTTCATAAGTAGAGAGATCTCATTTTTATCGACCCAGAATGGTGGAAAGAGTGTGGTGGGCTAACCAGACAATGGGATATGTAATGGGATGGGTATTTAATAAGTTTAGTACTTGTCCCTACAGAGGCAGTCCAAAATATTTTTTTTTTATCAAAAGTAGGAAACTATTCATAATCATGGGGAAGAACCCAAATTCAGCCAAAACACTTTAAGGAAGTAAACTGATGGAACTGTCTATGATATTTTTCTCAACAGGATATCTCACTTTGAGGATTTTTCTTCAGGTATAAGCTCCTGTAGAACATAGTTTCACTTAATAACAAGAATTGTAACAAAAAATGTTTAATAAGATTTTAATTTACAAATACTGGTTACAAAAATTACTCATTTCAAACTGCATAGTGTGTGTTTTTCTTTCTCTATTTCACAGATTTAAAAAGACAGGCCAGGCGTGGTAACTCATACCTGTAATCCCAGCACTCTGGGAGGCTGAAACAGGCAGATCACAAGGTCAAGAGATTGAGACCATCTTGGCTAATGTGTGAAACTCCGTCTCTACTAAAAATACAAAATTAGCTGGGCATGGTGATGTGCACATCTGGTCCCAGCTATACGAGAGGCTAAGGCAGGAGAATCCCTTGAACCCAGGAGGCGGAGATTGCAGTGAGCTGAGATCACACCACTGCACTCCAGCCTAGTTAACAGAGTGAGACTCCGTCTCAAAAACAAACAAACAAAAAGACACCAAATTTTTAAAATGATTTTCTCAGTAACAGAGGACTAATTTGTGACAGATTGCTGGAGTCCAGCTTAGGTCAACCCAGCAGCAAAGTCTATTGTTTTTCTATGGAACATATGTTTCCAAAGTTACCGTAACCACCATAAACGGAGTGACTGAAAGTACTGGAAGTTTATTTTCGCACAGCTCTGGAGGCATCAGGTTGAGATGGTGGCAGAACTATGTCTTCTCTGAAGATTCTAGGAGAGGATACTTTCTTGTCTCTTCCTAGCTTCTGGTGTTTAATGACAATCCAGGGCTTCACTGGCATGTAGATGCATCTCTTCGATTTCTGTCTCCTTCTGTACTGGCAAACTTCTCTGTATGTGTTTGTTTTCTTCACATGGGCTACTTATAAGGCCAAAAGTCAGTGGATTTAGGGCCCATCCTAATATAGAATGATCTCTCTTCCTTAACTAATTAAATCTGAAAAGACTATTTCCAAATCATGTCATTTTCCAAGGATCTGGGTGATTATGAATTTTAGGGAGATGGTATGTATGTATGTATGTATGTATGTATTTATTTATTTATTTATTTATTTATTTTGAGATGGAGTTTCACTCTTGTTACCCAGGGTGGAGTGCAATGGTGAAATCTCGGCTCATGGCAACCTTCGCCTCCTGGGTTCAGGCAATTTTCCTGCCTCAGCCTCCTGAGTAGCTGGGATTACAGGCACGTGCCACCATGCCCAGCTAATTTTTAGTATTTTTAGTAGAGACCGGGTTTCACCATGTTGACCAGGATGGTCTCGATCTCTTGATCTCTTGATCCACCTGCCTCAGCCTCCCAAAGTGCTGACATTATAGGCGTGATCCATCGCACCCAGCAAGATGGTATTTAATCCAAACAGTACATCTTCTGCAGCTCCCCCAGATCATCCCCATCCTACAAACACATTTTAATCTATTAAAACATTAGGGATAAATATGTTTATCCCTTCCTAACATACACATTTTAATCTATTAAAACATTAACTCTAAGTTCAAAATCTCACTTAATTATCGAAATTATCAACTCAGAGTTTCAAATCTCATCTAAATCATCCAAAACATATATGGATGAAATCCTGAGTCTGATCTATCCTAGGATAAAATTCCTCTCTACCTGGGGACCTGTGAAGCTGACAAACAAGTTCTCTATTTCAATAATACAATGATAGGAGAGACATGGATGTCATTTACATAATTAAAGCAAGAAAATAAAAGGAATAAAGGAGTCAGTAGTGTTTTATATATATATATATATATATAAAACATGTATATGGCACATACATGGCATTGTGGTTTGCTGCCTCCATTTCCCCATCACCTATATCTGCCATTACTCCCCATGTTATTCTCCCCAACTCCCTACCCCTTGCTGTCCCTCCACTAGTCCCCCCCAACAGACCCCAGTGTGTGATGCTCCCCTCCCTATGACCATATATTTTCATTTTTCAGCACTCACCTATGAGAGAGAACATGCAGTGTTTGATTTTCTGTTCTGGTTTCCAGGTTCATCCATGTCCCTACAAAGGACACGAATTCATCATTTTTTATGGCTGCATAGTATTCCATGGTGTATTTGTGCCACATTTTCCCTGTCCAGTCTATCACCGATGGGCATTTGGGTTGGTTCCAGGTCTTTGCTGTTGTAAACGGTGCTGCAATGAACATACATGTGCATGTATCTTTATAATAGAACAATATAATCCTTTGGATATATACCCAGTAATGGGATTGCTGGGTCAGATGGAATTTCTATTTCTAAGTCCTTAAGGAATTGCCACACTGTCTTCCATAGCTACTGAATTAATTTACACTCCCACCAACAGTGTAAAAGTGTTCCTATTTCTCTACATCCTCTCCAGCATCTGTTGCTCCAGACCTTTTAATGATCGCCATCATTCTGGCAGGTGTGAGATAGTATCTCAATGTGGTTTTGATTTGCATTTCTCTAATGACTAGTGATGATGAGCATTTTTTCATATGTTTGTTGGCCTCATAAATGTCTTCTTTTGAAAAGTGTCTGTTCATGTCCTTTGCCCACTTTTGAATGGACTTGTTTATTTTTTTTCTTGTAAATCTGTTTTAGTTCTTTGTAGATTCTGAATATTAGCCCTTTGTCAGATGGGTAGACTGCAAAAATGTTTTCCCCTTCTGTTGGTTGCCAGTTCACTCTAATGATTGTTTCCTGTGCTGTGCAGAAGCTCTGGAGTTTAATTAGATCCCATTTGTCTATTTTGGCTTTTGTTGCCAGTGCTTTTGGTGTTTCAGTCACGAAGTCTTTGCCTATGCCTATGTCCTGGATGGTTTTGCTTAGGTTTTCTCCTAGGATTTTTATGGTGTTAGGTCTTATGTTTAAGTCTTTAAGAAGGAGTCACTAGTATTAAAATAAGTTCGAAACCCAGCAGGGAAAATTTTATTCAGTTTTAAGACCTAAGAACAATTCTCTGGCCTGATGCTCTGACCTGGGGGCCAAGGCAACAGTCCCACTTCCATAACTGAGGTGGCAGTTTTACCCTCTAAGATTTGCAAGGCAGTGGCAACACTGCCTTCTGAATAGCCCATTCTATGTTTGCAGATCTCAGAAGTCTGATAATCCTCCTTCATATTTCCCCATTTCCAACCTGTTATGTTCACAATGGGTTTCTTTCTGCTGTTATTTTCAAAATCCTTTCTAGCCTTCTGGGACTATAAAAGCGATCTGCACCATTACACCTGAGGGATCTCCAAAGACCCTTTCTATGTAGCTCCATCTCTATTTCTGACTTTTACTGGTATTGGCTATTGAATCTATAATCACATACATAATGTCTTCAGGAAAATATTACACAGCCATACCCTTAGTGTTATCGCCAGAGCGATACACTTTTACAATATGGATAGACTGAAGATTTTCCAAATCATCAAGCCTTTCCTTTCCCTGTGACATACCCTACCTAAATTTATCTCTTTTTCTCACATTTTACTTTAAGTAGCATAGAAAAACCAGGCAACACCCTCCCTAATTGGTTTGGAAATCTCCTCAGATAAATATCCAGATTCCTCACTTACAAGTCTGTCTTTCCATTCTACAGAGTAACACAATTAAGCCAACATTTCTGCCACCTGTAACATCACTTTCTTTTCTCCAGTTTCCAATCTTCAATATCATGTTTCCCATTTCTCATTTTCTTGGTGTGATGTCACCAGAAGTACCTTTCATGTTCATATTTCTACCAACATTCTGTTCTTGGTACATGTATCCTCTAAAGTGCTGGAAAATTCTTCTAATGTACTTCTCACTTCTATCTTAGTTCTCACCAGAATCGTATTTAACATCTTTAAACAGTTTCAATCCTCTTTAACAATGTCTACCAGGCATTTATATAAGGAATTTGGGCTTTTTCTATCAATTACTTCAGCTTCTGCCCAATTCTAAAGCCATTTCCATATTTTTAGGTAGTTGATACAGCAGCACCTTCTTCTCAGTATCAAAATCTATATTAGTTTCTCAAACTGTTATAACAGAGTACCACGAACTGAGTGCCCAAAATAACAGTAACGTATTCTTCTACACTCCCAGAAATAAGAAGTCAAAAATCAAGGTGTTGGTAAGGCCACGCTTTCTCTGAAAACTCTAAGGGAGTTTCCTTCCTTTTCTCTTCCATCTTCTGGTGATTTCTAGCAATCCATGGCTTCCTTGGCATGTACCTGCATGATTCTAATACCTACCCTCATCTTCACATGGTTATATTCCCTCTGTGAGTGTTTGTGTTTCTTCACACAGCCTTTAATAAGAATATTCATCATTAGATCTAGCATTCTCATTAATGAAAGATGACTTCTTCTTACTTAACTACATTTGCAAAGAGCTTATTTCCAAATAGGATCAAATTATGAGGTTGTGGGGTGGAAATATTTTTTTCTTTTCGGTAGTAGTGAACTGTTCAACTCAGTACAAAGGAGAATTGGGCAAGAAAAACAAAAAGCATCTAAATTGAAAATTAAAATGTAAAAATAATTGGCAATGACATAATTGTGTGTTTAGACAATTCTAAGAAACTCACAGAAAGACATTTGACAAAAAACAAATTTAGAAATTATGTAGGATACAAGATCAAGGTCAACATGCAAGTATTAATGAACAGTCTAAAAATGAAACAAAAATAGTTCTGCTTTTAGAAGTATAAAAAAGGATAAAATATTTTGGGGTATGCTGAACAAAAAATTTCAAAACTTGTACATTGAAACTTAAAAAATTTATTGAAAGACCCTAAAGAACATTTAAATGAATGGAAAACATGCTGTGTCAATAAACTGGAAGATTATAAATTGTTAAGATGATATTCCTTACTATATTTACCTACAAATTCAACACAATCCCATAAAAATCAAAGCTGAATTTTTATTTTGCAAATATTGCCAATCTAACTCCCCAATATGTATAAATGTAGTGGATCCAGAATAGTTAAATAAAACTAGAAAATGGAGAATACAACTGGACATTCTCATTTTCTAATTTCAAAACTTAGAAAAAGCTACAGTAATCAATACAGCATGGTACTGGCATAAGGGATAGACATATTCATTTGTTAAATCCCATTCTTACTCATTATCCTTGTTATCACCATTATCTCAGTGGTATATTCCATCATATACATATGTAATTTATATATTCATAAAGGGAAAATGAGAAAAAAATGAAATAGAATAGCAAATACAGAAATAACACTTTACCTTTATGATTAATTATTTCTGACAAGGGCACCAAGATAATTCAATGAGAAAAAAAATGTTCAACAAACAGTGCTAGAACAACAGGGTAAACACCTGGTAAAGAATTAGTTGGGCTCCAACCCATGCCAAGCAAAAAAGAAACTCAAAATTGATCTAAGACCTAAATGTGTGAGTTAAACTATAAAACTCTATAAAGAAAATGTGGGTACATCTTTGTGACCTGATGTTAGGCAATGTTTTCCTATAAGCGATAACAAAAGGTCAAGGAACAACAACAGTGAAAAAATTAGTTATGTTGTACCTTAAAATGAAAAACTTTTGAGCTGCAAACAATGCCATCAAGCAAGTGAACAGACAGTCCACAGAATGGAAGAAAGCATTTTCAAATAACCCGATGATAGGTTTGTGTCAAGGATATAAAGACCCATTACAACTCCATAATAAAAAAGTGAACAAATAGGACATACATAAAAATTTCCCCAAAAATATATACAAGTGGAAAACAAAGACAGGAAAACATGCTGTACATCACTAGTCATCAGAGAAAGGCAAATCAAAACCACAATAAGAGAAGTTTTTCATAACCACTAGGATGCTTATAATAAAAAAGGTAATAAAAAGTGTGGATGAGGATGTGGAGAAATTGGATGTCTCATTGCTATTGAAAATGTAATATTGGGCTGCTATTTTAGAAAACAGTTTGGCAGTTCTTCAAATGTTGTCATGGAGTTGCCACATGATGCAGCAATTCCACTCCTAAGCATGTATCAAAGAGAAATCACAGCATGTGTCCACCTGAAAACTTGTGCACAAATATTTATAGCAGCCTACTTATAATACCAAAAGCATAGAAATTATCCAATTGTTCACTGGCTGATAAGTGGATAAAATAATATTTGTTATATTCATAAAATGAAACATAACTTGTGAAAATAATGGAATAAAATATGCATAACATACCACAATATGGATGAATCTTGAGAACATTATGCTAAGTGAAATAAATCAACCATAAAACACTAAATATCATAGGATTTCATTTATGTGAAATGTTCAGCATAGGCAAATCCACAGAAACAGAAAATGGATTAATGGTTTCCAGGGTTTCTTTTAGGCGTGATGGAAATAGTATAAAAGGAGATTGTGGCAAAGGTTTTATACTTTTGTGAATATGCTAAAAACAAATTTGTATACTGAGAAAATTTTATGGAATGTAAGTTATTACATTCCATAAAATTAATCTGTTTAAAAAAATCATTAGATGGAGAAAGGTTTAGTCATGTAGAATTTTGTAAAATGTTCATAAGGCCACATTTGCCATAAAGAGTAATTTTTGACAATTCTGTTTTAGAGTATGCCTCTCAATCTGTTTAAAATAATTGGTCTTACATTCTCTGGCTACACTGAATATTTAGATTTAACATCTTTGTTCTACGGTAATTTTCCCTCTTCATTTTCTCATCAATTTATCTTTTTTTCTTAGAACGTGCTAAATCTCTAAAGTTGGCCTAATTTACAAATTTCCTGTACTATTTACACTCTTCTAAGAGAAAGTCAAGCTGCTAATTAAGTTGGATCTAATGCAAGTCTCATGACACCAAACCACTCACCCCAACAAGGTACATTTATATTTATCAATTCTATTTATTGTTAGTCTTTGATCAATTTGCTCTCTGGCATCTCTCTATGAAAATGACTTTAATTTTAGAAAACAGAAGCATAGAAAATGTCTCTATTGATTAGTACACAGAAAGATGAATAGGCATCTTTTGAACATTTAAAAATTTATTCCTAGCCTGTCTCCAGTCTACTCAAATAACATTAGTTTTAGTGCATTTAGTAGATAATTTGTATTTCACCATCAATATTTTAGAAATATGGGATTGGATGGGAATTTAAGGCTTTAGCTGTATGTGAAATTCAGGAATGTAATTTCAAATTGGTTCTTTTTGAGAAGACATTTATGCTAATCCTTTGTGGTCCTTTTTTTTTCTCACATGGGAAAAAATGACCTGTGCATACTTTAAACAGAGTCAGAAAAACTTTCATTCCCATTCTGCACTCCCATCTACAACTCATTTCTGGTAGGTTAGGTTGGTGGGTAGTGGTAGTGGTAAAGAAATTAGATTGTTAATACTCCACATTCAACCTATGGAATCATGTGATTTAAAGTGTGGACAAAGAGAAACCAGCAAATAGGAATTACAATGTGATATTCACCTCATAACCTAAACTTCAGGTTTTTAAATAAAGCTGCATTGGATAATACTGTAATTTCTTCCTCATTGAACTGAATCTGTCAATCCACCCATCTAATGAAAAGCAGTACAACAACAGAAGTGCAACTATTCTAATGCAGTCTGGATCTGTTGCAAGGTGGGTGGGGAAGCTGATAGTAAGCAGAAATAGGGAAAATAAATCTACTCCAACTCAGTACAAATAGATCTGAGACAGAAAAAGCAAGGTCTGAAAGGCCAGGACACAGTTTGCCTCTGTTCCAATTTTATCAATCAGAAATATCATTATTCCTTCATGAATGGGAGAAATGTAATGAAAACAGAGGAATTTTGAAGGTGTCTTCCAATATTATATCCTTCTTTGGTGGTGAGGAAGGAAATTCTCACATCCATCTACTTCCTTGGAAGAAAAGTGTATGTCAATCAGGGGATCACCCCTCTTCCCCAACAGCTCAACAGTATACTGGACAGGTACTGGTCAACTCCTTGGTCAATGGTGTCTGCCTCAACACAGTGCCTCAGAAGTACAGGCAGTTATATAGTTATGTGTCTAGGAAACTATGGAATCTCTCCCCTCTCTCTCATTCTCTCTCTCTCTCTACCTTCAAATTTTTCTTTTTTGCTCTACTGATTTTGGAGTCTCTCCCTTTATCTACTATCAATATATTAACTCTCTTGCTCTCTCTCTCTCTCTGTCTTGCTTTTATTTTCTCTCCTGCCTCAGCTTCATGACACACACACACACACACACACACACACACACACATATATGTTTTTATCCAAGGGACACATTTCAGTTAATGCTTTTCCCAGGCCAGACCTCTAGGACTTCAGCCCAAATTCAAAGCCTGATCAGGCGTATTCAGGAGAGAAGAATATAAAAACTAGTTTCATTGAGATTCAAATTCAAATTGTCTATTTTTTTTCTAAGATTGAAGATTTGAAGCAGTGTTAGCATGCTTCTCCCACTTGGAAAGACAAAATAGTGTGTAGAAGTTCACACTGTGTAGAGATTCACATTCTGAGTTTTTTTTTTTTTTAAAGAAGCAATTTAGGGACTTAATAGGAAAGCTGAAAGAATCCAAATGTCTTTTGAAAGAAGCAGTGGGCTACAGCCTACACCATGAGCCAGGCAAAAAAACTGTAAGTCCCCAGAGTGTGAGGTGGGAGAGACTGCTTCCAGGATACATACCTCCATGGGAGAACCTAGGGGAAGTCACAGGGGAAGAACTTAATCTTACCCAGTGCTGGCAATGATATAGGGAATGGTGAGGGATATAAGAGAAGAACAGTAAGAAGAGGCTGTGTGCCTTCCTAGTCCCCAGCATGGACTAAGGGAAGCCATTTCTTATTCTACCTCACAGGGGACTTCGCAGAATTCTACCAACTAACACATGCAGTAGTCATAGGTTAAAATAACCTCCCAGCTAAATTTTTCAGTATGACCTCAAGTGGGGGACAAACTCCCTTGGCCAGAACTGAGCAAGGGGTGGTTTGAGGGGGATGCGTGCTGCAGCCATGAGTGCAAGAGCTGGGAGCCCCAGTTTTGTGGGCAGATTGAGAGGGGTGTGATCTGAAAGTTGGGGTAGCTACTTCCCTGAGGAAGGCTGATGGCCTGGGGCAGTTTTGAATTCTATTCATAGATGACCTGGAACTTAACTGACTGCTGCTAACAGAATACTACAGATGTGAGATCTGCCTTACCAAGTACATGGGAGCCAGGTAGGGCTTACTAACACCTGCTACTTCCCACTTCCTCTGCAGCCTGCAGCAGAGGCAACTATGCTCCTCTCTGGAGCACTATCTCAGTGACCAGAGAACCACATCTAAACTCACAGAAGGGCCACTGGTTGACCCACATGTCGGGAGCCAGAGCACAGCCCTGCCTGACCCATCCCTAACCTGTCTTTGTCCCTCTACCTACCCTGGTGGCTCAACACAAAGGACAGAAACTTTTGGGTACTTTTTCAGCTGCAGTAGGAATGTGCAAGTACCACCTCTTGGCTAGAGGCCAACCGACACAGTCCATTACAGCATTTCCAGGTAAAATAACATAGCACTCAGGAAGGAGAAAAATTGTGTGTGACCTTGGCTATTGCCATTGCCCACCCCACCCTGGCTAACAAGGTCTGAAGTCTGTCCAGATGACTACTTCATCACTATCACAACCAGCATTTGAGAAAGCCAACACACTAAGGCTATCTCTAACCTAGGAATCTCATAGAGTACATCACTCCTCTGCCACACCCATCAGAGCTGCTGCTAATACCCATTGCTTGGAGACTTGATGATGGTCCACATCAATGGAAACTTTGAAGACATTCCCCAGCACCAGCCAGGAGTGTGGCAACCCCACTGGGAAGGAGGAGCAGCATTCACAGTAGCTTGGCTCTCAGGGATCCCTACTCCTAGAGGAAGGAGAATGCACCACATCAAGAGAACGCCCTATAGGATGAAAGAAACCAGATGGCAATCCTCCAGTTCCAAATCTTTCAGCTGGTGGGAAGTTTATTTCAGCAGAGGCACAGCTGTAGTACAGGGCTCAGCAAGGAGAATCTGCAGCTCTACCCCAAGGGTCAGGCAGCCCTTGTGCTTGTCAAGGGTCTTGGAGAAGGTGACTTATTTTGTCTCTCATTCACCACTACATAGACAGCTGGGGCTTCCCTCACAGGAAGCATATATATGGCATGGGAGCATATATAGACAGCCTTCCTGGACTGTGGTGATTACATCCCCACCAGAGGTGCACCATCCAGGTTCAGGCTTACAGAAGGGGAAATGTCATAATTCCTCTCTGCTTGGAATATACATATCAACCAGATGAAAAGAGGTGGCTGTCTGATCTGAATAGCTGGAACACTTGGTTAGGAGTGTTTCCAGGAGGTGGATAGGTTTCCTGCTGACCTGGCAGGGGAGCTGAGGTGTCTCCTAACCTTCCCCATGATAGGACTTCATTCCATTGCACTGATAGCTTCCCTAACTATCTCTGTCAAAGCCAGGACTTCTGCCCATGATTGGGTATTGCATTCACTCACCAGATTTAGCCAAAACCAATTTCTACTTAAGGACGTCTCCAGATGTTTAGGTCTGAAGCCTGAACAATTCAATCCAGTAAATAAAAAACTAGGGGAAAAAATAAATATATAAAAAATATGTACCATGAGAGAGTGAGATAAACTTCAAGAGAATTTATATAACGTCTTCAACCCTGAAAACACCAAGAGCCAAATGAGGATAAAATTAATTATAAACACAGAAGTCACATCATTAAGGGGTAAAAAAGAAATAATAAAAGCAACTGTCAAATAAAAGATAACTTCAAAAGTAATTAGAAGAAGTCTATGCAAATGAGAAGAAACCAGAAATGTAATTTTGGTAGTACGACAAAACACAGTTCTGTAGCACCCCTAAAAGATCATCCTTAGTCCTCTGGCAATCCATCTAAACCAAGATTAAATTACTGAAACACCAGAAAAAGAACCCAAGGGGGCAGGGTATGGTGCTCATGCCTGTAATCCCAGCACTTCGGGAGGCTGAGGCAGGTGGATCACAAGGTCAGAAGTCAGAGGCTAGCCTGGCCAGCATGATGAAACCTCATCTCTACAAAAAATGCAAAAATTAGCCAGGTGTGGTAGCGGGTACCTGTAGTCCCAGCTACTTGGAAGGCAGAGGCAGGAAAATTGCTTGAACCCAGGAGGCGGAGGTTGCAGTAAACCAAGATCTCGCCACTGACTCCAGCCTGGGCAAGAGAGCAAGTCCCCATCTCAGAAAAAAAAAAAAATGCAAAAGGTTGATTATTAAGCCATTCAAGAAGATACCAGAGAAAGAAAAAAGCCAACATAAAATATTTTTTAAAAAATCAGAAAATGAATGAATTCTTTTATGAAGAGGTAGATGTCGTAAAGAAAAACCAATTGAAACTGCTGGACATGAAATAAATTACAAGATGTATTGGAACATTTTAACAATAGAGTTGACCAAGTAAAATAAAAAATGTCAGCCCTCAAAGACAGGGCTTTTTAATTAATCCAATCAGATAAAAATAAAGAAAAAAGGATCAAAAGAAATGAACAAATTCTCCAAGAACTTGCAAATGGCCTAACCTCAAAATAACTGATATTCCTGAGGGAGAAGAGAAAGCGAAACATTTGGAAAATTTATTTGAGAAAACGATTGAGATAAACTTGCCTGGCTTTGCTAGAGATTTAGATATCCAAATACAAGAAGTACACAGAACCCCTGGGAGATTAATTGCAAAAAGGTAATCACCAAGGCATATAGTCAGCAAGCTATCGATAGTCAATATGAAGGAAAAATTCTAAAAGCAATGAGACAAAAGTGTCAATAACCTGTAAAGGAAAACCTATCAGACTAACAGCAGTCTTCTCAGTACAAACCTTAGAAGTCAGGAGAAATTGAGGTCCTATCCTTAGCCTCCTTCATACAGAATAACTGCCAGTGAAAAACTTTATATCCAGAAAAGTTAAAGCAGGATTATATTAACTCAAGGAAAAGGGGTAGAAAAACAGATTCCATGCAAATGAATACCAAAAACAAGCAGGAGTAACTATTCTTACATCAGATAAAATAGACCTTAAAGCAGCAACATAAAAAAGGACAAAAAATGTCTTTTTATAATGATGAAAGAATCAATCCAACAAGAAAGCATCACAATTCTAAATTCATATGCACCTAATATTGGAGCTTCCAGATATATACAATGATTACTACTGGACCTAAGAAATGAGATCAACGGCAACACAATAATAGTGGGGAACTTCATTATATTACTGATAATGCTAGTCCGATCAGGAAAAAGTCAACACAGAAAAAATAGACTAACTTAACCTACATTCCAGCATAAATGAACTTAACATATATTTACATAACATTCTACCTAAGAACAGCAGAATACACATTGTTCTTATCAGAACATGGAACATTCTCTTAGCTAGAACATATCATAAGCCACTAAGCAATTCTCAATGAATTTACAAAATTGAAGTCAAATCAAGTACCTCCTTAGAACATAAAGCAATAAATCTAGACATCTACTCCAAAAGGAACATCCAAGACAAAAAAATACATCCAAGTTAAATGACCTGATCCTGAATGATTTTGTGATTAACAATGAAATCAAGATCCACATTTTAAGATTCTTTGAAATGAATGATAATAGTGTCACAAGTTATCAAATCCTCTGGGATCCAGCAAAAGCAGTGCTAAGGAAGTTTATAGCACTAAATGCCTACATTAAAAAGTCTAAAGAATCACAAATTGACAACCTAATCCTGCACTTCAAAGAACTAGAGAAACAAAGACAAATTAAACCCAAAAGTAGCAGAAGAAAAGAAATTACAAATATCAGAGAAAAATAAATAAAATTAAAACAAAAAATACACTAAAGATCAATAAAACAAAAAGCTGGTTGTTTAAAAAGATAAACAAAATTGATAAGCCATTAACTATATTAACCAAGAAAAGAGAACTTCAAATAAGCTCAACTGGTAGTGAAATTGGAGACAATACAACCAATACCACATACATAAAAAAAGGTCATTTGTGACTACCATGAACATCTCCATGAAAACAAACTAGAACACCTGAGGAAATGGATAAATTCATGGAAATATGCAACCCTCCTGGATTAAGTCAGGAAGAAATATAAATCCTGAGTATTCCAATAACAAGCAGTGAGATTGAATCAGTAACAAAAAAATTTGCCATCAAAAAAGAGCACAGGGCCAGATGAATCACAGGTCAATTCTACTAGACATTTAAAGAAAAATTATTACCAATTCTACTGAAATTACTTCAAAAGATTGAGAAAGAGGGAATTTTCCCTAAATCATTATTTGAAACCAGTATCACCCTGATACCAAAACCAGGAAAGAAAAGACAACTACAGGCCAATATCCCAGATTGACATAGATGCAGAAATCGTCAACAAAATACCAGCTAACCAAATCCAATAGCACATCCTATAGCACAATCCAATAGTCCAAGAGATTTACCTCAAAATAACAAAAGCCATATATAACAAACCCACACCAACATCAATACTGAATGGAGAAAAGTTGAAAACATTCTCCCTGAGAACTGGAACAAGATATGGATGCTCACTTGCACCCCTCTATTCAACATATTGCCAACAGTCCTAGCTAGAATAATGAAGCAAGAGAAGGAAACAAAGAGGATCCAAATTGCATAAGAGGAAGTCAGACAAACACTGCTCACTGATAATGTGAGTTTTTTTTAACCTAGAAAACACTAAAGACTTTCCACAAAACACCTTGAGTTCATAAATACATTTAGTTAAGTGTCAGGTTACAAAATTAAGGTACACAAACCTGTGGTACACCAGCAATGACCAAACTGAGAATCAAATCAAGAACACAACCTCTTTGGCAATGGCTGCCAAAAATTAAAGAAAATAAAATACCTAGGAATTTACTTAACCAAGGAGTTAGAAGTATTTTACAAGGAGAACTAAAAAACACTGCTGAGAAAAATCATACAAGTCACAAATAAATGGAAACACATTCTATGCCCATGGATGGGAAAAATTGATATTGTGAAAATGACTGTGTTGCCCAAAGCAATCTACAGATTGAATGCAATTTCCATTAAAATACTAACATTACTCTACACAGAATTAGGAAAAAAATCCTAAAATTTATATGGAATCAAAAAAGAGCCTGAATAGCCAAAGCATTCTTAAGCAAAACAACAAACCTAGAGACCTAATGTTACCAGACTTCAAATTATACTTTAAGGCTAAAATTAACAAAATAGCATGATACTTGTATAAAAGTAGGCATATACACAAGTGGAACAGAATAGAGAACACAGGAATTAAGCCAAATACTACAGCCCACTGATCTTCAATGAAGCATACGAAATATTAATTAGGGAAAGAACGCCCTATTTAATAGATGGTGATGGAAAAACTGGCTAGCCACATGCAGAAGCATGAAAATGGATTCCTGTCATCTAATAAAAACAACTCAAGACGTATCAAATACTTTTATGTAATATCTGAAACCATAAAAGTTATAGAAGATAACCTTGGAAAAACTCTTCTGGATACGCCTAGAAAAACAATTCATTATGAAGACCTAAAAAGCTAATGCAATCGAAACAAAAGTAGATAAATGGGACTTAACTAAAATGCTTCTACACAGTAATATAATAATACACTGAGTAAATAAACATCTTACAGAATGGGAGAATATATTTGCACGCTATGAATCCAACAGAACTAGTATCCAGAATCTACAAGGATTGATCCAGAAACACATCAGCAAGAAGAAAAAACACACCATCCCATCAAAAAGTGGGCAAATGACATGACTAGACATTTCTCAAAAGGAAATATACAAAGACCAACAAGCATTTGAAAACATTCTCAACATCACTTATCATCAGGGAATGCAAATTAAAGCCACAATGAGATTCCACTTTATTCCTAGAATGGTCATTGATAAAATGTCAAAACCCAATAGATGTTGACATAGATGTGATGAAAAGGGAATGCTTACATACTGTTGGTGGGAATGTAAATTATTACTACCTCTCTGGAAAAAGTAGTATGGAGCTTCCTTAAAGAACTAACAGTAGATATACCACTTAATCGAGCAATTCCACTGTTGGCTATCTACCCAAAGGAAAGTAAGTCAGTATATAACAAAGACGCATGCACACATATGTTTATTGCAGCACAGTTTACAATTGCATAGATATAGAACGACCCTAAGTGTCAATAGACCAATGTGTGGATAAAGAAAACATGGAATATATATACCATGAAATGCTACTCAGCCATAAAAGAAATGAAATACTATATTTTGCAGCAATGTGGATGATGCTGGAGGCGATTGTTCTAAGTGAAGTAACTCAGGAAAGAAAAACCAAATACCATATATTCTCACGTATAAGTGGAAGATAAGCTATGTGCACACAAAGACATACAGATTGATATAAGGGTCTTTGAAGATTCAACAGGGGGAGGAAAGAAGGAGAGTGTGGGATTTAAAAACTATGTATTACAAACCATGTGCACTATTCAGGTGATGGGCGCACTGAAACCTCATTAATTCACTGCTATATAATTCATTCATCTAACCAAAAGCTACTTGTACCCTAAAAATCACTGAAATAAAAACACTTAAACAAGATTTTTAAAATGTTTATCTGGCACCCACTGTATCTCAGACAACCCCTTGCCTTTTTCAACATCCCTATAAAAGGAAATGTTTGTTCAAAAGCCTAGAATATAATAGGTAATATTTGTTGTTTTTCATGTGTCAGTCTTATTCTAAATAATTTACATGTTAACACACTTAATTTTTATGCCAAATTCATCAGGTAAGTGCTATTTTAATATTTATGTCAGTGATGAGGAAGCAGAAGCAGAAAGGTTAAGAACCCTTTCAATATTATAGCTAGTAAATAACACAGCTGGAAATGAAACCCAAGCAGGTTTCTGTAGATGGGAAGGTTATGGTTATATGGAGGAAATAACTTGACCAACTTCACAACTGACAAAGGTTGCACCAAAATTTAAACCCAAGATTTTTACCAACATTTTTTATAGTATCTTTTTTGCATTATAAGCCAGACGTAAGAAAAAAAGAAAATAATTAGATAACATATTTTTGCTTAGCAATATAAACATCTAAGTCATAGATAAAAATGTAGCTTGTACTGAATATAAATAATTCATAGGTTGTAGTCATAACTCATTCATTTATTCACTACATCACTCAATAAATGCTCCAGCCTATTATTTAATCGCAATGGTCACATCAAGCACCTCTACAAACATCCAGCAACTTAAAGTACACTGAGACACTTGGCATCTGAGACTCAAGAGTGTGCTATTAAATAGTAATAATAATATTTACATTCTTAGTTTGGATGGTCAAGGCAAAAGGATGGGATGTTTTCAGCATAGAAAGCCCTTACACAGAGAAACAAGGTCTTTTCAGAAAGTGGTCGTCATTGGATAACACACACACTGCAGAGCCCATTTATTTGCCTGATACAAGTATGTGAACTGCAAACTTAACCTCTTGATCTCCTGGATGCTAAAGGACATTTTCTTCCAGTTCCTCACAAAAATAATGCTCAAATTTTCCTACTACAGCTAGAAAAAAAAAAATGTGCTTCGACACTAGTAACAGAATAGAAGCTAGAATTCTCTCAAGTTCTATTTGAATCTTACAACTCATGATTCTTGGCTCCTTCCAAATACTCTACCACTCAATGCTGCCAGAATGGAGCCAGAGAGAAAAATGACATAGATTTACTTTTAGTCACTTATTTAGACCTTCCATATTGTGTCTTATGCCCAAAATCAAAAGTTGAGCAGCTGCATTTCTTAATTGTATTTTTTTCAGTTTATTTATGCCAATGTCATGTAGAAATGTATTTCTAAGATCAAGATAGTAAGTGAAATATCACCTATATTATCCGTTCTATTAATGTAGCTGGTTTTTTTCAGTACTTAATATGGAGGGACTGATGACAAGTCTTGTCATTCACTTATTTACCCACTTATTCATACTTTTAATCTTAACATTACTAAATTATCATTTTTAACTCAACCTATGCACAATTCAATGCCCTGTCTCTCAAAATCCACTGGTAGTTAGAACATGTTTAGAGAAGAAAGTCTCAAATCTTGCATTGCATTAAGAATCTTCACAAACTAGTGCTTGAACACATTTCTCCAAAAGCTTTGGCCATCAGTCTTATCCCATTTTGAAGTCCCTCTCATCCCTGGTCACATGTTTAATGCCAGACTTCAGGACCTTCCCTGTTGACCTTGCTTCCTTACAAATAGGCATTCTTCATTTTAAGTCACTGGAGACTGTTGGATAAAAGGTCCTGTAGGGTATCTTCTTCACTTTTACGCACTCTATTCCAGTTGTCATACTGTCTTTTATATGTACTTTTTAAAAATAAATAGTTACTTATTGATTTAAACGGGTTTAAATGCAAGTGAGGTATGGAAATATAGAAGATGTTTAATATCTGTTACTAGTCATTGACTTCTAGAGGATGCGAAACATATATTTCCTTTTCTTTAAATTCCTTTTTGCTATCTACCTGAACAAGAGGAGCACGTGACAAACAAGGAAGAATAAAGTATAACACTAAGTTGCCTATGAATATGATTCCTGAAATGTTAGCATTGTTATATATTACACAGGGCACAGAAAATCATGAATAGAAAAGGTTGAAGAAATGAAATTTAAAGGTAAAACTTGAGGCAAACTTTGCAAGCTATAGAGAAACAAAGACTGAGAGAATAATGCCTTTTGGCTGGGAAATCCAGAGTAAATGATTTGCTAGCCCATTTTCAATCAAGGCATGGCAAAATATTGCTGTCTTAGAGAAATGCAAATCAAAACTACATTGAGATACCATCTCACACCAGTTAGAATGGCGATCATTAAAAAAATCTAGAGACAACAGATGCTGGAGAGGATGTGGAGAAATAGGAAACTTTTACACTGCTGGTGGGAGTGTAAATTAGTTCAACCATTGTGGAAGACAGTGTGGTGATTCCTCAAGGACCTAGAAATAGAAATTCCATTTGATCCAGCAATCCCATTACTGGGTATATATATCCAAAGGACTATAAATCATTCTACTATAAGGACACATGCACACGAATGTTCATTGCAGCACTGTTTACAATAGCAAAGACCTGGAATCAACCCAAATGCCCATTGATGATAGACTGGACAGGGAAAATGTGGCACATATACACCATGGAAAATTATGCAGCAATCAAAAACAATGAGTTCGTGTCCTTTGTAGGGACATGGATGAACCTGGAGAACATCATTCTCAGCAAACTGACACAAGAACAGAAAATGAAATACCACATGTTCTCACTCATAGGTGGGTGTTGAACAATGAGAACACATGGACACAGGGAAGGGAGCACTACACACTGGGGTGTGTTGCAGGGAATAGGGGCAGGACAGCAGGGGGTAGGGAGTTGGGGAAAGATAGCTTGGGGAGAAATGCCAGATATAGGTGAAGGGGAGGAAGGCAGTAAATCACACTGTCACATGTGTACCAATGCAACTATCTTGCATGTTCTTCACATGTACCCCCAAAACATAAAATGCAATTTTAAAAAACTGCTGTCTTGAACTCTCATCGTGTATTTAAAATGGTAGCTCTCCTTTCTGTCAGTAATTCTAATTTGAAACTAGTTCATAACAACAACTTGATGCTTCAGTCACTTTCACAAAATACCAACCACTTCCTGTAATGATTATTTCTTCCTAATTTCTACACACTCTTACTAAAAAATCTGCTCATGTCCTCTTATTAGAAGTCAGGTTTCATTACACCTGCTGAGGGGTAGTAGGATACATGACTCTATACCCCTGGTATTGACTGATAAGAACACAGTTGAGGCCAAGTCAAACAAAACAGATTCTCTTTCTCCTGGATTCTAAAGGGGTTTAAAACAGGAATTCCATATATTATTGGGTCGAGGATAACCATATGTCCACCCAAGTAGACAATTAACCTCGCCAGACAAGAAAAGAATGAAGCAGGCATGCAAAGAGAAGCAGGTAAGAAACCACATACCGTCAAAAACAGAGGGAAATAAATAATTGTGGTGCTGTCTTCAAGCATATAGGAGACTCGTTTTTCTCTTGCAATCTGCGCTGTAACCCACATATACATTTCCTTCTGTTCCCCATTTATAATCATTCTACCACACTAGGCCTATAATCTCTTGATCCTACCACCTTTTTACTACCCCTCAATTCTCTTGGTTTCCTCTCATTTCACTCTTTGTTCTGCATAAATTTCAAGGTCAGTCATTAAGTCAACTCCTTGCTCATGTTCTCACAATGTCTTTCATCTCTCTAACTTTACTTTTCTCTAACCTTGTCACACTCATTTGGTGAAACTTAAACCCCAGTTAAATCCAATTATTTAGCTATTCCATGTTTATACCGTGTAGAGAAAAACTCAGAGATATTCCATCTGAACCTATTTAAATATAGTGACTTCTGCTATCAAGTGGGTCTAAACTCCCTGATCTAATGACATTTCCCTAAGCCATTCACTCTTGCAGCCTTAAAATGATAATTTCATACCTTTGTCTTTTCAAATTTCTTGTCTTTGTTCTCCCATTTTCCATTCTCTCTCTCTTATAATGATCCTGCTTTTCACAACCTGAAAAAAAATTATAAAAGAATTTCACATTCTGAAAAAAGGAAGGAAGAATTACAAAATAATTTCCATAAACTCCCACCCCCTTCTCTCACAACTATGTATGTGTTCTTTCTTCTTATCAACATAGTTGTAATTTCTGTAATTCTTTTTAAGATCTAGATTTCATTTGTACAACGTATCCCATGTCTGCTCAAAAACCAAGGTCTAATGGCTTGGGTTAGTATATATTTATATGAAGTATTTCTCCATTGATTCTTCTGGTTTGAATTCCAGAATCACATATCTATCTCCCCTACTCAGTATCTCCTATTTTGTATCATAAAATAAAGTTTCCTTTTACATCTCTCTTTCTTTTGTAGTCTATTTTCACTTTATTAGCAAAATGTTTTACAAATCAGAATGGAATGCCAGCATCTCACTAGTTTCCATTGCTCTGAACTGCCATCATTTTTTGCCTGAATTACTGTAATACCATTCTGACTTGTCTTTCTGCTTATACCTTTGCCCTCTGAAGTTTATTCTCAGCAGCCTTAAGAGTGATACTTTTAAAATGCAAGTCAGATGATGGCAATATTTGTCTTAAAACCCTCCAGTATTTCTTCATTGTGCTCACAGTAAAATTCAGTGTATTTCTATTAACCTAAAAGTTTTTTTTGTGACCCAGATCTTGTCACTTCTTTGACCTCATTCTCTAATGCTTACTCTCCCAGGTGATCAGCTCCAGCCATGCTACAACACTGCTGCTGCTTCTGGATCCTATCAGGCATCCCCCTGCCTCATATTTATTAAAGATGCTTTTCTCTCTGACTAGATCTGCTTTCCCCTAGATATCTACTTGGGTGACCACTTCACCTCATACAGAATTTTGGTCAAATGTCCTTCTCAGAGACTACTTCCTGCCAGTGCTTCCTAAATTAGAAGTAGGTTTGCCAACCATTCTGATTTGCCTCAGAATATCCCAATTTTATCATTAAAAGTTTCACATCCTAGTAACAACCTCAGTTTCAGGTAAACTATGAGAAGCTGGTCACTTTAACAGCAGTTACCCCCATTCATCCATCCATCAGCCATCTACTTTTGTTTCTATAGCACATTTCACTATTTTATATACCAAATATTTATTTGCCTCTCCTATTCTGTCACTGTAGTTTCCATATAAGCAGAGCTTTTAATATGTTTTGGCTACTATTATTTACTACTATTATTATTACTATTATTTCCTACAACCGAGAATAGTGCCTGTAATACACCTTAAATATTTGAAATATACTTTTAAATGAATAAACAGATAATAAAATAAAAGAAAATAGAGTTCCCATAATTCCCTGCATTTGGTTAAATTAGGTTAATTAGATTTATCTTCCTTGAAACCAAATAAACTCTCAGATTTATCAATTCCCTTTTTTGGAGCCAGAATCTAAATGTGTTCTTACTGAAGTTGGCCAATAAAAAGTTGGCCAATAAGTTGGGCTATTGGCACTCAAATTCTCTGGACCATATATATCTTCAGCTTTGGTTCAGCTTATCTCTGATCCCGTCTCTATGAAGAGATTTCTCATCACACAACCAAGACCAATTACATGGCAGATAATAGATAAGCCTTACTAAAATAAACAAGAGAGAGAGAGAGAGAGAGAGAGAGAGAGAGAGAGAGAGAGACAGACTATTATAGAGACATATTATATTATGTTGAAGTCCTAGCCCCCAATATCTCAGAATGTGACTGTCTTTGGAGATAGGACCCTTAAAGGATAACTAAGGTAAAATGATGTCATATGAGTAGGCTATAATCCAGTGCGACTATTGTCCTTATAAGAAGTGTAGATTTGGTCACAGACTCAAAGAAACCTATATGAAGACAAAAGAAAAAGAATGGCCATCTACAAGCCAAGGAGGGAGTCCTGAGTCCTCAGTAGAAACTAACCTGGCTGACACCTTTATATCAGACTTCTGATATCCAAAAATGTGAAAAAATAAAATTCTTTTGTTGAAGCCACCCAGTTTATGGTAACTTGTTTTAGCAGCCATTGTAAACCAATACAGGTACTCAATGGGAATCAGTGGTTTGGAAGAAACTTAGGTATATAGGTTCTAAAATAGAAAATTCAAAGTCTAAATCTTACTAGTGACATTTTCACACTGTGACACACAAAAGTCCCCAGATATATTTAAAGCACACTTTGGCTAGTAGAATAAGGGATCTGACATCTTAAGAATTGTTTCAAGTCCTTCTTCTGTGTTGTCACAACCTTTTAGAGCCAATAATCTACTTTTAAGCATTATTTATTTTTTTATTCATTGTATCTCAATAGTGAGTAACACTACCAATGTTCAGAGTTGTTGAGAATACAAGATATGGCACTTATTGAAAAAAGACAAAATAAACATTGAAAGTGATTAATAGGTATCAATGTATGAATTTTTAAAACTGATTCAATCATCATTTAAAATTAATGTTTGATTAATAACCATAGCTATGTTTTAATAAATAACTTGGTTTGTTTGAAAGCATCTAAATTAGTTGTATTCAGGCATTATCTCTGGCTTCCTACTTATTAATAATAGAATACTTAAATATTTTATTCATACACCTAGTAAATGAACTCACCTGTAAGTGTGTAGCAACCTGAATTTATAGGATAGAAAATCAACAGAAAAGAGTTCTAATGATTCTACTTTGCCAGGTCAGATGTAATCTTACGAAAGCCAATTGTGAATTTAAACTTCTTCAATGGACTTAAATGTACATCCTACCTTCTACCAAGTTTATATTGATGCCCAGTTGTTATTGTATTACTTTTACAGAAATAAAAAATTAAAGAACAGAAAAGTTTAATCATCTGTGTACCAAGGTCATACTGTTAGAACCTAAATCTCAGGTTTGTTCTCTTGTTCCCTTACCAAAACAATCATTCTAAAAAAATCTCTGCTTTGGAATTTTCTTTCAGCATCTCTGTTTTTCTGCTGATATTTTATTGCATCACTTTTTTCTTTTATCTTATTTGTCTTGTATTACACCTTTAAATTCCAATATTTGTTTCTATTATTTAATTCATAGCAAGTGGATGAGAGGAAAGGCTTTAGTAATACATTAAAAAGATCTGAAATGCAAAAGTGTGGAAGGTAAGAGAAAGTAATAACCTGGAATTTGCCAGATATTAGATTATATTCTTCACATGTGTTACATCATCTTTACTTCCAAAAGTACTACAGAGTAGGTGTCATTTTCATCAACTTTTCTTGCTGCCTCTCAGAAAATAAGCTTCTAAGAAGTTGAAAAGTAGTAAGACATCAAACAGGTATTTCCATCAGGTCAGGGTGACTCCTAAGACCATATTCTCTCCACTACACAAAGCCGCCCCTCCATAAAACGTTACTCCATCACACCCATCCTAGTTTCTTGTGTGCTTCCTTGGGCAGTATGTACCCTCACAGGAACTCCTTTCTAAGCCTTTCTTTTCAAGTCAATATTCTTTCAGAAGGGATTAGTTATTCTGGGCTCCTCCATGCTCCCTTCTCTCTAATCTCTCCTGCTGAGGTCTCTGAAGTTAGTCTCACACATATGTATGTATCTACTAGTAAACCTTTTATCTCTTTTGATCTGTGGCATCAGATCTTTGGGGCAAGCTTGGAGGACCCATTCAACTATTTCCCCACTGTGTAAAATAACCATTTATATCAGTTTCTTTCTGCTATTCTTAGCTTTATAACGGTCCTACATTGTTAAAAATATCTATCAGCACCTTAAGTAACTTAATCATCTCTCTTATCTCTACTTTCCAGTCAACCTGCAAGTTCCTTGAAGCATTGGTATTTACCTGACCCCAAATAAATCATTGGTTCATAAAAGATGAGGCTGTATTTTTAACTATTTTCCTATTTTGTGCATGAATTCCATTATGGATTCTATTATTCTCTTCTGCAAATATACTTTAAGATGTTTTATATCTCTTTACCCAAAGTATATCCAGTTATCTCCTTCTTCCTTCATCATACTCAATAGAGGCTTTTTAAAAAGTAGCAAAAACAGGAAGAAATACAACCCACCAAATAACAGTAGTGTTTCTGTTTTACAGAGAAATTCATTTAGTGCATTCAGCTTCTAGAGATAAGTTAAACAACAGTTTTGGCCTTAAGGAGTTCAAATCTATAATGCAAGACAAATCATTACACAGAATATGGAGAGGATATACAATGGCTATCATAGACAAGTTGCTTTAGGAGCACATTGGGAAAATAGATAACTGCTGAGATCATTTTTAAGAGACTTCACAAAAATAATGGCTTTAATACAGTCATTAAAAATAAAACAAGAAGGAGAGAGAAAGTCAGAAACTAAGTCAGAAAAAAGTGAATTACTTAGATTTACTTGGGTTATAACACAGGTTTTCTGTTGGATGAGAGGAAGTCCAAGGTTTGGATTCAAAGCCATGGAATTCCAGCACCATTAGTTACTGTACAACCTGTGAAAATTTTGACAAATTACTTAATCTCTACACCATAATCTTCTCATCTTAAAAAGAGTAATTCTACTTTATTGAGTTGATTAATATTGAAGATTAATCAGGGAAATATATATTGAGGTTCCAATACATAGTGGTATTCTTCCAAAGTTAGAGTTCTTTTCCTAGGACCAAATGCAATGAATAGCTCCCCTGGAGTATAAGAGACCAGAAGTGAGAAATCATGCAGTGCTGAGTCTTCTGTGCACTAGTACTGCAGTGTGAGAAGCAGAGCAAGAGTGTTATAGTTCCCTGGAAAAAGATTGGGAGTCTGGACTCTCCTTAGCTGAGTGACCTTGGGCCGATTATTCATCTCCTCTAAACTCTGTTTCTCATTTATAAAGTGTGAATCTCAACCGAATGTTTATTATGATGAGAGAAAACACACACACACATACACACACACACACACAAAGTCAAGCACAAATAAATATTCCCCCCCCCTACAAATGTTCTCTGGCTATCCTTTACTACTTCACTACTTCACTTTAGTTTCCCTTTTGAATAGTCACAGTAATAAACCTCTCTCCTTTGCAGTACTTCACTCAGCCTTTTCTTATGTACTCAGATAAATTTTGAGGAAAGCTTTCCTTGGCCCATGGCCTTCTAGATATCCCCTGCTCATCATTTATGTTTGGTCCTCCTATCTATTTGAACTACCAACTGATTTATCACACAGGCTGCGATTACACTGAGATAAGATCATCAAGGCAAGAACTTTGTACATCTTGGTTGCATTCTTTAAATCAACATCTTAGTTCAGTATCCCAAATAAAAAAAGCTAAATATTTTTATTAGGAAAAAATGAAAATATAGTCACATGTAGTTTTTATCTAAATAGGTTTCTAGACTTTACCTATTGTTACTTGGTACAATTTATTTAAAGCATGTCTGAAAAATGATATTCCACTAATTCACTATTTAAATATGTGCAAGCCTTCCTTTGAGCTGAACTATCCCATTGTAATATGAGGATGATACCATGAGGGCCTCAAAGTCAGGGGCTATATCTCCTATATATTTATATTATCATAACCCAGAAGATCATAGATGAATATAGGCAGCACATATGGAGGCAAAAAAGCATTTGCTGAATTACTTATACACATCTAGGGGTTGCTCTGTAGTTTAAACAAACAAACAAACAAAAAAAAACATCTAACATTAATTTAAAAGTTCAAAATAATAACCATTATGGTAAGTGTTTTACAAATATTGCCTCAAACATTAAATAAATGTTTGAGATAATACTATTATCATCTTTTTATAAGTTAAAAATAATTTAAAATCATAAAATGACTTTCCCAATATTCCATTATTAGTGCCAGAGTCAAGATCTAAACCAAAAACTGTCAGGAAATAAAACTGCAATATTTAATCATGATGCTAAATGGCAAATGAGATAATAAAACTAAATTATTAATGCCCAAATTTAGAGCTCCATCCCAGACTTCTCCTCGGAATTTCAGATTTACATATTGACTCATCATTTCCACTTGGATATTTAAAATACCCTCAAAATAGTATGTCCCAAAGTGAACCCTTGCCATTATCCACATTCACATCAGTTCCTTCTCTGGTAAATGTCATTCGAGTTCCTCACTGGAAAATGTGGATTTGTCACTTTCCTCTCTCATTCCGTATCCAAGTCATTGATAACTCCAAATAGTTTTACCTTCAAAATATTTCCCTATTTTGATTACTTTAACTACCTCTACCACTACTTCCCTAGTCCAATCTACCTTTTCTCTATCCTACTGCTGGTCTTTTTACTTTTTCCCTTGATTCCCTGCACTATAATATATTAGCCATCAAATAGATAAAAAGATTTCACCAAATTAGAAATACCCTCACTAATTCCATACTAACGGGATAACATGAAGCAAAAAAAGGAATTAAAATATTTCTACATACTGAAAAGAAATAATCTCCAAGACATAGGATTAAGCGAGAAAAGTAATGTACAGACTAGTATTTATAGTATTATAAAGATGGCATGGATATTTGTATGAGTTTGCTTCTATTTGCAAAAAGAACAATTTGATGTATAAATGAACAAAAAGTTACCCAAAGACTAGAGATCAGGATGGAAATAACAGAGATAGAAACTAAATTGCTCTAAATATACTTTGTTAGATTTCTTTGACTTTGGAAAAATCTAAAGGTTGCACAATTTCCAAAATAAAATTGGATCAAAAAGTTTAAAAAGCACTAAGATTAAGAGCAAATAGAAATCAATGAACCTAACTATCAAATTGGTGACATAACTACATAATAAATAATTATTCAAGTGACCTCAAAACACAACATTTTGACTGTACATGTGAAGTGGAGTATATTCAAAGGACAAACAGAGCTGGGAAGAAATCTCAAGTTTCACTCGGCAGTCTCATTTGGAGTATTCATTTTAGTATTTTTTATAATTATTTAAACATTACAAGAGAAAGAAAAGTAAACAATATTTAACTTAGAAGTCATTTTCTAATTAAGAGGAAAGAGTTATAAGTCTAAAATAAATAATGTAGAAATCAACTATTTTACCTTTTTTTTTGCTACAACAGTATGAATTCTGATTTTTTTCTCTCCAAATACATATTCTCTAATTCTAGCTGGTGAAAATACCAACAAACAATAATCAAGCCACAGCAATGAATATATCTGCTGTCCTAACAGTGGTCTCTACCATTCCTTAGTAACAGGAACTCAGCTTGTTGGGAGAATTGACTAATTCCTATATGAGGTAGGAAATGCATAAGATGAGAAGAAGCATTTTGTTGTGTTAGAAAGTCAACAAGATCAAAGATAAGTAAGGTTATGTCCAAAAGACCAGAGTCAAACTAAAGGGATTCCCAGACAAAAGTGAACATTCTGAACACCAAAAACAGTAAATGAACACAACAGATGGAAGCATATTGAATACATAAAATTCATGAATTCATATTAATATTCAAAAGAGACAGACACATATATTTGTCTCTCTCTTTTATATTTATATGCATGTATATGTATATACGTATTTAGAGAGAGAGAAAGAGAGAAAAACATACAATTGCTAGTAAATAGGAAACTTCTCTAAAAATTTCCTTTCAAGAAAAAGACTTCAGTATTTATCTTGCCTTTCTCAAGCAAACTGTAATTAAGAGAAAAATGAGTTGATATTTAAAGAAAATTATTTTATACATAATTCCAGCTGATAAATATGGAAAGAATGATAGAATTAGAAAACTGCTATTTAGTAAACCCTAATGAAATAATTGATTCAGGCAAAAAATATCAATGAATGATAAAATGAGCTGTCAATGGAAGATTTTTACAATGAAGAAATTAGACTGTCACCCTGGAATACACAGACCAGTCGTAGGCTCACTAACACTGGGGCAATCAGACATTCGGATGTCTCCTACTGTGATGTAATCTGAAGTATAAAGCTTTTTTCTTTTGAAAAACATCTAATCAAGACCTCTCAGTATATATATAACTTCTAGTATACAAAAAATACAGGCAAGAAGCAACAATTCAAGGGGTATGACAAAAAAAGTGAACAGACAACTCCTGCATATGGAGGAAGATGCATTTAACAAATCAATGATGTGTTGAAAATATGATGGTAGAGGTGAGAGAGACACTTCCAAACTAAAAGATAAGTGAAAGAAATAATAATTAAATACAGTGTGTGTAACAACTTTGAAACCTCAGTTCAATGTGGTAACATGTGTTTAAAAGAGAAATCTGAATATGGACCAAGTAGTACATAACACTAAAGAAAGATTCATTTTGTTGAGTTAAATGACTTTGCATCTATGTAAGAAAATGTCTATAATTTTTGGAGTTATAGATTCAGCAAGTAGCAGTGATATAACATAAGATCTGGCTTTTCGTTTTGACAATAACAACAAAAACAAGGTAGCTGGCTCACACCTGGAATCCCAGAACTTTGGGAGGCGAAGAGAGGTGGATCACCTGAGCCCAAAATTTCAAGACAAACCTGAGCAACGTGGCAAAACCCTGTCTCTGTGAAAATCACAAAAATCAGTCAGGCTTAGTGGCACATGCCTGTAGTCCCCGCTACTTGGGAGGCTGAGTTAGGAGGATTGCTTAAACCCAGGATGTCAAGTTTATAGTCAGCCATGACCATTCTACTGCACTCCAGCCTGGGTGACAGAGTGAGACCCTATCTCAGAAAAAAATAAATAAAAAATGAAAACAATAAAGAATAAATGGATAAAAATAAAATAGCACAAAACCTGTGATGGAGAGATTAAACTGTGAGCATGGCAAATTTTTAATACTTACTGAATGTGTGTAGTGGGTATACATGTGTTTATCATACTATTCTCTCCACTTTTGTACTTTTGAATATTTTTAAATAAAATACATAATAAAATTCTAAAATATTAAATATTAGTTGCTATAATCTACTTGCTCAAAACCCTCTATTAACTTTGTGTTGGGATAAAAGGAAATCCCATGTTCTTACTAGGCCTTGCGTACCTTGCTATTGAGTCATTTTGAAATCTCTGGACATCAGTCAATAAACTCAGCTAGGCCAGACAAACTGAATTAACACAAACATCTTCAAGCCATGTCCTCAGAGTTGCCCTTATTCTCAGGCTAAGAAGAAAATGGTCCCAAGTGTGATGGCTAGAACACCATCTAGAAAAATAAAAGCTTATTTCTTCATATGATTCTATGTTAGAAGTGAAGGAACTTTCCTTACAGGCTTCACAAAATGGTTCATAGCCACTCTTGATTCATGTGTAAATAGGCGGACTAGGTTACCGTAAATATCATTACCACACAAATCATCTCACCATAGGTTAAAGACTTAAACATAAACCCAAAAATTATAAAACTCCTAGATTAAAACACAGGGGAAATCTTTACAATATTTATGTTGGTATTAGTAATAGCTTTGTGAATATGACACTAAAAACAGAGGCAACAACAACAACAAAATAAATGGCTCTATCAAACCAAAAACTCTGCACAGCAAGGGAAACAATCAGCTGAACAAAAAGGCAACATACAAAATGGAAGTAAATATTTATAAACTATTCTATAAGGGATTAATCTGAGTAAAACATATAGGAACTTCTACAACTAAATGGTAAATAAAATGAATGACAAATAAAAAAAGGGGCTAAGGACTTGAATAGACATTTCTCCAAAAAAGACATACAAATGGCCAACCAGTATACAAAATTTTTGCTCAGTGCCAGTAATGATCAGAGAAATTCAAGTTAACACCACAATGACCTATTACTTCATGTCTGTCTGGATGACTATAATCAAAAAAACAAGACAGCAAGCATTGGAGAGGAGGTGAAGAATTTGGAACCATTGAACATTTTTGGTGGAAATACAAAATGGTGTAGTTACTATGGAACACAGCATATGGTTCCTTAAAAATTGAAAATAGAACTCCATGTGATCCAGCAATCCTATCTCCAGATAGTTATGCAATAGAATTAAAATCAGGATCTTGAAGAGGATCCTTATGTTGATAACAGCATTCCCATGTTGATTGCAGGACTACTCACAATAACCAAGATGGGTAAACAACCTAAATGTCCCTCAACAGGTGAATGGATAAAGATTGTGAATACTATTTGTGACAACATGGAAGAATCTTGAAGACATTATTTTAAGCAAAATAGGCCAGTCACAGAAAGACAAGGGTGGTGAATTCCACTTATATGAAGTATCTAAGATAGTCAAAATCACAGAATCAAAAAGTGAAATGATGGTTATCAGGGTCAGGAGAAAAGGACTAAATGGGGCATGACTAATCAACAGGCATATATTTTCAAGCAAAAATGAATAAGCTCCAGAGAGCACCCTGTACTACACAGTACTTAAAGTCAATAATAATGTATCATGCACTTACAAATGTAAGAAGGTAGATCTCAGGTTCAGTTTGTTTTATTTGCCCTTAAACCACTAATGTAGGTGAGAGTAAGGTCCGTATCCCTGAGATTCGTAACTGCAAGTAAAAGAGGTGAAGTATGACCAGAAAAAGTTGAAATCCCTGAGATTTATAACTACAAGTAAAAGAAGTGAAGTATTACCAGAGAAAGGTGACATATGCTGCCCAAGAATTCTTGCAGATGCAATATATGTTTGTTTCTTCCTGGGATAGTTGATGAAGACATTATGGAGGAGAATGCATGGGACTTCTTTTTAATAAGTAGGCAGGATTTCTTTCCACCTTCCACCAATTAGAGGAATACAGGAATAAATGTATTTCTCAGATATATTTTATATATGAAGAACAACAAGCTCCATTTTGTTGAGCAAATTATATACTAAATATTGTGCTAACAGACATATGATTTACTTAATTTCTACAACAATCATATATAGTTATTTGCACTCTTACGATGCCCATTTTGCAAATGAGAAAACTTAGAGCTTGGAGATATTAAGGCCTAAGACGCACCACAATAAAGGTTATAAAAACCACCATTTAGACTCAGTCTGACTCTAAAATCCAGCTTTTATACAGTACTACATTAGATTTTATATATGAAATATTAATACATATTGGAACATGAGAAAGGAAATTCCCTCAATTCATTACAAGCAGCAATCCTGCATCAGTCCATGATTACAAACTCAACTGGCCATTTCAGCAGACATTCGTGTAAATCCATTTGAAATCTCTTAACCTAACAACAATGAAAGTGAATTTGAAAATCTGTCTTTTCCATCCAGCTATACAATCCATTTTAAAGAATTTGCTTATCTGTTTCTGAATAAAGTTGTACAAAAGAACAGAAATCAGGACTCTGATGAAAAACTAGGGGTCTTTCTTTTCTCCAATCTCTAACTGTTGCCAGCAGAGCCTAATATTGCTGAGGACTCTAAACCCTTTTGTGCATCTTCTTTGGTTGTATTCACCAAGAATGAGGAGGCCTGGAATGGCTTTGACAGTAGGGAATGCTAGTCTGTAGACTGCTTGTCAACACATTTTAGGTATTTATGGCAAGTAAGCTGACTGACTTCATCACAGACAGACATTTATTAGTAGACCAATACATATTTTTATAACTTTGGTGCTAATTTTGATGAGACCAAAACCCAAAAAACCTCTTTGGGTACCATATACCAAGTGCTTTCAAAGAGAAAAATTGACAATCTCTTTGCAATTCCAACTGTCACTTTCACAGTAGCAGATAGAGGGTCTGTGTTACTCAGAACTTAGATTTAGTGGACATTCCTCTAATTTTAAATGGTAAATTAATACAAATGATGGCCAATAGTGTGGATCTCTAGATTAAAGAATCAGTTTCACATCTGCTAGAATTTTTTGAGTAGTCAACTTGAATCTTTTTAATGGTTACTTAATTAAAGGGAATTAGAACTTTAGCAATATGGCAATTTAGTTTTTAAAAAATTAGAAAGAAGTGTCACAGCTACATCGTTCATTCATTTTAATTTGGGAAAATGTGTTCTCTTCTCAGAGAATATAAAAAAGGAGCTGAGAAGCATTTTTCCCAAAAGAAAAGTGGGTTATAATAATATGAATCACAAAGTTGCCTCATATTCAGTTGTCATTTAGTCACTGTTATTAACTTGGTTTTATAATACCTTAAGGGTGTAGATACTGATAGAGTAATTCAATCATTGAGAGCAAGTTTCTTAACCCCTGTTACAGAAAATCTATTCTATTGATTTATAGTGCATGTGGCAAATGATGAGAAATGCAAAGCAATCATAATGCAGTATGGAATACCAGACCTTACAAGCAGTCAGAGCTAGGAGATCATGTTTGTGCATTCATTGTTACTTGAGCTTTCTGGTCTATTTCAAGAGTTATTAGGTTACTTATGAAAAAACTTCTAAATGCCACACACAATTTTTATTATATCTTTTCATTTTGGAATGAGTACTGTATGCCATAGGTCCAGTTTCCCAGCTGCCTTGACATAGATAAATTCAGTCCTTTGAATGGTGTGCATCTAGGGACATGCACTGATTCAAGGGCTCAAAACATTTGCTACTCACTTTGTTTAAAATATATGTTCGTTTTTAAATCAGAATGTTGTTTATATTAGAATGCCAAAACCCCAAGAATATGCAATATCTGATTATCAGGACATTAACCTAGTTCCTTGAGTGGGATCCATTGTTATTGCACACAAAAATGCAAGGCCTAATAAGAACATCGGATTTCCTTTTCTATTCCTAACCATGTCAGTACTGAAAATCTGGTTCCTGATTAGGTGCCTTTTAAAAGCAGCAGTAACATTACTCCTTGGAGTTGAAGGACAATGAAAAACAGAAAGAAAGAAACAAGGAGCAAAGTAGATCTGGGATCTCTGGGAATCTGCTTTCGATTCCTGTATATCTTATTTGGAAAAAGCAATCTGCTATCAATTTCACTTACTTATCAGTTAGTTTTGCCCATTATCAAAAGAAGTACAATGTAACTATTAGTGAAAAGCAAAACGCTCTCCTGATGTGACTAGGCTTGAATTAACAAATAGTACCAGTGCCAGGAAAAATTAAAGATTGTCCTCAATGGTCAGATTCTAAGTTGAGCAAAGTCTATTTTTAGGATAGTTTTTTTTTTTTATCCCAGGCAGAGAAGAATTTCAGACATTATTTTTATTTATTTATTTTTTTGAGACAGAGTCTCACTCCGTTACCAGGTGCCAGGCTGGAGTGCAGTGGCGCAACCTTGGCTCACTGCAACCTCCGCCTCCTGGGTTCAAGCAATTCTCCTGCCTCAGCCTCCCAAGTATCTGGGACTACAGGCGGGCACCACCATGCCAAGCTAATTTTTTTGGATTTTTAGTAGAGACGAGGTTTCACCATGTTGGCCAGGATGGTCTCGATCTCTCCTAGTGATCCACCTCCCTCAGCCTTCCAAAGTGCTGGGATTACAGGCATGAGCCACGGAGCCTGGCCCCTTTCAGACATTATTATCCATAGTTCGTCATTGTTAAGAAACAATTATTCCTTCTTACTTGATGATATAACAGCATTTGGCATATTTTTCAAGTCCACATATTAATTCAATTGATATATATGTAGGACCTGAAATATATACAGTTCCATACCATAGGCTGGGTAGAAAAACAAATTAATCTTCCACCTTCCTAAACAATATCTTCAGAAGGAAACATAGACACCAAAAAGCAACAAATACATTCTATATTGCAATGCTAGTTCACAGCAGGTGCTGTTAATACAAAATAATCTCTAGACACAACTTTATTTTAGAAATATAACTGAGTAAAGGACACTGATGAAGTGATTTTAAAGTGAAGATCAGAATAAAACAAAATCACCAATACACTAAGAAAAGAGCATTTAACAAAGGAAAGCATGAAAAATATGTAAGATGAATCCACAGGTAATTGTTTCAAGAGATATGAGGAGACCAGAGTGGCTGGAGGAGGGAGAGTCAGTGAAGGAGGGTGAGAGAGGAGGTGAGAATACTGTAGATGAATATGGAGCACATATGGAGGCAAAATTGTTTATAAATATGTTCTTCCATTTTGTAGGTTACCCTTTTGTTTAGTTGATTGTTTTCCTTGCTGTGAAGAGCTTTTTGGTTTGATAGAGCCATTTATCTTTTTTGTTGCCTCTGTTTTTAGTGTCATATTCACAAAGCCATTGTTAATACCAATATAAATATTGTAAAGATTTTCCCCTGTGTTTTCGTCTAGGGGTTTTATACTTTTGGGGTTTATGTTTAAGTCTTTAACCTATGGTTAACACCAAATTTCCAGGGAAGTTCAGTCATACATGTGACTGGAAACTCTAGTATTGTGAAATCCCTACTGAATCAGAGAAGCCTTGCTTAGTGTCAATACCATTTCTGCTAGAAGTTGTACAGATGACAAGAAGGACAATACCCAAGGTTATAATAATAACCAATAGCCTTGGTTATAACATAACATATTTCAAATATATGTGTGTATACATATATGTAAAATATATGCATTTCTACCTCCTGACTGGGCCACACCTGTAATCCTAGCACTTTGGGAGGCCAAAGCAGGTGTCTAGCTTCAGCTCAGGAGTTTGAGACCAGCCTAAGAAATATGGTGAAACCCCATCACTACAAAAAATTTTAAAAAAGTAGCCAGGAATAGTGGCACATGCTTGTAGTCCCAGCTACTTGGGTGGCTGAGGCAGGAGCAATGCTTGAACTCACGAGGTTTAGGCTGCAATGAGTGAGCTGAGATCATGCCACTGTACTCCAACCTGAGTGACAAAGTGAGACCTTGTCTCAAAAAAGAAAAAAAAAAATATATATATATACATACGCAATATTTACATATATATATATACATACATATATATATATACATACATACATACACACATATATTTCTATCTCCCTTTTTTTAGATACTAACACACACACACACACACACACACACACACACACTCTTTATTTGCTCTCTGGTCCCTTATAAATTGCAACTTTCTCTGTCTTGCTCATTTTACATCCTTTCTATTTCACTTAGTAACTATAACAACTTTCAGTTTCTTGGGTATATTCAGCTACTTTTACTTTAGTGCCTTTATATATTATGTTTTCTCAGAATGCTTTTTATAAACACATTTATCTAGCTGGTCACTGTTCGTTCTTCAAGGACAAACTTTGTGTTGTTTTCTATATATTATTTTAGCTTCTAAAACCAGATTATGTTGCTCTGTTTAACATTTTTATTGAAACCTGTTTTTTCATAGCACTCATTACAACTGTTTATTATGTGAATACCTAAGTCTGTCTATTTCTACACTTTAAAAAAATGTACCACAGCAAGTCAATGTCTAGTAAAATACATAGCACAAAATTATGTGCTAAATAATTTGCTGAACTAAGATTTCTTGGCCACCTATGAATACTATATCTTGTGGAGTAAAATCCAATATAGATCTTTGTTCTTCTCTACCCCTTCCTTTAGTTTGGGTTGTTTTGAAGAAACCATCCATGCAATTAGAACCAGCCCTTGGAGGTACTAAAGGCTAAGCTTCCTCTTGAACCTGGTGACAGGAATTTCAGGTGATTAGGGATTTATATTGCATTTCACCAGAATAACTTTCAAATGATTTATATTCTCAAGCTCTGAGGATAGACACAACAGGATTACATTTCCCTGTTCTTGTTTCATTCTCCCGATGTTTGGCAAATGATTCAGCATATCACCATAACTACCAACTCCCCTGTCTCTTTCTCAGCTGGGTGCTGAGCTTTGTTCCCTTTAAAATCTAATCCCAGGATTTATACAGTCCCTGACCTCTTCATACACATTTCATTCTGCTGATCTCACAAAATCTGGTTTGGGATGGGTTGCTTGGCTCCTTGAGTTTCTTCTCTGGAGAATGTCCTCGTTACATTCTAACTCTCAAACCTGAGCTCAGACAGCTCAGAATCTGTGCTTTCCTCTAAATTCTAAATTTATTGTGCAAATTGGTATGCTAAACAAATTCAAATATAGCAATGTGGTGAGCCTTCATTAGCTAGCACAGGACAGATCGTGCTTCTTCCCCACTTCCTCTGAAAAAGGCAGAGGAGGACTAAATTAAATGTGCAATGTTCCTGGCATTGATTTCCCACCTAGTCTATTTCCCTCTTCTTTTTTTTTTTTTTCTTTGCTGTTTTACCTGATGTCAGTAAGTTAATTTTCTTTGGACTGAGTTTGTTAACCCAATCACAAAAAATGAAAACAGAAATTTGCCTATGCATACAAATCAGGTAATACAAACCTTCCCTTGTCCTGAAAGTCCAAAATGTAACCTAACATCACAAATATCCCAGAACCTAAAGTGCAATAAAATATATATATATCACAAATCCCCAGATACGATTCCTCTTGACCTCTGACCACAGAGACCTTGTTTACAGCGGGTAATTACTCAGCTCCTCTCTAAAGTCCACATTCCTTTCTTGTCAGTGGCTTGGTTTTCTTCTCTGGTCCTTTCTCTTTACTGTGGCCATGGCTCAAGAGAAATTCTTAAACTCAAATGTTAATTTATTCATTTAATATGAGAAAAAAAATGCAACCTATGGAAAACATCCATCTATTTCCACTTTGGAGAAATACCTGCCAGGCAGCCAGGAACTCTCCCTGGTCAGGTTATAGAGAGAGCCTGCAAATCTCTGACCCTGTGGCTCCCCTTCATATGAGCTCCATGATGGCTATAACTTCATACCTTTAGTTTCATTAGAGCCAAACGTTACTCTGGCTAAGCATATATAATTTTTAAAGTGACTGACATATAATAAGTTATATTTGTTTTTATAGTTTACTTTCTTTGAACTACATTAGTTCTTTGACAATTCAGATTCATACGGGGGTAGATGAAGGTTGACCTGAGAATACTGGGGATAAAACTGAAAGCTTCTGGGTATTCCATTTTACTTTCCTCTTTACACTGGTTTTGTTAGAACTTCTATCCACTCCTTCTTATACTATTGTAATAGCCTTCTAAACTGGAATGATCTTCTGTATTAGTTCATTTTCACACTGCTATAAAGAACTACAGGAAAGTGGGTAATTTATAAAGGAAGGAGGTTTAACTGACTCACAGTTTTTTTTTTGTTGTTTGTTTGTTTGTTTGTTTTTTTTTTTGAGACGGAGTTTCGCTCTTGTTACCCAGGCTGGAGTGCAATGGCACGATCTCGGCTCACCGCAACCTCCGCCTCCTAGGTTCGGGCAATTCTCCTGCCTCAGCCTCCTGAGTAGCTGGGATTACAGGCACGCACCACCATGCCCAGCTAATTTTTTGTATTTTTAGTAGAGACAGGGTTTCACCATGTTGACCAGGATGGTCTCGATCTCTTGACCTCATGATGTACCTGCCTCGGCCTCCCAAAGTGCTGGGATTACAGGCTTGAGCCACCGTGCCCGGCCCAACTGACTCACAGTTTTGCATGACTGAGATGGCCTCCGTAAACTTATAATCACGACGGAAGGAGAAGCAGGCACCTTCTTCACAGGGTTGCAGGAGAAAGAGAGATTCGCAAGAGCCAGGAAACCACCATGTAAAACCATCCAATCTCACGAGAACTTACTAGCATGAGAATAGCCTGGGCGAAACCACTCCCGTGATCCAATTACTTCCCTCCTGGTACCTTCCTCAACATGTGGGGATAATTACACTTACAATTAGAGAGGAGATTGGGGTGGGGATGCAGAGCCAAACCGTATCACCTTCCTTGCTCTGATCTATCCTATAAAAAATATTGATTTTGTGAAGCATCACCATGATCCAGTCATTTTCTTGCTTAAAAGTCCCTTCTAGGTGACCTTTGTTTACTACATTGGTTCTCAAAATACTGTTCCAGACCAGGAGCATTGGTATTACCTGGTAACAGCATTGGCAACACCTGTTCGAAATTAAAATTTGCAGGCTCCACTTCGTTTTTACTGAATAAGAAACTCATGAATGTGGACAAGAAATATGTGTTTCAACAAGCCTTGGAGGGGATTCTGATGCTCACTCAAATTTGGAAACTCCTAGACCATTGAATAATTGAAATCCCTAAAAATGCCATTTACGGTTCTCCATGACATGATATCAGCCCACTGCCAGCTTTATTTTATAAACCCAATTGCTCATTTTCTAAGCCGCAGTAAAACCATAAGTTTTACTACTTTTAAAATACACATTATACTACCTCATGTCACGTATTTTCCTTACACTGTTCTCTCTTTAGGAGATTTCCTTATCATGCTTTTCTTCCAACCTCCAGTAACAATCACTCTTCTCTAATCCTCTTTATTCTTCAAAGGTAATTTGCTTTTTAATTTTTAAACCTTTCCCAATTTCTTGTCAATAAAATGATACTTCCCTTTTTTGAGTTTTCAAAATAACTTGATTTCATTACTTTAAGGCCTGCATCACAACCCAATTTCTAAAATATTTTAATTGTGAATGTGATGAGTAGCAACCTCTTTCACCATTTCGCTAGAAGGCTTTGGCAGGTAAGAACGAGATACTATTCACTTTGATTCTGCTGCAGTTCCTTGTACATAGTACGTATTCAGCATGGGTAGATTAGTTAAAGGAAATACTATTTTTTATAAAGAACAATTCCTTTTAAGCCTCTTTTTGCCAACTTTATATCGAGTGCTTCTCTGAAAACCCTCTTGTTTCCAGCTGAGTAACATTATCTAGTGATGGTACAACGGAATAAACTCTGACTTTAAATTGGATAGACGTGCATTCAAATCCCAGACTCACAGCCCCACCCTGGTGACTTCAGGCAAGTCCCTTACCTATTTGCACTTCATATATATAATGGGGCTACTATTACTTGCCTTTATAGGATTGTCATGAGGACTCTACTCTGTGCAATGTACACATATCTTGTAAACAAAAACTACTAGTATAAAATGTCTACATAAGCCTTAAGAACTTAATGATTATCTAACTTCATGTAGCTTATATATTATCAAGACAAAATTTGAAATTAAATACTATTTTTGTACTTTACTTCCACTTGCTATGTAGAAAAAAATACTTAAGGCTAAATAAAATTGAAAGGACCGGCTGCCTAAGATTTCTCGCTTCTGATCTAAAGGTTAGTTCTTCCCTCCTAGGTTCTCACCCAGAAGTTGGCCTATTTGTCCAGTGCCACATGATCATCTTGCTCTTACTCTAATTAATTTTTTCTCTTCACTGAATTGTTCTATGATTTCTGTGGTTACCTGCCATGTTTTGATGAAATAGCCCTTCAAAATATTGGAACACATAAAATAGAATTTGAAACACATTAATGAATAGACTGCTTCAGTAACTTATGCAACAAAGAACATCAATTTTTAGTTATCTTAACTAAACCCTCAAGGGGAAATACATTAGTTCTCTGTATGTACGTGCAGGTGCATATAAAAAGCCTTATGAGAATCTACACTGTCAAATCCTGTGATAGCCCTAATTTTAATGTCCTACAGAGCTGCTTACTATATTAAACTATGGCCTCTGCAAGTCATCAGTTGAAATTAATTAGTGAGGATTCTCTCCCAATTGCATCATGGAATTTGTGTTGCATTCTGCTTATCCTAATATATTCAGGCATTTCTGAGATGTTGAGTAGTTCTGCCTTACATCAATTTTCTTAGTTTTTTTGTCAATAAACTTCTGAAGTATACATTTAGAAGTTACTTAATTTTCTTTGAGCACTTTTATTCACAGCTGGTTGTGGCTGTCTGCAGTAACCTTAATTTTACATATTTGATCCATCAGATAGATATTGTAGTTCATTACTATACAAGTGAAAAGTTATGTTCTTGAAACTTGGCCTCTCTTGTATGGCAAATCTAAGAATAGGAGGATTGTAGAAACCTAAAGGATATTAGGCTTTGTGTGTGTGTGTGTGTGTGTGTGTTACTTCAATGTGTGACACTGAAGATTAAAACAGATATGTCAGCTTATGCTTTGTGTCCATTAGCTGCGGCAGCATAAGAAAATTACCCTAAAATTTGGAGACTTTAAATAATAACTATTTATTATTATTAATAATATGTCTGCAGCTCTGGGTGGATTGGTTGATCTAGGCTACCTTCACCTGAATGGCTCTGCTTATAGCTATAGATGTGGATGAACTTGGCTTCTGCTGAGGTTGCAGTTCTTGTCTGGTCATGTGGGCCCACAAAGAGGAGAAGCAAATCTTCACTTTTCAAGATGAAAAGCAAATGGAAAGCAGGAACATGAGGATTCTTAAGATCTGACCTCAAAGGTGGAACACTGTCACATTTACCTTATTGTATTAGCTCAAGCAAGGCACATGGGGAAACTCCAAGTTAAAGAATGAGGAGATACCTTCTCTGCTCCTTCAGTGGAAGGAACTACAGTCTCATAGCAAAGAGCATGCACAAAGGGAGAGTTGAGGAACTGGGACCATAAATGAAATCTATCACCTGTTCTCATAAGTTGCTTTGGTAATAATAAACAGTGAATTTGACTAAATATATTATGTCTTGCTCCTAAATATGGTTACCTTGTTTCATATATTCAATAGCCTCTGAAAATAGATCTTAAAAGTTTTTATAGTTAAATGGCCACAATCTTGCATTGGTGAAATGAAGACAAACTATATGGCAGGTTTATCCCTGTTTCCTCTTTGATGGCAGATATCACACCTTATGTTTCTTTCTAGAAGTTTGGCCCTAATGGTTAGGAATTAGAAGTCAAATCTATTGAGTAGTTCTAGTCTTATTTTAATGTATTATGTACCAACAGAAATGTGTGATTTCAAATATTAGTCATACAATCTACCAGGTATGTGACTTTGATTATTTAAACGCTCTGGATTCAGAGGATTCATTTATAAAATATGTATTAGGATGTACACTTCAAAAGTTACTACAAGGATTAATGAGACCATTTGATAAAGAAGCTGGCATAATACCTGGTACATAGTAGTATTCAATAAAGATAAATGTTCTTAGACTGAAGCAAATGTTACGTATCATGAGAAACCATAAAAACTATATACTAATGTTAACGTAGCAGGTGTACATTCTGAAGCCATGTAGTGAAGTATGTAATAATATTTCCTTCCATTTTCAATAACTTACTTTGTTAATTCATTTATTCCTCAAATGCATTTTAAGTGACTTCTGTGTGCCAGATACATCTTCCAGGCATTGGACATACAACGAAGAACAAAAAGGACAAAAATTTGGCCCTCAAAACAGAGGATACGGGTAATAAGCAATAAATAATAGTAAGCATATAATGATAAATAATAATAAAATAATACATATCTCACACACACGTAATATATAGTTTTCTCATCACCCGCCACCGAATTAGAACATGATTCGTGTGCCTACCTGCCATGTAATAAAGTAGCCCTTCCAAATATTGGAAGAGATAAAATAGAACTTGAAACATGTTAGTGAGTTGACTGCTTTGATGCCTACATGATAAATTTTAATTAACTTGAATCTTCAATGGAGATATATATATATATATATATATATATATATATATATATATATATATATTCACATATATATATATACACGCACATGTGCATATATATATTCTTGCTGAGGTTTCAGTTCAGGTTTGCTTCATATCTTAGTGTATATATAGAATAAAAAAATGTGATAGGAAAGAAATACATAAAATTGTTGAGGCTTACATTTAATTAGATACATTGACTAGAGGAAAATTAAATTCTTGTTTCCTACCAAAAGATCAGGTTAAGGGTTCCCAATGTGATGTTCATGGACCTCTCAGGGGATACATCAGTGGTCTTCAATAGCTCTGGGAAGCCTCTAAAATTAGATGCAAGATTTTGAATGCTTGTGTCCTCCCTAGACCTGGAGATAGAGTAGGTAACTTTCATGAGATATTCAAAAGGTTTCTTAGGAAGAAGTCATTTAGGCAAAAGTGATAGGGGGGAATCACTTTCAGGGGGTAGGTTACAAGGTTAATTCTTGTTTACTGTTCTGTGTCTGATCATCTAATAGGCATCCTGCCCTGTTCTTCAATCATTCCCCTGCAGGTGAATTTATATCAAAAATCATAAAGGCTTCCAACTCACCTGTAATGAGGGCTTACACTTGCAGGGTTCTTCATGCACAGGAGACTTTATCTCTACCCTCAAGGAAAGAATGACACTCAGAAATAATTGAAATTCAATTTTATCAATGCCAGAGTAAAGTTATAAACAAGGAGTTATAGACCTTTTGTTTATTTAACTTAGAAATACTGACCTAAGTTTTTAGGTAAGTATTATTTATACTTTCTACAATCAAAGTGTCCAAATAAGTCTTGGATTAAATTAGTAACAGCTCATATTTATACTGAACCTTATTTTTTACAAAGATTCTTTAGATATATTGCCTCATGTGGAAACCACCATACAGAAAATCCAAAAAGTTCCACAAAATGCATTGTCCAAATCATGAATTTAAGAGGTAGTAAATACCTATGAGATTATGTAGTCAATTCTGAATATTTTTTGAAAACTTACTTTGTAACACTTAACTGTTTTTTTTCAGCATTTAAATGTCCTTTGTATAGTAGTTTAAAATGGTTAAAAGCACGATGCATTCTGCAGCTAGACTGATGTGATCAAAACAGTTTTCATATCCATTTACCACATTCTCTAAAATGAAAAGTACTGTATTATTATTTAGGATAGTTTACCTTTTCATAAGCTCTTCTTCTCAAATGACTGTTAATATCTCCAAGTTATTCTTATCCTGAAATCTCAGACATCTGAGACACTGAATTCTTTTCTTTGGTAATTTTCTTTTATCCAGATTGGTCTGTTTTTATTCCTGCTACAATCATTATGAAGGGAGTATTTAAACATATGATAATTTTTTTGAATAGCCTGTGCCATCACCTATTCTAGTACCTCATCCTACTTAATTACATTCAGAAAATCTGACAGCCTTTCAAGTTTAACGTTTTTATAAAAATTCAGGGCTTTATCCATCCCAGGCTTTCTTAGTTTTATTGAAAAAGGGAGGGAAAAGAAAAAGCAATGGTGAGATAGCTATGCTTTCTTTTAAGAGACCCAGTCTCTCATGTATTGCTCATTTTGTAGCCTATTGAATTTAAAGGTGCAGTAAACAACACGAGGAGTCAATATTTAAAACCTAGGAAATTATCAGAAAAATGAAGGAAAAAAAGAGTGGAGATCCTTCCACATGCTTTTACCAAGCTAATATTTTTTCTTTCAATTTTTCTTTCATTTCAAAGGTGGCATTTAGTTTTTGGAGACTGATACGTTTTGGCTGTGCCCCCAACTAAATCTCATCTTGAATTATAGTTCCCATAATCCCCACATGTCGTGGGAGGGAACTGGTAGGTAATTTAATGGTGGGGGTGTTTTCCTTATACTGTTCTTGTGATAGTGAGTGCATTCTCATGATATCTGATGGTTTTATATGAGGATTTTTCCTCTTTGCTTGGCACTTCTCTCTTCTAACATCCTGTGAACAAGACCATGTTTGCTTCACCTTTTGCCATGATTATAAGTTTCCTGAGGCCTTCCCAGCCATACAGAACTGTAAGTCAATTAAACCCTTTTCCTTTGTAAATTACCCAGTCTCAGGCAGTTCCTCATAACAGCATGAGAATGGACTAATACAGAGATGACTCTATTTCTCTTTGAGTTCAATATTTTTTTGCAATACTCAGAAGGATGCTCTAATGTAAAGGATGATAGCCCAATAACTAATGCATTTAATCCAGCAATAATATCAGGTGATTTTAGAGTAATAATTATAATACTGACAACAATAACAATAGCATTACTATATGCCAAGTACTGGGCTAAGCTGGTTATAATAATTATCTGTCTAATCTTTAAAACATGAGATAGATACTGTTAAAAATGCTGTCATGCATAAGCCTCTGGAATTGCAGTTTTTCTGATGTATGTAATCAAATCTAATCACAACTGATATGTTTTCCATGAAGCCACCTAGAAATGAAAATACCAACGCATGAATTTGTCATGGGTATATTATATTATATATTCCAAATATTTTCCATCACCTTGTTACTGTCACTGTAAAATGTTTGATATTCACCTGTTAAATTTTCAAATATCCTTCATTCTCAATTTTAAAATCTGAAAAAATAATATATTGTGAGAAAAATTTCAGGTTGGATACAAAGCATGGTAACATAATGATCCCTGATGTGATGGGATAGAAGGGAATGTACTCATTTGTATCTATATTTTTCTAATTTTTGTATGATAAACATGAATTAATGGTATAAATTTATGTATCTAGATAGTCACTTATTTATTTTAGGCAAAATACTTCTAAGTAAGCAGAACCTAGGATATGACCTAAAATATCAAGAATCAGTCCATGCGGTGGTTATGAGTATGATTTCTGAGGCCATACTACCTAAATTTGAATCCCAGCTTTGCTTTTTGACTTGGTTCATTTTACTTCATCTTTCTGCGTCTCAGTTGCTTATTCACTGAGGATGGTGAAACTATCAATACCTGCCTAAGGTATTATGTGATTTCTCACATAAGATAGGTATTGATAGTTTCACTGACCTCAGGCATTTACTCAGGAGGATTATGATGAGCTAAAATTAGATAAATTAAGCATGCAAACTGTGCAGTACAGACAGATTGCACTATAAAACCAACTGTTATTCTAAACTATAGGTAGTGGGTTTCAGTGCAAAGAAAGCTTGAAACTCCCTTCTTACTTCTTGTCTGTTTCATCTACTTCAACGTCGCATCTTTGCAAGACTGTCAAATATTCAGCATTAAAGCTGCATTATATTGATATTAGATACTGAATTGTTAAGAGGCACAGTCTTGTAAGTATTGCTAAGGAGAAAACGTATTAAATCACCAATGGTTTTATACAGTGAAAATCTACCCAGGCTTACAAATAGAAGTTACAGAATTTAGTTTCAAAGCTGCCTTTGTTTAGCCTGGAAATAAAAAGCAAATCATGTTATCTCAAGACATTTCAGTACCCTTATCATTCAGGAAAGTAATTCCTGTGTCAAAGGTTATATTTATATCACTTTTATGGGTATTTACAAGGCAAAATCTTAGATTCTAAGAAAGGAAAGTACTTCTTGAAAAGATATAAAAAGCAAAATCATACTAGGAATGATTGCTACATTTGAGTATTTGAATATAAATATTCTGTTTTACAAATGACACCAGAAGTGAAATAAAAAGTCAAGCAGCAGATATGAGAAATCACGCAGACAACCAAAGATTGAAAACAACATAAGCAAAGAGTTGTTCATGTAAATAATAAGTAGATGAATATCACAGTTTCTTAAGAAATGGTCAAATCTTGTGAATCAGCATTCTGTTAAGAACCCAGTTAGTCATTATTAATGCAGATGTTATTAGTAATTATACATATATTCAAGTTTGCACATTAATAGAAAATAATTTCATTTCCAGTTAGTTTTTTAATTAATAAAACTGATATCAGTACATTTTAGTGAGGAACTGGGAAAAGCGTTACTCATTCATTGCCCATGTGAGTATTAGTTGCTACATGCTGTAGAGCAAATTTACAAGTAAAGCAGAAAATGCCCACAAACCATCAAACTAATTGTTGTACTTTGATGAAAATTAAGCATAAAACGATAAACACAAGAATGCTCACTGCATTTCTCTATTACAAATTAAAAAATCATCTATCTGTTTCTCAAAAGAATTAATATATACCATATGTTTGATTCATAAAATGATCTATTATAAATGAATTAAAACATGAACTATACTTCCAATGTTCTAACATGGTGAAATTTATAATGTTGAGTAGGGAAAAAAGCAAATTTCAAATAAATAAATATTGCTTTTCATGTAAAAATTTAACATAATATATTATCTTCTGTATACAAAGACATGTTAGCTGGGTGCGGTGGGTCACACTTGTAATCCCAGCACTTTGGGAGGCCAAGGCATGCAGATCATGAGATCTGGAAATCAAGACCATCCTGGCTAATGTGGACAAACCCCATCCTACTAAAAATACAAAAAAAAATATTAGCCCAGTGTGGTGGCACGTGTCTGTAGTCCTGGCTACTCAGGAGGCTGAGACAGGAGAATTATTTAACCTGGGAGGTGGAAGTTGCCCTGAGCCAGGGTGAAGCCACTGCACTCCAGCCTGGGTGACAAAGCGAGACTCTGTCTCAAACAACAACAAGAATCAAGACATGTTAATATAACGGAAGTACAAAAACAAGCCTCAAAATGATAGACATCCATCACCTTCATGATTGTGGTCATTTCTTTAGATGGCTAGATCAAATTATGCCTAATTTGCTGAGAGATATCTTTTTTGTTGTTGTTTTATTTGTATTACCATAAATTTTTCAAGTGCTTTTTTGGTCACTTGTAAGGATGATAATGTAGTATTTTTTTTCCTTCAATTACAAATGAAATTAATTGTTCTTACACAAATTTCCCAAAGTTAAATAACCCTTATATTTCTGTGTTAAGCTCAACTTGGTGCTAATGGGTATTTGTATGTGTTTGAGTGGTTGAACTGGTAACTTTCTTTGGTTATAGGCTATTGGCTTAGATTTTCTAAAATTTCAGGAGATACTTCTGAATTAACTTTAAGAAATGAGATGACCTGTGCTTTTCCTTTTTTTAAATTACCTTTGTCTAGATATGGTAACATATTTATGAAATATTCCTTCTTTTACTTTTCTATTCTGTGAAATACTTTATATGTCAAATAATCAGTTATGTGCTTTGAATTTGTGATGGCATTGACCTATGAAACTCTTTGGTTAAAAATCAAATGGATAGACAAATATACTATATCCATATCAAATCATACTCAGAATAAAAAGGAACAAATGGTAGATACATGCAACAATGGGTAAATATTAAATATATTGATGATAGGAAGAAGAAGTCTTGTACAACTAAGTACATAGAGCATAATTCTATTTATGTTAAATATTCTATGGTGGGAAAAAGTCAAGAAGGTTGTTACTATTGGGGAAGTGGAGGTGGGTATTTATTGGGAAGAGTCATAAAGAAACTTCCTAAGTAATTATAAATGAATTTAAACATGGACTATATTACCAATGATGCTAGCATGGGTAGTATATAGATGCTAGGATTCTATATCCTGATGGGAGTTTGGTTTCACAGTTGTATTCATTTGTCAAAATTCAGTTTAAAATTGACGCACTTTATTGTACGTAAATTTTACATCAAAATTTAGAAACCTAAATATTGAATTCTAGTTAATGATATTTATTCTGAAATATTTAGGGTGAAGTATATTGATGTCTGGAATTTACTTTGATATGAATCAAAAAAAAAAGGTGGAATGATGGCTAGGTAGAAGAATGGATCGATGGATGGTCTATTAGTCTGTTTTCAAACTGCTGTAAAGAACTGTCTGAGACTGACATAAAGGACTGACATATATAAAGGAAAGAGGTTTAATAAACTCACAGCTCAGCATAGCTGGGGAAGCCTTCAAAAACTTACAATCATGGTGGAAGGCAAAGAGAAAGCAAGGCACCTTCTTCAGAAGGCAGCAGGAAGGAGAAGGGCTGAACAATGGGAAGGAGAATGTCATAAAACTATCAGATATCAGAACTCACCCACTATTATGAGAACAGCATGAGAGAAACCACCCCCATAATTCAATTAAGTCCACTTGGTTTCTCCCTTGACACATGGGGATTATGAGGAATATGGAGATTACAATAAGAGACGAGATTTGGGTAGGGACACAAAGTCTAACCATATCAGATGAATACATGAAAAAAGCAAGTTTATAAATGTTAATGGAGGAAAATAGGTGATGGGAATAGAAGGGTTTCCTCTAAGTTTTGGGGGCATCATTTCTGTTTTGAAAGTTTCAAAATTTTCACAATAAAATGAGGCAAAATATCTTTTTATTTTGAAAGTTTCAAAACCTTTACAATAAAATGTGGCAAACGAGCAAACAAACTTGGCATTTTTAAATTCCCCACAATAGTAGAGCTTCAGTGTTGATTTTCCATTTTGATATTAGCTGTCTTTTTTTGTGTGGTTCCCAGACAACCTACCTTTCTTTATTTCAAAGGAAGCTACATGTTTTAAAAGGCCTTTGAATTTCTTTTTAAAAGAAGTGTGAACAAATTCTGCAGTTTGAGAAATTTTCAGAATATGTCTGAGGAATTTTCAGAGTATGCAGCCCCTTATATTTCTAAGAAGAAATAATATTAATGATTTAATATTAATTTTAATTTTTTTACTTTCAATTCTGGAGTACATGTGCAGAATGTGCAGGTGTGTTACATAGATATACATGTGCCATAGTGGTTTACTCTATCAACCTGTCACCTAGGTTTTAAGCCCCATATGCATTAGCTGTCCTGATGCGCTCCCTTCCAACACCAAAATAATTTTAAATATATACATTGTATAACCCCAATGTGATATGTTCATTATATGCTACCCTATTATTGGAAGTTAACAAGGCTATAGCTCTCTTTTTTAAAAAAAGTATTAACTGACCTTTATAGGCCCCCTCCACCAATGAATTTTCTTGCAGACTGGATTTCCACTGTATGTGTCTGTGTGTATTTACTATTTCCAGACACTGAAAGGATATCTTTGATATGAACATTAATATAGTAATCTTTCCTTGACCGTGGCTTTGCTTTCTGCAGCTGTAGTTACTTGCAGTAAATTGTGGTCTGAATATATTGAATAGAAAATTCAGAAATAAACAATTCATAAGTTACAAATTGTGAACCATTCTGAACAGCATGATAATATCTTACCTTGTCCCATCCAGGACCTGAGTCATCCCTTTGTCCAAGGTATCTATACTGTATACACTACCTGCCTGTTATTCAGTAAGTAACTCTTATTTTACTTAATGCAGTAGGCCCTGGCCCTACATTTCTGCACGTTCCACATTCATGCGTTCAACCAAACACAGATCAAAAATATTTGAAAAAAGTACAATAAAAATAGCGATACAACAATAAAAACAACACAAAAACACTACAGTATAACAACTAGTTACACAGTATTTACATTTTATTATGTAAGTAATTAAGATATGATTTAAAGTATATGGCAGGAAGTACATACGTTACATCCAGATACAACACCATTTTCTATCAGGGACTTCAGCATCTGCAGATTTTGGTATCTGTAGAAGTCCTGGAACCAATCTCCCAAATATATAAAGCTTAGGAGACCATTCCTTTTGGCTAATGTAAAACCCATGTGAAACAGCAGACCTCGATTTCGATTTCTTTGGGGAGGTTGTTGTTATTGTGCTTTTTTCCTGACACAATAGTATGGGGAATAAACTGACTCTTATTGTTTTCCTGTGCTTGTGTATCTTTTCTACTTGACCCTTTCACTGAGATATAATCCTTCACAGATTCTAGATTTACACAAGTGTTTTAGTATTAGCTTACCATGTTGGAGGCCCAAATACTTTTTCCTAACTTTTAAATTCAACGTGCTGGCAATGACAACCTCCCACAGGGCAGGCTCAGTATCACTTCCTGCTTTGACTACCCCATGTTTCAGTTCTTAGTATGTTACTGGCAATTGGTGACTTTTGTCCTTTGATTGGAAATCTATGATGCTTTAAAATTAATGCTATAAAATATAACTTTTAGGAAATTAGTCATTTTAAATGTTTTTCAAGGAAAAGCTATGCATTACCTTGATTTGCATCTTTTCAGATCTACAAGATCCAGTCCCGCTTTAACCAATTCCAATGTGGCCTCTGTCCCACTTATTCTACAAAAAAATACTTCTGTGAAGAGTACTGATGATGCTTAGAAAACTATACAACACACAGTGTGGTACTTTGGCGTGCTGAGTACTTTGCATTGAAGGACATTGGAAGGGCCTCAGAAGCAATGTTTATTCCTAAAATTCTCTTATATTTTTTATTTGTTTATTTTTTATTTTACTTTAAGTTCTGGGATACATCTGCAGAACATGCAGGTTTGTTACATAGGTATACATATGCCATGGTGGTTTGCTGCACTTATCAATCCATGATCTAGGTTTTAAGCCCTGCATGCATTAGGTATTTGTCCTAATGCTCTCCCTCCCCTCCCTTCTGCCCCCATCAGTCCCTAATGTGTGATGTTCCACTCCCTGTGTCCATGGGTTCTCATTGTTCAACACCCACTTATGAATAAGAACATATGGTGTTTGATTTTCTGTTCTTGCATCAGTTTGCTGAGAATGATGGTTTCCAGCTTCATCTATGTCCCTGCAAAGGACATGAGCTCATCCTTTTTTAAGGCTACAGAGTATTCCAAGGTATATATGTCCCACATTTTCTTTATCCAGTCTATCATTGATGGATATTCGGGTTGGTTCCAAGTCTTTGCTATTGTTAATAGTGCTGTAATAAACATACATGTGCATGTGTCTTTATAGTAAAATGATTAATAATCTTTTGGGTGTATACCCAGTAATAAGATTGTTGGTTCTCCTGCTTCCCTTCATCTCCCAAGGCAGGCTGCAGAAATTAGAATCCCTCTTTCACAAGGCAGGTCATAGGAACCAGAACCCCTCCCCAACAAAGCTAGCCATACACCTAGAAATATTAATTTATCCTTCACCTACCTTTTGTATAAGAAGTGGTCATAAAAAAATTCTCTTACCTATGCTTGTCCCATAGTAGTTTACAAAAACCTTATTCCAGAGGGGTCCTGTACTATACGCAGGAGACAGGAATGCCGCATAGAGGCACTAAGTGTAATCAAAATATACAGGTGTTACTAGGTTTCCCCACTCAGTCTATTATTATTAGAAAATTCTCTTTTGTCAGATCACATTTCTTTTTTTTTTAAATTAATTTATTTATATATATATTTTTTATTGCATTTTAGGTTTTGGGGTACATGAGCAGAGCATGCAAGACAGTTGCATAGGTACACACATGGCAGTGTGTTTTGCTTCCTTTCTCCCCTTCACCCACCTTTGGCATTTCTCCCCAGGCTATCCCTCCCCACCTCCCCCTCCCACTGCCCCCCCCCTTTTTCTCCCAATAGACCCCGGTGTTTAGTACTCCCCTCCCTGTGTCCATGTGTTCTCATTTTTCCTCACCTGCCTATGAGTGAGAATATGCGGTGTTTCATTTTCTGTTCTTGTGTCAGTTTGCTGAGGATGATGTTCTCCAGATTCATCCATGTCCCTACAAACGACACAAACTCATCATTTCTGATTGCTGCATAATATTCCATGGTGTATATGTGCCACATTTTTCCAATCCAGTCTATTATCAATGAGCATTTGGGTTGATTACAGGTCTTTGCTATTGTAAACAGTGCTGCAATGAACATTCGTGTACATGTGTCCTTATAGTAGAACGATTTATAGTCTTTTGGATATATACCCAGTAATGGGATTGCTGGGTCAAATGGAATTTCTATTTCTAAGGCCTTGAGGAATCGCGACACTGTCTTCCACAATGGTTGAACTAATTCACACTCCCAACAGTGTAAAAGTGTTCCTTTTTCTCCACATCCTCTCCAGCATCTGTTGTCTCCAGATTTTTTAATGATCGCCATTCTAACTGGCATGAGATGGTATCTCAATGTGGTTTTGATTTGCATCTCTCTGATGACCAGTGACGATGAGCATTTTTTCATATAATTGTTGGCCTCATATGTGTCTTCTTTTGTAAAGTGTCTGTTCATATCCTTTTCCCACTTTTGAATGGGCTTGTTTGTTTTTTTCCTGTAAATCTGCTTGAGTTCTTTGTAAATTCTGGATATCAGCCCTTTGTCAGATGGGTAAACTGCAAAAATTTTTTCCCATTCTGTTGGTTGCCGATTCACTCTAGTGACTGTTTCTTTTGCCGTGCAGAAGCTGTGGAGTTTGATGAGGTCCCATTTGTCTATTTTGGCTTTTGTGGCCAATGCTTTTGGTGTTTTGTTCATGAAGTCCTTGCCTACTCCTATGTCCTGGATAGTTTTGCCTAGATTTCCTTCTAGGGTTTTTATCATGCTAGGTCTTATGTTTAAGTCTTTAATCCATCTGGAGTTAATTTTAGTGTAAGGTGTCAGGAAGGGGTCCAGTTTCTGCTTTCTGCACATGGCTAGCCAGTTTTCCCAACACCATTTGTTAAACAGGGAATCCTTTCCCTATTGCTTGTTTTTGTCAGGTTTATCAAAGATTGTATAGTTGTAGATATGTTGTGTTGCCTCTGGTGCCTCTGTTTTGTTCCATTGGTCTATACCTCTGTTTTGGTACCAGTACCATGCTGTTTTGATTACTGTAGCCTTGTAGTATAGTTTGAAATCCGGTAGTGTGATGCCCCCCGCTGTGTTCTTTTTGCTTAGAATTGATTTGGCTATGCGGGCTCTCTTTTGGTTCCATATGAAGTTCATGGTGGTTTTTTCCAGTTCTGTGAAGAAAGTCAATGGTAGCTTGATGGGGATAGCGTTGATTCTGTAAATTACTTTGGGCAGTATAGCCATTTTCACGATATTAATTCTTCCTAACCATGAACATGGAATGTTTCTCCATCTGTTTGTGTCCTCTCTGATTTTGTTGAGCAGTGGTTTGTAGTTCTCTTTGAAGAGGTCCCTTACATTCCTTGTGAGTTGTATTCCAAGGTATTTTATTCTTTTTGTAGCAATTGTGAATGGCAGTTCGTTCTTGATTTGGCTTTCTTTAAGTCTGTTATTGGTGTAGACGAATGCTTGTGATTTTGGCACATTGATTTTATATCCTGAGACTTTGCTGAAGTTGCTTATCAGTTTCAGGAGTTGTTGGGCTGAGGCGATGGGGTCTTCTAGGTATACTATCATGTCATCTGCAAATAGAGACAATTTGGCTTCCACCTTTACTATTTGAATATCCTTTATTTCTTTTTCTTGCCTGATTGCTCTGGCTAGAACTTCCAGTACTATATTGAATAGGAGTGGTGAAAGAGGGAATCCTTGTCTAGTGCCGGATTTCAAAGTGAATGCTTCCAGTTTTTGCCCATTCAGTATGATATTGGCTGTTGGTTTGTCATAAATAGCTTTTACTACTTTGAGATACGTTCCATCGATACCGAGTTTATTGAGGGTTTTTAGCATAAAGGGCTGTTGAATTTTGTCAAATGCCTTCTCTGCGTCAATTGAGATAATCATGTGGTTTTTGTTTTTGGTTCTGTTTATGTGAAGAATTACGTTGATAGACTTGCGTATGTTGGACCAGCCTTGCATCCCCGGGATGAATCCTACTTGATCATGATGAATAAGTTTTTTGATTTGCTGTTGCAATCGGCTCGCCAATATTTTATTGAAGATTTTTGCATCTATGTTCATCATGAATATTGGCCTGAAGGTTTTTTTTCTCGTTGGGTCTCTGCCGGGTTTTGGTATCAGGATGATGTTGGTCTCGTAAAATGATTTGGGAAGGATTCCCTCTTTTTGGATTATTTGGAATAGTTTTAGAAGGAATGGTACCAGCTCCTCTTTGTGTGTCTGGTAGAATTCGGCTGTGAACCTGTCTGGACCTCGGCTTTTTTTGTGTGGTAGGCTCTTAATTGCTGCATCGACTTCTGACCTTGTTATTACTCTATTCATAGTTTCAGCTTCCTCCTGGTTTTGGCTTGGGAGGACACAGGAGTCCAGGAATTTATCCACTTCTTCCAGGTTTACTAGTTTATGTGCATAGAGTTGTTTGTAATATTCTCTGATGATAGTTTGAATTTCTGTGGAATCTGTGGTGATTTCCCCTTTATCATTTTTTATTGCATCTATTTGGTTGTTCTCTCTTTTCTTTTTAATCAATCTGGCTAGTGGTCTGTCTATTTTGTTGATCTTTTCAAAAAACCAGCTCTTGGATTTATTGATTTTTTGAAGGGTTTTCGTGTCTCTATCTTATTCAGTTCAGCTCTGATCTTAGTTATTTCTTGTCTTCTGCTGGGTTTTGAGTTTTTTTGATCTTGCTCCTCTAGCTCTTTCAATTTTGACAATAGGGTGTCAATTTTGGATCTCTCCATTCTCCTCATATGGGCACTTATTGCTATATACTTTCCTCTAGAGACTGCTTTAAATGTGTCCCAGAGGTTCTGGCATATTGTGTCTTTGTTCTCACTGGTTTCGAAGAACTTCTTTATTTCTGCCTTCATTTCATTGTTTACCCAGTCAATATTCAAGAGCCAGTTGTTCAGTTTCCATGAAGCTGTGCGGTTCTGGGTTGGTTTCTGAATTCTGAGTTCTAACTTGATTGCACTATGGTCTGAGAGGCTGTTTGTTATGATTTCAGTTGTTTTGCATTTGCTGAGCAGTGCTTTACTTCCAATTATGTGGTCAATTTTAGAGTAGGTTTGATGTGGTACTGAGAAGAATGTATATTCTGTGGATTTGCAGTGGAGAGTTCTGTAAATGTCTATTAGGTTTGCTTGCTCCAGGTCTGCGTTCAAGCCCTGGATATCCTTGTTGATTTTCTGTCTGGTTGATCTGTCTAATATTGACAGTGGAGTGTTAAAGTCTCCCACTATCATTGTTTGGGAGTCTAAGTCTCTTTGTAAGTCATTAAGAACTTGCCTTATGTATCTGGGTGCTCCTGCATTGGGTCCATATATGTTTAGGATCGTTAGCTCTTCTTGTTGTATCGATCCTTTTACCATTATGTAATGGCCTTCCTTGTCTCTTTTGATCTTTGTTGCTTTAAAGTCTATTTTATCAGAGATGAGAATTGCAACTCCTGCTATTTTTGCTTTCCATTTGCTTGGTAAATCTTCCTCCATCCCTTTATTTTGAGCCTTTGTGTATCCTTGCATATGAGATGGGTTTCCTGGATACAGCACACTGATGGGTTTTGGATTTTTATCCAATTTGCCAGTCTGTGTCTTTTGATTGGTGCATTTAGTCCATTTACATTTAGGGTTAAGATTGTTATGTGTGAATTTGATACTGCCATTTTGATGCTAAGTGGCTGTTTTGCCTGTTAGTTGTTGTAGATTCTTCATTATGTTGATGCTCTTTAGCATTTAGTGTGATTTTGGAATGGCTGGTACTGGTTGTTCCTTTCTATGTGTAGTGCCTCTTTTAGGAGCTCTTGTAAAGCAGGCCTGGTGGTGACAAAATCTCTGAGTACTTGCTTGTTCGCAAAGGATTTTATTTTTCCTTCACTTCTGAAGCTCAGTTTGGCTGGATATGAAATTCTGGGTTGAAAGTTCTTTTCTTTAAGAATGTTGAATATTGGCCCCCACTCTCTTCTGGCTTGTAGTGTTTCTGCCGAGAGATCTGCTGTGAGTCTGATGGGCTTCCCTTTGTGGGTGACCCGACCTTTCTCTCTGGCTGCCCTTAGTATTTTCTCCTTTATTTCAACCTTGTTGAATCTGATGATTATGTGCCTTGGGGTTGCTCTTCTTGCGGAATATCTTTGTGGTGTTCTCTGTATTTCCTGCATTTGAGTGTTGGCCTGTCTTGCTAGGTGGGGGAAATTTTCCTGAATGATGTCCTGAAGAGTATTTTCCAGCTTGGATTCATTCTCTTCGTCCCCTTCTGGTACACCTATCAAACGTAGGTTAGGTCTTTTCACATAGTCCCACATTTCTTGGAGACTTTGTTCATTCCTTTTTGTTCTTTTTTCTCTGATCTTGGTTTCTCGTTTTATTTCATTGAGTTGGTCTTCGACTTCAGATATTCTTTCTTCTGCTTGGTCAATTCGGATATTGAAACTTGTGCATGCTTCGCAAAGTTCTCGTATTGTGTTTTTCAGCTCCTTTAATTCATTCATAGTCCTCTCTAAGTTATCCATTCTTGTTATCATTTCCTCAAATCTTTTTTCATATCTTTTTTCAAGTTCCTTAGTTTCTTTTCATTGATTTAATACATGTTCTTTTAGCTCACAAAAGTTTCTAATTATACACCTTCTGAAGTCTAATTCCGTCATTTCATCACAGTCATTCTCCATCCAGCTTTGTTCCCTTGCTGGTGAGGAGTTTTGGTCCTTTCTAGGAGGAGAGGTGTTCTGGTTTTGGGTGTTTTCCTCCTTTTGGTGCTGGTTTCTTTCCATCTTTATGAATTTATCCACTTGTCGTCTGTGTAGATGCTGACTTTTCGATTGGGTATCTGAGTGGACACCAAGATTGTTGCTGATAAAGTATTTCTTTTACTTGGTTTTCCTTCTACCAGTCTAGCCCCTTCACTGTATGACTGCTGAGGTCCACTCCAGGCCCTGCTTGTCTGGGGTGCACCTATAGCAGCTGCGGAAAAGTGAGGGATGCTACCAGTTTCTTTTTCTGCTATCTTTGTCCCAAAATGATGCCTGCCAAATGTCAGTCTTTTGGATATAGAGGGGTCAGGGAGCTGCTTGAGGAGACAGTCTGTACTTTATAGGAGCTCAATTGCTGAGCTGTGAGCTCTGTTGTTCATTCAGGGCTGCTAGGCTGCTATGTTTGATTCTGCTGCAACAGAGCTCATTAAGAAACCCTTTTTTTCTCAAATGCTCTGTCTTGGGGGGTTTGGGCTTTATTTTTGGATGTCTGTTGAGGTGTCCTGCCCAGCTAGGAGGCAGTCTAGTCACTATTTGCCTGCCGAACCTCCGCTCTGCTGTTGTGTTGTTCGCCCTGTTGCTGCAGGCTCTGCTCTTCTGCTGCATTCTCCACCACGGGTTACGCCCTGCAGTGGAGTCTCTCTGTTGTAGTGGGTTGCCTCGGCAATGGCAGGCTGTGTCAGCAGTGGGCGTGTATCTCAGTAGGGGCGGGTTGCTTTGGCAATGGCAGACTGCGTCAGCAGTGGGCGTGTATCTCAGTAGGAGAGGGTTGCCTCGGTAATGGTGGATGCCCCTCCCCCACGGAGCATCTCAGGGACCGTCTGCACGGGGAGCGTTTGGAATCGCCGTTTTGTCTGTCCCACTGTGCTACCCCAAACGCTGTGTCCCTGCAATCCCCTGGGCTGGCCCACTGTCCAAGTCCCATTCAGTCTCAAGTTCAGCCCTCTCAAGTCTCAGATTGCCAGTTCAACAGGGCACCCGGACAAGCACGCCCTATGGGAAGTGCTGGGTAGGGCCGGCTGCCGCCACCCCATCTGCCGGCTTCGCCAGGCAGTACCTCTGCCTGGCATCCTGCGTCTCCTTTATACCTGGGAATTTCCCCATTCTGTGGGCAACAAAGATCAGTCTGGAAATGCAGCTGTGACTCACCTCTCCGTGGATTCACCGAGAGCTTCAATCCTGGGTTGTTCTCACAGTGCCATCTTGAGTTCTCCCTCTTTTTTCTTATTTGTCATGGACAATCACCAGGTAGAGTCCCATGATAGGCCGCCTACAAGTTGAGGAGCAAGGAAGGTAGTGGTGGATCAGTCTGAGTCTCAAAACCTCAAAAGTAGGGAAGATGACAGTGCAGCCTTCAGTCTGTAGCCAAAGGCCTGAGAGTGCCTGGCAAACCACTGGCATAAGTCCAAGGGTCTAAAAGCTGAAGAACTTGGAGTCTGATGTTCAAGGGCAGGAAGCATCCAGCCCAGGAGAAAAGTGGAGGCCAGAAGACTCAGCAAGTCTGCTCTTTCATCTTCTCCTGCCTGCTTTATTCAGCCAGCAGCTCATTAGATGGTAGTTACCCAGATTGAGGGTGAGTCTGCCTCTCCCAGTCCACTGACTCAAATGTCTGTCAGATCACATTTCTACATAGCTGTTCACTCTTCATTTAATCTCAGCATAAAAATGGACGGTTTTTCTTGGGTCTTTGTGTCTTCATTTTTGAAGGCTCCAGTTGAAACTGAGTCATCCGTCTAGGGTGATACCTGAGGTTGCTTGTCTCACAGTCATGGAAAACTAAGTCTTGGACACACAAAGAGTGAGGTTGACAGTGGAAGTGTAATAGGCAAAAGAAAGAGAAAACTCTCGCTGCTGCAGAGAGAGGGATCCTTGGTGAAATCCAAGCTTTTTAGAGAAGATCTTTAAAAGGTTGTGTTTCATTTGCATAGGGAGCAAAAGATTGGTTGTACCAGGTCTTCCATTTGCATAAAGTATGAAAAATTGATTAGGATTAGGTGTGTCAGTTGCATAGGGTGCAAAAAACTGGCAGCCCCACCTTAAACTTTTATTATTCAGATGGGTTCTCTGCACAACTGATGGTCTTTTGCCCATTTCTTTTTTTTTTTTTTATGTTCTTTACTTTTTTTTTTTTTTTTGAGACAGAGTCTTTGTCTGCTGCCCAGGCTGGAGTTCAGTGGTGCAATCTCGGCTCACTGCAACCTCCGTCTCCTGGGTTTAAGTCATCCTCCTGCCTTAGCCTCTTGAGTAGCTGGGATTGCAGGTGTGCACCATCATACTCGGCTAATTTTTGTATTTTTTAGTAGAGATGCAGTTTCACCATGTTGGTCAGGCTGGTCTCAAACTCCTGACCTCGTGATCCACTTGCCTCAACCTCCCAAAGTGCTAGGATTATAGGCATGAGCTACCATGCCTGGCCTTCCCCATTTCTTACTGTATATGTGGTAACAAAAAAAGGGATGAATCCTCCATGTTGGACATGTCTGGCCCCCAGATACCTCTTTTCTGTTGGAACAGCTGCTGGGATTCCCCTGTGCAAGCTTTCAGCTTGCTTTTCTGTTCACAGCTCAATTTTTCAAGTTTCTTTTTGTTTAAAAAAAAAAATATTTCTTAGGCTGCTTTTTGCTAAAGGGGAAGCTCTGCTAAGGACCCTTTTGCCCTCACTATCTGCCTAAATAATTTTATCTTTGTTGCTGTATTACAACACCACCTAAAACTTTGATTAAATAATTTGTTATGTTTTACTCTTCTTATATGGCCCTTGTTATAGAAATGCAGGCAGTGTCCCTTGCAATGAGTCACAGTGCTCCTTGCACTATCACACCCCTGCAGTCCCATGTTGATTGATGTCATGATCATTTTCTTCACCCATTTGGCCACTGAGTAGCATTCTACTGAGTAGACAGAAATGACCATGCTCTCCTTCTTGAGACACTTTCATCTCTAAGCCTTTGTGATACCATCTTTTGTTTTGCTTTCACTTCACTCTGGCTGGTCTTTCTCAGTATCTTTTGCTGCCTTTTTTTTTCTCTCCCACTTCTGAATGCTGAATGGTTCCAAAACTCATTCCTGGACCTTTTCCTTTTCCTTCTCCTTTTCCTTTGTCTATACTCTTTTTAGGTAATTTGAATAAGCTAACTCACTAATATTGTATCTAGCCCTGTCCTCCATTCTTAGACCCAAGTCACCAGCTGTCAAATTTATACATCCACACTTACTATAGTTGTGACTTTAACTTCAAGATACCCAAAACCCATCATTTTATCTTCCCACTGAAACTTTTGCTGCATACTCCCAATCTCATTATATTACAACCCTTTCAGAGTCATTCTTAATTCATCCTTTTCTTGTTCTTCATACATCCCATCCACGCACTGCCATATCTTTTTTGGCTTATGTCAAAAATATTGTATGTCCAGAACTACATACTTTTCATCTCCACACACACCCTTCTAGTCTTGGTATCAACACTTTTTATCTGAATTACTGCAATGGATTGCTAACTGCTTTATTGCTATCTTTTCTCCAGTCCACTCTCCATACAAGAGCATGAGTGAATACATAAATCCGAAAATCAGATCATGCCATCCCAATGTTTTCATGTTCTTCAAATCATTATTTATTGAATTGAGAGAAAAATATTCAGGGTCTACTCCACTGTCTGGTTTCATGTCATGCTACCCCTCCATCTTTTATGATGCCCCAGGCATGCAGGTCTACTGCAGAAATGTACCATGTAGCTTTGCTTTGCTTTAGGGCTCTCACAGTGGGTGATCCCTTTTACTAGAGTATTCACCTCTGTCTCCTTCAGTAGTTGGGTTCTTCTCATGCTTTAAGTTTGAGATCACATTTTACTTCTGTGCCTCTATCTATACATTTGTGCACTAATTAATGACTTCTAAGAAGATTAGCTACCTTCTCCTTACTGATCAGTTCTGCCTAACAGTGAATTTTTAAAGAAAAAACACTTTATCAAGTTATACAATATAAAGTTGTATATCTTTCCAAGAGTTTTCATATGTTTGTGTAATTAAGAAAATTGACTTTTTTGATCCCCCCTAAACAAAAAATTGCTGCCTAACAATGACTTTTCTTGTTTCCTTACTCGTGTTTCTTACCTGGGACCATTCAGTATTTTTGGTGGAGCAATCCTTCCTTGTATGGAACTGCCACACATATGACAGCATCTAGCTTCCTGTCACCAATACCAATAACGTCTCCTAGTTATTATGGTATGCTAAGACCCATACGCATTTTTACCTGTCCCCTATGGAGATGTAACTAACAGATTCTGTAAAAAAAATTTTTAATGAATTTTACCCCTGCAAACACCCTCTATATGTTAAAATATATGGAGGCTCAGAAAAAAACCAATAATTTGCATAATAAGCAAATAGTCAATGAATTATCAAAGATTTGCCAGACTTCAACCTCCTATATTAGATTACCTCTGCACAAATCCCCATAATATGAAGCAAATGTTAAAAGACAAAACATGATTATAATCAAAAGGTCATGGGTGTTAAATGAGCCTGAGATATGAGAGTGAAATAACATTTGATTCCAGGGTTCAGGCAAGACTTCCTAAAGGAAGGAGAATTTAACCTGACTCTTTAAGAAAAATGTCTAATAGTATAATTGGTAGAAGGGTGTCAATCAGGCAGAGAGAATATCATGAGCAAAAAGAAATATGGGAAAACCCATGTTAGTTTCTGAGAACAATAAATTATCCAATTTGACTGTTGTAGGCAAGGGAATACTTGAAGGTTTCTGAAATATTGACTAGAGCCATGTTATGTAAAACCTTCAGGAATCTGTACTTTATTCACTCGGCAATAGGGACTCTGAATATTTTGGTTGTAGCAATGGACTGACCAAATGGGAAAAAGAAGTCAAAGGAGGTAAGAATTAGGCAACACTTGAACAGGAATCTCCTTGACCCCCTAGAGATAACTGTCTTACTGCTTATCCTAGCTTTATCTCTGTAGGTGAGATGCTCGAGAGACAAGGCATTTGTCCCAGGTAGAACATATTTAAATTTCTGTTCATTCACTTAGTTGCTATGTAATTCTGATGAATTTATGTAGCCCTTTCTCAATCCCAGTTTATTGATCTGTACAATGGTTTGTGAAGGTTCCATGATAATGTAATATACTGATGGACACATAGGAATTTCCCATTCAACTACTACTATTATTATAAGTATTATTATTAGGTTGTTTCCTGGAGAAAACAAATATTTATTTTCTGGATGGCAGAATCCATTAATGATTTTAGATTTGTAGAGCATGCAAGAATTCAATCCTCTGCGTGCGAATGCTTTGATGTCGCCTCAAAGATAAATGAGATGTTGCCAATAATTGAGACCTAATACAGTGTCTGTGTGTACTTATGTACACACACACATGTTGGAGAGCGCCTATCAACCAACTACAGTACAGTCTGACTTTTCTATGCTCCTCAGTGCTACCTGAGTTGAAATACATCCACAAAAACCTCAGAGTCACTGTTTAAATCATGAACCAGCCCCAATGGAACATTCCCTACATATTACCTTTCCTGGACATTCTTGACAACTATCCAGAAAGCTAATAGCAAAGTAGGCTGTTCTCTGTTTCCTCTGTAGCCTTAGTTATTCGGCAGATATTCTTTTATATTATTATACTTTAAGTTCCGGGGTACATGTGCAGAACATGCAGGTCAGATATTCTAAGCTAAGCCGTTTGAAGGAAGAAGTTAAACAGAAGGCTGATCAATTTTATAGTAAACACAAGATTGCATTTCATTCACCAATCAAATTTAAGTACTGAACTCTCTAGATTATAATTATTATCCAAATTCCACTTAAAATTTTCCAAAATAATCTTGGCCTAGGTTCTACCTAAAATGTCAGATAAGCAGAGAACAATTAATAACTACAAAGCCTCAATTATACCCCATGTATTTTGCTTAAATATCTTCATTTTCTCATTCAATACTGAACTAGATGCATATGCCCAGTGAGATTAATGAACTTAGAGCAAGGGATGTTCCTAGCCCTGTGCTAAGTGCTTTAGGAGATCACGGGGCTATTGATTCTCGGAGCTATTTTCAAACACAGATCTCTCACCCTCACTATGCCACACTGACTCTCTATTCTTCCTCAAGTGGGATCTCATTTATTTCAAAATCAAAAAAACAGTATTTCCCTCACAGGGGATATATAAAGAATAAGAATATAAATGTGAATAAATTTAACCATTAAGCCTGACCATATTTGAAAGTCAATAAGTGAAATTGTTGTATATCAGATATACATGTAACTAAAAATGCTTTTCAAAATATTTCTCATAAAAATGATTTCCTTCCTCACCCATCGTTCTCACCCCTTTCCAAATGTGATATATTTCTCTTATTTTCCAATTGTGAAACATTGTACAAATAGATGATGCTGATAAGCACTACTATATCTCAAAACTATCACTACCTATTAACAATCAAGGACTTAGCTGATATTGAGCACCTACTATATATCAGATGCTTAGCCCTTGTTGTCTAAAGCCTGCAATGTGGATGTTATTTTTATTGTTCGGATGAAGAAATTGAGTCTCATGGAAGGAAGTGCCATTTATTTTGTACAACATTACTGGGAGTTGTCACCAGGTCTGCCTAGCTGCAAAGCCAGACTCTTTTTATTGTAATTGTTGCTATCCCATGTCTATTTTATTTCACTTCTTTTATAACGAGGGCCTAACCTTATTCCAGGTTATTCAAATAATATTTGTACTATGCAGCACTAGGCTTGGAAAAACTTCCTTTTCACTCTGATGACTACTTTCCTACCTTGCATGTGTCATCATTGAAGTCTTAATGGAAATCCTGATGAAATCCAAATAATAGACCAGTAAATATTTCTTCTTTTTATATTATGAGCTTCATAGATGGCAGAGGCACTTGGTAGAGGAAAATATCCTTAGAAAACAAATTAACTGCTTCAAAACTTGTGGTACTCAGCCATTTAGTAAAAACTATTGTGTATCAAATAGACAAGTCACTAAGAATGGCTTCAAAATATTTATCGCAAAAATGACTTACAACCTCACATTGTGCTCAGCCATTTCCAAATGTTGTCTGTTCTTACATCTTGAATTGCTCATTGGATATTTGGGTTAACACTATATCCTATGTGAACCCACGATACCTGACCTTTCTCTCATGGTAGCACTTAACTCACTTTTGGATCAGCTTCTCTGCTTGTCTAAATCCACGCCCATAATTTAAGCTCTGCAAAAGCAGTGTCTATGTTTGTCTTATTTGAGTTATAATACTAGTAACTCAGATTTTCTGACTTATTTCTGTTTTTGAAATGAATAATAATGGTCTCACGAATTACTGAAAGCCCTAAATAGTATTAGCATAATGGTGTTTCCTAATTCAAACTTACTAAATCTAGGTCATTAATGTTCCTATTTCTTATATGCTGAGCTCCTTCCATCTGACAAATTATAGCGACAGCCAGGGACATATCAAAAAGAACATGTTCTATCTCAATAGTCACATACAATGCTGTCCTATGTCTACTGTTTACATTTATTAAGTGAGAAGTATAGTTATTCCTAATATATTAGACTTTAAAGAAGATCAGCTAGTTGTGGTCTAACTGGGCAGTCTGAATTTACACTAACTAAACTCTATGCATATTCTGATTTTCTATTCTTACCGCAGTATAATTATTATGTAACAATAGAAAGAACTAGTTAAAGAATCTCTCAACAATAATTCTCCATACTGTTTTATAGAACACATTCTTTGCTCTTTTCTAATAGCATACTTTCTCTTTTCTTTAACATTTATATATTTTCCACCTTTTAAAACAATTAATTACATGACTTAATTCTGTTTCTTTCAGAATCTGACCAGGTGTCTCTGGCCAGCCAATTGGCAAACCATTTCCCACTGGATATGGTCACTGATGCAAGAATGAGGCGATGTCTGGACTTCCCAGGTTTCATTTTTGCTGCCACATTGCCATGGGGATGCAGTCTGTAAAAGAAAAAATATATATAAGAAAACAATAGAGTCAAGATGGAGAGAAAGGAAGAGAACTGATAACTTTTTTGAACGTATAGAACAATTACTCCAGATTCCAGAAAGCCCATGAACAGTTTTGTGAACTAGTTATGGTAACAACTTTTTTTTTCACATTTAATTGGGTTTCTATCACTTGCAAGCCATAAAATATAAACTATTTTTCCTGTCTGTCTTTTCCTTTTTCCATACTTACGTTAAAATGCTGTGAAGCTATTCAACCTTAGGTCTTTCTTCCCTGGATTTAGTTAAATATGGGATAATGTCAAACATAAAATACTTTTATTATACTTGTCCTAGGATTTGGGGCCAGAGAGGATAAAGAGATTAGCAACCATGGTTCTATCCTTAAAGAGCTTCCAAACTAAAGAAGGAAACCAGACTTACATGCGTAACCTAAACAGAGAAACACAGGAGGATTTCAAGGGAACATATTATAGATTGAATTTCAAGGGAAAATATTATAGCTCATGAGTGATAGAAGATCTACCACCAGGAGTGTCACAATTCAATACTTAGGAAGAGGAATGAGCTCCTTCCCTTGCAAATATGTTCTTAGTGCCTCTTTATGAACTGATAACCATCTATAAGAAACTAAAGATTTGTTCAATAAAAATTCAAAATACTTCATCAGGAAGATATTGTTTAGTTTTTGAATTTATTTTATATTTTAGCAAAAAATTAAAAAATAGGTTTCCTCCTCTGACCAACTATTGTCAAATGACAGGTTCTGCCTGAAATTTTCAGTTGAAAGGGATTTTGAGGACACAAACAGTATGAGTTCTAAAAAGTATCAAGATTTATGATAATGTCTGAAAATGTACAACAATTGCTATGGTAATATTTGTTATTCTTGCCTTTCTGTAAATGAATTTGTCAACTTCATTTCTGAGAGCAAGTTTTGATTAATGAAGTGGAAAAGAGAGCAAGAGGCCACTCCGGACAGAGATATCAAAACAAAGGGAGAAGAAAGACAGTAAAGTTGAAGGATATGAATATAGAAAAATTTTATTTCATAATTTTTCTTAGGCAAAATATTTGCCTAATTTCACAATTCTGAAAAGGAAAAAAAATACTTTAAAAGGAAAAAATATTAAATAATTAATGATTTACATTTTCAAATATAAGAGAAGGCATGTAGTTAATTTTGTAAGACCATGTGTTTTTTTCCTTCCCCAGCTCTCTTATTTAAATTTCTGGCAAAGGTTTACCCTCCTTTTCTCTTTCAATTTCTTGTGAGCTTTCTGAAGAAAGCTTGAATATAAACTGCTCCTGGCCAGAAAAATATTTCCCCAGTCAACATTGATTCCAAAGCAGAAAACGAAGACTTAACAAGTTTTTGACTGGATAAAGGATAAAGTAACATTGACCAGAACATATGTTCGAATACAGTTATTTCATTGTAGCTTTGCATTCTCTTCCTTTGTCAAAAATTACTACTTTTATAATATCAGCCAGGTTGCTTTAATTTTTAAACCAAGTTCTTGATGATAGAACCATAAAAATTATGAAAACAAAGTATTTGATGAATTAAACAGAGCAATTTTTGTAATTGATTTTGCAAAGGTAAAATGATTACCCCAATCATCTCTCAATAATTAATTATCTTATAATCTGACACATCCTTTTCTACTAAAGGAGTGGGAAAAACTTTTAAATTCAGAACAGCAACTACTCATTTATACAAAAACAGAATGAAAACACTGTTCTTATAATGAAAGTATTTATAGTCTTCCCAAAAACAGCTCTAGGAAATAGTTGTAATAAAAAGTGAGTCCATATGCATTTTTCTAAGATCCCATTTTATGATGCCTGCCAAAAATCACATAAGTTTCAAGAAGTCCTGAATTTCCTTGGTCATATATATTTTCTATTAATTTTTCTAGCGAAGGTATTCAATGAAACCATTATTTTCCTACACCCCCTACTTAAACATAGAAATATTAAGAAAGATAATAATACAAGCAATTCTACTAAATAGATCAATAAATATGTACAGTATCAAATTAAATATTTTATGTGCCCATAATGAAAATTAAGTCTCTATAAATACAATAGCAAATTTAGGGGTATAGAATTTTTCTGGGTGAAAAAAAATATTGCTTATTCAATATATTATGATTCTCTTCAGCTACTGTGGCTAACCAAATTACATATAGCATCCTCTTAATTTTGTTTAGGAATATACCTGGGGAAGCCAGTTTTGATATTCTAAATAAAATATCAATATCACTTTACAATTTTTTCAATAAAAGCAACTAATATACATAAGAAATGGTAGATTTGTCTTTTGACAATTATTATGGTATTTTTTCCGCTATAAAAAGTTACAACAAACTTAATGGCTTAAAACTATATGAATTTATAATCTTGCACACTTGTAAGTCTGAGGTTTGACAAAAGTATCTCTGGGCTAAAAGCCAGATGTTAGGATGGCTGGGTTCCTTTCAGGAGGCTGCCGAGGAAAATCTATTATTTTGCCTTTTCCAGATTTCAGATGGAGCCTACATTCCTCAGATAACAGCCATTTTCCTCCATTTTCAAAACCAGTGAAAAAAAATCAATTACTTATCACATAATCTTGATGTTCTTCCATAGTCACATCTCCCTCTGACTGGCTCTCTCTTCCCTCTTCCACTTTGAATGATGCTTCTAGTTAAATTGGTTTTACTCAGGCAATCGAGGACAATTCTATTTGATGGTCAGCAGACTAGCAAACTTAATAACATCTTCAACTTTATTTAATCTTTATCATGTAAACAAACATATTCATAGGTTCTAGGGATTAGAACGTGGACATCAGCTGCAGGGAGCATGGTTTTGTCTATCATAACAGCCATCATAAAATAGTTTATTCAGGCAAGAACCATCAACGGATGCTAAAACTAGTGGGAGCAAGCTGCTCAAGGAACAGGATGCTGAGGTATCTTCTCCCAGCATACGTAAATTACATAGTGGAAAACAGCAGCTTTAAAATGGAGTAACTTGGGAGACACCAACATAACTCAAATTAACAAAACCAGCAATGAGACATACGAATATCATTGTCTTTGTTCATAGAAAATATATACTGAAGCAATTAAAGATAAAATAAGATTTTGTCTTCAATTTATTCCCAATCAATAAAGAAGACAACAATTATTCATATTTTATATATGTATGCATATATAATGCACTATACAATATTAGCAGTCATGGAATCTGAATGGAAAATATGTGTGTACTATTCCTGTAACAATTCCATGAGTCAAAATTATATTAAAATAAAAAGTAAAAACATATCTGATAAACAAGTAATATCCAGAACCTACAAGGAATTCAAACAAATTAGTAAGACCAGAAACAGACAATCCCATCAAAAAGTGGGTTAAGGACATGAATAGACAATTCACAAAAGAGGATATGAAATGTCTAACAGACATATAAATAAATGCTCACCATCACTAATGATCAGGGAAATGCAAAGCAAAACCACAATGCAAAACCATCTTATTCTTGCAAGAATAAGCATAATCAAAAATTTTAAAAAATAAAGACAATTTGAGTTCTCTATTTGCAGATTACATGACTTTATATTTAGAAGACTCCAACATCATGGCCCAAAATCTCCTTAAACTGATAAGCAACTTCAGCAAAGTTTCAAGATACAAAATTACTGTGTAGAAATCCCAAGCATTCCTATACACCAATAATAGACTTAAAGAGAACCAAATCAAGAATGAACTGCCATTCACAACTGCTACAAAGAAAATAAAATTCCTAGGAATACAACTAACAAAGGATGTAAAGGACCTCTTCAAGGAGAACTACAAATCACTGCTCAGGGAAATAATAGAGGACACAAACAGATGGAAAGACATTTCATGCTCATGGTTAGGAAGAATCAATATTGTGAAAATGGCCATACTGCCCAAAGTAATTTAGAGCTTCAACATTATCCCCATCAAACTACCTATGACCCTCTTCACAGAACTGGAGAAAATCACCTTAAACTTCATATGGAACCAAAAGAGAGCCCGCATAGCCAAGACAATTCTAAGCAAAAAGAACACAGCTGGAGGCATTCTGCCACTTGACTTCAAACTATACTACAAGGCTACAGTAATCAAAACAGCATGGTACTGGTACCAAAACAGAGATATAGACCAATGGAACAGAACGGGAGGCAACATCACATGTCTACAGCCATCTGATCTTTGACAAACCTGACAAAAACAAGCAATGGGGAAAGGATTCCCTGTTTAATAAATGGTGTTGGGAAAACTGGCTAGCCGTGTGCTGAAAACAGAAAATGGACCCCTTTCTGACACTTTACACTATAATCAACTCCAGATGGATTAAAAACTTAAATAGAAGACCTAACGCCATAAAAACCCTAGAAGAAAACCTAGGCAAAACCATTCAGGACATAGGCATAGGCAAGGACTTCATGACTGAAACACCAAAAGCATTGGCAACAAAAGCCAAAATTGACAAATGGAATCGAAATAAACTCCAGAGCTTCTGCACAGTAAAAGAAACAATCATTAGAGTGAACTGGCAACCAACAGAATGGGAAAAACTTTTTACAATCTACCCATCTGCCAAAGGGCTATTATCCAGCATCCACAAAGAACTAAAACAGATTTACAAGAAAAAAACAAATGAACCCATTCAAAAGTGGGAGAAGGACATGAACAGACACTTTTCAAAAGAAGACATATGCAAGACCACCAAACAATTAAAAAAATGCTCATCTCTGGTCCTTAGAGAAATGCAAATCAAAACCACATTGAGATACCATCTCATGCCAGTTACAATGGCAATCATTAAAAAATCTGGAGACAACAGATGCTGGAGAGGATGTGGAGAATTAGAAACACACTGTCGGTGGGAGTGTAAATTAGTTCAACCATTGTGGAAGACAGTGTGGCAATTCCTCAAGGACCTAAAAATAGAAACTCCATTTGACCCAGCAATTCCATTACTGGGCATATATCCAAAGGATCATAAATTGTTTTCATAATGACACATGGACATATATGTTCATTATGGCACTGTTTACAATAGCAAAGACCTGGAACCAACCCAAATACCCATCGATGATAGACAAGGAAAATGTGGCACATATACACCATGGAATACTATGCAGCCATCAAACATGATGAGTTCAAGTCCTTTGTAGGGACATGGATGAATCTGGAAACCATCATTTTCAGCAAACTGACACAAGAACAGAAAATCAAACACCACTACATGTTCTCACTCATAGGTGGGTGTTGAACAGTGAGAACACATGGACACAGGGAGGCGGGCATCACACAGTGGGGTCTGTTTACTGGGGGCTAGTGCAGGGACAACGGGGGGTACAAAGGTTTGGTAGGGATAACATAGGGAGAAATACCAGATATAGGTGACGGGGGGATGGAGGGAACAAACCACATTGCCATGTGTGTACCTATGCAACAATCCTGCATGTTCTGCACATGTACCCCAGAACCTAAAGAGCAATAAAATATATATAAATAAAAAAAGAAAAAGAAAGAAAGTTCCAGTGTTTCTGGGGTGAGATGTGGCTCCAGCTACTGACTTGCAAGTAAAAAAAGACTGAGACTTAACCAGCCATGGTGACTCACATCTATAATCCCTGAGCTTTGGGAGGCTGAAGTTATTGAATTCCAGCCTAGGTGACAAAGTGAATCTTTGTCTCTAAACAAATAAATACATAAAATAAATAAACAAATAATTAAAAAATAGATGTCGGCGTGAATGCAGTGAAAAGTGAAAACTACACTGCTGGTGAGAATGTAAACTAGTACAACTGCTATAGAAAAAAGTGTAGATATTCCTTAAAAACTAAAAATAGAACTACCATTTGATCTGGCAATTCAACTACTGGGTATCTACCTAGATTAAAAGAAGTCATTATATGAAAAAGATACTTGCACACACAATTGGAAAATTGTGGAACCAGGACAAACACCATCAATCAATGAGTGGATACAGAAATTGTAGTATATATGATGGAATACTACTCAGCCATAAAAAGAAATGAATTAAGGGCATTTTCAGCAATCTGGATGGAAGTGGAGACTATTATTCTAAGTGAAATAACTGAGAATGGAAAACCAAACATTATATGTTCTCACTCATAAGTGGGAGTTAAGCTATGAAGATGCAAAGGTGTAAGAATGATACAGTGGACTTTGGGGACTCAAGAGGAAAGGGTGGGACATGTGTGAGGGATGAAAGACTACAAATTGGGTTCAGTGTATGCTGCTCAGGTGATGGGTCCACCAAAATCTCACAAGTCACCACTAAAAAACTTGATCATGTAACCAAATACCACCTGTTCCCCAAAAATCTATGGAAATAAAAATTAAAAATAAAATAAAAAGTAAAAATAGGCCGGATGCAGTGGCTCACGCCTGTAATCCCAGCACTTTGGGAGGCTGAGGCAGGTGGATCACGAGGTCAAGAGATCGAGACCATCCTGGTCAACATGGTGAAACCCCGTCTCTACTAAATATACAAAGAATTAGCTGGACACGGTGGTGCGTGCCTGTAATCCCAGCTACTCAGGAGGCTGAGGCAGGAGAATTGCCCGAATCCAGGAGGCGGAGGTTGCGGTGAGCCAAGATAGCACCATTGCACTCCAGCCTGGTTAACAAGAGTGAAACTCTGTCTCAAAAAAAAAAGAAGAGTAAAAATAAAATAATATATTTGGAGTACAGATTTGTTGGCACTTGTTAATAGATTAGATGTGTGATTAGAGAAATAAAAAAATTGGAAACCTAAAGGTTGTATGAATAATTGTATGTTTACTGAGATTAGAGGTACTGCAGATAAGGCATCATTCAAGGAAAAACAAATATTTGAGTATTTGGCATACAGGGGTACAGGTGGTATTTAAAGACACAGGAGTAAGTGAAACCATTTAAGGAGCGTTTTAGAGACAGATGAGAAATGATGTTCCCTAGAATCATTCTAGGGAACAATAGCATTGAAAATTTAGAAACAGGAGGAGGAACAAAAGGCTTTTACTGAGAAAAATTGAATGGTCAAGAGGAGAAAAAACAGAAGAGGATACCACCTTGGAAACCAAGAAAAGAAAAGAATTCCATCCCCCTATATAAGGGATTGATCTAAATGTTACTGAGAGATTGATTAAAATAAAGATTAACAACTGGATTTGGCAGTATTGCATTTTCTGGTGATCTTAAAAAATGAGGTTTAAGGAAAGTAGTGGAGTTGAAGGAGTGTGTCCAAGAAAGAATATATAGAAATAAAGAACACAGAAAACAGAAAGGGAAGATAATATTTGGAGGAGATTAATTATGCAGGAGGAAACAGACAGGAAACAGTGACAGTCTGCTTGGCTGTCATAACAGAACACAGCAGACTGAACGGCTTAAACAACAGAAATTTGTTTTCTTAGAATTCTGGAGGCTACGAATCCAGAAACGAAGGGCTGTCAGGTTTGGTTTCTGGTGAGGCCTTTGTTTCTGGCTTGGACCTGGCTACTTTCTCACTGTGTCCTCACATAACCTCCTCTGTGTGCTCATAAAAAGACAGAGATGTCTAGAATCTCTTCCTCTCCTTATAAGAATAGGAGTCCTATCCTTTAGACCTCAATTAACTTTAAGAAGCTCCCTAAAATTCCCATCTCCAAATGCACTCACATTGGTGGTTAGGGCTTCAACATTTAGATTTTGGGAGAACACAATTCCATTATACAGGTGGGAGGAGGAATTAAAGAAACATTATGTTTTGCTTTGTTTTTAAGTTGAATGTTATTTACACTTATTTTTAAAATAAAACTTAATTTTTTATTTTACTTTAAGTTCTGGGAAACATGTGCAGAACGTGCAGGTTTGTTGCATAGGTATACATGTGCCATGGTGGTTTGCTGCACCTACCAACCCATCATCTAGGTTTTAAGCCCCACATGCATTAGATATTCATCCTAATGCTCTCCCTCCCTTTGTCCTCTAGACCTCAACAGGCCCTGGTGTGTGAGTTTCCCCTCCTTGTGTCCATGTGTTTGTTCTCAATGTTCCCACTTATAAGCGTGAACATGTGGTATGTAGTTTCCTGTTCCTGGGTTGGTTTGCTGAGAATGCTGGCTTCCAGCTTCATCCATGTCCCTGCAAAGGACATGAACTCATTCTTTTTTATGGTTGCATATTATTCCATAGTGTATATGTGCTACATTTTCTTTATCCAGTCTATCATTGATGGACATTTTGGTTGGTTACAAATCTTTGCTATTGTAAATAGTGTGCAATAAACATACATGTGCATGTGTCTTTATAGCAGAATGATTTACAATCCTAAACTTTTTTTTTTAATGTTGACAATGACCAAGTAGAGATAGAACATTGATAATGCAGGATAGAAGGAGACAACTAGAAAAAAATCATTCACCTTACCAAGACCCAGTGTCCAGGGGGATAGTCTGAAATAAGATGAAAACAATTCATTTGTTCTAAAGAAGGGAAAGCAGAGTTTATAGGAACAGTTGTAAGTAGGTCAGTATATTTGGTGGTAAGAAGGTGAGGAGATTATTTTCTGATTGCTTATATTTTTTTCCATGAAATAAAAAGCCAGAGGACAGGATTACAGTTAAGAAAACTTTTTAAATGAGCAAAATTAGAGAAGACAAAAGAAAGTGTAAAAGAGCCTTCTCAGGAAGCAGATAATGAATTGGCTAGTGAAATATGGTAATATTCCTAATGAGGACCAGGGCATACTTCACTTTTATGGTCATAAATGTAAAGTGACATCAGTCAGTGGGAATCCATATTCAGCTGTGCTCTGCTGATTTGCAGTATAAGTAGATTTAACCACAGTGGGATTTTACAAAGGGAGAACCAAGGAAGGAGACAGGAGTGAGTTGAGGTTTATGCTAGGAAGTAGATATGGTGACAGACAAACAGAGTTTAATCTTCACGAATACAAAAGAACATGAGGGAATAGAGAGCGAAAAAGTAGAAGGGGCCAATTGATTTCAGATCAAGTTGCAAGTCAAATAATCATTAAAATTGGAGGGCTGGAAAGATAGGAAGTAGGGATAGATAGGGGAAGCTAGCATACCAAGATTTTTGGCAGCGGTATAGTTATTTTTAATAATAAGAGACAGGGAATGACCAGGGAGTAGATGGCTAGGGTAGTGCAAACAAAGAGATCATGAGAAAGCAAATGCTAGGCAACTGAGAAGCTGAAATGTTGGATTAATAGATGGTAAGATCATAATAGATATATTGAAGTAGGAAAAGCCTCAAGTAAAGTGCTGAGATCCTGTATGAATGAGAGCATGACTATGAGGGTCACAGGGAACAATCTAACATCATCAACTTCAAAAGAATTAATATTTTACATATGTACATATCTCTGTTTTCATAGAAAGGTTAATTAACAGTGGCCTAGAAATAGCAAAAGGAATCAATACGAAACCCTACCTTTCCTCTAGACCCTCTGTTCATAAGGGAAGTGAAGAAAGACAAAGAAACAGACAAATACCTCTCTCTCAAGAGGACTGCAGGGAAAGCAATGTTTTCCAAGCATGGGAAAGTTAGCACAAGATGAAGGCAATATACATGCTATCTTTAAGTCTTGTGCTTTGAGTTCTGAAAACTGAAAATTTTCAAGACTTGGAAATTTTACCATTTTCTAAATTGGCACTCTACAGAAGTAGAAAGAGTGCATTCTAACCAGTGCATTTTTGCTGTGGAATATCCTTTTCTTTCTAACCTAGTAGACTATAGAGGGCGACCCTACTATCAGCCTATTTGTCTTTCTGTGTGATGGAGATCCCCCCCCACCCCCCCAGTTTAATGTGGGAAATGCTTATAAATGTATCCTGGGAACAATTTTGATTAAATCCAAATAAATGATAAATAGCATGCTTAAGTCCGTTTATATTTATTTCTCCTTTGTTAACTGTGTTGGCAACACCTCAAAATTTAGTGCTATCTGCAAATTTCATTAGCAGGCAATTTATTCCCCCCTGGAGATGATTAATAAAGATGGAAAATAAAACCTGACCTCATGCCAAAGCTCCTGCAGCCCCCCTGCTAGCCACTTCCTCACAACTGGACGCGCTCCCATTTATCATCACCTTCCTCTGTACTGGCTCGGCCAGCCTGCCAAGTGATGAGACCGTGTTCATGTCAAAGGCAACCCGAAACAGGTTAGAGTACTAAATTTTCTGAGAAACAGCATTAAATACTTCAACTACTCCCTCAATAAAACACAGACCACATTTCCAGAGTTACTAGCTTTGTCCTCCTGCAAACAGATACAATGTTTGGCATCATTTACTATTTTATAAGTCCATATAGCCATATCAAGGAGTCTATTGTTCTCTGGGTGTTTATAGATTCCCTTTCAATATCTGGGACTTAAAGAAAAAAAGTAAGTACTGACATCACACATATCGTATACCTCCAACAACCCTCTTCTGTTTGAAGTTTTGTACCCTGTCTGCTTTTTCTCAATGTCTGGCATTATTCCAATCCTTAATGATATTTCAAATATTCTTCTAAGTAGTTTAACAAATGTCGGCCCACTTTTCCTGCTCCTAAGTGATTGTGAGATAGACTATTCTGATATTAATATTTTCTGAGTTTCAGTTTAAATGTAACCATGGGATTAAGTGGATTTGGGTTTCTTTTTCTTTTTTTCCACCTTGTTCATATCCTTTGTTGAAGAACTTCTGCATAATTGATATAATCAGTTGGACAATTAGTTTGATTGGGCCATCAAAGCTTAAAACATTAGATTAACTTTTATTTTTTAATGTCTGTTACTTCTTATAAATAGCATAGTTGGTAATTTTAAGTAAGACAAAATTCAATATAAAGTTTTACCTTGCAAATCTGGTTCAAAAATCAGTTCACCACATAAAGCACTTTAATAGCTAGGATTTTGGATTAATTTTTTTTTTGGCTTTCCTTTTTTTTATTTGTTTTACCTATTTTAACATCGGAGTAAAATTTTACTCATACATATATGCGTACATATATATATACGCGCACACACACACACACATATATATACACACACACATATAAAGGAAAAATTGAGATTGAATCTAGTCTTAGAAAATATTTGAAAACTCTATTGATTTTATGAAAACACTCAAACTATTTCTCAGAATATTTTGTAAAAATGCCTAAAATATCTGTTTTAAGGAAAACAATTATTTGTAAACAGCTTTTTCAAATTCTCATTGGTAGCATATATTTAACAATTTTTGTAGAGACTGATAGAATCTGAATATTGCATCATCTGTGAAACTTAATGCAGTTTTATATAAATTAATCACTTAAAGAATACTAGAGTGAGTACTTTACATGTCCCCAGAGCACTGGAGAAACACCTTGTTATGCTATTAATGTATGTATTGGACAACCTTACTGCTTGCTAGAATGCAACTAGATTTTTCCAGGTACTTGGGAATTTAAAAAATCTGTCATTCTAGTTAGCTGACTAGTAGTTAGAATATTTACTATATATCATATATTGTTGAACATGAGTGTTTTAATGCATTCTCTTCATTTTTCTTACAGGAATACCACTAGCATGGTGGTGGAAGTAGAGGTATTAGTTACTTAATTATTCCCCATTCAGTTTCCAACAATTACTAAATTACAAGGGGAAACCAAAGTCATCATGAACGAAAAAGTTTACTAAATAACTGACTACTTGTATAATTTCTTTCTTTCCCTTCTTTCTTTCATTCTTTCTTTCCTCCTTTCTTTCTTTTCTTTTTCTTTCTTCTTCTTCTTCTTTTTTTTTTTTTTTTTTTTGAGACAGAGTTTCGCTCTTGTTACCCAGGCTGGAGTGCAATGGTGCGATCTCGGCTCACCGCAACCTCCACCTCCTGGGTTCAGGCAATTCTCCTGCCTCAGCCTCCCGAGTAGCTGGGATTACAGGCACGCACCACCATGCCCAGCTAATTTTTTTTTTTTTGTATTTTTAGTAGAGACGGGGTTTCACCATGTTGACCAGGATGGTCTCGATCTCTTGACCTCGTGATCCACCTGTCTCGGCCTCCCAAAGTGCTGGGATTACAGGCTTGAGCCACCGCGCCCGGCCCTTCTTTTTTTTAATAGTCTTGCTATGTTGCCAGGCTGGAGTGCAGTGGCAGGATATCAGCTCACTGCAACCTTCACTTACCGGGTACAACTGATTATCCTGCCTCAGCCTCCTGAATAGTTGGGACTACAGGCATGTGCCACCATGCCCAGCTAATTTTTTTATTTTTAGTAGAAACTAGATTTTGCCATGTTGGCCAGGATGATCTCAATATCTTGACCTTGTGATTTGCCTGCCTCAGCCTCCGAAAGTGCTGGGATTATAGGCATGAGCCACTGAGTCCAGCCTTGTATAATTAATTTCTAATAAATATACCTTCATACTTAAAATAACACTAATGTTGAGCTGATAGAAAGGTTTTTATTTGTTTTTTAGACAATGATATCTCAGCGAGGTCATCAAAGTAAAAATATTTCTTTGGCTAGTGTTAGTTTCCTGCAATGAATGACCAGGATATAGAAAGATTTGGGGATGAAAAGTCAGGCAGAGATTATTGTAGGTGAGTCATGGTAGCCATGACTACAAGTAAAGATTAAAGTTCAGACATGAAGCATTTGGGTAGCATGCAGAGAAGTTGGGCTTTTGTGATAGAGAATGTGACGTTATTGAAGAACTTAAGCAAAATTCTAAGAACAGAGTTGGACAACAGAATGATTTATCTGCCACAGCATGGAGGCTTGATGGGAAAAAATAAACAGATTTGAGGCAGGGAAACCATTTAAATGAATATTGCAAAAGGCCAGGGCAGAATTAATTAATACACTAAACAAATACTGAGCTGCTATCTGCCCACCACTCTTCAAGGTGATTAGAACACAGAGTAAACAAAAGAGAACACAATCCCTGATCTCCTGGAGTGGACATTGGAGCATTAGGAGATAGACTATAAACAAAACAATCATAATTAAAGCGTACAATGCAGTGGGAAGTGTTAAGTGATTTGGATAAAATAAACAGTGAGAGAGGATCAGGGATTTGGGGAGAGTCACAATTTTCAATAAGGCAGTCACCTAAGGCCTCATTGTGAAGGTGACATTTGACAGAAATCTTGAATAAGTAAGTGACATGAATATCTTGGAAAAATGTGTTTCCAGGCAGAGAAAAGAGCCAGGAAAAGACCTTATGGTAGAACTGTGTCCAGCATAGCCAATACAGGATCTAAAAGTCAGTGCAGGTGGGATAAAGTGAGTAAAGAGAAATAGGAAGTGAAATTGAAGGCAATGGATTTTGGTATCAGGTAAGGTTTATCAGTACACTCTAAAAACTATGTTTTCCCTGAGAGAAATAAGCTAGCACGGGTTTGAAGCAGAGGAGTGACATGATGTTATTTTAGTCTTAAATAAATAATTTTGTTTTCAAGAAATAATTATGATTTATATCTTTAAAATAGAATCTAAGACAGGGGGCAGAGCCAAGACACAAGTTGAAAGCCAGGATACCTATTGCAATAATAAAAGGTTAAAATATAAAAGTGACTTGGAGTATGGTGTTAGCAGTGCAAAGAATAAGTGGTAAGAAAGACCCGGATGAGAATGGCATGAATAGATAAGGAAATGTCTACAACTGAATGAAGATTGATGGGTCTTAGTAACTGTAAATATGAGTGAAGATAAGGGAAAATGTAATCATTATTCTTAGGTTTTGATTCGGGATAACTGACGGTATGGTGTTGCCCTTAATGGATCTAGATAAGTTAGGAGGTGAAGTTAGTTTAAGGAAGAACAGCTGGTTTTAATGATATTAAATATGAGAAGTTAGGGAATTATATTAGGTCATATAAATAAAAAAGTTGTAAAAATTACATATTAGGGTTTATATGCATATATATGCTTATACACTATTATACATGCAACTATTTTATAAATTTATAAATTTTATATGTATATATCTACACATATATAAATTATGGATATATTCATTTGTGGGACCTAAAGCATATAAATTTGAGAGGACATCTTTAATTAAAATAAAGAAATGTAATAAATAGATATTTGGTTTGGGACCTTGGAAGTGGCTCATAAAATTGAGAGTGCAGAACCTTAAACTTCATAAGAAATTTATTTCTGGTGATATTATAGAAGGCTCATATCTCCCAAGGAGTTAGGAATGAATATCATTTTTGGAGATAATAGGAGGATACTCTTTAAATGTACAGAAGGTGAGAGAAGAATCAAGATAAAACAGCATCATAAAACTCAAGGTTTGCAACTTCAGGAAAAAGAAGTGACTGGATGACCAAATATTTGTAAATATCTGACAGGCATCATGTTAGATGCTGGAAGCCTGTGACCACAGGATATGGTGACTAGGAGCCTGTTTCCATAGGCTCTGCCAGATTGCAAAGGGTGGCAGCAAGTGATCCAGAAGCCAGAAAGATAAAGAACACTCAATTGAGAAACATAGCCAGGTGATTGATTTTCTTGCTTTGCATAAATATAGACCTATCTTCAAGCTAATCATAGATTTAGTAGCTGAATATGAAAATATACTAACTCTGTACATACATTAAATTCTTACCCATGGGAGGAAACTTAACATATCTGAGGACCAAGGACTCGCTAATATCCTTTGGATCTTTATGCTGAATTGCATCTATGTGTCTTTGAATAATTCATTTGAATTTATGCATAACCTCATTTTTTCAGCCCGCATATTTATTTCTCACTAAGCTCAAAAAAGTTAAAAATCCTCTATTATTTTTATTTATACAATTACAACATTTTTATTAAGTGTAAATTCTATTGTCTATATTCTCTAATTGTCTGATATGCTTGGCTTTTTAAAATGCTATTTTTCCATGCATTATATAATATGCTATTTTATTGCTTTTCTTGTATTTTAGTAGAGCATTGATAACTGTATAGATACTTTTGTCTGTGCTTGTGTTTTAATGTGGGGTTTTTTAGTAGTCATTTTTCCATGTACAAATCAATCAAAATACATACTACATTATAAAGTCTATAAGCAAAGTGGTGAGAGGTTAAGCAATTTAATCACAGGTCTAAGTTGCAGACCTTAAAAAAATTAGAATATTTTTGATTTCAAACATTATGATTTTTTTTTTTTTTTTTTGAGACGGAGTTTTGCTCTTGTTACCCAGGCTGGAGTGCAATGGCGCGATCTCAGCTCACCGCAACCTCCGCCTCCTGGGTTCAGGCAATTCTTCTGCCTCACCTTCCTGAGTAGCTGGGATTACAGGCACGCGCCGCCATGCCCGGCTAATTTTTTTGTGTTTTTAGTAGAGACAGGGTTTCACCATGTTGTCCAGGATGGTCTCGATCTCTTGACCTCGTGATCCACCCGCCTCGGCCTCCCAAAGTGCTGGGATTACAGGCGTGAGCCACCTCTCCCGGCCCACATTATGATTTTTAAAGCAAACCTTCTCATTTTTATATTCTAATGACTAACTCTTTTTTTCCCAATCTGCCAACTTTTCTGTCTCTTGAGTGTCCTCCTGTATTATACATGCTTAATTGCCTCTCATTTAATGACAAAAAATAGTCCCCTGACCCCATGTCACCTCTAAACACATTTTACCTCTCCTTTTCTTTTCACAGACCAATTTATTGAGTTTTTGTCCTCACAGTTTCTACTTCTTTTCTTGTCTGCCATTCATGCATGAACTTAATGCAGTCTGGTTTTCATTCCCCTATCACAAATAGAACACTTTTTTTTTGTTTTGTTTTTTTGAGACAGAGTCTCACTCTGTCACCCAGGCTGGAGTGCAATGGTGCTATCTCTGCTAACTGCAATCCCCACCTCCCGGGTTCAAGTGATTCTCCTGCCTCCACCTCTTGAATAGCTGGAAGTGCAAGTGCAAGCCACCACACCCAGCTAATTAGCCTGATCTCAAGCTTCTGCCCTCATGATCTGCCCACCTGGGCCTCCCAAAGTGCTGGAATTACAGGTGTGAGCCACAATGCCCAGCCATAGAACACTATTTTATTAGTATATTCAATGATTTATTGGCCAATTCTTATTTATATGCCTGGGACAAAAAGTAAATTATTCTCTGATTAAATTCTATCATTACAATTACAATACAACTATCATAAAAAATTTGGAACTAAATGCAATAAACTCTTAATAGGCATTCAGGATGATATGGCTGTAAACCAGTTTATTTCCCTAGATGGTGAGAGTTTGTTACCATCTAGGGAAATGGGTGGGTCATCCAGGGTGGGTCAGTTTAGAGTATCTTACTTGTAGGTATTCCTATTTTTTCTGTCCCAGTTTATAGAAGCTTACACTTGGGTTTACTTGGCTCAGTGATATAGGCACAAGGAATAGAAGTCCAGAAAGTCTAAGGTAAAGTGAGTAAGAGAAGGAAGTAAACATTCTCTAAAGGAAAGATGGATTAAGGATTAAGTTCAAAGAATGGGCCCAGAGGATTTTTTTTTTTTCAGCAGCACCACATAAGATAGGACTTTTATTAAATGCTTTTGAGGTAATGTAATTTATTACACAGAATAAAAACTTCAAATTAAATTCCTCTTTATTCCACGTTTATGACCCAGAATATCAGCCACCTTTTATTTTATTTTTTTTAACTTTGAGTTCTGGGATACATGTGCTGAAGAGGCAGGTTTGTTACACAGGTATACATGTGCCATGGTGGTTTGCTGCACCTATCAACATGTCATCTAGGTTTTAAGCCCTGCATGCTATCTTTTCCCTAGCCTCCCACCTGCCAACAAGCCCCCGTGTGTGATTTTCCCTTCCCTGTGTCCATGGGTTCTCATTGTTCAACTCCCATTTGTGAGTGAAAATATGTGCTATTTGGTTTTCTGTTCCCCATGTTATTTTGTTAAGGATGATGGCTTACAGCTTCATTCATGTCTCTGCAAAGAAAATTAACTCATTGTTTTTTATGGCTGCATAGTATTCCATAGTATATATGTGGCACATTTTCTTTATGCTGTCTATGGGCATTTGGATTGGTTCCAACTCTTTGCTATTGTGAATAGTGTTGCAATAAACATGTGTGTGCTGTCTTTATAGCAGAATGATTTATAATCCTTTGGGTGTATACCCAGTAATGGGATTGCTGGATCAAATGGTAATTCTGGTTCTAGCTCCTTGAGGAATAGCCACCCTGTCTTCCACCATGGTTCAACGTATTTATACTCCCACCAACAGTGTAAAGATGTTCCTCTTTTTCCACACCCTCACCAGCATATCTTACTTCCAGACTTTTTAATTTTTGCCATTTTAACTGATGTAGATGATATCTCATTGTGGTTCTCATTTGCATTTCTCTAATGACCAGTGATGATGAGCTTTTTATATGTTTTCTGGCTGCATAAATGTCTTCTTTTGAGAAGTGTCTGATTATATCCTTCCCCTACTTTTTGATGGGGTTGTTTTTTTCTTGTAAATTTGTTTAAGTTCTTTGTAGATTCTGGATATTAGACCTTTTTATACAACAATAATAGATAAGCAAAGGGCCAATTCATGAGTAAACTCCCATTCACAATTGCTGCAAATAAAATAAAATACCTAGAAATACAACTTACAAGAGACTGAAGGTCCTCTTCAAGGAGAACTACAAACCACTGTTCAAGAAACTAAGAGAGGACCCAAACAAATAGAATGAAATGCCATGCCTCTGGATAGGAAGAATCATTATTGTGAAAGTGGCCATACTGCCCAAAGTAATTTATAGATTCAATGCTATTCCCATCAAGCTACCATTGATTTTTTTTGCAGAATTAGAAAAAACTACTTTCAATTTCAAATGGAACCAAAAAAGATAATCCTAAGCAAAAAGAACGAACAAATCTGAAGCTCCACAATACCTGATTTCAAACTATACTACAAGGATACCATAACCAAAACAGCATGGTACACTGAACAGAGGCCTCAGAAATAACACCATACATCTACAACCCTTTGATCTTTGAGAAACCTGGTAGAAAAAAGCAATGGGGAAAGGGTTTCCTGTGTAATTAATGGTGCTGGGAAAACTGGCTAGCTATATGCAGAAAACAAACTGGACACCTTCTTTATACCTTATACAAAAATCAACTCAATATGAATTAAATATAAATGTAAAACCTAAAACTATAAAAACACTAGAATAAAATCTAGGCAATACCATTCAGGACATAGGCATGGGCAAAGACTTCATGACTAAAACACCAAAAGCATTTGCAACGAAAGCCAAAATTGACAAAAGCAATCTATTTAAACTAAAGCTTCTGCTCAGCACAAGAAACTATTATCAGAGTGAACAGGCAACCTACAGAATGATAGAAAATTTTTGCAATCTATCCATCTGACAAAGACCAAGAGGAATTATATGTAGTTTAGATTTGTGGCATACTGTATATATATACATATGTGTATGTGTGTATATAAATATATATATACACACAAACATTTGTTTTTGTATATGTGCATTATGTCACATATATACAGTGACATATAAACTGTATGTATATACACACATATGTATGTATATATCTATATGTGTGTGTGTCTGTTTTTTTTGTGTGTGTGTGTACTGATTCAAGTATGCTATCTTTTCTTTCATATTCAGGTCATTAGAAATGCGTTTTTCACTGCCTGGACCACTCTCCTTCTTCCACCTGAAATGGTTAATTTCTACATTTTCCTCAGGCCCTAACTTGATCTCTGAAAAATATCTTGCTGTATAGAACATAACTAATCTCCTGAGAGACAGTGAACATGAACATTTTGAAAATGTTCCTAAAATGAGCTATTCAATACACACCTCAGTGAAAATTTCTGCTCTAGAAAGAAAATGGGAATTGCATGATGCTTCCAAAGACAGCAGTGATGGACTTCCAGGAAAAGCGAGTCATGATACCTACTCTCTGACTGGTAGCATGAGTAAGTCCAAATGGAACCCCCAGATAAAATCATATTTAACTAAACTTCACTCCTTGTTGTGGAAGGGTTTCGTAAGTTTAGGTGCATTGGTGTCCGCATACATTGGTTTTATTTCGTGAAGGTTTTTGCTTTACTTGACATTTTACTGTGTACAGGGTTGCTGTCAAAAATATCCATGCTAAAACTATGATGTGCATTTACATGTGACTGTTACTTATTCCATTTGAGAAATTAATTAAATACCCTGCGTCTCTGAATTCTGAGTAATTAATGAAGTGTGTAGGAATTAGTAGCTGGAGATAGAACACAGATTTTTTCCTCTATCATTGTCCACAGTAAATGCTTAAAAGAAGCAAATATCATTCATTATTTGATGTATTTTAGAGCTTTAATTTTAATACATATAAAAGAAATAGGAAAATAAAGGGCCTCAGTTGCAAGTTGGTTTTCATTTTTCTTTATTTTTGTTTTAATTTTTAAAATTCCTAGTTTAATAAAGACTTGCATTATCACATGAGAGTAATTCTATATTGGTAGATAACTGAATAGATGTCATCATCAGAATGTGCTGAGCTGGTAGACTAGGCACCATAGCAAACTGAGAGATTGCCTTCCTCTGTCATAGATTTGACATCAGAAGCTGAAGCTTTCTGTATCTAAGCTGTTAGTTCACAAAATTCTCTGTATATGCTGGCTGAAAATAAAGGCAAAGTCAAGCCACATAGCAAAAGCACTATCTTAGATATTTATGGATCTTTCTAATTTATGAGAACCCTAAATTCTCAGTGTGCCCAATAGAATTCAGTGTGACTGGTGTTTCAAAACTGTGCATATCCATTTCCATTCTCTTTCTGCCAAATCCTGCATTTCAAGTCTCATTTCCTATCAAGATCCCATACCTAAGTCACTCACTTTCTTAAGTTAATGACTTTTCCCAATCCTTTCCTAAAGAGTTGTGTTCATGAGAAAACTGTTAGGAGATGTTTAGAGAGTAATTTTAATTTTGCTTGTTGTGGTCTATCCAAAGAGATTTTGCTCATCATTATCCTCATTAGAAAAATCTTACAAAAGGGATCAATTGTAAGGGAAACTATGAATAAGGCAATTTTCTACCATCCTCTGCAAACCACTTTTGGCCTAGAGGTGATACACTTTGTTGTTAATCATATCACTGTCCAAAATGTATTTGCAGATCTTGTGAATTCTAAGTGTCCAAGGATATTTCCATAGGAGAGAACACTATGCAGAGAATACTTCTAAGTGGCAGTTGCATAATTTATATTTATATATATAAGTGAAACAATATAGCCAAAGAAAAGTTCGACTTGAAGAGAGCAATGAACCAAAGATAGCAGAAGTCCAACAAGACAGGCAAAGTGCTCTGATTGACACAAGGTGCCTAAACGTTTATGTTAATATTAACCTCTTAGCATAAAACCTCAGCTCTGCAAATGTCACTGCTTTCTAAGGTTCAGGAAAGTTCAACACACAAAAAAAGTAGAGTATGTTTTAGAAATAAAAGACATCATAAATTAACTCTGATTGAAGAACCTTTTTCTCTGTCTTGAAAATTGCTGAAGCTCCTCCCTTCCAGGAACTGCAGTTGGCTTCCCGTCCTTCCCTTGATGTGATGTTAATTATATACCTCTCAGCCTACCTACTCTATTTAGAAGGCAAGTTGCACATTTTTTCTAACAACCCACTACTTAGTTCTCTTCCAATTTTTAAATAGTGCTGACTGGTACTTTCTAATTAAGATTTGACAGATGAAATTTGCATTCCAAAAGCTCATTGAATTTTATGGAATTAGCTTGCCTATTTTATCCTACACACACACACACCACAGTAATTTCTAGGCCATTTTGTTCAACATATAAACATGCTTTCCTCTTTCTGGGTTTCAATAGCATAACTTCTGTAGACTACAGACAATTTCAGTTTTAAACTGCTGTAAATTAGCATTTGCTATTTGATGTTTTGTTAATGGAGTGAAATTTGGCATGGTAGGGAATTTGTGTAACTGTTAAAACACTTACACTTGCTTATTCATTATTAATTTATATTAACCATGAGCAAAAGAATTTGTTGGACTTACTGTACTTTAATCTCATAACTCGGTGGCTGTTACTGAAATTTTAAAATGTATTAAGTGATGGAAACAACATAAGTAGAGTGCTAAATTTTGGCACAGAAGGAAAACCTAGTTGATCACAAAATTATATTAGTGCCCTGTTGTTATTACTGGCCACAGCCATATTTTTAAATAACATCTATTCCATACAGAAGCTTATATATGAACACAAATGAGCTTATTTTCTAAATAGTTTAGCAGCATATAAAATAAACATCAACTGTCAAATATATTACTTACCAGTTATGTGGATAGTAAAAATGACTTTTCCAAAACCTATGGGATTAAAAACATGTTGTTATATATCAAAATATTATGTTATATATAAAAATACTGCAATGATACATATGACAGAATTAAATATATTTTGGGGAAATACATTTGTGTTATTTACCTAAAATGAGAGTTATTTCTAGATTGTATATACATATATAATTCTATTTATGACTTAAAGAAAGTGAATTAAAATCACTAAGCTATTAGCCAAACTGATTTTGCAAAGCATGATAGAATAGATTTATATCAAATCACAGAAACTTTTTTGACCCCAATCTACTAGTTTTCAGTTACGAAAGGAACACTGGATTTGTATAGAAAAGGAAATTTCATTTCCTAAATTAACTCCATTTATTAGGTGAAATTATTCAATATAGGTCAAAATATTGTTCCTCATATGTAATCTTAACATCAAGGCAAATATCTTAGGTGTCCCATTCTGATATAATTATCAAGTCTAAACACATTCTAGATTGAAATGAAAATGTTATTGAATAACAGTTTAAATCTGCTCAAAATTTTTTAGGAAATTGGTATTGAATAATAACTTATTCAATATGTTATTCAATAACATTTTCCTAGAGAATATTTGGCAGATTTAAAGTCTACACAACATAATATTTAAAATATCCAGAATACATCACAACAATTTTTATATACAAAGAACCAGAAACATTGTACTAATTCTTAAGCTAAAATGCAATCAACAGATCATAACCTTGAGATAAGGTTAATGGTGAATTATGAATGTATTAATCTGTTAGGGTTGCCATAGGAAAATACTATGAATACTAAACACTAAAATACTAAAGACTGGTTGGTATAAATAACAGGGTTTATTTTTTCATAGTTCTGGAGGCTAGAAGTCTAAGACCAAAGTATCAAAGTTGTTTGTTGTATGGTGAGGCTTGACTTACTGTCTTATAGGTGGCTGCCTTTTTGCTATGTCGTCATGATACAGGATTTTTTTGGTGCTGATTCGCCAGATGCAGACCTAGGTGCTTGCTCAGCTCCAGGCCCCTGGCTGGAAGTATCCTGCCCACTCAGCCCAGTGGGCTGCACTTCGCTTGCAGTCTTGTATGTATCTCGTGCTTGTTGTGAGACACATGCTCAGCTTGCAGCTGGGCTGGACATGTCATGGCCTTCTTCTGCCTTGGGCACCAGTGTCTGGATGAGGGGAATGCAATGGTGCTTGAAAAATATGAAGGTATCAGCAACCCCAAAGCCCAAGCTGGGTGCTACAGTGTGCTACAGCTTTGGTTCAGGGATCCCTGAGGTCTAGGAGCCCAGAAGGGTGAAAATTCCTCTCTTTTTCCTGCCACTAGCAGAATGTGGAAAGGGGGATGGGAGGCTATGTTTCAGCCCATTTGATTTATAGCTCATTCAGTCCCTCTGACCTGCTCTGGCCAATGGCTCCAGTGCTGACCTTGCCTCACTGCTGCTTCCTGTCCCATGGGGCAGCTGCCTGGCACCAGCAGAGGGTGGAGAGCTACAGTGTTATGGCCTTTTTTGTACCTGAGTTCTGCAGGTCCTAAGTACTTGTCCCATGTCCAAGAAGAATGAGTTTACTGACAACTAAAGTGTGAGCAGGGTGGAGAGTTCTACTGAGTGACAGAATTTAGTGGAGAGGAGACGGATAGGGGATGAAGTTGAGTACCTCTCAATGTGTGGCTGAATTAGGGGCTTTTATGGGTTCAGAATGATGGAGGGCATGCTGATTGGTTTGTGAATATGCAAACAAGGCTAAAAAAAGACACCATTCAAAGATGGGCAAAACAGTATAAAAAGCAATTAGCAAAAACTAGGTATGTGTAAAATAGGTGACAAGTGGGAATCCATCAGAGGAAAGTGCACCAAACAGGAAGAGAAGTTCTTGATTTGATCCATAGATGTATGAGAGACTCATAGCTTGGTTTTCAGGTTTTTGATTTGAAGATTGGGTTTCACCAGGCACCCATCCCTGTCTGCATAGAGATTTATCTGCCTCCTGCCTCTATCACTCACATGGCCTTTCTTCTGTGTGAACAGAGAGATAGAGATCTCCGATGACTCCTCTTTTACTTATAAAGACACCCGTCATTTTAGATTAGGGAACCATACTTATAACCATTTGTTTGCCTCCTTAATTGTCTTTCTAAAGGCTTTATCTCCAAATACAGTCACAATGGAGATTAAGGTTTTGATATATAAAGTTTAGGGGAGACAGTCCAGTCTACAACAATCAAGCAAAAGCCTTAAAATAGCTATCAGAACTATGCTTCATGAAGTAAAGGTAAAGATCCTTGAAATGATTGGGAAAACATGTGTTAAAAGGTATACTTTATACAATTTAAAAGGTCACAGGCAAAGTTTAAATAATAAAATAGAAATGACAAAAAAGTCTGTCAAATTGGAATTAGATCGAGAGATTTCTCCAACTTAAAGAGTATTAACAAAAAAAAATAAAAATAAGTAAAGCTAAAGAACTGTGACATTTTTGTCATTAATGCCTCAGAGTAAGAGGGAAATACTTGCTATAAAATAAAATTTTGAAAAAATAATGGTTGGAAACTTCTCAAACTTACTGAGATTTGAAGTTTTAAGAAGCTCAAAACATAAAAAACAAAATAATATCAAAGTAAAATTGGCCACTTAAATTTCAACTCATATAAAACAAAAGACAAAGAAAAATATTAAATCGCTCACAGAAAACTGACACAGTAACTCCTGGAGAAATAATTTTAGTACCCTGAATTTCTTACACTAAAGCCAAAAATGGAATTATAACATATTCAAAGTGCTTATAAAACAAAAGAAACTGTCAACCCAGAATTCTATACTCAAAGAAAATATTCCTTCATAACAAAGGAAAAATAAAGACATCTTTAGATAAAAGAAAATTAAGGGAATATTTTAGTCAGCAGACTTCCTCCAAAAAAAAATTGCTGAAAAAATTACTCATGCTGAAAAAATGATCCAAGAGAAAATAATACAAGAGAAAAACATGGAATACCAAGGGAAAAGAAGAACAAGAAAAAATGCTAAATATCTGAAAAAATATCAACATTTCTCTTTCTCTTCTTATTTAAAATATACATGAATTCAGAATGTATACATGCAATACATATGATAACTTTTAGCATAGAAATGTATAAAGGCAGAAAATGTGTAAGAGGCCTGTAGGTCTGTAAGTTGAACTATATTTTACTAATAACATTGATAAAGTATTATCTCTAAATAGAATGTAGAAATGTAAATATGCATATTATAATTCTTAAGTCAATGATAAAAGAAATACGAAGGTCCAAAACCTAATGTAGTACTGCAAATATTCAAGTAACCTCAAAGTAGTCATTAAACAGAACAACTGAAATCAGAGGGGCGAATTAAAAAAATAAAAATTTAATGATATCAATAATTAATTTAAATATGTTAGATAAAAAGATTTAAAAAGATAATTTCGTTGGATTACAGTAATGTGTATCTAGCTATCTATGAGCCTATTTTCATATATAGATAAATTAAAAGAATAAAAGAAATACACCTTAAAAGCAATAATCCAAAGAAAGTTGAAGTGGCTAAATTAGTATCAGATAAAGTAGACTTCATAAGAAAGATTATTAGCAGAAAGAGAGCTATGTTGTATAACAATAACAGGTTCAATTCAACAAGAAGGCTTGCTAATCATAAGTGTGTATATATCTAGCCTCAGAGCTTCAGAATTTGTGACACACACACACAAAAGCAAGGAGAAATAGACGAATCAACAGACAGTTGAGGCTCCATCACTATTTTTAGTAATAGACAGTTCGTGGAGAAAGAACATCAGCAAAGATAAAAACCCATGAACAGAGCTGCCAGTCACCTTGACCTAATTAATATTTATAGAACAATCCATCTACAGAATATACTTGCTTCTGAAGTGTATCTGAAATATTGACCAAGATAGACAACATCCTGGGTCACAAAAGAAACCTTAGAAAATTTAAATACATTTAAATTATGGAAAATATTTCCTCTGATTATGATATAATTTAATTGGAAATCAATAAAAGAAAGATATCTAAGGATTTTTCAATATTTGAAAATTTAAACACATGCTTTTAAAAATCTCATGTGTCAAAGAAGTTGTTTCAAATGATATTAGAAAATATTTTGAACTGAATGATAATATAACGTACCAACACATTTGTGAGGTTAAGCCAAAGCAGTGCTTAAAGGAAAATTTATGGCATTAGCAGCTTATGTTTGGAAAAAAAGAAAAGTCTCAAATCAACAATCTAAGCTTAACAAGGTATCAGAAAAATAACAAATATGTATAAAGCAGAAAGAGGGAAATAAGAAACAGAAATCAGTTAAATTTAAAACTAAAAAATTATAGAGAAAATCAAGAAAACAAAGTTTATTTTAAGATTTATAAAGTTCACAAATCTCTAACTAGCAAAGAAAAAAACAGAAGACACCAATTACCAGTTTTAGGACAAAATAGAGGATATTAGTACAGACCTTACAGACATGACAAAGGTGATAGAGAAATTTTATGCCCATAAATTCTATGTCCACAAATTCAACATTGATGACATGGACCTATTTCTTGAAAGATACAAGCTATATTTTATCAATGAAAACTCTAGGCCCAGATTATTTTACCTGTAAATTCTACCATGTTTTTAAGGAAGAAATAGTACCAATTATGCCTACACTGTTCTGGAAAATAGAAAAAGATCATATAATTTCCAACCTATTTTATAAATCCAGTATTTTCCTTCCACTATTGTCAAAGACATTACAAGAAATGGATGGCAATGACAGATCCAAACCCCTCAAGAGTATAAAGTGGAATGTCCTCAAGTTAATATTAGTTACTCAATGTAGAAATATATAAATGGTTAATGTTTGGATCAAATGAAGTTTTCTCAGAAAGGAAAGGCTGTTTAAAAATTCAAACCCCATCAATGTAATTTACTATATGAACCAATTAAATATATATATCATCATTTCATTATGCAGAAATATCTTTTAACAAAATTCAACATCCAGTTATGATTTAAAAACCACTCAGTAAACTCAGAATGAAGAGAATTTCTTTAATCTTATAAAACAAGTCACATAAAATACAACAGATTATAGTTAGCATGAGACTTAATGGTTAAATACTGAATGTTATTCCCCTAAGACTGGGAAAAAGCAAGAATATAATTTTTTACTACTCTTATTTGACATGGCAAGAAAAAGAATTAAAATTCATAGAGACTAGAAATAAATAAACTCTCTTTTTTTGTAGAAGACATGTCTATCTACACAGAATATCCCATGGAATCTACTGAAAATACACATAAAATTAGTATACCTATGTTGTAAGATACACAATATATAGAAAAATTAATTACTTCCCTATATACTACAATAAACAATTAGAAACTGAAATTATGGAAAGTCTGCTATTTAAAACAGCATCAAAACTATGAAATACTTATACATAAATCCAACAAAGTAGGCACAGGATATAAATACTGAAAATTACAAAGCAAAGAAAAAAAAGAATCAAGATCTAAGTAAACTGAAAGAAATATTATGTTCATAATTTGGAAGACCCAATATTTTAAAGATGTTAATCTCTTGGGGGTCCAGGTGCAGTGGCTCATACCTGTAATCCTGGCAATCTGGGAGGCCAAGGTGGGCGAATCACTCGAGATCAGAGGTTGGAGACTAGTCTGGCCAACATGGTGAAACACCGTCTCTACTAAAAATTCAAAAATTAGCCAGGCCTGTTGGTACCCACATGTAACCACAGCTACTTGGGAGGTTGAGACACAAGAATCATTTGAACCTGGGACACAGGGGTTGCAGTGAGCCAAGATCACATTTCTGCATTCCAGCCTGGGGGATAGAGCAGCACTCCATCTCAAAAAAATTAAAAAAGGAAAGAAAAATCTCTTGGGTTCTTCAGAGAAACAGGACCAATAGATTGTACACACACACGCACACACATGCATGCACACACACACACATGCACACATAGATATATACACACACATATATGTATATGCACACATATATATGAAATAGAGAAAGAGAAAGAGAGAGAGGCAGAAAGAAAGAAGTGAGAGTGATGTGAAGGAATTAGTTTGGTGGGCCAGCAGGGAAGATATATTTTTGTGGTTCAAGTCCATAGGTTGTGGGCTGATAGAATAACTTCTTCCTTTGTAGAGATCTTACTTTTATGCTATTCAGGCCTTCATTTGATTTAATGAAGCTAACACACATTATGGGAAACAATCTGCTTCATTTAAAGTCCACTAATTTAAATGTTGATTTTACCTAAAAACAGCTTCAAAGAAACTTTCACAATAATAATTTACCAAACATCTGGGTCCCATAATCCATCCAACTGACACGTAAAATAAACTATCATGTCTCCCAGATTACTCTATAGATGTAATACAATCCTAATCATTTTCCCAGTAGCCTTTTAAGTGTAAGATCACTATTAAATTTACATGGAATTAAAGAACCTAGATTACTCAAAATAAATTCAAAACAAAAAGTTATTTTGGAGGACATATGTTACATTATCTAAAGATTTAATGTAAATCTACATAGTAATTAGGACAATAATATTTGCAAAGGGATAAATATATATTTAAATGGGCTATAATAGAGTTCACCAATAAAACAATATATGTGCAAGTCATTGAGTTTAATAAAGGAGCAAAGTCAATTCAATGGAAAAAGCAGAGTCTTTTCAACAAATTATACTGGAGCAATTTGACAGTGACAGCAACATGCAGAAGAAGAAGGAGAAGGAAAAGAAGAAAAAAAACTAGAAAAATTCATACTTCTGATCTTATATAAATATTAACCCCAAATTGATTACAGATCTATGTGTAAAACCTAAAAATTTCGAATGTCTCAAATAAAATATAAGATAAAGTATCTGTGACTTCATGTGGAACAAATATTTCTTAGATCTAACACCAAAATCATAATCCATAAGACAAAAAATATTTATATGTTAGACTTCATCAAAATTAAAAAGTACTCCATAAAATCAAAGTTAAGGAAATGAAAAGGAAAAGGGAAGGCCACAAAATATGAGATAATATTTGTAAAATATACATCAGACAAAGGACTTTTTAACAGAATATACAAAATGCACTTAAAATTCAATAATAATAATTTAAATATGAAGAAGGATTTGAACATAAACATCAAAGAAAATATACGGATGGCAAATTAAAACAGAAAAAGATGTTCAATATAGTTAGTCATTGAGGAAAAGCAAATTACGGACATGTCACTTAATGACAGTGATATGTTCTAAGAAATGCACTGTTCAATGATTTTGTCATTGTGCAAACATCGTAGACTATGATTACACAAACCTAGATGGTAAACCCTACTACAAAATTAGGCAATGTGGTATAGCCTATTGCTTATAGGCTACAAACCTGTACAGCATATAATTATACTGAATATTGTAAGCAATTGTAATACAATAGTGTTTGGGTATCTAAAGATAAAAGGGTACAGTAAAAATGTGTTATTACAATTTTATAATGCCATTTACCACATGTATGTGATTTTACTTACATATGGAATCACCATTATGTAAGTGGTTCATCATTGACTGAAATGTTATGCTGTGCATGACTGTACATCCATAAACATATGCCAATAAAACCTATAGAATGTATAATAACTCTACAAACCTAAGTGCTAGGAAGGAATCTCCCCTACTGGTGCAAATTCAAATATCATATGTTATCACTTGTAAGTGGGAGCTAAGCTGTGAGAACACAAAGGCAAAATAATAATAACATAAGGCACTCTGGGTCTAGGGGAAAAAGGTGGGAGGAGTGTGAGGAATAGAAGGTGTACAATGGATGCAGTGTATACTGCTGGGTGATGGGTACTGAAATCTCAGAAATCACCACTAAAGAACCTATCTATGTAATGAAACACCATCAGCTCTCCAAAAACTATTGAAGTAATAATTAATATAATTTTAAAAACTAGTTTGTCTGTTAAAACTCTAAACCTTTACCTATGATACAGTAATTCCATTCTAGATCTTTGCCTAAGAAAAATGACCTGCACATGTATGTCATAGCTTTACTCATAATCACCCCAAAGTGAAAATGACCCAAGGATCCTTTAGCTATGAATGAATATACCAAACATAGTGCAGTCATACATGTTCAGCAACAAAAAGGAAGTTACTGATTAATGCAAAAATATGTATACATTATAAGTAAAGTAAGCTAGACTACGAAGACTACATACAGCATGATTCCCTTTGTATAATTTCTGTAAAAATAAATTTATGGCAAAATGAAATAGACCTGTCATTGCCAGAGGCTGAGATTTGGAAAAGGGATTAACTCAAGGGCACACCACAAGGGTTTGTGGTAGCAGTTACATCCATTGGATAAATTTGTCAAAACCATAGAACTGTACCCCCAAATATATACATTTTACTCTTTTAAAATAAGAAATTAAATATATTATAATAGAAAATAAATCAATGGTAGACTCTTCCCTCCAGATCATTATTCTAATTAAATTAGTCTAAAGGTATGCTTGGGCATTAGTATTTTGTTTTTAACTCTGATTTATTGATTTTCATAAGAATTCAATGAGGAGTTATTATCATTTAATTCTCCTTCCAGAAGGCTGGACTGGAACCACAAAGTCCATGTCTGGAAGCCAAGAGCAGAAATATCAAAAGTTTAAGAGTGATTCCTATGGGACTACTAAGAGTTTCTCAGCTGAAACCTAAGAGACCTGTGTTTGTAATTCTAATTCTGTTGCCTGCTTGCTGTCGCTTCTTGGGCAAGAAATATGGAATCTTGTTAGTGTACTTAGCTTTGTTTACAACATGATGGGTTTGAACAAATGAGCTCTATACTCCCTTTCACCTCTGTCAAGCTGAGATACAAGAGCTAAAATCCTTGATTGGTCTTTCATTTGCTTTCAAAAAAGTCACTAATTCTTCTGAGCCTCAAATTCTCTGCATTTTAAACTGGAAAAGGACAATGTAATTAAAAAACAATTAACGAGTAGAGGGAAAACCATACACCACTTCTATCTGTGATCTTGCCAGCCAATAAAACAGAAATTTCTATTTTCTTGGCCATAATCAGCATAAACTACTAATTACCCCCCTCTCCCATTTTTACAGCTTCTATCCACAGCAGTAGAAATGATTTATCTGGTTGCTAAAATGGCAAGAGATTGACAGTCATTCATGTTTCCCTATTGAGGAAAAAAGGCATATGATCAAGGTCACTCACAAAGGGAACCTTCCTCTGAAGGGCTGTCTATGCATACAGACAGACCCTCATCTACGCATGCCTCAGTTCAGTCCTCTTCTCTGCTCACTACTCACCTAATTCTCTCTACAGGCATATCCCATATTTGAGGTTGAAGGTAAAAGTTGGGGAGTATAAGAAAGCCCATTTTGATCACAAAGAGCTATGGGTGAGTTAATGTTTAATAACTGCCTTTCTGCATTTCTGGCCAAGGCAGGATATGGGAAGGAACAATAAATTGTCATTTTATCCTCCTTTAATATTCAAAAGGTAAGTATTATTATGGTAGATTTCAAGCTCCCAAAGTGATATCAATGCATGCAAAGTTGGAAAAAGATGTGCATAATTGGCTTTTGCGCTTGCAAACCAGCAGCTCCAGCATACCACTAGCTACAGACACACATCCAAGTCGTGTAGCCTAATCAAATTTTACAAGCAATAAAGCTGATAGTTGGAAAAAATTACATTAATATCATTTCTTACTAATGAGATTTTCAAATAAAGAAAATCTTGAAAATATAGCCTCTTGATAAGGTTGGGCTCATAATTGTTGCTGGGAGTGCTATTATTCATGCATATTGAAGAGACAGTGTCTATAAAGAACACACACACTTGCTCTTAAGTAATCATATTCCTTGACTAATCAATAGATACTAAACCACAGAATGCAAAATTGTTGGCAAGCAGAAATTCACACTACTCAAAGTATGACAGATCATTTTTTAACTATAAATGAAAAAAGTTACTTTTAAGATAGGAAAAATATACAGCAAAATCAAATTGATGTTTCCAATTATGGGAGAAACTGAAATCATGTGCCTTTTGATGCACTGGACTGAGGACATCGCTATCTTTACACTATTGTACTAAAGAGAGAGGAGAATAATTTGAATAGTATTCCTGTTGCATCTGGGTTTTCTTTGAGCCATTAAGGATCTTGTTTGGTCAACTAATATATATATTTTTTGAATTGGCTTTATGAATGTAATATTTGCATTGTGGTCATGTAGGCAAATAATCCTTGTTCTTAGGAGATACATAATGAAATATTTAGGGGGGGAAGTGTTACAATGTCTTCAACATTCTCTAAAGTGGTTCCAAAATAATTGTCTAAACCTATATGAATGAATGGTAAAGTGAATGAGAGATATAAAACAAGCAATTTGTTAATGATTAGTGAAACTAAATGAATAGTTAACATATGGCAGTTTATTGAATAATCATATTTAATTTTGACATTAATATGTTTTCAAAATAAAATTGAGAACTAAAAACTTGGATATGTGGTTATATATATACACTTAGAAGTATATTTGTTATGGGGTTGATGCAACAGTGTTGCAAAAAAATTCAATTTCAATTTTAGAAATGTGATTAATCAAATTTGTGACATCTATATGACAGGTACAAAAGTCAAAGTTATGATACAGATTTTTTATTTACAGAGATGCCTTTAGATACTGAGATTTCAATTTACTTGATTCTTTTTCTCTTCCTTTATCTCTTTTCCTTGGCATTTTGTGCAAGTTTGATTTTGTTGCAAAATTTAAACATTGAAATATATCAAATATAGCAAAGCTTAAATAATATTTTTTAAAAGAAAAAAATATAGGTTTTTAATGTATAGCTATTAGATATGTGAAAGTACACTTCCTGAGATTTCAAATCTCTTTAAGAAATGTTCCGTCACTTCAGTAATGTAAATGCATCTCAGTGATTTTTCCACAAGTCTGTTTCTCTGGGAAATTTTTTTTCTCCATAGTTGTAATATTTGCATGTGTGATACATAAACAGTTTCTTAATTTTTAATATGTACTTTGTAATTATTGCATTCACCTATAACCAGGATTTTTAGAATTGTGTTTTGGAGGCATGGTGGTATTTTTTCTAATAAAAATAGATGTAGGTATTTTAAAATAATTTTTTAAAATAAAGGAGTAAGAGATTTTTTAAATATCAGAATATTGCCCCCTTTTTCTTTTTACATACATATATATCTATGTATACAAATCACATTCTTCTTGCCATATTTTTGTACACTGATTCTCAAATGTCATCACGAGTTACATATAAAAGCAACAGTAAAAACAGTACCACATTGGGAGAGAATATGCTGATAATTATTAACTGCATAAAAATTACATTGACTGCTATCCCTCAGCAATTCACTCACACCCACTGCATGAATACTTTGCCATTTTTCTTTTCCTAATATGAATCATTGCTTATTACAATTATTTTTACTTAAAACCACTATAAATTTACTGTATATTAGTTTGCACAAAATATTGAACTCGCATTCACCATCCTATAGAAGATCAAGTTTTTTTTTTAAAGTTTTCTCTCTCATTTAATTTTTTAAAATATAATGATTTTGTGACATTAAGTACTTCAAAAACTGCAGTCAGAAACAACCTTTGGTAGATCAAATCTATATTTCAGGGGTGAAAATATGCCCTGACCTCTTGCTGCCTCTTGTGATAAATTGAGGATGTGGTGTATCATACTGTTAACTTGAGCACACCTCTGTTTTCAAAGTTTCTAAATCCCTGGATTATTTTTAAAGCATCAGAAAGGTTGAAAGTCAAAACATTTGAAATGGTCCTCTGAGAGATAAGTCCTTATACCCTTAGTGGCCTGTACAGTAATCTCCCGTATGCTCTTTGGGCTTAGTAGAAATAGAATCATCATCATAATAAAGCCTCCCAAGATCAGGAGGCACAGTGTGGAAGCAAAACCCTTAATGCAGGGCTCATGGATCTGCCACTGATGGTTCTTACTACTTCGTTTCTTTCAATGCCCCAAGCTGCAGGTGTTGCAACAGCTGTTATGCTTCCTCTTCTGGAAGCACCAAGCTCCAGGATGATTCCCAGTGGCATCTTTTCAGAGCTCAGTTTGCATGTCTGTCTGTGTTCCATAGTCTGAGCAACACGATCATTAAAATTCATTAGAGGCCAATGACATGGCGTTCACAGTAGAGCATAGTTTCTCCTTTGCCTATGAAGGCTGAAATATGAGAACCAACACTTGGAAAGCCCTGGCAGATCTAAATTTTTACTTTTTCAAGGTATTGTTGATAGTCATAATCTTCCAAGTGCTCTCAGTGCATGCTGCAAGGAACTTTGGGCTTGGATTCCAAACAGCAGGGGTTAAACTGGCTCAGATCCAAGTGACTCCAAGGAAAATATTCAGCATTATTATCTCTAGATGACATATTTGTTGTGAAAATTAGAAAGATGAAAATAGTTTGGAATGTTTATTACAATGTTAATACACATGTGGGTAATAAAATTAGAGTATACTTTTATTTAACAAAAACATTTAAATATATTTGTTAACTTAGAGGAAGAGGCAGATTTCATGTTAATTACAGTTAGGGGCACCTTGATGGATGCTGGGCACATCAAAGTGCAAAACAGGCCTCCAAGTGGTTTTGGCTTCTGTCACCAAGATTTTTAACAGAAGTGGGGAGTATGGGGTACGGGTTGAAATAAGAATGAAAAATTTAAGACAGTTTTCATTCATTGGCACTTAGTGATCTGCCTGGCCCCATGGTAGATATTAAATATGCATTTCCTCATCTTCATGATAACCCTAAGGCATAGGCATTGTTAACACCTTTTATGGAAGAAGTGACCCATATATAGAGAAAATAACTTTTTCAAGTTCTCACCTCATTAAGTGGCAGAACTGAAGCAGTTCTCTGTCACTGACTCTACATTTTGTGCTCTTTTATCTATTAAGTGAGGGACACTATTGTCACAGATAATGGAGGTTCTCTGAACAGTTCTAAAAACATTTAAATGGCTCATGAAATGGTACTCAATCCAAGGCATAAAGTAGTGAAAATAATCTGTTTCAAGCAAACCATACATTTTGATGATAATAATAGCTAGAATTGTGAATGTTTACTATGCTAGATACTATGCAGAGTTATTATATGTACATCCTTCTTTAATTCTCACAGTCCACAAAATTTAATGTGAGAGACATGGATGTGAGCCACTCAGATTTCCCTTCAAGCAAGGACAAGCTGCACCGGTTGTAGGGAGTAATATCAGCAGACAATCTATAGCTGTCAGCTTGTTCAGGTTGATTTCAGATGCAAAAAGCTGCCTAGCCCAAAATCACACACTACCAAGGTAGGCTACATTCAGTAACTGAGCAAGGTAAGTGTACTGATTCTTTATGCCCTAGATGGGACACTCTGATGCACACTTATCTCTCCAGATCCCCCACCTAGTTGGTCAAGACTTTGTGAAGACTTCATCTCAATTTGTTTTCTTCCTCTGGCCAATCGTGCCTCCCCATCCCTCCCCATCTTTTTTGTGTGATAGTCATCGACTGAGATGAAGGACCTTACATTTCAAACTCTGACTTAGCATCTACTTTCCAGGATCCCAACATGTAAAAACTGACAATGCTCAAAATATTTCTGGAGTTTATATTTTGAATTGCCTTTACAAGCCACAGAAGAAATTGTTTTATAACTTTACTTCGGTTGGTTATAATAATGGTATTACTCAAGTTGAATGACATAGTAGTTTGATATGTTCACTTTGAATAATGGTTGCTCATTTTTAATTACAACATCAAATATTTATTCATTCAAGAGGCATTTATTAAAAGCAGCTTTTATGTAACAGAGATTATTCTAGACATTGGAGGTTCAACGGCAAATCAAGACTGGCCTTGGGGATATATAGGCAAATAGAGTAAAAAGTGAGGCATTTAAAAGCATGTGAAATACTTAATGAGAGAATTTTGCAAGAGGGTTTGGGAGATAAGTTCTCCATCCCCATCCAGATAATATGTGAATTTTATAGGATTAGTAAATGTGAAATATGCTACACAAACTTAAAAGATTGTAGCTTGGGCTGTGAATATACTTCCAAATTTGAAATTTACAAATATATCCTAAACAATGAAAGCATAATTAGAATAAGCACATTGTCCCTCTTTTTTTTTTCAGTTTTAATTGGCATTTCCTTTCTGTTTATTTCTTCTAAAAAAAAAATACGGGACATATGTGCAGAAAGTGCAGGTTTGTTACATAAGTATATGTGTGCCATGGTGGTTTGCTGCAACTATTGACCTGTCCTCTAAGTTCTCTCCCTTTGTCCCCCACCCCACAACAGGCCCTGGTATGTGATGTTCCCCTCTCTGTGTCCATGTGTTCTCATTGTTCAACTCCCACTTACAGTGAGAACATACAGTATTTGATTTTCTGTTCCTGTGTTAGTTTGCTAAGGAGGATGGCTTCCAGCTTCATCCATTTCCTTGCAAAGGACATAATCTCATTCCTACTTATGGGTGTATAGTGTTCCATGGTATATATGTACCACATTTGCTTTATCCAGTCTATCATTGATTGGCATTTAAGTTGGTTCCATGTCTTTGCTATTATAAATAATGCTGCAATAAACATATGGGTACATGTGTCTTTGTAGTAGAATTATTTATATTCCTTTGCATACATACTTACTAATGAGATTGCTGGTCAAATGGTATTTCTGGTTCTAGATCCTTGAGGAATCACCATGCTGTCTTCCACAATGGTTGAATTAATTTACATTCGCATCAACAGTGTAAAAGCATTCCTATTTCTCCACAGCCTCTCAAGCATCTAGTGTTTCCTGACTTTTTAATAACTGCCATTCTGACTGGTGTGAGATGGTATCTCATTGTGGTTTTCATTTGCATTTCTCTGATGACGGGTAATGTTGAGCCTTTTTTTCATATTTCTTGGCCACATAAATGTCTTCTTTTGAGAAGTGTCCATTCATATCCTTTGCCCAGTTTTTGATGGGTTTTATTTATTTTTTTATTTTTGTTAATTTGTTGAATCTCCTTATAGATTCTAGATATTAGCCCTTTGTCAGATGGGTAGATTGCAAAAATTTTCTCCCATTCTGTAGATTGCCTGTTCACTCTATGATAGTTTCTTTCGCTGAAAATAAACACATTGTCTTTTAAAGTGACTTTTTAAAGAGAAAGTACTTTTTTTACATATATACATTTTTATATATTTAAGCTTCTTTAGAACACCCATTAATATAAGTATCCTATGTTTTAGTTTGTTAACTATTTATCCTACTACTTTATTGAAGATACGTATTTGTTTTGCGGTACTCTAGTTTGTCTTCTCAGCTAAATAATGAAGTTAATTGGGGTATATGTTGCCAGTGAAGGGTTACATGTACAAGTAAGAAAACTCTTTTAAAGGCGACAGGACCTGGGCTGACCCTTAGTAGCTGTCATCATATCCCCCTGTGCTAATTAGGGGTTGGAGAATGACACCCTGATCCGTTCAGCCTATTAGTTAGAGTTTCCTTTTAAAAATACGTTTTTTAGGTTCTGTGAAAAATAACAGCCCATGGCCTCTGATCATTCCACCATACATCTTTGCTATGATTTTCTTTTCTTTCCCTTTGTCCCTCTTCCTCAGTAAATGCCCTTCCTAGTGAAAGAAGCAAGTTTTTAGAATTATTCCTTTTTCAAATCTGAGGGTGGCAGATTAAAATATCAACTTTGACTTCATATTTCTTCCACCCCACACCCTCTTCTCAAACTTATAATTGCATCCTCTATTCTTGGAAGAGTGTACTGACAGTAGTTTTATGACCCAGGATTTTTCAATTTCTCATCCAAAGCCAACTTCAGCTCAAGTTTCCAAATTTATGAGCACAGGAGATGACAAATGGGATTAAACTCTTGATAGAGTTTCAACAATGACCTGCCTTTGGCAGTAGGCAAGGCTTTCTAAGTCTGGAGGAAATGTGGGGAAAACATGCTGTAGTGGTACAGTGGGGTATCTTGCTTCCTTTTTCAGTCAGTCCTCTTTGACCCTTCCTGTTCTTCATCCCTCACCACCCTCGACTCAGACAACCACCAACCCTGATGAACAGTTTGCAATCAGAAATAGACTCACTCACTCTTCTTTTGAACAGCTTCAATTGTTAAGAGTTAGGAAACGATAAAGCTCTCATAGAAAATTAACAGTGACCAACATAAAATAAAATGAAACACTTTAGGCTGCCAAACTTGACTAAGTGGCCATCTGCTTTCCTCAGCGCTTTCTGGGTTTTGCAGTTATTCTAGATATTTTATTGTTTGAAGAATTACCTCTCTCCACCTGTGCATTCCTCCAGCATCCTCTCTAGGGCTGTCTCCCAGTAAAGACTAATTGCATTGTTCTTCTTTGTTTTGCTTCTTATGGTTTTATCTTGGAGATGCCAATAATCTCTTCCTTTTCCATAATAAATAATCCTGATTTGGCTCATTTCTCATAATCTGTGAAGTATAGTTTCTCTAAATATATTCATTACATTTTCCTGGACTTTATCTAGTTTTCCTGATTGGCTTCAGGAGAATTTTATTCTTAAAAGTGTGTCAGGAATGTTAAAATCACATCAACAACGGTAATATAAATAGATGCCTCAGATTTAGGAGATTATTTTATAACACTGTCTTCAGCCCAGTATATTTTAGGCATTTATACTTATTATCTCAGGTTGAATATTATACACAGAATTTCTGGATCTGTCAGCTCACTCGGGATTAGAAAGACCAATTTATTATTTGGGGGCTCAGAATTGACTAAAATGTTACTCAAGTTTTTAAAATAAATTTTATCTGGTGGTAATGAATATGGTATACTTTTGATACAGGTGGCATTCTTAATTTACTTCTTTTTGAAAGCAGAATCACAGTATTAATTTATTCTAAGATTTTCAGTATTTCTTTTTAAATTAGAAATCATTTTCTCTGCTACTTATTACTATGCCTAACATAAATTCATATATTTCATCACTGTTAGCCTAGGATAACTAAGTTTAAATGCATATTTAAGTGCATATATATTTTCACAATATGTCTTGAAGTTGATTCACATTCAGCTTGGCTAGGCATATAGATTTTAGATCATACCTATTACCCTCAGAATGATTTTTTTTCCTTTAGTAGTTGAATTCTGAGGAGACAAAGTCTTCGCCTTTGATAGGTTAGAAGGCTTTTGTTTTTGCTGAATTATTGCTCAGTTTCTTTTTATCTTGTATGAATGCTTGCAAAATTCCTTTTGATTTTTAACACTTAAAATTCATCACTGCCAACTTTGGATATCTATGTACTTGTTGTTTTATAAACAACAAGTCTGATCTACAGATTCAGGTCCTTCCTCAGTTGAGCTAATCTTTTCTGTTAGTATACTTTTGTTCTGTCTACTGTATGGTTGTATGTTGGGTGTCAGCTATCTAGGTGACTTCCCTTTCATCACTATCATTGTCTTATCTTTGTCCTCTGAATTCTGAGAGAATTTTTAAATCACGTTTTAAATATCTCAGAGTTGTTTTCTAAATATTATTGATTTGGCTTTATGTAGTCTAGATTCTACTCTTACTGTATTTTCAGTTCTGTTGTGACACCATTTCTTTTTTTTTTTTTTTTTTTTTAATTTTTTATTGGATTATAGGTTTTGGGGTACATGAGCAGAGCATGCAAGACAGTTGCGTAGGTACACACATGGCAGTGTGCTTTGCTTTTCTTCTCCCCTTCACCCACATTTGGCATTTCTCCCCAGGCTATCCCTCCCCACCTCCCCCTCCCACTGGCCCTCCCCTTTTCCCCCCAATAGACCCCAGTGTTTAGTACTCCCCTTTCTGTGTCCATGTGTTCTCATTTTTCATCACCCACCTATGAGTGAGAATATGCGGTGTTTCATTTTCTGTTCTTGTGTCAGTTTGCTGAGGATGATGTTCTCCAGATTCATCCATGTCCCTACAAACGACACGAACTCATCATTTCTGATTGCTGCATAATATTCCATGGTGTATATGTGCCACATTTTTCCAATCCAGTCTATTATCAATGGGCATTTGGGTTGATTCCAGATCTTTGCTATTGTAAACAGTGCTGCAATGAACATTCGTGTACATGTGTGACACCATTTCTTCAAATTATCTTCTTAAATTGATAATTATCTCATACAATATGCTACTAACCTCGAAGTTTTATTACATTTTAAATACTTATTTTTAATTATAAAAAGACCACATAACATAACTTTATCCTCTTAACCATTTCTAAGTGTACAAATAGTACCATAAGTATATTCACATTGTACAACAAAGCTCCAGTAATTTTTCTTTTTCTTTTTTTCTCCAACATTTTTTTAAGCTCTGGAGCACATGTACAGGACATGCAGGTTTGCTACACAGGTATATGTGTGCCATAGTTATTTGTTGCATGAATCAACCCATCACCTAGATATCAATCCCAGCTTCCCTTAGCTATTCTTCCAGACTCTCTCTCTCCCCCAACCCCAACCTCTGACAAATCCCAGTGTATGTTGTTCCCCTCCATGTGTCCCCATCATTGAGCTCCCACTTATATGTGAGAATATGCGGTGTTTGGTTCTCTGTTCCTGCTTAGTTTTCTGAGGATAAGATTTTCCACCTCCATTTTTGTCCCCACAAAGGACATAATCTCATTCCTTGTTATGGCTGCACAGTATTCTGTGGTGTATATGTACCACACTGTTTTTACCCAGTCTATCACTGATGGGCATTTGGGTTGCTTCCATGTCTTTGATATTGTGAATAGTGCTGCAGTAAACATATGTTTGCATGTATCTTTATAATATAATGATTTCTATTCTTTGGGAATATACCTAATAATGTGATTGCTAGGTCAAATGGTATTTCTCCCTCTAGATCTTTGAAGAATCACCATACTAACTTCCACATGGTTGGACTAATTTAGACTCCCACCAAAAGTGTAAAAGCATTCCTTTATCGCCACAACCTGGCAAGCATCTGTTGCTTCTGTACTTTTTAATAATCACCATTCTGACTAGCATAAAATGGCATATCATTGTGATTTGCATTTTTCTAATGATCAGTAATGTGGAGCTTTTTTTCCATGTTTTTTGGCCACATAAATGTCTTCTTTTGAGAAATGTCTTTTCATGTACTTTGCCCACTCTTTAATGAGATCATTTAGGTTTTTTTGTAAATTGGTTTAAATTCCATGTAGACTCTGGATATTAGACCTTTGTCAGATCGATTGCAAAATTTTTCTACCATGCTGTAGGCTATCTATTCACTGTGATGATAGCTTCTTTTGCTGTACAGAAACTCTTTAGTTTAATTAGATCCCATTTGTAAATTTTTTTCTTTTGTTGCAATGTTTTTGGTGTTTTTAATCATGAAATCTTTGTCCATACCTATGTCCTGAATGGCACTGCCTAATTTTCTTCCAGGGTTTTTATAATTTGGGGATTTTCATTTAAATCTTTAATCCGTCTTCAGTTAATTTTTGTATAAGGTGTAAGGAAGGGGTCCAGTTTTAATTTTCTGCATATGGCTAGCCAGCTATCCCATCACTATTTATCGAACAGGGAATCCTTTTCCTATTCTTTCTTTTATCAGCATTGTCAAAGACCAGATGGTTTTAAGAGTGTAGTCTTACTTCTGAGTTCTCTATACAGTTCCATTGTTGTTTGTGGCTGTTTTTGTATGAGTATCATACTGTTTCGGTTACTATAGCCTTGTAGTATAATTTGAAGTTGGATAGCCTGATGCCTCCAGCTTTGTACATTTCGCTTAGGATTGTCTTAGCTATTTGGGCTCCTTTTAAATTCCATATGAATTTTAAAATAGTTTCTTCTAATTCTATAAAGAATTCAGTGGTAGTTTAATTAGAATAGTGTCATGTCTATAAATTATTTTGAGCAGTATGGCCATTTTCAAGATATTGATTCTTCCTATCCATAGCATGGAATATTTTTTCATTTGTTTGTATCCTCTCTGATTTCCTTGAACAGTGGATTATGGTTTTCCTTATAAAGGTTTTTCACTTCCTTTGTTAGCTGTATTCCTACGTATTTTATTTGTTTTTGTAGCAATTGTCAATGGGAGCTCATTCATGATTTGGCTTTCTGCTTACCAGTTGCTGGTGTATAGGAATGACAGCAATTTTTGCACATTAATTTTGTTTCCTGAGATTTTGCTGAAGTTGCTTATCAGCTTAGAAAGTTGTTGTGCTGAGTTAATGGGATTTTCTAGAATATAGGGACTTGTCATCTGCACACAAAGATAATTTGGCTTCCTCTCTCCCTATGTGAATACCTTTCTTTCTCTTGTCTGATTGCCCTGGCCAGAAATCCTAATACTATGTTGAATAGGAGTGGTGAGAGAGGGCATCTTGTGCCATTTTTTAATAAAAATGCTTCCAGATTTTGCTCAATTCAGTATCATATTGCTGTGGGTTTGTCATATATGGCTCTTATTATTTATTTATATATATATTCCTTCAATACTTTATTGAGACTTTTTAACATGAAGGAATGTTGAATTTTATCAAAGGCCTTTTCTGCATCTATCGAGATAATCATGTGGTTTTTGTCTTTAGCTCTGTTTATGTGATGAATCTCATTTATTGATTTGTGTATGTTGAACCAACCATGCATCCTGATGATGAAGCCAAGTTGATCATAATGGATAAGCTTTTTGATGTGCTGCGGGATTCAGTTCGTTCATGTTTTATGAAGGATTTTTGCATAGATGTTCATCAGGAATATTGGCCTGAACATTTTGTTGTTGTTGTTGTATTACTGCCAGGTTTTGGTATTGGGATAGTGCTTGCCTCATAAAACGAATTAGGGAGGAGTCATTTCTTTCCAATTTTCTTGGAATGGTTTTAGTAAAAATGGTACCAGCTCTTCTTGATGCCTCTGGTAGAATTCAACTGTAAATCTGTCTGGACTGGGTTTTCTGTTGTTTTTTGGGAAACTATTTATTACTGTCTCAATTTCAGAACTAACTCATTACTGGTCTACTTAGGCATTCAATTTCTTCCTGGTTTTGTCTCAGGAAAGGGTATGATTTCAGGAATTTCTCCATTTTTTTCTAGATTTTCTAGTTTATGTGCAGAGAGGTGTTTATTGTACTCTTTCAAGCTTGTTTGTATTTTTGTGGGGTTAGTGGTAATATTCCCCTTTTCATTTCTAATTGTGTCTATACACATTAGTCTAGCTAATGATCTGTTTTATTTATTTAAAAACAACAGCTACTGGATTCATTGAGTTATTGAAGGACTTTTTTGTGTTTCTATCTCACAGTTCCACTCTAATCTTGGTTATTTCTTGTCTTCTGATAGCTTTGGGGTTTGTTTGGTCTTGGTTTTCTGGTTCTTTCACATGTGTTGTTAGGTTGTTAATTTGATATCTTTCTAGCTTTTTGATGTGGGCATTTAATGCTACAAATTTCCCTTTAACACTACATTAGCTGCATCCCAGAGATTCTGATAAGCTGTCAGTTTGTTCTCATTAGTTTCAAAGAACTCCTTGATTTCTGTGTTAATTTTATAATTTACCTAGGAATCATTCAGGAGCAGGTTGTTCAGTTTCCATGTAGTAGTGTGGGTTTGAGTGACTTTCTTAGTCTTGAGTAATAATTTGATTGTGCTGTGGTGTGAGAGCTTGTTTGCCATGACTTCTGTTCTTTTGCATTGGCTGAAAACTGTTTTACTTCAGATCATGTGAACAATTTTAGAGTAAATGACATACGGTGATGAGAAGAATGTATTTTCTGTTGTTTTGAGGTGGAGAGTTCTGTAGATATCTCTTATGGATGCTTGTTCCAGCACTGAGTTCAGGTTCTGAATATCTTTGTTAATTTGCTAATTTGCTGTCTCAACGATCTGTCTAGTATTGACAGTGGGATGTTCAAATCTTCTACTATTATTGTGTGAGAATCTAAGTATTTTGGAGCTCTCTAAGAACTTTCTTTATGAGCCTTAGTGTTCCTGTATTGGGTGCCTGTATATTCAACTTCTTCTTGAGTTGAAACTTTTACCATTATATAATGCTCTTTTTTTGTCTTTTTGTAATCTTTGTTGGTTTAATGTGTGTTTTGTCAGAAACTAGGATTGCAACCCCTACTTTTTTCTGTTTTCCATTTACGTGGTGAATTTTACTCCATCTCTTTATTTTGAGCCTATGTGTATCTTGGCACATAAGATGCGTGTCTTGAAGACAGCATAGTGATGAGGCTTGATTCTTTATTCAGCTTGCCATTCTGTGTCTTTTATTTGGACATTTCATCCATTTACATTTAAGGTTAATACTGTTATGTGTGCATTTGATCCTGTCTTCATGATGCTGGCTGATAATTTTTCAGACTTGTTTATGTGGTTGCTTCATAGTGTCACTGGTCTGTGTACTTCAGTGTGTTTTTGTAATGGCTGGTAACAGGTTTTTTTTTTCTTTTCTTTTCATATTTCTTGCTTCCTTCTGGAGTTCTTGTAATGCTGGCCTGGTGGTAACAGATTTCCTCAGAATTTGCTTGTCTGAAAAGAATCTTATTTCTGCTTCACTTATGAAGTTTAATTTGACCTAAAATAAAATTATGACTTGGAAATTATTTTCTTTAAGACTGTTGAATATTGGCTCCCAATTAGTTCTGGCTTGTAGAGTCTCCACTGAGAGGTCTGCTATAAGTCTAATGAGTTTACCTCTTAGGTGACCTGGCTTTTCTTGCTGTCTTCCCTTAACATTTTTTCTTTCATTTCAACCTTGGAGAATCTGAGGATTACCTGTGTTGGGGTTTATCATCTTGTTAAGTATCTTACTGGGGTTCTCTGCATTTCCTGAATTTGAATGTTGGCCTGTCTTGCTATGTGGGGATGCTCTCCTGCATTATATCCTGCAGCATGTTTTTCCAACTTGCTTCCATTCTCTCTGTCTTTTTTAGGTAAACAAATCAGTTGTAGGTTTGGTCTTTCTTCATAGACCCATATTTCTTGGAGGTTTTGCTGATTCCTTTTTACTTTTCTTCTCTATTATTGTCTGACTGTTTTGTTTTAGAAAAATTGTCTTCAAGCTCTGAGGTTCTTTTCTCCACTTGGTCTATTCTGCTATTGGTACTTGTGATTTTATTGTGAATTTCTCGTGTTGGGTTTTTCAGCTCTGTCTGGTAAGTTATACCCCTCTCTAAACTGGTTATTCTGGTTATCAGCTCCTACATTTTTTAAATCATTATTTTTAGCGTCTTTGCATTGGCTTACAACATGATCCTTTGGCTCAGAGAAGTGTATTACCTACCTTCTGAAGACTACTTCTGTCACTTCAGCCATCTCAGCCTCCACCCAGTTTAGTGCCTTTGCTGGAGAGGTGTTACAGTAATTTGGAGAAGAGGCATTTTGACTTTTTGAGTTTTTTACTGTTCGTGCATTCATACTTTCTCATCTTTTGGAGCTAATCTACCTTTGATTTTTTTTTTTTTTTTTTTTTTGAGACGGAGTTTCACTCTTGTTACCCAGGCTGGAGGGCAATGGCACGATCTCAGCTCACCGCAACCTCCATCTCCTGGGTTCAGGCAATTCTCCTGCCTCAGCCTTCTGAGTAGCTGGGATTACAGGCCTGCGCCACCATGCCCAGCTAATTTTTTGTATTTTTAGTAGAGATGGGGTTTCACCATGTTGACCAGGATGGGCTCAATCTCTTGACCTCGTGATCCACCCGCCTCGGCCTCACAAAGTGCTGGGATTACAGGCGTCAGCCACCGTGCCCAGCCCTACCTTTGATTTTTTAGGCTGCTGACCTTTGAATCGGGTTTTTGTGAGGGTTTTTTGTTGATGTTGTAGTTGCTACTTTCTTCTTGTTTGCTTCTATTTTAATTTGGGCCACATTTCTGTAGGGCTGCTGCAGTATCCTGGGGGATCACTCTAGACTCTAGCTGCCTTGGTTTTTCCTTACCTGGAGGTATTACCAGTGAAGATTGCAAAACAGCAAAGATGATAGTCTGCTCCATCATCTGGGCACCCTTTCCCAAGTGGTACTAACCTTTTGCTGGCCCACACACTCCTGTGGGAGGTGTCTAAAAACCCCTGTTGGGAGGTCTCACTCGGTCAAGAGAGAAGGGATCAGGAATATGCTTAAAGAAGTAGACTGGCTGCTTTTTGGTAGAGCAGGTGTGCTACACTGGGGAGAACCCTTCCTTATCCACACCCCATGGACTCTAGAGCCAGCAGGCTGGAACGGCTAAGTTGACTGAACCACAGAGTTAGCCGCCCCTCCCTCCATGGTCTCTGTCCCAGGGAGAGATCAGAGTTCTGTTTTTATAACCCTGGTTGCAGTTACTGAAATTCCCATAGTGTAGCCCTGCCCAGAGAGGAGGGATGGATCTGGGTCCCACATAAAGAAGAAGTCTGGCCACAATGTGACACAGCAGCTGTGAAGCACTGTGGGGAACTCCTCATTTGGACAGACTGGACTTCCTGGAGCTGGCTGGCTAGAATGTCTGAATCAACCTAACCACATAAATCGCAGCTGCTCCTACCCCATGGAACTCATCTGTCTCAGGCTATCTCCAGCCTAACTGAACTGGCCGACTGGAATTCCAAGCCAGTGCGTCTTAACTTGTGAGGTGCCATGGAAGTGGGTCCTACAGAACAACATTGCTTGACTCTCTGGATTTACTCCCCTTCCTAGGGGAAGGTATGGATGAAATTCCTATCTTGATGGCATTCCAGGTAATGGAGACTATAAAACTTCTGGGTCTCTGTGTGAGCCTGAGTGACTGACTGCTCTGCCAAGACTCCAAACAGCTCTGTGCTTCAGACCCAAGGCCCTGGAGGTATGGGCTCACAAGAGTATCTCCTGATCTGTGGGTTGCAAAGATCCATGGGAGAAGTGTGGTTTCCTGGGCAGGGTTGCACCATCACTCAGTATTTCCCTTGACTGGGTATGAGAGATCCTTTATTCCGTGCTGTATCCTGCCTTGCTTTTTCTCCATGGATTGAGTTGATTGCCTAATCAGTCTCAGTGTGAAAATCTGCATATTTCAATTGAAGGTGCCAGATTCACTCATCATTTTCATTCCTTTCTGTGAGAGATGCAGACCGCAGTTGCTTCTAATCAGACATCTTTGCCCCTCTGAAAGTTTTCATCTTGCACAACTGAAACTACATATCCAATTAATGACTACTCTCCATTTCTCCCTTCTCCTAGTGTCTGAATTCATTTGTGTTGCTATAAAAGAATACTTGAGGCTGGGTAAATTACACAGAAAAGTGGTTGATTTGTCTCATAATTCTGCAGGTACAACAATCATGGCATTAGAAACTGTTTAGCTTGTGGTGAGAAGTGCAGGCTACTTCCACTCATGGGAGAAAGCAAAAGGGAATCAGCATGTGCAGAAATCACATGATGAAAGAGGAAGTAAGAGAAAGGGAGGGAGGGAGGGGGAGAGAGAGAGACAGAGAGACAGAGAGAGAGAAGATGCCAAGCTATTATTTTTAACAACCACCTCCAGAGGAAACTAATAGAGGAAGAACTCACTTATTTCTATGAGTATGGCACCAAGCTGTTCATGAGGAATCCAGCCCCATGATCCAAATACCTCTGACTAGATCCCACCTTTCAACATTGAGAATCAACTTTCAACATGAAGTTTGAAGGGTCAAATATTCAAACTGTAGCATCCAGCCCATAGCAGCCACCATTCTACTATGTCTATGAACTTGATTAATCTGAATAGCCCATATAAGTGGAATTATATAGTATTTTTCTTTCTGTGACTGGGTTATTTTACTCAATAGAATGTCCTCAAGGTTTGTCTATGTTGTAGCATGTTAGAATTTCTTTTCTTTAAGGCTAAATAATATTTTATTGTATGTTTATGCCATATTTTGTTCACTATTCATCTATGATGCATACTTTGTTTATTTCTGCCACATGACTATTGTGAATAGTGTTGCTATGAATATGGATGCGCTATTTTATTATGTTTTTTAAAATTAAAATTGCTTTCACAAATATTTCTAGTTGACAAAATAGTCAAAAATATGCCTAACATCTTCTGAATATACATTTTTAATTTAGCAAATTTTTTTTCAAAGTAACCCCACTTTATTTACCTGTTTACTTTTCTTTGAATAAGGATAGGTCTATCCAATTTGCTATGTGAGTGGATTCTCAGCAGATCCCTTTTCTATGACATAAAGAGCATTTGACACTACCTTTTAAAAAGTGTTATAACACTGTAAGAGGAATATAATTAATAATAGCATATATTTTCAAAAAGCTAGAAGATATTTTATATGCCATAAATCTGTACAGTTATTATGTGTCAGTTAAAAATAAATTTTAGAAGATATAGTGGACTTGATTTATATTTGTAAAAATTCACTTCATCATTCAGTAGGCTGAGATTGTTGGTAGAGAGGCACAGAAAAATTGTCTCTGTAATTTTTTTCCCTTTGTTTATTAAAATGGCTGAAGGAAGTACTTGTTTTCAATATATTTTTCTTGTATTGCCTCCCTTCAGGCATGTGATATGATTATTTATAAGTCTTTTATCCTAAAATGTACTTGCCTATATTTAAAATATTGACCCACACCAATTTCTGCCGATACTCTGTATTTTTGGAAAATACTCTTTGTATTAAAGTTAAATAAAAATATCCTATTCATATTTTAATTAAACATATACTTGCCCTTCTGAACAACACAGTTTAGGTCAACCTAAACTCCATATTTTAAATAGAAAGTACATAAATTTAGAAGCTAGTTTTAGCTGCTTAGATTGATAATAAAGTTAGTTTCTCGGCATGAGATAATTTTATGATGGCAAGGTAGAACCTCCAAACAATTAGTCTTTGTTGTAAATAGATGGAACATTTAAGAAATATATAAGAACCATTTAACAGCTTTAAGGTGTAAATACCCTGTAATTCCTTAGTTTTCTTCAAGCTAAATTAATATGGTCTACAGAGTTCATTGTCAAATAGAGAGAAGGTCCATTGCCACAGGGTGTCACTATTGAATGCTTGTCCTCCACCATCTGACCTGCTGATTGATACAAGCTGCAGGCGAGCCTCTCTGGCCTGGTTCCCAAGGCACAGAGGCATGGTCCTTTACAGAAGGTGATTCTATGGAAACTGTGTTGAGTGTGCGCTCACCCAGCTATCCCTGCTGTATTTCCTAGACCCTGATGTTTAGTGCTCCCTGCCCCCACACCCTCTGAAACACACAGCCATTCTCCTTACAGGTCAGATTAGCTGCCTGTGTGTCATTTATGGGCTTACATAATTTCCCACTTACTCAGGGTCTGGAAACTCAACCAGGGTGCAGTTGACTGCTTTCCGTATCAGCACTCGTAGATTAAGAGGAGTGATTCCATTCACATTCTAGCAACAGATTGTTCTACATCTTCCTCCAAGAGAGCCGTAAAAATTATTTTCTAATTTAATCAATCTCTCTCCTCTAACCCTCAAACAGAAAAACTTAATATTACCCCTTGCTGCAGGCAACTTGAGCACCTTGAAGAAGAATCCTTCTCAGGGAGACGGGGGGAGAAGAAACTTCTTTTATTCTTTACTGGTATGCTTGTGTGTTTGCGTGTGTATCAAGGGATAACTTCCATGTCTTAACAGGAATATTAGCCAAAGATCTCCTTATCACTTTTCCAGCTGTAGCGGAAAAAAAAATGTGTGCAAAGACAGGCTGATGCATACATACTTGTGTATATGAGATGATTACTTTTGTACAGAAACAAGTACCACATGTTATTTAAGGAACATGGCAAAATTATCCTTTCTGAATATATCTCACTGACTGATTTCCTACAGCATATTTATGATTATTTACATTATTTAAGGCACAGTACCTCTTTGAAGAGACATCTTTTAGAATGAAGTTACCCTTGTACAAATAATAGTGGTATCAGTAATAGTTGAACAAAGTTTGTTATTTTTTTTTTCTGGACAGTGGCGATTCGTTATTTCCTATGGATTATACCCTATAATCAAAGGAGCATCATTTAATATACTGGAGGTCATAGCAGGATACTTTTCATGCCTTGCCAGGGGACCAAGGGGGCCAAGATGTATTAATTTGATCAAGTATGTAATATGTGCATACAATGAGTGGAATTGAACATTTTTCATACATAAGCTTATTTAAATATCTCAGTAGTCCCCATGGACAGATAATAGTATTTCAAATAATAAGTTAGAAAACGTGTTCCAAAGACATTGGTTCACAGGACTTGTAATTGGTGGAGACAGGGTTCAAAACACTGGTCAGACTCGTCACCTAGCTCACATCCTCCATTATATGCTACACTCTTTATTTAGTATGAGAAATGTTTCTTTTAATGACAATTACTAAGGATTTTTTTCTTTGGTGGTTTATAAACTGCTTCCACATAACTAATTAAACTTTTTCAATATTTAAGATATTCATAACTATTATTGTTTCCATTTCACAAATAAAGAAAAGAAAAGTTATGAGAAATTGAGTAACTTGACTTGAGATCCCTTAGCTAGTAGAATGAAAGACCAAGGTCTGGCGGCTGCCAAAGCCTTTGTATATGCACACTGGATAGAGCACGTCCCTTGCAAGACCTCTTTAAGAAGGGGCTGTGCAAAAGAATTGGATTCCTCAGGCTATGGCAACCAGATGTGGTTAAATGGTAATTGCATACAATTAAGTGGCTAGGAAATAATTCTGATTACAATTGATTTAGCCAATTGTGTATCATAACTTAATTTTTTTTGAGATGGAGTTTCACTCTTGTTGTCCAGGTTGGAGTACAATGGTATGATCTCGGCTCACTGCAAACTCTGCCTCCTGGGATCATGCAATTCTCCTGACTCAGCCTCCTGAATAGCTGAGATTTTAGGCACCTGCCACCACACCTGGCTAATTTTTTATATTTTTAGTAGAGATGGGTTTTCACTTTGTTGGCCAGAACTCCTGACCTCAAGTGATCCACCTGCCTTGGCCTCCCAAAGTCATGGGATTACAGATATAAGCCACCACGCCTGACCTAATGTAACTTACTTTTAAATACAGACAAATGATATATATAGAACACCAAAGCAACTAAAAGAAATATTCGGTGACATGAAAAAAACATAAAAATTCTGTCAAAGAGGAAATAATAAGATAAACATGAAACTATCTCTTAGGAACCATGAAAACAAAGGAATTGTTACTATGAAATATACCCTGGATTTTTAAAACTTAAATCTCAATTCTTGAGCAGTATTTTTGGAACAGCATAATGTGCTTTCTGACCTAGTTTCGTTCATTAACCAAAGTGTCCTATAAAATTATTTTAACTTTTTCTTTTTTGGTTTTGTGGCTAAAATCATTATAACCACGATATGCTTTCAAAACAAGGACAATCCACTAAACTACAAGTACTCTGGAGCTATTTCCTAGTTTAGAAGGCAGGTCAGTGAATCATTTTTCTTGAATTCACATAGTGTGCTTCATTAGCTTGGAGAACGATAGCCACTATAGCACTTGCACTCCTCCTCTGAAGCAAATAAAAGAAGGAAATGAGGCATATGCTTTTCTCTATGGTTGAACAGTAGCTGAAGCAATGGAACATCATGGACATCAGTGCTAGAAAATCAATTTTACATTTTATGGGGATTTAATAGATATTTAGTAAGCTGTGCCACCTTCCCAGCTCCACCACTAACACTCTACATGCAAGGAGAAACAAAAACAAGCAAGTATTGTCAAATACACATGGATTTAAAGGAAAATTGGAAGAGAAAAGATACAATAAGGATAGTCCTTGAACCTACAGGGCCTCTTGTTTCAGTCAGCAAATCTATTTTATAAGGTTTATGAAAGATCTAATTTTCCCTTCTGATTCACGTTTCCTCAGTGAGAGTCAGAAAAAAATTTCCATGCCATGAGAGTGAACAAATCTCCAAATATGAAGACACTTGCTTTCTTCTTCAAACCCCTCTAATTGGCTCCCCATATGTCTGCTCCTGACCTCCATGTTGCCAAGCCCAGTTGACACCTTGCTGACCTACTTTTGCACTCTTAGCACCATGCCATTCTCTTGGTTTTCCTCCACTCCCTCTAACAGTTAATGTTCAGCTGCAATTGCCAGTTCTTTTCAACACAAATAATAAACCAGAATCACCAAGGATGTGTTCATGGACTCAAATTCTCATCTATAATCCTGGCTATTTCCTCCATACTTGTAAATCCATCATTTGTATTATTCGCAGTTCTCTCAAATTGAATTCTTAGTCTCCCACAAACCTCCCTCTATTGTTTTCCTCTTGTTTTGATCATCTCAGTCAGTGGCAATTTCATCAATCCATTTGCTGAATTCTGAAAACAATGTTATTTCCTAACATAGTCTCCTCATTATATCCCACATCCATTCCACATGTCTCTTTACTTCTACAAGCAATTCATGTTTTTTAATACAACCTGTTTTCTTCATTTCCCTTGAACCTACATTATTATGTTTCTAGTCTGGAAGATTGCAGAAGCCTCCTATTTGGAGATAATGCTTCAATTCCTTCTTCATTTTGAATCCTGACATTTTTTTACAAAGTATAACGTATATCACTTCCACTCTTCCGCACATTAAAACTACTCTGTACAGTAAACCTCTTTTTTTCACTCTTACCCTGGATACCTGCAAGTCATCTCTCCTTTCTCAGGTCAAATCTTATATCTCCATAAAGACCTTTTGCTGTTCTGAAAATTAAATTAAATATATAAATTAAATCCCTCTCATTATAGTGTCTCATAGAAACTTTGTGACACTTAAGCACAAAATTTTAGCTCAAGACTAAAGCTGAAAATAGAACAGTACTCTCTCTTCTAAGGAGAGCTTCTGTACTTAACGAGATGTACTCATACCAATTTTTCAATCATCAACTCTCGTCACTAAACACTAGAGGCAATAAATAAATAAATGAATAAATGAAAATTAGTGTTTTAAAATTCACTGACCAGATATTCCCTTCCTTGTTGACAAAGAAGCAGAGATTCTTACACTCACACCACTTGAAGTAAAATGAAGTGTTAAAAGACCATTTCACCACACCAAAATTAATACAAATAGTTATTCTGAAGGAGTGACCACTGCAATGCAACTAAATTATGAATATAACAATTTAAATGTAGTACTATGTTTTAGGAAATATGAAATATTTTTAATGGTGGATACATTTTTAAAAATACCAAGAAGAGTATTAGCTTAAATCAGAGTTATAGGGTGGTTATTAGAAATCAAAAGTGAAAGTCTGTGGTTTCATATGAAATCTGTCCTAGAAAATTAGCCTTGGAACCTCAGGAAGCCAAGTGAGTGAAACCTTACACTTTTACAGAGAAATAGAGCAGGATGCTCAAGTGGTACCAGATTGACTGTTTCTTCCTAGGAGAAGTCAACACAATCTCTGGAGAAAAGCATCCCACTACAGAGGATCCCAGTGGCTCAATTACAACAGCTGTAGTCGTTGAAGACATTCACTCTTCATAATGCCTCTCTCATAGAACCTCCAGACCATGGAGGATCCAGAAGAGAGCAAACTTAAAAAGATGCATAGAAGTGCAAAGATGGGAATAATACTGTATTGTATATCCAGATGAATGTGAGATTTTTAAATGGATATGAGATTGTGCTGGGACTAGATGTTTCAAGGTCTAAAATGAAACAATTTCTCTACCTTAAAAAGCCATGAAACTTATGCATCTGCCTGAGATACTCTTAATGACAGGGGAAAGGAATTCAACAGATTATTTTTAAAATCAGGAGTAGGAGAAGAATAAAACTTTATCTTAGTTATGTCAAACCAAGTTCTGTCCATTTAAGAAACTGTTACATACATCTCTGAGAATTATTTTTTAATATTCACCTGTCTTGTTAGATTACGTATTAGTTCATCCTAACATTGCTAAAACTGCCTGAGATTGGGTAATTTGTTAAAAAAAAATGTTTAATTTACTCACAGTTTCACATGGTTAGAGAGGCCTCAGGAAACTTACAATCATGGTAGAAGATAAAGGACATGCCAATACATTCTTCACAAGGCGGCAGGAGACAGAGAGAAAGAAAGAGAGAGAGAGAGAGAGAGAGAGAGAGAGAAATGATAAGTGCCACTTTTGAACCATCAGATCTCATCAGAACTTACTCAGTATCATGAAAATACCAGTGGAGAAATTGCCCCCATGCTCTAATCACCTTTCACCAGCATCCTCCCTTAACGTGGGGATTACTATTTGAGATGAGCCAAACCATATCATTATGCCCCTGGTCCCTTCAAAATCTTATGTTCTTCTCACATTTCAAAACACAATCATCCCTTCCCAATAACTCCCCAAAGGCTGAATTCATTCTAGAATTAACTCAAAATCCAAGTCCAAAATTTAATCTGACACCAGGCAAGGGTTTTCTGCCTATTAGTCTGTACAATGAAAAACAAATTAGTTAATTCCAACATACAATGCGTGTATTAGTCCATTGTCAGATTACTGAAAAAGACATACCTAGCCTCAATTTGCAAAAGAAAGAGGTTAAACTGGACTCACAGTTCCACTTGCCTGGGGAGGCTTCACAATCATGAGGGAAGGCAAAGAGGAGCAAGTCACATCTTAGGTGAATGGTAGCAGGCAAACCAAGAGCTCCTGGAGAGAAACTCCCATTTTTAGGATCATCAGATCTCATGAGATCGATTAAATATCATGAGACCAGCATGGGAAAGGCCTACTCCCATAATTCAGTCATCTCCCACCAGGCCCTTCCTACAACACGTGGGAATTATGGGAGCTACAAGATAAGATTTGGGTGGGAACACAGAGCCAAACCATATCAATGGGGATACAGACACTGGGTAAATGTTTCCATTCCAAATGGGAGAAATTGACCAAAACAGAGGAGCCACAGGCCCACATAACTCTGAAACCCAGCAGAGAACTCATTAAATTGTAAAGCTCCAAAATAATAATCTATGACTCCATGTCTTACACCTAGGGCACACTGATGCAATGGGAGGACTCCCAAGGTGGGCAGCTCCACCACTGCGGCTCTTCAGGTACAGTCCCCATGGCTGCTTTCATGGGCTAACGTTGAGTGACTGTGGCTTTTCCAAGCACACAGTGCAAGCTGTTGGTAGATCTATCACACAGCTCCACTAGTCAATGCCCTAGTGGGGACTATGTGTGGGGGCTCCAACCCCACATTTCCCTACTTCATTGCCCTAATAGAAGTTCTCCATGAGAAGTCTGTTCCTGCAGCAAACTTCTCTCTTGACATCCAGGCATTTTCACAACCCTCTGAAATCTAGGTGGAGGTTCCCAAACCTCAACTTTTGTCTTTCTGCAAACCTGCAGGCCCAACACCATGTGGAAGCTGCCAAAACATAGGGCTTACATCATTTGAAACCATAGCCAGAGTTGTACCTTGGCCTCTTTTAGCCTGAACTGGAACTACAGTGGCTAGGACACTGAACACCATGTCCTGAGGCTGCACAGAGCAGTGGGAGTTCTGGGCCTGGCTCACAAAATCACTTTCTCCTCCTAGGCCTCTAGGCTTGGGATGGGAGGGGCTGCCATGAAGATCTCTATAATGCCCTGCAGATAACTGCCTCATTGTCTTGGCTATTAAAATTTAGCACCTCATTATGCAATTTTCTGCAGCAGGCTTGAATTTCTCCCCATAAAATGGGGTTTTATTTTTTCTTTTCTACCACATGGTTAGGCTGTGAATTTTCCAAAATTTAATGCCCCAGTTCCCTTTTAAAAATAAGTTCCAATTTCAGATGATTTCTTTGTGAATGCATGTAACTATATGCTTTCAGAACAAGCCAGGTCATATCTTGATTGCTTTGCTGCTTAGAAATTTCTTCTGCCATTTCTTCTGATTTAGGGTATCTAAATAATCTCTCTGAAGTTCAAAATTCCACAGATCTCTAGGGTAAGGGCACAATGCCAGCAGTCCTTTTCTAAAGCATAGAAAGAGTGGCCTTTGCTTCAGTTCCTGATAAATTCCTCATCTCCATCTGAGACAATCTCAGCTTGGACTTCATTGTCCATACCGCTATCAGCATTTTGGTAAATACCCTTCAACAAGTCTCTGGGAAGTTCCAAATTTTCCCATATCATTCTGTCTTCTCCTGAGCCCTCCAAACTGTCCCAACCTCTTCCCATTACCCAATTCCAAAGTTTCTTCCACATTTTCAAGTTATCTTTATAGTAATACCCCACTATCCTGGCACTGATTTTCTGTATTAGTTTATTCTCACACTGCTCTAAAGATCTACCTGAGACTGAGTAATTTATTTAAAAAAGAAAAGGTTTAGTTGACTCACAGTTTCACATGGTGGGGGCGGAAGGGCTCAGGAAACGTACGGTCATGGTGGAAGGTGAAGGAGAAGCACATTCTTCGCAAAGAGGCAGGAGAAAGAGAGAGCAAAGGGAGAAGTGCCACTATTAAACCATCAGATCTCATGAGAAGGTACTCACTATCATGAGAACAGCAAACGGAAATCATCCCCATGATCCAGTCACCTCCCACCAGGTCCCTCCCTCACATGTGGGGATTACAATTCAAGATGAGACTTGAGTGGAGGCAGAGAGCTAAACTATATCAGATTACATTTCCCATAAGAGTGGAAGTCATGCTTGATACCTTCATCAAAAAATATTGAGTTGGGTATTATTTTTTGATACTTCCATCTCAGATATAAATACGTTGGCAAAGACGGTTCAAGAAAACCATTAGAAAAAAGGTAGTGTTAAGTCAAATTCTGATAAACATGAATTTTCTCATTTCTACTTCTTCAGTTTGTTAAAAAAGATGCATGACAAAACAGTAATATAATTTAAGAATTTAAAAATTGAGACACAGGTTTGTTTTCTCTCAAATATTTCTAAAGTGGTAATCTTGGCTCACTCACAGAAGTCATTTGAGCAAACCTACAATTTTAGTCATATATTACTATATGTCATACTAACTGCAAATTTTGTGCCTTAGAATGATAATGATATATTAATGCTCATGTTTCTGTATAGTCCACATTCTATATTCTACATAAGCTTGTGCATGCACATGTGTTTGTAAACTTACACACAGACACAATGTTAATATCCAAAGAATGATTTTGTTAGCAAATTTCTGTATTTCATGATTATATGGTTATAATACTGTATTTATCTTCTACAAAATGACTAGATATGTTAAATCTAATGCTTAGAATACTACTGTACAAGGTTATTTCCATAACTAATTTTAATTAAAGTATGCATATTGAAATGACTTAAATCTACTCTGTATAAATTACTATAAGGCATAGTAAAAGTTCACACAAGCTAGCTGGGCATGGTGGCACATGCCTGTAATTCCAGCTACTCAGGAGGTTGAGGCAGGAGAATTGCCTGAACCCAGGAGGCGGAGGTTGCGGTGAGCCGAGATCACACCATTGCACTCCAGCCTGGGTAACAAGAGCGAAACTCTGTCTCCAGAAAAAAAAAAAAAAAGTTCACACAAGCAAGAGAACTCAGAGCCACTCATAAAGGCACCATCTGTATATAAAATAATGAAAAACAAAAATGAGGTGAGGGCCAAGATTGCTGACTAGAAGCAGCTAATGTGCACTGCTGTCACAGGGAGAATAGAAAGTGTTGACTAAATAGTATATTTTCAGTGGAAACATATAGGTAAATACCTTGTGATTCATCAAGGAGTGCTATGTGGAGTCTGGCAGAACCACTACTCAGGCACAGGTGGAGTCCCAGGAAACTCAGATCCTTGGGCATCCCAACACTAGTGGCTGCCACTCTGGCAAATGGGGAGGTTAGAATTCCTTATATGCCACCAAGAAAGCTGAATCCAGGGGCCTGAACAGAGAAGGTCTGTAGGTGTCACCTCCATTGCACCTTGCAAGATAAATTGCACTGCCCTGAGACTCCAGCCATTCCCCTCTGGGGCTCTCAGGCCAGTAGCAGCTACACACCTATTTTGGACAGAGCTCCCAGCTGGAGGGGTGAGCCACCAACTTTGCTATCTTGCAGCCTTTGCCATTGCTATCTTCAGGCTCTGGAGAGTCTGAGGTGACAAGGGACAGGTACAGACCTGCAGCACAGTACAATTACCCCATGAAAATGTAGCCACACTGTTTTTAACATGTGTCCCTATTGATCCCATTTCTCCTCACTGGGTGGCCAGAACCTTCATTCCTGGGACTCAATCCAACTTCCTCTTAGGTTTTTGGGCTGGCTGCATCTCTGCACCAACTCTCCAGAGTTCCCAGGGACTAGGGACTGGTGCAGACCCTCAGCACAGTGCAGATGTTCCACAGAAGAGTGGCCAGACTGTTCTCCACGCAAGTCCCTGTCCTCACTTCTTCTCATTAGGCAGGGCCTCATGACCTGGGACTTCAACACGCCTACCCTGTCCCTAATGAACATTTCAATCAGAGGCAGCACATTTCTCTGAGGAGGAAATCCCAGAATCAGTTGACAACCCTTCTGCCATTGCAGCTGCGTTTGTACCACCCTAACTGCCCTTGGGCTGTGGAAAGAACAAAAAGACCTAGCTAGTCACTATCCTGGCACCCTCAGCACTCAGTAGCCACCAAATGGAAAGGAATCAAATTTCTCTTCTCTGGAACCCCCACCCCCCTACTCTTCACCAGGTAGGGTCACCAGCTCAGAACCACAGAACAGCTGCCCCACCTAAAAGCTGAGCACAACTACTGGAAGTAGCTCTGAGTTTCCCTGGGAAGAGGTTGCCAGAGACAACCAACAACACCTTAGCCAGTGCCACAGGAGCAGTTCTGCCCCTGCTGCACTCAGTTGGGGAAAGAAAGAAGGCATCTGAGGGCTTCACCCAAGCTAACAGCATGCCACAGCCACCGTACGGAGAGGAAACCAGTCTTTCCTCCCTATGAGCCTTCAACTTCTGCTTCCTAAGAAGCAGAACTCCTAGCTTGGGCCAGTAGTAGAGCTGCCATACACCCTGGCTGAACACACCCAGTAGTAGTGGCTCCTAATTTCTTGGAAGGAAAGCTCCCAGTGGCAACCAAAAGCCCTCTGACACTACCTCTGCAGTGGAAATGCCATTGCTGTCCTTGGACTGAGGAAGAAGCAAAGATCCTGAGTGCTTTATCTATACCTCCAGCAACCTGCAATTGCCCTAAGGAGAGGAGGAAAGTTTGTCTCCCATGGGTTTCACCTCTTCCCCCGGCTTGTCACCAGTTTTAAGAAAACTATTTTAAAATTTATATGAAACCCAAAAAAGTGCCCTAATAACCAAGGCAATCCTAAGCAAGAAGAACAAAGCTGGAGGCATCATGTTAATTGACTTCAAACTTAAATACAAGGCTACCAGAGCCAAACCAGCATGGTACTCATACAAAAACAGATACATAGACCTATCGAAGAGAATAAATGCATAGACCAATCAAACAGGGAGTACAGAAATAAGACGACACACCTAAAACCATCTAATCTTCGGCAAAGCTGACAAAAACAAGCCTTGGAAAAGACTTCCTATTCAAGAAATGGTTCTGGGATAACTGGCTAGCCCCACACAGAGGATTAAAACTGGTCCCTTCCTTACATCATATCCAAAGATCAACTTGAGATGGATTAAAGACATAAAGGCAAAACCTAAAACTATTTAAAAAAAAACCCTGGAAGATAACCTAGGACATACCACTCTGGACATAGGAACTGACAAATATTTCATGACAAAGATGCTAAAAGCAATTGCAACATAAACAAAAATTGACAAATGGGATCTAATTAAACTAAAGAGCTTCTGCACAGTGAACAAACAAACAAAAAACTATCAACAGAGTAAACAGACCAACTACAGAATAAAGACAATTTTTGCAAACTATGCTCTGGCAATGGTCTAATATCCAGCATCTATGCAAAACTTAAACAAATGTACAGGCAAAAAACAATCCCATTAAAAAATGGACAAAGCACATGAACAGACATTTTTCATTTTTTCTCTATTTTCTTTTTTTATTATACTTTAAATTCTGGGGTACATGTGCAGAATGTGAAAGTTTGTTACATGGGTATAGAGGTGCCATGGTGGTTTTTTGCATCCATCATCCCATCATGTACATATGTACATTCGGTATTCCTCTTAATGCTATCCCTCCCCTAATCCCCACCCAATGCTATTCTTCAGTCAACACCCTAATGTCACTATTAAAGGAAGTAGAGGAGCAAAATTAAACAATTTCAAAAGCGAGCAGAAGACAAGAAATAACTAAGATCAGAGAAGAACTGAAGGAGATAGAGACACAGAAAACTCTTCAAAATATCAATGAATCCAGGAGCTGGTTTTTTGAAAAGATCAACAAAATAGATAGACTGCTAGCCAGACTAATAAAGAAGAAAAGAAAGAAGAATCAAATAGATGCAGCAAAAAATGATAAAGGGATATCACCAACCATCTCACAGAAATACAAACTACCATCAGAGAATACTACAAACAACTCTATGTAAATAAACCAGTAAATCTAGAAGAAATTGATAAATTCCTGGACCCTTACATACTCCCAAGACTAATCCAGGAAGAAGTTAAATCACTGAACAGACCAATAACAAGGCCTGAAATTGAGGCAGCAATTAACAGCCTACCAACCAAAAAAAAGTCTAGGATGAGACAGGTTCACAGCCGAATTGTACCAGAGGTACAAAGAGGAGCTGATACCATTCTTTCTGAAACTATTCCAAAGAATAAAAAAAAGAGGAATTATCCCTAATTCATTTTATGAGACCAACATCATCCTGATACCAAAACCTGGCAGAGACACAACTAAAAAGTAAATTTCAGGCCAATATCTCTGATGAACACTGATGCAAAAATCCTCAATAAAATACTGGCAAATCAAATCCAATTGCACATTAAAAAGCTTATCTATCACAATCAAGTTGACCTCATCCCTGGGATGCAAGGCTGGTTCAACATACACAAATCTATAAATGTGATCCATCACATAAACAGAACCAAAGACAAAAAACACATGATTATCTCAATAGATGCAGAGAAGGCCTTCAACAAAATTCAATAGCACTTTATGCTAAAAACTCTCAATAAACTAGGTATCAATGGAATGTATCTCAAAATAATAAAAGCTATGTATGACAAACTCACAGCCAATATCATAATGAATGGGCAAAAACTGGAAGCAATCCCTTTGAAAACTGGCACAAGACAAGGATGCCCTCTCTCACTGCTCCTGTTCAACATAGTATTGGAAGTTCTGGCCAGGGCAATCAGGCAAGAAAAAGAAATAAAGCATATTCAATTAGAAAGGAAGTCAAATTGTCTCTATTTGCAGACAACATGATTGTATATTTAGAAGACCCCATCATCTCAGCCCAAAATTTCCTTAAGCTGATAAGCAACTTCAGCCAAGTCTCAGGATACAAAATCAATGTGCAGAAATTGCAAGCATTTCTAGACACCAGTAATAGACAAACAGAGAGTCAAATCATGAGTGAACACCTATTCACAATTGCTAAAAGGAAAATAAAATACCTAAAAATACAACTTACAAGGGATGTGAAGGACATCCTCTTCAAGGAGAACTACAAACCACTGCTCAAGGACACAAACAGATGCAACATCCCATGCTCATGGTTAGGAAGAATCAGTATTGTGAAAATAGTCATACTGCCCAAAGCAATTTATAGATACAATGCTATCCTCATCAAGCTACCATTGACTTTCTTACAGAATGGAAAAAAACACATTAAACTTCATATGGAACCAACCAAGAGCCTGTATGCCCAAGACAATTCTAAGCAAAAAGAACAAATCTGGAAGTATCATGCTACCTGACTTCAAACTCTACCACAAGGCTACAGTAATCCAAACAGCAATGGTACTGGTACCAAAACAGAGATATAGACCAATGGAACAGAAAAGAGGTCTCAGAAATAATGCAACACATCTACAACTGTCTAATCTTTGACAAACCTGACAAACACAAGGAATGGGGAAAGGATTTCCTATTTAATACATGGTGTTGGAAAAACTGGCTAGCCATATGCAGAAAGCTGAAACTGGATCCCTTCCTTACATCTTATAGAAAAATTAACTCCAAATGGATTAAAGATTTAAACATAAGCCCTAACGCCATAAAAACCCTAGGAAAAAACCTAGGCAATACCATTCAGGACATAGGCATAGGCAAGGACTTCATGACTACAACACCAAAAGCAATGGCAACAAAAGCCAAAATAGACAAATGGGATCTAATTAAACTAATGAGCTTCTGCACAGAAAACAAAACAAAACAAAACAAAACAACAACAAAAAACAAAACACTATCATTACAGTGAGCTCACAACCACCAGCATGGGAAAAATTTTGTTCAGTCTACCCATCTGACAAAGGACTAATATCCAGAATCTACAAAGAACTTAAACAAATTTACAAGAAAAAAACAACTCTAGCAAAAAGAAGGTGAAGAACAGATACTTTTTAAAAGAAGACATACATGCAGTCAACAAGCATATGAAAATTACTCAACATCACTGATCATTAGAAAAATGGAAATCAAAACCACAACGAGATATCATCTTATGCCAGTCAGAACTGCTATTATTAAAAAATAAAAAATAAGAGATGCTAGCAAGGTTTTGGAGAAAAGGAAATGCTTATACACTGCTAGTGGGAATATATTAGTTCAACCATTGTAGAAAACAGTGTGGCTACTCCTCAATGAACTAAAAACACAATTACCATTAGACTCAGCAATCTTTTTATTGGGTATATACCCGAAGGAATATAAATTATTCTACTATAAGGACACATGCAGTTGTATGTTGATTTCAGCACTATTCACAATAGTCATGACATGGAAGTAACTTAAATACCCATCAACAAAAAACAGGATAAAGAATATGGGAGCTAAATGATGAGAACACATGGACACAAAGTAGGGTAGAGCAGATAATGGTGCCTACTTGAGGTTGGAGGGTGGAATGAAGGAGAGAGTCAGAAAACATAACTATTGGGCACTATACTTTATACCTAGATGACAAAATAAACTGTGCAACAAACCCCCATGATACAAGTTTTCCTATAAACCCGCATGTGCACCCTGAACCCTAAAAATGTTAAAGGAAAAGGAAGAAAATGGTAGAGTATATTTCACCAGAATATAGCCAATGCCGTGAAATATTTGGCACACTCAAAGTTTGGAAAATAGGAAAATGAGACAGAATTCTGGCAAGATTTTATAGTAATTATATTTTTTCAAGGCTGAAAGACATTTATGGAAACAAAGAGGTGTGGCCCAAATTTTAAATTTAAAATGGTATTCAACTTCATGAATGTGTCACATTAAGAACAATTTCAACTCGACTTTAATTTCTATGCACTTAGCTTTAATGCCACTTGAAATTACAGAAGCATAGTTTTCTTTATCCATTTTCATTTCTTTTTCATTGATATTCCTGCTGTGCCACTGATTATAATAATTACATAGATTTATGTTTTAATCTATGACCATTTCATATCAAAGATCATGCAATATGCTTCTTAAAATAATAATTACATAACAGACATCTGCTGTGACACCTTTAGATTGCATGACAGTTGATAGTTACTAATGAAGTAATGAACATTAGAGTTTCTCCTTCATTATAAAACATTAAATTAGTGAAACAGTTTACCTAGTCTTCAGTACTGCAGGTATAAAACTTATATTTTCAAGCAGAGTATCTATTAGGCAAACTTTCATTATTTTCTCTAATATTTCCAGCTTTGCAGCTGGGAGTGTACTTCTGGCATATGTTATAAACTCAAAAAAATTAGATGATTTTTTTTTAATTTTTACAATGTTTTTTAAACATTCCTAAGGGGAAAAAAATCAGTTCAATGCTAGGAAACAGAAGATCTGCACACCTCATAGATGGTCCAGTTATGTTCTATATATGACACAAAATGTTCCAATATTTAATCAGAAAATGACTTTATGGCCTTTCTTGACTACGGACAACATAATTTTGGAAAAGCTAGAGAGAAAAGAAGTGTGAAAAAACCATTGCTTTTGTTTATCCACAAAGGTGTTTAATGAATGTCAGCTAAATAGCTCATTTTATGTAAGATGATATCCTACATAAAGAGCACTGCCTAAGTGAGAATTGTGCTAGTTGGCTTTGCAGCCTGCCTTTTACTGGTAACACCTGGTAAAACAGATATATTATCAGGTTAATATCTTAAGAAAGAAAATTGATTAACTGATAAATCTGTTATAGACAGAAGCCTGTGATTATCTATTAAAGAAACCATTGAATGTCTTTAGTTAACAGACTAAAAACATCACCAATCACTTTGGAACAATTTGAGTATTTTAGTGACAGACAAGAAAGGTCATAAGTAAGAGCAAAATGAACCTACCTATCAGAGTTTAGTCATGTCAACAAGAAAGTCATTAAACTATCCCTTATTTGAAACACACAACATCAGAAAATTAAGAATTTTTCTGGACCTGTTTGTCAATTTATAAAAATATCCAAACATTTCTGCTTTGTATTTTGGCCTTCAGATTTTAAAATGGCATTGTGACTCAAAACAATTTTTTTCTTCAATTTAGATTTTTATTACTAAAATAGTTACTTTTAATCTGGTTATTTTAAAGTATTTCCTGAGTAATTAATTTTTTTATAAATCCTAATATTATAAATCCTGCACACAAAGCTAAATTTTAACGTGGTTTAAGAAAATATATTTTACTTCTTCACAGACTTCTTAATGTTTTCGATTTCTTGGGTAGGTGAAGATATAGGATTTTAAAAAAAAATTTACCTACTAATTTTATTCTATTCTGCTACTGTCGATAAAGGCATTTTAGCTTAATCTTTTTCATATCTCACACATAGTGTGTTAACATGGCATTGGAATATTTTGATTATTGAATTAAACATCTGTGATAAGAAAACTGTAGTAATTCTACAAACATGTATGCATAAGTTTAGCACAGATCCTTCTCCATTTGCCTTGTCCTCTGACCATAGCCGCATTACGTTTTTTTCACTTATTTTTTTGCAGAATAAGCCTCAGATATGTTTTTTATCTGCATCCGACTAAAACGCTGCTGTTTCCCCTACACTCCAATGTGTGCTTCTTTGGGATGCTAATAGTCTCCTTTTGTAGATTTCATCACACGTATTTGAAATTTGTAGTTGCCCTCATAAGCAGAAAAAGGACTACATTTGTCAAATGCCTCTAGGAAACAGGGGCTCAAAAAAAGCTGAAAAGGGCTTCACTGTCTCTGACCAATATTGGGGAGGATGAGATAAAATAATAACTTTTCTCTTCATGACACACTTTTTTTATGCTTTTCTTACATTGCATTCCTCTTCGGACAATCTGAAATTCAAATTGATAAGACAGATGTGACATCATCCTGGCATTTCTCTCTTCATTTAAAAGTTCACCACTCCAGTAGGAAAATGGCTAATTAATTTGGCCACCTGACAGTTTAAGATTAATTACACAAAATGCAAAGCTGTTGGTTATCAAGCAAACAGACCCTCCCAGGCAATATCTTATTTTATACTAACCTAGAAAAAAACCTATTTGACTTTTAAAAATAGATTTTTTAAATCTATTTTGAGAAGTGTCCTCAAAATACAATTATAAAACCATGATTTTTTATTTTTAAAAAACCTTTCTCTATGTTGTCATTTTAAAACTCTATAGCTATTATTTATTTTTCACTAAAATCACTTTTATCTAATAGTAATATGATTATAATAGAATAATGAAACCTCTCTTTACTTCAGCATAGCATAATTGTTATTTCTCAAATCATATTCTTCTTAAAAAGATAGGGATTTAAGAAACCTTACCGTTTAGTTGGGAGTTTAGAGCCGTAAAAGATGGTTTATTTTCTGAATGTGTAAATGATGTTACATTTATTCATTTTAAACTTTCTTTAAAATAAAACTTTCTCTGATCAGATTATTATATATCAGGAGAATATTGTCCATTTTTTATTCAGTCAGTGTACAGTTACTGAATTCAGATGCAAAAAATAACTAAGTTTCTGACCATCCATCCACATGAGCATTCTGAAGAAGGCACTACTGTAAATTTTAGAAAGAAGATCAGCTTTCCAAATTTCCTCTCATTTCTTCTTCACTCTGGGAGAAGAGCCTCCAGACATAGGTAGCCTGTTGACTTAAGATCTTAGTGAATTGCTTTTGGAGCTCATCAAAGACCCTCAGGTTATTTCTTTGCCTAGCAGGAGGAACATCCGGTTTCTATCATTTTATTTTGTCACTTGCAAAAGGAAGAAAATATATCTATGTCAAAATAACTGACTAGTGCTCTTCGAAAATGTTAAGGTCATAAAAGGTGTGGAAAGCCTGAGGGACCATCACAGATTGGAGGAGATTAAATGCAAGATGGGATCTTGGAACTGAAAAAGCATTTTAATCAAAATACTAATGAAAAATCAGAGTAAGTTATGTAGATCATAGCATTCTACAGATAATAATATTTTGGTTTCGGTCATTGTATGATGCCTATATTAGATCTTAACATCAGGAGAAGTTGGGTGAGGATATATAATAACTCTCTATGATTTTGTCACTTCTATATAAGTCTAAAATTCATTTAAAATAAGGTGTTAATTTTTAAAAAACAAATGGAAAAATCTCTTTGTCCAAAATGAGCATTTCTCAGTGTTATTATAAGATCTTTTTTCCAAAGTCAACTTAAATTACTTTTTAATTGATAAAAATTATAGTTTTATTTTACATACAATGTTTAATTTGCAAGAATGTGTTATCTAGAGGAGCTCTATTTCAGCAATGCAACACAAAATAGATTCATTAATTTGATTTTTAATTTCAGATATTATTGAAAATCTAGTTCCACACCGATATTCTGAAAAACATGGAATTACTATTTTTACAGCTATTTTATTTGATATGGAATATACTAGAAGGTGAGAAAAGAACAGTAGCAATGGCTCTCAGGACTCTGACTGTCTCTCTAAACTTCTGTCAGTAGGATAGAGGAAAGTGGATAGAAACTGGCCATTTGGTTGCCCAGAACTTTGTCAATGAAAAAGCCAGAGGGCACTTCCTACTGGTGGCAACTGTCACTGGGGATGGGCTGCTAAGGATTCTTATTCCTCAAAATGTCACAGTAAGGAAATTACCTAATGAAACCCCCAGACTCAAGAATCAGCCCTTGAGACCCACTAAGACGCTACAGAAGAAAGATTCTCTATTCAGAAGCTGGCAATTTGTTCTCTAAAGGGACAGGCAGTAAATACTTTAGGCTTACAGGCCATAGTGTCTCTGTTGCAACTACTTATCTTTGCCATTGCAGACTAAAGCAGCAATGAACACTAAGGAAACACATGGTTGTGGCTGTGTCCCAGTAAGACTTTACTTACAGAATAATGTGGTGGGTTAGATTTGACCCTTTGGCTGTAGTTAGCTGTACCCAGCTCTATTTCATATTCAAAACCTGGAAATTCTGAGTAAGCTATAAAACCAACAAACTTCTTGCAGATTTTTAAGAATCACTGTCGCCAGAAAAGTTGTCTAGAAAATCTTCTGAGACAAAATTAGATGAAAAGGCATGGAAACATTATCTGAGCACTTCTTTACACAGCCTACATTATAACATGCCTCTCTTATGTCATAAATGAAACTAAAGGATAGTTTTGTGTAACAGAAAAAAACATCAATATTTTAAACAAGCCAACTTGTATTCTAGTTGTGACTATCACTTACTAATTGGGGAAGTTCTTAAAATCTTTGACCTTTCATTTCTCTTATCTATAAAACAAAAATAAAATACATTTCTTAAGGGGTAAGAATTATGTCAATATATAAATGGCTTGTATATGAACTAAGGACCTGCATTTTTTTGAATCAACATGAAATAACTTGAGAAACATTATTCCAGCATTTCTAAAGTCATAAAATACAGTCACCCTTCTGTATCTGTTGACTCTGCATCTATAGATTCGACGAGCCACAGATCAAATATATTTGGACAAAATAAGAATAACAATAAAATAATAGAAAATAATACAAGTGTAAAAGGCAATACAGCCTAACAACTACTTATATTGTATTTACATCATATTAGGTATTATAAGTAATCTAGCAATGATTTAAAGTGTACAGGAGGATGTGTGTAGGTTATATGCAAATAGTACAACATTCTGTATAAGGAACTTAAGAGTCTGCAGAATTTGGTATCCACTGGGGGTCCTGGAATAATTTCCCTGACACATACTGAGAAAAGACTGTAATGCAATCTCTATTTTAATCTCTTAGAGAACAGTGAAGGTAATGCACTTCATAATATCCAGCAACTCTCCCTACCAGACTCTTTTTTTCTCTTCCACAAATTGCTTACCTGTAGCAAATGATTTAGAGCTTCTCTAAATCTACAAAAGTCTCCCAGATTATTTTTCTCTTTCCTCTTTTTCTCCCAACTCTTTCTTAAGGATGTTGATTTCCCTTCTCTGGCTTTTATTTTTTCCCCTGATCTATACATTTCTTTCTGTAATATTATTCAATTTGCTTATTTTGTATGTTAATTGATTAATGTTGATTTCTCCATGGAAGAAAAACATTATGAGGAAATGAATGGTTTCTCTTTTGTTCACTTGATATGTCTCACAAGCCCAGAATAGTGCCTAGCACAGAATGGGCACTTAACAAGTATTCGTGAATAAATAAATGAAGGAATACATTCTTGTAATTTCATATTGTAGCAGTCTTAGGAATCAATTTGGTAAAGATTAAATACTTCTTATGTTGGAAGGGGAATAAGAAAGAACAGAAATTGAAATTGGAAATTCAAATTTATTTTGGGGACACTGAGACAACTTTTATGCTAGAATATGTTAACTTCAATGTTAATATATACTATTTGACATATAGAAGCCTCCAAAGTAGAAAATTTTTCACATAGATTTGTATCATTTTTTAGTCTTTTTATACGAACTCAATTTATCTATCACATCACTTCTGCATAGCTATGTAAAACTTTAGTCTGACTGTTTTTTTTTTCCTTCTGGTCATGGTAGAATTATAAGGATCTGGTTAATCCTCCTAACAGAAACAAGTGAAAAACAAGACTAAATGTATGCAGCAATGGATTTTAAGTTATTGAATATCAGGGTAAAACAGTGATCCCTGAGACACAGGAGACAAACAAGGTCAGCCCTAAGATTGCCCTAACTTGCCATCTAGAGAAAGTTTTCAAGAAATGGCAGAGTAGAAGAACCCAGCTGGAGCTAGTAGTCAATCTCTCTGAATTGAGGATATTCAACTAGGAGTCCAGGGAGACCAAGCAGGTCGGGCAGACTAACAGAAAGGAGCAGAAGTATGGAGAGAGAACTCTGGAAACTTGAAGTTCTCTTTACAGTCTTTAGCTGAGCATTTATCAATGTATTGATGTGAGAAAACTATCCAAGAAAGAACCTTTGAAAGGATTAGGGGAAACAATTGCCAGGGCTCACATATGAGGAATGGATTTCAATCAGCCAGAGTGCAGAACCTTACGTAATTATACGACACTGCATATAGTGTTCAGAAAAGTTCTGTCTCAGTAGTGGGGCAAATTTAATCCTAAACTAAAATGCTTCTCCAATACTCCCCCTGCAAAACACACAAAAGGCAAGAATTAAGAAGATCAATTTTTCATGTAACTAAGTTGTATCCCAGATAAAAAAGTTTAATGTTTATTGAGATGCAAAAAGGCCTAGTACCCAACAATTTAACATTTGTAGTATTTATCATAAATTAAAATTATCATTTATGCAAAGCAGCATGCAAATAGTACCTATAATTAGGAGGAAAATAAATCACTTGAAATCTACTAACAAATGACAGGGATAAAAGGATTAGAATAAAGAAACATAAAAATAATTATTATAACTATACTGCATTTGTTCAAGAAGCTAAAGGACAGACTGAGTATATTAAGGCAAGACATGAAAAAATATTAAGAAAAAATCCAAATCAAACTTTAAGAGGTGAAACTAAATGTCTAAAATGAAAACGTACTGGGTGGGATTAATGGCACAATGTACATTAGAAAAGAAAACATCAGTAAACAAAAAGGTATAGCAATAAAAATTGTCTGAAAGTAAACAAAGAGACGAAAAAAATAAGAAAAAATGATCAATTATCCATAGGACAAGTTTTAAGCATCCTATCAAATATACTAATTGAGTTCATGAAAGAGAGATGGAGAAAAGGAGATGGGAAAATATATAAAGAAATAATACAGAATAAATTTCCAGGTTTGATGAAAATTATAAATTGACAGATTCAAGAATCTCAATCAACTGGAAATGTAATAAATATGAAGAAAACTATGCAAATGCATATTACAGTCAAATTATATAAAACCAGAGCAGATCTTAAAAGCAAACATAAAAGGATGACTTTTTTTATAAACATAAAAGCTTAAAAATTATACACTGGCTAGGTACGGTGGCTCATGCCAGTAATGCCAGCACTTTGGGAGGCCGAGGTGGGTGTATCGCAAAGTCGGGAGATACAGACCATCCTGGCTAATGCAGTGAAACCCTATCTCTACTAAAAATATGAAAAATTAGCCAGGTGTGGTGGTGCATGCCTGTAGTCCCAGCTACTCAGGAAGATGAGGAAGGAGAATCACTTGATCGTGGGAAGAAGAGGTTGCAGTGATCTGACATCCACCACTGCACTCCAGCCTGAGCCACAGAGTGACCGGGTGACATTTGTCTCAAAAAGAATTAATCACCAGCAAACCTGCATTACAAAAAAATGTTAAAGGGAGCCTTCCAAGCAGAAGGAAGGTGATACCAAGTAGAAATCTGGATAAATACTGGGTAAATTTAAAAATCTTTTCCCTTATGATTTAAATATCTTCAAACAGAACTTCATTAATGCCTTGTTAACTTGGATTCTTCTTTTTAACGTGTCTTTGTGTTCTTTTCTAACTATCTTTCTGAGATACTCACAGAAGAATACAATATGAGATTCCTCCATTCCATGTAACTAAGAATCATCTGAGAAAAAATATTTTGTGGCTGCAACATTAATGGAATTTTTTAGTTTGAGATACAAATGTGGCATCACTTACTGTACCTTAGGTCACTCTGGCTGTTACCCAGTCTGGCTTGTCTTCCTTCCAATAAATACAAATTGTAATTAGCCCATGTTTGTCTTATTAGATTACTTTAGGTTCATGAATTTCTTCAGAGAACAGCTTTGTCTCTACATGTTTTATTCTTATTGGGGCTGATTATACATCCTAACATAAGAAAACTCTGAAGCTAATTAACATTCTACTCTCCTTATTTATCCAATTATAATTGAGGTGACCATACTGAAACAGACAACAATAATAACCTCTAAATTTCCTCCTCTCAGCACCATTCCCACATAGGCTTTCCATTTATTATTATTATTTTCTATTTATGTCTTAATGTCACTTTTAAATTTCTATGAAAGGCTCCATAAAAACCCATTTGCATTTTAATTTTAGCATTGTATTTTGATAAATCAGAGGGAAAAACTAATACGGTGTAGAAATAAGTCACAGAAGCATAGATGAGAGCTGATCTCCAGTAAGATAACAAGATATTATGGTCATAGAAATATTTAGACTTCCAGCCTCTGAATGGCATACAGTGTTTATCTCACAAGGCATTAAAACTCTGGGACTGCACAAACTGGAGTGATCAGCAAAAATCATTGAACAGGGAGGGCATTAACCACAATCCATAGGAAACATTCTTCCAAAGCTATTTTGCACAAAATCTTCTGTATTATTTGCTACTTGTCACTCACTCATGAAAACATTTTGTACACCAACAATGTATTGGTCTTTGTGCTAAGCACTATGGAGTCAAGCATGAATGAGATATGAATTTTGCTCTATTTTTGAGGGAAGGTGAAACAAGTTGTCCTATAAGGAGGACAATTAAAACACATTTGGTAAGTGCTATCAATCCTTTATGCACTCCCTGATTTAATAAATACCTATTGCTTGTCACAAGTTGAATTATAACCCATCATATTTAATACCTTGAAGTTCTAAGTACCTCAGAATGTGACCTTATTTGGAGTTACTGTCTTTACAGAGGTCATCATGTTAAGGTGAGTGTGTTAAGATTGCCCCTAATCCAGTATGGCTGACGTCTTTAGCCACCATTTATGGGACGAGTAGCAAACCTGAAACCGATTCTTCTCTCACAGTCCTCAGAAGAAACCAACCCTGCCAAGATCTTGACCTGAAACATCTATCCTCCGGAATAGTGAGATAATAAATTTCTGTCGTTCAAGTCATCAAATTGGGCTACTTTGTTAAAGCAGCCCTAATAAATTAATACATATGCATTAAAACTATGTGATGAAGATACCTAGATTGGGGGTGGTGGAAAACACAACTTGCCTTTAGAAATTTTAGACTTAATGAAAAAAACAGTTTAATAAATTATAATACAGAATAATAACTATTATAATAAATATTAGCAGAGAGTCCTACTGGAGCACAGGATAAATTAAATTATGCTAACATGATTGAAGTTATGTATCAAGTGATATATAACTGGAATGATATAACAAGAATCAATTGAAGTTACCTAGAAAAGGACAGGAAAGTATGGTCTAAATAAAGAATACTACAGATTCAAAGGTGCAGAGAAGTGAAAGAATGCAGCACTTCTCCACATTCATAGAAAAGGCATAGATTATCATTTGGTGATTGGGTCTGTACCTCTTCTTTTCCTTACTACAATTATTATTTTCTTGAATTTTTAAAACTTAGAAGGTATGACCATATAAGCTATTCCAGAAAAATTGTGGCAAGTAAGTATATGTTTCTATTTGTGCAGCAGCAACCTACCAGACCTTACTAGTTATCTACATTATGGTATATGATTTCTACTCAGTAACTAAGATGCAATCCACTCTACAGCATTATATCTCTGCTACCCCAGTGTGTGATGCTCCCCTCCCTGTGTCCATGTGTTCTCATTGTTCAACACCCACCTATGAGTGAGACCATGCGGTATTTCATTTTCTGTTCTTGTGTCAGTTTGCTGAGAATGATGGTTTCCAGATTGTCCCATGTCCCTACAAAGGACACAAACTCATGATTTTTTTATGTTTGCCTAGTATTCCATGGTGTATATGTGCCACATTTTCCTTGTCCTGTTTATCATCGATGGGCATTTGGGTTGGTTCCAGGTCTTTTCTATTGTAAACAGTGCTGCTATGAACCTACATGTGCATGTGTCTTTATAGCAGAAAGATTTGTAATCCTTTGGGTATATACCCAGTAATGGGATTGCTGGGTCAAATGGAATTTCTATTTCTAGGTCCTTAAGGAAGTGCCACACTGTCTTTCACAATGGCTGAATTAGTTTATACTCCCACCAGCAGTTTTAAAATATTCCTATTTCTCCACATCCTCTCCAGCATCTGTTGTCTCCAGTTTTTTCAATGATTACCATTCTAACTGGCATGAGGTGATATCTCAATGTGATTTTGATATACATTTCTCTAATAATCAGTGATGATGAACATTTTTTCATATGTTTGTTAGTCTCACATATGTCTTCTTTTGAAAAGTGTCTGTTCATATCCTTTGCCCACTTTGGAATGGGTTTGTTTGTTTTTTTCTTGTAAATCTCTTTTAGTTCTTTGTAGATTCTGGATATTAGCTCTTTGTCAGATGGGTAGATTGCAAAAATGTTCTCCCATTCTGTTGGTTGCCAGTTCATTCTAATGATTGTTTCTTTTGCTGTACAGAAGCTCTAGAGTTTAATTAGGTCCCATTTGTCTATTTTGGCTTTTTGTTGGTGTTTTGGTCATGAAGTCCTTGCCTTTGCCTATGTCCTCAATGGTTTTACCTAGGTGTTCTTCTGGGGTTTTTATGGTGTTAGGTCTTATGTTTAAGTCTTTAATCCATCTGGAGTTAATTTTAGTGTGTGGTGTCAGGAAGGGGTCCACTTTCTGCTTTCTGCACATGGCTGGCCAGTTTTCCCAACACCATTTATTAAACAGGTAATCCTTTCCCCATTGCTTGTTTTTGTCAAGTTTGTCAAAGATAGATGGTTGTAGATACATGGCATTGCCTCCAGGGTCTCAGTTCTATTCCATTGGTCTGTATCTAGGTTTTGGTACCAGTACCATGCTATTTTGATTACTGTAGACTTGTAGTATAGTTTGAAGTCCGGTAGTGTGATGCCTCTGGCTTTGTTCTTTTTGCTTAGGATTGTCTTGGCTATGCAGGCTATCTTTGGTTACATATGAAGTTTAAGGTGGTTTTTTCCACTTCTGTAAAGAGGGTCATAGGTAGCTTGATGGTGATAGCGTTGAATCTATAAATTACTTTGGGCAGTATGGCCATTTTTACAATATTGATTCTTCCTAACCGTGAACATGGAATATTTCTCCATCTGTTTGTGTCCTCTTTGATTTCCTTGAACAGTGGTTTGTAGTTCTCCTTGAACAGGTCCCTTATATCCTTTGTTAGTTGTATTCCTAGGTATTTTATTCTCTTTGTAGCAATCATGAATGGCAGTTTGCAGAATAACTCTCTGTTAGTCTGTTATTGGTGTCTAGAAATGCTTGTGATTTCTGCACACTGATTTTGCATTCTGAGACTTTCCTGAAGTTGCTTATCAGTTTAAGGAGATTTTTAAGGTGAGACGGTAGGGTCTTCTAAATATACAATCATGCCATCTGCAAATAGAGACAATTCGACTTCCTCTTTTCCTAATTGAATACCCATTGCTTTTTTTTTTTCTTCTTTCCTAACTGCTCTGGCTAGAGCTTCCAATACTGTATTGAACAGGAGTGGTGAGAGAGGGCATCCTTGCCTAGTGCCAGATTTCAAAGGGAATGCTTCCAGTTTTTGCCCATTCAGTATTACACTGGCTGTAGGTTTGTTGTAAATGGGTTTTATTGTTTTGAGATATGTTCCTTCGATACCTAGTTTATAGAGAGTTTTTAGCATAACGTGCTGTTGAATTTTGTCGAAGGCCTACTCTGCATCTATTGAGATAATCATGTAGTTTTTGTCTGTGGTTCTGTTTATGTGGTAGATTACGTTTATAGACTTGCAAATGTTGAGCCAACTTTGCATCCCTGGAATGAAGCCTACTTGATCTTGATGGATAAGCTTTTTGATGTGCTGTTGCAATTGGTTTGCCAGTATTTTATTGAAAATTTTTGCATCTATGTTCATCATGGATACTGGCCTCAAATTTTCTTTTCTTGATGAATCTCTCCCAGGTTTTGATATCAGGATGATGTTGGTCTCATAAAATGATTTGGGAAGGATTCCCTCTTTTTGTAATGTTTGGAATAGTTTCAGAAGGAGTGGTACCAGCTCCTCTTTAGACCTCTGGTAGAACTCAGCTATGAATCCATCTGGACCTGGACTTCTGTTGGTTAGTAGGCTATGAATTGCTACCTCAACTTCAGCCCTTGTTTTTGGTCTATTCAAGGTTTCAACTTCTTCCTGGTTTAGCCATGGGATGGCACAAGTGTCCAGGAATGTATCCATTTCTTCCAGATTTACTGGTTTATGTGCATAGAGTTGTTTGTAGTAATCCCTAATTGTAGTTTGTGTTTCTGTGGAATCTGTGGTGATGTCCCCTTTATTATTTTTTATTGCATCTATTTGATTCTTCTCCCTTTTCTTTTTTATTAATCTGACTAGTGGTCTATTTTGTTGATCTTTTAAAAAAAAAAACAGCTACTAGATTTGATTTTTTTATTTGGTTTTTTATGTCCCTATCTCCTTCAGTTCTGCTCTGATCTTAGTTATTTCTTGTCCTCTGCTAGCTTTTGAGATTTTTTGATCTTTCCCCTCTAGCTCTGTCAATTTTGATGACAGGGTATTGATTTTAGATCCTTCCTCACTTCTAATGTGTGTATTTATTGCTATAAATTTCCCAGTAGACACTGATTTAAATGTGTCCCAGAGATGCTGGTGTGTTGTATCCTCATTCTCATTGGTTTCAAAGAACATCTTTATTTCTGCCTTCATTTCACCGTTTATCTAGTCAACATTCAGGAGCTACTTGTTCAGTTTCCATGAAGCTGTATGGTTCTGAGTTAGTTTCTTAATTCGGAGTTGTAGTTTGATTGACCTATGGTTTGAGAGACTGTTTGTTATGATTTCCATTCTTTCTCATTTGCTGAGTAGTAATTTAGTTCCAATTATGTGGTCAATTTTAGAGTAGGTGCAATGCGGAGCTGAGGAGAATGTATAATCTGTAGATTTAGGGTCGAAATTTCTGTAGATGTCTATTAGGTTCGCTTGGTCCAGATCTGAGTTTAGGTTGTGGATATCCTTGTTAATATTCTGTCTCGTTGATTTGTCTAATATTGACAGTGGACTGTTAAAGTCTCCCACTATTATTGTGTGGGAGTCTAAGTCTCTTTGTAGGTCATTAAGAACTTGCTTTATGTATCTGGGTGCTCCTGTATTGGGTGCATATATATTTAGGATCGTTAGCTCTTCTTGATGCATTAATCCGTTTACCATTATGTAATGCCCTTCTTTGTCTCTTCTGATCTTTGTTGGTTTAAAGGCCATTTTATTAGAGACTAGGATTGCAACTCCTGCTTTTTTTTTTTTTTTTTTTTTTGCTCTCCATTTGCTTGATAAATCTTCCTCCATCTGTTTATTTTTAGCCTATGTGTGTCCTTGCACATGAGATGGGTTTCCTGAATACAGCACACGAATGGGTCTTGACTTTTTATCCAATTTGCCAGTTGCTGTCTTTTGATTGGGGCATTTAGTCCATTTACATTTAAGGTTAATATTATTAGGTGTAAATTTGATCCTGCCATTTTGGTGCTAGCTGGATGTTTTGTCCATTAGTTGATGCATTTTTTTTCCATTTTTTCCATCTATGGTCCTTAACATTTTGTATGATTTTGGAGTGGCTGGTATGGGTTGTTACTTTCCTTGTTTAGTGCTTCTTGGTGCTGATGAAATCTCTCAGCAATTGCTTGTCCATGAAGGATTTTCTTTCTCCTTCACTTATGAAGGTTATTTTGGCTGGATATGAAGTTCTAGGTTCAAAGTTCTTTTCTTTAAGGATGTTGAATATGGGCACCCACTCTTTTCTGGCTTGTAGGGTTTCTATGGAGAGATCCGCTGTGAGTCCAATGGGCTTCCCTTTGTGGGTAACCCAACCTTTCTCTCTAGCTGCCTTTAACATTTTTTCCTTGATTTCAACCCTGGTGAATCTGTCAATTATGTGCCTTGGGATTGCTCTTCTTGGGGAATCTCTGCTCTGTATTTGCCAGACTTGAATGGTGGTCTTGCTTGCTAGGTTGGGGAAGTTCTGAATAATATCCTGAAGAGTGTTTTCTAGCTTGGATTCATTTCTCCATCACATTCAGGTACACCTATCCAATGTAGATTAGGTCTTTTCACATAATCCTATATTTCTCAAAGGCTTTGCTCATTTCTTTTCACTCTTTTTTCTCTATTCTTGCTTTCTCATTTTATTTCATTGAATTGATCTTTAATCTCTGATATCCTTTCTTCTGCTTGGTCGATTCAGCTATTGAAACTTGTGTATGCTTTGCAAAGTTCTCGTGCTGTGTGTTTCAGCTCCATCAAGTCATTTATATTCCTCCAAACTGTTTGTTATAGTTAGCATCTCATCTAACCTTTTTTCTAGGTTCTTAGTTTCTTTGCATTGCATTAGCACATGTTCTTTTATCTCAGAGAAGTTTGTTTTTACCCACCTTCTGAAGCCTGTTTCTGTCAACTCATCATATTCCTTCTCCATCTATCTTTGATCCTAGCTGGTGACAAGTTGTGATCCTTTGGAGGAGGAGAGGCATTCTGGTTTTTGGTGTTTTCATTCCTTTTGTGCTGGTTTCTTCCAATCTTAGTGGCTTTCTCTACTTGTGGTGTTTGTGGTTGCTGACTTTCAGATGGTGTCCCTGAGTGGACATCCTTTTTGTTGATGATGAAGTTATTTCTTTCTGTTTCTTAGTTTTCCTTCTAATAGTCAGGCCCCTCTGCTGCTGGACTGCTGGAGGCCCACTCCAGACCCTGCTTGCCTGGGGATCACCCATAGGGGTTGCAGAACAGTAAGGGTTGCTGCCAGTTTCTTCTTCTGTTATCTTCATCCCAGAAGGGTACACACCAGATGTCAGCCTGAGCTCTCCTTTTTGAAGGGTCTCTTTGGGTATACATGGGTCGGGGAACTGCTTGAGGAAACAGTCTGTTCCTTATAGGAGCTCAAGTGCTGTGCTGGGAACTCCATTGTTCCATGTAGAGCTGCTGGGCAGGTATTTTTAAGTCTGCTGTAGCAGAACTCATAACCGTCTCTTTTCCCTGGTGCTCTGTCCTAGGATGGTTAGTTTTATTTATGAGTTCCTGTCATGCTGCTTCATTTTTTCATAGATTCCCTGCCCCATACAGAGTAGTCTAGTCACAGTCTGCCAGCAGAGGTGTTGTGGAGCTGCAGCAGGCTCTGCCCAGCGGCTGTGTGAACTGCCTCAGCAGTGGTATTCGCCCTTCTTCCAACTGAACTGGATGGTCCTGGGTCCAGCTGTGCTTGCTGCAAAACTCTCAGTCCAGAGGTTTTCAGATTGCTTGTTTTGTGGTAGTGGTACCCACCAAGACAGATCACGTGGTTCCCTGTCTCAGCCCCCTCCCTTTCAGTTGAATGGGCAGCTCTGTCTCCGATGCATTCCAGGCACCAGTTGAAACGGGCCTCCCAGATTTGTGTGAGTTCCTGTGCACCAACCCAGCACTGGCTGCAACCATTGTGCTGAAAACCCATGGCACTTTTTGGCCTGGGAATCTTCTGGTCTGTGGGCAGTGAAAATTTGTTCGGAAATGCAGTGGGCACTTACCCTCTGCATTGTTCTTTCTGTAAACTGCACCCTAGAGCTGTTCCTATTTGGCCATGTTGGATCCTCCCCAACCTCTAGTGCATTTCTAAAGAACTTAAAATAACACATAATTTATAATGAATCCTTACAGTTCACTTAGCATCTGGTATGTATCTCAGATACAGAGCTGCATATATAGAAATAGATATTTAGACATCCAGATATAAACATAGAGGTACAGATAATAGATGCAGATCTGTTGCTATATCATCTGGTCCCTAACTAGATTGCAAATATGTTGAGGTCTATATTAGTCTGTTCTTATGCTGCTGATAAAGACATACACAAGACTGGATAATTTATAAAGAAAATGGGTTTAATGGACTCACAGGTCCACATGACGAACTGAAGAGGCCTCACAATTATGGCAGAAGGCAAAAGGCACACCTTACATGGCAGCAGGGAAGAGAGAAAGCCTGTCTAGAGAAACTCCCCTTTATAAAACCATCAAATCTCGTGAGACTTGTTCACTCTCACGAGAACAGCATGGGAAAGACCCACCCATGATTGAACTACTTCCTACTGGGTCCTTCCAAGACAACTGGGAATTGTGGTAGCTACAATTCAACATGAGATTTGGGTGGGGTCACAGCCAAACCATATCAGTGTCCTATCTGATTACCCTTTGCAAGCTACTTATGACTAACCTTAGGCCATCCTGCTTTGATATTGATGGTTTTCTGTGGTTAAATGGACAACAATAACTGCATATATACATACACATATAGATGTATAACACATGTATGTTTATATAAAATAAATTAGTAAATATTTTTGTTTGTCATTCACTCATATTTTTATCAGAATAAAACATAAAGCTATTTGCTAATGATCTTCAAGGCTATTTCATTTTTTTGTTGACTCAAAAACATCTTGATGACTCACAAAAATCTCATGAAATGTCTGAATCACTCAGCAAGTGCTTCTTCATAGACAAGGAATATTGGCCTTCTGAGAAACAAAATATACAAAAGAAGTATACGATAGCAGTGCTCAAGATCAATTTCTGCATGAACTATAGTACCTAGGAAATTCACCACTTATATCCTTTAGGGAACAATCTTCTAAGAAAGAACTTTGTGGAATTTTGGTTGTGAGGTGTACCAAGTTTTATGACATAAGAAGTTAAAACTAAAGATACAAAAAATAATTCTAATGCTAGTACGTCAATCTTCAAAAATGTTATTTTCATACGGTGAACCTGGAGACATCTTTTGTAAATATTTTGATTTTAAAATTCTTGTTATTGGCCACAGGCAGTGGCTAATGCCTGTAATCACAGTACTTTGGGAGGATGAGATGGGTGGATCACTTGAGATCAGGAGTTTGAGACCAGCCTGACCTACACAGTGAAACCCCATCTCTACTAAAAATACAAAATCAGCCAGGTGTGGTGATGCATGTCTGTAATCCCAGCTACTTGAGAGGGAGAAGAATCACTTAAATCCAGAAGGCAGAGTTTGCCTTGAGCCAAGATCACGCCATTGCACTCCAGCCTGCGTAATAAGAGCAAATCTCCATCTCAAAATTAAAAAAAAATATTATTGATAGTTGTAAAATAAATGTCAAAGCTACTTGGAAAGAATAAAAAATTAATAAATGCAATCTGTATAACATGTTTCAGGGGTGTTTGTATTAAATGTCCATAACTGGGAAAAATAAAACTCAGGCTCTGAATAATGAAAATACTAGAATAAAGCGTTGACGAAACTATAATTGAAAAAGAAAATCACCAGAAATGGTGAAATAAACAATGGTAACTTCAGTTTAGGCTTGATTTATATATATTATTACAACAATTTTCTACTTTCACTTTGCTGTTTTCAACATGACAGATCACAAAGAAGATAAATTATTCATTCACATACTTTCTTTTAATTTACTTAAGGATAACAAATCAAATTACGGAATAAGGAAATGTACTGACTTCTGCATGCCTAAATAAATTTGCCAGGACTAACACTAGGCTTTGCTCATAGCAGATACTTTAATCATTGCCTCTTCAATGGAAACATTTCTGCCTTCTTTTTTCTTAGGCATCCTCTTGTGGAGACTGAATACTGCCACCTGAAAAAGTCTCCTCTTTAATAAGCGTTTCTTGGAATGGTCTCCAAACAGTCTGAATTCAGGCTAGGCACATACAAAAAAAGGCTTGCTTCTTCTGAATAACAGAAATATACCTTTCTTGGATAATGAGAACCAAGTAAATTTCTATGTGACTTCCAGAATTCTCAGGTGGCTCCACAAACCTCAATTAAGCATAGCTTCTGTGGGCCACTGTACTAGATGCTAGTGACACCAAAGGTTGGTAAGTATACTACTGGACTCATAGAGTTAATTATCTTGTAAGAAAATAAACAAGCTAAGAAAAAATCGTAATAGTGGGGTTTAAAATCAATAGTGCTTTACTTGATCTGCTTTCGGGTGCTAGGGAGCAAAAGAATAGTAAAATGAAGTTAGTCTGAGAGAATAATAAAAAAATTTAAGAATAATACAGAAATCGAGCAATTTATTTAAAGGGTTTTGGCTATTTGATTATGAAGAATATCCTCCAGAGAGAGTGGAAATGATTAAATTCTAGGAAGTTAAATTGAGGGAAATATAATTTGCTTTTTTCTTTCTCTTTCTCTTTTATTCCTGTACTCATTTTCACTCATGATTAATCCTACCACTCTAATTTATTTTGTAGAATTAATTATTTATGACCCCTTTATCTTTTTTTTTTTCCCAGACAGCGTCTCGCTCTATCCCCAGGCTGGAGTGCAGTGGCGCGACCTGGGCTCACTGCAATCTTCACCTCCCAGGTTCAAGCGATTCTCCTACTTCAGCCTCTGGAGTATCTGGGACTACAGGCCCATGCCACCATGCCCAGCTAATTTTTGTAGTTTTTAGTAGAGACAAGGTTTAACCATGTTAACCAGAATGGTCTCAATCTCTTGACTTTGCGATCCGCCTGCCTCAGCCTCTCAAAGTGCTGGGATTACAGGCATGAGCCACCACACCCAGTCCCCTTCATCATTTTATAGAATAAAATAGGCCATTTGCTTAAATAGCACTGCTACTTAAGTTATCATGGGGCAATTACATTTCCTCCATTGGTGAATTCACTGTGAACTGCCAGTGCAAAGATGAAAGTGATCAATAGCTTCTTTCTTTCTTTCTTTCTTTCTTTCTCTCTCTCTCTCTCTCTCTCTCTTTCTTTCTTTCTTTCTTTCTTTCTTTCTTTCTTTCTTTCTTTCTTTCTTTCTTGAGATGGAGTTTCACTCTCATCACCCAGGCTGGAATGCAATAGTACAACCTCAGGTCACAACACCCTCTGCCTCCCCAGTTCAAGCTATTTTCCTGCCTCAGCCACCCTAACCTTGGATTACAGGCACCTGCCACCATCCCCAGCTAATTTTTGTATTTTTGGTAGAGACATGGGTTTCACCATGTTGGCCAGACTGGTCTTGAACTCAGGTGATCCACTCACCTTTAACTCCCAAGGTGCTGAGATTACAGGTGTAAGCCACTGCGCCAGGTCCCCAATAGCCTCTTAATACAGTCTTATTAATGAGAAGATGGTGATGGTCTTTCTGTAAACAAATTAAATGTCATGACAGTTTGCATTTAAAGAAAAGTGTGTCAGATTCCAAACATGCATTTTTACTCATTTATTATATCAGCTTCTACTATGTTAGATTGTTTCTAAAACAATCATATCAGAAAAATACTATGGAGAAAATAAATTTCTACCTCTATAAACAAATTCTATAGTGTATACTATGCCTCTTATTATCATGTAATTTAATTTTTATAATTGTGATCAATATATATACTATTACAAGATATACACTTATTTCAGCTATATCATTCACTCTCAATTTGAGCATATTTTCACATCATTCTAATGTCAATATAATATTCATTTAATTTAACATAGGACAGTCTACATAGCAATTTTGTCAGAATTGGTTATTTGAACTTTTTCAGTTGTCAGTTAAAATATATAATGTAGCTATAAGCATTTTTGCACAACTAGGCTTTTCTTCACCCTTAAACTTTTCCCATGGGATAGTTTCTGAAAATAATAGTAGTATTAGATAAAAGAAGATCATGATTTTTATTACTTATGTCATGAGTTGTCAACTTACTCTTCCAAAATATTGCACAAATTTCCAGTGCCATCAGTTGTGTATAAATCTACTTACTCCCAACAACCATGTTCATGTTACGTTTCTGTCAATTAAAATATTTTTCTTATATAACAGGGCTGATAGCATATCTCCTAATTATGTCATTTAGCATTTTACTAATTTGTTGGTGAGCAGACTTTTAAAAACGTACTTGTTTAGTGTTCACAGCTCTTCTTACTGTGTACCTAGTGCCTGGCATATAGAAGCTGATAATGAGTGTTTGTAGAATGATTGAAAAACAAATTAGTAGTTCTTTGACCATTTATCGAGTAGAGCGGAATTTTATAAATTTGATCCAAATCTAACCCTCACATATTTTCAAAATCAAACTCAAACATTATTGTTATAACTTTGAGAAGAGTATATCTCATCATCTTTCTTTTTAAATTATTATGTTATATACATATAATATTTAATTTTATATGTATTGACTGATACATATGTTTTAGTATGTCAATGGTCAATGACTATTCTTTCTTCAGCCTTAAAACATAAAATGTCATTTTCTTATTGCAGTTGGGATAAGTATACATTTTATGTTATTCTACTGTCTTATTGTTTTTAAAATATTTAAATCTTTTAATGTATTTAGAATATATTGAAAAGCACATCAGATTTAATTGGATATATTTTTTCATGATTATCATATTTTACTAATATTGTTTACTAAATACCATTTTAGAAACTTGTATTTAAAACTTATCAACATAAAACCCTCACATAATGATTACAACTTAAGTACATGTGTTATAAAAATGATTTTTATTGAAATTTATATTGAAACCACTTATTTTTTCATCTGTAAATTCAAGATATGCAACATGATGCTTTGATATGCATACTGAAATGATTACTAAGTAAGTAAGTTATGTAAGGAATGTAACATATCCATCAGTTTCCATAGTTAGGGTGTGTGTGTGTGTGTGTGCATGTGTGTATGTGCGAATTAAGAACACCTAATATTTACTTTCAGCAAATTTGTGACATAAAATATAGTATTAGTAACTGTAGTCTTCCTCCTGTATATTAAATCTCCAGACATAACTATTCTATATAACTACAAGTTTGACCTCCAACTCCCCATTTCCTTCTCTACCTGCCCCTGGCAATCACTTTTCTACTCTGTTTCTATGAATTTGACCTTTTCTTTTTAATATTCCATATATAAGTGAGACCAGGAAGTATTTTCATATCCAAAACATGTCTGCTTTGGATTCCTGTCTCCTTACTAGATGTGTAACCTGGGCTAATTCGGAAAATGCTTTTAAGTCTCATCTATAAAACAAAGAGAATAATAGAACTTGCTTAATAGGATTGTTATAGGAATTGGAAGAGATAATGCAAATAGTATTACTCAATGCTTAACACAGTGAGTATGCGGTTTTCCGACAGAACACAGTGTTAGTAGTTATCCCTGCTTCAGGTGTATCATTTAAATCTTCAGCCAAGTGCAATGAACTGTTACCCTTTTGTTGTATTTTCAATCACATCTCTATTATATCTTACACGTTTTAACATAATGCAGGCTATTCAGTATGAATGACATTTAAATTTCTTTTTCAACTTTAATTTTACTAAAATATTAACTCCTATATCATTGTATAAATAAACATTTTTATACCTATGTAGGGGTCAATAGTTAAGAAGCACAATACACTGCTTAAACATCACTTTGTTACTGAGCATCTAAGTTGCCCAATGGTTTACTATTAAGGTAAATCACTGACATTCCTTGTACATGTATCCCTGTCTGTATCTCTTATTATTTCCTTGGGATAAATTACTACAAGGAGAATTACTGAGATAGAATTCCTAACACTGAATTGCTGTCAAAACTTCATCTAATTTATGATGTAAATAGAAGTTCCTGTCTCACTATAACTCTGCCTGCATTGTGTGTGTGTGTGTATATATGTGTGTGTGTAATATATATATATGTATATATATATATATAATATGTGTGTAATATATATATATGTGTATATATATATATAATATATTTTTTTCTTTTTTTGAGACGGAGTCTCACTCTGTCACCAGGCTTGAGTGCAGTGGTGCGATCTTGCCTCACTGCAACCTCCATCTCCTGGGTTCAAGTGATCCTCCTCTCTCAATCTCCTTCTGGAGTAGCTGGGATTATAGGCATGCATCACCATGCCTGGCTAATTTTTGTACTTTTAGTAAAGACAGAATTTCACCACTTTGGCCAGGATGGTCTCCATCTCCTGAACTCATGATCTGCCTGCTTTGGCTCCCAGATTGCTAGGATTACAGGAGTGAGCCACTGCGCCCAGCCACATTAAGTATATTTTTAAAATCTCGGGCCACTTGCTAACATAAATATGATATCTCTTTAATGTTTTAATTTGAATTTGACTCCTATTGAGTGTCAATATTCTTGTATACAAATTAACTATTTGATTTTCCTGTTATGTAAAGAGCTCCTATAGGCAACTAGCGGACATTTGTGTTTGTCTTTATCTCATGTAATAATTTCTCAAATATAAAAAATGTTCTGAAGTTTCTCTTCAATTGATTTTATGACACTTTTTAATATGTAGACTGTCATTTGTAATGAACCCAAATCTGCCAACCTTTCCTTGGAATTTTTATAAATTGATTTATGTTTTTAATGTCTTGTTATAGCTAAAATTCTTTCACTTGAATCTTCAACTGGTTGATTCACCTATTTTTATACACATAAATTTATATTATGAGAGCAATTTATTTTTATGGATTATGTAATATGAGGCTCTAACTTAATCTTTATCATTTTTTTCACTCGCTGACTGCTTCTTTTTCTACTCTTTTAAGATGATACTTTTATAATTTAGGGACACATTTTATAACTGCTTCCTCTTAATAAAATATAATATATATGCTACAGTTTGAATGTATTTCCTAAAATTCATATGTGTTGAAACCTAAACACTAATTTAGTGGTGTTAAGAGGTGTGCCTTTATGAGGTGATTAAATCAGGAGGGCTGAGCTCTCATGGATGAGATTGGGACCCTCTAAAACAACATGAGGCAGAGAGTTTACTCACTTCTGCTTTTCTGCCATGTAAGGACATAGTATTTGCCCCTACTGCCATGAGAGGATGTAGCAAGACCTCTCCAGACACCTAATTCAAGTGTCTTGATGTTGGATTGCTCAGCCTTCAGAACTGTAAGAAATAAATTTTTGTTCTTTGTTAAGTCACCCAGTTTATGGTATTTTGTTATAGCAGCACATAAAAACTAAGACAATGTATTAATCATAAAAATATTGGAAAACAACATTTAAAGAACATAATTAAATTATCTTTAATCTTATAAGACTTATGATAGTCTATCTAACAATGCTGGTATATCTTTTTCTAAATATACAGATGTAGTTATAGACCTATTTTGCCCACAAATACAATACAATAATGTGTATTTTAAACCTTTTATTCTTCATTGGACAAATATTTATTTTCCTTCTGTTCTGTTTCAGTCATTGTGCTAAGTGCTAGGAATACAACGAAGGGGCTGACAGAAACTGCTCTCATAAAACTTACCAACAAAAGCTATAGTAAAAAAAAAATTTTAAATCATATGAATTTTATTATTCATTTGAATAATAAAAATTATATGAAGTTTATTACTGCATTTCTGATAATTGGAACAAAAGAAGAAAAGAGAATACCTCGAGAATGTAACAGAAGAACCTTAGATTTCTGTGCATATTCCAGGAAAATGTCTTTGTTTAAGCCCTAAAGGATGAGCAAAGTTAAATAAACCTTTCTAGGCTATGGAGATTTCTCTAAGTTCTCAGAAAAAAAATAAAATGAAAAGCAAAGAAACAAAAAGAAACCTCACTGAACTTTTGTCAGTGCCCTAGAAGCGAATATTGACCCATCAATTAAGATTGCCAGTGTAGTCTTTAGGTATACTTGTAGATATACCAAAATGGCCTGACTACTAAACTATTACACCTAATAAACTACTTGGAAAAAAGAGTTTGTAGTATTTAATTTAAAATTTAGAAAACAAGTATTTGCTTTACAAAGGATTTTAAGAATTTTTAAAATATATTTTTAGAACTCTAGAAGCATTTAAAAATAAATTTATTTACAAAAATATAATGAATTTGAAGCTCCCTGAAACCACATTTCTAGCACAAATAAGGTAATTCTGTGTTCCGTATTTATAAAAATATCTTTTCTTTTGCTTTTATCTCATTCTACTGTGTCTGGCTTTCTAAATTGTACTAATGTTTTAAGAAACATCAATACCAGCAAAGAAATCTATATAACCCGAATATTGTTATATCAATAAAAATAAAACATGCCTTCTGGCAATATGTGATCAGAATTTATGTGGTAGTGGAAACAGTAGTGAACTTAAAGTAACCCAGTTTTGAGTTTCAGTCACCTTGCCGCTTATTACCTGAGTGTCCTTAGGAACGTTGTCTTACTTTTCTGAATATATTCTTCTATTACTTAAGATACTCAGCTAGCCTACAGCCACATGGTAAATTTCACACAAGATTTATAAAGACAGTTTGCAAAGCATTCAGCTATTTGTATTTTTATGTTCTCCATGGTTTATGACTAACTTATATGGACCATATACCTTTCAGTACAATCGTTTGCCAAATATTTGGGAATTAGACCTGTTATCTTCAATGAGATCAACAGCTACAAACCCCAATTTCAAAGTTTAATTGTATGTCCCATGAATCAAATCCCAGTCACCTTTTGGTAATATTTAATAGTTATTTAGAACTGTACACGCAATCTTGATCCTGCTTCAGTAGAAAGGGTACTGGAAAGGCGGCCAAACAAGCAGACATTTTACCCCCGTGGTTCACAATTATGGAAACACCTGGGCCAAAAAAAGAATTTTCTATTGATTCACTATGATAATTCATGAGACTCAAGAGCCCTTCATATTTTCATCCTTGCCAGAAAGCAGGGTAATGATCTTCAAATGACTACAGAATAAAGCAAAAATAATATCTCTTAAAAAATATCTCATACAATGATTGTTTTGAAAGAAACACTGCTTGTAGTGAACAGCTGCGTTACTTGACTTGAAAATATCTGTACGTGTCCTGTTAACCCATTTTCTTTCAGAGTGCAAGGTGGAGCTTCAATTATGCTAAGAAGTTGAGAGAAGCTTCTGCTGAATTGTTGGTTTAAATTTCTATTGATCTAGGATTATTTTTCTAAAACAGTTAAATATTGTTTCTTTATAACATAGCCCAGTGAAAATCAATTCCCAGATTTGTACATAGTTGATAGTTACAATAACCTAACTGCAAAAATAGATAAATAGAAATAGATAAATTATCACATTTATCAAAATCTCAAATACATTAAGCCAAATGTATAATGCATCATGAATTTTTGCTTATGTATATTAAGATTTTAGATCCTGAGGATTACGATCTTCATATAATACCTTGCAGGATTTAGAAATCTGAAGATTTAGAGAAAAATAATATTACTACTTACTTGTATATTAGACATTCCCTAGATATAGAATAAAGAACCAAACTCTCAAGAACACTCTTTAAATCCACTTTTTCCCAAGTCTGCCTAAAATTTTATTTAGGGACATTGTTTCAAGATATTACTATTAAGAGACACTCAGATACGGTTCTGGTTTCTTTCATTTATTATCTCTTCAATTATTATCACAACCCTGTTAACCAGGTACTTAGGATCTCCACTTTACAGATGCCATATTAAGGTTGTAAAAATCAAGTAATGGGCCCGGTGCGGTGGCTCGCGTCTATAATCCCAGCACTTTGGGAGGCCGAGGTGGGTGGATCACGAGGTCAAGAGATCGAGACCATCGTGGTCAACATGAGGAACCTTCGTCTCTACTAAAAATACAAAAAATTAGCTGGCCGTGGTGGTGCACGTCTGTAGTCCCAGCTACATGGGAGGCTGAGGCAGGAGAATTCCTTGAACCCAGGAGGCGAAGGTTGCAGTGAGCCGAGATGGCACCATTGCAGTGCAGCCTGGGTAACAAGAGCAAAACTTCATCTCAAAAAAAAAAAAAAAAAAAAATCAAGTAATGTGTTTGGGCACAATGGCTCACACCTGTAATCCCAGCACTTTGGGAGACCAAGGCAGGTGGATCACTTAGGCCCAGGAGTTTGAGACTAGCCTGGACAACATGGCAAAACCCTTTATCTACAAAATACAATAAAATTAAAAGTAATTTACTCAATGTATAAAAATGAAATTTATAGCCAGATCTGACTCAAAGTCTAAACTATTCTGTCTGTGAGAAATAAGAAATAAAGAGGCAATGTGCTAAAGATAGAGAAGAAGATTTCAAATTATTGCTGGGAATTGTCTTTTTCAGAGAAGTCATTTTACTGATAAACCACTTTAGTTTCTCTAAAAAGAAGAAGAGACCAGTTATTGCTACAAGCTGTTGTATTTAGTACTTAAGAGATTATACAGCAGTAATACTTACAGATAAGAAATTAATCTAAAATTCTCAAATCAAATAAAATCACTAGTAGAAAGTTTTTATTCTTGATTAAAATCTGTAAATAGTTCAACCTGAACTGTATTATGGTGATATTATTATAACAAGTAGCACATATCATGAAAGTTGGTGAAAGACTACAAACAGCTTTCCACTAGGAGTTTAGTTGCCATGGACGTCACCTACTGAAACCTTACATTTGTTCCATGTGGGAAATAATGGAAGATATACTAATTTCAAGAGTAAAAATACCCAGCTTTCAGTCATAAATTTGAAGGTTGTTGAATGTTGAAGGTTGTTGAAGGTTGGAGAAGGTTGTCTCCAGGATGGAGACAGTTCAGTCATTGTATTCCTCATCTCTAGGATTTCTAATTTTTTCTAAATTTGTATTTCTTCATCAAATTTTTTGTTTTGTTCAATTATTCTTTTCCAAATTTTATTTAATGTTTATCCTTATGTTTTCACAGTTCAGTGAACTTCAAGAGGATTATTTTGGATCCTTTGTCTACCATGTCTTAGATCTCCCTTTCTTTAGGGTCCATTTTTAGTTTCTTTTGGAAGTGTTATGATTTCCTGAGATATTGTAATCCTTGTCTCCTTCTTGATGTCTATATATTTGAGGGGATATCTACTTTTTCTGTCTCTTACAGGCAATAAATGACCCTAGTTCTTGCTTTTTCATGCATATAAGATAACATCTTATGGGGTTTGTGATTATGCTTCTGTAATCTATGACTAGATGAACACTTATACCCAAATCTTGATGTGATTTTGATTTAAAGTAAGTTCTGAGCAAGTGTAACATAATGTTTTTTAATGTACTAAACCCCCAGCACCTTCAGAGAAGCAGTGGGATGAATGAAATATTTTGTAGAGTAGTCTGAGAGCACCACTCTAAAGAGCTACTTCCAGGCTGTAGGTCTCCGTCTGCCCACATATTTCTTGGGTTATTTTCTAACCCAAAGTAGAAAAAGGAAGTTCTATATTTTTGTGATAGAAATATTTTAGTTTTAACATAGAAATTTTACTCTCTAAAAGTTTACTCTTAGGTCTATGATTCATTTTCCTGTTAATTTTAGTGCCCATGCAAATAAAGAGTTGAAATTACATTTTCTCCATATGGATAACCAATTGGTATCACACCACTTGTTTCAGATACTCTTTCCAACATTGAATTACCTTGTGATTTTGTTGAAAAATAATTCACCATATATATGCAGTCTCATTTCCTGACACTTTATAATCTGTTTTTAAGATCAGGGGTACATGTGCCGGTTTGTTATATTATAGGGGAATTCACGTCATGGGGGTTTATTTTACAGATTATTTCATCACCCAGATGTTAAGCCTAGTACCCATTATTTATTTTCCTGAGCCTTTCCCTTCTAATAACTTCCACCCTCAAGTAGCTTCCAGTGTCTGTTGTTTCCCTCTTTGCATTCATGTGTTCTCCCACTTATAAGTAAAACGATGAAGTATCTGGTTTTCCATTTCTGTGTTCATTTGCTAAGAACAATGGCCTCCACCTCTATCCATGTTCCTGCAAAGGACATGATCTCCTTCTTTTTTATGTCTGCATAGTATTTCATGATGTATATATAACACATTTTTCTTTATCCAGCATACCACTGTTGGACATTTATGTTAACTCCACATAGAGCTGCAATGAATATGCACATACATGTGTCTTTATGGTAGAATGATTCATATTCCCATGGGTATATGCCAGTACTGAGACTGCTGGGTTGAATGGTGTTTCTGTTTTTAGGTCTTTGAGGAATTGCCATACTGTTTTTCATAGTGGTTGAACTAATTTACAATTCCACAAGCATTGTATAAGTGTTTCTTTTTCTCTGCAACCTCACCAGCACCTATTACTTTTTGACTTTTTAATAATAGTCATTCTGACTGGTATAAGATAACATCTCATTGTAATTTTGATTTGCGTTTTTCTATCACCGATTGGTGATATTGAGCATTTTCTTTCATAAGATTATTGGCCACAGTATGTCTTCTTTTGAAAAGTGTCTGTTTATGTCCTTTCCTCACTTTTTAATAGTGTTGTTTATTTTGCTTGAACATTTGTTTAGGCTTCCTGTAGATGCTAATTAGAACTTTGTCTGATGCATAGTTTGACAAAATTTTCTCCCATTCTGTAGACTGTCTGTTTAATCCGTTGATAGTTCTTTTGCTGAGCAGAAGCTTTTTAGTTTAATTAGATCCCATTTGTCAATGTTTGCTTTTGTTGCAAATGATTTTGGCATCTTCATCACAAAACTTTTGCTCATTCCAATGTCTAGAATGGTATTGCTCAGGTTATCTTCGAAGGCACTGTGTCTAAAAGTTATAGTTCTTAGGGTTTGTTTTTACCCATAAAGAAGCAATCATAACTGCGACAGACTCTAGTTGGTTTTTGTTCTGTTTTTGCTTCTGTTTCTTAGGCAAAGTCTGCCTCTGTCACCCAGGCTGGAGTGCAGTGGTGCGATCTTGGCTCACTGAAACCTTTGCCTCCTGGGTTCAAGAAATCCTCCTACCTCAGCCTCCTGGTAGCTGGGACTATAGGCATGCCACGGGGTATCCAGATAGTAAATTATGTCAATTATATAAATATATTACAATGATATTTAAAAAAAAACTTCAGCCCTAGCAAATAGCTTGCTACAATCTTATGCAAGACCTTGACCTAGAACTGCCTGGTTAATTAAACTTTTCCCAGATCCCTAACCTACAGTGACTATGAAATTATAAACGTTTATAGTTTCAAGCCTGGGAATTTGCTGTAATTTTTACCTAGAATCATTGTGACTAGAATTTCCTCTACCTGATAAAGGGAATCTATGAAAAAGCATATAACTAATAGCACATGTAAGAAAATTCAATGCTTTTCCCCTGCATGAGGGACAAGGCAAGTTATGTCTGTTTTCACCACTTTCATTCAACAAGAGACTTACATGGATTTTTTTTCTAGTTTTTCTGGCTATAATCAGTGCAATAACATAAGAAAAAAATGTAAACAAAAAAAAAGTCAAAATCTATTTACAGTTTATTTTCTCTGTAGAAAATCTTATGAAATATTTGAATAAACCTGTAAACTTCGTGAGTTGATCAAAGTTGTAGGATGCAATATCGACCTACAAAAGTCACCCTTATTTCTGTTACTACTAATGAACAAGAAAAAGTTGACATTTTGAGAATATTATTTATAAGAGCATCAAAAATATAAAATACATAGGGATAAATGAGACACAAGGTATGCAGACTAGTACAGTGGAAACCTCAAAACATTGCTGGGGGAAATTAAAGAGCACTTAAGGAAGTTGAGGTATATAATGTTCCTGGATTGACAGACTTAATCTTTTAAAATTACTATTAAGATACAATTTTTCTCCAAGTTGCTCTATAAATGCAATGGATTCTCAGTCAAAATTCCAGTAGATTTTTTTTTTTTGCAGAAATTGACAGTCTTCCAAAACGCATATGGATATTGAAAGGACCTACAAAAGCAAACAACTTTGTGAAAGAGGAATATTGATAGAGTATTTATGCTACTCAACTAAAACACTTACATAGAGCTTCCAAAATCCAAAATTCAAACAGTATTATATTGGCATGTGAAATAGAAAAAAAGATCAACAGAACATAGTGAAAAAATAGGAATTCACGGACACACACACACACACACACACACAAACACACACTCAGTTGATTTTTACAAATGTACAAAGATAATTCTCTGGAGAATAGACTTTTAAATGTGGTATCAAAATTATTAGATATCCATATACAAAACAATAAACCTCAATATATACCTCACAAATAAACACAAAAAATCAAAATGTATTAGAGTCTTACATGTAAATTCTGTAGTTCAAACACTTCAAAAATAAAACATAAGAGAAAATGTAATCATGGGTTACCCACTGGTTTCTTGGATATGACATTAAATGCATAATCTATAAAGAAAAAAAATACATAAATTGTCCTTCATCAAACTCAGAAACTACTGTTCTTTGCAGACACCGTTAAGAGAATAAAAAGACAAGCGGCAAACTGGGAAATTACACATTTGTAAATCACCTGTCTAATAAAATAGTTATAAGTTATATTATAAATATTTAATGAATTATCAAAACTTAGTAAGGAAACACATAACTCTCTAAAAGATGAGCAAAAGATTAGAGTTGACACTTTATTCAAGTCATACAGATTGCCAATATGCACATGAAAAAAAACCGAACAACTTTAGTCATAAGGAAAATTCAAATTGAAACAAAAATGAAGAAATAGTAAAAACCTATCATAGTATCTAAAATTAGAGGGAGCCAAGATGGCAGACTAGATGCAGTCAGGAAGATCATCTGCCACCAAGAGACCAGGACTTCCAGAAGATTGGCACATTATGAGCAGATCTTCAAAGGGAAGGTATTGAGAATGGACAGGAGGAAGATGCAGACTTTGGGCTCGAGGAGGAAGCTAAAAACCCTGCAAGGGGCTGCTAAACACTGGGACTCATTCCTGGTCCCTAGTGGCTTCTGGTGAAAGAGTGAAAGGTGGCAGTGGCAGAATTCCAGCCTGTGTAGACCCCAAGGGTGTGGGAATAGTTGCAGTGGAAGATGGCCAGGGCCACCCATCCCCTAAAGCTCACCATGCTCCTCTTGGTGGTTTTGGTTTTTGGTGACACTTGGACCTGGACAGAAGTGTGGGATCTCGCTTATGAAACCGGGCCAATCTAATCTGAAGGTTCCCCTGTCTGCTGAATTTTCCTGAGGCCACACAGTCTGCTTGTTCTTGGGGGCCATCATCAGAGGTCGTTAACCAGCAGACTGCACCTAACTATCAGAGAACACCAGAAAACCAGTCCCCACTCACGTGTACCCATTCACCTTCAGACTCCCCCCAACACAGCCTCCTCTCACATGCACTCACCCACAGTGCCCCCATACTGGTTTGCCAGCATACGTGCCTAGGTGGCTCTTGCGTCCCCTCCCCTGCTGGCACACATGTGTGTGTGCCATGCCACCCCACTGCTGCTGGCGTGAACCCATATGTATGGCCACTCCCACTTCCATGTCACCAGCACCCTTTCCCCAACAATGCACAGCCTATCTGCCATACTACCACTGATGTTGGTACACATGAGCAAGCAACAATTCCGCTGCCAATGCAGTGAAATATGGCTCCCTGAATAAAAAAGAAAAAAAAAAAAAACCAGAGTCTTGAATACATCTTGATTTTGTTCTAAGAAGTAGATAAAAATTAAATGATAATGAAAATTTTAAATATTCAGGTTAGGAAGTTTAAATTAAAAGATAATACATCAAACATGAAGAAACTACTTCAACTGACCCTTATAAACCTCAAATCAGATACACTGAAGTCATACTTTAAACTCTCCTTATACTGCACTTTCTATCAGTCACCAAGCACTATAAATTCTACAACTCAGGCATCTTCCAAATGTACCTGCTTCTCTCCACTTCACGGTTATGAGCCACGAACTGCCCCAACCACAGTCAGCTCTTGCATGAACTACTTATTGCATATGCCTTCTCTCTGGTCCCTCTGCATTTTGATTTGCTCCTTGCCAAAATCTTCTCCATATTGAAGCCAAGATGGTGTTTGAAAAGAGCAATTTCTCTGCTAGCACCTCACTACCACTTTCCCATGATGCAGTTAATGACAGAAACATACTTATATATGACATTTTGGTGTGTATATTTTTCTTCAAGTGAAAAAATGACAGCTAGATGGATTTTCACCGTATTTTTTAAGAATGTGTTTTGATACTCTGACTTAAAAAATAGGCTTCATGAGATATACAGATCTCATTGTCAGAGAGAGACTCAGGGCTTAAAAGATAAACAATCATTCTCCACAGCAGCTTGGAACATTGATTTGCTAGTGAAATAATGCTGCATATTGACTTGTGAATACACAACTCTAGGGTGTGAAGCAGCAGGTTTATGGCTCCACTCAGCGATTCCACTTATATTGTGTGTAGATGAATATGATAAAATATTTGAAGACTCTAAATCTACCAAAAATGGCACATAAACACCAATGTTTGAGTTTTAATGAATGTTCGTATCCTAACATGTACACACAGTCAGTGCCTTAAATGTTACAGAAACCATGCTGTGGGAAACAAGAAAGATTTATTCTTGCCCTCATGGGATGTACAATCTAGGATGGGAGATTAATTATAAGCAAATAATTCTACATACATCTTCTTAAATTACAACAGCTAAGAAAGGTCTTCCTTTATTGAAATCCTGATTCTCAGTGGTACTCTGCTAATGTAATTGCTGCATGAAAAACCATGGCATTTTGAGTATTGTATTTGTTGATGATTCTTAGGTAGTAGCAAGGATTCTGGACTTTCAAAAAGGATGTTATAATTACCTTTCTTAAGCTTTATTATACCTCGTATCTCTACATTTGACCCACAGGGATATGTCTCATGGTACCGTTAGAACAAAAGAATGTGTAAGAGTTAAAGTTTGAAGAAAGCAAACATTTTTCCAGCTCTTTCTAAAGGAAATTATCTAGAATTCTCTAACTAGAAGAGACATTCTCATTCTGATCATCTTTTCCTCCTCTTCCATGAAGTAAATGAAGACCAAATAAGTAAAATGGCTTGCCGAAGCTCACTGAGCTATTTTGTAGCAGTGTCTCTTGATTCTACTACATTAAAATAAAAATCATATGATTTTTAAAATTTACTTTTAGAGGGCAAGATTGTGAAAATCAGATAACTCCTTCTGAGAATCTCTAAGTTAATCTTTACTCTTTACTCTGTTCATTCAATAAATAAATATTTCCTGAGAAACTACTAAGCAAAATTCTATAAGGCTACAAGTTGAATGAGAATTGCTCTGTGCCTTTCAGGAGATTACAATGTAGTTCACAAGATAAATGAATCAAACAAATTATTTAATAAATTGGTAACTGAGTAATAAATACACAGCTTGTCACCACTGTAAAGTTGGGCTATTTTTTATTTAGTATGGGTATTATATGAGATAAAATATATAAAAGCATCCAAAATCACAGATGATTATCTAATGTTTTTAAAGTTATTCATCGCTACAAGACCATTAACAAATTAAAAAAAAGTCTTGATAAAAGTAGATCAGAGAAGTCGGCACATATTCATTTTAAGTGACATGCATAGTTGAACTTATTCTCTGGATAGTTAAGCAGAATGATATAGAAATCTATATGATCTGGTCCATTTCTGCCTTGGAGGCAGCAGTTTCCCTTCCCATTGAAGTCTCAAAGCCCCAATCTGCACTGTTTACTGATTCAGCTGATGGACAGGGCCTGAGCTCCCACAGTAATGCACTGATTGCTATTTGCTTCTGGAAATAAATGTTGCTTAACTGAGCTTTATTTATTGATTAGTTGGAATGGGCCCAGACTACCAATGCAGTCTGTAGGAGGAAACAAAATACACCTACTTTCAAAAAGAAAATGTTAAAAACGCCCCTCTAGCTGTGTTGGTGCTGAAACAAAACTTCCAATGCCAGGAATGTCTTGGGATGTCTCCCAGTTTTTTCTATTTAAATAAGACTATAGGGCTGTGACAAGAGGAGGGCAAATAATACCAAACAAGTGCATTCAGCAAATTCTGTCCCACAACTTTGGAGGCAGGGGGAATAATCCCACAGATGCTAAATTGCCTGACACATATAGAAGCTGACAAGGGATACAGCCTTCAGTGATTATACAGAATTATTTTCTCTGTAATGCAGAATTCCCAACCTAGAACTTCACTTTATATTATTATTTGGGGTAGGGCTACTGTCAGCTTCAGGGCAGAACTCTTTCTGAGACCGCAGTGAGCCGCTTAGCCACAGCTGCTTTCAAAACCGGAAGATAACATAAAAGTGAGTAATAACTCCATGTGTTCGAGGGAAGAGCTGTGGGTTAGTTTAGGAGAAAGAACAATCTATGTCAGGAAACCTTACATCTATCTCTGTTTTAAATGTTCCTAAGTGACAGTACACAAAACAATAACAGTAGCATTAATATCCATTATATATTGAATTAGTGTGAAAAGCTTTATATCAATTATTTCTGATTCTCACACAACTCTGGAGATAGGATGTTTTGCCATTTTGTACATGAGTAAACTGGAGTTCAGAGAAGTTAAATGACTTGCCTCCATCTATAAAGTGGCGGATCCCACACGTAAACATAGCCTGTCTCATTTCAAAGCTAATGCTCCTTTTAAACATCATGTTTTCACAAACATGACTCCTCACAATTCATACAAAATTTAGGGTAGGTGCTGCCTCTGAGTGAAAAAGGAAGAGTATAGATAAAGTTTCAGCTACAATTTGTATAGTGTTTTATTTCTTAAGGGTAATAATATAAAGCAAATAGGGCACAATGTTAACCTTGAAATTTATACTTGTTTCCAGTTTTCTGTGGATTTGAAGTATTTCATTTAAAAATTATCTCCTATTAATAAATGATAAAGTTGAACTTATTTCTTTGCTAATAAAATTATGCCAGGAATCCAAAACATTACTCATAAAATGAAAATAGAATGGCTTCGATAAGAAATTAAACCCTCCCTGTACTCTTTCTACCAATAGATATTAATGATTGTCATGAATTTAGTCAGCTCTCTTTACATAAAATAACCACTCTTTTTTTTTTTTGAGATGGAGTCTCATTCTCTTGTTAGGCTGTAGTGCAGTGGTGCAATCATGACTCACTGCAACCTCAGCTTCCCAGGTTCAAGCGATTCTCTTGCCTCAGCCTCCCAAGTAGCTGGGACTATAAGGTCTGTGCCACCATGCTCAGCTAATTTCATATATTTTTCTTTCTTTCCTTCTTTCTTTCTTTCTTTCTTTCTTTTCTTTCTTTCTTTCTCTCTCTCTTTCTTTCTTTCTTTTTTCTTTCCTTCTTTCTTTTTTCCTCTCTTTCTCTTTCTTTCCTCTCTTTCTCTTTCTTTCCTCTCTTTCTTTTCCCTCCCTCCCTCCCTCCCTCCCTCCCTCCCTCCCTCCCTTCCTTCCTTCCTTCCTTCCTTCCTTTCTTCTTTGTTTGCTTCTTTCTTTCTGAGACAGGGTTTCATCGTGTTAACCAGAATGGTCTCGATCTCCTGACCTCATGATCCGAATGCCTTGGCCTTCCAAAGGGCTGGGATTACACACATGAGCCTCAGCGCCCGACCTCCAAGACTTTTTTTTGATAACAATTACTACATATTAGAAAGTTCTTACTTTGCACAATAGTTAGAGATTATAAAGAACACCCAAGAACTGAAACCATGTGAATGAATCTTAACAACCTATGAGAAAACTTATCATTTAAATATTTTGTTCCCCAACCTTTTAAAGTTTTGCAAAACACTTGAAGCTCTCTTACTGTTGATTACAAATATATGAAGATTTTAAGATAAAAATATATTTAGCACATTCTAGTTTAAACTATTAAAACATTGACAATATATTTTTTCTTTGTAATTAATAATGGGGATAATTAATTTTTTTTTCAGAGAAATCAGCATTTTTGTTTTTAACAATTAGCCCACATCAGAGGTATCTGAAGGCTTTGTATGTTGAATTTGTACATTAGATTTTTTTGTGGGTACAATTTGAACTTTTCAGGAAACATCCTTATTATTGTCAGGTGGGGTGTTTGCAGGGAGGTCAGTGCTTCATGAGTTCAGGAAAAGAATACGTTTCTTGGGTCGCTGTGTTTTTCGTGTTGGCCATGTTAAATATCGACCTCCTGGAATCGATGAGCAGCCGGTAATATCCAGCCGTCAAGCAGGCCAGGTTCATGGCATCCGAGGATTCCATCAGGAGCGTGATGGGCTTCACATCTAGCACGTGGAGTTAGTTGCACCCGCCCCAAACCCTCCTCCTCAGAAAACATTTCGATCCTGTTGATGTGGCTAAAGTCGGCTAAAAGGGCCAACAGATTGGTTTTGGTGTTGATGACGTGGCTTATGCCATACCGGGGCCCAACCAGGAGAGTCACTTCCGAGCGCTTTTCTGCCTGCACTAATGTTGCCTTGAACACACGGCCCCCGTACAATCGCAGGTCACTGAGGAACTTGAGATAATAGACCTTGGCTTGTAGTGCAGAGAGCTTTTTACCCGGTGGTACAAGGTTTTGATTTGCTTTGACAAGGTGTGAAAGTGCTTTCTTTATGTTCTCTTTCATGCTTTGCAGCACAGCAGAGGGAATAAAAGTCTCTAATCCCCATTCTTTTTCGATGTATTTGAGGGAGATTTTCTGCGTTTGCTTGGTGGTAACAGTTGCATTGAACAGTTGTAACGCGGCCAGCCGCAGGGTTATATCATATTTCAGCTCCGGCCCACATCGCTCCTGAATCACGTCGTTACAACTCTGAACATAGAGATATTCGAAAGCAACTGGATCTCTCCTTAGAAGGTCAATTGGATCTTTTGGGACGAAGCTAATTCAGAAAAGACATCTCATCTTATGGGAGCTGGGCCTCTGTGTCACCTGAATTAGAGTCTCCTGTTCATGAAGTAAGAGTAGCTTAGTTCCAGCCCCTTCTGTCCTCTGCTCCAGCATGAGAGAGAAATGTTCAATGCCTTTGATGGAGAGCTTCTCTTGAAGGATTAAGGTGACATCCTTAATGGAAGTGCTGCAGTCAAAGCGAATTGATTTGGTCTGCCCATTTTCCAGATAGACTTTCAAAACATTTGGCATAAAAAGAAGCGAGTTGTCCTTAACAGTTTCCGACACTTGGCCGTTGATGATGACCTCCTCAGAGAAGCGTACTTTGACTGGATTGGACTTTAATCTTGCCTTTTTTGCAGCACTAATAAATGCTGATTTGGGAGAAGGGTAAGGCTGAATGACAGTGAGGAGTATCGATTCTTTGCAGGAACCACCCTATATTTACACAGTCTGTCCATTCCTCCCCAACCCTCCAACAATATCTAGTAAAGCATCTTACATGGCTTGATTTAAATATTTGGCTTGACCGAAAAAAACATTTTTCCACTTATTGTACCTTATATGGAGGACTTTTGACTGGAAACAATAATATTCATAATTTGGCTGCAAACATGTCTGAACAAGGTAATACATATTTCACTGAAACTAAACAACTTTTATGCTTTTAATATTATGAGGGAAAAGTAAACAAAATCTCCTGTTTCCTTTGACCAAGACATTTTTTCCTGGTTTAACTTAATATTCTATGATTTTCTAATAATTGCAAGTTGAATCATTTCATCTGGTATCTTTTATGGGAGTTAACTCACCATTTGTGAAGAGAGGCTCAGGAAGTTTTCTAAAGAAGGATTTTAGTAAACTGCTTATCACATTCAAATCTCGCCATTTCTAGGTGTACAAAATAGAAATGCAGTATTTTTGGAGTCAGTACCACCAAAGGGAAAAAAATGTTATTCAAACAAAAATAAGCAAACTTACATCATCTTGTATATCAATATCAGCCATTCCCTTGTTGAGTTCTTCTTGCATACTTGATATGGCTGCATTATTTCCAGGAACTCTATACATACCTGTATATTCAAGACTTCTTTCTTCAACTAATTTGCACATATGTCAACTATTAATGGAATATACTGCAAAACAAGAAATAAACATTTTCTTTAATGCAAAAAAAAATCTGATTAAATGTATTTGAACAGTTCTCATCTTCTTCTTATAGGATAACTTAACAATACAGGATAAACATGTTTTCTATACCTTGGTGAGTTGTCATACTTTTTTCTAAATGTGTATCAGCTTCCAACATGTGATCTTTTGCATTTTCAAAACCAAAAAAAACTCATAGAATTCCCTTACTGTGAAGTTTTTGTCATTTTGCTGGAAAATCTTCATCCTTATTGTTGCTATCATATTCCTTATTTTTGTTGATAAATTCTTCTTTACTCAGTTTTTCTCGCAGCATATATAAACTTTCTGAGTAGCAGCAGTGTGAATATCATCAGTCAATCAATCAGCCACTTATTCTATAACTTCATTTATATTCTATTTGAATTTCATTTCCAGCATTAACACTTTTTATTTCTTTTCTGCACTTTCATCTTTGTTGACCAATTTTCTCTTTCAGTTGTTTATTTTTATAAAATTTCATGTGGGTTTGCCACTCAGAGGCAAGGAGCCAGAACATCTGTCTGTGTGTGAACTGCATAACCAATGTGCCCTGACCAGTTAATGGCTGACCTAGAAAAGAGTAATGTGATTGGTATGTGTATATCTGATATTTAGATAGTGCTCTGTGGACTGAACACCTGACAATTATTTAATTATTCACATTTATAATACACTGCTCTAATTAAAATTTGAGCTATGTTATTGGGGGCACTGATTATTTAGCTAATTCTGTACCTGTAATTTGTGCATTTCAGAAACATGCATAGTGAAGCCTGCCCATATTCTTGTTGCAAAATGTGTATTTCTTATGAAACACTGTAGTGGTATATAGGACATGGGGATGGTCTGAGCTTTCTACTCTAGCAGGAGAATTTTAACATTGACATTGCACAGAATTTCCAACAGGTGGTGATAATAAAAAGCAGATTAACTAAAAGTTGCTTTTAAATTTTTTAACACAATATATTTATTTTTTGCTTGTACTAGGTGTGGGTCACTCCCACTGCCCTCTACCTTGGCATGCCACTGAAACATGGTAACCCAAAATGTCACAACAGTTGAAGCCAAGGCTGGAGACTGTTGATGTCAGGGTTATTATTTTTCTGTGCATCAATTTCTACCTCTATATAAATATGCTAGCCTAACAGACTCCATCTTAGATGTAAGCCTGACAAACTCCATCTTAGCCTCTCCCTCCCTGTCATTTGTCTTTCTGGTACACAGCTGGGTCATGTTTTACTCAGAAACTTGTTACCATTATAAGTACATCCTGCCTGGCGAGTTGAACTGCTATTGTGCATAGCCTACCCCCCTCGGTGATTGATTGTATGGAAAGTCCCTCCTGCTACCCCCTTGGTAACCAACAATCCTGGGAACCTCCTACATCCTGGTTACCAGCTTCCTTATCTGACTTGCTTGTTCTGCTTCTGTAAAATTCTGCTTTGCCACCCCCCTTCTCTAAGCAAGGTATTAAAAGGAATCAAGCCCCTTCTTCTGTGCCTAGAGAAGTTGCGAGCTTTAGCCGACTCTCCATCACCAGCAACAAAGGACTCCTGAGTCAATCTCAGAGTGTGGTACTTTCCTTACAACTTGCTCAATTACAACACAAAAAAGAAACTAATACATTCTCATCTCATGAGCTTGCTGGTCGGATAAAACACAATTATATACATAAAATCATTTGCTTTGGTATATTAAATGAAGTACAGAAATGTGTGGCGAGAAGGCCTAGATTCAAGACCCAATCTGCAGCTTATTTACAGGATAACTTTGGAAAATGCACTCAGCTTTACAAGTTCCAACTTTCAGTTCTGAAGAAATAAATGTAGACTTAGTATCTAATTCACAAGATCACTTTGACATCAAATAAATGCTTTGCTAAAAGCAAAACACCAAGCAAAAATGTATTGCTCTTATGGGGTATTACAGTAAGATGCCTGCCATTCACTCTTACTATGCAATACTTTCTTCAATACTCTCTAGTGGAACACTAATACCAGAAAAAGATTATTTGGTATCACTCTATTGAAGTATGGTCCCCAGATCAACAGCATCAAGAATACCTGGGAAATAGTTATAAAGGCAAATAATTGGGTTCTGCACATTTAAATTTCTACCAAATCTGAAACTCTGGAGATTGAGCCCAGAAATTTGCATTTTATCTAGACTTCCTGATGATTGCTTCACATGCTGAAATTTCAGAACCACAGCTTTGGGACAGCTTTGGTTCTGACTTGTCTGCATATTGGTATCAACTAGAATGCTTTAAACAACATTGAGTAATACACCCACGTTTTATTTTAATTTAGGTGCAACCAAGGCAGAACACAAAATTAAACATATAAAATGACAAGATAACAGGCACTAGAACTCAGTTTGCCTAATTGCATAATTATAAACATATCAGGGTAAAGACATGATGGAAACTGCTTTAGCTTCTTCAGAGAAGTCAAGATTCAGGATATCCTAGAAGACAGGACAAATTATTTAGGTAGAAAAAAATAGATTTACATGGGCAAAAAGAAAGTTACAAGGATATGAAATATGGAAAGATAAGCCTACTAGCTGAAGGGAATACAATAGTTGATTGAATTTATTCTGCATTGGTGAAGAAAGATTTTCTTTTCCTTTTTATAAAGATGCTTATAAAGCAACATTCTAGAAAACATAGTAAAGTTATTTTTCTCCAACAGAGATGTTGAACTTTTTGGATTATTCTAGGTATGTGAGAATGGTTTACTATCTTAAAACCAATTAATGTCATTCACCATATTAACAAGATTAAGAAAAATAATCATATGAACATATCGCATTTTTCAGAAAATGCATTTGAAAAAATTCAAAACTTAATCATAATATAAAAACTTTCAGTATATTAGGATTATAGGGGAAATTCTTCTGATATATAAGAAGCATCCTTAAAAATCCTACAACTAACATGATATATAATTGTAAAAGTCTGAATATTTAGTCCCTAAGATCAGGTAAAATGCAAACATGTTTACACTGACTGGTGCTATTTAACATACTAATAGAAGTTCTGATAAGTGTCATATTGCATGATAAAGAAATAAAAGGGATAGAGATGAGAAAGGAAGAAATAAAGCATTCCCTATCTGCAGTTGATGTAAATATCTATGGAGAAAACCCTAAGCAATCTACAAAACAATCACAAAATATTAAAATATATTGTAGCCTGGGTTGTAAGACAAATAAAGAGAAATGAAGTGTATAATACTTGCAAATAAAGAGGTGAATATTATCCCTATATGCATATAACTTCTATAAAAATGTTAGGATGAGATAATAAAATATAGTGCATTCAGCAGTTTTTCTAAGTTCGACTTTCAAATAATGAATATTTCTATAATTCAGTAATAGCTAATTAGGAAGTGCAATAATAATTAAAAATTTCCTATTTACTAAGTGTAAGTCTAATAAAATATCTAAAGGCATTATTTCAAAAACAGAAAAATATCTGACCAAATGGAGATACAAATTATCTTCATGGAAAACATAATTTAGTGTCAAAAAGACATAATTATTTCTAAATTAACATATAAAATTAATGCAATCTTAATCAACATTTTAACGTTTCTCATTTTTTTGATATAGACCCCAAAATAAACTTATTTAGAAATTGGGAATACACACACACACACACACACACACACACACACACATTTATGTAATTTGGAAGAAGAACAGGAAAGTAGAATTTACCTTACTAAATTAGAATAATTACTCAGAAAGAGATATATTTATATATAAATTTGATTTAGGGTATTAGTAGCATTAAAAATTAATAGAAATGCTAGTTTACTCAGCAAATGGTATTGGTTATCAGTGTGTAAAATATTAGCCACACATTGAAAGTAGTATATTTCAGATGGGCTTAAATATTAATTTTAATATTTAAATTTTAATACTTTAAATTTTCACAAGTTAATATAAGACATTTTTATGACCTCAAGATGAAAAAATATTTCTTAGATAATTTATTAAAAGTATGTTATATAAAAGAAATACTAACAATTGTGAGTGCATTTAACTTTCTGTGGGCAAAGAAAAAAAATGTTAAGTTTTCAAAATCAAGCCATAAAACATATTTACAAAGAAAAGTATAAATAAAGGGTAAGCATCAATAATTATTTTAAAATACTGCTACTACTAGTTATGAAATGATATATAATTCAGTGAAATGGGGAAGGACTATACAAATGTAATTTATAGAAAAAGAAACCAGAATAGCCATGAAATCGATTAAAATATTTTAAATTCACTCTAACCAGAAAATGCAAATTAAGGAAAGTGAGATTTTCAAAAGAAATATATGACATGTTGACAAAATTTATATATTGGAACATTCAATTAGTGGTGAAGATAACAAAAAGTAAGAATTATATAACACCCTGGTGGGATAATAATAAAATCTCTTTGGAAACAATTGGTCAGTAAAAAGTAAAATAGAAAAATATGTTCTTAAAGAAGCCTCTGTACCTGTAGAGGTATACAGAAGTTCTAATACATCTTCATGGAAATACAAACAGACATGTCCATATAATAAATAATAAAAAATATAAACAACTTGAATGCTCATTAGAAAGAGAATAAATAAATGATGTTGTATTCACACCTACAATAAAATAGTTATGTGTATCTGTACAGATAATTCCCACTAACATTATTTAAAATAAAAGTCTAATGTCAGTTTTTTTAATTATGTAAACCTTCATTCAAAAGAAATTATGAATATGCAATGTAAAATATATTGTATATTTTTATATGTAAATACATATAAATTATATCTTGCCATAAGCATTGTCTCTCCCTCGCTGTGATGAACAAAATGAATATATGACACTAAATTTCTCAGAGAAAAACAGGAATAGTATCAAGGAGAGTATCTTGTGAGTTTCACTTTGATATGTAGTGTTCGCTTCTTAGGAAATTAATCTGTAGTAAACCTGATAAATGTTAACATTTTTAAAAATTGAATAGTAGAAGTGTTGTTATTTGGCTTATTACTCTCTATTCTGTGTTTTATATATTTTATAATAAAATCTATTAGAAGAGAAAAAAATAATAATTTAAATTTCTACCATGAACACATTTCTTTAAAATATGTTTTCAACATGTACACCATATCCTTTTTTCCTCCTGCAAAAGTTCACCGTGATTAGGAAGTGTGAGACTAATGCTGAGAAGAAAAATTTCCTTTTATTTTTAGAGGCAATTAAATTTAACACTGGGCCGCCTGCTACTCAAAGCATTGAACTCACTTATTCTCTTGACAGATCTTTCTTCTTCTTCAGATTTCCCATTTCACACAGCAGGGAATCAGGTTTGCTGGAATTCACACTAATTTCCAGTGTATAACAGAACTACTTTGTCAAAAATCTCATATAATCACATCTTCTAATGCACTACAAAAAGCAAAAAACATGACATTTTCACTACAGTTTCACTGCAAAAATACATATAAACCCAATATATATGAAAAGTGTGATAGACAAATTACCTTTCTAAAATAAACTAAACATATGTTTCATCTCTAGGATTAAATTTTTAATACTGCACCTATCCCACACAACCCATAAAGTTTTTACAATAAAATTTTTGATTCTAAATTCATAAAAGTTGGCTAAAAATATTAGTGGGATCTCTGGGTTTTTACTCTCTTCTATTCTTCTATCCTTTCCGTCACAAAGTCTAATAGTAAGGACTCTCTTCAGTATGGGTTATATCAACTTTACCAGACTCAAGCCAGAAGAAACCTCAGAGAATATGATGATGAAGACATCTTTGTGAAGATGAGCTAAATCCTAGAGAAAGCAAATGGTTTGCTCTAGGACATACTTGCTGAACAGACAACAGCCAGGGCTAGAATCCAGATAAACCTCCTGTTCCAAGAACTGCTCATGACATGACAGTTCACACTGTCAGGATCTTTCAATACTCACAGATATCACCATAAGTCAAAATAAGTGCTCTTATCTCATTTTTAAACTTTCAGATAACCTGCCTAACTTCAGGCTCTGATTCCTCAATAGTTTTTTTGTGTGTTATTTTATTAGGTCTTTATTACAGAATAGGCTCCTCTGTTAAACTCTCACAGTCCTCTATAATTTTTCCTAAACTTTGTTTCCATCTTTTCCCTATCCTCCTCCATTTTATATTAAATATCTTCTTTAGAAAGGATTAAACCATGTGTGACTTTCAATTATATTGACTGTCTCTTATCTAAATTCATAAATTCCTGCCCATTATTCTAGGCACATATGAATTCCTATCCATGCCATAAAATCTTCTCAGACTATATTCACCCATAATTTTACTATCATTTAATTACCATACTTACATTCTATTTTGCAAAATAAACCATTTAATTGTTTATTGATTAACTCAAAGGCATGTTGGTTTCTTCACCAATTATTTTCTAAACTCCCTTAAACCTAGTGATATATCTTATGATCATTTTGTAATCTCCAGAGTCTAACACAGTGATGATTGATGATCCATAACCAGTGCTCAAAAACTACTGGTAATAGATTAAGCTCAATTAAGACATTCAAATTACAGATGATGACTAGTAAATGAAGTGGACGGTATATTGCTAAATGATTTGGATTCGCTGTCTGTAATGTGCCAGATCATGATGGCCAATTGTTTGCCCCACATAGCTCCCAGAAAGGGCAGCACACATGACCATACGTTTTCACTGGAAAGGGCTAGAATAAACCATCCATGGACACAGTGGATTTTTCCACCTGGGAAGTTTAAATGGAAGACAAAGGTATTAGCCCCACAGTGGAATGCTTCTTTATTGATAAAAATCTGTGTAGTCTGGAGAGCAGAGTTTATGTCAAGACAAATCATAACCATATTCAATATATAGTTATAGGAAAGATGATACAAAGAGTGAGCAGAGAAACTGATTTTCAAACAAGAGAATGCAATAAACAAGCTAATAGAAAAGGGAGGGAGAGAGGGAAAGAAGGAAGAGAGAAAGGGAGGGAGGGAGGGAGGAAGAAAGAAAGGAAGGAAGGAAGGAGGGAGGGAGGGAGGAAGGAAGGAAGGAAGGAAGGAGAGAGGGAGGGAGGGAGGGAGGGAGGAAGAAAGGAAGGAGGGAAGGAGGGAGGGAGGGAAGGAGGGAAGGAGAAAAGGAGGGAAGGAGGGAGGGAGGGAGAAAGGAAGTGAGGGAAGGATGGAAGGAGGAAGGATGGAAGGAGGAAGGAAGGAAGAAAGGAAGGAGGAAGGAAGGAAGGAAGGAAGGATTTCCTATTTCCTAAAAGGAAGTAAGAGAGACTATGGTGTGTATGGGTGTGTGTGTGTATGTGTGCATATGCGCGAGAGAGAGAAGACCTGAGAAAGATTAGTTTCTGACAACCTATGTCCAGTCTCATGAGACCCAGTTACACATTGTTACTTGTTCTTCGTGTTAATGAGAATGTCAATTTCACGTAATAATTAAAATTTCCCCCATCCACATTTCAGCAAATTTTATTGGGTTTATTTTCCTTGTAATTCATTTTCTAATTTATCTTCCTCTCCATGCAATGAAAAGTAAATCTGAAGTCTTATTTTCTCAGCTAAATCTTATATTTAGGTGGATCTTCACTCTGATAACCCTCAATATTTTATGAATCTACATTTGCTTATAGCTAATTCATTACTCCATCAATCTCTTTACCTTCCTCTGTGTAGTTAATAAAGAAGAAAATAAACAGAAATCAAAGAAAAAAATGTTATGCCACTTGATATCCATTTAAGTCTCAGGAGAGTATTCTATTTATCCCACATTATTTAAATTTTTCTCATTGAAATAATTTTATTAAAATTAATTGAGCAGAATAATTCAATTCAGGTCTTTCATCAAACCATTCTAAACAGCAGGTTTAATTGCTGCTAACTGGTGCATTTAGAAACAGCCTTCAATACATGAGATGTGAGTTATTTTTGGTATTTTCTTTATTAATACTATGTCAGTAATACACTAACATCAGTTTCAAAAATAATGTTAACACCCCTTGGTTCAAATTAATGTGCTTTTCTGCGTCATTTTGAAATTAAAGTCTTCACAATTTCATATGAAAGCTATAAAGTTGTCCAAAGAATTAAAGAGTATAAGAGACACTTATTGATAACATATTATTAGTATGTGTAAGCATGTATTATTTATAAATGTAGATATATTTACATGTATATAGGGTATATTTAATCATGTTTAATGTGTGAGTATAGATGTGCACATATACAAACATATACAATCTCACTGGCTTTTATAACATCTTGTAATCCTATTATTTCAAAAAATCTAGCCTCTTTAAAAAAAGGTAGGTGAAAACACTTTATAAAATATAAAGAACTGTGTATAGATATATATACATACATGTATATATATGTATATGTATTAAAGAACTATGTATAGATATATATATACTATATATACATACATGTATATATATGTATTAAAGAACTATGTATATACATATATAATTATGATGATAAAGAAGAGGGGGATAATTATGATGAAGATGAAGAAAAATACAAGGAATATTTGCTTAGGGTAATGGCAGAACATAACTCCCTTTACATATGATCAATTTATCAAAAAGTAAAGATTGTTTTTCTCATGAGCTAAAATCTTGAGCAGCACTACAGTCAAGAGAAAATAACTTGGTACTCTCTTGATATATCAGCATGAACTGAAAAACATAGATGATATCTAAGTGCTGGGAGAAGAGGGACTGACTGTCTCACTAATAACTCCATGTCCTCTTCAAGCAAAAAGTTTAATTTAAAAAAACAGTATCTTTTGAGACTACAAGTGTTCTAACTTGTGAATGGAGCCTGGTCTTTTTGAAATATTACATTTAACAGATTTTCTTAATTTTAACCCAGTAACTTCTTACTGTTCCATACTCCTGTCCAGGATTACATATTACATTTAGTTATTGTGTCTCCTTGGACTGCTTTTGGTTCTAACAGTTTCTCAGACTTCTCTTGGTTTTGATGTCCTTGACAATTTCCAGGAGTATTGGTCAGGTATTTTGTAAGATGCCCATCAAGCATAACTTATCTGATTGGTGTTCTCATTATCAGACTGGGACTATGGGTTTTTAGGGGTAGACCACAGAGGTAATGCACCACTTTGATCACGTGATATCAACTGTATCAATGATCAACATGATTTATCACTCTTGGTGTTGACCTTGATTATCTGGCTTAGGTAGCATTTGTCAGGTACCTCCTATGTAAAGCTACTCCTTTTGTGTTTTTGTTCTGCTACTGTCCATGCCATATTCTGTAGAAAGAAGCACTATGGCCAGGCTACCCTTATAATGTGGGAAATTATAATCTACCTGCTTATGGTCCAAATGTGAACATAAATTATCTGGACTCTCATGCACAGATTCATCTCTTCCTCTTTATTTACTTATTTATTCAACCACGTACTAATGTAAGTATGAAGTCAGGCACATTTACATTATATCCTGGATTACAATCCAACATTAATTTGTCTTGTTCAAATTATTTTCACTTTGGTCATTAACTCACTTATGCATAGTGTTCCATTGTTGGAATGCTAAGCATGTTGGAGTTATTTATATCCTACTGCTCAAGGTCATCACCAAGGTCTGATTTTTCACTCATGAAAAATTCAAAAAATTGCAACCTCCAGCATAAATGGATTATAAGCACTTTCAGTTGTTCCTCTGACACACATTCCATAATTGTTGGCATTTCCTTCCCAGAACTTTCTTATTTCCAATCTCATCTTTTAATGGCTTGACAGTGCATTCATTCATTTTTATCACTGGATACTATTTCATTGTATGGATACACCACCCTTTATATATTCATTTCTCTTGTTGAAGAACACCTTAGTTGTCTGCAGTTTTTGGTGATTATAATTAAAACTGCTATAAGTATTTACATTCAAGTTGAAATTTTCAAATCAATCATGTGAACAGGCAAGTACTTAGGAGTATGATTAATATGGTGTCACCTAATTTTAATCTTTAATATATAATATAAAAGCAATGATTATTACTTTAAAAATGTAAAAATAGAAAATGATATAAAGGAAGAGGTAGAAATATGCACTTATATTTGGGAAAATATTTTCCCAAACCAGTACCTGTAATACCAATGATAAAACTGTTATCAATTTCTTTCTTGTATTTCCATACAAGTTAAAATCCAATGATATATTATTGTGCAACTTGCTTGTTTGTTCATGTATCAACAGGCCATCAGCTTCTCCTCATGTCAATTTACATGGTTTCTTAATTATTTCCAAAAGCTGAAATGTATTCATTTATAATCTGAAATACAAATTGCTAAGTTCCTCCTACAGTGAATGCCATTAATATTTCGTACTTCATAATTTTGATTTTTAAAAATTCTGCAATTCTTTATCATATAAAGCTCCATGCTTATATTAATCTGTTTCTATATGCTGTATTCTTAAAATTCAAATTTCTAGTTAATTAAATACACATTTGCAAAGTTGATACATTCTACCTGTATTAGGCCATTTTCATGCTGCTTATGAAGATATACCAAGACTAGTCAATTTATAGAAGAAAGAGGCTTATTGGACTTACACATGACTGGGGAGGTCTTGCAATCACAGCAGAATGTGGAAGGCAAAGAGGAGCAAGTCATGTTCTACATGGATGGTGTCAGGCAAAGAGAGAGAGCTTGTGCAGAGAAATTCTCCCTTATAATACCAGCATATCTCATGAGACTTACTCACTATCATAAGAGCAGCACAGAGTAACGTTTGTCCCTGTGATTTAATTACCTCCCATTGGATCCCTTCCACAACACATGGAAATTCAAGATGAGATGTGAATGGGGACCCAGTCAAACCATTTAATTCCATCCCCGGCCCCTGCCAAATCTCATGTCCTCACATTTCAAAACAAATCATGCCTTCTCAACAGTCCCCCAAAGTCTTAACTCATTTCAGCATTAACTCAAAAGTCCACAGTCCAAAGTCTTATCTGTGATAAGTGAGTCCCTTCCACCTGTGAGCCTGTAAAATCAAAAGCAAGTTTGTTGCTTCCTAGATTCAATGGGGATACAGGCATTTGGTAAGTACAGCTATTCCAAATGTGAGAAACAAGCCAAAACAAAGGGGCTACAGCCCCCGTGCAAGTCTGAAATATAGCAAGGCAGTCAAATTTTAAAGCTCCAAAATGATCTTCTTTGACTCTGTGTCTCACATCCAGGTCACGCTGATACAACAGGTTGGTTCCTATGGTCTTGTGCAGTTCCACCCCTGTGGCTTTGCAGGTTACCTCCTATCTCCTGGCTGCCTTCACAAACTGGCATTGTATGTCTGCAGCTTTTCCAGTCATACCATGCAAGCTGCCAGTGGATCTACCATTCTGGATTCTGGAGGACGGAGGCCCTCTTCTCACAGTTCCACTAGGTGATGCCCCAGTAAGGACTCTGCATGGGGGTTCTAACCCCGCATTTCCTTCTGCACTGCCCTAGCAGAGGTTCTCCATGAGGGCCTTTCCCCTGCAGCAAACTTCTGCCTAGACATCTAGGCATTTCCATATATCCTCTGAAATCTAAGTGGAGGATACCAAATCCCAGTTCTTCTGGGCTCTTGCTGGCTCAACACAACATGGAAGCTGCCAAGGCTGGGACTTGCACCCTCTCAAGCCATGGCCTGAGCTCTATGTTGGCCCCTTTCAGCCATGGCTGGAGTGATTGGGATACAGGGCACCAGGTTCCTAGCCTGTACACAGCACAGGGACCCTGAGCCCGGTCCACAGAACCACTATTTCTTTTTTTTTTTTTAATTTTTTATTGCATTTTGGGTTTTGGGGTACATGAGCAGAACATGCAAGACACTTGCGTAGGTACACACATGGCAGTGTGTTTTGCTTCCTTTCTACCAAGGCCTCCAGGCATGTGATGGGAGAGGCTGCCATGAAGACCTCTGACATGACCTGAAGACATTTCCCTATTGTCTTGGGGATTAGCATTCTGCTCCTCTTTACTTATGCAAATTTCTGCAGCGCTTGAATTTCCACTTAGAAGATGAGATTTTCTTTTCTATCACATTGTTAGGCTGCAAATTTCCTGAACTTTTAAGCTCTTCATCCCTTATAAAACTAAATGTCTTTAACAGCACCAGGTCACCTCTTAGATGCTTTGCTGCTTAGAAATTTCTTCCACCAGACACCCTAAATCTTCTCTCTCAAGTTCGTAGTTACACAAATCTCTAGGGCAGGGGCAGAATGCCACCAATCTCTTTGCTAAAACATAACAAGAGTCACCTTTGCTCCAGTTCCCAACAAGTTCCTCATCTCCATCTGAGATTACCTCAGTCTGGATTTCATTGTTTATATAATTATCAGCATTTTAGTCTAAACCATTCAACAAGTCTCTAGGGAGTTCCAAACTTTCCCACATTTTTCTCTCTTCTTGTGAGGCCTCCAAACTGCTCCAACCTCTGACTATTACCCAGTTGGAAAGTCACTTCCACATATTTGGGTATCTTTTAGCAGCACCTCACTCCTGATACCTATTTACTATATTAGTTCATTTTTGCACTGCTTATAAAGATATAAGCTGAGATTGGGCAGTTTACAAAGAAAGATGTTTATTGGCCTTACAATTTCACATGGCTGGGAAAGCCTCTCTATCATGGTAGAAGGTGAAAAGCAAAGAGGAACAAGCCACGTCTTACATGGCTGATGGGAGGCAAAGAGAGAAAGCTTGTGTGGGGAAGTCTCTCATGTAATACCATCAGATCTCATGAGACTTATTCACTATCATGAAACAGCACTGGGAAAGACTTGTCCCATGATTCAATACCTCCAACCAGGTACCTCCCACAACACATGTGATTTCAAGATGGGATTTGAGTGGGGACACCGCAAACCATGTTACTGTCCGATTAACTTTCAAAAAGGTGTCCCAATCTACAGAGAGGTTTTTAAGTGTAAGTTATTATCTTAAAAACCTGTAAGCACATTCCTTGTCTTAAGAGGACAATGGTAATAAAAATATATAAACTGAGATCATATTTTACCTATTATATATAGATCTATAGATGGAATTGTTAAGCAAATGTATGTAAGTAAAAAGTATCTTTGCTTTTTCTATGTAGCTCTTTAAAAACTGAGGTTGAAAAGGAAAAATAAATGTGTTAAGGTCTGTGATAGGTGAATTGTGTTCCCTTAAATTTATATGTTTAAACCCTAACCATCAGAACCTCAGAATGTGACTATATTTTGACACAAGATCATTAAAGAAGTAATAACCTTAAACTGAGGCCATTAGGGTAAACTTAATTTGACTGCTGTCCTTATAAAAAAGGGGATTTGGACATACAAAGGTATCGAGAGAGGTACACACAGAGGAATATTGTTCAAATCACCCAGTCTGTGCTATTTTGTTATGTAAGACCTTAGCAAATTAATACAAAATTTGGAATGACTAAAATGCCATGAGAGGAATTTCTGCAGTTTTAGATCTTAGAGTTCTATAGCAAAGCCTTCTTTCCATATTTTCAGGATGGTAATTTTTGAAAGAACTGCTGAGCTTTGTCAGGCAGCCAGTTTTCAGCTGATGAATAAAAGTCAGTGAATCACTTTGAAATACAATCTATATTCCATTGATGATTCCATTCTAAAACTAGTTTTTTAGAGTATGAGACAATGTCTGGTAAAGTCAAATTAGAATCTCAGTGATCTCCAAGGCGTCCAATAACCCAGCCTCAGAATCTTCATTTATCCACTCTCTATCCCTCCTGTGGCAGATACACACCACGACAAAATGCAAACTTTTAGAGGCACCTCACCTTTTGGCTCTCTTTTCTCCCTCTGCCATGAAAACCTCTGTCTCAGGTAGATGATGCTCCTTTAGACTGAGACTAGGAATGAGAACACACAGGGAACATTTCTAAGGGGGCAGATCCACTGCTGTAACCTGGGCTTATGCCTGTAATCCCAGAACTTTAGGAGGCCAAAGCAGGCACATGGTTTTGTGCTATAGCTGGCCTAGAGTTAAAGCCTGAACAACACCATTTTATGCAAGACAAAGCAGTTTTTCAGAAATAAGTTGTAACAGCTGATGATAACTGCTGGCCTTGGCTTCTGTAAATAAAACTGCCTGAATTGCTGGCCTTTGCTTACCGGTAATGACCAGAATAAGCAGCCCAAGCTAGTTCCATCCTGGCCCCTGCGACTTATAATAAGTAACTAAGATCTGTGGATTCCACCACTGCCCAGACCATGTGTAAACTAATGCTTATCTTGACTTCTGTAAACCACTTAGGTAACAATCGAAGTGACAACAAGTTCCCTAGCCCTTGGAATGTCTGGAGACCCGCACCCTCCTCTCTGCCCAGGAGGTGATTTATGGAATCCCCTGGCCCTCAGAATGTCTGAATCCCTTCACCCCCACCCCGGCCCCACATCCTCACCCCGGAGGTGGTTTACGGGCATAAGAGGGTCTTGTCACCCTCCTTTCGGGGTCACAGGTTGGAGAGACATGAGTCCTCCGTGGTCACCAGCATAAAGACCCTGCAGTTTGGAATACTTTTGTCTTGGTGCTAATTTTATTAGCACCAAGACAAAAGTATCGATCCAAATACTTCAGTTTGAGCTAAAGATTTGAGATCAGTCTGGGCAACATGGTGAAACCCTGTTTCTACAAAAAGTAAAAACAATTAGCCAGACATGGTAGCTCATGCCTATAGTCCCAGCTACTTGGGAGGCTTAGCCAGTCACTTGAGCCCAGGAAGTTGAGCTCTGCAGTAAGCCAAGATCATGCCACTGCACTCCAGCCTGGGTGGAAGAGTGAGACCCTGTCTCAAAAAAAAAAAAAAATTAAAAAAATGTACTCTGGATTTTCAGTTGCTAAGATTTTGAGATCATTATTGCAACAAGGCTAATTAATAAAACAAACTTAATAGATTAAATGATTTTAACTTAGATAACAAGAAATTAAATAGTAGTATTTAATAAATTAATAAAAGGTATAAACCACTTACTAGGGAAGGTGAAGAATACAAAGAGGATTAAAGTTGCCTTTGTCTAAGAAGTTAGATAAGTAAGTAGGTAGAATTCGAATGTGAGTGAACCAAGTAATATAGTAGCTAAAAATTTATTAGGGGAACAAAGTGAGGAGAATACCTTAATGCCAATTTTGGAAATTATCTTAAAAACTTGTTTGAAGGTAAAACAAGTAAATTAATTTTAAATCAGGGTATATTGTCTAAGGATTAATATTTAATAGTATGATTTACTATTCTCAGGCTAAGGATTCAATATACAGGATCAGTGTCTCTGTTTCTTTAAGAAGAACACACAACTCTACCAGAGGATACAGAGCTGGGAGACACTGTCCTGAGCAGTTTGTCTGTATTATTTTTTAATCCATAGTACACTCCTATAAGGTAGGTAATATCTTCATATAACAGAATGCAAAACAGAAGCCCGACTTTATCAAGGATAAACTGCCAGCAATTGGTGAAGCCAGAATGACTTTTATCTAATCTCGAAATATACTCTTATAATAACCACAGTATATTTCACTATAGAGGATTAGAGAATGATGTCTAAGGAAATATTAACATATATTGATGGCCCTTTGCTTAGCTCTGATCTCCATCAGAACAAACATCTGCAGAACTATGACTTTGGTCAGTTTATACCTGCTCTTATATGTCTTCTTTTCCGATTCTAATCACTCCTTCTCTTCTAACCAGAGTTGGTCTATATTGTTCCCTCTTAATGTAGCATCACTCTCAATATCTTCTAAACAAATGCAGTGTCAAATGTATCTCTTTAATCAATCTTTATAATCCACATTAAATTCTTTTTGGAAATAGGTAGGATAAAACTTGATGTATGGTAGACAGATGAGAGACAGATAAGTGATAGAGAGATGATAAACAAATAAACAAATTTCTAATGATTGATAGATTAGATGAACGTGCACGAGTACCAAATTTTTTATTATAACTACCTTCTGTGCATATTTATCATGTCATTGTTGGCTTTATAACTGAAGAATGATGATGACAAATCACAGTAAATTATGACATTTTTAATAGCAGGGACCTGTTTTTGATCATCTTAACATATTTTATCACCCATGCAAAAGATTATCTACAACATGCATAGCATTATAATAAGAATTGGATATAAAGACAAGTAAGATATGAAAACTTTGCTGACAAATGATCTGGAGATCTAGCTCTGCAACGTACAGCTCAATGGATTATGTCTGGTTAGGTATTCAATGAAAGAAAAAGAGAAAGGGAATTTTTCCTTTCAATGACTATCTTCCTTTTGTCTATACAAATATTATTTTTATAACTTTACATTCTATTATTTAAAGGAATATTTAAAAATTGTTTAGCTTTCAATCCTCACTGAACCTAGTGTAAAACTCCCAATAGAAATCTGTTAAACTGAAATAGGTAGAAGTGGAAATTAGTACAACTCAAGACAATATCTGCTAAAGCTTAATGTACACTTAGCCTCTGACCCAGGAGTTCTACTCATAACATAAGAGAAATGAGTATCATTTTCTAGGAATAGGCAAGTATAACAATGTTTATAGAAGCACTATTCATTGTAATCTCAGTGGAAATAACAAAAATGCACCCCAACTGTAAAATGAACTAATAAATGATAGCATGTTCACAGCAATGGAATTAACAAACTCTAATGCAGTATGTACATGAAAAAACCTTCCAAACGAAACACTGAGCTAAAGAAGACAGATACAAAAAATACATAGTCCTTGATTTCATTCATATAAAATTTAAAAATAGACAAAATAAATCTGTTGTGTTAGAAGTAAGGATAGCAGTTACCATTGGGAGAAGAAGTGTTTGGATCGGGGGATGAGAAGACTGGGGTGCTGGGAAAGTTGTTTCTCATTTACTTTCTGGTAACATGGATGTGTTCATCTTGTGAACACTAATGGAGCTCTATCTTTATGCATTGTGATTTTTAAAATCTATCCTATACAGCAACAATTAACTTGATAAATAAATGAATTTGGCCTAATGCTATAAAATTTGTTGCAGAGAAACAGAAAAAAAATGATAACTCAGATATTACAACAATATAAAAAGCTGCTACATGTGCCTATGTGGTAGAAGCAAGTGGAAATGTGTTCGAGCAACACAGAACAATAGTCAATAGATACAGGGACAGATTTCTGCAGGCTACTGTGGCATTCTCTCTAAGAACTTTAAAGAACTGATGCATCATCAGTAGTAACAGAAGGCTTGAAAGTGCATATTGAGAACACTGTACCCAACTGCCTTGAGCATGCTTAGCCCCTTCTAATCATTGACTCTAGGCAGAGCTGGGTCTGGGTAGCACTGTGACAAGATGCTTAAGTTACAGGAATCAAGCAGCTTACTTTGCAAGATTCCTTCACTCCTGAGATGTTAGCTTCTGTAGCAGGTTTCCTTTGTACTAAGAAAACAAAGGTGGCTATTTGGCTATTTTCTCTTAAATTGAGTCCTAAACCATAGAAATCAAGCAAAAAAGTGACTGACAAGACTTCGCAAATTATATGAAGTAGGTTAATAATGCAGCAACATGGATTAGATGACCGAATGAGGTCATGTGCAACGTTCTGTCAGAATGTGGGTCTCTCTGCATATATGTCTCAGAATGTGCAGTTTCTAGAATATGTCTGTCACCTCTTAAAAAGCCTAGAGCCTCTGACTTCTACATATTTCTACATATTGCATAACTGTTTAGATCTCTGATATGATTAATAAGCAACCCTTGAAAACCCACCTTTGTAACTAAGAGGCTATAACTTAGAGATTTTGCTTTAGTTCTTTCTTTAGGGATGCTCTGTCTTTTGCTTCCTGCAATCTCCCATGAATTCATGAAACAGTACAGGAAGAGAAAAGAAATACTAACGAGGTATACTTCTCAAAGGATAGAGATGGAAAATGTGTTGTATACTTGTGATATATTTGTAAACACATTAATCTTTTAACTAAATAATTTAACGTGAGTAAAGTGAGAAATCGTCTTAATACATTCATGAGAGTCACACAAAAATGAGGAACAATGCTAGGATTTTCTTCCCAAAAACATCAAAAAACAACCCATTCCTACTTTTACCACTCCACACTGCCACCCAAAGGAAGTTCTATCACTGCCTTGTACTGAGACTCATGTTCTCAGGAAAACAAATTAAATTAGAACCCATCTAGAACTGCCAAATGAGTGCAGCAAATCATCCACTTAGTAAAAAGGCACATATTTCTTCTGATCAAGAAAAGGATACATTTATGACCAAATATAAATACTCATAAAATATGTGTCTCTAATTTTTTTATTCAGAAATTCATTTGAACATAAGCTGCCATGTTGATATGTAGGCAGTTGCATTTTCTGACTAATTGTATGGATCTTGCATGAAATCAATTTCTTTGTTTTCATGATGATTTTATTTAGAAGGAAATATATTTTTTAATGTGTATGTAGAAATGAGTCCTCTTCGGCAAATAGGAACAAACAGCCTCTATTAATACCTCAACTCTAGGAAGCCACTCCAAAGTCACAGAAAAGCTGCCAAAAAGCAGTAGGTACCCAAGTTGAGGTTGAGTGCCTACCTTCAACAAAGCTGCCACTTAAAGATACTATTTGATTCAGCCTATAGAATTTAGGTGTGCACTGCTATTTCCTAGCTTTCTTCTACTGCTAGTCTTACATAGTACTGAAAACAGCTCTGTCTTTTTTATTGAAACTTAAAAAGACCAATTATGTGATGAAAAATCAGAATCTCAGGAAAGGTATGCAAAATTATTTCTTTTAAGAAATTTGTAGCGATTAATGAAATTAGTGTGGTTGAACAGTGCTTTCTCTGATTTGCTATTAGCATGTGTTTGTATGTGTGTGTGTGTGTGTGTGTGTGTGCGTGCACATGTGTGCTTGTTTGTATGTGTGTAATGGCATACACAGTTAAGCAATTATTACAGACAACAATGTAATGATAACTGTTACCATTTATTGGGTACTGTGTATCTAGTCTATGATAAACATAGACTTCATGTCATTCAGATTTGGGCATGAAGATTAACTATTTCTGTGAGCTCTTTGGTTAGGGGTAATTTTCCAAATTTTATGAGATTTAATTTACTTTTTCTTAACATGGGCATAATAATGCACTTCTTGGGTGGTTATTGGAAGGTAAGCCAAGACCTCACCTGAGACAAATCATTTACCCCTCTCCTGGCCCTTTTCTTATTCTATAATGGTTATTTGTGTTATTTTTGTTTTCCTGCTGGAGTATAATTTTCTGAAGTAAAGACTGTGATTTTTTTTCATTTTTCTTCCTCAACAGTTTGTGAATTATCTGGTCGGTATTTACTGAAGGAAGCAGAAGAGGCAAAGTCTTCTGATTTAATAGCTGCTACTAAAGAACATTCACAAGGTGACAATGGACTCTAAACAGAAAACCTTTGATGTTCTATTCATTACACTAGAAAGCATGGATGTGAAGAATACCTCATCAATATCCCTTTTTTCTGTTATGTTGTCAGGATAGCATGAAATAATGTTTGTAAAATGCTTATGTCATTGTCTGGTGTATCATCGGCACTTAAATGAATTTGCTTTTCTCTCTCTCATGAGAAAGCTCCATGCCCATCTCCACATTGGAGGTTTTACTTATATTTTTCCATGTCACATCAAAGTCAGCTCCTCTCTCTAAAGCAGCCCTTATCCTTACTTCCCAAAGAGACCTTGTGAGAAGCTGCCTATTTATCTAAAGTCTCACACTATTTATCTTGAGTGTGGACTGAGGCATATGTGTAGCAGAGGGTTGACACCTGGCTCTCTGTCCTAGCCTGCTTGTTTACACCTTTGGGTAATTCGTCTGTTTCCCTGTGTCTCAATCTGACATTTCCTGCTTTTTGATATAGTCTAAAATTTTACAAGTCTTAGGGTGCCTATGTTATTCATTTTTTCATAAGTGCTAATTTTATTTCTAATTATCTGCTTCTTACATGTCAGGTTTTGGGTCATATTTACTTAAATGTGCCCTTCACAATGCCAAACTGATTGATATTTAAAAAGTACTACCGGCTGATTCAATGGGAAGAACAGCCCTAACCAAGCATGGCTCAGTGAGAAGCTCATCAGTACTGATGGCTTTGGCATTAGTAGAGGTGCTGGTCTCAACATCATGGATAACCTCAGAATGGGGGTCGTAACATCAGAACAAGGACCTTGGGGCTCAGAGAAACTCAGGCATAGAGAGCATAGGACATCTGTATACAGTCCTCATTCTGGGACTTCTGGGGAAAATAAGAAGGCTAACTTTTTTGAGCTCTTTGAAAACTAGTCTCCAAGAACAAGTTTGCCTCAGCATTTCACTAGCTTCATGACCTTGCTCAAGTCATATCATAGTTCCCTAAAATTTGATTTCCACACACATAAAATATCATAATGTATCTTTTTCAGCAAAGATCAAAAAGAAAATGTGCAGAAAACATACCTGAAAATTGTAAATCAAAATACAAACTATAAACTTGAGCAGTTACATGATTTTTCAGCCAAGGCCTAGCATCTATATAAAATATGAGTACTGAAAATACCACTAGGCTAAAGAGTTGCAACTCCAGTAATGATGATGTTAATGATACAAGACAAAAATTAACTTTGCAGCCAAGGTGCTTAATAAAACATGTATATTATATAATAAATATTTTAGGGTGAAAATAATTCACCACAATATTTTAAAGGAAAAAACACTGTAACATGCTTAATAGTTTGCAGCTGACATTGTGAAATTGAAATTAATGTTTGCTAATGGTAATTATGGGAAAACCAACTAAATTAACTGTGATACACATTTTCATGCTTGAGAGAAAGTCACAAGGACATTATTTACTTCCTTTCAAAGTGAAAGTTTCTTGGGACCTAAATGAACACACACACACATTCATATGAGAAAATGCACACACACATACACATGGAAACACAGAAAAACCAAAGCACTCAACTTCAGATTTACAGACTTTTTAACCTTGCAGATAATGAGGTGGTCAAAAGAAGTAGGCTTTGTATTGTTTTAGGTGATGAAATCCCAGGCATTGAAAAAAACTCATAATTAAGGAAGACCTGGGCATGAGGTAGGCTCTGCCTCAGTAATACTTATGAGGTGAGGCAGGGGCCAAGACTGAATGAAATTTAAATTTAATACCCAGACACCATTCCTGTTGTGAAAGAGTAGTTGGGCATCACTTACTGGATAAAAAGCCCTGTTGGAGTACCTGTTTGTGTCATCTTCATGAAAAGGAAGTACAATCCAGTAAGCAGAACTTGTATCAGAATCTTGTAGGCCTAAATTTAGCAGAATGATAATTCTAGGTGGTCAGTTCATTTAAAATGATTCCATTCAATTAATATTTATTACATGCTTATAATGGATAAAGGATAAAGAAAAACAGATATAGCCTTGATGTCATGAAGCTTACAGTCCAGTGGGAGAAATGAATATTAATCTCATAATCATACAAATAAGTGAATAAATGAAAAAAGGGATAATTGTTATAAAAAGAAGTTAAATAATTTTATAACAATTTATAGGAAGGAAACTAGGCCTTGTGTGTACATGGGGGAGGGATCAGATAGAGTTTTCTGAGGAAATTATTTCTTTAATTAATGAGGGTGAGAGAAGGATGAATATTATTACACACAACCCCAACTAATAGTAGCTAAGCTCCCACAAATCTAAGATGGGCATACCTTGCTGAGAAGGATTATTTTGGGGCAGCAGTCCTCCAAATAGCCTCCCTGGCAGCCAGGCTTCTTCTAGATACTCCCCCTGCCACCTTCCATAGTGGCTCCCACAAAGGAGAAAGGGACAGAGCATAGGAAGAACACACACACACTCCGAGGTGCCTCTGACCAGAGTGGCACCCAACTTTCACTCACTTTCTGTTGGGGAGAATTAATTTTATGGTTCTACTCTAAATGCAGAGAGATGGGAAGATGAATTTAAACTATGTTCCCAGGAAGAATATACTCATTTAATGAGCACCTTTTCAGTTCTATCCCACATATCTGAAAGAAGAGTGGAAGTTAATTAATTCATTGATTGATTAGAGGTGGGGAGGTTGAGGAAAGTATTCCAAACACAGGGTATGGCACATGCAAAGGTTCTATGGCAGAAGGGAATGGGAAGTGTTTAAAGAAATCTAAGATTATTATGGTTGACACACAAACAGGAGATGTGAGCAGTGAGACATAACTTGAGGCTAAAAAATCAGGTCCAGATCATTTAAGGCCTCATAGATCATGAGAAGAATCGTGTGAAGTATTTTCATTGCAATAGAACGTCATGAAAAAATTGTAAGAGAGGGAACGACAAATATATTGATTGACTTCTGCTCATGACTCTGGCTATATTATAAAGACTAATTGAAGGGGTACAAGATTAGAAATGGAGAGGCTGAAAAACAGGCTATGGCATTGGTCTATATAAGACAAGACTGTAGCTTCAGCAAGAATAGTGACAATTGACTTAAAGAGAAATCATATATTCAATAGAAATTGACAAATGGACACCAGTAAACAGTTATCATTTACAAGGAAGAGGTTCTCATTCCCAAGTAGAGAAACCTGCAAAGGGTTAGGTAAAGATGATGGTCTTAGTCAATCAAACTAAAGTTCCAATTGAAGTTGCAAAATTCACTTAGCAGTCCTAGCGGAAAAAGTTAGGCAGAGAAACGAAGACTGAAGCCCACAGAATGAGGCAACCTGATGAAGAAAAAGAATAGGGTTGTGACAACTTTGAATTTCCATGGAGACCCACAAACCATGTCTGACTCACATGAAATCTGATTTTTTTTGGCAGAAAGACCCAGTAGACAGGACTCTATTGCATTGAGTCTGTCAGTAAATAATCTATGAGGTGTTCCAGGCCATGGATCCTGCTTTTGCCCCACTTTGGTATTCAAAAGGTACTACATTCTCTAACATATCATATGCACTCATTGTGGATTTATTAAATGGTAAATACAATGTATTGTATTATGCTCTATATCCCTGTATTTATTTAATAAACAAGAGTTGTTCAAGAAGGACATTGGGTAATTCAGATATAACTGAATTTAGCTTCAAATGCATTTTAACCATATTACCTTAGATTAGCTATGATGAAGCCATACAAAAAAATAGAAGAAACCAGAAGGCCCCGGTTTGTTACTCAGTGCAAGACTTCCTGAGAAGAGCACATGAGACAGAAGGGTGGCAGAGGGAGAATGTGGAACTGTGGGCAAGTGTGTTTATCATAACTTCCAAGGGAAGGAAGGGCCAAGACATAGTAAACGAGCTTACAGTTGGCTAGCTATGTTTGAAAGTCATACTCCCAAGAAATCCAGGTTCACAATGACTGTTAAAGCATAACATTTAGGGTTGCCTAATGTCTTCAGAAGTTTTCGGGCAAACCAGGGTTTACTTGAGAAGAGCTAGTAACCATTTTGTAGATTTTATAGCATTAGGTTACAGGAACTAAAAATATGGTTGATACAAAATGATGATAACTCAGATACATATGTCTAACACTGACAATTTCACTAAGCTCCAGGCTAATGGAGTCACAGTTCTTTAAGACACATAACAGCCATTGAAAATAGTAAAATGTTCAGAAACAACTCTTGATTCTTACCATCTACCTTAATCTATTCCTTATCTATTCTGTTCTATATTAAAATGTATCATCCATATACACCTCTTATTTAAGCCTTAAACATATGTATTTCCTTTCCTGTTTCCCTTTCCCTCACGCACCATAGTTAATCCATCAGTAAGCGGTATCAGATCTACCTCAAAATATATCTCAAATCCATTTACTTCATTTTATTTTTAAGGTCTTCACTGTTAATACTCTATTTCATATCACTGGTCCCAGCTATATTACTTCTTTGCCTCAGATTATAGCTGAAATTAAATTCAAACTCATTGATGTGCTATACAAAGCTCTACAAAATCCTTCCCTGCTTCTCCAACTTCATCATCTTCACTAGTTCACAATGCACCAGCCTCTCTGGCCTTTTCTGTGCCTTGGACATTCAATCTCTCTCCCTCTGAAGGATTTTCGCATTTCCTGTGCTCTTTAACAGGAAATGCTTTCTTTCCCCCACACTCATCATTTGGCCTGGTATTTTCATCAAAATATCAGGAGGTTTCCTATAACTAACCTAGCAATGATAATCCCCACTTCCATATGCAACACTATACTTACTATGTCAGTTTGAGTTCCCCATAAAAAGAGACTGAGACAATGATTTGCATGCAGGTAATTTACCCAGTAGCTATTGAAAGAAGAAGAGGGAGAAGAAGAAAGAAGAAAGAAGAAGGAGAAGGAGGAGAAGGAGAAGGAGAAGGAGGGGAAGGGGAAGGAGAAGAAGGAGGAGAAGAAGAAGAAGGAGGAGAAGGAGGAGGAATAAATAAGGAAAATAGATAAATAGGGAAAAAGGAAATGCAGACAAATGTGTTTTACCAAGCTGATAGCATTGGGGGCTCATGGGATTTAAATATTCTGGATATTCCTTGAGAAATAGTGTAGAATGAGAGTCATAATTTTTTGTCTGAAAGAAAGAAGACTGGACATTTTTCTCTAAAATCCCATCCACCAAAGGTTGAGGGTTGTCCTATGAGTACTAATTCTCCTGTTTTACCTGTATCCTGGTGAAAGACCTCTCTGTTTTTTAAGAAAGCCCCAAGGAAAATAAAGCAGAGAGACCAAAATCTTATTCAAATATGCTGGTATCATATCTGAGAATTGTCCATTGAACCTGATGCTGAATTCAGAGGTAAGCTGAAGGAAAGGTGATGCAAAGCACCAAAATATTGGCCACATTATCACCATAACTACTTAAAACTTTTTTTCAATAAATCACAGGCAGTATGGACAATTAAAGGGAGACTAGTGACATGAGCTGATATATAAAAATGATTGATCCTAATTTGGATTAATTATAATTTTGGTTCATAACATAATCTTGCATGGTTTCCTGCAGTACCTACTTTCATATAATTATTTAATGATTTCTTTGTAATAATATGAATAACCATAAATTAACCATTCAAAAGAAGTGTTAAAACCTTGACAAAACCACGGAATCCACCATCAATTTATGTTCCATGCTGTCAACCCCTCTGCAGACCCCACTATCTTGAATCCAATGTTTTCAACTATTCCCTGTCCTTTGCCATCTCTATGTACTCCTAACATGTATGTATACACTTTTGATTCATTGTTTTTACCCATACAATCGTTATGTCATGATTGAAATACTTTGAAACTTGTATCTTAATTGATTTTAAAAAGTCATCCTTGTCTGTATACATATTTTTTCTGATAGCTATATAATATTTCATTGAGTGAATATATCATCCATTATCCTCTTGAGGGTCATTTGATTATTATAGCATTTTACCATTGTGCACAGTTCTACAACATACATTCTTATATTCCTATTTCCTGTTAATTATGTGCAAGGGCTCCTCCTGAGTCTATACCTAAGAGTGGAATTGCTAAGTTGCAGCATATGTGATATTCAATTTCAAGAGATAATGCCAGACTACTTTCCAATATGATTGCACTAGTTTACATTTCTCACAAAAATGTTAGAGGAATCCCATGGGTCCACATCTTCTCCAACTCTCAAGTTACCTGTAGATTAATAAAAGTTCTTAATTTTAAAAGTTTCATTAACATCTTTTAATCTTATCTGTTTTCATCTGGTTTTAAAGTATATCCACCTATAGTTGCTGTAAGTGTTAAAAATTTATTATGTAATATTGAAGTTATTTGCTCTCTTTATAAATTTTAGTATCATCAAGTTTCATGAAAAAACAAAAACAGTTGAGATTTTGATTAGATTTATTGATAAATCAATTTGGGAAAAGCTAAGATCTTTATTATATTGTCTTCCATTCAATGAACATGGTATGTCTCTCCATGTATTTAGGTCTCTTGTAATATCTCTTAAGAAAAGTTTATATGTTTATCTGTAGAAATCCTCAACAAATTTGTTAAATTTATTTCTATATACTTCATATTTAAAGAATATATTGATATATGTTTGTATTTAAAGAATATGTTGATATATGTTTGTATTAAATGTACATTTTACTCTGTACCAATATTAATGTTTTTTTTCTTTTCTTTTGATTCTCTGTATTTTTTAAGACAATGCTACATTTTACTCAGGTTTTTGATAACTTGTACTTCATATGTCTTTTCATACATATACTCTGTCGTTCTTCATTTTTAAGAATTTAATTCTAAAACATTTTAAATGTAGATGTTTGTCCAACAAAAATTCTGAGACCTTACATGCCTATAATATTTTATGCACTCATATTCTAAGTTCAAATTTTTTTATATTCAGTAACTCGTGTGGGTGGAGAGGCTATTCCATTATATTCAAACATAAAAAGTTGGCTTAAAAATTCAAAACCATTATATGTTTATTATAATCAGCTCAGGGAATAGAAATGAGGATTCATCAATGAGCTTTGGGGAACTCAATCTGATTTTGAGTTAACCAAAGTCAGAAAACCACAATTAATAATTCTTTACCTCATAAAACATTTTCTTATGTCAAATCTTCACTCTGCCCTGTAGAAAAACACTATTATTAGGAGAAGGTGCTGTTTAAATTGTAATGCTCCAGTCTTAATAATTTGGAAAGGGGTAGTTAGAGAAGAAATTATTACCAGGTCAGTAATTTGCCAGCAGTTTTTTCACAGCTTCTCACAAGCACAGGGCTCTGAGCTACCCTGATTTTTCTCTTGGGAATACATGAACAAGAGACCTGTGTAAGCAGGTGTAGATGTAGACATGGTTTATTATAAAGAAAAATGGAGAGCAGGAATGGTAGAGAGAAACGAATGCAGAATGCCAACATCTCCCCTCCCATAGCCTAACTAGACTGTTTCCTGTTCTGAGACAATGGCATCACTCTCTCCATCAACCTGCATTGGCACTGCCTCTCCCTTCATCCACCTTTCTCCATCACAGATATATACCAGTTCACAACAGCATTTCTGTTGCAATTCATGGCTGTTTCCTTTTTTCTAATTTTTTTTTTTTTCAATTTTCTGTTCCTTGCTCTTCTTTCTCAAGTTGATATGGTTCAGAATCCTGTTTGTGCCTGGAGTCAAGTTATCTGATTTTACATCTTAAATGCTCACCTTGGCTCCTGTGTGTATAATTTATTGTGGTCTGGCAGCTGACAGAAGATGGCAGCTGGGGTCAGGGGTGGTAATAGTGGTGATCAGGAAGCAGGTGTTATGCATTTTTAAGTTATTGCATTACCCTAAGGAAGTCAAAATGGGGACTATGAAAAACACTAAGCCAAAAACTGTAATGTGTTAAACAGTGCTAGGTTAGAGTATATTTTCAAGAGAATGACAGAAAAGGCATGTCTGAGAAGAAGAGAAGTAAATTCCAAGAAGAAGGAAGTAAAGAGCAAGTAAAAGTACCTAGAGAAAGAGCTTAAGATTATCTTAATTAAGGTAGTCATTATAAATAGTAGAAAAATGTAGATTCAGAATATAGTTGAAAGATGTTACCAACATGAATTATTGATAAATTAAAACTGAAGAAAAATGGAAAGTAAAGAATATTAGATGACTCTAGCTTTTTGTTCTAAGTGAGACTTACCTGAAGTGTTTGTGTTCAATGTATTTACTCATTTACTATTTATTTTCTTATTAGTATTTAATTATTTATTCATTTTTTAGAGGAGTAAAAACCCTTTAAGAAGTCTTTGTTATGACTTGTACTGTTGCACTCTCAGCACCTAGTATAGTACCTGGAACACAGAAAGAGCTTAACTGTATTTGTTGAGTGAATAAATGATGCAACCACCCTCTGAAATTCTTCCCACATAACACAAATAAGAGTATCTCTGCTCTCATGGAACATTTTTTCTTTATTTATCTAACATCATATTTGCCAAATTATATTGATATCCTCCATTGCTATAAGCATATTCCTCACTAGATTGTAAAATTATTGATGACAGGGTCAAGTATTTTTTATTTCCCTAGTACCTAATCATTTGTTAGTTTGTTAGATAAATATTCCTTGGGCACCTATTAGGTGCTGTTGGGAAAAGCAGCAAAGAAGAAAGAATTTACAAAGTGCCTACATAAATTGGTTATGAGCAACACATAAACAAGGAACAACAAACTGTGGAAGACTGCAGGAGGCCTCTGAGGAGGAAGGCCTCTTCATGCCTCATGTTCTGGTGCAGGGTGTCCTCAGCTCTGTTACCATAAACATTGTGCTCAAGGATGTAAAACCCCTTCGTAGCACTATGATATAGCCAGACTTGTAAGCTCCTTGTAAGGCCCACATTCCATCAGCCATACGTAGATAATAAGATAAAGATAACCACATGTTCTTGTTTTGTGAAACTCCCAAACTGCCACTGTTATTAATCCTTAGGATGACACACCAGTTCTGGCTCACTGATTCACTTCCAGCTCACTGATTCACTCCACCATGACTCTACCCCTATGCTGTAGATCAAAGTGATTGTAATCAATAAATAGTGTGGATGAGCAGAGCTTGGGGCCTTCACTGCCTCCTCCAGAGTAATAAGTGATGGCCCCCCAGTCCCACTTTCTCTCTTAATCTGTCTTCATTCCTTTGTCACCACCAAACTTGGGGTACTCATGGGTGATGTAGGGCTGGCTCCCTACATTCTGGTGCCCAACTTGTAGGGCTCATGAATTTCTACATTCTGGCACCAATGTGTGGAGTTCATGAAATCCCTACAAGGTGCCAAGCACCTCTCATGTCAAAGGAATGCAGCAGTGAAGAAGCCTAATGATAACTGCCTTGGAGCAAACTGCATATACAGATAGAGAAGACAAAACTCACATAAGTAGGAAATTTTAAGAGCTACATTTAGCATACATGTCTCAACAAATTCATGTCACTTAAAGGGCACTAAATACAAGTTTATCAAACTGCTTAAACTTGCAGTAATGGAGGAAATGAGCAACTGGCAGATGCCATGGAGGATATTAAATGAATATTTCACTGACCTTGCTAATGGTTATCAACTGACCAGTTAAAGAAGGAAATTAGATAGTCAAGGACTGGGAGTAAGATATTCTAAGAACCCAAGTAATATCAAAGATAAATAAAAAGTTTTGCCAAAACATATAATAGAAGGTGATTCTTGAGGGACTCAGCAAAGGTCAAAATATAAAAAGGTGTGGAAAGTAACCTGTCCTTAAAGCAGAGACTTGACCATTAAAGCCAGATAAAAGTGTAAGTAAAACAACAGTCTAGATAGGAGACAAGATTGGATGCCCAGAATCCTGGGAAGGTAACTCCAGAAATCAGAGAAGATAAATACGTTAGAACAAAAAGGAAACTAGAAAAAAAAATACAGTAAGCGAGGAGCAATGTTAGTAGGCAATAAAAATCTATCATTTGGATTTGGTGACTTTTCTAAGGATGATATCTTGAAAATATTGCCAGAAGACAATTTTATATCCAAGCCAAATTTCATCATTCTGATGCAATGTAAAGTTGGTCAAATTATGTATATATATGCATATAATACTCCTAAGTGTGACTGATGATAATTCAGAATTATTCATTATTAATATTCACTTCATCTGAATTATAAATCCCCATAATGAAGAATATTAAAGAAAATATATGATTCTGTCAATCTTTCTAAAGACAACAGTAAATGTGGTATGAAAATAACATAATGCTAAATAGACTAGAACAGCATTTTCATCAGAGACAATGAACAAGTAAACACATTTTATACTAAAACAAAAAAGAAGTATGAGAAATTCCTGGAGCAGAAAATTTAAGAAAGTGATGGTTGAGATAAATTAAGCTCAAAAGGAGAAGAAAACTGGCATAATATATGCTGCCACTTTACATAAGTCATCTCATTTAGTCATCATAATATATCTGGGAGGAAAGTACCATCACCATTTTAGAGATCCACACAGAAATTAAGTTACTGACCCATGGCCATCAAGCCAATACATTAAAAAATGAAATGCAAATATATGATTACTTGACTCTTGAATGTGTTCTTTTTCCAGTATACTACAATGGAGCAAGCAATAAAGTGACATTATCAACAGAGAGTTTTTCTATAGATGAGTGAACTAAGGAATGACTGTATGTGAATGAGTCAAATTTTCTCTAGTAGATGTGACAATAAACAATATTTTTAGTCTGAAAAATTCACTGAATAAACTTGACATCTGTTTATATACTCCAAAATATCTCAATTTACAGAAGAGGAAATGAATAAATTTCTGCTTACCCAACACTCAGAAAAGAAGACAAGTACTCCGGCTGTTGATAGCAGAACAGATATGGGAATTCAAGTTGTCAGATTTGCTTTGAAAATTGCTTTCTGTATAATGATTAGCTTTAAAGTCATGAGCATATTTTATATCTTTATCTGAAACTATACCAGAAAGATGAGACTGGATATAATTAGAATGCCATGTGTATACCTATGCAACTATCTTGCATGTTCTGCACATGTACCCCAAAACCTAAAATGCAATTAAAAAAAAGATTGTCAAGAAGAAGAGAAATTTTTCAAAGACTCATGTTTTCTATAACTTAAAATATAAAATTAGAATAATCTATTATTTTTCTTGTTTTATATTAGAACTCTGACCAGTACCTATTAGGAGGAATTTATTTGAGATTCAAGAGTGTTTGTGTACAGAAAAAAAAAAAAGATACACAAATTTGTTGGTGACAGAGGATTATTAATTGGCATCTCTATTACTGATATAAAGTATAGGTATAATTCACTATGTTTAGAATAAAACAAAATAATTTAAGTCACAAATAATATTAAATAATGAAATAAATATATATGTAAGGAAAGGGCAGATGTAAAGATTTACTGACAAATGCATAGATGTTGGTTCATGGACATCAACTCCCCAGGTTCTTGGTACTTGGATAATAAGCCCAATTTATCAATGTACCTTAGTCATTTGTTTGCTTATAAGAATTTGCCTACCTCTTCCTTTAATTTCTGTGATTCAACTAGCCTCTAGTTCTACCGAGTTTCAACTATAAACTTATTCATAAATGGGAAAGAAAAAATGCGGAATGAAACCTTCCAGGATTGAGATACAGTGCAACTGATATGGTTTGACTCTGTGTTCCCACCCAAATCTTACCTTGAATTGTAATCCCCATAATCCTCACATGTCAAGGGTAGGACCAGGTGGAAGTAACTGAAGCATGGGGGCAGTTTCCTCCACGCTGTTCTTGTGATAATGAGTGAGTCTCATGAGATCCGAAAGTCTTGTAAGCATCTGGCATTTCCCCTTCTTACACTTGTCCTTACCGCCACATTTTGAAGAAGGTACATTGTTTTCAATTTTGCCTTTCACCATGATTGTAAATTTCCTGAGGCCTTGCCAGCTGGTGAGTCAATTAAGCCTCTTACCTTTATAAATTACCAGGCTCAACTATGTTTTTATTAGCAGTATGACAATGGACTAATACAGTAGATTGGTACCAGGAGTGGGATGCTGCTATAAGGATACCTGAAAATGTGGAAGTGACTGTGGAGCTGGGTAACAGGCAGAGGCTGGAAAAGTTTGGAGGGCCCAGAAAAAGACAGGAAACTGTTTGAAAGTTTGGAAACTTTGAAAGTGGGAAAGTTTGAAACTGCCTAAAGACTTGGAAAGCTCAGAAGACAGGAAGCTGTGGAAAAGTTTGGAACTTCCTAGAGACTTGTTGAATGACTTTGACCAAAATGCTGATAGTGATATGGACAATAAGGTCCAGGCTGAGGTAGTCTCAGATGGAGATAGGAATCTTGATTGGAAGAAGTATAAAGTTCATTCTTGCTATGTTTTAGCAAAGAGACTGCTGGCATTTTGCTCCTGCCCTAGAGATTTATGAAACTTTAAACTTGAGATAGATGAGTTAGGATATCTGGTGGAAGAAATTTTTAAGCAGTGAAGGATTCAAGAGGATGCAGAGTTTAAAAGTTGGGAAAATTTTTAGCCTGACACAATAGAAAAGAAAAACCCATTTTCTGGGAAGAAATTCAAGCCAGCTGCAGAAATTTGTGTAGGTAACTAGGAGCCCAATGTTAATCACCAAGACAACAGGAAAATGTCCCCAGGGCATGTCAGAGACCTTCACAGCAGCCCCTCCCATCACAGGTCTGGAGACCTAGAAGAGAAAAATAGATTCCTGGGGCAGACCCAGGGCCCCTTTGCTCTGTGCAGCCTGGCAACATGGTGTCTTGACTGCAAGCTGCTTCAGCACCAGCTGTGGCTAAAAGGGGCCAATGTACAGCTCAGGTCATTGCTTTAGAGGTTGCAAGAACCAAGCCTTGGCAGCTTCCAGGTAGTGTTGGACCTGTGGGTTCACAGAAGTTTGCTGCAGGGATGGAACCCTTGTGGAGAACCTCTGCCAAGGAGGTGAAAAAAGGTAATGTGGGATTGGAACTTCTACACAGAGTCCCACTAGGGCACTGCCTAGTGGAGCTGTGAGAGAAGGCCACAGTCCTTCAGAACCCAGTATTAGATCTACCAACAGCTTACAACAGGTGCCTGTAAAAGCTACAGACACTCAACACCAGCCTATCATAGCAGCCTCAAGCAGAGCTATACTTTGCAAAGCCATAGAGGTGGAGCTACGCAAAGCTATGAGAGCAAATCTTTCGCATCAGCATGACCTGGACATGAGACACGCAGTCAAAGAAGACCATTTTGGAACTTTAAGGTTTAATGACTGCTCTATTGGATTCTGAACTTGCAAGGGGCCTGTAGCCCCTTTGGCCAATTTGCCCATTTAACATGTGTGTATTTGCCCAGTGCCTGTATCCCCATTGTATCTAGGAAGTAACTATCTTGCTTTTAATTTTACAGGCTCATAGGCAGAAGGTACTTGCTTTCTCTCAGATGAAACTTTGAACTTGGACTTTCAGGTTAATGCTGGAATCAGTTGTGACTGTGGGGGACTGTTGGGAGACCATGATTGTGTTTTTAAATGTGAGGGCATGAGATTTGGGAGGGGCCAGGGGTGGAATTATATGGTTTGTCTTTGTGTCCCCACCCAAATCTTACCTTGAATTCTAATCCCCATAATCTCCACTTATCAAGGGTGGGACCAGGTGAAGGCAACTGAGTAATGGATGCAGTTTCCCCATGCTGTTCTTATAATGAGTGAGTCTCACAAGATGTGATGATTTTGTAATCCTCTGACACTTCCCCTGCTTGCACTTTTCCTTCCTGCTGCCTTGTTAAGAAGGTGTCTTGCTTCTCCTTCACCTCCCTCCATGATTATACATTTCCTGTAGCCTACCAGCCATGCAAAACTGTGATTCAATTAAACCTCTTTTCTTTATAAATTACCCAGTCTTGAGTATGTCTTTATTAGCAGCATGAGAACAGACTAATATAGCAATTAAAGATGAGGAAAAGAAAGAAGCTACCACCAGAAGTAAAATATCCACCAGAAGGAAAAGAAAGAAGCTACCACCGGTATTTTTCCTCCTTTATTTCATTGTGAGAACATGAATTTTCTTTTTTCAGAAGAACAATAAATTAGAGGAGAGAATAGTTATTTTTAAAAAGTCCAGACTTGGAAAGAAGGCAAAAACATTATGGTATATCTTAGATGACATACTAGAGCTTTTTCTAAAAACAATCCACTAAAGCATTGCACTGTGGAGTAAGATAACTACTTAACTAACTATATATTATTTATTTCATCCTGGACTCTAAAACATTAGATGCTAACTTTTAGAAGATGGACATGTTGCAGATAATTTGTATCTTATAAAAATATAAGTGACATATCTGGGATAAAGAAAACTCAATATTTTAGATTTATTGTTCTATAAGAATTTTGTTTGCTTGGCTTGTTCCTACACATTCTTAAACAGACAAGTCAAATATCACCATTTTGGGTAATGTTTAACCAGTCTGACATCTAAGGCTCTCCTACTTTGCCCATTGGAAGTGTTTTCAACTTTCTTTTCATTGCCTTCTTCTAGATATTTACAGGAAAAAAATATAAATCCTTATTTTGTTTAGGTCAAAGTAATTTGATTCTTTTCATTAGTAAGATAGCTGATTCTAACTTATAAAATAAGCACATATTGGCTCCTCGCACATGTTGAACCCTGTGCAAGATAATGAGATATAAGGATGAGCTAAGTAAGCTTTCAGACATCAAGAATTTCTCAATAAAATAAAGAAGACAGACAAAGAAATCAACTAAATCATGATAAAGACTATGCAGCCTGTATAGAAAAGGGACAAAAGTGAGTCTGGGAATCAGGAATACATTTCCAAAAGTGGTAACATTTAATTGGTCTGTTGAATAATGAGTATAAGCCAAGCCATAGGAATTCTTATGGAATGAAAATTCCAGGCTCAGAGAAGTATGAATACAATACCAAAATCTTGCTTGCTCAGAGAATAGAAAGTAGATCAAAATGTCATGAAAATGTTTTGAATAGCTGAAGTCAGAAAGATAGCCCAGGATGAAATTCTAAAATGCTTCATGTTACAGTAAAAATTTTGAACTTTGAACATATTATAAAGGATATATGCAACAATATGCTGTGGACAGATGTATATTTCAGAAAGTTTACTCTGTCAGCCATCAGGATAAATTATTCAAAGAAGGCAAAACTAGAGATAGAAAAACCAAGTAAGAAACTTTCAAAGGAACACAAGTAAGGAAGCTTGACCTGGAAGATACTGGATAATTGTCTTATAGATTTTTAAGAATAAAAATAATCAGTTCTTGCTTGCTCATAAGATAGAGAAATGAGGGAAACTAGAAGTCTATGATGGCTGTCAAACCTGATTCATGGGCTTATGTGGATAGATACACTTTATCAAGTCAAAAGGAGTACAAAGTAATGAATACTTAGTATATTGGTTTTTCTATTGTTATGTAACAAAGTAGCACAATTTAGATAATAACAATTGAAGTTTATGATCTCATATTTTTGTTGGTCAGGAGTATGGCATATTTTAACTTTGTTCTCCATTCAGGATATCACAAGGCTGAAATGAATATGTTGGCTAGCAGTATTCTCATCTTGAGGGTTGGATAGGAAAAAAAATCATTAACAAGCTCCTTTATGTAGTTGGTACAATTCATTTTCTTGAAGACATATTATGACTTTGTTATCTTGTTGTCAACTAGGGAACACTCTCAGCTCCTAGAGCAGTTTGCTTCTTCAAGGCCACCAGGAGTATGTCTGCTACTGCATTGAATATCTCTCACTTTTCTCACAGATAATTATATCAGGCTCACCAATAATAATCTTTTTTTTGACTAACTCTACTGATTAGTAAATGTAATTACATCACTTCTGCTGTGCAAGGTAACATGATTGCAGAAGGGATATCCCATTGTTTACAAGTAATTCTCATGCTGAAGGGGAGATTACCCACAGTGTTTAAATCAAGAGGAAGAAATCTTGGACAACATTTTAGAATTCACCCGTTCACTTTGGGGAGAAAGATAATGAATGAAAATCAAAACCTACCAGTAGATGTGATTTTCTAGGAAGAAGAAAAATGAAAAAAGAAGCATAGATAAGATAGTTCATAAGAATAGAAAAATCGGAGGACTGAAGATGGCGCTGTGAGAATAACCCAGGATTGGAGCTCTCGTTGGATCCACAAACGGTGAGTCGGAGCTGCATTTCCAGACTGATCTTTGTTGCCCACAGAAGGGGAAACTCCCAAGTATAAAAAAGACACAGGATGCCAGGCAGTAGGTCTGCCTGGCGAAGCCGGCAGCCGGGGTGGCGGCAGCCGGCCCTACCCAGCAATCCCCACAGGGCACGCTTGTCCGGGTGCCCTGTTGAACCAGCAACCCGAGACTTGAGAGGGCTGGACTTGAGACTGAACGAGACTTGGACAGTAGGCCAGCCAAGGGGATTGCAGGGACAGATAGTTTGGGACACCCAGTGGGACGAACAAAACTGCGATTTCAAACCATCCGGAGCAGACGGTCTGAGACACTCTGTGGGGGAGGGGCGTCCACCACTACCAAGGCAACCCGCCCCAACTGAGATACACGCCCACTGCTGATGCAGCCAGCCGTTGCCGAGGCAACCCGCCCCAACTGAGATACATGCCCACTGCTGATGCAGCCAGCCATTTTCGAGGCAACCCGTCCCTACTGAGATACACGCTCACTGCTGACGCAGCCTGCCGTTGCTGAGGCAACATGCTACAATGAAGAGACTCCGCCGCAGGGCATGGCGGAGACCACAGCAGAGCCGGCAGGAACAGCGCGAATCACACAACAGCAGGGCGGAGCCTCGGCAGCCAAACAGTGGCTAGTCTGCCTTCTAGCTGGGCAGGAAACCTCATCGGACATCGAAAAATAAAGCCCGAACCCCCCAACACAGAGCATTTGAGAAAAAAAGGGTTTTTCTTAATGAGCTCTGTTGCAGCAGAATCAAACATAGCAGCCTAACAGCCCTGAATGAACAACAAAGCTCACAGCTCAGCAATTGAGCTCCAAAAAGGTACAGACTGTCTCCTCAAGCAGTTCCCTGACCCCTCTATATCCAAAAGACTGACATTTGGCAGGCATCATCCTGGGACAAAGATAGCAGAAAAAGAAACGGGTAGCATCCCTCACTGTGCCACAGCTGCTAGAGGTGCACCCCAGACAAGCAGGGCCTGGAGTGAAGGGGCTAGGCTGGTAGAAGGAAAACAAAGTAACAGAAATACTTCATCATCAACAAGCTGGGTGTCCACTCAGAGACCCAATCGAAAAGTCAGCAACTATGCAGACGACAAGCGGATAAACCCACAAAGATGGGAAGAAACCAGCGAAAAAAGGAAGAAAACACCCGAAACCAGAACACCTCGCCTCCTAGAAAAGACCAAAACTCCTCAACAGCAAGGGAGTAAAGCTGGAAGGAGAATGACTGTGACGAAATGACGGAATTAGACTTCAGAAGGTGGATAATGAGAAACTTTTGTGAGCTAAAAGAACATGTATTAAATCAATGCAAAGAAACTAAGGAACTTAAAAAAAGATATGAGGAAATGATAACAAGAATGGATAACTTAGAGAGGAATATGAATGAATTAAAGGAGCTGAAAAACACAATACGAGAACTTTGCGAAGCATGCACAAGTTTCAATAGCCGAATCGACCAAGCAGAAGAAAGAATATCTGAAGTCGAAGACCAACTCAATGAAATAAAATGAGAAACCAAGATTAGAGAAAAAAGCACAAAAAGGAATGAACAAAGTCTCCAAGAAATGTGGGACTATGTGAAAAGACCTAATCTACGTTTGATAGGTGTACCAGAAGGGGACGAAGAGAATGAATCCAAGCTGGAAAATACTCTTCAGGACATCATTCAGGAAAACTTCCCCCACCTAGCAAGACAGGCCAACACTCAAATGCAGGAAATACAGAGAACACCACAAAGATATTCTGCAAGAAGAGCAACCCCAAGGCACATAATCGTCAGATTCAACAAGGTTGAAATAAAGGAGAAAATACTAAGGGCAGCCAGAGAGAAAGGTTGAGTTACCCACAAAGAGAAGCCCATCAGACTCACAGCAGATCTCTCAGCAGAAACACTACAAGCCAGAAGAGAGTGGGGGCCAATATTCAACATTCTTAAAGAAAAGAACTTTCAACCCAGAATTTCATATCCAGCCAAACTGAGCTTCAGAAGTGAAGGAAAAATAAAATCCTTTGTGAACAAGCAAGTACTCAGATTTTGTCACCACCAGGCCAGCTTTACAAGAGCTCCTAAAAGAGGCACTACACATAGAAAGGAACAACCAGTACCAGCCATTCCAAAATCACACTAAAAGTTAAAGAGCATCAACATAATGAAGATTCTACAACAACTAACAGGCAAAACAGCCACTTATCATCAAAATGGCAGTATCAAATTCACACATAACAATCTTAACCCTAAATGTAAATGGACTAAATGCACCAATCAAAAGACACAGACTGGCAAATTGGATAAAAATCCAAAACCCATCAGTGTGCTGTATCCAGGAAACCCATCTCACATGCAAGGATACACAAAGGCTCAAAATAAAGGGATGGAGGAAGATTTACCAAGCAAATGGAGAGCAAAAAAAAGCAGGAGTTGCAATTCTCATCTCTGATAAAATAGACTTTAAAGCAACAAAGATCAAAAGAGACAAAGGAGGCCATTACATAATGGTAAAAGGATCGATAAAACAAGAAGAGCTAACGATCCTAAACATATATGGACCCAATGCAAGAGCACGCAGATACATAAGGCAAGTTCTTAATGACTTACAAAGAGACTTAGACTCCCACACAATAATAGTGGGAGACTTTAACCCTCCACTGTCAATATTAGACAGATCAACCAGACAGAAAATCAACAAGGATATCCAGGGCTTGAACTCAGACCTGGAGCAAGCAAACCTGATAGACATTTACAGAACTCTCCACCCCAAATCCACAGAATATACATTCTTCTCAGCACCACATCACACCTACTCAAAAATTGACCACATAATTGGAAGTAAAGCACTCCTCAGCAAATGCAAAACAACTGAAATCATAACAAAAGGCCTCTCAGACCATAGTGCAATCAAGTTAGAACTCAGAATACAGAAACCAACCCAGAACCGCACAGCTTCATGAAAACTGAACAACTGGCTCTTGAATGTTGACTGGGTAAACAATGAAATGAAGGCAGAAATAAAGAAGTTCTTCGAAACCAATGAGAACGAAGACACAACATGCCAGAATCTCTGGGACACATTTAAAGCAGTCTCTAGAGGAAAGTATATAGCAATAAGTGCCCATATGAGGAGAATGGAGAGATCCAAAATTGACACCCTTTCGTCAAAATTGAAAGAGCTAGAGGAGCAAGATCAAAAAAACTCAAAACCCAGCAGAAGACAAGAAATAACTAAGATCAGAGCTGAACTGAAGGAGATTGAGATACGAAAAACCCTTCAAAAGATCAATAAATCCAAGAGCTGGTTTTTTGAAAAGATCAACAAAATAGACAGACCACTAGCCAGATTGATTAAAAAGAAAAGAGAGAACAACCAAATAGATGCAATAAAAAATGATAAAGGGGAAATCACCACAGATTCCACAGAAATTCAAACCATCATCAGAGAATATTACAAAAAACTTTATGCACATAAACTAGTAAACCTGGAAGAAATGGATAAATTCCTGGACTCCTGTGTCCTCCCAAGCCTAAACAAGGAGGAAGCTGAAACTATGAATAGACCAATAACAAGGTCAGAAGTCGAGGCAGCAATTAAGAGCCTACCACACAAAAAAAGCCCAGGTCCAGATGGGTTCACAGCCGAATTCTACCAGACACACAAAGAGGAGCTGGTACCATTCCTTCTAAAACTATTTCAAACAATCCAAAAAGAGGGAATACTTCCCAAATCATTTTACGAGACCAACATCATCCTGATACCAAAACCCGGCAGAGACCCAACGAGAAAAGAAAACTTCAGGCCAATATCCATGATGAACATAGATGCAAAAATCTTCAATAAAATATTGGCAAGCCGAATGCAACAGCAAATCAAAAAACTTATTCACCATGATCAAGTAGGATTCATCCCGGGAATGCAAGGCTGGTTCAACATACGCAAGTCTATAAACGTAATTCACCACATAAACAGAACCAAAAACAAAAACCACGTGATTATCTCAATTGACGCAGAGAAGGCATTTGACAAAATTCAACAGCCCTTTATGCTAAAAACCCTCAATAAACTCGGTATCGATGGAACGTATCTCAAAGTAATAAAAGCTATTTATGACAAACCAACAGCCAATATCATACTGAATGGGCAAAAACTGGAAGAATTCCCTTTGAAATCTGGCACTAGACAAGGATGCCCTCTTTCACCACTCCTATTCAATATAGTTCTGGAAGTTCTAGCCAGAGCAATCAGGCAAGAAAAAGAAATAAAGGGTATTCAAATAGGAAAGGTGGAAGCCAAATTGTCTCTATTTGCAGACGACATGTTAGTATACCTAGAAGACCCCATTGCCTCAGCCCAAAAACTCCTGAAACTGATAAGCAACTTCAGCAAAGTCTCAGGATATAAAATCAATGTGCAAAAATCACAAGCATTCGTCTACACCAATAACAGACTTAAAGAAAGCCAAATCAAGAACGAACTGCCATTCACAATTGCTACAAAAAGAATAAAATACCTTGGAATACAACTCACAAGGAACGTAAGAGACCTCTTCAAGGAGAACTACAAACCACTGCTCAACGAAATCAGAGAGGACACAAACAGATGGAGAAACATTCCATGTTCATGGTTAGGAAGAATTAATATCGTGAAAATGGCTATCCTGCCCAAAGTAATTTACAGAATCAACGCTATCCCCATCAAGCTACCATTGACTTTCTTCACAGAACTGGAAAAAACCACCATGAACTTCATATGGAGCCAAAAGAGAGCCCGCATAGCCAAGTCAATTCTAAGCAAAAAGAACACAGCGGATTTCAAACTATACTACAAGGCTACAGTAATCAAAACAGCATGGTACTGGTACCAAAACAGAGATATAGACCAATGGAACAAAACAGAGGCACCGGAGGCAACACAACATATCTACAACTATACAATCTTTGATAAACCTGACAAAAACAAGCAAGGGGGAAAGGATTCCCTGTTTAACAAATGGTGTTGGGAAAACTGGCTAGCCATGTGCAGAAAGCAGAAACTGGACCCCTTCCTGACACCTTACACTAAAATTAACTCCAGATGGATTAAAACTTAAACATAAGACCTGGCACCATAAAAACCCTAGAAGGAAATCTAGGCAAAACTATCCAGGACATAGGAGTAGGCAAGGACTTCATGAACAAAACACCAAAAGCATTGGCAACAAAAGCCAAAATAGACAAATGGGACCTAATGAAACTCCACAGCTTCTGCACGGCAAAAGAAACAGTCACTAGAGTGGATCGGCAACCAACAGAATGGGAAAAAATTTTTGCAGTTTACCCATCTGACAAAGGGCTGATATCCAGAATTTACAAAGAACTCAAACGGATTTACAGGAAAAAAACAAACAAGCCCATTCAAAAGTGGGCAAAGGATATGAACAGACACTTTACGAAAGAAGACATATATGAGGCCAACAATCATATGAAAAAATGCTCATCGTCACTGGTCATCAGAGAGATGCAAATCAAAACCACATTGAGATACCATCTCACGCCAGTTAGAATGGCGATCATTAAAAAATCTGGAGACAACAGATGCTGGAGAGGATGTGGAGAAAAAGGAACACTTTTACACTGTTGGTGGGAGTGTAAATTAGTTCAACCATTGTGGAAGACAGTGTGGCGATTCCTCAAGGCCTTAGAAATAGAAATTCCATTTGACCCAGCAATCCCATTACTGGGTATATATCCAAAAGACTATAAATCTTTCTACTATAAGGACATATGTACACGAATGTTCATTGCAGCACTGTTTACAATAGCAAAGACCTGGAATCAACCCAAATGCCCATTGATAATAGACTGGATTGGAAAAATGTGGCACATATACACCATGGAATATTATGCAGCAATCAGAAATGATGAGTTTGTGTCGTTTGTAGGGACATGGATGAATCTGGAGAACGTCATCCTCAGCAAACTGACACAAGAACAGAAAATGAAACACCGCATATTCTCACTCATAGGTGGGTGATGAAAAATGAGAACACATGGACACAGAAAGGGGAGTACTAAACAGTGGGGTCTATTGGGGGGAAAAGGGGAGAGCCAGTGGGAGGGGGAGGTGGGGAGGGATAGCCTGGGGCGAAATGCCAAATGTGGGTGAAGGGGATAAGGAAAGAAAAGCACAGTGCCATGTGTGTTCCTACGCAACTGTCTTGCATGCTCTGCTCATGTACCCCAAAACCTAAAATCCAATAAAAAATTTAAAAAAAAAAGAATAGAAAAATCGATGATTAAACATGAATACATGATTTAATCAATCTTATGATACTCATGGTTTTAAATATCCATTGTTGAAAATTTACATCTATGCAAACATTTTAAGATTGACGTTCTATACAAGTTTCTTTAATAAATAAAAATAGCAACAAATATACCTAATAAAGACAAAATAAAGAAAACAAAATGATTTCTTCATTTAAAATTGCACTGCCCCTTATCTTTTTACTTTTAAATAAGCTTTTCGTAACACTGATCATTTTTTTTCTACATTCTGTTGGAGCTATTCCAAGCTTTCCACATTACACTGAAGTTGTGAGACCCTCAACTGTCATAACAGTACAGTAAGTGCCTGATAGCTTCTATGTATAGAGAATTGTCTCACAGTTTCTATAGAAAATTCTCTTATTTATACACCCTGGAATTTCAACATCATTTTAAACAACAGCACTGATATGCACTTGCTAACCTATCCCAACTGCCTTTCTAAACATTTCTTCACTGTTATTTTTATAACAATGTCTTTACTTAAATCAGCATTTATATCACTGAAAACATTTCATAAAGCAGTGGCATTCTAAAGCTATGCTTATAAAGATAAATTCAGTTTGGACTCAAGGAGAGACAAATATATAGAGATGAATTTATTGGACTTGAGGACATCTAAAAGAGGTCATGTAGATCATTTTCCTGTTTCTAAGCAATCCCAAAAAAAGATAACCATCTTATTTTAGAAACCTCTCCATAAAAGGAAATTCCACAGTCTTTTCTCCCGCAACCTATTCTTGTGTCTAATTACCCTTGCAGTTAGGGACTTCTTGTTCTAGTCTCTCTGGACATGTAGAACAGCTGGTAACCACACTCCTTTTAATGACTGTTCATAAATCTTCAGACTTTGCTTAAGTTATCTTCATTATCTTTCTTCCAGACCAACTGTATTCCATGTTTAGTATTTTATTTTATATATTTTCTAATATTCAAGGACCAGGCTTGTGGCATATTCATAATGATTTCAATTTCCCAACTTCTTATGTATTTAGAATAAATGAATACAAATTTAAGACAAATTAAGACGATACTACTGCCATGCACATCAATTGTTTTCCTAATTATCTGTCTTTTTAGAGACTCAAATATACAAGGTCACATTCACAAACTGTTCAAGGAAGGCAACTATATAACCTCATCCTGATAACTGTATTCACTTCTTTTCTAGAGTACTCCTTCTGCAATGAATCTGAGTTGCAAATAAATATGGTCAATGTGACACTGGGATTTACCAGTTCTCCTATGCTCTCTTTATATTCTGAGTCAGTAATCAGTAAGTTAAAATAAAATGTGTTCATTCTAATATTATCTCCAACTGATCTTCAATATGCATTTAAGGAGCCACTAAACTTTTATTTTACCTCTCTGTACAATGTAAAATTTTATCATTTTCGTGTTACTTTTGTCAATATTGAAACTTTTTACATGTAATAATCATTGCAGCCTATTATCAGCTCTCCATAGAAGTTTTTACATTGAAGGCCACATCTCAGCTTAAGCATCTTAAATATATACATTTTTGGCTTTATATCAACACTATCCATTTCTTCCCCCCTCCTTTCTTGTTGCTTTTTTTTTTTTTAATTGTACTTTAGATTCTTAGGTATGTGTGCGGATCATGCAGAATTATTGCATAGGTACACACATGGCAAAGTGGTTTGCTGCCTCCATCTCCCCATCACCCACATCTGGCATCTCTCCCCATGTTATCCCTCCCTGACCACCCTACCCCGCTGCTGTTCCTCCCTTGACCCCCTCAAAAGATCCTGGTGTGTGATGCTCTCCTCTCTGTGCCCCTATGTTCTCATTGTTCAACATCAGCTTATGAGTGAGAACATGCGGTGTCTGATTTTATGTTCTTTTGTCAGTTTGCTGAGAATGATGGTTTCCAGATTCATCCATGTCCCTACAAAGGACACGAACTCATTTTTTATGGCTGCATAGTATTCCATGGTGTATATGTGCCACATTTTCCCTGTCCAGTCTATTGTTGATGGGCATTTGGGTTGGTTCCAGGTCTTTGCTATTGTAAACACTGCTGCTATGAACATACTTGTGCATGTGTCTTTATAATAGAATGATTTGTAATCCTTTGGGTATATACCCAGTAATGGGATTGCTGGGTCAAATGGAATTTCTATTTCTAGGTCCTTAAGGAAGTGCCACACTGTCTTCCACAATGCTTGAACTAGTTTACACTCCCACCAACAGTGTAAAAGTGTTCTATTTCTCCACATCCTCTCCAGCATCTGTCTCCAGATTTTTTAATGATTGCCATTCTAACTGGTGTGAGGTGGTATCTCAAAGTGGTTTTGATTTGCATTTCTCTAATGACCAGTGATGATGAGCATTTTTTTCAAATGTTTGTTGGCCTCATATATGTCTTCTTTTGAAAAGTGTCTGTTCATATCCTTTGCCCACTTTTGGATGGGTTTGTTTGTTTTTTAATTGTAAATCTGTTTTAGTTCTTCATAGATTCTGGATATTAGCCCTTTGTCAGATGGGTAGATTACAAAAATATTTTCCCATTCTGTTGGTTGCTGGTTTACTCTAATTACTGTTTCTTTTGCTGTACAGAAGCTCTGGAGTTTAATTAGGTCCCTTTTGTCTATTTTGGCTTTTGTTGCCAATGCTTTTGGTGTTTTAGTCATGAAGTCCTTGCCTATGCCCTGAATGGTTTTGCCTAGATTTCTTCTAGAGTTTTTATGGTGTTAGGTCTTATGTTTAAGTCTTTAATCCATCTGGAGTTAATTTTAGTGTATGGTGTCAGGAAGGCATCCAGTTTCTGTCTTCTGCACACTTCTAGCAAGTTTTGCCAATACCATTTATTAAACAGGGAATCCTTTCCCCATTGCTTTTGTGAGGTTTGTCAAAGATCAGATGGTTGTAGATGTGTGGCATTGCCTCCAGGGTCTCTGTTATGTTCCATTGGTCTATACCTCTGTTTTGGTACCAGTATCATGCTGTTTTGATTACTGTAGACTTGCAGTATAGTTTGAAATAAGGTAGTGCTGTCCATTTCTTATACTAACTCTGAACAAGATAGCAAAATAATAAAATTCAGTCTATCGTGGTATTTTTTTCTGTAAACAGCCCATAATATTCCCATCTATATGAGACAGCGAACAAAGCATACCAAAATAAATACTGTCTTTATGCTTAGGCAGAGGATTATGCTTTAAAATTCTAAAGGTTCAAATCCTTCTTTGAAAAATAGAAAGTTGCAAATGATATCAGCAAAATGAGATAGGAGATGTCTAACTTGACTTCCCTTTTCCCCTCTATTTACACAGAAATCTAACTAGCAATTCTCCACATGAGAGAACACTTTTATGAACACCCAAAAACTCAGGAGGGAGGCTGAGATACTATCTCAGATTTCAGAATAGGTAAATGATGCATTCTAAGGGTACAAGGATCTTTTTCTCTTTGACTACATCACCCATCCCACTAGCCAGCACAGTGCCATTCATGGAGGATTTCCCTGGGCTCATAGTTTTTACATTGGGAAATGAAAGTTGGAGGCAGACATTGAGCTTCCCCATCATTCTGAAATTCTTCACAGGAGGCTCACTCCTATCTCATTCTATATGAAGCATTGGGAGTACCAGCAGGACTAAAATATCAGTTATAAAATAATAATGGGAATGATGCTCATAGTGACCACAGCATTAATATTGGTGGTTTCTCTGCATTCCCACTAACAGAGAAGCCATAAAAGAGAGACTATGCAACAGCCTTATGCGAAAGGAAGAATGATCCACATATCTGTCAGATTCAAGTCACTCTCCAGCTTTTCTATAAGATGAAGTACTCTCTTTAAGCTTCCCCTCTGGCCAGGAAAAATATCAAATTATCATTTACCTATGAAGAGAGCATCTGACCCTGTCCAACCATTCTAGTAAACAGGAGATCCAAAAAAGTCATAGTAAGTTCATTGAGCCTTCCTCAGGCCCGAAGACAAGTGCAGATTAGATTTTACCCAGGAAGGTAACATCTGGGTCTACCCAATATCAGTGGCTAAGTGACAAATCTCATCAAGCTTTGGTACTGTTTTAAAATATATTCTATGTTAGGAGGAAAGCTCAAGTTCGTGCATATCCATGGAGTATGGGCTCTGGTCCTGTCTACCCCGTGTCGCCAAACACTAACACCAGAGACCTCACACAGCCTTGAAACCAAACATGTTTCTCTGCCTAACTACAGATTTCAAACTGTATTGGCCATCAAAAGAAGACTACGTATAACCCTGCTTGATCAAAGATTATTATGGAGCCAAGCCAGTAGCTCTGCCAGACTGTAAAGTCCCACTAGTGATCTCACTGGATTGTGGAACATAGCTAGAAGTACCATCTGACTTGAGAGCACAAGAAGCAACCCAGTCCAGCTGGCAAGATCAACACCAAGGTCTGCCTGTTTGTGGTCACTACCAGCCGGTCCACGCAGAATTCCCAGCTAGACAAAATAGTGAATGTCAATTATCACCAAAGAACATCTGCAAAGACCAAAAATGATGGTCGCCTCCTCCAAAGTGCAGGCAGCAACACAAGGACACAAGGATTTTGAAAAATCAGGAAAATATGACACCACCAAAAAAACCCTAATAAAACTTCGATAATGATCTTAAGAAGAAATGAAGATCTATAAAATGACTGAAGAAATAGTCAGAATTATTCTCTTAAAGAGGTTTAGAAATATCCAGGAAAATACGGATGAAAAATTAATTTGCAAAATAACTGATGAACAAAATTAATTTCATGAAAAATAGAAACAAAAAGTTCTAGAGGTAAAAATCCAGCAGCTTCACCAGAAAGTGTTAACAGCAGACTTTGTCAAGCAGAAGAAAAAGTAAATTCAAACATAGAATATTTGATATTATGCAGTTCAGGGAGGAACACAAAGAATAAAAACGCCTATGGAAATTATGAAAACCCATCTAACTGTCTAAGCTTTAAATAATATGAATTAAAGAAGGAAAAGAGAGAGGAATAATCTCAGAAAGCATATTTAGGGAAATGATGGCTGAAAGTTTTCCAAACCTGGGAAAAGATAACAACATCCAGGTACAGAAAGATCTGAGGCCTCTCATCAAATTCAACTCAATGAGGGGTTCAACAAGACACATTATAATAAAATTACTTTAAAAATCAAAGAACAAATACTGAAAGCAGCAAGTGATAATAAACTTACCTCATTCAAAGTAGCCCCAGTATGACTTTTGGTAATTTCTAAGCAGAAACTTCGCTGTCCAGGGAAGCAAGAGGATATATTCAAAGTGGTAAATAAAAAAATGAACTTCTAATCAAGAATACTTGACCTGGCAAAGCTAGACTTCAGAAATAAGGGAGAAGTAAAGGTTCTCCAGACAAACAAAAGCTAATGGGGCTCATCACCACACTATCTACATCTCATGAATTGCTAAAGTGAATGATTTAAGCTCTAATAAAAGCTGCTAATTAATAACAAAAATCAGGTAAGAGTAAAAACTAAATGTTATTAATAATACATAATCACACTCTGAATTCCTAAATAGTATAATTGTGATACATAAAGCAATATTACCCCTACTATGAGAGATAAAAGACAAAGCTATTAAAAATGATTGTAGTCACATAGGATTGTTAAGAAATACAAATTAGCCAAAAAATATGTAAATTTTGATATCAAAATTATAAAAGATGGGAAAAAGTGGAAGTGTAGAATTCTTATATATGATTAAAGTCAAGTTGTTATTAGCTTAAAATGGCTTGTAATTAGCCTGTTACAAAGCCATGGTATGTAAGCTTCATGGTAATTACAAAGTAAAAACTTATTTAATTTAGTTGCACCAAATATAAAAAACTTATATAGTTTAGTTGCATGAAATATAAAATAAAGGAATAAAAGAATACCACTATAGAAAGACAACAAAAAAGGAAGAAAGAAACAAAGATCCAACAGAAAACAAGAAAACAAATTACAAAATGACAGTAGGAATATCTTATCTACCAATAATTACCTTGAACTTAAATAAATTCTCCAATAAAAAGACATGGATTGGCTGAATACATTTAAAATAAGAAAGATTCAACTATATGCTTCCTATAAGAGAATGACTTTACTAACAAGGATACACATAGACTGAAAGTGAATGGATTAAAAGAAGATATTACACACAAATAGAAAGTGAAAGAGAAGAAGTAGCTATGCTAATATCAGATGAAATAGACTTTAAAGTAAAAAACAAACTATAATCAGAGACAAAGAAAATTATCAAATAATTATAATGGGATAAATTCACCAAGAGACTAAAACTACTGTAAATGTATATGTACCCAATATTAAAGTGCATAATATGTAAAATAATTATCAAATGGTCTGAAGAAAGAGATAAATTGTAATACAATAATATTAGGGGAACTCAGTATTGCACTTTCAACAATAGACAAATCATCCAGATAGAAAAGTCAATGAGGAAACACTGGACTTAAACTTTAGACCAATGGTCCTAGCAGATATGCAGAACATTCCATACAGCAATTGTAGAATAAACATTCTTTTCAAGCACACTTGGAACATTCTTCAGGGTAAATCACATGTTAGAAAACAAACAAGTCTTAACAAATTTAAGAAGAATGAAATAACAAGTATCTTTGAATTAAAATGGCATGAAACTAGAGATCAATAATAGAAGAAATCTTGAAAGATACATAAATATATGAAAATTAAAACAACATGCCTCTTAACAACTAATGGGTCATATAAATAAAAAGGAAAATGAAAAAAAAATCCTGGGCAAATTAATGTGGAAACACAACATACCAAGGTTTATGGCTTGTAGCAAAAGCAGTCCTGCAAGGGAAATTTTACAGTGACAAATGCCTTTATCAAAAAGAATAATCTCAAACAATCTAATTTTATAATTCAAGGAACTAGAAAAAAATACGAAGCCCAAAGATAGCAGAAAGAAGGAAATAACAAAAGATTAGAACAGAAATAAATAAAAAAGAGATTATAAAAAGAATATTTAAAAAGTCAGTGAAACTGAGAGTTAGATTTTTAAAAGTTATACAAACTCTTAGCTAGACTTATTAAGAAAAAGGAGAGAAGACTCAAATAGTATCAAAATGAAAGGCTGGGCATGGTGGCTCATGCCTGTAATCCCAGTGCTTCAGGAGGCCAAGGTGTGAGGATCGCCTAAGCCCAGGAGTATAATGCTAACTTGGACAACATAGAGATACCCCATCTCTACAAAAAATGTCAATATCTATCACGTGTAATGGCAGGTGCTTGTGTTTCCAGTTACTCAGGAGGCTGAAATGAATGAATGGCTTGATTCCAGGAGGTTGAGGCTGTAGTGAGCCATAACCATACCAATGCCCTCCAGCCTGGCTGATAGAGCAAGACCTTGACCAGCCACCTTCAAAAAAGAAAGAAAGAAAGAGCAAGAGAAAGAGAGAGTGAGAAAAAGAGAGAGAGAGAGAAGAAAAGATAGAAAGAGAAAGAAAAAGAAAGGAAAGGAAAGAAAGAAAGAAAAAGAAAAGAGGAGACATTACACATGGTCCACAAAAATACAAAAGTCAGAAGAACCTACTATGACCGATTATATGCCAACAAATTGCCAACTCTAGAAGAAATGGATAACTTCATAGATACAGCCTACACAGACTGAATTATAAATAAAGAGGAAATAGAAACAGACCAGTAATGACTAACGAGAGTGAATCAGTAATAAATCTTCCATCTAACAAAAGCCCTACAACAGATAGCTTACTGCTAAAGTCTACTAAACATTTAAAAACAAATACTGATTCTTTTCAAGTTCTTTCATAAAATCAAAGTGGGGAAAATACTTCCAACCTCATATTTATTATTATACGGTAAGTTCTGGGATATATGTGCAATATTGGTTTGCTGCACCCATCAACCCATCACCTATATTAGGTATTTCTCCTAATGCTATCCCTTGCCAACCCACCCCACCCCCCCAATAGACACCCATGTATGATGTTCCCCTCCCTGTGTCCATGTGTTCTCATTGTTCAACTCCCACTTATAAATGAGAACATGTGGTGTTTGGTTTTCTGTTCCTGTGTCAGCTTTCTGAGAATGATGGTTTCCAGCTTCATCCATGTCCCTGCAAAGGACATGAACTCATACTTTTTTATGGCTGCATAGTATTCCATGGTGTGTATGTGTCACATTTTCTTTAGCCAGTCTATTATTGATGGCCATTTGGGTTGGTTCCAAGCCTTTGCTATTGTGAATAGTACTGCAATAAGCATACATGTGCATGTGTCTTTATAGTAGAATGATTTATAATCTTTTGAGTGGATACCCAGTAATGGGATTGCCAGGTCAACAGATATTTCTGGTTCTAGATCCTTGAGGAATTGCCACACTGTCTTTCACAATTGTTGAACTAATTCAATGGTGCCTATGTGCCACATTTTAATGATTGCTATTCTAACTGGTGTGAGATGGTATCTCATTCTGGTTTTGATTTGCATTTCTCTAATGACCAGTGATGATGAGCATTTTTTCATATGTTTGCTGGCTGCATAATGTCTTCTTTTGAGAAGTGTCTGTTCATATCCTTCACCTACTTTTTGATAGGGTTGTTTGTTTTTATCCTATACATTTTTTTTAAGTTCCTTGTAGGGTCTGGATATTAGTCCTTTGTCAGATGAATACATGGCAAAAATTTTCTCCCATTCTGTAGGTTGCCTGTTCACTATGATGATAGGCTCTTTCGCTGTACAAAAGCTCTTTAGTTTAAGTAGATCCCATTTGTCAATTTTGCTTTTGTTCCCACTGCTTATGGCATTTTATTCATGAAGTCTTTGCCCATACCTATGTCCTGAATGATAAGGCCTAGGTTTTATTCTAGGGTTTTCATGGTTTTAGGTCTTACATCTAAGTCTTTAATCCATCTTGAGTTAATTTTTGTATAAGGTGTAAAGAAGGGGTCCAGTTTCATCTGCATATGACTAGCCAGTTTTCCCAGCACTATTTCTTAAATAGGGAATCTTTTCCCCATACTGTCAGGTTTGTCAAAGTCAGTTCATCACTCTGAAACCAAAGCCAGATAAGGACACTACAAGAAAAAAATAATACAACTACAGATTGAAATTTCTCATGAACAAATCTCCAACAAAATTAGCAAACCAAATTAATAAACATTTTGAAGAAATCATTCACTGTGATTATGAAGGGTTTATCCTTGGGATAAAAAGATGGTTCAACATACTCCAATCAATAAATTTGATACATCACATTAACAAAATAAAGGACAAAAATATGATCATCTAAATAAAAGCAGAAAAAGTACTAGACAGAATTCAACATTTCTTCATAATCAAAACTCTTAACATCTTAGGTGCAAAGAGAACGTACCTCAATATAATAAAAATCATATACAATAAACCTGCAGCCAAAATCATCCTCAACAGCGAAAATTAAAAGCATTTCCTTTTAGATCAAGGAAAAAGACAAGGTTATCCACTGTTACCACTTCTTTTTGACAGATTACTGAAAGTCCTATCCAGTGCAATTAGGCGAAAATAAAATAAAACATAATGAAAGCCATCCCAATAAGAATGGGAAAAGAAAAATTATCTCTATTTTCAGATGACATAATCGGATATGCAGAAAATCCTAAAGACTCTAGCAAAAACTGTTAGAGATGGCATTCAGTAAATTTGCAGAATACAAAACCAACATAGAAAAATCAGTAGTGTTTCTGTATACCAATAAAAAACTCTCTGAACAGGAAATTAAGCAAACAATTTCATTTACAAATACAACTAATATAAAATAAAATAAAATAAAATACTTAACTATAAATTTTACCAAGGAAGTGAAAGACTTGTATGCTGAAAACCATAAAACATTGATAAAATAATGTTTAAATAATAAATAAATGAAAAGATACTCCATGATGATGGATTGAAATAATTCATATTGTGAAATAAATATATTACTCAGAGATCTAAAAATTTAATGTAACCCCTATCAAAATTCCAATGTTATTTTTCACAGAAAAAATTTTAAAAGTTCTTAAATTTGTCCAGAACCTCAAAAGAGAGCAAACAACTAAACAATCTTGAGCAAAAGGAACAAAGCTGATAGAACCACACTGCCAGATTTCAAAACATATTAAAGCAATTGTAATAAATACTGCATGGTTGTGGCATGAAAACAGACACACTGACCAACAGAACAGTATAGAAAATCTAGAAATAAACCCATACATTTATGATCAATTGATTTTTCACAAACGTATCAAGATCACACAATTGGGAAATATAGTCTTTTCAGTAAATAGCATTGGGGAAAATTGTCTATCCACATGCAAAAGAATAAAATTGGATTCTCATATTATTAACAAAACAACCTGTTCTTATAATATTTAGCTTTATAAAAAAGAATTATGTTATTTGCAATAACAGAGATGAATCTGGAGGCCATTATGCTATGAGAAATAAGCCATGCACAGAAAGACAATTGCCACATGATCTCATATGTAAAATCTAAAAAAATGAAACTCATAGAAGTACAGAATAGAATGATGGTTACCAGAGGTTGGAGGATTAGGGGGAGGGAGGGAGGGAATGGGGCATTGTTGATCAAAGGGTACAGAGTCTCAAATAAAAGGAATAAGTTTGAGATCTATTGCACAGCAAGGTGACTATAGTTAATAAATACATATTGTATATTTCAAAACAACTAAGAATCAATTGCAAATGTGGTACCATAAAAAATTTTAGGGAAATAAGGTGATGAATATATTATTTATCTAGTTTAATTATTCCACATTTCATATATATATATATATATATATGCATGTGTGTATGGAAACATCATTGTATCCATAAATGTATTTAATTATGATTTGTCAATTAAAATAAAATTAACAAAAACATTTTTAAAAATAAATTGATTTTAAAGGTTAAAAAAAGAAAAAATATGAAGTTGCATATTTTGAAGAATCCATGGATATCAGAGTAATATTATTTTCTGTTGTCCTTTTATTGCATTACTTTGCATATTCTTGAATACCAGTATGTGAACATGTGAATATATACACATACACAGATACACATATACATACAATTATATATATATATATATATATATATATAGGTATTTAGTATTGCTCCTTTGAATTATCTAATATTAGGCAATCTTTTTGAGTTGTTACCTTGCTAATTTGTTACAGCTTTATCTGTGTTACAGATATTTGTGTTTTAATGTACCATCTAGGTTGCAAAAATGCATTACAAACCTTTTTCTTCATTATTATACTTCAAGTTTTGGAGTACATGTGCAGAATGTGCAGGTTTGTTACATAGGTACACATGTGCCATGGCAGTTTTCTGCATCCATCACCACATCATCTACATTAGGTATTTCTCCTAATGCTATCCCTCCCCTAGCTCCCCACCTCCTGCTATCCCCCCACCAGCCCCCTACCTGCTGACAGGGCCCATTGTATGATGTTCCCCCCCCCAAACCTTTTCAATTGTCTATTGGTTTTGCTTATGACGTCTTTTATTATATAAAGTTTTAATTTTATACACATAAATATGGATATTTTTTATTACAGATTCTGACTTTCGCATTTGTTCAAGAAAATTCCTTCCATGTTAGACGATATGTGTGATCTAGATTTTCTTTGAACATAATATATCTACACAGATCTATGAAACCTAGAATTTAGGATTGTGCATGAAATGAAATAGGTATACAATTTTATTTTATTTTTATAGATGATCATTTATTAAACAAGTCATTTTCCCATTGAGTAGAAATACTATCTCAATCATATTTTAAGTACTCAAATACACAAAAATAATTTCTGGAGTCCCTGTTGTGTTGCATTATTTCATATTTTGTTGTTTCTGTTATTGCTGCTGTTTTCTGCTGATTCCCAGGCCTGTATATTATTAATTTGATTATAATGTATTTATAAAATGTTTCAATATTAGGCAAAGCAAGTTTCTTTTCATATTCCTTTCTGCTTTGCATATATTTCTTGGTTGTTCTTCAGCCTTTTTTCTTCCAAATATTTAAGTGATTTTAAATACATTTAAAGTAATATAATACATTTTAAAGATAATTATTTCTTCCCTAGAAAAGCTCCTTTCTAATTGGCAGATAACTGTGTATATTAAATTTGACAGAGTATACATTTAAATATTCTCATCCTTGAACATAAATATTTTAGATGCTTTAATAGTTTTTTTTAATTTTTTTTTTTGAGACAGTCTCTCTCTGTCTCCTGGTGCCATGTGCCAGGCTGGAGTGCAGTGGCACAATCTCGGCTCACTGCAACCTCTGCCTCCCTGGTTCAAGCAATTTTCCTGTCTCATCTCATTCACTGTTAAATATGTATCATCTTTCTCACTGCTCTGAATAGATTTTTCTCCATGTCTATTTTCTTGGTTTTTTACTTTAATTAAAAAAAAACCCTTTGAATTTTATATATTCTTCTTTAATAAAAAATCATCTTTGATTTTTGTGTATTTTTATGTGCAATCATATTAGAAATTTGTTTATTAATTCAAACAGTTTTAAACTGCAGTTGCTTGGATTTTGTAGGCATAAAACATGTCAGTAAAAATAAATCATTCTACTCTAATTTTTTTTTCTTAAAATGGTGATAATGATAGTACCTGCTTTATAACATCTCTATGAGGAATAAATTAATTAAAATACATAAAACATTTTGAAAAGCACTTAGCATATTAGTACTTAATAAATGTTAGCTATTAATGGTAATAATAGTCATTCTTGTCTAGTTTCCTTTTATAGTTAAAATGACTTACATGGATTTCCATAAAGGAGATCTAGTGCCTATTGCTTGTTTCATTGTTGGCCAGATGCAGAAATGCTATGTACTTTGATTTTGAGCTTGGTTTCAATGCCAGTGTCCTGAAAGAAAAAAGAAAGGGGTTGTCTAGCATCAATTAGATACTGTTGCAAATCAAAATTTAATATCTCTACAGTTTTGGTCAGGCGATTTAAGCTCTAAATCTGAACCGCTGTTTTTATATAAACAAAACGGGGCTAAATGTACCTTTTATTCTTGGGTTTTCTGAGAATTAAACAAGATCATAATAACAACATACTGAGTTCCATTCCTTGTAAAAAATAGATGTTTAGCTCATTTTAATACTTCTGTTTTCCTTTGTTTCCATCATTTTAGGAAGGGCATTTGTATATATATATAACTTTCACATAATCAATAAAAACACTGTATTGTCTTTTACTACCAACACTTAATTATAATCATCAGTCCTTAATTGACTAAATTAAAACAAACAAGGCCCCTAAGTTTATTACTTACTTCTGAGAGCCTATGCTTAAGAAATGTCAGACCACAGAACTATGCATAGAGCTTTTGACAGATTATGTAAAATAAAAAATACATTGATGGTGGTACCAATATGTTTAGTAATAGAATGATCCCAGCATTTAAAATCCAGTTCTCCAAATTCCATGTTCACACATTTAGGAGGCATATTTAAATAATGTATTATTGTAAAATTATATTTATACACACAGCATTGCTCATTCATCACAAATGCAAAGGCAACTCAAAACCAGAGTGCCAGAGTTAGCATTTTTCAAATAGGCATCTCTATTCCATATACTGAGAGTAGGTTTACAATCACTAAATCATCCTGTCTCTGGGAACAAATATGAACTACAAACTAATGAGGTAAGCATTTTTGGTTAATTAGAATCAATAGTGTCATCCTTTAATTAAACAATATTGATTGCATTACACAGAGGGCAGCTTTTTGAAATGATATGGTCTTACACAATAAACCTTTGCCTTACAAAATATGCCAGGGGCAAGTTTCCTTTGACATGGACTGTCCCCTTTCTACACATGCCAATATGATAGCATTTTACATGCATGAAGTCAGAATTGAAGAACTGGCCAGACATTGGCCAGTTGTGTTGTTGACTGGCCAATACCACAGTGTTGTTGATGTTTCTTTTGAACTGACACAGAAGACTGTTTATGAGAAAGAGATTGTCTAGTTAGAAAGAGCTTAATTTATTCTGGCTATAATTTAAAAATATGATGAAGGCTTACCTTATTATATATTAAGATTTAAAAATTTTTTTCCCTTTAATAATCTCCACATTTTAAAAAAGTATTATTTTTGCCCCAATTACCCACTGTTTTAAGCCTTGTGAGGGCAGGAGTTGTGTCTACTTTGCTCATCATAGCTTATCTTTTGCTGAATATATGCTTAGTATAAAATTAGTATGCAATGAATATTAGCTAGTTAGCAAGTTATTTTCTTCAAGGTCCTATCCGAAGGCTGTGGACAGACAGGATCTAACAGCCAGAAGCCAACAGGAATCTTTAAGTGCCATGTTACTACGCGCACATTTGGCTTATGGAAGTTGCACATGGAAGTCACAGGATCACTCCTCTTATTAAAGACCTACCTCATTGTCAGCCTCAGTTTACCATTTAGTTTTTCACCATTTGCCATTTTCATGTTCAGAAAATCCTTTATTACATGTAATCTAAATATCTCATGGTATAGTTTTGGTATATTTCCTAATGTTCTCTCAGTGTTGGAAATGGAGGATAGTTGAGCATTAAACTATATCTGTTTTAAAAATCACCGACTAACAGGAAGAAGTTACCAAAGTGTCTTAACATGTCACATTTCTTAGCAAGTAAATGAGATACTATACATGTATAAACAGGACAAAACAAATATGAGAACCCTTTAAGAGGACTCCTTTTCTTCAGAAGATGAAAGCAATTATCTCAAATACTTTATAATTTCCCTTAAGCTTCATGTTACGATTGTTGAACTGAGTTTTCAATAAATGAAATTCAACTAATAGTAACTGAATGCCAGATCTGAATTGGCTTCAGGTCAGATATTGTGAGAAAATCCAAAGAAATGAAAGAAAAGCAGCAAAGTTGAGAAGTAACAGGCATAGGGTTTTAAGAGTCAAAAGACCAATGCCAAAGTCCTGGCAAGATTTGCTACTTGTAAAGCATATGACTTTGAGCGTAACATTTGACTTCAGTAAGGTTCAAGTATTTATAAAATGGGAAAAATAAAAGACCTTATCTTATTTGTTTATTTATTGGAAGAATTAATTGGAATATTGTGCTAAGGATGCTTAGTATATTAGCTGGTACAGTATTAGTCTTAGCTATTCTTATTAGCCATGCTTCCTCTCCTAAAAACATTATTTGGAGATAAACCCTGTTTGAATGGCTGTTAGTTTGTTGATATTTCTATTATACCTCTCAGGTTGTTATTCAGCTACTTGTTCTATTTCATTTCATAAACCTATTATATCAGCAATTTTGGGGGACTATAGCTAATATATTAGCAGGAAACATGTACAAATGCAGTTCATTACCAAATTAAGCAGCATGTACCAGGAAATTTTAGCTGGTCAAGGCCTGGAGTTGTAATGTAGATAACTGGTTGGTTAATGAATGTGGCATCAGCAAAACCACCTAGTTAGGTTGTTTGAACCCTCAGCTGTCTTCAGAGGGTAAAAGGAGCATGTGGTTGATAGCATGAGTTTGCCTTTTCCCTCAAACTTGAAAAATGAGAAGGTAATGCTTATAAACAGTTGTCCTTTAACACTCAGAGACCACAGAGGTTAGTAGGTAATGAAGCATCGCATGATATGAAAAGTCCAAGTGTCACAGCTTTGTTCAATTGATTACAGTGCACCCAGGTAGGGGCATTGCTGGAATTTGGCCTGTAGGCGAAATTATTTCATTTGAGCTAGTGAACCAAGAACCCAAATTTTAAGATGTAATAACCCTAATAACGCCATCTGCTACTTGGGGTAAATGAGAGTGCCTTTGGTTACATGTTCAATGGAGGCTACTCAAGATAGAGTTTAGGGGCATCAAGAGCAGTGCACAGGTATGCACTGATGCCAGAAAGCACATTGCACGCTACCATGCCCATGCCACAAAGAATACAAGAAGGTGGCAGCATCTGACATAATATTTGCAGAAGAAATAAGGGCTCCTTTGAAATTATTCTCATAAAATTGTGTTTCAAATCAAATGAAACAATTCTCCTCTTGGGGGGAAGAAGGAAAGATGAAGAAAACCCACTGATATGGATGAAATATTTGTTCTCTCCAAAACTTGTGTTAAAATTTAATTGCCATTTTAACAATATTAAGAGTGGACTTCGAAGTGGTGATTAGGCCATGAGGACTCCTCCTTCATGAGTAGATTAGTGGCATTATGGTGGTACTGGAATCCTTATAAAAGGAAAGTTCAGCCTCCTTTTCTCTCTTTCTTTCTTTCCCTCTCTCACTTTTTAATTTTCCCCTATGAGATGGCACTGGAAGAAGTTCTCACATGATACTGCTGTCTTAATCTTGGGCTTTCCAACCTCCCGAACTATAAAAAGTAAATTTTCATTATTTATTAATTACCAAGTCTGTGGTATTCTGTTACAGCAGCAAAAAATGGACTAAGACACCCACCCTAAATGTGTTTTCCTTATCCAAAAATAAGAATCATATCTAATATTGCCATAATCAAAAGCCAAATTATACCTTGGCTCAATGCACTGAGATCTTGGTGTCTTAGATTTTATTTCCAGGATATTCCTTCCAGGTAAGATTCTATCTCTTACGTGTTTATACTATTACTTTAAGTAAACCAAACGTTATGATTGATAAACAGTAGAATACAATAATAATGACAAAAGTATTCTGATTTTAATTTACATGTATTGATATATACACTTTAAAAATATTTTTTTCTAGGGAGTTTTTAATAACTGGCAACATCTAAATTTTATTGAGACCCCTACAATAGGCAAAGCTCTTAGAGCATTTGAAATCACAAAATATTGAGCTAATATAACACATAGATAGCAAAATCCATCTTTCATACAACTCACAAAAAGTGTGACTACAGAACTTAACAGACAGCAGTCCTGCAGCCACCACTGGTGATTTTCACTTCAGACCTATCAATGACAAGTTCTCACCATTACAGAGAATATAACAGGAATAAGTCATTTATGTCCAAATGTTTCACACCTTTCTCATCACCGACAGATTTATACCATTTTAGGTGCCAAAAGATAAATTAATTTGAACTCACGTTATGGAAGAAAATACACAATGTAACTACTGAAAAATATTCAAAGTTATATTGTTTCCTGAATTCTCTCTCAAGGATCACAAATCTTTTGAAAAAATTGATTCATATAACTGTTGATAGTGAGCATCCTAGGAAAAAATAAGGGAAAATACACAATTAGTAACAATGTCTACTTTGATGATGATGTCCCAATCTGCATCATGGTTGAAGGTCTAGTCCCTGGAGATAAACATATTTGCTTTCATTTTCAAGAGATGTAAAATATTCAAGAAACCCTTCTTAGTACTTACTGTATTGTGTAAGGTATTATTCAAGACATTGTAGGGATACTGAGGAGGCCTTGTAAATATGAAATATTAAATTGAGGAGATTACAAGTAGGAGTTGATGTATTCAGAAATGATTTAATTGGGGTTAGCATAGTGATAGATGTGATCATGAGGTATACACCAAAGATAGTACTTCAGCAAGATGAGTTGATAGAGATCCTGAGAGTATTTCCACTTTGTGGAATAGGACCACCAAACAAACTTTTCCTGGTAAAGTCTTTAGGTTTTCCCAAATATAAGATTATATCATCTGCAAGCAAGGATAATTTGACTTTTTTCATTTCAATGTGGATGCTTTATATCCATCCCCTGTCTGATTACTCTAGCTAGGACTTCCAGTCATGTATTGAATAACAGTGGTGAAAGTGGGTGGCCTTGTAACATGCCAGATCTTAGAGGAAAGATTTTCAGTCTTTCCCCATTTAGTATGATACTAGCTGTGGGTCTGTAGCATATGGCTTTTATTACGTTGAGGTGTGTTCCTTATATGCCCAGTTTTTTAGGGTTTTTATCATGAAGGGATGTTTAATTTTTTCAAATGCTTTTTTCAAATACCTTTTTTAATTGTAATTTATTTCCTTGGTCAACAGTTACCAACAAAATTTTAACAGTACATATTTTGGAAGTGAGTGGGAAATTACAGATATACAAACAAAACAGAACATTTAAGAGCAGACTTTCTCTTTAGTACACTAGAGTATCTGAGATTCTTTATCATTTCTCAAAGGCTTCATTTTGTAATTTGTGTGAAATGAGTCTTCAATAAATGTGATTCAATCAATAGTAACTGAATGCCAGGTTTGAACTGGCTCCAAGTTATTTACTACAAGGAGATACAAAGAAATAAAAGGAAAGCAGCAAAGTATAGTAGTGATGGGCATAGGAGATTAGTCTCCTAGTTAATTGATGCCTGTTAGGCCATTATTAATAATTAAGATGACACATTTTTATTATAGTTCAATTTTTAGAATTTAAGTACATTTCTATATTTTAATTTTTAGAAAACATTTGATTTTTAGGAATATGCTTTAGAAATATTGATACATTACATGTGCTAAGAAGAAGGGGAAATTCGTAACTTCTAAATGTTAGAAAAATATTTATGACTACATCAAAGTTTTTTCTATGGTTCAGAGAATATCCTGACGTTATCAGGCACACCTTTTGGTTTATGCTGCTATTGTACTAGAAAAGTCTGATAAAACTTCTGTCTTCCCTTGAATGGACACCGTGACCAATCTCAGTAGCAGGGCCATGGGCAACCCTTTTCTATGCACTGTACTTTATCAGTAACAATAACATCTATAAAGTCTGCTTGTGCTAGGAGTACACGCCTTTCTCCTTATCAGAATGAGAGTAGGTATTTTAGTTTTACCTTCTCCACGTATATGAGTAGGGAAGGAATATTTTCTTCTAAATATAACTCTAGAACAGTAGGTAATCACTTTGTTATCTGAAATAATGAATTAAATGATCTACTAAGTAGTAAACTGAGTAGAAAATGAAAACAAATTAGTGATTTTATAATGCTGTGCTTTATGACTATTGGGTTAAAAAACTACTTTAAGCATTCATTTGCAAATGGGGTATGTGTACCTTATTTTTTTACTCATTGAAACATCTACAACATCTTAATGGATCAAGAAAATTATAAAATAAGTACATTATTTGTGAGATGAGACTATAGATATTCCATACATAGAATATAAAATGTATGAATGCATTTCTGCATGAAACTACTTAAAGCAAAACTGTATAATTAAACTGTAAAATAAAACACATCAATTTGTTTACTATGATTACTAGCCACCTTCTTTGAGCTTTTTTTTAGTAGACAGCATCTCACTCTGTTGCCCAGGCTGGAGTACAATGGCATGATCTCGGCTCACTGCAACTTCCACTTCCCTGGTTCAAGCAATTCTTCTGCCTCAGCCTCCCAAATAGCTGGGATTATAGGCCCCCACCAACACACCTGGCTAATTTTCTTTCTTTCTTTTTTTCTTTTTTTTAAGATGTAGTCTTGCTCTGTAGCCCAGGCTGGAGTGCAGTGGTGCGAACACAGATCACTGTAACCTCTGCCTCCTGGGTTCAAGTGATTCTTCCTCCTCAGCCTCCCATGAAGCTGGAATTACAGGCACACACCACCATGCCTGGCTAACTTTTGTATTTTTGTAGAGATGGGGTTTGGCCATGTTGGCCAGGCTTGTCTTGAACTCCTCCTCAGCCTCCGGAAGTGCTGCAATTACAGGCATGAGCCACTGCGCCAGCCTGAGCTTTAATTCCTTTTTCATTTATAGCTCACTACAGCCTTCTGGCTAAAATGTTATCTTTCTTATAAACAACTTGTCTTACTTTGCAAATTGATCTCAGTAAGATGTCGAGGTTTGATATTACTCACTATTATCTTAGTGTCAACAAGCATCAACCACAATGTAGGCAAAAAATAACATGCAGATTATTCACAGTCTTTAATATTTTGAAAATTACATGATATTAAGAACACATGAGAAAGAAGCTGAAGATTTCTCATTCATTATATTTGTCATTATACTTGTCATAATCATACTGTCATTTTTATGTTATTGCTGTTGTTGTTTTGGCACACACAACAAACCACACTGCAGACCTATTAAAGGATGAAACTATTAATACTTCTTATGGATTTATGTTAAAGGGCTGTACCTAGTACAGTGCGTTTCACATAGAAGGTGGTATAAAATGGCTTATTGATAAATGTTACTTAAAATATTTTTGAGTTTTTTTTGTTAGTTTTAAATAATAGCTTTCAACCTAATTCATATTAAAATAAATATCATAAAGACAGTTATGAATGCTATGCATTATGTATGTATTTAAATTGTGTGAGTCAGCTCTGAAGTCTAATATCCCAGACAAACAAGAATCATTAACAACTCTGTTTCCATTATTTGCATATGTACTCTTATTTTCATTGAGATTCCATGCACTCATTAACTCTGCTAGTGGCTAACAGCAAATTAAAATGTTCGGATTTCTAAGTTTATTTGAATTTCATTTGGAAAACACCCAGCCACGCAGCCTATATCTTTTTTTTTTTTCATCTTTTGGTGTGGAACATACAACTGAAGCATAAGGTGTTCCTATAATCAGAATCATGTTTAAACTATTAATTACCCTCTCCTGAAACAAACAACTGGAATTCAGTGTTCATCTGTACTCAGCTTAATTCAGTGTACAAACATTGAGAGTCAACAATGGCCAAATCATTGTTACAAGAGTGGTGGGAGATTAAACACTGAGTAAGGATTTCCAACATCCTGGAGATAGTTTACCTTCTAATAAAATAAACATTTATACCAACACACACACACACACACACACACACACACACGTTATTCAGTCATAAGTCAAACTTACAGTTTGACTATTTTTCGAAAAAGGGGAAGGGTGGTGTTTTATCAGTTCATATTTGACATCCAGTTTGTGGTGAATTTTTAAATGCTTTATACGTGTATTGTTTAAATGCGCTCTTTGTTGCAATGATTAAATTTCAGTTAGTCTTCACTTTTGTGCTTGCTTGCTCTTGCTCTCACACTTGCTCTCTCTCCTTTTCAAATGCACTGTCATTCACACAATGGGAAGATGAAGAAGACATACATAGAGTATGAATATTAATACAGAGAGGCAGTGCCACCAGTTAAGATGCCTCAGGGAAAGTGATTGAAGAGGTGAGTAAAACAATAGAAATGTATATGACATGGAAGTGCTTTGTCTTACTCTTCACTTTCTCCCACTTTCTTTGTTTCTGAGTTGTATTTTACTGAGTGTGCTCTTTTCTTTTTTCAATGTGCTAACCTGGAGGAATTTTTTGTGCTAATTAAGCAGCAGCTTTATTGAAATGCGTGCAACTTTCATTAAAGTTTTTAGAATACACTAATTTTAGAAAATGTGTAGATTTTACAGCTTTAAAAATAATTTGCTACATTAATTGACATGCTTTCAGTTTCACAACAATTATGTTCACAGAAAAATTGCTTGTAAATTAGATTATTTTTCTTTGGCTTCATTTGTAACAGGTTCCTTGAAAGCAGTTTTTCTATTATTTCTCTATAACGTCACAATACATTTCTTTGCTTCACTTTCCACCATCCCTATCCTAAGGAGTAACTGAGAATTTTTAACACTGTAGAAACTATAAAGATCACCCAGTTCCAAAATCTGCAGTCTTTTGCCATTAAGAACACCTGTCATTATTTTCATCTACAAAAGTCGCTTCTAACAGAATAGTGCCTACCAAGCAATGCATTAATAATCATTTCAGATTTTTATCAAAGAATTCTGGAACATAAATAACAAGTACACTATATATATATATATATATAAACTGAGCTAATATCATGTCAGGCAAGAATAAAGAAACTATATCTGGGTTAGCTTATGTAGAATAAAATTGCTTAAATACAATTACTAATAAGTTTTTTTTTCAAAACATTGCTAGTATTTTGAAATACTTCACTAATTGTTACAAAGGGAACCCTAATGTATGAAAACTTCAGCTAAAGAACTGCTGATCCATCTATCCAACTCATCTGTCAAAAATTAGTTCTTAGATTAAAATATAATCTGGTAACTCAAATAAATGACATACTCTAGAGAATAATCTTACAAGGCCTAGTATTGTTATACTTAAATACTTTATATAAATATATCTTACAAGGCCTAGTATTGTTATATTTAAATATATTTAAAATTTGTTTAAAAGTATAACACATTCATAAATTAAACAAACATAAATGTATACTGGTGCACTGAGACAGAAGGAATGCCTTTGTAACCACCAACTATTATCAAGAAACAGAACATTTCTAGTACTTTATTTATGCCCCTTCCAATCACTTCCTTACCCAGGATCAGAAGGCATGTGTACTCTCAACTTTAGTAGATAACTTAAAACTATTTTACAAAATAATTATACCCATTTAAACTCTGACAAATGGAATATAACATTTATCTTTGCATCAAATATTTACTCATATATATGGTATTATGGGTGTTTTTAGAGTAAGAGCTTATGATTTAATTTTTATTTCAAATATTACAAACATAGTTTGTAACTTTTCATATGTTTATGTGTTCAGTGTTTGTAGCTTTTCATATTTTTAAGTGCTACTCCCAAATAAAACATCCCATAGAAAAGGTGTTTATGCACCAAGAGGTATGTATTCTTTCTTTTACTGATTTGTAGGCATTCGTTACGTGTTCTGAATGTAAGCCTTTTTTCAGTCTACATATTGCAAGTATCTTCTCCAATTGTATGGCTTTCCTTTTCACTCATTAATGAGATCTCTTGATGGACATAAACTTCTCATTTCAATGTGGTCCAACTAATCAATCTACTCTTTGTGGTTGTGATGTTTGGATTCTGGCTTAAAATTTCCCCCATCCCCAGATCTCTTTTATTGTCTTCTCAAAGCCGTATTATGTTGCCCCAGTCTGCCAGACCACTTTCCTTAGTTTCCCAGAGTAAGGTTAGGTACAGCCCCCACCTTCAAGATTCAGTCCACCACACTGCTATGCTAATGTTCACAAATCAAGGAATACATTAAGATCCTCGGCTTCATGATTCAGATGATCTGGGAATTATCACCTGCCAAGCCCAGAAACAAATGCATCTGCTATGAATCCTTCTCTCACACTGCACCCTATTCTTTTGGTGCAATGAACTGATGCTGTTTCTTCTTATTCCTTGGCACATGTTATTTCTTCTCTTTAGAATCCTTTGCTCCTTAACAAATTAGAAATCTCATCAACTCTTAGCGTCAGTCTTCTCCATGTCCCCAATGAAATAATCAGATTCTATCCTAAATAAGCAGATCCCTGACTAGCAGGCTCTCAATTTTTCTTGACAAATACATAATTTTTTAGTCACATGGTATTTTAAAATCATGCTACCTTTGGCTCAAACCTCTCAATAATTTTCCACTACCCTAAGGTAAAATCTAAAAACTTTGCACAATTTGCAATGCTCTGCATGGTGTGACCCTGAACTATTTTACCAGCATAACATTTTGTTGCTTTTCCCCTTGTTATCTCCACTCTAGCTGTCATGTGCTTCTTTCTATTCTCTGCATAAGTCAAATGCTCTCTCACTTCCTGGTTTTTGAACATGGGCTTCCTTCTTCTGGAATGTTCTCTCAATCTAATATGGTTTCATTGGCTTAATTACAAATTTTGAATTCAATTCTTGCTGGAGTCTTTCTATATTCTCATGAACCACACAAGACCTGCTCCTCTCAAGACTATGAGAGATCCACCTATAATACTTTTGCATAATCTATATCTTCCTTTATCAAACTTTTTACTTTTGTCATTAATTATTTTTTATTTTTTGAGGCAGCGTCTCACTGTGTCACCCTGGCTGGAGTGCAGTGGTGTGATCTTGGCTCACTAGAACATCTGCCTCCCTAGTTCAAGCGATTATCATGCCTTAGCCTCCCAAGTAGCTGAGATTACAGGTGTGTGCCACCACACCTGGATGATTTTTGTAATTTTAATAGAGATGGGGTTTCACCATATTAGCCAGGCTGGTCTTGAACTTCTGACCTCAGGTGGTCTGCCCACCTCGGCTTTCCAAAGTGCTGGGATTATAGGCATGAGTCACCATGCCAATCTGTCATGAATTATTAAATGTCTATGTTTCCTGATTCTCTGAGTCTTAAACTATGTTAGTAATATAATTACTAATAAGGTAATTCTGTGGTTATCAGGAAATAATCAATATTAAAAATGATCTGTAATATCTACAAAAAAAGTATTCCTTTTAATTTTTAACTTTAGGGGTATATATGCAGATTTGTTATATAGATAAACTTGCATCCTGATGGTTTGTTGTACAGATTTCATCACCCTGGTACTAAGCATAATACCAATTAGTTATTTTCCCTGATGTTCTCCCTTCTTTCCATTCTCCAACCTCCAGTAGGCTCCTGTGTCTGTTGTTCCCCTCTATTTGTCTGTCCATGTGTTCTCATTGTTTAGCTCTCACTTGTAGGTGAAAACATGTGGTATTTGTTTTTCTGTTCTGCATTAGTTTGCTAAGGATGATGGCTTCCAGTTTCATCCATGTTACTGCAAAGGACATGATCTTGTTCTTTTTCAGGCTTCATAGTATTCTACAGTATATATGTACCACATTTTAAAAAAATTCAGTCTACTATTAATGAATACTCTCTGTTGCTAGTTTCTTCAAGCTCTGGAGGATAAGGACTAACTTGTGTTTCCATTTTATTCTCTTGGTACTTAGCATAGTAGGTATTCAGTAAGAATTTGCTAATGCACTAATTGATTTTTGTCAAATGGAAATATAAACTGGGCAATTGTCTGGAAAATCACAAAATGAAATAAACATCCTTTATTCCATTCCATACTACCCGTTAAAAGAATGCTTGGAAAGAAGAAAGGATAGAAGGAAAGAGGAGAGGGAGAAAAAGAAAAAAGAACAAAGGAAGAGAGACTTCAACTATGGACTGCTGCCTTTTTAAGTCACATGTCGCACACATCACAAGAGCCAGGGCAAAAGGAGAAAACAGAACTTTAAGTGAGTCTGCTCTGTACCTTCTAATTCACAACCATCTAGCAAAATAGATGGCCTGGTCTTAATATACTCAGGCCTCCCTTTACACTAAAGAGATGAATGTAGGGTTTTAGAGAGCCATTAGAAAAATCTTGGATTTCACACAGTCTAGGAAATAAAGTCTCTAGGCCAGAATTTACATAGGTAAGGATGTGGCTCATTTTTCAGAATCCAGAACAAACTTCATCATCGAATACTAGCTTTTCCTCAACTTTATCTTAATATGAATCATAACAAACAGCCTTCTTACTATGATATGACACTTATAAAGCCATTTTTGAATACAGTCTTTGAGCACTACAATAACCGGAGAGGAGGTAAGGCCTTACTATCTTTATCTTATAAAGACAGGCCCTCGAGTTATTTAAATAGCCAAGAACACATAAATAAGTGAATGAAAATCTTGACTGACTTCAAATCCAGTGATCTCTGCACAAGATCACGATCATAATTTTGTTACTAGTATCATACTGACTTTCTAGTATGTCTAGTATGTCTAGTATGTTTCTAGTATGTCTACTGACTTTGCTGTAATGTTATTTAATTATTTCTATGAAAGCAAAAAAAATGATCATCTTAAATTCAATAGATACTACCAAAATCTTAGAAAATGAACTAAAAATTACTTTCCAAGCAGTGAGCAGAAACCAAAGATTGGTAACAATATAGCTAATGCTTACTGAGTGTCTAGCCATTGTCCTGAATAACTGAAATACACCATCTCCTTGAATTCTCTTAACCCTGTGTTAGCTATTACTGCAAGTTTCACACTACACATGATGAAACTCAGGCATGAAAATTTAATACTTAACCAAAGTCACACAGTAAATCATAGAGCCAGGATACAGACCCAGGCCAAGATACTTACCCTTTCTCTTGGAAGGCTCTACCACATCCCATATAGAGCCTTCATGTGGCTTCAAACATAGCAATCACAGAGCTCACAGCTGTATGAAGAGTTACTTTTCAAGAACCTTGTTGTGACATTTCCAAAGGCTGTAAGACTATGCCCAACAGAGTTTCAGTATGAGGTCAGTACTTTGGTACTTCAGTTTTATCAGATTTATTATCCATGGGCATTTTTTTCTCCCAAGCTCATAATTTATCCTAATGAGAAAAAGAAAAGAAAGACAAATTGTGAGTCCCATATCAGAAAAACAAATGTTTTGGAGTAAGTCAGTTTAAAGAGGTATCTTTGTTACTTAAAATAGTACCTATTTGGGGAAATTTGCTAATGGACTAATTGGTTTTTTTCAAATGGAAATATTAAAATAGGCAACTGTCTGGAAAATTGCAAAATGAAATAAACATCCTCTATTCCAGTCCATACTATCCATTAAGATAAAGCTTGGAAAGAAGAAGGAGCCTTACAAAAGCATGAGGACCAATAATACCTATTTCTTAGGTTTATGAAGATTCACACTTAACCCTCCAAGCAAATTGGCTGTTAATTCACATATAATCCAGCAGCAGACAACAGCATAAAAGAATGGAACAAGCACTAGACATTGAATAAAATGGCACAGTTACAATCAACTTAATTTCCTTTCATAAAAATGGAGACTATGCCTACTTTGCCTTATTCAAGTGTTGTAAGAAATAAGTTAATTAAAGGACTATATAAACACTATATAATGTTAGCAGTACTTGTAGCAATATTTGAAGGGTCAAAATCATAGGAAATGAAGAGCAAGACTCAGGTTCATCTGAAATAATTACAGATCAAAGTTAAATCTCAACACATTCAGATTGTTAATGTAAACTGAGCCAACTGACTGACAACTGAACTTAGTGATCACAGGTAATTGTTGCACACAGCTGTGCTGAGTGGCAGGACCAGATGTACCTGGCAGCTCAATCTCTCTCCAGTAGTTTTTTTGATTTTTGTTTTCAATTTTTCTAGCACATACATCATTAGTAGTTTTGTCTGAATAGGGCCAGAGACAGCAGAACTGCCAACAGAAGGCACACATCAACACTTCAGAACTAAAAATGAGGGGCAGAGGGACAAATGCTAGAAATCAGAATGTTTCATTTCCAATTCCTCTTATATTACAGTCTTCATCCATGTCTGTAATAGCTCACCCTTTCCACAAAGCCTAGCTTTCTGATAACCATTTTTCCTCCATTATTTCAACTGGAGGCTTCTCCAGAAAAAAAACAAGGTACACTGACAGCAATACTTAAGCTTCTTGGCCCCTAGTAGAGGCAAAGGTAAAGATGACTGCAGTAATGTCAGAACTTGCAAAGAAATACAATAGTATTAGAGGGAGAAAGGGCAAGTATCATGCTCATGCTTTAACATCCTTAGTGTCTGCTGACTGCCAATGTATTTTCTTGCCTTGGGGAACATCTGTTAGGCTGAAAGCTTGAAATTATTCTCACCATTCCATGGATGAGATTGCTGCCAAATGTTTCCATGACATTGACAGGAAATCCAGAGTTCCAAGGCTCACCAAAGGCCATTCATACCTTAGTTTGGGAAGCCATGCTGATGGATTCCTAAAATCATGTTAATTCTACTCCAAGAGGGTGATTAACACTCCTCCTGGCCAACACACTTCCATTATAAAGGGGAAAAAATATTTTTCTTAACAATTGTTGTTCTTATAACATTTGAAACATTATGATGCTTGTAAATTTATTATTCTCCCCTGCTTTCACCTGTCTTTCTAACCTTAAAGAGGGCTAGGGCTTAGTTATTGGGAAACATGATGCCACTCTGGGTACCCCATGGGCCTACAGGCTGAGATGGCTCATGCTCTACAGAGTGGAGAAATTCCATTATCATGTCACAGGATAGTACACATTCTATTCAATACCAAATTTTGATGCCTACTACCTTTCTACTTCTAGTTATAGCTAGATAAGTGTAAACATTCACCACTGGAAAAAATACCCAGAGTAGAGTACTGAAATGCAAAAACAATATACCAAAGAAAAGCATGTACCATCAAAGGAAAACTTAGAAGATATTAGAACCAGAAGCTGGGTGCAAAGTAAATTATCAGTCTAGAGTTAAACCACCATTTCTTATTTCAGTCATTCTGACAGACATGAAGATATTAGAACCAGAAGCTGGGTGCAAAGTAAATTATCAGTCTAGAGTTAAACCACCATTTCTTATTTCAGTCATTCTGACAGACATGTAGTAATATCTCATTGTGGTTATAATTTGTATTTTTGGCTAATGATGTTGAACTCATCATCATGTGCTTATCTATCATTGTATATACTCTGGTGAAATGTCACTTCATGACATTTTCCTGTTTTCTATAACTTCATGACTTTTGCCTACTTTCTAAAACTTATATTGATGATGAGTTTTTAACGTGCTTTATATATTCTAATAGTAATTATTTATTGAAGAAGTGGCTTGAAAATATTTTCTTCCACTCTGGAGCTTGTCTACTTCTATTTGTCTTTTTCTCTTTTCTTTTATCAATTATGCTTTTGATGCCAAGGCTTAAGAACTGTTTGAATATACCTAAATTGACCAAACTTTTACTTTTGTTTTCTGAAGATACAGTTTTACATTTTACATTTAAGTCGATGTTTTATTTAGAGTTAATTTTTATAAGGTATAATACTTAGGTGAAGTTTATTTGTTTTTTCTCTGGATGTCCAATTGCTCCAGCATCATTTGTCAAAAAGAATGTCTTTCCTCTGCTGAATTGATTTTTAATCTTTGTCAAAAATTCACTGGCATATATATGTGGGTTCTCTATTCTGCTCCATAAATATATGTGGGTATAACCCAACCAAGACCATGCTATTGTAGGAAATTTAATAAATATTTACATTAAGAAGACTGATTTCTTCTTGATTCTTTCTCAAACTTGTGATAATTTTTGTTTGTTTGACTTTCTGTTTAAACTTTAAAATAGTGTTGTGTATAGGTACAGAACATCTTGCAGAGATAGAGATCTTGATAAGAATTTAGGTAAAATTATATATCAATTTGGGAAGAACTGACATTTCACATTTTTCTTATATTCAGTCTTCAAGTCCATGATCTTAGAATATCAAATTTTATGTCTTTTATTTTTTCTTCCATCAGCTCTATGTAACTTTCAACAACAAATTCTGTATTTTTTTTAGATTTATGCACATTTCTCTCTTGTTTTGGGCAACTTTAAATTGCACTACATTTTTAAAATTGGTAAACATGGCCTGGTGTGGTGGCTCATGCCTGTATTTCCAGAACTTTGAGAGGTTAAGGCAGGTAAATCACATGAGGCCAGGAGTTCAAGACCAGCCTGGGTGAAAGAGTGAAACCCCGTCTCTACATAAAATATGAAAATTAGTTGGGTGTGGTGGCAGGTGCCTGTACTCCCAGCTACTTGAGAGGCTGAAGCAGGAGAATCACTTGAACCTGGGAAGCAGAAGTTGCAGTGAGCTCATATTGTGCCACTGCACTCCAGCCTGGGCAACAGAGCAAGACTCAGTCTCGGGAGTGGTGGGGGAGAAGGTAAACACATGCTCATTGCATCATTGCAAATATATTAAAATAGGATTATTTTTACATGTTTATCTTGTATCCTGCAACTTTGCTGAACTCATTAGTTTTAGAAAGTGTTTTGCTTTGTTTTGTTTTTTTTATTTTGGATTTCCCATATAGATTATTAAGTCTTCTATAAAAGACGGTTTTATTTCTTCCTTATCTATCAGCATTTCTCTGTTTCCTTTTTTGATTATTGCACTCACTAGAACATCTAGCACTGTGTTGAGTAAGATTAATGAAATCAAACATCCAGGTTTTATGCCAAGTGTTAGAAGGACTACATTCACTATTATGTCTAACATTAGTGTAGGTTTTATAAAACATATTCCTTATCAAATCGAGAGCATTACCCTTCTATTTCTATTTTTTTTCTAAAAATTCTTAGTTTTTATCATGAATAGGTGAATTTTGTTAAGCGCTCTCTCTACAGACTCTACATACATCATACATTCTCTACATATACATTTACATACACATACACATTTCTCTATACTTTCTTTAAAATTTTGTGATTATTTTTATTCAGTCTCTTAATATAGTGAATTTTATCAATTAACTTATTTTTCTTTTTGAAACCAAGTCTCCCTCCATTGCCTAGGCTGCAGTGAAATAGTGTAATCTCAGCTCACTGCAACCTCCATTTCCTGGGTTCATGATGTTCTCATGCCTCAGCCTCTGGAGTAGCTGGGACTACAGGCATGCACCAACATGCCTGGTTAACTTTTGTATTTTTAGTATTTTCACCAAGTTGGCGAGGTTGGTCTTGAACTCCTGACCTCAGGTGATCCACTCACCTCAGCCTTCCAAAGTGCTGAGATTACAGGCATGAGCCACAGTGCCTGGCCTCAATTAACTTCTGAATATTGAACCAGTTTTCATCAGTGGAATAAATTCCAATTGGTCATTATTTATAATTATTTTTATACATAATGCTCAATTTCATTTGTTAATATTTTATTAAATAATTTCTGTTTGATATTTGTAATTAATATTGTTTTATAGCTTTCTTAATTTGTACTGTCTTTTTCTGGTTTTGATATGAAGATAAGTTTTATAAAATCAACTGGGAAATGTACTTTCTTCTATTATCCAGGAGAAAATACGTAGAATTACTGATCATTCTTTTTTAAACACTTGAGACTTTCTCATGAAAACTATATAGGCCTAGAAATTTCATTTTTGAGAGTATTAAAATAATGCAATCATTTTTTTAAAGACATGAGATGATTATTTTACACTTTTTTTTAAATGGAATTCTACCATTTACGTGTGTAGTTTCTTATAGAATTTCTTTTTTATCCTTCTGATGTTTGCATATTTATGCTGATATCCCACGTTTCATTGCCAGTGTTAGAAATTTATGTCTTCTTTTGTCTTCATTATTCTTATTAGAGATCTGTCAATTTTGTTAATATCTGCAAAAACCAGCTTCTTGGGTAATTGATTTTCTATGGTAGTTATTCTGTTTAAATTTCATTGAATTCCACCTTGATCTTTATCAGTTCCTTCTTTCTGCTTGCTGCAGGTATATTGTTCTTCTTTTTCTAGATACTAAAGTAGAAGCATAGATTACTGATTTTGAATTTTCTGTTTTATAATATATGCATTCAGTGTTACAGTCTCCTCTTAGCTCTGTTCTAGATTTCTCCCACAAATTTGATATATTATTTTTTTATTCTATGTATTGTATTTTTAAACAATTTTCCTTGAGATCCCTTCTTTGACTTGCAAATAATTAATAAATGTGCTGTTTAGTTACCAAGTATTTGGAGATTTAGCTGTTATCTCTCTGTTACTGATATTCTTTGAATCTATGGTAGTAAGAAAATATATTTTGTAAAAGGAAGATTTAGTTTCTTGGTTATATTTATTATTTATTATTGAAGTATACTATACATAGAGAAAAGTTTACATATAATATTTTTACAGTTGAATTAATTCTCATAAACTGAAAACACTTATAAGAACCCAAGTAAGAACAGCCCTCCTTAACCTGTTCTCTTACCTGGTTCCAATTACTACTTCAAAAGTTCAACCACTTTCCTAACTTTTAAATATGAAATATTTTTGTAGATACTCTTTGTCAGCCTAAAGCATTACTACAGTTCTACTAGTGTTGTAGAGTTTCTGTTTTATTATTGTGTAAAATATAACATAGACTAATCCCTCTTTATCTGCATGGAATAAGTTTAAGATGCCCAGTGGATACCTGAAACCACAGACAGTAGTAAACCCTATAAATATCGTGCATTTTTTTTTCCTATACATCCAAACCTACAAAAAAGTTTAACTCATAAATTAAGGATAGGAAGAGAGAAACAATAATGGTAAAATAGAATAACTATAATATAATTTTAACAATATACTTTCATAAAAGTAATGTTAATGTGACCTCTGTCACTTTCTCTCTCTCTTTCCCTCTCTCTCTCTCTCTTTCTCTAAGTATCTTAATATTTTTAAAGCATGGGTGACCACAAATAACCGAAATTATAGACAGAAAAATTGCTGATAACCTGAGACTACTATAATATTTATCATTTTAAACAATTACCTATGATGTTAGTTATTATACATTCATTAACATTTGTTTTATATTCCATGATATCATATATTTTGGTATATATTTCATGAGCACTTAAAAATTGTGTATTCTGTTGTTATTGGATGAAGTATTCTATACAGTTTTATGAAATCTTCTTACTGATATTGAGTTCTATATACTTTCTAATTTTCTGTCCAGCTGTTCTATGAATTGTTAAGAGGGGAGTTTTGAAGTCTCCAATTCAAATTGTGCATTTATCTCTTTTTCCTTTCAGTTCTATATGTTTTTATTTATGTTTCACCTCTGTTGATTGGTGCATATATAGTAATGCTATATCTTCATTGATTAACCTGTTTATCTTCTGTAATGCCCCCTCCTTCATTGAAAAATTTTTTCTCTCTGGAGTCTACTTTATATGATATTAATATAGCTATTGCTGCTTTGTTGAAAATGTTGATAGTACATCTTTTTTTTTTTTTTTTTTTTTTTTTGAGATGGAGTTTCGCTGTTGTTATCCAGACTGGAGTGCAATGGCGCGATCTCGGCTCACCACAACCTCCGCTTCCTGGGTTCAAGCAATTCTCCTGCATCAGCCTCCCGAGTAGCTGGCGCGCACCAGCGCTCAATCTCTTGACCTCGTGAGCCACCCACCTCTGCCTCCCAAAGTGCTGGGATTACAGGCGTGAGCGATAGTACATCTTTATGCATTCTTTCATTATCAGCCTACTTATATCATTATATTTGAAGTAAGTTTTTTTATAAACAGCACATAGTTGTATTAGGATTTTTTTAACTCCCTCCTCCAGTCTCTGGATTATAATCAGTTTACTTAGAAAATTTATATTTAGCCGGGCACAGTGGCTCACGCTTGTAATCCCAGCACTTTGGGAGGCCGAGGCTGGTGGATCACCAGGTCAACAGATCGAGACCATCCTGGTTAACATGGTGAAACCCCGTCTCTACTAAAAATACAAAAAATTAGCTGGGCATGGTGATGCGTGCCTGTAATCCCAGCTACTCAGGAGGCTGAGGCAGGAGAATTGCCTGAACCCAGGAGGCGGAGGTTGCGGCGAGCCGAGATTGCACCATTGCACTGCGGCCTGGGTAACGAGCGAAACTCCATCTCAAAAAAAAAAAAAAAAAGAAAAAGAAAAAGAAAATTTATATTTAATGTAATTATTGATATGTTTGGGCTTAAGCCTGGCATTATTTATTTGTTTTCTGCTTGTTTTGTCTGCTTTCTGTTTCTGTTTTCTTTTTCCTCCATTTATCTGAGTTACCTGAATATCTTTACAATTCCATTTTGATTCATAGTGACTTTGAGTGTATCTCATGATATTACAAATAAATGCATAATTGGCCCACTGATGACATTATTTTACCTCATCAAATAAAATATAACTTTAACTCCTTTAAGTCCTTTTTTCTTTCCCTAATTTATAACATAATTTTATTAGATATTTTCTCTACACAAATTTAGAACTATATCAGTCTATATTATAATTTTTGCTTCAGCTATCAAGTGAAATTTAGAAAATCCAAGAGAAGAAAGATCATTGAATGTACCTTTTTTTTTTTTTTTGGTACCAGATTCTTAATTCTTTTTTGTTGTTTGAAGGTTTATACTTTTATAAATTCATTTCTGTTGGGAATATTTCTTTTAGCCATTCTTTTATAGTAGTAATATCATTGACAAATTCTTTGTTTTTCTTCCTCTGAAAATGTCTTGATTTCCTCTTTATTTTTGAGAGATATTTTCACACATACAAAAATTGGGTTGACAGTTCTTTTATTTCAGCTCTTGAAAAATAGTATGCCACTCTCTGGTCTCCAGTTTCTGATGAGAAATTCACTGGCTTTTGAATTATTGTTATTCTTCTCTGGATACACACAAAATATTTGTTTTCAGTTTTTACAGTTTAATTATGATGTGTCTTAGCATAAATATCTTTTAATTTATATTTTTGTGGCTCACTCAGTTTCTTGAATCTGTAGGTTCACATGTCTCGCCAAACTTGGGAGTGTTTTGGCCATTTTGATTTTCAGCCTTATCCTTTTTTTTAATCTACTTTTTGTTGCTGGTGAAATGGATATTAGTTCTGTTGTTACAGTCCCTGTGGCTCTGTTCATTTTCTTCTCCTCTATTTTCTCTCTGTTGTTCAGATCAAACTATCTTCCAATGCACTGATAATTTTCTCTGACTCCATGGTTACATTGTTGAGACCATCCACGGAGCTTTGTATTTTGATCATTATATTTTCTGGCTCTAAAATTTTCATTTATTTTTCTTTATATTTTCCTTTTTTTTGCTGATATTTTCTGTTTCTTCTTAAGGCTTTCCAATTTTCCATTTGGTCTAACCTTGTTCATAACTGTTCATTAAAGCATTTTTATCATGGCTGCTTTTAAAGTACTTTCCAGATAATTCTAACATCTCTGTCACTTTCTCTATTGGCTTCTATTGTGTTTTATCATTTAGTATGAAATTTTCCTAGATCTTATTATAACAAGTGATTATTATAGAAACCTGGACATTTTTGTATTATGTTATGAAACTCTAGATATAACTAGATATCTGACTAGATATCAAGTATCATCTTGCTTCCCCAGGATGGAACTAGAATTCCAAGACTGTCTCTAGCTGCCACTGACATCTGAGGAAAGGGAGAGGCCTACAGGCTGAGTAGCACTGGTTTCCCATGTGGTTTGTATTGACATTATTCTGGGGGTGGCTGCATTATCTCTGAATGACAGTGAAACTTCTCACTCCCACTAGGTCTCCTCTGATACCACCCAGTAGGAAAGAGGAGAGACGCCTCATTACTACAAGTCAAGAGTACAAATTCAGTCTGTTCACATGATGTCCAGTAACTCCATGGGAGAAAGGAACTCTGTTATCAATGGGCAGAGATGAAAGTTCCATGTCTCTACTTGGTCTCCTCTGACAACATCTGGCAACATTAACTAGTATCTTGTCACAACCTCAGAAAGTTAGAAGTCAAGGCTCCCCACTGTCTTTGCTGACAGGGCTGAGTTGGAGCCAGTGTTGTTCTGTAGTGTTTGGCTAGAATACAGAAGATACTGTCTGATATTTTCTGTCTAGCTAGCTCTTTTGTTGATCTTCTGACTAAAAAGAGTAGGTGTTTGTTTGGGCTTTTGTTTGTTCATTCATTTGCCTTTGTTTATGTTTTCAGATTGCCAGCTTTGTCAACTCCAAGTCTGGAATATAAGAGGCAATATTGCAAGGCTACTATAATCAAAACACCACGGTACTGGTACCAAAATGGAAACCTAGACCAATGGAACAGAATAGAGGCCTAAGAAGGAACACCACACAACTACAACCATCTGATCTTTGACACAGCTGACAAAAACAAGCAATAGGGAAAGGATTCCCTGTTTAATAAATGGTGTTGGGAAAACTGGCTAGCCATACACAGAAAGATGAAACTGGATCCCTTCCTTACATCTTATACAAAAATTAACTCTAGATGGATTAAACATTTAAACATGAGGCCTAACACCAAAAAAACTCTAGAAGAAAACCTAGGCTATACCATCCAGGATATAGGCATGGGCAAGGCCTTCAAGACTAAAACATCAAAAGCAATGGCAACAAAAGCCAAAATAGACAAATAGGATCTAATTAAACTTAAGAGCTTCTGCACAGCAACAGAAACTATGAATAGAATGAACTGGCAACCAACCAAATGGGAAAAAATTTTTGCAATCTACCCATCTGACAAAGGGCTGATATCCAGAATCTACAAAGAACTTAAACAAATTTACAAGAAAAAAAGCAAACAACCCCATCAAAGGTGGGCAAAAGATGAGAACAGACACTTCTCAAAAGAAGACATTTATGGAGTCAACAAACACATGAAGAAACCCTTATCATCACTGGTCATTAGAGAAATGCCAATCAAAACCACATTGAGAGACCATCACATGCCAGTTAGAATGGTGATCATTAAAAAATCAAGAGACAACAGATGCTGGAGAGGATATGGAGAAATAGGAACACTTTTACACTATTGGTGAGAGTGTAAATTAATTCAACCATTGTGGTAGACAGTGTGGTGATTCGTCAAGGACCTAGAAATAGAAATACCATTTGACCCACCAATCCCATTACTGGGTGTATACCCAAAGGATTATAAATCATTCTGTTATCAAGACACATGTACACATATGTTTACTGTGGCACTGTTCACAACAGCAAAGACTTGGAACCAACACAAATGCCCATCAATGATAGACTGGATAAAGAAAATGTGGCACATATACACCATGGAATACTATACAGTCATTAAAAAAAGATGAGTTCATGTCCTTTGCAGGAGGAACATAAATGAAGCAGGAAACTGACATTCTCAGCAAACTGACACAAGAGCAGAAAACCAAACACCACATGTTCTCACTTATAGGCGAGTGTTGAACAATGAGAACATATGGACACAGGAAGGGGAACATCACACACTGGGGCCTGGGGGATGGGGGGCTAGGGGAGGGATAGCAGGGGTTGGGGGGACTGAGGAGGGACAGCATTAGGAAAAAATATCTAATTTACATGATGGGGCAATGGATGCAGCAAACCACCACCACGGCACCTGTATACCTATGTAACAAACCTGCATGATCTGCACATGTACCCCAGAACTTAAAGTATAATAAATAAATAAATAAGATAAAATAAAACAAAAACCCTGGGAACTCACCATATGTCATTACCTGGGTCCCAAGATTTCTAGTTGGTCTTTTGTCTTCACACTTTTCAGGCTATTTTAATGTTTGTTTTATGTGTAATGTCCAGAATTTTTAGTTGTAGTTAAAAGAAGGAATAGGAAAAACTACATCTACTTCATCTCCCCTGACACAAAGTTTCTCTCTTTTTTAATTTAAAATTACATTTTCTAAATAGATAAAATGTTTTAACACTTGAATTACTTTATTTCCTTTTGTAGCTTATAACATTATTTAACAACATGTTTTAATACAATTAATATAGTTTAGTAATTCTCAATATGGTTATCATCTCTAGCAAAAAAAATGCCTATTTGTTAATGGTAGTATTATAATGGGACTTATTAATTCAATAATAATAAAAAGATAATCATTTTTATTATAAAAATCTAAAAAAGAAAAATATTACATGTAAAAGATAAAAAGCTATACAAAGACATAGCAAAAATTCACCAACCTATAACTCAAATTACGTGTTTTGAAAACACTTACCTCTTTGAAGGTCATTTCTCTTACTGTTCGTAACAGGGTTTCAGGGAGCAGCTGCCTGAGTGTCAACAGGTATATAGTGGGACTTGAACTGGGCTTCCCTCTTTCAGTCCTTGGTCTATTAAGTCTTAACTTTGTCACTGTAGTCTTAACATTTAAAGACCTAATATTCAAGAATCTCTTTTGTTTCTGGATATCCCAGGATTATTGGAGAAATACTTTACATTTTATTGTCAGACATGCCAAGACATGCCGTGTTCCCCTGATAATACTTTTTGCACAGTTTCTGATTTTAACTTTCTGGGGGTGTCTGCAGTTCTGAATCAATTAAGCTCAACCTGGCGCAGAAACTGAAACATGTCTTGCAAACATGAGGTACATGTGGTAATCACAGTAAAACTCCACACTGATTTCTGACCTAATGCCCTCCAAAGAGTGGCCCTGATCTCCCACGGCTGAAGGTTTGCTAGGGAATCTTTGATTATACTGTAAGATTAAAGAACATTCAAGTGGTTGGATAGCTCCCTATTCAGTGCATATTTGGGAAGTCTTGAAAACATGTGCTATTTTTTAAAGTCAGTTATAAATTAACTCTCTAAATTGCTTCCAGATCCGTCTTTTCAGGCAAAGCATTAAAATAATGATTCTATCAGCCAAAACACTAATTTTTGTTTCGATCACACATACTATTATAAATTCCCCTTACCCCAACTTAGAATAAGGAGATGCCAATCCAACCACTCATCCTTTCTATCGGTCAGCAGATGTGCTGTCTGGATTAGAAGCTGCTGTCAGCAATTTAGTCACGTGATTTAGCTAAGACTTTTTTTAAGAGATCAGTTGTGTGTCTCTGTGAAAAGATTTTGGCATCAATTTCAAAAGTAGTCTTCTTCAGAATTCTGAATATAATATCAAGTGAATGTAGACTATTTTAACAGAAGCTAACTTTCCAACAGGAAAATATTTTATAGTTTTTAAGATTAAAAATAAATTGTTTGATTATTCTATTACAAATATATGTAATATTCATCTCTGAGTCTTCTTTGAGGACTCTGGAAAGTAATTAACGGCAAGCAGATTGAGGACAAGCACTAGAATTCAAAGTGCTGCCGAATTAGTGCTGATAATGCCTTTGTGGTTTTGGTGTTTTACCAAGATACCTTTCAATATCCTGAGCCTAAATGCAGTGAAATTCTGAAACCTAAAGTGAGCACAGGGTACAGATGGAGAGATCTGCAAGACATCTCTCCAATTCTGACTCAAGGAGCCATAAAAGAAACATGTAATGTTCAAAGGGACTATAGAAAACACCTTTTTGTATTTTTCCCTGGTTTTTGTGTCATTCTTTTGCACTATAGCCCCCCGCAAAAACTTTGGCAGTGGCAACAGAAATCCTTAGAAGCCAAAACTATGGAATGGGTGAGCCTGGATGAGCGCAGTGGCTCATGCCTGTAATCCCAACAGTTTGGGATTCTGAGGTGGGCGGATCACCTGAGGTCGGCAGTTTAAGACCAGCCTGACCAACACAGAGAAACACCGTTTCTACTAAAAATACAGAATTAGCTGGGCATGCCGGCATATGTCTGTAATCTCAGCTACTTGGGAGCTTGAGGCAGGAGAACCGCTGGAACCCGGGAGGGAGAGGTTGCAATGAGCTGAGAGCGCATCATTGCACTACAGCCTGGGCAACAAGAATGAAATTCCAAAATAGATGAGCAAGAGTAAAAAAAGAAATAGTGAGCTTTCCTTCCCCATCATTGGAACTGTGGTCTGAAGAAGCTGCAGTGATCACGTGTTGCTCTTTTTCCTCACTCTGTCCTAACTGTCCTATCTCTGTTTTGTCTTAGGGGCAGGTATATTTGTAAAAGTACACAGGAGAGAGAAATAAAAAAGGCCCAGCTTTCTGGCCATATGATCCAAAATAGGAGACCCAGAGAAACAGAAATTTCTGGGGAGTTCAAAAAGAAGGAGGATTTGGGGAAAGGAATACCATACAAGTATTTATTAACTTCTGGGTTTCTGTGAAGCTGTATATATTGTAGACCTGAGATTAGTAAAAATATCAAACAATTTAAGAATGGAACTAAGAGATAGACAACATCCCAGGTGGGAAACAGATCCAAATAACACACAAAGCTTTAAAAAACTACATTTATTATAAAACAGCAACTGATAGAAGATGGACTAGAACTAGCAATCTGAACGTAATCAAATAGATTGCCTGCTAAAACAAACATATCAGCATTGTCCAAAACATTTAAACTAGACTCATACACTCATAATATTTCTTTAAAATGACTAGGATGTGATTCAAAGCTACTAAGCAAATAACACCAACTCTCAAGAGAAAAGAGAATCAACAAACATCAATACCAAGATAACATTGATCTTGAAATTATTGGAGAAAGACTCCAAAGTAGGTCCTATAAAATAATCTCAATAAGTAATCATAAACATTATTGAAATGAATAGAAAAGTAAAATTATCAGAAAAAATAAAGGAATAAGAGGGAAGAAGAAAAAGAGGAGGAAAAATAAGAGCAAAATGGAAATTTTACACTAAGTATAAATAATTGAAATTTTGACTTCACTAAGTGGATTCAATAACAGAATGATGTTGACAGAGAAAGGAGTTCATGATCTGAGGACAGATGTAGAACAGATCAGGGATTGCTCTAAGGTTAGGGGTTGGGTGAATGACTACTGTGTGGGCACTTTTGTGGGGAATGATGGAATAGATCTGTTCAGTTATGATGTTAGTAATCACACTAATTGTTCTACACCAATTGTTTAACATGTAATACGTGTTAAAATTTGCTGAACTATATACCAAAAAAAACCCTATTTTACCATATGACAATTTAAATGGTATTTTAAGTTGTGCATGATAATTTGGCAAATGAGGAAGTGAATAAATTTAAATTTACTTGTTTAATGTAAAGGATACTCTTGTCCAGTAGCACACATTTGGTGCTTTCAGGGTAGTTTATTTTTATTTAAGATATAATCAAGATCAATTTTCATTCTATGAAAGTTATACCACAGCTTCTTGATGATCTTCTATGCTCTTAAGATTCAGAAAATGCATCAGCTTTTCCTCGAGTACCTCATGAATGCTCTTTGAGTCTCTCCAGCACATTTACCCAGCCTCTCGTTTAGGTTACCTCCTTGCCCTCTACATACTTTTCTCGCAGCAACCATAGTAACCTTTTTTAAAACTGTAAATCTCATCAAGGAAAGATCATGTCTTAAACACCTTTCATTATCATTTTGTAGCAAAGACTTTGGTATATCTTAGATGTAGAATAAATATGTGTTGAATAAATGAAGTTACTAAAGTTTTAATTACAACTAACCAAGGAATATGTCATCCCTTCTATATTAAAGTTTTAATCTATCACTATTAATGTCTAGACAAAGAAAGGAAAGAATCACTTTTTTGATATATCAAACTACCGGGTTCTTTATTGTCTTTTAGTGTAAATCACCTTCTCTATATGTTATATATGTAAAATACATTTACTTCCCATACTCCACTATTGCACTAATTTAATACCCTTTATTTAAATCTACTGAATACCAATTAGCATGCAAGGGAAACTTTAGAAAGGTTAGTACTAGATTGTTTTCTGTAAAGGAGATCACAGAAACATTTATGTTAAGAACATGTAAAATATGTTATATTTGCTAGAATGGAATCATTATGCCTTATGTTTGAAATAGTGTTACTCAGTAAAACATAAGGGGAAAGTGCAGTCAGAATGAGCAAAACTTAATGTCATCACAATGGCCCCAAGAAACATATAGCCTACATATTGATATCTAGCCTACATCAACTGCCAATATTGTCTTTTCTCCCAATAAGAATAGAAATGTAGAGAAAAAGTAAATGGTCTTAAGCTTTGAAATCAATAATCTGTGCTTTAATAATAGAAGTTAATGACTGTACTATCCTAAAACAAGAGTTCATCAGCCACCTAGAGAAGCCCACCAACCATACGAAGGTGGATGGGTGCGTATAAACATTGCAAATGTGACAGACTCCTCTGACTCCACATATCAAATCTATAAAGGTGGAAATTCATGTCAGGGGTATGATGTATGGATCTACTGTAGACAAGTGACTATTAGGGTCTTATTTCTCACATAATCAAGAAAACCTTGCTTGTTTTTGAAATAATAAAAATAATTCAGTTCTTCAGTTCTTATCTGTAAACAGGGAAATGATGATAAATGAGGAGAGAAAGAAGTAATTGAAAGAGGGACTGGAGAACAACTAAAGAGCAAGAGCCCCTGATACTTCCAAGAAGACTTAATTGAAAGAGGGCTCTGGGGAAGTACACTGAACTGCAGCAAGTAAATTAATAAGCAAGTTGTAGTGCATTATGACAGACTAGACCCTTGGTCTTCCCTGGCATTAAGAGAATATGCAGAGCAAAGATGCTTGGTCTGTGATCATATAGGAGTACCTGGATACCATGAGTACTCTACAGTGATAACATTGGCATAAAAATCACAAGATACAATACTACTTATTGACAGCTTTATCCTGCTCTCTAAGATTAAGGTGGCAGAGTTTGATAACTTCCAAAATGTTAGGCAGGACATTTCTATTTTTTTTTTTGTAGGACATTTCTAATAATGTCTTCGTGCAAATATTCCAGAAACCCAAATGTGACTTCTAGTCCTGTGCCCACTTATTGAAGTGTAAAGAGAATAGGCAATCTCTGATGATTAACCGAAACTCTTTCACCCTAAAAATTAAAATGACTTTGATATTTAAGCTTGGGAATTCATTCCCCTTTGTTTTCACTAAGCTCCATGATGTGTATTGTCTCTGATCAATATCTGGTCTATTTGTAACCCACTTTGCTGTAGGGTCCTTTATGTCTTTTCTTAAAAGTATGATAGTCTTATAGGTAAGTGCTCATGAATGAATGACTGACTTTTTCATCAAGATCATATGTCACAGAGAAGATAAGCCAAGCAGAATAAAGTCAGAGAGAATGCACAGAACCACAAAATATTCATAAAAGGCATGTCCTTGGGGATTACTTACAATAACTTCCTTATTATACAGATGCTAAATGAAAGCTCAGACAGTATTAGTTTCCTGTGCAACATACCAAAACTAGTGAATGATGAAAACCAAGACTTGAAGGCAGTTTCCCACTCTTTACAAACCCATAGCTATATGTTCTCTGTTTCAAGACCTTGTACCACGTTTCACCAGTTTATTGCTTTTCTGGCAGATGACAACTCCAAACATTCTAACTAGAGGTGTTTTCTCTTCAAGCTCACCCATGCTTAGAAAGTGGATGCCTAAAATAAGGGGGATATTGCTCTGTAGAGAGAACTGGTAGAAACTGCTCTGCACATAGACTTTCTAAAGAATAAATAAAGCAGACAGAAAAAGAAAGGTAAGACTTTCTATACCTGCCTTTCTGTTCTGAATCATCCCCAAACTACTTCCTGGCAATATCTTAGGATGGGAGGGTAGACAGTAACACTGAAATACCAACACACGATCTGGTAAATATGTACATCTTCACTCCAAACTTGCCCCTGTATCCCATCCTTCCACTAGTCCAAGTCCTGGGTTTTGCCCAAACTTTGTTCTCCGTTACAACTTTGTAAAGCCATTTATCACAATAATTCTAAGAATTCTAAAAGTTCTGTGACAGTAGACTATTTTGTTTCCAGCTAAAGACATCGAAGCAAGGAAAGATTTTTTTTTTTTTTTGGCTTAAACTTACCTCACAAATTTTCATTTCAGTAAGAAAAGACACCCTTGGCAGGCAGATGTCCCCTTTATTGGTACTCTGAAAACTTCATTGCAGGATGAAAAACCACTTTGGAGAACTAAAAACCTGGAGCTAAAAGGCAATTTTCAATTTGAGAGAAATATGATTCTTCACTAGATTGGATAAGTCCAAACAATGAAGAAAGAGGGAAATGAGACACACTTGACTGTAATGACAACTCTGCACCTGGGGGGGAATGAAACCAGGGAGGAGGAGGAAGCATAGGACACATAAACAAATAAAATATCCTGCAAAGGAGCGGAAGCCAACTATAACACAGAGAATGCTGCTTCATTCTCCAGGGAACCTTTAAGGGCATATAATCCAATTTTTATTCGAGTACCTACTATATGCTAGAATACATTTATTCATTTATGATGTTTTTAAAAGTCACAACAATTTATTGAATAGTTAAAAGAAATTGATAATGATCTTCTTAGGCTTGCAGCCTCTTGCTGGAGTCTAAATAAAAGTACTCTAAAAAATGTGGTAAACATCTTCAGTGGAGACTAAGGTACTTAGCAATGGAGATTATAACATGTTTCTATTTGTTGGGCTGCTTAGCAGGGTGGACCCTCCAGTAATTGATTTCTAGATGTGCCTGGTAAAGGATTAGTCACAAGAGAAGAGGTTTAGAAGACAGCTCCACAAGGATCTCAGATATGAGATCTCAGCTGCTCTAGATACCTGCTGTTAGTTATCTCTGGGAACGAAGCTATAAAGAGAAAAGGGAAGTCCTCTGGATGCAATATGTATGGAGACATTGGAAACACTGTGGTTATAGTTGCATCACTAATAAAGTGTATTATCTCAAGCAGTCAAAGTGTTTTATCTTAAGAAATGAAGCATACAAATGGGTATAGAAATGTTAACCTGAGAACCTGGTGTTCTATGAGCTGAGTTTATCTGTAGACATTTGTTTTGTGTTAACTCTCCTGCAGAGAGCTAAAAAATAAACAAGCTGGAATGTGTTTAGAAAGAATGTGCCTTTCCTTTCTGGTTTGCTTAAGTTCTCACCTTTTCCTACTGTCTTACAATGAGCCTGCTGCTCTCAATTATGCTCACCCGCTAGTCCTTGGTTGAACTTAATCTGTTAGGAATATGTGATCCCTATTTTAAGCAAATCAATAAATGACAAAATTTAAAAGGATAACACCAGAGATGAGAAGTAACCTGCAATTATAAGCCTCACAACCCTCCCCTCTTAGCTTCTCATATCTATTTACTTTAGCTTTGCTTATACCTCACTCCTTCCACACACACACATACACCTACTACTTTAGCTAAAAATCACAATTTCAACTATGTGGTTGTCACCTAACAAAATTAAGTTCAGTGCTTTTTTTTGCATTTTTATGTATATGAGTTTATGAGGTACACGTGCAATTTTCTGACATGCATAGGTTGCACAGTGGTCAAATTGAAACTGCCTTTGAAAAATTATGACTGAGATAGTGAAAGAGATCTAACTTAACAGACTCCATCTTGCCTCTAACCTCCAAGCTGTCTTTGTTCATTCCTGGGGATAGGTTGAACTACCTTTGGGAGAAACTTAGTTCATAGTTTACAGTTTAAAAGAAAGACTGTAGCAACCCTTTCTCAACACAGACCTTGCCTGGTGACTAGATTGTCTCTATAGGACTAACATTAACCACAAGATTAGAAATTATTGTTTAGGAGTCATACAGCTGGAGGCTACAAGCTTCTGACCCTCCCTAAACTGCTTCTAAGATCAGTGTTTGAGATATTTTGCAGACCCTGCACTTGATTGATCAGCTGGCACCACCCAGATCAATAAACTGGCTCACTGATCTGGTCCCCAGATGTGGGAACTGACTAAGCGCAAAAGACAGCTTCAACTCCCTATGATTTCATCCTTAACCAATCAACACTCTTGGTTCACTGGATTCTCCCCACCTACCAAGTTGTTCTTAAAAACTCTGCTCCCTGAATGCTTGGAGAGACTGACTAGAGTAATAATAAAACTCCCACCTCCCACATTTATTACTCTTTCTCTATTGCAATTCTCCTGTTGTGATAAATCTGCTCTGTCTAGGCAACAAGAGAGGTGAATACCTTGGGAAGTTACAAAATAAGGGCTTTTAAGTTATCAGTCTTTCAAATAATGTACATTATACTCATTAATTTCTTTTTTTGAGACTGAGTCTCACTCCATCACCAGGTGCCAGGCTGGAGTGCAGTGGCACGACCTCAGCTCACTGCAACCTCTGTCTCCCAGTTTCAAGCAATTCTCCTGCCTCAGCCTCCCGAGTAGCTGGGACTACAGGCGTGCACCACCACGCCCAGCTAATTTTTTTGTATTTTTAATAGAGACGGGGTTTCACCATGTTGGCCAGGATGGTCTCGATCTCTTGACCTCGTGATCCACCCGCGTCGTCCTCCCAAAGTACTGGGATTACAGGGGTGAGCCACCGAGCATGGCCTCATTAACTAATTTCTTATTGTCTGCCCTCCTGTCACCTTCTCACCCTTCCAAGTCTCCATTGTCTATTATTCCACTCTCTATACCAACTGTACACATGCTTTAGCACCCACTTATGAGAACATGTGATAATTGACTTTTTTTGGGGGTCGGGTATTGGGCACACTCTGTCACCCAAACTGGAATGCAGTGCCCTGACCTCAACTCACTGTAACCTAGGTCTCCTGGTTCAAGTGATTATTGGGCCTCAGCCTCCTGAGTAGGTGGAATTACAGGCATGCATCACCACACCAGGAGATGGGGTTTCACCATGTTGGCCAGGCTGGTCTTGAACTTTTGGCCTCAAGTGATCCATCTGCCTAGAACTCCCAAAGTGCTGAGATTACAGGCATGATACCAGGTAACTGACTTTCTCTACCTGATTTTCCTTCACTAAAAATACTGACTTCCAGTTCCAACCATGTTGCTGGAAAAGACACGATTTCATTTTTTTATGAGTAAACAGTATTTCATAGTGTGTATATACCACATTTTCTTCATCAATTTATCTGTTGATCAACACTTATGTTGATTTCATGCCTTTTCTATTGTGAATAGTGCTCCAACAATCATAAGCACAGTAATCTTTATGATATACTGATTTCTGTTCATTGAGTAGATACTCAGTACTGGGATTGCTGGATCAAATGGTTGTTCTATTTCTAGTTCTTTGAAAACCTCAGGACATAGATATGGGCAAGGACTTCATGACTAAAACATCAACAACAATGGAAACAAAAGGCAAAATAGACAAAGAATCTAATTAAAGAGCTTCTGCGCAGCAAAAGAAACTATCATTAGAGTGAACTGGCAACCAACCAAATGGGAAAAAAATTTTGCAATCTACTCATCTGACAAAGGGCTAATATCCAGAATCTACAAAGAACTTAGACAAACTTACAAAAATAAAACAACCCCATCAAAAAGTGTGTAAAGTATATGAACAGACACTTTTCAAAAGAACATATTTATGCAGCCAATAAACATATGAAGGAAAGCTCATCATCACTGGTCATTAGAGAAATGCAAATCAAAACCACATTGAGATAGCATCTCAAGCCACTTAGAATGGCAATCATTATAAAATCAGGAGACAACAGATGCTGGAGAGGATGTGGAAAAATAGGAATGCTTTTACACTGTTGGTGGGAGGGTAAATTAGTTCAACCATTGTGGAAGACAGTGTGGCGATTCCTCAAGGATCTGGAACTAGAAACACCATTTGATGCTGCAATCCCATTACTGGGTGTATACCCAAAGGATTGTAAATCATTCTATTATAAAGGCACATGCACACGTACGTATATTGTGGCACTGTTCACAATAGCAAAGACTTGGAAGCAACACAAATGCCCATCAACGATAGAATGGATAAAGAAAATGTGGCACATATACACCATTAAATACTAAGCAGCCATAAGAAAGGATGAGTTCATGTCCTTTGCAGGGACATGGAAAAAGCTGAAAACTATCATTCTCAGCAAACTGACACAAAAACAAAAAACCAAACACCGCATGTTCTCACTCATAAGTAGGTGTTGAACAATGAGAACACATGGACACAGGAAAGGGAACATTACACACCGGGGCCTGTCAGGGGATGGAGGGCTATGGGAGGCATAGCAGGGAGTGGGTGGATAGGGGAGGGACAGCATTAGGAGAAATGCCTAATGTAGATGATGCGGTGATGAATGCAGCAAACCACCATGGCATGTGTGTACCTTTTAACAAACCTGCACATTCTGCACATGTACCTCAGAACTTAAAGTATAATTAAAAAAAAAAAAGAGAAAATCTTCATACTATTTTTCACACAGGTTGTCCTAATTTACATTCCTACCAAGTGTGTATAAGTACTCTGTTTTCTCTTCTTTTTTACCAAAATCTGTTATTTTTTTGTTTCTTTAATAATTGCCATTCTGGACTGGGGTAAGTTGATATCTCGTTGTGATTTTAATTTGCATTTCTCTGTTGATTAGTGATGTTGAACATTTTTTATATACTTTGTATGTCTTCTTTTGAAAAATATCTGTTCATGTTCTTTGACTCTGTTATTTGTTTTGCTATGCAGAAGTCTTTTATAATAATTGTCTTTGTCTATTTTTGTTTATGTTGCCGGTGGGCTTTTCAGGTCTTAGCCATGAATTGATTGCCTAGCCCAATGTCCAGAAAAGTTTCCCTAGCTATTTTTTCAGTATTTTTCCTGGGTTGATTTTTGTCCATGATGAGAGGAGTCTAGTTTTATTCTTCTTATGTATTACCACATGGATATCCACTTTTCTCAGTACTATTCATTGAAAAGGGTGTTGTATCTCCAAGTTTTGTCAAGGATCAGATGTCCATAAATATGTGGGTTTATTTCTCAGTTTCCTATTCTGTTCTATTAATCTGTGTCTACGGTTACACTGTTACTATGGTATTTTGGTTACTATAGCCCGGCAGTGTAATATGAAGTCAAGTAATGTGATGTCTGTAGCTTTGCTTTTATTGCTTACGGTTTCTTTGGGCTTTCTGGGGTCTTTTTTTTTGCATGTGAATTTTGGGATGATTTTTTTCTAATTCTGAAAACTGATGCTGGAATTTGTATAGAGATCACATTGAATCTGTGACTGTTTGAGGATGCATGGCCATTTTAATGGTCCACAATTTTTGTGGGTTTTGTTTTTAATGTGTCCTTGTTTGCTTCTGGTATAAGGGTGATACTGGCCTGAGAGAATGAATGATGTAGAATGCCCTCATTCTTATTTTCTGAAACAGTTTCTGGTGGATTGGTATTAGTTCTTCTTTGTATGTTTGGTAGAATTTGGCTGTGAATCCATGTGGTCCTCGGCTTTTCTCTACTGAAGTATTTTCATTACTAATCGATATTACTGCTCATTATTGATCTGTTTAGTTTTCTACTTATTTCTGGTACAAACTTGAAAAGCTGTATTTTTCCAAGAATTTATTCATTTCCTCTGGATTTTCAGTTCGTGAGCATCTGGTTTACAAAAGCTTCTGATGAGCTTTTAGATTTCTGTGGTATCAGTTGTCATGTCTCCTTTGTCATATTTCGTTATGTTTATTTGGATCTTCTCTTTTCTTTATGTGGGTAGTCTAGTTACTGGTTTGTCAAGTTTGTTTATTTTTTATGAAGAACTAACTTTTTATTTCATTCATTCTTTGATTTAGTTTCTTAGTCTCTATTTTATTTAGTTCTGTTCTGGGCATTGTTAGTTCTTCCATCTGCCAGTTTTAGGTCTGGTTTATTTTCACTTTTCTAGTTCCTTAGGTGCATCATTAGATTGTTAATTTGTACTTTTTCTACTTTATTGATGTAGGCATTTAATGCTATAAACATCCCTTTTATCACTTCTTTTGCTGTATTACACAGGTATACAGTATTGGCATTTTGTGTTTTGACTTTTATTCATTTTTTAAAAATGTTGTTATATTTATCTTAATTCTTGTGAACCAATGATCACTCGGGAGCATGCTGTTTAAATTTCATGTGTTTATATAGTTTCCAAAGCTTTTCTTGGTATTAGTTTCAAGTTTTATTCCACTGTGGTCTAAGAAGATGCTTCATAAAGCTTCAATGTTTTAAAATTTGTTGATACTTGTTTAGTGGCTTAGCATATGGTCTATCATAGAGTCTGTTTCAAGTACTGATGAAAAGATTGTATAGTCTACAATTATCAGGTAGAGTGCTCTATAAATGTCTGTTGCATCAATTTTTGATCTTAGGTCTACTTTAAGTCCAATGTTTTGTTGATTTTCTATCTATGTGATCTCTCTAATGCTCTGAGTGGGCTATGAAAGTCATCCTTTCTTTATTATGGTATTTATGTCTATCTTTCTGTTTAGGTCTAATAACATTAGTTGTATAAATCTGGATGTTCCAATGTAGATGCATATAAACTTAGTATTTTTATATCCTCTTGCTGGATGAATCCCTTTATCATCATATAATGACCTTTTTATTGTTTTTGACTTAAAGTCTGTTTTACCTAATATAAGTATACATACTATTGGTTGGGTCTTTTTCTCCATTTTCACGGGATACATTTTTTACATTTTTACTTATTGTCTACATATATCTTTACCGGTAAAGTGATTTTTTTTTTTTTTTTTGAGACAGAGTCTTGCTTTGTCATCCAGTCTTCAACCTCTGCCTCCCAGGTTCAAGCGATTCCCCTGCCTCAGCCTCTTAAGTAGCTGAGACTACTGGCACACGCCACCATGCCTGGCTAATTTTTTTGTATTTCAATAGTGATGGGGTTTCACCATGTTGGCCAGGATGGTCTTGATCTCCTGATCTTGTGATCTGCCCACCTCGGCCCCTGAAAGTGCTGGGATTACAGAAAGTGAGGTTTTTTATAGCAGTATATAGCTGGAACATTTTTGTATCCATTCAGCCAATCTAAATCTTTTAAGTGTAGCATATAATACACTTGTGTTCAAGATTAATGTTAATCTGTGAACTTTTGTTGCTGTCATATTGTCAATTTTTTAGTTGGTTTATATATTCCATTTTTTTTCTTTTATCTGTTTGCATTGTGGTTTAGTGGAATTTTGTAGTGATGTCAAGTGATGTTATTTGATTTCTTTCTCTTTCTCCACTGTGTGATTTCTTTATTAGTGAGCTTTATACTTTTTTGTGTTTTCACAGTGGTGAATGCCATTCTTTCTTTTCAAGTTTAGAATTTCCTTGAGCATTTCTTCTCAGACTTGTCTTGTGCTGACAAATTCTCTGAGCTTTTGCTTGTCTGGCAAACACTATATTTCTCCTTAATGTATGAAAGTTAACTTTGCTGGATATAAATCTTTATTAGATCATTTTTGGGGTGTTTTTGTTTGTTTTTTTTGGTTTTATTATGTTCAATATGTCATCTCATTTTTTTTCAACCTGTATGGTTTCTGCTGAAAATCTGCTGTTAGTCTGATGAGGTTTCCTTTATAGGTGACTAAACGCTCTTTTCTTGCTGATTTAAGAATTTTCTTTTGTCTGGTTATAATATGTAGTGTGGAACTCTTTTTGCATGGTACTTTCTGGGAATCTCTGAACCTCCTGTATCTGGATGTCTAAATGTCTTTCTATATGTGAGAATTTTAATGTTTGATTTTATTAAACATGCTTGTTAAACCTTTTTATCCCTCTTCACCCTCAGGCATACTGACAATCTGTAAATTTGTTTATTTTATGAACAAAATTTAGTCCCAAATATTTCAAAGGCTCTGTTCATTTTTTAATTATTTCTTCAATATTTTTGTCTGACTGTATTTTCCAAAAGACCAGTCTTCATGTCCTGAAATATTTGCTTCTGCTTAGTCTAGTCTACTGTTGAAGCCTTCAAACATATTTTATATCTAATTCAGTGAATTTTTTAGTTTCAGAATTTGGTTTTTTAAGATATCCATCTCCTCAGTAAAATTCTCATTTACATCCTAAAGTGATTTTCTAATTTCTTTGAATTTGTTTTCATATTTCTCTTGCATCACATTTAGTTTCTTTAAAATCTATATTTGGAATTCTTTATCTGGGATTATGAGAATTTATTTTGGGTTAAAATCTATTGCTAGAGGATTATTACATTCTTCGAGATGTTATAACCTCTTGATTTTTTGTATCTCCTATTTTTTAATATTGATTTCTATGCATCTGGTGAAAAAAAAAGTCACATCTTGTTTTTGAATTAATTTAATTCAAAAGGAGGGTGGGGTGGGGGAAGTAGGGGACTTTTCCTGAAGTTCTGACTATGATGTTGATGGAGTAGAGCCTCATGGCTTTGCTTCTGCATGAGCACAGCAGTGAAGTCTCCATGTGATTTCTTCAATTACAAATATTATTAATAGATCTGTGGTTTTCTTGGTGTGTTATTGGTGAAGGCTCTGATGAAGTGCTGTTTACTGGAATGCCAGACGTGTTTGTCTTCAGATTTTAGTGATAGCAGTGGTGAGATAAGCATGCCTATCTATGTGCCCTAGGGCAGAATATGTTGACATCTGTATTGGTTGATGGAGGTGTGATCCAGGAAGTTGATCCTTGGGCCTCTCAATGGCTTTCTTAAATGCCAGTTTTAGTAGCAGTGTACTGGAAAGGTGAGTGGGCTCTCCATTTCTTTGGCAGCTAGCATGGCATGAGCAATGGAAACAGCAATGGTGATGATTTGTGTTTGCAGAGGTTATAATGGTCTGTTTGGGCTGGCCTGCAGGCCAGTAGGTGGCTTTTACAGATAAGAGCCTGGTGAAGTGCTAGCGGTGATTTTACCCAACCTCTGTCTACAAGGAGGAGTGCTTGGGTGTCACAGGTGATGGACTGAGTTGTGGAACACCCAGGAACCAGGATTTCACACTCTGACTTAAAAGGAGTAAAGCCAGGTCGAGCTGGATCAGCCATGCTTGTGCTCAAGCCACCCAATTTAAGTGGGTGAGGGCAATGTAATCCTCAGCCACTGGCAGAATGCTAGAGTATGTGTTGACCACAGCTACATGAAGGTCCTGCCATGGGAAAGGCTGGTCTGGTCCCAGCAGCCATATCCTTGGCTGGCTGGTGGTAGACTTACACTGAAGTCCTGGTAAGGATTGTTCCATTGTCCTAGCTATTGCAGCCAACTTGGCTTTTCTTTAAGATCTTGCACTTCATGCTTAGATTACAACTCAACCTGAGGCCACAGAAGCCTTTACCCAGCTCAACACCAAGCTTCCCAGGCAACTCTCATCTCACTCAAGTCCCAGGGGCAGTGCCTACCCCTACCTCTAGGGCCAGTGATTGTAGCCCATACCGCGCTTCCTTCTCAGTCTTGATCGCAGGAGTCCACCCACCAATCACACCTCAATTCTACACAAAGAAGCCTGCATAATCCCTATGCAGAGGTCTGAAGCCACTAGTTTCCAGAACTGTTCACAATCTGTTAAGAGCTAGCATCAAGAATGGTATCTTGTTATAGCCACTTAGGCTTTAGAATGGCAGTGGGACCCACAACATGTTTTTTTCTCTGAAGCAGTTTATTTTCACAGTCTCTCATTCACTCCCTAAATCAGATTCAGGGCTTGGGAGGGTCAAGGTGCTCTATCATGACCTCAGTTGTACAATTCCCCAGTAGGAAAGTAGAAATTAGATTCACTCAACCTCTCCCATATTGTGGAGTTACTCCTGCGTCTTGGCCTGTCCTGACCATGCAGGCTGCCTGTTTTCCCTCTCCTTCCTAGTTGTGGGTGTTTCCTGTTGCTTTTCATTCATTGCACACTATTTTGTTTCTTCTATGTGAGTGAGGCATGCTTGAAATGCTTCTAGTCAGATATTTTTAAACAAAAACAAACAAACAAACAAAAAAGCAGCTCAATGCTTTTATTGCTGTGGCTCCTCTGGGTAAGGAATGAAATAATCTTTTCATTTTTCTTACACCAGTTAGAAATAGGCAGTAATTTAACAACAGAATTTGCTGAGAAATGAAGTCATAAAAAAAAAAGAAAAATATACAATGGTAGAAATTGTGGCAACAAAGAACAAATTCTCCAGCTTAAAATATTGCCTTATTAAATAGTTTGTTCATCCCACAACCTTCATGAGCAATAACTCTTATCTAGCACTATTCATTAAAATAAGAGAAGAAGATAAGCAATTTTGTTAGTCTGATGCATAAGAGGAGATTACCATATTCTAGGTGTAGATTGGCCATGATTACTTCTTACACACAATTCCTATTTTATCTTCAATTCTGAAAAATTTACTACAAAGTTCTTTAGCTTTTCATTCCCTACTTTCTGGAGAGGTTAAGTCTTCCATAGTCAGGTTCCCCTGTGAGATGAATTATAGGTAGTGGATGGAAAAAGATAGCCTCCATCCAATTCTCATGAGCTTAGGAGCACAGAAATAAGCAAAAAAAGATATCTGATTTCTCACCCCCTCAACCACATCAATGCTTTTTCTATGCCATGGTAGTTTCTAAGAAAATATGTGAAAGAAAAAATAGTTCCTAAATCTCTGAAAGTTTGTATTATTTAATTTACTTGGTAGTGTGCCACTGATGTGGTTTGGCTCTGTGTTGCCACCAGATCTCATGTGAACTGTAATCCTCATGTGTCAGGGGAGGAACCTGGTGGGAGGAGACTGGATAATAGGAGAGGTTTTCCCCTTGCTGTTCTCATGATAGTAAGTTCTCAAAAGATCTCATGGTTTAAAACTGTGTGGAACTTCCCTTTCACTCATCTCCATGAGAAGACGTCCTTGCTTCCCTTCACCTTTCACCATGATCACAAGTTTCCTGAGGTCTCCCTAGTCATGCTTCCTGTACAGCCTGCAGAACTGTGAGCCAATTACACCTCTTTTCTTCATAAACTACCCAGTCTAAAGTAGTTATTTATAGCAGTGTGAGAATAGACTAATACAGCCACATAGTAGATGCCTAGTATTTTTCAGCTGCTAGAGATAGTATAATAAAAGATGCTTACCAGTCCTTGAGACTCTTACAATTCAATGTTGAAGATCAGTAAACCAAGTGTTATAAAGATAACTACTAATCTTTTTGGAACACAAAAGAATCATGCCAGGCTTAGACTGAAGAAAAATAAGTGGATTACTGGAAGAGTGGCTGGGTCTTAGAGGGTGATCCAAGTCTACAAAGTTTCCCACATAGTTTTGCATGTGGCAGGGAACTTTCCCACAGAAAATTCCATGGTACCAATGTCAAAATTGGCATACTAGGTTGATGGTCTTTGGTCAGACTAAAGGTGACACCTAAAACTTCTCAGGTATGCCAAGGTAAGTGGTTAGTGATAAATGCCCTTTAATATACCATTAAATCTGTATGTTTCAAGTCATCAGCTCCCACAGTTTACTCTCAAGATAAATGACACATCTGAATCCTGAATCTTGGCAGGTTTTTAGCCAGCTAAGATACATCTGAGGAGTTGTATCAGTTAAAAACCCTCTTACCTTTGGGCTTGGAAAACCACTATTGACACACTTAGTGCTGAGGTGCACATGACATGACTGCTAGCAAAAGCCATATAAGGCATCTGTTTAAATACATAGTTATGGCCCTTACATGGTATCATTTATAATGGGAGAAATTTTAATAGGCTTTTCCTAAGATATGAAAACATTAATGTGTTACTGACTGTATTAGGATTTGTCAGAAAACAAAACTAATAGGTTATATCTGTCTGTCTATCTATGTATCTCTCTGAAAGGAGATTTATTATGAGGTATTAGCTGGCAATTGTGAAGGCTGACAAGTCCCCAATCTGCTGTATGCAAGCTGGAGACCAAGGGAAGCCAGTGGTGAACTTCTGGCCAAGTGTGAAGGGCTGAGAAACAGGATAAATTACTATCTACAGGTAGAAAAAGACCGCTGTCTCAATTCAAGCAGGCAGGCAGAAAAAAAAGGTGTATTTCTCATTCTCTGCCTGTTATTTGTTTATTTGTTTTATTCAGGCCTTCAGTGGATTGGCTGAGACCTACCCACACTGGGGAGGGCAATGTTCTTTTCTGAGCCCACTGATGCAAATGTTAATCTTGTCTGGAAACATCACAAACCCACCCAGAACTCATGGGTAACCAGATATCTAGGTATCCCCTAACTCAGTCAAGTTGACACATTAAATAAACTGTCATGCTGCCTAATGGCCAGAATTGCTGGACTGAACAAAGAGCCTCTAATCTCTCAATATGTGCAAATGTCACCTTAAAAGCAGTGGAAAATGCTGCATATCAGATAAAGTTCAGCTAACCAGACAACTTCTTCAGCAAATAATGTTCATGGCAGATAATCTGCTTATAATGCAAAACACCAGTCTGATAAAAAATATTACTATGGCGAAAATAAAACTCAGGATAAACTCTCAAGGTGACTCACATTGAATCTCAGGAGGAGATCCTTAGTGAGCTGGCTAGGCCCGTCCCCCATTTAAGTACATGTCTTTTGCTAAGCACAGGTGTAAATCAACATATGTGGCAGTCATGGATCCGGCCTTAAGAAGCTTACAGGATAATATGAGAAACATGTCATAAAAATAGATGATTTAAATATAGAATAGTTTGTGATGAATAATATTGAGTGTCAACTTAATTGGATTGAAGGATACAAGTATTGTTCCTGGGTCTGTCTGTGAGGGTGTTTTCGAAGGAGATTTTCATTTGAGTCAGTGGACTGGGAAAGGCAGACTCATCATCAGTCTGGGTGGGCACAATCCAATCAGCTGCCAGCATGGCCAGAATAAAAGCAGACTGAAAATCCCACAAGACCTGTATATTTCAAGATGATAAAGTTAAAAATCTTTGGTTCCCTTGTAATCCAGCACCTCCTAAAGAATCTTTTGTATAGTAGGCCTCAATGTTTTAAAAATAATAATAAAATAAATGGATTTTATTTTATTGGGTAGATTTTAACCTAGAAATAAGAGGACATTTTGACATGCTGATGGAGTAAACAGAATTCCAACTAGAGAGAATGTGCTCAGGGGACTGAGCCCTGACCTTGGGGACTAATTGAAAGAACTTAGGCAAAATGTCCAAGGACACTGTCTGTCCTTGATAACCTATTTCCTGTGAAAGCAGGAAAATAACTTTAAAAATACCATTGCACCCTCTCCAAAGACAGACAAGCGAGGTCAAGATACAATTAGAAACCACTTACAATCATGCAGAAAAATAATGATAGAGGCACTCATTTGATTTATAGTTTTACTTGCTTAAGAAAAAGAATAAAAACACAAACAAGAGAAGGTGATAAAGAACAGAGAGTGTGTGAGAGAGAGAGAGAGAAGAAAGAAAATGATGAGAAGGAAGGATGAAGGAAAGAAAAAGAAAACCTTATTTTTTGTAAAGTTGCTTTCTGCTTTTCATATTCCTAACACATTAGAAAAATGTAGAGTGAAACTGTTTGACCTAACGCTAAATTTTAATTGAAATTTAATTCTTCATGAGATATCATCTCAGACAGATAGAACTTTTAAAAAAATATTTTTTCAGAGCCGGGTGTGGTGGCTCACACCTATATCTCAGTAAGTCGGGAGGCTGGGAGGCAGGAGGGTCCCTTGAACCCAAAAGTTTGGGGCTGCAGTGGGCATGATTGTACCACTGCACTGCATCCTAGGTGACAGCAAAATCCCGACTCATAAAAAGAAAAAAGGCTTTTTCTTATACTAATATAAATAAAGTATATCTTTAAAGTAATCTTATAATATCTTGAATTCTTATACTTGCATGTATAATCTCATAAAATTTAAAAAAAACAGGCTAGTATTTTGTTCACAGAATCTGTGTGTGTCTCCAAAATTTCTAAAATGAAGGTTGAACAGTTATATGTAATTCTTCCAACTAGTCAATTTTATACTTTACTGTTTGAAGTCAGGAAGAGGAATGATCCAGGACAATACTAGGTCCTTCTGCTAGCAAACTTAGACCTGGATTTAGAAGAGTCACCCTTAACCATTTTATATATTAAGACTATGCAAAATATTTTACCTTTAGAAAAATTTCAATAAGGCTGGGAGCTGTGGCTCATGCCTGTACTCCCAGTACTTTGGGAGGCTGAGGCGGGCAGATCATTTGAGGTTAGGAGTTCAAGACCAACCTGACAAACATAGTGAAACCTCCTCTTAACTAAAAACATGAAAATTAGCTGGGCATAGTGGTGGGCACCTGTAATCTCAGCAATCTAAGAGGCTGAGGTAGGAGAATAGCTTGAACCCGTGAGCTGGAGGCTTCAGTGAACCGCAATTGTGCCACTGCACTCCCACTCCAGTCTGGGTGACAGAGCAAGACTCCATCTCAAAAAAAATAAAGAAAAAAATTCAATGCAAACAACAAACAAGAGTTTTTAAAATATGGCTAAACAAATAAGTTTTCCCTTTTACTTATTCCTCTTTCCTCAAAGGTTTGAGATAGGGAAAGGGCTATTCCTAATATGATCATTAAGAATAATACTAAACATATTTTTAAGTATACATTACTCATAGAACTATTAAAACTTTTTGCCAAATAATTCACTTAATTGATTGGTCTCTCAAACTAATGGTAAATTATCTCTACTTATTAGAGATAATTACTGTTTCTAAATAAGATAATAAGTAAATAAGATTTACTTATTATGTCTAAACTCTCAAATTTCCATTACTCCCACAGTAGCGAAGACTCTGGAGACTCTCACTTACCCTATAGAAACTCTGATAACCTTTACAATTACTTTCCTGGTGATGACCAGAAAACAAAGCTTTCCTCTAGAGGCCACTTGTCTTCCCATATTTATGGGCATTACTACTGCAAAGATGTCTTTTCCACCAGGGACATTTATTTACTGACTTATCTAACGCAATGTGTCAGCAAAAACAAAAGAAGTTGACATATTTTGTGGTTACATCTTGGCTATAGTAATGTTGTGTTTGTTGTAATTGATGTTGCTTTGTTTTCTTAACCTTTATCATTTTTATTCTTGTCAAAATAATACATTTTTGCATTTATACAATCAAGTTGTCCTTGGAGGCTCATAACGAGAAAGAGCAGTTAAAGCGATAGTCCTCTGCTCCCCTTACCAGTGAAAACTGCACTCGATTGCTCAGGCTCTTCTAATATTTATCTTTCCTTTTCTAAATAATCTACTGACTTCTTGATTTTTGTCAATTTGGAAATTATTAGCAACCCCCTGTGTAAATATGAGGATTTAATTATCTTACATACCGCACACCTAGTATAGTTAGATGACTGCTTTTAGTTCCAATGTTTATATGAAGATGATTATAAATTATTGTTCACATAAATAAAAAGTGATAATAAGTATATAAATAACTTTAATTTTTTCCGACACTCCATCAGATACCATTTACTTCTGGTCTGCCTTCATTTTTCAACCAAATACTTTGTTATATTAAATCCTTTATAATGTTTTATTTTCCCTCCTGGAAACCTGATCCCAGACCATACCTAACTGGTTCCTGGGCCTTCTTTGAGCTGCCTTCCAAAGCCTTCTCTTTACCTTCCTCCTGAAATGGATTCCTTGTTTCTTGAACACCATAATTTCTCTTTCTTTACTCCCTAGTTTATTTTCTAGTTTCCTGAAGCATTTATTTAAAAGGTGGATGAAAATGAAAGTTGTTGTGATCTTACATAAATATGACTTCATTACACTTGACTTTCCTAGGTTGAAGATAATTTTCCCTCAGAATTTCTGTTTCCTTTGTCTTCTATTCTCTTTTTCCACATCTCACATTAATAAGATATTGAACTTTCTCAGATCTTCTGGGTCTATTGCCTTTGCCTCATCTTTTCCCCAGCACTACATTTTGGGTCTATATTCTAAATGATTTATTTGCTCTCATCTTTCAATTCTTCCATTGATTTTGTTCTGTACTTTTCATTTCCAGGGCTATTTATTTTTAATTTGCAGATGCTTTTCTGTTTTTGTTTGAAACTTATGCAACTATTTCTTCTATCTCTCTCAGTATCTATCTATTATATCTAGGTGTTTATTTGTGAACTTATGGGTGTCCTGGAGAGAAGCAGTCCATTTTATTTTATTTTATTTTATTTTTTATTTTATTATTTTATTTTATTTTATTTTGAGACAGAGTCTCCCTCTGTGGCCCAGGCTGGAGTGCAGTGACACAATCTCTGCTCACTGCAACCTCCACCTCCAGGGTTCAAGCAATTCTCATGCCTCAGCCTTCTGAGTAACTGGGATAACAGGTGTGTGCTACCATGCCCCGGTAATTTTTTTTATTTTTTTTATTTTTAGCAGAGACGGGGTTTTATCATATTGGCCAGGATCTTCTCAAACTCCTGACTCAAGTGATCCTCCTGTCTCAGCATTCCAAAGTGTTGGGATTAGCCACCATGCCTGGCTCCAGCAGACCATTTCCTAAGGAACTCACAAATGGCTGTATGTGATATTTTCCCCAGCACTTTCTACTTCTCTAGAGAAGTAAATCCCAGTTGTGCATGAAGATTTATATTTACTACCAATGTATTCTATGAAGAAATTAGGAAAGATAGACATTTAAACTTACTTCCTGGACCAGCTCCCAAACTCCTGCTTGGTAGGGGTAAAACATAAAAGGCCTCTGTTTGTTAGTGACATGAGTGCATCACTGCTCAGGGTTGTGCCTTTTGCCCAGTGACCATGTTTGTTTCCATCCTGTACCTCAGCTTCACACTTCACTATGTTCTCCTCTTCTCTGTATGTTTCACTAGGCACAGGTTAAACTCCAGCTTCATCTTGCTGTCCTCAACTTTTGTGTTGCAACTTCCACAAATTTATGGATATTTCTAATTTACCCCTATTTTCTATCTTCTCTTTGTTCTTGAAAATATACACACACATGTGTGCACGTACACACCCCCCCCACACACACACACACACACAGAGAATTATTTTAGTTTCCCCTTAAGAAAAGATGAGATCAATGTGTAGGATCTTCTTACAATCAGAAGCTCCTTGGCTGCATTTCAAGTTTATGAAAAGCATTTCTTTGAATTCTTATTAAACTACTCTATCTCTCTAACCCAATTACATACTTGTTCCAACTCAATAAAACACCAGAGAAAATTTTTTCTAAGAGACATTTAACTTTTTCCTGTTGATAACCAAATTTATTTTCGTTGCCTATTTTTAGAGTTATTGAACTCTGTTTCATTATAATATTAAATCTTTAAAAATGTCCCTTTCAATACACTTGGCAATCCATTGCCTTAAATGGAGAAAGGAGTCTAGAAATTTATAATGATCAACCAGGTAACATCTGTTGTAGTGAGCATTTCTAAAACAACATCAGGTAGGGGCCTGATGACCCCCACTTTATAGAAGACTCTCTTTGAACACAAAAATTTTCCCTAAATTAGTAAAACTTATAGTCTGGAAGGTGCAATGAAATTATAACACAGTAGTTTGATTTTAGCATTTATTGATGTGTTTGAAATGTACAGGTGTGATAGGTGTTAAAGTGCTATTTGTACCTGGATAGCTGAGACCCTGTATGAACCCAGCTGTCCTCACTAGTAGAGAGCATCTAGCAGCCATCTCTTGGGGACAGTCTGAGGCAAGAGATTACACATTTAGGCAATGTGGCTTCTATTATTTCTGCCAAAGCCTCCTGGGAAATGTTGTTCCTTGCCTGAATACACAAGAAAGTACATACTGTTTGGGAATTGGCAAACTACCAGAACAAATGCATCCCCCTTTTGTCTGTTGTCACTGTGCACCTCATCTTTCTTGGCATGTTGAAAAACAGTAGGATTTTACTCTCCCCTCTGGCTAGGGTTCATTCTCATGCTTCCATACTCTGTTTATTAAGAATAGCATGTACCACTAAAACATACTTTAGTTTTACTCATTTTATCAGTGAGTGTCCAGTTAAGAAAAATGAAACCAGCCCAGCTATTTTAATGATAATGAAAGTTGTAATACAGAGAATTCTTTAAATAAGTATTGAAGGACTGAAAGGGAGAGAACATAAAGCTAATATAGAAACAGAAACTATGGACAACTGCTACCATTTGGAAGACTGTTGACATGACACAGGTTACTGTTATTTAAAAGCTTGTGAAAGCCTTGATTGAGCTGGATCTCAGATCCCTGAGAAGGGAACACATCACTGCTACTTTTGATACTCAAAAGTTCTGAGGAGCACCCCTTTCCCCAAGGTGGGACTCAGTCTTCTGAGGAGGAGCTGAGGCCTGGCTGCTGAACCAAAAATTAAAACTAACTGCTGCTACTGAATCCAATAGCTACAGCCAGGGTGGAAAACAATAGTTGGAGTGATGGGAACAGGAATAGGAATAAAATAAAAAAGAAGTCTCTTCTCTCTCTCCTTTCTTCCAATCTCCCTTTGGCATTCCCTCCAGTGAAGCCCAATACAGAGCAAGCTGACCAAGGAGAAAAGTTGTGGGGATCGCCCCTGCGAGAGGCTAACAACTTGGCCTCCACCATTAGGTGAGCTTGATTTCTTACACACGTTCCCTGGCTGGAGGCTGTCAAGCTATGGGGAAGAAAAATTGGGAGAAGAATGACTAAAGAGAACGCTATTTTCAGCCTTCTTGGTTGATGAGATAATGGCTGGGTGAACACTGAAGTGATTCAACTGGGTATTGTGTTCCCCTTTCTGGCTCCTAATCTTAACCTGTTCTATGACTTTGTTTACCAGGCATTGTTTCAGCCCGGTGACCTCCCCTGTGGCCCTTGTCTTTTGCAGATGCATGATTTACTGCTGAGCTTGTGATTTCTAGATAAGTGAAGATTGTTATCCGAGTTACTGGTTGTTCTGATAAGTATTGATAATCAGCATCACCTACTTCCCCCTTGACCTTTGAAATCAGGATCTGTTCCTTTTACTAGTTCCCCAGAATTGTTTTCTATTTCTTTTGTTATTTAAGAAATGCTTTGATCTGACATAAACAACATTAAGTAGAAAAGGATATAATGGAACCTACTGCACAAATAAAATTGCTGTTTAGGCATAGCATAATCAGTCCTCCAGACTCCTCTCTCTGTCTCCTTTTTTTTCCATGCACGCCATCTTCCAGGTTTGGGACCCTCTCTGGATGAGACTCCCAGGCTCATGTTCAGTTCACAACAAAAAGTGGTCTGCAGACTCCCAATATCACAAAGCAAAGTATGGAAGGGTAAGCTTAGAGCAGACAGGCAAGAGCTTAATAGCCATCAAATATACAACTATGTAAAAATTCCTCTTTCAGGACAAAGGGAAGCAACTTCTAGATTTCTAGTATAACTACTAGAAGTAGTTACCTACACAATAAGTCCTTAAAAGATTAATGCATAATTTCAGTAAATTTTATAAACACTATATTCAAGCCCTCCAAATTTAGGGAATTCAAGATGTCTTCTTTGCCTTACTAATTTAAAACATCCAGGTTAATGCGAGAAATCATTTCAGCGGCTCCATTATCAGACTGATGAATTGCTGAACAATGATTATGGTCTCCCACTCTCAATCTCAGGTAAGCAGAGCCACAGTCCTAGCTCTTAGAGTTCTACTCAATTCCTACAGACTGTTGGTACCTTACTTACCCCCTGGACTGAGTTTTCTCCAGAGTAGTAAGTATACACAAAGCATTACCTGCATTAATTGAGATCATTAGAGAGAAAAAATTTTAGTTTCTTCCAAAGAGTTCAAAGTAAAAGCAGTCTATTGTGTGCTTCCTTTAGCTCAAGTCTTCTCTGAGCACTCATGAAGGAATTTTGCCTTCCATTTGTCTACCAATTTCTACTTATATTTTTCTGCCTTTCTAACAGATGCAAATTTTGTTCAAGATACTGATGTAGTCAGGTTAAAACAACATTTTTCAGCATTTTTTTTTCAGCAAAGAATGGTTACGTGTCATAATTTAGGCAGATGAGATGAAGGCAGATGTCTGATTTCCTGTGCTAGCTTTCTTTTTTAGGTTCCTGCTGGGAATATACATGGAAGGCTGGCTATAGAGCTTCCATCTTATAATGGTGAGGTGAGCAAAGAGAGAGAAACTGGTATTGAAAAACATTGAAAGAGGCCAGGTGTGGTTGCTCATGCTTGTAATCCCAGCACTTTAGGAGGCCAAAGCTGGTGGATCATGAGGTCAGGAGTTTGAGACCAGCCTGACCGACATGGTGAAACCCCGTCTCTACTTAAAAAAAAAAAAAAAAAAAAAAAAAAAAAAACTGGTATTCAAAAAGTAAGAAGATGGAAAGAACATGTCTGCCCTGGACCACCAGTCTTGCATTTGTTGCTATGTGATAAAAATAAGCTTTCATACTTTTTTGATAGGAAACTTGAACCCTCATAATTGATACACCATCAAAATATTACATTATTATTCTAATTCAACCATTTCTGGTGGAACTTCTACTATGTGTAAAGCCCTGCCCTTAGCAATATAGATAATGTAAGATTAAAAATAACAAAAGAGTTTACTGACTTTAAAGACCATATAATATGCTGGGGAAAATCAATATATACAAATACAGTTATGATAAAATGTTTATTACCAAAACACACACATGTTTTTTATAGTTTTGGTGGCTTGAGGTCCTGAATGGCTACATTCTATGCTAGGTCCCAAATGCCTTGAAGATTTTGATGGTGGCATGATGCCTGCCACACGTGGAGAAGGGTAAACATTTATCTACTGGCCAATCCTAATCCAGAAACATTAAAAAAAAAGAACTTTGTTTATAAAACAAAGCTAGCTAAACATAAAAATATTATATTTTGTGTCATATGAATTTAGCTAGCATTGTTTGGCTAGCTAAATTTATATGGCATAAAATTATTATCCTCAGTTAATAAGTAACAAAGCTGAGATTCAGAACTGGTCAGTGTGTCTCCAATCCTGTACTTCTAAATATACTGCTTTATTTTTACTTATATAGGTATTGCAAGGGAAGACCCTTGCCTGGTTATGATTCATGCTTTTCTTGTGAATTCTCAGAATCTTATGTTCATCTGCCCATGAACACAGCAACGTTTACAAATAAAAGAGCATTTATTCTGCTGTTGCCCCAAGGATATAGTTTAAGATTTTTTCTCCATGTCCAACATGAACAGATCAAATGAATAGCAAATATACAAAAACTCCAACATATTGATGGGGGAAAGATAAAGGTAGTATGTTTTAAGATAAAAGACAGTGTGGGTTATAGCTCTGATAAATAGATAATGAAATACAGGATTACAGAGAGCTGATACAAGGCTTAAAACTAGAGAATAAAATATTAACCAAACCCGATTTGACTTCAAACACCTACTACTTAATCGTAAATTCAGGTGTAGTCCCATATCTGGTTGAAGTCTCCTTCAACACAAATGGAAATTAAATGCTTGCTATAATCGAGATATAAGCTGTGGGGCATGGAAGAGAAAGTAACTTAACCTGAATGAGAGGTCAGGTTCCAGGGGCAAAAAGCATTTGAGTCTAGCCTTTGAGGACAGGTAAGATTTAAACAGATAGAGAAGATACCTGTACCAAGGCAGCCAAAAGATAAACTGGCCTTGAAGCATTCAGCAAAATATTTATACTTTCAATGTTCCATGCACTGTGCTAGAAATGAGATTAGTATTATAGAAAAGAAAAGACAGGTTCACACAACAGATGATACTTGCATGGGTTTGGAATGTAGGGCAGGAAGCATGAAATAGAAGCAGATTAGTTTGGAAACATAAAATGACATCAGATTATGGCTAATGAATTTTCTATTCAATGCAAACATTTTCCCTTTTGTGTGTTGACTTCAAAAAATAAAATGTGTAAAGATTTTTGAAAGTTCACAATAAGCTAGGTAACACTGTATAATATAAGAAAATTGCCACTGCCAAACTCTTTTCTTTCTTTAGAAATACACTTGTATGCAGCCATGCATCTATAATATAAACCATTTCTATTTCCATTGAAATGAGGAGAGAAGCACCACCTTGTATGAAATTTATAGAGTTTAAAATTTGATAAGTACAATGATCACAATATTACATATTCTCTCTTAGCCAAAAAGCCAAGCCAAAGTTTTGTCTGGGCAAGATTGTTTTATATTTTATTTATTGGAAAACACATCGACTTCTTTCATTCCCAAACTTCTGTGGTATTAAATACTATTTAGTTCATGGCTTAATATTTCTGGAGTCTTCTCTGTTTTTTTTCCTGTGCATTTCATTTACTTATGGAATTTAACTTTCATAAAATTACAGTAAATGCTTCCTGATGACTGCATTCTGGACTTTCACAGCTACATTTTAGGGGTCAGTATGTCATGGTCCATAAAGTTTATAGTTTATCATTGTTCTTTGAGCTCAGTACTAACCGTGTTTTGTAAATCCTGACTGAGGTATGGCTTGCAGAAGCAAATGACCAATAGTTTGTGACCAAAGCATTGGAGAGAAACACTGAGCAATTTCAATTGAGGGTCTGACCTGGCTGGTCTCATTCTTACAGAGAGAACAGCTGAATTTGAGAAACACCAGCTAATACATTTACTTTGCTTCAATTTTTAACCCTCCTGGACTAAAATTATAGAGGAGAAATATGAAAAGAGAGTGTAGAGGTAGAGAAGTCAATTAAATTAGAAACAGTTTATGGTTCTCACATGTACCCTTAAAAATATGCTTCTATAAGCTAGCAGAGTAGCCATGTCAGTGAAGTTTCATTTATAGAGTTATTCTTTTTGAATTAACACAATATGCACAGTATAAATATGTATTATAAAATAGGATAACACTTGTACATATTATATTAGAATATATTCTTTTATTCAACTTAGAAAGTACAGAATTAAGGAAAGGACAAATATCAGAGAGGAGTTTAGGGCAGGGGTGATGGAAGAAAGGGATGTACATTCAGAGCATGAGAAGGGGCCAGAGATGAGATCCAGGATTAATAGGACTGTGGGAATTTTGGAAAGGCAGCAAGGTCAGAGAAATAAATGTGGAGCTAATGGTTCCCTATTTGTTCTCTAGTCTAATGGTGTAATAGTAAGAGGCATGCTTCTGGAGTTAAATTTGGATTGGTGTAGTCTCTGGAAGGGAGTTACTAGCTGTGTGACAATGGACAACTGACACCATAATTGCTACTTTCTGGGATACATGCAAATGTAATCCCCTCTCTTTTGATGTGGGAAGGGATAATGGCTTGCTTTTAATGAAGGTAATGTAATAAAGGTGATGGAATATACTTCCGTGAGAGCATTACTAAGATTGTATCCCATGTTGCTTTCTTCAAGGATTTGAAGATGCAAGTGGTCCTGTTAGAAAGGCCCATGTGGCAAGAAAGTGAGGGTGATTGCTGTCCAACAGCAAGAAAATGAGACCCTCATTTCACCTAGCCATGAAGAACTGAATGCTGAGAGCAAACACATAAGCTTGGAAGGGGATTATTCAATAGCTGAGTCTCTGATAAGAGTGTAGCACCAGCCAATGCCTTTATTTCAGCCTAGTGATGCCCTGAAGAAGAGGATTCACAAAGCTATGACCTGACTTTTGACACACATAAGTTGTCAGATAATACATGTGTGTTGTTTTCAGCTGTTAAGCATGTGGTGGTATTGTTATATGCAGCAACAGAAAAACAATGATCTTGGGGTATGTTACTTTAACATCTCTAAGCCAAAGGATTTGTTCATCTTCTTATAATATTCCTCAATGTAGGCTATTTGCATATTATCAAAGTGAGGTCCATTAAAAAAACATCTACAGAGTCAGATTTGTCAAATATCAGATGGTTGCAGATGTGTGGTGTTGCTCCAGAGGCCTCTGTTCTGTTCCATTGGTCTGTGTCTCTGTTTTGATACCAGTACCATGCTGTTTTAATTACTGTTGCCTTGTAGCATAGCTTGAAGTCCAGCAGTGTGATGCTGCCAGCTTTGTTCTTTTTGCTTAGAATTGTCTTGGCTATGTGGGCTCTTTTTTGGTTCCATGTGAAGTTTAAAATGGCTTTGTCCAGTTCTGTGAAGAAAGTCATTGGCAGCTTGATGGAGATAGTGTTAAATCTATAAATTACCTTAGGTAGTAGGGCCATTTTCACAATACTGATTCTTCCTAACCATGAGCATGGAATGTTTCTCCATCTGTTTGTGTCTTCCCTTATTTCCTTGAGCAGTGGTTTGTAGTTCTCCTTGAAGAGGTCGTTTACCTCCTTTGTTAGTTGTATAATTTTATTCTTCTTGTAGCAATTATAAATGGGAGTTCACTCTTGATTTGGCTCTCTGTCTGTTACTGGTATACAGCATTGCTTGTGATTTCTGCATGTTGATTTTGTACCCTGAGACTTTGCTAAAATTGCTTATCAGCTAAAGGAGAGTTTGGACTGAGATGATGGGGTCTTCTAAATATACAATCATGTTGTCTGCCAATAAAGACAATTTGACTTCCTGCTTTCCAAATTGAATATCCTTTATTTCTTTTTCTTGCCTGATTGCTCAGGCTAAAACTTTCAATACTATATTGAATGAGAGTGGAGAGAGAGGGCATCCTTGTCCAGTGCCAGATTACAAAGGGAATGCTTCCAGTTTTTGCTCATTCAGTATATACTGGCAGTGGGTTTGTCAAAATAGCTTTTATTATTTTGTGATATGTTCCATCGATACCTAGTTTATTGAGAGTTTTTAGCATAAATGGCTGTTACATTTTGTCAAAGGCCTTCTCTGTATCTATTGAGATAATCATGTGGTTTTTGTCTTTTGTTCTATTTATGTGGTGGATTACGTTTATGGACTTGCATATGTTGAACCAGACTTGCATCCCCTGGATGAAGCCTACTTGATCATGATGGATCACTGGTCATTAGAAAAATGCAAATCAAAACCACATTGAGATACCATCTCATGCCAGTTAGAATGGTGATCATTAAAAATCTGGAGAAAACAGATGCTGGAGAGGATGTGGAGAAATAGGATAATTTTTACACTGTTAGTGGGACTGTAAATTAGTTCAATCATTGTGGAAGACCATGTGGCAATTCCTCAAGGATCTAGAAATGGTAATTCCATTTGTCCCAGCCATCCCATTACTGGGTATATACACAAAGGACTATAAATTGTTCTTCTATTCTAAAGACAGGTGCACACACATGTTCACTGGGGCACTATTTACAATAGCAGAGACCTGGAACCCACCCAAATGCCCATCAGTGATAGACTGGACAAAGAAAATGTGGCACGTATACACCATGGAATACTATGCAGCCATAAAAAATGATGAGTTTGTGTCTTTTGTAGGGACATGGATGAAACTCAAAACCATCATTCTCAGCAAACTGACACAAGAACAGAAAAATCAAACATCACATATTCTCACTCATAGGTGGGTGTTGAACAATCAGAACACTTGGACACAAAGAGGGGAGCATCACACACTGGGGTCCATTGGGAGGTGCTGTGGGAGGAATAGTGGGAGGGAGACTGTGGGAGGGATAACATGGGGAGAAATTTCAGGTATAGGTGATGGGGGGATGGTGGCAACAAACCACCTTTCCATGAACGTACCTGTGCAACAATTTTGCATGATCTGCACAAGTACCCCAGAATCTAAAGTACAATTTTAACAAAGTAACAAACAAAAAAGGCAAAAAAAAAAAAACAACTATGGAGTACTAACACCCTGAGGTTCAAGAATGCAGCTCTCTGAATCAAGTTCACAAAGAAAAAAGTACACTGGATTCAGAGCATCATTTTTTCAAGTGTTTCTCAGGATACTGATTTCACCAGATATTTATAATTGTTACAAGAAAAGTGTGTCTAGTGAAAAGTAAGTTTTAAAAAAGCAACCTGCTACAGTTAATTGGATTCCTTTATTTCAGCTTTCCAGATGCTATTGTGTACATTGTGAATCTCTGAAAGGGGATGAAAATTAAGAAATTGACCAAAAATAGTCTAAGAAAGTACTCAAGGAAAAGATAATAATTTTCTAAGAAAACCATTGACAACTATTTCAACAGAAAGACAAATGGGAGACCTAGGTCCCCAAAGCTTACAATATGGAACATGTCTACAGAAATTTCTGAATCTTTTTAATGCAAAAAATTTCTCTAAATTAATTCCTTCTCTCCTTAACTGCTCCCAAGGCTGAGCACACTAACACAGCTATGATACCAACCTGATGCCACCAAGGAAAGCATCCTAGGACACAATTTCAGTTGCACATAGCTGGCTTAGCACTTAATGTAAAAGGTGGAGCCTTGAATGTCACCTCTCATATCCCAGGACTAACCACTCCCTTATTCTAAAACTTCATGGGACATCTAACAATTATGGGCAGAAAATCTGATGGCTGCACTTCATAAATGATAGTTGCATAATCCAGCAGAGTACTGTAGTATCTGGGAGGTCATCTGAAATCATCTGAATGAAAAGGTACATCTTCAGGTAGATTTAAGAGGATCCACCTTGAGAGCCTACCACAGGTAATCGAACATGGCCCTCTTTAACCTTGCCTCTTCTAAGCTGATTAACTTGGCACTGATGATAAAAGCATCTCTGGGTAAGTTTCCATGTTAAATTTACTCCATAAACACAAAATAATCTGAATAACCCAGATTTAAAATGTATTCAAAAAGAGCATGTATATTATTTCTCCTTATAAACATATGTATTACTTTTTCTGATAATTTCATTATTCACAATTCAGAAAGCATAAGAAGGAAGTGTTAAAATTACTTTGTAATCCCACAAACTAGAGATAAATATTTTTATAGGTTTGACCAATTTTAAAGGACACTGTAAGGTTTTTGCTAAGTCACTAAATGTCACTTAAAGAATACATTTTCATGTGTGCATAGCATTCCATTAGTAATAAGTCTGAGGATTATATTCTGTATTTAGAATTTAATTGACCATCCTTCGACTCTATACAACTTAGGCTATGTGTGATCATTTTATTGCTATAAATAACCCTATCAATGGTGTCTTTCTTCTGAAAATTTGTCTGTATATTTTATTATTTATTTAGGATAGTTTCCTAAAAGTGGATTTCTAAGGAAAAGGACATAAGTTAAAAAAATTATTTTCATTTTTAAAATTATTGTTTTTAATTGACATATAATTGAATATATTTATGAGGTATACTGTTTAGACAAGTGTATATGATATGGAATAATTAAATAAAACATAGCTATCACTTCAGTTACCTTTTGTTTTTTGAAGTGAGATGTGTGAAATTCACTCCATTATTTTGAGGTATCCAATACATCATTACTAACTATAGTCTTCCTGCAATGTATCTCAAAAACTATTTCTCCTGTCTAACTGAAACTATCTACCCTTTGAGTAATATTTCCCCATTCTCTCCTTTCCATTTGCCTCAGCCTCTGGTAACGACCATTCTATTCTCTACTTGTAGCAATTAGAATTGTTTTAGAATCCAAATATAAGTGAGGAAGCACAGTGCTTGTCTTTCTGTCCCTGCCTGGCTTATTTCACTTAACATAATGTCTTCCACTTTCATCCATGTTGTTGCAGATGACAGAATTTCCTTCTTTTTTAAGTATTAAAGGTAACAAATAATAGCAAAAAAAATGTGAAGAAAGAATACAATCAGTAAGTTGAAGACATACCTGCACTCCCAGGTTCACTGCAGCATTATTCAGAAAGCCAAGATAAATAATGAACCTAAGTATCTATCAGCAGATGAATGGATGAAAAAAAAGTGGTATATATACACAAAGGACATGAACCTTTTGAAGGGCCTTTGTATGTGTATATATAAACATATAATAAGCAGTGTACATTATATGTAATATATAATTATACTACATATAGTATTTATCTGTGTGTATATATACATATATTTATTTATAAGACTATTAACAGAATGTTGCCAATTTACCCTCTATTTCTAAGGTATGCAAATATTCCTTTCACTGAGATCAAACCAGCAAGAGAGTTTCCCCAATTTAAGATGATAAAGAAATAAACAACAAATAATTAATCTTAACTTTTGCCCCAAACATAATTTTTAGATTTCCAGTAAAATTAAATATGTTTATGTTTACCAGCCATTGATACTTTTCTAACTGGATCAATCTTTTGTTTCTTGTATTTTCATTAGTTATAATGTATAATTATAATACAGACTTTGATAGTTGGAACATAATTTTGCTTCAAAGTATATTCTAGGCTTATCAATTACCTTTACATTTTAATATGGTATGGTTTATATTACTGAATATACATATTTTTATACACATTTAAAAGATTCCTCTCATTACTTCTAAAACAGAAATGTCTATATTTTCTTGAATTTTTAATTATTATGAATACATACCTGCCTCTCATATTTATGAGGTACATGTAATATTTTGATATAAGCATACAATGTGTTAGGATCAAATCAGAGTAATTGGGGTCCTTTAAGCATTTACGATCTCTCTGTGTTAGGAACATTTCAATCCCACTCTTTTATTTATTTGAAAATGTATAATAAATTATTGTTAACTATAGTTGTTTTACTGTGCTACCCAAAACTACATTTTACTCCTTCTGTTATTTTTGTACCTTTAACCATCCCATTTTTTTCTGTCTCCCTACAGCCCTTTCCAACCCTCATCTTACTAAGATAGCCCATCATTTTACTATCTTCATGAGTTCAAATTTTTTCTGACTCACATATATTAATGAGAAACATGTGGGAATCAGAAAAAAATATCAAACTCATGAAGATAGTAATGAGTATATTTATCTTACTGTGCCAGGCTATTTAACTTAACATAGTGTCCTCCAGTTCCATCCATGTTGCAAATGACAGGATTTCATTCTTTTTGTGGCTTAATAATATTCCATTGTGCATATACACCACATTTTCTTTATCCACTCATCCATTGATGGGTGCTTAGGTTGCTTCCAAATTTTGACTATTGTGAATCGTGCTGCAATAAACATGGAAGTGTAGATATCTCATCAACATACTCATTTTTTTTTCTTTTTATAAATACCCAGCAATGGCATTGCTGCATCATGTAGTATTTCTTTTTTTAATTTTTTAGAAAACCTCTATACTGTTCTCCATTACAGCCAAAATAATTTACTCTTCCGCCAATAATGTATGAATGCTCCTCTTTTTCTACATCCTCACTTGCATTAATTATTGCCTATCTTTTGGGTAAAAGTTATTTTAACTGGAGTGAGATGACATCTCATTGTAGTTTTCATTTGTATTTATCTGATGATTAGTGATGTTGAGTATTTTTCACTATACCTGTTGTCTATTTGTGTGTCTTCTTTGGAGAAACATCTGTTCAAATATTTTACCTATTTTTAATGGGATTATTTTATTTTTTAATTGGGTTGTTTGAGCTGCTTATATATTATTGTTATTAATCCTTTCTAATTAATCTGTTATTAATCTGTTTCTAATTAATCTCTATTAATCTGTTATTAATATTAAAGATGAGTAGTTTGCAAATATTTTCTCCCATCTGTGGATGACCTTTTCACTTTGTTGATTGTTTCCTTTGCTGTAGAGCATTTTAGCTTGATGTAACCCCAATTGTTTATTTTTCCCTGTGGTTGCTTATGCTTTTACAGTTTTCTGAAGAAATTCTTGCCAAGAAGGATGCCCTGGAGTGCTCCACCAAGGTTTTTTTAGTCATTTTAAAGTTTCAGGTCTTGTAGTTACGTTTTCAATTCATTTCGATTTGATTTTTGTATGTAGTGAAAAACTAGGTCTAGTTTCATTCTTCTGCATATGGATATCCAGTTTTCCCAGTGTCATCTATTGAAGAGTCTGTCCTTTTCCCAATGTAGGTTCTTGGTACCTTTGTCAAAAATAAATTGACTCTAAATGTTTGGACTTATTTATTGGCTCCTTATTCTATTCCATTTACATGTGTTTCTGTTTTCATGATAGCACAGTGCTGTTTTAGTTATTATAGTTTTATACTATAATTTCAAGTTAGTATTAACTGAATGTCTTCAGTGTTGTTCATTTTGCTCAGGATATTTTTCCTGAAGTCCTTGTGATTACACTTGAGTTTTAGGATTATTTGTTCTATTTATGTGAAGTATATTATTGATGTTTTGATAGATGGCATTGACTCTGTAGGTTGCTTTAGGTTATATGGACATTTTAATGATATTAGCTTTCCTAATCCATGAACATGGAATATTTTTCTATTTTTTTGAGTCCTCTTCTACTTTTTTCATCAAGTTTTTAAGGTTTTTATTATAGAAATGTTTCACTTCTTTGGTTAAGTTTATTTCTAGATATTTTATTTTACTTGGAGCCATTGTAAATGGGATTACTTTCTTGATTTCTTTTTCAGATGATTCACTGTTGGGATTAGATTGCTAGAGATTTTAGTATGTTGATTTTGCATCCTGCAACTTTGCTGAATTTATCAGTTGTAATAGTTCTTTTTTTTAATTTTATTTATTTATTTTTCTTTTTTATTGCATTTTAGGTTTTGGAGTACATGTGCAGAACGTGCAAAATAGTTGCATAGGTACACACATGGCAGTGTGTTTTTCTGCCTTCTTGCCCTTCACCCACATTTGGTATTTCTCCCCAGGCTATCCCTCTCCAGCTCTTCTTTGATGATTTTTAGGTTTTCCTAATACGAGATCATATAATCTGCAAAGAGGAACAATTTGACTTTCTAGTGCTATGGATTTCCAGTACTATGTTAAGTAAAGTAATAAAAACGGGCATTCTTTTCATGCCCCAGTTTATCATTATTATTATTTTGAGATAGCGTCTTACTTTGTTACCCAGGCTGGAGTGCAATGGCACTATCTCAGCTCACTGCAACCTCTACCTCACAGATTCAAGTGATTCTCTTGCTTCAGCCTGTCAAGTAGCTGGGATTATAGGTGGATACCACCATGCCTGGTTAATTTTTGTATTTTGAGTAGAGGTGGGGTTTTGCCATATTGGCCAGGTTGGTCTTGAACTCCTGACCTCAGGTGCTCTGCCCACCTCAGCCTCCCAAAATGATGGGATTACAGGCATAGGCCTCCGTGCCTGGCTCATGTTCCAGTTCTTAGAGGAAAGGCTTTCAGCTTTTCTTCATTTCATATGATGTTAGTGGTGGATTTGTCATATATGGCCTTCACTGTGTTGAAGTATATTCCTTCTATACCTAGTTTTTGGAGAGATTTTTTTAATCTTTAATCATGAAAAAATGTTGCATTTTGTCAAATGCTTTTCTCATATCCATTGAAATGATTGTATTGTTTTCATCCTTCATTCTATTGATGTGAAGTAGCATGTTTATTAATTCACGTATGTCAAAACATCCTTGCATCCCTAAGATAAATCCCACTTGATTACAATAAATGATCTTTTTAATGTGTTGTTGAATTTTGTTTGCTAGTATTTTGTTGAGAATTTTTGCATCTAAGTTTATCAGAGATACTCACCTGTAGTTTTTTTTTGTTGTTGTGGTTGTGTCTGTGTCTGGTTTCAGAAAACAGATTTAAAGACATAAACTGTAAAAGAGATGAAGAGGGCTGTTATATAATGAAATAGGAGTCTTTACAGCAAGAGAACATAACAGTTGTGAATATATATATACCCAATACTGGAGTACTCAGATATATAATGAAAATATTATTAAAGCTAAAGAGAGAGAGATAACCCAGATACAATAACAGCTGTGGACTTCAATACTCCACTTTCATCATTGAAAAGATCTTTTAGACAGAAAAATCAACAAACAAATCTCAGATTTAATGTCACCTTATCAGATGAAACGTTACAGAATGTTTCATCTAACAGATGTAGAATATACATTCTTCTCCTCAATACATGGGACAGTCTCTTAAGGGTAAATCATGTTAGGCCACAAAACAAGTCTCAAGAAATTAAAAAAAAATCAAAGTGACATCAACTATGTTTACTGACCACCGTGGAACAAAGCTACAAGTCAATAACAAGAGGAACTCTGGAATACAAATACGTGGAAATTAAACTATATAGTCCAAATGACCATTAGGTCAATGAAGAAAAGAAGAAGAAAATGTTAAAAGTACTTGAAACAAATGAAAATGGAAACATAATACATAAAAACCTATGGGATACAGGAGAAACAGTACTAACAGGGAAGATTATATAGCAATACATGCCTACATTTAAAAAGTAGAACAATTTTAAATAAGCAACCTAGCAAAGCTTCTCAAAGAACTAGAAAAACAAGAATAAATCAAATCTAAAAGCAGTGGAAGAAAAGAAACAGTAAAATCAGAGCAGAAATAAAACTGAAACTAAAAACAAATATAAAAAATGAATAAAACAGAAGTTAGTATTTTGAAAAGATAAAATTGCCCAACCTTTATCCAAACTAAGAAAAAAGAAAAGACCCATCTGACAAAGGGCTAATATCCAGAAATCTACAAAGAACTAAAGCAGATTTATAAGAAAAAAAAAAAAAACCCATTCAAAAGTGGGCAAAGGATAGACAAAGACACTTGTCAAAAGAAGACATCTATGAGGCCAAAAAATATATGAAAAAATGCTCATCATCACTGGTCATTAAAGAAATGCAAATCAAAACCACATTGAGATACCATCTCATGCCAGTTGGAATGGTGAGCAACAAAAAATCTGGAGACAACAGATGCTGGAGAGGATGTGGAGAAATAGGAACACTTTTACACTGTTGATGGGGGTGCAAATTAGTTCAACCATTGTGGAAGACAGTGTGGCAATTCCTCAAGGACCTAGAAATAGAAATTCCATTTGACCCAGCAATCCCATTACTGGGTATATACCCAAATAATTATAAATTGTTCTATTATAAAGACACATGCACATGTATGTTCACTGTGGCACTGTTTACAATAGCAAAGACCTGGAACCAACCCAAACGTAAATCAAGGATAGACTAAATAAAGAAAATGTCACACATATACACCATAGAATACTATGCAGTCATAAAAGGTGATGAGTTCGTGTCCTTTGCAAGGACATGGATGAACCTGGAAACCATCATTCTCAGCCAACTGACACAAGAACAAAACACCTGATGTTATCAGTCATAGGTGGGTGTTGAACAATTAGAACATGTGGACACAGGGAGGGGAGCATCACACACTATGGTCAGTTGTGGGGGTTAAGGGAGGGACGGTGGGGGGTGGGGAGTGTGGGGAGGGATAACGAGGGGAGAAATACCAGATAGAGGAGATGGGGGATGAAGGCAGCAAACCATCTTGCCATGTATGTACCTATGCAACAATCCTGCATGATTTGCACATGTACCCCCAAACCTAAAGTACAATAAATAAGTATAGAAACACACACACACACACACACACACACACACATAAGAAGTGAGAGATCAAAGAGGAGACATTGTAATTCATACCACAGAAATTCAAAGGATTATTAGAAACTCTTATGAGGAACCATATGTCAATAAATTGGTAAACATAGAAAAATGGATTTATTCCTAGACATATAAAATCTACCAAGATTGAGTCATAAAGAAATACAAAATCTGAACAGTCCTGTAGCAAATAATGAGATTGGAAAAGGTAACAAAAATGCCCTGTCAAAGAAAAACCTTGTGAACTTGATGGCTGAAGTGCTAAACTCTAAAAAACATTTGAAGAAAAATTAATATCAATCTTGTTCAAACTATTCCAAAAAATTCAGGAGGACAGAATACTTCCAAAGTTATTTTAAGTTTTATTTTATTAACTACTTCATTTATTTTATACTCAAAAGTTCTTTGGTAATACTAGGTCTGTTAAAAATATACTTGTAATTTATTTCACTTTTTCACTTCTTCACTATGTTATCTTTTATATGTTACTTTTTAATATATGCAAAATTCGTATTTCTTGCCAATGTATAATTGGCGACCCTATATTAATTTTTTTTTTGAGATGGAGTCTCACTCTGGGCCCCCAGCTGAAGAGCAGTGGTGCAACATTGGCTCACTGCAACCTTCGTCTCCTGGGTTCAAGCAATTCTCCCTCCCACTTCAACCACCTGGGTAGCTGGAATTATAGATGTGTGCTACCACGCCCAGCTAACTTTTTTGTATTTTTAGTAGAGACAGGGTTTCACCACGTTGGCCAGGCCAGTCTCAAATTCCTGCCCTCAAGTCATCCACCCGTCTTGTCTCCCAAAGTGCTGGGATTACAGGCACAAGGCACCACACTTGGCCTCTCTTGAATTTGTAGTAAGGCACTCAGCAGTAGTGAGGATTGGTGACTAGGACATATTCATCTACCAGTTGCAGGGGTATAAAATTTTACATCTATACTTTTGAAAAGAAATTTTGCAACGTGTATTTGGAACCTTAAAGCATCTATGTATTATATAATACAACTCCATGCCTCATAATATATTACAAAGAATTAACCAAATAGTCACACAATATTGTTCTTTATAGCATATTACCTATTTTATAATTGCGTAGAGCTTAAATGTTCAACAGACAGGCATATTTAAGCTACATAAAAGTAACAAGAATATTCAATTGTTAAAAACAATGTTTTCAAAGAATATTATTTTGCAGTTTTATGCCTAATGACAATACTTTCAGAGATTTCACTATTTTCATAGACAGTCTCATAATATTCTTATAAAGGAGATATGACTAAGCTACCTGACACATAGTAAGGGCTCTCCAAGTAGTAAGTATTATTATTATTGTTGATTTTAAAAAATCTAATGTCTCCATGTGCAACTCAAAGATTACTATTAGGAATATTATATTTCCCAAAATACTTTTGACAACATTAGTCAAAATGGCTAGAACCCATTTCAGACTCATTTCTTTATGATTTGATCTTTCAATTTCAAAAATTAACAACCAAAACACAAAATAAAAACAGTGTCTTTTTTAGGAATCCATATATCCCACTCTCCTGGCTTATCTTCCTCAATCTACCTAGCTGTTTGCCAGAGAAGTAATCTTTATGAAAAAAATTAAAGAATGGGAAAAAGGGAGGAAGAAAATGTTAAATTATTTGAGCAGATGTTATTGATACACATTTTTATTAAAACCACAATGCTTGTATAAATTTTTTAAAAGATGAAATAGATCATGCAGGCATTCTCCCATACAATTTGGGATATTTGTATACAAAAACAAACAAACAAAAAGAAGTATAAGTTTCAGAGGCTTCCAGCTGCTGTCTTAGCTGAACTTGGCTAGGATGTGTTTTCCAGCTGAACTGAGACAAGGACAGAGATTAAGGTAGAGCAGTAAACCAAGGAGGGCATTAAGGCACAGGAGAGAATGCTGATAGAGGCTTCCTATCATTCACAATTTCATTGGTTTGCAAATAGGCATCAAACCAAATTCCAGTTAGCTCCCACCATGCCTAGCAAAGTGCTAAAGACCTGAGGGCTGCTCCTGAAATGGTAACCTTAAGAATGAATTACTCTTTATAAAGAAAGCATGTAATTAAGGACTTTACCTTCCAAGCACAATAAGCTACTTTTCAATGGACAAATAATAGCTGCCAAGGGATTGTTCCCTCCACACACAGCCCCACCCCTTGAAACCCCTCACACTCCCCCCAAAATTTACCTGTAACACCTGCTAGAAGAAACACATTTTTGAAACATATTTTAAATGTTCAAAACAGATATATTCTGGACATTTAAATGCCCTTTCTTATTTTTTACTTTTTTGGTTGCATACACACAGCAAATAAAAATAAGTTCAAGCAATTATCTAAGCCTAACAAAATACCGTCACACAAAGAATTAGGAATTTGGAACAAAAAAAGGCTATTTATTTTGTTTTATTTTGCTTTAGTTATAAGGATAATTACTTTCATTTTAATCTTTATTACAGAGTATAGAATCACTACATTGAAGATGTTTCTGTGAGTCTGACAACATATATTTAAGAAAACTCTTATGGAAATAGTAGTAATCTTCCCTGTATTTGATTTTTTTAAAGGAGGTTAATGATGATGATTTCACAGTCATGATACAGAAGTCACCAGTTCTCCTCTACACATCATCAGCACTTTAATGGCAAATCGATTTGTAACCAGTTAATAGTTAAAAAGTTTATTACATGTCTCTGTTGACTTCCAAGCATATACGCTATTAAAAATAGGGCATGGGTCTGCTGAACTATAGATTTATTAAATGGACACTAACAGGATGCCAAGATGTGATAAAATGTTTATATATATATATATATATATATATTTATATTTATATATATTAAATATATGTGTGTATATATACATGTATATATGTGTATATGTATATATAAAGATTATATATACATGTATAATCTTCAAAGAGACCATCTTGAATAAAATTTATGAGAAAAGTATCTCTTTATAAATATATTGACCCATATGTAATCTGAAACATAGAAACAGCAAGCAACTTGATCAATGACCCATAGTTATTAGGATGCAGAAATGAGATTTAAACAGAGATATGTCACACTCCCTAGTTTATACATTTAAACACTACCTTATGAACAATTATATATAAATACACAAGCATAAACCATCCTTCTTCTTTTCTTCTCACTGTTATTTTAAACCTCTTCAACAGACGAGCTGTTTTCTTACTCCTGGATGAAATCTCAGGCTAATCCTAGTGTTTCTCGTCATACAAGTTAAACATTTCTCAGGATGCCTGTCATGTGAACAATAGTTTTATGCCATTAAATGAAATGTTCAATGTGGTATAATTATCAAATCTTGACACTTCGCCAGCTCCTTTCCTTATTCCTTCTGGTCTATGAGATACAGAAGTCTGGGCCTGGTCCTCAGAAGAAGTGCACCTGCCTTACAGGGCACAACCACTCTTCTTTTAACACCAGCCCCAAGGCCGAGGCACAGTCTACTATTTCTGAGTTTTTTATGTTTGAGTCAGACACCAGCCCCTTACAGTCCTCCAAGCTTCCTGGCTCAAATATTGAGCTCAACTTTTAGTTCTTTAAGGAATCTTCACAATGTTTTCCATAGTAGATGTACAAGTTTACATTCCCATTAGCAAGGTTCTCTGACTGCTGCATCCACACCAACATCTACTACTTTTTGATTCTTTGATTATGGCCATTCTTACAGGAATAAGGTGGCATCACATCGTGGTGTTGGTTTGCATTTCCCTGATCATTAGTGATGCTGAGCATTTTTGTCATTTTTCTTGGCCATTTGTGTATCTTCTTTTGAGAATTGTCTACTCATGTCCTTAGCCCACTTTTTGATGGGATTGATTGTTTTTTTCTTACTGATTTGTTTGAGTTCATTATAGATTCTGGATGTTAGTCTTTTGTCAGATGTACAGACTGTGGAGATTTTCTCCCATCTGTGGGTTGTCTGTTTACTCTGACTGTTCCTTTTGCCATGCAAAAGCTCTTTAGTTTAATTAAACACCAGTTATTAGTAGAACTACCATTTGATCCAGCAATCTCACTACTGGGTATCTATCCAGAGGAAAAGAAGTCATTATTCAGAAAAGATACTTGCACACACATGTTTATAGCAGCACAATTCACAATAGCAGAATTGTGGAACCAACCCAAATGCCCATCAATCAATGAGTAGATAAAGAAACTCTGATTGATATATATATATATATATATATATATATATATATATATATGTACTTCACTGGCATCATATGTTTTCACTGATATGTGGGAGGTAAGGTATGAGGATGCAAAGGCATAAGAATACAATGGACTTTGGAGACTTAGAGTAAGAGTGTGAGAAAGGCAAGGGATAAATGACAACAAATATGGTGCTGTGTATACTGCTTGGGTGATGGGGCACCAGCTTCTCACAATCTCCTCTGAAGGTATCCATGTAACAAAATACCACCTGTATCCCAATAACTTACAGAAAAATTAATTTAAAAAATAATTAATATCATTGACTATTTATTAATTCAATTTATATTTGCTGAGCTTCTACCATTCGGGAGCCATTGCTATTGAACAATGAAGAAGGAGACAAAAATATCAGTTCTTATAAATAGGTTAATTAAACCAGGACATTTTTGAGAGTAAAAGTAAGAGTGAAAGAGAATGCTCTTTATAATTGTAGAATGACATCAGGTATAAACCAGAGTAGAACATATGGACACCTACAGAGAGGAAATTACATGACATGTGATTAGTGTTATTTTTAACTATAGCATAGGCTAAGAGAGATTGAAAGAGCCAAGATGAGTACAGAGCTTGCCATTTTAAATATGGCAGTCAGTGAAAGTCTCATTGTAGAGGGAATATCTGAGCAAACCTCATAGGAGGGGAGGGAGTGAGCCACATGGATAGAAGAGAGAAGAACAGGCAGGATGTAAATTAAGGGTCCACTGAGGATATGTGCCTTCCAAGTTTAAGACAAAGGGCAGGAAAGCACAGTGACCAAGCGACTTAAGTGAACAAGGGAAGGGCTTGGATCAGTGAGGCAAGAGGAAGACAAAAACTTTATGGCTTCATAGTTGCCTGCAGACTGCTGGCTTCTCTGAGTGAGAAGAAAGCACACAGTTTTTGAGGAAAACAGTGACATATTCTGGCATGTTTTAAAAGGATCAAACTGGCTTTTGTGTTAATGTAAATTATATGAGTAAGTGTGGAATCAGAAGATTCAGACAAGACTTTTGCAAAAACTCAGGTGAGAGATGATAATGACTGCCTTGGGGAGGCAGAGTGATGAGGAGAAATGATCAGATACTGGATATGTTTTGTATATATTTGCATCAGAATGTCCTGAAGGAATACAGGCATGATATCCAAGAGAAAATGAAGCCAAACTTGCAGTGATATCATTGATGGTTTCCTCAAAGTTCCTCTCAGTTTACTTGAGGTGAGAAGGATTGCTTTCCAGGGTATGGAAGAGAGAAGGGAAAACACACCACACTCCAGCAAATTTCTTCAAATAAATTGTCTCTCTCAATCTCTTCAACTTTAATTATTTTGTAATGGTGAAGAAGATATTGGGATGAAGGTCAAAATATTGATGCTGTGAAAGTCCTACACAGGTGTAGTGGCATTTTACTTTGTAATACAAGAGTATTAGTTCACTATTATTTGATTATTCAGTTACTTTTTGATAACTCAGCTAAATAGACAAATACTTAAGAATGTAAACACACACACATGACACACACACACACACACACACCCCAACTCCGAAATCAAGATCATATTTCTGATATAAATTTTAATATTTTTCATTTTACCATGTCAAATACTTTTGAAAGCCCAAGTCTTTTACTGTTGCATTATTGCATAATGTTACTAAAACATGTATTTAATTATTATCCTTCCATTAGACATTTAGAGTTCTATATTTTGCTATGATAAACTTTCATATATATTAATCTCTGTGCCCATATCTGAATATTTTTAAGAACTCTTTATAGACATAATATTATTAGATCAATACAAAACATTATTATAATGCTTAACACATTTTACATAACTAATGATCAGAAAAGTAATTCCAATTTATATTCTCATCAGCAATATATTAGTAGTTTATTTCATGGTACTATTGGTATCGCCGGATATTATTTTTTTCTTAAAACTTGGAGTTGACTTGTATTATTTTTTTCATATTCAAACTGTTTCATTGAGGTATACCAATGAAAACCTATAGCTGTATAGTATGTTACTGTAAATTAAAATATATATTAAGGAGAGCTAATAGGTACATAAAACTTAAAATCTGTATAGATGTAGCAATGTATAAAGATAGGTACAATGCATATATTATTTTAATATTCTTTCCAGACTTAAAATTCCATGCTCCATGATATATTAAGGAAAAAAGGGTAATGTTTTTCTCTGGCAAACCCCTATATGATGCTAATTCTTGACAAAGCCCAAGATTTAAGTGTAGCTAGGCACAATCATTTTGTTCATTTTAAAGAAAGATGAACTCTCCATCAAGAAAGATAATTTCTGAGCAGACCTTAATGAATTTAGTTTTATTTATCTTCCTTGGAGCAAAACCTAAAATTTCAAATATAGGTAGAAACCAGACAAAATGAGGAAATAATAAATGACATACTCAGAGGAATAGAGTTATCTGAAGGATTTGGAATTTTATCTGTCTAGGTAAGTAAAACAAAGGGCATTGGAGAGAGGTTCTTTTTTTTTTTTTTTTTAAATCACCAGAAAAGTACCAATATTATAATAGGATTATTATTAATATTATTTCTTAAAACCTTACCAATTCTAGTCTTTGGAGCCTGCCTCATATCAATGGCTATTCATTTACCACAAGTACTTCTTTCTGCTGATTAGAGGTATATTCTCTTGTTTCCAAAGGATTTAGTGGAATTTAGCCACAAATATCAATATATATCCAGAGCAGAACAACATCCACCATTACACTAAGTCCACATTTCCCCATTTTTCATAATTTTTTCTTCTAAAAGATTATTTATTTTTACTTTAAAATACAATACATCAAAGTGAAGCAGTGACATTTTAAACAAGCAAGGATACAAAAAATCTTTCCATAGAATGGGTGGGAGGGTAATTTTCTTTAGTTCACTGTCACTCAGGATGCCAGAAATAAGAACCATCATCATTTCCTTCCTCTGTGAGCATCAAGTTGAAAGATGAGAAATTTTAGTTATAAATTAGTGAAGTGTTAGGATTTAAATTTTGTTTAGAAATTAAAACTTCTTCAGTGAAGTATCTTTTCTTTCTTAGTTCTGCGTCTTAGGGGAAGTCCTGAATTCAGGGATGCTATTACATTTACTGAGTTTGCTTCTTCAGGTCAGTCCCAACGTGCTTTAGAAGGAATTTATTTTCTCATATCCTCCCCATAGATTTCTCAATAGAATAATTTTCTAGTCAATACCTGGTTCATTTTGTGAATTTTTAAAAATTTTTTTTATTTCTTTACGAATATTCACAATCTAAAATTTCTCACAAAACTTAAAATACCCTACAGAAACCAGCATATTGTGCAATAATGACTTATTACTATGTAATAAACAACCACCTTTAGCCTGGTCATAAATATAAAACCAATATAAATATGGTAGCTCCACATTTTCTAAAGCAATATATCTTTATTGACTTTCTCCATTTTCTTACAAAGCAGTTAAAAACTCATGCTTACCCTCACATGCTATTTAATGTTACCATGACTGCTTCCTTATGAGACTGTTAGTGGAGCTCTACTAAGTTTCCTCAAACAAGTTCTGTGAGTGCAATGCTTATGTTCATGAAGTCATTATCAGTACCAAGCAAACATATCGTGGACCTGGAGATGCTGACAGTCAATAGTATAGGGACCTTCCACACAAGCTCTGTATTAAGACTGACAATAATAGTGGGGCCATTTTCATTTTAGTCTTTTATAAGAGTCAACCACAGGCATTTAAGTGAGCCAAAGAATATTGTTACCTTAAAGCACTCTTTTATTTATAGATATATCTAGTGCATCTACATCTCATAGCGTATTTTTAATAAAAAATTATCTTTAAATGGCTGTCAATTAATTAGAGCTTATTATGTGATTGATATATAAAAATAATTTAATAAGTGCATCACCAGAAATACTTTGTCCTAAGCATCATTCTCATTTTAAACACAGTCATTTGAGACTTTAATTAAAAAAATTATATACTAGTTTTAACTGATTGAGAAAGTAGGGTAAGATTCCAACATTGAAGTCAAATTATGTGTCCTCAGTCACATGGCTTGTCATGGGAACCATACAATCTATATCTGTTCCATGGTTGAAGATATAATGTCACATTGCAAATAGCTCCCATTAAATTACTGCCCTGTGAGTTCTGATGCTTGTGAAATGTCAAATGTGACACTTCAAGTTGAAAAATCTAGAAATAATCTGGGTAAGAAACAGAAATTACAACATTTTAGGTGGAAATTTTTGCCTACACTTAACTAAATCTAAAAGCAGGTTTGGAGTGAGGATGAAGGATACATCTCAATTGAATTTTGTTACTGTCAGGTTTTGTATTTTTTTTTTTTTTTTGAGTTTGAATAAGATGCCTAGTTATCTAAAAGTTTTATATATTCAAGAGCCATTAAAATCAGATACCTCATTCATTCACAGATCTATTTAACAATATTTATTAAACACTGTGTAAATGCAATTAGGTGCAAGAAAATGTGCCAGGTGTGCTATGGAAATTACAAAGATGGAAAATATAAACCCTGATCTTAAGGAGTTTGAAATCTACTGGTGGAGACAAAGCATGTAGAAATGATGAGCTCTAAAGCAGAATATATATCTAAGTAAAAAGACTTTAGTTCTGAAGTATGGTTGTCAACTAAGTGGTTGGGGGAAAAATGTAGAAAACATAGCAATCAAAATGACGACAGAAAAAAAAACCTTTTTGGCCACGTATAACATGCCAGGGATTGTAATTAGTGTTTTAACAGTTTTTCTGATAATTTTAATATTCTAAACTACTTTCAAGTATATAAAGTAAGACCCATCACACAGAGTAGATGGGAGGGGCCAGAACATGGAAGAACTCAATGCTGTGCAGATGGTGTTGTGCTTAGCACCACCCTTCACAATATACAATTTCTGAATGTCCTTATGTATTCCAACTGCCAGCACATATGGATTTTGGTGCCTGGGGTCTTTCTTTGAATGTAATGATGGCTACTCTACCGCCAGCTGAAAACACCAGGGACTAACACTTCTACAGTGAAATTGTAATTTTAATGACAATTACATTCATTTAACTGTAATTATAAAAAAAAAATTACAATTAAGTGAATTCTACTCCCTTTGATGAAAAATTAATGTCCCATAATACTAAAGTGCCTTAATAAAATATAATATGTATTTTCTATTATAGCAGAAAGGAATACCTGTAATCTGGTATTATATAGTATTTTGCAATGAGTAAATGAGTAAAATGAGTATTTACTCATTTTACTCTATATTTTAAAGCCTAGATCAAAATACTACACATAATATTAATGTGATAATCTTATGCCTTTGCTATTTTGCTTCTATCTTGGCCACACAGCACACATTTGTAACCATGTTCCCATAGCCTTACGTTACTACTGAAAACAAACTAGCCATGTGCAGAAAACAGAAACTGGACCCCTTCCTGACACCTTACACTAAAATTAACTCCAGATGGATTAAAGACTTAAACATAAGACCTAACACCATAAAAACCCTAGAAGAAAATCTAGGCAAAATCATTCAGGACATAGGAGTAGGCAAGGACTTTATGACAAAAACAACAAAAGCATTGGCAACAAAAGCCAAAATAGACAAATGGGACCTAATCACACTCCACAGCTTCTGCACGGCAAAAGAAACAGTCTCTAGAGTGAATCAGCAACCAACAGAATGGGGAAAAATTTTTGCAGTTTACCCATCTGACAAAGGGCTGATATCCAGAATTCACAAAGAGCTAAAAGAGATTTACAAGAACAAAATAAACAAGCCCATTCAAAAGTTGGCAAAAGAAATGAACAGACACTTTACAAAAGAAGACATACATGAGGCCAACAAACATGAAAAAATGCTCATCATCACTGGCCATTAGAGAAATGCAAATCAAAACTACATTGAGATACCATCTCACGCCAGTTAGAATGGCGATCATTAAAAAATCTGGAGACAACAGATGCTGGAGAGGATGTGGAGAAATAGGAACACTTTTACACGGCTGGTGGGAGTGTAAATTAGTTCAACCATTGTGGAAGACAGTGTGGCGATTCCTCAAGGACCTAGAAATAGAAATTCCATTTGACCCAGCAATCCCATTACTGGGTATATATCCAAAGGATTATAAATCGTTCTACTATAAGGACACATGCACACGAATGTTCATTGCAGCAGTGTTTACAATAGCAAAGTACAATAGGAAAATACAACCAAATGCCCATTGATGATAGACTGGACAGGGAAAATGTGGCACATATACACATGGAATATTATGCAGCCATCAAAAACGATGAGTTCGTGTCCTTTGTAGGGACATGGGTGAACCTGGAAACCATCATTCTCAGCAAACTGACACAAGAACAGAAAATCAAACACCTCATGTTCTCACTCATAGGTGGGTGTTGAACAATGAGAACACATGGACACAGGGAAGGGAGCACTACACACTGGGGTCTGTTGGGGGGAAATAGGGGAGGGACAGTGGAGGGGGGGCGTTGGGGAGAGATACCATGGGAAGAAATGCCAGATACAGGTGATGGGGAGGAAGCCAGCAAATCACACTGTCACGTGTGTACCTGTGCAACAATCTTGCATGTTCTTCACATGTACCCCAAAACCTAAAATGCAAACAACCAAATGCAAAAAAAAGAAAGAAAACAAACGAAACTCTTATTTTAGACTATAACAAATTATAATGGAATCATGTAGAACTGCTGCTTCCATTGCTGTTATTGGTCACAATGAAAACTAACCCAATGAAGATTTCTTGAAGGATTATGACTTATTTAGCAAAGTGTTTGGCACTGGCTAGTATACATATATATGGAACAACCTTTGTCCTCTGGAGTTTACAATCTTAGTAAGGCAACTCACAGAAATAAATGATCAGCAAATAAGTCATAATAATAATAAAGGATTTCACAAATATGATTGCTAATACTTGCTAAAGAAAAATATTGTTGATACTTGCTAAAGACATTCTAAAGTTTAGCCTTAAGTTGCCTCCTTATGTATTTTAAGTTCAGAATAAAGATTTCTCCAAACATAGTGAACTGTGACCTAGCTAGATGTGTGAAAAGATTGTATCCTACTCTTACACCAATTACGAATTTCAGCCAATTAAAGGCAGCTAAACGTTCAAACCATGTTTAAATAAGGCAAATGACAAGCTGTAACCAATTCTGCTGTTTCTGCACCTCACTTCTGTTGGCTGTACATCACTTTTATTTTCTGTCCAGAAATCCTCTCAAACCACACAGGAGTGCCTCGGTTGCTCTGAATTTGTCCTTGTTGTGGTGGAAAGGCTGCCTGATTCATGCACTGTTCTTTCCTCAGTTTATCTCTGTTCAATGTAATTTGTCCAAAGTTAAAAAAAAAAATAGAAAAGAAAATAGTAAGAAAGACTTCATTTAGTTGGGGGACTATGGTGCTAGGTGTAGGCGCCACTGCAATTGGGTCTTGCAGAGTAGGGATTGGACACAACTGTAACGCCAACAATGACAAGTGGAGATGTGTAACTAAGGAGTAGGATGGGATTCAGTGGATGGAAAATCACTAAAAGCAAGAGTTTGGTTAAAAGGGATTCTTATTAGACTGACTCAACAGAATTCTTGCTGAAGGCAGTAAGCCAGGGTAGTAAGATATTGAGGATGCTCAGATAACAAGGGTGGGGGATTTAGTCACAATGACTTTGCAAGATTGTTGCTCTAACTGGATTCTACAAGGACAAAGAGAGAAGTCCAAGGTCAGGCCCAAGTCAGAAAGAGGACTCTGTGGTGTTGCAGTGCCTATACGCTGCTCTACCAATCATCCTTTTTTCCTAAGAGGGATGCATGGTAGATAAACATACGAGAAATAATTGAATAGAAAGCAGAGTGACACTCATTGTGCCTGGACTAAGACAGGCAGCCTAGATGAGAAGTGCAAAATGTTCATGCTCTCCCCCAAATCTAAACCAAATCCTTATCACTTTCAGGCCAGTGCTTGAAAGAAAAGACACTGAGGAGGGAATGAAATGCCATTGTGTGAATGTCTGTGTATATGTGTGTTTCTCTCATCTGGTATCCTTCATTCTTACCCATCCTCCAAAGTGGATTGCAGAACACCTCTTTTTAATGTGAACATCACACAAATTTCCAGATGAAATTGCCCCATACATGTCTCTTGCAAGATTCGCTGGTGAGGAGGGAAGTATGGCACAAAAATGACCAGGAACAGGCCCTGTGTCATCTCTGCTACCAGAGGATAAGTGGGAGAGAGAAACGAGAAAGCCGATTACATGAGGACAGAGGGACACTTGTGGCCCAATTAGGAGTCTGGGATATGACCACTCAATAACAAGTCCTCCCCCAACTAAGTTGTGGGAGAGGGAGGAAACTTGAGAGCTTCACCAGCAAATCTTGCAAGAGATATGTATGGGGCAATTTCACCTGGAAATCTGAGTGATGTTCACATTAAAAAGAGGTGTTCTGCAATTCACTTTGAAGGATGGGTAAGAATGAAGGATACCAGATGTGAGAAACACACATACATACAGACATTCACACAATGGCATTTCATAGGAATGAATCATGCCAATTTTTAAATTGTCTTGGCAACACCATCATCCAAGTCAGAAAGCCAGAGCCAACCTCATTATCTTCCCTCATCACTACTCAATAAACTCCTGGATCCTGTGGGTTCTACCTCACATAACTCACCCACTCCATCTCCTGCTCTCTTTGCCCATTTCCTTAACTCTGACTTTATCTTGTCTCATTGGGATCATCATAACACACTATTAGCCCTTATCATAGTTTCTGACACATAGTCGATATTTCAGCTATGATTTTTATGCCCATTTTTTTGTAAAGTAAAACGTATTTTCCACTTAATACTAACACAAACTTTATTCCTAATGAATATTTTCTAGCAATGTTCTCTTCCTATCAAAACATTTAAATTATGAATAAAATATGGCACATTTACTTTCAAATGAATTATTGCTTCGAAAGAAAAGGTGTCTTCAGAGACCAAAAATGAATAAAGACCTGGTTTCCAGAGTGGTAAAAGAGTAGTGAAAATAGAAGGCAGGTTTTCAGAGAGTTGGGATATATATAGCCAAATGGAATTCGGAAGAAAAAGACTTTGGCCCATACAAGGTAGGAAACTAACTCCAACACAAAGCTTTAATCCATGAATGATTATACCCTCAGTGAAACAGTAATTAGAAAGAACAATTCTGTCCCATCTCTCCCCACCCCACTGAACAAAAATAGATAGCAAAGGAATTTATCTGACCTGGTTCTGGTTTGGGGGTAAGAAAAATATTAAGATTGCAAATATGCCAGCTGGCATTTGAGTACACTTACGGTTCAAAGTCACACTATGTTCATGGTCTGAAAAACCACAAGCATATAAAGTAATTAAAAATAGTCTCAAAATAATTTGTGTTTTGGCAGAAATAACTTAAAGCCTCTCATAAGAATAATTTTTTAAAACTTCAATACAAGGCCGGGTGCAGTGGTTCACACCTATAATCCCAGCACTTTGAGAGGCTGAGGCGGGTGGATCATGAGGTCAAGAGATCGAGACCATCCTGGTCAATATGGTGAAACCACGTCTCTACTAAAAATACAAAAAATTAGCTGGGCATGGTGGCGCGTGCCTGTAATCGCAGCTACTCAGGAGGCTGAGGCAGGAGAATTACCTGAACCCAGGAAGCGGAGTTTGCCATGAGCCAAGATAGCACCATTGCACTCCAGGCTAGGTAACAAGAGCGAATCTCCGTCTCAAAAAAAAAAAAAAAACCTTCAATACAGAAAAGACTTCAGCAGATTTGCACAGGTAATAGCACAAGTATAATCTCATTTTCAAAACTCACAGCTAAGTCATTAGGAAAGCCACACAAATGAGATTCAAAAGTAGTAAAAAACCCAGATCAAACTTAAATATTGAAAGTGTATGAAATTTACCTCAATATCGAAAATGCATCAAGAATTAAAATATTGGAATACAGAATATAAAAGAAATATTTCAATATCATTTCAGAAATAACAAAGAAAATTAAAATTGTCAGCTAAAGAAAATAATATAAAATGTATGAATTTATTAACTATTCATGACTACTTGAAAAAGTAGCAATTGCAGGAGAAATAAAAAATATGTGTTTCAATTAAAAGATAAATGAATATCCAGTCCTAGTTGTTCCATAAGGAAAATTAAAACTATGTATACCAAAAGATATATACATTAATGTTCATGGCATTTCATCTCCATCAAAAGGAGAATCTCTAAACAAATTGTGCTATATCAAACACTGGAATACTATTCTTCAATGAAAGGCACTAAACTACTGAAACAAGCAAAAAGATGTGCAGAACTTGAATACACAGAGTTGCACTAAAGCTAGACATAAAGGTCCACATTTTGTATATTTCCATCTATACTAAATACAAAAACAGACAAAATAATACATTATGATAGAAATCAGATCAGTTGTGGGCAGATTTAGAGGGCATAACTGAAAAGGAGGACTAGACAACTTTCTGGTGGATAGAACTTTTATATTTAAATTATGGTGGTGTTTACACAGTTGTTTATAATCATCAGTACTAACCCATCTGCTCTTTTTATCTAATTTATGCCTCAAAAATACATTTAGGGACAACTTTTTAAAACCACTGAAGAACAATTATTGAACCTTCAATAAGCTCTACTCTATTTTAAACATAAATTAACTTTTTTAACCCAATAAGATAAGAATAATTATCATCTCCCATGTTCCAATGAGAAGACAGAAGCACACAGAAACTAGATATCAATCTGTACTAACTCTCATAGCTAGTAAGTAAATGACAAAGGATTCTAACCTAAGAAATTGAACTTCCTAGTTCATACCTGCTGGAGATGCCTCCTGTGCAATCCCAAGGCATCCTCAGACTAAATAAATCAGAATATGTGAGGTCAGATTCAAGCCAACAGTGAAAACTACTGCCTTAAGGAAACTTGCAGACTTATACTCTGAACATTTTCAAGAATGTTTATAGAACATTTGTTTGCATGAACCCATAACTGGAAACAACTAGAAATAAGAGAGAAGTTGAAGAATGTTACATTCTATTTATATAATGTAAGACTTTTTAGCCACAAAAATAAATGTCCTACAGCTATTCTCATGGATTTGGATCTCACAAAATCCAACATAGAATGAAAACAGCAAGTTGCAGAAGATTATATGTGGTTATGATGTCATTTATATTAATTTCATAAACACTTAAACCCGTCAGTATATTGAGTAGGTGGAATAAAACTACAAAGAAAAGCCAGAGCATTATAAATTTTAAAAATGCAAAACAGTTGTTGCTTCAGGGAGTCTGGGTAGAGAAATAAAGAATGTAACTACACAGGGATCTGCAACTCTATTAGAATTATTTCACTGCTTACATTCAGTCATAGGTACAGGGGCATTCTTTACATTATTCTTTATATCTCATATATATAAAAGAAAATTATTTTGTTATTATGAAATATTTATGTACAAAATTTAGAATAGAAAGTATAACCATTGTAATAGAACCCAGAAGTGACTAGCTATTTTTTGAAAAATTGAGCTTGCACTATACAGGCACACTTCAAAGAAAAGATAACATATTATAATTTATAGATTCTAGGCTGAATTTTATTTAACTAAGGAACTGAATACTCCACTCACTTATTCATTATTTCCAATTTAAAATGAGGATAACTCAAAAATAGTTTTAAAAAAGCAAATATTCCTACTTTAGTTAACTGGAATTAAAACTACCATGTTGCTTTATTCAACACAACTTTATGGAGAGTTAACAATGTAATTCTTAGAGATTATTGCTTAGGTAATGTGATCAACTCATAGAGTAGCTGATATAACTAACATTTTCACAGTGCTTATCATGGGTCAGGCATTATTCTATTGTTTTGCATACATTAATGTATTTAATCTTAGAACATGTTTATTATCATCATGTCCTAATATTAGATAATGTTTATTATCCACAGTATATAGTGGTCTAAGAAACAGAGAGTTTATGTAACTTGTCAACGGTAACACCTATGGTTGGCAATAGAGCTAAAATTTAAATTCAGGCTCTCAGGCTTCATATCTGGACTCTCAATCTCTGAGCAATACCAAATCAGAGTTATTGATAAAGGCAGTGAGACATAATCACGTGCCTCCAAAGTACCAGAAGAAAGCAAACATTTCAATAATTGTGGTATGTTATCAACAAGAGATTCCATCTGCATTGAAAGGTGAAGGTCACACACAATATGTAGTTGACCTGCTATAAGGAGAGCAAAGAAGACAGCAGAAAGGAGACCCTAGAGTATACAATCCATGCACCTTCCCAATGGGGGCCTACACTGAACAAAGGAAGGAACTGAGTGGTATGTTTTTTCAGACCTTAAAATCTGAGACTATCTTTCTCTTTCCTTAGCAAAACAAAAATATTTTGGCTTGGCGTGAAGTTATAGGGTCTCTGTTTCTTCTTTACCTTCGAATTCTTTTGTTACTGCACTGACATTTAATATTGCAAGAGACATCTGAGTTAAACTTATTTGTTTTCTGTTTAGGACTGGTTTGTCTTTTGTAGGTGTTCTTTTTTTGTAATTATATTTCAAAAGTCTGTGAAATAAGTCTACATATGACTTCTTTATGTTGACTTTGTTTGGCAAAATGAGCATAAATTTGCATATTTACACATCTTTCCAAGTGTGAAAGAGTTCGTTATTCATATATTTGATAATTGATTTATTTCTGATTATTCTGATCATAACCTGAGGAAAATGTGGAATCCTACTTTATTTGTTTTATGTCCTCTATCATTTTTTTTCTTTCTTTCTTTATCTCCTGCATTCTAGGCAAGTTCATGTTTCACATTACTGATTCCGTTTTTCAAGATAAGTCTTCTTTGGATCCACTGAAAATGTTATTTCTGTTATTACATTTTTGGTTTTCTTATAATCCCTCAATATCTTATCTATATTTTTTGTTTGTTTTCTAATCACAATGATCCCCTTTTTATGATTTTCTGAACATTTTTCAAATGAATCATATATTGTGATATCCTATTGAAAGTACTAAATGTTTCTGAAGAATTTTTGCTGCTTCAAGTAAGTTGTAAAGTTCTTGTCGTACTCTGAATGTTTAGGATAATAGTGCTTTTCCCTTGTTTTTCAATATTTTCCCATAGACTATTTTTTCTTCCCTTGGGAGTAAAGTGGGAATAATCTATTCTAAGAAAGAGCACTCACAGATTTTTTTTTTATTGAATAGTTATTCATAAAATTCCCAAGGTCTCATGGGCTTTCATTGACCTTGGCTCTCTGGCACTAAAATGGCTTAGCACTTTGTATTAGTCCATTCTCATGTTGCTGTGAAGAAATGCCCTAGACTGGGTAATTGATAAAGAAAAAGGGTTTAATTGACACAGTTTCACATGGCTGGGGAGGCCTCAGACATGGTGGAAGACATTTTTTGCATTAGTGTGACCTGGACATGAAGCATGTAGTCAAAGGAGAACCTTTTGAAACTTTAAGGTTCAATGACTCTCCTATTGGATTTCAGACTTGCATAGGGTCTGTAGCCCCTTTCTATTGGCCAATTTCTCCCATTCGAAATGGGCATTTTTACCCAGTGTCTGTACCCCCATTGTATCTAGGAAGTAACTAGCTTGTTATGGATTTTACAGGTTCATAAGCAGAAGGGACTTGCTTTGTCTCTGATGAGAACTTGGACTTGGATTTTGGGTTAATGTTGGAATGAGTTAAGACTTTGCTGGCATGATTGTATTTTGAAATGTGAAAACATGAGATTTGGGAGGGGCCGGGGTGGAATTATATAGTTTGGCTCTGTGTCCCCACCCAACTCTCACCTTGAATTGTAAACCCCATAATCCCCATGTGTCATTGGAGGGAACTGTTGGCAGGTAATTGAATCATGAGGGCAGTTTCCCCATGTTGTTCTCAAGACTGTGAATGAGTTCTTATGAGATCTGATGGTTGTATAAGTGTCTGACATTTCCCCGGCTGGCACTCATTCTCTCTCCTGCTGTCTTATGAAGAAATGCCTTCTACCATAATTCTGAGTTTCCTGAGGCCTCCCATACACGTGAAACCATGAGTCAATTAAACCTCTTTTCTTTATAAATGTTAAATAAAGTACCCCTTCATACTATGAAAATAATAAATATATGCAAAATAAAATCTGTAGCCTAACAGAACTGATCTTGACTCTTGATATTTTAATTATGAGAACCATACCTCTTAGGGTGAATGGGCAACCATGAGGACTCAGCACTCCCCCTATACAGACAGCCAAGAAACATAACAAAGAGATACTGCTGCAGCAGAGAAAGGAGCAGTACACTGTTTCCCTCAAAGCATTGCTGCCAATCAATATAGTTGTTACTTAACTCAGAATCTGCATTTGAATTCAGGAAAAAGAAAGTACAAAAGAGAACAAAACATATTTCTATATACTTTCAGGTAGGTGGACTCATTTTATGTTCATGAATTAAAATTTTTAATTCATTGCTGCAGTTCTTGTAGCAAGTACACATTTATTTCAAATTCTGACAATAAGTTGACTGTTAGTGATAGTTAAGTTGTAAGTTTTCATCTGAGTCTATGGATATATTTTAGGATAAAATGTGGAGATATTGTACATGTTGTTGTTATCCATATTGCATTGAGTCATTGCTGGCTTCATTACTATGGGACTTACATAACACAGGCTTCTTCAACTCCACCCTACCCCAAACCACCCCTGTATTATTCAGCTGGATGGTGAGTTACAGCTGCCTACCATTTCTAAACCATCAATAACTGGGGAAAGAGCAAGTTATTCTTCTGTTTGTTTTTTATTGTTGTTGTTTCATGGTGTCATAGACCTGAGATTATAACATTGTTAACCAGGAATTTCAAAAACTATACATAAAGAATACACTAAAGGGCCATTCCATCTACTTTGCCATAAATTACACTTTCAGAGGAAATCTCAACCAAGATTAGAATATATAAAGACATTCCATTTCATGCTGTTAGTAAATATCAGTTTCTTTTCTCTTTATTCCTGAATGCTTGTCTAAACTGATAGGCTTTGAGGAGTATCTTGAAGATTTTCCAGTGTCATTTTTATAACCCGGACATTTCATGAATGAAAACAAATATCATCTAATTAAGTAATCACCTGTGCTTGTGTCCCTTTCTAAAACAAAAAAGGATATTTGGAATAGTTTATTGATTTTATTATTTTATTAATGATGAATGCAACTCAATTCAGTAAACATATTCTATAGGTAGTTTAGGCAGACAACCAAAGCAGTTACACTGCATTCTGAAGAGACAGGAAGAGGGGTTAGGGAGAATGGAGGCCAATATCCCAAAGAGAAATTTTACACCAGCCACTGCTTAGCATGGAAGGAAATCCAGTGGTCCTGAGGGACATAAAGAATACTGGAAACAAAAGCACAAGTTTGCCCAGGGGCACCCATGCATCACCTAAACCATTACAGAGCATCAAGAACAGTGAGCCAAGAATGCCATCTCACAGCTCACCTCCACAGGGTTTTCCTTCTCCATTAATATAAATCTCCCATGTTAAAATCTATGACTTCATCGTCCTTTCCCAAGCTCAATTTGACGTAAATATCACATCCCCAACATTGATCTTGTTGTTGTGGGAAGAAGACAAGTGTCACAGAATCATAGGAAATGACCTCAGCCCAACAACCTCAAGTCTACAGAAAGAGAATCAAATACTTCAGGTCAGGACTATGCACTAGTTCACAGAGTAGTTCGTGGCAGAGTCACCCGTAAAATGTGTAGTAATAATGAAGACACTGCCGACATAGCAAACGGTGCATCTGCTTTCACCATCTTGAAGAACTATGCACCATTTACCAGAGTAGGGCATTTAGGCCTGCTGCTATGTCTGTGACTTCTTACTGTGACTTGTACTTTGCACTCTATAAAGCAAAGAGATATTTTTACTTCCTTTTTAGTTTTGTTTTGTTTGGTTTTTATCAAGCTTGCTAAAGTTATTAGCTGCTTCAGTTTGTCCTAATACAAGTACAATGCGTTCTTCTATAAAGTTAAGATGTTCTGCTGAGCAAACCAGGTTTCTAAGAAAATAGATGTTTCCTAGGAGTTACCCATTTCCTCTAAGTGTGAAATTATCTCAAAGTTAACTAATTAAGGGGTCAGCTTTTACAGTAAATGCCAAGCTTAATAATGAAAGGCTTTTCCATTCCAAGTAACTAGCCTATTTCAGACTTTACCGGAGATCAGAGCTGAGCCAACAGCTTTCTAAAACAACAACAAAAACTCAATAGACTAACTAAAAGCAAAACACAGGAGGAAAACTCAAAATTAGCATTTCTATAAAAGAAAGATACATTTTTAGCTCTTATAGAAAAAACGTTCTGGAATGTGCTTAAAAGGAGAGCATTGTGTTTGGGTTCTGAAGTCCCTATTTGGACTTCAAGAAACATTCCAGAATTCACATAAAAATAACTTTACCAACAATTTTTTTGGAGAATTCTTGGTATAAAGCATGAAGCATGCTGCAAATTCTCTGAGCAAACATCCATTCTACGTGGTAGTATTTTTATTTTTCAAAAATTAAAACATACCATTTAAGATACAAGAAAAAGTTAGTGCTTTCCAAATTTGAAGGTGGTCAGATCTCTGCTTCATTTTTTCACTCATGGAAGCATGTAATTAGGATTGAACCATGGTTATTGAATGTATTCAACTGACCATCCTGGCCATGGTTCTAGGGATTACAAATACAGCAGTGAACAAGATGGATAAGGATATTGCTTCGTAGAATTTACATCTTAGGTGTTAAAAAAAAAAAGCAACTGAGAAAAAGTTAGATGGTAAAGTGCTATGAAGAAACAAAAAAGGGCAATATAATACAGAGTGCCTGGGGGCTCCTTTAGTGTGAATGCTTACAGAAGGCCTCTCTGAGAGTATGGCAATTCCCCTGGCCTAAATGAGAGGAATAAGCCATGTAAAGGTATGAGTGAAGAACATTCTAGAGAGGAACAAATGCAAAGAACTAAAGGCAAAAATCAACCTAGAACTTTAGGGCTCAGGAAGGCATATTACTTAAGCCCAGTGACAGGGTGAGGGTAGCCTGTGAGGAGGTCGGAGGGGTGGGGAGGCTGGTGTCACACCATACAGGGCCCCCATAGTGGTGTGCTGGCTCAGTTTAATGACCTGCTCACCAGATTTGTAGCACTCACCATTTCAATATTCATGGTGTAAATAGTCACCTATCCCATGGATGATTTCAAGCTATCAAAGGTTTCAGATTTGGCTCACAAAATATCTGAAAAATCTAACAGCAGTGTGAGCCAATCTTGCAGAGTAAGGACATTGCATTGCACTTGTTTTGAGGAAACTCAAAGATTTTTTTTCAGGCTTTACCCCTCTGGTTTCCACTGAATGAACAAAGGGGAAAATCTCCATCTGACTTCTCATCAGATAAACATACACAGGAACAATTCTAGCTTTTCTCTGTCTGCTCAAGAAAATATGTGATTTACCTGATTGGTATGTCTGGGAACAGGAACTGGGAGTGAAATGCTGTGACCCTCCCATACACTCTCTTTTTCACATCTGTATGACCTCAAGCAGAGAGCATGTGGACCTGTGCAAACAGGCAGAAAAACGTTTGCAGTTGGCTTTCCCTGAAAAGGAATCAGCCTGCAATTCTGGAGGCAAATTCAGGGATAAGAAGTCATGATTCCACTGTCACCTCACAACTCACGCATGTTCTCCACTTACCATCACCACTAAAGGTGATACTTGAATCTCCATCTCTCTGTTGTATAGATCTCTCAGTTCTAAACGCACTGAGGCAGGAGTGTCGTTTTCACCCTTAGATCTCAACAGTGGTATTTGCTGAAGAGCAAAATCAACTTTAGCATGAGAATGTTCTAATCCGATTTACATTTTACATAAACAAAATGCTATGTCAGAGAGAATGCCAGAGAAAAAATTTAAAAAATAAAAGTTCTCTCTAAACAACATGTAACAGACTCTAGGATGAAAAGAAACCACCATTAAAAAGATGAGGGAATAGTGTTTCTAGCAAAGGGCAAGGATCTTCTGGTAGGAAAGAGCTTGGCAAATTCTAGTTCCTGACAGAGTCCAGTATGACTGGAATTAAATGACTGAAGGAGTTACTGGTACCTGATGAGCGTAAGAGTTGGGAAGCGCCTTGTCAGGGCTGTGTTAGCACATTTGGCACCTTCATGCAAATTGAAAAAATGTACCTTTGCAGAGAAGATACATTAGAATAAAAATGTTCTCTATGGGCAGGAAAATTAGAACAAGATGCTCCATCTACTTTGTTGATATAACCCATAATCCCTGGGACAGAACTTGGGTAGCAGCAAGCTGGCTGAGGAAATTCAAACTGCACAACATACCATATGGAAAGGAGGGAAACTTTTTATTATACGTGCAGGAGAAAGTGGATGAAGAGTTTGAGGAGGTGACTGAAACAACAGACTTCACTCATTGAAAACACTCATCTGCTTGAGTTTCACTTTGGCTGCTCTACTTAAGCTATGTATTAATCTTCTCTGTAAAATGGAGTGAGAACAGAACCAAGTTATTGAGATTGCTATTAATAAACAATGAATGATATATGTAAAATACTCACAACAGCACTTTACACATTTATAAATGTTTGCTAAGATTATTCTCTGAATTATATGCTTAAAAGGTTATCTGACTACTCTGTTGAGAATAAACTTTAAGGGACAGCGTAGAAGTTGGAAGACCCATAGGAAATCCCTTTTATTAGTCCAAGTGAAAGATGGTGGTCCTGGAACCAGCATGATATTAATGGAGATATAATTATGTAATATATAGAACATTTTATCCATGAATATTTTATATGTACCTCAGAAGATGAGAACATAGACATAGTACCACTTTCATGCCTTAAAAGATTAACAGTAATTTTTCACTGTCATCAAATATCAAATAAGCCTTTAAATATCCCATATTATCTCATAATTTTTAGTTCAAATGAAGATGCAAGCAAAATCCATGCACTGCAGTTATTTGTGATGTCTCTTAAGTGTCTTTTTTACGTAGAGATTGCCTACCTGTCAGCCAGCTTCTCTCTCTCTCTCTCTCCACACACACACACATACTCTCTTTCTCTCTCTCTCTCTCTCCACACACACACACACACACACACACACATACGCACACACATTTCCCCCCGCCCCTTACTTTACTTGGTAGAGAAAGCAAACAATTCTTTTTAGGAGTGTCTTACAGTCTGGATTTCGCTGTTGATAACCTATACCATCTTTCAGTGTGTTTCTTTTCCGTATTTTTCACATTTATCAGTACTTTCAGCAACATTCTTTGTCACTTCTAGTTTTTTTTCCAGCAGCATGTCATAGGAGGTGTGTATTTCCATCAGAAAATACACACATACACCTAAGATGTATGTATTTTTTCATAACACCATCTACTCTGTTTGCTCTCTTGCAGATGCCTCAGGAAAATCTTATAGTAATATGATTTCCTAAGATATTAAATGCTCATAGTATATTTTCTGACTTTTAAATTTGAAGTTTAGTTTAGATGACTGTAAAATTCTAAGCTCATATTTTCTTTCTTTGCTTGTATTTGTATTGTGGCATAAAATATTGCTGTTGAAAGGTTTGATGACAATTAAGTTTCTTTCCTTCATAAGTGACTATTTTTTTCTAGATGCAGAGAGACTTATTTTTATTTATTTTATTTACTTTCTAAGTCTTCTAGTTTTACCAGGATAAGTCTTGGTATTACCTGCTCTAGTTAGATTGTTTTCCAGGTGTGTTGTGTCCCTTTTTATTAAAGTATGATTTTATGTCTTTATCTCAAATAGTATTTTTGATTATAGTATTTAGCTTTTGGTCTGTCCATTGCTTTGCTTTTCCCTTCCAGTGGCAGCTACCTTACATATAAAGAGTTTTCTTTGCTCATCTTCTCTATCACTCTCTCTCAAAATAATTTCATCTCTTCTTAAAATGGCATTTTTTCTGAGTATTTATTTGCTCTTCCATTAGTTTAGGCTTCATCCCTGAAGCAGCTTCTTCTTTCATTTCTACCTCCTTCCTCAGTTCTGAAATTCTCTCTCCAATCATCTCATATTTAGTAATTTCATTTATTATTTTTATGTTGCTTGTGTACAGTTTCTATTACTTTTTAATTTGTTTTAGAATATTAGGTCACAATGTCTGACAGTATTTGTCTGCTTTGTGGACCTGGCTCCTAAAATGCCGTCACTGTCTGTAGAGGCTGATTCTACTCGCTCTCATATTCCCACTGTCATGCTTCTTCATTTTATAAAAACTTAACTTATGGGATTCCTTTGCCATCCTTTTGATTCTGATTGCTCTGTAAGATGAGAGTTCCCGTATTTTTAACAGGAGCATGTGGGCCACATTCTCTTTTTGTAGTTCTAGACGCCCCTCTATGCTCATTAAGTGTTCAGAAATAGGGCCTTGCTCCTTCCGAAATCTACATCTGCTGCTTCCTCTCCCACTTTTATCTGATTTTTATCTTTTCTTCTCCTGTATCATTCATGTTCTATTATCAATTTAGGCTCTATTTCTGGCCATTTCTCCTGACTTTGCTATTTTGTCCTGGAAAATTGCTTCGGCTTATTCTTAAGGTCTAGACTGTTCCAGTGCTATCAGACTTGCACACTGACCAGTAAGTTTGAGCCAACAAGTTTGTTTCCCAGATTCGGCTGCTGCTTTCAGGTTGGCCCAGACACATTCCACTGAGAACCTATGGGAAGTCTGAGGATTTCTTAGTTTTTGCTGTTGTCAGATCCCTTTACCCTTCTGTTACTGTGCACACAGTTATTGATAACTCATAAGATATCATGGCTGAAAGTGGTTCTTCTATGTCCCCAAGTGCTTATATTTTGAACGTTTGGAGATGGGCTATAGGTAGGAGATTTGAACAAGATTTGATAACCATGCAACAACCCCACAGTCTTCCCCTGCACTCAGTTCCGATCATCAGGGCTCTTCAGAAAGACACCGAGGAAGCTTTATTAAACCCATCGTATAGATGGAGAAAGTAAAGCTGGGAGAAATTAAGAACCTTAAATACACTCTCAAAACTAGAAAAGAGCAAAGGCAAGATTTGAACCCAGGTCTATTGGACTTTCAAATTCATTTATTCCTGCCACAAAAATATGATTTCTCTTAGCATTTGAAGTAAGACTGCACTAGATTTCTCAGTTTCTTGGTATAGAGAGAGATGAGGCTAATGAAAAAGAAAAGCTGAGTAACTGGAGGCTGGAGACTGAGTCATAAGACAAGGCTGTACAGGCCGCGGCTCCTCCTTATATTACCATGGCTGAACTAAGCTTCCACAGATGCAAAAGGAACTTGCCGTAAGACTTAGCATCCATCTGAGGATACATACATTGTAAAGTTAAAAAAAAAAGTCTTTAATGTTTTGAGTAATTAAGACAGACTCTATCTGGATGTTTTGCATATAGCCCTGAGCAGAGCAGAGAGTGCAATGCATATGCTGTTCCCAGATGTTATTTGTTTGGTTTGTAGGATTGTAATTCTATCATGGTGTAAGCTTACTACTATCACTTAAGAACAATGAGTTTGGGATGAGTGGGTCTAGGTTTAGGAAGACAGACTGGCCAGGCGCAGTGGCTCAGGCTTGTAATCCCAACACTTTGGGAGGCCAAGGTGGACAGATCTCCTGAGGGTGGGAGTTCAAGACCAGCCTGACCAACATGGAGAAACCCTGTCTCTACTAAAAATACAAAATTAGCCAGACATGAATGGCACATGCCTGTAATCCCAGCTCAGGAGGCTGAGGCAGGAGAATCACCTGAACCTGGGAGGCAGAGGTTACAGTGAGCTGAGATCATGCCATTGCACTCCAGCCCGGGCAACAAGTGTGAAACTCTGTCTCAGAAAAAAAGAGACAGACTATGTGTGAAGGCCTACTTCAGAGCCTGATTCCTGCATCAGGAGAGAGTTCATCATGCATAAAGATATCAAGTAGCAGTCAGGGATTCTGTCTCGAAGACAGAATGAACAAAGAAAATATGGATTAAATGGAAAATCCACCTAGTTACATGTCGTAAACATTTACTGGTATTATTTTTAAATTCTCTTTTAGTTAGAAAAAAAGTTGGAAAGTTTTGTGCCCACTTGCTCTACTCCCATTAAAGTCAGATTAATTATTTATGTTTAATTTATTAGAAGTTCAATATTTAATTTAAAAATCTATCCAACATATTGGTAGCATTTTAATAAATAATATCTAATAACTATTAAAGATCAATCAAAATGTACAAGATATTTAATTTCATAACAGAACCCTTTTGTGACCTCATAAACTGAAACAAAATATTGCCTATAAGCAAACTCAAAATTCTGACATATTCACAGCATAAGCTTGATTCTTTCTGAACAATTAGTGGCTGGCTGTTAGAATCTGTGACTTGGAGATTTTTTTTTTTTTTTTTGAGACGGAGTTTCGCTCTTGTTACCCAGGCTGGAGTGCAATGGCGCGATCTCGGCTCACCGCCACCTCCGCCTCCTGGGTTCAGGCAATTCTCCTGCCTCAGTCTCCTGAGTAGCTGGGATTACAGGCACGCGCCACCATGCCCAGCTAATTTTTTTATACTTTTAGTAGAGACGGGGGTTTCACCATGTTGACCAGGATGGTCTCGATCTCTTGACCTCGTGATCCACCGGCCTTGGCCTCAGAGGAAGAACAGCTCAACTTCCAAAGGTAGAAACAGTATAGTACCTGCACATTCATATCTTATTCCCAAGAGAAGTTTGAAGAGACTGTATGGGATTGTTAAAAATTACTTATATGATATTACACACTGGTAAACACGGCATTTTCCATTAACCCACCTCATTGTCTTTCCTTATTTCTCCTTAGAGCCACTGTGAAACAAGATTTTTCTTTTTCTTACCACATTCTTTCCCACCCTAGTTTGTGTATAAATTCTGACTTTCCCTAAAAACTTAGCTAATATATAATCCTTTATCGAGCAAAATTAATTCCTTCTTTTCTTGTACACCACTCCTACACACAGCACCTGGCAGATACCTATTTTTTTTAGCAACTGATTCTCCTGTCCTTATTTACATATGTCTCTCACTAAATTATAAGCTCTTTTTCCAAAGTAACTTGTTCCAATCATTGCTGTATCCCTTGCAAATTCGTGGCACAGGGATTGCATTTGCCATCTTTTCTATTTATCTCTTTAGATGAAAATGGTCTTGGGTGAGGTGTTTTCATCCATTCTTTAAGGTCTCTACTTGAAATTCTTACTTGAATGTCTAATTAGATGCTGAAAAGAGCATAATTCTCCTACTCACCTCTCCTGTCCAACTTGGTCTTTTGCATTTCAGTAAGTAGCCCCACTCCATAGAAATCTAGGGATTGTGTTTAGTTCTTATCATTTCCTCAACCAAGCACCTAATCTTTCAGAAAGTTAGTTGGTTCAGACAGCAAACTAAACTTTGAATTCATCACTACCTATATAATGCTAGTCAAAGGCACTACCATCTTTCCCATGGAATACTACGACAGTCTACAAAATGACAATCGTCAATCTTTCATCTTCTAGTCTATTTTCTTTAAGCAACCAAAGGAGCTTTTAAAAATGTAAATAAGATTACATCATTGTCCTTTTTAAATTATTTTTTAAAACAGTATCTTTTCATATCACTTACATTAAAAATTAACCTACTTATGAATTACAAATAAGGCTGCCATATTTAGCAAATTACAACACAGGACACTCAGTTAATTTGAATTGAAGATTAACAATAAAGTTTCTTAGTATAATTATGTTCTGTGTATTATTTGCGACATACTTATACAAAAAGATACTAATTGTTTATGTGGAATTGAAATTTAACTGAGCATCCAGTACTTTATTTAACAACCCTAGTTATAAGGCCCAGTAAAGTTGGGCCCCTACTAAAGTCAGAGCTCTGACTTTGTAACTTTATTTAACATTACTTTTTCCCTTATCCACTATGCAAAACTCACTTTAAAATTCTCACAGTTTTTATCATGTTCTAAGTTCTTAACCACCACACCGGTAATGCAAGTTTAGTTTCCTCTTCTAACATTTTTCCCTAGTCATTTTGATGCCTGGCTCCCTCTGATCACTCAATATCAACTTTAAATTTCATTCCTCAGAGGCCCTTTCTGATCACCTAATTTAACAGCAGTCCCTTTCATTTATTTTGTTTACAGTGCTGTTTATAATTCAGTAATTGTTTTCATTTGCTTATTTGTTGGTGGTTCATACTTTCAGCAACTTTTTTTTCTGCCATAAACCACCTTTATAAAGTCAGGAAATCTGTCTATCTTGTACAGGGTAAGTACTCCAACTTATGTGTTGAATGGAGAGGGGTGGGGGATTCAATCTCAACAGATTTTGGTTTGATTTCTAGAATCAGAACTCAAATAAAGCTTAATATGAAGACTTTGAGCCTGAGTGTCTGAATTTGGAATCCCAATTCTTACGGACTGTAAAACAATGAGAAAGTTACTCAAATTTTAGAAGCATTATTTACTTATTATTAAAATTGGGATATCAGTTCCTACCCTATATGGCTATTGTTAAGAAGAAAAAGAGATAAATTTTTGGTGCTAGCACATAGAATATACTCAATGTTAGCTACTACTATGATTCTTGTTGTTATTGCAATTCTGTGGGTAACCTAGTTTACCACTGAGTCTTTTATACACTATACGGATTCATGAGGTTTTCGATTGAGAAGACTGATGAAATATAAATATGCTTAATACGAAGTAGTTTGAGAACAAAGTGGTTGTGGAGAATACCTGTATTTCTCTCTCTACATTCTTTAGTAGTCAAGAAACAACATCAAGCATAGACAGGAGAGGAAGGTAGTAGATGGGACTTGATGCCAGAGGTAGGGCCCAGACACTGGACCAGATTGAGGACTAGCTAGAACCAGACCAGGGTGAAAGCAGCTTTCAATCAGACACAGCCATCAGTATGCCATGGCAATGGTAAGTTCCCAGGAGTTACTACTCCTTTCCATAGTAATGTCCCAATGACCCAAAAGTTACTACCCCTTCCCTAAAAATTTCTGCATAAACAGCCCCTTAATCCACATGCAATTAAGAGTGGGTATAAATATGACTGCAGAACTGCCCTGAGTTGCTACTCTCTGCCTACAGCGTATCCCTGATCTATGGGAGCAGCCACGGAGCTATAAAACTGCCTCTTCAGGCTGGGCGCGGTGGCGCGTGCCTGTAATCCCAGCTACTCAGGAGGCTGAGGCAGGAAAATTGCCTGAACCCAGGAAGCGGAGGTTGCGGTGAGCCGAGATTGCCATTGCACTCCAGCCTGGGTAACAAGAGTGAAACTTCGTCTCAAAAAAAAAAAAAAAAAGAAAAGAAAAGAAAAAACTGCCTCTTCAATAAAGCTGTTTTCTTCTACCTGTGGCTTACACTTGAATTATTTTCTAGGCATGGCCAAGAACCCCCATGTGCTAAACTCCACTTTGGAGCTCATCTAATCTGCATCAAAAGGATTATTTGGTGCCTGAGCTTTAGTTCACTTCTAAGATTGAAGTTAGTAATGCTGGAGAAAAAGTTAAAAGGAAAGAAAAAAAAGTAACCCAATGGCATTAGTGTATGGCTGGGCAAACATTGTAGGGCCACCAAGATCTGCACATCTGACTTCTGCTAACTCACTGGATGGCCATCAGGATAGCCTTTCTGATGTAGAGCACCTGAGGTTGAGCAAAGAACTACTGAAAAACTCTGAACTATTTTTGTATGAAATGTAAAGTATAGACCCCATATTAAGCAAATCCAAAGAAGTTCTCAATGCATTCTACTTTCTTAACTCTATTCAAAGTAAACCCCAGAACCCAGATGCGTTGGTATAATCTCAAAGTTAAATAAATTGGTTTTGCAGATACACAGTGATTTTAAGAGCAATCTTCCTGCAGCACAGAGTATAATAAAAAAAGAAAGAAAGAAAACAAATAAAATGTCATTATGAGATGGTAATTGTTGGAAAAATTTAGGTTTTGAAAACCAATCTTTTCTTCTCGGAATGGAGAGAGAAGAAAAGCTTTTAAAACCGCTCCAAACTGTTTTTTTTTTTTTTTTTTTTTGTTCTCTCATACCAAAACACAAAGAGACTTGTTCATTTTCAATTGAATTAAAAATAAAGTCACAGAGATTGAGGAACAATATATCAACTTTCTATTCAAAATGCGTGTTTTACTATTAGATGTAGTGTCATAAACATGATGCCATTGTAACTGAAATCAAGCTTTAGATACTCTGCCAAATGCATGTTTTTCAGTCACGCAAATAGTGTCCTTTTGAAACATGTATTTATAACTTTGAAAAAAGCATTCAAAAGAATTCTTTCATTCCTTTTTAGGTCCACTGTTTGTATAACTAACCTCATCTCAGGAATATTATTGAACTAAACATAAATGTGGCTTTCATTTTAATTATACTGCAAATTCCAATGGCTGGTTTTGAGCAGACAAATTTACCTGGGAGACAAATGGGATAATGTCAAAGGGAGATTTCTTTATCTCAACCAATCAAACAGCATTTATAGTTTCCAAAGTTCTTTCAAAATCAAAATTTTTAAATGCAATCACACAATAGAAGGAGAGAGATAGTACAGAGTGAACCTCAAAGTAGCAGTTAAAAACACAGGCAGAAATCCTGTTCATTATTAACTGGATATATCTGAGGATATAATACTTCCCACACACTCCTTTCAAAGTATATCCTTTATGTCTATGGAAGATAGTCATAATTGCCTGGGAAATTTAGTGAAACTATCCAGCTAGATAATACTAGCAATCAAGTGTCTTGGAAATATTTTCAATGGTGTAAATTTATAATCAAATTATAGGTATCATACTGACACAATAAGAATAACTCATCCATCTATATATCTATCAGTTATTTGTCCATAATGAAAGGACTATTTCTAAGGCAATTCACTAACAACTGAACATAAAGAACTGGTAACTATCAGAATATAATTAGAAAATACTGAATTATATATGTAAACTTGCAGGTGTATTCATATGCATCCAACCATGCATTACATAAAACTGTACAGGAAAATGTTTGAATTTGCAATCATGCACATCATTGGGTGGCATGTCATTAAGACTGATAATTTATTTTACATATGTGAGAGATTCATAGTTACTTCAATGACCTAAAATGCATACTAGTAATTTGCATTACTTGAAATCTCCAGTTACATCTAAAATTTAAAAAAAAAGAAATAAAATATTATTAATTGTGCTATGTCTTGTAATGCAAGCATGAATGACAATCCTCTTCAAAAGCACTGTGTGAAAAGAGTTTTTATCACAAAATCAGGCAAGACAATGAACACCAAAAGCAGGTTTCCCTAGCTTCATACCCAGGTTATTTCATGCGTTAGCAATATGAACTTGGGCATAAGATTTAGCCTCTCTGTGACCCAATTAACTTGTGTGTAAAATAAAAACAACAACTTACCTCATGTAATATCTTTGAGGAATAAATGTGGTAACAAGTAAATACCACTGGCATTTGCCACATGCTCAACATATGTTAATTTCCTTTAACCAATTTAGAAGGAAGCAAGGTTGTCACCTTCTGCAAAATGAGGAGCCAGGTTTGACTTCTTTAAAGGACACTGACAGTCAATGCAATCTTGATTTTGCATATAGTATGATTCTAATCGACATTCCAGACACTTCCAAAATCAACAACTATACTTCCCTCTCAATTATAATGCTCCAGGAATTGCATTAAAGCCTCCAAAAAGACTGAGAAGATAAGATGTAAATTGGCTTAATAAACCCATTCCTATCAGTTGAAAATACTACTACATTGAAATAATGTTTCAGGCATTATTTGGGGCACATAAAAGTCACATACAGATCACAGTAGCTTTCTCTGCATAATACAGCCCCTTACCAACACCATCACCGTCTTCTCCATCATCAACTAACCATTACATGTTGAGGGCACAGTGTTAAATGCTAGGTATCTATCTCACATTAATATGGAATGTTGAGGTTATCACTTATTTATAATAATATAACAAGTACAATCTAAACTACATACTTTCACCATCCATTTTATTATTTCTCATTCAGTCCATGGAGCACTACAGACCACCAGACTCTTGGAGATCTCGAGGTTTACATAGATACTGCCTTGCTGACACCAGATTCTTCTTGTCTATATTAACCTGCAATTTATGGTTCACCTTACAGAGAAAAAGCAGCTGCTCTTTCCCATCTGTGACAGCATATTTAATAGCACAGACTAACAAAGATCAATATGAGGGCCTTGTAGGCTAGATTATGATGTGAAAGCATTTAATGTAGAATTCCTTAATTTGGAAGATTATGCTCTACTTTCTGTAGCTTTCCCTGACATTCTCTGGACTAGATAGATATTTCTACTATGAGCTTCTACACAAGATTGATCTCCCTCTAATAAGTGATTTTAACTCTTGATTTAACGGCAGTTCTTCACCACTGGGTTGTATTCTTTGTGAAGGCATGCGGTCTACCTATCTTGTTATTCGTTTTACTCTAAAGAGCTGGCATTTGTCTTGGTTTATAATCATTGTTCAAGCATATTTGTGAAATAGATTAGAAATATAATATGTTTTCTCAAATGATTTCTCAATGATTAGAAATATCATTTCTCACATTTAGGAAAATGTTTCAACCTATGTAATTATTTTACAAACGCACACCCAAGTTTATTACTAGACTGTTTTATGTCTTCCTATGTGCAAATATATACCTGCACAGGTGCAGGGCCTGATAAAGAGAAGGAATGTCATTAATAATTTTGAATAAATTAATTGGTTAATAAACTGATCTTTACTATTTTTATTTCCTTTTTTATTTTCAAAGGTACATAGTAGGTGGAGCTATTTAAGTGGTATATGAGACACTTGGATATGGGCAAGCAGTAATAAGTGCTAATTACACCATGGAAAATGGGGTATCCACCCCCTCAAGCATTTATCCTTTATATTACAAACAATGTAATTTTATACTTTTAGTTATTTTGAAATGCACAATTACATTGTTATTGGCTGTAGTCACCCTGTTGCGCTAGCAAATACCAGGTCTTATTCATTCTTTCCAGCAATAAATTTTTTGTCCCCATTACCCAACTTTTCCCCATGACTGCACTACCCTTCCAGGCTCTGGTAACCATCCTTCGTTCTCTCTGCCTCCATGGGTTCAGCTGCTTTGACTTTCAGCACCCACAAATAGGAAGAACATATGAAGTTTGTCTTTCTGTGTGTGGCTCCTTCCACTTAACATAATGACCTCCAGTTCCATCTATGTTGTTGCAAATGTCAAGATTTCATTCCCTTTTATACCTGAATAGTACTCCATTGTGTATATGTACTACATTTTCTTTATCCAGCCATTTGATAATAGACATTTAGGTTGCTTCCAAATCTTGGCTATTGTGAATAATGCTGCAAAACACATGGGATAGCTGATATCTCTTTGATATGCTGATTTTCTTTCTTTTGGGTATGTACCCAGCAGTGGGATTGCTACATCATATTGTAAATCTATTTTTAGATTTTGAGAAACATAAAAACTGTTCTCCATAGTGATCATACTAATTTACACTCTTACCAACAGTATATGAAGGTTCTCTTTTCTCTACTTTCTTGCCAGCATTTGTTACTGCTTACCTTTTAGATAAAAGCCGTTTTAGCTAGTGTGAGATTTATCTCATTGAAGTTTCAACGTATATTTCTCTGACAATCAGTAAAGTTAATCACCTTTTCATATGCCTGTTTTCCATTTGCATATTTTTTGAGAAATATCTATTCAAGTCTTTTCCCAGTTTTAATTAGATGAATAGATATTTTTATAGAATTGTTTGAGCTCCTTGGTATCCTGGTTATAATTCCTTGACAGATGTGTCATTTGCAGATATTTTCTCCCATTCTGTGGATTGTTCCTTGATTTTGTGACTTTGTTAACTGTTTCCTTCACAGTGCAGAAGATTTCCAACTTGATTTGATCCCATTTGTCCATTTTTACTTCGGTTGCCTGTGCTTATGGAGTATTACTCAAAAGGTTTTTGCCAAGACCAATGTCCAGGAGAGCTTCCTTGATGTTTTCTTGTAGAAGTTTCATAGTTTGAGGTCTTAGATTCATGTCTTCAATCCATTTTGATTTCATTATTGTACATAGTGAGAAATAGGATCTAGTTTCATTCTTTAGCATATAGTTATTCAGATTTTCCAGGACAATTTCTTAGAAATAGTCACTTTTCCAGTATATTTTATTGGCACCTTTCCTTCAAGGTGGCAAGTTCCCTCAGGCTCCCCAGAGATGCTGTCTGGGAGCCAGATATTGAGGTTAAGAACCTTAGAAGCCAAATTAGTGGTGTGTGTGTGTGTGTGTGTGTGTGTGTGTGCATGTGTTTGAAATGGGGTCTTACTCTGTCGCTAGGCTGGAATGCAGTGGCGTGATCTCAACTCACTGCAACCTCTGCTTCCCAGGTTCAAGCTATTCTCCTGCTTCAGCCTCCCGAGTAGCTGGAACTACAGGCATGTACCAGCACACCTGGCTGATTTTTGTATTTTTAGTAGAGACAGGGTTTTGCCATGTTGGTCAGGCTGGTTTCAAACTCTGGATCTTGTGATCTGCCCACCTCAGCCTCCCAAAGTGCTGGGATTATAGCCATGAGTCACCGTGCCCAGCTCTAATTAGTGTTGTATTGTACTGCAGCGAAACCAGAGTTATATTGTATTGTACTGGCACTCAAACCACATGACATTTCTTCCTCATGTTTCTTTCCCTTTTCCATAGGCAGAGGAGCCTCTCCCTGTGTCAGTCACCACCAGCAGCCCATAAGGGGCTATGCCAGGCTGCCACCATCGATCACTTAAAGGCCAAAGGCTATTCAGTCAGCTATGATGAATGCTGCCAGGCCTAGAATTCACCCTTCAGGGCAGTGGGTTCCTGTCTGGCCCAGAGCAGGACCAGAAATGCTGACCAAGAGTCTATGCCTGGACTCAGGGACCTCACTTCTCTCCTTGGTGCTCTACCCAACTTTGGCCAAGCTGATACCTAAAGTGCGAGATAGAGTCCCCTTTACTTTTCCCCCTGCTTTTCTCAAACAGAAAGAGTCTTTCCCCATGGCCACCAAAGCTGGGAATGTGTTGGGTCTCATCTGAAACCAGCATGTCTCGGATCCCAACATCCATACCATATTATCACTGTTGATTATTCAGGGTCTGGGAACTCTTTAGTCAGAAGATAATGATTCTTTCCAGGTCTCTGCTGTGACAGCGTAGCATTGAGTTCAATGTAAACTCACTTAGTCACTGCCCTCTTCCTATTCCAAACATATGATATCTCTGCACTGCCTGGCCACTACTGGGTGCTGGGGAGAAGTGATGTAATCACTCCCTTAGCTACGCTGGCTGGTATCTTCGTAGTCTCTAGTCCACTGGCTCTGAGCCCAGCTCAGCAGTAGGACTTGCAGTCCTTGTGGCTAGACAGCCCCTCAGGTTCATTTAAGGCCCCAGATGCTCTAACCTGTAGTGTAGTTCAGCACTCTAACTCAATTCCTGACTACTGGAATGTGCAGTTCTCCTCCAGCTAGGGCTGGTTCAGATGTTCTCTGCATGGACAGATGTTAACTGAGTTCTGCTTTCCACTGTGGCTCTGCTTTCCACTGTGACAGGGCAGCACTGAGTTCATTGCAAAGCCTCACAATCTCTGTACTCTCCCTCTGCCAAGCACACAGATTCTCCAAAGTGTGCAGCTATTGCTAGGGAATTGGCAGGGGCAGGGGGGAGTGTGTCTGCAATTCAAGACTGTCTTTCCAGCCCTCTTCAATGTGTCTTTCAGCAATATTAAGTTAAAACCAGGTACTATGATTGCTCACATGATTTTTGGTTCTTGTGATGGTACTCTTTGTGTGTAGTTAGTTGTTAAAATTTGGTGTTCCTACAGAGGGGATGAATGGTGTAGGCTTCTATTTGGCCATTTGCTCTGCTGTTCCTTTGTATTTTTTAATGAAACTTTATTTAGGAGTAAAAAGCCCCTGTGTCATGCAATAGATTTCTATTCTGTTCTTGACTGAAGTTGAAGCCTTCCAGTGGTCAAACTTCCTTTTTTTCGTAATTTACATTGCATAGTCCATAAAACTTGAAAATATAAATGTGTGAGAAGATTCCTCTACATCAATGTATTTTAAAGGTAAGTTGTGGCTTGTTTTGTCTCTTGCTAAATGTTTATGTAACATTAGCTTGATACTTAGCATTCTTCTGTTAAAGTAGATACTGTATTGATTTAAATAAACATTTCTGTTTAAGTGCTATGTATTCATAGTCTTGTTCTTAGAAGTTTTCAATTAAAATGCAAACATTTCAAAACATTTCCTATATCTTCAAGGGCCATCTCACAGTTTTGTTTTGCTTTTAATTCCAAGTGGATTTTATCTTCTCATAGGCCTATGTTAAAAGATACCAGACATTCATAACAGGTGTCATAGTTCATAAAGTTACATTAAGAAAGCAAAGAAAGAATGTCCTTCCCTGGTTCAAGAGGCCATTTGTGTAAGTTTTGATTTGGTCAGACATAAAGAACAACCTGGTCATCTTTCTTAATGTATTTTAGTTGACCACAGGCACTATGATGAGAATTCATGCTCAGATCATTTTTTACTTTGAGCTCCAGATCTCTTATGGCCATTTTTACATACTCCATCTGGTTCTGAAATCCAAAACAGCCATCTATATTTGAACACGGAAATCTTGTGTTGAGTATTTCCTGCAAGACCATGTGGGAGATGAAATATCCAGCCCAAAGATTAGAGTCCATCAGGCCCAGTAGCATGAGGAATCAACAACGTGGCCCACGGAAATGGTAGAAGAATCAAAAGAAGCTGACTCAGCTAAGCTCTAAAGAAATTCTCAGAAGTTGCCAAAGGAAATTAATCAAAAATGAATTGAAACTCTGTAAATTATTTATGTCTGCTTTCTTTGATATGCCTATGCAGTTTTAACACCACACAATATTTTATCACTGAGATCTGTAGCTCTCACACAATTTTAAAGGGTTATCTTATCTCTGCTGGGTTAAACTAAGATGCCTTCTGTTAAGCAAGTTAGAATCACATTCTAGAACCTGCAAGCTAAGCCTGCCTAACTCAAGGACTAATTAACTTAAAAAACAGAAAAAGCCAGCTTTGAAAAAATGTCCAAAGTCCTTTGAGGAAATGTTTTTTGATTACGTGTAGATAACCATGAAGCTCTTCTTGCTAGCTACATTAAACATAGTCTAGCAGTGATCCCACAAATACCTTCTTTTATGCTACCAGATCTGTGATTTATACTGAAGAAAAAGTATTCAGGGGTACAGGGGACCAAAATAGCAGATTCCAGTGAATGAGATCTGAAACATTTCTTTATAATCAACTCTTCTTTTTTCTTGTTTTTTTGAAGTTATGGTTTAAGCTAGGCAAAGCTAAGCACCTGTTGCTTAGTAATGAACTAGGAACTATAGATTAATATTAGTTTACCTTTCTTTATACTCAAATAGTTTGTGTGCTACTATGAATAGTATATCTGTTTATACAATTGTCATTCCCAAAAGCCATAGTAGAAAACCTGCATATGTACACAAAGTCAGTTCCTGCCAATTATTAAATTGTCCACAAATTATTTTCAGGCACTCAAAAAGCCCATTCACTGGGCTGTATTTTCCAACTTGAAAGGCAGTATCTGACTTCAAGGAGGCAATAGTAAACTCTTTGGGCAATTCCTACCACTTTGCTGCCATTGCTATTACCTGGGCTTCTGGTTCCTAAAACATTCTTTAAAGGTTTCTTCTGTTATTATTTTTTTAATATTGTTTTCTATCTTCTCTCATTGCATTATTCTCTTCTCCTTTTACCCTTTTCTGGATTTGCAAACCAGCTTCTTACTCTCACCATTCACTGGGTTCATAAAAATGCTTTCACCCAATAAGTCCTAGTTTATAAAGAGTTTCTTCATTTGCTTTGGTGAAGTGCCTACTGGCATTTGTTGACTTTCGAGTCTAATTATGTGGTAGTTTACTGGCATTTATTGAATGCACTTAGTAAACCCTATTTTAGCTTTATTAGGCAGTAAATTTGTTAATTTAGCACAACCTTTTGCTTTCTTGGCTCGGCATCTTAGATTAATAATTGCTTCCCTATAATCAATGGATTTACTCATTTACTAATAAATGCTCCTTTACCCTCCTAATTGTAGATCTTCATCTTTATTTAAAAGCCAATTTTGGAAAAATAGCTTCCTTGCTTCTTTAAATTTAGACACTTAGTAGAAAATGGCATTTCCTTCATCTAATAAGCATTATTGAGTGCTTAGCTGGTTTTTACCATTATGCTAAGTACTATGGAGAAAACAAGGCAGTCTCAGACACTATCTATCTTCAAGGAAAATCTTAAGCTCCCATCCTTAATGCATCAGTGGTGCTATGTCCTGTATCTGAAGTGTTTTATGTTATCCATGGTGCCTACTTGGTCATCCTGGCAGATGTATCTATTCATCTCTTTCTACCTTCAAGAATCAAGTTCATATCTGATCTTTTGTGTTGTGCTCCCTCCACCCAGGGAAGGTCAAATTAATTTTCTCTCATGAGCTATATTTCCAAATCATTTTCTAAATACCGTTGAACATACTGATTAATAGTTAAGCATTAATAACTGTTTCTATAAATTTCAGCATTCCCATAGCTTAGCTTGGAGAAAAATACATGCCTCTGTAAGTCAGAATTCCAGAGGCTAAAACTAGCTTCATAAAATCTATAGTAAAGCTCCAACTACATTGGAGGAATAAAGGAAGCATGATCACTGGGCTTTGAAGCAGCTCCTGGTGGCACATAGCCCACCCTGAATAGGTGGCTAGATTTTAATTGTCAGCCAAGAAAGGCTGGACCACGAGGTAAAAGAGATCTGGATCCATCACTCTCAGGTACTTTGACCTGAGGCAAGTTAACTTTTCTCGGTGTTACTTTTTTATGAATATCAAAAAAGAAATAGAATTAATGCTTGCTCAGGGTAACTTGCAGTGAGAAGACCCTCTGATTCTATTACATGGGATTGGGAAAGTACACAAACATCTATGTAAAATACAACAAGTCTTAGTGAATGTAAAAATGTTCTGATGTAGGCAATATGCATTAGATAAATTTATCAGGGAAAGAGTTTGGAATACTTGAGCCAAAGTCAATTACAGTTATTGTAAAATTTTCTAGATGATCCAAAGTGATGGACTATAAACTGCATATGCAATGTGAATAGTCATTAACCTTCCTCAAGCAGACAGGTCCCCTGGTGTATTAACACTAACATAAAGGATCCTGAAGTGAACGTTTACATCAACTGTTTTTCCTAGAACATTCCTCGTCATCGCCAGGTGTGTTGATTTCAAAGTCACTAGATATTACAGTGCATCAGACTGAACAAAAGAAAAAGTAGGTTCATAGTAAGAATACAAAGTATAATTATCTTTTCTCCATCAAATTTTCTGGAAAAGAAAAAACCTATGGGCAGATTAATATCAAAATTGTTCTAATATAAAGTTATAGTTGATGAGAAAAGTAGTGAGAAGTGAGTCATAGTGGCTAAGGGAATAGCAAGACTTTCCGGGATGAACGGGGACATCAAATACCTACTAGAAGCTAAAGTTACTCAGGAAAATATGCAAATCAGTATTCTCTTTTCATAATGTCAGAAATCCAAATTGTGAGGGCAGAATCTGAATGAAGCTAGACCAATATTCTGGGAAGACAAATAGTTTTACAATTGTGATTCAGAAGATACCCTATAATAAATGATGATGACATTTTTTCTCCATAGCTCAGGCTGGTCTCCACAATATGAATGTATAGAAGTTCAATTTTGAAAGAGGCTCTTCCTTCCATGCACTAGCAGTTTGTACCTGAAAACATTCATGACTGTGGTCTCAGAAGCTGTTCTAAAGTTGATCCAAGAGGTCACTGGGAAATTAAGACAGCAAGTAGCTAAATTTTCTGTTCATTATCCAATTTGGGACACAAAAAACTACAATTCCTTTTCTGCAGTCTTTAAAGAAAGCATGAGTCATGAACTGCCATTATCATAAAACAAAATTAAACACGCAGTGCAACTGCAAACAAAGAAAAAAACAGATTTCTCAATAGGCCACAGACGTCTTTTAGCACTTACTCTGTTTCTAATAGGCAAGAACCGGCAGCACTACTTTAACAACTAATTGATAGAAGGCTGCAGAGCAGATTAAAATACTTTCTTACTGGGACATCTCAAATACGAACTAATTTAATATGTGAGGAGTCTTTCTACTACAAAATGGTTCCCAAAATAAGCTACATATCTCAGTCCCTTGAGTACTTTTTTAAACACACAGATTTCCAGGTTCCACTTTAAAACAATTGAATAAAAACTCTGAAACCAGGACCCAGAAGTCTGCATTTTTCAATGTTTTTCAGAATTTGAAAGCAGTAAGTTTAGCACCAGCTCAGCACCAGAACTCTGGTGACTGCTACTGATCTATTACATTAAATATAAAATGAAAAGAGCTATGTTGATTAAAACAATGCTCATTTTATTTCCCATCTATATGTATGTCCAAACCCACCTAATCTAACATAAATCATAAGAATGAATTTCTACTAAGTTACAGAAATAAAAATGTTCATGTTAAATTCTCAAAGATTTGGAGCTCTCTTTTAGAGAACACTACAATTTGAGACACCCTGCATACAAACAAAATAATAAAGTGGTTGACTAGAATAAAACGTAAAATATAACCTCAAGAAAAATATAACAATTTACGGGAAAAAGAGAAGAAAACGTAACCAACAAAAAGTAAAATAAAATGCTACAAAGACCTTTGCCCAGAGTTTCACTCTATCATGCTGACTCTTGTCTTTCATCCTTGGGTGTCTGCCTTTGTTGAGGCAGAAGAGCACCAAGTGGGCTGACTAATAGAATGGCATTTGGATTGGAAGCCTGGATTACTTCTTTAAATAAATAATACTCTATGCCTACTATGTGCCATGCTCTGTGCTGAGTGACGGATATAGACTAGTGGTTTCTACTAGGAGCAGTTTTTTCACTCTGGGGACATTGGGGAATATTTGAAGAACTTTTTGCTTGCCTTAGCTATTGGGAATGTAGGTTGGGATGCTACTGGCATCTAGTTGGTAAGACCAGGGATCCTGCTACACATCCTACAATGCAAGAGATAAGCCCATACAGCAAAGACTTACGTGGCCCTAAATGTCAGTAGTGCCAAGGTTGAGAAATCCTGGTATAGACTGAATAATAAGCAGATATGTTATTTTCCCTTATTTATTTAAAACAGCTTTAAACATAAAAATATACAGCAAAATATTGCCAAAAGTGCTTTGAAGAAAAGAACAGAAATTAGTAGAACAGAGAGGTAACACTAGAACTACTTGTTCATCTTGTCAACGAAAAAGAAGAGTCCAAAATTTGAGGTTCTCAAATTTTTGTTGAATTAATATAACCTTTTGTATTACCCATTAATTATAACAGCCTATAATGTGAAAATATTTTTCTTCTAACTCCTTTTACCACCTTTTCCTTTGACTGGTATCAGCCCGCGTGAGAGTGGCATACCTAAAATGTTCTTTCAACTTCACCCTAATTCCAGCCTCAGTAGTCATACCTCTGTCTTGACCCATTAGGCAGCTAGCACCAAATTCCATAGACTGGATAGCTTATAAACAAAATAAATTTGTTTCTCAGAGTTCTGGAGGCTGGGAAGTCTAAGATCAAAGTGGTGGTAGATTCAGTGTCTGGTGAGGACCTGCTTTTGGCTTCATAGATGGTGTCATCTTGCTGTGTCCTCCCATGGTGAAATGGGCTAGCAAGGTGGCTGGAGTTTCTTTCATAAGGGCACTAAGACATCACCTCCAGATACTATCACCTTGGGGGATAAGATTTCAACATAAGAATGGATGTGGGGGGGGCAAACATTCAGACCATCGCACCCCCAATGCCTTCCTTGACTTGCTGCTCATGCCTCTCTACAGCACAGATGGGGCTTGGTGACATAGTCTGGTCTTTTCAGAGTAAAGGTCAGTGACTGGGAATTGGGGAGCGAGATATTCTCTGATGACATTAAGGTGATATGTGGCATGTATAATGACAGTGGCAGAAGAGACAGTCATTTATATGGCAGATGTCTAAGTTCACAGAGGCCTTTAGCACCTTCAGGACCTTTTGACATCTTCTCACACTATTTCTGGGTAGAACACTATCATTTTCCTACAAAGGAACCGCTTCTTCACTAGGGGTCTGAACTGTCTGGCTCTGGGGAAAGGTGTAGGCCTAAGCAACCAAAGCCAAGGGTACTCAAGTCTGGAACGCTGGCCAGAATTTTTAAAGAAGAAGGATTTTATTGTCATTGCCATTGCTGACTGGAAAATACAGAGCCTGGATTTGCTGGCAATTGTCTTTCCACAAAGAAAGGAGCGCCTTCCTGAAAACAGGACAATTCAGAGGGAAATAAAGCAGGGTACTGTATCAATGACATTATTTAACTCCCAGAATCCAACAATGCCTGATACCAGAGAATCTGGGTGAATGTGTCAATTTGACTTAACTCATAGGGTGAATAAGTAAAATTGGACACATGCAGTCTTGAGCTAGACTCCAATCAACTTTATAGATAAATCAGAGAGTCTTGCCATTTATAATTTCATATTTATTAGGGGAAATAAAGTTGATTGTGAGCATTTACCACGTTTTAGTTGTTATCCCTAGATATTGCCTATCTTCATTTTATTAAACACTAGGCTTAGTAGCTCCCTCAAGGTAAAAGAATAAGTAAATGATGAAACAGAATTTGAACCCAACAATTTCTGATTCTTGAGCAGATTTTATTCTATGTTATGTTGTCCTTTTGTGATTATCATAAACATATTTAATGCTAATAATATAGGATTAATATATCACCATGGGTACACAGCAGGAAAAATTTAACTCTGATTTTGAAAATGTTTCACAGACTAAGTGTTGAAGGTTAACAGGGTGTAGAGGGGAGAAAATTTGGAACAGCATCTTTTAAGGAGACTATGTGGTGTTTACTGGCCCTTGGGCCAGGCATTGTTCTAAGACATTTTCTGTATTAACTCATTTATCTTCTCAGTAACCCTATCAAGTGATTCTTCTTATTATCACCATTTTTCAAGATGACATAGGGCATGGAGAGGTGAAATAATTTACCCTCATGAGCCTTTGCAGGACTAGGATTTGAACTCAGAATGTCTAGCTTCAGTGCTCACAGCTTTAACTGCTTCACTCTATTGCCTTCCATATGACTATTCACAAATGACGATAAGTGATAGGGCCATCAAACCATGACAAAAAATAATCATATGTGATGACTGGGTATCAGTTCAATATTTGCTTGTATACAAATCTAACTCATTTTTAAATTGCTCACAGATGGCTTATAGAAATTTATTTTTCTAAATACTTCATTTAGGATTTCTAATTCTACACGCTATAGATTGCACATGTTTGACAGAAAAGGACAATTATAAGAGTTAATATAATGTAGCTAAAGCTTAATGCTTAAATAAAGAACAAAGGCAACTCTTTGACAAAGAGTTTCAGTCCTCCTGTTAAATGAAAGCATAAGACATGGTTTTTCTTAAGTAATATTATGTATATATGTCTGTGTATGCATCATGAGTATATACAAGCATACACATACTTATATATAAATAGATACAGATATATACACAATGAGATGTAATTTTCATTACCCTTTTATGTACAGCAGACTACACTTGAAAAAGGAGAAATAAGTTCTAATGATTTCAGTTGAACATGCTTTTTCCTCAAAACGTGGTACAGAAATAGTATACCCCATATAAAAGCCCTATAGACAAATTCCAATCAAAACAACCAAAAATCTCACATTTAATTAACTCTACTATTCCTATAACAGAAAACTTTTACAAATAATTAGATGAATATAAATAAAATAAAACACAAATTAATGTAATTATAATATTTGTAATTTATTAAGAGAGAGTATTGGGTACTATAAATAAGTAGCTGTATCACCGTAAGAAAAAGAAGCAAAAAAATATGATACTTGTTCTCACTAGTTATCTAATACACATTAGCAATTAGGATAAGAAATTGCATCAAAATACAAACTGTGTGTCTATACAGACTGTGTGGTATTAAAAATAGCAATTTTAGTATTCAGGACTTACATGCAGAAATTTGCTCAACTGCAGAAAGATACATGTGCATGTATGTTCAATGTACATGCACGGTTACAGCACTGCCTTCATAGAACCATACTGGAAAGATTACCAAATTATCTACCAATTTGATCTAATTATGTAAACTCTGTAAGAAATTTAAATGGAATACTATTTAGTCAAAAATAATGTTACATGTCTGCATACATGGAACCAGAAAGATATCCACAATACATTCATCACAAGGAAAAAAGTTAAATTAAGGAATAATATGTATTTTATGAACCCATCTATACAACAATCTACTCATAAATCTACATGTTTATATATCAATAGGGCAATAACTGGGAAAGATATGTTAGAAGTGACCTACTTTGAATATTTGAATTTTAGGTAATTTTAACATCTCCACACTTCTCTGACATTTGTGTTTACCTTGAGCATATAATTGAGTATTTTTATTTAGCAATTATAATATAGAACTTCTTTTGTAAGATGCAGAACTTTGATATTTTTTGTGCCTAACTTAAGTGAAATTGTATTGATTTTGATCTAGGGAGAAAAGAACAAGCATCTATTAAGTAGCTATTCTGTGCTTGGGCACTGGCCCATAATCATTTCATACGCTCTCACAGTTGGACTTCACATCAATACTCTGAGCAATGGAGGATTATACCTACATTAAAATGAGGAAACTAATGCTAAGAGAACTCCAGTAAATTAGTCAAGTTCACACAACTGGCAACTAGGCAACGATACCAGAATTCAAACCCAAGTTACTTTCCCTTACCAACATACCACACAGAGAAGGAAATATATCAAACCAAACTAAACCGAATCATAAAGCAGTTTTTTTCTATCACTTGATTTGTTTTTTTATTTCAGCTTACCAATTATTCTGAAAGAATATTAAGAGATGTAGATGGTTTCTGTCAGTTAAGATTTTTACATAATATATGCAATAATGATAATAATAACCAGCGCTTATTAACCAGGTCTTTTTCAGGAAACTGATATGTATTAATTCATCTAATTTTTACAGGTAGCCTAAGAGTTATGCATTATATATAACTATCAGTGTGGCATAATAAGGAAACTGTAGCATAGAGTAGTTAAGTAACCCACAAGGTCACATAGAAAGTAGGTGTTAAAGCCAGGATTCCATCCCAAGTAGTTAAACATCAAACTACTTGGACATTATAGTTATGAGCTCATAACTATAACCCTGTGCTCCATTCATATAGCTAAGTAAGTTCTGACCCTTTGGCAGGAGTCATTTTTGAGAGCTATATGTTTATCTCATTATGCTATCATTCTTCAAAATAAGTTAAAAGTATCTTTTTAGAAATGGTTATCAGGGAGCTGGGTATAGCAGCCTGCACCTGCAGTTCTAGCTCCTCGGGAGGCTGAGATGGGAGGACTGCTTGAGCCCAGGAGTTGAAGTCCAGCCTGAGCAAAATAGAGACTCCATATCTAAAACAAACAAACAAAACAAGAGAAAGAGGCTTCAGGGTTATTTCACTAGCTGCATGTCTCCTGGGTATATACAGTCACGTTTGTGCAGACTGATGATACGGAGTTCTTTCTCATTTCTTCTCCTTTTCGTTTTACACAGCTCATCTGTACACACAGACCTCTTCTCTCTCACATAATAGCTAAGAGTGAAAGCACCACTGGTAGACGCAATCTGCTGTTGCTGTTGCCTTTTCACTTGCTAGTCGGTGGATGTACAGGCTGAGCAGTGGGGAGGGAACCTCACACACATAGTCAGAAAACGACAGGCCTGAAGTTAGTTCATTGCCCACTGCCTGTTAGCCTACTGAGTCATAATGTGGTGACCGGGGAAGAATGAGAACTGTAGAATGTCACAAATTGAAGACTACCTATGTCCAAAGAGAAAATACCAATTTACATATGAAAAGATTACCCTCTGTTGACACTTCAGAACAAGGCAGTAATTGTTCCTTGAAAGACTGCACTTAGAAGCCATTAGCAGCCATTAATAAAGAACACGCTCCTTGTGTTTTCTGTACATTGAAATTTCATACCAGGAAGCAACACTTAGTTAGCTCCTTCAAATAAATTCCCATCTGATTCAGAACTTAGACTGATAAATATTTAGACTGTATATTTCAGGACAAATGTAAAGAAGATTTAGGACATACGTATAAGAATTCTGTGTAATGCTCAATATATTAAAGTCACAAAAGGTAACAAATAATAATAATAATTTTACATTTCTGAGTTTTAAAGTATAAGTCCTACCTTACCAGTGATTTCAATTACTTGCAGTATAGTACAAGATATATTGAGAGACCACATTCTCATAACTTTTATGATAGTGTATTATTAAAATTTTTCTTTTACATTACTTAAAGTAGTTAATCTCTTACTGTGCCTAATTTATAAATTAAACCTTTTCATAGGTATTTATGGATAGGAAAAAAACACTATATGTTTATATATATATATATATATATATATATATATATATATATACACACACACACACACAAAAATGGAGTTCTCTACTATCTGTGTTTTCAGACATCCACGGGGATCTTGAAACAAATGCTCATTGGTAAGCGGACACCACTGTACCCCAAACCAATCATTAAGTCATATTTGATGTTTTCATATGACAACAATATTGAAATCTGTAATAAAAATTTTCTGCACATACTGATGGTCACAAAGGGACATGGGTCCAGAATGAATTCCTATCAGAAAAAGACATTCCCAAATGTGTTTCCCTTTAGTATTAATCTGGTAAGTACTCCTGGTGTCCTGCTGTGCCTACCGGGCTTGAAGCCAGGGCTGACTTCTCTAGGGGAAGTGAAAGAAGTATGGGCAATTTTTGACACACAGTAGATTGGGTCATAGGACTCAAACCACCAGAAGCTTACCTAGGGATGCAAAATTAAAATGAATGAAGCAATTACAGAACGGCAGAAAAAGTGTATAATTAACCTTAGTACTCCTTCTCTCAGTTTGACTTATTACCCAAATGGTTAGTCGCATTGAGCTAACGTTATTATAACCAGAAATGTTGAATATATCAATCCTATAGCATGATTAAAAATATCTTTTTTTCTTAAAGGCATCACAAAACATTTTCTGATTAATGAGTTTTTAAATGGTAATGTAAAGGAATGTGCCAAACTCACTACATTCTGATGAACTAGTATAAAAATTATTAGACCAGAGGAAAAAAAGGTCAAATAATTTTATCATCTGCTTTATATATAAAGCTTATTTCTTTCTGCATACATATGTGTGTGTGTGTGTGTGTGTGTGTGTGTGTGTGTGTTTAGATAAGGTCATGTGTCTCATAACAATGAAGATACCTTCTGAGAAATCCACAAACCTACATGGAATAACTTACAACACACCAAGGCTATATGGTATGGCCTATGCCCCCAGGCTACAAATCTGTATAGCATATTATTATACTGAAGCCTGCAGGCAGTTGTAACACAATGCTATTTATGTGTCTAATCACAGATAGGGGAGGCTGGCCAAGATGGCCCATTAGAAGCCAGTGTGTGCTGCTTTCACAGAGGGAAACAGAAGGGGTAAGTAAATACAGCAGCTTCAATTGAACTATCCAGGTACACATATTGGGATTCATCAAGAAAACAACTCAACCCAAGGAGGAGGGAGAAAAGCAAGGCAGGATGACTGTCCACCTCCGGGCAGCACAGAGCCAGGGGGCTTCCCTACCAAGGGAAGCAATTAGTGAGAGAGCAAGCAACCCTGTGGACCCATGCTTCTCGATTGATCTTTGTGACCCTCAGGTCAGGAGATCCCCACATGAACTCAGTCCCCTAAGGCCAAGACACACATGGAGTCTTCGCAGAGCAGTCACTCAGACAGAAAGAGAGCCCTGGGAGCATTAGATATCCAAACTCCCTGGCAAAAGTAGCTGCAATTCTGGCAAAGTGGGAGGTTAAAAACCCGTACTTACCCCTAGGAAAGGGGCTGAATCCAGGAAGCTGAGCGGTGACTGTCCGCAGACTCTGCTTCTGCAGAACTGCTCAGGATAAGACCCACTGGCTTGGAACTCCAGCCAGTCACTAGTAGCAGCATTACACCTCCCTGAGATGGAGCACCCAGAGGGAGAAGTGGGCTGCTGCCTTTGCGGTTTTTCAGTCTTAGCTATTGTTGCCTTTAGTGAAGCTATCCTATGGAAAAGTGACCAGACTTTTTTTTTTTTTTTTTTTTAATGCAGGTTCCTGACCCCGCTTCTCTTCACTGGCTGGGACCTCCCAGCTGGGGTCACCAACCACCCTCACCAGTGTTGTCCATCTGGCAATGGTTCTGAGCCTCCTTGGGATAGAGTTTCCAGCGGGAGGGACAGGCTACTGTCTTTGCTGTTTCACAGGCATAGCCATTGTTAGTTACCTGTAGGCTCTAAGGAATGATAGGAGATAAGGGACTGAAACACTCCCTTGGCACAGCAGCTCTACAGAGAAGCATCCAGACAGCTTTTTCACACAGGTCCTTGATTCCATTTTGCTTCACTGGGTGGCATCTCCAAATCAAGGTCTATAATTATCCCTGTTGGTGTGTTCAGGCCAGCAACAGGTCCATACCTCCCTGGGATGAAACTCCCAGAGGGAAGGGCAGGCTGACAACATTGCTGTTTTACAGCTTTCACTGCAAATGCCTTCAGGTGCTGGAGAATTCAAGTTAACTAGGGACTGGAACAGACTTCCAGCATACTGTACCAGTCTTAAAGAAAAGTGACCAAACTGTGTCCCCAGTCTCGTATCTCCTCATTGGCAGGTCCTCCCAGCCTGGGTCTCCAGCCACACTCACCATAGCGACGGAGCCAGAAGCATCTCTGCAACTTCCTTAGACAGAGCTTCCAGTGGGAGGGGCGGGTTGCCATCTTTGCTATCTTACAACCTTTGCCCTTGCTGTCTTGACTCTGGAGAATCCATGGGGACCAGGGACTTGTCGAGACTCCCAGCACAGTTCACCCACCTCATGGGAAAGTGACCAGTCTATTCTCCACGCAGGTCCCTGTCCTCTTTCTCCTTCATGGTCAGGGCTACCTGACCTAAGACTAAAGCACAACCACTCTGCCCCCACCCAAACACTTCAATTAGAGTGAGCCCAACAGTGAAAGGAACACTCACATGCAGAGATGAGAATCAATGCCAGAATGCCAGCAACTCAAATGGCCAGAGTGTCTTACATCCTTCAAACACCTAAATTATTTCTACAACAGGTTTCTTAACCAGGCTGAGTTTGCTAAAATGAGAGAAATAGATTTCAGAATATGGACAGGAACAAAGATCATTGAGATTAAGGAGAGCAGCAAAACCCAATCCAAGAAAACTAAGAACCACAATAAAATGATACAGGAGATGACAGGCAAAATAGCCAGTGTAAAAAAGAACCTAACTGATCTGACAGAGTTGAAAAAACATTTCACAGTGTACTCACAAGTATTAACAGCCTAAGAGACCAAGCTGAGAAAAGTGTCTCAGAACATGAAGAGTCGCTCTCTGAAACTGACAGCCAGACAAAGATAAAGAAAAACAAATAAGAAATAATTTTTAAAACTCTAAAAAATATGGGGTTATGTAAAGAGGCCAAATCTACAACCCACTGGCATCCCTGAAAGGAACAGAGAGAAAGAAAACAACTTGGACAACGTATGTTAGGATGTCATCCATGAAAACTTCCTGAACTTCACTAGAGGCCAGGAGTCAAATTCAGGAAATACAGTGAACACTTGACTTACTCTACACAAGAAGATCATCTCCAAAACACTTAGTCATCAGATATTTCAAGGTCAAAATGAAAGAAAGAATGTTAAAGGCAGCTAGAGAGAAAGGTCAGGTCACCTGCAAAGAAAATCCTGTCAGTCTAACAGTGGATCTCTCAGCAGCAAACCTATAAGTCAGAAAAAAACTGTGCCTCTATTCAACATTTTTCAAGAAAAAAATCTGCAACCAAGAATGTCATATCTGGTCAAACTAAACTTCTTCAGGGAAGAAGAAATAAGATCCTTTTCAGATAAACAAATGCTGAGAGAGTTAATTATCATCACACTGCCTTGTAAAAAATCTTAATAGTAGCACTAAACATGAAAAGAAAAACAATTACAAGCCAATACAAAAATATACTTAATTACCCAGACCAGTGACACTATAAAACAAACACACAAATAAGCTTGTATAATAACCAGCCAAAAATGCAAGGATCAAATCCACACATATCAATACTACCCTTGAATGTATATGGGCAAAATGCCCCATTTAAAATCCATGGAGTGGCAAGCTGGATAAAAATGCAAGACCGGATGGTAAGCTGTCTTCAGACGACCCATCTCACACACAATGACATCCATCGGTTCAAAATAAAGGAATGGAGGAAAATCTTTCAAGCAAATGGAAATCACAAAAATTAGAGGTGGCAATCCTAATTTCAGACAAAACAGACTTTAAAATAACAAAGTTCAAAAAAGGCAAAGAAGGGTATTACATAATGGTAAAGGTTTTAATTCAACAGGAAGATGTAACTAACCTAAATATACATGCATCTAACACAGGAGCACCCAGATTGATAAGTTCCTTGTGCTGAGAAGACAGTTCTTGTGCTGAGAAGACAATAAAATGAGCTATACTCAAACTTGAGGAACTCAACTTAAATACTCACACTTACCCACACAAAGAATATTATTTATATATGGTGGATTATTTGAGCCAACTTTAAATAAATGTTGACTACAAAAACATATTTTCAACACATTGCAATGTGATTCTTTTTGCTCCATCAGAACAATGTATGCATAATTTTCTCATCAATTCATATCACATATTAGTATGGTTAATGATGTATTCTGTCTTCCTTCAACAAGACTGTATATTGGTACATGCCTTATTCTTCTTTGTCTTCCTGCCACATTTTAAGGACAACATATATATTTTGCTTTACGTGATTTTGTTTATGGGAGATTTTAGAAAATAAAAATGTATTTAAAACATGTATATTAGTTAAAGTTTAATTTTGTTAATGAGTAAAGAATTTATGCAATCGATAAGAAAATTACTAATACTTCAATAAATAATATAGCAAAGGACAAACACAGGCAATTCACCAAAAAAAAAATATATAACTGAATAACAAAAATGAGAAAATGTTAATAAAAAAAATAAATGGAAGATAAAATACCATTTTTATTTTCAAATTTGCAAGAATTTTTCAACTCATAATATATTGCAAATATACAATATAATATTGGTCGAGGATTCAGTGAAAGTTGCAGTTTCATATCTTTTAGAGGGGTATAAATTTATAACATTTAAGGCAAAATTTGTAATATATATTCATATAGTTTGGCCATGTCTCCATCCAACTCTCAACTTGAATTCTATCTCCCAGAATTCCAATGTGTTGTAGGAGGGATCTGTGTAGGGGTGTGTAATGAATCATGGGAGCAGGTCTTTCCTGTGCTATGCTCATGATAGTGAATAAGTCTCAGGAGATCTGATGGGTTTATCAGGGTTTCCACTTTTGCTTCTTCCTCATTTTTCTTTTGCAGCTGCCAAGTAAGAAGTTCCTTTCACTTCCCACCATGATTCTGAGGCCTCCCCAGCCATGTGGAACTGTAAATCCAATTAAACCTCTTTTTCTTCCCAGTCTTTGTTATGTCTTTATCAGCAGCCTGAAAATGGACTAATACAGGAAATTGGTATCACTAGGGTGGGACACTGCTGAAAAGAATCCTGAAAATGTGGAAGTGACTTTGGAGTTGGGTAACAGGCAGAAGTTGTAACAGTTTCAAGGGCTCAGAAGAAGACAGGAAAACACAGGGAAGTTTGGAACCTCCCAGAGACTTGCTGAATGGCTTTGTCAAAAATGCTGATAATTATATGAACAATAAGGTCCAGGCTGAGGTGGTCTCCGATGGAGATGGGAAACTTGTTGGGAACTGGAGCAAAGGTGACTCTTGTGTTTTGGCAAAGAGACTGGCAGCATTTAGCCCCTGCTCTAGAGATTTGTGGAACTTTGGACTTGAGAGAGATTATTTAGGATATCTGGTGGAAGAAATTTCTAAGTAGCAAAGCATTCAAAAAGTGACCTGGGTGCTGTTAGAAGCATTCCATTTTAAAAGAGAAACAGCATCAAAGTTCAGAAACTTTACAGCCAGATGATGCAGTATAAAAGAAAAACTCATTTTTTTTAGGAGAAATTGAAGCCAGCTGCAGAAATTTACATAAGTAACAAGGAGCCTAATATTAATCCCTAAGACCATGAGGTAAATGTCTCCAGGCCACGTTGGAGACCTCCACTGCAACCCCTCCCATCATAGACCCAGCAGCCCAGAAGGAAAAAGTGGCTTTATGGGATTGGCCCAGGGTCTTTGTGCTGTGTGTGCAGCCTAGGGACTTGGTGCCCTGTGCCCCAGCTACTCCAGCTGTGGCTGAAAGAGGCCAACATTGAGCTCAGACTGTGGCTTCAGAGGGTGTAAGCTCCAATCCTTGGCTGTTTCCACCTGGTGCTGAGACTGCAGGTGCACAGAAGTCAAGAACTGAGGTTTGGGAACCTCCACCTAGATTTCAGAAGATGTATGGAAATGCCTGGATGTCCAGGCAAAAGTTTGATGCAGGGGCAGGACCTTCATGGAGAGCCTCTGCTAGAGCAGTGCAGAAGGGAAATGTGGGGTAAAAGTCCCAACACAGAATCCCTACTGGGGCACTGCTTAGTGGAACTGTGAAAAGAGGGCCACCATCCTCCAGACCCCAGAACGGTAGATCCATCAACAGCTTGTTCTGTGCCCCTGAAAAAGGCACAGACATTCAATGCCAGCCCATGAAAGCAGCCAGGAGGGAGGCTGTCCTCTGAAAAGCCACAGGGGCAGAGCTGCCCAAGACCATGGAAATCCACCTCTTGCATCAGTGTGACCTGGATATGAGACCTGGAGTCAAAGGAGATCATTTTGGAGCTTTAAAATTTGACTGCTCTGGTGGATTTGGGACTTGCATGGGGACTATAACCCCTTTGTTTTGGCCAATTTCTCCCATTTTGAATGGCTGTATTTACCCAATACCTGTACCCACATTGTATCTAGGAAGTAACTAGCTTGCTTTTGATTTTACAGGCTCGTAGGCAGAAGGGACTTGCCTTGACTTCAGATGAGACTTTGGACCTTCAAGTTTTGGGTTGATGCTAAAATAAGTTAAGTTTTGGGAGACTGTTGGGAAGTCATAGTTGGTTTTGAAAAGTGAGGAGAAAAATTTGGAGAGGCCAGGGGTGGAGTGATATGGTTTGGATGTGTCCCCACCCAAGTCTCAACATGAATTGTATCTCCCAGAATTCCGTGTTGTGGGAGGGACCCAGAAGGAAGTAATCGAACATGGGGGCTGGTCTCTCCTATGTTATTCTCGTGATTGTGAATAAGTCTTATGAGATCTGATGGGTGTAACAGTGATTTCTGCTTTTGCTTCTTCCTTATTTTTCTCTTGCAGCTGCCATAAGAAGTACTTTTCATCTTCCAGCTATATGGAACTGTAAGACCAATTATACATCTTTTTTTTCCCCAGTCTCAGGTATGCTCTTATCAGCAGCATGAAAACTGACTAAACATATATCATGAGTCTTACAATTTTAATATCTATTGACTCGGCAATAACCCTTCTAATTATTTATGCAAACAGAAAACACAGATAAAAAATTAAAATATTCACTGGAGCATCATTTATCATAGTATAATATTAATTTACAAAACTTTAGAAATGGTCAGGACTACAACAAACTATTTACTTCATACTGTATTATGCCACCATTGAAAATGATGTTTCTGAAATATTTATACTGACTTGGAAAATATTGCTGCATGTATTTTGTGTAGACAGACATTGTAGCTAATCACATTTCTTAGTTTTTTCCTTAAGCATCTCTTTTATGAAACCAGTCTCTTCAAAGTCTAGTATCTTGTGTTATTTATCTTTTAATCACTAGCTCAGAGCACATTGGTACCTAGTTTGAGCTCTATATATTATTCAAGAATAAAATAAATAAACAAGTGAACAAATAAATATGTATATATCTTCTTTAGAAAACGGTTTCCCTGAATGGTCTCTATGTCTGTTACTTTGTATATTTTGTGACATATAACATTGCAAGAGAAGACAATATTATGCAGAATGTATGCTCTAAATCCTTTTTGAAATTCAGTGACTCATTTGAGTAAAAAGCATTCTTTTTCTCTTCTATTCAGAAGTTATAAAGCTGGATACAATGAGTCCCTGATATGCCACAATACTGACTGGATTTTCAAAGGGCCTCTGTAATATAAGCGAGCAGATAATTTCCAAAGTCCTTGAACAATAGAAAAGTTACATACACACACACAGACACACACACACACACACTCATACAAAAAACCTGTCAAACTATCAGTGCCTGCCTCTCATTAATCCCTAGCTCAGTTCTACTAGCTTTGAATACTGCCTGCAGAGGATGCCAGAGAATGAAGAATTGCCAAGCCTGTAACTGAGCGCTGACACTCAAGACTTTCTGATATAAAGGAATGTTGGATGGCACCCACTGGAATTACGTTCACGTGTGTTGTACCTGTTGTTTAACCTTCAGATCAGACAGATGATAATACCAACAAACTAGGTCAACTGCCAGAATAAGCATGTGTTTCCAAGACTACGTAATGACTAGGACATGTGTTGATATCAAGAAATTCTCATTGAAAATGTAATCATTCTCAGACTCTCAAAAATAACTAAAATACTCTGACCCCATAGGTAGCACAGGGATTTACCTACATATTATATCAATTATTCATGAAATGTTTTATTCATAAAGACTTTGTTCCAAGGTTATTTATAGATATAAATAGGAAAATTTCATGGAAGGCACATACCTAACTCTATCACAAGATTCCTATGTCAGACACATGGGCTCGTAATGTATAATGGTGCCTGAGTTAAGAAAGTAAATGGGGGTTTGAGGTGACACAGAGTTGGAGAACTGAGACCGTTGATTAAAAGCATAGGCTTTAGCGTCAGAAACACCAAGTAATAAGCCATTGCTCATTGCAATGGGCTTATTAGCTGAGAGTCCTCAGTTATCTCTTGTTGCTGTTTACTCACTTACAGATAGTGATGATGATGAAGAGGAGGAGGATAATGCTTATCTCAAAGATGCACTGTGAGAATTAAATAAGCTTCAAGCACTTGGCACATTTTGTGGATTGTGCCAAATACTGATTAAAACAATTTAATTAGGTAAAATTACAAGAGTATATGAAATGGTTAATTTTGTGTGTCCATTTGACTGGGCTAAGTGATACCCAGATAGCTGGTAAATCATTCTTTCTGGGCATGTCTGCGAGTATGTTTCCAGAAGAGATTAGCATTTGAGTCAGTAGACTGAGTAAAGACTATTGCCCTCATCATTGTGAGCAGGGAACATCCAATCTAATCCACTGAGGGCCTTACTAGAACAAAGTCTAGGAAGGGGTAAATTCTCCCCCATCTTGAGCTAGGGCATCCCTCCTTTCCCACTCTCTGACATCCTGGTTCTCTGGCCTTTAGACTCTGAGACTTATCCCAGCAGCCTACCCATACATGCTTGTTATTCTCCTTTGAACTTTTGGCTTCAGAATGAATTACACCACCAGCTTTCCTGGTTCTCCATCTTCTAGACAACACATCATGGGACTTCTCGGCCTCTGTAATCACATAAGCTAATTCCCATAATAAACTCCTCTTCTATATCTATCTATATCCTACCAGTTCTGTTTCTTTGGTGAACCCAGACCAATAATACACAGTGACTTGGTTAATTATAAATAAGTTGTAGCAACTGATCACAATGGAAGTCTTGCCAATCTGAAAAGTAAAATGAGTTTATTTATTTATATATTATTTTTCTGACACGGCCTCATTAAGAAATCAGGGAGCTTTACTTAACACAAGTTAACAGCAGGTTAAAGTGGAGAATAATAAATACTAAAAAAAAATCTCAGGACTGTCTTTCAAAATGCTAATCATTATAGAAATATTACAGTGTAAGTGACAGAGCAATTTTCTTCCAGAGCACTTAGCTGTGGTTACTTGCTTATCATGGGGGAAGATAGAAAAGCAGCAGTCCAAGTGGTCCTGCTGCTCTAGTGGTTTCAAGTCTTTTAAATTCTTTCCCAGCAAAGGCCAGGCACCAGAGAGAAAAGTAGAAATAGGACACACCTATAGGGTGCCTTCAAGACATAAAAATAAGATCCTAAACAACATTCAGCAAGGAACGGTGAATTCCTACAATACGTGCTTTACCTGGAGTCCTCGGGCTAATCAGACATTCTAACTAGAATTTCACATAACCTGGTAACAAATCTCAGAAAACGTAATTTTTGTTAAAAACGCCACATAGACCGGGCACCTGGAGACAAAGATAGACACTGTCTCAAAAAAGAAGTCACATTTTTTTTGCTGATGAAAGACATCTCAAAAGTTTTTAGTAACCTTACAAACATTAATAAAATGCCTCCCTCATATTTAAGTTCAATTTTCTTAAAGGTAGCATTTTAAAGATTATTGTACCTGAGAACATTAGTTTCTTCAAACATTTTGATTTCCCCTTTAGTTTTTCTATTTTTATATTTATTTTTATTCTGTGGTTTTTTACAAACACATGGAAGGGAGAGGATGAGATAGTAAGTTACTTCTTAATGTGGTAGCATTTTGTCACACTTCATGTACTGCTAGAAATTGCTAAAATTTATCCCCAGCTCTTGTGAAAGATCACTTTTCTCATAATGCTATGATTAGGACAAAAAAGTGAAATTTTTATTAAAATTGTAGGTTAAGATCTATGAATAGTTGGGTAAAAGAGACTGTGTAACAGAGATTCAGAGTTTGCAGTGTATATTTTGGTATTCTCATCTATAAAATACATGTGGAAAAAAATCTATCCACATCTTCTACAAAAGGAACAATGTAGCATATGTTGACAAATCAAAGGCTATTCTGGGCCTTGTAATCAAATGATTTTATTTATATAATTAATCTATTAAGTAAATAATATTACCACTCCCATCTGCAGATGAGAAAATTGACACAGAAAAAGGACAAGTCGCATGTTTAGTAAGTAGCAGAGCCAGAATTCAAATCCAGAATTTTTCAACCTGCATTCTTAGCCACAGTGCTATGTTTCGAGTTATTACAAATGAAATGATCAAAAGACAACACTGTATACAGAGATTTATAAAGCTTTCAAAACATCCAAGAATTTGAAACATCTCTAAAATTGGGGATTTCAAATGGTAACATTCTCTAATCTATGAAAAATTTCTAATAGAAATCGACATTGTTATTCATAACTTTGTAATATTCTCTTGTGTTTTAAAAGAATCTGAGATGGAAATCAGTACTGACATAAGGATTTGTGACAAGATCAATGTGTAATTATGTCTTTGGTATAAAATTCTCCAGGGGAAAACTACATTTAAATCTTCCTAAGAGACTTAGCTCAAGCTTATGGATGATTGGTAATCAGTCACATTAGGAAGAGAAAGGTATTAGTGACAAGACACAACACACCATAGAAGCATCTTCTGAGAAATGCCCTGTTTCAACCAATGTGGTAAGAATTCTCAGTTAAAAAGGAAAATCAGATCATTTCTTTCCATTTTGCTAGTGATTAAACCAGTTGAGCATAAGCTTGTAAGAAAACTCAATCTCTTTGAAGAATGTTTATGTACTCTTTGTGTATTACAGGCTAAGAATAAATGGCATACTGGAGATGATCTTTTCAAACACAGTCATTTGATCTCTATCAGCATAACTATCTTCTACTTCAGAGGACAACAGCCTAAACAATATAAATAGGAATCTGTTTAGTTTTCAATTAGAAGTGTACATGAATACAGGAATTAAAAAAACACATGGCAATAAATAGAAATAATAGCTGGCTCCGGGGCTCACCACATTTCTCACCATTCATGGTGATGATCTATAATGTAAATAGTGCCATTTAGAATCAATATAATGGCAGCAGTGTTGGGTACTGTTCTCATTACTTATTATGTGTCAATTCTTGTAATTCTCAAACAATTCCATGAAGAAGAGAATACCGTGCCCCCATTTTACAAACTTTAAAAAGGGCAAAATCCTGCTTTACACAGTAAGCCGGGGAAAGCAAGGCTTTCTGACCCTAGAACCTCATTGTAACCATCACTTTCTGCTGCCTCAAAGAAAAAAAATAAAGAAAGCAGGATCTAACTAGCAATCACCACACTTAACTGTATAGTCCAAGATGGACTAAAAAACAATACATGAGATAGGCAAAAGTTTCCTCATTTCTCTGGTCAAAAAGATTCTCTCTAGATTGTGGGTTTGTTTATATTTTATATACTACTACTAATAATCCTATTAATATGAATATCCTTCCTAGGAAGAGTAATGATAATTAGGTAAGTATATTTTAATATTACTAGAGTTTGATTTATGCCCATCTTATTGAAAAATGGCATTGGGCCGGGCATGGTGGCTCAAGCCTATAATCCCAGCACTTTGGGAGGCCGAGGTGGGTGGATCACAAGGTCAACAGATCGAGACCATCCTGGTCAACATGGTGAAACCCCGTCTCTACTAAAAAAAAATACAAAAAATTAGCTGGGCATGGTGGCGTGTGCCTGTAATCCCAGCTACTCGGGAGGCTGAGGCAGGAGAATTGCCTGAACCCAGGAGGCGGAGGTTGCGGTGAGCCGAGATCGCGCCATTGCACCCAGCCTGGGTAATACGAGCTAAACTCCGTCTCAAAAAAAAAAAAAAAAAAAAAAAAAGTAAGAAAAATGGCATTGTCTGTCACACTCAGAAGTAAGAAGTTCTAGCTTGTGTTCTTTGTGTTTCCCTAACCCTGTCTTAAAACAAGGCCCAATGAAGCTCCCACTGTTCAGAAAGAGTCCACAACCCTAAAAACAATGAGCTACTAGATTTTACTAAGGAGAGAATTTATAAGGGAGAGAAGGAAGCATTTGCACAGAACATCATGTAACATACAATGTCTTAAATATTCATTCAATTCTTCTCGTTTTCCAAGTGTCTCTGGAGTCAAAATTGGATTATTCCTTCTTCACCTATGCCTATCAGCAACCCAAAACAGCCCTAAACCAGCTTTCTGGGACACAAAATTTTTCTCTAATTTTAACCTCTCACTAAGTGCTTACCCAGTGCATTTTAATTCCTACCAATTATTGCATCTGTGTGTAAATGTGTTTAAGAAATTCCAATGGACAGGTAAAGACAGCAATCATACTAGGGTGTTTTCAGTAATTAATGAGAAGGTGAGAAATAAGAGGCAATGACAAAAGTGTTTTTAGAAAACAGCATTGAATAAAGGAAACTTTTACACATGAACCAACCACAGAACTTAAACCAAAACATCAACAAAAAATGTTAAATTTTGCTTAGTTAAGAGATAAAACATTTCAAAGAAGAAAGAATTAGGATTTTTTTAAATCAGTAAAACAAATCTATTGATTGATTAAATGTCTATTAGGTATCCAGCTCAGGCCTATATTATGAACAATTACTACCACTCCCAACTCCAACCAACACACACACACATGCGCGCGCGCACACACACACACACACACACCCCAATATATTAGTACATGAATCTGTCAAATAATAATACAAATGTAATAATTAAATCACTACTTTCAACTGTTGTTCAACAAGCAGAACAACAGTACTGTCAACTGCTGGTTGGTTAAGAACAGACTTTTCCTTGGAGAAAAATGACATTGCTTCCAGATGGAACAGAGATGTGACCAAAAGAGTTGTTTCTCTTCCTTTGTATTATCCACAGTCTTGAAAATAACCACATCTGCAACTTAAGACAGAGAGTAGAAGGCACAGTTTCTATTCACTTAAAATAAAAAATGTCAGAGTTTTGTTCTTACAGGCTTAGACTCAGGAAATACTCATTAGAAAGAAAGCAATTTGAAAGTTTGAAGAAGAAAAAAATTGAGACTCATCAGTTAGAAATTTGTCCTGAAATAATATTTGTCTCCTCCTTACATCATAGGGAGTCTAATTGAAATTAATGTAATATAATAATTTCAGTCATTCATTCAGAAATTTTCACTGAGCACCAATTATGCACAATGCACACCACAAAGCAGGTAAGTGAATAGAGAATGTAATTTGACACCACGTATTGTTAGAATGATAGAGGGATCAGCAAACTACTGTCTGTTTTTATATGTAAGGCTTGGAATGTAGTCATGCCTATTTGTTTATGTATTATCTATGACTGCTTTCAAGCCTCAACAGCAGGTTTAAATTATTGTGACAGAGATCAGATGCCAGCAAAGCCAAAAAAAAACAATTGCTATCTGGCACTTTGCTGAAAATGAAACAAAATATTTCAATGTATGTTTTCTGTGTGCTTGTTGAGAATATATTTTGAAAGTAGAGCAAGAAGGACTCAGTGAAGAATTTGATGAGGCAGATGAAGGAAAAAGAAAAATCAAGAGTGGTTCAAATTTTTGACTTAAGCAATTAGGTGGAGCATGGTGTGATTTAATGAGACAGGGAAAATTAGAGGAAAAGTAAAATTTCTTGTGGGAGGAGGAGGTGATGATGTAAATCAATAGTTTTGCTTTGAGATGGCATGGTCTAGAGAGTAGTATTTATTCACATAACTGTACAATATTCTATCATATGAATAAATCACAATTTGTCTATATATTCTAATATTGATAGCAATTTTAACTTTTTTGGTTTTGTGGTTATTATAAATAATGCTTCCATATTTACTTTTCATGTCTCTCCATGAACATATATAAGTGCTTCTGCAAGTACAGTCATTCCCAGAAACGAAATTACTTTGCCATAAGGTATAATTATCTTTAATGTAGTAGATAAAACTAAATTCTTTTTCAAAAGAGCCAGATGCAGTAGCTCACACCTGTAATCCCTGAATTTCAGGAGGCTGAGGCAGGTGGATCACTTACGGTCAGGAATTTGAGACCAGCCCGGCCAATGTGTGAAACTCCATCTCTACTAAAAATATAAAATTAGCTGGACATGGTGGCAGATGCCTGTAATCCAGCTACTCAGAAGGCTGAGTCAGGAGACTCACTTGATCCTGGGAGGCGGAGGTTGCAGTGAGCCAAGATCGTGTAACTGTACTCCAGCATGGGTGACAAAGCAAGACTCCATCTCAAAAAAAAAAAAAAAAAAAAAAAGGAAAAAAGTGATCATAGCACCAAAAGTATATGAGAGTCCCTTTGACTCACAAACTAATCAATACTTGGTATCATTCATCATTATAACTGTAGCCATTTTGATGCTTAAGAAATAATATATAATTGTGGTATAATCTGAATTTTTCTATGCTTTTTAGAAGCTTGTAGTAGATAGAGAAAGAAATTGAGTGAGGGGGAGATGTACTTTCAGAGTCTAAATCATGATACAATGCTTATAACAGAAAAATAATGGATAGAAAGAGGCTGAAGTTGAAGGGAAAACAAAATGATGGGACAAGGCTTGAAAAGATGAGAGAAGTCTCAAACTGAAGGAAAAGGATTATCTTGGAGCAAGAAAACATCTTGCCTTAAGATGGGAGTGGAGATGGGAAAGGCAGGGAGTAGGAGCAAAGACATGGAGGGGCAACATAAAATTGCAGGATTTCCCGACTTGAGTTTTCTATTTTACTTTTAGGAATAATTAAATTACCTGCTCAGAGTCAGTATTAAGATAGATAATAGATGTGGTTGAAATAAAATAGCTACTGTAAGAAACTGGAGAGAGAGAGCTGAGTACCACTTTATATCCAGCACCTCAACAATTGGAAGATATTTATAACAGGAATCATGAAACAAAACTTAAATTGTTAATATGTCTACATATCTGTCCCCCTATATTGTAAATTCCTTTAAGACAGAAGCTATGTTTCCCTTGGTATGCCTGGGTTCTATTAATAGTTTTGCTATCCAGTAGATACATAATACATATTTTGTGAAAGTAAAACTTTTATGAAAGATAGAAAGTTCGATATTAAATCTCTTCTTTAGTTAGCCTTGACATCCCTGGACATTTCCCAAGAAGAAATAAGGAAATGCTACCAAGAATGCTCTTGCTTGAGATACTAAAGAGATTCCTTTGACTTGAGTGAAATCTGGGCACCCAGACATTGGAGCTGAACTAAATCAACAGAGGACATTGTTCTTCAAATTGCCACCAAAGGTAATGCAGGGACTGCTTCACAGTTAAATGACAGAAGAGGACATGACAGATAATTGAGAAGATTCATCCATGAACGTTTATAAATGCCATCTGTGAACCTCCAGACTTATTTTGTGGAACTAGCAGATATGGTTTTTACAGATTAGATAAGAAAAGGATCAGAAAATCCTGTTTTTAGATATACCTATTATCAACTTATTATTTACTGTCAGGCTCATTTTTTTGACACTTTTCAAGTTGCATGAATTATGAAAGGACTCCTGAAAAAGAAAACTAGCATGTACATGCTAAGCACTTTACAGAACTCATTGTAGACTTTCTGCTTTCTCTTCAACTCTATATGCCACCCATCAGCAATCACTGTAAGCTCTAATTAAAATAGAACCAGAATCTAACCATGTGCCACAGTACTTTCCATTCCAAGCCATCTTCATCTGGTATCTGGATTAATGCAATAGCCTCTGCTATTTCCCTGCTTTGACTCTTGTCCTTCTACAGTCTATTCATGATGGAGTAGCCAGAATGATCCTTTAATATTTAAGACTGATCAGGTCTCCTTCCCTAATCATAACCCCCTAATCCCTTCTAACTGTATTTGAAATAAAATCCACTACCCTTCTGATGACACTCAAAAGATGCATCCCCTGTTCCTTCCCTTATCCCTTTCCCACTTGTCAGTATGTTCTGCCCCACTGGCTTCCTAGCTGGGAATCTCTCAGTTTCCAAAACCAGGGCCCTCAGTTTGTTTGGACTTCTCTTTTCCCACATGTTATCCTTGTTTTTCTTTCTTCACATTGCAGGTGTCTGCTTCAATGTCACTTCCCAGAGAAGCCCTCCCTGGCCACTCTGTGTAAAACAGCAACTCCTATCACTTTCTGGCCCATGATTGGGCTTTATTTTTCTTTATAATACATCACTATCTAACATAATATTATAGAACATCTGTTTCTTTCTGTTTATCTCACTAAAATATAAAGTCCATGAAGGCAAGATTTTCTTTGTTTCTCTTTTATTTCTAACTCCCTGAACTGTATGGCATTAAACATGTAAACTTATTCAATGGCTGAACCAATTATTGCCATTTAATCTTTATCAAAAGAAGTTCCAATTTTACTAGTAAAAGGAAACACGTCAGGCCAGATTTGGTGACTCACATATGTCATCCCAGGACTTTGGGAGGCGAAGCAGGAGGATCCCTTGAGCCCAGAAGTTCGAGATCAGCCTGGATAACATAGTGAGAACCTGCCTCCAAAAAAAGAGAGGAGAGGAGAGGAGAGGGGAGGGAAGGGGAGGGGAGGGGGGAAGGAAAAGAAAAAGAAAAAGGAAAGGAAATAAAAGAAAAGAAAGAGAAACCATGTCAGGAAGATTGAATAACTTCTGAAGATCATTAGTTTGAAAGTTTAATCTAATATTTAAACCTAAATAAGACTCTTCAAGTATAAAACCAATGATGTTGAGATTTATTTCATAATAAATGTTCATTTGAGTATCCATATAGATACACTATATGTCATCCAAATAAGTTTTTCTCTCTTGCAAAACCAATCTTATGGGTATTCAATTGTGGTAACACATTGAATGTAAAATAGTTCCCTGTGTTTAATGTTTACTAATAACTATAAGTATTCTAATTCAAAGTAGCTTCAATCATACCATAAAAATATATCCAGAGTCTAGTCTCCAGCTGGACCTTAAAGATGCCACCAACATATTAATAATATTACTTATAACTCCATAATTTCATTGATACATTGATACATCTCACGTCAACTCTATGCAAGGCACTGCACAAGACTTGATGGGAGATACAGGAGTGAAGCAGCCTAGTTTTCCCTAAAAAACCCTAATAAGCAAGATAAGACAGATACATAAACATCAGTAACAAGATATACTGTAATGAGACATTTTTGTACTTAAACTCCCCTGCATAGGAGTCAAGTTATCCTAATGTGTTTCTATAACCTTCTCATTTATACCTAATTTATCAAAATGCAGCAGAAACCACAATATTTTACTTCATTTCAATATTTTTTTAATTCAAATTAGGAGTGTAAAACATACGCTATAAATACGTACTTTTTAAAAATAGATCTTCATAATTAGACTAAACACATTATCTTTTTATGTCTTTTTCCTACCTCAAAGACTTGATCGCATTAACATACAGATATTTATATACTTGTCACAAATATTTTACATGTAGGTAAGTATGGAGCAATATAACTTCACAAGTTGTGTCTCCCACTTAGCTTTGAGTAATTATATACAGAATATCTTATAAAATATGATTTTAAAGAGTCTAATTTTTCAAGAAATCTAAATTGACAATATGGTCTAATGATTAAATGACCCTTTTCTGCCTGCTCACAAGATATTGGAAGTGCAGTTAACTTGAAGGCATCAATAAGTAAACAATAACTAAGGTATATAAGTAACTTCAGTACAGCAGAATTGCTATGTTATTCTGTCCACAAATGTCACAAGAAAATTTAATACCAAGTGTTCAAGTAGCATTGACATAATATTTTGATGTTTTTATTCATTTGAATTTAGGACTATAACTCATAAAAACTTATATCACAGAGATTTACCTTTGTTGTGACTTATAAATTATCTTAAGAAAATAAATGGTCCAAAATCAACAATGTCTGGTTTTAAAGCTAAGAGTTAGGTTCCAGGCTGCTGATTCTTATAATCTCATATTTTATTTCAAACAGACACAGTGGCAAGAGTACAGGGTTTATAGCAGGAAGCCCCGTGTGTGAGTTTCATGAATTGGCAACTCCATCAGCTTTCAGAACCAGAGCAAATAGACTGGTTTGAGAGAGTGGTGCAATAACACTTCCTTTAGTAAACATCAGTGAAGCTTTTCAGCTCACATTCAAAATCTAGAACACTTAGTTTGATACAAATGTCACTAATGTAGGCCATGGGAAAAAACAGACTGAACCCATGTAGTGATATTTCATGACATTAAAAAAAAATTACAGGCTGGGTCATGGTGGTTCACTCCTGTAATCTCAGCACTTTGGGAGACCAAGGTGGGCAGATCATCTGAGATCAGGAGTTCAAGACCAGCCTGGTCAACATGATGAAACCACATCTCTACTAAAAATACAAAAAATTAGTCAGACATGGTGGCAGATGCCTGTAATCCCTGCTACACGGGAAACTGAGGCAGAAGAATCACTTGAACCCAGGAGGCGGAAGTTATAGCGAGCTGAGATCACGCCATTTCACTACAGCCTGGGTGACAGAATGAGACTCCATCTCAAAATGAATGAATGAATGAATGAATGAATAAATAAATAAATAAAAATAATTACAGGAGCTTAATTAGAAAGCAGCATATTTCCCTGGTGTGTATGTGTAAATGTCAGAAAATAGGTATTTAAGGGCTTCCACAGTTCATAACATTTCTCTGAGTAAATACAACATACAAGTCTGGACATACAATATTTCTACTATACAAGAAATAGAAAGTTCAGAAGAATGGTGAATAAACAGGAATTCAACCAGGGAACTGGGTTTTACTGACTAGGAAGAAACAAAGCAAGGGTTACAATAAAATAACCACAATCCATTTGTTCCCTCACCCTCTGTCATTCATTCAGCACAGAGAAACTACATTTATTCAGCACATAGGACATATGTAACCCCTCCCAAAGAAAAATATTCATTATATGAAGAAGATAAACATTTTACTATGTTTTTGGTAATTTGCATGACCACCCTGCCAATATCAGAGTTAGCTCTTAAAAAATCATGCTGAGCAACACGGAGCAGGCATAGCATTTTTTTTCTTCCAACTCTCTACAACCCTCACTCCACCTCATCTTTTTTTTTTTTTGAGATAGAGTCTTTTTCTGTCACGAGGCGCCAGGCTGGAGTGCGGTGTGGCACAATCTCGGCTCACCGCAACCTCCGCCTCCCAGGTTCAAGCAATTCTCCTGCTTCAGCCTTCTGAGTAGCTGGGATTACAGGCACGCACCACCATGTCCAGCTAATTTTTGTATTTTTTTAGTAGAGATGGGTTTCACAATGCTGGCCAGGATGGTCTTGATCTCTTGACCTTGCAATCCACCTGCCTCAGCCTCCCAAAGTGCTGGGATTACAGGTCCACCTCATCTTTTAAGTTATCCTTGCTGAAACCAGTACATAACAATAAGAAATAAGCATATGACTAGGGCATATATGTCCTAATGGCTGCTAATTAGCTATACAAAAACTCACCTGAGGCTTTGAAAATGAACACTCAAAAATAGGTACAATTATAGGCTTTATGTTATAGGCATTTTAACACACACACGTGCACACACACACACACACACACAGCTTTGATTCAACTTATCACTTTCCTTCCTAGACTGAGGAAAAAGGGGGGAAGGGAGATGGTTTTTCTTAGCCAAGTATCACATCCTTCATTCTCCTTTTATTTATTTCCATTACAGAATAATCTCCCTTATGATTGACACATTCTTTCTTTAGATATGTTAATACCTTAATGCTTACAACAGTCTAGTTTAGCTGGCCTGGAAATCTTCCCTTTCAGAGGACGCTCAGAGGACATTATTGTTCATGTTTCAATGTTAATTGGGGATATTTCACCATTACTCCAGTTCATCATCTGCTTTGCATTAAAGCATATTTTTTGTAATTTAACTTCTTATAAATAACTTTGTGACTGTATTCATTAAAAGCAGGGATTCCAGAGCCAGATTTTCCAGGATTGAATTCTAACACATGCACATATTAGCTCTGTGACCCTGGATGAAGATTTTGATCTTTCTGCTTCTTTGTTTTCACAGTCGCAACACAAGGATAACATCTTGCTGAAAGTTTTGTCGTGAGACTAAATTACTTAATCCATGCAAAAAACTTAAAACAGTGTCTGGCACATCAAATATATTTACTGATTTTCAACAATGGCGGAACTCTAAGAATACAATGAAGCAAACGAGAGATATGCTATTTCTCTCAATAGAATCTATGAAGATTATATTTTATGTAAAGGGACAGACCCCAAACTGCAATCACACAGGCAAAGAAAATAACTGCATGTTACAGTAGGGCTTATGAAGGGAAGAAGAAAGGAGCCAGATTCTTCTCTGAAGAAATAATAATCTAGAAGGTAAAGGATTACTTCTGAGGAGGAAGAGGGGGAACATTTCCAAAAGGGAGTAGTAGCACATCAAAGAATGCAGGGCAGTGAAGAGCTTGGGGTTTGAGAAACTGAAAGTCAAGGTGTTGGGAATGGTAGAATGCTTTATTTGGTGTTATTTCATGAAGCTGGTCATCTGCAAACATCAGTGAAAAATTTCTCCTTACATTCATGGGCTGTGCACCCCATAGCCTGATACTCAGTAGTTTCTTATGCTGATTTTTTTTTTTTCTTTCATAAATCAAGACAGAACTTAGCAAGTTCCCAAATGATGGGAAAAAACATATAATCGTAGGATTACAGAACAAAAAATTAATTTTGAAAATGTACGGTTTTGACATATATTCCAAAATAACCTAGAAAATGTACGGTTTTGACATATATTCCAAAATAACCTAGCATCCAAATTTCCTAGCGACTCTACAGTTTTATTCTCAACTCTGTATCTGCATTTATAAAAGACCATTAATCTGAATACAAGCAAGACTGCACATGTGACACCGTAAGTGGCACAGAAAACCAGATGCCAATGATCCTATGTGAAAAGCAGAGGGAGAAAGAGAGTCTCAGATAGAGCCAGTGAAAGTAAAAAGTAAAAAACAAAAGCACAAATGGTCTGAAACCACAGACTGCTAAAACCATGCAGGTGTGAAGAAACCTAATGATTTAAGAAAAGAGAAAAACCTACAGCCCTGAAGGGCCAGAGGAGGTCCTCTGTCCTGGATTTCCATCACAGACAATGCCATGCAACTGCACCAAGTTATTCTTTGATATGAATATTCTGATTGTAACTCTAGCATATTTTCATGTGAGTAAAGTAACCTGAAGTTTCTTGCAGAAGAAATTCTGACAGATGGAGTCAACTTCAATGCATAGGATAACCCCAAAAGCAAGATCTGGTTGAGCCCCAGGAATAATTTAGTAAATTCCCAAGTATCTCATAGGTGGATTGCTTATCTGACGAGGTCACAAGGAAAACACAAATGTATAGGAGGAAGCACAGCAGCAACAACTGCAGGACCTGCTCTGATACAGTGTTTCTCATCCTGATGATCAGGCACCGGCTCTTGCCTTAACATCACAGGCAGAAGTATCAGCTACTTCGCAAAATACAAGCAATCAACAATCCCAGAAAAGAATTTTACAACAAACTTTCACTGAAGTAGAGAATATTGATGGTCAGATATTGATAGAGTAATGATTTTTCAGACATCATAGAAGAAGAAATCTGGCAAAAGGAGTATCCATCTTTAAATTCACAAATTCATTCTTTCAACAGAAAATTATCAACTGGTCTACTATAGCAAGTCATAAATGGGGAAACAGCAGTGATATCCTGCCTTCATGGTCTTTAGATGATTTCAACCAATGTTTATCAAGTGTCTTCTCTGTGTCAAACACCATGCTAGAGTCTCAGGACACAGAGTTAAAACTCACAGTTGCTGTCCTCAAGGAACTCATAGTCTAGTTGGAAAGGCATGCAATTCAGGAAACACAGCATGAACAGTGCTACGATAAAGATTTGCACAGTGTGCCAGGAAGCCCTGTCTGGGGAAAGGCATGTTAAGAAAATCTCTCAAGGGCCGGGCGCAGTGGCTCACGCCTGTAATCCCAGCACTTTGGGAGGCCAAGGTGGGTGGACCACAAGGTCAACAGATCGAGACCATCCTGGTCAACATGGTGAAACCCCATCTCTACTAAAAATACAAAAAATTAGCTGGGCATGGTGGTGTGTGCCTGTAATCCCAGCTACTCAGGAGGCTGAGGCAGGAGAATTGCCTGAACCCAGGAGGTGGAGGTTGCGGTGAGCCGAGATCGCGCCATTGCACTCCAGCCTGGGAAACAAGAGCGAAACTCCATCTCAAAAAAAAAAAAAAAAGAAAAGAAAAAAGAAAAAAAAGAAAATCTTTCAAGTCACATGAAGACTGAACTGAGTCTTCAGTGATGAGGAAGACTGGCCCAAGCTGAAACAAAAAGAAATCACATTCCCAAAAAGCTAATTTACATAAATAAAGGCACAGAACTATGAAATATAGTAATGGCTAACATTTATTACATTTTTACAATGCATATGTCAGGCATATAACTAGTACTTCATAAATAAATAGGAATTAATATATTAAACTCATTTTTCAAATAAAGATGCCAAGGCTTAGGGAAATTAGTTCACTTAAAGTAAACCTAAACACTTACTTTGTAAAGTAGAGCCAGGATTTGATTCTATACATGAAACTCCAGGGCTAGAGCTCTAGATTGTTGTGGTTGGATGTCTGGTATATCTGTAGAGTATGTTTGAATTTGGAAACACAAGTGTAAAGTTAGGCAGAAGCCAGATTTTCTTTTTAATTTTTTATTTTTTATTGCGTTTTAGGTTTTGGGGTACATGTGCAGAACATGTAAGATAGTTGCATAGGTACACACATGCCAGTGTGTTTTGCTGTCTTCCGCCCCCTCACCCACATTTGGCATTTCTCCCCATGCTATCCCTCCCCAGCTCCCCCCGCCCTGCTGTCCCTCCCCTATTTCCCCAATAGACCCAGTGTGTAGTACTCCCTTCCGTGTCCATGTGTTCTCATTGTTCATCACCCACCTATGAGTGAGAGTATGTGGTGTTTCATTTTCTGTTCTTGTGTCAGTTTGCTGAGAATGATGTTCTCCAGATTCATTCAGATTTTACAAAAACGTGTAGAACTTTCTAAAGGCTTGGATTTAAATCTGAAGGTAAAGTACCAATAAAATATTTTAAACAGAAAAGGATCACAATTAGATTTATGTTTATATTTCTTTATTCTTAACTACAGTTTATAGAATAGATTTCAGGAGACAAAATCAAAGGCTGAGGGAACAAAGCAGCACACTAGAATGAGATGGCGATGTCCCGAAATAGAAATAGGGGCGTGGCAGATGGGTAGGAGATGGATATGAGAAACAGGCTAGGGCATTACATTGATGTGAGGGGTGAGGGAGAGAAAAAATAAGTGTCTATCCCAGATTGACTGGGAAAAAGAAGCCATCTTTAGCCAAGATTTAAAGACAGGAGGTAGAGTAAGCTTTTCTGTTTTGCACAATTTGAGGCTGACACTCTCCTGAGGCATTCAAGTGGAAATTTCTAGCAATTTGAACACATGTGTTAGAGGTTCAGATTAATTCTGAAGACAAATTAGCTGACTTTAACCACCAAACCACTCATAAGAGAAATATGAGTAGAGTAATCCAAAATGCAGCATGCTCGATTCCAAGGCCAGCTTCTGCCATTTACTAACCACATAAACTTAAATCAATCATTCAGACTTTCTGGTACGTGGTTTACTTTTCTTTAAAATAAAGCAGATAGTACTAAGGGACCTCTAGATTCCATTCCAACTCTAAAAGTTCTAATATATTTTTGAGTGTGTTTTTATATTGGTTTTACCTCTTAAAGAGTTGACCATCTAATGAGTGACAATGCAATGCTGGAAAGAGATCAGGGGGATGGATCAATGTCAAAATAATAAGGGAAGATGACTTAAATGAGAATAAGTTAAATTTGAGTAAAACTTTACTCTCTTATTTATTCTACCAATATATATTGAGTTCATGCTATGTGCCAAGCACTATATTATTCTCAAAAATTAAAATAAACATGATACTGTCTTTGGGAACCTATATGTCCTTGAGCAAGTCACTTAATCATGTTTTTATTTCAGGTGTAAATTTAAGCTAATAATAACTGCACTGGCATTATGCTAATCAAGTGCCATAATGTACTGAGAGCCCTTTATAAGCTTGATACAATTGATATGTTAACATTAGTCTCCTATAAGAATCTCACAATCTCCAGTCTCAGAGCACTATACTCTGCATACTGAGAGCAGTAAAATACTATATTTCATCAAATCATCATGGACTTTGATTCACCATTATTATATGCATTACTAAGAAAGGAAAAACTCTGTCAGTTAAGCTATGACACAATGATGGAATGCAACCAATTGTAAAATTTACCTCAACTTCATAAATGTTAAAATATGAAAAAACAAACAAATTGTATAAAACTGTGAGCAGTCATTCTGCTGAGTACATAATTAGCATTGAGATAACATGACCTTCGGAAAAGGATTAATTTAATTAGTTATTATCATTAAAATAACAAACTCTCTAAATAAGGAAGCAACAATAGACACTGTGGGATTTCATTGAGGATTTGTCTACTTCTCAAACAATATTTTCAGCACTAAGCTGTGCAGATGTGGTCCAGATCATGCTATTCTGACATGGTTTGTTAAATGGTCTGATGTTCCTTTTACACAGATATTCATTGAAAGGGTATCATATATGGACACAATGCATGGATTTTAGGTTCCAAGAGGATAATATTCACAATTCCCAAGCAAGAACCTCAAAATATGGATTGACTCTATAGATTGGCTAGTGAATGAATAGCCAATTCATTGAAAATAATTTTTAGAAGGTGAAATGGAGACACGGACCATCTGGTATTTGAGTTGCTTGAAAATTTTATCTGTGTAACTGATAAAGGATACCTTCGTGAAGTTTGCAGATAGTGACAATTTCAGAAAAGTAATTAAACTGTAAAAGAATGAAACTAAATGCAAAGTGGACTTGATAGAGTATCTATTCAAACATGTTAATAGTCAATAACTGTTAGTGTAAGATGATATAGTCTGGGAATGAGAAACAGCCATCTAAAAACAGAAACAATATGCAAAATAACCTAGACAGGCCTAGATATTGGAAAAATAGGGAACATGAGTTATGTGCTATAGCACCTGCTTTAAAAAAATCTGGAGAAATCCTGGGAGAAAAAGAAAGGCTAAAGGGAAACCTTAAGGGAGTGGAAGGGTTATGAACTAATTTCTAGAGATAACCCAAAGAGAGAACCCACCCCCGTGTTCAAGGCAAGAAGAATTATTATGAGAAGCAGTGGCTCAAATATATAATGCCTTTTGTAGGGTCACAAATAGAAAATGCAGCGCACATTACACATCACAGGGAGACCTTCAATAATTCGAAAAGTATCTATAAAATTATTAAAGGAGTGACCCTATTATAAATAATAAGGTAAACATAAACATTCATTCTCATATTCCTGCAGCCATTTGTCATTCAAGATATATCAATGTTTCCCAAAGTACATGCCACAGAAGGATAGTTCCATAGGGTGACATTATATTGGTGTGAGGGTGTGAAGAGATAAGTCATACAAATATGTCTGGGAAACATCAGGTTAAACAACGACAAACAAATTACTTTATCGAGAAATTCCTATAAATTTTGAGACTATATGAGTTTCTTCAACTTACTCTCTAACTTAAACCTGACTATGATACCATTTTTCTTTCACAAAGCATATTAAGTAGCAGTTAAAGTTCTACAGAGGTCAATTGAGAAAATCCGGATGCAGGTGAATCTGCCATAGAAGAGATCTGAGAAGATTCTCTCCTCAAACTCTGAAATTTCTTTTTTTCTAAAAAATAGTATAAAATGATTATTTTTTCAAGCCATGAAGGTTTGGAGGAGAATCTTTCTATGGAACCAGAAAGAAGGCTGTATTATGAAGAAGTCCTAAAGACCAAGGCAAATGAAGGACACCAAAGTGGAAGTCATTTTTACTTGATGTACACATAAGAATTTTCTAACAACAACAACAAAACACTTTGGAATCTAGGCAAACTTATAATCCTCTAGGATCCTGATGGCTGAGGTGGACTATAAAAACTTTTTATTTTTCTTTTAATGAGCTACTTTATAGACATCACACTTAATTCCAAGTGTAAGACTGAATCACAACCTTCCAGCTTAACTTTAATCTACAGACTTTGTCTTCTCAGTTGGAGCAGGCATACATTTTATCTATTTGTGTATCAGGTAGCACTCTTCTAGGACGCGATGAACACTGGCCTTAAGGCTCACTTGAGCAAAATACTACGTCACATGCTGCTGCCTGCTTCTGTTTGTAAAGCATCAGAGCAGAGATAAGAATTGCGTGTGATACACATCTTGCAAAGCCACCATTTGGGTCCTCCCACAGATTTAAAAACTCTGTCTGGTGAAATGATATGGTATAAAAACAATGTGTCCCTTCCAAAGTCAAGCAAATTAATATTAGAGTCTAAGAAATAAATGTTTTATTCATTTAAGGCTTCAAACGATAGTTTGACAGATTCTAGTTGCTCTCTTCTTCTTTGCCTAGGACAATTATTTGCTTCTACAACATGAAATATTTATCCTTTCAAAGAGTCCATGCTCACACTCAAAGGACGAAATTATATTTTTTACATAATAATCTATTTTGTATTTATTCTTACTATATATGTCAGCTACTTTATTTTTTTCATTTAATCAAAATACCAATCCTGTGAATTCTTATTGCCATTCTAACATAAAGCGTTACAGTTTGGAAGAGGTTAAATCAAATGCCCAAAGTCACAGTCTTAATAAATGGCAGAGTTGTGTATATAATAAAATGAAATCTTCTTGACTTTAAAGTCCATTCTCTTTTGGTCTGAGCAATGGATCTTCAGAATATCAGCACTCTGCTGCTTTGCATGCTTAGCTTGTTGGTTTGGATAGACAACTATATGATGCATATGAGCCCTAAGTTACAGACTATCAAGATTGCTACTGCTTTCACAAATGGCCTATGAAAAGGTCAGTAGGTACAAAGCCAAGGGCAGCGGTGACTGAAAACTGAAGAACAATCCTGGGTATGTAGGCCTTCCTGATCATCACTACACATATCGTTATGCATTTTATAGTGATTTTTATGAATGGTTATTTGCAACTACAACCTGTAGTCAACTGACCCAATGTGAAGATGCCAAAGCTACGTGTGTAGGGTTAAATATTCCCATCTTCTTGTTTCATGTTTCCCCTCAAATAGCCTATTCTACCCAATCCCAAGTCATCTTCAGCATTCTTATATAACCTTTCTTCCACTGCTTACATACTTGTCACCGTTTAAAAATGATCATTATTGCTGGGTGCGGTGGCTCATGCCTGTAATCCCAGCACTTTGGGAGGCTGAGGCGGATGAATCACGAGGTCTGGAGATCATCCTGGCTAACACCGTGAAACCCCGCCTCTACTAAAAATACAAAAAATTAACTGGGTTTGGTGGCACGTGCCTGTGGTCCCAGCTACTCAGGAGGCTGAGGTAGGAGAATCACTTGGACCAGGGAGGCGGAGGTCATGGTGAGAGGAGATTGCCTCATTGCACTCCAGCCTGGGCGACAGAGTGAGACTTCATCTCAAAAATAAAAAAAAAAAATTCATGATTGCACATCACAGAGTATTTCATAAATATATAATAATTCCTATATTCACACTCAATCTGAATCCATAACCTTGTTATTCCTTCCTCTATACAGCATTTCAGCCCAAGATAGCATATCTTGATACATTCCTCATCCCATGATTATGGTTTTCTTTATGTTCTACCATATTTGCAGTTCCTACAAAGAGCCTATAAAAATATTATCTGTCCTATATCTTGAAGGCAGGTGTACAATTATTCATAGTTATCTGATTCCCCTAATGCCTAATACTTCTCTCTCACACTTACAAGATTCTGAGATAGAGACTTAATAAAAGTTTTTATTCTCACAAAATCCTCATCTTGGGCTGTAAACCAGTTTTTATAAATACGCCTAGGAGACTAACAAGGAACTGAAGCAATGTGTTAATTTAGCCATAATTTGTTAATTAAGAAAAAAAAATTTTTTAAATTCAGGAAGCTTTAGTAAAGACAATGTTCAGTTCAACTATAAGAATATAGAAGAAGCTCTGAAAAACTGTTTACCACAGTCTTCTTTTCATTGAAGTGTCAGGTTCCAACATTAAAACACAGTCTCCCAAGTAATTACATTAAGCAAAAGTCACTGTGTGGTTACAAGATAAATATTATGTAATTATCTCTATGCATTTAGCATTCATTATCACGGGGAGATGAATCTGTGCAATCAACATTTGTTTAGACACATTGTTTTGTCAGTACTTGGTTGGCAAATGTCACTAAGCTAAATAAAAGCATCTCTTACATATGCTTGTGCAATAGGAAAGACACTTGGGAAGCTAATTCTGTCCTGTTACTGATTTTGAATGTCAGCTCTGACAACCACAATAACAATTGGTTCAGGTAATGTTAACAGCTGGTGAGGACAGGCTGGAGCAGGAAATGCATTGCAGATTCAGATTCTTACCACTGCAGTCCTTGAGTTAGGAAACTCAGGTGACTGATGTGTAATCCAGTAAGTGCTAAAGTGAGTTATGGCTCACTTTTGTTAAATCGATTCAGATTTTTGGATGATACCAAATAGCAAAAGATAATCCTCTCGAGTCATCTAGACACCTTGATAAAGCTCTTCAATGTAATATCTTAAACTGCAAGATAAAAGCAGAGCAACAGATAAAATGTTTTCAAAGACTGTCATCATAGACCATTTACATGAAGAAATTACACCAAATTTCATGCTATATGCTACACCAGAAGTCGGCAAACTTCCTATAAAGGCAAGACAGTAAATATAAAAAGCCATAAAATCTTTGTCACAGCTACTCAATTTTGCAGTGGTAGCATGAAAGTAGCCATTACCAATACATCATAAAATAAGCATGGCTGAGTTCTAATAATTCACCAGAAATACAGTAATTTAGGCAAAACAGTCAGTGAGACAAATTTGAGTTGGAGGCCAGAGGCTGTTGACCCTGAACTAGATTATGACCTGCCAGAAGGCTGCTGGTTATTGTGAAAACAGTGGTATAACCTTAGTACAGGTGATTGTATGAGAGAGATCCTTCTGGTAGCCTTTGAAAGACTCTTAAATTCTGAGTCTATCTGGGTTTAGACTAGAGTGATGCAAGATTAAGATCAGCCTTGATAAGGATGAGGAATTAGAGCACCAGCCATGTATCACATGAACGATTCATCATGTGTGCCCATCAGAGATCCTCCTTCCAATTTAAAAAAGAAAATCTAATCACCTAATACTTTGGTTTAAATGGTTTGTCCAGGACAGTATTCTATTTAAAGGTTTCTACTTCTGTGGAGTAGGGGAAACTACTGAAGAACAAATTAAGGTTTCTAACTCTGGTCCAGGCTCAGTGATAAATAAGAATGTAGCATTTGTTATTTCACTTTATATCTTTGAATCTGTTTTTTTTTTTTGTATGACAATGGCATTGAATTGATAATTACTAACGTTTCATCCAGGTCTACTATTCTATGATATATACACTCAAATTATTCTCAGTAGTTACGTTCTACAAATTTGCCCTGAACATTGAATTACCACATACCAAATCATTTCTTCAAGGGAAAAATAGGGAATTGTCCCCACAAGTCTGTGATTACAACACTGCTGTAAAGCTATCAATATATAACATTATTTTATGCATGTTTCTGTTTGAAGACACCATACTTTATAGACAGTATTAATTCCTTAGCTGAACTCATGGTCAACAGCACCAAAACTCATGGTTGAACAAGCCTTCTCCAACATACATATTTTCTCTGTGAGGCATATTGCAGCCTTCTTGCACCTAAGAACACTAGTCAGTGCTTCAGCACTACACTTGAGCATGATTTTAAGCAGTGAAATCACCAAGAAAAAGCACAAAATATGAGAAATGTGGCACTAAATAGACTGTAAAAAGGACACTCATTTATAATATGAGAGCTAAAACAGGCAGAGCTTTCCTGTGTTCCATTTCAGCTGGAATTATGCACGCTAGGACTTCAAATTTTTTGCAAGTCTGTGCATGCCTATAAATGACTCATAGGTGCCATTGGTACTGATTGAGGGATAACAATAAATTTTATAAGGAGATGAGTTTATAAATACAGAATCTGCACATAAGAACTGACAGCACTATGAAGAAAGTCATTGCAAATCTCTGTGCTCCAATAACATTCTAATGTTTCCTTTTACTCATCATAGAATTTCATGTACTATCCCTCCTCAGGACTCTTGCATATTCAGCCTCTCTGGGTCCCTCAAGCCATGTGCCCTCAGCCTCTGTGCCTGGACGAATACAGCAATCTTCAGTTTCTTGTCACTTTTGAAGTTAGTCTTTCTTCCAAACTGATTCCAAAGCTATCTTGCTATAAGCAAATCTGAGTATGTTGCTTCATTGCTTAGCTATGCCTGTGAATTCCTCATTGAGCATAGAATAAAATCCTAAAGTTCAAACTTTTAATTTGCTGTGTAGCACCTTCACAATTTAACATACACATAACTCATCTTCCGCCTCCAATCTCCTTATATTTTACATATTAATCACCCTTATATTCTTCTTTGTCCATTCCTGTTTTTTCATAGGCCTTTCTTTGCTTATAGCTCAAAGTCCACCAACTCTGTAAATTCATTTTTGATTACCTTGGGGTGAAACAAAAGAGTAGCTTACAGCATTGAAATTTGCTCTTTGCAAGATTATGCATACATCTTATCTCCTTAAGGACAAAAAAGTTTTCCTATAAATATTTTATGTTCTAAGGTCTCAGAATGAGACCATGGCGTAGCAGATATTCAATAAAACAGTGTAACACATACAGAAGCTGTATGCTTTTATTATTCACTGAAAATACTTACGTACTACTTACTCTTTATTGGCTGCCAAACTAGGTGTTGAATATACAACATGAATAAGACAAAACAGGTAGTATTTGAGGCTCAGGGGCCAGTTGTTTAATCCCTTCAAGTTTCAATATTTTTTTATTTATTACGTGGGAGTAAAAAATATTTCTACTGCATAGGTCTGATGTGAGGATTCCCTGGGATAATAAAGAAGCAGATATAATATTCAACATAGTGCTTAAAAATAGTAAATATTGAACACATGTAAATTTTATAGGTTTAATATGGAATTATCAATTATCAATTATTTCCAGTATGATATAGTAAAACTCCTACAATGGTTCTTAAAGTCTACCAATTTCCAAAAGTTATTCTAGATCTCACCTCATGTTTCATAATTATATGCTGAAACTTCCTTTGTGAAAGTTTTTCCCAATTATTGAGGTGAGATGTCTGTCTTTACCTTGGTGAAATATAGAATCTGCTGCAAATATTTATGATTAAGCCCAGTCTATTATCTGGCTATAAACTGCAGAAAACATGACAATATTAGCTGTAAAATATATATGTTTATTATTTACTTACTTATTTACTGAAACAAAGTCTCGCTCTGTCACCCAAGCTGGAGTGCAATGGCGTGATCTCAGCTCACTGCAACCTCTGCCTCCCGGATACAAGTGATTCTGCTGTCTCAGCCTCCTGAGCAGCTGGGACTACAGATACATGCCACCATATCTGGCTAATTTTTTGTATTTTTGGTAGAGACGGGGTTTCACCATGTTAGCCAGGATGGTCTCAATCTCCTGACCTCATAATCCTCCTGCCTCAACCTTCCAAAGTGCAAGGACAATAGGAGCCAGTGATCCCAGCTGTATATTTATTCTTTTCATCAAACTAAAATCTAGAGGAAAGCGACTACTGACATTGGTGTAATAAATCTCATGAAGTTAGGTCAAAAGGATCTGTGATTATTTTGGCCTTCCCCTTAGGATTTCTAAATGACGGCAGCAGGTGAGTCTATCATGACTGCATTCAAAGCAAGAAAGGAAAGAAAGAAGAGCGGACAACATCTGCATCAGAAAATCAGTCTTCTCAGAAAACCAGTTTAGTCTCACCTACATGTCACCAAAAATGACTATACCTCTTAACCACACCTCTGAATCCAAGGAAGACTGGAATAGCAAGGATTTTAATTTGACTCATTCATTACCTTCTCAAATCGATTTGATTTCTGTTGGTTTGGAACAAGAGGAAGAAATAAATTTTGTAGGCATTAGTACTGTCCACCCCACAAAGGAAACAGCTTAGGGTAGGTTTCATAAACCCAAACGGAGTTAGTGAGTAATCAAGAAATATGAGCCTGTCTCAACACATTTTGTAATAAATCTATAATTATATTTCTCTGACTCTAAGGTGTCCATTATAAAAAGTGAAATATTATTAAATTTTTAAATTATTTTTGTATTTTGTGAGACATATCACAGCCTTCTAGTACTTAAGAACAATATTTATGTAAGTAAAAAAAAAAGTTGACTCACTTCTAATATTTTCTAAAGATTGTTTTTCCTTCATTTTCTCTAGGACATTAATCTCCAAGCCTCATGTTTCAAAATAGAGAAGAGTCCATGAAAGATATAATTTATTCTGCAAACATCACTTCAATGGAAACTAGGTGTGAGAGACAGACAGAGTGGAGCATGGAGAATGTATCATGGAGGTGCTAGAAGAGACTGGATGATCCAGCCTATAGAGCCTGCTAGTCAAGATGCTAACACCCACAGCTGTCATTAGATCAACAGATAGAGTAGCATTCACCTACAGGTTTCAGCACTTTGGTCAAGTACATTGGCAACAGTGGCCAGTAGCATTATATTGAGGAATTTGAAGCTATATCTGGAATCAGAGGGAAAGATCCAACTAATCATTTTGCAGAGTCTCTTGGGAGTAAAAAAAAGAAGTACAAAAGTACCAAGTATATGCTGTGCTTCATATAAATTAATATATTTGAGACTGTTAGAATTGGAATTGAAAGGTAGCCTTGTACAATTAACTTTCTTTGAATATGAAGTAATATATATTAGACTAGAACCTGATCCCCTGCCTTCAGTGTCTTGTGAATTAGAGGGAGATTTCAGGTACCAAGTGTGAAAAATAATTGGGAATCTCAACCACTTTAGTGTCTTTACAAGAAACCCCATACACACTACCAATCCTTCCCAACATCACGAAAAGTACAGCAACAGTTAAATCTCAAGGACTAAATGGCTTTTAGAAATGGAAATAATTATTCATTCACTTAAAGTTCAGTTGGCTGCAGGAGAATAAGGATGTTCTGCTCCTTGGAGTTATTAAGGCATGCAGGCTCTTTTATCTTGAGCCCAGCCCTCCTCTAGGCACCTGGAATGCCCTCATCCAGTGCCAGATGGAGAAGAGAGTGAAGGATCAGCTAGAGGATTTTCGAGGACCAAGTCAGTAAGAAACATGTATCACTTCCAGCAAAATTTCATTTGCCAAGACTTCAGTCCAATAACCACACATAATTACAAGAGAGGATAAGAAATGTAGTCTAACTATATTATCCAGAAGGATAGGAAATAGGGACCATGGGAACAACTAGGCAGACTGCCACAGAAGTCAATCATCCTGTAGAACCTCAACTAGGAAACAGTCACTGGTGGGTTGCTGTTGCTTATCTGTGTGTATTCCCCACCAGTTTGTTCATTTGGGTCAGGAGTCATAAAGAAAACAGATCTAAAAGAAGACATGTATATTTGTCTTAAATTTTTATTATACAGTCTGCCTTTACTTTTTATTTTTTTGAGACAGAGTGAGACTCTGTCTCCCAGGCTGGAATGCAGTGGTGCAAACTCAGCTCACTGCAATCTCTGCCTCCTGGGTTCAAGTGATTCTCCTGCCTCAGCCTCCCAAGTGCCTGGGATTACAGGTGCCTGCCACCACACTCAGCTAATTTTTGTATTTTAAGTAGAGATGGGGGTTTCACCATGTTAGCCAGGCTGGTCTTGAAATCATAACCTCAAATGATCTGTCCACCTTGGCCTCGCAAAGTGCTGGGATTACAGGCATGAACCACTGCACCCAACCTATTTTCCCTTTTAAATGTAAAATAAATGTAGACTGGAACAGGCATGGTGGCTCACGCTTGTAATCCCCGTATTTTGGAAGGCCGAGGTGGGTGGATCACTTGAGGTCAGGAGTTCAAGACCAGTCTGGCCAACATGGTGAAACCCTGTCTCTACTAAAAATACAAAAATTAGTTGGACATGGTGGTGGGCACCTGTAATCCCAGCTACTCAGCAGGATGAGGGAGAGAATTGCATGAACCTGGGAGGTGGAGGTTGCAGTGAGCCCGGGCATGTCTCAGCTCACTGCAACCTCCAGCCTGAAAAACAGAGCAAGACTCTGTAAATGTATTTCTCTTCTTTAACTTTTTGCTTTTGAAATAATTGCACATTATAAGAAGTTGAAAAAATAGTAGAGAGAGGTCCCATGAATATTTCACCCCTGTTTTCCTTAATGGTTACATATTATATAAGTATAGTACAGTAGCAAAACCAAGAAACTGACATTGGCACCACATGCTGGATAGCAATGGGAGTTCCATCTCCTCATTAGGACACCACTGATACCTCCCTGAGTCTAAGGGGTAGAAGTGTCCTCTACTTTCCATGTAACTTCCACAGATGTATCGTTACCATCGGGCCATGGTGAAAGCCCTGACTCTCCCATAGGCCCTTCCTGATAGTACCTCAGCTGGCAGAGAGAGAAACTACTCACTTTGCCAGGCTCCCCACATTCTCTCCACTTACATCCTTGGGGAGGGAGTTTAGTATCACATGAAAGCATTGAGTTGAGAAAGAGTTTGAGAATACAACTGGATTCAGAGATGAGGGAAAGGCTCATGCCATTTTCTTTTCTTTTTTTTTTTTTTTTTTTTTTTAGCTATGGTGTTATAGCCTGGAAAGAGTAGAATTCTAGGCTCTTCATTTCATCTTTGCTGGTGCATGTGGAGTGGGGCCAAAGTTTGTTCTGCGGTATTTAGCAACAGTAGAACAGTTATTGTATAAAAATTTTCTTTCCCTTTCTGTCCTTCAACTAGAAAAAGCAGACTTTTGCTGGGCTTTTTGTGTGTCTGCCCCCACTGGAATTTCTGGATTCTCCTTTACTGAGCTCTAAGATTAACATACAGGACACCAAAAGAAAGCCTAGAGAACACACCACCATGTTCTCTCTTGGATCCCAATGTCCCTGGCCAGTCTGCCTTCTTATCACCACCCTTTAGAGTTTTTCGTTTGTTTATACATAATGTCCAGGGGTTTTAGCTATACTTAGCAGGAGGAAAAGAGAAAAGGACATCTAACCCATCTTCCTAGAAGCTGAAGTTTCCTTTCTCTTGATTTCTTTTTTTAAATTTCACAATGATCGTCTCCAAGGGAAAAGCTAGAGATCTGGAGATGACATGTAAGACTCTCCCAGGTTTCGGTCTGGGCATCTTTTCTTTAGGGAAAAGCTTTTCTCCTAAGAAAATGCTTACAAATTGAAGTTATTAAGCACTTTTCCTGCACTGATTTCAAGACTTGTATAAAATAATGCAGTATCTTTATGTGCTTATTTTATGGAAACCCAGGTGTCTATACTAACTATAATAAAATTTTCACTTGTAATAGGTGTTCAAGAAATCTTGAATGTTTACATAAATTAGCCCATTAATGAACTACAACTAATTTACATAAACCCACAAACAGATAACAAAACTTTTTCTGATAGATATTTAAGCCATTAATTTTTCTCATCCCATCAGAAAGGGAATGTGGCTGACAGGTATTTACTCTCCCTACTGTCACCAAAATTATAGCAAGAACGTGGTGGCTGTGCTATACAAAACACGCTTGAGGTTACATGTCATAATAAAATAATAATAGATATAGTTATTGAGAAATCACAGGGAAAAAAACCATCTTGGGAAAACCTCCAATCACTGAAGAAAAGAAGGCAATGTACATTAATAATAAATTAAAGTAAAGGCACTAAATAGTGCAAGGAAGCAATAGTCATTCTAGAACTTTCACTCTGTTTCTCCAGTACTGTGCTTTTTAAATGTCAAATACAAGGTTACAAAGACAGTTGTCTGGAGAGAAGAATTACAGACCTGCAAAACCACTCACTCGATTCCAATGATTTAGCCCTCTTCCCTCAGGGAGACGTCTAAGTAAACAACACGTAGTTCACGTTTACCTGACATTTTCTCTGTCTTCACCTTGACTGGTAATTCTGCAGTAATTCATATTCCCTTGGGCACACCTCTTGGGATCAACATAATTCTCAGAAATCTTGAGAAAAAGGGAGAGAAAATAGACAACTTCCTCATGCCTCCAGCCTTTGCTAAGATTCTGCTCACTCACTGACCTCACTCTTACCTTGGGATAAGAAGACTAAACATGTCAGAAAGGAACAGGTAACCACAAGCAGACCAGTGGGGTCTCAGAGTTCATGAGACCCAGCTGACAAACTAACACAACTGCCCTGACTTGATGTGGCCAATTCTTTCTGATGGGAACAAGTAGGCTGCGTCTTATCTAGACAGAAAATCACATCACCATGTTTTTTTTTTTCTTGGAAATACAAACACATGGGAATCCCTCAGCAGTCATCTTAATTATTCCCATAAGGATGGCAAGCGGATCAATGAACAAAGTATTCCCAAGAAGCTCTGACAGAAACCACTTGACTCAGGGTGAAAAGCATTGTCTTAGGTGTTTCTGCCTGCTCCAGATCACTATCTTTAAACCAGGCCTACCTCCTCACAAACCCACACTGCTGCTGTGACCTGCTCTCAAGAACAGTCTTGGAAGCTATGCCTTTCTTCTGCTTTCATTCTGACCCTGAACTCCATTACATGTCACCTAGCTTCAAAGCTTGGAACTGCTTTGTCTCCCATTTCTGACACTTTACTCATTCTACAGATTGACAGCTGACCTTGATTTCCTTGCTTTTGACCTTATGTCTCTGTAAGAACTGAAAACTTGGTCTTTCTGGTTCTTTCTGCAACTGACCTTTTTTAGGTAAAAACTTACCAGACTAAGCTCTTAAATTTTTAACAAGTATCAGTGCTCCAGAGAGGCTTTCTGCCCTCTCTAGGAGTAGTCAAAATATTTAATGAAAATAATCACCTGAAGAAGGTAGCATCTCCAATAATAATCTTATGTTTTTATAACATTGTTCTGTATCTTGTTTTGTCTTTGAGTTCTTTAAAACACTAAAAACAACAGGAATAAATTACTAAACATCCGAAATTGTTTAAATGTTGATATTTTATTATTTTTACACCCAATTTAAAACATAGAAGAAAAAAATATAGTTTCCTCTATTTCTCTACTCATTCCCATTCTACTCCGATCCTCCCCAAAAGCAACTGTTTCATTAAGAGAGGTAATCTTTTACATGTACTTATGCATATTTGTAAATAAAAACATGTAGCATTACTTTCAATGTTTTTAATAAGATAAATATTATGCTTTATGTTTTGTTCTAAAATGTGTTGTTTTCATTTAACATTATGTCTTCAATACCTGTCCATCAGTCTATCAAGAGATCTCTTATCTATCAAACATTTGTTCATTCAAGTCAATGAACACTATTGTATCCTATGCATATATAGTATCTCCTGTATCTATTTATCTACTGAGAGTTCTTGAAGATAGTTTCAAATTTTATTCTTACAAACAATACTTCAATGGATATCAAAGCACTCTTCTGTACCTATGCTCCATATGTGCTGATGTTCCTATGTCTGTATTTATCCAACTGTGCATCAAACCTGTTAGAGTGTTATCAAGCCACTTTACTATATCAAGACCACCATGAAAAGAAATCCATCTAACTCTCTTCCGAAGAGCCCATGGAAGACAGCGTCCCATCTACTCCAGCCATTTCAATTGAGGTGCTGGACACAGGACCAAAACGAACTTTGACCATCCAGCCTGACTACCTTCCAGATATTGCTTTTCCATGAGTGACCTAGGAGGCCAAGAAACAAATGTCCTTCTGAGTCCAGCCTAGAATACAAAATCATGAACAAATAAATGGTTTTTATTTTAATCTGTGAAGTCTTAGGTGGTTGCACTAACTTTTACACATGATAAGAGTAAGAAAATTGTAACAGTCAGTAAGGGCTATGCGATTCTGCAGAATCAAAAACTCGTAAACTTGGTGGTTTGTAAAACTGAAAGCCTATTTATAGATCAGTCTATATGTCCATTTTGTACTGGCTATGTGCTCTGTTCTACAATGCCTCACTTCAGGGCACAGGTGGAGAAGGTAAGAACCATCTTAAAAGCTTCTAGTTGACATGATAAAAAGAAAAAAATACAGAAAATCTTTCACTGGCAATTAAATGCTTTAGCACAAAAATGAGACACATTACTTCTGCTTGTAACTCATTAACCAAAATTTTTTACTTGACACAATACTTGGTGAACTACGTTATGTCCCAGTATGTCTTCTTTGATATAACATGTAATTTTTTTACTATGTGTTGTGATTTTTAAAAGTTTCAACAGAAAAACAGCTGTAAGGTATATTTCTCTGAGTGAGATTAATAGGTCATAGAGCAGTGACATTTTTACCCTCCCCTGACATATTAAAATGCTTCTCAAAGTGAATGTACCAATTAATACTCTGGAGTTATGCAATGCAGCCTGGCTCATCAGTGCTCTCTGAGAGTTCTCATTCCCTCATATTCAACTAAAACTTAGTATTGTTAATTTTAAATTCAGGTAGTTCAATAGTTATAAAATATCTTGTTTTCCTTTTTATGTATAAGCTCTTAATTATTAGTGAAGTAGCAGTTTATATATTTATTTTATATATATATATAATATATATATTTTTATATATATTAAATATATATATATTTAATGCTTTCTTTGATTTCATACCAAGATTTCATTCATGTAAATTATTGGTTTAAGTGCACAAAAAAATAGAACAGTGGCTGCAGACTTTGCTAGGAGAAGGCAGGAAGATAATACATAATCTATGTGAGTTTAAACAATAATATTTTAAAATATTATTTAAAATATTTTTAAACAATTATAAAATTTTTAAAGTTTTATTGAAAAGAATTTGATAAATTTGTGCATCTGTGACTACATATGAAAGTGCCTCACAACATAAATTCTAAAATTCCTAATAAGTATGATGTCTGAGAAGACAAATTTCCCTTCCTCGTTTTTCTTAAATAAGTCTTATTCTTGACCTTTTACTCATCTATATTGATTTTGGCATCACTTTTTCTAGGTCCACAAAAACAATACTTGAGGTTTGGATTGCATTGAACTGAATGTAGAATTTGGATAATGGTACTCTTCTGACTTATCAACTATTTTCATTCATGGATTATTTATCTTTATTTTTTGGAAGGTTTTCTTAAATAACCTTGTTACTATCTTCTTTATTTCTCCAAAGTAAGTCTAAGTGACTTGTTATATGAATTATTTAACACCATAGCCTTTTTAATTTATTACAAATGGGATATTTTTCTGTTATGAATTATTAGTGCCATATAGGATTGCCATTGATATTTGTATAAGGAGTTTATGCCAGGAACATTGCTGAACCCTATTTCTAAAGTTTGTCTACACATTCTACTGTGTCTGAAATATATCTTCTTTTAGAAATGTATCTACTGTGTCTGAAATGTATCTACTGTGTCTGAAATGTATTTCTAAAGTTTGTCTACACATTCTACTGTGTCTCAAAAGAAATGTATCTTCTTTTTAGATCTGTGTTTTTATTTTTTGTGTCTAACTGCAATGCCTAACTACTTTATTACCATTAATAGTAACAGTAATAGCAGGTCATTTTCTGATTGAAAAGAAAATGTTTCCTATGTTTCATCATTGAAAATGACTGTTGCTCTAGAGTATATTAAATACTCATTATTCAAGTTAAGGGTATTTCCTTCTATTCCTGATGTGTTGGGAGGTTTTCATTATTAATAGATTTTGAAAAGATTGTTTTTATGTATGCATTAAAATGATAAGATGTTGAGGTAGAAAGTTAAAATACTAAATTTTCTACATTAATAATATTTCTTCATTCTGTCTTATCTGGTTTGGGCTGCTATAACAAAGTACCATAGATAGGTGGTTTATAATCAACAGAAGTTTATTTCTCACAATTCTAGTGTCTGGAAGTAATGACCAAGGTGCCAGCATGGTAGAGTACCAGTGAGGGCTCCCTTCTGTGTTGCAGACTCCCAACTTCTACCAACTTTCTAGTGTTATCACAAGTGGAACGAAGATGAGAGAGCTCTCCAGGGTCCTAATCTCATCCACGAGGGCTCCACCCTTATGACCTGATTACCTTCCAAAGGCCCCTTCTCTAATGCCACCATTTTGGGAGTTAGAATTTTAACATATAAATTTGGGGAAAACACAAACATTCAGACTATTACCCATTCCTTGTATAAACCCAATTTCAATGTATTGTTTCGTTTTTTTAAGGATTTTACATCTACATTTGTTTGGTGAGTTTGAACTGTATTTTTCTTACCTGCACTCTACTTGTTTGGTTCTGCTCTGAAGATTTTATGAGTCTGATAAAAAACAGTAATGAGGGTTCCCATTTTTTTTCTATTCACTAAAAATATTTACATTGCATTGAGATTGTTGTTGTTGTTGTTGTTGTTGTTAAAAGTTTAATAGAACATTTCTGTTCATGTTAATTTAAAATTAAGTTTTAAAAATATAAAAATAAATGCTTTTGAGCAATCTTTTTCATTGTTGATGTATAACTTAATGGGTTTAGGGTCAGAAAATATGAATGTTAAAACAGCAATATTTTTGTTTCTTAAGCCTTGCTTTATGGCATAGAACATAACATATGATTTTTTGTTATATTTAAGAAAAGTGTGTGAAACATTTTTGGGTTAAATCTTTTATGTATGTCTTTTAAAGTTTTATGATCTAATTTTCTTTACCCTTATTAATGATTGTATCTACTTGATCTATGCTTAAATATCCCTGAGAGAGATATGCTTAAATATCCCAATACTAGAAAATAGATGGTAGATTTATTTTATCTGTATATATCTGTCAATTTTTGCTTTCTATATTTGGAAACTATATTACTTGGTGCATATTGTTTAAAAGTGACAGTTTTACCCAGTGATATAATCCTTCCAATAATATTTTTGCTTTAAAGGCTATTGTCCTTTAGTCTAGGTACCCCATCTTTCTTTTGGATAGTGTATTTTAAAGCATTACATTTATGCTCCCTATCTAGACTCACAGGTAAAGCAAGTTAACCTAATAAAACATCCAATTATGATTCTAGAAAGATAATAAGCCTTTATGAGCCTCAATTGCCTCATTTTCATAATGAGAGTTTTAACTATAGTGGTCTTTAATATCCTTACAACTCTGACATTCTATGATCTTCCCCCTTTTCTATGCCAAAGTCCTATTTGCTCTAATTTACATTTTGCCAGCCTATGAAATAACATCTGCTCCAGGTAATTCTGTATACCAAAATGGAAAGACAGATCAGAAGGTCCACAGTATTCTTTTGAATTATTTTTTTTTAAAAGAATGTTTGTTTTGTTTGTGTGAATTTCTTTTTTTTTTTATAAAGGAAAGAGATTTAATTGACTCACAGTTCCACATTCCTGAGGAGGCCTCAGGAAACTTACAATCATGGCGGAAGGCAAAGGAGAAGCAGGCACCTTCTTCGCAGGGTGCCGGATGATTATATAACCACCAGATCTCATGAAAAATCAGTATCACGACAACAGCATGGGGGAAACCACCCCATGGTCCAATTACCCCCACCTGGTCCCCGTGACACCTGGAGGTTATGGGGATTATGTGGATTAAAATTCAAGATATTTTGGGTGGGGACACAACCAAACTATATCACTCACTATCACAAAGGAACTCAGCAAATCACGGGACTTGGACATTTGCAGGTCACAGAAGCCACTGTCATTAAAGGACATTGTCACTAAAGGCCAATTACCATTGAGACGATTACTTTTCAGAGGCCTGAGCACACCAATGGGAGCCTCACTGTGTGCTGGGATTTTATAAATATAACCATATAGACACACATGCATAATTTCTTAATACAAACACATTACCCTGTGAGTTTGTATGTCTCTTTTTAAAATATATGTCAGATCTTAGAAATACTATAGGAAAATGCTCTACCAGTAAAGTTTTAATGTTTTGATAATGACCTTTTAAAATGCAGGTTTTAACTTTAACAAGATAATTCTGTTTCCTAGGATTGCTGTTTTAAAAGTGCAACCAGCCTAGGTGGAAACTGTACACCAGGGTCTTCCAGATGGGTAATTGATGGCGTTCTGTAGCTGACGCATGCTTTTTTTTTTGTTTTTGAGATGGAATTTCACTCTTGTCACCCAGGCTGGAGTGCAGTGGAGTGTTCTGGGCTCACCGCAACCTTCGCTTCCTGGGTTCAAGCAATTCTCCTGCCTCAGCCTCCCAAGTAGCTGGGACTACAGGCACGTGCCACCATGCCCTGCTAATTTTTGTATTTTTAGTAGAGACAAGGTTTCACTTTGTTGACCAGGATGGTCTCGATCTCTTGACCTCATGATCCACCCGCCTCGGCCTCTCAAAATGCTGGGATTATAGGCGTGAGCCACCGCGCCCGGCGGATGCACGCTTTAGTATTTGCCTGTAGCCTGGCAGCAAAGAGGCCAGCATGGTGGGGGGAGACTTTATTACCCTGCCAGTTACAGCGTCATGATTCTTTCTGGGCACTGGCGTTTTGTGAAACTCTCAAGGGAAGGTGACGCAGGGGAGAAAATGCAAATTAAATTACATAGATGGGTGTTTTTATGTATTCCACCCCTTTCCTAGAACTAGTACAACTCTTTTTTTTTTTTTTAATTTTTTATTGGATTTTAGGTTTTGGGGTACATGAGCAGAGCATGCAAGACAGTTGCGTAGGTACACACATGGCAGTGTGCTTTGCTTTTCTTCTCCCCTTCACCCACAATTGGCATTTCTCCCCAGGCTATCCCTCCCCACCACCCCCTCCCACTGGCCCTCCCCTTTTCCCCCCAATAGACCCCAGTGTTTAGTACTCCCCTTTCTGTGTCCATGTGTTCTCATTTTTCATCACCCACCTATGAGTGAGAATATGCGGTGTTTCATTTTCTGTTCTTGTGTCAGTTTGCTGAGGATGATGTTCTCAAGACTCATCCATGTCCCTACAAACGACACAAATTCATCATTTCTGATTGCTGCATAATATTCCATGATGTATATGTGCCACATTTTTCCAATCCAGTCTATTATCAATGGGCATTTGGGTTGATTCCAGGTCTTTGCTATTGTAAACAGTGCTGCAATGAACATTCGTGTACATGTGTCCTTATAGTAGAACGATTTATAGTCTTTTGGATATATACCCAGTAATGGGATTGCTGGGTCAAATGGAATTTCTATTTCTAAGGCCTTGGGGAATCGCCACACTGTCATCCACAATGGTTTAACTAATTTACACTCCCACCAACAGTGTAGAAGTCTTCCTTTTTCTCCACATCCTCTCCAGCATCTGTTGTCTCCAGATTTTTTAATGATCGCCATTCTAACTGGTGTGAGATGGTATCTCAATGTGGTTTTGATTTGCATCTCTCTGATGACCAGTGACGATGAGCATTTTTTCATATGATTGTTGGCCTCATATATGTCTTCTTTCGAAAAGTATCTGTTCATATCCTTTGCCCACTTTTGAATGGGCTTGTTTGTTTTTTTCCTGTAAATCTGTTTGAGTTCTTTGTAAATTCTGGATATCAGGCCTTTGTCAGATGGGTAGACTGCGAAAATTTTTTCCCATTCTGTTGGTTGCCGATCCACTCTAGTGACTGTTTCTTTTGCCATGCAGAAGCTGTGGAGTTTCATTAGGTCCCATTTGTCTATTTTGGCTTTTGTTGCCAATGCTTTTGGTGTTTTGTTCATGAAGTCCTTGCCTACTCCTATGTCCTGGATAGTTTTGCCTAGATTTCCTTCTAGGGTTTTTATGGTGCCAGGTCTTATGTTTAAGTCTTTAATCCATCTGGAGTTAATTTTAGTGTAAGATGTCAGGAAGGGGTCCAGTTTCTGCTTTCTGCACATGGCTAGCCAGTTTTCCCAACACCATTTGTTAAACATGGAATCCTTGCCCCATTGTTTGTTTTTGTCAGGTTTATCAAAGATTGTATAGTTGTATGTATGTTGTGTTGCCTCCGGTGCCTCTGTTTTGTTCCATTGGTCTATATCTGTTTTGGTACCAGTACCATGCTGTTTTGATTACTGTAGCCTTGTAGTATAGTTTGAAATCCGGTAGTGTGATGCCCCCCACTGTGTTCTTTTTGCTTAGAATTGACTTGGCTATGCGTGCTCTCTTTTGGTTCCATATGAAGTTCATGATGGTTTTTTCCAGTTCTGTGAAGAAAGTCGATGGTAGCTTGATGGGGATAGCGTTGATTCTGTAAATTACTTTGGGCAGTATAGCGATTTTCACGATATTAATTCTTCCTAACCATGAACATGGAATGTTTCTCCATCTGTTTGTGTCCTCTCTGATTTCATTGAGCAGTGGTTTGTAGTTCTCCTTGAAGAGGTTTCTTACGTTCCTTGTGAGTTGTATTCCAAGGTATTTTATTCTTTTTGTAACAATTGTGAATGGCAGTTCGTTCTTGATTTGGCTTTCTTTAAGTCTGTTATTGGTGTAGACGAATGCTTGTGATTTTTTCACATTGATTTTATATCCTGAGACTTTGCTGAAGTTGCTTATCAGTTTCAGGAGTTTTTGGGCTGAGGCAATGGGGTCTTCTAGGTATACTATCATGTCGTCTGCAAATAGAGACAATTTGGCTTCCACCTTTCCTATTTGAATACCCTTTATTTCTTTTTCTTGCCTGATTGCTGTGGCTAGAACTTCCAGTACTATATTGAATAGGAGTGGTAAGAGAGGGCATCCTTGTCTAGTGCCAGATTTTAAAGGGAATGCTTCCAGTTTTTGCCCATTCAGTATGATATTGGCTGTTGGTTTGTCATAAATAGCTTTTATTACTTTGAGATACGTTCCATCGATACCGAGTTTATTGAGGGTTTTTAGCATAAAGGGCTGTTGAATTTTGTCAAAGGCCTTCTCTGCGTCAATTGAGATAATCATGTGGTTTTTGTTTTTGGTTCTGTTTATGTGGTGAATTACGTTGATAGACTTGCGTATGTTGAACCAGCCTTGCATCCCCGGGATGAATCCTACTTGATCATGATGAATAAGTTTTTTGATTTGCTGTTGCAATCGGCTTGCCAATATTTTATTGAAGATTTTTGCATCTATGTTCATCATGGATATTGGCCTGAAGTTTTCTTTTCTCGTTGGGTCTCTGCCGGGTTTTGGTATTAGAATGATGTTGGTCTCATAAAATGATTTGGGAAGGATTCCCTCTTTTTGGATTGTTTGAAATAGTTTTAGAAGGAATGGTACCAGCTCCTCTTTGTGTGTCTGGTAGAATTCGGCTGTGACCCCGTCTGGACCTGGGCTTTTTTTGTGTGGTAGGCTCTTAATTGCTGCCTCAACTTCTGACCTTGTTATTGGTCTATTCATAGTTTCAGCTTCCTCCTGGTTTAGGCTTGGGAGGACACAGGAGTCCAGGAATTTATCCATTTCTTCCAGGTTTACTAGTTTATGCACATAGAGTTGTTTGTAATATTCTCTGATGATGGTTTGAATTTCTGTGGAATCTGTGGTGATTTCCCCTTTATCATTTTTTATTGCATCTATTTGGTTGTTCTCTCTTTTCTTTTTAATCAATCTGGCTAGTGGTCTGTCTATTTTGTTGATCTTTTCAAAAAACCAGCTCTTGGATTTATTGATTTTTTGAAGGGTTTTTCGTGTCTCAATCTCCTTCAGCTCAGCTCTGATCTTAGTTATTTCCTGTCTTCTGCTGGGTTTTGAGTTTTGTTGATCTTGCTCCTCTAGCTCTTTCAATTTTGATGATAGGGTGTCAACTTTGGATCTCTCCATTCTCCTCATATGGGCACTTATTGCTATATACTTTCCTCTAGAGACTGCTTTAAATGTGTCCCAGAGGTTCTGGCACGTTGTGTCTTCGTTCTCATTGGTTTCGAAGAACTTCTTTATTTCTGCCTTCATTTCATTGTTTACCCAGTCAACATTCAAGAGCCAGTTGTTCAGTTTCCATGAAGCTGTGCGGTTCTGGGTCGGTTTCTGAATTCTGAGTTCTAACTTGATTGCACTATGGTCTGAGAGGCTGTTTGTAATGATTTCAGTTGTTTTGCATTTGTTGAGCAGTGCTTTACTTCCAATTATGTGGTCAATTTTAGAGTAGGTGTGATGTGGTGCTGAGAAGAATGTGTATTCTGTGGATTTGGGGTGGAGAGTTCTGTAAATGTCTATCAGGTTTGCTTGTTCCAGGTCTGAGTTCAAGCCCTGGATATCCTTGTTGATTTTCTGTCTGGTTGATCTGTCTAGTATCGACAGTGGAGTGTTAAAGTCTCCCACTATTATTGTGTGGGAGTCTAAGTCCTTTTGTAAGTCGTTAAGAACTTGCCTTATGTATCTGGGTGCTCCTGCATTGGGTCCATATATGTTTAGGATCGTTAGCTCTTCTTGTTGTATCGATCCTTTTACCATTATGTAATGGCCTTCTTTGTCTCCTTTGATCTTTGTTGCTTTAAAGTCTATTTTATCAGAGATGAGAATTGCAACTCCTGCTTTTTTTTGCTTTCCGTTTGCTTGGTAAATCTTCCTCCATCCCTTTATTTTGAGCCTTTGTGTATCCTTGCATGTGAGATGGGTTTCCTGGATGCAGCACACTGATGGGTTTTGGATTTTTATCCAATTTGCCAGTCTGTGTCTTTTGATTGGTGCATTTAGTCCATTTACATTTAGGGTTAAGATTGTTATGTGTGAATTTGATACTGCCATTTTGATGATAAGTGGCTGTTTTGCCTGTTAGTTGTTGTAGATTCTTCATTATGTTGATGCTCTTTAGCATTTAGTGTGATTTTGGAATGGCTGGTACTGGTTGTTCCTTTCTATGTGTAGTGCCTCTTTTAGGAGCTCTTGTAAAGCAGGCCTGGTGGTGACAAAATCTCTGAGTACTTGCTTGTTCGCAAAGGATTTTATTTTTCCTTCACTTCTGAAGCTCAGTTTGGCTGGATATGAAATTCTGGGTTGAAAGTTCTTTTCTTTAAGAATGTTGAATATTGGCCCCCACTCTCTTCTGGCTTGTAGTGTTTCTCCCGAGAGATCTGCTGTGAGTCTGATGGGCTTCCCTTTGTGGGTGATCCGATCTTTCTCTCTGGCTGCCCTTAGTATTCTCTCCTTTATTTCAACCCTGTTGAATCTAACGATTATGTGCCTTGGGGTTGCTCTTCTTGTGGAATATCTTTGTGGTGTTCTCTGTATTTCCTGCAATTGAGTGTTGGCCTGTCTTGCTAGGTGGGGGAAGTTTTCCTGGATGATGTCCTGAAGAGTATTTTCCAGCTTGGATTCATTCTCTTCATCCCCTTCTGGTACACCTATCAAACGTAGGTGAGGTCTTTTCACATAGTACCACATTTCTTGGAGACTTTGTTCATTCCTTTTTGCGCTTTTTTCTCTAATCTTGGTTTCTCGTTTTATTTCATTGAGTTGGTCTTCGACTTCAGATATTCTTTCTTCTGCTTGGTCGATTCGGCTATTGAAACTTGTGCATGCTTCGCAAAGTTCTCGTATTGTGTTTCTCAGCTCCTTTAATTCATTCATATTCCTCTCTAAGTTATCCCTTCTTGTTATCATTTCCTCGAATCTTTTTTCAAATCTTTTTTCAAGGTTCTTAGTTTCTTTGCATTGATTTAATACATGATCTTTTAGCTCACAAAAGTTTCTCATTATTCATCTTCTGAAGTCTAATTCCATCATTTCATCACAGTCATTCTTTGTCCAGCTTTTTTCCCTTGTTGGGGAGGGTTTTGGTCCTTTCTAGGAGGCGAGGTGTTCTGGTTTCGAGTGTTTTCCTCCTTTTTGCACTGGTTTCTTCCCATCTTTGTGGATTTGTCCACTGGTCGTCTGCGTAGTTGCTGACTTTTCGTTTGGGTCTCTGAGTGGACACCCAGAATGTTGATGATGAAGTATTTCTGTTGCTTGGTTTTCCTTCTACCAGTCTAGCACCTTCGCTGTACAACTGCTGAGGTCCGCTCCAGACCCTGCTTGTCTGGGGTGCACCTCTAGCTGCTGTGGCACAGCGAGGGATGCTACCAGTTTCTTTTTCTGCTATCTTTTTCACAGGATGATGCCTGCCTAATGTCAGTCTTTTGGATATAGAGGGGTCAGGGAGCTGCTTGAGGAGACAGTTTGTATTTTATAGGGGCTTAATTGCTGAGCTGTGAGCTCTGTTGTTCATTCAGGGCTGTTAGGCTGCTATGTTTGATTCTGCTGCAACAGAGCTCATTACAAAAACCCTTTTTTTTTCTCAAATGCTCTGTGTTGAGGGGTTTGGGCTTTATTTTTGGATGTCCGCTGAGGTCCTGCCCCGCTAGGACGCAGACTGGCCACTGTTTGCCTGCCGAGGCTCTGCCCTGCTGTCGTGAGGCTCGCCCTGGCTCTGCTGTTCTGCTGTGTTCTCCGCCACACCCTCTGGCAGAGTCTCTCTGTTGTAGCGGGTTGCCTCGGCAACGGCAGGCTGCGTCAGCAGTGGGCGTGTATCTCAGTAGGGACGGGTTGCCTTGGCAACGGCTGGCTGCATCAGCAATGGGCGTGTATCTCAGTTGGGGTGGGTTGCCTCAGTAATGGTGGACGCCCCTCCCCCACAGAGCGTCTCGGGCCATCTGCACGGGGCTTGTTTGAAATCGCGGTTTTGTTCGTCCCACTAGGCCACCCCTAACGCTCTGTCTCTGCAATCCCCTGGGCTGGCCCACTGTCCAAGTCTAGCTCAGTCTCAAGTCCAGCCCTCTCACGTCTCTGGTTGCCGGTTCAACAGGGCACCCAGACAAGCGCGCCCTGTGGGGAGAGCTGGGCAGGGCCGGCCGCTGCCACCCCGGCTGCCGGCTTCGCCAGATGGAGGTTCTGCCTGGTGTCCCGCGTCTCCTCTTTACTTGGGAATTTCCCCATTCCGTGGGCAACAAAGATCAGTCTGGAAATGCAGCTCAGACTCACCTCTCAGCAGACACAACGCAAGCTCCAATCCTGGGTTGTTCTCACAGCGCCATCTTGAGTCGGTATCCCGTGAATTTCTTATACAGCTGCAATTTCATCATAGTCCTACTAACAAAATGTGTCTTGAATTTTAATATCTTTTACATAATTTTTGGCTGATCTAATGGCTAACTAGAAACAGAGAAGAAAGTTCAAGGAGAGGAAAACAAGAGTAGAGATAATACATTTATCTCAGTGGGAAAAGAAAATTTATAATAATTTGTACATGTTACCTGTAACCTCGCCAGACACATTTTTTTCCAAAGGCTGTCGGCCCAGCAGGCTTATCACTAAATATGACAGAACATAATAAATAACTATTAATACTACTTTGTCTGCCACAAAGTGCAGCAAAAATTTAAAGCCAGAAAGGATATTAGAAGTCATCAATTCTATACTACTTCTTTTAGGAATAGAAAATTACTCCTCAAAGAGTGCTTTACCATATTATCTGTTTTACTATAGCATGCTTCTGAAAAACATTCATTAATTACTAATTTCTTATACATAGAGCCTGCCAGAGATATCTGACCATAAGCCTTTGTAAATGTACAACTCCCTTGTTACTACCTTAAATTGTATGTTTTGCATTAGAAGAACTTCATGTTTCATAATTTTTAATAATGTACTATACATATCTTAAGGAAGACTAAAAAAATTATGTTGAGACAGAAGAAATACTTTGACTTGAAGATTTGAAAATGATTTTTATATCAATTTAGAAATGTTTCTTCTTAATTCAGCGGTTTTCCTTTTTGGGGAGCTGACAGACATTGGGTACTTGTTCATAATAACTGGGTATATAAATGCAATATATATAATGAATAATTATGACTAGAAGTACTCGTGAATTTATCTATGTTGACCCTACTCCAGCTGGATTATCACCAAAATGCTATTTCAAGACCTTATGGGTTCAAGGATTTGAGGAATACATATTGTTGGCATTGAGTTCCATGGCTTGAAAAATCATTCCTACTAGTTTAAAATATGGTAGGAATTATAAGACAACCAGAAATTTTTAAAAATCCACAATAAAGTCACTAAATAGAAGAAAATAGTTACCAAAGTTAGAAAACTAACTTCTGGAAGGTTCTTCAGATAATCCTGTTTCTCATAGTACAAAGTACTTCATAGTTCCTCAAGGTCATCTAGGCCAGAAGTTCACCAAGTGTGGTCTCAAAACCAGAATTGTCGGGAAAAACAGCAAAGGAGAAGGACTTACAGAGTGCCTACATAAATTGGGTAATGATTAACACATAAATAAGCAACAACAAACTGCAGAAGGCCACAGGAGGCCTCTGAGGAGGAAGGCCTCTTCTCCATGCCTCATGTTCTGGTGCAAGGGTGACCTCGGCTCTGTTACCATAAACATTCTGCTCAAGGATATAAAACCTCTTTGTAGCACTATTATGCAGCCAGACTTGTAGGCTCTTTGTAAGTCCCTCATTCCATTGGCTGTACATAGATAATAAGCTAAAGAAAGCCACATGTTCTTGTTTTGTGAAACTCCCAAACTGCCACTGTCATCAATCCTTAGGATGACGCACCAGTTCCAGCTCACTGATTCACTCCATCATCACTCCACCCCTACCCTGTAGATCAAAGTGACTGTAATCAATAAATAGTGTGGATGATCACAGCTCGGGGCCTTCACTGCTTCTGCCAGAGTAATAAAGTGATGGCCCCCCGGTTCCACTTTCTCTCTTAATTTGTCTTTTTCCTACTCCTTTGTCGCCACTGAACTCGGGGTACCACAGGTGATGTAGGACTGGCTCCCTACATTCTGGTGCCCAACATGGGACTCGTGGATCCCTACATTCTGGCACACCAATGTGTGGGGTTCATGGGTTCCTTATGCAGAATCATCAGATTCACCTTGAATTATGTTAGAAAAGCAAATTCTCAGCAGGCCTAGAGCTACTCAATAAAAGCCTCTGTGCAGAAGGTAAGGAGAGCCATCAACCTATGTTTTAACAATCTTCCAAATGCTTCTAATGTGCAGTCACATTTTTGAGAACCACTAAACTAGGGCAAGTGTCACAGTCTCTGTCTGTGTTTTTTAAATGAGGGAAATAAAATAGAGAAAAGTACTACAATCCTTATGTCTTGAATATTGTGATTCCCTGGCTTTTCTCAGATCACACAAATACTCAGTAACAAATCCAAGTTGAGAATATATAACTCCTAACCTATGTAAAATTTAGGTTAGAATGATAAAATTTTAGAGGCCAAAGAGATGTTGAAGATGAATATATTTGGTGTATTTTATACTCTCATGTACTTCTAAACAATTACTACTCTTAAAATTGCTTATTTAATGTCTGACCCTTATACTGAATTGAATCTCTGTGAAGCAATGGACTACTTTGATCATTATTAGTTCTATAATGCCTTTACAGTAATTTTAATGTAGTATCTGCTTTTTTTTTCCCCCATTTCTTTGAGACAGAGTCTCACTCTGTCACTCAGGCTGGAGTGCAGTGGCACCATCTCGGCTCAGTACAACCTCCACCTCCCAGGCTCAAGTGATTCTCCTGCCTCAGCCTCCCAAGTAGCTGGGATTACAGGCACCTGCCACCATGTCCAGCTAATTTTTATGTTTTTGGTAGATATGGGGTTTCAACATGTTCGCCAGGCTTGTCTCAAACTCATGACCTCAAGTGATCCACCCACCTCAGCCTCCCAAAGTGCTGGGATTACAGGCGTAAGCCACCATGTCTGGCCAGTAGCTGCTTAATAAATATCTACTGACCTAATGATAATTCACTATACAGACATAAACATATGTTGTATAGATCCAGAAACTGATGATAACACTGAATTTCAATTACGTCCTCTCTCTAATCTGGTAAATTTGTAAGAAAATCATCTCTTCTGCTGATCTTTATACATACATAAATTAACAGATTTAGAGTTACCGAAATGTGGAGAGGGATGTTTATATATTTAGAGGGATGTTCTGATGTGTCTCCAAATAGAAAACCCATGACACATTTGATTTACCTTGAACACACAGAAACCACTGGAACAAAAAGAGAATATTATCTTTCCATAAGAAAGGAAATATTCGGAATAAAATTACTCAATTTTTTATTTCTACATAGAGACATCTAATTTATAAGTATAATACTATGGAATTTATAAAAATATATTCCCTTTTTAACAAGCAAATCAACTATAATTCATCTTGACACTAATATGAATGTATGTATACATTTATTCATTATATGTTAATTTCTCCTTTGGGTTAATCGAAAGCTATATACAAAAAACAAAACAAAGCAAAAAAACTGAGACCTTATAAAAGTGCCTAGAATAATGTTTTGCTCATATGAAGACATAAAGATGAGGCTTCCACCAAAAAGCAAAGTATCAGGGCTTAGACAAGGGGAAAAATGTGGCTAAGGCTATACCAAATTATAGTTCAGTATGGGGATTCTGTAGCTAGGCATCTTTATTCAAATTCTACCTCTGTTATGTACCAGTTGTGTACCTTGGGCATATGCCTCCTTTTCTGCTCAGTAAAATGTTGAATAATAATAGTACTTTCCTTGTAAAGATAATAGGATTTGATGCATTAATATATATAAAGTACTTAGACATAAATGTTATCTATTATTATAGAGAACAGAGTACTAAATTAGGACCTAATCAGGTTCTATATATTTCTCTAACAATATGCTCTCAATATTAAAAGAAAATTGACAAAAAAAGAAGTCTTGCAAGTAACTAGAGATGGATGTTGCAAATATGTACAGCCCTCTAGGCTCTCCTCTGAGCATTCACACAAACTCATAAGATCCAGGTGAATGAAGTGACATTTAACTTGTGAAAGTATTTTGAAAATGGTAAAATACTTCAGAGATGAAAAGTAATGGCAAAATGACCAAATATCCAAATTATGTGCATAGTCTTGAAGGCTTTTTCCTTGCCTTTTTGGCTTCTTCCCTTGCTCCTACCCTCCTTTCCCCCATTAGACAGAAGCCTTCAATGGACCCATGAACATGTTCCCCTTCTCCAGGCTTAGAAAGTTGCTTCCCAGGAAATGTCCTAATCAGAAATTGTGTGTCCTTTAGGTTTTTCTTTAATATCATTTCCTCAGAGAAATCTTTCAACCAGGAAAAAATTAGAAAAATAAGTTCCTTGTTAATGCTATTATATTAGCTATACTCAGGCTATAATCTGTGTACTATGCCAAATCTCAAGAGTATTGAAAGTGAGACCTCTGTCTACCTTGTCTTGCTCACAGTAGGAACTTAAAAGTAAAGTTGACTCAATGGGCGTATCAGCCATCCTTATAATCCAGTGATGAACAAAGTAAAATATGTTAAAGAGAAAGAGTGAGACCTTGTGTTGCTCAACACAATTCTTTCATTTTATGGACCTCAATAAAAAAACTCCCAGTGAGTTTCATGGGAAAAGAAAATGTTTTTGAAGTTAGTCCATAGTAAATAGATGAAAAATAAGACTACTGCTAAATTTTTTCCATAAACATACTGAAAAATTAGGCTGCTTCTGTATACATATTTCTGACTTTGTGTAAATACACAGTGAAGATGTATTTTCCTTTCTTGTTCCTAGCATAACTCTAAATATTGTTTTTTAAAACAGTAATAATGTAATTACTAAATTAATTTTAGACACTAAAAATAACCCGCTAGTCTCCATTCTCATAAAAATCCTAGTGGAGTTTTGAAACTACGCCAGACCCACCACACTTAGCCAAAGCGACAGCAGCTGCCGAAAGACAAAGCAAGGATCCAGGTACCTTCTTTGGTTTCTTCATATTTTAGTGAGAAAGTTGTCAATTTGAATGTTGTCCAAATTCAGAAGCGAGAGCAAGAGTGTTTATCTGAAATACTGTCCCAGGCCTAAATACTACCTTGCAGGAGAAACAAAACCATTTACCTAAGAAAGAACTGAATGTACCATTTTATCCTCAGCAAACCTTATAATAACAAGATTTAGCTTGGGGAATGGTGATCATTGATGTACCTGGGGTGAAGTAATCTACAGCAAAGCTAGTCAAGTACTGTAAAGAAACTTGCAAACTATATCAAGGAAAAAAACATGAGGTTAGTAACGGGGAAAATAGATAGTAATTAGCAATAAGACCAAACAGGGCCTGCAGAATGTCAATTAGGAAGAGCTATAGAGCCTCAAAGTGAGGAAAGGCCCAGAGCTGGGCTCTGCAGCCACTGCTCCCCTCCAACATGGCCCTGAATCAGTCTGCACCTGTTTCTTGCTCTCTCCTCTGAATCTTCATTTTGCAAAGCATCCTGCATCTCTTTGGTGTCTATGCTTCAGAAAGTATAGGTACAGGAGAGAAGAGTGGTGAATGGTAAAGGGGGATGATAGCTGGAAAAAAGCTATCGATCTTTTACATATCATTTTTTTTCTCATTATATGTCTATGAAGTATGTATGATTGCATCCATTTTACAAATGAATACATTGCTATTTATAGAGGTTAAATAAGTTACCAGAGTTTCACAACTCCTAAGCCTCAGCAGGTTGATTCTAGCATGGAGACCATGCATTTTCCACCATCTCCTCCAGCCTCTTTTTAGCCTTTCTTTATTAGTTCTTTCTCTGTGAAAGCATGCAAATATGCCTTCAGAAGGCTCCCAAATGCTTTCTGAATCTTAGGACCTCAGGCTTTTCCCCATGTCCCCGTTTTTTCTAGCCTTCCTCCATCAGCAATACTTATATAGTATGTACACTCCATCAAAGAATTTCCTGAACCACTATAGTGTCTTATTATCTCTTTGGAACATCATCATCTCCCTAGGCATATTGTTATGCAGAACGGTGTCTCGTGACACTTATTTGTGTAATCATGCCAGCCTCATCTCATTTCAGACACTCAAAACTAACTCAACCCACTTCTTGCTTTTATATCCATTCGTACTGCTAGTGCCCTCCCCTGGAGGACAAGCACTGAAATCTTTATTTTGGTTTAGTTCAGGAATCTTTGTCATAACTACTGAACTCTTGCTGAAAGTAGCCATTGACAGTATGTAAACGAATGATGCTACCATACCGAAGGAGCCTGGACACAGCATTTAGCATATGCCAATAATAGCTGTATAGAAGGCCAAGGCAAAGCAATAAAATAAAATAAAGCCAACCTTTGAAAAATAGGAAGGTCAAATTTTCAGAGACTCTAGTGAGTAGTGAATATGCCCATGTGAGTATGAAAGTATTCATGTACATGACTCAGAGGGTCTTATCAAACAAGGTCTGTTGGTTTCCATGTCTTACAACAGCCTAAAAATAACCCCTGCAGGCTCCGATCCCTAACCCTCCAGCTCATTTCCCTATTCTGTCACTTCTTTAACCAATATTCTATTACTTTCTTTTTCCTCCGTCACCACACTGGCATCTGACTGAGAAAGGATATGGCTCCCAAACTTTAACTCAATCAGAACTACCTGGAAGACTTTTTAAAAGACAGATTGCTGAGCCTCAACAGGGTTTCTAATTCAGTAGTCTAGGGGATCTGTTAATTTGCATTTCTAACAAATAATCAGATGATACTGATGCTGCTAGACTTAGAACCATACTTAGAGAACACTGGATTAAAGTCACTTTTCAACAGAACACAAAGCTTCATGTAAAATAAATTAAGTGTGAGGTTTTCCTATCAAGCTTGGTAATCCCAGGTTTCTGCAGTTAGAGGCAAAGGGAGAGGGAGACAGAGAGAGCGAGAGAGACAGACATACAGGAAGAAAGGCAGAGAAGAAAGACCAGGATATCTAAAATGCATGTCTAGAAAAGAGCTGTGGCTGTGGCTGTTCATATATGGGACACAGGGGTATTAAATATATAAGAAGCCTTCCAAAAAATCTAAGAATATTTTACAGGCAAAGAAACCACAGTGTTAATTTTTAATTATATAATTGTACAAGATTTAATACTACCTTTGCAATCTCAGTTATTTAAGAGAAAAATATTTCAAAGTTACCAATCCCTAGTGACTACCATGTAACTCTCATTTTCATCTACTCTGAATGTTGAAAATTATGCTATACAACCCACCCTTGTATCAGGTCCAGCTCTGCCTGGAGAAGATGCACATCCAAAATTGAGAATAGCATATCTCCTTTAGGAAAAGGCTAAGCAATTTAATATGTGTAAGGGACAATGAGCCACAAACTTGGTGAGCAAATGGCACTCTGGACTACTCTACCAAGTATCTCAAGACTTCTCTTCCAGATGGAATTGGATCTCTCTACACAATTCCCAAACTTAGGTATGTCCATATGACTTGTGCCTACTAAAGGGGAACAGATGCACTGTGTGTTCCTTCTGGGTGGGAGTTCTAGAATTGCATGATCCTGCTGGACATGTAGCTAGAACAAGAAATAAATATTTATTGTTTTAAGCCACTGAGATTTTGGGATCATTTTTGACCTTAACATCACCTTGACTGTTACATTTTCAGGGTAGTTAACATAGGACTCTTTGGAAAACAGCAATCAGTTGATGATACCATTCTTAGCACTGTTAATTACCTTTGCTCTGTGGAAATGTATTCTAAAGTATTTGATAGCTATAAAGTATTAGGCAAGACACTTTCCTACTTAAGATTTATTCTTCTGTATAATAAAGAGTTGAGCTGTATGTCTAAGGACCCATAAGATCTATGAATCTACAGGAGAAAAATTAATCCATAACTTACTAAATACAGGCTACTAATACAGGCTTTCTATTTCATATTTGAACCCCAAGTTTAATACTCTCCTTTGAAGATGATCTGAGATACACTGTGAGGAATATTGAAATAAGGATGTTCAGGAGAGTTATTTAAGAGGTTTGTTATACAATGTCTAATTGAAGTCCAAACAGACATAAAAATAGCCTTAAAAAATGAAGAGAAACAAGAGTCTCTGACAAATTGCTGGACCTCTTAAAATATTCTAGTATGGCCAGGCGCGGTGGCTCAAGCCTGTAATCCCAGCACTTTGGAAGGCCTAGGTGGGTGGATCACGAGGTCGAGAGATCAAGACCATTCCGGTCAACATGGTGAAACCCCGTCTCGACTAAAAATACAAAAAATTAGCTGGGCATGGTAGCACATGCCTGTATTCCCAGCTACTCAGGAGGCTGGGGCAGGAGAATTGCCTGAACCCAGGAGGCGGAGGTTGCGGTGAGCCAAGATCGCGCCATTGCACTGCAGCCTGGGTAACAAGAGCGAAACTCTGTCTCATAAAAAAAAAAAAAAATACTCTAGTATTAGAGAAACAGCAGTAGAATCATACTAAAGTACAAAAGCATAAATTCTACTCTATTGTTTTTTGCCTGGGATCCTTGATTCACATGTATAGAGAAAGAACTTTATAATTTTGTGTTATTAGATATTATCTGATGAATTGGAACTAAGTACTGGTGTCTTTTCCTTTTATAACAGCATTAATCCTATCATGAGAGCTTCACTCTTATAATCTAATTACCTCCCAAAGCTCCACCTTCTAATACCGTCACACTGGGAATTAGAATTTCAACATACGAATTTGAAGGTGTAGGGGGAAGAAACCTCCAATCCATAAGAGAAGAGAAAGGAGGAGAAGGAAAACAAAAAAAAGGAAGGTAATAGAAAGCATGCATAGTCAACAGAAATTGCCTGTTTGTATAATGAAAATTACCATAACAATACCAGCTCAGATTGTGCATAATTGACACATAAGGAATGGCTATATTAGATTGTTGCAAATATTAACTGGGATACAGAAAAATCCAGCACTATCTTTTAAGGCCTCCAGCAAAATCACAGAAGTGATTATCAAATTTTTCACAACAATTTTTCATGGCAATTACAATCTTCATTAACAAAAATATTTAATATTTTCTTTTTTCAACATTGTTAAAGAAGAATATGAGTGAAAGTTGGTAGAAAGAAAGCGCGTGAGTTCCCATTCTGAACCTGTGAAATCTGAGCTCTACGTATTTCTTAGGACTCACAGAACTTCAGGGCCAATGAATGCTCTCATTTTCTCCCAAGCAGCGAATAATTCCATGGCTAAATGGAAATGTATTGCATAATGTAAATGTGGATATGAAGGACAACTAAAGCAGAAAAAATGTTCTGATTTGTCTCCCTTTTAGCTCATATTGGCCTATAAACCTGAAGAAACACAGCTTCAAATTAAGTCTATTATTTGTAGCTGTTCTGGAGATGCTTTATGATATAGGAAGAACTGAGCTCCAACTTTTCAAAATGTAAAATCTGCACCAAATTTATTGTTATGAAAAACATGATGTGCAGTAAGAATTATCTGTATATGTGTACTTCATGGGTTTTTTTGGTTTGGTCCTCTGAGAAATAGAGAGAGAGAGAGAGAGAGAGAGAGAGAGAGAGAGACATATGTATATAGAATTTCTTTAGGTCATGTTTACAGTCAGTAAAATTTAGGTAGAATTATATGCAGTAAATTTTAGTCTTTCAGATGACTTAGGATAACCGTATACAGTCATATAACCACCATCTTAATGAGGACATGAAATAATTTCATTGTTTTCAAAAGTATCCTCATACCTATTTGTTGTTAATCACCTTTAACAACCCAGGCCCTACAAATCCCTGATCGTATTTCTTTCCCCATAGTTTTGCATTCCCAGACTTTCACATATATAGAATTATATAGTATGTTATCTTTTGTAACTGATTCATATCACATGGTATAATTCTTTGAGATTCATCTATGTTGTTTTACATATCACTACTTTGTTGACTTTCATTATTGAGTAATGTTTCACCGTATGGATGCACCACAATATGTTCGTTTATTCTTCAGTTCATGGGTGTCTGAGTCATTTCCAGTTTTGGATTATTACAAATAAAGTGGCTATCAACACTCAAATACAGGTCTTACTGTAGACAAATATTTTCCTTTCTATCAGACAAATATTTAGGAGTGGGATCACTGAACTGTGTGGTAAGCGTATGTTTAACTTAAGAAAACTGCCAAAAGCTTTTCAAAGTAGCTATATCATTTTCCATTTGTAATGCATAAAAATTTCAGTTGTTCTGCATCCTTGTCAACACGTGACATTGTCAGGATTTTATTTTATTGTTTTTACCTTTTTTTTTTTTTTTTGAGATGGAGTTTCACTCTGGTTGTCCAAGCTAGAGTGAAATAGCCTGATCTTGGCTCACTGCTACCTCTGCCTCCCGGGTTCAAGCGATTCTCCTGCCTCATCCTTCTGAGAAGCTGTAACTACAGGTATGTGCCTCCACGCTTGGCTAATTTTTTGTATTTTTAGTAGAGACTGGGTTTTTACCATGTTGGCTAGGCTGGTCTCGAACTCCTGACCTAAGGTGATTAGCTGGACTCAGCCTCCCAAAGTGCTGGGAATACAGGCGAGAGCCACCGTGCCCAGCTGTTTTTGCCATTTTGATAGATGTATAGTGGTGTCTCATGGTCGAAATACACATTTCCTAATGACCAGTGAAATTGAACATATTTTCATATATTTATATGTCATCTGTATATTTTCTTTGGTAAAATATATATTTAAATATCTTGCTGTACTTTCAAATTGGTATTTATTTTCAAAGTATAGAGGAGTAAGAATTGTTTGTATATGTTAGGTAGAAGTTCTTTATCAGGCATGCAATCCACAAATATTTTCTTTCAATCTAGGATTTAAATTTTGATTTACTTAACCTAGTCTTTAAACAAAAAAAATACATATATATATTATATATATAAAATTTTAATGATGTCAAATTTACTTCTATGTGATACTCTAGAAGTTTCATAGTTTTAAGTTTTATATTTGGATATATGATCCATTTCTAATAAAATTTTGTACGTGGGAGAAAATATAGGTTGCATTTCATTTTTTAAATGTGGCTGTCCAATTATCCTATCACTATTTGTAGAAGAAATTATCATTTTTTGTTCACTGAATTGCCATGCCAGAAGATATCTGTCAGAAATCAATTAATCACATGAATGAATATTTCTGAATTTCCTATTCTGTTCCACTGATTATTGTGTCTATTCATTTGCCAATAAAATGCTGTCTTGATTACTATGGCCTTGTAGCATGTCTTAAAATCAGTTCATATGAACTCTCAACTTTGTCATCTTTTTTAAAAATAATTTTGGTTATTCTAGGTCTTTTTATATTCAATTTAATTTTTAAAATAAGCTTCTCAGCTTCTATAATGCGTCTTCTGGGTTTTTTATTGACATAGCATTGGATCTATAGCTCAATTTGAGGATAATTGATATCTTAAAATACTACATTAATATAAACACTTTTTCTTTAAGTCACCTTTAAATTATATCAGCATTTTTTGTACTTTTCAGCATTCAAATCTAACACATATTTTTAAAGATTTAGTCCTAGCTTATATTTTTTGATACTGTTATAAATAGTATTTGTGTTAGTCCATTTTGCATCTTGGGTAATTTATGAGAAATAAGATTTATTTGAATCACACCCTGCAGGCTATACCAGAAGCATAGCACCAGCATCTGCTTCTGGTGAGGGGCTTGGGGAGCTTCCAATCATAGCAGAGTGGAAGAGGAGTCATGTATTACAAGGTGAGAAAGGAACCAATAGAGAGAAGAGAAGAGGGGGCCAAACTCTTTTTTTTTGTTTTGGACTTTAAGTTCTGGGGTACACATGCAGATCTTGCAGGATTGTTGCATAGGTACACACAGGCCATGGTGGTTTGCTGTCTCCATCCCCACATCACCTACATCAGGCATTTCTCCCAGTGTTATTCCTCCCCAACCTCCCTGCCCCTCGCTTTCCCTCCTCTAGCACCCCGCTCCCCAACAGGCCCTAGTGTGTGATGTTCCCCAACCTGTGCCCATTAGTTTTCATTGTTCAAACACCCACCTACGAATGAGAACATGTGGTGTTTGAATTTCTGTTCATGTCAGTTTGCTGAGAATTATGTTTTTCAAATTCATCCATGTCCCTGCAAAGGACATGAACTCATTGTTTTTTAAGGCTGCATAGAATTCCATGGTGGATATGTGCCACTTTCCTTTATCTGTCTTTGATGGGCATTTGTGGTGGTTCCAGGTCTTTGCTATTGTAAACAGTGCTGCAGTGAACATACGTGTGCATGTGTCTCTAGAATAGAATGATTTATAAGTCTTTGGGCATATACCCAGTCATGGGATTGCTGGGTCAAATGGAATTTCTATTTCTAGATCCTTGAGGAATCGCCACACTGTCTTCCACAATGGTGGAACTAATTTACACTCCCACCAACAATGTAAAACTGTTCCTATTTCTCCACATCCTCTCCAGATCATTTTTTAATGATTGCCATTCTAACTGGCATGAGATGGTATCTCAATGTGGCTTTGATTTTTGCAATTCTCTAATAACCAGTGATGATGACCATTTTTTCATATGTTTGTTGGCTGCATAAATGTCTTCTTTTGAAAAGTGTCTGTTCATATGTTTCACCCACTTTTGAATGGGTTCATTTGTCTGTTTCTTGTAAATTTTAGTTCTTTGTGGATTCTGGATATATTAGCCTTTGTTAGATGGGTAGATTGCAAAATTTTTTTCCCATTCTGTTGTTTGCCAGTTCACTCTAACATTGTTTCTTTTGCTGTGCAGAAATCCTTTAGCTTCATTAGATCCCATTTGTCTATTCTGGCTTTTGTTGCCATTGCTTTTGGAGTTTTAGTCATGAAGCCCTTTCCTACACCAATGCCTTAAATGGTATTGCTTAGGTTTTTTTCTAGGGTTTTTATGGAGTTAGGTCTTATGTTTAAATCTTTAATCCATCTAGAGTTAATTTTAGTTTAAGGTGTAAGGAAGGGGTCCAGTTTCAGCTTGCTGTACATGGTTAGCCAGCTTTCCCAATACCATTTATTAAACAGGGAATCCTTTCCCCAGTGTTTTATTTTGTCAGGTTTGTCAAATATCAGATAGTTGTAGGTGTGTGGCATTGCCTCCAAGGCCTCTGTACTGTTCCACTGGTCTTTATCTCTGTTTTGGTACCAGCACTATGCTGTTTTGATTACTGTAGCCTTGTGGTATAGTTTGAAGTCAGGTAGGGTGATGCCGCCAGCTTTGTTTGTTTTTGCTTAGGATTGTCTTGGCTATCCATGTTCTCTTTTGGTTCCATATGAAGTTTAAAGTGGTTTTTCCAGTTCTGTAAAAGGGTCACTGGTAGCTTGTTGGTGATAGCATTGAATATATAAATCACTTTTGGCAGTATGGCCATTTTTACTATTTTGATTATTCCTAACCATGAGCATGGAATGTTTTTCCATATATTTGTGTCCTCTCTTATTTCCTTGAGCAGTGGTTTGTAGTTCTCCTTGAAGAGGTCCTTCATATTCCTTGTTAGTTGTATTCCTAGGTATTTTATTCTCTTTGTAGCTATTGTGAATGGGAGTTCACTCATGATTTGGCTCTCTGTTATTGGTGTACAGGAATGCTCGTGATTTTTGCCCATTAATTTTGTATTCTGATTCTTTGCTGAAGTTGCTTATCATCCTACAGTGATTTTTGTGCTGAGATGATGGAGTCTTCTAAATATACCATCCTGTAGTCTGCAAATAGAGACAATTTGACTTCGTCTTTTCCTAATTGCATATCCTTTATTTCTTTTACTTGCCTGATTGCTCTGGCTATAACTTCCAATACTCTGTTGAATAGAAGTGGTTAGAGAGAGTATCCTTGTCTTGTGCCAGATTTCAAAGGGAATACTTCCATTTTTTGCCCATTCAGTATGATATTGGCTGTAGGTTTGTCATAAATAGCCTTCATAATTTTGAGATGGGTTTCATTGATACCCAGTTTATTGAGAGAGTTTTTAGCATAAAGTGCTATTGAATTTTGTCAAACACCTTCTCTGCATCTGTTGAGATTATCATGTGTTTTTGTGTTTGGTTCAGTTTACATGATGGATTACGTTTATACATTAGAGTGTGTTGAACCAGCCTTGCATCTCCAGGACGAAGCCTATTTGATCGTGATGAATAAGCTTTTTGATGTGTTCTTGCATTCAGTTTGCCAGTATTTTATTAAAGATTTTTGCATCAATGTTAATCATGGATATTGGCCTGAAATTTTCTTTTTTAGTTGTGTCTCTGCCAGGTTTTGGTATCAGTCAGGATGATGTTGGTCTCATAAAATGAGTTAGGGAGAATTTCCTCTTTTTGTATTGTTTGGAATAGTTTCAAAAGATATGGTACCAGCTCCTCTTTGTATGTCTGGGAGAATTCGGCTATGAACCCCTCTGGACCTGGACTATTTTTGGTTGGTAGGCTATTAATTGCTGCCTCCCCTTCAGACCTTGTTATTGGTCTATTCAGGGATTCAACTTCTTCCTGGTTTAGTCTTAGGAGAGTATAAGTGTCCAGGAATTTACTCATTGCTTCTAGATTTCCTGGCTTATGTGCATAGAGGTGCTTGTAATAATCACTGATGGTAGTTTGTATTTCTGTGGAATCGGTGATGATATTCCTTTATCATTTCCTTTTTAATTAGTCTGGCTAGCAGTATGTCTATTTTGTTGATTTTTTCAAAAAACCATCTCCTGGATTCACTGATTTTTTTGAAGGTGTTTTTGTCTCTATATCTCCTTCAGAGATCTTAGTTATTTCTGATCTTAGTTATTTCTTGTCTTCTGCTAGCTTTTGAATTTGTTTGATCTTGCTCCTCTAGTTCTTTTATTGTGATACAGTGCATTGGTTTTACATCTTTCCTCGCTTCTCATGTGGGCATTTAGTGCTATCAATTTCCCTCTAGACACTGCTTTAAATGTGCCTCAGAGATTCTAATATGTTGTGTCTTCATTCTCATTGGTTTCAAAGACCATCTTTACTTCTACCTTCATTTCATTATTTATCCAGTAATCATTCAGGAGTAGGTTGTTCAGTTTCCATGCAGTTGTGCAGTTCTGAGTGAGTTTCTTAATCCTGAGTTCTAATTTGACTTCAATGTGGTCCGAAAGACTGGTTGTTATAATTTCCATTCTTTTGCATTTGCTGAGGAGTGGTTTACTTTTAATTATGTGGTTAATTTTAGAGTAAGTACAATGTGGTGCTGAGAAAAAAATATATTCTTTGGATTTGAGGTGAAGAGTTCTGAAAAAGACTATTAGGTCTGCTTGGTCCAGATTTGAGTTCAAGTCCAGGATATCCTTGTTAGTTATCTGTCTCATTGATCTGTCTAATATTGAAAGTCTCCCACTATTGTGTAGGAGTCTAAGTCTCTTTGTCTTTGAGAACTTGCTTTATGTATCTGGGTGCTTCTGTGTTGGGTGCATATATATTTAGGATAATTAGCTCTTTTTGTTGCATTGATCCTTCTACCATTATGTAACAACCTTCTTTGCTCTGTTGATCTTTGTTGGTTTAAAGTCCATTTTATCAGAGACTACAATTGCAACTCCGGTGTCTTTTTTGTTTGTTTGTTTGTTTGTTTGTTTCTCTCCATTTGCTTGATAAATCTTTCTCCATCCCTTTATTTTTAGCCTATGTGTGTCTATTCTAACAATCCTAAACAGGGAAACCCCTGCTTTTTTTCTCTCCATTTGCTTGGTAAATCTTCCTCCATCCCTTTATTTTGAATCTATGTGTCTTTGCATGTGAGATGGGTCTCCCAAATACAGCACATTGATGAGTCTTGACTTTTTATCCTATTTGCCAGTCTGTGTCTTTTGATTGGGGCATTTAGCCCATTTACATTTAAGGTTAATACTGTTATGTGTGAATTTGATCCTGCCATTTTGATGCTAGCTGGTTGTTTTGCCTGCTAGTTGATGCAGTTTCTTCATTGTGTCAATGGTCTTTACCATTTGGTACGTTTTTGCAGTAGCCGATACCAGTTGTTCCTTTCCATGTTTAGTGCTTCCTTCAGGAGCTCTTGTAAGGCAGGCCTGGTGGTGATAAAATCTCTCAGCAACTGCTTGCCTGTAAAGAATTTTATTTCCCCTTCATTTATGAAGTTTGGTTTGCCTGAATATGAAATTCTGAAGGTTCTTTTCTTTAAGGATGTTTAATATTGGCCCCCACTCTCTTCTGGCTTATAGAGTTTCTGAGGAAAGATCTGTCATGAATCTGATGGGCTTCCCTTTGTAGATGACCCAACCTTTTTCTCTGGCTGCCCTTAGCATTTTTTTCTTCATTTCAACCCTGTTGAATCTGATGATTATGTGCCTTGGGATTGCTCTTCTTGAGAAATATCTGTATGGTGTTCTCTTTTTTTCCTGAATTTGAATATTTCCTGCCTGCTATGTTTGGAACATTCTCCTGGATAATACCCTCAAGAGTGTGATTTTCCAGCTTGGATTCATTCACCCTGTCACTTTCAGGTACACTCATCAATGGTAGATTTGGTCTTTCCCATGATCCTATATTTCTTGGAGGCTTTGTTCATTTCTTTTCAATCTTTATTCACTAATCTTGCCTTCTCATTTTATTTCATTGAGTTGATTTTCAATCTCTGATATCCTTTCTTCTGCTTGATCGATTTGGCTATTGAAACTTGTGTATACTTCGCAAAGTTCTTGTGTTGTGTTTTCAGCTCCATCACGTCATTGATGTTATTCTCTATGCTGGCTATTCTAGTTAGCATTTTGTCTAATCTTAATTCAAGGTTATTAGTTTCTTCACATTGGGTTAGAACATGTTGCTTAGCTCAGAGTAGTTTGTTTACCCACCTTCTGAAGCCTGCTTCTGTCAATTCACCAAACTCATTCTCCATCCAGTTTTGTTCCCTTGCTGGTGAGGAGTTGTGATCCCTTGGAGGAGGAGAGGCATTCTGGTTTTTGGTGATTTCAGCCTTTTTGCACTGATTTCTTCTCATCTTCATTGATTTATCTACCTATGGTCTTTGAAGTTGGTGACTTTCAGATGGAGTCTCTGAGTGGACATCCTTTCATTGATGTTAAAGCTATTTGTTTCTGTTTTTTAGTTTTCCTTCTAACAGGCCCCTTGCTGCAGGACTCCTGAAGGTCCACTTCAGACCCTGCTTGCCTGGGAATCACCTGCGGGGGCTGCACAACAGCAAGGATTGATGCCTATTTCTTCTTCTAGTAACTTTATCCCAGAAAGGGACCCACCAGATGTCAGCCAGAACTCTCCTATATGAGGTGTTTCTTTGGATATACAGGGGGTCAGGGAGCCACTTGAGGAGGCAGTCTGTCCCTTATCAGAGCTCACTGGGAGCTCCATTGCTCCCTTCAGAGCTGCTGGGCAGGGAGGTTTAAGGCTGCTGCAGTGGAACTCGCAAATGTCCCTTTTCTCAGGTGCTTTGTCCCAGGAAGGTGGGGCTTTATTTATAACTCCCTGATGGGCTGCTGCCTTTTTTCAGATGCCATGCCCAGCAAGAAGGGAGTCTAGTCACAGTCTGCCTATAGTGGCATTACTGAACTGCCATGGGCTCCACCCAGCTGCTGTGTTTCCTTGCAATTTTGTTTACACAGGCAAGGTTAGAACTGCCTTGGTAATGGTGGACACCCTTCCCCTTACCAAGTTCGACCTTCACAGGTAGAGCTCAAACTGCTGTGCTGGCTGCTAAAATCATAAGCCAATGGGTTTCGGTTTGCCAGTCTTTGTAGGGGTGGGACCTGTTGAGCGAGATCACCTGGCTTCCTTCCTTCAGTCCCCTTTTATTCAGGGGAATGGGTGTTTCTGTCTTGCAGGCATTCCAGGCATCAGCTGAAATGGCTGCCCAGTTTGTGCTGGAAACTTGCGGCCTCTGGTGTTGTGGGCTCAATGGGAATCTCTTGCTCTGTGGGCTGTAAAGACTGTGGAAAAAGTGCAGTGTCTGAGCCACAGTGCCAGAATGTTCAGAAAAGTCCCCAATGGCCTCCCTTGGGAAGGAACAGTGACCTCTGGCCCCTTGCACTTCCCAGGTGAGGCTGCACCCCATGCTGCCTTGGTTTGCCCTCCTTGGGCTAAACCTACTGTCCAACCAGTCCCATTGTGGTAAACCTGGTACCTCAGTTAGAAATGCAGAGATCACACACCTTCTGGTCACTCTCACTGAGAACTGCACTTCAGAGCTATCCCTATTTGGCCACCTTGGCAGAAGTCTGAATTCAATGTCTTTAATAGATACAGGTTTAATCTGGCTATCTGAATCTCATTAAATGAGCTTTGATAGTTGGAGTCTTTTAAATAATGTAGTTCTTTTACATAACCTATCAAATATATTGGCCTAACACTGTTAATTCCTTTATTAGCCTTTTTATATCTGTAGCATCTATAGTGATGCCTCATCTCCATTCCTAACATTGATTATTTGTAACTTCTCTTTTGTGTCGACCTAGTTAGAGTATAATCAATATAATTGATCTCCACCAAAAATTATCTATTGATTATATTGACTTCTCACCATTGTTTTGTTTCAAGTTTAATTGACTCTGCTCTTAGTTATTTTATTTTTTCTACTTCCTTTTGGTTTACCTTGGTCTCCTTTTTCTAGTTTCTTAAGGTAGATAGTTACATTATTAATTTGAAATCTTTCTTCAAATGTATGGCCTTGTGTTTCAATCATCACTTTAAAATTTATATCCGTTGGATTATGAGTGTGTAAGTCAAGCCTTGAACTGTAGAGTATGTCCCCAAATCACACTTGTGTTATGTCCCTTCTCAATATAATTGATCTCCACCAAAAATTATCTATTGATTATATTGACTTCTCACCATTGTTTTGTTTCAAGTTTAATTGACTCTGCTCTTAATTATTTTATTTTTTTCTGCTTCCTTTTGGTTTACCTTGGTCTCCTTTTTCTAGTTTCTTAAGGTAGATAGTACATTATTGATTTGAAATCTTTCTTCAAATGTATGGCCTTGTGTTTCAATCATCACTTTAAAATTTATATCCATTGGATTATGAGTGTGGAAGTCAAGCCTTGAACTGTGGAGTATATCCCCAAATCACACTTGTGTTATGTCCCTTCTCAAAGTGAAAAATTAAATAAAGATACTAACCAGATACCTCACTTCTGAAGAGAGTAAGGAAGAAGAGTTGACAAGTTCCCAAAAAAGTGTTTTACATGCCAGCTGTAATATGAGAGTAGAATCCATAAGGGTATTCTTAGCCATATTATTTTTGAAACCCAAGAAATGATTTAAGAAGGAGTTATTTAATGTTTGGGAGTGTTAGCTACCTCCTTCTCTGCTATGAGTTATTTTCTATGTTACTGTATCTTGTCAGCTACTGTCCCCACATAAACATAGTATAAGATATTATCATAACTGAGAAATTTTAGAATATTCACAGAATTCAAACCTAAACATAGGTATTGGACTTTGTATCATCTCTAACAAGAGTTCATCCAATCTCTATATATACAATTTCCAAGGCAAAGGTATAAACACATTAGCAGGCAGCCACACTTTATTTTAGATATTACCTAAGCCACTCACTCTTTCATTCATCCAACATTTTTTAAAACCCTCATGTGCTAATGAAAATGTATAAGATATGGTTCCCTCTTCAAAATATTTAGTCCAGTAAAGAGAGGCCTATAAATAACGAAAAGTAAACATGCACAATAAAAGTCATAATGAAAGTGTATATGAGATACAAGATTAAAAAACTATTAGAATTTGTTATAGACGAGTGTGATAGCAAAGATTTCCCTTTTTAATTAATAAAGAAAAGAAGTAAGAATTAAATTAAATGATTGACTCAAAGACATTTTCACAGAAACACTTTAGGGCCAGGAAAATGTGACATTAACCTTACTTAATGGATTAACATAGAAAAAGATTGTGTCAATCAGAAAGAGGTTTGATGACACTTTTAAACCCTCCGTGATACCTAAGGTTGGTGGAGCTTTTTAAAGACACTATTCAAATGTACCAATTTGATTATTAGGTCTTTCTGGAAAGCATATGTCTACATCCTTACTATTTCCAGAGATATATCTGGCTACCACAGCTTTCTGCCATTCGAATGCCATAATTAATTCCCCTTGTTGATTTCATGCTCAAACAGCAATCTTCTGATAATTTGGCTTCCTGAGTAGCTTGCACATGGAGAGTAAAGGTGAAGCTCAGATTGGTACTATTATCTATTCCCTTGAGCAGTTACAGTTCTTAATGAAATTTAAAAGTATGTCATTTTGATTAATGTATCAGACTCATGAGAACATTGTTAACACAAGCCACTATCCCAGAGGGAGACCACCTCTAGAACTCTGATATGAACAACTTTTAAACATGAAAGCCTAAATTCCAAACCCCATACAGTAGTGAGTTCCCTGAATAACTACACGTAATACTGTGGAGTTACAGGTTCCACCAATAAGGAGAATCTGGAAACAGAAGGCATTGTTCTTTTGACAAAGTAATATGTATGTAGACTTTACCGTGACATTTTGCAGTGCTGTCTAGGCATCCTTCTGTGTATCCTCCTCTTCAATATTGTAGGCAGATGAAATAATTATTGAAACTTGCCTTTGATTCCTGAAATTATCTGATTTCCTAAACTCTTCTAGAGACTTTACCTTTTCCTTCATAGACATGGAAACAACTTTTAACAGCCAATTTTTACTTGAAATGCCTATAGTAAACCTGCTTTTCATTATTAAAGCTAAGCTGATACCAAGATATTTTGTGTTTGGTATCCTTAAAAATAAGTTTAAACTTTATTCAGCTGAGCTCACTGAAAGTGTAATATTTCAATGCTGGGCAAATTAAATATCTTAATGAAATAAATTTTTCTAATGAAAAGTGGATGAACAAAATGTCTTCCTAATTTTTATGCAAATATATGCAAATAACACATTGTAACAAGTAGCAGAGATGAACACTTAATACATAGTTTTTGTTGTGTACTTATGCTGCTCTCTTGAACACATCAAGATTTAATGATACATGAGTGTTCTTATGATACAACATAATGAAAAATGGACTTTCCTTATTGATCATGTACTCATTAGCTTCCTATAATGCTAGCCCAGTGGACATTTCAACAGTACAGAAATCCCATCTTGGTGCAAAGGCAATGATCGTTACGGGAAGTGGGCAAGAATCTGACATGGGCATAAGGAAGGTTATAAAAGGGAGTACATAGGTAGGCAGCAATAATAGAGGTTCAGCAACAATGGAAAGTTAGAAATGGCACAGGTAGAGTAGACCTGCTCAGAAATTCAGGGATAACTAACTGTTCTGATTGAAGAGATGAAGAGAGAATAGGGTCCAATCAGTGAGCCAGTGGAGAAGAAGAGGACAGTCATGATGGAGTAAATAATTGGCCATTACAGACACCATGTTCAGAGATCAGCTATGTCTTTATTTACATCTTCACAGACATCTTAGAGGTAACACTAGGTGTTATAAGTAGTGTAACAGTTTATAAATCTTTACATTTATTACCATCATAATTACCAAACTAAAACATATTTCCCAGGTAAAAATGCTTATGAAGAACTTCAGTACAAATATAGCAAACTAAACCCAGGATCTTGTCTTCATTTTCTTCTAAATTCCACTAAAACTGAAGCTACAGCAATGATATAGCTCAGTAACGGTAAAAAGAGCAGAAGAGGATGAAGTAGCAGAGTCAAATTTTCAACAAAAATTTGAAAGAAAAAAAAAGTATAGCTAGCTTTTATCTTTTCTTGAATCTGCTTGTGCAAGAAGGTGGAAAGTTATCATAAAATAAGTTAATTTTTTTTGCTAAATACAGAAAAATCCAGGAATCAAAGGGTTAAGCTGTATTTCAGTGCAAGTAAATATTATGAGGTTGTTAACAGGAAAAGATGTTGAAAACAAGAAGTTGTTGGAATATAGTTCTCCTCTGCCATGCTGTGTGAAAAACAGAGTTATTTGTCTCCAAGGCTATGATGAGACAGATGAAGGACTGGATAATACCAAGTATCAGGGAAAGCAAGAGAGACAATCCCTTACTGAAAACAGAGGCATTTACTGAAACTCTGAATAATAACTGGTGATGCTAAACTACTTCCCCCATTCTAATCTTGAATTTCAGGATGCCAGCCTTTAATATGTTTCTTACTCCTAGGTAGAAAACTGAGTAATTTCTGTCAAGTAGAAATACCTACAGATATATTTAGAAGTGATGCAATAAGCAGGTCTCTACCCATTTAGTCACTGTGAAGTCTACATTTCAAGAAGCATTATCCAAGCATAAAGATATTACAATCACATTTAAAAAAAATTTTACCAGTTCAACCTTAACTATATATTGACATTTTCCAAATTCTTCAAGAGACCCACTAACCTAAAAGATGAAAGCTGAAGCAAATAGGAAAATGAATGAGAAAGAATCACAAAATATAGAAAGGTGGAGATAACTTCCAAAATCAACCAATATAGTTTCAGACCGATATCTGTAAGTTAAAAAGAATAAGTTCTTTTTTAAGGGACACAAGTAAGAAGCAAGAACTAAAACTAAAAGTTATCAGGGCAAAACATAATAATCAATAGATAGTTGGAAGATAAACTTGAAGAAATCTCCCAGAAAGCTGAAAGAGAAAGAAATGAAAACTAAATAAAAAAGTAAGGCTCAACTTGAGAGGTCTATTATACAACTCAAATAAGAATTCCAGAAACAGAACATACACCTCTCCTTGGGCCAGGTTCACTGCAACTGCTTGAAATAATATATATTTCAAGAAAATGTTCCTTTACTGAGACACATTCTTTTAGAATAAAATAGCCACTAAATACGCAATATAGTACATGAAAGAAAGATTACAGGAAGACATACTACTATGACATTTCAGAATGCAAAGGTCAAAAAGAAGATTCTAAAGATTTCTGAGTCACAAACAAAAGATAATGTTCAACATATCAGTAATTATAAGGCCATTGGATTTCTCCACTTAACAATTAAAAGCTGTATGGTGTTAAATGCCTACATCAAAAAGTCTGAAAAATCACATATTAACAACCTAATGTCACACCTCAAGGAACTAGGGCAACAAGAACAGACTAAACCCAAAACTAGCAGAAGAAAATAACAAAGATTAGAGCAGAACTAAATGTATTTGAAACAAAAAATACAAAAGATAAATGAAACAAAAATTAGATATTTGAAAAGACAAATGTGGTTGATAGACTATTGGCTAAATTAATCAAGAAAAGAAGAGAGGATTCAAATAAGCCTGATTAGAAATAAAACAGAAGATATTACAACTAACACTATGGAAATACAAAACTTCATTTGAAATTACTATGAACACCTCTATGCACAGAAACTAGACAATCTAGAGGAAATTAATAAATGCTGGAAACCTATAACTCTGCTAGATTAAATGTGGCAGAAATAGAAATCCTAAGTAGACCAATAAAAAACAGTGAGATTATATCAGTAATAAAAAAAATACCAACAAAAAATGTTTAGGACCACATGTATTCACAAGTGAATTCTACTAAACATTCAGAGAAGAATTGATACCAATTCTGTTAAAACCATTTCAAAAGACTGAGAAAGAATCTTCCCCACCTCATTCTATGAATGAATAATACCTCATTCTATGAATTCAGTATTACCCTAATACCAAAACCAGGAAAGAATATTACAACAATAAAATAACTACAGAGTAATATAGTTATTTTATTGATAAACATAGATGCCAAACTCCGCAACAAAATACTAGCTAACAGAAATAAATAGCATATCAGAAGGATAATATACCATTATTGAGTAAGTCTCATTCTAACAATCCAGGGATGGTTTAACAGATAAGAATAAATAAAGATCAGATTAAGATGGCAGATAGGAAGCACGACTGTCTTTTAGCTCCTGCTCGGACAGACAGAGCAGCCTGGAGACACCTCACACGAACTTTTGCTCCACAAACTACCGCAGGAAGATACCAGGAAAGCCAAGAGAATCCACAGATCCTTTGAAAGAACTGGATCACCCCTGAAGGCTCCCTGATATGCCAGAAAACTGTGAGCCTGCTTACTTTCTCAATGGGGAGGATCATGGTCTGGGATAAGTTCTCAGCCCTGTCTAGAATGAGAGATGAAGATGCAGTTTCATTCTTTTCCTTATGGCTTGCCAATTATCACAGCACAATTCGTTGAATAGGGTGTTCTTTCCCCACTTCATGTTTTCATCTGCTTTGTCAAATATCAGTTGGTTGTAACTAATTGGCTTTATTTCTGGGTTCTCTATCCTGTTCCACTGTTCTATGTGCCTGTTTTTATGTTGGTACCATGCTGTTTTGATGACCATGGCCTTATAGTAAAGTTTGAAGTCAGGTAATGTGAGGCCTCCAGATTTCTTCTTTTTGCTTAATTTTACTTTGGCTGTGTGAGCTTAGGATTATTTTTTCTAGTTCTGTGAAGAATGATGGTGGGATTTTTAAGGGAATTGCATTGAATCTGTATACTACTTTGGGAAGCATTTTCACAAAATTGTTCTTCCAGTGCATGAGCATGGGATGTGTTTCCATTTGTTTGTCTCATTTATGAGTTCTTTCACCAGTGTTTTGTAGTTTTTCTTATAAAGGTCTTTCATGTCCTTGGTTAGGTAAATTTCTAAATATTTTATATTTTTTTAGTATTATGAAAGGGGTTGAGTTCTTGATTTTATGCTCACCTTGGTTGCTGTTAGTGTACAGCAGAGCTACTGATTTATGTACATTAATTTTGTATCCTGAAACTTTGCTGAATTCATTTACCAGTTCTAGGAGCTTTTTGTGTGAGTCTCTAGGATTTTCTAGGTGTACAATCATACCATCAGCAAACAGCAACAGTTAGACTTCCTCTTTACTGCTTTAGATGCCATTTCCTTCTTTCTCTTGTCTGACTGATTTTTTGTATGTATAAATTATTATGCTTGTTGGCTTATTGGCTCAAAAGGTATACAATACTGTAAAATATATATTTAGTCTTTGTCTCTGTTCCCTGGCATACAACTCCTAAAATTCTTAGAATCTCAAAAGTGATGTCCTTTGCATGGAATTAACAACTCCATAGGATTAAATTTACTGGTGGCTGATAGCTCCTAGGTAGCTTCAGAATAAGAACTCTTCAATGGAAAAACATTGGTAGGATTAAAGGGTTGGAACTTTTAGCCTAACCTCTGGGAAGGGGAGAGAGGATTGAATTGTTGATCACCAATGGTCAATTATTTAATCAATCATGCCTATACAATGAAGCTATGTACAGAGCATCATTGATATCAGTAACTCCATCTTAAAAATAACTCCATTGATATTTCGTGGAAACATGTTTTTTTTCCATAGGTGTAAACCAGTGTTTCTCTTCTTTTTTTTTTTATCATTATTCTCCCAAGAAGCTTTTCTAGCTTTTTTTCCTAATCACCTCCTGATGTAATTTTAATAACACAAACATTCTGTATATATGTAAATATTTTATGTATACATGAAATTCTAGTAATGTATAAAGCTTAGATATACATATTTCATATGTGTGTACATATGTATATGCATATGAAATATGTATATCTAAGCTTCACACATTAAAAGATGAGATTCAATGCCCTGCCCAATCTGTCACCCTCTTATGGGTTATATCACCCCTGTTGAGAATGTATGTTGTAAATATTCTTTGATATTTTTTGTATTACCAAATTCTCCTTCTGAAAGATGTTGCCAATTTGAATTTTCATCATCAACATAAGGAGACATGTTTTCCCATCTTCCCAGAAAACATGGTGTTTGAAACTAAGTATGTAAATTTTTCTAAAATGGGAGTTTCTCAATGCAAATCTTAAAATTACATTAGTTTGCTTGTAAATATTTCTTAGTAACAAATGCCAGGAGTGAAAACATTTATTTGTTTCACACTTCGTCCTACTATTACAGGACAATGGCTCATTTCAGACTTTCAAGCAATTTACATTTAGAAAGTATGCTTCTAACTGTCACCATGGTTTCCACTATAATTTAGACCATTTTTAAGTCAATTTGTTATTGATTCAACCAGAATGGCCAATTATATCCTGTACATCTTCAGTTCTCAAATTATTGACCTGGTCAAGTCAATTTGTAATTAGACAACTTCTAAAAAGTTTTTTCTCTCCATGACTGTTATGCAGCTTTGGAACTTCAGAGTTCTTCTAAACTTGGTGATTATCTGGGTCTCATACTGTTTTTACCTACAGCAATTACATTTTATTGAAGTATATCTTGTCTTTGTAAAGGAATTGAAAGAACTGCTTGGAACACTTTAACACTGGATAGGGTTTGTTAGCTCAGTATTAGGTAAGAACCATAGAAACTGTCATTTTTGAAATCAAAATGATTCAATATTAACAATTCCATAGGAGTCAGTCTAAAAGTTTAGTATCGTATATGTACCTTAGAAAAGAAATGAGTATAAAGTAATGGGACTGCTTATGCTCCAGCACATGGACTTTAAATATTCTGTTGAAATGTATAGTTTTTATAAGAAGCAACAGTCAAGTTGACCTAGCCATAGAAGACTTAATATTTTATTTATGTTTGATTAACGCAGACACCTCACAGCCTCCCTCTCCCATATCAGAAAAGCAGTCACAGTCCTGACCTTGTATAGTGAGTAGAGTATTAGAGCAGGAGTCGGGGACCTGAATTGCATTCCATACTTTCACATTTCATGTCTGTGTGAATTTGGGTGAGGTGTCACTGCTCACTCATTCTTCAGGTTCCAGGAACAGTTTAGATATAAGCTCCTCAGGAAGTCCTTCCCTGAGAATCACTAAGGTGAAAATCTCCATAGCATTCTTTGCTCTCTCATTTATAAAAGCGTTTATCATACTAAAAATCGCTTACTTAATGTCTATTTTCCTCACTGCATAGGCATGAGGGCAGGGAGATGTTAGTCTCATTTACTCGTTTATCCCTGATATCTAACAAGATACCTGAAACACATTAAATGACCAGTGTGGCTAAGCACAGTGGCTCATGCCTGTAATCTCAACACTCTGGGAGGCTGAGGTGGGAGGATTGCGTGAGCACAGAAGTTCATAACCAAGCAGGGCAACAAAGTGAGACTCATTTCTACAAAAAAATAGAAATGAATTAGCCAGGCATAATGGTGCATGCCTATAGATATAGCTACTTGGGAGGCTGAGGTGGGAGAATTGCTTGAGCACTAATGTTCAAGGCTGTAGTGAGCTTTGATCACACAGCTGCACTCCAACCTGGGTAACAGAGACCCCATCTCAAAATAAATAAATAAATAGAGACCAATGTACATTTGTTCAATGAATAAATGAGTGAAATAAACCTACCAGTTCAAAGCTTCAGTTTTATCATTTTTAAAGGGCGTTTAGCACCTGTGTTGCCTATCACAGATGAGGTGGCTAAGTAGATTCAAATGAGATGAAGGATGCATATTTCATCTCTCCATTATGAGACCTCTCTTCAAACTCAATAGGAGCAATGTATGTGAAACTGTTTTATATGCTAAATAGCTCTTTCCAGGAAATATTTAACATTTTCTTTACAAAAGTAAAAACTCCATTACATCCGTGACATAAAGATTTGTTTAAAGCTTCATTCCGCTAGACTAGGTTTCTTGAGGCTACCTATAACTGCTTTTCCTAATTTATTACATGTACCATTTCATGCCAGTCCCTAACCTGTACTGCTTTGGTGTTTTTTTTTTTCCTCTCCCTGGGAACACATCATAATCATAAAAACCCTATACCAACTAGAGTTCAGGCAAAACAAAACAAAACAAAAAAACGGAAGCTCCTCTATGTATTTCAAGCAGGAAGGGTTTAATACAGGGAATTTGAGGCTTACACAGGCACTGGAATAGCTGGAAAACAAATGTCAGAAAAAGTTCACCAAAAGCTTAGTTGCCTATAGCATCAAAGTTAGTGATTACCAAAAACTATCTAGGAAGGTACTGGAAATATCAAGAACTTCCAGGAAGCAGGCTCTAGTGGTACAAAATACTAGTGATTTATCGGATCTTGTCAGAGAAGCTACTGAAAAAGTCATACAGCTGCTTACAAGTCTGTCTGTAATTTCTACAGTACATATTGGCTTCTCCCTCTAATAAGACTTAAAACACCATGAAGACAGAAATTAAATTTTTGCAAGTGGATCAATTATGGTTCTACTCACACCTCTAACTCTTGTTTTCTAGATCGCTATATTTTGGCTTTGGGAGAAATGATTTCATATGCAGGTCACTGATAAGAGTATTATAAACAGCATATAAGGAAACACCACAGCTCTGCAAGGTGTTGTTACCCTACCTGAGCTGTAACTACATCCTCAAAAGTTATTCTGGGGTAAAAGAATACATATAAAACCCATGAATCTTGTAGGCATAAATCTAAGGTCTGCATCTGTTCAATCAGTGTTATTTGGAATGCTGTCAGAGAATAAAATATGGTGATGCAGGCCAAAAAAAAATGCATGTGTGCAAAGGAAAATCATTTTCTTAGTTTTCTTAGTAAAAAGCTATTTCGCCAAGAACAAATTGATTCCCCTTCTATGGTGAAAGGCATCTTCTGTTATCAACCTGCTATTATATTGCGGTCCTGTCCTCCTCAAACTCCCAGGAAAAGGCGTAGCCTTGGACTCCACTGTTGGCTGATTGGGCACTGAGCTATGGCAATATCAGCCTGTGTCATATCAGCCTATGTTGTTCCCTCATGTATAATCTTCCATGCTTCCATCACAGTCATATCCAACTGACAAGAAAGTCACCTTTCCTCATAAATCCACTGAGGAAACACTAGGATGGTTGGAGATGGAGGCTTACAAACACCCACAAAATAGGACATCTGAGATACATCATTATTGAGTGTCTTCTTTGCAGTGGATGTCCTTTGATTAGCATTCCTATTGAGAAACACACGTTCTCACAATTCATGATAATTTCCCTAGGCCTCCTTGTCATCAACTTTTCCACCGTGTTCCTTCCAACTGCCTGGAAGATGGTGATCTTGCTAAACCATTAGCCACTATGAATTTTCATAGATCTTTACCACTGGCCACCTCTCCTTACAGACAAAGATAAAACCTAAGTGCCCTACTTGAAGTTCTGCTCACTAGAGGGATTTTCTCTCTCCACTAGCCTTCAGAACTACCCTGACGCACTTATGCCACAACACTTCACTTTCAAATGATGCTCACATGTCATGTGGGACTATCTGCATAAATATTTTTCTTCCTTTTTATGTTGTTTAGAGGGAACTTCACATGAAACCAAAGTATGTCCAGAAGACAGATAGCAATGCAGCAAGAGTGACTGAACTGGAAGTCTGAGCCACATTTTCAGGCAACTTACTCTTAGATATATCAACTTGATCTTCATTTACAAGAGGCTATTCTGACCAGCCCTAGATTACTGTTTCCCGAGAAAAACTGCCAATTCATATAAAATATGCAGGCAATTTTATACTACACTGAGATACTATTGCTTGCTGTGTTTAATACTGATCATATTAGTTTTCTGGGTCTGCTGTAAAACATTACCACAAACTAGCTAGCTTAAAACAACAGAAATGTATTCCCTCCCAGTTCTAGAGGTTATGTCTAATGTCAAGGAGGCATCAGATTGATGCTTACTTTTTATTTTCTTAATAATATCATTCAAAAGAGTAGATGTTCTTAATACTGATAATTTCCAATCTACCAATTTGTTCTTTAATAGTTCACGTATTTTGTGCTCTACCACGGAAATGTTTGTCGGATTGAAGTCACAAATATTTTCCTCCATTTTGCCTTCTAGGAGTTTTACAAAAGAGGCTTTACTTGTAGGTTTATAACCCATATCAAGTTAATTTTCATTATATTATGAGGTTCACGTTTTGTAAGTGGAAGTTGAACTGCTCTTGGACCATTTGTTTAAAAAGACTATCATCCTTTTTGAATTAACATGGAAGTTTTACTGAAATTTAATTGATTTGGGTTTACTTCTAGGCACTCCATTCTATTTTATTGACCTATGTATCTGTTATTTTGACAATATCAAACTGTCTTGATCAGTATAGTCTTATAGTAAGTCTTGAGATCCAGTAATATAAGCCTCCAAATGAGTTATTTTCAAATATGTTTTGGAAACTGTAGGTATTTTGTTTCCATTTTAGAAAAACTTGTCAATCTCCATAAAAACATGCTAAGATTTTGACTAGATTTAAACTGAATCTACACACCAATTAGAGAAAAGGTGACATATTATCAGTATTAAGACATTCCATCCCTGAACACAATATGTCGCTTTGTCATCTTTAATATCTTTCAGCATTTTATAAATTTTTGCAAAAATCTTATAGCCCTCTTGTCATGTAAGGATGCAAAATTAGGAGTGAGCTCTGGCCTCAGAGAAACCGAATCTGCTAGCACCTTGATCCTGATCTTTCTTGACTTCAGAATTGCGGCAATACATTTCTATTATTTATAAATTACTCAGTGGAAACTCTTTTGTTATAACAGTGCAAACAGTCTAAGACACCTGCCTTGTTCCTAATCTTAGGAGGAAAATTGTCTTTTGCCATTAAAAACAATATTATCTGAAGTTTTAAACTAAATGCCCTTTACAGGTTGAGAGCTTCTGTCATGAATGCATCTTGAATTTTGTCGAATGCTTTTCCTGCATCTACTGAGGTAATTTTTTTTTAATATGGCAACTGATGTTTTTTGATTTTTGGATGTTGAGTCAATCTTCAGTTTTTTCTTAAAAAAATCCTAGACAAGATAAATATATCTTTTTATTGTTTGGTTTGATCTTCTAAAATTTTGTTTAAATTTTAATGTCTGTATTCACGAGGGTCATTTTCACTTGATAATGACTATAATACACTTTTGGGTGTCTTATATTTTTTGACTGAATATCATAATATATATATATTATATGTAGAAGGAGAATAGAAATTGAGGGAAATACTGTTTAGTCCTGAAAATCGTTATGTTTCTTTTCCTGTGAGCTCATTTGTATGTGAGATTCAATTGTGTTTGAATACGGTTATTAGTATCAGTATCCTTAGTGCACCAGAGACTGCTATTAAAGTGAACTGGGGGCAACTTGCCTGGCACAATAAAACCAGATATCCACACTGAGGATTTTTGCAGCAATAGCAAATAGGCATTTATTTGCAAGGTGCCAAGCAAGGAGAACCAGGCAGCTGATGCTCAGTCCTGGCCTTTCCAGGGGCTTGCAAGTAAGGGTTCTTAAAGTCAGGGATAATTTCAGGAGCGCAGAAGCTACAGGCATAATAAAAAATCAATGCATGAAAGTTACACATTGATTTTGGCCTAAAAGGGTGAAATACCTTGAAATGTAGGGCTTACAGGTCATAGGTAGGTTCAAATATTTTTTTTTATTTGCATTTGGTAAAAGAAGAAAAGCTTTGTTTACCTATTCGAGGCCAGGAAAAAAAGTTAACTGGCTTAAGGATAGGACTCCTTCCAAGCCCCACAGGAAGACGTTTGAACAAAGAACGGTAGTCAGAGTTCAGTCCTCAATTCCCTTTTATCTGAGGTCTATGTGCCAATGGATCTGTTCCGTGGGGGTCCTCTGTGAAGGCTGTGGGGGCTCCAAGTTTTTCAAAGACAATTCAATAACATAAGTTAAGATGTTATCTTTATATAAACATATATATCTATATATATCTTGGTTTCTATAGGGAAGCCAAAAGCTTCTGGACTCTATCTTCCTTGACTATTGTTTTAGGCTACTATTACCTCCTTTTTTTTTTTTTTTTTTTTTTTTTTGAGACAGAGTTTCGCACTTGTTACCCAGGTTGGAGTGCAATGGCGCAATCTCGGCTCACCGCAACCTCCGCCTCCTGGGTTCAGGCAATTCTCCTGCCTCAGCCTCCTGATTAGCTGGGATTACAGGCACACGCCACCATGCCCAGTTGATTTTCTGTATTTTTTTTTTAGTAGAGACGGGGTTTCACCATGTTGACCAGGATGATCTCAATCTCTTGACCTCGTGATCCACCCGCCTTGGCCTCCCAAAGTGCTGGGATTACAGGCGTGAGCCACCGAGCCCGGCCCTACTATTACCTTCTTATTTAACAAGTTACTTACTTACTTCTCAGGGCCTGCTAGGTGCCTGGAATTTCCCCTGAAGGAATTCAGGATTCTCTTTCATTTCCGTGCTTGGGAAGCACCGCTCCTAAAAAGGAGGTCCCTGGTCTATATCAAGTTCAAATTATTTCAGTGATGGGAAGAATTTTCTTGGTCTTCCTGCTCTACTTTCAGCTTTGAGCAACCCTGGTATCATAGAAAGCATCTCTTTTCTTGACTTTTCTCCAGTGGTAAACTGTTCTCGCTTGTTTTCAATATTATTCTCATAGGGGACACAGTGGGCACAACGTGGTTTTCTTGATTTAAGTTCAGTCTTACATGAGGCTTGTGCACCTAAGATTTCGAATTGGGTATGTCAGCTTTCCTGTCTCTCTTCCCAGTGGCAGCCAAACTGTCCTGTCACTCCCCTAGAAGTAGCAGACCTCTGCTTTCCATCATTGCAAGACCCTGGGCCTAGGTGTTCATGCTCTTCCTCCACGGGCAGATCATCTTGCTTCCACTCGAGTTTCCCCAGAACCAGTAGATGTCTGCCTGTTTCTCATAAAAGGAGTTTCTTATCCCTCCCCAAGGCACATTGATTTTTCTTTTGCCCTTCCCCAATGGCATGAGTGGGGAGAGGATGTTCCACTCCTCCCTCAGTGGCTTACTGCTTTTGTTTCTTAGGAACGTCAGTGAAGTACTGTTAATTTTTACCATCTCCAGGGTCAATCAATCATTTTTACTAGGCCTATACTCCAAAGGTGGGGAAATATCCCCAGTATTCAGGGAAAGGATATTTATGTCTTACTCATATCTGTATTCCTAGGACCTAGATTACCACTTTGATGGTACATGCTAGTATTTGACTGAAGATCGAATAGACACATATAAATTAAGAAAAAAGGCTATAATTCATATGATTAAATTTAACTCCAGAGAAAGTACTTTAAGTTTGAAAATATTTAGACAATCCGTAATTTTCACTTTTTAAATAATGAAATCACCTTTCCAAAATTATGACAGTAGGAGAAATATAGTTGGCTTCCTCTTGCTTCTGACCTCCAAGCTGTCCTTGGTCATTCCTGGGCATAAGCCATGCTAACCTTAGGAGGAATTTAGTTTATAGTTTAATTTGAAAACAAGACTAATATCAGTACCTCCCTTAAAGTAAACCCCTCCTTGCTCAGGAACCAAAAGCAGCCTTTTGTAAGACTAATGAAAGGCCACAACCATATGATCCTATGAGGGGCCTGAACTCTGCTAAAATATAAGTTTCTATAATTCTTTACTTCTCAGGAGTCATATAGCTAGAGGTCACAAGATAGGTGGGGTTTCTGTAATCCTTTAGTGCTCAGGAGTCAGAGATAACAAGATTTGTAACTTCCCCAACTGCTCCTGTAGATAGCATTACTATTGTAGAACCTAAGAATTTTTTTGAGATATCTTTAAGAGTCACTTCACCTGAAATCCTAACACATGACTTATCTGATCCTGTGGCCTCCACCCAGAGGTAGGCTCAGCACAGGGACTGTTTTCCACACCCCTGTGATTTCCTCCCCAGCCAATCAGCAGCAACTATTCTGTAGCCTCCATGCCCACAAAATTGCCCATAAAACCTTAAACTCCACACCTTCAGTAAGACTGATTTGAGTGATAATTCCAGTTCTCCCACTGGCCTCACATCAATTAAACTCTTTCTCTGCTACAATGACATGGTCTCAGTGAACTGATTTTATCTGTGCTGCAGTCAGTACAGATGTCCTTACGACCATTTCTCCTCAATGTGAATATCATCATCAAGCTATCCAAAATATGTTATTTATTTAGAAATAAATTTAAGTTAATGGCATTCACTAATAGCCCAACCTAAGTATTCTCATTGTTATTTCAATTGGAAACACAAAATTTGACATCTATTCACCTTGGCAGAAGTTGCGTTACTGGCCATAGGCAAACTTGGATTTGAAGCCCGTGTCTTTCATATACAAGCTGTGTAATTTTGGATAAGTTATTTAACCTCTTTCATCTTGTTTTTCCATCTGTATAATTTGGGTGATTGCAATGTCTCCTAGGGTCACTATGATAATTATGTACCTTAGAGAATGTGGATATGTATACATACCTACATGTATGCACATCCGTAAGAGTTTGTTCAATATTTATTAGTAGTGTTTAATAGGCAGTAATGATTATTTATCTGATGTCATTTTCATAATTTCCTGTGATCCTGTTTTATCTCTGTAACATGACTATAAACTCTCTATGACCACAGATCAAATCTTGAGATTGTGTAAAGTTCCATTATTAGAAAATCACAGCATGCAATGGGTCCATAATTCCTTTAAAAGTGAGTCATATTAAATTGGAAATAGTTGGTGTGGTGGCATACGCCTGTAGTCCAAGCTACTAAGAAAGCTGAGGTGGGAGTAGCTTGAGCCCAGGAGTTGGAGGCTGCAGTAAGCTATGATCATTGTGCCACACCAGCCTGGGTAACAGAGTGAGACCCTATCTCTAAAAATAAAATAAAATAATAAAATAGAATAAAATTTTAAAAAGAAAAACAAGTAAATATGGGAATATTAACATAGAGAGCAAAAGTATTTCTTTTTGTCTTCTATCTCTAGTTTATTCATTTTTTATTTCCATAGGTTTTTGGGGAACTGGTGGTATTTGGTTACATGAGTAGGTTCTTTAGTGGTGATTTGTGTAATTTGGTGCACCCATCAACTGAGTCGTACACACTGAACCCAATTTGCAGTCATTTATTCCTCAACCCTTTCCCAGTCTTTCCGTCTGAGCTCCCAAAGTCCACTGTGTCATTCTTATGACTTTCCATCCCCATAGCTTAGTTCCCACTTATGAATGAGAACATATAATGTTTGGGTTTTCATTCCTGAGTGTCAGAGTATTAGTCTCCAATCCCAGCCAGGTTGCCATGAGTGCCATTAATTCATTCCTCTTTATGGCTGAGTAGTGCATATATATGTATACATGTCACATTTTCTTTATCCACTCATTGATTGATGAGCATTTGAGTTGGTTCCCCTTTTTGTAATTGTGATTTGTGCTGTTATAAACGTGTGTGCAAGTATCTTTTTTTGTATAATGACTTCTTTTTTTCTTGGTATCTTTTTCATATAATGACTTCTTTTCCTCCACTACCCAGTAGTGGAATTGCTGGATCAAATGGTAATTCTACCGTAACTTCTTTAAGAAATCTCCACACTGTTTTCCATAGTGGTTGTGCTAGTTAACGCTTCCACCAGCAGGGTAGAAGTGTTCCCTCTTCACTGCACCCACGCCAACATCTATTTTTTTTTTTTTATTATGGCCAATCTTGTGGGAGTAAGGTGGTACAGAATTGTGGTTTTGATTTGCATTTCCCTGATCATTAGTGATGTTGCTCATCCACAGAGTAAAATGGATTACATTTCTCCCACTTCCCTCTCTCAGAAATGTGTCATGGATTACCAAGTCCAATAACAAAGTATATCCTGGGCCGGGCACAGTGGCTTACACCTGTAATCCCAGCACTTTGGGAGGCCGAGGCAGGTGGATCACGAGGTCAAGAGATCGAGACCATCCTGGTCAACAAGATGAAACCCCGTCTCTACTAAAAATAAAAAAAAATTAGCTGGGCACGGTGGTGTGTGCCTGTAATCCCAGCTAATCAGGAGGCTGAGGCAGGAGAATTGCCTGAACCCAGGAGGCGGAGGTTGCGGTGAGCTGAGATCGCGCCATTGCACTCCAACCTGGGTAACAAGAGCGAAACTCTGTCTCAAAAAAAAGTATATCCTAATTTAGAAGAAACACTAAGACTAACAGAAGGGGAGAAGCAGATATAACCAGTATCAGATCAGAGATGAGAAGACATGGTGTATTAGGCCATTCTTGTGTCGCCATAAAGGAATACTTGAGACCATGTGATTTGTAAAGAATTTTAGTTTAATAGGCTCATGATTGTGCAGGCTGTACAGGAAGCATGGTATGGGCATTGGCTTAACTTTTAAGAAAGCTTTAGGGAGCTTTTACTCATGATAGAAGCTGAAGAAAGAGCAGGCATGATATATGGCAATAGCAGGAGTGGTGGCGGGAGTTGTGGTGGGGCCAGATCTGGCAAGAACTCACTCACTGTCATGTGGACGGCACCAAGTCATGAGATATTCACCCCAAAGAACCAAAAACCTCCCACCAGGCCCCACCTCCAATACTCAGAATGCCATTTCAAAATGGGATTTGGGTAAGACAAATATCCAAACCATATCACAGGATATCAGGCAGAATTTGAATAGGCCCAGCCAAGGAAGAGGCAACAATCAGATAAGATATGACAGTAGGGATAGTATTATTTTCCTCTTTGTTCATCATTTCATCTAATAAATATGTATTGAGTGCTTATCATGTACTCTGCTCTCCTTAAGCTGCTGAATCTGAGACTACCTTATTGCAACCAGGTGGTGATGTCTGAGAGGAACTTAGGATTTATTACAAGCCATGGCTTAAAGGTAAAAGATTTTAGATGTCATTACCAATCCCCAAAGTCATTTAGTCACCGGTATGAGCTATAATGGATTATTGATCTCATAGACTATAAAGGCTCTCAAAGATCTATCATAGGCTATTGGGTTAATCTAGCAACTGAACATGCATGCTTATTTGTCTATTGTCTGCCCTCGTTCTCATGTATAATTCCTCCTGCTGGAGTTAATGGGAGCTATGTGCCTGCTTCCAAGGGGAAAGAAATACTTTCTTTAGGTTTCATGCTTCAAATCCCAGTGAAATAATAGCTCAGAGAATGGAACCTCTGAATGCTTAAATTTAAATCCTTCAAATGTTATATTCATGTATGTGTCTATCATCATTAAACCTGTTCAGAAGTAAGGGCCTGGTAAATTTCATTTTATTTTGATTATTTTTGAAGCTATAGTATATGCATGTATTAGCTCTGGCATTAAGAGTGGATTCACATCTTTTTGTTTCATTTGTTTAGGGGAAGGTGTTTAAGTGTTTGTGTGTGTGCATGCATGGATGCATGTTTGTATGTTCATGTAAAGGGATAGAGAAAAAAGAGGACCAGTTGGCTTTCTTCAAGCATTCTAAACTGAGACCCTCACTCATCTTCATGATTTGCCAAGGATAGATCCCAACTGGAAGGTATAAATCCTTGAAACATCAGCTACATAATGGACATACTTACATAACTGTTACCGTAAAGTTACAAAGATGCATCACCACCAGTGTCTTTTCGCTGTGAGTATCAAAGAGACATATCAGTAAATACAATACCACATCACAGTAAACACATCTTTCCTTCTGCAGAGTCAATCAGTTGGCAAATGTACTGGTTTAAATAAGGAAGATTACTCACTGGGAATGTGTATAAATATTTCTCTGAGAAATGCCTTGTGCAATATCCTAGACACTCAGAAAAAATATCTGAAGCCATATCTTCTCCCATACATTATAGTCTGAAGAAAATTATATAATCTATAATTTTAGAGAGTCTAGATGTCAAAAATTCCAATTGCATCGGCCCTCTGGATAAATCAGTAAGAATGTACTAAAGGTATCCCATGATAGAGGATACAGAACCATTTCACTGATTGCCTTAAAAGCCCTATGTGCTTCTCAGGGTTTATCTAAATCCTTCTCACCACTCAAAGTCAAGCATATGGTCCATCTAATACAGGAACACTTTCCTGACTTCAAATCGTCCTCATCTGCCATCTACAACATAATTGCATCTACAGCTTATGAGCATAACGTGCATTGAATTGTTTTTCAGTCATTCATGGGAGTTCCTTTTGCTTTTCAGGTAGTATGATTTGGAGGGATAAAATGTTTCCTGAAACTCAGGGTCTGTTAATCTTCATCAATTCTGTATCACAACCATAAGAGAAGGACCAACGAGTGAATTAAAGCTGTTAACACTCCTCTGAAACGAATGAAGAGACATACTTGCTGACCCTCTTTATGGAGCCAGATATCCTCCTTCTTTGACCAAATCCCACATTCTCACTGTAGACTAATGGGTTGTGATTTTATTCACCCAAGCATGGGTTTAATTAGTTGAACATTCAGTAGGGAAGAAATTAGCTTGGAGAAGCAAAGAAACAATCATGATACTAACAATGCCTTACATTTTCACATTTGTATTCATTATAGAGTTTAACAATCAAATTCACTTACATTTTTCACATTTACATATCACAATTAATCTTTGCAATAGCTTGTTGAATCAATATTGTAAACTAATAGTTAAGATTATAAATTCTCTAGTCACAGAGCCCCTTATTTGAATATAACATTCCTGGAATTTTAGTTTCCTCAGCTCTAAGGTGGGGAGAACAATGACCTAGCCTTAGTTTATTGTAAAGGTTGATTGAGATAATGCATATAAAGCAATTATTGGCAGTGAGAAAGTGATCAGTAGATATTAATTATTATTTCAGCTATAATTATTGATCCATTATTAGTGCAAATTAATTGCCTCCATACCATCTCCCTTTATTCATGTCACCTGTCAAGGTATTGGCCTACACTAAACAATTTCGGCAATTATCTTGGGTGACTGTATTTTCCACCCACACTTCTCAATTTATTGGCCTCATCATGCCCAAAGCCTTCTGCACTTTTCCCCAGTCACCCACTCCTACAGTCATATTGTGCTTTTTTTTATCCAAATCTCTCTGTCTCCCAAACCGCTTATTCAAGTTTCTTGCTTTCTGACCATGGTCTTCTAAATTCCTACCTTGCCCATTTAAAGTTAAGTGGATTACATCAGCAACTGCATTTAATTAATCTCAAACTACAATTTTTTCCTCTCCTCCTGCATTTGTTTACCTTTACCCCAAGCTTAGAAGTCTTCCATTGAAAATTCTCTTGCCAAACCTTACTTTGCCCCACCCCTTCTATTTTTTTTTTCAAATAAAACTCATCTAACATCATCGCATCCCTCTTTAAACTTGTTTTCTCTGTTCTTGACTTTCACTGACCTAGGAAGTCAAACACTGCTTTGAGAAAATTACTTAACATAATAGATTAATTGCATACTAATTTATCATCAATAACCTTAGTAGGCTTTCTAAACCCCTAAACAGTTCTACTGCTTCTTCAGCTAATTCTTTACCCACTTTCTGCAAGAACTATTTCAGAACACCTCAATTCTCTTCAAAACCCTGAACATTTCAGATTTTCCTTTACTTCAATTGATAGCTTTACCTTTAATACACACAAGCACTCACACACACACACACTTTCTCTCTCTCTCTCTCTCTCTCTTTCTCTCTCTCTCTCCCCCCACCCCACCAACACCCTATCTCTGTCTCTGTCTCTCTCTCTCACACACACACTCTCTTTCTACCTCTCTACCAGCACCCCACCTTTCTCTCTCTCTCTCTTTCTCTCTCTCTCTCACACACACACACACACACACACACACAGTCTCTTTCCCTCTCCAGCACCCCCCCTTTCTTTCTCTCTCTCTCCCTCTTATGCACACACACACACACACACACACACTCGGAGGGAAGAAGGAAGAACAAGAGACATGATTGATTGGAAAACCTCTCAGGTTCCTACACTTTCACCTGCTAAATATAGACACTTATAATGTCTGTACCATTTGCCCCCATCTACTTCTTCATAGTACTGGAAGAGAGTTACCACATTTCCTAAGTTCCATCACTTTTTTTATGCTTCTTTGAAGCATATTTCAAAATCTTCCTGTCTTCCATATTTCAAAATCTCCCTGTCTTTTCCATTCATTCTATAAGCACTTAAATGTACTCTAATTTCTCTCATATTAAAAAATATATAAAACCTTCTGTTACCCTCATTACATCCTCCAACTATAACTTAACCAGAAATTCTCAGAAGTTGAATTTATGAATGTTGGTGATCCTCAGGCTTTGGTCTTAGATTCCTTTTCTACATTCCCTTCTTTTTCTTTTTCTTTTCTTTTCTTTTTTTTTTTTTTGAGGCTGAGTTTCACTCTTGTCACCGAGGCTGGAGTGCAGTGACAAAATCTCTGCTCACTGCAACCTCCACCTCCTGAGTTCCTGATTCTCCTGCCTCAGCCTCCCAAGTAGCTGGGATTATAGGCACACTCCACCATGCCCAGGTAATTATTGTAATTTTGGAAGAGACAGCGTTTCAACACATTGGCCAGGCTGTTATCGAACTCCTAACCTCAGGTGATTTATCCACCTTGGCCTCCCTAAGTGCTGGGATTACAGGCATGAGCCACCATACCTAGACCCCCTTCCTTTTGAATACTACACAATACTCTTTTCCAAGATGGTCTCACCTATGCTGAGAACATCAGTTGCTATCCATGTATCATTAATTTTTGAATTTATCTTTCTAGCTATCTCTTTTGAGCCCTAAACTTATATTCCAACTTACCTTCTTGACATCTCAGTGGCATCTCAAATTCAACATGCTGAGCACTGAATTCATCTTCCCCTTCAAACCTGGTTCTCATTATTTTCCATCTCAGAAAAGTCAGCATTATCTATCCATCCCATTGCCCAAGTCAGGAATCTAGAAGTTTTTCTTTTATTTCCCCTTCTCCATCAACAAGTCTCATTCATGTTACCTCAAATCTTTTAAACCCATCCATTTCTCTCCATCTTCAATAACACCACCACTGCCTCTGCCAGCCTCCAGTTTACACTATCATCATCTCTCACTATAAAATGTCACTTTGGTCATGTGCTACCTCGGAGTTCAAATCTAACCTGAACCATGTTTATATAAAATACAAATTGGATCATGCCATTCTTATACTTAAAATCTTACAAAGGTTTCCCATCCCTGTTATCATAAAGACAAAGTTTCTTAATATACTTGGAAGCTATTATAGAATCAAGCTCCTGTTATCCCACCAGCATCACCTTAACTAGTCTACCCCTCACTGTCTATTACCCCTAAACTAAAATTTCCATGAGGGAGGTTTCATGCTATTTTGTTCACCCTCTTATTCTTAATGCCCACCAAAATGCCTCAGACCTCGTTCATGCCTAATAAATAAAATCCAGAAAGTAATTGGCTTGCCCAAGGGTACACAGCTACTAGATTCAACCTTTATGCTTTATTATTATTTTTTTTACTTTTACTTTAGGTTTAGGGGTACATGTGCAGGTTTGCTATATGTAAACTGTATGTCACATGGATTTGTTGTGCAGATTGTGTCATCACCCTGGTAATAAGCTATAGTACCAGATAGGTGGCTTTGTGATCCTTATTCTTCTACCGCATCCATCTTCAAGTGATCCCCAGTGTCTACTGTTCCCATCTTTGGGTCCCTGAGTGTTCAGTGTTTAACTCCTACTTACAAGTGAGAACATGTGGTGTTTGGCCTTCTGTTCCTATATAAGTTCACTTAGCATAATTCCCTCCCTTTTCATACATGTTGATGCAAAGGACATGTTCTTGTTCTTTTTCATGGCTGTATAATATTCTGTGGTGTGTATGTATCACATTTCTTTATCCAATCTATCATTGATGGACAGTCATGTTAATTCTATGTCTTTTCTATTGTGAATAGCACTGCAATGAACATACACATGCATGTGTCTTTGTGGTAGAAGGGTTTATATTCCTTCGGGTATATGTCCAATGATGAGATTGCTATGTCAAATGGTAATTCAGTTGAAAGCAGTTCGGCAATTTCTCAACAAATTTTATGCCTTAGATAGCCCTTTGGTACAAGAGAGAAAAAAAAAAAAGGCCAAACCAGGCTAAGTGTGGTGGATCATAACTGTAATCCCAACAGTTTCGGAGGCCTAGGTGAAAAGATTGCTTGAGCCCAGAAGCTTGAGGGTGCAGTGAGCTATGATGATGCCACTACACTTCAGCCTGCAAGACAAAGCAAGACCTTCTAAAAAAAAAAAAAAAAAAAAAGAGGCCCAAATCAAGGAATCAGAAAATCTAGAAAAGAGTCCACACTAGTCTCAATGTTAACATTAACATATTAGGGATAAGTTATTCTGAATATGAACCAAAAGAAGGGAAAATTAATTATGTGTTCCCTGCTAGTTGTGTTTTGACAATCTCCTTGATCACTAATCCAGATTAATGGCAGGTTTGAAAATAAAACCTCAAAAGAAAGGGGAGGAAGAGAAGAAGGAGGAAGAAGATAAGAAAAGCAAAGAAGAAACCTTTTAAACCATTGGAAAACTTACATCTATCATTACAAATGTTCGTTAGAAAAAAAGATGATTGTATAGAATAGAGCTTAAAAAGTATAAAACACAAGTCATTTTGTTTTCATTTTGCCCCTTAAAATGCTTTACTTTCATTTTCCCTTCATTGTGATGGGTCTTGAAAAATCATTTTTAGCACCTCAAACTAAGCAAGCTCCTGGCATTTCTGATACAAAAGAGGAGCCATAATTTCATGCCTTTGCAAACACACACTGTGAGCAATCAAGAGAAAACGGAAATTAAAAACTAATTCTGCTGTTTATTCTACTCATTTATTTTATCAGTCATCTCAGTCTCACACTGAATAACAATCAACAGAGTTTGATAGACACACCTAGGGGAAGCAAGACATCTCTCATAATCTGCAGAAAGCTGGAAAGAAAGTCAAGTAACAATGCTTTGGGGAGGCATCTCTAATTATGTAATCAAAAGTATCAGTGCTAACATTTCCAGTCAGAAATGCAGTAGAATAAGAAACTGCTGTGGGATATCAATGATTTAAACAAACTGAAATTCCTCTTTCATATATTCAAAATATTTGACATCCGATATCATGACAAGGAAGACTGTTCCGAGAAAAATCCAACTTAGAAGAAAGGTGACCAAATACTAAGGTTAGTCTTTTTCTGTATCTGGCTACACTTACATGATCATCCACTTTTGGGTTTTGGTAGTTTGTAGTTCACTGAGAACCGCAATGGTTCCTCTAGTGTAAATTCCACCACGCCTCATGGAAATGCTTCATAATGCATGAAAGCAAATTTTCCATCAGAGAAGAGTCTGTCATTTGCTGCTTCTGAAACTCGCTTCAAGAATGTGGAATGGAGGCTGTACAGTATGGGAATAATTCGATTTATTATTCTTTTCTTTTTTTTTTTTTTTTTTTTTTTTGAGATGGAGTTTCACTCTTGTTACCCAGGCTGGAGTGCAATGGCGCGATCCTGGCTAACCGCAACCTCCGCCTCCTGGGTTCAGGCAATTCTCCTGCCTCAGCCTCCAGAGCAGCTGGATTCATTATTCTTAAACATCAAGACCTATGTGTATAATTGCATGTAAGGGAGGAGCTAACTTTCCTCAAAACAGTTAGAAAATGCCCAACAGAGCATATTACACGAATGAACGCTACTGAGGCACATGAATCCTAATCATAACAATGCTACCTCTGATATTTGCAGCCATCCATAATAATTTTCAATGTATAGTGTATTGCTCTCTTTATTCCTGAATAAATCTCAGTTAGGCAATAAATCAATAAGTATTTATTGAGAATTGGTTGTTAAGTCAGGTTCTCTGGAAACGAACACTAAGACGGATCATTTACATGCAGTAATTTATTGAAGATCAACACCTGTGTGGGAATGAAGTAAACAGGATTGGACAGACGAAGAAGTTGAATTGCGATGAAGTCACAACAAAGGCTTTAACTGATAATACCTTCTTTTTTTTTTTTTTTTTTGAGACGGAGTTTCGCTCTTGTTACCCAGGCTGGAGTGCAATGGCGCAATCTCGGCTCACCGCAACCTCCGCCTCCTGGGCTCAGGCAATTCTCCTGCCTCAGCCTCCCGAGTAGCTGGGATTACAGGCATGTGCCACCATGCCCAGCTAATTTTTTGCATTTTTAGTAGAGACGGGGTTTCACCATGTTGACCTGGATGGTCTCAATCTCTTGACCTTGTGATCCACCCGTCTCGGCCTCCCAAAGTGCTGGGATTACAGGCGTGAGCCACCGCGCCCGGCCCTGATAATACCTTCTACAGCTTGCTCTGAAACTGGAGAAACCTTCATAAGGAGGCAAGGGAACTGGATCTTTTGTACCTTCCTCCTGCCCATCCTCTCTAATTGACCAGTTATTAGGTACAGGCTCTCTTCAGTGAGAGGACTTACAAAAAAGCAACTCATTTGCATGGTGTTCACTAGCTCTAAGTGATACAATACAACATCAAGTAAGAAGCCTATTACGTGTCTGTTCCATTAACCCTTTGGTTAACTAACAATAAAGAATACAGAATTCAAATGTTAACAAAATCCTATTTATTCTTTATTTCCCAGTCCAAATATTTATGAGGTCTCTGGAGATTTTCCAGAGCAAAGTTACTTGCTCCTACCTCTTTGTTCCCTCATCACTACCCTCATAGATTTGTAGTAATACTTGTCAAATTGAATTATATATTATTGTTTTCTGCGTCCTACAACAAACTATGCATTCCTTGAAGGCAGGTTGTAATTTAAATGTCACTTTCCTAACTAAAATCTCCCACCCTAAAGATTCATACTCCATGTGTCATTTCCAATCACATCACGCTTCTGTTTTCTTCTTAGCATTTATTGTGACCTATAATTATTAAGTTTGCTTGTTTTCTTGTTTGTTTTTAAACAATTGGTGAAATTATTGTTTTATAATCTCATTTAAATAAGAGCAATCAGGTATATAGCCAATGTTATGTGTGACTAGTCATATATAATGACTAATATGATAGTTTTATATATGTCTAATTAGTGGCATATAATAAATAGAATTCTGTTTATGTATTTTTGCAATGTTAGAATTTAACATACCTTGCTTTTTTTAAAACCAAGAAACTAGTTTTCATCACAATCCTCATTTATTTCAAGTCCTCAATTTATAGTACTTTTTTGTGCCAGTTTTTTAAATCACCAACATCTCAAATTCCATCATCAGTATTATTATGGAATATGTATATGTGCAATGTAAAATATATTAACAAGTTGCACGATTTTATTATCTATCTAACCTAAGAATATACTATGCCTTGAATATATTTTTTATCACTTAAGAACCAGAAATATATCTGAGTTTGGAGTTGAGTTTAATTTCTACTTTTCCTATCCATGGTTTTAATTTGGTGTACATAGAGTTGACCCTCTATAGCTGTCTGTAGGTTCTGCATTCATGGATTCAACCAATCTCAGATCAAAAAAATTTTTAAAGATGGATGGTTGCATCTGTGCTGAAAAGTCATAATTTTTTTGTCCTCAGCCCCTAAACAATATAGCATAACAATTCTTTACATAGGACTTACATTGTTTCATGAATTATCAGTAATCTAGAGATTAAAGTCTACAGAAGGCTGTTTGGTGTATAGGCTATTTGTAAGTACTATACCATTTTACATAAAAGTCTTTAGTATCCTTAGATTTTGGTATCCGAGGTGGGGGAGGGGGTTCCTGAAACCAATACCTCACAAATACTAAGAATACTGAAATATGGCTGTATATGTATACATACACATTTGAGTTCAATGCAAACTCAGGGGAAATAGTTATTGTTCAATAGCATACAGCTTGTAACTAATTAGACTCAAGCAGTATTATAGAGCATGGTAAACATTCAATAGAGGATTACATGGTAATATCTGAGAAATTTTACCTATAAGAATTCATTACTCTTTTACTAGTGGATAACAGTTGACTGCCACACGTGGAACTGGGGTCTGAGTTTTATTAATATTTTAGTCAGTGGTGCATTCTCTCAAGTCACTAGCTTTGATCTCTAATTAGTACATCTTTATATTGTGAAGCTTGGAATAATGATTGAAAAATTGTCTGGATTTCTACAGTTCGATATTAATTTTCTGCAATCGGGATTCATGGAGCTACCTAAAGAGTAATGTTTGTTTCAAAGAAGAGCAGAAAAACTCAGAGATGCATAAAAGGTTTTCTATTAAGTTTTGTCTCTCTTATAAGTGATTTCTCCTTTAACCATTCAAAGGAAATTAAAAATCATAAATTAAACATAGTTAACACTTAATATAAGCATTAGAAATTTAAAGAGGAAATATTGGAGGATTTATTTTTGCAGCAGTTTCTCATTAATCCTTCCCATTTTGTTGCAGTAATGGGGTTTGACTGCAGAAGCCTCTGTCTATAGAGTTTCATTTTATCCAAGTAAATTAGGCTGTTCTATTATTAAACACATCATCTACAACTGTTAAGAAGGCTCTAAAAGTATAAGTAAATTTAGGAATATAATAATTACTCTATTCGAGATTTAGGACATCAAAGTTGGGTTCAAAGTCAAACAGGGGGTTTCCAATTTATAAACATTCATCTTACACAAAATACTTTGAAAAGCATTTGGTTACCTCACTTCAGAGTTCCTACCAGTTCATCACTGAAGCTTTGGAAAGAAGAGTTCTTTGAGTTCAAAAGTAAAAAGGGAAGATATAAAAACAGGAATACGAAAAGGCAGTGACCCTGAGGTCTAGATCCAGGCTGAACCTAATATGTTAGCCCACATTCCCCAAAACGTTTTCTGCAATATGCTTGAAATGTATAAAAGGATGATTTCAAGAAAATCAGCCCCACTTTGAAACAGAGCAGGATAACATGACGGTTAAATACATTGACCCTAGAGTAAAACAAGCTCAATCTCAACTCTCCTATGTAAGCTATGCAGCAAACAAGTAATTTTAAATCACTCTGTATTAATTTACTCACCTGCAAAATGATAATAAAAGCAGAATTTACCTCACAGGATATCTGGGAAATTTTAAAGTGATTTACTCAATGGTAACTGCTTAGAAAAATGCCTGGCACATATGAAGTGTCACTAATGGTAGTACTATGAATTAGTCTTCTGGTATCACTCTTTTATCAACTCTCTAATAAAAAAAAATAACTGAGGCAAAGAAAATTCTAACATAAGAGAGGGAAAAATGTCCTGGAGTGCTATAGAATGAAGAGGTAATATTTAAGTGAAAGAAGATATAAGGTTTCAGGAAAGAAAGACACTAGAAGAGGAGAAAAACAGAGTGGGATGTGGGATGATGCTAAGAAAATATTTGACCAGCTAATTAATATGTTCTCCACAACTCACATTATATCAAAAAAGAAGTAGTCACCAGGCCTTCTACACTTTCATTCTTTTTGCACAAAATGGCCTATAGTTCTTAGAACTCAGAACTCAGTCTAGAACTCAGGCCTTCAAAGGCCTCTAAAATAATCTGGGAACCAACTAATTCTACCCTTCCTTATATTATTAACAGAGCTCTAAATTCTAAGCAGGACTCTACAATTGAAAATTGTAATATAGTAATTAACTAAACCTTTTGCAAATATGTACAAGCGGAAACCCAAAGAGATAGCTTCCATATAGAGCCCAAGGGATAAAAACATAAAAAAAAGAAGCACAGTCCTGATGAGGATGGCTGATACGGAGTTGACAAAATGGAAATACGGGAACCATCTGTTAAAAATGCACACTTGACAAGTTGTAAGCCACCAGGACCTTTTAAAGTCTTTACCATGTTAAGTACATCTGGAATCACACTGGTTATTGGGTGCTCAGAAAAGGAAGCAGGCTCCAGTTGACGCTGGGCACTAGTAGCCAAATGGAAGTTAGAAAAAAAGACCACTAAGTAGCCCTCCTCAGGGAACAGCACAGGAAAAAAGAAGCAGGAGGCAGGAGAGATTTATTTCCCTAAACATTCTAAACAAATGCTGCAGATTCTGACTTCTTGGACCAGGGCTGGAGGTTTCCATGGGGAGAACCACTTCAAAAAAGGTCATGTTAAGGTAAGACAAGAGAAATTCTGTTTCCAAAAATGACATAATCCAACCTTTTCCAGAACTTCCAGTTTCTTATATTGAGTACTTACTCTGTGTCAAAACAAAATGTGGACAAATCACATGTAATATATTATTTGGTCTTTATTTTAAAACCCCATGAAATGAGTGATATTATTATTCCATTTGATTGACAAGGGGAACTGAAAATCACAGAGAATAACAGAGTAAGTAGTTTGTGCAAGGTCACAAAGCTAGTTTGTGGTAAAACTTCAGATCCCTCACTAGAATTTATAAAATAATATGGGTTACACTAATGAGAGAGTATTCCATAGACTACTTCACTTTCTATTTCCTAAAGAAAGAGAAAGTAATAATATCAATTTGGAATTACACCAGAATCTTTACGTTTGTTTTAAACATAATAGACTTTGACAATTTCAGATACTCATGATTTCTACAGGCAAATAATTGCTTCTTCATATGTAAGTTAGTAAATCAACTGGTCTAAGTAGATGGAATGACAAAAGTCTATTAATAGATTATCCAAGTTCGTAGAAACAGAAGCAGCAGCATTCACTGCCCTTGTGTGACATTCATACTTGGGAAATGTTGGAAGTTTATTTCTACAAGATTAAGAACAGTACAAGAATATCGCATTAAATGAGATTCTGTGAATCTAAAATGTTCTTAAAGGAAAAAAATAAAACTACTTGAAAATATATGGTTCTGTTTCCTTTCTCAACACACATTATTTCACAGACACATTCACACTCAAACACACACACACACACACATCTTTTTACACCTTCTCATCTCCTCGAGCAAAGCCAGTAGTGTGTTATTAACATACTACATTATTGTAGCCCTGTTTTTTCTATACCATTAATTTTTTTTTCTGGCTCTCTATATGTCAGTGAACGTTAATCTTTCATAAAAAGTTACCATATCTGTTCTAAAGCTTAACTAAACTTCAGCATAAATCTTCCTTGTCACACCTGATCCTTTGACCCATCTTTAATCTGTGTTGCAAATTTACACTTAGAGAAAGATGTGAGAGGGTGATATCAATGTAAAGTAAAAAATGTTTTGCCTTGATAAATTTCAGTGTATAAAATTCCTAATTCCAGGAACCAAAATAGGGCTTAAAATGTCATCTTTTAATATTTTTTAAAGATTTTAGAAGCCAGCATGAAAACAGGATGGTGTAAGCAGACTCATGGAGACATATTAGGTATGTAGTTAAAGCTATAGTTGTGCAGAGTACTGTCAGCCCAGATATGTATTGTCACTGATAAAGAAAAAAAGCAAAGAGTTACAGGGTTTTAAAAAATATTTTGCCAGTTAAATATACCAAAAGTATTCCCAATACTTTGGAAATGCCATACAATATGTGTCAAAGAGAAGTCTCATTCTCTTTGTAGCTCGGCTCAATGTTTTACGTTCCCATCATTTCTCTTTCCTCCTCTTTTGGTGATATGCGTGTCATGTGTCTGTGGACCTAAAGGGAAAACTCACATAAACACAATGTCTGCATTGACAGCTTTACAGTTCATCCGTAGTAAAGCCATCCATCGAGTGTGATAGAATTCCATTGCAGTACATCATCTAGAGACTTTATAAAAGGAAAGCCCTAGGTGCTCAGCGCCCATTCTGCCTACTACATAAATTATGTATACTGCTTTATGTTTCCTGAATTTCCAATGTCCCAATTAGATCACAGATTAGCCTATTATGCCTTCTTTATAATTGCCAGGATTATATTTGAAGTTATAGAATACTCATTTATTCCTTTGGGGTGAAATTTTCATTTTGGAAATATGGGAAGTTGATTTCTACAACATTAAATGCAGTACAAGAATACTTCATTAAATGAGATTCTATGAATCTAGCATTTATATGGAAGGCAACAGGGATAGCAAATATTTGATTAAAGTAAATGACTAAAAGAGCCTTTTAATTTTTAATTTTTAATTCTGAGGATGCAAGGTCAGTTTGTATATTTATGGGATATATGGACTATTTTGATGAAGTCATATAATATGTAATAATCACAACAGCGTAAAAAGGGTGTCCACCAACTCGATTATTTATCCTTTGTGTTACAAACAATATAATTATACACTTTGATTTGCTTTAAAATGTACAATTAAAGGATTATTGACTACAGTCACCTTGCTATGCTATCAAATACTAGATTTTATTCATTTGATCTAACTAATATTTTTCACCCATTAACCATTCCCACTTCTCAGCCTCTGGTAACCATCCTTCTACTTTCTATCTTCATAAAATTAGGTGTTTTAATATTTAGCTTCCACAAATGAGTGAGAACATGAGAAGTTTGCCTTTCTGTGCCTGGTTTACTTCACTTATAATGACTTCCAGCTCCACCCATGTTGTTGCAAATGACAGGATCTCATTCTTTTATATGACTGAATAGTACTCCATTGTGTGTATGTACCACATTTTCTCATTCCATTCATCTATTGATAGACATTTAGGTTGTTTCCAAATCTTTGCTATTGTGAATAGTGTTGTAGTAAACATGGGAGTGCAGATATCTCTATGTATTTTTATTATATTTCTTTTATGGATATAGCTAGGAATAGAGTTGCTGGATCAAATGGTAGCTCTACTTTTAGTTTTTTGATGAATTTCCCAACTGTTCTCCAGAGTGGTTGTACTGATTTATATTCCCATCAACAGTGTACAAGGGTTCTCTTTTCTCTACATCCTTGCCAGCATGCTATTGCCTGTCTTTTGGATAAAAACCATTTTAACTGGGGTGAAATGATATCTCTTTGTAGTTTTATTTTGCATTGCTCTTATGATCAATGATGTTGAGCACCTTTCCATATGCCTGTTTTCCATTTCTGTGTCTTCTTTTGAGAAATGTCTAGTCAGATCTTTTGCCCATTTTTGAATGGATCATTAGATTTTTTCCTATAGAGTTGTTTGAGTTCTTTCCATATTTCGGTTGTTGATCCTGTGTCAGATGGGTAGTTTGCAAATATTTTCTACTAATCTGTGCATCACGACTCCTTTGAGTGGAAGTAACAAAATTTCAATGGAAGATACCTTAAACTATAACAGTTAGAGCAACAACTAACATTCACTGAAAACTTACTGTGTTCCAAGCATTTAGCTAAGTATTTCTCACACATGAGGTAGTTATTCTCTTTGTCTCATTTTCAAAGATGAGAAAATGTGGCTCAGAGAACTCAAGAGACTTGTCCACACCAACAGAACTGGTAGATCATAGCTTCAGATAGGAATTGGGCCAGTTTAATACTTAATTACTATGTCACTGGGAAAGAAGAATTCATTTATCTGAAGAAAACAAGGAGTAGTCAGAAAATTAAAGGAAGAACAAAACCCCACCACAAGTCAGGAAAGAGAGCAGAAAATAAAACCAGAAATTCTCTTATGTTAAAACCTTGCATCCTTTCCTCTTGAATAGTAACAGTCTCCATGAGCAGGGAATAAGGCTATGAACAGGTCAGATTCCCCGTCTTTACCACTAAAGTGGAAAGGACATAACCTCAACATAACCAGCACTCAAGACTGAAATATTCTGGGGAAGGATTCTGATGCATACCCACTCTTGGACCCAACAACGGGCTGGTGAAGTGCTACAAATGGTCCACCTGCTAGTTTGAAGGGGATGGAAGGGCCTAGGATCCATTATGGAACCACATGGAGTAGTTTTCCAAAGAAAGATGATGTTAACAGAAAAAAGTAAAGGCAGTTGTATTAGAATGGAAATAACAATAAGTGTTTATTATGCTTATACACATGAGGTGTGGACTCTGAACTTCACTAAGTGTGGCTGAATCAGAGGCCCTTGGGGATGTCTGCATTTCCATATGTCTTCTGACTTCCTTAAAAATAATCATTTCCGCCCTACCATCTTTACTATTCTTTCACATGTGGTAACAGTTTTCAAAACATTAAAATACATCTATGTGATTTGTGACTATTCCAAAAAGGCAAAGCTTTGTACTATTTATAGGGATAAATATGTATACAAGCTAAGCAAATTGTATGCAACTCTTTGACCTTCTAAAGAGAAAAAAATGCTTTTCAAGTATTTCAATAGTACTGCCTTAAAAACCAAACTTTAAGTATGCAACATATACTAAATATAAATTTTTCTAAGTTATTTTTTAAAGCAGATATAAAAAGCCTTTGGCTGGTAGAAAATACTATTAAGATTGTTCTTGCTTCTATAACAAAACAATTATACCAAAGTCTTCCATAATTTACTTTTCACTAATTAGATTGACACTTTTGCTATTCATTCTTTAACTCATCTATTCACGTATTTGTACATGCAAGGTGTTTTAAAAGTCTATCACAATGAGTATAAATTAATTGGCCTGACTCTATCAGGAAATAAGCAGTCACTTAATGACTTCATCCAAAAAAATCCTACAAGAAACAGTGGCCTCAAATTTTCCCTCTTCAGCCAGTCTAACAATCAAAGTCCTGTTCCACCATTAAACAAAAATAACTTTTTTCCCAAGGTAATGAGAATGTTACAATAAAATGTGAACTTTATAGAGTCTCAGGTAGTCTCTTCTAAATTTTGTTTTGCATGTTGTTTCACTATTATTTCCAAAATTAACAAGCTTCCTAACACTTCTGTCAAAATGGATATTATGGAATGGTTTGGCCTACATTGGACAACTAGAAGATTTAAAATGTGTTTTAAATTTAACACATGAGAGAGAAAAATTTTTCCCATGTACCTGAGAAAGAATTTCCAGAGACACCTGGATAACAAAACTTCCTCCAAAGAATTTGAAAACTCTTTGAACCATCTCATTCTTCTAAAACCTCAATCTACTTTAAACAATCATGAGAGCAAAATCACTTCACAATGTCTACTCAAAGAGCAAGTGAAGAGAAAGCATTCCTTGTTTATCTGAACTAATAATATCCAAAATAGAAATGAAATAAGAGCAAAAATGTATTTCCTATTTGTCTAATGCATTATCATTAAGCACAAAATTAATTTTGCTCTATCACATTCTATCAGATTAATAAATCTGTTCTTATATGCAAATGGCCCGTGGAAATTCAGTCTTTCTTATTGCTGAGTGGTTCTAAGAAAGCCTTCATATACATGAACACTTCTTGCATGCATGTCACCATACAAATAAACAACTCCTAAAGGTTATCTTAAATGTCACTAAGCAGATGCTGCATATCTAGCAAGAATGCATCTAAAGGCAAACAAGGTCCGGTTTTCCAAAGAATCAAAATAGCAATGAAAGAAACTTCTTATAAAATTCAGTAAGTTCAGCACTGATTTTTCCACTATTGATAGGAATCAGAGTAGTCAGTGCACCTTCCTGTCTCTTGGAGTTATTTTATTCAATGGCTGATAAGAAGTTACAAAAATTACAAACATGCTTTGAAAGCCAAAATAATTTTGAAATAAAAAGCTACCACCCAAATGGATTAGAATATGAAATCTCTTGTCCATATTTGAGAGTGGAAGTCTTCCACAAAGATTTGGCTATCTCTGAGGCAAATCCCTCCGGACAGTTAGTTCAATCTATGCTCCCAGAACATTTAAATTTAGAATATCATTTACACAGATACCCTCTAAATCTGATACATTCACAGGCTCTCACTAAGTGAAGTCATATTTGTATACAGCGCTAGATGATACTGACTGCTACTTGCTAAAAGTGATGTAGTTTGCTGAAATTTCTATTTTAAACCCAAGATTCTTTGTTAGAATAGTTAGTCTGTGATGTCGTGTCCTCAGCTCCCTGCCACAGTCGAGGGAAGGGCAATCCTCACTTTCTGGTAGTAACTGACAGATGCTTCCTTCATGATAGAACCAAACACCATCAGTGTGTTTAATGAAGGTGTTCAGTTGAGACCTGGAAACCATCAGTTGCATATGCAGGTAAAGAACTATCCCCAACAAAGGAGAAATTGTGATGATAAAAGGAAGCTACCAGAGAAGAAAAGGAACACACTGTCTTCAACTTGCAACTGGAAACTGGTTATGTTTGCTCCAGCAACTCCAAATAGCAGCTGACATCTAAAAAAGAAATGTGAAAAAGAAGATATTTTTCTTAAAGGTGTTTCAAAAGCATAAGCAGAAAGAAAAAAAAGTATCACTCAGGATAGGATCTCCATATGATTATCATGTCCTTTTCTAAGAATATTCCCTGTGTGAACTGTACGTACTTGGATACTCAGTATTCATACTAATAAAACTACTTCTCTTAACTTTTAGGCTTGAGAGATACAAGGAAAGGTGTGACTCTAGCAAAACTAATAAGAATGAGGGTGTCAATAGACCTTCAGGTCTGAACTGAAGTGATTCTTCCTTGAAGCTTTCCCTGACACCCAAAGAGGATTTGGTTTTCCCTACTATAGATTTTACTGGAATCTTCCACTTTTCCTTCATAGTATTTATTCCAGCTGTACAAACATAATTAAATTATCATTTACGATATTATTTGTTTACTGTAGACTGATTAGAGGAAATGAATAAACAGATGTTACTAAAATTAAAAAAAAGTTTTCTCAGCTAAACCATGAAAAAACTTAATTATTTGGAATGCTTTGTTCCAAAACACTTAATTGGAAAAAAGAAGAGGAAGAAAGGAAGGAAAAGCGGAAAAGAGGGATGGAAAAAGGGAGGAAGGGAGTGAGAATCTAATTGATTCACCTGAGGGAATAGTCCAGAGTAATTGTAATTTCAGATGAGACTGAATGTGGAGTTCAAACAATGTGACAATGTTCAGTTTCCCTTTATCTTTTCTGAACTATGTTTTTACAGGTTGGTTTCTTTCAATGGCCTTGCTTCAAGGTTACATGCTTATTTATTATGCTTAGTGGAGAATAAAATAAAATTTTATTCTCTAACAGCTCAACTGAAGTCAAAGTATTGAGGCTTTGGGGCCATGTCTTGAACTGGCAAGCATGCCCATTCTTAAACCGATCAGTGTGGCAGGGTTTTGTGGACAGGCTCGTTTGCTTTTGCTTAAGCCAATCAAATCTCATTCTCAGAGCCAAGCAAAAGGTTGTTGCCTCCCAAATCTCATCACTGAAAAATTGAGGGTACTATTCAAAAGGCAAAAATTAAGAAATGATGCTATCGAGACACGAAGCAAATATCTACAATGATGACCAGTGAAATTTTGCACTCAAAGAGGTTTTCTGTAGGGAAATAGCAAAATCCAGTTTAGGTTTGTAACTGGCATCAATGTGGAATGGTTAGATATAAAGGGGATTTTTAAAGCAAAACAATAAGATCTGATGACTGGATAGAAATAAGAGGATATTATAAAGACAATGGCTCTGAATTTTCTAGCTTCTATGTATGCATAGATGTTTCTGCCATGAATTAAGATAAAATATACAGGAGAAGGAGCAAACATTTAGGACTCCTAAATACTCTGCTTTTTTTTTTTAACATTCTGTAGAAAATACCTTTCATACAGATAGAACAGTGGAAACTACAGAGGAATGTGTTAAACAGTCATGTGGTGAGCTTAATAGGCTACCACCTCCCAAGAACATCTTAAAATAAACACTGAGTTACAATAAATTACAAACACATTGCCTAACTTTATTTTCTCATTTTTTTAGAGAAGGCACCAAAACACATGATATCCTACAAATTGAATAGCTTTTTACTAGAATAAAAGCTGAAACTCAACCAGGAATACCCAACTAATTCCAGTACCATTTCTACAAAACACAGGAAGTAGAACAATTTTTTCTATCTCACCTAGACTCACAACAGCTAAGAGAGTTTATCAGTTGGTTTTGCTGCATGACAACCACCCCAAAATGTAGTGGTTTAAATTACAACGAAATAATTTAACTCAACATTCCATCAGTAGGCAGTTTGGTCCAGGCTCAGCTAATCTGGGCCTGGAGAGCAGATTTCAGCCAGGAATCAACTATGGTCAGTCAGCTGCCAGGTCAACTGGGATTCCTATTTTCTCCTTAATAAGGTCTATCAATACCCAATAGTTTAGCCCAAGTTTATATAAAGAGTGACAGTATGGTTCCAGGAAGAGGAGAAAAGCAAGACCCAATGTGCAAGTGCTTTTTAAGTCCTTACTTATATTACATTTGCAAACATCTCATTGACCCAATGAAGCCACAAGGCAAAGGCCAAAGTTAGTTTAAGAGGGCACTATTGAAAGGCATGGAAACAGGAATGTGTGAACACATTGGAGCTTTTATGATAATTAATCCACAACAGTGACCAACAATTTTAACCCCACAGAGTATTAACCGCAAGAGAGTTTCTTACTCTTAAGCCTAAAAAGCATTATATCTATATTAAAGCTTCCTAAATTCTTACATTTGGGAAAATTAAAAAAATATTTCTGATTCTTTTCATTGAGCAATTACTTTAAGACTCCTGTGCTGGAAAATTGGGGTGATGAATGTTCAATTTGCTGTCTGACTTAACATCACTCTGACACAACTATTTATAACTACATTGACAGTAAAATTCATACCGTTTTATTTAAAAAAGTAAATTATAATAAGCAACAACTTAATTCTGATCCTAATATTATCATTGCTCTTCTCATTATTAATCTGTACCAAACAGCTTCAATCAGTTCTTAACAGTGAATCTCTATCCTAAGGCTCTTGAAGGCCTTATTCAAGTTTGCAAATCAGGTATGGGTAAGTTCTTGACATTAACAAGTCTGCTAAAACCATAGTTTCAGCAAATTATATCTATAATAAAAAGAAAAACAATTAAGAAATTTAAAAATTTAACTTCTGTTTTTAACCACAAGGGAGCAACAAGGGCCAGACTTACCACTTGAAATAACTAAAAATAAAATATGAAAATGTTGTAAGATATCCTTTTTTATCTCTGATTTTATTTATTTGCCTCTTCTCTCTCTTTTTAGTTTATTTTAGCTTATCAAAACTCAACTTTTGTTTTATTTTGATTTATTTTTGCTCATTTTTCTAGTAACTTTGGGTTTGCTTTCCTATTGCTTTTCTAGCTTCTTAAGATGCATTGTTAGGTTAAGTTTTTCTACTTTTTTAATGTTGGTGCCTATGGCAATAAACTCCCTCTTAGTACTGCTTTTGCTGTATCCTATAGGTTTTGATATGTTTTGTTATTATCATATGTCTCAAAAATTTTTTTTCAGTTTTTTTTTTAACATCTTCATTGACCAACTGGTTATTTGAGAGCATACTGTTTAATTTCCATGTGTTTATATAGTTTCAAAAAATCCTCTTCTTAGTGACTTCTATTTTACTTGCATTGTGGTCAGAGAAAATACTTGACATTATTTGAATTATTTGAATGTTTTAAGAAATCTTTTGTGGTCCACCATATCTATTCTTGAGAATAATCCATGTGCTGAGGAGAAGAATATATAGTCTGCAGTCACTGGATGGTTGTGTAAATATCTATTACATCCATTTGATCTACAGTACAGATTAAGTCTAATGATTCTTTGTTGATTTTTTGTCAAGGAGATTTGTTCAATGTTGAAAGGGGAGTTTTAAAGTCTGCAGCTATTATTGTATTGGGATCTATCTCTCTCCTTAGCTCTAATAATATTTGCTTTATATGTCTGGTTGTTCCAGTGTTGAGTGCATATATATTTACAATTGTTATATTCTCTTTCTGAATTGATGCTTTTACCATTATATAACGACCTTCTTTTTTTCTCTATATAAATTTTGTCTTGAAATCTATTTTGTCTGATATAAAATAGATATAAGTGTAGATACTTTTGCTCTTTTTTGGTTTCCATTGGAATGAAATATATCTTTTTCTGTCCCTTCATTTTACTTCAGGATGAAGAACTACCTTAGCATTTTTGTAGGACAGGTCCAGTGGTGATGAAAAGCCTCAGCTTTTGTTTGTCTGGGAAAGTATTCCTCCTTCATGTTTGAAGCATATTTTGCTGGATATACTATTCTAGGGAAAAGCTTTTTTTCTCCTTCAGCACTCTAAATATGTTATGCCACTCTCTCTTGTTCTGTGAGGTTTCCACTGAAAAGTCTACTGCCAGACATGTTGGCATTTCATTGTGTGTTATTTGTTTATTTTATCTGCTGCTTTTAAGATCCCTTCTTTATTTTTGACCTTTAGGAATTTAATTATTAAATGACTTGAGGTAGTCTTCTTTGGGTTAAGTCTGCTTTGTGTTCTACAATTTTCTTGTGCTTGAATGTTGATATATTTTTCTGGTTTGGAAAATTCTGTTATTATCCCTTTGAATAAACTTCTCTCTCTCTCTTTCTCTGTCTCTCGCTCTTGCTCTTGCTCTCTCACTCTCTCTCGTGTGTGTGTGTGTGTGTGTGTGTGTGTGTGTGTGTGTGTGTCTGTCTTTCTGTCTCTCTTTGTCTCTTTCTACTTTAAGGCCAAGTCCATTAATTCTTAAATTTGCCTTTTGAGGCTATTTTCTAGATCCTATAGACATGCTTTATTCTTTTTTATTATTTTTTCTTTTGTCTCTTCTGACTGTGTATTTTTAAATACCCTGTCTTCAACCTCACTAATTATTTATTCTGTCCCATCTATTCTGCTATTAAAAGACTCTGATGCATTCTTCAGTATGTCAGTTGCATTTTTCAGCTCTAGAATTGCTGCTTGATTCTTTTTAGTTATTTCAATCTCTGTTAAATTTATCAGATAGAATTCTAAATTTTTTTTCTGTGTTATCTCGAATCTCTGAGTTTTCTCAAACAGCTTTTTGAATTCTTTAGCTGAAATGTCACATATGTCTGTCTCTCTGGACTTTGTCCTTTGTGCCTTATTTCACTTTTTTAATCAGCTCATGTTTTTCTGAATGGTCTTGATGTCTTCCAGCATCTGGGCATTTAGGTTTTGGTGTTTATTGTAGTCTTGGCAGTCTGGGTTTGTTTGTACTCATCCTTGGCAAGGCTTTCCACTTATTCAAAAGGACTTGACTGTTGTGATTACTTTTTTGGTCACTACAGCTGTGCATGCCTTAGGGGGAACTCCAAGCCCAGTAACACTGTGCTTCTTGGATACTCACAGAGGTACCACACTGGTGGTCTTGGATAAGATCTGGAAGAATTTTCTGGATTACCAAGCAGAGACTCTTGTTCTCTTTCCTTATTTTCTACCAAACAAATGGAGTCTCTTTGTGCTGAGCTTCCTGGAGCTGCAGGAAGGATGACACTAGCACCCTTATGGCCACCACAGCTGGGACTGTAATCGGTTAGACCTGAAACCAGTACAATACTAGGTCTCATCTAAGGACCACTTTGACCACTACCTGGCTATTGTCTATGTTCACTCAAGGCCCCAGGGCTTTAGAATCAGCAGGTGGCAAAGCCATCCAGGCTTGTGTCTTTTTGTTCAGGGCTGGGAGATCCCCTGGGAACTGCTGGGTCTAGAGATGCTATCAGGGAACCAGGACCTAGAATCAGAAACCTTAGAAATCTACCTGCTACTCTATCATAGTACAGCTGAGCTGGCACCCAAACCACAAGGCAAATTCTTCTCACTCTTCCCTCCCCTTTTCCCAGATAAAGGTGTCCCTCTGTGTGTCCAACTGCACACCAAGCTTATAAGGACTACTGCCAGGTTACCGCTAATGCTCACTTTAGGCCCAAGGCCTCTTCAATCTCATTGTGGTAAATGCTGGTAGGCCTGGAACTCAGCCTTTAGGGCAGTAGGCTCTCCTTTGGTCCAGGGTATATCCAGAAATAATGACCAAGAGCCAACACTTGGAATGGGAAACCCCAAAAGCATGCTTGGTGCTTTACCCCACTGTGGCTGAGCTGGTACCTCAACTGCAAGATAATGTCCTCTTTACTTTTACCTCTACTTTTTTCAACGAAGAGTCTCTCATAATAGCCACCACAACTGTTAATGTGCTATGTCACACCTAAAGCCAGCACATCTCAGAGTGTCACCCAAGGCCCATGGCAGTTAGTACCGGATTACTGCTGTTGACTATCCATGGTTCAAGTGCTCCTCAGCCAGCAGGTGATATATCTTGCTAGGACTAGGTCCTTCCCTTCAGGCAGGGGGTTTCCTTCTGGCCCAAGGTGAGTCTAGAAATGTCATGCAGGAGCTAGTGCCTCGCTACTCTGCCCGGTGCCCTATCCTACTATACTAAGCTGGTATCCAAGTTGTAAGACAAAGTTCTCTTTACTCTACACTCTCCTCTTCTCAAGCAGAAGGGATGGGTCTCCTTCAGTGCTGCAACTTGTGCTGACTGAGGCTGGGTGAAGGATGGTGCAAGCACTCCCCTGGCTGCCCAGCCAGTGTCTCACTAGGTCTTGTGCCCCCAAGTCCACTGGCTCCAAGACCAGCAGAGCACTAGAACTTGCCTAGGAGTTGCATTCCTTGTGGCCTAGACTGCCTTTGAAGTTTATTTAGAACACCCAGAGCACTTCTGCCTGTGGTGACAAGGCTTGCCAAAACCCAAGGGATGGGTGACTTCCCTCTGGCGAGGGCTAGTGTAAATGCTCCCTCCATGGGCATTGGCTGAGTTCTGACTGGTATTGCTTTACACTGCATTAGGGGAGCACTGAGTTCCAATGAAAAGCTGAAAAATCACTGTACTCTCCCTCTCTCAAACACACAAATACTATCTCAGCACCGCAGGATGGGGCACGGGGTAGTGTTAACAATTCCAGACTGTTTTTCCTACCCTCTTCAGTGACTCTTTCACTGATATAAGTCTAAAACCAGTTGCTATAATCACTCATCTAATATTTGGATTTAATAAAGGTGTCTTTTTTGTGCAGATAGCTGTTACATTTGGTTTTCCTAAGGGGGCATGATTGCTGGATGCTTCTATTCAACCATCTTGCTCTGCCCCCTCCCCTATGTTCATTATCTTGATGTGGAAATTATTTCACAGTTAATACATATCTCATAACTCTTTGAAATTTAAATATATGTAGTACATTGATTATACTTCCATAAAGCTGTAGGAGAAAAAACTTAAAAATATAATAAATGGTTTGAATTTTGAAACTAGTATTCTATTTGAAATTTGATATGTTAAAAATTATTTCTGAGTCTCAGTTTTCTCACCTATAGAAAAGAAGGGTTGGATTAAATGACTTCTAAGGGTTTTCCAAGGTTAAATGCCTAAATCTTTTATGTGTTTATTATCTCAGGCATAGTAGATTGTATATTTGTTCAAAAATATGTGCTGTTTCTCCTGGTGACATCTTCCCTATGGTGTTTTCCTGTGGGTAGGTTACATTCACTTTTGCATGACAGATTGGCTTGGCCATGGGATTTACTTTAGTCAATGAAAAGTAACCGGAAGAAAAATGATGAGAAGCTTCAAGACTATGAATGTGCCCTATCAGTTACCTTTTTCCATGTGACTAACAAGTCCAAAACAGGAGCTGCTCTTTCAGCCTGGGTTCCAGGATGAAGAAGATGTGGAGCAAAGCTGAAGACCTGTCATGGGCATGAATGTGAGCCAGAAGGAAATATGTTTTGATAAGCCTCTAAGGACTGAGGTGTTTTCTTAATATTTGATAAAACTATCACCTGTGATAAGTTTGAAGTAAATATTGTATGTAATGCATTTTGGGCATTAAGCAAATAACTTGAAAAGCAGAAGGCCAGTAAGAATGAGTTAGTCATATATGCTGTTTCTCCTATCTGACTATAAACTTCATGAGGGCAAGATACAAACTGTTTAAAAAGAAAGTGATGAGCTCAGAAATATATATATATATATATATATATATATACACACACACACACACATACACACACACACACACACACACACACACACACACACACATATATATATATTCCTGGTTTTCAACTAGCACTTAAAGGGAACATAGAAGGTCTGAGAATTCCAGTTGGGAAGATTAAACTAATCATTTGCCTCCTCAAGCATCAGGACAATAGGCCTGAGCCACCATGGCTCCTGGCATAAGCTAATTTTTAATTCTAACTAGTGAATTATAAATTGGAAAGAACGACTGGGAGCAACAAAAGGTAATCAACACTCAGCCTCTAAACCAGGACCACATCTGAAATATACTGAAAAGCTTTTTTTTTTTTTTTTTGTACTGTTATCAGTGCTCTTGTCTTATTTTAAATAGATTTTAAAAGAAAAAACTTTGAATGGATTATGTTCTCTGAGGCCACAACTGTATGACAGCGCTTCCTAGGGCTGGTCTAAATGTTTCTTCCATGGGCACTGGCTGAGTTCCGATTGGTGTTGCTTTCCACTGCATTAAGGCAGCACTGAGTTCCAATGAACAGCGCTGTTCCTGATTTACTTGCTACATGTATAGTACACTTTATTACAGAGTTGTTGCTTGGCTTACTTCCTTCATGAGATGAGACCATCCACTGTGATATCTTCTCAACTGGAAGGCCTCTTCCACAGTAATCAACTGGCTTCTACCACTTCTGTGGCCTTTCTTCTATCAAGAGTTTCTACTAATAATGACATCAACATGATCCAAAGTGAATACCCGGAAATATATATTTTGTGAAATTTCATGTGTTAGGTAAAAATGGCTTTGTGGTCAAATTAGTTTAGGAAGTACATAGATAAACAAAATTAAACAGTTTTATCTATGGAAGAACTTCTCACAGATTTTTAAATGCCAATGGATATGGCGAATCTCCAAGGAGGGACATGGTATGCAACATTTTGCCAAACTTATTTGACCACAGAACACTTTGTCCCTTAGGGCATTCTGCATATTTTATATTGTATAGAAAACATATAGAATTTAATATTTTATGGAAAAACTATTTCAATACTGTGAAAAACACTAAATGTATATTAGCATCTATGTTTTAGCCCAACTTTACTTCCTTTTGCCTGTGCGTATGTGGCTCTTTCCATGATACTGAGAATAATTAGAAGCAATAATAATGAATCTTAAATTTTTGCTTCCACTTATTTTCTATGTATATCTATATTCCATAAGGACTTGAATAATCAATACTTTTTTTGTTCCTTCATTTAACCATGTTTATAGCTCAATTACAGCACTTCTTTCCAGCTGAGAAACTGGCTTTTGTTGTCCCCAGTGCAGCAAGAAGTGGCCCTGGTTCAATGGGAAGGAAGCCAATCCCATCTAGTTGCTGGTCCAATGCCTGGCACACCAACTGAAAGCTATATATGAGCATGGAGCCCTAAAAAGAGTTCTGAAAAAATGTTGAAATACTGCCCATCTTACTGGGTCTCTCAATCCCTTCCCCTCCTTTTCTGTTCATGCCATTTATCCAGCACCTTTGAGTTATGCTATTGCCCCTTGTACATTTATTATTGCCCATTATTCATCCATTATGCCCATCAACTCTTTGCTAGTTAATCCCCTCAATGTTATCCAGATATGCTCTGTGCTTTCATTTCCTGCGTATGCTCTGGTTGCCCCTTTTTCCCAAATGTCCCTTTTCTCCACATACACAAGCCTGCTTATCCTTCAAGGTCCAGTTCAAATGATCGATTGCCTTGATTCCCTAATTTTAAGTAAGCTCTCTCTTGAGAATATCCACAGCACTTTACATTAGTTTTTGACATGAAGCATGCTCTTTCATATGGGAATTTCTGTACATGTGTATCTCTTCTGACTATTAAGTTCCATGAGGGTGCGTGGTACAATTTGTTCATCTTTAGCTCTTCCTGTGCATATATTTTCTTCACCTAGAATATGTTCCAGAAGACACTGATGTGTAAGATTTTGTTGAATGTTTTCCCTATTGACTGTCTCTACCTTGGTGTGTTGCACAGTCAATAGAGAAACATTCAACAGAAGTCATCAATATTGACTGGCTCTATCTTGATGCAACATACACTAGTATATAAGTTTAGTACTCTTTCACTCCCTAGAAAAATTATTTGCAATCAATATGCTAGTAATACAGATTTTATAAATATTTTACAGAAAAGGAGATTTACATGCCACACTCCATACCATACTTCATAATTTTTATGTGTATTTGACACATCACTTCTGTTAAGTCTCTGTAGACCTGCTGCCCATGAGAGCACGTCATCATTCTCTCTCTCATGGCCAGGCACACTTGCCTTTGGCCTTTCCATTCCAAGACCTTCCCCAGCTGTGAACTCTCTTTCTTCCTTTATATGCAGAAAAGCATATCTCCATATCTAAATTAGCATACCCTCAGGAAAGGTGTGTATAATCACTGTCTGCAATTTCTCTCCTTCCACTAGATATTTGACATACTCCAATTACAACATTACTCTACTAAAAATTACTCTCATCAGGACCCAAATAACTTCCAAACAACTAAAGCCTTCGATACATTTTGGACAAAGCATGTGACCATTAATCAGTCATTCCTTAAAACTTTTGTTCACTCAGCCTCCTATATAGTACACTTTTGTGGTTTTCCTTCTACTCAATTCTTTGCTTCCTCTCATTCTCACTTGGTGGCTTTACTTCTCCCTGGCTTCTAAGGTTGTACCTTCTAGGAACCAGTCATTGTATATTTTCTTTAGAGATCTCATCCAAGCCCACAGCCTAAATGTATGTATAGCAACTCCTGGAATTTTTTCTCAGCTCAAACTTTCTCCAAAGTCCAGATCCTCATATCCAGCTCTCTACTCAACATTTTTCCTAGAGTAGTTAACAGACTTCTGCATCCTCATACATCCAGGCTGTTACTCCGACCCCTGCTCTATCCACAGCCTTCCAAGTCTCACGGATGGTAATGCCATTCTTCTAGGTCACAGGCCATGAACCTTGAAGTCATCTTCAGCTTCTCTTCTCCTCACACTCAACAACCAATCTATCAGAAAAGTTTCCCAGCTCTACTTTCATAGTGCATCCAAAATAAGAAGGCGTCTCACACCATTCATTGCTACTCTCCTGCTCTGAACCACAACCATGCTGCCTGGATTACTGCAATATCCACTTAGCATGTTTCCCTACTTCTACCCTGGACCCACTTAAATCTATTTTCTGTTAAGTAGCCAGAGTGACTATTTTAAAATGTGACACCATGTCACCGTTCTGCTCAAAACCTCAATGTTACTCAAAGTAAAAACCATTTACAAAAGCCTAAAAACTCTATATTTCTTAACACTCCTCTGACCACCTCTTTTTCTCCTTTCTTTGTCAGTCCTTCTTCTCCAGCTGTACAGCCATGCCAGCTTCCTGGATGTTCACAAACACCCAGCACCCTCCTGTCCTGGGGCCTTTGCAGCAACTGTTCCCTCTTCCTAGACACATATGAAGACAAAAAAAAGACCTGTAACTTTTCCTAAATCTCACTTACACTAACCATATTATTTAATACTAAAAACTGGCATGCAGATGTGCATACATGCATACAAACATGCACTTAGCATTCCCAATCCACCCTACCCTATTCTAATTATTTTCCATAGCATTTATCACCTTCTGCCATAATGCATGATGTGTTTTCTTATTACTTTTTGTTTTATTAAGTGTTCCTTACCACAGATGGAATATGAGTTACATGAGAGGAGAGATTTTAATCTGTCCTATTTATTTGTTTGTCTTTTACACTGATATGTTACAAATATTTAAAATAGTATCTGGTACTTAGTAGATACTCAATAAATATTTGTTGAAAGAGTAAGTAGCCAAGTGTTAAAAAAAAACGTTCTTCATTTGGGCCTACTTTCCTTAGTATACAATAGGGACAGAATAATCATAATTGTCCCTATTCCTATTACAAACAATTTATATATTTTGTTTCTTTTTTAATATGAAAATAATAGCAATTCCTAAATTGTTTATTCCAGTAGTCTCCAATCTTTTTGGCACCAGCAACCAGTTTCACAGAAGAAAAGTGATCAGAGGGCTGGGTCAGGTGGTTTCAGAATAATTCAAGCACATTACATTTATTGTGCATTTTGTTTATATTATTATTATGTACCTACCATCATATAGAGTCAGTGGGAGCCCTGAACTTGTTTTTCTGCAACTAGATGGTTCTCTCTGGGGGTGATGAGAGACATGACAGATCATTAGGCATTAGATTTTCATAAGGAGTGCACTATCTAGATCCTTAGCATGCACAGCTCACAATGCTGTTAGTGCTACTATAAGAATCTAATGCCATCATTGATCTGAAAGGAGGCAGAGCTCAGGCAGTAATGCTTGCTTGCCTACTGCTCACCTCCTGCTCTGCTGCTAGGTTTTCAAAACAGACCATGGACTGGTAAGCAGTCCATGGTCTGGGGTTTGGTTACCCTGGTTTATAACTTACACCTCCTACAGTGTGATGCTCCATGTACAACTGAACTTTCTAGGCTCTTGCACATTATTAATATCATTCCTTCTTCTTCCTCTTTCCTTACCCAAATAACCCTAACTCTAATATTTTAGCAGTATATAGACAATATTCAATAGCATTTTTTTAATTACAAGAGAAAAATTTTACTTAGCCTTATTAATCATTGTCTATTATGCCTGAACTTTTAAAAATCATTCTTTTTATTACATTATAATCCAATGAGCATACAGTCAACTGCACATATCTTACCTGTTTTATTATATAAAATTTGACTATTAAATATATCAATGCAATCTATCTTCCAAAAGCAGTTATAGACTATTTCTATCATAAATGTAAAGTTTCCTCAGGTCACTGTCTTTCAACTGTCTCACACCCATCATAAGAGGCTATCACTGTCCTCATTTCTATCCACAGAATTGTTTTGCCTGTATATGAACTTTACATCAATGGGATCATATGGTGTGCATTTTTTATGAGTCTTAGTATTTTTAACTCAACATATGGTTTTGAGACTCACTCTTTTTATTACATGTATTCAGTAGTTTGTTTTTTATTAATTGTAGAGTATACTCCACTATACAAACATACCACAATGAATGTATCCACTCGCTTTTTGACAGAGTTCTATTTCCAGTTTGGAGTTACTAAGAATAAGGCTGCTGTGTGCATTCTTACACAAGTGCATCTGTAGATAAATGTTTTTATTTCTCTCAGTAAAAACAAAGGAGAGGAATGTCTGGGCTGTAGAGATGTACTTTTTTCATCTTATTAGATATCACTAAAAACGTACCTGAAGTAGTCATAACATTTTTATCCTCATGAGAAATATAGGAAAGTTAGTTATTCCACTCCTCATCAACATTTAGTGCTGTCCATCTTTTTAAATTTAGCCATGTCAGTGTGTGTGACAGGATATTAAAATGTGTTGTAATTCAAGTTTCTCTGTGACTGATAATGTTGAAAAACTTTTATGTGCTTAGGAGTCATTCAAATGTTGTCTGTTGTATAGTCCCTGAGTTTTTCCCCATTTTTAATGGGGTATTTGCACTGTGATAGTAAATTTATAGGAATTCTTTACATATTTTCCTTATGAGATTTTTGTCAAATACCTTGCTGCAAATATTTTCTCAAGGCTGACTTGCCTGTTTATTTCCCTAATGGTGTATTTTGGTGAGTAAATATTTATAATTTTGATATTACCTAATTTACAAGGTTTTTCTTTTCTGTTACTGTTAGATCTTTTTGTGAAGACCTAAATAGAAAGATACACCCTCTTCATGAATTGAAAGACTAAACATTGTTAAGATGTCAGTTCTTTCCAGACAGCTCTATGGGTTCAATGGAACTTCAGTGCAATATACCATAGGGGTTTTAAAGAAACTGACAGGCTAATTTGAAAATTGCATAATAAAATGTCATATATTCATAAACATTAGATTAATATATTTAAAAAGATAACTACTTAAATTAACTATACTACCTTATTTCAAAATTTGTGAAAAAACATCTCAGGAATTAAGGATGATATTTGTATCAGAGTAGAAAATAGATCATGGAACGTAATACATTTTCTGTATTTAGACCCACTTGAATATGGTTAATTCATTTCATTACAGTAAATTAATTTAGTCAAGTGAAAAAATAAAAAGGATTTTGATGCATTAGTCCATTTTTATGCTACTCATAAAGACATACCTGAAACTGGGCAATTTACAAAAGAAAGAGATTTAATGAACTTACAGTTCCATATGTCTGGGGAGGCCTAACAGTCATGACAGAAGGTGAAAGGCACATCTCACATGGCGACAGACAAGAGAAGAGAGCTTGTACAGGAAAACTCCCCTTTTTAAAACCATCAGATCTCATGAGACTTATTCATTATCACAAAAACATCAGGAGAAAGACCTGCTCCCATGATTCAACTACCTCCCACTAAGTCCTTCCCATGACATGTGGCAATTCAAGATGAGATATGGGTGCGGACCCAGTCACACCATATCATTTTTCTCCTGGCTTCTCCCAAATCTCATGTCCTCATATTTCAAAACAAATCATGCCTTCCCAAAAGTCCCCTAAAGTCTTAACTTATTTCAGCATTAACCTAAAAATTCACAATCCAAAGTCTCATCCAAGACAAGGCAAGATCCTTCCACCTATAAGCCTGTAAAAATCAAAAGAAGCTAATTACTTCCTAGACACAACGGGGGTCCAGGCATTGTGTAAATACGGCCATTAATTCAGAGAAATTGGCCAAAACAAAGGGGCTACAGGCCCTATGCAAGTCTAAAATCCAGCAAGGCAGAAAAATCTTAATGGTCCAACATGATATCCTTTGGCTCCATGCCTCATATCCAGGTTACACTAATACGAGAGGTGGGTGCATGGTCTTAGGCAGCTCTGCCCCTGTGGCTTTGCAGGGTACATATAGCCTCCCTCCCAGTTGCTTCCATAAGCTGGTGTTGAGTGTCTGCAGCTTTTCCAGGTGAATGGTGCAAGCTGTTAGTGGATCTACCATTTTGGGGTCCAAAGGTTGGTGGCCTTCTCTTCTCACAGCTCCACTAGGTGGTGCCCCCAGTAGGGACTCTGTACAGGGGCTCTGACCACATATTTACCTTCCACACTGCCCTAGCAGAGGTTGCCCATAAGTGCCCTGCCCCTGTAGCAAGCTTTGGCCTGGGCATCCACATATTTTCATATAGACTCTAAAATCTAGGTTGAGGTTCCTAAACCCCAGTTCTTGATGTCTATGTCCTTACAGGCTCAACATCATGTGGAAGCTGCCAAGGCTTAAAGCTTGCACCCTCTGAAGCCACAACCTGATCTCTATGTTGGCCCCTTTCAGCCAAGGCTGGAGTGGCTGGGACACAGGGCACCACGTCCCCACACTGACCACAGCACAGGGACCCTAGGCCTGGTCCACAAAACCACTTTTTCCTCCTAGTCCTCTGGGCCTGTGATGGGAGGGATTGCTGTGAAGACCTCTGACTTATCCTGGAGACATTTTCCCCACTGTCTTGTATATTAACGTTCAGCTCCTTGTTACTTATGCAAATTTCTGCAACTGGCTTGAATTTTTCCTCAGAAAATGGGGTTTTCTTTTTTTTTGCATTGCCAGGCTGCGAATTTTCCTAACTTTTATGTTCTTTTTCCCTTATAAAACTTAATGCATCTAACAGCACCCAAGTCACATGTTGAATGCTTTGCTTCTTAGAAACTTTTTCTGCCAAATACCCTAAATCATCTCTCTTAAGTTCAAAGTTCCACAAATCTCTAGGGCAGTGGTAAAATGCTGCGAGTCTCTTTGTTAAAACATAACGAGTCAACTTTGCTTCAGTTCCCAGCAAGTTCCTCATTTTTATCTGAGACTACCTCATCCTGGTCTTTGTTGTTCATATCACTACCAGCATTTTGGGCAAAGCCCTTCAGCAATCTCTAGGAAGTTCCAAACTTTCCCACATTTTCCTGTCTTCTTCTGAGCCTTCCGAACTGTTCCAACCTTTGCCTGTTACAAAGTTGCTTCCACATTTTCAGGTATTTTTTCAGAAGGGTCCCACTCTACTGATACCAATTTACTGTATTAGTACACTTTCATGCTGCTGATAGACATACCCTAGACTGGATAATTTACAAAAGGTTTAATAGATTTAAAGTTGAACATGGCAGGGGAGGCCTCACAATCATGGCAGAAGGTGAAAGACACATCCCACATGACGGCAGACAAGAGAAGAGAGCTTGTGCAGGGAAACTCCCCTTTTTAAAATCATCAGATCTTGTGACACTTATTCACTATCCCAAGAACAGCATGGGAAAGACCTGCTGCCATGATTCAATTACCTCCCACCAGGTCCCTCCCGTGACACATGGGAATTCAAGATGAGATTTGGGTTGGGACACAGCTAGAAAAATTACATGTACATGGGGGGAAAAAGAAACAACATTGATTATACATCATTCCCAAGCAGTGATTTAGGGTGGGTAACAAAGCTAAACTTAAAACATGGAATAACATTTTATAAGAAATTTAAAGAGAAAATCTTCATGATCTTAAAGGAGGCAAAAATTTTTTGAAAATAACTTTGTTACTCTACTTCCAGGTTATTAAATGAAGCCAATCTGATTCCTTTATCTGAGCTCATTTCTTAATGGAGAGAAACATAAGGAGAATACTTGGAAAATTCAACCTTAGGAAGAATTTAGTACATAAGGTTGGAAATAAAATATTTTTTGAGTAGACGATACCCTCCTCAGATGCCTCTGTAATAAAAAGATAGCCCTCTGATTTGTAATATGTATCTTGTTGTATGAATAATTACCCTAGGGTGACTACTCCATTACAGAGAGATGCAAGGACAAGCCTGTATCCCTATCATTAATGGGTGTGACTTCCTTCAGAGAGTGGTCATTTCCTAGCGTCAGTCATCCTGATAGTGATGAGTCTTTGGCTAGGAAACAGGAATCATGAGGAATGCTGAATTTTCTACTTCTTTTGGTCTGTATTTAAACCAAAAATGTATCAAGGATGGCAAGTCCCTGGAACATGGTTTCTTATTTAACTCTTTGCAGCATTTAGAAGACACAATTAACATAGCATATACTCTTTTCCACACAATGACTTAAGCAACTACCTTCTATTTATTAGAATTGTCATTTAAGAAAATAATCAAGGTGATTCTTAGTCTAAATGATTAGAAAAGGTACCTTAAAGGGTAGTTTTAAGATAGTGTTTGTTAGGTGAAGTCTATCCTGGAATAAAAAAGGAGAGACATAGAGATGTTTTCCTAGAGTTCCATATAGGTGGCACAAAGACTGCAAGCTCAGGAAAATAACTATAACACATTTGGAAATATCGTGTTCTCTAGATATCTGGCATTCTGTACCTATTGGTTTTTTGCTACCTCTGAGATTTTTATTTATTTTTGCATTTTGACTTTCCCAGTGAAAATCAATTTCCCACATGCATTCTGCTTTCCTAACAAAACTCTGACTTTGTCTCATACTTGTATCATATTTCCATGTGTTTCAGGGGAGTCTCAGGAAATGAGTGCTGATTGGGGCAAGGTAATCATGCAGAGAACCATTTTTGTTATGGGTAATCAGTGCATGTATAACGCAGTGTGTGGCCAAAGAGACACAAGAAAATGTCTGAGGGGTTTTAAGAAAGACTTTCTTGCTCTTTAAAAGGAACACATGAAAAGGTTGCCTTCCTCTTCCTCTTCCTCTGACCATCATCATGCATGGAAATAACTACTGGAGTTGCTGTAGCAATTATGTGCCTCTAAGTGGCACAAATATGAAGAGGATGGTGAAACAAAAAGATGGAGGAAGACAAAGCTGTATGGCATCACTGAATTTCTGATCACGTGGTGCCAAAGATCTGCCTTCCTCTGGTCTTCTTGACAGAGTCTCATAAATTTTTATCAATTTAGTATAAGATGTTTTCCATTACTTGGCTACTAAAGGCATACTAATATGCTTTTTTGGTTTGTTTAAAAAGGATTCAGCGTTTTCTTCATTTGAATAGTTAGGCTATAGGGATCTCTGAAAATGGCCTTGGTTCATGTTTTGATCTGAGCTAAAAAAGGAGAACAGTTCCATGCCCTCATGTCCCCATACTCACCCTGCCTAGAAAGAGGTTGAGTGCCGACTTTGAAGAGTTTGAGTTTGATTTTAACTAAGAAAGATATTATTTTTTTCAGACTTTCAAGTCACCGTAAGGAAATCATTCTCTGTCAGTCCAACACTTGTACACAGAGCCATTCTGCTCAGAGACACTGGAGGGAGAAAAGAAGGCTGCTTGGATGCCTGCTGGCTCAGTGGGTACTTATCCAGGAAAGTCAAGTCAGATACTTTGAACAATGATTACCAGACTCCAAGAAGTCACTTCTGATATTTGCTTTTCTATCTATTTTAGAAGTTAGGGTATGTTTAGGAGGCAAGATAGTTTTTTATTCTAAGTTTTCTTTTTTGACGCTAATCACTTAATAACATTCCTCCTTCTGGGCTGAGGTTTTCCACATTTGGTATCTGCCTTCCTTTAGGCTGAAATAATTGGACCATAATCCCTTTCCCATCTGCCCTGCATTACTGTTGATTTTCAGAGCAATCTCACAAAGGTGGAAGAACAACAGTGTGGTTCTTTGCTGGTGATGGTGCAGCAGACAAGGAATTGAAAATATGGTGGCAGAAGATACACCCGGGTAGAGACCACACCATGAGTATTCACAGGGTTCCAAAGGACTCTCCACACCACTCACCCTCCAAACTCTGGTGTGTCACAGCACAATCAAGTAACCACATTTGAGCTTATTTATCAATCCTAAGCTTAACCCCCTCGCATCTATCTTGTGTTCACATTGTTCTTTAAGTGCCTTCAACTCAGCATTTCATTTACAATAATGGTTCTCATCTTTGAATACTAAGTATCTGCCAGGCACTATGCTACCTGCCTTGCAGATGAATCTTATTCGTGCCACACAGATATCTAGCAAAGTTGGTATTATATTTATTTTGTACATGAAGAAACTGATTAAAGGGGAATGATTTGCCCAGTGTCCCCCTGTATGTATGTGTCAGAACCTAGATTCATTCTAGTCCTAGCTGACTCCTAAGTCAATTCTCTTAAGCACTAAACTGATTTCTCTTTTTCTTTGGCATCCAGCTTCCAAATATGAATTTCTTAAGGGTATATGCACAGCAATTAGCCCAGACCAAGTATACACACAAGTGCTCATAAACAGCTATTAGTGTAGAATAATGTGAATATAGTCAAAGGCAATTTCATTGATTCAGAATAAAATTCTTGGTGAGTGAACCTCAACCCTGAAGAAATTATCTTAAGTACAGCACTTAGTTATTTAAAGTTATATAAAGTTAAAGTCAGTTATTTAGAATAGTTCCTAGTCAAGCTAGGTCTAGTATTTGGTGGCTATAATAGCTATTTAGCCAAACTCTTGCTGGTAAGAATTATATCTGATTTATCACTATTCCTCCAAGAATTGACATATTTTCTGTTGGCACACAGAAAATATTAAATAAATGTTTGTTAAGTTGAATTAAAACACATTACAGGCTGGGTGTGGTGGCTCAGACCTGAAATCCCAGCACTTTGGGAGGCCAAGGCAGGTGGTTAAATAGAGGTCAGGAGTTTGAGACAAGCTGATCAATATGGTGAAACGCCATCACTACTAAAAATACAAAAAAGTTAGGCGGGCATGGCGGTGAGTGCCGGTAGTCCCAGCAACTCAAAAGGCTGAAAAAAGACAATTGCTTGGACCCAGGAGGCAGAGGTTGCAGTGAGCTGAGATCGCACCACTGCCCTCCAGCCTGGGTGACACAATGGAACGCTGTCTCAAAAAAAAAAAAAAAAAAAAAAAAAAAAACAGACAAAAAAACCCACACACACACTACATAGATAAAACGAAAACACATTTTAGTTCTACATGTAAATAAATGCAAATATAGGTACAAATAGGCCTTTGACTGAATCTACATTTTAAATATATTTTGTAAGCCTGATGATATTAAGGGAAAACATGATGAGGTAGAAATTCAAAGAACTGCAGGCTCAAATCCCACCACTTTATTAAAATGTTACATAAAATGCCAAACATTTTTATTATAATTTTTTCTACTATTAAATAGAAAATCATATTCATCTCATAGTTATCAGAAATATATGTAACATATATCATAAATTACATATAAAATTATATGTATTACATACATGAGATACATACATATACATGTAATGCAATCATGCAAAGCTTAACAGCGAAATACGTTCTGAGAAATGTGTTCTAGGTGATTTTGCTGCTGTGTGAACACCACAGAGAGCACTTACACAAACTGAGATGGTGCAGCCTACTACACACCTAGCCTATATGATATAGCCTTTTGCTCTTTTGCTCCTAAGCTACAAACCTGTACAGCATGTTACTGTACTCAATACTAGAGGCAACTGTAACACAACGGTATTTGTCTATCTAAACATATCTTAACATAGACAAGATACACTAAGCATACAGTATTACATACTTCCGAGACCACTGTCTTATATGTAGTCCATCATTGACCAAAGGTGGTTATATGGCACATTGCTTTATATATGTAAGATACATGTCATATATATGTAATATGATACACATATATACTTCTATGTAGCATATATCTTATATATGATGCAGAAAATAACACTCATATAAAAGTATCTTATATATGTGTATCTATAAAATACTCATATTTTATATTAGTATTGTCTGTATCATATATGATATGAAATATATATTATATATATGTGATATACATATTATATATAAGGTCCTTGGTCTATGTTTTAGTTTTTGCTGCAGTAACAATCAACTGTAAAAATATCAGTGACTCATAAAAACAAATGTTTATTTTTTGCTCACCTTACATGAGGGCTGCAAGAAGTGGGCTGCAGCTCTGCTCTAGACTGCTGGTGTGTACGGACCTAGTCCACGTTTCTTTAATCTAGGACCCATATGGAGGGACCTGCTGGCTCATGGAAGAAGGCAAAAACACACACATACTGGTAGAAACTTACAATGTCTCTAAACGCTTCTCATGTTCTATTTCCAAAGTTAGTCACATAGCCATGCCAAAATAAATGAGTCAGGAAGTGTACCCATCTACAAAGAAAGTGGGTGAATAATTATTCACAATTATAAAGTGGGTGAATAATTATATCACCCACTGCCATAGAGACATTTTTTAAAATTTAGTTTCCATTTCTATTAAAAAACAAACAAACATTTATGGAGTACTAGCTATGTCCCAGCTATTAAGCTAGTGGCTGGGAATATAAATATGAAAAGTTTTAGATCCTGACACCAAGGAGCATAAAATATCATAAAATGATTACTTTTAGAATCTCATCAGCCTGATACAGTTGCATCCCCAGCTGTGTAATACATTGAACAAAATTTTCTATAGTTAATTCCTGTTATAAACTATATGTATGCACATATACATCCAGCCTGGGTGACAGAATGCAACTCTCTCTCTCTCTCTCTCTATGTCTCTCTCTCTTAAATAAATGTTTAAGTAGAATTAAAACACATTACATAGATGGGAGGAAATACATTTAATTTATACACATATATACATATATCTGTGTATATACATATGTATATATATTTATATATGTGTCTGTGTGTGTGTGTGTGTGTGTGTGTGTCTGAGAGAGAGAGAAAGAGAGAGAGAGAGAAAGAGAGTGAGTTTCACTCTGTCACCCAGGCTAGAGTACAGTGGCGCTATCATGGCTCACTGTAGCCTCAACCTCCTTAGGCTCAACCAATCCTCCTATTTCAGCCTCCTGAGTAACTGGGACTACAAGTATGCACCAACATATCTGGTTTATTTATTTATTTTGTATTTTGTAGAGACAGGGTTTTATCATGTTTCTTAGGCTTGTCTCGAGCTCCTGGGCTCAAGCAATTCACCCCCGTCAGCCTCCCAAAGTGTTGGATAACAGGTATGAGCCATGGCGCCCAGCCTAAAGTATATAATATTTTATTACTACATTTTCTAACTTTAATATTTTTGCTTAAGTTACCTACAGAAAATTATGTTGCTGAAAAACCATCCAAAATTAAAGATGAACAGGCAGTATCCAAGTTAAGAACCAAATAGTCACATTAGCTAGAGCAACTTTTATATATTTCACATTTTCAATTGCTATCTTTTTAAAAGTTTTTAGGTCCTATCTGTTAAAAATGGTCATATTGAAACTGACATGAAAGAGTCTCTAGTTTGTTGTTTTCTGTTTATAATTTTTAGTCTAAATATTTTTCATAAAATACACTTTCTTAAATTCTTAATGAAACTTTGTTAAAAAAAAAAAGCAGAAAGCTGGCAGAATCTTTCTGCTAATTGAAAATATGGTCAGGTTTTCTATAAACTTTCTGCCTGAAAGCAGCACTAAGCTTGGAAGTGCACATGTGTATTTAGGCACACATGCAAAAACTTTTAGCAAAAAAAAGTTTTAGACAGGTCTTGCATCAAATTAAATTTTAAAGGTTGCCATGGAAACAGATTAGCCCTCTGGAAGTGCAAAACCATGCTTGAGTCTAATGCAAAGAACAATCCATAGTATGAAAGAGAAGAACAGCTGGGAGCTGAGGTAGTGTGAGCTGACATGTCAGACAGTAGCCAGACAAAGTGAGCCAGGCACTGTCTGGGAAAAAAGGGGAGTGGGGGCTGGGGACGCAACTGAACACTGGGTACAGAGTGAACAAAATGGCCCAGCTGTTCACTCTCATCATAACTAAGAAAATACAGAGAATTCCAGGGACGAAGATTAAATTTACTAAGAGAGTGAATATTTAAAATAAAATGGATTGCCCAAAGCAGCCTCCGCCAGATGCTTTTGACTAGAAAGTGCAAGCAGGACATTTCAGAAGGCCCAGTACCCTGGTTGCTAACGTGTTTGGGATATAAAAACTGAGTTTAATCTCACTCTTTCTGGGATATTGCCCTTCTTGCTGTGTGGCTATTTAGAAAATTGTTTCTTCTAGCAAGTTACCGTGTAGTACTTCTCTTCTTGTACCATCTCAAAGGGGAGGGGCAATTCCTAGACTGAGATAGATTCAGGGAGTCCTCTCCTGCACATGGTATCCATGGCACGATTTGGAGGAATGGCCTGGGAGGCAGAATGTCTGGGGTCATCTTGTTTTCTCTGAGTTGCAGTTGTTGGGCAAAGGTAAGGCAGTGTGTCTCAAAGAAGCTGAGGTGAGAAAAGAGGTTTTAGGAAATGAATAGGTTGAAAGACACTGTGTTTCTGAGTCTTAAGGATTCACAATCTTGTCTTGTACTGTAAGTCCTCACTTGATGTCATCAATAGGTTCTTGGAAACAAAGACCTTAAGGGAAATGATGTGTAACAAAACCAATCTTACCACAAACGAATTGCTATAAATAAAAGGTAAGTTTCTACAGCATATTTCTTGTCACAAGAACATCACCAAACTTCTAGAGACCAAAAACACTCTTAATATTAAATATTGCAAATGTGAGATATATCTGCATTTTTAAAAGATTAATTAAAAAAACAAGCAGAGTTAACTATTAACCTCATTTTTTCAGTTCATGATCATGAAATGTAGTGATGCCCCAACCTATCCTGGAAGCTCAGTGTGAGTGGAAGGAACCAGCCCTGGGTAGCAGACCATTCCATGGCAGGGGACACTCACACCCACACACATATTCGCTCAAAAGAGGACCACGTTAGGGTATATGTTAAATCATACAAACATCTTTGATATGTCAGCGGAAACCAGAGTATCTGGAGAAAACCTACACATATCTAGGGGGAACTTGCAAGCTCCACATAGTAGCTCTGGCTGAGAATCTTTTTATTTTTTTCTTATTCTTGCAAAACAATGTTGAATAAAACAATGTTAATCAAAGACGGCTATATACTAAATTCTCTACAAAAATCCCAAAAAGGAGGCAAAGCTGTCAACTATGTTTAAATCCAATGTTTCCCTCATTATTCGGTCACAGAACCATTTCATCACTTAACACTTGTTAAGATCCCATAGTGATAGGACCTTAGAGTTCACTTTGGAAAACATTGGAATAACTGTTCCCAAGGACATTTTCAGCTGTGAAATCTGCATTATATTCTATATTTTTCAACTTTGTTGACATAGGGTCAATGCCAGAAACTCAACCTTGGCTAGCACCTAGAAAGAAAAGATTGAGTATCTTTAAAATCATCATTAAAACACAGAGGGTAGCTTCTGTTTCACATATAAAGTGCAGTCAAGTAGTAACTACAGGCCGATTATTTTTAAAAGTGGGTGCTCTGCTGGCCTCCACTGTGTAATTGAAATGCAAGGCAAGTTCTTATCCACAGGCAGCATCAGGATAATATAGTTTAAAAATAGCATAAAGAGCAAACTCTACAATCTCACAGTTTAAAACTCAACTTTATCACTAATTAACTGTGTGCCTTCAGGCAAATAATTTAACCTCTCTAAATCTCAACTCCTTTTTCCTTTAAAATAAAGATAACCACAGTGGTCACCAACCCAATACCTAAAAAATAATAAGTAATCAATAAAGGTTAAAAAAAATCAGTAAAATGAAATTAAGAGAATCTCAGAAAAACCAGGCAACTGCCCTTAACAAAAACCAAAAACAGACAAACAAACATAAAGAATAATTCTCAGTTCAGGCCTTTTGATGACATCCCTATCATTTTAAATTAAGGAGGAATGATATCTAAAGTTAACTGATTTTACACATTAAAAAAATGGATTTCTTTCTTTAGTTTTACCTTCCTGAATATTTAGGTGATACTTTTTCCAAAATAAAAATATAAGTATGTCTGTCTTTTGCCTACTTAAAATCTCGCTGTATCCTAATTGTCTAAAAGGTGAACGTCAATGCATGTCACAGATGCCACTGCCTGCCCAGTGACTCGTCGCACACATTTAATCTCTACATCACAGCCCTATCCCTTCTTGCTCCAGGTTACACTTACCTGCTTGTGATATTGTAAATGCACCATGTTGTGTCCTAGGTTGAGTTCTTACACTAGCTGCTTCCTGAGTGCGAAACACCCTTGCCCTCACTTATCTGTTTGTTCCTTTATTCCAGACCTGGCTCAGGTCACCTCCTTTATAAGCCTGCCCTAATTATTCCCCAGTTCCTGCCTCACACAAGTTTCCCCAGAGAGATGGCTCCGTCCTCTGGGTGTCCTCTTATTTCACTGCAGTGTCACTGGGCTGAACTAAAATGATCTGCTTCCTCGTCAGCTCCCCAGCTCCAGCATGCTTCATCCTAGAGATTCCATTCATCTCTGTGTCCCCAGAGTCTAAGAGATGAGGCCCTGGGCAAACATCTGTTTAAGGAAGGCATGAGTATATAGGGAAATGTTTCTGGAAACTGTTTTACCAAACAAATACTGTAGTGGCATGGAAAAGAGATTTCCTTCCACCAAATGTTTTGTTCTGTTTTTTAGCTACATAATGAAAAAAAGAAAAAAAACTTGTATGCCTCAAGAACCACAGTAAAATTAGGCTGCGAATCACAAGTAGGAAAAAAAAAAAAGAAACAAATGTGCCAGAAACAAGAGAGTTAGTATGTTTAGCAATCAGAAAGGGCAAATGTAACAAATGCCAACAAATACTTTGCTCACTTTGCTCAGTGATGGTCCTTAGGATAGTGAAGGGGGCTGGTTTCAGTTAGAAGGTGTCTGACATTCTTGGATAGGATTCTGAGATAGGATCTGGAAGCCTTACGGTGGATTTCTTTTTTTTCTCTTATTATTTTTAGTTGACATATAGTAATTGTACACCTGTGTAGAATACAGTGTGATATTTCACTATATGTATACATTGCATAATGATTAAATCAGAGTAATTAACATATCCATCACCTCAAACATGTATCACTTCCTTGTGTTGCAACGTTTTAATGTTCTAATAATAACCATAGTAGAACTTGAGACTCTGGAATTGCCTGTGTTTAAATCCAAGTTCTACTTCTTTCCAGCTCTGAAAATGTGAGAAAATTTCTTCCTGACTCTGAGCCCATTTCTGCTTCTGTGAACAATACACACTCTAATCCTTACAACAGGGCCAAGGATATAGTAATGTTACCAGTGGAGGGTCCTGACTAGAGCCATTCAGGTTCTTGGTGTTTTGAACAAAGAATTGGACAAAATGCACAAACGAAGCAAAGAAAAAAATGAAGCAATGAAAGCATAGAATTATTGAAGTAAAAGTACACTCCATAGACTAGGGGTGGGCTTGAGCAAGTAGCTCAAGAGAGCTGGTTACAAAATTTTCTGGGGCTCAAATACTCTTTAGAGGTTTCCCACTGGGTACTTGGTTACACCCTCTATAAATGAAGGAGTGGTCCACCACCTCACATTGGGTGCTGGAGACAACCAATAAGAGGCTGAAGTGAAGTTACAAAGTTACACAAGAAGTGGCCCTCTACCAGTCTGACTGGTTGAGGGTGGGGACCAATCAGAGATACCTTCAATTTTTCATCTGCAACCTGGTGCAAAGGTAACTGAGCCTTTTGTTACTTGGGTGTGGAAGGGCGGGGTTTTGCTTTTAATTCAGTTCTAGGAAGTCATTGTGAATCAGCCTTAGATTCCCGGCCTGGAGACCCTATTCTCCTGCCTCAGTAACTACTTGTTAATTGTTAATTGTGCATTTTACTGTTACATGCATCATTACAGACTTTTTTGTTTTTGTTACATAAAGTTAGTTAAGTGTGGTGCCTGGAGCAATGTGTTCATTGTTTAACCTTAGCCCAGCCAAATCTCACCCTGTTTATACGTAACAATAACAGAGGGGAAGGTTGGGGAGATCACAAAAGATTAATTATGACAATCTAAAAGTGAAATTATTTGTAAACTGTAAAGACCTATTAAATTGTTAGTTTGATATTGTTTATCTTTTTTAAATTCAACTTAAATAAAATTTGGCCCCTTTGAGCCATTTGGTTGGGGATGAAGCAATATAAATAATCTGAGCTAATTAGAAAGTATAATTGTAAAATAATTTCTGGAACCTCTCGCAGCCCAAGTTTCAGTATGGAAATCTTTACTAATTCTGCAGCCTCGAGACTACTTATTTTCCCAGATGGCATTCCAGTTATACCTAAGGCTTTACAAAATTTATCCTCTTTAAGATGAAGGGTCAATCAATAAAAAGAGTGAAACTGACTCTGCAAATATCTGGTTAATACATTTACTCACTGATCAGTACTTGAGTAATTTAACAGTGAGCAGAAGCTGGCTGAAGGAGTAAGCCCTGAAACTTCATTCACTAGCAAATGGCTGTGACCTTGGGAGAACCACAAATGGGAGTCCATGTATAACAAGCCCTTTTTCAGTTTGTTTTGACTTTCTCTTTTAGTAATGACATGGCTCTGGAGAGATTCTCTTAGGAGGGAATCTGGCTAAATATCTAGCAGGATGATTCATTAACAAGATGTTTTGTTTTCATCATCTCAGAGATAAGTACAACTATTCTGTCATCTAATCTGCTAACTCCTACATTATCAATATGTTCATAATAAATTATGAATAAACATAAAATACACAGAGATGGAAACTGCAAATTTATTTCAGAGAGCACAATTAAGGGACTGATTTTATTATTTACACTGAGTTATAAGCACAAATTTTCCTCCAGCTATAACCACAGAAACCACTTTAAATTAGGATGCTTGGGCTGAACAGCTCAGAAGATCAGCTAGCCAGAAATGGAGATGAGCCTGTAGATAGAGTTTTAGGTCATGCTTCCAGCTCATATTCCAGCAGAGTTAAGTGTGAGGCCTGGGCAGCACTAAGATTTTCAGGTTCTTCACTCTTTGTTTTTTCCTTTGAATTTTAGCAGTAGCTAACCATCATGAATAACTGTCAGTTACAACTAGGGTTGCCAGATAAAATACAGAGCATCAAGTTAAACTGAATTTCAGATAAACAACAAATAATCATTTAGTATAATTTAACACATACACTAAAAATGTAGGACATACTAAAATAATATTGTTTATCTGAAATTCAAATATAACTGGGCCCTTTGTATTGATTTTTAAACAGCTTTACTGAGGTATAATTGATATGCCAAATAACTAGACCCGTTCAGCTTGTACAATTTGGTGAGTTTGGAGATATACATACATCTGTGAAACCATCAGCAAAATCAAGGTAATAAATACATCCATCGCCTATAAAAGTTTCTTCTTTCTTTCTTTCTTTTGTTATTTTGCATTTTGGTGTAAAAACACTTACCATGAGATGCTATTAAGTTTTTATATGTACAATACTAAATTGTCAACTAAGGGCACTATATTGTAGAGTAGATCTCTAGGACTCGTTCATCTTAAAACACTTAAACTTCAAACCTATTGAACAACTTCCCGTTCCCCTCTCTCCCAGGCTCTGGCAACCATCATTATACTCTGTTTCTGTGAATTGGAATATTTTATTTATTTATTTGTTTATTTTGAGCATGAGACAGGGTCTCACTTTGTCACCCAGGCTGGAGTACAGTGGTGCAATCATGGCTCACTGCAGCCTCAAACTCCTGAGCTCAAGTGATCCTCCTGCCTCAACCTTCCAAGTAGCTGGGACTGCAGGCATATGCCATCATGCCTGTCTAATTTTTTTTTTTTATTTTTGTAGTGATAAGGTCTTACTACATTGCTCAGGCTGATATTAAACTTCTGTCCTCAGGTGATCCTCCCAGCTTAGCCTCCCAAAGCATGGGGATTACAGGCATGACCCACCACACCTGGGCTAGTTGAACTATTTTAGATATTTCACCATGATTGTAATGGTGCAATTACAGCTCACTCCATCCATTCAGCCAGTCACAGAAGACCAAATACTTCACTTACATGAGGCATACTCACACTTGGCATAATGTCTTCCAGTTTCATCCATGTTGTTGAATTTTTATTTGCTAACTCAGACAACCTTAGTTACAATCAATTTACAAGAAATAATTATCTGTCTCTCTACATAAATTTCCCAGTGAAGAGAAAATAAATGATTTATTCAGACATGGAGGTCCTGGACCAACAGCCCACTGGTTACCTTTTCTGCTATGTTCCTCTTCCAGTTTCAGAAGGAAATCATTTCTTTAATGCCAAGAAGTTACCAGTTGCCTCCTTTGCCTGACTAAACTTTTTTCCTGCCGTCCGCTTAACTCTTATTAAGTGGGAGGAGAGAATGGACAGGTGATTAAGCATTTCAACCCAATGCCAAAATACACAATTTGCTAAGCAAATGCTTGTAACGGAGAGGCTTGTAACAGAAAAAAACCACTTCATTGATTTCTTTATGATGAAATGAAGGCAGTTAGTGGGAGACACTTCCCTCTGTTCTAGGATATTTCTATGAGTCATGTTGGAGGGAAAAACAAGGGTTTGGGACGCATACAGAGTAGTTTCAAATTCAGTCTCCAGAACATACAAGTCACATGAGCTCTGTTTCTTCATATGTTTTTCTGTATAATGGGACAATAACACAGTAATCACCTGTACAGAACTACTGTGAGAGTAAAATGGTATGAGGTAGGAAAAGACACAAAATGTTGGGTTAGAATTTTCTTCCTCTTTCTCATTCTGGATTTTTAGGACTCTTTGAAAGGTTTAAGGTTTATTCATCCTTTCTTTCTTTCATTTTTTTAAACACAAAGAGTCAAGGCACTGCCTCCTCCTCACTCCACCAAGTGTACGTCTCTTGGCACTGCTTGGAGGTTCAGGATGACCTGCTTGGGAATCCTCTCTGTGACCTCTATCTATAATCACCCTTACTTTCACATGTGTCTGCCATATAAGCTTTATCTCTGGCATAAGAATACTCATAACTTCAAATCTGTTCATAATAAAATAGTCTTTTTTATGTCTGCCTAATACGTTTTGGAAGAGACCACCAAAAATTATTAAATCACTCTCTGAGTTCAGAAATAATGGTTGATGTTCACTAAATGTTATAAAGCTGTGAATGTTTCCAAATTTTAAAATATAAATATGCATTATGTTTATAATGAAAATACAATTTTTAATTGAGTATCAAAATATTAATGAGTTGCTAAAAACCTCATAACCAGTTGGAGGCAGAAACCAACACTGAAATTTCGCTCTTTTGACTCCAAATAGGGGCTTATTTCCCTCTAGTATGCTACCTTCTTGATATGTTCCACTTTCCCTGGTGATCTTACAATGGATAATAATAAATATTCAAAAGTAACAAACCCTGTCTTCCCCAATAGATCACAATGCCCTTGAGAATAGGAGCCATGCCCAGTGCTTGCATAAGATGGTGTCATCTACATCCTAAGTGCTTAGTAAATGTTAATTGACTAAAGGTTTCCTATTAACAATAATTTTTCATTGTCTCTCTGATGGCCATGGTGGTCTGTCTGGAGTGGCCACTGTCTGGTAGGCACACTCTGCAGAGCCAGCGGGGCCCAGAAACAGGTAATCCCAGCAGGATCCCTGCATCCTACCAAGTTAGCGGGGGCAGAAGCCTGTGCTCTCAAAAGTGGCTGCAACCACCTAGCCGTGGCTCCAAACCCAAGCTTCCCTGTACTCTCGGGAGCCTGGAAAGCACCCTGTCCCCACAGGCTTGGAAGTGCTTGCTCCCACCCCCTGGGCTTTCCCTGCTCCCAGCCCCTGACTCACAGTGAAGCAAAGTTGTGGACATGTCCCTATAGCTGAGCCTGAGCACTGTCGTGATGTGGCTGGGTGTGCATGTGGTTGGAGCAGCACTGACATGCCAGACTCCCCACTGCCTCAGTTCCCTCCAGAAACTGCTTCTGAGGCTAAAACTTTGGGGACCAACTAGCACTAGAGTGAGGATATGGCAGGGGATGGGAAGGCCTGAGGGGGAGTTCAGAGTGGCCTGCAGGTTCCCCTTAGCACAGACAGCCTGGGCACTGTAGATGGCATCTTGATGGTGGTGGCAGGCAGAGAGGTTCCTAGGTGGGAATATGCAGGTCCCCAGTAAAAAACCAACCTTCCAGCCAGGGACAGCCTGAAGCCTGGGGGCTGGGCTGCCGTTTCCAGGTGAAGTCTGCAACCTGAAGTGAGAACTTTCTTGATGCTTTCCAGCCAATCAAGTGGTGCTCTTTTTGCGCACACCCATGGACCAATCAGCATGCACTTTTTCCTGCTTATGTGACCAATCAGCAGACACTTCCTCCATTCTGAGCCTATAAAAACCCTCAACTCAGCCAGACATAGACACTGGTTGGGTCTACCTGCCTGTGGATAGGACCTACCAACTTCAGGCCTCCTCTTCACTGGGAGCTCTTTGATCACCCAATAAAGCTCTTCTCTGCCTTTCTCACCCTCCAATTGTCTGCTTAATCTCTTTTTTCTAGGATGTGGGACAAGAACTCAAGACCCATCAAATGCAGGAGCAAAAGGAGTTGCAACATCTTTCTGGCTGACTTGCCAAGCTATAGGTGGACTGCAGGAGTGATGAGTATTTACTGTATTAGCTCATTTTCATTCTTCTGATAAAGACATACCCAAGACTGGACAATTTACGAAAGAAAGAGGTTTATTGAACTTAGAGTTTCACATGGCTATGGAGGCCTCATGATCATGGTGGAAGGCAAGGAGGAGCAAGTCACATCTTATGTGGATGGCAGCAGGCAAAGAAAGAGTTTGTGCAGGGCAACTCATGTTTTTAAAACCATCAGCTCTTGTGAGACCTATTCACTATCATGAGAAGAGCACAGGAAAGACCCACCCCTATAATTCAATCATCTTTCATCAGGTCCCGCCCACAACATGTGGGAATTATGGGAGCAACAAGATGAGATTTGGGTGGTGACACAGAGCTAAACCATGTCAGTGACCCTTCTGGGGGCCCAGACCTCGGGATTCCAGAGCCAGAGCTGTAACATAGCCCTCCTGCCCTTTGCCAGTGACAGGTGGCTTCCCCATGTGACAAAAAGCAGCAGTGGGTCCAGGCCAGCCCAGGAACCGTGGGCCAGAGCGGGGTGGTGGGACTGAAAGAGCTATAACACAAATGGGTTGAAACATGCCCCTCAACAAAGACCACCACCACCCTCACTTGCTGGGCTGCAGGAAGCAAGAAGGACAGAAGAGCTGTGGCCCTTCTGGGAACCCAGTCCTTGAGACTCCCTGAGCCAGGGCTGTGACATGTTGTAATGTTGTCACATCCTCTTTGTGGCTCTGCGGTTCCTGGCATCTCCAAACTTTCAGGCATCACTGCATTCCCCTCATCCAGATCCTGGTGCCCAGAGTGGAAGTTGCTTGCAATACTAGTCCAGCCACAGCTTTGTATGGAGCCAGTGCCTGTGCCAGCACCTGGAGCTGTCTGCCCCACCACAGCAGCTGGCATGCCTGGCTGTGCACAGAGGCCAGACCCTGTGCTCACTCAGTCACACACCCCTCACTACTCCGTGCCTGGCTTACCCTTGGAAGGCATGGGATCTGGGTCGGTAGCATGAGCCAAGCACAGCCTGCTGGGCCAAGTGGGTAAAATGAGCCCAGTGGGTGCAAGCAAAACTCAAGCAGAGACACCACCAGCCACAAAGGTTTCCAGCTGGTGGAGCAACACCTGAAGAATCCTATGACATTTTCCTGACTCTGAAATTTACCCGTCTAGTCAAGAAAATGTGAAACTATTCATTCCCTTTACTTGTCTAGCAGAACATTTCCTTATAGAAGATTTTGGTCTTTGTCATCAAGATTGCATTACATTTAACACCCCTTCCACTACATCAAAATGCAACTTATATATACATACTAGACACTCAGAGAGGAATGCTGACTCAGACTTCATCTTTTCTGCACTCTGCCTAAAGCATGAATGTCCTTAGATGTACATCCAAGATTAGTGCCAGGGCTATTTGGCAAGGCCATTTGGAATACAGTAATGAATTAGAACATGTTTATTAAATTAAGCTGAAACTATCCTCTCTAAATTTTACTCATTATTCATAGATAAGCCATGTGGACTCAAATAAATTTTCATCCTTTCTACTTTAGAATTGCTTTTCAAGTGCTTTTAGATATATCTGGACCTCCTAAATATTCCTTTTTCTTTCTTTTGGCTGGATATTCTAAAAAAAATAAGCCTCCTCCTCACATTCTAGAACATCCAACTTTTAATTTCATGCCTTGCATTTGATATCTTAAAATAATGTGAATAGATGAGTAAGAGTAATATAAACTGTAACAAATGGATTCAAACATGTATCATGTCCTAAATAACACAGAAGGTTATTTATCACTCATGTTCCTGGCAGGTAGCTCTTTTTGACTTGGTGTTGTGAACAGCTAGGAGGTTCACATCCCTTGGCTCTCTGATTCCCCAAGGTTTCATTATCCTTTTCTGCATCCAAAGGATAAAAGGAAAAAGAGGAGTGTGGAGAAGAAATACTTGTTACTTAAAAACTCTTTTCTAGATTTTCATCACTTCTGTTTACATTCTAAGGAAAAAAAATCAATCACATGTTCACCTCTGAATACAAGGAGACCAACAGTGTTGGAGGACAACTCTGGGAAGGGCGGTCTCCTCTTGGGTTGTCACTTCCCCAAGACAACCTTACATTATTACTAAAAGGGAGAGAAAATTTTGTGTGTGTCAGTAATGTTACCTCCCATAGTGTGAGGGTAGATCAGATTTCGCAACTGAGAAGCAAAGTGCCAGAAGCCTCGGGTAACAAGAATTTCTCCTTTATAGGTCTTCTCTCTAAGCCCCAGCTGTGCCACCCTCTCCACAACTATCACCCTCTCCCTGGATTTTCTACTCTGATCAATTGAAAGACTCACCCGATATTTTGTGTGACCCTAAGAGAGGAAAATCACTGCTGATTATTCTGACACAGTTCTGACTGTATAATGTATCCCAATATCTGAAATTTTAAAACTAAAAAAAAATACATCTTAGAATGACAATGAAAGGTATCTTATTTTGTCACATACATGCACACACTGCAATGCATAGCTTGTTTTTATTTTCTTCCATTTCAGAACATTCATGTATTATTCCTTTAATTGAATGTACCTAAAGCTCATAGGAAATTCTTTTAACAATATGCGCATATCTCAATCACAAGACACTTATGTATCATACCCCTTGTAACACTCTGTCACAAAAAGTGTAGCTCAAAACCTTGCTTTTTGAGTTTTCTGAATCAGTCTGAAAGTCATACTCCTTGTAACACTGTAGGAAATATACTCCTTGTATCTCAGGCTGAAAAATCACACTCCTTGTTACAAGTCAGCAGAGATATTAAGAACAGGAGAGGCAATCCAGTCTTTAAGACTCTAGTCATGCCCAACATATACTGAGAGAGCCAAACACACACACACACACACACACACAGACACACACACAGAAATTGTTTCCTTTGATTACCCACGGTTCTCAACTTCATTAATATGGGTTGAAACTTAAAGCTAGAAAATCTTCTCCTTTTTTTTGTAAAGAGAAGAGAAATGAGTGCAGTTAAATTCCTTGACTTTTCTTCTCACTGAGTCATGATTTCACTGTCCAGCCACACCAACAGTTCAGCGCTGTCTCTTCTGGCAGTAGCAGCCAAGAGCTTCCAAATAGACTCTCAAAGTGTCTGTACAGCCATGACAAGTGACCAGAACCTCATGTTTCCGACAGGAAAACAACTGAGGAGCTGCTTGCCACTTCCACTGGGGCTTTTTGGAAAGCCTCACTTTGATGGGCCCTAAGGGTGCATTGTTAAGGGGGCAGATGAGAGAGCTCAAGAGGCTTGTGGAATGTGAGCCATGGCTTTTGAAATTACTTCTTCCCGTGGGCTGATTTTGCATTTCGATTTCACTTTTAAGAGAGGAAATATAAAGCCGGTCTCCACTAACACTGTAACTCATTTGCCAGAAGAAAATCATATCAGAAAGCAACAGAGTTACCCCAAAGGCCCTGGACTGGGCAAGGGGGTTGGAGAAGCAGAGGCAATGAGGGAGAGAGGAGAGAAGGAGAAGAAAAGAGTAGGCTAGGGAACTCCAGCACAGGAAAAACCTATAAACCTTTAATCCCTTCTGCACTACAAAGTGATTAAACTCACCTACCTCACACCTGCCTTAGAAAGAATGCAGATGTATGGAAGAAGAGAATATTTGCAAACTACACTTTGGACTCATGAAAAGTTCATTTGGAATTCAGAAGTCTGATCCCACTTAGGGTACGGGTTCTGGCTGCAGAACTGGAGGAGAAAGGTATGAGCCGTATAAACCAGAAATCTGCCTCGTGTTTCTTCTGAGAAAGTAGACTATGAACAATCCAAAGAAAGTGGTGGATGGTTTCTGGAAGGACAAGTCTGCACCAGAGAATAAAAGGGCATTCCTTAGGGTTGCAGAGGATCTTCTTGGATTGTATTCTGCTAATGTGTGTGCACTGCAGATGTAACACATGTGTGGAAGGCTCTAGAGGCATTTTCTACACATTTTGCCCTGATTTCAGGTAGTTTTCTCTCCCCACCCCTTCACTTTAATGTCATTATTATGGGTTGGATTAAAAAGGTTAACAACAGAGTTGTTTGTGTCTTTAATAGAATCTTTTATACAATATCAAGGTAAGTGAATTCACCACATTTTTTTTCTTTTTTGTGTATAATACATTCAGTTTATTCTCTAATAATTTCAATATGCATTTCCAAAAAAATTGGAAATGGCTCTCAGTATAATCTTATCAGTCTTCTTTTTAAACTTTTAAAATTATTTTTTAAGTGATAGAGTAGTCAATGTAATTGTTTCGATAATTAGTCACAGAGTGCAGTAAGCATCTGGAAACTCAATACATCAGTGACAAAAGAATATGACGAAGGAAAACTAAACAGTTGCCTGGCCAATATAAGTAGGCAGTAAAATTAGGATTCTTAAGTGGTTTTGTGCAAGAATAACAATCCAAAGACTTTGCATTTCTATAGCATCATTATCATCATTATTAAGATTTTTATTATTGAGTTGTATCCTATGAAAAGAAAGAAAATAATCTACTATCTGGGAATAATTTGTTCCTCCATATGATGTGAATTAACTTTTCCTGGAGAACAGGATTCTGTTCCAAGCTCTGAGAAGAGATAATCTCTGGGGAGTTTATTCTAATGTGAATGCAGCAGCAGAAGCTGCAACCAGGAAGCAGAAGATTGTGAGGCCATTCTTTAACCAAAAGGAATCGAAGCTCACAGAAGCTCCTCCTCTGACTTAGTGCACATTCCCCAAGTACTGCAATCTGTCTGGGCCGCCTGATGAGCTAGATTGCTCCAATACATCTTGCAGAGATTGCAGAAAGACGAGTTTTCCCATGAGTGACACAGCAGAAACATCAGGAACTTGATAATCTACCTAAGTTTTTGGCATGTTATCTGAGCACACAGCAGGGGAGAGGGAAACAAGGAGTGGTTTCTTTATTTTATTTTTCAGCCAGCATTTTTCTTCCCTTAGTTCCACTAGGGATTTTCATGACCCTCGATGCCCACTATATTCCTTAAACATGCAAACCAAGTCAACACAAATCATATCACAAGTTTATCTCTGGCACAAATGCCATCAATTCATGACAGAAAAAATCTAAAGTTCAAGAGTAGAGGATTTCTATCAAACCCACACCAACACTTATTAGCAATGTCACCTTGGCCAAATCACATAACAGCCTCAGTGGCACAATGTAAATGCCCAATAAATGATAGCTTTTAATATTATTTAATGGTGTACTCAGGAATGATATGTATGTGCTTTTTAATGTTTTTGGTTTTTATTGATATATAATAGGTGTACATATTTGGGGGTGCACTGATAATGTAATATATTCACATAATTTGTAAAGATTAAATCAGTGTAATTAGGATATCCATTCCCTTAAATATTTGTTTTTTTCTTTACGCTAGAAACAATTGCTAGCTATTTTATCATAAACTGTACTCAGCCTACCATCTAACAAGCACTACTTCTATCAAATGTATTGTACTCATTAATCAACCTCTCTTCATCCTCCCGCCTCTAACCTTCCTGGCCTTTGATAACCATCATTCTAATCACTGTCTTCATGAGATCCACCTTGTCTAGCTACCACAGATGAGTGAAACCATGTGATATTCATCTGTGTGTGTTTGGCTTATTTCATTTAACATAACGACCTCTAGTTCCACTTAGAGTGAGTCCATATTTCGGCTATTGTGAATTCAGTGCTGCAATAAACATGAAAGTGCAGATATCTTTTCTGTTTACTCATTTCCTTTCTTTTGGATATATAACCCGTAGCAGAATTGCTGGATCATATGCTAGTTATGTTTTTGCTTTTCTGAAGAAGCTCAACTGTTTTCCAGAGTGGGTATACTAAGTTACATTTCTATCAACAGTGTAGGAGGGTTCCCCTTTCTCCACATCCTCACCATCATCTGTTATGCCTGTTTTGTTGATAAAAGCCATTTTATCTGGGGTGAGATGACATTTTATTTTGGTTTTAATTTGCATTTTCTTGATGATTAGTGATGTTTCATAGACCCGTTGGCCGTGTTTATATTTTCTTTGGAGAAATATCTATTCAGATATTTTCTCCATTTTAAATCAGATTTTTTCTATTGTGCTGTTTGAGTTCCTTATATATGCTGGTTGTTAGTCCCTAGTCAGATAGACAGTGAGCAAATATTTTCTCTAAGTCTGTGTGTTGCCTCTTCACTTTGTTGATTGTTTTCTTTGCTGTATAAAGCTTTGTAGCATGTTGTAATCCCCTTTGTCATTTCTGCTTTGGTTGCCTGTGCTTTTGAGGTGTTACACACAAAAGAATGTTTGCCTAGACCAATGTCCTAGAGGGTCTCCCCAGTTTTCTTCTAGTAGTTTCAAAGTCTAAGGTATTCTATTTAAGTTGTAAACACATTGTGATTTGATTTTCGGATACGGTAAAAAATAGGAGTCTAGTTTCATTTTTTTGCATATGGTTACCTAGTTTCCTTAGTGCCATTTATTGAAGACACTGTCCTTTTCCCACTGTATGTTCTTGGAAACTTTGTCAAAAATGAGTTGGCTCTAGATACACAGATTTATATCTGGGTTACCTATGTGTCTATTTTTATGCCACTATTATGCTGATTTAAGTTTCTATAGCTTTACAGTGTGCTTTAAAGCCACATAGTGTGATACCTTCTGCTTTGTTCTTTTTACTCAGGATTACTTTGGCTATTTGAGGTCTTCTGTCGTTCCATATAAATTTTAGAATTTTTCTTTATTTCTATGAAGAATGTTATGGGCATTTTGATAAGTATTAAACTGAATCTGTAAATTGCTTTAGGTAGATTTGTTATGTTAACAATATTAATTCTTCCAATTCATCAAAATGATATATCTTTCCAGCTCTTAGTATCCTCTTCAATTTCTTTCATTAGTGTTTTATAGTTTTCCTTGTTATAAATCTTTAATTTCTTTGTATAAATTGTACAAATTTTTTAATTTTTTTGGTCAAATTGATTGCTAAGTATTTTATATTCTTTGTAGATATTGTAACTAAGATTGCTTTCTTGATTTCATTTTCAGATTGTTTGTTGTGTATATATATAAAAGCTACTAATTTTTGTATGTAGTTTTTTATCCTGGATATTTACTGAATCTGTTGGTTGGTTCTATTTGATGGAATCTGTAGGTTTTCAAAATATAAGATCATGTTGTCTGCCAGCAAACCTAATTTGACTTCTTTCTTTCCAATTTGCTTATTTTTTTTTTTCAGAAAGAGTTTTGCTTTTGTTGCCCGTTGGAATCCAATGATGCAATCTCAGCTCACCGCAACCTCAGCCTCCCAGGTTCAAGCGATTCTCCTGCCTCAGCCTCCCAAGTAGCTGAAATTATAGGCATGTACCACCACGCCTGGCTAATTTTGTATTTTTAGAAGACATGAAGTTTCACCATGTTGGTGAGGCTGGTCTTGAACTCCTGACCTCAACTGATCAACCCGCCTTGGCCTCCCTAAGTGCTAGGATTAGTGGCATAAGCCACCAAGGCCGTTAGCACTTTCTTTATTTCTTTCTCTTGCCTAATTACTTAGGCCAGGACTTCCAGAATTATGTGGAATAAAAGCAGTGAAAGTTTCTTTCCTTGCTGTGTTCTAAATCTTAGAAGAAAGGTATTAAATTTTTCCCCATTTAGTACAATGAAAGCTGTGAGATTGTCATATATGGTCTTTATTTTGTTGAGATCCGTTCCTTTTACATGCAGTTTGATAAGAAAATATTATTATGAAAGGCTGTTGAATTTTATCATCAAATGTTCTTTCACCATCTATTGAAATTATCATATTTTTTGTTCCTGGTTCTATTAATGTTATGGATCATGCTTATTTATTTACATATGTTGAATCATTTTTGTATCCCTGGGATAAATCTCAATCAATCACAGTGAATTAACTTTTTAATGTGTTGTTGAATTCAGTTTGCTAGTATTTTATTGGAGATTTTGCATCTGTGTTTATCAGAGATATTAACTTGTAGTTTTTTATTGTTGCTGTTCTGCTCTTGTCTGGTTTGGAACTACAATAATGCCCAACTTGTAGAATGAGTTTGGAAGTATTTCATCCTCTTTAATTTTCTTGATGAGTTTAATTAGGACTAGTATTAGCATTTTTTAAATGTTTGGTAGAATATAGTAGTGAAAAAATCAGGTCCTAGGCTTTTGTTTGGTGGGAGACTTTTTATTACAGCTTCAGTTTTACTATTTATTATTGGCTTGCTAAGATTTTCTATTTTCCAAGATTTGATCTTGGTATAGGTTGTATGTGTCCAGGAATTTATGCATTTATTCTAGGTTTTCGAATTTGTTGGCATTTGTTTATGTTAATAATAGTCTCTAATGATTCTTTGCATTTCTGTGGTCTCAGCTGTCTTGTCTCTTTTTTTACTTCTGATTTTACTTATTTGGATTTTTTTTTTTTTTAGTCTAGCTAAAGGTTTGTTGATTTTGTTTCTTTTATCAAAAAGCCAACTTTTTGTATAGTTCATCTTCCTGATTGTTTTTCTAGTCTCAATTTTGTTTCTGCTTTGTTCTTAATTATTTCCTTCTACCAATTTAGGGATTTGGTTTTGTTTCTTCTTCTTCTTTTCTTTTCTTTTTTTCTTTGCTCCCTGAGACACATTCTTATGTTGTTTATTTGAAGTCTTTCTGCCATTTGTTTCTATAAACTTCCCTCTTAGTAGTGCTTTTATTGGATCTCATAGATTTGATATGTTGTATTTCCGTTTTCATTTAAGAAGTTGATTTCCTTTGTAATGTCTTCACTGACCACTTGGTCATTTAGGAGGATGCTGTTTAAGTTTCCTGTGTTGAGGTATTTTTTGAGGTTCCTCTTGTTATTGATTTCTAATTTTATTCCACTGGAGTCAGAAAAGATACTTTATATGATTTCTACTCTTTCAAATTTAAGATTTGTTCTGTGGCCTAAGATGTGGTCTGTTCTGGAGAACGTTCCAATTGCTGATGAAAAGAGTGTGTCTTCCGCAGCAGTTGGATGCAACATTCTATAAATGTCACTTAGAACTATTTGGTCTACTGAGTAGTGAACATCTATATTTCTTTGTTGGTTTTCTGTCTGGATGATGTCCATTACCAAGCATGAGGAGTTAAAGTACCCTACTATTATTGTATTTCAGTCTACCTCTCTCTTTAGATCTATTAAAGTTTGCTTTATATACTTCAGAATACTGGTTTTGGGTGCATAGATATTTATAATTGTTACATCCTTTTGCTGATGTGCCCTCTTTTTCATTATATAGTAACCTTGTCTCTTCTTACAGTATTTGATTTGTAGTCTATTTTATCTGATACTAGTATAGCTATTCCTGTTCTCTTTTGGTTTCCAGTTGCATGGAATATCTTTTTCACCTCTTTCACTTTCAGTCTCTGTGTGTCTTTATAGGTAAAGTGGGTTTCCTGCAGACTTTTTAATTGGAGAATTCAGTCCATTTACATTCAGTGTTATTGATGAGTAGAGATTTACTACTGACATTTTGTTGTTTGTTTACTGGTTGTTTGTAATCTTTTCTTTCTTCCTTCCTTTGACACTTCCTTCCTTTGTGTAAGCAATTTCCTCTGGTATAACACTAGAATTCAGCACTTTTTATTTTTAATGAGTCTATTATAGGTTTTTTTTTTATTGTGGTTACTGTGAGGTTTACAAAACATGTCTTCTGGATATAACAAGTTATTTTTAAAAGGTGACAACTTAGATCACAAAGAAAAGAATAAAAACAAAGTAAACATAAAGAAAAACCTTCTATAGTTTAACTCCATCACCCTCAAACATTTTGACTTTATTTTGTCTTAGTTTACATGTTTCTATTTTACTTATTTTTCAACAGGTTGCTGTAAGTTTTATTTTTACTTTTTTGATACATTTGTCTTTTGGGTTTCACACTAGAGTTTTGAGTGGATTAGATATCGCAATTATGGTATTACAACATTTTGTTATCTGCTCATGTACTTAATTTTACTAGTGTGGGTTTCGTAACTTCAAATGTTTTCTTTTGGCACATTGGTAATTTTTCTTTCAAATTTAAGAACTCCCTTTGGCATTTCTTATAAGACAAGTCTGGTGGTGGTGAATTCTCTCAGGTTTTGTTTGTCTAAAAAAACCTTTTTCTCACCTTTATATTTGGATAGCTTTGTTGGATACACTATTCTTAGATGTCAGGGTTTTTTTCTTTGAGCACTTTGAAATGTTGTTTCACTCCCTCCTGGCCTCTGTAGTTTCCACTGAGAATGCTGTTGCCTGATAATTGGAGCTCCTTTATATGTTATTTGCTTCTTTTGTTCTGGTGCTCCTGCTTTTAGAATCCTCTCTTTGTCCTTGTCCTTTGAGAATTTGATTGTTATAGTCTTGGGGTTGTCCTATTTGTTTTGAATATGTTTGGTGTTCTCTGATATTCCTGTACCTGGATATTTGTCTCTTTCTCAAATTTTAGAAAGTTTTAAGTTACTATTTCTTTGAATAAGCTTTCTACTCCTTGTTCCTGCTTAACTTTCTCTTGAACACCAAGATTCTTAGATTCAGTCTTTAAAGTAATCCTCTATCTTGTATGTGATCTTCATTACTTTTACTTTTTTCTCTTTTCTGAATGTTTATGTTCAAGTAGCCTATCTTCAAGCTTGCAGATAACTTCTGTTTGATTCATCCTGCTATTGATGTCTTCTTACAAATTTTTCAGTTCAGCAAATGCATTTCTCAGTTGCAAGATTTGTTTGATTTTAAAAATTATTTTAATATCTTTGTTAAATTTCTCTGATAAATTTCTGAATTGTTTTCTATGTAATTTTGAAGAACAATGAATTTTCTTAAAACTGCTGTTCTGAACTCTTCTTGGTCAGAGAGTCCACACATTGCTCTCTCATTACAGCCAGTTACTGGTTCCCTGCTTTGTTTATCTGAGAAGGTCATGGTACCTGTTTGCTGTTGATTTTGGGGGATGTATATCTGTTTCCTTGTATTGCAGGATTCGTTATTTGTTCTACTTTTCTCCATAGGACTTGTTTTACCTTTTACTGAATAGCTTTGCTTAGAGATTCTTTGTAATTTACCTGCTGGTTTTCTTTCTATTTTTTTTTCTTGCTAGGTTTTTGCCTCTTTTTGAGCACTAGATGGCACTGGCACCTTAAGCCCACATTGGCCTTAGTTTTATTAAACAGAGGGCTGCCCATCCCAAATTGGAAAGGTCCCAAAGGAGATATCATGATAGTGTGGAAGGCTGGCTTGAGGTTTCTGTCCATGGAAACTGTGGATAAAACGTCTTATAGTATGGTGCTGCCAAAGAGCCACTCGGATTTGGTTATGGCCTAGTTACAGGGCAGAATTTCCAGGTTTCTGGATGATACATCTACTTCCCACTTTGTCTCTGGCTATGCTTAGGGATATTTCTCCCTTTAGTCACTCACAATGCTTCCTGTGGGTTGAAGAAGGGACGGGTCTCCTGACAAGAAATTCTAGATAGTAGGAAACTGTCTATACCTTGATCTCATTTTTCCAGTTTGGAAACTGTGTGTCGGGGGGAAGATTTCTGTGCATTCTGTGCCAGATATACTGGGAAAAAGGCCACCACAAATATGAAAATCCACAAATATGAAAATCCAATTCTCTTACCATCTGATCAGATGTGCTTCACTTCTCTGTGGCCCTAGAAACTATCTCATTCTCATGTTTGACTTATTGGATATTGCTCCAATCTCAGCACTGTATATTTGTTTTTCATTTTCTTTGAGGTAGGAATGAAGCCAACTTTCTTCCACACTGCCATTTTAGAACAAAAAGTCTGAAGGGTAAGGTCTTTAGCTCTGGCAAATTGTCATACTGAGCAAAAATTTTCCAGTGCATGATATACTTTGCTAGGCATGTTGAAAAGGCTCATTGTTTTATCAAAAGTCTTTTTTTGCATTAACTAAAACCAACTTGATCTAGGTTCAGCAAAAGTAAAATAAGGTAGAATAGAGGAGTGTAATTTATAGGTAGTATTATTTCTTAGGATCAAAGTAGCTGAATCTCTAGAGCACCACTATCTAATAGAAGCATAATAGGAAACATACTAATAAGGATAGATTTCCTAGTAGCCACTTTAAAATTTAAAGTAAAAAGGGATAAAGTTAAGTTGATATCAACCCAATATATCCAAAATATTGTCATTTCAACTTAGAATAAACATAAAATGTTAGTACATTTTAAAATTATTTTTTGCACCAAGTTTATAAAACCTAATGTATATTTTACATGTGCAGACAACTTAACTTGGACTGGCCATGTTTCAAGGGCTCAGTAACTGCAGGTGACTACCATGTTGGAAAGCAGCTCTGGAGCTTCCTGAAACCAAAAACTAGAAAGCTGTCTGTAATCAGATAGTAGTTTCTCTGCTTAATTCTTTTCTGATCCCTACTCATATTCGTATTCCTTTGTAAACCAACTTTCTCTGATCTCCGTGGGCATGCTTAAAACGGCTGACTCACACAGCAAAAGTATCTAACTATGCCTAAAATCAACCCACATTCAGATGCTAACTGTAATCCTATTTCCTGGTCCATCAGTAAAAAGAGTCTGATTGACATAACTTGTCAAGTGTTCACCCCAGTTTCTATCAAATATGGTGAAGGAAAGGCAAGAAGAGGTATAACCATTATGGCTACCAGCTTTTGAAATATTTAGATTATATACTATATTTATTAAAATATAAATTAAATCTGCAATAAAACACTAATTGACCATTCTCTGGGATTCCTTCTGCAGCAAATGTTAACCTCTATCTTAACAGTAATGGTTGAACTAAGTTGGTATTTGATTTTTATTTATTTATTTTTTAACCTTGAACACTGGACAGTTCATAAAATTAATATACTGGATTGGGGATCAGTAAAAATTTTTTTTTTTTTAAAACCAGGTGTTAAATACTTTCAGCTGTGAGCCAAGAAACACAATTGAGGATATTGCGTAGATACTGTATAATCATTTTAAAATGTTTAAACCATTCCCAGCTCACAAACATACAAAAATACGGTACAAGCCAGGTAGGCTGTATGGGCATAGTTTGCAGACCTGTGTCCTACATAATTCTGTTCCTATCATCTATTGGTACTAAGTGATGGTCTCCAGGCATAAGCCTGGCTGTTTCACCGCACCATGAAAACCTGTAACAGACCTTAATGCAAACAGCACGATGGCGTTCAGCTTCACTATTTCAAAATTAAAAAGAAAGAGACTGTTCTGTGATGAAGCAAACTCATTCCCAACACTAAATAGGCCACACTCCCTCCTGCTGCTTTGCTACTTTTAGGTTTTCTACAGTCTGGGGCTTTGAGGGCGCATTTGTCTGACACACACAGCGATGGTAGAGCTTTTGAGGAAACTTGCCTCCTAAGAGGGCACACTTCTGAAATGCCCAGTCACAGATACTAGCACCACCCCAGGTGAGCTACTGTTACAACTTTTTCATTAGAAATTATTCTCACCAGTAATATGCCAAGCTGCTTTTCAGGAGAGTTAGATACACAAGAGAGTAATCTATATTTAACCCCTTTATCTTGGGCACATAACTTCTTTAGGCCCATGTCCCACTATATAAAAATTAGAGTTGAATGCCTACCTCACAGGGGGGCCATTAGGACTAATGCAAATAAAACACTTAGCACTGTTCTTGGCATATATTCAACCACTAAATACATGCAGGCATTGATGATGATGATACGGTGACGATGATGATGGCAGTAATGATGAAAATTCAGAGGGCCAAACAAAGAGTTTCCCCTAGAAACCCATCAAGTTACCTTCAGAAAATCTAAGCTGCAAGTACTTTAGTCCCATAAATACACATGCTAATATTTGAAGCTTACTGATATGATCCAGATTTGGAATTATCACATTAGTCACCACTCCACACATTTCTCATTACTTCAATTTCAGATATTTTAGTGAGGGACAGAATTTCCCAGCAACGTGTTCCATGAAAAACTAGTTTTATGGACTGAATGGCTTACATACCCATGTGCACAAATGCCACACATACATAGGTTCCGTGGACAAACAACTTTGAGAGATACTGAGCTAAATAAAGTTAACACTTTTCCTATTACTTATTTTTAAAGCACGTTGACTTTGACAAGTTACATTGTGACTCTCTATGAAGAAACTAAAGAAAGTGACATTTCCCAAATTCATTAATAGAGGTGGTCTTTTTTCAATGAGCTGCTTGTTGTAACAGCTTTCTATGGAACACGTTTTCAAAATGATATTAAAAACAAGCATATAATATATGCTATGCTCTCTGCTAAGAACTTTTAGTTGACTTTCAGAATAACCTTATTATTTATTTATTTATTTTTATTGCATTTTAGGTTTTGGGGTACATGTGCAGAACCTGCAAGATAGTTGCATAGGTACACACATGGCAGTGTGTTTTGCTGCCTTCCTCCCCTTCACCCACATTTGGCATTTCTCCCCAGGCTATCCCTCCCCAGCTCCCCTTCCCTATTCCCCCCAATAGACTCAGAATAACCTTATGAGGCAGATACTATTCTAGCACCAATTCACAAATGAGGAAACCTCTCAGAAAATGTAAATTCTCCACACTCAAATAGCGGTATCTATATTTGAACCAAGTAACCTGAATTCAGAGCCTGTGCTCTTGATCCATGTAAGTAATGAAATATGGAGAAAACTGACATATCATATCCTAGATAGTCTAGATTAGGAATTAGATGAAGACAAATCAGAGGGGGAAAGTAGATGTTTTACATTCCTAACAAAAACTCCCAAACCTGCTTCTCCTTCATCCTAAATGGTCAGTTCCCTGGCATTCGTTTTTTGCCAGTTTGGTAATTAACTCACTTTTTTTTCCTGAACCATTAAATAATACTGGATTCAGATTCTTAGAATGAATACTTCTATTTTCATGGTTAGGTGTCTCTTGGAGTATTTATGGTATAAGATCATCTTCTTAGAAACACAGGATCCTGTCTCTGGTACTGGCTGTTCCATTAATAGCTCTGTCTTGAGAACATTATAGGACTTCTGAGAGGCTCCGTTTCCCTACCTATAAAGCAAGAATAATGAGACTTTTAAGAAGTACTTACACATAAAAATTTATGTCATTTAATAAGTTAATATTGTATATGGCTTAGTGGAGTAACTGGTATGTATATAAGCACTACATCAGAATTTGTTAAATAAGATAAGCCAACAAACTATGTAAAGTTTTAAATGACATACATTAACCATTCAACAATGTTACTATTATTACATTAGAAAATTTGGAAAATATTATCAACTATAGGTCATCAGGAAATATACAATTATCTTCTGTGATGGTTAATATTAAGTGTCAATTTGATTGGATTACAGGATGCAAAGTATTGTTTCTGGGTGTGTCTGTGAGGGCATTGCTGGAGAACGTAAACACTTATGTCAGTGGACTGGGAAAGGAAGACCCAGCCTCAGTGTGGGTGGGCACCATCCAATCTGCTGCAGGTGTGGCTAGGAAAAGCAGGAGGAAGAAGGTGGGATAAACTGGCTTGCTAAATCTTCTGGCTCTCATCTCTCTCCCATGCTAGATGCTTCCTGCCTTTGCACATCAGACTCCAGGTTCTTCAGCCTTTGGACTCTTGGACTTACACTGGTGGTTTGACAGGGGTTCTAGGGCCTTTCGCCACAGACTGTTGGCTGCACTATCAGCTTCCCTATTTTAGAGGTTTTGAGACTGGAACTGAGCCACTAACGGCTTCCTTACTCCTCAGCTTGAAGAGGGCCTATCATGGGATTTCATCTTGTGATTATGTGAGTCAATTCTCCCTAATAAATTCCCTATCATGAGAATAGCATGGAGAAAACCACCCCCATGATCCAATCGCCTCCCACCAGGTCCCTCCCTTGACATGTGGGGATTACAATTTGAAATGAGATTTGTGTGGGGACACAGAGCCAAACCACATTAACAAAGCATGCAGGTACCCTCAAGTCCTTTGCATTTTGGTTCTTTGTGTTCCCAGAAGTAATTTTTTTCTGGAAATTTTAATTACTACCAGAACAGTTGAGAACCCAGAAATAAAGGAAAGAAAAGCCCTTAACTCCTAAAAATAACTGCTCAATTCCCTTGTACTAAAAGTTTAACATTTTGTGGAACAAGAAAATAGTCTCTTCGTTTACACAGAAGAATAAATCTCTGAGTCACCTGAATTCTCATAGCTCAGCAGATTACAAACAGTAAATTCAGAGACAGATGGCCATCAGAAGCACGTGCATGAACCCTGGAAGGGATAGTTGATGGGTGGACAGTGAAAAAGAGAAAAAAAAAACCTACCAGAATAGAACTTAATGCAATTGCCAATAGCCGTCATGCTCTTTGGAATCATTGAGAGAGTGGCACATTATATCTGTATTTTTAAGAAATTATATAATGTATAAAGAGTTCTTTCAAAAACGATTGAAAATGGTTGGTTAAAATAGTAAAACTTCAGTTACATAAGAGCTTCACTTCTTTGATCCAAAATTTCCACATAATAAAGTGTGATAGTATCTGATTTGGGTGACTAAATTTATGAATTGTAACTTATTTTTTTATTAAACAAAATAATGATTGATTGCTTATACCTTGGAAAATTCTGTTTGGGTATTATTTTGAAAATAATAAGATTTCTCTAGGCATGAATCAAACATTTATAAAAGGTGATCTTGCTAGTAATAAGCTCCACAGAGATGGTAAGTAAAATATATACCTAGGAATGCAGTGTGGAAGCCCATTCATTAGAAATTTAAATTTTATATTTCTAGCAAGTTGCTATGAGGCTGAAATGACAATGGATTAGACTGCTTTATTAATATGAAATTGTTATGCAATAATTAGAGTGCATACAGAACTTTACCCTTTATAGGATATTTTTCATCCATTATTTCATTTAACTTTCATGTAATAATCATAATGAAAATAGCAACAACAATGGCAATGTGTAGAACATTATCTTAAAATTTTATTTGGATTATATCACTTATTAATTCAAAAACTCCTAATGGTAAGTATGATTTTTCCTTAGAAGAAAATAAAGTTTAAAGAGGGTAGGTAAGAAGAAAATAAAGTTTAAAGAGGGTAGGTTACTAGCCACACAGGTAATGATTTTCAGAAAATGCAATTCTAATATAAGCACCATGTTTTGAATCACGATGCACTGAAAACTCTAAGTTTACTATTGTTATGTACAAGAAAATTAATCTGAGTAATTTTCAAGATTATTTCTCAGCATGTAAGTCTAGGGTCAGATTCAGGCCTTCTGATGATTGATTCTAGGCTATGGCTACCAGGCTTGCCACATCCGTTTTACTTTCTTAGCTTCAGGAAGCACAGTTGGTTCAAAATTCTTAACCCAAAAAATTCCACACAAATGAATTTCCCCAGTGTAGTTGCAAAGTGCCAAACAAAGTATTCTCTTGGGTGTGTATGTATCAAAGTGAAGAAGGGACTTGGTCAATGGCAGCTGGTGAGTACGGGTTCCTCTAGCCAAAAGTCCTGACTCAGGCCCTTTGAGACTTTTGTGACCTTATCTCAAATCATCTTTCGTGAGAAAAATGTTCAATGTCAAAGTATGACTTATACAAGAGTGAGAGGGAGTTGGGCTTACTATTTGGGCCTATTCCTCCTGCAGCAAACATGCAGAAAGCACTGCCACTCTCTGAGGGGAAATTTACAGTCTAAGGACGTGGTTTGGAAGTAGTAGAAACATTGCAACAATATAAAATATACTCCTCCTCTTTCCTTTGTAGAGATAAATGTCTGTCCTGAACTCATGGGTTGACTTCCGCGGTGCATGAGATGGATGGAGTCACTGGTCGTCATTAGGGCTGTGCAGGCTTACGAGTAATTCACAGCACGTAATCCACGTGACCAAAGTTTCTTATTAGGCCGCAAAGATAAGATACTCACAAAATCAAGGTGGCTAGGAAGTATATTTCTACTTCTAAAGAGGTATTTCCTTATCATCCCATGTAATTAAAACAAAAAATAACCGGGTTATTTATCAAAAAGTACACTGTGACATGCTTCAATGTTTAATTATAACATTCATCATTATTTGCCTTTGACTAAGAAAAAGATTTAGTTGAAGGCAACGAAATCCCAAGGTTATACTAAACAATGCCTTTGGACTAGCTAAAAACAGCGTGGGCTCTGGCTTTCTTGGGTTCGTTAAAGAGCTCTTCTGGCAGCTAAACAGCAGGAGTGGGCACTGTGGCATTAACAGTAACAGTGGTGTGCCGCCATACCCTGTGCACAGCCATGTGTGATGCATGATGAAGATGCATAGAATAGAAAGGGAATCCTTTTCTAAAGTAAGAAAGGAAAGAGAACAGGCTTCCAAATGAAGGACACTGTCTTGTTTTCCTATATTCAGCTCTTCACGGGGGCAAGTGGGAGAGAGGAAGACACAAAATTGACTTTTCAAAATACAATTGTCCTGCAAATTAACGTTTTGATGATTCACTGGAAGAAAGAGTATTCTTTTATTTAAATCAAATTCAGTATTTGTAATACCATTTTGTCTTACTGGAACTACTTACTGTGAATTCACAAGCTGCCTTATGTTAACTTCTGTTACCTTGTTATATCCTTTGTTTTGATTTTTATGAAAATGAGTTTCTACATAAAAGTTATCCTTTAAATTGCAATTATCTCTCTTAAGATAACTTTTGCAGTTGAAGTTAATCATTCCTTTTTTTTTTAGCTTCCCAAAGTACTTATAAAAGATCCTGTGTCCAGGTTATTGTGATAATTACACATTGAAGTATACTCTGGCTATTCTTATCCTAAGCATTTACTCTAGGGAGTTCCTTTGGTTAATAATGTTTTTTAAAAAGTGTTATGTTCAGTAGAGAGAGCAGTTTTAAGTAAACTGAATTCATTATGCAACATCTCAACCTTAAGCCATAAATATGCTGTTGGTATGATTACAGTTTAATGAGTTATTTTGTATAACATCTAGCCAAATATAAGTATTGGTATATGTTTATAGTGTATTTTTCAATAATTAGGATACTTTAGTTACCTGTCTCACATTTTAAAAATGAAAAAATACATACCTCTGTATAAAATATTTGTAGATAATCTTAAATTTTAGGTAAGTAAATTTATCAAAAAAAATTATTGAAAAAAGTTGACCATCTTAACTAGTATTGCTTAGGACTATACTTTAGGATGGGTTATGAAAATACTGAATAAGAGCACAAGAGCAATACTTCCCATAAGAGCAGGGAACTTTGTTCATTTTATTTACTGATGTATCTCAAGCCCCTAGAACACTTCCTGGCAAAAGAAATGGTCACTCAATTAAATAGAAGTTTAACTGAATTAGTATTGTTACCACTGTTATTCAATCCAGATACAAATACGTAATTTTAACAGAGCGCATACACACACACACACACACACACAAGGAATTGGAGTTTTTCATCCAGAGGGATCCCTAAGAGCTACTCCGGAAACTACTCTTTCGGACAACTGTTATTTTAAACCTTTTTTTTTAGTCAACAGCTACCTTTATAGCCTTCTAATGACACTTTTGTTGTTCAAATGAGCCAGAATTAGCATATGTGGTTTGTATCTCGGATCTTAATGGAAATAAGGGTTGTATCTTGAATTATCAGTCTTATAACTCTACATAATAAGTGAAATCATCCATGTCATTGTTGAAGGGAGGATGTGTGTGTGTGTGTGTGTGTGTGTGTGTGTGTGTGTGTGTTGTGGGGAAAGTGGTTGCTTTGCATTTTGTTGTTTTCACTTTTTAATGTCATCCAAGTGGGACTGTATTGCTTACAACCACCTGGATGTGGCAAGAGTAGCCTTACTGAAAAATCTAGTTATTGCTTTGCTTAGACTTTTAGAAATGTGCCATATGGCTGCTCATTAACTGCTCCTAACGATGTTTTAACTACAAATAATTGAAGTAACTGGGCCTTGAAGCTCTCTTAATTTACCTTCCAATGGTTCCAGCCGTTCTCCATGATTTCTCTCCACCCACCCTCCAACCCCCACTCCCTCATCTAGGCCAGAATTTCAGCAAAGGAGAAAGAAAGCAGTGCCCAAACCACTTCCATTTCCTTGCATATCCTTTGTAAAGTAGTTAGCCATTCCCCTTCCTGAGAGGTCAGTCCCACAGGAGGTCACTAAAGCCAGCGCACTTGAAAGACCAGTGTCCTTTTATGAGCAGAAAGCACATGCAGAATAGCCACATCAACTAAATCCTCTACTGGATCACCGTGTTCTGTCCAGAATTATCAAAGCCTTTTTACACCAGGAAAGCAAGTACAGAAACTGCCGTGTGCACAGAGGCTGAGTTTTCCTTGAGTAATTGGATATTATTACCAGTATGAAGGCTTTCGAACAGGGGGTCATGAACCATTAGTGAAGCTTAAAATCAATTTCATGGATTGAAGCAAGACTTTTTTAAAATGTTACTAAATTTTTAGAATTATATTCTGTTGCTCTGAAAAAGAAATTCTCCTTTCATTGAAACTTAGCAAAGGAGGCAAAGCTAAAACTAACTATGTAGGTATTCTGAGCAAACAACACACGTGAAATATGCCATAAGGCCAATTTTCTAACAGATGATATGGCTCACAGACATGTATTCATAATACTGTGTGCCCTGCAGTGGCACCGTACTCTTAGAGATTATTCTTGATGACTAGGTGGTAGACCCAGCTGTCCTGTGAATGGGTAAATGTGCTATGAGCATGTAAACCTAATTTTAAAGTGATAATCTTTTGTATATCATTATTTACATTTTTGTAACCTAGGGTAAGTATTGGATTGGCTCTGTGTGCAGATCTAGAGATGAGTGTTAATATTATCCTTATTTTTATGAATAAAGACACTGAGCTTCAAGTAGTTGAATAACTTGACCAAGGTCACACAAGTGGGAGAGCTTCGAGAAAGCTGTCATCACCACAATTATCCACTGCTTCTTCTTGAAGCCTGGGAAGTAGAGTACCCTGCTGTACCCAGCTCTACAAAACTGCTACAGCAGTGCATCCTATAAGGACACATGCACACGAATATTTATTGCAGCACTGTTTACAATAGCAAAGACCTAGAATCAACCCAAATGCCCAATGATGATAGACTTGTCAGGGAAAATGTGGCACATATACACCATGGAATATTATGCAGCAATCAAAAATGATGAGTTTGTGTCCTTTGTAGGGACATGGATGAACCTGGAGAACATCATTCTCAGCAAACTGACACAAGAACAGAAAATGAAATACCACATGTTCTCACTCATAGGCGGGTGTTGAACAATGAGAACACATGGACACAGGGAGGGGAGCACTACATACTGGGGTCTGTTGGGGGGAATAGGGGAGGGACAGTGGGGGTGGGGAGTTGGGGAGAGATAGCATGGGGAGAAATGCCAGATATAGGTGAAGGGGAGGAAGGCAGCAAATCACACTGCCACGTGTGTACCTATGCAACTATCTTGCATGTTCTTCACATGTACCCCAAAACCTAAAATGCAATTAAAAAAAAAAAAAAGAAAGTGGTCTCCACCCAAAAGCAAAGTGGGAGAAGGAACGTGGGTGAAGACATTTTATTTCTCCTTTATTCTTCCTGGGCTGCCTCTTTTTCAACTTCTCCAGAGAGAACTGGCTTGCACAGAAAAACCTTGATTTTATCCAGAAAGCATTGCTGAAATGCTCTCCCCTTTCTTTATTCCTCTGTGTAGCTTTCATGAGTTCTGCTCTATTGAATGTTCTGATATCTTTTGTCTGTTAACTCCTCCACTCTAAAATAGTACTGTTCCATCCCTACTTTTAGTTATACTGTTTCAGTTATTAAATATTCTATGTTTAACTTACCTACTGAAAGCATTTGTCTATTATATCTTAAAATACCATGACTTAATGTACCTAATAGACTGAGAAAAAAATTAAACTATTGAAAACAGTCACCTTTTCAAAATATATATATATACACATATATACATCTCTCACACACACACACACACACACACACACACACACACATATCTATCTATCACTGTCTGAGAATGCCCTGGAGAGTATATTATAGATGGCTGGAGTTCAATAAAAGCAACTTTGAATGTATTGGGACTGGGTTATTGCATGCTTCTGCTGCTTATAGCCAGTATATTTCCTCTTTATTGTAAATAGTGAGCTCAAACTACAAATACTTCCTATTGACCTGAACTTAGTTGCATTTCAGGGTCTTTCTGTCTTGCCTGCCAGCCACCTGCAATATCTGTTACGGGGATTTGGTGAGGTGTTATGAAGACCCAGATCTTTTTCCCCCAACATAAGCTATATTTTATGTTGGACAAGTGGATTTTATTTTATTATATTACCAAGATCTCGGAGTAGTAAGAAAATGGAAAACACAAGCAAAAGGGTGATGTGGCACAAAGAGAATCAGTTGGGTCACAAATGCTAGAAAATCAGGTTCAAATTTTTGTTTCTTTTTACAGTCATTCTGCTTCTCACCTGTACTCTGGTTTCCCGCATCCCAATTATCTTTGTTCCCTATTCATCTATTTTTTTCACCACAGTCTGCCATATGGTTCCTTTCTTTTCTTCACCAGTTTCAGTGCTGAGGTTGAAATTAACATTCTGAGCTGAGTACTCCAATTAAGACTAGAATTGAAAAAATGAGATGAAAGCAGAGAATAACTTATTTGAGTCCTTATGTGAAGGCAAACATTCATTTGCCATTTAGACTTTCTTAGCCTTTAGACTGGACAAATTGTCAGCCACATGATACTATGGTTCAAGATGTGGAAACATCAGTACGGCAGGCAATTGCAGATAAAACCTGTAACTTTGGAATCAGATGGACTGCATTCAATCATATTTCCATTAACTACTAACAATATGACTTAAGACAGAGTACTTCTCTAAACCTCATTTATAAAAGAAGGAAAACAATAGTATCTACCTTTTATGCAGCTATGTGAAAACTAAAGGAGGTTATGGATATAAAATATCTAATGCAGGACACTTTGTGATTACTCAGTATCTGCTATTTTATTATTGTTATACTACTCTACTTTCACACCAAGCCCAAGCTGAGAGATAGGAACTGAGTAAAGTTAGGTAGAATTGGCCACATTGGGAAAATTACTCCTGAGAGGCAAGACTGATATAAGTAGGGAAGAAGCAGAGAAAGTTTGAGCTCAGAGAGTATACACGTTTGCGGGTTGCAGGGCAGGTAATGTGGGTGGAATGAGAGAACATCTGTAGGAGGGGAGCTTAGAGAAGAAAAAAGCCCGGACGCTTGTTCCAGGTCACATCTTAAATGGTTATATGGCCTCTCACAACACTCTTCAGATGTAAAATGAAGAAACTAGTTTAATACAGCTCTAAAGTTCCTTCAAGCTATCAGTGTATTGTGGCCCACAGCTGAGGGTTAGTTAGCAAAGAAATAGAGAATCCAGGGGCAAAGGAAAGAGGCCCTACTCCCAGTGGGAAGATAAGATGAGGCAAACTACTGTAACCACGTGACAGGTCCTTCTTGCAAGCTGCACAAAGACCACAGTAAAGAAAGTTTAATTGATGCAAGGCCGGCCACACCACACTGGAGACAGAGTTATTACTCAGGTAGATCTCTGCAAAAATTCAGAGACTGAGTTTTTTTGAGGATGATTTGGCGGGTAGGATCCAGGGAGTGGGGAGTGTTGATTGGTCAGGTCAGGATGAAATCATAGGGAGTAGAAGCTGTCCTCTTGCACCGAGTCATTTATTGGGTGGGGGTCACAAGATCAGATGAGACAGTTTATCCATCTGGATGACATCAACTAATCCATTGAATTCAGGGTCTGAAAAATCTTTCAAGCAGCAATCTTAGGTTTTACAGTAGTGATGATATCTCCATGAGCAATTGGGGAGGTTTTAAATTTTGCGGCCTCTAGCTGCATAACACCTAAGCCATAATTTCTAATCTTATGGCTAATTTATTAGTCCTACAAAGGAAATCTGGTCCCCAGGCCAAAAATAGGTTTGTTTGGGGCAAATGGTATTATCATCTTTGCTTCAAAGTTAAACTATAAATTAGAGTCTTCCCAAAGTTAGTTCAGCCTGTGCCCGGGAATGAATAAGGACAGCTTGGAGGGAGGTCAGAAGCAAGATGGAGTCTGTCAGATTAGATTTCTCTCACTGTCATAATTTTCTCAGTTATGATTTTTGCAAAGTCAGTTTCAGCACAATAATAGATGGAAAATATAAGAGGGAGACAGAGAAACCTAGGAGAAAACACAAATTGAATGCAAACTTTCTATGTTCTATTATGCCGGAACATTTGTAGTAGGAGTTGTTCCACATGGTGACCTAGCAGGAATTTCCTCAATATGCTGATGATGCTTAAAAAGCTTACATCATACTACCGAATACCCTCAGAAAGCAGTTCTGTGGGTGTTAAATATAGTATCACCTGGTAACCCCAGGTAGAGCCACAGGAGACAGACAGACAGACAGACAGACACACACACACACACACACACACACACACACACACACACGGAGTGAGCTAACTTTAAACTTGAAAATGACCTGTGATATTTTATTATTTCAAATGTGACTGAAATTTTATTCTTTCTCACTAAAGCCTTTCTATTCTCTCTTCAAACTAGCTTTTCATAGATATTCCTATTTCTTAGCTTACCAACGAAAATCACAGCATTATGAGATATTCAAAGCAGGGCACTTTCAGCCCATAAAGAACTCAGATTTCAGGAGCCTAAATGTCCAGTTCACCTTATACTTCAACAAGAGCTTTATTTTGCCAGTTATATAGTTCCTTTGAAAGAAATAGCTCAAACTATTTCTATCCAGTTTTTTGTTTTTTTTTTTTTTTTTTTTGGAGTTTCACTCTTGTTGTCCAGGCTGGAGTGCAGTGGTGCAATCTCTGCTCATTGCACCCCCAGCATCCCAGGTTCAAGCAATTCTCCTGCTGCAGTCTCCTGGATCGCTAGATTACAAGCATGCACCACCACACCTGGCTAATATTTTGTATTTTGAGTAAAGATGGGGTGTCACCGTGTTGGTCAGTCTGGTCTCAAACTCTTGACCTCATGATCTGCCCGCCTCTGCTTCCCAAAGTGCTGGGATTACAGGCATGAGCCACAGCACCTGGCTGTCTCCAGTTTTTAAAGTTAAGTGTTTTTCAGATGGATCACAGGGATAAATTGCCTCAAATAAGAAAATTGTTCATTTTGAGAATAATTACAGGGCATTTTTTATTTACAAATGATTTTCTCTCCAAAATTTCTATCTCTGTAAATGAGCTCTCTCTGGTGACTGACTGCAGCTAGTATGTACGAACATGTCTGTGAGCAAACATGCACATTTATTCAGATCTGTGGCATGTCCCCAGATACCATCCTTGGCCTTCTTTCTCTTATGCTATGTCTCTTTTTGAATAATTTTATCCATTCTCACGGTGTCTGCCACCACCCAAAAACCGATGATTTGCAAATACATTTTTCCACCTCACTTCTGTCTTCCAAAATCAGTGATGAAATGTCTAGGGTGTCCCAGAAGATGCAAGCCTTAGTTGATTCAAAGCTGAATTCATCAACTTCCAATAGAACCTCTCTATAGATCAGGCAATTCATTCCTCTTCTTGGGCTGCCCATAACAAAGTGCCCCAGATTGGGTGGCTTAAACAACAGAAAATTATTTTCTCACTACTCTGGAGGCTAGTAGTCTGAGATCAAAATATTGGCAGGGTTAGTTTCTTCTGTATCTGTCAATGTCCCAATTTCCTCTTCTCAGAAGGGCAGCAGTAATACTGAATTAGTGCCTTCCCTAATGACATAATTTTAATTTAATTACCTCTTTAAAGATTGAATCTCTAAACACTATCACATTCTGTGGAACTGGGAGTTAGAACTTTATATGAATTTTTGGGGGACACAATTCAGTTCATAACAGAGATGCACTTTAGAGCCTCCCAGACAATAAGGACTGCAGAGGTTGCATGTGTAAAGCATTAGCACTGTATTTGGTACAGATACTCAGTAAGCACCATAATCTCACAGTGCCCCAGGCATAATAAACCTCATGCAGATTTCAAAACATGCCATGTTCTCTCATATGTCCAGCCCTTTATTCAGGCTCTTCCCTCTGCCTCGATTGTCCCCTGAACACTTCATCCCCTACCATTCTGTCTCAACCTTTATACTCCCACTTAGCTCATATTTACCATTTAAGACTGAGTTCAAACATTACTTCCTTCTCTGAAATGGTATTCTCTACTCATGATGGAAGAGTTCATCACCCTTTCCTTTGCAAACATTTTGTAGCTGGCATGCATATATATGAACTAATTTTGTCTGGTGTCATTGTGGCAAGTAACATAAAGGCCTAAATCCTGTAAATTTCCAGCTCCTCAAAGGCAGGGCTTATGTCCTTACCTTTACTGATCAAATTTTAGCAAAGTGCCTGGTGCATGGTAGTCACACAGTATATGTTGGTTAGATAAATAAACATAAATAAGCATATGAATAAAGCCATAATGTGTATAACAGCTTGCATCTTAAAAGTACTTTTATGTACATGATCTCCTTTGAATGACTCAATAAGGTAGGAGAGACAGAGTACAGGGGACAGCTAACTATGGTTAGCAGGCCAAATCTGTGTGACGTCTGAGTCAACTTTTTGTTTGTGTTTTGTTTTAGGGAGCATGCTTACAATATTTCCTAACATTGAATAAACCTCCTATTTCCAAAGTTTTAGATTTACAGAAACGTTGCAAGAACACTAAAGGTTCCCATTGTCCCACCTTCTAGTTTCCTCATTGTTACCATCTTGCATTACTTTGATACAAATGTCACAACTGATGAACCAATACTGTGGCATTGTTAACTAAGGTCCATGTTTTATTCAGGTTTCATTCTTTCTTACCTAATGTCCTTTTTTCTGAACCAGAACCCCCTCCAAATACTACATTGCATTTAGTCATCATGCCTCCTCTGGTACCCCTTGGCTGTGATAGTTTCTCATACTTTCTTTGTTTATAATAACCTTGGCAATATTGAGATATACTGGTCTGGTATTTCACAGGATGCCCTTTACTTACATTACATCTATGTTTTTCTCATAGTTAGACAGAGTTTATAGGTTTTGGGAAGGAAGACCATAAATGTAAAGTGCCATTCCCATCACCTATATCAGGGTTACTGATAGGCTATTAACATAATTTTCACTGATGATATTAACTTTGATGACCTGGCTGAAGTTGAAGGATGTCTTTTACATTATAAAGGTTGAAAAATAAAAAGAAGGATAATATTTTGTGACATGAGACAATTATATGAAATTCAAATTTCAGTGTCCATAAATAAATTTTATTGCAAAACAACCAAGCTCATTTATTTGCATATTGTCTAGGCTGCATTGACACTGTAATGGCAGAATTGAATAGTTGCAAAACGAATTCATGGCCTGCAAAGCCAAAAATATTTACAATCTGGTCCCATGGTGAAATGAAACAAGAACAAGCTCAAATCAGACAAGTCTGAGTTTCAACCTCAGCTCCGGCTTTAGTATTTATGTGACCTGCAGCCAGCTTCTTAACGTCTTGGAAATATGGTTTCCTCATCTGTCAAATGAGGTTGTTAATGTCTGTTTCAAGGTTATAATGAAGATTGTGGATAATATTTATAAGTGTTTCAATGATGAATATCAATTACTAATCAAACAGATAAAATTATCCTCATTAAACAGAGAAAATAGATTCAGAGGAGTAAAGTGATTTGCATACTGCTGGTAAATGTCAAAGTGGAGTTTCAGTGTGCATTTGCATGTGCTGCAGCATGAGACATGCCACAAACTTTGAAACCGGACGTCTCAGTGTGACTTCAAGTTCTATCTGAGTCTTGCTAACTGTGAATTCTTGGGCAAGTCACTCACTCTTCCTCCCTGAGGCTGAGTTATTTTTATGTACAAAATGGGTCTCATGTATACTATTTACTACAGAAGACTGACATGAAAAGTAAGAGAGCAAAGGTATATAAAGTCACTGTCACATAGGATGGAGTCAAGAAATATGAGTTCAATTTTTTACTACATCAAGCTCCATTTATGGGAATAAAACTTATTCAAATAGCACTTTGAGAAAAATATTAAAAGGAAGGCAAAAACACAATGGGCAAAAGACCAGTAATCCTCTGATTATCTCTTGTTTGAATTGTCTGCTTTGTACTTTCTTCTGTGAGTCCAGATACTAGAGCACTTACCAAGTCTAAAACACAAAGGACAGAAAAATGAATGAGATGCAACTACTGAGTGCAGGAGTTACAAACTTGACAGATAGCAGTAAGAAGTTGACTAAGAAGTTGTACTTTCTATGAATTAAGAAAGCCTTGAGTAAGCTATGACAATGAATTTTTTTACATGAGATTCTCAGTTTCTTTCAGAAGCGTCGTAATTCCTATTGCACTCACCACTTCCAAGCTCTCTCCAAATTATTCATGTAGCATACTTAATTTACACATACCCACACTCCTGCAGACTCTCTTGTGTGTGTGTGTGTCTGTGTGTGTGTCTGTGTGTGTGTGTGTGTGTGTGTGTGTGTGTATGTGTGACAGAGTCTCGCTCTGTCGCCTAGGCCGGAGTGGTGCAGTGGCGCAATCTTGACTCACTGTACCCTCTGTCTCTCAGGTTCAAACCATTCTTCTGCCTCAGCTGGGACTACAGACATTCATCACCATACGTGGCTAATTTTTTGTATTTTTAGTAGAGATGAGGTTTCACCATATTGGCCAGGCTGGTCTTGAACTCCTGACCTCATGATCCATCTGCCTCAGCCTCCCAAAGTGCTGGGATTATAGGTGTGAGCCACCAGGCCCAGCCAGCAGACTCTCCTTCTTTACTCCCATAAATGCTTGGGAGAAAGCTCCATCATAGCTAAGAAGTTAACTTACAGTATCTTTTTTGTTTTTTTCTTTTTGAGACGGAGTTTCCCCCTTGTTACCCAGGCTGGAGTGCAATGGCACCATCTTGGCTCATCGCAACCTCCGCCTCCTGGGTTCAGGCAATTCTCCTGCCTCAGCCTCCTGAGTAGCTGGGATTACAGGCACACACCACTGTGCCCAGCTAATTTTTGTAGTTTCAGTAGAGATGGGCTTTCACCATATTGACCAGGATGGTCTCAATCTCTTGACCTCGTGATCCACCCGCCTCAGCCTCCCAAGATCACACTGGGATTACAGGCATGAGCCACCACGCCCGGCCAACTTACTGTATCTTAAAGAAGTTCTGACACCAAGACATTCCTGGAGCTTCTCTTGGATGGTGGAGGAATATCAAGTATTAAAAATAATTTGAAAAATATAATGTCATATTCTATAGTATTATAAATAGTTCATGAAAAAATAGAAATTACATGAACTTTTAACTCTTTCTCATACAATATTTATACTGCATGATTCTTCAAGGCAAGGATGTGGTCAGTTTCCATCTCTGCTGGATTCCAAAGCCCAGAACAGCTCTTGCATATAGTAAGAACTTAATAAATATTTACCAAATGATTACCTACACAGCAGCCAGAAAGACTTCCTATACCCAGTGATTACTATATGACTTAATCACAATATATTTATTTTATTTTCATTCTTTTATCCTTTTCTGAATATTTAGAGTGTCTATTGTGTGCCATGACAGATGCTAAATGCTGGAATTCAAAGATTAACAAAACATACACAGGCCTAGACTTTATAGGAATTGCAGCACATTGGAGGAAACAGGCAATTATAAAAGCATTTACAATATAACTTGGTAAATGCTAAGAGAGGAATTATAGGGTGCTATAAGACTAACCAAGTCTCAGAGGTCAGAAAAAGCTTCCCAGAGAATTCAACTTGGCTGAGACTTGAGGAATGAGTAAGAGTATGATAGGAACATAAATTGAAATCTTATGTGGTCTAGTTTCCTCATGGAAGCATAATCAGACATAGTATGGGACCAAAAATATTTAAAAAGAAGTTCTCATCTTAATTTGCATCCCTCAAAGAACAGTAATGTGGTTTAATTCACTATGCACAGCATGCTTTTCAAAATACATTACACTCTCTTTCCCAGTTCTGTAAACTTACAGTAACTACAGAGCTATGTCAACTTAAAAAATAAAAATAAAAAACTGTCACTGCTTCTTCATGTGTGTGCCTTAAGTGAAACTCTACTCTCGAATATGACTGGAAATTCCAATATGACTGGAAATTTCTGCTTCCTCCACCAACCAAGACGGATTGCTTCAGTATATCCAAGAACTTGGTTCAGCTTAGAAGTAAGTTAGTGTCAGACTCTGAGAACTATAATTTCTCTCTTTCTAAAATAATACTGTGAATTAGTAAACTTCCATCATTATAGAAAATAGCTTTTCAAATAAAAGGTGGTGGATACTGGAAAAGTAATCCAGACAAAGGGATTATTTTGGGGTATGTAGTGTAATATTATGAGAGCATACTCAGTTCAGTGACAAGGAACAGAAAACAGATGAGGGACACAGACAGTGTCCCTGTCATGTAGATCCAGTGAACTGTGCTAAAGACTGTATTTTAACCAGTGAACAGCACTAGAGAACATTAGCAGCATTCCACTGGTCTCAATTGGCAGCCATCAGCCGCCAGATTTCACCCTTTGTCTTCTAACTTAATCTCATCTGCGAAAAAATTTCAATCCAAATATTGAAAAAGTAAATTAAAAATGAAAGAACTCATAGCTAACATACTCGATGAAAAGTGGAAAGCCTTTCCTCCGCGATCATAAAAAAAGCAAAGATGACCACCCTCACTGCTTGTTACACAGAATATTGGAAGTTTTAGCCAGAGCAATTAGGCAATAAAAATAAACAAAATGCATCTAGATCAGAAGGAAAGGCATTAAATTGTCACTGGTTGCTGATGATATCATTTCATATGTAGAAAACTTTGGGCTGGGTGCGGTGGCTTATGCCTGCAATCCCAGCACTTTGGGAAGCCAAGGCAGGTGGACTGCTTGAAACCAGGTGTTCGAAACTATCCTGGGTAATGTGGCAAAACCCCATCTCTACTAAAAATACAAAAAGTTAGCCAGGTGTGGTGGTGTGTGCCTACAGTCCCAGCTACTTGGGAGGCTAAGGTAGATGATCACCTAAGCCTAGAGAAGTTGAGGCTGCAGTGAACTGTGATTGTGCTACTGCACTCCAGCCTGAGTGACAGGAGTGAGATCCTGTCTCGAAAAAAAAAAAGAAAATTCTAATGTTTCTGCTAAAAACAAACAACAGCACTAACAAAAAAAAACCGTTAGAACTAATAAAAGCATTCAGTAAAGCTGCAGAATACACAATTAGTATATATACATTTGTAGTGTTTTTTTAAATTATACTTTAAGTTTTGGAATACATGTGCAGAACGTGCAGGTTTGTTACATAGGTATACACATGCCATGGTGGTTTGTTGTACCTATCAACCTGTCATCTGCATTAGGCATTTCTCCTGAATACCATCCCCTAATCCCTTCCCTAATCCCCAACCACCAAAAGGGCTAGGTGTGTGATGTTCCCCTCCTTGTGTCCATGTGTCCTTATTGTTCAACTCCCACTTTTGAGTGAGAATATGTGGTGTTTGGTTTTCTGTTCCTGTGGTAGTTTGCTGAGAATGATGCTTTCTAGTTTCCATGTCCCTGCAAAGGACATGAACTCATCCTTTTTTGTGGCTGCATAGTATTCCATGGTATGTATGTGCCACTAATTCTTTATCCAATCTACCATTGATGGACAATGGGTTGGTTCCAAGTCTTTGCTATTGGGAACATACACGTGCATGTGTCTTTATAGAATGATTTAGAATCCTTTGAGTACATACTCAGTAATGGGATTGCTGGTTCAAATGGTTTTTCTAGTTCTAGATGCTCAAGGGATTGCCGCACTGTCTTCCACAATGCTTGACTAATTTACACTTCTCTAATGACCAGTGATGAGCTTTTTTCATATGTCTGTTGGCTGCATAAATGTCTGGAGAAGTGTCTGTTCATATCCTTTGCCCACTTTTTGATGGGGTTGTTTTTCTCTTTTCTTGTAAATTTGCTTAAGTTTCTTGTAGATTCAGGATATTAGCCCATTGTCAGATGGATAGATTGCAAAAATTTTCTCCATTCTTTAGGTTTCCTGTTCACTCTGATGATAGTTTCTTTTGCTGTGCAGAAGCTCTTTAGTTTAATTAGATCCCATTTGTCAATTGTCAATGACTTTTTTGCCATTGCTTTTGGCATTTTAGTCATGAAAGTTTTGCCCATTCCTGTGTCCTGAATGGTATTGCCTAGGTTTTCTTCTAGGGTTCTTACAGTTTTAGGTCTTAAGTTTAAGTCTTTAATCCATCTTGAGTTAGTTTTTGTATAAGGTGGAAGGAAGGGATTCAGTTTCAGTTTCTGCATATGGATAGCCAGTTTTCCTAATACCATTTATTAAACAGGAAAACCTTTCCCCGTTGCTTGTTTTTGTCAGGTTTGTCAAATATCAGATAGTTGTAGATGTGTGGCATTATTTCTCAGGCCTCTGTTCTGTTCCATTGGTCTGTATCTCTGTTTGGTACCAGTACCATGCTGTTTTGATTACTGTAGCCTTGTAGTACAGTATGAATTCAGGTAGCATGATGCCTCTAGTTTTGTTCTTTTTGCTTAGGATTGTCTTGGCTATACAGGCTCTTTTTTGGTTCCATATGAAATTTAAAGCAGTTTTTTTCTAATTCTGTGAAGAAAGTCAATGGTAGCTAGATGGGGATAGCACTGAATCTATAAATTACTTTGGGTGGCATGGCCATTTTCATATTGATTCTTCCTATCCATGATCATGGAATGTTTTCCATTTGTTTGTGTCCTCTCTTATTTCCTTGAGCAGTGGTTTATAGTTGAAGAGGTTCTTCACGTCCCTTGTAAGTTGTATTCCTAGATATTTTATTCTCTTTGTAGCCATTGTGAATGGGAGTTCACTCATGATTTGGCTCTCTGGTTGTCTATTATTGGTATAGACTAATGCTTGCAATTTCTGCACACTGATTTCATATACTGAGACTTTGCAGAAGTTGCTTATCAGCTTCAGGAGAGTTTTGTTTTTTATACATTAATAATAAGTTATTCAAAAAGGAAATTAGGAAAACATTCTCATTTACAATAGCATCCCCCCAAAAAAAGCCATAGAAATAAATTTAACCGAAGAGGTGAAAGACCTATACACTGAACACTATAGAACATTCATGAAAAACTTAACAAGATACTGAAAAATGGAAAGATATCCTGTCATCATGGATTGGAGGGATTAATATTGTCAAAATAACCATACTACTCAAAGCAGTCTATAGGTTGAATGCAATATTTTATCAAAATTCCAATGATATTTTTCACAAAGAGAAAAACAATTCTAAAATTCATGTGGAACCACAAAAGACCCTGAATAGCCAAAGCAATCTTGAGCAAAAAGAGCAAAGCTTATAACTTCATACTACCTGATCTTGAACTATACTGTGAAGCTTTGATAATCAAAATAGTATGGTTCTGGCATAAAAACACATACACAACAACCAACAAAGCAGAATAGAGAACCCAGAAATAAACCTAAGCATGGATGGGCAACTAATCTTCGGTAAGGGCACTAAGAAGACACCATAATAAAAGGGTAGCCTCTTCAATAAATGGTATGGGAAAACAATAAATCATATTAAGAAACTGAATTTCCATACACAAAGGAATAAAATTGGATCTTTATCCTACACTATACACACACACACATAATAAAAAACCTCAAAATGAATTAAAGACCTAAATGTAAGACTCAAACTATAAAATTCTTAAGAGAAAACATAGGAGAAAAGCTCCTGAACATTGATCTTGGCAATTATGTTTTGCATAGGACACACAAAGCACAGCCAACAAAGGCAAAAATAAACAAATGAGACAACATCAAACCAAAAAGTTTCCTCACAGAATAGGAAGCCGTCAACAAAATGCAAAGGCAGCCTACAGATTGGGAGGAATTATTTGCAAATCATATTATCTAAGCAAGGCTAGCACTCAAAATATATATTTTTTAAAAATCATACAATTAAATAGCTAAAAAAAACCCCAAAGAATAACCAATTAAAAATGGGCAAAGGCCCTGAATAGAAATTTCTCCAAAGAAGACATAAAAATGGACAACATATATATGAAAATGTGTTCAACATCACTAATCATCAGGGAAATTCATAACAAAACTATGAGATATCTCATACCTGTTAGAATAGCTTTTATCAAAAGACAAGAAGTAACAAGTGTCGATGAAGGTATGGAGGAAGGGAACCATCATACACTATTGGTGGAAATGTAGATTGATGCAACCACTGTGATAAACAGTAAGGCGGTTCCTAAAGAAATTAAAAACAGAACTAGCATAAGACCCAGCAATATCCCTCTTCTGTATAAATACACAAAAAGTATTTACTTCTGTGTGGATACCCAAAGGAAATAAAACAAATATGTAGAAGAGAAATCTGCATTTATGTTCCTTGCCACATTATCCAAGAGAGGCAATATATGGAAGAAAAGTGTCGATCAATGGTTGAATAATGAAATTGTGTGTGTGTGTGTGTGTGTGTGTGCACGTGTGCGCGCACATGCATGTGTACATGCTCTTTGGTGCTCTTGCTAAAAATTAGTTAGCCTTATATGCTTGGGTTTATTTCTGGGCTCTGTATTCTGTTCCAGTGGTCTGTGTGTCTACTTTTAAGCCAGTACCATACTGTTTTTAATACTATATATATACGTATGGAATAGAATATTCAGCCTTAAGAAAGAAAGAGATCCTGTCATTTACAACAACATAGATGAACCTAGAGGATATTATACTAAGTGACATAATCCACATGCAGAAAGAAAAATAATGCATGGATCTCACTAATATGTGAAATTTTTTTTAAAAGAGAAAATGGTGATGAACAGTGGCAGGCATGGAGAGAAAGTTATGGGAAGATATAGATCAAAGGGTACAAAGCTAAAGTTTTATAGGATTAATAAATCCAGAGACTTAGTGTACAACATGAGGACTATAATTACTTATATAGTATTGTATGCAGGCAAGTTGTCAAGAGAGTAGATTGTAGGTACTCTCACCACAAAAGAGTACAGCGCACACACAATACATTAACCTGCTTGTCTGTAGTAATCACACAATGTATATGTGTATCAAAACATCATGTTGTAAACCTTAAATATATACAAAACACATTAAATCACCTCCTGATTAATAACTGGGTACAACAATGTCTTACTCGGCTATCATCAGGAGCCCTGGTCCATTCTGGCTGCCTTCTCTCTACTCTGCTCTGTACTGCTCACGTTCTTCTACACCACCTGCTCTACTGAAAGAACCCATACTTTCCATGTTTGTTCCAAATGGTCTTTAAGGACATGGTGTGATAACTGACAAAAGAAGCAAAAGCGATTTACAAATAAACTGAGCAGAATTAACTCAAATAACAGTGTCGTCATTAAATAACTTAAAGATATTATGTAAAGATGAAAGAGCTCTTCACAACTACCAATGTGTGCTCAGAGTCCAATGTCTTCACCACATAGTATCCCTCTTATATGCTCCATATATTGTATATCTCCCACTTATGCTTCTTTGATCTGTGGTGTTTGTGTGTACAAATGGGTGTGTGAGCACAATGAACACATACCTGTTAGTGGCCCTATGTGCACAGAAGCCCCATTCTTACTAACTGGCTAATCTTAGTCAAGTCTTTTAAATTTAGTTTCCTTACCTAGAAAATGCAGATAACAACACTTAACTTGGTTATGAAGGGTGGTTGTAAGACCAGAATGCAATGATAATTATGTAATAATTGTAGTACATGAAATACCTTAATAACAAAAGTTATTAACAATAAACAAACACCGAGAATATGCTAATTCCCTTCTCTTTGTCTTTCTGATTGGTGAGAGAGGCAAATCAAACATCAGTCTTTGCCTCATTCTTGGTAAAAAAGAACCAAAGTTTGACATTGACCTTCACCATGGGGTAATTCAAAAAGTATGAATGGGACTGTAGAAATGCCAAATCTTCCATGGGGCAAACTGTCTTTTGCCTGCATGGCACACACACTTTAAAAGAATATAATGTTCTAAAATGCCACTTTTCACCTCCATTGTCAATTCTGAATATTTGTTGCCCTCAGAAATGGAAACAGACCAGTGGAGTCATTCCCATCTATCCATTCATCTTATTAGTAATGAATTTGTGAGAGGAACCTGGCTGGAGTTTAGCAAAGGCAAAGCTCAATTCAGCTTCTGAAGGCCAGGAAGAAAGTCCAGAACAGTGGCACTCAGACCCTCTTATCCATTCTGCCCCACACCGTGGTTCATGTCACCTAATGCTGTCTATCTGGAGCACACACAGGGTGAAAGCCTTCATAGGATTCATCTGTGTCTTGGAACATACATGGGACTTTGATAGAAATGGCAGAAAAGGCCATTTCTATCTAAGTAGGCAAGAAAAAAGGTCTAGAGGAATAAGAAAATAAGCAAGTACCAGAAGACAGATATTAGATTAATACAACAGTAACACGTGTTGCAGGGGAGCTAAGTTTATATAAAGCAGTGAAGAAATAGAATAGCTATTCTGAAAAAGAAATACAAAATTGAAGAAATAACACTACTGAATTTTAAGACGTATTATAAAGTTATAGTAAACAAATCAGAATATATAGTAATTAAATCAAATCAGTAAAGCTTTGACATTAGCAAAGAGACACACAGAATAATGGAAGAAAATGTAGCATCAAGAAATATATCCATACAAATGTGGCTATTGAACCTTAACTGAGGACAAAAGTAATTCAGTTGAGAAAGGATAATCTTTTCAATAAATAGTATTAGAATAATTGGGTATATGCAAGAAATAGACTTTAAACTTGACCTAAACCTCACACATTTTATAAAGGTTAACTAAAAATAAATCATGATTGTAACTATAAAAGAAAACTATGCAACTTTTAGAAAAAAGAAACGCAAAAGAAAATCTTCAAGACCTGGGGTTTGGAAGAAAAGAAAAGAAGGGAGAGAAGGAGAAAGGGAGGAAGGGGAGAAAAGGAAGGTGGAAAGGAGGAAGGAAGAAAGAAAGGCAGGCAGGCAGGCTGGACAAAATTTATGTGACTTTCATGAAATTACAAACAGCTAATACTGCTGATAAATAAGGAGCTATTAAAAACTCGTAAGATAAAAAGACTAACAGCTTATACAGAACAGTAATGGATGTGAAAACCCCGTTTACAGAAAAGGAATTACATATGACCTTTAAGTAATAAAATGCTACTTCTCACTCATAATAAAAAGACACAAAAATTACATTGAGATCTAATTTTCACCTGTCAAAATGCCAAGAATATAGAAACATCGTCATAAAATATTTTTTTTTTTTTTTTTGAGATGGAGTTTTACTCTTGTTACCCAGGCTGGAGTGCAATGGCGCGATCTCGGCTCACCGCAACTTCTGCCTCCTGGGTTCAGGCAATTCTCCTGCCTCAGCCTCCTGAGTATCTGGGATTACAGGCACACACCACCATGCCCAGCTAATTTTTTTGTATTTTTAGTAGAGACGGGGTTTCACCTTGTTGACCAGGATGGTCTGGATCTCTAGACCTGTGATCCACCCGCCTTGGCCTCCCAAAGTGCTGGGATGACAGACGTGAGCCACTGCGCCCAGCCCATAAAATACTTTTGAAGATGCTGAATTAAACAAGAACCCTCACACACTGCTTGTAAGAACATTCTTGGAAAAATGCCTTTGAAGAGCAATTTGATAATACCTATCAGAACTACAAATAAATGTGCTTTTTGACCTAGCAATTTTACTTTTGCAAATATATTCAACATATATTCCACACATACATGTACACATTTGCAGCATAATTCACAATTTAAATAATTGGAATGAATCACTATCTATCAAGTGGCACTGGTTCAATTAATTACAGTATATCTCCGTAATGGAATATTATACAGCTATGACAAAGAAAGAGGAAGCTCTTCATACCAGCATCCATAATCCAACCTCTTAGTCTTCATAGCCTGTGAGGCCACTGTAGGCTTAGCCTTACTAGTTCGGGCATAGAATGATTTCTAAAACCTCAACTTAAAAAAAGATCTAGGTACAGAACAGCGTGTACAATATGCTATGTTTTATGAGTAAGAGTCGAGAAAGATGTTTTATGTGCTTGTATATGCATTAAGCAGTTCAAGAATATATATAAGAAACTAAAAACAGTGGCTCTCTCAGTAACAGTGGGGAAATTTGGAAGATCAGTGACAGAACAGGAGAGAAACTTTGTATTGTTTCCTGTCATTTAGAAATATATGAACCATATGAATACTTTACTGAAAGTAAAAATAAATGATTCATAATTTTCTCAAAGTTTCCATAAATTAGCTGAGTTGTGTAGTCACTCATTTACCCAAACCACAGATATTTTAAGGTAAAATGTATATATTCCTATAGAAGACGAGAAATAAATTGGTCATGGGTATCAGCCTATCTCTTTCAAACTCAGAATTGAAAGCCTTAAGCTATGGGAATAAAATATCTAAACATTATTGACATTTTTACACAAACTCATACTTGTACTTTTGCTAAGACTTTGATCCTCAACTTCTGTTCCTGAGCACCAAGAGTTAACAGAAGTTCCTCATGGCCACTAGTGGATGGGCTTAGTCCTATGAATAATGCAGCCGAAGAGGCCTTGCTGTCTTCATCTCACTCTTCGACTAAGCCAGCTGCTGGCTTTAGCTGTCATTTTCAAGGACCACAAGATCAGTGAGGATTATGTACTCTGGACTTCTTGCTAATAGCAGTAAGAATCAATAAAAATGATTGGTCATGTAGCATAATATATCTTGGAATAATAAGAAGTTTCCCATTTGGTAACAGCTTGATTTTGAAACTCTGGTTTTTCATGGAGCTTGTTGAGATGTATCTCAGGAGCTGTCTTCTTGGATGACCAAATATGTCATGGGTCAGAGAGACAAGGATTTATTTTAATATATCACAGACACTGAATGATGCTTTGGCACTGCGGTTCATAATAAGCAGCTGTTTGCCGCGGCACTGCCTGCATTCCTAATGGGGGCCGTCATTGGGTTTCAGAGCTGGTTGCAAAGTAGGTGTTGGTGAATACAGATTTTGAAGTAGAAGACTTCCATCTGCCTTTAAAACTTTTCAAAAAAATTATACATTCATTATCCTTGCCCAAACAGTAGGTTCACAAATAAAAGCTGCTGTTTTATTTTTGAACAAGTAAAATAGAAATAAATAGACTTATTTTTCCAACATTCTGTTACTAGAAAAATTTTCCTCAGTTTGCTTAGCCAGCTTTTCCCAGTCTCTACCTCATTCCCAGTTTGCGTGTATGAGGAAGCCCTTAGAGAAATCAAAAGCCCTTGGTGAATTCAAAAGAGCAGAAGATCTCTGTTTGAATTCTGACTGTGTGCTTAGTAACACTGCAATCCTTGGGCAAGTTGCTTACCTTTGAGCTAAGTTTCCTCGTATAAAGAAATAGTTATAAGATTGCTTTGTAGGGTAGATCTGAGGATAAGAAAAATGTATATTAAAGGTGGCTATTACATCAAAAACATTAAAAAATATATCAGTTATTATTTTTTCAAGGGTCATAACTTCCAGTTTTTGCAAACCAGTGAAGGTCTAGGAGAGTCCTAGGAAATAGGTGAGCTAACCCTTCTGGCAGGACATTCCCTCTTTCTCTTAATTAGGTGAAGATACAATAGACTCCAGAATGGTCACTTTATTTTCTCTAGGTGGCCCGGTGAGTGACATTAATATTAAATGGGAAAGTGTCATTCTTATTCAAGACTTTTTCAATGTAAAAGAAGCTTCCTGTTAGTTTTCTTAAACTTAGACTCCAGTATACTCAAATCAACAACTCTCCAATCAGTTTCATCTCAATCTCAGACCCTTGCATTAATGGTGAAAAAGACAGACATGATCCTTGTCCTTGTGAATCCTAAAATTTAATGAGTTTTAGGTAAAAAATAAGCAGGCAATTAAAAATGGTGTGATACATGCTACAATAGGGGATCTACAGAATGCTGTATCAACAAAAACCCAGACCTTGGCAGAGCAAAGGGGAATAGTCAGACAAGGCTAGCTCCAGAGATCGAAAAGGTAAATAAAGCTAGCCAGGGTAACATGGTACATGGTGTTCAGGTGGGGAACAGACAGAAGAAACACCAGTGGGTGTTGACTGGTGAAAAAATGAAGGGGCTGACGTTGAGCTATGAGCATACCCTGCAGGGTCTTCTGAGTAAAGGTTTTGTACATTATCCAAAGAGAAAAGGGAAGATTTCCATGTGCTTTAAGCAGGGGTGAGCACAGTCAGATCTGCGTTTTAGAAGTATCACTGTGACTGTAGGCTGAATAATGGATTCAAGGTAATCAGAACAAAGAGAGTAAGCCACTAGGAAGCGGTCGCAGTAGGACAAGTGAGAGATGACGTTTTTCTAGAGAAGTAGCAATAGGACCTTGAAATAGAAAGGATTTTCTGGTTAATAACCCCACATTGTACATAAATCTTAGCAAATTTTATCAGTTAAAGTAAACTGGTAAAAATTTCAACTAATTGCACACTTTGTGAGTTTAGTTTCAACTGGCAAAGCATTCTTACACAAATAGGCTCTAGCCATGGAATCATTGATTTAAAAAATCTGCAGGGACTGGCATGTATACAAAGCACTCTGGACTTAAAAAGCTGACACTGCCATCGTTGGTCAGGTAGAGCAAATACAACAAATAGAAAAATAATGGGAATTGAAGGTATATGTCTTCTATAGCATAAAAAAATTCAACAAATACTGGCCAAATAAAGTTTAAAAATAAATCAATGGTGATAGCTCACTTTAGGCCTTAAAGACTGAGGGTGGGAGGGCAGTTCTGAGGGGATCTTATTTCTGCAGCTTCACTCACAGAGTCTCCTCAAGGTAGATGTTCATGTATTGCTCACTCACATCATATCATATTCATATCCACGTTGAGGAGACTCCGAGTGAAGACGCAGAGATAGGAAAATGGAAATTGTGTTCTGGGAACATGAAACAGTTCCACTCAGTGAAGCATATACTTTCTTCTCAGGGAGAGGCTGTAGTTAAAAAAATGGTAGCAAAGAACAAACAAAAAGATGTCGTGAAGAATAACAACATGTAGATAAGAGAACGCAAACGTTTGGAAGATGGATATTTTGAAATTCTTTCAAAAAGAGGAAAACATTGGAGGTTCTAGGTAAAAAAGTAGATAAGCCAGAGTCAGACCCATTGACTTTATTGGTTAATTTCTTGTCTTCAGTCTCTTCCATGCTTTATGTTCTGCTACGCATGTGTGTGTATGCACACACACACACATACTGCAGAGGACTGGCCAGTCTGTAAAGCAAACCTTCCTTTTAGGAATTTGGAGCCCTCCATGCAAATCCTTATGCCAAGTTCCTTTTCATCTTGTGCTCTTTCTTGTCTTTTTCTTTTCTCACAGATGCTTCATTTCAAACCTCTCCATACTTTCTCTCCTATTGTGTGGTTTGCATCTCTCTTACCATGCTGGCAGTTTCTGGTCAGACATGAATCTGCCATCAGGCACAGCTGGCACATTCTACAGAGCTTGTCCTTTTCTGCCACTCCTTCTGACCCCAGCGCCATTCAGAGACCAGTATGTACAAGCACAGGCTTCACCCTCTACCATCCAGAACAAAAGAAGCTGCATTCCATATAGAGGTGACAACTGTTATTAACTAGGAATAATAAGAACTGGATATTTTCTCCTTGGGAAACCCTGGCTTTTAAGCAAAAAGACTGTTATACTTCTAATTCTGTTAAAGATCATCCTTCAGAAGCCAAAACAACTATGCCACGTATGGTGTTTGGTGACTCTTCCAAATGTCTCAGAACAATCTCTGAGCATTGTTGCAGTAAGTTCTTAATTTATGGAGCTCTAAACAGCAGGAGATGGAATTTTAACTCTGCCAGCCATGGTCATTGGTTGCACAGGGCCTGGTCTGGAGCAACTCTATCACATGGAGACTAGGGTTTCATCTATCCTCACCTCCAGCCCACCCCCACCACACACCCATATCCAATAACCACATTAGAAGAGGAGAAAATCCTTATGATACACAGATATGGTAGAAGAGGGACTTAGTAAGTTTTGACCTTATTAAAATAAAAAGCTATACAGTAATTTTTTTCTGGTCCACATGTTGGAATAGAGCTTTACAATTCCCATCAGTTCAGCAAATAATTCACAATGTGCCAGGCCTGAAAAATCCCTAACAATCGGGAAATACATAATCTCTTTTCTTGTTGACCTTATAATCATGTAAGGAAAATGGTAAATGGGACAAAATGATACTCTATTATGACAAGCACTCTGATAGATGTGCTATGGGAGCAGAGGAAGAGCATCCTTTCATAAGTAAGTAGCACAGATGCATAGAGGCTTGGAGCATAGGTAGATAGATAGAAAGGGTTAGAATCCCAGCTGGAGCACGTCCTAGTCCTGCAACCTTGGGCATGTTACTCAACCTCTCTGTGCCTCAGTTTTTTACCTGTAAAGTGGAGATAAGAAAATATCTGCCTCATGGGATAGATGTGAGGATTAAATGAGAAACTGCATGAAGAGCAACTGGCACAAGGCATGGCATATAGACAATGATCAGTAAATGTTGACTAATATATGATCTTTATTATTTGCACTCTTAACAAATACCCATTTAGTATTGTTTCAAGCACATCAGACCCCTTCTTGGGTCCTAAACATGCTCTGTTCTCATGCATTTCTTCACATTGTTCTCTCGATCTATTTGCCCTTCCTTTTTCACTGCACATATTAAAACTCGACCCATCAGTATTAGTTTCCCATGACTGCTGTAACAAATTGCCACAAACCGAGTGGCTTAAAACAACAGAAGTTTATTCTATCATGGCTCTGGAGGCCAGAATTATGATATTCAGGTTATTGGCAGGGCTATGTTCCCTCTGGGGGATGAAGGGGAGTATCCGTTTTTGCCTCTTCCAGGTTCTAATGACTGGCCACATGGCTTGGCTACTGTCCCTGCCTCTCCAATCTCTGCCTCTGTAGTCACAGTGCCTTCTCTTATCTACTTAAATATTTTTCTGTCTTATTCTAATAAGGATAGTTGCTATTGGATTTAAGAGGGCCCACCCTGAAAATCCAGGATAAACTCCTTCTCCCCAAATCTTTTTTGCTCTCAAAATCTTTTGGCATGTAAGGTAATATTTACTCTTTACATATATAAGGTAATATCCATAGGTTCTGGGTTCTGGGGATTAGCACATGGACCTACCTTTCGTGACCACGATTTAGCACTATGGACCATCTCTTAAGAACCAAATTAATGTCCCTTTCAGCATGAAGCCTTCCCTGACAGTATCCAGCTCAAAGTAGTCCTTCTACAACCTGAGACTCCGTAACACTATTTTTACATCTATTAACACCTTCTTATTCTCTAACCCCTTAAGATAGTTTTCTGCAAATCTAATTTTTCCTATCAGACTGCTTCCTATAAAGATAGCTAGACCAAAGGACCTTTACTTATTCTTCCAAACTGAAGAATGTACATTTTTCTACTTTAAGTTTTTTGACTTTAGGGACTATGATGTTTTAACACTGTTTGCCTACTGATGTCTACTAAACTCTTCAGCAAATAATACACTAAAGTAAATCTTTGTCTCATGGATGGATCACAGGATAGAAGTATGCATGGATGATTGATGTTTTTCAGCTTTTAAAAGTAGTTTTGCTTCAGAAGCATACAGAAGCAAATATGTTTCACCAAAATATTTGAAACACTGGCCCTGTGAAGATTCTGTCTGAACAGCTTTCTAACATTAGGCGGCAGTGTTTTGATTCGGAATTATTTCTTCACATATCCTCCAGAGCAGGGGATAAGTCACTTGTATAGCATTTTCTCATCATATCATGAAAAGAAGAGAAAGCATGTTCTTCTTCACAGCAGCTGGAGACTCTTTCTTGGTAAATGCCAATGAACATGCTAGGCTTTGGCTTGTAGTTAGGAAAATCCACTTTGCAGTTGGCAGGACACAAAACCAAATTACAGAATTTGTCATGCTGCCCTGCTGGCTTCTAATTATCAATGATCATGCTGAAGTCTGGAGGGTAAAGTGTAGTTATAAAGTACAGCAATAAAAGTGTCCTAGGTTGGACCATCATTTTGTAATGGGCAAGCAGTGACTGATAAGACAGGCTACATCACAGTCCATCTGCAGTCTACTGCAAAGACGTGTCTGGCTTCAACATCGGGCTCGGGCTACTCTCAAACTTGACCTTTTGTCTGAACAGCTGGAAGGTACATGGGCTTATGGTGCTATGCTCCAGCTTCATTTTCACTCCATAAGCTCGTCTGAATAAAACTAAATATGCAGATTCACATCCATCTGCTAACCAAAACCTCCTCACCATTGAAGGACTGTCTCAACACTGCCTAGCATTTATCTTTAGGCATGTGAAACTTCATCAGGGGATGTGGAAACACCAGGGAGGGAAGCCTTACTGGAATTCTAGGAGATCCATATGGACCAAAGGGAGCTTAAAGCTGGAGTATCTTACTATGAATATCAGAAGGAAGGCAACAAAAGCCAAAACACAGAAATAGCTTGGATTTCCTCCAGCACACATGTGCAGATACCTGCCTGCTAGGATGCACAGCGTCAAAAACCAGAGTTCCAGCACGATCTCTAGGCTCAACCCAAAGCTTTAGATATAATTCCCCTTCCTCTCTCACTTTGTTTTTGGATTATTGTTTTTCAGTATGTGTTAAGTGGTGGTCGATATTATTATAGCCTATTTTATGGCTTTTTATGCAATCATTATTTTGGAAATAAGAAGTATGTAGGAACACAGGTAAATAAATACAGAAACAAATAAAAAGAACATAAACTGTTTATCAAATATTAAAATGTGGGAAAATTACATTTAAAAAAAAAGAAAGACAGATTTGCCTGCTAGGAAAAGTAGTGTCCTTGGCTTGGAAAAAATGGGGTATAGTTCAACTTTACCAGTAACTGTAGGTCCTTAAATAAGTCACTCTTTTGCTGCATGATTTGTGTTTTATTTGGCCATTTAGGAAACACATTCAAGCATCTTCTATGCGCCAAGAACTTTGCTAGAAAACATCAGAAATGTTAACATTTTCTGGAGATCAAGGAAAGAAATTCAGCCCTCTGCAGGCATGATTTCATTCGATGTCACACCAGTTTAATTAAATCAGTGTTATAATCACTCCATTTTATAGATGGGGAAACTAGTATTAAAGAGTTTGCACAGTGGTAAGCTGTGAAACTATAATTCAAGTCAGACTCTCTGACACGAACACAACGGACTGCTTCCAAGGAGTCCAGGATACAGAAAATTACAGCCCTGCTTCAGACAATAATTACACACACACACACACACACACACACACACACACAAAAAAAAAACACTCAGAAAAGAAACCCAAAGGAACAAGCTTTTGAAAGCATATTTTAGTAAAATGGAAGAAGAGAGACTAGAAAAAATGTGCAACGAAAAGGAAGAGGAAATGAAACTTATAAAGATAATGGTATCTGAAAAGTCAATTAGAAATTTCACTCTAGATGCTGAATGTTTTTCCCATATGTGTAATGACTGCCCTTTTATTGCCTAGGTCTATGCATGATCTCCTCTGGTACCAGTAAGAAATTTCCTAAAATATTCTTGATTATAGCATGCCGCTGACCTGAACACAGCTCTGAAAATGTACTCTGGCCTTCAAAAGAGGAGATGTTTGACAGCTTTGCCTTAACTGTGTGACAGGTATATATTCAAGATTTGCATCAGAATATTTGTACTTTTCATTGGGAACAGATGGACTGTCAGTTTTACATGAAAATGAACCCAAGCATAGCAGTCAGCAGGAGAGAGTTGAGAGTAAAGAAAGCAAGTCCCAAAGAAGCCTGGGAAGCGGTGAGCCCTGGAGCGAAGGGAAGGTGCATTCACTGGGCACATTCCTTCATCTCAACTGATTGTTGGTTTAAAATGTAAAGTTAGCTTGATACACAAGACCAGAAACTTTTTTTAGAAATGACTTCTCACATTGATTTTGTATCCTGAGACTTGGCTGAAGTTGCTTATCAGTTTCAGGAGATTTTGGGCTGAGACGATGGGGTCTTCCAGATATACAATCATGTATCTGCAAATAGAGACAACTGGACACAGGGAGGGCAGCATCACACACTGGGGTCTGTCAGGGGGAAATAGCGGAGGGACAGTGTGGGGTGGGGAGTTGGCGAGAGATAGCATGGGGAGAAATGCCAAATATAGGTGATGGGGAGGAAGGCAGCAAATCACACTGCCATGTGTGTACCTATGCAACAATCTTGCATTTTCTTCACATGTACCCCAAACCTGAAGTGCAATAAAAAAATTCTTTTAAATAAATAAAATAATCAATAGAAAGATAAATAAATCAATCAATAAATTAAAAAAATTAAAAATGACCTATCACTTAAGGACCAATTTGATGATCACCTCCACACCACTGCCTTTGCTGACTAAAAATAGATTTGTACATTTTATTAAAGCACTTATATTAGTCATTGCATTTAATTCTATATTTGCACTCTGCCTGCTCAGATGGAACACAAACCCCTGGTGCAAGGATGTTACGATAAAAAGAATATGGGTGCTGAAATCAGAAAGAATCATCCAGAATCAGAAACGAAAGTGACAGAGTTAAGTTAATTAACCTTGTAAGCCTTTTTTTCTTCATCTGCCAATTGGAGGTGATAATAATACCTACTTATTAGAAGTCATGTGAGGAGACACTGAGAAAATAAATGGAAAATATTAACACAGTTCTAGTCACACAACAAAGCTGAAATGTGGAAGTATTTTTTATTAGTCTCATGTCCCTGATGCCAAATCAAAATGCTGATAATTAAGTGGATGAATACTATTTAGTTTATGGCTTATAATTAGAATAATCAATATAATAAAACCACAGAAACCACTGAAAATAACTAGAATTATCTGTGAGAAACGATGAGGGTACAGATGAAAACTGTCCTAAAAGATTTTCCATGTCCTGTTCCTTTTATGTCTGTCTGCCAAGGGTACTGAAGTGAAATAGGAGTCCAGACCCCTGTTCCCAGGCATCCAATGCATTCATAATAGTCTCCTTTATCTCCAGGGTCCTAAATTAAGGTAAGCACTTACTAGCAAGTTCCATAGGCTCTAGACTGCTCTGGGATGGCTTTGCGACTTACAGCAAATTATTCTGTTTCTGTATCTCCAAAAGAGTAACAATAAACCTACTTATAAGAATCTCCTTAGGATTACATTTGAAAATATGAATAAAGTAACTCCATAAAGTATACTAGAAATGCAATTTTTTTCTCCCTTTTTTTCACCCTCCTTACCCTTCTGATAAAGTGTCCTGATAATAAAAAAACTAGAATGATAGTTTCAGCCACAACAAGGTGTCAGTGACTAAAGTCAGAGCTTTTCCTCTGCTATTCCCAGCCTCTTTGGCTCACGTTTTCCCACGGCCAGGACCTCTTAATTCCCACATGCTGGTTTAGACTTGCTCCTGCCCCTGGGAGTGCCTTACTTTCATGCCACAGGCATTTAAACACCTTCCTCCCAACATGGGCAGGAGAGAGGAAAAGAAATCATTCACAAATCCAGCCATCCATTCACTCATGTCATCATTTAGTAAACATTTAATGAACAGATATCATGTGCCAGGCTCTGAACTAAGCACTAGAGACACGAAGACAACAACAAATCATAATGATAATACATGGTCCATGCCCTCATATTGCTCATAATTTAGTGAGGGAGACAGAAATATAAACAGATCACTCCAACACAGCCTGATGAGTACAATGCAAGATGCAGAAATAAGCTACAGTGGAGAGATGCTTGAGTGTCATTAAGGAAAAGAAGCAGCTCATGTATCTTCATCTCAAGTGCTAGTTCTGGTTTTTTAATTACCTTTCTTGGCAACCCAGTGTCTCCAGGGTGGGAGTCCTGCTTTGCCCTAGTCAACAGCTCTCTCAGAGATCCAAGTCCTTTCTTTGCACCCAAGTCAATGATCAGGGCCCACACTATGTTTATAGGATGCTCTGATGTTCTTACCCCTGCCTGGATTCCTGAGGTTGCCTCCCAGGTGACCCATGAGCCCACTGGGCACATGTCTCGGCTCTGCAGCATTCTCTGAGTTACCTTGGAATTGCATGCATGCTGTCTTGCCAAACTAGAATTCCTCTCTGCACCTAGAGGTGAGTCTCCTCTGTCCTCCCAACCTCCAGTCACACCTTAACCACTTTTCCAGATGATCCTTATGATTGCTGAACTCTGAGAGCCACAAGGGAAGAAGATAAGTGACACTTCTACCTGTAGCTAGAAGAGAAAGGCTCTCTGAGATTCCTTCCCATGACTTTTTCTTTCACCATATTGGTGAGAGAAGGCATTCAGGCCCCATAATTAAGTACCAAACACTGTGGTCAACATTGAGATTTAACGGTGAGTGAAGGCACAGCCCATGGGACTCCCTGTGGTCACATATGTGACCCATACCCTAGAGCAGTTTTCCCTAAGTGTGAACATTGATAGGGTTGGAGGAATAGGTGTATGTTTGTCTTCCGTGTCCCATGGATCCAAAAACTGCTATGTCTGCAAAGGTCTCACTATCTGAAGGTAATAAAATTAAGTTAGTGCCAATAGCCAGGTAGGTCCCTTTCCTGTCTTAATTTTCTTTGATTCTCACAGTTCCTTATGAGAGCCATACATTAAACATAATTAAATTAAAAACACACTTTTAAGAACAATTGAGATAAGGGCTAAAAATAAAAAGTAGCTACAATATGCCAGGAATTGTTCTGCATATGAAGTCCAAGGAAAGTAAATTAGAGACAATTTCTGCTTTAAGTGGCTCACAGGATGGAAAGAAAATAGTATTAAAATTACCATAAAATATAAATTATAAAATGCTTTATGTTCAAGTGATTGATTGATTGATTCTGCACGTGAAGGATGATTTTACATGTGCCTAGAATTAAACCTGAAAACACTGAATTCCACGTTTTATATGCTATTGATTTTGAATTGTAGACTCCTGTCACCTCCACTTAACTATCAGACTGACAACATTCTTGACGTATCTCAATAGTGAAGCATTTTTCAAGAAAGGTACGTTGCAATGCCTTCACATACCTGATGAAAAGAGGGGATTATGCAGTTATATAATAACAGCCTCCACTCACTGGTCTTAACCTTATGCTGAGCATCATGCCAAGACACAGAGTATTATAAATAATTCTCACAAGTGTCCTATAAAGTTAGCAATATTATTATCACCAGTTTTCAGATGAAGAAACTGAGTTTTAGAGACAATGTTTAACTTGCTAGATCAAGTGCCAGGCAGTGACAGAACTGTGATTTGAACCCCTATTGCTCTCACCCCAGCTGCCAAAATATTTTCTGCTATGGCATGCCACCTTGAATAAACTTTATTCTTTCTAAATTTTGTGTTTTTTTATTTTGGTAGGATTTTTCTGAGTCCCTTACATTCACATTTATTGCATGCTTACTCATGCCAGATGCTGTGCTGTGGATACTAATGAAAACGAAACCTTCATCCATAAAGGAATGTAATCTTACTGCACCTTGTGATTAGAAAATCTGGTGCTATTAATTATCACGTGTTCCATAGCCTGTCTTTCATTTAATATATTATACCCATATATACCAGACACTAGTGGATTTGATCTCAAGGGGCTCCTAGTCTAGTAGAGGGGAAAAAAAACATTTTAAGCAAACATAATTAATACAATGAATATAATATTAGAGATATGAAAGAGGTGCTATGCAAACTCAGGTGGGTGGGAGAGGTCAGAGAGGACTTCTTGGAAGAGGAATGGAATCCTGCATGAATTCCAGAGGGTGAGCAGAATCAGGGTAAAGAGTGGATTGTGAGAACACTTGAGGCAAAAAGGCTACAATGTTTCTTCCTGAATCAGAAGAGGAACCACAGTTTCTTCCTGAATCAGAAGGGGAACCACACCTAGATCAACATTAATTTTCCTAACTCATTATGCAAGCACTAAGCACAGGGCTGTGCCAGAACACTGGCGCTAGCATTAGGCAGACCCTATTTCAAAACTGGCACTCTCTAATCCCTCACCTATAAAATGGGGATAATACCTATTGTGAGACATGAATAAAATAACGCATAGCCACACACTTTAACAGTGGTAAGCATTATTCATGTTGTTATTGGCACGGCTGTAGCACAGAGTGACAGAGTAGATCTGTCCATTACCATCTGATTAGGGGCTTCTATTATACGTTGTTTCGAGCTATAAAATACTGTTGCAGAATCTCCCTCATAGTCTCAGAGGGAGGATATGGATCAATGCTGTTTATGGTATGAGAGCTGTAATTCTCCTGTGATCAGGCCAGACACATCTATGAACAACATATACAGGAGAAAGCAGCAACTGACATCCATTTTTGCTTTGTTTTTGAAGAATGGTAATGGCCTCAGCTTCCTTCCTTCCTCTTAGTGAGCTTGAGCAGAACAAAAACAGAATTTATTTTATTGTACTGCCAACACTTCATTTCATTTCCCTGGAATAATTCTCTGGGTATCTCCTTGGCTGTTTCTTATTTGTCAGTCCTTTCCCAGTGCAGCTTAGGAGATCTTAGAGGAGAGATGCTGAATCAATAATTGAGCTTTATGTGGGTCCTGGAAAAGCCCTGAGTACACAGCAGTGAGTTTATGCAGAGTCCAGAGCTGCCTTGAATGTAGCCCTGTCCAACTGGGTTAATGTCTGACCTAGAAGTGAAGCCTGGGTACAAAGCTACTTCCTGTGTTTTGGTCAGGGCCCCAGAAGAGTCCGGGACATCTAGCTTTCAGAGGCTACGATATGGCTGTCTGAGGTCCACAACCACCACCTCCATACCCCACAGACACTTGGAATTACCTTCTTAGTTACCAGCTCTGAAATGGGTATCAATGAGCCTGAGGGCTAGTCTCAGCTTTGCTGTGTGACTTTAAGCAAATCACTGACTTCTCTTGTCTTTATCTTCCCAATTAGGCTAGTTTCCAAAGTTATTTCTAGCTTCATGCTATCTAGAAAAACCAATGTGCTCTTGTTTTACATTTTAATAACAGGGTACTCGTCCAGTCAGCTCATCATGCATTCCATCCATAAACATTTATTGTACATATACCTCTGCTGGGCACTCTGCTAGGGATACTACCGAAAACAAAACTACTGCATGATGTTTTCACTCTTATAGTCTTTGCCCTTCTTGCTGTCTTGTCAATGATTCAGACACCAACATAATCACATAATTGCAAATTTTAAGAGACTTAATAATTGGCAAGGGGGAAGTAGTGGATAACTCCTTTCTGCCCTTCTCAGAGCAGATCAGTCTTGGAGACCTGTATACAATGTTGAGCACTGAGTTTAAAGACTCATGAAGAAGTTGAGTATGTCTAGATATGAACAACCTGAGGATACTTCATTGAGATGCTGAAACTGGGTCACATAAAGAACTAAGAATAAATAGGCAAAAAAAAGAAGACTTCTGGGAGGGGAGTCAATATTTACAACAAAGAAAAGAAAAGAAAAGAAAAAAACGTACTTCAAATAATGAAAGTCATGTGGAAGAAGGATTAAACTTGTCCTAGATGGTCTCATGAGCTAAAATGATGACCAATGACTGGAGTTTACAGAAAAATAGATTTTTATACAATATAACAAGTATCACAACCTAAATATGCAACAGAACGCTGCTTTAGGAAGTAGTGAATTCTCTGTCACAAAAACTATTGAAACTGAGACTAGAAGGATGACAATACAGGCAGAGCATATTTAACTATGGTGAGCAAATAAAGGAATCAATGCTAAATGTATCAATGCACCCTAGGCCCAGAATACATATTTCAGCTTTGCCCATATAGATGAAAAAATTACTGATAAAATTCCTTTCATTCTGAGAATCTACAATGTTTGTATCTATGATTCTAATAGCCTTGTGCTGGCCCAATAGAGTGCTTTGAAAAGCACACAAAAGGTGCCCATCATAACAGATCTTCCTCACCTGATTGCAATTGAAAAGGACTTCACTTTCTGAATCTGTAAAATAGGAACATTAACACTTATAGGCTGTGTTTTATAAGAATTAAAGGAGATAATATGTGAGAAGTATCCATATTATGAGATTAAATAAATTAATTCATGCAACATATTTGGAATAGTACCTGGCAGGTATTCACTGTAGCTTTGGCAATAGGATTTGTTCCTTTTACACTCTAAAGACCACTTTAGATGAAGGACACATGAACGTGATCATTACATAAACCCTGAGAGAAGAAGCTGGGTGGATAAGGAGCAAACTCTTGAATTCCTGAATCAGTTGGACTGGAGCTAGCTATCTGAATACTCCCAGATCAGAGATGTGTCCATAACATCAGACCCAAAGAAAAATTCCAGGAACTTGGGTTTGGATGAGAATAATTTTTTTTTTAATAAAATAAAGACAGGTTACCAAATAAATCTTCAAATGTTGGTCAGTGTGTGAGCTGAGTGTACTGAGCTAATAAGTACATTTGTTGGTTCTTTTAAAAATGGCTTTCAAATCTTTCTTTCCTCTCCGTGGTACTAGTGCCCTTAGGACAGAGAGAAACAACACAGGTGAAAGCAATGAAGCAGGAGCCAGAGACAGCAGGCAGGATCAAAACAGAAAGCAGAAACTTGACATGATTCCCTAAGGGGTTAGAGTGTAGCTGCAGACCTCATAGGTTCATCCCTTGAGGAAGGAAAGGGAAATGGTGTTAAGCTGGTTCAAACCAATTGTAAAATCTTCCTTTCAGTGCCCCCTCCTGCCTTAGTCCATCCTCCACATCAGAATAATCCTCCAGGAAAACAAAGCTTATGATGTCTACTAAAAACTTCAGTGAGCTCCCCATGCCTATGAAATGTAGCACAAGTACCTTGGCTTGAACCAGCCCAGGTCCCTCTCCTGGGCTTTCAGCATAGGTTATCACGTCCTACTTTCAGCGTAGGTTATCTGTCCTCTGTCATCTGGGCTTCCACACCATGCCAAGGCATTTTGTGGTCTCCCTGCCATTACATGCGCCACTCTGGCCTCCTGATACCACTTTTCTGCCCCACAGATTCACCTCCCCAGCCTGTCCCACACAAATCCATCCTCTTTTTTAAACCCTTCCTTCCTTAAAATCTTGCTATACCACTTGGGAAGCTTTTCTCTAATATTTCCACCACTTGAGCACAAACCCCAAACTCAACAGGGTTCACTTTTTCCCAGAGAACTTTTCGTCACCTCTCTACAGAGTTTTAAGGAAAAGTCAAGTCAAAGTTTCACTCCCCAGATAGACAGTGAAATCTTCAAGCAGAAACTATATTATTATATCCTGAGTGTAGGGAAATTAGTAGGTGCAACTTATTTGTTAAATACATAACTGATCAAACATTCAGCTTGAACTCCATGGAAGCAAACTCTTGCTAAAATGCGATTGCCGGCTTATCTGCCGTAATTCAGAATCTGTCTTATTTGCCCTTCCCTGTTCTTTCTCTACCTCTTTATGTTCTTTATACATTTGTGCATTCATTTCAGCCATACCAGATACTTATTTATTGGTTTGATTTAATTTTTCCCTCCATAGACCTGCTATTCATGGACATCTCATCTGCAAGCCTTATGTTCATAAATATCTGCTGGATGGCTTTCTGGTTGAGGTGACTTCAGCATGTGAAAGGAAACTGTCGACAAAGTCTGCTCAATAAGCTGCATCATTTGCTCACATTCAAACAGGACTGAGAGGTTTCCATCAGTAACAACTCACATTGCATTAAAATATAGATGAAAACACATACAAGTAAAATAACTTCATTTAGACTTAGTAAAATGTAATCCATCTTACAAAAGTATAAAATATTTTCAAAGGTGGACACGTTCAGAAAGAGCTTCTCTGATAGGAATACATCCCTCTGGCAGTTTGCTATTGGGATACAGGAACAGTTAATGTCTACATCTTCATCATTTCATGATTTAATATGCTTAAATGGACAGCTTTATTTCCGTATTTTTTAAATGGGCAGCAACATTCACCAAAGGAAGGAAAAGCCACAGGCACATCCCAGGCCTGAAGGATCACTTGGGTGCTGAGTGCGCCAAGTCTTAATTGCAAGCTCATGTTAATGAGAGAAGCAGGGCAAGCAGGCAGGGGTCGAAGCAGAAGAAAGGAGTGCTTGTACGCCATTCAGACCAACCTCACTCTCACCTAATTTAGAAGTGGAGCTGTTTCTGGCTTCCCTTAGCCCGGATGAGCTGACATGTGGATTCCCTATTAACTGTTGCTGCCTGCGATTTCTGTGATTTAAGAGAGGCGCTGACTATGTTTTTCACCACATTAATAGCAATGAAACATATGATGAAGTGCCATGCTCTTTTCCGGGTCCAGCTGCACTTCCAGCCAGACTCTGTGGATTGAGAGCCCTGCTGGACTGAGAGTTACTCAAACAATTTCTCTCCCTATAGACAGTGAATATTGCATGGCCAGCAGCTCTCTGCCAGCCTGGGGCATGGAGTCCCAGTCATGACCACACTGGTGACTGGGAGAGAGATAAACACAGGCTTTGCAAGCCACTAGGTGGATTTTCCAGGAAGACAGAAGCATTGTTGTAATTCCTAGCCTCACTAACCTGTTTTTTTTTTTCTTAATGTTAGGTTTTAAGGAAGACTGTGGCTATGGTGGCTTCAAATCACTCCTGAGGCTTTAGAAGAGTATAATTGCAGTTCTGAGAAGAATCTGAGGCCTCCAGGGGACTTGCCAGTAGTGGCGCCAATGTTTAACAGCACTAGCCCAGTGAAAAGACAGAGAGAAAAGATCAGAAGAGAATGGTTACAGGCATTCGCAGGGGTTTTCTCATGTTCCTCTTGTTTCTCATGTATAAACAATTCTTTATGATTTCTGGATATTGCAATGAATGAGGCCTGTGTAAGAGTTTGTATTTTTTCTTTTAATTTTTTTGGTTTTGGTTTTTTTTTTTTAAGAAAATGTTCTTTTAAAGATGTTGTTCATGTCCCAGCCATGGACAACATCTACATATAATCATGTGTGTATATGAATGTATACACACTTATACATACATACACTTGTGTGTACGTGTATTTCTTTACGAGTGACAGGAAAACCAATGATCTTTCCAAACAAGCTTATCATTGTCCTTCAGCATACTTCTACAGGTTGAAATTACACTGTGGCATCATGTATTTCTGTGACCACAGCCTGAGTCTAGCCCCGAGAACCACCCAAACATTTAACATGTCCCAGCCATGGACAACACCATTGCTTTGTCATGCTTATTACCCTAAAGCCTGAATAAAGAGTGATGGAGTCTGAGTCCTTCTCTTCCTATTTTTTGAACTCATGGTTACACAGAAAGTAAAACATCAGGCTGACATTTCTAGAGAAAAGTGGGTAGATTAGTTTGATGGGGCTGCCATCATAAAATCACACTGACTAGGTGGCTTAAACAACAGAAAACTATTTTCTCACAATTCTGGAGACTGCAAATCAAGATCAAGGGTGTGCATAGCTTTGCTGTCTATAAAGGCGTCTCTCCTTGCAGGTGGTCACCATCTCACTATGTCCTTGCATGGTCTCCCTGGGTGTGCCCAGGCTGTCTCTCTTTTTAGAAGGACTCCAGGCCCCACATTATCAGCCTGATTTTAGCCTAATTACCTCTTTACTAATCCAATCTCCAAACATAGTTATATTCTGCAGTACTAGGAATTTGCACCCCACATATGAATTTGGAGGAAAATAATTCAGGCTGTAACAATGGGCTTCTTCAGTGAATATCTCTACAAACATTATAATTGAGATTTTATTCAACTTTGGGCCCTTGGCTTCCAGAGGCTCTGCCGTTTGACCATGATATGTTTATTTAAGTTATTCTATGGATGCACTGTTTAGAATAATAGTCACTGTCTCTTGTTCATGAACAAAACAAAACAAAAGACCACATCTAAGGGTGAACTCAGGTTACATTCGGTAAGGGGAATACGCCAAGTAGCATCATTTTTAATGAGACCTTTGGAAAGCACTGCGCATGACTAAAATAAGGTATGAAATGCCAGCCTTCCCTAATATAAAGTTGGAAAAGCTCTCAGGGTGATGAAATTTCTTCCTCTGTTATCATATCTGCTTCTTTACTCCCAATTCACCTGTGCTACTATAGAAAATGACATTTTTAAAAACCCTCTGCCACTTGCTCAAGTCTCCCTCAGACATTCAAGGTTAGATATATGCAAAGTTGTTAAATAAAGTTACAGAAGACTTCTTGAGATATTTCATCACAGTAAGATGTTTTCCTCCTCTGCAATTCCTTAATCATAATAATTAATAATTATGATTATTGTTATAATGACAAAAACAAAAGCAAAGCGGCTATTATCAAGTTACAAGCATTTTGCTAAAAGCTTTCTATTTATTATCCCAATTAGTTTTCATCACAGCCCTGTGAAATAAGGACTATCAGTATTTCCATTAAGAGGATGAGAAAACTCGAACTCTATTCATGATCAAGTTCTTAACTATTTATTTTCTTCTTAGTCCTGAATCTAACTCCTGATGTCCAGCCAATCAGGCCTTCACTGTATTTGGTTTGGCAACTATGTTGCTGATTTTTAGAGTCTTCAAAGTCATATTTGCTCAAAATCTCTGATTCCCCTAACCCAATCCAGCCTAAAGTCTAGGCTGGTCCTTGGGGATGGTATTTTGCTAAACTGCCCCATCTCCACACCTGAGAATGTCTGAAGGCTCAAGTCCTATTAGGGTCTTTTAAAAGCCCTCCAGTAGCTGAGTTCAAAAATAATTCTGATAAATGAAAATGCTTTTCACCATTTAGGTTTGAAAAGCATTGCTAGAAAAATGTGCAAGAGGGCCAGGCGTGGTGGCTCAAGCCTGTAATCCCAGCACTTTGGGAGGCCGAGGCGGGTGGATCACGAGGTCAAGAGATCGAGACCATCCTGGTCAACATGGTGAAACCCGTCTCTACTAAAAATATAAAAAATTAACTGGGCATGGTGGCGCGTGCCTGTAATTCCGGCTACTTGGGAGGCTGAGGCAGGAGAATTGCCTGAACCCAGGAGGCGGAGGTTGCGGTGAGCCGAGATTGCGCCCTTGCACTCCAGCCTGGGTAACAAGAGCGAAACTCTGTCTCAAAAAAAAAAAAAAAAAAAAAAAATTGTGTATTTCTCCTAACATAAGTGTCCAACTAAAAAAACAGAGCAGAATCTTTTACAGGGGCAGATATATCATCAATAAAATAAAGACATTATCTATAATCTTAAGACATCACCAGGGCCCTTTTGATCGCTGAATTCTTTTCAAAAGGAATCATAGCTTGTGTCTAGACCCTCAACAACTCTGACACTGCCTTTCTGTAAAGACAACACTGTGCTGCCATCTAATAATTTCAAGAGATCCCATATTGAGCATTTCCTCATCAAGAGACTTAAGATCACTTTCTTTTAGGACAATCTGATTGACATTGTGACCGCCTGTTTGTTTGCTTGCTTATGATTTGTTTTTCCTTTGCGACAGAAGTGATGCCATCATTTATTATGGATCCATTAACTTCTTGAATTAAGATGAAGTCTGAGGCCACCTTTGTAGCATGGAGTTATGCAGAGGGGCCTATCTGTCAACTAAACATCCCTGCTTCCTTTCTTAAAGAACTACCTAAAAATTGTATAGGAATTCCATCCATTTACTCTATTCCATTCATGGAGTAAATTCCTAACCTGGGAAACTTTGTGCTTACTAATTGACTTTATTTAGTATCTTGATCTAAAGGGTGACTGAGGTAGAAAAGAAAAAAATAAGAATGTATATAAATGACATAACTGCATGTAAACAACACGAGGTACGGGCAAGCTCAGCATACGCCAGGTGCATAGCAGATGGGGGATAGTCCTCATTGCTAATAAATTCAAGTGCATGTCTCCAGTGGAAAAAGTGAAAGTCCAGACCGCATTAGTATTAAGATAGTTACTTCTTGCCTCACATCCATACAGATTTTTTTTTGCATTGTCCCAAAGCTGGTAGTCATGGCATGCACATTCTGCATCATTTTCATATATTCTCTTGTTTTTTCCCCACATCTGTGAAATGTCTATTCACTAAGAATTTAATTATTATAATGTATTTGTCTCTTACTCTAGTAATCTAGTAGCTATAAATCAATGCTGGGCACCCCAAACTGATACAGGCTATGCTGATGGAGTCTCTGCACATATGGCTGGGAGAATTAAAGAACAGAAAGAAGCAGGCTGTGGTTCTGGCTGATTAGAAATATCCCTGAATAGAACAAAATGCCAGTCTATGGGGCCCAAAGCTAAATTCTAGAAAACCGATGTAGATACTATATTCCAGATAGTTTTCTAGGTGCTTATGTTATTTCACTTAGTCCTTGCAATGACCCAGTGGGAGAGGGATTATTATTACATCATGTTACAGATGAAGAAACCAAAGCACAGAGAGGATCGGTAACTTACCCAGGGTCACTACTGTGGTTGGCAGACCTGTGACTGAGCCAGAGCCACCTGCCTATGGAGCAGCCTACAGATATGGCCCAGGACAGAGTCACTACTCATCTGCTTGGAGAGCTTCTTGCTCCACCAGACCTGGGAGAATTATTCTCCCAACAGAACATCTGAGCTATGTTCCTAAATCTTTCACCAACTTGATCCAAGACCCTAGAAACTGCCTCTTATACTTCCTGGTAATTAGTATTGTTATGTGATTACATGGTGGGTGTGAAACATATTTGAACAGAGGAGGTAAACACTAGAGAGGTAAAAAAGGGTCATGTGTGTTAGTGTTGTTTATAAAAACATAAAAGCTATGGAGAACATTTCCCTTTCTGTTTTCTCAAACTTCATATATTTATCCTGCTTTGTCTTACTCTTAATAATATATAACTAATATTTTCCTGGAAACTAATTTTTCTATTAAGAAACAGGGTCTGATTCTGTTGCCCAGGATGGAATGCAATGTGCAGTCATGGCTTGCTGCAGTTTTGAATACCAGGCTCAAGCCATCCTCCTGCCTCGGTCTCTTGAGTAGCTAGCACTACAAGTGTGCACCACCACATTAAGCTATTTTTTTTTGGTAGAGAGGAGGTCTCACTATGTTGTCCAGGCTGCTCTCGAACTCTTGGCCTCAAGCAATCCTCCTGCCTTGGCCTCCGGAAATGCTAAGATTACAGGTGTGAACCACCATACTCAGTTGAATTTTTATATTAAATAATCAAGTTCCATTATAAGAATGTCACCTAATAACCATTAAAATACAGATAAAATAAGTAAATAAAATGAAGTTACCCAGATATCACCTAAATTCATCTCACATACCACAGTGGAAAATATAGTTCTTCCCAATAATCGACATATATAAATTTTTCCTCCTTTTTCCCTCCCCTCCCCTTCTTTTTGTTTTCTTTCCTTTCCCTCTTCTTTCCTTTTTCCTTTCTTCCTTTTTCCCTTCTCTTCACAAATACTTAATGAGTATATACTATGTGCCAAGCAGCTTTCTATAAAACTAGAGAGAATCCAAAGTAAGTCTCTGTTTTCATAAAGCTTCCTTCCCACCATGAAAATGATCAACAACAAAAAAATTTAGCATAGAATAATGTCAGAGTTTCTAAGGAATATAAAACATGGTAAAGAGGCAGAGAGCAGAGCAGGTGTGAAGAGATCTTCTCTATCCCATCCAGATCACTCTCAATTTTCCACACTCTTTTTCCAGTTTGAGCTCTTCCAATGGGACAGTCTTGGGGAGGACCATCCCATGAGGTAGAAGAAGCAGCTTGCTGGTTTTCTTGAACTACTTCTTCTCTGCAAGGTCAGTGGATGGGGGAGTAGGCCTCATCACCTTCCTCTCAACCCTCTGTCTAAATTTTGGGGCAGAGGACCCTGACTGTATGGGGAATGGAATTCTATTCAAGATGGGGTGATCAAGAAAGTCTTCTTTGAGGCACTGGTACTTTTTCTTTATATCAGAGGACATTAAAAGACACTAAATAAGATAAACACAGACTTTTGGCAACCTACATCTCCTATAGGGCCATCTGACATAAGAAGATTTTGGAAATCCAAATACGATCTCTTTTTTTTTTTTCTTCTAGGTCCCTTGCTTAAAATCAACAGAGAAGAGCCATCGGAACCAAGGACAATGAGCAGGAGCATCTGGATGGGAAGCACGGACAGGGCCTATGGAAATGGAACAGACACTTGGATGGAAAAGCAGCTCAAGATGGGATGAGAAAGCAGGCAAAGGAGAAAAGTGCTTCTGAACAGAGCAGAATGCCAGCCTATGGGGCCCCAAGCTAATTCCTCAACTTTCAAATTTATGAAGACTAGAGATTCTCAATATTTGATGATCTGGTTTATCTGTACATAGAGCTAGCATTATGTCACCCTCACATTAAGTTATATTCTTAGTTTCAGTTTTCCAAGAAATGGTGCTTGAAGCTACTAACATCGTTTAAATATTTTGAGCTAAATGTATTCTCTCTTAATACCCTTTGCGTTAGTTTCTTTTTCCTTAATTTTTTATGGCTGGGAGAATATAATTAATTCAACATGGTTGCTTAGAGAAACATTTTCCAGGCCCCACTAGGCATGCTATAGTCATTTATTCAAAATTAGGCCTAGGAAATAAGAATCTCAAGTAAATAATTTATTATATTTGATGTAAATTCATCTAAATTTTATGGCTTTTCTGAGAAACACATACTAATGACCTTAAACAGTATGAAATATTTGTAGTATACCTCTGGAATATCTTTATCACCCCACAACTTTGTTTAGACAAGTACCAAGTGGAACTCAGAAATTCAGTGTATTACTCTGAAAGATTGTTCATTTGGCAAGAGTTTTTAAGCCTTGTGGACTTTAACTGAAGCCTAGTGAACTTCACTTTCTAAGATGCAAGAAAAATGTATTTTTCATATTACTGGCATCAGAAACTTATCTTGTGGGGAGCTCTTCACCCCCAAATGGGCCCTAATTCACTTCAATCACCTGTGGTCTATCTGAAATTTCAAAATGTGTGTTTTGCTGAATATGTATCAAGAGCTCTTTATTTTTCTTAAATACTACTTTCAAAGAATGATTTTGCAGTTTTATAACTAGTACTTATTACTTCAGCTCATTCTAACATGACTCATAGATTAAGTCCTTGCCACTCACTCAGCTTTTGGCAAGCATGATCATTACCTCCCCAAAATCTACAGAAATGTTTATACATGTTGTGTTAACTGTGGCTGTTCTGAGGACTGACTGGAAATTAAATAATGTATGCTTTTTTTAGCTTGGATTTCTACAAATTAAAGCAAAAATAGAAATGGTATTTATAGAGTAAATGAGAGTTTAAGAAATATACGAGAACAAAACATTTTTTTGTCATGATTCTCAGTTTAGCAAAACACTGTTAACAAATGTGCCAGTGTTTCTCTGGAAAGTTTATGTGAGAGTTTTCAGTTAACTAAGTAATCATAGAAAACATGTCTTTGCTTAGCTCAGACTTTAGAGTTGGAAAGGGCCTGAAAAATTAATTGCGTAAACTTTTTGATTGACAAGAATACCTGGAGCTTGAACAGAGAAGTAAGCTAAGAATGGTTTAATCTCTTCTGAATTCATGCAGAGGCACCCAGGAGCTTCTTTCTTTCTGCCCTCCTTGCTGTGCTCCTCTGAAGCTTCAGGGAAGCTAACTGAAGTTGGCCAGGCTAAGAAAAGTTACTGCCAGGATTGTTGGAGATCTTCAGTGACCAGCAGAAAGAAAGAAATGATTCAGGTTGATGTTCTAAGGAATTAGGGCCCAGCCAAGTCTCAGGCCCATGCAGCTAAGATTTGCAGAATGAGTGAACAAAGTAACTGGTCATTGTCGCATCAGACTTTAACAGGGTTCCACAGTTGCAGTCACTTCCTGCATGAATCTGATTCTCTGCCTGAAATTTAGACACATAAACCAGTGTCTTGTTCAACCTCCAGTGCTTCTACATACATCTGTGCTGAATGGTCACTGCACCAAAGTGCCCACCCACAGGGACTGATGGGGCTGAATTTTACCTACCCCAACCCCGCCACTCATCTAGCCTTGCTCTGTGGCATAGCAACCTGTCAAACCACCCAACGAAAATGATACTACTTTCTGAACTCACAGGAGAATTATCTATTCGTTGAATTACACATCTCCCCAAAGAGGGTGCCCTAATGCACCTCTATAAGTTATGTGGACTGGTTGTATTCTGGATACTTTACCATTTGAATGTCTTTTGGAAATCTGCTTTTCAAATGGGTAGCTTAGCTAGATGACCTTCATTAACAGTAACTGTGACTTTTTAGTTCTAAGAGCAACAGAGAGGGCACGTATTCCTTCTTTATGCTATTTCTTCATAAAATTCCTACAAGAAGATTTGACCAATTGGCAGCATGTACAGGGCTCTCTGTGGCTATTATGAGCAGTCACCCTTGAATTTATAACTGGGAGCCATTTTTCATATTCCAAATATTGATCAGTTCTATACTGTGGCATTTTCTTAAAGAAGGCACTTTTCCAAATCTGTGCCCTTGGATATGTTTTAAGGCTTCAATTGAGTTTTGACATTTTCATGTCTTCATTAGTAAATTCCAGCAAATCTCTTCTCCTTGAAGCCACTGCCTGCTCCCACCACCTCTCTCAGAGAGCCATTTGCTCACTGAAGGATTAGGGCAAATTTTATTGCTCTGGACAATAAAAGAATGTGGTGTCTTTCTTTGTCTGAGCTATGAGGGCATCTATTATTCTTATGTAGCCTCCCATCACATTGAGAATTGAAGTTTTTAAAATTTTATTTAATCTGTTGACTCACAGAATGTTAACCCTGGAGTAATGAATATTTATAAGGTACCACCCAAATAGGCAGGATATTGTGCCCTCCATGTTAGACACCATGAAGCTGCACTTTCCATTTTCCCTTCCTTTCCCCTTAGCTGAGGACCATGTCTGACACCCAGCAGGCCCTGAACAGACAGGCAATGAATAACACAGTGAGTGTATAAAGTAACTTTCTTTTTTATCAATAGGATCTTCAATAGTCCCAGAATAAAACTGGAAGCACGTGGCACAACAAAACACACGGGAGCAATAGCAAGGAGCAGGAAGAATTATCAGAGCCACATTCCAGGTAATTCCAAGCTCTTAACTCCAATATTTAACCATATCCCTTTGTTTCTGGAACTGGACCACAAAGCCTGTGATGTGGTTCTTGTCACTAATTCTGTCACTAATCCTGAGGATCCAAAACTTTTCCCTTTACATCTACCATTCTCCTTTTTCCACAATCTAATAAGCTTAGTGAGTGATGATCACAGCCTCCCTTTCTACCTCTTCTTAGGTCTCCACCTTTATAGTCCTGGGTCTACTTACTACAATCTATTGGAAGCAAATACATTATTGAGTTAAAGCAGAGATCTCAACTAGATGAGTAAGGGTGTTGAGAAATGAGGTGGAAGAGAAGAAAACAAGATAAAATTAGTTCCAGATTATTGCCTAAGATCCTTCGAACATCTTATTTGGAATGAAGGTGAAGGGCTGTAACACTAGGCTTCTGAGTTCCTTCTTTACCAGAGCTACTAATGTGGTGTGCAAAGCAGTAAGTGTTCCATCGGCCCGAGGGAATTTGTCCTGTTGCCAGACCTATCACCAAGAAGGCATACAGGCTTTCTGAGTGACTAACCATGCTCAGCAGATTTTATTAATGGTTGTGATGACTACCTACATAATTCTTCCCACGCACATATGAGACTTTTAAGGGCAACTGTGAGAAGACAATTTCACACAGTAATCCCTTCTTCTGGTCATATAACCAATGGAAGCAGGGGCTTTCCCACATGTCTGAGATAAACTGGCATGCTGAAGCTCAGACCCTTTCCAGAGATACTATTCTGACCCCTCCACTTTCCTCTTCCACATGGACTTAATAATCTGATCTACTGCACTTTACTTTTATGGGGGTATAGGGGCTTCTGAACCAGCCAGAATAATTCATGACCCTCTTCCTCACCTGAGAGCTGAATAAATTGAAAAAAGAGTAAAAGATGGTCGTTGAATAAATTGAGAAAAAAGTAAAAGACGGTGGTCAGAATATCCCTTTGTGAGCACTAACAGCTAAGACAGAGGATGCAGCTTCATATGACCGTTAAACAGGCTTCCTAACAATAACAGTTTGAACAGGTCAGACTTATTTCTCTGCCAGCCAAGTCTCAGGCCCATGCAGCTAAGATGTGCAGAATGAGTGAACAAAGTGAGCCGAGCTTTATTCTTCAGAATTTATTAATCATCTGAGGCATTGCCCCTTCCCCTTTCCTCAGGTTGCTGAGTACATAGAGAGAAGAAGAGCCAGAAGCATTCAGAGAAAATCCCTTCTAATATAAAGTGCAGATTGGGAAGAGTAAACCTTTACTTAAAAATTAACCAATGGGGCCAACTCTACTGAACTAAATTGAAGCTTTAAAACAAATTTTTTTGGTCTACTCAGTCATTCCAGGAGCAGTCTCTGCCATTTCAAGGATAGGTGCAGTCATGGGTAACGGTTCTATTTCTCCTTCAGTAATGTTTATTTCTGAACATTCCTGGCTAATTATACTGCTTGGTCAACCAAACCGGGCTGGCCAAACCTTCCACAGGAGGCTCTGTGGGAATTGCCTGGAGACTTGATTATTCACTTGAGTAGCCATAAAGTTGATCCCGAGTCATGGCTGGGTCCAGCCCTCTGGCTCAGTGTGCAGAACTCCGCCCTGGCTGAGCAGTTACCTTGTTCAGAGCCATGCCCTGAGCCTGTTTGCAGCAGTGGCACTAATTATCACTAATCCTCCTCGGCTGAGACAGCCTGTGCATGATACTACATTTGGCACACTCACACCTCCATAGTCTTCCGAAGAGCCTGCGGGGAATGACGGCACGGTGATCAGTACCAGGGAATAAGGTGGGATGAGAAAAGGTTACACTGGTATCCTCATCAACCTGGTCAATCTATGTCAGGTGAACAGGGAGAGACACCTAGAGGCTTGTTAGTCATCATTGCTATGTATGCTTTATACCATATTACGCATTTTTGGAGGGCAGAAAGGGACATTACTTCTCCAGTGTTTTTTTTGTTTTGTTTTGTTTTTGACATGGAGTTTCACTCTTGTTACCCAGGCTGGAGTGCAATGGCGCAATCTCGGCTCACCGCAACCTCTGTCTCCTGGGTTCAGGCAATTCTCCTGCCTCAGCCTCCTGAGTAGCTGGGATTACAGGCACGTGCCACTGTGCCCAGCTAATTTTTTGTATTTTTAGTAGAGACTGGGTTTCACCATGTTGACCAGGATGGTCTCGATCTGACCAGGATGGTCTTGATCTCTTGACCTCGTGATCCACCCACCTCGGCCTCCCAAAGTGCTGGGATTACAGGCATGAGCCACTGTGCCCAGCCTTCTCCAGTGTCTTCTTTCTGTGGCTTGAATGTTTCTTCCATAGAAAAGATCACCATGTGTCCTGGAGGACACATGGGCTTAGAGCTCGATAAGTTTAAGGGTGGGGTTCAGCCCTCTTAGTGCTCTCAGGGGACATGTCCCTTTATCTCTTCGAACATCAGCTCTCCTATCTGCAAAATAAATGCATAATAATTACCCCAAGAATTCATGATGACTATTAACTAGAATTATACATGTGAAGTACTCAGAACACCTAGTACTAGAACATAGTGACATAAAAGTTGATCTAACTAAAATTATCCTATGACAAACTACCACAGAGCAGAAAAAATAATCTTCAGATACACGGTTTTGGAATTTTATGAGGCAAGAATTTTGACTAAGGAGGCTACCCTTCAAAGAATACATATCACTCCAAGTTCCCGAGATATATTTCATCCCTTGCCCTTCCCTGTTTTCTAATTTTGACTCTTTTTTGATGGCATTAATCTAAAGTGGTGCCATTTTACAACAAAGTAGAAATGGAAGTCATGGAAAGGTGATATTTCAACAAGGGAAATAAGGGAACAGAATTGCCTGTCTTAAGAACCTGCATGAAATGAGATGCCATCTCACCCCAGTTGAAATGGCTTTTACTCAAAAGACAGGCAATAAAAAATGCTGGAACGAATGTGAGGAAAAGAGAACCCCAGTACACTGTTGGTGGGAATGTAAATTAGTACAATGACATGGAGAAAAAGTTGGAGATTCCCAAAAACTAAAAACAGAACAACCATATAATTCAGCAACCCCACTTCTAGGCATATGACAATAAGAAAGAAAGTAAGGATATTGAAGAGATATCTGCACTCCCATGTTTATTGCAGTGCTGTTCATAATAGCCAAGATTTGGAGGCAACCTAAGCGTCCATGAATAGAAAAATGGATAAAGAAAATGTGGTACATATACACAATGGAGTACTATTTACCCATAAAAAAATAATGAGAGCTTGTCCTTTGCAACAACAGAGATAGAACTGGAGGTCATTATGTTAAGTGAAATAAGCCTGGCACAGAAAAAGAAACTGCATATTTGGAGTCATTTGTATGGACAAAAATTTAAATCAATTGAACTCATGGCAACAAAGAGTAGAAGGAAGGTTACTAGAGACTGGGAAGGGTAGTGCAGGGTTGGGGAAGAGTTGGGAGGATTAACTGGCACAAAAATATAGTTAGATAGAATGAATAAGATCTAGTATTGGATAGCACAATAGGGTGGCTACAATCAACAGTAATTTATTATATATTTTTAAATAAGTAAAAGAGTATAATTGGAATGCTTATAACACAAAGAAATGATAAATGCTTGAGGTTATGGGTATCACATTTACCCTGATGTTATGATTATTTTACCCTGATGCTATGATTATGCATTGTATTCCTGCATCAAAATATCTCATGTAGCCCGTAAATATATACCTACCATGTACACATAAACATTTTTAAAAAATGAAGAGCCAGCATGAGACTGGTACTCACATCCACTCACTTAAAAAGTAGCAGAGCTGTAATCTGAACTCAAAACTGTCTCCTTCCAATGCATTTGCCCTTTCCACTGCACCGTTTCCCAGGCTAGTTAGTAGATGTCTGTCAGACAAAGAACATGGTGAAGCGTTTATAGGCTAAGTAGTAAGTCTAAGTAACTGCAGTGAACAATAAACTCTTACTTCATGATTGTCCTCATTAGGAAGGAATATTTTTAAAATACACTAAAAATAAACCTTACTTCTTTTATTTCTACCTCCTCAATATATATTCTAACATTCTCCTTGCCAGCTGATCCTCTTGCCTCCAATTTTACCCTTCTGATCCACCAAGTATTGCATACTACTGTGTTTTGATACATAGTAAGTACTTGTAGGATGAAAACTCTATTGCTCATAGCAGCATATTCAAAAGTAAAATGTTACCTTTACTCTCATTCTTACACTTCTTTGATAACGTCTCCTTATTTTTCCTTGGTTGAAATGGACAGGTGCGACATACAAGAGCCTTCATGATTTGACTTCAGCTTCTTTCTGCATCTTTGTCTGTAGTCACACATTTATGTTCAAATCATTCTGAACTATTTGCAATTCCTCAAACATGTTCTGATAGCCATGTGTGTTCTGATAGCCATTCCTTAAGATCTTTGCACATTCCTAGTCTTGAAATACTCTTCCTACAATTTGTCTGACTCCTATCTTATTTTTCAGATCTTAATACAGGAGGAAGCTTTTCCTGACATCTCATAACATGAGGTTGGCTATCATTTTTGCGTTTCTTTGTTAACCTCCGTGGTGGTATTTGTCAAGTTCCATCCTGTTGTAGTTATGTATCTCCACTAGACTATAAGCAGTTTGGGAATAGCCATTCTTTCTGTTATATTCAGTGTTGTATCTTAAGGCCTAGGACTGTGTCTAAGCTCACAAAAGGTTTGTTGAACGAACAAATGAATCAGGCAATTAAGACAGAACACAGACATGAATTTTAAAGTGGTTGGGGGAAATTGGGCAGATAATATACATATATTACAGAGCTCAAAGTCCAGAGTCACCTAGATAGTGCCCCTAAAGTCTTCACCATTTTACACGTGCATCTTTCAGGGCACTGTACATTATTTCCATCTTTGTCAATAAGAATCAAAGTCAAGCAAGACGGACATGAAATGTACTTATTGAACTAAGTTTGAATTAAATGAGCAGGAGAAAACGTTTTCAAGTCAGTCTTTGTATTCAACTGTATAGGTAATTTTATATCTAAGTAATAGACTACAGAGATTATCTAAGGAGACATTTATTCAACAAATATTATTGAGTGCCTGCTCTGTGCCAACAAAGTGCTAGGCAATGAGGTGATGGAGGTGAATCATACTCACTAAAGGTCTCTTAGCCTCAGTTTCCTCATCTTAAAATGAAAACTTTTAAAGTAACTCTGATAAATTTTATATAATTGCTTAGAATAATGGTTGGCTTATAGTAAGCACTCAATAAACATTAGCTTCGGTGAAGTGATGATGAAGAGGAGATGATGGCGACTGTGGTGATGTGACAATTCAGTTACCATGTGGAACCCACAGTCTCATGGGACTGAGAAACACATGAAAGGCATGCATTCTACCAGATGACAGGTACCATGAAAGAGGAATCAAAAAGGAACAACAGTGCAACAAGGGGAATAATTAGCTCTGTCTAGGGACAGCAAGAGAAAATGGAACCAATCATAAAGACTTCTCCACAGAGGAGACAAATCTGAAGCTTAAAGAATTAAGTGTTCTCTGCAGGCATTTTAACCCATGTCTTACTTAAGGATCTCAATCCTATGTCTCATTCCTCCTGTAAGTATCTTTTCCATAAATGATGGTCTTAATACCCGGGCAATCTCGTCAGGAGAAAGTCAGATATAGAGGTACAATCTAGTGGGAACCTCCCTAACTAAAGTTTATTTATCTACTTCAATTTTTAGAAAAGAATTTTAAAGCATTTTAATAAAGTATGTTAATTAGATTGAAGTCTGAATATATTTCAAAATTTAATTTTTTTAATAGCTCACCTATCAAAGGGGGATTATCTATCTAATTATTTTCACGGCACCTATCACTGGTATCTTCCTGCTTTGACAAATGCATTCATTTTTAGGCAAAACATGTGTGCCAAGAAAATTACAGTGTCTGTCAAGCTTGGAGGAATCTGATGTACACACTCTGCTATAAAGAAATCAGAGAATATGGAGTTCTAAGAATGCGGCCACTGTAATAAGCTGAAGATCTTCATGAAAAATTTTTTGAAAGAAACTTTGTAATCACTAGTACTGAATATCAAATAGATATTGAGGGAACCTCACTCCATGTTGCTCTCTCTCTTTTCCTAGTGTAGGCATTAGGGTTTAGCAGGGTTTGTACCCCAAGAATGAGCCTTTCTGTTGCTACAGGAAATAAAATCTTATTTCATCCTTCTTAGGCATGGAAATCATGATCCAAGTAGCTCTCCCTTTTCCAGGAGTACAGATAGACTTATGAAGGCATGTAGGTTTTAACTAGCTCACAGTATCTTCACCCTTTCATTTGGATCTCTTCAGTATCTAAAGTTTGATCTCTCTCTTTTTTCATTTTTATGATGTAAAGCCATTTTATATCTATGGCAAATAAACTAGCAAGAGATTAATACCAAGAGCAACAACATAACAACAGCAGATATTAAAAATACAGCTGGAATCCACCATAAACAGATGAAACTGAGCTACAAATAGTGCTTCACTATTCAGTTTATAAAAGGCTGAATGCTGTCAGCCCAGCCACAGGAGGACAATCAAACTGGTTTTCTGGACAGGCACGGCAACTCATTGATCAACTCTGCCACTTCAGACAGAGTTAGCAAAGGGAAATAGATCTCTCTCCTTCTACTCTGGCAGTAGGAAACAAGAGGAGGCAGGGAGAGAGAAGGGAGGAGGGCAGGATGTGTAGATGTGAAGTCAAACAGCCAGGCTTGGGGAAAATCTCAACTGAATCTGCTCTGCAGTGCTCAGCATAATCCACCATTCATTGAACATTAAATGATGCAGCACCCCCAAAGCCAATGTCAGAGGTGATGCAGCTTAGAGGCTATAAAAATGAGGATGGTATTTTTAAGCTGATAATCAAATATAAAACATACACTCATGGGAAAATTTGAAACTTACTGAAATTAGGCTTGTCTCACAAAGTCTAGATATTATGGTTAGCAGACTTTTGAGATACATACACACACGCACATGCACATATATAATCATGTATAACAATATTTAGTCAATGACAGACTGTGTGTACAATGGTGGTCCCATCAAAGTATAATACTGTATTTTTGCTGCACTTTTTCTGTGTTTAGATATGTTTAGAAATACAAATACTTACCACTGTGTTACAATTACCTACAGTATTCAGTAAGGTAACATACTGTAAAGATTCATAGCCTAGGAGCAATAGGCTCTATCATACAGCCTAGGTGTATAGTAGGCAATGTTATCTGGGTTTGTGTAAATATACCCTGTGATGTTCATACAACAATGAAATTGCCTAAAGACACATTTCTCAGAATATATCCTCATTGTTGAGATATGACTCTGTGTGTGTGTGTGTGTATCCTATTATGATGTGTTAAGTCTTTTTCTACGTACAAAAGACAGGCTTCGCACATACAAAGTAGAATTAAAATGTTGTGAAATAGAGATGACCAACGTGTTCTAGGATTCACTCGGCAGGAAGCTTGAGGGAAGACAAGGCATTTAGGCTTGATCCTAAAAGCTAAGCAAGGTTTTCATAGGCAAAATAGGAGGCAATAGAATGCTACAAGAGAAGAGCATGAAAGGCGTTGCAATGGTGATAAATGTGTAATGGTGTAAATGTGGATTAAGAGTAAAGGAGTAAGGCCAGAGTGTGAGTATGTGGAAGGGGAAAACAGAAAGGTAGGGCATGAACATCATGGCGGAACTTGGACTACCTTTTAGCCAGTGGAAGCAATTCAAAGATTATGCAAGAGAACATGTTGTGTTTCAGAATGATAGGTATACATAGGTCTGAAGATCAATTACAAGAGAAAGACTGCAGTATAGTTTATTAGGAAGTTAAAATATTCCTGAGAGAGGGACTAAAAGACAAAGCAGAATTAGCTACCTGTTGGGTATAAAGTTTGGAGGAGAAGAAAGTTTTAGACTGTGATCTGTGCTTCCATGTTAATGTGCATATAAATCATTGTTCTGGTTAAAATGGAGATTCTGATTCAGTAGGTCTAGTGAGGCATAAGATTCTGTGTTTCTATGAAGCTCCTAGATGATGTCAATGCTGATGAACTGTACTTTCAACAGCAAGATTTGAGACCACTCCAGGTTCTTTCTTGTGAAAATGGCTTCGTGATATTTTATTAAATGAGATAGGCTTGGGTCAAAAGATCCTGATTGACTCCACTGCTGGACACATTCAATTTGAGGCACACAAGCCAAGGGTTAGAAATTGGATTATTCTTTCAGAAATGAGGCAAAAGCTGTACTTAAAGAATTGGAAATTACTAGAGGGAAAGATCAAGGCAAAATTTAAGTGGATAAGTCTTCGCAGAAAAAAGGGAGTGTTGAAAAAAAAGTCAAAAATAGTATATTACAGAAGACTTGGAATGAAATGGGCACTTAATAGTTAGTTGTTGAAGGTACAAATGAATGTGACCATATTGAAAAGTTAAATGGAAAAAATAGAGGAGAAAGATGGGGGACTGAGAAGGAGCAGTCAAGAAGACCAAATGACAGCTGAGTCAAAGAAGACATGAGAGAGAAGCCTTTTGCTGAATAAGGAATTCATCCTGCCAGACGTCACTGTCAGTTTGCATGATCTTTCTAAGATGTTGCCATGGGTGATACGACATGCCACCCAGATCCCCTTCAGGACAGATGAACTAATTCTCCCAACTGCTGAGAGAGTTGGCTGCAATGAATCTCAGCCAAGTTCTTTTCCAAAAATGTGCCTTCCTCAAGAGCAGCCTCATTCAAGTTCATGGTCCCTTTCTACAGGCACCTCAAGTCCAATGACTGGCCCATGTGGGGATATAAAGGATTAGCCCCTTGCCTCAAAGTATGATCCTGCTGAAGAGATATCCCAGCTTAAGACAGCCTGTGAGATCAGCTGAGGTCCTGTTTATACTATTTAATAGTCCAACTCCTTCTGTCCAGCCCTGCTGCCTTCACTCCTTCACAGGTGTTGTTTCTGGGAGAACTCCCCAGTAAAATTCCATCTGAGTCTGTTTTCCCAGAAATCTGACCTAAGACAGATGTTGAATTTATTCCTAGAGATTAAATTGCAAAAGCTATTTATATTTGAGGCTGTGTCTCCCTAGGCCCTTTTCTAAACTGAGATTGTACTTCTCTGCCTCGATTTTCTTTTGCTTTTTTGCTTCTGAAACTGTACTTGTAGGTACTGCCACACCATCTGTGCAGAACAGGCCAGCAAATTTTGGGAGCATTTGCTACAGTAAGGTCACATTCCCAGCTGTCATGTCATGTCTTCCACAACTTCTTTGATTTCTCTCACTCCTTTCTTTGCAGAGAGCAGTTTAAGGTACAATCTCCCTCCTTTGTTTCTATTATCCACCTGCTGTTGTAGAGAACTAACATTATCTTATGTACTCTTTAAAATGGAAGGACATGGAACTCACTAATTAAATTTGCAGATCAAGCTGAAATAAAAGGCATAGAAAAATCACTAAGGACAGGCAAGTTATATAAAGAGGCTTCAGCACTTAGAAATACAGTCAGGAAATGACCAAATGAGCTTCAGTGTGGAGACCTGAAAGTTAATACATCTGGAGGAAAGAACCCGAAACACAGCTATTTAAATTTCCAGGGAGAAAACTGGAAAGCAACAAGACCAGTAAGAAAAAGAGAATAAAAAAGAACAGGAAGGCGATATTAGACACCTCAACATAAGCTTATGGTGCAGTGAAACTGAATAAAAAACAGGGTGCATATCTTGGCTGCACTTTAAGATGCATTACTGCACATGGTTGCAAGATGATCCCTATATGGAGCTGCCATGTGGTAGACCATGTTGGTTTTCAGGTGCTTGGGTAACAGACTGAAATAGACAAATTGGGAGCAATTGGAAGACAGATACAGAAATAAATAATGAATATGAGTGACTAAATTACAAGGAAAAGAAATATATGGGTGTAGGTCATTTTCTCTAGTGCCAAGGAAGAGTGAAGATGAGGGTCAGTATGGGAGCAACATTGCTCTAATGCAGAGAAGCCTGTACTGGAGTGTTACTTGTTAAAATGGGATGAAGGCTGAGAGAGGAAAGGCTAGTTTGGAAAAGTTTGCAAGTACTTCCAAATGGGCAGCCACCATGGCACAGTCATCAAAGGGAGCTGTAAAAGCAATAGCACCACAGATGTAGACTAGTCTGTGAACACTGGGCTTCACTGAATCTGAGGTCAGCTTCAGCACCGGACAAAGTTGCAGCTCCATTCCAGGCACAGAGTCAGTCAGTTCAAATAACTGTTCTAATTTCCCATTTTTAATTGATTCAAAACAAAAATAGATGAACAAATAGAATGTGTATTCAAAAGTAGAGCTGATGTTCCACCAGCCTGTAAACTCATTAAGAGCGGAGCCCTTGTCTTATTCATCTCTCTGTCTCAGGTGTCTGGTGCAACAGAATTGCTTATTAAATGTTTTCTGAATTAGTTAATGAAGGAAAACTGAGAAAAAAATATTCCTGCCGTGAAGTTCTGGGCCACATTTCTGGCAGACCACAGGCTCAGCACTTCTGGGGCTCTTTGGAAACTTTCCCCAAAGGGCTTTCTTTCATTCAAGAAAGAGATTTGTGCCTCACTAGCTGTCCTGGGCTCATTGCATCCTTTTTGAAGGGGAGAAAATCCCTCAGCATGGGGTCAGGCAAGCTCCCACATTTAAAAATTAGATAGCTTTTTTTGTAAAGTCCAAGTGTGAAACGGAAGAAACTGACAGGAAGTGTTCATTAATATATTGAACAAATGTTAGGACTCTGTATAGTTTAGCAGTTAAGAGCAACTAAGAGCCAGATGGCCAGATTTCAAATTTTGGCTCTGCTACTTCCTAATTGGGCATATCCTTTGGCAAGTTATTTAACTTCCCTGTGCTTAGTTTCTTCATTTGTAAAACAAGGATAATAATAGTTCTTGATGAATGGAGTTGTATTGAGGATTAAATTAAATAATCTATGTAAAGCATTGAGAAGAATGCTGATGAGTAAATCTTTCATCACTTTCCCCCGACTCTTTCTTGCACTGTGTGTGTGTGTGTGTGTGTGTGTGTGTGTGTGTGTGGCATTATGGGCCAGGCATTCCTATACACTGCAAAGACAATGGTAGTAAATAAGACTGGCAAGATATTTTCCTATATATGTCCTGCTCTCATAGATCTTCCTTTCTCATTAGACAGTCAGATTCTAAGCAGAAAATAAAGTAAATAAAGGCTATCATTTCAGATGGGATGACTTCCATGAGAAAATAAATGAAATGATGTACTCAAGAATGACCTGGGGAGGAAAGAGATGCTTTCAGAAAGTCAGAGCTGAGAACTGAATGACCAGAAGGAACCAGCCATGTGGGAGCCCAGAGAAGAGAACACAATGCATAGATTTCACTTTAAGATGGAATAAGTCTGTCATTTTCAAGAAGGCAGAAGTGCTTCATGGTCAAGACGGGGCAGAGGTAGACGAGCTCTAGGAGGTAGGCAGGGCCAGATTGTGCAGAACTTCATTGCCCAGGGAAATAACATTTAATCTAATTTTAATGCAGTGGGAAGCCACTGGAAACATTTGTGCAGAGAGTGACATGATCTGACTTTAAATTTATAAAAGATCACTTTGATCGGTTTCTGGGTAGAGACTCAACTACATGAAACTAGAGAAGAAGCAAAGGCACCCATTGGAAGCTATTGACTATGGCAGAATCCAGATGACCATTAATGCCACCTGGACTGGGGTTACAGCACTGAAGATGGAAAAAATGTGACGAGTTTAAGTTACGTGTTGGAGTGGAACCAGTCAGACTTCCTCATGGATTAGATGTGGAGGAAATTGAATTTTAGCTTCTTCAGTGTCTGGCACTTGGACTAAGCCTAGAAACAAAAAGGTTAATACAGTAATTATAGGCAGAGGCTGCCTTTAAGTAGCTTTTGAGCTGTGTGTTGCAGGGAACAGAATCTCTGGCAGGGAACATAATCCCACTCAGACGTCAAGAAAGGGATTATCTACAGAGGCATGAGCAAAGTCAGAGGAGTCAGCAAAAATGGTGGAGAACATAGAAACTATCGAGAATCAAAAGCCACCACCACCTTAGGCTTAAAAGGCAAGGGGAGGAAATAGTACTAACAAGTGAACAATGGGAACCTTGCAGTAGGGTTACCCAGGAGGAGATGTTTGCTCAGAGGGACATGCTCTGCCACAGAATGTGTCCAGCACAGAAAGGAAGTGGGGAGTGGATACCTTGACCTACTCCTTGTCCCACCCTCCAATTTTTACAACTGCCTTCTATAAGCTAAGCCTCACTGGAATCCAGGCAGCAAAGGAGGTATGATCATCTGAGGTGTCAGCCCACCCAGGGTACAGGGCAGGACAGAGGAAAGCAGAGGATAAAGCTGGATGTGTTGAGAAAGGGAGAGGCAAATGGAAAATGAAAAGTAACACAAGATCCAAGATGGCTGATTGCTAACAGCTGGGGATTGTAGCTTCCAGTGAAAGCGTAGAGAACGAGAGGACGCCACACTTTCAGATGAATTTTCATCGCTCACGGACAAGAAGATTCCCAGTGGAGGAGCCCCATGGGTCGCCAGTGTGACTCTTGTGGCCAGCACAGCGGTTTTGCCGGCACCTCAGCGCAGCAGCTCTTCGTGCAGGTAAACAGGAGGAGGTTCCCAGACAGAAGAGCACCATCAGTCTTAACACCACTGTTTTGGCCGGCGCAGTGGGTTGCTCAGATTCCAGCGCTGGGAATCAATAAACTGGACATCCACTCAGAAACCCAACTAGAAAGGCGATAATCATAAAGATGACAGATGGATACATTTATAACAAAGGGAAAGAACCAGCCTAAAAAGGCTGAGAATACCCGAAATCAGAACCTCTCTCCCTCTACAGGGGATTACAGTTCCTCATCAGCAATGGAACAAGCCCCGATGGAAAAGGACTGTGTGCCATTAACAGAAGTAGGCTTCAGAATGTGGATGATAAGAAACTTCTGGGAGTTAAAAGAACTTGTTCTAACCCAATGTAAAGAAACTAAGAACTTTGAAAAAAGGTTTGACAAAATGCTAACAAGAATAAACAATATAGAAAGGAATATAAATAAATTAATGGAGTTGAAAGACACAGCACAAAAACTTAGTGAAATATGCATAAGTTTGAATAGCTGAATTGATCAAGCAGAAGAAAGGATATCAGAGGTTGAAGACCTACTTAATCAAATAAAACAAGAAGACAAGAATAGAGAAAAAAGGATAAAAAGGAACGAGCAAAGTCTCCAAGAAATATGGGACTATGTGAAAAGACTTAATTTATGTTTGATAGGTGTACCTGAATGTGACAGAGAGAATGAATCCAAGCTGGAAAATACTCTTCAGGATATTATTCAGGAAAACTTTCTCAATCTAGCAAAGCAGGACACTATTCAACCCCTGGTAATACAGAGAACACCACAAAGATATTCCTCAAGTAGAGCAACCCTAAGGCACATCATTGTTAGATTCACCAGGGTTGAAACAAAGGAGAAAATACTAAGGGCAGCCAGAGAGAAAGGTCAGGTTACCCACAAAGGGAAGCCTATTAGACTTACAGCAGATCTCTCAGCAGAAACACTACAAGCCAGAAGAGAGTGGGGGCCGATATTCAACATCCTTAAAGAACAGAACTTTCAGCCCACAATTTCATATCCTGCCAAACTAAGCTTCACAATTCAAGAAAAAATAAAATCTTTTATGAACAAGCAAGTACTCAGAGATTTTATTACCAGCAGGCCTGCTTTACAAGAGCTTCTGAAAGAAGCATTATACATAGAAAGGGACAACAAGTATTAGCCTTTCTAAAAGTATACCAAAAAGTAAAGAGCATCAACATAAAGAAGAATTTACATCAACGAATGGATAAAATAGCCAGTTAACATCAAATGGCAGTAACCCTAAATTTAAGTTGACTAAATCCCCCAATCAAAAGATACAGCTGAAACTTAATGGTATGCTACATCCAGACCCATTTCACATCCAAAGATACACAAAGACTCAAAACAAAGGGATGGAGAAAGATTTACCAACCAAATGGAAAGCATAAATAAATAAATAAATAAAAAGCAGGAGCTGCAATTCTCGCATCTGATAAAAGAGATTTCAAAGCAACAAAGATATAGTGGTAAAAGGATCAATGCAACAATAAGAGCTAATGATCCTAATACCCAGATACATAAGACCCATAAAGAGATTTAGACTCAACGAGACAGAAAATTAATAAGGATATCCAGGACTTGAACTCAGATCCAGAACAAGTAAACTCAATAAATATTTATAGAGCTCTCCATTTTAAATACACAAAATATTGATCAGCCATTATTAATACCCATTTTTAGAATAAAGCCACATTCCTGTTCTCTCTCCCTCTTTTTCTTCCTCTTTCTTCCTCCCCTTCATTCCTTTTCTTCTTTCTTTCCAAAAAAAAAAAGAAAATTCAGAATTACATCTATGACTTGCAAGAAAAGTATACAAACATGCGCAATTATTATAGAAAAAAGAAAATATAATTTAGAATCAAGTGCAAGACTAGCTTCAGGGTTTTCACACAGGCTCAACTCAGAGATGGTATCCAGTTCAAATTCTTCCATGCAAAAAACCTGAGAATACAACCCAATTTCTCATCTTCTCCAAGTAGTCACTACCCTCTCATTTCTTTCTCCCCCAACAGCAAGAGGGAGAAGAAAAAACCATGGCTGCAGAGGGTGATTTAATATCCTGTTGCCGCTGAAGAAAAATACACTTATTCATTATAAGACTTTTATTGGCAATGACTAGGAGGAAATGTATGGGGAACAACACAAGATGACTAACACAGGAAGTTATAAAGCTTACAGCTCTAACTGTCATGGCCCTGGGCCCATGGTGCCCGAATCCCTCTGGGACTATAAATGGAAGATCCCTGGTACCTGAATTTTGCTCTGGTTTTCTCTCTCCATCTTTGTGATTCCACCTAAAATCCACCAAGTGCCTGCCCCCTTCCAGCCTAGACAACATATACCTCCATGCTTTAAATGGACAATTTGACCAAGACACACCCACTTCACCTGACCATGAAGCTGGAAAACCTACTGTGTCAGAATTCCACGCAATCGCTGATGGCAGAAAGTTTTCATGAGTCTCTCTGGGCCCTTATCCCTTTCCCCTGTATTCCCACTTTTATTCAAATCCACATTTCACCAAAGCCCCTAACACTAAGCAGCTGTGGAAGTTCAGATCACAGTCTCTGAGGAGCTCCTGGTTTCCCATGGAATGTGATTTGCCTCATCATCTTACAGCCTGCCTCTACTTTGCTTTCTTATCATATCAGAGGCTTGGGATGCCTGTGTGCACAATAAATCAATGGCATTTTAAGCTTTCCCTGTGGCCTCAATTACTATGCGCCTTGGTGCAGCTTGCTGTGCTGATCACGTTTATGACTTCACCTAAATTCTTAATGCTCTATCTCATTGCAAAGAAATGGGATTATTTTTTATGAAAATGTAACTTTTAGCTTAGCCCACCAGACAATTGCCAATATGCTATGAAAGGAACAAAATAGTCCCCAAAAAGCCCTATCTCCTAGAATTTAGCTCTCCTATTATCTAGATTATAAACTTAATGGAGTTACAGATCATGTCTGAATTGAACATTACTACACCCTAGACCCTATTGCTACATCTAATGCACAATTTGTCCTTAATATTTGTTGACTATTAAATAGCAAATTGTTTTGCAAAGACAATTTTTAAATCACCACTTCTGCCTGTGCCACCCTAAGCATGCACATGTATATGCACAAACATACACATGTGTACTTTGTATCCATACATGTTGCTGTCAGTAGTAAAGTGTAGCTGAAGGTGATCAAAAGAGGTATTTGTACAAGAAAGCAGAAACAGTTCTTTATGAAAACAAGACAACAAAGCTTACTGTTGGCAGTGGTCCCAGGAATGAGACTGCCCCCATCTCTCAGTGCCTCTGCCTCTGCCTCTGCCTCTGCCTCTGCCTCTGCCTCTGCCTCTGCCTCTGCCTCTGCCTCTGCCTCTGCCTCTGCCTCTGCCTCTGCCTCTGCCTCTGCCTCTGCCTCTGCCTCTGCCACTGCCACTGCCTCTGCCTCTGCCTCTGCCACTGCCACTGCCACTGCCACTGCCACTGCCTCTGCCTCTGCCTCTGCCTCTGCCTCTGCCTCTGCCTCTGCCTCTGCCTGTCCAGGGAGTCTGTTTTCTCAAAGCTCTTGCCTGTTGGCTTCCTCCCCACAATTCAAGAAAGAAACTCAGTTTGGTCTTTGTTTTTTTTTTTTACTAGTGGCCTTACTTCACCAAGTTTTACATAGAGTAGAAATTTCCCCCTAGAGGAATTCCAGACTTTTGCATTTATATTAAACATTCTGGAGTAATCTCAGATTCCTCTGTTCAATCTTCCTTGTCCTTATGCCCCTCCAGTGTCTCTCCCCCAGCACCATACAGCAGCCTGCCTCTTCCCCTAACTTCGCCCCTTGTTTAGCTGCACATTTATTTCAAAACTAGACCATTAATTTCTTAAGGAAAGCCCTAAGTCTTTTCCGCTTTATATTACCTCATACATATACTCTACCTCCAAACAGGAAAAAAAAAAGTCTTCTCTTTGGTCTCATAGCTATTATATCTTTCTATCTTTGCTGTCAAAATAAATGTTATTTGGAAGAAAAATATAAAAAGGGAAAAACAAAATAGTTGAGTCAAGCCCATGAAGGTAAAATGCTGTCTAAGAACTATGACTTTCAGTGCTCTAGGCTAACTGCTACTTGAATCCTATCAACTGGAATTCCTTTGAGAGACCTTCTCTGCCTTCCTCAGGCAGTGGCCAGTCTTAGCCACACACCTCTGGTTTTGCAAAGAAAGCACAATCGCTATCTGCAAAAACCACAAGCCTAGTAGGTCAGCAGATGGGCAGAGCTGGCTCAAATCTATTAACAGTACCCTCATACTGTGGCTCATGAATACAGTGTTGTTTGTACTGGGTGATGACGATATTTTGTGATGGTTTTTAAAACAGTAAAAGAGTAGAAAAGATAAATCTTACATTTCTATGTAGCTTCATGTCAGAGCATTTGCTATTTATGCTTCTAGCTGATTTTCACAATATCTCTGTGAAGCAGGTAGGGCAGCTATTATCCCCCTTTTATTGATGAGAAGACTGAGGTTCGATACTTTAATTACTTGCTTAAGGCCACATCTAGCTAATTATGAATCATCTACCATCTAGATGGTAGAGCTGAGTCACCAAACTAGACCTTTTGACTCCAGGAGCCAAAACTACCACACAGGTTTCAAACCTTCAGGGAAGTGTTGAGGGAAGAAGCGGGATCTTTGGGGGAAAAAAATTCTTCTTTC